>NC_064619.1:575569926-580569926 GCF_023898315.1 Schistocerca nitens
CAAACCAAAGACCCGTGTAAAACAAAGGTACTTAACAACAGAACAGAATAGTGTGAAGATCTGCATCAAACTACTACAACCCTGCAATTACGTAACCAGAAATCCTGTTCTTTCTGTCACCACACTTCACTAATTCCCATTATATCTAACTGCAATCTACCAATTTCTCTTTCAAGTTCTCTAACCTACCAGCACAACCTGTAGAGTGCCAGATCTTTTTTCCCCTGATGACATCCTCTTGAGTAGGTTCTGCCTGTAGATTTGAATAATTTAGCCAAGAGGATATGCCATCATTAATAAACTGTGTGACAGGGTTGCATGGGCTTGGGAAATATACAAGCTATAGAGTTCTGTTGCTTTCAGCCCTGCCATTGTACCAACAAAGCAAGGTCAATTGGCTAATGTTACAAAGCTTATTCATTCAAATATCCAGACTGATGCCTCCTGTAACTACAAAAAAGGCAACTTGCCCCCCCTCTCCAGGAATCATATATTAGGGGTTTGCAGCAGATATCTTTCTGCTGCAGTTTCAACTACTATTCGACTGTCTGTGTCATTCAGGCATTCAAACGTCCCTGCCACCAGACAGTCCGCAGTTCATAGGAGATGCTGTCAACAGTCTTAAGTTTCCTCAATAAACTAAAGAACTTTAATGCCACATTGCTCCATACTATGTATGTTATCGTCATCATAATAGAGTGAAAGCAGGCAAAAGGAACCAAATTTAAGAATATGTTCACACATGACTTTAGCTGAAGCAGACTGTGGCAGCTTTTGTTTGTTACTGCATTTTATTTTATTTTCCATGATGTTAATGTGTTAATATCAATGTTTAGTTAACAGCACATACTATTTGTTTTATCAGGGTATTACTATGGTGTTCACTGTCAGAGCCACCTGTAGTAGTAGTAGTGGTAGTATGCGGCATTCATATGTTTCATTTTGGCAGCTGAAAACATAGAAACAAATCGGTAATTGTTTGTTTGGATGCAGTTACATGCTATATTCTGTCATTGTGTTACATTCATAGTCTTAGACTAAAACAATATTTTAACTAGGTTTTACAATTTCTTGCAGGTTTATTTGCTTTGATTCTGTGTTGCTTCAATATCAGCAGCACTCCTTACAAATCTCGAAGCAATTCACTGATTGATCTCAGCTTGTATACAGCAGCAGCTGTGTGTATTTACCTATATAGAGCAGCCATTGGAAGTGTTCTACTTCCTTTTGATTATCCACAATCAAGGTAAGCATTTTTATACCACCACTTGACTTCCAATTTTCATATTACATCCATTTTGAATTGAAAAATAACAACTTGTGAGCCTGCAATATAGGCAATAGGGAAGTTATTTTGCAGTGCTCTTAGTCTTTGTATAGTATTGTCTGACAATTTAGTTGCAATTCCGTCAGTCTATACTCTGGCTAAAATTGTTGTTGCACACAAGACTGGGGAAAATGATGATATACTCTGTAAATTATTATAAAATATTGAAGTGACAGCTTGTAATTGCGCAGAGCTTCTAGTTCAGTTTCTTAGGAAATCTATGGACTTCTGAAAACAATGTGTCATTTGTAGAAATGTAACACAGGATGCCTGAAAGAGTACGAGAGCATGTGACACAGTAATAATGTGTTATTGTGCATAAGTAATAGATTTATTGCATAAGTAAATGATTTATTTTTACAAACATTGGCAGGGCATATGAAAGTGTGAGTGATTTTGCTTGTCAAGTTTGGTGTGGGAATCAAGAGTGTGAATGGTGTTCCACAGCGTACATGAATGACATCTAATTTCCAGAGAAGCACTTTTCAGCTGCATTTAAACAATTGTATTATCCATTTGGTGTCCAGGGAGTTTGAAGAGAATAAGAATACAGAGCTACAGTTGTCAGTTATAAAAACTTCGCCAACAACATTAATCTAAAACATTTTAAAAACAGTCATAGGAAAAATTGATGATGGACTTGTAAAATATCTCATTTGCATTCAGTTTTGATTATTTGATTACACTGCCTTGGTTGGTCACGAAGAGACTGAAATTATTACAAAATACGATGTACACTTGAAGATTCCATAAAATTTCAGGAGACCCACTGAATGTCTGCAACTTTGTGCCACTATATTTTGGCTCAATGCCTTCTGGCCATCTTCATGTGAATACTCAGGTGATGATGGAGGGAAGATTCTGCACCGAAATATCGTGGTGGGAAGTTGCAGGCATCTATCAGTTTTTGCAAAATTTTATGGGACAGTTTGTACACCAGGAAAGTTTTAAACTTTACACTTACATTTTTTGCAATATAAGTTACAATACAGTTTGAAAAACCACATTTTAGTGTGGACTGAGAATCAGAATGAGATGTTTGTCTTATAACGTAAAGGTTAAATCAGTGATTTATTGTACAGCTTCCTCATCAACACTGTACAATGCTAAATTATAGTTTTAGGTATTTTGGTGTCCAGTCTAACTATAATATATCATTCAGTTCCACACAGTACATTCGTAGTTTTACATTTTTCAGTTCATTTTGCTGTATCATGCTCAGATAAAAATATCATTCACCAACTCCTTTGCTGAGTAATGGCAATTTTGAGCTAACATACGATTTTCACTTCAGCTAACTACTCTAGATCTTGGTTGTATTTATGCTCTTTAATTCATTACAAATCTTCATTGCCATGTGCTGTGGAGTTGGGCTAAGAACTGTTGGCAGAAGCATAAATTTCTCTTTATTCATATAACTGTAAATATGCTGTAAATTATTTACTAAAAGTAAGCAAGGATTGTTGTGTGTAAAAAGCACTAGTACATGTACAAAACACTTAACATATTCAGATCACTTAACAGGGCTGTCTCTGGACAAACTTTTGAGAGAGCCACCAAGTCTTGTTAACCAGTAGGGGTTAATTATCACAAATATTGATTCATCAGCACATTGTTTTAGCGTGAGCAGTAAACAAGTTACTTGAAAAGAAAATTAGAGTTTGTGGAACGATACAGCAAAATAGAGGATTTCCGGAAAAATTAAAGTGCGCAAAAGTCAATGTGTTTGAAGCTTGTCATCTACGGAAAGATGAAGTACTCGCATACGTATGGAGAACTTCGAAAACTAAAATAATATGAATGATCTCTACAACACATAATGCCACTTTGACTGACACTCAAAGAAAATGTAGAAAAACCAATTACACAATAAAAAAACCTGAAAGTGTATTAGACTACAACAAATACATGAAAGGAGTGGATCGGGCAGACCAATATTTGAGTTATTACCCAATATAAAGAAAAACTATAAAATGGTCAAAAAAGGTTTGCATGTAGCTCTTCAATTACGCATTGTTTAATGCATTCCGTACATGTCAATATTTCAATACAGAATTCATGATTTTTTTATTTAAAGTGTCTGATTCGTGGATAAAAGACCATGTACCTGCTTCTGAGCAAAACTTGGAGGTTGCCACTACATTGCATACGTCTCATCATGATTTGGTTGACAGACTTTCCGGTCACATAAAGTAACACCAACTAATACTTATTTCCGAAACGGAAAAATCAAAACAAAGAAACTGCCATGTATGTTCCAAAAACAAAAAAAAAAAGAACAATAAACAACTTAATGTGCAAGTCTTGTAGAGTTGCATTATCATGGAGTCTGTTTTGCTGCATATCATATGAAAGAGAAATACTAAGTATCAAAGACAATGCAAATATATGAAACAAACAAATTTTGTATTTATTTGTGTATTTATATCTCCAAAGTTTCATGAAAGTAGGGGAACAGGGTTGAGAACTTATGAGAACTAACAGCGAGATTAGTAAAACAATTTATAATCTCCCAATATGGTCAAGAATGGCCGGCAACAACCCAAGTAATCCGAATAAGTGCTGCCGGCGCCAAGCGAATACATTTGTGCAAGACTAGTGGATGCCAAAGTGTTACATGCCTTTGCTACCTGTGACTCATCATGTATAACCCTTTCATTCAGTCCAATAGTGATGTCTTTTTCTATGGCTGGTTGTCCTGTCTCTCATTTCACTGCATTCCATATAGCCTTAAGTCTGTTGTCGGAAGTACTGATTTACGACATTATATGCATGTTCCTTGATTTTTTAATAACCTTTCTTAGTAATTTTGAGTATTTTTTGTAGTGTGCAACTACTGCCCGATCCCTACTTGTTACTACCAAAAGCTAAATTTTCCCGTTTTCTTTCACAAGACACTTTAATCGCTCTTGTGAGCCATGGTTGTTTACATGGCTTTTAGTGTTCTTTCTGTTAGCTTAGCCGGCCGCGGTGGTCTAGCGGTTCTGGCGCTGCAGTCCGGAACCGCGGGACTGCTACGGTCGCAGGTTCGAATCCTGCCTCGGGCATGGGTGTGTGTGGTGTCCTTAGGTTAGTTAGGTTTAAGTAGTTCTAAGTTCTAGGGGACTTATGACCTAAGATGTTGAGTCCCATAGTGCTCAGAGCCATTCTGTTAGCTTATGCGAAAAGCTATTTTCAGATAATTATATGAGTTTTTGATGTAGTAGATTAAATTTTATGTTTGGTTCATTATAAATTACATCCCAGGTCACCTCCTGTAAACTATTCTTAAAAACATTTGCCTTGGAGTCACTAATTACTCTAACTGATTTCCATGGAAGAGTAATCATACTGTAAGCCACTACATTATTTATCCTTAGTAACTATGCATCGTGATTGGAGAGAGCATTTGTTACTGATTAAATAGTTATTTTCTTGCTTTGAGCTTCATTAAAGAAAACATTATCAATTAGGGTCCTACTGTCTTCATCCACTTAGACATTGCTCATAGTCATTTGAGGTATGGAATATTGGCTATATTTATGCCTGTGTGCATATTTGCATCTGCGTAGTGATCAAGCTGTGTGTCGTGTTCATAATTGGATGAAAATGACTTGCTTTTCACATTGTGTCATGACATTACGTCCTATTTTTATGAAATGCTAACTATACTGTCTGAACTTTTTTCCAGGGGTCTGTACGAGTCATTCATAACGTGGTGTATTTTAGGAGTAATAATGATTAAATCGGTGTTGGAAGTTTTATTCACATCACACCACCAGAGCTATTATGCCAGAAGATGGACAGTCTGTGCAAACATACTACAGAAAACATTTTCTGTAATTACTGTTTGTTGGATGATACTGTGTGCCTTGATCTACAGACCATATAATGTGCTGCTGCTTGGTTGTAATGTGTGTATAAGTCAACTGATATATGATACTGCTGTTACATATGGCACGACCAGTTGTATTTCACTACCAGTTATGCACTACTGGCTTGGAATGGTCTTCTATTTCTATCAGGTAGATAATCTTCATTTATAAAGCATCTGACTTTTGCTGTATCATTGTCTGTACCTTGATTTTTCAAATGCACCATTCAGATATTGATAAATTACTTTACTTGAACCATGTAAGACTTGTTGTTAACTTCATGTTTATATTTGAGTGTGTGCTGTTTTTTGTTGTTCTGAGTGATTGAAATTTGGCCTTTTCATAGGGCAATTCAAACAGCTTGGCAAGTATTGATGTGGCTGCAGGATACATAGGACAAGAAGAATACAACATTGCTTCAGTTGGGGCACTCCTTATTGCACATACATATTGTGCTCCCATTCTTTCTTATTTACTTTTAATAAGAAATATTTGCAAGCATTCAGTTCAACATGATAAAGAATGGTAAGCTTATATCAAATTTTAAGAAGCCCTGACATTTACCATTGCAAGCAATTTATTTTGATTTTGTATTAAACATTTGTTACTAACCAGTTAACCAGTTACATTTATGAAAGAAGAATATATTGGCCCCATTGTTTGACTTCTTAATAATGACAAGCAAAAATGAAGAAAGATAACCATTTGCCTGCAGCACAAACAGAGAAAATTTCTGTAGCTTTTGAGGAAGCTTTTTAGTAGGAGGAATGAACTCTTCAAGTGGATGAATGACTGGGTCTGGATTGATTTTAAGGTCATGAGTGTTTGTTTGTTTCATAGCTGCGAGGCTGAATTCAGTGGGAAGGGGTTTTATGAGGGAAGATGGATAACGTCATGTTATGAAGCTACCCATCTGAAAATTTTACTCTTATTTTACAAAATAGCATTTTGCCACCAACTCAATGTACACAGCACACCTGTGCACCCCTGTATCAGTTTTGTTTGCTATTTGGCACTTCAGTCAGAGGTATCTTCTGTCCACAAATGAAGGCAGTTACTGTCAGTGGTGTGTGTGTGTGTGTGTGTGTGTGTGTGTGTGTGTGAATACAGGGACATGACATTTGTGTTAGTTTTAGTGTGTGTCTTGCATAACTGATCACATAGTGATTTCTGTAAGACAGAAAAAGCTGAAAGGAAAGCAATAGCTTAAATTCCGATATTAACTTACCTATTCAACACAGAAATGTGTTAATTAAAATAATTTAGAAAAAATTCTGTGTGTTCAAAATCTTCTTTATTATTTTGTACTGTGTTCTTTTTTTGTTAAAATATTATATACTGCAAAATATTGTAAAAAAAGTTATATTTCTTATCTCTTTTAGGCTTGATGACCAGCTGCACAGATTGTTTTGGTTTGTGGCTTCACATCGATCACTGCTTCTTACAGTATATTCTATACTTCTTACATTCCAAAGGCATCATTTATTTGTGTGGACAGTTTTTGCACCTAAACTGCTTTATGAAGCTATGTTTACAACTTGCACTCTTGTCAAGCTGCTTTTTACCTTTTTCATTGTTCAGTCAGTAATGTATAAAGAACAAAAATGTAAACAATGGAAGTAGTGTAATAAAATTTTCATTAATGATCTGCATTATCATTCATGTGTTTACCGTAGAACATTTGACGGATATTGTGGGCTTTTTCAAGTCCTGTAAGAGTTGTGGAGTGCACTTGTTGAGCACACATTAGACAACTGTTTGGATCACCTGCAGATAATGACTAAATCAGATGTCAAAATATTGTATGCAAAGTGGAATTAGCAAATTGGCCAGAAACCTGAAAAGATGCCACAAACCATCACTCTGAGAACACCTCAGAAGCAATATAGTCACCATACACTGATTTCCAGTTTAGTGAATACAGAGGGAAATAATTCATTTTCCATCTCCATTATTTATAATTGTTCTCCTATTACAGATAATACCTGGTATACAATTTTTGTTTTGGATATTGTAGAGAAAAATTTAGTTACAAATGATTGTTCATTCATTTATCTGTGGAGTCTATCTGGAAGGAGAACCTTTGTTCTTATGGAATGAATCAATCTATATATGAACAAAAGAGAAGCAACTCTTAAAAACTTAACCTGTGTATGGTATTAGTGATAAGCTGTCACTACAGAATGTGATATCTGCAAAATGTGACCTAAGAAATTAGAAGGAAAGTTACTGCTTCGGAAAAAAAGCTACTATTTCCCTATTTATATTAGCTAGCTACTTTTTAATCATGCTGGTAGCTTGTATTTATATGTATATTTTTGTATTTTTAAGAGAAGATAGTTACGTACATTTGTAGCAACAATGAGCAATTTATAAGACACTACCAGTGTCTTGCACCTTTAGAACATTGCTACTTTCCATGCAGGTAACGGGAATTTTCAATATTAATAACAATGTAATTTGTTGGTGTAGTGGGGTAATAAGGTGTGCTTTTACTTTTCTTCTAAATTGATTGTTGCATAATTTGAGATGGAAGCTAACTTTACACTGAAGTGTGTAACTCCAAGAAAATTTTGAAGAAAAGTGTGTTGGTTTGTTACAAAATAAAAACCCAGATCCTATTGATCCCATATCAAAGATGAATATTAAAAGTTTTTCATTATTTATCTAACTACGCCCACTTCGCCACTGGCATTTGGTGACGTGTTTTGCTTATTTCACCAAGTACATTGCTCATCATAAAAAAGAGCTGCACCAAAAAGGACAAAGCAGATTGCTCTCATAATTGAGAGCCATGTAGTTGGTACAACACATATGAAATGAATACACTTTCAACTTTAAAGGACCAAAATTTACTGCAGTACATGGCCACAAAACATATGTACTAGTATGACATCGGGTCTGCAAGGTTGTGAGCACAAGCACCTAGATTCAGAGTATAGATTTGTAAAGGTCTTGGATGTAGTCCTGTGATACTCCATTCCTTTCCGCTTGCACCTGAGTGCAAATGATTTATGGCTGGAGGCGGAGTCTCGATGACACATTCTGTGACACCCCACATATTCTTGACAGGGGAGGGATCTGCTGGCCATGGTGGAGTATCCATAGCTGCAAGGCATGCTTGCGAGATGGCAGTGTCATGAGGATGAGTATTGTCCTATTGAAATAGGGCATGGGTGTGAATGCTTACAAATGTTAGAGCCACCGGTTGCCAGACCTCCTCCGTGTACCTTGTGGCTGTCACATAGCTCATTAGGAACACTAACAATGAGGGGAACCCATATGATATCGCTCTGCACATGATTGTACCAAGCTGGTGGGATGTGTGATGGGAGACCACAAACCGTTCTTCATAGTGCTCTCCACTGCGCCTCCAGACACAAACGTGGTGGGTATTGCCTCCGAGGCAGAGGTGGAACTCATCACTGATGGTCTGTGGGGTCCCGTGTCTATTGTTGCCAACACCAAGTGTGTTGAGCATGTGTGTGGATGTGAGTGGTAATGGTTTACATGCTTAGAGTCCTGCAGCATGCAACTGCTTGCCAATGTTACTAGCACTTATGGGATGTCGGATGGAGAGCAAGACATCCATCTGAATGGCCCCAATCATTGTCACTGGAGCTGTTTGCATGTGGTGGACAATCTGTCAGTCCTCTTTTCTCGTAGTGCATGTCAGAAGTCGTGTTTGCGTATGTTTCTGTATCCATTACTACTTACAATGGGTGATGGTGGTGTCTGTACGAACAGTGTGGTTTTTATAACAACTAGTGCCGGCCGCGGTGGTCTAGCGGTTCTAGGCGCTCAGTCCGGAACTGCGCGACTGCTACGGTTGCAGGTTCGAATCCTGCCTCGGGCATGGATGTGTGTGATGTCCTTAGGTTAGTTAGGTTTAAGTAGTTCTAAGTTCTAGGGGACTGATGGCCACAGATGTTACGTCCCATAGTGCTCAGAGCCATTTGAACCATTTTATAACAACTAGTGTAAATCACTTGCTGAGCTAATTTTCATGAAAATATAAAAAAAATTTTAATGTGTTGATTAAGCTGCTGCATAGAATACATATTGAAATGTGGCCCAGTATAGGACTAGTACTTCCTAGGATTTTTATTTATTTATAAATTCTTCATAATTACAGCCCATTATCTAAAAAGCTAAAATATGCCCTACAAATCACATTACCTTGGATAACTATAAGTCATGTCTTAATTATTTATTTCTGATGCTTGATTTTTTTTAAAAAAAAAGAGAGATTAAAAAAGAAAAAAGCCTACAACCACTTCTACTATTACAAAACTACATTAAAACCCTTATCCAATCACACAGCTACTATCTTCTACAAACATTAGAATTTATCTGTTTCTTCATTTATTGTTTCTGCTACTGGATCTGCTCTCATGGTACTCAGGTCAACATCCATAGTCTGCTGAATTCCTTGGGTGTTGGGCCACACGTCAGCAGCGTTTCCACTGTAGCAAGTAATTCCATCCATCACTGTTACTTTTTAAAGTCCACACTTCCATGATTACTTGCACCAACACAATATAGATTCTTGCGGCAGTGTTTTACTTGGTGGTCACCAACCTCATCATTTTCTCTCAATCTGCAGATTATGTTGTCTACACTGGACAGAAGCATGTGACTTATGATTGAACGCCTCCTGAAGCCTGCTTTGGCCTTCCTGGATACTGCGGCTGCAGTATCGTCCAAGATGCACCAGATCAAATCGCTCCTCAGTGCTGCTTTGGATCCAACATTCTTAATACCTGATGTCCATTACCTGATGCATCTTCATAGAGCGCGCAGTCCCTCAATGTGTGTTCTGGTGCACACACACCACTGCAGGTGCAGCTATCATTCATCTGTCTTCTGCTTTTGTATAGATACATGGCATAACGGCCATGGCCAGACAGGTAATGTATCAGTCCACTCAGTGGGTTAAGAAATCTCATTTTTGATCTCTTCCTGGTGTTAGGAAGAAAATCATATGTTGTCCTGTCAGTGTCTGAAGTTGTAATATGTGTTCCTTTATTGCCTTTTTCAAACTGACTTCAGTTCCAAGCACCCTTCATACTTCCATTTGATTGCCTTTCTTTAACCAGTAAAAGACTCCCTTTTCCTAATTTCCAAGTCCAGTGGGCATACTCCTAAAATTACTAACAAAGCATCATTCGTGGTAGTGCCTTAGGGAAGCCAAAATTGCCTATCTGCAATGGTTATAATTTGATTCATTACGTTTGTACCTTTCCTGCCTGCTTCCTCTACATTATTGGCAAAGTTACGAAGTTCATCCAGAAATACCTTAGACATCTTGTTACTACACTACTTCTAATTGTTAAATCATTTAATTTTATTTTAGGGTTTCTTATTAGGTTCCCTTTCAGCAGGAGGTACGTTGTTTTGTGAGGGGCTAGTGACAATTTAACACTTAGACACCAGCACTCAAGTTCGTGGAGGGTTGCATTACATTTGTCTTCTATAATTCTTGTGGAGTCGCTACTTGCAATGAACGGCACACAAATGCAACCAGACCACTTATGTTACTACTGTCATGTCATTTCCTAGGATTATCTGATAAGTGCCACTGTTTATCTGGTCTACACTTTCACTTGACTTGTCACCCATCCAACATTGTGGTAGACTTGAGTGTATGACCCACCTTCCAAATCTCGTACTTGTGTTCTGCTTTCATGTGAAATGCTTTACAGATCTGTTGCTTAGTATAGAGATATGTTCAAGCCTACTGCATTCCCCCTGCCGCCCCCTCTCTTGCCTCTCCTCCCTTCCTTCGAGTCCTTTTTTCTCAAGGAATCTCAACTGATCTTCCGCCCTTCTTTGAAGACTACAGCTTTTTTGCCTTTTTCAAAGAAAACTTGTTTCTCCACAAGGCCAGTGTGTGTCATATAGCTTGCAGAAGTTTATAATGCAACGGGATCGGTTGTGGATCAGTGACAGTGCTGTATTATTCCTCGTCACCCCCAAATATCCCATCATATGCTTTATTTTTCTGGTTATTTTTAAGAAGTGGATTATGACAGTTTCAAATGATAAGTTACCAGTGAATAACAGATTATGTGATTTAATACTGAAGTCATTACTTATTACAAACCACTTTAATTATACACAGTTTAGCAACGTCTTGTGCCCCACAATACAACATTAATTGCTTCACACTTAATCTCTAGGACCATAGAAACATGACAAGAATAGACTGAATCCATTAGTTATGAACATCCTTGCCTCATACGAGTGCGGCTGACCAACAACAATAACAGATTTACACACACTATTGCCACTGTAACTTTGCTACTCCAAATGCGCACGTAATATGACAACAATAACTATTCATTGTCTATTCGTTGTCAGCAGGCAAAGATTCCTTTGTGCAGGACATGACCAAACCAGTGGCAGCTGCATCAATATAACACATACTCTGCTAGAAAGCTAAGCAAAAAGCTTATGTAACATGCAAAAAAAAAAAAAAATAAATAAATAAATAAATAAATAAATAAATAAAAAATAAAATAAATAAAAAAGAGAGAAATTCAAATGTGACTGGATATAGGATCCTCATGAGTTCATAGTACAAACTCCCCTCACGGTTCCAAACCTTCATACAAGTTTCTCTGTTCTACCGTGATTCCCTGAGAAGTATGAGGGTGGTTTGAAAAGTTCTCAGAATCACCACAAGAGGTCAGCGCTAGCACAACCAGTCATTCAGGTGATATTTTTTGGGCTGTTACTTGTAAACACTTCCATGTCAGTGCTCTTGGAAATAGAGCTGTGGCAGTAAGGTGGCTCTGTTGCTGTTTCCGCGAGCAGTGATTAAGTACTCCATAAAGAAAAGTATGAATGCAAAGGACATTCATGCCAATTTCCATAATACTCTGGGGGACTCTGCTCCTAAATATTCAACTGCTGCCAAGTGGACAAATGAATTTAAATTTGGTCAGGAGAAGTTAGATGATGACCCACGCAGTGGTCGGCCGAGATGTGTCACTACTACAGAAATCCTTGCAAAAGTGCACACAATGCTCATGGAGGATCACCAATTGAAGGTGCGTAAAATTGCTCATGCTTGCCAGATGTCATCTGAAATGGTATGCCACATTTTAACTGAAGAATTAGAAATGAAATAATTATCTGCAGGATGGGTGCTGTGACTCTTGATGCATGCCCGCACACACGTGCCATCGAAATGGCAAAATTACATGAACTAAGGTATGTATTGTTGCCACACCCACCTTATTCACCCGATATGGCTCTGTCAGACTTCCATCTCTTCCTAAAACTGAAAATTTTCGTTGGTGGATGAAGATTCACTTCAAAGCAGTTGACAACTATTTTGCAGTCCTGGAGGAAACTCATTTTCGAGATGGGATCAAGGCACTGGAACATCGTTGGACCAAGTGCATTAATCTACATGGAGAATAAATTGAAAAATAAAGAAAGTTTCAGTAATGTAAGTAGTTTTTTTCTATTGTTCCAAGAACTTTTCAAACCACCCTCATACTAGAACACAAGTGGTTCCCCTACGCATGTACTGCTGAGTAAGGTCTGTTCTCAAGGCCCGCATTCCTTTCCCCACTCTTTCGATTCGTCACAATGGCATATGATCTGGTCACAACTTCTGCATCCATGGGAATCAGCTTGCTACTTGCTGCTGTTTCATTCTTCAGCACTGCTTAATGCATCAAACTGAGTTTGGATTTTGCCAAGTTCCAATAAACATAAAATTTGGAAAAATGTGTACCCTTCAAAATGGGGACACTTCAAAAAACACAAATGCACATCAGTATACTTACTCCACAAACCAGAATACAGTACGTGCCAAAGGGTACTGCATATCACCATTAGTCATGCCCTTTCGTGTTTCTCTCGCAAACTGAGTGAGGGAGAAATGTCTGTCCGTATGCTTCCACATCTGTTCTGATAGAATATGTGTAGGATGAGGCTGGACAGAAAGTTACAACAACTGTGGACAAGCTTGCCTCAGGAGAAAATGAAAATGGCTTTATGACACCCTTCTCAACTGAATCATTGCCTGAACGTCATACTGATAAGTGGGCTCTTACTGCGAAGTCACTGTGTTAGCCAGTATACTTGTATATGGTACACAGCAGTACATACAGAGGATGCCATGTGGCAAGGCCAGTCTCCATTGTCGTGTCACAAAGGGTCAGTCACCGTAGTGATCACTCACAATTCAGATTATGTTATGCTTTCCCCATACAGGCTTCAGATAGTACTATCCAGCCACCATAGTTATCATCTGGTGCCACAGGTGATGCTCAAAAGAGGGACTACAGCCTGCTGACGCCAGACAAATAGTTCACAAACAAACCTTGATCCGCCAATTGTGGATAAAACTGCACACTTGGCTTTATTCAGCCAGAGCTATCATAGTTGTGAATCTATCAGCAGACAATACCTGGGCTATATACTGTCACCACCAGCAGACCCAGACTGGACATACTACTTGTTTAGTCAGTCATCATCTACTGGATTCAGGAACAGACTGGTGTTCATAGTTAGTGAACTTTGACAAACTTGCCATCCTTCATCATCATGCTAAAGTTAAGTATGTGGCAAGTGCTTTTATTAAATTATGATTGTCATTTACCAGTACTGTAAACATTATTTTTGTTGTAGTCCCATTTTGCTCTGTGACAAGTCAGTTGCTGCATGCACAGCAAGCCACCTCAATACAGCAACTACTTCCTGTAGCTTTTATGTTGAATGACAAGTTTATTTGGTGAACACAACACAAATTCTTTGTAAACTGGACTCAGTTTTGTAATCATAGAAATAAAATCACATACCCTCTAAACTCGTGGAATTTCATTTCATTTTCTCCTCATCCGTGTACTTAACTTTGTTTTGTGATGCAATGTATTTCTACAACACTTTGAGTCTTGTTTTACTCCTTAAAAAAAAAGATGAAATTGAACATAAATGAAGGCAAGGAATGGGTAAGTCCTGCGACTGAAGTACGAGTGTGGTTTCATAAGTCTGGTAAATTTCCATGGAAGCATGGAACATTTTTGTTGTGGCTTTGTGGTTGGTAAGCTTGATTATTTCAAGGATTGTATAAAGAATTTAAACAATGTACAGCATACAGTGTTATTGTTGATAGCTGTATGAATTGGCCAGTGTGTCGATTGCGATTGAAAATTGAGAAAACAATGTTTCATGCTGTTACTATACATTTTCATTTGAAGCTTTGGACTGCTGCAAAAATCAAAACAGAATTGGATGAAGCTCATGTGGACTCTGCACCATCACTGGAGATCATTTAATTTTGGATTAATGAATTGAAATATGGTTGAACAAGCACTGAAGATCAGGTGCACTCGAGCTGTCCAATTCATGTCATCAAAAAGAAACCATCGACAAACTCCATGACATGATAATGCAAGACTGATCAATAAAAATTCCTGAGATTGCTGAGACTTTAGGCATCTCAACTGACTGAGTGCATAATACCTTGCACGGAGAATTGGCTATGAAGAAGCGATGTGAGGGATGGGTGCCCTCATTGATCACCGTTGACCAAAAGCACATCTGGCAGAATTTTTCAACAGTGCACTGTCAGTGAATGGTTTGAAGGTGTTTAACTCTGCATAATAAACACTTCATTTACTAAAAACGAGAAAAGGTCCATGTTTTCTTCTTGGTTTGGATCTGACAACTTTGTTTCTTGTGAAAAGTGGCATGGTCAATCACATATTGCATTTTATGCATCAATAACTGAGCAATGATTTTGACCTACACTATGTGATCAAACGTATCCAGACACCTGGCTGAAAATGACTGGCAAGTCATCATTCCAAAACATCCAAAAAGTGTTCAGTAGGACTCAGGTCAGGACTCTGTGCAGGGCAGTCCATTACAGGGATGTTATTGTCGTGTAACCACTCCACCACAGGCCGTGCATTATAAACAGGTGCTCTAACGTGTTGAAAGATGCAATTGCGGTCCCTGAATTGCTCTTCAACAGTGGGAAGCAAGAAGGTGCTTAAAACATCAATGTAGGCCTGTGCTGCGATAGTGCCAAGCAAAACAACAAGGTGTGCAAGCCCGATCCATGAAATACACAACCACACCATAACACCACCACCTCCAAATTTTACTACTGGCACTAAAAACACTGGCAAATGACGTTCACTGGGTATTTGCCAAAACCACATTGTACACCGTGATTCGTCACTCCACACAATATTTTTCCATTGTTCAATTGTCCAATGCATATTCTCTTTACACCAAGTGAGGTGTTGTTTGGCATTTACCCACGTGATGTGTGGCTTATGAGCAGCCACTTGACCACGAAAACCAAGTTTTCACACCTTCCACCTAACTGTCATAGTACTTGCAGCGGATCCTGATGCAGTTTGGAGTTCCTGTGTGATGGGCTGGATAGATGTCTGCCTATTACACATTACGACCCTCTTCAACTGTCGGCAGTCTCTGTCAGTCAACAGATGTGGTCAGCCTGTACACTTTTGTGCTGTACGTGTCCCTTCACGATTCCATTTCACTATCACATCGGAAACAATGGACCTAGGGGTATTTAAGAGGATGGAAATCTCGCACACAGACGTATGACACAAGTGGCACCCAATCACCTGAGAACGTTTGAAGTCTGTGAGTTCTGCGGAGCGCCCCGTTCTGCTCTCTCGCGATGTCTAATGACTACTGAGATCACTGATATGGGGTACCTGGCAGTAGGTGGCAGCGCATTGCACCTAATATGAAAAACATATGTTTTTGTGGGTGTCCGGAGACTTTTAATCACATAGTGAATGTTGGAACCCAGGCCTCATGCCTATTGTGTAGCTGCAGGGAGACAAAATTCAGCCGCCAGATTTTAGCATCTGTAGGACAAGGAACGAGAATGTTGTTTGGGTATACAATTTTGTGTGGAATAAGTAATAAACTCTCCAGTTGTTCTGTCTTATGATATTAGCGAGTGTGGCCAGTCCTGTGTCGCACAAACGGAAACTACGATTCAGCTGAGCATGCTAATGAAAATGGCCACCAGATCAAATTTGATGAAACTTCTGTCGTAGTTTGCACTTGCGGTTTCTGGGACAGTGTGATTAAAGAAGCCATTGAAATAAAAATCGCCGACCACACCCTTAATAGAGACAGTGGCCTATAGCCCACCATGCCCTGCGATCCATCTGTCGTGAGATTGAAGCGGGCGCATCAAACGCGGAGTCAAATGCTTGTCGTATATGGCGATACTACAGGCGCCAGTGACGTTACAGCCAGAAGCTATAGCAAATAAAAACATACCAGCAACCGGTCAACAGTCATTCCACTTGGCAATGGCAAAAGGTACTTGGTCAGATGCTCGTGGTATTTTAACATCTTGACGCGTGTGTTTACCCGAGAATGCTTTATTCACTGTTACCACCACAAGACACTTTCAGTCTTACGTGCTAGAGTTATGGAATGGGAAAAAGCTAATGTATTAAGGCAATTCCTACTCGCTCCACATGCGGTTGATTTCACAATTAGCCACTTTTTGTGTTTTTGTTTCTGCTCGTCTTCCATCTCTGGCGGTAATTATCTGGGTCTGACGTTTTATAGAAGAAGTACTTTCAGAAATGAAATAGTATTCGTTCATTTGAGTAATGTTATCTTAACAGTACACTGTCGACTCTTTAAAAAATCGAACTCCCATGTTTATAAATGTCTGATTACTTTGAAAATGAATTATTGTGTGGAATATTTGACTTCAAGTGTGTAAGCGGGAAAAGTTTAGGAAAGGTTTGAAATCACGCTTGAAGTTTTTTTCAGAAGTCGTTAAATGCTCTCTCTGTGAAACACTGGATAAGTATAGTCGGACTAGTATGCGCACCATTTTAACTGAAAGTTATTTTCAACACATCTCGATGTTTATGGTGTCATATCTCCTGAACTACGTATCGTATAGTGATACAATTTTGGAGTATGTTCAATATTGTATGTACATACTGTCTACAAAGTGTTTTGCGAATAGAGGTAGTGAAGAAGTTGTGGCGTCGATAGGTCACATCGACCACGTAAAGCATTATCTTTGAACTCTAACTGCTCTGACGAGCCGCCATGTTAATTTTCCAGTCAGCCTTTGTACTTTGTAGTTTGTACCTTGTTCAGTGTACATGTGTATCTTTCTTTGTGCTGAAATATATGTATGTATAGACATTTATGGAAACAGTTTGTTGCGCATACAGTTATCCGTATTCCCGTTTCCCCTAAAGTAATACATGGAAACGTCACGCCTGATGTTGAAGTTCTACTGTGCATCATTTTAAGCGGGACTACTTTCTCACGTATTTAAAAAAGTTTATGACGTCATATCTCGTGAACTATGTGTCGTGCAATGACATAATTTTGCAGGTGCATTCAGTGAGCGGGTAGTAAAGAAGTAATAAATTAAAACGTCATGCCTGATTCTAAAGTTTGGCTGCATGAACAGCGAAAATATAAACTTTTTAGTTTTCTTCATTTTGTGCTGGAGTACTAGCGAGAAAAAAATGTTTGAAATTATTTGTTGGAAGTCATTAAAGCGTCACATTCGCAAATGAATAAAGTCTGGGCGTTTGCGGGCCGTCAGCCATGCTTCTCAAGACAGACAGTTTCTACCAGTAATACTTGTCCTGCTGTGTTAAGCCTTTAAAATAAGATTACACCTTATAAAGAGGAGATTGTGACAGCATTTTAAAGTTTTAAAATCTGTCAATTACCCCTAGAAGCCCTTACATATGCAACCAGCAACTGGATTAGTTCCAGAATATTGGTTTAGTAACATAAAAGATGTGATAAAAAAGTAATGCAGTTGTGTTTGTATAACAAAATTTATTGATCCAAATTGTACAATCTATTAAAACTTTTCAAAGTAGTTGCTTTGAGCAGCGATGCACTTCTTCCAGCGATTCCCCCATGCCTTTAGAGTATATGACACCCCCTTTTGGATGTCCGCAATGGTATAAAACCGGCGCCCCTTCATCTTGGTTTTGATGTGCGGGAACAGGAAGAAGTCTGACGGTGCCATGTCGGGAACGTACGATGGCTGCAGCAGCGTTGCCAAGTTGCGCTTCGTTAGGAACTCCCGATTCAGCAGAGTGGTGTGGCATGGTGCGTTGTCCTGATGTAGCGTCCGCATTAAAGTGGGCATGTGCATTGTGCGGGTGACGCAACCTGCTAGTCTTTTTACACAGTCGTTCCATGAGGGATGAACTTCGAATGGAATGACTTCTGCATCGAAGAAGGTGATGAGCATGGTGTTCATTTTCTATTTGTTCACTTCTTTCTTTCATGCGCTTGGGAGACATGGGAGTGTGCCACTCTGAGATTTGGGGCTGGTGGCGACGTTGACTAAAAAATTTTGGTCTCTTTCCAGTCGTTCCACAAGTCCTATTGTGAACTCCAAACGGTTGCACTTCTGCTTGTCACTCAACAGTTTTAGAACCAATTTGGCACAAACTTTACACATGTTCAAATCATTGGAAATGATGTTAAACACAGCCCCTTATGACACGTTTAGCACATCCGTTATCCTATAAACACTCATACATCTGTCGGATTCATCAACACAACTATACTGGGCACTGAACTTGGTAATGGCTGTCCAGGAGTGTTTCATCATTAAACTTTTCCCGGCCCTCGTTTATTCTAGCCACCTGGAAACTTGCGCGTAAGACATAGAAGATTCTCTGTAGGCCTCTTAAATCATTTTGCAAGTTTCAGCCACAGTTTTTTTTAAAATTCTGAACAAAACTTGATTGAATAGCGTTGCTCCAAAGTTGACTGCATCTTGCAGATGACAGAAGCACTGAACAAGAGTTAATGCAAACAATAATGCTGACACTTCCACAGCTCGGAGCGAACTGCGGAAGGCAGCATTGGAAAACTGGTACGCCCCTCCACGATTCCCCAGCGTCAGGGTAACTCTTGGGCCATTAGGAGCATCTGGGAACAACCAGTTGCATGACTTTCTGATCACACCTTGTAGCTACGTGTGCCGTTTCGAATTAGTTGTGAAAGCTCCAACGTATAATATCCTTGCTTCTTATCAGCAATATTCATTTTCCTCTTAAATGTTGAAACAAATATACAAATGTGAAACATCCTTAGGGAAGAAGGATGATTAAAGTTTATAATGTTCCGTCGGTAACGGAGTGGTTGGCAACAGAGAACTAGCTCGAATGGACAAGACTGGAAATGGGCTGTGGTACTGTTGTTTGGATTTTATTACTAGAATCTTAGGTGTGTTACATCCAAAGCAATTACGTTTGTGTTGTGTACATAGTTCTGCGTAGTCAGTGTGTACACAACTTTCCCACCAGAGCGCGCCCCGCTAAGCACAACAGCGCAGGCGCAGCGCTCATCCATCTCCGCACTACGAGATGGCACTATCTTAGAGACGGACCAAATCCTACTTCCGCCGATCTGCATAGTAATATGTCTCGCAGCCACTGAGATTGTTGCTAACGTAGAACCTTTTCTCCTCGTGGATCACACTTGCGCAGTGATACCTGAACACTCAAGGTATTATAACGAGTGTACAGACCTCCGATTAGTCAGTCTGCATTAGTCTGCACCAGTCTATAGTCAAGTTTCAGTCTGCGCCTAGTAAGATTATCATATTCCTGTTCATAGCCATGAAGAGAAATGTATAGACACTTTGTCAAGTATCAGAGATATGTGAGAATAAGATTAACGTACCAAGACCAAAGGAACTTCAGATTGTCAATTGTAAATAGCATCCAGAATCAAGTTAAGTAAGATTTATGATTATTATTATTTTAATAAATGTGTGTGAAAATTAATCAAGTTCTGTTTAAAGTTGGTCACCGTCAATCTGCTACTCTAAGTGTGCAAGTGGCATTTCTATCGTCTGACCTAACGGCAAAAGATAAACACGCCACAATAAGACCACGAGACATATTGCTGACACTCTCCTACTTCGTTAGAGCGACAAGTCAAATAATCTGATGGTGTGTGTACCGAAGGTCTTACAGTACGCACACCACAGTTGGTAACTAGTAATACACTATAATAAAAAATTACTCTGTCCAACAACTTAACCTCTATGTCATCAGAGGAAATGCTCTTCTTTATTCGTGTCAGAAGTACCTAAAAACAGATGGTGAATATAAAGAATATAAAACAAACTTGGACAAATTAGTCAATTGACAATTTATAAATAAAGAAGTTAAAACAGAAGGATATAGAGTGCACAGAACACAAATTGGTATCATCAGATACTGCATTTATAATATATATACAATATTACACAAGTTGTGACCAGTGTTTGGCTCCATTGATAGCAAGCAGCAAAACATCACTTACATCAGATAGACATATAAAAGCGCCCTGCACAAAAAAAGCAAGTTGTGTTTCTGGAAACGTGATCTCTTGGAGAGATCCAGCCAATTACGCTGCAAGTTTTCATTGTTTTGGATAATACCTAACGAGCAGGTCTGCGATTGGATTATAAATTTTTGAACGGGCAGGGTGGAAAAAAACAGCTTCCAGTCGTTTCGGAATGGGCAAATACAGGTCCTGCATGGTTTCCAAGGGAATTTTATACCATTCTTCCTCCAAAATAGGGGCGTGTTCAGGCAACGATGATGAAGGTGGAGAGCTATCACGCAGCCTTCTGTCCAAAGTAGACCACAGAGAGTCTCAATAACATTGACTTCTGGTGACTGTGGTGGGTAGGGAAGATGCGACAATTCATCCTCACGCTCGCAAAACCAGTCCTGGACGATGCGAGCGAGCTGTGAGAACAGGGACTCTGTCGTCTCACAACACAGTATTACCATTGGGGAACAAACATTGTACCACGGGACGGACCTCATCAGTCAAAATGCTCACATAATCGTTGGCAGTAATGCGAACTTGCAGAGTAACGGTGGAGTCCATGGGTTAACGCGGTATGGCTGCCCAAATAGTCGCCGAACCCGCGTCATATTTCAGTCTCGAGACGTAAGTTTGGCTAGAAGCTGGAGACAGCGTGAAACAAGACTCATCCGACCAAATGACTTTCTGCCACCCAACGGTGTGTGGCGGAGGGCACTTTACGTGCGACTGTCGTTACCTCCCTTTCCTGTTCCAGTCGCGTATGGTTCGCGGGAAGAAGGACTGCCGAAAAGCCTCCATGCGCGCTCGAATCTCTCTAATTTTACATTCGCGATCTTCTCGGGAGGTATAAGTAGGGGGAAGCAATATATTTGATACCTCATCCAGAAACGCACCCTCTCGAAACCTGGCGAGCAAGCTACACCGCGATGCAGAGCGCCTCTCTTGCAGAGTCTGCCACTAGAGTTTGCTAAACATCTCCGTAACGCTATCACGCTTACCAAATAACCCTGTGACGAAACGCGCCGTTCTTCTTTGGAAAAGCCATGCGGCTTTTCGCGGATGATGCTGTAGTATACAGAGAAGCTGCAGCATTAGAAAATTGTAGCGAAATGCAGGAAGATCTGCAGCGGATAGGCACTTGGTGCAGGGAGTGGCAATTGACCATTAACATAGACAAATGTAATGTATTGCGAATATATAGAAAGAAGGATCCATTATTGTATGATTATATGATAGCGGAACAAACACTGGTAGCAGTTACTTGGAATGATCATATAAAATTAATTGTTGGTAAGGCGGGTACCAGGTTGAGATTCATTGGGAGAGTCCATAGAAAATGTAGTCCATCAACATAGGAGGTGGCTTACAGAACACTCGTTCGACCTATATTTGAGTATTGCTCATCAGTGTGGGATCCGTAGCAGATCGGGTTGACGGAGGAGATAGAGAAGATCCAAAAAAGAGCGGCACGTTTCGTCACAGGGTTATTTGGTAACCGTGATAGCGTTACGGAGATGTTTAGGAAACTGAAGAGGCAGACTCTGCAAGAGAGGCGCTCTGCATCGCGGTGTAGCTTGCTCGCCAGGTTTCGAGAGGGTGCGTTTCTGGATGAGGTATCGAATATATTGCTTCCCCCTACTTATACCTCCCGAGGAGATCACGAATGTAAAATTAGAGAGATTCGAGCGCGCACGGAGGCTTTCAGACAGTCGTTCTTCCCGCGAACCATACGCGACTGGAACAGAAAAGGGAGGTAATGACAGTGGCACGTAAAGTGCCCTCCGCCACACACTGTTGGGTGGCTTGCGGAGTATAAATGTAGATGTAGATCTTCTCTATCTCCTCTGTCAACCCGACCTGGTACGGATCCCACACTGATGAGCAATACTCAAGTATAGGTCGAACGAGTGTTTTGTAAGCCACCTCCTTTGTTGATGGACTACATTTTCTTAGGACTCTCCCAATGAATCTCAATCTGGCACCCGCCCTACCAACAATTAATTTTATATGATCATTCCACTTCAAATCGTCCTGTACGCGTACTCCCAGATATTTTACAGAAGTAACTGCTACCAGTGTTTGTTCCGCTATCATATAATCTTACAATAAAGAATCCTTCTTTCTATGTATTTGCAATTCATTACATTTGTCTATGTTAATGGTCAGTTGCCACTCCCTGTACCAAGTGCCTATCTGCTGCAGATCTTCCTGCATTTCGCAGCAATTTTCTAATGCGGCAACTTCTCTGTATACTACAGCATCATCCGCGAAAAGCCGCATGGAACTTCCGACACTATCTACTAGATCATTTATATATATACTGTGAAAAACAATGGTCTTATAACACTCCCCTGTGGTTACTTTAACGTCTGTAGACGTCTCTCCATTGAGAACAACATGCTGTGTTCTTTTCGCTAAAAACTCTTCAATCCAGCCACACAGCTGGTCGGATATTCTGTAGGCTCTTACTTTGTTTATGAGGCGACAGTGCGGAACTGTATCGAACGCCTTCCGGAAGTGAAGGAAAATGGCATCTACCTGGGAACCTGTATCTAATATTTTCTGGATCTCATGAACAAATAAAGCGAGTTGGGTCTCACACGATCGCTGTTTCCTGAATCCATGTTGATTCCTACAGAGTAGATTCTGGGTTTCCAGAAATGACATGATACGCGAGCAAAAAACATGTTCTAAAATTCTACAACAGATCGATGTCAGAGACATAGGTCTATAGTTTTGCGCATCTGCTCGACGACCCTTCTTGAAGACTGGGACTACCTGTGCTCTTATCCAATCATTTGGAACCCTCCGTTCCTCTAGAGACTTGCGGTACACGGCTGTTAGAAGGGGGGCAAGTTCTTTCGCGTACTCTGTGTAGAATGGAATTGGTATCCCGTCAGGTCCAGTGGGCTTTCCCCTGTTGAGTGATTTCAGATGCTTTTCTATTCCTTGGACACTTATTTCGATGTCAGCCATTTTTTCGTTCGTGCGAGGATTTAGTGAAGGAACTGTAGTGCTGTCTTCCTCTGTGAAACAGCTTTGGAAAAAGGTGTTTTGTATTTCAGCTTTACGCGTATCATCCTTTGTTTCAACGCCATTATCTTCCATTGCTACACATACTAGGTTTTATGGCTTCGGCACTACGTTCTCCTATTACGGGCATTTGCAGCACTGACAAGTGGTCTTGGAATTCCAGCTCACCCCACAATTCTCTGTTCGTGGAGCTCCCTTCATATGGTTTTGGTGCTGACAGGGTTTGTGAATGCGACATTCAGTTCTGCAGTGACTTTTACAGTTGACGCCCTCTTAGTTTTCTACATCTACATCTATATCAATACTCCGCAAGCCACCTGACGGTGCGTGGCGGAGGGTACCTTGAGTACCTCTATCGGTTCTCCCTTCTATTCCAGTCTCGTATTGTTCGTGGAAAGAAGGATTGTGGGTATGCTTGTGTGTGGGCTCTAATCTCTCTGATTTTATCCTCATGGTCTCTTCGCAAGATACACGTAGGAGGGAGCAATATACTGCTTGACTCTTCGGTGAAGGTATGTTATTGAAACTTCAACAAATGCCCGTACCGAGCTACTGAGCGTCTCTCTTGCAGAGTCTTCCACTGGAGTTTATCTATTATCTCAGTAACGCTTTCGCGATTACTAAATGGTCCTGTAACGAATCGCGCTGCTCTCCGTTGGATCTTCTCTATCTCTTCTATCAACCCTATCTGGTATGGATCCCACAGTAGTGAGCAGTATTCAAGCAGTGGGCGAACAAGCGCACTGTAACCTACTTCCTTTGTTTTCGGATTGCATTTCCTTAGGATTCTTCCAATGAATCTCAGTCTGGCATCTGCTTTACCGACGATCAACTTTATATGATCATTCCATTTTAAATCACTCCTAATGCGTACTCCCAGATAATTTATGGAATTATCTGTTCCCAGTTGCTGACCTGCTATATTGTAGCTAAATGATAAGGGATCTATCTTTCTATGTATTCGCAGGACATTACACTTGTCTACATTGAGATTCAATTGCCATTCCCTGCACCACGCGTCAATTCGCTGCAGATCCTCCTGCATTTCAGTACAATTTTCCAATGTTACAACCTCTCGATGTACCGCAGCATCATCCGCAAAAAGTCTCAGTGAACTTCCGATGTCATCCACAAGGTCATTTATGTATATTGTGAATAGCAACGGTCCTACGACACTCCCCTGCGGCACACCTGAAATCACTCTTAATTCGGAAGACTTCTTTCCACTGAGAATGACATGCTGTGTTCTGTTATCTAGGAACTCTTCAATCCAATCACACAATTGGTCTGATAGTCCATATGCTCTTACTTTGTTCATTAAACGACTGTAGGGAACTGTATCGAACGCCTTGAGAAAGTCAAGAAACAAGGCATCCACCTGGGAACCCGTGTCTATGGCCCTCTTGAGTCTCGTGGACGAATAGCGCGAGCTGGGTTTCACACGACCGCCTTTTTCGAAACCCATGCTGATTCCTACAGAGTAGATTTCTAGTCTCCAGAAAAGTCATTATACTCGAACATAATACGTGTTCCGAAATTCTACAACTGATCGACGTTAGAGATATAGGTCTATAGTTCTGCACATCTGTTCGACGTCCCTTCTTGAAAACGGGGATGACCTGTGCCCTTTTCCAATCCTTTGGATCGCTACGCTCTTCTAGAGACCTACGGTACTCCGCTCCAATAAGGGGGGCAAATTCCTTCGCGTACTCTGTGTAAAATCGAACTGGTATCCCATCAGGTCCAGCGACCTTTCCTCTTTTGAGCGATTTTAATTGTTTCTCTATCCCTCTGTCGTCTATTTCGATATCTACCATTTTGTCATCTGTGCGACAATCTAAAGAAGGAACTACAGTGCAGTCTTCCTCTGTGAAGGCTGCACTGTAGTTCCTTCTCTAGGTTGTAACACAGATGACAAAATGATAGATATCGAAATAGACGACAGAGGGTGTGAAGACTGCACTGTAGTTCCTTCTCTAGATTGTCGCACAGATGACAAAATGGTAGATATCGAAATAGACGACAGAGGGATAGAGAAACAATTAATATCGCTCAAAAGAGAAAAGGCCGCTGGACCTGATGGGATACCAGTTCGATTTTACACAGAGTTTTTTCGTTACAATCCTTTTCACTGACCGTCTGTCGCAATCACTTAATACAGTCTTTCGTCCGCGTTGTGACTTAGCGGATGATGTTTTTCCGTTTTCCTTATGCGCATTGTAAATCTCCGATGCGATGCCTCTTGAAACACCAAAACTTCGGGTAGCGCCCGCCGTACGAGCACCAACAATTTGCCGAATTTCTGCACAGTCTCCGTATTTTTTCCAGCCCTTCTACATGGGAGTAACGGAATGTTTAGCTGTTATCAGAGATCATTAGAGCGCACCGAGCGACGTGAAGCAGTGGTAAGACGCTGACTGGACTAATATTCTGGAGAGTGGTGGTTCAAATTCACCATCCGACCGTCCACCATTAGTTTTTCCGTGCTTCCCCTAAATCACTTAAGGCAATTGCTTGGACGGTTCCTCTGAAAGTGACACGGGCGATTTCCTTCCTCTCCACCCCCAGTCAGAGCACCAGTTCCACGCCAGTGGCGTTAAACCTCAGTATTCCTTCATCTTCTAGAAGTTGTAGGGACCTTTCTTAATATCGAACAAAAAGGACTTATAACTGGAGTGGACTTAAGGTTGCAGTGAACCTATAAGCGTTATTCGTTGCCCAGCGAAGAAGGTCTCCGTCGAAGCTAAGCACATGCACGACTGTTGATAGAGTGTGGATTAGATTAATTTTACAAAAATAGAGAGAACGCCGACCTCAACATCTGCATCGCATCGATGTAAGCATTTTTAATACTGTTTTCAGAGGACCGTGGTAACGTGTACGAAAGGACAGGTCAATTTTCATTATGATTCAGATGTTATTTTATGTTGATGCTGATGTACAGTGCATTAAAATGAAGGTGCGCGTTGGTCTACAACGTATTAAATGTGATGCTGGCTGCAGGAGTTCAGCTCAAATGCCAAATAAAAAATAATAAAAAGGACATTTAAATACCATTAAATTCAATCCAGGATCGAGCGATATTGTAGACATTAAGCACCCAAAAAGCAGCATAGAAACCCACTGGAAGAGCAGCACAGAAATTAAAACGAAAGAGGCATCTTACGAGAAAATGAGAAATTTCTGCAGCAATATGGAAAAATATTTGAAGAAGAGTCTAATAAAATCTTCCAGGCGGAGTGTCCTCCTTTGTTGTGGTGAAACGTGGACAATGAGGAAGAAAGACAGAGCTAGGTTGGAGGTTTTTGAGGGGTGAACATGGCGGAGGGTGTAAAAAATAAGTTTGATGAATAGAGAGAAATATGGGGAGGCAAGAGAAGAGTGGAAGAGCAAATACTAATAAAGGCTATAATGAATAGAAGGGAAAGAAACTGGATTAGCCATGCATTGAGAAAAAGAGGAGGAGTCTTAGAGGAGTAGGTGGAAGGGAATTTAAGAGTCTTAGCCATGTTTAACTCTGCCAGGGCTGTTACACGTAATGAGATTATTTTTATGACGTATTGCATCTGTGTAGTCTGTTTAAATTGTTCCGTGTGTTACTGGAAAGCCACATAATATCATGTCTTCAGAGTGATTAAGTGCTAGCTGTATTATCTTTTTATTATTTTGATCATTTCAGGCATATGAATATGAATGTAATATTTCTTTGCTGATACGTACCAAGGAGTCAGTGTGTTTCTTTTCCATTCAATGCTTTCAAAGCGATTTCTTAACTGTGCTGTGATCCGGATTTGCTTTGATTCATTGTAGTCTACACTGAGTATGGTGATTACCATTTGGTTCTGTTGTATTTCATGTTCTGCTATACTGCTTCTGAAATACCAGTGTGACTTTTCGAAGGGAACTATTTCATGTCTGACAGTATTGAACTACATATTGTCCTAGACAGCTTCTTAGCTACTCTCGTTACAGACAGATGGACGATATTTCATTGGGGGGCTCTTTAAAAGGGAAACTCCTAATCGCACCCTCCTTAGTGGTAAGGGGTCTTAGTGGATTGCCCGCCAAAAGCTGAACACAGATGAAGCATGAAAACAGGAAGAAGGTGTACTGAACTGTAAAAAAAGAAGCAAAGTAGAAACAGTGCACGATCCAAGCTGAAGAAGTACAACTCGAACAATTGTGAAGAACTTCAAGTGGTCATGGTGTTGGACTTCAAAGCTCCCTCACTTTAATTTCTTTTTTTTTTTTTTTCACAAAATAATGAACTCTCCGTCCGGTCACTGACGTGTTTGTTTGCTGTATTCAAATTTATGTCTATGTCGTGGTGTAACTTCCGTTTGCAACAGCGAGGTGTAACGAAGGGACCTGTAATGAAAGTTTGATTTTGCACAGTTACTCTATTAGCAGTCGACTTGTTGATTTGATGGTTGGGACCAAACAGCGAGGTCATCAGTCCCATCGGATTAGGGAAGGATGGGGAAGTTAGGCGGCTGCGACCTTTCAAAGGAACAATTGCGGCATTTGTCTGAAGCGATTTAGGGAAATCACAGAAAACCTGAATCAGGATAGCCGGACACGGGTTTGAACCGTCGTCCTCCTTCCGAATGGGAGTCCATTGTGCTAATCACTGCGTCACCTCGCTGGGTCTTAGCAGGTTAAAGGAAGTGGTTTTCGAGTGCGAACCGCAAGCGTTTTATGACAAGGCGACAAGTCAACCGAATCCTCCACCGGAAAACACGTCTGATCTGTCACAGACGGCATTAGAGACAGGAATCTTTTTAACAACGCACCTAACTTGTACGCGTGGAGAGTGAGTATGATATGCCTCCTTACCTAATTTAGGTATTCGTATGAATATGAATGTGATCACTCCCGAAGAAATGAGATAACGTAATAGTTTGTCACATAAGCTGCAACAAATGAACGCAACAGTTTCACGATCGCACAGTTTCCCCTGTGCTATTATCAAAACTTATGTTTTTAACGTTTGTGAAGTTGCGCTCCATTTTGGAAGTTTTTACTCTTGTATTCCTTTGTCGTAACGTAGTTCACATCCGTTTATTTGTTGTTTTCATTTCTGTGAGACGTCTGTGTTGTATCTCGCCTGTTCTCACTATTCGTCACATTAACTTGCGACAGTAATGTATTCTTACCACACGATTCACATTCTATAATCAATGTGTATAGAATAACAAATGTTAAGACTACAAAAAGAGAACAAACATTTCAATGAGCAAACGGACAGTTCATGATTTTGTGGAAAAAAAAAAAAAGAAATTGGCACAAGGAATTTTGAACACGGCTTGCTCGGTTTGCAGTCCAACACCCTGCCCACTTACCGACGACGCCGTGGATTTTCCTCTTCGCTCAGCGTTGCGCTTCTTAAGCCTGGACCGTTCAATGTTTCTATTTTGCTTTTTTTTCGCAGTTTAATACTCCTCCTGTTTTCACGCTTGATCCGTGTTCAGTTTTAGAAGAGCTGTCCGCTGGGCCATCTTACCACTAAATCTGAAGGGCGTGAGATGGGGAGCGTCCCTTTTTAGTGTTGCATTTAACGTGAGACTGTTTCCGCACCGCACTAATTTTTATGCTACGTACATTAGCAACGAAGTGGCTCGTTCTAAGTTGTTGATACTACGCGTAAGAAGTAAAATTACTCCGCGATATCAGTGTCAGGCCCAGTAAAGCACGCGTATTTCGTATTAAACTTACAAGTGCCGTCCCGTTACATTTCTACAAAGTAGGCGTTAGCAGAACGCAGAAGACAGCAGGAGTAAACCGTAGAGGAAGTGAACCTGTTAGCTGATAAGACATTTTACTTTGTCGTGAGTACGAACATGTTGCAAGTCGTCGAGTTCATTGTCGACCCCAAAGAGTGTCATCAGAGAGATGCCGGCCGGAGTGGCCAAGCGGTTCTAGGAGCTTTAGTCTAAAAGCACGCGACCGCTACGGTCGCAGGTTCGAATCCTGCCTCGGGCATGGATGTGTGTGATGACCTTAGGTTAGCTAGGTTTAAGTAGTTCTAAGTTCTAGGGGACTGATGACCTCAGATATTAAGTCCCATAGTGCTCAGAGCCATTTGAACCATTTGAATCAGAGAGAATCACATTCGAGTGATGACGCAGTCTGATGAATCTACATTTACCTCTACACGTAAATCGATACTTCACAAGTCACCGTATGGCGCATGTCATAGGGTACCTTGTACCACTACTAGTCATATCCTTTCCTCTTCCACTCGCAAATGGGCAGAGGGAAAAACGACTGTCTACACGCGTCCGTACGAGCCCTAATTTATCTCATCTTCGTGGTACTGAGGCGAAATTTACGTCGGCGGCAGTAGAATCGTTCTGCAGTCAGCCCCCAATGCCGGTTCTCTAAATTTTCTCAATACTGCCACGAGCAAAGAACATCGTCTTCCCTCTGGGATTGCCATTTACGTACACGAAGCATTTCTGTAATACTTGCATGCTGATTGAACCTATCGGTAGCGGATCTAGCACCACGCCACTGAACTGCTTCGGTGTCTTCCTTTAATCCGACCTGATGGGGATCCCACACATATTCAAGAATGTGTCACTACTGCTCTATACATATTCTTCTTTATACATGAATCAATGTTCCTCAAATGCTTCCACTTAACCGAAATTGACCATTTCCCATCCCTGCTACCGTCCTTGGGTGCTCGTTTAATTTCATATCGCTTTGCAACATTACGCATAGATAATTAATCGACGTTACTGTTTCAACTAGCACGCTACTAGTGCAGTATTCTAACGTTACACGATTGCTTTTCCTACTCATCATCATTAACTTAAGATTTTTCTACGATGTGACCATGCTGCCATTCGTCTCACCAACTAGAAAATCTGTCGAAGTCAGCTTGTATCAGCCGGCTGCGGTGGCCGAGCTGTCCTAGGCGCTTCAGTCCGGAACCGCGCAGGTACGAATCCTGTCTCGGGCATGGATGTGTGTGATGTACTTAGGTTAGTTAGGTTTAAGTAGTTCTAAGTTTAGGGGTCTGATGACCTCAGCTGTTAAGTCCCATAGTGCTTAGAGCCATTTGAACCAATCAGCTAGGCGCTTCAGTCTGGAACCGCGTGACTGCTACGGTCGCAGGTTCGAATCCTGCCTCGGACACGGATGTGTGTGCTGTCCTTAGGTTAGTTAGGTTTAAGTTTAGGGGACTGATGACCACAGATGTTAAGTCCCATAGTGCTCAGAGCCATTTGAACCATATTTGAACCAATTAGCTTGTATCTTCCTGCAGTCACTTAACGACGACACCAGTCCCTTACATGACAGCATCATCAGCAAACAGCCGCTCACTGCTGCTGACTGCTGCTCACCGTGTCCGTTACTTCATTTAAGAGCAGTCTTATGACATTTCCCTGGGGTAACTAAAAAAAAGAAAGAAAGAAAAAGAGAGAGAGAATGCAAATGGCTCTGAGCACTATGGGACTTAACTTCTGAGGTCATCAGTCCCCTAGAACTTAGAACTACTTAAACCTAACTAACCTAAGGACATCACACACATCCATGCCCGAGGCAGGATTCGAACCTGCGACCGTAGCGGTCGCGCGGTTCCAGACTGTAGTGCCTAGAACTGCTTGGCCACCCCGGCCGGCCCCTGGGGTAATCTTCGCGTTATCTTGCTTCTCATGAACATTCGCTGTCGAGGACGTTGTAGTTGGTTCTATTACTCAAGAAGTCTTCGACCCACTCACGTATCTGGGAACCTAATCCGCATGCTACACCTTCGCTAACAGTGTTCAGTGGGGCACCGTGTCAAACGCTATAAACTAGGAATATGGAATCTGCTTGTTGTCCTTCATCAACGTTTCGCACGACGTACAAGCAAGATTGATGGTGTAGGGTGTCATTTCTTTTCTTAGCAGGACCCTTTGTTTGGCACCTTTACAGCACGGCGGAACGTCTACGATATTCTACTCCCAGTTTAGTTTCCGTTCATGGCAAGCCACCCTGGGCTTACATTTCAGCAAGATACTGCCCACCCGCACAGGGCGAGAGTTTCCACTGCTTGTCTTCGTACTTGCCAGACCCTGTCCTGGCCAACAAGGTCGCCGGGTCTCTCCCCAGTTCGGTAAGTTTGGAGAATTATGGTCAGGCCCCTCCAACCAGCTCGAGATTTTGACGAGCTAAAGCGCCAATTGGACAGAATTTGGCACCATGTCCCTCAGGAGGACATCCAACAACTTTCTCAATCAAAGCCAAACCCGTTGTTTGATATGCACACAGACGTAAAGGCATTCCAAATGAAAAAAGGTTCTTCTTAACACGTACTGACGAGGAAAAGCTGAACCGTTTCCCACATTGTAAAAAGCTGTCGACGAATTTTCATCGGAAAAATGATAAAATTAAATGCCTCTAAATGCAGCTATAAAATCAGTTCAACGAGAGATTTTGTGACTACTACAAGGTTTATGGTAAACTGAAGATTTTTGCAAACGCTTTTTCGAGTGATACTGAGGACGAACCGGGTAATTTACAAATGAATGTGATTGATCTTCAGCCTAATGGCACTCTGAAAAACTCTTTCTATGAAATCAATGATCTTGTTAAATTTTTTGGCACCTTGCCATCTATTCTGGGAGAACTTAAAAGGTTTGCCCACAAAATGATTACATTTTTTGACAGCACTTACTCATGTAAGCAAAATTTTTCAATTCTCAATTACAGAAAAAATAAATGTTGTTCTTGTGTCACAGATGAGTATCTGAGTGCCATTCAGCGAAATTCTACAACAGAAATTGTATCAGACATTGCACAAATAGCCAGTCAAATAAAGGCTTGCAAATTACATTAAATTTTCATTCGACTCGCATGTATAATTATTTCGAAGTTCTCGTTTAATTGGTCTTTTTTTCTCATTTTATTTTTGTCGTTGTTCCCACTCATAAATAAAAGGATAATGAATAAAATGTAGAAGTAAATACTTGTGTTTGTGCATTTTTAACACTTTGCCGTCCGGCGAAACCACAGTGGTGTCGTGAACATAGTATCGCGCAGTGGCCAGCGACAGTACTTTCGTGTCTTTTGCATTCTGTTGGTATTTCGTTTAGGTAACAATAAGTTACACACGTCAACAAGTTTTTTGTTTGTATAAGTACTTGTGCCCTTTCATCATGGCACACGAAAGAGACGATACGATTATTTACGATGAATGCGCGGACGTCTTGTCTGACGTTCCGGACGACTCGGCCGATTGGGAAGAAGACATTGGATATCAAAGAAATGTCAACTCAGCTAATATTAGGTACTAGTAAGATACTTTGAGTGCTGGCTAATGGACACCACCCACACTACTAGAGAAGGTTTAAGGCTCTCACTGTCTCCTGAGAGAGTACATTCCCCATTCTATGGAAAGGAGCCCGAATGCCCTGAATTGCAAGGCTGGCTACTAAAACTACGACACTTGGAAATCATAAACAATTTCACAACGGTGGTTTTTGTCCGTACGCCATATCTCCGGTATTACTTTATCAGAATTAAAGGTTGAGACATCATTTTCAAGTTTTCGTGCACCACTAATAACAAAAGATATACAAATGGTTTAAAGTTAATGTTTTAGTGAAAAAAATTTACATTGAAAACATTTTTATAAAAGTAATATAGAAGGTGCCGCCTACTGACAATCTTTATAAGTGACATGCATAAAAGCTGTAGCAGGGGAGCAAAGAGAGATCAGCACACATCGCAGGTTGCCTACATCAGAGGCAAGTTTACATTCAGGGGCAAACCTATTGTCCTCTTTTTGATTGACAGGTCCTTAACCTATTGTTCTGCTAAGTGGATTATGACCCCTCAAGGAATAATCCGTCCTTTTTATTGACAGGTCCTTAACCTATTGTTTGGTTAAGTGGTTATCCATGTCAACCCTACCCGTCACTCCCTCCCCCTCCTTCTCCCCCTCACCTTTCGGAACTCCCCTCGCTGAAAAATGCATGCTTTTCATATCAATTTGATTGACTAATTAATTGAATTGATCAGTTAATTAACCCTTCCCTCTCTGGGAACCCCCCAGCTCACCACACCATCTTTCCAGATGGGGTGGGGGGGAGACTCAACTGACTGGTGATTTGGCGGAAACTGATTGTAGTGTATGGAATATTGTTTATTTAAACAGTTTATGAGATGCAAGGTGGTGTTTGGAATATAGTTTATTCAGTTATTTAAAGAATTTGTCAGGAAATTGACTTCAGGTTATGGAATACTGTCTATTTAAACCATTTTGGGATACAACTTGGTGTGTGGACTATAGTTTATTTAAAGAATTCATCAGGAAATCGATGTGGTGCTTTTTTCATTCTGAGTGCATAAGGAAACATGTAATTACACGGTCACAGACCACTTAAACATATCTGAAAAACTTTCTCTCATGTGCTCCATGCACCAGAGTTGTGGACACTGGAAGAAGCCACGTGCCAGGCTCGCAGCATCAGCTGCCCCAGCTGCACACCCCAAGGCCCGCGACGGCTCTCGGCTGCAGGGCTATGTAAGTAGCACCATGGTCTGGCTTGTGCACTGGGGGACTTGGAACCGCTGGTGTCGGTGCCGGCCGCAGCAGGTAGCAGCGAGCTAATGCCCTGGAACAAAAGCACACTTCCTGTAGGGGTCCTCTGCCATCTCAAGTGGTCTGAATGCATGACCCAACCTGTCGGATACCACCGCATGTGAGATGCTTTCCTTCCAAAGCAAATACCTAACTGGGAATCGACCCAGAAGTACCACCGAAGTTAATAAATAATTAAATTTCCGATCACATGATTGTCATTAGGGAACATAAGGCATATGTAGTATATATTTCACACACACAAATTGACGACGTCACAAAACCAGTAGAAGGCTGAGTCGAAATACAATTTAAGAAAAAAAAAAAAAAATAAAACACGTTGCATAGAAACAGAGAGAGAGAGCTTTGGTGTGCTTTGCAGATGACGTAAGAGATAGCATGGGATATTTCATTCTACCATGGACTCTTAAACTGCCACAGCCTTCCTAGTGCACTTTCTTGTGGTACACTTTACAGACTGCTTCAGGAGCTATTAAATATGGTGCAGAGTGTCACATGTTGAAGATGTCACTAATGTTGCTTCAGAAGTGCCAAACGAATCATTAATATAACTGTTTAAACAATTTGTTTCACACAGTTTAAGACTACTCGAAATAAAACTGCACAGTAGTTTGGGCGCATAAACAACAGTATTATGAATGTGAATGTATGCTTTCCCCTGCGTATACAGCTGGCGAAGAGTTCTCGGGCTTCCAGCCGGGTGACGGTGTCTTCAAACTGCGACGTTTCGACGAGTATGTCACTCGCAGTTTGAAGACACCGCCACCCGGCTGGAAGCCCAAGAACTCTTCGCCAACAATACTATGTTTTTCATCAAAAATTTCTTTCCGTAATCCAAACCTATTATTATTTGACGTCACAATTGGAAGTGGGGATGTATGAAATGATAGTTGGACTACGAAATTTCGACGTGGTTTTATACCATCACGGTTATATGCTCCTGACCACTATTGGTCTGCTAAGTTCATCTTCTTTTCTAAAAGTACTATAGAATTCCTAAGTTAACTTGTTCTCTCAGTTACACCAGGATGAAGAAGTAGGCAGGAAAGGCTATATGGCGTGATAGGATAGTAACAACAACAAATACCGCTGTCATGTATTGAGAAAATGATCGATTCATGGTTCGATGCCTGAGATCGGTGAAACACTAGCACATCCCATATACTCACCTTCCAGATGTCCACAAGCAGCACACCGTGTTGCAGTACAGCGCCAATGCTCAGAGACCGGGGAAAACTACTGCCTTAAATGCAGCCACAGCTGCAGAAGCGCATGACAGCCAGAGAGAGAGAGAGAGAGAGAGAGAGAGAGAGACAACTATTAGCTACGGAGGGCTTCTGAAGATGACTGGAGTAGTAGAAGTTCGAACACTATCACTACTGCTAGCAGAAACACTCTTCATATTGAATCTTATCAATTTTCCACGGACTTTACTCGCAATACACTCATTCCCAAAGGTGGATCAGTGCAAACTGGTTATTAGTTCTCTATTCACCCTACCAGCAGGAGCCACGAGCCAAATCATCATAACCCGTGACAGACATAAAGACTTCTCAGACTCTTCGAACTGGTGTACGAAGGATGGGAAAGCCCCAGCCCGGGACAAAGACATCTGATGAGATATTGGTTCCAGCCATAACCTGCTTGCTTGCTGCTATGCTTTCTGTGGTCGTCTCCAGACTCACAAGAATATTGGGAACCAGGCACATATTTATCAGTGTAACTACAATTAAATATTGGGATTGCTGCTGCAGTCTAACACTCAGTGATGTACTGAAAACGTCTCCTCTTAATGGGCGTGGTTCTGGAACGAATCTCGCATTGAAATTTCAGAATCTATAGTGCACATAATTTTCCACATAAAATCTATCTCATATCCTTATGGCTATCAATGTGTTGAATCTATGTCTACCTCATGATAATACACACAGTCATTTTCTTTGCACATGCCAAAACATAAGTCGTAATAACTTTACACTGCAACATATGCACATTTCAGACAAGCAGTGCAGTTACCGTTTATATGTGTACAGCATTCTAAACAATCATAGTATGCCCACACTCACACTGGATAGATGTCTCAATTCTCCGCGGTTGTAGGAATTTATTTGACGTTTAAGTCTTCCTGTTAGCACTTCCGAAAGAGGGGACGTTCTGTGTATCCGATTTGTTACAGCCATATTGCCCATCCTGTTTGTATACTATAGCAAGTCCAGTTGAGCCCCTACATTGCTATATTGTGCAGTGTTTACGAAATGAATGTCACCCCTTGCGTTCGGATATACTCCTCAATGAATTGATATCACAGTTCACCATGTCAAATCTATCCTCCCCTTTCCACTAGACATACATAATTTGTTTACATGAATAGCAGTTTGATTACTTTCCACAAACGTCTGGTGATTTGTCAGAACATATCCCACAGTACCTTTACCTTCAACCAACATAACATTTCTATCATTTATAGCTGTACAAAAAAAAATTATGATACGTCCACACTCGCACCAGCTGGGTGTAGTTTCCGCAAAAAAGCCTCCCGCCATCACATATTTCTCGATGAATAAAGGATATAATTACAATTTCAAAAATCCATAGCATCCTTCTTTATTTATCGATTTCACCACTTTCATGGAACCTTTTCGTATTTTTGATACTTATAAATCCAACCAACACACAGTGGCGTCATATATACACACAACAACAAAAGTTTTGCATCACCCTGGTTCCGAGAACTCCTGCAGACAGACGTTGACTGTGGGTATTGCATCACAGACACAGTCCCTTTGACTGTTTAGAGATGTTACTAAACCCGCCCAAAAGATGTAAACAACCATGCATGAGCATCGCCTATTAGACGGAGGGGCTCCCACAGCCGATCAGTTCCAATCATTCCATCAGGAAGAGGGTACGCAGCTCGTGTCGTCTGTAGTTCAATACCGCGGTTCGATCGCGTCCGCATTGTTATTTTGTGCCAGGAAGCGCTCTCAACAAGGGAAGTGTCCAGGCGATGTTGTTCGGACATGGAGGAGATACAGAGAGAGACGAACTGTCTATGACACGCCTCGCCCAGGCCACCCAAGGGTACTACGGATTACGGCTCGCAGGAAACCTGACAGCAACACCACCATGTTGAATAATGTTTTTCGTGCAGCCACAGGACGTCGTGTTACGAAATGTGTGTGTGAAGTCTTATGGGACTTAACTTCTAACGTCATCAGTCCCTAAGCTTACACACTACTTAACCTAAATTATCCTAAGGACAAACACACACACCCATGCCCGAGGGAGGACTAGAACCTCCATCGGGACCAGACGCACAGTCCATGACTGCAGCGCCTTAGATCGTGTTACGACTCAAACTGTGCGCAACAGGCTGCATGATGCGCAACTTCACTCCCGACGTCCATGGCGAGATCCATCTTTGCAACCACGACACCATGCAGCACGGTACAGATGGGCCCAACAACATGCCGAATGGACCGCTCAGGATTGGCATCACATTCTATTCACCGGTGAGTGTCGCATATGCCTTCAACCAGACAATCCTCGGAGACGTGTTTGGAGGCAACCCGGTCAGGCTGAACGTCTTAGATACACTGTCCAGCGAGTGCAGAAAGGTGGAGCTTCCCTGCTGTTTTGGGGTGGCATTATGTGGGGCCGACGTACGCCGCTGGTGGTCACGGAAGGCGCCGTAACGGCTGTACGATACGTGACTGACATCCTCCGACCGATAGTGCAACCATATCGGGGGCGTATTGGCGAGGCATTCGTCTTCATAGACGACAATTCGCGTCCCCATTGGGCACATCTTGTGAATGACTTCTTTCGGGATAACGACACCACTCGACTAGAGTGGTCAGCATGTTCTTCAGAAATGAACCCTATCGAACGTGCCTGGGATAGATTCAAAAGGGCTGTTTACGGACGACGTGAACACCAACCACTCTGAGGGACCTACGTCGAATCGCCGTTGAGGAGTGGGACAATCTGGACCAACAGTGCCTTGGTGAACTTGTGGATAGGATGCCACGACGAATACAGGCATGCTTCAATACAAGAGGAGGTGCAACTGGGTTTTAGAGGTACCGGTGTGTACAGAAATCTGGACCACCACCTCTGAAGGTCTCGCTGTATGGTGGTACAACAAGCAATGTGTGGTTTTTATGAATAATAAAAAGTGTGGAAATGATGTTTATGTTGATCTCTATTCCAATTTTCTGTACAGGTCCCGGAACTCTCGTAACCGCGGTGATGCAAAAGTTTTTTTGATGTGTTTATATTCAGACTGCCAACTGAGGGGTTGTGTCAGTGCATTCCATGCATAGCTACCGTAGACCTACCTACCACCAAGATCATACACATTTTCCCTGACTAAGACATCATTGCGAGTGAAATATGTAGTAGAGTACGTCCATTCGGAGTTAATTTTTATGAGACAAGCAAATGGGTGGAGAAACTGTACGACTTTTCTGTATCGAGTATAAGCACAGTTTAAGTTCCTGTTGCTAAGCACCGTACCTCTTTAACACTTTGGAGCGGGAAGAGGATTACCGCGAGACGGATCTATTGTTGCAGATGACAAAAGCGAGTTAGTTGCGAAAAAACAAAAGAGCTTTTTAGAGCGTCATACAAAGATTTTGTTTGTTACATGTGTGAGAAACAGCGACTTAATAATACATACCTGTTTAGATCCTACAACCGAGCGAGGTGGCGCAGTGGTTAGCACACTGGACTCGCATTCGGGAGGACGACGGTTCAATCCCGTCTCCGGCCATCCTGATTTAGGTTTTCCGTGATTTCCCTACATCGTTTAAGGCAAATGCCGGAATGGTTCCTTTGAAAGGGCACGGCCGATTTCCTTTCCAATCCTTCCCTAACCCGAGCTTGCGCTCCGTCTCTAATGACCTCGTTGTCGACGGGACGTTAAACACTAACCACCACCACCACCACCACCACCACCACCAGATCCTACAACATGTGTGTGCGGGAGCTGAATTTTCAAAAAACCTCTTATAGGCTTGAATCCAAAGAATGCTTTATTCTAAGCATACAATAGACTTATGTTTGTCCCTTTCTCCGCACCAGCTGTATGTAACTTGATAATCACTTGCAAGTATGGTCATGCTTTGGTTATCTCTATTAAACGGGGACAGTAACTGCACAGCTCTGCTTATTCAGAAACAGTGCCGTTGCTATACATTAGAAAAACATTCTAGAGCTCTTACGCCCTCAATATGTTACGACAATTAGCCTTGAGGACTACAGATTCGCTGGGAACAGAGAGTGTTACTGCTTACAACTTGTTTGAGCGGTGAATCAAGAAATGTGTGTAATGTGCCCTCGGATATTTATATGAAACTCTTTAATGGTCATCGTCTCAAGGACACTTTTGATTTCTACAAATGACCTTCACAAATGGTATCTTTATTAGGTGATATATATCGCACAGACTTTATTTACTACCTAACATGTTTAAAAAGGATGAACGCTCTATTAAACGGGGACAGTAACTGCACAGCTCTGCTTATTAAGAAACAGAGCCTTTGCTATACCTTTGAAAAACATTCTAGAGCTCTTACTTCTTCAATATGTTACGAAAATTAGCTTTAAGCACTATGACTCGAATGCTTGATGCCAGATTGAAGCACCACCATCAGTGTCCCTTATGTCACTTTTGTTTGATCTTTACAGCAACATGATTGTTTCTACGAGTCGTATCGCAGTTAATTTGGTATTAAAGTGTTTTATTATTTCAAGTGAACTGAAAGTGCCGAAGAGGAAGTGTTCGTCACAAGAAAAATATTAAAATGGTTCAAATGGCTCTAAGCACTATGGGACTAAACATCTGAGGTCATCAGTCCCCTAGCCGGCCGAAGTGGCCGTGCGGTTAAAGGCGCTGCAGTCTGGAACCGCAAGACCGCTACGGTCGCAGGTTCGAATCCTGCCTCGGGCATGGATGTTTGTGATGTCCTTAGGTTAGTTAGGTTTAACTAGTTCTAAGTTCTAGGGGACTAATGACCTCAGCAGTTGAGTCCCATAGTGCTCAGAGCCATTTGAACCATCAGTCCCCTAGACTTAGAACTACTTAAACCTAACTAACCTAAGGACATCACACACATCCATGCCCGAGGCAGGATTCGAACCTGCGACCGTAGCAGCAGCGCGGTTCCGGACTGAAGCGCCTAGAACCGCTCGGTCACAGCGGCCGGAAAGAAAAATATTCAGATGAACGTTTCTTCATAAAACGGGGGAGGTGTGACGATGAAGCAGAATGTGTAATTTGCAAGTGTTATGATATTATTGAGAATGGGAGAAGGGCAGATATTAAGGATCATTTAGCTAACTTAAGCACAGATCAAACGTGTATCTGAAGCACTTAATGAAATGGACAGTTACTTTCGACATAAAAGTTTTCTGGGTATGGTACCGCGTCATAATTTAAAAAACTACTGCTGCAGTAGTTTTTTACATTATGACGCAGTATCATACCCAGAAAACTTTTATGTCGAGTGACTCTGGCCGCGGAAGCCTACGCAATTATATGACAGTTACTTTGTTTCTAATTCATTCAGACAGGCGCAATTAGTAACAGCAGCGAAATTGGCAATGTGCTGTCATACCGTTAAACAGCATCATGTCTCTGAAATCAGTGAGCTACACGTTCACGCTAAGTTCCAAGCTTCTTAACGTTTCCGAAGTTGCAAAAAAGTGCCGCTGAGCATAACAAAACCAACAGCAATTGCGAAATAATCCTTAGCGAACTGCACTGTCAAACAAACACTCATTGATCTTTCAAAGCTCCGTTATTTTTGGTATAGCTGCAGCTGTTCGCAGCTAAAAGCGGTATTTGCTCCAGTCTTTCACTTTTTTAAGCTTCAGACATGTAGTCCGCTTTGTCCCCATTTCTCCTTCCCACATTACGTCCATTTTCAGTCAATTTTATAGAAATGCCCCAGGTAGTCAGACAGAAATTATGACAACCCTAGATACGTAGAAAGCTGAACTTATAGTTACCGCGAAATGGGGAGAGAATTACCTACATCTAATCTCACGTTCAGTTTTGTAGAACAGCAAAAACCCACGACCAGCAGGACACAGGCTGTGCTCGCAGACCGACTTGCCCAGTGTGCTAAGACCGGGACCGACCTGTCCAGGGCGCTCCGACCAGCATTCATCTCCAGGTGGGGTGTTGCTGCGTTCCTATTGGCTCCCTGGGGGGAAGTGGTGGGTGGAGGGGGTTAGATGGTATATAAAAGCCATACCAACCTCATTCACCCTCATTCTGTCGTCAACCACCGTAGTGTGAGGTAGATTGTCTTGTTCTCGCTCGTGTGTGTTAATCGTTAGTTTGGTTCATTTAACAAGAAACGTTCAGCGGCATCAAGCTCCATCGATAGTGCCAGAGGTGGCAAACGGCAGGGACCGTTAGATCATAACGGAGAATTACATCGTAAGTAGAGATTCAAATCGGTAACTGTAACTTTTCTCTCCCACTAAGAATTTCGTAGTATGGAATGCATTTATTCGTATTTTTTCAGTGCATATCCACCAACACTAAATCGTGCATGGAATGAATGTTGTGGTGCAACTGCAGAGACACTCTGAAACAGCAGCAGCAGCATCGGCAGCTCTTTTAGTATATATTCTATCTTTGTAGTACTGATGTGACCAGCGAGTCTGTAGATGATTTCGAGGGATCAAAATCGATAAATGTAACTTTTTTCATTAAGAAATTCGTATTGAATGCATGTCGTATTGTTCTAGCATATATCCAGCGAGTAATAGAAGAGGCCGCGAGGCAACGGCAGCAACACCAGCAGCAATGGCAGGAAACGCAGCAGTAGCAATAGTATCGTAAGTTGTATGTATGAGGGTTGGAACATTAAAAGTGGCAACTATTTATTTACAGCTAGTACAAAATAGATACGTGTTTCAAAGTTTTACTGCCCTTCAAAGTAGTCACCAGCATTGTGTTATAACCCGTTGCCAGCGATGTGGAAGTCGTAGCAGTGCCAGTTGTGTTGACAGTGCGAGCGGAGCGGTCTATTGCCCGACGAATTTGTAGCAGTTTTGAAGCGAATGCCGTGAAGTGTTTCCTTCAGTTTCGAAATCGACTTAAATTCACGAGGGCTTAAGTCAGGGGAGCGCAGTAGGTGGTATAGCACTTAGCAGCCCTATCAGTCAAACAAATCAGTAACAGCTTGCAGTGTACGTACTTGAGCATTGTCCTGCAAAATGATGGTCAGATCCTGCAGGAAGTGTCATCACTTCTGTCTCTAAGCTGGTCGTAGGTTGTGTTCCAAGAATGAACAGCTTAGAGACGGAAGTGAGGACACTTTCTGCAGGACCTTGCGACCGAACCGCCGAATCCTTCCATCAGTAAATGGGGTATGTTCTCAACTGACTCGGTTGTTTTAACCCCCTCCACTGACGGAATGACCCGCTTCCTAATTCCGTATGTATAAAGCCAATACGGACTTTTAGCTGTCACGCCTTTGCGCTTACTGCTACGTATTTTAACCGTGAATAGCTCAGTCCTAATGGTAAGAGGTAGTAGTGAATTCGCGTTGTTAATCTTTGCATACAGCACAGCTGCCACAAGCTCAGCTCACTTGTACTCCACTCCTACCCTCGCCATTGCACCACATTAATTAGGTGCTACGTGGACCTTGCTAAATTTACTTGCGTATACAATTTTGACCGTTACTCGCCAGTATTTGCCTAATGATTAGTACACTCCTAACCGGACTATTTCCCAAAGAGCTGTGATGATTGAACGGGTTCGATCCACGGCCTACAGTGCCCTACAGTTCACACGGTAACACTGCCTACCTGACCCACTTAACTTGGTAGTGAGCTTTTGTATCCAATCATCACTGCTAGCAGCAGTGGATAATCCTATCAGCACGACGAGAGCAGCAGACTTACCGTCGAATCCTCCTGAAAATACTTATAACTACGGTCGCCAGCTCTGAAGGAGCAAAAGAATAAATCAAATTTTGGCTCGTTTCAAAGTGAAACGGCTTGAGTTAAATTTAAACTTAATTCTGAATATTACTATTTCTGATCATTCTAGGTGAATCTACAAAGCAAATACTCTCTCAATTTCTGTGAGTTGGCTTGGTAATTACTACCAAGACAATTTATGCAACTTAGGTTAACAAATGCTATCCTTCAACTTATTTAATGATTTTGGATATTACTCTTTGGACAATTGATATTCAATTAGTTAAGTGACTTTACTTGAAAGGTTACTCAGAAAAATTTAAGTAACTATAAATAGGCGACTCATTCTGGTGTGACCATTGCTCTTTTCAACATTCTATACGCTAAAGTATTCTACAACCAAAAGAATTGTAAATGAAAGAGGCGATGGTGGCCTCAGTCTGATTTCACTATACTATGTTTTAGGTTACTACACTTTACAATGAACAACATGCGTCGTAATTTTACTCATTACTATATTCTGCACTTGCATAAAAGATAACTGGTATTCTCCTTTTACATGTATACAAAGTTCGACTTAACAATTGCAAGCAGTCTTGCCTTGGGTAGACGTGTCGGTGCTGGTGGTGAGACGCATGTGGCTAACGCAGCTCTTCACGCCTCATGCCCTTAATGGCGGCTGGAACTACGAGCTGTAGCACTCGTATAAGCTACTGCACGTCCGCCATAAAATCTGGGCGCAGTAACTCTTACAATCAGCCCCAGTGGCGTAGAGGCGGCTTCAACAACCATTCGTTGCGTTGTACTCCACAAACGGCGACGATATTCGCCTCTTCGCTGTTGCACAATCGCTTTTGCGTGAGCACAGTTACGCACGTCCGATCACGTCAACACTCCACAGGCCATTATTTTGTTCAGTCCCTGTGTCTCCAGCTACCCCTAGCTACGCTCGTATCACCAAGAGTGGGGGCGTTCCCCTACCACCTTTTTACTGAAATCATTTAGTATTTAAGAATATTTATATCTATTACCCTGGAGTTCATACCAGTCATAATGATTTACTACTAGCGCTTTACAACATTAAATTATACTGTAATAACTTATAATTACCAAGAAAAAGAATACATTTGACTCCGAGAGCTTAGTGCATTGTCTGACAGGTAGCGCTAATTCCCAGTTTCGCCAATAGATGGCATCAGGGTGCACTCCCTGGCAGTCTCACACCAGCGCGCCCGTTTCCGACGCGCGGGCTCCAAATTACTGACAGCCCACCATCATTTCAGTTCCGTTACAACCTGACCACCATTTTGCAGGATAATACTCAAGCACGTACAGTGCAAACTGTTACTGATTTGTTTGACTGATGGGGCTGCTAAGTGCTATACCAACTACTGCACTCCTCTGACTTAAGCCCTCGTGAGTTCAACTCTATTTGTAAACTGAAGGACCCGCTTCATGGCATTCGCTTCAGAACTGCTACAAATTCGTCGGACAATAGACCGCGCCGCTCGAACTGTCAACACAATTGGCTCAAATGGCTCTGAGCACTATGGGACTTAACATCTTAGGTCATCAGTCCCCTAGAGCTTAGAACTAGTTAAACCTAACTAACCTAAGGACATCACACACATCCATGCCCGAGGCAGGATTCGAACCTGCGACCGTAACAGTCGCGCGGTTCCGGACTGCGCGCCTAGAACCGCGAGACCACCGCGGCCGGCGAACTGTCAACACAACTGGCACTGCTAAGAGTATCGTACGACTTCCACATCGCTGGCAACGGGTTATAACACAATGCTGGTGACTACTTTGAAGTTCAGTAAAACTTTGAAACGTATCTATTTTGTACGAGCTGTAAATAAATAGTTGCCACTATTAAAGTTCCAGTCCTCGCGTATTTTTCATCGAATACGTAACATGCTGTGACGACGAGTCTGGGGCTGTTGTAGATGATTTCGAGAGACCAAAATCGATAAATGTTACTTTATCACGAATAATATAATATTGTTGCAGTAAATGTTGTTTATATGTAGTTCCTTTGCAAAAATTTCGTCTTTTACATAGTATGTTGTTTTTGTAGATAATTTGGAGGATCAAAATCGATAAAACATTACTTCTTTTCTTTTCACAAGAATTTCATATTGTTTCAGTATATATATCCATTAGTTTTGTTTCATCTCGACAGTACATAATTAAATTTCATCATAATGTAATATTGAGCATATTCTTTGTTGTAGGAGATGATTTCCTAGCAGATGAAGAAGGAGGACAGGGAGGGTTATGTGCTGGGGATATGCAGGAGCCATTGCAGATCTGATGTAGCTGCAAGATTTGTTTCCCGTAGTTTTCGTGTGTGTACCTTTTTATTATTAGATCATTATGCTGGAGGCTGTAATATATCTGGCTTATTCAGCCATCATATTAGGCTCCAGGTAGCTATTCCCAGGGCAGTGGAGATGCAAGAAGCATAGAGATGACGCAATGTGGGATGAGGTACCGGTGACAGATGTTAGATTCGGTACCATTCCCGTGAGAAAGACCGACTGCGTGATGCTGCTGCTCTGTGATTGGCTGCTGTGTTCGGCGGTATGGCGCCAAAACGTTAAACTTTAGTTGCTATTATTATTTAAACCTGTCATCCAAATTGCTTCATTTTTTACATGAACATCTCACAACAGCCATCTATCAATCAGTCATTTCAAAATTACTAAAATCAAAGTATTACTAAAACAAAAGACTGACGATATTACTGCCGATGCACTTCGGTGGCTTTCGGGTAACGCCTTGCTTGCTTGGCGCGCGAAGTGTCTCGGGCAGTCCGGTTCTCCAGTTCTGACCGTTCCAGTAGACAGACATGTTGTCTGTTATAGCAGTATTTGTTTCATGCAATTTTATTTACTACAGTTCCGACCGTCGCTAGGTACAGACATGTTGTCTGTAATAGTAATATTTGATTCATGTAATTTTGTTCTCCAGTTCTGACGCTTCCAGTAGACAGACATGTTGTCTGTGGCAGGATGTATTTCATGTTATTTTAGCCAGACATAATGACAGTGGAAAGATATGTTCAATACTTTGTGATCAGGAATAGTTTCTCGTGTCTATATCAATAAAAACGCGTGTGGCATCCCAAATGAGTTATAGTTTATTTGTAGCAGCAGTTTCTTGCAAAGTTAATTTCAGCCTCAAGAAAAAGAATCCACGACCTGCGTGCTGTTTTCTGCGCTGGGGACACCATCATCATGAAGACAGCAGGTTAGTGAAGTGTACAAGAACTTACGTATTCCACACAGAGCAGTGGAAACAACTAGGCATCTCACGTGTACTGCGCGCACAGTACAAATGTGCTCAGTGACACGTCATCTGCAGTAATGCATAGGAGTTAAAGAAGGATGAAAGTATTAACACTATCTCACTTTTATTCCATTTTCTTACCGCAAGGCGATATAGGGGAGCTGGACGAAGAATCCACGGTGGTTCAGGCAAGGACGAAATGCCACAGTCGGTGGAGGAGGCGGAGAGAGACTTCCGTCACCCTGAGGGGATGAGGGAGATGCCAAGGAGCCAGAGCGAAATAGGTAATACGTACTCTCTCTACTTATATAACAGCGCAATCGTCTGCGTTCTTTCTTTTCTAGCAGCAGCAACAGGCGATGTCTAGAATGTTGTACTTTATTGTGTTCTTTTTATTTCTCTCCTCTACAGTGGCTGCGTCAGGGGAACAACACGCAGTGTCTCGGGTACAGAGTACAGGGCGGGGGGGACAGCCTGTTACATCGAGGTGGGGTCCTGTGAACCGCTAGTCGCCGCGCGGGAAGTCGCCGCCGCCGCCATCGCCGCCCCCGCCGCCGTCCTGCCGCCCCCGCCGCCCCCGCCCCTCCCCCCGCTGCCACCCCGACACCGGCTCTGCACTGACGTCCTTGGCGACACTCCCTCTGCCAAGCGGGTCATGGCTGCAGCAGCAAGACTGCTCGTACTGGCCCGATTCCGCAGCATCTCCTCCTCCTCCGCAATCCCGTCCTCACCGATCTCGCGAGGTACGGCAAATAGCCCTCAACACATCATCGCAAGCAGGTTTGTCAGCTAGTTGTAGTCATAGTATTAGTAATAGAGATGATCCTGTGGCTAGTGGCAGTTCCCTCTCCCGTGCTTTTAGTGAAGTACATCAGGTCAGTGACACCATACCGCAGTTAGAGTACTTGGTGACTGCACACGCATTTGAGGAGTGAATCTCGTCTACAAAGATTTGGAATCCGGTAGGAGGGTACCGCAACCCTGTCGGGTTTCTGAGAGTGTACCTTCCTGTCGATTTAGAAGAGATAGGGGATCCAGTATTAGAATCGGAATTTAAAAGAGCTTTGGAGAACTTACGGTCAAATAAGGCAGAAGGGATAGATAACACTCCATCAGTATTTCTAAAATCATTGGGGGAAGTGGCAACAAAACGACTATTGACGTTGGTGTGTAGAATATATGAGTCTGGCGATATACCATCTGACTTTCAGAAAAACATCATCCACACAATTCCGAAGACGGCAAGAGCTGACAAGTGCGAGAATTATCGCACAATCAGCTTAACAGCTCATGCATCGAAGCTGCTTACAAGAATAATATACAGAAGAATGGAAAAGAAAATTGAGAATGCGCTAGGTGACGATCAGTTTGGCTTTAGGAAAAGTAAAGGGACGAGAGAGGCAATTCTGACGTTACGGATAATAATAGAAGCAAGGCTAAAGAAAAATCAAGACACTTTCATAGGATTTGTCGACCTGGAAAAAGCGTTCGACAGTATAAAATGGTGCAAGCTGTTCGAGATTCTGAAAAAAAGTAGGGGTAAGCTATAGGCAGAGACGGGTCATATACAATATGTACAACAGCCAAGAGGGAATAATAAGAGTGGACGATCAAGAACGAAGTGTTCGTATTAAGAAGGGTGTAAGACAAGGCTGTAGCCTCTCGCCCCTATTCTTCAATCTGTACATCGAGGAAGCAATGATGGAAATAAAATAAAGGTTCAGGAGTGAAATTAAAATACAAGGTGAAAGGATATCAATGATACGATTCGCTGATGACATTGCTATCCTGAGTGAAAGTGAAGAAGAATTAAATGATCTGCTGAACGGAATGAACAGTCTAATGAGTACACAGTATGGTTTGAGAGTAAATCGGAGAAAGACGAAGGTAATGAGAAGTAGTAGAAATGAGAACAGCGAGAAACTTAACATCAGGATTGATGGTCACGAAGTCAATGAAGTTAAGGAATTCTGATACCTAGGCAGTAAAATAACCAATGACGGACGGAGCAAGGAGGACATCAAAAGCAGACTCGCTATGGCAAAAAAGGCATTTCTGGCCAAGAGAAGTCTACTAATATCAAATACCGGCCTTAATTTGAGGAAGAAATTTCTGAGGATGTACGTCTGGAGTCAGCATTGTATGGCAGTGAAACATGGACTGTGGGAAAACCGGAACAGAAGAGAATCGAAGCATTTGAGAGGTGGTGCTATAGACGAATGTTGAAAATTAGGTGGACTGATAAGGTAAGGAATGAGGAGGTTCTACGCAGAATCGGAGAGGAAAGGAATATGCGGAAAACACTGATAAGGAGAAGGGACAGGATGATAGGACATCTGCTAAGACATGAGGGAATGACTTCCATGGTAATAGAGGGAGCTGTAGAGGGCAAAAATTGTAGAGGAAGACAGAGATTGGAATACGTCAAGCAAATAATTGAGGACGTAGGTTGCAAGTGCTACTCTGCGATGAAGAGGTTAGCACAGGAAAGGAATTCGTGGCGGGCCGCATCAAACCAGTCAGTAGACTGATGAAAAAAAAAAAAAAACCACCTTCCTGTCGTGGAAACGGAGCTCCTCAGTGGTCAATGAACCACAATATCCCGCCATTAAATGCGGTGCAGTGCTCTGCATCGAACTGCCGCTCCCCTCGAAAGTTGATTCTGGTATTGAAGAGAAAAATCTTCATTATCTTTGGGGGAGGGGGAAAATGATGAGATAACATGGAACACATCAATCACCGAGTGGTTTCGTGAATCCAGCTTGAGTGCTATAATGGACCGGTTTTCCGACATGCAAGTTAGGGGTTCAGCTAAAACATTCAGCTGAATACTGCAACTGGACATCCATACACGTCTGTGATCCGGTAAATGGAGCGTCAAGTTACATAGAACTACCTAAAGCTATAGCTAATGAGAGGGCATGCATTAATGTCGAATATAGAAAGGATCATGCTTATTTTTCATGTCAATCCTGGCTTACGAGAGAAATTACACAAAAGATCCGCAGCGAACTGGTAAATATAATGTACCTAAAGATAGTATCGCTGGAGGGTATAGCTTTGATGATATCGAATTCCCTGTCAAGATCCAGGACATACATAAATTTAAGGCGCAGAATACCGGAATATCAAACTTCCTGGCAGATTAAAACTGTGTGCCCGACCGAGACTCGAACTCTGGACCTTTGCCTTTCGCGGGCAAGCGCTCTACCATCTGAGCTACCGAAGCACGACTCACGGCCGGTCCTCACAGCTTTATTTCTGCCAGTATCTCGTCTCCTACCTTCCAAACCGGAATATCCTTTCATGTTTATGGCCTGGGGAAGAAAATCAAGTCAGATGAACTGGACAAACAGGTAGTTGTCAGCTCTCTCCATTTCTCAAAATTTGGCGGTGAGCATGAGATTCATGTAAACCTGCTATTTTCCGATGAGAAAAATAAGGATAAAGGCAATTATCACTATGTTTGAATCAAAGACATGTTTCGACTCCTTTCTCCACATCTGCGTAAGCATAACGGTAAATGGCATATTTGCTTAAAGTGCCTCAATCCCCTTTCCTCAGACAATATATTAGAGACACATCCAGTAGATTGCGCTTCCAAGGATCTGGTATGTGTTATAATGCCTACTGAGGAAAACAAGTTCATAAATTTTAAAAACGCTCATCTTCAAGAGTGATGCCCATTTGTAGGTATGCCTACTGTGACCCGCTGTGAGGGTGACCTTATGATCTCACAGACCACCTTCACAGAAAGACAAATTCCATATGGGGCAGCGTACCAAATTGTATTGTCCTATGATTCAAGTCCTAACTGCTACAAATCTTATGTCACAGATAATCCTGCAGTTTGGTTGCTCACTGAGCTCGAAAACTTTCATGGGAGTTTGATAAGCTTTACAGCGACAACGTTCCCATGACCAAATCGAAGGAGAATGAAGATTTGTACAATAACGCTGTTGACTGTCATGTTTGTGAGCTGCCGTTAGATAGAAAAGCAGAAACTCCGTGTAGAGATCACTGTCATATTATGGGGAAGTGCTGTGTTGCAGCCCACAATATATGGAATTTGAAGTACTATCTACCAAGGCACATACCTGTCTTCTTCCATAATTCAAGTGGGTATGAAGCTTACTCTCTAGTTGAGCACTTGGCCGATTTTGGTTGGGAGAAAAATCAGGTCAGTGCCCTAGCTGAGAATGTCGAGTAATACATTTTTTTCTCCAAACGAATGACGCCAAGAATTACGCTCCGCTTCATTGACACACTACGATTTACACAGGCGCCTCTCCAGAAACTCATTGAAACTCTTCCTCGGGAGGATATCCATATCACTCGAGATGCATTTCCCGACGTGGCAAAGTTTCAACTTGTGATTAGGAAGGTAGTTTTCCCATATGAATATCTGGATACTCGCGGTGCATGTACAGTGGTGTTCGCAGTGCTGCTCCTCAGCGGCCGCATATGGTACAGCAAACTACACCCAGTCTCATAAATTAAGGATAATTGCAGAATGTGGTGCCACACAACGTGGCACTACACAAAACAGGCGCTAATAGCATAGGCACATAGGGAACACACACGACACAGATCTGTAAGTCCACGGTATTGGTGTAATTTGAGAAAAACCGTGCCGAAACACATGTGCTACAAAACGCCATTATTTCCTACGCATGTACCCCGACATCAACATGGGATATGATCACCATGCACACGCACACAGGCCGCACAACGGGTTGGCATATTCTGGATCAGGTGGTCGAGCAGTCTTGCACCAGAGCCATCGGAGCTCCTAAAGTGTCGTAGGGGTTTGAAGACGTGCAGCGATACGTCGACCGAGAGCATCCCAGACTTGCTCGATGGGTTTAGGTCTGGAGAACAGGCGGGCCACTCCATTCGCCTGATATTTTCTGTTTCAAGGTACTCCTCCACGATGACAGCTCGGTGGGGACGTGCTTTATCATCCGTCAGGAGGAAGGTGGGACCCACTGCACCCCTGAAAGGGAGGACATACTGGTGCAAAATGACGTCCCGATACACTTGACCTGTTACAGTTCCTCTGTCAAAGACATGCAGGGGTGTACGTGCACCAATCATAATCCCGCCCCACACCATCTAACCACGACCTCCACACAAGTCCCTTCTCAAGGAGATGAAGCAGTTGGTATCTGGTTCCTGGTTCACGTCAATGAAAACCCGGCGACTGTTCAGACTATACCTGGACTCGTCCGTGAACATAATCTGGGGCCACTGTTCCAATGACCATGTACTGTATTCTTGACACCAGGCTTTACGGGCTCTCCTGTGACCAGGGGTCAGTGGAATGCACATTGTAGGTCTGCGGGCGAATAAACCATGTCTGTTCAGTCGTCTGAAGACTGTGTGTCTGGAGACAACTGTTCCAGTGGCTGCGGTAAGGTCCCGTGCAAGACTACCTGCAGTACTCCGTGGCCGTCTGCGGGCACTGACGGTGAGATATCGGTCTTCTTGTGGTGTTGTACACTATGGACGTCCCGTACTGTAGCGCCTGGACACGTTTCTTGTCTGCTGGAATCGTTGACATAATCTTGAGATCACACTTTGTGGCACACGGAGGACCCGTGCTACGATCTGCTGTGTTTGACCAGCCTCCAGTAGCCCTAGTATTCTACCCCTCATAACGTCATCAATATGTGTTCTTTTAGTCATTTTTAACACACAGTCACCATTAGAACGTCTGAAAACGTCTGCACACGTACTCGCTGCACCGTACTCTGACATGCACCAACACACCTCTGCGTATGGGGACTGCTGCCAGCGCCACCGTGCGACGACCGTAGGTCAAATGCCCCGCATGGTCATACCCCGAGGTGATTTAAACCCGCAAACCGCCCACCAGAGCGTTGTTTCACCATGTATTAGCATTATCCTTAATTTATGAGCATGAGTGTAGTATTCAATTGAGAGGACATGTACACTGCACTGCAGTCTAAAATCAGTCAGCCGGCTCATGACAATAAACGAGCCTTTTGTGATGATGGTATTGAAACTCTCCCCTACTCAGACTCTCACTTGAAGCGAGAGAAGGGGAGGGGGACTCAGAGATAGAGAGAAAGAGAGAGAGAGAGAGAGAGAGAGAGAGAGAGAGAGTTTGCGTAGTGGTAGTTGACCCTTTTATGATAGTAGAAGTAATGTTGTGCTTGTGTGTGGTGTGTAAATATTTATTTATTTACGTGTACTGTGTATATGTGTTTATGCACACGCCATGTGTGAAAAAAAGCGTTGCCTGGTGAAACGTTGTTGTGATGCCTCGTGTAAGGAGAAGAAATGCGTACCATCACGTTTCCGACTTTGATAAAGGTCGGATTGTAGCCTATCGGGATTGCGGTTTATCGTATCGCGACATTGCTGCTCGCGTTGGTCGAGATCCAATGACTGTTAGCAGAATATATAATCGGTGGGTTCGGGGGGGGGGGGGGGGTAATACGGAACGCCGTGCTCGATCCGAACGGCCTCGTATCACTAGCAGTCGAGATGACAGGCATTTTATCCGCATGGCTGTAACGGATCGTGCAGCCACGTCTCGATCCCTAAGTCAACAGAAGAGGACATTTCCAAGACAACAATCATCTGCACGAACAGTTCGACGACGTTTGCAGCAGCATGGACTATCAGCTCGCAGACCATTGCGGCGGTAACCCTTGACGCTGCGTCACACGTAGGAGCGCCTGCGATGGTGTACTCAATGACAAACCTCGGTGCACGGACGGCAAAACGTCATTTTTTCTGATGAATCCAGGTTCTGTTTACAGCATCATGATGGTCGCATCCGTGTTTGGCGACATTGCGGTGAACGCACATTGGAAGCGTGTATTCGTCATCGCCATACAGGCGTATCACCTGGGGTACGGTATGGGGTGCCATTGGTTACACGTCTCGGTCACCTCTTGTTCGCATTGACGGCACTTTGAACAGTGGACGTTACATTTCAGATGTGTTACGACCCGTGGCTCTACCCTTCATTCGATCCCTGCGAAACCCTACATTTCAACAGGATATTGCAAGACCGCATGTTGCAGGTCCTGTACGGGGCTTCCTGGATACAGAAAATGTTCGACTGCTGCCCTGGCCAGCATATTCTGCAAATCTCTCACCAACTGAAAACGTCTGGTCAATGGTGGCGGAACTACTGGCTCGTCACAATACGCCAGTCACTACTCTTGATGAACTGTGGTATCGTGTTGAAGCTGTATGGGCAGCTGTACCTGTTCACGCCATCCAAGCTCTGTTTGACTCAATGCCCAGATGTATGAAGGCCGTTATTACCGCCAGATGTTGTTGTTCTGGGTACTGATTTCTCAGGATCTATGCACCCAAACTGCGTGAAAATGTAAACACATATTAGTTCTAGTATAATATATTTTTTCCAATGAATACCCCTTTATAATCTGCATTTCTTCTTGGTGTAGCAATTTTAATGGCCAGTAGTGTATATACACTCCTGGAAATGGAAAAAAGAACACATTGACACCGGTGTGTCAGACCCACCATACTTGCTCCGGACACTGCGAGAGGGCTGTACAAGCAATGATCACATGCACGGCACAGCGGACACACCAGGAACCGCGGTGTTGGCCGTCGAATGGCGCTAGCTGCGCAGCATTTGTGCACCGCCGCCGTCAGTGTCAGCCAGTTTGCCGTGGCATACGGAGCTCCATCGCAGTCTTTAACACTGGTAGCATGCCGCGACAGCGTGGACGTGAACCGTATGTGCAGTTGACGGACTTTGAGCGAGGGCGTATAGTGGGCATGCGGGAGGCCGGGTGGACGTACCGCCGAATTGCTCAACACGTGGGGCGTGAGGTCTCCACAGTACATCGATGTTGTCGCCAGTGGTCGGCGGAAGGTGCACGTGCCCGTCGACCTGGGACCGGACCGCAGCGACGCACGGATGCACGCCAAGACCGTAGGATCCTACGCAGTGCCGTAGGGGACCGCACCGCCACTTCCCAGCAAATTAGGGACACTGTTGCTCCTGGGGTATCGGCGAGGACCATTCGCAACCGTCTCCATGAAGCTGGGCTACGGTCCCGCACACCGTTAGGCCGTCTTCCGCTCACGCCCCAACATCGTGCAGCCCGCCTCCAGTGGTGTCGCGACAGGCGTGAATGGAGGGACGAATGGAGACGTGTCGTCTTTAGCGATGAGAGTCGCTTCTGCCTTGGTGCCAATGATGGTCGTATGCGTGTTTGGCGCCGTGCAGGTGAGCGCCACAATCAGGACTGCATACGACCGAGACACACAGGGCCAACACCCGGCATCATGGTGTGGGGAGCGATCTCCTACACTGGCCGTACACCACTGGTGATCGTCGAGGGGACACTGAATAGTGCACGGTACATCCAAACCGTCATCGAACCCATCGTTCTACCATTCCTAGACCGGCAAGGGAACTTGCTGTTCCAACAGGACAATGCACGTCCGCATGTATCCCGTGCCACCCAACGTGCTCTAGAAGGTGTAAGTCAACTACCCTGGCCAGCAAGATCTCCGGATCTGTCCCCCATTGAGCATGTTTGGGACTGGATGAAGCGTCGTCTCACGCGGTCTGCACGTCCAGCACGAACGCTGGTCAAACTGAGGCGCCAGGTGGAAATGGCATGGCAAGCCGTTCCACAGGACTACATCCAGCATCTCTACGATCGTCTCCATGGGAGAATAGCAGCCTGCATTGCTGCGAAAGGTGGATATACACTGTACTAGTGCCGACATTGTGCATGCTCTGTTGCCTGTGTCTATGTGCCTGTGGTTCTGTCAGTGTGATCATGTGATGTATCTGACCCCAGGAATGTGTCAATAAAGTTTCCCCTTCCTGGGACAATGAATTCACGGTGTTCTTATTTCAATTTCCAGGAGTATATATATATATATATATATATATATATATATATATATATATATATATATATATATATTCCTTGTTTTTTATGCTAATTTTTCATTAACTTCAGCGGTATTTCTGGATCTATTCCCAGCCAGGTATTTGCTTTGGAAGGAAGATGTCTCGCATATGCTGGTATCCGACAGGTTGGCTCATGCATACGGACAATTTGAGATGGCACAGGACGCTTAGAGGAAGTATGCTTTTGTTCCAGGGGATTAGCTCACTACTACCTGCAGTGGCTGGCACGGTCACTGGTGGTTCCAAGACCCCCAGGGCACAAGCCCGAGCACGTCGCTGTGAGCCCAGCACATGGCTTCTTCCAGTGGGCACAGCTCTGGTGCAAGGAGTGCGTGCGAGAAAGTTTATCAGATATGTTTAAGTGGTCTATCAGAGTGAAATTACATGCTTCCTTATGCGATCGGAATGAAAAAAGCACTGCAGTTTTTAAATATACCACAGACAGCGCTCGACTTCCAGACGAATTCTTTAAATGAACTAAATGTATTCCATACATTAACTTGTATACCACAAATTGCTTAAATAAACAGCACTCCATACCTGAGCCGTGTGTCGGCTCGCAACATATATCGCGCTGTAAAGATTGTTCTGAGTCCTTCCATTCCATCGTTAATTGATTCTTTCATATTTATCGTTATTCTAGTACGATTCTGTTGAGATTCCCCTCTGGCGGCGTGTCTGATCTTATCGATCTTCGAGTCGTTGCTTCCTGTTAGCCTTGTGTAAGGGAATAAGATCTTTGGAGGGATGGCCGGTTGGTTGCCTAGCGGTGACTAGTCGGTCGGTCGGATTTTAAAGATCGGAATTAGAGAATGTCGTACGATGAGACCGCGGCGTGGCGTAGCGGTCGAGAGTTGGCTGTTGTTCCGAGAAGCCGCGTGGCCTATCCTGGCGGTGCGAGACGAGTGGGACGAGTCGACGGGACAAGGCTGTAAGCTCTTGCTGTGAGCACCTGGGGGCCACGGCTGTGGTTACGAGTCACTACTTGGTGGGAGCGGGAATGATGGACTAGTAACTCGCCTAACCTGAGGAGTGGTATTTCGCCGCCGTGGGTGCAGAGAAGACGAGGGCTCCGGTGACAGCGCGTGACTGCGTGACTGCCCAGTTGGGTACGCTGGCGACGTGGACACGGTCGGGTGTGAGGAACCTTTGCATCGGAGTTCACCTGCTGTTTCTCTGATAAACTGCAAGTTAAGTTGGTTGAAGGTTTAGATGTTAATTGAAGAATTTTGGTTTGTGCAACCACCGTCTTTTATGCCTTGTGGCCTCCTGCGTTCGGGTTTCCTGTCCCTGTCGCCGGTGTAATTATAGACAGTGATCTTTTGGCTTCTTATTAGTACTGCCTGGGAGGAAGTGTATTTTTGGGCAGGGATTATGGTTCCTGATTTGATTCCTCCTCCTCCCCTGGCCTCGCGTGAGGTCGATGTGATTGCTGAATGTGAGGCGTTGTGGGTGTCTTAGTCCGCTTCTAGCCTGAGCATCCGTCGGGAGACAATTGTGGCCGCCCTTACACCCGGTCGGTTAATTATTTCTATCCCAGGACATTTTGGTGGAAGGACATGGTATTAAAGTTGTTAGTTATTGTAAAATGTTAAATGGTTGTATTTTACTCTGATTGTTTTTGGCCACTGTTAAGTATGCCTTTCATTGGTGGGTTTTTAAAATTACGTGGCTTTAAAATTGTTAGTTATTGTAAAAGTTCAATGACTGTATCTTTACTTTGATTGTTTTAATCTACTTGGCATCCTTTGAAAATGCTAGTTCTGCCTCCCTGTTAGCGAGCCCTTGTAACATAATATCTTGTGGTGCCAAAGTTTAAAAGAAGTTGGCTCCCTACATGTTCGGTAGCGAAATTGTATGCAAATTGGTGGTTTTTTAGTTTCATTACTTGGAAGGTTTTAATTTTGTTATTAAATGCTTTATCAAAGTCTGTTTTAAGTAAAATGGCTTGGCTATTAACAGTAAAATAAAGTTTTTAATTTCATTACTTGGAAAATTTCGATTTGTTATCAAACGTTTTATCAAAGTCGGTTTTAAGTAAAATGGCTTGGCCGTTAACTGTAAAGTAAATTGTTTTGAAAAGGCACTCATGCCTACTAGCTTTTTTGGATCTGTTCCTGGTCAAGTTATAAAGAAATGGCTTTTAATGGTTGAAGTAATCAATAAAGAAATTGTAAATTGCAACTCGACAGTTACCAACATATTTTGGCCACGTTTCCCAACTGGGGGTTTTCCTTGATTAATCGTAACACCCATATCAATACCATGCAGTCAATTTCCTGGAAAATTCTTTAAATAAATGAATAGACTATATTTCAAACACTGCCTTGTATCTCATAGACTGTTTAAATATTTTATTTATTTATCATGTAGCATACATCACAATCCTTATACATTTTATACATAATTTAATTACAGATTGACATCAAGATATTTAATATAATCAGTTGCCTCCTCTGTTGCAGTGAGGAAATCGTTGAAGGTTCCCTTGTAGGCTCGAACCAGGCATTCTTCCACTATGTGTCGGACTGTTTGTTTTTCAGTGCCGCAGTCGCAATTTTTGTGTTGGTATCGTTCCCCTATTAGTAGACGGCGTCAGCACATCTTCCGTGGCCAGTACGTATGCAGTTTAGAGTTGTCCACACTTCGCGTGACTGGTTGAAGCCAGTCAGTTTCTCAAGCTGTCATGAAACTTTGGCATTTTGGTGGGCAGTGTTCTTGCCAATGTTGTTTTCACAGGTTGTCGACATCAAAATTGGAGTTCGTCATCTCTTTAGCAGAGAGTAATGCTGGTCTTCTCGATTTGAGTCTTCTGCGCTCCAAGTCAGCTATATCGCTGTGTATGGGCAGCTGTGGGTTATTACTAATCTTGTTGAACTCACTGAGAAAAGCGTTTTTTCGCCGCATTTCTGGGGGTGGTAAATGGCTCAGGGTTGGCAACCGTACAGTGGGCGTAGATTTTATTGTGCCACTGATAATGTGCATGGTGTCATTTAGTACCACATCAATGTTGCTTGTAAGCAGGCTGTTAATCCAACAGGAATGCAGTATTCTGCCACCCAGTAGACAAGCCCAAATGCTGATGTGCGGAGTGTGCTTGCTGTGGAGCCCCAAGTGGTGCCACACAGTTTATAGATGTTGTTGTTTCTTGTCTTCATTTTATCTGCAGTCTTTGTCGGGTGTTCCTTGTAAGATAGCGTCCTGTCCAATGTGACTCCTATGTATTTGGGGAAGTTGTTATGGCTAAGGCGTTTCCCTTCAAAGATGACATTAAGCTCTCTTCTTGCTGAGTGGTTTCAAAGGTTGAAGCATGATACTTCTGTCCACGATGGTTCAGGCTAGGCCGAAATGCCACAGTGGGTGGAGGAGGTGGAGAGAGACCTTCGGCTGCAGTCTGCATTTACGGATAAAGGCACTCAGCAGCTTCAAATCAAAGCACAAGGTGTCTTCAGTAGCCTCGAATGATTCATGTTGCGCAGCTATAGCCCAATTGTCTGCATAGTCAAACTTCCTAGACTGTGTGTTTGCGATGTCAGAAGTATAAAGATTGAAGAACAATGGAGCAAGGACAAAGCCCTGTGGTAGCCCATAATTGAGAATTTTGGTAGATCTTATTTGTCCTCCAGTAATCACTTGAAAAGCTCTCCCAGCAAGCATGTCATCAACGAGTCTGATGATATTGCTGCATGGGATCATTTGTATGAGATTGTACAGCAGGCCTTGTCTCTAGACAGTCATAGGCTGCGCTCAGGTCTATGAATGCAACTGATGTTTTTTGCTTTTTCTGGTAGCCTGCCTCTATATGTGTTGTCAGGGAAAGTACTTGATCAGTGCAGCTTCTATTAGGTCGAAATCCTGATTGTTCATCTGGAATTGATTCCAGTAATTTTGGGCTCAGTCTATTATACAGGAGTCTCTCGAGCAGCTTGTACATGACACTGAGAAATGCGATTGGCCTACAACTCCTTGGCTGATAGCTTGGTTTTCCTGGTTTAAGCAGTACAATGATCTTTGAATTCTCCATTTGTTGTGATATGTTCCCTGTTGCCATTATATTTGAGTAAAACTCTGCAAGCCATTTTTCGGCATACTTCCCACAGTTAAGAAGGAATTCTGGGTGTATTCCATCCAATTGAAGTGCCTTTCCTGCTGTTTAAATAAACAATATTCTATACATTGCAATCGCTTCCCCGCCAGATCACCAGTCAACTGAGTCTTTTTCTCACCAATTTCCAGATGGGGGAGGGGGGGGGCGAGGGCTGGGGGTTTTCCAAGAGGGGGAGGGGTTAATTAATTGATCGATTTAATTAATTAGTTAATCAAATTGATATATGGAAAACCACTTAACAGAACAGTAAGTTAAGGATCTGTCAATCTAAAGGACAGATTATCCCTAAGGGGTCTTAATCCACTTAGCAGAACAGTAGTTTAAGGGCTTGTCAATCAAAAGAGAACAATAAGTTTGCCCCTGAATATATACTTACCCCTGATGTAGGCAATGCGCGATGTGTGCTGATTCACTCTTTACTCTGTTACTGCTGCTGTTTAGATTCTTTATACTAGTGTTATGTTTCACGCGATTTCAGTCATACGCGTCAGCGTAAAGAATTTAGAAGGGGCCATCTACTGACAATTTAATTATACGTACTATTGTAGACAACACCGTTTGGAGTTCTTTACTTTCTTTTAGCAAGTGTTTTGTACCGTACTGGGCGAAAAACAGAATTACGTCAATGTTCATCGTCACAGGTAAGTACTGTTTACTTTTGGATCATAATTTAGAACTCATTTTGCTTTTAATTCGCCATTACTTTACAGCGTTTGCAACGTTACATTTTATTTCTCCTAACCTCAATACCATTAATTTGTATATTTATTTTTGCGCCATCTTCTGACAATCTGATTATGTGATATTTAGATTAAAGTTCAGTCTTGATCAAGACTGAACTTTAATCTAAATATAACAATTAATTGATCACTGTATTCCAGAAATGTTTACCAAAACTGATTATGTGAGTATACAAAACACTGGTTGGAGTTCTTTACTTTCTTTTAGCAACCATTGTGTACTGTGTGACAAACTGAATTACTTTAATGTTCATTATCACAGGTAAGTACCATTTACTTTTATAACATAATATATAACTCAATTAACTTTTATTTCGACATTACTTTACAGCGTTTACAACGTTACGTTTTATTTTACCTAACCTCAATACCATCAATCTGTATATTTATTTTTGTAACTTATCCTTCATTGCTTTACTGCTTCTGCAACATTATGTTACACGTCTCCTAACTCCAGAACCATTAAGAATTGGAATTACAATTACTTTATTACCATCATATGAAATACCACAGAAATCAATGAACAAAATGTTTTGTGGTTCTGTTCAGTGGCGCATCAATGTATAAAACTATGATGAGGGTAGAACAATTAATGACTACGTCATTTCCAGTTTGTTACCTGGAGAGCCAAAGGCTTACCTCAGTTCCGATTCTGCCCAACATGAAGAAATAAACAACGTTCAGTTGTACCCCACAGAATTCTTGAATTCTTTAAATCTGTCCGGTTTACCAAGTCATCAGTTGCCTTAAAATACTATTATTATGTGAATTAGAAACCTTAAAGCTAATCAGGAATCAGTTAATGGTGCAAGATTAGTGGTAGCTCAGTTAGGCGAGTACATCATTTCTCCTAAATTCAGTGTCTCCAATAAAACCATCATCACCCCTCCCCCCCACCCTCCTAACCTTACACCTTCTGATCCAACCATACCTTCCCGAATGATAAGAAAACAACTCCCAATAAAAGCAGCCTTTACTGTGACCATAACTAAAGAATAAGGTCAGACGCTTCAAAGGGCAGGATTGTAATTACCAGTACTTGTTCTTTCCTCGTGAACATTTATACGTGCCTTTTTCACTGCTTAGCACATTCACTGACATTTACATTTGAGCTAAAGACATATGCAGCCAAAAAGTAAACGAAGATCACATTGTAACCGTTAACATTCTTTTCAAGAAACTTTCGTAAAATAAGAAGTTTTAAAAAATGAAATTATGTGACAAAGACAATATCAGCTTTTTATAGGGTGCGAAATTTAGTATACTGAGATGCCACCTCTGGCAGCAGTAATGTCTCTCACCTGGCTAGGTGTCAACTTGAACTGAGCTATGATGACAGATACGGGTATGTCATGCGAAGCTGCTTCAACCTTGTGCCAGGTTCCATCAAGTGTAGCGGCTGGCGAGTGATGGCACGCCTGTCTCTCGGCAACCCAGGACCGGATGTTCTCAGTGGGTGAGAGATGCAGGAAGGTGCGGCCCGGGACAACAGTTAAACACTCACTATATCGAGGCATGTCAAGACAGCGATGGCAACACATGATCTTGTGTCACCTTGTTGAAAGACAACATAACGGAGATCTCGAAGATAGGGCACAGCCATCGGCCTTAACAGGTCAGAAATGTGAATTATGCTGCCCAAACTATCGGCTATGCGAACCTGAGGTGATCGTGTTGTGTGAACGATAGACATAACTTGGTATGACGTCATGTGTGCTGAATGCTGCCGGCCGAAGTGGCCGTGCGGTTAAAGGCGCTGCAGTCTGGAACTGCAAGACCGCTACGGTCGCAGGTTCGAATCCTGCCTCGGGCATGGATGTTTGTGATGTCCTTAGGTTAGTTAGGTTTGACTAGTTCTAAGTTCTAGGGGACTAATGACCTCAGCAGTTGAGTCCCATAGTGCTCAGAACCATTTGAACCATTTTTTTGCTGAATGCTGTTGAAATTGCTCGTCAATATTTTATAAAGTTTCAGTCTTCAGTTACGTATTTTAAAGTTTGTGTTAATATTTGCTGTAAAAGTAACTTATAAGTGGATTTTCATTAATCTCAATCTTTCTTCCTGTGATACTCACTCGAGTGGTGTGTTATACGTGAGTGTGCTTACATCGTTCGTCCAAGCCTCACGCCTCAGTAGTGTTTACATTTTGCGGTGAGCAGTTGCTGCTGTAGTGGTTATAAAGCAAAGTACTGACAAAGTTATTTGTGAACTGTTATACAGTTATTAAATTTAATAGTCCTCAGCGGTGTTTCGTGCTGTTTGTAGCGAAATAACGATTTAATAAACTTTTGGAAACGCTCGCTCGTTGCGTTCTTTTGAGTTTTCTGTGCGTTGAAGTCGCTTACTGAACTTCGTGCTTTAGTTTTCAGCTGACGTTTCTTATTGTTTCTAGTGAAATTTTTCAGTAAAACTTTCATTCAGTGTTTTGACTTCGTCGAGTGTTCCAGTGGCCTCTTGAATTTTTGGTTTTAGCTAATAATTTCGTGAAATGTTGTTGGTCGAGTCTGTCACATCGTGTTGCGGCAGTTCTTCGTGCTCCCGGGGGCCATACTCGATATTAGGCAGGTGTACCAGTTTCTTTGACTCTTCAGTGTGTTCCGCCAAGGCACTAACGCGATGGCCATTTGAAATATCACGTGCAGCGACTATGGCTGTCATTAACAAAAGTAGCACTCAGTACATGCACCTGTAATAACCATGGAATAACTCAGAAAAGGACAGACGGAAACCGTTTACATACTTTTATTACTAGCTCGGTTTGTAACATAAGAGGCTGGTTATCCTGGTATTCTGCATTTCTATAGAGGACAGTTAGTGTTGTGGATTGGCAGGAGCCAACCCACGGAGTTTGGAGGAAGCCGAAACGCACGCGTTTAAGCTCACGCAGGCTGGCGTGAGGTCTGGAATAGGACAAGGAATTGAGAACTCAGAAAAAAGGAGGTAACTGGTAGAATACTTAACTTTAATCCATTAATGCTGAACGTAGCTCTGGTCTGTACATTCATTACAATATCAATAGCAACTGATAATGGCGCCTTGCTAGGTCGAAGCAATGACGTAGCTGAAGGCTATGCTAACTATCGTCTCGGCAAATAGCGTATTTTGTCAGTGAACCATCGCTAGCAAAGTCGGCTGTACAACTGGGGCGAGTGCTAGGAAGTCTCTCTAGACCTGCCGTGTGGCGGCGCTCGGTCTGCAATCTCTGATAGTGGCGACACGCGGGTCCGACGTATACTAACGGACCGCGGCCGATTTAAAGGCTACCACCTAGCAAGTGTCGTGTCTTGCGGTGACACCACATTCCTCCCCCGCAAATCGCCGTACGGTTGTGTTATAAGACTTGCGCCTGCCGTGGGGAGGACCCCATGTTGACGTATGCGACGAGGTGGGGAGCCTAACAACAGGTGAGGCTGTGCCACCCGCACCCTGCCATTCGGTCCGAGGGGAGCTAGGAAACGCCTGAAAACCTGCTCCAGGGTGCACGCCAACATGCGGTGTATGGGCCCGCAGAGGGACAGGAGGGGCCGAAGGGGCGACCTCCATCGGGCGGGGGCATACGACGGGCGAAGACGACATATGGTTCGGACCGGGCAAGAGTTCCATGTCGGAGGACAACTGGTCACGGGAAGCAATCGGCGCCGCGTGACCCAGGGATGCGCCCGGTGGTTGCAGCGAAGCGTCCACTGCGGGCGTCGCCGGCGGGAGAACAGGCGGCGCCGGCGATGGCGGCGGCGCGTCGCCATAGGGCAAAACGGAAGGCAGCGTCGGTAACACCTGGGGCTGGGGCGAGCCAGTAGATGGGTCCCCAGGGCGCTGACCGGACGGCACCGTCGCTGAAAGCAGACGGGGAGTGGCAGATCCCATGCGACGACAGAGGCGCAGCTGATTGAGATGCCGGCGCACACCAGTGGCCCCCAAAACCAGATACATAGCGCGGCCAAGGCAGCGAAGAATGCGCCCTTCGAGCCAACGCCGGGAACCTCGACACTGACGATCGTAGACAACATCGCCTGGAGCAAAAGCAGGTGTCTGCCGCTGCACAGGAACCTGATGCGGCGGATGGAGCAAAGACATCAAGGTTCGATGAGGACGGCCGTGGAGCAACTCAGCCGGCGAGCGACCATCTCGGGGCTGAGAGCGATACGAGGACGAAAAGAGCAATAACGCGTCCTCCCGAGAATGCGACTCTTTTAACTTCAACATCTGGGACTTGAAAGTCCTGACCAATCGTTCAGCGGCACCGTTTGACTGAGGCGAAAACGGCACGGCTGTCAGATGTTGAATACCATTGGCCTTGCAGAACGACTTAAATTCTGCGAACATAAATTGTGGGTCATTGTCGGAAACAATAGTCTGCGGAAGACCTTCAATGCAAAAGATAGCAGGTAACGCTTGGATGGTGGCAGATGCCATCGTGGAAGACATCCGGACAACAAAAGGAAAACTACTGAATGAATCGACCACAACCAACCATCGAACATTCCAGAATGGACCAGCAAAATCGATGTGTAAGCGTTGCCAAGGGGAAGTGGCTTTCGGCCATGCAAAGAATTTCCGCGGTGGTGCGGACTGTCGTTCGGCACACGCCATGCAAGAAGAGCACATATTCGTAATCGCGGCATCTGTTCTGAACCAAGTACAGTGCTGACGAGCAAGTTGTTTCGTTCGCACTATACCCCAATGTCCTTGGTGGAGAAGCTGTAAGACAGAGGACTGTAACGAACGTGGGACTACGACCCTGGACTGATCATTTTCAGAACGCAACAGCAAAACACCACGTCGTACAAAACGTCTCTCCTTGTTAGCAAAAAATCGGCGAACCAACGGATCCTCGATCCGTGACTTTGACAAGGGCCATTGCGTAGCAACAAAACGCAGAACGGTAGCAAGGACGGGGTCGGCAGCTGTGGCTGTAGCTACACAACGAAAATCAATCGGAAACGATTCGACCACGTCATCGGTTTCCGCATCAATGAACATGCAAGCAAGTTCGGAGGAATCGAATGCTCTATCCTCAGCAACGGGCAAACGGGACAACGCATCGGCGTTTGCGTGCTTAGCTGTGGACCGATACACGATATCGTGGCAGTACTGCGAGAGGAAAATAGACCAGCGAATGAATTTCTGCGCTGTACGTGGAGGTACAGGCTTGATCGGATGAAAAAGCGATGTCAAAGGTTTGTGGTCTGTGATGATGGTAAAGTGACGACCATACAAGAAATCATGAAACTTTTTAACACCAAATACAAGAGCCAATGCTTCTTTCTCGATCTGTGAATAATTTCTTTGCGCAGACGAGAGCAATTTGGACGCAAAGGCAATAGGGCGATCGTGCGATCCATCTTTGTGCGCAAGCACAGCACCGATCCCGAAATCCGATGCATCCACCATCAACAAAAGGGGTTACTGGGGATCGAATGGCGTAAGGCAAGTATTGGAAGGCAACGCCGATTTCAACTGGCGAAAGGCGCGTTCGCATTCCGTCGTCCAGACGAACGGAACACCTTTACGGCGTAAGCGATGAAGCGGAGCTGAAATGGAAGAGGCGTGGCGCACATATTTATGGTAATAATTGATTTTTCCCAGCACACTCTGTAGCTGCTTCAAATTCTGCGGCGAAGGCAAGTCTTGTATGGCACGGAGGTGCTCGGGACTGGGATGTATGCCTTGGGCATTGAGTACATGTCCCAGGTGGGGTAAGTCACGAGCAAAAAACACACATTTGTCCTTCCGCAAGCGAAGACCATTTTGTCGCAAGACCTGAAATAATGTTCTGAGGTTGGCTAAATGTTCTTCTTCTGTCTGTCCGGAGATCACTATATCGCCCAGATAGTTTGCTGCAGTAGGGACCGACGCACAAACAGTTTGCAGATATTGCTGAAACAATGCAGGGGCGGATGCACACCCGAATGGCAGTCGTTCGAATCGATACAAACCAAGATGCGTGTTAACTACCAAAACGCACTGGGATTCTTCGTCCACCGGCATTTGCAAGTACGCATCTGCTAGGTCCAACTTCGAAAAATATTTACCCGGGCACAGTTTGTCAAAAAGATCTTCCGGGCGGGGTAAAGGAAAAGTTGCAATCACTAGTTGTGGATTCACTGTTGCCTTAAAGTCCACACAAAGTCTCAATTTTCCCGAAGGTTTTTGCAAAATGCCCAGAGAGAAGCCTGCACACGTTCAATCACACCTCGTCATTCCAAATCGTGTAATGTTCTTGCGACCTCATCACGCAATGTGTGGGGAACATAGCGTGCTCTGAAAAATTTCGGTTGCGCGTTTACTTTCAATTCCAAATGTGCTGTATAGTTCTTAGTGCAACCAAGGCCCAGTGCAAAAATGTCTGCAAATTCGTCACATAGACGAGAAACACTGTCCGAAGGCACAGTCTGGTTCACTGATAGGACCTGATTGACTATAGAGAAGTTAAACAACTGAAATAAATCTAAACCAAACAAGTTCACTGCAGAAGAAGAACGAAGGACGTACAATGACAAAAGTTTTGTTTGTCCTTTGGATGTTGCAAGAAGGCTGCACTGTCCTAACACAGAGAGCCCGTGACCTGAATATGCAGTTAGCGATACATTTGCGGCACGCAACAGAGGTGTGCCCAGCTGTTTGTACGTGTCTTGATTGATCAAGGAAACTGCAGCTCCGGTATCGAGCTGGAATGGTATCACTTTGCCGTTAATGTCCGAGTCTACAAAAAGTTTATTGTCCTGCTGACGACAAGAGCGACCGTCTCGTGCAACGTGAACTGACACTGGTACAGAATCACTTGCGACTTGACGGGATTTCCGGCGATGTCGACGCACACTATTTGTGGAACGAATACAGTCACTGGTAGAGAGGGTGGCACTGGGTGGAGCGGAATGAACTACATGAATTTCCATGTGCGAAGTTTCACGAGCCCGAGTATCCTTCTCGATTCCAATTCCGGCGCGAAGCAAAGGGCCTGGACTGGTTGTGAGTGTCCGATCTGAGCTTTTTCTGGCATAACACTTTGAACATGTCCTTTTTTATTACAGAAAAAGCAAATAGCCTGGCGTGATGGGCAATTCTCACGTGAATGTCTAGTAGCACAACTGCGGACATGATTTTAGCACTGCATTTGCTTGCCTGCGCGGCACACGTGGCTGAGAGCCTGGTGGCAGCTGCGCGGATGGGCACGAGGGCTGTTTACTGTTCCATGCAGCGCGCCCAGCAGGCCGGTTAATGTGACACACGGCTGGTGAAGTTTCAAATGATTCCTGAGCAAAGTCAAGTGTGTCCTGCCGATCCAATATGTCCAGCACTTGTTGATGGGAGGGATTGACTAGTTTCAAAATCTGTTCCCTTATACGAACATCACAAACGTTCTGTGCAATTGCATCACGTACCATAGTATCTGAATAAGGGAGTCCACATTGACACTCAAAAGTACAATCCCTAGTAAGGCCTTGCAAAGTTGCAACCCACTCCCTATTAGTCTGACCTGCCGTACGTTTTGTACGAAAGAAGGTATACCTTTTTGCAACTACATTGACTGATTCTTTGAAATATGCACCTAATGCAGACAAAATTTCGTCGTAGGACAGAGTTGCTACGTCGCGTCGGGGAAATAATTTCACTATTACACGGTACGTTTGAACGCCTACGGAGGAAAGGAGAAAAGGCTGCCGCTCATTACCTTGAATTCTGCAGGCGGCGAGATAGAATCCAAATTGGCGTGACCACTCCGTCCAGCTTTCCAGTGCAGCATCAAAAGGTCGAAAAGTTGGTGCAACAGCGTATTGTGGCTGCGGTAGCGGTGGAGCGGCGGCCGCCGCATAGTTTTGCATTGCACGTTGACCCTGGATGAGCTGTCCAAGGGCATCCAGTAAGGCCTGCGTCTGCTGATTCTGTAAGTGATAAAATTCGGACAGTACATCTGGAGATTGTGGCGAAGCCATTACACAAGTAAATCAGGGCAATATCGATAAGAACGCGGAAAACCTCGTCGCCAAAATGTTGTGGATTGGCAGGAGCCAACCCACGGAGTTTGGAGGAAGCCGAAAGGCACGCGTTTAAGCTCACGCAGGCTGGCGTGAGGTCTGGAACAGGACAAGGAATTGAGAACTCAGAAAAAAGGAGGTAACTGGTAGAATACTTAACTTTAATCCATTAATGCTGAACGTAGCTCTTGTCTGTACATTCTTTACAATATCAATAGCAACTGATAATGGCGCCTTGCTAGGTCGAAGCAAATGACGTAGCTGAAGTCTATGCTAACTATCGTCTTGGCTTGGCAAATGAGAGCATATTTTGTCAGTGAACCATCGCTAGCAAAGTCGGCTGTACAACAGGGGCGAGTGCTAGGAAGTCTCTCTAGACCTGCCGTGTGGCGGCGCTCGGTCTGCAATCTCTGATAGTGGCGACACGCGGGTCCGACGTATACTAACGGACTGCGGCCGATTTATAGGCTACCACCTAGCAAGTGTGGTGTCTGGCGGTGACACCACAGTTAGCACCTCTGATGGATATTTATCAAGAATTTAATAGCTAAAATTATTTAAATAATATTTCACTGCACCGTTATCAGAAATCTTTGTCATAAAATAATATCGTGTTCTGTGTTTCGTCCATAAATGTTGTGGAATAATTGTGCCATAGTTTTGCCCTTGTACGAGAGGTCAAACATCCTAGATGGACTAATCAATCCACGAGGAATAAGTGCTGTGTTGTTGCCATCAGGGTAAGGAGTGCAGGTTTTTCCTTTCTGCATACCTGTTCTCTCTCCTAAGAGCCGTCTGGCGCATTTTCTCTGGCGTTTCGCCAGATGTTTGCAGTTTTGTCTTTGCGGTGTGTAGCTGGAGTCAGCCGAAAAGGCCATTGCGCGTCAAAATTCTCATCCGACGCCCAGTTCAACGGAAAGCGTCCGTTTCTTTTCCATTGCAAGCAAAATTATTTTTAAACCGGAATTTTAGGTACTCCTTCGATACAGCGGTCCAACATTAGTCCAGCGCGCTATTCCGTTTAGTGATATGTTTGAACAGGGAGAGTAGAACACAAACAATAAGCAGTTCTCCACCAGCGACTGAGTAGCGTTGCTGCATGGCGGCAGCAGACAGTGTGAGCCACAGCGGCTTACTCAGTCACTGCTGAAGTAGTGCTTATTGTTCGTGTTCTGCTCTCCCTGTTCAAACATATCACTAAACCGAAAATCACGCTGGACTAATGTGGTACCACTCTATCGTGTGGGCATGTTAAATTCTAGAATGATATTTTCACTCTGCAGCGGAGTGTTCGCTGATAAGAAACTTCCTGGCAGATTAAAACTGTGTGCCGGACCGAGACTCGAACTCGGGACCTTTGCCTTTTGCGGGCAAGTGCTCTACCATCTGAGCTACCAAGCACGACTCACGCCGCGTCCTCATAGCTTCACTTCTGCCAGTACCTCGTCTCCTACCTTCCAAGCTTAACAGAAGCTCTCCTGCCAAGTTTCATATCAGCGAACACTCTGCTGCAGAGTGAAAATCTCATTCTGGAAACATCCCCCAGGCTGTGGCTAAACCATGTCTCCGCAATATCCTTTCTTTCAGGAGTGCTAGTTCTGCAACGTTGGCAGGAGAACTTCTGTAAAGTTTGGAAGGTAGGAGACGAGGTACTGGCAGAAGTGAAGCTGTGAGGAGGCGGCGTGAGTCGTGCTTGCGTAGCTCAGATGGTAGAGCACTTGCCCCCGAAAGGCAAAGGTCCCGAGTTCGAGTCTCGGTCCGGCACACAGTTTTAATCTTCCAGGAAATTTCATGTTAAGTTCTGCTTTAAAAATCATTTTGTTTGCAACGGGAAAGAGACTTACACTTCCTGTTGACTCGGGGCTTTAGCCTTAAACATGTGATGAGCAGTATTTGTATGGGCTGGGTCCATCTATGTATTGCAGAAACAAGATATCTGGCGGCTCATCATAGAAAATGCATTTTACGACTCTTAGGAAAGACGTCGTGTGCAGGGTATTTGTTTTAATCTGAGACAACTACATTTCTCGAAAACGACGCAGCATATGAAGAAAATGTTCTAGGTGAAAAGTTAATATTAGTAAACTGGCCACCTCCTAACGCACCCATCCTGCGTGGTTGGTGTCAACTTTGCATTTTCAAATGCAAAGCCCCCATTTTTATTGCACATTCGGATTCTATCCCAAGAAATACTTACGGTTCACTCAAACCATTGTCTTCCATTCATAGTAGACGGCGGTGTAATCGAATATCAAGTATAGCTTAAAAAAATGTTTCAAATGGCTCTGAGCATTATGGGACTTAACATCTGAGGTCATCAGTCCCCTAGAACTTAGAACTACTTAAACCTAACTAACCTAGGGACATCACACACATCCATGCCCGAGGCAGGATTCGAACCTGCGGCCGTAGCGGTCGCGCGGTTCCAGACTGTAGTGCCTAGAACCGCTAGGCCACACCTACCGGAAAGTATAGCTATTTTCGCTACTAAGAAACGACATATTTGATTCTACTTACGATGTAAATGTAAACCTTTGTGCTCTGACGGTTGATATTTATGTTCGAAATTTACTTTAGTGTTGTAAATTTTATTCTACAATACAATATGGCTAGTCATTTCAATGTCTGATTAGAAACCGCGTCATGTATGATCCAGAAACAACGAAATAGATGTAATAGTTTTCTGTTCCCATCAGGATGCTTGATATCATTGAGTCCCCTTGCGTCTCACAACTCGGATGCTTGATTTCGGTGAGTACCTTTGACTCTCACCTTTGCAGTGCTTTACCTCGGTGAGTACCATTGCCTTTCACTATTGGGGTATTTGGTTTCAGTGAGTCCCACTGCCACTCACCATTTAGGTGCTTGATAACGGTGAGTCCCCTAGCCTATCACCATTGGGTTTCTTGATTTCGGTGAGTTCCCTTGCCCTCACTACCGAGGTATTTGGTTTCGGTGAGTTCCCTTGCATTGACCACTGAGGTTATTGGTATTGGTGAGTCACCTTGCCTCTCACCATTGGGGTTCTTCATTTCGATGAGTTTCCTTGCTCTCACCACTGGGGTATTTGGTGTCGGTGAGTCCCCATGCCTCTCACCATAACTGTAATCCACAATAAATGCTCAAACGGACGACCTTCGATTCGATACATTTATTAATTTGTATGTGGAATACATGTACACAGCTTAAAAGCTTGTCTGGTGGAATGTTTGCACAAGCATTTCTGACGCATAATGTCATGCATGCTCTGTCGAGTAATTGGTACAGCTGCATACACTTTGTCCTTCAGATTACCTCACAAGAAAACAACCTGCGACGTAAGGTTGGGTGATCTGGCAGACCACGTCTCCAGACCACCTCTGCCGATCCATCGACCGTTGAAATTACGATTCAACGCTTCTTTGGCGCTTGCGCCGTAATGTGAAGGGCAACGCGAGCCCGGGTGGCAATCGTTAAAGCATAGACGTTTGTAGCTGCGGCGAGAACTTTTTACAAAACTTCTCACTAACTTTTTCCTCCAAATGCGAAGATATTTTCTTGTCTCCTGCGTACAAAGGGAGAAATGATCATCATAACAAAATAAGAAAAGTACGAGCGTGTACGGAAAGACTGAGACGTTCGTTTCTCCCGGGTGCTATTCGAGGCTGGAACGGTCGACAAATAGCTTGAAAGTGGATCCGTGAACTCTGTCAAGCCCATACATGTGATTTCAGAGTAGCGATGTAGACGGAAATGCATAAAATATGTGTTACGTTAGCTGGCTGATACCCTCTGAAGCCTCTCTAACCGCTAGAAAATAATTAATTAAATGCCAAAGGAAGTCATAAAAATACTCAAACGATAAGGTCAATATTAACTTGTGATGATAGAAAGCATATAATACTTCCAGAGTACCATTTAGAGGTAAATATGAAATACCATGCATCCTTGTTTGCCTAGACCATGCATACTTGACTCGAAATTTGTAGGGATCTAAAAATGTTACTTATATTCCTCAAACTTTAATACAAGTCACTTTTTCTCATCGCTTCAAGGGTTGTGGGCGTGCTGTCTTTATGACCCGATGCGGTGGTGTCTTTTATTACGCTAGCGACATGCGTGCGACCTCAAACGCTGGAGATCGATGCGTCGTCCACTCTAATACGCCAAGTAAATGTTGCCATTAGACCTACATAAGATAAGATAATAGTTGTTTAATGTACTATACTCACCTCATTAATTAGTTTGAATAGAACCACAAAAAGCAGTAGTAACATTCAGAATATATAACACTAGACATTAATTTTGTGTGGCATATAAAGCGCTGATGTGTTCAGCCGTAAATATTTTTGACCACTTACCCAAAAATCAGAAGAGTCTAATACACAATTAGAAATTTTTTTTGGGTACAACAGAAAGTCATATGTTCTTCACAACTTTTTTCTCTGTGTTGTGGAATTTCTGAACGTGTGATACTATAACAAGCCTGTGTGGTTTTGTGTGGGGGTGTTTCCATGTGAAGTACAATTAAAACGGCAGGTTAAGGTAATATAAGTAGCCATATATTTCACTGACAAAATCTTTTATGTAGTTAACCAATTGACATGGTAACCAACATAGCGACAGACACAAAGTATGGTCCATTGAACATGCAGAAGTAATAAATTAACTGGCACGATTGTTTTTACAGTATTAGCGCCTCTGTAAATACATAAACTGTTGCATTATATATATTTCGAGAGCGCTGTGCGAATTGTAAGGTCTTTCATTTTCATCAATGTAGCCACAATCAAGTGTTGTAACTTCTGATAACCTCATAATTTCAGATAAGCAGAGGACGGTTCTTTAATGAGTATCGATAGATTGGATCGTATCTTAGTTGTGAAACAAAGTGGTGCTTACCTGGAGAGATTTTGAAACCATCGGAAAGAAGAATACAAAAATTAATCGTGATACGAATTCAGAAACAAAGCTGAAGCATTTTAGACTTTAGAACAGCTCTCACGAGGAGCCATTCTGGTTTAGACTTTTCTTGGTTTCACTTTGTCACCTGAGATGAATGTGGCCAGGTCTCTGAGCGGAGAAAATCTCCGATTCCGCCGGGAATCAAACCCGGGCCCTTAGGAGTGACATTCTGTCGCGCTGACCACTGAGCTACGGGGAACGGATATCCTTAGAGGAGAGGAGTAGGAACAGGCAGGCAGAGCCAATGCTGCTGAGCCCGCGCCCCCGGTTAATGCACTCCGCTGTCATACCGTACGCGCTGGCAAGAGTTAAATTAGACTGCGCAAGCTTGCAGTCGCACGTCCATTGTTTCAGGTTAACTTTCTATGTAATTGTACACAGTTGAATGTGTTTACGACGTGTAGTGCATAACGTGTTGCGCGCCATGCCACACGAAAAAAGGAGACGTCGTTTCGTGGGTACAAATGGTTCAAATGGCCCTGAGCACTATGTGACTTAAATTCTGAGGTCATCAGTCGCCTAGAACTTAGAACTAATTAAACCTAACTAACCTGAGGACATCACACACATCCATGCCCGAGGCAGGATTAGAACCTGCGACCGTAGCGGTCGCTCGGCTCCAGACTGTAGCGCCCAGAACCGCACGGCCACTACGGCCGGCTGTCGTGGGTAGCTGACCATTCTGGAACATTTACATATGACGACATTGTTTTCTGTTGTCGAGTTTGCGAAAAAAACGTTTCGTGTAAAAAAAGTTTCAAATAGACCAGCATGTCAAGACACGTCTTCATATCGGAGGAATGCAGAAGAAAGGACCACGACAACAACTTCTGACAACAGCAAGTTGCAGTAGCAGGGATTTGTCCAAAGGTAACCAAAAAACATGGATTTATGTGAAGCATTCATTGCAGGCAATATTCCTCTTAACAAACCCTATCCTCAAAGGCTTCCTGCGCACGTATTGCTTACATCAAAATATACCAGGTGAATCAACATTGCGTAAAAATTACATACCGACAATTTATTTAAATGTTCTGGAAGAAATACGCAATTAACTCAAGAACAGCATTACCTGGATTTCAGTTGACAAAAATTCATGCACTTGTGGCTGTTACATTGCAAATTTACTTGTTGGTGCTTTAAAAGAAGAGCCTTCTTCTTCCTATTTAGCGGCTTGAGAAAGTAAATCATTCTACGATCGCCAGATTTGCGAATGGGGGTATTAGAATATTATTTCCACAATCTTCTGCAAATGAAAGGGTGTTTCTGTTTATTTCAGATGCTGCTCCCTATATGATCAAAGCAGGAAAAGCCCTCCGAGCATTTGATCCCAGATTGATTCATGTGACATGCTTTGCTCATGCCCCCCTGCGGGTTCGGGGGTAAGAATAGGCCCGCGATATTCCTGCCTGTCGTAAGAGGCGACTAAAAGGAGTCTCAAATGTTTCGGCCTTATGTGATGGTCCCTTCTCGGGTTTGACCTCCATCTTTCTAAATTGTTCCGAAGAGCGAGCCGATTGGGGAAGGGCGCCTTACTTGGTGCCTTGTGTCCATCTTGCGTTGAGAACTTTCGCCAGCTTATTCGTCGTTGCATTGCAGTCCTGCCCGCTCTCCATCTCTTGGGCATGGATCCGTTCCTGCGTGCACTTTCCGCCATGCGATGAGCAGTGCCAGTTTCTGAACAGATGAAAACCATGGACGACGTGTCACCTAAAATCCAGCACGGTAGCCAGTCCGTTGTGGTGGGGCTGCCATGTACCCTCTTGGTTGTAGCCCCCTGACAACACAGGGATCGCTCTACTGATGCCTGCGCCGTTAACTCCCCACGTATGCCAAGGAGTAGATGCCCATCTCCCTGGGGCATCGGGACTCCCGGCAATGGCCATCCTGCCAGGTGGCCTTTGCTGTGGCTGGGTGGCGCCCGTGGGGAGGGCCCTTGGTCGGAGTAGGTGGCATCAGCGCGGATGACCCGCAATGAAGCGTGGTACATCATCTCTCGCTGGCGGCCAGCCGTCAGCAGTCTCTAAGCGTTCCAAAGCTCACTTTAAGGCTCATGTGTATGAGCCCAAATCGTTCCCCTCCCTGGCCACACCATGGGAGGAACGAAAGGCTATGAATGAGAGCGAAAGATATTCGCCCCGGTATCTCGTCTGTACCAGAGCTGACGGGGAATCGTTTGTGTCTGTGAAGCCTCAGTTCTTTGTCGATCATTTAGAGGACAAGTTCGGGGAGGTGGAGGGCTTGTCCAAAATGCGGTCAGGGTCAGTCTTAATAAAAACAGCATCCTCTGCCCAGTCACGAGCCTTGCTCGCTTGTACGAAGCTGGGGGATGTTTCTGTTACTTTAACCACCATAAAAGCTTAAATATGGTCCAGGGAATTATTTTTCACAGAGATCTCCTTTTACAGTCCGATGACGAGCTGCGCGCCAACTTAGAGCGACGAGGGGTCCATTTCGTCCGGCGCGTCCACCGGGGTCCGAGGGATCACCAAGTTGCCACCGGTGCCTTCATCTTGGCCTTCGAGGGTGACACGTTACCTGAGAAGGTCAAGGTGATGGTATACTGTTGTGATGTCAAGCCCTATATCCCTCCCCCGATGCGGTGCTTCAAGTGTTGGATGTTCGGCCATATGTCTTCTCGCTGTGCTTCCAGCCTCATATGTCGCGATTGTGGTCGACCATCCCATCCTGATACTCCATGTGCCCCGCCTCCCATCTGTGTCAACTGCGGGGAGCACCATCCCCCTTGCTCGCCGGACTGTAAGATTCTCCAGAAGGAGCGGAAAATAATGGAATACAAGACCCTGGATAGGCTGACCTACACTGAGGCTAAGCGTAAGTTTGAACGACTGCATCCAGTACGTATGACGTCCACTTATGCAGCCACTGTCACTCCTGTTACAGTTCCTATAGCTGCACCACACAACGTTAGCTCTCAGAGCCAGAGACCCACACCCCCTTGATGGTGGGGGGCACTACACTCCCTGTTGCTCCTGCTCCATCTACTTCAGGAGCAACACCACCCCAACCATCGGGGACATTCGTTCCCCCTTCCCAGCCGGAGAAGTGTGAGACTTCTTCGGCTACTCTAGCCACGAAGGGGTCCCTTGGGGCCCTCCCATCCCAGGCTTTGCCCAGTGCCAAAGCGGACACCCGCAAATTTTTGAAACAACAACCGGTCGCTGATCATCGGGCTTCACGGTAGTCGTCCGTCCCTGAGACTGACCCAGTGGGGCCCTCCCAGCCAGACGCTCCAAAGGCACAGCGTGCAAAGCAGTTAAAGAAAAAGGCTCCCAAGCATCCTGACATTGCGGTGGCACCTGTCCCACCGCAACCTTCCAACTCTGCGTCTCAGGATGAGGTGGAGATTCTTGCGTCCGCTGAGGCCCTCGATCTCGCCAGTCCCTCAGACGCAATGGATAGCAATTGCACGGGTGCTCCACCGGAGGCAGCAGGTGACCCAGCGGCGTAATCTGCCTTCCCAGTCCCGTCACGCCTTTCTCAGCCATGGACAATACCATCCTCCAGTGGAACTGCAGCGGTTTCTTCCACCATCTAGCTGAGCTCCGACAACTTATCAGCCTTCACCCTTTCTTCTGCATTGCACTTCAGGAAACTTGGTTTCCAGCAATGTGAACCCCCGCCCTCCGTGGCTATCGGGGTTATTATAAGAACCGGGCAGCTTATGAAAGGGTGTCTGGTGGCGTCTGCATCTATGTCCTTAACTCTCTTCACAGCGCGTTTGTACCTCTACAAACAGCTTTCGAGGCTGTCGCTGTTCGGGTGTGGACGCCACAGGCTGTTACCGTCTGCAGTCTTTACCTTCCACCGGATGGTGCTGTCGCGCAGCATTTCCTGGCTGCTCTGATAGCCCAATTGCCGCCACCTTTCTTGCTACTGGGCGACTTCAACGCCCATAACCCTCTGTGGGGTGGGTCAGTGGCGACAGGTCGAGGTGCCACCATTGAGCATTTAGTAGCACAGCTCGATCTTTCGCTTTTAAATGATTGTTCCTCCACACACTTTAGCGTGGCGCGTGGCACATACTCCGCCATTGACCTTTCCATCTGCAGCCCTAGCCTCTTACCGTCTGTCCAATGGCGAGTGCATGACGACCTGTGTGGTAGTGACCACTTTCCGATCTTTCTGTCACTGCCACAGTGTCAGTCTTCTCTGCGCCCCAGCAGGTGGGCTATGAATAAGGCTGACTGGGACTTGTTCTCCTCCACTGCCGCTATTGAGCCTCTCTCTAATGATGACATTGATGCGGTGGTTCAATCGGTCACCACGGGCATCGTTATTGCCGCCGAATCTGCCATTCCCCGTTCTTCTGGGTCCCCTCGGCGGCGTACTGTGCTTTGGTGGTTGCCTGAGATCGCTGCAGCGATTAAAGATCGCCGGCGGGCGCTCCAGCGTCACAAGCGACATCTCTGCGTTGAACACCTCATCACCTTGAAACGGCTGCGTGCGCGGGCCCGCCGCCTTATCCGGCAAACCAAGCAGGAGTGCTGGGAGCGGTATGTGTCCACCATTGGCCTCCATGTCACTCCATCGCAGGTATGGGCCAAGATTCGACGCGTCTACGGCTATCGGACCCCTGTCAGCGTCCCTGCGCTCTCACTGGCTGGAGCAGTTTGTACTGACTCCGGCGTCATTGCAAATTGCTTGGCAGAGCATTTTGCTATGAGTTCCGCTTCTGCGAATTACCCCCTGGCCTTCCGCTCCATTAAAGAGCGGATGGAACGTCGGAGCCTTTCGTTTCGCACCCACCATCCAGAATCTTACAATGTTCCATTCAGTGAGTGGGAATTTCGCAGTGCCCTAGCCGCTTGCCCTGATACCGCTCCTGGGCCAGATGGCATCCACTGTCAGCTGCTGAAACAACTTTCAGTGGACTGCCAGCGACGGCTCCTCGACCTTTACAACCGCATTTGGGTCGAGGGGAAGTTTCCGTCACAATGGCGGGAAAGTATTGTTATCCCCATTCTGAAACCTGGGAAGAACTCTTTGGAGGTGGAAAGCTACCGTCCCATTAGCCTCACTAACGTTCTTTGCAAGTTGCTTGAACGGATGGTGAGCCGGCGGTTGAACTTGGTACTGGAGTCACGGGGCCTTCTGGCTCCATCTCAGGGTGGGTTCTGTAAAGGCGGCTCCGCCGCCGACAATCTGGTGAGCTTGGAGTCGGCCATCCGTACTGCCTTTGCCCGCCGTCAGCACCTGGTCGCTGTCTTTTTCGACATGCGGAAGGCGTACAATACGACATGGCGTCATCACATCCTTTCTACACTTCATGGATGGGGTCTTCGGGGCCCTCTGCCGATTTTTATCCGCAATTTTCTGTCGTATCGTACCTTCCGCGTGCAAGTCGCAGCCTCATATAGTTCCTCCCACGTCCAGGAGAACGGTGTGCCACAGGGTTCTGTCGTCAGTATCTGCCTGTTTTTAATCGCCATAAACGGGCTCGCTGCAGCGGTGGGAAATTCTGTCTCCGCTTCCCTGTATGCTGACGACTTCTGCCTTTACTACAGCTCTACTGCCATTGCCACTGTTGAACGTCAGCTACAGGGCGCTATCCGCAAGGCGCAGTCTTGGGCTGTAGCACATGGTTTTCAGTTTTCGGCTGCCAAGACCCACGTCATGCATTTCTGCCGGCGCCGACCAGTCCATCCTGCGCCGCGGCTTTATCTTGACGACGAACTCCTTGCTGTGGTGGAGACCCACAGGTTTTTGGGTGTCGTTTTTGATGCCCGGCTGACTTGGCTGCCTCATATTCGGCAGCTTAAACAGGTGTGTTGGCGGCATCTAAATGCTCTAAGATGCTTGAGCCACACCCGCTGGGGCGCCGACCGATCTACCCTGTTACCAGTCCCGTCTGGATTATGGGAGCCTGGCTTATGGCTCCGCATCCCCATCTACGTTGCGGGTGCTGGACCCAATTCTCCACAGCGGGATCTGCCTTGCTACTGGTGCTTTCCGCACCAGCCCTGTGGACAGCATACTAGTGGAGGCAGGTGTCCCTCCACTGCGGTTACGACGCCAAGAATTACTGGCTGCTTATGCTGCCCATGTTTTCAGCTCGCCCGGGCATCCAAATTACCGTGTCCTGTTCCCGCAGACAGTCGTCCATCTGCCAGAACGTCGGCCCCGGTCGGGTTGTCCGATCGCTGTATGCGTCAAAGAACTTCTCTCCGGGCTTGGGTTTTTCCCTGTTCCACCTCCTTTCCGGGCACCTCTGCATACACCCCCATAGTGTGTGCCTCGCCCTTGCCTTCGGCTCGACTTGGCACAGGGCCCGAAGGACTCAGTCCCTCCAGAGGCCTTCCGCCGCCGCTTTTATTCCATTCTGGCCACGTATCAGGGCTCTGGCATTGTTTACACTGACGGCTCGATGGTTGCTGGTCGAGTCGGTTATGCGCTAACTCTAGGGGACCATTCCGAACAACGTTCCTTGCCGGCTGCCTGCAGCATTTTCACTGCTGAGCTGGTCGCCATCTTTCGAGCCCTAGAGTATATCCACTCCTGCTCAGGTGAGTCCTTCGTCATCTGTAGCGATTCCCTGCGCGGTTTACGAGCTCTTGACCAGTGTTTTCCTCGTTCTCGTCTAGTGATGGCTATCCATGAGTCCCTGCATACTCTTGCCCGTTGCGGCCGTTCTGTGGTCTTTGTGTGGACCCCCGGTCATGTTGGTATCCCGGGCAAACAGGGCACCAGTGAACCCATCCTGGACATTGGCCTCCCGGAGACTGATTTGCGGGCAGTCTTACGCCGTGAAGTTCTCTCGCTTTGGGACACTGAATGGCGCAATCTGCCCACGCCAAACAAACTCCGTTCTCTCAAGGCGACGACGCGTGTGTGGCAGTCATCCATGCGAGCCACTCGCAGAGATTCAATTGTTCTTTGTCGGCTCCGCATTGGCCACACCCGACTGACACACAGTTTTTTATTGTGTCGTGAGGACCCGCCTCTCTGTCGCTGTGGGGTGGTTTTGACGGTGGTGCACCTTCTGTTAACTTGTCCGCTTTTAGCTGTGCTCAGGCAGACGTTCGCACTGCCTGACACGCTCCCTGCCCTTTTATCTGATTACCCTGCTGTGGCTGGCTTAGTTTTACGTTTTATTCGGGCAGGGGGTTTTTATCATTTAATCTGAGTGTTTGTGTTTTATTTTATTGTTTTGTGTTGATTCTGGCCTTTGGCCTACGGTTTTAAACTCAGTTTTTAATGTGTTCTCGGTGGTTGGCTTTTCCTTTTTTTGTTCCTATGGTCAGCCAACTCTGTGTGATTTTAGTTCGTCTTGTCTGGTCTTTATCTACGTTTCTCTTGTTCTGTGTCGTCTGTGCTCTATTCTGTTCATCGTTTTTATTCTCTGTGGGTGTTTTTTAGGATTTGGGAAAAGGGACCGATGACCGTAGCAGTCTGGTCCCTTTAATCCCCCCAACCAACCAACCAGCTTTGCTCATGGAGTACATCGCCTTGCTGAAGAAGTACGTTTCACCTTTGTGAACGTAAGTAAATTGATTTCATCCACAAGGAAAGTCTTTATAAAAGCTCCTGCTCGCATCAAGACCAACAAAGAAAAACTACCAAATGTGCCTTTACCCCCCGAACCAGTGGTAACTCGTTGGGATAAGTGGATTGAAGCTGTGTTGTTTTCCAATTAACATTTCGAGGCCATCTGGGGGCAGTAAACGACTACGATAGTGCAGAGGCTTTGGCAGTTTTCCAGGGCAAGGAAGCTTTTAATGATTCCGGTATTAAAAAAGACATTGCTGTGATTAGCACTCATGTTTCCCATATTCCTGCAAGTATTGAAATGCTTGAAACTCGAGGTTTATCGTTGAAGGAATCTATTAAGTTAATGAATAAAATTATTCTAGTGAACTCCTCATTGCCGGAGGTATTCCCAAGAAAAAGAAAAGTTTGAAAACATTTTAAACAATAACCCAGGCTCTGAACACTTGCGCCAAATTGGTAGTTTTATTAATGGGACAGGTGAACTTTTACCACGAACAATAAGTGTCAACATAGCACCCAAATTCAAATACTGCCCATTTACCTCAGTTGATGTAGAACGGTCCTCTTCTGCTTTTAAAAATGTTCTGAGTGATCGAAGACACAATCTTACTATCGAATATTTGGAACAGTACTTGGTCGTTTACGTTTAAAGTTGTAGAAAAACGTAAAATAAATTGTAAATGATGCTTTGGTCCAATAGTATTAATTAAAAGTTAATGCTATTAAAAAAAATTCATGATTGTATGTTGCCCCTCTGGATGCGATATATCTCGAAATCGGTCCTGTACATATCGATTGTTGCGCTGGGACTCAACTCGCATCGCATCCGCAACGCAACGATTCTGGAAAGAAGCAACGATTCTGGAAACACAGTATGCGTCCACAATTTGCAAATTTTTAGAAAATAATCCCAGAAAGGCCCCCTTCCTAACCTGAACCAGAAAGTATTCAGAAAATGATATCAGCGTTCATAATGTACTGATTTTTAGCGTGGCCGGCGCTCTTCCTTGTAACTAATCTGCACATGTTCGGCTTTGAGATATAGCCTAATGCACGCAGTAACTACCATGTTTATTTATTATTTGATCTTGCATATTTCGAAACATTTCATGCATTTTAAGCATGTTCCACGCATGTTAGCATGCATATTTTAAGGTTTTTATTAACGCGTATAATCCGGTCTCTAGTAATAACGGTCTCGTATCATCTGCGATTTCTCAGTTGCTTCTCTATACGATTCTTCTGCCATCTGGTATTTTCATCCGTATTTTATTTTGATGAAGTGAGTTTTGGTAAATTGTAGCCTGCGGTCTACTGTGAGTTTTTTTTTGTAATATCTTTGTTAAAAAAGCGAACGATGTTAGCTTGTTAATACACTCCTGGAAATGGAAAAAAGAACACATTGACACCGGTGTGTCAGACCCACCATACTTGCTCCGGACACTGCGAGAGGGCTGTACAAGCAATGATCACACGCACGGCACAGCGGACACACCAGGAACCGCGGTGTTGGCCGTCGAATGGCGCTAGCTGCGCAGCATTTGTGCACCGCCGCCGTCAGTGTCAGCCAGTTTGCCGTGGCATACGGAGCTCCATCGCAGTCTTTAACACTGGTAGCATGCCGCTACAGCGTGGACGTGAACCGTATGTGCAGTTGACGGACTTTGAGCGAGGGCGTATAGTGGGCATGCGGGAGGCCGGGTGGACGTACCGCCGAATTGCTCAACACGTGGGGCGTGAGGTCTCCACAGTACATCGATGTTGTCGCCAGTGGTCGGCGGAAGGTGCACGTGCCCGTCGACCTGGGACCGGACCGCAGCGACGCACGGATGCACGCCAAGACCGTAGGATCCTACGCAGTGCCGTAGGGGACCGCACCGCCACTTCCCAGCAAATTAGGGACACTGTTGCTCCTGGGATATCGGCGAGGACCATTCGCAACCGTCTCCATGAAGCTGGGCTACGGTCCCGCACACCGTTAGGCCGTCTTCCGCTCACGCCCCAACATCGTGCAGCCCGCCTCCAGTGGTGTCGCGACAGGCGTGAATGGAGGGACGAATGGAGACGTGTCGTCTTCAGCGATGAGAGTCGCTTCTGCCTTGGTGCCAATGATGGTCGTATGCGTGTTTGGCGCCGTGCAGGTGAGCGCCACAATCAGGACTGCATACGACCGAGGCACACAGGGCCAACACCCGGCATCATGATGTGGGGAGCGATCTCCTACACTGGCCGTACACCACTGGTGATCGTCGAGGGGACACTGAATAGTGCACGGTACATCCAAACCGTCATCGAACCCATCGTTCTACCATTCCTAGACCGGCAAGGGAACTTGCTGTTCCAACAGGACAATGCACGTCCGCATGTATCCCGTGCCACCCAACGTGCTCTAGAAGGTGTAAGTCAACTACCCTGGCCAGCAAGATCTCCGGATCTGTCCCCCATTGAGCATGTTTGGGACTGGATGAAGCGTCGTCTCACGCGGTCTGCACGTCCAGCACGAACGCTGGTCCAACTGAGGAGCCAGGTGGAAATGGCATGGCAAGCCGTTCCACAGGACTACATCCAGCATCTCTACGATCGTCTCCATGGGAGAATAGCAGCCTGCATTGCTGCGAAAGGTGGATATACACTGTACTAGTGCCGACATTGTGCATGCTCTGTTGCCTGTGTCTATGTGCCTGTGGTTCTGTCAGTGTGATCATGTGATGTATCTGACCCCAGGAATGTGTCAATAAAGTTTCCCCTTCCTGGGACAATGAATTCACGGTGTTCTTATTTCAATTTCCAGGAGTGTATATTGACATCTTGGGTTGTCGGGTGTTCTGCCGGATATCAGCGTCGTACTTGCACGATATTTCGGTCACGTAGCTCGTAACCTTCATCAGGTGCGACCTGAGACTGCTCCTCGAGTGGACCTGGTCCAGTATTTATGCCTATGGCCTTCCCCCTCCACCAACGGCTGCAGGCGCTTCCTCTGTGGTCCGCGCCCATTCCCTGCGACCTGCTGGAGCGTTGCTGTTCCGTTTTCCGTCCGCTGCGGTTCTAGGTGTTCCCTCTGCTAAGCAGAGCCTGGGATCCGGCTCTGGAATTGTTAAAGGAGCAACGGGGCCAGCTGCAACACTGCACAAACAGAAGAACCAGAGACATGGAGATGGAAAACGAGCCCCTGACGGACTGCCAGGAGCACCAGACCGAAGATGGAACACCCAGAAGTGGGACTGGTGGGCGCGGACCGCAGAGGGAACATCCAGAGCAGCTGTGGACGAAAAACGGAGCGGCTGTCACTGTCACTGTCACTTATCCATACGGGTCTGCCCTGACCCGTGTTGGGAGCAGGCTAAGCATTGTCTGCTATTCCTGCATAAACCTGTGTCTTTAGCTTCCTCACGGTACGAATGGGCCTGAGGTGTTACTGATGTGGAGTTGTCCTCTCTCTGCCACGAGATGTTAGTCTCGTAGCAGGTCAGGCCAACGCGTGGTTGGCCTGTGGTGAGTAGGATGGCCCAAGTCCCTGATGAGCCTATTATCGGACTGTACAGTCCGCTCATAGAAGAGCCGCGCCGATTGTTTAAATCGGTCGCGGAGGAAGGGGATGCCGGTTTGGCGGTGTAGCCGAGCGGTCGAGTAGAGCCTCGGTAGGCGCAGAGCGAGCTTGAGCGCCCTGTTCTGCACCCTCTGCAGCTTGTTGATGTGTGTGTCGGCTGCGTTGCCCCACACCACGGCCGCATATTCCAACACTGGACGGACCAGCGTCAGGTACAGCGTGATGCCGTGTTGGGGAGGCAAGGCAGACGACGGGTTGAGCAGAGGGTACAGAGCGCGTAGGCGCCCAATTGCTCTGCCTCTGACGTCTTCGATGTGGGCTTTCCACGTCAGCTTCTGGTCGAGAGTGACTCCCAGGTAGCGGCCAGTCCTGCTCCATGGGACGGGGCTTCCCATGACGGTGACTGGCGGAAGATCTGGTGGCAGTGGTCTTCGTGTGAACACCACTGCCTGGCTCTTCGCCGCATTCTGTTTTAGGCGCCACTTCGTCGACCACGCTCCAAGGGCCTCACATCCACGCTGGAGCAGGCGGCGCATCTCGACTGCCTTCATACTCCGCACGAATAGCGCCGTGTCGTCGGCGTAGAGTGCCAACTTCACCGGCGCCACGTGCGGAGCGTCGGCCGTGAATAAGGAGTAGAGCAGGGGACCGAGAACGGACCCCTGCGGCACTCCAGCACGGATGGGTCGGTGCGTGGACGTCCCCTTGTCCAGGCGGACGTGGAAAGTCCTGTCGGCCAGATACGACCGGAGTAGGACCCCGTGCGACGTCGGGACCCCGTGCACAAAAAGTTTGTACACGAGGCCGTCGTGCCACACGGAGTCGAATGCCCTGGAGACGTCCAGGAACACCGCCCCAAGGTATTCCCGAGTCTCCAGGGCGCGCATGGCTTCTTCTACCAGCCGCATCAGCTGGTGGACGGTGGAATGGCCCCTCCTAAAGCCGAACTGCTCGTCGGGGATGATGCCTTCCGCTGACACGTGGCGGAGCAGTCGTCTGGCGTACAGGCGCTCGAACACCTTCGAGAGCGCCGGCAGCAGGCTGATGGGCCTGTAGTTGGCGGCGTCCCGTGGGTCCTTGTTCGCCTTGGGGATTGCCACCACCTGCATGTTTCCATACAGTGGGGTAGACCCCAGAGCGAAGGACCTGATTGAAGATGCCTGCCAGGAACGGGTATGCACCCGCCGGCAGGCTCCTCAGCAGATGGTTGGTGACGCCGTCTGCACCGCCAGCCTTCTTGGTGTTGAGCGCTGTAATCTGCGCGGCCACCTCCTCGTCGGAGATGGGGTCGATCACGACCGCGTCGTCCCTGCCTTCCAGGAACACAGGGAGCTGCTCTTCAACCCGGTGGAGGTGTTCTTCGTCTACGTTGTCATCCACCGGGGTGAATGACAGCTCGAAGTGGTCCGCCAGGGCGCCTGCTTTGCCGTCCGGGCTGCAGGCGACGTCTTGTCCGACGAGCAGAGGCGGGACGCGCTGCCTTCTGCGTAGAAGGGACTTCACTGTCCGACACGCGCTGCCGTCCTCAGGGTTGAGGGAGGCGACGATGTCCTTGCAGACGTTGTTCCTGTGCGCCTCAGCCGCCGCTTTGATGTCTCTCCGCATGCGGTTGAGGCGCCGTTTCGTCGCGGGTTGGCGGGTGAGCTGCCACTCCCGGAAGAGGCGGTTCTTCTCCCGTATTGCGTCCCGGATGTGGGGCGGCGGGTTACGGGAGAAGTCCCTGGTACCCTGTGGAGGGGGAGGGGAGGCCGCGTCGGCTGCTTGCAGCAGCCGGCGGGTGAAGAATTGAAGGGCGGCATCCGCCCCCACTGCCGCGGGGTCAGGAGAGTCCGCCAGTGACGCCATGACATTGTCCTGGAATCGGTCGCCGTCCAGGCGCCGGTACGTCCGCCGACGTGGCGGGAGCGTGGCTCCAGCGATGTCGATCTCGTAGACCACCGGCAGGTGGTCGGACGACATTGCGCACCGCGTGGTGGCGGTCGTGTGATGCCCGATTCCTTTGATGACGGCCACGTCGAGCACGTCAGACTGCCCCCTGGCCGGGAAGATGGTGTGTTCCCGTGGGCCCAGGACCAGGGCGCTATTCCTCTGGGCAGCGCGAAGAAGTCGGCGGCCGCTGACGTTCGTGAGGCGGGAGTTCCATTCCGGGTGCTTCGCATTGAAGTCACCCGCAATGAAGGTCCTACCCCCAAACATCAACAGCGCGTCGACGTCCGCCTCCTGGAGGTGTCCACGCGGCCGCCTGTATGCGGCCACGAAGGTTATTTGCCCCGCAGCCGTGGTGACGTTCACCCCGGTGGCTTCCAGGGTGGCCATGGCTGGGAGCTGTACCTGGTGGTGCCGGAGTGAGGCGCGGACATAGATGGCGGTACCCCCGCCTGCCGTCGGCCTGTCGTTCCGGTAGCAGACATAGTTTGCTACCTTCACGTGAACTCCTGGCTTGAGGTGAGTTTCGCAGATCAGACACAGGTCGATGGCCTCGTCCTGCATGAAGTGACGAAACTCACCTTGCTGCGGAAACAGGCTGTTGGCGTTGAAGCCACAGATGGTCAGGCCATGGATAAGAGCATTATCCATGGTGTGGCTTCGCGGCGACGGTAGCGGCCTGGAGGGCCCCCGTTACGGCGGTGACGAGCACCGGCAGTTGTTGTAGCAGGGCAGAGAGGGAGCTCAACATTGCTCCCAGGTCTGCTGCTTCCGGTCCTGGAGTGGCAGCTGGAGGCGCCGCAGTCGCGGGTGCGGCGGGGCGCGGAAGAGTAGTCGCGTCCGTCCGCAGGGCCGCATGCCTGGCAGCTTGAGGGGTGGCTGTGGTGGGGGGACGGGTGTGCCGTCCGCCCTGGTGTTGGTCGTCCCGGGTGCCGGCTGCCTGGTTAGGCGCCGTGATGGCCGGGAATTCCGCCTGCCGCCCCCTGGGGGCGTCCGAAGACTCCCCCTTGGTGGCAGAGGCGAAGCTGGTGCCTGGTTGCACCTTTCGTGCGGGTGCCGCACGTCCTTGCTGCCGTGGGCGACGCTTGAAGGCGGCGCAGCCTCTGTAGCTCGCCACATGTGGCTCGCTACAGTTGCAGCACTTGGGCGCCTCCTCCCTCTTCTTAGTGCAGTCCCGACTCTGGTGGGAGTCTGCGCACTTGACGCAACGGGCCGGCATCGTGCAGTAAAAAACGGAGCGGCAACGCTCCAACAGGTCGTGGTGAGCGGGCGCGGACCGCTGGGGGAACGCTTGGTACCCCAGACCGTAGATGAAACCCCCAGGAGCGGGGTTGGTGGGCGCGGACCGCAGAGGGAACACCTAGAACCGCAGCGGACGGAAAACGGAGCAGCAACGCTCCAGCAGGTCGCAGGGAATGGGCGCGGACCACAGAGGAAGCGCCTGCAGCCGTTGGTGGAGGGGGAAGGCCATAGGCATAAATACTGGACCAGGTCCACTCGAGGAGCAGTCTCAGGTCGCACCTGATGAAGGTTACGAGCTACGTGACCGAAATATCGTGCAAGTACGACGCTGATATCCGGCAGAACACCCGACAACCCAAGATGTCATTAGATCGCCGGGAAAGCCTGAAGTGTTAATATATTGTTTGCATCCTATGAATGAATCATTATTATTAAAACTGTAACTCACTAGTTGTTTTAGTAACAAATTATGGGTTCAGACAACGTCCAAACTAATGAAACTAGCGTATGCTCGCAAAAGAAAATGGTCGTGGTAAGAGTGACAGCACGATGAACGGGAGCCAGTGATGAATATTAGGCGATTACTGCGAGGTGCATTCAAGTTCTAAGGCCTCCGATTTTTTTTCTAATTAACTACTCACCCGAAATCGATGAAACTGGCGTTACTTCTCGACGTAATCGCCCTGCAGACGTACACATTTTTCACAAAGCTGACGCCATGATTCCATGGCAGCGGCGAAGGCATCTTTAGGAGTCTGTTTTGACCACTGGAAAATCGCTGAGGCAATAGCAGCATGGCTGGTGAATGTGCGGCCACGGAGAGTGTCTTTCATTGTTGGAAAAAGCCAAAAGTCACTAGGAGCGAGGTCAGGTGAGTAGGGAGCATGAGGAATCTCTTCAAAGTTGTTATCACGAAGAAACTGTTCCGTAACGTTAGCTCGATATGCGGGTGCGTTGTCTTGGTGAAACAGCACACGTGCAGCCCTTCCCGGACGTTTTTGTTGCAGTGCAGGAAGGAATTTGTTCTTCAAAACATTTTCGTAGGATGCACCTGTTACCGTAGTGCCCTTTGGAACGCAATGGGTAAGGATTACGCCCTCGCTGTCCCAGAACATGGACACCATCATTTTTTCAGCACTGGCAGTTACCCGAAATTTTTTTGGTGGCAGTGAATGTGTGTGCTTCCATTGAGCTGACTGGCGCTTTGTTTCTGGATTGAAAAATGGCATCCACGTCTCATCCATTGTCACAACCGACGAAAAGAAAGTCCCATTCATGCTGTCGTTGCGCGTCAACATTGCTTGGCAACATGCCACACGGGCAGCCGTGTGGTCGTCCGTCAGCATTCGTGGCACCCGCCTGGATGACACTTTTCGCATTTTCAGGTCGTCATGCAGGATTGTGTGCACAGAACCCACAGAAATGCCAACTCTGGAGGCGATCTGTTCAACAGTCGTTCGGCGATCCCCCAAAACAATTCTCTGCACTTTCTCGATCATGTCGTCAGACTGGCTTGTGCGAGCCCGAGGTTGTTTCGGTTTGTTGTCACATGATGTTCTGCCTTCATTAAACTGTCGCTCCCACGAACGCACTTTCGACATATCCATAACTCCATCACCACATGTCTCCTTCAACTGTCGATGAATTTCAATTGGTTTCACACCACGCAAATTCAGAAAACGAATGATTGCACACTGTTCAAGTAAGGGAAACGTCGCCATTTTAAGTATTTAAAACAGTTCTCATTCTCGCCGCTGGTGGTAAAATTCCATCTGCCGTACAGTGCTGCCATCTCTGGGACATATTGACAATGAACGCGGCCTCATTTTAAAACAATGTGCATGTTTCTATCTCTTTCCAGTCTGGAGAAAAAAAATCGGAGGCCTTAGAACTTGAATGCACCTCGTAATAAACCAGAGGACCCGGCAACTGGATATAAAATGGAAATAAATTATATCTATAAAGGTTCCGCATGAACGTAAGGTGGTGTCGCAATGCTCGACAAATGAATAAGTGTCAGTGACAGAGTATGGTAAAAAGATGACGAGAAAGCAGTAACTGTGATAGTGTGTTAAGTTCATCAGTTACTCAACTTACTTTGGCATGTAACAGTACTAATGGATTTTAAAAGAAATAACTTGCACAGCTTGATCGTAAGAGTGCACGATCCTTAAATATACAGTATGCGAACAAAAGTATTTGGACAACTGGCTGAAAATGACTTAAAAGTTCGTGCGCCCTCCATCAGTAATGCTGGAATTGAATATGGTGTTGGCCCACCCTTAGCCTTGATGATAGCTTCCACTCTCGCAGGCCAGAAGGTTTCTTGGGGAATGGCAGCCCATTCTTCAAGGATTGCTGCACTGAGGAGGGGTATTGTTGTCGGTTGGTGAGGGCTGGCACAAAGCCGGCGTTCCAAAACATCCCAAAGCTGTTCTGTAGGACTCAGGCCAGGACTCTGTGCAGGCCAGTCCATTAAAGGGGTGTTACTGTCGTGTAACCGCTCCGCCACAGGCCGTGTATTATAAACAGGTGCTCGATCGTGTTGAAAGATGCAATCGACATCCCCGAATTGCTCTTCAACAGTGGGAAGCAAGAAGGTGCTTAAAAGATCAATGTAGGCCTGTACTGTGATAGTGCCACGCAAAACAACTGGTGCAAGCCCCCACACCATAACACAACCGCCTCCGAATTTTACTGTTGGCACTACACCCGCTTCCAGATGACGTTCACCGGGCATTCTCCATACCCAAAACCTGCCATGGGATCGCCACATTGTGTACCGTGATTCGTCACTCCATACAACGTTTTTCTACTGTTCAATCATCCAATGTTTACGCTCCTTACACCAAGCGAGTCGTCGTTTGGCAGTAACCGGCGTGACGTGTGGCTTATGAGCAGTCGCCAGACCATGAAATCCGAGTTTTCCCACCTCCCGCCTAACTGTCACAGTACTTGCAGTGGATCCTGATATAGTGTGGAAGTCCTGTGTGATGGTCTGGATAGATGTCTGCCTGTTACACATGACGACCCTCTTCAACTGTCGGCGGTTTCTGTCAGTCAACAGACGAGGTCGGCATGTACTCTTTTGTGCTGTACGTGTCCCTTCAAGTTTCCACTTCAGTATCACATCGCAAACGGTAGACCAAGGGATGTTTAAGAGGGTGGAAATTTCGCGTACTGACGTATGACACAAGTGACACCCAACCACCTGATAACGTTCGAAGTCCGTGAGTTCCGCAGAGCGCCCCATTCTGCTCTCTCACGATGTCTAATGACTACTGAGGACACTGATCTACATCTACATCTACATCCATACTCCGCAAGCCACCTGACGGTGTGTGGCGGAGGGTACCCTGAGTACCTCTATCGGTTCTCCCTTCTATTCCAGTCTCGTATTGTTCGTGGAAAGGAGGATTGTCGGTATGCTTCTGTGTGGGCTCTAATCTCTCTGATTTTATCCTCATGGTCTCTTCGCGAGATATACGTAGGAGGGAGCAATATGCTGCTTGACTCTTCGCTGAAGGTATATTCTCGAAACTTTAACAAAAGTCCGTACCGAGCTACTGAGCGTCTCTCCTGCAGAGTCTTCCACTGGAGTTTATCTATCATCTCCGTAACGCTTTCGCGATTACTAAATGATACTGTAACGAAGCGCGCTGCTCTCCGTTGGATCTTCTCTATCTCTTCTATCAACCCTATCTGGTACGGATCCCACACTGCTGAGCAGTATTCAAGCAGTGGGCGAACAAGCGTACTGTAACCTACTTCCTTTGTTTTCGGATTGCATTTCCTTAGGATTTTTCCAGTGAATCTCAGTCTGGCATCTGCTTTACCGACGATCAACTTTATATGATCATTCCATTTTAAATCACTCCTAATGCGTACTCCCAGATAATTTATGGAATTAACTGCTTCCAGTTGCTGACCTGCTATTTTGTAGCTAAATGATATGGAGTACTCGGCAGTAGGTGGCAGCACAGTGCACCTAATATGAAAAACGTATGTTTTTGTAGGTGCCTGGATACCTTTGATCACATAGTGTATTAACTAAATATTCGTTTTATAACTTCCGATTGCCTTATTCTTGCTGCAATATATTTCTTTGCGTTCCAGGCGCGTTTCGCCGCCTTTTATTTTAAAGACATCTTCATTGATTTATTAGTTATTCATATATCTGCGTTTCCTCTCATTTTTAAAATGAAAAGCGAAACACGTCTGGAACGTGATAAATACATTTCTGCAAGAAGAAGGAGTTTTGAATTCATGAAAAGAATATTTACATACTTGCCGCGGAAAATGTCTACAGAAACATACTTCCTATGTTAACTGGTTCCTTCATTCGTCTTAGACCGTACGAAAGAGAAGATATACCTAAGCAATCACGCTGCTAAGCTACCTAAGATACGAAAGTTATTTGTAGATGCAACTGATGGGTCCACAGAATTTGAGGAAGAAATGTGTTGTCTGTAATAATGTTAAATGGTCGAATGTTTTCAGCACTGGGAAATATAATGTTACAGATTTAAATACCTTAGGGAAACTATTCAGTTGGAAATTAGAACTTTCAGTTTACTCGGTGAAAATTTCTGCGCTACGCAGCTGCGCGAAGAAACTGCAATAGAAGCAGCTGTATTCGATATGTCTAGTACACTAAGAAACAAACAAAATAGCTGTCAGGCAAAAATGACAAAAATGCGAGCAAAGCAGAAGTTTTCAGTAACAAAGGCATTGGACACACTCGTGGCAGTGCCACCATACGAAAAATGAAGCTCTGTGTTTACTTTAGACCTCATAGGTGTATCAGTCCAAATAATTGTTACTAGTAAACCCTGATTCTTTAAAGAATCGAACTCTCATGTCCAAAACAGTTTCAAGAATCTCATTACTTCACAAATGAGATAATATATGAACTATTTAACTTTAAAAGTATGTAAGTGACAAAACGTTAGGTGAAGGTTAGAAATATGCTTAAAGTTAAACGATCTCGATAAAAAAGACTGAGTGAATATAGTCTGGGTGATTTGTGCTCCAGTCTAAAAAAAGCTAGTTTTTCGTGCTTTTCCATGTTTATGACATCTTATATTCTGAAATGTGTGTTGTACAATGATATAATTTTGGGGATACATTAAAAAGCATACAGGGTGTCTCTCCTAAGAGTCGTCATGGGCGTTTTCATGATTCGGCAGACAGATGCAATTTCGTTTTTGCAGCGTGTAGCTGGTGTCAGCCCAAACAAGTCCTGCTCATCATGTCTTTCGCACGACGCCCAGCGTCGTCGGGATGCGTCGGTCTGTTTCTAATATTAAACAAATTGACTTTTAAGGGGGGACGTTGATGAAAAACACACACTATTTCAAAAATGCACCAAATCCACAGTTTTGGAGATATGGCAATGAAATTTTATACCACGCTTTACATGAAAGTAACACATTTACACATAAAATCCTTTGATTATGTATGTTCAACTTTCTTTAATGAAATTTGAAGTTTTATTTTTAAAAAATAATCTATGTTCCTTTTTCTCAGAATGTATTCAAGAGATTTCTACAAAAATTGTTTCGTCTCTTTATATGTTGTAAGCTTCTCTCATGAGGTTTTTGGAATAGGTCAAATAGGAGAATTTTCATAATTTTTTAATTATAATTCCACAAGTACCATTTTAAATTCATTCAAAATTCCAAGCACTTTGGCCCATATCTCAGCTTGCAATCAGAATTCAAAATTTGCTCTTGAGACAATATTTATTAGGCTTAGAGAAATATGTGTAAAAAATTTCATAATTCTAGCATTCATAGAATCTGAGGAAAAGGTACATAAACTTAAAAAAACAAACTTTTCAGGAAACGCAATTTAAAGTTGAACCTAACTTTTTTCCTTAGGTCACTTCTTCAGAAGGCACCACATTTGTACTCTGGGTCATCTTTCCCTTCAAGGTTTCTTGTTGTCTGTCTTCTTTCCTTTACCAGGTCTTCAACTGACTTTTCAGCAGCAGAGACGGGCCTTCTAGATGCATCCCGCACACGTTTGGTTGAAAGTAATACACAGAATCGTTGTTCACTGAGACGGTATTGAAGTGCTGCTTAAAAACGTGGGCGTGGCAGCGAGGCCGCGACACACTTCTCATTAATTTTCATGCACTTCGGATGCGATTTCTACATTGAAACTTTGGGAACTTATTGTCCATGAATTGTACTAACAAATAAAAAATAAATCGAAAATTGACGTTTTTGGTCAATTTCATCAACGTCCCCCCTTAAATCGGAATTTTGAATACCCATTCCATAGAGCGCTACCAGATTAGGTTGGCGCGATATTCGTTTCACCGTTATTTTTTTAACAGGGATAGTAAATAACAAAGAAGAAGTACACTAGTGGCCATTAAAATCGCTACACCAAGAAGAAATGCAGATGAGAAACGGGTATTCACTGAACAAATATATTATACTAGAACTGACATGTGATTACATTTTCACGCAATTTGGGTGCATAGATCCTGAGAAATCAGTACGCAGAACAACCACCTCTGGCCGTAACAACGGCCTTGATACGCCTGGGTATTGAGTCAAACAGAACTTGGATGGCGTGTACAGGTACAGCTGCCCATGTAGCTTCAACACGATACCACAGTTCATCAAGAGTAGTGACAGACGTATTGTGACGAGCCAGTTGCTCGGCCACTTCTGACCAGACGTTATCAATTGGTGAGAGATCTGAAGAATGCACTGGCCAGGGCAGCAGTCGAACATTTTCTGTATCCAGAAAGGCCCGTACAGGACCTGTAACATACGGTCGTGCATTATACTGCTGAAATGTAGGGTTTCGCAGGGATAGAATGAAGGGTAGAGCCACGGGTCGTAACACATCTGAAATGCAACGTCCACTGTTCAAAGTGCCGTCAATGCGAACAAGAGGTGACCGAGACGTGTAACCAATGGCAGTCCATACCATCACGCCGGGTGATACGCCAGTATGGAGATGACGAATACACGCTTCAAATGTGCGTTCACCGCAATGTCGCCAAACACGGATGCGACCACGATGATGCTGTAAACAGAACCTAGATTCATCCGAAAAAATGACGTTTTGCCATTCGTGCACCCAGGTTCGTCGTTGAGTACACCATCGTAGTCGCTCCTGTCTGTGATGCAGCGTGTCAAGGGTAAAAGCCATGGTCTCCGAGCTGACAGTCTACGCTGCTGCAAACGTCGTCGAACTGTTTGTGCAGATGGTTGTTATCTTGCAAACGTCCCCATCTGTTGACTCAGGGATCGAGACGTGGCTGCACGATCCGTTACAGCCATGCGGATAAGATGCCTGTCATCTCGACTGCTAGTGATACGAGGCCATTGGGATCCAGCACGGCGTTCCGTATTGCCCTCCTGAACCCACCGATTCCATATTCTGCTAACAGTCATTGGATCTAGACCAACGCGAGCAGCAATGTCGAGATACGATAAACCGCAATCGCGATAGGCTACAATCCGACCTTTATCAAAGTCGGAAACATGGTGGTACGCATTTCTCCTCCTTACACGAGGCATCTCAACAACGTTTCTCCAGGCAACGCCGGTTAACTGCTGTTTGTATATGAGAAATCGGTTGGAAACTTTCCTCATGTCAGCACGTTGTAGGTGTCGCCACCGGCGCCAACCTTGTGTGAATGCTCTGAAAAGCTACTCATTTTCATATCACAGTATCTTCTTCCTATAGGTTAAATTTCGCATCTGCAGCACGTCATCTTCGTGGTGTAGCAATTTTAATGTCCAGTAGTGTAGTACTCCAGCAGCGACTGAGCAGCGCGCTTCTGCAAGGCAGGCCAGGACGGCGTTGTGGCTCCTGGAGCACTGCTTGTCCTTTGTGGTTTACTGTCTCTGTAATAGCACATCGGCAAAACGTATATGGCACTAGAATAATTTGGTACAGCTTTGTCAAATGGGCGCTGAAATTTCACTTTAAAAATCATTTTCTTTGATACTGGAAATAAACCGACGCATTCCATCGACAGTGGCCATTGTACGAAATTCACGACGAGTATGATTTGTTTGGGCTGGCACCAGCTACACGCTGCAAAAACTAAATTGCAAATGTTTGCCGAACCACCATAGAAAATGCAACTGACGACTCTTAGGAAAGATACCCCATACATGGATACTGTCAGCAAACTGTGTTGCGAATAGAGTCCGGTGGCAAAGACACAATAAATTAAAACGTCATGCCTGATGCTCGACTAAATGAAAGCGAAAATGTAGTAAGCAAACTTTTTCCATTTCTTCGCCGGCCGGGGTGGCCGAGCGGTTCTAGGCGCTATAGTCTGGTACCGCACGACCGCTACGGTCGCAGGTTCGAATCCTGCCTCGGGCATGGATGTGTGTGATGTCCTTAGATTAGTTAGGTTTAAGTAGTTCTAAGTTCTAGGGGACTGAAGACCTCAGCAGCTAAGTCCCATAGTGCTCAGAGCCATTGTCATTGTCTATTTCTTCTGTCTGTGAGTCGCTAAGTTCTCTCATTCTCAAATACTGGATGAATGCACGCCGCCAGTTAGGCTGGCTCAAGACAATTACACAATTTCTAACTGTAAAACTTATCTTATTCTGTTAAACGTCTGTGACAATCCTCTTAATGAGCAGATGACAGCATTTTAAATTTTTAAATTCGGTCGGTTATTACGCGAAATACTGAAAATCAAATCTTTGTTGCTCCTGGAAACAGTTACAGGCAACCTGCAACTGCTACCGGTTTCCGGGATAGCGGTTGAGTAATTCAGATTGTGACATAGGTAATTCCTTCCGAAATAATAGTGTTTCGATTCCTATAGCGAATCTGTTGTTTATGAAGAGATCTTAATGGGAGAACAAGACGCTAACACGAATGCATGTGGTGAAGACACGTTGGTATCCAAATTCAACGAAACAATAAATGTTACTTGAAGGAAGACAAGTTCTCTGCCGGGATCGCACTTGTAACTCCTTTATTTACAGTGGCTAGTCTCGGTAAGGCAAAATATTAAATTCTGAAAAACAGCATAGAATGTCACAAATATCGTACATGGAGATAATTATTGTTACACATACCTCGGTAAAGGTTAATGCAATTAGAGCTACAAATGCATTCCATCTCTTAATTAGTTGGATAGCTGATATAAGATGCGTTGTCATGTCAAAGTTAAAACTAGTATTTACAACATATTTGGCCAAGTGCATGCGTCCCTATTACAAGCAACACAGTACATCTTTGATCACAAGAGCGCCGCTAAACTGACTTGAGCCAAGAATTACTACAATTATTATCTCAGTTTCGAGATTTCGATGTTTACCTATTTGTAACAGTTTTTGAGAGTTCATAATCATACGGAGACCTTGGGCTGGGTATCAAGTTGTATATCTAACTGGCCTTTTGGTGCAGATGACCCCATGTAATACGTTCACCATTTTAAGTATATACCACAGTCTAATAAATGCAGTCGCGACGCTCTCTGGTGCAAAAGTTATTACCGTTTGACAGATCGAGCGACACTATACTCCGTTCATCGTAAGAATAAAACTTACGTAAACAAACACAAACTCGATGATTGGTCAGCATCCGTAGCTCTCGTACACTGGTGTTGTTCCGCTCTTGGAAGTAGGTCCAACTTGTGTATTAGACATTTTATTTCTATGTCATTGTAAATGTCTTAAGTTTCATTCTGATGTATTAACAGCCATTAACGTTTTTCTTAACCATACTTTATCTACGTAATTTTTATTTAAAAATCGTCTACAGTCAGTCTCTGTAAGCGTTACTTGTGCTCTGATTGTCTCACTGTTAGTATGTACCGCGAAAATGGATGACACGGCTTCCTGTTTTGTAGTGACACACGCGCACGGAGCACCGTTAATGGCTAGAAAGAAGTTGCTCTTAATGTTTTCCGCAACGTTGCAGAGAAAAATGAACTTTGGCGTTTCTTGAGAAACATGATGTACTAAATATAATATAAGTAACTGGAGTTTGTAATCGTGGTGTAATAGGTAGAGTCCTTACTAATATAAGGGAGTGTGCTACTGGCCGGTGGTTCGAAACCCGTTGTTGTCATCAATTTTTTTTCGTTTCAGTACCTAAATCATTTAAATCATTTATTTTTCAAGAAAAATGCACGTCTTCTGGTTTCTAATTACATATCACACGCAGAATTCTGGTTTTCATTGCAAATACACACCCATAATTATCGACATATTATAAAATATTGTTACAGATTTTGGAGTTAAGAAAACATTACACAATTAAATTTTTTGGAGAAAAATGAAAAATCAAATACTCATTGTTTGAATATGCCCACTGTTTTATATGACAGATGTGGTCTCACACGAGCCAGAATGATAAACGTCGTAGAAACACGGAAAACAATTTTCACGGCGTCGAGCACACCGTGCAAATGCTGTATTTTTACACTTGTCACCGACCACTGCTATCTGAAGCGAATAGAATTGATCTGGAGCCACGTTAAGGAATCTGTCGCGAGAAATAACAAGACATTTAAGCTGCCAAACTTACTGGAAGTAATGCACGAAGCTTTGTGACAACGTCACTGGCGAACGACGACGAAATGCATAACAGCACGTCATAAAAGAGGAGGCGGAGAAAATGTGGACTTTTTGGTGGCATGGGATTCTGTTGTTGATCGACCCGTAATCAGTGTAGGAATACTGAAATGTATCGCTTTCTTCGGAGTCCGATACGGAAGAAGTTTAGAGATTACCAGACGACTGACTATGGTACCTTCAAGGGCTTCAACATTCCACTACACGGTGAAATGCCAGTAGTGCGCTTTTACGCCGCACATAACTCAAGCAGAAAAATTATCCTTGCCGAAGTCAGGAATTTTCATCACTCTCGGTTTTAATTACAGCACTTCGGATCACCTGAGAAGCGTATCGCCTGAGTTGTACCATTATTTCCTTGTGTTCAAAAATTAAATGACATTTACGTCTTTACTACAACTGTTCACATCACTGCAGGTTAGTTGAACCACGTGTCTAGCCAGTGCTTTCCAAGTTAAATGCGCCGGTAAAGCTGTTGTCCCGTATTATCGCTGAGTCGATGTACGCGTAACGTATCTTCATTGAGTGTACTCAAGACAGATTGGATTCTGCTCTATGTGAAACAAAACCCAATGCGATTCCAGTAAACGCGGAAGAATACAAAGTGTAACATTTACGTGAGGTTTATTCTTATAATGAACGGAGTATAGCGCTCCAAACGGTGAGAAAGCAGTCGGTCACATGCGTCGTAGTGATGATGTTTGTTTTTAATTTTTTTCTACTTTATTAGCAGAATATGGTTACATTTTTGCGTTCCATGCGTTAGTAAGTCACCAAGGGACATGAATTATCGAGAACACATGTGAAAGCACCCTGATTCAGTGACACGAACTACAACTTGTTGATGAAGAAATACTTTCCAATATATTTGCAGCTTAATCAGCTGAAAGAAAGAGAATATAAACAAATTTCATGCATGTGAAGCTCCCCTGACACTTAAAATTTTTTATGGACTCAAATGATTCACCCTTTCTTACACTTCATTCGACTTTCTAATGCACAAATATTTTAGTAAATGTGATTGCTTTTGCTTCAAAAGTGAGTGTTGACAATTCTTGACGTTTATGGCTCAGATTTAGCAACAATTGTGGAATTGACTTCTCCTGTGTTGGGAAATAGTTTTATTGCTTTTGACGATTTATTATTTCGTCTGTATGGTTCTCCATTAAGCTACAGTTGTGGTGGCTTATTTGATAGTTGAATTATGTAGCTATTACATTCAATGTAGGTTTCCTATGTTCCACATTCACTGACTCGGCTGAAGGTGAAGCGAACAAAGTTTTACTTCTCTGGACAGATATAGGACGTCTTTCTGTAAAAGATTGGGTCTTCTGGTGTTTACTGGCAATTTTTTGTAATTAAGGGAAAACGAAATTATTCAGTAAACGTCTGTACGTTACAAGAGAGTCCTGTAATGCACCATTTCATATCCCCCGAGTCCTTATGAAACTAGTCACCAATGTGACGCAATTTTTTAGGTATTGTCGTGTACAGTTGCACTACGTACACAACCTATTGTAAAAATATGTTACAAATGAATGTAAACACTGGTATTCGCACTCATCCGATATCGTATTCAGAAGTGTCGCGAGACGGAGTGTCGCGACTGTTATGCTAGTTTGTGTACATACCGAAGAAGTTGGTGTTGAATTTGCTTGGAGAAGGATAGCCTATTCGTCACTTATACAATGTGAGTCACTAACTATTGCCACCTATAATAGCTGCGAAAGTATGACAGGAGCTGAAAAGGTTGTGGGACAAAAGTTGCATGGAACAACGGGGGCCGTAATATGACGTTGGTTTTTTGTTGCTAGGTGGGGTCGCTTTAGAGATATGAAAGTCAATTTTTTTAATGGGATGCTGTAGTTTGGTACTTATTTCTGATAGCGGCTGTCGAGACTAATCCAATGATGTGTAACAGTAAGGTTTTGAAGGTCAATGAAGGTCACAAAGGGTGGCATGAACGTCCATTTACAGAAACTGTTCGAAATGATGACCATTGGTATCACTGCAGCGCTGCAATCTATCATGGGTTGAGTGGTATTCCTTATGACCTCGGCACTTACCGAAGCACATGCTCTGATAATTCTCTCTCGCATATCTTCAGGTGCAGTTGGAATGTCTTTATAAACAATGTATTTTACGAATCCCCACAAGCAAAAATAGAGAGGCGTCAAGCCTGGCGAACAAGCCGGCCACGACACATCTCCGCGTCCCATCCAACTATCTGGGAATTGTATGTGCAACACATTTCTAGCCATCATCGAAAAATGTGCCGGACACTCATTGTGTTGATACCACATTCTGTTCCTTGTTCATAAGGGTATTTCTCCCAATAACAGACCTAATGTTTCTTGCAGGAATGTGGTGTACTTCCTAACATTAAGATTTCCTTCCATGAATAAGGGGCCTATAATTCCGTCCTCCAGAATCCCACATCATACATTCATCGACCACGGTTTTTGGTGTACAACTTGCCGCAGCCAACATGGATTTTCAGTTGCCCAATAATGCATGTTATGCGAATTAATATTTCCATGGTTCGTGAATGTAGCCTCGTCAGCAAATAAAATGAAATTAGTAAATGTGTCATCCTTCTGAATCTGAAGTTGAGCCCATCGGCAGAATTCAATGCGACTCATACAATCCGTACCAGTTAATTCTTGGTGGAGGCTGATATGGTAAGGATGATGTTTACGGCGATGCACAACACGAACAACACTACTCTGGCTCATGCCAGATTCCCTTGCGATTTGACGCGTACTAAGACAAGAATCTCGAACCACAGTGGCAAGAGTACCAGTTTTCGTTTTCTCGTTAGTAACTTTCCGAAGCGTTATAGATCCAGTTGTTCTCAATGTATCATACACATATTTTAATGTACGACGTATAGGGTGCGTAATTTGAGGATATCTTTCAGCGTATAAGTGTCTAGCTCTCAGTGAATGTCGTTGGCATTTTCCGCAAATGAGAAGCATATCGATTTGTTCATCGAAGGAATACATTATTCACATTCGCTTGATTCGACGATACTAGTCTTACCGTTCCTATTAGTGTTGTACTGCGAAGCCGTGGAATGGTGTTTACATGTCAATGGCACCTTAGATAGGTACTCCGTATTCGGCGAATATTTACTATTTGCACGATATACTAGAGAATTGTCAGAGCATGTGCTTCGATAAGTGCCGATGTGATAAGGAATACCACTCAATCCATGATAAGAAGATTGCAGCTCTGCATTGATATCAGTGGTCATCGCTTCGAACACCTTCTGTAAATGGACGTTCACGCCACCTTTTTGACCTTCGTTGACCTTCAAACACCTTACTGTTACACATCATTGGATTCATCTCGATAGCCGCTATCAGAAAATAATAACAAAATATAGTACCCCATTTAGAAAAAAAGCAATGTCGGCCTTCTTATCTCTGACGGGACCCCACCTAGCAACAAAAAACCAACATCATATTATGGCCCCCGTTGTTCCCTGCAACTTTTCAGCTCCTATCATACTTTAGGAGTTATTCTAGGTGGCAATAGTTAGTGACTCACTCTGCATAATCAGCTACATATGGCACTCTATACTGTGCAATCTCGTCGTCTACTAGGCTTCTGTTATGCAAGGATATCGTCAACAAATTTTACTCGCAATTATTTTGACTTGTAGACTATCTGATGTTGAACATAGATAGTTTGCAGTTCTAACGACTTATTGTGTTTTTCAACTTAATGTTTTACCACTATATGGTAACGTATGCTCTTCTTGTGTCTAGGAAATATTTTAGCTTCTGTCTGCTACAAAGATTTTATAATAGTGTATCAGTTATCACTTCTTAGATTGCAATTTTAAGGGCATGTATGTTTTTTATCTGTTTTTACCTTCATAGTTAGTTAGGCTCGTTCTGTTTCTAGAAAATATTTGGCTGTTTCCTGCTACAAAAGTTTTGTCATTGTGTACCTGTTACCGCATTTTATTAAAACTGCATATTTATATTTGCAATTGACGGTGACATGAATACCCAAGTGATCTCTAGCGACACTAAATGTCATCGTGTTCTCTAGTAACTCTCGCAGTGTCTCAGTTCAGTGGCGCTCTTGAATCAGTAGTCTGTGGCTTGTAATATGGAACTGATGCACTTGGCGAAACATATTATGAATATTGGTCTTAATGTGACATGTCAGTGCATCTTACGTCAACTACCAAGGTAATTAAGACGTGGAGTTAATTTATAGCCCTAACTGGGCACTTGCATTAACCTTTACCGAGTTAACGTTTAACCCCTTAATCTATAACAAAAGTGTGAAATTCGTGGTCTAGTATTCGGACCAAATGTGATTATCACGAGCTTGGCCCGCGATACGTCGGTCGGGCGAAATGTAAACTACACAGGCATATCTCACAAATAATTCAATTCATCAAAAAAGACAGGATTTGACATTAAAGTTTACAAATTATGTGAGTCAGATTCAGGTCATTGCTACGACTTTAAAAGAAGAGGGTCGTTCAATGCCCAACTTTATTTTAAATGAGCCATTAATATACATAGACAAACCTCCTCGTTGGTGCTTCACATTTGAGGTTTGTTATGTGCGCCTGTGAAGTTTCTAACCGTTCTGACACATGGCAGAGCCTTAATACAGCGTCAGAATGGCGTCTACATACGATTCACGGAACAAGCAGCGTGCTGTTATTGAATTCTTGTGTGCAGAAAAAGAAACCGTGGTGAACCTCCATAAACGTTTGTATGCAGTGTATGACGATGCTGCAGTTGACAGGAGTACAGTTCGGTGATGGGTAAAGAAAGTTACAGCTCAGAAAATGCAGAAACAGAGCTCCATGATCAGCCACGCTCGAGACGTCCTGACACAGCCACTGCTATATTCATGCTGAATCGTGCATAAGCCATTATTCGTGCCGACCGATGCATCACAACTCGACAATTGGCTCCAGTTGTCGGTCAGCATTGGAAGTGCGTCTGCAATGATATTCAGGGCAAGAGCTTTTACCAGCAGGGAATACATGCTCTTCCACAACGTTGGCGTACGGCCATAGAACGCGATGGAGACTACGTAGAAAATAGGACATGGACAACATATGTTGATGTATATTGTCATCAAATTCGGACCCTTAACAATAAATATGGTCTGAGAAAAAAAAATGTGGAGCATTACTTATTGAACGATCCTTGTATTTAAAGTCCATGATAAGATAAATTGTGATAATAGCGCCTCCGAAAGTGCTGTCAAAGAGCTATCACAGTCGGTGTTACACAGACCTCGATAGTTGATATTCTTCACCAAAATTATTTATGATGCTGTAGTACAAATATAAAACAAATATCATTGGCATAGTAAATGCGAATAGAAAGAATATGCCAAAAGATTTCTGTAAAGTGAAATTAAAGAGGGGGGAATAGAGAACAAGGAGCTGCAATCGAATGCTTGCTGTAAAATAGAAAGATAAGCGAGATGTACATATTATGACGACAAAACACGAAACAGTAGAAATGATTACTCAAGGATCCAATCGTACTTAGAGACCGAGTTGTGTTATTAAGTACGCCAAGGAAGTGATTGGAACTGATCGGCAAGATCAAATACTGGGTGTTTCCCAGATATGAGAAAAGGTATGAAAGAATATCGGAAGATTTTCTTTTATCTACCCGAGATTGGTCATTTCAGTTCGTACAACAAAATTAGTAACTGAAAGAAAAAACAGAATTACGGTGACTGTAAAATTAAAGTAGCCGAGTCATTACTGAAGAATATACCAAAACTAGATTATAAAGGTCAAGGTCGAGTACGGAGATTTACCTGAAAGACTGCACGCGGAACACTGAGCCCAGTTTCCTAAGCTTGCTGACCCAACAGCATCAAAATCAGACCCATCAAGACTCAGTAAGGTTTGCACGAATAATAATAAAAAAAACCTAGTGAAACAGCGTGGGAGTGCAAGAGATGCAAAGCTCCATTATGTGTACCTGCATGTTTCGATCGATATCACGCCCTGAAGATTGTTGATTTGTTCAAAAATGGTTCAAATGGCTCTAAGCACTATGGGACTTAACATCTGAGGTCATCAGTCTCCTACAACTTAGAACTACTTAAACCTAACTAACCTAAATACATCACACACATCCATGTCCGAGACAGGATTCGAACCTGCGACCGTAGCGGTCACGCGGTTCCAGACTGAAGCGCCTAGAACCGCTCGGTCACACCGGCCGGCTGTTGATTTGTGTTATTGCTTTTTGTAATAGTGCTAATTATATGAATTGTGGGTGATTTGAGGAATTGGAGATAAATTGTATGGTTTTATGTTACACTGTATTTATTGTGTATCTTTCGTGATATTTCTAACACAATTATTACATGAGGTTATGATTATCTCAAAATTAAACCAGTTGGATTTACACATACAGTTACATTTAGTAAATCATTCACAAATGGTACAACGTCAGACCGATTTGCTAAACTGTAGAATGGCCCGAAGGACGAGCGACCGTGTTTACACTTTCGGCCCAGGCCGTTAAACTTAAATCGTAGGTCAAAAGGTTAATAATAATACACTCTGTGTATTAAACAGGGCGAAGCAAAGGCCTGGATACACCCCACACCTGTATAAAAGTCGATCGGCGAGAGGAATCGTAACGGCCTCTAGTATGTGGTGTTTGTAGAAGGCGGCGCAACCTATGGGAGCTATGGCGACAGCGACGGCTGTCTTTAAATCCACCATAATGAATTTGGGTTGTGTGTTTCAGATGGGGAGAAGGTCATATGGCACATCATTTTGAACTACCTCTTTCTCAGGAACACACATGTGAAATATGTTAAAATATCTTTATTTGTGTAGTTTTCTTGGGAATAAGTTTTGTGAAAATAAACAGTAAATTTTGAATACACTAAAATTCTGGAAGGTTCCTGGCAAAGTTATTTCTTTAGATTTGAGAAAAAAATACGAGCTATGATATGTGTATATGTGTAAAGTTAGGGTGCAAAAATTAAGAATGGTGGCTTAGACGTACTGTATTTCGCAGGTACGAAATTTGGAAACAAAATGATACGAGACTATAGGAAACCAGGTGTAGGACTGATGACTGGACGATGTATCACAGTGAAGTGCCTCTAAAGCAACCGAAGTGTAAGGGTGAAAAAGAAAAAAATATTATACCCCCGTGCTGCAACAGAAATAGTATTTTTTATTTTTTTTTTTAAATATGTAAAAGAGACGCTCCCCTAAGCGAGAATAATGTAACAAAAGAATCATTTAACCCACAACAATGATTAAAGCTAGGCTTATCCAGCTAGAAAATTTTGTGAAGTAAAGCTGGTCAAGGCGAGTCTTTTGTATAATAATATATTAGATTTCGTGAACGCTAACATAGCGACTGTAAAGAGCATTAAATGGTCTGTTTCATGTCAAAACGATATAGAAATTTGTAAAGTAATTTTTTAAAATGAAATTCAATTTCGAGGAAAACTTGAATGTTTACTAATGTAAATGGTTTGATAAGTATTGTTCTTTTTTGGAAAACGTTTAAATTTGGAATTTTTGTACGAAAAATATTGTTGTTGTTGTTGTGGTCTTCAGTCCTGAGACTGGTTTGATGCAGCTCTCCATGCTACTCTATCCTGTGCAAGCTTCTTCATCTCCCAGTACCTACTGCAACCTACATCCTTCTGAATCTGCTTAGTGTATTGATCTCTTGGTCTCCCTCTACGATTTTTATCCTCCACGCTGCCCTCCAATGCTAAATTTGTGATCCCTTGATGCCTCAAAACATGTCCTACCAACCGATCCCTTCTTCTAGTCAAGTTGTGCCACAAACTTCTCTTCTCCCCAATCCTATTCAATACCTCCTCATTAGTTACGTGATCTACCCACCTTATCTTCAGCATTCTTCCGTAGCACCACATTTCGAAAGCTTCTATTCTCTTCTTGTCCAAACTGGTTATCGTCGATGTTTCACTTCCATACATGGCTACACTCCATACAAATACTTTCAGAAACGACTTCCTGACACTTAAATCTATACTCGATGTTAACAAATTTCTCTTCTTCAGAAACGATTTCCTTGCCATTGCCAGTCTACATTTGATATCCTCTCTACTTCGAGCGTCGTCAGTTATTTTGCTCCCCAAATAGCAAAACTCCTTTACTACTTTAAGTGTCTCATTTCCTAATCTAATCCCCTCAGCATCACCCGATTTAATTTGACTCCATTCCATTATCCTCGTTTTGCTTTTGTTGATGTTCATCTTATATCCTCCTTTCAAGACACTGTCCATTCCGTTCAACTGCTCTTCCAAGTCCTTTGCTGTCTCTGACAGAATTACAATGTCATCGGCGAACCTCAAAGTTTTTATTTCTTCTCCATGGATTTTAATACCTACTCCGAATTTTTCTTTTGTTTACTTCACTGCTTGCTCAATATAGAGATTGAATAACATCGGGGAGAGGCTACAACCCTGTCTCACTCCTTTCTCAACCACTGCTTCCCTTTGATGTCTCTCGACTCTTATAACTGCCATCTGGTTTCTGTACAAATTGTAAATAACTTTTCGCTCCCTGTATGAATCTATCTATTGCTTCAAAATTAGATTTATGACATCATTCACAGCACGCCCCGTCGTTGTCAGGCCTGCATTGCTGCTAGGAGTGGTCACACCCCATACTGAGCACATCCAGTCGTCAGAATGTTTGTGGAAATCCGTTAAGTTGAAAAAAAAGGAAGAACATTATTGTTTACCATTCCGTATGTTACAGTTATTTACGTTCTGCATTCTTTACATTGCTTCTTCTTTACTATCATCTATTCATAATGTTTTGTGCCAAAGTAAACGCAACCTTGCAAAATTTCCGTCTGTTGCTTTAATTTTGGACACCAGAGTAGTTGCCACTCCGAAACGCACTGTTGTTTTGATACGAAATCGCATGAGCGGTCGTGTTCTACCATAGTTCACTGCAGTGGCGCGACAGTTGCTGTTACTAGCGCTAGAGTTGAGAGACAGCTCGTGTCAGATACTATCCGACCATCTCCTAATCCAGCATGATGAGGGTCGCAGACTGACGAGCAGTAATCAAGAGTCAGTTGAACGAGTGTTTCTCGCAGACGTTTTATATTTGCTTAATGCCCTTGTAACTGCAACCGTCGGCTACGAGTAGCCGCCGGCCGGTGTGGCCAAGCGGTTAAAGGCGCTACAGTCTGGAACCGCGTGACCGCTACGGTCGCAGGTTCGAATCCTGCCTCGGGCATGGATGTGTGTGATGTCCTTAGGTTAGTTAGGTTTAAGTAGTTCTAAGTTCTAGGGGACTGATGACCTTAGAAGTTAAGTCCCATAGTGCTCAGAGCCATTTGAATCATTTTTTAAACGAGTAGCCGGTATGATAGCACAGCGTGTTCGGTCAGAGGGCTGCCCGGCCTCTGTAATAATAAGCTTAATGAAGCACTGTATGATGAACTTGAAAGAGTGTCTTACGATGTACGACCAGACCAAACGCTGAGAACAATTCCGAACAAAATGCAGGAGAAAAAGGGGGCAGCGTCCTAGATTAGCAATCAAAACGTCATTATTCCCGGGCTTGAGCCTGCCACCGATTAAATTTTGGTTAATAATCAGCACTGGCGGCCAAAGAATTCCGGCATAAGTCATCCTTATTCTGCCATAGGGCCTTGTTAAAGAGGGCGTAGGAGCGGACAGAGGTTCAGGGCACTCTTTTGGGAAACTGCCCCTAAAGGTGGAAGAATTAGCAGTGATCAACGGCACGAAGATACAGAAGGAAATGGAAACCACCGCATTAGAGACACATAATAGACGTGTGACCAGTAACTGCAAAGTATCATCATGATCTCTCAGATGGCAAAAGATTCTGGACTAGTCTCCCTTTCGGATCTACGGGAGGGGACTGCCAAGGAGAAGGTGACCATGAGAAAGAGATTCAATAACCAATGAAAAGAAAACGTTCTACGAGTCGGGACGTGGAATTTCAGAAGTTTGAAAGTAGTAGAGGAGCTAGAAAATCTGAAAAGAAAAATGCTAAGTCTCAATTTAGATATAGCGATGGTAAGTGAAGTGAAATGGAAAGAAAAGGATTTGTGCTCAGACGAGTATAGGGGAATATCAGCAGGAGCAGAAAATGGTATAACGGGGATAAGATTCGTTATGAATAGGAAGGTATGGCAGAGAGTGTGTTACTTTTAACAGTTCAGTGACCGGGTTGTTCTCGTCAGAACTGACAGCCAAACAACACAGACAACAACAGTTCAGTTATAGTCCTACATACCGACGTCCCAAGCAGAAGATGAAGATATAAAGTGTATGAGGATACTGAACGGGTAATTCATTACATAAAGGGGGATGAAAGTACAATAATCATGGGGACTGGAATGCAGTTGTAGGCGAAGGAGTAGAAGAAACGGTTACGGGAGCGTGTGGGCTTGGTAATAGGAATGAGAGAGGTAAAAGACTAGAGAAGTCCTACAATAAATTTCAGCTAGTAATAGCGAATTCTCTGTTCAAGAATCAGAAGAGAAGGAGCTATACTTGGAAAAGGCCGGTAGACACGGGAAGATTTTAGTTAGATTACACCATGCAGAGATTCCGAAATCAGATATTGGATTGTAAGGCGTATCCAGGAGCATATATAGACTCAGATCACAATTTGGTCATGATGAGCAGTACGGCTGAAGTTTAAGAGACTTATGAAGAAGAATCAATGCATAAAGAAATAGGCTATGGAAATACTAAGAAATGAAGAGATACATTTGAAAGTCTCTGCGGCTATAGATACAGCAATAAGGAAGAGATCAAAAGAGAGAACAGATCAGTACCTCTAAAACGGGTAATCACTGAAGCTGGAATGAAGAACATGGGCGTAAGGAAGGTAACTGCGAAGAAACCATGGCCAACAGAAGAAATACTTCATTTGATCGACGAAAGAGGCAAGTACAAACATATTCAGGGAAATTCAGGAATACAGAAATAATGTCACATAGGAATGAAGTAACTAGAAAGTGTAGGAAAGCTAATGCGAAACGATTGCATGAAAATCGTGAAGAATTCGAAAAAGAAATGTCGGAAGGACTGACTCAGCGTATAGAAAAGTCAAAATAATCTTCAGTGAAATTACAAGCAAGGGCGGTAACATTAAGAGTGAAATGGGAATTTAACTATTAAATGCAAAGGAGATAGAGGGTAAGTGGAAGGAGTGCACTGAAGGTCTCTATGAGGGGACGACTTGTCTGTTGACGTGAAAGTATAAGAGACAGTAGTCGACAGGGAAGAGATAGGGGAACCAGTATTAGATTCGGAATTTAAAAAAGCTTTGGAAGACTTAAGATCAAATAAGGCAGAAGGGATAGGTAACATTCCATCAGAATTTCTAAAATCTTTGGGGGAAGTGGCAACAAAACCACTATTCACGTTGGTGTATAGAATGTATGAGAAGGCGATATACCGTCAGAGTTTAGAAAAACATCATACTCACAATTCCGAAGATTACAAGAGCCGACAAGTGCAAGAATTATCACACTATCAGCTTAGCAGCTCATGCACCCAAGCTGCTGACAAGAATAATACACGGAAGAATCGAAAATAAAGCCGAGGATTGTTAGATGTCTATCAGTTTAGCTTTACAAAAGCTAATGCCTCCAGAGAGGCAATTCTGACGTTGCGGTTGATAATGCAAGCAAGACTAAAGAAAAATCAAGACAAGTTCTTAGGATTTGTCAACCTGGAGAAAGCGTTCGATAATTTCAAAAGATGGGAGGTGTTGGAAATTCTGAGAAAATAGGGGTAAACTGAAGGGAAAGACGGGTAATATACAATATGTACAAGAACCAAGAGGGAATAATAAGAGAGGAAAACCGAGAACGAGATGTCTTTCCCCCTACTGTTCAATCTACAGGGTGGTCCATTGAACGTGACCGGGCCAAATATCTCACGAAATAAGCGTCAAACGAAAAAACTGCAAAGAACGAAACTTGTCTAGCTTGAAGGGGGAAACTAGATGGCGCTGCCATAGGTCAAACGGATATCATCTGCGTTTTTTAAATAGGAACCCCCATTTTTATTGCATATTCCTGTAGTACGTAAAGAAATAGGAATGTTTTAGTTGGACCACTTTTTACGCTTTATGATAGATGGCACTGTAATAGTCACAAGCATATGGCTCACAATTTTAGACGAACACTTGGTAACAGGTAGGTGTTTTTAAATTAAAATACAGAACGTAGGTACGTTTGAAAATTTTATTTCGGTTGTTCCAATGTGATACATGTACCTTTGTGAACTTATTTCTGAGAACGCATGCTGCTACAGAGTGATTACCTGTAAATACTGGTCTCAGGCGCTGCAGTCATTGACTGTGGGGCTGGTCCCGGCGGAGGTTCGAGTCTTCCCTCGGGCATGGGTGTGAGTGTTTGTCCTTAGGATAATTTAGGTTAAGTAGTGTGTGAGCTTAGGGACTGATGACCTTAACAGTTAAGTCCCATAAGATTCCACGCACATTTGAACATTTTGTAAATACCACATTAATGCAATGAATGCTCAAAATGATGTCCGTCAACCTCAATGCGTTTGGCAATACGTGTAACGACAGTCCTCTCAACAGCGAGTAGTTCGCCTTCCGTAATGTTCGCACATGCATTGACAATGCGCTGACGCATGTTGTCAGGCGTTGTCGGTGGATCACGATAGCAAATATCCTTCAACTTTCTCCACAGAAAGAAATCCGGGGACGTCAGATCCGGTGAACGTGCGGACAATGGTGTGGTGCTTCGACGACCAATCCACTTGTCATGAAATATGCTATTCAGTACCGCTTCAACAGCACGCGAGTTATATGCCGAACATCCATCATGTTGGAAGTTCATCGCCATTCTGTCATGCAGTGAAACATCTTATAGTAACATCGGTAGGACATTACGAAGGAAATCATCATACATTGCACCATTTAGATTGCCATCGATAAAATGGGGGGGGGCAATTATCCTTCCTCCCATAATGCCACACCGTACATTTACCCGCCAAGGTCGCTGATGTTCCACTTGTCGCAGCCATCGTGGATTTTCCACTGCCCAATAGTGCATATTATGCTGGTTTACATTACCGCTGTGGTGAACGATGCTTCGTCGCTAAATAGAATGCGTGCAAAAAAACTCTCATCGTCTCGTAATTTCTCTTGTGCCCAGCGGCAGAACTGTACACGACGTTCAGAGTCGTCGGAATGCAATTCCTGATGCATAGAAATATGGCACGGGTGCAATGGATGTTGATGTAGCATTCTCAACACCGACGTTTTTGAGATTCTCGATTCTCGCGCAATTTGTCTGCTATCGATGCGCGGATTAGCCGCGACAGCAGCTAAAACACCTGCTTGGGCATTAGCATTTGTTGCAGGTCGTGGTTGACAATTCACATGTGACTGAAGACTTCCTGTTTCCTTAAATAACATAACTATCTGGCGAACGGTCCGGACACTTGGATGATGTCGTCCAGGATACCGAGCAGATACATAGCACACGCCCGTTGGGCATTTATCACAACAGCCATACATCAACACGATATCGATCTTTTCCGCAATTGATAAACGGTCCATTTTAACATAGATAATGTATCACGAAGCAAATACCGTCCGCACTTATGGAATGTTACGTGATACCACGTACTTATACGTTTGTGACTATTACAGCGCCATCTATCACAAAGCGAAAAAAGTGGTCAACTAAAACATTCATATTTCTTTACGTACTACACGAATATGTAACAAAAATGGGGGTTCCTATTTTTAAAAAACGCAGTTGATATCCGTTTGACCTATGGCAGCGCCATCTAGCGGCCAACCATAGCGCCATCTGGTTTCCCCCTTCAAGCTAGACGAGTTTCGTTCTTTGTAGTTTTTTCATTTGACGCTTATTTCGTGAGATATTTGGCTCGGTCACTATCAATGGACCACCCTGTATACATAGAAGAAGCAATGATGGAAATAATTTTTTTTTAAAGAATGGAAATAAACTTCAAGGCTAAAGGATACCAATGATGTAAAATTTGCTTATGTCATTGGTGTCCTCAGTGGAAGTGAAGAAGAATTATGGCATGTTCTGAATGGAATGAACAGCCTAGTGAGTACAGAATATGAACTGAGAGAGTAAATCGAAGAAAGACGGAAGTAGTGAGAAGTAGCATGAATGAGAACAACGAGAAACTTGCAGTCAGAATTGTGGTAACAAAGTAGATGAAGTTAGGAATTCCGCTACCTATGTAGCAAAGTAATCCATGACGGACGGAGCAAGGAGGGCATAAAAAGCAGACTAGCACTGCTAAAAAGGGCATTCCTGATCAAGAGAAGTGTACTAGCACCAAATGTAGATCTTACACTGAGTAAGAAATTTATGAGAATGTACGTTTGGAGCACATCATTGTAGAGATCGAACCATTTGAGACGTGGTGCTACAGAAGGATGTTAAAAATTAGGTGGACTGGTAAGGTAAGGAATAAGGAGGTTCTCTACAGAAGAGGCGAGGAAAGGAACATCTGGAAAACACAGGCAAGTAGGAGGGGACAGGATGACAGGACATCTGTTAAGACATCTGGGAATGACTTCCATGTTACTAGACGGAACTGTCGAGAGCAAAAACTGTAAAGGAAGACAGAGATTGGAATATATGCAGCAAACAATTGAGGACATCGAGTAATTCATGGCGGCACGGAGAGCAGCTTCAAACCAGTCAGAAGACTTTTTTTTTTTTTTTTTTTTTAAAGGAAAGGAACACCTGTAATGAACCTTAGCCCGATACCTGCTTTTCCTACAACACATTCCACTTTAGATCGCTCCATACGGTTACTCATAGGTGCTCCGCATACGAAGCGACTCAAAAACGCCGGCCGCTGTGGCCGAACGGTTCTAGGCGCTTCAGACCGGAACCACTAGGTTGATACGGTCGCAGGTTCGAATCCTGCCTCGGGCATGGATGTATGTGATGTCTTTAGGTTAGTTAGGTTTACGTAGTTCTAAGTCTAGGGGACTGATGACCTCAGATGTTCCCATCATGCTTAGAGCCATTTAATCCATTTTTGACTCAAAAACAACTCGTTGCCGACGTGAGTTGGTAACAGTTAAGCAGGGAGGGCTCCGCAGACGGTGCGACAGTAGAATGACTCACCAATGAATCATTTGGAACGAGTTGCCAACCAGTTGCCAGCGACTAGGAACCAGCATTGTCAAGCGATCCGACTTGCTTCGTGTCCTTAAACACAGGTTGTTGTATTGCATTAATGTGAAGATGAACGAGCAGGTTGTGAGTATTAGCTTCGCTCTGTAAGTTACAGGTGAAATCTGACAGAAAAAGTGGGATTTGAAGAGCGAAAAGAAATTCGTATGAAATGAGTGGTGTACCGTACATCAATTCCTTAAAATAAAATTATCGGCACGTCAATGGAAGCAAATGTACAAAAAACTGTAAGTAATTTTGTGGGGCTAGTGGCCTTTGTCGATCTTCAAAATTACGTGTCTAGTGGAAAAGAACAGTGAAATGCCTCAAATCTAAATACGACGCTGTTCACATACAAATGATTTAAAGAGCGCAAACCACCATCACATTTCTGTACATAGAAATTTAAAGATATTGGGATTTTTAAAATAAATGTAACGATCTGTTGTGGCGGAAGAAATCAGTTGCTTCAAATCACTGTAGAACTGTTTAGAGGGTCTATAAAAAGCTATGGATTTCGAATCTAAGCCGCTACGTACAGCCTTGAGTTTATGTTTCTTCATTGTATAGATGAATACAGAATTTTCTTCTTTTTCTTATTCTTGTGTACTACTACTACTACTACTACTACTAATAATAATAATAATAATAATAATAATATACTGATAATAACAGAGAACCACATCCTCCTCCGAGCTTGAAACTGTACTCGACATGCCAAGTGTGATCGAAACACGCTCGGGTTCGACAAACAATACTCCCTCTGGCCTACCTTCGCACCAGCAAATGCAGTTTCTCATTTCTGGTCATCCTGTGTGCGGAAATGCGCTGCCACATAGTCGGCAACCAGTTGCCGATGTACATCGCCTGCCCGTTGCGTCCGTTTTCAGTCGCTCCTTGTGCGAACGGCCACAGGTATTTTACGGTTACTATTCTACCACCTGGTGAGCAAGATGTATGAGACAGGCGAAATACCCTCTGACTTCAAGAAGAATGTAATAATTCCAATCCCAAAGAAAGTAGGTGTCGACTGATGTGAAAATTACCGAACTACCAGTATAATAAGTCACTGCTGCAAAATACTAACGCGAATTCTTTACAGACGAATGGAAAAACGGGTAGAAGCCAGCCTCGGGGAAGATCAGTTTGGATTCCGTAGAAATGTTGAAACACGTGAGGCAATACTAACACTACGACTTATCTTTGAAGATAGCTTAAGAAAAGGCAAACCTACATTTCTAGCATTTGTAGATTTAGAAAAAGCTTTTGACAATGTTGACTAGAATACTCTATCTCAAATTCTGAAAGGTGGCAGGGGTAAAATACAGGGAGCGAAAGGCTATTTACAATTTGTACAGAAACCAGATGGCAGTTATGAGAGTCGAGGGATATGAAAGGGAAGCAGTGGTTGGGAAGGGAGTGAGACGGGGTTGTAGCCTCTCCCCGATGTTATTCAATCTGTATATTGAGCAAGCAGTGAAGGAAACAAAAGATAAATTTGGAGTAGGAATTAAAATCCATGGAGAAGAAATAAAAAATTTGACGTTCGCCGATGACATTGTAATTGTCAGAGACAGCAAAGGACTTGGAAGAGCAGTTGAACGGAATGGACAGTGTCTTGAAAGGAGGATATAAGATGAACATCAACAAAAGTAAAATGAGGATAATGGAATGGAGTCGAATTAAGTCGGGTGATGCTGAGGGAATTAGATTAGGAAATGAGACGCTTAAAGTAGTAAATGAGTATTGCTATTTGGGGAGCAAAATAACTGATGATGGTCGAAGTACAGAGGATATAAAATATAGACTGGCAATGGCAAGGAAAGCGTTTCTGAAGAAGAGAAATTTGTTAACATCGAGTTTAGATTTAAGTGTCAGGAAGTCGTTTCTGAAAGTATTTGTGTGGAGTGTAGCATTGTATTTAAGTGGAACGTGAACGATAAATAGTTTGGACAAGAAGAGAATAGAAGCTTTCGAAATGTGGTACTACAGAAGAATGCTGAAGATTAGATGGGTAGATCACGTAACTAATGAGGAGGTATTGAACAGAATTGGGGAGAAGAGGAGTTTGTGGCACAACTTGACTAGAAGAAGGGATCGGTTGGTAGGACATGTTCTGAGGCATCAAGGGATCACCACTGGAGGCAGCGTGGAGGGTAAAAATCGTAGAGGAAGATCAAGAGATGAATACACGAAGCAGATTCAGAAGGATGTAGGCTGGAGTACGTACTGGGAGATGAAGAATCTTGCACAGGATAGAGTAGCATGGAGAGCTGCATCAAACCAGTCTCAGGACTGAAGACCACAACAACAACAACGAACTGTTCTAAATGATTGATCTCCCAGAAAGTAACCGAACAGTAACGGATGCGAAGGGATCCACTTCTGGCGACAAATGACTGCAGATCGTAACAATTGAAAAATACCTAGCAGTAACCGTCCTGCGGACTGAGTCTCTGATATGCTGGTGAAACGTCTGCTCAGGACATTATACGATGGAGCCTAATGGCAGAATCGTCCCCCCCCCCCTCCCCCCCCCCCCCAGAACGAGTTCCACGACCTGGTGGTTTGCGGCGGCGTTTGAACCTCTCCGCGGCGACACCACGTGCGGAGCGCAGCCGCCGCACGTGCCGAACTCACGCGGTTGTGACACCCAACACGGCGGCCCGCCTGCGTTGTTGGCAGGACTGCGACGCTGCGCGCATGCGCGTGCGACACGCGATGCCGCGCCGTGCTGCACGGCCGTACGCGACGCCTTCGCCAGTCAGCCGTCGGCCGCGCGCTGCCACACACACTCCGACGCGTCGCGCACGCCCTCCGCCCCCAACACGCCGACCCCGACATGACGCACGCTCCCGCCCCCAAGAAGCGCAGCATGCCGTCTCCGGGGACCGAAGCTGCCGCCGCCCCCGCAGACGTCGCCCTGCCTCCCGAGCCCGTCCCGCCCCCAGACGGTGGTTGGGGATGGGTTGTCGTCTTCGCTTCTTTCATGATACACATCGTCAGTGAGTACAACAATACGCTGCAATATACTCATTAGCGTGGGCGTAACGTGTGCTTCGTCAGTATTCCAAAAGATGCTATACGATGACATTGGAAAACCCTTCTTCCAGAATGATATAAAATCAACATCGGACGGTGTCAACACGTGTATCACGGAATGTACCATGTTTATATGTCGCGGAAAAAATGCTTTGACGATATTCGGGTGACATTTGCTAAAATATTCCTGTGTAATGGGGAGTTTTCATACACGAAGACGATAAACAATCGTAGATAAATGGATTTGTTTGAATGTTTCTCACCAAAACGCAACTATTTCCGCGTACCTTCAATAGGAAGTAATCTCGTCATCCTAGCAAAAATCTGATTTTGCAAATAGGAAAAGTAAAATACAGCAAAAGCGGAGAGAAAATGTTCAAACCAATTACCAACTGACGCTTTACTTCTTTAGGGCTTCCTGTGACTGCAATATTTAGTTTAAAATATTTCGTAACAATTAAACGTCTCCAGTCACCATTTCCTCATTACTTTTCCTACGTTCGCCGCGCCTGAATTAAGACCCTGTTACCAAACGTTATGTTTTGCATTTTGTCGTTCTCTCTACATAAGCTGCTATTTGGCCCTGCCGAAACAAGTCGACTGTTTTTTGCGTGAATAATGCGTGAAATATATTAAAAAAATGTGCTAATATGAATTTGTGAGAATTATCTGGAATTTGGCATTGAATTATGTTATCTGGATTAAAGTTATTACGGTTTTCGCATAGACGTAACATTTGACCGAAGTTTTAAAGCCAATTGGATAACGGCTGCGAAAATCAAGTGGGGTAGAAGAGCCATGATTTTTTTATATATATACTTAGAGTGTCAGGCAGTATGTATTAGATTTTACGGACGTTCAGGACAGAAATTGTTAGAAAACTGCTGAATACCGATATGGCTCCCTTGCAGTCTCGGATGCGCGTCATATCTCACATTCCTGTAGTAAAGTTTACGTTGTCGTACTGTCGAGCAATTCTGTACACGCTAGGAGTATGGAACACAAAAGACGATAGGAAAACTTCAACCGTGACACAACTCACGTAAAGAGACTTCATTATGTCATTAGTTTCTGTGTCACGCGTATTCTGACTAAATGTGTCAGTCACCGCGTCCTATCGTTATGAATGGAGAGAGAGAGAGAAATTTGGTGGTAAGTTCCTGTGGGACCAAACTGCTGTGGTCATCGGTCCCTAGGCTTACACACTACTTAATCTAACTCAAACTAACTTACGCTAAGGACAACACACACACTCATGCCCGAGGGAGGATTGGAGAGCCGCGCGAACCGTGGCAAAACGCCCTAGACCGCCCGGCTACTCCGCGAGGCATTATGAATGGTTATGGTAATTCTCTAAAACGCCACCTACTTCAACAGTAAGGAATAAGGCATAAAAATAAACGGTATGTAGGTATCACTGATCCGTTAGGCCTATGAACCTTCGTATGAATGAACCTATGAACCTTCGTATAAATCAAATGTAAACGTAATACAAGTTAACAATCTACCTTCACGACAATACAGTCCAATCTGTGAAAACAACATCAGTATGGTGACGGAATCTAATGGTTGTGACAGTTCACTAGCCTTTGACAATACTGACCATCACCGCCACGGGAAATCCTGCCGTTTTAAAGCAAGTATGTCTAACAAGGGAACCTCCCCATCGCACGCCCCTCAGATTTAGTTATAAATTGACAAAGTGGATAGGCCTTGAAAAACTGAACACAGATCAATCGAGAAAACAGGAAGAAGTTGTGTGGAACTATGAAAAAAAAAAGCAAAATATACAAACTGAGTAGTCCATGCGCAAGATAGGCAACATCTAGGCGACTGCGAGCTCACGAGCGCCGTGGTCCCGTAGTTAGCGTGAGCAACTGCGGAGCGAGAGGTCCTTGGTTCAAGTCTCTCCTCGAGTGAAAAGTTTTCTTTCTATATTTTTGCAAAGTTATGATCTGTCCGTTCGCTCATTGACGTCTCTGTTCAGTGTAATAAGTTTAGTGCCTGTGTTTTGCGACCGCACCGCAAAACCGTGCGATTAAAAGACGAGAGGACGTGCCTCTCCAATGGGAACCGAAAACATTTGATCGCAAGGTCATAGGTCAACCGATTCCTCCACAGGAAAACACGTCTGATATATTCTATACGACACTGCTGACGGCATGTGCGTCACATGACAGGAATATGTTGTCGACCCACCTAACTTGTACACTTGGTGAATGGGTCCAAAGATTCTTCTACCTTGCCCGATTTAGGTTTTCTTGTGGATGTGATAATCACTCCCAAAAAAGTGATGAAAACATAAGAGTTTGTCACATAAACTGCAACAAATGAATGAAACGGTTTCACAGTCGCACAGTTTTCCCTGTGCTCTGTCAAAACATATGTTTTCAACGTTTTAAAATTTTTCCGTGTGTAGACCGTCAAATCCTGCATATGTCCAAGCAAATCTGAACATGTTCTGGAATTTTGGAGAGCGAAGTTGATTATGTGTGAGTGACTGAACTTTAGTAATTGTCTGAAAATAAAAAATCAAACTTTTCGCCCGAGGGAAGACTTGAACCAAGGACCTCTCGGTCCGCAGCTGCACACGCTAACCACGGGACCACGGCGATCCTGAGCTCCTACTATCCTTGATGTCGCCTATGAAGCACATAGACTACTCAGTTTGTATATTTTGCTTATTTTTTTCATAGTTCCACACAACTTCTTCCTGTTTTCTCGATTGATCTGTGTTCAGTTTTTCAAGGCCTATCAACTGTGCCAACTTATAACTAAATCTGATGGGGGTGGTATGGGGAGATTCCCGTGTAAGAACTATAAAACTTAAGCTGAGAGGAAAAGTTCTCACATTACCCCTGTTGTTTTACAGTTTGGTCCGCGCTGAACTGGTTGTGGAGGTACTGTTCCACGGCCAAAGTCATTCACCGTGTGTCGTACTAATCGGCGATTTCTCGTGGCATTATTTGACAGTGTGCTCTAATAACCATAACGACACAGTGCTCATGTACAGTTTGCCGTGATCGTGCTGCCCTGTGACATGGACACTGTCTGCAAAGAAACAGCGTGTGTTGTTCGAAGCAGTAGCTTTGGGCAAAACTTAACTAAGATTTCGTTCTCGCGCTGCGCTTGTGCGTTGTATAGAACAGATGTTGGCAATGCGTAACCGTGCCAAGCTGGAGGTAGCCAATGGGACGATAAAGTACGTTAGCCAATCGTCAGCTGTTAACCAGATTACGTCTTTACGCGGGAAAATACGAAGTACCCACACTGTGCGGGCGGCCTTTCCTTCAGCCTTTTGCTGCGTATCGACATTTCTGTTATTTGAATAAGATTATTCTGGGTGTGTAACCGCATCGTGATACGATAGAACTACCAAATTTTCGGCTATAATTGCAGGCGGTGTTCTTCAGGGTGATTGCATTATGATTTGTGGTTGCGAAGTTATATACAGAGTCAACCGATTTCACAAGCCTATATCAATTTAAATGAATGAGGATAGAAACATAGGGATAAATTTTAACTTACGCGTAGGACTACAAACTTTTATTTTCAGAAAAGCAGTACGATTGTAGAAGCGTATGTTTTTACATGAATTCGCGTTATGAGATGATCTTTCAAGAGAGATGTATTTCCAATAATATATCAAATTTACAGATATTCGACATTTTTTGTAAACTCACTTTGATAAATTTCCAAACAACTTACGGGAATTCAGCCAGGTAATATTTACAGAGGACAGCCAATATTTCAGCGGAATACACCCCGCCATTTTCAAGGCACAAACTGCAACGGACAGGCGATGTACAGGCAAATTTAAAACCACGGTTCTTGGAGTAATTCAGGAAAGATAACACACACACACTGAACGCTAGTGCCACCACAGATGACAAAAGTCAGAGGTATCGATAGCGAAAGACTACGAATTAGCAAGCGAGGTAACATTGTCCCTCTGTTTTTTGACAAAGGAGAGAGCAGGATTCGAAGCAGAGTTTAAACAAAAACCTCTACCCCTGTTACAAAGTTTCTGGATAATTTAATCTCAACAGCGTCCTTAATAACACTGTCCCAATAGCTGGACGTGCATGCCAATATCGCGGTATTGTTATTTAACATAGGGTGAACAGTATCCAAACAATGTTCGGCAATAGCAGATCTACCTGGCTGCTGTAATCGTGTGTACCGTTTACGCTCAGTACACCGGTCCTCCACGGTCCTGATAGTCTGACCAATATTTGCCACGCCACAGCTACAAGGAATGCGATATACATCCGCCTTTCGCAAACCTAGCTCATCCTTAACAGAACCGAAAAGCGCTCTAATTTTAGGTGGAGATCGTATTTCGGCAAAATACGACGTATCTTTTTGTAAGTGCTTCCTACATAAGGCAAAAAGGCAGTGTCGACTCATTATTATCGATAGTCACCCGATGCACAGTTAGTCGACAGCGCAACGCACGTTCAATCTGTCTTTCACTATAACCATTTTGACGAAATGTAGTTTCAAGATGGGACAGCTCAGCTGGCAAAATCTCAGTGTCGGAAATGACATGTGTCCTGTATACTAAGGTACGAAGTACCCCTTCACGCTAAGCCGGATGGTGACAACTATCAGCCTGTAAGTACAAGTCAGTGTGAGTACGTTTCCTGTGAACTGCATGTCCCAATGATTCATTAACATTCCTCCTTACCATAACATCCGCCGTAAAACGAATGTTCGGGTGGATCGAGTTCAGATGTTCTAGAAAGGCGTTCAAATTCTCCCTGCCACGAGGCCAAACAACAAAAGTATCATCAACATATCTGAAGAAGCAGGCGAGTTTCAAAGGCGCCGACTCCAGTGAACGTTTCTCGAAGTCTTCCATAAACAAATTTTCAATCACAGGAGACAACGGACTACCCCTCGTAACTCCATCTGTCTGCTCGTAATAAAAAGTAAGTGGAAGTCAACACATGCCGAAAGGGATTAGACAATCCAACACCAAACCTAACCTCAATTAACTGCAACGAATCAGACAGAGGAACACGAGTGAAGAGAGAGACCACATCAAAACTTACTAAGAATCGGCGTTCCGACATATCGTGTAGCCAAGCATCTTGCTTTTCTGTTATGTCTACAAGTTGGTCGGTGTGAACGTCATATCAAGAACTCAGCTGACTTCTTACGTCGTTTGGAGGGACTGCGGTTGAATGACTCTGATATTTTAGTAAATTTTGATGTGGTCTCTCTCTTCACTCGTGTTCCTCTGTTTGATTCGTTGTGGTTAATTGAGGTCAGGTTTGGTGTTGATTTAACTAATCTCTTGACGTCCACTTGCTTTTTATTCAATGAGCAGTATTACGAGCAGACAGATGGTGTTGTGATGGGTAGTCCGTTGTCTCCTGTGATTGAAATTTTGTTTATGGAAGACTTCGAGGAACGTTCACTGGAGACGGCGCCTTTGAAACCCTCCTGCTTCTTCAGATATGTTGATGATACTTTTGTTGTTTGGACTCGTGGCAGGGAGAATTTGAATGCCTTTTTAGAACATCTCAACCGATCCACCCGAACATTTTTTTTACCATGGAGGTGGAAAAAGATGGTTGCCTTCTCTTTCTTGACGTTATGGTAAGGAGGAAGGTTGATGGATCATTGGGACATGCAGTTTACCGGAAACGTACTCACGCTGACTTGTATTTCCAGGCTGATAGTTGTCACCATCCGTCTCAGCGTGAATGGGTACTTCCTATCTTGGTACACAGGGCACACGTCATTTCCGACACTGAGATTTTGCCAGCGGAGCTGTCCCATCTTGAAGCTACATTTCGTCAAAATCGTTATAGTGAAAGACAGATTGAACATGCCTTGCACTATTGACCAACAGTGCATCGGGTGACTGACGATAATACTGAGTCGACAGCTAAGTCTACTACCTTTTTGCCTTACGTAGGAAGAACTTACAAAAAGATCGGTCGTATTTTACGGAAATACGATGTGAAATGTGTTTTCCGACCTCCACCTAAAATTAGAGTGCTTTTCGGTTCTGTCAAGGATGAGCTTGGTTTGCGTAAGGCGGGTATATATCGCAATCCTTGTAGCTGTGGCATGGCAAATATTGGTCAGACTATCAGGACCGCGGAGGACCGATGTACTGAGCATAAACGGCACACAAGATTACAGCAGCCAAGTAGATCTGCTGTTGCCGAACATTGTTTCGATACTGGTCACCCTATGTTAAATAACAATACCGAGACATTGGCATGCGCGTCCAGCTATTGGGACAGTGTTATTAAGGAGGCTGTTGAGATTAAATTAGCGAGCAACCTTGTTAACTGGGATGGAGGTTTTAAAGAGTCAATGTTACCTCGCTTGCTAGTTCGTAACCTTTCGTTATCGATACCTTGACTGCTCATCTTTGGTGGCACTAGTGTTCAGTGTGTGTGTGTGTGTGTGTGTGTGTGTGTGTGTGTGTGTGTGTGTGTGTGTGTGTGTGTGTGTGCTTTTCTGAATTACTCCAAGAACCGAGGTTTTAAATGTGCATGTACGTCGCCTGTCCGTTGCAGTTTGTGCCTTGAAAATAGCGGGGTGCACTCCCGCAGAAATATTGGCAGTCGCTGTGAATATTACCCGGCTGAATTCCCGTAAGTTGTTTGAAAATTGTATACGCCAGGAGAAACTCAGGTCTAACACTTTGATAAATATTATAAATCCGGTATTGGCCGGTTATATGCCGTCTTCGTTGTCTTATTCAGAGTATGCTTGGTGTCTCGAATTTTTGCTGTACAAAGAAATCTGAAAATTTCCAGGAACGTCATAACTCAGTGTGCGACTTTATGTACTAAATAATAAATATTCATTCATTTCAGCGTCTGTGCTTTTTAAATACTCAAACAACTGCTTCACAATAATCAGTCGACGTGCATAGTAATATTTTCCATCTGCTCACGTGGGATACAAAATTTCAACTACTCGCTACAGCTATACAAATATGCTTGACTTTTTCCTCGCCCTTCCCGCCAAACGAGAGAGATCAGAGGATTGAAAATTGCGGGCAAAGATATAATCTCACTTTGCTGCAGCGGGGGTATTTAAATTGACTTTACAGAATTTGTTTTTAAAGTAAATATAACTAAATTTTGTGAAACATTGTTATAAATAACTTTGTAAAATTTGCTTTGTCATGTTTTTTGTTAACTAACTTCAAAATTATTTTGTTGCTATCGAAGTAGGAAAGGCGAATGTTCAACTTCGGTTTATTGGGAGAATTTCAGGAAAGTGGAGTTCCCAGAATGAGATTTTCACTCTGCAGCGGAGTGTGCGCTGATATGAAACTTCCTGGCAGATTAAAACTGTGTGCCCGACCGAGACTCGAACTCGGGACCTTTGCCTTTCGCGGGCAAGTGCTCTACCATCTGAGATACCGAAGCACGACTCACGCCCGGTACTCACTGTGAGTGAGTAGAGCACTTGCCCGCGAAAGGCAAAGGTCCCGAGTTCGAGTCTCGGTCGGGCACACAGTTTTAATCTGCCAGGAAGTTTCAAAGTGGAGTTCATTTGTAAAGGAGACCGCTTATAGAACGCTAATGCGACCCATTCTTGAGAACAGCTCGAGTGTTAAGGATCTCCACCAGATCGGGTTACTGCAAAGGAAGACATCGAAGCAATGCAAAGGCATCGTGCAAATTTGTTACTGGTAGTTTCGATCGACTCACGATTGTTACGGAGATCGTTCGTGAACTCAATTCAGAATTCCTAGAGGATAGAAGATGTTCTTTTCGCGAAACACTATTGAGAAAATTTAGAGACCCGACATTTGAACTGACTCCAGAATGATTCTACTGCCACCAACGTACAATTCGCGTAATGACTCTGAAGAGAAGATAAGAGAAATAAGGACTGTTACGGAGACAAATAGTATTATTTCCGTCGCTGAACTAGCGAGAGGAACAGGAAAGGAAACGAGTAGAAGCTGTAGAAGGAGCCCTCCACCATGAACCATACGGTGGCTTGAAGAGTATGTATATAGACACAGAATGAAAGCAGTCGTTCACAAAGTATATCATTTACATATAATTTGATTTATACGAGGTTATAATTTTTGCTATACGAAGTGGTCGATATTCACCGCTATCGAAGGGTTCCTATTATGCATTGGGCTTGATTACATCACAACATAAATTACAAATACAATTAAATGACAATTACAGTGACAAGACTCAAAGTTTTTATTTACATTTCACAAATGTTAACGCACTCTCCACCGGGCGCGTGACCAACATCCGGACGATAGCCATCTCGTTCCACAATTTTGCGAGCGTGTGTTTAAGGGGAGACACATAGATGAAGTCTTTCAGAAACCCCACAGAAAAAGAGAAAAAAATCACACTCCGTGAGACCAGGCGAATTTGGCGTGTGTAGAAACTGTTGCTGTGACCGTCCAATGCTTCAAATATAGCAGCCGCGGTGCCGTACTCTCGGCGAAAACCACTTGTAACTGAATTTCCCCTGTTGAAACGGAGATCGCAAAACATCTTTTGTGGCTGTCTTACCATGTCTTGACACGACTCACACCAGATGCTAAACGAGTGAGCTAACTGCAACAGAGGTACCCCTACCGCCAAGCACATGAACTAGAAACTTTCAATAAATGCACAAGGAAGTACGGGAGGAATATTGGGTTCAACGTCCCGCAGACATAGAGATCATTAGAGACGGAGCGTAAGCTCGGATTGTGTCAAGGATGGGGAGGGAAGTCGGCCGTGCCCTTTCAAAGGAAGTATCCCGGCATTTGCCTGGAGCGATTTAGGGAAATCATGGAAAATCTTAATCTGGATGGGCGGAGGTGGGTCTGAACCGTCGTCCCTCCAGAATTCGAGTCCAGTGAGTTAACCAGTGCGCCACCTTGCTCGGTAATAAATAATAATAATAATAAATAATAATAAAAAAATGGAAAAAATTCAGAAACATCGTCCAGTACGCCTTAGATAAGTTCGTACCGACTAAGGTCCAAAGCGAGGGGAAAGATCCACCGTGGTATAACAATCATGTACGAAAGGTACTACGGAAACAAAGAAAGCTTCATCATAGGTTTAAGAGTAGTCGAATCATAGCTGATAAGGAAAAGCTGAACGAAGCGAAAAAGAGCGTAAAGAGAGCAATGAGAGAAGCATTCAACGAATTCGAACATAAAACATTGGCAAACAATCTAAACAAGAACCCTAAAAAGTTTTGGTCATATGTAAAATCGGTAAGCGGATCTAAATCCCCTATTCAGTCACTCGTTGACCACGATGGCACCGAAACAGAGGACGACCGAAGAAAGGCAGAAATACTGAATTCAGTGTTCCGAAACTGTTTCACTGCGGAAAATCGTAACACGGTCCCTGACTTCAGCCGTCGCACGGACGCCAAAATGGAAAATATTGAAATAAACGATATCGGAATTGAAAAACAACTGCTATCACTTAGTAGCGGAAAAGCATCCGGACCAGACGAGATACCCGTAAGATTCTACAGTGATTATGCTAAAGAACTTGCCCCCTTTCTATCAGCAATTTATCGTAGATCTCTGGAAGAACGTAAAGTACCTAGCGACTGGAAGAAAGCGCAGGTCGTTCCCATTTTCAAGAAGGGTCATAAATCAGATGCGAATAATTATAGGCCTATTTCGCTTACGTCAATCTGTTGTAGAATAATGGAACATGTTTTATGTTCTCGTATTATGACGTTCTTAGATAATACAAATCTCCTTCATCATAACCAACATGGATTCCGCAAACAGAGATCATGTGAAACTCAGCTCGCCCTATTTGTCCAAGAAATTCACAGTGCCGTAGACACTGGCGAGCAGATTGATGCCGTATTCCTGGACTTCAGGAAGGCATTTGATACGGTTCCGCACTTACGTTTAGTGAAAAAAATACGAGCTTACGGAATATCGGACCAGGTTTGTGATTGGATTCAGGATTTCCTAGAAGAAAGAACACAACATGTCATTCTTAACGGTTCAAAATCTGCAGATGTAGAGGTAATTTCGGGAGTACCGCAAGGAAGCGTGATAGGACCTTTATTGTTTACAATATACATAAATGACTTAGTTGACAACATCGGTAGCTCCGTGAGGCTATTTGCAGATGACACGGTTGTCTACAAGAAAGTAGCAACATCAGAAGACTCGTACGTACTCCAGGAAGACCTGCAGAGGATTAATGAATGGTGCGACAGCTGGCAGCTTTCCCTAAACGTAGATAAATGTAATATAATGCGCATACATAGGGGCAGAAATCCATTCCAGTACGATTATGCCATAGGTGGTAAATCATTGGAAGCGGTAACGACCGTAAAATACTTAGGAGTTACTATCCGGAGCGATCTGAAGTGGAATGATCACATAAAACAAATAGTGGGAAAAGCAGGCGCCAGGTTGAGATTCATAGGAAGAATTCTAAGAAAATGTGACTCATCGACGAAAGAAGTAGCTTACAAAACGCTTGTTCGTCCGATTCTTGAGTATTGCTCATCAGTATGGGACCCTTACCAGGTTGGATTAATAGAAGAGATAGACATGATCCAGCGAAAAGCAGCGCGATTCGTCATGGGGACATTTAGTCAGCGCGAGAGCGTTACGGAGATGCTGAACAAGCTCCAGTGGCGGACACTTCAAGAAAGGCGTTACGCAATACGGAGAGGTTTATTATCGAAATTACGAGAGAGCACATTCCGGGAAGAGATGGGCAACATATTACTACCGCCCACATATATCTCGCGTAATGATCACAACGAAAAGATCCGAGAAATTAGAGCAAATACGGAGACTTACAAGCAGTCGTTCTTCCCACGCACAATTCGTGAATGGAACAGGGAAGGGGGGATCAGATAGTGGTACAATAAGTACCCTCCGCCACACACCGTAAGGTGGCTCGCGGAGTATAGATGTAGATGTAGATGTAGATGTAATAATAATAATGAGTGCACAAGGCAAATTTTGTATTTTCATGTGCAAGTGAAGATCCACGCCAGGGTTCCATATTCCTTCACGTAGAAGAAATAGGCATTTGAAATCGGACAAATCTTTTTGAAACACATTCTGTATTTCCAGTTTGCCCCCGATTCCTCAAAGAACCTACTTCTCGCATATGAAACAGCTTCAAACTTCCGATCACAGATGAGGTAATGTGTTTAGATTTCGACGTTAAGCATATAAGCGAGGGAAATTTTACAAAAGGTTTGCAGTTACGCTTAAAGTTTGTTGGAAGTTGCTAAGCGATCTCATAATCAAACACTGGATGCATATAGTCTGGGTGATTTGCGCTCCATTTCAAGCAAAAGGAAGTTTCTCGCGCACCTCAATATTTATGACGTCATATCTATACGTTATAGAATGATACAATGTTGCAGGTACATTCAGTGATATATGTAGATACTGTATGCAAACTGTGTTGCGAATAGAATTGTTCGTAACGAAATAAGAAATTCAGCCGTGCCTGTTACTGAAGTGCGTTTGTAAGCAGAAGCTAGTTTTTCATGCATCTAAATGTCTATGACGTCATATCTCCTAAACTACTTGTATCTGTCGTACAATGGTGTAATTTTACAGGCACATTCAGTGGTATGTGTGGACACTGTAAGCAAACTGTGTTGTGAAAAGAGCCCTCAATAAATAAACAACAAATAAAAAGATCTGAGCTGAAGTTTTACTTCAAGAACAGCGAAGATGTGGTAAGCGATAAACTTCGTCCCTTTTATGATTTTTGTGGGTGATGTCGGCGATGAAAAGTTTCGTAAAGGTTTGAAATTATGTGTAAAGTTTCTTGGGAGACGCTGAGCGCTCCCGTTCCCAAATACTGAATGAATAAAGTCCGGGTATTTGGTCGCCGTCAGTAAGGCAAGACACACACACAGTTTCCAACTTTAACAGAATAAGACAAGTATTAAACTTTTAACACTATGCTCTACCTTTTAATGAGTAGGTTATCACAGCATTTTAAATTTTTAAATTACGTCAATAATTACGCGAAATATTGAAAATCAAATTTTTGTTGCCACTGCAAGCCGTTAGAGAGGCTTGTTCGGAATTCCGAGATAGTCGCGTAGCACAAAATATAGATTCCACCTCTATCCCTCCATTTGCAAATGAAAGGGAGGTCTGACAGGACGTATGTTGATTCGCTAGTAAAGATTAACAGTAAATGCTTCCATCAATAGCATTTGATAACCATCCCCCTTGATCCTGTCATCTATCCATCAACATACAGTATGTGAGGACTGCCAGTCATGGAGGGATATTACAGTCAGTTCCACTAGAAGTGTACGCTGTTATCTGTATGAATTAAAAGATACTATTATAAATATATGTTTAAATGAAAATACATGTTCTTTCTAATTGCTCGACAACCTAATAGGTAACCCAGTCGCCGTCATTATCGATTATAGCTTGGCACCTTAGCCCTCTCTCCGGTAAACCAGCCACGTTCCCAACCTCTAAATATCGTCTGACCCACTTCGCAACGAATGTCTTCGACTTTCTAAGAATTTTAGCAGCAGCTTCATATGAAAAATTCGATCCCTTTGGATGATTTACAAGGAGCACTGCCCCTTGACGCTTCAGATATTTTGCACTCATTTTAAACTGCAGCCGCCGGCCGGTGTGACCCGGAGGTTCTAGGCGCTTCAGTCTGGAACCGCGCGACCGCTACGGTCCTGCCTCGGGCATGGATGTGCTTGATGTCCTTAGGTTAGTTAGGTTTAAGTAGCTCTAAGTTCTAGGGGACTGATGACCTCAGATGTTAAGTCCCACAGTGCTCAGAGCCATTTGAACAAAGAGCCATTTTTTAAACTGCAGCCGGCAAAACAAAACATTCAACTCTCACACTGTTTATCTATACACTGTGCAAAAGTACATTGATTACAGATTCAAGACGACTACCAGAGATGTCGCGGCGGACGTTACATTTAAAATTATGGCGTACACTTTCTTGTGGAACTGACTGTACATACAAAGCCGCGCTCACGCGAATTCTCAGTGGTTTCCTTATAATCACCCAGAAGAGTGTTATTGACGCGGGTCCGCGCCACAGAAGTATACGCTCTTATAGGTTTCTGTTGTTCCTATACACTTCAACATAAAAAAAATGCGGAATTCGGCTGAAATACGACAGTTCGTTGTGGCGACAGACTGACCTGTAGCGTAGTCAAAGGTCTAGGTTAGGTTGGGATGAAATAGTGTGGTTGTGACATGCGAAACCAATAAATGTAAGTATACAGTCGGTTGTGAATGCGAAGTCTTGTTTGTGGTGACAGACTAGGTTTACGTCACTGGCTATACAAATCAGCAGTTCCACCATCTCAATTTCCCACAACATTGCCGTAGAAACAATAGATTATTAATATGGTTAACTGTTAGCTGTAATCTGTCAGGAACCATCATTTAGCTATGTAGCTAGCGACAGAATACAGAGGGGTTCAAAAAAATGTATCCAGTCTTTAAAAGTCCATAACTTGCAAACTAATTTACGGACGTGTCTCATTTTTGGTGAAAGTGTAGCTTAAAATCCAACTTAAAGATATCACTGTTGGTGTTCGAAATGGTCACCATTAACATCCACACACAAACGACGCCGCCGAACAGCAGCACGAACTACTGACTGCAACGTGTTCAGTTGGATACTTGCACATGAATGTACGATAGTGTTTCCCATAGGTAAAAGCCCAGAGGAGTTAGGTCTGGGGAACATAGTGGATACTCCACAGCACCTCTACGGCTTATCCATCTTCCTGGTAGATTTTCGTCGAGATACGCCCTAACACGATTTTGGTAGTGGGTTGGGGCATCTCGTTGAAAGTAAACTCTTCCGTCTCCATACAAGTCTCGGATGGCAGGTAAAATGGATGTCTGAAGCTTTTGAAAGTACACCTCACCGGTAAATGTGCCGTCAAAGAAGAATGGCCCAATCAAGCCCCAGTAAGACAACCCACACCACACATTTACTCCTGGAAAATTCACGGCTTTGTCTAGATAGACGTTCGGATTTTCGGCGGCCCAGTAGATGCAATTGTGGCGATTTACTGTACCATCGAGTTTGAATTGTGCCTCATCAGACCACACAATCATCTCTGCAAACTCTTCATCGTTGCGCACCATGTTAGTAAACCACTCGCAGTACTCCATTCTACGATCTAGGTCGTCCTCGTTCATTGCGTGTAGTAATCATGGGATGTAGCACTTCCACTTTGCTGTCTTCAAAATTCGCCGAACACTTGAGTGACTCACTCCAGTTTCACGGGCACACTGTCTCACAGACTTCTGTGGTGAACGAGTGAATTGTTGTAACACGCGACGGGAGTCAGCTGGACTTGTTACTGTTACAGGTCGTCCAGATCGTTGTTTGTGTACATCTTTAACACAACCTTCGGCTTCAAATTTGTCTCGAATGCGACACATCGTTAAACGTGTCGGTGGCTCTGTTTGATACTCATTTCGCCATTGCCGTTGAACCTCATTAATGTTTTTGTACTTAAAATACCACTTCAAAATTGACTTCCATTCATCGAATGTAAGCCTTCTGCCATCCATGTTTACTCGAGTAACCAGGTGCAACTAAGAACAAAACACTGACTATCTGGCAACTGTCATCTGACAAAACAAAACAAAACAACGCAATGCAACGCTTGTGTGGCGATTGCTGGAACTACAAACTATTACACTACCAAAGACGAGAGAACTCTGTCAATTAGTTTGCCAGTTATGGACTTTTAAACAGTGAATACATTTTTTTGCACCCCTCTGTATGTGTGAAACTTGAATTTCTCCCATTGTATAAAATGGGCGTAGAAATGACAGGAATGGAGCCGGATGACGTCATCGACAGGTGAACACACCGACATTTTCAAGCCACAAATTCAGCGAGAGAGCGGTATGCAAGGAAATTTAAACCCTCGCTAGGCGGGACTACGTCCACCAAGAACCACAATACGGCATGTGCAGAAAGGCAACACAATACAGCGCTGCAACATCACAAAAGTGGCCAATGTCAGAAATTATTCATGGTGAATATTAGTTACCAACGGATGAGAAAGTAGTATTAACTCTGTCGCACTGCTGTTTGACCAGGAATAGAACAGGATTCCGAGCAAAACACATGCAAAAACTTCCGTCTCTATCTACAAGGCCACTTGCCTGAGTCTACAAATGCACGCAAACTACTCCAGTGCTGTGCCCTGCGGGAATTTCCAGCCTCGCGACTGATTCAAAATGCTTAATAAGTGACACTAAGGATACAGGGTACTTTTCTGGCTCAATATTACGTAAAAATCAACACCTATTTCTTTCAGGCACTGTTTATAATGTATTGGTTTTACAGATTTTTTGTTGATATCAGGTAATGCAGCACACTTTCTCAACAAATCACAAGTATTTTGAATATTTTTGAACCTGCTTAGGGTTATTAAAAAAATTACAAAGAAATTGATACATTTTTTCCAGAATGCTTCCTCAAATTGATGTACCATTTAATCCAATTTTATACATCTGAAGGAATCAAATTTTTACCCGATATGAATGACATGTTGGCTGAGGCACTAGACCTGTTTAATTCTACCTATTACGTATATTACAAGATTTAAAAAAATATCACATCTTACATTTTAATTTTTATAATTTTTTTCTTAGTAAAAATGTTATTTTTTCTACAATTTAGTTGATTGTGCAATAAAGCTTAGGTCTACTCCATAAGTATGGAGTATTGCAAGTTACAGAAAAAATTAGACCAAGTCTTTATAAACCTTAGAAAATATTTGTACTCGAATTCGGAAAAATAAAACTTGCGGGATATTGCGAATGAAGATATGAGTCCAATTAAACTGTGCCTCAGATCCTTCCTGAAGCATAATCTTCATCCTGCAGCATTTATTCTTCTTCAGGCTTCCTCTTGGCATTCCTTTTAGCACTTCTTGTTTCTTTGGTAACTTGAAGAGCGAATCTTTCAGCTTCATGCACCAGTTGTCTGTCACACGCAAGCTGTTGATCATCCCTATTAAAGCCACATTTTATGCCTAAATTACTCAGGACTTCCAATCTTCTTATCACTCCATCACTGACACATATCACTGCATCTAGTACACCCACTTTTAATGTATTTAGTCCTACAAAAACATTCTCGGGTAATCTTTCCCGTATGCAATGGTTGAAACTTTCATTTGTATTCTGGGTGCCCCCATGAAGACATTTCCTAAGCAAAACAGGGTCACTCAGGTCTCTAAAAATTGGTTTTATTTGGTTCATAACAGGCTCTGGAAGACAATGCTTATGATGCTATATTTGACCACTTTCTTTTGCTTTTTGCTAACCACACGAAGAACCTGCTCCTTTGGGGCAAAGGCCGTGAACAGGGTGGTCATCTGTGGACAAAGGTGGCCCATACAGCTTTTCTCATTGCTGAAACGTCATTCAGACGTGCAGTTTGTCTAAAGGCCAATCCATAATAACTCTGAAGGAGGTCTATTTCAGTTTCTGTCAATCTGCCTTGCCAAGACAGAGATTTTCCACCGGATTGCAACTTCCCTTTCATTTCTTTTCGTAGGTTTCTCAACACTCCAGTATGTTGTTGTTGTTGTGGTCTTCAGTCCTGAGACTGGTTTGATGCAGCTCTCCATGCTACTCTATCCTGTGCAAGCTTCTTCATCTCCCAGTACCTACTGCAACCTACATCCTTCTGAATCTGCTTAGTGTATTGATCTCTTGATCTCCCTCTACGATTTTTACCCTCCACGCTGCCCTCCAATGCTAAATTTGTGATCCCTTGATGCCTCAAAAGATGTCCTACCAACCGATCCCTTCTTCTAGTCAAGTTGTGCCACAAACTTCTCTTCTCCCCAACCCTATTCAGTACCTCCTCATTAGTTACGTGATCTACCCACCTTATCTTCAGCATTCTTCTGTAGCACCACATTTCGAAAGCTTCTATTCTCTTCTTGTCCAAACTGGTTATCGTCCCTGTTTCACTTCCATACATGGGTACACTCCATACAAATACTTTCAGAAACGACTTCCTGACACTTAAATCTATACTCGATGTTAACAAATTTCTGTTCTTCAGAAACGATTTCCTTGCCATTACCAGTCTACATTTTATATACTCTCTACTTCGACCAACATCAGTTATTTTACTCCCTAAATAGCAAAACTCCTTTACTACTTTAAGTGTCTCATTTCCTAATCTAATCCCCTCTGCATCACTCGATTTAATTTGACTACATTCCATTATCCTCGTTTTGCTTTTGTTGATGTTCATCTTATATCCTCCTTTCAAGACACTGTCCATTCCGTTCAACTGCTCTTCCAAGTCCTTTGCTGTCTCTGACAGAATTACAATGTCATCGGTGAACCTCAAAGTTTTTACTTCTTCTCCATGAATTTTAATACCTACTCCGAATTTTTCTTTTGTTTCCTTTACTGCTTGCTCAATATACAGATTGAATAACATCGGGGAGAGGCTACAACCCTGTCTCACTCCTTTCCCAACCACTGCTTCCCTTTCATGCCCCTCGACTCTTATAACTGCCATCTGGTTTCTGTACAAATTGTAAATAGCCTTTCGCTCCCTATATTTTACCCCTGCCACCTTCAGAATTTGAAAGAGAGTATTCCAGTTAACGTTGTCAAAAGCTTTCTCTAAGTCTACAAATGCTAGAAACGTAGGTTTGCCTTTTCTTAATCTTTCTTCTAAGATAAGTCGTAAGGTTAGTATTGCCTCACGTGTTCCAACATTTCTACGGAATCCAAACTGATCTTCCCCGAGGTCCGCTTCTACCAGTTTTTCCATTCGTCTGTAAAGAATTCGCGTTAGTATTTTGCAGCTGTGACTTATTAAACTGATAGTTCGGTAATTTTCACATCTGTCAACACCTGCTTTCTTTGGTATTGGAATTATTATATTCTTCTTGAAGTCTGTGGGTATTTCACCTGTCTCATACATCTTGCTCACCAGATGGTAGAGTTTTGTCATGACTGGCTCTCCCAAGGCCATCAGTAGTTCTAATGGAATGTTGTCTACTCCCGGGGCCTTGTTTCGACTCAGGTCTTTCAGTGCTCTGTCAAACTCTTCACGCAGTATCTTATCTCCCATTTCATCTTCATCTACATCCTCTTCCATTTCCATAATACTGTCCTCAAGTACATCGCCCTTGTATAAACCCTCTATATACTCCTTCCACCTTTCTGCCTTCCCTTCTTTGCTTAGATCTGGGTTGCTATCAGAGCTCTTGATATTCATACAAGTGGTTCTCTTCTCTCCAAAGGTCTCTTTAATTTTCCTGTAGGCAGTATCTATCTTACCCCTAGTGAGACAAGCCTCTACATCCTTACATTTGTCCTCTAGCCATCCCTGCTTAGCCATTTTGCACTTTCTGTCGATCTCATTTTTGAGACGTTTGTATTCCCTTTTGCCTGCTTCATTTACTGCATTTTTATATTTTCTCCTTTCATCAATTAAATTCAATATTTCTTCTGTTACCCAAGGATTTCTATTAGCCCTCGTCTTTTTACCTACTTGATCCTCTGCTGCCTTCACTACTTCATCCCTCAGAGCTACCCACTCTTCTTCTACTGTATTTCTTTCCCCCATTCCTGTCAATTGTTTCCTTATGCTCTCCCTGAAACTCTCTACAACCTCTGGTTATTTCAGTTTATCCAGGTCCCATCTCCTTAAATTCCCACCCTTTTGCAGTTTCTTCAGTTTCAATCTGCAGTTCATAACCAATAGATTGTGGTCAGAATCCACATCTGCCCCTGGAAATGTCTTACAATTTAAAACCTGGTTCCTAAATCTCTGTCTTACCATTATATAATCTATCTGATACCTATTAGTATCTCCAGGATTCTTCCAGGTATACAACCTTCTTTTATGATTCTTGAACGAAGTGTTAGCTATGATTAAGTTATGCTCTGTGCAAAATTCTACAAGGCGGCTTCCTCTTTCATTTCTTCCCCCCAATCCATATTCACCTACTATGTTTCCTTCTCTCCCTTTTCCTACTGACGAATTCCAGTCACCAATGACTATTAAATTTTCGTTTCCCTTCACTACCTGAATAATTTCTTTTATCTCGTCATACATTTCATCAATTTCTTCATCATCTGCAGAGCTAGTTGGCATATAAACTTGTACTACTGTAGTAGGCATGGGCTTTGTGTCTATCTTGGCCACAATAATGCGTTCACTATGCTGTTTGTAGTAGCTAACCCGCACTCCTATTTTTTTATTCATTATTAAACCTACTCCTGCATTACCCCTATTTGATTTTGTATTTATAACCCTGTAATCACCTGACCAAAAGTCTTGTTCCTCCTGCCACCGAACTTCACTAATTCCCACTATATATAACTTTAACCTATCCATTTCCCTTTTTAAATTTTCTAACCTACCTGCCCGATTAAGGGATCTGACATTCCACGCTCCGATCCGTAGAATGCCAGTTTTCTTTCTCCTGATAACGACGTCCTCTTGAGTAGTCCCCGCCCGGAGATCCGAATGGGGGACTATTTTACCTCCGGAATATTTTACCCAAGAGGACGCCATCATCATTTAATCATACAGTAAAGCTGCATGTCCTCGGGAAAAATTACGGCTGTAGTTTCCCCTTGCTTTCAGCCGTTCGCAGTACCAGCACAGCAAGGCCGTTTTGGTTAATGTTACAAGGCCAGATCAGTCAATCATCCAGACTGTTGCCCCTGCAACTACTGAAAAGGCTGCTGCCCCTCTTCAGGAGCCACATGTTTGTCTGGCCTCTCAACAGATACCCCTCCGTTGTGGTTGCACCTACGGTACGGCCATCTGTATCGCTGAGGCACGCAAGCCTCTCCACCAACGGCAAGGTCCATGGTTCATGGGGGAAGCACTGCAGTATAATCCCTGGAAACAGAACATTCACAGTTCTTTTCGAAATAATACTGGTTCCTGTAACAGAAATAAAGGGGCCATGGCAGCATACATGACCGTAACTTTAAAATTGTGTATATATAGATCATTTTTCATTTGAAACCCTAATGTATATATCAATGTAATCAGGAAAGACTACAGAATTTAATAGTCATAAAAAGATTTCGATTTTTCCATCATTTTTATAAGTACCCTGTATCCTTATGGTTGTCCACTGCAGTGGAAATGTGCACCACATGGTTTAATAACACTGTCCTAATAGCTGGAAGAGCACGCCGGAATTTCTGTGTTGCTATATTGTCGGATGACTAGCACAGTGGCAATGTTCTGCAATAGCAGATTTGCTTGAGTGATGTAAGCGTGTGTGATTCTTCCGTTCTATTCACCGGTGCTCTACAGACTGTTGAGCTTACCAATGTATGACATGCCACAACTGCATGGGATGTGATTGACACCCTCCTTCGGCAAACGAAGATGATCCTTGACAGACCCTCAAAGAGTCCTAATTTTAGATGGTCGAAAGAAATACTCCAAATCCTGTTTCCGCAGAATACAACAAATACTGTTGAAAACGCTACCAGAGTATGGCAAAAAGACTTTCGACTTAGGTGCCACCACGTAATTTTCCTAACCCGATTCGCGGTTGGTCGATATCGCAAAGCGCGTCTGATCTGTCGTTCATTATAAGCATTCTGGTGAATGACGACTTCGAGGTGCGCTAACTCAGCTTACAAACTACCACGGTCTGAGACGATGTGAAAGGTTGTCACTAGGAAGTAAAGGTCGGTGGCGGACCTGCGTGTAGTGTATAGGCGCCACAGAAGCTTGCGACAGGCTGCTATTGCAGAACATTGCCATTATAATGGTCAACCTACGGAATATAACAACACAGAGATTCTGGAGTGCTCTTCCAGGTATTGCGTTAGTATTCTTAAGGAAGCACTTGAGATTAAATTTTCAAGTGAGCTTACATTAATCTAGAGGAGATTTTTGGACAGATTCTGCTTGCAATCCTGTTCTATCGGTGGTCGAACTGCAGAGGGACAGAGTTAACCCTACTTGCTCATTCATTGGTAATTTACAATCACCATCGATAACTTCTGACGTTGGTCATTTTTGGTTGCGAGGTGGCGCAACTTGTTAGCGATGTTTGTGTTGTCATCCTTCATATGCCTATTATGGTTCTTGGCCTGTGTAGATCCGCCTATCGACGGTTTGAATTTCGTTTCACAGCTGTCATTCGTTGCACGTGTGCCTTGAAAACGAGTGTCCATCTGTCAAAATATCGACAGTTGTCGGAGACGTCACCCGGCTGCATTCCTGTAAATTGTTTTGACAGAGTACGTTGGTAAATACATGAGTAGCAAGGCAATAGTCGTTGTTTCACGCAACGGTTCATTTCGGAACGAACAGTAGCGCTGGTAGTCTTAGCCTTGTGCTTTTCCAGATTATAAGGGATAGTGAACCACTAGTAGGGCAACAGCTAGCAAGTCACTATGTGACGTAACAAGAACGTTCCAAGAAAAGCAGGGCAAGATCGTCCCAAAGAACTTCTGTTTGCAATAAACTGGAATAGGAGTCAGTCAAAATACTACGCATATGCAGCGGGATGCAGGATATCACTCAAAGAGTCCGCATTCGTGTCCACGAATATGACCTCTATGAACATAGACTCATGTGTTTTCAGCACTAACGATGCGCCACATTTGTGTGTTCACGACATTGTGCGTTGGAGCATAGTTGACCGAGCGCACCGTATGGAGTTCTGTTTAGTGTTCTTACAGGGTGTTTCAAAAATGACCGGTATATTTGAAACGGCAATAAAAACTAAACGAGCAGCGATAGAAATACACCGTTTGTTGCAATATGCTTGGGACAACAGTACATTTTCAGGCAGACAAGCTTTCGAAATTACAGTAGTTACAATTTTCAACAACAGATGGCGCTGCGGTCTGGGAAACTCTATAGTACGATATTTTCCACATATACACCATGCGTAGCAATAATATGGCGTAGTCTCTGAATGAAATTACCCGAAACCTTTGACAACGTGTTTGGCGGAATGGCTTCACATGCAGATGAGATGTACTGCTTCAGCTGTTCAATTGTTTCTGGATTCTGGCGGTACACCTGGTCTTTCAAGTGTCCCCACAGAAAGAAGTCACAGGGGTTCATGTCTGGCGAATAGGGAGGCCAATCCACGCCGCCTCCTGTATGTTTCGGATAGCCCAAAGCAATCACACGATCATCGAAATATTCATTCAGGAAATTAAAGACGTCGGCCGTGCGATGTGGCCGGGCACCATCTTGCATAAACCACGAGGTGTTCGCAGCGTCGTCTAAGGCAGTTTGTACCGCCACAAATTCACGAAGAATGTCCAGATAGCGTGATGCAGTAATCGTTTCGGATCTGAAAAATGGGCCAATGATTCCTTTGGAAGAAATGGCGGCCCAGACCAGTACTTTTTGAGGATGCAGGGACGATGGGACTGCAACATGGGGCTTTTCGGTTCCCCATATGCGCCAGTTCTGTTTATTGACGAAGCCGTCCAGGTAAAAATAAGCTTCGTCAGTAAACCAAATGCTGCCCACATGCATATCGCCGCCATCCATCCTGTGCACTATATCGTTAGCGAATGTCTCTCGTGCAGCAATGGTAGCGGCGCTGAGGGGTTGCCGCGTTTGAATTTTGTATGGATAGAGGTGTAAACTCTGGCGCATGAGACGATACGTGTACGTTGGCGTCATTTGGACCGCAGCTGCAACACGGCGAACGGAAACCCGAGGCCGCTGTTGGATCACCTGCTGCACTAGCTGCGCGTTGCCCTCTGTGGTTGCCGTACGCGGTCGCCCTACCTTTCCAGCACGTTCATCCGTCACGTTCCCAGTCCGTTGAAATTTTGCAAACAGATCCTTTATTGTATCGCTTTTCGGTCCTTTGGTTACATTAAACCTCCGTTGAAAACTTCGTCTTGTTGCAACAACACTGTGTTCTAGGCGGTGGAATTCCAACACCAGAAAAATCCTCTGTTCTAAGGAATAAACCATGTTGTCTACAGCACACTTGCACGTTGTGAACAGCACACGCTTACAGCAGAAAGACGACGTACAGAATGGCGCACCCACAGACTGCGTTGTCTTCTATATCTTTCACATCACTTGCAGTGCCATCTGTTATTGAAAATTGTAACTACTGTAATTTCGAAAGTTTGTCTGCCTGAAAATGTACTGTTGTCCCAAGCATATTGCAACAAACGGTGTATTTCTATCGCTGCTCGTTTAGTTTTTATTGCCGTTTCAAATATACCGGTCATTTTTGAGACACCCTCTATGAGCCGTGGTTTAGTGACTGACTTGATAACAGACGAGTTTCTGACTGGAGAGAGCGTGAAACGCGAAGCTACCAGTGCGTGTCTACTGCATTACTTTTTCATGGTGGTGAAAATACTGAACTGGCAAACTATAGAAGGTAGATGCAAACTGTCCAAAGAAGGCTACTTAAATAGTTTCAAGAAACAGCTTTAAATTATTTCAATGGCGAAGCCGTTCTACGCCCGCATTGGCCATTACAGAACCTCTACTGTCACATCGGCGTTTGTTTTTAGTGATCGAGAAGTTCACAGGATGTTGTCCTTGCGTCTGGGTAGGATTACCCACTATCACTGACCCATAGAGGTGACTGGACGAAAAGCGATTGAAATGTAGCAGGTTTAAGGGCACAGGGAAAAAAGTGCCAAGACAAGCGCCAAGGGGGAAAAAGCCTCCACGACAGTGTGGACGGGGAGTAAGGGCAGTGTTGGATTTTCTTGCTTGTTGCGACAGATCGTGCAAGAGTAAAGATATGGTTAGTTGTTGGCTATCGTGCAATGGTCGGTACCTGTGTCATAGCTTAGGTACGTCGTAAAGGGTAGCAGTCTATATTGACGTGAGGTGCTACTGAGGATGGGCTCCAAAGATGTCTCCTGGGCCAGCTGCAGCGCATGCGTACCTGTAACGTGCCAGAGTCGTTATATGAGTCGCCGATTGGTCACAAAATTGATCGCACGGGGTGTCAGGTTTGGTGGGTTTGTTTCTGTTTAGTGTGCAAACTGGCTTCCCTGCTGTTGCCGATTAGGCGGCTGTGTATGTTCAGCTGGCAGTGCCAGACGCCTTTACCGAGGTGCAAGGCTTCGCCGATATTTGCGTTGTTTGTGTATTTTAACTTGCCGTAGGTAACTGACTGACTGTCCCTAGAAAAGAATGTCTGTGGGTGATTATGTTCCCACCTATGGTTGTCATCGTAGTTTCTCAGATTTAGGAGTGAGGGGTTGTTCGAGTGTCTGGAGTTCCTGTACAGTCGTGAGACGAATCTTTTGAGTACCTCCGAGAGAGTCCCGAGGAGGTATTCATTGTGAAGACCCGAGATGCGTGTGTGTCGTGGAGCATAGCTTCACATGGTGAATTTAGGAGTATGCAGGGTGTCTGTAAAGTCTCGCTATGACTTCAGAAAATCATAATTTGAAAACTATTAGAGACAGAGCATCGTGGCTTGTTGTAAAACTTTAAGCAGCTCTCGAAGCTTCTTTTTGCTGTTATGCCAAAATTTCAATGGGTGCTCCACTCGTCGCTCGTACACAGTTCTTACTGCTTCATTGATTCCTGCGCGAAGAATAGCAATGTCGTTGACATGCGATCCTTGACGTAACCCCACAAACAGAAGCATAATAGCGTGCCATCGAGAGAGCGTGGGGGGGCCCTGCAATAGGGCTGTCTCACCCATACACCTCAAGAAAATATCTCGCAAACTCCAATGTGGGGGTGCACTATAATGCTAGGAGATGGACAGCTGCAGTTCTTCGAGCTCTAGTAGCAGGACCTGCTCGAACACGTCCAGCTTAACATTTGTCGTTGACGTTTCTCTGCGAAGAAAAATTGGCCTCTCACTTTATCGTGGATTAGGCCTCACCAAACATTAAGCTTCGGGCTCTAACGGATGTGTTCACGTCTGTTGTGTGGGTTTTCGGAGCACAAAATCCTGAGGTTTTGGCGATTCACATGTATAAAAATGTGGACACGCACTTTTTCAGGTAATCATCACCATCATCTATGGAGGCCAGCATGTAACACGCCAATGCATACTGCAGGGGAAGATTATCTTGCTGCAATGCTTGGATCATTTGCACTTTGTACGCAAAAAAGCGTAACCGATTAGGTAGCGCTTTACGGACAGTTGATCTTGCTTCCTGCAATTCGGGTGATATACGACGAATTGACAACTGAAAGCTACGTTGAAATGCGGGTTGCTCTTTGTCAACATGTGCTTGAGGCACAGGGAGACATCCACTTCGAGGAACGTCTTTGAAACTGCCTGTCTCTTTAAAGCTCTAGAACTATCCCATTAGGCTTGTTTTCGCCAGTGGTGCCCTCCCATATTAGCATGTTTGTATTCCGCATACCAGATGACACGTTGACCTTCCTCGCGCTCTGTCACCATTGTGATGCATTCCAAATCAAATCTGCAATAAATGTGAAAGGAAGGAAAAACCTTCCAGAGCTGCTAGACGTTTTACAACAAACCTAGATTCTCCATCTCTAATAGTTTCCAAATTAAGATGGCGGCACTGAAACGCTCCTCTCATTATGTATAATTACTTCTTATGTATCACGATGTAAATTATTAAGTTACTGCAGTCTTAATATAGTGTGTGATGTGAGCACATGAACTTAAAAAATGGTTTACACCTTTGCATATCTGCGAATGTGGCTGGGCTTATATTCAAGGGTAGCTGGGAGTGAAAGAATAATAAAAATCCTGAGACTTGAAAAGCATTATTATTGTTCGAGGTTTACATTGAATTTATCTTTTCTGGCAACCAACGACTATACATATCTAATTTTCAATCTCCATCTGTGCCTGTATGTTTGTAAATTTTCGTCAATAGCGTGACTTTATGGACACCCTATACCATAACCCATACGTAACGCAATCATTTCTGCGGCGCTCCACATACGAATGAATGGGAGGAAGCCATAATAACTGGTACAGTGAGAAGTACCTTTTGTCATGCACTTCAGTGTAGATGTAGATGTACACAGTGATATATTACAATATTCACAATGTTACTTTACAGTTATCACAGAACGTCTAACCACTTCTTCGACGGTGTTCACCGAAGCAGAGAGAACACGGCACTGGGAGCAGTAGACGGCACTGAAATATTGCTCGCCACATGCCTGAAAGTCCGGAACGCTGCCAAGCTTGCAACTCAACGGGCAGCAAAAGAAACAGCGTCAGTGAAGCACTGTTAGCTCCCTTGGCCGTTAGCAGTACTGTGACAGAGTGGCGTTTGCCAAAGTGTACCGTAATCAGAGAAATATCTCCGTGACATTGTTATACTGCTAGACATATTGTCATTAGGAATCGCGACATCTCAAAATTTGTTCAGTGCATTTCGTTTAGAGGAACGTGTTTGTAACAGTTTGAATGTTCCACTTAGTGGGGCTTGTGTGTGATTATTCCTATGCATCAGGTTGAAAATTATCAAGTTTCTGCAGCTGTCTTAGTATACTGTGTGATGTGAGCACACAAACTTTAAAAAAAGTTTTGCACCTTCTGTATATCTGCGAACGTAATCGGCTTAGAATCAAGGGCAACAAGGAATGAAAGAATAACCCTTACGAAACTAAAATAAAATCTGAGATTTAAAAACAACATTGTTATTATCCCAGGTTTTATATTGTATTTATATTTTTCGGTAACCAAAGATTATACAGCAGTTTAATTTTGATTCTCCATATGTGCCTATCCGTCCATAAATTTTCTTCAATATTTCTTCTACTAATTAATGTCTGAATTCCTTGTCTCCACGTGGCCAGTTGTCTCCCGCTTTTCTTCCATCCATTCCATGATCCATCGCGACATTCTGTCTTCCGATATCCTTTTCGTATGTCAACATCATTTCAGGTTTCTTCCACAAGATCAGTAATCGAACTTGTACACCAATTTTTGTACCTGATGCCTTCATTTCTGACGTTTCCTACCTGGATATCCCTGCAGGCGGTGACGCACTGTCTCAATGACATGCGAAACACAGATGGTGAAAATTTCTCCCATCATCAGGATTCGAACCGGAGACCTGCAGATCGATCACCCTCGTACCTACATACGTTAGGACCTCGATTATTATACCTGCGTACGTTAGGACCTCGCTTACGGAGGTAAATATAGAGGATGACAATTATTGAGCTGTACGAAAAAAAAAACGTTAATTACTTACAAACTACGAAGTGCACACACTTTACACACTTTATTCAACATGTACACGTCTCCACAGATATTTGGCTTTAGGTTATGACATGTTCGACATGCCTGCCATTGTTGGCTGTGATGTGGTGCAGACGAATAGCGAAAATCTGCTTGACCCGCTGAAGTGTCGATGTTGTCAATGACCTCCTGAGTCGCTGTTTTCAGCTCAGGAATGGTTTTGAGGTTGTTGCTGTACACCTTTCTTTAAATGTAGCCCCACGAAAAGGAGTCGCATGTGTTTAGATCCGGCGAATATGGCGGCCAATCGACGCCCATGCCAGTGGCCTCTGCGTACCTCAAAGCCAGAATGCGGTCTCCAAAGTGCTCCTCCAGGACATAAAACACTCTTCCGCTTCGATGAGGTCGAGCTCCGTTTTGCTTAAAGTACATTGTGTCAAAATCAGGGTCACTTTGGATAATGGGGATGAGGTCATCTTGCAAAACCTTCACGTACCGTTCGGTAGTCACCGTGCCATCAAGCAATATCGCACCGATTATTCCGTGGCTGGACATTGCACACTCCACAGTCACCCGTTGAGAGTGGAGAGACTTCTCGATCGAGAAATGCGAATTATCAGTCCCCCAAATGCGTCAATTTTGCTTATTGACGAACTCATCCAAATAAAAGTGGGCCTCGTTGCTAAACCAAACCATGCAACCGGATACTAATTCCCATCATGCCCCGCGACCAACCGTGCAGTTTGAACGTCCTCACGCAAACCGTTCAAAAGTTATGACGATTTTATTTCATACAGTGCAATAATTCGCACACTGTATCTAGCTGCCCGCACATAGAATGTCTCGTGTAACTTGGAGACATCGGCTACTCCATACATGACTAAGGATATCGATACGTGAAGGGAAGAAGTCTACGATTTAACGTCCTTGGAAGGCCAAATGAGGATTCGAACTATTTTCCAGAATGTCGATCCAGTGTTGTAACTAGTATGCCACCTTGCTCGGCATTGAAACGTGGTTAATGGTAAGTTATACTACGCAAATGGAATAGTGGTTTTAGAATCCGATATATTGCATTAATCACGATATTTACAACGGAAGTGTCTACCTTTCAAAATGTTCAAATTTGTGTGTGAGTTCTTAAGGGACCAAACTGCCGAAGTCATCGGTCCCTAGACTTACACACTACTTAAACTAAGGTAGGTTAATTCTTACAAAGAAGAAAACAGCAACCAGCCACTATTAATACTGCTACTTATTTAGGTAAATAGCGCCGTTACCGGTTTCGAACTGGCAAGTTCATCATCAGACAGCTGTTCACATCATTTTCAAGATACACTTTACATTATCGTCCGTTTTCGATTTTTTATTATTCCACTGTGGCGAAGTATTTTCGGTGTGTTGTTGCCGTCGAAAATTCCGGGCGATTTTGCTGCGAAGTTGCAGGATTGTATTTTTCGCATATTCCTAAATATATCCAGCACTTACGTAACTTGTACATCACCATATTGTGCAAAGTACCACACACACACACACACACACACACACACACACACACACACACACACCAAAAAGATCCCCCTGCGGGTCCGGGGATTAGAATAGGCCCGAGGTATTCCTGCCTGTCGTAAGAGGCGACTAAAAGGAGTCCATCCCCCTCACGGGGGTAGTTAGCGCCTGCGTCCGGAGACGGACGGTTTCACGACCTATAATCGTGGTCTTTTTGGTTTTTCACTTCTCGTTTCTTCCTTCCTTTTGTTGGTTCCTTTCTTTGCTCTTCTCCACTTCACTGTCTTCCTTACTCTTTCCCTTGACTCCTCCTTGCCTTCTCATTGCCTTTTTCTCCTTGCCTTCTCATTGCCTTTTTCTCCTTGCCTTCTCATTGCCTTCTTCTCCTTGCCTTCTCCTTGCCTCCTTCTCCTTGCTTTCTCATTGCCTTCTTCTCCTTGCCTTCTCTGGTCTCCGCCTCGGCGTTTGAGACAGTCTGTCCTCTTTCTCCCTCTCTCTTCTTTTTCCTCTTCTTCCTTCCTCCCTGTGCGTGTCTGAAGGCCGACCCACGCGTTCGCACGCGTAGCCGGTGACGGGGTAACGCGTAAGTCCCCGCCCTGGGTAGACATGTAAGGCACGTGCGTACCCCCTGGTAAAGGCCAGGCCCGGGGAGGGGTGATTGCCTGAGCTGATACCTTCTGACCATGCCGATTGGTCCCTCCGTCTGTTTCTCGGGAGGTGTGACCTGAGGTGTAAACATTCACCTAAGGCGGGAGTGCCCTCTGAGAGGGTCCCCACAAGGAAGGAGCGCGCCATCGGAGACGCTGGCAATCATGGGGGATTCCTCCGCAATGGATTCTACTCCATCGCTTTCGACTTCGACCCACAAACGGAAACGTGACCAGCCAACAGTGACAAAAATACTACCGCCTGCCCCACAGTTCCTCGTCGTTTCTCGATCTGAGGAAGGAAAGGATTTTTCCTCTGTCAACCCTTTCGTTATCCAGAAGGGCGTCGATGCCATAGCTGGATCTGTCAAATCTTGTACCAGATTGCGTAACGGTACCCTATTACTCGAAACTGAGAGCGCCTTTCAGGCACAAAAACTGCTTCGGGCCACACTCCTTTACACATTCCCTGTCCGGGTGGAGGCTCACCGAACTTTGAATTCGTCTCGTGGTGTGGTCTATACTAGATCCCTCGACGGCTTGACTGACGAGGAGATTCAATCTTTCCTCGCTGAGCAGGGCGTGACGGCTGTCCATAGGGTCATGAAAAAGGTCAACAATGACCTTGTACCGACCCGGACACTTTTCTTAACCTTCGATAGTGTTAAGCTGCCATCGCGCATCAAGGCGGGCTACGAGGTCATTTCAGTTCGCCCCTATGTCCCGACACCTACGCGCTGCTACCAGTGTCAGCGTTTCAATCACACTCGACAGTCTTGTTCCAATGCGGCTAAATGTGTCACTTGTGGCAGGGATGCCCATGAGGGTGACTGTCCACCTCCGTCTCCTCGTTGTGTGAACTGTCAGGGTGACCATGCCGCATCCTCCCGCGACTGTCCTGTCTATAAGGAAGAACGCTGTATCCAGGAAATTCGAGTCAAAGAGAAAGTGTCCACCTCGGCTGCTCGCAAGCTATTGGCTAGTAGGAAGCCCACGCTGCTCCCAGCGGGGAAATACAGCACTGTCCTCGCCTCTCCTCGGACTACCCGGGAGGTAGCAACCCAGACATGCGATCTGACCTTCAGCACCACGGTCGTCCGTTCGGCCAGTGCTAAGATCGCGCGGTCGACGTCTCCTCTTCCTCCCATCACCCCACAGACACCAGCCACTTCCTCAGCTTCTGCTCAGTCGAAGACCCCGAAGTCAGATGCACGGGCCTTCAAGAAGGAACCATCCCGTGCAGACTTCCTCCGTTCCTCGACCTCCCAGCCTTCGACCGGTACTTCCACCAAACGTCCTTCTAAAAAGGCGCATAGGAAGCACAGTTCTCCTTCTCCGCCGCGGCGCCTTTCTTCTCCTGCGCCACCCAGCGGTTGCCGCCCCAGGCCGTCATCCGTTTCGCCTGGCCGCACCGCTGGTCGCCGAACATCTGGCCGTTCACCGGCGGAGGAAGCTCCCCCTCCCGGCCATCCTCCTGAGATGGCCGATGACCCTATAGACCCCATGGACGATGACTGTCTGCCTCCTGCTAGCGGCGGCAGTGCTCGCTCGAAGCCAGGCCCTAAGCGGCCTTCGAGGTGACCCCTTCTCTCATCTTCCTTTTCTTACGATGGCACTTATTAACTGGAATATTCGCAGCATTCGCTCCAACCGAGAGGACTTGAAGTTGCTGCTCCGCTCGCATCGTCCGCTCGTCGTAGCCCTCCAGGAAACGAAGCTACGCCCATGCGATCAAATTGCCTTGGCACACTACACCTCTGTGCGTTTTGACCTACCCCCTGTGGTAGGTATCCCAGCTCATGGAGGGGTTATGTTGCTGGTCCGGGATGATATTTACTACGATCCCATCACGTTGCACACCGGCCTGCAGGCAGTAGCCATCCGCATTACTCTCCCAACTTTCACGTTTTCCTTTTGTACCGTTTACGCTCCATCGTCATCTGCCGTTACCAGGGCAGACATGACGCAACTTATTACTCAGCTACCTGCACCATTTTTGTTAACTGGAGACTTCAATGCCCACCATCCTCTTTGGGGCTCTCCAGCATCCTGCCCGAGGGGCTCCTTGTTAGCAGACCTTTTCAACCAGCTCAATCTTGTCTGCCTCAATACTGGCGCCCCTACTTTTCTTTCGGACACATCTCATACCTATTCCCATTTAGACCTCTCTATATGTACTCCCCAACTTGCACGCCGGTTTGAGTGGTATGCACTTGCTGATGCATATTCGAGCGACCACTTCCCGTGTGTTATCCATCTCCTGCAGCATACTCCCTCTCCGTGCTCCTCTCGTTGGACCATCTCCAAGGCAGACTGGGGGCTCTTCTCTTCCAGGGCGACCTTTCAGGATCAAACCTTCACAAGCTGCGATCGTCAGGTCGCACACCTCACGGAAGTCATTCTCGCTGCTGCTGAATATTCCATCCCTCACCCTACTTCTTCTCCACGTCGCGTACCGGTCCCCTGGTGGACCGCAGCATGTAGGGACGCTTTACGTGCTCGTCGACGTGCTTTACGCACCTTTAAACGCCACCCTACAGTGGCGAATTGCATTAATTATAAACGATTACGTGCTCAGTGTCGTCGTATTATTAAAGAAAGCAAGAAAGCCAGCTGGGCTGCTTTCACCAGCACCTTCAACAGTTCTACTCCTTCTTCTGTTGTCTGGGGTAGCCTGCGCCGGCTATCTGGCACTAAGGTCCACTCCCCAGTTTCTGGCTTGAAGGTCGCGAATGAAGTCCTTGTGGCCCCTGAGGCTGTCTCCAATGCCTTCGGCCGCTTTTTCGCCGAGGTTTCGAGCTCCGCTCATTACCACCCTGCCTTCCTCCCCCGCAAACAGGCAGAGGAGGCGAGGCCACCTAACTTCCGCTCCTCGAATCGTGAAGGTTATAATGCCCCATTCACCATGCGGGAACTGGAAAACGCACTTGGCCGATCACGGTCCTCCGCTCCAGGGCCTGATTCTATTCATATCCAGATGCTGAAGCACCTTTCTCCTGCGGGTAAAGGTTTTCTTCTTCGTACTTACAATCGCATCTGGATTGAGGGACATGTTCCCGCATGCTGGCGCGAGTCTATTGTTGTCCCGATTCCTAAGCCGGGGAAGGACAAGCACTTGCCTTCCAGTTATCGACCTATCTCGCTTACCAGCTGTGTCTGTAAAGTGATGGAGCGAATGGTTAACTCTCGATTGGTTTGGCTGCTCGAGTCTCGACGCCTACTTACCAATGTACAATGTGGATTTCGAAGGCGCCGCTCTGCTGTCGACCATCTGGTTACCTTGTCGACCTTCATCATGAATAACTTCTTGCGGAAGCGCCCGACCGCGGCTGTGTTCTTTGATTTGGAGAAGGCTTACGACACCTGTTGGAGGGCGGGCATTCTCCGCACCATGCATACGTGGGGCTTTCGCGGTCGCCTCCCTCTTTTTATTCGTTCCTTTTTAATGGATAGACAGTTTCGGGTGCGTGTGGGTTCTGTCCTGTCCGACACCTTTCGCCAGGAGAATGGGGTGCCACAGGGCTCAGTTTTGAGCGTCGCTCTCTTCGCCATCGCGATCAATCCAATAATGGATTGCCTCCCAGCTGATGTATCAGGCTCCCTTTTCGTGGACGATTTGACCATCTATTGCAGCGCGCAGTGTCCACGTGTCCTGGAGCGCTGTCTTCAGCGTTCTCTTGACCGTCTTTACTCTTGGAGTGTCGCCAATGGCTTCCGTTTTTCTGCCGAGAAGACGGTCTGTATAAACTTCTGGCGCTACAAAGAGTTTCTCCCACCGTCCTTACGACTCGGTCCCGTTGCTCTCCCACTCGTGGAGACAATCAAATTTTTAGGCCTTACCTTTGACAGGAAACTTAGCTGGTCCCCACATGTGTCATATTTGGCCGCCCGTTGTACCCGTTCTTTAAATGTCCTCCGTGTTCTCAGTGGTATGTCGTGGGGAGCGGATCGAACCGTCCTACTTCGTCTATATCGGTCGATCGTCCGCTCCAAGCTGGATTATGGGAGCTTCGTATACTCCTCTGCACGGCCATCCATCTTACGCCGCCTCAACTCCATACAACATCGGGGTTTACGACTTGCGATCGGAGCATTTTATACCAGTCCCGTAGAGAGTCTTCATGCTGACGCTGGCGAATTGCCACTCACCTACCGGCGCGATATACTGCTTTGTCGGTATGCCTGTCGGCTACTGTCAATGCCCGACCATCCTTCTTATCGTTCCTTTTTTGACGACTCTCTTGACTTTCAATACGGGTTGTATGTCTCTGCCTTGCTACCCCCTGGAGTTCGCTTTCGTCGCCTCCTTCAACACCTTCATTTTTCACTCCCTGCAACCTTTCGAATGGGCGAGAGCCGCACGCCACCTTGGCTCCAGGCTCAGGTCCGTGTTCACCTCGACCTCAGCTCGCTCCCAAAAGAGGTCACCCCCGGTTCGGTCTACCACTCCCGTTTTTTGGAACTTCGTTCGAAGTTCAACAACATGACTTTCATTTATACAGATGGCTCTAAGACCAATGACGGGGTCGGGTGTTCCTTTATTGTCGGGGCACAAAGTTTCCAATACCGGCTCCATGGCCATTGTTCGGTCTTCACAGCTGAGCTCTTTGCCCTCTACCAGGCTGTTCTGTACATCTGCCGCCACCGACATTCTGCTTATGTCATCTGCTCAGATTCCCTGAGCGCCATCCAGAGCCTCAGTGATCCGTACCCGGTTCACCCTTTCGTACACCGGATCCAACGCTCTCTTCAGCAGCTGGTGGACGTCGGTACGCCGGTTAGCTTTATGTGGGTTCCTGGCCATGTCGGTATCCCTGGGAACGAAGCTGCAGATGCCGCGGCCAAGGCTGCGGTCCTCCAGCCTCGGACAGCTTCTTGTTGTGTCCCTTCGTCCGATTTTAGCAGGGTCATTTGTCGGCGCGTTGTGTCGCTGTGGCATGCCGATTGGGCTGCACTTACCGACAACAAGCTTCGGGCCTTAAAACCTCTTCCCGTGGCTTGGACGTCCTCCTCACGCCCTTCTCGGCGGGAGGAGGTCGTTTTAGCAAGGTTAAGAATTGGACACTGCCGGTTCAGCCATCGCCATCTGCTGACGGCTGCGCCGGCGCCGTTCTGCCCATGTGGGCACTTGCTGACGGTTAGTCACATTTTAATGTCCTGTCCCGATCTTAAAACACTGCGCCTCGATCTTAACCTGCCTACTACTTTAGATGCCATTTTAGCGGATGACCCACGAGCAGCTGCTCGTGTTCTTTGTTTTATCAATTTGACAAACCTCGCTAAGGACATTTGATGATGTTTTTTAATCCTATGCCTGTCAGTCTGTCTTTTATTGTGTTTTCCCTTTTAGTTGTTGTTGTCAACTTGTGCCTCGCGGTGCATTCTTAGAGTAGTCAGGGCGCTAATGACCATTGAAGTTGTGCGCCCGAAAACCACAAAAAAAAAAAAAAAAACACCAAAAAGAATTTGCCACATGTGTATGTGTGTGTGTGTGTGTGTGTGTGTGTGTGTGGTGCTTTGCACAATATGGTGATGTACAAGTTACTTATGTGCTGGATATATTTAGGAATATGCGAAAAATACAATCCTGCAACTTCGATATTTCTTGTGGTGTCATCCGAAGAGCGAAGTGCTGAAGGCTGTTTACCTCGCGGCGTAACCACAGCATCGACGAATGAGCGACACTCACAAGGGAACCTCCCCATCGCACCCCCCTCAGATTTAGTTATAATTTGGCACAGTGGATAGGCCTTGAAAAACTGAACACAGATCAATCGAGAAAACAGGAAGAAGTTGTGGGGAACTATGAAAAAATAAGCAAAATATACTAACTGAGTAGTCTATGGGTAATATATGCAACATCAAGGATAATATGAGCTCAGGCGCGCCGTGGTCCCGTGGTTAGCGTGAACGGCTGCGAAACGAGAGGTCCTTGGTTCAAGTCTTCCCTCGACTGAAAATTTTACTTTCTTTACTTTCGCAAAGTTATGATCTGTCCGTTCGTTCATTGACGTCTCTGTTCACTGTAATAAGTTTAGTGTCTGTGTTTTGCGACCGCACCGCAAAACCGTGCGATTAGCAGACGAAAGGACGTGCCTCTCCAATGGGAACCGAAAACATTTGATCGCAAGGTCATAGGTCAACCGATTCCTCCACAGGAAAACGTGTCTGATATATTCTACACGACACTGGTGACGGCATGTGCGTCACATGACAGGAATATGTTGTCGACACACCTAACTTCCACACTTGGCGAATGGATAAAAAGATTCTTCTACCTTGCCCGATTTAGGTTTTCTTGTGGATGTGATAATCACTTCCAAAAAATTGATGAAAACATAAGAGTGTGTCACATAAACTTCAACAAATGAATGCAACAGTTTCACAGTCGCACAGTTTTCTCTGTGCTCTGTCAAAACATACGTTTTTAAGGTTTTCAAATTTTTCCGTGTGTAGACCGTCAAATCCTGCATATGTCCAAGCAAATCTGAACATGTCCTGGAATTTTGCACAGCGAAGTTAATTATGTGTGTGTGCCTGAACTCTGATAATTGTCTGAAAATAAAAAATTTTCACCCGAGGGAAGACTTGAACCGAGGACCTCTCGTTCCGTAGATGCTGACGCTAACCACGGGACCACGGCGCTCTTGTGCTTACATCGTCCTTGATGTTGCCTATGTTTCCTATGGACTGCTTAGTTTGTATATTTTGCTTATTTTTTCATAGTTCCACACAATTTCTTCCTGTTTTCTCGATTGATCTGTGTTCAGATTTTCGAGGCCTATCGACTGTGCCAACTTATAACTAAATCTGAGGGGGGTGCGACGGGGAGGTTCCCTTGTCAGAAAAGTTTCGCTACTCCGCCGCAACAGATCTTCTACTTATGGCCGAGCAAGGGGTATTTCAGGTACAGTCCGCGATCATCGACTACGACGACAGCATCGTCTTCTAGTAGGCCAGCTGTGTGATCAATGTATCTGGCAGATCTGCACGTGGAAATTATTGTTTAGTATACTCTGAGAGAGACTTATATTTTGTCTGCCTCAAGTGAAACATTAATGTGCAAAGCCAGCTGTAAATACTCATGACATTCCTGTGGGAATGGGTCGCCCAAAGTAAAGTAATTCTTCTCATCTATGCTATAATAAAGTGAACTAATATTTTATGTCTTATAGCATTCATTTGGTCTTCTCCCGAAGCAAAGTAAAGAACTCACCACAGTACTGACGAGTGTATTCTCGTCCGGTACAGCACTTTCGTCTGAAAGGCCGCGATTGTCTCAAAATATTGATTGCTAAAACCACTCGTCCATTTGCGTATTACACTATCTGATCAAAAGAATCCGAATACCCCTATGTAACGCACAATTGACCACTAAATGTCAAGAGAGACAGACTAGTAATTGGGTGTCACCTGAGTGACAGATCCATCACGGACATTTCAACCCTTCTAAAGCTGCCCAAGTCGACTGTTAGTGGTGTGATTGTGAAGAGGAAACCCAACGGCACAACCACAGTAAGACAGACCTCAGGTACTGACATACAGGGGCAGTCAAACATACTGGAGGGTTGCTGAAAATAGTCGCATGAAATCAGCGGAAGGAATCACTAGTGAGTTCCAAATTGCTACCAGTAGTCCAACGAACACAATGATATCCCCGTTTTCAAGAAGGGACGTCGAAAAGATGTGCAGAGCTGTAAACCTATATCTCAGTTGTAGAATTTTGGAACACGTATTATGTTCGAGTATAATGACTTTTCTGGAGACTAGAAATATACTCTGTAGGAATCAGCATGGGTTTCGAAAAAGACTATCGTGTGAAACCCAGCTCGCGCTATTCGTCCACGAGACTCAGAGGGCCATAGACACGGGTTCCCAGGTAGATGCCGTGTTTCTTGACTTCCGCAAGGCGTTCGATACAGTTCCCCACAGTCGTTTAATGAACAAAGTAAGAGAATATGGACTATCAGACCAATTGTGTGGTTGGATTGAAGAGTTACTAGATAACAGAACGCAGCATGTCATTCTCAATGGAGAAAAGTCTTCCGAATTAAGAGTGATTTCAGGTGTGCCGCAAGGAATTGTGTCGTAGGACCGTTGCTATTTACAATATAGATAAATGATCTTGTGGATGACATAGGAAGTTCACTGAGGCTTTTTGCGGATGATGCTGTAGTATATCGAGAGGTTGTAACAACGGAAAATTGTACTGAAATGCAGGAGGATCTGCAGCGAAGTGACGCATGGTGCAGGGAATGGCAATTGAATCTCAATGTAGACAAGTGTAATGTGCTGCGAATACATATCATTTAGCTACAATATAGCAGGTCAGCAACTGGAAGCAGTTAATTCCATAAATTATCTGGGAGTAGGCATTAGGAGTGATTTAAAATGGAATGATCATATAAAGTTGATCGTCGGTAAAGCAGATGCCAGACTGAGATTCATTGGAAGAATCGTAAGGAAATGCAATCCGAAAACAAAGGAAGTAGGTTACAGTACGCTTGTTCGCCCACTGCTTGAATACTGCTCAGCAGTGTGGGATCCATACCAGATAGGATTGATAGAAGAGATAGAGAAGATCCAACGGAGAGCAGCGCGATTCGTTACAGGATCATTTAGTAATCGCGAAAGCGTTACGGAGATGATAGATAAACTCCAGTGGAAGACTCTGCAGGAGAGACGCTCAGTAGCTCGGTACGGGCTTTTGTTGAAGTTTCGAGAACATACCTTCACCGAGGAGTCAAGCAGTATATTGCTGCCTCCTACGTATATCTCGCGAAGAGACCATGAGGATAAAATCAGAGAGATTAGAGCCCACACAGAGGCATACCGACAATCCTTTCCACGAACAATACGAGACAGGGATAAAGGGAGAACCGATAGAGGTACTCAAGGTACCCTCTGCCACACATCGTCAGGTGGTTTGCGGAGTATGGATGTAGATGTAGATGTAGACAGTGTGTAGGAAGTCTAAAAGAATGGGGTACCATGGTCGTGTGGAGGCGAGTTGAGGGATTGCACACCGTGTGAAGCCGACGGACTATGCTGATGTGTCACTTCTTGCAAATCCCTGTCTCTCAACTGAAATACTAGGAGTCTCTCCTCTTAGTAATTGGCTCCTGCCACTAAGTCACTTGTGTACAAAGTTACCGTTTCACTTTCGAATGTATTTACCGTAGACAGAGACGAAACAATAATTTTATACACGAACTATGCCCAATTGGCCTGAAAGCTTTAAGCAGTTTGTGAGTTTGCTTGAGGCGTTCCAGAACTATGCTGCAAACACATATACACACATGAAACTTCCTGGCAAATTAAAACTGTGTGCCCGACCGAGACTCGAACTCGGGGCCTTTGTCTTTCGCGGGCAAGTGCTCTACCATCTGAGCTATCGAAGCACGACTCACGCCCGGTACTCACAGCTTTACTTCTGCCAGTATCTCGTCTCCTACCTTCCAAACTTTACAGAAGCTCTCTTGCGAACCATGCAGAACTAGCACTCCTGAAAGAAAGGATATTGCGGAGACATGGCTTAGCCACAGCCTGGGGGAGTTCGAGTCGCGGTCGGGCACACAGTTTTAATCTGCCAGGAAGTTTCATGTCAGCGCACACTCCGCTGCAGAGTGAAAATCTCATTCTGGAAACATATACACACATGTTCGCTGACGCTTACCTGCGACGATAAGCGACGACGAGATTTTCGAACTAGCGGGGTATACTAACGAGCTGTGCTGCATATCACCTACGCAAAGAAATTGATAGAACGATTTACAGCAATGAAACCTGAAGAATGGTTGTCTCTAAGCGGAGAAAGATATTTAAGTAGTGAATCAAGACCTTAAAGTTTGCTGAGCCTACCCCTTTCCTTACGGAGCAGATGAGTGGATTGTAGGCAACACGCAAGACATATACATGCCGCAGAGCACCTACACCCTGCTGCCTCTCAGGGACGCAACCACTACAGAAGGACACCCATCATCGCAGGGAAGCGTCAGGGAACGTAGGGAACATTTTGTCTCTGAATCTGAATCTGGTTGCACCACATGACGTGATGTATCACCCATAGACGTTTTACACAACGACTTTGAACCCAAAAAGTCAGCGGTGGGTGTCCTTCTTCTATTAAAAAAATTCGCGACATCTAAACTGTGATGTTACAAATAAGGCAAAAGATCTTGCTTTTATCTCTTCAAAGCCTTAAGCCTAGTTAAATCCACATATCACATGGAAATAGCTATAGGAATCACTTTTGAATGGGATCTATTTGTACTAGCAGTGTAATGAAATTCACTTAAGAGGGTAGACCAGGGCAGAATTTTTTTTATCCTAATGTTCGTATTGGCTTAAATGTTCCTCAGAGAGTCTATTTTTAAGATTAATTGATGTTAAGTGTGCCATAAATGTTAAAATATGTGGAAACCACGATTCACCAGCCGAGCGTTCGATTGCAACCCATATAGTATTACAATAGTTACCGTCGGAATAGGGATCCTGTTAGTTTCGGATAGTATCACAGAGGACATTAATATCAACTAAAATGCTGTTATCAACAAGATTTCTCTTCGGAACAGGATTCGTTTATGTTAAACAGTCTGAAAACACATCTTTGTCCCGCGTTTGCTTAACATGTCATTTAGATTGTTTTTTATGCGAGTGCTTGAAAATGACAAACGTATTTGTACGGATAGAAAATGATCAAACATTAATCCCAGTCGTGCAAAAAACCCTTCGATCGGTATGCGGAAGCCAGTTAAGCGACATAATTTTGTCAAAATGAGTGTTTCGACATCCGCGAGAAAAAGGGCAACTTGTCAATTAAAGATTTGTTCAGTTTCAGTGTTAAAAAACACAAATTGAAACTTTAAACGCTTATCTTCTCAAAACATTTTCAACTTGGCAGGAGCTATAACTATGACATGTACATGCAATTGCATTATACCTTTTTGTAACTTGTAAGTCGGCGTTTCTTGTACTGCACTACATAGAATTTTTGTGATACAGTTTAAATTCAATTTTTGGTGCACGTTTTTATAACTACGTTTTTGGAGAAAAAATTGACTTTTATTTCAGAGTGCAGACATTTTCTTTAAATATCCCTACGTCCTACGTTAGAAAATATCAATATGAAAGCAGGTTTCGAAATTTGGTTCTACAGTCGAGTCGGTATAAGAAGATTCCTTGCAGCTAACAGCACTGTTATTACCTTTCAGCTGCGTAGCGCTAACGGCGTCAAGAGAAAAGAATAGTCATCTATATAGCTGTGACAACACGGCGGCGTTGCCAAAGGGGCGTTTACAAAATAGCCTTTCGTGAATGGTTAATGTAGGCGCACGTAGCTGCAGTGCGCAGCCCACTGTGATCAATTTACATCGACTCGATTATAAGTTGGAAATTGTGGCGTTGAAAACTCCCACCAACCGGCCTCTAACTCCGAAAGGCTTTCCGTCGATGTCGTGTAGTGTCCTCTGGATGCAAGGTTTTTACTTAAAAAATAGATAATACAATCTTAAGGGTGTACAAAGAAGTCTAAAGTAAGTTTTGTAATTTGTTTGATATTTTAATGAAAAAAAATCATGAATGCTGTTCTAAAATCGAGCGTCACTCTGGTTTTCCCCCTTAAGGGTAAACCTTAAGTTGTATCGCAGTCACGTAACACTGGAAGCAATGAGATTTTCACTCTGCAGCGGAGTGTGCGCTGATACGAAACTTCCTGGCAGATTAAAACTGTGTGCCCGACCGAGACTCGAACTCGGGACCTTTGCCTTTCGCGGGCAAGTGCTCTACCAACTGAGCTGCCGAAGCACGACTCACGCCCGGTACCCACAGCTTTACTTCTGCCAGTATCTCGTCTCCTACCTTCCAAACTTTACAGAAGCTCTCCAGCGAACCTTGCAGAACTAGCACTCCTGTCTCCGCTATATCCTTTCTTTCAGGAGTGCTAGTTCTGCAAGGTTCGCAGGAGAGCTTCTGTAAAGTTTGGAAGGTAGGAGACGAGATACTGGCAGAAGTAAAGCTGTGAGTACCGGGCGTGAGTCGTGCTTCGGTAGCTCAGTTGGTAGAGCACTTGCCCGCGAAAGGCAAAGGTCCCGAGTTCGAGTCTCGGTCGGACACACAGTTTTAATCTGCCAGGAAGTTTCACTGGAAGCAATGATTAACGGCCATAAAAATTCTGCTCCACGCACTCCGTAGATATTGCTGTTGTTTGAGATGAACCGGGTTCCTTGTTTGCTGAACTAACAGTGGGTGGCTGGTGGTGCTGCTGATGATGAGCAGGGTGAAGTGGTTGAGACTCGGTCTGCAGGATAAAGCTTTCTACGGCAACAACGTATCAGTGCCTCGTCCAATCGTAATGATTCTACTATACATTTTTAGAGGAGTTCTGTAGAGTGATATGTCGTATAATCACCGACAGCTAATATTCGGCTGGCGTTTACACCACTTGACAGCGTGCGAATGAGATTTTCTGCCCGCCGCATGCATTCCTGCCACGCCCGCGTCGGCAGATAAAAATTGAGTTCGTCATAGCTTTATGACGCTGTGTACCTGAGTGCCACGCAGCTGATTCGAGACAATTACCTTTATCTTGTTTGTGCCGGAGCGCGATAGGGCGCAAGAATAACAGCTACCCACGGAAGTAGTAGTGTGGTGATGTGCCATGAGTGTAAGCTATGGCCAGCTGGTAAACACTGGTGTCACGAAATTCGCGACATAGCACAATTGTAAACTCGAAAAACTTCGGTCAGAACGATGCAGTAATCACTGTGTGTGGTACTGTAAACTAATTTTGTGTGAGATGTAAAAACGGAAGCTACATTGACATTAAAACTGCAACATCGCGAAGGCAGCACGCAACGAACGTCAAACTGTCTTTATGTGTATTATATACTTGGATATGCAAATGATTAACATTTCAGCGCAGCTACACAACGTAGATGAGGGTAAAAGGAAAGATTACAAAGATCCAGAGATCGAATTTGAATGTTGTTTGTTTTTGAGAAGAAACAGTTATGCCCCAGACAGGAATGATTACCATCTACCAGCACGCTACCTATCGAGACTGCGATTTACCTCTCCGTGATTTCGCTCCTCGCATTGCTCGGGTCCAGCCACTGCTATGCGAATATGAGGTCGATAGGTTCAGGAGGCCATGTTCAAAGCTATGCAGGATCTCAGAGATTCTATTAGGCTAGTGCCCGAGAGGGTAGCCGTGCAGGATTGTACAGCCACACAGGAAATGGGCTTGGTCGCACCAAGACAAATGTCTATGGACAATTAGTTTGTGTCATCTAAATTTATAGTGCTACATCACTGACTAATCAGCACGGCGGTAACTGGAAAACTTAATGATGAAACTCGTTATAATGACTGGCTCTATTTATCTCCACAGCCATTTACAGATCAGGGCCCGTACAAAATCACTCTCTTCTTTGGGGTGTAGACCACTCTTTACCAGTCAGTGCTCACAGGGAAGGATGTGGACCTTGTGTCACCTAGCTGATCACTCAATATTGGTGTCTGTACATCGTGCAACGCGATGAAACCTGTAACCCGTAGAAGGTTTCAATTGTCCAGACCTACCAACTGTGGAGTCCACGCACCCTCAGGTTCACCAAGTTTTGCCCGGCTACACCAGAGTTACCCACACGTTCTAAGCCATAATGCCAAGTCGCTGATGGACCATTTCACTAGAGCTGGGCGCGTCACTGCATTTGGTCCATATACCACCAGAATTCAACGGCGAACCTGTGTGAAAATTAGACTTTTTGACCACAAGAATGGTACTGCCCCGCGTACTTCAACTTTGGAATACGTTTCCGCTAGCCGCCTGATTTCACTCACACGCTGTGAAGCACCTGTGATCGATACCGCAGCAGAAATCTGTCTGCAGGATACCAGAAAAGCTACTCAATTCTGACAATGCGCATCTGTTGTTGCGCAGTGATCTTGGCGTGGGAGAACAAGTGCAACTTACTTTTTGAAGTCCCCTCGTATAGATAACCTCATTTCACTCGGTTGCAATAGCAACGGCTGCAGACACTTGAATAACTTGAATATGCTCGTTTATCTAACCCATTTCCTGAGTCCGTCTCATGAGCGAATATGCACATAGAAATAAATATTTCTCTGTGTTTCTGATTAATTTCCCTTTATGTTACCAACAGAGCGTTTCGGTGAAATGAACGATACGCATTTTCGGTTTTCCAAAATATTGGTCTAATACATAAAATTGCACAAGAAATGTATGTTATTATATAAAGATGTGCTTAGACTACAAACTTGTTGTAAGTTAATGAGTAGTTCATTCGACGAAATTGTGACAGATTGTTGTGTTTTTCGATTTTACAGCTGTAGGGAGCAGCGTAATTGTCAGGCCAGCATGGATCAAACAAAAGTTATTTTTCTCTTAAATCAGATTTTATATAAGAAGTCCAAATCTGGGTAGTCAAACCGAAAAAAAGCCCATTTTAAGTCATTTTCACAAAAGAAAATTGTTGGCAGACCTTGTCGAATACATTTTCATCTAATGATTAATAAGAATGTCCTGAAATTATCTTTTCAGTTTGTTGATGGAGTAGCCATCTTAAAAAAGCCCACTAGCCGCTCGGAGCAGTGTAAATGTGGTAGGACTGGAACCAAGCGTCTATGTAATCGTCCACCGCTGACGTAAGCCATGTCAGTGAAGTGGTGTGTATGTGCCGTGTGGTTGCATGCATTTCATGCGTTGATGGGTTGGCGAGGAGACGTATCAGAACGGCAGGAAGATGTTATCGTGTGAAATTTAAAACTTTCCAGGCGTACAGACTTTTCCATAAACTTTCGGGAGAGCTGTTGGATGTCTGCAACTTCCTGCTACGATATTTCAGTCTAGAGTCTTCAGGCTATCTTCATGTGAATACTGACGAAAATGCTCTGAGCTCACGTATTTAAGACACCGTCGGTACATGCGCGATGCATTCAGTTGAGATAATTGAGCGCATGCGCTTCTGCTGCAAGTCTGCGCGCTTCACCAAGCGTCATATTTTTCAGATACCAACTAGACACATGCAAACACGAGTTTGATTACAAATGTGACACATTATTTTCCAAATGACCTATGGAAATACAATGTTCGGCGATAGCGGACTTATTGGCTTGAAGGTGGCGGGTATGGCTTTGATGTGCAATGCGATCTTGCATAGTGGACGTCGTTTGCCCTATATAGGATTTGCTGCATCCGCACGGAATCCTGTAAACACCTGACTTACGCAACCTTATGTCGTCTTTGACAAAGCCCAAAAATGCCGAGACACTGGACGGAGGACGAAAGATTACTTTAACTTTAAATATTCTAATATTCTGCGTAGTTTCGCTGAAACTCTCCATGTATAAGATAGACAAGAAGCCGTTTTGAAGGCCTCATCCTCTTCTTTGTTCTGTAGATTGTATATCTGTAGCACTCTCTGTACCTTTCGAGCTCCATCATCAATGAATCAGTGGAAGTATGACTATGTCAATCCCTTATCACTCGAGACGGCGGCTTCCAGTTTAATTCTTCATGGAATCCCGTTACAGAAAAACTTTGTTCTCTGCGTAACCGCCGCCGTCCTGCCATTTTATCGCGTTTCACCACAAAGGGCACGTGACGCAGAGCACAGACTTGAAGCAGGTGGGCATGCGGAACGCCAACTGAATACACCACGCATGTACCGGCGGGGTCTTAAAAACGTGAACTCAGAGGATTTTCGTCTGTCGTCTGAAAATGGGCGGTAGAGTCTGCCCCGAAATATGGTGATAGGAAGATGCTGGCATCTGCCAGCTCTCCAGAAATTTTATAGAAGAGGTGCTGTCGTGTTTGGACGTGCCCACGACTACGTCCTGAACGCAGCTGCCCGTTTTGTTGGTGTACCAACGTACACTGTTCGACAGTTACACAAGGAATGATGTCCCTGTCGCAGCCATGTATCACGGTGTGAGAACAGTGGTCGACAGCGGCCGGAGAGATGAGTATTGAAGACAAGAGCTTTCGAAAACAACGGGAATTTCTGCTGTCAGTGAATGTAGGTCCGCCTCAAAAGTACTGGAAAGGACTGCATGCAATGCACATATGGTTTCGGAACCTCGCTAAAGGCCATTGATCACAGTGACGCGTAGGAGGGACATTCAGTAAGGGATACAACAGATTTTTTTTTCCTGAGAGTAGGTTGGTTTCATTCAGTTTAACTTATTATTCCCCACTCTTATGGCTACAAAACAATATTTTTCAATTTGACCTCCGTTCAATGCTACGGCACCTTACTGGGAGGACCTGTATGCCTGCAGAGTGAAAATCTCATTCTGGAAACATCCACCAGGCTGTGGCTAAGCCATGTCTCCGCAATATCCTTTCTTCCAGGAGTGCTAGTTCTGCAAGGTTCGCAGAAGAGCTTCTGTAAAGTTTGGAAGGTAGGAGACGAGGTACCGGCAGAAGTAAAGCTGTGAGGACGGGGCGTGAGTCGTGCTTGGGTAGCTCAGATGGTAGAGCACTTGCCCGCAAAAGGCAAAGGTCCCGAGTTCGAGTCTCGGTCGGGCACACAGTTTTAATCTGCCAGGAAGTTTCATATCAGCGCACACTCCGCTGCAGAGTGAAAATCTCATTCCCGCATGGTACCACTCTACTGGTCCACGTCGGAGCCAATGTATTGCTGCATCAGTCACCTCCCCATCATCTATGTGCTGCTTCCCGCGGACTGCATCCTTGAATGGACCAAACAGGTGATCCACAAAAGCTGGACAGTAGCTGACCAGAGACCTCTTGTGTGATCAGATTAGTCGCGATTTTGCCCCGTTCAAATGATGCAAGGCGTCGGGTGCACCGGTGGCCCAATAAGGAATTTAATCTGCAGTGTGTGGACAGTGTAATTCAACGTGTAGTTCAACGTTCTAAGTGACCAAGTGTTGACCTTTGTCCTACATCTTTATGATGAGTATGCTGTGCATACTTCCTTCTTCCAAGACGACAACAGCTATGCTCGTAGGGCTCCACACATACGTTCCTGATTTGACACTCACGAGAAAAAGACGAAAAATGCCATGATCCAACTTCGCATGAGTTTCACTCAGTGGAATAGAGGCAAAATAAGAGAAAGCGTGTCCTGGCTTACCCTTAGATTGTGAAAAAACGACGGTCAATGTTTTCGAGACACTTCATCGGCATTTCAGCGTGCAGTAACTGTTGTAACCGCGACCGGAACGGTCGCAGGGCTGCCGAGAACGAAGGCGCGGCGGGACCGAACGTGAGCGGCCCGCGAACAAACGAACGGGGAAGGACGAACACGAACAACGTTGGACGAGCGAGCGAGACCTAACGAACAACAACACGCAAATAGCAACTGGGTCACAAGCGAAACCTCACGAATCCATAAGGCCCACTCGTACACGGAAACCAAGTAAACACGCAATCTGTAGGCGAGATATCGATAGGCTAACGCGAATATCAGACTGCCTGCTGAGCTTCTTTTTATTTTTTTATTTATTTATTTTTATTGTCATTTCATTCCCCTGCCTCATATGGGCAGGGGAGGGCTGTCAGCGGCACAATCTGCCGCTCTTCAGCCGAGTGACATGACAACTAATACAAGAATAAAATGTTACATACACTCCTGGAAATGGAAAAAAGAACACATTGACACCGGTGTGTCAGACCCACCATACTTGCTCCGGACACTGCGAGAGGGCTGTACAAGCAATGATCACACGCACGGCACAGTGGACACACCAGGAACCGCGGTGTTGGCCGTCGAATGGCACTAGCTGCGCAGCATCTGTGCACCGCCGCCGTCAGTGTCAGCCAGTTTGCCGTGGCATACGGAGCTCCATCGCAGTCTTTAACACTGGTAGCATGCCGCGACAGCGTGGACGTGAACCGTATGTGCAGTTGACGGACTTTGAGCGAGGGCGTATAGTGGGCATGCGGGAGGCCGGGTGGACGTACCGCCGAATTGCTCAACACGTGGGGCGTGAGGTCTCCACAGTACATCGATGTTGTCGCCAGTGGTCGGCGGAAGGTGCACGTGCCCGTCGACCTGGGACCGGACCGCAGCGACGCACGGATGCACGCCAAGACCGTAGGATCCTACGCAGTGCCGTAGGGGACCGCACCGCCACTTCCCAGCAAATTAGGGACACTGTTGCTCCTGGGGTATCGGCGAGGACCATTCGCAACCGTCTCCATGAAGCTGGGCTACGGTCCCGCACACCGTTAGGCCGTCTTCCGCTCACGCCCCAACATCGTGCAGCCCGCCTCCAGTGGTGTCGCGACAGGCGTGAATGGAGGGACGAATGGAGACGTGTCGTCTTCAGCGATGAGAGTCGCTTCTGCCTTGGTGCCAATGATGGTCGTATGCGTGTTTGGCGCCGTGCAGGTGAGCGCCACAATCAGGACTGCATACGACCGAGGCACACAGGGCCAACACCCGGCATCATGGTGTGGGGAGCGATCTCCTACACTGGCCGTACACCACTGGTGATCGTCGAGGGGACACTGAATAGTGCACGGTACATCCAAACCGTCATCGAACCCATCGTTCTACCATTCCTAGACCGGCAAGGGAACTTGCTGTTCCAACAGGACAATGCACGTCCGCATGTATCCCGTGCCACCCAACGTGCTCTAGAAGGTGTAAGTCAACTACCCTGGCCAGCAAGATCTCCGGATCTGTCCCCCATTGAGCATGTTTGGGACTGGATGAAGCGTCGTCTCACGCGGTCTGCACGTCCGGCACGAACGCTGGTCCAACTGAGGCGCCAGGTGGAAATGGCATGGCAAGCCGTTCCACAGGACCACATCCAGCATCTCTACGATCGTCTCCATGGGAGAATAGCAGCCTGCATTGCTGCGAAAGGTGGATATACACTGTACTAGTGCCGACATTGTGCATGCTCTGTTGCCTGTGTCTATGTGCCTGTGGTTCTGTCAGTGTGATCATGTGATGTATCTGACCCCAGGAATGTGTCAATAAAGTTTCCCCTTCCTGGGACAATGAATTCACGGTGTTCTTATTTCAATTTCCAGGAGTGTATAAGGCGATAAAAAGGGGGGGACATAGAACAGAGTAAGGGGAGATAATGGAGGTAAAAATACACTGAGATGGAGACGTTCATGGGGGTTCAATTAAAAAAGTCAACATAAAGTTAAAAAACACAGTTGACGATTCGTAGAACACAAAAAAGACACACACACAGGTTAAAAGTTGGCCACAGTATTAAAAACACTCCAGAACAACACACAGTAAACCCACTTGGAGCACACACGATGAAGAATAAAACTGCCAGGTGGGACCTGCCGAGGAAGAGGACTGAGAGGTGTAGCAGGGGAGGGGGCAGGATGATGCCTGCTGAGTTTTTTTTCCGAAGGGGGCGGGCTGGCTCTTCAGCCTACAGACTTTGGTAAAAAGATGGAGAGAATAAATAATAAAAACAGGCGACATCTGCTGAGCGAGAGGCAGGCGCTTAAATAACTGACAGAGTACGTTGCTATTGGCCGCTGGGACCACGTGCTCCACCGTGGCGCCCACACATTGCACGCGGGCCAGGAGCGCGCACACAACCACGGCTTGCGGCGCGACGTCTGGAGAGACCTCTAGTGGTAATCGAAGTCCATGCCGTATGGCGCGGATTCGAAACCAGCGGGGCTCGGTACCATAGTAACCTCAACCGAAGTGATGGCACAGTGGCTAGCGTCGCGCCCCGTGTTCGTAACCCGACTATTATTTTTATTTTATTTTTTTCATTGATCTATCCACGTCCGCAAAAGATTACTACACGAATGTTTTTTATCACATTAGGGGATATAAGGGCGTTTGTTAAATTACAACTTTAATTCACAAATAGTGTCATACATTTATTGCATTATGTATGTGTTATTAGTTTTTTGCGGAGTTACAATCTTGTTAAATTCTTGTATCCTTATATTTCCTTCTTGTATTAATTCTTATATTAATTCTAATTTTTTGTGTATTAGGAAAATTTTGTGTATTTGCTAGGATGATACCGATCTTAGAAACATTCGGGCCGTAGAAATTCCAAACACCGCGTTAGTCTTGCGAAGGAAAATTTGCCACACTGACATTTCTTCTTATGAATCTTACTCGGGAAAGAAACACCGTCAACATTGCTGAAGATTTCAGGCGTTCACAATAATTTCACGGTAAATCACTCGTAACTGATCACTTTTCCGCAAACTCGCGCTTGCGGTTGATTATGTTGATGTACCAACAGAAATTTCACCCAAAACAATTCCAAATAATTTTCTCATCAATTAATTAATTTTTTTAATTCAGTCAGCAGACATAATATGTGTACAACAATGAGACCAACGTTATTTCAGTATATATTGGAAATCATTCGTGCAGTAATTTTCTGTGGTCGTAGGTAGATAAATGAAAAACAGAAATAAAAATAATAATCGTGTTTTGAATATGGAGCGCAAAAGTGTGAAACCGTGACGCTAGCCATTATGCCATCGCTTCAGTTGAAAAACTTACTCGCTAAAAGGCCCGTAAAAGATATCGAAAAATTTGACCATCGTTTTCTTAGAGACGGCCAAATATCTACTAATAAGCCAAGACATGTGTTGTTTATTTTGACTCGTCTTGCAGTCAGCGAAGTTTCTAGGAAATCGGTTTCAGGCACTTGCTGTGTTCGCATCTTCAGGCACCCTATCTCACCTCTGTTGGTCTGCTAAATCACCCGAACATAATCGCTTAGCAAATGCGAGAGACTGTTAGAGACAGCGGTTGAATCGCAGGCATCAGCGTCCCCGAAATTTGGTAGTTGTGCGGTATCTAACTATCAATGAGAGGTTTCGGATGCATGTAGCGTACCTGAAGAGCCTTGTGGATTCCTTTCCTCGGTGAACTGAGTCATTATGAAGGCTAGAGGCTGTGCTGCTCGGTAAGAGCATGGTGTGAGTGGGGGTGACTAAATTTTTTGTCCGGTGTGCTTACCTAGCCTCACCACAACGGTCTTTAATACCCTCTTGGAAATTATTGCTCGCTATTAAATAGAGTAAAGCTGTGAGGACGGGGCGTGAGTTGTGCTTAGGTAGCTCAGACGGTAGAGCACTTGCCCGCGATAGGCAAAGATCCCGAGTTCGAGTCTCGGTCCGGCACACAGTTTTAATCTGCCAGGAAGTTTAGCTATTAAATACTCGTACGTGTTGTATAGGGTCTGAGTTCTGGCTCTAGACGGGACAGTCGGGTCCGTCCGACCGCCGTGTCATCCTCTGCCAGTGGCGGAATTTGATGCATTGTGGAGACGCATGTGATCAGCACATCGCTCTCCCGGTCGTTACCGGGTTTCTTGACCTAGGAAACGCTACTGCTCGGTCAAGTAGCTCCTCTCAAGAGGCTGACTGTACACCTTTCTGGTCCTCCCACCAAGGAAAATTCCGTGCAGTATCAGGAATCAAACCCAGCTCTCCAGCATGGTAATCTGCTGCTCTCACCACTCAGCTAAGGAAGCGGACACTGTGTTGCACACAACTATCCAAACTGACCTGTAAGATATTATTGTAGCGTATTCTGATCGTGATTGTGCTCCCTACCAGATTAATCTTAATCTTTACAATGCTATTATCTTTTCCAGTCTTTGATCTCGGAATTCAGAAATTCAACTGTACTACATCCATGTGGGATGTCTGTTGTCAACATTTCATCGTAAAGATCAGTATCCACCGTAAAGTATGTTTTGATCTGCCATCTTCTGTTCCCAAGTCCGTTCGTGACAGAGAAAGAGCCGGCTTGCAAGTGGGCGACTTACCTTGGCTAAGACGTTGATCTAACTTTATTACACTTGTCTGCAGCTTACGGATTTCGTTGTTAGTGTAAACAAGCAAGTCATTCAAGAATGCTCACAGAAGGGTGGCTAATATCACAACAATCGAAAGGAAGACTTAATACAGCAGTGCAGCCGAACTTCCGCTAAAAGCCTGGTTTTACAGATAAAGCTATCTAGACGACTCGCCACTACAATGACGCGCATACATTAGGGTCAGGGCTGTTATCCTTCACGTCTTTACAGGATGGAAGTGCAGCCATCTCCGTGCTGAAATGAACATTCATATGAGGTCACAGACCTCAACAATGTGACACTAGGGCATTCGGATTACGAAAGACAATAGCGCAAACATCTCACGGATTTAATTAGTCTGTGACAGACCTGTTTCTGTAGTTTTCCACGACGAACTATGTCAGTATTGCCCAGTTTCTGCAAAAAGCGCATATGCAGCTATAAATCAGAGGAAATCTCACAACATAGGGATCCCTATACTCAACAGGCCGTATGATTAAATCCGTTGACTGGAATCCATCGTGAGAAGTGTGACGCATGGACTGCGTTGAAGCATCGGTGGTCAGCCAAGAGGAATACCAGCGAGGTAGTATTGGTGTCTTCGGTGCAGTCTTCACTGTAATTCATATGTTCAACATACTCACATGCGAAATATGCTGATGGCTGCCTACAGTTCCAGTAAACATTTATTTCTCACTGTTGTAATATTCTTTTTCATTTCAGTTGTACAAAATGTATCATGAAATATAAACTGTATCAGTGTAATTTAAAATTGTATATGTGATATTGAATCACAAATCTGTTTATACCCACTTCCCTGCCTACATGGCTAACGCCAAAGGTCAACAAATTAAAAAAAAAAAAAAGACGTTGGCCTCGCCTTCGTAAGTAGCGGGATTAAGAGACCCGTTCGGCCCTCGTGAAGCTCCTAAATTACTTCTGCAATGTCCAAGCTGTTCCTTTGAGCAGGCCATTGCTGATTTCATTCTCTGTCCTTTCCTAACAGCGCCGTTATTCATCGCCAATGACCTCTTCTTTCTCTTCGTATCTGGTCGCCTTGCCAGGAAACATAGGCTCTAAAATCGTGATGAATTTCTTACACAGTTTTTCTTCACCAGTAACTATGCATTTTTTTGACGGTTTACGCCCGAATGTAAGCATGACTGACAGGTTTGTGAACCACAATATTTTTTGTCTAAATTGGATGAGTTAGTTATGTGTTCACCTAGAAAGGTGCACAAGTTCTCATAATTATTACGAGGTGGTACACATCGATGCCATTTCCGTTTCCACTAATGGCAATAAGGTATTACCTCACTTCAGCAAAGAGGTTTTTCAGGAGAGTGTTTAAACGACATGCCACTTTCCAACAAGCTATTTTCAGAAGAGTCTACACGTAACTAAGATTTACGTGCTACATATGCGTCAAGAATGAGTAACGTTTGGCATGGGTGCATCTACTGCATGAAAATACATTGGATTTTTGGGTGGCATTTTGAAATTGACCCAAACATACTAAAGAAATCGAAAACGATTCGCTGTAGCTTCCTTCCCAGATATCAGTGAGGTTTCAGATGCAAACACATCTTTGCTACCTGTACTACATTCTTTGAAAAACAAAGATAACAATACTACTGTAGTCATTAATTTATGAACTACATCGGAATGTCAGCAGAATAACGTTACCCACTGTTGCATAAAAAGAAACGTAGAATAAATATTTGAGATGAAAAGCTTACAAGACTCACTCTGTTCAACACGAATTGTGATAAGTGAACAATGTTCTTATCTCGTGTTTGTCGGGTTGCAAGGTTGATAATGCTATAACGCGGTGCCAACGCGACATTTCAAGGTTATGCCGTCTGCTCAGTTAATTATTGCATAAAATGAATACGTTACAAGGACAGCCACGTAACTACGATTTATATGCTCATATGCGTCAAGGATGAGTAAGTCAACTCCACCAATTCCAAAAAAATTCTTTTGCCGTTAAATGTCACATGAGATTTATATATCATACTTTTCGTAAGCCAGCGTGGATACTTCATAATAATAACAATAATAGTAATAATAAAAAGGAACGACGTGATCACAGCGTTCTTATCGTTCCAAGGCAACCAAGTATATACACTACTGGCCATTAAAATTGCTACACCAAGAAGAAATGCAGATGATAAACGGGTATTCATTGGACAAATGTATTATACTAGAACTGACAAGTGACTACATTTTCACGCAATCTGGGTGCATAGATCCTGAGAAATCAGTACCCAGAACAACCACCTCTGGCCGTGATAACGGCCTTGATACCCCTGGGCATCGAGTCAAACAGAGCTTGATGGCGTGTACAGGCACAGCTGCCCATGCAGCTTCAACACTATACCACAGTTCATCAAGAGTAGTGACTGGCGTATTGTGACGAGCCAGTTGCTCGGCCACCATTGACCAGACGTTTTCAATTGGTGAGAGATCTGGAGAATGTGCTGGTCAGGGCAGCAGTCGAACAATTTCTGTATCCAGAGAGGCCCGTACAGGACCTGCAACATGCGGTCGTGCATTATCCTGCTGAAATATAGGTTTCGCAGGGATCGAAAGAAGGGTAGAGCCACGGGTCGTAACACATCTGAAATGTAACGTCCACCGTTCAAACTGCCGTCAATGCGAACAAGAGGTGACCGAGACGTGTAACGAATGGTACCCCATACCATTACGGCGGGTGATACGCCAGTATGGCGATGACGAATACACGCTTCCAATGTGCGTTCACCGCGATGTCGCCAAACACGAATGCGACCATCATGATGCTGTAAACCCAGGTTCGTCGTGGAATACATCATCGCAGGCGCTCCTATCTATGATGCAGCGTCATGGGTAACCGCAGCCATGGTCTCCGAGCTGATAGTCAATGCTGCTGCAAACGTCGTCGAACTGTTCGTGCAGATGGTTGTTGTCTTGCAAACGCCCCCATCTGTTGACTCAGGGATCGAGACGTGGCTGCACGATCCGTTACAGCCATGTGGATAAGATGCCTGTCATCTCGACTGCTAGTGATACGAGGCCCTTGGGATCCAGCACGGCGTTCCGTATTACCCTCCTGAACCCACCGATTCCATATTCTGCTAACAGTCATTGGATCTCGACCAACGCGAGCAGCAATGTCGCGATACGATAAACCACAATCGCGATAGGCTTCAATCCGACCTTTATCAAAGTCGGAAACGTGATGGTACGCATTTCGCCTCCTTACACGAGGCATCACAACAACGTTTCACCAGGCAACGCCGGTCAACTGCTGTTTGTGTATGAGAAATCGGTTGGAAACTTTCCTCATGTCAGCACGTTGTAGGTGTCGCCACCGGCGCCAACCTTGTGTGAATGCTCTGAAAAACCCCCTGTAGCACTTCATCTTCGTGGTGTAGCAATTTTAATGGCCAGTAGTTTACGTAGCTGAAAGTTGGTGTATATGATGTGAATACCTCAAAGGTTAGAGACTGTAATCTTTTGTGGCGCCTTTCTTTTGTTTGACAGTAAGGTCATTCATACAAGCATGGTTCAAATGGTTCAAATGGCTCTGAGCACTATGGGACTCAACTGCTGAGGTCATTAGTCCCCTAGAACTTAGAACTAGTTAAACCTAACTAACCTAAGGACATCACACACATCCATGCCCGAGGCAGGATTCGAACCTGCGACCGTAGCGGTCTCGCGGTTCCAGACTGCAGCGCCAGAACCGCGCGGCCACTTCGGCCGGCTATACAAGCATAGCTTGGTTGATAAAGATAAGGAACCGAATCTGTCGTGACAGCAAAATCACTTTAACGTTGAGAGAAGCTTATAGCGATTGCTACTCCAGAGCCTCAGTCGCTGGATTATTTCGCTCAGCGACTTGCAGCTAATCTATTGACGGTTTGATCGCTGAACTGCGAATATAGAGACGCCACTTTCTGTCGAGTGAGGTGACGGAAGTTCACGTGCAAACTATTGATCTGACGGACCGTGAAGCCGATCTTGGTCAGTGAACGACGGCTTAAAGATTCGAAGTAAGGAGGTCGTTAGGAGACTGAATTTGTATTGAGACGGGGTGGCGCTCAAATCCCGTTGCAGCCGTCGTGATTTACACTGCCTGACAAAGAAAGTGAAGCAATCAGAAGGGAAAGCCGGCCGAAGTGGCCGAGCGGTCTAAGGGGCTTCAGTCTGGAACCGCGCGACCGCTATCGTCCCAGGTTCGAATCCTGCCACGGGCGTGGGTGTGTGTGATGTCCTTAGGTTAGTTAGGTTTAAGTAGTTCTAAGTTCTAGGGACTGATGACCTCAGATGTTAAGTCCCATAGTGCTCAGAGCCATTTTTGAACCAGAAGGGAAAGAGGAAGCGAAAAGGAACTTCATATGTTGAGAGGTGATGCGATGATATTTCAGTGATTGGATGCAAGCCCTGATTCGGTTGGAAAGTGTGTGATAAAGCGTTTGTGTCCTCACCCGAGGAAAGCTGGCCCATATTTGTTGTTGCTGGTGCTTCGTATCCTGGATTCTGGCAGCCCGATGGACTTGATGTCTGTGGTGGTCCCAAACATTTCTATCGGTGACAGATCTAAGCATCTTCCTGGCTGCGGGAGTACCCTAATATCACGCAAAAAGTTCATAGAGACACGAGCGTTGTAATGTTGAAAAATAGCACGATGATGTGGTCACATGAGAGGTGACACATGGGGACGCAGGATATCTGTGACGTATACCGCTGTGTGTCATAGTACCCTCAGTCACTACCAGCTGTGACCTGAAGTCATACCCCATGGTACCTCTCACTGACGCCTGGAGTAGCACGTCTTCCCAGGTCACCGTCCAGTCGCTGACAGTGGCCATGCGGGGTAGTGCAGAACCGCTATCCGTTGCTGAACACAATGCGACGCCGTTCGTCAGTAGTCCATACTTTCCGGTCAAAGTACCTTTCTAGACGCAGCTGTTTGTGCTGTGATGTTAACGGCAGCTTACGCATGGGACTGTAATTCTCTAGTCAGGCTGCTGCTGGCTCCGATGGTGCAGGATGAATGTTGTAGCGAGTGCATCACTTGTTCACGGATGGCAGGCGCTGATGTGAAGAGGTACGATATGCTTGGTGCACAATACGGCGATACCCCTTGTGATGGTCAGACGAATACGGCTAATAACCTTGACGACGCATATGGCTGCTGTCATGTACCCACGCAGTCCAACATTGGGTCACTGTCCGTATCCTGCACAGTGATCTCTCAACACCCGGGTGTTCACGCCCCGTGTATGTCCGGCGAGGCCGAGGAACAACACTACACACGAACTACGCTAACGCATTCTGGAGACGTTCCACCTATCACAGAGAATTGCACCTGTAAGCATTTACATACCCGCGGATGGGGTGTACGTGTACGAAGCTAATGTGATATCCGACGATGTATTCTGGTTGCTTTGCTTTTTTGGCAGCCTGTGTAACTTCGGTGTGGATTCCCAAAATCTCTACGGATTGCATGGTTCCTTGAGGATTACCATGCTCGAAGCATCTTTGTCAACCATTCGTCGCATTGTAGACGGACTGTAAAATCTAACCTTTGCTTTACTTGCCGAGTTCAGTGACTCTAATGCAATTTCTTCGCTTTTTTTTTACAATATTGAATTGCTTGGAGGAGAGCATGATTGTAGAAATCTTCATTTGGGCTGTTGAGGAAACGTTCTACCTTGAAAATCATTTCGTCGTCATTCTGGAGATGCTTGCCACGCAAACGTTTCTTCATCCGAGAAAAGAGAAGTCGCTGGGTGACACGTGTGGAGAGTATGGGGGCGAAGCAACTCGCAGAAGTAGCGTACGCTGGCGGGGTTTCTGAATGGGTGTTAGCTCTTGAAAAAACAAGCGAGCGGCGGTCAATGTCATCAAAATGTTCCGGAAGATATTGAAAATTGATCTATGAGTTACTTCGACTTTATCCATGAAAAAAAGTTGAAAAATTAAGACCTGAAACCACTCCAAAGACGACAGAAATCGCCAAAAATCGGAAGCTTTTTGTCAAAGAGCAGCTTTGCTTCGGAGCCCGCAAGCCGACCTCCCGAGATCCTACAATAGAGTAGCGAAGTAGCAGCAAGAACTGCATTGTTCAACTTGAGCAAGCTCCGTAGCGGCAGCTTTGTGCAATACACCCACTGTTTGCCATTTATACTGGAAATGAAGTCCCATGCCTCTTGACAGAGCGTAGGGGAAAGATGCGGGAGACACGCACCGCCGTACTAGGCAAGGTCCTAGTGGAGGTGGTTTGCCGTTGCCTTCCTCCGACCGCAATGGGGATGGATGATGATGATGATGATGACGACACAACAACACCCAGTCATCTCGGGGCAGGTGAAAATCCCTGATCCCGCCGGGAATCGAAAGCGGGACCCCGCGCTCGGGAAGCGAGAACGCTACCGCGAGACCACGATCGGCGGACCCATTTATACTAGGGATGGAAAATCGAAAGCTAAATATCGATATTCGACATAATCGCAAACCGTGGCGTAAATATCGATATAAAGGATTCACGGGACGAAGTTATCGATATTTCGGATAGCAGTGCAATAACTTTTGTTTTAAAATTCGGGTTCATTAAGACTGCATGTGTATTTAAAATTATATGGAGTGTATTTTATGAATTAATAAGAAAATTAAGGGAAACTAAATTTAATTATACATTATTTACATATAAATAGAGAGATATTAGGAAAAAATGAAATAAAGTTACTACAGCATATGAAAAAATAGAAAATGTCACTCTATATACAAATAATATAAATGAAAAGTTATCAATTCCAAAAGTTATTATCTAAATAACTTAAAATAATTAATTTGTTATTCTGTTTTGCATTTCATGTACTTCTTTGTGCAGAAATCAGTACACCAGCTTTTGAAAATAGTCTTTCTGCTGGAACTGAAGTCCCTACAATAGATAAATGATTCCTAGTTGTCTGATACAGACAGGAACTAGGTTGAGAGATTTCTCTTCACATTGTGAATGAAGTATCTCGTAACCATTCAGGGGGGGGGGGGGGATCTTCGTAAATATGTCGATGATTCTGAAGAAGTGTCTTCAATGCCCAGATTTTTTTTTTGCTTCCACGTTTCTAATGCTTCTGCCACCCATTCTTTGTTGAGAGGAGATTACGAGAATCTGCAACTGACAACAGTCAAAATTTCTCGAAGAACTTAAAAGCAAAAACTCTAGTCGCCGTTCTTACGTTGTATAAATTGTCATATTAAAAAGAAAGGAGAGCCGAGTTTTCGCTATAATAAGATGATAATAACAGTAACAAACAGATGAGCCAAAAACAGCCTACTTAAAAGCGTGCTGGTCCATCTCAGGAACGCAGCTCAGCAGTGATTCTGCGTGCTATAGATTCGACGGGTACTTGACGGGTTTATACTTCCCCCAATTTACGGGCGGTTGGTTTGTGGGTGCGGAGCCGGCGCTCGATAGCTTCCCAGTTGGGTTTCATCGGATTCAGATAATCCGAATTTGATGCCCAAGACATCAACCTTAATTCACTATGCTGCTCCTCAAACAACTGCATCGCGACTCTGGCTTTGTGACACGCACAGTTCTACTGCTGGAAGTTGCCATCGCTGATGGAGACGACATCGAGCATAGGGGGGGTACAGGCAGTCACTAATAATGTCCACGTAGTCCACAGCTGTCATGGTGCCTTAGATTACTACTGCAGGTTCCGTAGAAGCCCAGATGAATGCCCCCCATAACATTGTACTGCTCCCACCGGCCTGCGTCCGTGGCGCGCAGCATGTCTCGAGCAGCTGTTCGCCTGTATGACGGGCCAACGGTCTTGCCGCAGCGGTAACACCGGTTCCCGTCACATCGAAGTTAAGCGCTGTCGGGCTGGGCTAGCACTTGGATGAGTGACCATCCGGTCTGCCGAGCGCTGTTGGCAAGCGGAGTGTACTCAGCCCTTGTTAGGCAAACTGAGCTACTTGATTGAGAAGTAGCGGCTCCGATCTCGGAAACTGACATACGAGGTGCGGCTAGAAAAAAACCGGACTGATGCTGGAAAAAACATTTATTTACAATTATTTACAATTTCATGTTATCTCCTTCAATGTACTCTCCTCCTCGGTCTCTACACCGCTCCATACGAATTTTCCACTGTTCATAGCAATGCTGCAGATCATTTTCGGTAAGTCCATACATTACTTCCGTCGCTTTTTCTTTTACTGCTTCAACAGTCCCAAATCTAGTTCCTTTCAAAGCTGACTTGACTTTAGGGAAAAGAAAAAAGTCACAGGGGGCCAAATCAGGTGAGTAGGGTGGATGATCTAAGATGGGAATGTTGTGTTTTGCCAAAAACGTCTTCACTGACAACGCACTGTGAGCTGGGGCATTGTCTTGGTGAAGGATCCATGACTTTTTTCTCCACAAATCGTTCCGTTTTCTCCGTACTCGCTCACGTAGGGTAGCCAGGACGCTAATGTAGTAATGCTGATTCACTGTTTGTCCCTCTGGTACCCAATCAATGTGCACAATCCCTTTGATGTCAAAAAAAACAATCATCATTGCCTTGAATTTCGATTTTGACATTCGTGCTTTTTTTTGTCGTTGAGAACCAGGAGTTTTCCAATGCATCGATTGGCGTTTAGTTTCGGGATCGTAAGTAAAAAACCACGATTCATCACAAGTAATAACATTTTGTAAGAAGGTGGGATCACTTTCAATGTTTTCCAGGATGTCAGAACAAATCATTCTTCGGCGTTCCTTCTGTTCAATTGTGAGACACTTTGGAGCCATTTTTGAACACACTTTGTTCATGTTGAAACTTTCATGAAGAATCTGCCTAACACTTTCCTTGTCAACTCCTGTTAACTCAGACACTGCTCTGATTGTTAAACGGCGATCTTGTCGAACAAGTTTACCGATTTTTTCAATGTTTGCATCAGTTTTTGCTGACAATGGTCCGCCAGTGCGAGTGTCATCACTGGTGTCTTCGCGGCCATCTTTAAATCGTTTAAACCACTCAAACACTTGTGTTCGCGATAAACAATCATCGCCGTACACTTGTTGTAACATTACAAACGTTTCACTTGCAGATTTTCCTAGTTTGAAACAAAATTTGATGTTAACACGCTGTTCTTTCTGTACACTCAACATTTTCCGACGCACAGACAAAACGTCAACTACTTAAAACAGACGCCACGGGCAGACTGAGTGCAGGAGGCAGATGAAACTCGAGCAGTAGGCGGAGCGAGAGTCACGTGACAGGCCACGCGACTTTCAGCCTTATTGCATTCGTTTTATTGTTTCACCAGTACTAGTCCGGTTTCTTTCTAGCCACACCTCGTACAGGCTGGGAGAGCGGTGTGCTGACAACATGACCCTCCATATCCACATCCAGTGACGCTTGTGGGCTGAGGATGACACGTCGGCCGGTCGGCACCTTTGGGCCTTCAAGGCCTGTTCGAGAGTAGTTTAGTTTTAGTTTAGTTCGCCTTGATGACAGCGTATCTGGACACGACAGTCGACCTGGTTTAACAATAAACAGAATTTATCCGACCAGGTGATACGATTCCATTGATCCGCGGTCCAACTCGATGACCCCGTGCCCACTGAAATCATAATTGTTGAGTGAACATGGAAACACCTGGGCACCTAGGGGCCTCTGCTGGGGAACACCGCGTCCAACACTGTGCGCTGAACGGTGTGATCGAAAGCAACTGTGCCTGCAGCAGCGCCATACTCTACTGTCAGATCTGCCACAAATCGCCGACTGTCCTGCTTTAGAGAGCGGGCAAGCCTCTGATCCCTATGTTCGGGGATGAGATATGGACATCCAACTTATCGCCTACTCGTGATTTCAGCGTTCTTCAACCACGTTCCGTAGAAGCTTACGGCAGTAGCACGCGAATAGCCGACCAGTCTCGCCGTTTTCGAGAGGCACTGGACCACAACAATGTCAAAGTCGCTTAAGTCGCCGTATTCCTGCATTTGTGCCACTTATCGTCGACAGAATGATTCCCAAATCGACTCTGCGCCGCTCATATACTTCTGTTACTGCATCACGTGCCCTCGGTGCCACCAGGCAGTACACAATCTCACAGTGGGCGGTGGTCGTAATGTTTCGGCTCATCAGTGTATTATCCGAGTTTATCGCCGCAGGTATCGATGTTACAGATATATCGGCTGGACAAGTATCTTTTAAAATATTACCTTATTGGTTTCGATATATCGCTGCTCGATATCCAGCCCTAACTTATACCAGGTTAGCGAAAGGTGTTGTTTCCTTATAGGGATACTAGCATGAAATAATACTGTGACAGCACCGTACTTTTACAGTCGCTCCTTCTCGTAGACAGAAGATGGGAACACGAGAGGTAGGAGAACTCACGCACGGCTTTCTGTTAATTCTTCAGTCCTCTTTCTTTCTGCGATTACTCTGTTCCAGCGTCCTTGGCGACAGTGTGGTGTCACCGCCAGACACCACACTTGCTAGGTGGTAGCCTTTAAATCGGCCGCGGTCCATTAGTATACGCCGGACCCGCGTGTCGCCACTGTCAGTAATTGCGGACCGAGCGCCACCACACGGCAGGTCTAGAGAGACGTCCTGGCACTCGCCCCAGTTGTACAGCCGACGTTCATAGGAATGGTTCACTGACAATCACGCTCTCATTTGCCGAGACGATAGCGTAGCCTTCAGCTACGTCATTTGCTACGACCTAGCAAGGCGCCATCATCCTTTGTTATATTGCTATTATACTTCTGTATCATCAAGAGCGATGTTCTACAATTATGAATTAAAGTTAAGTATTCCAGAAGCTACGTACTTTTCTTTATAGCATTCATTACGTATCCTGTTTCAGACCTCACGCCAGCCTGCGTGAGTTTAAGCGCGTGCCTTTCGGCTTGCTCTCATTGTGTCTAGGCTGTCTTGTCTAGACACAACAGACAGTCTATCTCGCCACCGCCTCTCTACGCCTCTTGTTTGGCGCTGCGTCATTAACATGTGTTTGACCTTACTAGAAGTCTGTGTACCAGCTATCCACTTTCTCAAATGGTGGAGCACTGTTGCCCTAGACCTCCTCCAATTCAGGAGGGATTGTTGTAGCGCTGTTCCTCTTCTTCGATTATTGCGCACGCTATATACATTTAACGCTTACCGGATAAAATTTTTAGCAATCTCAGACGGCTCGCAAACGACGTGATTATCTACAAGGTCGTGTTATCCGATAAAAGTTGAAATAACGTTCGATAAGACGTCAAAATATCAAACTGCTGCAGAGTCTGAAAATTTGCTATTAACAGATTACTCGTGACGCAGAGAACGTAGAATCTATTATTACAACTCGTGCAAACATACAACTGGAATCTGTCATGTCATAAAGATACCTGAACATAACAATGCATAGGGACTTGATGAATTCATAGATCCATAGGCGTCCGTAAGGGAGGGGGCAAGAGGGAACACTTGCCCAACCTGGATTCTGGGAACAGCCTTTTTTATGTAAGTCTGCAGGCTTTCGTGGACGTTGTCACTGAGGTTAAAATCTTCTGGGATATTAGGCCGCGTCATGTTTCTTCTAAAATGGTCGACGTTTCGACCCCTCTGCTGGCATCTTCCTCAGTATCTTCTGGTGTCCACTTCTGCTAGAACACTAGCAGTAGTGGACACCAGAAGATCCTGAGGAAGATCCCAGCAGAGGGGTTGAAACGTCGATCAGTTTAGAAGAAACATGACGCGGCCTAATATCCCAGATGATTATAACTACAGCATTTATGTTCACTACACGTTTCTCTTGAACTTGTGGCAGTTGTTGTCTGCAGATATACCAATGTCGACCAAGACGGGAAGTACTGCAACTTTAGCAGAACTATGCAAGGTGAACACTGGATATTACCCGAGAACAAATCCATCAGAGGCATTTGAATACTTCTGAAGCTGCTTGAGTGGACTATTGCTGATATGGCTGTCAATGTCAAACGTGGAGGAACAACCACAGCTAAACCAAGACCGCGGAGAACTCGTGTTCTGATGGACTGGGACTGTCGAGCAATCCAGAGGGTGGTTAAAAAAATCACATATAGTGCAACCAGAAACCTAGCTAGCATAATGACTGGGCTTAGGCAGTTAAAAAAATTGGTTTGAATGATCGAGCAGCTCCCAACTTTTTGTAGTCGCTGTTAAGCGGCGCTTGAGGTGGTGTAAAGAGCGACGGCACATCGCAGTGGACCTTGTGGAAACAAGTGGTTTGTAGTGCCGAATTACACTACACCCTGTGGCAATCAGATGGAAGGGTTTGGGTTCGGCAAATGCTTGGAGAACATTGTCAGTGGTTATGTGTCACGCCTAGAGTGAAATATGGAGGATTTGGTGTGATTGTCTGGGGGTGCTTGTCGTGGTTATGTTGGAGTCCCCCTATCCTGCTTAAGAAAACTCTAAATACAGATGGATATCAACACATTTTCCAGTATTTTGTACTACATATAGTAGAGGAACAGCTTGGAGATGACGATTATCTGTATCTGCATGGCGGTGCACCCTGTCATGCACCAGCACCTGTGAGGCAACTTTTTGAGCACAACAAACCTGAAATGGACTGTCCTGGCCCGAGTCCTGATCTGAATGCGATGGAACCACTCTGGGATGAGTGAGAATGTCGACTTTGCTCCATACTCCAATGTCGTTTCGATTGTTGGGAAACAATGGACTACCATTTCTCCAGAGACATTCAGACATCCTACTGAAAGCGTCCCTAGAGGAGAAAGGTGGATGGTACACACACCCCGTGTTTACGTTGACTAATAAATGTCCGGATACTTTTGATGTTGTAAGTTCATGTATAAACATCTACATCTACATGGATACTCTGCAAACCACATTTAAGTGCCTGGCAGAGGGTTCATCGAACCACCTTCGCAATTCTCTGTTATTCCAATCTCGTATAGCGCGCGGAAAGAATGAACACCTATATATTTCCGTACGAGCTCTGATTTCCCTTATTTTATCGTGGTGCTCGTTCCGCCCTATGTAGGTCGGTGTCAACAAAATGTTTTCGCATTCAGAGGAGAAAGATGGTGATTGGAATTTCGTGAGAAGATTCCGTCGCAACGAAAAACGCCTTTCTTTTAATGATTTACAGCCCAAATCCTGTATCATTTCTGTGACATTCTCTCCCATATTTCGCGATAATACAAAACGTGCTGCCTTTCTTTGAACTTTTTGGATGTGCTCCGTCAGTCCTATCTGGTAAGGATCCCACACCGCGCAGCAGTATTCTAAAAGAGCACGGACAAGCGTAGTGTAGGCAGTCTCCTTAGTAGCTCTGTTACATTTTCTAAGTGCCTTGCCAATAAAACGCAGTCTTTGTTTAGCCTTCTCCACAACATTTTCTATGTGTTCTTTCCAATTTAAGTTGTTCGTAATTGTAATACCTAGGTATTTAGTTGAATTTACTGCTTTTATATTAGACTGATTTATCGTGTAACCGAAGTTTAACGAGTTCCTTTTAGCAGTCATGTGGATGACCTCACACTTTTCGTTGTGTAGGGTCAACTGCCACTTTTCGCATCATTCAGATATTCTTTTCTAAATCGTTTTGCAGTTTGTTTTGATCTTCTGATGACTTTATTAGTCGATAAACGACGGCGTCATCTGCAAACAACCGAAGACGGCTGCTCAGATTGTCTCCCATATCGTTTATGTAGATAAGGAACAGCAAATGGCCTATAACACTACCTTGGGGAACGCCTGAAACCACTTCTGTTTTACTCGATGACAAAATGAGAAAGTAGCTGTGGACTAATGTTTACCAAAATAAATTCATTTAGTTTTAGTACCTTATAGCTGCTTCGCTCATTGAAGAGCATGTACGACATTCACCTCATTCAAGTTATAGTCTAGGGCAGGCCTTCCCAAACTTTTCTCCTGTCAGAACACTTCGAGAATTCTGCTTATTTTGGAAGGAACACCTTGTTTATTCTTATGTTTAATAAAATTTTAAAGAACGAGAAAAACTTGTTTTATTCAGTGATTACTTCAGTTTTAAAACACAACTAATAACAAAGAAATCTTAATTAAATAAAAAATGGTATCGTCAAAATGTCGGAAAACTCATGTTACTAACAGTTTTCCGCGGAGCACTTATTCACTTCCTGTGGAAAACTGCGGAACACAGTCTTGGGAAATCCTGTAGGCCGTAGGGGATGTGCGCCCGCACGAGAGTCGAGAGTGGAGGGCCGTCGCCACGTGCCCCTGAGTGTGGGCAGGCCCGCGCGACAGGCGGCGCGCCGCGGGGTGGCGTTGCCATGGCAGCGGCAGCGGCGGCCGCGAGAGCGGAGCACGCCTGCATTATGTAACGCGGATGCCACAGCCCGGCGCTTTCGATCGCACTCGCCCCGCGTTTGGCACGGTCACCGCGGCGAACTTCCATCTGGGCGCCTCGGGGGAGCTCTCCCTGCGAGAGCGCGAGCACAGCTGGCGGCACTCGGCGACGGTTTTGTCAGTACTCTGAAAAGTGTGCAAACTTCCATAGCCGAAGAGCGTTATCGATTTTCTTCTCCCATCTCGCTAGGAACCGCAATCAAAACTAAGATAAAATGTAGCACAGACGCTTCGGTCATTCCGACAATGGATTATTTCGGCATCAGACATTGTGGAAGTTATAATGTGACCTATTTGGCAGCAAACACGTGTCAATCGATAATTTTTGTTGGTTGCCGGCCGCGGTGGCCGTGCGGTTCTAGGCTCTGCAGTCCGGAACAGCAGGACTTCTACGGTCGCAGGTTCGAATCCTTCCTCGGGCGTGGATGTGTGTGATGTCCTTAGGTTAGTTAGGTTTAAGTAGTTCTAAGTTCTAGGGGACTGATGACCTAAGATGTTGAGTCCCATAGAGCTCAGAGCCATTTGAACCATTTTTTTGTTGTTGGCTGTTTTGTGCCTGACTAATAGAAATACTGGGGTAATGTGACCTTTTTGTGCAAGTACTCCAGCACTACCACTGGCAACTCATTTACAACAAGTTAGTCTCTTTTCCAGACCGCTGCATGGCTGTATAAAAAATCATGCATTCGCCTTGCTGCATACATTTTGTTTGTCCTCCTCAAAAGAACAAACTAGGCGTTTATACCAAGGCGAACGCATATATCCTCTATAACTTACAATATTTTATGACTTAAGAAAAAGCGTCTAATGATATCTGCAATCATATTGAGACTAAATGATAAAACATTTGTCTTATCGCCAAAATAATTTTCTTTATCGTCTCACGACACATAATATCTGTGGCATGAAACATACAGGATAGGCAACCCTTAGGTTTCACATGCCTCTAAGTAGGCGCTAGAGTAGCAGTGAATCGCCACTCAGCTGAACAGCTGAAAGGGTGTCAAAGTCTCTGTAAAAAAAAAAAGGGAGGGGGTTGTTCAAATGGCTCTGAGCCCTATGCGACTTAACTTCTGAGGTCAACAGTCCCCTAGAACCTAAGGACATCACACACATCCATGCCCGAGGCTGGATTCGAACCTGCGACCGTAGCGGTCGCACTGTTCCAGACTGTAGCGCCTAGAACCGCTCGGTCACCCCAGCCGACAAAGTCTCAGTACGTGTACATTTTTAAAGTGCGCAATGAAGGACACGCTTGGCAACAAGGGTATTGCCGAATTGGGGGGGGGGGGAGGGGGGAGGGTCTTACAGCAAATATTTGTCGTTTTATTCAGGCACTTGTCAATGTTGCGCCCACTCTGTGATCACATGAGGGTGCAAAACAGGAGGGCTGAAAAAGCATGAGCACCCTTTACTGCTTCTGATCACATTTAAATTTGGCCGAATGGTTTTGAACGATTGCTAGTGACTCCATCCTGTAGAACATAGCAAAAGTTGTGGTCGAGATACGCCCCTGAAGAGTCAGATCACGTTCAGTCGGGTTGCAGACCAACGATGTCATTCGAGAAGGGTTTAATCATGAAAGGTGGGTCAGTAGTGTCGAACACTGTCAAGAACGTTTTTTTGTTGCTCATCGCACTGCGAACTATAGTTTTCGACCGCCGCATGTATGAGAATCAACGGCTCAGTTAGTTATGAACAATAGTGTATCAACACCGAGGTGACAAAAGTCTTGGGATACCACTTCATATCGTTTCGCGCCTCCATTTGCTTGATGTAGCTGGGCAATTCGGCGACGTATGGACTCAACAGATGTTCAGATGTGTGTGAAATCTTATGAGACTTAGCTGCTAAGGTCATCAGTCCCTAAGCTTACACACTACTTAACCTAAATCATCCGAAGGACAAACACACACAAACCCATGCCCGAGGGAGGACTCGAACCTTAGTCGGGACCAGCCGCACAGTCCATGACTACAGCGCCTCAGACCGCTCGGCCAATCCCGCGCGGCATGGACTCAACAAGTCGTTGTAAATCCCCTGCAGAAATGTTAAGTCATGCTGCCTCTACAGCCATGCATAACAGTGAAAGTGTTGCCGGTGCAGGATTTTGTTTACGAACTGACCTCTCGATTAAGTCCCATAAATGTTGGATGGGATTCACGTAAGGGCGATCTGGTTGGCGATGTCATTCCCTCGAATTGTCCAAAATGTTCTTCACCCAATCGCGAACAATTGTGGCCGGGTATTATGGCACATAGTCATCCACAAAAATTCCGCCCTTGTCTGGGAACATGAAGTCCATGAATGACTGCAAATAGTCTCCAAGTAGCTGAATATAACCATTTCCAGGTCCCCACGCTAACACAGTGCCTTTTTGCCAACATGGCCCCATGGCTTCGCTAAATGTGTGCGCCACACTCGAACTCTACCATCAGCTTTTACCAACTGAAGTCGGGACTCATGTGACCACGCCACTGTTTTCCGGTAGTCTAGGGTCCTGCCGATATGGTCACGAGCCAAGGAGAGACGCTGCAGGCACCGTCGTGCTGTTAACAAAGGCACTCGCGTCGATCGTCTGCTGCTATAGCCCATTAACGGCATATTTAGCCACACTGTCCTAACGGATATGTTTGTCGTACGTCCCACATTGTTTTCTTCTGTCATTTCACACAGTATTGCTTGGCTGTTAGCTCTGACAACGCAAACGCCGCTGCTCTCGGTCGTTAAGTAAAGGTCGTCGGCCACTGCGTTGTCTGCGGTGAGGGATGATGCCTGAAATCTGGTATTCTCGATACACTATTGACACTGTGGATCTCGGAATATTGAATTCCCTAACGATTTCCGAAATGGAAGTCCCAAGTGTCTCTCTCCAAGTACCATTCCGCGTTGAAAGTCTGTTAATTCCCTTCGTGCAGCCATAATCACTTTGGAAACTTTTTCACATGAATTATTTGAATGTAAATGACAGCTCGACCAATGCACTGTTCTTTTATACATTGTGTACGCGATACTACTGCCATCTGTGTATGTGCATATCGTTATCCCGTGATTTTTGTCACCTCAGTGTATACACAGGTTGGGGCAAATAAATGTGCCCTGGAAGAGTGGATACTGTTGTTGTTGTGGTCTTCAGTCCTGAGACTGGTTTGATGCAGCTCTCCATGCTACTCTATCCTGTGCAAGCTTCTTCATCTCCCAGTACCTACTGCAACCTACATCCTTCTGAATCTGCTTAGTGTATTCATCTCTTGGTCTCCCTGTACGATTTTTACCCTCCACGCTGCCCTCCAATGCTAAATTTGTGATCCCTTGATGCCTCAGGACATGTCCTACCACCCGATCCCTTCTTCTAGTCAAGTTGTGCCACAAACTTCTCTTCTCCCCAATCCTATTCAATACCTCCTCATTAGTTACGTGATCTACCCACCTTATCTTCAGCATTCTTCTGTAGCACCACATTTCGAAAGCTTCTATTCTCTTCTTGTCCAAACTGGTTATCGTCCATGTTTCACTTCCATACATGACTACACTCCATACAAATACTTTCAGAAACGACTTCCTGAGACTAGATGTTAACAAATTTCTCTTCTTCAGAAACGATTTCCTTGCCATTGCCAGTATACATTTTATATCCTCTCTACTTCGACCATCATCAGTTATTTTACTCCCTAAATAGCAAAACTCCTTTACTACTTTAAGTGTCTCATTTCCTAATCTAATCCCCTCAGCATCACTCGATTTAATTTGACTACATTCCATTATCCTCGTTTTGCTTTTGTTGATGTTCATCTTATATCCTCCTTTCAAGACACTGTCCATTCCGTTCAACTGCTCTTCCAAGTCCTTTGCTGTCTCTGACAGAATTACAATGTCATCGGCGAACCTCAAAGTTTTTACTTCTTCTCCATGAATTTTAATACCTACTCCGAATTTTTCTTTTGTTTCCTTTACTGCTTGCTCAATATACAGATTGAATAACATCGGGGAGAGGCTACAACCTTGTCTCACTCCTTTCCCAACCACTGCTTCCCTTTCATGCCCCTCGACTCTTATAACTGCCATCTGGTTTCTGTACAAATTGTAAATAGCCTTTCGCTCCTTGTATTTGACCCCTGCCACCTTCAGAATTTGAAAGAGAGTATTCCAGTTAACATTGTCAAAAGATTTCTCTAAGTCTACAAATGCTAGAAACGTAGGTTTGCCTTTTCTTAGTCTTTCTTCTAAGATAAGTCGTAAGGTTAGTATTGCCTCACGTGTTCCAACATTTCTACGGAATCCAAACTGATCTTCCCCGAGGTCCGCTTCTACCAGTTTTTCCATTCGTCTGTAAAGAATTCGCGTTAGTATTTTGCAGCTGTGACTTATTAAACTGATAGTTCGGTAATTTTCACATCTGTCAACACCTGCTTTCTTTGGGATTGGAATTATTGTATTCTTCTTGAAGTCTGTGGGTATTTCGCCTGTCTCATACATCTTGCTCACCAGATGGTAGAGTTTTGTCATGACTGGCTCTCCCAAGGCCATCAGTAGTTCTAATGGAATGTTGTCTACTCCCGGGGCCTTGTTTCGACTCAGGTCTTTCAGTGCTCTGTCAAACTCTTCACGCAGTATCTTATCTCCCATTTCATCTTCATCTACATCCTCTTCCATTTCCATAATATTGTCCTCAAGTACACCGCCCTTGTATAAACCCTCTATATACTCATTCCACCTTTCTGTCTTCCCTTCTTTGCTTAGAACTGGGTTGCCATCTGAACTCTTGATATTCATACAAGTGGTTCTCTTCTCTCCAAAGGTCTCTTTAATTTTCCTGTGGATACTATAGGACGAGAACGTATGCATATAACCAAACCCCCGTGACGCGCACACCATGTGTAAGGTTGCTACGTGATCCACACGGGTTCAGAGCGTAGTGCGGGCTGTGTCAGCGTGAGTGGAGCAGTGTAAAGGGGGCGATGGTACTCACAGTGGAGCGGCGGATGTATGTTGTGGAAAGTTACGTGACAACAAAACCGTGGAAAAGGTGTGGTAAGTTGCCTGCTGAGAAGTTTAATGGTGTCAAAGTGCCATGCAACGCTTAATCCGAAAATGGTGTCAGACAACATCTGTTCTGAATAAATCAAGAAGCATTCCGAACAGAGAATGAGGCGGTAGTTCACCAGAAAATGCATCAGAATTCTACCAAATCAACGCGATTCTTGTCGCAAGAGACCAGCATATCACGTTAATCATGTGGATGGATACTGCAGCTGGACATGCGTCCCTACTGAGTGTCTGTTGTTCATGCATTAAAACCAGCAGATTTTCCTGAGCACCTCCACTTTTGTGAGTGGCTGCTTACTGATATAACAAGGAATGGCTTGGTCATGGATCTGTTGTGTATGTCTGAAGCCTGGTTTCACCTCACTGGTTATGTCAACTCACAGGATCAGTTTCTGGGCAGCGGGGAATCCGCATAACTTCCACGAAACACCTTTGCATGATCAGAAGGTTGGGGTTTGGTGTGCAGTGTCCGCACGCCTCACTAATGGTTCCGTTTTCTTTCATCAGACACTGACTTCGGCTCATTACATTGCCCACAATTGGAAAGCATTTGTGGCACCGTTCGGAGGAGAAGAGAACTAACTTCCAACGGGATGGAGCAACTGCCCATATAGCCGGCCGAACCTTGGAGCACATTTACACAGTCTTCACACCTGACAGAGTTGTTAGCAGATGCCAATGTGATCGCGGCCGCAGCTGGCCACCCAGGTCACCTGATCTGTCAATGTGGGGAGCCCTCAAATCTGGCGTGTATCACAACAACTCTCGCAGTCTTCAAGAACTGCAGCAGAACATTTCGGATGAGACTGCAGCAATTCTAGCAGTCCAGTTTCGAATCGCCTTCAGCAACTTGCTAACCGGGGCCCAGAAGTGCCAAGAGATGAACGGTGCTCACTTTTAACTTCTGCTGCAGTCATGTTAAGTACTGTATTTGCTTTCCTCTACTGTGGTTCTTTGTACCTTGGAACTCTGTTCTTCGGGCCACTTTTATTTGCCCCAGCCTGTACATACTGTCTCCTGAAGCAGTCTAGGGATGACGTCAGTAATATTGTACAATGTTGTTGACCGTCTAGGGGCCGCGTAAGGCATTCATCTATGTAGCTGTCCCCGTAAAAAGAAACACCGAAAACTTTAGAAACAGGTTCCTTATACAGAAATAATTAAAAAATGTCTAGTTAACATGGGATCTAAGATGTATACCTTAAGAGGTATGAGCACTTGTTCGTCTTCGATACTACGAAACAGGTCTTTCCTACTGCAACGCCGTTGTTTTCCATATTGTGGAAGGAGGAAGTGTTGATGTTCAAATGTGTGTGAAATCTTATTGGACTTAACTGCTAAGATCATCAGTCCCTAAGCTTACACACTACTTAACCTAAATTACCCTAAGGACAAACACACACACACCCATGCCCGAGGGAGGACTCGAACCTCCACCGGGACTAGCCGCAGAGTTCATGACTGCAGCGCCTTAGACCAAATGTTGATGAAAACCAGATAAAAACCTAGTAAAAACGGGGCTAAGGTGCATACTTGAAGAGCTATGACCACTTGTTCATTTTCGCTAGTGTGAAACACATCTCTTATACTGAAGAATAGCTCTTAAGGTACGCATTTTAGAACATATGTTTACTAGACATTTTTGTCTTGTTTTGGTCCATACTGTTTCCTCTCAAAATAAGAAAAGAAAAGGCCTTGCAGTGGAAGAGATGTGTTGCGTATTATCGAAGGTGTAAAAGTGCTCATATCTCTTAAGGTATTGACTTTAGGGCCCTTGTTTACTAGAAATTTTTTTTCTTGTTTTGGTGTAAGGAACCTGTCCATAAAGTTTGTCGGTGTTTTCTGGAACACCCTGTATATATGAAAGGCGAAGTCCCGAGACTGACTCATCATTGCCCTGTCCAAGCTGCTAAGGATAGAAATTCGAAATTTGTAGGTGTTGATCTTGTACTGTAGGCGTCGTTTAAGAAGCGATTTTTCGAAATTCCACCCTGAAGGGGGTGTAACAGAGGATGAAATATTTTTCGAAAATATGTCGCTATTAACGCAGTTTTGAAGCTAGACCTATGGAAATGGGTATCCGATTTCTCAGTCAGAAATAAAGAAATTCAGAAATTTTGGAAATTTAACCCCTCAGTGGGAGGGGGTAAAACAGTGGGTGAAAGCCTTTTTTAATTATTTTAGAGAACTACTGAAGTATTTTTAACGATACGTCTATGTAAATTGTTATTCGATTTTTCGTTTGAAAATAAAAAATAGTTGTTTCAGTATTTTTGGAAATTCAGCTCCTAAAGGGGGTTAAATAGGGGATGGAATGTCTTATGAAAATATTTCATTGTGAAAGCATTTTTAAAGATGAATGTTTGAAAATTTGTATTAGGCTTCTCGGTTAGAAATGGAAAAAAAAGATATGTTTCACTGTTTTTGGAAACTCAACCGCTAAGGCGGTGAAGCAGGGCGGACTGATTCACTGACTCATCTTCGACCAGCCCAACAGCTGAGGATAGGAAGTTGAAATTTGGAGGTTATACTGTAGGCTTGGTTTAAGAAGTGATTGTTCGAAACTGCACTTCAAAGGAGGTGAAACAGGGGAGAAAGGGCTTTTGAAAATATGTCGCTACTAAAGGTAATTTTGGAGGTATAACCACGAAAACTAGTATTTGGTTTCTCAGTCAGAAATAAAAAAATTCCTATTCCCGCATTTTTGGAAATAAAAACATCAATGGGGAAATTAATCATTATTAAAGGACTACTAAAGCACTATTAAAGCAAACATGTAAGAAATAAAAAAAATACTTGTTTCAGTGTTTATGGAAATTCATCCCTTAAGGGAGTGAAACAGTGAAACAGGGGATGAAATGTTTCATGAAATTATTTCGTTATAAAAGCATTTTCAAAGCTAAATCAGTGAACATTTGTATTTGGCCTCTCTGTTAAAAATTTAAAAAAAATACGTTACTTGATGATGGAGATTCATCCACTAAGGGGGCGAAACAGCGGATGAGAATTTTTAAGAAAACATTTCGTTAGATTAAAAAAATTTTAAAGTTAAATCTATGATGTGTATATGAAAATTAGTATTTCGCTTCTCAGTTATAGCGAAATATGTGTTTGGGGGATGAAAGTTTCTATGGAAATATCTTCACAAAAACGCCAAAGGCATGACTAACAAAAGCCATGGAGTCCGCTACCAGAATCGCTTTTTGATCACCATTACATTAAAAAAAAAAAAAGACCATGCTTCCGAGTCCTTAACTAGCGTTAAACGTTTATAATGTTGCGTTGAACAACACAAAAATTCAATTAAGCGAAAACGAAAAAATCTGTGCAGACTATACGGTTTACGCGAGAAAAGCAGCGGGCGCTATGGTGCTATTCTATATAAATCATATTTTTGGTAAGTGCCTAGTTTAGTGTATGTTTTCTTTTTATATTTTTTTCGATGCAGGAATCGTTGTCGCCCAGCGATCTATTGACCGATAGTATTTGTGTGTGCATTGACAATGTGTCGAAAAGGCAATATTGGTTTATTTCTATCTCGAGTAAACCGTTTATCTAGGTGCTCCAGACATTTGCTGATAACGAGTCCAGGTTTGTCTTTGTGTCTGCCGCCCGGCAAGAGATATTGTGTAGATGAGTGTTAATGCTTTTCGTGAAGTGTCTTGCAACTTCAAATGTTGACACAGGTGGCCTATACAATCAGCATTTGATCGAAATTTAACCTTCTTAAAAAGAACTAATTCTTAGTCTGTTTCGCTTATATTGATATGGTTTCTAATTCATCAGTAATAGCTATAGCGAAGGGACCAGTCAAGAGTAAAACTAATGTTTTATTACCAAGGTTTCTTTGTTTAATTGTACTTAAGGCTTGCTGATTACTACATCTAATGTATGTTGAAGTACAGGTACATATGCTTTTAGGGATTGTATGGTGAAATAGCTTTTCACTAATAATAGGAAATATACATAGTCTTACACTGCAACACACACCAGTTATTTTAACGACGTTGAGGCTGTATATGGGTTTTACGGAAATGAAAATATTAGTATTCCCTGGCACCAATTTGGGACTCCTGTTTCTTCTTTGGTGCTTCTTTGCAACACAAAAAAATAAGTAGGCTTATTCCGAAGGTTCTAATAGTTCATTAATGGGATACTAGTAAGAGATCAATCCACTTAATTTACCTTACGGCATTAGAGTGGTTGTCCCTTCCATCTACCTGACGTAGTCTCCCTACCATTACTGTGCAATGTCACGGGACAATTTAGTTGCTATCTCCTGGTTCAAAAAATTCGCTCTGAAGTACGGGCCTACAGGGTGGTCGGAAATTCCCGTTACAGACTTCTGGGACTTGTAGAGGGGTGTGAGTACATCGTATTTTAAATAGGAACCCATGTCCGGAAACGTCATCCATAGAGGCTACAGAGCGTCAAAGTTATAGGCGCGGGCGTCTGTAAATGTACGTATACACGGGGTGATTCCGTGATGACGTTACGGACTTTGTAGGATGATGGAGAACGATAAATGTATTAATATGAAGTAAGGATCTCTGTACCGGAAACGAACGAGTGGAACGGCATAAACGAAAACCTTTCTGATACCTCTGACAGTTGAATACATGTACCGGTTCTTGTGTTGCGAAGAGTGTAGGGCTGGTAACTTTCAGTGGTGGTAGTGTGGACAAAAACTAGAAGAAATGTCCAATAAACGTGGGCTCCAAAGTGCGTATCTTAACAGCTATGAACACTTGCTCAGTAGAGGAGGTGTGTTTCACGTTAGCGAAGATGAACGAATGGCCATAGCTCCTCAGGTATGCTATTTAGCGCCCACGTTTATTGGTCATTTTTTCTCGTTTTTGTCCACCACTGAAAGTTACCAGCCCTACACTCTTCGCAACACAAGAACCGGTACATGTGTTCAACTGTCAGAGGTATAAGAACGGTTTTCGTTTATGACGTTCGATTCGTTCGTTTCCGGTAAAGGGATCCCTACTTCAGATTAAGGGGCTCCGGAAAGGCTCAAAATCATGAAAAGTTCAATTTTTACTTTTTTGCGTTTTCTGAATCTGCAGACTATTACCTTTTAATAGATATGTAATTTTATCAATTCCGAAGACTACAACTATTTTTAATTTTTTTTTGAAATGTGTTCTACATGGGCGTGACCCACTGTGGCGCTGTTAAACTGCTGTCAAATGGTGTTATTATTAACGTCCGTGTTCATCAGGTACATTTTAGTGATGTGAGATAAAGTATGTGTTGTGGCTAACCTGTGAAGGTTCAATATATATCGCTGGTGTGATTGTCGATTGTTTCATGTTTATTTACTCTGTCGTTATCTCGAAAATATTCGTAATTAATTCTGTTTCTTGAGTCTCTGTTTTGTTGAAGTATAATAATGAGTAAAAGTAAAGTTATTAGAAATCCTCTGAAGGCTTTTAAGAAAAGGAGAAATGTTGCAAAGCTAAAGATATGTGTTATTACTGTAAACAATAAAGACGATGAAAATCCCCAACATAGCTTGTGTCCCAAAGAAGAAGACAGTTGGTGTAAATATAACAAAGGATTGCTAACTGGTGAAGTGTACACTCATAAGCATAGTCTGCCTCATGCAATAATGGAGGTGATAAAACCTATTTTCAGAGACTTAGCAGCACCTGAACTGTTGAAAAAGTGTATTCACGGAAAAACTCAAAACCCCAATGAAAGTGTAAATAGTGTTATATGGTCGAGAATCCCCAAGACTGTATTTGTTGGAATAGAAACACTTCACTTTGGTGTGTATGATACTGTTGCGACTTTCAATGATGGCAACATTGTAAGGTGCAAGGTATTTAGAAATATGGGAATGAAGATAGGTTCTAACATGGTACGAGCGATGCTTGCTTTAGACAAGGAACGCCTTCGGGCTGCAGACAGGGCTGTAAAGAGTCTAGAAATACAAGCAAGAGTAAACAGGAGGAGGAACAAGAGGAAGCTGGAGGAGGAGTTTGCAGAGGATGAAGATAATCCATCCTATGGACCTGGAATGCACTAAAAAGTTAATCCAATCTTTGTCGCTCGATTCCCAAAACTTTTATTTTCTCATACTAATTACATGTTTTCTAAGGATCTTCCAAACATATTTGTTTCAAACTTTCAGTAAATGTTACACAGTACCTTCTGCATAATTTAACACAGCCTTTTTCCAAAAAACTGTATATTTTTGAATATATAAATAAAAAATTGCAAAAAGGTGTTGTGAATTTTCATTACAATTGAAAAAAAAACCATCTCTAATAACTGAACTAAAATTTTGTAAAATCCCTGTGTTAAGTTGTAGCCCATATTCCAATAAATAATCTGTAAAAAGTTCAACTTCCTACCTCAAATACTTTGTGAGAAAAGATGTAATTTATAAGCGTTATTTTAACATTGTAATTATAGGGCGTTCCGGAGCTCCTTAATACATTTATCGTTCTCCATCGTCCCAGAAAGTCTGTAACATCATCACGGAATCACCCCGTGTATACGTACATTTACAGACGCCCGCGCCTACAACTTCGACGCTCTGTAGTTTCGTTGGATGACATTTCCGGACATGGGTTCCTATTCGAAATACGATGTACTCACTCCCCTCTACAAGTCTGTAACGGGAATTTCCGACCACTCTGTGTAAGTTCCCGTCCCAGGTTGTTCATTCCCTTGCTGGTTCGTCATCAGTCCCACTCCAGCTGGAGTTCATTGAGGTTGCCATAGTTGCATTTGCTGTTGAGACAGGCAGTCATAGGTAAGATGCTGTGGGCCGCATGGTTAAGTCCCGTGTCACCAACGTGAAATAAGACATAAGATTTTACTGCGAAGCTGTTCGTCAAGCTCGCTAAGTGAGTTTAGTATCCGACATTCTTACGTTGGATGTTTTCCAGTGTGTCTTCTTTTCTCATGTACAAGTTAACATTCACGTAATTACATGTTAGAAATCAAATGGTTCAAATGGCTCTGAGCACTATGGGACTTAACATCTGAGGTCATCAGTCCCCTAGAACTTAGAACTACTTAAACCTAACTAACCTGAGGACATCACACACATCCATGCCCGAGGCAGGATTCGAACCTGCGACCGTAGCGGTCGCGCGGTTCAAGACTGAAGCGCGTAGAACCGCTCGGCCACACCAGCCCGCTGTTAGAAATCCTCTGATAATATTTGGTACCTCGTGCTGCGACTGACTTGTGTCAGTGCAACAAATGGTCGACTATACACTCATTTCGGTACATTACGTATTGGGCTATTGTTTCGCCTTTACTCGAATAGAAATTACAAACTTTGATGCAGCCCGCTGCGAATTTCTCTCCTGTGCCAACTTTTTCTTCTTAGAGTAGCACTTGCAACCTACGTCTTCAGTTATTTTGTTGGATGTATTCCTGTCTCTGTTTCCCTCTACAGTTTCTACCCTCTACAGCTATCTCTACAACCAAGGAAGTTATTCCGTGAGGTCTAAAACAGATGTCCTACTATCCTGTCTCTTCTCCTCGTCAGTGTTTTCCATGCGTTCCTTTCCTCGTCGATTCTCTGGAGAACCTCCTCATTTCTTACCTCATTAACCCACATAAGTTTCAACATTCTTCTGTAACACCACATCTCAAGTGCTTCGATTCTCTTCTTTTCTGGTTTTCCCGCAGTCGATGTTTCAAACGGCTCTGAGCACTATGGGACTTAACATCTGAGGTCATCAGTCCCCTAGAACTTAGAACTACTTAAACCTAACCAACCTAAGGACATCACACACATCCATGCCCGAGGCAGGATTCGAACCTGCGACCGTAGCAGTCGGGCGGTTTCGGACTGAGAGTCGATGTTTCGCTACCATAAATTTCTGTGCTCGAAACGTACGTTCTGAAAATTTCTTACTCAAATTATAATCACAATAACAACGAATAGTGACGGGTCCTGGAGCTTTCGTACTTACCAATCACGTGTGCTTTCCTTGGGTATCTTCTTCTTCTACTTTTTATTCTAGTTTTAGACTACTTCCTCTGTGTCAGGTTTTCCTTTTGGTTGGTATTTTATGGTTCCATACTCAGTCGGTAAAACTGGTACACTTATACGATCGTTGTATAATCTTTGTGCCTGTCCGACTGTTAAAAACTGATTTTCTCAGGACCGGATTGGCGTATCAAGTTCACATTTATGTCACATACTGGCCTCTGAGGTCCCTTGGAGGTGTAAAATATTAAAACATCTAAGCCAATGCTGTCAAAAGATGCGATCATTTATGTTACATATTTTAATACTCGCAACCTCACTCATCAGAACCCATAGGGTGTTTCCCGTTGGCCTAGAATCATGCAATTTGGCAGGGTTTCACAGCACAACCAAAGGAAAAATTACATCACACGCAAAAAAAAAATTCTTTTGTCATTTGTTAACAGACGTCAAACTTGAACTTACAACAGTCAGTAGTGGTCGCAATTGTAAAAGTTAAACATCAGGCAAGGAATGACTCATGTGACGCGATTCAGAAGTTACCCATTGTCAGATACCCAGGAGCAATTACTACACGTAGATACGGGGTTTCAAGATGTTCGTGAAACAAACATTCGCAGACTAGTTAGCAGGTAGATACGGCGTTTCAAGTTGTATGTGAAACGCCATATCTATGTGCAGTAATCGCTCCTGGCAGTCTGATGATGGATAAATTGCGGAACATGTCATATGAGCAGTAAAGTCATTCAACCATTGCGACCCAGTCAGCCTGACTGGAAATGGAACTGAGTGTACGACATTGTGGACCCGGAGTCCCCCATTCGGGGAAGTTCGGCCGCCGAGGGCAAGTACTTATTTCAGTCGACGCCGCACTGGGCGACTTGCGCGTCGGAGATGGGGATGAAATGATGATGAGGACGACACAACACCCAGTCCCTGAGCGGAGAAAATCTTCTGCCCCAGCCGGGAATCGAACCCGGGACCCTTGCCGTGCCATTCCGCCGCGCTGAGCACTCAGCTAACGGGGTCGTCAGCCTGAATGGAGAACTATAGGTTGTTATTATAATGGTCGTCTGCCTCCTGCGAGACTGTACGTCACACTTATATTCTTGAAATTAAAACTATTCCTGAAAATCTTGGAACCCCTGGGACCGATATCTTGTCAGTATAAATGTCGATAACAGGCAAAAATGGTCGAGATTCTCGAACATATGAACTGTCTCTTTTCGTAATTAAGTTCGTGCGGAATCCTCAGTGCACGTGTCCCACTCACATTCGGTCAATTTTCTTTTAATTTATACAGGTAATGTTCAATTCTTTCAAAATGTTCACTCCACTTCATATTTTCTTATGCCTTTTTGCACTTCACATGTTTGGTTCATTTATGATTTAACATTAAATCTATCTATTCTATTACGTCGTTCGCCACTTCTTAAAAACCTGGACTCCGTGTGCCTGATCTACACTTTTTGATTCTTGTTTACCACCCATGATCACTGCCATATAATAACAGTGGAATTGCGTGTATTTTACTAAACATACTCTATTTTGTATGTACACTATTGGCCATTAAAATTGCTACACCAAGAAGAAATGCAGATGATAAACGGGGATTCATTGGAGAAATAGTATTATACTAGAACTGACACGTGATTACATTTTCACGCAATTTGGGTGCATAGATCCTGAGAAATCAGTACCCAGAACAACCACCTCTGGCCGTCAAACAGAGCTTGGATGGCGTGTACAGGTACATCTGTCCATTCAGCTTCAACACGATACCACAGTTCATCAAGAGTAGTGACTGGCGTATTCTGCGGAGCCAGTTGCTCGGCCACCATTGACCAGACGTTTTCAGTCGGTGAGAGATCTGGAGAATATGCTGGCCAGGGCAGCAGTCGAACATTTTCTGTATCCAGAAAGGCCAGTACAGGACCTGCAACATGCGGTCGTGCATTATCCTGCTGAATTGTAGGGTTTCGCAGGGATCAAATGAAGGGTAGAGCCACGGGTCGTAACACATCTGAAACGTAACGTCCACTGTTCAAAGTGCTGTCAATGTGAACAATACGTGACCGAGACGTGTAAACAATGGCACCCCATACCATCACGCCGGGTGATACGCCAGTATAGCGATGACGAATACACGCTTCCAATGTGCGTTTACCGCGCTGTCGCCAAACACGGATGCGACCATCATGATGGTGTAAACAGAACCTGGATTCATCCGAAAAAATGACGTTTTGCCATTCGTGCAACCAGGTTCATGGTTGAGTACACCATCGCAGGCGCTCCCGTCTGTGCTGCAGCGTCAAGGGTAACCGCAGCCATGGTCTCCGAGCTCACAGTCCATGCTGCTGCAAACGTCGTCGAACTGACCGTGCAGATCGTTGTTGTCTTGCAAACGTCCCCATCTGCTGACTCAGGGATCGAGACGTGGCTGCACGATCCGTTACAGCCATGCGGATAAGATGCCTGTCATCTCGACTGCTAGTGATACGAGGCCCTTGGGATGCAGCACGGCGTTCCGAATACCCTCCTGAACCCACCGATTCTATATTCTGCTAACAGTCATTGGATCTCGACCGAAGCGAGCAGCAATGTCGCGATACGATAAACCGCAATCGCGATAGGCTACAATCCGACCTTTATCAAAGTCGGAAACGTGATGGTACGCATTTCTCCTCCTTACACGAGGCTTCACAACAACGCTTCACCAGGCAACGCCGGTCAACTGCTGTTTGTGTATGAGAAATCGGTTGGAAACTTTCCTCATGTCAGCATGTTGTAGGTGTCACCAACGGCGCCAACCTTGTGAACCTTATGTGAATGCTCTGAAAAGCTAATCATTTTCATATCACGGCATCTTCTTCCTGTCGGTTAAATTTCGCGTCTGTAGCACGTCACCTTCGTGGTGTAGCAATTTTAATTGCCAGTAGTGTATAAAAACCTCTAAGCCAATGCTATCTAAAGATGCGATCATTTATGTTACATATTTTAACACTCGCAACCTCATCCATCATAACCCATAGGGTATTTCCCGGTGGCCTAGAATCATGCAATTTGGCAAGGTTTCACAGCACACCCAAAGGAAAAATTACATCACACGAAAAAAAAAATTTCTTTTGTCATTTGTTAACAGACGTCAAACATGAACTTAAAACAGTCTGTAATGGTCGCAGTTGTAAAAGTCAAACATCAGGCAAGGATGGCTTTATCGTTCACATGACGCGTTTCAGAAGTTATCCATCATCAGATACCCAGGAGCGATTACTACACGTCGATATGGCGTATCCAAATGTTTGTGAATCAAACATTCGCAGACTAGTCTGCAGGTAGATACGGCGTTTCAAGTTGTATGTGAAACGCCAGATCTACGTGCAGTAATCGCTCCTGGCAGTCTGATGATGGATAAATTGCGGAACATGTCATATGAGCAGTAAAGTCATTCCATTCCTGATGTCTGACTTTGCCATTGCGACCCAGTCAGCCTGACTGGAAATGGAGCTGAGCGTACGACACTGTGGATCGGGAGTCCCCCATTCGGGAAAGTTCGGCCGCCGAGGGCAAGTATACTACTGGCCATTAAAGTTGCTACAGACGCGAAATTTAACCGACAGGAAGAAGATGCTGTGATATACAAATGATTAGCTTTTTAGAGCATTTACACAAGGTTCACAAGGTTGGCGCCGGTGGCGACACCTACAACGTGCTGACATGAGGAAAATTTCCAACCGATTTCTCATACACAAACAGCAGTTGACCGGCGTTACCTGGTGAAGTGTTGTTGTGATGCCTAGTGTAAGGAGGAGAAAGACGTACCATCACCTTTCCGACTTTGATAAAGGTCGGATTGTAGCCTATCGCGATTGCGGTTTATCGTATCGCGACATTGCTGCTCGCGTTGGTAGAGAGCGTATGACTGTTAGCTGAATATAGAATCGGTGGGTTCAGGAGGGTAATTCGGAACGCCGTACTGGATCCCAATGGCCTCGTATCACTAGCAGTCGAGATGACAGGCATCTTATCCGCATGGCTGTAACGGATCGTGCAGCCACGTCTCGATCCCTGAGTCAGCAGATGGGACGTTTGCAAGACAACGATCTGCACGGTCAGTTCGACGACGTTTGCAGCAGCTCGGAGACCATGGCTGCGGTTACCCTTGACGCTGCAGCACAGACGGGAGCGCCTGCGATGGTGTACTCAACCATGAACCTGGTTGCACGAATGGCAAAACGTCATTTTTTCGGATGAATCCAGGTTCTGTTTACAGAATCATGATGGTCGCATCCGTGTTTGGCGACAGCGCGGTAAACGCACGTTGGAAGCGTGTATTCGTCATCGCTATACTGGCGTATCACCCGGCGTGATGGTATGGGGTGCCATTGGTTACACGTCTCGGACACGTATTGTTCACATTGACAGCAGTTTGAACAGTGGACGTTACGTTTCAGATGTGTTACGACCCGTGGCTCTACCCTTCATTTGATCCCTGCGAAACCCTACAATTCAGCAGGATAATGCACGACCGCATGTTGCAGGTCCTGTACTGGCCTTTCTGGATACAGAAAATGTTCGATTGCTGACCTGGCCAGCACATTCTCCAGATCTTTCACCAACTGAAAACGTCTGGTCAATGGTGGCCGAGCTACTGGCTAGTTACAATACGCCAGTCATTACTCTTGATGAACTGTGGTATCGTGTTGAAGTTGCATGGACAGCTGTACCTGTAAACGCCATTCAAGCTCTGTTTGTCTCAATGCCCAGGCGTATCAAGGCCGTTATACGGCCAGAGGTGGTTGTTCTGGGTACTGATTTCTCAGTATCTACACTCCTGGAAATTGAAATAAGAACACCGTGAATTCATTGTCCCAGGAAGGGGAAACTTTATTGACACATTCCTGGGGTCAGATACATCACATGATCACACTGACAGAACCACAGGCACATAGACACAGGCAACAGAGCATGCACAATGTCGGCACTAGTACAGTGTATATCCACCTTTCGCAGCAATGCAGGCTGCTATTCTCCCATGGAGACGATCGTAGAGATGCTGGATGTAGTCCTGTGGAACGGCTTGCCATGCCATTTCAACCTGGTGCCTCAGTTGGACCAGCGTTCGTGCTGGACGTGCAGACCGCGTGAGACGACGCTTCATCCAGTCCCAAACATGCTCAATGGGGGACAGATCCGGAGATCTTGCTGGCCAGGGTAGTTGACTTACACCTTCTAGAGCACGTTGGGTGGCACGGGATACATGCGGACGTGCATTGTCCTGTTGGAACAGCAAGTTCCCTTGCCGGTCTAGGAATGGTAGAACGATGGGTTCGATGACGGTTTGGATGTACCGTGCACTATTCAGTGTCCCCTCGACGATCACCAGTGGTGTACGGCCAGTGTAGGAGATCGCTCCCCACACCATGATGCCGGGTGTTGGCCCTGTGTGCCTCGGTCGTATGCTGTCCTGATTGTGGCGCTCACCTGCACGGCGCCAAACACGCATACGACCATCATTGGCTCCAAGGCAGAAGCGACTCTCATCGCTGAAGACGACACGTCTCCATTCGTCCCTCCATTCACGCCTGTCGCGACACCACTGGAGGCGGGCTGCACGATGTTGGGGCGTGAGCGGAAGACGGCCTAACGGTGTGCGGGACCGTAGCCCAGCTTCATGGAGACGGTTGCGAATGGTCCTCGCCGATACCCCAGGAGCAACAGTGTTCCTAATTTGCTGGGAAGTGGCGGTGCGGTCCCCTACGGCACTGCGTAGGATCCTACGGTCTTGGCGTGTATCCGTGCGTCGCTGCGGTCCGGTCCCAGGTCGACGGGCACGTGTACCTTCCGCCGACCACTGGCGACAACATCGATGTACTGTGGAGACCTCACGCCCCACGTGTTGAGCAATTCGGCGGTACGTCCACCCGGCCTCCCGCATGCCCACTATACGCCCTCGCTCAAAGTCCGTCAACTGCACATACGGTTCACGTCCACGCTGTCGCGGCATGCTACCAGTGTTAAAGACTGCGATGGAGCTCCGTATGCCACGGCAAACTGGCTGACACTGACGGCGGCGGTGCACAAATGCTGCGCAGCTAGCGCCATTCGACGGCCAACACCGCGGTTCCTGGTGTGTCCGCTGTGCCGTGCGTGTGATCATTGCTTGTACAGCCCTCTCGCAGTGTCCGGAGCGAATATGGTGGGTCTGACACACCGGTGTCAATGTGTTCTTTTTCCAATTTCCAGGAGTGTATTCACCTAAATTTCGTGAAAATGTAATCACATGTCAGTTCTAGTATAATATATTTGTCCAATGAATACCCGTTTATCATGTGCATTTCTTCTTGGTGTAGCAATTTTAATGGCCAGTAGTGTACTTATTGCATTCGACGCCAAATTGGGCAACTTGCGCGTCGGAGATGGGGATGAAACGATAATTAGGACAACATAACACCCAGTCCCTGAGCGGAGAAAATCTTCTGCGCCAGCCGGGAATCGAACCCGGGCCCCTTGGCGTGCCATTCCGCCGCGCTGAACACTTTTTTTTTTTTAAGGAGAAACAGAAACCTTTATTATTCACAAAATAAACATAGTACGTCCTGCCACATGATAACTGTTCTGGAAGGATCCTCGCTGCCGTCCTACCATGCAGCATGAAATAACAACAAAATCGAATTGGGGCCACCTCCGGCACCCTAAAGAAAAGTATGTTGGATATGAAAACAAAATTTGAAATACATCCATTTGATAACTGTTCAAGCGTGAGTTTTTCGTAGGTCGCATACTCGCATAGTGTTCTTAGTCGATCACTTTAACTTGGTCGGTTTCACAACGACAGCACCGCCGCTCATCTTTGCGCACCCGGCACACCCCAGGTATATGGCGGGTCCGCAAAAACCGTTACTAGGAAATTGGCATACCAATCCTTGTACTTTTGTAGCCGTAATAGTGTTGTGTGTCCATCTTGCAAGTATTGCCAGTAATCCAGGACGTGGAGTAAGTTCGTACGTGAGTCTCTATAGATGTAATGGACCGTCATACCTGTGATCCACGCCACCGCGTTCGTCTTATGACGCGGAAAATACGTGTCCTCTGGAAAAAATACTATGTCAGAAGAGACTGCTGTATAGATAGTGCGCCGCATGAACGCTATTATCTTTCTTGCGAGAGTCCAGACAGCCAATGCCTCGCCGCAGACCAGCCGATGGTCGTCCGTATCCAGCACGCCGCATTGCTGACACAAGGGCGAATCCGCCAAATGTATTGCGTACTTTCTATCGTTTGTAGGGTATTTTCGGTTGACGACAATGTACCATGTTGATCTGACTGATGTAGGTAGGTGGGGGTGGTGGACCGTGCGCCACACCACGTGCCAATTAACAGCTGGATGTTTGCGTTCCACCCTATTCCGGGCGATCTGTCGGAGAAGCAGATGGTACACGTCCTTCGATGTCGACTGTCGGGTCGTCGGTAAACGCTCTCCAACGTGTGTTCCACGATGAACGTGCGCACATACGTTAAAGGGGGCGATATATGGCCGACACTGACTGGAGGAAGATGCGATGTTGGTACGAGTTCTTCGATGATCGTCCCCGTAAGCGAGTGGTTCCTGTTGCGCCACCGTTTGAGCATAGTATTAATAAACATGGCACGCGCCTTCTCGTGCACGTTCACTAAACCAACGCCCCCCTCTCGCGCTGGGAGGGTAAGCGTGTTGTACTGTACCTTAAAGAGTTGTCCCAGGCACACATACTACCCAAAAGCCGCCTGAATCCTCATAGCCATCGTACGCGTCAAGGGGAGATGGTGTGTCAGGTGGCACATCATGGGCGCAAGATAAAGGTTGACGAGTAACACTCGCTGCAGCATATCCATCGACCGTAGGGCGTTTAGTCGTACTGCCGTGCGGACTCTGAGTAACAGTCTTCGGTAGTTGTCCGCAGCCGTTCCCGCTGTCTCTTTATGAAAGGTGATACCCAAACAGCGGAGGGTTTGCACCGCAGGTAAGGGTCCTTCCGTTCCCGGTTCTAGTCCACGCCCCACATGCATGACTTGTGATTTTCGGTAGTTGACCACACTTCCAGCTGCCATCCCATACGTCTGTAGCCAATCCATTGCTGTTTGAGTCTCCCTCTCATTCCGCACGAGGAACACAATATCATCCGCGTATGCTCTGCATTTGAATGATAAATGCCGTAGGGAGATCCCGGTAAGACGACGGCGAAGGCCTGCGAGGCACGGTTCTAAGGCGATCGCATAAAGGAGGATCGACGAGGGGCAACCCTGTCTCACTGACCTTAAGATCTTAAAATACTCAGTTCTCCCTCCGTTGACCACCATCGCTGATCTGGCGCCGTGCAACAGCCGCATCACAGCATTGGTCAGTAATGGCGAGACACCCATCCTGTTCATCACCGCCACGAGGTACACATGATCCACGCGATCAAAAGCATGATCGAAATCTACAGCAACCATCGCCCCCCGGAGGCGGCAAGCAGCCGCGAGGGCGAGGACGTCACGATAGTCTCCCAAGGCTGTGTGGATATTACTGATGCCACCAAGACAAGTCTGATCGGCATGTATTCGATGCTCCAGCGACTTTTTGATACGACTTCCCAGGATGCGCATGAAGATCTTGTAGTCACTATTAAGGAGGGTCAAGGGGCGATAATCACAAGGCCGTTTGCCACCACGGGGCTTCGGTATCGGTATCATGAGCCCTTCCGTGAATTGAATGTGAACCGGTACTTCTTGCCGCAGAAGCTCATTAAACATACATAGCCACATCGGTGTCATAATGGTCACGAAGGCACGGTAAAATTCCAACGGGAATCCATCTGGACCTGGGGACTTGTTGCAAGCACCTCGTGTAATCGCTTCCTCCAGCTCTTCACACGTAATTTCAGATAACCCGTCTGCTTCCCCGCTCACACTCGTCGCGTCTGGGATCTCTTCCAGGACGTTCCCCAGCTCCCTCGGACCCTCCCCGTTGCTCGCATAGAATCTGCTAAAATGATCCGTGAACGCCTGTGCTGTGCCCCTTTGTGTTGTAAAACGACGGCCATCGCCGAGATCGATCTCATGTATTAAATTTCTGCGTCTTCTTCGTCTTTCCTTTATCACGTAATGCATCGAGGGAACCTCGTTGGGCAGGAAATCCTGCGACCTCGCGCGTATCATCGTACCTGCCATCCTCTGCTTCGCAAGTTGTACCAGCTTCGCCTTAACTCGGTGGACGGCCGTCTGGCGTTCTGGTGTAGGTGGTTGAGCTAACAGTTCCCGGAGAGCCGTAAAGTAAAACTCAGTGGTCGTGCGCTGCCATTGAGAAACCTCCTTCCCGTAACCTATTAACGTCCTCCGTAAAGCTGGCTTCGCGCACTCGATCCACCACTGCAGGATAGAACCGAAAGAATTTCGGAGACGGAGACAGCCATGCCACGCGTCCTCCACCATGCGTCGGCATTCTGCATCTCGCAGGTGGGAGACGTTCATCTTCCAATTACCCCTCCGTCTCCATACCTGCTGTCTATCAAGGTTAACCGTACAAATATATGCCTCGTGGTCCGTAAACGCTGTCGGCCATATTTCTGCGTCCACCGTCGACACTGCTAACGCCCTTGCAACGTAGATTCGGTCCAAACGGCCCGCGGAGTGGCTAGTAAAAAATGTATATCCTGGTTGGTTGCGATACTTCAGGTCCCATGTATCGACTAATTCCATCCCGTTGACCAGTTCTGGGCTAGTAGTATAGTTAGGTTGTTGGTCCTTTCTGTCAAGCACACAATTAAAATCTCCGCCGAGTAAGCAACCTTCGTATCGTCCCTGGAACAACGGTGCAACCTCATGGGCGTAAAAATCTGCTCTGTCCCTTCTCTTATCCGAGCCTGACGGTGCGTATATGTTGATCAAACGTATTCCTCCTATGGTCACGGCCGTACCACGGGCAGAAGGCAAATACTCTACTTCGTCTGCACGTATCCCTTCCTTTAATAATATAGCTGTGCCAACGCCTCTCTCGTCACACGGGGAACAGTAAACGTCGTAACCGTAAAAGTCCGAGGGGGGAAGTACCCGAAATTCTTGTAATAGTGCGATGTCTAAATCCGCAGCCTTTATCATGTCACTGAGCATCTTGATTTTTACCGGCGTCCCAATGCTATTGATGTTAACAGACCCTATCCGATAAGCTTGTTGCATGGCGGTCTACGTAGATAGGGTACCGTACGGTCGCTAATTTTGCCGTACATAGGCTGCTGTCGGACTAACGTCCCCCGCCGTCCCCTCATATGGTCTGCCATTATTCCGTGCACTCTGCCGATCTTACACCGGGAGAGTGCGTGGGAGCAGTTCCTCCGGCATCATTTGTCCCCCACGGGGGTGGCTCTTCTGACCAGTCCCCTAGTGTCCCATCGTTGTCGTGCGGTGCAGGCGCCGTAGCCTCCTCAGTAGCCTGTTGCCGTCTATTGAGCTCCTTCGCTGTGTCTGGAGCATCATCAGCGGTAGGTCGCGTCGCCGTCCCGCTGGCCACCGTTGCATCCACGCTAGGCAGTTCTTCTGTATCCATGGTCGTCTGTTCTATACCCGTAAACTTCTCAGAATTATCTGCTAGATCAGAGTGGTCGTTCTCCACCGTGAGGCGGCGCTTCTTCCGGCGTTTTGGTGAGCGCTGTTTACGTTGCCGGGCCTCGGAATCAGAGGTCAGCATGGTCTCCAGTTGTTCGTGGGGGACGTCAGAATCGTGCGCCGTCGTATTATCGACGTCTCCAAGTGCCTTATCGGAAGGGGCCGCAAGCGGAACCGAAGAGAGGGCGTCCTGTGACTGCTGCAGGCGGTCCAGCGCAACGTAGTCTTTCTGTGGCTCGCCACGATCCGCCGCTGTCTGTGTGTTCTGGTACGCGTCTGTCTCGCGGCCCACGTCATCGCGTAATGCGGCGACGTAAGTCATGGGGAGCACAGTCGGATGCGGCGTGAGGGGTGGATCATCCCGTGGCAGCTGTAATAACCTTCCTTGAGCACACTCAGAACGTATGTGTCCCTCCTTCCCACATCCAGAGCACGTCCTTGGTTGCCCGTCGTAAATGACAATCGCCCTACAACCAGCGATGTACAAGTATGACGGGACGTGTTTTCGGAGTTCAATCCGTATTTGTCTGACGCCATTGAGGACAGGATACGTCTTGAAACTCGCCCATTTTTCAGCCACGTGGGATAGGACCGTTCCGTAAGGACGCAGGGCGTCTGTCACCAATTCTTCTGGCACTTAGAATGGAAGCTCAAAGACGCGGATCGTTCGGAGTCCCATGCCGGCGTGTTCAACTGTTACCGCTCCAACATTCCCGTCCGAATGACAGAAACGAAGTCCTTGTCGGTGTCGAAGTAGTAGTTCGTCACATGCCGCTTCATTTATAAGCTTGACATAAACCACGCTGCTGACTATAGATAAGTGTATTCCAACTAGAACGTCAGGTTCGATTTTCACCTCGTCCCGTAAATAACGTTCGATCTCGTAAGCCTTCGGTCGAGCATATTCGTTAGCAAAACTAAATTTCAGTGTCGATTTGCGGAACGACAAGGCCATGATTCGTTCTATGTATTACCGCGACACACCGCTACACACGAAACGTAAACACCTCTCGCGCAGACGGGCTGCAGGGACGTAAACACCGTCCGAACCGCTGCGCCGCCGAAGGCTGACTGTCAGCTGACGGGGTCGGACGGCCTGAAGGGAGAACTACAAGTTGTTATAATAATGGTCGTCTGTCTCCTCCGCGACTGTACGTCACATTTATATTCTTGAAATTAAAACTATTCTTGACAATTTTGGAATCCCTGGGACCGATACATCGATAACAGGCAAAAATGGTCGAGATTTTGAACATTTGAACTGTCTCTTTTTCATAATTAAGCTCGTGCGGAACCCTCAGTGCGCGTGTCTCACTCACATTCGGCCAATTTTCTTTTAATTTTTACAGGTAAGGTTGAATTCTTTCAAATCACTCCACTTCATATTTTCTTATGCCTTTTTGCACTTACGTGTTTGGTTCATTTACGGTTCAACATTACTTGATCTATCTATTCGATTACGTCCTTCAATACTTCTTAAAAACCTGGTCTCCGCGTGCCTGATCTACACTTTTTGATTCTTGTTTATCACCCATGATCAATGCCATATAACGAGACTGGAATTGCGTGTATTTTACTAAACATACTCTATTTTGTATTGTATTTATTATAATCATGCATTATATCACGGTTCAAAGTGTCTTACTTCTTCTGTTAGTGGGGTCTGGAACCAAGTTGACGCTCTAAATCATGGCACAGTTGTTCCATTGGGTTCAGGTCGGGACTCTAGGCAGGCCAGTCTATTCCAAGAATGTTTTTGTACACAAACCATTGCCTCGCAGGTGATGCTTCATCACAGAGTGTATTGTCGTATTGATGCAAACAATCATCTTCTCCATGTTGTTCCTTTACTGTACGCAGTATACAATGTAAAATGTGTTCAGATCATTCAAAATTTAGCGTTTCCTTTAGCGTGGTAAGATGACCGCGTTCTCTATAACGTAACACCACCTCCTCCGTACTTCGCTGTCGTCAATGTGCAATATGGCAGATAACGTTCTCCACGTATTCGCCAAACCGAAACCATTCCATCGTAATGCCAAAAAGGGTGGCGCGATTCATTACTCCATATCACTCTTTTCCAGTCATCCACTGCCCAGGGACATCGCTGTTTACACGAGCTCAAGTCTCGCTTAACACTGACTACAGAAATGGGTTGCTTATGAGGTGCTGTCCTACCAATGTACCCCATTTCTTTTTAAATCTTAACGCGCATTCATTGTGCCAGCCGGAGTACTCTTAGTACTTTGGAAGTAACGAGTCATTGTTTCCGCTGACTTCTTGCGATTTTTTTAGAACCACCGTCCGCAGTACTCGATGGCCTGTCAGTACATCCTTCGCGTTTCCATTTCATGATCGCATCACCAACAGTCGATTTGAGCAGCTTTAGCAGGGTTTGAAATGTCCGCGATGAATTTGTTACTCACGAGGGGACCTTCTGTGAGGTGCATCGAGTTATGGGCTCCCACTTCGCCTGCTTATAGTGTGGGGAGGCACCTATCACACCCTAAAATTGTAGAAGTCAATGCGGCCTCGTTTTTGAAATTTTGCCTGTTAAAGTTTGGGCAGCTCTTTATATACAGAAAAGTTTCACTATTGTGGCAAGTGAGCGAGTAGCCGAGTGGCAAGCGAGCGAGACTCCCGTCCAGGCGACCCTGGTTCGAGGCCCGTCTATGCTACTTTTGTTTTCGCGACGCTAGATCCATCGCAAAAAGAAGTATTCCATAACGTCAATGCAGTGGCGTTTCCTGCGGACTTGAGAAAATACAGATGCGATTGCGACGAAAATGAATGTGCATTCGTTCAATGTTCGTGGTGTCGAAAGTACAAATGTATTGATTGTTTTTATAAAAAGTATCATCCATCGGAATGTACTCGTCAAAATATAGGAAATATCGATTAACTTTCCATTAAATGAAACATTTTTAATCACTCATTCGTTGGTCTTTTTTAAAAATATTTTCTACCTCAACGGAACAAAATTAAAAATACAATGAAAACAAATTGAACAATAATAAAATATTTCAAGAAATTACATTACGGTTGATTTCCTGTAAAATAAAAAAAACGCAAAAGGTTGAAACAAAACGTGATATTCAATTTGTAATTTTGATTTATAGAGGCTTGTAATCCTTTTTAATGAATTCCTTGCGAAATGTTCATGATTAATTATAAATTAAAACAGGCATTTGAAAAAAAAGGAAACAAAAGTAGCATGGACGGGTTTCGAACCATGGTCCCCTGGACGGGAGTCTAGCTCGCTTGTCACTTTTTTTTTTTTTTTTGTTCCTTGTGTTTGGTCGTTGCGGACATCACATGACATCCGTTCAAGTTCGTCTGTTGATCCTTTCACTCAGTGTTTTTTTTTTTTTTTTTTTTACAGAGGCCAACTGGCTCTCTGACCGAACACGCTGAGCTACCGTGCTAGCTATATCCGGTCAAGTTTGTTTGTTGATCCTTCCACTCAGTTTTTTTAATACAGAGGACAACCAGCTCTCTCATCGAACACGTTGAGCTACCGTGCCGGCTAAAATTTTCATTCGAGGGAAGACTTGAACCAAGGACCTCTCGTTCCGCAGCTGCTCACGCTAACCACGGCGCTCCTGAAAAATTTTGTATAATATTTTTATATATATATGTTGATGGGAAATGAGTGTTTGGCGTCATTGGCCGGGAGGCCCCTTGCGGGGCAAGTCCGGCCGCCTTGGTGCAGGTCTTATTACATTCGACGCCACATTGGGCGACCTGCGCGCCGGATGGGGATGAAATGATGATGAAGACAGCACAGCACCCAGTCCCTGAGCGGAGAAAATCCCCAACCCAGCCGGGAATCGAACCCGGGCCCGTAGGACGGCTATCCGTCACGCTGACAAAAATTAATTTTTTCACTCTAGGGAAGACTTGAAGCAAGGACCTCTCGTTCCGCAGCTGCTCACGCTAACCACGGGACCATGGCGCTCCATATATTTCAAAAATGTGGCCGCATTGGCACCTACAATTTTAGGGTGTGATAGGTACCTACCCACACTACAGGCAGACGAAGTGGGAGCACCTCCCAGAAGGTCCCCTCGTCAGATGACGTCCGGTGACTCCCTCGTCACATGACGTCCGGTGACTAGTGATCGGTGGAAGTAACTGAGCTCTGCTGGCCCATCCATTCTGTTGCTATTGCTTCTCAACTGAGAACACAGTACTGCCAACCTCCTTTTATAATGGCGGCTCTGCATCTCGTGATATCTACTGGCCAATAGAGCATTAAACAGTGGCGTCCGCATGCTTTTGATCAGATAGTGTAATTTTTGGTATGAGTTGGGTACTTACTGTGGTAATAGAAGCGGCTGTACTGCAAGTTGTCAGAAACAGCATTACTTCTTCAAGATGTGGCAGGCACCTTCAGTGACCCCTGGGTAGTTTCGGCCAGTGCAAAAAAGATTCGCTTGCTTACAGTTTCTTTGATCGTGTCATGTTCTCGGCTGCTTTGATAGTGTTGTTTATTCATACAGTCAAGTGCTTCCTGAAATTACGTGTTACCTCCTTCGGGTGGTGCTTGCACGCAGCAAGGACGTCACTGTTGCCACGCGAGGCCGCCTGTCTTTATCTACCAGCGGGCGCTTCAGATTATAGAATGCTGCCGCTCCGCAAATAAACAGATTCCTATCTAATCGGGCGCTTCTCTCAAAAAAACATGGACCCGCAAGCGAGTTCGTTCTGGAAGACACCAGTTGCACCTGTTGAAACAACTGTTTGAAGTCTGGTAGTGTACTGCGACGGTACTGCGACCAGAAGGCATCGTTCGGATATGGCACGAAACGGGGCAATGCGCAAAGATTCCACTTAAAACTTATTGGATTATCCGCCTGTCTCTAATTAAGCGAGGAGGTAGGATAAGGTTTAAGGTACCGTCGATGATGTCATTATTAGACACGATACATAAGTTGGATTCGGGCATTGTGGGAACGAATTCGGCTATGGCATTTTCATAGGAAGAGCTCTCGTATTCGCTTAAAGTGACATAAGGAAATCCACGGACACATAAATGTCGATGACTGCCGCAGCACCTCACCCTGCCCATCTCAAATTGACACCTGGAGATTTAATAATAATTTCTACTGCTAACAAATAGGAGAGTGTGAGAGATAAGTTGGCATTTTAGCATAAAAAAAGAAAAAAACAAAAATATATTATTTCGACATATTCATAACACGAGCGGTCTAAGGTGCTGCAGTCATGGACTGTGCGGCTGGTCCCGGCGGAGGTTCGAGTCCTCCCTCGGGCATGGGTGTGTGTGTTTGTCCTGAGGATAATTTAGGTTAAGTAGTATGTAAGCTTACGGACTGATGACCTTAGCAGTTAAGTCCCATAAGATTTCACACACATTTGAACATTCATAACAAATAACCTACAACCAGCTCCGAGGGCGCACTGAAAAATAATGTCACCGAATTTTTTATGTCAAAACTCCTAAAGCTTCTTACATAACAGAAGCGTTGCTAAGATTCTACATTCTTTATTCTTCGTGTTTACATGTTTGCACCCTCCTGCCGCTAGAGGGTTTCGAATTGTAGTGTATTACATGGCGATGTGTAACATAACTATGTCGGTGCGTGAGAAACAGCGTGCTGTAACCGATTTTCGAATTCGAAGAGTTCTTCCACGCATGGATCACCCTCCCCTTCACCATAACAATTACAATCTACACACGAGCGCTACGCTACAACTGCAGCAATCCTACCCCTTGAGTTCCCTGTCATTGATCATCCTCCATACAGTCCCGAATTGGCCCCATCCGATTTTCGTCTGCTTTCAAAACTTAAATAACATCTTCGACGACTTCACTTTGAGAGTGAAAAAACAGTGCAAGCAGAGGCGAGGTTGTGGCCCCGTCAACAAAGTCGAACATTGTAAGTGACGGCATCAACAAACTGGACTGCCGTTTGGAGAAATTGGTTCGCCGCCAGGGTGACCGGGCGCTAAAGACTACACTGTTGAGCGCCCAACAAAAAATAGGAAAAGGAAAAAGTATGTTGAGATGTGTAGAAATAAAGATTTCGAATGGTAATTGTAGTGACTTGGCCAGACAGCCAAGCCACTGTTAGGTAGCCGAAAGGCACGCGTTAAGCTCACGCAGACTGGCGTGAGGTCTGGAACAATTAAGGGAAATTATAGTAGCAAATAAAGTACGTAGTTGATGTAATACTTAACTTTAATCCACAATTGGTGAACATCTCTCGTTACGGTACATGCTTCACAATATTAATTATCAAATGCTATGGCGCCTTGCTAGGTCGTAGCAAATGACGTAGCTGAAGGCTATGCTAACTATCGTCTCGGCAAATGAGAGCGTAATTTTCAGTGAACTATTGCTATGAACGTCGGCTGTACAACTGGGGCAGTGCCAGGACGTCTCTCTAGACCTGACGTGTGGTGGCGCTCGGTCTGCAATCCTGACAGTGGCGACACGCGGGTCCGACGTATACTAACGGACCGCGGCCGATTTAAATGCTACCACCTAGCAAGTCCCCCCATGAACCATGGACCTTGCCGTTGGTGGGGAGGCTTGCGTGCCTCAGCGATACAGATAGCCGTACCGTAGTTACAACCACAACGGAGGGGTATCTGTTGAGAGGCCAGACAAACGTGTGGTTCCTGAAGAGGGGCAGCAGCCTTTTCAGTAGTTGCAAGGGCAACAGTCTGGATGATTGACTGATCTGGCCTTGTAACAATAACCAAAACGGCCTTGCTGTGCTGGTACTGCGAACGGCTGAAAGCAAAGGGAAACTACGGCCGTAATTTTTCCCGAGGGCATGCAGCTTTACTGTATGATTAAATGATGATGGCATCCTCTTGGGTAAAATATTCCGGAGGTAAAATAGTCCCCCATTCAGATCTCCGGGCGGGGACTACTCAAGAGGATGTCGTTATCAGGAGAAAGAAAACTGGCGTTCTACGGATCGGAGCGTGGAATGTCAGGTCCCTTAATCGGGCAGGTAGGTTAGAAAATTTGAAAAGGGAAATGGATAGGTTAAAGTTAGATATAGTGGGAATTAGTGAAGTTCGGTGGCAGGAGGAACAAGACTTCTGGTCAGGTGACCACAGGGTTATAAACACAAAGTCAAATAGGGGTAATGCAGGAGTAGGTTTAATAATGAATAGGAAAATAGGAACGCGGGTAAGCTACTACAAACAGCTTAGTGAACGCATTATTGTGGCCAAGATAGATACGAAGCCCACACCTACTATAGTAGTACAAGTTTATATACCAACTTGCTCTGCAGATGACGAAGAAATTGAAGAAATGTGTGATGAAATAAAAGAAATTATTCAGATAGTGAAGGGAGACGAAAATTTAATAGTCATGGGTGACTGGAATTCGAGTGTAGGAAAAGGGAGAGAAGGAAACGTAGTAGGTGAATATGGATTGGGGCTAAGAAATGAAAGAGGAAGCCGCCTTGTAGAATTTTGCACAGAGCACAACTTAATCATAGCTAACACTTGGTTTAAGAATCATGATAGAAGGTTGTATACATGGAAGAACCCTGGAGATACTAAAAGGTATCAGATAGATTATATAATGGTAAGACAGAGATTTAGGAACCAGGTTTTAAATTGTAAGACATTTCCAGGGGCAGATGTGGACTCTGACCACAATCTATTGGTTATGACCTGTAGATTAAAACTGAAGAAACTGCAAAAAGGTGGGAATTTAAGGAGATGGGACCTGGATAAACTGAAAGAACCAGCGGTTGTACAAAGTTTCAGGGAGAGCATAAGGGAACAATTGACAGAAATGGGGGAAAGAAATACAGTAGAAGAAGAATGGGTAGCTTTGAGGGATGAAGTAGTCAAGGCAGCAGAGGATCAAGTACGTAAAAAGACGAGGGCTAGTAGAAATCCTTGGGTAACAGAAGAAATATTGAATTTAATTGATGAAAGGAGAAAATATAAAAATGCATTAAATGAAGCAGGCAAAAAGGAATACAAACGTCTCAAAAATGAGATCGACAGGAAGTGCAAAATGGCTAAGCAGGGATGGCTAGAGGACAAATGTGAGGATGTAGAGGCTTATCTCACTAGGGGTAAGATAGATACTGCCTACAGGAAAATTAAAGACACCTTTGGAGATAAGAGAACCACTTGTATGAACATCATGAGCTCAGATGGAAACCCAGTTCTAAGCAAAGAAGGGAAAGCAGAAAGGTGGAAGGAGTATATAGAGGGTCTATACAAGGGCGATGTACTTGAGGACAATATTATGGAAATGGAAGAGGATGTAGATGAAGATGAAATGGGAGATACGATACTGCGTGAAGAGTTTGACAGAGCACTGAAAGACCTGAGTCGAAACAAGGCCCCCGGAGTAGACAACATTCCATTGGAACTACTGACGGCCTTGGGAGAGCCAGTCCTGACAAAACTCTACCATCTGGTGAGCAAGATGTATGAAACAGGCGAAATACCCACAGACTTCAAGAAGAATATAATAATTCCAATCCCAAAGAAAGCAGGTGTTGACAGATGTGAGAATTACAGAACAATCAGTTTAATAAGCCACAGCTGCAAAATACTAACACGAATTCTTTACAGACGAATGGAAAAACTAGTAGAAGCAGACCTCGGGGAAGATCAGTTTGGATTCCGTAGAAATGTTGGAACACGTGAGGCAATACTGACCTTACGACTTATCTTAGAAGAAAGATTAAGGAAAGGCAAACCTACATTTCTAGCATTTGTAGACTTAGAGAAAGCTTTTGACAATGTTGACTGGAATACTCTTTTTCAAATTCTAAAGGTGGCAGGGGTAAAATACAGGGAGCGAAAGGCTATTTACAATTTGTACAGAAAGCAGATAGCGGTTATAAGAGTCGAGGGACATGAAAGGGAAGCAGCGGTTGGGAAGGGAGTAAGACAGGGTTGTAGCCTCTCCCCGATGTTATTCAATCTGTATATTGAGCAAGCAGTAAAGGAAACAAAAGAAAAATTCGGAGTAGGTATTAAAATCCATGGAGAAGAAATAAAAACTTTGAGATTCGCCGATGACATTGTAATTCTGTCAGAGACAACAAAGGACTTGGAAGAGCAGTTGAACGGAATGGATGGTGTCTTGAAGGGAGGATATAAGATGAACATCAACAAAAGCAAAACGAGGATAATGGAATGTAGTCGAATTAAGTCGGGTGATGTTGAGGGTATTAGATTATGAAATGAGACACTTAAAGTAGTAAAGGAGTTTTGCTATTTGGGGAGCAAAATAACTGATGATGGTCGAAGTAGAGAGGATATAAAATGTAGACTGGCAATGGCAAGGAAAGCGTTTCTGAAGAAGAGAAATTTGTTAACATCGAGTATAGATTTAAGTGTCAGGAAGTCTTTTCTGAAAGTATTTGTATGGAGTGTAGCCATGTATGGAAGTGAAACATGGACGATAAATAGTTTGGACAAGAAGAGAATAGAAGCTTTCGAAATGTGGTGCTACAGAAGAATGCTGAAGATTAGATGGGTAGATCACATAACTAATGAGGTGGTACTGAATAGGATTGGGGAGAAGAGGAGTTTGTGGCACAACTTGACCAGAAGAAGGGATCGGTTGGTAGGACATGTTCTGGGGCATCAAGGGATCACTAATTTAGTATTGGAGGGCAGCGTGGAGGGTAAAAATCGTAGGGGGAGACCAAGAGATGCATACACTAAGCAGATTCAGAAGGATGTAGGTTGCAGTAGGTACTGGGAGATGAAGAAGCTTGCACAGGATAGAGTAGCATGGAGAGCTGCACCAAACCAGTCTCAGGACTGAAGACCACAACAACAACAACAACACCTAGCAAGTGTGGTGTCTGGCGGTGACACCACAGTAATTACGTTTCTTTTATTTAAAAAGCCTTAAAAGTTTTCACTAAAAAATTCGGAGGCATTACTCTTCACACGCCCTCGTGTATGTTGCTCTACATTTACTACAGTTAATCATTTTGAAAGTACAAATCAGTGCAGCAAAGTGTAACAACAAAAATCACAATGTTTCGATTACGCACGAACCCACCCATGGAATAATTATCCTCAGTCACTGGGGTATTGTGCGCCTAATTAGGGGAGCTTTTGTTAAATATGCATTAGTGACAATAATCGCCACTTGAAATATCTGCTAGCTCCAGTTAGGAAATTAGAGTAATGACATGTATTTAAACAGTAACATGGAATGTGTAGTCACTTATTTTCATATTTCAGCAATATTTAGGATGCTTATTTCTGGAATAAGCAGTCAGCACATTCTTCTCCAGTACGTGCAGCTTGATTCCAAGCGGGGCATCCACCACACCTGTACTACTGTTTCTCCACAGATGCATGACAGTTCATAGGTTCTTTACTACCTATAGGCGGTGATCGCAGTGCGAAAGTAAACTGAGGGGGAGGAGGAGGAGGAGGAGGAGATTAGTGTTTAACGCCCCGTCGACAACGAAGTCGTTAGAGACGAAGCACAAGCTTAGATTAGGGAAGGAAATCGGCCGTGCCCTCTCAAAAGAACCATCCTGGAATTTGCCTGGAGCGATTTAGGAAAATCATGGAAAACGTACATCAAGATTGTCAGACGCGTGTCTGAACCGCCCTACTGGTTATCACAATCTTCGTCATCATCACAAGTCCCGGAAAAATCCGATTCTTCCGATGACTTTGGTGTTTCCTCCTTCTTACTGGTTTTATTTTTCTTCTTTCTGACTGCTCGACAAAGCTCTCATGTTCAGCTTCCCCATCCTGGTACTTCAACCCACTTTGTTGTTTATATCCATTCCTTACTTTCCGTTTCAGCTTCTTTTAGTTTCTTTTCCACGAGAGTACGCTTCTGTTCTGTTTCAGCCCACTATTACCGCAGTCCACCATTAAATACTATCGCGATCACATTCTTTTCTGTTAAACTGTTACATTTAGAAAGGAACTTCAACCAATGATACGATGAAGTACAGCTTTTAATAACATGTTCAGATACAAGTAAATCAGTAATAACTAAATGCTTTTCTTCTTCTTTTATGTCCGCTGAAAATAACAAAAAGTTGGCCTGTTCTGCCTGCCTCAAACTCATGTATTCCGCAGTTCAAATAGCGCCTGACTTCTTGCTCCTGTTTGTGGCATACAGGAATCAGAAGTAAACAGCAGTAGTCGGAAATCATGATGTTTATCGCAAGCATCAAATACTGAATGTGAGCGATTACCCGCTATCCACAATTACCCAACCCTCGCTTACAAACAATTGCTTTTTTTACGTATGTACTAGAAAATTACTGCTGATCGCGGAAACTCATTAAAATTCTAGTAAACTGAGAATTATGGGTCATAAATCAGACTTATTGTTGTGTCGGACATTGACGCTCAACTTGATCGTCCATTCCTGACGTTTACCAGCTCTCCCATAATTTCAGCACAGTATCTGCAACATCTGTCATCAGCGGTTGCCTTATAGACTCATCTCTTTGTCCATTCGGAAACACGACGGTTCAAACCTGCGTCCGGCTATCGTGATTGAGATTTTCCGTGATTTGCCTAAAATCGCTTCAGGTGAATGCCGAGATGGTTGCTTTGAAAGAGTACGGTCGGCTTCCTTCACTAATCCAATGGACCGATGACGTGGCTGTTTGGTCCCTTACCCCAAATCAGTCAACCAACCATCTAAATTTGAGCCGGAGAACCGACAAGTGCCGGCCGCTCTGGTCGAGCGGTCCTAGGCGCATCAGTCCGGAACCGCGCTGCTGCTAGTGTCGCAGGTTCGAATCCTGCCTCGGGCATGGATGTGTGTGATGTCCTTAGGTTAGTTAGGTTTAAGTAGTTCTAAGTTCAAGGGGCTGATGATCTCAGATGTTAAGTCCCATAGTACTCAGAGCCATTTGAGCCATTTGAACCATTTAAACCGGCAGTTGTGCTCATTTTCACTGACTGATATCCGATTAGATAACATTTTTCGATTCCTCAAGTCTTCGGCAAAACGTATTCATTTGAGAAAGGAAAGCAAGTTTACATTTATTTGTGTGGTACACATATTTAGTTCTTTCAGCCGTCTTTTAAAGGAGGTGCGAACGCTAATTACAGAATAATTGATTTGTGATAAAAAGATACTAGTGACTCGAACTTCGGTTTGTTAAGGGAAAAATATTTGACAGCCGGCATGAATGTTTTCAAATTGAGATGACAAGTTTTTCAAAAAAAAAAAATGGTTCAAATGGCTCTAAGCACAATGGGACTGAACATCTGAGGTCATCAGTCCCCTAGACTTAGAACTACTTAAACCTAACTAACCCAAGGACACACACATCCATGCCCGAGACAGGCTTCGAACCTGCGACTGTAGCAGCAGCGCGATTCCAGACTGAAGCGCCTAGAACCGCTCGGCCACAACGGCTGGCCATGTTTTTCACTGAAAGCCTTTTCAAACCACATATGAGCTCTTGCACACGTATGTGTAACAATTATTCCAACGTCTCACAGTGTCATTTACATTTTGTTTAGTATTCCCATTTGTAAGGACGCTTTCCATATGATTGTTCAGACGATTATGACAGTAACTAAACCAACGGACAGATTTCCTTATCTGAAAGGAGCGTTACAGATCACGTCCAGTATATACACTCTTTCCCCCTCACAATAATGCTTTGTAACCTGATCTATTGTGTATCGAATAAATTATAAACTTCGCCCCACAATAATATTTTGTATGTACGCAGGTGAGTAAATGACGTGCAGTATTGAAGAAGGTAAGATTCGAATCTGAATTAGTGCTTACTCTACCTGAAGCAGCTTACTGGGTTTCGACACTGTTTCTCTAGGATAGAGGAACCTTTGTGACATATCACTTCTAGCCGGCCGCAGTGGCCGAGCGGTTCTAGGCGCTACAATCTGGAACCGCGCGACCACGACGGTCGCAGTTTCGAATCCTGCCTCGGGCATGGATGTGTGTGATGTCCTTAGGTTAGTTAGGTTTAAGTAGTTCTAAGTTCTAGGGGACTGATGACCTCAGAAGTTAAGTCCCATAGTGCTCAGAGCCATTTTTTGAACATCACTTCTAGTCTGACGATAGTGTAGCAATCTTCATTGATCCATTATTTGCATCAAGAAGTAGTGTAGCAACGCCGGGGAGCAGAAAGAAACGTCTGACCTCCAGCGCTGCCCGACAGCAGTCAACGCAGCTTTATCCTTGGAATACACAAAACGAAACACGATAGCGTTCTGCGGGTGACAGACCGCTTTATTCGTGCTACCGATGCAAGAGAACCTTTAATCGATTATTCTTGCCCGCTATAACGAGTTCACTCCGAGCTGAAGTTACGTGTACCGGATGCTCAAAAATTCAATACCGAAACTGGCAGAGCCAACCACAAATATATTTTGCTAAGCAACCAAGAGTCGGAAACGCATAATGAGATAGCACTAAGCACGCGGTAACTCTCCCGCAGAGAAGGAGATAAACAAGAAATATCTTCTTCAAATGTCGTTATACCAAAGCTGATTTGAGGCACTTAGCGTTGTGGCATTCTGACTTTCACTTTGAGCCAGTTAACAGGATTTAGAGTTGTAGTACCTGCTTGGCATATTATGGAGCGCTACACATGGAGAAAACTGCAAGACAAGCACTTTGTTTACGATGCAGCTGAAGGCAATGGTCGAAGAGCTCAGTGAATGTAACACGAACGTTTCCGTGCACGAAGATATCCGCATTGTCGTACATTTATTGCACTCCAGTCGGTTTTTCACATCCAGCTGGGTAAATGTCGGTCTGGTACCCACTTTCTTCCTCAGTTGCACTTTACGCAAACACTTCGCAAATGTTACCACACTTGAACATGAGATACACCCTAGACGCACACACATGAGATACTAAACAAATTCCAGCACCATCAGGAGCGGCATCCGGGCAACAACTGCCACTAAAATTGCCAAAACCTGATATAACTGAGGGGACCCCGTATTGTGTGGGTTCTCATTATTAATCACTTCCGCTTGAAACTGTATGCTGGTTTCTGCAATAGACAGTCGAACCCGTCAGCTTCCTGAAGTTGTTCTGTATATGGATGAGACTCAGATTATACACTACTGACCATTAAAATTACTACACCACGAAGATGACGTGCTATAGACGCGAAATTTAACCGGCAGGAAGAAGATGCTGTGATATGCAAATGATTAGATTTTCAGAGCATTCACACAAGGTTGGCGCCGGTGGCGACACCTATAACGTGCTGACATGAGGAAAGTTTCCAACCGATTTCTCATACACAAACAGCAGTTGACCGGCGTTGCCTGGTGAAACGTTGTTGTAATACCTCATGTAAGGAGAAGAAATGCGTACCATCACGTTTCCGACTTTGATAAAGGTCAGATTGTAGCCTATCGCGATTGCGGTTTATCACATCCCGACATTGCTGCTCGCGTTGGTCGAGATCCAATGACTGTTAGCAGAATATGGAATCGGTGGGTTCATGAGGGTAATACGGAACGTCGTGCTGGATCCCAACGGCCTCGTATCACTAGCAGTCGAGATGACAGGCATCTTATCCGCATGACTGTAACGGATCGTGCAGCCACGTCTCGATCGCTGAGTCAACAGATGTTGACTTTTTCAAGACAATAACCATCTGCACGAACAGTTCGACGACGTTTGCAGCAGCATGGGCTATCAGCTCGGAGACCATGGCTGCGGTTGCCCTTGACGCTGCATCACAGACAGGTGCGCATGCGATGGTGTACTCAACGACGATCCCGGATGCACGAATGGCAAAACGTCATTTTTTCGGATGAATCCAGGTTCTGTTTACCCATCATGATGGTCGCATCCGTGTTTGGCGACATCGTGGTGAACGCACATTGGAAGCGTGATTTCGTCATCGCCATACTGGCGTATCACCCGGCGTGATGGTATGGAGTGCCATTGGTTACACGTCTCGGTCACCTCTTGTTCGCATTGACGGCACTTTGAACAGTAGACGTTACATTTCAGATGTGGTACGACCCGTGGCTCTACCCTTCATTCGATACGTGCGAAACCCTACATTTCAGCAGGATAATGCACGACCGCATGTTGCAGGTCCTGTACGGGCCTTTCTGGATACAGAAAATGTTCGACTGCTGCCCTGACCAACAGATTTTCGAGATCTCTCACCAACTGAAAACGTCTGGTCAATGGTGGCCGAACAACTGGCTCGTCACAATACGCCAGTCACTACTCTTGATGAACTGTGGTATCGTGTTGAAGCTGCATGGGCATCTGTACCTGTACACGCCATCCAAGCTCTGTTTGACTCAAAGCCCTGGCGTATTAAGGCCGTTATTACGGCCAGAGGTGGTTGTTCTGGGTACTGGTTTCTCAGGATCTATGCACCAAAATTGCGTGAAAATGTAATCACATGTCAGTCTAGTATATTTGTCCAATGAAGACCCGTTTATCATGTGCATTTCTTCTTGGTGTAGCAATTTTAATGGCCAGTAGTGTAAGAAAGGTATGTCAGACATAACTCACATGTACAGAAGGATGAAAAACTATGTTACCGAGGTCATCAGAGACAATCTGCTGTAAAGACATGGGCTGATATCGTCGGCGACAGCTTTCTTGGGCTCCACACGTTGTCTCCTCAAAAAAGGTGGCCAATGTACAGACTGTTCTTGCTAGAGCACCCGCTGACATTACTGGAGGAGGTAGCACTACTTACCAGAAGGGGGAACAGTGAATGCCGCATTAACCCGTACTTTCGGCTTTCAGTGGGTGGGCCATAGACAACTTGTATATTGGTCTGTAAGATTTCCGGACCTCACCACAGTAGACTTCTTTCTCTCTGACCAAGTGAAAAACCGAATTGTATTCTACTGTGCAAACACAGAGGAAGAAATTAAATGCAAAAATTCTTGTTGCGACCACATACATACGGAAGACGACACACATTTTCCATCGATTTCGAGATGCCCAGATATGTCGATGCCGGCTCTGCGTTGAAGTAATGTTGCTCATTTTGAACATTTATTGTAACATTCGACAGAACAGCAACGGATGAAGCGAAATTAACATTGTTTTACTCTGTCACACACAATGAACTCCTGTATACTCCGTACTCACTCAGAAAGCATTTTCGACATCTGGCTGCTTAACGAACTGTATTTGCTGTTGTATCCATCAACATATTTTTTGGTTCTGGCTTTAAATTTCTGAACACCCTACATAACCCATTATATCAGCAGTGCAACAGCGTAAAATATATAAAAATGTTCACAGTCTCGTTTTACGCAATCTCTATATATAAAAGGAAATGTTCTGACTGTCTGACTCATCATCCCGCAGCCCAAACTGCTAAGGATAGAAACTTGAAATTTGAAGAGGGTGTTGATTTTACACTGTAGGCATAGTTTAAGAAACGAATTTTCGAAATTCCTCCCCTAAAGAGATTAAATAAGGGACGAAATGGTTTTAGAAAATATGTCGCTATTAAGGAAATTTTGAACCAAGAAATACGAAAATTGGAATTTGGTTTCTCGGTCAGAAATAAAGACATACGTGTTTCGGCATTTTTGGAATTCAACGCCGGTGGAGTGAAATAATAGATGAAAGTTTTACTGAAAGTAAATCATTATTAAAGAACTATTAAAGCATTTTTAGAGCTACATCTATGAAAATAGGCATTTGACAACTCGGTTAGAAACAAAAAAAGTCATGTTCTAGTCGTTTTTGGAAATTCAACCCCTAAGGAGCTGAAATAGGGGATGAAAGGTTTAATGAAAATATTTCATTATAAAAGCATTTTTAAAGCTAAACCTCGGAAATTTATATTTGGCTTTTCGGTTAGAAACAAAGAAATACGTGTTTCAGTCTTTTTGTAAATACGGCTCCTAATGCGGTGAAATAGAGGATGACTGATTCACTGATCCGTAATCGCCCAGTCCAAACCGCTGACGATATAAACTTGAAATATGGAGATGGTGTTGATCTTATACTGTAGACATCGTTTGGTACGGAACTGTTCAAAATTCCCCGCTTAAGGTTGTGACGTATGGGAAGAAATATTCTTTGAAAATACATCGCTATTAAGGGAATTTTGACGCTAGAGCTACGGAAAGTGGTTTCTGGTTTGACGCTGTTTGCACTGCGTATTGATTTACACATGAACAATGAGCGTAACAACATAAAATTTCGATTCAGGAAACGACAAAACAAAAAACAAAAACGTGCAGGCCATACAATCAACGAGAGATACACTGCGGGGGCTAAGATAGTACACGATAAACGAACAGGTACAAATAAAATTAAGCTGAGACAAGATTTTGAAATTTTCTTAGAATATTACGTCCGTCCATTACACGATAGCCAGTAACTTCAGCTGCTTGCTACGAAAACATTTAAAATTTGTTATACACTCCTGGAAATGGAAAAAAGAACACATTGACACCGGTGTGTCAGACCCACCATATTCGCTCCGGACACTGCGAGAGGGCTGTACAAGCAATGATCACACGCACGGCACAGCGGACACACCAGGAACCGCGGTGTTGGCCGTCGAATGGCGCTAGCTGCGCAGCATTTGTGCACCGCCGCCGTCAGTGTCAGCCAGTTTGCCGTGGCATACGGAGCTCCATCGCAGTCTTTAACACTGGTAGCATGCCGCGACAGCGTGGACGTGAACCGTATGTGCAGTTGACGGACTTTGAGCGAGGGCGTATAGTGGGCATGCGGGACGCCGGGTGGACGTACCGCCGAATTGCTCAACACGTGGGGCGTGAGGTCTCCACAGTACATCGATGTTGTCGCCAGTGGTCGGCGGAAGGTGCACGTGCCCGTCGACCTGGGACCGGACCGCAGCGACGCACGGATGCACGCCAAGACCGTAGGATCCTACGCAGTGCCGTAGGGGACCGCACCGCCACTTCCCAGCAAATTAGGGACACTGTTGCTCCTGGGGTATCGGCGAGGACCATTCGCAACCGTCTCCATGAAGCTGGGCTACGGTCACGCACACCGTTAGGCCGTCTTCCGCTCACGCCCCAACACCGTGCAGCCCGCCTCCAGTGGTGTCGCGACAGGCGTGAATGGAGGGACGAATGGAGACGTGTCGTCTTCAGCGATGAGAGTCGCTTCTGCCTTGGTGCCAATGATGGTCGTATGCGTGTTTGGCGCCGTGCAGGTGAGCGCCACAATCAGGACTGCATACGACCGAGGCACACAGGGCCAACACCCGGCATCATGGTGTGGGGAGCGATCTCCTACACTGGCCGTACACCACTGGTGATCGTCGAGGGGACACTGAATAGTGCACGGTACATCCAAACCGTCATCGAACCCATCGTTCTACCATTCCTAGACCGGCAAGGGAACTTGCTGTTCCAACAGGACAATGCACGTCCGCATGTATCCCGTGCCACCCAACTTGCTCTAGAAGGTGTAAGTCAACTACCCTGGCCAGCAAGATCTCCGTATCTGTCCCCCATTGAGCATGTTTGGGACTGGATGAAGCGTCGTCTCACGCGGTCTGCACGTCCAGCACGAACGCTGGTCCAACTGAGGCGCCAGGTGGAAATGGCATGGCAAGCCGTTCCACAGGACTACATCCAGCGTCTCTACGATCGTCTCCATGGGAGAATAGCAGCCTGCATTGCTGCGAAAGGTGGATATACACTGTACTAGTGCCGACATTGTGCATGCTCTGTTGCCTGTGTCTATGTGCCTGTGGTTCTGTCAGTGTGATCATGTGATGTATCTGACCCCAGGAATGTGTCAATAAAGTTTCCCCTTCCTGGGACAATGAATTCACGGTGTTCTTATTTCAATTTCCAGGAGTGTATAATAACTGCATTTCAGTGCTGTCCAGGGAATTCCATGTAAGCGAGTAGTCAAATTTCTTGTAATTTATTTTGTAATTTAGATTGGTGATAACCTCCGTCCTCCATTTCTTGTGTTCTGCTTTTTACTGCGCTCTAGTGTAAGGGAAGAATACTCCCACGTACTCAATCACCGTCTGCGCGTTTTAACCGCAACAGAAGCCTAACTGTAAGTGAGTCACGGGTCGCAGCATCCTGAGCTCTGACTGAAAACGATGTCACGTGTATTCAGGTGCTAGCAGGTGACGTTATTAGCTGTCGAACGAGAGCTGCTTTGTCTTGCAAAGGTAGCTTCCTAATTGCCAATTTGCCAGCTCTCTATACAAGCACCAAAAAGGACCCAGACTGGAGTGGAGGAAAAGGCAGTTAGCGTAAGGAATAGGCCGAGGGAGAGAAAAGAGGAAGGAGGAGGGTGGGGAGGAGATAGGTGGGAGAGAGGCAGAGAGGGGAGGGGAGGGGCAGTGTTGTATGCACATGGTACTTATGAGAAATGCACGCAGGTAAGTGAAGTATGAACAGAAATATCTACATGGATACTCTTCAAATCAGACGTAAGAGCCTGGCAGAGGGTTCATCGAACCGCAGAAAGTTATTGAAAAGTTCTGCTATTTAAGTCTGTCATCAGCTTGCAGGTTGGTTTTAAACAGCGCAAGGTTTTACTAGCGTTTCACTTGGGGTTAGTTTGAAAAATGTGAATCAGATTAATTTGATAGAATTTTGTAAATTCAATCGGATGGTAGCTGAGAAGCAGCTCGATCCAGCTTTCTCATATTGTGCAGGACGATTCTTATTAACGTTTTAAAACCTCCGAAGCGACGTGGATGACACTCAGACAAGCGATTTGTTATAAGACACCTGGGGCCGCAAATATCGGGAATCTCCCAAAAGTGGATGACAGATGCCAAACTTGCGATGTCAATGCGCGTGCAGCGGTTCAGTCTGTCGCACGTGATCGTTCCAGTCCAAATCAAGTATATGTAAATTGAAAGAGGAGGAAGATAAAAAAAGGAAAGTGGTAATTGATGTCCGCTGCATCGGGACATTTAGCGGAATCAGCGGCGACGATTGAAAATGTGTGGCTAGCCGGGATCTCCTGCTTACGAGGCAGGTGCGTTAACCACTGTGCCACTCTAGACAGTGTTTATCGCTACCGCGCGGGCTATCTCGGTATGTCTCTCGGCCGTCCTACACTCCTGGAACAAAGGAAATAAGTATCCTTTGTTCCAGGAGTGCTAGATCTGCAAGTTCCGCAGAAGAGCTTCTGTGCGGTTTGGAAGGTAGGAGACGAGGTACTGGCGGAAGTAAAGCTGTGTGGACCGGTTGTGAGGCGTGCTCGGGTAGCTCAGATGGTTGAGCAGTTGCCTGCGAAGGGCACACGTTCCGAGTTCGAGTCTCGGTCCGGCACACAGTTTTAATCTGACAGGAAGTTTCAAGAAGCTAGACTCCTTGGAAGAACCTTGAGGAAATACAACTCATCCACGAAAGCAGCATTTTATAAAACAATTGTTGGACCGATTCCTGAGTATTGTTCTTCACTCTCGGAGGCTTACCAGGTAGGACTAGTAGAAGAGGCAGAGAAGAGCAGTGCGTTTCGCACAGGGTTGTTTAGTTGGCGCGAGAGCGCTCCACGGATGTTCAAAAAAACTCCATTGACAGACGCTACAAGAGAGGCGTTGTGCATCGCGGCGTGGTTTACTATTCACATTCGGAGAGAGTGAGTTCTGGGAAGAGTCGAACTACGCACTACTTTCGGCCCACATACATCTCGGGAAATAACCACAACGAAAACATTAGAGAAATTAAATACTGTAAGAGGGCTGCTTCTGTGCTGGCAGCGCTGTGTAGTGCTGTGCTTTGGTTCTCTGACTGCGCTTTCTTTGTAAGAGACTCTGTGGCTGCTCGGACTCGTTGTTGGAAGTTAATCGCCAGTAGTGTTGGGCAGTTGGAAGTTAGTCGCCAGCAGTGATGGAAGTACTGTTGGGCAGTTGGAGGAGAACAGCCAGCAGTGATGGATGTTAGATGTGAGAAGTTAGCTTTGATGGAGGGTAGAGGTCTGAGGTATTAGCGTAGGCTAACGATCTGGAAGTATCCGACTTGGAGACTGAAAATTATTCATGATTATATATCTTTATACTGGATGTCAGTGATGATTTATATTGTGTCTGAACTGGATGTCACATTATTAAGGTAAAAGAATACATTATTTGGTTTGCAGCAAAATCTTTCCTTTGCTTAACACATGCCTATTAGTAGTTAGCGGCTTTAGTAGTTAGAATCTTTTATTTAGCTGGCAGTATTGGCGCCAGCTGTATTGCAGTAGTTCGCGTAATGAAGATTTTTGTGAGTTAAGTGCTTAATGAAATGTATGGGTTATTGTCAGGATTGGTTCATATTGAGGGCCATTCTTTTGTATTAATTATTAGGAATCAGGTTGTAATTTTTTTGAGCAGTCAGATTGCGTTGCGCTAGAATATTGTGGGTCAGTGTTGACAGGAGAAGAAAAAGTAAAGAGAAAGTAGGCTCAGTAAGTTCAGTTTTACTCCGCTGTTTCAGAATCAAATAACGTAGGAGTTTCATCTTCTCAGTCATTCAGCAATTTAAGCACAGGTTCACACATATAAATAAAGAAGTTTCATCACAAAGGTTTAGCGACAGTCACTCTTCCTATACTCCATGCACGAATGAAACAGGAAAAGAGGGATCAAATAGTGGTACCAGAAGTACCCTCGGCCACGCGCCGTCTTATGCCTTATGGAGTACAGATGTAGATGTACATCTGTCGATTAATTTGGGCTCGCCAATGTGAGAATGAGTCACTCTGGAAAAAGTCTATGATCCACACACTAGGTGTGTTCCTGTAGAAGGTGGAATCTACATCTAAATCTACAGCTACGTACACACTCCGCAAACTACTGTACGGTGAATGGAGGGTAGCTCGTACCAGTGCTAGTCATTTCCTTTTCTGTTCCAGTCGCAAACAGACAGAGGGTAAATCGACTGTCTAAAATCCTCCGCAGGGGGCGGCAGTAGAATCGTTTTGCAGTCGGCCTCAGATGTCGGCTCTCTAAATTTGCGCAATAGTGTCTTACGGAAGGACCCTTCAGTGATTCCCATTCGAGCTCACGAAGCATCTGTGTAAGACTTCTGTGCTGATCGAACCTACTGGTAACGAATCTAGCAGCCCGCATCTGAATTGCTTCGGTGTTTTTCTTTAATCTGACATGGTGGGGATCCCAAGCACTGGAAAAGCATCCAAGAGTGGGTCACACTAGCGTTCTGTACGCCGTCTTGTCTGCTGATGAGCTACACTCACTTTCCCAAAATTCTCCCAGTAACACGAAGCAGACCATTCTCCACAGGTACTACCAACCTGACGTGCTCATTCCATTTCATATCTCCGAGATATTTAATCGAAGTGACTGTGTCTTGCAGTACTCTACCAACGCTGTATTCGAACGTTACAGGACTGCTTTCCCACTCATCAGCATTAACTTACATTTTTCTTCATTTAGAGCCGGATACCATTCATCAAACCAACTACAAATTATAGCCAAGTAATCTTGCATATTCCTACATCACTATTTAACACATTAAAGGATCGTTACAAATAAAAAAACCACAAACAGATAAAGTCTAAACGCACGCGCGCACACACACAGACACACACACACACACACACACACACACACACACACACACACACACACACACAGATAAAATGCAAACAAAATTCAAATTTGCCGCCGAACTCTGTGATGAACAAATGAACACTGACTGGGCTGGGACACACAACAGACCACAATCACACTGTCTTTTGGTGAAGTGAAAACTGTTTTACTACGTTATTTGTGGAAAATACTTGTTATAGTTACGTGTGCATCACAACACCTCACGATGATGCAGAGAATGAAAGTGCTTGTCACACGAAAACGTAAGTAAAAACGAATACAGGCGCGAAAACATCGCAACAAACTAAATTAGATTCTAGAAGTTAGATTAGCTCCCAGAAAAAACTTTCTCATCAACATCGTTTCGTTGCAGATGACAAGCTACCTGTTGTAATTAACACACAAGTGATCCGGAAAATTCATGCACACGAAATGTAAAGCTATTTACAAAAAGAAATATCTATTGTTTGAACTAAGCATCCACGTAATTTTATAATCATTTAACAAAAATGTTCACATTACAGAACAAATAAAAACGAAAACCCACTGATGATGGCACAGTGGTGCCGAGACATGTTTGAGTACTGAGAAAAAACGGTGTTTTGCATAACTGGCGGACCCAACATCCAACAATTTTAACTGCAAACACGGCCAACACAAGGAGCTGCAAATCAAAATGATGAAGACGACACCTACCCCGTACGCCGCAGCTTCATCAGCAAACGGCCGTGAACTGCTGCTTATCTTGACCGTCAGGTCATTTATGTATACAGAGAATAAAAGCAGTGCTGACACACTCTCCTGGGGTACTCCTGACGATAGGCTTCTCTCTGATGAACACCCGCCGTTGAGGACCACGTACTGGGTTCTATAACTTAAAAAGTCTTCGAGCAATTCACATATCTAGTAGAAACCTAAACCGTATTCTCTACCTTCATCAACAATCTGCAGTGGGGCACCAGGCGAAATGCTACCCGTAAATCAAGGAATACGGAATCTGCCTACTGCCGCCATACATGGTATGTAGGATTTCATTTGAGAAAAGGGCAAGTTAAGTTTCGCAAGAGCGATGCTTTCTAAATCCGTGCTGATTTTGTGGACAGAGGCTCTTCCTCTCAAGGAAATTAGTTATATTCTGAGACTATGTTCAAGGATTCCGCAGCAAACCGATGTTAAAGATATTGGTCTCTAATTTCGCGGCTCCGTTCTTTTAGCCTTCTTAAATGCAGGAATCACTTGCTCTTTTTTTCCTGCCGCTGGGGTTTTGTGCTGGGCGAGAGATTAGCGATTAAACTGAAATGGGATTCCGTACCGACCTGGCGACCTATTTGTTTTCAACTCTATTAGTTGCTTCTCTGCGCCACGAATGGCGATTTCTATGTCCTCAAGGCGGGAGCCTATACGACTGTCAAACGATGGTATGTTTCTACGATCCTCTTCCGTGAATGCCATCTTAAACGTGAAATTTAAAACTACAACTTTCCTTTTGCTGTTCTCTATTGCTACACCAGACTGGTCGACGAGCGTCTGGATAGAAGCCTTCGACTCGCTTTGTGAACGCTATAGCCTTCAGCCCGCTTCCCAGCGACCACAATCTTTACCACTGAAAAATGAGTTGTATAGTTTGTTCAATCAGTCCCGATACGACATTCCCCATATTATATTCTGTGGCGTGGTATGCATTCTTCTTTCGAAATGTTCAGCGAAGACTACCACTAAAGGCAGCCGCGCTGGTTAGCCGCGTGGTCTATGGCGCCATGTCACAGTTCGCGCGGCTTCCCCTGTCGAAGGTTCGAGTCCTCCCTCGGGCATGGGTGTGAGTGTTGTCCTTAGCATAAGTTAGTTTAAGATAGATTAAGTAGTGAGTAAACCTAGGGACCGATGACATTAGGAGTTTGGTCCCATAGGAACTTACCATCACCATTGAAGAAGGAAAACAGAAGATTCAATATACCACTGTTTGTGTCCAAAGCAATCTCGGATGGTCAGTGGATAGGACACATTCGGAGGCAACAATGAATAGTCAATTTGTTAGTGAGAGAAGGTGCGGGGAGGTCAAAATAATAGTTGTAGACTTAAATATGAATACAGTAATCAGATGGATTTGTACCCTAGCATAGGGTACAATAAGTTGGACCACAACTGAAGACCACAACAGCCAAGAACTATTCACTAATTGAAACATGATGGACTGGATATTTCAAAAGTACTCAAAGGCTGTTCCAGAAAGACGGTGTCCTCAGTGCGGAAGTCGCAAGGCTGGAAATAGTAGAGAAATGCAGAAAAAATATATAAGTTCGACGCTTCGTGCAGGAGCACGCAGTTGTCTCTCAACGTAAATAAAGGTGATGTATTGCACATAATAGGAGGAAATCCTGTTTCTACTGGGTTACCCAACTGGACATAAATGACTGGAAGCAGTAACACACGTAAAGTACGTCATGGTACCCGTCTGGAGGAACTATAGGGGAATAACCACATAAAACTAGTAGTAGGAAACGGGAAGCCAGGACAAGATGTACTGGAAGAATCCTAAGCATCTGGTTTCAAAAACACTCGTTCGAGCAACTCTTGAGTATTAGTCTTCTGTCTGAGTCCCATTCCACGAACGATTAATAGAGGTGACAGAGAAAACCCAAACGAGCACGGTGCGTTTCGAGTTCTTTTAGTAAAATGCGAGAACGTCACACAGACGATCATCCAGTTCCAGTGGCATCCATTATAAGAGAGGTTTTGTTGTTGAAATTCCAACAGCGGACTTTCCAGAGAAATGTTACTTTCTGTCACATGCCTCTTGCAAAATGACAATGAGAAAATCAGAGAAATTAGAGCTGCTATGGAGCTTAGCCGATAGTCATTATGTCCACGAAACACTTACGAATAGAACTTGAAAGGGGGACGTACTCTTGCCCACATACCATAACGTGGCTTGTAGAATATAATTGTACAGTACAGTAAAAATCCCCGCCTACATGACTTGGGAAGGAGGTGGGGGGGGGGGGCAACGGAACAGAGAGACCACCGTATCATCCTCTCCCAATGACGTCATTTGCTTGCGTTACAGAGGGACGTGGGGTCAGCATACCGCTATCCCGGCTCTTATCAGTTTTCGTGACCTGGAGCCGCTGCTATCCGGTCAAGTAGCTCCTCAGTTGGCCGAGTGCACCCTGTTCCATTCCTCCCACCAAGGGAAAATCTCTGGCATTAACGCGAATCGAACCCGGCTCCTCCGCATGGCAGTCAGTCACGCTGACCACTCAGCTATCGAGGCGGACATAATTGTGCATGGTGGGCTAAACAGAACTGGCTCGGATAATGTTTCGTTCACCTTAGATTATGCAACCCAATTTACATCACCTTCATCTGGGGTAGATGATTTATTTATTTATTTATTTATTGTTCCGTGGGACCACATTTAGGAGATGTCTCCATGGTCATGGAACGAGTCAATACATGAAATTATAACACGATTGTAGAAACAGATAAAATGAAATATAAGAAACATATTCAGGCGACAAGTCGTTAGTCTAAATAAAGAAAATAAAGAATGTAACACTGGAATTTGCTTAATTTTTTAGCTCTTCCAGGAGCTCCTCGACAGAATAGAAGGAGTGAGCCATGAGGAAACTCTTCAGTTTAGACTTAAAAGTGTTTGGGCTACTGCTAAGATTTTTGAGTTCTTGTGGTAGCTTATTGAAAATGGATGCAGCAGAATACTGCACTCCTTTCTGCACAAGAGTCAAGGAAGTGCATTCCACATGCAGATTTGATTTCTGCCTAGTATTAACTGAGTGAAAGCTGCTAACTCTTGGGAATAAGCTAATATTGCTAACAACAAACGACATTAAAGAAAATACATACTGTGAGGGCAATGTCAAAATTCCCAGACTATTGAATAGGGGTCGACAAGAGGTTTTCGAACTTACACCATACATAGCTCGAACAGCCCGTTTTTGAGCCAAAAATACCCTTTTTGAATCAGAAGAATTACCCCAAAAAATAATACCATATGACATAAGCGTATGAAAATATGCGAAGTATACTACTTTTCGTGTTGAAATGTCACTTATTTCAGATACTGTTCTAATGGTAAATAAAGCGGCATTTAGTTTATGAACAAGATCCTGAACATGGGCTTTCCACAACAGCTTACTATCTATCCGTACGCCTAGGAACTTGAACTGTTCCGTCTCGCTTATAACATGCCCATTCTGTCTGATTAAAATGTCAGTTCTTGTTGAATTGTGAGTTAGAAACTGTAAAAACTGAGTCTTACTGTGATTTAGCATCAAATTATTTTCCACAAGCCACGAACTAATTTCATGAACTACATTATTTGTTACTGTTTCAATATTACACACAAGATCCTTCACTACCAAGGTGGTGTCATCAGCAAACAGAAATATTTTTGAATCATGATGTATGTTGGGTTGTCAATCTTAAGGTGAATAAAATGTTTTCCGTGCAAGTTTTATTTTGACCGCCTTATAAAAGTATCTCATGAAGTAAGTAGTTAACAGGTGATCGGTTTCGGGCTCTTACATGCCCGTCATCAGGTGTTGTAACCTTGTGCTGTGACCCCGGGAGCCGCGGTGGAATGTTACTCTCCCTGTACTCGTCCACCGTGGCGCTCCAGTCACACCTGAAGATGGGCATGTAGGAGCCCGAAACCGGTCGTGTATTAACTACGGAAAAATAAAAATAACCTAACAACTGAAGCGGTATTTTCAACTTCTGCTATGAAGCTCAGCTGCTGATGTTCCTCCGACAGGACTGTTTGCACTAGCGTATAGTTTTCTCCAGTTCTCGCCTCTACCGAAAAAAACATGGCATTAAGGGGGAAACCACAGTAGGAGGCTGTTTGACACTGATTTTTTGGGATGTTTTTGGGTGGGAAGAATTACTTAGAATTTAATGAAAGTTTGATATCATTTCATTCATATTTCGAACAGTTTTTGTGGACTTTTTTGGATGATTTCAGCCAAAAATAACAAAGTTACGCATTGATGTCCGCTGAAGGTTGTGATACGGTTCTCAAATTGGGTGCAGTGTAGCCATTCCGATTTTCATCTGAAATCCAAAAGGTTCTGATTTTACGTTAATAACTTATTTCCTAAGAATATCAACCTCAATGCAGGTGAAAGTAATGAAAATTTAAAAAAATTTGGAGGCGTTGGAACAATTTATTCGATTTTCACGAGTTTTTCTCTAATTATGCAAAGAAAAGTAAGTACCCTTAATATCATCTTACAAGTTGGTTCATATAATTCGCAATTTTATAAATAATCATACTATAAATTTTCATAATGTTCGGTTCTATACTTTTTGAGTTAGACTGCACGCAAATGTGAAAATAGTCATTTCGAGATAAACGTGTTTGAAAAATAAATTCTCGGAAACTAGAAATTCAGGAAAGTTAACAATAATGTAAAATGATTACCGATTAATCTGCGATTCCAGCACCATCTTTCTCATAGGCTTTGTTTTGCGCTTGCAGCAATGCTTTCCGAGCTTTCCGAGCTGGTTGTCCATTTGTTCGACATAATTGAAGCTTTGCGTGCCTACTACAATTCCTGCCTCGCTCATGACCGTCAGAAGGGATACATTTCCTTCATTGAATAAGCCCGCTGCTAAATACGATACCAATCCAACTACTTTTATTCCGGAGTGCAAGTGTTTAGGAGGCAACCACCAAATAGTGGAATTAAAACTTTCATTTGCATTTTTTTTTCTAGCCACCTAAACATTTCTCCAGTAATTAATCCCTTGACATATATTGGAAGAATTTCCTTCTATGCTTCGGGGTGCAATGGAGTGGGGTGCAGTTCATGTTCCATTCCAAGGGCTGTTCGTTTCTGCCACTCGTACCAGCTGTCTTCTCCCTCTGGGCAATACCCGTGTCAAGGATTTTCATACGTGGAAATCATATGATAGTACGGCGCCATAACTGTATAATGTGCACTCGGTTCTATGCTCATAAAATCTCAACGAATGAGAATTTCGCTTTGAAATTTTGATAGCGTATTCTTGGATAGTTAAGTTAACGATTTATGCAATAAAAAATTCAGATTTTTTGAACCTCCTAATTTGGTTTTCCCTCTTAACCCTGCCGTTCTCTTTGGGTTATATATGACCCGAAATGCCGGCCGCGGTGGCCGAGGGGTTCTAGGCGCGTCAGTTCGAGTCCACGCTGCAGCTACGGTCGCAGGTTCGAATCCTGCCTCGGGCATGGATGTGTGTGATGTCCTTAGGTTAGTTAGGTTTAAGTAGTTCTAAGTTCTAGGCGACTGATGACCTCAGAAGTTAAGTCCCATAGTGCTCAGAGCAATTGTTTTGACCCGAAATGGCTATCAATTTCATTGCTTATAATTTAAATATCAATGTATCTTTACGAAATTTGGTGACTTTATCTGAAAAAGCAAGGGCAATTAAAAAAGTTTAAAATACTTTAAGTAATCTTAATAGTTACGTATGTGACATTCAAGTCATAGTGACCCAACATTAATGTGGTTACTCCAAAGTCAAATACTTTCTGGTTGTCTGTTATATTTTAGTAGTAATGACTATCATTGTTCATATTTGCTCTCAACAATCAACAAATCAACAACGACAATGAGTTCACAACAATGGACTTGTCTTTAGCTCTTGTCAACTGTTCCAATTATCCAATGTTACTGCTCAGTTTGAATTGTGACACTCAATTCCTTTCGTTTGTGATTAGTCTGAAACACAACATCATGGAGATTACATCAGTGACTGACGCTGAGTTGCAAGAATTAGTAAATACCTCAACAAAAGAAGGACCACTTTCCGGTCAGTAACGCAACTGAAAGCGAGTGTTCTGACGACAGTGACGACAGTTCGCGGCCTATTCAAAATAGAGTACTGTCTTCTGTTTCTAAAAACGGGAGCAGAAAATGGCAGTTGCAACCACTAGCACAACACGGTCGGAGGATGGCATTCACGTATGGTACAGCCGTTACGGCGCCTTTCATGACCGCCAGCGGTGTACGTCGGCCCCACATAATGCCACCGCAAAACAGCAGGGAACCTCCACCTTGCTGCACTCGTTGGACAGTGTGTCTAAGGCATTCTGCCTGACCGGGTTGCCTCCAAACACGTCTCCGATGATTATCTGATTCAAGGCATATGCGACACTCATCGGTGAAGAGAACGTGATGCCAGTCCTGAGCAGTCCATTCGGCATGTTGTTGGGCCCATCTGTACCGCGCTGCATGGTGTCGTGGTTGCAAAGACGGACCTCGCCATGGACGTCGGGGGTGAAGTTGCGCATGATTCAACCTATTGCGCACAGTTTGAGTGTAACATGACGCCCTGTGGCTGCACGAAAAGCATTATTCAACATGGTGGCGTTGCTTTCAGGGTTCCTCCGAGTCATAATCTGTACGTAGCGGTCATCCACTGCAGTAGTAGCCCTTGGGCGGCCTGATCGAATAATGTCATCGACAGTTCCTGTCTCTCTGTATCTCCTGCACGTCCGAACAATATCGCTTTGGTTCACCCCGAGATGCCTGGACACTTTCCTTGTTGAGAGTCCTTCCTGGGACAAAGTAGCAATGCGGACGCGATCGAACCGCGGTATTGACCATATAGGCGTGGTTGAACTATAGACAACACGAGCCGTGTACCTGCTTCCTGGTAGAATGACTGGAACTGGTCGGCTCTCGGACCCCTTCCGTCTAATACGTTGTTTACATCTTTGGGCGGGTTTAGTGACATCACTGAACAGTCAAAGGGACTGTGTCTGTGATACAGTATCCAACAACGACTTCAGGAGTTCTTGGAACCGGGGTGAGGCAAAACTATCTTTGATGTGTGTATAAAAGACAATCTCCTAACTTCCTAGTGAGTGACTGACTCATCATCACCCAGCCCAAAAGTCTAAGGACAGAAACTTGAAATCTGGAGAAGGTGTGGATCCTATACTTCAGGTGTCGTTTAAGAAGGAATTTTTCGAAATCCCAACCCTAAGGCGGTGAAATACGGGACGAAAGTTGTTTTTGCAAAAATTGTCTATTAAGGCAGTTTTGAGTCTAGAGCTCTGATAGTTGGTATTCGCTTTTTCGAAATTGGAAATTTAACTCTGTGGGGTAAAATAGGGGGTGAAAGATTCTTTTAAAGATATGCCATTATTAAAGAACTGCTAAAGTATTTTTAAAGCTACTTCGATGAAAATTGGTATTTGACTCCTTGGCTACAATAAAAAAAAAAAAACGTCTTTCAGTGATTTCGGGATTTGAACCCCTAAGGGGGTGGAATAGGAGATATTTTATGAAAATATTTTATTATAAAAGTTTTTTTAAAGCTAAATCTACGAAAATTTAAATTTGAATTCTCAGTTAGAAAGAAAAAAATACCTGTTTGACTGTTTCTGAAAATTCAGCACCTATAGGGGTGAAATGGGGATGAAAGTTCTTATGGAAATAAGTCATTCTGCAAGCATTTTTGAAGCTAAATCTATGAAACTATGTATTTGGCTTCTCTGTTAGAAATAAAACATACACATGTCACAGTATTTGGAAAGTCAACCCCTAAAGGGGCGAAGTAGGGGGTGAAACGTATTATGAAAATATTTCATTGCGAAAGCATTTTTAAAACTAAATCTTTGAAAACTGGTGTTTGGCTTCTCAGTTAGAGATGAAAACAACATGTTTCACTTTCTTGAAAATTCTACTGCTAAGGGGGTGAAATAGGGCCAGACTGATTCACTGACTCATGACCGCCCAGTCCAAGCCGCTATGGATAGAAACTTGAAGTTTGGTGAGGATGTGGATTTTATACTGTAGGCAACGTTTAAGATGGGATTGTCCGAAATTCCACTCCTATGGGAAATGGGAGATGAAAGGCTTTTGAAAGTATGTCGCTATTAAGGGGATTTTGAAGCTAGAGTTACAGGCAACGAACTTGCCGCAGTGGTAACACCGGTTCCCCTCAGATCACCGAAGTTAAGCGCTGTCGGGCCGGGCTAGCACTTCGATGGGTGACCATCCGGTCTGCCGAGCGCTGTTGGCAAGCGGGGTGGACTCAGCCTTTGTGCAGCAAACTGAGGAGCTACTTGATTGAGAAGTAGCGGCTCCGGTCTCGGAAACTGACCTACAGCAGGGAGAGCGGTGTGCTGACCACGTGCCCCTCCATACCCGCATTCAATGACGCCTGTGGGCTGAGGGTGCAACGGCGGCAGGTCAGTACCGTTGGACCTTCATGCCCTGTACTGGAGGAGTTTAGTTTGAAGCTAGAATTACAAAAACTGGAATTTCGTTACTCAGTCAGAAAATAAAAATTACGTGTTTCAGCAGTTTTGGACTTTAACCACTAAGGGATAAAATAGTGGGATAATTTTTTTTTGTAAATAAATAATTACTAAAGAACCACTAAAGCATTTTTTGGACTACATTTGTGACAATTGATTGTTTGACTTCTCAGTTACAAATAGAAAAATACGTGTTTCAGTGTTTCTGGAAATTCTACCCCCAGGGAGTGCAACAGATGATGAAAGTTGTTAAGAAAATATTTCGTTACATTAAAAAATTTTAAAGCTAAATTTATGAAAATTGATATTTCACTTGACTGTTGGATATCAGTCGCCATAGCGACATTAATTTCAGTAATTAGTGGCGCAAATGGCCGTCGGCCTCTCACAGGGGCAATTCCTAAATCGCCATTTAATTTGAAACTCTGAATCATGTGCTTCAACCCCGGTGCGGAAAGAGGACCTCCACGTATTCCTTCAATACCTCGATACTCACGAAGAGTAGCAGCACTATTGCTATTGTTTTGGTAGAACAGCATTGCAGGTAAAAGCCCTGCTCACCTAGTCCATACTCATGTTGACTGCAACTGTAATATTACCTGATGCTAGTGTTTCAAACGTACGTTGCCGTATCAGTACCGACGCCTAGCGGCCAGTCATGACACTAACACTACTAACAACGCAAACCCTGCGGCACACATTAACATCGTTCCTATAAAATTGGATACCCATCCGATATATACACTACTGGCCATTAAAATTGCTAGACCACGAAGATGACCTGATACAGACGCGAAATTTAACCGACAGGAAGAAGATGCTGTGATATGCAAATGATTAGCTTTTCAGAGCATTCACACAAGGTTGGCGCCGGTGGCGACACCTACATCGTGCTGACATGAGGAAAGTTTCCAACCGGTTTCTCATACACAAACAGCAGTCGATCGGCGTAGCCTAGTGAAACGTTGTCGTGATGCCTCGTGTAAGGAGGAGAAATGCGTACCATCACGTTTCCGACTTTGATAAAGGTCGAATTGTAGCCTATCGTGATTGCGGTTTATCGTATCGCGACATTGTTGCTCGCGTTGGTCGAGATCCGATGACTGTTAGCAGAATATGGAATCGGTGGGTTCGGGAGCGTAATACGGAACGCCGTGCTGGATCCCAACGGCCTCCTATCACTAGCGGTCGAGATGACAGGCATCTTATCCGCATGGCTGTAACGGATAGTGCAGCCACGTCTCGATCCCTGAGTCAACAGATGGGGACGTGTTTGCAAGACAACAACCATCTGCACGAACAGTTCGACGGCGTTTGCAGCAGCATGGACTATCAGCTCGGAGACCATGGCTGCAGTTACCCTTGACGTTGCATCACAGAAAGGAACACCTGCGATGGTGTACTCAACGACGAACCTGGGTGCACGAATGGCAAAACGTCATTTTTTCGGATGAATCCAGGTTCTGTTTACAGCATCATGATGGTCGCATCCGTGTTTGGCGACATCGCGGTGAACGCACATTGGAAGCGTGTATTCGTCATCGCCATACTGGCGTATCACCCGGCGTCATGGTATGGGGTGCCATTGGTTACACGTCTCGGTCACCTCTTGTTCGCATCGACGGCACTTTGAACAGTGGACGTTACGTTTCAGATGTGTTACGACCCGTGGCTCTACCCTTCATTCGATCCCTGCGGAACCCTACATTTCAGTAGGATAATGCACGACCGTATGTTGCAGGTCTTGTACGGGCCTTTCTGGATACAGAAAATGTTCGACTGCTGCCCTGGCCAGCACATTCTCCAGATCTCTCACCAAATGAAAACGTCTGGTCAATGGTGGCCGAGTAACTGGCTGGTCACAATACGCCAGTCACTACTCTTGATGAACTGTGGTATCGTGTTGAAGCTGCATGGGCAGCTGTACCTGTAAACGCCATGCAAGCTCTGTTTGGCTCAATGCCCAGGCGTATCAAGGTCGTTATTACGGCCAGAGGTGGTTGTTCTGGGTAATGATTTCTCAGCATCTATGCACCCAAATTGCGTGAAAATGTAATCAGATGTCAGTTCTAGTATAATATATTTGTCCAATTAATACCCGTTTATCATCTGCATTTCTTCTTTGTGTAGAAATTTTAATGGCCAGTAGTGTAGTTTTCCGTCTGGACTGGATCAAATGACGAAGCTTTAATTATAATCACCCGGTACAATATGAACGGCGAGAGCCGCAAAAAATTTCCCTCGGGCATAGCCAAATTTAACATCTGTCGACGTCTCTTCATTTAAGATAACATGTCGCGTCCTTCCTACCAAGAAATCTTCATTCCAGTCAAGCTTCGGTGCGGCACGAAATCAAATGACTTACGGAAGTCGGAAAATACCGCATCCACCTCGCTGCAAGGTTTTCGGGTTGACATATAACAAAAGCTCGAGCTGTCTTTCACGTGATCGATGTTTACGGATTCCTTGTTAGTCGGGAGGGAGGAAAAAATACCACTCGAGATACCTGTTGCTAGTCACGGCTTATCTTCTTTGCATTGACACCATGTCGTTAAGATATTGGCACATTCGCTAATTGTTTGCACACTTCGTAAAATCACTCGCCCTGAGGTGTTGGCGCGCTGAGCGACCTCGTCGTGAGTGGAGCAAAACAATGGCAGAACACCATGTTAGAGCTCCTATTAGAAGACAGGACGATCGGAGTAAGTCGCGTGGTCGATTAGTCAATTTCAGATGAAGCAGATGCTCAGATTCTTGAAAGAAAGGGGCCGTGTTATTTTCAAACAAACAATGTCAACTTTTTCTGTGAGTGACTCGGAGAAACCACGGTAAACTTAAATTTGGTGGCCGGACGAGGATTTGAACCGGTATCCTCCCGAATGCGAGTCCAGTGCCTCATTAGTCACTGGCCCAGCTCGTTCGGCACCTCCCACTTGCTACATGGCGGCCGCACTTATTCGCGTAATCACTTATTCACGAAGTGTCAAGCGAGCCGCTAAGTATCGGTGACGTCCTCATAACAGCAACAGCCGCGGCGTTGCGTAAACACGGCGCCCGTTACGAAATGGAGGGCGTCGTCGTTATCGACTACCGTGACACGTTGCTCAACGGGCTTATCGCCGCGCACGCGTGATATCCATTGATGGTGGGGGTATCCACTAAAAGCCAACAGCACTGCCAGCGTTCCGCGTTTAATGTGTCGCAGCTTAAGGCCGCTCGCGTCTATCACTTTCGCCCAGAACTCTACTTAGCCGATAAATGTCTGATTTTGTACGTTCTATAGTTGCTGCCTTGGGAAACCACTGATTGCCTGTTGTGGCACAGTGGTCAAAACGCTGAAGCTGCTTTCGGGAGATATGGCTTTAAAATTTCCATTCCGCCATCCTGATATCCCGTAACTTCGTTAAATCACTTACGGCGAGCTTCTATACCGTCTCTAATGAACACGTTATCGGCAGGACCTCAAATCCTACATTTTCCTTTCAACTACGTAATTTACACTGCTTGATATTTGCTAAGGGTCATAGACACTGTTCGACAGGTAAAATTACAGGCAATGATAAATGACATGAATCAAAGCACACACAAATAGACGTGGAGTGATACATTTATTACGTAAAATGGTACAGATTTCACCATATGGGGAGGAATTCGTGCACAGGCGTTGCTGCAATTACCACGTCTCGACCGCTACGGTCGCAGATTCGAATCCTGCCTCGGATGTGTGTGATGTCCTTAGGTTAGCTAGGTTTAAGTAGTTCTAAGTTCTAGGGGACTGATGACCTCAGAAGTTAAGTCCCATAGTGCTCAGAGCCATTTGGACCATTTGAACTATCATTCGTCGGGTGTTCCGTCGCAATTGCCAGTTGCTCCTTAGGAAGTACCAGTTGTTCCTTATCAGTTATCAGACAGGGTGTTACTACGTTTAATTCCTAAGTCAATAGACTACGAAGTCACAAAATTGCACCTGTAGGCACCTGTAAGAGACTTTCGGAGTAACTGAGAATCCACATTTACTGAAAGAGTCCTCTACAGATTCCAGAACATGTAATACACTACTGGTCATTAAAACTGCTACACCAAGAAGAGATGCAGATGATAAACGGGTATTCATTGGACAAATATATTATACTAGACCTGACATGTGATTACATTTTCACGCAATTTGGGTGCATACATCCTGAGAAATCAGTACCCAGAACAACCACCTCTGGCCGTAATAACGGCCTTGATACGCCTGGGCATTGAGTCAAACAGAGCTTGGATGGCGTGTACAGGTAGAGCTGCTCATGCAGCTTCAATATGATACCACAGTTCATCAAGAGTAGTGACCAGCGTATTGTGACGACCCAGTTGCTCGGCCACCGTTGACCAGACGTTTTCAGTTGGTGAGAGATATGGAGAATGTGCTGCCCAGGGAAGAAGTCGAACACTTTCTGTATCCAGAAAGGCCCGTACAGGACTTGCAACATGCGGTCGTGCATTATCCTGCTGAAATGTAGGGTTTCGCAGGGATCGTATGAAGGGTAGAGCCACGGGTCGTAACACATCTGAAATGTAACGTCCACTGTCCAAAGTGCCGTCAATGCGAACAAGAGATGACCGAGACATGTAACTAATGCACCCCATACCATCACGGCGGGGAATACGCCAGTATGGCGATGACGAATACACGCTTCCAATACCCGTTCACCGCGGTGTCGCCAAACAGGGATGCGACCATCATGCTGCGATAAACAGAACCTGGATTTATCCGAAAAAATGACGTTTTGACATTCGTGCACCCAGGTTCATCGCTGAGTACACCATCGCAGGCACTCCTGTCTGTGATGCAGCGTCAAGGGTAATTGCAGCCATGGTCTCCGAGCTGATAGTCCATGCTGCTGCAAACGTCGTCGAACTGTTCGTGCAGATGGTTGTTGTCTTGCAAACGTCCCCATCTGTTGACTCAGGGATTGAGACGTGGCTGCACGATTCATTACAGCCTTGCGGATAAGATGCCTGTCATCTCAACTGCTAGTGGTACGAGGCCGTTGGGATCCAGCACGGCGTTCCATATTACACTCCTGAACCAACCGATTTCATATTCTGCTAACAGTCATTGGATCTCGACCAACGCGAGGTTCAATGTCTCGATACGATAAACTGCAATCACGATAGGGTACAATTCGACCTTTATAAAAGTCGGAAACCTGATGGTACGCATTTCTGCTCCTTACACGAGGCATCACAACAACGTTTCACCAGGCAACGCCGGTCAACTGCTGTTTGTGTATGAGAAATCGGCTGGAAACTTTCCTCATGTCAGCACGTTGTAGGTATCGCCACCGGCGCCAACCTTGTGTGAATGCTCTGAAAAGCTAATCATTTGCATAACACAGCATCTTTTTCCTGCCGGTTAAATTTCGCGTCTGTAGCATGTCATCTTCGTGGTATAGCAATTTTAATGGTCAGTGCTGTATAATGGTTCCGAAATTGATTGCAGCATAATTTGAACATAGGAATAAAACACATAATTCCTACGAGAATACAGGGTGTTTTTCTCTGTATTTTTCTCTGTGACTTACAGAATAATAAGTGACATGAATATTTATTTAGACAGGAAAACATGATAATCATTACTCTTTCTAAGGAGTTATAAACATTGCTTATTTACAAGTGACTGCACCTATTAGGCATCACCGACTTCTTCCAGATTTCTGGTGCATGCTTGTCTTGGCCAGAAATGACAAACAGAGGTGGTAACTCAAGATGGGCGATCGTTTAGAAAAAGTAGCATTTTTGGCGTGTGTTTGACGGGGCATGAGTCATTTCTGTTAGCGTAGTTCCCAAGCCTTGGCAGGCAGAGTGAAAAGAGTCGCAAGTTCGGGTCCCAACGTGCAAACTTTATTTTCAGTTATTGCGTTACTTACACTGAAAATAAACCGAATTATTAGCAAAGCAACCAACTCGTATGCAGCGCGGTACACTTGTAATCCTTTCTGCAAAGTTATTGCCAACAGTCTACGTGCCCTTACAAAAGAGCACTGGCTCTTTTGACCGACGATTCAGAAAATGGTGGATGAGTACGCAACAAAATATAAAAACCTCATCATTACTTCGTAAAAATCTGGGACACTTGTAACATCTCTATATAAAAATTTGGAAGACAGAGAAATCCATAACTATACAAAGAAATTTTTCAAGATGGGGGGTGGATTGTCATCGCGCAGTATTCCCTCCCCCTAAAATTCTCTTATGAAGTAAAGAATTTGATCAAAAACTCGATGACTGCTCTTATCTCATCGAGAGAAAGAAAGGTGTCATATCCCGAGAAGAGTGCATCAGAATACATTCAGTTTTACATCTCCAGCTATTCTGACCAATATCTGTCGCAATGATGCGTTACACGTGATTTTCTGCCTAAATGTGCCATAAGATCAAACCTTTTATGAGTACAAGGCAAGTTTATTTTATATAGAAACTTTTCAACCATCACGTAATTGTAAAAATGCGGCGTCTATAACGTGTGCAAAATGCCTAGAAAATTATTGGTTTCTCTGTTTTTTTTTACGATGAATATCACCCCAGAACGTATAAATTATCAGCTGTAAAATAATACAAGTTTCTAATTTTATGTGCCAAGTTCTCGTGTACGTCTTATAACACCTTCCTTCAAATTTATTTCAAATCCCAGATTGTCCTTCGCATTTTCGTTTCACGGCTTTTACGAGAATATTAATAAATACAGTATATTGAATATTATTTCGGTTTATTTGCAGTGTAAGTAACGTAAAAACTGCAAAAAAATCGGCATGGAGAGTCGACCCCACGACCCTCCGGTTACCGTCCTATACTGTTTTTACTGCGCTAAGATAAATTGAAGAGTGCATCAAAATACATTCTGTTTTACATCTCAAGCTATTCTGGCCAATATTTGGCGAAATAATGCGTTACGCGTGATTTGGTGCCAAACTGTGCGGCAAGAGCAAACCTGTTATGAATACAAGCGTAAGTAATACGCCAAAAAATGCTTTTTTCTCTAATCACCTGGTCATGTCTGTCACCATGTCTGGACGAGACCTACATATACGAGTACCATAAATTTGAACTAAATCGGTGACGACTTGTAGGGGAGGTACCCTTGGTAGTTACAGCAACGAGTTATATATTTTTTTGAAAAGAACATTTTTTTCTATCATGAGCCGTTTGTTTCAACAAACTGTAAATGATTCTGCAGAAAGAGTAATGTTTCTTACGTTTATCTACTTAAATAAATATGCCTTTCTTCTATTATTTTTTAAGTTACGAAGAAGGACACCTTATCCGAAGCATTGATATAATAGATAAACTGGTTGCTATCAGTCCTGGTTCTTCCTCCGTCAACGATGGAATTAACAAAAATATTTCTGTGAGACATGACATATTTTTAATGAGTGTTGCAAGCGTCTCTTTTCGTAGCGGCAAGTTTTCATTGCTGTCATACATGCAACAGTCGTCGCATATTAAATAATGATGAAAACAATGAACAAGGGACTGTCATAAGCACATTCTATTATCTTGGTTAGAGACGGTACTCGCGAAATTAGAAACGGAAGTCTCCATAAACTACCTATCGTTTAAAACAACTGTGAGCTGTAACTGTGTTTCACAGTTTATAAATTGCAAAACATTGTTAGTGAGGTGATAAGACGCACCAGCAATCACTTTATGTTACAACCACTCTAAATACAGAGAGTGAATTGATTTTGTCGTTCTGTATTCCCAATCACTGTATTAAAAAAAATGGCTCTGAGGACTATGCGACTTAACTTCTGAGGTCATCAGTCCCCTAGAACTTAGAACTACCTAAACCTAACTAACCTAAGGACATCACACACATCCATGCCCGAGGCAGGATTCGAACGTGCGACCGTAGCGGTCGCTCAGTTCCAGACTGTAGCGCCTAGAACCGCGCGGCCACTCCGGCCGGCACACACTGAATTCATTTGGGATTGCATATCTTCACATAAAATATTGTGTTTCAAATTGATTAACGGTTAATTTATTGACTTTTTACTTCTGTTAGTGTCCTAACAGTTTAAATGTACGTAAATTGCATTTGTATCGTCTATAATTGTGTTTGCTACTACCCTGTCAGATCTGTGCCGTTAGACCATACTTGGCAATCAATGATCAGAAACTGGATTACGCTGCAGTCACAAGCGTTTATGTCATTTCGTTGCCGTTCAATAGCCACTAGATCTGCTCATTTGTGGAGGCCAAATTACGAAAACAGTTGCTTCATGCAGTTGGATTACGCCAATACGAAGCGTGACTGGCGTTTGTTTGTATTTTCAATAGTGTGTATGACGTGCACACTGCGGAAAACTCGTGGCGAGACTGTCGAAAGCGTAATCTGATATACGAAGGTTGCCAGAAAGTAATGCGCCGCATTTTTTCTTCAACAATTCTTTAGTGAACGTAATAAGATTTACACACACGAAAGAATGGTGTTTTACCTGGACACCCTATTTTTCAACGTAAACTCCATCCCGTTCTATGGCCATCCTCCAGCGCGAAACAGGGGCTTGTATGCCCTGTCGGTACCAATTCTTGTCGTGGCGGAACCAGTGCCTCACTGTGTGAATCACCTCCTCATCGTCCTCAAAATGTCTTCCACGAGTGGCATCCTTTAATTGCCCAAACAAGTGGAGGTCCGAGGGGGCTAGGTCAGGGCTATAGGGTGGATGGGTTAACACTGTCCAACCCCGAATAGCGATGTGTTCAGCAGTCCTCAGACTTGTGTGGGGACGAGCGGTATCGCGTTGCAGCAAAACACCTCCTGGGTTGCTGTGGCGCCGAAGTTGCCGGAAGCGTGTCTTGAGTGTTGTCAATGTGTTGACATGTGCTTCTGAATTAATGGTACCGCCTCTTGGCATCACATCAACGAGAATCACACCTTCACAGTCCCAGAACACTGTGATCATGACCTTACCGGCGGAAGCAGTGGCTTTGAATTTTTTCTTCCGAGGGCAGTGGGAATGGCACCATCCCATCGGCTGTCGTTTTGTTTCGAGCTCAAAATGGTGAACCCAGGTTTCATCACCTGTCACAATCCGAGACAAAGAAGGCCTCGCCCTCAGCTTCAAGACGTAGCAAAAAAGCAAGACAAATGTCTTTTCTGTGCGATTTGTGACCCACCGTTAGACATTGCGGGACCCATCTTGCACACACTTTTGAATATCCAAGAGTGCGGATAATAGCATCCACACTTCCCCTGCTGATTGACTGATAGTTCAAATGGCTCTCAGCACTATGGGACTTAACATCTGAGGTCATCAGTCCCCTGGAACTTAGAACTACTTAAACCTAACTAACCTAAGGACATCACACACATCCATGCCCGAGGCAGGATTCGAACCCGCGACCGTAGCGGTCGCGCGGTTCCAGACTGTAGCGCCTAGAACCGCTCGGCCACATCGGCCGGCGATTGACAGACGCAGCACTAACTGCCGAGTCGTAATGCGTCTGTCCTCGCGAATGAGATCAGCTCGCTGTAACATGTCAAGTGTGACAGCCGTGGGTGGTCTCCCTCACCGCTGCAAATCGAGGAACTTCGCCGAATCGGCTTCTGATGATGTCACTCTCCGTGCCCAGTGAGTAACTGTACTTTTGTCGACAGCAGATGCTCCATAGACTTTGCTCAAGCGTTTGTGAATATTCCCCACAGTTTCTTTCTCTGCAGTGAGAAATTCAATGACGGCACATTGCTTGGAACATAGATCACATACAACGGCCATTTTGAAACTCTTCTGCGGCTACGCAATCTGCCGGAAGGGGCGAAAGCGCAGTGCTCTCACTCAGGAGACCTAAAATAATACATACGTAACGTTTCGCATTCGTATAACGGTTTTTGGCCAAGAAAAAATGCGGCGCATTACGCTCTAGGCAACCGTCATATGTTACTGGAGATCTATTAATTACTTGAGGTATGTTTTTGACTCAATAGCCCGGCAGTTTCTTTCTGTTTTATGTTAATACGCTATTGGATCAAAAGTATCCGGACGCCCGTACGTTACACAGGATTGACCACTAGATATCATGAGAAGCGGGCCCACCAACATAAAAGGATACGAGTATTTTGTTGTCATTAGGGAAGCAGTAACAACAGAATGGGTTGCTCAGGAGAGCTCAGTGACTTCGGACGTGGACTAGTCACTGGAAGACATCTGAGTAATAAATCCATCAGGGACATTTCAGCCCTTCTAGAGCTGACCAAGTTGACTGTTTGTGATGTGACTGTGAAGCGGAAACGCGAAAGAACAACCATAGCTGAACCAAGACCAGGCAGATCGCATGTACTGATGGACCATCGGGCATTGCGGAGTGTGGTTGTAAAACTCGCTTGGAATCAGCAGAACGAATCATTCGTGAATTTCAAAGTGTTACAAGCATCCAACTAGCACAATGATTGTGAATACGGAGGTCCAAAGAATGGGTTACAATGGTCGAGCGGCTCATCGTAAGATTCATATTTCTGTAGTCGATGCAAAGCGACGCTCGATGTGTTGTGAAAAGGGATGCCACTGTAGTGACTGGAAACGAGTGATTTGGAGCAGTGAATCACGCTATACTCTGTTGGTTTGGCGAATGCATGGAGGACGTTACCTGCCGTCATGTGTAGTGCCAACTGTTGAATTCTGCCTACTTGCCAAAGACGGGGTGTCTAGGAAACCTGCTTCTCGAATCGCTAGATAGCAGTTCAAGCAAATCCTATTAATGTGTTGTATTAAAGAAAATAAATGACAATTCTTAACTTTGAGAAATAAAGATGTGTCGCAAGCAAAGGGTGACGTGCAAAATAAACAATTTCTTCAGTATATACACTACTGGCCATTAAAATTGCTGCACCACGAAGATGACGTGCTACAGAACCGACAGGAGGAAGATGCTGTGATATGCAAATGATTAGCTTTTCAGAGCATTCACACAAGGTTGGCGCCGGTGGCGATACCTACAACGTGCTGACATGGGGAAAGTTTCCAACCGATTTCTCATACACAAACAGCAGTTGATCGGCGTTGCCTAGTGAAACGTTGTTGTGATGCCTCGTCTAAGGAGGAGAAATGAGTACCATCACGTTTCCGACTTTGATAAAGGTAGGATTGTAGCCTATCGCGATCGCGGTTTATCGTATCGAGACATTGCTGCTCGCGTTGGTCGAGATCCAATGACTGTTCGCAGAATATGGAATCGGTGGGTTCAGGAGGGTAATACGGAACGCCGTGCTGGATCCCAACGGCCTCGTATCACTAGCAGTCGAGATGACAGGCATCTTATCCGCATGGCTGTAACGGATCGTGCAGCCACGTCTCGATCCCTGAGTCAACAGATGGGGACGTTTGCAAGACGACAACCATCTGCACGAACAGTTCGACGACGTTTGCAGCAGCATGGACTATCAGCTCGGAGACCATGGCTGCAGTTACCCTTGATGCTGCATCACAGACAGGAGCTCCTGCCATGGTGTACTCAACGACGAACCTGGGTGCACGAATGGCAAAACGTCATTTTTTCGGATGAATCCAGGTTCTGTTTACAGCATTATGATGGTCGCATCCGTGTTTGGCGACATCGCGGTGAACGCACATTGGAAGCGTGTATCCGTCATTGCCATGGTGGCGTATTACCCGGCGTGATGGTATGGGGTGCCATTAGTTACATGTCTCGGTCATCTCTTGTTCGCATTGACGGCACTTTGGACAGTGGACGTTACATTTCAGATGTGTTACGACCCGTGGCTCTACCCTTCATCCGATCCCTGCGAAACCCTACATTTCAGCAGGATAATGCACGACCGCATGTTGCAGGTCCTGTACGGGCCTTTCTGGACACAGAAAATGTTCGACTGCTGCCCTGGCCAGCCCATTCTCCAGATCGCTCACAGATTGAAAACGTCTGGTAAATAGTGGCCGAACAACTGGCTCGTCACAATACGCCAGTCACTACTCTTGATGAAGTGTGGTATCGTGTTGAAGCTGCATGGGCAGCTGTACCTGTACACCCCATCCAAGCTCTGTTTGACTCAATGCCCAGGCGTAACAAGGCCGTTATTAGGGCCAGAGGTGATTGTTCTGGTTACCGAATTCTCAGGATCTATGCACCCAAATTGCGTGAAAATGTAATCACATGTCAGTTCTAGTATAATATCTTTGTCCAATGAATACCCGTTCATCATCTGCATTTCTTCTTGGTGTAGCAATTTTAATGGCCAGTAGCGAACAATTCCTAAGTTGCTGATCTTGAAGTGCCTTATCTTGATACTGCTGTAGAAGGTGGCCACGACCAGTCGGAGGCGGCGCTTATGTTCTCTTCGCCTACTGGCCGCTGCTGTTGTGTTTTCGTCCTAGAGAGGGCTCGGTCAGCGTGCTGTTGGCTGGCTTCTTCTTGACAGCCCCCTCCGCTGTCACTTCTTCTCGATTCTTGACGTGTTCCGGGGCTTTGAAGTGGTTTACACCGACGGCTCAATGGCTGATGGTCACGTAGGCTTCGCATATATTCATGGAGGACATATTGAGCAGCACTCCTTGCCAGTTGGCTGCAGTGTTTTCACTGCAGAGGTGGCGGCCGCATCACGTGCTCTTGAGTACTTCCGCTCATGCCCTGGCGAGTTATCTCTTCTGTCTACTGACTCATTGAGCAGCCTACAAGCTATCGACCAGTGCTACCCTCGCCACCCTCTGGTAGCGTCCCTTCAGAAGTCCGTCTATGACCTGGAACAGTCCCGCCGTTCCGTGGTGTTTGTGTGGACCCCGGGACACGTCGGAATCCCCGGCAACGAACTTGCCGACAGGCTGGCCAAACAGAGGACGCGGAGACCGCTTCTGGAGATAGGCATCTCCGAAGCTGACCTGCGTTCTGTCTTACACCGCAGGGTTTTCCGGCTTTGGGAGACGGAATGGCATAACAGCACGCACAACAAACTGCGTGTCATTACGGAGACTATGAATGTGTGGAAGTCTTCCATGTAGGCCTCTCGCAGGGAATCAGTTGTCCTCTGCCGGCTCCGCATTGGCCATACGTGGCTAACGCATGGTTACCTACTCCGTCGCGAGGATGCACCTCAGTGTCGCTGTGGCTCCCAAATCACAGTCGTCCACCTCTTGCTGGACTGCCCACTTTTAGCCGCTCTGCGGCAGACTTTTAACTTTCCCAGCACCCTGCCTTCGGTGTTGGACGATAATGCCTCCACAGCAGCTTTAGTTTTACGTTTTATCCGTGAGAGTGTGTTTTATACTTCTATGTAGGTTTTAGCGCAAATCCTTTGTCACTCTGTGTCCTCCACCCTAGTGTTTTAGGGTGGAGGTTTTAGTGTGTTGCAGAGTGGCTGGATTTCCCTTTTTATTCTAGTAGTTGGCCAGCCACTGTAATCTGCTTATCTGCTTTCATGTTTTATTCTCTTCTGTTTCTAGCGTCTCTGTTGTTTTCTTGTCCTCTTTTGTTGCTTTTAGTGTTCGCGGCCTTCCCTTCGTTCTTGTGGCTTTTCCTTTCTATCCGTTTTGTGTTATATGTTTCGTCCGTTTTATTTTCACTCTTGTGGCATTGTTTTATTAGGAACAAGAGACCGATAACCTCGTAGTTTGGTCCCTTCTCCCGTCTTTAAACAAACCAACCAACCAGCAATTAAGTACAGAGGAGGTGGTTGGTTGGTTGATTGATATGGGGGAGGAGACCAAACAGCGAGGTCATCGGACCCATTGGTTTAGGGAAGGCATTCGGCCGTGCCCTTTCAAAGGAGCCACCCCGGCATTTGCCTGAAGCGATTTATGGAAATCACGGAAAATCTAAATCAGGATGGCCGTCGTCCTCCCGAATGCGAGTCCAGTGTGCTAACCACCGCACCACCTCGCTCGGTCAGAGAAGGTGGTGTTACGGTATGGGCTGTTTCTCGTGGTTACAGTGTGGTCCCTTATTGCACTTAAGAAATAAATTTTGCACCATTCTGAGAGTAACAGTTCGAAGATGATGATTGTTTGTTTCGGCATAACAATGCATCCTGTGATACAGCTGCATCTGTGAGGTAATAGCTTGTGGACAATAACTTTCCTGAAATGAATTGCCTTGCAAAGAGTCACGACCAGAACCCAAAACAAGACTTTTGACATGAGTTAGAATGCCGACTTCGCTCCAGATCCCAGGGTCCAACATTATTACCTTCACTGGTTTCGGCTCTTGAGGAAGAATGGGCTGCCATTCTTCAAAATGGTTCAAATGGCTCTGAGCACTATGGGACTTAACTTCTAGACCTTCTTAAACCTAACTAACCTAAGGATATCACACACATCCATGCCTGAGGCAGGATTCGAACCTGCGACCTTAGCGGTCACGCGGTTCCAGACTGAAGCTGCCATTCTTCCCCAGACACTCAGACACCTCATTGAAGATGAATGTATAGACACTTTTGTCAAGTATCAGAGATATATGTGAGAATAAGATTAACGTAAAAATTCCAAGGGAACTTCAGATTGTCAATTGTAAATAGCATCCAGAACCAAGTTAAGTAATTTTTATGCTTGTTATTATTTTAATAAATGTGTGTGAAAATTAACCAAGTTCTGTTTAAAGTTGGTCACCGTCAATCTGCTACTGTAAGCGTGCAAGTGGCATTTCTATCGTCTGACCTAACGGCAGAAGATAAACACGCCACGATAAGACCACGAGACATATTGCTGACACTCGCCTACTTCGTTAGAGCGACAAGTCAAATAATCTGATGGTGTGTGTACTGAAGGTCTTACAGTACGCTCGCCACACACAGACAGATGCCCTTTTTCTAATATGAACTACTCACCTACAATATTTTTTTTTTTGTGGGATACGTTGTTTTCGAGATATTTAGTTGAGTTTGTTACGGCGTGAAGTAAAGAGCCGGCACGCCAGTCGGGAACGACAGGGAAGAGAAGTCTGTGAGAAGAAGTCAGCCAATCGCACGCTGACCGACCTCCCTTCCAGGACGACAACGCGACAGCGGCGACTCCTACGTGAAGGGGACATAAGCGCCGCGCCCGATTGGTGGCGGCCCACTTGGAGAGCAACTTCAAGTTTAGCCACTTCGATAGCAGTGCAGGACAGACTTTTTGTCAGTTAGAGATGAGCAGTCACTGCAAAGAATGATTATTTCGTATGTCGCCCTTTGTTTGCGACACATCTGTGGAATTATCAAAGTTAAGGCTTGTAATTCTCTTATTGTAATAAAACTCATTAATACGAGTCGTATGGTTGTCTAGCGAACCGAGTAGGTAGGATTCCTAGACACAACAAGACTGATGACAAGGCTGGACGAAACAGACTCAAAACAAATACGCTGTTTATCAGCCACTCTGACGGTGAGTTCGAGGGCGACCACCGAAATCAAGCATTCCGACGATTTGGGGGACTCGCCACGTCTGAAGATTTATCCCCGTTGTGTTGCGATTGTTACAGTTTCTTCATTCCAGTCACGCACGTGGCTTTATATTCCATACGCTCGTATTTTATTCATTAGGCAGCAGTGCGGAACTTTATCGAACGCCTTCCGCAAGGCAAGTGAGACGGCGTCTACCTGCCAGCCCTTACCCACTGTTTCCTGAATCTCGTGGAAAAACAAAGAGAGCTGGGTTTCACACGATTGTCGTTTCTGAAACTCCTGACTCCTACAGAGGAGGTTTTCAGTCTTCAGAAATGTCATAACAAACGAGCACAAAACATGTTCCAGAGTTCTACAACAGACCAAAATCGGAGACAGAGGCCTATAGTATTGTGCGTCATTTCGACGACCCTACTTGGGAACGGGAATGATCGCTGCTGCAGAGACATAAGGTAAACTCCTGCTAATCGAGTGGCAAGTTCTTTCGAATTCTCTATGTGCACTGAAGCGCCAAAGAAACTGGTACAGGCATGCGTATTCAAATACAAAGATATGTAAACTGGCAGAGTACGTCGCTGCCATCGGCAAAGCCTATATAAGACGAAAAGTTCAAATGGTTCAAATGGCTCTGAGCACTATGGGACTTAACATCTGAGGTCATCAGTCCCCTAGAACTCAGAACTACTTAAACCTAACTAACCTAAGAACATCAGACATCCATGCCCGAGGCAGGATTCGAACCTGCGGCCGTAGCGGTCGCGCGGTTCCAGACTGAAGCGCCTATAACCACTCGGCCACATCGGCCGGCAAGACGAAAAGTGTCTGGCGCTGTTGTTAGATCTGTTACTGCTGCTACAATGGCTGGTTATTAAGATTTAAGTGAGTTTGAACATAGTGTTGTAGTCGGCGCACGAGCGATGCGACACAGCATCTCCGAGGTAGGGATGACGTGGGGATTTTCCCATACGATTATTTCAGGAGTGTACCGCGAATATCAGTAATCCCGTGAAACATCAAATCTCCGACATCGCTGCGGCCGGAAAAAGATCCTGCAAGAACGGGACCAACGACGACTGAATAGAATCATTCTACGTGACAGAAGTGCAACCTCCCGCTAATTGCTGCAGATTACAATGCTGTGCCATCAGCAAGTGTCAGCGTGTGAACCGTTCAACGAAACATGATCGATATGGGCTTCCGGAGCCGAAGGTCCACTCGTGTACCCTTGATGACTGCACGACACAAAGCTTTACGCCTCGCCTGAGCCCTTCAACATGATGCCTTGTCGGAGGAGTCTCGTTTCAAATTGTATCGAGCAGATGGACGTGCACGGTGAGTAGGGAACTGTTCAAGCTGGTGAAGGCTCTGTAATGGTGTGGGTCGTGTGCAGTTGGAGAGGTGTGGGCTCCCTCATAAGTCCAGATGCGACTCTGACATGTGGCACGTATGTAAGCATTTTGTCTGATCTCCTGCATCCTTCCTGTCCATTGTGCATTCCGACGGACTTGAGCAATTCTAGCAGAACAATGCGACACCCCATACGCCCCGAATTGCTACAGAGTGGCTACAGGAACACTCTTCTGAGTTTAAACACATCCGCTGGCGACCAATCTCCCCAGACATGAACCTTATTGAGCATATCTGGGCTGCCTTGCAACGTGCTGTGCAGAAGAGATCTCCACCCCTCGTTCTCTTACAGATTTATGGACCGCCCTGCAGGATTTTTGATTTCAGTAGCCTCGAGCACTACTTCAGACATTAGTGGAGTCCATGCTACTTCGTGTCGCGGCACTTCTGAGTGCTTGCGGGAGCCCTACACGATATTAGGGAGGTGTACAAGTTTCTTTGGCTATTCAGTGTAGAATCGAAGTGGTATCTCATCAGGTCGACCGACCTTCCTTGTGTTGAGCAATTTTCCTTAGTCACTTGTTTTGATATCTGTTAACAATACTTGTCTATATACTAGTTTGCATCGTACGAGTAGTGTTCAGTAGGATCATCTATAGCATAAACATAGTTACTTATTATTTTAAATTTTGAGTTTAAGTCAAAGTATACTGCAGCTTTAAAGCCTCGCTACCTATTGTGAAACACGTAGCATATCATCAGCAGTTGTCTTAGCCACGGTGAAAGATTATCCTTATTGCACGTATTCAAGGAGTACATACAGGGTGTTTCAAAAATGACTGGTATATTTGAAACGGCAATAAAAACTAAACGAGCAGCGATAGAAATACACCGTTTGTTGCAATATGCTTGGGACAACTGTACATTTTCAGGCAGACAAACTTTCGAAATTACAGTAGTTACAGTTTTCAACAACAGATGGCGCTGCAAGCGATGTGAAAGATATAGAAGACAACGCAGTCTGTGGGTGCGCCATTCTGTACGTCGTCTTTCTGCTGTAAGCGTGTGCTGTTCACAGCGTGCAAGTGTGCTGTAGACAACATGGTTTATTCCTTAGAACAGAGGATTTTTCTGGTGTTGGAATTCCACCGCCTAGAACACAGTGTTGTTGCAACAAGACGAAGTTTTCAACGGAGGTTTAATGTAACCAAAGGACCGAAAAGCGATACAATAAAGGATCTGTTTGAAAAATTTCAACGGACTGGGAACGTGACGGATGAACGTGCTGGAAAGGTAGGGCGACCGCGTACGGCAACCACAGAGGGCGACGCGCAGCTAGTGCAGCAGGTGATCCAACAGCGGCCTCGGGTTTCCGTTCGCCGTGTTGCAGCTGCGGTCCAAATGACGCCAACGTCCACGTATCGTCTCATGCGCCAGAGTTTACACCTCTATCCATACAAAATTCAAACGCGGCAACCCCTCAGCGCCGCTACCATTGCTGCACGAGAGACATTCGCTAACGATATAGTGCACAGGATTGATGACGGCGATATGCATGTGGGCAGCATTTGGTTTACTGACGAAGCTTATTTTTACCTGGACGGCTTCGTCAATAAACAGAACTGGCGCATATGGGGAACCGAAAAGCCCCATGTTGCAGTCCCATCGTCCCTGCACCCTCAAAAAGTACTGGTCTGGGCCGCCATTCCTTCCAAAGGAATCATTGGCCCATTTTTCAGATCCGAAACGATTACTGCATCACGCTATCTGGACATTCTTCGTGAATGTGTGGCGGTACAAACTGCCTTAGACGACACTGCGAACACCTCGTGGTTTATGCAAGATGGTGCCCGGCCACATCGCACGGCCGACGTCTTTAATTTCCTGAATGAATATTTCGATGATCGTGTGATTGCTTTGGGCTATCCGAAACATACAGGAGGCGGCGTGGATTGGCCTCCCTAGTCGCCAGACATGAACCCCTGTGACTTCTTTCTGTGGGGACACTTGAAAGACCAGGTGTACCGCCAGAATCCAGAAACAATTGAACAGCTGAAGCAGTACATCTCATCTGCATGTGAAGCCATTCCGCCAGACACGTTGTCAAAGGTTTCGGGTAATTTCATTCAGAGACTACGCCATATTATTGCTACGTATGGTGGATATGTGGAAAATATCGTACTATAGAGTTTCCCAGACCGCAGCGCCATCTGTTGTTGAAAATTGTAACTACTGTAATTTCGAAAGTTTGTCTGCCTGAAAATGTACTGTTGTCCCAAGCATATTGCAACAAACGGTGTATTTCTATCGCTGCTCGTTTAGTTTTTATTGCCGTTTCAAATATACTGGTCATTTTTGAAACACCCTGTATATTCGTTGGGTAATAGACGAGAACTGCTGCAGGTGTGTGTGGAGCAGGTGGCCACGGAGAACAGAGAAACACGTTAATCCAGTGGACGCTCTGGTATCGTGAGCTGACTAGCTATGACACACAATGAGTTGGTCAGTTGAGAGTCAGCGTTCGCTACACCTCAGCGATGACACAGTCCAGTGTGCGTGAGTGTGTGTGCGCGTGCGGAAGGGGGGGGGGGGGGGGCAGAGGCTACTGGACTCTACAACGACCTTCGAAGACGATTCGTATTGCATTACATAGAAGCAGGGATTTCACAGAGTGTCACATCCGTCTTGAAAGGCTGCAGTGTACTCTTCTTTAGATGTAGTGCACAGTCTGCGGTTTACTTGAATTCATAGCTTTACGAGGAATGTGAATAGATGCTGGTGCCACTTCTCAAATGACAGTATCAGTTGCACAATCCAACTGTGTTATTTTCGGTAGGATTCTAAGGGACTTTCAGGGAATTTGTTATTATATGGAGTCTAAAAATTGTTGCTGCTGTCTTTCCTGATAAACACACTTCGAAACTCAAGGACTAAAGCTGTAAAAATGTCAAATGTGTAGACTCAAGAGACTTTATGAACGTATGAAATTAGTGGTAGGATATAACTGAGAGTCGCAGGCTCATCTTCTGCGTAAGTGACTGACGGAGTAGCGTTTATCACTTTAATTTTAGCTCGTTTACGTAAGTCGTTGGAATCAGCTATCTCTCTGTGGGAGTATTCCAGTAGAGGAACACGGGATAGTGACTATTCCACGAGAGATAACGTGCAGGTGGTATCAACGTCGAAGATTTACCGTTTTCTCTTTCATACATTTGAGAAGGAACTGCCCCACAAAACTTGACATAATTCTTTCAAGTTGTAAATATTATGCCACCAGCCGGCCGGAGTGGCCGCGCGGTTAAAGGCGCTTTAGTCTGGAACCGCACGACCGCTACGGTCGCAGGTTCGAATCCTGCCTCGGGCATGGATTTGTGTGATGGCCTTAGGTTAGTTAGGTTTAAGTAGTTCTAAGTTCTAGTGGACTTATGACCACAGCAGTTGAGTCCCATAGTGCTCAGAGCCATTTGAACCATTTTTTTATTATGCCACCTATTACGTGGGGACCTAAAAATGTAAGTCACACATTATTATGTCGGGCCAAGTAAAATTTATTGAATTTATACTTCAAACTGAAACAGATTTATGATACTATTTTTCAACACAATTATCAGGTCTTTGCTAACAACGGTCAGAACGTTCTAGCAATCGTTCAGTTCCTCGACGATAGAAGTCCACTCCGTTTTCACGGAGCCATTCCAGAACGGCTGCGTGAACGTCCTAATCGTCGGAAAACCTACGATTGCTGATAATGATTTTCTCGATTACCTGGACATTGTCGTCTGTCTTCGGTATCGATGGTCCTCCTTGTCGATCAGGACCGCCGACGTCCGTGGTTCAGGCTTGATCAAATTGTTGCCACCATTTCACTAAGGCTGGACGCGTCATTTGGCTTGCACACAACGAAGATTTGGGCGGTGAATCTGTGTGCAACGAACAAGGAGAGGTCCGCTCAGGTGCGGTCGACTTTTGAAAGTATCTGTATGGTGATGTAGGTTAAGATCCCAAGTATTCACCCTCGTGGGTCCTGGTTTGCGAGCAATCGGCGAAAAAAATTCGGAAGTTTATGTGGCACTCAGTAGCGTTAGAAAATGTTCTTTACGTAGTTTGATTGTGTGGTGTAATGATTAGAATAACAACTTCGCATATAAGAGGTTATGGGTTCGGATCTCTGCAGGTGCACAAAATTCTTTTTATTTTTAAATCTTTATTGAAATAACTTTGACCATAATTATTATTCCATTAATTAATTTAAATGTAGTTTTTTAATGCCAGTCATTTATTACATAATTTTAATCATAATATCAACTTCGCCGGCCGAAGTGGCCGAGCGGTTCTAGGCGCTAAAGTCTGGAGCCGCGCGACCGCTACGGTCGCAGGTTCGAATCCTGCCTCGGGCATGGATGTGTATGATGTCCTTAGGTTAGTTAGGTTTAAGTACTTCTAAGTTCTAGGGGACTGATGACCACAGCAGTTAAGTCCCATAGTGCTCAGAGCCATTTGAACCATATCAACTTCTCCATTTTCTCTCATTTTTCTTCCTGTCATTCTTTCTCCACTTGAAATCTTTGTTCATGCGTTTTTAATCTCTTTTATGTTCTAACTTCGATTATATTTCTTTTCTACTATCACCCTGTTTTTTTCGTCCACATTATTCCTGTTCATTATATCTTCAAATGGTTCAAATGGGTATAAGCACTATTGGACTTAACAGCTGAGGTCATTAGTCCCCTAAACTTAGAACTAGTTAAACATAACTAAACTAAGGACATATCACACAGCCATGCCCGAGGCAGGATTCGAACCTGCGACCGTAGCAGCCGCGTGGTTCTGGACTGAAGCGCTTAGAACTGCTCGGCCACTGCGGCCGGCTCATTATATCTATTCCTCATTTTGCTTGAATTTCGTTTTACTTATGAACTTGTGTTTCGTTTAAATTTTCATGTGCGTTATTTTGTCCATAGTGCAATAGGTATTTGGGTCATATTTTAAATGTTCGTATGGCAATTACCGTGCAAAAAAGATCCCATATCTGGCAACAAAAATACATTTTTCACATCATTGCACAGACATAAATAGATTATTTCGTCTTTTGTTTTTAACTAATACATCGGAATCTTCAAATAACTGAATGTTATAATAGATAAATATAATGAAATTCATATTCACAAAAATTCCGATTGTAAGAAGCATTATATAAATAAAAAACGAAACAAATGAAGTGCATACGGTTATTAAAGTCACTTGACAAAGGAACAGAAATAAAAAAACTACATTTAATTCAAGTAATTGATAAAAATAATGTTCGAAGTAATTTCGATAAGAATTTAAAAATAGAGTTTTGTGCACCTGACGAGACTCGAACCCACAATCTGCTATGTGTGCAGCTGTTATCCTCTCCATTACAGCACACAACCAGACGACGTAATGCAGTTTTTTAACGCTATTCCGTGTCACATCAAACTCCGTTTTTTTATTTTTATTTTATTTTATTTTTTTTTTTTTTTTGCCAGTAGTTCGCAAACGAGGGCCCACCAGTGTGAATGGCTGTAGTGTGTGGCTGGGATCTTAAACCAAATTACCGTGTAGATAGTTTCAAAAAGTCGTTCCCACCGCTGGGAACCTCTCCTTGAAAGACGTTTTGCCCACAAGATTCGTACTGTCCCGCCTACTTCTACTTCGCCGGCCGGAGTGGCCGTGCGGTTCTAGGCGCTACAGTCTGGAAACGAGCAACCGCTACGGTCGCAGGTTCGAATCCTGCCTCGGGCATGGATGTGTGTGATGTCCTTAGGTTAGTTAGGTTTAATTAATTCTAAGATCTAGGCAACTGATGACCTCAGCAATTAAGTCGCATAGTGCTCAGAGCCATTTTCACTTCTACTTCGGAGTACGTTCCAGTTGCCGCGCTATTTCACTCGCCCGCTGTGACGCACCTGTTATTCGCATGGCAGCAGAAGTGTGTCTGCAGGAGATCTAGAACGTGTAATCTCGTCTGACAGTACGCCACTCTTGTTGCGCAATGGTCTTAGCGGGTAACTTACTTTTTGAAGTCCCCTCGTATTACTCGGCTCTTATCAACGAGGGAAATTGTCTTGTCACCTGGTAAATTTGGCGAGCTGCGCTTGACAGTGCTGACAGACAAGTCTCTCCTTAATCGATGCTGTTGGCACGATAAATGTCACTATTAAGAAGGGCAAAGATTATTTCCGCTTATTACAGCACACTCAATACTCACTTAAGGAGACCTCGGAAATACGAAATCAGTGTCCTGGACGGGGATTAGAACTTGAATGTTACAGAACACAGCACACGACGGCTTTCCCCACACTCTTATAATATCGTATCGTTTCGCACGGTATCTCCTGGCTACCAGCTCTCCAAACTAGCTCAGACTTCGGGCTACAAACACGCGATCGATAAACGCGGTACTTACTGCGATAAACGTAAAACTGGAGCCGAAATTACTACTTGCGCGATATAAGCCTTTCGGTTGGTTCTCATTCAGTAATAAAGGTCGCGGCCTTTGTTTCAGTGCGGCAGCTTATTGGACCACAACAGAATTTATGCGCTACCTCACGATAATTTCGGACTTTACTGGTTTCGCAACAGCACAAATTTCCTTTAATACATCCAGCTTTTGAATATTACAGTAGAACTATGAATTTGCATGCGATTGGCGAGAGAAAGCGGAAAAAGCTTATAGTTACCGACGGAATTCCTTTGAACGTAAGATGATATTAAGCAAGGGCATTGTTTCTTGTCGTCATTTGTAGCACGTGTTGCCATAGTTCGTCCGCATGAGATGCAGACGGTATGCTTGTGGCCAAGGATGTGTCCTAGGGGAGCAATGGTAGATTGGATTTTTTCTGAGTATCCTTGATTCTCGGGTATCCAAACTAGAATCGATGAAGTTTTACGGAAATTGAAATTCAGCGTGAACTTCAATGCGAGATGTTTCTAATAGTTTCCACAGCGAAACTCTGTCTCGAAATCTGGCAGAAGAAACAAAAAGATTGTGGTCGTGTGTAAAGTGCACCAGTGGCAATTGCAATTGCAATTAACACTTGCCGGCCGAAGTGGCCGTGCGGTTCTAGGCGCTACAGTCTGGAACCGCGGCGACCGCTACGGTGGCAGGTTCGAATCCTGCCTCGGGCATGGATGTGTGTGATGTCCTTAGGTTTAAGTAGTTCTAAGTTCTAGGGGACTGATGACCTCAGAAGTTAAGTCCCATAGTGCTCAGCGCCATTTGGACCAACCAATTACCTTCGCTGCATAATAACAATGGTGATGTTATTGACGAGAGTGCTACTGAAGCAGAGTTACTGAACACGGTTTTTCGAAATTCCTTCGCAAAAGAAGACGAAGAAAATGTTGTACAATTCGAATCAAGAACAAATGCCAACATGAGTAACTTAGAAGTAGACATTCTTGGTGTAGCGTAGCAACTTAAACACGTAAGAAAGACTGGTCTAGATTCTATACCAGTCAGGTTCCTTCTAGAGTATGGTGATACGGTAGCCGCATACGTAGCGATCATATATAACCGCTCGCTCGTAGAAAGCTCCCTACCTAGAGACTCGAAAGTTGCACAAGTAACTCCAATACCGAAGAAAGGAAATACGAGTGATCAGCTGAGTTACAGAGTCATATCACTAACGTCGACTTGCAGTAGGATTTTAGAACATGTATTAAATAATGTGCGTGAATTTCTAAGGTAACAAACTGTTGAGTTTATCGGTGCCTAGACTTACACACTACTTAAACTAACGTATGCTAAGAACAACACACACACTCATGCCCGAGGTAGGACTCGAACCACCGGCGGGAGGGGCCGCGCAATCCGTGACATGGTGCTCATAACCGGGCGGCCACTCCGCGCGGGAAAACAGGTATTGTGTTCGAAGATTGTGAATCACCTTGAGAAATAGCCAACACGTATTCAGACAAAATCGTTCTTGTGAAACACAATTAGGTCTTTATTCTCACGAAGTAATGAGTGCTATCAACAAGCGCTGTCAAATTGATTCCATATTTTTAGAATTGCAGAACGCTTTTGACACCGTTTCTCGCAAGTGGCTTGTAAGCAAATTGCTTAGTTAAGGAATATTGCCTCAGTTATGCGACTGGATTCATGATTTCCTGCCAGAGAGCCATCGAGTAAAATAGAAGTGATATCTGGTGTTCCCTAAGGTATTGTTTAGGCCATTTGCTGTTCCACCTGTATAAACGAGTTAGGAGACAATCTGAGCAGTCTTCTTAGATTGTTTGCAGATGATGCTCTAATTTACCGTCATGTAACGTCATCAGACGATGAAAAAGAATTACAAAATGATTTGGACAATATATCTGTATGGTTTAAAAAATGGCAACTGACTCTAATCAATGAAAAGTGTGAGGTCATCCTCATGAGCACTAAAAAGAATCCGGTAAATTTCGATTACCCGATGAATCACACGAATCTAGAGACTGTAAACTCAGTTACGAATAACTTCAATTGGGACGATTGTGGTGAAAGCAAACCAAAGACTGCGATTTATTGGGAGAAGACTTAGAAAAGTAACAGTTTTACTAAAGAGAGTGCTTACTCTACGGTTGTCCGCCATCTTCTATATTACCGCAGTGCGGTGTGCTATCCGCATCAGATAGGACTGACGGAGGACATGGAAAAAGTTCAAAGAAGGGTAGCTCGTTTTGTATTATCGCGAAATAGGCGAGATAGGACCACGGATATGATACACGAACTGGGATGGCAGCCATTAATACAAAGGCGTTTCTCGCAGCGACAGGGCCTTGTCATGAAATTTCAGTCACCAGCTTTCTCCTCAGACTGTGGAAATATTTTGTTGGTACCCACCTACATAGGGAGAAATAGTCATCATAATAAAATAAGGGAAATCAGAGCAAGCTCACACGGAAAGATTTAAGTATTCGTTTTTTCCGCGCGCTGTCCGAGAGTGGAACAGAAGAGAAGTACCTTAAAAGCAGTTCGAGAAACCCCCTGTCAGGCACTTAATTGTGAATCGCAGACCAATCATGTAGGTTGATGCAGATGTAGATTACGTGGTCTACATATCAGAGGGTTTTGCGTGACATAAAAGGGAACTTATCTCAATGTTAGGACCATAATTGAGACTAAGATTAGCATCGCATAAAGGGTTTACAGATGTTAACTTTCTGGAGACTTTTGCGTTTCTATAAGCACCGTTAAAAGAAATGATTTTTACTGTTCATTATATATACCTGTTTGACAACTGCTAAGGAACAGAGACATTGTTGGATTTACAGGCAGTGATGGTCGACATGAAAGACAGCACTCTCATAATAGAGGTGGAATGGTATATTTATAACGAAAAATGGTAGAGATTTTACCACATGGGAAAGCAGGATGTTGTTGTTGTTGTTGTTGTGGTCTTCAGTCCTGAGACTGGTTTGATGCAGCTCTCCATGCTACTCTATCCTGTGCAAGCTTCTTCATCTCCCAGTACCTACTGCAACCTACATCCTTCTGAATCTGCTTAGTGTATTCATCTCTTGGTCTCCCTCTACGATTTTTACCCTCCACGCTGCCCTCCAATGCTAAATGTGTGATGCCTTGATGCCTCAAAACATGTCCTACCAACCGATCCCTTCTTCTAGTCAAGTTGTGCCACAAACTTCTCTTCTCCCCAATCCTATTCAATACCTCCTCATTAGTTACGTGATCTACCCACCTTATCTTCAGCATTCTTCTGTAGCACCACATTTCGAAAGCTTCTATTCTCTTCTTGTCCAAACTAGTTATCGTCCATGTCTCACTTCCATACATGGCTACACTCCATACAAATACTTTCAGAAACGATTTCCTGACACCTAAATCTATACTCGATGTTAACAAATTTCTCTTCTTGAGAAACGCTTTCCTTGCCATTGCCAGTCTACATTTTATATCCTCTCTACTTCGACCATCATCGGTTATTTTACTCCCTAAATAGCAAAACTCCTTTACTACTTTAAGTGTCTCATTTCCTAATCTAATTCCCTCAGCATCACCCGACTCAATTCGACCACATTCCATTATCCTTGTTTTGCTTTTGTTGATGTTCATCTTATATCCTCCTTTCAAGACACTGTCCATTCCGTTCAACTGCTCTTCCAAGTCCTTTGCTGTCTCTGACAGAATTACAATGTCATCGGCGAACCTCAAAGTTTTTACTTCTTCTCCATGAATTTTAATACCTACTCCGAATTTTTCTTTTGTTTCCTTTACTGCTTGCTCAATATACAGATTGAATAACATCGGGGAGAGGCTACAACCTTGTCTCACTCCTTTCCCAACCACTGCTTCCCTTTCTTGTCCCTCGACTCTTATAACTGCCATCTGGTTTCTGTACAAATTGTAAATAGCCTTTCGCTCCCTGTATTTTACCCCTGACACCTTCAGAAATTGAAAGAGAGTATTCCAGTCGACATTGTCAAAAGCTTTCTCTAAGTCTACAAATGCTAGAAACGTAGGTTTGCCTTTTCTTAATCTTTCTTCCAAGATAAGTCGTAAGGTCAGTATTGCCTCACGTGTTCCAACATTTCTACGGAATCCAAACTGATCTTCCCCGAGGTCCGCTTCTACCAGTTTTTCCATTCGTCTGTAAATAATTCGCGTTAGTATTTTGCAGCTGTGACTTATTAAACTGATAGTTCGGTAATTTTCACATCTGTCAACACCTGCTTTCTTTGGGATTGGAATTATTATATTCTTCTTGAAGTCTGAGGGTATTTCGCCTGTCTCATACATCTTGCTCACCAGATGGTAGAGTTTTGTCAGGACTGGCTCTCCCAAGGCCATCAGTAGTTCTAATGGAATGTTGTCTACTCCCGGGGCCTTGTTTCGACTCAGGTCTTTCAGTGCTCTGTCAAACTCTTCACGCAGTATCTTATCTCCCATTTCGTCTTCATCTACATCCTCTTCCATTTCCATAATATTGTCCTCAAGTACATCGCCCTTGTATAAACCCTCTATATACTCCTTCCACCTTTCTGCCTTCCCTTCTTTGCTTAGAACTGGGTTGCCATCTGAGCTCTTGATATTCATACAAGTGGTTCTCTTCTCTCCAAAGGTCTCTTTAATTTTCCTGTAGGCAGTATCTATCTTACCCCTAGTGAGACAAGCCTCTACATCCTTACATTTGTCCTCTAGCCATCCCTGCTTAGCCATTTTGCACTTCCTGTCGATCTCATTTTTGAGACGTTTGTATTCCTTTTTGCCTGCTTCATATACTGCATTTTTATATTTTCTCCTTTCATCAATTAAATTCAATATTTCTTCTGTTACCCAAGGATTTCTATTAGCCCTCGTCTTTTTACCTACTTGATCGTCTGCTGCCTTCACCACTTCATCCCTCAGAGCTACCCATTCTTCTTCTACTGTATTTCTTTCCCCCATTCCTGTCAATTGTTCCCTTATGCTCTCCCTGAAACTCTCTACAACCTCTGGTTCTTTCAGTTTATCCAGGTCCCATCTCCTTAAATTCCCACCTTTTTGCAGTTTCTTCAGTTTCAATCTGCAGTTCATAACCAATAGATTGTGGTCAGAATCCACATCTGCCCCAGGAAATGTCTTACAATTTAAAACCTGGTTCCTAAATCTCTGTCTTACCATTATATAATCTATCTGAAACCTGTCAGTATCTCCAGGCTTCTTCCATGTATACAGCCTCCTTTCATGATTCTTGAACCAAGTGTTAGCTATGATTAAGCTATGCTCTGTGCAAAATTCTACAAGGCGGCTTCCTCTTTCATTCCTTCCCCCCAATCCATATTCACCTACTATGTTTCCTTCTCTCCCTTTTCCTACTGACGAATTCCAGTCACCCATGACTATTAAATTTTCGTCTCCCTTCACTACCTGAATAATTTCTTTTATCTCGTCATACATTTCATCTATTTCTTCATCATCTGCAGAGCTAGTTGGCATATAAACTTGTACTACTGTAGTAGGCATGGGCTTTGTGTCTATCTTGGCCACAATAATGCGTTCACTATGCTGTTTGTAGTAGCTAACCCGCACTCCTATTTTTTTATTCATTATTAAACCTACTCCTGCATTACCCCTATTTGATTTTGTATTTATAACCCTGTAATCACCTGACCAAAAGTCTTGTTCCTCCTGCCACCGAACTTCACTAATTCCCACTATATCTAACTTTAACCTATCCATTTCCCTTTTCAAATTTTCTAACCTACCTGCCCGATTAAGTGATCTGACATTCCACGCTCCGATCCGCAGAACGCCAGTTTTCTTTCTCCTGATAACGACGTCCTCTTGAGTAGTCCCCGCCCGGAGATCCGAATGGGGGACTATTTTACCTCCGGAATATTTTACCCAAGAGGACGCCATCATCATTTAATCATACAGTAGAGCTGCATGTCCTCGGGAAAAATTACGGCTGTAGTTTCCCCTTGCTTTCAGCCGTTCGCAGTACCAGCACAGCAAGGCCGTTTTGGTTAATGTTACAAGGCCAGATCAGTCAATCATCCAGACTGTTGCCCCTGCAACTACTGAAAAGGCTGCTGCCCCTCTTCAGGAACCACATGTTTGTCTGGCCTCTCACAGATACCCCTCCGTTGTGGTTGCACCTACGGTACGGCCATCTGTATCGCTGAGGCACGCAAGCCTCCCCACCAACGGCAAGGTCCATGGTTCATGGGGGGGATGAGAGAGATAAATAACGTTCATGTTTCACACAGGTTCGACTCCCAACATAAAGGTCGTTATGGACACGTAGTAAGGAATGTGCCCTCCTCGGTCGCTAATTCACATTATGCACCTGTTATTTATGATGGCTACCCAACAGTTGAAGAGTCCTAGGGGGATATTATTCAACTCGACTTTGCAGTTCTTGCACGCTTCGGGGACAGGGTGTTCGTTTAGAAACACGTCTGCCAATAGCTTCTAGTCATGCCCTGTAGGATTTATATCAGGGGAATAGGCAAGCCATTCCACACGTTCAATATCTTACGTTTGACACCTCAGCGATCCTGTGTCACAAAAGAAGACAAAGTAAATATTCCAGAATTAGAATCGAGGACAGCTACCAACATGATTAACGTAGAAGTAAATATCCTCGGAGTAGTGAAGCAACTTAAATCACTTAATAAAAGCAAGTCTTCTGGTCCAGACTGTATACCAATTAGGTTCCTCTCGGAGTATGTTGATGCATTACCTCCATACTTAACAATCATATACAACCGTTCGCTCGACGAAAGATCCGTATCTAAAGACTGGAAAGTTGCACAGGTCACACCAATATCTAAGAAAGGTAGTAGGAGTAATCCACTAAATTACAGGCCCATATCGTTAACGTCGATATGTAGCAGGATTTTAGAACGTTTATTCGAATATGAATTACCTCGAAGAAAACGGTCTACTGACACAAAGTCAGCATGGGTTTAGAAAACATCGTTCCTGTGAAACACAACTATGTCTTTATTCACATGAAGTGTTGAGTGCTATTGACAAGGGATTTCAGATCGATTCCGTATTTATGTATTTCCGGAAGGCTTTTGACACTGTACCACACAAGGGGCTCGTAGGGAAATTGCGTGCTTATGGAATACCGTCTCAGTTATGTGACTGGATTCGTGATTTCCTATCAGAGAGGTCACAGTTCGTAGTAACTGACGGAAAGTCATCGAGTAAAACAAAAGTGATTTCTGGCGTCCCCCAAGGTAGTGTTATAGGCCCTTTGCTGTTACTTATCTATATAAACGATTTTGGAGACAATCTGAGCAGCCGTCTTCGGTTGTTTGCAGATGACGCTGTCGTTTATTGACTAATAAAGTCATCAGAAGATCAAAACAAACTGCAAAACGATTTAGAAAAGATATCTGAATGGTGCGAAAAGTGGCAGTTGACCCTAAATAACGAAAAGTGTGAGGTCATCCACATGAGTGCTAAAAGGAACTCGTTAAACTTCGGTTACACGATAAATCAGTCTAATCTAAAAGCCGTAAATTCAACTAAATACCCATATATTATATTTACGAACAACTTAAATTGGAAGAAACGCACAAAATGTTGTGGGGAAGACTAACCAAAGACTGCATTTTATTGGCAGGACACTTAGAAAATGTAACAGACCTACTAAGGAGACTGCCTCCATTACACTTGTCCGTCGTCTTTTAGAATACTGCTGCGCGGTGTGGTATCCTTACCAGATAGGACTGACGGAGTACATCGAAAAAGTTCAAAGGAAAAAATGGTTCTGAGCACTATGGGACTTAACATCTGAGGTCATCAGTCCCCTAGAAGTTAGAACTACTTAAACCTAACTAAGCTAAGGACATCACACACACCCATGCCCGAGGCAGGATTCGAACCTGCGACCGTAGCAGTCTCGCGGTTCCGGAATGAAGCGCCTAGAACCGCTCGGCCACCGCGACCAGCTGTTCAAAGAAAGGCAACTCGTTTTGTATTATCGCGAAATATGGGAGAGAGTGTCACTGAAATGATACAGGATTTGGGCTGGACATCATTAAAAGAAAGGCGTTTTTCGTTGCGACGGAATCTTCTCACTAAATTCCAATCATCAACTTTCTCCTCCGAATGCGAAAATATTTTGTTGACGCCGACCTACATGGGGAGGAACGATCACCACAATAAAATAAGGGAAATCAGAGCTCGTACGGAAAGATATAGGTGTTCATTCTTTCCGCGCACTATACGAGATGGGAATAATAGAGAATTGTGAAGGTGGTTCGATGAACCCTCTGCCAGGCACTTGAATGTGAGTTGCAGAGTGTCCATGTAGATGTAGATGGGCGGGCATTGTCGTTCGTAAACAGAAATTTTGGACGTTCCCCACCCCTAAAGAGACGGACATGATCCACAATAATCTCCCTGCAATAGCCCCGTGCTATAACGGTACCTCGTGCCCAGACATGCAGCGGTGTTCGACCACTGTACATAATCCCTGCCCACACTATAACGCCTAGGCCATATCGACGACATTCATGAACGTTCTCTGGAGTGTAACCTGTTCCCCTCTCTCTCCACGGTACCTGGTGACCAGTAACGCTTGACACAATAAAGCAGTATTCTTCGGAGAATATCACTCTGGACCACTGCTGCTGTCCCCAGCCAACATGCCCAGTACACTAACGAACTCTTTCTCGACGATGACGTGGTTGAAGTAGGACGCGTTTAACAGGCTTCCGTGCATACAAATGGCTTCAAATGGCTCTGAGCACTATGGGACTTAACATCTATGGTCATCAGTCCCCCTTTTTTTTTGTTTTTTGGTCATCAGTCTACTGACTGGTTTGATGCGGCTCGCCACGAATTCCTTTCCTGTGCTAACCTCTTCATCTCAGAGTAGCACTTGCAACCTACGTCTTCAATTATTTGCTTGACGTATTCCAATCTCTGTCTTCCTCTACAGTTTTTGCCCTCTACAGCGCCCTCTAGTACCATGGAAGTCATTCCCTCATGTCTTAGCAGATGTCCTATCATCCTGTCCATTCTCCTTATCAGTGTTTGCCACATATTCCTTTCCTCTCCGATTCTGCGTAGAACCTCCTCATTCCTTACCTTATCAGTCCACCTAATTTTCAACAGTCCCCTAGAACTACTTAAACCTAACTAACCTAAGGCCATCACACAACACCCAGTCATCACGAGGCAGAGAAAATCCCTGACCCCGCCGGGAATCGAACCCGGGAACCCGGGCGTGGGAAGCGAGAACGCTACCGCATGACCCCGTGCATACAGACCAGCCTGATTTAATCGCCACGAAATGGTTCTGGCAGAGACATGTGTACCGGTAGCGGTTCGCAAAGTCTGCAGCTATCTTGCTAGCAGTGAGATGTCTGTTCCTTTTCGCCACTAGGTCTACGTATCGATCCCCTTGCGGCGTAGTGGTTCCTCTACGACCACCGGCAAGCTGACGTATAGCGTCTCCATCTCCATCGGCCTTTATTAATTGCGAGATGGCACTTTTGGACACACACACATTACTGTGTGCACAGTAGCGATGCTTTGATCGGCTTCGAGCCGTCCAACTGCTCGTCCACGATCGCAAAGAGTCGAATGATGTCTTGCAGACATATTGCTGTACCACACAGAATGTCGCACTAATCGGTTCCACAACAACCTTCGTCGAACACCATACTGCACGAAGTTTCGAATAAACAAACAGTGGCCGGCCGTTGTGGCCGAGCGCTTCTAGGCGCTTCAGTCTGGAACCGCGCGACCGCTACGGTCGCAAGTTCGAATCCTGCCTCGGGCATGGATGTGTGTGACGTCCTTAAGTTAGTTAGGTTTAAGTAGTTCTAAGTTCTAGTGGACTGATGACCTCAGATGTTAAATCCCATAGTGGATTGGATTGGATAGGACTGTTTGGGGGAAGAGACCAAACACCGAGGTCATCGGTCTCATCGGATTAGGGAAGAACGGGGAAGGAAGTCGGACGTGCCCTTTCAAAGGAACCATTCCCGCATTTGCCTGCAGCGATTTAGGGAAATCACGGAAAACCTAAATCAGGATGGCCGGACGCGGGATTGAACCGTTGTCCTCCCGAATGCGTAAGTCCCATAGTGATCAGAGCCATTTGAACTATACAAGCAGTGTCCGTGCACAGGCGTTGCTGCAATTAACACGTCTCGCCTTCTACATTTCTATCATTTTCAAGTTTCTGTAGCGGTTTTCAGTTGTTTCTTAGCAAATGGCAATTCTTTGTTGAAGAGGATACATCTCTCGGCTTAACCAAGTCGCAATGGCTTTCGTACTAACAGTGCAAATCGTACGCGCAACAGCTTCCAGACAATAGACAACAACTGGTGGGCGACAAGGAGTAATCTAGTGCCAGGTTTTTCGCGCGCCAGCCTGTACCAGCGCACAGTGTCAGGGAGTTGCAGTGCGTCCGCCGTCTCCCGCGAGGCAGGTCCGGGAGGAGGCGGCCTGCCCGGCCTCGCCTCATTAGGCCGGCCCTCCAAGGCGGCGCCGGCGCCCCAGCAGTGGCAGCGGTCAGCAGAATGCGGCGGCCTGACAGCCTGCGGCCGAGTCACCAGCGGCGACCTCTGCCAACGAGGCCGTTCAAAAGCACGCCGTCAGACACACGGCCGGCGACACACACAAGCCGTGGCCAGAGTCTCAAGTTGACGCTGTTGGTATGTCTGGTAAAATACACTACTGGCCATTAAAATTACTACACCAAGAAGAAATGCAAATGATAAACGGGTATTCGTTAGACAGATATATTATACTAGAACTGACATGTGATTACCTTTTCACGCAATTTAGGTGCATACATCCTGAGAAATCAGTACCCAGAACAACCACCTCTGGCTTAATAACGGCCTTTATACGCCAGGGCATTGAGTCAAACAGAGCTTGGATGGCGTGTACAGGTACAGCCGCCCATTCAGCTTCAACACGATCCCACAGTTCATCAAGAGTAGTGACCGGCGTATTGTGCGGAGCCAGTTGCTCGGCCACCATTGACCAGACGTTTTCAGTCGGTGAGAGATCTGGAGAATGTGCTGGCCAGGGCAGCAGTCGAACATTTTATGTATACAGAAAGGCCAGTATAGGACCTGCAACATGCGGTCGTGCATTATCCTGCTGAATTGTAGGGTTTCGCAGGGATCGAATGAAAGGTAGAGCTACGGGTCGTCACACATCTGAAATGCAACGTCCACTGTTCAAACTGCCGTCAATGCGAACAAGAGGTGACCGAGACGTAACAAATGGCACCCCATGTCATCACGCCGGGTGATACGCCAGTATGGCGATGACGAATACACGCTTCCAATGTGCGTTCACCGCGATGTCGCCAAACACGGATGCGACCATCGTGATGCTGTAAACAGAACCTGGATTCATCCGAAAAAATGACGTTTTGCCATTCGTGCAACCAGGTTCGTCGTTGAGTACTCCATCGCAGGCGCTCCTGTCTGTGATGCAGCGTCGAGGGTAACTGCAGCCATGGTCTCCGGGCTGATAGTCCATGCTGGTGCAAGCGTCGTCGAACTGTTCGCGCAGATGGTTGTTGTCTTGCAAACGTCACCATATGTTGATTTAGGGATCGAGTCGTGGCTGCACGATTCGTTACAGTCATGCGGATAAGATGCCTGTCATGTTGACTGCTAGTGATACGAGGCCGTTGGGATGCAGCACGGCGTTCCCTATTACCCTCCTGAAGCCACCGATTCCATATTCTGCTAACAGTCATTGGATCTCGACCAACGCGAGCAGCAATGTCGTGATACGATAAACCGCAATCGCGATAGGCTACAATCCGACCTTTACCAAAGTCGGAAACGTGATGGTACGCATTTCTCCTCCTTACACGAGGCATCACAACAAGGTTTCACCAGGCAACGCCGGTCAACTGCTGTTTGTGTATATGAGAAATCGGTTGGAAACTTTCCTCATGTCAGCACGTTGTAGGCGTCGCCACCGGCGCCAACCGTGTGTGAAAGCTCTGAAAAGCTAATCATTTGCATATCACAGCATCTTCTTCCTGTCGGTTAAATTTCGCGTCTGTAGCACGTCATCTTCGTGGTGTAGCAATTTTAATGGCCAGTAGTGTAACCCACGGAAAGCAACAGACGTGTTTTACTGTCGTCTTTCTCTTCTCGACTATCGGCAATGGAAAACGAAAATTGAATACTGGCAATGATCTGAAGCTGAAACTTTTATAAACAGTGTTTGAGGAGTAATAAATATAAAACAGGGTTGTTATAATCAAACTTTTGCTATTTAACTCAGTGTAGACGGAAAATTAAACGAATAATGATCAGACTGTGTGCTGCAGGATTTGCGTTGTTAGTAGATCTAGCGTCATGACTCGTTGTTATGCGCTGGTACTGGCACGGGGACGTGGGGCTGAAGCACGAGTAGGACAGGCCATGGCGGGTACGTCACAGCACGTGACACTGCAGGTCTTAACGCGTGGTAGCAGCCGTCTCCGGCGGGGAACGAGTAACTATTTCAGTATAGTTAAGTAAGTTTTGACTGCGCGTTAACAGGGATATAAGCTCTCGATAGCTCACGACAAAGTTAAGACCTTTAGCGGGTATCTTCTGAATTACATATCGATTTGACGTAGGCCCTGCACGACGGAGCTAATCGTGGCGGACCAGCCGGTTAGTGTAACGTCACATGTTGTACGACCCGTATTTCTTGTGGACCCCGATCAATGTGCATTGCAGTGGCAGGCAGTCACCATGGGTCTGGACAAGGTGGCCGGCCGAAGTGGCCGTGCGGTTAAAGGCGCTGCAGTCTGGAACCGCAAGACCGCTACGGCCGCAGGTTCGAATCCTGCCTCGGGCATGGATGTTTGTGATGTCCTTAGGTTAGTTAGGTTTAACTAGTTCTAAGTTCTAGGGGACTAATGACCTCAGCAGTTGAGTCCCATAGTGCTCAGAGCCCTTTGAACCATTTGGACAAGGTGAGCAGGGCTTCACTGGCAATGGTATTCTATCAAAACAACAGCAATAGCGCTACTGCTCTTCGTGAGTGAAAATGCATTGAAGGAATACATGCAGGTCTTCTTCCCGCACCGGGGTTGAAGAACGCGATTCGGAAGTTCCAATTAAATGGTGCTTTGGGAATCGCTATTGGGAGATGCCGACGGCCAACTGCGCCACAAATTATTGAAGAAGAGTTCAAGTGGCTCTGGGCACTATGGGACTTAACATCTGAGGTCATCAGTCCCCTAGAACTTAGAACTGCTTAAACCTACCTAAACTAAGGACAAACACACACACCCATGCCGAGGGAGGACTCGAACCTCCGCCGGGACCAGCCGCACAGTCCATGACTGCAGCGCCTTAGACCGCTCGGCTAATCCCTCGCGGCTCTAAGCTATCGTCGATGCGTATCATCATCACGCTGAGAAACGTTTGTAACCTGCAACACAAACATGGTACGGAAGTAACAAATGTTACCTTCTCATGTGGAAATTAAAATGTTTCTTTCAATGACTTAAGCGTTGTTTCTCTTCCGCGTGTCCTCACAATTTTTTTCACAGAGTTTGATTGTCCTACGATCACTCGTTTTTCATGGGGAGCTCTCAAGTAGCTGAAGTTTGATTATAAGCGCGCTGTATTTTTGGATGTGGTCGTTTACAGTAATTCGGATAAATCAATCCGTATTACGTGTGTCAAATTTTTATTGGTTACGTGTAGATGGGTATGAGAGAAGTTTTCAAATCGCGTGTTGGTACTACAGTTCCTAAGGGTTTATTTATCAGTTTGTAACACCTACACTTTGTGTCAGTGATGTTACAACACTAACAGTTTTATACCAAAACATTATGACCATTGCCCACCACGACGTTGGATGCCACCCGGTGACGTTGCGGACACGTGACACGTTAACAAAATTATGTAAGCGGAGCAGACTCCGACGGGGATCACACTAGCGAAGATATGGGCTGCAAATGGGGAAATCCATTTAGATAAGGGCGAATTATTATCACGCAGAGTCTGTGAGCGAGTATATCGAAAAGCTGGTCGAATGTTTACGTGCTGCTGTCTTGAGCATCTACGGAAAGAGGCAGAAGGGCAGTGAAATTACTACTACGCTTGGGCGTCCGAATCTTCACAGAACGTGGGGTTCGGAGGCTTGTATGTTCTGTAAAGTAGGATAGATAGTGATCTGTGGTATTTCTGACAAGGGAACCTCCCCATCGCACCCCCATCAGATTTAGTTATAAGTTGGCACAGTGGATAGGCCTTGAAAAACTGAACACAGATCAATTGAGAAAACAGGAAGAAGTTGTGTGGAACTGTGAAAAAATAAGCAAAATATATAAACTGAGTAGTTCATGGGAAGATAGGTGGCAACATCAAGGACACTAGGAACACAGGAGCGCCGTGGTCTCGTGGTAACGTGAGCAGCTGCGGAACGAGAGATCCTTGGTTCAAATCTTCCATCGAGTGAAAAATTTAATTTTTTTATTTTCAGTTTATGTGACAAACTCTTATGTTTTCATCACCTTTTTGGGAGTGATTATCACATCCACAAGAAAACCTAAATCGGGCAAGGTAGAAGAATCTTTTTACTCATTCGCCAAGTGTACAAGTTAGGTGGGTCGACAACATATTCCTGTCATGTGACGCACATGCCGTTACCAGTGTCGTATAGAATATATCAGATGTGTTTTCCTGTGGAGGAATCGGTTGACCTATGACCTTGCGATCAAATGTTTTCGGTTCCCATTGGGGAGGCACGTCCTTTCGTCTACTAATCGCACGGTTTTGCGGTGCGGTGGATCGACAACATATTCCTGTCATGTGACGCACATGCCGTTACCAGTGTCGTATAGAATATATCAGATGTGTTTTCCTGTGGAGGAATCGGTTGACCTATGACCTTGCGATCAACTGTTTTCGGTTCCCATTGGAGAGGCACGTCCTTTCGTCTACTAATCGCACGGTTTTGCGGTGCGGTCGCAAAACACAGACACTAAACTTATTACAGTGAACAGAGACGTCAGTGAACGAACGGACAGATAATAACTATGCAAAAATAAAGAAAGTAAAATTCTCACTAGAGGGAAGACTTGAACCAAGGACCGAGCGAGGTGGCGCAGTGGTTAGCACACTGGACTCGCATTCGGGAGGACGACGGTTCAATCCCGTCTCCGGCCATCCTGATTTAGGTTTTCCGTGATTTCCCTAAATCGTTTCAGGCAAATGCCGGGATGGTTCCTTTGAAAGGGCACGGCCGATTTCCTTCCCATCCTTCCCTAACCCGAGCTTGCGCTCCGTCTCTAATGACCTCGTTTGTCGACGGGACGTTAAACACTAACCACCACCACCACTTGAACCAAGGATCTCTCGTTCCGCAGCTGCTCACGCTACCACGAGACCACGGCGCTCCTGAGTTCACATTGTCCATGATGTTGCCTATGTGGCCCATGGACTACTCAGTTTGTATATTTTGCTTATTTTTTCACAATTCCACACAACTTCTTCCTGTTTTCTCAATTCATCTGTGTTCAGTTTATCAAGGCCTATCCACTGTGCCAACTTATAACTAAATCTGAAGGGGTGCGATGGGGAGGTTCCCTTGTGAGAAAAAAGATCAATGCTGAAGCACGCACAAGTGTTTTAGAGCACACCGTTTGTAATTACGTTGTTGAACATGGAGCTCCGTAGCAGACCACAACTAGTGTTCACACGTTGACCCAACGACATCGTCAGATACGACTGCAGTGGGCACGGGATCATCGAAATTCCGGAATTCGACCGGTCACCTGAATCGTGTCGGCTTTTCGGGTGAATAACATATTTGCTACACTAGGTCGATGGTCGTCTCCACAAACGCCGTGATCGAGGGGCTCGGCGGCTCGGAACGTGCAACGCGCCACGGACGCAGGCAGGTGGGAGCGGTGTTATTATAAAGAAGACATTCTCCTGCGCTTACAAGGGACTTGGCTGTAACGAAGACACGCTGATATCTACGAAGCATCTGCATCCCTGTCTTCCCCGACGGCGATTTCATTTTTCAGCACTATAGTTGCCCTTGTCTCGTAGATGTCTCGGCGGCCAAGTTCGCCTGATGTAAATCCTATGGAACCCTTCTGGTCGCTATCTGGTGCCATCACCACGTACACCAATCAGCGACGCGTTATTTACGCGAATTCACGACCTGTGCGTAGACATCTATCGCCACATACCTCCACAAACCTACAAACAAACTGTAGGATCTCTGTCAGGCGGAATCAGTGATATGTTTCGTACCAAAGACTGACGAACAAGTTATTAAGCTGGTGATCATAGTGTTTGGCTCTTCAGTGCAAATATTGATTTATTATGATCATTGTATGTTCTCATACGCATGAAATGAAATGTCGTGTGCCTAGGGCCTCCCGATGGGTAGGCCGGATGCCTGGTCTTTCGAGTTGACGCCACTTCGACGACTTGCTCGTCGATAGGGATGAAATGATGATCAAAGCAACGCAACACCCAGTACCCGAGCGGAGAAAATCTCCGACTCAAGGCGGGAATCGAACCCAGGCCCTTTTGCACAATATTCGGCTGCGCTGGCCACTCAGCTTTCGAGGCGTACCTCATATGCATGTAATCCCTGTATTGGTTGTTATTACGAGAGATACAGGGCTACTATAAATGGTTCATTCGTTTTCAAACTTCTATATTTTACGAAGTAATATCTGTCCAAACATGGCTCAAACGGTTCAAATGGCTCTGAGCACTATGCGACTTAACTCCTGAGGTCATGAGTCGCCTAGAACTTAGAACTACTTAAACCTAACTAACCTAAGAACATCACACACATCCATGCCCGAGGCAGGATTCGAACCTGCGACCGTAGCGGTCGCCCGGTTCCACACTGTAGCGCCCAGAACCGCACGGCCATTCCGGCCGGCTGTACAAACATGACTGATGTTGAAAAGAAACGTAAACTCACCGAGTTTGCATTGTGCACACCAGTTGGAGTGACGCCTTGACAAATTGGCGACAAAGCAAGAAAAGTATTTTTGTATGCTGGAATTTGCAATATATTTATCTGTTACTACAGTGCAGTGTGCATTCAGAAGGAATGGTTGAAAAGTTCCTGGCACCGACAGACCCCATGAAATTGTGGCACATGAACGAGATTCGTCGAACGTCACTGTTTTCCATGCAGTGCCACAGACAGAAGTTGTATGGGCCGTTTTACTTCTGCCAGAAGACTGTGATGGTACCTCTTATAACGATATGTTGTGTTTTTAGTTGTTTCCGCAACTGTCTGCTGATTCCAAGAATTTCATCTTCCAAGATGGGGCACTCGCTTGTTGGAGAATTGATTTTCGTCGCTAAGTAAACGGCAAGCTTCCGCGTCGCTGGATTGGCCGTAGTGTTGAAGACGATGTGGCGCTGTTCGCTTGACGCTCCCGGTTGTCTGACATAATGCCTTGTGATTTTTTTTCCTTTGGCAGTACATTAAGGACTGTGTTTACATCCTCTCCTCCCATCCCCCCCCCCACCCCCACCCCCCATGCTAAGAATAGTGGGGCAGCTCAGAGAACATGTAAATCCCAATGTGATGACCATTGCCAAGATGTTGTTACATAAGCTGTAGAACGAACCTGACTATTGCTCGGACGTGTGTTGTGTGATCAGAGGGCACTCAAATAACGTTTGTAGAGTCCAAAATGTGAACCTTGTGTGTATTGGAGAAAGCTGTCCCCAGCACGCAGGTCGGCAAAGATGTTCCAAGAAGATCGATAACAGGCGCTGAATCAAGCGCGTCTATCAGGAGATTGGTCAAAGACAGACTCGCAATCAACGCGCCGCCAACGCCCTCTCAACCACCAGTATTTAGATCGCCGTTGCGGACCGGAAGGCCAGTCGGTCACAGTCTCTAGCTCACAGTCAGTCGCAGTCAGAGTCCTCCCAGTCAGTCGCAGTCTCTAGCTCAGTCACTATACTAGTTGGCGTCTATCAGTTCACGTCACTGGCTCCGAGAGTGTAACGTTTATAGGGGGACTTGTACTTCACCTGCAGTGAGGCTAACGTGGACTATTACGGAAGAGCTTGTACCTTGACACATGGACTAGCTGAAAATACGAGGGCAGTTCAATAAGTAATGCAACACATTTTTTTTCGGCCAATTTTGGTTGAAAAAACCAGAAATTTCTTGTGGAATATTTTCAAACATTCCCGCTTCGTCTCGTATAGTTTCATTGACTTCCGACAGGTGGCAGCGCTGTACGGAGCTGTTAAAATGGCGTCTGTAACGGATGTGCGTTGCAAACAACGGGCAGTGATCGAGTTTCTTTTGGCGGAAAACCAGGGCATCTCAGATATTCATAGGCGCTTGCAGAATGTCTACAGTGATCTGGCAGTGGACAAAAGCACAGTGAGTCGTTGGGCAAAGCGTGTGTCATCATCGCCGCAAGGTCAAGCAAGACTGTCTGATCTCCCGCGTGCGGGCCGGCCGTGCACAGCTGTGACTCCTTCAATGGCGGAGCGTGCGAACACACTCGTTCGAGATGATCGACGGATCACCATCAAACAACTCAGTGCTCAACTTGACATCTCTGTTGGTAGTGCTGTCACAATTGTTCACCAGTTGAGATATTCAAAGGTTTGTTCCCGCTGGGTCCCTCGTTGTCTAACCGAACACCATAAAGAGCAAAAGAGAACCATCTGTGCGGAATTGCTTGCTCGTCATGTGGCTGAGGGTGACAATTTCTTGTCAAAGATTGTTACAGGCGATGAAACATGGGTTCATCACTTCGAACCTGAAACAAAACGGCAATCAATGGAGTGGCGCCACACCCACTCCCCTACCAAGAAAAAGTTTAAAGCCATACCCTCAGCCGGTAAAGTCATGGTTACAGTCTTCTGGGACGCTGAAGAGGTTATTCTGTTCGATGTCCTTCCCCATGGTCAAACGATCAACTCTGAAGTGTATTGTGCTACTCTTCAGAAATTGAAGAAACGACTTCAGCGTGTTCGTAGGCACAAAAATCTGAACGAACTTCTCCTTCTTCATGACAACGCAAGACCTCACACAAGTCTTCGCACCCGAGAGGAGCTCACAAAACTTCAGTGGACTGTTCTTCCTCATGCACCCTACAGCCCCGATCTCGCACCGTCGGATTTCCATATGTTTGGCCCAATGAAGGACGCAATCCGTGGGACGCACTACGCGGATGAAGAAGTTATTGATGCAGTACGACGTTGGCTCCGACATCGACCAGTGGAATGGTACCGTGCAGGCATACAGGCCCTCATTTCAAGGTGGCGTAAGGCCGTAGCATTGAATGGAGATTACGTTGAAAAATAGTGTTGTGTAGCTAAAAGATTGGGGAATAACCTGGTGTATTTCAATGCTGAATAAAACAACCCCTGTTTCAGAAAAAAAAATGTGTTGCATTACTTATTGAACTGCCCTCGTAAGTATTTTCTGTTCTGGTTAAGAAAGAACCCTGTTAACACATGTGTACACGAGACGCCTGCGCTAGCAGGTTAGAGCGGATTAGGTTGTGGAAAGGGGCCAAAATGAGTTCCTATCAGTTGCACTCAACATACAAACTTTATTTATCAACACACAATATTACAGCGAGGACGCAAAACACTTAAAACTTTAATAGACTTCCCTTGATTAACTTTAGATCGCCTGTAGGCCACACTCAAATCCAAGGCACAAGGCCTAAGCAAGAAATTAAATACAAGTTTCTTCTGGAGGTTTTACCCAAAAATACACTCCTGGAAATGGAAAAAAGAACACATTGACACCGGTGTGTCAGACCCACCATACTTGCTCCGGACACTGCGAGAGGGCTGTACAAGCAATGATCACACGCACGGCACAGCGGACACACCAGGAACCGCGGTGTTGGCCGTCGAATGGCGCTAGCTGCGCAGCATTTGTGCACCGCCGCCGTCAGTGTCAGCCAGTTTGCCGTGGCATACGGAGCTCCATCGCCGTCTTTAACACTGGTAGCATGCCACGACAGCGTGGACGTGAACCGTATGTGCAGTTGACGGACTTTGAGCGAGGGCGTATAGTGGGCATGCGGGAGGCCGGGTGGACGTACCGCCGAATTGCTCAACACGTGGGGCGTGAGGTCTCCACAGTACATCGATGTTGTCGCCAGTGGTCGGCGGAAGGTGCACGTGCCCGTCGACCTGGGACCGGACCGCAGCGACGCACGGATGCACGCCAAGACCGTAGGATCCTACGCAGTGCCGTAGGGGACCGCACCGCCACTTCCCAGCAAATTAGGGACACTGTTGCTCCTGGGGTATCGGCGAGGACCATTCGCAACCGTCTCCATGAAGCTGGGCTACGGTCCCGCACACCGTTAGGCCGTCTTCCGCTCACGCCCCAACATCGTGCAGCCCGCCTCCAGTGGTGTCGCGACAGGCGTGAATGGAGGGACGAATGGAGACGTGTCGTCTTCAGCAATGAGAGTCGCGTCTGCCTTGGTGCCAATGATGGTCGTATGCGTGTTTGGCGCCGTGCAGGTGAGCGCCACAATCAGGACTGCATACGACCGAGGCACACAGGGTCAACACCCGGCATCATGGTGTGGGGAGCGATCTCCTACACTGGCCGTACACCACTGGTGATCGTCGAGGGGACACTGAATAGTGCACGGTACATCCAAACCGTCATCGAACCCATCGTTCTAGCATTCCTAGACCGGCAAGGGAACTTGCTGTTCCAACAGGATAATGCACGTCCGCATGTATCCCGTGCCACCCAACGTGCTCTAGAAGGTGTAAGTCAACTACCCTGGCCAGCAAGATCTCCGGATCTGTCCCCCATTGAGCATGTTTGGGACTGGATGAAGCGTCGTCTCACGCGGTCTGCACGTCCAGCACGAACGCTGGTCCAACTGAGGCGCCAGGTGGAAATGGCATGGCAAGCCGTTCCACAGGACTACATCCAGCATCTCTACGATCGTCTCCATGGGAGAATAGCAGCCTGCATTGCTGCGAAAGGTGGATATACACTGTACTAGTGCCGACATTGTGCATGCTCTGTTGCCTGTGTCTATGTGCCTGTGGTTCTGTCAGTGTGATCATGTGATGTATCTGACCCCAGGAATGTGTCAATAAAGTTTCCCCTTCCTGGGACAATGAATTCACGGTGTTCTTATTTCAATTTCCAGGAGTGTATTTTCTAAAGCTTCAATCTAAACAGGCTGAAGGCCTTAGCAATTTAATTTTAATGGAACTTGGCTGGAGGCCGCATATTAAGCAATAAGAAGAGTTACAATCAAAAGGCAGGAGGCCTTATCGTAAAACATTTAATGCAAAAGGTAAAAACAAGAACATTAATTTAAGAGGTACTAAAACTCGGCTGAAGGCCGCACATCAGCAAATAATTTAACGGCTTAAGCCCTAGAAAGGAGAGTTTGAATTTTAAAAGGCAGAAGGCCGTATCTTAAAAATTTTCATACAAAATTCCGCTGACGGCCACCCCTCCCCCCCCCCCCCCCCCCCGCAAAAAAAAAAAAAAAAAAAAAATCCCATGCCTTAAGGGCAAGACAAGAACATTAATTTAAGAAATATTAAAACTCAGCTGAAGGTCACATATCAACCAAATATGTTTAACGTCGTAATGCCTAGAAAAAGAGTTTCAATTTAAAAGGCAGAAGGCCTTATCTTAAAACATTTCATGCAAAAGGGCAAAGGAAGAACGTTAATTTAAGAAATATTAAAAGTCGGCTGAAGGCCGCAAATCAACCAAATAACTAAAACCCGGACAGGGAAATTACTATGTAACACACAAGGAACGGCGCTCAGAAGTTTCCGGATCGGCCTGGGATTGTAACACTAACGCCCGTTTAGGTGAGACAGGAAGCCTGTCCAATGACTTCTTAATCTGAAGGCAACCCAACCGACAGACAGCCGACCGACCAATCAAGCAAATCAGTTCCGCTCTTCGACGCAACCAGCAAAACGACCACAACGACACACAGAATATTGGCGCCCACAACGACCAACAACACCTCAGCTGTCGAACTACCCGCCGCGCTGGACAGCAACAACATGACGAGGAAAATACACCGCCGAAAATTACGTCAACGACCAGGGCTAGTAACCGGAACGTCAACGGCCAGGCAGAAGATACCGCTGGTCAACTTCAATAACAAGGAATAAATTAAGTTAAACCCTACAGGAAGACGGCTGGAATCTTAGCTGACTTAAATACACCCACGTTGTTGCTCGCGGGAATCTTCCAAAGCGACAAGCCGGATCAAACGAAGAAATGTAAAGAGTTGAGGATCGATAGTAGGTTAAGTGAGAACTCAACTTTCATGTCCGAGATCGGTGAGCGACGAACTTCGTAGCACTCGCAAGCAGCACCTCACACTCCGCAGCGGCTCCGGCCCGACCCCTCGCGACGGGGGCTTCCTTGCTGCTCCACGCCAACCGACCCACTCGTCACACACCGCCCAGCCGGAAACTATATCCGCCACACCAAAGTTAGTACAGCAGTACAAGTATCGATACACACTGCTGCTGCCACTCACAGAGAGGACAGCAAAATTATCGCGATAATCGCAGGAGGTATAAAACCACTGGACTGCAACCAAGGTTTAACCCTAGGCAAACATGACTCGAGCCAGCCACGGCCAGTACAGTTGTGTTGTAGAAAGAGGATACTGGCCACCAAACAATATCCTCTCCATTGTTTCCCTTGTACATGACTCTACAGTGGCAACGGCGACAAAAAATTTACTGTTCTGTTCATGCATCAATCGTATGCGTACATGAAATACATTAGAAAATACAGAACTCTGAAAACGAATGAGCCATTTGTAGTAGCCCCGTATTTCTTTTATGATTCAGATGTGTAAAACCTTTTTTTAATTTCACTGGTTCATGTGTAGGGAATCGATAGTTAGAACTGTAGTGGTTGGAAAACTTACAAGGAAGTCCCTGTATATCTGGAAGTTGTAAACGCGCTAAAGGAAAAGCCGAAAGAGAGCTAAGTTACGGCGCCAACAGTCCGACAGTTGGTCGCTAGCCAGCCATAGAAGTGTCCACACCGTGGAGTGGAAAGCGAGACAAAATAATCTGATAGTTATATTAAATGAGCGTCGTATGGAAATTCTATCTGAAACTGTCGAATGCTCTAAAATATTGGACGTCGCCGGGAAGAAATTTATGAGAGCAAATTGCGGGAAGAGCCACGATTGCATACTACTGTCCAGCGCCATCGCCGCAGCGTACAATCGCTTTGATATCTTCAGGCCACGGACAAACTGGTTAGGACAGTACAAGTGCATGAACCAGTAAACTTACTGCAGTGACTGAATGTATGTGTGAATCTTACATTACCGGTACGTATGTTAGTAGAACGTCATTAAGCTAAGTCACGTGACACGTGCTGGTGTCCTCTTACTAATCCTGCGAATTTCCGAGTGTCCATAAAGGCGACATCAGTTGCATTACAAAAGATAATAACGTTCTGCAAATTTATATTTATATAGTTACCAACCGGCTTTCGACTTCTTAGGCAATCTTCAAGTGACAGCTGATTGTCGCAAATACAGGTAAAAATGATGAACCACTTACACAGGTATTTTCTGTACAGAAGATACAAAAATGACATAGGAAAATATTATAATCATTATATTAACTAAAAAAAGAGGGGTAAGAAAAGTTTTTTGCTTCGAGATACGAATAACAAATAATGAGTAATAAAATGAATTTACAGTTAAATTCTAGTATTCGTTACGAAAGCTTAATTTAACAAGGGGGAAAATCGAAACTGAGTCTGATCATTTACTACTAGGCTGACATTCTGGTTGGTTGGTTGGTTTGGGGAAGGAGGCCAAACAGCGTGGTCATCCGTCTCATCGGATTAGGGGCGGATGGGGAAGGAAGTCGGCCGTGCCCTTTCAGAGGAACCATCCCGGCATTTGCCTGGATTGATTTACGGAAATCACGGAAAACCTAAATCAGGATGGCCGGACGCGGGATTGGCTGACATTCTGTGTCATGTGTTTGTTTATTTCCATTATTTCTAGTAGCGTCCTGTTTCTTACTTTTTTTTTTTTTTTGACAAAATCTAAAACTTCTCACGCATATGATGTAGAATGTGATGTTTTACATACTTTCATTTTACACTTAGTCATTTTACCATATCTGTGTAAGTTGTACATCACATTCATTTGTATTTGCGACAGTCAGTTGTCATTTGAAGAAGCCGAAAGCCGGTGCGTGACCAAATAAACGTAGTTTTGCAGAACATTAGGAAGTATTATCCTTTTTTATCATGCACTGCCAAGCACCGACGGAAAATTCAGCTAAAGTGAAATTATTTATTTCAAATTTGGATTATGTTAGTAACTAAAGTGTTTAAAAACTTGAGTTAAATCATTCACGTAATATGAAAGATACTGCAGTACTTAAATTACTCCACGTAATATGACCGTCGAACAGCTGCAGAAAATAGATGGTTTACATTTCCTCACTTTTTAAAAAAAAGCTGTTGCAAAATCTAACTTATATACTACATAATAAAAGCTGCAGGTTAGAATATCAATAATGTAAAAAAAAAGATAGCTTTCCACCGTAAAGAGGACACGTTGAGCTGCAGCCAAGTACAACATTTACCTTTCGGCCAAAGCCTTCTTCCGAAAAGGAAACACACGTTCATTCACGCACACATGATCGACAACTGTGGCAATTAGGATATGAAATGGCTTTCGGATGTCTTGGATACATTGTCATCGAGCGTCCTCCGTACAGTCCCTAACTGGACTCTTCCGATTTTCGTATGTTTAGAAAACTTAAAGAACACCTTCGAGGACTTCACTTCGGGAGTAATGAAGCGATGCATGCACAGGTGCGGTTGTGGCTCCGTCAACACAGCCATAGTTTCTACAGTGGCGGCATCAACAAACTGGTATCTCGTTGAAGAAATGTGTTCTTGCTAGGGTGACTATGTTGAGAAATAAATACGTAAACATGAAGAATAAGGATGTAGAGTGTTAATAACGTTTGTTTTATTTAAAAAGCCTTAACAGTTTCCACGTAAAAAATTGGGATGCATTACTTTACAGCACGACCTCGAACATTCTACATGAATTTATTGGATTTGCAGCTCTTGTGTTGGTATTCCATAAAGCAATCTATTAATAACCCATTGCGTTATGTTACAAACGACTTGTCCAATTACGGACTAGTTCATTATCAAGAGACTGTGTCTCAAAGCAATGGTATCAAACAAGTAGGCTGTTTATTTTAGAAACTTCTTATGATTGATCGTTTATTTCTGGTGTGTCACATCTGCTCCAAGATAAGCTTCCGGGTCGAAACTCTCACTCGAAATTTTGAGTTCAGTTGGTGTGTTAGCTAATCAGTTATCAACACACTTGGTAACAGATAACACGGTGACGCAACCTTTTCTCTACACTCGCCGATAGCGCTACTTTCCTTCATCAGTGCATGTCTAAAACGCCTTTAAATGGGATGATTTTAAAGGAGTTTTCGTAACATGGACGGTTCTTTGGAGTTGAATATTATTAATACAGTTATATTTTCTTTACAATTTGAAACGTATTCAACACTGACTCTGAGAGTCATGTCGTCCGAAATTCTTTTCTCTTTTTTCAGGTGAGAGGAGGCAGGGCCAATGAACATAGATGACTGTTAACAATAACGCTTGTTTGTTCCTAAGCTTGTAACAAAATTTTAAAAGGTTAAATCTTATAGGTGTCTTGTGATTTCACTTTATTGTTAATACAAATGTCACTGACTACCACTAATGACTGTATCAGAACAGTAATGAATAATGAAGAGACAAACATTAGCATATTTAATCAGTCAAGTTATTATTAAGATCAACATTTAATATTTGTCTTCTTTTCTGGTTCTGATTGTTGAGATAACTATGTGGGCAATAAGCAAGAGTCCTCAGGTTTTTATTACGAATTACGCAGGTGTCATGACTATAGACCAAGTTGTACTCGAGCTTCAATTTGTCTGAACACTGCAGCGCTGCATTGATATTGTCGTATTGGTGTACCCGTGTCTTCTCCCGTCATTTACAATAAGTTGTATGGATACCTACTACACACATCAAGAAACGTTTTGCATCACCCCGGTTCCCAGACCTCCTGAAGATAGACGTTGACTAGGGATATTGTATCACAGACACTGTCCCTTTGACCAGAGATGTCACTAAACCCGTTCAAAGATGCAAACAACCATACATGAGCAGCGCGTATTAGACAGACGGGGTCCGACAGCCAATCAGTTCCAGTCATTCCACCAGAAAGGAGGTACAAGGCTCGTGTTGTCTGTAGTTCAACCATGCCTAGACGGTCAACATCGCGGTTCGATCGCATCCGCTTTGTTCCTTTGTGCCAGGAAGGCCTCTCAACAAGGGAAGTGTCCAGGCGTCTCGGAGTAACCTGAACGATGTTGTTCGGACATGCAGGAGATACAGAGAGACATGAACTGTCGATGACACGCATCGCTCAGGCCGCCCAAAGGCTACTACTGCAGTTGTTGACCGCTACCTCGGATTATGGCTCGAGGAGCTCTGACAGCAACGCCACCATGTTGAATAATGCTTTTCGTGCAGCCACAGGACGTCTTGTTACGACTCAAACTGTGTTGAATAGGCTGCATGATGCGCAACTGCACTCCCGACGTCCATGGCGAGGTCCATCTTTGCAACCACGACAATATGCAGCGCGGTAGAGATAGGCCCAACAACATGCCGAATGGACCGCTCAGGATTGGCATCACGTTCTCTTCACCGATGAGTGTGGCATATGCCTTCAACCAGACAATCGTCGGAGACGTGTTTGGATGCAACCCGGTCAGTCTGAACGCCTTGACACACTGTCTAGCGAGTGCAGCAAGGTGGAGGTTCCCTGCTGTTTTGGGGTGGCATTATGTGGGGCCGACGTTCGTCGCTGCTGGTCATGAAAAGCGCCGTAATGGCTGTACGATTCGTGAATGCCATTCTCCGACCGATAGTACAACCTTGTCGGCAGCATTTTGGCGAGGCATTCGTCTTCATGGATAACGCGCCCCCATCGTGCACATCTTGTGAATGACTTCCTTTAGGATAACGATATCGCTCGAGTAGAGTGGGCAGCATGTTCTCGAGACATGAACCCTGTCAGACATGCCTGGGATGGATTGAAAAGGGCTGTTTATGGACGACGTGACCCGCCAACCACTCTGACAGATCCACGCCGAATCGCCATTGAGGAGTGGGACAATCTGGACCACCAGTGCCTTGATGAGCATGTGGATAGTATGCCACGACGAATACGGGCATGCATCAATGCAGGAGGACGTGCTACTGGGTACCTCTGAAGGCCTCGCTGTATGGTGATACAAAATGCAATGTGTCGTTTTCGTGAGCAATGAAAAAGGGCGAAAATGATGTTTATGTTGATCTCTACTCCAATTTTCTGTACAGGTTCCCGAACTGTTGGAACCGAGGTGATGGAAAACTTTTTTTTTATGTGTACATTTAACATTGATTTCTGGTGTAACTTGGTTTCTTTCACACACTCATATCGTTGCCAAAGGAGAAGGTGCGAGTAAAGGGGGGAAAAACATCCTAGGACGATTGATTTGAATCTCGGCCTCTAAATTACTACACATACTTATGAACAGAAGAGTGACGAGATTGTTCGATAGAGCAAAGATCATGCACTTCTCAATGTGACATGAGAATGACTGTTACGGGCGACGTGCTTGTATTATTAAGGTCCTCTATGTCCTCCCAGCACGTTTTCTCGAGCACTATATCGTTTCTCTTCCAAGGATTCTCATTCAGTGTCTACGAGCATTTCTGTTAGACTTCCGTATGGCCTATATCAAACTGTTACAATACTGACATCGCGTCTCTTAATTAGTTCGATGTCTGTCCACTATCTGCTAAGGTTTCTAAATACTGTAACAATACTCTATATGTAATTGGTCGCACTAGAGTCTTCTATGCAACTTGCACAGGTGGGCCGCACTTTCCCAGAACCCTTCTAACAAATGTAAGTGTACCATTCTTATTCCTCAGTACTGATTTTACTTAATCGTCCCATTTCATGTCGCTTCTTAGTCTTCTTCTTCTGCCCTTAAGTATTAGGCCTTTGCTTGTTACAATGTCCTGCCATTCCTTGCCCTTGACACACTTCTTCTGCCTACCCCGTTATAATTATTGGCTTTCTAAGGTAGTCTGCTACTGTTCATTCTGTCGAGATGTTCACTCTTCTGTTCTCTTCATTTTTGTTTCTTACGTTAAATATGTTCAATTATTACTAATGTCGCTATTTTTTAATCTGTCCAGTTTGGAACAGCCTCTCACAGCCGAGGTTATTTCAGCTGCCTATATCATACTTTCTTCTTGACAGTAACTGACCAACGACTTACTTCCGCAGAGTAGTGTGAGCACGGCCGTTACTATAAAAAAAACTGCATTCGTGATATTTTTGTGTCTTATTTCTAAAGTACTTGCTTCTTGTTAAAGTAAGTTTCTATCCCCTCTACATACTAATACGACGTGATGGACTCAAGATATTCGCCACTAAGCTTGTAATATCGAATTCTGGTTCTTTGTTACAGTCATTACCTTACATTTATCCATATTTAAGGAGAACTGTCATACTGGAAATTTTGTCCAAGGTTCCCGCATTTCCTTACAGTCTTTTAACGACGGTCCTTTCCTGTACGCAGTAGCGGAGTCAGCGAACAATCGTACAGAACAGCTGATACTAATCCAACACAATATTACTGCACATAGGAGTGATATTTCATAGTGAAACGCTGAACCACTTGATAGAATATGCACAACTGTCTGGAAATCATTCACAGTACGATGCGTTTTGCTTAGTCGCCATAGTATTTGTGTATTGTAACGTCATCGCACGTAGCCAATCATGGCCACGAATGACCAGGTGCAGTAATATCACTGTCGGGCAATATCATGTGATGACGTATAATGAAAATATTAGAGGTGCTGTTACCCCTCCTAGGGGCAACTCGAAGTTTTGTTTCTGAGGAACATTCGCGCCCAGTATAACATACTGGGCTCTATAAGTCTAATGTTCTCGAGCCAATCAAATATTTACGAAGAAATTCATATGATCGGATCTCGGTTAGCAGTTGACGGTATCGTACAGCATCGAATGACTTACCTTCTGACAAGTATCTAATGTTTGCAAGATGTGTATGAATAAAGCAAGCTGTGTTTCACATGAGTGTGTTTTTTTTTTTTTTTTCATGGAACCATGCCGATTATTTAAGAGAAGCTTGCTTTACCCCAGAACATGATAATCTTTGAGCTCAGAATACGCAATGGGATGTTTCAACATATGGATTTCAACGATATTGGTGCGTAATTCGTGCATCCTTTTTGAAAACAGGAATGACGTGCCGTTTCCTCCTGTGACAAGGGACTCTTCGTTATTTATTTATTTCAGACTCTCTTAAGATATTCCCGGCCGCGGTGGCCGAGCGGTTCTAGGCGCTTCAGTCTGGAACCACGCGACCGATGTGGTCGCAGGTTCGAATCCTGCCTCGGGCATGGATGTGTGTGGTATCCTTAGATTAGTTAGGTTTAAGTAGTTCTAAGTTCTAGGGCACTGATGACCTCAGAAGTTAAGTCCCATAGTGCTCAGAGCCATTTTTTTCCTCTTAAGATATTAAATGCATTGTACCTTACATGAGGTGGCCAAAGTAAACCCGGCCTGGAAAATACGATGGCTATTGCGAAAGTAAGTTCCGATCGGTCGCGAAATGGAAACCACTGTGAAAATCCGATGAAGTTTTGCACAACTATGTTGGGTAGTGACTCTAGTATGTGGCACATTGCTCTATTCAATTCTGAGCGCACAGAGAAACGTAAAGATACTGTCACCCGCCAAGTATGAGGGCCTGCTCAGAGATTTCGCCCTATGTCGTGCAGCCTACATAAGACTCATGCGTTTCGTTCTTCGTGACAATCCCCGGCTGCACTCCGCAGGGGCAATGGAGATGCTCTTTCAGCGTTTTCGATGAGAAGGGTTTGATCACCCGTAACACACCCCGTAATTGGTTAGTACAGAGTTTCATCTCTGCTCACATGAACCACTGGCTATGAAGATAACATTTTGGCACAGCAACGAGCTGTAGAAGAGCATAGAAAATTGGCGGGAAACACAGGTGGCTGCCTTTTATGATGAGGGTATTGTAAGTTGGTACAACGCTACGACAAATGTCTAAGTAGGAGCGGCGACTATGTAGAGAAGTAGCTGTAAGGTGTAGTTTGCTATTGCAAATAAAACATTTTCGATTTTCACAGTGGTTTCCGTTTCGCGACCGGTCGGGACTTGCACACCGAATAGTCCTCGTATTTCATGAAAACAGGTAACCCATCTAACACGATCTTCCACAGCGGTGGATGGTGTAAGTTGGGTTGCGTATTGTGCACTACTGGCCATTAAAATTGCTACACCAAGAAGAAATCCACATGATAAACGGGTAATCATTGGACAAATATATTATACTAGAACTGACATGTGATTATATTTTCATGCAATCTGGGTGCATAGATCCTGAGAAATCAGTACCCACAACAACCACCTCTGGCCGTAATAACGGCCCTGAAATGCCTGGGCACTGAGTCAAACAGAGCTTGGATGGCGTGTACAGGTACAGATGCGCATGCAGCTTCAGCACGATACCACACTTCATCAAGAGTAGTAACTGGTTATTGTGACGAGCCAGTTCCTCGGCCACCATTGACTAGACGTTTTCTGTTGGTAAGAGATTTGTAGAATGTGCTGGCTAGGGCAGCAGTCGAACATCTTCGGTATCCAGAAAGGCCCGTACAGGACCTGCAAGATGCGGTTGTGCATTATCCTGCTGAAATGGAGGGTTTGGCAGGGATCAAATGAAGGGTAGACCCACGGGTCGTAACACATCTGAAATGTAACGTCCACTGTTCAAAATGCCGTCAATGCCAACAAGAGGTGACCGAGACGTGTAACCAATGGCACCCCATGCCATCACGCCGGGTGATACGCCAGTATCGCGATGACGAATACACGCTTCAAATGTGCGTTCACCGCGATGTCGCCAAACACGGATGCGACCATCATGATGCTGCAAACAGAACCTGGATTCATCCGAAAAAATGACATTTTGCCATTCGTGCACCCAGGTTCGTCGTTGAGTACACCATCGCAGGCGATCCTGCCTGTTGTGATTCAGCGTCAAGGGTAACCGCAGCCATGGTCTCCGAGCTGATAGTCCATGCTGCTGGAAACGTCGTCGAACTCTCCGTGCAGATGGTTATTGTCTTACAAACGTCCCCATATGTTCATTCAGGGATCGAGACGTGGCTGCACGATTCGTTACAGTCATGCGGATAAGATGCCTGTCATCTCGACTGCTAGTGATACGAGGCTGTTGGGATGCAGCATGGCGTTCCGTATTACCTTCCTGAAGCCACCGATTCCATATTCTGCTAACAGTCATTGGATCTCGACCAACGCGAGCAGCAATGTCGTGATACGATAAACCTCAATCGCGATAGGCTACAATCCGAACTTTATTAAAGTCGGAAACGGGATGGTACGCATTTCTCCTCCTTACACGAGGCATCACAACAAGGTTTCACCAGGCAACGCCGGTCAACTGCTGTTTGTGTATATGAGAAATCGGTTGGAAACTTTCCTCATGTCAGCACGTTGTAGGCGTCGCCACCGGCGCCAACCTTGTGTGAAAGCTCTGAAAAGATCATTTGCATATCACAGCATCTTCTTCCTGTCGGTTAAATTTCGCGTCTGTAGCACGTCATCTTCATGGTGTCGCAATTTTAATGGCCAGTAGCGTATTTTACTTTGCGCGTCCTGTAGAACGGTCAAGTAATTTGTCCAGGTAGCTCGGGAAGTGCAAGCTGCTCGCTTCCCCCGCTGGGAGGGTCGCCTCCTGCGACCTGCCCCTGAGTGGACAGGAGCCGTGCCGCGTATTGCACATCGATCCCACGTCACGGGCTGACGTCTTGGTCGGCGAGCACGAGGCAGCAGGCAGCCGTCTTCTGTCGCTAAGGCTGCCCCCCCGCGGCACTGCGAAACACGTGAGAGGCAAAGCCGGCTGTGATATATATCCGCAACTGCGACGTGGAATCCCAGCCAGCGGCTATACCGCTTCATCTAGAGCGCTTCCGTCTGCAAATATATTCGATGGCTTTCTCCCTTTTCCCCTCCTTTCAACGATTTTCCCTTTCACTAAACACTGGCTAGTGAATGTTTGCTTCGTACATCAAGTGAGTAACATACTACACTACTGGCCATTAAAATTGCTATACCACGAAGATGACGTAATACAGGTGCGAAATTTCAACGACAGGAAGAAGACGCTGTGATATGCAAATGATTAGCTTTTCAGAGCATTCACACTAGGTTGGCGCCGGTGGCGACACATACAACATGCTGACATGAGGAAAGTTTCCAACCGATTTCTCATATACAAACAGCGGTTGACCGGCGTTGCCTGGTGAAACGTTGTTGTGATGCCTCGTGTAAGGAGAAGAAATGCGTACCATCACGTTTCCGACTTTAATAAAGTTCGGATTGTAGCCTGTCGCGATTGCGGGTTATCGTATCGTGACATTGCTGCCCGCGTTGGTCGAGATCCAATGACTGTTAGCAGAATATGGAATCGGTGGGTTCAGGAGGGTAATATGTAACGCCGTGCAGCGTCCCAACAGCCTCGTCTCACTAGCAGCTGAGATGACAGGCATCTTACCCGCATAGCTGTAACGGATCGTGCAGCCACGTCTCGATCCCTGAGTCAACAGATGGGGACGTTTGCAAGACAACAACCATCTACACGAATAGTTCGACGACGTTTGCAGCAGCATGGACTATCAGCTCGGAGACCATGGTTGCGGTTACCCTTGACGCTGCATCACAGACAGGAGCGCCTGAGATGATGTACTCAACGACGAACCTGGGTGCACGAATGGCAAAACGTCATTTTTTCGGATGAATCCAGGTTCTGTTTACAGCATTATGATGGTCGCATCCGTGTTTGGTGACATCGTGGTGAACGCACATTGGAAGCGTGTATTCGTCATCGCCATACTGGCGTATCACCCGGCGTTATGGTACGGGGTGCCATTGGTTACAGGTCTCGGTCACCTCTTGTTCGCATTGACGGCACTTTGAACAGTGTACGTTACATTTCAGATGTGTTACGACCCGTGTCTCTACCCTTCATTCGATCCCTGCGAAACCCTACATGTCAGCAGGATAATGCCCGACCGCATGTTGCAGGTCCTGTACGGGCCTTTCTGGATACAGAAAATGTTCGACTGCTGCCCTGGCTAGCACATTCTCCAGATCTGTCACCAACTGAAAACGTCTGGTCAATGGTGACCGAGCAACTGGCTCGTCACAATACGCCAGTCACTACTCTTGATGAACTGTGGTATCGTGTTGAAGCTGCATGGGCAGCTGTACCTGTACACGCCATCCAAGCTCTGACTCAATGCCCAGGCGTTATTACGGCCAGAGGTAGTTGTTCTGGGTACTGATTTATATCTATGCACCCAAATTGCGTGAAAATATAATCACATGCCAGTTCTAGTATAATATATTTGTCCAATCAATATCCGTTTATCATCTGCATTTCTTCTTGGTGTAGCAATTTTAATGGCCAGTAGTGGATTTTACGCTGTCTTTGTGGTATCTCAGCTACTTAGGAAGTCCAATAAGTAATGGGGATGATTTCGAAAAAAAGAAGAAAATAAAAAATACATAAATCTTTATGAGGAACTGTACATGAACAACTGGCGAGTAAAGCAGGACTAGATGACATCCCTGATCCAAGATCAATTTTGACCTTACTTGAGAAAACTGAACTCTGTTCACACTCCGTCGTATTGTATAAAACTAGACTTGGACCCACCGAAACTGCTATGAAGTACGCTTGGCAACACCGCTGAAATCAGCTATCGAAACGATTATCACGCTTCAACTGCAGATATGAACTGTATATCGTAAATACACAGTCTTTATAATGGATGGTGTCGCCTTTTAAAGGAGGAGGAAAGTAAACAGAAAGTTTCGAACTTCGAACTTCTCCCCAGTAGTAAAAGATTTTAAGCTGGTATTCGTCTAAGATGAGCTAAAGACACAATGGCAGGCAAAAATTTATGAAGTTAGCACGGCAAACAAAGAAAAGGCGAGGAATTCACAGAACATATGAAAATATCGTGACTGGAAATGTTTTAAAACGAGTTATGTATAATTAAGAAAAGGACCAAGAAAACATTCGCACATGCCACGGTATAATTTTAGGACGCACTTTACAAGCATTACAGTAATTACATGTGCTGTGAAACGTCATAAAAACAGTAACTTCTCAAGGTTAAAGTGAATAAAATCAGAAGCTGCAATTTCTCAGGAGTGCTGTTACGGGAAGTAGGCAGAAGCCAATTGCAAGCATGAATCAACGGTTTATTCGTATTTCTAGTCCCTACAATGACAATGCAGAAATGCGGTCGAATCAGTTCTTTGAAACGACTTTGCTGCGTAAAAGATAGTATATTATTCAAGTACGTTCTTATCATTTCTTCCTCTTACACAGATTTAAATAACAATACAGGCCGCAGATTATTAAGGCTTCTCATCCAATGTACTGACAGTTGTATTATATATTGCAAGTCGGATAATGCAGCTATAACAATTTAATTTTGATCTGATTCCTAACGTGAAACAGCTCAGCACTCTGCATACTAACAAACATTGGCCGAGCGGTTCTAGGCGCTACAGTCTGGAACAGCGCGACCACTACGGTCGCAGGTTCGAATCCTGCCTCGGGCATGGATGGGTGTGATGTCCTTAGGTTAGTTAGGTTTAAGTAGTTCTAAATTCTAGGGGACTGATGACCTCAGAAGTTAAGTCCCATAGTGCTCAGAGCCATTTGAACCATTTGAACAAACATTGCCAGAGCGAAAAAAAAAAAAAATGTAGCCAGTGGATAACATTTCAAGAACTCACCTAGGATCGAACCTGACATCCTCTGAACGGCATTTGAGAACATGACTACTGAACCGCCGCCTTATAATTACAAATTTTCTTACATATGCGTAGTACTAGGCTTGTTCATTGACGTCCGTGCAGTTCAAAATGGCTCTGAGCACTATGGGACTTAACTTCTATGGTCATCAGTCCCCTAGAACTTAGAACTACTTAAACCTAACTAACCTAAGGACATCACACAACACCCAGTCATCACGAGGCTGAGAAAATCCCTGACCCTGCCGGGAATCGAACCCGGGACCGTGCAGTTGACATAGTTAAATACATGTTTTGTTATCTGTAGCTATAAATGCGAACAGTGTAGTTATTGTTATTCTAGCCCAGAGAACAGTTTTGAAAGAGACGTTCAATCGTTATTGGTTGCTGTCAAACTCCGTGTACTTCTCGCTGCAAATATTTCGAATTTCCCTTTCTTACACTGCCTCTAAGTGTCAATAAAATGCCTTAAACTTATCACAATAATTACGAGTCGTCGCCAAGAATTGTTATGAGATCAGTTATTATCTGCACTCATTACTAACGTAGCTGATAATTTCTTAACCTTGCCTTAAAGATTAAAAAGAAAAAAATCCAACTTAGGGAGTGTGATACCGGCATGTTCTCATTTTTAGTGTGAATAAGGATATACTTATTATTTACTTCTTTTGGACTGGAATTTGTCCAAACCAAAAGCATTGTTGTGTAATATCATTGGGCTGTACTCTGACTATTGCAGTTAAAGACTTGATCCGCGACATGTCTCCAGTCAAAGCTGACCTTCCTTCACAGCGATATAATCCGATATTTACTTGTATACAAAGCAGATTTCCAAGTTCAGCTTGATCTGAGGTCATTCTCTGCGTTAATCAACGGTCAGTTACTTCATGCAGTCGGCCCGTAGAGTACTTTGAATGTATAACAGTTCCAGTGGGATAAAATGTAATTTGTCGCGATAGATTTTGATTCGTGGGATAATTACAACTAATAAGGAATTTATTTAATACAACACCCATTCACAGGTGAACGATAAGCAGAACTACTTAAGAAAATTTTTCGTCCGTCAGTCGCTATTTCAAACCGACAGATTTCGGGCTGTGTCGCATTTTCTCAGGTCTGTTAAACAGTTCAAAAATAAATGGAAGTTGGTTTCTAAGCTCAGCGTAGCAGTACTTTTGGTCTGGAATTTACGCACCCCCCTCCACGATGTATTCACGCAAAAGAAGAAAGGACACATTCTTAGAAGATTTTTTAGCTGTTTGTCAACCTAGAAAATCCTCCGAAATGTTTTATTTTCAATGCTGTGGATTGTTTTAGGTGTAAATTATTCCAAAACTGTATTTTTAAATCAGTTAGTACGAGTAGAGGGCACTCATCAGCACTACAGGCTTTTCCCAGTAATCAAATTTCTTTGAAAACTCTAATATAAAGCGATAGCATAGAAGTATGATAAATAGGTGACAATGAAACGCAGAAGTGCCGCAACACTACGTGGCATGAACTCGACTAAAGTCTGGAGTAATGCTGAAGGGACACTATGAATCCTGCAGGGCTGTCCATAAGTCCGTAAGAGTACGAGGGCGTGGAAATCTCTTCTGAGCAGCACGTTGCAAAGCATCCCAGATATGCTCAATAATGTTTATGTCTGGGGAGTCTGGTGGCCAATGTAAGTGTTTTAACTCAGAAGAGTGTTCCTGGAGCCACTCTGGACGTGTGGGGTGTCGCATTGTCCTACTGGAATTTCCCAAGTCCGTCCGAATGCACAACGGATCAGACAGGATGCTTACGTACGTGTCACCTGTCAGGTCAGAGTCGTATCTAGACGCACCAGGGGTCGCATATCAACTCCAACTGCACACGCCCCAAACCATTATAGAGCCTCTACCAGCTTCAACAGTCGCCTGCTGACATTCAGGATCCATGGATTCATGAGGTTATCTTCATACCCGTACACGTCTATCTGCTCGATACAACTTGAAGCGAGAGTCGTCCTACAAGGCAATAAGTTTCCTATCATCAACAGTCCAATGTCGGTGTTGACGGGCCCAGGCAAGGCGTAAAGCTTTGTCTATATCTATAACACTTGAGAGAAAAGTTGCTTTCATTACCCTTTGTTGAAACTGTCAGTGAGTCAGAGAGGAATTCAATACGCAGCACGAAAAATTTTTGATAATTTGTCCAATAACATAAAATGCCTGGCACTTAGCGAAGCAAGTTTTAATTCTAAATTAATATCATTTCTCCTGGCAACTCCTTCTGTTTTGTTGACGAATTTCTGCTTACATACTGGTAGCCAGTAAAAAAAAATACTTATTTTTAAGTGTAGTAGCATAAATAGGAATAAAATTACTATGTATTTGTTAATGTTAACAGGGTTCCTGTATCCAGTAAACTGACAAGTCCCACATCTTTCCGATAAAAGACTCGTTGAAATGATCTATGGAACAAGTAATTAACTAACTTAGATCGGCTAAGGTCAAGGTCAACAGTTGTAGAGGAGCACCAGATATGATGCTGTGGAACACGCTTTGCAACTGGGAGACCATCAGATTTTATTTGAAAAGTCTCAAGTTCGGCTCCACGAGTGACTATTAGCATAGCGCACACAGAGCGCCAGTAGAGATTATTAAACATGGAAATAATTTTAATCGGAAGAAGCATGGTATGAAACAATGGTAGGCTATCTGGATACCGGTGCGGTGTTCCACCACGGTGCGATAGCGATAGGTGGCGACAGCACTCGAAGTAGACCATTTGCACACGAGATTTGAGTGCATGTGACGTCACACCTCTGCGAAGATTTTAATCGGAAGAAGCAGGGTATGAAACAATGGTAGGCTATCTGGATACCGGTGCGGTGTTCCACCACGGTGCGATAGCGATAGGTGGCGACAGCACTCGAAGTAGACCATTTACACACGAGATTTGAGTGCATGTGACGTCACACCTCTGCGAGCGAGGCCCACGACAAAGATAGGCCGCGGCGCGTACGTCACAACAGTGACACTACAGGTCTTATGAGTGCCAGCAGCCGTCTCCGGTAGGGAATAACGATTTCAAACGAGTTTAATGATTCTTTACTGCGTGTGTTAATGCATAAAAGCTCTCGGTGCCACACGAGAAAGTTAAGACCCGTAGAGCGTGCCTCTTCATTGATATATTGATTGCCCGTGGTCCTGCCCAAAGCCGAGCGTTTAAGAAGTATGGAGGGCAAGGCAACTAGTGTGACGTCACCAGTTAGTTGCGGGGCCCATATTTCTGATGGACCCCGTGTGCGAGAGAGCACTCAGAAATAAACTTTTACTGTTGTCAGTGGCAGGCTATAATCTCCCTTGTACACACATCAAAAAAAGTGTTGCATCACCTCGGTTCAGAGAGTTCCGGAGGCTGAACAGAAAATTGCAATATAGATTAAGATAAACATGATTTCCAACCTTTTTATTGCTCATGAAAACCACACATTTCATGTTGTACCACCATACAGCGAGACCTACAGAGGTAGTGATCCAGATTTCTGTACACACCAGTACCTTTAATACCAAGTAGGCACGCCCTCTTGTATTGTTGCATGCCTGTATTCGTCGTGACATACTATCCACATGTTCATCAAGGCACTGTTGGTCCTGATTGTCCCACTCCTCAACGGTGATTCAGCGTAGATCCATCAAAGTGGTTGGTGGGTCACACCGTCCATAAAGAGCTCTTCCTAGGCATGTTCGATACGGTTCATGTCTGCAGAACATGCTGGCCACTCTAGTAGAGCGATGTCGTTATCCTCAAGGAAGTCATTCGCAAGACGTGTACGACGGGGGCGCGAATTATTGTCGTCCATGAAGAATGCCTCACCAATATGCTGCCGATTTGGTTGCACTATCGGTCGGAGGATGGCATTCACGTATCGTACAGCCGTTACGGCGCCTTCCATGACCACCATCGGCGTACGTCGGCTCCACATAACGCCACCCCAAAACAACAGGAAATCTCGACCTTGCTCCACTCGCTGGACAATGTGTCTAAGACGTTCAGACTGATCAGGTTGCCTCCAAACATATCTCCACCGATTGTGTGGTTGAAGCATATGCGACACTCGTCGGCCGGTCCATTCGGCATGTTGTTGGGCCCACCTATACCGCGCTGCATGGTGTCGTGTTTGCAAAGATGGACCTCGCCATGGACGTCGGGAGTGAAGTTGCGCATCACGCAGCTTATTGCGCACAGTTTGAGTCGTAACACGACGTCCTGTGGCTGCGCGAAAAGCATTATTCAACATGGTGGCGTTGCTGTCAGGGCTGCGCCGAGCCATAATCCGTAGGTAGCGGTCATCAACTGCAGTAGTAGCCCTTGGGCGGCCTGAGCGATGCATGTCGTCGACAGTTCCTGTCTCTCCTCCATGTCCGAACAACATCGCTTTGGTTCACTCCGAGACGCTTGGACACTTCCCTTGTTTAGTGCCCTTCCTGGCACAAAGTAACAATGCGGACGCGATCGAACCGCGGTATTGACCGTCTAGGCATGGTTGAACTACAGACGACACGAGCCGTGTACCTTCTTCCTGGTGGAATGACTGGAACTGACCGGCTGTCGGACCCCATCCATCTAACAGGCGCTGCTCATGCATGGTTCTTTACATCTTTGGGCTGGTTTAGTGACATCTCTGAACAGTCAAAGGGACTGTGTCGGTGATACAATATCCACAGTCAACGTCTATCTTCAGGAGTTCTGGGAACTGGGGTGATGCAAACCTTTTTTTTGATGTGTGTGGATGTTCTTTGCAGATAGTGACATGAATTTGGGTTTGTCCAAGAATTTTTTCTCGACTGCAGCGTAATGGCGTGGAATATTTCAATAAGTGTAATATTTACAACTTGGGAAGTGCATCAAATTATGCCTTGTAGCTCACATCTGCATCCCTTGCCTTTGAAATAAACCAGGGATTAGTCAGTTCCCCCATCTTCGTAAACTAACACTTAACGATTATTGCTACTCCAGGGGACTTCACTCTTTTACAAATAACATATTTGAATTAACACTTTAGAATTAACACTTTAGATACTCTCTGAACGCCGAAGAATCTTTTCCTCTGCTCTCACAGTATCTAATGGGCAATATACGAGTGTAGACGTCCGCAGGCGGCATCAAATTCAATTCTCTTGACTATGCGATCGCATTATGATACGAAGTGTGTGAGAAAAGTAATGAGACTGACAACTCTGCGAGCGATCTAGCAACGCTGTTTTGTTCTAGTTGTGTAGACCAATGTGTTCACCCCTTCCAGCTGCTCAGTCTGAGTTTCAGCTCCACACAGCCATCACGTAGATTTTTGAGAGCGCCATCACTGAGGTTGTGGTTTTGTCGAGTACGAGACTGGAACAACGGACTTAAGAGCATCTTTTTGCTATCATATTTTGTATTAAACTTGAGGAATAGGCGAATGTGACCTCTGAAACGTCGAAATAGGCCTATCGGGACCAATTCTTATCAAGAGTAGAAGTCTTTTGCTGGCACAAATCATTTTTGGAAGGCCGAGAACATGTCTGACCGACATGTTAAAGGCTCTACCAGTTGAAGCCTTTCAGTGCTGCTACCAAAGCTGGGAACAACGACTCCGCCGTTGTACAGCTGCCGAAGGGGACTCATTTGAAGGGGACAATACATGATGTACATAAAGTCCGGGTACGCTTTCAGTTATTTTCTGCACAAGAACGAAACATTGTACAGATGACATAGATATTGCGTTTTGAACAGAATCTCTGAAACATTTTTTTTTTTTACAAACATTCGATATGCGAACCATGAGTGACCCGGCAGACGTCATACAGTAATCGAATTCTTGCCATACCTGCCCCAGCATGGCATCGTCGACTGTGGCAGTCGCTTCCTGTATTCTCTCCTGGAGCTCTGTTACATCAGAGGTAGAGGCGGTACATACACCCGATCTTTAATGTGTCTCAACAGAAAAAGTCACACGGAGTGGGATCTGGTGATCGGGGAGGCCGTTTCATGAAACAGCTGTCCCCTTCTGTAGCACGGCCGATCCATCGATGGGTCAGCTCCGTGTTCAGGTACCCACGAACTTCACAATGAAAATGCTGTGGAACCCCATCCTGCTGTTAGATGAACGGAGACTCCGATTGCATTTGAGTCATCAGCCATTGCTGCAACATGTCCAATTAGGAATATCCAATGACAGTGCTCTCGGCGGAAGAAGAATGGCCTGTACAGTTTGCGACGTGACAAGGCACAAAAAACATTTACCTTTGGGGAATCACACTCAAATTCAGTGCATTCGTATGAATGCTTTGTACCCCAGATTTGATAACTGTTCACGTTCCCATTAGTGTGAAAAGTGGCTTCGTCGCTAAGAATTAAGGGATCAACAATGCCATTCCCATCCTCATTCAATTGTTGCAACTGCGAACAAAACTCAAAATGCTTGTCTTTGTCATCGTCATTGAGCTTCGACACTAGCTCCAATTTGAATGGTTTCATAGACAGCTTCTGTCGCACGACTTTCCACTGTCATTGGAGCCATTTAGAGTTCACGGGATGCACGACGCACCGATTTCTTTGGACTCCTTATGAATATCTATCGTACGCGCTCCACATTTGCTTCACTCACACTGGGACGTCCGCTTCTCTTTGCCGAGCACAAGCAACCCGTCGTAACGAATTTGTTGTGCCATTGGTAAATGGCCTTCCTTGTTGGTGGCTTCTTACCGTACTTGGTTCTAAACATCCGTTGAAGAGCTGTAGCACACTTGTTTTTGTCGAACTCCACCACTGTGAAAGCTCGCTCCGCACTTGAACTCGTCATGTTTGCGTCTAGCGCTGACTATCGGCAAATTACGAAACTACGCTGTGGCAGTATATATGGAAAAAACCTTTCAAAGTTTCTCTTCAAAATGACATATGTATGATATCTGTACAATGTTTGGTTCTTGTGCAATAAGTAATTGAAAGTGTTTTCCGGACTTATGTACACCCTGTATTGTTATTTGAAATAAATAAAAGAAATTGGTAGATAAAAAGTCAGTCTCACTACTTTTCTTGCACAAAATCGATGCTACAGCTTCCGTTTAATGGAGGCTGGCAGAACAGTGTTTATCTCGCAGCGGTCAGTAACCAGAAGAATTATATCGAATGCCCCAGAAGGTACACTCCTGGAAATGGAAAAAAGAACACATTGACACCGGTGTGTCAGACCCACCATACTTGCTCCAGACACTGCGAGAGGGCTGTACAAGCAATGATCACACGCACGGCACAGCGGACACACCAGGAACCGCGGTGTTGGCCGTCGAATGGCGCTAGCTGCGCAGCATTTGTGCACCGCCGCCGTCAGTGTCAGCCAGTTTGCCGTGGCATACGGAGCTCCATCGCAGTCTTTAACACTGGTAGCATGCCGCGACAGCGTGGACGTGAACCGTATGTGCAGTTGACGGACTTTGAGCGAGGGCGTATAGTGGGCATGCGGGAGGCCGGGTGGACGTACCGCCGAATTGCTCAACACGTGGGGCGTGAGGTCTCCACAGTACATCGATGTTGTCGCCAGTGGTCGGCGGAAGGTGCACGTGCCCGTCGACCTTGAACCGGACCGCAGCGACGCACGGATGCACGCCAAGACCGTAGGATCCTACGCAGTGCCGTAGGGGACCGCACCGCCACTTCCCAGCAAATTAGGGACACTGTTGCTCCTGGGGTATCGGCGAGGACCATTCGCAACCGTCTCCATGAAGCTGGGCTACGGTCCCGCACACCGTTAGGCCGTCTTCCGCTCACGCCCCAACATCGTGCAGCCCGCCTCCAGTGGTGTCGCGACAGGCGTGAATGGAGGGACGAATGGAGACGTGTCGTCTTCAGCGATGAGAGTCGCTTCTGCCTTGGTGCCAATGATGGTCGTATGCGTGTTTGGCGCCGTGCAGGTGAGCGCCACAATCAGGACTGCATACGACCGAGGCACACAGGGCCAACACCCGGCATCATGGTGTGGGGAGCGATCTCCTACACTGGCCGTACACCACTGGTGATCGTCGAGGGGACACTGAATAGTGCACGGTACATCCAAACCGTCATCGAACCCATCGTTCTACCATTCCTAGACCGGCAAGCGAACTTGCTGTTCCAACAGGACAATGCACGTCCGCATGTATCCCGTGCCACCCATCGTGCTCTAGAAGGTGTAAGTCAACTACCCTGGCCAGCAAGATCTCCGGATCTGTCCCCCATTGAGCATGTTTGGGACTGGATGAAGCGTCGTCTCACGCGGTCTGCACGTCCAGCACGAACGCTGGTCCAACTGAGGCGCCAGGTGGAAGTGGCATAACAAGCCGTTCCACAGGACTACATCCAGCATCTCTACGATCGTCTCCATGAGAGAATAGCAGCCTGCATTGCTGCGAAAGGTGGATATACACTGTACTAGTGCCGACATTGTGCATGCTCTGTTGCCTGTGTCTATGTGCCTGTGGTTCTGTCAGTGTGATCATGTGATGTATCTGACCCCAGGAATGTGTCAATAAAGTTTCCCCTTCCTGGGACAATGAATTCACGGTGTTCTTATTTCAATTTCCAGGAGTGTACATACCTAGAACGTGGCAAAGCCCATCCAAAATCAGTGTGTATTTGTTTGTAGAAAGTGTGCAACTGAGCATAATATTAAGATTTTTGTCTTTTGTTTCACTGTAAAGAAGTCGTGTGAATGCCTGTCAGCTCTTGCATACTGCCGGATGATAGGATGAAACTATTTCTACGAAACATGTGTGTTATGCTTGAGTCGGCGCTTTTAAATGAGTTGTCTGTCGAGTGGTGGGACCTTCACCTTTCACAGAACTGAGGTCAGTCACTAGAGCAGAGAAAAATTATCCACTATTTACTGACCGACATTTCTCAAGCATGGCACTACGGCCTTGCTTCGTAATTCCGATAACTTTCCGCCTCGGTGCCGTAATTTGATTAGAGATATGTCACTCAATTCATTTCATAACCTCTGTTGAGAAATATGCTGGTAAATAAGTTTTTCACTATTCGTCTCATTGGCAAAGGTATGGTACGTCTGTTGCCGTTTACAGATATTGTATTTCTTTTGCTGTTTACAGATATCTTCTCTATATATGCTCATTAATTCAAAGCAGTCTACTTATGGTGCACTACATACTACAAGAAGCAAATAGTAGCATTTTTTAATGATAAACAGATATGACCTTCATATTTAAGGTGCTACAGCGGACTGATTTGTCTAAGACTGTGCCGACCTCGAGACCAGTGCTAATGACTACTACAGCGTTACTCTGACGTCACTTCTTCTTACAGAGAAAATGAAAACGTGACAAGATGCGACTACTTGTCGCTTTTCTTACTTCTTATGTGGCATAGTGTCTCTCTGCTTTATGGTTCAGTTCCAGGAATTTATTGCGAGTTTCTTAACGCTAAACGATTCTGCTGTAAAGATATATTTTGTGGTTGGTTGGTTGGTTTGGGGAAGGAGACCAGACAGCGAGGTCATCGATCTCATCGGATTAGGGAAGGACGGGGAAGGAAGTCGGCCGTGCCCTTTGAAAGGAACCATCCCGGCATTTGCCTGGAGCGATTTAGGGAAATCACGGAAAACCTAAATCAGGATGGCCGGACGCGGGATTGAACCGTCGTCCTCCCGAATGCGAGTCCAGTGTCTAACCACTGCGCCACCTCGCTCGGTCTATATTTTGTGGAATGGCTTGCTATTTCGTGTATTACGTCATTACACAGTTCAGAAATGAAAGCAATTACCTGCTCCGTGCATCGGTGTTATTTAGCACGTGTTTTGTACGTGCAATTAATTCTTAGGAATTCCTGCTCGGGGGAGGGAGGTAGATGATTGGAAGCGATTTTACGTTTCAGAGATTTATGCAGAAAGATAGGTGATAAGAAATCAGATGAAGTGAATATATTAGACTGTGTTAAGAGCTGTAGGTAATATTTGTGCTGATGGCTTTTGACGAAACGTTTAAAAACGAATAAATAGATAATGATTAGTTGTTTATGTAACAGAAAATCGAATCTCGCGTAGCCATCGTAGATTATCCACGGATAATCATAGATTAGCTCTGTTCACTTATGAGATCCACAAGGCAGCAGATAGCGGCGCCGAGATAAATGATGCTTTTCTTTATTACCGAAGTCGTACCGTGAATTTAAACTCTGTTATCTAGTAACCAGCCTACGGGCTTCCAGAGTATAGTACAAGCGTGTGACTGAATTCAGAACTTTCTAGAATATCGAACTTCATTCATCGCTCGTGACAGGGAGGACTCCACACATGGGATATGCTCCAATATGTTTTCTGATTTGGTCCGTAACCTGTGACTGACCTTAAATCGCGAAGAAGACGAATAATGGATGTTTTCGCCTTGACGTTTGCCAATCGCTGCACCAAGAGTAGACCTCCTGCAGGTGTTCGTATATTTTCCTGCAGTTACCTGGCAGCATTATCATTTCTTATCATTCTCATAGCGCTTGCGACGTCATCCGCCTGGTCATTGTGTAGACGATGGACTCCACCGAGAAAATTTCCAGAAGTTGTTCAGAGATGGCTTCTGAATGTTTTTGGCACAAGAGATGTGGGATTCTGTAGTTCGTTGCAGAGTAAAAATGCTGATTAAGTCTTAATAATCAAGTGCATTTCCATTATCCACCCTTACTACAGTAGCAGCAGTCAGTTAATATTTTTCTCACTGTGCACTGAAGTGAAAATAGTCATGGCATACCTCCTAATATCATGTCGGACCTCCTTCTGCCCAGCGTAGTGCAGCACCTCGACATGGCGTGGACTCAACAAGTCGTTGGAAGTCCCCTGAAGAAATACAGGGTGATTCAAAAAGAATACCACAACTTTAGGAATTTAAAACTCTGCAACGACAAAAGGCAGAGCTAAGCACTATCTGTCGGCGAATTAAGGGAGCTATAAAGTTTCATTTAGTTGTACATTTGTTCGCTTGAAGCGCTGTTGACTAGGCGTCAGCGTCAGTTGATGCTAAGATGGCGACCGCTCAACAGAAAGCTTTTTGTGTTATTGAGTACGGCAGAAGTGAATCGACGACAGTTGTTCAGCGTGCACTTCGAACGAAGTATGGTGTTAAACCTCCTGATAGGTGGTGTATTAAACTCGCCTAAGGTGAACGTTTTCTGTGCCATTTCAGCCAATAAAGTTTTTGGTCCCTTTTTCTTCGAAGGTGCTACTGTAACTGGACTACACTATCTGGAGATGTTAGAGAATTGGCTGTTCCCTCAGCTCGAACAAGAAGCACAACAATTCATATTTGAGCAGGATGGAGCGCCACCACATTGGCACTTATCTGTCCGCAACTACCTGAACGTCAACTACCCGAGGCGATGGATCGGCCGCCAGGCAGCCCGTGACAGAGCACTTCATCACTGGCCTCCAAGAAGTCCTGATCTTACCCCCTGCGATTTTTTCTTATGGGGGTATGTTAAGGATATGGTGTTTCGGCCACCTCTCCCAGCCACCATTGATGATTTGAAACGAGAAATAACAGCAGCTATCCAAACTGTTACGCCTGATATGCTACAGAGAGTGTGGAACGAGTTGGAGTATCGGGTTGATATTGCTCGAGTGTCTGGAGGGGGCCATATTGAACATCTCTGAACTTGTTTTTGAGTGAAAAAAAACCTTTTTAAATACTCTTTGTAATGATGTATAACAGAAGGTTATATTATGTTTCTTTCATTAAATACACATTTTTAAAGTTGTGGTATTCTTTTTGAATCACCCTGTACTGGGTCATGCGGCCTCTATAGCCGTCCACATATGCGAAAATGTTGCCAGTGCAGGATTCTGTGCACGGACTCATCTCTCTATTATGTCTCATAAATGTTCGGTGGTATTCGTGTCAGGGTATTTGGCTAGCCAAATCATTCGCTCGAATTGTCCAATCGAGAACAGTTGAAGCCTGTGACATGACAGATTGTCACCAATAAAAATTCCATCATTGTTTGGGAACATTAACTCCACGAATGGCTGCAAATGGCCTCCAAGTAACCAAAAAGAACCATTTCCAGTCAATGGTCGGTTCAGTTGAGCCAGAGGATCCAGTCAGCTTTATGTATACACATCTCACACCATTATGGAGTCACCACCAGCTTGCAAAGTGCCTTGTTGACAGCTTGGGTCCATGGCTGCGCCACACTCAAATCCTACCATCAGCTCTAACCAACTGAAATCTGGACTCATCTGATCAAGCCCAAGTAGCGTCGAGCTGATACGGTCAGCAGCCCAGGAGAGGCGCTGAAGGCGAAGTAGCGCTCTTAGCAAAGACACTCGCGCCGGTCGTCTGCTGCCACAGCCCATTAACGACAAATTTCGCCGCACTGTCCTAACAGATACGTTCGTCGTACGTCCCACATCGATTTCTTCAGTTATTTCACGCAGTGTTGCTTGTCTGTTAGCACTGATAACTCTACGGGAACGCCGCTGCACGGGGGTCTTAAGTGAATGCTCTTAGCCACTGCGTTGTCCGTGGTGAGAGGTAGTGTCTGAGACTGGTATTCTCGGCACACCCTACACACTGTGGAACTCGGAATATTGAATTAAGTAACGATTTCCGAAATGGAATAGCCCATGCGTATAGCTCCAACTACCATTCCGCGTTCAGAGTCCGTTACTTCCCTTTGTGCAGCCATACTCACGTCGGAAACCTCCTCACACAAATGTCATCTCCGCCAATGCACTGCTCTTCTGTACCATGTGTACGCGATACTACTGCCATTTGTGTATGTGCATATCGCTATCCTATGACTTTTGTCGCCTCAGTGTATTACTTACTTTTTACCCATGTCCTCCTGGACGGCAGCACATAGCACAAACTACACTCCTGGAAATGGAAAAAAGAACACATTGACACCGGTGTGTCAGACCCACCATACTTGCTCCGGACACTGCGAGAGGGCTGTACAAGCAATGATCACACGCACGGCACAGCGGACACACCAGGAACAGCGGTGTTGGCCGTCGAATGGCGCTAGCTGCGCAGCATTTGTGCACCGCCGCCGTCAGTGTCAGCCAGTTTGCCGTGGCATACGGAGCTCCATCGCAGTCTTTAACACTGGTAGCATGCCGCGACAGCGTGGACGTGAACCGTATGTGCAGTTGACGGACTTTGAGCGAGGGCGTATAGTGGGCATGCGGGAGGCCGGGTGGACGTACCGCCGAATTGCTCAACACGTGGGGCGTGAGGTCTCCACAGTACATCGATGTTGTCGCCAGTGGTCGGCGGAAGGTGCACGTGCCCGTCGACCTGGGACCGGACCGCAGCGACGCACGGATGCACGCCAAGACCGTAGGATCCTACGCAGTGCCGTAGGGGACCGCACCGCCACTTCCCAGCAAATTAGGGACACTGTTGCTCCTGGGGTATCGGCGAGGACCATTCGCAACCGTCTCCATGAAGCTGGGCTACGGTCCCGCACACCGTTAGGCCGTCTTCCGCTCACGCCCCAACATCGTGCAGCCCGCCTCCAGTGGTGTCGCGACAGGCGTGAATGGAGGGACGAATGGAGACGTGTCGTCTTCAGCGATGAGAGCCGCTTCTGCCTTGGTGCCAATGATGGTCGTATGCGTGTTTGGCGCCGTGCAGGTGAGCGCCACAATCAGGACAGCATACGACCGAGGCACACAGGGCCAACACCCGGCATCATGGTGTGGGGAGCGATCTCCTACACTGGCCGTACACCACTGGTGATCGTCGAGGGGACACTGAATAGTGCACGGTACATCCAAACCGTCATCGAACCCATCGTTCTACCATTCCTTGACTGGCAAGGGAACTTGCTGTTCCAACAGGACAATGCACGTCCGCATGTATCCCGTGCCACCCAACGTGCTCTAGAAGGTGTAAGTCAACTACCCTGGCCAGCAAGATCTCCGGATCTGTCCCCCATTGAGCATGTTTGGGACTGGATGAAGCGTCGTCCCACGTGGTCTGCACGTCCAGCGCGAACGCTGGTCCAACTGAGGCGCCAGGTGGAAATGGCATGGCAAGCCGTTCCACAGGACTACATCCAGCATCTCTACGATCGTCTCCATGGGAGAATAGCAGCCTGCATTGCTGCGAAAGGTGGATATACACTGTACTAGTGCCGACATTGTGCATGCTCTGTTGCCTGTGTCTATGTGCCTGTGGTTCTGTCAGTGTGATCATGTGATGTATCTGACCCCAGGAATGTGTCAATAAAGTTTCCCCTTCCTGGGACAATGAATTCACGGTGTTCTTATTTCAATTTCCAGGAGTGTATTAAGAAACAAAGAACTGATGGATCAGTTGTCATATCCCAGCGTCGTGAGTAAAATGAGACAGAAGAGATTTAACCTAGCAATGGTGTGGCCTAGAATTCTTGCGCTAGTGACGTGTGGGGTGTAGTACACCCCTTGTAGTTTCCTTATACATTTTGATTATTTTGACTTTGACATTGGTTGTTTAATCAACTGTAAGTTATTACAATAAGTTAATATTATTGTGTATTATTAATATACAGTGACAAAAATAAAATTTTATTTTATTTATTAATTGTGCGGCCTTTGGGAACATCCACTGCGATGTTATTGCTGACGTGGAATATCTGTGGATTGACCACAGACTTTACGCTCTTAGCTTCCAAGCAAAACGGAAGTGTACTTTTTACTGTCTGAATATTGTTGCAGTAAAGCATTATTATCGTTCTGTGCGGTATCGTACCTGCACCGTGCTCTTGCTGCCTGCAGTCATATACTGGATACAAATATTAAGTCACACAATACAGGAATTAATGTTTTGTGTCCAACGCTATTTTACTGAAATAACTGAGGTTATATTGGACAAAATATGTTTTATATATAGACAAAACCACAACTCACTCATTATGCAAAAAAAAAAAAAAATATTCATGCTACATCATCTAATTTCTCCTTACTAACACAGTTATTTTCTCGATTTACTCATTTCATCTTTTCCCAGATAATGTCGCTGACTCTTCTTCATCGTTTTCATCTCCTCCCTGCTCTGATGTGTCGTGATTGCTCATAATAGCAGCATCTTTTTCATCTCCATCATCAGAATTTGTTGGCGCCTCATTAAGTACCTCACGATGAATGCTTAGACTTGGACCTCTTGAGACCCATAAGGATCCATCTGTGTCAATGTTTGCTATTAATACCATATCTCATGCAAAACATACACAAAAATGCAATGAAGTAACGAGATTGACATTTTCTTCTTGCAGAACGAGAATGAGGTGTTGGGGCTTCACAAACACCAACGAGATCAAACTTGTTTCAACAGCACCTCACGAAGCCCTATGAAAACTAAAGTTACAAAAACACACTTGTTACAATTCTCCTGACATCTGGTATCAGCTACCTGGAACTAAAATGTAGTGTGACTTGTCATCTAGCAGCTAATTATAGAAATTCATCATAAGGGGTGTACCGCACCCCCACATACCACTGCCCGGTTAGACGGGCAGAATTTGTAGGTTAGAATGCAGTGTTGCTGACAGACATTCGGAGGCTCCAGTGGACGTCACCAAGAGACGAAGGGAAGCTACGAAGGGAACAAAAGGGCATGCATGGAGATACTGAAAGGATACTGGCTGGCTCGGAGCACTATGGGACTTAGCTTCTGAGGTCATCAGTCCCCTAGAACTTAGAACTACTTAAACCTAACTAACCTAAGGACATCACACACATTTATGCCCGAGGCAGGATTCGAACCTGCGACCGTAGCGGTCGCGCGGCTCCACTGTAGCGCCTAGAACCGCTCGGTCACCCCGGCCGGCTGAAAGGATACTGGTAAACAGTGAATGGACGCGAACCATCACAAATCGGGAAACATGGACGAGAAGCGTGAATTAGTAAGATGTCAAGCACGCCAAACTGACGAATAAGTGAGTATGAGTGAGGTAATACCTTAGGAAAGCGGTAGTCATTTGATCGAAGTTATGAGGTTTGACACGTATAGTTGACGCAAGCCACAGGCAATTCTACCAGTTCACGTGCCGCCGGATGAGTGTTCCACTTTGGGCGACGTGTTGCACAACGCTTTGTGTACCCGTAGAGGAGAAAGACACGAGGCAAGCTGCCGATACGGCAACTGGTGCGGTCCCACCGCAGCGTAGCACGTGGTCTGCGCGACTGAATCAGCTGCGGCCAGCGCGCATGCGCAGTGTCACTCAGATCGCGACCGCGCAGGTGAGACGGGCCGCAGTCGGCGAGCGGCCGTCTGCCACTGCGTTACGCAAGTCGTTGCTCTGCGGGACCGCTCTGCCGCGGTCGCTGTTTCTCTACTCGACTCGCAGCTACGGTTGCCATCCGTCCCCATATATCGTCACCGTTATGGACCTTCTTATCCCGACAAGATCCAGTTTTGTCCTCATCATCATCAGGATTTCCTTCAAGCGAGCCGAGTAGGAACTTTGTGAACGATATGCCTCCATTGGTTTCTGTCCTGGTATAGCTTTTCCCTCTCCACTACATCCCATGTTACCCTCTCCTATTGAGATCTTCCTTAACCTGGTCTGTCCGTCTCTTTCTAGGCCGCCCAATTGGTCTTCTTCCTGGTACCTCCATCCCCAAATACTGGTGTCGAGTTCGAGTCGGGTTCATTCGCTTCACATGACCGAACCACTTCAGTCTCAAAGCCCTCACCCTCTCCTCTGTAGTCAATGTCACCTGCAGGTCTCTCCTTACATAATCATTCCTGACTCTGCCTCTCCTAGTTTTTTTATAGAGCTGACCTAAAGAACTTCATTTCACAGGCTTGTATTTGACTCTCTTCTCTCTTATTTATGACACAGGCCTCTTGACTATACATCATGATTGGCAGGACATACGTTTTATACATGGTCTTTTTGGCTCTTTGAGGGACTTCCTTTTCCCAGATTAGATTTCGTACTTGGTGGAACAAGCTAGATCCTTTTGTTATACTGTTTAAGGCTTCTAGTTTGGAACTTCCATCGCGTGATATGATGCTGCCCAGATAATTGAAGCTTTTCACACATTCAACCTTCTCCCCCTCCAGTATGATGTGACAAGGTGTGGGTGTAGCGCTCATCTTCATTGCCACTGTCTTGTTCTTACTCACAGTTAACTTGATTTTATTAAATTTTGTGTTCCAGTAATCTAGTCATCTCTGAACCTCCATTTCCATCTCTCCCCGAACGGCGATGTCACCAGCAAAAACAAAAGCATTGAGATCTTCATTTTCTTCTTCCTTGACTTCTGTCATGATTGTGTCCATAAGTGCAATGAAGAGTAAAGTGGAGAGCGAACTGCCTTGTGGAACACCTCTCTTTGTCTTAAACCATTTTGATCTTCCACCTGCTACTCCTTTTTCCCTATATTTCTCCATTAACTCACGGAGGGAGAAAATGAGATCTGTTGTTCCTATAGTACTTCTGGTCCATGCTGTTCTTCCTCTAATTGATGTTCTAGTATTTTCCACAATCTTTTTCCTATGACCTTCTCCATTACCTTAAGGCAGTGTGATTCCTCAGTAGTTGGTGCTTTTCTTTCTACTACCTTTCTTGAACAATGGTATTATAATTCCTTTTTTCCATTCATCCGGCACTTTTTCTTTCCATATCACCCGCAGCACCCGGTGTAACCATTGTATTCCATGGATTTCTGCAGCTTTAATCATATCCGCTGTCAGCTCATCTGCTCCAGCCGCCTTCACACTTTTCATCTGTTTTAGGGAATTCTCAGTTTTTAACCTAGAGATTGGATCCTGCTCTTCCTCTATTTCAATGACTTCGGTGTCACTTTCTTGTGAACCTTTCCCATTCAGCAAGATTTCAGAATAATTCTTCATCTCTTCTCGGATACCTTCCATGTTCCTGATAATATCCCCATCCCCTGCTTCAATCGCTTTTATGTCTTCTCTATCCCGATTTTGCAAAATATTGTTACGAGTTTGGCTCATGTACCGAAGTAACGCCATATGTTGGCGCAACATGTAAATGCATCCTGTCAGTTTTATTTAGCTGTCATGCTAGATAAGTTGAGAGAATCATTATCACCACAAAATTTCTATCAAAAATGACATGGTAGTGTTCAACAAGTAAAAAGTCAAATTATTCAAATACACTGAGGTTACGGGACAGCGATATCTACATCTAGATCTACATCTACGTGATTACTCTGCTATTCACAGTACAGTGCCTGGTAGAGGGCTCAATGAACCACCTTCAAGCTGTCTCTCTACCGTTCCACTCTCGAACGGCACGCGAGAAAAATTAGCACTTAAATTTTTCTGTGCGAGCCCTGATTTCTCTTATTTTATTGTAATGATCATTTCTCCTTATGTAGGTGGGTGCCAACAGAATGTTTTCGCAATCGGAGGAGAAAACTGGTGACTGAAATTTCATGAGAAGATCCTGTCGCAACGAAAAATGCCTTTGTTTTAATGATTGCCTCTCCAATTAACGTATCATGTCTGTGATACTATCTCCCGTATTTCGCGATAATACAAAACGAGCTGCCCTTCCTTGTACTTTTTCGATGTCATCCGTCAGTCCCACCTGATGCGGATCCCACGCCGCACAGCAGTACTCCAGAATAGGGCGGACAAGCGTGGTGTAAGCAGTCTCTTTAGTAGGCCTGTTGCACGTTCTAAGTGTTCTGCTAATGAATCGCAGTCTTTGGTTTGCTCTACCCATAATATTATCAATGTGATCGTTCCAATTTAGGTTATTTGTAATTGTAATCCCTAAGTATTTAGTTAATTTATAGCCTCAGATTTGTGTGACTTATCGCGTAATCGAAATTTAGCTGATTTCTTTTAGTACTCATGTAAATAACTTCACACTTTTCCTTATTCAAGGTCAATTATCTAAATCATTTTGCAAGTCGTTTTGATCATCTGATGACTTTACAAGACGGTAAATGACAGCATCATCTGCAAAAAATCTAAGACGGCTACTCAGATTGTCTCCTATGTCGTTAATATACAGGGTGTTACAAAAAGGTACGTACAAACTTTCAGGAAACATTCCTCACACACAAAGAAAGAAAATATGTTATGTGGACAGTGTCCGAAAACGCTTACTTTCCATGTTAGAGCTCATTTTATTACTGCTCTTCAAATCACATTAATCATGGAATGGAAACACACGGCAACAGAACGTACCAGCGTGACTTCAAACACTTTGTTACAGGAAATGTTCAAAATGTCCTCCGTTAGCGAGGATACATGCATCCACCCTCCGTCGCATGGAATCCCTGATGCGCTGATGCAGTCCTGGAGAATGGCGTACTGTATCACAGCCGTCCGCAATACGAGCACGAAGAGTCTCTACATTTGGTACCTGGGTTGCGTAGACAAGAGCTTTCAAATGCCCCCATAAATGAAAGTCAAGAGGGTTGAGGTCAGGAGAGCGTGGAGGCCATGGAATTGGTCCGCCTCTACCAATCCATCGATCACCGAATCTGTTGTTGAGAAGCGTACGAACACTTCGACTGAAATGTGCAGGAGCTCCATCGTGCATGAACCAGATGTTGTGTCGTACTTGTAAAGGCACACGTTCTAGCAGCACAGGTAGAGTATCCCGTATGAAATCATGGCCGTGAATCGAGGAAGTACAGTACATACTGACGAAACTAAAATGAGCTCTAAGATGGAAATTAAGCGTTTCCGGACACATGTCCACATAACATCTTTTCTTTATTTGTGTGTGAGGAATGTTTCCTGAAAGTTTGGCCGTACCTTTTTGTAACACCCTGTAGATCAGGAACTATAGATCCTTGGGGAAAGCCGGCTATTATTTCAGTTTTACTCGATGACATCCGTCTATTACTACTACTACTATACATATAAAGATGGCGCCAGTATCAAATGGTTCAAATGGCTCTAAGCACTATGGTACTTAAGATCAGAGGTCATCAGTCCCCTAGAACTTAGAACAACTTAAACCTAACGAACCTAAGGACATCACACACATCCATGCCCGAGGCAGGATTCGAACCTGCGACCGTGGCAGCAGCGCGGTTCCGGAGTGAAGTGCCTAGAACCGCTCTGCCACAGCGGCCGGCACGGCGCCAGTGTCTCATACGCAAAGTATAAAAGGGCAGTGCATTGGCGGAGCCGTCATACGTACACAGGTGATTGGCGTGAAAAGGATTCTGACGCCATTATGGCCTCACGACGGGATTTAACAGACTTTGAACGCGGAATGGTAGGGGGGCTAGGCGAATGGGACGTCCCGTTTCGGAAATCATTAGGGAATTCAGTATTCCGAGATCCACAGTGTCAAGAGTGCGACGAGCCCGCCAAATTTCAGGCAGTACCTCTCACCACGGACAACGCAATGGCCGACGGCCTTCACTTAACTACCGAGAGCAGCGGCGTTTGCGTAGAGTTGTCAGTGCTAACAGACAAGAAACACTGCGTGAAAAAAACGCAAAAATCAATGTGAGACGTACGACAAACATATCGGTGAGGACTTTGCGGTGAAATATGGCGTTAATGGGCCATGGCAGCAGACCAACGACGCACATATATTTGAGGAAAAAGAACAAGAAGAGCAGTTGAATTACGGGTAGCTACAGTTTTGGAAGAGTGTGGGCCCCTGCTGCCTAAGCGTTAGAACAAGAGTGATGTGCCAGACCCAGTTTGCGGAAAATCAGCACTTGGGGTTTGGTGGCTTAAAAAAAATCGGTGGGACAAGGACCTAAAAGTCACGAAATAAGTAACAGTAAACTCTTACTCATTACACAAGTATTTCCATAGCCATTGGCTTTTAGTTATGGAGTAAAACTATACGCTATCAGTGAATATTTGTTTCTATTCATTACAAAGATATTATTGTACAGAAAGTCTGTTTTCTTTATAAAGCTCGCTGTCGTCACGAAGGTAGTGGAGGCGTTTGCGAGATAAGATTTGGCGAAAAGTTAGCAGAGCAGGATTCAATACGGATCCAGCTGGAGCGCGCCGCAGTTCCTGAAGGAATGGCGAGACGCCGATATTGCATTCTCTTGACTCCGTAAGAGTCGGCTATGCAAGGTACGGGGCGCCCACGGGCGGCTCCGCACTCCATTCTCCGTTAAGAATGGCGTCTGAGTTAATCAGTGCTTCGTAACTGATTTCACTGTCTGCAGTACTAACTTTCTCAGCGTACAACGTTGTTGCGACATGTACAGTTTATACGGGATCAAAGTTCAGTAATTTGAACAAACATTCAAAAAATTTTCACTTCGCTTTTCCATCAGACTTCGTAACTTGTTCATGGTTAAGTGGTAAAGGTACTCTATTTATTGGCGTTTGGTGTGCAAGCACTTTATTTTTGCTCAGGCAGATTAAAAACTTGTGTAAGGACACACACACTAGATAATAGCTGGTAACTGTTTATAAAGCGTGTTTACATTACGAGGTATTTGTCTCACGAGACTGTCAATCAGGTACCTCCTCAACTAGTTTCACGAGGCTGAGTGCACCCTAGTCCAGTCCTCCGATCAAGGAAAATAATTGGCAGTACCACGAATCGAACTTTTGGGTCTATCGCGTTCAGCCCTCGGCTACGGAGGCAGATCTAAATGTGGAAAAAATATAAATTAATGCAGAGGAGTAGGTAAACGTTGCGTCCATGGATGCTTCGAGGTGACTTTATACACTCCTGGAAATGGAAAAAAGAACACATTGACACCGGTGTGTCAGACCCACCATACTTGCTCCGGACACTGCGAGAGGGCTGTACAAGCAATGATCACACGCACGGCACAGCGGACACACCAGGAACCGCGGTGTTGGCCGTCGAATGGCGCTAGCTGCGCAGCATTTGTGCACCGCCGCCGTCAGTGTCAGCCAGTTTGCCGTGGCATACGGAGCTCCATTGCAGTCTTTAACACTGGTAGCATGCCGCGACAGCGTGGACGTGAACCGTATGTGCAGTTGACGGACTTTGAGCGAGGGCGTATAGTGGGCATGCGGGAGGCCGGGTGGACGTACCGCCGAATTGCTCAACACGTGGGGCGTGAGGTCTCCACAGTACATCGATGTTGTCGCCAGTGGTCGGCGGAAGGTGCACGTGCCCGTCGACCTGGGACCGGACCGCAGCGACGCACGGATGCACGCCAAGACCGTACGATCCTACACAGTGCCGTAGGGGACCGCACCGCCACTTCCCAGCAAATTAGGGACACTGTTGCTCCTGGGGTATCGGCGAGGACCATTCGCAACCGTCTCCATGAAGCTGGGCTACGGTCCCGCACACCGTTAGGCCGTCTTCCGCTCACGCCCCAACATCGTGCAGCCCGCCTCCAGTGGTGTCGCGATAGGCGTGAATGGAGGGACGAATGGAGACGAGTCGCTTCTGCCTTGGTGCCAATGACGGTCGTATGCGTGTTTGGCGCCGTGCAGGTGAGCGCCACAATCAGGACTGCATACGACCGAGGCACACAGGGCCAACACCCGGCATCATGGTGTGGGGAGCGATCTCCTACACTGGCCGTACACCACTGGTGATCGTCGAGGGGACACTGAATAGTGCACGGTACATCGAAACCGTCATCGAACCCATCGTTCTACCATTCCTAGACCGGCAAGGGAACTTGCTGTTTCAACAGGACAATGCACGTCCGCATGTATCCCGTGCCACCCAACGTGCTCTAGAAGGTGTAAGTCAACTACCCTGGCCAGCAAGATCTTCGGATCTGTCCCCCATTGAGCATGTTTGGGACTGGATGAAGCGTCGTCTCACGCGGTCTGCACGTCCAGCACGAACGCTGGTCCAACTGAGGCGCCAGGTGGAAATGGCATGGCAAGCCGTTCCACAGGACTACATCCAGCATCTCTACGATCGTCTCCATGGGAGAATAGCAGCCTGCATTGCTGCGAAAGGTGGATATACACTGTACTAGTGCCGACATTGTGCATGCTCTGTTGCCTGTGTCTATGTGCCTGTGGTTCTGTCAGTGTGATCATGTGATGTATCTGACCCCAGGAATGTGTCAATAAAGTTTCCCCTTCCTGGGACAATGAATTCACGGTGTTCTTATTTCAATTTCCAGGAGTGTAGAACAAAACATTACTAATGCAACACTGAAGAGCCAAAGAGACTGGTACACATGCCTAATATCGTGAAGGGCCCCCGCAACACGACGTGGCATGGACTCGACTAATGTCTGAAGGGAATTGAGACCATGAATCCTGCAGGGCTGTCCACAAAGCCGTAAGAGTACGAGGCTGAGGAGATCTCTTCTGAGCAGCCCGTTGCAAGGTGTCACAGATACGCTCAATAATTTTCATATCTGGGAGTTTTGCGGCGAGCGGAAGTGTTTAAACTCAGAAGAGTGTTCCTGGAGCCACTCTATAGCAATTCTGGACGTGTGGGATGTCGCATTGTCCTGCTGGAATTGCCCAACTCCGTCGGAGTAATCAGTAAACATGAATGGATGCAACTGATCAGACAGGATGTTTACATACGTGTCGCCTGTCAGAGTCGTATCTAGAAGTATCGGGGGTCCCATTTTACTCCACGTGCATACGCCCCACACCATTACAGAGCCTCCACCAGCTTGAACAGTCCCCTACTGAAATGCAGGGTTGGACTCATGAGGTTATCTCCATACCCGTACACGTGTATCCACTCGATACGATTTGAAACGGCCGGCCGTTGTGACCGAGCGGTTCTAGGCCCTTCAGTCCGGAACCGCGCTGCTGCTACGGTCGCATGTTCGAATCCTGCCTCGGGCATGGATGTGTGTGATGTCCTTAGGTTAGTTAGGTTTAAGTAGTTCTAAGTCTATCGAACTGATGTTAAGTGCCGTAGTGCTTAGAGGCATTTGGACAATTTGAAACAAGACTCATCCGACCAGGCAACATGTGTCCATTCATCAACAGTCCAATGTCGGTGTTGACGGGCCCAGGCGAGGTGTAAAGCTTTGTCATCAAGGGTACACGAGTGGGCCTTCGGCTCCGGAAGCCGATATCGATTATGTTTCGTTGAATCGTTCGCACGCTGACATTTGTTGATGGCCCAGCTGTCAAATCTGCAGCAATTCGCGGAACGGTTGCACATCTGTCACGTTGAACGATTCTCTTCAGTCATCGCTGGTACCGGTCTTGCAGGATCTTTTCCCGGTAGCAGCGATGTCGGAGATTTGAGGCTTCACTGGATTCCTCATACACTCCTGGAAATTGAAATAAGAACACCGTGAATTCATTGTCCCAGGAAGGGGAAACTTTATTGACACATTCCTGGGGTCAGATACATCACATGATCACACTGACAGAACCACAGGCACATAGACACAGGCAACAGAGCATGCACAATGTCGGCACTAGTACAGTGTATATCCACCTTTCGCAGCAATGCAGGCTGCTATTCTCCCATGGAGACGATCGTAGAGATGCTGGATGTAGTCCTGTGGAACGGCTTGCCATGCCATTTCCACCTGGCGCCTCAGTTGGACCAGCGTTCGTGCTGGACGTGCAGACCGCGTGAGACGACGCTTCATCCAGTCCCAAACATGCTCAATGGGGGACAGATCCGGAGATCTTGCTGGCCAGGGTAGTTGACTTACACCTTCTAGAGCACGTTGGGTGGCACGGGATACATGCGGACGTGCATTGTCCTGTTGGAACAGCAAGTTCCCTTGCCGGTCTAGGAATGGTAGAACGATGGGTTCGATGACGGTTTGGATGTACCGTGCACTATTCAGTGTCCCCTCGACGATCACCAGTGGTGTACGGCCAGTGTAGGAGATCGCTCCCCACACCATGATGCCGGGTGTTGGCCCTGTGTGCCTCGGTCGTACGCAGTCCTGATTGTGGCGCTCACCTGCACGGCGCCAAACACGCATACGGCCATCATTGGCACCAAGGCAGAAGCGACTCTCATCGCTGAAGACGACACGTCTCCATTCGTCCCTCCATTCACGCCTGTCGCGACATCACTGGAGGCGGGCTGCACGATGTTGGGGCGTGAGCGGAAGACGGCCTAACAGTGTGCGGGGCCCGTAGCCCAGCTTCATGGAGACGGTTGCGAATGGTCCTCGCCGATACCCCAGGAGCAACAGTGTCCCTAATTTGTTGGGAAGTGGCGGTGCGGTCCCCTACGGCACTGCGTAGGATCCTACGGTCTTGGCGTGCATCCGTGCGTCGCTGCGGTCCGGTCCCAGGTCGACGGGCACGTGCACCTTCCGCCGACCACTGGCGACAACATCGATGTACTGTGGAGACCTCACGCCCCACGTGTTGATCAATTCGGCGGTACGTCCACCCGGCCTCCCGCATGCCCACTATACGCCCTCGCTCAAAGTCCGTCAACTGCACATACGGTTCACGTCCACGCTGTCGCGGCATGCTACCAGTGTTAAAGACTGCGATGGAGCTCCGTATGCCACGGCAAACTGGCTGACACTGACGGCGGCGGTGCACAAATGCTGCGCAGCTAGCGCCATTCGACGGCCAACACCGCGGTTCCTGGTGTGTCCGCTGTGCCGTGCGTGTGATCATTGCTTGTACAGCCCTCTCGCAGTGTCCGGAGCAAGTATGGTGGGTCTGACACACCGGTGTCAATGTGTTCTTTTTTCCATTTCCAGGAGTGTATTCACGGTACACTTGTGAAATGGTTGTACGGGGAAAAAACCCACTTTATCGCTACCTCGGAGATGCTGTGTCCCGTCGCTCGTGCGCCAGTATTAACACCACGTTCAAACTCGCTTAAATCTTGATAACCTGCCGTTGTTACAGCAGTAACCGATCTAACAACTGCGCCTGACACTCACTGTCTTATAGAGGCGTTGCCGACCGCAGCGCCGTATTCTGCCTGTTTACATATCTCTGTACTAGAATACGCATGCCTATACCAGTTTCTTTGGCGCTTCAGTGTATATTCGAACAACACAGGATCGTTTTATCGTTTTACCTAACTAAATGCGGAAAAATGTAAATTAATGCGGATGAGTGGGTAAAACAGGTCTCTGATGTTCGAATACAGTACTGGTGATGTTCTGTTTGGTACAGTTACCTCGATAAAGTAGCTAGGTGTAACGCTGCAAAGCGACATAAAATAGGGCGAGCGCCTAAGGTCGGCTGCAGGGAAGGCGAACGGCCAACTTTGGTTTATGAAGAGAATTCTAGGAAAGTGTATCTCATCTATAAAGGAACAGCATACGGAACACCTGTGCGAGCTGTTCTTGAGTACAGCTCGAGCGTTTTGAATCCCCATCAGAACATACTAGAGAAAGGCATTGAAACAATTGAGAGGGTCGACCAACATGCTAGTATTACTGAAATGTTCCATGAATTCAAATGGCAACCCCTGGAGGGAAGAAGACATTCCTTTCGTTAACACTGTTGAGAAAGCTTAGAGAAGCGACGTTTGTGACAGTTTCGCGTATGATACTACTGACACCAGCGTACATCCCGCGTAAGGGCCGCGAACACAAGATAAGAGAAATCAAGGCTCGCACCAAAGCATGGTATGGACAGTCGTATTTCCCTCGCTCTATTTGCGGGTGGATGGTTCAAATGGCTCTGAGCACTATGGGACTTAACATCTGAGGTCATCAGTCCCCTAGAACTTAGAACTACGTAAACCTAACCGACCTAAGGACATCACACACATCCATGCCCGAGGCAGGATTCGAACCTGCGACCGTAGCGGTCGCTCCATTCCAGATTGAAGCACCTACAACCGCTCGGCCACACCGGTCGGCTTTGCGGGTGGAACTGCAAAGGGAATAACTAGCTGTGATACGAATACCCTCCGTCATGCGCCGAATGATGGCTTGCGGCGCATATGCTGGGGTAAGACAAAAATATGGAAACACCGCGAAAAATGCACGCTTGAACGTAAACACAGATGCTAGCCATGCCTGCAGGTGCGCTGTTGCATTTGGCCATGAACGACACCTGTGAAGTGCGCTCAGTACGTTGCAGGTGTCAACCGTGGTCATAGTAGCGCTCCGTGTAGCTGTCAGCGCTTTGCTTCGAAGCTCAGTACATTCGCAAGTGGGCAGATTGTTGGTACTCATATGGTGGGTGCTTCCTCAATCAAGGATGTGTTTGATATTTCAAGAAGCACCGTATCGAAGACTTAAGCCGCTTACAGGGAAAGCGGAGAACGTCATCCCCTAGGTGACAACGTGGACGAAAGTGTGTGTCGTGTGATAGCCGGTCGTGGAAGGTGATTGCATCGGAAAGTAAGAGGGCGACTGCTGCAAAAGTAACTGCAGAACTGAATGTCATACTCGCGAACTCTGTCAGCGCGAAGACAAGACGAAGGGAGCTTCATAAGCTGTGAACTGCAGGTCGACTTGCAGTTCCAAAACTACTCATCAGAGATAAAGATGTTCGTGACAGGAACACGTGGAGCTCAAGCCATGAAACATGAGGCGTGGAGCAGTTGAAGAATGTAATTTCGTCGGACGAGTCTTGTTCACACTGTTTCCAGCGTCTGGTCTAGATTACGTCTAGCGTACGCCATTCCAAGCTTACGATGCAGACTGCCTGCTGTCAAGAGTGAAACATGGCGGAGTTCTTTGATATTTGGCCAACCATATCGTAGTATTCGATGGGCCCCGTGGCTGTTCTACAAGGTCGCACTACTACTAAAGATTATGTGACCATTTTGGCTGATCAGGTTCATGGCATGGTACAATGTTTGTTCAACAATGGTGAAACTGCGTTGCTAGATGACAGGGCACTTGTCAGCTCTCATCGAGCAGGACTGGTTTCGTGAGCACGAAGATCTTTTGTCGCATCTCCCCCGGCCAGAACAGTCACCAGATCTCAATATTATTGAGCCTTTGTCGTCTACTCTGGATAGAAGGGTGCGTGAACGCTATCCATCTTGGCTATTTTGCAGGAAGAATGGTATAAGAAACGCTTGAAAACTGTACAGAAATCGTATTTATCAATTCAGAGACGACTAGAAGCTGCTTTGAATGCCAGTGGTTTTTCTACACCGTATTAGGCATGGTAAGGTTGGTTCAAAATGGCTCTGAGCACTCTGGGACTTAACATCTGTGGTCATAAGTCCCCTAGAACTTAGAACTGCTTAAACCTAACTAACCTAAGGACATCACACACATCCATGCCCGAGGCAGGATTCGAACCTGCGACCGTAGCGGTCGCGCGGCTCCGGACTGAGCGCCTAGAACCGCTAGACCACCGCGGCCGGCGGTAAGGTTGGTGTTTCCATATTTTTGTCCTCCGTCTGCGTATTTGTATGCATGTGAAGAGCAAATGTACGGGAGCAATGCATGAGGGAGGTCGCTATAAATGAAAACGTTTTGACAGAACGAGTAGGAAGAGAAACAGCCCATAGAAATAATTTCTTTCAAAGATTTCCAACAATTTGGTTTGTTTCCTTAAAATGTATGACACTTCAATCTCTCTCTCTATCTTCTCAGCGATCACAGGCCCTGTGGACCATACGCTGCATCAACGATCTGCTTACACCGCCTTCTACCTCTCGCAGCCTCTCTCCACCCTGCAGAAATTCCTAATGCTGCGATGTCCTTCTCTGTGTCATCTTTCCACCTTGCACGAGGTCGGCGCAATGGTCTTGTTGCCTGGAGAGTTCCTTCAAATGCTTTCTTGGTGATTCTGTTGGTTTTCATTCTGGCCACATGTCCAGCCCATTGCAGTCTCCCACTTTTTAATTTCTGGATGATAGTGGGTTGCTTCATTAACTGATAAATTTCATTGTTCTTTCGAATTCTCAATACGCCATTATCCAACACAGGTCCCCAGATTTTTCTCATTACTTTTCTTTCGAAAACATTCAGTTTTTCTCTTTCATTCTATGTAAGCGTCCAGCTTTCTGAACCGTTGAGTACTATGGGGCAGACAATAGTGTTATATATATCTTCATATTTGTGGTTGCTTAGTGACTACAGGCATCTTGACCCTGAGGCTATTCTTTCATTTATATCCATTGTTACGATATTTTTACTGTTGAAACGTGATCCAAGGTATTTAAAGTGGAGAACTTTTCTGAATTTAGAATGTTGGTCAATTTCAAAGTAAGGATTTGGGTTTATGACTCGACCTACTTCCATATATTCGGTTTTTTCTTGGTTAATCAAACGCCCAATTTTGCTGTTACTGTGCATGAGAGATCTGTACATGTCTTTCAGTTCTTCTTCAGTTTCACTCAGCGACACTATACCATCTGCATAAGCCAGGGGTTCTACTTCACTGTGTTCGAATCGGAAACCATTGTACAGATGTAAATTACTTTCCCGAACAACTTTCTCTAATGTAAGGTTGAAGAGGACACATGAAAGAGCGTCTCCCTGTTGTAAGCCTGTTTTAATTTGAAAGGTGGGGATGTGCGTCCTCTGAACTTCACTGCTGCCTGAGGGCCTTCCATGCACATTTGTATCATTCTAATGATTTTACTGGCTATACTAATGTTGGAACACGTGAGGCAATACTAACCTTACGACTTATCTTAGAAGAAAGATTAAGAGCCGGCCGAAGTGGCCGTGCGGTTCTAGCGCTGCAGTCTGGAACCGCGAGACCGCTACGGTCGCAGGTTCGAATCCTGCCTCGGGCATGGATGTGTGTGATGTCCTTCGGTTAGTTAGGTTTAAGTAGTTCTAAGTTCTAGGGGACTAATGACCTCAGTAGTTGAGTCCCATAGTGCTCAGAGCCATTTGAACCATTGAAAGATTAAGAAAAGGCAAACCTACGTTTCTAGCATTTGTAGACTTAGAGAAAGCTTTTGACAACGTTAACTGGAATACTCTCTTTCAAATTCTGAAGGTGGCAGGGGTAAAATACAGGGAGCGAAAGGCTATTTACAATTTGTACAGAAATCAGATGGCAGTTATAAGAGTCGAGGGGCATGAAAGGGAAGCACAGGTTGGGAAAGGAGTGAGACAGGGTTGTAGCCTCTCCCCGATGTTATTCAATCTGTATATTGAGCAAGCAGTAAAGGAAACAAAAGAAACATTCGGAGTAGGTATTAAAATTCATGGAGAAGAAGTAAAAACTTTGAGGTTCGCCGATGACATTGTAATTCTGTCAGAGACAGCAAAGGACTTGGAAGAGCAGTTGAACGGAATGGACAGTGTCTTGAAAGGAGGATATAAGATGAACATCAACAAAAGCAAAATGAGGATAATGGAATGTAGTCAAATTAAATCGGATGATGCTGAGGGGATTAGATTAGGAAATGAAACACTTAAAGTAGTAAAGGAGTTTTGCTATTTAGGGAGTAAAATAACTGATGATGGTCGAAGTAGAGAGGATATAAAATGTAGACTGGCAATGGCAAGGAAATCGTTTCTGAAGAAGAGAAATTTGTTAACATCGAGTATAGATTTAAGTGTCAGGAAGTCGTTTCTGAAAGTATTTGTATGGAGTGTAGCCATGTATGGAAGTGAAACATGGACGATAACCAGTTTGGACAAGAAGAGAATAGAAGCTTTCGAAATGTGGTGCTACAGAAGAATGCTGAAGATAAGGTGGGTAGATCACGTAACTAATGAGGAGGTATTGAATAGAATTGGGGAGGAGCTTGTGGCACAACTTAACAAGAAGAAGGGACCGGTTGGTAGGACATGTTTTGAGGCATCAAGGGATCACAAATTTAGCATTGGAGGGCAGCGTGGAGGGTAAAAATCGTAGAGGGAGACCAAGAGATGAATACACTAAGCAGATTCAGAAGGATGTAGGTTGCAGTAGGTACTGGGAGATGAAGAAGCTTGCACAGGATAGAGTAGCATGGAGAGCTGCATCAAACCAGTCTCAGGAGTGAAGACCACAACAACAACAACAACAACAACAACAACTAAATTCTCTTAATGTGTTGTAGAGGCTACTTCTGTGGATGCTGTCGTAGGCTCGCTGGAAGTCAATGAAGAGACAGTGGATGTGTTTGTTAAATTCCCAGTATTTCTCGAAGATCTGTCGTATAGTAAACAAATTATCAGTTGTGGAACGGTTTGTTCGAAATCCAGCCTGGTAATCTTGAATAATGTTTTCTGCGTAAGATTTAAGTTTTTCCAGAATGGTCATCTTCAATCACTACCCGACCATTAATTTTAGAAGATGACCACGTATGCACTTCAGATCTTACGCGGCCTGTGCGCTGTAACATTTGCTGTGAAGGTGACTGTAGCCTACAGTCGAAAATGAAGTTTTTATGAATACAAACTGTGACTTGCGTCTGGGTAAATAATAAAATGGTAAGGAATGTGGGTCATTTTAGCGCTGAAGCATTCCTCTGCAGTCTGTTCTCCCTCTGCCGTGCGTATTTGCAGCATGCATGCAAGTATGCGAGACTGTCCTCGATTCAAACAACAGGTGTTGTTTGTGGAGCGAACAGCCTCAACATTCGGACACAAAAAGAGGAGGGGTCCTTGGGAAGGCGCCCAGTACGTCGGCCAAATATTTCGCGCAGTCTCTTAGAGGTCACGGCTCGTTTCACTACTGCAGTGCGGCGCACGGCTTTGAAAGCGAACGTTCAGGGCAGTTAGAGGTCGGCGGGCGATTTTCTATTGCTGTACTTTTACGAGTGCTGAATGCACATCTCCACGTCATCTCAAAGGAAAATTTGAAATTTCCGTGTTTATATAACATTTAATATGCCATATAACGGGAAGTTGTGCGCTGCTATTGTTATCATAGAACATGGCAGGATTGCCATCTGATTGAGGTATTTGTTTTGCCATCAGAAGGGCACGTAGATGATAATCGTCTTTTCCTAGCCTTATAAATATGGTGTCTGCTTGTTCAGGATTTGACAAATTCTATTTTATTATTTTACTTAATGGTTAGATGCCCGTCCTGACGTCACAGGCACCAAGGTAACCTCACCGAGGGAACTCTTATGTGCCTTTTGTTTGTGAAATGTATAACATTTGTTCAGTATGTTACCGTCCACACTCCAGTCACAATAATGTGGCCACCACCTATGTTCGACGTTTACATGGCAACAAATGGTTCAAATGGCTCTAAGCTCTACGGGACTTGACATCTGAGGTCACCAGTCCCATAGACTTAGAACTAATTAAACCTAACCAACCTAAGGGCATCACACACATCCATGCCCGAGGCAGGATTCGAGCCTACGATCGTAGCAGTAGCGCGGTTCCGGACTGAACCGCCTCGAACCGCTCGGTCACAACGGCCGGCTTACGTGGCAACACTAACAGTGGGAAGTACACAGGGTGTCTCAAACCTTTTTGGTCAAAGTGAAACAGGTGATCCACTACGGTCGCAGGTTCGAATCCTGCTTCGGGCATGGATGTGTGTAATGCCCTTAGGTTAGTTAGGTTTAAGTAGTTCTAAGTTCCAGGGGACGGATGACCTCAGCAGTTAAGTCCCATAGTGCTCAGAGCCATTTGAACCATTTGAAACAGGTGATAGTGCGCCTACAGCCGATTATATTGAGATGAGGAACCAACGGTCAGAAATGCATATTTATTGTGTTATGGACATACACAGCGTACATCGCGTAGCAACAACGTAGCTTACAGTAATTGTTCAAAGTGACGTCTACCAGTCCCAATACATGGGGTTTCCTCTGAAAAGTCCCTGGTGTCTGCTGTACAAGGAGATAGGCAGATTCGATACTAAAAAGCCGGTCTTCATCCGTTTGTAAGGGACTTCAGTTACCAACGTCTTGACTTAACCTCAGAGGGAAAAGTCCAGGCGTATGAGACCTGGCTATCGCGCTGACCATGGCACTGAACCTCCCCTTCCAATCCTACGATGAGCTTCTGTGCTGTGCAGCTGCTCGTGCACTTTAACATCGAAGTGGAGGTGGTTCAGCGTCGTGTTGAAACCACATCCTTTCACAGACAACAAGGGATGCAGTCTCCAACAATTGTGGCAGCACATCTCGCAGGAATACCAGGTAAGCCTGATCAGTCAGGCAACATACAAGGTCCTATTAGGTGATCTTAGACAAGCCCGACCTTACATTGACGGAGAATCGTTGCTGGACTCCACCGATGTGGTTGGCGTGGTGATTATCCTCACCCTAGATATCGCTGTTGCGGCTGTTGGAAACAGCATCACGGATGAATGAGGCTTCACCCGTGAACAACACAAACTGTATGATGTTCGGCACTCCAGCACTGTGGTGGAAGGCGAGACTCAAAATCTGTTAGTCCCAGTGCTTGCACAGGTTATGATAGGGGTGTAATGTCTGTTCCACGAGTGCTGTCCACACTGTACCTTCGAAGTGTGCGTTTCACGGGGAAGTTGACGGTTGCTTATTGTGGGTGGCCTGTCACACGATCCAACACCATCTCCTCAAAGTCTGGTGTTCGGACACCTCTTTGGCGGGAACTTTGGCCAGCTGTCTGTGATGTGAACAACCCCGTCTCTCATAAGTTGATATCCACGGAGACAAGCTTCGTCCAGTTAGGATGACGCCCGTTGGCAAAGCGTTCTCTGTACGTTCGTGCTACTTTATAGCAGTATGTCCTAATGGACTGTACATTGAATGCAAGTCTACCAACCCTCGTGACGAATAACGTTCCGTCTTTGACTATGTGTCATGCATTTTTCGTAGTAATACACTTAACCATGGACACATCAAATGCTGTTTGATGCAATGGACAGCTGACACCAGGGATCGCGGTGTGCGTGCGGTACAGGTTATGGCGCTGGTGCTATGCATGCAGTCGTCACATGAAACACGTGCTATGAGCTAAGTAGTGTACGGTATGTTTGTTTGATGGTCAAGGGTGTACGCTGTTTCTCACCCGCTGCCTCTTCCAGTGTACACAAGGCAACCGGGATCTTGGCGAGAGTATGGCAGAACTGCATGCGCCGTTTCAGTACATACATTGAGAATGGTGGTCGTCGCTTTGAACAGTTCCTGTGAGCTACGTTGTTGTTATGCGGTGTACGTTGTGTATGTCCATAGTACAATAAATATGCATTTCTGACAGTTGGTTCCCTGTCTCAGTACCTGTGGACCTGTTTGAGACACCCTATGTAAAGCGTGTCGGGGGAATGTGGAAACAGTGCAGTCGTTGTGGTAATGCGGTGCGGAAACGGAACGCATTATCTAAGGCCCAAAAGAGCATAATCATTGGCTTTCGGACCAAGGGTGGAATTATTTCCTAAACGGCTAAGTTTGCAAAATGTTCGGGTGCCGCTGTGGTTAAGGAGAGGTTTACTATCTTTCGCCCGAAAAAAGCATGTTCTTTGAGAAATTTTTTCTCGGGATGTGTGACAGATATCAACGTCAAATTCGGTCAAAATGTTTATTGATATTTTCTCTACAAACTGGAATTTTTTCGACCGGAAATGTCGAAGAGCAAAGGCGGAAGTGCCGTCGGAACGAAACAAAATTTGGATGCAGACCTCCACGGGCGGTATGTCACAGGTCAGCCGGCTCTTCTGAAATCACAATTGAGTTGACGTTAGCGAAGTATGTAAGATTATTTAGGAGTTGTACCTCGCTTAAGTTATTTGGACCATAGGAAACAAAATGGCGGCCATTTAAAAAAAAATAGTTTTTTTCATCGATTTTTCGGCTTCGTCGGCCAAGTAAAAATATTTATAGTTCATGGATCGGAATAAGAGTGGTACAACTCCTAGACAATTGAGTTAGCTTCGTAGGAAACAAAGAATCACGCCAATCGGTTCACTAGGTTTGAAGTTACCATACCGCGCGGTAAAAAGAACGTCATTTCGAGAAAAACGCATTTGAAGTTTTGACTACATATAAAGGCAAGATTATGCAACGTACGTTCAATCTGCTATTCCGGGTCCATAAACTAGTCCTTCCTCTTCCTCTTAGAGGACGTTCTGCTCGATCTGGGCCATCCTGCGCTGCTCCAGAGCCGCTCGTATGGCCGGTGTCAAGCGGTTTTCGGCCGCTTGAATACGGTGGTCGTCCAAATGCTTGGCGAACTGCGTCGAATAGAGTCCCAGGGTGACGTCCATCATTGTCATGGTCTTGACAATTGCTGAATACCCTTCGCTGAAACCGCTCACTGCCAGGAAAGTCGCAATCTCCACAGTCTTCGCACCAGAATGCAATGGGGGAGGGGGGGGGGGCTAACTTCCGAACACACAAGTTCAAACTTTCATCTGAATTTTGTGTGTTTCCTCCCAAGCACCGGTACAATAATTCGTCCTCCGAAAGAAAAAAACTGGTGCGTGAGAAATGCCGATTTCAGGCAGGTGCAATTTTTTGTTCAACCGCGAATAACAAAAATTTCCGTTCGGTATTCGGAAAAACCGTTTCACGGGTGGATTCTAAACACTTTTATGGATCCAAAAATGAAATTTAAAAAAATCGATTTTTTAAATCAAAAGCTAGTAAACCTCCCTTTAAAGTGAATCATACCTGCCAGTTGGTGCTATCCAAAATGGGCGCCCATCGTCGTAAGTGTCAAGGCCGGAGGAGGGAGCATTATGATCTGGGGAATGTCTTCGTGGCATTCCTCGGGTGATCTCGTCGTTCTGGAAGATACAGTCGATCAACACAAATATGCGTCTATCCTTGAGGACCAAGTCTATTCCTAGGTGATGTTTATCCTCGGTTTGATGGCCTCTGTCAACAAAACAATGCGGCGTGTAACACAGCCCGCAGTGTACGTGCATGGTTCAAAAATCACCGGGATGAGTTTACCATACTCCACTGGCCACGAAACTCCTCGGATTTAAACTCAACTGAGAGTCTGTGGGAGTACTGCGATCGGGCTGTTCGCGCCATGGATGCTCAGCCTAGATAGCTAACGCGGCTGGCCATGGCACTGGAGTGGCCCGTGATGCATCACGGGTGCGTCGGTGCGAGTTTTGGACAGCGACTAGAACTGACATGTGATTACATTTTCACGAAATTTGGGTACATAGATCCTGAGAAATCAGTACCCAGAAATCCACCTCTGGCCGTAATAACGGCCTTGATACGCCTGGGCATTGAGTCTAACAGAGCTTGGATGGCGTTTACAGGTACAGCTGCCCATGCAGCTTCAACACGCTACCACAGTTCATCAAGAGTAGTGACTGGCGTATTGTGACGAGCCAGTTGCTCGGCCACCATTGACCAGACGTTTTCAATTGGTGAGAGATCTGGAGAATGTGCTGGCCAGGGCAGCAGTCGAACATTTTCTGTATCCAGAAAGGCCAGTACAGGACCTGCAACATGCGGTCGTGCATTATTCTGCTGAAATGTAGGGTTTCGCAGGGATCGAATGAAGGGTAGAGCCACGGGTCGTAACACATCTGAAACGTAACGTTCACTGTTCAAAGTGCCGTCAATGCGAACAAGAGGTGACCGAGACGTGTAAGCAACGGCACCCCATACCATCACGCAGGGTGATACGCCAGTATGGCGATGACGAATACACGCTTCCAATGTGCGTTCACCACGATGTCGCCAAACACGGATGCGACCATCATAATGCTGTAAACAGAACCTGGATTCATCCGAAAAAAAGACGTTTTGCCATTCGTGCACCCAGGTTCGTCGTTGAGTACACCATCGCAGGCGCTCCTGTCTGTTGTCAAGGGTCTACGAGGTGATAGTCCATGCTGCTGCAAACGTCGTCGAACTGTTCGTGCAGATGGTTGTTGTCTTGCAAACGTCCCCATCTGTTGACTCAGGGATCGAGACTTGGCTGCACGATCCTTTACTGCCATGCGGATAAGATGCATGTTCTCTCGACTGCTAGTGATACGAGGCCGTTGGGATCCAGCACGGAGTTCCGTATTACCCACCTGAAGCCACTGATTCCATATTCTGCTAATAGTCATTGGATCTCGACCAACGCGAGCAGCATTGTCACGGTACGATAAACCGCAATCGCGATAGGCTACAATCCGACCTTTATCAAAGTCTGAAATGTGATGGTACGCATTTCTCCTCCTTACACGAGGCATCACAAAAACGTTTCACCAGGCAACGCCGGTCAACTGCTGTTTGTGTATGAGAAATCGGTTGGAAACTTTCCTCATGTCAGCACGTTGTAGGTGTCGCCACCGGCGCCAACTTTGTGCGAATGCTCTGAAAAGCTAATCATTCACAGCATCTTCTTCCTGTCGGTTAAATTTCGCGTCTGTAGCACGTCATGTTCGTGGTGTAGCAATTTCAATGGCCAGTAGTGAATTAACCACAGCGGCACGCCAACACTTCACAAACTTTGTCCAGGGGACACAATATTTCGGCAACCAGACACTCTGCCATCATTAGATACGCTGACGAACTTACTGACTAGGAGATGGTGCAAGGCTTATGTCTCCTCCCACCTCCCTCCGACTTGACGTTCTGTACGTGGTCGCTTGCCGAAGTATTGTGCCCATTGGACACTAGCATCCAAGCGTTCACTCGTTATCTATTTCATCATGAATTATGCCGGGAGAAATTAAAGAATCACATCATGGTACTGATTGATTGTTTGTTACTCGGTAGCAGTATCTGTGAACATACAGTAAACGTTTCTGTTTTTTTTTTAGTGTCATACTGGTTATAGTTTTATTCGTAGTTCCAATTAAGTGTAAGCCCATAAACGTTGGCAGATGATGGAAAACATTCTTCTGAGAAGTTTGGTTAGAATGTATATGACGTGACCTGAAGGCTCCATACATGTACCTAACTGCCTGCCGGTCACATGTGGTTACTTTGTGGGGATGTGAAGATAATAGCCTCCGTTCCGTGCACATCACTTGCGGCGGTTTACGAGCGTGCGCTGACCGCTACAGTATTGTAACAGCGTATTTATCGTCTTTTTACTGTCTCTGTATTGCAGGGATACGAAATTTTAGTCAAAGACAAAATCTACGTATTCGATCACTTATTTCCAAACATGTCCTCTTAATCGGGAAGGATCCTAACTAGCTGTTGCGAATGTGACGCCAATACTGCTGGTGAGTCGTGCTTGTCCAAAACGGGACTTCTCTCTGTATGTTTTTCGTATTGCACACTGGACGCTTACAGCCTGTATTTGAAGCCGCCGTATGTAATTAGACTTTTCTCTCTATAATAAGGTGGTATGGTCCAATTTCCTTTGCTATTTGGAAGTCTTCCTTCTTCAGACATAATCTTCGCTTCGGTTTGCACAAGTAATTATAAGTGGGGCACGTACCTTCGCCATATTGGGTTGTGACCTGTGCTCCACTGTCCGCCGTTGCGACAGGCACCCCCACTACGTGTTTGCATGGCTAGACAACGATTGAAATTTCATTTTGTCATCATCATGTGGTCTGGAAGCAACCAGTCCCAAACAATTACACACAGGTTCCAAATTAGATCGTAAAGAAAAATAAGAATTTAGAATTACTTACGTGGGACAATGGCACCCACTTAACAAAATGAAGCTGTCGTGTACGGCAACATGACACTGAACATTATAAAATAAACCACATATGGCGGTAAAAATCCGTCCATTCTTCCGGACACCACGCGAGAACACATATTACTACTGCTTAAAAAGTAACAACCAGTTTTTATCACTATGTCAAGTGTTTGTCCGGTCTTAATACGTGTTCTCGTGTGATGTTCGGAAGAATGAATGGATTTATGCCACCATATGTTGTTGATTTCATGATGTTCGGTACCATGTTGCCGTACATGGCAACTTTATGTTGTTAGGTGTGCGCCGTAGCTCCACATAAGTAATTCTATATTCTTATTTTTCTTTATGGTCTTATTTTTTTAAATTTCGTGTTTTTCTTTTTTTTGGGGGGGGGGGGAGGAGTTAATTGTTTCCAGAACTCCCGATGATGACAAAATGTTGCAATCGTGATATGCTAACAATAAGGATTTTTTGTACAGCCTAAGCGAAATGACAATTTTCAGTAACTTTACGAAGAACGTGGACCCAGTCGTCAAAGTTTTTCCTTGTATTGTTTCATAGGTAATAGTGATGTATTTTTTCTTGGTTATCTTAAGGATTATGCGGATTAAATGACACTCATTTCCCATGTTTGTTTTAGTTCATCTACTCTATGGCACGCAGACCGGCTTATGGTATTTGGTGGAGAATATTTTGTGTACTACCACTGTTACATCATGGACTTTAAGTCGCGACTGATGCGCAGTAACAACGAATCTTCGAAAGCTTCCGTGTAAGCTCAGATCTCTCCAGTTTTACCTTCGTGGTTTTTTCGTGAGTCATTCGCAGGTGAAATCAATACATTATTTGTCCATTCTAAGAAAGTACGCTCTCGAAATTTCGACACTAAATGTTTCTGCTATGCACAACGCCTATCTTCTAGTGTCTGCCACTTGCGTTGGATGAGCATCTCTGTAACACGTTCACGTACCGTTGCTTGTCTTTTTTATTCTGTCGTGATAGTAATGGTCTTAAACGTAGGTTGAAAAGGTGTGTAATTTTTGAACCTGGCTCATTTCATAGTGACATCACGCCTGGAACGGTAGGTTAAACGTATCGTCGATGATGTGGTCAGTGGAGACTGACCACTTGTTCGGATTGGGCTAGGAAGTCGGCCACATCATTTCCAAAGAACCATTTCAGCATTTACTTTGAGCGGTTTAGTCAAACTACAGAAACCCAAAATCTGCATGGGCGGACGGGAATTTGAACCGCCGCCCTGCCAATAGCTAGTCCAGCGTGCTAACCCCCGTGTCCCATCGTGTCGTACGTTGAAGGAACTTGCCCCTGCAACGATTGGCTTACAGATGACCATCAGCGAAACTTAATTCCTTAGCGCAGACAACGAACCACTTACAGTCGGGAACCACTCTCTAGAGGCTGTTGATGAATACATCTACCTCCGCCACAAGATTAGACGTAGGAAACACAACCAAAGTGTAGAAATTCCTCACAGAGTAGAACTCAACTGGGCACCATTCCGGAAACTAAGATTCATTCAGACCTACAAGGATACTCTAACCCAAACGATAAGGTCTATAATATTACATAGTACATAAATGGAAATAATGAGACAAGCACTCATAAACTAAAGTGCACACACTTAGCCATATTGGATGTTTGGATCAGAGGACATTAGAACAAAGGTAACATATGTCCTAGAAAGAAATGCAAAACTGAAGTGGCAGTGGATCGCACACATAGCTTGACAAGATTACAGTACGTGAACCCCTAGAATTCTTCATTGGAGAGCATGGAAGCACAATAGAGGCAGTGGAAGATCTCAAAAGAAGTGGCTTGATGAAATGAAGCTGGTGGTTGGAAATGACAGTAACAGGTGGCTTGGAAATGAAGACAATGGAAACATATGGAGATGTCGTATATGCAACAGTGGACTGAGACAGTCTGAAGAAGAAGACAGGCTTGAGAACAATGTGCTCACAAATTGAGAGGGCTATGGATTCTGTGAGGTGCATTGCCCAAGAGCACTTAGACATGAACGAGAGTGCAACCTAGCTGTCACCACTGGGCACTCTCTTTGATCTTGCTGGATAAACTAGCAGGATTGACAAGTTACTTGTGATGGATATACGCACTTGGTATGGTGGTGTGAACATACAAAGGTGAGTGGTAGGGCAGTGAATAGTGGCAAAGAGAGACCACAACATGACTGCATCATTCAGTCAGCTATGCCTGTATCGCCGGCCGGTTTGGCTGAGCGATCGTAGGCGCTTCAGTCTGGAACCGCGCGACCGCTACGGTCGCAGGTTCGAATCCTGCCTCAGGCATGCATGTGTGTGATGTCCTTAGGTCAGTTAGGTTTAAGTACACGGTGATTCAAAAAGAATACCACAACTTTAAAAATGTGTATTTAATGAAAGAAACATAATATAACCTTCTGTTATACATCATTACAAAGATTATTTAAAAAGGTTTTTTTGTCACTCAAAAACAACTTCAGAGATGTTCAATATGGCCCCCTCCAGACACACGAGCAATATCAACCCGATACTCCAACTCGTTCCACACACTCTGTAGCATATCAGGCGTAACAGTTTGGATAGCTGCTGTTATTTCTCGTTTCAAATCATCAATGGTGGCTGGGAGAGGTAGCCGAAACACCATATCCTTAACATACCCCCATAAGAAAAAATCGCAGGGGGTAAGATCAGGGCTTCTTGGAGGCCAGTGATGAAGTGCTGCAGACAGTGCTGGAACCAATTTCAGACGATAAGGTTTCATAACTAACCTTTTTCGTAGGACTCTCTGCTAGCTCTCTGCTAGCTCTGCGAGTCGATTTTCCTGGGCTGCGAACAAATGCTTGCTGGATGCGTGCTACATTTTCATCACTCGTTCTCGGCCGTCCAGAACTTTTCCCTTTGCACAAACACCCATTCTATGTAAACTGTTTATACCAACGTTTAATACACCACCTATCAGGAGGTTTAACACCATACTTCGTTCGAAATGCACGCTGAACAACTGTCGTCGATTCACTTCTGCCGTACTCAATAACACAAAAAGCTTTCTGTTGAGCGGTCGCCATCTTAGCATCAACTGACGCTGACGCCTAGTCAACAACGCCTCAAGCGAACAAATGTACAACTAAATGAAACTTTATAGCTCCCTTAATTCGCCGACAGATAGTGCTTAGCTCTGCCTTTTGTCGTTGCAGAGTTTTAAATTCCTAAAGTTGTGGTATTCTTTTTGAATCACCCTGTAGTTCTAAGTTCTAGGGGACTGATGATCTCAGATATTAAGTCCCATTGTGCTCAGAGCCATTTGAACCATATGCCTGTATCACATGCATCGATCGTGGTTCACGGAAAACATTTGCCATTGATTTTGATGTTAGTTTGTGTGTGGTGAAGCTACTTAGGAACTGTAATGTTCATTATGGGCAGCATAAAGCAAACATGACAAAAATTACATAAAGAAACCACGGTGATAGTTTCCCGACCATATGAATTCTGCTAGGGAAATTCAGAAGCAAACACAGTGGTCGGACGTAGTGCTCACCTCCGTGTTGTCAGTTACCAGGAGGATAGGCAGTGGCTGCAGCGTGAGGAGTGGGGCAGAAATAGGAAGCTCACTGGCGACACCGCAAAGTGTTCTCCGTCTCTCTCCGTGCAGTGCGCAGGTCGCACCGCGCAGCCGCCTTCTTACGTGCGCCGCACTATAGCAACGCACTCACCTTCACACTCTCGAGTGCACGACTTGCTCGGTTCGCAAATGTGTAAGAGCAGTAACAAACGTGCCCTACACATTAACTCTTTTTGTACTGCACGAGAACGAAATTACTCGCTGTCCCGTACAAAACATCGAGTTAACTCAGATTAATTTGATCCATCGCGCTTACACTGCGCCGTCTGGTACAGAAAACGCTCTTTTTTTTTGCGTGGGCGCTACGAGAGGTGACAGCAGCGCGCTCTGGACGGGTGGAGATGAAAGCGCCGCCCCCGGCCGGCAGCCATTGTCCGGCGTGACAGGCCGCCCCTTGCAGCCCGCTCTCTGCTCGGCCCTCAGACTCCGCCTTAATTGCCACAGAGCCGAGCGCGAAGTGCTCCACATCAAAGACGAGGCTAGTAAACGCAATCACATCACGCCGGCGAACACTCTCGGAATTCCACCTGCTGGCGACAGCGTCTCCCTTTTGCGTAGCAGAGGTCTCACTATCCGTAACAATTAAAACTACTCGTCTGTGCACGAAACGACATGCTACTTTTAGACTATAAGATTCTCTCTAGAATTATCTACTACAGCGTAGTTCCATATGTGGAAGAGATTCTGGGAGGATATCAGTGCGGAATTTGCCATAATGATCAACATGACATACGAGGTGTGGCTAGAAAGAAACCGGACTAGTACTGGTGAAACAATAAAACGAATGCAATAAGGCTGAAAGTCGCGTGGCCTGTCACGTGACTCTCGCTCCGCCTACTGCTCGAGTTTCATCTGCCTCCTGCACTCAGTCTGCCCGTGGCGTCTGTTTGAAGTAGTTGACGTTTTGTCTGTGCGTCGGAAAATGTTGAGTGTACAGAAAGAACAGCGTGTTAACATCAAATTTTGTTTCAAACTAGGAAAATCTGCAAGTGAAACGTTTGTAATGTTACAACAAGTGTACGGCGATGATTGTTTATCGCGAACACAAGTGTTTGAGTGGTTTAAACGATTTAAAGATGGCCGCGAAGACACCAGTGATGACACTCGCACTGGCAGACCATTGTCAGCAAAAACTGATGCAAACATTGAAAAAATCGGTAAACTTGTTCGACAAGATCGCCGTTTAACAATCAGAGCAGTGTCTGAGTTAACAGGAGTTGACAAGGAAAGTGTTAGGCAGATTCTTCATGAAAGTTTCAACATGAACAAAGTGTGTTCAGAAATGGTTCCAAAGTGTCTCACAATTGAACAGAAGGAACGCCGAAGAATGATTTGTTCTGACATCCTGGAAAACATTGAAAGTGATCCCACCTTCTTACAAAATGTTATTACTTGCGATGAATCGTCGTTTTTTACTTACGATCCCGAAACTAAACGCCAATCGATGCATTGGAAAACTCCTGGTTCTCCACGACAAAAAAAAAGCACGAATGTCAAAATCGAAATTCAAGGCAATGATGATTGTTTTTTTTTTGACATCAAAGGGATTGTGCACATTGATTGGGTACTAGAGGGACAAACAGTGAATCAGCATTACTACATTAGCGTCCTGGCTACCCTACGTGAGCGAGTACGGAGAAAACGGAACGATTTGTGGAGAAAAAAGTCATGGATCCTTCACCAAGACAATGCCCCAGCTCACAGTGCGTTGTCAGTGAAGACGTTTTTGGCAAAACACAACATTCCCATCTTAGATCATCCACCCTACTGACCTGATTTGGCCCCTGTGACTTTTTTCTTTTCCCTAAAGTCAAGTCAGCTTTGAAAGGAACTAGATTTGAGACTGTTGAAGCAGTAAAAGAAAAAGCGACGGAAGTAATGTATGGACTTACTGAAAATGATCTGCAGCATTGCTATGAACAGTGGAAAATTCGTATGGAGCGGTGTAGAGACCGAGGAGGAGAGTACATTGAAGGAGATAACATGAAATTGTAAATAATTTTAAATAAATGTTTTTTCCAGCATCAGTCCGGTTTTTTTCTAGCCGCACCTCGTAAGATACTAATGCTCAGGCAAATACACGAAAAGGGGTATAACACTTCCATAACCTCTATGTAGACTTCAAGCAGGCCTTTGATTGTCTTGACAGGGCAGAAATGCTAAATGATTTGCTACTGCTTGGTATAGCATCTAAGCAACATTGGCTGGTTCCAAGGCTGCAGTGAAAGACGATGGAAAACTCAATAAAAGGTGTAGCATTAGTAAAGGAGTAAGACAAGACGACGTCCGTCCTCTCTACAATAGATTTTAATCAAACTCTAGAAGAAGCCATTCAAAAGCTTCAGATACATAGGCACCAAGTTAACTCAACTGGGGTGAGTCAAATGAAAACCTTAAATTCGTAATAACAAATCGCAATTTCGCGCCGTTATCCTTTAAGTTGGTAAGCGTGCTACAAACAGCGTGAAGAATGGCCTGTAGGTGGCAACATAGTGCAGATGCACACATACCGTTGCAGTATCAGTATAAAGATGGCCGCCCCACTTGCGACTTGCACCAGGGAAGTACAGCGTTCTATTATTCGGTTTTTGCGTAGTGAAGGTGTGAAACCTATTGAAATTCATCGACGAATGAAGGTTCAGTATGGTACTGCATGTTTGTCACAGCAGCAAGTCTACGAATGGAATAGGAAGTTCGCAAATGGTGTGACTTCAGTGGAAGATGCTCCTCGTCCAGGTCAGGCACAACGAGTTGTGACTCCACAGAACACTGCAGCAGTTGAAGCCATAGTGAAGGAAAACCGCCGAGTGACAAAAAATGGCTCTGAGCACTATGGGACTTAACTTCTGAGGTCATCAGTCCCCTAGAACTGAGAACTACTTAAACCTAACTAACCTAAGGACATCACACACATCCTTGCCCGAGGCAGGATGTCAGTGAATGACATTGCAGCATGTTTACAGATTAGTCATGGGTCAGCACACCACATAGTGCATGATGAGCTCCAGTTTCACAAAGTGTCTGCAAGATGGGTGCCACGGCAGCTGACTCCTGAAACGAGAGAACGACGTGTTGATGGTTGTGAATAACTTCTTCGGCGGTTTGAACGAGAAGGTGATGGTTTCCTTGCAAGAATCGTTACTGGGGACGAAACCTGGGTTCTCTTGCACAAACCGGAAACGAAGAGATCGAGGAAGAAATGATGCCATTCCTCATCACCAAAACCAAAGAAGTTTCGAACAGAACCATCAGCAGGGAAAGTTATGCTGACTCTCTTTTGGGACGAAAAAGGCGTCATTTTGGAGCATTAGATGCCTAGAGGGACCACTGTCACCAGTGCATCATACACAGATCTCCTAAGAAATCATCTGCGGCCTGCAATCAAATCAAAGCGACGTGGATTGCTGTCAGCAGGTGTCCTTTTGCAACATGACAAGGCAAGGCCCCACACTGCACGTACAACAGTTGCAACAATCACAGACCTGCATTTTGAGTGTCTTCCTCATCCACCATACTCACCAGACCTTGCCCCAAGTGACTTTCATATGTTTGGACCACTCATAGACGCAATGGGATGAAAGAAGTTCCGTTCTGATGAAGAGGTACGCCACGCGGTGCATGAGTGGTTGCGCAGACTACCAAAAGAATTTTTTTCTAAAGGAATTTATGCACTTTGTAAGCGCTGGAGGATTTGCATTGAGCGTGGGGGAGATTATGTTGAAAAGTGATACAGCTTTGTACCACATCTGCACAATAAATAATATTTAAAAATATTTAAGGTTTCATTTGACTCACCCTCGTGTAATAATGATGTGATGACAATAGAAGAAGAGTTTCACTGGAGGTGAGCTGAAACAAGTCATACTACCTATAGGACTTGCTATTAATGAAATGAAGACCAAGTATATTTACTTCACCATGAAGGAAGATAATGGTTCAAACGGCTCTGAGCACTATGGGCATCTGAGGTCATCAGTCCCCTAGAACTTAGAACTACTTAAACCTAACTAACCTAAGGACATCACACACATCCATGCCCGAGGCAGGATTCGAACCTGCGACCGTATCGTTCGCGCGGTTCCAGACTGAAGCGCCTAGAACCGCTCGGCCACACTGGCCGGCAAGGAATATAATGACGCAGACAAATTACCAGCAGATTGTTTCAGTTTTGAAAATGTGTAGAGCTTTGACTATCTGGGATCTTAAATTAATTGAACAAATTCCGTGACCACTGGAATAAAACAGTGCATCCTAAGTGGTAATAGATGCTTCCACGTGTTTAAGAAATTGTTAGTCTCTAAGTTATTAAACAAACAGCTGAAACAAGAAATTTGCAAGGTCATGAACAGGCCAGTTGTAACTACAGATGTGAAACGTGGATGCTAAAGAGAGCTGACGAGCAGCAGTTCAGAATATTTGAAAGCAAGGTTCTACGCCAGATCTGTGAGCAGTTCAGGATAATAATTGGTTCTGGAGATACAGAACTATTGCTGAGCTGGATCGCTTCATACAAGGAACTGATATCGTAAGAACAATAAAAAGTAGGAGAATAGGCTGGCTTGGACATGTCCTTAGGATGGATGCTTGACGAACAACTAAAAAGGTTTTTGAATGGAGGCTAAGTGGAAGAAGACGGAGAGAAAGGCCACGAAAGCGGTGGATAGACGACGAGGGAGAAGATGTAAAATGTTTGAGCCATAAGATGGCGGAGAAGTGCTCTGGAGAGGACAGAGCCGGCCTTGTGACCGAGCGGTTCTAGGCGCTTCAGTCTGGTTCGAATCCTGCCTCTGGCATAGATATGTGTGATGTCCTTAGGTTAGTTAGGTTTAGGTAGTTCTAAGTTCTAGGGGACTGATGACCTCAGATGTTAAGTCCCATAGTGCTTAGAGCCATTTGAACCACTTGAGAGGGCAGAATGGAGGAAACTTGTTGAAGAGGCTAAGACCCATACAGAATTGTAATACCACGAGAAGAAGAAGACTTTCAGAATATTTAGGTTGGTCCTACAGATGAAATCATTTTAGAATGCAGCAGTTCAGTCTCGCTGAAGAGAACCACTGCGAAGGCAGTCGAAACCTCATCGGTATACAGAAGTTACCAAAATAATTTTATTCAACTTGACATTGGTCTTGGAAACCTGTGAACTTATTCTAGCGAGCCAAAGCACTACGACCACTGCTCACCGCAATGTTGAATGCCATCTGGCGACGTTACAGGCAAGTGAGCTTGCAACAAAAGTATATAAGCGGAGCAGAGACGAATAGAGAGTCATTTTTGCGACGATATGCACTGAAAATGGGGAAATCGATTGACATAAATGACTTTGCAAAAGGCACTTTGTTCCGGCCCGTATCTGGGAGCCATCATTTCGGAAACGGCGAAGCTGGTTGGGTGTTGACGTGTTACTGTCGTGATCACAGAACATGGAGGTCGGAGGCTTATCTACTCTGAGAAACAGGATGGGGGCAATCTATGGCAGATGTGACGACAGAGTACGAAGGGCGTTTGAAAAGTCCGTGCAAAAATAAAAACTACTTACGTTTTTGGGATAAATCTTTTTTATTTTTCGATATAGTCTCGTTATAGACTTATACACTTCGTCCAACGCTGTTCTAATTTGTTGATTCCTTCCGAATAATAGGAATTGTCCAAGTCTGCAAAATAGCTATTAGTTGCTGCAATCACCTCCTCGTTTGAATAAAACCTTTGTCCCGCCAGCCATTTCTTCAAATTGGAGAACAAACAGTCGGACTTTTCAAACGCTCCTCGTACAAAGCTGGTGCAGGCAAAAGTGTTTGGAGCACACCATTCAGAGCATGTTGTTGAACATGGAGCTTTGCACTACACGACCCTCTCATTTTCCCACGTTAGCACAACGACACTGCTAACTAATATATATATATATAATATATAATATATATTATATATTATATATTATATATTATATATTATATATTATATATTATACACAGCACTAGCAATCTCACGCACCTTAACTCTTCTGTCACCCATCACCACATCATGGATTTTATCAACTATTTCTGGAGTTGTAACCTCCACAGGGCGTCCAGAACGTTCAGCATTACTTGTGCCCATATGGCCACACCGAAAATTTTGAAACCACTTATAAACTGTTTTAGTCGAAGGTGCAGAGTCACCGTAATGTTTATCAAGCTTCTCTTTAGTCTCCTGAGGCGTTTTGCCTTTGATAAAGTAGTATTTAATCACCACATGAAATTCTTTTTCGTTCATTTTTTGACAATCACTCGACTTCCTTTATTCACACGAATGCCAAACACAAAGAAATAGATCAATATGGCTGAAACTTGGTGTGCGTTCTATCTAAGGATGCTACTAACTAAACGTGACCTCCATACGCTCCCGGTGGTGCCATCTCTTGGACTTTGCACGGACTTTTCAAACGCTCCTCGTACAAAGCTGGTGCAGGCAAAAGTGTTTGGAGCACACCATTCAGAGCATGTTGTTGAACATGGAGCTTTGCACTACACGACCCTCTCATTTTCCCACGTTACCACAACGACACTGCTAACTATGACTGCAGTGGGCACAGGATCACCGAGATTCGACAGTGGATCTATTAGAATATGGCGTGGCCGGGTGAATCATTTTTAATGTCACACCACGTCGATGGTCGTGTCTGGATACGCCATCATCTGTGCGAACAGCTGTTTGAATAACTGTGAGTGTCACAAGGCCAGAACCAGGCTACAGTGGTTGCTGGCACGTGGTAGTGAACCCATGTTAACGGCTTGGCCACTAAATTCGCCCGATCTGTACTCGATAGAACACATGTGGGACGCTATTGGACGCTAGCTTCGCGTCATCACACCGCTGGCCGCCAGTCGGTTACGCAAATTGCACGACCTGTGTGTAGACATCTGTTCCCACAGATGATGGCGTACGCAGATACAACCATCGACCGGATGTGACGAGAAACCTGATTCATCTGACCACGCCACATTCTCATCGATGGTCTAACCTCTCAGATCCTGTGCCCAATGTAATCATAGCTGACCATGTCGTGGGGAAAACGCAGGGGACGTGTACTCCAGAGCTCCGTGTTCGACAACATGCACTGAATGGTGTACTCTCAAACACTTTTACCTGCACTAGAAACCTGCTGCCTACCTATTAAACACGTGGTCGTAATCAATGTATATTTTTCACATGGAATTTACGTGATAAATAGCTCATCTTCTTCACTTTCGATTCCAAGGCTAACGTGAAACTATCAAAAGTTAAATTCATCCTCCTTCCCTGGTTATAAGTAACCGTCAAAAAATAAAAGTTATGTATGGATCATGGCCAAACAGCTTCGTACATAAAGAGTCCATTGCCAAGTGACACAAACACAAGAAAAAATTAAACAGCTGATGTGTAAGGCTGTTTGTTTCTTGGCGTCACTTGCCAGTGGGACGAAAGTGACCAGTCGTGATGCGTAAATAAGTTATAATTTTCGACTACAGCTTACAATCCCCGTGGATTAAGCTTTAACAAGTGATGACATTGATTATGAATACAGAGTGGAAATTAATACACAAAAGACTGAAATGTAAATACGTCGCAATAATCTGCCATTGTATAGCGTGAAGCGCCTAAAAACTATCAAAAATGAATACACATCTAGGGCGCTCCAAAGTCTTTTTGACAAACATCGAGGGGTGAGAGATTGCACCGAGGGGAACAATTTGTGTTAGGGACAAAATCTTCTCTGATCCTTGTCAACGACGGTAAACGTCTTTTATGATTGGTTATACCCCTGAGAGACGGCAGGTCACAGGCGTTCCTCTGTGTTCGTATGCAGTGTGTGTGGCTTGTAAGCCAGTCACCTTGAAAGGTGAGCTTCTAAAAAGTCTTTCTCTCCTTCATTCTTCAGGTTTCTTTGTTGAAAATCACTCCATCAGTTTACAGGGGTAGATAGTATGCAGATGAAAGGACGGCGTTCGGTAGACCCTGCTAGTTCGGTGAAATCTTGTCGTCCCCCGGTTGGCGAATTCGATAAAACGACTCCTGGCGACGCCAGGAGGTGTCAGCGAACATTTTGCCTCTAACAATGTCGTGTAGAGCCCCCGCGAGCTCGCAGAAGTGCCGCAACACGACGTGGCGTGGACTCGACTGATGCCTGAAGGGAACTGACTCCATAAATCCTGCAGGGCTGTCCATAAATCTGTAAGAGTACGAGGGGGTGGAGGTCTCTTCTGAATAGCACGTAGCAAGGCATTTCAACGTTCATGTCTGGGGAGTTTGGCAGCTAGCGTAAGTGTTTAAACTCAGAGGAGTGTTCCTGGAGCCAGTCTGTAGCAATTCTGGACATGTGGGGAGTTGCACTGTTCTGCTGGAATTGCCCAAGTCCGTCGGAATGCACAATGGACGTAAATGGATGCAGGTGACCAGACAGGCTGCTGACGTAAGTGTCATCTGTCAGAATCGTGTCTGGACGTATCAGGGGTCCCATATCACTCCAACTGCACACGCCCCACACCACCACAGAGCCTTCACCAGCTTGAATAGTCCCCTGCTGACATGCAGGGTCCATTACAGAGCCTCCACCAACTTGGACAGTCCCCTGCTGACATGCAGGGTCCATGGCTCAAATGACAATGGGACTTAACATTTGAGGTCATCAGTCCCCTAGACTTAGAACTACTTAAACCTACCTAACCTAAGGACATCACACACATCCATGCCCGAGGCAGGATTCGAACCTGCGACCGTAGCAGCAGCGTGGGTCCGGACTGAAGCGCCTAGAACCGCTCGGCCACAGCGGCCGGCTTGGGTCCATGGATTCACGACGTTATGTCCATAGGCTCGATACAATTTGAAACGAGACTCGTCCGACCAGGCAACATGTTTCTACTCATCAGCAGTCCAATTTCGATGTTGACGGGCACGGGCGAAGTGTAAAGCTTTGTGTCGTGCAGTCATCAAGGGTAAACGAGTGGGTCTTCGGCTCCGAAAGTCCATATCGACGATGTTTCGTTGAATGGTTTGCACACTGACACTTGTTGATGGTCCAGCACTGATATCTGCATGAATTTGCGGAAGGGTTGCCCTTCCGTCACGTTGAACGATTCCGTTCAGTCGTCGTTGGTCCTGTTCTTGCAGAACATTTTTCCGGCCGCAGAGATGTCGGAGATTTGATGTTTTATCGGATTCCTGACATTCACGGTACACTCTTGAAATGTTCGTACGGAAAAATCCCCACTTCATCGCTACCTCGGAGATGCTGTGTCCCATCGTTCGTGCGCAGACTATAATACCACGTTAAAACTCACTTAAATCTTGATAACCTGCCAGTGTAGTAGTGTATCCCCAATAACCGATCTAATATATAGGTGTTGCCGACCGCAGCGCCGTATTCTGCCTGTTTACATATCTCCATATTTGAATACACATGCCTATACCAGTTTCTTTGGTGCTTCAGTGTACAAGGGGCAGTCAAATGAAAACAGAACACCCGCCCCCCCTCCCCTACTACGGGACCATGGAATGGTTCCATTCAAAAGTAATTACCACAAACATTAAGACATTTACCCCACTGGGAAACGAGACGACAAATTTCTGTTTCGTGGAACGTGGTCGCTCGTTGACGTATCCACAACCGCACCCTCTTTTTGGACGTTCTCGTCTGATTGCCAGCGACGTCCACGCATGTCTTTCGATCGTTCGACATGAATCCCATCGAACATTTATGGGACATGACCGAGAGGTCAGTTCGTGCTCAAAATCCTGCAGCGGAGAAACTTTCGCAGTTATAGACGGGTGTAGAGGCAGCATGACTTAATACTCTTATTTCAGAAGGGGACTTCCAACGACTTGTTGAGTCTCCGCAACGTCGAGTTGTGCACTACGCCGAACAAAAGGATGTCCGACACGATATCAGGTGGTGACCCATGACTTCTGTCCCTTCAATTTACAATGTATCTTGTATAACCCTGTGCAACCAGGTATCTTACTATACGTTCTACAGCACAAGTTTGACATTATACGTACAAGCACAGATTATAGTCATGGCGTCTGACTTTCTATGTTATCAAAAAGGTCCCCTACTTCTTAAGGAATGCTCATATGTATTAGTGAATTTCATGGAAAGATGTAATAGTATATGGAAATAATCACAAATAGCTAGATCGTTACCAAAATGCAGTTAAACGCAATTACCTGATTGATAACATGGTCTCTAGCTTAACAGAATTTATTCCATCGAGATACAAAACTTAATTGACTTTAAAGCTGATGGCGAATTGTCTACCGGATTCTCGTATTAGCCTATTAAATCGCAAGCCATCTGTGTAGTCTAATCTCATTCAAAATTAACTTAGTAGTGGATATTGAAAATAAAACCCTTCACTCTGTAATGGGACGTCAAATTCAGTAGGCAGAACTTTTACGCAAACTTTTTACTTGTCGAAAATTAAGTCCAGCGAGAATTACGCTCTCTTATTCTGTCAGTTTGACACATTATCAGAGATTAAGTTACAAGCTAGGACAGCGATGTAATTTATTACCCGTGGCGGTTTTCTTTCATTTCGCTTTTATGAAAATAAATCCCGTTTGTTCTGCTTTCTACATTTTTGCCGTACGCAAACGGTTTGTAATATTAATGATCTGAATAGAATATTTGAAACTGTGCTTGTTAGTAATATTCTTTTAATAATAAATTATTTTCCTCATTCCACCTAGATAGTCGTAACATAATTAAACTCAATATCATCGCAATTACGACTACCTCGCAAATATTCACTTCACTTGATAGGACTTTTTCAAGCTATTATTTTCTTAAAACTTACAACTCTTAGTTTCAAAATATAAGTCGTAGAAGGATAATTTGTTTGAAATTATAAGTCTGCAACGATTTTTTCCTTTTGAATTACTTTGGCTTTATTACTTTTTCTTTTATTTCAAAATCAGCTCACCCAGTTCGTCTTAGGTATACGGGTGCCACCAAAGGATTAAATACCCACTTCGGACAGCAATTATGAAAAATAAACAAAAACCTAGGTGCCGTCACCACTTTAATCCATACAATTAAACATTTTGGTTATACATCTTGAGTATTAATAGACCGCTTCAGTTGTACTTAGTCTTTTTACTACTGAATCACTACCGGTTTCCTGGCACTAAAAGCCACATTTTCAGGTGAACATGTATATAACTATAAATCCGGTAGGAATAACAACCTTGATATATACACTGGTATGGTAAATTACTTTAAGATTTCAAATTTTTTAAAAAATATTAAAAGCTTTTACATGGTAATATCAAAATTTTAGTACTCACGTGACAAACATTAGAGTGAAAAAACTCGGAACCTTTTTACCCAACATTCGTTGTCCGTGAGAACAAACACCGCTACAAAGCTGTCTAGATTTTGATTATAGCTCACAGCCTCTTAAGGTGCTGGCGTCACGCGTTCTACTAAAATCCTTAGGTGAAACGGTCGTTCGACGCAGTTAACGGTAAGTCATAGCTGTGCTACACATTCCCCTTTTTGTAATGGTTCCTTCAGCATTGTGAGCTGTCTTTAACAATTATTATTTATTTATGGTATGATGATACAGAGCTTGGATCAAATACATAGTTTTAAGAGTATACAGTGTAAGAAATGACAAGCAAAATACATGTACAGAATCAAATGTTCAAAGTATTATGCTAAATTATCTATACATGACACAAGTTCTTAGATTTCTAAGGGCAATCTGTTGATCCAGTTGAGCACTTCAGGTGGTGCATGGTGGATGTCATTTATTGGTCCCCCAAAGGCTCGTTTCGGGCATTCACCGACAATGTGATTGTTTGCAGGGCGGCTCCACAGTCATAACCTGGAGATGTTGCCCAGCCCCATTTGTGCTTTAGATATCCGCAGTTCCCTTGTCCTGTTCGGACGCGGTTGATGGTTCTCCACTGGCTTCTGGGGAGTGTGAAACCTGGAACTCGCAGATGACAGTTGAACACCGACGATTCTTCCCACGGACTTCTCCATACTTCGTTGATGTTAACGTCGGAGGCTTCAACATGTCGTGCAGTTCGCCAAGGTTTTCTTGACTTCAGACGCTGATATATGCTATTAATATATCGCTTCTTCTGAATGTTTCTCCAGGTCTTCAGGAGAGCATCTGATCTTCTTAGAGCTGGAGGTTGGATGTTACTTAAAACTGGTAGCCATGCAGTTTGAGTGCTACGTATGCAACCTGTGATAAGGCCTCCCGGCCATAGAATGCAGAGCAAACAATCAAAAAGTCCTTAACAATGCCAGGACAGATATATACTAAAGCACGGACAAATCGTCACTATAGGAACAAGATGAGCTTCCGTATACGTATCCTAGCGTCTGCCACAGTAAATAAAACGCTGGTGTCATCTTGCTCAAGGACCAAACCTACCAGTCCACCATCAATAAACAACCACAACTCTAAGAGTGTTCCACACAACAAAACAGTCACAACTCAGTTCTAGCCGGCCGGGGTGGCAGAGCGGTTCTAGGCGCTACAGTCTGCAACCGCACGACCGCTACGGTCGCAGGTTCGAATCCTGCCTCGGGCATGGATGTGTGTGATGTCCTTAGGTTAGTTAGATTTAAGTAGTTCTAAGTTCTAGGGGACTGATGACCTCTGATGTTAAGTTCCACAGTGCTCAGAGCCATTTGAACCACTTAAAAATCACAAACAATATTTTGTGTTTGCAAGCTTCTGCTCTCTCAGTTGCAATAAAAACTCTAATAAAATGGCAAAGGTAATGTTAATCAGAACACTGGGAGGAGTTTTGGTCTTAATAACAATAGATTTATTCATTCTTAACATCACATGACAAAAAAAAAAAACTAAAGAAACGCCACACAAATATTTTTATTTGACAAACGCTTTCAGTGATATGCGATCTATGGTTAACAAAGTGATCAGCTGGGTATCAACATACCACACTAACCAGAACTAACCGCTTTATCTGACTTCATAAATGTGAATCCTTGGTATGGCCCAAACACTACGCTTGACTTCCGGAAGGCGTTCGATACAGTTCCGCACTGTCGCCTGATAAACAAAGTAAGAGCCTACGGAATATCAGACCAGCTGTGTGGCTGGATTGAAGAGTTTTTAGCAAACAGAACACAGCATGTTGTTATCAATGGAGAGACGTCTACAGACGTTAAAGTAACCTCTGGCGTGCCACAGGGGAGTGTTATGGGACCATTGCTTTTCACAATATATATAAATGACCTAGTAGATAGTGTCGGAAGTGCCACGCGGCTTTTCGCGGATGATGCTGTAGTATACAGAGAAGTTGCAGCGTTAGAAAATTGTAGCGAAATGCAGGAAGATCTGCAGCGGATAGGCACTTGGTGCAGGGAGTGGCAACTGTCCCTTAACATAGACAAATGTAATGTATTGCGAATACATAGAAAGAAGGATCCTTTATTGTATGATTATATGATAGCGGAGCAAACACTGGTAGCAGTTACTTCTGTGAAATACACTCCTGGAAATTGAAATAAGAACACCGCGAATTCATTGTCCCAGGAAGGGGAAACTTTATTGACACATTCCTGGGGTCAGATACATCACATGATCACACTGACAGAACCACAGGCACATAGACACAGGCAACAGAGCATGCACAATGTCGGCACTAGTACAGTGTATATCCACCTTTCGCAGCAATGCAGGCTGCTATTCTCCCATGGAGACGATCGTAGAGATGCTGGATGTAGTCCTGTGGAACGGCTTGCCATGCCATTTCCACCTGGCGCCTCAGTTGGACCAGCGTTCGTGCTGGACGTGCAGACCGCGTGAGACGACGCTTCATCCAGTCCCAAACATGCTCAATGGGGGACAGATCCGGAGATCTTGCTGGCCAGGGTAGTTGACTTACACCTTCTAGAGCACGTTGGGTGGCAAGGGATACATGCGGACGTGCATTGTCCTGTTGGAACAGCAAGTTCCCTTGCCGGTCTAGGAATGGTAGAACGATGGGTTCGATGACGGTTTGGATGTACCGTGCACTATTCAGTGTCCCCTCGACGATCACCAGTGGTGTACGGCCAGTGTAGGAGATCGCTCCCCACACCATGATGCCGGGTGTTGGCCCTGTGTGCCTCGGTCGTATGCACTCCTGATTGTGGCGCTCACCTGCACGGCGCCAAACACGCATACGACCATCATTGGCACCAAGGCAGAAGCGACTCTCATCGCTGAAGACGACACGTCTCCATTCGTCCCTCCATTCACGCCTGTCGCGACACCACTGGAGGCGGGCTGCACGATGTTGTGGCGTGAGCGGAAGACGGCCTAACGGTGTGCGGGACCGTAGCCCAGCTTCATGGAGCCGGTTGCGAATGGTCCTCGCCGATACCCCAGGAGCAACAGTGTCCCTAATTTGCTGGGAAGTGGCGGTGCGGTCCCCTACGGCACTGCGTAGGATCCTACGGTCTTGGCGTGCATCCGTGCGTCGCTGCGGTCCGGTCCCAGGTCGACGGGCACGTGCACCTTCCGCCGACCACTGGCGACAACATCGATGTACTGTGGAGACCTCACGCCCCACGTGTTGAGCAATTCGGCGGTACGTCCACCCGGCCTCCCGCATGCCCACTATACGCCCTCGCTCAAAGTCCGTCAACTGCACATACGGTTCACGTCCACGCTGTCGCGGCATGCTACCAGTGTTAAAGACTGCGATGGAGCTCCGTATGCCACGGCAAACTGGCTGACACTGACGGCGGCGGTGCACAAATGCTGCGCAGCTAACGCCATTCGACGGCCAACACCGCGGTTCCTGGTGTGTCCGCTGTGCCGTGCGTGTGATCATTGCTTGTACAGCCCTCTCGCAGTGTCCGGAGCAAGTATGGTGGGTCTGACACACCGGTGTCAATGTGTTCTTTTTTCCATTTCCAGGAGTGTATTTGGGAGTATGCGTGCGGAACGATTTGAAGTGGAATGAGCATATAAAATTAATTGTTGGTAAGGCGGGTACCAGGTTGAGATTCATTGGGAGAGTGCTTAGAAAATGTAGTCCATCAACAAAGGAGGTGGCTTACAAAATACTCGTTCGACTTATACTTGAGTATTGCACATCAGTGTGGGATCCGTACCAGATCGGATTGACGGAGGAGATAGAGAAGATCCAAAGAAGAGCGGCGCGTTTCGTCACAGGGTTATTTGGTAACCGTGATAGCGTTACGGAGATGTTTAATAAACTCAAGTGGCAGACTCTGCAAGAGAGGCGCTCTGCATCGCGGTGTAGCTTGCTCCCCAGGTTTCGAGAGGGTGCGTTTCTGGATGAGGTATCGAATATATTGCTTCCCCCTACTTATACCTCCCGAGGAGATCACAAATGTAAAATTAGAGAGATTAGAGCGCACACGGAGGCTTTCAGACAGTCGTTCTTCCCGCGAACCATACGCGACTGGAACAGGAAAGGGAAGTAATGACAGTGGCACGTAAAGTGCCCTCCGCCACACACCGTTGGGTGGCTTGCGGAGTATAAATGTAGATGTAGATGTACTATCAAACATCTATGCTCTAGCACTCCATAAAGAAAAATATGGTTGCAAAGTACAGGGTGCTGAGAAGCATATATTGGTGCCCTGCGCCACAGCAGCGAATATTTTACGCTTCTGCTGGTCAGGGCAGCACACCACGATGCGCTTGGTGACTGCAGTCATGGACGCCGGCAATACATTATTAACGACTCGCGCCCGCGGAAATACGCAAATACGCGGTCGCGCATTCGGCTGATTCGGAACGCAGGTACTTCCCTATGAGCCTCTGAAACCCCGGTGGATTCCTGTGTGCAGGTGGACCCATTTCCTGGTCTGTAAAACCAATCTGACTCCGTGATACGACTATGCGTGGCGTAATATGCCAAACGCTTAGACGACCGACTCAAAACAAATAAGTACACGCACACGTCACTCGTTGTGTGCATGATGCAAGAAGCTGTACCTCTGATGGTTCAAATGGTGACTGGCACAGACTCTAAGAGGCACACCAGCAAAGGATACAAGTCTCACCGTTTAGGTAACGACTTACCATTCTTTACTAGTGAAGCGCCAGCACAAGTGTGTTTTCTTTCTCTGCAGCTTTCCTCCCCAGCTCAGTAGCCTGGCACATTTACATCTTAGACTACTCCCACTTTAGGACAAGCCAATCACGAGCTGGAGCGCGGCATTCGAAGCTGGAAGACTGCCCAATGCTCTGCATACACAGATTTGACCAACCAGCGACTTTAGAAACTAATTGGGAGAAAAAGAAAAAAGATTCAGCTTCGCGGCCTCTTGCCCACGCGTTTATGCCCTGTCTTTGTTAAAACCATGACTTGGATGGAACCACAGCCCTCCATAAAAAGATGGTTATCTCTCCTGTAGCGTCCATTTTCAAAGAACGGGCATAAACTCGCTAAAAGCGTCGTGCCTTCACAAATATGTTTTGTAGCAGAGTCTGGACGCCTGGGCGCCACTGCCCTGTCCCATGTAAATTCGCAGAAACTCACAGAAGTCGCTTCGGCTTCCTACCTAACAAGGGCCTATCCTCTGCTTTATTGCCAGTCACCAGTTCATACAAAGCTCTGCTCATAGCTGCAGGGGCTTCTCGGCGCTAGTCAGCCTACCTGGACGCGGCCGCCGACCGACCGGCGCCACGCAGTTGTGTCTGCACGTAAGACCGAGGGACTTGGCTGTCTGCAAACGTTTTCACCCAGGTTCCGCAGAAAAAAGTCTCCCCCCAGCCCTCACCCGCCGTACACTTTTACTGCAATCAATTAACTCGGCACCCTCTTCCTTTGAATGCAGGTAGAGCTTGTCGCTATGACTTCACTAGAGCACACAAGCAAGAGCGTTAACTACTGCCAGCTATTCCATCATATGGATGAAGTCAGATCGTATCAAGTAATAAAGGTCATCTTCCCTAAGAACATTAGGCAGCATCAAAATACCGTATCAAAAGTGAGGGTGCCCTGAAATCTCCCAAGTTTACAGAACTACTAGATTTACACCACAGAAGTCTACAGATCCCAGTCCACTATCATCAAACAAAATTCACAACCACAGTCACCAAGTCTTGCTCCTCACAGCTCATTAAAATACTTCACTGCTGGCCGCTGTGGCTGAGCAGTTCTAGGCGCTTCAGTCACACTGCTGCTACGGTCGCAGGTTCGAATCCTGTTTGGGCTTGGATGTGTGTTTATGTCCTTAGGTTAGTAAGGTTTGGTTCAAATTGCTCTGAGCACTACGGGACTCAACTTCTGAGGTCATCAGTCCGCTAGAACTTAGAACTTAAACCTAACTAACCTAAGGACATCACATACATCCATGCCCGAGGCAGGATTCGAACCTGCGACCGTAGCGGTCTCGCGGTTCCAGACTGTAACGCCTAGAACCGCACGGCCACTACAGCCAGCCGGTTAGTTAGCTTTAAGTAGTTCCAAGTCTGGGGAACTGATGACCTCAGATGTTAAGTCCCATAGTGCTTAGAGCCATTTGAGCCAAAATACTTCATTACCAATAAATAATTGCAAATAACTGTGAGCCTGACAAACTGCAACTCACAATCAAAAGACTCCATGATTAACAGGGACTGTTAAGCAAATCCTGACTTGTCAACCACGAAACTAGCGAACCAGATCCTACCAAAATTTATCATGGCAGGAATCTCGAAAACACGTATATATGGGATGGTCTCTTATCCTTACTACTCACAGCATACGTTGGTCCACTCTCGACAAGTAGCATACCCACGGCTATTCCCTTCACGATGCAAACCGACTTCTCCTTCGCTTAATATGGTACTGACTAGCTACTACATATAGAAAGGCGGGAACCATTAAAATTTAACAAATGTACGGCACCACTCTCCCTTTTAAAAAATTAAGAACTGTTGATACTTTACTTTACTTTTTCGTGTCCGGAAACTACAGTTTTTTGCCCAATATTGGGCAATGTCCAATGCTTCTTCTTTAGCAGCCATAGATCGTCGAGGGTGCATCTGTGCGGGCAGACTTGGCATTGTAGGAGATGTTCCATGTCCTGTCGAGTGCCGCAGTCGCATTTGTCGTCATTTTCGTCCAACAAACCCCATTTGATCAGATTAGATTTCACAGGAGCCACCCCAGTTCTGATGCGGTTAAGCATTCTCCAGGTTTTCCAATCACCAGAAACGCCGCTTGGTGGGTCCTCTCTTAGTGGATAGTAGATGGGGGGCTCATCTAAGGCGCAATTTAGGAAACGGTGTCTGGATTTGAGACTGCTGGGGCCACACTCTAGGCCAAATATTGAGTGACGAGCATCAAAGGTTTGTTTTAGCTTCTCGGTATGTTCATGGGCTTTCCTACGTGAGTCAGGGTTTGTGAAACCTGCGACCCTGTGAAGATTTCCTATGGGGGTTGGTTTCATGCAGCCTGTCACTATCCTGCATGTTTCATTCAAGCTAATATCTACCTTTTTTGTGTGGGCGGATCTGCACCATACCGGGCAGGCATATTCGGCATTTGAGAAGCACAAAGCTTGGGCTGAAGTTCTGACCACGGTAGGTTTGGCACCCCATTTGCTGTTGGACAGCTTTCTTATTAGGGAATTTCGTGCTTCTACTTTTTTGCGTGTTTTTTCGCAATGATATTTGTATGTCAATGTTCTGTCCAGCACGACGCCAAGGTAGGTGGGAGTATCTGTGTGTTCTAGTAATGTCCCATCCCAGGTAACATTGAGCCTGTACTTTGCCTGCCTCGAGTTCAGATGGAATGCAATCACTTGAGTTTTGGAGGGATTGGGTTTTAGAGAATTCTTTTTGTAGTAGGTTGACATTATAGAAAGGGCGGTTTCTAGTTTCTCCTCGATGGCTTCAAACCTGTTGCCTTGAACTGTTATTGCCAGGTCGTCTGCATATACAGAAGTTTTGGTTTTGTCTGGAGTTGGTTGGTCATTTGTATATATGTTGAATAGGATTGGCGCCAACACGCTCCCTTGGGCGAGCCCATTTTTCTGATTCCGCCATCGACTCTTTTTCCCCTCAAGCATTACGAAGAACTGTCTATTTTGGAGCAGGGATTCGATTATCTTGACTAGGTGGTAGTCTTTCAGGGTCTCGTAGATTTTATGCAGTAGTGTCCGGCGATGTACTGTATCATAGGCGGAACTTAGGTCGACTAGTGACAGCCCGGTGATTAGTTTATTCTCAAACCCATCCTCGATATGTTCCGTCAATGCTAGAATTTGACTGGTACAGGACTTTCCAGGTCTAAAACCTGCTTGGTGTGGAATTAGCTTCGAGTTGATGAAGGCTGTCCGCTGCACTGTCGGAGGCCAGCTACGATGGCATGCTGTAGCCTCTCTAGATTCTGGGAGGGACAGGCTGCAGCGCGCCACAGTGACTCACGGGCAAGCACGTAATGAATGCTGACATTGTGACATCTACAACATAGTTACGAAACATATATTACACATTTTACAAACATTCATTTTAACATTTCCTGAATATTAACACGTTTTCAGATGCTGGTTTGACTAAGGAGATTAAAAAAAAAAGTGCATTTTCCAGAATGACACAGCACGTAGTTCACTAACTATCGTACCGTGTACCACCGCACTACCTGACCGCTTTGCTCTGTTAATCGAATGATGACACTGTCTGAGTGTCATCAGTTGTTTGACAAACAGAACGTCCACTACTTGAAAGATTTTCTACATTAATACTACTGTCAAAGCTGTGTTGAGATTTTTGCTTGGTGAGCTTCTTCGATTTCAAACAATTCACTCAGTGTGAAATATAAAACCTTCCTGGCATATAGATTGTTCCGTAATATTTTGGACACAAGAGTCTCCAGGCCATCTCCAGATATATAATGGCGAAATTACACTAGCTCAGTGTGCTTTCTCCAGTACACAGTTGAAGATGGCTAGAAAATTCTGCGCCGAAACATCGTGGCAGCAAGTTAAAGGTATCCGGCAGATCGCCCGAAATTTTATGAAACAGTTCGCTCGATGTTTCACAGAGCCTTCGCTTACGTATCTAAGAGGAGCTAGAAGAATAATGATGACAGGGATTAGAGAATCAGTCTAATATGCACTGCACTGTTCATGAGAAAAATCAGACTTTCCTGCTAAACCATGTTAGTGGGCAGCCCAAGCTGTGCGTGATTCCTTGCTTTGCTTAACGCACTAGGGGGTCAGCAAACCACAAATCTGTGAAAGGCCCAAGCTACTAGGTCAGGGAATGACGGGGGTTTTTGAACCACTTCATATAGTTTGCCAGTAGAAAACAGTGAAAGAGAACTCTGACAGCTAGTGTCAGATACCTGACTTGCCATGCAGTTGAGAACAAACCGACGCAGACAACTGTTGCTTGTTTCGTCCAAGCAAGCGATTGGCCGAGGCGATGCAGCTTGCGCCACTACTTACTGCTGCCGTCATCGCTTTGTTGTTGTTGTTGTTGTTGTTGTTGTAGCAGGAGGGCGAGCAACTATCGCATTTCCATCAGCTACTGCTGTTATTGTTGTAGTTCCATCTGCTGGCGCTACAACTTAAAAAACTCAGGATCCATGACCACATGCTGAGTAACGCCCTGGAGTGGGATTGCCTTAGTGACCGGGTTAACTTCGTCTTCAGTCCGGGATCGGTATCAAGACTTTTCTTAGAAAACTACAAATATCGAGGAAATTCATCTCTGCTATGATAAAATCAATTTTGTTTTCTTTACAGGAATTTCTCTATCGTAAACAGAGCTCATAACATAATCAGTGGTCTCCCTCCATTGTACTTCGTTCAAGATGAATCTCGCTCCATTTTGTTCATCTTTCCCAGCAGTAGGTATGCTTCTTAAAGCTACGACGGACAGCGGCTGTGTACTGTATCTCTTACAGCATCTTACCGGCATCTGGTTCTCTAGTTCTGATCATTCCGATTCAAGAACTTCTGTTTCTGATAGACGTAATTTCCGGAATGTTACACAAGAGAGTATCACTAAACACACCCAATGAGACGCATAGTTTTTCTATTAACTGACTGTAAGCCGAACTACTATGATTGAGATATTTTACTATGTGCTCTGCTTTGACAATTGATTGTTCTAATGCCTTTCTGTTTTGTGTTTTACAGGTAAGTTCTACTTCTTCCGTATCTCTAAGGTCTACGTGAGTACCACATAATCTTAATAATGACTTTTTTCATACACTAAAATATAACGATAGTTTTCGTGAAACCTCTTAGCTTTTTTTTTCTCTAAACTTTGCAGCAGGCTATGTAGTTTGTTAATATGAATTTTCTTGTTTCCTTATAGGCAATCGACTCACTTAATTTAATGCTGCTATGTTAATTATATCTCAGATTATTTCTGTTATTCATTTTATGTACTGATATTCAACCGCTGAGTTCCTTGACATTTTATTGTAAAAAATCCGAGTAATGTGGAACAAATTTTCTCTTGTAGATATATTTAATATTAGGTGCTCTCTTTTGCGAATGTAGCACAATATAACATCTCAGTTATATGTGCAGGATTCGTTGTCTTCACGGTTTTGATTTACTGATAAAGATGACCAGAATAAAATTTTATATTGTAGTTACACAGTGCAGTACAAGGATATTAAAATTTGTGAAAGAATTATAATAAATGTATATGATATGTCTAACAACGCTCCGCGTTAATCAGCAGCTATTGCTTTGGCAATCTAATCACTATTGAGCTGGAGAAAATAAATACCGACAGCCATCATTTTATTAATTACTATACCAGTTTCGGTGTCCCATTGGCACCATCGTTAGGCCCCTGTACAAATCGACAGAATCAAACTTACAACATACAACTAATCGGATATGCATCGTCAGTTGTCATTATTTAAAATAAATGACCCATACACATGCATTAGTAAAAAGTGCAAGAAGAGAGATCAAAGCTATCAACACGGTAAAGTAAAATGTATGACATACAATACTGGTCACAGGATTGTCATGCACTCATTGACTGTAGTAATAAAAACCACTTACAATTCAGTGCTAACACAATATTATGTCATAAAGTAAAACTTCTCATACTGTTATAATTAGAGAGGCGTTCGCTGAAAAATACTCTGAGTCGTGTCGTACGAACAACGGTATCGCATGCATTGGTCATACTATAACGAAATGTCCTAAAGACAGAGAATATACAGTATCTCAATATATTAATACTGAAAAATAAGGAACCGAAATAATGAACGATTTAAACATGATACAGGAATAACGCAAACTAACCCTAGCAGAGTATTTGAACTGTGAAGGTGACCCATTGGGGCCCGAACCGTACAGTAACCCTGGGTTCGGGGTGGGTGGACTGCTGTGGCCTGTTGTAAACCATTGAGGGCTACGGCGGGACGAAACCTCTCCGTCGTTTCTAGGTCTCCAGTTTAAATACACAATACAAGTGTTTCAGATACGTTGCAAGCTTTTTTTAAGGCGTCGATGAGTGAATTTTAGGTAAACCATGGTTACATAAAATCTTTGCTGTCTTCGTCGTGGTAGTAGCAGTAGTTTTATAATCCGCGAAGCACTTTTACAAGGATATTTGACATGTTGCGGTGTTCAAACATAATTCATATGTAAATTTACATATTTACAAGACTAGTTTGACAACGATGGGACAGGTAGTCGTCCGTGACCTTATGATAGGAATCGTTTCGTGAGGCAATTTAGGGAAACCACAGAAAACCTAAGTCGGGCTATCCGGATGGGGATTATAACCCCCATCCTCCAGATTACTAGACCAGTCTGTTTAAAGCAGTACCGCCTCATTCGGTTTATGCCTAGTGTGCAATGCTTTTTGTTTATATGTTCTTCCAAAGAAGTTACTTCTTAATATAAAAAAAACTACTGCGAAACTCTTAATCTGATTTTCGAAACCAGTCACTGCATATACTGCGCACAAGATAAACACAGTGTGTTGACATCCGGACTGCAACGATGTTTCGTTCACGTTTCGTTTACCACAACTTCCGATTTATATGCCTGAAAAATTGAGTCGGTATCTTTCCATAATGAGATGTTGAGCTTAGAAATAGGATAAGGTGTTAATATTGCCCATTGCAGACGTTTTCAGAAAAACATAGTGATGAAAAGAAAGACTCTTTTTTAATTATGTACTTATGTGATATTTTTACCAAGCTCTTACTCTTTGGTGCGGTTTGTTTAGCATACGAGTGGAGGACGGGTATATATGGTTGTGTTATAGTGTAGCGATGTCCTCTGGTAGCGCTAATTTTTTCTGTCTACAGTTCCATTTGTTCCTCGACGCTTACTTGAACTGGATCACGGAAGATGTGTGTGAGATCTAAATCACAGTGCCTAGTTATCGCTTCTTTCGTGACTTGTCAGCCGATTCATTCCAGTGGAGATCGTAATGTCATTTCATCCATTTAAAAATATCTTAGTTGCTCCACTGCTGCAAGTATTCAATGCGGTGGATTAACTTATACACAAGGGAGTCGTAAGGGCATCGTCACCACTTCAATACGTGTAATTCTTTTTGGAGGTCCGGCGGTACAAAATTCAGATCATCCTTTTGGGAAGCCTACTTAAGTGTCTCTAAAATTACTGTCAATTCTACTTTCATAATCGATGTTTCCTGCGTCACACGAATGTATGCGTAACCAGTACCCACAGAATCCTTTCATGCGTGTGTATATACTATTGAGGATGTAGGTTAAACAGTGTCAGGAAATTGTCATTACATCGTAGAGCACCATACACAACAGCAACGTCATGGTGTTTGAAATCTCAATGTTTGTGGACGGAAGGTGGTATGTTTGTTGCATAGCTGGCGGCCGTATGATTGATGATCACTCCGTCGTGACTCAGCGCCGGCCCCCCAACGTAATTAAAACCGTGGCGTTAACATGGTTTGCTAGACATACTTAACTGTCAGCCTGGGTGTGGAAGCTCCCTATGGCGTAATCAAATATGCACAGATCTCTCGCTTGCTGAGTCAGTAATTTAGCAGTCACTGACCGAGTAAGTAAATCCTCCGTCCTCCGAGCTGTTTTCGTTTTCTTTTAATCTCTCTTCCTGGCGTGCGATATGTAAACTAATATCGGTAAACGTGCACTTACGGTGTCGGCCGCATTTGCGTTGCGTGCTGCAGTTCCTGTTTGCGCGGTGAGTGACGGAAAGTGAACATGATTAATATTTAATCGGATGATTAGACAACATGGCGGAACCAATGAGAAAATAGCGTTCGATAAATGTCATGGTGCGGAGGCATAGTGGAATATACAGTGTTGTGCAGAATATCATATAAAACGGAATTGTATTCATAAATCCTACGTAAGCACAACTTCGAATATCGGGATATTCCGAAAATAGCCCAGGAACTTTTCGAAACGATGATTGGGCTACACTACAGACCAGTCCGTCTCCAGACTCAGTTTTCCTACAAATTTGTTGGCTTAACCAAGTCACAACCAAATTTCATTTCCACCTAATCTACACACACTATAGAGCAGTCCATTACCATAGCAAGTTTTCCTGCAGTCATAATCGTTGGCATCACCAACTCACAACCATCTATAACACTGGAATTCCTAACAATATCGCAAGAAATGCTGTCATATTCCTAGAAACACAAGTAATATATACGGAAAGCAGTTACCAGGTTCATAATCCATATAAAAACTCCTCCCGAACAGGCCATGAAGGCCTAACGGTACCGACCGGTCGCCGTGTCATCCTCAGTCCATAAGCGTCACTGGATGCAAATATGGAGGGCATGTGGTCAGCACACCGCTCTCCCAGCCGTATGTCAGTTTCCGAGATCGGAACCGCTACTTCTCAGTCAAGTAGCTCCTCGGTTTGCCTCACAAGGGCTGAGTGCACCCCGCTAGCCAACAGCGCTCGGCAGACCGGATGGTCACCCATCCAAGTGTTAGCCCAGCCCGACAACGCTTAACTTCGATGAACGGACGGGAACCGGTGCTACCATTGCGGCAAGGCCGTTGGCTTATAATCCATGTAGGCACATCAATAATCATCAATCTAGCGTTATCCATGTAGAAAAGAAAAGTCACCGATTCGTGTTTTTTGCAGAAACAAATCATTAGATTCGGAGATTCTCATTGGATGCTCTGTACTATTACGCGATTGGCCACGACCAAGGAAAACGAATTGCCAACGGCAGCACACAGCGGAAGAGTCGCCGACAACGTCAATGCACTTTAATCCTAATGATGACGGTGAGGTGACCCGGCGAAATATAGCATCGATATGTATTTACAATTTTGTCTTTGAAAGATTGTGAGCGGGGAGCTGGGGATGGAAGAGCCAGGCAACCAAATACACTAACGGAAGAAAAATCGCAACACCAAGAACGATTTGCGCGACATAAACTTAAGTCGGTAGACGTGTCTCTACACCTGAAAGATGACGTCTATTAAAAATTTTGCACCAGTCGCATACGAGGGTCGCTAGAAGCGCTATTATGATGCTGCAAATTAAGTTTTCTTTAAATACACGCAGTAACGGTCATACCCGCTAGGGTAGCCGAGAGCGCTAACGCGCTGCTTTGTGGACTCGGGTAGGCGCACTGGCCCCGGATCGAATCCGCCCGGCGGAGGGACGACGAGAGCCGGTATGCCGGCCAGCCTGGATGTGGTTTTTAGGCGGTTTTCCACATTCCGCTAGGTGAATACCGGGCTGGTCCCCACGTTCCGCCTCAGTTACAGAGCTCGCAGACATCTGAACACATTCACACCATTTCGTGGATTCCACTAGACACAGACAGCTGGGGTACACTAACTCCGTCCTGGGGGGTATGGGGTGGCGGCAGGAAGGGCATCCAGCCACCCCTTAAACTTAACACTCCAAATCCGATTAACCATGGCCGACCCTGCATAGCCGCGGGACACGGTGCAAGCGATAGATAGATAGATACGCAGTAACGGTCACGCGCGTTAGAATGGACTTGGTGAGTCGGTGTTAGTTAAGAATGACTTTGAAGCGACAAAGATGCCATTATCAACACCTCACAGAGTGCGAACCAGATCGTGTAAAAGGGCTACGAGAAGCTGGATGTTCCTCCCTAGATACTGCAGAAAGACTCGGCACAATGTAGCCACTGTACATGATTTCTGCCAGCGGTGGTCACGAGAATATATGGTAGCAAGAAGACCGGGCTCTGGACGACTACGTGGCGCTACCGAGAGGGAAGACCGTTGTGTTCGGCGTATGGCAATAGCGCATCGTAGTGCATCTGCTGCAGCAATTTGAGCAGCAGCTGGCACGACAGTGACACTGAAGGACAGATGCCCCAAATCACCGCCATTTGCGACTTCAGTGGTGTCAAGCGAGAGGTCACTGCAGGGTAGGGAGGATGTATGTTGTCCCCCTCCCGCTGCCGTCTCAGTACAACTTCAGCTGCCTGGCAGGCCCACATCCTCAGGTTCAGCAACCTCAGACCTGGTCCCCCATCACCACATACTGTCAGAGCGACAAAATTACTAAAATACCTGGGTAGTAGAGTTGGCAGCAGCATCAGCAGTCTCACTCGCCGATACGCCGACATGCCCAGGAACCCTCACAAACGCCTGGATACAGCATTTGATGAGTACATCGCTTTGCTGGTGACAACAGCTGTTGAACCGAAGATTAGAGTTCAATGTCCAGTTACCGCAACGACAAGATCATTAGAAAACATTCTGCTGGGGATGCAGCCAGTTAGAACAGTGTGCTACATGCCTTTTTACACCATCAAATTTCGTTCCTATAGGGAGCAGAGGTGGTGATGTACACTCAGTGCTTTGTGAACTTGGAGCATCAGGTGCTACGGGCAGCATTTGTCTGCCGGATGAATACGCTAAACTCGGCAACCAATTTAGTCACTTCGTGATGTATTGACGTGGCATACCCACCTCTCTTTCTTTCGTTTGGTCACTCATCAATAATAGCTCACAATATCACGCTGTCGAGAGACCCAACACATAAATATTTGTAATAGTTACAATGGTTGGACAAAAATAGGGAAACTCCGCGAGAAATACACTACTGGGCAATGAAACTGCTACACCAAGAAGAAATGCAGATGATAAACGGGTAAGCATTGGACAAATATATTATACTAGAACTGACATGTGACTACAGTTTCACGTAATTTGGGTGCATAGATCCTGAGAAATCAGTACCCAGAACAACCACCTCTGGCCGTAATAACGGCCTTGATACGCCTGGGCATTGACACAAACAGAGCTCGGATGGCTTGTACAGGTACAGCTGCCCCTGCAGCTTCAACACGATACCACAGTTCATCAAGAGTAGTGACTGGCATATTGTGAAGAGCCAGTTGCTCGGTCACCATTCATCAGTTTTCAATTGGTGAGAGATCTGGAGAATGTGCTGGCCAGGGCAGCAGTCGAACATTTTCTGTATCCAGAAAGGCCCGTACAGGACCTGCATCATGCGGTCGTGCATTATGCTGCCGAAATGTAGGGTTTCGCAGGAATCGAATGGAGGGTAGATTCAAATGGTTCAAATGGCTCTGAGCACTATGGGACTTAACTTCTGTGGTCATCAGATCCCTAGAACTTAGAACTACTTAAACCTAACTAACCTAAGGGCATCACACACATCCATGCCCGAGGCAGGATTCGAACCTGCGACCGTAGCAGTCGCGCGGTTCCGGACTGAGCACCTACAACCGCGAGACCACCGCGGCCGGCTGGAGGGTAGAGCCACGGGTCGCAACACATCTGAAATTTAACGTCCACTGTTCAAAGTACCGTCAATGCAAACAAGAGGTGACCGAGACGTGTAACCAATTGCACCCCATACCATCACGCTGTGTGATACGCCAGTATGGCGATGACGAATACACGCATCCAATGTGCGGTCACCGCGATGTCGCCAAACACGGATGCCACCAACATGATGCTGTAAACAGAACCTGGATTCATCTGAAAAAATGACGTTTTGCCATTCGTGCACCCAGGTTCGTCATTGAGTACACCATCGCAGGCGCTCCTGTCTGTGATGCAGCGTCAAGGGTAACCCCAGCCATGGTCTCCGAGCTGATGGTCGATGCTGCTGCAAACGTCGTCGAACTTTTCGTGCAGATGGTTGTTGTCTTGCAAACGTCCCCATCTGTTGACTCAGAGATCGAGACGTGGCTGCACGATCCGTTACAGCCATGCGGATAAGATGCCTGTCATCTCGACTGATAGTGATAACGAGCACGACGTTCCGTATTACACTCCTGAACCCACCGACTCCATATTCTGGTAACAGTCATTGGATCTGGACCAACGCGAGCAGCAATGTCGCGATACGATAAACCGCAATCGCGATAGGCTACAATCCGACCTTTATCAAAGTCGGAAACGTAATGGTACGCATTTCGCCTCCTTACACGAGGCATCACAACAACGTTTCACCAGGCAATGCCGGTTCGTGTATGAGAAATCGGTTGGAAACTTTCCTCATGTCAGCACGTTGTAGGTGTCGCCACCGGCGCCAACCTTTTGTGAATGCTCTGAAAAGCTAATCATTTGCATATCACAGCATCTTCCTCCTGTCGGTTAAATCTCGCGTCTGTAGCACGTCATCTTCGTGGTGTAGCAATTTTAATGGCCAGTAGTGTACATGCTTGAACATAAATGCAGATGGTAGTCAGGCCTGCAGGTTGCGCTTTTGCTCGAGGGGCGTTCAATAAGTAATGCACCACATTTTTTTTTCTGAAAGCAGGTTGGTTTTATTCATGATTGCAATACACCATATTATTCCTCACTCTTTTTGCTACAAAACCCAACTTTTCAACATAATCTCCACTCAGTGTGACGGGTTTACGCCACGCATGGTACCACTCAACTGGTCGACGTCGGGGCCAACCTCTTGTTGCATTCCCCTCATCCACGTTCTGCTTCCTGCAGTCTTCTTTGGGCCAAACAAGTGGAAGTTGGAAGATGCGGGATCAGGGCTGTACAGTGGAGCCCGTGAAGTCTGGTGTCAAGAGCACAGTACATGATCGTTGGAACAGTGGTCCCTGGTTATGTTCACGAACGAGTCCAGGTATAGTCTGAACAGTGATTCTCGCCGGGTTTTCATCTGGCGTGAACCAGGAACCAGATACCAGCCCTTAATGTCCTTGAAAGGGACCTGTATGGAGGTCGTGGTTTGATGGTGTGGGGTGCCAGTTTTGCGAACACCTCTCTGATGCACAGGCTTGTGTGAGGCCTTGCGTTGCCATGGAGAAGGAGAAGTTTGTTTGCATTTATATGGCGACGAACACGGTGAACTAGTTTCTTGAGTTTCCTGAGAGTAGCACAGTACACTTCCGAGTTGATCATTGCATCTTGATGGAAGACATTAAACAGAGTAACCCGTTCAGAATGCCTAAACACCGTCGCCATTACTTTACCGGCCGAGAGTGCGATTTTGAACTATTTCTTTGGAGGAGAGATGATGTGGCGCTACTCCACGGATTGCCGTTTTGTTTCCACTTCGAAGTGATGAACCCAGTTTCTCGCCTGTGACGACGTGCGACAAAAAATTGTCACGATCAGCCTCGTAGCGCGCAGGCAGTCCCGCACAGATGGTCCTCTGTCGCTCTTTATAGTCTTTCGTTCAGCGGCGAGGAACCCAGCGGACACGCTGCACTGAGTACCCCAACTGGTGGAAGTGTGTGTCAGCACTACCAACAGAGACCTCCAATTGTGCATCGAGGTGTTCGACTCCGATCCGTCAATCATCTTGAATGAGAGTGTCCGTACGTTCCAACATTGCAGGAGTTAGTGCAGCTGGGCGGCACGCGGAGTCGCTTCGCCCAACGGCTCACCGTGCTTTTGTTTACTACCAGATCTTTGTAGACATTCTGCAAGCGCCCCTGAATATCTGCGATATTCTGGCTCTGAGCACTATGGGACTTAACATCTGAGGTCATCAGTCCCCTAGAACTTAGAACTACTTAAATCTAACTAACCCAAGGACATCACACACATCCATGCCCGAGGCAGGATTCGAACCTGCGACCGTAGCGGTCTTGCGGTTCCAGACTGCAGCGCCTTTAACCGCATGGCCACTTCGGCCGGGAACGTTCATTGAAAAGGACTGTAACGACAAATAAGAGGACGACAGTTGCAAATTAGTCACTGTAGAAGAATCAACAAAAGAACACGATGGTAGTTCCAGAAGAAGGGAAGTGCAGGGCAGCTGGAATTTCAAAACCAGTCATCGGTGATGGCAATGCCCGTAACAGGAGAACGTGATGTCAGAGCCATAACACTTGGACTATGAAAGAATGGAATAATGTAATTTCACAGTGTTTCCAGCTTCTGGCAGAGTTTACATGCCAAGAGTGAAACGTCGCGAGGGTTCAGTTATGAAACTTATGAATTGGGCAGCCGTGTCGTGCTATTCCATAGGCCCGATGGTTACTTTGCGAGGATTGTTGACCGTTTTGACTGATCAGGTCTGTTTGTTCCCCAATGGTAATGTTGAGTTCTAAAACAAAAGGACCGTGTTGGCACAGCTCGCATAGTCTCTGAGACGACTGGAAGTTGTTTTGAATGTCAATAGGTACGGTAATGTGTTATGTTTTTGGTGTTTTCATATCTTTGTCCATCCCCTGTGCACATTCGAAACATTACCCACGAGACGAAGAGGACACTCTTTACGGAGAAAGTAATACACAGATCTCACATTACGTTCAATTTTATACCATCCACTTTTTCAAATATTTACTTCTACACACCTTTAGAACGCCGTAGATTCCTTCACTGACCTCGTGTCGCAACGCTTGTGCTGGGCAATCAAGGGGAATTATTAATAACCTGAATGTGAGTTGCTGAAGCTGTAGTCGGATTATCCTGCTGCTGCTTATGAATGCATCAAGTGCGCTTGAGCACTTAGCGAGATGACGTAGATCCTAGCGGACGCCTCGCTGGTTGTCAGGGGCCGATCGCCTCATTAGCCATATGCGTGCCGGACTCTCAGCAGGATTGAGCATTCTGCCATGTGCGCTGCAATCGTGCGCGACATGTTTATTAGGCAATCTCTTTGACTATTGTCTACGTCGAGCAGGAATCGCAGTGTTCAATGCAGTGGAGCCAGTGGAACATCACTGCATATTGTAAATTAAAGTCCCCCGCCGCCTCTTTCTGTCTGTACGTAAAGACTGATCTCAGGAACTACGGTTTTCACTAATAGATAGGCTGATTAAAGAGAAAGATTTGTATGTACAATTTATTACCACTACGCCAGCCAAGATGCCCGGCCGTAGATAGTGCTACCCGTGCGAAGCCTGAGCCAGCCGTTACTGCTACCTAATTATCATTACGGAATTTGGATTGAGTATGGAGGCGTGCTCGGGTATTCTGTGCCGTTGTGAAAAGCCACAGTAATAGGATGGCGTAATGGTTAGTGCGTCTGCCTATTAAGCAGGAGACCCAGTCTTGCATCCCAATCTCGGTACAAATTTTCATTAATCGTTTCAGTCTGCATATGTACATCTCAGATGTTTGTGACTTTGTAAAGGTCTCTGGAAACGTATAGTTCCATTTTATTATCATTTTGGTACTTATAAGTTACCTGGTCCTAATGAGTTGATCTGGTCTACTCCAGTGTCTACATTTTGAGGAAAGATGAACAATAATTATAAACGCCATTCAAGATTCCTCCGTATCTGAACTCTTCCATTTGCATGGGAAAAGAGTACTCCCTGGTTCAAATAAGCTCGTGATTCAATGATAGCGAAAATATTTTTAAGCTTTATTCGTGTCTGCACTGCCGAAGTGCCCACAGTCTAATCTCTTAATGATGTTTGGAATGAAAAGCCATTTGGACCTTGTTTCTCAAGGTAAAATCATTGGGAGTTGTAAAGATGGGGAGAGACAGGCTGAACTCTCAACAGACGAATGTATCTTCAAGTGCCATTTCAGAGGTTTCCAGAATGCGATTTTCACTCTGCAGCGGAGTGTGCGCTGATATGAAACTTCGTGGCAGATTCAAACTGTGTGCCGGACCGAGACTCGAACCCGGGACCTTTGCCTTTCGCGGGCAGGTGCTCTACCATCTGAGCTACCCAAGCACGACTCACGGCCCCGCCTCACAGCTTTACTTCCGCCAGTACCTCGTCTCCTACTTTACAAACTTCACAGAAGCTCTCTTGCGAAGTTTCATTTCAGAGGTTTTTCAACAGTTCGGAGACACCGGCTATATTCGTCGTAGACCAATACGAAGTCGACCAGGAGTAACCATTTCACAACAGGACCCATACCCAGCCGTAAAAGCAAGGCGATTTGCGACTTTGTCTGCAAGAAAACTGCTGAGTTTAAAGGAAGGAAGGAAGGAAGACTCGGTTTAGCGTCCTGTCGATATCGAGGTCGTTAGAGACGGAGCGCATGATCGGATAGTGTCAAACATAGGGACGGAAATTGGCCGTGTCCTTTCAAAGGAACCATCCCGGCATTTGCGTGGAGCGATTTGGGGAAACCACGGAAAACCTAAATCTGGATGACCGGACGCGGACTCCGTTGTACTAACCACTGCGCCACCTCGCCCGGTGCTGAGCTTCCAGCAATCTCGAGAGTTGCAGTTTTCCAGCAAACTGTGTATCGGAAGCTGAGCGCGGATGCTCTCTGTGCCTGTCACCCGGCAGGGTGCATCGCTGTCAGCACAGTACAGGAACGGCATCGTGTATGGAGGAGTGAGCTCCAGCGAGATTGGACCATGAATGCCTTGACGAATGTGCTCTTCACATAGATCTCACTTCAATTTGCAGAATAAGGTGGTTGATACATTCATCTGGAGGAAAAGTGTTCGCATGCACAACCACAGGAACGTCACTGAAAGAGACCAGTTTGGCGCCCTTCTACTGTGGGCATGCATCGTGATAAATAGGCATACAAGGGCAACTCATTTTTGGAGGTCAAGAAAACGCAGTGAAGGCACAGAGATAGCAAAATGAGATACCTCAACCACATTTGCGAATATACTGATGTAATATTGGTCCAGACTACTTCTTTATGAGTGATATCAAACGGCATCGAGCTGCCCAGCTACAGTCGATGAATTTATGATAAATGAATACATTGCAGGCACTAGGCAACAAGCTACTGATTACGTTTCGAAAGCACTTCAGAGACAAACTACGGGCCATCTTCCACCGCCAAAGACACTTTGGGCCCTCTGCGCAGCTTTTTCTCAGCTGTAGGACTGAGTGCCAATAGGGATCATAAATTTCTTCACAGGGGGCATGCCAGTTGGCCGTGAAACATGTTTGACAGCTAGAGATAGTCGTCACCATCATCATCAATATCAACATCAATAACACTGACATCATCTCCACCAACATGAACAGAATCTCCAACAACACAACAACAACACCGATGATATGAACATCAATAATAGTAACCCTTTGACATATGTCTCTGGATAAATACCGCGACTTTGCTTCGCCTTGCATTATAGTCGTCACCTATACATATTCACATTGCTGCAGCAAGATTTTTGATGTCCTCTTCCCACTTTCCATCTTGCCGTCGCCTCGGTCTTTTGTTATCTCTTAAAATCCCGAAGAAGCTTTCTTCGACCATCTACTGTCCGCCATATGATTCACCCCCCAAAAACCTTTCTTTTCCCCTCAACATTACGATAAGTCCATATCTCACTGTCGCGAGACAAGACTGATAACAGACAATGATTTTAAAGTTTCCTTCCCAGACACATCAGACGCGTAGTTTTGAATACCATATTTGTTGTATCAAAAGCACTTCAGAACAGTTTCTCTTTATTTCTTTAGTTCTCCATCCCGTCGTTCTCTCCAGTTGCCCCACATACAGAAACTCATCAATTAGACCAATGACTCCATTATTAATTTGTGCTATCTCTTTTATAAATATATTGACTATACCTTAGTACATTACAGAATTCATTCTATACTCACTTCTTCCAATTGCTATTGATTTTTTTATACACTGAAGGAACTGGCTGGCTCTGAGCACTATGGGACTTAACATCTATGGTCATCAGTCCCCTAGAACTTAGAACTACTTAAACCTAACTAACCTAAGGACAGCACACAACACCCAGCCATCACGAGGCAGAGAAAATCCCTGACCCCGCCGGGAATCGAACCCGGGAACCCGGGCGTGGGAAGCGAGAACGCTACCGCACGACCACGAGATGCGGGCTGAAGGAACTGGTATAATGACATCTCCAAACGCTGCTATTTCACGTATGTACACATCTTCAGTCCGTCATTCAATGAAAAATTTAATTTTAACAAGTCTGAAACTCTTGAATCATTGAATAATATTGTCGCTACACTAATTTGGCCATCGTGTGTTGAGTAATGAGCGATGGCTGAAATATCACTTTTTTTTTATACGACCTGGTGAAGAAGAATTTGTCACTAGATTGACGGATATCCCACCTCATCGTGTAATATGGTGTCAGAAATAATGTTTTCGCTTTTTTCTTCCAACACGCATGATTCTCCACACCATACCATGTTATGCACATTATACACCGTGTGAAATGCTTTAATGACGATATCACTCCCAAATTGGACCTTAATTTAACAGCCTATGTCTCGTGGCCAATCGACAGATATATTTGCAGAACTGTATTCAGTGTCGTTCTAAACAGTTGATTAACTTCTCATGGTCGGAATTCACAGTCTTGTAGAATTTCTTAGAGGGCATCATATTCGCCGTTGACTGTAGAAATTATTTATTTCACAATTGCAATTTCGGACTTAGGGTCATTTTCAAGTGGTACTGCAAAACATTTTGCTTCAGCACATATCAGACTTTAAATCCTCTGACATGTATACATGTCACGTCAAAAATAAGCTTTCTGCTGTAGAAATACAAAACAAATGTGTTGTGTTGTTGTTGTGGTCTTCAGTCCTGAGACTGGTTTGATGCAGCTCTCCATGCTAACAGTAAAGCTGCATGTCCTCGGGAAAAATTACGGCTGTAGTTTTCCCTTGCTTTCAGCCGTTCGCAGTACCAGCACAGCAAGGCCGTTTTGGTTAATGTTACAAGGCCAGATCAGTCAATCATCCAGACTGTTGCCCCTGCAACTACTGAAAAGGCTGCTGCCCCTCTTCAGGAACCACATGTTTGTCTGGCCTCTCAACAGATACCCCTCCGTTGTGGTTGCACCTACGGTACGGCCATCTGTATCGCTGAGGCACGCAAGCCTCCCCACCAACGGCAAGGTCCATGGTTCATGGAGGAATGTGAAGCTGTGTAAAACGTGAAATGATATTAATTACTTGGACTATCACCAATCTTAACATTCTTCACATGAATCGTTATAAATCAATATTCTAAACAATGTTAGAAAACTGATTCGTAACGACTTATGTGAGGGATTTTAACATTGGTAACAATTCACGTAATTAACATCACTTCAGAATGCACAGAGCTTCTAAGCAAAATATTTTACAGTGCCATTTGAAAATGGCCCAAAGGTCGAAATTGCAATTGTGTAATAAACAATTTCTACAGTGAAAGGCGGATATAATGTCCTTTAAGAATCTGCAAACAGTGTTGCGAACTGAAGCCATCAAGAATGGTCAGTTCAATAGATGAAGTAAAGTCATCTAAATTTCATCTTGCAGAGGACTAAAAGTTTGCAAAGATGTAAAAAGGATCTATAATACAGGGTGATTCAAAAAGAATACCACAACTTTAAAAATGTGTATTTAATGAAAGAAACATAATATAACCTTCTGTTATACATCATTACAAAGAGTTTTTAAAAAGGTTTTTTTTCACTCAAAAACAAGTTCAGAGATGTTCAATATGGCCCCCTCCAGACACTCGAGCAATATCAACCCGATACTCCAACTCGTTCCACACTCTCTGTAGCATATCAGGCGTAACAGTTTGGATAGCTGCTGTTATTTCTCGTTTCAAATCATCAATGGTGGCTGGGAGAGGTGGCCGAAACACCATATCCTTAACATACCCCCATAAGAAAAAATCGCAGGGGGTAAGATCAGGGCTTCTTGGAGGCCAGTGATGAAGTGCTCTGTCACGGGCCGTTCTCGGCCGTCCAGAACTTTTCCCTTTGCACAAACACCCATTCTCTGTAAACTGTTTATACCAACGTTTAATACACCACCTATCAGGAGGTTTAACACCATACTTCGTTCGAAATGCACGCTGAACAACTGTCGTCGATTCACTTCTGCCGTACTCAATAACACAAAAAACTTTCTGTTGAGCGGTCGCCATCTTAGCATCAACTGACGCTGACGCCTAGTCGACAGCGCCTCAAGCGAACAAATGTACAACTAAATGAAACTTTATAGCTCCCTTAATTCACCGACAGATAGTGCTTAGCTCTGCCTTTTGTCGTTGCAGAGTTTTAAATTCCTGAAGTTGTGGTATTCTTTTTGAATCACCCTGTATACTTACTAATCAGTACAAGTTACAACTTTTCAAATATTAATCTAGTTGAGAATTTTAGTCAAACATGCCTATGCTAAAAATTTAGCGGATAGACACTGAGGTGTTGTGGTTGTTCATTTCTAGGGCAGTTTCTTTCGGCTCTATTCTGCGCCTTATAGAAACAACCAGTTGACATGTGTGGCTACTGCTGCCGGTTCTTTACGGTTTAAAGCAGGCATGACCACTTCAGAAATTTCCTGTGCTCTGACATAGTACTTGTTCTTGGCATATGTTAAGAATTATCTGTAGGAAAGTAGTGGGAGAACGCGGTCTTTTTCGAACATCAAAAGTGCACTGATTAGAAACTACATTCAAGCTGCACACAACGAGACGACTCTCTCGCTAGTTTATGAGGCCTTTCTACAGCAAATACTTTGTCCTATCCTCATTTATGCAGCAGCTGTCCTTCCGTATGCAGGAGTATGGTCAGCGGATGATTGAGTTTCGTGTTCGAATTCATATTTTTCATTTCTAAACGTGACTGGCTGATGCTGCTAGGTATAAAGTCGAGATTGTACTGTGCCTCTGCCTTGGCATTTACGACGCCTGCTGTCACGTGAAGCGTATAGGAACCTGCCGATTTTGCACCTTCACGAAATGAATTTCGCTTGTGATCAGGTGGCCGAATATTAAAATAATGCAACTGGCGGCACTGTGAGAAAGAAAATGCAGAAAAATACGTTTACTTAAGAACTATAAGGCTGGAATTGATGATCAATTATTTATGACGTGTCACCGTAAACAGATTTCTCAGAGCTTCTGACTTTTCTGAAATGAGAAATTTAAAGCCTTTATTATCATGATTCTTCTGTCGTTTCCTTGTAGAACCAGTTCGTAATTATAAACGAAAAAGTGTGTTTGTTCTACCAAAATTAATTTACTTTTTACCGGTTTCGGATTACAAAGACATCGTCAGACTTTAAATTACTATCGTCGTGAAAAAGTGTACAGTATTCGTGAACAGTGCAAAAGGGGGGGGGGGATAACGTGGGAAACACTGCAGTCATTGTCGTAATGTGGAAACGGAGAAGCTTATCTGTTTATTGGCTTTCGGACTAAGAGGGAAACATTACCGAAACGGCGAAGTTTGTAAACTGTTCCCGTGCCGCCCTTTTAAAACCCTTTTAAAATATGCCACGCATCCTAAAACGCCGCTATCCAAAACGGGCACTGAGACAACTGTGAAGCACCACGGGCCATAGATGACAAGACTGAACGGCGGCTTCACAGATGTTTACGGGACAATACGAGGGCTATGCCGAAAGTTTTAAGCAGAATGTGTGAAAAAAATTTTGCAAAAAAAACGTTTACAACTTTTCAAAATACTCTCCATTAGAATGTGTACATTTTTCCATTCTCTGAAACCACTTAGAAAATGTGTCAGTCTAAGCTTCTTTTGGGATGTCACTTAGTGCACTCTCGTAAGCTGCAATGGCCACTTCATCTGATGAAAACCGCTGGACTCGAATTTTTTCCTTAGTCTTAGGGAACAGAAAGAAGTCACAGGGGGCGAGGTCGGGTGAACAGGAGGGATGGGGTAACACTCGCACTTTTTCCTTCTCCAGAGACCGCTACCGTCGCAGGTTCAAATCCTGCCTCGGGCATGGATGTGTGTGATGTCCTTAGGTTAGTTAGGTTTAAGTAGTTCTAAGTTCTAGGGGACTGATGACCTCAGAAGTTAAGTCCCATAATGCTCAGAGCCATTTGAACCAACCTTCTCCAGAAAGTCCATCGTTCCGGCAGCCCTGTGCGCAGATGCATTGTCGTGATGCAGCAGAAGGTGCCCACTCTTGGACTTTGGATGCTGTGACGATGACTTTTGGAAGACAATTGTTCACGTACCATTCAGCATTGACTGTACGACGTGTGTCCAATGTCACAAAAAATGGTTCAAATGGCTCTGAGCACTATGGGACTTAACATCTTAGGTCATAAGTCCCCTAGAAAGAACTACTTAAACCTAACTAACCTAAGGACATCACACACACCCATGCCCGAGGCAGGATTCGAACCTGCGACCGTAGCAGTCCCGCGGTTCCGGACTGCAGCGCCAGAACCGCTAGACCACCGCGGCCGGCCTCCAATGTCACAGAGGTGAGATGCCCTATCTTTGTGAAAAAAGTTGCCACCATCTTTTTTCCAGATCTCCGACTTCGTCGAACTTTTGTGGGTGGTTCCTCCCCTGGAAAGCACCACACAGAAGACTCTCTCTTCGTTTAGCACCACACAGAAGACTGTCTCTTCGTTTTAGGGTCATAATGGTAGACCCACGTTTCATCACCTGTGACGATATTGTAGGTGTCTTGGGACTTCCCTCCATTGAATTTTTCGAGCATGAAACGACACTAGTCCACTATCGCCTCCTTTTGACTTTCTGTCAGGGAATGTGGCACCCAACGGACACATCTCTTAGTAAGGCCTAAGTGACTATGAACGATGGTCTGTGCTGCTGTTTATCCAATATTTAGAGTCCCTTCAATGTCGCAAAATGGAAGATGTGGATCTTCTATGATCATTTTCCTCACAGCATCAATGTTTTCAGGAGTCACAGCTGTCGCTCGCCGACCGGGACTAGGTCCATCGTCAATTGACTGCCGACCCCTCAAAAACTCGCGAAACCAATTTCCAACTGTGGCCCTAGAAGGGGAAGCTTCACCAAAAACACGCAGCAAAGAAGAATGGCATTCTTCAGTATTTAAACCCTTTTTATAATCGTAAAAATATCATGGCGCGAAAGTCGCGGCGCGACAGCTCCATCCTGCACGATCTCTGACTCAGCACTGACTGTGCTTTCTTACCGCGCTGTGGGGGGATCACCGCTAGCCAGCGGCTGACGCGCACGTCCCAAGGTCGAAAAACATCGCTCTTTCGAATGAAAACAACCCCATTGTCCTCCGTCTTACGGTTTACGAGCTGCTAAAAACTTTCGGCATAGCCCTCGTAGAAGTGCAACTGTTGAGCAACGATCGCCCACATGAGCTAAGGGATAAGAACAGCGTCCCTTCAATGACCGTTCAACGAAAGTAGCTGCGTAAATGCCTCCGCAGCGGGCGCATTGTTCATACAACTACGCTGACAGTTGTTCATCGGCGACGAAGGCTGGAATTTGCACGCCAATACCACAACTGGACCCCATTGAATCGCGACAGGTGGCCTTTTGAGATGAATCACGTTGTATGCTCCATCGAACAGATGGCCGTTGGCGTGTACGGCATGAAACGTCTGGGAGCAAACACCCTGCATGCGTTATGGTCTGAGGAATGTTTTCGTGATATTTCCTGGGTTAATCCCATCATTCAGCAGGGCGCAATGAATCAGCACGAGTACGTATGTATCCTTGGGGACAAAATGGCTCTGAGCACTATGGGACTTAACATCTATGGTCATCAGTCCCCTAGAACTTAGAACTACTTAAACCTAACTAACCTAAGGACAGCACACAACACCCAGTCATCACGAGGCAGAGAAAATCCCTGACCCCGCCGGGAATCGAACCCGGGAACCCGGGCGTGGGAAGCGAGAACGCTACCGCACGACCACGAGCTGCGGTCCTTGGGGACCATCTCCATCCCTACATGCAGTTTGTTTATCCTCGGTACGATGGCATCTAGCAGCAGGGCACTGCAACGTGTCACAGAACTAGCCGTGTGCGTGCATAGTTCGAAGAGTATCAGGGTGAGTTTACCTTAGTCTCGCGACCAACAAACCCCACCCGATTTAAACGCAGTCGAGAAGCTGCGAGGACATCTCGTTCGGGCTGTTCGCGCTGTGAATCCTCAACCAGCTGTGGACCTATTCTGTATCGTTCATACCGATCGGTGTAGTTGGTTCGTTTCGGTAGTGACGTCATTTTCGGTTCTTTATCGAAATATCCTATTCAGTAAGCCTCTGAGACCTGTTACCGAACGGTCCTCCCACCGATTTTACGACAATTGTACCGAGAGGTTTTTGATTTCGGTGTGGCCCTGTCGATAGGTGAGCTGTGGTTTATGTACACCTATAATTTTTTATTTTAAACATATTTAGCGGTTTTAGCTTTGGATTTAGTGATTGTGTTACTAAAGAATCACCAGAGGACGCATCTGACTGGAAAGTGAGTTCATAATAGACTATTTTCCTTTGTTAGAAATGCGGTTAGGTTAGGTTGTTACTGTGAATGATTACATCCAAAAAGAAAACGTTTTCGGTCAATATTCTCTCAAAATACGTGTTATTTTAATGCAAATAAGAGTTTAAAGATCATTAAATAGCAAGATATCGGCTCTGCTTACGTATATTACACGAGTGTGAACTAACGTTACTAGTGACTTTGTGTACTTTTGCCCACAAATGGTTTAGTTAGTAAATATAGAAACGTGTTTACAACTTTTAAGTAACAATGGAAAACAATTATGTGAAGCCTGATATTAGAAACCTTCCAAACTATTACGCATTTCTGACTTACGCAGCATCGTTTGGCAACGAAATCAGCCTACGTTCCTCTGCAGTAGTAAAAGAATTCATCCTGCAGTAGCTGTTAAGTGTAGCCAAGTGGTTAGCACGCGGATAGGTGCAAATTTTTTTTTTTTCCTCTTCATATATGCAACACGTTCTGAGACATTGTTATTCGTGTAAGTTAAGATTTTTCTGCAATATTACTTACATGTAAGCGCGCACTTCCTCAGTAATGATTTCGTGATTTCTGTGTGTTTAAAATACAACATATGAAATTGTTGGAGATAAAATTGCTGTGAGTGTCAGAAATAATTAACCATTTTTTCCGAATATGTAGCGATTTCCGAGTATGCGGTTAGACAGGAATCTAAGAGCACAACTTAAATTACTGGGAATGTAACTAGTAGCAGTCATCTTCATAATCTTGCTTGTCACAAGTCTTTATCTGCGATCGAATCCTCAACAACAGTAGACAGTGTTGTGTCTAGACCATACAGCCTAGACACAATGCTGTAGCCGATAGGGCACGCAAGGCTAACGCAGACGGGCGTGAAGTCTGGAACATGAGAACTTATAAATGAATAAGAAGAAAAGTACGTAGATGCTTGTTACTTAACTTTTAATTAGTCCTTGGAATACATCTCTCTTGAATATTAGTAAGCTATAGGCACTGATACAAATGGCGCCTTGCTAGGTGGTCGCCAGTTAACTTAGCAGAGGGCTATTCTACTGTCTATCTCTCGGCAAATGAGAGCAAGGCTTAGCACGTCCAATCGCTAGCTATGTTGTCCGTACAACTGGGGCTGAGGTCTCCTCAGTCTCTCGAGACCTGCCTTGTGGTGGCGCTAGGTTTGCGATCCCACAGTGGCGACACGCGGGTCCGACATGTACTACAGGACCGCGGCCGATTTAAGTTACCACCTAGTAAGTGTGGTGTCTAGCGGTGACACCACATTCCTCCCCCGCAAATCGGCGAACGGTCGTGAGATAAGGCTTCCGCCCGCCGTGGGGAGGACCGCATGTTGACGTATGCGATGAGGTGGGGAGCCTAACAACAGGCGAGGCTGTGCCACCCGCACCCGGCCATTCGGTCCGAGGGGAGCTAGGAAACGCCTGAAAACCTAGTACAGGGTGCACGTAAACATGCGGTGTATGCGCACGTAATGAGACAGGAGGGGCCGAAGGGTCGACCTCCATTGCGTCGGGGAATCCGACGCGCGATGACGACATCTGGTCCGGAGCGGGCAAGAGGTCCATGGCGGAGGACGGCTGGTCACGGGAAGCGAGCGGCGGCGCGTGACCCTGGGAGGCGCCGGGCGGTTGCAGCGAAGCGTCCACTGCGGGCGGCGCCGGCGGCAGCTGCGGCGGCGGCGCGACGCCATGAGGCAAATGGGAAGGCAGCGTCGGTAACACCTGGGGATGAGACGAGCCAGTAGATGGGTCCCCAAGGCGGTGACCGGACGGCTCCGTCGCTGAAAGCAGACGGGGAGCGGCAGAACCCAGGCGACGACAGAGGCGCACCTGATTGAGATGCTGACGCACCTCACCAGAGGCCCCCAAAACCAAATACATCGCGCGGCCGAGGCAGCGAAGAATGCGCCCTGCGAGCCAACGCCGTGAACCGCGATAGGTGCGATAATAGACAACGTCGCCAGGAGCAAAAGCAGGAGTCTGCCGCTGCACAGGAACCTGATGTGGCGGATGCAGCAAAGACATCAAGGTGCGATGAGAACGACCATGGAGCAATTCAGCCGGCGAGCGACCATCGCGGGGCTGAAAGCGATACGAAGACAAAAAGAGCAACAAAGCGTCCTCCCGAGAATGCGACTCTTTCAATTTCAACATCTGTGACTTGAAAGTCCGGACCAATCGTTCAGCGGCACCGTTTGACTGAGGCGAAAACGGCGCGGATGTCAGATGTTGAATACCATTGGCCTCGCAGAAGGACTGAAATTCTGCGGACATGAATTGTGGGCCATTGTCGGAAACAATAGTCTGCGGAAGACCTTCAATGCAAAAGATAGCAGACAAGGCTTGGATTGTGGCAGAAGACGTCGTGGAAGACATCCGGACAACAAAAGGAAAATTACTGAAAGCATCGACCACAACCAACCATCGAGCATTCCAGAATGGACCAGCAAAATCGATGTGCAAACGTTGCCAAGGGGAAGTGGCTTTCGGCCATGCAAAGAATTTCCGCGGTGGTGCGGATTGTTGTTCGGCACACGCCACGCAAGAGGAGCACATATTCGTAATCGCAGTATCGATTCCGAACCAAGTACAGTGCTGACGAGCAAGTTGTTTCGTACGCACTATACCCCAATGTCCTTGGTGGAGAAGCTTTAAGACAGAGGACTGTAACGAACGTGGGACCACGACTCTGGACTGATCATTATCGGAACGCAACAACAAAACACCACGTCGGACAAAAAGTCTCTCCTTGTGAGCAAAAAAACGACGAACCAAAGGATCCTCGATCCGTGACTTTGACAAGGGCCATTGCGTAGCAACAAAACGCAAAACAGTAGCAAGGACAGGGTCAGCAGCTGTGGCTGCAGCGACACGACGAAAATCAATCGGAAACGATTCGACCACGTCATCGGTTTCCGAATCAATGAACATGCAAGCAAGTTCGGAAGAATCGAATGCTTTATCCTCAGCAACAGGCAAACGGTACAACGCATCAGCGTTTCCGTGCTTAGCAGTGGACCGATACAAGATATCGTAGCGGTACTGCAAGAGAAAAAGAGACCAGCGAATGAATTTCTGCGCTGTACGTGGAGGTACAGGCTTGTTCGGATGAAAAAGCGATGTCAAAGGTTTGTGGTCCGTGATGATTGTAAAGTGACGACCATACAAGAAATCATGAAACTTTGTAACACCAAACACGAGAGCTAAAGCTTCTTTCTCTATCTGGGAATAATTTCTTTGCGCAGAGGAGAGCAATTTGGACGCAAAGGCAATAGGGCGATCATGCGAGCCATCCTTGTGCGCAAGCACAGCACCGATCCCGAAATCCGATGCATCCACCATCAACAAAAGGGGTTTCTGGGGATCGAATGGCGTAAGGCACGTATTTGAAAGTAACGCCGATTTCAACTGGCGAAAGGCGCGTTCGCATTCCGTCGTCCAGACGAACGGAACACCTTTACGGCGTAAACGATGAAGCGGAGCTGAAATGGAAGAAGCATTGCGCACAAACTTTGCATAATAATTAATTTTACCCAGCACACTCTGTAGTTGTTTAACATCCCGTGGCGAAGGCAACTCCTGTATGGCACGGAGGTGCTCTGGACTCGGATGTATACCTTGGGCATTTATGACATGCCCCAGGTAGGGTAAGTCCCGAGCAAAAAACACACATTTGTCCTTCCTCAAGCGAAGACCATTCTGACACAAGACCTGAAATAATGTTCGGAGATTTTGCAAATGTTCGGCTTCTGTCTTTCCTGAGATCACAATATCGTCCAGATAGTTCGCAGCAGTAGGGACCGACGCACAAACAGTTTGTAAATATTGCTGAAACAAAGCAGGGGCGGATGCACACCCGAATGGCAGTCTTTTGAAGCGATACAAGCCAAGATGCGTGTTTACCACCAAGACGCGCTGGGATTCTGCGTCCACAGGTATTTGCAAGTACGCATCTGCTAGGTGCAATTTTGAAAAATATTTTGCCGGGCACAGTTTGTCAAAAAGATCTTCCGGGCGGGGCAAAGGAAAAGTAGCAGTCACAAGTTGAGGATTCACAGTTGCCTTGAAGTCCACACAAAGTCTCAGTTTACCGGAAGGTTTTGGCAAAATTACTAAGGGTGAGGCCCAGAGAGAAGCCTGCACACGTTCAATTACACCTTGAGATTCTAAATCGGCTAATGTTCTGGCGACCTCATCACGCAATGCGTGGGGAACATTGCGCGCTCTGAAAAATTTCGGTTGCGCGTTTTCTTGCAGTTCCAAATGCGCTTCATAGTTCTTAGCGCAACCAAGGCCCGGTGTAAAAATGTCTGCAAATTCTTCACAAAGACTAGAAACACTGGCGGAAGGCACAGTCTGATTCACTGATAGGACCTGATTTACTATAGACAAATTAAACAATTGAAACAAATCTAAACCAAACAAGTTCACTGCAGTAGAAGAACGAAGAACGTAAAATGAAACAAGTTTCGTTTGTCCCTTGTATGTTGCATGAAGGCTGCACTGTCCTAACACAGGGATATGCTGTCCAGAGTAACTATGTAACTTAACATTTGCGGCACGCAATGGCGGTTTGCCCAGTTGTTTGTACGTGTCGTGATTGAGCAATGAAACTGCAGCTCCGGTATCGAGCTGGAATGGTATCACTTTGCCTTCAAAGTTTAAGTCCACAAAAAGTTTATTGTCCTGCTGACGACAAGAGCGACTGTCACGTGCAATTTGAACTGATACAGGTACAGAAGCACTGGCGACTGTACGGGATTTCCGGCGACGTCGACGCACACTTTTGGTGGGACGAACATAGTCACTGTTAGCTAAAGTGTCACTGGACGGGTTGGAATGAACTACATGAATGTCCATGGGCGAAGGTCCACGAGCCTGATTGTCCTGGGTTCGATTCCGGCGCGAAGCAAAGGGCCTGGAATTATTGTGATTGTCTGATCTAAGCCTTTTCTGGCAAACACTTTGAACATGTCCTTTCTTTTGACAGTAAAAGCAAATAGCTTGGCGTGACGGGCAATTTTCACGCGAATGTCTAGTGGCACACCGCGGGCATGATTTCACTGCAGTTGCTTGCTTACGCGGCGCACGTGTTTGCAAGGTAGGCTGCCGCTGCTGTGACGGGCGCGAGGGCCGCGTAGCGTCCCGTGCAGCGGGCCCGGCGGGCCGGTTAATGTGACACACTGCTGGCGAAGTTTCAAATGAGTCCTGAGCAGAGTCAAGTGTGTCTTGCCTATCCAGTATGTCTATCACTTGTTGAAGGGAGGGATTTACTAGTTTCAAAATCTGTTCCCGTATGCGAACATCAGAAACGTTCTGTGCAATTGCATCACGCACCATAGTATCTGAATAAGGGAGGCCACATGCACATTCAAACGCACACTCCCTAGTAAGTCCTTGCAATGTCGCAACCCACTCCCTATAAGTCTGACCGGCCGTACGTTTTGTACGAAAGAACGTATACCTTTTTGCAACTACATTAACTGTTTCCTTGAAATAGGCATCTAAAGCAGACAAAATTTCTTCGTAGGTCAGAGTTGCTACGTCGCGTCGGGGAAACAATTTCACTATCACACGGTAGGTAGACACACCGACACAAGAAAGCAAAAACGGCTGCCGCTCGTTACCTTGAATTCTGTAGGCTGTTAGATGAAACTGGAACTGGCGGGACCATTCTTGCCATGTTTCTTCGGCCGCCACGAATGGTCTAAATTGCGGTGCAACAGCGTTTTGTGGCAGCGGTAGCGATGAAGCGGCGGCTGCCGCATCGTGTTGCAGCACACGTTGACCCTGGACGAGCTGTCCCAGGGCATCCAATAACGCCTGCGACTGCTGATTCTGCAAGCGAAAAAATTCGGACAGTACATCCGGAGATTGTGGCGAAGCCATGACACAAACGAATTAATACAAACTCTTTTTCTCGTCGCCAATAATGTTGTGTCTAGACCATACAGCCTAGACACAATGCTGTAGCCGATAGGGCACGCAAGGCTAACGCAGACGGGCGTGAAGTCTGGAACATGAGAACTTATAAATGAATAAGAAGAAAAGTACGTAGATGCTTGTTACTTAACTTTTAATTAGTCCTTGGAATACATCTCTCTTGAATATTAGTAAGCTATAGGCACTGATACAAATGGCGCCTTGCTAGGTGGTCGCCAGTTAACTTAGCAGAGGGCTATTCTACTGTCTATCTCTCGGCAAATGAGAGCAAGGCTTAGCACGTCCAATCGCTAGCTATGTTGTACGTACAACTGGGGCTGAGGTCTCCTCAGTCTCTCGAGACCTGCCTTGTGGTGGCGCTAGGTTTGCGATCCCACAGTGGCGACACGCGGGTCCGACATGTACTACAGGACCGCGGCCGATTTAAGTTACCACCTAGTAAGTGTGGTGTCTAGCGGTGACACCACAGACAGAGATGAAAGTTCTTCGGCATAATATTTTTAAACTGTAGCACCATATACGAAACATTTTCATTCATAAGATGCACTGCAGGAGCTCTCGAAAACGAGTTTTTTCCATTTTGTTTCTAAGACCGAAATCGTTGACTTATTATATAGGGAAATGGGCTACTTAATCATTTGGATCTCTAGGAGCGAGTTATAACCACATTCTGTTTATCTTCTTATTCTTTGAAACTCTCAATCAATTTTTCGGGTGTTTTTATAGATGTATCAGTGCAATGTGGTACTACACACTATTCCTAACCCATTTTCCGAAACGTAAAATTCAAAATACGATGTCAGTGTGAATAAGAATGAGATGACATAATGCGGAATTGACGACAATCTGCAGAATACAGGGAAAAACGCTATCGTTATAATGCATGCATGGAAACATGCGGTCAAGCAAACTGTAAAAATTCCTATTCATTTCACCTGAGAATCATTTTCGTCCGACATTTCCGTTGGTATTTTAGTAACACTTCGAACTGCGAAAACGCAAGTTCGGTACTGCGAAGAATAGCGCGCCTGTGTCGTCTGCTAGCCGCTTTGTGTTCGTGGCGCTGTGCGCGCTGCAGTGCGCATGCGCAGGTGTGCGGCCACTTGCTTTTGATTGGCTTGAGCGACGCGAACCGACAACATCGCTTCGGTTCTCTAGAACCGAACGGTATCGCTAGCGAAATGCATATTGAATAAAGATGGGACTCTAATTCGAGTACTAGACCGTGCCGGCCGGAGTGGCCATACGGTTCTAGGCGCTACAGTCTGGAACCGAGCGACCGCTTCGGTCGCAGGTTCGAATCCTGCCTCGGGCATGGATGTGTGTGATGTCCTTAGGTTAGTTAGGTTTAATTAGTTCTAAGTTCTAGGCGACTGATGACCTCAGAAGTTAAGTCGCTTGGTGCTCAGAGCCATTTGAACCAACTAGACCGTTCGGTGCTCTTGAGTACCGAAACGATCGGCACAATGGCGGAAAGATACAGAATAGGCACGCTGTCCACGGCACTGGAGTAGGCATAACTCCACATCCCTGTCGGTACGTTCCAGAACCACACTGTCTCTCTTCCTACATGTCTCGCAGCTGTCCGAACTGCAAAAGGTGGTTATTCCGGCTGTCGGTACTGTCCTGTCACATTAATGTCAATTAATGTTACTGGACAGTGTATAAAAATTCCCCGATCTGTCCCCTATAGAACATGTGTAGGAACAGCTGTGGCGTCAACTCCATCCTAGCACCAATACTCAGGATATCGAGGACCATTTGCCACAATTGTGGGCCAGCGTACCGCAGGTGTGCATACAACGACTGTGTATCATGTCTCCCAGCCAAACCAGTCCATCCAGGCAGACGGACATAACATCTTAATGGTAAGAGACCAGCTCTGTACTCTACTGGCAGTTTTGCTGTTTAATTAACGTAGTTTTGAAAGTACTGATATAAAACCACTTGACATTTCACAGAGTGGTTCAAATGGGTCAAATGGCTCTGAGCACTATAGGACTTAACTGCTGAGGTCATCAGTCCCCTAGAACTTAGAACTACTTAAACCTTACTAACCTAAGGACATCACACACATCCATGCCCGAGGCAGGATTCGAACCTGCGACCGTAGCGGCCGCGCGGTTCCAGACTGTAGCGCCTAGAACCGCTCGGCCACTCCGGCCTTCGCGGAGTGAATTTTCGTTTAACTTCCTCAGCTCCTTCTAGATGCTTAATGTTTTCTTCTTTCATTAAATGCATTTTAAGGAAAACTTTAACTTCACAGGAAATCAGAGGTCTCCGTTCTACTTGTAACATTCCCTTTCCACCTGTTTCTTGTTTCACGGAATAACGTCGCAAATGTCGCTGCATAAACTGAATAGGTGAGTGACATTCAAGCCTACGCTGGAACCATTACGAGGTTGTATTTCAAAAGGTGCTAAGTTGAGTTCTAAGATTTCATTTCACACGGCTGCGCAACGGCTGTCGTAACTCATATATAACTCGACTATTAACGAGCGCGGAAGTACGTTGATTCACGCTTGAATAATCAAAAGTTTCTTTGCATGGACTTGTAGTTTCCCACTTCATGAAAGGCGCACAAAGAAACTGAGAGTTATTGGTCGAGAGGCGGCACCAGTATCCAGACTCGTGAATCTAATCTTCTCGCAAATTCATCCACCGACTACCACATCTGTTTTACTCAGCGCTACAGAGACTAGTGGTAAAACTCGTACGGTTTTTCCTATTGGCGTATGTTTGTTGTTCTGCTCCTTGGAGTCCACTGATTCAGACTTAGCGAAATTTAGGTGCCCTATCTCTTTTTCATGCATCAGAATATCCACTTCTGATATGAGGGCGTACCTCTCTCTAATTGTTCACTATCTAATCGAAAAAATACATTATCTATGAACCCCCATATTAAGTGCAGACGTACTCTTACTTCCATAAAGGTCGCAATCAACATTTTGTACTTAGACTTGACGTACTCGATGTCGCAGGCTTTCCATTATTTGCTGACATTTTAAAATATTAGAGGCGTGATTTTTCCCAAACTAGATGCACACTAGGCATCATGAGAAAATGGCTCACAGTGCAGTCCCATGGTAGCTAACGATAAAATTTATTTTAAAAATTTGTTAGAAATCAGATGTACAGGGAACACACTGTGCCTGGTGCTATCACAAAACCCTTTGTTACCCAGTATTAAGGCATTCAGTGGCTCAGTAAGGAGTTTAATGTGCATCTACATAAATTTTTGATCATTTACCCAATAACTTAAAATATCTAACAGATCGTAACGCAAGTTTTAAATTTAACCTAAAATTATTTCTTCTGGTTAATTCCTTGTGTTCCAGTTCCTCGTATTGCAAAGACGAATTTTTATTTAAAAACTGGTGGCTTGTAAAAAAATTATTTGGAAGTATTGATACATGAGTAGGTCTGAAAATAACGATATGCTTATTAACGTTAAAACCAATCATGTGCACATATCTTGTAAACTGACTACTTTCACATCACTCCGATAAAGAGTCGTTCATATGTTTTATGAAACATGTAAATAAGTAAGGAGGCTTATCCAAATTGACCAAGACAAGCATTCCAGGGAACTGGCCTCATAATTTAAATTATAATGAGACAAAGACAGACTCTGAACAAAATGACTTTAAGAACGCTTCCAAAAAACATTTTTTCTTTGTTATGATGGTCAGTTTAGTTATTTTGTACCGCGCTTGTTTGTACTTCAATTTTACCTGGTGCACATGCTGCTGAAGTGTCATTTTAATCAGGAATATTACAGTCTCAGCCATAACAGTGTAGCAGTACTATTTTGCACACTGCAGACGACATATAACTGGGCTATCTGGATACGAGTGTCTCTTTTATTTATTGATTTGCCCTACAATGTGGTCCATTGTTCCGGTGATCAGTTTATTTAACTTGTCCTGTCCTTGTCGGTGCTTTATTTTTACAGATGCGTATGGTGAGGAAGCGTCATTTTAATGAGCAATTTCAGTTAAAGTTTCAGGTGTAAGAATGTGTCAGAATAATTTTGTACACTGTAGACATCGAATGTATGCACTTATCTGAACGAAGCGTGTAAAATATATATCAAAACACTGCTGCAAAAGGCGACGAACAGTGTGAATGAGAAACACTGTGCTATCATAACGGTGGTTTTAAAATGTTTTGATTTTATCATAAAATCTTCCTCATTTATTTAAATTAATCGTATCTTCAAAAAAATGGTTCAAATGGGTCGAAGCACTAGGGGACTTAACATCTGAGGTCATCAGCCCCCTACACTTACAAGGGAACCACCCCATCGCACCCCCCTCAGATTTAGTTATAAGTTGGCACAGTGGATAGGCCTTGAAAAACTGAACACAGATCAATCGAGAAAACAGGAAGAAGTTGTGTGGAACTATGAAAAAAAAAATAAGCAAAATATACAAACTGAGTAGTCCATGCGAATATAGGCAACATCAAGGCCGTTCTGAACTCAGGAGCGCCGTGGTCAGGTGGTTAGCGTGAGCAGCTGCGGAACGAGAGGTCTTTGGTTCAAGTCTACCTTCGAGCGTAAAATTTTATTTTTTATTTTCAGACAATTATCAAAGTTCAGGCACTCACACATAATCAACTACGCTCTCCAAAATTCCAGGACATGTTCAGATTTGCTTGGACATATGCAGGATTTGACGGTCTACTCACGCAAAAATTTGAAAACGTTAAAAACATATGTTTTGACAGAGCACAGGGAAAACTGTGCGACTGTGAAACTGTTGCATTCATTTGTTGCAGTTTATGTGACAAACTCTTACGTTTTCATCATTTTTTGGGAGTGATTATCACATCCACAAGAAAACCTAAATCGGGCAAGGTAGAAGAATCTTTTTACCCATTCGCCAAGTGTACAAGTTGAGTCGGTTGACAACATATTCCTGTCATGTGACGCACATGCCGTCACCAGTGTCGTATAGAATATATCAGACGTGTTTTCCTGTGGAGGAATCGGTTGACCTATGACCTTGCGATCAAATGTTTTCGGTTCCCATTGGAGAGGCACGTCCTTTCGTCTACTAATCGCACGGTTTTGCGGTGCGGTCGCAAAACACAGACACTAAACTTTTTACAGTGAACAGAGACGTCAATGAACGAATGGATTAGCCGGCACGGTAGCTCAGCGTGTTCGGTCAGAGGGTTAGCTGCCCTCTGTAATAAAAAACGAACTGAAACGGTTGTCTTACGGCGTCCGCCCCGAGCCAATTCAACGAACGAAAGCGAACAAAATGAGATTAAAAAAAATGGACAGATCATAACTTTGCGAAAATAAAGAAAAACTTTTCACTTGAGGGGAGACTTGAACCAAGGACCTCTCGTTCCGCAGCTGCTCACGCTAACCACGGGACCACGGAACTCCTGAGTTCAGATTGTCCTTGATGTTGTCTATCTTCGCATGGACTACTCAGTTTGTATATTTTGCTTATTTTTTCATAGTTCCATACAACTTCTTCGTGTTTTCTCGATTGATCTGTGTTCAGTTTTTCAAGGCCTATACACTGTGCCAACTTATAACTAAATCTGAGGGGGGTGCGATGGGGAGGTTCCCTTGTTAGAACTACTTAAACCTAACTAACCTAAGGACACCACACACATCCATGCCCGAGGCAGGATTCGAAACTGCGACCGTAGCAGCAGGCCGTTCCGGACTGAAGCGCCTAGAACCACTCGGACACAGCGGCCGGCTAATCGTATTTATGTACATGACTTTTTGAGAATATTGAAAGATCATGTATTTATCAAGATGCATGGACGGAGCCGAATACCTGTATTTTGTCTTATTACGTGACTGTAATTTGTGCGGGGTGTAAGGCTACTACAGTTACGCACTTATGCAAGGTCAGAGCTGGTGAGAGCACGCTATTGCTGGCAGTCGACTGTGTAATGTGATGTGATGTTAGCATGGAATGAGAGACAGCTCTTGTATGTAGTAGTGGTGTGCCAGATTCGCCACAAACAACGGTGCACTGTACAATGTTGTTCTTCCTCAGCATACTGCGTGAACGCCAGCCGCGCTATGTGAAATTTTAACGACGTAAACGGTACAGTTGTCAACACACACTAACGATCGTTCACATCGCTGGCGGACCGATCTGATTTACGTTTCTCGTTGTTTCTCTCAAACATTTCGAGAAAAAACCGGGTCCGCAGCTCGTGGTCGTGCGGTAGCGTTCTCGCTTCCCACGCCCGGATTCCCGGGTTCGATTCCCGGCGGGGTCAGGGATTTTCTCTGCCTCGTGATGACTGGGTGTTGTGTGCTGTCCTTAGGTTAGTTAGGTTTAAGTAGTTCTAAGTTCTAGGGGACTGATGACCATAGATGTTAAGTCCCATAGTGCTCAGAGCTATTTTGAGAAAAAATCGGGATGATTCATTCTGAAGATCAGGAAGATTACTACCGCCATCGGTCTCAAGCTAAAGTAATCTACATCTACATCTATAGTCTGCAAACCACCGTAAGATGCGTGGCAGACGGTACGTCCCATTGTAACGTATATTTCGCTTTATTCCTGTTCCATTCACGTGTGGAATGTGGGAAGAATGATGATCTGAATGCCTCTGTGCACGGCGTAATTATTGTAATCTTATTCTCCCGATCCATTTGTGAGTGATAAATAGGGGTTGTAATATATTGCTAGAGTGATCATTTAAAGCTAGTCCTTCAAAATTCGTTAATAGACTTTCTCAGGATAGTTTACGTCTATCTTCAAGAGTCTTCCGGTTCAGTTTCTTCAGTATTTCTGTGACACTCCCTCACAGACTAAGCAAACCTGTGACCAACCGTGCTGGTATTCTCTGCATAGTTCAATATCGGCTCTTAGTCCTATCTGGTACGGGTCCCCCATACTTGAGCAATATTCTAGAACCAGTCGCACGAGTGATTTGTAAGCAATCTCTTTTGCAGGCTGATTGCACTTCCCCATTATTCTACCAATAAACCGAAGTCTACCAAGCGCTTTACCCACGACTCAGCCAATTAGAGATGGGCAAAGTCGTGCATCCTTGGGAACTAGTTCACTGGTGATCGCTCTTTGTTGGGAACCGTTCAAATTTACTCGTTCACCGTTCATTGTGCTTGGTATATGGTTCTTATGAAAAATTGAAAATTAGTAGCATAGGTGACTGAAGATGGAAGGCGCCAAGAGGGGGTACTTGCCTCCCTCGAGTACGGAGTTTTTATTCATACCAGAGTTCCCACACACTTGTAATTTTCGTGATTCTGCAAAATATCTCGTTTAGCCAACTGTAGTGTTATGTGGCTGATCGCAGTGAAATAATATAAGGTGGAGCACGGAAAATCCGGCCCCGAGTACAGACTGCTCGCCAATTACGCAGGATATGTTGACCGCTAGAGCAGAATAGATAAACATGTAATAATTAGGCAGTGAAGAAATAACAAATAACTTAATGCAAGCAACATCGAAACAACAGATGACGATTGGTAAGAGACAATGAGCAGTCTAGTACTCGGGGACGATTTCTCGTTCGCCACCCTGTACCACTGGAATAATATTGTAGGAGTTATCATATTCTCTTTAGAAAATGTGACACCATACACTCGATTACGAAGCGCGGCCTTCACTCGGTTGTAAGTCGATCTGCCTTCCATAACAATGAACATGCTCTTTTAACTTGGATCAGAAAAAGACGGAAAATGGCCACTCGTGTGTGCCGTGCCGACGTCTTTTGCATGTGGAATAACAAAAAATCTTTCCTTTTTACAAGTATTCCTTCTGGTGTTTATCGAAATAGTGAAGTAAGATGATACGCCGTTTTGTTACCTGAAAAGATGTATGCATTACATACCACGTAATTTTTATGTAATTTACGTAATTATAAAGTACATTTTCATTACCGGTCGTGGACGCTGAACAGAATACGAAAAGAACCAGAACTTCAGAGTTCAAAAAAAGATTTGAAATAAATCTAGAATGGGCGTGCGAATGAAACGAACAACAACAACTCGATAGTGAACTAACTAGGAGCAGTCGGCAGTGGAACTGCGATGAGTGGCCACGCGAAGAAGGACGAGTCCGGCCGAGCGAGACCGAGACCGAGACCGAGAGACAGACGGGAACGGGACCAAGGCCAAACGAGACCGGCCGATGTGCCGTTCGGGAACGAGACCGACCGTTTTCCGTTCCCGGGAATTGTAAGTAGAAAGCCGCGACCGACGTGAACTACGAAAGACCGTTCCTTAGAATTCGTTCCTCGCTCGTTCCGTTCATCTTGGTGACCGTTCCTTTGGACTCGTTAGTTCACGAACGACCCATCTCTACAACCGATGTGATCGCTCCATTTCATATCCCTACCGTTATTTGTATGGTGGTCTCGACACACTTCCCTGTGGCACACCCGAAGTTACTTCCACATATGACGGCGACCCTCCATCCAAGATAACATATGCGTCGTCCCTACCAAAAAGTCTTCAGTCCAGTCATAACTTTCACTTGAGAACCCACAATATTGTACTTTTGTCAATAAGCGCAAGGGTGGTACTGAGTCAGATGCTTTTCGGAAATCAAATAATACAGCATCTGCCTGACTGCCTTGATCCAAAGCTTTCAGTATGTCACGTGAGGAAATTGCGAGTTGGGTTTCACATGATCGATGTTTCGAAGACCATGCTGGTTGGCATTGAGGCGGTCATTCTGTTTTCATCATATTGTTATAGAAGGCCGAATAACTTTTATTGAATGCTGCACAACATTTCAGAGTGACACAGATGCATGACACAATTTTTAGCACAGTCTGCAAGCAACAACGGTCGGAACGCTGTACCAATCGCTCAATTCCTCGACGACGGAAAAGTTTCTCGGTCACGGAGCCATTAGAGAACCGATGTGTAAACGTCCTCATCATTGGAAAATCTCTTCCCCTCAAATTTTCTTTCAGCTACTGAATGGATGGAAATCCTACGGTGCGATATCTAGGCCTCCCGATCAGTATGAAACACATCTGTGCAGCCTTGATTAAATTGTGGCACCATTTCTCTACGGCTAGACACCACACTGCACTTGGTCCGTATACCGCCTGAACTTGACCGTGAATCTGTGTGCAGTTGAAATCTTTTGCTCAGAAGAGTAGATAACTAAAGAGATCATCAGAAAAATGGACAAATGTGTTTTGGAAACATTCTCAAAATTATTTTCTTCAGAATCGGCCTTTGTCTCGTTATGGTTTCAATTATGAGGACAGTTTTCCGGGATCTGAATATGGCTTCTTATTTGTAGCCTAGATAGACACGAAGCCCACGACCACCACAATTTATATGCCCGCGTACTTTAGCTTTGGGGTTCGTTTGCTGTTGCCATGTCATTTCACTCGCAGACTGCGATACATGTGTCATCCGTACAACAACAGAACTGCGTCGACAGGAAATCCTCAACATGTAATCTGATAATGTGGCCGTCTTATTGCGCAATGGTCTTAGCGTGCGACGACATGTGTAATTTACTTTCTGAAGTCCCTACGTAGTTGATGTCAAGACTCTACGATATATGACCTCCCTTTCCTCATTTTTACGTATTTGCGCAAACTACTCTTGACGTCAAACCAAACAGACCGCCGAATACGAACCGCTCGTCGTTGTAGGAGGTGGTAAGACATTCTGAAATGCTCCTTCCTCTTACGTCGTCTCCGAGTATCGGTAGCGTCTGACGAAGAACCAACGCGTCCGCGACCAGAATGCACGAACTCTGTGCGCTGTGCAGTTGGCGAGACGAATCACGTGACGTACTCCTCCGTAGAATTAACCGGAAACGACTGTTAGCGGGTCTGGATTATTTCTGTGCACTTCTACAGGTACACATTGATGAGCCAAAGCATTATGACCACCTGCTCAATAGGTTGTTTGTTCGTCTTTGGGACGAAATACATCACTGGCTCTGCGTATCAGGGATCCGACACTTTGTTGGTAGATCTGCGGATGTCTGTGGCACTAGATGTCTACGCACACGTCCTGTAATTCGCGTAAATAACGGGCCGCTGATTTGCGTACGCAGTGATGCGCCCGATAACGACACGGATGGTTTCCATAGGATTTACATCAGGCGAATTTGGTTGCCGAGACATCAACGTGAGTTCACTATAATGCTCCTATGCTCGTCAAACCACTGTAGCACTACGGTCGCAGGTTCGAATCCTGCCTCGGGCATTGATGTGTGTGATGTCCTTAGGTTAGTTAGGTTTAAGTAGTTCTAAGTTCTAGGGGACTGATGACGTCAGAAGTTAAGTCCCATAGTGCTCAGAGCCATTTGAACCATTTTGAACCACTGTAGCACGATTCTGGCTCCTAGACAGGGACAATTACACTACTGAAAGATGACATCACAGCCGGGGAAGACATTAAGCGTGAAGGGATGCTGATGGTTCGCAGCTGCCAGTGTGTCTTCGATTACTACTACAGGCCCCATGCAAGCGCAAGGGAATGTCTCCAATAGTATATTACTGTTCCCAGCAGCCTGCGTCTGTGGCGAGCGTCACGTTTCGAGCTGCCGATCACCTCGACAACTGCATTTGTGGAGACGACCATCGAACTAGTATAGCAAATACGAGGTGCGGCTAGAAAAAAACCGGACTGATGCTGGAAAAACATTTATTTACAATTATTTACAATTTCATGTTATCTCCTTCAATGTACTCTCCTCCTCGGTCTCTACACCGCTCCATACGAAATTTCCACTGTTCGTAGCAATGCTGCAGATCATTTTCGGTAAGTCCATACATTACTTCCGTCGCTTTTTCTTTTACTGATTCAACAGTCTCAAATCTAGTTCCTTTCAAAGCTGACTTGACTTTAGGGAAAAGAAAAAAGTCACAGGGGGCCAAATCAGGTGAGTAGGGTGGATGATCTAAGATGGGAATGTTGTGTTTTGCCAAAAACGTCTTCACTGACAACGCACTGTGAGCTGGGGCATTGTCTTGGTGAAGGATCCATGACTTTTTTCTCCACAAATCGTTCCGTTTTCTCCGTACTCGCTCACATAGGGTAGCCAGGACGAAAATGTAGTAATGCTGATTCACTGTTTGTCCCTCTGGTACCCAATCAATGTGCACAATCCCTTTGATGTCAAAAAAAAAAAAAAAAATCATCATTGCCTTGAATTTCGATTTTGACATTCGTGCTTTTTTTTGTCGTTGAGAACCAGGAGTTTTCCAATGCATCGATTGGCGTTTAGTTTCGGGATCGTAAGTAAAAAAAAACACGATTCATCGCAAGTAATAACATTTTGTAAGAAGGTGGGATCACTTTCAATGTTTTCCAGGATGTCAGAACAAATCATTCTTCGGCGTTCCTTCTGTTCAATTGTGAGACACTTTGTTCATGTTGAAACTTTCATGAAGAATCTGCCTAACATTTTCCTTGTCAACTCCTGTTAACTCAGACACTGCTCTGATTGTTAAACGGCGATCTTGTCGAACAAGTTTACCGATTTTTTCAATGTTTGCATCAGTTTTTGCTGACAATGGTCTGCCAGTGCGAGTGTCATCACTGGTGTCTTCGCGGCCATCTTTAAATCGTTTAAACCACTCAAACACTTGTGTTCGCGATAAACAATCATCGCCGTACACTTGTTGTAACATTACAAACGTTTCACTTGCAGATTTTCCTAGTTTGAAACAAAATTTGATGTTAACTCGCTGTTCTTTCTGTACACTCAACATTTGCCGACGCACAGACAAAACGTCAACTACTTAAAACAGACGCCACGGGCAGACTGAGTGCAGGAGGCAGATGAAACTCGAGCAGTAGGCGGAGCGAGAGTCACGTGACAGGCCACGCGACTTTCAGCCTTATTGCATTCGTTTTATTGTTTCACCAGTACTAGTCCGGTTTTTTTCTAGCCACACCTTGTATGTGATTCACCCGAAGAGGCTACGCGTTTCCATTGACCGACGGATCCCGATGGATTCGTGCCCACTGCAATCCTAATTGACAATGACGTTGGGTCAACACGTGAACGCTGGGGGTGGTCTGCTGCGGAGCTCCATGTTCAACTGTGTACGATGAATGGTGTGCTCCGAAACACTTGTGCGTGCACCACCATCTATCCTACTTTATTCATCTGACAAGCCTCCGAAACCCACGTTCTGTGAAGTGTCATAGACGTCCAACCATTTAGCGGCTAGTGGACACTTCACCCTCCTCCTACCTCTTTCCGTAGATGCTCACGACAGTAGCACTTGAACATTCGACCAGCTTCGCCGTTTTCGAAATACTCGTTCACAGGCTCTGCTTAATAATAATCTGCCCTTCGTCCAAGTCGATTATGTCAATGTATTTCACCAACTGCAGCCCATATCTTCGCTACGGTAATCCCCCGTCCGTATCTGCTCCGTTTACACACGTTTGCTCCTGCGTCACGTGCATGCAACGCCACGTGGTGGCGTCCTAGGTCGCGGTAGGCAGTGGTCTCAATATTTTGGCTCATCAGTGTGTATGGTCCAGTCACAATAATGTGACCACCGCCGATGTCGACGTCAACGTGCAATAACCACTCGCAGATTGCGACTTTATGAGTTAACATGTGAAGGCCCTGCGACAGAATGGCTTAGTGGTCATAGCATGTGTCTAGACAACAGCCAACTGGGGATCCAGTTCCGATCCGGCATAATTTTTGTACTCAGCCCTCTGATTTCAATCAATGTCCGCTCCCAGGCAATGTTTGTAATTCCTTTGTGTCTTATTAATAACGAAGTAGGCAAATAAAAATCTGAAAGGACTTGGATTAGTAAAGACTCTAAACTTCAATTCTTGTTCCTTTATAATGGTTCTTTCACTCACTCTGTTACCTGTGCTCCATTTCTTTCGAACATTTAGATGGATGGTACTTATCACATAAACAGTTGAAACAAATATATTCGCGGCATCACGATCATCAAGTAATACAATCTACGCGCAGCTACATCGTTTCTTATATAGATTCGGTGGAAAACATACTTGTTTTACATTTAAAAGTGTTTGTTTTTCGGTAATTAATTTTGATACACACCTTGCTTAAGATAACATTGCCTGAAACGTGGGTGCTGAGAGCTAGCTGATCGTGATGAATTACGCTGTGAATTGTTAGTGCATCGGCGCGTCTGCACAATTCGAGATGGGTTTCCAGAAGCAGATTGCAATTTCGAAGCTTCGAAAAAGAGTTTTTAACTTTTCGATAAATATAAACATCACGTGGGTGGCACTCAGGTGTGCAGTTTGGGGTTATTACTTGTACCGTGCAGGTTGACTCTCGTCATCTATAAACATGCTATAATACAGGGCGGTATTAATTTGTGCACTCCAGGAATCCAATATCAGACAAAACTTGTTACAAGTAACGTATGCCTTTCAAATGTTCTTAAGATATATTTCGTAACCTTTGTCAGTTTACCGGATTTTGAGTAAGTGACGTAAACACTGTTTTTGACGATTTGTTGGTCGGCCGCTGTGGCCGAGTGGTTCTAGGCGCTTCAGTCCGGAACCGCGCTGCTGCTACGGTCGCAGGTTCGAATCCTGCCTCGGGCATGGGTGTGTGTGATGTTCTTAGGTTAGTTAGGTTTAAGTGGTTCTAAGTCTACGGGACTGATGATCTCAGATGTTACGTCCCATAGTGCTTAGAGCACTAGCAATAATAATAATAATTATTATTATTATTGTCGGCCGTGGTGGCCGAGCGGTTCTAGGCACGTCAGTCTGGAACCGCGCGACCGCTACGGTCGCAGGTTCGAATCCTGCCTGGGGCATGGATGTGTGTGATGTCCTTAGGTTAGTTAGGTTTAAGTAGTTCAAAGTTCTAGGGGACTGATGACCTCAGAAGTTAAGTCCCATAGTGCTCAGAGCCATTTGAACCATTTTTTAATTATTATTATTCTTCTTATTATTATTATTTAACGATTAGGTTACACCTCAGTTGGCGTCTTCTGTGCCGCGAGGACTAATTAATCTGTAGTTTCTTATAAGCACAAGAAAACCTTAGGCACCAAGTTTCCAGATGCCTTGATGGAATATTGTGCTGTGTACGGATACATTATTTTATGTATACTACCAACTGCGTCAAGGGTTCATTTTTGTCCCTTATGCAATAACGCGCGTCGAATGCAATCTTACTAGAAATTTTCTTCATACAACGAGACTTAAAATTTTAATTCTATACTAATTCAACTAGTTTGAGATATTTATTTGCCTATATCTATTATTCCTAATTGATTTACTTACCTTATTAAACCTGTATTCCTAACAAGTTCGAAACGGGATAAATACAAATAAAAAAAATTGCACTTCGGAAACGAACGCAGGTTCTCAGCTCGCCAGATGCCTTGGTCGCCACGTCGCCACGTCACCGACCCTTTCATTGTTGTGTGTTTACCTTATGCGTACATAAGATAAAGTCTAAAAAGTTTCTTTCTTTAATTTATAGGAAAATTTACTGATGAAAAATGCTCAGTTTTCAGTTATGTATGTATTTCGTCAATTTTGAGTCGACTGCGCGTCATGAACTTCAAGGGTGCTTTTTTCAAGAAGGAGAAGGAAGTGGAGAATTTGAGCCAAAATTTTTATACTCTTTCATTTTAGATAGTGCACAAGCGACCTGCCAAATATGAACGGAATCGGCTAATCCTGCAGCAGACCTTCAGTTTCTGGAATAACGTCTCCCCTTTGACTCGACATTTTAAAAATAGCGTATAATGCATAAATTTACTTGAAACGCAGCAAGAAGAATCAGATTATGATTGTAAATTTAATTATGTTTGTGACTTTCTGTTTCTGTAATTGTAAAACGCTGTAAGCAAAAACAGCTATTATCGATAAGCAGTGTCTTCTGCTAAATGCAAGGTAATCCATCAGCTAGCTGTAAAGACATACACACAATGAGCTCCCACAAGTTGCTCCGACTCACAATGAATGCGTGGGAAGACTGTCCGAGCGTATCTCACTAGCTGTAACTGATCACAAAGAAACTCTCTAGCGTCTGTTTACCAGTGGCACCGAAGAAATAAGCATTTAATGAATGCTTACACTCAGGCCAATAAACATGATACGTGAGCGAGTCGTTGGTAAATTTGAAAAGACAGGAAGCGGAACACATCTGTAAAATTGGTGTTGAAAAGTCAGATCGCACAAGACACACTGCTTATGAAAACCATAAATATATCTTTAATGCAGAGTTATTCAGTCATTGGTTTCAAAGCATTTATGATTATGTTTTTCCTAGGCACAGCATTCCTCCTTGAATCCCTTAGTACTGCATCTTATTACTGCTGCGTTTCATCTCACCTTTTTCACTCCTTGTATCTGTTTCCACTTCTAACGTCCAGCTTATTGTTATAGATTGCTTGTTTATGAATATCCTTATATGTCCGTTTTATATAAATACTGTGTTATTTTTCGTTTGTATGAATGCTGAGTAATAGCAAACAAATAAACACGTTGGTACTTGTTCCGACAGTGAGGTGTCTGACGAAATGTGAACCATTTCGTAGCTATTCTTCCTCTCCACTCGATTCATAAACGTCTAGCACTTGCAGTGTTGTTCCGTGAGTACTTCAAAGTGCCGCCGAATAACACGGAAAAACTTACATTTTCAAACAACTTTACGAAATTCTCTTTGGCAGAGAGATGTAGTAAAACAAGATATTACCGATTTTGTAGTTTGTTCGCTACTGTTTACAGGCGTGTAGTATTAGGTACTAAGACGTGGTTTGAACCGTCCCCTTTGAAAATTATGAGTGACTGCGCTGGTAAAATTCTGCGTTATTTGATACTGAAACAGCTGAGTAAAACTGAACGTACTCCGACAGTTCTCTCTTTACTTATTCTGGTCATCGCTAAACTGACACACAATATTTTTAGCGCAACGCAGTCTGACTTTCAATAGTCCCTACAAAAGAATGGCCCTGACTACCAATAACCTGTACCTTTCATGAATCACATACTCACAAAAATTTTCGTTACTCGAAGTACTGCAATACAGCGAGCGACAATACTGCCAGCTAAATAAAAGATACTAACTACTGAAGGCACTAACTACTGATAGGCATAGTTAGCAAATGAAAGATTTTGATAGAGAACAAACAACGTATTTATCTTAATAGTGTTCAAAAGTCATTATTTATCAATTCATGACATCCATCTTTACAAATTTCCTTTTTCTGACGGACACACGTCCAGATCGTCCGCTCATAGTAACCTCTCAAAACTCTGGCATCTCTCTCCTCACATCCACCACTGCTGTCGGCTCACCTCCAACTGCCCAACACTGTACGCTGTTCACATCCAACTGCCGAACGCTACACTAGCGAATATTCCAACAATAAGTACAACCAGCCAAAGACTCCACACAGCGCAGTCAGCGATTTTCATACAGAGCACTACGTGGCGTTACCAACATAAAAACCTAAACAGCCTACTTACAAGTTTTAGCGTGAGTGCATCTGTATAGCCTGAAACTTTGTGCCTTGAATGGTGTTTTCGAACATTCATTTGACACCCGAGAAAATTCAGCAAGTATCGTTAGATTAATACACGCTCCAGTCACATTAATGTGATCACCGCCTATGTTCGACGTTAACGTGCGGTAACCACTCACAGACGACAGGTGGCAGCATTAGCATTAGAGGGTATATAAAGCGTGTCGGGGGGACGCGGATAACAGTGCAGTCGTTGACGTAAGGCGCAAATAGAGCGATTTATGTGACATTCAAAGCGGCATGATCATTGGGTCTTAGGGGAAGGATGGAAGCATTTCCGCAACGGCCAAGTTCGCATACCGTTCGCGTGCCTCCGTGGTTAAAATAGATGGGACGCTCTGCTAAACCCGCAGGACCGGACAGGTAGTTTAAATTGTGGGAAGGGTCCAAAATAAGCGGCTGTAAGTTACATTCGAACATACAACTTTATTTATTTGACCAAACATTACAAGTGCCAAGAAATTAAAAAAAAAAAATACAACCTTAATTTAGCGGCTGAATGCGCCATACAATCTCATGCCTTAAGGATAAGACCACTTAAATTTAAAATCGGCTGAAACCAATACGTGCGGTTCTAGGCGCTACATCTGGAATCACGTGACCGCTAAGGTCGCAGGTTCGAATCCTGCCTCGGGCATGGTTGTGTGTGATGTCCTTTGGTTAGTTACGTTTAAGTAGTTCTAAGTTCTAGGGGACGGATGACCTCAGAAGTTAACTCCCATAGTGCTCAGAGGCATTTTTTTGAAAAGCCAATAACTGAAGACTCAAACCAAAATCAGAAATTTAAAAGGCAGAAGGCCTTATCTTAAATCAATTCTTTCAATTAGGCTGAAGGCCCAAACAATCACACCTTAAGAGCAAAACAACTTTAATTAAAAAAAAAAAAAATCGGCTGAAGGCCCATCTCTTAAGACTCAAACCAAACTTAAATTTTTAAAAGGCAAAAGGCCTTATCTTAAAACAGTTCTTTAATTAAGCTGAAGGTCCAAACAATCTGACACCTTAAGAGCAAAACAACCTTAATTTAAAAATCGGCTAGAAGCCATACAAATACAAGCAACAAGAACAAATAAGAAAAGGCAATACACTCAACGGTGCTCACAAGGGAACCTCCCCATCGCACCCCCCTCAGATTTAGTTATAAGTTGGCACAGTGGATAGGCCTTGAAAAACTGAACACAGATCAATTGAGAAAACAGGAAGAAGTTGTGTGGAACTGTGAAAAAATAAGCAAAATATACAAACTGAGTAGTTCATGGCAAGATAGGCAACATTAAGGACACTGCAACCGCAGCGGCGCCGTGGTCTCGTGGTAACGTGAGCAGCTGCGGAACGAAAGGTCCTTGGTTCAAATCTTCCGTCGAGTGAAAACTTTAATTTTCTATTTTCAGTTTATGTGACAAACTCTTATGTTTTCATCACTTTTTTGGGAGTGATTATCGCATCCACAAGAAAACCTAAATCGGGCAAGGTAGAAGAATCTTTTTACCCCTTCGCCAAGTGTACAAGTTAGGTGGGTCGACAACATATTCCTGTCATGTGACGCACATGCTGTCACCAGTGTCGTATAGAATATATCAGATGTGTTTTCCTGTGGAGGAATCGGTTGACCTATGACCTTGCGATCAAATGTTTTCGGTTCCCATTGGAGAGGCACGTCCTTTCGTCTACTAATCGCACGGTTTTGCGATGCGGTCGCAAAACACAGACACTAAACTTATTACAGTGAACAAAGACGTCAATGAACGAACGGACAGATAATAACTATGCAAAAATAAAGAAAATAAAATTTTCACTCGAGGGAAGACTTGAACCAAAGACCTCTCATTCAGCAGCTGGTCACGCTACCACGGGACCACGACGCTCCTGAGCTCATTTTGTCTATGATGTTGCCTATGCAACCCGTCGACTACTCAGTTTGTATATTTTGCTCATTTTTTCACAGTTCCACACAACTTCTTCCTGTTTTCTCAATTGATCTGTGTTCAGTTTATCAATGCCTATCCACTGTGCCAACTTATAACTAAATCTGAGGGGGGCTGCGATGGGGAGGTTCCCTTGTCAGAAGTTTCCGAGGGTCGGTCTCGAATTCAAACACCAACGCTCGCCTAGGTGAGACAGGCAGTCTGCCCACTCATCCTCTATCGGACGACAACCCAACCGACAGACAGTCAACAGACCCACCGAGAAGATAACTTCTGCTCCGCCCGACCAGCACACAACAAGGAGTTCAATGGAACAACGTAGAAGAAGGTATTGGCGTCCACAACCAATTGTACACTGAGCTGTCAAACTACACACCGTGCTGGACAGCGACAACACGACGAGGAAAATCACTGCCTGAATTTACGTCAACGGCCAGGGCAGGTAACCGGAACGTTAACGGCCACAAGGCAGAAGATTCCGCTGGTGCATTTCAATTCAAAATAAACAGGCACAGTTAAACTACACCGGAGAGTGGCTAAAACTTGCCAACTTGAAAACACACGTTGTTGCTCGCGGGAATGTCCCAGCAGCCGACAACGAAATCCAAACGACACGATGTGAACAGTCGTGACTTATTGGTAGATTAAGTCAAAACTCAACTTTCGTGTCCAGGATCGGTGAGCCACAGACCTCGTAGCAATGGGAACAGCACCACACACTCCGACCGCGCGTGGACGCCGCCAGCGGCCTCGGCCAAACCGCGCGCCGCGGAGATTTCCTCGCTGCTCCACGCCAACCGACCAACTGCCCGCACACAGCACAGCGCCAAGCCAAAGATAGTACAAGGTGCGAATATCGATACACACCGCTTGTGCCATTCTCTGAGAGAGAGAATAACAGCATAATCGCGATAACCGGCGTAGACTAAACACAAAACAGCAATCAAGGTTAAATCCAACGCATAACATGAGCTAGCCACGGCTCAGTAGACAATGCATGGCAAAACAGCGCTATCCAAAACCGGCTACGGGGCAACTGTTGTCCTCGTCTGGCCTTATATGACAGGGGTGAACGACGGCTGCGAAGATGTGTACGGGTGAATTGACGTGCAACTGCTGAGCAAAGGTCCCAGATGAACCATGGCGCTCCCAACAGCGTCTTCTCAACGACCGTCCAGCGAAAATTACTCCGCATGGGCCTCGGCTGTGCAGGAACCTGTTTCATGTACCCACGCTGACCGCCGTTCATCAGCGACGTAGGTTGAAATTTGCAGACTAATACCGCACCTCGACGTCCACTGAGTGGCGACAGGTAGCCTTTGCAGATGACAGATGGCCGTTGGAGTGTACGACCCTGCAGCAATCGGCGGAAGGATCCAGCCCGGAGGGAGGAGTGTTAAAGTCCTGAAGAATGCTTTCATGGCATTCCCTGTGTCACCTTGTCATTCTGGAAGGCACAATGGATGAATAGAAGTATGCATCTATACTTCGGGCCAATTTCCACCCCTACAAACAGTTTTCTTTTTCCTCAGCACTGTGGCAACTACCAGCAAGACAATGCACCGAGTCCAACAGCTTGGAATGTAAACGCGTGGCTTGAAGAGTACGAGTTTACCGTACTCCCCAGACCACCAAACGCCCTGGATCAAAACCAAATCGAGAATCTGTATGACTACTGCGATCGGGCTGTTCGCACCATGGATCCTCTACCGAGAAACCTAGCGCAGGCCACGCCACGGGAGTCGACATGGCTCCACAACCTGTCGGTACTTTCCAGAACCTCCCTGACTCTCTCCCCGTGCGTCCACGCTGCAAAAGATAGTTATTGGACTTTTGACAGATGGTCACATTAATGTGACTGGTGCGCATAAATACGCTAGTTATGGTGAAAAGTGCGGCGCTTTGAAGAAGAGATGAAAACGACGTGATCACTCGACTTTCGCTATAAGGAAAGACATGTAAATGATTATAACTGGAAGATACTAGCTGGGAATCGGCGAGCCGCCGTGTAGAGCGTACACAGTGTATGAAGGACTGGTGCTTGTAGTTGCTTTAGTGTGTGCCATTTGAACGAGTTACAAAACGTGAGCGGAGGCAAACCGTCCGCAGCTCGTGGTCGTGCGGTAGCGTTCTCGCTTCCCGCGCCCGGGTTCCCGGGTTCGATTCCCGGCGGGGTCAGGGATTTTCTCTGCCTCGTGATGACTGGGTGTTGTGTGATGTCCTTAGGTTAGTTAGGTTTAAGTAGTTCTAAGTTCTAGGGGACTGATGACCATAGATGTTAAGTCCCATAGTGCTCAGAGCCATTTGAACCAGCCATTTGGAGGCAAACCGTGGGCATTGTTTGTGTGGATTGTCGTGCCGTGAAACAGCAGCTATTCGGTAGGTACCACAGCGATGCATGTGTGAAAGCCGCGTGCAGGGTAGAACCAGAAAAGTCATGAAGTCAGTGCGTGGGTCATGAAATGTGACGTCATCGCAGGATAAGACTCTCCGCGTGGGAGCGGCAGGCTGTGGTGATTCACCTCACGTGGTGCACACCGCTGGGGTACTACCATTACACCGTTGACTAATGCCACGGTTCTTCAGGACTTGGTGCCCGCTGGACTGTGCGGAATTATCTGTATGCACGAGATAGTTACAACACCAGACGCAGACAACTCAACCCGCTACGAGCCATCAGTGGCATACTGACTGGCAGTAGATTGTCTTTTCGTTGAGTCCCGTATCAGAAAGTTATCAAAAGTTTGCTCAACTGCTTTTGATGACAATTACTATCAGGTTCACAACACACATTTTATTTTAGTCTTGTAATATGACTATTGCATGTCACTTTGCGATTCTGACCCAGATCTGTTACAATTACGTGATGGTTGATTGTGTGAGCTTGGTGCATTTTTGCTGGGAGTGGAAAGTCGCCAGAAGGAAGTGGGCGTGGAGGGCTCGGCAATTCCGTTGGGTCGGCAGAGGCTTTTCACGGTGTCCCAAAACCAGGGAACGAATGCCCTCTGGGTGGCAGCCAGTTTTTTGGGAACTGATTCTGTTTCTTGAAATGCTCATCGTGGACAGTTCCCGGCGCTAATCCGCTTGCCTCAGCGGTACTGTTGCAGATTGCCACAGTTTTCCCCTGAGAGTGCTTCGAGGTGAAATTTGCCTTTCTGTCCATGCATCAAAGAGGAGCCGTCTACTGGCCATTCCGTCCAAAATTACGTCAAATCTAAAATAACACCTTGTAACGTTCCCTGGCAGCACACACACTATTAATAAAATGAAATGACACACAGAATTGCTGAACTCGAGCGTGCATATTTGCAAATGCTTAACAACAACTGTGGCACGCCTGTTAGGAACGTGTACGGTAATGAGAACACTACGTACAGTTCATACCAACAAAAAGCAATTCGTATGTACTGTAATTGTTTAACAAAAAATATTTTTTAATTTTGTATAAAGGACGTTGGTTATTATTGTAATATTGTCTGTAATAATATTCTCGATGTATTTATGATTGTAATATTTCTATACTCATAATGTAATTACGAAATATGTTAATATATGCGATGAAAAAATGTAAAATATAGCCACAGAGAAAAATAATGTTGTAAGATTACAAAGAGATATCCATTATCAGCAATACTATAAAAAGCACTACATAATGTGCATTCTTTGTCGCCTCCCTCGAGAGCTGAGGGAGAGAGAGGAACCTGTGACGTAGCATTATATGAATGAGTGGACTTCTTTTGTCTGTATCTATATTTAATCGCCATTAGAGGAGAAATTATAAAGGTGTGTAATTTTAATTATTGTTATGGTCTAAATACATTATAATTTATCAAAATTGAGTATTACTAATGTAAGTTAGCTTGCCCATGTCATCTATAATATTTCTTTAAAGAATTTTCAGCACTTTTAGCGATTATCGTTGGTGTTGCTGGGCTGTGCCGCGACCGAACGATTTGCAGCGGCGGCACATTTAAAAAATCGTTCCGTTGTAAAATTAACCAAACCCGTAAATCGGGAGCAGGTAAAATTAGCAGTGAATTACGAAATATTTTTCTTTTACAGCGATCCTGAGGCTGACTGAATTTATTACTGGTTTTACATTTGTGCATTCATAGGCGGGTAATTAACGTTGAAGTTGTTAATCTGTTGGTTCTTTCAATTTCTAAAGCAAATAACTTAAAGGTATAGTGAAGTGTGTTTTGTCAATGATAATTAAACGTTCAGGTCGGCTTGACAATATTTAACCATTTTATGCTAACAGAGACAGTCTTGTGTTCCATACTAACGCCGGGAAGAATTCAGTAAATATTTAAAAAAAACCACTGCATCTAGAAAATATGTGCCAAGGCCGAAATACGTAAAAGATTTAATTTAAATAATTTTCAAAGTCATAAATGTTATTAGTCAGTTAGTTTGAATTTATCAGCATGAGAGGGTTGCTAAAGTTCACGTAATTTTAAATGTGCTTAATTCTGTCTAAATGAATTTTTATTACCACACGTAAAAAAAGGGGTTCTACAACAAAGTTCGTACTGAAACAGTAAATAACAAAAATATTTAAAGCCATTTCTTCCCCATTTTCATTCCTTCATTTTACATAATAAATATTTTTTTTTCTCATTAAAACCTCTGCCACCCGAAGCAAAGTATATTGTGCTGACTAATGGAGAGACTGTTCAAAAGCAGATCCAACCTCACGAACCGTAATGATGTGTTTTTCAAGGTTTGGTATGGAAGTTTCTGCTTCTTTCCCCAATTTTTACGTTGAAGAAGTAACGTATTTGTTCGTCATATTGGCAGCAGCATTCAGTCTCTCTTCCAATTGGAGCCTGGTTGAAATGTGTGTGAAATCTTATGGGACTTAACTGATAAGGTCATCAGTCCCTAAGCTTACACACTACTTAACCTAAATTATCCTAAGGACAAACACACACACACACACACCCATGCCCGAGGGAGGACTCGAACCTCCGCCGCGACCAGCCGCACAGTCCATGACTGCAGCGCCTCAGACCGCTCGGCTAATCCTGCGCGGCTTGGAGCCTGGTAATTGCGAGAGTCGGGCGACATTTTAATTGAAGACATGTGCGCGCTAACCCTTAAATGTAAAGGCTTACAGGTAAGTGTTGCCATCTGTTGCTGGGTACGGGAAGTATCAAAATTAGCTCTGGTCTGACCGCTAAATATCCTAATATGATATATATGGATGAGACCAGTGTCAATTTTGAAAGGTCCAGTATCCGGCAACAGATGACAACACTAATCTCTAAGCTTTTACATTTGAAGGTTAGCCCGTTTTTCCGCGCATGTCTTCAATTGAAAGTAACTGCCTGGTACCGGTGGAGAAATCCGATATTCCAGTGCCTGTTTTTTTGAAAAAAGTACGATGCATGTGTATGCGAAGGAACATCTCATCGTACTTGGTAACAACACGGAATTGCAATGACTTATGTACGCAAATGAGATTGTGAAAATAAATGCCGACCGGTGTGGCTGAGCGGTTCTAGGCGTTTCAGTCTGGAACCGCGCGATCGCTACTGCGTGCTCCCGGAGGCCCTACAGGATATTAGGCAGCTGTACAAGTTTCTTTGGCTCTTCAATGTACAATATGCACAAGAGCCAAACCAGCATTGGGATCACAATTTAAGAGTGCCTTGGAGGACTTAAGATATAATAATGCAGAATGTATAGATAACGTTCCATCAGGATTCTAAAATCATTGAGGGAAATGAAAACAAAACGAGTATTCACGTTGGTGTGTTGAATGTATGAGTCTGCGACATACCATCTGACTTTCGAAAAAACATTCTCCACACAGGAGTTGACAAGTACGAGAATATCGTACAATCTGCTTAACACCTCATGCATCCAAGCTGCTGACAAGAATAAAATACAGATCAATGGAAAAGAAAATTGAGGATGTGTTACATGACGATCAGTTTGATCTTAGGAGAGCTAAAGGCAACAGATAGGCAGTTCTGACGTTGCTGTTGATAATGGAAGCAGGAAAAATCAATAACCGTTCATAGGATTTATAGATCGAAAAAGCATTTGACAATATCATATGGTGCAAGATGTTCGAAATTCTAAGAAAAATAGGGGTAAACTATAGCGAGAAATGGGTAATATGCAATAAGTAAAAGAGTCAAGAGAGAATAATTAGTGTGCAAGTCCAAGAACGAAGTACTCGGATTAAAAAGACAGTTGGACAGGGATGTAGGCTTTCGCCCTTGCTGTTCAATCAATGCATCGAAAAGCGGGGATGGAAATAAAACAGCCGGCCGAGGTGGCCGAGCGGTTCTAGGCGCTACAGTCTGGAACCGCGTGACCGCTACGGTCTCAGGTTCGAATCCTGCCTCGGTCATGGATGTGTGATATGTCCTTAGGTTAGTTAGGTTTAAGTAGTTCTAAGTTGTAGGGGACTGATGACCTCACATGTTAAGTCCCATAGTGTTCAGAGCCATTTGAACCATTTAAAAATAAACATTTAAAAATACGTAGTTGTAATGCCTTTGATGCTCAAATGTGATCTGTTGTCACAATGAATTTATAACTGATACCATTGATCCCATTATTTTTTATTTAATCTGTCGAGCCAGGAGACGATACGACATAGGTTTGAGCACGTTACGAAACAACGTATGGGCAGGTACACGAACGGCACATTCCTCCGGTGTCATCTTTTCCACTCTGCCCTGCGAACTGAAAACACGCCACTGTTGTGGAAACCGCAGCTCAAACATTAGCAGAGAGGATGGCGCCGGCGACAAATCCCATTAACGCGACTGCGATCGTATCGTGCTAGACTACTACTCTCGTCTGCCACTTGAGAGGACACTGCGGTGGGCCGCTGCGCAGCGGAATTTAATGCGATTGCCGCGCGTTTGGACTGGAATTAAAAGTTGCGCGAATGGTGGCCCCAGCTGCGGGGGGGAGGGCTGTTTGCCCGGCAGCTCTGCAGAGAACGCCGGCTCGCCCATCGCTTTGTTCGCTCAGGAGAGACTGTGGAACTTTTGCTCTCCTGCCTTAGGTCTCAACCTAGATTTCACCCAGAATGTGCGGGTCTTTCCCAGTAAAGTGTGTGACCGACGTAGTATACATAGGTCAGAATATCCAAGTGGTTGGCAGCTGGTTGTCCACAGGATACCAACTAGAGCAACGACTTGTCAGAGAGGGGATTTGGTCTCCTCTTCGGTTCAAATTCACCAACCACACCTACCGGGTGATCAAAAAGTCAGTATAAATTTGAAAACTGATTAAATCACGGAATAATGTAGATAGAGAGGTACAAATTGACACACATGCTTGGAATGACATGGGGTTTTATTAGAACTAAAAAAATACAAAAGTTCAAAAAATGTCCGACAGATGTCGCTTCATCTGATCAGAATGGCAATAATTAGCACAACAAAGTGAGACAAAGCAAAGATGATGTTCTTTACAGGAAATGCTCAATATGTCCACCATCATTCCTCAACAATAGCTGTAGTCGAGGAATAACGTGAACAGCACTGTAAAGCATGTCCGGAGTTATGGTGAGGCATTCGCGTCGGATGTTGTCTTTCAGTATTCCTAGAGATGTCGGTCGATCACTATACACTTGCGACTTCAGGTAACCCCAAAGCCAATAATAGCACGGACTGAGGTCTGGGGACCTGGGAGGCCAAGCATGACGAAAGTGGCGGCTGAGCACACGATCATCACCAAACGACGCGCGCAAGAGATCTTTCACGCGTCTAGCAATATGGGGTGGAGCGCCATCCTGCATAAACATCGTACGTTCCAGCAGGTGTTTAGCAGCCAGGCTGGGGATGATGCGATTCTGTAACATATAGGCGTACCTCTCACCCGTCACGGTAGCAGTTACAAAACCAGAATCACGTATTTCCTCGAAGAAAAAAAGGCCCGATAACGGTGGATGTGGTAAATCCAACCCATACCGCGACTTTCTCGTCGTGCAATGGATTTTCCACGAGAGTTCTAGGATTTTCGGTAGCCCAAATTCTGCAGTTGTGGGCGTTGACAGACCCTCGGAGCGTGAAATGATCTTCGTCGGTCCACAGCACGTTACTCAACCAATCGTCATCTTCCAGCATCTTTTGAAACGCCCACACCGCAAATGCCCTCCGCTTCACTAAATCGCCAGGTAACAGTTCATGATGCCGATGGATTTTGTACGGATAGCATCGGAGGGTACGCCTCAGTGCCAACAAAACAGTTGTGTATGGAATGTCGGTGCGACGTGCGACTGCACGAGCGCTGATTTTCCCGTGCATAGACGAACCCGATACAGTCTCCATTTCTTCCTGAACTGTCTCAGCAGCATTACGCCTTGTGCTCGGTCGGCCACTAAGGGGTCTATCGTCTAAACAATCCGTGGCTTCGAACTTCGAAATCATTCTCGCCACAGCTGCATTTGTCAACGGACCTTTACCCGTTCGAATCCCCTTCCTATGGCGATAGGATCGTAACGCTGAACTAGCACATTTCCCATTCTGATAATACAGCTTCACTAAAAGCGTCTTTTCAGGTAACGTCAACATGCTGCGACTGCTGGCGCATCTGATTCTCTTTCTCATTACAGCTCCTTTTATACACGATTTTCATGCGCAATCACTGACGTTTTGCTGTCCAGCGCTATCTAAAAAATGGTTCAAATGGCTCTGAGCACTATGGGACTCAACTTCTGAGGTCATTAGTCCCCTAGAAGTTAGAACTAGTTAAACCTAACTAACCTAAAGACATCACACACATCCATGCCCGAGGTAGGATTCGAACCTGCGACCGTAGCGGTCCCGCGGTTCCAGACTGCAGCGCCTAGAACCGCACGGCCACTACGGCCGGCCCAGCGCCATCTGTCGGACATTTTGTGAACATTGTTTTTTTTTTGTTCTAATAAAACCCCATGTCATTCCAAGCGTGTGTGTCAATTTTTATCTCTCTATCTACATTATTCCGTGTTTTATGAAGTTTTCAAATTTATACTGACTTTTTGATCACCCGGTACCTATTACTACATTGCCACCTGTGAACGTCGCCTAGAGCCGGTAACATAAATGTTGTGATTAATTCCATGTTCCGCTTATTTCTCTGCACGGCACATTTGTTTTAAGGAACAGTATATCCAAATCTAGCAGAAAAGGTGCGCACAAAAGTCGTAACTTTATTGCGATCCTGGAAATCAAAATCAGGACTCCACGTTAACCAGTAGGATGTGAACGGCGTGCAGTATGGAACCACTTTACTGGTACTACCATCGCTACATTTCGTTCGTGTCCTTCCGTCCACAACTGTGCTCGATTGTCACTTTGTTATTCTGAGCGAGTGTATTCGTGGAAATCAAAACCTTGCACTGTTGATACAATACAGAAAAATCTTATCGGGAGCTGTTTGTGTACAACAACTGTCTCATATTAAGAGCCAATGGAGAGAAAATTGAGTGTTCCTCAAGGCTCTATACTGGAACCTCCAATAGTAAGGTCATCCGAAGACCAGTATCAGTTGTAAAGCGATTTACAAAAGATTGCTGTATGGTGTGGCAGGTGGCAGTTGACGCTAAATAACGAAAAGTTTGAGGTGATCCACATGAGTTCCAAAAGAAATCCGTTGGAATTCGATTACTCGATAAATGGTACAATCCTCAAGGCTGTCAATTCAACTAAGTACCTGGATGTTAAAATAACGAACAACTTCAGTTGGAAAGACCACATAGATAATATTGTGGGGAAGGCGAGCCAAAGGTTGCGTTTCATTGGCAGGACACTTAGAAGATGCAACAAGTCCACTAAAGAGACAGCTTACACTACACTCGTTCGTCCTCTGTTAGAATATTGCTGCGCGGTGTGGGATCCTTACCAGGTGGGATTGGCGGAGGACATCGAAAGGGTGCAAAAAAGGGCAGCTCGTTTTGTATTATCACGTAATAGGGGAGAGAGTGTGGCAGATATGATACGCGAATTGGGATGGAAGTCATTAAAGCAAAGACGTTTTTCGTCGCGGCGAGATCTATTTACGAAATTTCAGTCACCAACTTTCTCTTCCGAATGCGAAAATATTTTGTTGAGCCCAACCTACATAGGTAGGAATGATCATCAAAATAAAATAAGAGAAATCAGAGCTCGAACAGAAAGGTTTAGGTGTTCGTTTTTCCCGCGTGCTGTTCGGGAGTGGAATGGTAGAGAGATAGTATGATTGTGGTTCGATGAACCCTCTGCCAAGCACTTAAATGTGAATTGTAGAGTAATCATGTAGATGTAGATGTAGATTATAAGTATACAAACGTTTTTGTATACATATATACGCAGCACTTGGTGCGCATTCAGAAGTAGTAACGTCATGATTTAAATAATAAAAAAAACGCACCGATTATTTATTTTATCACGTTTAGCACAACGCGTTTGCATTGTGTTAATTATTTCTTCTGGACGGTTTCTTCTGTTCTATAGAGGAATTAGTAATTAAAAACAGATAAAAAAATTAATTTTAGGAGTAGTTGCAAGAACAGAACTAAAATATAATACGTTGAATAATATTAAATAAACGCCAATGTGCCATACAGTAACTTGTAAATGGCCAGCATTTAGCCACCCACTGAAACTAAACATTTGTACAATGAGGCGACAAAAGTTGTGGGATACCTTCTAATATCGTGTTGTATCTTTTTGCCCGGCGTATATCAATAACTCGACTTGCATGGACTCAACAAGTCGTCGCCAAGTCCCCTACAGAAATATTGAGCCATTCCGTCTCTATAGCCATCGACGGTTGCGAAATTGTTGTCGGTGCAGGATTTTGTGCACTAACTGACCTCTAGATTACGTCCGTTCACGTCGGACAATCTGAGTGGCCAAATTATTGGCTCGAACTGTCCAGAACGTTCTTGAAGCCAGTCACGGACAATTGTGACCCGATGAGGTGACATGAGATGGACAGTGCTGAGGGTGCTTACTTGGTAGATGGATGGGGTAGGACAGGAAGGTAGTGTAGCCGGTAGCAAGGGTGTATTTATTTTTGGATCAGGATGTGGCAAGTTTCTAAAAGTGATCTCTGGACAGGAAACGGCTTTTTCGAATATAAAACTTAGGCTGTGCTTCAGTGAGGAGTGCGTACGCAGCGGTGTTGTGCTGGCCACGATAGCTGGGGTGATCCAGGAATTCTGAGAAGGCTGGAAACATCTATAGCTAGCAAACGATGTGCGCAGGAGGCGTAAATACAGAGTTTGATATCGAGTTCCTTGACTTAAGAAAGATATTCGATAAATTCCGAACTTTCACCTAGTGAGTAAATCGCGATCTCACGGACTATTAGGTCTTTGTGACTGGACTCCTAGCAAATAATACTCAAACAGCCGTTATCAACTTGGCGAAATCCTCAGATGTAAAACTTAACTGCGGGAGTACCTTAAAGGTCCATCTCCTCAGTTAGCCCATAAAATAAACGATTTTTTCGAGTTCTTTTTTGGGAAAACTAATGAAGCAGTTCTGCACTTTTTTTTTTAAAAGAAATTCAATCATTAAGCCTCCCATCCGAGGAGTTATAGTTGTTCTCTTCAAAATGAGATTGTATCTGAAATCAACAAAAACAAATAATTTTTGTAGTCTAGAGGATAATGTGCATGGATTAATAGCGCAGTTTTTGAAATTGGTTCAAAATGGTTCAGATGGCTCTGAGCACTATGGGACTTAACATCAGAGGTCATCAGTCCCCTAGACTTAGAACTTCTTAAACCTAACTAACCTAAGAACATCACACAAAGCCATGGGCGAGGCAGGATTCGAACCTGCGACCGTAGCAGCAGCGCGTTCCGGACTGAAACGCCTAGAACCGCTCGGTCACAACGGCCGGCACAGTTTTTGAAATTCAAAACAATAAAATGGGGGGCTTTTGAAACAAAGATGTAGTTTTCTCGTGTGTTTTGGTCATATTTTTTGCAATAACCAATGAACAGATTAAAATAAGCACTTTGCCTGTTACTCCTTCTGGACATGCTCGAGGAATCATGAAGCCAAATTTCAGGAAAATATATTTATTAGTGTTCCCTAAATCAATTCCTTCAGCTTAAAATGCACCGTATCTCAAGGTGGTACAATGAGAGCTAAATTCAGATTAGATCCAAATTCATAGGAAATATCGATAACATTTGAAATATCCACCGCTGAAAACTACTGGGAAGTTTGTTAGCTGCCCTCATGATACGTTTCAGCAGACGTACTACCACAATTCACAGTACCCTGAAGAATAGCATGCATCAAGGTATTTAAATATTGAGTAATAAGATTAACAGTTATTTGTAACACTCGATACTGAAGAATAACTTTAAACGCAATGGCTGATGCCGAAAAATAGCCATTTGGCCCATCTCTATCCCTAAAGTAGCAGATTAACCTACTGGTATAAGATGTCGACAATGGTTCCTCGAACTCAAACTAATTAAATGGCAAATATGTACAGCAAAAATATAGTTAATGACGTAAGACACCCATGTGTGATAAATAAACTTTGTATACAGCCAAAATAAACAGTGTGCTTACAATACCAATTATCGTTAAGGTCAGCACATACAGAATACGTAGAGGCACGCCCCCACGGTCGCCTACCTTGCATTCCCGAGAACTTCCACAACTACGCCAGTGTGAACGTTAAATGCCAGTTCAAATATTTTTGCGCTCTTCCTGCGTTGGATTCAGACCTTGAAACTGCGTTGCCAGTGCTCGTTTCCGTCCCACCTGAAGCCTACGTACAGAACTACGTACAGAACTGGTACCCACCTAGCAGCCGAATATGGCTTGTAAAGCATATTCCATTTTATAAGTAACTGGAGTGGCCAGCTTTATTTAAACAGTAATTTTTCTAACTCGTGATGGTGTGAATAAGTGAAAGCCGTAGAATTCTGTTCCATCTACACTTATCCGGTAGTACTACATTCTCCAGATAGTCATTTGTTCGAATGGAGTGAAAAGTAAAATCAGATCCCGAGAGGAAGTGTTGGTTAATTCGACTCTGAATGTAATGTAACCATAAGAACGAAACGTTCTAGCTGCAGCCGCTCTCCGTTAACGTTCTGTGACTCCAATATGCAGTGTGTTTTAAACTTGAAGCGTGAAAGATTACAAACGGTAGAGAACCCTGAACTGCGTATTTCGAGAGAGGACTCAGTGGTAAGAAAAGAAATGTCAAGAGGTAAGAGATCTTCAGTGAGCAATATGCGAGGGACACGTGTTTATTAACTGCTTATGTTTCTGCACTGACTTTGCCAGCGTTACTTTGAGAAACAATATTTAATCGTTTGTGATGCGTCCACGGTGGATTTGTTCCTAAGAAATTATATGAATTCAGTAAAACACACATCTAAAAGAGTTTTGCATCACCTCGGTTCCGAGAGCTACGGAACCTTTACAGAAAACTGGAATACAGATCTGCATAAACATCATTTCCGCACTTTTCATTGCTCGTAAAAACACGCATTGCATGTTGTACCACCATACAGCGATACCTTCAGAGGTGGTGGTCCAGATTGCTGTGCACACCGCTACCTCTCATACCCAGTAGCTCGCCCTCTTGCATTGATGCATGCTTGTGGCATACTATCCACAAGTTTATCAAGGCACTGTTGGTCCAGATTGTCCCACTCCTCAACGACGATTCGACGTAGATTCCTCAAAGTGGTTGGTGGGTCACGTCGTCCATAAATATCCCATGTCGATCTATCCCAGGTATGTTAGATAGGGTTCATGTCTGGAGAACACGCTGGCCACTCTGGTCGAGCGATGTCGTTATCCTGAACGAAGTCATTCACAAGATGTGCACGATGGAGGCGCGAATTGTGGTCCATGAAGACGAATGCCTCTCCAATATGCTGCCGATATGGTTGCACTATCGGTCGGAGGATGGTATTCATTTATCGTACAGCCGTTTCGGCGCCTTCCATGACCACCAGCGGCGTACGTCGGCCCTACGTAATGCCACCCAAAACGGCAGGGAACCTCCACCTTGCTGCACTCGCTGGACAGTGTGTCTAAGGCGTTGAGCCTGACCGGGTTGCCTCCAAATACGTCTCCGACGATTGTCTGATTGAAGGCGAATGCAACACTCGTCGATGAAGTTAACGTGAGCCAATCCTGAGCGATCCATTCGGCATGTTGTTGGGCCCATCTCTACCGCGCTGCATGGTGTCGTGGTTGCAGGGATGGACCTCGCCATGGAAGTCGGGAGTGAAGTTGCGCAACATGCAGCCTATTACGCACAGTTTGAGTCGTAGCACGACGTGCTGTTGCTGCATGAAAAGTATTATTCAACATGGTGGCGTTGCTGTCAGGGTTCCTCCGAGCCATAATTCGTAGGTAGGAGTCATCCACTGCAGTAGTAGGCCTTGTCGGCCAGAGCGAGGCATGTTCCTGTCACTCTCTATCTCCTGCATTTCCGAACGACATCGCTTTAGTTCACTCCGAGACGCCTGGACCTTCCCTTGTTGAGAGCCCTTCGTGGCACAAAGTAACAAAAAATGGTTCAAATGGCTCTGAGCACTATGGGACTTAACATCTATGGTCATCAGTCCCCTAGAACTTAGAACTACTTAAACCTAACTAACCTAAGGACAGCACACAACACCCAGTCATCACGAGGCAGAGAAAATCCCTGACCCCGCCGGGTATCGAACCCGGGAACCCGGGCGACAAAGTAACAATGCGGACGCAATCGAACCGCGGTATTGAACGTGTAGGGATGGTTGAACTACTGACAACATTAGCCTTGTACCTCCTTCCTGGTGGAATGACTGGAATTGATCGGCTGTCGGTCCCCCTCCGTCTAATAGGCGCTGCTCATGCATGGTTGTTTACATCTTTGGGTGGATTTAGTGACATCTCTGAACAGTCAAAGGGACTTTGTCTGTTATACAATACCCATAGTCACGTCTACCTTCCAGAGTTCTGGGTACTGGGGTGATGCAAAACTTCTTTTGATGTGTGTATAAGAAGACGAATTAATTTTAGGGTCTTATTTGCCTGTCCCACTGTAAGAAGGATCATGGATATTTGAGAGAATGTGGTATGCTTTTATATGACACTGTAATGTAACGATTGAGACTGGCATTTGTTAACTTCGACCAGTTGCTATGGGCTTAGAGTTAGATCTCGCAGTCCTGTCACAGTCCCCATGTATGACGCTAATTGCTTGTATTGTAAGGTGAACAGCGCCATATTAATTCGTTCTCTTTCACAGTTAACGAACTTGACTCAATTTGCCATTCATTATTTTTATTTTTATTTAGTATCGGACATGAGCAGGATTTGTTTTCCTTGAATTTAAAGTCAGTTTTGCAAATGCACTCTGACATTTATTCACAGTAAAAATCGTAGCAAACTGGAACACGTTTATTACTTTCACTCGACAATTGACGATCGTCATCATTGCGTTCTACACTGAGGCCCAACACTCCCGCGCTAATCTGGAGTGTGAGACGCTTGCACTGCCCAGCAAGCCGCGCGCAACAATGCCGACACTGAATCCATTATTGTTGGGTGAAAGTATGTCAGAAGTGGCGCACCACTCACCAGAGATTCAAAGAAATGAAAAGGTAAATTTAAAAGAAATAATATAAAGACTTCCACAACCTGAGGTCTAGCGGTTCTAGGCGCTCAGTCAGGAACCGCGCGACTGCTCCGGTCGCAGGTTCGAATCCTGCCTCGGGCATGGATGTGTGTGATGTCCTTAGGTTAGTTAGGTGTAAGTAGTTCTAAGTTCTAGGGGACTTATGACCACAGATGTTAGAGTCCCATAGTGCTCAGAGCCATTTGAACCATTTTTCCACAACCTGAACGTGTGAAGTTACTGAAACCTCACGCTACGTTTATATGAGCTAAAAAATAATGTTGGGCAATCAATTTCTTCTCTCAAAGTAATCACTTTAGAGTCCTCTACCATCTGCATAGTTTTGATTCCGACGATGAGGGACAGCCTGTACAGAAAGAGCTTGCCAGAGGAACTAAAAACATCTCAGAGTTATATCGCTCTGTTGATCATGGTTGGTCCAACGTTGAAGTCTCCTTTGTGGCTACACGAGATCAGTCTGGATGTGTCGGCTGAGATTTCCATCTACATACCTTCATTTTCATAATCATCCGCAGTAAACAAACACAACATTACATTAGAGGAGTACTCACCATTGTCATCCACGAGACACAGTTTCACTGATGACTCACTACAACGAGCAAAGGAAAGGCTCAGTGTTTCAGCGTGTTATAAGAACGCTCGTGAGATCCGTCCACAACACCAGAGCATGAACTAATGAGAGGGCACACGAGAGTTAAGCAGGGGGCTGTGATGGCGACAGCCACTCTGCGTGAATGAATGTACAGTTTGAAGTTGAGACAAATCAATTAGTAATCCGATGGTAGGAACATATAAGAAAATGAATAAAGTTGTCAAATTTTGTTTGTACTATGGGTATTGTCTTTCTCAGAAAAGCTAAGAACGTCATTGAGAAATAGGAAGGTAAATCATTTTCCAGATTCTACAGTACCTTCCAAATATAGTTGTTTAGTAGCTTAAACATTTGTTTTAAAAAAGCTGTCAGTTGTTTTTGCAAAGACGGTGGCAATAAAATTAGTTGTTCTCTGTGAAAAAGGAGTTCACTGCTGACAGTATAGAAGAGTTTTACGAGTATCAGATAATGCATTCCTATTAAAAAGTAACTAATGTCACAAGAAATATTAGAAATATTGAGAGATACTGATGTGTCGTAACATTATCTAAGAAAATCAATATTTGTGCTCTACATGCGAAACACTTCTTCTCGCTCGTCTCATGAGATGGTAATACACAGAGATAGTGCACTCTTCATTGGCTAATATTCTGTCTCCTTACACTCATACATGTGTATTACATTATCTTAGAAAACCATTTATTGGTCCTCTAGAGGCAAAGCAAGTTTTCTTGCTCGTCTCATGACGTGATAATGCACAGGTAGTGTAGTCTTCATTGGCTAATTTCTTCTTCTTACGCTCAAGTTCCTACTATTATACTCAAATGACACAATTACAACAACAAATATCATTCACTGAATTCAGTTCTTCATAATTAGTGCATGTACACGGATTAAGCTCAATAGTGCTACACAATTTACTTCACTACTGCTGTTCGAATACAGTGACACATTCTATCTGCTTCACTCTAACATGCCATCTATTTCATTGTCGTCCACTGTTTCATATTTGTACAATAATGTATTAAACTTTTTCTAACGATCAGCCTTTCAAGCTTGGAATCAATTTCAATTGGAGGAATGTGTTTCAACGTGTTTTTATCATTTGTATTTTGTTTAGTCGACTGAGGCTTCTTATTCCCTATATGACAGTGCAGCTCACTTACCCACGTTTCAATTTTATACATTTTTAAAAAAAGTAGATTTTCTTTAGTATCAGTTTCTACGTTACACCTTATTTCAGGTTCCTTACTAAATAATCAAATTTTCAGTTATAGAAGTTCTAGAATACAGCTTCAGAGAAGACTGTTATAAGTCTGAATATATTTCCAGGAATAAGACCTGTTGTAAACGTTAGAGCACACATTCACATTTTAGGAAATGATCAAAAATGCATGACATTGTGCTGCCTGTATTTTGCTAATGGTTTCGGTTCTGGACCGTCATCAACGGCAGGATAATTATCACAGATGTATCGCATCTCACACACGCTTTAACATAAGTAACCACAGGAAACCATAATTGCAAAGATAATATAAAATCAAAAATTTTAACAAGATAAAATTATGTCAAAATGACAAAAGAACAACAAATGATGGAGCACTTCTTGTCCTTGTGTGACTGTGCCATCATATTTTTATCTTGTTACTATCTTTGATTTTATATCCCCTTGTCGGTTATGGTTTCCTGTGGTAACTTATGTTAAAGCGTGTATGACAAATGATTCATATGTGATAATTATACTGCCGTTGATGACGGTTCAGAACCGAAACCTGTAGCAAAATAAAATAACATTGTTACAGAGAGGACAGTGTTACACATTTTTAAAAATTTGTTCATGCTGATGACGATCGCCTAAGCAAGATGTTTAGGAAATGAGTCAGAGCGAAGCAGCGACGTAACTAAATGAATTTTTCACAGGTGTAGAGATAAAATGAAAGCACCGACGGGTAACATACGGCGCCAGAATCTTATCATCTGACTTAAGTGCCAACAGACTGTGTTTTCAGTGTCCACTGACGACACTGTTTCCAGACAGGACGCAAACAAATATCTTACAGATACGATTACGAGAGGACTTGAAAAAATAAGTTACACATGTCCCACCCTGAGGCAAATGCGCAACAAGACCGTCGCATTATCAGAAGAGAGTACATGTTCTAGGTCTCCTGCAGATGCAAGTCTGCTGCGGTGCAGATTAATAGGTGATCGCAGTGTGCGAGTGAAATGGCGCGGCAATTGGAAAAGAACTCCAAAGTTGAAGTGCGCGGGACAGTACTATTATTCTGGGCGAAACAACTAAGTTGCACCCAGATTCAGAGTGCAATTCTGTCAGCGTATGCATCAAACGCAATCGCGTGTCCAGTCGTAGTAAAAGGGTGCCAACAATTTGACGAAGGCCGCGCACACCTGGATGGCGTCGATCAGCAAGGGGAGTCATGGACATCAAAACTACAATGTCCAGGCAATCGAAGGATGCGCAGAAGTCGGAGATTTACCAACCATGACAGAGTTCAGACAACTGTTTTCGAGTGGCTCCATGAGTGAGGAACGAATCTGTCTCGTCGACGAACTGAACAGTTGGTTGAACGTTCTGAGCGTTGTTAACACAGACCTTGTGCTTGAGTCGGAAAATAGTCATATATCTGTGACACTGTGAGATGTAATGTAGCATTAAATAAAAGTTGCTTGGTCTGCGGTTACAATGTGGGACGTATTTCTTTAAGTGCCCTTGTATTTCCAATATTCCCTATGTTCTACACATTATTTCTGCTCTGTTATTGGCTATGCATTCCTGTGAGTACAAAATCTGCTCGCTTTAATGGTGTGTTGTTGTCGTTGTTGTTATGATCTTCAGTCTGAAGAATGATCTGATGTAGCTTTCCTCGCACATTATCCTTTGCAGGTCTCTTCATCTCTGAATATTCGTCCCTTGGTATCCTCTACAGTTTTTGCCCCCGCACATCCCTTTATCATCAAATCAACGATTCCTTGATGCTTTACGATATATTCTGTCAAACGTTCCCTCTTTTTAGTCATGTTACGCCATAAATTTATCTTTTCCTCAGTTCGATTCAGTACTTACTCATTACTTAAACGATCTACTCGTCTAACCTTCAGCATTATTCTGTAATAAGGCATTTCAAAAGCTTCTGTTCTCTTCTTGTATGTCATTCAAGTTTCACTACCGTACAAGGCTACACTCCAAACTAATATCTTCAGAAAAGACTTCGTTTCACTTAAAATTTATATTAGGTATCAACTAATTCCTCTTTATCAGAAATCCTTTTCGTGCTGCAGCTGCTTTGCATTTTATATCGTCTCTGCTCCGGTCATCATGAATTATTTTACTGCCCAAATAGCAAAACTCATTTACTATATTTGGTATCTCATTTTCTAATCTGATTCCTTCAGAATTACCTGATTTAATTTAACCATATTCCTTTACCCTTGTTTTGTTTTTTATTATGTTCATCTTATAATCTCTTTTCAAGATATTATATATTCCATTCAGCAGCCCTTCCAAGTCCTTTGCTGTCTCTAACACAATTACGATGTCATCGGCAGACCTCAAAGTTTTTGTTTCATCTTCCTATAATAATTATTATTATTTTATTCGTAGCTATAATTTTCAGCAACTATAGTATTATTTTCCGGGATAAATTTCAGTCGTCAGTTGCAAATAAATTTTATTATGGTCAACAAAGATGACGAGAATTCATATAAGTCAATTTTTGCAGAACACTGCGAAACAGAGAAACAAACACTTCCTCCTCCATCCTTTCTTAACATGGAAATTTGCATATGACTGACAAGGGCTACAAAATGAAGATTGTAGAAGAATTTGACATATACGAGTATAAACATTCTCTCCTAAATTCAAAAGATTTGTTCATTGATCGACTTGCATTAAAAAACATATACTATTCTGACTGCGTATCATATCTTATGAATTGCAAAAATTAGTCCATCCCTTACATATATTACAATTATGGACGTATTTTTTCAAATGTATAATATATCTTCTTTAAATGCCTTGCTTTTTTTTAACATATGCTGTTATATATCTTCGCTGGTACTAGCACAACAGATACACAGATGTGATTCAATTATTGTAAATTGTAAAAAGAGTGTTTAAAATAATCACATACAATATGTTAACTTCTGAACATACCATGGTATTATGCTTCCGTAAAGAAGATATTGACTGTCTACTAAACTAAGTTCCTTTACTATCTTTTTAAACTTTACATAAATATGTAGGCAAGGTCTAAATATATATAATAACCCTAATTTTGGAAGCTTCTGAATATGACAGTTTGTCGAAACTGGTAAAGCATAATAAAATTTATTTGCAATTGATGATTGAAACTTATTCTGAAATAATAATAATAATAATAATAATAATAATAATGACAATTTTAACTAAGATAACAGGCTACGTTAGAGAAGAATTGCACAGAAATCATGCGGATGACCTCTGGCATGATAATATCGATTTACAAGCACCGTACAACTCGTGTGCAAAAACTGAGCGACGTCTTAGAGCGTTATGAGATCAGGTCATTGCAACGAGGAAGCACCGGAAGGGTAATCTGGAAGAGCAAGGTATAGACGAAAGCTGAGGGAAACGAGGGGTCACAAGGAGACCGTGTTCCACATTAAGTGTGGATGTAAAATCTTGGCACCCACACGATATTTGAAGAAGTTGGGACACTAGTCTCACTTAATGAAAAACTTTACTCCGTACTATAGATACCACCATTTTGAAAAAAAAAACTCTAAATTTACCGGAATCTCAGCATGCCAACTGATAAAACAACCCGTTGTAATTGATTTGATGTAACATTGATCAATAAACCTAAACAGCCTACCTTCCTTATAGACATCACTGTACCCAACACAGCGTGCAATGAAAAGATGACCAAATACAGGTACCTGGCAAATGAGGCAAAAGCCATGTGAAAACTAGAGTCAGTACGTATCGTCCCTGTGGTAATATCGGACACCAGTCTTGCACCAAAGAGTCTACGGGACCTAAACCTGCATGCTTCGCTCTGGGCAACAGCAAGGGAGTTATACTGAACACCTGCAGAAAATTTAATTGGGGTTTTGGAGAATATAATTAAGTTAATGACAACCTGTCTTGAAACCCTTGTGCTTTTATCAATACCATGTAAAATGAGCGAGCCCATAAACAATAATAATTGACGTGTCTATCTTTTACTGTTTCTTAAGATATGCCGATAATTTAATCTAGGTTACTGTTAAAAAAATATTCCGTACTTGCTGCTACGCAATCGTATATAAGAGATATTTAACTTGAGAGCCGTTGTAATACGTATACGGTGGGAACTCTGGAAAACCTGCAGAAAATTCAACAAACTTCATTTTAATATGAATTACTATCTGAAAAAGCTGGACATGGGCACCCCTTGCAAATCCTTGACTGGTGCTGGGTGAGTAAAGATGTGGCATTGAAACAAACGTAATCTTCGGAACGGCTTTAGCAGTTTGTAATAATATGTCTGCCCCTGTCACGGTTCAACTGTAAAGCTCCTTCTTCGTTATTTTAGTTATTTTTGCGGCAGTCGGAATAGAGTATTGGAGCTCCGCTGAGAGGACATGTTCTATTAGTAAAAGGACAACGTGCCTAATACGAACACATGTCTTTTAAACTTTTCAAATATTAAACTTTTACAATTAAAAATGAAAAATTTTACTTTGTAATAATAGCAGAACAGATTGTGTTCCTTCGTTTTATTATACTTTTGTCATTTAACACACTCCCTGGCAATTCCTAAACTCATCTACTCTTGTATTAACTGTTAAACTCATTTCACATTCATGCTGAAGCAACCATTGCTATGTACGTTGCGTTTTTACATTTCGTACACATGTAGCATACTATCTAGAAATAAATACTTTGCTGTGGTGATACGCCTCTAAGACTGGAGGTGAGGAGAGAGTAACGTCTAAAAGCAAGTATAACTCTGCAACATCTGGAGTAATTTTAACCAAACTTGGTGAACATACGACTAGACAACTGAAAACGTACGATGCAGGTACCACGCCTACAGCTTTCTGGAGTTCAGGACTGGAAGTGGGGAGAGAGTGACATATATAATTAAAAAAAGAAAGACCAACTTAAGTGCCGAATCAATCATTTACGGACCCGCTAGGGCGACTGGAGACAATCCCGCTGACATCTTCTTCCAAGGAGGGTGGGAATGAATGGGAAGTGCATAATACGTAACAATAATCGAGAACGACAGATATCATTGTCAAACTAGTAGCTCTCCATTTCCCTTGGCTGATAGGTGACAGTCCTAAACACTTTTAAATCACATTTATTATATCATACTTTCGACAACGCATGTCGAAGTACGATACCTCTATGGGCAGGTGGGTTTATGCCAGTTAATAGGGCACGTCTGTATTGTATGTACAACTCTTTAGCTGTGGCACTGTGCTGTTTCAGTGGATTCTGTAAAAGAATGGATAGAGCCTTGAAGAGAGGCTATAAGATGAACATCGACAAAAGTAAAACAAATATATGGGAATAAAATCGATAGAATCAGGATATTGTGTGGGAATTAAATGAGTAAATGAAGCACTAAAAGTAGAAGACGAGCTGTAGAAGATAAGTTTTGTTTTTTGGACAGCCGAGTATGTGACTTTGACCGAATGCAGACTGGGAATAGCAAGAAAGCATTTCGAGAAATGAGCAAATTGTTACCATAGGACGTAAATTTAAATATTAGCGTAGGCTTAAGCGGCCATTGGTCGCAGTCAATAAAATTGTTCTGGATTTGTGACCGCATTGTCATTGTGTGAAACGTCCGACGTTTCGGCCTTCCTCAGGTAATTTTTCTTCCTTTATCTCTTGTTTTAGTCAAGTCAAGTCGGACCGCGGGGAAGATCAGTTTGGATTCCGTAGAAATGTTGGAACACGTGAGGCAATACTAACCTTACGACTTATCTTAGAAGAAAGATTAAGAAAAGGTAAACCTACGTTTCTAGCATTTGTAGACTTAAAGAAAGCTTTTGACAACGTTAACTGGAATACTCTCTTTCAAATTCTGAAGGTGGCAGGGGTAAAATACAGGGAGCGAAAGGCTATTTACAATTTGTACAGAAACCAGATGGCAGTTATAAGAGTCGAGGGGCATGAAAGGGAAGCAGTGGTTGGGAAAGGAGTGAGACAGGGTTGTAGCCTCTCCCCGATGTTATTCAATCTGTATATTGAGCAAGCAGTAAAGGAAACAAAAGAAAAATTCGGAGTAGGTATTAAAATTCATGGAGAAGAAGTAAAAACTTTCAGGTTCACCGATGACATTGTAATTCTGTCAGAGACAGCAAAGGACTTGGAAGAGCAGTTGAACGGAATGGACAGTGTCTTGAAAGGAGGATATAAGATGAACATCAACAAAAGCAAAACGAGGATAATGGAATGTAGTCAAATTAAGTCGGGTGATGCTGAGGGGATTAGATTAGGAAATGAGACACTTTAAGTAGTAAAGGAGTTTTGCTATTTAGGGAGTAAAATAACTGATGATGGTGGAAGTAGAGAGGATATAAAATGTAGACTGGCAATGGCAAGGAAATCGTTTCTGAAGAAGAGAAATTTGTTAACATGGAGTATAGATTTAAGTGTCAGGAAGTCGTTTCTGAAAGTATTTGTATGGAGTGTAGCCATGTATGGAAGTGAAACATGGACGATAACCAGTTTGGACAAGAAGAGAATAGAAGCTTTCGAAATGTGGTGCTACAGAAGAAAGCTGAAGATAAGGTGGGTAGATCACGTAACTAATGAGGAGGTATTGAATAGGATTGGGGAGAAGAGAAGTTTGTGGCACAACTTGACTAGAAGAAGGGATCGGTTGGTAGGACATGTTTTGAGGCATCAAGGGATCACAAATTTAGCATTGGAGGGCAGCGTGGAGGGTAAAAATCGTAGAGGGAGACCAAGAGATCAATACACTAAGCAGATTCAGAAGGATGTAGGTTGCAGTAGGTACTGGGAGATGAAGAAGCTTGCGCAGGATAGAGTAGCATGGAGAGCTGCATCAAACCAGTCTCAGGACTGAGGACCACAACAAACAAATCTCTTTCTTTTGTTTTTCTTTTTTTTCCCTAACTGCTGAATCAGAAAAGTTTGGTTCTTATATACTGGTGGAAGAGGCTGTTATCTGCCTCTTATAGGCTATTGACGATGAGGGGAAAGAAAAAGTCCTGAGGAAGATCACTAGCCGAAACGTCGTAAGTTTTACACATCGGCAATGAGGTCAAAGACCCAGAAGAATTTTATTTACTGTATGCTTAAACGTCTGGATGTCTGTTCCGAAGGTGTTTGTATGAAGTGCAATGTAGACAATAAAACGGTTCGCACAAGAAGAAAATAAAATATTCTGAAACGTGATGGTACAGAAAAATGCTGAAGATTAGGTGGGTAGATCGAGTTACTGATGAAGAGGTACTGAATAGAATTGGCGAGAAAAGAAATTTACGACACAGCTTGACTAAAACAAGAGATCGGCTGATAGGACACATTCTGAGACATAAAGAAATCGTCTGTTTGATAATGGAGGAAAATGTGTGTGCTTGTGGCTGGGAGGAGGTAAAATTCTAGATGGAGACCTAGGATTGAACAATACAGTAAGCAGATTGAAACGGGTGTAGGTACCGGCAGCTATGTAGAGATGAAGAGGCTTGCACAGGATAGACAAGCGTTGAAAGCTGCAGCATCAATCCAGTTTCCGGACTGAAGACCACTTCAGCAACAAAACTGTACGGCTGCCAAGTTCCGGGCGACAGAGTTCTCACAAAAAAGTTCTCTGGGTACTGGCGACGTCAAATTTGGATAAAATCCCAAGCTTTCAATGACTGCCTCCTTCATTGTCGTTAGGGCCTAAGACTGACTGTAGCGAACTGTCTGGGGACTTCATCCAAATCTGACGCGGCAAGTAAACCTAGAACTTTGTATACAACAACGTTATATATTCGAAAACTTAAGTTGGTAAGGGCAGTCATATTTTTCTTTTCCGACACAGTCGCACTTGTCTTCTCAAATCTCGACCGTCTCAAACGACCATCTTCACATCTAAGAAAAAAAGTTAAAACCACTACATAATTTAAGATGTCACAAATCATATCCATTTTAGTATTACAAAATAAACACATAAAATGGTCGTGCCCAGTTGCTGCACTGTAGGGCCATGTATTGCCGGTAACGTAAAAATATTTCGCTACATTTTGTATAGTAAAATCGAAAAACTGAAATTTATTTGGCCGTTTGAAACGGTCGAAACTGGTAACCTGAAGAGATAATTGTGATTGTATCGGAAAAAATAGGAGAGTTAATTGTTTTAACAAACACTGTTGTCACCTGACGGTATATAAAAATAACGTCTCAGGTAGCAACTGATGAAGAGAGCGAGTCATATTGTCGAAATATTGTGCATGGGCTCGACCGATATCCGCAGAACACCCGACACTTGAAGATGTCAAATGTCGTGCTTTGTAAAATCATTTTTGCCTCGTCCTATTTGCGAGGAGAACACGAAAAGGAGTAGCTAGCGATGGTACGAAGTACTCTCCGCCATGCACTACACAGTGGCTCGTGGAGTATTCGTGTAGAATTACTGTTCATAGTATGTGTAATATACATGGTGAACACAATATAACTTTACACGCCCAAAATTTCATACAAACGAAACGTTGCAACTCACTCGCTTTAAACCTTATCTTTGTAATAGAGCATCTCTGTAAATTTTTTCCCAGGCACTCAATGTGAGCTCCTCGAGTAACACGACAAACATAGAGACGATATTCGTACTCCTACCATACATGTGCAACATGTCGGGGGTGATGAAAGGACTCTACCTCTGCCGCGATTCCCGGTCGTAGCTGTGGCAAGGTGGAGGGGTGGGACAAACACGTTGTTTTTCACATAACCCCACAAAAAAAATGAGGGGGGGGGTGAAGTCAGGTGACGGTGGTAGCCATCTGGACCATACTTCATCATCAGCACCTGCATGACTGAGTCATTACCCAGCCAGATCTGTGTTTAGATGTTCGCTTAAAGCCAAGAGGAAGTGAGCCATTCTGTTTCAAGATGAAGTTGGACTCATCTTGCAGTTTAGACGTAAATCACAAACAAAGTATGTCCAGGTAGCAAATGCTTGTTACGGTTTTCTTCGTGTAAAACCTGAGGCCGTAAATCCTCTCCTTCGACATTGTGGAAAACACATTGACCTTCGGCGAATGTCGTTCGTTGTTCACTGGATAAATGGGGATTTTCTGTTGTCCAAAAATGAACATTTCGACGATTAACTCTACCACTAGTGTGAAATATGGCTTTGTCAGTAAAAATTAACATCTTTAACGTGTCGCTGCAATTGTACATCCTTACCTACATCTCGATGTAGAAGTCAGATCTGCAGCATGCTGCTCGAACGCGATCAACACCATCTTCGGACACAAAAGGCCGAACAGGACATCCGTCTCCGTAAATGTTGGCCATCTCATCAAACTGTTGTACCAGGCATAAATGCAATGTCTCTGGGTGGCTACTGGTGTAGGTGTGTGCGAAATGCTCGCTGAGATGTAATTACAGACTCTCTTTTTAATAAGTGAAGGAAACACTGCTATGGTCCAGTTGCCTTTTTCTACACTGCCCCTCTCTGGCAGCGGCAGTCTGCAACAACATAATTGGGCCCATACGTAAAAACTTCCAGAGATGCTTTATGAACAGTTTAAGTTTTGAAACGAATAACTAGTACTGTTTCTCTGTTGTGAAGCCATTGTGCAGCTCTCTCATGAATCGGTACTGAGAATGTTACGCACCAGATATCATCCGAGTGATTTATTTATCACAACATGTTTCGGGACTACGTTATCCAATTATCAAGTGCTATAAAACAAGGAACCAAATCAATACACGGCAATACTACACGTACTGACAACCCCTATTAAAATATTTACGTCGTCCTAAAGTATAACATACCATAAGCTTCTGTGCGTTTAGGCACAATCAAAAGTAAAAACCGAGCAGCAAACATCCATTATCAAACGTAAAACTCTTCCTAGAACGTCTCATTTTGGCGTGTTATACTCTCAAGACACAATGGTAAACTAAAGGCAGCCGCTTTGACCTACCAAAGCAACAACAATGTCACAGCCCTTAACGGTGCCACTGTCTATTATAAAATTTATGAACATTATAATTATGTCAGTATTACGCCTATGTTGCAAAGTGTGCATCCCTACGGAATGACCGACGGCAAATATTAAATCTAACGCCGCTAATTCGAATAAGATCGTGGGTGCTTTCAAGGAGGACATCAATATAGTGGGCCCCAAAGTGCCTCTTGGACACTTCTGTCTTTTCATTTAACACGCAAAAGATCTCCACTTCCTCTAAACCTGACAACAACCAGCCTTTATCCTCAAAGTGCGACACCTTCATGCTGTTCGTGCCGCTATCCAACGAGTGCTCTTCATTCTTGAGGTGATTCGCCACCGCCGATGAGCCATTCCTTTTAAGATTATGCTCTTTTAACCTTACTTTGGAACTTCTCCCTGCTTATTCCCTACGTATTTCAGTTCACAATGCAGTTCTCCCCTTGTCGTTAGCTCTGAATGCAATTTTCACCTTTTTGTTCGAGTACTGTACCTCAATCAGAAAAACAGAACCCTTATAGGATCGTTTTGTTGTCCGTCACCGTCTCTCTTTGACTGTTTAAAACCATTTTCTCAGGAACGGATAGACTCATGAAGGTGAAATTTATGCCACATACTAAAGCCTACGTTCCCTTGGCAGTGTAAAACATTGAAGCTTCTGCATCAATGTAGTCAAAAGTTATGGCCATTTATGTCACATTTTGACTCTCGCAACATCACTTATCAAAATATAGATCGTACTTCTCGTTGACCTAGAATCATGAAATTTGGAAGAAAAGAAAGCTTCACAGTACAGTTAAAGGAAAATACCGGAAAACCGTAAATTTACGATTGCAGTATATCAAACGAAAAAATATTTCTTCTGTTATCCGACATCAAACTTGAAATCAAAACAATCAGTAGTTCTCCATTCAGGTCGACTAGGTCTCAATGCTAAAAGTCAGTCATAAGACAAGGAATGACTTTATTGTTCATATGACGCGTTTTGGAATTTGTCCATCATCAGATATCCAGGAGCCATTACTGCACCTAGATACGGCGTTTTACGTTCTATGTGAGAGCAACAGTCATCGCTCATGGATATCTGATGATGGGTAAATTCCGAAACGCGTCATAGGAGCAATAAATACATTTCTTGTCTGATGTTTGATCTGTACCATTGCGAAGCAGTCAACCTGAGTGCAGAACTACTGATCATTTTAACTTCACATTTGTCGTCAGATAAAAATAAATATAAAATGAATGTAAAAATAATATAAAAAGAAGTACTCTTTTCGTGTAAGATAACTACGAATTACCAATTTTTGGATTCTTTCCTTTGTTTATACTGTGTAACCTTGCTTCTTGGCAAATTTCATCATCTCAGATCACCGGGAAGTAGCCTATAGGTTTAGATGAGTGACTTTCAAGTGGCTCTAAGCACTATGGAACTTAACATCTGAGGTCATCAGTCCCCTAGACTTAGAACTACTTAAATATAACTAACCTAAGAATATCACACCCATCCACGCCGGAGGCAGAATTCGAACCTGCAACCGTAGCAGCAGCGCGGTTCCGGACTGAAGCACCTAGAATCGCTCGGCCACAGCGGTCGGCTTGAGTGACTTAGCGAGTATTAAAATACGAGGGTTGCCAGAAAGAAATGCACCGCATTTTTTTCTTCAACAATTCTTTATTGAACATAATGAGGATTACAGACATGAAAGAATGATTTTTATCTACACACCCTATTTTTCCACGTAATCTGCATCCCGTTTTGTGGCCTTTCTCCAACGTCCTGTCGGTACCAGTCCTAGTCCTGGTGGCGGAGTCAGTGCTTCACTGTGTGAATCACCTCCTCGTAGTCCTCAAAATGTCTTCCACGAATGGTGTCCTTTAATGACGAATGACAACATCAGCTCCCTGCAACATGTCAGGTGTGACAGCCGTGGATGGTCTCCTCGACCGCTGCAAATGGTGGAGCTCCGCCGAACCGCCTTCTAATAACCTCATCCTCCGTGCCCAGCGACTAACTGTACTTCTGTCGACAGTAGATGTTCCATATACATTGCACAAGTTTCTTTTTCTGCAGTGAGAAATTCAATGACGGCACGTTGCTTGTAACGTACATCACCTACATACGCCATTTTGAAATTATCCTGCAGCTACGCTATCGGTAGGGAGTGACGGAAACTTGGCGCGCTCATTCAAGAGACTTCAAATAATACATACGTAACGTTTCGCATTCATAATACTGTTTTCGGATGAGAAGAAAAATACGGTGCATTATTTTCTGGGCAACCCTCGTAGGTGAAAATCTTTCGATTGAATTGACTTAGAAACTTCAATGTTTTTATACCGCCAAAGGACCATAGACCTTGGTATGTGACATAAATTTCGACTTGATACGTATACCCGTTCCTGAGAAAAAGGGTTTTTAACTGTCGAACAGGCAAACGAGCGACAAAGTGATCCTATGATGGTTTCGTTTTGCCGACTGAGACACACAATCCTAAAAAATCACACGTTTTGACAACTGGTGCGTAACATTCTCAGTATCGATATGCTGTCTCGTTTGCATGAATTTTTGAAAGTGTAAAATTATTTTCTAGCGAGCCTGTGTATCTCCACTTCACAGCAGTCACTTGAAGCCAAATCAGTGTGCCACAGAAGCCAATCCTAAATATGCTGCTCTCCCATACATAGGCCCACTTTCATACCAAATAGCAAACTTATTTAAAAAGAAAAATATCACAGTCAGCTTTTCCACAAATAATAAATTACAACAAAAAGTAATCCATGATATAGATACCTCCAAGAATCCCTACCGTAAATCAGGAATATACAAACTGAAATGCGATACATGCCCAAAATTCTACATTGGACAGACAGGTGGAAGTTTTGAAATTGGATACAAAGAACACATTGATGCTTTAAGACTTGGTAACTTGAACAACTCTGTATTTGCTGCCCTTATTGCTGAGGAAAACCATTCAGTGGGAAACACTAAGAACAACTTAAAAATTTTACATCTAGCAAAAAAAAGGAGCCACTATGAATATATTAGAAGAAATAGAAATACACACACACAAAAACAGCACCCCAGACTATATCCTTAATGAACAAACAGAGTTAGCTAACACCCCTTTCCTGAAAAATTTCCAAAAATTATTTTCCAACCTCCAAAGCAAATAATATTAGTACGCCTATCTGCAGATTAAGTAGCAGATTTATATGTTACTATAATTCTCGTGATGGTAAATTTAATTAAATAATGTACTATTTTACCTATACAGCACTAAAAAAACTTTACAATTAATGTAACAGTATCAACTAAAAAAAATCAATGTCTCTGTACTAGTGTAAAAGGCATTTCACTTGCATAAGTGAATATATGATCCCATGTAAACATAGGACATCTTCAAATGTTACGATATATCATAGCATCTTTGATACTCACCTGTTTGTAAGCTGCTTGTATGTATCAAAACATGTGGTGCGTGGTAGAAATCTTCTCGGTGACAAATCTAAAGTGTTCAGTGAGAAAAATTTACGTGTGCAACAATAAGAATGCAGTGGGAATGTATTCACATCTGTTGGACGAATGTTACGAAAACACACTCTCCAAACCGACATTTCACGTAAGTCACAAGCAACCATCAGTGTATGGCGTGCTTATAATTATATATTATTTATATTTTAGGACAATTAATCTATAAAAAACACACCACATGTCATAAGGAAAGGGTGTAAACCGTCTGAAGATGAATCACAACGATTCGATACCGGTAACGGTACATTTTGAATAAAGGAACTGAAAGTAAATTTGTGGCTGGTTGCTGTTCTAACACCATCAACATTTGCCTGTGTAGCTGTTTAGTGATTCTTACAGTAATTAGGCTATCAGGAAAAGAAAATGTGGTAACCTATTGCCTAGTGGCCGCCCTTACTAAAGTAAGGGTGTGCCTCTCGCCGGGAAGAGGCACTTGTGGGATTAGGAGATTTCGCCGCGAGGACGGACGCCGGCAGATTCCGTAGCTGTGTCCGGCGTGGAACCACAGCCGTCGGGTTTCAGGGGTGGCGTTTGGCCGCAGCGCGGTCTGTCGCTCGATATCAGTGTTGCATCTCTCTCCCCGAGTCTGCATGCTCCCGTCAGCCGCACATAGACCTCTCTCTCACGCTGCTTTGAGTACCGGCCGCACCGTTTCTATGGCCCGACCGATTACAATTACTTGAAAAACGACGTCTGTCACTTGCCGCTATAGTAGGGCCACATTGGCTGCCTGCTACCGTTCGGTCACAGGCGACACCCAAACGCAGCGGATCGGTTCACAAGTACTGTTAATGTGTAACGCGGAGCCACGTCAGAAGCGGCCATCACGAGCTGTCACGGACAGCAATGGGACATGCTCTGTCGACAGTTGCTTTCAAGTGACCAATGACTTAACTGAGGCAGACGACGCGTTACGTAGCCCTGAATTTATACTCCTGTCGTAACCTGACCACAAACTCGTGACGTGCAGTGTACCCGAGGAAACGGCGACCAACAGTCTGCTGCAGAACTAGAATCACGATCGCTTTATTCGCGGTGTTTAAGGCTAACCTCTACGAGCCGACTCGAGTCAGTGATTTTATAATATTTTTGTTTGCACAGCCATATTCCGCAGCAAAATTCCAGTCTTAGCAGTAAAAGAAAACTGTAATTTCTCGCTGTCTTTGGTTGCCTGAAACTATCCCCACATTAGCTACCCGGATGCCGCGTTACCAACCGATGGGCAGTCCTGGATGGCACATGGCTGCAGGTTACAGACGACACAAGAACATACCAAACGTAAAAAGACTGAGAGGAACAAAAATAAGTGCAGAAAAGTGAGTACAATAATTAAAATGACGAAGCAAATTATTAGAAATAAAAAATTGCATTTAAACGAATTAATTGAATAAAAATGACGAGCAAAATCTTTTGATAAGATATAGAAAAATAAAATATTTCGCTGCATTTGACGAGATTCGAACCTGCGACCCTCTACACGCCAGGTTAACCGCTATGGCATTACAGAAGAAACACTATTGTGTTTACGTCTCTGATACCCTCTGCAACACAATGTCCCAGTGGCAACGATTAATTTACAGCCTTCAGAAATTCGACTTCACGCAAGCTTTTCTAGTGTAAGCCGATCTCTGTGATTATAATAATTGTATAAATGAAGCTGGAACGCCGGCCGCTGTGGCCAAGAGGTTCTAGGCGTTTCAGTCCGGAACCGCGCTTCTGCTAAGGTCGAATCCTGCCTCGGGCATAGATGTGTGTCACGTCCTTAGGTTTAAGTAGTTCTAAGTCTAGGGGACTGATGACCTCAGATGTTAAGTCCCATAGTCCTTAGAGCCATTTGATCCTTTGAAGCTGAAACAGGTCTTGTGCTGAAGGATCCAGTAGTGTTTGGTTAGTGCTGTATATAGATATCTGTATGTCGTTAGCATAGGGCCAGACCCATGAACCGGGATCCAAACACATCGAGAAAGAAACCCGGACAAGGAGTTGGAAGTGAACTAATTGTTCTGGTAGTTTCGCAAAGGGGAACAGCTCGGGCTTGGCGTTGAGCACTGTGATTGGAGGAAACCAGCTACAACAAGTGTCAGCTTTCAAGTAATTTTAATCGGACTATAGATTTCATACAAGAAAAGTCTTTCTTTGAAAAAGACTGTCACTGAAATACAACCAAACACAGTGCGTGTCGTTTATGACACTGTATAAATAGTGTTGAAACAAAACGCAGGCCTTCCAACAACTTCAGTTTCGTTTTCTGGAAAAGGCCGAAATTGCAAAGAGCTAGACCAGGCTTGTCGGGTGCGTGGGTGACAGTTGTCACGTTGTTCCTTGCTAGGAATTCCCTCACAATAAGCGAGGTGTGTGATTTTCATGAGGCAGCAATGAGTTGTGTTCTCCCATCTATCAGGCCGTTAACCTCTAACATCTTCCATCAACCTCCTGAAATCATCGAACTTCCCTGTGACAGTCCGACCACCCGCAAGAAATTCTTCATTGGCAATTAAATGAATGAAAAAAAAATTAGCATTGACTTAATGTTGCTGCGAACTTGGCTAGCTTCTTGGGCAGCGCAATGGATCGTGTATTCCACTGCGAAGATTGCTATTTTTTCCTTGGTCATAACAGTACAACCATTATTCATCGGCAGGTATGACCCTGGACAAGTAATTTAGCTCATATACATTATTTTTTTTTTATTCAGTTCAGTACACACCTGAACCCGATGGTCTCGTTGGTCGGCGCACAAGAAACGAGGAACTAACTTCGTTGCAATTCGTCTCTTTTCAGTTCATCAGCTAGAAAGTATTGAGATATCCCATGTAATATTTCAAAGATTGTCTGCTTTATGTCCCTGCGGACTAGTTCACGCACTTTCGCGATCGTTTCCACAGTTAGGCGCGATGACAGTCGTCACGAGTGTTTGCCACCCACCATAGACTCCCGGCCATCTTTTTGTTGTTGTGGTCTTCAGTTCAGAGACTGGTTTGATGCAGCACTCCATGCTACTCTATCCTGTGCAAGCTTCTTCATCTCCCAGTACCTACTGCAACCTACATCCTTCTGAATCTGTTTAGTGTATTCATCTCTTGGTCTGCCTCTACGATTTTTACCCTCCACGCTGCCCTCCAATACTAAATTGGTGATTCCTTGATGCCTCAGACTACGTCCTACCAACCGATTCCTTCTTCTAGTCATGTTGTGCCGCAAATTTCTCTTCTCTCCAATTCTATTCAATACCTCCTCATTAGTTACGTGATCTACCCATCTAATCTTCAGCATTCTTCTGCAGTACCACATTTCGAAAGCTTCTATTCTCTTCTTGTCTAAACTATTTATCGTCCACGTTTCACTTCCATACATAGCTACACTCAATACAAATACTTTCAGAATCGACTTCCTGACACTTAAATCTATACTCGATGTTAACAAATTTCTCTGCTTCAGAAACGCTTTCCTTGCCATTGCCAGTCTACATTTTATATCCTCTCTATTTCGACCATTATGAGTTATTTTGCTCCCCAAATAGCAAAACACATTTACTACTTTAAGCGTCTCATCTCCTAATCTAAGCCGTTAACACGTGTTTGTCTCTCTCGTCGCCGGCCGGGGTGGTCTAGCGGTTCTAGGCGCGCAGTCCGGAACCGCGCGACTGCTACCGTCGCAGGTTCGAATCCTGCCTCGGGCATGAATTTGTGTGATGTCCTTAGGTTAGTTAGGTTTAAGTAGTTCTAAGTTCTAGGGGACTGATGACCACAGATGTTAAGTCCCATAGTGCTCAGAGCCATTTGAACCTTTTTTTTTTTTTTTTTTTTTTTTTTTTTTTTTTTTTTTTTTTTTTTTTTTGCTAGCGAAGCTTGCAAGTCGCGCTGTTGTATTTGACCACGAACGACAGCTGTGCGGTATCCTTAATGCGTCGGAAATGTAAATCGTGGACAGAACCGTGTTCTGTGTAATTGTGACTGCAGTGTGTCGGAAATAAGTGAATTCCTAGGTCGGCAAATTTTTGGTGCTCCTTCGTGGCGTGCTTCCATAACCGAGGGAGTCGTAGAGTTCAGAACGGTGGTGGTAAGTTCCTATGGGACCAAACTGCTGAGGTCAACGGTCCCTAGTCCTACACATTACTTAGTCTAGCTTAAACTTACGCTAATTGCAACAACCACACCCATGCCAGAGGGAGGACTCGAACCTCCGACGGGGGCAGCCGCGAGAACCGTGACAAGGCGCCACAGACAGCACGGCTACCCGGCGGGGCGAAGAGTTTACAGTTTCAAGAGCACCGTATCGGGGATTTATACCGTATATACGAAAAGCGGAAAATTATCATCCACTAATTCGCAACGCGAACGAAAGTGCGTGTTGAGTGATCGTGACGGACAGTCATTGAAAATGATTGCGTCGAAAAATTCGATATCTTGCTCCGTTTCCGAGTTAATTAGCTTTAGAGTCAGCCAATCAGGTCGTCGCGCGTGCATATTCAAGCAGCCTGCCAGAGGCGGTGTCACCAAACAGGTGGATGTCGGGAGGTGCGATATCCAGGTTGTTGGATGGAGGACGAAGAATAGTTCAAAATGGTTCAAATGGCTCTGAGCACTATGGGACTTAACTTCTGAGGTCATCAGTCCCCTAGAACTTAGAACTACTTAAACCTAACTAACCTAAGGACATCACACACACCCCTGACCGAGGCAGGATTCGAACCTGCGACCGTAGCGGTCGCGCGGTTCCAGACTGTAGCGCCTAGAACCGCTCGGCCACACCGGCCGGCGAGGAAGAATAGTCCAATGTTGTGATGATGACAGACGCCTCACAGAACGACTCGTCGTGCTTTTGTTCCCTGTCAGTTCTCTCTAGACATTCTGCAAGCGCCTGTGAACGTGTGCGATGCTCTGATTTTCCGCCAAAAGAACGTCAGTGACAGTTCTCTGTCTGGAACGCTCCTGCGTCACAGACGCCGTTATGAAGACTACGTTTACCGTCGAGGCCCATCGGTACTTTATGGAACTAAAGGGCTGAAGAGGGAATATTCCACAATGTCCCATGACAAATTCCGCAGTTTTTCAACGGAAATTGGCTCAGAAAGAAAAATGTGTTCCTTTACTTACTGAACGCCCCTCGCACATCGAACACTTCCGTCAGGAAGAAGGAAATTATTTGTTCTGTGATCTGTGAGTTAACGGATGTGGAAATCGGAGACACTTCTATCTAAAAGAAATGCCAACTATCCGCAGAATTTTGTTATAACTGTTAGACGCAGTAAATGTTCAAATGTGTGTCAATTCCTAGGGGACCAAACTGCTGAGGTCATCGGTCCCTAGACTTACACACTACGTAAACTAACTTAAACTAAGAACAACACACACACCCGTGCCCAAGGGAGGACTCGAACTTCCGGCGGGAGGGGCCGCGCAATCCCTGACATGGCATCTCTAACAGCGCGGCTGATGCAGTAAGATTACGCCTTTGTCTAATAAGAAAAGTGTCAATCACATTCGTATTTGCATTTCTGTTCTACCGCAGTGGAAGGAAAGTGCTAACCCGCAATTTCAAGTTCAGTGAATACCTCCATAAATAAACTAACTTCACATTTCTTTCCGTACTCTAATCCATCGATGGGGAACGAATGTTCCTTACGTGCTCATTTTCACTAACTGTAAAAGTAAGAATTCTGTGTCGGAGCATGGCGGAGAACACGCAGGACACGTTGAGTGAACCTGCAGCGGAGCGAACACAGTACACCTCACTGGAGTTAGCTCACAGCAATTGATTTCCCTTCCAACTGTGCCGAGTAAACAGGCGGATTCGGAAGATACTGGCGCACAGAGAGAACCAGTATTATCTACAAGCAGTTGGATACAGCAAAGCGTGGTAGCGAGTGGAAATGCTATTACGAAGGGGAGTGTCGTCCTAATAAAATCCACTCTCAATAAGTATTGACAACATGATGTCTTTAATGTTGCTTTAAATGTTTTTCCAGTGCAATGGTTATACCGACTTTTCGTTTTGTTACCCTTAAGCTGCTGTACCTACAAACACTTGACGACTGCATATTCGTTCGGCTGTTTTCGCCTTATGATAAACACAATTTATTTTCACATCATCCATACATGTTTCCGTGACTCTTGCGTTGTTTCTAGTGCGTTATTTTCTTAAGTCAACATTATTTCGATTTGTTTATGCTGTCCATCTTTTCCTGTCTAGTGCTCATATATACGTAACTACTACACCCAGCATCTTCTACAATATGTTTAGCATGTTCTACTCCTAATTTGCCACTGTTATTTTTCATTTCTGTTGCTCCTCGAGCATCAGGCCATGTCGCCTTAGGGCATGTCCCACTAAGCTGTTCCTTCTTTTAGTAAAGACTTCCATCGGCTTCTTTTCTGATTTGCTAATTTTAGTACTTCTTCAAAAATGGTTCAAATGGCTCTGAGCACTGTGGAACTTAACAGTGGAGGTCATCAGCCCCCTAGACTTAGAACTTCTTAAACCTAACTAACCTAAGGACATCACGCACATCCATGCCCGAGGCAGGATTCGAACCTGCGACCGTAGCGGTCACGCGGTTCCAGACTGAATCGCCTAGAACCGTTAGTACGTCTTCATTTAGAACTTCATCCATCCACACTTTTTTTTAACATTCTTCGAAGCTTCAAATTACAAATTCTTCCACATTTCACTTCCATGCAACACTGTTCTCTAGATGTAAACTTTCAGGAATCTCTTCCTCAGCTCCATATCAATATCTGATACCAGTAGAAAGCTCTGTCACTCAAGAAATATTTTTTCGCCTGTGCAATCTATTGCTGGTATCTTCCTTGCTTCGGCCACCCTGCGTAATCTTGCATTCCAGGTAGGAAGTTCCTTCCACTGCTGTGTCCTTCCCAAGTTTAATCGTCATGAACTCGTTATTCTCCTTCTACTTATCAATATCTTCTTTTTTACTTGCCGGGATTAGCCGAGAGGTCTAGGGGGCGCTGCAGTCATGGACTGTGCGGCTGGTCCCGGCGGAGGATGGAGTCCTCCCTCGGGCATGGGTGTGTGTGTTTGTCCTTAGGATAATTTAGGTTAAATAGTGTGTAAGCTTAGGGACTGATAACCTTAGCAGTTAAGTCCCATAAGATTTCACACACATTTGAACATTTTTTTTACTTTGTTTATCCGTGAGCCATATTCCATAATAGGCATCTTGTCTATTCTTGAGAGAGTCATCTTAGTGCTCTTTACATCTGGCCAGAAGAAGTATGTCGTCTGCGGAACTTGGTCTTGTTTTCTATTGCTTTGAGCTTTTATTCCTCTTTCGAAAAGATCTGTCATTCTCGATATTGCTTCTTCGATGTACACGTTGATAAGTAGTAATGATAAGCTATTACTATACGAGATGTGTTTGAGGAGCACCAGTAAATATTTTAGGGCGTGGTAGTGTAGAATAATTCAGGTAAAACACTCCAAATATAATTCTCCAGCTTGTATTGGCTACAGAGTTACAGATAGCCAGAAAGTTTTCATTTGGCTTGCTGGTACTCCATTTGCTATGGGATTATTTATCGATTGTCATTTTTTTAAGTTCGAGTTGTCAAGTTGTGGTCGAGTTTACATAACTGATTTTCATCTACACCTACATGGTAACTCTGCACTTCGCAATTAACTGCTTGGCAGAGGGTTCATCAATCCACCTCCGAGCTATTTCTCTACCGTTGCATTCTTGAACAGGGCCTGGGAAAAACGAACACTTAAATCTCTCCGTGCGAACTCTGATTTCTCTTATTTCCTCTCTGTGTACCTAGACGACAATGAAATTTTCTCTAAGAAAAAAAAAAAACTGCTGCTTGCAAAGAATACAGTAAACAACACTGAACAGCCAGAATACTGTGACCACCTACCTACTATCGTTATAAATCCGTCGAGACGATAACAGCGTCACCTGGCGAGAAATGACTGCTAGTCAAACATATGCACGGTGCATGTAGTATCAGTGAGCGTGCTGTCCGCGCGATCTATCTGAGTTTGACCGAGGGCAGATTGTGATGGCACGGAGGCTCGGCTCGACTATTTCGGAACCTGCACGACTCGTCGGGTGTTCAAGGAGTATTGTGATAAGTGTCTTCAACATCTGGCGAAACCAAGGTGGAACCACGTCCAGACGTCGTGGGGCTGGGCGGCGACCCTCGTTACAGATATCGGACGTCGTAGGCTGGGCAGGACAGGCTACGAACTGTGGCGGAACTAACATCAGATTTTAATGCTGGGCAGAGTGCAAGTGTTAATTATTCAAAAAAAGTCTTAATCGCATTTATTATTATTATATCGCCAACCGGTTTCAACCCGACGTGTGGGTCAAAAAAAATAGTTCAAATGGCTCTGAGCACTATGGGACTTAACATCTGAGGTCATCAGTCCCCTACAACCTAGAACTACTTAAACCTAACTAACCTAAGGACATCACACACATCCATGCCCGAGGCAGGATTCGAACCTGCGACCGTAGCTGTCGCGCGGTTCCAGACTGTAGCGCCTAGAACCGCTCGGCTACTTTGGCCGACTCGTATGGGTCATCTTCTGGGCGTTTACACCATTGATCGACTGCTGGTGGTGTCACTCTTGTCTACATAGCGGCAGGAAACTATGAGAGAGTACAAGTGTGTCTGAACACACAGTGGACCGAACACTCTTAGCGATGGGTCTCCGTAGCCGACGACCCATTCATGTGCCAGAGTTAACACCACGACATCGGCAGCTACGACTTTGAAATGGGCACGTGACCATCGGCACTGGATGTTGGCGCAGTGCCAGAGCGTTGCGTGGTCTGATAAATTCAAAATAGCTTCTTCATCATGCCGATGAGAGGGCGCGAATCCGTCGTCTTCCAGGGGAACAGCTTCTTGAAACCTGCTGTGCAGGACAAAGCTGGCGGCGGATCCATTATGCTCTGGGAAACATTCACGCGGGCATCAATGAGTACAGCGGAGCTCATGCAAGGCACAATGACAGCCAAGGAGCATCGTAGACTTCTTGCAGGCACTTCATGAGGATCATGTTTGCCGACAGCAGTGGCATTTTTCAGCAAGATAATGCGCCGTGTCACGAGGCCAGGAGTGTGATGGAGTGGTTCGAGGAACAAAGAGGCGGGTTGCAATTCAGGGCTCGCCAGATGTAAACTCAATCGAACACATCTGGGATGTGACTGAACGTGGCGTCAGAGGTCATCGCCCCCCTCACTGGAATTGACGGAAATTAGGTGACTTGTGTGTGTGTGCAGATGTGGTGCCAACTCTTCTCCAGCGACCTACCAAGATTTCATTGCTTTCTTACCAAGAAGCGTCGCCGCAGTTTTCCGTGCCAAAGGTGAACATAATTCTCTGGATGATCAGTGTATTTTCAAATTGCAGCGAAGGAGTATCGTACACTTCTTGCAGACACTTCATGAGGATCATGTTTACCGACGGCAGTGGCATTTTTCAGTAAGATACTGCGCCATGTCACAAGGCCAGGAGTGTGATGGAGTGGTTCGAGGAACAAGAGTTTTCACTTACGTTTCCATTAAACTGCGCGAGACGGGTGCAGTGTCCTGCAGTCAAATTTCATCTGAACGGGCGGATGAATAGACTGTGGCTGTAAACAAACGTAGTCCTTCAACAAGTACACGTAGAATTTGTAAACGTATCGACGTCCCACGTACAAGAGTATGGTAAACAGTCTTAATTTTGTCGTTGGCTTATTGAAAATCGCTGATTAATCTCATTGATAACGTTTACTGACGAAATCACTGTCACTTATGACGAGCTCAGTACCAGTCTTAACTCACTTCTGCTGTCCGATAAAAACCTACATATCTTAGTGGACACACTTTTTCAAACACGCTGCCCTCTAAATGTGTCGTGTCGTATTATAGACAATCAGTTGATTGGAGACGCTACCGCATCGTTTTCCAGGGCCCATTCACCTGTACTTACTTGAACAAGAGCTTCCAGCACTATTCTAAGTGGTTCCTTCGGCTGCAGAGACGGGTTTGCTCTTCCAGCTTGACGGGGTCCTTGCACGTTCAAGATGTCAGGTGACAAATCGTTTAAACACAACATTCCCCGGAAGATGGGTCGGCAGAAATAGTCTCGTTTCTTGGCCACCAAGGTTCCCGGATCTTACCTCTTTAGATTCTTGCCTGTGGCGATCGTTATGATCTCGTTTTTTGGCCAACGAGGTTCTCGGACCGATGGCTGAAAGGCAGTGTCTGGAAAGGGAAATTGTACACAAGGGACGAATTTATCGTTCGCATTTTGAACAGTGCTAAACTCACAAAGGAACGCCAAGACGGCCTCAGAAAAGCTACGTGAGGTGGTGTTAACAGAATTTGAAAGTGGATTGTAGTCGGAGGTGGAATTTATGAAAACTTAACATTGAACTTAATCATTTGCCTGAGCATAACGCCTTCTGCTAGTCTATGTTTGGGTTACTTTCGAACACCTGTATCTCTGTAACCCGTAGAAACTGGGCATGAATGGAATGTTTCACACGAATTAGTCTATACTACCGTCTCCTAAAATATTTACTACATCCCCTGAAACACGCTATACATTACCTATTAATGTTGTCAAAGTATAGAAGTTCTTGAAAATAAAGGGGCGATCGGAAGGTTTCCGTTTCAGGAAGTTGCTGCAGTATATATCTAACGTAGCGTCACTCCGATGCAGGTATACAGGGTGGTCCATTGATCGTGACCGGCCAAACATCCCACGAAATAAGCGTCAAACGAAAAAACTACAAAGAACGAAACTTGTCTAGCTTGAAGGGGGAAACCAGATAACGCTAAGGTTGGCCCGCTAGATGTCGCTGCCATAGGTCAAACTGATATCAACTGGGTTTTTTTAAATAGGAATCCCCATTTTTATTACATATTCGTGTAGTACGTAAAGAAATATGAATGTTTTAGTTGGACCACTTTTTTCGCTTTGTGATAGATGGCGCTGTAATGGTCACAAACATATGGCTCACAATTTTAGACTAACAGTTGGTAACAGGTAAGTTTTTTTAATTAAAATACAGAACGTAGGTACGTTTGAACATTTTATTTCGGTTGTTCCAATGTGATACATGTACCTTTGTGAACTTATCATTTCTGAGAACGCATGCTGTTACAGCATGATTACCTGTAAATACCACATTAATACAATAAATGCTCAAAATGATGTCCATCAACCTTAATGCATTTGGCAATACGTGTAACGACATTCATCTCAACAGCGAGTAGTTCGCATTCCGTAATGTTCGCACATGCATTGACAATGCGCTGACGCATGTTGTCAGGCTTTGTCGGTGGATCACGATAGTATGTATCCTTCAACTTCCCCACAGAAAGAAATCCGGGGACGTCAGATACGGTGAACGTGAGGGCCATGGAATGGTGCTTCGACGACCAATCCACCTCTCATGAAATATGCTGTTCAATACCGCTTCAACCGCACGCGAGCTATGTGGCGGACATCCATCATGTTGGAAGTACATCGCCATTCTGTCATGTAGGGAAACATCGTGTATTAACATCGGTAGAACATTACGTAGGAAATCAGCATACATTGCACCATTTAGATTACCATCGATAAAATGGGGGCCAATTATCCTTCTTCCCATAATGCCGCACCATACACTTGTCGCAGCCATTGTGGATTTTCCGCTGCCCAATAGTGCATATTATGCCGGTTTACATTACCGCTGTTGGTGAATGACGCTTCGTGCAAAAAATCTGTCATCGTTCCGTAATTTCTCTTGTGCCGAGTGGCAGAAGTGTACACGACGTTCAAAGTCGTCGCCATGCAATTCCTGGTGCACATAAATATGGTACGGGTGCAATCGATGTTGATGTAGCATTCTCACCGACGTTTTTGAGATTCCCGATTCTCTCGCAATTTGTCTGCTACTGATGTGCGAATTAGGCGCGACAGCAGATAAAACATCATAATTTGTTGCAGGTCGTGGTTGACGTTTCACATGTGGCTGAACACGTCCTGTTTCCTTAAATAACGTAACTATCCGTCGAACGGTCCGGACACTTGGATGATCTCGTCCAGGATACCGAGCAGCATACATAGCACACGCCCGTTGGGCATTTTGATCACAATAGCCATACATTAACACGATATCGACCTTTTCCGCAATTGATAAACGGTCCATTTTAACACGGGTAATGAATCACGGAGCAAATACCGTCCGCACTGGCGGAATGTTACGTGATACCACGTACTTATACGTATGTGACTATTACAGCGCCATCTACCACAAAGCGAAAAAAGTGGCCCAACTAAAACATTCATATTTCTTTACATACTACACGAATATGTAATAAAAATGGGGGTCCCTATTTAAAAAAAAAGCAGTTGATATCCGTTTGACCTATGGCAGCTCCATCTAGCTGGCCAAACATAGCGCCATCTGGTTTCCCCCTTCAAGCTAGACGAGTTTCGTTCTTTGTAGTTTTTTCGTTTGATGCTTATTTCGTGAGATATTTGGCCCGGTCACTACCAATGGACCACCCTGTATAAGCACCAACATGAAGGTAATGACAGTGGCACGTAAAGTGCCCTCCGCCACACACCGTTGGGTGGCTTGCGGAGTATAAATGTAGATGTAGATGTAGATGAAGGCAAGAAATTAGTATGGCACTCCTGTCTTTCCGACGTGCGTATGGTAAATGCGGAAGCTTGGATGTGGCTACGTTATTACCAAATGCGTCCAAACAGGTCCACAGTGGTGTTATTCTTTACTTGACTGCCGAAGGACAAACGCAGGTAGACATCCAGCGGAGAATGAAGAATGTGTGTAGGGCAGCATGTCTGTGGAAAAGCACCGCTACGGAATGGTGCATCAGGTTCCCTGCTGGTCGCGATTGGACACAAGAAGGCAGTCGATCAGGAACGCCGGCCACATCCGGGACGCCAACTCAACTGGGATACACTCGAGCACCCGGCCTATAGTTCTGATCCCTTCCCGTACGATATCGCGTCTTCGGTCCCTTACGAAAGGGGGTCGACGATTCCATTCGGACGAGGATATGCAGCAGGTTTGGTAAAACGGTGTTATACCAAAGTGGTGGTTTCAACCTTGTGCGGCGGTGCAATGATCGCCTCATTACTCACAGCGATTTTTCCTGATTGGCATACAGATTCTGGATTTTGCGGCCTTCCAACGGAAACGTACTGACCGCCCCTTATACAGAATTAGAGTTAATTTGTTGAAATAACAACGGTCGTGCTGACTGCCAATTAATGTCTTGCTTAATTTTGTTTGACTGCAACCTAGCACCTAACATCTACATTTATGCCTACTTTCACGTCCTGCAAACCGTTGTACAGTACGTGGCAATGTTTGCTCCCCATGATTGCAGTACTATCACAGCCAAGTTCCGCTCACGAAGGAGCGTGAGGCAGTCACGATATCGCAGCGGCCGTGCTGTAATTACATTGTGTTATCTCGTTTTCGTGGCACCTATGTGACCGATATGAAGACTGGTTGGCCAGTGTTTTTAAATTCCCTAGGCTAAGTGCAAATTGAACACGTGTGGCGTGACACGATTATACTGCGCGCGCATTCCAGACTGCTTGCGAAACTGACAATGTGTTATTCGTGAATAAAAGAGTTATGATTGTTAGACTTGAGATTCGAATCAAATTCGGATACTAATGCTGAAGACAAAGTCTTGCATTATTCATTAATGAATAAAAAAGGAAAAGATGTGTTTAGTTTCAAACAACGACTAAAATGAGTGATGCTGATTTTACAAATTGCTTGAGAATGACCAGAAAGCAGTTTTCTGAAGTACATGGAATCATACAGCACGCCATTGACTCGAATGGGCGTAATGCCCAGGAGCCGACTGCAACTGAACAAAATCTGGAAGTATTTAAGAGATAGGTGATGAACACCAACATTCATTTTTGTTTATTTAAAGAATTATGAAAAGTTGCAGCCATGTATCTAGGTATTTTATTTTCAGCCCCCCGACGCATAATGTAATATAAACCCCCCTGCGCTCCCTCACTATCTTTATTAGCTTTTCTTCTACCATTGTGGAAAGTAATCTATCGTCCACTGTACAACACGGTGGTCTGTGTACTGTCAATAGCGGAGAATAACGAGCGCTACAGGAAAGCAGAAGCTAGTAAGGTGTGCCTTGTGAGGGGAAGAGTTGACGTCGTTCAGAAAACATTGTCATGATTGTAGATCTGCCTTTGTCAGCAATATATTTCAACAAATCAAATATATCAAATCACAACACACTTTCAGATACTCTTACTTACGGAGTAATACCGACCACTTCTTCATTTGTGTAGCCCGTTGTATAATTAGTTTAATAATACTGATACTGTGTATGCAACCACTGAAACGCTTTTTCTCGTCACGACGTGCCAATTAAATCATTCGTGGGTGTTTCTCGAGTTTTTTTTTTGGTCATCAGTCTACTGACTGGTTTGATGCGGCCCGCCACGAATTCCTTTCCTGTGCTAACCTCTTCATCTCAGAGTAGCACTTGCAACCTACGTCCTCAATTATTTGCTTGACGTATTCCAATCTCTGTCTTCCTCTACAGTTTTTGCCCTCTACAGCTCCCTCTAGTACCATGGAAGTCATTCCCTCATGTCTTAGCAGATGTCCTATCATCCTGTCCCTTCTCCTTATCAGTGTTTTCCACATATTCCTTTCCTCTCCGATTCTGCGTAGAACCTCCTCATTCCTTACCTTATCAGTCCACCTAATTTTCAACATTCGTCTATAGCACTACATCTCAAATGCTTCGATTCTCTTCTCTTCCGGTTTTCCCACAGTCCATGTTTCACTACCATACAATGCTGTACTCCAGACGTACATCCTCAGAAATTTCTTCCTCAAATTAAGGCCGGTATTTGATATTAGTAGACTTCTCTTGGCCAGAAATGCCTTTTTTGCCATAGCGAGTCTGCTTTTGATGTCCTCCTTGCTCCGTCCGTCATTGGTTATTTTACTGCCTAGGTAGCAGAATTCCTTAACTTCATTGACTTCGTGACCATCAATCCTGATGTTAAGTTTCTCGCTGTTCTCATTTCTACTACTTCTCATTACCTTCGACTTTCTCCGATTTACTCTCAAACCATACTGAGTACTCATTAGACTGTTCATTCCGTTCAGCAGATCATTTAATTCTTCTTCACTTTCACTCAGGATAGCAATGTCATCAGCGAATCGTATCATTGATATCCTTTTACCTTGAATTTTAATTCGACTCCTGAACCTTTCTTTTATTTCCATCATTGCTTCCTCGATGTACAGATTGAAGAGTAGGGGCGAAAGGCTACAGCCTTGTCTTACACCCTTCTTAATACGAGCACTTCGTTCTTGATCGTCCACTCTTATTATTCCCTCTTGGGTGCTGTACATATTGCATATGACTCGTTTCTCCCTATAGCTTACCCCTACTTTTTTCAGAATCTCGAACAACTTGCACCATTTTATATTGTCGAACGCTTTTTCCAGGTCGACAAATCCTATGAAAGTGTCTTGATTTTTCTTTAGCCTTGCTTCCATTATTAGCCGTAACGTCAGAATTGCCTCTCTCGTCCCTTTACATTTCCTAAAGCCAGACTGATCGTCACCTAGCGCATTCTCAATTTTCTTTTCCATTCTTCTGTATATTATTCTTGTAAGCAGCTTCGATGCATGAGCTGTTAAGCTGATTGTGCGATAATTCTCGCACTTGTCAGCTCTTGCCGTCTTCGGAATTGTGTGGATGATGCTTTTCCGAAAGTCAGATGGTATATCGTCTGACTCATATATTCTACACACCGACGTGAATAGTCGTTTTGTTGCCACTTCCCCCAATGATTTTAGAAATTCTGATGGAATGTTATCTACCCTTTCTGCCTTATTTGACCGTAAGTCCTCCAAGGCTCTTTTAAATTCCGATTCTAATACTGGATCCCTCATCTCTTCTAAATCGACTCCTGTTTCTTCTTCTATCACATCAGACAAATCTTCATCCTCATAGAGGCTTTCAATGTATTCTTTTCACCTATCTGCTCTCTCCTCTGCATTTAACAGTGGAATTTCAGTTGCACTCCTAATGTTACCACCGTTGCTTTTAATGTCACCAAAGGTTGTTTTGACTTTCCTGTATGCTGAGTCTGTCCTTCCGACAATCATATCTTTTTCGATGTCTTCACATTTTTCCTGCAGCCATTTCTTCTTAGCTTCCCTGCACTTCCTATTTATTTCATTCCTCAGCGACTTGTACTTCTGTATTCCTGATTTTCCCGGAACATGTTTGTACTTCCTCCTTTCATCAATCAACTGAAGTATTTCTTCTGTTACCCATGGTTTCTTCGCAGCTACCTTCTTTGTACCTATGTTTTCCTTCCCAACTTCTGTGATGGCCCTTTTTAGAGATGTCCATTCCTCTTCAACTGTACTGCCTACTGCGCTATTACTTATTGCTGTATCCATAGCGTTAGAGAACTTCAAACGTATCTCGTCATTCCTTAGTACTTCCGTATCCCACTTCTTTGCGTATTGATTCTTCTTGACTAATGTCTTGAACTTCAGCCTACTCTTCATCACTACTATATTGTGATCCGAGTCTATATCTGCTCCTGGGCACGCCTTACAATCCAGTATCTGATTTCGGAATCTCTGTCTGACCATGATGTAATCTAATTGAAATCTTCCCGTATCTCTCGGCCTTTTCGAAGTATACCTCCTCCTCTTGTGATTCTTGAACAGGGTATTCGCTATTACTAGCTGAAACTTGTTACAGAACTCAATTAGTCTTTCTCCTCTTTCATTCCTTGCCGGCCGAAGTGGCCGTGCGGTTAAAGGCGCTGCAGTCTGGAACCGCAAGACCGCTACGGTCGCAGGTTCGAATCCTGCCTCGGGCATGGATATTTGTGATGTCCTTAGGTTAGTTAGGTTTAACTAGTTCTAAGTTCTAGGGGACTAATGACCTCAGCAGTTGAGTCCCATAGTGCTCAGAGTCATTTGAGTCTTTCATTCCTTGTCCCAAGCCCATATTCTCCTGTAACCTTTTCTTCTACTCCTTCCCCTACAACTGCATTCCAGTCGCCCATGACTATTAGATTTTCGTCCCCCTTTACACACTGCATTACCATTTCAATATCCTCATACACTTTCTCTATCTGTTCATCTTCAGCTTGTGACGTCGGCATGTATACCTGAACTATCGTTGTCGGTGTTGGTCTGCTGTCGATTCTGATTAGAACAACCCGGTCACTGAACTGTTCACAGTAACACACCCTCTGTCCTACCTTCCTATTCATAACATCTGAGGTCATTAGTCCCCTAGAACTTAGAACTACTTAAACCGAACTAATCTAAGGACATCACACACATCCATGCCCGAGGCAGGATTCGAACCTGAGACCGTAGCAGTCGCGCGGTTCCGGACTGAAGCGCCTAGAACCGCTCGGCCACCGCGGCCGGCGGTTTCTATTTCAACTTGTGAAGTTACAAAAATAGGCGCTGTCCTGCGCCTCGCTATGTGCGTTTCAATTTGCTCCCAGCGTAATGAACTCATATATGAATGCGTGGTGCCTGTTCTTTCGGACATGTGCGAAACAAAAGACACCACGCATTCATGTAATTGATATGCCTAGCTGGGCAGTGGACCCACCTTCTTCAGCACGAATGCGTCTGAGTTCCTGTGGGAATCTCAGAGTACCGAACAGTGAGTACAATGGACAGGGACTGCGGATAAGTGGCGCTCGGTTGGAATATGGATTGGCCGCGAGACGTGCCAAGATGGTCCGCGCAGCTTGGATTATTCTGTGTGCCGGATGGCGCAGTGGTTCACGCACCTGCCTCCTAAACCGCGTTTCAGTCGCGCTAGCGAGCGGACGTTGTTCACCGCTCCACTGCACTTCCGTGTTTACACCGCTGTACTTGACCTTCGCTGAGTGCTGTCCGTCCGTGTTCGTTCATATTCCTTGTGATCTGATCGCTCCTTCTGGTCGTACTGCTGATTATTGGAATTTCGGTTATTTAATTGATCTCAATTCTGAAACCTTCCATACCTGATAACTGGATCAGGAAAAATACTTTTTGTCAAGTTATTCAGTGCTGCGACTGTTGATAAAGTGTTACGAAAGTGGGGCCATGAAGTAGATTTTGTGTATAGAAATGGTTATAAAAGTAAGGTTTCCATCTATATAGCGGACATTCATTAAAAAATCGTTCGTGTCTTGAATCTTCCCATTGAAATTAAAAGTGATAAGATTAAGGAAACTCTTTCAAACTACGGGGACGTTAAATTAATTGCAAATGAAAGATGGTCGCCTCGCTTTAAACTGCAATTTCAACGGCATTCGCTGTATAGAGATGGACGTTGAGACAAATATTCCATCTCACATAGCTGTTGTGGGTATAAGGCACAAATTGTTTCTACAGGTAAGGAAGCTACATGTCATATATGTAACGAAACTGGCCACTTCAGACAGGAATGTCCGCGGCGAACTGTTGTTCTTAACAGTAATTTGATACACCGTCAGAAACTTACCTAAGGGGGGGGGGGGGGGGGGGGGTAGGACGTGAAACGGGCTGACTTCGAGAAGGAGAGGCACCACAGGACAGTTTAATTTGCACTGTCTATACTTTTACAAGTAAATTCATAAAAATTTGTCAGCATGACCAGGAAGGATTCAGGGTTCACAGTCATAGCAGTGGAAGTTCAAAAACACGAAAAAATAATATTTTTTAAATGTGAAATTTCATGATTTTTTTCACTTACTGTTGGCTGCATTTGTTGCTATAGGTACACTTTTCTTCATAAGTTAGAGAGATTCTTCGATGAATTTTGCACAGCTTACAAACCATACTTACAGGTGTATGAAACTCTAGAATCTATGTAAAAATGAATGAGCTGTTACGTTTTAAACTTCGTGCTTAGAGAAAACTCGAATTTTATAGTTAATTATCTCAATTTTTACCACAGTTTTTAACAGAATTGGGAAATTCTAGAGTTTCATGCACCTGTAAGTATGGTTTGTATGCTGTGCAAAAGTCATATAAGAATCTCTCTTACTTATGAAGAAAAGTGCACCTACAGCAACAAATGCAGCCAATACCAAGTGTAAAAATGATGAAATTTCACATGTAAAAAAAAATTAGTTTTGTTATGTTTTTGAACTTCCTCTGCTATGAGTGTGAATCCTGAATCCTTCCTGGTCATGCTAACAAAGTTTTATGAATTTACTTGTAAAAGTATAGACAGTGTAAATTAAAATGTCCTGTGGTGCCTCTCCTGCTCCAAGTCGGCCCGTTTCACGTCCTACCCACCTTAAATGATCTGTTAGCAAAGAATAGGCCGGATCAACTGGTTGAGGATGCTAACGCAGCGGGCCAAGCTGATGTCCTCCTTCACAATAAGTCAATTTCCCCCGTTAACAACAAAGGGAAACCCTGGTACAACTACACGTGAAACTGAAATGCAACCGAAAAAACGACCTCTGGAGACAACTGATAGTTGTTCAGAGGACGAGCTGCCCGTACAACTCCCTCAATTCGCAAGCAAAAATAGTGCGACGAGGAGGCAGAGGAACCGGAAGGTAGAATGCAAATGGAAACTGATGAACAGAAAGATAATAAACATACGGTACCAGAACATGAACGGGGTGTAGTCAGTATTAGTTTGGAAGAAACAACAGGTGCAGTAGCTAACTGCAAAGATCAGCAGCTTTATGTTAGTAAACAAATTCAGGGAGCGGTTGCACAACTGCCGTCTCCATATGTTTCCCTCGATCAGGAAGTAAGCGATATTAATAAAAAAACAAGGAAGTGGTGGCGAAAATGAAATCACGGTCAACACCGCAGGGCAGGCGCCAGCAACAGAAATTGCGAAAGCGTCTGCTGCTGCTCCAGATGAGCCGCGAAATAAAATAAAAACGCAACCAAATGTGAATGTAGCTCGTAACCAAGGGAAGGGAAAATCCGGAAGGGCGACCCAAGCCCAAAGAATGTTCGGTACGAAACGGTCCTACACGAATCACTGGAGGAAAAATCAGTCTGTTAGCGGTACAAGAGAAAATCTCAGAAGTAGAAAGAAACGGGATTGTAACTAATAAACTGACTGAAATGTTATTCCATGTTCAGCCTTCCATGAAAACTGTTAATAGTTTAACTGAACCCTGAACCACATGAAACTAAATTAGTTCATCAAAACAACTACATAGTGACAGCGTAATGACACAGTCTTATTCTGTCACTACTATAAACATAAATAAAATTACGTCCCGCTTGAAATTATAGGCGCCTTAGGAATTTTTGTACGAATCCGCGACTGATGTAGCCCTGTTACAAGAAGTTCTAATGTCGGGTTTAGTAATTCCCGGCTATGTAAGTTGATAAATGTGCCTAAAGAAAAAAGTGTTTGTACAGCTGGTTTGGTGAGGGAAGGGATTCTAGTAAGTGAGGTGGAACGACTGGAATCCGGAATGGGAACATCTATGATGTGACTATCATCAACTTGTATACCCCTTCAGGAAGTTCTCACCGAGCTGACGGGGCACGTTTCTTCAAAAGTTGAACTGATATACCTGTTAAGGAAAAATCCAAGACAGTTATTACTTGGAGGTGATTTTAACTGTGTTTTAAATCGAAAAGATCAATTACCTAATTTTAATTTAGCAAGTGAACTAAAACAACTAGTTACTGGTTTAGAATTAAAGGATGTATGGGAAATCAAATACCCCTGCATTGTTGAGTTCACTTATGCCACGGCAACATCTCGTAGCAGGATTGATAGATTATATATTTCTAAAAATCTTGAAACTTCCGTGACAAAAGTAGAAACCATGCCTACGTACTTTTCAAACCATTCAAGCGTCTTAGCTTCCATGAATCTAACAAGACAGCCAGTTCGCCGATTCAAGAATCAGTGGAATTTGAACATTTCCTTGTTAGTAAATCATGATTTGGAAGACCTGATTAAAGAAGCATGGGCAATATGCCTGAGTCCTCATAGTAGATACGCCACTGCTATCGACTGGTGGGTTAAAATGGCGAAGCCAAAGTTGAGGAAGGTTCTTATTCAGTACAGTGCCCAGAGCGCAAGAGAAATCAAATGCACTGTAGAATATTATTATTCCCTTTTGAGAGATCTATACGGTCAGGTCTCAGCAGGTTCCTCACTTCGGATAGCAGACATAAAAAAAGTCAAAGCCAAGTTACTTAATATTAAGAGAAATCAAATGGAAGGGTTGAAAATAAAATCGAAAGCAAATTCGGTGTCAGAAGACGAAACAATTTCCCTGTATCATTTAGTGAAGCATAGGAACAACGGAAGAAGGACTTTTGTTGACGAAACGGTACGATTCTCAGAACCGAGCAGGATATCATGGACGAGATTTATCGCTATTATTGCGGGCTATATTCTGTAAATCAAAGTGGAGATGCATCCTTGGAAGAATTCCTTGACATCCTAGCCCCACAGCTGACAGAAGATGACAACGAAAATTTTCTCGAGGTAGTCAGTGAAGATCACGTGTATGAGACTCTGTGCGCCCACCACCAGAAAAATCCCCAGGACCGGATGGTCTGCCAGCAGAGTTTTACATCCGTTACTGGCCAATAGTGGGCGCGAAAATCGCAGACATTGTAAATGAGGTTATTCAGGGTAAAATGATTCCGGCTGCGTTTAAGGGGAGTAAAGTTGTTTTTGTGCCAAAAAATAATGCAAATAAAGGTTTAAATAATTTTCGTCCAATTTCACTGATAAATTCTGATTATAAATTAATAGCTAGAATAGTAAACAAGAGAATTTCATGTCTTATGCATAAAATTATTAGTAAACATCAGAACTTCTCCCAAGGTAGGACCATTTTTCAAAATCTGGTAGAATTCAGGGATATCATTGCAATAACTTCTGTAACAAACATAAAGTGTGCTTTATTTTTTTTTTTTTTTTAGATTTTTATGAAGCCTTCGACGTAGTAAATCATGAATATCTCGTACCTTTGCCGGGGTGGTGAATAAACACTGTAAAGTCTCACTCAGATGATGATAATTACTGTGAGACTGGAAGTTGTGATAGCTTTTTAAAGGATAACTGTGCTATTTAATTTGGTTCAAAGCCAGACGTAATCAATCTGTTCACTTCTTTGTTTTGGGTATTTAAATTATCTGCCGGTTTCGGCAATCGCTTATTTAGACATACGCCTTCAGCTTCTGGATGAGAAGACATCATAATGCTAAGCATCGGTTTAAGGAGTTTATTTCACTACAAAGAATAAAAAAAGAAATGTCCATGTTGAAACGAAAAGTAAATAGACTGGATCAAACTTCTAAGCACATTTACGGTAGTGGGATCTCCTGATGTCACATTTTGGTAAAATTTATTTTCATACTTTTCATGGGAGTGTGTCATTGGGACGTGAATTTTCTGTGGATTCAGAAGGCATCATAGAACATACAAAAGAAAAAAAGGAAAAAAAAATGTTGGTTGTTTATCGGCAGGTCTTTGGTGCTATTATTTCTTCTGCAGGGATAACAAATGTTGAAACAACTAAACGATTAATGCAAGCAGTGAAAAATGCGCGTTCTTGTCACAGGGAGTAATTGAGAAAGAAAAAAAAGGAATAAAATAGAACTAAAGGAAAAGGCAGAACGTCAGAAGCGAGCCGCCGAAGAAATTAAACTTCTAAAGTTAAAATTAAAGGGATGTGGCACTTACTGAAGAAAAAAAATGCAAGATATTAGAAAAGAGTGTTACGTAAAACTTTTCCTCCTTATGCGTTTGTATGTTTGAGACATCTACAGATTTTTTTTGCAAATTTAGTGTTCAAGTTTTTCTTCAAATCAACCAGTGGTGAAGATCGTACACACGTAATAGAGTTACATGTGTATTAATGTGACTAGCATGTTGTTCCATTGGATATGCATTTGTGTAACAGTAAAATACACTCCTGGAAATGGAAAAAAGAACACATTGACACCGGTGTGTCAGACCCACCATACTTGCTCCGGACACTGCGAGAGGGCTGTACAAGCAATGATCACACGCACGGCACAGCGGACACACCAGGAACCGCGGTGTTGGCCGTCGAATGGCGCTAGCTGCGCAGCATTTGTGCACCGCCGCCGTCAGTGTCAGCCAGTTTGCCGTGGCATACGAAGCTCCATCGCAGTCTTTAACACTGGTAGCATGCCGCGACAGCGTGGACGTGAACCGTATGTGCAGTTGACGGACTTTGAGCGAGGGCGTATAGTGGGCATGCGGGAGGCCGGGTGGACGTACCGCCGAATTGCTCAACACGTGGGGCGTGAGGTCTCCACAGTACATCGATGTTGTCGCCAGTGGTCGGCAGAAGGTGCACGTGCCCGTCGACCTGGGACCGGACCGCAGCGACGCACGGATGCACGCCAAGACCGTAGGATCCTACGCAGTGCCGTAGGGGACCGCACCGCCACTTCCCAGCAAATTAGGGACACTGTTGCTCCTGGGGTATCGGCGAGGACCATTCGCAACCGTCTCCATGAAGCTGGGCTACGGTCCCGCACACCGTTAGGCCGTCTTCCGCTCACGCCCCAACATCGTGCAGCCCGCCTCCAGTGGTGTCGCGACAGGCGTGAATGGAGGGACGAATGGAGACGTGTCGTCTTCAGCGATGAGAGTCGCTTCTGTCTTGGTGCCAATGATGGTCGTATGCGTGTTTGACGCCGTGCAGGTGAGCGCCACAATCAGGACTGCATACGACCGAGGCACACAGGGCCAACACCCGGCATCATGGTCTGGGGAGCGATCTCCTACACTGGCCGTACACCACTGGTGATCGTCGAGGGGACACTGAATAGTGCACGGTACATCCAAACCGTCATCGAACCCATCGTTCTACCATTCCTAGACCGGCAAGGGAACTTGCTGTTCCAACAGGACAATGCACGTCCGCATGTATCCCGTGCCACCCAACGTGCTCTAGAAGGTGTAAGTCAACTACCCTGGCCAGCAAGATCTCCGGATCTGTCCCCCATTGAGCATGTTTGGGACTGGATGAAGCGTCGTCTCACGCGGTCTGCACGTCCAGCACGAACGCTGGTCCAACTGAGGCGCCAGGTGGAAATGGCATGGCAAGCCGTTCCACAGGACTACATCCAGCATCTCTACGATCGTCTCCATGGGAGAATAGCAGCCTGCATTGCTGCGAAAGGTGGATATACACTGTACTAGTGCCGACATTGTGCATGCTCTGTTGCCTGTGTCTATGTGCCTGTGGTTCTGTCAGTGTGATCATGTGATGTATCTGACCCCAGGAATGTGTCAATAAAGTTTCCCCTTCCTGGGACAATGAATTCACGGTGTTCTTATTTCAATGTCCAGGAGTGTATTAAAAAAAATACAGTTTCCACATCATCAAATGGGAGTTTCATTTTATTAAATACCAATCCATCAAGAAGTCTGCCAAAAATTGCGCGAATTTTGGATTTGCATTAAATTGAAATTATTTTGCCAGCTTTTTTTATTTACGTTGTAGGTCATTAGTTAAACTTAAAATTTATACAATTATCATTACCTGACTTTTTGAACATAACGAATGAATGTGTTATTTTCAATTTTTGATATAAGCTTTTATGGTCAAATCAGTTAATTTAATATTATTTAGGGATCTATTTAAAACGTGTGTGTGTCAAATCTGGAATATTTCTTGTCTCATATGTAGTGTTTTATCCAGTGTATTGTAATTCATTTTGCCATTTGGCATGTACATTTGCCTGAGTATGTCACATATTTTCAATTATGCATTAACATACAAAACCAGCAATTTTTGTAAAAATAAGACAATAAAAATACTGAATATTTAAAGCTTGCTCAACATTTTTTCCTCCCTTTTAAAGACTATTTGGGCTTAATATATTAAAAATTTGGAAGTGACTTGGAGAAATCAGGGAAATTTAATCGGCCAATGGAGTTGCCACCCTGTTGACGGTAATCACTGTTTCGAATGATTATCGCCAATAGCGTAATCATACAGTGGTGGATTTCTTCGCCTATTTATATGCACTAGTTACATTTATTTATGTTCATGATCAACTGGCAGTCCATGCAACGACTGTCTGCATGTTTTCCTGCAATTCGCTACGATCTTCTTGAGTTGCTAGATTTTTAACAGATAACAGCCCTAACTTCGAAAATTCTCTTGGCGCTTCTGACATCACCCGCAAGATAGTTTAGATATATTGTAAACATTAATAGCGCTATCACACTTCTTCTGGGCACTATGAAATTACTTTTAAAGATGTCGATTTCGTCCCATTAAGAGCGACATGTTGAGCTCTCTCTGCAAGCAGGTCCTGAATCCAGTCACAAATCTGGTCCTATACTCGGTAAGCTCCTGTTTTGCTCACTAAACGACTGTGCATTGTTGTATAAATGCTTTCTTGAACACTGCATCAGTGTAGCCACCGATATTTTTGATAACACACACGTCTAGTGTCCACATATTAATAGCAAGAACTCAGCACTCTATCTTGAAATCCACACGACATTCGGTGTAACTTTTAAGGCATTCACTAGCAAACGCTGCAATACATAACAGGTGTCTGGCACGCACGAAGGCGCTTGTTAGCGCCGCGGCCGACACCTTCGCGACGGCCGCTCGGGTCCTGGCAGGGTCGCCAGGCGCTGTTTACCCGATCACTTCACCTCCGCCTGGTGGACACGTGCACAGGCCCGCTAGAGCAGACCAGAATAGTCCGCGGCTATCGACCGCCCTCACGCGCGCTCCCGCTCTAACAATGTTGCAACTGCCGTCACCTTCTTTTGTTTTTAGTCACTCTACTTGCAACACTTTACGCAACAGTCCTTGATCCTTGTTTAGCGTCTTCTCATCCGCTAATGTGCGGAGATCCTTCGAATAGGTGAATACAGTGATATCTCATTAACTGAGGCAAGTCCCAGTCTTAATTACCGAAGATCCGAATTATAGAAATGTGTTCTGGAAAAGTTATCTAAAACAATAAATAGGAGTAACATACGGTGTATGAATTGAACATTTTAGGTTAGAACCTACGGTGACTCTTATTAATATAGAATGAAACGATAAGTTTATTGCCTGCCGGGGTGGCCGAGCGGTTCTAGGCGCTTCAGTCTGGAACCGCGCGACCGCAACGGTCGCAGGTCCGAATCCTACCTCGGGCATGGATGTGTGTGATGTCCTTAGGTTAGTTAGGTTTAAGTAGTTCTAAGTTCTAGGGGACTGATGACCTCAGAAGTTAAGTCCCATAGTGCTCAGAGCCATTAGACCCATTTCACAAGTTTACTGTTATCAGACACTGTTTATTTATATCCACGACACGTTTTGAAGGTTTAAACCTCCACAGGTGCATTTCCATATGTCAGTACGACATGTATGTATGTGTGTGTGTGTGTGTGTGTGTGTGTGTGTTATGTTACAGTTTTGCGGTAACCTGTGGCATTGCCTGTAGTGATCACAGGCTCTTTCCTCTGTCGTAATACATCACATATGCCAACGGCCTTACCGCAGTGATGACACCAGTTCCCGTCAGATCGCCGAGGTTAAGCGCTGTCGGGCTGGACTAGCGCTTGGGTGGGTAATAATAATGTCGTGTGACTAGGGCCTCCCTTTGGTTACACCGTTCGCTGGGTGCAAGTCTTTCGATTTGACGCCACTTTGGCGACTTGCGTGTCGTTGGGGATGAAATGATGATGATTAGGACAACACAACACCCAGTCCCTGAGCGGAGAAAATCTCCGACCTAGCCGGAAATCGAACCCGGGCCCTTAGGATTGACATTCTGTCGCGCTGACCACTCAGCCACCTGGGGCTTTGGCAAGCGGGATACACTCAGCCCTTGTGAGGCGATCTGAGGAGCTACTTGACTGAGTAGTAGCGGCTCCAGTCTCGCAAACTGACATACGAGCAGGAGAACGGTGTGTTGACCAAATGACCCTCCATATCCGCATCTAGTAACGCCTCTGGGCTGAGGATGAAACGGCGGCCGGTCGGTAGCGTTGGGTCTTCATAGCGTGTTCGGGCGGAGTTTAGATTAGTTTAATACACCACATGTAAGCTGCACCACATGTTTTCACGCAATTCGCTACAATATTCTGGAGTTGCTAGCTTTCTACAGATAATAGCACCAACTTCGAAAAGACTCTTGGCGTCCAGGCACGAATTCCTCTCCATATCAGAATAGCAATTGTACCAACTGTCTTCAATTATTTGTTGAAAATGTTCCACTCTGTGTCTTTCCTTACAATGGAAGTTATTCGTTGATGTGTTTAACATGCCCTATTATCCTGCCCCTTCTTTTTGTCAATGTTTTCCACATGTTCCTCTCCTCGCCAATTCTATGGAGAACTTCATCAGTCCCCCTATTTTCCAACGTCTTATTATATAGCACTAGGAAGTATTGACTTTAATTGATCAAAGAAGAAAATATAAAAATACAGTAAATGAAGCAGGCAAAAAGGAATACAAACGTCTCAAAAATGAGATCGACAGGAAGTGCAAAATGGATAAGCAGGGATGGCTAGAGGACAAATGTAAGGATGTAGAGGCTTATCTCACTAGGGGCAAGATAGATACTGCCTACAGGAAAATTAAAGAGACGTTTGGAGAAAAGAGAGCCACTTGTATGAATATCAAGAGCTCAGATGGAAACCCATATCTAATGGAAGAGGATGTAGATGAAGATGAAATTGGAGAAACGATACTGCATGAAGAGTTTCACAGAGCACTGAAAGACCTGAGTCGAAACAAGGCCCCGGGAGTAGACAACATTCCATTAGAACTACTGACGGCCCTGGGAGAGCCAGTCCTGACAAAACTCTACCATCTGGTGAGCAAGATGTATGAGACAGGCGAAATTCCCTCAGACTTCAAGAAGAATATAATAATTCCAATCCCAAAGAAAGTAGGTGTCGACAGATGTGAAAATTACCGAACTATCAGTTTAATAAGTCACGGCTACAAAATACTAACGCGAATTCTTTACAGACGAATGGAAAAACTGGTAGAAGCCGACCTCGGGGAAGATCAGTTTGGATTCCGTAGAAATTTTAGAACACGTGAGGCAATACTGACCTTACGACTTATCTTAGAAGAAAGATTAAGGAGAGGCAAACCTACGTTTCTAGCATTTGTAGACTTAGAGAAAGCTTTTGACAATGTTGACTGGTTTCCTCTCTTTCAAATTCTACAGATGGCAGGGGTAAAATACAGGGAGCGAAAGGCTATTTACAATTTGTACAGAAACCAGATGGCAGTTATAAGAGTCGATGAGCATGAAAGGGAAGCAGTGGTTGGGAAAGGAGTGAGACAGGGCTGTAGCCTCTCCCCGATGTTATTCAATCTGTATATTGAGCAAGCAGTAAAGGAAACAAAAGAAAAATTCGGTGTAGGTATTAAAATGCATGGAGAAGAAATAAAAACTTTGAGGTTCGCCGATGACATTGTAATTCTGTCAGAGACAGCAAAGGACTTCGAAGAGCAGTTGAACGGAATGGATTGTGTCTTGAAAGGAGGATATACGATGAACATCAACAAAAGCAAAACGAGGATAATGGAATGTAGTCGAATTAAGTCGGGTGATGCTGAGGGAATTAGATTAGGAAACGAAACACTTAAAGAAGTAAAGTTTTGCTATTTGGGGAGCAAAATAACTGATGATGGTCGAAGTAGAGAGGATATAAAATGTAGACTGGCAATGGCAAGGAAAGCGTTTCTGAAGAAGAGAAATTTGTTAACATCGAGTTTAGATTTAAGAGTCAGGAAGTCATTTCTGGAAGTATTTGTATGGAGTGTAGCCATGTATGGAAGTGAAACATGGACGATAAATAGTTTGGAGACGAAGAGAATAGAAGCTTACGAAATGTGGTGCTACAGAAGAATGCTGAAGATTAGATGGGTAGATCACATAACTAATGAGGAGGTATTGAATAGAATTGGGGAGAAGAGGAGTTTGTGGCACAACTTGACAAGAAGAAGGGATCGGTTGGTAGGACATGTTCTCAGGCATCAAGGGATCACAAATTTAGCATTGGATGGCAGCGTGGAGGGTAAAAATCGTAGAGGGAGACCAAGAGATGAATACACTAAGCAGATTCAGAAGGATGTTGGTTGCAGTAAGTACTGGGAGATGAAGAAGCTTGCACAGGATAGAGTAGCATGGAGAGCCACATCAAACCAGTCTCAGGACTGAAGACCACCACACACACACACACACACACACACACTAGCAAAAATAAAGATGAGATAGCTTATTCTGTAAATGCATTCCCTGCGAAAGGCCAGGTTCCGAGTTAGAGACCCAAACCAATACACACTTTGTAATCTGCCAGGAGGTTTCAAAACAGCGCATAATCCGCTGTAAAGTAAATGATTCATCCTGGAATTCCGCGGTAAAATTTAAAAGACTAGGTGTTTTGGTGTTCACAATCACAAAGCTGTCATGAGGTACTGTGCGTGTCGTCTGCTACTAAACTGGGTTAGCAGAGCCGCCTGCCGGCGGTCTTGGCTATGCCAGTGCTTGTCTTGGCAAGCGTAGCCCCACCACTGTGTCCACCCCCCCCCCCCCCCCCTCCCACCCGCGCTGCGCTACACAGGTTCCGCGTTGCCCGTCGTGTTTGACGGCTCCACGTCGTGACGCCACACCGCCCACTGTGTCCACCCCCCCCCCCCCCCCTCCCACCCGCGCTGCGCTACACAGGTTCCGCGTTGCCCGTCGTGTTTGACGGCTCCACGTCGTGACGCCACACCGCGTCACTCTGACGCTAATATAGACTGCAGTTCGTTTCTTGCTGGTGACAACGTTGGTAGCCTCTCAAACCGGTATTACATGACACATCTATCGTATGCAAGTGTGTACCAGCGCCCCAAACGTGCAAATCTGGAACTGCCAACTTCTTCGTTAGTCCTATTACAGGATACACCTAACGTGTAGTACTGCACCAGCGCCCCAGTGGTACATTTTCGGAACAGCCGGCTTGTTTACGTCGTTGAGCGAGAAAGCTGATATTTTTGTAAAGCTGCTACTTACTCACAATGAAACTTTTGAAAGGCCAATGTTAATAGTTGCTAACAAGGGAACCTCCCCATCTCATCCCCCACAGATTTAGTTATAAGTTGGCACAGTGGATAGGCCTTGAAAAATTCAACACAGATCAATCGAGAAAAACAGGAAGAAGTTGTGTGGAATTATGAAAAAAATAAGCGAAATATACAAACTGAGTAGTCCATGCGCAACATACGCAACATCAAGGAGCGTGTGAGCCCAGGAGCGCCGTTGTCCCGTGGTTAGCATGAGCAGCTGCCGAACGAGAGGTCCTTGGTTCAAGTCTTCCCTCGAGTGAAACGTTTACTTTCTTTATTGTCGCATAGTTATGATCTGTCCGTTCGTTCATTGACGTCTCTGTTCACTGTAATAAGTTTAGTGTCTGTGTTTTGCGACCGCACCGCAAAACCGTGCAATTAGTAGACGAAAGGACGTGCCTCTCCAATGGGAACCGAAAACATTTGATGGCAAGGTCATAGGTCAACCGATTCCTCCACAGGAAAATACGTCTGATATATTCTATACGACACTGGTGACGGCATGTGCGTCACATGACAGGAATATGTTGTCGACCCACCTAAGTTGTACACTTGGCGAATGGGTAAAAAGATTCTTCTACCTTGCCCGATTTAGGTTTTCTTGTGGATGTGATAATCACTCCCAAAAAGTGATGAAAACATGAGAGTTTGTTTAGGTATAGCGTCCCCATACTACGGCGCAGTTACCTCGCATCGGACGGACGGACGGACAGATAATACTTGTATGAAAATAAAAAATTAAACTTTCCACTCGAGGGAGGACCTCTCATTCCGCAGCTGCTCACGCTAACCACGGGACCACGGCGCTCCTTAGCTCAAACTATCCTTGATGTTGCCTATCTTGCGCATGGACTACTCAGTTTGTATATTTTGCTTATTTTTCTCATAGTTCCACACAACTTCTTGCTGTTTTCTCGATTGATCTGTGTTCAGTTTTTCAAGGCCTATCCATTGTGCCAACTTATAACTAAATCTGAGGGGGGTGCGATGGGGAGGTTCCCTTGTAAGCATTTATTGTTATCTTGTGCATTTCGAATGAAATTACGTTATGGCTGTACAAATTTAGGGACTGAAATGTTCGTTTAATGTGTCATGCTGATACTAGCAAAAGATTGTCTATGTTCACGTTTCCCAATACTTTAGACGTGAAGGACGTAATTGTCTATGCAGGATTTACTATGACAGTGTCCGGCTTATTCGTCAGGAGACGACCTAATGCCAGGAGTAGGAATTAGATTCGAAACTGGCTGGAAAGAAGAGGCGAAGGCAGGCGCATATACTCACTGTTAATGAACGAGTTAAGAGCCGAAAACTCACAGGAATTTAGGAACACCATCAGAATAGATGTACCTTGTTTTGACAAGCTACTGTAGATGGTATGTAACGGGACTCGCGGAAGAAACACTGTAATGAGGGAAGCTACACTACTGGCCAGTTGCTCGGCCACCGTTGACTAGACGTTTTCAATTGGTGAGAGATCTGGAGAATGTGCTGGCCAGGGCAGCAGTCGAACATTTTCTGTATCCAGAAAGGCCCGTACAGGACATGCAACATGCGATCGAGCATTATCCTGCTGAAATGTACGGTTTCGCAGGGATCGAATAAAGGGTAGAGCCACGGGTCGTAACACATCACGCCGGGTGATACGCCAGTAAGGCGATGACGAATATATGCTTCCAATGTGCGTTCACAGCGATGTCGCCAAACACGGATGCGACCATAATGATGCTGTAAACAGAACCTGGATTCATCCGAAAAAATGACGTTTTGCCATTCGCGCACCCAGGTTCGTCGTTGAGTACACCATCGCAGGCACTCCTGCCTGTGATGCAGCGTCAAGGGAAACCGCAGCCATGGTCCCCGAGCTGATGGTCCATGCTGCTGCCAACGTCGTCGAACTGTTCGTGCAGATGATTGTTGTCTTGCAAACGTCCCCATGTGTTGACTCAGGGATCGAGACGTGGCTGCACGATCCGTTACAGCCATGCGGATAAGATGCCTGTAATCTCGACTGCTAGTGATACGAGGCCGTTGGGATCCAGCATGGCGTTCCATATTACTCTCCTGAACCTACCGATTCCATATTCTGCTAACAGTCATTGGATCTCGACCAACGCTAGCAGCAATGTCGCGATACGATAAACCGCAATCCCGATAGGCTACAATCCGACCTTTATCAAAGTTGGAAACGTGATGGTACGCATTTCTCCTCCTTACACGAGGCATCACAACAACATTTCACCAGGCAACGCCGGTCAACTGCTGTTTGTGTATGAGAAATCGGTTGGAAACTTTCCTCATGTCAGCACGTTGTAGGTGTCGCCACCAACGCCAACCTTATGTGAATGCTCTGAAAAGCTAATCATTTGCATATCACAGCATCTTCTTCCTCTCAGTTAAATTTCGCCTCTGTAGCACGACATCTTCGTGGTGCAGCAATTTTAATGTCCAGTTGAGTATTTCACAAGAGTGCAACCGCAAAGATGCAAAACGGCTTTTACAGTCCTCATTGGTGGCGGCCGGCCCAAATGCTCTAACTGTTGTGGCTGTTCTGTCAACGCTGCCCTTACCGGAGTTCTGAAATAGCACAGAAGACTCAGTCAAATCATGCAAGTGCTAAAACTCAGAATTAATCATTTGTAGACGTACATTATAAGGTACAGCGTATCTAGAGGATCATGTAGACACCTTTCGTTGCTGTATGACTCAAAAAGAATGCTTATAATTTCTTTCATTCAGTTTCTACAACAAGAAGTTATCATTAATAATATACAGCTTCTCTTAAAGACAGTAAAAAGAGTTAATTTTCATTTGTTTTGTTACTTATTATAAAATTACCCACGTAAAAAATTGTAGAATATCTCGTGCAACAGCCAAAAGACTTCTCAAGGGCTCACGTATATCAGTACATCTCGTCTGTTGACCACAAGTAAAAACAATAACAAGCAGAGAACCCTTTCGAAATGCTGCGTTCTGCGCATGCGGCCAAGTACCTCTTTTACTGACAAGGGAACCTCCCCATCGCACTCCCCTCAGATTTAGTTATAAGTTGGCACAGTGAATAGGTCTTGAAAAACTGAACACAGATCGATCGAGAAAACAGGAAGAAGTTGTGTGGAACTATGAAAAAAATAAGCAAAATATACGAACTGAGTAGTCCTTGTGGAAGATAGGCAACATCAAGGATGGTGTTAGCTCAGGAGCGCCGTGGTCCCGTGGTTAGCGTGAGTAGCTGCGGAACGAGAGGGCCTTGGTTCAAGTCTTCCCTCGAGTGAGAAGTTTAATTTTTTAATTCGGACAATTATCAAAGTTCAGGCACTAACACATAATCAACTTCGCTCTCCAAAATTCCAGGACATGTTCAGATTTGCTTGGAATTTATGCAGGATTTGACGGTCTACACACGGAAAACTTTGAAAACGTTAAAAACATATGTTTTGACAGAGCACAGGGAAAACTGTGAGACTGTTGCATTCATTTGTTGCAGTTTATGTCACAAACTCTAATGTTTTCATCACTTTTTTGGGACTGATTATCACATCCACAAGAAAACCTAAAGCGGGCAAGGTAGAAGAATCTTTTTACCCATTCGCTAAGTGTACAAGTTAGGTGGGTCGACAACATATTCCTGTCATGTGGCGCACATGTCGTCACCAGTGTCGTATAGAATTGACGTGTTTTCCTCTGGAGGAATCAGTTGACCTATGACCTTGCGATCAAATATTTTCGGTTCCCATTGGAGAGGCACGTCCTTTCGTCTACTAATTGCACGGTTTTGCGGTGCGGTCGCAAAACACAGACACTAAACTTATTAAAGTGAACAGAGACGTCAATTAACGAACGGACAGAACATAACTGTGCGAAAATAAAGAACGTAAACTTTTCTCTCGAGGGAAGACTTGAACCTAGGATCTCACGTTCCGCAGCTGCTCACGCTAACTACGGGACCACGGCGCTCCTGAAGTCACACTCTCCTTGATGTTGCCTATCTTGCGCATGGACTACTCAGTTTGTATATTTTGCTTATTTTTTTCATAGTTTCACACAACTTCTTCCTGTTTTCTCGATTGATCTGTGTTCAGTTTTTCAAGGCCTATCCACTGTGCCAACTTATAACTAAAAAAAATGGTTCAAATGGCTCTGAGCACTATGGGACTTAACATCTATGGTCATCAGTCCGCTAGAACTTAGAACTACTTAAACCTAACTAACCTAAGGACATCAGACAACACCCAGTCATCACGAGGCAGAGAAAATCCCTGACCCCGCCGGGAATCGAACCCGGGAACACTTATAACTAAATCTGAGGGGGGTGCGATGGGGAGGTTCCCTTGTGAGCATACGCGGATCCATGGCAAAACAGAACATTTCCTGTTTCTATTCAGAAGATAATCCGTCTGCTACAATCGGAGCTACACCTGTTCTGCCACCAGGCGGCTACACTTGTCTTCTACCTGTTAGCCGTGTTGTGCAATACCGGCTTAGAGCGTTACAGAGCAATGCGTGCTTCGCGTTATGAATCGGCCGTTAATGGTTCTTGAGGCCACCTTGTGGGGAACTCAGATCTGTTCCGTTTATTACAAAACAAAATACCAAGTGTTCTTTTTAGGGTTTCGGCATATTCTCCGAAGTACGGCTTCACATCAATACGTTTCGCTTGTTTAGCTTCTGTGGTACTGTAAATAACCAATGTATTTTTATGTGATATAAACTACTTATTTTACATATTGCTAAGCTACTGCTGGGACTAGAGTCAAACTACTGTCTTTTCCAATTTCACTACAGTACTCCTAGAATAAAAGTTACATAACATGACAGTTGTTTGACTCTAGCCCCAGCAATAGCTTAGAAACATGTAAAATAAGTAGTTTATATCACGATGTGTTCAATAATATTGTAATAGGTGCTCAATTTGTAATTTATTTCGTCAACATACATCTGTAATACGATATCAAGACGTGCAGAAGACATGTAAACATCTGACACCACATAGATCGACAAATCGATAGTCAAATCGATACCAGCTGTATTTCGATCGCCATCTTATCCACTGCACTACAGAACTGTTTGTGATCGTGTTTCCAAGTTACTGCTATGTTAGTGACAATTTGTGAACAGTGACCAAGAGAGCCACGGAAATGGAAACACCTCAACGCATCACAACGAAACTGCCACGTCAGAATAACAAAGATGAGCACAGCATTTACGAGAAGAATATGTAATATCAGTATTACCTTATTGTATAGTTGTTTTTTGTAATGCCATTTAGCCTGAAGGTGAGGTATAACCCTCGAAACTTGTCGCTAAATAAATAAGTAATACAATAGTTGACAAAGTTTGTGACTGGTAGCGGTAACTTAAAAAAAACTTCACATATCTACAACGTTATTTTCAAATTATCCATTCTCTACTTTGTCTCGATATTTTGTTGCAGGATGAGCGAGAAGCATACTTCTGTAGTATCAGAGGAACTTCACAACTTTTTGGATACAAATACGCTACGTACAGACTGCGATACATTTTTTTTTCATTCTCCTGAAAAAATGAGATTTGGCTCTTAGAACGTTTTTCCATTTCCACTCTTCATACGCTGAAAATGCAGAATGAGTATTTCTTGGTGTGCCGGACAGGGACTTGAACCAGGAAACATGCTTTTCACGAGCAATGCTCTTACTGATTTTTTTCGGCTTGTTTCTTCAGGAGTTCTGTGCAGATGTCGCATGTGTCATTCCAAATTTCATCAGTGCAAACTCCACTCAGAAGGGGGCCGCGCCTATTCGTCATCACCGATTTCGCTCAGTTTTGTGGAATAGTGAGTGCTCCGGCTAGAAATTAAAGTGACACAAGAGAGAGATCCAAATGGCCAAGGGTTTACAAGAAATAACACATTTGCGGCGGGTCTGGAAAAGCATAAGTCATTTATGTTGCGCTGGTTCGCACGGAGCACTTGGCGCAGCGGTAAGATCACAGACCAGTAAACCGAGGGTCGTCGGATCGAGTCTATATGCGGAAAAGTTTGTAATTTTTTTTTTCAATTTTTACGTTACTTACACTAAAACAAATCGAAATAATCCTCATCATACTGCATTTATTAATATTTTCATAGCAGACAGAAAAAGGAATTTTTTGATTGATGTGATTGAACCCTAGGTGCAGGACATAAAATTTCTTCTGTTAATCAACCCGTGCCGGGACAGACAAATACACAATTATACGACGAAATTTTCCAAGGTGAAGAAGGACTGCCGCGCTGTAGTGTTAAAGCGATTCCGGAAAATCCAGCTCGCTACTGCAACCATGTGATGCCTGTTTTTATCGTCAGGTAAATAATTTCATCAAAAAATTTCATCCCGAGAAGACTGCATCAAAATACACTCACGCTCATAAATTAAGGATAACTGCAGAACGTGGTGCCACACAACATGGCACTACACAAAACTGGTGCTAATAGCATAGGCACATAGGGAACACACACGACACAGATCTGTAAGACCACGGTATTGGTGATAAGTTGAGAAAACCGTTCCGAAACACATGTGCTACAAAAAGTCACTGTTTCCTGCGCATGTACTCCGACATCAACATGGGATATGATCACCATGCACACGTACACCGGCCGCACAACGGGTTGGAATACTCTGGATCAGGTGTTCCAGAAGCTGCTGGGGTATAGCCTCCCATTCTTACACCAGTGCCTGTCGGAGTTCCTGAAGTGTCGTAGGGGTTTGAAGACTTGCAGCGATACGTCGACCGAGAGCACGCCAGACGTGCTCGATGGGGTTTAGATCTGGAGAACAGGCAAGCCACTCCATTCGCCTGATATCGATTGTTTCAAGGTACTCCTCCACGATGACAGCTCGATGGGGCCGTGCGTTATCATCCATCAGGAGGAAGGTGGGACCCACTGCACCCCTGAGAAGGCGGACATACTGGCGCAAAATGACGTCCCGGTACACCTGACCTGTTACAGTTCCTCTGTCAAAGACATGCAGGGGTGTACGTGCATCAATCATAGTCCCACACCACACCATCAAACCACGACCTCCATACAGTTCCCTTTCAAGGACATTAAGGGGTTGGTATCTGGTTTCTGGTTCACGCCAGATGAAAACTCGGTGAGAATCATTGTTCATACTATACCTGGACTCGTCCGTGAACATAACCTGGGACCACTGCTGCAATGACCATGTACTGTGTTCTTGACACATGTTTGTTCAGTCGTCTGTAGATTGTGTGTCTGGAGACAACTGTTCCAGTGGCTGCGGTAAAGTCCCGAGAAAGGCTACCTATAGTACTCCGTGGCCGTCTGCGGGCACTGATGGTGAGATATCGGTCTTCTTGTGGTGTCGTACATTGTGGACGTCCCGGACTGTAGCGCCTGGACACGTTTCCTGTCTGCTGGAATCGTTGCCATAATCTTGAGATCACACTTTGTGGCACACAGAGGGCCCGGGCTACGACCTGCTGTGTTTGATCAGCCTCCAGTCGCCCTAGTAATCTACCCCTCATAACGTCATCAATGTGTGTTCTTTGAGCCATTTTGAACACACAGTCACCATTAGCACGTCTGAAAACGTCAGCACACTTACTCAATGCACCGTACTCTGACGTGCACCACCACACCTCTGCGTATGAGGACTGCTGCCAGCGCCACCGTGCGACGACCCAGGTGAAGTGCACCGCATGGTCACACCCCAAGGTGATTTAAACCCGGAAATTTCCCACCAGAGCGTTGTTTCACCATGTACCAGAATTATCCTTAATTTATGAGCATGAGTGTACATTCCATTGTACGTCACAAGTTATCGTTGCCCATATTTGGCGAAATGATGCGTTATCCGTGGTTTGCCGCCAAACTGTGCGATGTGAAAAAGAGAAAACCTTTTATGAATATCAACCAAATTTTTTCTACAGAAACTTTGAAAGAAACATGTAATTGTGTAAATGCAGCGTCTATAACTTACGCAAGATGCCAAAAAAATTATTTTTGTAATTGTTTTTACTATAAATATCACACAATGCGCGTAAATCATCAATTGTATAAACAAATGCTCTATTTTCTAAACTAGCGGCCATCTGGAACTTCCACTTCCGTCACTTTCATTGCTGGCCGCGTCCTGCACATACCATAAGTTTAGACGGAATCGGTTTTGACGAATAGGCGCGGTCTCTTTGTCAGGTCAGGTCTATTTTTTTCCGTTATAGAGAGTGACCAGTCCCGAATCCCAAATCGCCGAGCTAGCGTGCCGGCGCCGAATTACCTATCCAACCACGACTCATGACCCGCCCCGACAGTTTCACTTCTGCCAGTACCACTCTCCAACTTTCTAAACTTCACAGAAAACTTACATACATTGTGGGCTAGCAATCAAAGTGTGGACACGAAATTGTAAAACGATCGAGGAGCAGCAAATAACCAGCTTACAATTTAATAGTATGCCTTTTTGTGACGCCAGTATTTCAGCGACGCGAGTCGTTCATTGAAAGCAGCACGTAAACAAACCGGCCCTATAGATCACCCCGTACAGTTCCTAGAGAAACTGCCCACCGTCACGTTTATTTGAGAGGTCTGCGTACCGTGACGCGACTGAATTAGACACGCTGCTCCATCCAGCGCCTGCGTTAGCTTCGCCGCTTGCTAGCCGCCTTAAGTGAGACGTGACACTTTCGTTGGTGCGCCCGCCGCTGGGAACCGTTTCCAACGTTGAGAGTAGTAAACGTAAGACTGATCTCTTTCTGCCTCCTCTCTCTGTCGACCGCCCCCCCCCCCCCACCCCCCACCCTGCCTCGACCTCCGTCCCCCACCATCACATGGGGAAAGCACGATGGGGCCGGCCGGTGTGGCCGAGCGGTCGCAGGTTCGAATCCTGCCTCGGGCATGTATGTGTGTGATGTCCTTAGTTAGTTAGGTTTAAATAGTTCTAAGTTTAGGGGACTGATGACCTCAGGTGTTAAGTCCCATAGTGCTCAGAGCCATGTGAACCATTTTGAACCAAAGTGCGACGGTTCAAATTTAGAACGACTGTCGAATCGCCCAATACCTTCATTCCAGAAACACACAGATGTATTTAGTTGTTATCCTCGCTGTTTTCATTGCAGCTTCTCAGAGAACGATTTAGGTCCACTGGCCAAGTGGACACGTCTCTCATCACAAGGAGGCACAGGCTTAAATCATCGTTTGGTCCTAAAACTTGCTGTCTGTCACTTATCGCTTCTTGTGCTATACTCTAATGCTAGAAGACATTTTTTGTGCATAATTGTGTTGTAACGTTATAATGCAGCGGAATATTCCATAGTGAGTGCTAACAACCAGCCTCTATTGGTGACAAATGCCCTAGATTAGTGGTCGTCAAACTGCGCTTGCGGGCACAGTGGTTTGTGCAGCACACGGTTTTCAGCCGTATCTATAATATGCATCTACGAGGGTCTCTCCAAAAGAAATGCGCACTATTTTTGTAAAAATACAGTTTTCATTCTGCATGTGTGAAAGTTTTACGGTGTGTAGATACATCCTTCCCACTTGTTTTAAAACTTAGTTCAACCTGTTCCCGTGAGTGGCGCCGTCACAGCATGTCTTCAAGATGGCTGCTACACTTGACGTTCGTCAGAAGCAACGTGCTATCATAGCATTCCTGTGCTGTGAAAACGAGACAGTGGGAAACATCCACAAGAGGTTGAAAAAGGTGTATGGAGATGCTGCTGTCGATCGCAGTACAGTTAGTCGGTGGGCAAGCTGGTTACGTGATGAAAGCGGACACGGCAATATTGAAGATTGTCCTCGCAGGGGTAGGCCCCGTACTGCACACACTCCAGACAATGTGCAGAGAGTTAACGAATTGGTGACGGCTGACAGACGCATCACAGTGAGCGAATTGTCACGCTACGTTTGGATAGGGGAAGGAAGTGTTTGCAGAATACTGAAAGCGTTGGCGTTAAAAAAGGTTTGTGACAGGTGGGTTCCCAGGATGTTGACAGTAGTTCACAAAGAAACAAGAAAAACGGTATGCAGCGAACTTTTGGAACAGTATGAGAATGGTGGAGATGAATTTCTTGGAAGAATTGTGACAGGTGATGAAATATGGCTCCATAATTTTTCACCAGAGACAAAGAGGCAATCAATGGAGTGGCATCATGCAAATTCACCCAAGAAAAAAATTCAAAACCACACCTTCTGCTGGAAAAGGTATGGCTACGGTGTTTTTCGATTCTGAAGGACTCTTGCTTGTGGACATCATGCCAAGTGGAACCACCATAAATTCTGATGCATATGTGACGACACTGAAGAAACTTCAAGCTCGACTGAGCCGTGTTCGACCACATCGGCAAAGGCAGGATGTTTTGCTGTTGCACGACAATACACGGCCACATGTCAGTCAAAAAACCATGGAAGCGATCACAAAACTCGGATGGACAACACTGAAACACCCGCCTTACAGTCCTGACCTGGCTCCATGTGATTATCATATCTTTGGGAAACTGAAAGACTCTCTTTGTGTAACAAGGTTTGAAGACGATGACTCCCTTGTGCACGCTGCCAAACAGTGGCTCAAACAGGTTCGTCCAGAATTATGCCGTGCGGGTATGCAGGCGCTGGTTCCAAGATGGCGTAAGGCAGTTGAGAGGGATGGAAATTATGTGGAGAAATGAAAATATTGTTCCTAAGGGATGTATCTACACACTGTAAAACTTTCAAACATGTAGAATAAAACATGGATTAAAAAAAAGTGAGAATTTTTTTGGAGTGACCCTCGTAGCAACTAACAGCCCATCCAAAAACGTCAGCTGGCGTTATGAACTTGTTAAGAGTGTGGTTGTCCTGTTCCTTAGGAAACAAAATTAGTTATAGAGACGGTAATATTTTAATTCCGTCCGGTCTGCCGAGCGCTGCTGGCAAGCGAGGTGCACTCAGCCCTCGTGAGGCAAGTCGAGGAGCTACGTGAGGCCACGAAAACTGACAACGGCCGAGAGAGCGGTGTGCTGACCACATTAGCCTCGATATCCGTATACGGTGACGCCTATCAGCTGAGGATGACGGCGGCCGATCGGTACCGTTGGGTCTTTAGAGACCTATTCGGACAGAGTTAATTTTAATTCGCATTGGTGAATTCGGCCATGAAGTAAGAAAGACTGGCCGCTTGCCTGTATGGCGGAGATGTAAGCAGTGTGCTCACTGCGAGGTTAGAGATTTGCGTGTGTGTGTGTGTGTGTGTGTGTGTGTGTGTGTGTGCGCGCGCGTTTGTTTGGGGTCCGAGATGTTTTATTGTCTGTTGTTCAGGACTGACAACATTTGTGATCGTAGCTCATGTTACAAATGGTTGAAATGGCTCTGAGTACTATGGGACTTAACATCTGAGGTCATCAGTCCCCGAGAACTTAGAACTACTTAAACCTAACTAACCTAAGAACATCACACACAACCATGCCCGAGGCAGGATTCGAACCTGCGACCGTAGGGGTCGCGCGGTTCCAGGCTGTACTCGTTTCTATTCTTTCTTTCCTCTTTAGTTTCATGTCTTCAAATTTTTCGCACAGTTTTTCTCTTTTAGATTAAGTAGCAATAGCCTAGAGAAAAACATTAACACAACTGTCATTTTTTAAATTATTGTCATACTATCAAACAACATTTTATATACAGACTTTGACTGACTGCGTCAATTATGTATCATTTCATTTTGTGGTAATGGTTTATGTGATTAATGGAATGTATGATATGTCATACTATCTAGATGGTGGGCCATACATTCTTGCAGCAAAGAAATACACTAAGGCACAAGTGAATTACAGACATTGACCGCCACTGGGCATTGATGTAAATCAATGGGGCAACTTGAAAATTTGTGCTGGCCCAGGACTGGAACCCAGGTCTTCTCTCTACTTGGCAGTTGCTCTCACCACTAAGCCATCCGGACAAAGTGGTCATCGCAACTTCATGGGCGACTGTAACACGCCTCCCGTCACAAAATCTCAACTTATCCACACACTACGAATGTAGTGCCCCTTGCCCATTAGCCGCACTACTCGCGGCATTTCACCGTTTGCTTTAAGAGTTCGAGACAGATGTGCATCCGCAATGACGAGATCTTTGGCCATCTTCGCCTTAAAGCCACTGTCTCCGGATGGCTTAGTGGTCAGTGCGTCTGCCTAATAAGCAAGAGACCCGGGTTCGAATAACCATGACGGATGGAACAAGGAGGACATCAGAACCAGGCTAGCACTGGCGGAAAGGGCATTCCTGGCCAAGTGAAGTCCACTAGTATCAACCACAGGCCTTAATTTGAGGAAGAAGATTCTGAGAATGTACGTTTGGAGCACAGCATTGTATGGTATTGAAACACGGACTGCGGGTAAACCGGAAAAGATGAGACTCGAAGCATTTGAGATGTGGTGCTACAGAAGAACGTCGAAAATTAGGTACACTTATAAGGTAGAGAATGACGAGGTTCTCTGGAGATTCGGCGAGGAAAGGAATATATGGAAAACAATGACAAGAAGAAGGGACGGGATGATAGGACATCTGTTGAGACATCATGGGATAAGTTCCACGGTACTAAAATTCAAATGGTTAAAATGGCTCTGAGCACTATGGGACTCAACATCTGAGGTCATCAGTCCCATCGAACTTAGAACTACTTAAACCTAACTAACTTAAGGACATCACACACATCCAGGATTCGAAGCTGCGACCGTCGTGGTCGCGCGGTTCCAGACTGAAGCGTCTGGAACCGCTTGGCCACCACGGCCGGCAACACGGTATTAGAGGGAGCTGTAGAGGGTAAAAACTGTAGAGGAAGAAAGAATTTGAATACGTCCATCAAATAATTGAGGACCTAGGTTGCAAGTGCTACTCTGACATGAAGAGGTTGGTATAGGAGAAGAATACGTGGTGGGCCGTATCAAACCAGTCAGAAGATTGATGACTGAAAAGAAAAATTAAGACCGTGGTCCCCAGCATAGACAAACCATATCCCTAGAATTTGGAAATGGTTACTGAAAGGACGATAAAATTGTTGGTAGCATGAGACTGTTATTGAAGAGTCAAGAGGGGGGTCTCGGACGGATGATTTTACTGGCGTTTACTATTTGAGACTGGTGCTTTTGTGAGCCTCAATTCCCAGAGCGTGCTCTTTAACTATACGAGCAACATACGTTTGCCCGCCTGGTTAGCCGCCGGTTTAACGCACTGCTTTCCGGGCGGGAAGGCGTGCAGGTCCCCGGCACGAATCCGCCCGGCGTATTAGTGTCGAGGTCCGGTGTGCCGGCCAGTCTGCGGATGGTTTTTAAGGCGGTTTCCCATCAGCCTCGGCGAATGCCGGCTGGTTCCCCTTATTCCGCCTCATTTCCACTATGTCGGCGATTGCTGCACAGACACTTTCTCCACGTACGCGTACACTATAATTACTCTAACACGCAAACATTGGGGTTACAACTGTGTAGTGTGAGATGTTCCCGGGGGCGGGGCGGGTTCATTGGGGGCCGAACCGCACAGTAACCCTGGGTTCGGTGTGGGGCGGCGGTGGGATGAGTGAACTGCTGTAGCTTGTTGTGGGTTTGTGTACCACTGTGGGCTACGGCGGGGACGAAGCCTCTCCGTCGTTTCTAGGTCCCCGGTTCAATACAATACAATATAGCATACGTTTTAACATTAAAGGTAAGATGGAAAAAATAATGCAATTACAGCAAAAGAAATTAACTCGGCTGAAGGGATTAGCCGCCATTGTATTAATTTACAGAATATCTTTATCATCTTGTCTTGCCTTTTTGCGACTTGGTTGAAGCACGGTGTCAGAGTTTTCGCCTATAGTAGTGATGTTCTCGAATAAATAAGATCAGTTGTATCATTTTAACACTGTTTATCCCATGATTCAATCTCCACCGCCAAGACGTTAGATGCAAGCAAAGAGCAAAGCTTCCCGTCTTTGTGGCCTTGCAGAATGATGTGACGCGCATGTGTAAACAAGTCGATGGTCTCTTTCTCTGGCGGACTGACGCAAGCAAGTCTTCCTCGACTCGTTACCATGCTGTGACAAGTTTGTCTTCATAATCCGATGAAGACATTGGTACCGTCAAGGTGTGTTTTGTCGAGATTCACGTTATCTCTGAAACGTTCTCACACTCGCGAAGTGTTCTCTAATCCTATGAGACACTCCCTTGAAGATCTTGCTGCCCGTCAGCTCTCGAGAAAATTTATGCCACAAGATACCTTTTTACTCTTGTTTGTTCCGCGCTGGCATGCTTGTCGTGTAAAACTGGTTCCTAGGACCTGCAGAAAGTGAGTTACACGTGTTACAGGTGCTTAAGCGAGGATCTTTATAATTGTCAAACACAGCTGTGTCAAGTGCAGCTTCACCACCTGACAACATAATGTCCCTAGTTGATACCAGTCTAGTAATACGAGAAGATTTCAAAAAGTAAGTTACACGGCCGTCTCACGCAAGACCATGACGCAATAAGTGTGGCGCATTGCGGGGAGGGAGTACATATTTCTGGTGTCCTGCAGACACAGTTCTGCTGCTCTACTGGTGCAGGTGAAATGACACAACTGGAAAACTAATCCAAATACGAGGGTTGCCCAGAAAGTAATGCACCGCATTTTTTTCTTCAACAATTCAATATTGAACATAATGAGAATTACACACACGAAAGAGTGGTGTTTTATCTACACATCCTATTTTTCCACGTAATCTCCATCCCGTTCTATGGCCTTCCTCCAGCGCGAAACAAGGGCATGCATGCCCCGTCGGCACGAATTCTTGTCCTAGTGGCGCAGCCAGTGCTTCACTGTGTGAATCACCTCCTCATCGTCCTCAAAATGTCTTCCGCGAATGGCATCCTTTAATGGCCCAAACAAGTCGATGTCCAAGGGGGCTAGGTCAGGGCTGTAGATTGGATGGGGTAACGCTGTCACTTTCTCTTTTGCGATGTGGTCAGCAGTCCTCAGACTTGTGTGGGGCCGAGCGTTATCGAGTTGCAGCAAAACGTCTCCTGGGTTGCCGGAATCGCGTCTTGCGCTTTGTTGATGTCTTGATATATGCTTCTGAATTAATGGCACCACCTCTTCGCATCATATCAGTAAGAATCACACCTTCACTGTACCAGAACACGGTGATCATGACATTAACGACGGAAGCAGTTACTTTGCATTTTTTCTTCTGTGGGGAGTGGGAATGGTGCCATTCCATCGACCGTCGTTTTGTTTTGGGCTCAAAATGGTGAACGCAGGTTTCATCACCTGTCACAATCCGGGACAAGAAGACCTCCCCCTCAGCTTCAAAACGTTGCAACAAATCAAGACAAATGGTTTTTTTCTGTGCGATTTGTGATCCACCGTTAGACACTGCAGGACACATTTTGCACACACTTTTGAATATCCAAGAGTGCGGATAGTTGCATCCACACTTCCTTAGCTGATTGACAGATGCAGCGCCAACGGCCTAGTCGTAATACGTCTGTCCTCGCGAATGACAACATCAGCTCGCTACAGCAAGGCAAGTGTGACAGCCGTGGATGGTCTTCCCGACCGCTACAAATCGTGGAGCCCGCCTAATCGCCTTCTGATGACGTCATCCTCTGTGCCCAGCGACTAAGTGAGCTTCTGTCGACAGAAGATGCTCCATAGACTTTGCACAAGCGTTTGTGAATATTCCCAACGGTTTCAATGACGGCATGTTGCTTGCAGCCTACATCACCCACAAACGCCATTTGAAACTGTCCTGCAGCTACACTATCTGTCAGGAGTGACGGAAACTTGGCGCCCTCACTCAAGAGACTTCAAATGATACACAGATAACATTTCGCATTCGTAGCATTGTCTTCGGCTGAGAAAAAAAGTGCGGTGCATTTCTTTCTGGGAAACTCTCGTATTAAGTACGCCCATCGGTACGACTCTGTGGGCAAAGATTCTAGTACCATGTGAAATTTGGCGGTATATGGAAGAGATGCCATGTCGCGTCCAGCTGTAGCTAAATGGAGCTTATAGCCTGACTAAGGCGGAACAGGTGTAGGTGATGCTGATCCGTCGTACAGTCCAGATCTTTGGACCATGCGATTTCCATCGTTTCGGCAAACTGAAGGAAAATCCGGGAGAAAAGAGATTTTTCGGACGATAAGGATGTTCACACAGCGTTTCTCGAAAGTCTCCGTGGCCAAGGAGTGGATTTCTATCACCGAGGAAGTGAACGATTGCTAGGACGTCCGGACCGTTCCTTAAAGAGGCTTGATGACTGAGGTGACAAAAGTCATGGTATTGCCCAGAACCTCAAATCTTCTGGCCATCGGCCCCCAGGTTTAGCAAACCTCAACATCCTTCAAGTGGCTAACGAAGGATAGAAACTGAATTTATTAGAAGAGTCTGAAATTTCTAAGCATATCTTTTTCAGATGGCTCTGAGCACTATGGGACTTAACATCTGAGGTCATCAGTCCCCTAGAACTTAGAACTACTTAAACCTAACTAACCTAAGGACATCACACACATCTATGCCGGAGGTAGGATTCGGATCTGCGACCGCAGCAGCAGTGCGGTTCCAGACTGAAGCGCCTAGAACTACTCGGCCACAGCGGCCAGCTATCTTACTCAGATCTCCGAATCTAATGAACGAACATGTCTGTTCGAAACATCAAACATTTTTTGATATGATGATGTGTATCTTTAAATGATGGTTGCCACCTATATTATTTACTGAATATTTTATTTAATCCTTAGAAATCAGCTAGTCAAGTTTTAGCGTGCCACTTTGTGAGCTTTTTCTCACTAAGGCTCCACGGGGTCTTGACAGTTGCTTGGCACTATAGTTCCCGGTATGACAGCCCGTGCTCATAGTGTTGTAAACAGACCATATTTGTGTTCATGGGGCGCGGTTTCTTCATGGGTAAGTTATCATAGTTACAGTCAGTTTTCCGGTGTAGCGTTGCTTATGGCTTCGTTGCTTGATATTTTTACTAAAATTTTCTACATTCTTATTTGTGCCCTTTCATTTGTCAAAGGTGCTGGCCTAGTGATTATACGGTCGTATTTTGCACTCGTGAGTTTTTCTGCTCCCTGAATTAGCCGATTTGCCTAAGATAGCTATCTCTTGCACGCCTTAGTGGATTTCCTTTTTCTACTGTCGTTACCTTTTTTTGTTTTGCTTCTAGGTGATGTAATGAAGCTTTGACAGTGACTATCTGGCTGTTTCCTCCCAGTTCTTTGGGACTCTTAACCACTTTTGACGCCTCGGTTACGAGTAGGAAGAATTTTATCGGTTGAGATAATGAAGCACTGACTGTGGCTATCTGGCTGTTAGCTCCCAGTTCTGTGGGACTTTTACCTTCGACGCCTCGGTTACGATTAGCAAGAGTTTTTATCGGTAATCTCAGTTATGCTGCAGTATTTTACGAGCTGAAACTCATGCACTCACCACCACCGGAAACAGAAATGTGGCACTGTGCTCCATAGACCAATCGATGTTTGTCTTCCTTCCGTTATTTCTAATTTATTCATTGATTATTGTCTTTAATAACAATTTATACTTATACCAAGCTGTAATTTCTCCAGATTGCCTGGTAATGCCTAGAACAGGCGAAAGGTCACATTTGAAGATTAAATAAACCTACCTTGTGCAACCATGTAAGTAGGCTGTTTAGGCTTTTATGTTGGTAACGCCACATAGCGCTCTGTATGAAAATCACTGACTGTGCTGTGTGCTGTCTGTGGCTGGTTAGCATTGTTGGAATATTTGCTATTGTAATGTTGGGCAGTTAGATGTGAACAGCGCGTAGCATTGTGCAGTTGGAGGTGAGCCGCCAGCAATGGTGGATGTGGGGAGAGAGATGGCAGAATTCTGAGAGCGGACACTCTGGACATGTGTCCATCAGAAAGAGTAAATTATACACAATAGCGTTGATTGCATCGCAATATTCCCATCACATCCCGAGATATTAAGACGCGAAGTTGACGCTTGAAACACCCGACATGCGCTGCTAGCGCACGTCCTGAGGCTCAGGCGTGAACCCCATGCTGCCCGTAAAACGTCGTACATTCCAGCAGGTATTTATCCCTTATGCTACGGTCGCAGGTTCGAATCCTGCCTCGGGCATGGATGTGTGTCATGTCCTTAGGTTAGTTAGGTTTAAGTATTTCTAAGTTCTAGGGGACTGATGACCACAGATGTTAAGTCCCATAGTGCTCAGAGCCATTTGAACCATTTATCCCATAGGCTAGGGGTGATGCGGTTCTGTAACATATCTGTGTACCGCAACGTTAGTCACAAAGTTAACTTCGCTTATCGTTAATCCGTTACTAAAAAGGTAATGCCGTTCAACGTTAAAACTTTACTTTACTGTAGATCTAGCGCAAGTGACAGTTAATCATTCACTCGTAATAGTAAAATTCATGTTGATGGTTTTAGTGAAACGAGCAAGTGGACTAAAAGTTTTGCCGTTGTTTAGGTAAAAATGTTTTGATAGAAGATGAATGTAAACATGTTTAACCAATTAGTTTTATTATCACATAATTATCAATGTTATGTTTATCTAATGCGTTAGATGACAGATTGTTGCAAACAAATGTTTCTTAACATCAGTGGGTAAAATGGCCCTTTGTAGAAACTTCCACTGTGATACCAGCACTACATACTAGCCGGCCGCGGTGGTCTCGCGGTTCTAGGCGCGCAGTCCGGAACCGTGGGACTTCTACGGTCGCAGGTTCGAATCCTGCCTCGGGCATGGATGTGTGTGATGTCCTTAGGTTAGTTAGGTTTAAGTAGTTCTAAGTTCTAGGGGACTGATAACCACAGCAGTTGAGTCCCATAGTGCTCAGAGCCATCTGAACCACTACATACTAAACATAGCGTTCACATCTCATGCTCAAAGTGATGCCCATTGGCTTGCATACATAGGGTCACTCTGCGGATGAAGGATGCCCTACTTCGTGCTACTGTTTCCTCTTTGATGGCTGTACAAGCATCAATAACGCGTTGCTTCATGTCCCCTGGTGTTGTTGGTTCATGTTGGTAAACAGCATCCTTCACTGCTCCCCAAAGAAAATTATCCAGCGGTGTAAGTCTAGAGATCGAGCAGGCCACCTAACTGGGCCACCTCGTCCAATCCACCTACCAGGGAACTTACGGTTCAGAAGTCGTCGTGCTCGTAAGGCGTTATGTGCAGGGCATTCGTCATGCTGATACCACATGACCATTCTCCGGTTCAGAGGTACGGTGTCCAAGAGAACAGGAAGATTGTGTCGTATAAATCTGGATGCCATTTATAAAGAAAGGTCCGATAATGGTATCTCCAATAATCCCACGGACGTTGATGCTCTACCTGAAGGAGCCATTTTGGATTGTCTGCGGACCAATAATGCATATTCCTCATATTGACAATTCCTTTGTTGGAGAATGATGCCTCGTCGGTAAAGAGAACGTCTGCAAAAAAATTTGGATTAGTCAGAAGTTTTTGCTGATCCCACCGACAAAATGTTACCCTATTGCGGAAGTCATTTCCATGAAGATCCTGGTGTAAATGAACATGGTAAGGATGAAATTTACGCTGTGCACTTGATTTCGACACACCAACTTCACGTTCAATTTGACGTGTGCTGATCTGAGGATTCACAGCTATGGTAGCGAGCACAGCAACTTCAGCACGTTCATCTGTGTGTGTTCTAGGACGATGTCGAGGTCTTGGATTTAAGCTTCCCGTTTCACGTAGACGAGATGTGAGACGACCAAATATTCGGCGCGAAGGGGATGGCTTGTCAGGGAATCGTCTTCTGTACAGTCGTTCTGCCTGAACAGCATTTCGTCCACCTACAACAGGGTACAGTACAGTTATGTAGAGTAGGGTAGAAAACAGACATATTAACTTAATAATCATAATGTTCGCTAACAGTACTATCAACAAACAAGCAATCTCATAACGTATTTCCCGTCAACGTACATTCTCCATAGATCAGCAGAATTTCTACCATATCTTCATGTGTGTACATTATATTGTACAGTATAAGTTCCACTACACAACGTTTATTCACAATGTGTACTACCTCCGTGCCGTCACTAGATTACTCTGATGCACGACTACACTGGCAAGCGGTGTACTGCACGCCAAAGCAACAACAAATGGGATGCTCGGAGGGTGGTGGAGTACAGGAGTTTGCATGGGCCGCAAATCATAAACAAGGCGAAGTGGTAACTGTGGCAGTAGTGGAAACTAAGTTGGACACTTGTCTAGGTAGAGCCACGCCATGCGCGACAGGCACAATGGGTCATATAACGCGTTAGATAAACCTTATTTTGGGTGTGCAGGGTAAATAAGACAACCTGACGGGTGTACACCGATCGGTACTGGTTCATATTGTGTACGTAGATACGTAAAACGTGCAAGAGGGAAACCATTATGTGCTTATGAGAGTTGATGACAGCAGACCGTATTATTCGTTTCGGACCTCTTGATAAGTATGGAGGTGTGATTACACATGTCAATCACATCGCGATTACGGGCAGCATGGGGTTCACGCCTGAGCCTCAGGACGTGCGCTAGTAGCGCATGTCGGGTGTTTCAAGCGTCAACTTCGCGCCTCAATATCTCGGAATGTAATGGGAATATTGCGATGCAATCAACGCCATTGTGTATGTGCTTTGTCATGCTATGGATTGCTGAAGAAAAAATATAGGAGGTCCATTTAAAAAAACATAAGTTTGTGTTAAAAAATACATATGCTTTCGTTTGTAGAATGTTTCCAAATATGTGCATTCACGGGCCCCAGCCCTACATTGATACCGGTGAAAGTCGTTTTCCAATAGCTGTTATTGTTCCAGAGATATTTTGGGTGGACAAGATAGCTGGGACACCCTATATATGATGACTTTTGAACATTATTAAGGTAAATACATTGTTTATTCTCTATCAAAATCTTTCATTTGATAACTATGCCTATCAGTAGTTAGTGCCTTCAGTAATTAGAATCCTCTATTTACCTGGCAGTATTGGCGCTCGCTGTATTGCAGTAGTTCGAGAAACGAAGATTTTTGTGAGGTATGTGATTCATGAAAGTTATAGGTTATTGTTAGTCAGGGCCATTCTTTTGTAGGGATTATTGAAAGTCAGATTGCGTTGCGCTAAAAATATTGTGTGTCAGTTTAGTGTTGATCAGAATAAGTAGAGAGCGAAATGTCCGAGTACGTTCATTTCTGCTCAGCTGTTTGAAAATCAAATAACGTAGAGGTTTTCCAGCACTGTCATTTATAAAGTTTTTTAAGGGGACGTTACAAACAAATCTTTTGTTATTGTACCTAAAAATTTACAACAGTTGTGCAGAATGGCGGCCCCTCAGCGTCATTGCAGGTACGGTATCGTCGCACAAAGTTCTGCCATACGCCTTCTAATATCCCCAGTGTCGTTCGAACAGCGTCGCAGACTGCGAGAATTCTTCCCAGGAGATCCTGTTCAGTCTCTACAGGCGTCTCGTACACAAAACTTTTCACATGGCCCACAGGAAAATATCAAGTGGGGATCAGGTGAACGTTCTCGTCGCAAATCAGGACCCCCTCTGCCTGCCCACTTTTCACTCAATGTCTGTCTGAATCAGGAGTTGACGAGCTGTCAGTCTAAAGTGAGGTGGGGCACCACCATGTAGGAACCACCCGTTGACGAAAAACGAGTGGGGTGTATTACAGCAACCCTACAATCTTGGCAAGGTCGATGCTGGTACGTGTATGCACAGTCAGAGGTATCAGAACAGTTTTGGCTCATAACTTCCGACTCGACCGTTTCCGGACCTGGGTCGCTTACTCCAGACTGAAACATTCACTCCTTTCCATCATCCCTGAAGGGCTGTAACGTCATCACAGAATCGCCCTGTAAAAGGGCAGTCAAATGAAAACCAAACAGATGGAAAAAATAAGTAAACGGTTCATTATTTCCAAAATAATCGCCACAACTGTTAATACATTTATCCCAGTGTGAGGCAAGACGGTCAACGCCTTCTTGCAAAAAATTTTTGCGTTCGTTTACGGAAACAAGATTGTACCTAGACGTACACCTCTTCGTTCGAAGCAAATCGATGTCCGCGAATGTCTTGATAGCTCCAAAAATATGGAACTCTCACAGGGAGAGATCGGTACTTACAGAGCAAGAGTAGGGGATTCCCAGCGAAACCTTTTCACCGTACTCGTAACAACCGTGGCAACACGAGGGAGTGCATTTGTTGTGATATTTAAACAAAGCTGCCGTACATAATACCATGTGCAAATTTTGTTCGAGTTTTTCCGTTTCTCCTTCCGATGGCCAAACGACGAGACTATCTTACAGACTATAATGTTGATAATAACCAAGAATGTTGAGAGGCAAAGGTCCCGGGTTCGAGTCTCGGTCCGGCACACAGTTTTAATCTGCCAGGAAGTTTCATATCAGCGCACACTCCGCTGCAGAGTGAAAATCTCATTCTGGAAACATCCCCCAGGCTGTGGTTAAGCCATGTCTCCGCAATATCCTTTCTTTCAGGAGTGCTAGTACTGCAAGGTTCGCAGGAGAGCTGTAAAGTTTGGAAGGTAGGAAACGAGGTACTGGCAGAAGTAAAGTCGTGAGTACGGGGCGTGAGTCGTGCTTGGGTAACTCAGATGGTAGATCACTTGCCCGCGAAAGGCAAAGGTCCCGAGTTCGAGTCTCGGTCCGGCACACAGTTTTAATCTGCCAGGAAGTTTCACCAAGAATCTTCTTGTCTTGGCTTAATGGTCGTTACGATTTAGCCCCTCTCTTTTTTTGCTCTCTCTCTCTCTCTCTCTCTCTCCCCCCCCCTCCCCCCCTCCCTATCCCTTTCTCTGCCTTCAGGAGCGAGAGTCAACAAATCCATGCTTCTTTCATTTGTCAAATCACTAAACTCTGTCATTTTCTTAGGAGACGCATGCACAAACGTACAAAGCGCTCTTCAGACCTATCGGCAGATCTGTTTTCCAACCGAACATGCGAAATGCTTCATGCAGCGTGGTAAAAGAGAGAACCTGTGGTTCTTGACTGATTCTCACCGGTCGCTAGCAAAGCTTGCGTAAATGAGGTTATGTAATGAGGGGTGAGTTGGCGGAGGTAGGCTTATGGATGCAGCATCGCTATTCAGTCCGCTCTTAGCCGCCTATGACGTCTGCGCCAGAACTGGAACCGCATTACGATTCCCTTCCAGCTCTGTTCGTTGCTAGGCGGGATGCTGCCACTGTACAACGCCCTAACAACACAATTTGAGCTCAGCGGGAAGTATTCAGTTTCACAAACATTTACGTGGATACCTGCATTTCCTTTGTTTCTGTAGAAGGTCTGATTTAACTGTTTTGCACGAAGTTCTTGCGGCATCTATTACAATATACAGAACACCCGGGAATACCGATACAAGTAGATAAAGACAGTTGGATAACAAATTACAAAAAAAAAAAAAAATTCTTGTAATATGGTCACAGATTAACAATTTTCTGATTTTTTTTCCTTTGCTTGTACTAGAGACATTGTTTATTACCAAAACATCATGATCTACGTCAAAGGGAAGTACACTATATATTTAGATGAGCGAGTTTGCAAGTATAAAATACGGGAATTACACTGAAGAGCCAAAGAAACTGCTCCACCTGCCTAATATCGTGTAGGGACCCCGCGAGTACGCACAAGTGCCGAAACACGAAGTGGCATGGACTCGACTAATGTCTGAAGTAGTGCTGGAGGGAACTGACACCATGAATCCCGCAGGGCTGTCCATAAATCCGTAAGAGTACGAGAGATGGAGGTCTCTTCTGAACAGCAAGTTACAAGGCATTCCAGATATGCTGAATAACGTTCATGGCTGGGGAGATTTGTGGCCAGCGAAAGCGTTTAAACTCAGAAGAGTGTGTTCCTAGAGCCACTCTGTAGCAATTCTGAACGTGTGGGGTGTCGCATTGTCATGTTGGAATTGCCCAAGTCCGTCGGAATGCACAACAGACATGAATGGATGCAGGTGATCAGACATGATGCTTACATACGTGTCACCTGTCAGAGTCGTGTCTAGACGTATCAGGCGTCTCATATCATTCCAACTACACACGCCCCACACCATTACAGAGCCTCCACCAGCTTGAACAATTCGCTGTTGACACGCAGGGTCCATGGATTCATGAGGGTGTCTCCATACCCGTACACGTCCATCCGCTCGATACAATTTAAAACGAGACTCGTCCGACCAGGCGACATGTTCCCAGTCACCAACAGTCCATTGTCGGTGTTGACGGGTCCACGGGAGGCGTAAAGCTTTGTGTTATGCAGTCATCAAGGATACATGAGTGGGCCCTGGGCTCAGAAAACCCATATCGATGATGAATGGTTCATACGCTGACACTTGCTGATAGCCCAGCATTGAAATCTGCAGAAATTTTCGGAAGGGTTGCATTTCTGTTACGTTGAACGATTCTCTTCAGTCGTCCTTGATCCCTTTTTTGCAGGATCTTTTTCCGGTTGCGGCGATGTCGAAGATTTGATGTTTTACCGGAATCCTGATATTCACGGTACACTCGTGAAGTGGTCGAACGGGAAAATCCCCACTTCATCACTACCTCGGAGATGCTGTGTCCCATCGCTCGTGCGCCGCTATAAGACCACATTCAAACTCACTAAAATCTTGATAACCTGATATTGTAGCAGCAGGAACCGATCTAACAACTGCTCCACACATTTGTTGCCTAATATAGGCGTTGCCGAGCGCAGTGCCGTACTCTGACTGTTTTCATATCTCTGTATTTGAATACACATGCCAATACCAGTTTCTTTGGCGCTTCAGTGTAAATATGGCCGTATCTTTTGGTTACATGCACTTAGAAGCTTAAAGTTTCGACACCGAGACTTCAGTATGTGACATAATTTCAATCTGACATGTCAATCTACTTCTGAGCAAAAGGGGTGTCAACAGACGGACGGAACGTCGGGCAACAAATTACAAAAACATTTTTTTCATGTAATATAATTAAATATTTACATTTTTCGTATTTTTTCATTTACTTATTCTGGGAAATCTTGCTTCTTGCCAGATTTCATGGTTGTAGGTCAAAGTGAAGTACCGTATAAGTTTTAATGAGCGAGTTTGGAAATATCAAAGTAAGCGATGTAAATGGCCGTATGTTTTCATTTTCAGTGTCTTAGAACCTTAAATTTATTACGCCGACGAGGTGCTATAGATCTTAGTATGTGAAATAAATTTCAGCTTGATACGTCTCCCTGTTCCTGAGAAAAAGGGGTCTTAATATGTGGACAGACGGACAGTCAGATAACAAATGTAAAAAAAAATAAATACACTCCTGGAAATTGAAATAAGAACACCGTGAATTCATTGTCCCAGGAAGGGGAAACTTTATTGACACATTCCTGGGGTCAGATACATCACATGATCACACTGACAGAACCACAGGCACATAGACACAGGCAACAGAGCATGCACAATGTCGGCACTAGTACAGTGTATATCCACCTTTCGCAGCAATGCAGGCTGCTATTCTCCCATGGAGACGATCGTAGAGATGCTGGATGTAGTCCTGTGGAACGGCTTGCCATGCCATTTCCACCTGGCGCCTCAGTTGGACCAGCGTTCGTGCTGGACGTGCAGACCGCGTGAGACGACGCTTCATCCAGTCCCAAACATGCTCAATGGGGGACAGATCCGGAGATCTTGCTGGCCAGGGTAGTTGACTTACACCTTCTAGAGCACGTTGGGTGGCACGGGATACATGCGGACGTGCATTGTCCTGTTGGAACAGCAGGTGCCCTTGCCGGTCTAGGAATGGTAGAACGATGGGTTCGATGACGGTTTGGATGTACCGTGCACTATTCAGTGTCCCCTCGACGATCACCAGTGGTGTACGGCCAGTGTAGGAGATCGCTCCCCACACCATGATACCGGGTGTTGGCCCTGTGTGCCTCGGTCGTATGCAGTCCTGATTGTGGCGCTCACCTGCACGGCGCCAAACACGCATACGACCATCATTGGCACCAAGGCAGAAGCGACTCTCATCGCTGAAGACGACACGTCTCCATTCGTCCCTCCATTCACGCCTGTCGCGACACCACTGGAGGCGGGCTGCACGATGTTGGGGCGTGAGCGGAAGACGGCCTAACGGTGTGTGGGACCGTAGCCCAGCTTCATGGAGACGGTTGCGAATGGTCCTCGCCGATACCCCAGGAGCAACAGTGTCCCTAATTTGCTGGGAAGAGGCGGTGCGGTCCCCTACGGCATTGTGTAGGATCCTACGGTCTTGGCGTGCATCCGTGCGTCGCTGCGGTCCGGTCCCAGGTCGACGGGCACGTGCACCTTCCGCCGACCACTGGCGACAACATCGATGTACTGTGGAGACCTCACGCCCCACGTGTTGAGCAATTCGGCGGTACGTCCACCCGGCCTCCCGCATGCCCACTATACGCACTCGCTCAAAGTCCGTCAACTGCACATACGGTTCACGTCCACGCTGTCGCGGCATGCTACCAGTGTTAAAGACTGCGATGGAGCTCCGTATGCCACGGCAAACTGGCTGACACTGACGGCGGCGGTGCACAAATGCTGCGCAGCTAGCGCCATTCGACGGCCAACACCGCGGTTCCTGGTGTGTCCGCTGTGCCGTGCGTGTGATCATTGCTTGTACAGCCCTCTCGCAGTGTCCGGAGCAACTATGGTGGGTCTGACACACCGGTGTCAATGTGTTCTTTTTTCCATTTCCAGGAGTGTAAATAAATAAATAAAAAAATAAATCTTTTGTTATTATTACGAACTAACTATTTTTGGATTTTTTCCTTTTGTTGTACAATTAATCTTTGCTTCTTGCCAAATTTCATTATTCTGGGTACCACATAGGTTTTGATGAGTGAGTTTTCCGGTACCAAAATATATGACATAAACGTCCGTATCTTTTGATTAGACTGGCTTAGAAGCTTCAATTTTTTACATCGCCAAGGGACCGTAGACCTTAATATGTGACAGAAATTTCAACGTGAAACGTCTACCCGTTCCTCAAAAAAATGATTTCCAACAGTGGAACAGACAGACAGAAAGACGGCTGGGTAACAAAGTGATCCTGCTAGAGTTCCGTTTCCACCAACTGAGGTACGGTACCCTAAAAGCAAGAAAGAAGGAGAGAGAGAGAATGAATTATAGTTGTATGAGGGCCCAGAAGGGAACTGAATTTTTTCCAGGCGAGATAGCCGTCTTCGACGAATTTACAGGGGATATGTAATTGATAGCAAGAGCTGACAAGAGTGGTAGTATAAAATAGTAGAAGCCAAAACGTTCGGCTAAATGCGGATCCATAACGAGCGGTGCGCCACAGACTTCAGTACGAAACATTATCCTACTCAGCACTTACGAATTTACAATTAAGTCAGCATCTAATTGTGCTCAGATTCCGTCCATAGTCCATGGCTGGTGTTGCGAGCAGACGAAAGTACTGTCATCCGGCCACAACTGCGGGTCCTTTGATTGCTCTGCGACAAGGTTCATCATGCTACATCACATTACATAAATTAATAAAAGACTTACTTAACTTTGACACAGTGTTTGTCACAAGAGTACTAGATAATTTACAACTGGCATGGAGTAGCAAAACATCACTTGATTCACAAATTAACAAACTGCTCTCTTGAGGTACAATGTTCAACGTAAGGTCATCTGAAACTTTAACTTCTCGTTGGACCTAGACGATGACGTTAACTGCTGTAGCTCAGGTCTCGAACTGGGACAGAGCTCTTGCTAGCAAGACACTGTATTGACCTCACAAGGGAACCTCCCCATCGCACCCCCCTCAGATTTAGTTATAAGTTGGCACAGTGGATAGGCCTTGATAAACTGAACACAGATCAATTGAGAAAACAGGAAGAAGTTGTGTGGAACTGTGAAAAAAAAAAAGCAAAATATACAAACTGAGTAGTCCACGGGTTGCATAGGCAACATCATGGACAAAATGAGCTCAGGAGCGTCGTGGTCCCGTGGTAGCGTGAGCAGCTGCTGAACGAGAGGTCCTTGGTTCAAGTCTTCCCTCGAGTAAGAATTTTATTTTCTTTATTTTTGCATAGTTATTATCTGTCCGTTCATTGATTGACGTCTTTGTTCACTGTAATAAGTTTAGTGTCTGTGTTTTGCGACCGCATCGCCAAACCGTGCGATTAGTAGACGAAAGGACGTGCCTCTCCAATGGGAACCGAAAACATTTGATCGCAAGGTCATAGGTCAACCGATTCCTCCACAGGAAAACACATCTGATATATTCTATACGACACTGGTGACGGCATGTGCGTCACATGACAGGAATATGTTGTCGACCCACCTAACTTGTACACTTGACGAAGGGGTAAAAAGATTCTTCTACCTTGCCCGATTTAGGTTTTCTTGTGGATGCGATAATCACTCTCAAAAAAGTGATGAAAACATAAGAGTTTGTCACATAAACTGAAAATAAAAAATTAAAGTTTTCACTCGATTGAAGATTTGAACCAAGGACCTTTCGTTCCGCAGCTGCTCACGTTACCACGAGACCACGGCGCTCCTGCGTTCCCCGTGTCCTTGACGTTGCATATCTTCCGTGAACTACTCAGTTTGTACATTTTGCTCATTTTTTCACAGTTCCATACAACTTCTTCTTGTTTTCTCAATTGATCTGTTTTCAGTTTTTCAAGGCCTATCCTCTGTGCCAACTTATAACTAAATCTGAGGGGGGTGCGATGGGGAGGTTCCCTTGTCAGCGTGAGAGCGCTGCTTTGTGGAGAGGGGAGGCGTGGTTTTCTGAAACGCCTTCCATACATCGTTGCGGATTGCAGGGAGCCCTCGCTACTATCTATGGTATCGATTCGCGTTGTCGACTTTACTATGGCACCGTGATCTCTGGAAGATACCACAGTTAGAGAATGAGGTACACATACGATGGGATACAGCCACATTTTGCTGCTGATGTAAGAAGCGCCAATATTGCGCACGATGGACAGATCGAGCAGGGCCTGTACCTAGGCCTCAGAGATGACGTTACCTCAGTCCTCTGGATTGAGGTCTGAGGTCATCTCAGAAGTGAAGTGTACAGTACTCTCATTCGTACACTTGTAGAACTGGCGCTGCAAATGGTAGAGTCTTGCCAAGCTTTACGAGATGACCCAGGGGTGTTTGAAAGAATTCGTAACTCACACCAGAGTTGAATGAAAAAGGGAAGGCGACATATGACACACGTCATTTGACAGATACGAATGTACAATAAAATGTACATACTTGTCAAAGTAAGCCGTCGAAGAAATTTGAGCCCAATGACGCGGGGACTTAAACGGAAATTTTCGCTGAAGTCAGTGGTGGCTGGCAACCATACAATCGCAGTCATCTCGAAATCGGCTCGATTGCGGACCAGTGTGTACTGGAACGCTTTTGCTTCCAGTACCGTGTGCTTTCACCTGTGTCAGTTGTCACTTTTAATTATCATACATCCTGACGGCTGATCCAGAAAGCCTCAATTTTTCTCAGCTCTGTTAAAATACGAGGAACGTTGAATAAGTAATGCAACGCATTTTTTCTGAAACAATTTGGTTTTGTTCAGGATTCCAATACACCGTATTAATCCCCACTCTTTTAGCCATTAACCCTATTTTTCAACACAATCTCCGTCCACGCAACGGACTTACGCCACCTCACTGACAGGGTTTGTATGCTCGCATGGCACCACCCTACTAGTCGACGTCGGAGCTAACACCTTGCTGCAACAACAACCTCCACACCATCCACGCACTGTCCCCGCGGTGTGCATCCATCATTGAGCCAAGCAGATGGGAAGTGCGAGGTCCGGGCTGTTGGGTGGATGAGGTGAGGAAGGACAGTCCAATGTTGCGATAGTGACAGGCGCCTCGCCAACGACTCGCTGTGCGTTTATTCACTACCAGTCTCCGTAGACATTATGCAAGCGTCTATGGATGTGTACGATGCTCTGCTTTCCCACCAAAAGAAACTCAATGACAGCACTCTTGCTGGAATGCACCTCCTCCACAGATGCCATTATGAAGCCGGAACTTCATCAAACTATAGGGCCTGAAACGGGAATATCCCACGATGTTCCACAACAAATTCCGTATTTTTCTCAACCGAAATTGGGCGAAGATAAAAATGTACTGCGTTACTTATTGAATGTCCCTTGTACAAAATACTCCTTATTTTATCGTAAATTATTCCCGAGAACTTCTGGAACGAGAGAACTCACTTGAGGTTGAATGGTAGGAACCATATCATGTCCAAATTAGCACACTTTGAAACGTCCCCTTTGAATGTAAAGAATGACAGTGCTGGAAAAACTCTTACCTTATTTGATTTTCAAACAGCTGAGCCAAACTGAACGTACTCCGACAGGTCTCTCTTTACTTATTCTAATCATCACTAAACTGACACACAATATTTTTAGCGCAACGCAGTCTGACTTTCAATAATCCCTACAAAAGAATGGCCCTGACTAACAATGACCTATACCTTTCATGAATCACTTACCTCACAAAAATCTTTGTTAGTCGAACTACTGCAATACAGCGAGCGCCAATACTGCCAGCTACATAAAAGATTCTAATTACTGAAGGCACTAACTTCTGATAGGCATAATTAGCAAAGGAAAGATTTTGATAGAGAACAAACGATGTACTTACCGTAATAGTGTTCAAAAGTCATAATATATATATCGGTTCATGACATTCAGTCTTACAAATTTCCTTTTTCTGACGGACACACGTCCAGATCGTCCGCTCATAGTAACCTCTCAAAACTCTGGCGTCTCTCTCCCCACATCCACCACTGCTAGCGGCTCACCGCCCCCGGTAGCTGAGTGGTCAGCGTGAGAGACTGTCAATCCAAAGGGCCCGGGTTCGATTCCCGGCTGGGTCGGAGATTTTCTCCCCTCAGGGACTGGGTGTTGTCCTAATCATCATCATTTCATCCCCATCGACGGGCAGGTCGCCGAAGTGGCGTCAAATCGAAAGACCTGCACCAGGCGAACGGTCTACCCGACGGGAGACCCTAGCCACACGACATTTCATTTTTTACCCCCAACTGCCCAACGCTACGCGCTGTTCACATCCAACAGCCCAACACTACACACTAGCGAATATTCCAACAATGAGTCCAACCAACCACAGACTGCACACGGCGCAGTCAGTGATCTTCATACAGAGCGCTACGTGGCGTTACCAACATAAAAACCTAAACAGCCTACTTACAACTTTCTTCATGGTGACAAGTGCTGTATTTTTTAAACTGTGAAATAGTCGTATTATTATCCTTATAATTTATAACAGGTTTCTTCACGTCTGCATCACAAAGGCATTTTAATGTATTTTCAGCCGGTGAAACCCTACAGCTCATAATATTTGAAGATGAAACCCTACAGCTCATAATATTTGAAGAAGGTCATGATTACCGCAAAGTGCTGCAGATCAAATGTCTTTAGTTAACAACCAGTTTCGGTCCACAGACCACCATCAGCTTCATAAAACCATTTGCAGCATCATATATTCTCTCTCTCTCTCCTCCGGAAGAGGCCATGAAGGCCCAACCGTGTCGACCGGCCGCCGTGTCATCCTCAACCCATAGGCGTCACTGGATGCGGATGTGGAGGGGCATGTGGTCAGCACACCGCTCTCCCAGTTTCCGAGACCCGGGCCGCTACTTCTCAATCAAGTAGCTTCTCAGTTTGCTTCACAAGGGCTGAGTGCACCCCGCTTGCCAACAGCGCTCTGCAGAGCAGATGGTCACCCATCCAAATGCTAGCCCAGCCCGACAGCGCTTAACTTCGGCGATCTGACGGGAACCGGTGTTAACGCTGCGGCAGTGCCGTTGGCCCAACATTATATTAAGCATTATTAAAACCATCGGCGTCAGATAATAACATAAAATCCATGAATTCGTCACTGCTGTAACACAGTAATACAAATTACATCCTCAATCATAAGCTGTGCCACAAGTGCACTTACACGTGCTACATCAACAGTCAGCATTAGCGCTGGTAGCTGAGGCATTCTACATACTCACAGTGTACTGTCTGGTACAATTTATGATTCACGGTGTCATTTACACTAGTGTCTGCCAACAGTGACGAATTCAGGGATTTCATTTTATTAGCTGACGCCAATGATTTTATAACCGCTAATATGACGTTCGAAGCAGCGGTTGGGAAGGGAGTAAGACAGGGTTGTAGCCTCTCCCCGATGTTATTCAATCTGTATATTGAGCAAGCAGTAAAGGAAACAAAAGAAAAATTCGGAGTAGGTATTAAAATCCATGGAGAAGAAATAAAAACATTGAGGTTCGCCGATGACATTGTAATTCTGTCAGAGACAGCAAAGGACTTGGAAGAGCAGTTGAATGGAATGGATGGTGTCTTGAAGGGAGGATATAAGATGAACATCAACAAAAGCAAAACGAGGATAATGGAATGTAGTCGAATTAAGTCGGGTGATGTTGAGGGTATTACATTAGGAAATGAGACACTTAAAGTAGTAAAGGAGTTTTGCTATTTGGGGAGCAAAATAACTGATGATGGTCGAAGTAGAGAGGATATAAAATGTAGACTGGCAATGGCAAGGAAAGCGTTTCTGAAGAAGAGAAATTTGTTAACATCGAGTATAGATTTAAGTGTCAGGAAGTCATTTCTGAAAGTATTTGTATGGAGTGTAGCCATGTATGGAAGTAAAACATGGACGGTAAATAGTTTGGACAAGAAGAAAATAGAAGCTTTCGAAATGTGGTGCTACAGAAGAATGCTGAAGATTAGATGGGTAGATCACATAATTAATGAGGAAGTATTGAATAGGGTTGGGGAGAAGAGAAGTTTGTGGCACAACTTGACCAGAAGAAGGGATCGGTTGGTAGGACATGTTCTGAGGCATCAAGGGATCACCAATTTAGTATTGGAGGGCATCGTGGAGGGTAAATATCGTAGGGGGAGACCAAGAGATGAATACACTAAGCAGATTCAGAAGGATGTAGGTTGCAGTAGGTACTGGGAGATGAAGAAGCTTGCACAGGATAGAGTAGCAGGGAGAGCTGCATCAAACCAGTCTCAGGACTGTAGACCACAACAACAACAACATGATGTTCGAAATGCTTTTGTGAACCTGATAATGGTCAGCGGACAGAAACTGTTTATCAGCAAAAAGAAATTTTATCTGTTGCTCTTGGTGGCAATCGTGGCATTTTTCACAGCTCTTTTTACGGTCTGCTTCGGTTCTCTTCGAAAACCATCTTCAGATCTTGCGGCCCCTGTATCATATGCGGTTAAATTCGACATTATACACGGACCACACGATCTCATAATGGTTTTCGCAGAGAACCGAAACCAGTCATGATAAATAAATAGAAACTTTCACAACCAGGTGATGAAAAATTGTTATAAATTGTTGATTCGTTTGTGGCGTTGTCTGGGGGAAGAACACCGTCAAGATTGTGTGGGAAGTTTGGTCGTTTCTCGGCAAGTGTTGTTTCAGATGATCCAGTATCGGTGCATGAGAGAGATCAATTCTCCATTTACTCTACGTATTGGGTATACATCCTGCGATCTGTAGAAAATCAGTGGCCATTATATCTCTGCCAAATAAAACAGTCTTCAACCCTCTTTGGTGGACCATCAAAGGCCTTTGTTGAGGTTTTAGTTGTTATTTCAACATAGGAAGGTTATGGTGGATCGAATTTTCATTCATAGTCACGAAAGTATGAAAATTTTTCTGTACATTGCATCCAGACAATATTAAATGTCGTGTTCAAAGGTTCTTGTGTATACCTTTTTGATAAAAAGACAGCATTCACGCAACCTTCTGGAGAAGAAATTTTTTTCTCACTCCCTGCATTGCAGATTCTTTCGGCTGATACTTCTACAATGTAACACAATGATCTTTCCGAACGTCCATTGTCTTATTGGGAATGTTTCAATGCTAGTAAAACTAAACCGATTCCAAGCTAAGCGTATTCATGGAACAATCAGGCGACATTACTGATCATCTACACTTCTATTTTTTCGTTGATAAACGTAAAATTATTCTAGTAAGGAATTACCGAAGAACCCATGAGCATGAGTTAAGTCGTGACGTGAAAGAGGGAAAACGTAAATAACAGAAATTTTATGAACTTATGGCTGCAGCGATTTGTTAATGGAACGAAGGGAGTCTGGGTGAAGCAGTGATGAAGGTATTCATGTCGATCATAGGGTCAAGACGCAAAGGAGGGAAGTGTTAACAAAAAAAAAATTGAAACATTGTTTTTGAATCGGCTTAAACGAGATGAGACAATGAGACAAGCTTTTGGCTGTTTTATGATTACACAATTTATATAATGTCAGGGAACGAGTTTTATACTCTGAAATATTTTTTATTTCTTTCGTAACAGTACACTATTTTTTGCAATTTTGGATTGTGCAATCTTCGGTATTTAGTAGTTCATTGTGTCACAGTGCAGAAATGTCCTTGTACAGCTATGATACGCGTAATATCAACAAAGTAATATTATGCACACAGCAGCTGTGCTCATGTACCTTCGTGATTCATCTTGCGAACTCGCATTAATTTCTGCCTTATACACCAGTTGATCTCTGCAAATATAGAGAGTGATCAGAAACTGTCCGAAAAGTTCGTAGTGTGTTGCGGAGGAGGTTGTGCTAAGAAACAATTGTTAAGAAAAAAATTCGTTACGTAGCGCCTTTTCGGAGTTGATTAGCATTTAAGTCAGCCTATCAGGCGGTTGCGCGCGCAAATTCAAGAGGTCCACCATATAAAATTATTATCAGTTATTCTCATAGCGTAGATGATAGCGCACGAGGCTGCTCAGCCTTTGGCGCGGGTTCAATCTTACTACCGTTCCATATCCAATTTTTGTATCGATCTCTTAAATGGTTTTAGGAAACAAAACGAAGAACACGTTTGGCGACACCGTCTCTGGCAGGCTAATTGAACTAACGCACGCAGCGATATGATTCGCTAACTTCAGTGCTAATTAACTCGAAACGACACAACATACTGAAATTTTTTCTGAATTATTTCTCAGAATATCCTAACCTGCAACACACTTACAAGCTTTTCAGACTGTTTCTGACCACAATGTATAAAGGGGATAAAAAGATTAAAGATTTCTTATGTTGTACAATTTAGCCACAAGATTCAGTGGGAACTGTAACCATGTTCATATTATGCAGTGAGGTCTGGAATGTCAAAGATATCAGCCACAAGGCTATTAGAAATGTCAATTTGTGTGTCACGCACTCTCCTGTGCGCCAGAGCTATCTTGATAACATCCTCTGTTGATAAAGTACGCATGCAAAGAGAAACATCGTAATCTGGTTAGATACGGCCAGTAAAGCTCGTTTCTGCAGTTAGCCTGACTATCAGTATTGGTTCAAATGGCTCTGAGCACTATGGAACTTAACATTTGAGGACATCAGTCTCCTAGAACTTAGAACTACTTAAATCTGACTAACCTAAGGACATCACACACATCCATGCCCGAGGCAGGATTCGAACCTGCGACCGTAACAGTCGCGCGGTTCCGGACTGAAGCGCCTAGAACTGCTCGGCCACCGCGTACTATCAGTATTAACAGGATATGGCATTCCGGGGTCCTGCAATGTTTTTTATGCTCCACTGGCTGGTCGGGTTATATCCTCGTAAATTTTTATGTTCATGCCGCATCGTATCGCTGACAGAATCCGTCGTTTAATTTTTGCGTCTCACGTCTTGGCCACCACGTCATTCTGTGTAGCGCCGAAGGCGACGGCGCGGTCGTCTTTAATTAGCCGTCCCCACCGTAGTGAACTTCAGTTACAGTCCCGAGACGCGGCATATACGAATGTGAAATCACTGCGAGCGATGTCCAGCACTCAAGCTAAATACGTCACTGTCGCAGAATAGGCCACTCTTCTGATTTTGATAGGTTCTGAACAGTCTATAAGTAAGTTGATTCGCTGTCTAGAATTCAATGACGATGTTGATACAAAAGATTTGCAAACGTTGCAAAACACGCCACTTCACGTAAAAATGTACGGCCTTTTCTCTTAGGTGCATAGGATATTCAAAAAATTTCGAATATTTTGAGAATTAGGACAACTCATCGAAACAAGAAAAGCAACTACAGTAAAAGAATTTGAAGCCATTTTGACTATTTTTCGACCGTGACTGTCTCAAGAAATATGTAAAGGTTTTTTTTAATTTACTGCTACCAGTCACAAACTTTGTATTACTTATATATTTAGCGACATGTTTCGAAGGTTAAACCTCATTTTCAGGTTAAATGGCATTACTTAGTCTTTTCGTAAATGCTGTGGTCATCCTGAGGAAGAAGAGAAAACTTAGTAAGAGGCGACACTTTGGAACCTGGACTGATGTTTGCACGAAAATGTTTTGTAACGGTCACTCACTTTGTTCTTCTGGCGAGGCAGTCTCGTTGTGTTGTGTTGCGATGTTTCTATTTCCGTGGCTCTCTTGGTCACTGTTCACAAATTGTTACTAATATAGCAGTAACTTGGAAAGACGATACAGACAGTTCTGTAGTGCAGTGGACAAGATGGCGGTCGAAATACAGTTGGTTTCGATTTGACTATCGATAATCACAAACAGTTCTGTAGTGCAGTCGACAAGATGGCGGTCGAAATACAGCTGGTTTCGATTTGTAGTCACACTATCCTTTGTGCCCTCGGTGGCTCAGATGGTTAGAGCGTCTGCCATGTAAGCAGGAGATCCCGTGTACGAGTCGCGGTCGGGGCACACATTTTCACTGTCCCCTTTGATGTATATTAACGCCTGTCTTGATTTAATTATCATTTCAACAGTCTTCTTTGAGGGATGTAGACATTGTTCAGCAGTCCTCCTGCTTTTTCAGTCGATCGGAAAAATACTTTCTGTGAATCTGCAAAACACTCGTTGACTGCAACTATTACTTCCTCATTTGATGAAAATTGCTGCCCAGCAAGCCAAAGTTTTAAGTTAAGGTACAGAAAGAAGTCACTTGCGACTAATTCTGGTGAATAAGATGAATGAGGAAGCATTTCAAAGCCCAGTACATGCACTTTCGCGGTTTTTATCGCTGATGAGTGGGATGGTGCATTATCCTTGCGAAAGCGCACATTTTTATGTTCCAACCTTGGTCTTTTTCCAGCCAATGCAAGTTTCAAACGGTCCAACAATGAATCAAAACAGGATCCAGTTATAGTTCTGCCTTTCTCCAAGTAATCTATGAAAATTATATCCTGAAAATCCAAAAAAAAAAAAAAAAAAAAACAGTGGCCCTCAACTTACCAGCTGACAAAATGATCTTTGCATTCTTCGGTACACTTTCACTAGCCTTTCTCCATTGTTTTACTACCGTTTTGCCTTTGGTTGCGTTTTAACGGATCCAGGTTTCATCAACAGTCAGAAATCGGCGCAAAAGGTGTTGCGGATTGCGGTTAAACATCGCCAGACGTTGTATTCAAATCCTGTGCCGAGTGCTTTTATGTTCAACTATGAGCAATCGCGGTATCCACCTCGCACACCGCTTCTTCATAGCCATTTCCCCGTGCAGGCTATTATGCACTCGCTCAAACGAAATGCCTACAATTTCAGCAATGTCGTGAGTTTTTATTCGGTGGAGTTGCATTACCATACCATTTTGTCAATCGTTTCCTTCGTGCTGACTTCAACTGCACAGCTCGAGTGCGCTTCGTCTTCGGCGCTTGTCCAACGACATTGAAATTCAATTGTATAAAAAAAGGAAATGGTATTCAGTGATGGTGCAGAGTCCGCATGAACTTGATCCAATTCTGTTCTGATTTGTGCGGCAGTTCAACCCTTCAAAAGAAAATGTTTAGTAACAGCACGAAACTCCGTTTTTCCGTCCTCAGTCGCAAGCGACACACTAACCAATTCAGACAGCTGTCAACAATGAAATGCACACCGTACATTTTTGAAATTCTTTATGCGATTCTTGGAATAATCAAGCTTACCAATCATGAAAGCGCAACAAAAATGTTATATTGTTTCATGGAAATTTACCTGACGTATTAGTCCACCCACTAGATTGAGAACGAAAACATGGTCCAAGCATTCTGTATTGTCTTTATTACCTGTACGATTGTCCAGTTTCAAACCAAGGGTCGTTTACAAGCACATCGCAATCTTCTAGCTTCATTTTACATTGTAATACAGCGCCGGTGCATGTGAACGTCTTACTTCCTTGCGTATACGGCACAAAACCGATATAATATTATACATCGTTACGTCAGTTTGGAACCTCGTGACCGCTACGGTCGCAGGTTCGAATCCTGCCTCGGGCATGGATGTGTGTGACGTCCTTAGGTTAGTTAGGTTTAAGTAGTACTAAGTTCTAGGGGACTGATGACCACAGATGTTAAGTCCCATAGTGCTCAGAGCCATTTGAACCATTTGAACATCGTTACGGCTATTAGCCGACCTGAACATCTGTATTTCTGTCGGCTCTTAGACGTAGTTACTTACAATACTGTATTGTTTTGGTCACACATAAGCACAGAAGTAAGACGTATTGCTGTCCACAAGTACCTGCGCTGTATTACAGTGTAAATGAAGCTGGAAACTTGAGGGGTATCTTTTGGTTAAAAAATCGATTTTTTTTAAATTGCATTTTTGGATACATAAAAGTGTTTAGGATCCATCCCTGAAACGGTTTTTCCGAATACGCAACGTAAATGTTTGTTATTCGCGGTTGAACAAAAAAATGCATCTGCCTGATATCGGCCTTTTTCACGCACCAGTTTCTTTCTTTCGGAGGACGAGTCATTGTACCTGTGCTTGAGAGGAAACACACAAAATTCAAATGAAAGTTTGAACGCGTGTGTATGGAAGCATTTGAATTCTGGTGCGAAGACTGTGGAGATGGCGACTTTCCTGACAGTGAGCAGTTTCAACGAAGGGTATTCAGCAATTCTGAAGACCATGACAACGGTGGACGTCACCCTGGGACTCTATTCGACGCAGTTCGCTAAGCATTCGGACGACCATCGGATTCAAGCGTCCGAAAACCGCTTGTCACCAGCCGTACGCGCGGCTCTGGAGAAGCGCGGGATCACCCAGATCGAGCAGAACGCCCTCTTTGAGGAAGAGGAAGGACTGTTTATGGACCCGGAATAGCAGATTGAACGTAAGTTGCATAATATTGCATTTATACGTAGTCAAAACTTCAAACGCGTTTTTCTCGAAATGATTTTTTTTTTATTGCGCGGTATGGTAACTTCAAATCTACCGATTGGCATGATTCTTTGTTTCCGACGAAGCTAACTAAATTGTCTAGGAGTTGTACCACTTTTATTCCGACCCATCAACTATAAATATTTTTACTAGGACGACGAAGTCGAAAAATCTATGACAAAACCCCTATTTTTTTCAAATGGCCGCCATTTTGTTTTCTATGGTCCAAATAACTAAAGTGAGGTACAAATCCTAAAGAATCTTATATAATTCGCTAACGTCAACTCAGTTTTGATTTCAGACGAGCCGGCTGACCTGTGACATACCGCGCGTGGAGGTCTACATGGAAATTTTGTTTCGTTCCGACGGCGCTTCCGCCTTCGCTCTTCAACATTTGCGGTCAAAAAAATTCCAGTTTGTAGTGGAAATATCAATAAACATTTTCACCAAATTTGACATTCATATCTATAAAACATCCCGAGAAAAAAATTCTCAAAGAACATGCTTTTTTCGGGCCAAAGATAGTAAACCTCCCCTTAATATACGTGCTTGAAAATGACCCAAGGTTTGAAACGGGTCAATGGTACAGATAATAAAAACAATACAGCCTGCTTGGGCCATGTTTTCATTCTCAAAACACTTCCGGCGGTGGACTCCCCCCCCCCCCCGCCTCCGCTACACCCACCCAAATTGTAGATGTCGTCTCTATATTCGTCGAGTTGCTCCGATCAAGTAGCTCGTGAAATGCACACCTGGAGAAGCCGAGCATTCGTGGGGCTGAGAGGCGGGCGAAGACAAGGCGGCTCTTTGTGGTGCGCCGTAAACAGGCCACTGGCGTCTTATCAGGCGCCGGCCGTTCCCCGCTGTGTGCCGCTATCACCACCGCAGTCAGCTGTCCGGCGCACGCAGCCGTTTGTACCGCCGGCGCTGCGCATGCGCGCTGCCTGGCCTATCTGCTCGCGGCTTCTTTGTCCGTACTCGCTGCGAGTCACATGTCTCCAGGCTGCGTTCGTTATCGCGTGGCTGTCGGCTGTCTCATCTTTAACGATACGCACTGCCGATCAGAAGCGGCTTATCCGTATAACACATGTACGATTAGCTCCGACGCCTCACGCTGTTAAGATTCCCGCACAGCATTACCGTTAGCAAATTTGGAGTCAAAGTACAATGAGGTGACAGAAGTCATGGGTAGAGACCGGATTATATGCATTTGCATGTTGCATATGCATTTGCATATTTGGCTCCTTTTCACCGGTTATTGTATATTTTAACTAAAAACTAGTGACGATGCATATTTTCGCTGTATGTTTACAATATTTTAAAAATTTAGGCGGGCGGTCTCTCGGTCGATCTAGTTTTGATGTCTCTGAGATTGACAGCGATGTAGAACTGCGTGCAATCGCTAACCGAGGGGCCAGTGCCTAGCGAAATCATTACAGAAGGGGAACAGGAACTGGCGGACTCACTATACATATCACTATAGTGGAAACCAAAATTAGATTTTTCAAATCCACGTTTGGCTCGTCCACTACAGGCGACACCGTGACTTAGTGGTATAATTTTTCACTGTTTTTAGACTTCGTTATTGTATACTTTTAATCTTTAAAATTATTGTAACATCTGTTTTAAAATGACTGGAACATTTAAATAATATGCTTGTAACGAATTTTTAAAAGAAAAAGCTTTAAAAAAAGTGATAAAGGATCTTTCTTTCTATGTATTTGCAGCACATTACACTTGTATACATTGAGATTCAATTGCCATTCCCTGCACCATGTGTCAATCCGTTGCAAATCTTCCTGCATTTCAGTACAATTTTCCATTGTTGCAACCTCTCGATATACTACAGCATCATCCGCAAAAAGCCTCAGTGAACTTCCGATGTTATCCACGAGGTCATTTATATATATTGTGAACAGCAACGGTCCTACAACACTCCCCTGCGGCACACATGAAATAAGTGTTGGGAATTGGTCTTTGACAGAAAGCGGTAGTACAATAAAATACTTCAGAACACAATTGAAAAATATTTTGTAGGCAATTAAGCTGTGCTAGATTATGCGAGCATTATCGTAAAGAACTTTTAAACCACTAGAAATGATACATCACTGACATAAAAATGGGTGTGTCTTCTGACGTTTGAAAAATAAATTGGGCCTCTCAACAATTAATCGATGATGAAGGAGGTTGAGCTCCGTGACTGTGGAATAAATTAATCTGTTGAAAATGACACCACCTGTCTCCCCACTAAAAGCAAAAAATATGTGTGTGATAATTAAGAAATACGTTCGACTCTTGGTCGTATTTCTCAATAAATCGAAAATTTTACCTTGTCCGCTGAAAAAAAAAAATCAGTAAATTGAAGCGATTGTCATGACAGACCGTTCTGCAAGCACTCTATAATTCGAAGTAAGCTGCAGTTTAAGATCCGGTAACTCTAAATGTTTCGTCAGCTGTACAGATAACTTTTTCGTCGTTTATCTTTCGCGACAGTCCTTTGTCTTTACAGCAAAGCACATCCTGAGACATTATTGACATAAAGGAAGTAAAAGTGTTTCACTTTCCCATAAAACAACCAGGTTATTGAGGCCATGGACTGAAAAAAAATTGCGAACGTTTCAGGATTCCGTCATGCAGATTGTCGAAAATTCTGAAGAAAAAATTAATATTGCTGAAACTTATCATACGGAGAAAGGAAGCGGACTTGACGAGATGAGTTCCCATATTCCGAATAATGCTTATCGAAATGCTTTAGTCTATGCAGAGGACGAAACGCACATCTTACCCAGTCACTTCGCTGTTAGTCTCTGCACTGAAGAATTAGGCGCTAGTGAGGCTGGACTCAGTAACTAAAAAGGCATAACTTTGTTTTGTGCGGAATATGTGAGCGTTTATGACTCAGTTTGTTCAGCATAGAAAAATGAATGAAACTGAAGTTTTCCTGATGTATTCTCGGATATTTATCAACGTCTTCCGTTGAAACGTTAAAATATATAAAAAGTAATTATGGTAAAAACCTCAACTTTCTTTTAATTTCGGGACTGTTTGTTAGTGTGTGCTTCCCTTTATATAGAAATGTGTACGTTTTTTAAACTAAAGCGCTACTTTTTAAAGCTGAACTCTTATTTTGACTTTTTCATGATTCCACCCTGATCAATCGATCATTCCTTTAATAAAACTTCCAATTTTTCCAACTTTTTGTTAGGTCCGTTGCACGTTGAATTATATAAAATCGAATGTACTGCGTGGAATGCACCAGATGAAGCGTATCACAGTTACTGTGACACACGAGATCAAAGAGCCATGGCAGTAGCAAGCGACAAAGATAACGGGGGCAGCAGTGACCACGGAAAGTTTTCTCACTCGTATATATTTCAGTGCTGTACATACGATAAGATAAAATTTATTCGTCTTACATCAGATGATTAATAGCTCCCTTGTATTAGTACATAAGATCAACTCTTGGCAGAAATATCACTCTGTAGTTTCATTTATACGTAATTTTCATGATTTATTTATAGGACTAATAGAACAGACACCTGATCCTTACTGCCGTCGTAGTTTCAGCTCGCCAAACGAGAAGACGGAATCATGCTACTTCGTCGAAGCTTCCGCGTTATTCCTCAAGTCTCAACTGCCGATTACGAGATGCTAACCTTTGGAACTGTGCCTTGCTCTCCTTTCGTCAAGGACCTTTAAAACTGAAAGGTCGACTACTGGTCTGATTAACATACACAACAATCTGTTGATGCTTCCTGTTTAGAATCAAGTGACTCGCAACTCACCAAGATTTTGTCAACGCACAGTGCTATTTCTTGTTAACGTGGAATCTCTTCGTAGGAAACATTTTAGCGCCACAAGGATAGATAATGGAAATTTGGTACGTGTGTGTGCGTGCGGCTTAACAGTTGAAGAAAACGTGAGAATTTGCAGATATTTTTAGTGATTTGACTTGTATATTTTGAATACCAAGGCTGCATCTAAGGCACTTTTTTTGGGAAGGGTTTGATGCTGCATCCTTTCCAGAATTTCTTATCCAATGCCAGTTTCTCCATCTCACAAGCGGTGTCGACGACGTTCGGATCGCGGACTTCCTTCAGACTTTTTATGAGTAATCGAGTAGGACTTTCTTCCACTAGCTGCGGCGCACAACGTATACAGCTATCCGCTCTCTCTTCCGGCTCATGCTTCCGGGCTAAAGTCCAGCTGCTTGCTTTGTGCCTCGCTGAAACACTTCCTGATGTTGACTTCTTCAAGGCAATGGGACAAATAGTTGTGCTGTGAAATATGTGAAACTCGACCTGCGTATTTTTCAATCATTTTCCGTGTCTTGCACCTCTGACCGGAGCGGTACTCAGTTCAACTTTGTTCGAATGGTTATCTAAAATGTTTAGGGGAAATCAATGTTGCGACAATCTTATAGTATTTCTGCACCGTCGTATTGCATCGTCCAATAGAGCTACAATGGTCTTTGTTGTGGCAGTGTGAATGCCAATCATTTGGAACTCACATTACCGAAGCAATGGTGAACTTCAAATGAGTCAACCAACATATTGCTTCGTCCTACGAATATGTCGCGGAAAGGCAGTGAAGGTAAAGATTAGATGAAATCGCGCTCACACGGAGGCTAATGTAAGACATTCACGAATGCAACAGGAAAAGGGGCAAATAGCAGTGGTACACAAAGCACCCTCCGCCACACACCAGACAAGAAAGCAGGTTAATACTGCATTGTCATCGATCTATGAGCTATGCTGAAAGTTTCAAGTCTGTAGCTCATCGGAAAGTCAGTTTAAAATTTCTACGAACAAACAAACAAGAAAGCGAGCTAATAAAAATGCTTTAACAACGAAGGAAATTGAAATAATAAATTGGATTAAACAAAGGGAGGAGAGATATATTAGAGAATTTAACCTCCTGGTAGGTCTATCAGATCAGGGGTCGTTAACCGGACGAGAACTTTTCCTTGACCGTGTTGTCATTGTCGCAACGACTAACAGGTTTATTCCGTTTTGCTTGCGCCATCGAGTGTTTGTCCTACTGTGTTTTCAGAGACTATGTAGACTAAAAAAAGAAACATAATTCAAATACGCCCCAAAATATTGATTAGTTCATGTATATAACTTACACTGGCGATCATTTCGCTGTCTATTGCGGAATGTTTACACCGCACTACACTTATAACACATTGTTCTGGTAGACAGCATGACACGATATGCGTTAAGAAATCAGGGAACAACCTGCATGGTACTAGGAGCTGTAGAGGATAAAAACCGTAGGGGAAGACGGGGCTGGACTGTATCCGACAAATAACTGAAAACGTAGTATGCCAAGTGCTACTCTGAGATGAAGAAGTAGGCACAGGAGAGGAATCTGTGGCGGGCAACAGCAATCTAGTCAGAAGACTGATGACACGAAGAAAAAAAAAAGTATCACAGGCCAAATTATAAGTTGTCGGTACTGTTACGGCAACACAATATATAACGGTATGGTATGAATGAGAGACGGTAGAAAATTGCAACAGACCAACACTTCCGTGATGAAAGAAAAAATTATGACCATTGATAATGCTTAAAAATGGAATGGAAAAACATTTGATGCAATATCATTCTCATTCGCTTGAAAGAAGACTGTTGTTGCTAAATAACGTGTAATTAGGTACTATTATAGCTGAAAGATTGTTGCAGAATGAGAAGTGGCAGTTTTGTATGTGATCGTGCCTACAGATACTACTTTCCCTGAGTTTTTCCTGATTTCATAATTTATATTGTTGTCAAATAATCAGTCTGCGTGAGAAAGAGGCTTGGATGTAGAGCGTGGTTGGAACTTGGAAGCACACGTGTGTACTGGTGCGGAGACCTAATTTAGGAGTGCTGTTGCTGTTACCTAAAGAAGGTAATTTATAGCGTGCGCTAGCTTTGCAGAAAGTGGGATGTCACATTTAGGGAAAATTTTCAGTTTTGTTGTTGTGACATACAGTCACGCAGGAAGAATGCAACCATACTACAAATTAATATTAGTGCTGCAAAATTGTTGAATTGGTCTCTAAAGAAAATGCTGCTAGATGTCTTCAAGACGCCAGTATTTGAGGAAACACTACACTGCGATTCTGTGTGTTTCCTGCGGATGGTCCCGGCGGAGGTTCGAGTCCTCCCTCGGGCATGGGTGTGTGTGTGTGTTTGTCCTTAGGATAATTTAGGTTAAGTAGTGTGTAAGCTTAGGGACTGATGACCTTAGCAGTTAAGTCACATAAGATTTCACACACATTTGAACATTTTTTTTGGTGTGTTTCCCATCTGCTCCACTCCACTCCACACACACGTATTCGTCCATGCTGTTGGTTGTTACACCTTTCACTTTCTTCGTATTTTATTAATTACGATAAATACATAAATATTTTTGCGCATGCTTGTTGCTCTTTCCTTTATTCTAAGCTTTGTATTTATTTCTTTGCTCTATGTTCCTACACACACATTTGATACGTCTTTTCCTTGAGGAATGGGGCCCCTGACAGCTTTGGCACTCAGTTATTTTGTATTTAATTTATTCATTAATGATTTGTTATTACTTTTTCTACCTTATGCACAGTACTTCCCGGCGGGGTCAGAGATTTTCTCTGCCTCGTGATGACTGGGTGTTGTGTGATGTCCTTAGGTTAGTTAGGTTTAAGTAGTTCTAAGTTCTAGGGGACTGATGGCCATAGATGTTAAGTCCCATAGTGCTCAGAGACATTTGAACCATTTTTTTTGCACAGTACTTCACTTATTACTTACTTTAACATTCTCACTTGTACGATCTCCCTCACTGTGTCCTGTGAGGGTGGGAGTTACTGCTCTAATTCTACGTATGTCACATTTTTATGTTTCATTATGCGGAAGTAGGCTTGCCGTACATATTGCATTTGATGTGTTTTGTGAAGGGTTGAGTTCCTGACATCCTTGTTTATTATAATATTTTGTTCTGTTAACTGTTAAGCATTTCCAAAGCATTATTACGCCCTCCATTCTGCTTTCTTCTCCTGGGGCTTTGTTACATTATTTTATGTATTTCAACTTTCTCTTGATTTATTTTAGTATCTTTCAGTGGTTGTTGTTGTTGTTGTTGTTGTTGTGGTCTTCAGTCCTGAGACTGGTTTGATGCAGCTCTCCATGTTACTCTATCCTGTGCAAGCTTCTTCATCTCCCAGTACCTACTGCAACCTACATCCTTCTGAATCTGCTTAGTGTATTGACCTCTTGGTCTCCCTCTACGATTTTTACCCTCCACGCTGCCCTCCAATGCTAAATTTGTGATCCCTTGATGCCTTAAAACATGTCCTACCAACCGATCCCTTCTTCTAGTCAAGTTGTGCCACAAACTTCTCTTCTCCCCAATCCTATTCAATACCTCCTCATTAGTTACGTGATCTACCCACCTTATCTTCAGCATTCTTCTGTAGCACCACATTTCGAAAGCTTCTATTCTCTTCTTGTCCAAACTGGTTATCGTCCATGTTTCACTTCCATACATGGCTATACTCCATACAAATATTTTTAGAAACGACTTCCTGACACTTAAATCAATACTCGATGTTAACAAATTTCTCTTCTTCAGAAACAATTTCCTTGCCAATGCCAGTCTACATTTTATATCCTCTCTACTTCGACCATCATCAGTTATTTTACTCCCTAAATAGCAAAACTCCTTTACTACTTTAAATGTCTCATTTCCTAATCTAATCCCCTCAGCATCACCCGATTTAATTTGACTACATTCCATTATCCTCGTTTTGCTTTTGTTGATATTCATCTTATATCCTCCTTTCAAGACACTGTCCATTCCGTTCAACTGCTCTTCCAAGTCCTTTGCTGTCTCTGACAGAATTACAATGTCATCGGCGAACCTCAAAGTTTTTACTTCTTCTCCATGGTACTAGTTCCATTACCTGATTCTGTGATTGCTTGTATTCGTGTCGTACGCCACGACTGTTTTTTATCATTGGACTTTCATATACAGAGTGAGTCACTAACAATCGCCGCCTAGAATAACTCCGAAAGTATGATAGGAGCTGAAAAGTTAGTGGGACAAAAGTTGCATGGGACAACGGGGGCCGTAATATGACGTTGGTTTTTTTTTTTGCTAGGTGGGGTCGCTTCACAGATATGAAGGTCAACTTCGTTCTTTCTTTTCTTTTTTTTTAATGGGGTGCTGTAGTTTGATATTCATTTTCTGATAGCGGTTATCGAGACGAATCCAATGCTGTGCAACAGTAAGGTCTTTAAAGGTCAACGAAAGTCACAAAGGAGGCATGAACGTAAATTTACAGAAGGTGTTCGAAGTGATGACCATTGGTCTCAATGCAGTGTTGCAATCTTCTTATCATGGATTGAGTGGTATTCCTTATCACATCGGCACTTACCGAAGCACATACTCTGACAATTCTCTCTCGCATATTTTCAGGTGTAGTTGGAACGTCTTTATAAACAATGTCTTTAACGAATCCCCAAAAGAAAAATCCAGAGGCGTCAAGTCTGGCGAACGAGCCGGCCACGACTATCTCCTCCGCTACCAATCCAACGATTTGGGAATTGTCTCTGCATCTCATTTCTAGCCATCAGCGAAAAATGTGTCGGACAGCCATCGTGTTGATGCCATATTCTGTTCCTTGTTCCTAAAGGTATTTCTTCCAATAACAGGCCTAATGTTTCTTCCTACCATTAAGATTTCCTTCGATGAAATAAGGGCCTATAATTCTGTCCTCCAGAATCCCGCACCATACATCCACCGACCACGGTTTTTGGTGTGCAACTTGCCGCAGCCAACATGGATATTCAGTTGCCCAATGTTGCACGTTATGCAAATTAACATTTCCATCATTCGTGAGTGTAGCCTTGTCCGTAAATGAAATCAAATTAATAAATGTGTCATACCTCTGAATCTGAAGTTGAGCCTATCGGCAGAATTCAGTGCGACGCATGCAATCCGTACCAGTTAATTATTGGTGGAGACTGATATGGTAAGGATGATCTTTTTGGCCATGCAGAACACGAACAACACTACTTTGGCTCATGCCAGATTCCCTTGCGATTTGACGCTGACTAACACAAGGATCTCGAACCACAGTGGCAAGAGAACCAATTTCCGTTTCCTCGTTAGTAACTTTCCTTTGACGGCTATGTTTCCGATGCGTTAAAGATCCAGTTGTTCTCAATTTATCATACACATATTAATTTGTACGACTTGTAGGGTGAATACGTTGAGGATATCTTTCAGCGTATAAGTCTCTAGCTCTCACTGAATTTCGTTGACATTCTCCATAAGTGAGAAGCATGTCGACTTGTTCTTCGAAGGAATACATAATTCACATTCGCTTGATTCGACGATACTAGTCTTACCGTTCCTATTAGTGTTGTATTGCAAAAAAAAAAAAAAATGGCTCTGAGCACTATGGGACTCAACTGCTGTGGTCATCAGTCCCCTAGAACTTAGAACTACTTAAACAAAGATCGTGACGATGTCCTCCAGAGATGGGAAGAATATATAAAAGAGCTATATGACACAAATAGCAAACCAGAAACTCTGGAACTTGAATCACACAACAGTGTATGTGATGAAGAGAAAGGACCGACCATCATAATGGAAGAAGTAAAGTCTGCCATTGCTGCAATGAAAAATGGCAAAGCAGTAGGTACAGATACAATACCGGGAGAAATACTAAAATGCTTGAACCACAATGGAATAAGAGAAATATTGAGGTTATGTAATAAAATATATGACAGTGGTGAATGGCCTGAGGACTTTTTGACAACAATAATGATTCCATTACCGAAAAAACAAGGAACCAAGAAATACAGCGAGCACAGGACAATCAGCCTCATTTCACATGCAGCCAAAGTGATGTTAAGAATAATTAATAAAAGACTTGAAAAAGTAATAGAGGAGAATCTCGGCTAAGGGGCAGTTTGGCTTTAGACGGAATACGGGCACCAGAGATGCAATAGGGCTCCTACGAATCTTGGGAGAAAGGTTTATTGAAAAAGGAAGAGACCTATATATGTGCTTCATCGATTTAGAAAAGGCATTTGACAATGTGGTTTGGGACAAGCTGGCGACTATTATGAGGGAAAAGAGAGTGGACTGGAAAACCAGAAGACTTATAAACTCATTATACCTTAATCAAAAAGTTTCAGTTAAAGTGAAAGGAGAAAGTACAAACTGGATCAGACTAGGGAAAGGAGTAAGACAAGGATGCTGTTTATCACCTACTCTTTTCAACCTGTACTTGGAAAATATGATTGACCAATGTTCATTAGATGACAAAGGAGTAGAAATTGGAGGAAGAAGAGTAGGATGCTTGAGTTTGCTGATGACATGGTCCTTCTAGCCACAGGGGAAAAAGAATTACAGGATTTGGTGGACACCATTGCAACTAACGGAAAAAAAATATGGAATGAAAATTAACACAAATAAAAGTATTGGCAATAGGAGGAAATAAGGAAATAAAAATTGTGCTGAATGGAGAAACACTAGAACAGGTGCAAAATTTTAAGTATCTTGGAAGCAAGATAGACACCGACTGGAAGTGCACCACAGAAATTTAAACAAGGATAGCAATGGCAAAAGAGGCGTTTTATAAGAAAGGGAGAATCTTCTGCAGTGGTCTGGACAGAGAACTCAGAAAGAGACTCATAAAATGTCTTGTATGGAGTGTTCTTCTATATGGCGCTGAAACATGGACTATGAGGAAAAAAGACAGAGAAAGGCTGGAGGCTTTTGAGATATGGACATGGCGGAAGATGGAAAGAATAAGTTGGATGGACAGAGTAAAAAATGAAGAGGTACTGAGAAGAGTGAGAGAGAAAAGACAGTTACTAGATGTAATAAAGAGAAGAAAAAGAAATTGGATTGGGCATATATTAAGAAAGAATGACGGACTGATAAAAAAAAACAGTTTTAGAAGGTTATGTAGAAGCGAAAAGGAAGCGAGGAAGGAAGAGATTCCAGATACTGGATATGATGGACGGTACAACATACAGCAGCCTTAAGAAGGAAGCAATGGATCGCAGAAAATGGAGAGGCAAATGACCTGCTAATATAGCAGATAACTGATGATGATGATGAAACCTAACTAACCTAAGGACATCACACACATCCATGCCCGAGGCAGGATTCGAACCTGCGACCGTAGCAGTCGCACGGTTCCGGACTGCGCGCCTAGAACCGCGAGACCACCGCGGCCGGCTGTATTGCGAAACCGTCGAATGGTGATTACATGTCAGTGGCACGTTAGATGAATACGCCGTATTCGGCGAATATTTACCATTTGCATGATGTACGAGAGAGAATTTTCAGAGCATGTGCTTCGATAAGTGCAGAAGTGATACGGAACATCACTCAATCCAAGATAAGAAGATTGCTACACTGCATTGATACCAATGGTCATCACTTCGAACACCTTCTGTAAATGGACGTTCATGCCACCTTTGTGACCTTCGTTGACCTTCAAAGTCCTTACTGTCACACATCATTGAATTCGTCTCGACAACCGCTATTAGAAAATAAATACCAAACTACAGAATCCAATTTAAAAAAACAAAATTGACCATATCTCTGTCGTGACCCCACCTAGCAACAAAAAACCAACGTCATATTATGGCCCCCTTTGTCCCATGCAAGATATGTCCCATAAACTTTTCAGCTACTATCATTCTTTCGGAGTTATTCTATGTGACAATAGTTATTGTCTCACCCCGTATATCACTGTTTGGTATGGTTCACACTTTGTGTCAATACATCATTTGTGCATAATTTTGATTCTGTATAATTGATTTGTATATCTTACACATATTATTATTTTATATTTCTATTCCATACCAATGTCAAAATTGTTTTACGTGGCGTTGTTTAACTTCCTTGCTTTGCATACCTTTCTGAAAGTTAGGTTTTATATTCAACAATTTTTATGTAAATTAATTGAGATTTATCATTTTGTTTTCGCCGCTGTGTGGCACCACCTATGTATGCTGCACCGTCCTCTGGTGACGTAAATTGTCTACCTATAAAGCATTATGTAGTCTCCCACGACAGCTGTATTAGTTACAACGTGTCTTTATGCATCTGAATACTAGATGATCATGGGGCGTATGTCAGCTCTCAATATTGACGTAGCTTTGTTCAAATGGTTCAAATGGCTCTGAGCACTATGGGCCTTAACATCTGAGGTTATCAGTCCCCTAGAGCTTAGAACTACTTAAACCTAACTAACCTCAGGACATCACACACATCCATGCCAGAGGCAGGATTCGAACCTGCGACCGTAGCAGTCGCGCGCGACCGTAGCAGTCACGCGGTTCCGGACACAAGCGCCTAGAACCGCTCGCGTATCTTTGTAATGCTTGTTCTCTTGGCATGTTGCTCTTTATACCTTTGTATATTTTCTGTCATTTGTGTTTTAGTTCCAGACTGTCTGACGATGGGTATCTCCCGAAACGCGTCAAGTAAAGTCATTGGTTTGTGAACGAGTGGCATTTCATTTAGCGACCAATTCAGCAAATTTGCAGCACACATATTAATTTTCAGTTTTACTATGTAAATTTTCCTAACTCGTATTGTTTGACTGTTTGCTACTGTTGTTTCAGTACCTCGTAAATGCATGACCTCAGGAAAGAAAACATCACTCTTAATCCTGTCTCATAAGGACCGTATATCGTGCACGTAATTATGCACGTCGGAACTTTTAACACAGAAGTTTTATACGCGGTACAATTAATGGTTACATACAGCCACTATTGAGCATGAAGTTGGATCACGTGTAAGGTTTAAAGTTTAAAAGTTTCACTGAAATGCAAAAGTAAAGACTCTCTTCTGAAAGTTACACTTATTGTTAGACGTTCACACGGTTAGGAAAGTTAAAATAGAAAATTTACATACTCATGGATTTGGGAATAATATGAAAAGATAAAATGATTCATCATCTCAGTATTAGAAAGAGAATTCATTTACTTAAGACAGTGTCGTGTACATTAGGGTGAATACGTTAATGTAAATGTTATGCAGCATACAACTTCGGCGTCTGCTGCCACAGATGGTGTGGTAATGGGCATTTATGAAAGTGGCACACCTCTGAGTGATGCGAAGAAAGTGGACAGCAGAGTGTTTGTAACTGCTGACCTCCTCGGTATTCAGGGCTAGGCACGTCAATACACTCGCCAGAACGGAGTACTTACATCTTCATCTCTCTCTCTCCCTCTTGTGTGTGTGTGTGTGTGTGTGTGTGTGTGTGTGTGTGTGTGTGTGTGTGTGTGTGTGTGTGTTCGGACACTGCACAAGGCAGCGCAGAAATAAAGCCATCGTGCATCAGGCGCACTGTTTCCAAATGAGACGTTTAGGTTGGAATAATTAGATAGCTTAGGCTCGTGTTGAGACAGATCTACACTAGAAAATATTCGCTGTAACCCCATTTACGTGAACGGCCTTCCGTGAACGGCCTTCCATGCACCACTATCGTTTCGCCAGCTGTCTGTTCCATTCACGAACGGTGCACGGGAATTATTGACTATCGCTAAAAATCAGTAATTTCCAAAAAAAAAAAAAAAGTTACACGTTGAAGTCGTGACCTGCCTCCAATCGACCTATATCGAAAGGCTACTCTCGAGGTGGCAAATGCGGATACTGCTTAAAGCGTTGACAAGAGCGACTACAAATGGTCGGCTACGGTCGCAGGTTCTAATCCTGCCTCTGGCATGGATGTGTGTAATGTCAGATTAGTTGGGCTTACGTATTTCTAAGTCTAGGGGACTGATGACCTCAGATGTTAAGCCCCATAGTGCTTAGAGCCTTTTGACCCATTTTTGACTACAAATGACGAACGTTTTGTAAATTAAAGTTTTTTTTTATTTTTTATTTTTTTTAAGCCAAGATACACTCTTGACATATCTATCAGACACACCGTCAGAGTCTCACACAGAAAAGTTTTGTAAGACAACCGTAAATTGTGGACGTATGGATACTAGAAAACGTATAATAATTCGTCTCCGTCTCCCGGTCGGCCCCTCTCTCTTAATTGAGAATTTCAAAGACTTCCAAAACCACCCAGTAATCTGGGTGTGGACCGATGGATCGTCGGAAGATACATACTCAATCGAGTGGTTCATAAATTTGTGACCTGTGCCACTTTTTTCCAAGTTTTGTAAGAGTTTCAGCCGTCAGTTATAAATTTGGTGCTTTATAAGGGGTACTAAATTTTTCCCACCCCTAGAATGTACTTGAGGTATAAAGCCTTTCCTAGTCTCCCTTTCAATACCTCCGAAAACCCATCTAGGTTCTATTTAGTTTTTCAGAAGACGTCTTCGCCCGTACTTCCGAGCGGCGATACTTGACTCATCAACTTCTGCAAGCTTGTTTCCACCACCGATAGGGACACTCTCATCCATGACAAGAACGTAGTATACCTCGCGACAAAAATCATAGTAGTCGCAAACAGCATTCTCTGACACTTCAGTTTCCGACGTAGTGGCTTGTAATGTGTATTCTTTTTACCCTGTGGTACTGCTCTCGACGGTCATTTTGAAGGTATCAAAAAATGTGTTTTTGCTGATGGAAGTCCTGTTCTTGCATTTTGTGCAGTGCAACTGAAAAAGGAAGTCTACATCGGCGGTCTTGTTAAAGAGTGTCACATACATCTTCCCATGAGAGTCGACGCAATTTCTTTGCTCGCGGTTTTGGTCACCCACACTCCCAACAAAATTGTTATAACTTCCTCCACGTGAGACTATTAGAACTCGATACTGCACCGGATTCAGTCATCACTATAAACAACTTTATACGACTTTCCATTATCGACCGCAGGAAACAATATCAATATTTGGTGCCTCGAGAGTTACATCGGTCAGAGCCAGGCTGCGACTTCGATATACAACGCTTCTTGGATATTACCTAAGGCTCCAAATGGGACCTTTTTTCCGAAATTCAGTACTGTACCTGTGCGTGATGCATTCTGATGCTTTTGCATCGTCTGCTGTTGGAACTGCCTGAGCTTCTGCGTGAAGCCGTCGTGCTGTCAAAGCCAGTGGTCGTCAAACTGCTGCGGCCCGAATCAAGTATCCTTACGGCCCACGGTCCTAAGCCGTGTTGTATACTAATATGCATTTAGCAACTAACAGCCCAATCAAAAAACGTTAACTAACATTAAGAGAGTAGTTTTCTTGCTCAGCAGGAAGCAAGAATACTTACAGAGACATTAATGGTTCAAATGGCTCTGAGCACTATGGGACTCAACTGCTGTGGTCATAAGTCCCCTAGAACTTAGAACTACTTAAACCTAACTAACCTAAGGACAGCACACAACACCCAGCCATCACGAGGCAGAGAAAATCCCTGACCCCGCCGGGAATCGAACCCGGGAACCCGGGCATGGGAAGCGAGAACGCTACCGCACGACCACGAGATGCGGGCGAGACATTAATGTTTTAAGATATCTTTCATTTTAATTGACATTGGTGAACTCGGCCGTTAGCTAAGTACAGTTAGCCACTTACGGCAGGAGGAGAAGGATAAGTAGTGCGGAAACTGCAGGATTGGAGGATACCAGAGGGGGAATGTTTTATTGTTCATATAATTGCCTAGGCTTACGCATCTAGTATCAGTTGACGTAAAAGTGTTCTGTGTTTGGTACCTCGTCATACTGTAAAAAGCCTACCACTGATGAAACCAACGTTTCGGCCATGGTTGCTGTGGCCTTCTTCTGGGTCTGCTGTTTTACTGTTATTCTTCCAGTACTGATAACTCACGGGGGTCCGCAACTCATACCAGTCAGCTATTATAGTATAAATTTTGAGACAGAAGTAGCCTGGATTCGTGAATGCGCGTTACAGAGACAGTCATCATGAGATGCTCTACATACATGAAGGAACATGAAAATAAATTAAGGCAGTCGTAAAACAATGCAATGAGAAGAAGAAAGAATGACATCCAAGGCATTTTGTGAAAATGTACGATCGTGCCACATATTGCATAAGTACAACTATTGTTGTTAATAAGTTAATAATCCGCATACACAGACTACAGAACAACACTCTTCGGGCATTTGCAGTATCACAGCTTAGGGGTCGCTGAGAGCGGCGGCCAATATGAAACAGAGTACAGTCGACACGAAGTGTTCCGTATGGTGCGGACTTTATACGATCAGTGCTTGCGGAGTGGCGGCCAACTATAGCTGGACACACTAGTTTATGTAGATTACCATCAATAATGAGATCGGTACGCCTTAGGCCAGAGGTGCTGCTCCACGATGTCAGCATTGGCTGTTGAGTAAAAAAGTTTGACGACCACAGCTCAACGAATCCGTGACGAAACGTACTTGTCTTTCTTTGAATCATCTATACCACCTCTCCTAAACCTACCTATTAAGAGTCCCAACCCGATGAACAATACTCAAGAGTCGGTAAGACGTTTATATTAGTAAATGGCTAACCTGGTCCACTGCCTCACTTGCAGGCTGCCTATCTTACGGCTTCTAGGAGAAACAAAAACTTGATTTTCCGATGTTTCACATAATTGTTGATGGAATTTAATAATTTAAAATGCTGTCATAATGTTTTCATCCTACGTTACAGGTTTAACACAGTAAGGCAAATATTTAAGTCAGAAACTGTTTGTATGTACTGGGACAGCGAAACTCACGGTGCGCAAGATAGCCGGACTATACAGGGTGAGTCACCTAACGTTACCGCTGGATATATTTCGTAAACCACATCAAATACTGACGAACCGATTCCACAGACCGAACGTGAGGAGTGGGGCTAGTGTAATTTGCTAATACAAACCATAAAAAAATGCACGAAAGTATGTTTTTTAACACAAACCTACGTTTTTTTAAATGGAACCCTGTTAGTTTTGTTAGCACATCTAAACATATAAACAAATACGTAATCAGTGCCGTTTGTTGCATTGTAAAATGTTAATTACATCCGGAGATATTGTAACCTAAAGTTGACGCTTGAGTACCACTCCTCCGCTGTTCGATCGTGTGTATCGGAGAGCACCGAATTACTAAGGGATCCAAAGGGAACGGTGATGGACCTTAGGTACAGAAGAGACTGGAACAGCACATTACGTCCACGTGCTAACACCTTTTAATTGGTCTTTTTCACTGACGCACATGTACATTACCATGAGGGGTCAGGTACACGTACACACGTGGTTTCCGTTTTCAATTACGGAGTGGAATAGAGTGTGTCCCGACATGTCAGGCCAATAGATGTTCAATGTGGTGTCCATCATTTCCTGCACACAATTGCAATCTCTGGCGTAATGAATGTCGTACACGCAGCAGTACATCTGGTGTAATGTCGCCGCAGCCTGCCACAATACGTTGTTTCATATCCTCTGGGGTTGTAGGCACATCACGGTACACATTCTCCTTTAACGTACCCCACAGAAAGAAGTCCAGAGGTGTAACATCAGGAGAACGGGCTGGCCAATTTATGCGTCCTCCACGTCCTATGAAACGCCCGTCGAACGTGTACCTGACCCCTCATGGTAATGTACATGTGCGTCAGTGAAAAAGACCAATAAAAAGGTGTTAGCATGTGGACGTAATGTGCTGTTCCAGTCTCTTCTGTACCTAAGGTCCATCACCCTTCCCTTTGGATCCCTACGTAATTCGGTGCTCTCCGATACACACGATCGAACAGCGGAGGAGTGGTACTCAAGCGTCAACTTTAGGTTACAATATCTCCGGATGTAATTAACATTTTAGAATGCAACAAACGGCACTGATTACGTATTTGCTTATATGTTCAGATGTGCTAACAAAACTAACGGGGTTCCATTTAAAAAAACGTAGGTTTGTGTTAAAAAACATAGTTCCGTGCATTTTTTTATGGTTTGTATTAACCAATTACACTAGCCCCTCTCCTCACGTTCGGTCTGTGGAATCAGTTAGTCAGTATTTGATGTGGTTTACGAAACATATCCAGCGGTAACGTTAGGTGACTCACCCTGTATACACTGACCAGCCAGAACGTTACGGCCCCTTACCTAAAGGCCGGTATATCCACCTTTGGCACGGGTAACAGCGGCGACGCGTCGTGGCATGAAAGCTGTGAGGTCTTGGTAGGTTGCTGGAGGGAGTTGGCGCCACATCTGCACATGCAAATACCCTAATTCCCGTAAATTCCGTGGAGGGAGACGATGAGCTCTGTCGCCTCGTTCAACCACAATCCAAATGTGGTCGATAGGGGTTCAGATCTGGTGAGTTGGGGGATCAGCACATCAATTGAAACTCGCCGCTGTGTCCCTCGAACCACTCGACCATACTTCTGGCCTTGTGACATGGGGTATTATCTTGCTGAAAAATGCCACTGCCGTCATGGTGGTGTGTACGTGATCTGCAACCAGTGTACGATACTCTTTGGTCGTCATGGTGCCTTGCACGAGCTCCACTGGAGCCATGAATGCCCACGTGAATGTTCCACAGAGAATAATGGAGACGCTGTCTGCTTGTCTCCGTCTTACAGTACAGCTTTCAAGGAGCTGTTCCCCTGGAAGATGACGGATTCGCGCCCTTCATTTGCATGATGAAGAAGGTATCGGGATTCATCAAACCATACAACACTCTGCCACTGCGCCAATATCTAGTGCTGACGGTCAAGTGCCCATTTCAGTCGTATTCGCGGATGTCGTGGTTTTAACGTTGGCACCTGACTGCGTTGTCGGCTGCGGAGGCCCATCATTAGGAGTGTTCAGTGCACAGCGTGTTCTGACACACTTGCACTCTCCCCAGCATTAAAGTCTGATGTTACTTCCGCGACAGTTCGCCACCTCTCCTGTTTCACCAACCTGCCCAGTGTCGGTTGGTCACAGCCAGTGTGCTCCCTGCCGCCGTTGGATAAGCAGCTGCAGCAGCAAGTCGTATACCCCTAGCTTGCTTATTTGTTACATAGTTTAATTCTTAATTTCTTTGCGTGTTTTTGGGTACTTGCATTGTTTAATTCATAAATTTCGTGCGTATTATAGTATTTGAGAGTTATAGCATCGCGCTTTAGTGTTTACTTCGTATATTCTTACTTAAATTGCGTGTGAGTTTCGTATAGGAGGTGTAATTTCGAGTTTTAGTTACTGTAATCGTAAATTCAGCCAGATTGTACGGCAGTCGTTAGGCATTTGTACAGGTTAGTTAATACATTCTTTGTGTGTTTCCCTTGCGTTATCTAGGCACTGACTCGTGTTTCAGTAACTGTTGTTCAACATCGATTAGAATGGACAGGGACTGTGATTGCTGTGTTCGGATGAGGGCTGAGTTGGCATCCCTTCACTCACAGCTGCAAGCGGCGCTGACTTCGGTCGCGCAGCTTGAGGCTGTTGCCAATGGGCACCACTGTGGGGAGCCGGACTTGGGTATCACGGGGATATCAACCTCGTCCCGTCTGTCCCCAGATCGGTCTGCCGCTGTGGTTGCCCCGGTTGCTGCCCGCAGTGGGGCTGAGTCCTCGCCTGTGGTTGATTGGGAGGTCGTTCCAAGGCGTGGCAGGCAGCGAAAGAGGTCCCCGGAGGCTGATCAGAAAGCCTCCCCGGTGCGTCTGACAAACAGGTTTCAGGCACTGTCTCTGGCTGAGCCAGATGCAGCTGCCTGCCCTGTTTCAGAGGATGATTCTCAGTCTTCAAGGTCCGGGCAATCGCAGAGGGTGGGCTTATTGGTAGTTGGGAGCTCCAATGTTAGGCGCGTAATGGGGCCCCTTAGGGATATGGCGGCTAAGGAGGGGAAGAAATCCAGTGTGCACTCCGTGTGCATTCCGGGTGGAGTCATTCCTGATGTGGAAAGGGTCCTTCCGGATGCCATGACGAGCACAGGGTGCAGCCAGCTGCAGGTGGTGGCACATGTCGGCACTAATGACGTGTGTCGCTTTGGATCTGAGGAAATTCTCTTTGGATTCCAGCGGCTATCTGATTTGGTGAAGGCTGCCGGTCTTGCTTACGAGATGAAGGCAGAGCTCACCATCTGCAGCATCGTCGACAGAACCGACTGCGGACCTTTGGTGCAGAGCCGGGTGGAGGGTCTGAATCAGAGGATCAGACGGTTTTGCGACTGTGTTGGCTGCAGATTCCTTGACTTGCGCCATAGGGTGGTGGGGTTTCGGGTTCCGCTGAATAGGTCAGGAGTTCACTTCACTCAGCTGGCGGCTACACGGGTAGCGGAGGCTGTGTGGCGTGGACTGGGCGGTTTTTTAGGTTAGAAGGCCTCGGGAAAGTACGGGGTGGGCTGCAATCTCAAAGGGTGCGTGGCAAATACAAGACGTGCTTGGATCAAGAAACAGTCGGAATTGTAGTTGTAAATTGTTGTAGTTGTGCTGGGAAAGTCCCTGAGCTTCAAGCGCTAATAGAAAGCACAGAAGCTGAAATCGTTATAGGTACAGAAAGCTGCCTAAAGCCTGAAATAAGTTCTGCAGAAATTTTTACGAAGTCTCAGACGGTGTTCAGGAAAGAGAGATTAGGCAGAATTGGTGGTGGAGTGTTTGTGTCTGTCAGTAGTGGTTTATCTTGTAGTGGAGTCGAAGTAGATACTCCGTGCGAATTGGTATGGGTGGAGGTTATACTTAACAGCCGAACTAAGTTAATTATTGGCTCCTTCTACCGACCCCCAGACTCCGATGATACAGTTGCGGAACAGTTAAGAGAAAATCTGAGTCTCGTAACAAATAAATACCCCACTCATACGGTTATAGTTGGTGGGGACTTCAACCTTCCCTCGATATGTTGGCAAAAATACTTGTTCAAAACCGGTGGTAGGCAGAAAACATCTTCCGAGATTGTCCTAAATGCTTTCTCCGAAAATTATTTCGAGCAGTTAGTCCACGAACCCAAGCGAATTGTAAATGGTTGCGAAAAAACACTTGACCGCTTAGCCACAAACAATCCAGAGCTAATAGAGAGCATCATGACTGATACAGGGATTAGTGATCACAAGGTCGTTGTAGCTAAGCTCAATACCGTTTCTTCCAAATCCACCAGTAACAAACGCAAAATAATTTTATTTAAAAAAGCGGATAAAGTGTCACTAGAAGCCTTCCTAAGAGACAATCTCCATTCCTTCCGAACTGACTATGCAAATGTAGTCGAGATGTGGCTCAAATTCAAAGATATAGTAGCAACAGCAATTGAGAGATTCATACCTCATAAATTGGTAAGAGATGGAACTGATCCCCCGTGGTACACAAAACAGGTCCGAACTCTGTTGCAGAGGCAACGGAAAAAGCATGCGAAGTTCAGAAGAACGCGAAATCCCGAAGATTGGCTAAAATTTACAGACGCGCGAAATTTGGCACGGACTTCAATGCGAGATGCCTTTAATAGGTTCCACAACGAAACATTGTCTCGAAATTTGGTAGAAAATCCGAAGAAATTCTGGTCGCATGTAAAGTACACAAGCGGCAAGACGCAGTCAATACCTTCGCTGCGCAGTGCCGATGGTACTGTTACCGACGACTGTGCCGCTAAAGCGGAGTTATTGAACGCAGTTTTCCGAAATTCCTTCACCAGGGAAGATGAATCGAATATTCCAGAATTTGAAACACGAACAGCTGCTAGCATGAGTTTCTTAGAAATAGATACCTTAGGGGTTGCGAAGCAACTCAAATCGCTTGATACGGACAAGTCTTCAGGTCCAGATTGTATACCGATTAGGTTCCTTTCAGATTACGCTGATACAATAGCTCCCTACTTAGCACTCATATACAACCGCTAGCTCACCGATAGATCTGTACCTACAGATTGGAAAATTGCGCTGGTCGCACCAGTGTTTAAGAAGGGTAGTAGGAGTAATCCATCGAACTACAGACCTATATCATTGACGTCGGTTTGCAGTAGGGTTTTGGAGCATATACTGTATTCAAACATTATGAATCACCTCGAAGGGAACGATCTATTGATACGTAATCAGCACGGTTTCAGAAAACATCGTTCTTGTGCAACGCAGCTAGCTCTTTATTCGCACGAAGTAATGACCGCTATCGACAGGGGATCTCAAGTTGATTTCGTATTTCTAGATTTCCGGAAAGCTTTTGACACCGTTCCTCATAAGCGACTTCTAATCAAGCTGCGGGCCTATGGGGTATCGTCTCAGTTGTGCGACTGGATTCGTGATTTCCTGTCAGGAAGGTCGCAGTTCGTAGTAATAGACGGCAAATCATCGAGTAAAACTGAAGTGATATCAGGTGTTCCCCAGGGAAGCGTCCTGGGACCTCTGCTGTTCCTGATCTATATAAATGACTTGGGTGACAATCTGAGCAGTTCTCATAGGTTGTTCGCAGATGATGCTGTAATTTACCGTCTAGTAAGGTCATCCGAAGACCAGTATCAGTTGCAAAGCGATTTAGGAAAGATTGCTGTATGGGATGGCAGGTGGCAGTTGACGGTAAATAACGAAAAGTGTGAGGTGATCCACATGAGTTCCAAAAGAAATCCGTTGGAATTCGATTACTCGATAAATAGTACAATTCTCAAGGCTGTCAATTCAACTAAGTACCTGGGTGTTAAAATTACGAACAACTTTCGTTGGAAAGACCACATAGATAATATTGTGGGGAAGGCGAGCCAAAGGTTGCGTTTCATTGGCAGGACACTTAGAAGATGCAACAAGTCCACTAAAGAGACAGCTTACACTACACTCGTTCGTCCTCTGTTAGAATATTGCTGCGCGGTGTGGGATCCTTACCAGGTGGGATTGACGGAGGACATCGAAAGGGTGCAAAAAAGGACAGCTCGTTTTGTATTATCACGTAGTAGTGGAGAGAGTGTGGAAGATATGATACGTGAATTGGGATGGAAGTCATTACAGCAAAGACGTTTTTCGTCGCGGCGAGATCTATTTACGAAATTTCAGTCACCAACTTTCTCTTCCGAATGCGAAAATATTTTGTTGAGCCCAACCTACATAGGTAGGAATGCTCATCAAAATAGAATAAGAGAAATCAGAGCTCGAACAGAAAGGTTTAGGTGTTCGTTTTTCCCGCGCGCTGTTCGGGAGTGGAATGGTAGAGAGATAGTATGATTGTGGTTCGACGAACCCTCTGCCAAGCACTTAAATGTGAATTGCAGAGTAGTCATGTAGATGTAGATGTAGAACAAATGATCACAATTTCAGAGAAATTGGATGATTATTCAAGAGAAAGAGCTTCACATATAGAGCAAGTCAATAACGTATTGGTCCAACTTTGGGTCTTATATAAACAGTTTTCCGGCTTGCCATTCACTGATAGAGATGTTGGATGTTCTCTTGATGGATATCAAACCAAATTCTGCCAAGTTCGGCCTGGACTCTCATTGTCTTCACTGATAAGTCCCGCCGAGAATTGAGCCCCGATGACCAGCGCTGATGTGCCTGGAGATGCCTCAGACAGCGGTGGTGTAGCAACCTGATGGTCGCCAACCACACGGCCCGACAACCAGGAGCGATGGTTTGGGTGTCATTTTTTTTTCCACAGCAGGAGCCCGCTTGTCATCCACGGCACGCTTACAGCCTAGCGATACACCGACGATATTCTTCGCGGCGTTATGTTACCCTTCTTGGCAAGCCATCCTGGGTGTCCATTTCAGTGAGATACTGCCCGCCCGCACACGGCGTGAATTTCTACTGCATGTCTTCGTGCCTGCCAAACCCTACCTTGGCCACCAAGGTCGCCGGATCTCTCCCAAAATATTCTTCAGGAAGACATCCAACATCTTTATCAAGCAATGCCATGCTGAATAAATGCTTGTTCCAGCTGCAAAATACTAACGCGAACTCTTTACAGACGAATGGAAAAACTGGTAGAAGCCGACCTCGGGGAAGATCAGTTTGGATTCCGTAGAAATGTTGGAACACATGAGGCAATACTAACCTTACGACTTATCTTAGAAGAAAGATTAAGAAAAGGCAAACCTACGTTTCTAGCATTTGTAGACTTAGAGAAAGCTTTTGAGAACGTTAACTAGAATACTCTCTTTCAAATTGTGAAGGTGGCAGGGGTAAAATACAGGGAGCGAAAGGCTATTTACAATTTGTACAGAAACCAGATGGCAGTTATGAGAGTCGAGGGGTATGAAAGGGAAGCAGTGGTTGGGAAAGGAGTGAGACAGGGTTGTAGCCTCTCCCCGATGTTATTCAATCTGTATATTGAACAAGCAGTAAAGGAAACAAAAGAAAAATTCGGAGTAGGTATTAAAATTCATGGAGAAGAAGTAAAAAACTTTGAGGTTCGCCAATGACATTGTAATTCTGTCAGAGACAGCAAAGGACTTGGAAGAGCAGTTGAACGGAATGGACAGTGTCTTGAAAGGAGGATATAAGATGAACATCAACAAAAGCAAAACGAGGATAATGGAATGTAGTCAAATTAAATCGGGTGATGCTGAGGGGATTAGATTAGGAAATGAGACACTTAAAGTAGTAAAGGCGTTTTGCTATTTAGGGAGTAAAATAAATGATGATGGTCGAAGCAGAGAGGATATAAAATGTAGACTGGCAATGGCAAGGAAATCGTTTCTGAAGAAGAGAAATTTGTTAACATCGAGTATAGATTTAAGTGTCAGGAAGTCGTTTCTGAAAGTATTTGTATGGAGTGTAGCCATGTATGGAAGTGAAACATGGACGATAACTAGTTTGGACAAGAAGAGAATAGAAGCTTTCGAAATGTGGTGCTACAGAAGAATGCTGAAGATAGGGTGGGTAGATCACGTAACTAATGAGGAGGTATTGAATAGGATTGGGGAGAAGAGAAGTTTGTGGCACAACTTGACTAGAAGAAGGGATCGGTTGGTAGGACATCTTTTGAGGCATCAAGGGATCACAAATTTAGCATTGGAGGGCATCGTGGAGGGTAAAAATCGTAGAGGGAGACCAAGAGATGAATGCACTAAGCATATTCAGAAGGATGTAGGTTGCAGTAGGTACTGGGAGATGAAGAAGCTTGCACAGGATAGAGTAGCATGGAGAGGTGCATCAAACCAGTCTCAGGACTGAAGACCACAACAACATGGACGAGAGGTAGACAACGCTTTATTGACATGCTCAATTAGTGAAGCTCTTTATCTTGAATAAATCATCTAATTTTTCGGTAACTGTAATCATTTGTTTCTCTCTGCATCTACATCGCCTGTCACGGCTCATTCGGAAGGCATGACGTTTTAATTTGTTACCTCTGTACTATTAACCGTATTCGCAGCACATTTTGAAGCAGTATGTGAATATACCACTGAAAGTACCTGGAAACGTATATCGTAGTACGACACAGAATACGGGGGATATGACGTAAAAATTGATATGGTGATAAGCTAGCGTTTGCGTAAAACGGAGCGCAATTTACCCACAATATATTCATGCAATATTTGTTAGTGAAAGCACTTCGTGACTTCCGACAAATTTTTAGCATAATTTCAAACCGTTTCTAATTTCTTCTTGCTTACAGCTTAACGTCGTATACTGAACATATTTACTCATTTTAAGTAATCTACAGCTCAGATGAGAGATCTTGAGTCCGTTGTTTGTAAATCCCATCTCATCTATGTCGGGGGTGCTGGCGTTTGTCCTGTAATATATGCGCTCGGATGAACTTCAATATTACATCTTCTTGTGCCGATGCCATTATAGCTCGTTTTCTTTTTTTCTCTATCGAGTGTCCATCCGTGGACGTTTTGTCGCTGAGTCCTGATAATCGGGTAAACCGGTACTCGGCACTGTAATGCCTTTTCCTGCAGGCTGTGAACAGTTGAGTTTGGGTGTTAGCTGCAAATGTTCCTCCTGCGTATCAGTTGATAAAGCCTAGCGGCGGCAGTATTTAGTAGGATTTTTAAAAGGCGCCTTAAAGTTATAACAAGCGGGTCGACGGAGCGCGCCAGATATTCTCTTTCAAGGCCGCGTACCACTTCTAGAAGTTAGGGAAGGCAGCGCTTTGACTCTGAACAGCTCCGCTGCGTATTGTACTGCAGTTTTTTTGCTCGTTCCATGGATAACGTGTAACATCTTTATTTATTACACGAAACCACGTGCCACATAGTTGTAAATTAAAGCAGAGACATGCACTGCCAGAGAAAACTAAAAGTCTACCTGTTGTAAAAGCCAGGCGACAAAAGAGACGTCCATCGGCTCAGTAAACGATGGATCTCGGAACAGGCAACTGTGCACAATTTACGATCGAAAGATGTTCATAAGGGATTCTTCGGTGTATTACGTGTAAAGAAGATATAATTTTAATTTGATTTAAAATTGTTTTTGTGTATTATTACTCTTCAGGTCGAGTAAATGGTCACGGATTTTCATGACTGCTCTCTTTAGTCGTTCCTGCTCACTCAGTTTGCCTTGTAACATTATGTTAGCGAAAATTGGCTTTGGGAGAAGATGGTTTCAGCAAAACCAACTCTGCCTCATTTGATATGTATTGATTTAATTCCACAACAGTTTTCAGGAACTAACCTGATTTTCTAATGAATCATACGCTGTCTTTCTACTTCGTATTACCTTACATAGTGTGATAACAGTATGAAAACGATTTGTTTGACATATTTTTCATATGCAGTGTCTTGTGTCGTCCACTTGATACTGGGCAGCTAGCCATGGAATTGAGTAAGTGTACGAGGTTTATTCCGTAAGTTCTACTATGATATTTCTTGCAATAATGCATCAACATGGTAATTCGACGATGTGCATTACACCGGTAAGGCACTGTGTATCTGGATGACTACATAACATAGGATTCCAATACAAGAGGTCACGGCAAAGACTGAAATCAAACACATGCATTGAAACTATATGTAAATTCACTGTACACGAGTACAAATTATACAATGAATCAAAATCAACTACTGTCCTTGAAAATAGTCTCCCAGTGCATCCACACATCACTGCCGACGATGGGGAAGGCGCTGAATGCATTTGGCATTGCTATCAATGTGTGCCACCTGTCGCTTCGGCCGTTGTGGCCGAGCGGTTCTAGGCGCTACAGTCTGGAGCCGCGCGACCGCTACGGTCGCAGGTTCGAATCCTGCCTTGGGCATGGATGTGTGTGATGTCATTAGGTTAGTGAGGTTTAAGTAGTTCGAAGTTCTTGGGGACTGATGACCTCAGCAGTTAAGTCCCATAGTGCTCAGAGCCATTTGATCCAATTTGCCACCTGTCGCCGAAATGCCGTGAGGATATCTATCCTGTCTGCAAAGCGTCTTCCACGCAATGGTTTCTTTAGTTGTGAATGAAGTCTTAGTCGCATGGATTGAGGTCTGATGACTAGAGTAAGTGGGGGAGGGTTTTCCCACCTCCACTGCTATACCAGTTCTTGTTGTAGCACGTCCAGGCTCACCCTGATCGTTCCAGGCGCTGGTATCGAGCCATTCTCTCATACGCTCGCAATCTGTTGGTTGATTTCGGTACTGTTTTGGAGTGTATTTACTGCGATTACGATGATGCCACATGTTCGCGCGATATACCACAGTTGCCATGACCTTTTGGAATGACCATCGTATATAATGTGACTGAACTGAGGTGATATTAATGAAACAGTGGTCCCCTCTTAATTTTAAAAGCAACAGCATCCAAGAAACAACGGAAAATTGATGTCATTTTGAAAAGTACTAATTGCTGACAATAAACATCTCAAGGGTTTATACAGGGTGTCCCAAAATAATGTATACACTCTTTGAAACTGAACATGAAAGGGGTTAGAAATACAATTATTGTTGTGTTAGGTGCCTCGTGGTCCGAGTTAAGGTGGTAAATGTTCAAACTGGTGTCCGTCCATCGCAATACACCGTCGACAACGACTTACGACTGAACGAGACGTCAACTTTATTGTTTCCAACGGAATAGCATCACTCGCCTACTCAATTTGCTCTCTAAGATCATCCAGTGTGTGTGATCTCGCAGCGTAAACTGCGTTTTTGAGTGTACCCCACAGAAAGAAGTCTAGAGGAATTAAATCTGGAGATCGAGCGGGATACTCCACACGCCCTCTTCGTCTTCTCCATCAGGCAGGGAATGTACGGTTGAGAAATGCCATCACATCCAGGTGAAAGTGAGGTGGCGCCCCATCCTATTGAAAGTACTAATCTTCATTTCCAAACACAACGCTAAGACCAGGAGTTATCATTTCCAACATTTCCAAGTACGAGTCGCAAGTGATAGTGTTGTCAAAGAAGTATGGACCGATTAACCCTCTAGAAGACAGACCACACCAGACTGTTACTCCTGGTAGATTAACATGCCTTTGCTCGGTTACGTATGGATTATCCCTGGCCCAGTACACGCAATTGTCGCATTTAATTGTTCCATCAAGTATAAACGTCGCTTCATCTGACCGAATATTCGATCTTGGAAACCTTGCTCTTCTTCATATACGAGGGCAGTTCAATAAGTAATGCAACACATTTTTTTCTGAAACAGGGGTTGTTTTATTCAGCATTGAAATACACCAGGTTATTCCCCAATCTTTTAGCTACACAACACTATTTTTCAACGTAATCTACATTCAATGCTACGGCCTTATGCCACCTTGAAATGAGGGCCTGTATGCCTGCACGGTACCATTCCACTGGTCGATGTCGGAGCCAACGTCGTACTGCATCAATAACTTCTTCATCATCCGCGTAGTGCGTCCCACGGATTGCGTCCTTCATTGGGCCAAACATATGGAAATCCGACGGTGCGAGATCGGGGCTGTAGGGTGCATGAGGAAGAACAGTCCACTGAAGTTTTGTGAGCTCCTCTCGGGTGCGAAGACTTGTGTGAGGTCTTGCGTTGTCATGAAGAAGGAGAAGTTCGTTCTGATTTTTGTGCCTACAAACACGCTGAAGTCGTTTCTTCAGTTTCTGAAGAGTAGCACAATACACTTCAGAGTTGATCGTTTGACCATGGGGAAGGACATCGAACAGAATAACCCCTTCAGCGTCCCAGAAGACTGTAACCATGACTTTACCGGCTGAGGGTATGGCTTTAAACTTTTTCTTGGTAGGGGAGTGGGTGTGGCGCCACTCCATTGATTGCCGTTTTGTTTCAGGTTCGAAGTGATGAACCCATGTTTCATCGCCTGTAACAATCTTTGACAAGAAATTGTCACCCTCAGCCACATGACGAGCAAGCATTTCCGCACAGATGGTTCTCCTTTGCTCTTTATGGTGTTCGGTTAGACACCGAGGGACCCAGCGGGAACCAACCTTTGAATATCCCAACTGGTGAACAATTGTGACAGCACTACCAACAGAGATGTCAAGTTGAGCACTGAGTTGTTTGATGGTGATTCGTCGATCATCTCGAACGAGAGTGTTCGCACGCTCCGCCATTGCAGGAGTCACAGCTGTGCACGGCCGGCCTGCACGCGGGAGATCAGACAGTCTTGCTTGACCTTGCGGCGATGATGACACACGCTTTGCCCAACGACTCACCGTGCTTTTGTCCACTGCCAGATCACCGTAGACATTCTGCAAGCGCCTATGAATATCCGAGATGCCCTGGTTTTCCGCCAAAAGAAACTCGATCACTGCCCGTTGTTTGCAACGCACATCCGTTACAGACGCCATTTTAACAGCTCCGTACAGGGCTGCCACCTGTCGGAAGTCAATGAAACTATACGAGACGAAGCGGGAATGTTTGAAAATATTCCACAAGAAATTTCCGGTTTTTTCAACCAAAATTGGCCGAGAAAAAAAATGTGTTGCATTACTTATTGAACTGCCCTCGTATGTTAATGAACCACTCATAAAATTCGCTCCGCCTGTCAGGACCATCCTTGTTAAGAGCATGGAAAAGTCTTGGAATGTAAGGCTTGAAGTTCTGACACCGCAAAATTCTATGAACACTGCTTCTGCAGATCCCAGTCTCACGAGAGTATTGCCTCACAGATTTCTTCGGGGATTGTATGCCTGGGTTACTTCATCAACACTCTCATCGTCTGTTGAACATCTCTTTCGTCCGCTATGTCCCTTCTTCATATCGTACACCGTTCCTTCGACTTCAAACTTACCTCTGATTCTGTAACTGTTACTCCTGTGGGTGGTGGTGATCCAAATTCAGCTCTCCAACGTCGGAGTACCGCACTCACATTCTCTGTTTTCTAGTAACACTTTAGCAGCCATTTCCGTTGCTCAGACGATAACGCCATGTTTGCTGACAACACTAAAACAAAAGAAAGCATTGTTATGTTTTTCACCGCATTCTAAATTATTATCTAAAAATATTGTACTTCTGTCTCCTTTAATTAAAGAGATATTCTGTTTCAAAGAGTGTATACATTATTTTGGGACATCCCAAGGGTACAGTAAGGTTGGTACTGTATTATATCAAAATATTTGCAAGTCTGAAATTGTCGACAGGACTATTTACACATTCTGTAGCAATGAATCTTCATGATTGAAAAACATTGATCAGTGGAAATAGACAACAATGGTAATTTTTAAATTTTCGCATCTTCTCCGCTAGAACCCTTTATACAAAAATACTAAACTTAGGCATTTAAAGACATGTATAAAATAATATGAACCTTTTTAATATAAAATAGGTAAGGGCAGAATTCGTTTTTCCCTTAACACTGAAGTAGCTGCAGACGAAGCAGTAGCCCCTGTTGTCTATGGGCAGGGGAAGGAATTGGTTATAACTTTATCGAATGAGTTCTTATAATATATAAATGATACCGTGTCTCATATTGCAAAGCTGATGTTCTTATTAGTGAAGATGCAAACTTTGTATTCAGGTTTAGCGTGAATACCTCATCCGGAGAATAAAGACTCTTATTTGGGAACAACGAAATTCAAAATATTGTCCAACCATCCTAACTTGTGTGTTCTGTGTTTTCCATAAATAACTTATAGCGAAGGACGTGGCAACACTGACTTGTAGGTTCCCGTAGTCTCGAAATATCGGTAATGTATTCGCACAGTATGCTTTGCAGCCCCTGCTCTTTGCAACAAGATCAGTAACGGATCAACAGAAGACAGTAAATCCGCTTATGACTGTAATTCATCGTGCAACTACACCAGCGACGAAGGTGTTTATACCGTTATAATTGCTGGTTGATCTTCTAATTCAAATTATTCTTTGTTAAGTTCTTTACCTTTTGTTGCTCAAACAAGTTCATATTTTATTTATTTATTTTCCTAAATGCATTATTACAAATATTTACCAACAACAACTACAATTTAACGTCACCAAGTCGGTATCGTAACTTTACTGAAAAATATGTTTATATTTTTATACATACTGATTTAGAAAGCGACGACGCGTACAAAATTATTTAGCGTCTGAATAATATTGGGTTCAAATGGCTCTAAACACTATGGGACTTAACATCTGTGGTCATCAGTCCCCTAGACTTAGAACTACTTAAACCTAACTAACCTAAGGACATCACACACATCCATGCCCGAGGCAGGATTCGAACCTGCGAGCGCAGCAGCAGCGCGGTTGCGGACTGAAGCGCCTAGAACCGCTCGACCACAACGGCCGGCAATAATATTGGGTTAATGCGTAAGTTCTAGCGTTTTTCCTAACACAACAGATATAAAAACACAGGCTTTAGTCGATAATAATACATTCTCCTTCACTGTTTACAACAGTCTTTCAACGCTGAAGTAAGTTTCCGATTCCGTGACTGCAAAAATCACGTGTTTTTGAGGCGAGTCGAGCCATGTTCGGGTCGCGTTTTCATCCGGAAAGGAAATTCCTTGAAGGTTGTTCGATACAGACCAGAAAAGGTGAAAATCAGAGGGCGTAAGATCAGTTGAATAAGGTGTGTGTGTGGAATGACTTCCCAACCTAACTCCCGTATAGCGTTTTTTTTTTTTTTTTTTTTTTTTCTTCAGTCCAGCAGAATTCAGCTGGGCGGTATAGCGGAGTAGCAACAAATGCGACTGAGGTCATCAGTCCCCTGGACTTAGAACTACTCAAACCTAACTAACCTAAGGACGTCGCACACATCCATGCCCGAGGCAGGATTCGAACCTGCGACCGTAGGAGAACGCGGTTCCGGACTGACGCGCCTAGAACCGCTCGGCCACAGCAGCCGGCGCAGCAGCAACACCTGACGCAATCTTCCTGGTCGTTGTTCTCGTACTACGTCTGCAACACATCTCAGTTGTTGACAATAAATGTGAACAGTGATGATTACACCCCGGGTGAAGCAATTCTTAGTACACCACACTGTCGCTGATACAACAGATGCATATCAGTCCCTTTTGTGGATGGCCACAGGTCTTTGTACGGGGAGCTGCTGCTTCGTTTGGACTAAATCATTTGTTTCTTTTCCTGATATTAGCATAAAGGCACCATTTCTCGTCACCAGCTGCGACACTGGATAGGAATGGTCGGTTTTGTTCACGATCCAATTGATGAAGAGCAAGCAGAGATGCGCAGATGTGGGCATCCGCTAATTTTTGTGATTTTGGCTTAGAGCAGGGGTCTCCAAACTACTGCCCGCGGGCCGAAACTGGCCCGCGAGGGCCGGCAAACCGGCCCGCGTTAGCTGGCCGGACATCCCCGGTATCCGGCCCGCCAAATATTTGAGGTGGTACCTATACTGCCAACAATTGAGTATCGAGGCCTATCGCGACCAATACACCGCGACATTGGCTGTGCTACTCGCTACAAGACTACATAACTAAACTTACTGTTGCGCCGCTTGAAATAACAATGCGTTGACATACTCTACCTCTGTTACGTCTCGCAGTAATAGTGTTGCTAACAATGATTTTGAGATTTCGTTAACTTTGCAGGACGCTTTCGGGAAGAATGTGCAGTGACATACTTTTTTGTCGGTGAAATTCTCCAGAATAAAATACGCCAGAATTTCGGTCAGGTAAGTCCACCAAGCAAAATTAAATAAAAATCGTAGTCCGTTTCAGTGCTAGCTATTCCCACAACCTTAGATTTTTGCGATTTTGTCTTCCCTTTAGCCTTACATTACGGTGATCATGGAGTGCTAAGGAGCTTTAATCCCACTAAGCAGATCTTAGCCCTTATGACATCGTGGAGGAGTCAACGTGGCCCGCGGACTAAAAAGTTTGGAGACCCCTGGCTTAGAGTATGCTTTTCCTGTACACACGATTTGAGAACCTTACCCATCGCATGCAAATGTCGCACAATAGTGGAATGATCACAGTTCATGAGATCTCTCAGTTCTCGAGTACAGTTAAGAGGATTAATGTGGAGTAATGCGTTTAAACGATCTTCATCAAACCCTGAAAGCCTTCCTGAATGTAGAGAGTCACTAATGTTGGAACGAATCTCCTTAAAACGAAAAAAAGACCATTTGATTGCCGTGTTCTACCCAACCATATCCCCGCACACGGCACAAATGTTTCTGGCTGCATCCGCCGTTGCAACTCCTCTATTGAACTCGCACAGAAGAATATATCGGAATGTTCCCGATTCTCCACTTCGCACTCCATTTTCTAGCGTCCACAGCTGAATACTCCAAATGACAAAGTGACAGTATGTAAAATCAAATAGTAATAGTGAAGTACAAATAAAAAATGACAATCGATAGATAAACCATAGCAGCCGGAATAACAACAAGCAAAACAAAACTACGAACTTATGTACTAAATTTATGAGTAGACACATTTTTCATTCACGTTTTGTCTGTGGAAGTACCAACAAGGTTTTCGTACATCACAGCTGCTTCGTTTCGCTGAATAAAAAGGTCTTCAGTACTAGATTCGCTCATCGGCTTGGCTCGAATGCTTTCACTTCTTAGTGTCAGTGGCCTGTTAGGCATCATTTTTCTTGCCTAATTTCTTCTTCCTGCATGAGGCATTTCACAAGGTGTTAATGCAGGCGTTAAATAGTGGAATATTTTCACTCTTTAAAGTTCATTGTTATTTGCATCCGAATGGTTGTAAATTATCCAGTATTATGAACATTAACATGTTATGAAACGAAGGGAAGTGAGTATTAAGGAAGAAACACTGTGTTGGAAACTCTGGTGACACGCATTATGGAAGCAAACAACACATCCAAACGAAGGAGATAGGAAGGACTGCTACTAAAGAGTTTATCTCCAGTAAAAGAAAATACTTAAGCTCATAAGTAATTTGTTGATACTTTGAGTGAATCTGAAGCATCCAGTGTCCACACAGCAACTGCTAATGTAATAGCCGAATTGATGATAATTTGGGATCTGTATCCTACATGCGACTTATCTCTTTTTTTTCCTGCTTTGTAATAATTTACACTACAAATATTGCATATTTTATCTTAATTTTATACTTCAGTAACAGACGTCGACGTAACTGTAATTAATGCACAGGGAGTTCACTTAACGGCAGGTGAACAACAATTATTCCTTTACACACTGCTTTTCTGGCCCTTCACTACCGGAATATTTGATCTCTGTAATTTTTCTATGTTTAATAAATCTTGTCTACTGAACCTGAACTGGACTACTATTCTTTATAACAAGTGTATTTCTGTTATGCTGAACAATGCAAATAGTGTAATAACGAAAGCACTATTTGATAAATGATTTGTCAGAACTGAAGCTGTGTAATTATGTTTTTAACTAACTTTTCCAAAATAGTTAGAAAACTAAATAAGCTATCTTGTGAAACTACGTATTGTGCGGTACACCAAACAGTGCTACAATATGTGGCCTCACAATACGTAACAATTCCAACACACCAGCCAACAGGATAAAAGTGCTACATAAAATTACCAAAAGAATTCTGAAACGGTAAATAACCAAAATGTATCGACTAAGAGTCGTGTGAAGTTACGTACGCAGTCTAACTAAGGAAACTTCCAAAACACTTACGGATACACAAGCAAATGAAACACTGCAGTGTGAGAATAAAACTGTTTGCATATAAAAGGAAATCTGAAATTAGCTTCACCTAAACTGAATCTGATAAATAACTTTGAAAACCAAAGTTGACTGTGAATGATCTAACTGTTAACCTGACTGTGCTGTAGAAGTGACCCTAACAAATTTTTATGGCTTACCTTTGGCAACGGAAACTAGGTACTGCTGAAAGTGATAAACATAAAATACGAAGCGCAACAGCAAGTAAGCTGAAAGGAAAGAGAAAACTTTGTGCAGTGTAGTGCAAGGACATGCAGCTATTTTAAGCAGCTCGTGCTTCAATCACTGTATTCCGCAAAGTGCAATGCGGCAATTCAAATAATCAGAAAACATGAAATTCTTTCTTTCAAGGCCGCTCAGTAGCGTTGCGAATACCCGACTCTTTCTCTAGCTCAGAGCCATTTCTTTCTCTAGCTTAGCTTAGAATGCTCACTGCAACGACAATGCTACCCCAACTTAAAACCAAAGATCATAGTGCTTATACTCCGAACCTCTGTGGCGTAACATATTGACTATCGAAAACTACTGTTTGAAAAATGTTTATCGTACAAAGATGAAATATGACACATTCAGTGAAAACAGAAAACTCACTTCACTTTCCTTGAATACCAAAAATAAACTAGAAACTTTACAACTCTTGATAATGTGTACTTGAAGGTAATCTGTTAGATATTGAAATAGCTAGTAACTGGATTTGAATGAAAATAAATGAAAAAAAAACAAGGAAATTGTGAGACAAGTTTACCGAAAAACTTAGTAGAATCTTTCTTGTATATGTAACATCCAGTATGGTTCTATCACTGAGCTGAATATGCCTTTACATATTTCTGAACAGTACCGACATAAAATCACAAGTTCTGAATCTTTGAATCTTTGCAAACCAGAATTATGGATTTCACTGCTCATAACTATTTTAGTAAAGTTGAAGATCGGTTGTATAGTCGTTGAATTTTAATCCTGAAATGTAGTGCAAGTAATTAACGGTCCTTAACATGCAATGAAATATTGCACCTTCACTTAACTGGTAGTGTGCTTTGTCTGCGGTCTGTTGTGTGTGTGTGTGTGTGTGTGTGTGTGGTGTGTGCGCAAAAGAGCGTGTCTTAAGGTAGGTGAAGTGTCGTGATGAAATGCCGTGTTGTTGTAAAGTGCATTATTCAATCCGCGGCTTACAGATACAAGATAAATTCTCCTTTTTGCATGGTACGTTTATTTCTAAAGCTTTTTGGTTAATGTTTTGTTCGTTCGCCCTTAGTTATCCTTGTATTTTGAATATATTACACATTTTCGTAACAAAATTAAAAACTGATACGAGTTCACTCACTCCAGAGCCATGGCAATTATTTAAATAATCCAACTACAAAGAAATGTGATATTTCTAAATTGGGGCACGCAATATATTTTTCAAAAAACTTATTATTCACAAATTTATGGATCATATTGAATGTACCGGGTGATCAAAAAGTCAGTATAAATTTGAAAACTTAATAAACCACGGAATAATGTAGATAGAAAGGTAAAAATTGACACACATGCTTCGAATGACGTGGGGTTTTATTAGAACAAAAAACAAAAACAAAGTATTGTTAGACGCGTGAAAGATCTCTTGCGCGCGTCGTTTGGTGATGATCGTGTGCTCAGCCGCCACTTTCATCATGCTTGGCCTCCCAGGTCCCCGGACCTCAGTACATGCGATTATTGGCTTTGGGGTTACCTGAAGTCGCAAGTGTATCGTGATCGACCGACATCTCTAGGGATGCTGAAAGACAACATCCGACGCCAATGCCTCACCATAACTCCGGACATGCTTTACAGTGCTATTCACAACATTATTCCTCGACTACAGCTATTGTTGAGGAATGATGGTGGACATATTGAGCATTTCCTGTAAAGAACATTATCTTTCCTTTGTCTTAGTTTGTTATGCTAATTATTACTATTCTGATCAGATGCGCCATCTGTCGGACATTTTTTGAACGTTTGTATTTTTTTGGTTCTAATAAAACCCCATGTCATTCCAAGCATGTGTGTCAATTTGTACCTTTCTATCTACATTATTCCGTGATTTAATCAGTTTTCAAAGTTATACTGACTTTTTGATCACCCGGTATTTACAACTTATCGGTTCCGACTCTTAGGATTCATCATAATAATCAGTATCTTGTTACAAAAGTAACATGAAAGAACAGAAATCAAACTTTACATCAATTTGACCTGTCAAGTGTCTAAGATGGGCATTAAGACACTATTCGACCTATTAAATTTTGTAACACGAGATACTATATCTTTTGATGATGACTCGTACCGTTCGAAAACCGTAAACTGTTGCAAATTATCCGTACTGTATCTATTGATGACTCGTACGAGTCGAAAACCGTAAAGTGCTGCAAATTCATCGAATGCAGTCAATAGAGTTGTGTACAATAAGAAAAAAACCTTCTTTAACCAGACTACACTTGAAGAAGGACCCCATGAGGCCGAGAGTGCACCGTGTAACGCAATAAAATGCATTGAGATTTGCGGGAGGTGTATTATATGCCTCCTATGAATGTAGTTTTGCCTCAAGAAGTGTAGCAATGTCGTCAGACACATAATCTTGACGTCACACTATTAGCTGCTAGTAAACGGCCTCGTGCCGAGGAGAAAGAAAAGCAGTGAGTGTCACGCTGAAGGCGAAGACAGATTGTGGCATTGTCCAAAGTATTGTGTGCGTTGCGATACGAGCGCCGGCTCTTGAGAACTGGGTGTACCTACTGACTAATCGCCACCAGATAAGGCGCTAGGGCCTCTGGGCGCCGCTGCCGCTTTAAGTGTAGATATACGTCACATGGTGGACATGGGAAAACACACACACACACACACACACACACACACACACACACACACACACACTTGTCTCATACCGGGAAAACTTTATGCTGGAAACGGACACTAGTTCCGATGGAAATCAGGAACGCGTTTGCTCCAAGCTGCGTCGGCATTCGCTAAGAAGTGATAATGAGATCGAAGGTCAACAAACTGTCGGTGGTCATCACGAGACCGCGGGCAAGTTTCCAAATGTAATGCCTGCTCTAGAACGATTATCTCCCCCCGCCCCTCCAAATTCTCGATGTATGTTATTTTTTATGTACAGGGGTTGCACAAAAATATGAAAACATCGCGAGAAATTCATGTCTGAACATAAATGCAGGCGATACCCATGCCTGCAGATTGTACTTGGCCACAAATGACACCGGTATAATGTCCTCAATACGTTGCAAGTGTCAGAATGGTGTTCTGTGTATTTGTGAGCGCATTATGCCGGAGCTCTGTGCATTCGAACGTGGGGCAATTGTTGCTCGTATTTTGGATGCTTCCGTAACGAAGTTAGCCGAAGTGTTTGGTGTTTCAAGCGGCACCACATGGAGGACTTACACGGAATACAGGGAAAGCGGGATAACATCGTTCGCCAAGTCACAATGCGGACGAAAGCGTCTATGAGTGATCGTGGCAGACGGACATAGAAAAGTGTTGTGACGAAAAATAAGAGGACGAGAGCTGCAAAAGTCACTGTAGAAATGAATGTCGCACTCGCGATGCCTGTCAGCACCAAAACAACACGAATGGAGATCCAGAAGCCGGGAATTTGCAGGCCGAGCTGTAATTTCAAAACCACTCATCTGTGATGGAAATTCCCGCAATAAGAAAACGTGGTGCCGAAGCCATAAAACCCGCACTATGGGGCAATGGAAGAAGGTCATTTGATCGGATGTCTTGTTGCAAACTGTTTCCAACTTCTGACTGAGTTTGCGTCCCAACAGTGAAACAGGCGGGGTTTCAGTGATAGTCTGGTCAGCTATATCGTCGCAAGGTCGCATTACTGCCATGCATCGTGTGACTGTTTTGGCTGATCAGATCCATGCCGAGATACAGTGTTTGTTCCTCCTTGGTGATGCTATTGTTCCAAGACGACAGACCTCCTCTTCATATAGTTCGCATCGTCCAGGACACGTTTTGTGAGCACCAGGATGAATTGTCGCATCCCCCTAGTCGTGACAGTCACCAGATCTCAATCCTGTCGAACCTTTGATTTTCTGTTTCAGGGAGAAGGTTGCGTAACCGTTATCCACCTCCATCATCATTACTGGAACACATGAAATGGGGAGATGACAAAGGTTCTTCACAACACAAAAAAGTGAATTTGTTTTCTGGTAGTGAATTGATGTGTGCTAAAATCTAACACTTATATATGGAAGAACAAGAAGAGCGGCGCGGGGTTAGCCGAGCGGTGTAGGGGGCTGCAGTTATGGACTGTGCGGCTATTCCCGGCGGAGGTTCGAGTCCTCCCTCGGGTATGGGTGTGTGTGTTTGTCCTTAGGATAATTTAGGTTAAGTAGTGTGTAAGCTTAGGGACTAATGACCTTAGCAGTTAAGTCCCATAAGATTTCACACATTTGAACAGAAAGAATGACGTAAACAACAAAAAAACCGTGAGTAACGACAAGAATTAATACTGTTTATAGTAGTATGTTAAAGTATGCCAACTGTTCATGATCCTATCATACAAAATCGTAAGAGAAAAAAAAACATATTATTACAATCGCCACTGAAGATGATTTAGAATAATATGCAATGTGTTTAGTGTTAATAAGACTTTCATCACAGTTGCAAAAGACAGTATTTAACCTATACAATTGGTACAAGATTCCACTGGGAACCATACATTCTGAGACGACTGGTAGCTGTTTTGAATACCAACGGTTTTCCTAGACCGTATTAAGCGTGGTATTTTTGGTGTTTCCATATTTCTGTCCACCCACTGTGCAGTACCTCACAAGGTGCGCTAGTACTTTCGAATAACTAATCGATTCTGTATGGTACTCTTCTGGCACTAAGTTAGAAATGGTATTTTTAACGGAATGTGTGTTTATCCATGTCAGTAAAGTGATTCCTGTAGCTTGAAAAGATAATGTTCTGTGGTCCATATCCCAGCTACTTACTGAAAATACGTCAATGCACCACAAACACCTGCGGATGTGGAGCAATCGGCATCCCGGGTCACATCGTGTGGAAGTATGCTGTGAGACAAGATGTCAGAGACCAGGTCAGCAGCACATTTAGTATTGCAACAGCCTATAACATAAAAGGAATGAAGATGTGTGACACAAGCTGAACAGAGTGACAGTCAAAATATCAGGTTATGAATTGCACGCTTACATGGTGGAGACACAGCCAAGAAGGTGTCATTCATCATGACAACGAGACGCACCATGACCGAACATCCACCTACAACAACCTTCCAGAAGCAAAGAAGTGATGAGCCTCGGGGAAGATGTTAAGTCCCATAGTGCTCAGAGCCATTTGAACCATTTTGTGTTCTTGTATGTAGATAACAGGCTGAAAGGAAATACAAATAAATAAATATTAAAAGAATCTAGTTCTTTCAGATGGAATATAAGCTCAGTTTGACTAAGGATTGAGGAAGAAATTGAATTGACGTTGCAATTTTCTAAGGGACCACACAGGTGTTCGATTGCGTAGATTTAGGGAAACCAAGAAAGAGTTAAATAATATTGTCATAGGGGCAGGAGAATCTTTTTCTTCCCGAATAAGTTTTCAGTGTATTAACCATTATTCAACCTCAGTCGGCCATGTTGTTGGTAGTCTATGGCGTACCAGTAGTACGATAAAGAGGGAATCACTATGTTGATGAAATGTTGTATGTCGACTGTTCCGCAGCTTGCATTTACTGTATAAAAGACGTTAATATACCTTAAGCTGAACTAGAGATTGTACTTTATTCATCAGACAGGTATTGGACATTCACTGACGCTTATATAACACCAAAGATGGTTCATGCTTGAGGCGTGCTAGGGTAGTGTGTGCAGAAGTGCAAAGCTACTTTGCCAGGGTGGCGTAGTGGTTAGCGCATCTGCCTAGTGAGCAGGAGACTTGGGTTCTAATCCCACCCTTGGTACCAATTTTCATGCGTCGCTTCATTCTCCATATATACTTCATAGATTTTTGAGGCTTGAAAAGGTCTCTGGAACCATATACCTTCATTACATTTAGTTCGTAATCTGTAACACAGGTAACAAGTTTCATCTGATGATATGTGCGGTTGTAATTAAATTCTCGGATCTGTAACTACTGTACGTGTGATATCACTGGCATTTCTTGTGAAACTGCCCCATTTTCTGTTTCTAATGAGTTCATTGTTGACGGTAAATTAATTTGCAATAGTGTGCGATATGGAATAATAGCAATAGATTAAACAGGAGGACATAAGCTTGAAATGTTGTAGGACATTTAACCGTCGTAAGTAATTCAGCGAACTGCAACGGAGCTGCGAACTAAACAAGATTACGTCAGTACAAGAAATACACTTTACGATATTCGCTCCCCTATGCGGCTGTAGAAGCTTTATTTGGGATTCCATTATAGACGATGGAGAAATATCCTAAAAAGATTTTCATTTGCCAGAGACATTTATTTAAGTTTAATTATTATAAAAGCAAGGAATGGTTGTGAGTGTATTGCATGCCTCTACACCGAATTTCTGTGTGTGGCTGTTGGACCAAATGATCTGTACCGGTATTATTCGATGTTGCTTTGAACTAGTTGCCTCGAAACCTCAATTTGGTGTTGAATTTCTGTATTCTTGGCATTTCTAACACAGAAAACACATATAGTGAAACAAATCAACACAGCAGTAACAACGAAGCATACGTGTTACAAATTCCGAAAACAAGAAGTAAACAAGTATATCATAAGATCTTCAGTTGTAATTGAGTCACAGCCTTCTAGATACTCCTTCACTTAGGTTACAGTAGCCAGAACCTTCTAGAATACACCTTATCTGAAATCTGAAGCAAGTAAGGAAAACACATATATGTCACATATTCTTAAGAAATTTGAAATGACAGGAGCGTGGCATGTATGCAACATGACGTTCAAACTGTGTTTACGAACAAACATAAAATGAAAACGTCCATAAACTATACATTTTTGTAATGTGCATGAAATGTTGTTTTCTATAGAGCATAAATATTTTTTTCAAATTTTTGGTCGTTTTTCATGAGCCAGTCGTCGTACCGGTTTCACAGAAGGGGCACTATGAATCGCAGCAAAAACTGATGACTTCTTTGCTGGTAATAACTTTGCGGGAAAAACTGAGATGAAGCCAGTCCGAGTCGACAAACATTGAAGGCGGCAGAAAACTTACAAACGCTCTTTCACAACAACAACGGAGCAATCAATTACAATTTTCCGACAATAGAGGGCAGAACTCGAAATTCCTCGCGAGAGCTCACATATATTTCTTTGTGCGGAAACATACCTTCTCGAAATGTGTCTCTTGCGGATACAATTATTATCAAGAGAGTGGTGTTGATATCAACCCTTTAACCCAGTGGTCGTTAATCTGCGGCCCACGGGTCGCATGGGGCTCGCGCTTCTCAGTCGTATCTTAAAATACATATTTTATTTATGGCATGGCATATACACGTATAAGACAAAAATACTGTATACACATTAATATTACAATGACAAGAAACATGTAAATGTAAAGCCACAAATTTAATACAGGCGTTAAACTACACATTAATATCTAATTGTTCACTCCACTCTGTCGCGGCTGGAGATAATTTGAGCAGGTTCACCATGTCCCCTCGTAATAACATGGATGTAGCAACTAAAGTCGCATCCTAAAAAGATCAAACAAATTCAAGAGCATCTGGAGAGTGTAGGTTTCCTGCTCAGTAAAAAACAAAAATACTTACAGATACAGTAATATTTTAAAATGTGCTTAATTTTAATTGACGTTGGTGAATTCGGCCATGAAACAAAAAAAAGTTGGTGCTTATTTTAGTGGAATCTAAGATGAAGTAACACGGCGATTGTTGAGTTATAGGATGTGACAGGGGGAATGTTTTATTGTTTGTCTTCTAGTACTGATACCTCACGACCGTGCGCGACTCTTACCGATTAACTGCTACGATATAAATTTTGAGGCGGAAGTAACGTACATTACAGAGACAGTCACCTTTACATGTGCTAATTATTTGTAGCAGGGAATATGAAATTAAATCAAGGCTTTTGTAATGTAACGCAATGAATAGAAGAGAAATTACATTCAACATATTTAGTAAACATTTATGATCGAGTCTCGTACTGCATAATGCGGTTACATAAAATTACAATGCCGTTATTAATCAAATAATCATCAACTCACCCAGATAACACAACAACACCTCGTCAGGCAGTTGCAGCATCACAACTTTGGGGTCACTGAGAGTGACAAAATCTGAGACGGAGAACAGTTGGCATGAAGTGTTCCGATTCGCCGGCCGAGGTGGCCGAGCGGTTCTAGGCGCTACAGTCTGGAGCGGCGCGACCGCTACGGTAGCAGGTTCGAATCCTGCCTCGGGCATGGATGTGTGTGATGTCCTTACGTTAGTTAGGTGTGAGTAGTTCTAAGTTCTAGGGGACTGATGACCTCAGAAGTTAAGTCCCATAGTGCTCAGAGCCATTTGAGCTAACCGGCCATTGACATTCTTCTTCTGTACTGGATGCACACGCATTGCCGGAACTCTTACGGGACTCGGTAAGATTGCCTGCCGCGAGTAATTATTGTAGTGGGCAGGGGCACTACGAATGTAGTGTGTGGACATTAAGCTGGGAATGTGAGTCTCACGGGGAGCGTGCAAGGGATAAATCCTTGCAGTCGCACTATCTTCTATGCCGTCAGTGGCTCAGATGGATAGAGCGTCTGCCATGTAAGCTGGAGATGTCGGGTTCGAGTCCCAGTCGGGGCACACATTTTCAACTGTCCCCGTTGATGTATTTCAACGCCTGTCGACAGCTTAGGGTCTTGATTTAATTATCATTTCCTGTACGTATCTTTTCATTGCATTGACTAAGAAGCTTATTTAAGAAGCTTACATTTACTGCAACGCCAAATGACTACAGACTTTAGTATGTGACATAAGTTTCAACTTGATACATCTACCAGTTCCTGAGAAACCGAGTTTTTAACAGTCGGACGGAGAGAAGGGCAGACAGACGGACAGCAATGTGATCGTATAAGAATTTCGTTTCTGCCTACTGAGGTACGGAATCCTAAAAAATTTTCCTAATGGTGCCGCCTTTTAATGATCAGTCCTTGGGGATGGCGGCCAACTTATCGCACCCTTACTATAGCTAGTCTACTGGCGGCTCGTAACATGCTAATTCATATACGTTACCAATTAATAATAAGATCGGTACATATGTAGCTGAAGATCAGATGGGTAGATCACGTAACTAATGAGGAGGTATTGAACAGAATTGGGGAGGAGCTTGTGGCACAACTTGACAAGAAGAAGAGACCGGTTGGTAGGACATGTTCTGAGGCATCAAGGGATCACAAATTTAGCGTTGGAGGGCAGTGTGGATGGTAAAAATCGTAGAGGGAGACCAAGAGATGAATACACTAAGCAGATTCAGAAGGATGTCGGTTGCAGTAGGTTAAAAAAAAAAATGGTTCAAATGGCTCTGAGCACTATGGGACTCGACTGCTGAGGTCATCAGTCCCCTAGAACATAGAACTAGTTAAACCTAACCAACCTAAGGACATCACAAACATCCATGCCCGAGGCAGGATTCGAACCTGCGACCGTAGCGGTCTTGCGGTTCCAGACTGCAGCGCCTTTAACCGCACGGCCACTTCGGCCGGCTTGCAGTAGGTAGTGGGAGATGAAGCAGCTTGTACAGGATCGAGTAGCATGGAGAGCTGCATCAAATCAGTCTCTGGACTGAAGACCACAACAACAACAACAACAACATATGTAGCCTGAGGTTTGTATTTCGTAGAAAGAGAAACTTACGAGACCGCTGTATTACTATGATAAACGCCCTTGAAAGCTTACTATGCCGCAAGCTTAACGATTCGCGCAAGAAACATAACTAAAGAAAGAGATGCATCTAATTATAATCTCTTATCTCAAAATTCTTGTTATTATTTCTTTAAAGTACGCAATAATAAGAATTGAAAACTAGAAAACTGCGGCTAGAAAAACCCACGTGAATAATTGCCTGAAAGAGAAGCAGTACGACTGCGGGACAATGTATGCATTGCAAATTACTACCAACTTTTCATTCCCGTGCGAAACTTGACGAACTTAAGCTTGTTTTGTCTGGAAATAAATTTTGTACAAGGTAACATAGCAGTTTTTGAAGAAAACGCACCAAAAATTTTATATTGGTAAGAAATAAGGTGAACCTTTTTTTCTAACAATTAATTTTATAGCAATTTTTGGCTTACTTTAATTTTTCACGTGATCATCGATGAAGCTTTAAATACTCGGTCAAACAGCATATGATTTTGTACTAGGCAGCGCATAATTCTGGTTTGACACATGCATTGTTACGCACAACCAAAGATTGTTTAATGATTTTGAGCATGGAGGTAATTTTACATCTGTGATTTTGAGCCGTGGATGAGTAAAATCTATAACGCACAAACAACGAAACGACAGTTAACAGAATAGGTTATTTAATTATATCCAAATGCAGCGCTTGAAGCGCAACGCGTTTCTACGATACGCAGTTTCATCAGCAAGCGCTTGATGTTTCAAGAGTAAAGCCCGAACGCTGAAAGGTTTTTGCAAACGTTTCATATAATTACCGCAAGAATATATTTTTCTTGTCAGCTGTGTCAGTTCAAACCAGCATGTGCGATGCACGTAAAACCGCATTGTACGTGCATTTTATGTGCAACTTCAGACCGCTATATTGTGGCAACGCACAAATCTTTCACAAAACAACAGGACGATCATTAATTCCATGTATTTGTCTATTTTCTTACAAAATTTGAACAGATTCGTTCAAGTTTGAAACCTAAAAATGGCGTGCGTAAAACAAATCGCATGAAACGTGTTTTTGCACGTAAAGTCCGAATGAGGCTAGATATTTGGAAGCGAATTTTAAATTTTATCGTAAGAATGCATTTTTTATTTATTTGATTCACTTTAAACCGATTCCGCGCATTCACTTCACGTAATCAAGAATTTTACGTGTTATATTCGGCTCGACTTTAAACCATCGTATGTCGACAACGGATACAGATAAAACTTTCATTTTGACTTTAGCCATTTATCTAACTTCGTGCAAAGTTTTAACCGATTCGTACAATTTACAGTACATAAGAGGAGTGCTTCAAAAAAATCCCAGAAAAACGTGTTTTTTTTTTTGCGCGTAAAATCCAAACGAAGCGATGTTTTTTCAGACAGTTAAAACGTATCTTCGGCCTACACGTGATGCACCGATGGACCAAATTTGAACTATCAGTCTCGCTCCAGTTAGGAGTTACTTAAGGGTGACTATTTTTGCACTAAAATCCGAACGGTGCACGTATAAATGGTGCGATTAGCTGAGCATTAATTTCAGCCCAGGTAAGCTCTTTTGCAAAAGAAATTAATCGATTCGCACTATTTGCCTGGGTGCCAGCTCCGGTTCGTCGTTCAAACCATGCTTAATACACTGTAACATTGCTACCTTAAGACAGATGTTCGAATGACTATACAAATGGCCGCTGGTCCGGGCTAAACCAAAATCTTTTTACTTCTTGTTCCTGGCTCAAATTGGAACCGAGCACCAAGACCAAACCGCGATTTACGCTTCCGCCCTGCAATGATAAAATACGACTGAGAATCGCGGCCCGCATTTTGAAGACCACTGTTCTAGAATGTGGTAGTATACGGCTATGAAATTGTCTACCGTATACTCTACAAAGCAGCAGAGTTTCCATTACAAACCACGTACACTAGTCTATATAGACAAACTCGGCATTTGTAAATGCGTGCCGCAATAATAAATGGTACGTTACAATTGGCCAACAAATAACAATTTCACAAATTCCACTATGTAAACTCAGGCTAAATTTCACAAACAGAACTTCAAACAAAACAGACACTCGTTAAAGAAACCCATAGCAAATGGAGTACCAAGACGCGACATGAAAACTTATCTGCGCACGTAGCTATATCTCTGCAAAATATAAAAATTGTACAAATTTTATAGGGAATGTTTTATTCGAATTAGTCCATACCATCGCTTCCTAAAATGCTTAATGTTCCTCATTAAACATCCCATATTTGGTTTGCTGTTTTAACGCAACATGATTTCACGGGTCGACATACAGAATGCAACTTCAAGTAGTTCTTACTAATAATTACGTAAAAATGGGTTGTAGATGGCTGACAAGAATTATTCGTTGTGTTTTGTTTGTTTTGGCGGGGTTAAAATGTGGCGGCTTGTTAAGGGGCAGTTTGAGGATGTGCAAATGCAGATAGTCAAACGCGAAAGTAGAAATATTTATGTATGTAGACTGAGGAGGCTAGCGAAGTTTTGTACCAAGACCGGGAATCGAACCCAGGTGTCCTGCTTACTAAGCAGGTGCGTTAGCCACTCACTCAACTTGGCACAGCAGTTCGCAGAAATGCAGAAATCCACAGATTACCCTGGCCCGCCATAAAATCATATCTCTATGAGACCAGTAAAGTCTCTGCAATTGTGTATTTTCATTTGTCGGAAGTAGAAAGTTTGCTTATGTATACTGATAATGATGAATTTAATTTTCCTGCGTCTTCTGGATAAGGATATGTGGCTGTGGTCGATTCTGGCATTTCACCATTTCGAGTCCGAGAAAACAGTTCTTCACGTTTCCCGCTCTCGCCATCCATGTGTGAAAGTGATGACGATCACAAACAAGTGCATGACGATATAGGAGGCGTGCTTTTTTAAGTAAGTACCGTTTTGAAATTGAAAAAAGACGTGCTAAGATATCTCAATAATTTTAATTTTACATAAAAGCCTGTAACTTAATCTACGCATTGACGCCATTACAGTCTGATTCTTCCTTGTTTGCATTGTGTACTGAGTGTTTAAGATGCCTCCGATAATCGTGAGTCCCGCCGACTGTGAAGTACGGGCTGTTACAAGATTTCTTAGTGCTAAAGGCCTAAAAGCGATCGATACTCATCGTGAGATCTGTGCAGTGTACGGAGAAAACATTATGAGTTATGGAATGGTAAGAAAGTGGATGAGAGCATTTAAAGATGGGCGCACAAATGTGCACGATGAACAACGGAGTGGGCGTCCTTCGGTCGTTAATGAAAGTTTGGTGCAGGAAGTGGACAATAAGGTGAGAGAAAACAGACTCCTCCTTGTGGGATGACTTTCCTAATGTTTCTCGTAGTGTTTTGTATGGCACTGTGGCCGAGCATTTGAATTACCGAAAATATTGACGGATGTGCTCAAAACCAAACGTTTAGATAGTGCATTGACTTTCCTTGAGCGGTACCACAACGACGGTGATGATTTCTTAAGCCAAATTGTTATGGGCGATGAAAGATGGGTGGCCTACGTCACACCAACATGAAAGCAACAGTCCATGGAAGTTGAGCAAGGGCATCGTTTTGCTGCAAGACAATGCCCGTCCGCATGTGGCGAATCAGACCAAAGATCTCATTATATCTTTTTGATGGAAAATTCTAGATCATCCTCCGTACAGCCCCCATCTTGCGCCCAGTGAATACCATCTGTTCCTGCACTTGAAGAAACACCTCGGCGGTCAGCGTCTTCAAGACGATGACGAAGTCAAAACAGTGGAGATGCAGTGGTTAACGAGTCAGGCGGCAGACTTCTATGAAGAGGGTATTCAAAAACTGGTACGACGTTATGACAAGTGCCTCAATATTGACGGAAATTATGTAGAAAAGTAGATTAAGGTACAGGCTTACATGTAAAACTAATATTATTGAGATACCTTAGCACGTCTTTTTTAATTTCAAAACGGTACTTACTTAAAAAACACGACTTGTAGTTAAGGTGTCCTCCGGCCCGTGGCCACATTTTTGTGACACGCACAGAAAGGGGCAGAAGCGACCAGTGCAGCTCAGGTGGGACTACCAAGAGTCGTGGATGCCAGACTGCTGGCACCGTCTCAGCAGCCAATGGGTTTTGGTGAAACTTTTAGTGTCGACGCAGATATTACACATTAGGAAAACTAAACATTACTGACTTTGTTATTTAATGGAACACCGCACTTCACATCGGTTATCGTGTCAACGAAGGAATTATCTGAATAAGACAGGAATCGATAAATTTTATGTACACGTTGCAAACAGTTATTCGGCTTGGCAGTGATTGGACGTCCTCCTGAGGGATATTGTGCCAAATTCTGTCCAATTGGCGTGTCTCATCGTCAAGATGTCAGCCCCCGGTAGCTGAGTGGCAGCATGACAGAATGTCAATCCTAAGGGTCCGGGTTCGATTCCCGGCTGGGTCGGAGATTTTCTCAGCTCCGGGACTGGGTGTTGTGTTGTCCTAATCATCATCATTTCATCCCCATCGACACGCAACTCGCCGAAGTGGCGTCAAATCGAAAGACTTGCACTCGGCGAACGGTCTTCCCGACGGGAGGCCCTAGCCACAAGACATTATTATTATTATTGTCAAGATCCAGAGTTTCCTGGAGGCCCCTGCCAATAGTGCTCAGAACGTTCTTAGTTGGGGAGACGTTCGGCTAACTCGCTCGCCAAGGTAGGTTTGGAAAGCACGAAGACAAGCAGTAGAAACTCTCACCGTGTGCGGGCGGGCGTTGTCTTGCTGAAATATAAGCCCAGGATGGCTTGCCATGAACGGCAACAAAACCTAGTGTAGAATATTGTCGACGTACCGCTGTGCTTACAAGGGTGCGGCAGAAGACAACCAGAGGGGTCCTGCTATGAAAAGAAATGGCATCCCAGATCATTAATCGTGGTTGTTGGGCCGTATGGCGAAAGACAGTCAGGTTGGTATCCCACCACTGTCCGGGGCTTCTCCAGACACGTCTTCACTGATCATCGCGGCCTGGAAACTCATTGACTGGAGTGGAATTGTCTTCAGTAATGAGTCCCGCTTCGAAATGAGTAGCTTGAACTGAATAGCTCAATCGGTAGAGCGCTCGGCCGCCAAATGCAGAGGTCCCCTTTTCTAATCAGGGTTCAGCACACAGTTTTAATATGCCAGGAAGTTTCATATCAGCGCACACTCCGTTCTAGAGTGAAAATTTCATTCAGGAAAAATCCCCCAGGCTGTGGCTAAGCCATGTCTCGACAATGTCCTTTTTTCCAGGAGAGCAAGTTTCGCATGAGGGCTTCTGTGAAACTTGGAAGGTAGGAGATGAGGTACTGGCGGAAGTAAAGCTGTGAGGACTGGCTGAGAGTCATGCTTGGATAGTTCAGTCGGTAGAGCACTTGCCGGTGAAAGGCAAAGATCCCAAGTTCGAGTCTCGCCGGCACGATAGCTCAGCGTCTTCGGTCACAGACGCGGTGGCCCCCTGTAGTAAAAAAAATGAGTAAAGGAATCGACGATCAACTTGAACGAATGTCATGTGAAGACCTCACAGACCAAATGCAACGAACAACACCCAACAAAATAAAGAAAAAAAAAAAGAAGTCTCGGTCCGGCACACACTTGTAATCTACCAGGAAGTTTCACTTGAATGTTGCTCGTTTGTCTGGAGACCCACCAGGTTAGCCGAGAGCGCTAATGCGCTGCTTCCTGGACTCGGGTAGGCGCGCCGGCCCCAGTTCGAATCCGCTCGGCCGTTTAACGACGTGGGCCAGTGTGCCGGCCAGCCTGGATGTGGTCTTTAGGCATTTTTCCACATCCCACTAGGTGAATACCGGGCTGGTCCCCCCATCAAGTCTCATTTACACGACTCGCAGACATCTGAAACACGTTCACACTGTTTCATGGTTTACACTAGATGCAGACAGATGGGGCACACTGATTCTGTCCTCAGGGGTATGAGGTGGTGGCAGGAAGGACATCTGGCCACCCCTTCACATTAACCATGCCAAATCCAATTGTAATAATGTCAAATGGTTCAAATGGCTCTGAGCACTATGGGACTTAACATCTGAGGTCATAAGTCCCCTAGAACTTAGAACTACTTAAACCTAACTAACCTAAGGACATCACAGACATCCATGCCTGAGGCAGGATTCGAACCTGCGATCGTAGCAGTCGCGCGGTTGCGGACTGAAGCGCCTAGAACCGCTCGGCCACCGTGACCGGCTGTAATAATGTCGACCCTGCGGAAACTGCGGGACAAGACACAAGTGAAAGAAAGAAGAAGAAAGTTGCTCGTTTGTCTGGGGACTGTACCAGACGGATCAAGGAAATGGTTCATTTAGCAAACGCCAAAGCGTCACCAAAATGATCAGGCAACTCCAGTGGCATATGATACAGGACAGACTTCCTGCATCACGATGTGTTTCATGGTAAACATTCTGAGAACGGACATTCCTAGAAGAGTCAACTTGCGAAAACACCACGAGGAGAAAACAATTGTTCTTCTCGCGAACCATATGCGACTGGAACAGGGAAGGGTGGAAGTGATACTGGTAAAAAAAGTACCCCCCCCCCTCCCCTAATCTCACGCCACAAGTTGGGTTGCAGAGATTAGATGTAGCTTAGTTGTAAAAAAAATCCGAATTTCAACACTTGCAACAGTGCAAACATCAATAATAGGTGCTAAGGACTAACCTTACTCTTACATAAAGCAGCGACATGAATCCTACTCACGCGTAACAGCGTTTGGCAGCATCTTCTGGTTGCGGCCCTTGTGTTTCGACTTGGCGCACACATCGTAAGGCAGCGTGACGTCACAGCGTAATTGCTAACGTGGACGACGCGTGTTTACCGACTGCCGGCCCACCGGGTACTCCTCGTTACGACGGACTGCCTTAAGTGGCCCATTACTGTCAACTTTCGGTGCCGTTCTTTGCTGGTCACTGACCTGGAAACGAATGCCCACTCTCTTTCCGCTATCGCTCACAAGCTCCCTACAGTCAATTTACCAGTTCTTTGCTGCAGGTGAAACTAACCAACTAATAAGGTGTTGAGGTAATTAAGATATTAAGGCAATTAAGACACCCTATAATAAAAACAAGACCCACGTCACAGAAACACGATATGACATATCACGGTTTCCTAGAACACGTTGGGATCGACCTAATGATTATTGTTTAGTTGTCCGCCTCGACTGATGAGTGGTCAGCGTGACGGAATGCCATACAAAGGGGCCCGTGTTCGATTCCCGGCTGGATCGGAGATTTTCTCCGCTCAGGGACTGGGTGTCGTGTTGTCTTCATCATCATCATATCATCCCCATCGACACGTAAGTCGCCGAAGTGGGGTCAACTAAAACGACTTGCAGCAGGCGACCGCTCTACCCGACAGGAGTCCCTATCCACACATTTCATTTCATTGTTTACTTGGCCAAAAACGAGAACCCATCAGTATATTCTCAAATCCACAACTCCCATGGATTTGCGTATAAATTGGTTGTTGGTTGTTCAGGGGTGCACGCTGCTTCTAATGATATTGCGTGCCTGTTCAGTATCGTCTTAGTTGTTCGACTAGATGCATGATTTCCTGCCAGAAAAGTCACAGTTCGCAGTAATTGACGGAAAGTAATCGAATAAAACAGAAATGATACTTGTCTTTAGCCAAGGAAGTACGAGGGTGGTTTGAAAAGTTCTCGAAACGGAATGGAAAAAAAGTACTTACATCACTGAAATTTATTTTAGGCGCTGTGGCCGAGCGGTTCTAGGCGCTTCAGTCTGGAACAGCGCGACCGCTACGGTCGCAGGTTCGAATCCTGCCTCGGGCTTGGATGTGTGTGATGTTCTTAGGTTAGTTAGGTATAAGTAGTTCTAAGTTCTAGGGGACTGATGACCTCAGATGTTGTCCCATAGTGCCCAGAGCCATTTGAACGATTTTTGAAATTATTTTATTTTTCAATGTAGTTTAATTGTAGATTAATGCACTTCGTTCAACGATGTTTCAGTGTCTTGATCCCATCTCGAAAATGAGTTTCCTCCAGGCCTGCAAAATTGTTGTCCAGCTATCAATTCTTCGTTTGAAGTTAATCTTCGTCCACCAAGAAGAATTTTCAGTTTTGGGAAGAGATGGAAGTCTGACGGAGCCATATTAGGTGAATAAGGTGGGCGTGTCAACAATTCATACCTTACTTAGTGCAATTTTGCGATGGCGACGGCACATGTGTGCCGGTGCGCATTGTCTTGATGGAAGATGACTTTCTTCCTTGCTAAATCTGGCCTTTTTTCGCGTATCTTTTGTTGCAGTTTGTCCAGGTGGTTACCATAGTATTCTCCAGAAATTGTTTGCCCAGTGGGGAGATATCTAGAAACGGAATCCCCTTCGTATCCTAGAACACCGATACCATGACCTTTTCCGCTGAAGCATCTTTGCTATCTTTGGTGGCGGAGAATTAGCATGTTTCCACTATTCTGACTGTTGTTTTGTCTCTGAGGAACAGTAGTGCACCCAAGTTTCATCTGTGGTCACAAAACGGTGCAAAAAATCTTGTTCGTTTCTCCTAAAACGGGCCAAACATTGTTCCGATATGTCCATTCTCATGCGTTTTTGATCCAGCGTCAAGAGTCGCGGCACTCACCTTGCAGATAATTTTTTCATTATTAATTCTTCAGTTAAAATTGGATATACCCTTTCAGATGATCAGGCAAGCGTGAACAACTTCACGCACTTTCAATTGGCCATCCTCCATGACCATTGTGTGCACTTTTGCTACGATGTCTGAAGTAGTGGCACATCTTGGCTGACCACTACGTGGATCATCATCTAAACTCTCCCGACCAAATTTAAATTCATTTGTCCACTTAGCAATATGAATATCAAGGAGCAGAGTTTCCCCGATGCATTCTGGAAATCGGCATGAATGTCCTTTGCTATCATACCTTTCTTTACGAAGTACTTAATCACTGCTCGAATCGCGATTACTTCCATCTTCGCAAATCACTACTTGGGAACAACAACAGAATCACGTCACCGCCAGAGCTCGCTTCCAAGAGCACTGACGTGGCACGTGTTTACAGGCAACAGCCCATTGAATATCACGCGAACAACTCGTTGCGCTAGCGCTGATCTCTCGTAGTGATTCCGAGAACTATTCAAACCACCCTCGTATTATAGGCGCTCTGCTGTTCCTAATCTGCATAAATGATTTAGAAGGTAGTCTGAGGAGCCCCCTTAGATTGTTTGCAGATGAAGCAGTCATTTAGCGTCAAGTGAAGCCATGAGAAGAGCGGACCAATTCAAAAATGATTTAGACAGAACGTCTACATAATGCGGAAAAATGGCAGTTGACTCTAAATAATGAAGAGTGCTGTCATTCACATGAGTACTAAAAGGAATTCGTTAAATTTTGGCTACACGATTAATCACACAACTCTAAAGGCTGTCAATTAAACTAAACTACAATTACGATCAACTTCAATTGTAACTATTACATACAAAACGTGGTGGGAAAGGCGATCCAGAGTCTGTGTTTTATTGACAGAACACGTAGAAGATGCAACAGGTCAACTAACGACAATAGGTCGTCCTCTTTTGGAACATTGTAGTGGGATATAGGATCCGTACCACTTGGGACTGACATAGGATAAGTTCAGAGAAGGGTAACTCGTTTTGTATTATCGCGAAGTGCAGGAGGAAGTGTCACAGATATGATACGCGAATTGGGGTGACAACCACTAAAATAGAGGTATTTTATGTTGCGGCGAGATCTTTACATGTAATTTCAATCAGTAGCTTTGGCCGCTGAATGCGATAATAGTTTGTTGACGCCGACCTACATAGGGAGAAATGATCACAGTAATAAAAGAAGAGAAGTTAGACCTTGCACGGAAAGATTTTTTCCCATGCGCTCTTGAGGAGTGGAACGGTAGATTAATTTGTGAAAGTGATTCGATGAACCCTCTGTCAGGTACTAAGTGTGAATTGCAGAGCAGTCTCGTAGAAGTAAAGGTTACACGTCCCTTCCGTGAAACCGTATGCTACTGTCCATCACAGCCACAATTGGTTTACGAATTGGACCTGTTAACTGTCAGTCTCGCAGTCCGTTTTAAAAATTCATCTCATCATTGTATGACTGATAATGGCAAAAGTATGTAAAAGCATAGGTATGCTGAATTACAGGCCATTTTCATCTCTTATCATTTAATATCGCGGAACTTGGAACGCCGCAAAAGCGTTTTGTAATATATTCAGTATCACAGGACGAAATGTTTGTCCCTACAGTTTCTTCGTCGTCTCCATTTCCTTTCAGTCTCTCTCGTCGTCTACCATCTCATAAAGTGTTCCAAATGCTCCTCAGTATTTACATACTGCGATAGAACATCAATTATTGCTTCAGTCTAGCAGTCAGCACCCATGTAATTAATTACGTGAGAGGGACAGAAACCACGAAGCGTACATTCATGAAATAGATATCATAAAACGACCACTGTCAGAGTGATACAGACTTGGCCCATTTCTAGCAGTTCCCCTGGACAATGAGAGCTTCAATTATTTGTTCTCCGTCAGTGACAAATAATCTAGTACCACTGCCCTTCACCGTTTCAGTTGTCCGCCCCCGGTAGCTGAGTGATGCCGGCACGGTAGCTCAACGTGTTCTGTCAGAGAGCTGGTTCGTCTCTGTAATAAAAAACTGAGCTGAAGGATCAACAAACGAACTGTAACGGATGTCATGTGGCGTCCGCAATGACAAAACACAACGATCAACAACGAACAAAATGCAAAAAATAAAAAAATAAAATAAAAAAAGTGGTTAGCGCGACAAATGTCAATCCTAAGGGCCCGGGTTCGATTCCCGGCTGGGTCGGAGGTTTTCTCCGCTCAGGGACTGGGTGTTGTATTGCCCTAATCATCATCATTTCATCCCCCTTGACACGCAAGTCGCCGAAGTGGCGTCAAATAGAAAGACTTGCACCCGGCGAACGGTCTACCCGACGGGAGGCCCTAGTCATGCGACATCTTTTTTTTACCGATTCAGTCAGTGAAAGCCAACAGCTTTTGTTCATTCATTTTCTTAAAAGTGATGTCTCTCTACTGATTTGATATCTTTCTCCATCTCTTCATAATTTATTTTGATCTCTTCATCTCTTCACATACACTACACACGATGTACACCACACCTATTTGACATAGTCTGGTCATTATCTGTCCCTACAATTTTTCAGTTCTTCTCTCACCACAATCAAGTTGACTACACAACTGGCCATTAAAATTGCTACACCAAGAAGAAATACAGATGATAAACGGGTATTCATTGGACAAATATATTATACTAGAACTGACATGTGATTACATTTTCACGCAATTTGGGTGCATAGATCCTGAGAAATCAGTACCAAGTACAAACACCTGTGGCCGTAATAACGGCCTTGATACGCCTGGGCATTGAGTCAAACAGAGCTTGGATGGCGTGTACAGGTACAGCTGCCAATTCAGCTTCAACACGATACCACAGTTCATCAAGAGTAGTGACTGGCGTATTGTGACGAGCCAGTTGCTCGGCCACCATAGACCAGATGTTTTCAATTGGTGAGAGATCTGTCGAATGTGTTGGCCAGGTCAGCATTCGAACATTTTCTGTATCCAGAAAGGCCCGTACAGGACCTGCAACATGCGGTCGTGCATTATCCTGCTGAAATGTAGGGTTCCGCAGGGATCGAATGACGGATAGAGCCACGGGTCTTAACACATCTGAAATGTAACGTCCACTGTTCAAAGTGCCGTCAATACGAACAAGAGGAGCACCCAGGTTCGTCGTTGAGTACACCATCGCAGGCGTTCCTGTCTGTGATGCAGCGTCAAGGGTAACCGCAGCCATGGTCTCCGAGCTGATAGTCCATGCTGCTGCAAACGTCGTCGAACTGTTCGTGCTGATGGTTGTTGTCTTGCAAACGTCCCCATCTATTGACTCAGGGATCGAGACGTTGCTGAAGGTTCCGTTACAGCGATGCAGATAAGATGCCTGTCATCTCGACTGCTAGTGATACGAGGCCGTTGGGATCCAGCACGGCGTTCCGTATTACCCTCCATAACCCACCGATTCCATATTCTGCTAACAGTCATTGGATCTCGACCAACGCGAGCAGCAATGTCGCGATACGATAAACCGCAATCGCGATGGGCTACAATCCGACCTTTATCAAAGTCGGAAACGTGATGGTACGCATTTCTCCTCCTTACACGAGGCATCACAACAAGGTTTCACCAGGCAACGCCGGTCAACTGCTGTTTGTGTATATGAGAAATCGGTTGGAAACTTTCCTCGTGTCAGCACGTTGTAGGCGTCGCCACCGGCGCCAACCTTGTGTGAATGCTCTGAAAAGCTAATCATTTGCATATCACAGCATCTTCTTCCTGTCGGTCAAATTTCGCGTCTGTAACACGTCATCTTCGTAGGGTAGCAATTTTAATGGCCAGTAGTGTATCTCTGAATGCCGCATAAATTGTGCCAGTGACGTAGCGCACCGTGTGGAAGGCGTCTTCTGCAGGCTTCTTTCTTGACTCACTCTTTTTAGCGACTCTACTTTTACAACTTTATCTGTCCACTCAATCTTTCTTCCGTAGTATAACATTTCAAATGTATTCAGTTTCTTCTCAGTTCGGTTTCCCACAGGATAGTGTTACACTTTCGGTCATCACGACCTCCACTGTTGTATGGGAGTTATGGTGTGTAAGCGACCCCTGGCGTTCATAGCCCCAGGGAAATTGCTTCCCAGCTCTAATAAGCCACCAAAGTTTCCGGCACTGCTTTACTTACGTAATCTTAAAGTTAGAAAGTTTCGTGCAAGCCATCAGTGAAGTGACTCTTTTTATTTTCATTTTTTATCCGATATTGGAAAGGCGGGCCTCTGTTACAGAACTCTCGTTTCTTTTCAGGTACAGGACAACGAAACAAGGAGTTTGGCTATCGAGACAATGTGAGAAGGGATTACAGCGTGGGTGTTAGCCTTTTAAACAAGGAAAAGATCTCGGGAAATCTTTGCCCTCTAACATTTCTGCTCGCTCAAAAACATGTAAGCCTAAATATGTCAGTAAGTGTCATACATAGCTTTCCGAGTGTAGCGGGCAGATCATGTAGTTATGAGTAGTATGGGCGAGATGTATTAATTTTAAACTGGCCGGCCGAAGTGGCCGTGCGTTTAAAGGCGCTGCAGTCTGGAACCGCAAGACCGCTACGGTCGCAGGTTCGAATCCTGCCTCGGGCATGGATGTTTGTGATGTCCTTAGGTTAGTTAGGTTTAACTAGTTCTAAGTTCTAGGGGACTAATGACCTCAGCAGTTGAGTACCATAGTACTCAGAGCCATATTAATTTTAAACTCGTAAACTGAACAGCGTGTACTTCCAAATACGCTACTTTTCTGGATTTTTAGAGACGTTACAACTAGTTAATATTTGTGCACTCTGGGCAATTTCTGCCTATCTGTGCTGAGGTGGGCAACAATTATTTATCTTATCACTAAAAGTTTACCACTTAGATATGATCGCTTAGAATAATGCTTGATTTACTTGATTAGTGTCCCTTTCCTCGTAATCTTTCATTAAATCGAAAATATATAAAGAAAACACATTAGAAAGCTACTGCTAAGATTTTAGAAAAGGCAATTCCTTTTTCGATCATGGCTTATATGCAACCACTCTCATCTGGTTCACGATCGGGTGATTGAGACCTTGTGCCATTTTCAACTGTTACGTCTGTTGTCTTAATTATACACACTCACCCCATGTGGGTCCTTACGAATGTCGTCTGCCATTTAATATATAACCGTTGTCGCAGTGGATACGAGCGAAATAAACCTTTCATACTCCTCAACGATTTAACAGAACTACGCCAACACAAAGACTCGTAATATTTCGCACAGAACATTGATGTACACAGGTGGATTCGACACAGCGTGGCTCCATCTATACTGCCTTACGAGAGAGTGAACCACACAGGGGAGGGGGGGGGGGGGGGGAGGAGAAAACGAACTGAAACTTCTCGCATTGAGAGGGTATATGACGTTACTTCTGTGACTACAAAATCCAGTCAAATTTTTCAAATAAATTCGGAGTGAGCCCACTTATCAGTACGATTTCGCACGCTCTCTGGCCTGGATGCATGCAATCAGTCGGTTCAGAAGGGTGTCATAAAACCGTTGTATCCTTTCCTGAGGAAGATTGGCCCACAGCTATTGTAATTGGTCTTTAATATCCTGGATAATGGCACCGAGACGGAGTTGTTGTAAGAACTGGTTCCACACAGCATCTGTCGGGGATAAATCCAGAGATCTTACTGGTGACAGGAGTACCTCAACATTACACAGACTGTTCACTGAGAAACGTGCCATGGCTGGACGAGCATTGTCATGTTGGAAAATGGCACCACGACAGTGTCGTATGGGAGGCAACACGTAAGGACAGAGAATGGCCATGACGTATAGTCGTGTCGACAGTGTTCCTTTAGGCACTGCCAGCCGTGGCCTGAAATCATTTTCAATCGCTCCCCACACCATGAAGTAGGAGTAGCATCGCAGTGCATCTCCAAAACACTGCAAGAATGGGATTCCTTTCCAAAGTTGCGGCCATATTCGCCAACAGTGATTATCCGGGGTAATGCAGAACTGCGATTCATCGCTGAACAGAATGCCACGGCATTCATCAGCAGGTTTCGCTTCCTTGTCAAGGACCGCTCCAAACGCATCCTTTTGTGTTTGTGGTGTTAACGGCATCCTACACTTGGGGCGGTAAGTCCTTACTCAGGCTGCTGCTAGCCTCCGACCTAGGGTGTGGAATGACACAGAAAACTGCAGGGAGACCATTACTCGCCCTCGGATGGCAGGCACACACGTGAGGGGTTTACAGTATGCTTGGTGCACAGTACAGCGATCCTCCCTTGTGGTGGTTAGACGCGGTCGACTTTATCCTTAACGACAAGGATGCCTATCCTCACCTTCCCATGCAATCCTACACTGGGCCACTGTCTCATCCAAATGCCGCACAATTCCAGATATTACACGATTCGACCGCCCGTCCATATGAAGCCCCAGTTCTGCTTGGTGCTAATAATGCACTCTCATTTGGGTACACGGCAATTCCGTGTCCTGCACAGTGATCACTCAGCATCTGACACTGTCAACAGCCCTTATATACCCTAGCACAGACAAAGTGGGCATTCCCGACCAAAGTTTGCTGATATGAGACATGGGGATTAATTCGAGGAAAAAATTTCTGAGAAAGACCTTTTTCTTTTTTTTTTGGGGGGGGGGGGGAGGGGGCAGCATTGTATGGCAGCGAATCATGGACTGTAGGGAAAATGGAACAGGAGGGCATATAAGTGTTTGAGATGTGGTGCTACAGAAGAATGCTGAAAATTAGGTGAACTAATAGGGTAAGGAATGAGGCGGTTCTCCCCAGAATCGTCGAAGAAAGGAGCATATGGAAAAACCTGACCAGAAAAAGGGGCCGGATGATAGGGCATGTGTTTAAGACAACAGGTAATAACTTCTATGGTACTAGATGGAGTGCCGGCCGTAGTGGCCGAGCGGTTCTAGGCGCTTCAGTCTGGAACCGCGCGACCGCTACAGTCGCAGGTTCGAATCCTGTCTCGGGCATGATATCTTGTGAACCATGGATGAAGGGTAAGACGGATGCCATATTCCTTGACTTCCGGAAAGCGTTTGACTCGGTGCCCCACTGCAGACTCCTAACTAAGGTACGAGCATATGGGATTGGTTCCCAAATATGTGAGTGGCTCGAAGACTTCTTAAGTAATAGAACCCAGTACGTTGTTCTCGATGGTGAGTGTTAATCGGAGGTGAGGATATCATCTGGAGTGCCCCAGGGAAGTGTGGTAGGTCCACTGTTGTTTTCCATCTACATAAAGGATCTCTTGGATAGGGTGGATAGCAATATGCGGCTGTTTGCTGATGACGCTGTGGTGTACGGGAAGGTGTCGTCGTTGAGTGACTGTAGGACGATACAAGATTACTTGAACAGGATTTGTGATTGGTGTAAAGAGTCGCAGCTAACTCTAAATATAGATAAATGTAAATTAATGCAGATGAATAGGAAAAAGAATCCCGTAATGTTTGGATACCCCATTAGTAGTGTAGCGCTTGACACACTCACGTCGATTAAATATATGGGCGTAATATTGCAGAGCGATATGAAATGGGACAAACATGTAATGGCAGTTGTGGGGTAGGCGTATAGTCGTCTTCGTTTCATTGATAGAATTTTGGGAAGATGTGGTTCATCTGTAAAGGAGACCGCTTATAAAACACTAATACGACCTATTCTTGAGTACTGCTCGAGCGTTTGGGATCCCTATCAGGTCGGATTGAGGGAGGACATAAAAGCAATTCAGAGGCGGGCTGCTAGACTTGTTACTGGTAGGTTTGATCATCACGCGAGTGTTACGGAAATGCTTCAGGAACTCGGGTGGGAGTCTCTGGAGGAAAGGAGGCGTTCTTTTCGTGAATCGCTACTGAGGAAATTTAGAGAACCAGCATTTGAGGCTGACTACAGTACTGCCGCCAACTTATATTTCGCGGAAAGACCACAAAGATAAGATAAGAGAGATTAGGGCTCGTACAGAGGCATATAGGCAGTCAGTTTTCCCTCGTTCTGTTTTGGAGTGGAACAGGGAGAGAAGATGCTAGTTGTGATACGAGGTACCCTCCGCCACTCAACGTATGTATGGTGTATTGCGGAGTATGTATGTAGATGTGATGTCCTTAGGTTAGTTAGGTTTAAGTAGTTCTAAGTTCTAGTGGACTGATGACCTCAGATGTTAAGTCCCATAGTGCACAGAGCCATTTGAACCATTTGAACTAGATGGAGCTGTAGAGGATAGAAATTGTAGAGGAAGACAAAGATTGGAATATATCTAACAAACAATGGAGATCGTAGGCAGCATATGCTACTCTGAAATGAAAAGGTTGGCACAGGAGGGGAATTCGTGGCGGACGGCATCAAACCAATCAGAAGATTGATGAATCGATAATAATAAAAAAAAGATATCCTACCAGGCCTGATAAGAACACTAAACAAGAACAACTCTAATGCAATATGGTGCCCGTTCGACTACGTGTACGAAGTTACAGTGAAAACCGACCGTATCTTCTGAGTGCTTCAGTGTTTGTGTCAGGCAGCGTAGTTACTGAAACCAAGAAACAGGCATCTGTGTACAAGGGGAAGCTAAGTCCTACGGAACTGTTGCTCTAAGCAGACAAGTCCGAATCTCCTCATGATTTCCTTTCAAAATTTCCCATCCCATTTTAGCTCCGTCTCTAACGACCTTCTAATTTTAGTGCCTTCCAATCCTGCCTCCTCTTATTCTTCTTCTTCTTCTTCCCTCTCCTACTTCTCCTTTGTGGATTGTGTATTGAACCAAGGATCTAGAAACGAGCCGGCCGTGGTGGCCAAAGGGTTCTAGGCGCTTCAGTCCGGAACTGCGCGACTGCTACGGTCGCAGGTTCGAATCCTGCCTCGGGCATGGATGTGTGTGATGTGATTAGGTTATTTAGGTTTAAGTAGTTCTAAGTTCCAGGGAACTGATGACCTCCCATAGTGCTCAGAGCCATTTGAACCATCTAGAAACGATGGAGAGGCTTCGTCCCGCCGTAACCCTCAGTGGTTCACAACCCCACAACAAGCCGCAGCAGTCCACCCACCCCACCGCTGCCCCACACCGAACCTGGGGTTATTGTGCTGTTCTTCGTCCCATGTGGACGTTTAGTTGCCCCTCCCCCCATGACAAGCCACCCTGGGCTTCCGTTTCAGTAATATAATGCCTGCCCGCACATTGCGAGAGTTTCAACTGCTTGGCTTCGTGCTTACCAATCCCACCTTGACCAGCAAGGTCGCTGGGCTAGAGGTGGACCAACCCGTTACTGACTTTCTCAGTTCATGAAGCTCTTTCTCTTGGATAAATCATCCATTTTTGCTGAAACTGTAATCATTTGTTTGACTGTACCTGTACCTGTACATCACTTCTATCGATTTTTGTCCCATTAGGATAATTACTTCGTTATAGGTCGTTTATGTCTTAGTGTGGTAAGGTCTGTGGTGTTGCAGTTGTGATGTTCGGACGTGAGACCTACACTATAAGAAAAGACTAAACGTCGTAGACTAGATGTGAATAGTAGTGCTGAAGGACACTCGTTACAAAAAATGGCTCTGAGCACTATGGGACTTAACATCTGAGGTCATCAGTCCCCTAGAACTTAGAACGACTTAAACCTAACTAACCTAAGGACATCATACACATCCATGCCCGAGGCAGGATTCGAACCTCCGACAGTAGTGGTCGCGCGGTTCCCGACTGAAGCGCCTAGAACCGCTCGGCCACGCTGGCCGCAAATTCGTTACAGTTCCATGGACTGCAAAGAGAACGATTAAGATGCTATCACAGCAATTAAAATCAGATTGCTCCTTGAAACATCTGACACTGAAACAAAAACTGGCCTACTTTGCGCACAACATGAGAAGACACGATTCGCTGGCAAAGACCTTAATTCTGTGGAATAACGAAGGATCAAGGAGAAGAGGGCGGCAAGGATGATATGGATTGATGGTGTCACAGAAGTGTTGGCTTCCACCCTGGACAGTCTTAGGGAGACAGTACACAACTGAAGAAATTGGCGTGCTTTAGTTCATGGTTTAAGAGAGAGTGGTTCAAAAATGGCTCAAATGGCTCTGAGCACTACGGGATTTAACATCTGAGGTCGTCAGTTCCATAGAACTTAGAACTACTTAAACCTAAGTAACCTAAGGACATCACACACATCCATGCCCGAGGCGGGATTCGAACCTGCGACCGTAGCGGTCACATGGGTCCAGACTGAAGCGCCTAGAACCGCTCGGCTACAACGGCCGGCAGAGAGAGTGGAATCGACTACACGAATAGAGGGAGGGAGGGAGGGAGGGAGAGAGGGAGGGAGGGAGAGAGAGAGAGAGAGAGAGAGAGAGAGAGAGAGAGATCCGCCTATCCGCTGTTACATTTCGCTATAATCTATGGCGGCCAGTGTCAATAAGACGTTGCTACCGACGACAGCTGATTATGAGAGCAGCTGCCTTCACCGATTCGATGTACTCGCCGTGAAGCCTAGGCACTGTGGCGCGTCAAGAGCATGGTGCGTGCGCTGCCTCGGAGTTTCCCATGCGTAGGGAAAGGCTCCCAAGGTCGGGCCACGCGGCACCCTGTCCTGCGCTCAATAGACCCACACCGACGTTCACTGCCAGGGATCGTATTAAAGCTTTAGCTGTTACCTCGAAGAGATCAAGCTGCCATAGTTTCAAACCTTCTCTTAATATTCACCCTCTAACGCGACATATTTTCCCAACGATGGATGCCTTAGCGGAGGTCTTGGTTGTAGAAGTCTGCATTTCGTCAATTAAGGGAACGTTTCTGCAATACAATAGCAAGCGAGTAGCCGGAAGCGGTAAGGCGCCAGGTCACAAAAACTTAACATTTGACGCAGAAGCCGGCCGGGGTGACCGAGCGGTTCTAGGAGCTAAGGTCTGGAACCGCGTGACCGCTACGAGCATAGGTTCGAATCCTGCCTCGGGCATGGGTGTGTGTGATGTCCTTAGGTTAGTTAGGTTTAAGTAGTTCTAAGTTCTAGGGGACTGATGACCTCAGAAATTAAGTCCCATACTGCTCAGAGCCATTTGAACCATTTGGTTTGACCCAGAAAAGACTATTTTACTCTGACGCCCCAAAGAAACTGGTATAGACATGCGTATTTAAATACAGAGACATCCAAACAGACCGAATACGGCGCTGCGGTCGACAACGCCTATATAATACAAGTGTCTGCCGCAGTTGTTAGATCGGTTACTGCTGCTACAGTGGCTGGTTATCAAGATTTAAGCGAGTTTGAAAGTGGTGTTACAGTCGGTGCACGAGCGATGGGCCACAGCATCTACGAGTGGGGATTTTCCCGTAATACGAGTGTACCGTGAATATCAGGAATCCGGTAAAATATCAAATCCCCGGCATCGCTGCGGCCGGAAAAAGATCGTGCAAGAACGGGACCAACGACCATTGAAGAGAATCGTTCAACGTGACAGAAGTGCAATCTTTCCGCAAATTGCTGCAAATTTCAATGCTGGGCCATCAGCAAGTGTCGGCGTGCGAACCATTCAATGAAACTTCATCGATACGGGTTTTCGGAGCCGAAAGCCCACTCGTGTACCCTTGATCACTGTACGATATAAAGCTTTACGCCTCGCCTGGGCCGTCAACACCGACATTGACTGGAAACATGTTGCCTGGTTGGACGAGTCTCGTTCCAAATTGTATCGAACGGATGGAGATGCACAGGTATGGAGATAAATTCATGAAACCATGGACCCTGCACGTATATGGACCCCTGATATGTCTAGATACTCTGACAGGTGACACGTACGTAAGCATCCTGCCTGATCGCCTGCATCCATTCATGTCCATTGTGCATTCCGACGGACGTGGGCAATTCCAGCAGAACAATGTGACATCCCACACGTCCAGAACTGCTACAGTGTTGCTCCAGGAGCACTCTTCTGAGTTTAAACACTTCCCAGGGCTACCAAACTCTCCAGACATGAACGTTATTGAGCATACCTGGGAAGCCTTGCAACGTGCTGTTCAGAAGAGATCTCGACCTCGTCGTACTCTTACGGATTTATGGACAGCCCTGCAGGATTCATGGTGTCAGTTCCCTCCAGCACTACTTCACACGTTATGCGAGTCCACGCTACGTTGTGTTGCGGCACTTGTGCGTGCTCGCGGAGGCCATACACGATATAAGGTAGGTGTATAAGTTTCTTTGGCTTTTCATTGTATTTTAAAACGGTAGATAATAGATATGTATTTCTTTAACACTCAAAGTCTGAGAAACTCTTATGAGCGCAAGTGCATGGACCATATAATGTTAGAATTAGAAATTGAGCAGTTTAAGGTGAGCTTTGAAACTGTTGATTTTCATCTCATTCTTTCAGTATAGATTAAATGAAGCATGGCATGAACCAAAATAAAGAGAAAAAATATTTCAGTTACCAAGTGCTCCGTAATAATACACGGTGATTCAAAAAGAATACCACAACTTTAAAAATGTGTATTTAATGAAAGAAACATAATATAACCTTCTGTTATACATCATTACAAAGAGTATTTAAAAAGGTTTTTTTTCACTCAAAAACAAGTTCAGAGATGTTCAATATGGCCCCCTCCAGACACTCGAGCAATATCAACCCGATACTCCAACTCGTTCCACACTCTCTGTAGCATATCAGGCGTAACAGTTTGGATAGCTGCTGTTATTTCTCGTTTCAAATCATCAATGGTGGCTGGGAGAGGTGGCCGAAACACCATATCCTTAACATACCCCCATAAGAAAAAATCGCAGGGGGTAAGAACAGGGCTTCTTGGAGGCCAGTGATGAAGTGCTCTGTCACGGGCTGCCTGGCGGCCGATCCATCGCCTCGGGTAAATGACGTTCAGGTTTATACCAACGTTTAATACACCACCTATCAGGAGGTTTAACACCATACTTCGTTCAAAATGCACGCTGAACAACTGTCGTCGATTCACTTCTGCCGTACTCAATAACACAAAAAGCTTTCTGTTGAGCCGTCGCCATCTTAGCATCAACTGACGCTGACGCCTAGTCAACAGCGCCTCAAGCGAACAAATGTACAACTAAATGAAACTTTATAGCTCCCTTAATTCGCCGACAGATAGTGCTTAGCTCTGCCTTTTGTCGTTGCAGAGTTTTAAATTCCTAAAGTTGTGGTATTCTTTTTGAATCACCCTGTATATCCAACAAGAATAAACATTCAGTTATCAGATCATAACAGGTTATGAGCCTCTCCGAAAAGAAGAAAAAGGTCACAACTAATACTGATAAATTACAAACCTGGCTCGAACACAATAAACAGGAGTACCTGTAAAACGCACAGACAAAACCCTACCGCTGTGTACATAGCTGTAGTTTAAACTGAAATCACTAAGGCTAATTCCATAATAGAGTGTATAAATAACATTTGAACGATAACGCCCACGTGGTTTCAAGTAAGACAGGAACATTCAACTAGCATTTACTCTGAGTACACAATAGATTATGGGATCAACTCATATAAAACCAATAGACGCAAATAACAGTGGCATAAAAAATTACCAACTTTAGCGCTACCGATAAACTCCTTTTACATATCACCGTGGTAAACTCAGACCTAAAACACTGGGTTTAAAGAACCCTATGACACAGCAGGTAGCTCCGAACAGCAGCTCGTACAGTCTACACATTAAGACGTTCGCCAAACAACTCCACACGGTTCGGCCATTCCACTTTGCCCCTGATTTCTGTGGATACCATCAGCAGACGCGATACCAAGGCCATCTTTGATCAAACCTTAGTGATGCGTTTCTCAGGCGTGTATTCGCTCAAAGTGGTACAAGTATTCAGTGCCGGCAGTTGCTCATGTCTCACGTAACGGTACAGCCGCGTTTTCGGTCAGCTGCGCCTTAGTCGCTTGTGCTGGCCGCTTCTACTCTTCCCAACACCGGATGTTGCAACTTTAGGACGCGAAACCGGCTCTATATCAATAAAACAGAAATTTTACCAGCTGCCAGCTGAATTCTTCTTAACATCATGCCCTTTATCAGCTACGGATGCCAAGAATATAAAATATTTTTAATAAATTTTTAATGCATCATTGCACTCGCGCTGTAATGCAAAAACATCAAAATACGACACTTTATCTCCAGAACGATGAAATAAAATGTACTTTGTGTGTGTGGCCTGTTCCATAAGCCTATCGCGGCACAACGATAAAGCCGTGTTTTCCGTCAGATGCTATTAGTAAGGGGAATAAGTATAACGAATAGTATGTTACGGTTAAGTGGATCGACAAAAGCAAATACGGTTTAAATTTTAGCCGTTACTTTTACAGGCCATATGGGTATATATACTGCCTCGAACTTTGATTAGCGTTTCATTGTCTTCGCAGCATCATGTTCTGCGCTTAGTTATCAGAAAATGTGGCTGGAAGCTAAGAAATATTGTTTGTGGTTTTTAAATGGTTCAAATGGCTCTGAGCACTGTGGGGCTTAACATCTGAGGTCATCAGTCCCCTCGACTTAGAACTACTTAAACCAAACTAACCTAAGGACAGCACACACATCCATGCCCGAGGCAGGATTCGAACCTGCGACCGTAGCAGCAGCGCGGTTCCGTACTGAAGCGCCTTGCACCGCTCGGCCACAACGGCTGGCTGTGGTTTTTAGATCTTAAAAAAGCTTCAAAGTACAGCGTAATATTTTCAGTATCATTAACATGGTTAACTATACCAAAAGTCCTTATGTGATCCAGACAGCATGTGATGCCTTTTATATTTTAAGTTCCTCTGTTAAATAACAGGGCTCTATAACAAATTCATAATTGAAAATAAATTTTCAAGATATCAGTGAAAGGAAGCCAAGCGATTTGTTACAGCCGCATACAGTTTCAGTAGACAGACTTTTAGCTTCTCGAGTGTGTCTGTTTCTAGAATATTCATATCTTTGTTTCTTTGTGTGTTATAATCTATAAGTCCAATATGAAGGAGTGTGTTTGATTCTCATTAAAAATAAGGGTGCAAATTATGGAAAAAGAGTTCCTTGAATTCAGCTACAAGCTGAGTCCAAGTAGCATGATCCACCAGTTTATCAACGTATGTACCCTGTTTCTAGGAAGGTACCATTTGCCAGTACTGTCAGGTCGCTACGCGATTCCAAGGGATTACAGAAAGCTCGCTTACTGATAACCATGTACAAACAGATTAGTCTTAATCTACTTAAGCAGTATTCACAGGGCAATCTTTCCAGTCGGTTATCGCGACGAAAAGCTGAAGTTGTTAATAACGTATGTTATTCTGATATTAAAGGAAAGTTGGAGGAACAATCTAGTGCTCAACCAGCACTCACCGCTGTATGCCGACATGGCAGAACAGACTGTTGTGCGCGAACGTTCTGATGCAGATAAATGTGGGTTTTCTCTTGACTGACTTCTTTTCATGGATAGAGCAAAGGACTTACTGAGGAAGTATCCTAGAATAGCGCCTGCTTTTACTAATAATTTTTGCGGGCTATATTAAATGTAAACATCTTTGAAAAACAGTTATCAAAAAAGATTCGCTGTAAATGCAGCAGTTAGTAATGAAGTTATCATAAAATGTAAGAGTTCTTTTTGAGAATATTTTTTTATTATGGTGAGATAAATATGAATGACAGTCCACAGCAAAAAAAAAGAACTATGTACTACTGAGGATGTAAATGTTCTGCACAAGTCACCAGTGGAAGATCTGTGTTACTGTGATGAATGTGTAGTATTGGAGGAGGTACGTCATTTTTTCCTTGCGGCATTCATAAGGCGAAGAGCGTAATGTGCACAAGGGTCGCAAGTGCGGTACTGGAAAACGCGATACAACTAGTCTGATTTAGTAGAATCTGAAACTGTCCTCCTACAAGCTTCTGCCAATTCTGTGACAGCTAAGTCATAAATGAGCCTTCAAGTTATTGTTTTGAGTGAAGGGAATGCAATTCAGTTTCACAGTTGCTGATCAAATTACTGTATGTGGGGTTGGGGGCGGGGGAGAGGGGGGGAGGCGTTTAATGGTATGAATTTGAAGCATTCTGTTACAAAGGAGATTTCTGCTTTCCTAAAGAACCAAATTTCCATATTTTTTTAAAAAATCTGTTAGAAATTTACTTGCTTCATTCAAGAGAGCACGATTTTTCTCTTTAAATAAATGTAAAATTGTAATTAGACTGTCTTGGATGAGATTTCAATACCGGAAATTTCTCCAGATTTAAATTTAGTTGTAGATCTATTCATGTAGCATTGGTTTAAGTTTTGGTGGTTGCTTCCCAAGACGTTAAAATTAAAAGAATATGAAGATGTTCAGAAAAATACTGTCGAAACTTCTTTTCGACGAAATTACTCGGCCGCAAATCCTAGCACTTTTACTTTAGAAGAGAAAGTATTCCTTGCCCTTCTAGCCTCCTCTGCTGCTTTGTGCCTGCAGCCTTCCTCTCCGTTCCGGTTTTTCCCACTTTTCTACGTGAGCGCGCGCCCTATGTGTGTGTGTGTGTGTGTGTGTGTGTGTGTGTGTCTCAGCCCTTAAACAACGTAAAATCCAATTACCGCGCGAAGCGAGACAATTGTAGCTGTCAGCAGCAGTTATTCCTCGGTTTAGCAACCGACCTGTGTGTTATTTCAGCCAGCGCATTTCTTCGCCGTTGTATTCCCATCTTTCCACACCCTCACATGTTACCATGTCTCTAGTACTATTGAGATTATTGGAGCTCAAATCTGTGAGCCTTCTTTTCCTGTTGTGTGACAATGTACGAAAGAGGAGTGTCAAGTCGCTAAACAAGTGTCTTTCCTCACTTCTATATTCTATCATGGTGGCGCGACCGTAGCAAAGACTGACCAGTTTAGAAAACTATTGGGCTACGACAGAATTAAGTAATCTTCGGTCTCTAAATGACACTGCATTACATTTCTGAAATTTTGCATTCTAATATTTTTGAAAAGAGTAGTAAAGGATGTTGAACAAATGCGGCTCATGTCTATCTATATTCGATGAAATACGCAACTAAGGAATTGGAATCGTAGCTTTACTTCATATCAGAAAATTATTAGAGAGTGTTGTGTAAAGAGTTAGTTTCCACTGCAGGTGACCTACCTGACTCCATAGGTTTATCAAAAGCTGGAATATCCCATTTTAAATGGCTACTCGAGAATGACGTGACAAATGCATTTGGAACAAGCAGGAAATACTTTGCTGTACGCGAAGACACGTACAGAAGGAAATCGTGATCCACGTGAGCCCGACGAAGGTGTTCATTTAAATCCCATTCATGTCTCATGAATGATAAGCTTGTCTTAGCTGCTCTGTTCACTTATATAATTTAAACCGAAGAAAAGCGTGGAACCCTGAAGTGTAGTTGGCAGACTGCGATATGAATCAGGCTCCTTTATAATAAAGGTCAGTCCTTTCTTCACGAATTCTACGACAGCACGTTCCTTCCGCTTTTCAGCCTTATTTCGAGACACCTGCGCGATCTCAAGAGCAGTCTTTAACGAAAGAAGCTATAGAAGTTAAAGCACTCAAAAGTGATAATTAACACATCACATCTGTCGCTGGTAGAGCAAGAGACAAGTTTATAAAGCTCGCAGGCGCAAACATATATACTTTTAGTACATTGGCGCACGAGGTGTGTAACTATTAGGACTGGACAAACGATACTCTTGTTCCAATAGGCCCGAGAATTCCCGAGACGCCGCAGAACATGATATGGTATCAAGCACTAGTCAGTGCAGTCGAATGATATGACCATTTATATCACATACTTTGACGCTCGCAACCTCGCTCATTGAAACCTGTAGGGTTCTTCCCCTTTACGTAGTCATGGCACTTGGCAAGGAGAAGGGTTTCACAGTACAAGTAAAGGAGAAAAAATCAGAAAATCGGTAATTATCAATAATATCAAACAAAACATATTGCTTTTGTCATTTGTTATTCGGCTTTAAATTGAAATTAAAACTTGCTCGGTAGCCTTAGAATCGATGAACCCGATATCTTACAACTATCGATACCGATAACTGGCCAAAGTCGTCGAGATCATCGATGCTGGAATGGGTGACAGTCTTTACACATAACTAATTCTGTGCGGAAACTTCAGTGCGCGCGTCTTACTCGCAACTGGCTATTTTTTATTTTTTACACTACTGCACATTAAAATTGCTACACCAAGAAGAAATGCAGATGATAAACGGGTATTCATTGGACAAATATATTATACTATAACTGACAAGTGATTACAATTTCACGCAATTTGGGTGCATAGATCCTGACAAATCAGTACCCATAACAACCACCTCTCGCCGTAATAACGGCCTTGATACGCCTGGCCATTGAGTCAAACAGAGCTCGGATGGCGTGTACAGGAACAGCTACCCATGCAGCTTCAACACGATACCACAGTTCATCAAGAGTAGTGACTGGCATATTGTGACGAGCCAGTTGCTCGGTCACCATTCATCAGTTTTCGATTGGTGAGAGTTCTGGAGAATGTGCTGGCCAGGGCAGCAGTCGAACATTTTCTGTATCCAGAAAGGCCCGTACAGGACCTGTAACACGTGGTCGTGCATTATCCTGCTGAAATGTAGGATTTCGCAGGGATAGAATGAAGGGTGGAGCCACGGGTCGTAACACATCTGAAATGTAACGTGCCGTGTTCAAAGTGCCGTCAATGCGAACAAGAGGTGACCGAGACGTGTAACCAATGGCACCCGATACCATCAAGCCGGATGATACCCCAGTATGGCGATGACGAATACACGCTTCCAATGTGCGTTCAACGCGATGCCGCCAAACACGGATGTGACCATCAACATGCTGTAAACAAAACCTGGATTCATGCGAAAAAATGACGTTCTGTCATTCGTGGACCCAGGTTCGTCGTTGAGTACACCATTGCAGGCGCTCCTGTCTGTGATGCAGCGTCAAGGGTAACCGCAGCCGTGGTCTCCGAGCTGATAGTCCACGCTGCTGCAAACGTCATCGAACTGTTCATGCAGATGGTTGTTGCCTTGCAAACGTCCCCATCTGTTGACTCAGGGATCCAGACGTGGCTGCACGATCCGTTACAGCCATGTGGATAAGCTGCCTGTCATCTCGACTGCTAGTGATACGAGGCCGTTGGGATCCAGCACGGCGTTCCGTAATACCCTCCTGAACCCACCGATTCCAATATTCTGCTAACAGTCATTGGATCTCGAGCAACGCTAGCAGCAATGTCGCGATACGATAAACCGCAACCGCGATAGGCTACAATCCGACCTTTATCAAAGTCGGAAACGTAATGGTACGCATTTCTCCCCCTTACACGAGGCATCACAACAACGTTTCACCAGGCAACGCCGGTCAGCTGCTGTTTGTGTATGAGAAATCGGTTGGAAACTTTTCTCATGTCAGCACGCTGTAGGTGTCGCCACCGGCGCCAACCTTGTGTGAATGCTCTGGAAAGCTAATCATTTGTATATCACAGCATCTCCTTCCTGCCGGTTAAATTTCGCGTCTGTATCACGTCATCTTCTTGGTGTAGCAATTTTAATGGCCAGTAGTGTACTTTTTATTTTTTTGTGAACTTATTAAACATACTGATGAACTGGGGGAAGTATTGGACCCGCACATTTGTATCGTTGCGTCCCTTGTTTACTGTGCTGGTCGGTAGCAGCGGCGCTCGCCGTCAGAGCCAGCATTGCGCGGGCCCTAGACTCGGGGGCGATTGCTCACCGCGACGACGGCGCCCGGCGCCCGGGCTGGCGCGTCGCGACGCCGCTCGGCTCGCCGGTATATTTAGCGGCCCGGCGCCGCGCGGCACACATACATCCCACATCCTACATCACACCTCTGCCAGGGCGCCGCCCCCGGCGAGTCGCGTCCTTGCCGGCGTAGCCGGCCTCCGGCGCCTCTCGCCTTCGGCTACTGCTGCGCCAAGGACAACTCGCGCCCGCAACTTCCTGTTTGGGTGACGCAGCCACCGCAGCACGCCTCACCCACTCTAAAAATTTCGCGTCCCGCAGCGCGTTTTGGCAAGACACACGGCTACAGCGCCGTTTTCTGGGTCGCTATATTCTCGTGCGTTATAGGGACAGACGGGTAATATACACTGAAGCGCCAAGAAAACTGGTATAGGCATTCAAATACAGAGATACGTAAGCAGGCAGAATACGGCGCTGCGTTCGGCAGCGCCTATTTAGGACACGTGTCTGGCACAGTTGTTATATCGGTTACTGCTGCTGCAATGCCAGGATATCAACTCACTTAGTAAGTTTGAACGTGATGTTATAGCTTTCAACTGCGAAACGCAAAAGGCTGTAAATAAAAATAATAGACGTCTGTAGAGATATGAAGAGGAGTTGCCATAAACGAATTTACCAAATCATGTGGTAGACACGCGAAGCGGCTGTGCTTATACCCTTATACCACATTTCTTTTTACGTCTGTTTCATAATTTCAAAGGTGTTTTCAAGGATACATGGAAATGAATTTTTTTATGTTACACTACAAGCACAGTTAATTTTTTCTTTTCGTTTCTAGCAGAAAATTGGCAAAATGAGTGCCGGATTTATCAGCTAGGTTATACATTGAAGCACCAAAGAAACTGGTATACGCATGCGTATTCAAATACAGAGATATGTAAACAGGCAGAATATGGCGCTATAGTCGGCAATGCCTATATGACACAACAAGTGTATAGCGCAGTTGTTGGACTACTGCTACAATGGCAGGTTATCAAGATTTGAGTTTGAACGTGGTGCTATAGTCGGCGCACGAGCGATGAGACCCAGCATCTCGGAGGTAGCGTCGAAATGGAGATTTTCCCGTACGACCATTTCACGAGTATACCGTGAATATCAGGAATCTGATAAAACATCAAATCTCCGACATCGCTGCTGCCGGCAAAGGATCCTGCAAGAACGGGACCAACGACGACTTAAGAGAATCGTTCAGCGTGACAGAAGTACAACCCTTCCGCAAACTGCGGCAGATTTCACTGCTGGGCCATCAACAAGTATCAGCGTGCGAACCATTCAACGAAATAGCATAGAAATGGACTTTCGGAGCCGAAGGCCCACTCGTGTACCCCTGATGACTGCATGGTACAAAGGCTTTACGCCTCGCCTGGGCCCGTCAACACCGACATTGGACTGTTGATGACTGGAAACATGTTGCCTGGTCCGACGAGTCTCGTTTCAAATTGTTTCGAGAGGACGGACGTGTACGAGTATGGAGACAACCTCAAGAATCCATGGACCCTGCATCTCAGCAGGGGGCTGTACAAGCTGGTGGAGGTTCTGTAATGGTGTGGGGCGCGTGCAGCTGGAATGATATGGGACCCCAGATACGAGTAGCTACGACTGTGACAGGTGACACGTACGTAAGCATTCTGTCTGATCACCTGCATCCATTCGTGTCCATTGTGCCTTCCGACGGACACCCCACACGTCCAGACTTGCTACACAGTGGATCCAGGAGCACTCTTCTGAGTTTGAACACTTCCGCTAGCCACCAGACTCCCCAGACATGGTCATCATTGACCCTATCTGGGATGGCTTGCCATGCGCTGTTCAGAAAACATCTCCACCCGCCTCGTACTCTCACCGATTTATGGAGAGCCCTGCAGGATTCATGGTGTCACTTCCCTCCAGCATTACTTCAGATATTAGTCGAGTCCATGCCACGTCGTGTTGCGGCACTTCTGCGTGCTCGCGGAGGCCCTACACGATATTAGGCAGCTGTACAAATTTCTTTGGCTCTTCAGTGATAGCTCCTGAAGAGGCTATTGTAGTATGCTCGTCATCATACATTAATGTTTTTATATAATTGTCCTTATCTATTTTTTTCCCCTTGTAGGTTTTCGATTCCACTTTTTATTAATGTCACCCACACATATTATAAAAATGGATGTACGTACGTATACCTGTCTGTGTGTTAACAAGCGCGCGCTTGCGCTTGCCTGTGTGTGTGTGTGTGTGTGTGTGTGTGTGTGTGTGTGTGTGTGTGTGTGTGTGTGTGTGTTCCACATCTCCTCCTAAACCAATGGAGCGATTTCAATCAAACGTGTTACCATATCCCACTTGCTGTCAGGTAACAACCGCTGTCGGAGTAGGTACCACCTACCTGTCACAGTTTAGGATATTTGACGTCATAATCAGTGTGATGTGTGTAAAAGTGCCCCTTCATGCATCACCTTTAAATTTATTACTTCTGAGCTACTAACTCTGTTTGCAATAAATTTAGCAGACAGTATCCACACATGCCGCTGAATGCACCTACAAGATTATATCACAGTACGACTCACAGATAAGGAGATATCGCGTCATAAACACCGAGAAGCGTGAAAAACCGCTGCATTATGCATGACGTTCAAATTTATTACATCTTTGCTTCTAACTCTGTTCGCAACACTTATCGCAACACTATGCCGCTGAATGTACCTACACAAATACATCATTGTACGACATATAATTCAAGAGATATGACGTCGTGAATACTGAGATGCGTGAAAAATGCCGCATCATGCATAAGGGTTTAATACATTTATTATTACTGCTAGGACACTCCTACATTTGTGCCAGCTTAAGGAAAGCCCTGACACCTGGCAGCGCTTTAGACAGCTTTCAACTGCGAAACGCAAATGGCTGTAAGTGAAAAGAATAGACATCTCTAGAGATATAAAGAGGTATTACCATAGAGGCATTTACATAATCATGTTGTAGACACGCGAAGCAGCTGTGCTTGTATCCCTATACCATATTTCTTTTTACGACTGATTCATAATTTCATAAGTATTTTCACAGTTACATGAAAATGAATTTTTTTTATGTTACACTACAAGCACAGTCCATTTTTTCTTTCCGTTTCTAGCAGAAAATTGCAGAATGAGTGCCGGATTTATCAGCTAGGTTATACCTGAAACACCAAAGAAACTGGTATACGCATTCGTTTTCAAATACATAGATATGTAAACAGGCAGAATACGGTGCTGCGGTCGGCAGTGCCTATATAACACAACAAGTGTCTAGCATAGTTGTTGGACTGCTGCTACAATGGCAGGTTATCAAGATTTGAGTTTGAACTTGGCGCTATAGTCGGCGCACGAGCGATGGGAAACAGCATCTCGGAGGTAGCGATGAAAGAGGACTTTCCCCTACGACCATTTCACGAGTATACCATGAATATCAGACCACGCCACGTCGTGTTGCAGTACTTCTGCGTCTTCGTGGGGGCCCTACACGATATTAGACGAGTGTACCATTTTTTGGCTCTTCAGTGTGCACAAATCGAATAAAATTGGAGAAAGACTGCAACCTTGTTTAAGTCCTTGGTTAGTGTATTAGTTTTATCTGGTGTGGATCCCACACTGACGAGCAATTTTCAAGAACAGGTCGAATGATGGTTTTGTTAGTTACCTCTTTTGTGAGTGGACTAAATTTTATGAAGGCTCTTCCAATCTTGCGAGAAGTTTTATGTGGTCGTTACACTTTAACTCGCTCCGTACGCGTGTCGTTGTGGTCTTCAGTCCGAAGACTGGTTTGATGCACCTCTCCATGCTACTCAACCCCGTGCAATGCTCTTCATCTCCGAATAACTATTGCAACCTACATCCTTCTGCTTACTGTATCCATCTCTTGGTCTCCCTCTACAGTTTTTAGTCCACACACTTCCCTCCGGCACTAAACTGATGATCCCTAGATGTCACGGAATGTGTACTATCAACCGATCCCTTCTTCTAGTCGAGTTGTGCCACATAATTACTTTTCTCCCCAATTCTATTCAGCACCCATGTAATCTTCCGCATTCTTCTGTAGGACCACATTTCAAAAGTTTCTATTCTCTCCTTGTATAAATTGTTTATCTTCCATACATGTTGCAATCCTTATAAATACTTTCAGAAAAGGTTTTCTGACACTCAAATCTACATTCGATGTCACCAGATTCTCTTATCCAGAAAAACTTTTCTTGCCATTGCCAGTTTATGTTTTATATGCTCCTTGCTTCGGCCATCATAAGTTATTTTGGTGCGCAAATAGCAAAACTCATCTACTACATGAAGTGTCTCATTTCTTAATCTAATTCACTCAGGATCACCTGGCTTATTTCGACTACATTCAGTTATCCTGTTAAACGAAAACAATCTGCAAATTTACGCTCAGTCTTAAGACGTATTAATCGACGAAAATACACTCCTCGAAATGGAAAAAAGAACACATTGACACCGGTGTGTCAGACCCACCATACTTGCTCCGGACACTGCGAGAGGGCTGTACAAGCAATGATCACACGCACGGCACAGCGGACACACCAGGAACCGCGGTGTTGGCCGTCGAATGGCGCTAGCTGCGCAGCATTTGTGCACCGCCGCCGTCAGTGTCAGCCAGTTTGCCGTGGCATACGGAGCTCCATCGCAGTCTTTAACACTGGTAGCATGCCGCGACAGCGTGGACGTGAACCGTATGTGCAGTTGACGGACTTTGAGCGAGGGCGTATAGTGGGCATGCGGGAGGCCGGGTGGACGTACCGCCGAATTGCTCAACACGTGGGGCGTGAGGTCTCCACAGTACATCGATGTTGTCGCCAGTGGTCGGCGGAAGGTGCACGTGCCCGTCGACCTGGGACCGGACCGCAGCGACGCACGGATGCACGCCAAGACCGTAGGATCCTACGCAGGGGACCGCACCGCCACTTCCCAGCAAATTAGGGACACTGTTGCTCCTGGGGTATCGGCGAGGACCATTCGCAACCGTCTCCATGAAGCTGGGCTACGGTCCCGCACACCGTTAGGCCGTCTTCCGCTCACGCCCCAACATCGTGCAGCCCGCCTCCAGTGGTGTCGCGACAGGCGTGAATGGAGGGACGAATGGAGACGTGTCGTCTTCAGCGATGAGAGTCGCTTCTGCCTTGGTGCCAATGATGGTCGTATGCGTGTTTGGCGCCGTTCAGGTGAGCGCCACAATCAGGACTGCATACGACCGAGGCACACAGGGCCAACACCCGGCATCATGGTGTGGGGAGCGATCTCCTACACTGGCCGTGCACCACTGGTGATCGTCGAGGGGACACTGAATAGTGCACGGTACATCCAAACCGTCATCGAACCCATCGTTCTACCATTCCTAGACCGGCAAGGGAACTTGCTGTTCCAACAGGACAATATACGTCCGCATGTATCCCGTGCCACCCAACGTGCTCTAGAAGGTGTAAGTCAACTACCCTGGCCAGCAAGATCTCCGGATCTGTCCCCCATTGAGCATGTTTGGGACTGGATGAAGCGTCGTCTCACGCGGTCTGCACGTCCAGCACGAACGCTGGTCCAACTGAGGCGCCAGGTGGAAATGGCATGGCAAGCCGTTCCACAGGACTACATCCAGCATCTCTACGATCGTCTCCATGGGAGAATAGCAGCCTGCATTGCTGCGAAAGGTGGATATACACTGTACTAGTGCCGACATTGTGCATGCTCTGTTGCCTGTGTCTATGTGCCTGTGGTTCCGTCAGTGTGATCATGTGATGTATCTGACCCCAGGAATGTGTCAATAAAGTTTCCCCTTCCTGGGACAATGAATTCACGGTGTTCTTATTTCAATTTCCAGGAGTGTATTATTTCACCTGAGAGTGAGGGCGCTTGGATTCACTTACCGTGAGTTTTTATCGTGATTTTTACGAGGACACGCTGGCATTTGATAGTATACGCACAGCTGTCTTGAAATCATCCACAGTTCGATTCATCTTACTTTGTCACTAGTGTCCTTGATCGCTATAATGTCACTTCTAGTTTCCGATAATGACCACGGTAGGACAAGTGCATCAATATCGTAGTCGAGTAGTCGGACAGACGCTTGTAGCTGAAACAACGGCCCACCTGTGGCAGCCAGTTCCGTCTCACTTCTGGTAATTCTGTACATTGTTGTCAAACTGTCCTGGGTTTACTCTCAACTTTTATTCCCAACCGGGAATCCGTCTTCTGCCCTACTAGCTCGCCTGATATTTGACTAAAAACAACCAAGGCTGTGTAATGGGCCGCATCTCAGGCAGAATGAAAAAAGTGCCGTAGAGTGCCCATCTCTGCGAACGCCTCGTTATTTTCACTGTGTAACCATTTAAATATCCTGCCACAGTAGGAGACATACAAGTCGTTTAAAAAAAGTGTCACACATTCCTACAGGAGGAAGAATTTGTCAAAACTAGGAGAAAAGAAAAGTTCATGACATGTTCGGGAACCAACAACTGCTGAGGTGCGGGCCAATCCGTCGTGTCTTCCCTATCTGCCTGTTACGTAGAAGTGGATACTGTAGGCGATGCTTATGTGGTTACCAAGTATTGTAACGCATCTGTCATTCCTTCAAATGGTTCAAATGGCGCTGAGCACTATGGGACTTAACTTCTGAGGTTATCAGTCCCCTAGAACTACTTAAACCTAACTAACCTAAGGACATCACACACATCCATGCCCGAGGCAGGATTCGAACCTGCGACCGTAGCGGTCGCGCGGTTCCAGACTGTAGCGCCTAGAACCGCTCGGCCACCCCGGCCGGCCGTCGTCATTCCTTCTTCGCATTATATCACATACTCTTTAAAATACAGCTAGCTGCATTCGGATTGTGTCATATGTATTGGTTACACGGTTTTGAAACGTCTGCACATTGTCCTTACCTGTCCCTTATACCCAGAAATCCAACGGATTCTTGTCCGGTGTACGGGGATGTCACGCTAGCGGACCTCCTCGACCAATCGATTCGCCAACGAATCCTTTCTGTGAGATACTGTCGCACGATCCGTGGAAAATGTAGTTGTGCCTCGCAGTACACAAGAGGTGATATTGTAAATTACTACAATATGCTGATGTAGGGAGATGCATATCCTGGAGGAGTTATGTAGGTGAAGCATCAGGATCGCTTCAGTATCAACGTATGGGTAGGAATTGACGATGACAGACTCAAAGGACCATAACCTTTACGAAACAGGTTAACAGGTGCAGTATATCACCAATTACTGCGAGATACGAGTTACCAGTGCTATAGGAGAAAATACCCGTTTGAGAAAGGCGACTGTGGTTATGTTGAGAATATTGTCTAGTCCAGCTCCTCCTCCTTCTGTTTTCAGGCGAGACCAACTAACAACGTCTCGACTCGTGCTTTTGTTCCTTGCTCCTCATTTCTTGCGTTTAAAGCGCGAGGTGGCTTTTACCTGCTGCGCAAACTGCTTCCCACAAGAATCAAACGACTTTTTATTCTTCGCCAAACAAATATAAGATTGCATTTTACTCAGACGACTAATGACTCTGCTTACTGATACAATTGTTCAATAGATCAGCGATTTGAAAAGTACATTTAGTAGGCATATACTGTTATATTCCCAAATACTTGATTTTAATATATTGACTATACAGGGCGAGTCACCTAACGTTACCGCTGGATATATTTCGTAAACCACATCAAATACTGACGAATCGATTCCACAGACCGAACGTGAGGAGAGGGGCTAGCGTAATTTGCTAATACAAACCATAAAGAAATGCACGGAAGTATATTTTTTAACACAAACCTAGTTTTTTTTAAATGGAACCCTGTTAGTTTTGTTAGCACATCTGAACATATAAACAAATACGTAATCAGTGCCGTTTGTTGCATTCTAAAATGTTAATTACATCCGGAGATATTGTAACCTAAAGTTGACGCTTGAGTACCATTCCGCCGCTGTTCGATCGTGTGTATCGGAGAGCACCGAATTACTTAGGGATCCAAAGGGACGGTGATGGACCTTAGGTACAGAAGAGACTGGAACAGCACATTACGTCCACATGCTAACACCTTTTTATTGGTATTTTTCACTGACGCACATGTACATTACCATGAGCGGTGAGGTACACGTACAAACGTGGTTTCCGTTTTCAGTTACGGAGTGGAATAGAGTGTGTCCCGACACGTCAGGCCAATGGATGTTCAATGTAGTGGCCATCATTTGCTGCACACAATTGCAATCTCTGGCGTAATGAATGTCGTACAAGCCGCAGTACATCTGGTGTAATGTCGCCGCAGCCTGCCACAATACGTTGTTTCATATCCTCTGGGGTTGTAGGCACATCACGGTACACATTCTCCTTTAACGTACCCCACAGAAAGAAGTCCAGAGGTGTAAGATCAGGAGAACGGGCTGGCCAATTTATGCGTCCTCCACGTCCTATGAAACGCCCGTCAAACGTGTACCTCACCTCTCATGCTAATGTACATGTGCGTCAGTGAAAAAGACCAATAAAAAGGTGTTAGCATGTGGACGTAATGTGCTGTTCCAGTCTCTTCTGTACCTAAGGTCCATCACCGTTCCCTTAGGATCCCTACGTAATTCGGTGCTCTCCGATACAGACGATCGAACAGCGGAGGAGTGGTACTCAAGCTTCAACTTTAGGTTACAATATCTCCGGATGTAATTAACATTTTACAATGCAACAAACGGCACTGATTACGTATTTGTTTATATGTTCAGATGTGCTAACAAAACTAACGGGGTTCCTTTTAAAACAACCTAGGTTTGTGTTAAAAAACATACTTCCGTGCATTTTTTTATGGTTTGCATTAACCAGTTACACTAGCCCCTCTCCTCACGTTCGGTCTGTGGAATCGATTCGTCAGTATTTGATGTGGTTTACGAAATATATCCAGCGGTAATGTTAGGTGACTCACCCTGTATAACAATTCTCTGAATACACTAAATTTCTATTTGGTCCGCATGCGCCAACTAACAACACTGTGTTCCCAGGACAAACGATACTTATGTCCAGCTATAGAAGGCGTCCTAAAAGTGGAGGGCGCACCCCCTGGGGGATGTAAGAAAACGGCTTCCGGTGAACAAAAACTGTTAGCATAAGATTCTCCTTTCCATGTACCAAGAAAGCTCCTCCATCGTTAACGAGCTGTCTTACTTCACAGGAACTGACCAGTAGAGAGTAATATTTCATTTCCCAAACATGTAACAACCACTAATGACAATAAGCCGCTTGACAATGTGACTGCCACTTCCTTGCAAGACTGAGTACAAGGGTAGATAGATGGTCACAGCCATTGTGATTATCCATTCGACTTCTGCCAGGTTTCCGCAGCCAGTTCGACGGTAGTGAGTTAGTTAGAAGTTGAATTTAGTGCTCGTTCAATAGAAGTAGTTAACCGGATTTAATAGGAAGTGATAAAAATGCAGTCATTCCCACGGATAAGTGGCTGATTCGCAGTGGTAATTAGAGTTCCAGTGGAAGTGGTTCATCTAGTGTCTCTTTTCTTTCAACAGTACGCAGCATGCAGATTCAAATTTAATCAAAATACAGTCTTGCTACGCGTCTTGCACTATTCCGATCAGCAACATTAGTTCTAAACGCAAAACCGGAGGGCCTAAATATCGAGTTGACTGTCTAACATAAGGCTTTATGATCATTTTGAATAATAACGAAACGACAGCAATGTGTTCTTTGTTTGGAGATTTTAGCCAACGATAGCCTGAAGCCTGTAAAACTGGAGAGACACCTGCATGCCGGCCGTTGTGGCCGAGCGGTTCTAGGCGCTTCAGTCTGGAACCGCGCGACCGCTACGGTCGCAGGTTCGAATCCTGCCTCGGACATGGATGTGTGTGACGTCCTTAGGTTAGTTAGGTTTAAGTAGTTCTAAGTCTAGGGGACTGATCACCTGAAATGTTAAGTCCCATAGCGCTCTGAGCCATTTGAACCATTTTAGACACCTGCAGATAAAACATCAGGGCCCCATAAGTAAACCCATCGAATTTTTCAAGCTCCATGAGTAACAACAAAAAGGAAGTTTCAGATTCCTCAAAAAAGAGATATCATTTTCTATGAAAGCTCTAAGAGCATCCCTAGAGGTTTCTTACTCAACTGCAAAATCCAAATTAGCCCGTGTTCTTGGTGGGGAAAAGTTTGGCGAGAGTTTAAAGTCGACACGACTCTCAGACGATGAAAAATCTATTGCTACCACGTCTTCATGATAGCCCAAAGTTCGCCCTGCAACTTGATAACGGTACTGATTTTGGAAATCTTTTCCACCTTCATGTTTTTGTACGCTGCTATTGTGAAAATGAAATGGACGAGAATTGTCTAGTTTATAAATCTCTGGAAGAAAGAACTACAGGCGAAAATATTTCCTTTCTTGCGAATTCTTTTCTTGTTGATAACAACCTGTCATGGACAAACTGTGTAGGTGTCTTTACCGATGGGGCAGCAGAATGTACTGGAACTGAAATGGAGTTCATGGGAAGTGTCTGTGTGTTTCTCTTTCTGTAAAATTCACAGATCGAATACCTCACAGGGAGGCATTGGCTTCTAAATACTGTAACTTCAGTGAATAAAATGATGAATGATGCAGCCTGTGTTTTAAATTTTGTGAAAACACGAGCTTTAAACTGTAGGATACTTTTCCATTCTTTGCGAGGGAATGTGTTCTACTCATGATTCGCTTCTATTGGACACGGAGGTATCCGGGATGTGTCGTGGTAAAGTTTATTGTAGCATTGTGGAGCCGAAAGATGAATTTCGTCTTTTCCTCCTGAACAGAAGTCCTGCACTCGCCGCTCTGTTTCGGGATGAAAAATGGCTTCTAATATTGTGCTACTTAGACGACGTTTTTGAGAAACTGAGTGATCTTAAAGTATCACTTCAAGGCTGATGTAGTAATATCACCTTTCTAAGTGAGAAAGTACTTGTGCTGATGAGAGGATTTGGACTTTGGTAAATGCAGACGGAGAAGGGTAACTGCAAGATTTTTCCTGTCTAAATGATTTCGTGAAGGAAAATGAATGGTATATACGTAAAATGAGTAGAATTGGCGTAGTACATCTCGAAAACCTTCGTTAACAATTAGAGGATAAATTTCCAGAACCTTCATCGGAGTATGACTGGATGCACAATCCGTGCGATGAGGTCATCGCAGACCACTTGTCAACAGTAGAATAAGAGGAGCTAATAGAACTCTCAACAGATAGATAACTTTGGAAATTCGGAATGAGTTTAAATCAAAGTCTCTTGAAAATTTTTGGGTGCAGACTCAAAATGAATATCGCAATTTAGCAAGCAGGGCATTGGACGTGTTATACCCTTACCTGTGTGCCGGCCGAAGTGGCCGTGCGGTTAAAGGCGCTGCAGTCTGGAACCGCAAGACCGCTACGGTCGCAGGTTCGAATCCTGCCTCGGGCATGGATGTTTGTGATGTCATTAGGTTAGTTAGGTTTAACTAGTTCTAAGTTCTAGGGGACTAATGACCTCAGCAGTTGAGTCCCATAGTGCTCAGAGCCTTACCTGTGTGACTCAATGTTTTCCGTAATGGCATTAACAAAGACGAAACATTGGTCTCGACGGCAGCTGGAAGAGGATGTATGAGTTGCTGTTTCAAAGATCCAGCCAAGACTGGACCTGCTTTCTTCACTAAGTCAAGCGTACATATCACACCAAATATACAAATGCCAGAAAATTTCGGAATTTTGAACAGTGTTCATTTTTACCCTTGTTTACCTTTTTTTTTGGATGATCAGTTTGTATACGACAGATTTCAAATTGTTATTTAAATGTCGGCTATTGTTCCATAATTATCTTTCAAGTACTGAAACATTCTAAATTAATGAAAGGTATACAGATGGAAATAGTTGAACTAAAAATTAGTTCACTAATTAGTTAGTTTTAAAGGATTATGTATGCAGTGAAATGCACATACATTGATCAGTCCCAATAACTGCACACGCAGCCGCCCTTATTTGTAAGTTAGTTGTAATGGTTAACTATCACCATCTCAAATAATTATTATCACTGTGTCTTATTTCAATACACACAGTCGTGATCGCATTCAAGTTGTTTATTTTTAGATGACCGAGTTCGATCTTCTAAGAGACCATCTTCAGATCTTACTTTTGTTGATGACTGCAGGCGTGGAGCAGGTCCATGTGAGCAGTCGCGGAGAAAACGGCTGCACAGATGGACTTGGTCCGTGCACACGGTTCTTTCGGTGATCAAGAAAATTAAGATCTGAAGGTGATCTCTTAGGAGATCGAAACCGGACATCTAGAAATAAAGATAAACAACTTATGTACGATCTCGATTGTTTGTATTGAAACAAATTATAATGTTATAAAGATCGCCGTTTTTGCTGGAACAATGCTTCAAAAAGTTTTATTAGTATTGTCACTGTTGTAGCTGATAGATGCAATAATTAGACAAAAGTAAATAAATACCTTGGACAGTTTTTGTTGCCAAGCACGAGAACTGCTGAGGAAGGAAAAAAAATGGAGGGCGGGCAAAATAATTTATGTTACAAAGGGGGGCGCAACGAAAAAATTTGAGAAACACTGATCTTTAGCACTATAATCTTACACGCAATGGCACTGACGATTCATCTTGAATAGAAAGCCGTTACAAGATGTGAAAATAATAACAAGACGCAAAAATAATACAACGGTGAGTATACGTGGACGCTACTTTAGGTGTCTATACACACAATAATGTTTTTATCAATTTCTCGGTGTGAATCATTCCTTTATGTAAAATTTAGGTTCAAAGACTTTTTTTATTCCTACGTTTAATTTACATCAGAAGTGAGTTACATCAGGGTATCACGTTATCTATCTAATTGCAAAATAAAGCTCACGCGCACTAGCAATTGCGGGAAACAGCTATTTTGACTGGGATAATGGCAAATTCTGTTTCTCACTTCAAACTTAATTTTTTACTCCATTACTTCTCGTGATTTTCGTTAATGTTTACTTCCGGAATTTAGCAAGAATTCTGATAATTAATGGCAGCTCGGTTTGGTACATCGTCCTCCTTGTTTGCCGTTATTCGGTGGTGCGACAGTTTGTTTTAGAAGACGAGGAGATCAGTGAACTTGGCTTCTCTGATGAATACCTTGCTCACTGCACTGATACCTGTTTATTATTCCGAGTTGTCGATGTTTTGTCCAACAATGTTAATCGGCGTTGTGATTATAGTATGTTAATTCTTATTTAGTTTATCTGGTCTGCACAGACCTCCTCCAGACAACGTATTTTGCTGCCTTGAAAGGTGAACAACATTCTGACAGCATCGCAGTTCGGGATGTGGACGTGGATTTTTCTTTATGAAATACAGATTCCTGTATTGACGTCCCTGGTATGTTCGTAGACACCGAAATTTGATAATTCTTATCTGCGCACTTACTTCACAAAACAGATCTCTAAAATGCGAGACGACGTAATGCGTGTAGTTTTATTCGTCTTTCGCTTCTGCATCGTTCGTTTCAAACACAGCTGCAGAGCACTCGTGTTTTTAGCTCGATGCTGAGCTCCACTACAGATAACACATCGTGTCTTACTCCCTCGTCCATTACTCGATTAAACAAACACTTCTTGCGGTTCCATTTGCTATTACATTACAAATTTTGCTAAAGCCAATAATACTGCTTAAAAAACATTTGTCTATCTATGCAGTCTCACTCTCTCTTTAATTTTCTGTCACTCCAGATTCAACTCAACTGTTCGATGCAGTTACACTACCGACCATTAAAATTGCTACACCAAGAAGAAATGTAGATGATAAACGGGTATTCACTGGACAAATATATTATACTAGAATTGACATTTTCACGGAATTTGGGTGCATAGATCCTGAGAAATCTGTACCCATAACAACCACCTCTAGCCGTAATAACGGCCTTGTTACGCCTGGGCATTGAGTCAAACAGAGCTTGGATGGCCTGTACAGGTACAGCTGCCTGTGCAGCTTCAACACGATACCACAGTTCATCAAGAGTATTGACGGGCGTATTGTGACAAGCCAGTTACTCGGCCACGATTGACCAGACGTTTTCAGTTGGTGAGAGATCTGGAGAATATGCTGGCCGGGGCACCACTCGAATATTTTCTGTATCCAGAAAGACTTGTACAGGACATGCAACATGAGGTCGTGCATTATGCTGCTGAAATGTAGGGTTTCGCATGGATCGAATGAAGGGTAGAGCCACGTGTCGTAACACATCTGAAATGTAACGTCCACTGTTCAAAAGCGCCGTCTATGCGAACAAGAGTTGACCGAAACGTGTAACCAATGGCACCCCTTACTATGGCGATGACGAATAGACGCTTCCAATGTGCGTTCACCGCGATGTCGCCAAACACGGATGCGACCGTCATGATGCTGTAAACAGAACTTGGATCCATCCGAAAAAATGATGTTTTGCCATTCGTGCACCCAGGTTTGTCATTGAATAAACCATCACAGGCTGTGATGCAGCGTCAAGGGTAACCGCAGCCATGGTCTCCTAGCTGATAGTCCAAGCTGCTGCAAACGTCGTTGAACTGTTCGTGCAGATGGTTGTGACCTTGCAAACGTCCCCATCTGTTGACCCAGGGATCGAGACGTGGCTGCACGATCCGTTACAGCCATGCGGATAAGATACCTGTCACCTCGACTGCTCGTGATACGAGGCCATTGGGATCCAGTACGGCGTTCCGTATTACCCTCCTGAACCCACCGATTCCATATTCTGCTAACAGTCATTGGATCTCGACCAACGAGAGCAGCAATGTCGTGATACGATAAACCACAATCGCGATACGCTACAATCTGACTCTTATCAAAGTCGGAAACGTGGTGGTACGCATTTCTCCTCCTTACTCGAAGCATCACAACAACGTTTCACCAGGCAACGCCGGTCAACTGCTGTTTGTGTATGAGAAATCGGCTGGAAACTTTCCTCATGTCAGCACGTTGTAGGTGTCGCCACCGGCGCTAGCCTTGTGTGAATTCTCTGAAAAGCTAATCATTTGCGTATCACAGCATCCTGTCGGTTAAATTTCGCGTCTGTCATTTTCGTGGTGTAGCAATTTTAATGGCCAGTAGTGTAATTACTTTCCTTAGGCGTGGCTCATTAATTTATTTACACGGTTGTTTGCGTATAGTACAAAATAACGATGTTACATACATAATTCTGATTAGCTTTCGGAACCCGTGTCACAGTAAACAGATATTAAGAATATATAACCGCAGACAGTAGAGTTAATTGTCTGAGACGTCTATAAACCTTCCAACGTGCCAGTCATGTTACAACTTCTTTTGAATCACGGAATTTGACTTGGTAACTAAGGGACCTGTTGAAATTTTGGGAAAATGACGTATAAAAACGCAATAAGTGTGTATGTTGCTCTGGAAAATACGTCGGTGTCTGATTCCGAAAGCACACATCACAGTGCTTCTCCGTTCTCCGAGAGAATCTGCTCTCAGTGCGGAGCTAAAGCTTTCTGCCGAAGAACAAGTACGGCAGTAAAACGAATGTCTGTTAAACGACGGCTGTAAACTCTTCTGCTCCGATCTTCCGTAATTCCGCTGAATCTCACCGTTCTAATCGATGAACGCTTTCCCGCCAGTTCTTTCCCATACTGCCATCAAAACTAAGGAGCTGTTCCGACTGTCTTCCTATCATTAAAAATTTAACAGAAAGGGCTTGAATAAATGCGAATAATTTCAGATAAGACCTCGATATAGCTCTACCTTTGTGTTTGAAGACAATCTCAGTTGTGATAACGCAGCGCTCCATGTAATGCACTGGTTAAGCCAATGGACTCGCAGTCGGGAGAACAGGATGTAATATCACTTGAGTTAAATCTCGAAAGCTTGCGATACTAATAATCTCTGCCGTAATTGTCGTAGTAATCGACAGACGTAATGAGCGCGGATTTCAAATTTATGTCAGTCTCCTTTTCTTCCCTCGTTACATTATAGAGTGTATAAGGGCCAAATGATGTGAGAAAAAGCACAATTTTATCTTTGAGAATAAAAGAGCGCCTATAGAACGCAACACGCTGCGCTGTATTGCACCAATAATTTACTAATCATACTCAGTGAGCAAGATACGTTATTAATATATCTGATAGCAAAAAATATGAACTAATGTAAGTCAACACTGTGCATGAATTAGAACGTAAAAACGTAACAGGATTTTTTCAGTGGAAATTGTTGCGGCAGTGAAAAAAAAATCATTTACATTGAAGCAGCAAAATACAAATTTTTGAAGTTACATGTCACTTAGAATGAAAGAAAGACACAAAGAATAAAGGAGAAAGATTGCATGTATCGGCTGTTAAAGAGTGTCTAATGTACACTAGTGGCCATTAAAATTGCTACACCAAGAAGATGACGTGCTACAGACGCGAAATTTAACCGACAGGAATAAGATGCTGTGATATGCAAATGATTAGCTTTTCAGAGTATTCACACAAGGTTGGCTCCGGTGACGACACCTACAACGTGCTGACATGAGGAAAGTTTCCAACCGATTTCTCATACACAAACAGCAGTTGACCGGCGTTGCCTGGTGAAACGTTGTTGTGATGCTTCGAGTAAGGAGGAGAAATGCGTACCATCATATTTCCGACTTTGATAAAGGTCGGATTGTAGCCTATCGCGATTGCGGTTTATCGTATCGCGACCTTGCTGCTCGCGTTGGTCGAGATCCAATGACTGTTAGCAGAATATGAAATCGGTGGGTTCAGGATGGTAATACGGAACGCCGTGCTGGATCCCAACGGCCTCGTATCACTAGCAGTCGAGATGACAGGCATCTTATCTGCATGGCTGTAACGGATCGTGCAGCCCTGAGTCAACAGATGGGGACGTTTGCAAGACAACAACCATCGACACGAACACTTCGACGACGTTTCCAGCAGCATGGACTATCAGCTCGGACACCATGGCTGCGGTTACCCTTGACGCTGCATCACAGACAGGAGCGCCTGCGATGGTGTACTCAACGACGAACCTGGGGGCACGAATGGCAAAACGTCATTTTTTCGGATGAATCCAGGTTCTGTTTACAGCATCATGATGGTCGCATCCGTGTTTGGCGATATCGCGGTGAACGCACATTGGAAGCGTGTATTCGTCATCGCCATACTGGCGTATCACCCGGCGTGATGGTATGGGGTGCCGTTGCTTACACGTCTCGGTCACTTCTTGTTCGCATTGACGTCACTTTGAACAGTGGACGTTACATTTCGGATGTGTTACAACCCGTGGCTCTACCCTAAATTTGATCCCTGCGAAACCCTACATTTCAGCAGGATAATGCACGACCGCATGTTGCTGGTCCTGTACGGGCCTTTCTGGATACAGAAAATGTTCGACTGCTGCCCTGGCCAGCACATTCTCCAGATCTCTCACCAATTGAAAAGGTCTGGTTAATGGTGGCCGAGCAACTGGCTTGTCACAATACGCCAGTCGCTACTCTTGATGAACTGTGGTATCGTGTTGAGGCTGCATGGGCAGCTGTATCTGTACACGCCATCCGAGCTCTGTTTGACTCAATGCCCAGGTGCATCAGGGCCGCTATTACGGCCAGAGGTGGTTGTTCTGGGTACTGGTTTGTCAGGATCTATGCACCCAAATTGCGTGTAAATGTAATCACATGTCAGTTCTAGTATAATATATTTGTCCAATGAATACCCGTTTATCATCTACATTTATTCTTGGTGTAGCAATTTTAATGGACAGTAGTGTATTATTGTTACGTAAGTTGATGTTTTAAATTGTTTCATATAACCCCCTGATGTTTTCAAACTTTTCAATACTCCCTTTATCAAGAACATCCATAATGACTTTTTCTTTGGGCATTAGTAAACTACTATCATTGCTTAGTGCTGTTACTAAATTTTTGTAAGAAAGAGCGTCTCTCATAACTTCACTTTCACCGTCAAGTACTGGGTTAAATGACGCTTTCCGCGACGTACAATCTGAGTAGTCCTTCACACCAAACTACACATCAGGCATCAGTCAGCAAGCACCCAGTTTTGACGTCGACGTGGGAACTCAAAGGATCACTCCCGCGAAGCGACTGTCAGTATAGTAGTAACACACCAGGACGTATGCAGTAGATAGACTTACAACGATTAATCGAACGAGACGAGAAACTCATTTGTCACCGATGAGACGGCAGATTGCGATGTTCATTTCTTCGATGGGTAAATCGAATATATCTCGTGTTGCAGTAGACGAACAACAAAAGTAAATGGTATCACAAGATTCCTAAAAAGCGAGATACCATTCACGAGATTCTTGAGCATTTTGCGAGCAATGCAGTTTGTATGTCTATGCGTCACCCACGATATCGCAGCCAGTAGGGGCTGCAGCAGTGAGTAGCGCCTGACACTTATGCAGCACGCTCATCCCCCGAGGCGTGAGGTGTTGCCAAACACAGGCAGAGGCGGTGCAAAAGGGACGCAACTCGGCACAGTAATAGTAGTACGCCGGGGTGGAGGGGCAGGGGATTCTGCCCACTGGCGTTTTAGCGCCATTGTGTACTGAGGCACAAAAGAAGCAAAGAACAAAGCTTCCACATAATTTTTCTGCTGAACTGTACGCAGTTTACGGTCGATATCCACAAAATGCTTCTACGGCAGAGGTGTCGCTCCTCCTAATTTATAAATGGCATTATTTAAGCAACGAAATAAACGCGGATAAATACGAACTGACCAGAGATATCGATCCAGTAATGCACGGTAGCCTCGTCGATAAACACGAAGATGAAACACTTTTTCTACGGACGCTGAAGGAAACAGCTCAATGAGTTTGAAACTTTTTCGAACATGAATGAGATCACGTAGGAAATACAGCGAACAGGGGTATTTTATCTCAAATACAGGATGAACCCAAACTCCGCCGACAAAATTTCAGAGGCTGTTCAAGGATATTTTCTGAGAGTTTTGGTATTAGAAAGGAGTGGTCTTTGGTGGCTCATTACAGAGAACGTTCACTCGGTTTGTTACCGTAATTGCCATAATTACTTTGTTTCCATGAAAATACCTTCGCAACAGTGAAAAAGTCTGTAATGTATAACCGCCAAAACGAACAAGTCGGCTGTCTTTCAATTTCTCTATAAGACTGCAAAATGGTTATACGAAAAGGGTTTTTCGTAAGATAAGGAATCCAGTTTTTAATAGAAAAACGCCCGCACCGGTGGCAACGGATAACGCGGTAAAGTTTGCTTCTATCTTTATTCAGGCTATTTTTGAGAACGTATCGCAAAGGCATTTAGGGAAGTTAATATACAGATTGGCTTTCAGGCACATAGTAAGCTCAGATTAGAGCTACGCACGTCGGTTTGTGAAAACCGTTTAAATTCTCAAAAGCAGGTGCCTACAAAATATCATATGGATCCTGTAACAAATTAAATATCCGGCAAATGGGTCGTGATTTACAAACAGGATTTAAGGAGTACTGCAATAAAAACTCAACAGCCTTAGGATGCCACTTTGCCCGGAATAAACATGCATTGGAGACAACTGTAAAGATTTAATCACAGCGCACGCAATAATTTTAATGTGGAAATCCATTCTAATCTAAAGTTTTTTTTATATTTTTCAAGATTCATTGTAGACCCAGGTCTTTTCGTTTTCCAAGGCTCTCGATCTAAATAATGTGTTCGGCACTTTACTGTGACACCTCCTTGGTCCATTACGTGCACCTTCTTCCGCCCACTTCCCCACCCCATACCTCTCTCGTATGAACACGTTACCCACTATTGTTACTGCTCTACGAAGAGTTTGTATCTAAATACGAAATCAAGTTTGTATCGACATTGTATTTTGTTCTCATTTGTATACGTCTCAAGTTTTTATACTACACTACTGGCCATTAAAATTGCTACACCACAAAGATGACGTGCTACAGACGCGATATTTAACCGACAGGAAGAAGATGCTGTGATATGCAAATGATCAGCTATTCAGAGCATTCACACAAGTTTGGCGCCGGTGGCGACACCGACAACGTGCTGACATGAGGATAGTTTCCAACCGATTTCTCATACACAAACAGCAGTTGACCGGCGTTGCCTGGTGAAACGTTGTGATGCCTCGTGTAAGGAGGAGAAATGCGTACAATCACGTTTCCGACTTTTATAAAGGTAGCCTATCGCGATTGCGGTTTATCGTTCGACGACGTGTGCAGCAGTATGGACTATCAGCTCGGAGACCATGGCTGCCGTTACCCTTGACGCTGCATCACAGACAGGAGATGTTAAGTACAAGTCCCGCTATAGTCACTAACCTGGTCGCTATGCACTCTTAGCCTGTTGCGACCCAACCTGTTCTGCGAGTGAATGATGGTCGCCAAATGGAATGAGTGAGTCAGTGAGCGAGAGACTCAGGCCCGCCGGTCAGTGGTGGCGGACTAAAGACCTGCTGTGGAGAGGGCGTTGGCAGCGTGTTGCTTGTGAGTGTGTCTCTGGCCTCTCTCATGATATGAAGATGGTATCTTTTGGACATGTCCGAAAGAACAGTTACTATTGGTGACCATGCAGCGCTCTAGAATGAAACGATAATTAAATCAAGACCCTACGCTGTCGACAGGCATTGATATACATAAACGGGGACAGTTGAAAATGTGTGCCTAGACCGGGACTCGAACCCGCTATCTCCTGCCTACATGGCAGACGCTCTATCCATATGAACCACGGAGGGCACAGAGGATAGCGCGACTGCAGGGATTTATCCCTTGCACGCTCCCCGTGAGACCCACATTCCCAACTTAAAGTCCACATTCTACATTCGTAGTGCCTCTGCCCCTTACGCTCATTACTCGCGGCAGACAATCTTACCGAGTAGTTTAAGAGTTTGGGCAATACGTATGCATGCGCACAGAAGAAGAAGGTCAATGGACTGTTAGCCTTAACTATATGAAGATGGTATCTCTTCTTTCTTCTTCTGTGCGGATGCACACACATCGTCCGAACTCTTATGGGACTCGGTAAGATTGTCTGCCGCGTGTATTAAGTGTAATGGGCAGGGGCACTACGAATGTAGTTCTAACATTCTGCGTGGTGTCTGTTTGTTCAAAGTCGTGTCTCCCTACCGCTTTCGCGCAACGACGCTCTGAGCGTGTTTTTTAGGGAATTGACTAGTTTGAACCTGGGACCTGTTGCTGGTAAGGAGACGAGGCGACGATATAACCAAATACTTAATGATTTCAGCGTCAGCTCCACTGCACTCCCTGTAAAAGAATCTTAATACTAACTAAATTTAGTGGAAGGGGTTCAAGGCTTTCCTATTTTTAGTTAGCTGGTAAAATAACGTCGAAAAAGCAGTTAATTTTACCATTGGAAATTTTATTCTACTCACAAAACATTGTTTATAAATTGCACTATTGATAAAAGGAAATGTTTTAATACAGGATGATAAAAACCAACTGCGTTCAACAAAAATGTGAACGAATATTCCCTGAATGGGTTTCCAAGTTCTACAATGGATCGAAGGATGACCTATGCCATATCACATCTATAACCTAGGTTTAAATTAAGTTTCACAAAAGAGAAAACTATCAAAATGGTCTACAGTGGCCCTCAATTATCTTTAATTACTTATCTAACTTGTCGTTAATTGCAGTGGCTGATGTGGCTTCTCAATAATTATATAACTGAATAATCGTCGCGTTTCAGATTTTAACTTACATAGCAAATGTGAATACCATGAGCTTTAATTGACGATCGAGACTAGTATTACGCAAAACGGGGGTGTAACAGATGAGACTTCTGCAGTTCTGAGTGAAGCTTTATGCGCTGTTATGCGGCATCGCATTCGTTCATTACCTTGTCGTCGGTTAGGCAGTGTCAGGGGACGTCGGCCGGCGCAGCTCCATCCAGCTCGCTGTCTCGGAACTAACTCTCTCCTAACTTCTCGTTACTACAATTTACCGAAGTTGGTTTTAAAAAAATATCTGCCTGTGTTTTCATCTGACCAATCAGGGTCTCAATGTTAACCTTAAGCTCCGCCTACAAAAATTCTGTCCATCCAATGAGAAACGTTATACTTTTCGTGGTGGGGCAATGTTTTTAAATTTTGCAACGTAACAGAGACGCGAAAAAGTCTCACGCTAAAACTTGCGGCTGATGTGGCCCTTTTTTTGCCATCGTAAGATCTATACTGTTCTTCTGGAGGGCTCTAGCTTTGATCATGGGCTGGGGGGTGGTCCTAGCGGTTAGCTGGAGACGTGGGTGTCCGTCCCTTATCGTAGGGCCTTCTACCTCAACACGGTTCTGCTCTCGACTTCTGTTCTCGTTTCTCCCCTCGGAACTGCGTCTGTCTCACGGTGGGAAGGTATGACATGCATTTAGGCATTCTTGTGTTAGTCTGTGGTATTCCATTTGCTCACTCGTTACTCGTATTACTTTGGTTAATTTAATGTCACGATTTATTCGGAGCTATGTGGCATACTACTGGATTTGCTTATCATGTCAGGGTTTTCATGGAAGGTGTTGGATTTGCCTGACACCTTACATAGTGTGTGGACCTTAAGTTGATAATGTAGGTCTCACGGGGAGCGTGCAAGGTATACGTCCTTGCAGCCGCACTATCCTCTGTGCCCTCGGTGGCTAAGATGGATAGAGCGTCTGCCATGTAAGCAGGAGATCCCGGTCGCGGGACAAATTTTCAACTATCCCCGTTGATGTATATCAACGCCTGTCGACAGCGTAGGGTCTTGATTTAATTATCATTCTCTCATGATAGGCGCGCTTCATCCAGTGCCTACTAATCGATCTTCGCACTTTATCTTCGTCGACCGGTGTGATAGCGACAGCTTACACCAGCACAAAGAGAGAATAGATAGTGACGATGGGAGCGAGTAAGTTGCAGTGAAAGAGAAATGGATGGAGACAATAGCAGTGGGAGTCAAAGAGTGAGGAGACAATGTGTCAAATTTTAAACACGTTGGTGTAGGGGAAAAAGTAAGATGTACCCCTCCCAGAATTATTGAGCTACCGAGGTATGATGGAGACAGGGGCAGTGGGTTTTCACAGGAACCGCCCATGAACAAGCCGCCTAAGGTCCTCGCTAGGCCACACCTAATGTAAAAGAAACAACCGATTTATTGGGCTGGAGGAAGTACGTAATGTTTAAATTTTGACCCTGTCATGACCTATCTCTGTGATCAACAGGACCCGAGATGTGACCTCTTGAAAAATCGCATTTTCGCTCACAGCTTTTTGGAACTCAATGGCGTCATGCACTGTCGTGTACGGACCGATACATGTTTACTTTTAGACCCGTTCTACAGATGACTGTCCGTAGTGATTTACTGTATTGAACAGAGAATTGTGAAATAGTGTCTGATCAAAAAACAAAAAAAAAATTATGCAAATCATGAGATTGTGGTACAACGTTTTTAGATCAATTTATGTCCCCTCAAAAGCGACAAATTGCTGTACAAAATCAGTTGTATTGTTTTTAAAATGGTTCAACTATTACTGAAATTTGATTTTCGCATTTGCGTTTGATCCATATTCGACAATACCCATTTTGCCTCCACGTGCATTCACGTAAGTTATTTGAACAATTCATTAACGTAAGTTAATACAGGTGCAGAATCATTTACCGCATACAGTGATTTCCATCCTACCCACCACAAATATTATGGCCAGTGCAGTCCGTGATAAAAGAAAGATCTTTTGAGCCACACTGCAAACTGTAAAACTTCGGTGTGTGCTACACAAGACCACCGAACCATCTGGATACAAATTTACATGTGCAGAGGCCGGACTGCGAAAGAAATGAAATCATCTTTCATCAACGCAGTTCACCTGTCCGCAAAGGAACTTACGTGATGTGGAAAGCGACGGACTGGAAGTGGAAGCTATCCAATAGATGAACAGTGACTTCTGTCTACTGCCACATCTCGTCCTGTCGGATGGGTACGGAACTTGCGGTTTTCAAAGGCTCTGGACTGCCATTTATCCCAGTCCTGCTGTCCGTATTCGGGATGAATGAAACGGACTGGATATTAACGTAATGCATGTTGGTTCATTTTGTGTACCGTTAGTTTTTACTGTTTGTTATGTGGGATACTGGCTAGTGAGTGTCATTTCGGGGGCTTGTATGATGAGGGGTGTTCCATTTTTGCGAATCAGAACCTGAAATAAACTTGTAACGTTTGTGGTAAATATTTCTGATATGGATTTGAGTGTGTCAAGAATTTTGTGGATATTTGCTTGTTCGTATAAATGTGTGTGGGAAACTGTGGAGCACATTTATTGCTACATGCAAATATCTATTTTGCGTTTTTCGACTTTCTTGGCGTCACTAACGGCTTCCAGTGTTGGTAGTTCCGACCGATTCAGAATTGCTGCAGAAATACTGTATTATAAGTCGGAAGTTTTGTATTTACAGTTTGGTCAATAATGATGCATGAGAATGCTACATGAGATCCTTTGTTGTACACGTAATTTATTAATATGCTCTTTGAAAATCAGACTCTTGTCCAAAATTACACTTAAAACTATCTTTCCATCCTGATTATTCATCGCTAAAGCCTTAGACAGGCGCTGTACAGGTCTTATACAGATCATCACAATGCCGCGCGGCTCCTTCCGTCGGAGATTCGAGTCCTCTCTCGGGCATGGGTGTGTGTGTGTTGTCCCTAGCGTAACGTAAGTTCGTTTAAGTTACATTAAGTAGTGTGTAACCCTAGGGACCGATGACTTCAACAGTTTCGTCCCATAGTACATTACCAAAAGTTTCCAAATTTTACCATCAGAATACTCAATCATTCACGATTAAGGGAAGGCGCAAATGGTTCAAATAGCTCTGAGCACTATGGGACTTAACATCTGAGGTCATCAGTCCCCTAAGACTTAGAACTACTTAAAGCTAACTAACCTAAGGACACCACACACATCCATTCCCGCGGCAGGACTCTAACCTGCGACCGTAGCAGCAGCACGGTTCCGGACTGAAGCGCCTAGAGCCGCTCGGCCACAGCGGCCGGCTTAAGAGAAGGAAGAACCTTGATATCTTACCTGAACGTGCTGCATAAAGGAAGCCGATAAAAGCTGGCAGAGCTTCTAGATACTGACGCTGTCAGTTTAACAGTGAAAGCTAATAACTGAATGTAAATTGCTCAATTGTAAAATCAGAAGAGTGCTCCGAAATGAAAAGCGTGCAATCCAGGAGAATCAACAGCCTGCACAAAGCGAGGCTTTCACTCTTTATATCGCTTCCCTTCCGCAGTATTTATCGTCCGTATTTGACGGCTAAACCAACACTGGTATTTGAAGTTTCTATAAGAGAAATGAAGGCGGTGGTGCTCATCTCGTAAAAGTGATCGAGACTTTCCTTCCGCATTTCAACGACAGTAACGCTAGTACTTAAGGGATTAGATGTGACAACTCCAACGACCCGAAAACCTATCAAAACGAAACGTGAAGAACACTCTACAAAATTAAAAAGCTGATAATACCCGGGAACTTAGCAATAACACTTTCAGTAGCTCCAGGACTTCCCTCGTTTCCGCTCTTCGTCCTCAGATGTCCAGAGCCATCTTACCCTGGCTCCTCGTCCTTCAACACCTGCCCGCTGCACCATTATTCCTTCTCTCCCTCCTTCTACGCCACAGCCTCCTTCCCACCAAGGTTTCCAGGTCCAAAACTAGAAAATTTGTCCTAAAGGCCGGACTATGTGTTTTAAATAGAAATAGCCAGTTTGGTATTTTCAGTCGTTTATTAATAACAATTTACAATCTGTTCTTCGGAGTATCAACCAAAACTAAGAAAACAGTCTACAAACAGCCTTATATTGTGGCATTTATGATCGCTAATAGGTACTCAGTCTTCTTAATTCAAAAAATGGTTCAAATGGCTCTGAGCGCTGTGGGACTTAACAGCTATGGTCATCAGTCCCTTGAACTTAGAACTACTTAAACCTAACTAACCTAAGGACATCACACAACACCCAGCCATCACGAGGCAGAGAAAAGCCCTGACCCCGCCGGGAATCGAACCCAGGAACCCAGGCGTGGGAAACGAGAACGCTACCGCACGACCACGAGATGCGGGCAGTCTTCTTAATTGCTCGATTTTCTTTCTAAGATGATCCTCATTAAACAAAATAAACAATTATCGATTCTTCTGAGACGGGAAACTGAAAGATACTCAATAACTTTAGTCTATTTAATTAGACTTATAAAGAAGTAACAATAATCCGTAGTTAAGTATTAATATTTCTCATTTGAACCCACTTTATCAAGGACGTTATTTTTCTTGAAAATCATTTCGTGGAACTCTTGACAGTATAATTTCGAGCTACACAACATCATCATCTTTGTGGTTATGTCGGTTTGCAATTTATGACGTTCCTTGTCCATGGAGCGTTTATGACAGAGAACACCCTTTCAACGTTGGTGCTATGGCCTAGAATTGCAAACTAATATTCAGGTAATTTTAATAATTGCGAATGAAACTCTTTATTATGCTGTGATCTGAAATAAGCTGTTCACTTTTGATGGTGACATGGCGGATGGGATCGACCGATCGCCGCGTTCTACTTTGCCTCGCTCGCTCAGTGCGTTAGCGTGGTTGTGACATTGGATGTCAGGCTCGTTCGCAGCACGAACAAAAATACGGCACACAGACATAAGAATAGCATTGACTGGTTTATCCGTATATCCTTATTTCTCCTTATTGCTTATTCCTCGCGATTGCGTCATTAGCTCGGAAGGGGCCTTCGTTGTGCGTTCCTTGACTCATCACTAAAAAGCTTAAAAAACGCCAGATTGGCCGGACTTGTGTGATCTTGGCTGGACACGACCGCGAACAGCCGGACACGTCCGGCTGACGCTGGACACCTGGCAACTCTACTTCCCATACCTGCCTTACTGAGAGCACAACACGCCTATGGAGTCCAGTAGGCAAACGAACGGATGCACTTGATTTAACACAAGGTCCCTTTGCAGTACCAACAGAAGATAGCAGTCTCCCCCACCCCCCTCCCCACTACCGCCACCAGAAAAAATTATGGTCCCTACCATCCTTTCCACATCGTTTCCTGTCAAATAGACAGACACATTAATTCGGTCAGTGATCACCATTTTCAGATCTGAGTAGATGAATTATATTAGACATATTGTGTCATTACATACGTGGTTGAGTACACTCATAATAGCTATTCGGTCATGGAACGAGTCAATACATAGTTTACAGAACGCTTATTAGAAAATTTACAAACAAAAGAACTAATAAAACACCACAAAAAATTGTGCGACTATATGAATGAGTAACACTCTTCGGACTACGGTTTTCAAATACTGCGAGGAACTCCTGTACAGAATAGAAGGCGTGTAGCACAAGGAAACTTTTCAACTTAGATTTTAATACTTAGCGTTCATCATTGAATATTTTCGATTCTGCTGGAAGCCTATTCAAAAGTAAACCAACTGAATGCTGCACTCCTCTGTGGTCAGTGGAGGAAGAGGAGGAGATTCGTGTTTAACGTCCCGTCGACAACGAGGTCATTAGAGACGGAGAACAAGCTCGGATTAGGAAAGGATTGGGAAGGAATTCGGTCGTGCCATTTCAAAGGAACCATCCCGGCATTTGCCTGAAACGATTTAGGGAAATTTCAGTACTTAGAAGGATACACGCCTGCACTCACTGATGGCGCCATCAACAGAACAGGCTCTGCTAACGGTGCACTACGCCTTCCATATCGCTGCCAACGGGTTCTACACAACGCTGGTCACTACTTTCAAGGACAGTAACAGGGGCAAAAATGTACCTCTTTTGTATCGGTTGTGAATAAATAGTTGCCACTATTTAAGTTCCAGCCCTCGTATATAAAGACTGAAGCGACTGGGTCTCCTTCTCACTAGGCAGAGATACTAACCACTCTGCCACCGCGGCACAGTGGCTTTGCACAACTGCACGGACTAGCGTAGCGTGGCTCCCTCCTCAATCCAGATTCCTCAGCCCACACCAAACTCGAACAACATTGCAGATTGCATTGGAAAACATCTCAGCATTGAACGAAATGGATGATCCTGCCTGAAACATACGCATAGGTGCTTTAATCAAATGAAACTACAGCATACGCTTCCATCTGCCTAGTGAGCAGCAGACCTATGTTCGAATCTTGGGCTTGGTGCAAATCTACGTTCGTCGCTTCAGTCTGCGTATATACGAGGGCGGTTCAGAAAGTAACCTCCGATTGGTCACAGTGCGGGTTGTGGGGGGAGTAGCGACGCCATCTGTGCGTTCACGCACTCAACAGGTCAGTCGGCATCAAGCCGTGGTCGAGTGAACTTCTTACCTGCGCTAGTTTAGTTTTTGTGGCAGTTTGAAATGTGTGCTGCAATAGAAAACCCCGCCAAATGTGAAGTGCGTGCTGTCATAAGGTTTTTTACAGCCAAAGGATATTCTGCAGCAGCTATTCATCGTGAGCTTTGTGCCGTGTACGGACCAAGAGTTATGAGTGAAGGAGTTGTCCGTGAATGGGTACGTTTATTTAAAAGTGGACGAGAAAACGTTCATGATGAAGGGAGGAGTGGTAGACCATCATTGGTGACTGACGAACTCGTTCAGACAGTTGATGCAAAAGTTCATGAAAATCGACGTTTCTCAATGTCGGAGTTGTCTACTGGTTTTCCACAGATTTCTAAGACTCTCTTGTACGAGATAGTGACAGCAAGATTGGGTTACCGTAAGTTCTGTGCACGATGGATGCCCAAAATTCTTACCGACCACCACAAAACTCAAAGAATGGCCTCTGCATTAGACTTTCTGTCACGTTATGAGGACGAAGGAGAACCATTGTTAAACAGAATCGTGACCGGTGACGAAACCTGGATTAAGTACGTGAACCCTGAGACAAAAGAACAATCAAAGATGTGGGCACATTCAAATTCGCCTACCAAACCAAGAAAAGCCTCGCAAGATTTTTCTGCCAGAAAACTGATGGCAACGGTGTTTTGGGATGCCAAAGGGGTGTTGTTGGTTGAATTCATGGAACGTGGTACGACCATTAATCAAGACGTGTACTGTGAAACAATAAAAAAGTTACGACGGGCTATACAGAACAAACGCCGTGGTATGCTGACTTCCGGTATCGTTTTTTTTTTGCACGATAACGCCCGTCCTCACTCTGCTCGCAGAACAACGGCCCTTCTTGAGTCCTTCAAGTGGGACGTTATCAACCATCCACCTTACAGCCCAGACCTGGCGCCAAGTGATTATCACCTCTTCATGCATTTGAAGAAATGGCTCGGGTCACAGCGGTTTGATGACGACGAAGAGCTCAAAGATGCGGTCACAGGCTGGCTCCAGGCACAAGCGGGTGATTTTTATGCAGAAGTGATTTCAAAGCTTGTGAAGAGATACGATAAGTGCCTCAATCGCTATGGAGACTATGTAGAAAAATAGTGCAAAGATGTAGTTGTAAGATGTATATATTAAAATATTTTTATTCAACTTGGTGTATTTTTTTTAAATCAACCGGAGGTTACTTTCTGAACGGCCCTCGTACATGGTAAATGTTTGAGACTTGAAAAGGTCCCTGGAACCATATAGTTTCTTTTGATTAACGCACCTATGCCTGGGTTTCATATAGAACCGCCGTTTCGTTCTGTGCTGAGATGCTATTCCTATGCAGTTCGAGAGCCTCTGCAATGCTGATCGCGTTTAGGGGGCAAAACCAAGTGGGTTGAGGCCACAGGTGTACAAATTCTACTTCCAGCCTGCCTGCCCATATCTCCATCGCAACCATTCAAGCAGCTCAATGTGCCGCAACGGAGACCCTAGGAGCACATGCGTACTGACGCACAGCGGTTAAGGCAGGCAAGCTTGGGTTTCTGCAAGCCTGGCTAGCTTCAGCCTGCTGCACCTGGCAACAGGTTGCGCTATCAGTCCATAGTGATTACAGAACAGCTAGGTACGTGTTTGCGTGAGGAGTTTCACTGTAGGTCATCCATCATAACGGTGGGAGCAGCAAAATGAACAAACCCAACTTAAAGGAGACTGAGGATTCTGTAAACCTTCGTCGCCAATTTTGTAATGGCCTTGTCACTACTGCTGTGGGAGCCCAGTTGCCACAGTTGTTACGGTACCCCGAGTTTGAGTTCGTGAAACGGCTTCTGGTGCAGTACACCGCTAAGACAATTTCTCGCTGTCACTATTACGCAGCTACGCCCCAGGGTCAGGTAACAGGATAGGAGAACTAAGATTCTACAACATTCCAACAAATTGATAACAAAGTCACGCAAATGGGTTAAAAAGGTTTTCTTATCTTTGTGACTTGTCGAATAATGAAGTATGCAACACTGCCTGTAATATAACACAAAAAGGCCCTCAATAGCTAAGTGCAAATAATCGTAAGTAAACTTCACAGAACATAGCAAATGCAGTTTACAACAACTGTCCGTTCACTTCCAAGAGGTCACTAAACGACTTTCCCTGTGTAAGTCAGCCCTGGACGATAATCTATAACCAAGTGGGCGAGTGCTGCTCTTCTGTCTACCGAGTAGGCTTCTGTCCATTCTCGTCCGGTCATTGGCCGATTGTACTCGGCCGGCAACTGGCCGAGGCGAAGTCGATATCTTCATCCTCAGCGCCGCCCGTGACGCTGGTGGAACTCGCGCAAGTGGCGAGTCTCTACGGCACTGGCACCAGGTCCCATCTTTGCGCCTTTTTGCCCTGGTTGTGTCTTGTTCGGACGACACAGCAGAGGAGAAATTAAGAACTGAACGCAAGTCCAGCAGACGAAAAGTGGTCCTGTGTTTATGAGGTAGCTTCAACTTAATCGAAAGATGTTTCGCAATTCAAATTGTGTAATAAGGTACTAAGCACTCATTGGGGAACCTCGAGTATGTTAAGACATGTCAATTTTACCAGCAGTTTCCTCAGTCTATAAACATTTTGAAAGAGGACAAAGACTTCGTGGCTGACAAGTGTGTGGAAATGTGTGCTAATGACTGGAAGCCATTTAGCAGCATAAAGGCTTTCTAAGTTTAGAGCAAAAATTGACTGAAACAGGAAAAAATATGGCTGAGTGGATATTGAAAACCACATTCTGATGGTATGCAACACTGTGCGAAGAAAGCGTAGTGTGTAAGGAAAGCTTCTTCTTTCAGACATGTATTTTTTTGCAGTAGCACAATATGAAAAACGAGCTTCGTGTTTTCTAAACGCATTTTTGGAAGTTAGAATGAACTCTTTTGGCCACTTAGAATGAATTCAGGGAACCCGCAATACACATCCTGGCAAAAGTAACTAAAATTGGTATAACTGGAGTCCTATTTGGCTGGAACCCACTAAGGTTACAAAAACTAGACTTTGAAAACCTTAAATTAGTTGATATTGTAGGATAGTAGACATCTTCAGGTTCTAAAGAGCAAGGACCTCGACTTTCAGAGATGATTCACATTATTACAGAAAACATAATGGTTCTAACTGAGAATAGCAAGCACTAGCCTAAAGAGGATGAAGTTGCAGAGAAAGATGTTCTTATCGAAAGAAATAAATAAGTCCGAAATACGCCGACAAGGAAAAAAACAAGAAATAAAATCCATATTTCTTGGCCTACAATGACTCAAAATGTACGTGTATTTCGTTGAGCCTTGTGATACTAGGGTAGTTTCCTCAACTTTCGAACCCTACTCGTAACACTACAATGAAAGGGTGCAGAATCAGCTGCTACGTAGCCTACCACAGCTGGAACACTCCTGTAACCTGGTTGGGTTGGGCACATCTTGGCTTGCATGGGAATAAAGCAGCCTATCCGTTCTGCTGATAATGTGCGGCAGCTTGTCTGCTTAGCTGACAGGCAAGCATGGGCAGGTTAAAAGCACCATGTGTACACTCTCGCTGAGGCGTGAATGGGAATTAGAATTGCGGAGGGAGGCATGCTAGGGTAGTCCTTGCAGATATGCAAAGCCACTATGACAAGGTGGCGTAGTGGTTAGCGCCGCTGTCTGGTGAGCAGGAAACCCAGGTTCGAATTCCGGTCTTGGTACAAATTTTCATTCGACGCTTCATTCTGCATACGAGGTACGACAATAAGGTAATGAGACTGATGTGAAAAAAAAAATTGGTTACCGTTTTAGTCAAGTTTAGTGTTGTCTCCTTCAAAGTAGTTCCCTTCTGATTGCACACACTTTTTCCAGCGTTTCTGCCACTGATGTTAACATTTCTGGATCCTCCAAGACCAAGACCCTCGTCACAGCTTTCGGGACGTCTTGTGTTGTTTGAAAATGGTATACCTTGACCGCCGTTTTGACTCTCGGAAATAGAAAGAAGTCGTACGGAGCGATGTCTGGTGAAAAAGGTGGCTATGATAGTACTGAAATTTGTTTTGAGCTTAAAAATTGCTGTACTGACAGAGCAGTACGAGTATGGGATGGCGCATTATCGTGATGCAGAATCTAATTGCCAGCAATGTTGGCACGGACACGAAGAACTCTTTTACGAAGTCTTTCTAAAATTTCCTTGAAGTAATATTGGTTATCTGCTTGTCCAGGAGGCACCCACTCTTTATGAACAATTCCCTTGGAATCAAAGAAGCACACAAGCATGCATTTCATTTTGACTTTGACATGCGAGCTTTTTTTGGTCTGGGTGATCCCTTTGAGCACCATTGCGAACTTTGGCGTTTTGTCTCTGGATCGTACTGAAAAAACCAACTTTCATCACCAGTGATAACACGGCTCAACAATTCTGGATTGATTTCCGTTTGCTCTAGCAGATCGGCTGCCACATTTTTCCGTGTTTCTCGCTGTTGTGGTGTGAGATTTTTGGGGACCATTGTTGCACAAATCTTTCTCATACCAAGATCTTCAGTTATTATTAGATGAATCATTTCTCGATTGATGTTCAGTTCTTCTATCAGATCGTACGAGTTTACACACCCTGGCCAAGTTGACATCCGTCCGTGAGGTTGATGGTCGTCCACTGCGGTCTTCTTCTTCAACATTGGTTCTGCCTTCACTAAACATTTTATGCTAAGTAAAACTTGATCTCTTGACATAATCTCTCCAAAAGCCTTTTGAAGCTTACCGTAAGTTGTTGCCATGTTTTCACCCAATTAAACGGAAAAAGAAATGGCATACCGTTAAGCAATATTATGCTGTTCCATTTCTATGACAAGAGACACAAACGAGTGTTGACTTATTACAGCACAACTCACGGCTGAGCAGTTGCATCGATGTGCCACTTGGACTAGAAGCAACTTATAGACCAAGGTCAAAGATATTGTGCCTACGCAAGGCAGCAGGGTTGCCACATCTTGCAAAGAAAATCAGTCTCATTACTTTATTGTCCCACCTCGTATATGTACCTCAAATTTTTTTTTTCATCGTCAGAGATTGGGGACCAGCCCAGCATTTTTATAAACGTGCAGTTGTGGAGAATCCTTAAAGCCACAACCAGACAAGCAGTCATTAATCTACCGTGCGGAGTCTGTTAGTGTGTTGTTCACCTCTGGCGCATGAATCTACACTCCTGGAAATGGAAAAAAGAACACATTGACACCGGTGTGTCAGACCCACCATACTTGCTGCGGACACTGCGAGAGGGCTGTACAAGCAATGATCACACGCACGGCACAGCGGACACACCAGGAACCGCGGTGTTGGCCGTCGAATGGCGCTAGCTGCGCAGCATTTGTGCACCGCCGCCGTCAGTGTCAGCCAGTTTGCCGTGGCATACGGAGCTCCATCGCAGTCTTTAACACTGGTAGCATGCCGCGACAGCGTGGACGTGAACCGTATGTGCAGTTGACGGACTTTGAGCGAGGGCGTATAGTGGGCATGCGGGAGGCCGGGTGGACGTACCGCCGAATTGCTCAACACGTGGGGCGTGAGGTCTCCACAGTACATCGATGTTGTCGCCAGTGGTCGGCGGAAGGTGCACGTGCCCGTCGACCTGGGACCGGACCGCAGCGACGCACGGATGCACGCCAAGACCGTAGGATCCTACGCAGTGCCGTAGGGGACCGCACCGCCACTTCCCAGCAAATTAGGGACACTGTTGCTCCTGGGGTATCGGCGAGGACCATTCGCAACCGTCTCCATGAAGCTGGGCTACGGTCCCGCACACCGTTAGGCCGTCTTCCGCTCACGCCCCAACATCGTGCAGCCCGCCTCCAGTGGTGTCGCGACAGGCGTGAATGGAGGGACGAATGGAGACGTGTCGTCTTCAGCGATGAGAGTCGCTTCTGCCTTGGTGCCAATGATGGTCGTATGCGTGTTTGGCGCCGTGCAGGTGAGCGCCACAATCAGGACTGCATACGACCGAGGCACATAGGGCCAACACCCGGCATCATGGTGTGGGGAGCGATCTCCTACACTGGCCGTACACCACTGGTGATCGTCGAGGGGACACTGAATAGTGCACGGTACATCCAAACTGTCATCGAACCCATCGTTCTACCATTCCTAGACCGGCAAGGGAACTTGCTGTTCCAACAGGACAATGCACGTCCGCATGTATCCCGTGCCACCCAACGTGCTCTAGAAGGTGTAAGTCAACTACCCTGGCCAGCAAGATCTCCGGATCTGTCCCCCATTGAGCATGTTTGGGACTGGATGAAGCGTCGTCTCACGCGGTCTGCACGTCCAGCACGAACGCTGGTCCAACTGAGGCGCCAGGTGGAAATGGCATGGCAAGCCGTTCCACAGGACTACATCCAGCATCTCTACGATCGTCTCCATGGGAGAATAGCAGCCTGCATTGCTGCGAAAGGTGGATATACACTGTACTAGTGCCGACATTGTGCATGCTGTGTTGCCTGTGTCTATGTGCCTGTGGTTCTGTCAGTGTGATCATGTGATGTATCTGACCCCAGGAATGTGTCAATAAAGTTTCCCCTTCCTGGGACAATGAATTCACGGTGTTCTTATTTCAATTTCCAGGAGTGTATAAGAACACGTCTGTGCAGTAACCTAGTCATCGTTCCCGAGTTCTGAAAGTCACAAGTTAATTCGCCGATACGGATCGCCATACGGAACACAAAATCAGTTCCAGGTGGAACGAAAAATCTGACTCGTCAATCGCAAGTGTTACCAGCGCTGAAACCTCGTCAGAAGAGCGCGCGGGTAATTGCTGTCCACCTGATGCGTTCTACAGCGAGAGCTAAGCAAATCTAACGGCAACAGCCGCGCAGCTCGCAGCGTAAATTAAAAGGGCGCCAGGATTTCCCTCGCCGACGGAACTTCAATTAAGGTGCGCGTCCCCAGAGGCAGTCGGCGGCAGTCACACTTCGCAGACGCCTGCCTAACCGCGGCCCACACTGCCGCTGCCTCTCATAGCGCCTCCACCGTGTTGTTTACGGAGGGGCGGTTGTTGCAGCAACGGGCGAAAGATCCGGAATACAATTACAGTAACGAGGAACTGGGGCATAGAGGTGTTCAAGGTACAGTGTCTGTCGAGCTGCCTCTGCCATCATGAGGATATATCGCACGCACACAGCATCCTCAGCTAAAGTGTTTGTAGCTCTATTCGTTTTCGGAGTTTCGGGTTCAAATCTCTTGTCGGGTTGCCCCAATTCAAATTCTACGTGCCTTACCTGAATTAATTGTTTCTACTCGCTATCCTAATTGAGATTCTACGTGCCTAACTGAATTAACTATTTCTACTTGGTGTATGTAGATTAAAGTAAGTATATCGTACACCAACTTTATAAAGGAGAGCCGGCCGTTGCGGCCGAGCGGTTCTAGGTTCTTCAGTCCGGAACCGCGCTGCTGCTACGGTCACAGGTTCGAATCCTGCCTCGGGCATTGATGTGTGTGATGTCGTTAGGTTAGCTAGGTTTAAGTAGTTCTAAGTTCTAGGGTACTGATGACCTCAGATATTAAGTCTGTGGTGTCACCGCCAGACACCACACTTGCTAGGTGGTAGCTTTTAAATCGGCCGCGGTCCGCTAGTATACGTCGTACCCGCGTGTCGCCATTGTCAGTGATTGCAGACCGAGCGCCACCACACGGCAGGTCTAGAGAGACTTACTAGCACTCGCCCCAGTTGTACAGCCGACGTTCATAGCAGTGGTTCACTGACAAATTACGCTCTCATTTGCCGAGACGATAGTTAGCATAGCCTTCAGCTACGTCAATTGCTACGACCTAGCAAGGCGCCGTATTCAATTGATATTTATTATTGTGAAGCATGTATCATCAAGAGCGATGTTCTACAATTATGGATTAAAATTAAGTATTACATCATCTACGTACTTTATTTGCAATTCTCAAGACATTGTCCTGTTCCAGACCTCACGCCAGTCTGCGTGTAAGTAAACGCGTGCATTTCGGCCTCCTCTAGCAACACGGTGTTGGCTCTTCTGCCAACACTTCAAAGTCCCATAGTGCTCAGAGCCATTTGAACCTGGTGTGGGGCCAGTGTGTCTTGGACCGTATGCCCTCAACAAGACAGCGCTCACGAGATCTACGTCGTACGCGCAAACGACCATTAGTTTCGTGCAGGCAGAATCTGCTTTCATCGCTGAAGACCACGGAGCGCCATTCCATCTTCCAAGTGATCTTCAGACGGCACCATTCGAGCCGTGGACATCGATGCTGTGGTGTGAGAGGAAGACGGATTAGAACTGTGCGTGCCCATTGTCCCACTGCTAATAACCTTTTCGGAACAGTTCGTGGTGACATGTCTCGGCTCACAAGCCTTCTTGTCTGTGGTGCCTGTACTATATGCTACTGCCGAACTTACAGTACGACGATCCAGGCTGGCGTCTGTGGTATGCGGACGTCCAGAACCTTGTCTGCTGGAGTAAGAATGTTCACGTGACGACAGATACCAGCATCGTTGTACAACTGACGCAGTACGTCCAGATTGTGTGGCAATTCTGCGAAAGGATTATGCCGCAACACAGGAGGCCACAATTTTATCCGCCTCAAACTGTAGGAAGCATGCTTCTCGTTGCATGATTCCCTGCTTGCTTCACACATTTGCGGCCCACTGAACCTTCTGGCTGTGTGCATTCCCTGGTAAAGGATAAACACAGATGGCGTTCTGCTGGCTACGCCACTACGCTTTCTATTGGCGGATGACGTTGAAAGTATTATCAGTACATCTATTATCGCCATGTGGCATAGGCCGTCGTTGGAGCAAAATCAACGCAGTTTTTCCAGATGTAATAATTTCTTCTGGCTGACAAGTTGTTGAATGTTATACACTCACGCTCATAAATTAAGGATAATGCTGATACACGGTGAAACATGGCTCTGGTGGACGGTTTGTGGGTTTAAATCACCTCGGGGTATGACCATGCGGTGCATTTGACTTGCGATCGTTGCACGGTGGCGCTGGCAGCAGTCCTCATACGCAGAGCTGTGTTGGTGCATGTCAGAGTAGGGTGCAGCGAGTAAGTGTGCAGATGTTTCCAGACGTGCTAATGACGACTGTGTGTTGAAAATGGCTCAAAGGACACATATTGATGAACTTATGAGAGGCAGAATACTAGAGCGACTCGAGGCTGGTCAAACACAGCAGGTCGTAGCACGGGTCCTCCGTGTGCCACAAAGTGTGATCTCAAGATTATGGCAACGATTCCAGCAGACAGGATACGTGTCCAGACACTACAGTACGGGAAGACCGATATCTCATCATCAGTGCCCGCAGACGGCCACAGAGTACTGCAGGTAGCCTTGCTCGGGACCTTACCGCAGCCACTGGAACAGTTGTCTCCAGACACACAGTCTACAGACGACTGAACAGACATGGTTTATTCGCCCGGAGACCTGCAAGGTGCATTCCACTGACCCCTGGTCAGGACATGGTCAATGTAACAGTGGTCCCAGGTTATGTTCACGGACGAGTCCCGGTATAGCCTGAACAGTGATTCTCGCCGGGTTTTCATCTGGTGCGAACCAGGAACCAGATACCAACCCCTTAATGTCCTTGAATAGGACCTGAATAGAGGTCCTGGTTTGATGGTGTGGGGTCGGATTATGATTGGAGCACGTACACCTCTGCATGTCTTTGACAGAGAAACTGTGACAGGCCAGGTGTATCGGGACGTCGTTTTGCTCCATTATGTCCGCCTTTTCAGGGATGCAGTGAGTTCCACCTTCCTCCTGATGGATGATAACACACAGCCCCACCGAGCTGCCATCGTCGAGGAGTACCTTGAAACAGAAAATATCAGGCGAATAGAGTGGTCTGCCTGTTCTCCAGACCGAAACCTCATCGAGTACGTCTGGGATGCTCTCGGTCGACATATCGCTGCACGTCTTCAAACCCCTACGACACTGCAGGAGCTCCGACAGGCACTTGTGCAAGAATTGGAGGCTGTACACCAGCAGTTGCTCTACCACCTGATCCAGAGCATGCCAACCCGTTGTGCGGCCTGTGTATGTGTGCATGGTGATCATATCCCATATTGATGTCGGGGCACACGCGCAGGAAACAGTGGCGTTTTGTAGCACATGTGTTTCGGGACGTTTCCTCAACTTATCACCAACACCGTGGACTTACAGATCGGTGTCGTGTGTGTTCCCTATGTGACTATGCTATTAGGACCAGTTTTGTGTAGTGCCACGTTGTGTGGCACCACATTCTGCAATTATCCTTAATTTATGAACATGAGTATAGATCCGTAGATATATCTAGATATAAAGTTACCAGCATAGACAACCACTAGAGTCGAATGAGGTGTGTGAACAAATATAGAGGGTGTTACAAACCGATACCGACAAACTTCGAGCCGTTGTAGAGCATGTTTTGAGGAACATATTAAGGATAGAACCCGTGTCTGGAAACGCCATCGAATGACTTTACACGCGCCGGCGTCTGCCTTTACGCCACCCCTTCGGCAGCAAACGTGACTTCGCACACAAACCGTAGGCGGAACGTCTCGCAATGCTGTTTGTTATTCAGTGATCGTTAGTGATTGCCACGATCGCCAATGGAGGAGATGGAGCTAGCTGCTGCCTAGACAGGCCCTATCTCCTAAGAATGCGATGCTCTGTTGCTTCAGTGGATGAGGGTTTCGGACACAGGTTTCCATCCGCATTTATTTTTCTCCTGGAACCCTCTGAAATCTCCTGTGTTTTTCTGCATACAGGAGAAAATTAAACGGCAGAAATAGCCCGTGTTCGAAACCATAATGCACCGAGGCAACAGAGTGTCACATTCATAGGAGACAAGACATGTCTACACTCCATCTTCTCCACAGGCAGTCGTGGGCACCAGTCGCGATAACTGATTAACAAACAGCATTGCGAGACCTTCCATCTACGGTCCGTCAGCGTGCGAATTTATATCTGCTGCCAAAGGGGAGGCCTGTCGACGGCGCCTGTAACTTCCAAGCTCTGCAGTCGTTGGACGACGTTTCCGGACTCGGGTTCGAATCTCGGTTTGTTCCTCAAGACAGCCTCTGCGACCCCTCGAAGTTTGTCGGTATCTTTTTGTAACACCTTGTATATCAGTATTATTTCCAAATTTTGTATCATATACCTAAATGTGAAAACACTGCGTACGTGAACAACGTACAATACCTCAACTCAGTGACATATGTCTTAACTGTACACTGTACATAAACTAATGTAAAATATTTAACACCTAATAATAGCTCCTTTACAAAGCTAAGTACTACACTACTGGCCATTAAAATTGCTACACCAAGAAGAAATGCAGATGATAAACGGATATTCATTGGACAAATATATTATACTGGAACTGGCGTGTGACTACATCTTCACGCAATTTGGGTGCATAGATCCTGAGAAATCAGTACCCAGAACAACCACCTCTGGCCGTAATAACGGCTGGGCATTGAGTCAAACAGAGCTTGGATGGCGTGTACAGGTGCAGCTTCCCATGCAGCTTCAACACGATACCACAATCCATCAAGAGTAGTGACTGGCGTCTTGTGACGAGCCAGGCGCTCGGTCACCATTGACCAGACGTTTTCAATTGGTGAGAGATCTGGAGAATGTGCTGGCAAGGGTAGCAGTCGAACATTTTCTGTATCCAGAAATGCCCGTACAGGATCTCCAACATGCGGTCGTGCATTATCCTGCTGAAATGTAGGGTTTCGCAGGGATCGAATGAAGGGTAGAGCAATGGGTCGTAACACATCTGAAATGTAACGTCCACCGTTCAGAGTGCCGTCAATGGGAACAAGAAGTGACCGAGACCGGTAACCAATGGACCCCGTACCATCACGCCGGGTGATACGCCAGTATGGCGATGACGAATACACGCTTCCAATGTACATTCACAGCGATGTCGCCAAACACGGATCCGACCATCATGATGCTGTAAACAGAACCTGGATTCATCCGAAAAAATGACGTTTTGCCATTCGTGCACCCAGGTTCGTCTTGAGTACACCATCGTAGGCGTTCATGTCTGTGACGCAGCGTCAAGAATAACCTCAGCCATGTTCTCCGAGCTGATAGTCCATGCTGCTGCAAACGTCGTCGAAGTGTTCGGGCTGGTGGTTGTTATCTTGCAAACGTCCCCATCTGTTGACTCAGGGATCTAGACGTGGCTGCACGATCCGTTACAGCCATGCGGATAAGATGCCTGTCATCTCGACTGCTAGTGATACGAGGCCGTTGGGATCCAGCACGGCGTTCCTGAACCCACCGATTCCATATTCTGCTAACAGTCATTGTATCTCGACCAACGCGAGCAGCAATGTCGCGATACGATAAACCCCAATCGCGATAGGCTACAATCCGAACTTTATCAAAGTCGAAAACGTGATGGTATGCATTTCTCCTCCTTATACGAGGCATCAGAACAACGTTTCACCATGCAACGCCGTTGAACTGCTGTCTGTGTATGAGAAATCGGTTGGAAACTTTCCTCAAGTCAGCACGTTGTAGGTGTCGCCACCGGAGCCAACCTTGTGTGAATGCTCCGAAAAGCTACCATTTGCATATCACAGCATCTTCTTCCTGTCAGTTAAATTTCGCGTCTGTTGCACGTCATCTTCGTGGTGTAGCAATTTTAATCGCCAGTAGTGTACGTCGTTCAAGGTGACTGACGGGATTGTCCCTTTGAAGAGGGCCGCTGATTTCCTTACGCAGTCAGGGTTCGCGCAGCTTTCTAACGACCTCGTCGGCGACCTTACTTTAAGCTCAAGTTCTGCTTGCTTTTGCTTTTTACTGTACACGGTCACTGTGTAGGGTAAAGCCGCACTTCTCGTGTAAACATATCTGCAGGGCGGCGCGGCTGACGAGGCGCGTCGGAGACTGCGGGCAGCGGAGTAGTAGAGTAGAGACGGCGGCATCAATGGCAGCCGCGCGTATTGATTGCGCACGTGGCACTGGCACAGAGACGGCACACCTGTGTGGCGGCCACGGCCAGGACCTTGAGCCGAGACCACGCCACAGCGCAGACGCCGCCGCCGCCCCTCTCCCAAACCCCCGCCCCCTCTCTGCTGCTGACCCCATATCCAGCTGTGTCGTCTCGGTGCACCACCTCGGCTGCATCTCCGAGGCTACTTGCCGGTCTTCATCTGTTACGAACGTTAGAGTCCGAGTTGCAGGTTGCCTATTACAGGTGCAACAAAAATTTAATATTCAATATCGCATTTAATAAGAGACCGAATTTAAAAAGCTGTCATAATCTACTCGTTAAGAGGTAAAAATGGAATTCCCTCAGAAGGTCCCGGCGGGTCCGTCGGTACCGACCGACCGCCGTGTCATCCTTTTCCAATAGCGCCATTGAATGCGCTATGGAGGGGCGTGGATTCTCCCAGCCGTTATCGGTTTTCGTGACTTGAGCCGCTACTACTCAGTCAAATATGTTAAAAAATGACGTAATTCCTCCAGCTGTATTAAGCTGTTGGTTTTATGGGCAACTAGTTTCGATGTTGTTACATCATCTTCAGGCCCATACTTCTTGACAGTAACAGCTTGTGTCTAACACTAGTAGTCAGTGATGAGATAGGCGTGTTCCATGCGGAACGCAGGTAGTAAGTGATGTGAAGTTAAAATTAGTGGTTCAAAGATCGTGATTTTTTTTTTACCGGGATTGATTTATTCATCCATTTCATCTACAGCTGCACAATGTGCAAGAGTTATTTGGATTTTTTGTTAATATGAACAGTTTTACATATAATATACCTTTGTACATAATAACACAATATATCAATTAATGATGAATACTTAAATAAATGTTGTTATGCCTATACAGAGAGATAAAATACAAATGTTCTTCTGAATGAGACTACATTGGGTAAACACACAAAAATTTAGTTTTGTAGGTATTCATTTACTGTGTAAAAGCAGTGATCAACCAAGTACGACTTCAGTATAGATTTGAAGTGACCAATGTTTTGTATGTGTTTAATGGTATCTGGCAAGGCATTGTATAGTTTGATACTAGGATAGATAAGGCTGTTTCGAAATAACTTTGTGTTGGCGCTTCCATCCAATTTTTGTGAAAAAGATAGTTGCTACTGACCGTATAGCGGAGATGCTGAATCGCAGATAGGCAAAAAAAAAAAAAAAAAAAAAAAAAAAAAAAAAAAAAAAAAACTGCCACAAAATAAGCTTTCGGCTCACAATGACTTTGCCAATAATAGGCAACAGACACACACACACGTACTCATGCAAACGCAGCTATCATACTCTCATACACATGACCACAGTCTCTGGTTGCGTTATCAGTTTCTGATTAAAACTTCTCTGTGAAATACTAGGAGTTAGTAGCATAGTCATGTCAAGTCTGGCGCAAAGAGCATTTTCGAGTAGAATTTCGCAGCTTCCCCCAACCAAAAAATCTCATTTGCTTATATCGCAAAACTAAATTCTATATAAATACAATGGAAACAAAAAAGATAAACAAACCTGAGCTCTTTAAAAATTTAGATAATTATAGTGAAGGAAATAAAATTTAATAAAAAGAAAAATACAAACTTTTTAAAATTTATTCAAATTCAATAACGTGAGAAGGTAGATCTTTATTTGTTTTATTTATCTCGATGAATAAATTGTAGTCCTGCAATTTTATCGAACGTATCACCATCATTTGTAAAGATTTTAGTTTAGCGATCTGGTAGAGTAATTTTGTTTTTCATCTAAAAGTAATAAAAGTTTATCCCCAAATTTAGTAGGTGAAATTTGAGCTTTTGAAGTGATGTAAAATTTATGTATTTGAAGTACTGATAATTTAGTGAACACTTCTGAACACTCATCTCTATAAAAGTTTCGTTAATAGATTTTCATGGACATTTTTATTTATAAAAAAAATTACGAAATGAAAAATTAATGCGTTTGGAGACTAGAAAATAGTAGAGGAGGTGAGAGGAGAGGGGAGGGTAGGAAAGGAGAGAGAGGAAAAAAGGAGAGAGAGGAAAAAAACGGACAACATATTTGAAAGAAAGTAAAGGAATGAAAGATTGAAGTAAATGGAGATTGAGGAAAAAATGAGGTCAACAAAAATAACTTACAAAAATCTGTAGTAATAAACGGAAGAAAATAGAAATGCTAAAATTATAGATCTATGACAGAACACCATGTTCTCAGCTATCATTGTCTGGCTGGTTGGTTAGTTGGTAGTTGGTTGATTTGGGGGGGGGGGGGGGGGGGGGACCAAACTGCTTGGTCATCGGTCCTCAACTATCATTCATCCACTTTGTGCTGACGAATAAATTTACTCATTTATATGGTTTTGCTAATGAATCATGATGTATTGTGTCATGTAGTAAAGTACAGCACATTTTTGCCTTAATATTTTATTCACACGAAATTTATAGACTTGTTTAATCGCAAATTTTTTAATGCGATTTAGTATTATTTATTCCTTTTCAGTGTTCTTCAGCATAATTTTAATTTAATTATTTTCTGTTTTAAAAAAGAGTGAAAGGAAAAAATGTTTTCGCCACTTATCGCTTAACAAAACCTCAACTACCGGCAATTTCTGTAATTGTTAACTTGTCATTTGCATGTAAACGCAACGTTCAGTATTTCTGTGGGGATGATGTGTCATCCAGTCTACGTACATCTTTACTGTTTGGCCAAGCTACCCAGCGTGACGGAGTTGTATATAGAATTTATGGTTTACTTTTGACTTCAAGTACAGCTTACATGGTATTTTTATCTGCGAATATTTTACTATTTTCACTAATCATATTACATTTACGCTTTGTCAGCTAAAGGTAAACATTTCTCTCTTCCGCTTCTTTTTCGTAGGAAAATCTCTGTTTACAGTTACTGACTGCAACTAAAATAATTACGTAGACGTTTCACTGTATAAATTTTTTTGCAATCCTGTACAAGTTTTATGTTTCAATCACTGTCACAGATATTGTCATACTTTCGACAGAGTAATCTTTCTTGTAAATAATTATTTTCTTATTCTTACTCACTTGTCAGTACATATTTATCTTTGTGTTTGTTTTAGGCTGGATGTAATTGATTTTACCTGAAAATTTAATATAAGAATGCTAGTTGCATTTTTGTGGTATGTTGATTCCGGGAATTATTTTTAAGAGGACGCCAAAAAAATTTCTACTTACCTTCTTACATACGTCGATTTTTCTTTCCGTTTGTGTGGCCTCAAATGTGAAGATGTTGTTAAGGTACCCAAAGCGATCATCACTTTGTAAAAATTTTTAATGTTATATGCGATTGAGACAGTACATAGAAAATTTCTGAAAATATTAAAAAGTTTTATAGACACGTTTTTAAAATTTATATAATTCTGTGTTTGATTACCTGCTTACGATAGCTTTCTCCTGTGCTGACAATGTCAGATACATTCAGTTATTAAGAGGCAGTTGCGCCCTGAGTTATTAGCGCTACTGTCCTCGGTACGCGAGTTGTGGTGCTTGTGTTGGATGCATCTACTTGAGAACTCGCATTAACTAGTGCGCCAATCAACTTAAGACAGTCTCGAGACGTATTTCTCCCTCTAATTCCCTACAGCCGGTTCTGTCGTAAATTTCACCGAGATAGAGCTCAGGAGGACGCAATCGCTGTGCTGGGAGAAGGCAGAATGTCGGCTGAGCAAAATGTAGGTTTCATTGGTCGCGGATCGGCGAGGCGAAAGCTGATGACGGTAAGGCACAGCGCCTTGAGTAGATTGACTACATTAACATTCAAGTGAGAAATAGGTAATGTAAATTAAGAAAGATCACCCTTACTTTCTTTCATACATCCATGAAGTTTCCGTATTCTGTAGAAGCACTTGAGCGTTTCCAGCACCAAAAAGAGTTTACTGCCTGACGAAAAAGTAAAGCGCCCAGAGGAGATGAGAAAACAAAATTAAAATTCATGTGTTGAGACGATATGTGATGTTATTTCAGAGATTCCAATGCCGATTCAATTTTACAAAGGGCAATTTATCAGTATGACGTTGCACCCTGTTTTCCCTGGATGCATGCACTGATTTGGTCGGGACGGGAGCCCTAATGCTGTTGTGGCCTCTTCTGGGGCGATCTGTCCCACAGCTGCTGAACTGGTCCTTGAGCCTCTTCTGAGGCGATCTGTCCCACAGCTACTGAACTGGTCCTTGAGCCTCTTCTGAGGCGATCTGTCCCACAGCTGCTGAAGTGGTCCTTGAGTCTCTTCTGAGGCGATCTGTCCCACAGTTGCTGAACTGGTCCTTGAGCCTCTTCTGAGGCGATCTGTCCCACAGCTACTGAACTGGTCCTTGAGACTCTTCTGAGGCGATCTGTCCCACAGTTGCTGAACTGGTCGTTGAGCCTCTTCTGAGGTGATCCGCCCCACAGCTGCTGAACTGGTCCTTGAGCCTCTTCTGAGGCGATCTGTCCCACAGCTGCTGAAGTGGTCCTTGAGCCTCTTCTGAGGCGATCTGTCCCACAGCTGCTGAACTGGTCCTTGAGCCTCTTCTGAGGCGATCTGTCCCACAGCTGCTGAAGTGGTTCTTGAGCCTCTTCTTAGGCGATCTGTCCCACAGCTGCTGAACTGGTCCTTGAGCCTCTTCTGAGGCAATCTGTCCCACAGCTGCTGAACTGGTCCTTGAGCCTCTTCAGAGGTGATCTGTCCCACAGTTGCTGAACTGGTCCTTGAGCCTCTTTCGAGGCGATCTGTCCCACAGCTACTGAACTGGTCCTTGATATCACGAATACTGGCACCTAGACGGATCTGGGGGTCTTACTGGCCACTGGACTACCTCAACACGACACAATCATAGAGACACAGGCCGTGGGTGGAGGAGCCTTGTTCTCTTGAAAAATGACACCACAGTACTGTCACATGAGAAGCAGGATGTCCGAAGCGTACCATTGTGCCGTCATTGTTCGATAATCACAACCAACAGCTACCTCAAGTCATACCCGGAGGCACTCCACGCTTTGACGCCATGAGGAGCACCGTTGCGCTTCTCCAAAACATTGGAAGACTCGATCTCCCAGATCGTCGCCATATTCCCCGACGATTGTCATCCAGTTTAGTACAGAACCACAATGAATCGCTAAACATAATGCGAAGCGAGCCGTTTGTGTTGTGGCGTTAATGGGAACGTATGATGAGGGTGATACAGAATATTGTGGGAAGTCGGTCATGTATTCGCGCATGGCAGGAGGAGACAAGAAGAGGTTAGGATGTGCTTGATGCACAGTACGGTGATCCTTCCTCGTGGTGGTCTCACGCGATAGACAGGAATCTTGACGACATATATACCTGCCCTCGTGCCTCCATGCCGTCCAAAATCGGACTACTGTCGCATCTGAATGTCAAAAAATCTGGATATTGTGCAATTCGACAAAGTTATTAAATTCAGACCCACAATGATGCCCCTTTCAAATTCTGTCAGGTAGTGACAAAGCTGTCTCAGGGGTGTAGCCGCATCTCCCTGTCCATCACAGTCATCACTTTACATGTGAGGGTGGTTACCCTGTCAGGCCAGACAATAGCACTAAACACGAACAGTACAAATGCAGTATGGTCGCCGTTCTTCCTGTCACAGAGAAATGCAACTGAGCGGTTATGTACCCGCCGATGGTGTGTACGTCTACCTGCCTACACTGATATGCGACCATGCCTTTTGGATGCTTCGCTTTTGCCGAGGTAACTGCGGTGCATCACTGGCTATACATGAAACGGGTGCACGGGCGAAGAGGCGTACAACTGTTGACCTACTGACCGCCCAAATGAACTAAGAGACTACCAAAAGTGTCTCCTGAACGACTGTTCGGTGAACGTCGTTGCGTACGGACCTCCGCAGCAGGCGCCTGGTTCTTGCACCCATGCCGACAGCTGTCCATCGGCGACGAAGGCTGGTATTTCCACGCCAGTATCACAACTGGACGTCCACACAATAGCGACAGATAGCCTTTTCAGATGAATCACATTTTATGACTGAATGAAAACACGCTCCGACAATCGTTGGAGTGTGCGTTATGTTGTGGGATGCATTTTCGTGGAATTCCCTAGGTCATCTGGTCATTATGGAGGACACAATGGACCAACATAAGTATGCATCTATCCTTGTGGAGCATGTCCACCGTTACATGCAGTTTATTTCTTCTTGGCACTATGGCATATACCAGTAGGACAATTAAACGTATCACACAGCACAATCGAGAATCTGTGGGACAATCCCCAGCCTCAGCCGTGAATCTTAGCGCAGCTGACAATGGCACTGGAGTCTGTATGGCTCCGCATCCCTCTCCGTACCTTCTAGAACCTCACTGACTCTCTTCCTGCACGTCAAGCAGCGGTCCGCGCTGCAGAGAGGGATTGTTCAGGTTTTAGACAGTTGGTCGGACTAATGTGACTGGACAGTATATTACTACTACACTCCTGGAAATGGAAAAAAGAACACATTGACACCGGTGTGTCAGACCCACCATACTTGCTCCGGACACTGCGAGAGGCTGTACAAGCAATGATCACACGCACGGCACAGCGGACACACCAGGAACCGCGGTGTTGGCCGTCGAATGGCGCTAGCTGCGCAGCATTTGTGCACCGCCGCCGTCAGTGTCAGCCAGTTTGCCGTGGCATACGGAGCTCCATCGCAGTCTTTAACACTGGTAGCATGCCGCGACAGCGTGGACGTGAACCGTATGTGCAGTTGACGGACTTTGAGCGAGGGCGTATAGTGGGCATGCGGGAGGCCGGGTGGACGTACCGCCGAATTGCTCAACGCGTGGGGCGTGAGGTCTCCACAGTACATCGATGTTGTCGCCAGTGGTCGGCGGAAGGTGCACGTGCCCGTCGACCTGGGACCGGGCCGCAGCGACGCACGGATGCACGCCAAGACCGTAGGATCCTACGCAGTGCCGTAGGGGACCGCACCGCCACTTCCCAGCAAATTAGGGACACTGTTGCTCCTGGGGTTTCGGCGAGGACCATTCGCAACCGTCTCCATGAATCTGGGCTACGGTCCCGCACACCGTTAGGCAGTCTTCCGCTCACGCCCCATCATCGTGCAGCCCGCCTCCAGTGGTGTCGCGACAGGCGTGAATGGAGGGACGAATGGAGACGTGTCGTCTTCAGCGATGAGAGTCGCTTCTGCCTTGGTGCCAATGATGGTCGTATGCGTGTTTGGCGCCGTGCAGGTGAGCGCCACAATCAGGACTGCATACGACCGAGGCACACAGGGCCAACACCCGGCATCATGGTGTGGGGAGCGATCTCCTACACTGGCCGTACACCACTGGTGATTGTCGAGGGGACACTGAATAGTGCACGGTACATCCAAACCGTTATCGAACCCATCGTTCTACCATTCCTAGACCGGCAAGGGAACTTGCTGTTCCAACAGGACAATGCACGTCCGCATGTATCCCGTGCCACCCAACGTGCTCTAGAAGGTGTAAGTCAACTACCGTGGCCAGCAAGATCTCCGGATCTGTCCCCCATTGAGCATGTTTGGGACTGGATGAAGCGTCGTCTCACGCGGTCTGCACGTCCAGCACGAACGCTGGTCCAACTGAGGCGCCAGGTGGAAATGGCATGGCAAGCCGTTCCACAGGACTACATCCAGCATCTCTACGATCGTCTCCATGGGAGAATAGCAGCCTGCATTGCTGCGAAAGGTGGATATACACTGTACTAGTGCCGACATTGTGCATGCTGTGTTGCCTGTGTCTATGTGCCTGTGGTTCTGTCAGTGTGATCATGTGATGTATCTGACCCCAGGAATGTGTCAATAAAGTTTCCCCTTCCTGGGACAATGAATTCACGGTGTTCTTATTTCAATTTCCAGGAGTGTATATCTGTGCATTAACACTCGGCAAGCGGAATATTCCTCGTTACATATAAACGGATCGAAGTGGGACAGTGGTTAACAGATTGCATTCATATTCGGGTTAAGAGCGATTCAGATCACTGTCCAGTGAACCAGATTTATTTTTTATATGATTTCGCTAAATCCCTTAATGTAAATGTAGGTATGTGAGCTGCGCGTGGCTCGTGTTCGTGCCATACCTCATTTGACATACTGTTGTTACTATACTACCACCTCATTATGTTAATTTCAGTTCACTGAGTTGCCACCTTGCCTGTCCGTCAGCGGCAGCAGCGGTGCTTATCGATATAAGCCCTGGCGTATTATCTTTGCTGACTGCTATTACTTCCCGGCTGTCGTGTGTTGGGAGGCAATTCGTAGCTGGCAGTGAGTTGGAACACGCCAGAAGTGGAGTTCGGACCTGGCAGTCGGAGAGTTGGGACGCGGCAGGTGTCGGTCGGGTTGGAGCGGCAATGACGTTCGGATAGCCTAGTGCTGTTTCCGTGCTGATGTGTAGCAGTTGTTCGGTTGCCGCAGTCGGGACGTAGCACCAGTGTGGCATGCAGCGTCAGAAAGATGCGGATAGCCATCGCTTCCCCAACGATTGCCGATACGTATCACTTGAGTGCGGACCACCTTGGTTAGTCGTCGGTCGGTCGCCTTGTCAGACGACGTGTATGTTGGCCGGCGATCGCTTATGGGTTGCCTGCGTCTGCCGACTCGTTATTCGTCCTTGTTATTGCGCAGTCGCTGCCGTTGTTATTGTCTAGTCCTTCATGCAAGTGTTCGTGTAGCAGCCGGCCGGTGTGGCCGAGTGGTTCTAGGCGCTTCAGTCTGGAACCGCGCCACCGCTTCGGTCGCAGGTTCAGGTTCGAATCCTGCCTCGGGCATGGATGTGTGTGATGTCCTTAGGTTAGTTAATTTAAGTATTCTAAGCTGTAGGGGACTGATGACAACAGATGTTAAGTCCCATAGTCATCAGAGCCATTTTTCGTTCGTGTAGCAGTGGTCGGATGGCGCAGTCGGGACGTAGCAACGGTGGAGCATGCAGCGTCAGGAAGATGCGGATGGCCATCACTTGCCCGACGATTGCCGACACACATGTTTTGCGTGGGGACGACTTTGGTTGACCGTCGGTCGGTCGTCTTCTTGGACGACGTGTATGTTGGCCGGCGATTGCTTATGGGTTGGCTGTGTGCGCCGACTCGCGGTTCGTCCTCGTTATTACACAATCACTGCCGTGAGCATCGTCTAGTCCTCGTGCAGATGTTCGTGGGGCTGTGTGTCGTTTATGTGATTTTCACTGACAAGTTTATTTAAGTATTGTCAGTGTACTGCCTCTGAGTTAGTCGGCCGTTTGATTAAACGACGTGGGTTTTCGGGTCGTCCGCCCCTTAGGGGACGTCTGGGATCCGTTCTTGTTTGTTTCCACAGTCTCTGCTGTCAGCATCGTTGGAATTTTGGAGCAAGTGCGCAGCGGAACCTTGGTGCAAGTGTGGAGCATTGGTCTGTTGACGGTCTGTCGGATGGGCTGCCTACTACCAACCTTACGTACTCATTCCATTTCACATCGCTTTCCAACGTTACGCCTACATATTTAAACGACGGGACTGTGTCAAGCACCACACTACTAATGCTATATCCGGACATTACACCGATGTTTTTCCTACTCTTCTGCATTAAATTACATTGTTATATATTTAGACCAAGCTGCAATTTCTTACACCACTTCCTAGTTACTCAACAACGACGCCTTCCCGTTCACCACAGCATCATCAGCAAACAGTCAAAAATTGCTGCTCACCCTGTCCCTGAGATCATTGATGTATGCAGAGAATAATACCGGTCTTGTCACACTTTTCTGAGGCACCCCCCCCCCCCCCCTTCCCGACGATAACCCTTGTCAGTTAGGTAGGTAATGCCTTCCATTTCGGTGATGGCATTGTCACTTCCTGTGCTTGACGAGCAAAGCTTGACAACGGCACGCGTCACTTCGCTCCTGACGTGACTGTACCTCGTCACGTTGAAAGGTTCCTTGACTTCGTCCTTCATGAGCTATCGTGATGTTGAGCAAAGTCTCACGCGCCCGGGGTCGAAACACGGGAGCTACCAGCGAGGGAAATTATGTGACGTAGTGCACCAATGATTAGCAAGAAGAAATTTATTTGCGAACCTGGTTCAATTCTCGGCACAGCTACACTTTAAAAACTGAAGAAAGGTCTCCAGATCTACTCTCACTTACAAGCCAGGGTTTAATTTGTCGTTACACAGGATAATGGAAAACTTGCGGACATCAAAAAGTAATCAAGGTATGTCTGTTTTTTAACATGCGTTTTATTTCATAACCTCACACACATTGTTTATAACATTTGCACACCATGGTTGCCGTGTTCAGTGACGCGTATACGAAATCGTTTTACCATATCTGAGGCCACTCTAAGGAGTACGTTGACGCTTATGCTGTTAAGGTACTTTGTTATATTAATCTTGAGTTCCATCCTTCTTGCTAGAAACCTGGAGACGTTACATCGGGTGAGCGTTGGGCCATAATCCTCTAAGAGGTGACTCGACCACTTTAGAAAGGAATTGTTTTACTAGATGGGTGACAAGCGGTACCGTTCTTCTGCAATAAACAGTAACAGTCATCTGCCTCAGGAAGCGAAATAAGCTGTCTAATCATCTCTTGGTGCACAACATTGTACAATGTAGTTTCAAAGGAAATACGGCCAACTATTCGATGACGCGGTATGGCACACCATATTCCAACTTCTTAACAGTGCAACGTGTGTTCGTGAAAGGCATCTGGATTTTCGATTAACCAAATTCTTGTGTTTTGACTATTGACGCATCCACTAAGGGGAACCGACGCCCCTCCAGTGACGAAATAACGGTCCAGTTCTGCGATTCCATGGATGTCAACAGATGGGCTAAGGCTCGCCCAGTACTCTTTTCTGTATCTGGCTTCTTCAACTCCTGCACACGACGAGAACGATATGCATGAGATTTTAACTTCTGCATCGCTTTCCGAGATTGGAAAGAAAACTTTCTCAAACTTTTTTAAGGCGAACGGCAGTGCCACATATCTCAGCCAGTTTGGCGCCGGTGAAAGTGTCCGGTCTTCCGGTTCTCTTCTTGTCTGCAACTGATCCGCGTTCCCGGAAACGGGCGATTTATCTCGTTATTGTTGAATTGTTCGGCACTGCGGCATTTGGGTAATTCCCAAGAAATGCATCTACAATGTGTACATACGAACGGCTGGCAAAATACTATTCAACAATGTAAACTCGTTTCTCTCGGGAAAACGATGTGTTTGCCAAGCAATGAACTGTGAAGTACAAAAGACGTCACGTGACCTCTACCCGTTACAGTAGCGTCTTCGTTTCTGGTCGGTAATACGCTTAGTGCTGTCTTGCGGTGAGTGATCCAATGAGTGCGTTGCATCTCCTATTTAGTCACTTTTATTTTCTTGTTCACGACTTTTCTTTCGCACCGTATATATTATTTTACGAAATTGTGACCGTCATCGTCTTACTAATGGTTTGCTTAGGCAGTGAGACTCAGTTATTTACTCGCCTCCGAAACTCCCCATGATCAGTATACTGAAAAATACAGTTTTTGAAACATTTTTGTTTAGTCGCACGAACCAGTCACTAGTGGTTGTAGCAGCGTAACAGTATGATAGGGAGACCAAATAGACCTTAATGAAACAGGCACTTCCAAGCTTTAAACTCAACATTTCAGTACGTAAATTAATTTTGTCATTTTTTTTTCTTTTTCCATTGTTCCTCAGTTGCTTTAAAATTCATGGAGATGTGCTCCGCCTTTTTAACTAAAACGAAAGGCAGTTTGCTTTTTGTCATACGCGTTTCGCTTCTTTTATTTATGAAACATCTTCAGTGGCCTTAATACATATTTGATTTTATGTATATATTAAATGCATTATGCAGTAGATACAAATATATTACTATGTTACGTTTTCTCTTGTTATTTCCTTGTTTTTCTGGCTCTGACTCTGAGCACCATGCGACTTAACTGCTAAAGTCATCAGTCCCCTAGAACTTAGAACTACTTAAACCTAACTAACCTAAAGACGTCACACACATCCATGCCCGAGGCAGGATTCGAACCTGCGACCGTAGCGGTCGCGCGGTTCCTGACTGTAGCGCCTAGAACCGCTTGGCCACTCCGGCCGGCTGTTTTTCAGGTCAGAAACTATTTTCGCAGCACATTTTATTCAGTAACAGTTTCAATCAATAACAACTATTACTCAGCTCCTGCTCCCAGATACGATCCTGCTCAGCGAAACATATTTCTGTTGAACTCGCCGCTCTTTTTATTAACAATTGTCCTAATACAAACACTCAGTCAACATTATAACCGACTGTTTCCGACCGAAAGGTATTTTTTGCTTATAATTTCCATCGCCAAGCAATAAAAGTTGTGATGTAATATAAGGCACACTTTCGGTTAGAACAAAAAATTACTTAACAAACTATCCGTTTCTTTCATACCGATAATTTGATTTATATTTAGTCAGTCAACTGTAATGTGCTTCAAGTTTTCGCTTTCAGTTCTCTTTTTCCAAGTTATGCTTAGCTGCTCTATTTTTGATGGGGTAAGGTAGGGGGGGATGACCAGTCCTCCGGTTAGATGCGGCCTACCATGACTTCCTCTCCTATGCCAACCTCTTCAATTCAGAGTAGCACTTGCACTCAACTTCCTCAATTATTTTCTGGATGTATCCCAATCTCTGTATTCCCTTACAGCTTTTACCCTCTATATATGTCCATCAGCACCACGCAAGCTGTTGCCTGATGTCTTAGCAGATGTCCTGCTGTTCTGTCCTTCTTCTTGTCAATGTTTTCTGCAGAGAATCTCCTCAGTTCTTATCTTATCAGTGCACATAACCTCCAGCATCCTTCTACTATACCACATTTAAAACTCTTCGATTCTCTTCTCCCAAAGTTCGTGATTCACTTCCATAATATTCTCAGAAATTTATTCTTAAAATTAAGGACAGAATTTGACGCTTGTACACTACTTTTGGCCAGGAATGCACACTTTGTCTGCGCTAATATAATTTTTCTGTTATCCTTCATCCGTCCGTACCCGCTAATTTTGTTCTATTGTTGCAGAATTCCACGATAATCGTATTCGTATTTGCGGTGAGATGTGGAAGTTTAGATAGGTCCGGCGACCGCTCGTGTCAAGGGGAAGATCCGGTTTCGATTCTCTGGCCGCACAAATTTTCATTGTCACCAATGCACAGTCTAGCCAAAGTTTAGCCATGTTCGCAAATGCGAATATGGTTATCGTATAGGTTAAGGGGGGTAGGACGTCAAACGGGCCGACTTGGAGCAGGAGAGGCATCACAGGACATTTTAATTTCCAATGTCTATATTTTTACAAATATATACATAAAACTCTGTCAGCATCACCAGGAAGGATTCATGATTCACACTCATTGCAGTGGAAGTTCGAAAACATAACAAAATAACTTTTTTTTACGTGTGAAATTTCATCATTTTTTTCACTTACTTATGGCTCCCTTTGTTGCTATGGGTACACTATTCTTTGTAAGTTAGAGAGATTCTTCGATGAATTTTGCACAGCATACATACCATACTTACAGGTGTATAAAACTCTAGAATTTATTTAATTTATGAAAAAACGAATGATCTGTTGTATTTTAAACTTCATGTTTAGAAAAAACATAAATTTTGTAGTTAATTACCTCAATTTTTACCACAGTTTTTAATAGATTTGGAAAATTCTAGAGTTTCATACACCTTTAAGTATGGTTTGTAGGCTGTGCAAAATTCAACGAACCACCTCTCTTACTTATGAAGAAAAGTGTACCTATAGCAACAAATGCTGCCATTAGTAAGTGATAAAAATGATGAAATTTCGCATGTAAAAAAAATTACTTCGTTATGTTTTCGAACTTCCACTGCTATGAGAGTGAATTCTGAATCCTTCCTGGACATGCTGACAAAGTTTTATGAATTTATTTGTAAAAGTATAGACAGTGGAAATTAAAATGTCCTGTGGTGCCTCTCCTGCCCCAAGTCGGCCCGTTTGACGTCCTACCCCCCTTAAGATTAACGTCTCCACGCTGTTGCCGTTCAACTGGTTGGATTCCAAAGGTCGTAAAATCTCTGCTTCAGTTAAAAGATTGAGAAGGGACCTGTCCGCAGTGCAACGATCCCCGCAGCGCGCGATGGCGAAATGGACACTGGTCACTCACCGCGTTGTGTGTGTCAACGGCGCCACGGAAGATTTCAAACACCCGGCCTCGCGCGCTTGCTTATGCTGCAGGTCTGAACGCTTGCTAAGAAGTTTCGACACGTTCGGCGATAAATATAGACGGCTCGTCGACGACGGCCGCTGTGTGGCCACCAGGGTGTGCTGCGTCACCTGCACTACGGAACTCGTCTGCATTTTTAAAAACGGTCTGGCCACTTTCCGGGTCTTCTTCTGTCAATTGTAAATGGTCGCCGGTTATATAATGCCACTAACTTACAAGAAAGTGTTACGAACTTTATACAGGTTATTCGGAAATCCCCGTTACAAACTTCTACGGCCTATAGTGGGGAGTGGCACATAATATTTTGAACAGGAACCTATGTCCGGAAACGTACCGTTTCCGCTCCATGATAGTTTCAATTAACATGCTTAACTCATTCACTTATGCTTGAGGAATTGAATTAGGCGTCACGGCCGGCCGCTGTGGCCGAGCGGTTCTAGGCGCTTCAGTCCGGAACCGCGCTGCAGCTACGGTCGCAGGTTCGAACCCCGCCTCGGGCATGGTTGTGTGATGTCCTTAGGCTAATTAGGTTTAAGTAGTTCTAAGTCTAGGGGACTGATGACCTCAGATGTTAAGTCCCATAGTGCTTAGAGCCATTTTTAGGCGTCGCACAGTACAATTATTAGGTAACAATTCGAAAGGAAGCATAATGAAATATTCATTTATTACTTAAGCATAATTGTTTGTATTAACACGTAAAAAACATTACGCATTTACGTTATTCCAAAGGAAAAAAGAACCCTGCATGCTGTACTTAAAGACAGTATTGATGCATTACAAAAGCGGCTCGATATGGCGACCACCAACGTTATTACAGACACTGTACCTATGAAGCATATTCTGGTACACTCTCTCCGTTCCATGTCTCTTCAGTTTCTAGTGCAGCAGCCGCAACTCGTGGCAGCAGATCTTCCTCTGTCTCTACGAGAGGCAGACGTTAGGTGATATCAGGTGACATAGTAAACGTCGTCCCGTATACACTGTTGCATGCCGGGACAAGTGGCTCTGAAACTTTCCTCTTTCCCTCAGCAGACGTGTACTCGTTACACATCTGAATTGAAACCGTCGTAAAACGGGAACAGTACGTCTCGGGAGATGAGTTCCTGCTCGAAATATTATGTACTCACTCCCCTCTGTAAGTCGTAGAAGTTTGTGACGGAAATTTCTGATAATGATGTTTGGTTTGTGGGGCGCTCAAGTGCGCGGTTATCAGCGCCCGTACCAATTCCCAACCTTTACTCACAAGGGAACCTCCCCATCGCACCCCCCTCAGATTTAGTTATAAGTTGGCACAGTGGATAGGCCTTCAAAAACTGAACACAGATCAATCGAGAAAACAGGAAGAAGTTGTGTGGAACTATGAAAAAAATAAGCAAAATATACAAACTGAGTAGTCCATGCGCAAGATAGGCAACATCAAGGACAGTGTGAGCTCAGGAGTGCCGTGGTCCCGTGGTTAGCGTAAGCAGCTGCGGAACGAGAGGTCCTTGGTTCAAGTCTTCTCTCGAGTGAAAAGTTTAATTTTTTATTTTCAGACAATTATCAAAGTTCAGGCACTCACACATAATCAACTTCGTTCTCCAAAATTCCAGGACATGTTCAGATTTGCTAAGACATATGCAGGATTTGACGGTCTACACACGGAAATTTTGAAAACGTTAAAAACATATGTTTTGACAGAGCACAGGGAAAACTGTGCGACTGTGAAACTGTTGCATTCATTTGTTGCAGTTTATGTGACAAACTCTTATGTTTTCATCACTTTTTTGGGAGTGATTATCACATCCACAAGAAAAACCTAAATCGGGCAAGGTAGAAGAATCTTTTTACCCATTCGCCAAGTGTACAAGTTAGGTGGGTCGACAACATATTCCTGTCATGTGACGCACATGCCGTAGCCGGCACGGTACCTCAGTGTGCTCGGTCAGAGGGTTAGCCGCCCTCAGTAATAAATAAATAAAAAAAAAACTGAGTTACTAGATCAACAACGAACTTAAAAGGGTGTCATTCGACGTCCGCCCCGATCAGATACAACGAACGAAAACGAACAAAATGAAATTAAAAAAAGAAGTGTCGCATAGAATATATCAGACGTGTTTTCCTCTGGAGGAATCAGTTGACCTATGACCTTGCGATCAAATGTTTTCGGTTCCCATTGGAGAGGCACGTCCTTTCGTCTACTAATCGCACGTTTTTGTGGTGCGGTCGCAAAATACAGACACTGAACTTATTACAGTGAACAGAGGCGTCAATGAACGAACGGACGGACAGATCATAACTTTGCGAAAAAAAGAAAGTAAACTTTTCACTCGAGGGGAGACTTGAACCAAGGACCTCTCGTTCCGCAGCTGCTCACGCTAACCACGGGACTACGGCGCTCCTGAGCTCACACTGTCCTTGATGTTGCCTATCTTGCGCATGGACTACTCAGTTTGTATATTTTGCTTATTTTTTTCATAGTTCCACACAACTTCCTCCTGTTTTCTCGATTGATCTGTGTTCAATTTTTCAAGGCCTACCCACTGTGCCAACTTATAACTAAATCTGAGGGGGGTGCGATGGGAAGGTTCCCTTGTCAGTCCATTCTCGCTACTTTCGTGAATGATGATGAAATGATGAGGACAACTCAAACACCCAGTCATCTCGAGGCAGGTGACGGGAATTTCTGAACACTCTGTGTAGATACTTGTTTTGTAAATGAAACTACCTTTTCCTGCTGCTAGGTACTTTATTTATCCCACACGCGTTTCGCCTTCTCCTGTTCTAAGGCATCATCAGTGGGATCTATAACGATACAGTTTTCTTACTTTTAGATTATTAAACAGTTCACTTCGCGATTATTTTGTAAAAAAGTAATTACTTAAGATTTGCTGATCTGCGTTTCCTCACATCTGGTCTGGAGGTCGCACTACCACTTTTATCACTGCCATATAATCACATCTTTGTGTTCTCGCCTTCCACACAGTGTTCCCCATGTTTCTCACTCTTTTTTTGTGGTGGATTACTGTTCTTTTGTCACTCGATACAACTATACTAACTTCTATTTATGATGAAACTTCCTGGCAGATTAAAACTGTGTGCCCGACCGAGACTCGATCTCGGGATCTTTGCCTTTCGCGGGCAAGAGCTCTACCATCTGAGCTACCGAAGCACGACTCACGCCCGGTACTCACAGCTTTACTTCTGCCAGTATCTCGTCTCCTACCTTCCAAACTTTACAGAAGCTCTTCTGCGAAGGTTCTTCGGTCGGCACGGTAGCTCAGCGTGTTCGGTCAGAGGGTTAGCTGCCCTATGTAATAATAAAAAAAAACTGAGATAATCGATCAACAACGAACCTAAACGGATGTCTCGCGACGTCCGCCCCGAGCAGAGGCAACGAACAAGAGAGAACAAAATGAGATTTAAAAAAAAAAAAAAAATGATAGAGCTCTTGCCCGCGAAAGGCAAAGGTCCCGAGTTCGAGTCTCGGTCGGGCACACAGTTTTAATGTGCCAGGAAGTTTCATATCAGCGCACACTCCGCTGCAGAGTGAAAATTTCACTCTCGATGTAAGATGTTTATACCGTGTGTGTGTGTGTATGAGTGAGTGAGTGAGTGAGTGAGAGAGAGAGAGAGAGAGAGAGAGAGAGAGAGAGAGAGGGGGGGGGGGATAGATATACCCGACGAGGTTTTTTTTTCTGTGTAGAATACAAGTGAACTTAATAATCGAGCTAGCAAAGTAAACATGGTGGTTCATTACGTTGCCAGTAGCGAATACTGCTCTCAAAATCTAAGTTTTCACTTTTATGTTAAGCAGACTAGCACTTGCAACAAAGGCATTCTTGGCCAAGACAAGTCTACTAGTATCAAACGTAGGCAACAATTTGTGGAAGATATTTCTGATAATGTACGTATGGAACACAGTGAAACAGGACTGTGGGAAAAGCGGAACAAAAGAGAATGGATTGGTAAGGTAAGGAATGAGGACGTTCTCCACAGGATCAGCGAGGAAAAGAATATATCGGAAACGTTGGCAAGAAGAAGGGACAGAATGATGGGACATCTGTTAAGACATCAGGGAATAGAGGGTACCGGAGGTAGCTGTAGAGGGTAAAAACTGTAGGGGAAGACAGAGACTGGAATACGTCCAGCAAATAATTGAGGACGAATGTTCAATCGCTACTCTGCGATGAAAAGGATGGCACAGTGAAGGAATTCGCGGCGGGCTGGATCAAACCAGTCAGAAAACTGATGACTCAAAACAAGTTGTTGTAGTCCAAGACTGAACTTTGGATCAGGTCACGCGGGGAATTCTTGAAAATAAGCTTCATTGTATTCATTTATTTAGTAATATGTCTTTCTTAATATTAGTATTACTATTTATTTATGAACTTGTTTATTTTATTATGTTGTATTCCACGTTTTGTTGATGTTATTCATTATACTACAGTGCACTCGATTTCTTAAAATGTGGACTCCAATAAAATTACGTGATAACCGTATGTAGGTACAAGAAAGTACTAATGTAATTGTAACAGTTTCTGTGAAATACATTCTGCGTCTCATTTCCTTGTGTCGTAATTTGATTGGATCTTTTACGTCATTACAAGTTTAGGGCTTTGCTGATAGTAAACAGCAAAAATAAGAAAAATGCTACTCAGTACAAAAGAAATAATGAAAAGCAGAAATGAATATAATTGTTTCAATCACGCGCTTTTTATGCTATATTCCGGCTTTCCTTAACGCCGCATTATGTTCTTGACTGTAGGGATCTAATCGAAAGTAATTATACTTTAATAACACTGTCAACTACTTTATCTGAAGAGTCGATTTACGTACTCTTTTAACTTGGTGGTTTCAATCGTGCTGTACAAAATGAAAATATGGAATACAATAATATTATTTTCACTTAAAGAAACATATTTTCAATATTTAAGCTGTCAGTATGGGTTGCAATAATTTTCTAAACACATATTTTGTCGATATGACTCTATACCTAATTGGGGAAGTGTGTAAAGACTGTGCTGAACATTTTTAGGGTTCGCCGACAGTTGTCTGACACTGTTATGTCAAAGGGTATAAGTACACTACAAACTGTAGGTCTCATTACCAAATACAGAAATGACATTAAATTTACTAATGCACCTGGAATACAGTAATTAGTGGTATTTCTAAGCTGTTAAAAACAAAAAGTAGCCATTTGAGTATAGAATGTGGGGCACATAGCTGTAATTATTTTGAAAAACATTTTAATCGATACGATGAAAGTTTTTTCAGCTTTAAGACCAATTTTCTCTCAGTCAAAACAATAAAAAGTTTTTTAGGCTATTGAAGTACGGGGAGATACTTTTTAATCTGAAAAACAGTTGGGATAAAAATTAGAAAACATGAAAATAAACGAAGCAACTTATGTTGGTCAAGCGGTGCGTGAAGGGATAAATATAAGGCTTTGTGAAATCGGTCGCGATGTTCAGGTTTTGTAACATGACAATAACGAAAATTGCTGACACTAAAAGGACATATCATGAGTGTGCCTACACATATTTGTCGTCAGCTTCTGCACGGCATGGTGGCCACATTTCACAACACTTGTGACCCGTCTGTCACGCGAACCAACTAACCCACCCTCTGACGTTCCGCGACAGTGGCCGCAGTTTATGGGGGTCACCTAATGACCTGATTGCCTGCTTCACTTACGAATACGGAACACTCTTGTTAATCGTGTAATCTCCGCATTCTTCTGCGGACCTATGATAGCATTCATTCCTCCTCTAAAAACAAAATTAGGAATCCATTACCCACCTAAAAGAGGAAAAATAGATTTTGAACCACCTGTGTAGTGGAAGTGTCACTCGAGCTACGTACCGTACATGTGCAGTCTGATCGATCCACAACAGTTAATAAAGAAGTGATGCCCATTTACACTTTATTTTCAGTACAGCCTTTTTTCGTGATCGGAAATCTGTAAATGTGTGACGTTATAAATTCATATTACTGTCATCAATGCCTGTAGCATCCTTATAATCCGTTTCAATATCGAAACATGGAAATTAATCGGTTGCTCACTATGTGTCGAGCTTATTATGAAGATAAGCTTATCTGCTTGTTCCAGCATGCGCGGGGGACTCCATTAAACTGACCAACAAAATCGCACAATATTGCGTTTACCGATACTGATTAAAAAAAGACAGATTGCTCGCTAGCTCATTTTGTCTATCGCCTCAGGTGGAAGCGTACGGTTATCGGCTTATCAACGACGCGTGTGAGCGACAATGAAGAAGTGATGGAAAACTCTCCATGTACAACAGCTGACGTCACTCGATACGAGCCAACAAAACCCACGCGCTCTCAAGCGTCAGGCATGAAAACGGTTGGAGTGAAAATTTTTCTAAATAACACGCATCCAAATTTATTTCTTTTATTCCGCTAGGGTCCTGTTTCCATGCTGGACAATGAGATTGTATGTATATACCCTGAAACTTGATATAATATACTGGTACTCTTTACTAACAGGTGCACAATATTATGTTACACGAATCTTATATTTATAATTCGCATCGTGTTTCAGGCCTTAAGCCTTCATTAGACGTCCGTTGAGAACCGTTCAACAGTCAACGATTTTAATGTTGTTGATAGCACAGTGCTCCTTGTGGCACTTGTCTTTAGTCACACAAAACTAAATATAATTACTGCAGCCAGTCTATACATACCTGCGTAATATAATAAAGTGCCAAATTAATCACAGTGCTCACCTAATAAATATTTGTGACCAAACGCGCTGCAACTTAGAAGTATACAGAAAAATACCGCTTGCGGTATGAAACTATAAACGGATTGTTGACTGATTTCAACATAACAAAGAAAATATTAACTATTATGCTGCGCCTGTAAATAATTTGATTGAAGCTCATCGTAGAACAAAACGCTATAGCTACAAACTCAGTATCCTATGCTGATGCCACAGATATTTCAAGAGAGTCTCATTTTTCACATTTAAAATTGACTACGAGGCAGTTTTGTGCAAGATGCGGGCAGCGACTGTTTAATGTCGTCAAAAGCAAATGCTAAAGCGAATTTCTCAGTAGATTTCGGACGGAACAAGTGCGCCAATCTGATTCTTTGTTTGAGGTGGGGGTCCGGCATCTCATGCCAGGAACAAAACAACTACCGAAGCAGCAAGTCGAAGAGACAGTGGCACAGCGCAAAAAAAAGGGGAGGGAGGGAGAGAGAGAGAGAGAGAGAGAGAGAGAAGGTAAGTCTGCGTGATCTGCCAGAAAGCAAAAGGGAGAAAGGAACAACTGACAGATACTGACTTAGTTTGGACAATAATAGTGAGAAGTAGTCTGCATGGTAAGAAATAAAAGAAATCTCGTATTTCATTTTGTTACTAATATATTTGGGCAATGACAACACTTGAACTTTACGTGCGGACTGTTGGAATGTTCATACTGTAAACAACACTTGGCTCCTGACTTGCAAGACCAGTCAAGGTGTTATGGTATTTGCACACTGCCATAGTGCAGACTGTTAAACCTTTGATTCCCAACTATTACACAAACAAAAAATATCACAAAATTTACCTTTATCGTGTGCAAGAAGATATCGGCAAAAAGTAAACAATTATTTTAAGGAGGTGATTTCACATTGGAATATAATTTTAAAACTTTTCACTTAACTAATTTTTATTATCATAGTAAGCAACAAATACAAGAATAAATTGGCGAAAAGTAAACAATAAATTATTTTGAGGAGGTTGTTACATATTGGAATATACCTTTAAAACTCTTCACTAAATTAACCTTTATTATCAGAGTAAGCAACGAATAAAAGAATAAATTGGCAAAAAGTAATGAATCAAATGCTTTAATGTTGTAGTTTCTCTTTACAACCAGTGAGACATACATTTTACAACCACTTATCATTTCATGAAATTTATTGAAAGCAATTTCGCCTTTTTTCTGGACACATCTCAAAACTTCCATGAATTCTCAATGCCTAAAACAAGTAAAAGTGTACCTAAAATTTAATAAATTTTCATCAAAAGTAAATACTGTTCCAGTGATAACATTTCGAAACCACTCATAACAGCAGTACTACAAACTCAAATTTACGTGACAATAACTTTAGATATACTTACTTTCACTGACAGTGATCTCCTCAGATCACTGTAAAATCACTATAAAAGAAAACCGCATGTCACGATCTTCTACAATTACACAGCGCAATATACGTGCCGACTGTTCCTTGCAACGTTGTGAGCGACCTCTACAATGGACGACATTCGTAGAAATATCTAGTGTTCCGTTAGATGTCTCTGCTGTGGAGGTTTGAGGCAGGAACCATTGGCACTCAACTGATCCGACCGTATGGAATGAATTCTCAGATATGTAAATGGCTCTAAGACTTTTCACGAATTAAACCCCAGCACGTTGTCAGGTTACCACAAGTAAGCTCCTGTTCATCTTCTTTTTTCCTCGACTTTATCCCGTAGCACCACAGGACCGGCACTGTTAGTGGTAGAGGATGGCCGGACTTCCTTCCTGTCGCTAAACCAAGACTAGGCATATTTCACGGTTTGAGGAGAGGGAGGGTCCACCATTGCAGAGGGTTGATTTAAAAAATCGCACGAAATCAGTGGAAGGAATCACTCGCGAGTTCTGAAGTGCTAACTGCAGTACGGCTAGCACAACGAATGTGCGTAGGGAGTGAAAAAGGATGGGCTAATATGGCTCCTATAAGCCACACATTTCTGTAATCATGATTAAGCGACGCTTCGGGTGGTGTAAACAAGTGATGCCACTGGGTACTTGATGACTGGACATAGCAATTTAGACTAATACCTCACATTATACCCTGTAGTAATCGGATGGAAGGGTCCAACGTCTGCTCTGGTTTCGGTTCTTGAGGAAAAATGGGCTGTCATTCCTCCACAGACATTCAGAATCATCATTGAAAGAGTCCCCAGCTGAGTTCAAACCGTCATAAAAGCAAACGCTGTGCATACCCCATATGAATGCCGGGTACTTTTGATTAGATGGAGTATGTGATAAAAACGATAAAGGGTAAGTAGGTTGTTTTCCTATTTAGATATTTTATTGAGTTTTAATTTGAAATAAACATGTAAAATACTGTGCAACACACCACCTGATAATGAATTGTCCGACTGACCTTGGATATTCGCCTATTTTTGATATCAAGCTTCCCAGAACAGCTCATAGGATGGCACATATAATTTGTAAAATCGGCGGAAAAGAATTTGAGCTCAGGTTTCGTTTTCCGGTCATCTCTGCCACGACGCTGTTCTCAGCCTTCCAATATTTTTACCTGGACAATAGAAGAGAGTGCCATGTCTATCTGGATGATTATGCGACTCTTAAAGTAATTCAGAACTCTAACTATATCGTTATACGCACAGCGCCGTTGGACTGTAAGAGCGAATAGGGCGAAAATAACAAATCCTGAAATTCATCAAGCATCTTAAATTGTAATTACAGCGTGCATTTCTACCAGATCTAAAGACGACATTGTGCCCGAGGAATTTTCCATACAATAAGATCCCAATTATCCTCTAAATAGAGCCAACAGATGACCATAGTTAATCAACTATAGACGACACGTTTTTCGACAGTATATTGTCAGAGATTTTTGAGGCCTTGAGGGCCATGGTCGACTTACAAACTGTTCTTCATGAATCACAAAGCACGAAACCCTTGCAGAAACGTGTGTGTATGCCTGCATCATTTCTGGCTGTTTATTCCTTGGTTGTGTCCGTTGATGGTCATGCGAAGTGTAAAAGTGCGTGACACGTGACTTTTTATGTAGGACGTATCCATCCATTCCTGCACTTGAAAAATACAAACTGTAGATCGAAACTTGCCAATGATGTTAAGTAAGGTACTAGTCTGGTGGGAGCATAGTCTGGTTGAAATGACTTTTTGTTAGGTCTGTAGCACAGTCAGAGAAGTACGCAATTGGCCGTCGGCCTCTCCCGCGAGCAAATCCCTTTAATGTTCGATACTTGCGAGGAGCCGACACCCTATTACTGTTGTTTTGATAAGGCTTGTTCACCATTTTCAGACCCATGTTGACTGCAAATGGAATGCACACTGATGCTTGTATTTCAGTACCACGTCGCCAGCAGCGTGGGGTAGCCGCGCGGTCTTAGGCGCTTTGTCACGGTCTGCGCGGCTACCCCGTCGGAGGTTCTAGCCCTCCCTAGGGCATGGGTGTCTGTGTTGTCCTTAGAGTAAGATAGTTTAAGTTAGATTAAGTAGTGCGTAAGGTTAGGAACCGATGACCTCAGCAGTTTGGTCCCGTAAGACCTTTATCACAAATTTCCAATTTACAACTACGTCGCCGTACCAGCACCGGCGCTTAACGTCAAGTCGACGCTAATAGCACAAACAACGCAAATCCTGCAGCACACAGCTTGAATTTCATTCTTATAAAATTGGGTACCCATACGGTAAATAGTTTTCCGTCTACACTGGCCCAAGTAGCGAAATTTTAGTATATAACCACTCTGCACATCTGTAAGACAAAACCAGCAGCTAGTTAAGATTACCTTGTTAAATAGAGCGAAACCGGTCAATAAATAATACTGATTGCGACTTGTCGCTATCCTACAAATTTAATTACAACAGTTGCTGATTTATTTTAATTAATCAAAAATGGCTCTGAGCACTATGGGACTTAACATCTGAGGTCATCAGTTCCCTAGACATAGAACTACTTAAACCTAACTAACCTAAGGACCTCACACTCATCCATTCCCGAGGCAGGATTCGAACCTGCGACCGTTGCAGCAGCGCGGCTACGGACTGAAGCGCCTAGAACCGCTCGCCACAGCGGCCGGATTTTATTTAATCCAGACCAGGTGAAACTTCACGTTAGGAACCCATATTTCATTCAGTGACTGCACAAAAACATTGGCCAAAGTCTACAGACTCAAGTCCGGTAGATTAGAAGACTGTAACTGGCAACAACGTAAGATCGGGTCTCTATACCGGACCGTGCTTCGAAACCGGAAACCTCGCGTTTCGCTACATGCTTAGCGAGTTAGCTATCTCGGCACGATTCTCGACTGGCCCTCACACATTTAGTGAGTTTCGTGCCCGGATATCTGAGTCAGTAAGGGCATTGCCAGCAAAGGGCAAGGTTCCGGCTTCGGGTCCCGGTCGGTAACACAGTTTTAATCTGCCAGAAAGTTTCAAAACAGCGCACACCCCGTTGCAGTGTGGAGAAGTCATTCTGGAAGTACAGGGTGTTTATAAATGAATATGGGGTTTTTAACGCTTTATGATATTTATTATATTAAATTTACAGTTATAAATGGTACGTCAGATGACCAAGAACCTTCAATGTGAGCACCATTTGTCACACGGCACACATCAAGTCTATAGCCGAGTTGTTCAAAAACGTTTATAAGTGTGTCTTCAGCGATTGTGGCAACAGCTGCTTCAATCCGGTTTCTTAATTCATGGAGGTTCTGCTGGTAGCGGAGGCATGTACACACGATCCTTGATGAAGAACCAAAGGAAACATAACTAACCTAAGGACATCACACACATCCATCCATGAGGCAGAATTCGAACCTGCGACCGTAGCGGTCGCGCGGTTCCAGACTGAAGCGCCTAGAACCGCTCGGCCACACTGGCCGGCTAGAACCCCGATATTCATTTACAAACACCCTGTAATTATGTAACCGAGAGGTGAGGAAATCGAACTTGGAGGATATCGGATACTGTGTGCTCAAGACTGAGATCTGAAAACTTAATTAAAACTCGAACTGATTTGTCGTCTATAAACAGAACGCACACTAGACGACACAAAATAAGAGAAAAGTTAAGTTTTATAAAGTGGTGGTATGGCCTATAGTGTTGCACTGTAGGGACAATTCGACTAAGGAAGGACAAGACAACTATTCCAACGAAACTGCCGAGAAGAATGGCCAAATAAACCCTTATGTAAGGTATGAATTAAGAAACAAAGGCTTTGGACATGAATTAAAAGTCGGCCGCGGTGGCCGAGCGGTTCTAGGCGCTTCAGCCTGGAACCGCGCGAGTGCTACGGTCGCAGGTTCGAATCCTGCCTCGGGCATGGATGTGTGTGATGTCCTTGGGTTAGTTAGGTTTAAGTAGTTCTAAGTTCTAGGGGACTGATGACCTCAGATGTTAAGTCCCATAGTGCTCAGAGTCATTTGAACCATTTTGAACAGGAATTAAAGCCACTAAACGTGACGGAAAAGAAATAAATACGAAAAGCAACTTATGAGCTCGCCTATTACGATGAAACACAATAGATCTGCAAGCAAAACTTGGTTGTACTAAACTTGGTTGTACTGTCACGGAAACTGTATTATGTGTTCGGAGAGATGTTGGAGCCGCGCGGGATTAGCCGAGCGGTGTGGGGCGCTGCAGGTATGGACTGTGCTGCTGGTCCCGGCGGAGGTTCGAGTCCTCCCTCGGGCATGGGTGTGTGTGTTTGTCCTTCAGATAATTTAGGTTAAGTAGCGTGTAAGCTTAGGGACTGATGACCTTAGCTGAAGACTGAAATGGGAGGATGACCTTGAAATTTCTATTTGAGGGAATCTGACTGCGCGGTCCACAACGAAGAAGGAGAAGAAGAAGAAGATGATGATGATTCCTGATCATCACCATGAAGTCTTTTACGCTGGTTGGTGCATTATCTTTGTGAAAGAGCTCTTTTTTTCCGTGCTAACCTTCATTTTTTTCAGCCAACTCAAGTTTCAGACGATCCAACAATGGAGCATAATAGGTTCCAATCATGGCTCTGACTTATTCCAAGTAATCTTTGTAGATTATTGCTTGGGCATCCAAAAAGCAATGCCTATTACCATACCAACTAACAAACTGATCTTTGCCTTCTGCGGTGCCCTATCAACAGCGTTTGTCCATTGTTTTGAATGCCGTTTTGACTCTGGTGAATAATGATGGATCCAGGTTTCATCGACAGTCACAAATCGGCTCGAAAAGTCTTGCGGACAGCGATTAAAGATGATCAGATATCGTGTAGAAATATTTTACTGGATGCACTTTCGGTCGACTGTGAGAAATCGCCGTACGCACCTCAGCTCCGTCTTAGCCAAATCTTCGTGCATAATATCATGCACTTACTCAGTTGAGATGCCTGAACTGACCATTTCAGGTGGCTGTCAGCAGTGGTTCAAAATGACTCTGAGCGCTATGGGAAATCTGAGGTCATCAGTCCCCTAGAACTTAGAATTACTTAAACCTAACTAGCCTAAGGACATCACGCACACCCATGCCCGAGGTAGGATCCGAACCTGCGACCGTAGCAATCGCGCGGTTCCAGACTGAAGCGCCTAGAACCGCTCAGCCACAACGGCCGGCCTGTCAGCAATGGACTGTAAGCTGTACACTGTTGAAATTCTTTATACGACCATTTGAATAATCAGTCTTCCCAACCGTGAAGCTGCAAAAAAAGAAAAAAAAAAGTTTCATTCTTTCATAGAAATTCACCAGACTTAGCGAACAACCTTCGTATAATACGATATTGCAGTGTCTGTGTTGTTCTGAAGTACGATGAACTGTTCCTTTGGATATGCAAGCATGTTAGAATGAACATTCCATCATATTTCTGAATAATGCAGGCACTGCAATATCGTATTTAGCCGCCGACAACGGGCAAGCGACTTCCAATTAAAGTGACTCCTCTGTACGCGAATAATTATACGAAACGGATGTACGAGTACATGCTGTAGACACAGTATTGACGGCATTTGGAAGTTCGAGCCTGGCCGTAAGTAGTGTTCGTGTAGCCTAATGGTACGGCGACCGCTCGCGATAAGCAGGAAATCCTGCTTCGAGCTCCAGTCCAGCAGAAATTTTCATTGTTGTCATTCCATTATACAACTGACGGTTGTCCATTTTTTTCTGTAGCCAGTTACTAATACACAGCGTCACCGATTTAGATTCGGTCCAACTGTCTCGGTGGACAAGTAAGAGGAGACTGAAAGCAACGACTGAATAACAGCCGAGCATAGCACTTTGAACGTGTGACGGTGGAACTTTAAGTTCCGTGCCACCCTCCGACGGTGGAAGGACAGAGGAGGTGTGCAGTAATGTGCCAATTCTACGGCCAAGGTGAAAAGTGGCTGGACGTCAAAAGGCAACTGCTAGTGACTGTACGAAACGGGCAGAAAAACGTGGTCGTATTGGGAGTATCGCCAGTCATAGACCGAATCCAAATCCTCCAGGATGGTGAGCGGAACGGGATGTTGGCGCCAGCGCCGTGGAACTGTGGTGCCGATGGGTTGAAGTCCAGCGATTGACTCACGGAGGACGTCCACTTTTCTGTACAGTTGGCGAGCCTTACGGCGAATGATCGTCTTGAGAAGGGCTGTATTTGTCTTCTCATGCAGAGTGACAATCCTGGTGAGCGGAGGGGCGTGAATGCTCCATCTGAGAACTTTTTCTGTAGGCGCTGGAGCGTCATCATCCGGGACTTACTAATCGTGGCCCACGCAGAGGAACCATACGTTAGTGAGGGTAGGACAACGGAGTGATACAGCCGGAGCTTGGTATCTAAATTCAGCTCTCGGCTGGAGAAGAGCGGGTACAAGGCCTTTGTCAACTTTAACCCTTTATGGGCGACGTATTCTGCGTGGCGGTGGAAGAAAAGTTTCTTATGCAACCAGACCCCTAGATACTTGGTAGCTTGGGACCACGGGATCTGGACGCCCCCCGATTGAGGTGTTGTTTCGGAGTATAGGGCGCCGTTTAGTGAAATACACAACCATGGTTTTTGCGGCATTGAGGGCCATTTTATTGGAGCCACACCAGGTGACTGTTGCGTCCACTTGCCTTTGGAGGCGAGCAGTGAGTTGATTAGGATTGCAGCGGTCGTATAAAGCGCCGTGCCATCGGGGTATTGCGCCAAATTGCACTGACGGAGGACGGACATGTCGTTGACATAGATACTAGAAAGAAGAGGGGACAGCACAGAGCCCTGAGCGGTACCCATTGACACGTGGCGTATACTGGAGCGCTTTCCCCGCTGAGCAACGAGGAAGGTCCTCTGGTGAAGGAAATCATCCACGATCTTAACGTAGATGTCAGGGATGGGCGTTTGCGTCAGCATCTTATACACCAGGTTGTCCTGTCAAATCTTATCATAAGCATTCTCACGTCCAAGAAGACCGCTGCCGTCGACATGTTGGAATTAAAACCCTTTCTGGTGTGCTTCGTGATCCGGAGAACTTGCAGTTCAGCGGACAGGTGGGAGGTATCCATATTTGCGATTACGAATACATTTCATTTATATCACCATCATATAACGCCGGGAACATTTCATTTTTAAAGTCAGTGTTTTTGGGGGATGTACAGAACTGTGGACGCGAAGTTAACCATTTAGTATTGCATCGTTGCGGGTCCTGGCGGCTTACGCAGCAGAACACACACACTTTATCGGTGGAGTTTCTTAATGAAGTCGCCGGCGCGGTCACCGCCAGAGTGACGACGTAAAACGGACGGAGGCGCAGCTGGCGCGCTCTGGCGTGGAAAGGCTGCGGAGAGATGCGGGCCATCCATCACGAGGCGGGGACGCACGGCGGGCGACGGCCACTCCGCCCGATTGCTGCTGCCCGCAGCCTCTGCTGACACGAGGTGTCGCGCCTCGCCACGTAACGCACGCCCTTCCTACACCACGCCAGCTGCCCCGTGCCAAAAGCGGTCAACTCCCTCTAACGACGAGGGCACCGTACCAAACACAATATCACTGCATACGCTGTTAGACGTAGAAGAAGGTCTTGTACTCACAGAATTATGCTTCCAGATTGAATGAAATCAGTGTCACAATTTCTATGTCCAATGTGCAGATAATAGTGTATCGACAGTCAGCGGTTCTCGCTAGGTTGTCTTGTCTAGTCATTTCACAGAGCAGTTCTGTCACAAGGCATAATATCGAATCTGTAATGTTGTAAAGTTACAGATATACACTGAGGTGGTAAAAGTCATGCAATGACGATTTCACATATACAGATAACGGCAGTGCATTGGCGGAGCTACAGTCTGGAACCGCGCGACCGCTACGATCGCAGGTTCGAATCCCGCCTCGGGCATGGATGTGTGTGATGTCCTTAGGTTAGTTAGGTTTAAGTAGTTCTAAATTGTAGGGGACTGATGACCTCAGATGTTAAGTCCCATAATGCTCAGAGCCATTTGAACCATTTTGAACAAGTTGTTCCATTGTTCTGTAAATAACTCGTGTCAGTATTTTGTAAGCATAACTTATTAAATTGATATTTCAGTAATATAGCTGACAGCAACTGCCTTCATTTTAAATTGGAATTGGGGCATTATTCTTGAAGTCTGAGAATACACTGCCGCAGTGGATACACCGGTTCCCGTAAGATCACCGAAGTTAAGCGCTGTCGGGCGTGGTCGGCACTTGGATGGGTGACCATCCAGGCCGCCATGCGCTGGTGCCATTTTTCGGGGTGCGCTTAGCCTCGTGATGCCAATTGAGGAGCTACTCGACCGAATAGTAGCGGCTTCGGTGAAGAATACCATCTTACGACCGGGAGAGCGGTGTTCTGACCCCACGCGCCTCCTATCCGCATCCTCCACCGAGGATGACAAGGCTGTCGGATGGTCCCGGTAGGCCACTCGTGGCCTGAAGACGGAGTGCTGAGAATACACCGACGGAAAAAAATCGAAACTACAAGAAGAAATTGTGCTACACACACGAAAGTTCGTAGGCGTGTTTCTACATATGAGAGATGGTATCTATTCAGATTTCACGTCAGATGCATAAGAGTCGCGCTAGTAGCGCCACTATGAGGATGCAAATCAGGGTTGCTTTAAATAAATGCTGTAACGGTCGCGAACGTCAGTTATCTTTGAGATTGGACGTGATGAGTTGATGTTAGTCAAGAATGCCTTTAAGGCGATCAAGACGCCATTATCAACAGCTCAGAGTCTGAACGAGGTCGGTTAATAGTGCTACTAGAAGCTGATTATTCCTTCTGAGATATTGCAGAATACAGGAATGTAGCCAATGTACGTAACTGGGGCAGCGGCACGAGAATGTACGGTCACAAAGGACCGTGCTCCGGACGGCCGCGTGTTACTACCGAGAGAGAAGACCATCTTGCTCGGTGTATGGCTCTGGCGCATCGCACTCCGTCTGCAACAACAATCTGAGTGGTAGTTAGCACACACAAAAAGAACTGTTTCAAATCGGTCACTTCAAGGATAGCTCCGAGCCAGACACCGTGTAGCGTGTACTACACTGACCCCAAACCACCGCCATTTGTGTCTTCAATGGGGTCAAGCGGGAGTTCATTGAAGGGCAGGGTGGAGGTCTTTTGTGTTCTCTGATGAAAGCAGAATATGGTGCAGGTGCTAGTGTGGCCGTATGATGATACAAGGAGGTCAGAGGAGGGCCTGCAAGCAGTCTTTCTGCGTGGTCTGTAGTACGATTTCGAATGATAGCATGAGAATTCTTGTTGTTATTCCACGCACCCTGACTACAAATCTGTACGTTAATCTGGTGATTCGACCTGTTGTGCTGCCATTCATGAACAGCGTTCCAGAGGGTGTTTTCCACAGGATAACGCCCGCCCACATACCATCCTGACAAGCGACTATACATCAAATTGCGTGCATATGGGGCATCGTCTCAGTTGTGTGACTGGATTCGTGATTTCCTCTCAGAGAGGTCACAGTTCGTAGTGATAGACGGTAAATCGTAGAGTAAAACAGAAGTAATATCTGGCGTTCCGCAAGATATTGTCATAGGCCCTCTGCTGTTTCTGATTTACATAAATGATCTAGGTGATAATCTGAGCAGCCTCCTTAGATTGTTTGCAGATGACGCTGTAATTTACCGTCCAGTAAAATCATCAGACGATCAATTCCAATTACAAAATGATCTAGAGAGAATTTCTGTATGGTGTGAAAAGTCACAGTTGACACTAAACAAAGAAAAGTGTGGGGTTATCCACATGGGTACTAAAAGAAATTCAATAAATTTTGGGTACACGATAAATCTCACAAATATAAGGGCTGTCAATTCGACTAAATACCTAGGAATTACAATTACGAGCAACTTAAATTGGAAAGACCACATAGATAATATTGTGGGGAAGGTGAAACAAAGACTACGCTTTGTTGGCAGAACACTTAGAAGATGCGACAAACCCACTAAAGAGACAGCCTACATTACACTTGTCCGTCCTGTGCTGGAATATTTCTGCGCGGTGTGGGATCCTTACCAGGTAGGATTGACGGAGAACATCGCAAAAGTGCAAAGAAGGGCATCTCGTTTCGTGTTATTGCGCAATAGGGGTGAGAGTGTCGCCGATATGATACGCGAGAAGGGGTGACAGTTACCGAAAATATTTTGTTGACACCCACCTACGTAGATAGAAATGATCATCATAATAAAATAATAGAAACAGGAGCTCGAACGGAAAGATTTAGGTGTTCCTTTTTCCCACGCGCCATTCGAGAGTGGAATAGTAGAGAAGTAGTACGAAAATGGTTCGATGAACCCTCTGCCAGGCCCTTAAGTGCGAATTGCGGAGTAACCATGTGGATGTAGATGTAGATGAAGACCATTGTTGTAACCCAACATGCTCTACAGACTGTCGACATGTAGCCTTGGCCTGCTCGATCAACAGATCTATCTGCAGTCGAGCACATGTGGGACATCATCGGACGACACCAGCGTGATCCACAGCCATTACCTGTATTAACCGACCAAGTGCAACAAGTGTGGAGCACCATCCCACAAACTGACATCGGGCAGCTGTACAACACAATTCATGCAAGTTTTCGCGCTTGCATTCAACATTCTGGTGGTTACACCGATTGTTAACTTAACCAGCATTTCACATTTGTAATGGCTTATCTCGCTCTTACGTTAACCTGTGATCTTGCAATATTCATTACTAAAATATGTTACTTAGACAAATGTATTCCTCAAATTTCATTCTTACATTAATTATTTCTTGGTGTTGCTATTTTTTTTTTCTGTCAGTGTACTTAACTATTATGAAATATCTTGCACACTGGGTGGAACAGTCAGGTCACGGCTAGCCCTATCAAGGATCTCAATACTACTCAGAGAATATAGTCTACCTCCGTGGCCTTGTTTCCCCTTAGCTCTTTCAGTGCTCCGTCAGATTCTTCTTGCAGTACTGTGTCTTCCATCTCATATTCATCTACTTCTTCTTATACACTCCTGGAAATGGAAAAAAGAACACATTGACACCGGTGTGTCAGACCCACCATACTTGCTCCGGACACTGCGAGAGGGCTGTACAAGCAATGATCACACGCACGGCACAGCGGACACACCAGGAACCGCGGTGTTGGCCGTCGAATGGCGCTAGCTGCGCAGCATTTGTGCACCGCCGCCGTCAGTGTCAGCCAGTTTGCCGTGGCATACGGAGCTCCATCGCAGTCTTTAACACTGGTAGCATGCCGCGACAGCGTGGACGTGAACCGTATGTGCAGTTGACGGACTTTGAGCGAGGGCGTATAGTGGGCATGCGGGAGGCCGGGTGGACGTACCGCCGAATTCCTCAACACGTGGGGCGTGAGGTCTCCACAGTACATCGATGTTGTCGCCAGTGGTCGGCGGAAGGTGCACGTGCCCGTCGACCTGGGACCGGACCGCAGCGACGCACGGATGCACGCCAAGACCGTAGGATCCTACGCAGTGCCGTAAGGGACCGCACCGCCACTTCCCAGCAAATTAGGGACACTGTTGCTCCTGGGGTATCGGCGAGGACCATTCGCAACAGTCTCCATGAAGCTGGGCTACGGTCCCGCACACCGCTAGGCCGTCTTCCGCTCACGCCCCAACATCGTGCAGCCCGCCTCCAGTGGTGTCGCGACAGGCGTGAATGGAGGGACGAATGGAGACGTGTCGTCTTCAGCGATGAGAGTCGCTTCTGCCTTGGTGCCAATGATGGTCGTATGCGTGTTTGGCGCCGTGCAGGTGAGCGCCACAATCAGGACTGCATACGACCGAGGCACACAGGGCCAACACCCGGCATCATGGTGTGGGGAGCGATCTCCTACACTGGCCGTACACCACTGGTGATCGTCGAGGGGACACTGAATAGTGCACGGTACATCCAAACCGTCATCGAACCCATCGTTCTACCATTCCTAGTCATGCAAGGGAACTTGCTGTTCCAACAGGACAATGCACGTCCGCATGTATCCCGTGCCACCCAACGTGCTCTAGAAGGTGTAAGTCAACTACCCTGGCCAGCAAGATCTCCGGATCTGTCCCCCATTGAGCATGTTTGGGACTGGATGAAGCGTCGTCTCACGCGGTCTGCACGTCCAGCACGAACGCTGGTCCAACTGAGGCGCCAGGTGGAAATGGCATGGCAAGCCGTTCCACAGGACTACATCCAGCATCTCTACGATCGTCTCCATGGGAGAATAGCAGCCTGCATTGCTGCGAAAGGTGGATATACACTGTACTAGTGCCGACATTGTGCATGCTCTGTTGCCTGTGTCTATGTGCCTGTGGTTCTGTCAGTGTGATCATGTGATGTATCTGACCCCAGGAATGTGTCAATAAAGTTTCCCCTTCCTGGGACAATGAATTCACGGTGTTCTTATTTCAATTTCCAGGAGTGTATTTCTATAGCCTTGTCTTGACGTTCTTTTGGTTATTCACTACTTCTTTAAAATTGTTGATTCATTAATGTACCCTGTTATACCGATGGCTACTCTGCCCCGGCGGCATCTGTCTTGTTCTGCCGGCAAATGTACAGGAGACGAGCGGCAAGGATGCAAGCAGGCAGCTCTTCGCTACGCACATGACCCAAGCCCCGCCCCTTATCTAATCGAAACGGAAGGCCTGACTTCAGGGGTCAGTGCGTCTCAGCGTCAATCCGAGACGGATAAATGGCAGCAATTCTATACCCATGTAATTGAAATAACAAAATGGATATCTGTTGTATAAAACATGTCTGTTGAATATGGCAGCGGATAGGCTATCGTGTGTAATGTTCTTGATGAACTGCCTCTTAGTGATGCACTGAGATGATTTTTTTCGCCTGTCTGATCAATAAAGTCCAAGCTATCAGATTCAAATCAGAAACTACATACTCTATTTTAAATGTGCAGCTGAACTACTTCTTTTCTTGGTAATAGTTTTCTATGAAAAAAAAACATTCTTCATAGTATGTATGCTCTTTTGTAGCGTGTTGTAATGGAAAGGGCGCTGAGTAGAGTATCTGAAAATAAGTGAAGAATCAGGAGACGACTCGTTTCCATCCTATAGACTCGCGAAGATGTCGTCCATGATGTGTCAGTACAGTTCCAGCAATAAATAGCTAAAAAAAACAAAGGCTAAACGGAAGCAACTTCAGCTGAAAATACCAAATACTGTAACTAATCATATTTATTGCTCTTCCCACTATTAGGGTAAGGTGGGGTAAATGCGACCTAGTAATTTCTTGTGGCTATAAAACGCTTATCCGAGGTCGGATCTTAACGTTATATACATTAAATTGTAAGTAATATAAAGGAGCAACTGTTTGCAAAATATTTTTGTTATACCATGAATAGTTTTTGAGATAGTCGTATTTTAAGAAACGCCCATTTTTGCCATTAGCAAAAATGGTGGGGTAAATATGACCCCCTATTTGTTTGGCTGATTCTGCACAGAAATAGTTCTAAATGAACGGTTTTTTTGGGAAATAATTATAAGCAATTAAGTTTTTTAGATAAATGAAACACTGTATTAAAAAAACAATGTTCCCAGAATTTATTTATTATTCACAATAAAAATTATTCACAATAAAAATCAAAATACCTTACTGCAAGTAATGCAAGTTCCATTGCAGATAAAGCTATTAGGAGAAACACACTCGTGAGGAAGAGCGTTCTTGTATATAAATAACATCGCATATTATAGATATACTTCTATTAAATCAGTGACAAAGTCTCAGAACCTAACGCTAAATTCGGTAAAAATGTTTTTGATATAGTGAAATGCAAACCAGCTACACATTCCACAATTCCCTGTAATTCTGAATCTGTATTTATTACGCTACACTTAAATTACCTGATGTAAAACCATATCTTATATTGAAACGTCCCCTTAGAAAAATTATAAATGACTGTGCTTAAACTGACACACAATGTTCTTTAGCGCAACGCAATCGGACTTTCAAAAATCCCTACAAAAGAATGGCCCTGACTAACAATAACCTTTACCTTTCATGAGTCACTTACCTCACAAAAATCTTCGTTAGTCAAACTACTGCAATACAGAGTGCGCCAATACTGCCAGCTGAATAAAAGATTCTAACTACTGAAGGCACTAACTTCTGATAGGCATAGTTAGCAAATGAAAGATTTTGATAGAGAACAAACACTGTATTTACCTTAATAGTGTTCAAAAGTCATATCAGTTCATGACATCCAGTCTTACAAATTTACTGTCTCTGATGAACACACGTCCAGATCATCCGCTCTCAAAACTCCGCCATCTCTCTCCCCACATCCACCACTGCTGGCGGCTCACCTCCAACTGCGCAACGCTATGCGCTGTTAACAGCCAACTGCCCAACACTACAATAGCAAATTCCAACAATGCAAACCAGCCACAGACTGCACACAGCACAGTCAGTGATTTTCATATAGAGCGCTACATGGCGTTACCAACATAAAAACCTAAACAGCCTACTTGCAATATGTTAATATCTTCCGAAGGCTTTTAATGGCAGGCCGACATTTATTTATAACAAATCGTACCAAGAAGAATGTATTTTTGTTGGGTCTACAATGTGCCATTGCCTTGAAACACCATACTTCCATAAAATGTAAGTTACAAATCAAAAATTGATAACCATCAATAATATGGTTTTATTATTACCAATCGTACCAACAAACGAAGGGTTTCCGAGAAGTCTTCAGTTTTCTAGTGCTCTTAAATGACATATAATAATAGGAGGTAAGTTTTATTATTGGGTTGGTGTATGCTTTCGTAGCGTTTTCCCGCAGGTTTAATAGACACGAGAGATTCGCGTAACAGATACTTTAGTCATCAATAATATAGTCTTCTTGACTATTTACAACAGACAGTCTACGCTGGGGTAACTTCTCGATTCAGCGGCTGTAGAAATCACGTGGTATTGAGGTGAAGAACTCGTCGATCCACGTTCGGAACGCATTTTCATCTGAAAAGGAAATTCCTTGAAGGTTGTTCGATAGAGAGCGGAAATGATGAAAATCTGACAGTTCAAGATCAGGTGAATAAGGTGGACTGGGAAAGACTTCCCAACACAACTCCTGTATAATCTAGGAGAACACGGGCGGGCGTTATCGTGGAGTAGCGTCAGTTCACTCAGGTTTCCTGATCGCCGTTCTTGGACTGTGTCTGCAAGACGCCTCAGTTGATGATGATAAACGTCAGTAGTGAAGGCTGCACTTCGGGGAACGAATTCGTAGAACACCCCATCTTTGCCGCTCCACCAAATGTATAACGTTATCTTTTGTGGCTGCACACAAGTCTTTGCACGAGGAGTTGCTTCTTTGTTTGGACTCAACCCTTCCTTTCATTTCCTTATGTAAGCATAGAGACTCCATTTCTCGTCATCAGTAACGATACAGGATAGGAATGGTCGGTGTTGTTTACGAACCACTTGATGACGAGCGACCAGAGAAGCACAAATGGGCACTTGCTGATGTTTATTGTTTTGGTTTATAATATGCGATATACATACGCCGATGTTTTAACATTTTCCGTTGCATGCAAATGTCACACAATGGTGGAATGATCACAGTTCACCTCATGTGCCAGTTCTAGAGTACGATAACGTGGATTACTGTGGATTAATGCGTTTAAACGACCTTCGTCAAACCCCGAAAGTCTTTGTCAATGCGGTGAGTCACTAATGTTAAAGCGATCTTTCTTAAAACGAAAAAACTATTTTCTTGCCATGCTCTGCTCAATGGCATTATCCCCATACATGACAAAAAAGTTTCTGACTGCCTACGCTGGAGTCACCCGTTGTTTGAAATCAAACAGAAGTATACGTCGGAAATGTTCCGATTGCTATACTTGGTCCTCTGTTTTCTACCGTCCACATCTTCATTCACGATCTACAAATCACATAATGACAAATAATGACTTAGATAGAAACAGTGAACTACAAAGAAAAAATGACAATTTATAAACAAACCCGTAGCAACCGGAATACCAACATGCAAAACAAAAACGCTACGAACTTAGGCACCAATCCAATATTATAACAAATCGCACCAATAAACGATGGATTTTCGAGAGATCCTCAATTTACTGGTACTTTGAAATAGAATATATTCGTAGGAGGGAGGCTACAATAAAAAAACGTGGCAAATATGGGCTTCAGCTGAAAACCAATATGGAGTCTCCCGAATCTGTACTGAAAAGAGATGACGTGCGTTCTTCCATCTAATTGGTCTACGCTCAAACGCACGTTTAGAATATCTGGCATGCTTGATATTGTTCTACACTTTCGGAGAGACTCCGGAACGTGCTTTTTCCATTCTAGGACGTCAGAAACTCGGCACGCACAACTTTGACGTTCGAGTGCACGGTGTGTGTGACGACGGCTTTAAGGCCTCATCCCTGAGTGATGTTTTACTTTTACGTTATTTGTTGAACGACCCTCGTATATTTGCCCACGCTCGAGGAATCCACAACGGGAGCTCCCCTCGCGGTATCTTGAGCAGCGCCGCCGCGCACCCATTGAGCTGCGATGCTCCCGAAGAAATTAGTGTGTCGGCCTGGACGGCCGCCATGTCTGTTCGCGCCGCAATCGTACGATCCCGCGCTTTGCGGTCGCCAGAGTAGAAAATTAGCAGCGCGTTTGTCGGCGGCACTTTGGAACCAGAAGCAATTAAGCTCGCGGCCGAGTGGACGTGCAGTAATTAGGAAGAGCGCTGTGAGGTGGCGCCGGGGATCGCAGCGTTAAGCCGACTCCCCGCCGTGGCCCACTCCTGATGCCGCCCGCTGGATTCTCAGTTCCACTCCACTTGCAGCAAGTCACTGACCAGGCCATGCGCGACTTTCAAATTATAGGAGGCACTCACAGCCACGGCCGGGTACTCAATAACACGCTCACAGCTCTCGTAAAGAGCGTTCTGTGCTTACTCTGTTCTACATCTACATCTACTTGGTTACTCTGCAATTCACGCTTAAGTGCCTGGCAGAGGGTTCATCGAACCATTTTCATACTACTTCTCTACCATTCCACTCTCTAATGACGGGTGAGAAAAAGGAACCCCTAAATCTTTCCGTTCGAGCTCTGATCTCTATTATTTTATTATGATGATCATTTCTCCCTACGTAGGTGGGTGTCAACAAAATATTTTCGCATTCGGAAGAGAAAGTTGGTGATTGAAATTTCGTAAATAGATCTCGCCGCAAAGAAAACCGCCTTTGTTTCAGTGACTGCCAGCGCGATAACACGAAACGAGCTTCCCTTCTTTGTACTTTTTCGATGTCCTCCGTCAGTCCTACCTGGTAAGGATCCCACATCGTGCAGAAATATTCCAGCAGAGGACGGACAAGTGTAACGTAGGCTGTCTCTTTAGTGGGTTTGTCGCATCTTCTAAGTGTTCTGCCAACAAAGCACAGTCTTTGTTTCGCCTTCCCCACAATATTATCTATGTGGTCTTTCCAATTTAAGTTGCTCGTAATTGTGATTCCTAGGTATTTAGTCGAATTGACAGCTTTTAGATTTGTGCGATTTATCGTATACCCAAAATTTATCGCATTTCTTTTAGTACCCATGTGGATGACCTCACACTTTTCTTTATTTAGTGCCAATTGCCACTTTTCGCACCATACAGAAATTTTCTCTAGATCATTTTGTAATTGGAATTGATCGTCTGATGATTTTACTAGACGGTAAATTACAGCATCATCTGTAAACAATCTAAGGGGCTGCTCAGATTATCACCTAGATCAATTATGTAAATCAGGAACAGCAGAGGGCCTATGACACTTCTGTTCTACTCGACGATTTACCGTCTATCACTACGAACTGTGACCTCTCTGAGAGGAAATCACGAATCCAGTCACACAACTGAGACGATACTCCATATGCACGCAATTTGGTTAATAGTCGCTTGTGAGGAGCCGTTTCTTCTCTGACTGGTTTTTGCGCAGATGTCTCTGCTTAACTACACTTTCAAGAAGCTCTTCTTTGCGTATTACAAGCATCTACAGAGGTTTTAATACCCTTCTACAACACGGTATCAAAAGCCTTCTGGAAATCTAGGAATATGGAATTGATCTGAGATCCCTTGTCGACAGCACTCATTACTTCATGGGAATGCACAAGAACGATATTATCTGAATTCGTGTTGGTTGTGTGTCAATAAGTCATTTTCTTCAAGGTGATTCATAATGTTCGAGTACAGTATATGCTCCAAAATACTACTGCAAATTGAGGTCAGTGATATGGGTCTATAATTCAATGGGTTACTCCTATTTCCTTTCTTGAATATTGATGTGATCTGTGCCATCTTCCAGTCTTTAGGAACAGACCTTTCGTCAAGTGAGCAGTTGTATATGATTCCTAAGAAGGGGCTATTGTGTCTGCATACTCTGAAAGGAACCTGGTTGGTATACCATCTCGACCGAAAGACTTGCCTTTCTTAAGTGATTTGAGTTGTTTCGCAACTCCTAAGATATCTACGTTTATGTCACTCATGCTAATAGCTGATCTGGATTCGAATTGTGGAATATTTACTTCGTCTTCTATCGTGAAGGAATTACGGAAAACTGTATTTAACTCCACTTTAGTAACACCATCTTCGGTAACATTCCCACAGCTATTGTGCAGTGACGGTATTGATTGTTTTTTGCCACTGGTGTACTTTACATACGACCAGAATCTCTTTGGATTTTCTAGCATATTTTGAGACAATATTCAGATACAGCTGTCCTAGAAGCACCTAATCGTCAACTACTATGATGCAGTCAGCATCGCTTCCGTTTCGTAGTTTAGATGCTCAAAACACACACACACACACACACACACACACACACACACACACACACACACACACGAACCACTTGCACCAATTATACGAGGGTTTTTTCTGAAAGTAGGATGGTTTCATTTAGGATTCCTACACATCGTATTATTCCCCCCTCTTTTAGCCACGAAACCCTATTTTTCAATCTCTTTTTCTTTTAAATCTCTGTTCAATTTGACGGCCTTACGCCACCGTACTGGGAGGGCTTGTACACCTGAACGTTACCACTCTACTTGTCGACGTCAGACCAAACGTCTTGCTGCATGAATAACCTCCGTATCATCCGTACTGCTTTCGTGGAGTGTATCCTTCATTACGCCAAACAGACAGAAGCAGGAAAATCAGGGATCCGGGCTGTGTAATGGCTGAGGAAGAACAGGCCAGTGAAGTACTGTGAGCTCCTCTTGGACGCGCAAATTTGTGTGGGACATTGCGTTGTCATGGAGAAGGAGAAGTTTGATTGCGATCCGTCGTGCATCTCTAACGAGAGTGTCCGCACGTTCCAGTATAGCAGGAGTCACAGCTGTGAACCATCGATCACCTCGAAAGTGAGTGTTCAAACGTTCCACCAGTGCAGGAGTCACCCCCGTGTTCGGCCGGCTGGCACACTGGATATCGGACAGGTTTGCTCGACTTCATGGCGATGATGACAGACGCTTCACCCGACGACATAACGTGCTTTTGTTCATTGCCAGGTCTTTGTAGACATTGTTGAAGCTCATATGAATATCTGGGATACACTGATTTTCCACCAAATGAAATTCAATGGCAGCTCTTTGCTTGGAACGCACCTCCGTTGCAAGCGCCATTTTGAACGCTACGTATAGCGCTCCCATCTATCGGAACTTCATGAAACTATAGGGACTGAAGTGAGAATATTCTGCAATGTCCCACGATAAATTAAACATTTTTCAACCGAAATTGGTGGAGAAAAAAAAGTGATACGTTTCAAACCAAACGTCCCTCCTAGATTTGTCATACAAACATAGAAATAAACTGACTTGTTTCACATAAGGTAAAAAGCTGTACTCGTAATAAATGAAAAAAATTGTCCCATTCAAAAGTATTTTATGAGCTTGGATAACCTACCTTGGCCTCACCACTGACCATCACCTCACCTGGATCCCTCATCTCCGCTGTATCCAATCTAAAGCCCACAACCACCTCTGACTGAGCAAAACTCCTCTCTGGCCGGATATGGAGGATGAAACCCTCTACCATACTCCACACCTACAAATCCTTAATCCGTCCCATCCTCTGTAATGCCAGTCCCGCCTGGCTATCTAACCCCCCCCCCCCCCCCAAATTCTGTAAGTCCCTCCAAATCCTTGAGAGCCATGCACTCCACCTAACCTTCTGTATACGTCTCCCGTCCCCCACCTGATTCCTTTCCCCCATCTGCTCCTATTCCTTGAACATATCTGTATACTCACCACCTCCCACCACATTGATCTCCCTCATCTCATGTTTGCTCCTCTCCTCTCCAACTCCCGTCCTCTAGCGCGCCTTCACTGTTGTTGTGTCCCCCCCCCCCCCCCTTCATCTCCTTTCCCGAGGTGGCCTCCGTCAACTCCCACTCCCGGATGATGCCCTCTCTCCCTACATTTAACCCTCCCATCAACTCTGATCCTCACCTCCCATCCATTCCTCTGTCCTTTCACTGGGCTCCCTCGTGTTTTTTCCCCACCTACCCTCTCTCTGCCTCCCTTCTCCCCCTCCCCCCTGACTCCTTTTGTATCCTCCTCCTCTGCCTTTCCCCACTCCCTCTCCTGTCTGCCCAGCTCCCCCCTCTTATGGGTCCTCGTCCTCCGTCGGCTCCTTCCCCCCTCCCCCCACTTCGTTTTTTCCTCTCCTTGCCCCCTTTTCGTTCCCATCATCTGTCCAGGTTCCCCCTGTCTGCCCTCGGCTGTGGTGTGTCATATTTGTGCCAACTTTTTAGTGCAGTGTTCAAGTGAGTGTTCAGTGTTGTGCGTCTTTCCAAAGTGTTGCGAGCAGAAATCATGCTGTAGCTGGGTGTGGTTTTAATATATCTTGTGAACAGAAACCAGACTGTCGCCATGTTTTTTTGTCTGTCTCTTATTTTACCTGTCTGCTTCCTGTGTACTTTATTAGCATCACCAACTCTTTGTTTTATGTTTTAAGTTCCACAATTTTCCGCCATTTTACCATTTAAGTCGCCGACTTTATCTCCTGCTTTTATTATTTATCATCTTCATTTTTTTAAAACAAATTCTGTAATCTGAAGAGTGGCGTACTAAGCTGCTACCAGCCCACCCCCTTCGGGGGGGAATCGAAATTCAATAAAGGAAAAAAAATGGATAACAGACACGGATGCAACAATTTCCCATCTATCGCTACTAACAGGATCAATTTACACTTCCTCTGTTACTCATTGAAGCCATTTCTTCTCTGACTGGTTTTTGCGCAGATGTCTCTGCTTAACTACACTTTCAAGAAGCTCTTCTTTGTGTATTACAAGCGTCTACAGAGGTTTTAATATCCTTCTACAACACTTTATTTAAATACACCCATTCAGTCTGCCGAAAACAGTATCCAAGCGCGCTGTGTATCAACGACTACGTAGTATCTGTGTGAAAAAGTTCTGATATTTCAGGAAAAAGCCTTAGACCGTTTTTTACAAACGAATATTTGCACATTTCGTTCAACAAACCTCTCCTTTTCTTGTTTTGCTGGACCACTGAGTCTTCCACTGACCAAACGGGACATTAGTAAGTAATAGCTGAAATAATGTATGTTACAAAGGTGAGAAAACAGTGGTTACTTCTTAAATGATTCCAGATCTTCAGTATATACAAAGGAAATAAAATAATCTGTCATTTAGACTACAGTTATTTGTTTATTTGATTATTAATCGCTATAACACATCGAAAACTATCAAAATGCTAAAATATAACATAGTGTTCGATGACAAATGTACATCCGCGACTAGTTGAGGGCTGAAGGTGTGTCGTCTGTTAACTCTTGGAGCATTCCGGGACTGTCTGCTGAGAGTATGCTTTGACCAGGTACCCTTCGCAGCCATAGGCGAGGAAATGAAGAATCCCCGTTATTCATTAGGCCCCAGCCCCTGACATGGTCTCGTAAGTCTGCTGAATCCTTATGATTTAAGCGAGAAGCTTTGATACCTTGAAGATTATTTGGTTCCGAAATCATTAATCTGCCACGTGAAAAGTCACATTTAACTACGGAAGTGTATTCGTGCAAATTCACTTTACCGTATTAAGAGAAGCAGTGCAATGTTTTGCCAAGTGGCTGCCGACAGCCCTAAACAGCATTAAGATCAATTAGCGTTTTGTTTCCCATTTTGTTCAAGAAGAAAAAAGTACACACGGAAAATAATTTTCAGGTTGACTGAGTACGAAGTCTGGAGGATCAACGTTCAGATTCCTTTGTACAGAACCTGAGGTTGGATCAAAAAAATGGTTCAAATGGCACTGAGCACTATGGGACATAACATCTGTGGTCATCAGTCCCCTAGAACTTAGAACTACTTAAACCTAACTAACCTAAGGACATCACACACATCCATGCCCGAGGCAGGATTCGAACCTGCGACCGTAGCGGTCACGCGGGAGGTTGGATCCTCCAACAGGAAACGTTTCAAACCTTGCCTCATTACTTACCAATAGGATTCATTCTCAGAATCTGGTGCAGACTACTCATTCAGCTGAAGCTAGGGAGACAATGAGATGAGTCTAAAATGAGTCGAAACGTAGCACTGTGTCCATGGCAGTACGTTATTCCGGCGATATGCATCCCAGTTTCTCCGCAACAGGCACCGAATACAAGGCGAGAACTGAAGGAACATCGGACAAAGTTTGCATGATTGAGAGCTCTGGCCTCCCCTTAGGTTACGATATTGCCAGGAGGGGCACGTGGTCACAAAAACGTCTGTTGATTCACTGTGAACACAGAATTTTCAGCTACAATCCCGTAACAGATGAAGACGGCAAGGAAAAAGCAATAAATTTCGGAAGTAAATTGCGTACTGCGACCGACAAACCACTAATATCCGTGCTAAAGCTAAATACAGCATCATCAATAGTTGCGTGGCTTAACACGAGGAATTCGACGAATGTAATTTCATTTGATACAATTACTGTGATAGACCACAACAATATTCAGAAATTCCTCCTTTTTCATTCATTTGGGATGCTAAGGCGCGACACTGTCAATACAGCTCAACCGTTGTATCTTCCATGTATCACAGTGTAAGCTTGCAAAGGTAATTTAGTTAGTTAATGCTCGCAGTACATTCTAAGATGACAAAAATAATTCCCGAAGCATGTAGCGACAAATATGGTTCAGTGCTAACGGATCACGTCTAACTTACAATATTGGGGTGACTACTGTTCGGTAGTTGTTCGATAAAATCAGTGGCAAAACGAAGAGGAAACTTTTCTTGTCACCATAGCTTCGTTGTGAGTAATTCGTCTAGGAGACTAGCAAAGGAAAGGTTTATCGACGTAACGGTGAAAGCAGGTCGGCTCGATGAAGCGCTCATTTATCAAAGTGCTGCACGCACACACAAGCTGTCTTATTGTTCGATAAGTGACCCATCGCCATTCCGGCTAACCGTCTCTTACAGCTGACCCGACAATCGAAGCAAATGAACATTTTAAATTTTTACGCTTGGTTCAAATTCAGGACGGGAAATAGGTTTACACGAGAGCTCTATACTACTAACAAGGGAACCTCCCCATCGCACCCCCCTCAGATTCAGTTACAAGTTGGCACAGTGGATAGGCCTTGAAAAACTGAACACAGATCAATCGAGAAAACAGGAAGAAGTTGTGTGGAAATATACAAATTGAGTAGTCCATACGCAAGAGAAGCAACATCAAGGATAATGTGAGCTCAGGAGCGCCGTGGTCTTGTGGTTGGCGTGAGCAGCTGTGGAACGAGAGGTCCTTGGTTCAAGTCCTCCCTCCAGTGAAAAGTTTAAATTTTTATTTTCAGTTTATGTGACAAACTCTTATGTTTTCATCACTTTTTTGGGAGTAATTATCTCATCCACAAGAAAACCTAAATCGGGAAAGGTAGAAGAATCTTTTTACCCATTCGCCAAGTGTACAAGTTAGGTGGGTCGACAACATATTCCTGTCATGTGACGCACACGCCGTCACCAGTGTCGTATAGAATATATCAGACGTGTTTTCCTGTGGAGGAATCGGTTGACCTATGACCTTGCGATCAAATGTTTTCGGTTCCCATTGGAGAGGCATGTCCTTTCGTCTACTAATCGCACGGTTTTGCGGTGCGGTCGCAAAACACAGACACTAAACTTATTACAGTGAACAAAGACGTCAATGAACGAACGGACAGATCATAACTTTGCGAAAATAAGAAATTAAACTTATAACTCGAGGGCAGACTAGAACTAAGGACCTCTCGTTCCGCAGCTGCTCACGCTAACCACGGGACCATGGCGCTCTTGACCTCACACTATCCTTGATGTTGCCTATCTTGCGCATGGACTACTCAGTTTGTATATTTTGCTTATTTTTTCATAGTTCCACACAACTTCTTCCTGTTTTCTCGATTGATCTGTGTTCAGTCTTTCAAGGCCTATCCACTGTGCCAACTTATAACTAAATCTGAGGGGGGTGCGATGGGGAGGTTCCCTTGTAAGGAGGTGCGGGTCATTAGAGTACTAGCCGAGTTCGATATTCCGAGGCCAATTAGGCAGGAGAGAGAGAGAGAGAGAGAGAGAGAGAGAGAGAGAAGAAAATTAGCATGATCGAACAGGTATTTAAATCATGCTACTTTTGAAAGTGAACACTGTGTCTTACCCACCACGTCACTTCGCTTTCAAAAGAAATTCTCGCGAACGGAAAAAGGCTCAGCAGTATTTATTTTTTTTCATAGGTGGAGTTACAGAGCGCCTTTGTGACAGAACGTTTATTCTACGAGGGTCGTTCAATAAGTAATGACCCACATGTTGTTCAAAAAGCCATTAATATACATATGCTGTTGATGCTTCACATTTGATGTATGTTCTGTGCGCCGGTGAAGTTTCGAACCCATCTGGCAGATGGCTGAGCCGTAGTACAGCGTCGAAATGGCCTCTAGATACGACTCAGGTTACACGCACCGTGTTTTTATTGGATTCTTGTGTGCAGAAAAAGATACCGTGTTGAACATCCATAAACGTTTGTGTATAGTGTATGGCGATGCTGAAGCAGATAGGAGTACAGTTGGGCGATGGGTAAAGAAAGTTTAATGGTTCAAGTGGCTCTAAGGTCATCAGTCCCCTAGACTTAGAATTAATTACAGGTCAACTACTTTTCCTTAAAATTTTCCTATAAACCGATGTCGACCATTCTCCTTCTCCACCACAGTGCTCGCATGCTCGTTCCACCTCATATCGCTTTGGAACGTTACGCCCAGATATTTAAACGACTTAACTGTGTTAAGCAGGACACTAGTAATACTGCATCCGAACACAACAGATTTGATCTTTCTACTCGTACACATTAACTTACATATTCCCACATTTAGGACTAGCTACCATTCATCACACCAATTGGAAATTTTGTCTAGGTCGTCTTTTATCTTCCAACAGTCACACGACTTCGACACCTTGCCGAACACCACGCCATCATCAGCAGACAACTGCACATTGATTCCCATCTTGTCCGCCAAATCATTTATATGTATGGAGAACAACAGCGGTCCTATCACACTTCCCTGCATCACCGCTGACGATAGCCTTGTCGGGTCTAGTGAAGCAGGGGATACAACCCGTCGGCTTTGACCAATGACGTCATACATTAGTCATAGATAGTAATGTCTTCACTTCGAGGCATAGATAATAAAACAGTTCTGTGCTCCGAATAAGCGCTATCATTGTACATTAAAATAATTATTCGTAATTATATTGAGGTAATTTGCAGTATTATTTTGTTATTGTAGAACAATATTTAGTGACTTCTTTTCATTATAGGAATGGATTTGTCTGTTTGTGGGTATGTAATTTTCGTTACTGTTTGTCTAGACGAGCTTCGGTTATTCCTCGATATTTCCGTGTGGTAAGTTCACTTTTCCATTTGCTTCTTTCACTGTATTTCACTATTTTGACATATTTCACTGTTTTATTCCGTCAATATGTGTATTTTCGTGTTGTGAAGTACGTAATAGAAATTCCTCAGCTGTCGATCTTCTTTCGTTTCCCACAACTAGTATGAGTACGACATTTTTGAATGTGTACTTCCTATATTACAGGCGAAACCCCCTACACAACTAAAATTTGTATCCCGTCCTTCACTTCGTCTTTACACTGACGACACAACTAAAATTTTGTATCCCGTCCTTCACTTCGCCTCTACACTGACACTATATATGTCAATTGGCGAGCAAGACACAAATGTTGCGTATAGCTATATAGCTCAAGTAACGAATGGGATACTATTAGCGTCCAAGGCAACAAGAAAACTGTACCCCATAATGAAGTACGGGATACAAATTGTACATGTGTCGTCTTCTTGTCTCCGTGTAGTTCAAATCAGGTACAGGTTGCAAATGTAACGTACGTCTATTTCCACCTTTTCGTTACTAGTGTACATATATAGAGGTCAACGGAAGTCTGGTATACATATTGAAGTGTTGGCAGAAGAGCCAACACCGTGTTGCTAGAGGAGGCCGAAATGCACGCGTTTAATTACACGCTGACTAGCAAGAGGTCTGGAACAGGACAATGTCTTGAGAATTGCAAATAAAGTATGTAGATGATCTAATACTTAACTTTAATCCATAATTGGTGTACATCTCTCTTGACTGTACATGCTTCAAGATAAATATCAATTGAATACGGCGCCTTGCTAGGTCGTAGCAAATGACGTAGCTGAAGGCTATGCTAACTATCGTCTCGGCAAATGAGAGCGTATTTGTCAGTGAACCACTGCTATGAACGTCGGCTGTACAACTGGGGCGAGTGCTAGTAAGTCTCTCTAGACCTGCCGTGTGGCGGCGCTCGGTCTGCAATCACTGATAGTGGCGACCGCGGCCGATTTAAAGGCTACCACCTAGCAAGTGTGGTGTCTGGCGGTGACACCACACATATATTACATACGTAGGTCCTTCTGTCATCAGTAGTAGTGATATGTACATAAGAAAAGACTGTTCGTAATAGCGGAGACGAAATAAACAACACATCTACAATTTGTATCCCGTGTTCCACTTAGGGTTTACTGAAGCGGAGGATACATCGTTCAAGTGAAGAACAGGACATTAATCCTAGTAAAAACGAAGAAATCGACTTACGACAAACTCGTATTCCGAACTTAAGCAACACACTTCGAATGAGCTTTTAATTTGTATCGGGTATTTCATTTACGGTTTAGTGAAGCAGGGGATACATAGTTCAAGTGAACAACAGGACAGCAATGCTAGTTTAAACTAAGAAATCGACGTACGCTGAACTTGTATCCTGTACTGCACTTAAGCAATACAGTTCGAAAGAGTTTCGAGATACAACTGACATACATGTGACGTGATGTATTCTTTGCTAGTAATATATTTCATTCATTTCTTTCCATTGTATTTTGCGGAGAAATACTAAGATACAAATACGCGATATCGTTAACGTGAAAATACTACTGGCCCTTATATATGTGAAGTACAGTATTTCTCTCTTGCATTCCTTCGTTTCTGAACATTCTTCTCAGCTCTTTCATCTTTGTAATACATGCTCTCTGGCCAATTCTGACGTCATTGGTCAAAGCCGACGGGTTGTATCCCCTGCTAAACTAGACCCGCCTTGTCTCTGATGAACACTCGCCCGATGACAACATACTGGGTTCTATTACTGAAGTCTTCGAGTCGCTCACATATCTGTGAACTTATTCCATGTTCTCGTACCTTCGTTAATAGCCCTCAATGGTAGAAGCAGAACTACAGAGCAGCATGTTATTTATGATAGCAGTACTGCACTGCTATGCACTCGCGCAAGTTGATGATGACGCTAACATGCCCGATACGGCGTATTCTTTGCATTTCTGCAGTTGCTGTAGCCAGGCAACAGTATACAGGGTGGTCCATTGATACTGACCAGGACAATATCTCACGGAATAAGCATCAAACGAAAAAGCTACGAAGAACGAAACTCGTCTATCTTGAAGGGGTACCCAGATGGCGCTATGGTTGGCCCGTTAGATGGCGCTGCCATAGGTCAAACGGCTATCAACATCGTTTTCTCAAATAGGAACCCCCATTTTTTATTACATATTCGTTTAGTTCGTAAAGAAATATGAATGTTTTAGTTGGACCACTTTTTTCGCTTTGTGATAGATGGCGCTGTAATAGTCACAAACGTATAAGTACGTGGTGTCACGTAACATTCCGCCAGTGCGGACGGTATTTGCTTCGTGATACATTACCCGTGTTAAAATGGACCGTTTACCAATTGCGGAAAAGGTCGATATCGTGTTGATGTATGGCTATTGTGATCAAAATGCCCAACGGGCGTGTACTTTGTATGCTGTCCGTTATCCTGGACGATATCATCGAAGTGTCCGGACCGTTCGCCGGATACTTACGCTATTTAAGGAAACAGGAAGTGTTCAGCCACATGTGAAACGTCAACCACGACCTGCAACAAATGATGATGCCCAAGCAAGTGTTTTAGCTGCTGTCGCAGCCAATCCGCACATCAGTAGCAGACAAATTGCGCGAGAATCGGGAATCTCAAAAACGTCGGTGTTGTGAATGCGACATCAACATCGATTGCACCCGTACCATATTTCTATCTACCAGGAATTGCATGGCGACATCTTTGAACGTCGTGTACATTTCTGCCACTGGGCACAAGCGAAATAACGGGACGATGACAGATTTTTTGCACGCTTTCTATTTGGCGACGATGCGTCATTCACCAACAGCGGTAACGTAAACCGGCATAATATGCACTACTGGCCAACGGAAAATCCCGATAGCTGCCACAAGTGGAACATCAGTGACCTTGGCGGGTTAATGTATGGTGCGGCATTATGGGAGGAAGGATAATTGGCCCCCATTTTATCGATGGCAATCTAAATGGTGCAATGTAGGCTGATTTCCTACGTAATGTTTTACCGATGGTACTACTAGATGTTTCACAGCATGACAGAATGGCGATGTACTTCCAACATGATGGATGTCCGGCACATAGCTCGCGTGCGGTTGAAGCGGTATTGAATATTATATTTCATGACAAGTGGATTGGTCGTCGAAGCACCATGCCATGCCCCGCACGTTCACCGGATCTGACGTCCCCAGATTTCTTTCTGTGGGGAAAGTTGAAGCATATTTGCTATCGTGATCCACCGACAACGCCTGACAACATGCGTCAGCGCATTGTCAAATGTGCGAAAATTACGGAAGGCGAACTACTAGCTGTTGAGAGGAATGTCGTTACACGTATTGCCAAATGCATTGAGGTTGACGGACATCATTTTGAGCATTTATTGCATTAATGTGGTATTTACAGGTAATCACGCTGTAACAGCATGCGTTCTTAGAAATAAGTTCACAAAGGTACATGTGTCACAACGCAGTTGATATCCGTTTGACCTATGGCAGCGTCATCTAGCGGGCCAACCATAGAGCAATCTGGTGTCCCCCTTCAAGCTAGACAAGTTTCGTACTTTTTAGTTTTTCGTTTGACGCTTATTTCGTGAGATATTTGGCCCCGTCACGATCAATGGTCCACCCTGTATACATGGAGGGGGGCTTTAGATTCATGTTGAGTTTCGGGGCAGAAACAGATGGATTTATTTCTGTTTCAGGCCACGTGAGAATACCTCAGTTAGTTCCGGCACCCTTAGGGACAAGCATTGTCCTTGGTTGGTTTATAGCAGACCTCGAAAATAAAGCGTGGTTTCAAACAGAGTACTTTCGCAAGGTTGGAGCTTGACTATCCGTAGTGTGTCCAGATCCACGGGTCACAGAGCGTAGGGGTTTTGCTGAGTACCTACGTGTTAAGGCCGTGGGCCTGCGGCTTGTCGCTAAGTACCTCTTTCCTCCTCAGAGGCTTACTCGTTAATTACACGAGTGGCGTGGCGCTCCCACACACGGTGCATACCTCACAAAAGTGGCGGGCGCTTCTCCGGCGCACCTCTGTGGCGCTCAAATTGCATTGCAGCCACCAAGCTCTTACTGCGAGAGACGTTTCGCTATTCCGCTCTGACAGGAAATTCATATCTGTATTCCAGACAAAAAGCTTCAGAACAAGAAGAGCTGCGCTACTGTAACATATCTATTAGGCCTGCTCTAAAGTGAGGTGATTCTAATAAGAATACCTTCATTGGTCCCATATACGTCGTGTGACTAGGGCCTCCCGTCGGGTAGACCGTTCGCCGGATGCAAGTCTTTCGATTTGACGCAACTTCGGCGACTTGCGCGTCGATGGGGATGAAATGATGATGATTAGGACAACACAACACGCAGTTCCTGAGCGGAGAATATCTCCGACCCAGCCGGGAATCGAACCCGGGCCCTTAGCATTGACATTCTGTCGCGCTGAACGCTCAGCTACCGGGGGCGGACATTGGTCCCATAGAAAGTTAAAAAAATCAATTTTTTTCCTTGTATTCTTATCTGAGGTGAAAACGTGATTCGTCTGAAGAACAAAAACATCATAATTGTTCCATCATAAAGTAATATGATAAATTATCTACCTGTTTCTAATTTATTTTTATAAATACGAAAGTTAGAAATATAATAGTGACAAATACGAGGGTCGTCCACAAAGTAAATTCCGTTTCTGTTTCTATCCGCGGCAGCGCTACGACCGCAGTTCCGAGTATGCACGGCGGTTACTCTGATTCAAGGAGAAAAAAATGGTTCAAATGGCTCTGAGCACTATGGGACTTAACTTCTGAGGTCATCAGTCCCCTAGAACTTAGAACAACTTAAATCTAACTAACCTAAGGACATCACACACACCCATGCCCAAGGCAGGATTCGAACTTGCTACCGTAGCGGTCGCGCGGTTCCAGACTGTAGCGCCTAGAACCGCTCGTCCACCGCGGCCGGCTCACTCAAGGAGAAGACATGTATAACATTTTCAGATCGCTGCTGCCGACGGGTGCTTTGTAGCGCTTCTTTATAATGACAGCCGTAATTGAAAATGACGCCGCGTGTGAAATCAGATCTGTGATTCGTTTTCTAAATGCAACGAAAGTTGAGCCAAAGAAAATTCATCGGCAAATCTACGAGCTTTACGGACAAAATGCTATGAGTGATTCAACGGTTAGAAGATGGGTCAGACTGTTCAATGAAGGACGTGATCAAGTGCACGATGGAGAACGAAGTCGACGCCCGTCTGTGGTTACTGAAGTGCATACAAGAGAAGATTTAGCACAAGTCCTAGCGACTTCTCGCATTCGGGAGGACGACGGTTCAATCCCGTCTCCGGCCATCCTGATTTAGGTTTTCCGTGATTTCCCTAAATCGTTTCAGGCAAATGCCGAGATGGTTCCTTTGAAAGGGCACGGCCGATTTCCTTCCCAATCCTTCCCTAACCCGAGCTTGCGCTCCGTCTCTAATGACCTCGTTGTCGACGGGACGTTAAACACTAACCACCACCACCACCTAGCGACTTCCATCTTTTCTTGCACCTAAAATCTGTCCTTGGTGGTCAACACTTCAACGATGATGACAGCTGAAAGAACATGTTACCACATAGTTGACTACACAGGCGTCAACCTTCTATGAAGAAGGCATACAAAATCTTGTGCCACGCTGTGACAAGTGCCTACAAAATTTCGGAAGCTACGAAGGAAAGTAGTTTCACAGTTGTAGATTTTTTTACAATAAATATTTTTTTCTGTATCTGTACACGTTTGTTTTATATAACCAAACGGAACTTACTTTGTGGACTTACCTCGTATTTAATTACAACTTATACATAATAAAGATGTGTCATAAACTTGTAGTATCCTTCAAAATAGTCATCAGTATTGTCTATAACTCACTGCCAGCGATGTGAAAGAAGTACAAGGTGACAATTAGTGAACTATATGAAATAAAATCGTCATAACTTCTGAACGGTTTGCATTAGGACGTTCAAACTGCACGGTTGGCAGCGGGCCATGAATTAGTGTGCGCAGTTTGGCTTGGTTCAGCGACGAAGCCAACTTTCATTAGGATAGTCTCGTCAATAAGCAAAATTGACGGATTTGGGGGACTGAGAATCCCCATTTCGCGATCGAGAAGTCTCTTCACCCTCAACGCGTGACTGTGTGGTATGCAGTGCCCAGTCATGGAATAATCGGTGCGATATTCCTTGATGGCGTAGTGACTACCGAATGGTACGTAAATGTTCTGGAAGATGATTTCATTTCCATTATCCAAAGTAACGCTGATTTCGAGAAGATGTGGTTCATACAAGACCGAGCTCCACCCCATCGAAGCAGGAGAGTGTTTGATGCGCTGGAGGAACACTTTGGGGACCGCATTCTGGCTCTGGGGATCCTAGACGCCACTGGCGTGGACCTCGTTTGGCCGCCATATTTTCTGGATCTGAATACATGCGACTCCATTTTGTGGGGCTATATTAAGGTGTCCACCAATAACCCCAGAACCATTGCTGAGCTTAAAAAGCCATTCAGGAGGTCATGGAGAGCATCGATGTTCCGACACTTTAGCGGGTCATGCAGAATTTTTCTATTCGTCTGCGCCACATCATCGTCAAGGATGGGAGGCAAGGCGAACATGTCATAATGGTTCAAATGGCTCTGAACACTATGGGACTTAACTTATGAGGTCATGAGTCCCCTAGAACTTAGAACTACTTAAACCTAACTAACCTAAGGACATCACACACATCCATGCCCGAGGCAGGATTCGAACCTGCGACCGTAGCGATCGCGCGGTTCCAGACTGTAGCGCCTAGAACCGCTCGGCCACTCCGGTCGGCGAACGTGTCATAACCTAAATCCGAATATCTGTAGTGACGTTTATTTTGTATCCCGCCTGCAACGTGCGGGTGGGTCTGCTCCTGTGATCCGCAAAACAGGCCGAATGAAGGAAGCGAGTAGGAGCAAGAGAGGTAAAGCACTTCGGTACTGCGTGTAAATTTAAAGATGTTAACATGTTAATAAATGGTTACAAAACTTTGCGATGATGAGCACGTAGGTGCGAAGCCGTATTCCCGTTGTAAGTAGTACAAAGTCTCAATAGCAAGCCAACACACTCTGAAGTTGAAGCGATGTATCCAGGCCGTCTGCTCTTGATGAAATGGTCTCAATGTGGAGCGGCGCTCGTTGAGCTCAACAGCACCGGCTAGAGGGCGCTGTTGTCGGCATAGTTTGTCCGCTATCGTAGTGCCAACCTACGAGCGTGAACCTACGTTGTGGCATCGGAACTATCGATACCACAGTTTACATGTTGAATAAAGTGTATGCACGCCGTAGTTTGTAACTAATTTACGTTTTTTCACATAGTTCAATAATTGTCGCCCTGTAGACACCCTTAGCAGTGACAGTTGCGTTGATAGTTTAATTGGAGAGGTCTGCCGCCCGACAAATCCCTGTAATATTTCTGAAGCGAATGCTATGATGTGCTGACTCAAGCTGAAGTCACAGTGGCTTGAGACCGGGGAGTTTGATGGCTGGCACAGCACTTTCCAGCCCGATCGACCAAAAAAATCAGCCACAATTTGCGCCACAAGCGCCAGGACATTGTCCTGCAAAATATGGGCCGTTAGCGCAGGAAGTGTCGCCACTTCTTCCTCTAAGCTGTTCATTTTTGGAACACTGTTTGCGACCAGCTTAGAGAAAGAAGCCGCAACACTATCTGCCAGGGCCGCCCATTATTTTGCAGGACAATACTCGTGCGCATACGGCGTAAGTTGTGACTGATTTGTTCGAGCGACGGGGCTGTGAAGTGCTTTACCACCTACCACATTCCCCGGACTTAACCCCTTGTAACTTCAACTTGATTCGTCATTTGAAAGAAGCACTTCACGGCATTCGCTTCAGAACTGTTACAGAGAATCGTCGGGAAGCAGACCGCTCCACTTGAACTACCAACACAACTGGCACTGCTAAGGGTATGCTACGACATTCACATCGATGCAACGGGTTATCCACAATGCTGAAGGACAGTAAAACTGAAGGACAGTAAAACTTTGAAACGTGCATCTATTTTGTATAGGTTGTAAATAAATGGTTGCCACTATTAAAGTTCCATTTATAATTCATTGTATAGATACATGAATGTGCGACATCTCCTCCTATGGTTCTTGACAGAAACTTGATGTACATATTACTTGTTATCTGGACAAAAACAATGTTGAAATAAGAAGCATAAATGGTTCAAATGGCTCTGAGCACTATGGGACTTAACATCTGAGGTCTTCAGTCCCCTAGAACTTAGAACTACTTAAACCTAACTGACCTAAGGACATCGTACACATTTATGCCCGAGGCAGGATTCGAACCTGCGACCGTAGCAGCAGCGCGGTTCCGGACTGAAGCGTCTAGAACCGCTCGGCCACAGCGACCGGCGAATAAGAAGCATCTACCTCCTTTAGTGGTGGAGGTGGGATGAAAAGGGCCTTCTGGAGCCATTTCAACCAATTTCTTATGTTTTCTTCTTTATATAAAAGGCAATGTCCTTACTAACTGATTTATCATCGCCCAGCCCAAACCGCTAAGGACAGATACTTAAAATTTGGATATGGTGTGGATCTTATACCGTAGACGTCTTTTACGAACGGATTTTTCGAGATTCCTACCCTAAGGGGGTGAAATAGGTGAAGAAGTTCCTTTTTTTAAAAAAAAAATCTCTATTAAGGCAATTTTGAAGCTAGACCTACGAAAATTGGTGTTTGGTTTCTCGGCCAGAAATAAAATATATATATATATATATATATATATATATATATATATATATATATATATATATATATATATATGAAGGTAGTATGTGTTCCCGAAAGAACAGATACCGTTGATGACCGAGCAGCTTCTCTAGAATGAAGTGATAATTAAATCGACACCATAGCTGCAAACAGGCGTTGATATACGTCATTGTGGACATGGTGAAAATGTGTGCACACATTGCCAGATCGATCGCAACGTTGTCAGTCTCACTATTTTTCTCAAAGCATGTGCAGATTCGATGATGTAACTATAATACCTACATGGGGCTCACAGTAACACTACACAGTTTGGTAGAAGTTTCAGCAAAATAGAAAAACTGTTACAGTCAATTACCGATGTTAATATTTGGTTGCGAGATGTAACTTGATGAGTAGAAGAATATTAAAATCGATCTTCAAAAACTGAAAACACAGACTATGAATGTGTACTACCGTAAACGTTTTTCTTGCTAGTCACATTTTGCCTTATAAGGTCATCATAACATGAATAATTAATATTGTAGAGCTTTTACAATTCCTGGTTTTCATTCACAAAAAGTAACGACTGCCTTACAGTTGTGATTCATCTATGGTAGAAAAATCAACAATGTAAAGAATTCCTGTTTTATTCTACTGTATCGTGAGAACGTTTTCAATTGTACAAACAGCAACAGCGTTAACATGTACCTTGTTTAAATGAAGGCAACTCTTAAATATATACCATTACCCGTTCACGTATTGTGAGAAATACTCTACATGTAATGTACGCATAATATCTTTCCGAAGTGGTACTCCGAAATTAAAAAAAAAAAAAAAAAATGAATGTCAACTATGGTAAACAGAAAAATTTTTCGTAATACACATTTCTGTTGTTATAAAATTAAATTTGTTTTTGTTAAAATATTTGTTCTAGGTATGTGCTATTTATCACACAAAAATATGTTAGCAATAAGTGTATAACACAATAACACTACAGAACAGGATTTAATTCTTAATTTTAGCACGCAGTTCCCGATAATATATTAACAATGACATAACTATTTTGATATTTAATTTTGATTAGCCTCACATTCTTTTAAAGGGCCTGACATAATCATTGATAGAGAAATGCTTACAAATCAGTCCATTTACCGCTTACTGCTCAGATGAAAAACGGCATATTCTCTGCAAGGCACTAGAAATTAGATGTTTGACTCATGAAACACGTGAGACGTCTTAAAGCATTAAAATATGCTTTTTTTTCGGAAGCTATTCAACGATAGGCACAACTGTGAGGGGATTACTTCAAAGGAGGGGCCTTACTGCAATATACGCTATTTTAAGTTTATGGTTCTTTCATCTTTGCCAACGTTTTTATCCGCTCTACAAATGAGGTTAGCCGGATAGATATTTAAGCTCTGCCCAAAGGCACATTCGAAGCAGCAGCTCCGGCAGACGCGGTAAAAACTGCTGTGTGCCGAAAGCGAAAAGGCCAGATGGGAAAATGTTATTACGAGGCCCAGAGAATCACAGATGAAACATGTGTCGCAAGCGTAAGAGCAGTTCACAGGGGAATAGTACACGACGGATTAAAAAAGGAATACAAGGCAAAAACTGTGTTATAAAAAGAAATTCACAATTTTCACGAAGACAAACCCTTCAGTTTCTGTTTCTCGCTTCTTTTTTCCTTCACATCGTCGAATTCATGTTTCCGTGACATCACCGCATTGCAGAAGCACTACCTTCTTTCTTTTGTGATATACGATTGTTTTTTCGTGATCTCTTGTGAATATATTCTAAGTCGTCAATTTACAGTTAACTTCTAGAATTTGACTTCATATGTCTTTTTTTAACCTGTATCGAGTAAGCAAACTCGAAAATATGTAGCCTGTTAAACTCGATCTCTGTGTGGAAATATTGATATTGGAGACAACTAAAATAGAAATGATGTGTAGCTTTGCAGCTGTATAAAATTAATGATGACATTCGAAACTGAAATCGCTCCGAAATTCCTCATTTCTTACTGGTAATAGTGGCGAAAGAAAGAATTTAAGGCCCACTGAGGACAACCCTGTATATATTAAATACCTGTGATATGTGTTGAAGAAGTAACTGGAACCCACCATCAACTATTTATACGGCAGATTGCTCAAAGTTGTGTTCCATACAGGTAAGAAAGTCATCTTGCTTTCTTTTACCTTAAATCACCATTGCTTTTAGCAGTCAATCTTTGGCTATGCTCTGGCTTTAAAGAGAGAAAACGCAGCAAACCATAGTTTCTTGAATAGAACGAATTTGTTGGTAAGGTAACTTAAAATTTCTCAATAGAGATCTAAAAGTGGTTCAAATGGCTCTGAGCACTATGGGACTTAACATCTGAGGTCATCAGTCCCCTAGAACTCAGAACTACTTAGCCGGCCGAAGTGGCCGTGCGGTTAAAGGCGCTGCAGTCTGGAACCGCAAGACCGCTACGGTCGCAGGTTCGAATCCTGCCTCGGGCATGGATGTTTGTGATGTCCTTAGGTTAGTTAGGTTTAACTAGTTCTAAGTTCTAGGGGACTAATAACCTCAGCAGTTGAGTCCCATAGTGCTCAGAGCCATTTGAACCATTTTTTGAACTACTTAAACCTAACTAACCTAAGGACATCACACACATCCATGCCCGAGGCAGTATTCGAACCTGCGGCCGTAGCAGTCGCGCGTTTCCGGACTGAAGCGCCTAGAACCGCTCGGCTACCGCGGCCAGCCAATACAGATCTATTCATGTTATTGTTTCGGAGAATAGTTCCCTGAAATCTTTCTTCCCGAATGTGTTCTGGCTCCTCAGCACATTGTCTCAAGGCCATAGGAACTCCTCATCCGTAGACCAGGTCCGTTCTTTCGTACAAATAATAAATAAATTCTGGGAACAAAGGAAACTCACTTGGAGCAAGATGCAGGTACCGTCTCGGCGAATCGTTGATTTGTGATTGGGGCAGCAGAAATCACCAACCTTCCCGAGTTCACTATGTAGTAACTGCACTGGATGGCTCCGGGAGATTTGTTAAATAATAACCGAGTGTGGTGCTCCCACCCTGATTCAACTCATCTTTAAAATCATCTCAGCGTACTATAGCCACCATAATACAACCATTACCACGTTGGAACACGTGAGGCAATACTGACCCTACGACTTATCTTAGAAGAAAGATTAAGGAAAGGCAAACCTACGTTCCTAGCATTTGTAGACTTAGAGAAAGCTTTTGACCATGTTGACTGGAATACTCTCTTTCAAATTCTGAAGGTGGCAGAGGTAAAATACAGGGAGTGAAAGGCTATTTAAATTTGTACAGAAATCAGATGGCAGTTAAAAGAGTCGAAGGACATGAAAGGGAAGCAGTGGTTCGGAAGGGAGTGAGACAGGGTTGTAGGCTCTCCCCGATGCTATTCAAGCTGTATATTGAAAGAAAAGTTCGGAGTAGGTACTAAAATCCATGGAGAAGAAATAAAAACTTTGAGGTTCGCCGATGACATTGTAATTCTGTCAGAGACAGCAAAGGACTTGGAAGAGCAGCTGAACGGAATGAACAATGTCTTGAAAGGAGGGAATAAGATGAACATCATCAAAAGCAAAACGAGGATAATGGAATGTAGTCGAATTAAGTCGGGTGATGCTGCGGGAATTAGATTAGGAAATGAGACACTTAAAGTAGTAAAGGAGTTTTGCTATTTGGGGAGAAAATAACTAATGATGGTCGAAGTAGAGAGGATATAAAATGTAGACTGGCAATGGCAAGGAAAGCGTTTCTGAAGAAGAGAAATTTGTTAACATCGAGTATAGATTTAAGTGCCAGGAAGTCATTTCTGAAAGTATTTGTATGGAGTGTAGCCATGTATGGAAATGAAACATGGACGATAAATAGTTTGGACAAGAAGAGAATAGAAGCTTTCGAAATGTGGTGCTACAGAAGAATGCTGAAGATTAGATGGGTGTATCACATAACTAATGAGGAGGTACTGAATAGGATTGGGGAGAAGAGGAATTTGTGGCACAACTTGACTAGAAGAAGGAATCGGTTGGTAGGACATGTTCTGAGGCATCAAAGGATCACCAATGAAGTATTGGAGGGCAGCGTGGAGGGTAAAAATCGTAGGGGGAGACCAAGAGATGACTACACTAAGCAGATTCAGAAGGATGTAGGCTGCAGTAGGTACTGGGAGATGAAGAAGCTTGCACAGGATACAGTAGCATGGAGAGCTGCATCAAACCAGTCTCAGGACTGAAGACCACAATAACAACGACAAACAACCACGTTGAGCCATATCGTTCTTAGTAACTGTAAAATTCAGGACATATCCCATAAATACAGTTTGACCTTGCAAAACTGCTTGCGAATCCAAATTGCTGTCGCGCGGGCGGCTACAGGCGGAATTCGACTCACAGAGCAGCCCAGAGGTGCCTCCCACAGCTCCTGAGGGCTTCAACACCAAGAAGAATCGCTTCTCTGGTATTAACAAGATCAATGTGTAGTTTCTTTGTTTTTGTTTTTTGAGTCGGGTTCCTTATTCTAACTGCGATCATACGTAGTCAAATCACCAATAATTTTAAGGTTTTTTCATACAAGATCACCTTAAAACTAAATGCCAACAAACTCTGCCCCATTTTTTTTACGGTGATTCAATGCCCTATGACCCAAAGCATTGTCTACGAAAAATATGAAGCACCAATGTCTCTGTTGAACACTTCGTTGATCTGAAATGTGAGACAAGCAATCACATCTCTACTATTAAAACTATCCAGATCCAACTTCTCTTTAAAATCGCCACTGCTTACTACAGCTTCATTGTCCGGCAATTACGTTCCATCATTCTTATTAATTGTAAATTCAAGACACATACCACAAACACGGATGCAACTACAATACTTACATGGAACACACAATAACATTACCCAGTTTTGCAGAAATTCTAGCAAAATAGGGAAACTGTTATCATCAATTACCAATGTTAATAATTGGCTCCAGGAAGTAAGTTGCTCCGTAGAAAAATATTCAAATCAACCTACAAAAACTGAAAACGCAATGTATGAATATTTTGCACTAGAAATGGTTTTCGTGTTAGTCGGAGTTTGGCTTATAAGGCCTCTCTGTCTCGAACAGAACGAATTTGTTGGGAAGACAAGTTAAAGCTTCTGCAATACAGACCTATTCAGGTTATTCTTTTGGAGAATAGTTTTCTGGATTCTTTCTTCCTGAATGTGTTCTGGTACCTCGGCATATTTCCTCACGGTCACAGGAACTCCTCATTCTTTCGTTGAAATAATAAATAAATTCTGGGAACAAAGGAAACTCACTTGGAGCAAGATGAAGGTACCGTCACGGTGAATCGTTGGACTGTGACGGGGGCCGCAGTTTACAGACATCACCAACCCTGCGGATTTCACGATGTTGTAACTGCACTGAATGGCTCCGGGAGAGTTTAGCGATGATTTGTTAAATAATAACCGTGTGCGGTGGCGCAGTGGTAAGGCACTGATACCGCATTCGTGAGGACGGGGGTTCAGATCTCTGTCCGGCCACCCAGGTGTAGGTTCTCTGTGGTTTCCCTAAATCGCTTAAGGCAAATTTCGCGATGGTTCTTTTGAAAAGATCACTGGCGATTTCCTACCTCAGCGTTCCCCAATCCGATCCTGCGCTCAGTCTCAACTGACTTTGTCGTCGACGGGACAGTAAAAACTAATCTATCTTTCTTCCTTTTTCATTTTTTTAAATAAGAGCACAACCTATTTCATCCACCAACTCTGCAGGACTGAATTAGTACTTCATAGTGTGAAATAGTATCTTGCTATGTCGATGCTTTAAAATGTTGACATGAATAATAGCTGTAGTTCGTTTACAACAAATCCGTCGCCGTCGTTACACACATCTGTATAAAAATCTTAAAGCCCTTGGACAAAAATTACATTGAGATAGTGGTGACAGAGCATACACTTTGTGAGGAAAAAGGCACTAAAAAATATCACCCAGTTCCAAATTGAGACCCCCATACGAAACATGTCATGAAATGTAATAGACCTGTATCCGCACTGTACTAGCAAAAAATACGCGACATATTTCCGTCTCAGTATGGCACATTTGTCACACGGAACGAAAATGTTTTTACTGCACTCTAAGACAAAAAAAAAGACGCACATGTGGAGACAAACAGTTCGAAGCTGGACTCAGCAGATTTATATAAATTTTAGTTATGAAGCTACAAACATTCAAAGTTTTAGATGTGGTAGCAACATACTTTTCGTACCAGGTCGTATCTGGTGGTGGCGTTCCAAAACATCCCAAAGGTGTTCTATAGGATTGAGATCAGGATTCCGTGCAGGCCAGTCCATTACAGGAATGTTATTGTCGTGTAACCACTCTGCCACAAGCGTTGCATTATGAGCAGATGCTCGATCGTGATGAAAGATGCAGTCGCCATCCCCGAATTGTTCTTCAACAGTGGGAAGCAAGAAGGTGCTTAAAACATCAATGTAAGCCTGTACTGTGATGGTCCAACGCAAAACAACATGGGGTGCAAGCCCCCTCCATGAAAACCAAGACCACGCCATAACAACACCGCCTCCGAATTTTTCTGTTGGCACTACACATGCTGGCAGATGACGTTCACAGGGCTTTTTCCATACCCACACACTGCCATCGGATCGCCACATTGTGTACCGTGATTCTTCACTCCACACAACTTTTTCCACTGTTCAATTGTCCACTGTTTACGCTCCTTACACCAAGCGAGGTGCCGTTTGGAATTTACTGGCGTGATGTGCGGCTTATGAGCAGCCGCTTGACCACGTAGTATTCTTACCTCACGCCTAACTGTCATGGTACTTGCAGTCGTTCCTGATGCAGTTTGGAAGGCCTCTGTGATGGTGTGGATAGATGTCTGCCTATTACACATTACGACCCTCAACTGTCGGCGGTCTCTGTCAGTCAACAGACGAGGTCGGCCTGTACGCTTTTGTGCCGTACGTGTCCCTTCACGTTTCCACTTCACTATCACATCGGAAACAGGGCCTAGGGTTGTTTAGGAATGTGGGAATCTCGAGTACAGACGTATGACACAAGTGACACCGAATGACCTGACCACGTTCGAAGTTGGTGAGTTCCGCGGAGCGCCCCATTCTGCTCTCTCACGATGTTTGACGACTCCTGAGGTCGCTGATATGGAGTACCTGGCAGTGGGTGGCAGCACAATGCACCTAATATATGAAAAACGTATGTTTTGGGTGTGTCCGGATACTTTTGATCACATAGTGTATGTGCTGACTGAAGCGACGAATGAAAGTTTGTACCAAGGCCGGGACTTGCACCCGGGCTCCTGTTCACTAGGCAGATGCGCTGACAACTACGACATCCTAGCACAGTGGCTTCGCATAGCTCCACGGACTACCCTACCACACCTCTCTCCTGAATCCAAACTCCCATTCACGCGTCAGGCAACTTGGCATTCTCCCTAAACTCGAACAACATTCCAGAGGCTCTCCAGCTGAGTTCCAATAGCACCTCAGAATAAAAGCAAGTCTTCTGGTCCTGACTGTATACCAATTAGGTTCCTTTCCGAGTATGCTGATGCATTAGCTCCATACTTAACAATCATTTTCAGCCGTTCGCTAGACGAAATATCCGTATCCAAAGACTGAAAACTTACACAGGTCACACCAATATTCAAAAAAGGTAGTAGGAGGGATCCACTAAATTACAGGCCCATATCGTTAACGTCAATATGCAGCAGGATTTTAGAACATATATTGTGTTCGAACATTATGAATTACCTCGAAGGAAACGGTCTATTGACACACTGTCAGCATGGGTTTAGAAAACATCGTTCCTGTGAAACACAACTAGCTCTTTATTCACATGAAGTGTTGAGTGCTATTGACAAGGCATTTCAGATCGATTCCGTATTCCTGGATTTCCGGACACTGTACACACAAGCGGCTCGTAGAGAAATTGCGTGCTTATGGAATATCGTCTCAGTTATGTGACTGGATTTGTGATTTCCTGTCAGCGAGTTCACAGTTCGTAGTAACTGACGGAAAGTCATCGAGTAAAACAGAAGTGATTTCTGGCGTTCCCCAAGGTAGTGTTATAGGCCCTTTGCTGTTCCTTATCTATATGAACCATGCACCTTGCCGTTGGTGGGGAGGCTTGCGTGCCTCAGCCATACAGATAGCCGTACCGTAGGTACAACCACAACGGAGGGGTACCTGTTGAGAGGCCAGACAAACCTGTGGTTTCTGAAGAGGGGCAGCAGCCTTTTCAGTAGTTGCAAGGGCAACAGTCTGGATGATTGGCTGATCTGGCCTTGTAACACTAACCAAAACGGCCTTGCTGTGCTGGTACTGCCAACGGCTGAAAGCAAGGGGAAACTACAGCCGTAATTTTTCCCGAGGACATGCAGCGTTACTGTATGATTAAATGATGATGGCGTCCTCTGGGGTAAAATATTCCGGAGGTAAAATAGTCCCCCATTCGGATCTCCGGGCGGGGACTACTCAAGAGGATGTCGTTATCAGGAGAAAGAAAACTGGCGTTCTACGGATCGGAGCGTGGAATGTCAGGTCCCTTAATCGGGCAGGTAGGTTAGAAAATTTGAAAAGGGAAATGGATAGGTTAAAGTTAGATATAGTGGGAATTAGTGAAGTTCGGTGGCAGGAGGAACAAGACTTCTGGTCAGGTGACTACAGGGTTATAAACACAAAGTCAAATGGGGTTAATGCAGGAGTAGGTTTAATAATGAATAGGAAAATAGGAACGCGGGTAAGCTACTACAAACAGCTTAGTGAACGCATTATTGTGGCCAAGATAGATACGAAGCCCACACCTACTACAGTAGTACAAGTTTATATGCAAACTAGCTCTGCAGATGAAGAAATTGAAGAAATGTATGATGAAATAAAAGAAATTATTCAGATAGTGAAGGGAGACGAAAATTTAATAGTCATGGGTGACTGGAATTCGAGTGTAGGAAAAGGGAGAGAAGGAAACGTAGTAGGTGAATATGGATTGGGGCTAAGAAATGAAAGAGGAAGCCGCCTGGTAGAATTTTGCACAGAGCATAACTTAATCATAGCTAACACTTGGTTTAAGAATCATGATAGAAGGTTGTATACATGGAAGAACCCTGGAGATACTAAGAGGTATCAGATAGATTATATAATGGTAAGACAGAGATTTAGGAACCAGGTTTTAAATTGTAAGACATTTCCAGGGTCAGATGTGGACTCTGACCACAATCTATTGGTTATGACCTGTAGATTAAAACTGAAGAAACTGCAAAAAGGTGGGAATTTAAGGAGATGGGACCTGGATAAACTGAAAGAACCAGAGGTTGTAGAGAGTTTCAGGGAGAGCATAAGGGAACAATTGACAGAAATGGGGGAAAGAAATACAGTAGAAGAAGAATTGGTAGCTTTGAGGGATGAAGTAGTGAAGGCAGCAGAGGTTCAAGTAGGTAAAAAGACGAGGGCTAGTAGAAATCCTTGGGTAACAGAAGAAATATTGAATTTAGTTGATGAAAGGAGAAAATATAAAAATGCAGTAAATGAAGCAGGCAAAAAGGAATACAAACGTCTCAAAAATGAGATCGACAGGAAGTGCAAAATGGCTAAGCAGGGATGGCTAGAGGACAAATGTAAGGATGTAGAGGCTTGTCTCACTAGGGGTAAGATAGATACTGCCTACAGGAAAATTAAAGAGACCTTTGGAGAGAAGAGAACCACTTATTTGAATATCAAGAGCTCAGATGGAAACCCAGTTCTAAGCAAAGAAGGGAAAGCAGAAAGGTGGAAGGAGTATATAGAGGGTCTGTACAAGGGCGATGTACTTGAGGACAATATTATGGAAATGGAAGAGGATGTAGATGAAGATGAAATGGGAGATACGATACTGCGTGAAGAGTTTGACAGAGCACTGAAAGACCTGAGTCGAAACAAGGCCCCCGGAGTAGACAACATTCCATTGGAACTACTGACGGCCTTGGGAGAGCCAGTCCTGACAAAACTCTACCATCTGGTGAGCAAGATGTATGAAACAGGCGAAATACCCTCAGACTTCAAGAAGAATATAATAATTCCAATCCCAAAGAAAGCAGGTGTTGACAGATGTGAGAATTACCGAACAATCAGTTTAATAAGCCACAGCTGCAAAATACTAACACGAATTCTTTACAGAAGAATGGAAAAACTAGTAGAAGCCGACCAAGGGGAAGATCAGTTTGGATTCCGTAGAAATACTGGAACACGTGAGGCAATACTGACCTTACGACTTATCTTAGAAGAAAGATTAAGGAAAGGCAAATCTCCGTTTCTAGCATTTGTAGACTTAGAGAAAGCTTTTGACAGTGTTGACTGGAATACTCTCTTTCAAATCCTAAAGGTGGCTGGGGTAAAATACAGGGAGCGAAAGGCTATTTACAATTTGTACAGAAACCAGATGGCAGTTATAAGAGTCGAGGGACATGAAAGGGAAGCAGTGGTTGGGAAGGGAGTAAGACAGGGTTGTGGCCTCTCCCCGATGTTATTCAATCTTTATATTGAGCAAGCAGTAAAGGAAACAAAAGAAAAATTCGGAGTAGGTTTTAAAATACATGGAGAAGAAATAAAAACTTTGAGGTTCGCCGATGACATTGTAATTCTGTCAGAGACAGTAAAGGACTTGGAAGAGCAGTTGAACGGAATGGATGGTGTCTTGAAGGGAGGATATAAGATGAACATCAACAAAAGCAAAACGAGGATAATGGAATGTAGTCGAATTAAGTCGGGTGATGTTGAGGGTATTAGATTAGGAAATGAGACACTTAAAGTAGTACAGAAGTTGTGCTATTTGGGGAGCAAAATAACTGATGATGGTCGAAGTAGAGAGGATATAAAATGTAGACTGGCAATGGCAAGGAAAGCGTTTCTGAAGAAGAGAAATTTGTTAACATCGAGTATAGATTTAAATGTCAGGAAGTCAATTCTGAAAGTATTTGTATGGTGTGTAGCCATGTATGGAAGTGAAACATGGACGGTAAATAGTTTGGACAAGAAGAGAATAGAAGCTTTCGAAATGTGGTGCTACAGAAGAATGCAGAAGATTAGATGGGTAGGTAACATAACTAATGAGGAGGTACTGAATAGGATTGGGGAGAAGAGGAGTTTGTGGCACAACTTGACCAGAAGAAGGGATCGGTTGGTAGGACATGTTCTGACACATCAAGGGATCACCAATTTAGTATTGGAGGGCAGCGTGGAGGGTAAAAATCGTAGGGGGAGACCAAGAGATGAATACACTAAGCAGAATCAGAAGTATGTAGGTTGCAGTAGGTACTGGGAGATGAAGAAGCTTGCACAGGATAGAGTAGCATGGAGAGCTGCATCAAACCAGTCTCAGGACTGAAGACCACAACAACAACAACATCTATATAAATGATATGGGAGACAATCTGAGCAGCCGTCTTCGGTTGTTTGCAGAAAACGCTGTCGTTTATCGACTAATAAAGTCATCAGAAGATAAAAACAAACTGTAAAACGATTTAGAAAAAATATCTGAATGGTGCGAAAAGTGGCAGTCGACCCTAAATAACGAAAAGTGTGAGGTCATCCACATTAGTGCTAAAAGGAAATCGTTAAACTTCGGTTACACGATAAATCAGTGTAATCCAAAAATCGTAGATTCAATTAAATACCTAGGTATTACAATTACGAACAACTTAAATTGGAAAGAACACATACAAAATGTTGTGGGGAAAACTAACCAAAGGCGGCGTTTTATTGGCAGGACACTTAGAAAATGTAACAGAGCTACTAAGGAGACTGCCTACACTACGCTTGTCCTCTTTTAGAATAATGCTGCGGTGTGAGATCCTTACCAGATAGGACTGACGGAGTACATCTAAAAAGTTCAAAGAAAGACAGCACGTTTTGTATTATCGCGAAAAATGGGAGAGAGTGTCACATAAATGATACAGGATTTGGGCTGGAAATCATTAAAAGAAAGGCGTTTTTCGTTGCGACTGAATCTTCTCACGAAATTCCAATCACCAACTTTCTCCTCCGAATGAGAAAATATTTTGTTGACGCCGACCTACATCATAGAGAGGAACGACTGAAGCGGCGAATGAAAATGTGCCAGGGTGGCGTAATGATTATCACATTTGCCTGATGAGCAGACATGGAATCCCAGCGTTGGTAAAAATTTTCATTCGCTCTTTCAGTCTGCATATATACACCATAGACGTTTGAGACTTGAAAAGGTCTTTGGAACCACATAGATTTATTTAATTTTTTTAAATTATGTAAGTCTGCAGGCTTTTGTGGCCGTTGTCACTGAAGTTAAAATCTTCTGGGTTAAAGGCCGCGTAATGTTTCTTCTAAAATGTTCGACGTTTCGATCCCTCTGCTGGTACCTTCCTCAGGATCTTCAGGATCTTTTGGTGTCCACTACTGCTAGAACACTCATGTTCTAGCAGTAGTGGACACCAAAAGACCCTGAGGAAGATCCCAGCAGAGGGATCGAAACGTCGAACATTTTAGAAGAAACATGACGCGGCCTAATAACCGAGAAGATTTTAACTTCATTTTTTTCAAATTATCATTCGTACGCTAGACCGTCAAAGATTAATCTCTATGTCAGAACGTCGCCACCGGATTTCGTAGTTTTGCGGTGAATTTAGTCTGATGCCGTGTGCTGCATTCGAGCGGAACAATTCCTGCACAGGTCTCCGATTCCGCGCTGTCTCTCAGCTTCCAACAAAAAAGAAAGAGAGGTAAGCCAAGGAAGCAGCCTTGGGAAGGTCGCCGGCTGCGGCTGCAGCAGCGGTGAGTCAACAGCCCGGAAGGACAGCCGCACGCCGGTTATTTTAGATGGGAAGCTAGCGGGCGGTGCCAAGCGCCACGCCGCCGCGCAGCCAGCCACCAGCCGCACTGTGTTGTAACGAGGCCGCCGTCCTGTGTGTTGCAGCGGACGGCGTCACGTACTCGTTCGGCGTGCTCTACGTAGAGTTCCTGGACGCCTTCAAGGAGGGCAAGGGCGCCACCGCGCTCATCGCTTCCATCCTCGTCGGCGTTACCTTCTGTTCCGGTGAGTAGCCATCCAACTCTCATACTCAGTTTTGATGTGATGCCATCTCCAGCGATCATTGATTCATATACACTGACGTGACAGAAGCCGTGGGATAGCGATATGCACATATACACGGTGGTCCATTGATCGTGACCGGGCCAAAGACCTCACGAAATAAGAGTCAAACGAAAAAACTACAAAGACCGAAACTTGTCTAGCTTGAAGGGGAAAACCAGATGTCGCTATGGTTGGCCCGCTAGATGGCGCTGCCATTGGACAAACAGATATCAACTACATTTTTTAAAAATAGGGACCCCCATTTTTATTACATATTTGTCTAGTACGTAAAGAAATATGAATGTTTTAGTTGGACCACTTTTTTCGCTTTGTGATAGATGGCGCTGTAATAGTCACTAACATATGGCTCACAATTTTAGACGGACAGTTGGTAACAGGTAGCTTTCTTAAATTAAAACACAGAACGTAGGTACGTTTGAACATTTTATTTCGATTGTTCCAATGTGATACATGTACCTTTGTGAACTTATCATTTCTGAGAACGCATGCTGTTACAGCGTGATTAGCTGTAAGTACCAAATTAATACAATAAATGCTCATGTTGTCAGGCGTTGTCGGTGGATCAGGTAGCAAATATCCTTCAACTTTCCCCACAGAAAGAAATCCGGGGACGTCAGATCCGGTGAACGTGCGGGCCATGGTATGCTGCTTCGACAACCAATCCACCTGTCATGAAATATGCTATTCAATCCCACTTTAACCTCACGCGAGCTATGTGCTGGACATCCATCATGTTGGAAGTACATCGCCATTCTGTCATGCTGTGAAACATCTAGTAGTAACATCGGTAGAGCATTACGTAGGAAATCGGCATACATTGCACCATTTAGATTGCCATTGATAAAATGGGGGCCAATTATCCTTCCTTCCATAATGCCGCACCATACTCGAACCCACCACTTCGCTGATGTTCCAGTTGTCGCAGCCATCGTGGATTTTCCGTTGCCCAGTAGTGCATATTATGCCGGTTTACGTTACCGCTGTTGGTGAATGACGCTTCGTCGCTAAATAGAACGCGTGCAAAAAATCTGTCATCGTCCCGTAATTTCTCTTGTGCCCATTGGTAGAACTGTATACGACGTTCAAAGTCGACGCCATGCAATTCCTGGTGGATAGAAATACGGTACGGGTGCAATCGATGTTGATGTAACACTCTCAACACCGACGTTTTTGAGATTCCCGATTCTCGTGCAATTTGTCTGCTATTGATTTGCGGAGTGGCCGGACAGCAGCTAAAGCACCTACTTGGGCATCATCATTTGTTGCAGATCGTGGTTGACTTTTCACATGTGGCTGAACACTTCCTGTTTCCTTAAATAACGTAATTATCCGGCGAACGGTCCGGACACTTTGATGATGTCGTCCAGGATACCGAGCAGCATACAAAGTACACGCCTGTTGGGAATTTTGATCGCAATAGCCATACATCAACACGATAGCGACCTTATCCGCAATTGGTGTATGGTCCATTTTAACACGGGTAATGTATCACGAAGCAAATACCGTCCGCACTCGCGGAATGTTACGCGATACCACGTACTTCTACGTTTGTGACTATTACATCGCCATCCAGCAGAAAGCTAAAAAAGTGCTCCAACTAAAACATTCATATTTCCTTACGTACTACACGAATACGTAATAACAAATGCGGGTTCCTATTTTAAAAAACGCAGTTGATATCCGTTTGACCTATGGGAGCGCCATCTAGCGGCCAACCGTAACGCGATCTGGTTTCCCCCTTCAAGCTAGACGAGTTTCGTTCTTTGTAGTTTTTTCGTTTGATGCTTGTTTCGTGAGATATTTGGCCCGATCACTATCAATGGACGACCCTGTACAGATGGTGGTAGTATCGCTTACATGGGGTATAAAAGTGCTGTGTACTGGCTGAGCTGTCATTTGTACTCAGGTGAGTCGTGCGAAAAGTTTCCGATGTGATTATGGCCGCACGGTAGAAATCAACAGTCTTTGAACGCGGATTGTTACTTAGAGTTAGACGCGTGGGACATTCCATTCCGGAAATGATTAGGGAATTCAATATTCCGTGTCCACAGCGTCAAGAGTATGCCGAAAATGGTTCAAATGGCTCTGAGCTCTATGGGACTTAACATATGAGGTCATGAGTCCCCTAGACTTGGAACTACTTAAACCTAACTAACCTAAGGACATCACACACATCGATACCCGAGGCAGGATTCCAACCTGCGACCGTAGCAGCAGCGCGGTTCCGGACTGAAGCGTCTAGAACCGCTCGGCCACAGCGGCCGAGAGTATTCCGAGAATACGAAATTCCAGGCATCTTCTCTCACCACGACCGAGAGCAGCGGCATTTGCTTAAAGCTGCTACTGATAACAGAAAAGCAATACTGCGTGAAATTACCGGAAGTGAATGCGGAACGTAGGACGTACGTATCCGTTAGGCCTGTGCCGAGAAATCTGACGTTAATGGGCTATGGCAGCAGATGGTATGACAAATCGCCTGTAGCGCCCCTCCTCGGCTCGTGACAGTATCCTTTGGACCCTAGACCATTCGAAAACCTTGGCCTGGTCAGTAACAGAGCTCCTGTGAATGGGAACGCGTTATGTAGATCTTGGTGCCTCTCGCATCCATCCAGAAAAGATAACCTGATGATGCCTAAATAAGGCGAAACGCGTCGTTGAAAAATAAAAAAAAAACTAAAATTCCAACCAAGTTCGTTTTTAACCAATACTGTTAAGCACTGGTTTGCTGTATGCCACATATGGATTGGAAGAAATTACAGTAAATACAAGTGATACAAGTACGGAAAAAATTTAAAAAATAAGAGTACGTCAAGGACGCAAAATATCGCCCATGCTTTTTTATTACCCATATTAAATACATTATCCTAAACTAGAGGCAAAACATACAAGGTGTTAAAATACCAAAAGAAACCATGTTAAATGGTTTACTTCATGCAGATAATGTCTTGATATAGCAAGATCAGGTCAACGTGCACTGTACCACCTGAATGACCTTTGCAAACAATACTGTGTTTCTAAGACCTAGACTAAAATTACGGCTTTCTGGGACACACATGCGTTCCGATCCTAAAACATTGTGGAGAATGTGATTTTGGAACAAGTGTCATTCTTCACTTATTTCGGATGTTGAATCAAATGGCTCTGAGCACTATGGGACTTAACATCTATCGTCATCAGTCCCCTAGAACTTAGAACTACTTAAACCTAACTAACCTAAGGACAGCACACAACACCCAGCCATCACGAGGCAGAGAAAATCCCTGACCCCGCCGGGAATCGAACCCAGGAACCCGGGCGTGGAAAGCGAGAACGCTACCGCACGACCACGAGATGCGGGCTCGGATGTTGAATCGGTCTAGATGGTAATAAACATATAGGTGCAAGATTGGCTACATTTGAAAATACATACACTGCCGGAAGAAACATGCAACACCCTCAGGGACTGTGTTCAGGGACACCAGAGTGCAATATGTGCACATTGAGGGTTTCTATTGTTAGTGATTGATTGCGCACCGTCTTTGGCGATAAGGTGGCACTCTGGAGGCCTGTGTGTCCCCACACTGTGCCGGCCGCTGTGGCCGAGCGGTTCTAGGCGCTTCAGTTCGGAACCGCGCTGCTACTACGGTCGCAGGTTCGAATCCTGCCTGGGGCGTTGATGTGTGTGATGTCCTTAGGTTGGTTAGCTTTAAGTAGTTCTAAGTTCTAGGGGACTGATGACCTCAGATGTTAAGTCCCATAGTGCTCAGAGCCATTTGATCCGCCCCCTGTTTTGTTACTGCAGGCAGTAATTTTGCTGAGTTTAACGGCGAACAGTATGTGCAACATTCATTCTAGGGTATAACCATGCCTCGCCGGCGAGTACATACTCCTCTTGAACAACTTCAGCCATTTGATCAGTGTCGCATTATGGGCCTACAGGAAGCTGGATGGGCGTGTCGACGGGTTACTGCACATGTTAGGAACAACGTACCTTTGGTACCTTGCTGCTTTCAGCAGTGATCTGTGGAACATTGGCGCTACAGCAGAGATGGTTCTGGACGTCCACGTACAGACGCAAGCCAGGATTGACGCACTGTGAGAGCAGCAGTGGCGGACCGAACATCATCCAGGGAAGAAACCTGGGCATATGGTGCACCTAATGTACACCAAGGAACATTGGAACAGTGTGCTGAAACAGGGCTAAAATCACGTGTGCTAACACTGACACCACGACACCACCTAGCATGGCTCTTCTGGCGTCTTGGAAGAGTCGACTGGGTAGTAGTATGTCACTCTGTTGTCTTAAGTCGTAAGAGCAGGTTCTGTTCGTATGTGAGGGATGCACTACAAGTGCGTGGCATAGACCTGGTAGCGGTCTATTTCGGTGTGCATTCACCAACAACACACAAGTCCCACGTCAGGCTTCATGGTGTGGGGGCCATCAGTTAAGGCTCGCGGTCCCATTTGGTGTTTCTGCAGTATAAAGTAACCAGTGGCCGCTACATTGCACAGACTGTTATTCCCGTGCTACTGCCATTTCTTCAAAAGGAATGTGGCGTGATTTTCCAGCAGGACAATGCGCGTCCACATACGGCTGTTGCGGCGCAATTTATTGTTCATAGTGTATAACTACTGCTCTGATCAGCGAGACCAACAGATCTCTCGCCAATTGAACACTTACGAGTCATAGTGAAGCGGGAACTTCCTCATGCTCCACATCTTACAAGAACCATTGCCGAATTGCAACAAAGGTGCAAGGTCCGTGGGACAGTCTATCGCAGAACGCCATTCGGCACCTTTACGATCGTTTGCATGCTAGATTACACGTCTGCGCTACCGCCAGAGGGGCGGGGGGGGGGGGGGGGGGACACTGTACTGATGCAAATTTTCGACACCGTTTATTGTGATATGTGCGTTTCATTTGGTCTTAATCTGTTATCATATATTTCTACAATGATAAACTGTCACATTACTTTTGAATAAAATACTTTGTTCTTGAGGGTGCTGTATTTTTTTCGACAGTATATGTGGTGCCATTCATAATGTATTTAAAAATAAGACCAGTCAAGAAACGAGAGAAAAAAAAAATATAAAAATTTGGCTGTTCCAGCGCTTCTGCATAGAAATTAATGTAGATTATATTAGGTGAAATACAAAGCGTAGAAATCAAAATTTCTAAGAGAAAAGAAAGGCCACTCAAGAACAGACAATATAGAAAACGAAACAGTGCTACAAGAGCTATTGAAAGTAGAATAAGCAAACAGGGCAACGCCTGGTAGGAACACGTACAAAGAACGGACAGTAAACAACTAGCGTCTTCTTACAAGGCGGCAGGAATAAGAGCTCCTGTATAATCTAAAAAGAGATGGACAGACAATGTATAAAGACCCAACAGACAACGCCTAATCCATAACTGCAGAAAAGGAAGAAGAGCTAAGAGTCTCTAAAACAACCAAGAATTCAAGAATTCTACATTGAAGAGCCAAAGAAACTGATACTCCTGCCTAATAATTTGCAGGGCGCCCGCGAGCACACAGAAGTTCCGCAATACGACGTGACATGGACTCGACTGTCTGAAGTAATGCTAGAAGCAACTGACACCATGAATTCTGCAGAGCTGTCCATAAATCCGTAAGAGTACGACGGGGTGGAGATCTCTTCTGAACAGCACGTTGCAAGGCATCCCAGATATGCTCAATAATGTTCATGTCTGGGGAATTTGGTGGACATCGGAAGTTCCTGAGGCCACTCTGTAGCAAATCTGGACGTGTGTGGAGTCGCATTGTCCTGCCGGAATTGCTCAAATCCGTCGGAATGCGCAGTGGACATGAATGGATGCAGGTGATCAGACAGGATGCTTACGTACGTGTCACCTGTCAGCGTCGTATCTAGACGTATGAGGGGTCCCATATCACTCCAACTGCGCACGCCCCACACCATTATAGAGCCTCCACCAGCTTGAACAATCCCCTGCTGACATGTAGGGTCCATGGACTCATGAGGTTGTCTCCGTACCCGTACACGACTATCTGCTCCATACAATTTGAAACGAGACTCGTCCGACCAGGTAACATGTTTTCAGTCATCAACAAGTCCAACGTCGTTGTTGACGAGCCTAAGCGAGGCGTTTAGCTCTGTATCGTGCAGCCATCAAGGGTACACGTGTGGACCTTCGGCTCCGAGAGCCCTTATCTATGATGTTTCGTTGAATGGTTGGCACGCTGCCACTTGTTGATGACCCAGCATTGAAATCTGCAGCAATTTGCGGAAGGGTTCCACTTCTGTCATGTTGAACGTTTCTCTTCGGTCGTTGTTGGTCCCGTTCTTGCAGGATCTTTTTCCGGCCGCAGCGCGGTCGGAGATTTGATGTTTTACCGGAGTCTTGATATTCACGATAGACTCTTGAAATGGTCGTACAGGAAAATCCCCACTTCAAAAATGGTTCAAATGGCTCTGAGAAGGGAACCTCCCCATCGCACCCCCCCTCAGATTTAGTTATAAATTGACGCAGTGGATAGGCCTTGAAAAACCGAACACAGATCAGTCGAGAAAACAGGAAGAAGTTGTGTGAAACTATGAAAAAATAAGCAAAATATACAAACTGAGTAATCCATGTGTAAGATAAGCAACATCAAGGACAATCTAAGCTGAGGAGCGCCGTGGTCTCGTGGTTAGAGTAAGCAGCTGCGGAGTGAGAGGTCCTTGGTTCGAATCCTCCCTCGGGTGAAAATTTTACTTTCTTTACTTTCGCAAAGTTACGATCTGTCCGTTGATTCATTGACGTCTCTGTTCACTGTAATAAGTTTAGTGTCTGTGTTTTGCGACCGCACCGAAAAACCGTGCGATTAGTAGACGAAAGGACGTGCCTCTCCAATAGTAACCGAAAACATTTGATCGCACGGTCATAGGTCAACCGATTCCTCCACAGGAAAACACGTCTGATATATTCTATACGACACTGGTGACGGCATGTGCGTCACATGACAGGAATATGTTGTCGACCCACCTAACTTGCACACTTGTCGAATGGGTAAAAAGATTCTTCTACATTGCCCGATTTAGGTTTTCTTGTGGATGTGATAATCACTCCCAAAAAAGTGATGAAAACATAAGAGTTTGTCACATAAACTGCAACAAATGAATGCAACAGTTTCACAGTCGCACAGTTTTCCTTGTGCTCTGTCAAAACATATGTTTTTTACGTTTTCAAATGTTTCCGAGTGTAGACCGTCAAATCCTTCATATGTCCAAGCAAATCTAAACATGTCCTGGAATTTTGGAGAGCGAAGTTGATTATGTGTGAGTGCCTGAACTTTAATAATTGTCTGAAAATAAAAAATTAAACTTTTCACTCGTGAGGAGATTTGAACCAAAGACCTCTCGTTCCGCAGTTGCTCACGCTAACCACGGGACCATGGCGCTCGCAAGCTGATACTCTCCTAGATGTTGCATACCTTGCGCATGGCCTACTCAGTTTGTATATTTTGCTTATTTTTTTCATAGTGCCACACAACTTCTTCCTGTTTTCTCGATTGATCTGTGTTCAGTTTTTCAAGGCCTATCCCTGTGCCAACTTATAACTAAATCTGAGGGGGGTGCGATGGGGAGGTTCCCTTGTGAGTACTATGGGACTTAACGTCTGAGGTCATCAGTCCCCTAGAACTTAGAACTTAGATCTACTTAAACCTAACTAACCTAAGGATATCACACACATCCATGCTCGAGGCAGGATTCGAACCTGCTACCGTAGCGGTCACGCGGTTCCGGACTAAAGCGCCTAGAACCGCTCGGCCACACCGGCCGGTTATCCCCACTTCATCGCTAAGTCGGAGATGCAGTGTGCCATCGCTCATGCGCCGACTATAACACCAAGTTCAAACTCACTTAAATCTTGATAACCAGCCATTGTAGTAGCAATAACCGACCTATCAACTGCGCCAGACACTTGTCTTATATAGACGTTGCCGACCGCAGTCCCGCATTCTACCTGTTTAAATATCTCTGTATTTGAAAACGCGTGCCTATACCAGTTTCTTTGGCGCTTCAGTGTATAACTTACAAGCTACGTTTAACACAAGGTATTTTTCAGCTGGGTTACGTGATGGCTTGCTCGTGTGAACGGGCTTGTGATCTCACCAGGAAGATTTCAGCTACGAAAAGCCGCACATTGACAGGCTATACGCACCTGGTATCAGGAACAAAGCTGACACGGTTAGTGAGCACACACAAAGAACTGGCACACCACGCTACACTGAGTAAGGCGAGAGGGAATTTGAAAGACCTTGCACTAGCAAGGGTAGTGCGTGACCTCGAACGTTCGGGAATGTGCGAAAATGTGCTTAGAATATATATCGCTAATCCAAATGACAATGGTACGAGCATTTGCATTTAAACTGTGCTTCTTACCACCAGAGACATTTGAATGACCTCCTGTTAAACGCCTAAGAAAGAAAATTTGGCAACACGAAGAAACAAAATATTGATATAATAGGACCCAAAGCACACACTTTTCAGTGTTATGACTTACTGCTATATTTCCCCTTGCTTAAATTAACTATGCTGTCTGGACAACAAACTTTTTCTGCTGAGCTGATAATTTTGCACAGCTATTCAGAGTGTAGGTTTGGGATTTCAATGAAGCGGTCAAAGCGAGGTGGGATGGAACAGTATGCACATTTGACCGAAGAACGTGCCTATGTTACAGTTGTTGTTGTTGTAGTCTTCAGTCCTGAGACTGGTTTGATGCGGCTCTCCATGCTACTGTATCCTGTGCAAGCTTCTTCATCTCCCAGTACCTACTGCAGCCTACATCCTTCTGAATCTGCTTAGTGTATTCATCTCTTGGTCTCCCTCTACGATTTTTATCCTCCACGCTGTCCTCCAATACTAAATTGGTGATCCCTCGATGTGTCAGAACATGTCCTACCAACCGATCCCTTCTTCTAGTCAAGCTGTGCCACAAGCTCCTCCTCTCCCCAATTCTATTCAATACCTCCTCATTAGTTATGTGATCTACCCATCTAATCTTCAGCATTCTTCTGTAGCACCACATTTCGAAAGCTTCTATTCTCTTCTTGTCTAAACTATTTATCGGCCATGTTTCACTTCCATACATGGCTACACACCATACAAATACTTTCAGAAACGACTTCCTGACATTTAAATCTGTATTCGATGTTAACAAATTTTTCTTCTTCAGAAACACTTTCCTTGCCATTGCCAGTGTACATTTTATATCCTCTCTACTTCGACCATCATCAGTTATTTTGCTCCCCAAATAGCAAAACTCCTTTACTACCTTAAGTATCTCAAATGGTTCAAATGGCTCTGAGCACTATGGGACTCAACTGCTGAGGTCATAAGTCCCCTAGAACTTAGAACTACTTAAACCTAACTAACCTACGGACAACACACACATCCATGCCCGAGGCAGGATTCGAACCTGCGACCGTAGCGGTCGCGCGGTTCCAGACTGTAGCGCCAGAACCGCTCGGCCACCAGCGGCCGGCCTTAAGTATCTCATTTCCTAATCTAATTCCCTCAGCATCACCCGACTTAATTCGACTACATTCCATTATCCTCGTTTTTCTTTTGATGATATCTTATACCCTCCTTTCAAGACACTGTCCATTCCGTTCAATTGCTCTTCCAAGTCCTTTGCTGTCTCTGACAGAATTACAATGTCATCGGCGAACCTCAAAGTTTTTATTTCTTCTCCATGGACTTTAATACCTACTCCGAACTTTTCTTTTGTTTCCTTTATTGCTTGCTCAATATACAGATTGAATAACATCGGGGATAGGTTACAACCCTGTCTCACTCTTCTCCCAATCACTGCTTCCCTTTCATACCCCTCGACTCTTATAACTGCCATCTGCTTTCTGTACAAATTGTAAATAGCCTTTCGCTCCCTGTATTTTACCCCAGCCACCTTCAGTTGGCAGTTGTTGTTGTTGTTGTTGTTGTGGTCTTCAGTCCTGATACTGGTTTGATGCAGCTCTCCATGCCAGTTGGCAGTATGCTTGGCAAAAAGCAGGTTGTAACTTTGACGTACCAAGACCATCCTTTGAAAATGTAATTAGTGTACCGTTTGATATTGAACTGCTTGGTCGCAGAAGTGATGTTGAATGTGAAAAAATGGTGTTAGTAAGAAGTGCATGTTCCCCTTTGCTTTGCTTGTGGAAGTTTACTGCTGTTACAGTTCTTCAGTTAATTGCGTGCGACAAATAATTCTCAAACTTGCGGATGTGTCCTATGATGTATTATTATGAATTCCAATTTCTTGGACGTTATGCCGAAGCAATGTAATATTCGCCACTGTAAACAAATTATTTATATTATAATAAAATATTGATATATTTCATTGTAGCAAAACATTTGTTGTTGGAATATTGTATCATTTTATATCTTTTATTGTTGTTATTATTATTAAAAAGTAAACATTTGTTGCACCTTAAAAGTGAGGGATGACGACAGGCTATATTTGTGGGTGAAGGTGTGGGAGGTATGTTGCATGTGCACTGATAATAATTTCATAAAAAATTGTCATTTTTATTGATGAACATTTCAGATAATCTGCTGGCTTTGTGTATGTCCTCTTCTCACTAACGTTTCGTGGAATAATATACCCTGGTGCAATTATCTATTTAGACATAAATTATCAAGGCACAGAAATGTGCGAAAACGATTATATGTAGCAATGTGTGTCCGCGAGACACCTGCTGACACTTCTCAAGAGGCTGGGCTTGTTAATAACACCATCTCATTGCATTCACTCAGTAATAGAGTTATCTTTCAAAGCTGTCCAGAATTTTTAAATAACACTGGCATTCATGCACATGATACTAAGAATAAAAATTACCTGACTACTCAGAATTTAAACGGGCCTCGCAGCATATAAGTTCCCACTGCTACTTCATTCTTCGTTCCTCACGGTCGCACAGGAACATTATCCTCAGGTTAGAAGATGGACACCAGTCACAATCAAGTGTGGACACATCTGACAGCGAACAACAAATATTTTAAGGAAAAATAAGTGCGCCCTGTGCTAACACAGACACTAACGATTAATGCAGTGGCCTCTGCCATATTTTTAACATCACTGATACGCTTAACAAGTGCACAGACACGCAGACATCTCATCGCCGCGCAGTCTAAACAATACTACATGCAGCCGCTATAGCGCTATGAGTTGTTGCGTGACAAACTTCATACATTCCGAGAAACAAAAATCGGTTTCTGGGGATATATGAGATTTTCAGAGCCTTGTGTACTTGTACGATTTTGGGTCTGTTATAGTATACCTTTACCCGCAAAAGTTTTCGCTATTAATAATGGTACATCCTGGTACTTACCTACTCCTACTGATAATGATCGCATAGGCAAGTTACTGTTACAGTGACTGCAGTAATTAGTCAGGGTTGTGATGAGGCTGTAGAGAGCTTCCTTTACTTCACTCTGCTGCAACAAACCACGTACTAAAAAGAAGCAAGTTTGAGATACAATCATGAAGATACTGTTTAAATAAAATTTCGTTTCTGTAAATCATTAAAGTGATCTTCTCAAATCCCCTATTCATCGCACATGTTACTGTCAACCTTGATATTTAATTGCACAACACCACAGAGACCAGCAAAGGAATCGTTGGATGGCTTCGCAGCTGAAGCTTCGCTAAAACCAAATGCTGTAACTAAATACTTTTAGACAGGTTCAGTTCCCTCATTCAGGTATGGTTTTCCAAATACACGATTCAAGTTACACAGGTTTTTGTTCAAACATAAACGAGCATTCATAAAATTGCTGTTACAGTGTTAAACATATGACAAGCATTCAAGAACTGAGGTTAGTATACGCATTATGTCATGTTTTTAGGATATGCATTTTTCTAAATTCTCCTTACAGACCTCTAGAGCAGGTACGTTACTGTTTCAGTAGGTGTATGAAACCGACGATGAGTCGTTTCCATACTAGAGGAACAGTTTATTCCACACTTTGTAATTATGCCTTAGATGAGCATGCATGTGTGCACCAAAAACTGAAATATACACATTGTAAGCTACTCCTTATTTGCAGACAAGAGCTCATTTTACTTTATTTACAGGTTTGCTACTTCACACGTGTGAAGTGAATGTTTCAGCACTACAATGCCTACGGAGTAAGGAGCGAGCGGTAGGTTCCCATGCTGGGCGCTTTCTGAGGCAGTGGGATGAGGTGCTGATGGAGAAATCGCTCGTGACGTCAGCATAGAGATGCGTAGGGAAAGTACGTGTATTCTGGTGCGAATCAAGTAATTGTTATTAATAAATATTTGCTAACGAAAGTTGCCTTTTGCCTCTCAGACGTTAGGAAGAGTCTGCGGGTTATAAATACTATCTTTCAGTAATTTTACAATGCCAGAAAAAGTTTCTAACATTCTGTGTGGTGTCTGTTTGTTCTATATCGTGTCTCCCTACCACTTTCGCGCAACGACGCTCTGAGCGTGTTTTTTAGGGAATTGACTAGTTTGAACCTGGGACCTGTTGCTGGTAAGGAGACGCCAGACCACACATGACATGTAGAATTCAGAAGAGTTCAGTGAGACTAGCGATGATATAACCAAATACTTAATGATTTCAGAGTCAGCTCCACTGCACTTCCTGTAAAAGAATCTTAATACTAACTAAATTTAGTGGAAGGGGTTCAAGGCTTTCCTACTTTTAGTTAGCTGGTAAAATAACGTCGAAAAAGCAGTTAAGTTTACCATTGGAAATTTTATTCCACTCACAAAACATCGTTTATAAATTGCACTATTGATAAAAGGAAATGTTTTAATACAGGATGGTAAAAACCGACTGCGTTCAACAAAAATGTGAACCAATATTCCCTGAATGGGTTTCCAAGTTCTACAATGGATCGAAGGATGACCTATGCCATATCACATCTATAATCTAGGTTTAAATTAAGTTTCACAAGAGAAAAAACTATCAAAATGATCTACAGTGACCCTCAATTATCTTTAATTACTTATCTAACTTGTCGTAAATTACAGTGGCTGATGTGGCTTCTCAATAACTATATAACAGAAAAATAATCGCGTTTCAGATTTTTACTTCAAGTGGCAAATGTGAACACCATGAGCTTTAATTGACGATCGACACTAGTATTACGCAAAAAGGGGGTGTAACAGATGAGACTTCTGCAGTTCTGAGTGAAGCTTTATGCGTTGTTATGCGGCATCGCGTGCGTTCATTACCTTGTCGTTGGTTAGGCAGCTTCAGGGGGGCAGCGGGCGGCGCAGCTCCACCTTCGCCATCTCGGAAGCAACTCCCCCCTAACTTTTCGTTACTACAATTTACCGAAGTTGGTTTAAAAAAAAACTATCTGGCTGTGTTTTCATCTGACCAATCAGGGTCTCAATGTTAACCTTAAGCTCCGCCTACAAAAGTTCTGTCTATCCAATGAGAAACGTTATACTTTTCGTGGTGGGGCAATGTTTTTAAAGTTTGCAACGTAACAGAGACGCGAAAAAGTCTCACGCTAAAACTTGCAGCTGGTGTGGTCCTTTAGTGTTATCGTAAGATCTATACTGTTCTTCTGGAGGGCTCTAGCTTTTAACATGGGCTGGGGGGTGGTCCTAACGGTTAGCTGGCGACGTGGGTGTCCGTCCCTTATCGTAGGGCCTTCTGACTTAACACGGTTCTGCTCTCGGCTTCTGTTCTCGTTTCTCCCCTCGGAACTGCGTCTGTCTCACGGTGGGAAGGTATGACATGCATTTAGGCATTCTTGTGTTAGTCTGTGATATTCCATTTGCTCACACGTTACTCATATTACTTTGGTTAATTTAATGTCACGATTTATTCGAAGCTATGTGACATACTACTGGATTTGCTTATCATGTCAGGGTTTTTATGGAAGGTGTTGGATTTGCCTGACACCTTACAAGTTGATGTTGACAAATAAATGAAAAACTTTCGCATAACTGATACAGACTGTGCGCCATAGTCGGCGGTCGTCGATAGGATGCCTTTCGATCTAGTCATGCGTTAGATTATGCTCTCGTACTACTAATAGTTAGCTTATAATCAGTAGATCAAGTTCATTTTTAGGTGTTTCTTTAATGAGCGCACAATAATGGCATCCAGTCTAAAAATTATCTGCACGAAACCAACTTCTTACTGCTTCATTACGTAAAACATAGACAGTAGTGTTGCCCTTTCGGAATCCGGGGCGCTGCTACGGCTCTGCAGGGGGACACACAACTACGAGAGCATCTCCACATAACACGTAGGAAGAATTCCCACGCGGCGGTTCACTAACTGCGTTCAAGGACGGACTGGCTTAAATATCACAGAACTAGGGTGGGAACGCGTGGCCAGTTGTACTGTACGCCCGTCATACCACGATCTACGGAGTCATCGGCTAAAGTGAGGCCTTTCTGGAGGTTTAGTATGAGTGGGGCGTTCTTGAAACATAGAATACTCATACTGAATTTCCGTTGTTTTAGTGACAAACTTCCAAGTCAATCCTATGCACTAGATGTTTCAGTTGCATCTCTTACAAGATATATAACGAAACTATCATTCTTATATAAATATTTTGCACAAAAATGTCTTGCCCCTACTTGATATGAGCCTTTTTAATAACTGCCCCAATCACGGAACAACTGTAAAACTGTTTCCAGGGCTCTCTGGTGTCCAGCCGGATGCGATCGTTGAAGTCCCACGATATTTCGGCGAATAACCTTTCCGTCATCATCAGGTGGTTCTGATGGAATGGTCTGTCGAAGCCCGACTGACGGGCATAAATGACACTGACAATGAGCAGACTATTCCATCAGAACCACCTGATGATGGCGGGAAGTTTATTCGCCGAAATATCGTGGGACTTCAACGATCGCATCCGGCTGGACACCCGAGAGCCCTGGAAGCAACATATACGCTAGGAAAGGCACCGATCACAACTGTAAAACTACTCGTACTTCGTTATCTATTTTTTTTTGTGCCTGCCGGTAACTTCACTGAGAGAACACGCTTCGTTACTAAATAATTTGACCTTGCCTCTAATATGGACACGTGTCTCTTACACTTTGCAAATGTTAGTTTCTTAATTATGAAGCGGAAAATGTCACTTTGAAGGAACAACAGTACACATTAATATTGCTTCGCCCTATTTAACACTTTAGTATGTTACACACTTCCCTAAGAATGCCTAAACTCATCCACACTTGAGTTAACTTTTAAGCTCATTTCACTCTCATGCTGAATTAACTATTGCTACACTTCGTTTGCACACTAACTTAACAGTCAATCACTTGTCACAGAATCCTTTTCCCATCTCTTTAAACAGCATTGCTTTGGGATAAGGAAGCTACTAATCAGGAACCACCATGCCTTTTTATCCGCAACTTTCCTTTTCGCCAATTAACCGAATTAGTCGAACTTGCCTTTAGCCTGCAACCTGACGAAACTCTTTGAACTCTCGATTTCATTCTTTATCAAGTTCTTCATATTATTTATGCCCGACGCGGCTCCTCACGACCGCTCTGTACTAAACACAAACAACGGCGCTTTGCACACTAACTCGGCGTGTGACCAGTTGCGCTCAAGTAATATTGACGACAAAAATAGCAAGAGAAAGCGCGCTCGGCTTCGGACATTCCAAAGCCAGCAATAACTAAGGTTCAAAATATCACTACGTCATAACATCAGAGATAGCACTACTCGTTACAATTTTCCCTGTGTTGCAGTGCACGAGTATTATATGTTTCATATGTTTCAAGTCAATCCGCACCCTGCTGTCACATAAAATGTCTCTAAAGCAGAAGAAACATTTCTCTGACGTACTACGAGGACTATTCGGAAAGTAAGGTCAGATCGCTCGCGAACTGGAAACCGTAGCGGAAACCCGATCAAGTTATGCACTGCCACTGGCCGGTTTTTACCCGCAGTGTAGCGAGCGAGCAGCACCCCGCACCAAAACGGCGCAGAGCCGAGGAAAAATCGCTCAGCCGCTGGGGCCAGACATGGTTTATGGCTTTCAGCTATTAACCTTACACGGTTTACCCATTACGCTCTACGGGGAACAGACCGGGTGTCTTCAGGGTAAATCTTCATCACGGAAGGTCTTAGTAGACAGATAACTTACCCTAGCCTTTCTCATACAAATCATCAAGTTGGGGAGATTTGTGGCCCCGAACCGAGGGACGCAAGCTCGGTATTTCTCAACAAGCTGTTTAACAACAAATAAGTGTTGTTGTCATTACTATTTTTGTCATCAATATAAGTTTGCCATAACGTTAAGACGTTTATGCCCAGTGTGAGATGTGACTAGAAAGTTCAACAAGAATTGGAAAAATTAAATAATTGAAAGTATTTTATAACCAAAGTCAACCCATATTTTGGCTGTATACGTAAATCGAAACATTTGTTATGTCATACCAACTATGAAACATACAAATGTGTTGTTTGATATTTCACTGTTGGTATAGGTCTGAAGTGTAGAGGCTTTTCATTTTGTCCTGATTTTCTTACCAACATATAATTTCGACTTTTAGAAAGGGAACAGTGTGCTAATTTGTGATGAGTCATAAAAAATTAAGATTATTGAATATATTGGTGCACATTTCGTTTTAATCCAACCCTCTGTATAGAACACGATGAGTTCTTATCGAGTGATTGGCTCCATTTGAATGAAGAGCGTATGCGCCCAGCATCAGCTGAACAAACCATATTGTCGTTAGTACGAAGCAAGAAGCAGCCTGTTCAAGAAATGTTTTGCACTACCCGCATGTCTACGAACGTTTATGGACATAACGTTCAAGCAGAGCACGGAGTAAAAGAGTAAATCTTATCTATACGAAATGTTCATTTTACCTGAAGACATCGAAATATCTTGAACACTACACATCGGATCAAAAGACGTTATAGTTTCAATTTGCTTGTCTTGAAGAGGGACATACAATGTGGTTGAGCAATATCTTGCTACAGGATGGCACCTTTTCGCAGTTTCCCACGATGTTTGGATCTGATTGCATGTTTGAGTTCAGTTCGCAACACAAACAGTAGTTCTCCCTGTTCACAGTTTCGCCTCTTGGGGTGAAATGAACGGCTACCATCCCTTCCATATCCCACAATAGTGTTAGCATAATCTTACCAGCTGATGGTTGGTTTTTAAATTCCTTAACTTCTGGTGATGATGGATGTTGCCGAACCATGCTCGCTGCCTCACTTTCCAGTTCGTGATTACGCACCCACGTTTCGTCTACAGTAGCGATTTGCTGTAAAAATTCATCTCCCTCGCGATGATACTGAGCCAAATGTTTAGAGGAGATGTCCATCCTTTGCGTTTATGCTGCGCTGACAATTCTGTTGGTACCCACCCTGCGCGCACTTTCCGAAAATTTAACCTGTACTGTAAGATGGAATACTCTGAACAATGACTGATATCGTAAAGTATTGGCGATTTCGTCCACTGTGATTCTTCTGCATTTCAACACAATACCCTCAACAACTTCCAAATCGTCCTCGGTTGTTGACGCCGACTGCCTGCCCAATCTTTCCTCGTCACATGGAGAAGTTATTCTCCGTTTGAAGTGCTTCGTAGATCGCGTTAAACAGCTGTCAGCATACTGAGCTTGCTTTCGACAAATAATTTCCGCTGATTTAACACCTTCCACAAACAAAAACCGAATCACTGCCCTCATTTTCTCCATGGTTGAGATCTGATGTTTACGGTCTGCTGCAATACAACGACTAACGAGGGAACAAAAGTGACACGTAGTATGGAATTGTTATAGTAAACAATACTTCAGCCCTTTACTTTTTGAGTTCCTACGTAACATTATAAATATATAATGAGGAAAAGTTAGCAACCACGAAATTTGAATTTTAGCTTATGATTACAATGCTACTACAGAATCTATATGCAGTAGCAACAAATGCTTAAGGTTAGGTAGTGGGGAGGAAGAGGAAACGAACAGAGGACAGAGGCGTGGGAGGTAATGGAGACAGAAAGTGGAAAGAAGTAGACGAACATTTGAGAGGGGCTAGAGAAGATAGATATACAAAGGGGGAAGGAAGTGACTGGCAGAGAGAGGGAGGGAAAAGGGGCGCAGTATAAGATGGAGGGAGAGGAGGGAGGAGAAGATGGACAGGGAGAGGGGGAGGAAGTGATTGACAGAGAGAGGGGAGGAGATGGAGAGAGATGGGGAACGAGGAGATGGAGAGAGAGAGGAGGAAGGAGCAGAAGATGGTAAAGGATAGAGGGAGGAGCATATTACGACGTATACCCAATTTCCATATATATTAGAAACATGTGCTTTGTTTTTTTTCGATTCCCCCCGAAAGGGGTAGGCTGGCAGCAGCTTAGTACGCTACTCTTCAGCCTACAGAATTTTTAAAACAGAAGAAGAAGATAAGAAACAACAAAAGCAAGCGATAAAATGGTGACTTAAATTGTAAAACGGCGGAAAATTGTGGAACGTTAAAACATAAAACTTGGCGATGCTAATAAAATACACAGGAAGCATACAGGTAAAAAGTGGACAGACAATTAAAAAACACAGCGACAGTCTGGTTTCTGTTCGCAAGAGATGTAAAAATCACACCCAGTGACAGAATGATTTCCGTTCGCAACACTTCAGAAAAGAAGAACAACTGGAAACACTCCACTAAAAAGTTGGCACAAAAATGACACACCACAGCGAAGGGTAGATGGGGGGGGGGGGGACCTGGACAGATGAGGGAGGAGAAAAAGGGGGGAGGAGAGGAAAAACGAAGGGGGGGGGGGGAACGGCAGAGGGAGAGGTCTCATAAGGGGGGACAGGACAGACGCGAGAGGGATTGGGGAAAGGCAGAGGAGGGAAATGCAAAAGGACTCAGGGGAGAGAAGGGAGGCAGATAGAGGGTAGACGAGAAAAAGACAGGATGGAAGTGGAGGGAGAGGGAGCCCAGGAAAAGGACAGAGGAAGGGAGGTAGAGCTGCGGATCAGAGTTGATAGGAGGGATAAATGGATGGAGAGAGGGCAACATCTGGGAGGGGGAGTGGACAGAAGCCACCTTGGGAAAGGAGATGAAGGGTGTAGAGGTGGAGGGTAGGGGGGACACAACGGTAAAGGCGTGACAGAGGGCGGGGGTTGGAGAGGAGCAACCAGGGGATGAGGGGGGTCAAGGCAGTGGGAGGTGTAGAGTATGTGGATATGTTCGAAGAATAGGAGCAGATGGGGGAAATGAATCAGATCATAGAGGATCCGCGTGGGGGACGGAAGGCATATACAGAAGGCGAGGCGGAGTTCATGGCGCTCGAGGATCTGGAGGAACTTATAGAATTTGGGTGGGGGGGAGGGAGCGGATATCCAGGCGGGACTGGCATAACAGAGGATGGAACGGATTAATGATTTATAAGTTTGGAGGATGGTAGAGGGGTTCAACACCCATGTCCGGCCAGAGAGGAGGAGTCAGGGATGGTTGTGGGTGTGCTTTGTCTTTTCCTTTATTTTCCACAACCACACAAAGCCACAACAACATGTGGCCGGAAACACCTAATGTTGGTAAAAAGAAGCGTCACTGTGAAATACAAACAAAACAAAAATACCTTGTTATTCATAAGAATCTCAGGGTTTTGGAAGATGATTGCATGAAAACTAAGGTGTGCAGAAGATTGGCACGTACCAGTGCATACAGCATCTGTCCAAGTTTCGATAATACGTGCCATGGCAAAGTTCTAGAGTGCACCACTAGAGGTTACGCATGTCAGAACGTGGAGACAAATCATCCACTCTGTATTGCATCGAAATAGTTCGCGTGTGTAGATATGCAACCCAATGAACAGGTTTCCAAAGCAGGTTGCTGTTGTTGCAGCTACCTGGCGGCAGCAGCAGCAGCAGCAGCGGCAGGTACTTCAATGAATTGCACGTATGTGCAGATTTTCCGCACCAAGAATGGTTCTCGTATTGAAAACCTGTAATGAGAGTATAAAATGTAGGCAGTTGCTCAATCCACTGACCCCGATCCTCCCTCGGCTGTGGTGTGTCATATTTGTGCCAACTTTTTAGTGCAGTGTTTTAAGTGAGTGTTCAGTGTTGTGTGTCTTTTCCAAAGTGTTGCAAACACAAATCATGCTGTCGCTGGGTGTGATTTTTATATCTCTTGCGAACAGAAAACAGACTGTCGCCATGTTTTTTAATTGTCTATTATTTTACCTGTCTGCTTCCTGTGTATTTTATTAGCATCGCCAACTCTTTGTTTTATGTTTTAAGTTCCACAATTTTCCGCCATTTTACCATTTAAGTCACCTATTTTATCGCCTGCTTTTATTATTTATTATCTTCATTTTTTAAAGAAAATTCTGTCGGCTGAAGAGCGGTGTACTAAGCTGCTGCCAGCCCGCCCTCTTCGAGGGGGGGGGTCGAATCTCAATAAAGGAAAAAAAAAAAAATCAATCCACCGACATGTGTCTGTTTTCTGTAATTCTCGTACACTATGTGATCAAAAGAAATATCCGGACACCCCCAAAAACATACGTTTTTCATATTAGATGCATTGCGCTGCCACCTGGTGCCAGGTGCACCATATCGGCGACCTCAGTAGTCATTAGACATTGTGAGAGAGCAGAATGGGGCGCTCCGCGGAACTCACGGACTTCGAACGTGGTCAGGTGATTGGGTGTTACTTGTGTCATACGTCTCTAAGCGAGATTTACACACTCCAAAACATCCCTGCCACTGTTTCCGATGTGATAGTGAAGTGGAAACGTGAAGCGACAAGTGTAGCACAAAAGCGTACAGGCCGACGTCGTCTGTTGACTGACAGAGACCGCCGACAGTTGAACAGGGTTGTAATGTGTAATAGGCAGACATGTAGCTAGACCATCACACAAAAAACCTTCCAGAACCTAACTGAACGTATGAGTGCGAGAGTGTAAGCTGTCATCAAGGCTAAGGGTGGGCCAACACGATGTTCAATTCCGGCATTACGCTGGATGGCGCCATGAACCTGTAAGTCATTTTCAGCCAGGTGTCCGGATACTTCTGATCACATAGTGTAGTTGTCGGTCGTTTGTGTGAACTTTAATTACGGCATTATAGAAGAGGACGACCGTAACTAAAATTCGTGCAAAAATTGTACTGTCCATATCTTTCTAAACTCTGGCAAGCCTTCTACAGAGCTAAATGTATGAAGTAGATCGATCTTCAAATTTTTTGGGGCTGTAGGCGCGAATTGGTAGCTGGGCAGCAATAGCGCTTCATAATTCCAAATTATATCTCGTCTCCATGTGCAAATATTCCTTATTCTTGCTGTGCTCAAAAAGTATCCTTCCTTTTACTCTTCTTGAAGCATCAACTTATGGAGATATTGGTAATCTTTAGTGTCTTCAGTCCTCACACGCAGTTAGGTCACTTCTTCTGTCTCACAATGTTGTCAAAGACCATCTGTACTCCAAAGACTTTGTTTTAATCACTCAGGCAGTTTCAGTGACCCGATAGAGTAATCACTGACATTGGCTGTGTGTATTGTACAGACTTAACAAACTGGTTTTTTACAGTTTCAGATAATGTTTCATTTATAAGAAATTCATTTCCCATATTTAGTTTACAATGGTTACTCAGTAGTAAAACTAATCATACATAATAAAGCCGGCCGCGGTGGCCAAGCGGTTCTAGGCGCTTCAGTCCGGAACCGCGCGACTGCTACGGTCGCAGGTTCGAATCCCGCCTTGGGCATGGATGTGTGTGATGTCCTTAGGTTAGTTAGGTTTAAGTAGTTCTAAGTTCTAGGGGACTGATGACCTCAGATGTTAAGTCCCATAGTGCTCAGAGCCATTTGAACCATTTTTTTGAACATAATAAAGAAATTTTTAAAAATCAATTCGTGAAAAATCAATAAAATTAAATGTTTCAATAGTAATGCTGAGTCATTGTGCCACATACTGTGTTGTGGTGTCACAAGTGGATTGTGACGCATTTTTTTATTTTTATTTTTTACTCACTACTGTAGAAAGCTTCTACTTTAGCTGCTCAAACGGTCCGAACAATGTCACGTAACAAAATCAGTGACTTCGTACTCTTTCCTAAATAATCATTCTCGATGATAACGTCTGAATTGCAGAATATATCAACTATTGCCTTTTTAGAACTGCAAAACGGTTTTCACTACTCTCTTGCCTGTCGTTTGTAACAATGGATCCACGTGTCATCTGGTGCTAGATAGCATAACGACACCACACTTCCTTCAAAGCTTGCTTTACTGATTTCAAACGCTAGGGTGAAATGTTACTCCTAGACTGATTTTTGTCTAGAATGAGAAATTGCTGCACCTGTCGCAACCTCTGGTTTTTCAGACGCAGAATGTAATTCAAAATAGTACATACCATACTCTTCCTACAACCTCTCAACTATCAGTAAAGTGCTTTTCTGCTATGACGTAATACTTTTTAATGAGCACTTCTCCAATAAAAGCCTCAGTTGGCCCTGGAATGTACAAGATCAGTAGTGCTTATATGAAGAAATTTAAATTCCTTTGCCCTGTTCCAAACTACGCGTCTCCGTAGCCGAGGTCGCTAAAGCACTTTTGTGGTGCGGCGCTAGACCCTGAGCTAGCTCATGGAATCCTGGTGGAGAAAGGAATTTCCACCGCCAAAAGATCAGAAGTGCGTGGGGTTAAATTTCCCGATCACCAAATTTTGCGCCACTGTCCTGAATTATATGCCAATCCTCTCCATAGCGTCTCAAGATGTGAGGACAATGTTGTTGGTGGGTCTGTCCATCGGGTGGAGACCTCAAGCTCAGCGATCCCCTTGGTGCTATCCTAAGGCTATGTACTCAGCCCCTGAGTGTGGGACTGACTTTGACTTTTTGGAATAATAAACTGGTGTAGACATCGATGAATTACTCGAATTCATATAAGGGTGAATATAATGAGTCAACTGTTTGAAGGGTACAATTGATTATTTATTTTAGGCTCAGTTACGTCTGTATACACAGTGAAATACGTTTAACAGGAATCTGATGGGATCGCAACATTTTCTCGTGTTAAAAGAATTTCTCGATGCATGTGAGAAATGTGACCACATCAGATTAGATTAGATTAGATTAGTACTTGTTCCATATATCATGAATACACTTCATAATGATGTGGAACGTGTCAGGTTATTAAAAGGTGTCTATACAAGATCTTACATTACACAAAATTTTACATGACAATATTTTCAATTTTTTTGTGGGGGTTGGGGAAATTACCCACTTAATATACCCAAAAATTCATCTAATGAGTAGAAGGAAGCTTTGGCAGCTCTACGAGGGGTGCAGGGGCACCTCGGTATGGCTCTGACCAACAGACAACGACATAATGCGTTTGTTTCAAAATTTAAACGAAAAAGTTTCCTGAAAATGCTTGCCTAGCTTCAAAAACCCTCAGCAGAATACGGACCCTAGCATCGTGCAGGTGCCACTGGCAGCAAAACAGCAAGCCTTGCGAGCCTTCTTCGGTTGACCGCCGCTGCGCCTGCAGCTCGCCGCCCTTCCCCCACCCCAGTACCTATTCTTCACCCTCCTCCCCCACACCCCGACCTCGACCCCACCACGGCCACTTCAGACGACGCTCCGCCGTCCGCTGTTTGGCTCCTGCTGCATGCCACCCGCTGTCGCAGCGGTCAATGCGCAATGCGCAGTGCCCAGACAACGCAACGAAACACCCTAACCATACACCAGCGACTGCGATGTATAGCGAAGCGTTTAAAGTACTTCCCACAAATGTCTATAGCTAATTATTCCTTATACTACCCTATTAACTAACCCGTTGATCCCCAAATTCTTGTTTAGATAACACTGGTCAATACCATTTTTGTCACAACGAATATGGACAGTGTTCACAAATAGTTCAAACGGCACTGAGCACTATGGGACTTAACATCTGAGGTCAGCAGTCCCCTAGACTTAGAACTACTTAAACCTAACTAACCTAAGGACATCACACACATCCATGCCCGAGGCAGGATTCGAACCTGCGACCGTAGCAGCAGCGTGGTTCCGGACTGAAGCGCCTAGAACCGCTTGACCACAGCGGCCGGCTCGTGTTCACTATTAAAAGGTGAGTCGTAGATGCAGCCTCAGAAGTAAAATCAGTTTCTGAGTATTGGGCTCAATTTTGTTACAACACGCTGCCTTTTATCGTCTTGACAACGCTCAATATTGTTTATTTTGCTGTGGTTTAATTTAATTATTCTGCATATTATTTTTAGAAACCAGTCAAAATACGGACTAAGGAATCCCCATAAGTCCGGCAATCAACTTCTAGGAAATAAGATGTTTCGGAAGATTGCTAATGGGTCAAGCTCTAATATGTATAATTGCATTAAGTCACCATTTCCGTCTCAACAATGAGAGTTCTGACAATGCTTCTAAGAGATTGCACGTTTATTTTAGGTCCATGAAGAGTCGTTGACTCGGAGGGAATGATTCATACATCTGTAAATAAAATTCTTCTTGTCAGGGGTTAACTTGGAAATTGCAAAAAAAGATAATCTAGCTCTATTCTAAAGAACTGCCACGAATTTTGTTTCGGGTGTGACATTGACGATCAGAACAAGAAGTTCCACATTCATATATCCTCTTTGACATGTGTTGCGCACCTGATGGGCTGGAAGGACGACGTCACACTGTAAGTAGGCTGTTTAGGTTTTTATGTTGGTAACACCACTCTGTATTAAAATCACTGACTGTGCTGTGTGCAGTCTGTGGCTGGTTGGTATTGTTGAATATGCGCTATTGTAGTGTTGGGCAGTTGGATGTGAACAGAGCGTAGCGTTGCGCAGTTGGAGGTGAGCCGCCAGCAGTGGTGGATGTGGGGAGAGAGACGGCGGAGTTTTGAGAGCGGATGATCTGCACGTGTGTCCATCAGAAAGAGCAAATTTGTAAGACTGGATGTCATGAACTATATATGACTTTTGAATATTATTAAGGTAAATACATTGTTTGTTCTCTTATCAAAATCTTTCATTTGCTAACTACGCCTATCAGTAGTTAGTGCCTTCAGTAGTTAGACTCTTTTATTTAGCTGGCAGTATTGGCGCTCGCTGTGTTGGAGTAGTTCGAGTAACGAAGATTTTTGTCAGGTAAGTGATTCATGAAAGGTATAGGTTATTGTTCGTCAGGGCCATTCTTTTGTATGGATTATTGAAAGTCAGATTGCGTTGCGCTAAAAATATTGTGTGTCAGTTTAGTGTTGATCAGAATAAGTAAAGAGCGAAATGTCTGAGTACGTTCAGTTCTGTTCAGGTGTTCGAAAATCAAACAACGTAAGGGGTTAACCAGCACAGTAATTGATAAATTTTTCTAAGGGGACGTTACAACACCTTTACTGTCTATGTGAGTGGCCACCACAGACAGAAAAAAACGCGATTATGGGAAAAATCCCATACTCGGAATCGAGTACTACCATGACAGAAGAACCAAGCTAAGGTAAATGTAAATTGCTATAGTTCATGTAGTGCCAATGTCGAAAAAGGGGTTGCAACATTTATAAAAACTGTACACGAAATAAAAAGTGTAATTTTTGTCTAGTTAAGAAGCTATGAGCATGTGACTGTAAGTTGTTACTGCACAATATTTCTCCTGTAACTGTAACAGCATATGTATGAAAAATCTAGACTCATCTTTGAGCTGTCAGACAAAAGGAAACTGTTAATACTGTGTGAAGATCTCAATGTAGGTTTTTTAAACCATAATGAGAAATATTGCTTGGCAGTTACAATCTGATGTCAGAAGTGAATTGTTCAACTCATGTGCAGAAAGTTAGCAGGGCCTTTATTCAACAAAATAGTACCATACAATTCTCACACTTATTCATATAAAACTTACAGGCTGGTTAATGGTTCTAAGATACAATATTTTAAGAAAGAAAGATAGAACGGGATGAGATGTATATCGAAGGAGATGTTAATGTAAAATTAAGTGTATTTCCAAGCACACTAATGTAAATATTTGGGAGTATCTTTCCTAAAAATTTGTCCAGAAAACCTATTAAAAAAGTAAGCCATAGGCGATAAAAATGTCATCTAAAAATTAAAGGGAAATTTGTATTAAGATCAGCAAAAACAAAGATCCTGTACTACTTGTACTCTACAAAACATAAAATATTGTTCAAAAGAAAGTAATCAAGATAAAAGAAATTAGTGATGCTGAAAGTAGATTTGAAACCGTATAGAATGTTGCGAAACGAAAGGTAGCACAACCAGTCAGTAAACGAGGTACTTTTACAATTAAATTGAATGTCTATATCGTTACTGATAATTCACAAGTTCCAAGTATTTTTAATAAACACTTTGTAAATTCAGCGCAAAAGTCAGATCAAATAATACAATTCAAGAAGCAAGCGCACTGTCGTTCCACAAAACATTATACAGTTTCAAATAGCACCAACATTGTACAATTAAATTAACTGAATTTCGGAAGTCCTCAAAAATAAAAGAACACATGATGGTCGATTTTGAAGCAGAATTATGAAGACCTTTTCTAACGTAATAAGTCAGGTCCTTAGTAATTATGTAATGCATCTCCAGGGAAGAAAATATTCCTGGACCGATAAAAGTATGTATTTGTTAAACTGCTTTTTAAGAAAGATAAGAGGGAAGATCTGGATAATCATCGACGAACCTCCTCAACTACACTTTCTTCCAAAATATTCGAGGACGTAATCAAAAGTAGCGTCAAACTGAAGCAGAAACAATTTACTTTAAATGCCAAAGTTTAGATTCCAGGTGATCCGCTTGGCTTCAAGGAGCTAGACATTTCAACCGTCCATTCACTTTATGTGTATTCACAAGTGAAATTCGTCAAAAAAATCCATCAGACAATGGTAAAAAATAATGTTGTCTACAACAGCAAGCCCGCATCTCGTGGTCGTGCGGTAGCGTTCTCGCTTCCCACGCCCGGGTTCCCGGGTTCGATTCCCGGCGGGGTCAGGGATTTTCTCTGCCTCGTGATGGCTGGGTGTTGTGTGCTGTCCTTAGGTTAGTTAGGTTTAATTAGTTCTAAGTTCTAGGCGACTGATGACCTCAGCAGTTGAGTCGCATAGTGCTCAGAGCCATTTGAACCATTTTTACAACAGCAACATTAAAAAAATACAAGTGGAAGGAGGCACTTTAGAATAGTCCATGCAGTTGTGTAAAGCCACTCTGCCAGGGTGTCGTAATGGTTAGTGCATCTGCGCAGTGAGCAGGAGACTCAGGTTTGAATCCCGGTCTTGGTGCAAATTTTCATTCGTCCCTTCAGTCTGTTTATATACACCATGTATGTTTGAGACGTGAAAAGGTATTAACCAAGTTTCATTTAATTGAAGCACCTATGCGTTGGTTTCAGGCGTATCCCCATTTCGTTCGATGCTGACGTGCTATTCCAATACAGCCTCTGCAATGCTGTTCGAGTTTGGGGAAATACCAAATGGGCTGAGGCGTGAGTGGGAATTTGGAGTGAGGAGGAAGGTGTGCTACCTTAGAGCGTGCAGTTGTGCAAAGCCACTGCGTCAGTGTGACGTTGTGGTTAGTGCATCTGCCTAGTGAGTATGAGACTCAGTTTCGAATCCCGGCCAAGGTACAAATTCTCATTCGTCGCTTCAGTCTCTACATACACATCATAGCATATATACCTGACTGAAAGAGTGAGCTTTTGCTTTGGACGTTGTGCAAGGTTGCAGACTAGTTGGGGAAACTTGTGCTGGTAAAATTCGTGCAATTAATTGAATTTCTGCTTGACATTGCAAGATACGTCCAGCCTATTCTGTTACTACGACGTCAAGGAAGTGTGATGTTTTAACAGTCCAGTACCCATACTCGCAGTTATCGCGTTTGCCTGCATCTATATCCCGCATGTCGCCTTACTATATGAAGCTGAGGGTACTCAACCCCCTCTCCCGAAACGAAAGTAATATATTGCTCATGATTCTCTTGGAACGCGCGTTCTCGGAATGTTAATTGTAATTGCTCCACGAGACAGAACACCCCCCCCCCCCCCCCCGTAATGTGTGGCACTGTAGTAGAATTCTGTGACGTTTTAACGCTTTTTAAAGGTCTCTCTAACACAACCAACTGGTTTGCTTTGCATCTTGTCACCTTCTTTATTAATCCTATCTAATGAGAATGTAAGTTATGTATTTTAATTTGCACTTATTTAGGCAATCAGGCGATAGTATATGGTAACTAATGATTATCAACCATTAAATTTATAACCTTGGTTATCACAAATATTTGGCCTTTTTTTTCAACTATGTTACGATTTTCAAGGTTGTGATTAGGTTGGGATCTAATAGCACAGCTTAAATTGCTGCGAGTTAAACGAGTAACAGAGAAGCCTACAATCTCGGTTGTCACTAATACTTCGTTGTTTTTCTGTAATACGTCGCAGTTTCCGAGGTGGTGGTTTGCGTGGGCCTTAACAGCTCGGCTTTAATAACATTGAGTAAAACAGAATACCTGCTAACTTCATTTACGATTCATAGAAATTTACGAACAAGCAATTTTATTGACTAGTCCCACCCAACACATGATTCATAGTGTTCACTTCTCATCATTCATTACGCAAACTCTTAAGAACAGCAGCAAGCAACGGAAAAGCGGCGGACGCCGTAAGTGTATTTTTACCTAGAAACTTCCTTCCCACGTAATACCGTCTTACATTCTAGCTGGGCCACTTATAATGGTCCCAACCTGAGAGCGACAGTCAAGAATCAATCTAACGACGCTTCTGTGACCTACCTACGTCGTGAGTGAGTTGCTTCTCGCTAAAAATCGTGCAACGAACCTCACGTTGCCAGCTGCCTTTCCTATAGCTATGTGGTTCTGCCACTTGAATTCACTCCAGAAGCACAGGCCCAGGAAATTTGCGTTCGTATCTCGGTCTGGAATCTGCCTTCCCTAGATCTAATTTCATGTGGTCTGGTCGTTCCACTTCAAATTTCGATACAGTTTTCTGGTGGTTCTTCACTGTATACAACAGAATCATTCACACACAGCCTCAAGGAGCCTCCAATCCTACCAAACGATTTATTTATTGTAGACTACTGGCCATTAAAATTGCTACACCAAGAAGAAATGCAGATGATAAACTGGTATTCATTGGACAAATATATTATACTAGACTGACATGTGATTACATTTTCACTCAGTTTGGGTGCATAGATCCTGAGAAATCAGTACCCAGAACAACCACCTCTGGCCCTAATAACGGCCTTGATACGCCTGGGCCTTCAGTCAAACATAGCTTGGATGGCGTGTACAGGTACAGCTGCCCATGCAGCTTCAACACGATACCACAGTTCATCAAGAGTAGTGACTGACGTATTGTGACGAGCCAGTTGCTCGGCCACCAATGACCAGACGTTTTCAATTGGTGAGAGATCTAGAGAATGTGCTGGCCAGGGCAGCAGTCGAATATTTTCTGTATCCAGAAAGGCTCGTACAGGACCTGCAACATGCGGACGTGCATGATACTGTTGAAATGTAGGGTTTCGCAGGGATGGAATGAATGGTAGAGCCACGGGTCGTAACACATCTGAAATGTAACGTCCACTGTTCAAAGTGCCGTCAATGCGAACAAGAGGTGACCGAGACGTATAACCAATGGCTCCCCTACTATCACGCCGGGTGATACGCCAGTATGGCGATGACGAATACACGCTTCCAATGTGCGTTCACCGAGATGTCGCCAAACACGGATGCGACCATCATGATGCTGTTAATAGAACCTGGATTCATCCGAAAAAATGACGTTTTGCCATTCGTGCATCCAGGTTCTTCGTTGAGTACACCATCGCAGGCACTTCTGTCTGTGACGCAGCGTCAAGGGTAACGGCAGCCATGGTCTCCGAGCTGATAGTCCGTGCTGATGCAAACGTCGTCGAAATGTTCATGCAGATGGTTGTTGTCTTGCAAACGTCCCCATCTGTTAACTCAGGAATCGAGACGTGGCTGCACGATCCGTTACAGCCATGCGGATAAGATGCCTGTCATCTCGACTGCTAGTGATACGAAGCCGTTGGGATCCAGCACGGCGTTCCGTATTACCCTCCTGAACCCACCGATTCAATATTCTGCTAACAGTCATTGGATCTCGACCAACGCGAGCAGCAATGTCGCGATACGATAAACCGCAATCGCGATAGGCTACAATCCGACCTTTATCAAAGTCGGAAACGTGATGGTACGCATTTCTGCTCCTTACACGAGGTATCACAACAACGTTTCACCAGGCAACGCCGGTCAACTACTGTTTGTGTAAGAGAAATCTGTTGGAAACTTTCCTCTTGTCAGCACGTTGTAGGTGTCGCCACCGGCGCCAACCTTGTGTGAATGCTCTGAAAAGCTAATCATTTGCATATCACAGCATTTTCTTCCTGTTGGTTGAATTTCGCGTCTGTAGCACGTCATCGTCGTGGTGTAGCAGTTTTAATGGCCAGTAGTATAGTTATACAACCTGGTGCGAAGATCCTATCTCACCCCCCCTCTCCCCCCCCCTCCCCACATACATCCTTCCGGCCTCTTTTTTGATCATTTATGAGTATTTATTTATTTATGTCCAACACGGCATAGCAAATGTGAGACTTTACGTTCCGGCTCATTTAGTGATCCAGGACATCATTGTGGGCACAATCACCGTCGCCGGAAAAAATGATACGGCGCCAGGTCCTGTGCGAAATTTTCCGAAGCATAGGCAGTGTGATTTTCTTGAATGCCTCCCTAACAGCTCGCTTCAATTGGTCAGTTGTCTAGTACCGTTTTCTCATGACATGCTGATTACTTATTCTCCACAGGGAATTGTCGTATGGTGTCGGATCTGAACTGCTCACAGGCGTCTCGATCGGCGCTGGCAGATGCGTCCGTCTTCTCCCTATCCACCTCTGGGGTAACACTTCATCCAAGAATTCTCGAACACCGAGCGCGTAACGGGCAGGTGCTCCATCTTGCTGAAGTCCACTGTCACCAAGAATCTTCAGTCTCTGGGCTTGTGGAATTAACCATTCACGCAACATTTGCATATAATAATGTTAAGTCACTGCAGCGTTAAAGAAATACGGTCCTATGAGTTGCCTAGTGGGCACTGGAGCCCAGCCCATAACGTGCTGGGGATAATTCTCTAACCTTTCATATTAGTATGGGTTTTCTTACTCCAGTAAAAAAATACCAGTACGCCGACAAGATCGATACTTTGCACATTCGTCTGAGAAGAAATCTTTTCCCTCTGTGGGAGCGTCACAAACACGCCGAGTAATCTTGAGCAAGCTTCATGACTTCACCGCATGTCCTCGTCACTCGACTCATCTATGAATGTTGGCTTAAACGATTTAAATTCGAGATTTTTTTCCGTGTGCGTCAGCATAGTCGTTTTTGGAATTCCGATTTCAGCAGGTCTTTTTCGCAATGACTTTATGGCAGATCCGGTCACAGAATCCGCTACTGCTGCACCTGTATATTTTCGTTTTAACGGTCGACCTGTCCTCTTTCCATCCAAAATGGAAACGGTTCTGTAGAGTTCCTGTAGCCATCGCAGTTCGCTTTGGTGGAGCTTCTTTATCCAGTTGTGCCGCAAAATCTCGCTGCACATCTCTTATGGTTCCCCCGGTGTGTGCACTTTCACGAGTCCATGCAGTTGCTAGAACACGTCCTACCACTCTGTAGGTACTTGTCGCTGCTATCTGAAAAGAAAGAAAAGACAAATGGAGTAAGTCAAGTTCAACGTAAGGTAGATTCTGACAGACAGAAACTAAAAGCTACTTGATATGCCCTGCTTCACCTGCTTGACGTTTAGTCCCCCTTAAACATCCCAACAACCACCACCACCACCTGCGCGACAGGACAGATAGAATAAATTGTGGAAACAGGCCAAAATTTATCAGGTACACTCGAACATACAACTTCATTATTTGATGAAACATTACAAGAGCCCAAAAAAATTTCTTAAACATACAGCTTTAATATGGTTCATATGGCTCTGAGCACTATGGGACTTAATATCTGACGTCATCAGTCCCCTAGAACTTAGAACTACTTAAACATAACTAACCTAAGGACATCACACACATCCATGCCCGAGGCAGGATTCGAACCTGCGACCGTAGTGGTCGCGCGGTTCCAGACGGTAGCACCCAGAACCGCTCGGCCTCTCCGGCCGGCATACAGCTTTAATCTTTGGGACTTAATTACCGGCTGACAGCACTTTAATTTAAAAGCGGCTGAAGGTCAATAACTCAAAACGCAAGCAAGCGTTATCTTAAAACAGTTATTTAGTTATGCTGAAGTAAACAAGTTAAATTCAAATCGGCTGAAGGCTGAACACTTAAAACTCCTAAACATTATTTTTTTTAAATACCAAAGTCCTTACGTGAAACAGTTCTTTAATTTAGGCTGAAGGCCTTAAGAACAAACAACTGAAACTCAAACCGGCAGACTTAAAAATTCAATAGGTTGAAGTAAACAAGTTAAATTCAAATCGGCTGAAGGTCGATGACTTAAAAATTAAAAAAAAAAGTTTAAAAAGCCAAAAGTCTTACGTGAAACAGTACATTAAACTAGGCTTCAGGCCTTAAGATGGTGGTGGTGGTTAGTGTTTAACGTCCCGTCGACAACGAGGTCATTAGAGACGGAGCGCAAGCTCGGGTTAGGGAAGGATTGGGAAGGAAATCGACCGTGCCCTTTCAAAGGAACCATCCCGGCATTTGCCTGAAACGATTTAGGGAAATCACGGAAAACCTAAATCAGGATGGCCGGAGACGGGATTGAACCGTCGTCCTCCCGAATGCGAGTCCAGTGTGCTAACCACTGCGCCACCTCGCTCGGTGAGGCCTTAAGAGTAAAACATCTCTAATTTAAAACACAAAACCGGCTAGACGCTATACAAGAACCAACAACAAGAACAAATTTAAAAAAATAAGGCGGTACACACAAGGACGTCCAATTGTTCGAAGGTCGGCATGTACGAGGGCTATTCCGAAAGTAAGGTCCGATAGGTCGCGAAATGGAAACCACGGTAAAAATCAAAAATGTTTTATTTGCAACAGTTAGATACACCTTGCAGCTACTTATCTCCATAGTCGCCGACCCGACTTAGACGTGTATCGTAGCGTTGTACCAACTTTCCCATACCCTCGCTATAGAAGGCAGCCGCCAGTGCTCTCCGCCAATTCTCTACGCTGGCCTACGGCTCGTTGTCTTGTGCCGAAATGTTGTCTTCATAACCAGCGGTTCATGTGACCTGAGCTGAAACTCAGAGGGAGACAATTACGGGCTGTATTGTGGGTAATCTCACATTTCCATTTGAAAACGATGCAGGAGCATCGTCATTGCCCCTGCAGAATGCGGCTGAGAACTGTCTTGAAGACGAAACAGCACGACAGTTATGTAATGTTAGCTGCATAGCTTCAGGGGAAATTTCTCACCAGGCCCCCGTACTTGGCGGCAGACACTATTTTCTAGACATCTTTACGCACTCACTGCGAGCTCAGAAATGAGAAGAGCGACGTGATGCTAACTGGGGTTATACTAGAGACACTACCCAACACATCTGTGCAAAGCTTTATCGGATTTTCATAGTCGTTTCCATTTCGTGACCGATCGGACCTTACTTTCGGAATAGCCCTCGTAATTCAAACACTAACGCTCGCTTGGGTGAGTCAGGCAGTCGGCACAACCATCCACAATCCGACGGCAACCCAACCGACAGACCTTCAACAGGCCAATGCTCAAGGTGAGTTCAGCTCCACACTCGCACCAACGCTCCGCTCCGTACTTGCACCAAAATTCCACCGATGCTGACAGCAGAGACTGTGGAACCAAACAAAACGGATCCCAGACAACCCATAAGGGGTGGAAGGCCCGAAAACGCAAGTCGTTTAATCAAACGACCGAGTAACTCAGAAGCAGTACGCCGACAACACTTAAAGAAACTTGTCAGTGGAAATCAGATGAACTACACACAGCCCCACGAACATCTGCACGAGGACTAGACGATGCTCACGGCAGTGACTGTGCAGTAGCAAGGACGAACCACGTGTCGGCGCACACAGCCAAGCCATCAGCAATTGCTGGCCAAATACACGTCGTCTAACAAGACGACCGACCGACGGTCAAAGAAAGTCGTCCCCACTCAAACATGCGTGTCGGTTACTTCTGATCTGATGGGAATATGACGATGGTAAAATCCTACGTGACTTAGATCGCCAAGATAATTACTAGACGCAGGTTTACAGTCTACGCAGAAATGGTGCCGCCGGGCACGGCCAGCGTCAGCTCTTCTAGGGGCGGCCGGCGCAAGCCCAGAGCGTGAGCGTTGGTATGAGCTACATGGCAGCTGACGTCCCTTTGCCAAGCTTGTTCATTTTCGACGTGTTGAGCAGTGTAAGCATAAATACCATACTGGCCATTAAAATTGCTACACCACGACGATGACGTGCTACAGACGCGAAATTCAACCGACAGGAAGAAGATGCTGTGATAAGCAAATGATCAGCTTTTCAGAGCATTCACACAAGGTCGGCGCCGGTGGCGACACCTACAACGTGCTGACAAGAGGAACGTTTCCAACCGATTTCTCATACACAAACAGCAGTTGACCAGCGTTGCCTGGTGAAACGTTGTTGTGATGCCTCGTGAAACGGGGAGAAATCCGTACCATCACGTTTCCGGCTTTGATAAAGGTCTGATTGTAGCCTATCGCGATTGCGGTTTATCGTATGGCGACATTGCTGCCCGCGTTGGTCGAGATCCAATGACTGTTAGCAGAATATGGAATCGGTGGGTTCAGGAGGGTAATACGGAACGCCGTGCTGGATCCCAACGGCCTCGTATCACTAGCAGTCGAGATGACAGGCATCTTATCAGCATGGCTGTAACGGATCGTGCAGCCACGTCTCGATCCCTGAGTCAACAGATGGGGACGTTTGCAAGACAACAACCATCTGCACGAACAGTTCGACGACGTTTGCAGCAGCACGGACTATCAGCTCGGAGACCATGGCTGCGGTTACCCTTGGCCCTGCATCACAGAGAGGAGCGCCTGCGATGGTGTACTCAACGACGAACCTAGGTGCACGAATGGCAAAACGTCATTTGTTCGGATGAATCCAGGTTCTGTTTAGTGCATCATGATGGTCGCATCTGTGTTTCACGACATCGCGGAGGACACACATTGGAAGCGTGTATTCGTCATCGCCATACTGGCGTAACCCCCAGCATGATGGTATGGGGTGCCATTGGCTAAACGTCTCGGTCACCTCATGACGGCACTTTGAACAGTGGACGTTACATTTCACATGTGTTACGATTCGTGGCTCTACCCGTCATTCGATGTCTGCGAAACCCTACATTTCAGCAGGCTAATGCACGACCGCATGTTGCAGGTCCTGTACGGGCCTTTCTGGATACAGAAAATGTTCGACTGCTGCCCTGGCCAGCACATTCTCCAGATCTCTCACCAATTGAAAACGTCTGGTTAATGGTGGCCGAGCAACTGGCTCGTCACAATACGGCAGTCACTACTCTTGATGAACTGTGGTATCGTGTTGAAGCTGCATGGGCAGCTGTACCTGTACACGCCATCCAAACTCTGTTTGACTCAATGCCCTGGATTATCAAAGCCGTTATTACGGCCAGTGTTGGTTGTTCTGAGTACTGATTTCTCAGGATCTATGCACCCAAATTGCGTGAAAATGTAATCACATGTCAGTTCTAGTATAATATATTTGTCCAATGAATACCCGTTTATCATCTGCATTTCTTCTTGGTGTAGCAATTTTAATGGCCAGTAGTGTATGCTGTTCCTATAGGGAAGAAAGAAAACAAAACATTACTGATACGAGTCGGTCTTTGGTGGTGTGGTCATGATTTCCTGTGTCTGGCAAGTGAAAAATTATTCTCGTAGCAGGTCGGGCCAATGCTTGTTTGGCCTGTGGTGTGGTTAGTGGCCCAGTTTTCGGACGAGCCGACTGCAGGATTGTCCTGCCTTCTTGTAGAAGGACATCGCGGTGATCCGGAATCTGTCCTGCAGGAGCAGGATGTCAGTGTCTTTGTGTGGCAGACAAGTGGAGTATCCCCTCGGAAGACGTAAAATGTCCTTCAGGGCTCGTTCTGGACTCTTTTCGGCGTTCCAATGGGTTAATCTGCGGCCTTTACCCACACCACAGCTGCATAATCCAACACTGGTCGGACCGGTGTTACGTAGAGCTTGACTCTGTGGTGCGGTAGCAGCACTGTCTGTGGGTTCAGCAGCGGATATAGAGAGTGCTATGGCTGTGCCTCTGACGTCACGAATGTAAAGTACCTAGGAGACTCTCTGGTACAGTTGACCCATAGGTACTTTGCCATCCTGCTCCATGGCAGGGGTGCTGCCAGGATCTCGACTGGTGGAAAATTTGACGGCAGCATTTTTCGGGTGAATTAATGCGTGGCTCTTCGCTGCGTTAAATGTCAGTTGCCACTTCGTCGACCATGAACGCAAAGTGTCGCAGCCGAGCTGGAGGCGATGTTTCATCGTGTTGACGTCCATTCTGCTGACAAACAACGCTGTATCATCGGCGTGAAGCGCTAATTCAACGCGTGTCACCCGCGGAATGTCGGCAGCTTACAGGGAGTACAGCAAGCGGTCGAGTACCGATCCCCGCGGCACTTCTGCGCATAGCTGCCGATCTGTGTACGCACCATCCTCCGCCCTCACGCAGGAGGTTCGATCACATAGGTACGATCTGAGGGCTCCATGTGACTTCGGCGGCCCAACTACAAAGAGCTTGCACACGAGGTCGTCGTACCACACATAACCGAAAGCCTCTGTCTGTTAGTGATAGAGCAGCGTCTTACCTGGTGTACCGGTATGAAATGAGCATTTTCTTGTCAAAATGAAACACTAATTTTGAATTGAAATGTAAAAACATTTTATTCAAAGTACTGACCATTGCTTTCTATACATTTTGACCACATTTCTGGCAATTTGTGGACACCACGCCAATAGAAACGTTCGTCTTTTGAAGCAAACCAATCAGACCCCCAATTTTCGACTTCTTCGTAGGAATCGAAGTGTTCCTCAGCCAATGCGTGTCCCATTGGTGAAAACAAATGGTAGTCGGAAGGGGCCAAGTCTGGTGAATATGGCGGGTGGGGTAGCAGCTCCCAGCCAAGTGTTTTGATTGCATTCTGAACCAGTTTTACTTTGTGTGCAGGTGTATTGTCGTGTACAAAAATTACTTTGCCATGTCTTCTGGCCCATTCTGGTCTTTTTGCGATCAACGCATTGTTCAAATTGATCATTTGTTGTTTCTAGCGATTAGTATTCACAGTTTCACTGGGTTTTAGAAGCTCGCCCGCATCTCGTGGTCGTGCGGTAGCGTTCTCGCTTCCCACGCCCGGGTTCCCGGGTTCGATTCCCGGCGGGGTCAGGGATTTTCTCTGCCTCGTGATGGCTGGGTGTTGTGTGCTGTCCTTAGGTTAGTTAGGTTTAAGTAGTTCTAAGTTCTAGGGGACTGATGACCATAGATGTTAAGTCCCATAGTGCTCAGAGCCATTTTTTTTTTAGAAGCCCATGATACACCACACCTTTCTGATCCCACAAAACACAGAGCTTTGTCTTCTTGCCGAATCGATCTGGTTTTGCAGTCTATGTTGATGGTTGTCCTGGATTAACCCATGATTTTTCCCGTTTAGGATTCTTAAAATAAATCCCTTTTTCATCGCCAATAACAATTCGATGCAAAATTGATTTTCTTTCATGTCTTTGAAGCAAAATTTGACAAATGGTTTTTCGGTTTTGCATCTGTCTTTCATTCAATTCATGTGGCACCCATTTTCCACACTTTTGTATCTTTCCCATAGCTTTCAAACGGTCAGAAATTGTCTGTTGTGCAACATTTTGCATTGCTGCCATTTGCTTCTGACTCAAAGTATCATCTTCATTCAATATTGCTTGCTATTCAGCGTCTTCGAACTTATTTGGTGGCCTTCCACGTTCTTCACTTCTTACACCAAAATCATTATTTCTGAACCATTGAAACCATCTTTTGCATGTTGCTTCTGATATTGCATGATCACCGTAGGCCTCGAAAAGCATTCGATGCGACTCTGCAGCACTTTTTTTCAAATGAAAACAAAAAATTAATGCTTTCCGCAAATCATCACTTTCTGGTACAAAATTCGACATTGTTAACACGATGAAAACATATGATGTTGTTTGTTGCATGACTTGATGTCTACTAAATATCTTTGACAGATGTCAAACCAACCAAACAAAAAAAAAAAAAAATTAAGGCTCGTTCATAACAAATGTTCCCTATCGTCACATTTGTATCTTAACGTTCATTTCATACCGGTACACCTGGTAAATAGGCAGCAGGCGGAAGGACATCCAAGCGGCACTTGGTGAACACGTGACCCTAGGATGTAACCCAGTGTCGCAAAACTGTGCAACTGTCGTCATTTCGTGTGCTCCCTGTTGGCGACGCTGGGACTTGTAATGGTGCCTGGTAGAGGCTTGAGTCTCAACAAGCGTGCTCTTATGTTTATCGATTGTGTTGCTGCCATACACGTGGTGTACTTACGTTTCTCCGCGCATGTGCTGTCTGCAGTGGAGAAGCGCCTGCGGCACGGAGCAAGTATACCCGCTGGTCGCGGGTGCTGTGCTTGAAGCAGAAGTGTCCGGCGAATGGCCATGTATAATAAGGTTTGCACTCGGAAAGCTGCTCAGTTTCCAGCTTGTATCGTGATCCACGATGATCAAGGTCCACAGGAGTACTTGTGGGCCTCTATGGAACAGAGACGTCGACTCTGACCCAGAAGAGAGGAAACACCTGACGCTTTAGAATGCGTTTATGAGACAGATTTTTGGAACAGTGATGGTTGGAGACGACTTGAGGCAAAGGAAATACCGCAAACTGCAGGAGTTGCATAAATTGCTGGACTTTGAGACAGTGACTAAAGGAAGGAGACTGAAGTGTGTTGGGCACGTAATGCGTGGAGATCAACAGGTAGGTAGTGGAAGAAGGTATCAGACGTAACAGACAAAGGAGAAGGCCATGGCTGACAAGGGGACCCTCCATACTGTAAATCACGGATTTTGAGGCGCTTCAAATATGTTGTAGAGGCACTTACCCTGAGTACCTGGCTATCCGTTTTTTTAGCGACGGACCTTGGTTTTTGAGAAAACCGAAGTTCATTGCGCAGTTTGTGTACCCGTAACATTACATATATCCCGAACAAGTCAGCGTAGCGCAGCGGTACAGGTTCACGGCTACCCCGCTGGAGATACCGTGTTCGAATCCTGTTCCCATATATTTTTTATGTACGCAAGAGCGTCCGGAAAATTTGGTCCTAACGTTCAAAAACGAGTAGACAAATTAACTGGGAAATACAGAAATGTAGTCGTGTTCTGCACGAAATCCGGGAAGTTCCCGAAAGTGGTGTACGAAGAATTTTTGCGTTCTGTAATTCTTCTGTACGTGGGACAGAAATTTTTTTTGTACATTATCGATTCGTGGGGGGGTGGGGGTGGGGGCAAACCGACTGAACTTTATACGATCATCTATTCACTGATGAAAGGAAAGCGAGCACCTGCACCCTAAAAGTGGTCCCACCAAAGCGCACTCGTTATTGCCAGCCCTGCGATGTTTATTTTTACCGACAGGTGAAAAGCTTCACGAAAATTATTCGGAGTGCTCCCGACTTGATCAAAAACAATAGAGAGATGGCTTCTAGGGAAGAGTCGATAAAATTATATTCGCTAATCCTACATGAATTCAGAGCACCTAATTTTGAAAGCATGATTAGATACGCATGGTTCGCATCGAAATTAGCGGATGAAAGAGAAATATTTCTGAATGCAAAAGAATTGTGTTTCCCAGTATCACTCATGAAGAAACCGTGCGCCTGCAAGACGGCTGCTTTCATAAAATGCGCGTGGTGTTGTGAAAAATTGTGCTTCGGTTGTTTCTGTGATAAGTATCACCCACAATATTGTTCTGGCACATAAAGCAATGTGGACGATGAAAAATATGATTTTATAATATTGTATGACAGAAAAAATTAATAACTGAATATATCTTTATAATTTCGCACACCTTACACTGTTTGTTGGTATTATTTGAAATAAAATTGAAAAATTCGGTCGATTTTGAAAAAAAAAAAAAGAAAATTACACCAGCAGGATTCGAACACGACACCTTCACCGCGATGGCCGTGAACTTTTACTACTGCGCTACGCCGACTTATTTGGTACAGATGTAATGTTACGGATAAACAAAGCACGCAATGAACTTCAAAACTGATTTTCTCAAAAACCATGGCCCGTCGCTAAAAAACGGATAACCAGGCACTCAGGGTAAGTGCCTCTACAACGTATTTGAAGCGCATCAAAATCCGTGATTTACAGTATGGAGGGTCCCCTTGTGAGATGAATTGACAGGGTCAGAGAGGATATAAGTATAACGGGGATAGTTGGAGAAGAATACACGGACCGAGGGAGACAGGAGGAAGACTTGAGATCCCAAAGACTGGCTGCAGTTCGTGTAGCCAACATAGAAAGTAAATTAATGACAGCTCTATATGAGTTCGATGAGGTAAACCCAAAGGTACTTTCACATCTAACGATTTCGTCCCTTTAAAAATGGTGCTTTCTTTGCAAGAAATTTCAATTTAGAAAAAAAATACTGTTTTAAAAGTGTTTGTCCGGGGATGTGAGAAGTAAATGCTACTGTAAGAACTATAAATCTTACAACTTTGCCAAAGTCGTAATTTACACGATATAAAATTCAAGTGTACATTCACCATTATTTTACTTAGCAATGCCGTTGTGAACTCAGGTCTGTAGGGTAAGTCCGGGAGAGTTTCTATGTTTTTCAACTTTTTTGGCTTCTGGTAGCATGATCGTATAGTGTCGTATAAATTTAAGTGCAATATATTATTGAGACATTGCCACTTAAAATGCAAGAGAAACAATAAAATGAAAATATTCATGAGTGGTCCTGTCGCCCAAAGGTGTGCGTGTGTGTGTGTGTGTGTGTGTGTGCGTGTGCGTGTGCGTGTGCGTGCGTGTGTGTGTGTGTGTGTGTGCGCGTGTGTGTGTGTGTGTGTGTGTGTGTGTGTTTGAGATGGACCAGTGTTCTGAGAGAGATGAACTATATACAGAAGAAAAGACAATACATGACGAAATGACAATACATGAAGAAAAGAGTCAATTAAAATTTCATAATTTCGTTTGGAATGTGTTTTTAATTAATATAAAATTATACTGTTAAATATTTTAGTCCAAAGCAATTTTATCAGTTTCTTGTAAAACTTTATTGAACAGTGGGCTTTTTAATGAGTTGTAGTTTTTTTAAAAACATTAGCCTGTCTTTCTCTCAGAACAGCAATTACAAAAAAATGGTTCTGAGCACTATGAGACTTAACATCTGTGGTCATCAGTCCCCTAGAACTTAGAACTACTTAAACCTAACTAACCTAAGGACATCACACACATCCATGCCCGAGGCAGGATTCGAACCTGCGACCGTAGCAGTCACGCGGTTCCGGACTGCGCGCCTAGAACCGCTAGACCACCGCGGCCGGCAGCAATTACATTTGTTACCAAATGTTGACTATAGTGAACAGGCGTCACACTAAATCCAATGATCACTTTTATTAGTTTCGTAATAGAATTCACCGCTGTCAACACATTCAGCCTAATCTCACTCATCAAAGTTATTTTCGTAATCTTCTACAATGTCGGCATCTGATGAGCATGGTGAGGTATTTGCAGTGTTTTTCTTATTGAGATTCTTTAGTCTGTTTTTGTCTTCACTAGTATTTCTCTTTATTCATGTTTTTGTGCCATTTTTTCTCTTTCCTTTGTTCTCTTATCTCTCTTTCTTTTATTATTTCAGTATTTTCAGCATAGTTTAGCCCTTTACTTAGAGTTTCTGCCTTCCTCTTAAAACTCATGGTTCTCTCAATAGAATAGTTTTGTCTGCGTTTATATTGGCTCTGTTTGACGTCGATCCCTTCTTGCCTGTTGGACGATGTGGCGGTCATTTGCAGCTGTAGGTGACGGTGGTCGACAACCTCCTCTCCATCGGACCTGTGGTTTGGGAAACCCCGACGCGCATGAACCGATTGGGCGAGCAATACCTGACTTCTGGGCGACACTCGTCACACTTCGTCCTTTTTCCAATTTTCCGATGATTCTTTCCCGTGCGAAGTAATGCAATTGTTGTCTACTGAAGAACTCTACCACAGCGCACGGTAGCTTTTCGTTGATTGATACGCACTGTCTTTCCCCGTTCCTTCACCTGATTTGTGTTGCGGGTCCCGACCTATTTGGCGCTGTAGTTACGCTGACCTGACGCTATGTGACGTCCTGCTGCCTGTGCCCGATGAAAGACGTCTGGTAACATGCCCACGCACTTCCATTCATTCCCACTAAGCGTTGTCTATCACGCCCTTACATATTTCGGGGCAGTGTATATAGCCGGCAGATCTAAGTGGCGAATGTTGTCAAGTGAATGTGGTATAATTTCTCTTGTACGCCGGCCGCGGTGGTCTAGCGGTTCTGGCGCTGCAGTCCGGAACCGCGGGACTGCTACGGTCGCAGGTTCGAATCCTGCCTCGGGCATGGGTGTGTGTGATGTCCTTAGGTTAGTTAGGTTTAAGTAGTTCTAAGTTCTAGGGGACTTATGACCTAAGATGTTGAGTCCCATAGTGCTCAGAGCCATTTGAACCATTTTTTTCTCTTGTACGTAAACGCTGCATGTTGTGGACTGGAACCAGAAAGTCTCCTGTGTGACTGCGCGTTATTAACATGCACGCGTAGCAACCTAGTCCTGTTTCCAAAAGCTATCTTATAAACTAAAACCTGTCGCGTTGATTATTCACTACATCGTTAGCCAAACAGAAAAATTGGAACAGAAAGTTTTGTTAACAAATTTCGTGTATTTTCTGCAATCGGCTTTTCTTAATGCGTAGAGAAATAGTTCTACCCGTGCGAATCATATTCAGTGATGAGCCAAAACCTTATGACCACCTGCTTAGCAGCATGTTTGATACGAAACGAAATACATCACTGATTCTGCGTATCAGGGATCCGACAGTTTGTTGGTAGGGCTTGTTGAGGTATGTGGCATTAGGTGCATACGGACAGGTCATGTAATACCCGTAAACAACGGGTCACTGATTTGCGTACGTGGTGATGGCTCCCGATAGCGACCCAAGTGGGTTCTATAGGATTTTCATCAGGCGAATATGGTCGCCGAGACATCCACGTGAGTCCACTATAATCCTCCTCAAATCACTTTAGCATGGTTCTGGCTCCGACAAACGGACAGTTGTACTGCTCAAACAGGACATCGCCGTGGGGAAGACATAAAGCATGAATGGATGCATGTGGTTCGCAGCTGTCAGCGTGTCTTCGATTACTACCATAGCTCCCATGCAAGAGCAGTAGAATGTCTCTCACAACGTAACAGTGCTTCCACCAGCCTGTGGTCGTGGCGCGCTGCACGTTTCGAGTCGCCGTTTGTGGAGACGACCATCCACCTAGTGTAGCAAAAATGTCATTTACCCAAAGAGCCGACTCGTTTCCATTGATCGACGGTCGATTCGCGATGGTCCTGTGCCCATGGCAATCATAACTGACGATTTCATTGGGTCAACATGTGAACACGTAGGGGTTGCCTGCTACGGAGCTCCATGTTCAAGAATGAACGACGAACGGTGTGCTCCGAAACACTTGTACGTGCAACAGGATTGTGCTCTTCCGGCAGAGATGCCACAGATCACCATCTATCCTACTTTACAGAGCAGACAAGCCTCCGACTCCACTTTCTGTGAAGAGTCGTGGACGTCCAACCACTTAGAGCCTGCTGGTAGTATCACTGTCCTTATACCTGTTTCCGTAGATGCTCACGACAGTAGCACGTGAACACTCGACCAGCTTCGCCGTTTTAGAGATACTTGTACACAGGCTCTGCGTAATAATAATCTCCACGTTGTCAAAGTCGCTTTTCTCAGTGGATTTCCCATTTGCGGCCCATACCTACGGTAGGGTGATCTCCCGTCCATATATGCTCCGCTTACGTACGTCTGTTGCTGCGTCACGTGCCCGCAACGCCTCCGGACGGCATCCAACGTCGTGGTGGGCAGTGGTCGTAATATTCTGGCTTATCAATGCACATGGTTCGCACGGGTAGCGCAAATTATGTACTGCGAGAAGATGTGTCTGTCGGAGTGATAATAAACTATATACACAAACCTTCCTCTTGAGTCGTTGTACCTATCAGTGAAAACCGTTCCAAAACTCTTACAGTAGTCCGTGATATTGTCCGTCACACACAGACAGAAAAACATGGCAGGGGACTTCAATTTAACAACATTTATAGACACTGGTCAAGTTTCGCTGCTCCCTGGAGCTGCAGCGGCTGTTTACTTTACTGGTTTTCCAGCCAGATATCGTCATCTCTGTAGCTCCTATCACAACCACGAGACGCTACTCCAAACGATAATTAAACATGGCTCAAGTAACAATACATATATTACAACCTCATCATTACAGTAATTGTAAATTATATACACAAACTTACCTCATTAAAGAGCCTGTCTGTTAGTGTAAACCGTACCGAAATCCCCACAGTAGTTCCTGAGATTGGCATTCACATATAGACAGAAAAAAGCGGCGAAGGACTTCTATTTATAATATATACACTGTATCCCATTTATCTAGACGACCCCAAATAACTCTTTGTCCAGAATGAAATTAAAAATTTAAAAAGTAAATCTTGTTTAGCTACAATGGGGCTTTAAGCAGCATTACTTCCTTTCGTGTAACTGTATTCGTTACGAAGATATGAACAGCAGCACGTCTTTTCTAAATAGCAATGTATGTTCTTTATTCGGAGTTCTACTTATTCAAAAAAAAGCATCACAGTGTTTTATTCATGTAAACATGACGTAAAAAGTACCGTAGTACATGCACACGTGCTGAAAATAAGAAAACATTATTTCATTTACTATTCTGCTAACTTACATTCTCCGTGTATGAGTAGTGTTTCAGCGTTCTCATTGTTGGTGTACTCTGTACCCAGAGAAACCTTCAACTGACGGCGCTTGACTGAATGACCGGTGTGCCTTTACCTTGTTGCCATTTGCGGCAATTAGACGATTCACGTTACCCCAAGTACTTGCTCAGTGTGCTACTACAGGAAAGTTAATTTTCTCTTACTTTTTAATAACGTTATGTTTAGATGACTGGTACTCCGTGACACGTTTCCGGGCAGGTCTTGAGGAGAGATGTGGATTACCGAATAAAAACGTGGATTGCTACTTAAAAAAGGCGTAATTCTGTAGATATCTCTGTAATGAACAAAGTTACAAGAAAGGCAAATGCTGCTTAATGTCCTCCTTGTAGCTAAACATCAGCCTGATGTATTCTCTCTCTCTCTCTCTCTCTCTCTCTCTCTCTCTCTCTCTCTCTCTCTCTCTCTGTGTGTGTGTGTGTGTGTGTGTGTGTGTGTGTGTGTGCGTGTGTGCGTTATATACACTGAGGTGACAAAAGTCGTGGGATACCCCCTAATATCGTGTCGGATCTCCATTTGCCGTCGTGCAACAGACCGACGTGGCATTGACTCAACAAGTCGTTAGAAGTCCCCTGCAGAAGTATTGAGCCATGCTGCCCCTACAGCCGTCCATAATTGCGAAAGAGTTGCCGGTGCAGGATTTTGTGGACAAACTGACCTGTCGATTACATCCCGTAAATGTTCGATGGAATTCTTGTCGGACAACTGGATGGCTAAATTATTCGCTCGAATTGTCCAGAATGTTCTTCAAACGAATCGCGAATAAATGGGTCATCCATAAAAATTCCATCGTTGATTGGTAACATGATGTCCATGAATGACTGCAAATGATCTCCAAGCGGCCGAACATAACCATTTACAGTGAATCATCGGTTCAGATTGACCAAAGGATCTAGTCTATCCCGTGTAAACATAGCGCATACCACTTTAGAGGCACCACCAGCTTGCACAGTACCTTGTTAACAACTTGGGTCCATGGCTTACAGGGGTCTGTGCCACACTCGAACACTACCGCCAGCTCTTACCAACTGAAATCGGGACTCAACTGACCAGGGCACGGTTTTCCAGTCGTTTTGGGTCCAACTGATATGGTCACGAGCCCAGGAGAGACGCTGCAGGCGATGTCGTGCTGTTAGCAAAGTCACTCGCGTCGTTTGTCTGCCGCCATTGCCCATTAACGCCAAATTTCGCTGCACTGTCGTAACGGATACTTACCTCGTACCCCCATATTGATTTCTGCAGTTATTTGACGCAGTGCTGCTTGTCTTAAAACTGAGAATTCTACGCAATTGGCGCTGCTCTCGGTTGTTAAGTGAAGGCCACTGTGTTACACCCGGTGAGAGGCAACGCCTGAAATTTTGGATTCTCGGCATACTCTTGGCACTATGTAGCTCGGAATGTTGAAATCTCTAACGGTTTCCGAAATGGAATGTCCCATGAGTCTAGCTCCACCTACTATTACGTGTTCAAAGTCTGTTAATTGCTCGTATGCAGCCATAATCACGTCGGAAACCATTTCACATGAATCAGGTGAGTATACAAATGACAGCTCTGCTAATGCACTGCTCTTTTATACCTTGTGTACTCGATGCTACCGTCATCTGTACATGTGCATGTTGCCATTCCACGACGTTTGTCACCTCAGTGTCTCTGTCTTGACGCTACGTTATCTGCTCCAGTCTGCGTTATTCTAACAAACCTTGACCAAGTGGGAACGATATCTCTCATTATGACAGCTGACATCTGTGGCATCGCCTCTAGGACAAATCCAGGACCGCATTGTACCTAGAGGAGGTAATAGTAGATATAGGAATTGTTGTCTAACAAGGGAACCTCCCCATCGCACCCCCCTCAGATTTAGTTATAAGTTGGCACAGTGGATAGACCTTGAAAAACTGAACACAGATGAATCGAGAAAACAGGAAGAAGTTGTGTGGAACTACGAAAAAAATTAATAATTAATTAGTAAAATATACAAACTGAGTAGTCCATGCGAAGATAGGTAACATAAAGGACATTGGGAGTCTGGGTGCGCCGTGGTCCCGTGGTTAGCGAGAGCAGCTACGGAACGAGAGGTCCTAGGTTCAAGTCTTCCTTTGAGTGAAAATTTTAATTTTTTATTTTCAGTTTATGTGACAAACTCTTATGTTTTCATCACTATTTTGGGAGTGATTATCACATCCACAAGAAAACCTAAATCGGGCAAGGTACAAGAATCTTTTTACCCATTCGCCAAGTGTACAAGTTAGGTGGGTCGACAACATATTCCTGTCATGTGACGCACATGCCGTCACCAGTGTCGTATAGAATATATCAGACGTGTTTTCCCGTGGAGGAATCGGTTGACCTATGACCTTGCGATCAAATGTTTTCGGTTCCCATTGGAGAGGCACGTCCTTTCGTCTACTAATCGCACGGTTTTGCGGTGCGGTCGCAAAACACAGACACTAACCTTATTGCAGTGAACAGAAACGTCAATGAACGAACGGACAGATCATAACTTTGCGAAAATATAGAAAGTAAAATTTTCAGTCGAGGGAAGACTTGAAACAAGGACCTCTCGTTCAACAAAATGGTTCAAATGGCTCTGAGCACTATGGGACTTAACAGCCATGGTCATCAGTCCCCTAGAACTTAGAACTACTTAAACCTAAGGACAGCACACAACACCCAGCCATCACGAGGCAGAGAAAATCCCTGACCCCGCCGGGAATCGAACCCGGGAACCCGGGCGTGGGAAGCGAGAACGCTACCGCACGACCACGAGATGCGGGCACTCTCGTTCAACAGCTACTCACGCTAACCACGGGACCACGGCGCTGCTGAGCTCGCATCTTCCTTGTTGTTACTTATCTTGCATATGGACTACTCAGTTTGTATGTTTTACTAATTTTTTTCACGGTTCTACACAACTTCTTCCTGTTTTCTCGATTGATCTGTGTTCAGTTTTTCAAGGCCTATCCACTGTGCCAACTTATAACTAAATCTGAGGGGGGGTGCGATGGGGAGGTTCCCTTGTAAGTATGTCTGTAGGTGTATGACCTTGTGATTATGGTACCGTGTGATTAGGGTCATTCAAGTGTAAAATCTGTGCGATATGTGAATAAAATCTCATTTGTATTGGTCTGTCGCTTCATTGTGTTCGTTTCCCATTTTGCACCATTGTACTTATTAACATTGTTTAGCTCTATTCCCTTACAATATCCGTCTGCCGTGACACTGTTTACAAGTTATCGATGAAAACAATGTTGTATGATACTTTAAGGAGGGAAAAAAATCACCGCTTCTGACAGTCCCAATGGTAGAAGAAGAAGAAGAAGCAAATGAATTCCGCACACAAAATGTCTCGTATTTATGGCGGAGCGTATGCGTTTGCGTACTACGCACGAGTGCCGTTTGCTGGGTTGACACTGAGAGCCCGCCGTCACACTGCGACTGTAGGCATTAGCTGGGGCGGCGGTGAGGCGCGCGTTAATCGCGTTATTCGCTCGTCGGACACGCAGCAGCGCGGAACAGTCGCTCTGCGTGCAGCCAGCGAGAAGCGACCTGATGCTGTTACCGCGCCGCCCTGTGCCGAGGTCTCGATCAACATTTTCTGTGTGGCCAGGACGCTGCCTGGAGCGCAGTGCGACCAGGATTGGTCAAAAACGCACTAACTTCCGCCGCCAGGGCAGTGTCATTAACCCCTCCCCCCCCCCCCCATAACATCGTACTTGATCTCTGCGAGCTAGGGTTGGGGGTTATCGCTGAAACGACCAGTGTTCAGTTATATTGATATTTTTTTGCAAGGCTAATTTCATCTGACTTTTAAAACCGCTCAAAATAATCGGTTTCCGAAATAACCGATTTTCGGTTTTTTATTCATACGAGGGTGAGTCAAATTAAAACCTTAAAATTGTAATAACAAATCGAAATTTCAGCCGTTATCGTGTAGGTTGGTAAGCGTGCTACAAACAGCATGCAGAATTGCCTGTAGGTGGCAGCATAGTGCCGATGCACACATACCGTCGCAGTATAAAGATGGCCGCTCCACTTGCAACTTGCACAAGGGAAAAACAGCGTTCTGGTATTCAGTTTTTGCGTAGTGAAGGTGTGAAACCTATTGAAATTCAGCACGGTGATGCATGTTTGTCACAGCAGCAAGTCTACGAATGGAGTAGGAGTTCGCAAATGGTGTGATTTCAGTCGAAGATGCTCCTCGCCCAGGTCAGGCATAACGAGTTGTGACTCCACAGAACATTGCAGCAGTTGAAGCCATAGTGAAGGAAACCAGCCAAGTGACACTTAGTGACACTGCAGCATGTTTACAGATTAGTCATGGGTCAGCACACTACATTGTGCATTATGTCCTCCAGTTTCACAAAGTGTCTGCAAGATGGGTGCCACGGCAGCTGACTCCTGAAATGAGAGAACGACGTGTTGATGCTTGTGAAGAACTTCTTCGGCGCTTTGAACGAGAAGGTGATGGCTTCCTTGCAAGAATCGTTACTGGGGACGAAACCTGGGTTCACTTCCACCAACCGGAAACGAAGAGAGCGAGCAAGGAATGGCGCCATTCCTCATCACCAAAACCAAAGAAGTTTCGAACACAACCATCTATAGGGAGGGTTATGCTGACTCCGTCAGCAGGTGTCCTTTTGCAACATGACAGTGCAAGGCCCCACACTGCCCGTACAACAGTTGCAACAATCACAGACCTGCATTTTGAGTGTATTCCTCATCCACCATACCAGACCTTGTCCCAAGTGATTTCCATATGTTTGGACCACTCAAAGACGCAATGGGAGGAAAGAAGTTCAGTTCTGATGAATAGGTATGCCACGCGGTGCATGAGTGGTTGCGCGGACTACCAATAGAATTTTTTTAAAAGGAATTTATGCACTTTGTAAGCTCTGGAGGACTCTCATTTGACTCACCCTCGTATTATTTCCTGAAATCGAACAAAGATTGAAAAATTTTGACTCCCTCAGTTTCAAGATATGTAGAATCAAAATATTAAGTTACATATGCAAATAACATTGGGCATAGGCTACAACGCAGTCTCATTTCCTTTTCATCCAATTCCTCATTTTCATGTTGAGGGACATGAAAGGGAAGCAGTGGTTGCAAAGAGAGTGAGACAGGGTTTTACCCATCCCCGATGTTATTCATTATGTACACTGAACAAGCAATAAAGGAAACCAAAGAAAAATTTGGAATAAGAATTAAAGTTCAGAGAGGAGAAATAAAAACTTTGAGATTTTCCGATGGCATTGTAATTCTGTCAGACTTGGAAGAGCAGTTGAACGGAATGGACAGTGATTTGAATGGAGAATGTAAAATGAACTCCAACAAAAGCGAAACAAGGATAATGGAATGTAGTCGAGTTAAATCAGATGGTGCTCCGGGAATCAGATTAGCAAACGAGACACTTAAGATGTAGATGAGTTTTGGTGTTTGGGCAGCAAAATAACTGTGATGGCCGAAGTAGAGAGGACATAAAATGTAGACCGGCAATAACAAGAAAAGCAATTCTATAGAAGAGAAATTTGTTCACATGGAATACAGATTTAAGTCTTAGGAAGTCTTTTCTGAAGGTATTTGTCTGGAGTGTAACCATGTATGAAAGTGAAACATGGATAATAAATAGTTTAGAGAAAAAAAAATAGAAGCTTTCGAAATGTGGTGCTACAGAAAAATGTTGAAGATTAGATGGGTCGATTACGTAACTAATGAGAAAGTAGTGAACAGAATTGGGGAGACAAGAAATCTGTGCCACAACTCGACCAAAAGAAGGGTCAAATGGCTTTGAGCACTATGGGACTTAACATCTGAGGTCATCAGTCCCCTAGACTTAGAACTACTTAAACCTAACTAACCTAAGGACATCACACACATCCATGCCCGAGGCAGGATTCGAACCTGCGACCGTAGCAGTCGCTCGGTTCCGGACTGAAGCGCCTAGAACCGCTCGGCCACAGCGGCCGGCGCGCCTCTGTTGCAGCGTCTGCCTTTGGAGTTGTGCTGAGCATCTCAATGATGCTTTCGCCCTTGCTACATGAACGAGTAACGAAACGTGCAGCTGGCCTTTGGATCTTCTCTGTTTCCACTGTCAATCCCACCTGGCACAGAACACAGTCAAATACCTGATATTCAAGAATAGGTCGAACGAGAGGTTTGTTCGGTACCTCCTCTGTGGGTAGACTACAATTCCTGAGGATTCTTCCATTGGATCTCTGTCTGGCATCTGCTTTACCTGCGATTAATTTTATGTGATCGTTCCAGTTTAAAAGGTTCCCTTGGCATACTCCTAGATATTTAATGGATTTAACTGTCCCAATGATTGTCCTGCAATCGTGTAATCATACAATAATGGTTATCTGCCTGCTTATGAACAATTAGAGTTGTTTATGTTGAGCGTCAGCTGCCAATCTCTGCACCAAGCGTCGATTATCTGCAGGTACTCCTGCATTTGGCTACAATTTTCTAGCGCTGCGACTTCTCGGTGCACAACACCATAAACCGAGAAGTCCGTAGCTCGTGGTCTATAGTGGCTAGCGTTGCTGCCTCTGGATCAAGGTGTCCCGGGTTCGATTCCCAGGCGGGTTGGCAATTTTCTCTGCCCAGGACTAGGTGTTTGTGTTGCCCTCATCATTTCATCATCATTCGTGACAGTGGCTATATTGGATTGTGTAAAGAAATTGGACTGTGTAAGAATTGGAACTTTCTATGGGCGCTGATGACCGCGCATCTGAGCGCCCCACGAAACAATCATCATCATCACAAACTGTGAAACGTTTCGTGGATCTTCTGGCGTAATCCACAAAGTTATTTACACTGATGAGCGAAAACATTATGACCAACTTCTTGCCGGCCGGTGTGGCCAAGCGGTTAAAGGCGCTACAGTCTGGAACCGCGTGGCCGCTACGGTCTCAGGTTCGAATCCTGCCTCGGGCATGGATGTGTGTGATGTCCTTAGGTTAGTTAGGTTTAAGTAGTTCTAAGTTCTAGGGGACTGATGACCTTAGAAGTTAAGTCCCATAGTGCTCAGAGCCATTTGAACCATTTTGAACCAACTTCTTAATAGCTTGTTTGTCCGTCTTTGGAACGAAATACACCACTGATTCTGCGTTTCAGGGATCCGACAGTTTGCTGATAGATTTGCGGAGTATGTGGCGTTATATGTGTACCCATGGGTCGTGTAATTCGGGTGAGTAACGGGTTGTTGATTTGCGTACGCTGTGATGGCGCCCGATAGCGACCCAGATGGGTTCCATAGGATTTATATATCAGGCGAATTTAGTCGCCGAGACATCAACGTGATTCCATTATACAGCTCCTATACCACTGTAGTACGGTTCTGGCTCCGGGACACCGTCAATTATTCTGTTGAAGGATGACTTCGCCGACGGGGAAAACATCAAGCGTGAAGGGATGTAGGTAGATCGCAGCTGTCAAGCGTGTCTTCAATTACTACTGCAGGTTCCTTGCACGCAGGAGAATGTCTCCCATAGAGTAATACTGCTCCCACCAGCCTGCGTCCGTGGCGGGTTGCACGTTTCGAGCCGCCGTTCACGCCAATGACGGCGTTAGTGGAGACGACGATCGGGCTAGGGTAGCAAAACTGTGGTTCGCCCAAAGAGCCGACATGTTTCCATTGATCAACGATCGAATTCCGATAGTCCGTGCAATCGCAGTTGACCATGTCGTTGGATCAACACGTGAAAACGTAGGGGTGGTCTGCTGCGGAGCTCCATGTTTAACGATGTACGATGACCAGTGCCGTCCGAAGCCCTTGTGCGTGCACCATCATTGTGCTCATTCGACAGAGATGCCATAGATCACCATCTATCCTACCTTACAGAGCAGACAAGTCCATGAATCTCATTTTCTGTGAAGAATCGTGTACGTCGAACGATTTACCTTCTATGGTAGTTTTGTAGCATTACATGAGTGTGTCCAATATAGTCGGATCAACTTTGCGTCACGTGAGTGTAGGGGAGTCGAAACAAGTAGTGACCGATGATGTCATTTCAACTGAGATTTTTTTATACATGTAATTCATTTCTAAATTTTATTGATTATTTGCAGAGTAAAGAATTTAATTGTATACAGCATTTAATAGGTGATGAGTTTTAATGAGATATAAATATGAAGAATCGTGTACGTCGAACGATTTACCTTCTATGGTAGTTTTGTAGCATTACATGAGTGTGTCCAATATAGTCGGATCAACCATTGAAAATGGCGGGGTGTTCTCCCGCCGAAATATCGGCGGTCGCTGAAAGTGTTACCTGGCTGAATTCCCGGAAGTTATTTGAAAATATGCATGATATCTTTTCTCTTTGTAATATATATATATATATATATATATATATATATATATATATATATATATATATATATATATATATACACTTCCGTGTTGCTCGAGTGCGCGATAAAGTAGTTGTCGAGTGCGGAGGATCTTCTGTAACTTTCATTGTTAATTTACAACACTGAGTTGATTTAAAAATTATTATAGGGATTCATGGCCCGACTTGGTGCAAACAAATCGCGCGCGAATTCTCAAATATCGGCGCAGAGTTTAAGATACGTGGCTGGATATCGGGCGTTATCGTCGTCTGTAGCATTCAGTAACATTAACCGCAATTGTCCGCCCCGATAGCTGAGTGGTCAGCGTGACGGATTGCCGTCCTACGGGCCGGGGTTCGATTCCCGACTGAGTCGGAGATTTTCTCCGCTCAGGGACTGGGTGTTGTGTTGTCTTCATCATCATTTCATCCCCCTCCGGCGAGCAGGTCGCCCAATGTGACGTCGAATGTAATAAGACCTGCACCAAGGCGGCCGGACCTGCCCCGAAAGGGGCCTCCCGGCCAATGACGCCAAACGCTCATTTCCATTACCGAAATTTACGGACATTAGCCTGATAATAACTTTCAAAGGCTTATATAAGCGGCATAGTAATCGTCTTGATGCTTAAAGCAAGCGGGAAGCGATTTACTGCCGGGATACGACAAATATTAATCACTGCATAGTCAGCTTGTTGATACGTTGCTTAGCAACTCATAAACGGACAGTGATAGAATTACGATGTTTTAAGTATGAATGACCACTACACACACATTAGGAACTAATTAATCTAACTGTGGGTGACTTCTAGACTGGATGACATTTTATTTCAGCTAACTCCTAATTGGTATTTATAAACTTCTTTCGAGGTTGAAACGTTGTGAAAGGAAATGGTCCTGTAACAGTCCCTTGTGGTACGCCCTGGTAGTTCACAATGAATCCGGCATGCATTTTCAGATGACTATTTAACCAAACCTGTGTTACCTTCATGACAATATTATCGGGCAAATTGAGACATCTGGCTCGCATCAAAAGTGAACCTCCCCTAGCAGACACTGCGCTGCTGTTAGCCCACTCGCAAAGGACGCAGCACATAAACGGACACTTACTTCACACGTACTGTATTTCAATACAATTAAATTAAGGCTAACAGGCCTCCTCTCCGCCGTCCTCTTCCAATACCTTTCGCCTCCCTCCCCACCCATCTTCACCGACTCGCTCAGAAGACAAAATGTACAGCAGTGGAAATCAATATAATGGCATGGATATTTGCAGGAAAACTAACATTGTCTGCTGGAATGCTGGAATAGCTGTGCACAGTATTTTTCAATTATATGAGATCCAGGATACTGACAAATTCAGCCAAATGGTACCGCATTTAATGTCAGTAGTACAATACATAACAAGACATCAACGATTCAGGTGGTAGAGTGCGGAACTGACTTTATAGACAGTCGGCCATGCGTGGTGTTGCGTATGCCTGTGTTTTTTTACTGCAGATAGAAAACAGAAAGTATTAGTGACAGTGGGTGCTGTATACTTAAGTCGCGATTGTGACATGCCACGCGGAAAACTGTTATAATGAGTTGAAAAAACAGAAGTTGGACCGCGCAAGGACATGACATCTACATCTACATCTACATGGTTACTCTGCAATTTACACTTAAGTTCCTGGCAGAGAGTTCATCGAACCATTTATTACTACTTCTCTACCATTCCACTATAGAATGGCGCGTGGGAAAAAGGAACACCTAAATCTTTCCGTTCGATCTCTGATTTCTCTTATTTTATTATGATGAATATTTCTCCCTACGTAGGTGGCTGTCAACAAAATATTTTCGCATTCGGAAAAGGAAGTTGGTGATTGAAATTTCCTAAATAGATCTCGCCGCAAAGAAGACCGCCTTTGTTTCAGTGACTGCCACCCCCTCGCGTATCATATCAGTGACACTCTCACCCCTATTGCGCGATAACACGAAACGAGCTGCCCTTATTTGCACTTTTTCGATGTCCTCCGTCAATCCTACCTGGTAAGGATCCCACACCGCGCAGCAATATTCCAGCAGAGGACGGACAAGCATAATGTAGGCTATCTCTTTTGTGGGTTTGTTGCATCTTCTAAGTGTTCTGCCAACAAAGCGACAAAGCGCAGTCTTTGTTTCGCCTTCCCCACAATGTTATCTATGTGGTCTTTCCAAATTAAGTTGCTCGTAATTGTAATTCCTAGGAATTTAGTCGAATTGACACCCTTAGATTTGTACAATTTATCGTACACCCAAAATTTATCGGATTTCTTTTAGTACCCATGTGTATGACCTCGCACTTTTCTTTGTTTAGTGTCAATTGCCACTTTTCGCACCATACAAAAATTCTCTCTAGATCATACTAGACCGTAAATTACAGCGTCATCTGCAAACAATCTAAGGAGGCTGCTCAGATTATCATCTAGATCATTTATGTAAATCAGGAACAGCAGAGGGCCTATGACATTACGTTGCGGAACGCCAGATATCACTTCTGTTCTACTCGATGATTTACCGTCTATCGCTACGAACTGTTACCTCTCTGAGAGGATATCAAGAATCCATTCACACAATTGAGACGCTACTCCATATGCACGCAATTTGATTAACAGTCGCTTCTGAGACTCTATAATCGTCAAAGTACTAAGAAGTTGAATCGTTCAAGTACAGTGATCGAGAATTTCTTTAGACTGCGCGCGATATTGACAGAACGTAAAATACGGGCAAAGCAGAAAATTATTTGAGGCGTCGACGCGGTTCCTTTCGCGCAAAGCAAGGACCACAAACTGTTATTCTTCTCAACTTGTTGCTGATTTACAGTTACTAGTAACTGCCAGACGTGTATGACAAATTTTGTCAGACGACAAACACCACGTATTCAAGAAACGACTGCAGAAAGCTGTTCTAAGACCCAAACATAAATAGGCTAGACTGGAGTTGGCTGGAAAACATGGACTTTGGAATCTGATGAAGAGATCTTCCGTTGTTGTTGTTGTGGTCTTCAGTCCTGAGACTGGTTTGATGCAGCTCTCCATCTACTCTATCCTGTGCAAGCTTCTTCATCTCCCAGTACCTACTGCAACCTACATCCTTCTGAATCTGCTTAGTGTATTCATCTCTTGCTCTCCCCCTACGATTTTTACCCTCCACGCTGCCGTCGAATACTAAATTGGTGATCCCTTGATGCCTCAGAACATGTTCTACCAACCCATCCCTTCTTCTGGTCAAGTTGTACCACAAACTCCTCTTCTCCCCAATCCTATTCAGTACCTCCTCATTAGTTATGTGATCTACCCATCTAATCTTCAGCATTCTTCTGTAGCACCACATTTCGAAAGCTTCTATTCTCTTCTTGTCCAAACTATTTACCGTCCATGTTTCATTTCCATACATGGCTACAATCCATACAAATACTTTCAGAAATGACTTCCTGACATTAAAATCTATACTCGATGTTAACAAATTTCTCTTCTTCAGAAACGATTTCCTTGCCATTGCCAGTCTATATTTTATATCCTCCCTACTTCGACCATCATCAGTTATTTTGCTCCCCAAATAGCAAACCTCCTTTACTACTTTAAGTGTCTCATTTCCTAATCTAATACCCTCAGCATCACCCGACTTAATTCGACTACACTCCATTATCTTCGTTTTGCTTTTGTTGATGTTCATCTTATATCCTCCCTTCAAGACACCATCCATTCCGTTCAACTGCTCTTCCAAGTCCTTTGCTGTCTCTGACAGAATTACAGTGTCATCGGCGAACCTCAAAGTTTTTATTTCTTCTCCATGGACTTTAATACCTACTCCAAATTTTTCTTTTGTTTCCTTTACTGCTTGCTCAATATACAGATTGAATAACATCAGGGAGAGGCTACAACCCTGTCTTACTCCCTTCCCAACCACTGCTTCCCTTTCATGTCCCTCGACTCTTATAACTGCCATCTGGTTTCTGTACAAATTGGAAATAGCCTTTCGCTCCCTGTATTTTACCCCTGCCACCTTTAGAATTTGAAAGAGAGTATTCCAGCCAACATTGTCAAAAGCTTTCTCTAAGTCTACAAATGCTAGAAACGTAGGTTTGCCTTTCCTTAATCTTCCGTGACAAGAAAATATTTAATTTAGATGGTTCAAATGGCTCTGAGCACTATGGGACTTAACAGCTATGATAATCAGTCCCCTAGAACTTAGAACTACTTAAACCTAACTAACCTAAGGACATCACTCAACACCCAGCCATCATGAGGCAGAGAAAATCCCTGACCCCGCCGGGAATCGAACCCGGGAACCCGGGTGTGGGAAGCGAGATTAATTTAGATGGGCCGGATGGATTTCAGTATTATTGGCATGATCTGAGAACAGAGCATCGGGTGAGCATCAGCAGAAACGTTGGTGGGAGAGATGTTAGGATCTAGTCAGCCTTCTGTACTGAAGGTAACTCACGTTTTGCTTGGCTGAACACTACAATGAACTCTAACCTGTACACTGAAATGCTGGAGACAGAATTGATCAGAACGTATGAGGACCAAGGGAACTAAAGTCAAACGGTTCAACGAGATAATGCATCTGTGCATGTTTCTGATACAGCCAAAAGTGGTTTGAAGATAAAGATGCCAATATCTTGCCGTGGCCTTCGCGTAGCCCGGACATGAACAGCTTGGGAAACCGGTGGGAAATACCTGCAAGGCGTGTTCATCACAATGGACGGTAATTTGAGGCCTTATATGACCTGAAAAGTGCAATATCGGAACAGACAGTGAGTGCCTTCATGCCAGTTTTCACACAGGAAATGAAAACGCCTGATTTTGTTACTCGTGTTATGAAAGAAAGTATGTAATTAGGTCACGATTGTGTATGTCTTATACGATACTACTACTTTCACAATAAATTGGATACATTATGCTACAGACATCGTACTATTACTCTCGCAGGGACCTACCTTTACACTGATTTCCACTACTGCAGCGGTTTGTGGATTAGGCTTGCAATAAACGGCACCTAACGTCTATCATAAGGAGTGACAATAATCATGGTTACTTGTCGAGCCACCTCTACAAGATAGACGTCGATGACTCCCTAACTTGTTCGTGGGGCTTAAATCATCTTTTCTTTCCGTGTGTGCGGTATCGCAAGCAGAAAGCCATTTTAGGCAAGCGACTAAACAATTTTAAACACAAATATCCCGTAGTACCACCACTATGCTTGCATTAGAAAATACATAAATTTGTAATATCACGGTGCCATTTTTTAAGAGGTTGGGTTGTTTGGGGGAGGAGACCAAACAGCGAGGTCATCGGTCTCATCGGATTAGGGAAGGACGGGTAAGGAAGTCGGCCGTGCCCTTTCAAAGGAACCATCCCCGCATTTGCATGGAGCGATTTAGGGAAATCACGGAAAACGTAAATCAGGATGGCCGGACGCGGGATTGAGGCGTCGTCCTCCCGAATGCGAGTCCAGTGTGCTAGCCACTGCACCACCACGCTCTGTGTCCTTTTTTAAGGGACTGCAGTCTGCACGTACAACTGGGAGCGTATTCCCATGGAGGGAGAGTTTCTATACCTTCCTATGGACTGTTTGTCAGGCATAACTAAGTATTTACGTTACGGAAGCAATAACGTAGAGAGTATTTAAGGAGAACATGCTACGAAAATTGAGTTTGAACCCACATGACCACGGTCGCAATTGTAAAGTTATATACTGTAGATGGCGACGCGTATACGTGCACGTTCCAGACAGCATGTATAGTGTGTTGTCGAGTGGTAATGTGGTGTAAGTTGATAAGCTTAAAAACTGCTTTTGGAAACAGAGGATATTTTGACAATCGTAACTGACACACGTTACGTATTTCATGTACCTAGAACGATTCATAACGCGTACAGGAATATAATATGTTTGCTTAGCTGGTGTAGATACAAGCTACCTGAGCCTTTTTCTGAAAACGAGGTGTATTTTCTGCTCTTCGAAAGTATTTTGATTGTTCAGCTGGTGAAGAACTACAGTGAAAATTACACTTCCGATTCTTCCGATTCACAATTGGTGCACAGTTTTCAATTACAGGGAACTCAGATTACATTATCTGCCGACTCACAATACTGAAGAACAAAATAAATCAAACAATTTTTAAAAAAGAAAAAAAAAACAGTAAAATGCCTGCTCGAAGAATGGTGTTCACATGACCTAAAAATAAACATTAGACCACATCGAGAGCTGCCAGTAATATCGGATTGTAGTTTTTGTTACAGTTACATTTTGTTCCAAAGAAAAAAGATACGCGTGTATACAGTAGAATTAAATTTTCGCTTGGTCAACCACCAACTCACAAGTGTACCAAAGCAACTTTTTCAATAAAAGGTGATACAGCTTTACACTTCAAATCAGCAAGAATTGATAATTGTGTTGCAGCGGAAATTTAATTTAAAAGCGACTGAGTTATCAGCTTACAGCCTCTGCTTTGGTAAACTTAAGATAGGTAAACTGGTGTCATTTTCTGTATCATGCGTTTTTTTAATGCGTTCTGCTTGCGTTATGACGTAGTCTATGACACTGAGTCATTGACACGAATGGACAACTGATTGAAAATTTTAAAAGAACGAAGCCGTTCCTTCCGCTGAAGCTCTTCTAATTAAATCTTTATTGGATCCTAGTTCTTCAAACTGCTCAACGGAAGGCTATGATTCATGATATCTTCTCTCATTTTAACGTTAGACGGCCGTGCCAATAAACAGAAGTCAAGTAACTGTTTGATGGATTGCTGCGTTAACTTTTCTGATGCGGAGCGCAATATAATGCGCCCACTAGCATTAAATGTGGATTATCGAAAATCCTTTCGAGATAAGGTTAGGAAATCTCGTGGGCACAACAGTTACGACACATATTTTTAGCTTTATCAGCGTTGTGTTTGTCATCACCTCCAGGTGTTTATTCAACACAATTACGACGAGTGTGTAAAGTGTTTTGAAACGAGAAGACCTTTGTGTGGAGCTAATCTGTCCCATTTTCTCATAGTCTTAACCTTTGATACGTCTACCAATTTATTTAGCATTTCAGAAAATTCATGGACTGCTTGATCTGTGACCACGTGCCTGAAGACGTACATATTTTACACGAGCAGGCATTCCAAAACAATAGGCAATGATTTTCTTCTTAAGTAGTACATTTAAATAAATATCATTGTAAGATGCTGATCTGTTATCATTGTCTTCATTTCAGACAACAACATCGGATTTATCTTCACTTATTATTTTTACGTATCCCTTTTTTCTTTTGTTGATCGAAGTCAAAGTTACAGGTCTTACTTCAAATAGTTTGTCTTTTTTTCGAACCTGGTTGCACTGGTCTTACGTTTCAGATATTTTCGCAAGCTATTGATTCATGTCTTACGTCTATGTAAAACGAGAAAGAAAACATCTTTAGTTAACAGAAACGTAAGAAAACATAACGACGTAAGTAATATGCAAGCAATGCTAAATAGTTTTGTCTGATGGGCAACGAACAGTATTGTGTTCATATTGGAAGAAAGCTAACATTTATTTACGTATTCAGTTAACTTAATCACTACACATGGAATATACGTGAGATGCTACACTGCGCATGTCAAAGATCTACTACACAGCTACCCCACTTGGCTCGTAGATTTTATTGTTGGGATAACATTGTACCAGCAGCAAAATAAAAGAGGTCCTCGAACAACTCGCTTAGTTTTCCTTGATTGCGAAGCTGCTTCACAGTGTTCCGATCGAGTAAGGTGGCGAAGCACTTGAGTTACTGGCTTCTTGCTGGGAACGAAATGAGTTCGAATCCCGCTCGGCCTTTGTGACTTAGTCTTGCCGCGGCCTCCTAAATTGCTGAAGGGTAGCTCCAAGCTCAAGGTTTCTTTCTTTCACTGTCCCCGTTTTAGTAAGTTCACCATTTCTAATGACAGAAGTCAAGATTGAAAATGAGAGAAGCAATTTGTGTTTGGCGAATAAACGGAGTTACAGAAACCAAAAATCAGTCGTTTTACGAAACAGTCATATCAATGCACGTGCTGAGAATATACACTCCTGGAAATGGAAAAAAGAACACATTGACACCGGTGTGTCAGCCCCACCATACTTGCTCCGGACACTGCGAGAGGGCTGTACAAGCAATGATCACACGCACGGCACAGCGGACACACCAGGAACCGCGGTGTTGGCTGTCGAATGGCGCTAGCTGCGCAGCATTTGTGCACCGCCGCCGTCCGTGTCAGCCAGTTTGCCGTGGCATACGGAGCTCCATCGCAGTCTTTAACACTGGTAGCATGCCGCGACAGCGTGGACGTGAACCGTATGTGCAGTTGACGGACTTTGAGCGAGGGCGTATAGTGGGCATGCGGGTGGACGTACCGCCGAATTGCTCAACACGTGGGGCGTGAGGTCTCCACAGTACATCGATGTTGTCGCCAGTGGTCGGCGGAAGGTGCACGTGCCCGTCGACCTGGGACCGGACCGCAGCGACGCACGGATGCACGCCAAGACCGTAGGATCCTACGCAGTGCCGTAGGGGACCGCACCGCCACTTCCCAGCAAATTAGGGACACTGTTGCTCCTGGGGTATCGGCGAGGACCATTCGCAACCGTCTCCATGAAGCTGGGCTACGGTCCCGCACACCGTTAGGCCGTCTTCCGCTCACGCCCCGACATCGTGCAGCCCGCCTCCAGTGGTGTCGCGACAGGCGTGAATGGAGGGACGAATGGAGACGTGTCGTCTTCAGCGATGAGAGTCGCTTCTGCCTTGGTGCCAATGATGGTCGTATGCGTGTTTGGCACCGTGCAGGTGAGCGCCACAATCAGGACTGCATACGACCGAGGCACACAGGGCCAACACCCGGCATCATGGTGTGGGGAGCGATCTCCTACACTGGCCGTACACCACTGGTGATCGTCGAGGGGACACTGAATAGTGCACGGTACATCCAAACCGTCATCGAACCCATCGTTCTACCATTCCTAGACCGGCAAGGGAACTTGCTGTTCCAACAGGACAATGCACGTCCGCATGTATCCCGTGCCACCCAACGTGCTCTAGAAGGTGTAAGTCAACTACCCTGGCCAGCAAGATCTCCGGATCTGTCCCCCATTGAGCATGTTTGGGACTGGATGAAGCGTCGTCTCACGCGGTCTGCACGTCCAGCACGAACGCTGGTCCAACTGAGGCGCCAGGTGGAAATGGCATGGCAAGCCGTTCCACAGGACTACATCCAGCATCTCTACGATCGTCTTCATGGGAGAATAGCAGCCTGCATTGCTGCGAAAGGTGGATATACACTGTACTAGTGCCGACATTGTGCATGCTCTGTTGCCTGTGTCTATGTGCCTGTGGTTCTGTCATTGTGATCATGTGATGTATCTGACCCCAGGAATGTGTCAATAAAGTTTCCCCTTCCTGGGACAATGAATTCACGGTGTTCTTATTTCAATTTCCAGGAGTGTATTTCATACATTCAAAATATGAAATAATTGCGTTGCACGGAAAAGGTAGTGTAGTTACATGAGTGTAATTTCAGGTCGGCTAGGAGAGGAACATATACACGCTCTTTTATCAAGCTCCAGTGAACGGAATCGAGCGGTGGCAACCAAAACACACAGCGAGCACGCTCCGCACCAGTGAAAATAGCCATTCTCACAAGTTATTCAGTAATATCCTCTGTCTATCTAAAATGAGAAAGAAAAAAAATCTGATCTTAAAAACTTAGTTTAAAACAAAGAGTTATTTCCAAACTTCAACTTGCTCAACGTCTGGAAAAGCGCACTCAATCAACTAATCAACTATCCGTAGAGAATTGTTTGTCATTACTATAACTAACGAATACTGAAGCTCTTGTTTCAATCCACATTTGTTAAACAAATTTTGTTTGACAATTCTGCCTTCTTCAAAACCCAAAACGAGCATCCAAAAAAAAAAAAGTTCAAATGTGTGTGAAATCTTATGGGACTTAACTGCTAAGGTCATCAGTCCCTAAGCTTACACACTACTTAACCTAAATTATCCTAAGGACAAACACACACACCCATGCCCGAGGGAGGACTCGAACCTCCGCCGGGACTAGCCGCAAAACGCGCATCCCTCTTAAATGGTTCAAATGGCTCTGAGCGGTATGGGACTTAACTTTTGAGGTCATCAGTCCCCTAGAACATAGAACTACTTAAACCTAACTAACCTAAAGACATCAAACACATCCATGCCCGAGGCAGGATTCGAACCTGCGACCGTAGCGGTCGCGCGGTTCCAGACTGTAGTGCCCAGAACCGCTCGGCCACCACGGCCGGCTCATCCCTTTTAACTACCCAATTGGAGAGAAGCAGTTTGTGTTTTCGAAAAGACATAGTTACAGAAAGCAAATCAGTTATTTTACGAAACAGTCATAAGAGTTCATGAGCTGAGAATAAATGTCATACATGCAAAATATGAGATACTTGCACTGCCCGGTAAAAGTAGTGTAGTCACATGAGTGTAATTTCTTGGTGGCAACCAGTCATTTGTTTTAGTGTTTCACTGCGGTTGCCTGAATGGCAATTTGCAAGGGTTTGTGTACGCACGGATATGATACATAACGCTGTTGGTGTCACATAGATACGTCCAGTTTCTTTATAATTGTGGTGGGATTTAGACAGAGAGGGACTCAAATGCTCACTAGGCAACGATTTTAGGTGTGACCATAGGCCAACGTAAACCTTCACAAAATACGCTTTACTGGGGCCATAACGGAAATAGGTCTTGCATCTATGAAGCAAATATTTTATGTTTGTGACTAGCGTGCTCTCTCTGTTTACAGACATCTCATGGAAACTGTGGCCACACAAATGTCGCACATTGTTTGTCGTTCTTTTAGCTTATTATATGTTACCTTTTCCACCTTCTAGCTCTGTACATCTTCACAATTGTTTCCCACTATGGACAGTCATTGCTGCAAATACAGTAATGTCATGTGTTTCGTTGTGTACTATCCAGCTCTTTTACAATCAGTTTCACAGGTAGCTCATAATACTTTGGCTAACTTACCTCCTTTTTTGATATCAAGAAATCGCGGTGAAACAGTGATATTTGAACCCGAGATATTTGATTCGGATCCCTACGTCGAAAAGAATATCCGCCTATGTAATACGGCTAGTAAGTGTAGGAGTTACAGCAACGTACAGTAGTTGGTTAGGAAAATGTGCAGAATTTCCGAGATGCAGTACCAATCTTCTTCGCAGTGTCTCATAGAGATGGGCCGTCGCAATACGGATAGAGGAATTAAGTCTTATAGCTGGACGTTGCTTTCCCATACGGTGCTGTATAACAGCACTAACAGCACAAGCAGTACCAAGATGAACAGTTGATCCGAGTGAGAAGAATAGTTTACTGTCACATGCAATGTGACGTCGCTAGACAAAGAAGTCGCCGAATGAGTTGAAGAATTTCGTGTCCTGACTGGCTTACCTTATAAAACACGATAAAAAGCGTGTGAATCACGTAAAAGATCCAAGTTGCTGACAAGAATAACACACAGAAGAAAGACAAAGAAAACTGAGAACGATCAGTTTGGGAAGGTAAAAGAGAAGCAGTTTTGTGACATTACGCATGATGATGGAAGCAAGACTTAGGAAAAATTAGGAAACATTCATAGGATTTGTCGACCTAAAAAGAATGTTCGACAATGTGAAATTGTGCAAGATGATCGAAATCTTGAGAAAAATAGGAGTAAGCTACAGGGAAAGAAGGTTAAAAACCTGTGCGCGATAAGGACAAACTATACGTAAGTACATTCAGATCTACTCAATCTTATTATAGCCCTGTAAATCTGAATAAGTACAAAAGTGGTCCCCGTGCAAAAATCCATAAACCGTGAGAAATAAATTTCTTACCCCGTATTGGTGTCATCTTGTATAACGCGTTGTTCTGCTCTCAGCACTACTAAACTAACTACAATTGCAAAAGCCAAAATGCAAGATACACTATATGATCAAAATTATCCGGACACGTGGCTGAAAATGACTTACAAGTTCGTGGCGCCATCCATTGGTAATGATGGAATTCAATATGGTGTTGATCCACACTTAGTCTTAATGACATCGTCCGTTCTTGCACGCATGCGTTCAATCGGGTGCTGAAAGATTTCTTGGGGAATGGCAGCCCATTCTTCACGGAGTGCTGCACAGAGCAGAGGTGTCGATGTCTGTCGGTGAGGCCTGGCACGAAGTCGGCGTTCCAAAACATCCCAAAGATGTTCTGTTGGATTCAGGCCAGGGCTCTGTGCAGGCCAGTCCATTACAGGGATGTTATTGTCGTGTAACCACTCCGCCACAGGCTGTGCGTTATGAGCAGGTGCTCGATCGTGTTGAAAGATGCAGTCGCCATCCCCGAATTGCTCTTCAACAGTGGAGAGCAAGAAGGTGCTTAAAACATCAATGTAGGCCTGTACTGTGATAGTGCCACGAAAAACAAAGAGGGGTGCAATCCCCCTCCATGAAAAACACGACCACACCATAACACCACTGCTTTCGAGCCTTCGAATTTTACTGTTGGCACTACACAAGCTAGCATACGTTCACCGGGCATTCGCCATACCCTCACCCTGATATCGGATAGCCACACAACGTTTTTCCACTGTTCAATCGTCCACTGCTTACGCCCCTTACACCAAACGAGGCGTCGTTTGGCATTTATTGGCGTGATGTGTGGCTTATGAGCAGCCGCTCGACCATGAGATCCAAGTTTTCTCATCTCTCGCCTAACTGTCATAGTACTTGCAGTGTATCCTGATGCAGTTTGGAATTCCTGTGAGACGGTCTGGGTAGATGTCTGTCTACTACACATTACGAACCTCTTCAACTGTCGCCGGTCTCTGTCAGTCAACAGACGAGGTCGGCCTGTACGCTTTTGTGCTGTACGTGTCCTTTCACGTTTCCACTTCACTATCACATCGGAAACAGTGGATGGCTCTAATGGCTCTAAGCACTATGGGACTTAACATCTGAGGTCATCAGTCCCCTAGACTTAGAACTACTTAAACCTAACTAACCTAAGGACATCACACACATCCATGCCCAAGGCAGTATTCGAACCTGCGACCGTAGCAGCAGCGCAGTTCCGGGCTGGAGCGCCAAGAACCACTCTTCCATAGCGGCCAGCGGAAACAGTAGACCTAGGGATGTTTAGGAGTGTGTAAATCCTGCGCACAGACGTATGACACATGTGACACCAAATCACCTGACCACGTTCGAGCTGGCCGGAGTGGCCGAGCGGTTCTAGGCACTGCAGTCTGGAACCGCGCGACCGCTACGGTCGCAGGTTCGAATCCTGCCTCGGGCATGGATGTGTGTGATGTCCTTAGGTTAGTTAGGTTTACGTAGTTCTAAGTTCTAGGGGACTGATGACCTCAGATGTTAAGTCCCATAGTGCTCAGAGCCATTTGAACTATTTTTGAACCACATTCGAAGTCCGTGAGTTCCGCGAAGCGCCCCATTCTGCTCTCTCAGGATGTCTAATGACTACTGAGGCAGCTGATATGGGGTACCTGACAGAAGGTGGCAGCACAATGCACCTAATATGAAAAGCGTGTGTTTTTTGGGGTGTCTGGATACTTTTGATCACATAGTGTATATCTTTCCGTGCGAGCTCTGACTTCCCTTACTTTATTGGGATGATCGTTTCTCGCTATGTAGGTCGGCATCAACAAAAGATTTTCGCATTCGGGGGAGAAGCTTGCTGAATGAAATTTCGTGAGAAGATTCCGCCGTAACGAAAAACGCCTTTGTTTTAATGATGTCCATTGGTTTATTTGACAGTGACATCACGGAAACGGAGCAGAAGCTACAGTTTTTTCAGAAGCAAACGGATGTATGGTAATATGGTTGGCATTTTATCATGACCCGTTGTGTTGTCGTGAAGGAACTTCGCTTTCGGGGGTCCATGTATTCATTTTCCGCTAGTGGCGGGCATGTCCTGTTTGCCAGCTCGAACTTTTTTTTTTTTTCATCAGTCTTCTGACTGTTTGATGCGGTCCGCCACGAATTCCTCTCCTGTGCTAACCTCTTCATCTCAGAGTCGCACTTTCAACCTACGCACTCAATTATCTGCTGGATGTATTCCAATCTCTGTCTTCCTCTACAGTTTTTGCCTTCTACAGCTCCCTCTAGTACCATGGAAGTCATTCCCTCATGTCTTAGCAGATGTCCTATCATCCTGTCCCTTCTCCTTATCAGTGTTTTACACATATTCCTTTCCTCTTCGATTCTGCACAGAACCTCCTCATTCCTTACCTTATCAGTCCACCTAATTTTCAACATTCGTCTGTAGCACCACATCTCAAATGATTCTATTCTCTTCTGTTCCGATTTTCCCACAGTCCACGTTTCACTACCATACAATACTGTACTCCAGATGTACATTCTCGGAAATTCCTTCCTCAAATTTAGGCCGATATTTGATATTAGTAGACTTCTCTTGGCCAGGAATGCCCTTTTTGCTATTGCTAGTCTGCTTTTGATGTCCTCCTTGCTTGTCCGTCATTCGTTATTTTACTGCCCAGATAGCAGAATTCCTTAACTTCATCTACTTCGTGAACATCGACCCTGATATTTTCTCGTTGCTCTTATTTCCACTACTTCTCATTACATTCTTCTTTCTTCGATTTACTCTCAATCCATACTCCGTACTCATTAGACTGTTCATTTTATTCAGCTGATCATGTAATTCTTCTTTACTTTCACTCTGGATAGCAATGTTATCAGCTCTATTCTATGAGTATTCAAATAACTGTGACTGACGCCCGAACAACAGGGACTTACATGCATTGAGAATAGAAAATAGTGCATTGAGAATGGCTAGCTACTAACCGAAATCTGGATTTGCGTAATAAAATCTAAAAAAGGACGATTGATTGCGGCACTCTATAATTTATAAGTCACATAACAGTCGCTCAGTGCACCCACTTTCCGAATGGAAGGTAACCTTACATAAAATTGAGCTAATCATATTTTACTCTGCAGTCCTAAAGTGTTTATTCCTGATCTCGGCAGGAACACGGCAGTCTCTGTTTTTGGGAATCGTACTTTCTTATTCGAAATCAAAAAGCATCCCAACCTAGTATCGATTACCTGGGCTACACTACAGATAAGAGGTACAATATCATATTTGTTCATCTAAAACGAAGAAAAACATCCAAGCACGACTATATAGATGCGGACTAGACTTAAAAGCGTAAATGGTGTTCTCATTTTGGGGTAACTGTCGATCAGTGAAAACTTTGTGCCAACCGCTCCCACCCTCCGCCCTCAGTTTTGCCCACACCACCTCATTTTTTGCTCAATGCTCATCACTACTTAGCCTATTTATTCGTTTATGGAGATCAACATGATTCTACTATGAAGTAAAAGGTATCCTCTGTAGTAACATTTTTGTGTGATATGGAAACAAAAGAAAAATTCGGAGTAGGTATTAAAATTCATGGAGAAGAAGTAAAAACTTTGAGGTTCGCCGATGACATTGTAATTCTGTCACAGACAGCAAAGGACTTGGAAGAGCAGTTGAACGGAATGGACAGTGTCTTGAAAGGAGGATATAAGATGAACATCAAAAAAAGCAAAACGAGGATAATGGAATGTAGTCAAATTAAATCGGGTGATGCTGAGGGGATTAGATTAGGAAATGAGATACTTAAAGTAGTAAAGGAGTTTTGCTATTTAGGGAGTAAAATAACTGATGATGGTCGAAGTAGAGAGGATATAAAATGTAGACTGGCAATGCCAAGGAAATCGTTTCTGAATAAGAGAAATTTGTTAACATCGAGTATAGATTTAAGTGTCAGGAAGTCGTTTCTGAAAGTATTTGTATGGAGTGTAGCCATGTATGGAAGTGAAACATGGACGATAACCAGTTTGGACAAGAAGAGAATAGAAGCTTTCGAAATGTGGTGCTACAGAAGAATGCTGAAGATTCGGTGGGTAGATCACGTAACTAATGAGGAGGTATTGGTTGGTTGGTTGGTTTGGGGAAGGAGACCAGACAGCGTGGTCATCGGTCTCATCGGATTAGGGAAGGATGGGGAAGGAAGTCGGCCGTGCCCTTTCAGAGGAACCATCCCGGCATTTACCTGGAGTGATGTAGGGAAATCACGGAAAACCTAAATCTGGATGGCCGGACGCGGGATTGAACCGTCGTCCTCCCGAATGCGAGGAGGTATTGAATAGGATTGGGGAGAAGAGAAGTTTGTGGCACAACTTGACTAGAAGAAGGGATCGGTTGGTAGGACATGTTTTGAGGCATCAAGGGATCACAAATTTAGCATTGGAGGGCAGCGTGGAGGGTAAAAATCGTAGAGGGAGACCAAGAGATGAATACACTAAGCAGATTCAGAAGGATGTAGGTTGCAGTAGGTACTGGGAGATGAAGAAGCTTGCACAGGATAGAGTAGCATGGAGAGCTGCATCAAACCAGTCTCAGGACTGAAGACCACAACAACAACAACAATTCAAAACATAGAAAACACACAGTCCCTAAACTCTTTGCTGGTAACAATAGCGCGATTCCTTTTTCATTGTTTCATTGCTGAGCAATACAAAGCCATAACAATCTTTCGGTGCGTTGCCTCACTTGGCATAACGAGATGGAAAGAAGAAATAAACATCTCTGTGCCAGGAAGAGGTAAGAGGTAGGTCTTATGAGACTGTTGCTCAGCACTGGCCAACCCAAATCTCTTCACGATTTCCTTTAAGACATCTCCGCCACACTCCCATTTTAGTGCCTTCCAATCCTTTTCCTTCTCCTTTTTCTTCTTCTTCTTCTTCTTCCCCCTCCTGCTACGTTCTCCCTCTTCTTCTTTCTTTTGCGTTTCCTTGGTTCTGTTCGCTCGTCACAGAACTGCGCCCACACAGAAACGGCGGCCAGCCTGACATACCTTGGTTATGCTCTTAGCCATATGGCAGTGCTGACTGGTGGACCAAGGGCCGTAGGTTCAGACCCCCAGTTGTAAAGGCTGTATTACTTCGCACGCGGTGACACCCTTGCTTCACAAAGTGGTGTTGTGTCGTAAGTGCACATGTTTAGTGTAGATGACTAATGGGTGTGTATACCCGCCAGGTTAGCCGAGAGCACTAACGCGCTACTTCCTGGACTCGGGTTGGCGCGCCGACCCCTGATCGATTAATGACGGGGGCCGGGGTGTCGGACAGACTGGATGTGGTTTTTAGGCGGTTTTCCACATCCCGCTAGGTGAATACCGGGCTGGTCCCCACATCCCGCCTCAGTTACACGACACGCAGACATTTATAACACTTCCGCACTATTTCATGGTTTACACTGGACGCAGACAGCTGGGGTACATTGATTCCGTCCTGGGGGGTATGGGGTAGCGGCAGGAAGGGCATCCGGCCACCCCTTTCCATTAACCTTGCCAATTTCGTTGTAACCACGCCGACCCTGCGACCATTGCGGGACAAAGGCGCAAGTGAAAGAAGAAGAAGACTAATGGGTGTGTATATAGTGCAGTGCCACATTTTTTATGGCAATGAAGAAAGTAAAAATACGAAATCTGATGCCAGTCTACTCCTATCGAACAGAACGAAGGGAACTGTCATGTTTACTGTCTGCATCTGATGGACACACCAACGGAAACAGTGCCACACGGAATCTGACGGATGGACCACAATCAGCAGAAACAGCTGTAAGGAGCACAGTATGAATTAGTAAGAACAATGTAGTACTTAGGACCAAGTGGGCTGCTGTTGATCTCGGTTCATTTCAGCCGAAACCCACTGAGCTGTAAGAGGTGAAGATGAGTCCCCAATTTGGAATAGTTGGGTCAGAAGGCCTAGTCTTGCATGCACACTCTCAGACGTCTTTGGTAGAAAATCGGCCCCGACGTCGAACCGATGTAGCGCCTCTGGTGGCGCCGTCTATGAAAGGCATGGTGCCCTCGGTACGTGTTACGTCGTTATTGGTTCTGAAGAACAGCCCAAATCTCGGTGACCAGATGAGATGCTACAGAGCGTATCAGTCTCTGTGAGAACATAATTGTGCCGGCCAGTGTGGCTCAGCGGTTCTAGGCGCTTCAGTCTGGAACCGCGTGACCGCTACGGTCGCAGGTTCGAATCGTGCCTCGGGAATGGATGTGTGTAATGTCCTTAGGTTAGTTAGGTTTAAGTAGTTCTAAGTTCTAGGGGACTGATGACCTCAGATGTTAAGTCCCATAGTGCTCAGAGCCATTTGAACCATTTGAACATAATTGTGTATTATTTATGTTCAAGCACGTGTTTGGATTACATAAAAGTCACATGATTAACAAATAAACTTAAGAATTTGTTGGCTTCTTGTGTAGGCTATTCGTAGTGCCACGTATTTTCCTTTTAGACTGGACAGCTGACGCCTTGTCCTACAAAGGTGACATGGCTTAATCTCTAGGTGAAGTGCCTTTGCTGTGTGTGACGTGGTTTTCGCCTGCAGGTCCCATCTCGAGCTCGTTCGTGAACAAGTACGGATGCCGGCCGGTGACGATCGCAGGCGCCATCTTGGCGAGCGCCAGCCTCGCCGTCAGCGTGTTCGCGCGCAACGTGCTCACGCTCTACTTCACCATCGGCATCGGCACCGGTGAGTAACCCAGCAGTCTGCGCCTCAGCTGCAGACGCTTTTCAACAACCTCTAGCTATTACTGCTACACTACACGTACACATAGTATACACGTATACAGGGTGCTCCAGTAATCGTGACCGGGCCCAATATCTCACGAAATAAGCGCCAAACGAAAAAAACTACAAAGTACGAAACTTGTCTACTTTGAAGGAGGAAACCAGATGGCGCCATGGTTGGCACGTTAGATGGCGCTGCCATAGGTCAAACGGATATCAACTGCTTTTTTTTTTTTTTTTTTTTTTTTTTTTTTAATAGGAACCCCCATACTTATTACATATTCGTGTAGTACGTAAAGAAATATGAATGTTTAAGTTGGACCTCGGCCGAAGTGGCCGTGCGGTTAAAGGCGCTGCAGTCTGGAACCGCAAGACCGCTACGGTCGCAGGTTCGAATCCTGCCTCGGGCATGGATGTTTGTGATGTCCTTAGGTTAGTTAGGTTTAACTAGTTCTAAGTTCTAGGGGACTAATGACCTCAGCAGTTGAGTCCCATAGTGCTCAGAGCCATTTTTTTAAGTTGGACCACTTTTTTCGCTTTGTGACCGATGGCGCTCTGATAGTCACAAACATATGGCTCACAAATTTAGACCAACAGTTGGTAACAGGTAGGTTTTTTAAATTAAAATACAGAACGTAGGTACGTTTGAACATTTTATTTCGGTTGTTCCAATGTTACACGTACCTTTGTCAACTTATCATTTCTGAGGACGCATGCTGTTACAGCGTGATTACCTGCATATACCACATTAATGCAATCAATGCTCAAAATGATGTCCGTCAACCTCAATGCATTTGGCAATACGTGTAACGACATTCCTCTAAATAATGCGTAGTTCGCCTTCCGTAATGATCTCACATGCCGTAAGTACCCTCCGCCACACACCGTAAGGTGGCTCGCGGAGTATAGATGTAGATGTAGATGCATTGACAATGCGCTGACGCATGTTGTCAGGCGTTGTAGGACGATCACGATAGCAAATATCCTTCAACTTTCCCCACAGAAAGAAATTCGGGGACATCAGATCCGGTGAACGTGCGGCTTCGACGACCAATTCACCTGTCATGAAATATGCTATTCAATACCGCTTCAACCGCACGCGATCTATGTGCCGGACATCCATCATGTTGGAAGTACATCACCATTCTGTAATGCAGTGAAACATCTTGTACTAACATCGGTAGAACATTACGTAGGAAATCAGCGTACATTATACATTTAGATTGGCATCGATGAAATGGGGGCCAATTATCCTTCCTCCCATAATGCAGCACCATACATTAACCCTCCAAAGTCGCTGATATTCCACTTGTCGCAGCCATCGTGGATTTTCCGTTGACCAATAGTGCATATTATGCCGGTTTACGTTATCTCTGTTGGTGAATGACGCTTCGACGCTAAATAGAACGCGTGCAAAAAATCTGTCATCGTCCCATAATTTCTCATGTGCCCAGTGGCAGAACTGTACACGACGTTCAAAGTCATCGCCATGCATTTCCTGGTGCATAGAAATATGGTACGGATGCAATCGATGTTGATGTGACATTCTCAACACCGATGTTTTTGAAATTCCTGATTCGCGCAATTTGTCTGCTACTGATGTGCGGATTAGCCGCGACAGCAGCTAAAACACCTACTTGGACATCATCATTTGTTGCAGGTCGTGGTTGACGTTTCACATGTGGCTGAACACTTCCTGTCTCCTTAAATAACGTAATTATCCGGCGAACGGTCCGGACACTTGGATGATGTCCAGGATACCGAGGAGCATACATAGCACACGCCCGTTGGGCATGTTGATCACAATAGCCATACATCAACACGATATCGACCTTTTCCCCAATTGGTAAACAATCCATTTCAACACGGGTAATGTATCACGAAGCAAACTCCGTCCGCTGTGGCGGAATGTTACGTGATACTACTTACTTATACGTTTGTGACTATTACAGCGCCATCTATCACAAAGCGAAAAAACTGGTCCAACTAAAACATTCATATTTCTTTACGTACTACACGAATATGTAATAAAAAATGGGGGTCCCTATTAAAAAAAAACGCAGTTGATATCCGTTTGACCTATGGCAGCGCCATCTAGCGGGCCAACCATAGCGCCATCTGGTTACCCCATTCAAGCTAGACGAGTTTCGTTCTTTGTAGTTTTTTCGTTTGATGCTTATTTCGTGAGATATTTGGCCCGGTCACTATCAATGGACCACCCTGTATACTGTATACACAATCGGTTAAACCCTACCCTTTCGTAACCGAATTAATTAAAATTTTGAAAATTACTATAAAAACTGGTTTTCTGCTTTTGGAGTGGCCACAGAGTGAGGCCATGTTGCTAAATTTCGATTGTTGTTTATAGTTATATAATTATTTTATGTGGGACATATACGTCCCGCTAGAACAGTGGTTGCCAACCTGGTGGTACTTACACCCTGAGTGGTAAAATGAAATTTTCTAAGCAGTAAAAAGAAAGGCACTAGTGTTTGGGTCTCGAAACTCAACTACTTTCGAAATATCATTATTATTATCGCACTACTTCGTAAAACCGCTATACTGATTACATAAGTTACCAATAATTACATTTTTTATTTCAAATTCTAGCATTAAGCTTGAGACAATGTGGTGGAGCTTACAACATGTGAAACGAATGTATGAACATCTTCTTTGTTCCTCCCATACTCCAACTACTGGACATACACGAAAGTGAGTCAAATGAAAACCTTAAATATTTTTTTAAATATTATTCGTTGTGAAGAAGCTGTATCACTTTTCAACATAATCTCCCCTACGTTCAATGCAAGTCCTCCAGCGCTTATAAAGTGCATAAATTCCTTTAGAAAAAATTCTTTTGGTAGTCTGCGCAACCACTCATCCACTGCGTGACGTACCTCTTCGTCAGAACGGAACTTCTTTCCTCCTATTGCGTCTTTGAGTGGTCCAAACATATGGAAATGATTTGGGGCAAGGTCTGGGTTGCTCGCTCTCTTCGTTTGCAGTCGGTGGAAGTGAACGCAGGTTTCGTCCCCAGTAACGATTCTTGCAAGGAAGCCATCACCTTCTCGTTCAAAGCGCCGAAGAAGTTCTTCACAGGCATCAGCACGTCGTTCTCTCATTTCAGGAGTCAGCTGCCGTGGCACCCATCTTGCAGACACTTTGTGTAACTGGAGCACATCATGCACTATGTGGCGTGCTGACCCATGAATAGTCTGTAAACATGCTGCAATGTCATTCAGTGTCAGTCGGCGGTTTTCCTTCACTATGGCTCCAACTGCTGCAATGTTCTGTGGAGTCACAACTAATTGTGCCTGACCTGGACGAGGAGCATCTTCACTGAAGTCACACCATTTGCGAACTTCCTTCTCCATTCGTAGACTTGCTGCTCTGACAAACATGCATCACCGTACTGAACTTTCATTCGTGGATGAATTTCAGTAGGTTTCACACCTTCAGTACCCAAAAACCGAATAACAGAACGCCGTTCTTCTCTGGTGCAAGTCGCAAGTGGGGCGGCCATCTTTATACTGATACTGCGTCGGTATGTGTTCATCTGCACTATGCTGCCACCTACAGGCCATTCTGGACGCTGTTTGTAGCACGCTTACCAGCTTAAAAGATAACGGCGCGCAATTTCGATTTGTTATTACAAATTTAAGGTTTTCATTTGACTCACCCTGGTACTTTGTATCATCCATCTGCGACAGTAAAATTGAGATATAAGTGCTTAAATATCTGACGAAAATGCCTTCTCCAATTTATATGTAGTTCCTGTAATAGGCTAGAAATTGTTTCAATAAACGATCCGACTGAGATCACAACACAGGAGTAATTATGCAATGGCGTTGAGGAACATGGAAACCATTTTCAACACATACTCTAACTGTGACTTCATGGTTCAGCACATATCAAACTAGTCTCTATAACAAGGTATGATTGAATAAATGGTCTCTAGCCTAGAATCCATGCATTTGCGGACATAAGTTCCTTAGACCTTTTTCGTTCCGTATCCTCTCATCGCTCAATCTCCAGAGTTTGCATACGGTGGAAAAGTCACCCTTTATAACTAAAATTCTTTTACGATTCCAGAATGAGATTTTCACTCTGGAGCGGAGTGTGCGCTGATATGACACTTCCTGGGAGATTAAAACTGTGTGCCGGACCGAGACTCGAACTCTGGACCTTTTCCTTTCGCGGGCAAGTGCTCTACCATCTGAGCTACCCAAGCGCGACTCACGCCCCGTCCACACAGTTTTACTTTTGCCAGTACCTCGTCTCCTACTTTCCAAACGTCACAGAAGCTCTCCTGCGAACCTTGCAGAACTAGCACTCCTGGAAGAAAGGATATTGCGGAGAAATGGTTTAGCCACAGCCTGGGGGATCTTTCCAGAATGAGATTTTCACTCTGCAGCGGAGTGTGCGCTGATATGAAACTTCCTGGCAGATTAAAACTGTGTGCCGGACCTAGACTCGAACTCGGGACCTTTGCCTTTGTCTCCTCAATATCCTTTCTTGCAGGAGTGCTAGTTCTGCAAAGTCCGCAGCAGAGCTTCTGTGAAAGTTTGGAAAGTAGGAGACGAGATACTGGCGGAAGTAAAGCTGTGAGGACGGGGCGTGAGTCGTGCTTCGGTAGCCCAGATGGTAGTCTGCCTTCGGCAGTGACACAGTGCGGACCGTGTTGCCTGCCGGCCGCGCTGTGGTGCGCGCGCCTGTTTGTTTACGCCGGAGCGGCTTCGCGTGTGCGGTGTTGTGAGTCTAGAACGAGATGGCACACTCGTACAGAAAAACGACTCTGAAGTTCAGTTTTGCGAACGACTATACACGACCAAAGGTACACGAGAATGAACGTTTATTAAGAGAAGAGGTAAAAATCGATCCACAGGAAATCGTGGAAATCAATTTATCGATCGTTTCAAGCGTCGTCTATGTCAAGCTTGTTGACGAGGCTGCTTGCGAAAGACTTCTACAACGATCACCGAACGGGTATCGTTTCTGTCATGCCGACGGTAATGTTGGTGCGGTTACGGTCGATCACGCGGGAATGGGGATCCGTACTATACGAGTCTTCGAACTTCCGTTTGAGTTCCCGTCTGAACTTGTTACCGACGCCTTTCGACCATACGGTACAGTTCTATCCCATGTGGCCGAAAAATGGACGAGTTTTACCACGTAACCCGTTTTAAATGGGGTGAGACAAATACGGATAGAACTGCGAAAGCACGTCCCCTATTATTTGTTCATAGGAGGTTGTCGAGCGATTATAATCTATGATGGACAACCTCGCACTTGCTCGGGGTGCGGAAAAGGTCACGTCCGCTCGTTAATGCCTCCAGCGACGTTTAGTGCAAACCCCACGGGATGACGTTCAGGCGCCACAACAGATGACTGTCTTACCGTTGACTTTTGTGGAAGCCCTGAGAGGCGATGTGAGGGAGATTTCCGATGGGCACCAGCAGCTGCGCCCTATAGAGAACATGGACACTAACGGACTGGAACTCCGACCACCGGTTCCACCACAGCAGACACAGGACACCACACAAGAGATGCAGCTGACGGCCGCTCCAGGCTCATCCGTGGTGGCTGCCAGTGCTTCCACCGAGAGCGTGATAGGCCAGGCCCAAGACGGAGGATACGCAACCCCAACAGCCGATGCGGAAGCAAGGCAACGGAAACAGCGTTCGCCGAAGAGAAGAAAGAAGCGTCGACTGACTTCTGCTGACGATAGCCATAGTCCCGAGGGGACAGTGGACGACAACGACAGTATCGACCTGAGACCAGTGGATTCAACAGATACCGAGATGACGATGCAGGAATTACACAGCGACGATAACTTGAACTCTCCTTCTGGTGACCGGAAGGCAGAAGTGGAGATGACAATTGTCCAACATCAGAGCTGTGACAACTGCCTCCCATCCTTCGACCAGTTCCGGAAATATGCTGGGGGACTGGTCGCAAGAAATGGACCAACAGGAACAGAATGAAAATACGAACGCGACGATTGAGGATAGTCCTGGCCAGAGGCCGGGAGGGGTCGGGAAATGTTGAACAACTTAGTGTGGTTTTACTTCCGCCAGTACCTCGTCTCCTACTTTCCAAACGTCACAGAAGCTCTCCTGCGAACCTTGCAGAACTAGCACTCCTGGAAGAAAGGATATTGCGGAGAAATGGTTTATCCACAGCCTGGGGTGCAGATAGACGCTTAATGACACCGCCCTACAACTGATGAACACACGCCAAGCGTACCGCATTGCAACGATAAACATTAATGACATTCGGACACCGCTTAAAATTCAAATGCTGAAAATTATGTTACGCGCTGCGGACGTGGATATTGTACTCCCACAAGAAGTGCGTTTCACATCGCCGCCAGAGTTCTACGGCTACGAGGCACATTATTCAGTGCACGATGAAAGTGGATGCGGTGTGGCGATTCTCACCAGGGAAGGAATAGGACTGGAGGACGTCAAGTTTCTCCCTTCGGCACGTGGCATAGCGATCACTGTCGACGGCGTTCGTTTCATCAATTTATACGCGCCATCTGGCTTCACAAAACGAAGAGAAAGGGCGACCTTTTACACCGAAGAGATAGCACCGTTGTTCGCTGGACGCTATGATAACTATATAGTGGGCGGCGACTTTAATTGTGTCGTCGACGAAAAGGACCAAGTACTTCATTGTGTGCCATGCATGGAACTGCGTGCGTTGATTACCGAAATGGCGCTTCTGTATACCTGGGAACTGCAGTATGGCGACAGACCGGGTTATACGTTTGTAACGGGACACTCGGCGAGTAGACTTGATAGAGTGTATGTGACACGAGCTCTACGGACGGCGATACTGGATGCCGAAATCTGGTCAGCGGCTTCTACGGATCATATGGCGTACGTCTGTACGATTTCACTAACGCGTCAGAAGATATGGCGGAGTAAGGGTCACTAGAAAATGAATTGTGCACTTTTACGTGACACTGAATGTCGCCGGTCGATAGAGGCGGCCTGGGAGACCTGCGTTCGCCGCCAACGAGCATACACCTCGGTTCTCCAGTGGTGGATCAAATGCGCAAAACCAACGTTACGGATAACGTTGATACGATACGGCCAGGACAAATCGCAGTGGAACCGCACAACGGCTGATTTCTATTTTACAGCCCTGAGGGAGCTGATGACCCAACAACCATCGCCGGAAAGGCACACGGCCATGCGCAGGATAAAAGCCAAGTTATTACAGCTGACGAGACTAAGAATGGAAGGTATAATGGTCCGAGCGAGATTGGCGGACACAGTTGCTGCCGAAACCCCCTCCATGCACCACGTAGTACGTGAACGCCAACGACGACGCAGGACATTGATCAGGAAACTAATCTCTGAAACTGGCAAGCAAGTTGTGAACCAGCGTGATATTGCGCATGTGTTTACTGACTATTTCCGCCAGTTATATGGACCTGTACAAGTGAACCACGAGACACTACATGATGTCATCTCGGAAATGCCAGATAGAGGACCACCATTGGGTGCAGAGACTTTCATCACAGCGATAACAGAGGACGAGCTGAGAGATGCAATTGCCAGGGGGGCTCCGAACAACTCCCCAGGACAGGACGGCTTCCCAACTGAATTTTACCGCGCCTTTGCATACCTCATGGGACGGACCTGGATTCAGATGTACAACGAACTCCTGTTACCGCAGACTGAGATACCTGCCGAATTCACGGAGGGTATCATCACCCCAATACCCAAACCACGCGGTGGCAGAAGGCCAGGAGATTATAGACCACTCACTCTCTTGAACTGCGACTATAAGATTTTCGCATGCATCCTTGGGGCTCGCCTGCGCTCTTCAATTTCTGATAGACTCCTCATAGATCAAACTTGCCTCGGCGGTAAGAGTAACGTACATACGGCGCTCGGTGACTACCGAGATATCATGGCATTAGCAGCGGCATGCCGAGTGCGTGGGGCACTCGTCGCTATTGACTTCGATCATGCGTTCGACAGAGTGGATCATACCTTTTTGCATGCGGTGATGGGCAGATTGGGAATCCCACAGGCCTTCATTCTAGTGATCAACCGACTGTCACACGGCGTGCGATCAAAGGTCTCGGTGAATAGGCGGGGCACTGACTACATTGTTATTTCAAGGTCAGTTCGTCAAGGTTGCCCCCTTTCGATATTTTTGTATGCAATGGCTTTGGAACCCTGTCTATATGGTCTCCGAAGACGGTTGGAGGGAGTGCCGTTGCCACAACTGACCTTTCATTGCCAAGCTTATGCTGACGATGTGATGCTGGTGGCAAGGACAGGCGACGAAGTGCGTACGGCGTTGGCATGGATCCAGCGATACCGGATGGCGGCAGGAAGCGTGCTTAATCTACAGAAATCACGCTGCATGAATGTCGGTCGAGGATTACAACCGGGGGAGGAAGGCCCGCTCATGTTAGTTAAGACCATAAAATGTCTAGGTATTACGTTCCACACGGATGTGCAGCGGACAGCAGCAGATAACTACCGACGCATATTGAAGCTGATGCGGACAATGGTGCTGTTACAGAAATTAAGAGCGTTGGATATGATTCAGAGGGTGACCTATGTTAACGTATACCCAGCACCGAGACTCACTCACGTAGCGCATGTCCTGCCTTTAACGTGCACAATGGCATCACGGATACAAGCAACTTTAGGAACCTACGTGAGTGTGGGACACCTGTTTAAGATCCAATACACAACGCTTACGCTACCACCTGGAGAGGGTGGACTTGGTCTAGTGAACGTATATGAAAAGGCACGGGCGTTATTCGTCAGTATGATTTTCCGACAGTGGCGCCGTCAATCTCGCAATATCTCGGGTGCGTTGGCCGATGTACTAGCGCCCACTTCAATGCTGCCCCCCAGTCAATGTGGGCCATATTTCACCGAAGCTGTCACATTTCAAGTCCATTTTTTTTTTTTTTTTTTTTTTTTTTTTTTTTTTTTTTAAGCTTAGCGACAAGAACTGGCGACAGATATGGTGCGTTATACGGAACGTTTACCTCCCAACGTCGGTACGCTCAACATGGTATATGGTGGTAAATAGGAAGTTCGCAATGAATCAACGGCGGCACGCGATTCATTTGGCAGACACTCCACTATGTTCAGGCTGCGCAACAGTGGACACATGAACATCGTTTAGCATGTAGTGGGACGGCTCCAGTGTGGCACTTGGCACAACAGATATTGGCGTTCCTGTTACGCTCCGCCCCTCACACAATTTCATCAGACACACTGTTTTCCCCCAAGAATCTTATTTTCCGGTCCAATGCAGTGACATGGGTACGGGGAATGGTGGTGGGCTACGTGTATAACGAATCGGAATAGGACAAAATTGATTTTTTGCATTTTCTCCTGGATGGACACACGAAGCTGCAACAGCATAAGAAATATGGGTAAGACTTCACTAATTACTTGAGACTTAAATTTACCGATCCACCGGGCAGATGGGTTGTGATGGGTGAGAGATGAGATAGACGAAGAAGCCGAGATAGACATCGATCACACTTACGGACCGTTAGTTAACTTCGAGAAGACGACCCAGTCTTACACCAACGTCTGGAGAACGAGTCGATAGATGCCTCTCTTGCTCTATCGAACGTCGGGTCGTGAGCAGGTGTCGCCCCCGACACGAATTTCATTTCATTGCTACAGGAGCATGTTTCTTTTGTATTTGTACTATCCGCAATGTCTTAATGTCTTTCATTTGGGCATTTTCACTTTTATTCATTTCCTTAGTTAATTAATTTTCTAATTAGCCACTATTTGTCAACATATGGACATTGTAGACACTATTTATGAGGTAGTAAAAAAAACAAATAAAAGAAATTAAAAAAAAGATGGTAGAGCACTTGCCCGCGAAAGACAAAGATCCCGAGTTCGAGTCTCGGTCCGAGACACAGTTTTAATCTGCTAGGAAATTTCATATCAGCGCACACTCCGCTGTAGAGTGAAAATTTCATTCTAGAAACATCCCCCAGGCTGTGGCTAAGCCATGTCTCCACAATATCCTTTCTTTCAGGAGTGCTAGTTCTGCAAGGTTCGCAGGAGAGGTTCTGTAAAGTTTGGAAGGTAGGAGACGAGGTACTGGCAGAAGTAAAACTGTGTGGACGGGGCGTGAGTCGTGCTTGGGTAGCTCAGTTGGTAGAGCACTTGTCTGCGAAAGGCAAAGGTCCCGAGTTCGAGTCTCGGTCCGGCGCACAGTGTTAATCTGCCAGGAAGTTTCATCTTGTAGAATTATTCTCAAATAAAAAGCGTTTATCGCATTTTGATCGTGACACATATTAAAAATAATAATAATATTTCACACAATGTCCTTCACCGTGTTGAGTTTAACATTTTGCGTTATTTAATATATCCATCCATATGGGGACGCCAGATGCTACTGTATTTTGGCTCAACTGAGCTGTGATCTTTGGGAATAAAGCTAAGATTCCAAGAGCAAGATATATTGTCAGTCGTCACAATACTCGGCCGGCACCACGTCCACGGACGATATCAGGTCCCGTGTGAGGACGGCTCTAGGGCTGAAGACTGTCACGACAGCGAGAACGGCTCCTCGCCTACGGAGTGGCCGTCGTGCCTCCCCGACTAAAGCCGTCGGCACACGGACCGCGCTGTTGAACGTTAACGTTGAGCCTGCTAAGTTCAACGTGCTGCTGAACGCTCAAGAACGATGCTACTTGTGCATACGGTACGTGGGCCCCAACGTGGTATACGCGATCGTAACGCACTCCAGCGTCAGCTGAGGGATGTTTCTGGTTCGTAACTCACACTGTTTACCTAACGGGCGAGCGTAAAATTCCCACGCTGGCATTATTAAAACGCAGTTTTCCTCCATCGTCCACGAAAAGGAAAATACCATGTCCTATCAATAAGGACACAGGATTATAAAAGTTCCATTACAAACAGTGCGGTACTAATTTGAAATACTTCTCTGCATAAGATAAACATTATTTCATCATTCGCACATTTTAGTAAAACCCCAAGGTTAGTCTTACTTCATCACTGTTCCTACCCAGTAGCAGAATCTTTGCAACATGTGAATTACGAAGCGTAAAAGAAAAAGGAGCAAAATTTCTTTATACAAGTAGTGCAAGCTGTCCTGTAGATTAAGCCAGTCGAACAAAGTCACCCCTCAAAAAAAGGTGAACTTATATTTACATAACATCAAATATTGTAGTACATACTTATAGTAAACTAATAATAAAGTATCAGAACCTAATAAAAACCTGAATGTTAGAAAAAGAAAAGTTGGAAGTGTCAAGACGCGAACCACCGCCACAACGAACAAATCGCTCCAAGACAGTGACGCTACCCATTACGCTTTCTTTTTAATCTCATTTTGTTCGTTTTAGTTCGTTGCAGCTGCTCGGGGCGGACGTCGCAAGACATCCGTTTCAGTTCGTCGTTTATGCATTAACTCAGTTTTTTTATTACAGAGGGCTGCTAACCCTCCGACCGAACACATTTTTCATTTTGTTCGTTGTTGATCGTTGTATTTGGTCATTGCGGACGTCACATGACATCCGGTCAAGTTCGTTTGTTGCTCCTTCCACTCAGTTTTTTTATTACAGAGGCCAGCCAGCCTTCTGACCGAACACGCTGAGATACCGTGCCGGCGTGCTAAACCAACTACACACCCACACACACATACCATCTGATCATGTTGTGTTGGCGTTTGCTGAAACCCTAATCGTAGATATGTTACTAATTGAAATTTAATTATAACAAATTGTACCAAGAACAATGCGTTTTGGGGGTATCTTTAGTGTGTCGCTGCCTTCAAATAGCCTACTCTCATAATACGCAAGTTACAATAATTCTTTTGCCCGAATATGATGTTTCTCATTATTTTATTGGAACGAATCACACAGTTAACAACGGGTTTTCCAGTGATTCTCAATTTGCAGGTGCTCAGAAACGGCATATACAGCGTGTTACAAAAAGGTACGGCCAAACTTTCAGGAAACATTCCTCACACACAAATAAAAAAAAGATGTTATGTGGACATGTGTCCGGAAACGCTTAATTTCCATGTTAGAGCTCATTTTAGTTTCGTCAGTATGTTCTTCCACCTACGCTCAGTGGAGCACGTTATCATGATTTCATGCGGGATACTCTACCTGCGCTGCTGGAACATGTGCCTTTACAAGTACGACACAACATGTGATTCATGCACGATGGAGCTCCTGCACATTTCAGTCGAAGTGTTCGTCCGCTTCTCAAGAACAGATTCGGTGACCGATGGATTGGTAGAGGCGGACCAATTCCATGGCCTCCACGCTCTCCTCACCTCAACCCTCTTGACTTTCATTTATGGGGGCATTTGAAAGCTCTTGTCTACGCAACCCCGGTACCAAATGTAGAGACTCTTCGTGCTCGTATTGTGGACGGCTGTGATACAATACGCCATTCTCCAGGGCTGCATCAGCGCACCAGGGATTCCATGCGACGGAGAGTGGATGCATGTATTCTCGCTAACGGAGGACATTTTGAACATTTCCTGTAACAAAGTGTTTGAAGTCACGCTGGTACGTTCTGTTGCTGTGTGTTTCCATTCCATGATTAATGTGATTTGAAGAGAAGTAATAAAATGAGCTCTAGCATGGAAAGTAAGCGTTTCCGGACACATGTCCACATAACATATTTTCTTTCTTTTGTGTGTGAGGAATGTTTCCTGAAAGTTGGGCCGTACCTTTTTGTATCACCCTGTATACATATAGGCTTGAAATGAATGCCAATATGGCGCCTCAGAACTCTGTACTGAAGGGAGACGGCGTGCGTGTGACGTAGGTGGTGTTGTGCCATCTCATTGGTCAACGCTCAGACGCACGCTCAGAGTATATGACATGCCAGATATTGCTCTGCACGTTCGGAAAGACTCCCGAACGTGCTATACCACGCTATGACGTCAGAAACTCGGCACGCTCAACGCTCAACGTTCGGTTGCACGGTCCGTGTGACGACGGCTGAACGCTGGCCGTGTTTCAGGGCTGGGCTTCGGGCTGATCTACCTGCCGGCGATCGTGAGCGTGACGTGCTACTTCGAGAAGTACCGGTCGCTGGCGACGGGCATCGCGGTGTGCGGCTCGGGGCTGGGCACGTTCCTGTTCGCGCCGCTCACGGACGCCCTGCTGACGCACCTGGCGTGGCGCGGCGCGCTGCTCGCCATCGCCGGCTTCGTCCTCTCGTGCGTCCTCTTCGGCGCGCTCTTCCGGCCCCTGCAGAGCTCCGAGCCGGCCGCCGAGGACGTGCCCATACAGCAGGTAGGCGGCGCCCGCCCAGTACCACTGCACCAGGAGCGTCTGAAAAGTCCCTACACACACTGTCCCAAACCTTTCTTTCTTTCCTTTCTTTTGCTACTGCCTTTATCCCGCATTGTGCGCAGAGTCGGCAGGGTTAAGTACGGATTTGGCATGGTTAATTTTAAAGGGGTGGTCGGATGCCCTTCCTGCCGCCACCCCATACCCCCCGGGACGGAATTAGTGTAGCCCAGCTGTCTGCGTCTAGTGTAAATCGTGAGACAGTGTGAATGTGTTACAAGTACACAAGCGGCAAGACGCAGTCAATACCTTCGCTGCGCAGTGCCGATGGTACTGTTACCGACGACTGTGCCGCTAAAGTGGAGTTATTGAACGCAGTTTTCCGAAATTCCTTCACCAGGGAAGACGAATGGAATATTCCAGAATTTGAAGCACGAACAGCTGCCAGCATGAGTTTCTTAGAAGTAGATACCTTAGGGGTTGCGAAGCAATTCAAATCACTTGATACGGGCAAGTCTTCAGGTCCAGATTGTATACCGGTTAGATTCCTTTCAGATTACGCTGATACAATGGCTCCCTACTTAGCAATCATATACAACTGCTCGCTGTAACACCTCCGTTTATTTATCCCGACCTGATCTGATCGAATAGCAGCCCAATAATTATTATTAATGTGACCGTGTACCTAATGGGGCTGGCAATCGGAATTGACTGCTACGGAAGTTGTTACTTTCCAGTTCGTCCTTCTCGATACTGTAATAATGAAATGTCTGGTAACAAGAAAAACACCAACACAGTTTCACTAATTACGAATCTATATTCGTCTCAAAAAACACAAAAAGGAGGAGACAGCCACTGCCTTCGTCATACATATCTAATTACGGCTAATCTCAGCACAGGCTTCTTCATTTTCCATTATCCTCACACGCTGATCCATCACTGCATCCAACACTGCAATCCAACACTGCAATCCAAAGTGATGCCGGCGCGGTAGACGCGAAACCAAAATATCGGCACTCGAAATGTCACTGACCACTTCCGTAATGATACTTCTTCACTTTTCCGGTATTATTTCTAGTACAAAGGGATCTAACCACGGCGATGGCGACTCCCATCTCCGTTAAAGCCTTACATTACAACAACTGCCTCCACACACCTCTGCCCGCAACCTGGCACTCGCTCAACTCCACACTCGCTCTCGCAACACGACACAATCGATTGTTCGCCCTATCGACCTGTGCCAAGTGCAAATATATAGTAAGGGCCTACAGACCCCTTACATCGCTCACCGATAGATCTGTACCTACAGATTGGAAAATTGCGCAGGTCGCACCAGTGTTTAAGAAGGGTAGTAGGAGTAATCCATCGAACTACAGACCTATATCATTGACGTCGGTTTACAGTAGGGTTTTGGAGCATATACTGTATTCAAACATTATGAATCACCTGGAAGGGAACGATCTATTCATACGTAATCAGCATGGTTCCAGAAAACATCGTTCTTGTGCAACACAGCTAGCTCTTTATTCGCACGAAGTAATGGCCGCTATCGACAGGGGATCTCAAGTTGATTCCGTATTTCTAGATTTCCGGAAAGCTTTTGACACCGTTCCTCACAAGAGACTTCAAATCAAGCTGCGGGCCTATGGGGTATCGTCTCAGTTGTGCGACTGGATTCGTGATTTCCTGTCAGGAAGGTCGCAGTTCGTAGTAATAGACGGCAAATCATCGAGTAAAACTGAAGTGATATCGGGTGTTCCCCAGGGAAGCGTCCTGGGACCTCTGCTGTTCCTGATCTATATAAATGACCTGGGTGACAATCTGAGCAGTTCTCTTAGGTTGTTCGCAGATGATGCTGTAATTTACCGTCTAGTAAGGTCATCCGAAGACCAGTATCAGTTGCAAAGCGATTTAGAAAAGATTGCTGTATGGTGTTGCAGGTGGCAGTTGACGCTAAATAACGAAAATTGCGAGGTGATCCACATGAGTTCCAAAAGAAATCCGTTGGAATTCGATTACTCGATAAATAGTACAATTCTCAAGGCTGTCAATTCAACTAAGTACCTGGGTGTTAAAATTACGAACAACTTCAGTTGGAAAGACCACAAAGATAATATTGTGGGGAAGGCGAGCCAAAGGTTGCGTTTCATGGGCAGGTTACTTAGAAAATGCAACAAGTCCACTAAAGAGACAGCTTACACTACACTCGTTCGTCCTCTGTTAGAATATTGCTGCGCGGTGTGGGATGCTTACCAGGTGGGATTGACGGAGGACATCGAAAGGGTGCAAAAAAGGACAGCTCGTTTTGTATTATCACGTAGTAGGAGAGAGAGTGTGGAAGATATGATACGCGAATTGGGATGGAAGTCATTACAGCAAAGACGTTTTTCGTCGCGGCGAGATCTATTTACGAAATTTCAGTCACCAACTTTCTCTTCCGAATGCGAAAATATTTTGTTGAGCCCAACCTACATAGGTAGGAATGCTCATCAAAATAGAATAAGAGAAATCAGAGCTCGAACAGAAAGGTTTAGGTGTTCGTTTTTCCCGCACGATGTTCGGGAGTGGAATGGTAGAGAGATAGTATGATTGTGGTTCGATGAACCCTCTGCCAAGCACTTAAATGTGAATGGTAGAGTAATCATGTAGATGTAGATGTAGAAGTGTCTGCGAGTCGTGTAACTGAGGCGGGATGTGGGGCCCAGCCTGGCATTTACCTAGGAGGATGTGGAAAACCGCCTAAAAACCACATCCAGGTTGGCCGGCACACCGGCCGTCGTCGTTTATCCGCCGGGCGGATTCGATCCGGGGCCGGCGCGCCTACCCGGCTATCCTGGCTATCCTGGCGGGTTACACTGCCCCAAACCTGTAAGACTAAAATTATACAGACAGTAGAGGATCCTAAGCTGAGATTTTTCTTGTCGGTTTGATGCATAAATTCGTAGCGTTTTTCCGTACGTTTAATAAACACAACAGATACGCATAACGGTGACTCAAGGAGGACTATCGGTATTTTTAAAAATATCTGGAATCCGATGTATCGATTATTCGGATAATCTACAAATTACAGAGCGCAGCATTCAGCCGTCCTTTTTTTGCAAGTTGTATTACGCAAATCCGGATTTCGGCTAGTGCCTACCCATTACCAAAGCACTATTTTCTGATCTCGATGCATGTTACTTCTCTGTTGTTCTGGCGTCAGTCACAGTTCTTTAAGTATCAAAGAACTGTCACTGACGCCCGAATAACAGGAAACTACGAGGGTAATCCCAAAAGTAAGGTCTCCTATTTTTTTGTAGGTACACTACTTGCCATTAAAATTGCTGCACCAAGAAGAAAAGCAGATGATAAACGGGTATTCATTGGACAAATATATTATACTAGAACTGACATGTAATTACATTTTCACGCAATGTGGGTGCATAGATCCTGAGAAATCAGTACCCAGAACAACCACCTCTGGCCGTAGTAACGGCACTGATACGCTTGGGCATTGAGTCAAAGAGAGCTTGGATGGTGTGCACAGGTACAGCTGCCCATGCAGTTTCAACACGATTCCACAGTTCATCAAGAGTAGTGACTGGGGTATTGTGACGAGCAAGTTGCTCGGCCATCGTTGACCAGACGTTTTCAATTGGTCAGAGATCTGGGGAATGTGCTGGCCAGGGCAGCAGTCGAACATTTTCTGTATCCAGAAAGGCCCGTACAGGACCTGCAACATGCGGCCGTACATTATCCTGCTGAAATGTAGGGTTTCGCAGGGATCGAATGAAGGGTAGAGCCACGGTTCGTACACACATGAAATGTAACGTCCACTGTTCAAAGTACCGTCAACGCGAACAAGAGGTGACCGAGACGTGTAACCAATGGCACCCCATACCATGACGCCGGGTGATACGCCAGTATGGCGATGACGAATACACGCTTCCAATGTGCGTTCACTGCGATGTCGCCAAACACGGATGCGACCATCATGATGCTGTAAACAGAACCTGGATTCATCCGAAAAAATGACGTTTTACCATTCGTGCACCCAGGTTCGTCGTTGAGTACACCATCGAAGGCGCTCCTGTCTGTGATGCAGCGTCAAGGGTAACCGCAGCCATGGTCTCCGCGCTGATAGTCCATGCTGCTGCAAACGTCGTCGAACTGTTCGTGCAGATAGTTGTTGTCTTGCAAACGTCCTCATCGTGGCTGCACGATCCGTTACAGCCATGCGGATAAGATGCCTGTCATCTCGACTGCTAGTGATACGAGGCCGTTGGGATCCAGCACGGCGTTCCGTATGACCGTCCAGAACCCACTGATTCCATGTTCTGCTAACAGTCATTGGATCTCGACCAACGCGAGCAGCTATGTCGCGATACGATAAACCGCAGTCGCGATAGGCTACAATCCGACCTTTATCAAAGTCGGAAACGTGATGGTACGGATTTCTCCTCGTTTCACGAGGCATCACAACAACGTTTCACCAGGCAACGCCGGCCAAGTGCTGTTTGTGTATGAGAAATCGGTTGGATACTTTCCTCATGTCAGCACGTTGTAGGTGTCGCCACCGGCGCCAACCTTGTGTGAATGCCCTGAAAAGCTAATCATTTGCATATCACAGCATCTACTTCCTGTCGGTTAAATTTCGCGTCTGTAGCACGTCTTCTTCGTGGTGTAGCAATTTTAAGGGCCATTAGTGTACATAGGCCTGTTTATTTCTAGAATGGTTCACATCAGTTTACAGCTTGAACATTTAGCTATTTTTCGACATAATCACCACTTCTGTGGATGCGTTTCTGTAGACGCTGTGGCAGTTTTTGTATGCCCATGTCATACCAGCTCGCCGCCATGGTGTTCAGAAAATTATGAACCTCTTCTTTCACGTCCTCGTCGGAGCTGAATCGCTGGGACCACAATTAACGCTGACAGGTACTGTGAGACTCTGAAAAAACTCAAACGGGCAATTCAGAACCGGAGAAGCGGAATGTTGAGCAAGGGCGTACACATTCTCCATGACAACGCTCGCCCACACATCGCTCGGCAAACCGTTGCTCTCCTGCAACAGTTTCAGTGGAACATAATCACCCACCCACCCTATAGTCCTGACTTGGCGCCCAGTGACTATCACCTGTTCCCTAGGTTAAAAGAACATTTGGCCGGAAAGCGATTCATCTCCTACGATGATGTGAAAGAAGAGGTTCATAACTTTCTGAACAGCATGGCGGAGAGCTGGTATGACATGGGCATACAAAAACTGCCACAGCTTCTACAGAATGCATCGACAGAAATGGTGATTATGTCAAAAAATAGCCAAATGTTCAAGCTGTAAACTGATGTAAACCATTGTAGAAATCAACAGGTCTATGTACTTATAAAAAAATAGGAGACCTTACTTTTGGGATTGCCCTCGTAACATGCATCGAGATTAGGAAATAGTGCTTTGATAATGGCTAGGCACTAGCCGAATTCTGGATTTGCGTAATAAAACCTGCAAAAAGACGGCTGATTGCTGCGCTCTATAATTTATAAATCACATCACAATCGCTGAGTGCACCCACTTGCCGAGTCTAAGGTAACCTGATGAATTCGAAAAATATCATATCGGCACCCGATATATCGAGAAAAGTATCGTAGTACCGACGGAAAAAATACCGAAATACCGGCCTATAATACACTCCTGGAAATGGAAAAAAGAACACATTGACACCGGTGTGTCAGACCCACCATACTTGCTCCGGACACTGCGAGAGGGCTGTACAAGCAATGATCACACGCACGGCACAGCGGACACACCAGGAACCGCGGTGTTGGCCGTCGAATGGCGCTAGCTGCGCAGCATTTGTGCACCGCCGCCGTCAGTGTCAGCCAGTTTGCCGTGGCATACGGAGCTCCATCGCAGTCTTTAACACTGGTAGCATGCCGCGACAGCGTGGACGTGAACCGTATGTGCAGTTGACGGACTTTGAGCGAGGGCGTACAGTGGGCATGCGGGAGGCCGGGTGGACGTACCGCCGAATTGCTCAACACGTGGGGCGTGAGGTCTCCACAGTACATCGATGTTGTCGCCAGTGGTCGGCGGAAGGTGCACGTGCCCGTCGACCTGGGACCGGACCGCAGCGACGCACGGATGCACGCCAAGACCGTAGGATCCTACGCAGTGCCGTAGGGGACCGCACCGCCACTTCCCAGCAAATTAGGGACACTGTTGCTCCTGGGGTATCGGCGAGGACCATTCGCAACCGTCTCCATGAAGCTGGGCTACGGTCCCGCACACCGTTAGGCCGTCTTCCGCTCACGCCCCAACATCGTGCAGCCCGCCTCCAGTGGTGTCGCGACAGGCGTGAATGGAGGGACGAATGGAGACGTGTCGTCTTCAGCGATGAGAGTCGCTTCTGCCTTGGTGCCAATGATGGTCGTATGCGTGTTTGGCGCCGTGCAGGTGAGCGCCACAATCAGGACTGCATACGACCGAGGCACACAGGGCCAACACCCGGCATCATGGTGTGGGGAGCGATCTCCTACACTGGCCGTACACCACTGGTGATCGTCGAGGGGACACTGAATAGTGCACGGTACATCCAAACCGTCATCGAACCCATCGTTCTACCATTCCTAGACCGGCAAGGGAACTTGCTGTTCCAACAGGACAATGCACGTCCGCATGTATCCCGTGCCACCCAACGTGCCCTAGAAGGTGTAAGTCAACTACCCTGGCCAGCAAGATCTCCGGATCTGTCCCCCATTGAGCACGTTTGGGACTGGATGAAGCGTCGTCTCACGCGGTCTGCACGTCCAGCACGAACGCTGGTCCAACTGAGGCGCCAGGTGGAAATGGCATGGCAAGCCGTTCCACAGGACTACATCCAGCATCTCTACGGTCGTCTCCATGGGAGAATAGCAGCCTGCATTGCTGCGAAAGGTGGATATACACTGTACTAGTGCCGACATTGTGCATGCTCTGTTGCCTGTGTCTATGTGCCTGTGGTTCTGTTAGTGTGATCATGTGATGTATCTGACCCCAGGAATGTGTCAATAAAGTTTCCCCTTCCTGGGACAATGAATTCACGGTGTTCTTATTTCAATTTCCAGGAGTGTAGTATCGGATGCACATTGTAAATATACCGCCGGTTTTAGAGCTGAACATTTAAGTACTGATTTATTATTAGATGTTCTGTACATCAACAAGCTAGCAGTCTGCCTATCCCCTCTACAGTAAGAATTGAAAGGAAAACGACGCACTTCCGCACTTGCCATTAACCACTTAGTTAACAATGATAAGGGCTCGTAAATCGAGCAATAGAGGATGTCCAATTGGCCCGTCGTCCGGTTTCGTCGCATATAGGATTTGTCTGGAACATTTCATATCGACTTCACTGTTTTTTTTTCTTTTTTTTTTCATTTCTGTCAGCGCCAGTGACCTAGCAGTTGTAGTGTCAAAATGGCGTGGTGAAGCTAAACGTTGCAGCTTCTGTTGGAAGCGCCGAGAGTCCCCGCTACGTCAGCATTGCCTCTCACACATCTCCATCCACCGCAGAACCGATCGTGTCATTTAGATTTTTGTTCGCCATTTTCTGGAGCTATTTTTGAACAATGTCGATGTCAAGAAATAGCACATTATTTTTTAACGCAACTGGTGCGCTATTTCTTCGCATCGGAAATCTTGTACTTTCATTCACGGTGCAACTTCCCCCCCCCCCCCCCCCCTCCGTCCTCAGTGTAATCGAACTTCTTCTTTTGTGCCGCCTGGACGTGATGGAAGCTCAAAAAGTAGCAAGACTTCTACACACACTGAAAGTAAAATTATGTTCTGCTACAATTTCGAAAGATCAGCTTCAAAAATTGTGAAAAGAAATAATTTATAAAATAAAAATATCGGCGTTCGATATTACCACTATGATTTCGATATTCCGGCGGTTGAAATGCGGCCGATATATATTGGTAGTCTTTGGAAAGGACATCGATATATCGATATTTTATCAAAAGCCCTAGACTCAAGTCACCAGTAACATATTCTGCCAAAGATGGAGTAATTACCGATTCCGCGACTGTAGAAACCATGTGGTTTCGATGCGAAGAACTCTTCGAGCCATGCTCGGAGCGCATTTTTATCCGGAGAGGAAGTTCCTTGACGGTTGGTTGATAGAGAGCGGCCGGCCGTGGTGGCCTTGCCGTTCTAGGCACTTCAGTCCGGAACCGCGTGACTGCTACGGTCGCAAGTTCGAATCCTGCCTCGGGCATGATGTGTGTGACGTCCTTAGGTTAGTTAGGTTAAAGTAGTTCTAAGTTCTAGGGGACTGATGACCTCAGATGTTGAGTCCCATAGTGCTCAGAGCCATTTTTGATAGAGAGCGGAAAAGGTGAAAATATGAGGGCGCAAGATCAGGTGAATAAGGTGTGTGCGCAATGACTTCCCAACTCAACTCCTGTATAGTGTTTCTTGTCAGTGTAGCAGAATGCGGGCGTGTGTTATCGCGGAGTACCATCACTTCACGCAGTCTTCCTGGTCGTTGTTCTTGGACTGCCGTCTGCAAGACGTCTCAGTTGCTGACAATAAATGTCAATAGTGATGGTTACACCTCGGGGAAGCAATTCGTAGTACACCACACCGTCGCTGTTGCACCAGATGCATAACAGTATCATTTGTGGATGAGCGCAGCTCTTTGTACGGGGAGCTGCTTCTTTGCTTGGGCTCAACCATTCCTTTCTTTTCCTTGTTTTAGCATACAGACACCATCTATGGCGACCAGTACCGATACAGGATAGGAATGGTCGGTATTGTTCACGAGCCAGTTGGTGACTAACAAGCAGAGTGAGTGTGATTTTGGCTTAGAGCATGCGCTACCAATACACCCGAGTTTTGAACCTTCCCCACTGCATGTAAATGTCGCACAGTGGTGGAATGACCACAGTTCATCACACATTTGCCAATTCTCGAGTGCACTGACGTGGATCATTGTGAATTAATTCGTTTAAAGGTGTTCATCAAATCACGAAAATTTTCCTGAACTTTGAGTGTCACTAATGTCAAAACGATTCTCCTTATAACGAGAACGCAATTTTGTTGACGTGCTGTGTCCCGTGGCATTATCCCCATACACAGCGCAAATGTTTCTGGCAGCCCCTGCTGCTGTCACCCCTCTATGGAACTCAAACGGAAGAATATGTCGGCAATTTACCGACTTCTCCACTTGGCACACCATTTTCTGGCGTCCACTTCTCCACTCACTATCTCGAAATGACAAAATGACAATAAGTAAATTCAGATAACAGCGAACTACAAATAAAAAATGACAACTGATAAATAAACCCATAGCAACCCGAGTACCAACATGTAAAACAAAAGCGCAACGAACTTATGCACCAACCTAATATTATCCGTGATCTATTGAAGTTCGGGAATAAAGCCGCATAAACAGAATTTCTTCTGTTCCTAATATTTCAGCCGTATACCTTTCGGCTATCTTCGGAGTGAGCCGATGGACTGAAGCTACAGAACTCGTTCCGTCGTTTTAAACCACAGACACACAACCGTTGATTGACCGAAAAGGGTCTGCATAAACTAAATCTGTAGTTACGCGGTCGATCCATGCTGGGATATTGATGTATCATCATTAGCTGAACTGTAGCGACATCTTTGTGGATTCGTTATCAGATACAGTGGTTTCAGCCTCGACAAATCATGAAATATGGTGCTTTCTTTCGTAAACTCGCAAAGACGTCGCTACAGTGCAGCTAGTACTGATTATCGATTTTCCATTATGTTCTACTGCGCAGCCACAGATTTAATTTATGCATACTGCTTGCCTCCTGACAACGCATCTAACGTTTGTCTAACTGTGCTTTAAAACGACGGAACGCGTTCTGTAGCTTCCGACTGTCAGCTCATTTTGAAGATGGTCGATGGCTGTACGGTTGGAATATTAGAAAAAGAAGAAACAGAGTTTATGCAGCTGTATTCCCGAAATTTAATGGATCAATTATTACGCCGCGGAAACATGGAGATGAAGTTTTTTACCTTTGTACCAAGAAGTTCCAGCCTTTTGGATTTTCTGCCTGCCCAACTGTGCAATTGTGAATTTTTCTGCCTAAAATGACACCACACTACACCAACAACCATTACTGTCACCTGCGCTCAACAGATATACCTGAGACACAACTCTCACGTACCGGAAGGAAAAGACTGATTGTGCGTGAAAAAAAAAAAGCAACCCTCTCAAATTAGGTTGCTGAACCTACCCCTTCAGGCCCCCAAGCCAACAAAATTACACGACTTATCTTTTGTTTCTGTTGCATTTTTCTGCAACACCGATCTACCCAAATAATTAGAACAAGTACATGAATATTTGTTTATTGCAACATCTATACAATCTGTCCAGCCTCAGTTCCATAAACGACCAGTCACTTCCAGGAGTAAACAACTGTCCAGAGACAAAGTCGGTTACCGCGCCGCTGCCCAGGATGTAGTGGTTCTCATCCTCATGGGCATTTTGTTTTTGTGGACGGCAGATTCCGGCAGATTGCAGCTCTGCTCCGTCTGTTGCTAATGTGAGTTCCGATCTGTGTATCAGATGCTATCTGACCGAGTACTGGTGAAGACAGACTCATGGCTGCCAATTACGAACTGCTGGTTGTCGAGGGATCCAGAACACCTTGCTCCGCCGATAGTGAACTTTGCTGATCTGTGCCGATGACCTCTGCCAGTGAAATGTCGCTGACTTGCTGGGTTGCGAGCTATCGAACCACATGGATTACTATACTGATTCCATGGGAATGACGAGGCATGGTGAAATAGTGCGGTCGCCACTGGCGGCATGTTCAGACAACCCCCAGAGTCCTCATCACTATTGACGTCTCCTCGATACTGACAAGCCACTACGTGACAAGAGCGGATTACCCATTAGGGGTAGCGATGTGTGATGCAACAGTTTGCCTCATTTCTTCTCTTCGTAAGGTTATTTCATAGTCGGCCGTTGTGGCCTAGCGGTTATAGGCGCTTCAGTCCGGAACCGCGCGACCGCTACGGTCGCAGGTTCGAACCCTGCCTGGGGCATGGATGTGCGTGATGCCCTTAGGTTAGTTAGGTTTAAGTAGTTCTAAGTTCTAGGAGACTGATTACCTCAGATGTTAAGTCCCATAGTGCTCAGAGCCATTTGAACCGTTAAGTTATTTCATAAAGTGTTGGGTGAGGACTATCCAGAAATTTATCATCAGCAATACGAGGGCTAGCCATAAAGATTTAATTCTGACATTGAAATAATTGAGACTATGAAGCTTGGTATTAGACCTTATATATATATATATATATTTTTTTCAATACAACAAGTTATTTGGAAGGGTGAACGACTTCCCAGATTCAATGGTTGCAGAGGTCTCCATCTTGATTGTTCAGGAAGCGTCCCAACTCAAAAACCACCTCATCATCATTCAGGAAATGCCCGTCATACAATGGTTTCTTCATCTGGGGAAAGAGGAAGAAGTCATTAGGTGCCGTTCCAGGCAAATACGGGGGACGGGTTGGGGAAGCAAAATTTAATAGCCGAGACAAGGAGTATGTAAGAACGTGTGTCTGGTGCAGAATGTGCTGATCATAACTGCTGAGCAAAAACATCACTTTGGAAAGCTTCCATCGATACTCATCCTGATATCCACCCTAACTTGTCAGGAGATTTAGGCAGTATTCTCCTGTGACCGCTCATCACTTACGACCTAATCTGTTAGCACCACAAATGATTCAAATGGCTCTGAGCACTATGGGACTTAACATCCGAGGTCATCAGTCCCATAGAACTTAGAACTACTTAAACCTAACTAACCTAAGGACATCACACACATCCATGCCCGAGGCAGGATTCGAACCTGCGACCGTAGCGGTTGCGCGGTTCCAGACTGAAGCTCCTAGAACCGCTAGGCCACACTGGCCGTTTTAGTACCACATTACGGCAATTGTGCCCTGTGGTAGCTGAGCCTTCACGTTTCTCGGCGACAGTGAATCTGCATGTCCAATTGCTTGCTTTGCTCGATGGTTTCGGGGCCACAGTGGAACCCAGCACTATGCACTTTGAACTGATTAGACAACAAATTCACGTAGATTGGCCTGACACAGTGGCATCAGTTCTCTGTTTCCTCAGTTCGGCGAGCTTTTTGAGTGGTGGAAGCTGTCACGGAATCAAGTGGTCGACGACATTTGTTGTGTTAAAATGTCGTGTAAGATGTTGAGAACGAATCCAGACTGATCTTCAATTTATCGACTTCGCCTAGGTTGTGATGCATCGGTCTTAGAGCACCAGGGTGTCCATTTCGCTTGCGAGTCGTGGTTCTCCACAGAGAGATGGTGGTGCCACTTGGTTTTCGTCATTCTCACTTGTCTGACCGCGCTGAAAGTATTTGAATCATCTAATCATAGTGTGATATGATGGTGCATATATGTCCTACACTTCTTCCAGCTCAGCGTGGATTGTTGCAGCGTTGTTTCCTTTCAAGTAGAGAAAACAAACTACTGCGCGGTACTCTAGATCATCAATGGGCTCTATCATTCTTTTTAGACTCCTCTAGCGACGTGCCACTCTACTCTGTCGTGGGGATCTTAATGTATACCAGAACAGCATAAAAGCTGCATCGGGTTGTGATGTTGTTGCTAACTGGCTAACGTTCATAGCATCAGAAGAAAGGTAGCTTGGTCACTGAAGCATGAGCTGATAGATCTCTCTGTGGCCAGAGAGTAGTGAAGCTACATGACAGCAGCCATTCTAGAAAACGAAGTAAAGCAGGAGGTTGTCACATTTTCAAGTGGCACTTTCACTGTAGTTTTCGAAAGTATTGGTGTTTATTCTTACTCCGCTACTGAGATCCCGGCAACTTCATTCTCGCGACTTAATATGAGTTTTGTGGACATAGTTAATTCTACACAAGTAAAACACTGTATTTCTGCTTTTAAGTGATAGTGCTTGTTGGGTTAGGTGGGTCAGTCAGTAAAGGCTGGAATACTAAAGTTATGAGGTTAAAGTCAAGGTCGGTCATACGATTTCCTTTCATTCATCACTTGTTTCACCTGTACCAACAATTTGCTAACTTGAACAAGGCCAAGCTGCTCCAGGGTGTGCAGTCCACATTAAACTGATAAGTCAGTTCCTAATGTTATGATAGTACCCCCAGTTAGTCCTACTTGGCATAGGTTCCACATAGGTCAGAAATATTCAAAGATACGATGCACGAGTGTTTTGTAAGCAATCTCCTTTGTAGACACCGTCTTTAACTCTTCTTGGAGGATGCCGCTTTACGTATCTGGAATCACGTTCCTTTCCAATTTGGTCTCCAGTTTTTTCCGAAGGTTGCACTGTCCAATCTCAGAATCACTGCCCACATCGTAATCGGATGTTACTGGAAATGTTATAGCGTGTTTTTCAAATCTAATCCTCATCTGTAAACTGAGCACATCAGTTCTTTCGCGGGCAGTGTCCTTCTCATCCACTGAAAATAACATGACCTTCAAATCAAATGCATCACGAAATCTTTTGTAAGACACGTTGCTCTGGTGGCCACATGAAGTTTCGTGGATTCATTTGATATGTGGCGCAATTGTTTATAAACTTGAGAAACTTTTTCGACGCGTCACTACTGAACCCATTCTCAGTGTTCAAAGGGACACAGGGCCGTGAGCAAACTGCGAAGACTACAGAGACATCTAGTGGTTCCTGCTTGACGAGTAAGCTGCCTTTCTTACAACGTCATGAATGTTAGCCAATCAGCAACAGCACTGCCAACCGATGTCGGCCTGCCCCGGACGGGTCTACACTCTACAGACTTATATTACTCGCTCATTTTACAGCTGCCGACAGCAGATTGCGGCACTAAGCTTTGTTTACATACTGACGGGGCCGAAGTCGTTCGACAATACTCGTCAGTACACGAATGATGCACGTAGCTCGGCATTGTACAGTCACGTTATTGTCATAGAGCGTTATTATAGCTGTGTATTCTCAGCAGTTGCTGAAATGGACAATGATCGAGCAAATATACGTTATCGAATACTACGCTGAGACAGGAAAGTCTTGATTAATAAAGTAGTTCATTTCTGACGAGAACAAAAACGGGAAGGTTTACTAATACAGTTAGAAAGAGCTCTAGAGAGAGAGCAGAAGCAGCAGCAGCAGAAGGAAAAAGTGTAAGTACAGTGCGTAATGTTGTGAACGATGTTAAGAAATCCAGGCGGAGTGGTCAGAAAATTGTGACACCAAGCAAGCAGGGGCTGAGGAAGGAAACGAAGTGTCTCGATGACTTTGATAACTGTTTATTGAAAAGAAAGTTCTTGGAGTATTTTGAATTTAAAAGAGAAATACCGAGCCTTCGAAAGATTAAAGATTGGGCGAAAGAGGCTACAGACATGAATTTCACGGGGAAACGAACCACTTCTGTTAAAATTTTGAAGGCTATGGGATCTCGTTTTAAAAAATGTAGCCGGCCGGAGTGGCCGAGCGGTTCTAGGCGCTAAAGTCTGGAACTGCGCGACCGCTACGTCGCAGGTTCGAATCCTGCCTCGGGCATGGATGTGTGTGATGTCCTTAGGTTAGTTAGGTTTAAGTAGTTCTACGTTCTAGGGGACTGCTGACCTCAGACGTTAAGTCCCATAGTGCTCAGGGCCATTTGAACCATTTAAAAAATGTAAAAATAGGTGAACATTTCTGATTTAGGGGGAGGACATTGCAGCATGGCGTGCACGCTTTCTTACAACTTCGAGAGAAACCGAGAAAGATGCGAACAAACCTGTCGTTTATACTGATGAAACATGTGTGCATACACACTATACGGTCAGTAAATGTAGGCAGCATAGTGACGTACAAGGGGTTCCGAAGAATGAAAGTTCCGGATAAAGAGCAATAGTGGTCCATACGGGAGAAGAAATGGGGTTCATTGAGCGTGCAGAGTTCATCTATGATTCGAGATCACCATCGGAAGACTATCATAACAAAATGAACGGTGAAAATTATATAAAATGGTTTCAAGAGCGCCTAATACCAAATATTGCAGGTGGAAGTTTTGTGGTATTAGACAATGCACCCTACCATTGTGTTCACGAAAATCAAGCGTCTAACATTTCTTCTCGTAGGGTAGATATTACATCATTTAAGCATAAAATTCCGTTCTGTGCGGAGTTCTTGGAAGTTGTCTACAGTATCACGCTTTCCACCCTACAACTGTGATATGACGCCCATTGAACTAATCTGGAATTAAATGAAACAAAAAGTTTCATCGAACAACGTCAGCCGCATTCGCGCGAGGTAGCCGCGCGGTCTCAGGCGCCTTGCCACGGTTCGTGCGGCTTCCTCCGTCGGAGGTTCGAGTCCTCCTTCGGGCATGAGTGTGTGTGTCTTGTCCTTAGCGTAGTTAATTTAAGTTAGATTAAGTAGTGTGTAAGACTAGGGACCGATGACCTCGGCAGTTTGACCCCGTAGGAACTTACCACCACCACCAACATCAGCAGCGTTACTCTTTTCCAACTTAAACAAGTGACTATGGCTGCAATACAGAATATTACGAAAGACGACTGGAAGAAGGGGTGTGATAAAATAAAAACCATTGTGGACGAATACTGCCAAAGAGACGCACTGATGGACAAAGCTATTGACAGTGTTATTATTGAGCCGGCCGCTGTGGCAGAGGGGTTCGAGGCGCTTCAGTCCGGAACCGCGCGGCTGCTACGGTCGCAGGTTCGAATCCTGCCTTGGGCATGGATGTGTGTGATGTCCATAGGTTAGTTTATGTTTACGTAGTTTCTAAGTCTAGGGGACTGATGACCTCAGATGTTAAGTCCCATAGTGCTTTGAGCCATTTGAACCATTTTTTTTTTGTTATTATTGAACTTCAAAGAGACACTTGACGATGAACTTATTACATCGTACACAAAAATTTCGATTTCATTTTCATTTCTTATGCTTTCCTGTAGAATAATGTATTAACAGGGAATCTATTTTCATCTGCTGCTCGCCCAACCGAGGTTTTAGATCCAAAGACAACAGTTTTAGTTTCGCACGATTCTCTGTTTAATAGCAAATGTATTACGCGTTCGGTTCAGTTATTAGATCGTAACACAACAGGATTTTTTCTTCATTTTCTACGTTCTCCTGTAGAAGAGTGTACTAAAATCGACTGTACCGTTGTCTCCTAAACGTATGCATAGGTGTATTGTTCTACCGTAAAACAACATTTTAATATTATTATTGTTCATTTCGATTGTTTTTTGTACAAGAATGTGTTAGTACAATGTATATTTTTTTTTTTTTTTTTTTTTTTTTTTTTGCTGCATATAAACGAAGTACAGTTCACGAACCCTGTTACACTTTTATTGAGCGCAGTTATACCGTTCGCGCGTCATCCGAAACAACCAATAGCAGCACACGTCAACAGTTTGCAGCGCGCCCAGCTAAAACGGCAATTGTAAACTGAACGGGTAACACCTTCAAATCATCCATTCATTATTTCGAGTGGTAATTGAACCGTGATTTATTTTCAAAGAATATTCTTAAGAATTTATTTTATTTACTAGCGATTCATCAAGAACATTAACACATTTAATGACACTATGTAAGCATGGAAGTAGTTGCCAGGGAGTAACTGATGAAATCATAACCAAATTCCTTTTAACAAATGGGAATTTTATTCACTTTAATAGTGCCTAAAAGTATTTTTTTTAAGAAACAGATTTAAAATTATAATCGGAAAACACCCTCTAAATATCAAGTTACAATTTATTCAGAGGCAGAAACAAACAAGTTTTGACCGTATGAGCTTTCGGGCAGAGAACCTTGCCGCTCCCTTTTGATATGGCCGTAGTTACGACCGCTCACAACAGCCTCTGAAAGACTACACTGGTGAAAATCTTCGACACACCAGATTACTTTAAACAATTTACACAAGCACACAAACTATGCACCCTCGTAGGAGGGATGGAAATGGTACAAAACACTAACAATTACAATATTAACTTTGCCACCGAAGGTGCAACTTGATTTTAACTTCTAAGAAAAGTCTTACGGTGAAAGGGTGGCAACTTTATATACTAAAATGATCATTTAAATGAAAGCCCATGAAATTCAATCTTATATAAAATTCTACACGGTTGGCCAAACAAGTTAAGATGCCCTACAGTACACAGATACCGCCTCTAAAGATGATAGGCAAGATCAAGCATATTTCAGGAATTAGGCCGTTAAATTTCAAGCAATAAATTCGTTAACACACCAAATCTGACAAACATGACAGAGGCAGCTACTAACGTACGGTAGATTGAACCGTAGGTTGCTCTAACCCGCCACTACTTCACAAGGGAAAAACGGACCACCCAATTTATAATTCCCGCAGGTGGGCAAACGGAGAAGAATGGTTGGACGACCCCAAAGCAAAACGGCTGGTGACCTCTCCAAGTAAACAAGTAGAATTTAACCAGAGTAAATCAAACAACATATCACCAATCACTTAACTTCTAATAAACTGCGATTTCTCGAGAAGACCTGGCGCAGCACCCCGAAATCGCTCTCCCGAACTGTCCGCTACCAGCCGCTTCAACGGACGCAGGAAGGCGCGCCGATCTCCCGTCTCACGGCGTCGCAGCTCGCACTGGCCAGACCGATGTCGTGGGTTGACTCCTGTTGCTCTCAGGCCGGCCGGAGTGGCCGAGCGGTTCTAGGCGCTACAGTCTGGAACCGCGCGACCGCTACGGTCGCAGGTTCGAATCCTGCCTCGGGCATGGATGTGTGTGTGTCCTTAGCTTAGTTAGGTTTAAGTAGTTCTAAGTTCTAGGGGACTGATGACCTCAGAAGTTAAGTCCCATAGTGCTCAGAGCCATTTGAACGATTTTTCTCCTGTTGCTCTCGTGTCGACCGCGAAGCCACTACCCCTCGCTATACGGCACGGCCCACTGGACTCACGTGGCAACCTCACATGCGCCGACGCTCAAGACGGACAAGTCATCTCGTGTCTCAGTGCGCGACCAACCAACCGATCGATCCAACCGCCAATGACCATTGCCTGAGCAAACTCGAGCATACTGGTGTCCTAACGCGCAGACTCAGATGCAGGAACTAAAGCCGTCGGCACACGGACCGTGCTGTCGAACGTTAACGTTGAGCGTGCCAAGTTCAACGTGCTGCTAACGCTCAGGAACGATGCGACTTGTGCATACGGTACGTGGGCCCCAACGTGGTATACGCGATCGCAACGCACTACAGCGGCAGTTGAGGGATGCTTCTAGTTCGTAAATCACACTGTTTACTCAACGGGCGCGCTTAAAATTCCCACGTTAGCTCCATTAGAACGCACATTTCCTCCGTCGTCCACGAAAAGGAAAGTACCATTTCCAATCAATAAGGGCACAGGCTTATAAATGTTCCATTACAAAAAGTGCATTACAAATTTGGAATACTTCTCCGCATGAGATAAACATTACTTCATCATTCCCACATTTTAGCAAAACCTCAAGGTCAGTCTTACTTGATCACAGTTCCTACCCAGTAGCAGAATCTTTGCAACGCGTGAATTACGAAGCGTAAAAGAAGAAGGAGCAAAATAGCATTACACAAGTAGCGCAAGGTGTCCTGTAGTCCTGTAGATCAAGCCAATCGAACAAAGTCACCCCTCAAAAAAAGGTGAACTTGTATTTACATAACATCAAATATTATAGTCTATACTTCTATTAAACTAATAATAAAGTATCAGAACCTAATAAAAACGCGAATGTCACGAAAAAAAATTGGTTGTGTGAGGACGCGAACCACCGCCCCAACAAAAACCTCAAAATAGGACAGTGACGCTATTCATTACGCTAAACCAACATCACACCTTTCATTGCAATTCGTAGTATTTTACCACTTGCTAAAAACCTTAATCGTAGTTATGTTACTAACTGAAATTTAATTATAACAAATTTTATCAAGAACAATGCGTTTTGGGTGGATCTTAAGTATGTTGCTACCTTCAAATAGCCTACTCTCATTATACGCAAGTTACAATAATTCTTTTGCCACGAATATGATGTTTCTCGTTATTTTATTGGAATGAATCACACAGTTAACAACGGGTTTTGCAGGATTCTCAAATTTCTGGTGGTCGGAACGGTATATATACATATAGGCTTGAAATGAATGCTAATATGGCGCCTCACAACTCTGTACAGAAGGGAGACGGCGTGCGTGTGACGTAGGTGGCGTTCCGCCATCTCAATGGTCAACGCTCAGACGCACGCTCAGAATATCTGGCATGCTAGGTATCTTCTGCACGTTCGGAAAGACTCTCGAACGTGCTATTCCACGCTGTGACGTCAGAAACTCGGCACGCTGAACGCTCAACGTTCGGATGCACGCTCCGTGTGCCGACGGCTTAGGCTCCGACCGGGCGACCACTCGCTGAGTTCTCTTACTGGCGGAGTGAAAAGACTCTCATTTTGCCGGCTTTAAAGGTTGATCCGAACGAAAGACGTACTAGTAGCACTCTGGACGACAGACAGACACCAACTGCCTCACAAATGCGGACGAGAGACTGACCCAGACTGACCGACTAGCGAGCTCATAGCGCCCCTTAAATGCACGTCAACAGGCAACCTTTCCCCTTTCCCACCAGAGGGAGACACCAAAGCTGCGATTGCCACAGCGGCGCCACCGCCAAAAACAAAGGGCGACTGCTTCACACTACGCCCTGCGGCGCGCTCTTCAAAACAGCAATTTTTACCACGGCTCAGTTGTTGTTGTTGTTGTGGTCTTCAGTCCTGAGACTGGTTTGATGCAGCTCTCCATGCTACCCTATCCTGTGCAAGTTTCTTCATCTCCCAGTACCTACTGCAACCTACATCCTTCTGAATCTGCTTAGTGTATTCATCTCTTGGTCTCCCTCTACGATTTTTACCCTCCACGGTGCCCTCCAATGCTAAATTTGTGATCCCTTGATGCCTCAAAACATGTCCTACCAACCGGTCCCCTCTTCTCGTCAAGTTGTGCCACAAACTCCTCTTCTCCCCAATTCTATTCAATACCTCCTCATTAGATATGTGATCTACCCATCCAATCTTCAGCATTCTTCTGTAGCACCACATTTCGAAAACTTCTATTCTCTTCCTGTCCAAACTATTTATCGTCCATGTTTCACTTCCATACATGGCTACACTCCATACAAATACTTTCAGAAACGACTTCCTGACACTTAAATCTATACTCGATGTTACCAAATTTCTCTTCTTCAGAAATGCTTTCCTTGCCATTGCCGGTCTACATTTTATATCTTCTTTACTTCGTCCATCATCAGTTATTTTGCTCCCCAAATAGCAAAACTCCTTAACTACTTTAAGTGTCTCATTTCCTAATCTAATTCCCTCAGCATCACCCGACTTAATTCGACTCCTTTCAAGACACTGTCCATTCCGTTCAACTGCTCTTCCAAGTGCTTTGCTGTCTCTGACAGAATTATAATGTCATCGGCGAACCTCAAAGTTTTTATTTCTTCTCCATGGATTTTAATACATACTCCGAACTTTTCTTTTGTTTCCTTTACTGCTTGCTCAATATACAGATTGAATAACATCGGGGAGAGGCTACAACCCTGTCTCACTCCCCAACCACTGCTTCCCTTTCATGCCCCTCGATTCTTATAACTGCCATCTGGTTTCTGTACAAATTGTAAATAGCCTTTCGCTCCCTGTATTTTACCCCTGCCACCTTCAGAATTTGAAAAAGAGTATTCCAGTCAACATTCTCAATAGCTTTCTCTAAGTCTACAAATGCTAGAAACGTAGGTTTGCCTTTTCTTAATCTAGCTTCTGAAATAAATCGTAGGGTCAGTATTGCCTCACGTGTTCCAATATTTCTGCGGAATCCAAACAGATCTTCCCCGAGGACGGCTCAGTAATGAAAACATTGTGACTTACCCCCGAAATTTATAGTTTATTTTGATACTGGACACTGACGAGAGAGCGGAGCCAGTAAGAAGTCGGTGTGTTGAGCAGATCACCACCGGCAACCTGAGGTCGGCGGAAGAGCAGGCGGCTGACGCGGAGGAGAAGCGTCCCATGATGCAGCGCGCGGGCTCGGCGGAGGCGCTGGTGGGCGGCGCGGCGGCGGCGCGCGCGGGCCGCCTGGCGCAGTCGCAACCCGCGCTGCAGCTGCTGGGCACCGGCACCCCCGCCCCCCACCACCCACACCCCCACCACCAGCACTACCAGCAGCTGCACGGCGTGCGGCGCGCGCCCAGCGCCGGCGGGCTCATGCAGCGCAAGGACATCCTCTACAGCGGCAGCCTGCACAACATCCCGCTGCACCACAGGTACGCCCACGTCTGGCTGCACGAGTGACTGCCTTGTCTCGACTACTCGAGAAACTGCCCCTGGCGTTTCGTTTCTGTACTGGGTCTCGTCTGTTTTTTTTTTTTTTTTCTTTATTGTTGATTCCACACCTGATACAGTTGTACCGTAGGTATCTAGAAGAGCGTAGCGTTCCAAAGGATTGGAAAAGGGCACAGGTCATCCCCGTTTTCAAGAAGGGACGTCGAACAGATGTGCAGAACTATAGACCTATATCCAGGGCCGGCCAGAAATTCTGCACCCGTGCGGTGCTCCTGCACATGTGCAACTTCCGGGTCACAGCGTGCACGCCGCAGCCGTCAGCGTTCATGTAGTGCATGTTTCTACCCACAGATCTCGCTTTATCCACTTGCTGGGATACTCTGTACCGGCGCATTCTAGTGCTCTTTCCACAGCTTGCAAGCCAACCATGGGACGGTATTTCGCGTATTAAACATTTAAAATACTGTCACAGTCTACTCATTGAGACGTCTACTTTTATGTTAACAGTTTAACCCAGTAAGAGAAGTAATACAGTGAACAACCGTGGGTTTTTATTAAGACAGCTTGACTGACGGCACGTAAATACGAGTAATGTTTTTGATCTAGTATTTAAGAAAGAGAGCACTTAGCGACTTCCAGTGAACCTTATTCATGATTTCAAATAACATTAAACTAATGCAAGGTTTCCTATAACTAATTCTCGGTGCCCTCAGTTACACCCACATAATTTCTGTCTCACTGACCTCTGAACAGAATGATAACCGTAGACCTCTCGATGATCACCTGTTATTTCAATACCATTATTGCTACATCTTTCATCAGCTCCGTCTGAAATCTGCATAATAACCGACAATTAGATGAATGTTACGTTTTATCGACTTCAGCTGAGCGTAGCCCTTCACACATTAAAAAAACCGTAAATGTAATTATACATTGGAACAATCGGTTTAATGACCAACTTTCCTGATAATAATGTAACATGGAGCAGAATGAGGCACTAATGCACAGTTAGTAAACAATAATTTTTAATTATGAAAGGAATAAATCCAAACACGTTTATCACTGGTCATGAGATATGATAATCGAGTTGATGTGTCTCACCCATTTTCTAAAGGACATTTAATTTTGCTTGCCGTTCTTTACTCTTGAGTACACTACACTCGTCTTTGTGATATGTGTTGTACTGTCTTTCAATTGAAAACTTACGCTGGCCGCCTATTATTCGGCGGCATAGCAAACACTGTGAGTTTTCACCAACGGCTACAAAAAAGAATTGCAGTTCCCAGTCATTTTTAGACGACTGAGAACATAGATCTCCCGTCCTTTGCTTTTTCACAGTACCTACCATTTTTCAGTACTTCTCTGTTAAGGTTACGGTTACCAGGGGTAAACGAGACTGGGTATGTTGCGCTCTTGCTTGTACCACATGAACAGGGAAGTGGAGCCGCCGCCGTTCATTTAGGACACATGTCAAATAACAGATGTCGCTGTCGCACATGTGCGCACATGTGCAGCACTTCCGCACGTCTCCACACTGTGCAGCGTTTGGCCGGCCCTGCCTATATCTCTACCGTCTATCAGTTGTAGAATTTTGGAGCACGTATTATGTTCGAGTATAACGACTTTTCTGGAGACTAGAAATCTACTCTGTAGGAATCAGCATGGGTTTCGAAAAAGACGACTGTGTAAAACCCAGCTCGCGCTACTCGTCCACGAGACTCAAGAGGGCCATAGACACGGGTTCCCAGGTAGATGCCGTGTTTCTTGACTTCCGCAAGGCGTTCGATACAGTTCCCCACAGTCGTTTAATGAACAAAGTAAGAGCATATGGAGTATCAGACCATTTGTATGATTGGATTGAAGAGTTCCTAGATAACAGAAAGCAGCATGTCATTCTCAATGGAGAGAAGTCTTCCGAAGTAAGGGTGATTTCAGGTGTGTCGCAGGGGAGTGTTGTAGGACCGTTGGTTCACTGAGGCCTTTTGCGGATGATGCTGTGGTATATCGAGAGGTTGTAACAATGGAAAATTGTACTAAAATGCAGGAGGATCTGCAGCGAATTGACGCATGGTGCAGGGAATGGCAATTGAATCTCAATGTCTCAATGTAGACAAGTGTAATGTGCTGCGAATACATAGAAAGAAAGACCCCCTTATCATTTAGCTAAAATATAGCAGGTCAGCAACTGGAAGCAATTAATTCCATAAATTATCTGGGAGTACTCATTAGGAGTGATTTAAAATGGAATGATCATATAAAGTTGATCGTCGGTAAAGCAGATGCCAGACTGAGATTCACTGGAAGAATCCTAAGGAAACGCAATCCGAAAACGAAGGAAGTAGGTTACAGTACGCGTGTTCGCCCACTGATTGAATACTGCTCAGCAGTGTGTGATCCGTACCAGATAAGGTTGATAGAAGAGATAGAGAAGATTCAATGGAGAGCAGTGCACTTCGTTACAGGATCATTTAGTAATCGCGAAAGTGTTACGGAGATGTTAGATAAACTTCTGTGGAAGACTCTGCAGGAGAGACACTCAGTAGCTCGGTACAGGCTTTTGTTGAAGTTTCGAGAACATACCTTCACCGAGGAGTCAAGCAGTATATTGTTCCCTCCTACGTATATCTCGCGAAGAGACCATGAGGATAAAATCAGAGAGATTAGAGCCCACACAGATTCATACCGACAATCCTTCTTTCCACGAACAATACGAGACGGGAATAGAAGGGAGAACCGATAGAGGTACTCAAGGTATCCTCCACAACACACCGTCAGGTGGCTTGCGGAGTATGGATGTAGATGTAGATGTAGGCCAGCAGCGACATATTACGCCGCTCTTCGGTCAGAGATAAAACTAATGATACAAAAGAAGACAATCGCAGAACAGACATGGTGGATATACAAACGGGGACATACAAAATTAAAACACACAGAGCCGTTCACGGGATTAGAGTCCAAAATAAAAATGTTCAGACACGTGGGCACGCACAGAGATGGCAGCTGACACACGCGAACGTTGGAGCACAAACGAGTAAACACTGGAACACTTGAGCAGGAACACGACGGCACACACAAACACTAGGCGATGATCTCCGGCGCGCGAAAGTTCACTGTACGTGTACGAGTCCTGGGCCTGCCAAAAAGGGGAAAAAAGGGGGGGAGGAGGGAGAGGGGAGTGTGTAGATGCCCGTGGCAGAGGAGATGGGAGGGGGAGGAAAGAAGGTAGGGGGTAGGGGAAGTCTGGGGGGAGGAAGGAGGGAGGAGGGAGAGAAGGGAGATAGGGTGCCCTCGGGAAAAAACACAGGGTGCGATAGAGGAGGATCAAAGTTGGTAGTAGGGGTAGATGGAGGGGATGAGGGCATCATCAGGGAGGGGGAGTTGGTGGAAGCCACCTTGGGCGAGGGTATGGAGAGTGGAGAGATGCAGAGCAGGTGGGATGTGGGAACGCAGGCGCGACAGCGGACGTGGGTGGGAGAGGATGAGAGAGACAAGCGGGTGAGGGGGATCAAGTTTGCGGGAGGTGTAGAGGATCCGTATCCGTTCGAGGAAAAGAAGGAGGTGCGGGAACGGAATAAGGCCGTAGAGGATCTGCGTGGGGGAGAGGAGACGGATGCGATAGGCGAGGCGGATCTCGTCTGGTTTGAGTGGTCATTTATGTTTACACGTCAGCGCCAAAATTACTTGAGTTATGAGCATGATCGTGACAGCTGTCGGCTGCGAAGTTTGGCATCGATGAAAGTGAGGCTGTGAGGGACTATCCTTTTCACGAAAAAAATCGAAATATACGAGGGCTGCCCAGAAAGTAATACACTGCGCTTTTTTTCTCTGCCGAAAACAATGCTACGAATGCGAAACGCTACGTATGTATTATTTGAAGTCTCCTGGGTGAGCGCGCCAAGTTTCCGTCACCTCCGACAGATAGCGTAGCTGCAGGACAGATTCAAAATGGCGTCTGTAGGTGATGTACGTTACAAGCAACGTGACGTCATTGAATTTCTCACTGAAGAGAAAGAAACTGTGGGAATATTCACAAACGCTTGTGCAAAGTCTGTGGAGCATCTGCTTTCGACAGAAGTACAGCTTGTCACTGGGCACGGAATGTGAGTTCATCAGAAGGCAGTTCGGCGAAGCTCTACGATTTGCAGTGGTCGGGGAGACCGTCAACGGCAGTCACATCCGACCTAGCCCCCTCGGACTTCCACCTATTTGGGCCATTAAAAGATGCCATTCGTGGAAGATATTTTGAGGACGATGAGGAGGTGATTCACACAGTGAAGCACTGGCTCCCCCGCCATGACATGGACTGGTACCAACAGGGCATACACGCCCTAGTTTCGCACTGGAGAAAGACCATAGAACGGGATTTAGATAACGTGCAAAATTAGGGTGTGTAGATAAAACACCATTCTTTCGTGTGTGTAATTCTCATTATGTTCAATAAAGAATTGTTGAAGAAAAAAATGTGATGCATTACTTTCTGCGCATCCCTCGTAGTAACAAAATGTAAGAAAAAGTGATTAGAATAGAGATTATTAATTTGCAAAGTCATAGTGGAAGCTCTTGTGAAAGGTCACGTGGTAAATTCCTTACACTCCTGGGAACAGAAAGAATAGGAAAAGCGTCATCCAAACATTTCAGAAGGCATACATTTATTTCCTCGAGAATATATCTACTTGCAAACACATTAGATAATGACATGTCGTTGAATCGGGTGCACTGCCGGTGGTCTGCGTTTATCTAACACAATATTTCGACGTCGTACCTCGGCGTCTTCATCAGGTGCTTCCTGTGACTTAACGACAGGCTGGTCGTGTCCCGCATTTATGTCTGGACGGTGTCTGGCGTTCCCTACGCCGTCCGCTCCCGCTGGGACCGTGTCGGTTGGTCGCCAGATGTTCCGTCCTCCGTCAGCGCCCACTTCCGTTGTTTTCCCCGGTGGCGGCCGTTTCATGGCGTATCCTACTAGGTCCGCGACCGCCAGGCGCGTTCCTAGTACTGTCGACAGGCTACGTTTCCTGTTGCTGACCGTTCCGACTTTCTCCAGCGCTCCTCTCATTCTCCTGGTCTTGTGTTTTCTTCCATTGGTTTTGTAATAGGTCCAAAGCCGGGTTCCACGCCGTGCTGAATTGGTATCCAGCTTCCCAGTTTATCAAGTTCTCTGTCATCTTGATTTCGATCGATTCAGTGATGACGCTGTCCCAAAATTTGGGGGTCTGAGAAGAGATCCTGGTTTTATCATAATTCATGGTTTACTCAAGTTCCAAGCAATGTTTTGCTATTGCCGATTTAGTGGCTTGTCGTAACCTAGTATGCCTTTGGTGCTCTTTACATCTTATATCAACGATCCTGGTGGTCTGGCCAATGTCAGACATACCGCATTCACCAGGTATATGGTAGATACCAGGTTTTCTCAATCCCAGATCATCCTTAACTGTTCCAAGAAGCGTCCTCATATTGTTTGGTGGGCAGAACAAACTCTTGATATTGTGCCTTTTCAGTATTCTGCTGGTCTTAGTAGATGTAGGTCCTGCATACGGTAGAAAGGCTACCCTCCTGGTCTCTTCTTCTTGTTCTTCTCCCTCAGTATCAGGTCGTCTGGAGGAATGTAGCACCTTGCGGATGTCCCGTGCTGAGTATCCGTTGTCTGCGAACACTTGCTGTAGGTGTTCTAACTCTGCTGCCAAGCTGTCTGAGTCGGACAGTGTTTTGTCCTCGATGATGTTTTGTCCTCGATGATGGCAGCTGTCAGCCTGTAGGTATAAGTCGGTGTGTGTGTAGGTGTTCTATACACACTATGGCCTAATGTGCTGTCTGCTTCCTTTTCACAAGGACATCCAGGAACGGAAGTTGACCATTATTTTCTAGTTCCATTGTGAACTTAATGCTGGGGCGGCCGGAGTGGCCGAGCAGTTCTAGGCGCTACAGTTTGGAACCGCGCGACCGTTACGATCGCAGGTTCGAATCCTGCCTCAGGCATGGATGTGATGTCCTTAGGTTAGATAGGTTTAAGTAGTTCTAAGTTCTAGGGGACTGATGACCTCAGAAGTTAAGTCCCATAGTATTCAGAGCCATTTTAACCATTTAATGCTAGAGCGTCTCGAGTTCAGATGATCAAGAAACTCGTGCAGTTTTCCCCGACCATGTGGCCAGATGACAAACGTGTCATCAACGTACCTATAGAAACAGGTCGGCTTGTAGGTGGCGGTCGTAAGTGGCTCATCCTCGAATCTCTCCATAAACAGATTCGCCACTACCTTCAGTCTGTTCATAAAACTGGCCTCCACATAGGAAATAGATCGACGTTAAGATAAGCTTGAACAGGTCCAACTCAGCTCCACTGATTGAATCGAGTGTTCCTGAAGTGGTATCCTAGTGAGCAGAGACACAACATCGAAGCTGACCATGATGTCTTTGTTAGAGATTCGTAGGTTTTTGAAACGTTCCACTAAGTCTGATGAGTTGCGGATATGGTGGACGAACTTTCCCACATACGGTGCCAACATCTTCTTAAGGTGGGTGGCTGTAGGAAAAGTGGCTGCACCAATATTACTTACAATAAGACTCAACGGTATACTCTCTTTATGGACCTTGGGCAACGCATAATCTAGGTGGCACTGGTGCCTTAGCTTTCAGTTGCTTGACAACCTTCTCAAGCCTTCCTGTTTCCTTGAGTAGAGCTCTGGTTTTCCTGTCCACTCTATCGGTGGGGTCGTTCTCTAGTGGACTGTAAGCAGGGTGGCCTGTAAGACAATATCTAGAACGCAGTGAACAGCGCTTTTTGCTTTAACCAGTGCATCTCGTTTTCTTGCTAAGTGCCAAATAACATAGAAAATAATTTTTCTCGTCATATAATTCTGAATTTTTCACTGTTGAAATAATTTTCTTTAAAACAAGTTAATCTCTTTACGTTCTTATTTACTCATAGTGTAGGCTTTCCTCTGTGAAATACAAATTACCTTCTTGCTTTCAGATATTTCGTTCCTTTTGTAGGAGGACACTAGTAGGAAAATTTACAAGACCTTTCTAACTTTTCAACGTGTAACGAAAACAGAGCAAACAACGCAACGAAAATAAAGAAGAAACCAAAGCACAAAATCCATTTCTATAATAGGAGTGGGATCGACCAGTACAGGCTAGCTTCCTACGGTAGCAAATGCTGTCATAGTCCTTTGTATCTGCACATGCAATGTGTGCAGCATACTCGGAAATTTAAAACTTCAAACTCTGCACAATCTATAGATAATTGGCGTCACAGACAAACTCGCGTTGTGAATGGTTGCTGATTAACACACAGGCACAGAAAGTACATATACTTCAGTCAGGCGATTTGGACCAGAAAGTCGCTTTTGTAAAACAAGCTTTACCTCGCCTGCCACGAGTGATCGTTCCCATTTAGACTTCAGCATCAACGCTGTGTGATCTGTGAGACTTACTAGTTATAGTAACAGAATGTAGGAAGAAGCAATGATAGAATTTATTAATGACTATAGCAAAATTAATGAGAAAGGTCATGTGGTAAATTCTCTACACTCATGAGAACTGAAGGAATATGAAATGTGTTGTCCAAAAATTTCAAAACATGTCTATGCACATTACTAAATGAAAGTCCCCTCGATGCGTTTTTCTGTCTGTATGTGGCGCGCCGCATCAGACCAGTCAGAAGATTGATGACTCATAAAAAAAGTGAAGGTCAGTCTCGGTGACTAATGTAAGGAATTTCATATAGTTTTCACTAATAGACAGACTGATTCACAAGGAAGGATTGTGTACATATTTTACAATTACTGTAATGATGAGTGTGCAATATACGTATTGTAATCTGTTCCATATCTAATTGGTGTTTGGAGTGACATCTCACGGCAATGATCGGTACTCTGAGCTGGCGGGAAAACCAGAAAAGTAAACTGTCGCCTCAACTCCAAATAGCATCAGAGCTTCACCAAAATCTCTAAATATTGCTAAATTAAAATCCCCTGTCATGTTTTTCTGCCCGTATGTTTGGATTCATCTCAGCAAATACTGTTGCGATTTTGATACAGTTTTCATTAAGAGACTGACGGTTTATGGTGCTTGTCACTTGAGTCATGCCTCCATGGAACTTAAGTGGCGTCAGCTGTCATAACTATACGCAGTGGTCTCCATACGAAATTAATGCTAGACCACTCAACCAACCATAGATATTTGGTGCTAACTCTGTGAAGGTGACATACGTCACTAGTATACTTTCAAACATGTCAGATAATATTTAGAAGGCACTTGTCTATCTGCCTGTTTGGTAAAAATTTTGCAGTGATGAACTGTTGACTTGAAATTATTAACAAAGCTAAGAACTAGATAACAATGCAATATTAACTTTCTTTCTTGTCGGTCTGTTCAGTATGGGTACAGATAGGGGTGAAAAAGTTTTATAATACCTTGTACCCGGTCGGGTGAAACATGTCACATGACATCTCGCGTATAGTTGGCTAAACTGCGATTGCGAGGTTGCAATAGCTGCCACAACACACGCCCACATCTCCGAAGTACGTTTTGTAAATTTAAGCTACAGTTAACGCTTGTACGTAAATAGAACAAAGTACATTTTTTAACAACAGAGACAACGACGAAGGAGACATGGCATTTGATACTACACTCCTGGAAATGGAAAAAAGAACACATTGACACCGGTGTGTCAGACCCACCATACTTGCTCCGGACACTGCGAGAGGGCTGTACAAGCAATGATCACACGCACGGCACAGCGGACACACCAGGAACCGCGGTGTTGGCCGTCGAATGGCGCTAGCTGCGCAGCATTTGTGCACCGCCGCCGTCAGTGTCAGCCAGTTTGCCGTGGCATACGGAGCTCCATCGCAGTCTTTAACACTGGTAGCATGCCGTGACAGCGTGGACGTGAACCGTATGTGCAGTTGACGGACTTTGAGCGAGGGCGTATAGTGGGCATGCGGGAGGCCGGGTGGACGTACCGCCGAATTGCTCAACACGTGGGGCGTGAGGTCTCCACAGTACATCGATGTTGTCGCCAGTGGTCGGCGGAAGGTGCACGTGCCCGTCGACCTGGGACCGGACCGCAGCGACGCACGGATGCACGCCAAGACCGTAGGATCCTACGCAGTGCCGTAGGGGACCGCACCGCCACTTCCCAGCAAATTAGGGACACTGTTGCTCCTGGGGTATCGGCGAGGACCATTCGCAACCGTCTCCATGAAGCTGGGCTACGGTCCCGCACACCGTTAGGCCGTCTTCCGCTCACGCCCCAACATCGTGCAGCCCGCCTCCAGTGGTGTCACGACAGGCATGAATGGAGGGACGAATGCAATAGTGCACGGTACATCCAAACCGTCATCGAACCCATCGTTCTACCATTCCTAGACCGGCAAGGGAACTTGCTGTTCCAACAGGACAATGCACGTCCGCATGCATCCCGTGCCACCCAACGTGCTCTAGAAGGTGTAAGTCAACTACCCTGGCCAGCAAGATCTCCGGATCTGTCCCCCATTGAGCATGTTTGGGACTGGATGAAGCGTCGTCTCACGCGGTCTGCACGTCCAGCACGAACGCTGGTCCAACTGAGGCGCCAGGTGGAAATGGCATGGCAAGCCGTTCCACAGGACTACATCCAGCATCTCTACGATCGTCTCCATGGGAGAATAGCAGCCTGCATTGCTGCGAAAGGTGGATATACACTGTACTAGTGCCGACATTGTGCATGCTCTGTTGCCTGTGTCTACGTGCCTGTGGTTCTGTCAGTGTGATCATGTGATGTATCTGACCCCAGGAATGTGTCAATAAAGTTTCCCCTTCCTGGGACAATGAATTCACGGTGTTCTTATTTCAATTTCCAGGAGTGTATATGAAACTGGGAAATAAAAACACTCGAAATTGTTATCTATGAAAGTCGCTCCAAATTGTTACCGTAATAGCTGCATATAAAACGTCGTATAATAACGTAAGCATAAGCATACCAAGGAACACGCTGTCACGCTCGTAGAAAGAAATAAAGCAAAACACGCATAGCCTACTCGGTTGCAGAGCGAAGAAATTAATTCTGTATACATTTACACTCACCAATTTACGATGTCAGTGGCGCAATTCCATCCAGCTCTCCTTCGCTATCATCAGAATCGGCGCCAAAGCCGTTGTTTTCTTCATCATTATCAAGTGAAATCATTAATTATTCGTTCTCATTTATAATTTCGTCAATAGTCTGTGCTTCTCTTGTCTCCATGAGGTGGCGTCTTACTGTAGACGTAAGAGTCTTTCCACTTCTGTTATTGTAAAAGTCTTGTTGTTATTTCTAATGTGCGCCATGACATCACTCCAAACCAATGCAATTGGGTTAAAATGGGAGTGATAAGGCGGTAGCCTAATTACCATGTGAACCTGTTCGCTTGCAATTTCATATACAACATATTTAGGCGTCACTGGCTTATTTTGTTTTACGAGTGAATATTACAACAGCTTTGTCATGCTCATGTGCGGAGCAATGTCTCTCGCCTACAACCACTGCACTATAGTTTCCTTACAGTCACTAGTGGCAGGAGCTTTGTCTCGAATCCCAGAATGGTACTGTGCATTGTCCATCACAAACTCTGTCGGAACACTAAACTGGAGCAACAAATACTTAAACTAATGTAGAAACCATGGGTGGTCCATATCCTCACGATAGCCACTGGTTTTTCTCGATCGAAAAACTAGAAGTCCACACACAAAACCGTTTGAAGATTCTGCATGTGCCGCAATTAATCGGGATCCTCTTCTTGTTGGTTGATGACCGCTGCTCTTCGGAGTATCATCAGTCCATTATCTGTCAACTGATTCTCCAGCGTTGACCCAGGTTTCGTCTATCCATATGACACAATTTTAAGTAAGAAAGTGCTACGAGACGCAACGACATAAGCTTTTTCAAGTAACAATTTTCGTCCGTGTAACTTTGTAAAAGATTAGCGACTTCGCTATAGTGGGATATTCCTTCCTGCTACAATATCTATAAATGTGCCGACTAATTGCATCGGTTCGAAAAAAATCAATATCTGTAACTGGACGAGGCTGTTTTTTTTTTTTTTTTTTTTTCTTTCCAGGAGTACTTTAAAAGCACACCGTTTTCCTAATGGGGCTTTGTTCCGCACTGTTTACTTCAGTATCCTGTAAGTCTTGAAGTAGCACCCCTTTCCTTATAACTGTTCTTTGACTGAGTCCTAGAGTCTTTGAGGTATGCTCTAAAACTTTATCGGCAGGAATCGACACATGCTTATGAACAGAAACAAATTCGTTTTCTTGCTCATAAAACTCACGCATCCTCCAGAGCAATTCCAAAGCCTCACTATTTAATGGCACTCCGCGGTGCAACAGATTGTCGCTTGGTGGACGACATAGTTTTGGTGACATTGTTTAATAAACAGAAACTGTAGTCGAGGTGGTAACATAACACAACACAAAAGCAGGCGGTCGCACACTAACATGCAATGTTTGCACGGAAGCTGGCAAAGAGGCGGCATCGGCTCCGGAACCGGCTTTTGTTGTGGTGCTGTTATTGGTTCAGAAGACGCAGCGCCTCGCATTCCTCACTTGTTTGTCAGTTATATTGCCATCTTTACGGCAGTTGGGGAGTGACATAAAGTGACATGTTTCAGCGGCCCAGGCATACATCCAAGCTGCGCTGCATGAATAGCGGATTGGGTGAGTAGTATGGTACTGTACTTCGAGGGGGGGGGGGGGAGGAGGAGGGGCAGGGATTAAATCGACCATGACAAGGGGAGAAAGTTATAGACAGATAAAGGAGGGAAGAGGAGGTGGACAGAGTAAGGGGGAGGAGGATATGGACAGAAACAGGTAGGACGGTAAGGTGGTCAGGGAACAGGAGAAAGGAGACAGTAGACAGAGAGATGGGCAAGTAGGAGATGGACAGCGAGAAAGGTGGTTGGGGAAAGGGAGAGGGGAGGTGGTCAGAGAGAGAGGAGAGGGGGCAATGGGCAGAGAGAAGGGGTAGGAGGAGAGGTACAGAGAGAGGTGGGAGTAGATGGGCAGAGAGGTGGGAGAGGAAGATGGTGTCAGAGAGAGGGCGGGGGGGGGGGGAGGTGACGAACAGAGTGTAGGAAGGGTGTGATTGACAAAGAGAGGGGGTGGAGATGGACAGAGGGATGGAAGAAGGAGATGAACAGAGAGAGGGAGAGGAAGTGATAGACAGAGAGAGGGAGCAGTAGATGAACAGGGAGTGCTGGGGGGGGATGACGAGATGGACAGAAAGTGGTAAGGGGTGAAAGAGAAACCCAGCTTCTTGTAGTGCTATTACATGATCTAATTCAAACTCAGTCAGGTGTTAATAATGGCAGCTTTGTTGCCGTAAAGGCAGCCCATTTCAGCTTTCTACACAATCAGTGGACGTATATGATGCACTGGCAGAACTGATGCATAAACAGTAATATGTCACAGTTTGTAAGCATTATCTGGAGGCTGCCAGTCAGTGACAACAGATTTCTGGCAATCATTCAATGAGAAAGATCTTTGAGAAAGCCTGAAAAGTCTTTATGGAAGATATCAATGACATCTCTATCACATATGGAAACTTGAGGAAAGCATCATTATGGGTGAGCAAGTAGGTTCCGAGAGACAGTCCCACAAATTGAAAACGCAGTCATGATCAGGGTTCTAATGCCTGTACCCATGGAAAATACTGCGGACATGGGGCCGACTGTTAATTTTGACATAAGTGGCATGGGGAAGGGTCCGAGGGGGAGAAAGGAGCAGAGAGTGGTGGGGGGAGGGGATGGACAGAGAGAGTGGTGAGGGGGCGGATGTTTGCAACGTTTATGACACGCATACAAGGGCAATGCTGCAGATATATAAAGCTAGTATTGAAATAAAAATATTATAAAAAATCATATAAAATCAACTGCGCATGTTTTTACTATCTTATTTTCTCAGCAAACAGTAATTAAACAGACTGATAAATTATCAAGAAGTAGGTATAGCACTGTTCTATTTTGGATATTATCAGGTGAAAAGACATGTGATAAACAAGAAATTTAACACATCTCTTTTATAAACACATCAGAGTATCTGAAATCCAAAATTTTACACACACAAGACAAAAAGCAGAAAATAATTATTGAAATAAAAATAAATTTTTATTGTGCCACATTTTTAAACCGGATGAAAAAGTATAACTTCTCCTAGCTCTATAAGATTCCTAATCTCATATAGATAATTCTGAAAATTTGTGATTGTGAATTTATAGTAGCTATGAAAATACTTGTCAGATTTAAAACGAAAAATGTGGAGCACATGCAATACACAATTATGCATGAATAGTTAACCTCCTTGCTATTACCTAATGCACGTGCCCCATTTTTCCATTTTAAATCTTACAAGTATTTTAATAGCTATTATAAATTCACTAGCGCAAATTTTCAGGATTTTCTGTTGGGGTTAGGAACCTATACAGGGCTAGGAAAAATTAATTTATACTTTTCAGTCCAATTTAAAAATTTGGTACATGTCTTAAAAATTTAGTTTTGTTGCAGTAATAGTTCTTTATCCTTTGCAAGTTGTTTTCTTTCTAAGCACTGAATAACATTGAACATTATTTTTCTTGTTAAATAATTCTGACATTTTCACTGTTGAAACACTTTTCAGTAGTAAACGTTTATCTATTTGTGTTCCTATTTACGCATAGTGTAGGCTTTTCCGTAGTCTATGGAGGTAAAACATAAATACCTTTTTATTTAAGATATATAGAGATTAGGAAGAAACAAAAGCACAAGATCTGTTGTTATAGTGGGAATGAGCTCGGCTTGAGTGGGTTATTTCCAATTATAGCAGGCGACACCACATTAGCCTGATTTGTGCCCTCACAGTCTACAGCAGACTTAAGACTTTAAACTTTGCACTCAGCAGTCAACTGATAATAAGTGATGTTATTGTCTCACATGTGAGATGGTTGGTGGCAGATCTACATGCAAGTATGTCACGAGCACATAAAACGGGTAGTCAGTTTGTCCTAAAAGCCTATTGGCTTTAAGTTCATTTGACACGAATGACTTTCTGGCTAAAATCTGCTAATCGTGGTTTATGTGTGGGACATACTAGTGAGTAAATCGGCAGCCAACCACATCCCAATTCTGTTTGTGACATCAAATTACAGAGTTCGAAAATACTTTAGACAGCTGAAGACTGTGTAGTGCAGAAACAGGGTACAGTGATGTCATCTACTAGCTTCAGAAATTGTAACTACTCACAATTCTCTCACCATCCTCACTCATATCAGTATAGTGGAGTTAGCACTTTTATGTCTTGTTGTTATGGAAGCTTTGTTTTTAAGACTCATTGCAAAGGCTATATGAGGGCTAGATTATTTTTCCTATGAGTCTTCTCCTAGAAGAAAGACCAAATACATTCTGAATTTTGTTTTAAACTGGGTTCACACATGCAACTAGTGTGATGCCACAGCTTGCAGTTTTCTGTAGTGGCACTGTCAGCTACCGTTCACACAGGACACCACAAATTCTTTGTAGTTGCACAGCTTTCAGCATGGCATTAGCTGAAATCAGATGAGTGAATATTAATGTTATAGCATAGGATACAGCATAAGAGCTGTGAAAAGAGTTAAATCAAGGAAGATGAGACCCAAGTGTCAGATCTGAAAAATAGATTGCGTGCAAGAACACACAGGGTCCACTTTTATAGAAGGGAGACATTCAGAGATGGTAATGCTGTCTGCTATGGCAAACTAACGAACAGCTTGCATGTAAATATCATCTGCAGACACACGCACTCTTCCAAGATTTTAGAATCTTAGAGAATTTGTTGATCTCAGCATTTCAAATAACATATTTTTAGTTTAACAGCTACCACATCACACTCAGGGGGTATTTCTCGCAATTTATATGGAGCTTGGTCTCACAAATATGAAGTTTATATGATTTGCTTTTGTAGCAGTGGTGAAGGAAAGTTGAACTTCTCATGGCATAACAAAAGTTGCATCTCAAAAATTGTGCCACTGAAAACTGGAAGTTCACACATGTAACTGCAGTATGGCACTAGCTGTGGCGATTCTTTTGTTGCATGTGTGAAACCAATATTAGTCACTGATAAACTCTATCACCAATGCTAGTTCCTGGAATTTTTGTTGTGAGGAGGACACTCTCACATAATCTCACTTCCACCATTCAGGAGCCAAATTGCACAGCAGACAGTACTCAAAACAGATGCAATTTTGAAGCTGACATGTAAACAAGGTAAGGTGAATGAAGAGCCCTGCCAGTTAATGTGGACATGAGGTGCATGCTTCACTTCAGCCAATCACATACTGTGATTTTGTGAACATCTCTGTGGCAAAGACACTGTGTTGTCACAATCTATCAATGATTAATTGTTTTCGTCAGCAACCATTTGCCCTTTGCAGTCAAAAATTGGTGACATTGCTGACAACTGTGTGCACTCTTCTTTATGATTAACAGAACCCTTTAATAGTGCTTCACCAACTCACAACCAAATTTCTTCTTGCATATGAAGTGAAGTGTGGAGACAAGTGAGCCACTGTACAGACATAATAGACTACAGGAACTGCAGTAGACTCACTTGCCATGAGTAGCTGACTGAAAAAAGTAAATTGCCCCTTATATCTTATGTACTGGTACTGGATGTGGTTGCACATTTTTTTGAACATTTTCTCACCTAATCCTCCATATAAACACAGGAAATTCATTTTTATGACTAAAAGTCGGCTTTCGCTGTGGAAGATTTATTTTTAAAGTTTTATTTTATTGGATCAGTGTCAGGCTGTATTTCAATATTTAGTGGCACATGCTAAACAGCCAACATTAAAAGAGTGTTGTGCAAGCTGCTGAACACCATATGTATAAAAACCCCATATCAAATTATTGCAGTTAGCATAAAATGACTTTTATATTCAAGCATGATGTGGTTCACAACTGAAAGGTTTTCTATTCTGTGAAACCAGAAAATCATATTTTTGCCTAGCACCTAGTTTCAAAGCTTTGGTCCGGAGAACTTATGAATTCACATGATTTAAGCCCAATGGGAAAAGTGGTGGGGCAACCTCGCAGTAGTGTAGTCTGAACCAAACACCTCAGCTGTGCTCTGGCTGTGGAATGACAGAACCATGTTAAAGGTGTAGGAATTGTGTTAATTGTGTACCTGTTTTGGCACTTTCAGTTTTATTTAAATTGTTTCCCTGTCATGAATAGAGTATACTGATGTTATTTCAGGGTCAATCTATTTCTCTTATAGCTGTATTTTGTAGCAAAATGTTTCAAATGGACTTTATAATGATTTTATTATTATTATTATTTCTTTACTTTCTCAGACGTTAAGTCTGGTTGAGAATGGAAAGTGACGCGGACCTTGATCAAGCGTCACTTCCTATTAACTGTACGGTATGTGTTATATTGCATTTAGGAACTTTCGGGTAACTGAACATGTATCAATAATTACGGATTTCTGTAGTTGTATATATGTGTTTGGATGTAGCTGTATTGCATTGATGTACTGGTGGATATTGTGTGGTATGACTCCTGTAGTTGATAGTATAATTGGTATGATGTCAACTTTATCCTGATGCCACATGTCTTTGACTTCCTCAGCCAGTTGGATGTATTTTTCAATTTTTTCTCCTGTTTTCTTTTGTATATTTGTTGTATTGGGTATGGATATTTCGATTAGTTGTGTTAATTTCTTCTTTTTATTGGTGAGTATGATGTCAGGTTTGTTATGTGGCGTTGTTTTATCTGTTATAATGGTTCTGTTCCAGTATAATTTGTATTCATCATTCTCCAGTACATTTTGTGGTGCATACTTGTATGTAGGAACTTGTTGTTTTAAAAGTTTATGTTGTAAGGCAAGCTGTTGATGTATTATTTTTGCGACATTGTCATGTCTTCTGGGGTATTCTGTATTTGCTAGTATTGTACATCCGCTTGTGATGTGATCTACTGTTTCTATTTGTTGTTTACAAAGTCTGCATTTATCTGTTGTGGTATTGGGATCTTTAATAATATGCTTGCTGTAATACCTGGTGTTTATTGTTTGATCCTGTATTGCAATCATTAATCCTTCTGTCTCACTGTATATATTGCCTTTTCTTAGCCATGTGTTGGATGCGTCTTGATCGATGTGTGGCTGTGTTAGATGATACGGGTGCTTGCCATGAAGTGTTTTCTTTTTCCAATTTACTTTCTTCGTATCTGTTGATGTTATGTGGTCTAAAGGGTTGTAGAGGTGGTTATGAAATTGTAGTGGTGTAGCCGATGTATTTATATGAGTGATTGCTTTGTGTATTTTGCTAGTTTCTGCTCGTTCTATAAAGAATTTTCTTAAATTGTCTACCTGTCCATAATGTAGGTTTTTTATATCGATAAATCCCCTTCCTCCTTCCTTTCTGCTTAATGTGAATCTTTCTGTTGCTGAATGTATGTGATGTATTCTATATTTATGGCATTGTGATCGTGTAAGTGTATTGAGTGCTTCTAGGTCTGTGTTACTCCATTTCACTACTCCAAATGAGTAGGTCAATATTGGTATGGCATAAGTATTTATAGCTTTTGTCTTGTTTCTTGCTGTCAATTCTGTTTTCAGTATTTTTGTTAGTCTTTGTCTATATTTTTCTTTTAGTTCTTCTTTAATATTTGTATTATCTATTCCTATTTTTTGTCTGTATCCTAGATATTTATAGGCATCCGTTTTTTCCATCGCTTCTATGCAGTCGCTGTGGTTATCCAATATGTAATCTTCTTGTTTAGTGTGTTTTCCCTTGACTATGCTATTTTTCTTACATTTGTCTGTTCCAAAAGCCATACTTATATCATTGCTGAATACTTCTGTTATCTTTAGTAATTGGTTGAGTTGTTGATTTGTTGCTGCCAGTAGTTTTAGATCATCCATGTATAGCAAATGTGTGATTTTGTGTGGGTATGTTCCAGTAATATTGTATCCATAATTTGTATTATTTAGCATGTTGGATAGTGGGTTCAGAGCAAGGCAGAACCAGAAAGGACTCAATGAGTCCCCTTGGTATATTCCACGCTTAATCTGTATTGGCTGTGATGTGATATTATTTGAATTTGTTTGGATATTAAGTGTGGTTTTCCAATTTTTCATTACTATGTTTAGGAACTGTATCAATTTAGGATCTACTTTGTATATTTCCAATATTTGTAGTAACCATGAGTGGGGTACACTATCAAAAGCTTTTTGGTAATCAATGTATGCGTAGTGTAGCGACCTTTGTTTAGTTTTAGCTTGATATGTCACCTCTGCATCTATTATCAGTTGCTCTTTACATCCTCGTGCTCCTTTGCAACAGCCTTTTTGTTCTTCATTTATAATTTTGTTCTGTGTTGTATGTGTCATTAATTTCTGTTTAATGATTGAAGTTAATATTTTGTATATTGTTGGTAGGCATGTTATGGGGCGATATTTAGCTGGGTTCGCTGTGTCTGCTTGATCTTTAGGTTTCAGATAAGTTATTCCATGTGTAAGTGTATCAGGGAATGTGTATGGGTCTGCAATGTAACTGTTAAATAATTTAGTTAGATGTGAATGTGTTGAGGTGAACTTCTTTAACCAGAAATTTGCTATTTTATCATTTCCAGGGGCTTTCCAATTGTGAGTAGAATTAATTGCTTGGGTGACTTCATGTTGCAAAATTATCCCTTCAGGCATTTGTGGTATCATCTTGTATGTGTCTGTTTCTGCTTGTATCCACCGTGCATGCCTGTTATGTTGTACCGGGTTTGACCATATGTTGCTCCAGAAGTGTTCCATGTCTGTTATGTTTGGTGGATTGTTTATTTTAATGTGTGTGTTATCTATTGTCTGGTAAAATTTCTTTTGGTTTGTGTTGAATGTTTGGTTTTGTTTCCTTCTATTTTCACTTTTTTTGTATCTTCTGAGTCGTTTGGCTAATGCTTGTAATTTCTGCTTCTTTTCGTCTAATTGCTCTGTCGCTTCTTGTTGTGAGATTTTACCTAACCTTTTTCGTTTTTTTTCTGAGATTTCATTTCTTATAAATTGTGTTAGCTGTCCGATGTCTTTTCTCAGTTTTTCTATTCTGATCTGTAGCCTGTGTTGCCATGCTGGTTTTGTGGTTTTCTTCTGTATGTTGGTTGGTTCTGATCTCTGTCTAGTGTGTATATTTAGTGTAGTGAGTGCTCCTATATAAACCAGTAGTTGTAACTCTTCCATAGTTGTGTATTCATTTATTTTGTTGTGTATGATTGTGTTGATAGTTTTTATTCTTGTTTCGACTTGTGGGTTATGTGGTGGTCTATGCAAGAATGGTCTAATGTCTGTATTTGTGTCTTTGTATTCTATATATGTTAGCTGAAATTTTTCTTCTATATCTAGCATCTGTGTCACTTCGTGTTCTATTTGTGCTTGTTCTGGTGGCTGTCTTAAGATTTCGTTTTCCTCTGATTGTTTAATTGGTGCGTGTTGTTCTTTGTTTGTTTGCTCTGGGATGTTTGAGTCCATTACTGTATTTTCTTCTTCTTCTGATTGCACATTATTTTGTTCCAGTATTTGTTGTACTTCTTGTTTGATGTTTTCTAATTCTGACTGGGGTATCCTGTTATTTTTGATTATTACACGGATCTGATCAGCTAGTCGTTGTTCTGTTAAAAATTTTAATTCTGGGTATCTGGTAATAAATGTTGTGTATACTTGTGATCTGTATCCAGTTGTGTTGGTTCCTAGGTTTGTTGCTTGGTAATAACAGAACATGAGGTGTCGATTAACTTCATCTGACCATCTCATCCTCTGTCTTTGTTTTCCTTCTAGGGTGGTTGCAGGAAGCATATCCTGCAAAACACCTCTATTTGGATTTAAATCATTTTCCAGTTGGCTAGCAGTGTCGTTACCATTGTGGGCGGGCATAGGGTTCAAGCGTCGTCCCCGACCATGACGGCGCTTGTCCGAGGCTTCTTTAGTTCTGTCCTGAACCAACTAATCACACTAAAAGGGGGGTTAGCCCTATTAGTGGTTTGTTCTTTTCGTCGCCTTTTACGACTGGCAGAACATACCGGAGGCCTATTCTTTTCCCGGGCCTCCACGGGGATTATTATTATTATTTCTTTACTTTCTCAGACGTTAAGTCTGGTTGAGAATGGAAAGTGACGCGGACCTTGATCAAGCGTCACTTCCTATTAACTGTACGGTATGTGTTATATTGCATTTAGGAACTTTCGGGTAATTGAACATGTATCAATAATTACGGATTTCTGTAGTTGTATATATATGTTTGGATGTAGCTGTATTGCATTGATGTACTGGTGGATATTGTGTGGTATGACTCCTGTAGTTGATAGTATAATTGGTATGATGTCAACTTTATCCTGATGCCACATGTCTTTGACTTCCTCAGCCAGTTGGATGTATTTTTCAATTTTTTCTCCTGTTTTCTTTTGTATATTTGTTGTATTGGGTATGGATATTTCGATTAGTTGTGTTAATTTCTTCTTTTTATTGGTGAGTATGATGTCAGGTTTGTTATGTGGTGTTGTTTTATCTGTTATAATGGTTCTGTTCCAGTATAATTTGTATTCATCATTCTCCAGTACATTTTGTGGTGCATACTTGTATGTAGGAACTTGTTGTTTTAAAAGTTTATGTTGTAAGGCAAGCTGTTGATGTATTATTTTTGCGACATTGTCATGTCTTCTGGGGTATTCTGTATTTGCTAGTATTGTACATCCACTTGTGATGTGATCTACTGTTTCTATTTGTTGTTTACAAAGTCTGCATTTATCTGTTGTGGTATTGGGATCTTTAATAATATGCTTGCTGTAATACCTGGTGTTTATTGTTTGATCCTGTATTGCAATCATTAATCCTTCTGTCTCACTGTATATATTGCCTTTTCTTAGCCATGTGTTGGATGCGTCTTGATCGATGTGTGGCTGTGTTAGATGATACGGGTGCTTGCCATGAAGTGTTTTCTTTTTCCAATTTACTTTCTTCGTATCTGTTGATGTTATGTGGTCTAAAGGGTTGTAGAGGTGGTTATGAAATTGTAGTGGTGTAGCCGATGTATTTATATGAGTGATTGCTTTGTGTATTTTGCTAGTTTCTGCTCGTTCTATAAAGAATTTTCTTAAATTGTCTACCTGTCCATAATGTAGGTTTTTTATGTCGATAAATCCCCTTCCTCCTTCCTTTCTGCTTAATGTGAATCTTTCTATTGCTGAATGTATGTGATGTATTCTATATTTGTGGCATTGTGATCGTGTAAGTGTATTGAGTGCTTCTAGGTCTGTGTTACTCCATTTCACTACTCCAAATGAGTAGGTCAATATTGGTATGGCATATGTATTTATAGCTTTTGTCTTGTTTCTTGCTGTCAATTCTGTTTTCAGTATTTTTGTTAGTCTTTGTCTATATTTTTCTTTTAGTTCTTCTTTAATATTTGTATTATCTATTCCTATTTTTTGTCTGTATCCTAGATATTTATAGGCATCCGTTTTTTCCATCGCTTCTATGCAGTCGCTGTGGTTATCCAATATGTAATCTTCTTGTTTAGTGTGTTTTCCCTTGACTATGCTATTTTTCTTACATTTGTCTGTTCCAAAAGCCATACTTATATCATTGCTGAATACTTCTGTTATCTTTAGTAATTGGTTGAGTTGTTGATTTGTTGCTGCCAGTAGTTTTAGATCATCCATGTATAGCAAATGTGTGATTTTGTGTGGGTATGTTCCAGTAATATTGTATCCATAATTTGTATTATTTAGCATGTTGGATAGTGGGTTCAGAGCAAGGCAGAACCAGAAGGGACTTAATGAGTCCCCTTGGTATATTCCACGCTTAATCTGTATTGGCTGTGATGTGATATTATTTGAATTTGTTTGGATATTAAGTGTGGTTTTCCAATTTTTCATTACTATGTTTAGGAACTGTATCAATTTAGGATCTACTTTGTATATTTCCAATATTTGTAGTAACCATGAGTGGGGTACACTATCAAAAGCTTTTTGGTAATCAATGTATGCGTAGTGTAGCGACCTTTGTTTAGTTTTAGCTTGATATGTCACCTCTGCATCTATTATCAGTTGCTCTTTACATCCTCGTGCTCCTTTGCAACAGCCTTTTTGTTCTTCATTTATAATTTTGTTCTGTGTTGTATGTGTCATTAATTTCTGTTTAATGATTGAAGTTAATATTTTGTATATTGTTGGTAGGCATGTTATGGGGCGATATTTAGCTGGGTTCGCTGTGTCTGCTTGATCTTTAGGTTTCAGATAAGTTATTCCATGTGTAAGTGTATCAGGGAATGTGTATGGGTCTGCAATGTAACTGTTAAATAATTTAGTTAGATGTGAATGTGTTGAGGTGAACTTCTTTAACCAGAAATTTGCTATTTTATCATTTCCAGGGGCTTTCCAATTGTGAGTAGAATTAATTGCTTGGGTGACTTCATGTTGCAAAATTATCCCTTCAGGCATTTGTGGTATCATCTTGTATGTGTCTGTTTCTGCTTGTATCCACCGTGCATGCCTGTTATGTTGTACCGGGTTTGACCATATGTTGCTCCAGAAGTGTTCCATGTCTGTTATGTTTGGTGGATTGTTTATTTTAATGTGTGTGTTATCTATTGTCTGGTAAAATTTCTTTTGGTTTGTGTTGAATGTTTGGTTTTGTTTCCTTCTATTTTCACTTTTTTTGTATCTTCTGAGTCGTTTGGCTAATGCTTGTAATTTCTGCTTCTTTTCGTCTAATTGCTCTGTCGCTTCTTGTTGTGAGATTTTACCTAACCTTTTTCGTTTTTTTTCTGAGATTTCATTTCTTATAAATTGTGTTAGCTGTCCGATGTCTTTTCTCAGTTTTTCTATTCTGATCTGTAGCCTGTGTTGCCATGCTGGTTTTGTGGTTTTCTTCTGTATGTTGGTTGGTTCTGATCTCTGTCTAGTGTGTATATTTAGTGTAGTGAGTGCTCCTATATAAACCAGTAGTTGTAACTCTTCCATAGTTGTGTATTCATTTATTTTGTTGTGTATGATTGTGTTGATAGTTTTTATTCTTGTTTCGACTTGTGGGTTATGTGGTGGTCTATGCAAGAATGGTCTAATGTCTGTATTTGTGTCTTTGTATTCTATATATGTTAGCTGAAATTTTTCTTCTATATCTAGCATCTGTGTCACTTCGTGTTCTATTTGTGCTTGTTCTGGTGGCTGTCTTAAGATTTCGTTTTCCTCTGATTGTTTAATTGGTGCGTGTTGTTCTTTGTTTGTTTGCTCTGGGATGTTTGAGTCCATTACTGTATTTTCTTCTTCTTCTGATTGCACATTATTTTGTTCCAGTATTTGTTGTACTTCTTGTTTGATGTTTTCTAATTCTGACTGGGGTATCCTGTTATTTTTGATTATTACACGGATCTGATCAGCTAGTCGTTGTTCTGTTAAAAATTTTAATTCTGGGTATCTGGTAATAAATGTTGTGTATACTTGTGATCTGTATCCAGTTGTGTTGGTTCCTAGGTTTGTTGCTTGGTAATAACAGAACATGAGGTGTCGATTAACTTCATCTGACCATCTCATCCTCTGTCTTTGTTTTCCTTCTAGGGTGGTTGCAGGAAGCATATCCTGCAAAACACCTCTATTTGGATTTAAATCATTTTCCAGTTGGCTAGCAGTGTCGTTACCATTGTGGGCGGGCATAGGGTTCAAGCGTCGTCCCCGACCATGACGGCGCTTGTCCGAGGCTTCTTTAGTTCTGTCCTGAACCAACTAATCACACTAAAAGGGGGGTTAGCCCTATTAGTGGTTTGTTCTTTTCGTCGCCTTTTATGACTGGCAGAACATACCGGAGGCCTATTCTTTTCCCGGGCCTCCACGGGGATTATTATTATTATTTCTTTACTTTCTCAGACGTTAAGTCTGGTTGAGAATGGAAAGTGACGCGGACCTTGATCAAGCGTCACTTCCTATTAACTGTACGGTATGTGTTATATTGCATTTAGGAACTTTCGGGTAATTGAACATGTATCAATAATTACGGATTTCTGTAGTTGTATATATATATGTTTTGATGTAGCTGTATTGCATTGATGTACTGGTGGATATTGTGTGGTATGACTCCTGTAGTTGATAGTATAATTGGTATGATGTCAACTTTATCCTGATGCCACATGTCTTTGACTTCCTCAGCCAGTTGGATGTATTTTTCAATTTTTTCTCCTGTTTTCTTTTGTATATTTGTTGTATTGGGTATGGATATTTCGATTAGTTGTGTTAATTTCTTCTTTTTATTGGTGAGTATGATGTCAGGTTTGTTATGTGGTGTTGTTTTATCTGTTATAATGGTTCTGTTCCAGTATAATTTGTATTCATCATTCTCCAGTACATTTTGTGGTGCATACTTGTATGTAGGAACTTGTTGTTTTAAAAGTTTATGTTGTAAGGCAAGCTGTTGATGTATTATTTTTGCGACATTGTCATGTCTTCTGGGGTATTCTGTATTTGCTAGTATTGTACATCCGCTTGTGATGTGATCTACTGTTTCTATTTGTTGTTTACAAAGTCTGCATTTATCTGTTGTGGTATTGGGATCTTTAATAATATGCTTGCTGTAATACCTGGTGTTTATTGTTTGATCCTGTATTGCAATCATTAATCCTTCTGTCTCACTGTATATATTGCCTTTTCTTAGCCATGTGTTGGATGCGTCTTGATCGATGTGTGGCTGTGTTAGATGATACGGGTGCTTGCCATGAAGTGTTTTCTTTTTCCAATTTACTTTCTTCGTATCTGTTGATGTTATGTGGTTTAAAGGGTTGTAGAGGTGGTTATGAAATTGTAGTGGTGTAGCCGATGTATTTATATGAGTGATTGCTTTGTGTATTTTGCTAGTTTCTGCTCGTTCTATAAAGAATTTTCTTAAATTGTCTACCTGTCCATAATGTAGGTTTTTTATGTCGATAAATCCCCTTCCTCCTTCCTTTCTGCTTAATGTGAATCTTTCTATTGCTGAATGTATGTGATGTATTCTATATTTGTGGCATTGTGATCGTGTAAGTGTATTGAGTGCTTCTAGGTCTGTGTTACTCCATTTCACTACTCCAAATGAGTAGGTCAATATTGGTATGGCATATGTATTTATAGCTTTTGTCTTGTTTCTTGCTGTCAATTCTGTTTTCAGTATTTTTGTTAGTCTTTGTCTATATTTTTCTTTTAGTTCTTCTTTAATATTTGTATTATCTATTCCTATTTTTTGTCTGTATCCTAGATATTTATAGGCATCCGTTTTTTCCATCGCTTCTATGCAGTCGCTGTGGTTATCCAATATGTAATCTTCTTGTTTAGTGTGTTTTCCCTTGACTATGCTATTTTTCTTACATTTGTCTGTTCCAAAAGCCATACTTATATCATTGCTGAATACTTCTGTTATCTTTAGTAATTGGTTGAGTTGTTGATTTGTTGCTGCCAGTAGTTTTAGATCATCCATGTACAGCAAATGTGTGATTTTGTGTGGGTATGTTCCAGTAATATTGTATCCATAATTTGTATTATTTAGCATGTTGGATAGTGGGTTCAGAGCAAGGCAGAACCAGAAAGGACTTAATGAGTCTCCTTGGTATATTCCACGCTTAATCTGTATTGGCTGTGATGTGATATTATTTGAATTTGTTTGGATATTAAGTGTGGTTTTCCAATTTTTCATTACTATGTTTAGGAACTGTATCAATTTAGGATCTATTTTGTATATTTCCAATATCTGTATTAACCATGAGTGGGGTACACTATCAAAAGCTTTTTGGTAATCAATGTATGCATAGTGTAGAGACCTTTGTTTAGTTTTAGCTTGATATGTCACCTCTGCATCTATTATCAGTTGCTCTTTACATCCTCGTGCTCCTTTGCAACAGCCTTTTTGTTCTTCATTTATAATTTTGTTCTGTGTTGTATGTATCATTAATTTCTGTTTAATGATTGAAGTTAATATTTTGTATATTGTTGGTAGGCATGTTATAGGGCGATATTTAGCTGGGTTTGCTGTGTCTGCTTGATCTTTAGGTTTCAGATAAGTTATTCCATGTGTAAGTGTATCAGGGAATGTGTATGGGTCTGCAATGTAACTGTTAAATAATTTAGTTAGATGTGAATGTGTTGAGGTGAACTTCTTTAACCAGAAATTTGCTATTTTATCATTTCCAGGGGCTTTCCAATTGTGAGTAGAATTGATTGCTTGCGTGACTTCATGTTGCAAAATTATCACTTCAGGCATTTGTGGTATCATCTTGTATGTGTCTGTTTCTGCTTGTATCCACCGTGCATGCCTGTTATGTTGTACCGGGTTTGACCATATGTTGCTCCAGAAGTGTTCCATGTCTGTTATGTTTGGTGGATTGTTTATTTTAATGTGTGTGTTATCTATTGTCTGGTAAAATTTCTTTTGGTTTGTGTTGAATGTTTGGTTTTGTTTCCTTCTATTTTCACTTTTTTTGTATCTTCTGAGTCGTTTGGCTAATGCTTGTAATTTCTGCTTCTTTTCGTCTAATTGCTCTGTCGCTTCTTGTTGTGAGATTTTACCTAACCTTTTTCGTTTTTTTTCCGAGATTTCATTTCTTATAAATTGTGTTAGCTGTCCGATGTCTTTTCTCAGTTTTTCTATTCTGATCTGTAGCCTGTGTTGCCATGCTGGTTTTGTGGGTTTCTTCTGTGTGTTGGTTGGTTCTGATCTCTGTCTAGTGTGTATATTTAGTGTAGTGAGTGCTCCTATATAAACCAGTAGTTGTAACTCTTCCATAGTTGTGTTTTCATTTATTTTGTTGTGTATGATTGTGTTGATAGTTTTTATTGTTGTTTCGACTTGTGGGTTATTTGGTGGTCTATGCAAGAATGGTCTTATGTCTGTATTTGTGTCTTTGTATTCTATATATGTCAGCTGAAATTTTTCTTCTATATCTAGCATCTGTGTCACTTCGTGTTCTATTTGTGCTTGTTCTGGTGGCTGTCTTAAGATTTCGTTTTCCTCTGATTGTTTAATTGGTGCGTGTTGTTCTTTGTTTGTTTGCTCTGGGATGTTTGAGTCCATTACTGTATTTTCTTCTTCTTCTGATTGCACATTATTTTGTTCCAGTATTTGTTGTACTTCTTGTTTGATGTTTTCTAATTCTGACTGGGGTATCCTGTTATTTTTGATTATTACACGGATCTGATCAGCTAGTCGTTGTTCTGTTAAAAATTTTAATTCTGGGTATCTGGTAATAAATGTTGTGTATACTTGTGATCTGTATCCAGTTGTGTTGGTTCCTAGGTTTGTTGCTTGGTAATAACAGAACATGAGGTGTCGATTAACTTCATCTGACCATCTCATCCTCTGTCTTTGTTTTCCTTCTAGGGTGGTTGCAGGAAGCATATCCTGCAAAACACCTCTATTTGGATTTAAATCATTTTCCAGTTGGCTAGCAGTGTCGTTACCATTGTGGGCGGGCATAGGGTTCAAGCGTCGTCCCCGACCATGACGGCGCTTGTCCGAGGCTTCTTTAGTTCTGTCCTGAACCAACTAATCACACTAAAAGGGGGGTTAGCCCTATTAGTGGTTTGTTCTTTTCGTCGCCTTTTACGACTGGCAGAACATACCGGAGGCCTATTCTTTTCCCGGGCCTCCACGGGGATTATTATTATTATTTCTTTACTTTCTCAGACGTTAAGTCTGGTTGAGAATGGAAAGTGACGCGGACCTTGATCAAGCGTCACTTCCTATTAACTGTACGGTATGTGTTATATTGCATTTAGGAACTTTCGGGTAATTGAACATGTATCAATAATTACGGATTTCTGTAGTTGTATATATATGTTTGGATGTAGCTGTATTGCATTGATGTACTGGTGGATATTGTGTGGTATGACTCCTGTAGTTGATAGTATAATTGGTATGATGTCAACTTTATCCTGATGCCACATGTCTTTGACTTCCTCAGCCAGTTGGATGTATTTTTCAATTTTTTCTCCTGTTTTCTTTTGTATATTTGTTGTATTGGGTATGGATATTTCGATTAGTTGTGTTAATTTCTTCTTTTTATTGGTGAGTATGATGTCAGGTTTGTTATGTGGTGTTGTTTTATCTGTTATAATGGTTCTGTTCCAGTATAATTTGTATTCATCATTCTCCAGTACATTTTGTGGTGCATACTTGTATGTAGGAACTTGTTGTTTTAAAAGTTTATGTTGTAAGGCAAGCTGTTGATGTATTATTTTTGCGACATTGTCATGTCTTCTGGGGTATTCTGTATTTGCTAGTATTGTACATCCGCTTGTGATGTGATCTACTGTTTCTATTTGTTGTTTACAAAGTCTGCATTTATCTGTTGTGGTATTGGGATCTTTAATAATATGCTTGCTGTAATACCTGGTGTTTATTGTTTGATCCTGTATTGCAATCATTAATCCTTCTGTCTCACTGTATATATTGCCTTTTCTTAGCCATGTGTTGGATGCGTCTTGATCGATGTGTGGCTGTGTTAGATGATACGGGTGCTTGCCATGAAGTGTTTTCTTTTTCCAATTTACTTTCTTCGTATCTGTTGATGTTATGTGGTTTAAAGGATTGTAGAGGTGGTTATGAAATTGTAGTGGTGTAGCCGATGTATTTATATGAGTGATTGCTTTGTGTATTTTGCTAGTTTCTGCTCGTTCTATAAAGAATTTTCTTAAATTGTCTACCTGTCCATAATGTAGGTTTTTTATATCGATAAATCCCCTTCCTCCTTCCTTTCTGCTTAATGTGAATCTTTCTATTGCTGAATGTATGTGATGTATTCTATATTTGTGGCATTGTGATCGTGTAAGTGTATTGAGTGCTTCTAGGTCTGTGTTACTCCATTTCACTACTCCAAATGAGTAGGTCAATATTGGTATGGCATAAGTATTTATAGCTTTTGTCTTGTTTCTTGCTGTCAATTCTGTTTTCAGTATTTTTGTTAGTCTTTGTCTATATTTTTCTTTTAGTTCTTCTTTAATATTTGTATTATCTATTCCTATTTTTTGTCTGTATCCTAGATATTTATAGGCATCCGTTTTTTCCGTCGCTTCTATGCAGTCGCTGTGGTTATCCAATATGTAATCTTCTTGTTTAGTGTGTTTTCCCTTGACTATGCTATTTTTCTTACATTTGTCTGTTCCAAAAGCCATACTTATATCATTGCTGAATACTTCTGTTATCTTTAGTAATTGGTTGAGTTGTTGATTTGTTGCTGCCAGTAGTTTTAGATCATCCATGTATAGCAAATGTGTGATTTTGTGTGGGTATGTTCCAGTAATATTGTATCCATAATTTGTATTATTTAGCATGTTGGATAGTGGGTTCAGAGCAAGGCAGAACCAGAAAGGACTTAATGAGTCTCCTTGGTATATTCCACGCTTAATCTGTATTGGCTGTGATGTGATATTATTTGAATTTGTTTGGATATTAAGTGTGGTTTTCCAATTTTTCATTACTATGTTTAGGAACTGTATCAATTTAGGTTCTATTTTGTATATTTCCACTCGCATGACTCCTGCAGATGCTCCTGTCTTGTGCTGCCTCTTGCCAGTTATTTATTCCTAATCTTTCACACATGCAATGAGTTTTTTTGCACCAAGTACCTCTGGGTCTGCCCCTTGGTCTTTTGCCGTATGGCTTCTTTCTGTACATTTTTAACACAATTTGTCTTCTTTCATTCTCATCAGATGTCCAGCCCATTGCAGTCTTCTAACATTTATTATTTTTACTATAGTTGGTTGTTGTGATACCTCATGGATTTCTATGTTGTGTCTTCTCTTCCAGCATTGTGATTCATTGTCATAATGTGGACCAAAGATTTTCGTATAAACTTTATTCTCAAACACTTGTAAATGGTGGTGTTCTGTTTTCGTTAGGTTCCATGTTTCCGCCCCATTAGAACTGGTTCAATGATTGTATTATATAACTTTATTTTAGTTATCCTAGTCAGCAGTTTGGACCGTAAGAGATTTTGTATTGCATAATAAGCTCGGTTAGCATTTTGCAGTCTCACTTTTATTTCTACCTGTCTCTGATTTTATTCATCTATTAACTGATCCCAGAAATTTGAACCATTCAATACACTCGAATTTGTGTTCACCAACTATTTGATGTGATTGGTTCTCCCACTGATCTCTACATCTTTGAATTATCATGTATTTCATTTTCTCGTCATTTACTTTCAGGTCAAGTCTTGACGCTTCTGTTGCAAGCTCCACAAATAATTGCGTAATCTCTATTTCACTGTTTCTAATGAGCACTATGTCATCCGCGTATGCTAACATGTTGATTTTGCTTTCTTGGAGGATCTGAGCAGGTACCAGTTTGAGTTTCCTCACAACTCTTTCTAAAGCTGTATTGAAGAGAAGGGGGCAAAGCATCTCCTTGTCTTAACCCAGTTTTATTTTTAAAATGATCAGACTTTAATCCATTTAGTAAAACCGTAGCTGTGTTTTCATCCATGCATACTTTGCAGAGATTTATCAGTTTAATTGGGGAACCAAATTCAGTCATTACATTCCAAAAGCTTTGTCTGTGGGTGGAGTCATAAGCTTTCATGAAATCGATGAACAGATAATGTACTTGTTGTTTACAGTCCCAAACTTTTTCATTTATTTATTTGATTGCAAATATGTTGTCAGTGGTGGATCTACTTTTGCGGAAGCCATTTTGATAATCCCCAATTATATTTTCTGCATATGGTTTTAAGCAGCAGAGCAATAAACAAGATAAAATCTTATAACCTGTATTGACTAATGATATTCCTCTATAGTTTCTGAGATCTTCCCTGTCTCTTTTTTATGTATGGGGACTATTAATAATTCTCTCCAATCTGTTAGAATGTTCTCTGTTTTCCACATTTATCTGTATAAGATAAAATAAACGTCTGTGCAATGCTTCTCCTCCATATTTTAGTATCTCAGCTGGGATGCTGTTACTTCCAGTTGCTTTACCATTTTTTATGCATTTGATACACTCTACCACCTCCTCATATGTGGGTTTTGGAATTTCCTCACAGTTGTGACTGTAGCAGGAACTAGTAATTGGTGCTTCTGGATCAGAACAATTCAGCAGGTTGCCTAAATACTGCTTGCTTGTCACTAAAATTTTTCTTGGTTCAGTCATCATATTGCCATTTAAATCCTTCATCACCTTGGTTTTGTAATTAAAACCTTTTCTAATTTTGTTGATGGTACCATACATTTTCTGTTGTTACTTTTATGATATTCATGAATAGATTTAAACTGTGTTTTAGGAATTGTTCTTTTTCTTCCAGTTAATTTTGCTTGTCTGCCTTTGAGCCTGCCGATAAGGAAGTTCTATTTCAGGATTGTTATTTGTTTGCAACCATTTTTACATAGTTTCATAACCTTGTCTTCAGCTTCTTCACACTCTTCATCGACTAATTTCTTCCTGCCTTTCTTAGCACTCTGCAGGTTATTATCTGCAGCTGTGAGGATGACTTCTTTTACATTATTCCAGTATTCATCACTGGTCATTTCAAGGCTTTCTTCCATATTACTTAATTTTGTATCCTGCCTGGAAGGTGGCGCATGGGTCTGCTCCTGAAAACTGGGGGGTAGGCTGAATGTAGGAAGCTAGGAGGAGCAGGTGAGGTAGAGCACTTGGTACTGCAAATAAAAGTGGTTTTACTATGTACTTAGCTTTGGCTGAGATGAGCACCTAGGTGCGAAGCCATACATCAAGTTACAAACAGTCGCCCACTATGAAATAGAAACAATGTTGCTTGGTCATCTACTCAGAGTCAAATGGGCTGAATCTGGAGCGGCGCTCATAGAGCTGCACAGCATTGACTAGAGGGCGCTGTCGTCAGTGTCTGTCGTAGTGCCAACCTAAGAACTTGCACCTACGCCGTGGCATCATAGCTATCAGTACCACACTTAAGGCCTCAAACCGGTTTGAAACTTCAACTTTGTACTTCATTATTCCTTCTGTCCATATCACATTCTACAAATCAATTTGATACTGCCTTCATCTTGGTTTCCATTGTGCTTATTACTAGATTATGATCTGACCCCCATTTCAGCTCCTCGGAAGGATCATATGTCACTAATTGTTTTTCTGTGTTTGCTGTCTATGAGAACATGATCAATCTGATTTGCTGTTTTCTTATCACTTGAGTACCATGTTTCTTTATGCATTCTTTTATGAGGGTAGGTAGTACTGCTAATGATCATACTTGTTGATGCAGCGAAATCTATTAGCCAAATGGCATTGTCATTACTTTCCTCATTCAGACTTTGTTTTTCCAATAGTTGGTTTGAAAATATCCTCTTTTCCTATCTTTGCATTAAAATCACCTATTACTATCTTGATATCATGTTTTGGTAGTTTGTTCCACGGGTCCGATAAGTTTTCATAGAAGTTATCCTATATTACATCATCTTTGTTATTAGTTAGTGCATGACAGTTTATTACTGACAAGTTGAACCACTTGGACCTGATTGTAAGATATCATAGTCTTTCATCAATGGTTTTAAACTTTATTAATGTAGGTAGAATAGCATTTAGTACACAGAAGGCCATTCCAAATTCATGATAGCCATTTTCTTTACCACTGTTGAATATTATGTACTTATCTATATCTTGTATATCCTGACCTAATAGTCATGTTTCCTGTATTGCTGCTATTGCTACATTGTTAATGTCTAGTTGTTTGCTGAGTCTTTGGAAGGATCCTGTTTTAAACATACTCCGTACATTCCATGTTCCAACTCTCATGTTAGATTTCCATTGCAAGGTCATCATATTTTGGGGTCCATTTTTCATCCGAGGCATATGTGAGATATTTGTAATATTAGAGTTTTCCATAGGTGGCTTATTGGCCCTGCGTACAACTGTCCAACCTGGAGGACCAGGTCTTTTTCTGTAGGGGTGTTCCTCCCTTAGCCTTTGTAGATTCCTCTACCTACTACAAGGCAGCAATGCTGATCTTGGTCCACCCCAAGCGTTTTATTTTTTCATCATATCTGATGAGCTCTCCCCTATCCGCTGCCACCTGGGGAGCTGCCTGATGGGAGACCAGCAAACTTAATTGTGTACCTGTTTTGGCACTTCCAGTTTTATTTAAATTGTTTCCCTGTCATGAATAGAGTGTACTGATGTAATTTCAGGGTCAATCTTTTCTTTTATACCTGTATTTTCTAGCAAAATTATATATGTTGTATGTGTTTCAAATGGACTTTAAATGATTTTCTTATGTATGGAAAATTTTTGAATTCATCTATGAATTCCCAGTTATATTAGTGATGGGCTGCTACTTCGCTGGACTGATATTCAGCAGGAGTTGCATTCAAATCCTTATGGTGATCCAGATTAAGGTTTTCTGTAGCTACTCTATACAGATTTCGATTTTTTGGGCTACAAACTGGGAAAAGAAAGGAGGATTAGACTTTAGCATCCATTCAATAGAGCACAAGCTTGGATCAGAAAAGTATGGGGAAGGAAACTGGCCATGCCCTTTTCAAAGGAACCATCCTGAATTTGGATAGTTTGATGAGGATTTGAACCATTGTCCTGCTGGAGGTGAGTCTACTGAGCTAATCATCAGTGCAAACTGGGAAAATGTAGTGCAGCTGTTAACCTTTGGAGTAACAACAACATTTTAAAAAAATAATTTTAAAATTTTTCACAGAATTGGCCTTTATTGTCACAGTAAGCAATGAATACAAGAAGAAATTGGCAAGAAGTAAAAATTCAGTTGTTTTAAGAAAGTGTTTCACTTTGGAGCCTCTGGCACATGCAGTTTTCGACCACCAGTCATTTCATTAGATATATTAGGAAGTAGTTTTGCATTTTTCTTAGACACAATCACACCTCTTGAAATTTCCATGAATGCATAACGCCTAAAACAAATGCTAGTTCTAAATAACAAGCAACAATGTGCCTAAAAGTTAATAAGTTTATATCAAAAGGATGTACTACTCCAGTGGTTTCATTTCCAAACCACTTGTAACAGCAGTAGAACAAAATGAAATTTATATTTCGGTAACTTTAGATATACTTACTTCCGCTGTCAGTGATGCCACCTATATGATCAGTATTAAAAAAAAAAAAAAAAAAGAAAAATAAAGAAGGCACAATCTCTTACAATCATGAAGTATAATGTCCATGCTGAACATTGCTTTGAATGTTGTGAGTGTCTGCTACAGTGAACTACATTTGTAGAAGTACCTGTGTATCACTAGTTGTCTCTGTCTTGCAATAGCATTGGTGGTTTCATGCAAAAGGTACTGCTACAAAAATAAAAATAAAATAATAATAATAGTAATAATAAGATTATGGTTTCAGGCAGAAACCACTAGTACTCAGAGGGCTAAGGAAATTTTATACAGAGCTCTAGTGTGCAATGTTTGGGGTTCTTGTCATTTTAACTTGATGGAAAATGTTGAAATTCAGATATACTGAAATACTCCTTTGACTCGTCCTTAGAACTTCTGTGTTGTCATGCTAAATGTCGCTCTCACCTACAACTGTAATCCACATGCCCTTATTGCATGTGAGGAAAATTACATGACAATTATTCTGAAGATTAACTATGAAACATTAATTGGCAGACTTAGATCAAGTCTCTGCACTGCTACACTTTTTTATTTAGTTTTTAGGGAACCCTCATGGGATCAAATTTGTTGTCTGTCTGTCTGTCTGATTGTTGAGACCCTATTTTCTCAGGTATCAAGTTGAAATTTGTATGACATACTAATGTCTATGGACATGCGGCAGTGTAAAAAGCTTCTAAGTCACTGCATTCAGAAGATATGCCCATATATGTCACCTTATTTGATACTTGTGAACTCAGTTGTCTGAACCTATGAATGGACTATTTATGTACATGTTGTTCCTGACAGTCTAGCAGTAAAGCACATGCCTGGAAACTGAGAAGCCATGCGATCAAATCACGGGCAGACCATGGATTTTTCAGTCCTTGATTTAACCTAGTATACACCTCTCAAAGATGTGAAATAACATGTGGTTGGGATTTCACACTGAACTGTAAGTCCCTTCTCTCCTGATGGATAATTGGGGTAGGTCAGGGACACACAGATTGCCAAAGTGGCATCCAACAGAAGGACTTGAACCAGGCCACTGTGTCACATGAAATTATTATTATTATCATTATTATGTATATACATTATTAAGTGTGTACAGAACCCTCAGTATATGAGTCCTGCTCACACTTGTCTAGTTTTTTTGTATTTCATTTAATACTATTCATCCTCTGTTGTTGAGTGGGTTGTGCAAATAATGCCCTATTGGAGAGACAGGGACTTTGTAGCCAATTAGCAGGCAGTTAAGTAGAGTAAGACAGACATAATATCTGGACTTCCCCAAGGAAGTGTTATAGGCCCTCTTTTGTTCCTGATCTATGTTAATGACATAGGAGACAATCTGATTAGCCCTCTTAGATTGTTTGCAGATGATGCTGTCATTTACCGCTTTGTAAAGTCATCAGATGACCAAACCTAATTGCAAAATGATTTAGATAAGATATCTGCATAGTGAGAAAAGTGGCAATAGATACTGAATAAAGAAAAGTGGGAAGTTATTCACATGTGTACTTAAAGAAATCCACTAAATTTCAATTACATGATAAGTCGCACAAATCTGAAGGATGTAAATTCAATTAAGTACTTAGGGATGTTGTTGTTGTGGTCTTCAGTCCTGAGACTGGTTTGATGCAGCTCTCCATGCTAATCTATCCTGTGCAAGCTCCTTCATCTCCCAGTACCTACTGCAACCTACATCCTTCTGAATCTGCTTAGTGTATTCATCTCTTGGTCTCCCTCTACGATTTTTACCCTCCACACTGCCCTCCAATGCTAAATTTGTGATCCCTTGATGCCTCAGGATATGTCCTACCACCCGATCCCTTCTTCTAGTCAAGTTGTGCCACAAACTTCTCTTCTCCCCAATCCTATTCAATACCTCCTCATTAGTTATGTGATCTACCCACCTAATCTTCAAGATTCTTCTGAAGCACCACATTTCGAAAGCTTCTATTCTCTTCTTGTCCAAACTATTTATTTTCCATGTTTCATTTCCATACATGGCTACACTCCATACAAATACTTTCAGAAACGACTTCCTGACACTTTAATCTATACTCGATGTTAACAAATTTCTCTTCTTCAGAAACGCTTTACTTGCCATTGCCAGTCTACATTTTATATCCTCTCTACTTTGACCATTTTCTTAATCTTTCTTCTAAGATAAGTCGTAAGGTTAGTATTGCCTCACGTGTTCCAACATTTCTACGGAATTCAAACTGATCTTCTCCAAGGTCAGCTTCTACCAGTTTTTCCATTCGTCTGTAAATAATTTGCGTTAGTATTTTGCAGCTGTGACTTATTAAACTGATAGTTCGGTAATTTTCACATCTGTCAACACCTGTTTTCTTTAGGACTGGAATTATTATATTCTTCTTGAAGTCTGAGGGTATTTCGCCTGTCTCGTAAATCTTGCTCACCAGATGGTAGAGTTTTGTCAGGACTGGCTCTCCCAAGGCCGTCAGTAGTTCTAATGGAATGTTGTCTACTCCCGGGGCCTTGTTTCGACTCAGGTCTTCCAGTGCTCTGTCAAACTCTTCACGCAGTATCATATCTCTCATTTCATCTTCATCTACATCCTCTTCCATTTCCATAATATTGTCCTCAAGTACATCGCCCTTGTATAGACCCTCTATATACTCCTTCCACCTTTCTGCTTTCCCCTCTTTGCTTAGAACTGGGTTTCCATCTGAGCTCTTGATATTCATACAAGTGGCTCTCTTTTCTCCAAAGGTCTCTTTAATTTTCCTGTAGGCAGTATCTATCTTACCCCTAGTTTGATAAGCCTCTACATCCCTACATTTGTCCTCTAGCCATCCCTGCTTAGCCACTTTGCACTTCCTGTCGATCTCATTTTTGAGACGTTTGTATTCCTTTTTGCCTGCTTCATTTACTGCATTTCTATATTTTCTCCTTTCATCAATTAAATTCAATATTTCTTCTGTTACCCAAGGATTTCTACTAGCCCTCGTCTTTTTACCTACTTTATCCTCTGTTGCCTTCACTGCTTCATCCCTCAGAGCTACCCATTCTTCTTCTACTGTATTTCTTTCCCCCATTCCTGTCAATTGTTCCCTTATGCTGTCCCTGAAACTCTGTACAACCTCTGGATTAGTCAGTTTATCCAGGCCCCATCTCCTTAAATTCCCACCTTTTTGCAATTTCTTCAGTTTTAATCTACAGTTCATAACCAATAGACTGTGGTCAGAGTCCACATCTGCCCCTGGAAATGTCCTACAATTTAAAACCTGGTTCCTAAATCTCTGTCTTACCATTCTATAATCTATCTGATACCTTTTAGTATCTCCAGGATTCTTCCATGTATACAATCTTCTTTTATGATTCTTGAACCAAGTGTTAGCTATGATTAAGTTATGCCCTGTGCAAAATTCTACCAGATGGCTTCCTCTTTCATTTCTTTGCCTCAATCCATATTCACCTACTATGTTTCCTTCTCTCCCTTTTCCAACTGTTGATTTCCAGTCACCCATGACTATTAAATTTTCGTCTCCCTTCACTACCTGAATAATTTCTTTTATCTCATCATACATTTCTTCAATTTCTTCGTCACCTGCAGAGCTAGTTGGCATATAAACTTGTACTACTGTAGTAGGCATGGGGTTCGTGTCTGTCTTGGCCACTATAATACATTCACTATGCTGTTTGTAGTAGCTTACCCGCACTCCTATTTTTTTATTCATTATTAAACCTACTCCTGCATTACCCCTATTTGTTTTGTATTTATAACCCTGTATTCACCTGTCCAGAAGACTTGTTCCTCCTGCCACCGAACTTCACTAATTCCCACTATATCTAACTTTAACCTATCCATTTCCCTTTTTAAATTTTCTAACCTACCTGCCCGATTAAGGGATCTGACATTCCACACTCCGATCCGTAGAATGCCAGTTTTCTTTCTGCTGATAGTGACGTCCTCTTGAGTAGTCCGTGCCTGGAGATCCAAATGGGGGACTATTTTACCTCCGGAATATTTTACCCAAGAGGACGCCATCATCATTTAACCATACAGTAAAGCTGGATGCCCTCGGGAAAAATTACGGGTGTAGTTTCCCCTTGCTTTCAGCCGTTCGCAGTACAACAACAGTAAGGCCGTTTTGGTTAATGTTACAAGGCCAGATCAGTCAATCATCCAGACTGTTGCCCCTGCAGCTACTGAAAAGGCTGCTGCCCCTATTCAGGAACCACACGTTTGTCTGGCCTCTCAACAGATACCCCTCCGCTGTGGTTGCACCTACGGTACGGCTATCTGTATCGTTGAGGAATGCAAGCCGCCCCACCAACGGCAAGGTCCATGGTTCTTGGGGGGAGGACTTAGGGATTACAATTATAAATAACCTAAATTGGAATGATCACATCGATAATATTGTGGGTAGAACAAACCAGAGACTGTGATTCATTGGCAGAACACTTAGAAGGTGCGACAGGTCTTCTAAAGAGACTGTTTACACCACACTTTTCTGCCCCTGGAGTATTGCTGTGTGGTGTGGGATCCGCATCAGGTTGGACTGACAGATGACACGAAAAAATTTCAAAGAAGGCCAGCTCGTTTTGTATTATCACAAAATAGGGGAGATAGTGCCACAGGCATGATATGTGAATTGGAATGGCAATCATTAAAACAAAGGTATTTTTTGTTGTGATAGGATCTTCTTTTGAAATCTGAATCATCAGTTTTCTCCTCCAGTTGCAAAAACATTCTATTGGCACTCACCTACGTAGGGAGATATGATCATCATGATAAAATAAGAGAAATCAGGGCTCACACTGAAAAAATTAAGTGCTCATTTTTCCTGTGCACAGTTCAAGAGTGGAATGGTAGAGAGACAGCTTGAAGGTGATTCATTGACCCCTCTGCCAGGCACTTTATTGTGAATAGCAATATAATCATGCAGATGTAGATGTAGATGAAGTTGGTAGTTACCGGATCAAGGGAAACCTACCAGAACGTAGGGCAGAACTTGGAAAAGCAGACTTTTGGTTTCTGGGGCAATATATCCCAGACAAAAATATAAAAGCCTGGTGTGTGTGTAAATGTAATTGTTTGTGTTTATACAGAGTAAAGTTGATGACTTACCCGACACTTGTAGGGTACCATGTCGGGCACACTTACGAAATAGTGTTAAATATTACATTTTCCTACAAAATTTTGGATAGTCTGTAATTCCACTTTCTGTTGTTTTAGGTAAGATAGGTGTCATAGTTATTGGCCTGTAATTTCCTGGATAGTATTTGCTGCTACCTTTGTATCTAGGGGTCACATCACATTTTTTTAGACCTGTAGGAAATTTCCTTTTGTTATGGCTAAGATGATAAGAAAAGTCAAGGGCTTTATTACTCACTGCAGGCAGCATTTAATTACTCTGCTTGATGTATTGTCTAGTTTCACAGTAATTTTTGCTGTTAAACTATAAAGCATTTTTAAATTTCAGAGTCATTTGTTTGGAAATTGAATAAAAATTGTATCTTATGACAAGTACTTTGTATGCTTTTGTGACAGAATTTTGCCTCATTAATTTGTCTCCTACCGCACCATAATGTCAGTTTCAAATATTACTGACTTCCTGAGAGGCCATTGTTTTCTTCCCATTCTTCTTGTTAGTTATGTTTCTACTGTTTCTCATGTCTTTATCTTCCTTTTCTCTCTTTATGTGATACTATATGGTCTTTGTGATATTAGTAGCAGCTACCATTCCGTTTTTATTGCTTTTATCATTTTTTATGTGATCTCTTCTTGTCTCTATAGGCATCATAATTTTCTTGTGTTGGTTTTACTTAGCAATATTCATATATAGTTCTTAGCTCTTCCCTCTTATTTATTACATCTGTTATGACTCATTTTTATTGTACTTATCATTTGTATTTCTACTTACAACTGGGCATGTAATACGTATGTAATATGCAATATATATATATATATATATATATATATATATATATATATATATATATATATATATATATATATATATATATATATATGTTGTTGTCTAATGTTTTGTAAAATTATTCCCATATTTTACTTATGTTTGTTTGTTAAATATCAGTCCATTCATCAGACTCTGCTAATCTTTATAGGCTGACTAGGATTGCTGGCTTGTTAGTTGCAACTCTCTAAGGATTTTTCTAACTTTGCTGTCTTGTCAGATAATTCAGTTCATACCCCATAGTGATCTGCAGTAGCTATATTTAAGACTTGCACATTTTGTCTGTGATCTGGTATATTGGTTATTACATGATATGCAGTACTGTATTCACATCTTTGTATTTTAACTGCACCCTATGGGACTATTTACAACTAAATTAAGATAATACATGTTGATTAGATCATCAGATCTCTGTGTATAACAGATGTCTTTCAGTGAGTTCATATTTAGATTGCCTGGTGCTCCTTTACAAAATCATTCATCTGACTGGTGATCTGTATATCCGTAATAGCAAATTCTTTTTTACTTTGAACATTGTCTGTACTACTGCTGATTGTGATAATGTTTCTGTACAGTTGTCCACTGAGTATGGAATGCAGTCCCCATTTCACTGTGTACATGTACTGCAACTCGTCTACCTTTATATTCAGATCTGCACAAGTAAGCCACCTTTTTGTAGTCCTGTATGTTGTAAATACTAATTTCATTTTTCAGAATGAATTTTTCACTCTACAGTGGAGTGTGCAATGAAATCACACTTACTGGCAGATTAAAACTGTGTGTTGGACCAGTACTCAGACCGGTCTCAAACCCAGGATCTTTACCTTTAATGGGCAAGTGCTCTATCAACTGAGCTACCCAAGCATAATGCATGACCCATCCTCACAGCTTTACTTCTGCCAGTACCTCAACTCCTACCTTCCAAACTTCACAGAAGTTCTCCTACATAACTGGCACTCCTCGAGGAAAGGATTTTCCGGAGATGTGGCTTAGCCAAAGCCTGACAGATTGTTTCCAGAACGCATTTTTCAATCTGCAGTGGAGTGTGCACTGATATGGAATCTCCTGGCAGATCAACACTGTGTGCCAGACAGGGACTCATACCCAGGAGATTTGCCTTTTGCGGGCATCTAATTTACATGATACACACCGTTTGTTCTGATGAAAAATTCTTACAGTTGAAACATGTTTTATATGTATATCTAAATATTTTATGAAACCTTTTTTCTCAGCTACTGGTGCCAACAATCTCAATCCTTCATATATTTGTATTTATTTCTCTTTTCCTGGATTTTGCTGGCAGCTTCTCTGCTGGCCATAATGCTTTTTACTCTGGTGAGGAAAGTGTTATTTCTTCTTCTTCCTCTTCTCCTTCTCCTCCTTATGCAGGGCAGAGTGATGTTTCTTCTTTTTTTTCCTTTTATTCTAAGTCTGTGATAGTCCTTCATTTTCATGAGAGAGTGATGATGCCTCTTCTTCTGAGGGAGACAGAGATGTTTCATCCTCTTCTGCAGGGCACAGTGGAGTTTCTTCTTTTTGCTTCATCCTGAGTTTGTGATGATCCCTCTTTGCATGGAGATAGTGACAGCACTTCTTTTCCTTTTGTTGTTGACAGTAGGATTGGCTATGTATTTGTGCGTACCATAACTGTTTTGCCAAAATTCTTCCTGTGCAGGCCATGTTTCATAAAATGGTCTCTTGCTGAGCTTGTAGCTTCAGTAAATGTTATATCTTGAAAACTTCTACAGATCTAGGATTTTCTGTTTGTGCTGATAATTTCTTTACTTATACGTGAACCTTCATTTACACCATGCCTCTGTGGGACACCTACAACAAAAGCATTTGAATGTGAGTTTCTTTTCTTTTTTGTCAATGTTTTACCAGCTTTTAGCACTTCACATAGAAGGGCATTAGGCTTGATAGGGGCAAGTACTTTGAATTTCATTTGCATGGTTGCCATAATACCTGCTGAGCCTCTTCCATGGCTATCAGAAAATTCTCCCTTCTTATTTTTCATATTTAATTACTCATTTCATAAGTACTTTGCCTTTTCTTAAATCTTCAAAACACTTGCTGGTGACGGAAGTTCATTTTTCATTTTACTTGTTTGAGTGCAACTCCATCTGGTGACAGCAGGTCAGATTTATTTGTTATTTGGAGTTAAAAAATTTTCTCACTTGATTTTGCATGCCAGCTTATTTTAGGCCTAAGAAATGGGTGAATTTATGTGTTTTGTTCTTCTTTAAGATTTTTAAACATTTTTTCAAATTAATCAAGTATCATTTAGCAACCAAAATGTCCTGTTCTAATGCATACATTAAGTTTTCTTCCCATGCAGCATCATATTTTGCTGATGCCATTGATTGCCAATCACTGTGAATTACAGTACAGTACCATCACATTCTGTCCACCTCTGAAGCTGTCGCTATCTGCCATGTCGGGGATAACTGGTTCCTTTCAAATTTCCTTTTGATTGCCCCTATTATTTTTGAAGTTTGAGATCTTTGTTGTTTTAAGCTGATAAAGTGTTCACTTCTTGTGGTGGAGTACCATTTCTGCTTGGCCTGTTTTCTAAACAATAATGCTTTTTCATGTTGTTCATTCCACCATCTTTGTTTTTATGTCTTTTGTCTAGTGCTATTTCAAGGGCTGTTTTGACTAGTTTTGTTTTAATCTTCTCCCAGGCTTCTGAATCTATATTTAGCCATTGCTGAAATTCTTGTTTCTTCACTTTTTTTGCTTCAGTATCAATTTTTTGATCCTAGGCTCTTCTCTTGGAATCTTTGTTTGTGGAATAAATTTCATTTTTATTGTGATTAGACAGTGATCTGTTTCTATATTTGTACACTTTCTAACTTTTGTGCTCATGATTTCTTTTTGATTATTAAAAGATATAGTTGCATGGTTGATGTGAGCTTCTCCTACATCTGTATTAGGCAATTTCCAAGCTTTTTGTTTTATAGGATGTTTCTTAAAATTTATGGACACTAATTTGAGATTGAAGCTTCTGCACATTACTATTAGTCATAGCCACATTACTCTATTTTTATATAAATCAATGTAAAAAGAATTTGTATACATTTTATAAAAGTGTACTAACAAATCCCACATGAAAGTGGCGAAAATCATAGAAATTATTTTTTCACTAGTTAAATCTCACAGACTTAGCAAAAGTCAATAGTCTTTTTCCTTGTTTATGGAATATTCTGTTGGTACTTGGAGGAAGATTGACTTATTGAGAACTTAATTGCACAATATTGATGTTCCACAATAATTTTTATAGTTTATTATTAACTGGATTCCAGGTTTATAGGCCATCCTCAGTTGATAGCAGCTTCATTAAAACTACCAAAAAATGTTATTGTGGAACATTAATACTGCATAGGCTATTTAAGTTTTTAATTTTTTTCTTGTGGTTAATAAAGTAATTTATTTCTTCTATTTAGGTCTGCAAACCTACTGTCTGAACAGAAAAAAGTTTCGAGCAACAATCATCTACCTCCTGCATATGTGGCTGAACCAGCAGAAGAACAACATGAAAAATCAACTATCTGTGGATGTATACCTTGTTCACCTGAGGCAAAAGAAACATGGACAGAAATGTTAGACTTTTCCCTCCTGAAGGATGTTATATTCATCCTATTCGCAGCCTCAAACTTCCTTACCAGTATTGGGTTCAACATACCATATGTGTATATTGTGGTAATGTATTAATTATTTTAATTTTAACAAATATTATTAACTTTGTGATAACTACATTAATAGTGAAGGTAATTGAAGAATCGAACAATCTTGAATTCTCTCTGTGGTGGGACTGTATAGTGAGGACCTGTATATATCCTGTTGGAAGAGCATTTGTTATAATTTATAGTGAATATTTGTGCCATAGCAGGACTCAAAATTGGACCTTGTGCTTAATGCAAGCAGTTGCCTTAACCATTTAGGCCATCCAAGCATGCTTCCCACCTGACTAAAATTCCCAGCCAGTTACATACTACTAGCATAGCATCACCTATCCATGAACACATCACTTGCCACATAAAAATGAAAAAGCTTGCATACTTTGCCTACTTTCATTCCATAATGTCATATGGTATAATACTTTGGGTTAACTCTTCAAGTCAAACAAAAGTTTTCAGAGTCCAAAAGCGTGTAATACGTATTATTTGTGGAGTAAATTCACGGACATCCTGTAGAAACCTCTTCAAAGAACTGGGTATACTAACTACTGCCTCTCAGTATATTTACTCATTAATGAAATTTGTCCTAAATAATATATCTCTTTTTCCAACAAACAGCTCAGTTCATACATACAATACCAGGAACAAAAATGATCTGCACAAGGACTTAAAAGCACTTACTTTAGTTCAAAAAGGGGTCCACTACTCAGGAACACACATCTTCAATAATTTGCCAGTAAACATAAAAAATTTAGTTGCAAATAAAGATCAGTTTAAAAGGAGCCTGAAAGACTTACTAGTGGCCAACTCCTTCTACTCCATTGACGAATTTTTTGATAGAAACAAATGATGTATTGTATATATTTATACTATTAGTATTGTTATTTCAGCTTTAAAAAAAATTGACATGTTCCACATCCACGAGGATCTCCTCAGCATGGATCCATGGAACGAAAAACTAATCTAATCTAATCTAATCTAATCTTCCCATAAGAGGTCAGACTCGATGTGCGGCCACGTTGAAAGAATGGATCTTTGGTCATCACACCTTACTTATATATACATGTGTGGTGTCTGTTCCTGTGGACATGGCTGAAAGAACAGATACTACACATTTATAATATAATATTTCTCAACTTCATTCAATGCTTAAAACAGGAGTGGTGAATGGTGACAGATGTGAATTAGCATTCAATTACTGTAGGTAAAATGTAGGTTTTTAAATAAGGATTTAAACATAAAAAAACTGCCATGCATTTGAAACGTAAATTTTTTGATTAAGTTGCCAGCTAATTGGGCTCAAATTTCATCCATGGCCCATGTAAGGTGGTAGATACATGATGGGGCACATGCACATTTTGCTGCCAATGGAAGTCAACATCTACATCCTAATATTGTGTAATGATATGAATATAATAGAGGAAAACATTCCACGTGGGAAAAATATATCTAAAAACAAAGATATTGAGACTTACCAAACAAAAGTGCTGGCAGGTCGATAGACACACAAACAAACACAAACATACACACAAAATTCTAGCTTTCGCAGCCAATGGTTGTTTCGTCAGGAAAGAGCGAAGGAGAGGGAAAGACGAAAAGATGTGGGTTTTAAGGGAGAGGGTAAGGAGTCATTCCAATCCTGGGAGCGGAAAGACTTACCTTAGGGGGAAAAAAGGACAGGTATACACTCGCACACACACATATCCATCCGCACATACACAGACACAAGCAGACATTTTCAAATGTCTGCTTGTGTCTGTCCTTTTTTCCCCTTAAGGTAAGTCTTTTCGCTCCCGGGATTGGAACGACTCCTTACCCTCTCCCTTAAAACCCACATCCTTTCGTCTTTCTCTCTCCTTCCCTCCTTCCTGACGAAGCAACCGTTGGTTGCGAAAGCTAGAATTTTGTGTGTATGTTTGTGTTTGTTTGTGTGTCTATCGACCTGCCAGTGCTTTTGTTTGGTAAGTCTCATCATCTTTGTTTTTAGATATACTAATATTGTCTAAGATGGATAGATCAAACAGTGCTTGTACCTTGGACTCAAAGATCATCTGACCTCAGTGCTCTGGACTTCTCCATCTGTGGTCATCTCTAAAGCGAAGTGCACAGCACTCCTGTTAATAAAGTTGAAGAACTGGAGAAGCAAAATGCACAGTCTTCTCAAGATTTACTAGATGATGTGGTGGCTTTTGAAAGATTTCATAAGTCATTGCAAAGTTGAGTGCAATATTGCATCAAAATGTATGACAAATGGAACACCCCCTTTAACAACTATGAGTGAACAGTAAATTATATTGTGTAACATTTTGAAGCAGTATTGTGTTAATGACTGATTGTCGATCCAGGTTTTAAAATTCAGATAGCCTATTTAATCAGTGGTTAAAAAAAGAATGCCTTTAATATACTTTAAATGTATGCAGGTTGCTGATTTCTGTTATTGCATCTGCCAGAAGTTACAAATTTTTGAATCCAAATTCTTGACCAAATTTTGAAAACTGATACAAACCCTTTGTGAAATTGAAGTTCCATTTAGGGCATGGTGTTCTTCTCTAGTTTTATCATTATTGAAAGAAATGTCAAAATGGAGATGTGACAGGATTATGTATATGACTACAAAGCTCAACATGCTTTTCAGCAGAATGCTCAGTGAATGACACTAAATTATGTTCATCTACTCCATTTATGTTGCTATCCAGTCAGTTCCAGGAAACTCACAATGAAATCCAAGCCACAGACCAACTTATAATTTTGCGTAGATACAAGGCATTGTCAGAAATCCTATGACAGACTGGTGATCGAAGTCCAAACTTTTGTATCTCTCATTGAGGTATTGAACCACATTATTATGTTTCTTAGCTTGGAACTTCAAGTTACTTGTCAAGATACATAACTCTCCTCTGGTCTCTTGGTATTAATTTAGACTCTTCACTTTAACTGTTACTTAATCTGATGTTGAAATTATGTATGTACCTGGTTCGTGAAACTTGTTTACATAGTCAAACAATGGAAAATCCAGGATGGAATGTAACAATATGATGAGATGGAAAGTTGCTACACACCATATAGTGGAGATGCTGAGTCACAGATAGGCACAACAAAGAGATTTTCACACTTAAAGCTTTCAGCCAATGGCCATTGTCAACAATATACACACACACACAAACACACACACACACACACACACACACACACACACACACACACACATGTGCACACACACGTGCACACACGCACACACACACACACGCACACACACACACACACACACACACACACACACACACACACACTCACTCACTCAAATGCAACTCACACACGACTGCAATCTCAGGCAACTGAAACCATACTGTGAATAGCAGCATCATTGCATGATGGGAGGGGCAATTGGGTGGGGGAAAGGAGGAGGCTGGAACGGGGAGGGTGAGGGATAAGGGATAGTATGCTGGGGATGGTGATGGCGGGCTGCTGCAGGTTGGGCGACAGGCAGGGGAGATGGTGACCGGGGGGGGGGGGGGGGGGGGAGGAGGAAGGAAGTAGTGGAAAAGGAGAGACATGAAAGAAGAAATAGAGAGAAAAATAAAATAAATAAATAAAAAATAATAAATTAATAAAAAAAATAGAAGTCCCTTCTGTACAGCCCAGCCACCCATGGTCGTTGCATCTGCAGTGATGAGCGGTTCCTCTCAAAATATACTGAGGGTCTCACTGAAGCCTTCACTGATCATAATTATCCTCCCAACCTTGTACAAAAACAAATCTCCCGTACCTTATCTTTCCAGTCTCCCACCACCTCCCAAAGCCCCACTGTCCGGCCACAGAGGAGTGTTCCCCTCGCAACTCAGTACAATCCAAGACTGGAGCAACTGAATTACATTCTCCACCAGGGTTTCAATCACCTCTCATTGTGCCCTGAAATGAGAAATGTCTTGCCCAATATCCTTCCCACTCCTCCCAGAGTAGTACTCCACTGTCCACCAAACCTACACAAATACTCATCCATCCTTACACAACCCTGGCTCTCAATCCCTTACCTCATAGCTCATACCCCTGTAACAGACCTAGATGCAAGACCTGTCCTCCCACCACCACCTACTCCAGTCTGGTCACTAACATCGCCTACCCCGTCAAAGACAGGGCTACCTGTGAAACCAGTCATGTGGTCTACAAGCTAAGCTGCAACCACTGTGCTGCATTCTATGTAGGCATGACAACCAACAAGCTGTCTGTCCACATGAATGGCCACCGGCAAATTGTGGCCAAGAAACAAGTGGGACACCCTATTGCTGAACACACTACCAAACATGATATCCTTCATTTCAATGACTGCTTCACAGCCTGTGCCATACGGATCCTTCCCACCAACACCAGCTTTTCTGAATTGCGCAGGTGGGAACTTTCCCTGCAATATATCCTATGTTACCATAACCCTCCTGGCCTCAACCTTTGTTAGTCGCTGTCCTCACCCATCCAGCCCCTTCCCTGCTCCCATTCCAGCACTACACAGCCGTCATTCCACCACCACACCCAGCCTTTATTTATTTATTTTTATTTATTTTATTATTTTATTTATTTCTCTCTATTTCTGTTTACATAGTTATTTTGTGGATCTTTAAAGGTTAAGTAAAACAGACACATTACACTGACATGTAAACAGGAAAGATAATCTAACTTCAATTTAGACCAGGAAACATATTTCAGAAACTTTAATATATTGACATTGCACTCTATTAATCTCCTTAATTAATACAATTAGCTCATGTCTCTCATTCCAACAACATCTACATCTATACTTTACAAACCACTGTGAAGCAAATGGCACAATGTACTACTTATTAGGGCTTTATGCCATTTAATTCACATGTGGAGTGCTGGAAGATTGAATGATGAAACACATCTGTGCAAGCTTTAATTAATCTAATCTCGTCTTTGTCATCCCTTTAGGAGTGATAAGTAGAGATTTGTAGATTGCTCACTTCAAGTTGGTTCTTGAAACTTCATAAGTAGGGTTTCAGGGGACAGTTTGCATCTATCTTCAAGTGTCTACTAACTCAGTTTTCTCAGCCCTCCCATGTATCAAACAAACCTGTGACCATTCACACTGCTCTTCTTTGTATACATACAATATCTGCTGTTAGTCCTATGTGGTACAGGTCACACACATATAAGCAATATTCTAGGATGGGTTGCAAGAGTGAATCTTGGTAGAAATGTAGAAGGATCCTGAAATTCTATCTGAGGAATAAGAAGTTTTCATCTTCAACCATTTCTCTGTTTTCCACTAGGATCTTATGAAAGCTTCAGTTTTCAAAGAACTTAAAACCCAGTCTGTTCTCCAGATTTTAAACTGTTCACTTACTGTTCTATAACCAAGTCTGAATTCCAAGGAAAACTAAAAATATACGTTGTTAGTCCTTCCTTCTATAAATTTTATGACTACTGAAAACTTTAGTGATTTCTAAGATTTTCATCGTGAGACTGATTGATGATTCAGGCTTCTGGCTGAGTTAATGATTCTGTGTTAAGCACAATATTTCTATGTATAACTTACTTGTATTCTGCAGGTACTCTGAGCACTGGTTTTGTGTAGGCTTAGTGCCTAAGCTACGTCCATTCTGTCTGAGTTGGCAAAACACGTAAGAACACTGCACAGAGCACTTAAGAAGAGAACTTTATCAATTACTGAAACATTATGCACAAGATTCAGTTGGCAGTTTGTGTAAATACCTTAAGCATATTATCAATTAAAACCACTCATTCACAGTAAGACACTTAAAAATTGTTCGTGGTAAAGAGACATTTATTCTTACAGCATTAAGGAACTGTTATTCTGTTCATAAAAATTGTTAGAGTTTTAGAGTCTTGTCAAAAGCAGTAAATAAACAGCAGTTAATTAATGTAATAGCATAATAGCAGCTTTTTTATATTTATTTTCAAAGTAGTGCATTTTTTGCTGTTTCAATCTAACATGTGTGTGCTTAAACTGTTTAGGGCAGTTTAGTCAGTGACAGCCATTCACTCTAATTCTCACAGTAAATTTATCAACTAGAATACCTAAATACTCTTAGACAGTCATTAATAATATCATTATAGACAAATCAAAGTGACAAAATCACAACACAAAACCAACAATCAACAGCCTATCAGGCTACAAAATGTAGCTCCTCATTCTAGGTGTAAGTACTGAGCAGGTAAAAGGCCTCCTAAATCTGAGTACAGAAGAAGAGTTAACCTACCAACATTATGAATTTCCTTGAAGAAAACTGCCTATTGACAAACAGTCAACATGGGTTTAGAAAACATTGTTCCGAAACACAACTAGCTCTTTATTAACATGAAGTGTTGAGTGCTACTGACAAGGGATTTCAGATCGATTCTGTATTTCTGGATTTCCGGAAGGCTTTTGACACTGTACCACACAAGTGGCATGTAGTGACATTGCGTGCTTATGGAATATCATCTCAGTTATGTCACTGGATTTGTGATTTCCTGTCAGAGAAGTCACATTTCATAGTAATTGATGGAAAGTCATAGAGTAAAACAGAAGTGATTTCTGGCATTCCCCAAGGTAGTGTTAGAGGGCCTTTGCTGTTCCTTATCTATATAAACGATTTGGGAAACAATCTGAGCAGCCATCTTAGGTTGTCTGCAGATGATTCTGTTGTTTATCAACTTATAAAGTCATCAGAAGATCATAACAAAATGCAAAACGATTTGGAATAGTTATCTGAATGGTGCAAATAGTGACAGTGGACCCTAAATAATGAAACGTATGAGGTCATCCAAATGAGTGCTGAAAGGAATTCATTGAATTTTGGTTACACCATAAATCAGTCTATTCTAAAAGCCTTAAATTCAACTAAATACCTAGGTATTACAATTACTAACAACTTAAATTGGAAGGAACACATACAAAATGTTGTGGGGAAGGCAAAACAAAGACGGTGTTTTATTGGCAGGACACTTGGAAAAAGTAACAGATCTACTAAGGAGACTGCCTACACTACACTTGTCCATCCTCTTTTAGAATACTGCTGTGCAATGTGGGATCCTTACCAGATAGGTCTGACAGGGTACATCGAAAAAGTTCAAAGAAGGGCAGCACGTTTTGTATTATTGTGAAATATGGAAGAGAGTGTCACAGAAATGATACAGGATTTGGGCTGGACATCATTAAAAGAAAGGCGTTTTTCATTGCAATGGAATATTCTCACAAAATTCCAATCACCAACTTTCTCCTTTGAATGCAAAAGTATTTTGTTGACACTGACCTACATAGGGAGAAACGATCACCACAATAAAATAAGGGAAATCACCGCTTGTACGGAATGATATAGGTATTCGTTCTTTCTGCACTCTATACAAGATTGGAATAATAGAGAATTGTGAAGGTGGTTTGATGAACCCTGTGCCTGGCACTTAAATGTGATTTGCAGAGTATCCATGTAGATGTAGATGTAGATGTAGATGAAATGTTTAAGTAACTGGTGAAAGATATGAATTGGGAATATGTTTACAGTGCTCATGACTGAATAAAAACTACAACACTTTCACTGAAATAAAGGTGTCCTGTAGGACAAAAAACAGCTCCAATGGTGTCAGTTTAGCTCTTACAAGGAATACTGCAGAATATTAAGCAAAGTAATCCAGACATGTACATAAATTTGCTGTGAGGAAAAGATAGCAATATGAAACAACAAAATAAAAACAATATGGAATATAGTGAAAGAGGAGACTGCTGTAACTAGAAATGTACAGTAAGAGACAGCTTTAAGGGTACATAATACATTGGTAACAGATTGGTGTAGTGTGGCAGATCTCTTTAACAAGTACATTATATTTGTCGCTGATAAGGTAGGATTGTCAGGACCAGTAAACAATGCCCTAGAATATCTGAGACTAGCCTTGACAAAAAGCTTCACTTAGATGGATGTGGCACTCACTTCATCAAATGAAGTAACTTCCATAATAAAAGCTTTAAAACCTAGGCATTCTAGTTGTTTGATGAAACATCAACAAAGTTTGTTAAAGAGTGTTCTAGTGAGTTCAGTAAAATCTTAAATTATTTGTGCAATAAGTCTTATCACTGAAACATTTCCTGACTGACTGAAGTATGTTGAAATTAAACCTCTGTTCAAGAAAGGGATAAAGAAATGCCATCAAGCTGCAGACCAGTTTCTTTTTTGCCAGCCTTCTCAAAGAAATTTATAAAAGGTAATGTAGAGGCAGCTTTTTAATCACAAATAACATACATTCCAAAATACATTTTGGATTTATGAAGGCTTCTGAGAATGCTATTCACACATAAAGTGAGTATGTACTTAATTCATTAGATAATAATTTACAGGTTACAGGTGTTTTCTGTGATTTGTCAAAGGCATTTGACTGTGTGAATCACAACATACTTTCAACTAAATTAGGGTACTGTGGCTTCACTGGCAATGCTGAAAAATGGTTCTACACATATCTCGAAAATGGAAAACAAAGGGTTTCATTACGAGAAACTGAAGCTATAGTCATCATCAGATTGGGAAATAATGACATGTGGGGTCACACAAGGGTCCATCTTAAGGCCATTGCTTTTCCTTGCTTACATAATGACCTCTTATCAGTTATATTCCCAGATAAAGAGTTTCTTTTGTTTACAGATAATAGAAGTATTGCAATGAATAGCAAGTTAAACATAGTTTTAGAAAGGGCTGCTAAAGACATTTTCATTAACATTAAAAATGAGTTACAGACAACTTACTGTTGTTAATTTTGAAAGACTCACTACATGTGGTTCAGAACATGTAAGAGGTTCACACCCAGCATATGCAGAAGTATGAACAAGTGCGGATAGATTAGATGTACTTTTCATTCCAATATATTCATAGTTAGGAGATCTTCTAGGATGCAGAACACATCAAAAAACAAGAATACACAATAAATATTTACAAGTAAAAACAAATGTGCTAATGTACCTTTCACAAATTATAATGAAATGGTTCTCATGGATGTGGAATAAGCCAAAAAATTTCAAACAATTTTTGTTTACAAGGTAACATCTTATTTACAATAACTGCATTACTGTGCCATACTTATACAGAAGCCAGACTGTACATATTGCTCACATTATTTGATATTATTAACAACATTTACACATTATTTGGTTCTACTACAAAATTCATCAATGGAGGAGAAGCAGCTGACCACCAATAACTCAGTTAAACTGAAATTTAACTGCTAATAAACTTTTTATGGCTGCTGGCAAGTTACTGAAAATGTATGTTCCTTAATAAATGATACCTTTCTGGAATAAATCTTTGTGAAGATTATTCTTATTTCTGTTGTTGATTTCATGATCTGAGCATTGGTTTGAAAAAGAGGCATGTATTTAAAGACAAATTTCATTAAGCAATAAATATATTGGGAAGCAGCAATTAGTATCCCTAGTTCCCCAAACAGGCCTCTTTAGGATGTTCTTCTACATCTACAATTATTATTCTTCCAATCTTATCCTCTGATCCCTATGTGAGCAACATTTAGGGGATTTAAGTGTACTCATAGATTGATCATTTAAAGCCAGTTTTTGAAACTTGGTTAACAGACTTTCTCGCGATAGTTTATGTCTTATCTTCAAGAGTCTTCCAGTTCAGTTTCTTCAGTATGTGTGTGACACTCTCCCATGGAATAAACAAACCTTGTGCTGGCCTTCTCTGTATTTGTTCATTATCCCCTGTTAGCCCTTTTGCTATGGGTCCCACACACTAGAGCAATATTCTAGAACCAGCTACACAAGTGATTTGTAAGCAATCTTCTTTGTAGACTGACTGCACTTATCCAGTATTCTATCAATAAATTGAATTCTACCACCTGTTTTGCCCACGACTGAACCTATGTGATCATTTCACTTCTGTCCGTACAAAAGTGTTTCACCCAGGTATTTGTATGAGTTGGCCGATTCCCGTGGTGACTCATTGATATTGTAGTCATAGGATACTACGTTTTTTCATTTTGTAAAGTGCACAATTTTACATTTCTGAACATTTAAAGCAAGTTTCCAGTCTTTGCACCACTTTGAAACCATATCAAGATCTGACTTAATGTTTATGCAGCTTCTTTCAGGTAGTACTTTGTTATAGATAACTGCATCATCTGCAAAAAGCTTGCTGTCACTATTAATGATTAATGTTATTTGTAAGATCATTAATATACAACATGAACAGCAAGGATCCTAGCACACTTTCCCGGGCTTACCTTATTTTACATCTGACGACTCTTCTCCATACAAGATAACACGCTGTGTCCTCCTTACCAAAAAGTTTTCAATCCAGTCACAAATTTCACTTGATACTCCATATTATCATCCTTTTGACAGTATGCATAGGTGTGGTACTGAGTCAAATGCTTTTCAGAAATTAAGAAATACTGCATCTACCTGATTGCCTTGATCCAAAGCTTTCAGCATGTCATGTGAGAAAAGTGAGAGCTGGATTTCACACAATCGATGTTTTCAGAATCCATGCTGGTTGGCACTGAGGAGGTCATTCTGTTCAAGTTACCTCATTATGTTTGGGCCCTGGAGATTTATTCAGTTTTAATGATTTGAGCTGTTTCCCAACACCACTGTGACTGATACTGATTTTATTCGTTCTTTCAGTGGTACGAGGATTACATTGGGGCAGTTCTTCTGGGTTTTCCTTTGTAAAGGAGCATTTAAAGTCATAGTTAGGCATTTTAGCTTTTGCTTTGCTAGCCTCAATTTCAATTCCTATCTCATTTGCTAGGGACCGGACACTAACTTTGGTGCCACTGACAGCCTTTACATATGACCAGAATTTCTTTGGGTTCTGTGAAAGATTGTTTGACAATATTCTGCTCTGGTAATCATTGAAGGCATCATGCATTTATCTCTTGACAACCAAACACTTTGTTTTAAATTTATTATGCTCTGTTTCTTTAGAAGTTTCTTTACAGTGACCGTATACCATGGAGGTTCCCTTCCATTACGAACTGTTCTAATAGGTACATATCTGTCCAGTGCATGATCAACTATTCTTTTAAACATGAGCCAGAATTCCTCTACTGGTGCCACCTTGTGCTGAAAGTTTCAAGTTTCTCATTTAGATATGACACTATGCTTGTTTTAGTTGTTCTTCATACTTTTGTAATCATTGTTTCTGTAACAGCATCATAGTCACTGATAACAGTTTTGATGTTGGCATCTTTGAAGATCTATCTGTTGCTGTTAGATCCAATATATTTCCATCATGAGTGGGGTTCCTAACTATCTGTTCTAGGTAGTGTTTTCAGAGAATGCATTTAGTAATTTTTCACAGGATGTTTTATCATGCCCAACACTAACAAAACTGTAATTTTCCCAATTAATTGTTGGACGATTAAAGTCTCCACCAATGATTAGAGTATGACTGGGAACTTACATACAAATGGACTGAGGTTTTCTCTATGCTTTTCAGTTACATCGGGAGATAAGTCTGATGGGCAGTAGAAGGATCCATTTGTCATTTTATGCCCACCCCTGATGCTGAGCCTTGCCCAAATAAGTTCACATGCAGCTTCAGATCTCTGTGGATCTGAGTTTCTTGTCTGTTGCAACAAATATACCACCTCCATTTCCCATTTGCCTATCCTTTCAATATACACTTAATTTTTTCCTAAAAATCTCACTGCTATCACGTTCAGGTCTCAACCAGCTTTTCGTACCTAGTACTATAAGAGCTTCACTGCTTTTTATGAGCACTTCAAACTCTGGCACTTTATTGAGTTCACATTCCTGTTTTGTGTTTTTTTAGGACTCAGAAAGCTTTAGCCTGGCTTGATGAGTTACCCCAAAAAATAACCCCTTGTGGTATTATGGAATGAAAGTAAGCATAGTATCTTAGCTTTTTAAAATTTTTATATCACCTATGTCAGAGAACATTCACACTGTAAATAGAGATTTGTTTTACAACAGTTCTGTGATATGCTCCTCCCTCTTGAATTTATTATCAAGCTGTAACCCCAAGAATTTAACACTATCAAATTCTTCCATCTGCTTTTCATCATATCTTACACATAATGTGATGAGAAACCTCTTTACAAGTTATAAATTGCATATGGCGTTTTTTTTTTATATATAAACATTTAGTGATGAAGAATTGATTAAGAACCATGTATTAATGTCCATGAAAATTTCATTAACTGATCTTTCTTAGACAGTGTCACATTCCTAAGGCTGCAAGTTGATAATAAATTCAGTTAGGAGGAGGATACCAGAGAACTGCTGAAAAGTCTAATCATATTTTTGTTTGCAGTGCAAATATTGTCAGACATAGGTGACATGAAGGTTGCTTCCTTTCATTCCATAATGTCATATAGTATCATATTTTGGGATAACTTTTCAAGTCAAGCAAAAGTTTTCAGAATGCAAAGGCATGTAACCTACATTACTTATGGTGTGATTTTATGAACGTCCTATAGAAACCTGTTCAAGGAACTTGGTATACTACCTACTGCTTCTCAGTATATTTATTCTTGAATGAAGCTTATTGTACATAATATATCCTTTCTTCCCAATAATCAGCTCAGTTCCCAAAATCAATACTATGGACAGAACAAAACGAACTACATTAACTACATAAGACACTTAATGTCACCAAAAAATGGGTCCACTATTTCAGGAATACGTATTTTCAATAAATTGCCAGCAAGCATAAGACATTTAGCTACAATAAAGTTCAATTGAAGAGGTGCCTGGAGGATTTACTTGTGGCTAATCCTTTTTATTCCATTGACAAACTTCTAAACAGAATAATTTGATACACTGTGTTATTATCATCATTATTGTTGTTGCTTGTACTTCAGGTTGAAAGCCACTGGGCATGATGAGCAAATTAATACTATTTTTTATTAAATTTTAAGTTGCATTTGACATGATCAATCATTAATTTCTTCTTTTATCTCAGCACAGATCAAGACAAATCCAGCCCAATAAGCTCTTTCAAAATTTACACTTACAAGTGGAAAGCCCCAAGTTATAAGGCAATAAAACTGTTGTATTTACCATATGTTCAAATAGAAAATTAATATACCCTTTTTCTTTCTGCAGGTACAAGCTGAGAAACAAGGAATATCGAAAGAGTCAGCCAGTTACCTTCTCTCTGCTGTTGGTATAGCTAATACAGTAGGTCGTGTGCTTTTAGGCTACATTTCAGATAAGCCATGGGTCAATCGGTTGTATATATATAATGGGTGCCTTGCAATTTGTGGCATAGGTATGCAATGTTCATTCTTATTATACATAGTCAAATATTTTCTATTATTGGAAATAGTAAGTAGCTTCTTTATGTAAATATACTATTAAGATTCTTCATCAAATATGGAACTTTTGACCTTCACTGGGTAATGTATTATAGAAGTGTTCACTATATGAACTACACAAAATAGTTTAGTATTGATTTTTCTGCCTCAGTTAAATGTGTTACTTTAAAGAACTCATATGTTGTTATTTTGTACTTACAGCAACAGCTATGAGTGTGCTCTGCCATGATTTCTATTCAATGGCATTCTACTGCTGTGTATTTGGTTTTACAATTGGAGCCTATGTTGGGCTAACCTCAGTTATTCTTGTTGATCTTCTTGGCCTTGACAAGCTCACAAATGCCTTTGGACTCCTCTTGCTCTTTGAAGGTGTTGCTTCACTTTTGGGGCCTCCCATTGCTGGTAAGTTTCATAAAGTAATCTCAGATAACCACAGGAAGTTCTACACGTAGCACTGTTCTTTGAATCATAGGCTCTCTTAGTGTTTAACCATACTTAGTTCGTAATTGTGGCACCCAGTTACAGATGAAGTTGTGGCAAAATACTTAGAAAATAAAATATGGTAACTGTCATTATTTGTCACAGCTATCATGAGTACTGCATATACTTTAATTTGAGGTTTCCAAAGCTGTCAGTATGTCTTGAAACCTTTCAGAGAACAGTGAGACACCAGTTATAAGAATATTTTTATTATTGTCAGTCTATTTTTTAAATAAAAACATTTTTCTAAGTTTCTTATGATTGCTTATATCTTGCCAAAAGAAATGGTAACATTCAATCAGAGAAAGTTTTTACAGAAATTTGTTGAAAGCATCTTGATATTTTCAGTTCATTTTTTATTTATGTAGATGTCAGAAATGACAGAGTCCTTTCACAGATGCACAATTCACCAATGAGGCAAAAATGATGTTGCCACCCTCCTCCACACGCACGCGTGCATGTATGCACAGACACACACACACACACACACACACACACACACACACACACACACACACACACACACACACACACATCGTTCCTTTGAAAGTTTTCCTTCTCCATCCTTCCACTATCTGAGCTTGTGCTCCATCTCTAAGACCTCATTGTCAATGGGATGTTAAATACTAATCTGCTCCTCCTCCTTCAACTTGTTACATATAACCAGTAACATACATAATCTGCAAAGAGAATGGAGATTATATCTCAAAACTGGAGTGTTCAAAAATTCATCTATTTACCATTTTCATGTGATGTAGCTCTTTTTTTTTTTTCTTTTGTAGCTTGATAGCCATAGCTCAGATTCCTTATATTTTCCTCTATAACTGCCCAAGTAACCTATTGGAGAAGGACAAGGTTATACATAACACACTGAATCCTGTAATGGAAAGTAAAGAAATTGTGATGATCAAACCAACCATTAGGCTGAGGACTGCTTTGCTTTTCATAGGATTTAAGTATAATGCTGTAACTAGTGACTTAAGATGCTGTTGTGTTTAAGATAGAAACAGTATTACAAAATTGTAGATAACATGTTTCTAGGTCATTAGTTTAAAAGAATTAAAAGCCCTCAGCAATAAAATAAGAAAAACAGTGCTTTGGAAAAAAACTGTGACAAAACAATATTTTTCGAAATGTAGAGAAAAATTAGAATTTTCAGTGACTGTTGCTCTGCAAAATAGTGGAGAATACACCTTTCAACAATTTTGCTTTGGCTATTGGCCACAGTGACAATCAACCCAAATCTTATCAATAATGTGACTCTTCCTGCTTTCCTGATTAATATGTCCAAAGTCTCAAGTCTGCCACCATATCACATTTTGTGTGTACCAAAATATTTCTTCCAGGGAACTGCTCAGCATCATCAGATGGTGACTGCTTGTTTCTGCTGGCAAGTAGCAACTTCTGATGTCTGCACTATTATGGTCTGTTATGGGGGTGTTGTTTGAAAGTGGTGCATGTGCAATCAAGTCGCTTTCAGACAGATGACAGGAGTGTGTTCGAGGTCTCCTACTGGGAGCTGATCTGTGGCCTTACACTCATGCACTGAGGTTCACTGGGTCTGGAAGCTAAATCAAAATTGTTGCTAGATGTAACCTCCTCCCCCTCTATGTTACAGTGTAATTGTAATCAGATATTCTTGTTTTTTCCTATATTTAAACGCAGAAAGCATGGGTGCCAAGTGCTGGTGCACAACCCTATTAAAAATACAGAATAACAAGACTTTCCAATGACAGGCACACTGCAACATAGTAGAGGATCCGTCTACCAAACAATTTGGGTTTGGTTCCCAGCCACAACACCACACAGCACATGCACCAAAGGCCGCAGTTCGGCTTCTGGTAAGGGACTCGGATGGTGCTGCCATCATCCATCTGCAGGCAACTTCATTGTGCATGTGCAACTTTTAAATGTAGGTACTATAACTGACTGTAGCAGTGCAATGACATCATGCAGCTGACTCTGATTTAGGCCCTCAGGGGAAATACCTTGGTAAAGACAATCATCTAGTGGTTATCGGGAGTGCCAGAAATGGTTTTGGCTATAGCTTCATTTACGTAATTGAGGATAACATCAGGCATGAAGTACCCTTCAAACAAATGTGAAGGTTACTCTTTGAGTGATATCATGAGCCCTGGATGAAGTGTTCCATTGAACACAGAAATGCAGAGCTTCATGACTGGGGAGACATGGCTGTGATCACTGCACCACCTTTCACACAGTCACACCACATATGGCATGGTCTCCATTTGAATGTTTCTGGTAAGAGATTATTTGTATGAGTAATTTACAGTGGCATTAAATATGACCAGGCCTATATCTGTCAAATCCTGGAGATTTACGATATTTTCACTAGACCTTTTCTGTGAAAAATGTTTCTCATAGGTAGAGCTGCTGAATAGCTGTAGACACAACAGCAATAATAAATGAAGAAACAAAAAATGGCAACTTGGGTTGTAAAAAGTTTAATGACCAATACATTGGGACTTTTCCATTAAAACTTAAGAGGTTTGTTGAATAAAAAAGAGCTGCTCATGTCAATACAAGGCACTGGGATCTCTGAAGGTGTTTCTACAGATGTGATATGCATAATAGAACATCATCTGGAAGTCTCAGAAATTGAACAGATGCACCTAGAAGGATACAAGTTAGTATACAAGTTAGTATCACATTACTGTAGGTGTAATATGAGGACACACAGTAGATGAGAAGTTTAATTCATTCCTAAAATTATTTTTTCAGTCTTATGAATCCAGTTTTCCTTTACAAAGAGGACAGGGATGTTTACAGTTAAAGCCAAGGAAAAGGATGGATAATGTCTGGGATCAAAGTATCATGAGCTAGGAAGAGAGAGCTTCATTTGATACAAAGGATTGTCTCTAATCAAGACTAAAAATGTGCTGTAAGCAGTACTGCAAAATTTTTCACCTCATCATAAAAAAGGCAAATATCATGTACTGTGCCCAAAAGTTCCGAATTCCAAGAACAGGGCAAGGACAGCTAAGAGCAATCTTGGGCATGAAATGAATAAACTTGGCAAGCCAAGCCAAGCTAATCATGTTGGGTGGTATGCTTAGCAACTACTTTGTAGTCCAGTTGTCTGCTGGCTACAGTTTGATGGGGGCCATTCATACAGACACATCACTTGTTGTTTGGTACTATCAAATAGGGAGACAAGTGATCTATTGTGTTAAAATGTATGGATTAAAAACCCTAGGTCGAGATTGCACAAATGGCTGATACACACTGAACAAAATAACAATTTCATGTTGATCTGAAGATGGCTTAACAATGAGGTGAAACTAGTTATCAATAAAGAAATTTTTACAATCTTGAACCAGGATTTTTAATCCATACGTTTTAGATGACTTATTAGTTGCCATGTCCACATAGAATATGGCACAGTAATTGCAGCTAAACTGGTAGATTGATTGGCTGCTTTCACAGGTGGCCCTGCTTTTGACTGAGTAGTATAAGGGAAAGTCAAATGGAAACTGAGCACCCAACACCACTCAAAAGTAAACACCACACATACTAAGGCATTTCTTCCACTTGGGGATGAAGCAATCAATTCCTGTTTCATAGAATGCAGTTGCCCATTGATGGAGTCACAACTGCACTCACTCTTGCACTTCTTCATCCAACTGAAACTAGCTTCCATTCATGATTTTTTTCAGCTTGCCAAAGATGTGAAAATCACTCAGTGAAAGATCTGGGCCATACACAGGATGTTGCAATGTTTGCCAAAGAAATGATTGAAGTGTAGCTTCATCCAATTGGCAGTGTGGGGGCAGACATTATCATGCAACAGGACAATTCCATTCAAAAGCATTCTAACAGTCTGAGGGCAAATGGCAAAGCCAACAGTGGAAACCTCCCCATCTCTCCCACCAAAGAAATCCAAAGCTGTTCACAGAAGTTCTGGAAACATCTTGATGACCTCCCTCTTTGACTGGAGGGCCTCTCTTCTCATAGAGTTACTCAAGTATGGAACCACAATAAATTCTCAGCGCTATGAAGACACTTTGCAGAAACTGTGCTGTGCCGTAGAATAAAAACACCCAGGAATGCTATCAGATAGAATCATCTTGTTGAATGGTGATGCCCACCTCTACACTGCCACTCAGACAAAAGCTACACTTTAGCAATGCTACATCCTTCGTACAATCCTGATCTTTCACCATGTGATTTTCACATCCTTGTTGACCTGAAGAAGGGCGTCCATGAATGTTGGTTTCCATTGGTTGAGGAAGTGCAAGAGTACGCACAGTTGTGGACCTGTCAGCAGCTGGCCACATTTTAAAAAATGGGAATTGATCATCTTATCTCCCAGTAGGATAAATGTTTTAACTTTGTGTGATCATTACTTTTGAGTGGAACCATTCTGTGATCCTATTGTGGCAAGAGTTCAGTTTTCATTTGACTGCCCCTGATAGATGTCTGTAGGAAGACTGGAGTGGATGGCAGTGGGGGGACGGATGGGATATATCTTGCATTTAGGTTTATTGTGAGGATACGGGTTATGAGGCATGGGTTTGGGAGAAGGGGTGGAGAAAGGACAGACAAACATATTTTGTAGGTTGTGTGGGGAGTGGAATACCACTGTGGGAGAGGTAAGGAGAATATTGGGGAGGATATTTCTCATTTCAGGGCATGATGAGAGGGAGTCAAAACCTTGTGGAGAATGTGATTCAATTGCTCCAGTCCTGATTGGTACTGACTCACAAGAGGTGTGGTGTTTTTTGACTGTACAGTGGGTATGTGGGGGATGGTAGGTGACTGGTGAGACAAAGTATCTGAGATCTGTTTTTGGACATGGTGGGGAGAGTAATTTCATTCCATGAAGGCCTCAGTGGGATCTGTGAACATTTGGAGAGAGATTGTTTGTCACTACGGATGTGACGACCACAAGTCACTAAGCTGTGTGGAAGGATTTTCTTGATGTGAAATGCATGCCAGCTGTCAAAATGGAGATATTTTTGGGGTTGGTAAGTTTTATATTGATGGAGATACTCAGTTAGTCACCCTTTAGATGGAGTTTGACTTTGAGGAAGGTGAATTGTTGGACCGAGGTGACCAAGTGAAGCAAATGGGAGAAAGTGCATAGAGGTTCTGGAGGAATATGGACAGAGTGTCTTCACCTTCTGACAGTTGGTCACATTAATGTGAGTGGTCAGTGTAGCTGATCATGGTGACCAACAAGGAGGTTGGAAGTTTGAGCCAAGAGTTGAGAAAGATTGTGTTCAATAGCTGCAAGGCTACAGGAATTGTCATGTCAATGTAGAGGGTGGTGACCAATGACAAGGAGGGTGCCAGGTGGTAACAGAAAAGGAACTGCGGAGAGTCAGTAGAGGAAGTAGTTGGTGTCTTTTATATATGAGGGAATAGGCTGGAGGTGTTGGCACACAGGGGCAGAAATAAAGGTATCAGAAGTACAGATCAATGGGCACGCAGTGGATGATGAGGCTCCGTTTGTGAAATCCCTGAATAACCAGCTGGATAATAAACTGAAATGGGTCCAAGCATGTTCTTTTAATGTAACACAAAATCTCAGCTCTGCCTGCTTTGCACTCAGAAATCTCTCTCATTGTGTTGAGCTGCAGACAAGATTGCTAGCATACATAGCTTATTTTCACTCACTGCCATCCTGTGTCTTCTGGAGCATGGCAGCTGAGGTGAAAAAAATGTTTATTCTACTGAAGCATGGAAGAAGAGCATCATGTAAAGTTCATAAGTAAGCATTTTCCAGAAGCCTTTCAAGGACCTAGGGATTCTTACACTTACATGCCAACAACATACTCCCCTCACAAAATGCAAGAAATAGTAATAATCTTCATATGAACTATGCATCCCTCTTTAGGATTCAGGTTGTTGTTGTGATCTTCAGTCCTGAGACTGGTTTGATGCAGCTCACCACGCTACTCTATCCTGTGCAAGCTTCTTCATCTCCCAGTACCTACTGAAACCTACATCCTTCTGAATCTGCTTAGTGTATTGATCTCTTGGTCTCCCTCTACGATTTTTACCCTCCACGCTGCCCTCCAATGCTAAATTTGTGATCCCTTGATGCCTCAGGACATGTCCTACCACCCAATCCCTTCTTCTAGTCAAGTTGTGCCACAAACTTCTCTTCTCCCCAATCCTATTCAATACCTCCTCATTAGTTATGTGATCTACCCACCTTATCTTCAGCATTCTTCTGTAGCACCACATTTCGAAAGCTTCTGTTCTCTTCTTGTCCAAACTGGTTATCGTCCATGTTTCACTTCCATACATGGCTACACTACATACAAATACTTTCAGAAACGACTTCCTGACACTTAAATCTATACTCGATGTTAACAATTTTCTCTTCTTCAGAAACGATTTCCTTGTCATTGCCAGTCTACATTTTATATCCTCTCTACTTCGACCATCATCAGTTATTTTACTCCCTAAATAGCAAAACTCCTTTACTACTTTAAGTGTCTCATTTCCTAATCTAATCCCCTCAGCATCACCCGATTTAATTTGACTACATTCCATTATCCTCGTTTTGCTTTTGTTGATGTTCATCTTATATCCTCCTTTCAAGACACTGTCCATTCCGTTCAACTGCTCTTCCAAGTCCTTTGCTGTCTCTGACAGAATTACAATGTCATCGGCGAACCTCAAAGTTTTTACTTCTTCTCCATGGATTTTAATACCTACTCCGAATTTTTCTTTTGTTTCCTTTACTGCTTGCTCAATATACAGATTGAATAACATCGGGGAGAGGCTACAACCCTGTCTCACTCCTTTCCCAACCACTGCTTCCCTTTCATGCCCCTCGACTCTTATAACTGCCATCTGGTTTCTGTACAAATTGTAAATAGCCCTTCGCTCCCTGTATTTTACCCCTGCCACCTTCAGAATTTGAAAGAGAGTATTCCAGTTAACATTGTCAAAAGCTTTCTCTAAGTCTACAAATGCTAGAAACGTAGGTTTGCCTTTCCTTAATCTTTCTTCTAAGATAAGTCGTAAGGTTAGTATTGCCTCACGTGTTCCAACATTTCTATGGAATCCAAACTGATCTTCCCCGAGGTCCGCTTCTACCAGTTTTTCCATTCGTCTGTAAAGAATTCGCGTTAGTATTTTGCAGCTGTGACTTATTAAACTGATAGTTCGGTAATTTTCACATCTGTCAACACCTGCTTTCTTTGGTATTGGAATTATTATATTCTTCTTGAAGTCTGTGGGTATTTCGCCTGTCTCATACATCTTGCTCACCAGATGGTAGAGTTTTGTCATGACTGGCTCTCCCAAGGCCATCAGTAGTTCTAATGGAATGTTGTCTACTCCCGGGGCCTTGTTTCGACTCAGGTCTTTCAGTGCTCTGTCAAACTCTTCACGCAGTATCTTATCTCCCATTTCATCTTCATCTACATCCTCTTCCACTTCCATAATACTGTTCTCAAGTACATCGCCCTTGTATAAACCCTCTATATACTCCTTCCACCTCTCTGCCTTCCCTTCTTTGCTTAGAACTGGGTTGCCGTCTGAGCTCTTGATATTCATACAAGTGGTTCTCTTCTCTCCAAAGGTCTCTTTAATTTTCCTGTAGGCAGTCTATCTTACCACTAGTGAGACAAGCCTCTACATCCTTACATTTGTCCTCTAGCCATCCCTGCTTAGCCATTTTGCACTTTCTGTCGATCTCATTTTTGAGACGTTTGTATTCCCTTTTGCCTGCTTCATTTACTGCATTTTTATATTTTCTCCTTTCATCAATTAAGTTCAATATTTCTTCTGTTACCCAAGGATTTCTATTAGCCCTCGTCTTTTTACCTACTTGATCCTCTGCTGCCTTCACTACTTCATCCCTCAGAGCTACCCATTCTTCTTCTACTGTATTTCTTTCCCCCATTCCTGTCAATTGTTCCCTTATGCTCTCCCTGAAACTCTCTACAACCTCTGGTTCTTTCAGTTTATCCAGGTCCCATCTCCTTAAATTCCCACCTTTTTGCAGTTTCTTCAGTTTCAATCTGCAGTTCATAACCAATAGATTGTGGTCAGAATCCACATCTGCCCCTGGAAATGTCTTACAATTTAAAACCTGGTTCCTAAATCTCTGTCTTACCATTATATAATCTTTCTGATACCTATTAGTATCTCCAGGATTCTTTCAGGTATACAACCTTCTTTTATGATTCTTGAACCAAGTGTTAGCTATGATTAAGTTATGCTCTGTGCAAAATTCTACAAGGCGGCTTCCTCTTTCATTTCTTCCCCCCAATCCATATTCACCTACTATGTTTCCATCTCTCCCTTTTCCTACTGACGAATTCCAGTCACCCATGACTATTAAATTTTCGTCTCCCTTCACTACCTGAATAATTTCTTTTATCTCGTCATACATTTCATCAATTTATTCATCATCTGCAGAGCTAGTTGGCATATAAACTTGTACTACTGTAGTAGGCGTGGGGTTCGTGTCTATCTTGGCCACAATAATGTGTTCACTATGCTGTTTGTAGTAGCTAACCCGCACTCCAATTTTTTTATTCATTATTAAACCTACTCCTGCATTACCCCTATTTGATTTTGTATTTATAACCCTGTAAACAGATGATACTAAAGAAAGCAGGTGTTGACAGATGTGAAAATTACCGAACTATCAGTTTAATAAGTCACAGCTGCAAAATACTAACGCGAATTCTTTACAGACGAATGGAAAAACTGGTAGAAGCGGACCTCGGGGAAGATCAGTTTGGATTCCGTAGAAATGTTGGAACACGTGAGGCAATACTAACCTTACGACTTATCTTAGAAGAAAGATTAAGAAAAGGCAAACCTACGTTTCTAGCATTTGTAGACTTAGAGAAAGCTTTTGACAATGTTAACTGGAATACTCTCTTTCAAATTCTGAAGGTGGCAGGGGTAAAATACAGGGAGCGAAGGGCTATTTACAATTTGTACAGAAACCAGATGGCAGTTATAAGAGTCGAGGGGCATGAAAGGGAAGCTGTGGTTGGGAAAGGAGTGAGACAGGGTTGTAGCCTCTCCCCGATGTTATTCAATCTGTATATTGAGCAAGCAGTAAAGGAAACAAAAGAAAAATTCGGAGTAGGTATTAAAATTCATGTAGAAGAAGTAAAAACTTTGAGGTTCGCCGATGACATTGTAATTCTGTCAGAGACAGCAAAGGACTTGGAAGAGCAGTTGAATGGAATGGACAGTGTCTTGAAAGGAGGATATAAGATGAACATCAACAAAAGCAAAACGAGGATAATGGAATGTAGTCAAATTAAATCGGGTGATGCTGAGGGGATTAGATTAGGAAATGAGACACTTAAAGTAGTAAAGGAGTTTTGCTATTTAGGGAGTAAAATAACTGATGATGGTCGAAGTAGAGAGGTTATAAAATGTAGACTGGCAATGACAAGGAAATCGTTTCTGAAGAAGAGAAAATTGTTAACATCGAGTATAGATTTAAGTGTCAGGAAGTCGTTTCTGAAAGTATTTATATGGAGTGTAGCCATGTATGGAAGTGAAACATGGACGATAACCAGTTTGGACAAGAAGAGAATAGAAGCTTTCGAAATGTGGTGCTACAGAAGAATGCTGAAGATAAGGTGGGTAGATCACATAACTAATGAGGAGGTATTGAATAGGATTGGGGAGAAGAGAAGTTTGTGGCACAACTTGACTAGAAGAAGGGATTGGGTGGTAGGACATGTCCTGAGGCATCAAGGGATCACAAATTTAGCATTAGAGGGCAGCGTGCAGGGTAAAAATCGTAGAGGGAGACCAAGAGATGAATACACTAAGCAGATTCAGAAGGATGTAGGTTGCAGTAGGTACTGGGAGATGAAGAAGCTTGCACAGGATAGAGTAGTATGGAGAGCTGCATCAAACCAGTCTCAGGACTGAAGACCACAACAACAACAACAACAACCCTGTAATCACCTGACCAAAAGTCTTGTTCTTCCTGCCACCGAACTTCACTAATTCCCACTATATCTAACTTTAACCTATCCATTTCCCTTTTTAAATTTTCTAATCTACCTGCCCGATTAAGGGATCTGACATTCCACGCTCCGATCCGTAGAACGCCAGTTTTCTTTCTGCTGATAACGACGTCCTCTTGAGTAGTCCCCGACCGGAGATCCGAATGGGGGACTATTTTACCTCCGGAACATTTTACCCAAGAGGACACCATCATCATTTAATCATACAGTAAAGCTGCATGTCCTCGGGAAAAATTACGGCTGTAGTTTCCCCTTGCTTTCAGCCGTTCGCAGTACCAGCACAGCAAGGCCGTTTTGGTTAATGTTACAAGGCCAGATCAGTCAATCATCCAGACTGTTGCCCCTGCAACTACTGAAAAGGCTGCTGCCCCTCTTCAGGAACCACGTTTGTCTGGCCTCTCAACAGATACCCCTCCGTTGTGGTTGCACCTACGGTACAGCCATCTGTATCGCTGAGGCACGCAAGCCTCCCCACCAACGGCAAGGTCCATGGTTCATGGGGGATAGGATTCAGGATGAGTTTTATATTTTATGCAAAAGTCTATAGAAGCTTACAAGTTGACTCCTGGCTGGAAATTGAAAATCATCAAATTTTAAACACAAAGTAAAAGGAAATGTCGTTAGCCGCTCCTGCAATAAATTTGAATACTCGGACTCAGGAATGTAAATTCTGCATAACTATAATATTTTTATTAGACAGATTTTTGCTATTATGTAGTTGTCTGTGTAAAGTTAAAATGCTTTGTTTGAAGTATTAGATAATAACAGCAGATGAGTAGTATAGAACAAGGAGCATGGTATTTTTTGAAGTAGCTGTTTTTCTCCCAACATAAATGTGTAAAGTAATGTAAAAAAAAAAGTCCTGTGACTAGGGCCTCCCATCAGGTAGACTGTTTGCCAGGTGCAAGTCTTTCGATTTGATGCCACTTCAGCGGCTTGCACGTCGATAGAGGTGAAATGATAATGATTAGGACAACACAACACCCAGTCCCTGAGTGGAGAAAATCTCTGACCCAACTGGGAATCGAACCTGGGCCCTTAGGATTGACGTTCTGTTTCACTGGCCATTCAGCTACCAGGGGCATACCTAAAGTAATGTAGAAGTGATTACAGTCACTGCAAGTATAAGCTTGCATGGATTAGCAGTAGTCATAATCTGTTGTTAGTATACTATACAGAAGTGGCTGGCAGTTGTTGCTGTATAACTCGGCTCAACAACATCCCAGGAGGCTCTCCGTCTAGATGGGATTAGCAGAACATGATGTGTGCATGAATGAATGATGAATGATTGAATGAACAAAATATGATCCAGTGGGAGACCTAAGATCCATAGATTGAACTTATTAGTAATACTTGTATATAGATTCCTTCCCTAAATATACACTCCTGGAAATTGAAATAAGAACACCGTGAATTCATTGTCCCAGGAAGGGGAAACTTTATTGACACATTCCTGGGGTCAGATACATCACATGATCACACTGACAGAACCACAGGCACATAGGCACAGGCAACAGAGCATGCACAATGTCGGCACTAGTACAGTGTATATCCACCTTTCGCAGCAATGCAGGCTGCTATTCTCCCATGGAGACGATCGTAGAGATGCTGGATGTAGTCCTGTGGAACGGCTTGCCATGCCATTTCCACCTGGCGCCTCAGTTGGACCAGCGTTCGTGCTGGACGTGCAGACCGCGTGAGACGACGCTTCATCCAGTCCCAAACATGCTCAATGGGGTACGGATCCGGAGATCTTGCTGGCCAGGGTAGGTGACTTACCCCTTCTAGAGCACGTTGGGTGGCACGGGATACATGCAGACGTGCATTGTCCTGTTGGAACAGCAAGTTCCCTTGCCGGTCTAGGAATGGTAGAACGATGGGTTCGATGACGGTTTGGATGTACCGTGCACTATTCAGTGTCCCCTCGACGATCACCAGTGGTGTACGGCCAGTGTAGGAGATCGCTCCCCACACCATGATGCCGGGTGTTGGCCCTGTGTGCCTCGGTCGTATGCAGTCCTGATTGTGGCGCTCACCTGCACGGCGCCAAACACGCATACGACCATCATTGGCACCAAGGCAGAAGCGACTCTTATCGCTGAAGACGACACGTCTCCATTCATCCCTCCATTCATGCCTGTCGTGACACCACTGGAGGCGGGCTGCACGATGTTGGGGCGTGAGCGGAAGACGGCCTAACGGTGTGCGGGACCGTAGCCCAGCTTCATGGAGACGGTTGCGAATGGTCCTCGCCGATACCCCAGGAGCAACAGTGTCCCTAATTTGCTGGGAAGTGGCGGTGCAGTCCCCTACGGCACTGCGTAGGATCCTACGGTCTTGGCGTGCATCCGTGCGTCGCTGCGGTCCGGTCCCAGGTCGACGGGCACGTGCACCTTCCGCTGACCACTGGCGACAACATCGATGTACTGTGGAGACCTCACGCCCCACGTGTTGAGCAATTCGGCGGTACGTCCACCCGGCCTCCCGCATGCCCACTATACGCCCTCGCTCAAAGTCCGTCAACTGCACATACGGTTCACGTCCACGCTGTCGCGGCATGCTACCAGTGTTAAAGACTGCGATGGAGCTCCGTATGCCACGGCAAACTGGCTGACACTGACGGCGGCGGTGCACAAATGCTGCGCAGCTAGCGCCATTCGACGGCCAACACCGCGGTTCCTGGTGTGTCCGCTGTGCCGTGCGTGTGATCATTGCTTGTACAGCCCTCTCGCAGTGTCCGGAGCAAGTATGGTGGGTCTGACACACCGGTGTCAATGTGTTCTTTTTTCCATTTCCAGGAGTGTAGTATGGAATGGGACTTCGAAGAATAATTCAATAATGAAAAATAGTTATCCCGAGCAGTAAAGCATGTGCCAAAATAGCATCCAGCATACAGAGTCAACATTGGTTGTGGTTGTTTTTAACCAGCTTTGGTTTGTGAAATTTTTGCTGTGTGACGTGAGAGCAATACTTGTTAATTATTGTACCCTGTTAATAGCAACTGAGAGAAACTTTGTTGCAGGTTGGCTGTATGATGAACTGGGTTCATACGATCCTGGTTTTTATGTTTCTGGTGTTACGATAGCACTAAGTGGCCTCATGTTGTTTGTTATACCAAGTTTGCAGAGGAGACAAAATTTACGTTCTCAAGAGGCAGAGTGCTGACAAAGAAGTAATTGTGTCTACATGTGAGGAAGCACAACTCTTAATATTGTGTGTGTTACAAGAAAAGCATTTATGCAGCTGTATGGAAAGTAAAGCAAAGTGATAAGTAAGGAAACCAGATCACTAGCTCTGTGCTAAGTGAAAAGTGACTTAGAGATAAGTATTGTATGATTCAATATTATCAAGTGATTGTTATGTTTGTATGTTTATTTAATGTGTCAGGTGGGCTGCTGGGTAAAGTGCAATATTTTATGTTAAGTTCTTTGAAAATACCAAGGAATTTAACTTGGACCGATCTTTTTGTAAAGACTTGCACATTACTAATTTCCTAATGTTTATATAATGCTGTAAAAATGCCTGCAAATGTCATTATATGATTAAGTGGACATATCAGGTCCTAAAATTGGCATATTACTCATAAAAATTTCTGAGAGTAACTTGGACTGTGATATCATATTTTTATTTGCATAATTGTAATGACAAAACTAAGATGTTTTGTTTCTATTATTCCCATAACAGAAATTCACTGTAATGTATGTTAGGTTATTTGCCATTTTTACAACAATTCATTTTCTAAATTATAGTGGGCATAAAGAAAGTGGGTGACTTTTATAAATTTATATGTTGCAATAAATAATGCTTATTTCAGACAGTGGCTTCAGCAAATATGAAACATTGAAGGTAATCTCCTCCTTGCTGTAATTTGATTCCCAATTATCATGTTGGTCTGCCTGTCAGGGTGTTCCTCAGTTTCTTGTGGGTACCTAGACACACCAGTAATGGCAGGATAGTGCTAGCCTGCCAAAGAAAAAAGAAAACATATTTAAAGAGTCAACAGTAATTTATAAAACATAAACACTGAATTAAATAAATAGTTTTAAGTGCTTGTGTCTATTGCAACATTTACATCTACAGTCCTCAGGATTGCCAAAGATAGAAAACATAAAAAACAACAGTCAGAAAATCTATAATAACAATACTCAGAGCAGCATTCACTCCTCTTCGGCAACAAATATTGTTAAAGACAAATTCTTGTTGAAATATTTTTAAAGTTTAATATCTGAAAAATATGCAAATTATCAGGTTTCCATTTTTCATATTTAGGTATTCAGCATGAGAATGCTAATTGTTTATGCTAGAATACTGTAAACATATATATTTAAAATTTTATTTGAGAAACTCGAGGTACTCCAGAGCATTTTAATGGCATTTATTTGTGTCCTACAAGCAAAGTTGAAGGACCTGGGAAAATAGGTACAGTAAAATATGACAGAGAAATACTGTCGAACCACAAAGGCTTGTGAAATGAGCAGTTATAAAAAAAGCTCAATTATTTTTGCAATTTCAGAAGAGTCTGAGCACAATAATGATAGTGTAGATTTGGGAAAGACATCGTTTGACACTGCTTTCCTTGTTTTAGAATAGTTTCCCCAAGTGATATTCCCACCTTTGAAGGAAAAGGTGTACTAATAGTACTGTTCATATTTTCTGATGAACTGTAGAACAAATAGTTTTCATTTTCAACATCAGAGATAGAGGTAACTGAAACCTCAGACAAAACATTCCACCCTCCTAAGCCAAAGTTTTTAGATGATGATAATATCCTAATTTTTGTAACTATAGAAAATAAGTGTAATTCACTGAAAGGTAACAAAATTAACAATTTTTTTTATTTTTTGTCTTTTTATTTTTTTCATGTTGATAAAAATAATATTTCATCTCCTCATATTATTAAATATATCTAACTTAATAAGGGCAAGAGAAAGGGGAAATATGATAAAATACTTTGGCTCAATCTACAAAAAGAATGTTTTTCACTGAACTGAACTCTGTCTTTTAAAGTGATCTTATCCTTCTCAGAAGCTAAGATAAGCTGTACATGATATGCATGCATGCTCTTCTGTGGAAGTTTACATTATGCAATAAAACGATAAATAACTCATCTCTTATACAATCAACTAATGCTTTCCATTAGTTTCCTTGTCTGAATTGTAATCCATTGGATATATAAGTTACATAACATAGTAGTCTGATCATGTGCAACTGTCTTCTTTTAACATCCCAATGCAGTTTGTACCTTTGTCAGCATGCCTCATGCTGCTTTCTAATAAATCCTTCATCTCTATTCCATTCATACCATTGTATGCTATAGTGCAGTTGTGAAAGTAGCACTTTCTTCCTACAAGTGGATATTTACTTAACTGTGCCTTGGGATGAAAAGGGACGATTAAACAGTACTTTAAAAAAGTGGACCACCATTGGTCATGTCTGATAACAATCACTGATATCATCTTGTCATATCAGCTATTTGGATGAATGCATGAGTATTGTACCTCTCACTATTCCTGTGAATCCCTATTTGGAATTTTTTATCTTTTGTTTCACAGTACTTATTATGGTCATTTATCTTATACTCTTCCAGGCTATTTCAGTTTTTATTCTTGTTTAAGTATCAACCTATTGCTTATTATACACTTCTATTTTGTACTTTCATTTCTCCTTTTCTTTATCCTTATTCTTATTCCTTGCATGTGGACATTTTTTTTTCACTTTGTCATTTATTTTCACCATCTGTCCTAAGCAGCAGGAAGTTCATGTGCCTCTAGCCTTTTCAGTCTTCCTTTTTCCTGTTATCACTTTACATTTCTGTTATTTCATGTTAAAGCACTGCATATAAAAAACTTTGGCATTATTCAGAAGTAAACTAAAAATATCACATTTGTGAATGAGTGGAGCACATTAGGTTTTGACTACATGTGTCCTCTGCAGCTACATTGGGTGCTTCATTATCACTCCAACCTCAGTCAGTTCCTGCTAAAAGAAGGATCAGTTTTGTGTATTCAAGATTTACTTTAACAGTTATCTCATAATGTTAAGCCATTAATATGCAGTAAAAAACAATTTAATTTGTAATTTTCATTCCTCAATCTACTTTATGCAGGATCAAAATTTCCTAATAAATTTGACAACTTGGTAGACACAATTTTGGTACAAAATCGAATGCCAGAGACTTGACTCTCTAGGTACCTGTATTCCTCCATCCAAGCTTCTGAATCCTTGTGTGTGAGCTCATCACAACTGACAGTCTCTCAGCTATTACTTAATATCTTTGTTTTTCCTGTCTGAAGCTGTCATTTGGCACATTATAACAAATTTTTCAAGGCAACAGATGAGTATGACTGCATGATCTTCCACCTACAATCTCAACTCACAGTTTCATCTTTAAAATGAATGTGATTTGTTTTATCAACAGCTGTGTTCAGTTCTGCTCTTTCTGTGATTGTTTGATTGTTAACAGAGACAGCATAGCCTTCTTTATTTACGTGATGCGGTATCTTCAATGAGCAAAAAATGTATAAGACTTTTGTTACAACATCAGTAATGCACAGACAAGATTGGCCTTTCAAAACATCAGCTTTCCCCTGACATGTGGTTTAAGCTTTCTTTTCCTGCATACATTTTATCAACTAGCAATGCCTGTCTAAAATTAAGTGCTTAAACTCTACTCAAACACTTGAGTCCCAATGAAAATGAAAAGAAAAATGTGTTTGCTGTATGCGGAGACACTTTGTCACTGCACATTATAATGAGAAAAGGCACTGACCAAGACAGCCAGACTTCCTTGAAAATGTGTTGTGCTACAATCAGACATGTACATGTATATTTTTATGCATGTTTTAGCAGTTTGTGCCACAATATGAAAGAATTAAATGTCTGAATAAACAATTTGAAACAATATGTGTCTTCCTAACTGCTATTTTTCTTATAGATGGTTTCTGTACAGCCCACTTCTCTGAAAACTTTGTGTAATACACACAGTTAATAAGCAACATTTAGTATAAGCGGCCTCTATTGACATTGTAGTAAACATGCATATATTTTTAATATAACATATTACTAATCATTGTATATATTTTGAGATTATGGTATACACTAAAAAGAACCAAACTTGTGAAAATTTTCACAACACACTTCATCATTACATTTTAGTCAAAGCATACAATACTATTCCAGTTATGCTTCCCAAATATCACCATTCTTTTCCTGGCTGATATTACTGACCCTATTCCTGAACCATTGTCATCATTTCATTTACATCACTGCTGCCAAAAAGAAGGTGTCTTTATCTCTTCCACTTTCAAAACTAAAGAAATAGATAGTGTAAACATTCTCACAATGAGAATAACCTCAGGAGAATAAGTTCAGTAATTTATCTACTTATACAGAGAAAAAATAGACCATTTTGTGAAAATTTGAACAAAAAGAGAGTTATGTAAATACATTTAAATCCCAGTAATACATTTTCAGCAATGTACACCTTGATAGGCACCTTTCGTCAACTTTTATTCTAGACAAAGGTGTAACAATACCTTACCTTCTTGCAAGCAGACGACCAAGAAAAATATAAACCTTAAGGTGCATTATTTCTTACATTATTGTTATTGTTGTGGTATGTAAATAGTAATTTTTAAGAATATATTTTGTTGTATATATGACTTTCAACATGAGAAGCTGAATTCTCTGTCTTCTGTATGTTGTGTTGTTTTATGAGACTAATGTTGTTTATGGAAAATGAAATTTATTCTCATATATATTTGTCAGAAAAGCCGTTGTTAATTTGTATATACGTTATGTTTCTTTATTTTAAGAGTGTTTCTATATGGAGTTTGCTATATACTGTGAAGTTATGTGTGTAGTATTATATTAAAATCAGATATTTTTGTATTTGTTGCATTTATGTGATCACTTACAAATATACTGTGACTTACTTACAAATTCGCTGTATACATTGTAAATCCTGAAGTATTTATGAACAGGCATCTACATTAACTGGCACAAAAGCATCTCTGTATTATTGTCAGGTGTGAATTATCATTACAGAACTATTTTGGCTATTATTTTAAAGTAATCAAATGAAGATGTATTTTTTATCATAATTATGTTTCTTTTAACAATCAGTTGTCACCAGCATTAAGTCATTATAAAAATACTTATAGTCAAGGAAAATCTGTCCAAAGTTGAACCTTACCTTTTTGAATTTGCTACAGAATGTCATAAGCATTTGTGATGAAAGCAGTTACTGTACTATGTTTGCAGTAATAAACAAATCAGCCTATGTGTATGAAAATATTTGTTTTGTTGATTTATCATGGAAAGGATGATATACTCAAACAGGGTAGCTGTATGAAGCTAGTCACAAGGATGTGGAACAGTGTAAACTGAAGAAATAAATAAAACTATTTATAAATGGTGACTTTACTCCATAATGTCTGCTGGCTGTGCTCAAATAAATACAACATATCAAAAAAACATATTTTGTTTTTTATTTCTGAGGAAAATTATGTTTATTTGTATAGTGAGACCAGGCAAGCCGTGTTTGTCTGGTGATGATGGCACTGTGTTGCATTGTTAACTTATTTTTGAATATATTACACTGCTTTATTTGTGTGTGTGTGTGTGTGTGTGTGTGTGTGTGTGTGTGTGTGTGTGTGTGTGTGTGTGCGTGCGCACTAGGATGCAATGTGAGTCAAAATATAAATTAAAAAGAAAATGTGACCAATCATCATTATTTCAAACATGTCAATGACTGTCAGACAGTTGAGTTAAATTAATGTAATATGTTGAAGAGAATAATAAAAATAGAACTAGAATTATAACAACTAAGAATTGTGAAGTGAGTATAGTACAAGGATCACAATCTGCTTTTTAACAATTAAAAAACTAAAGCTAAAATTCTGGTGTATACTAATGTTCATATTATGCAGGTTTTTAATTTTTGCGGTATAAAGATTGGTGATAACATTCTCTGACATAGTGACATACTTAGAGGAACTCTTAATTAGTTAGCTAGTTGCATGTTCCATGGCAGGTCGATAGACACACAAAGTAACACAAACAAACACACAAAATTCAAGCTTTCGCAACAAACTGTTGCCTCATCAGGAAAGAGGGGAAGGAGAGGGAAAGACGAAAGGATGTGGGTTTTAAGGGAGAGGGTAAGGAGTCATTCCAATCCCGGGAGCGGAAAGACTTACCTTAGGGGGAAAAAAGGACAGGTATACACTCGCACACACACACATATCCATCCACACATATACAGACACTGTCCTTTTTTCCCCCTAAGGTAAGTCTTTCCGCTCCCGGGATTGGAATGACTCCTTACCCTCTCCCTTGAAACCCACATCCTTTCGTCTTTCCCTCTCCTTCCCTCTTTCCTGATGAGGCAACAGTTTGTTGCGAAAGCTTGAATTTTGTGTGTATGTTTGTGTGTCTATCGACCTGCCAGCGCTTTCGTTTGGTAAGTCACATCATCTTTGTTTTTAGATATATTTTTCCCACGGGGAATGTTTACCTCTATTTTATATATATATATATATATATATATATATATATATATATATATATATATATATATAATGTAAAATTCTATGTACCGACTTGACAGAAAATCCTAGGAAGTTCTGGTCTTACATTAAATCAGTAAGTGGATTGAAACAGCATATCCAGACACTCTGGGATGATAATGGCATTGAAACAGAGAATGACACATGTAAAGCTGAAATACTAAACACCTTTTTCCAAAGCTGTTTCACAGAGGAAGACCGCACTGCAGTTCCTTCTCTAAATCCTCCCCGAATGAAAAAATGGCTGACATCGAAATAAGTGTCCAAGGAATAGAAAAGCAACTGGAATCACTCAACAGAGGATAGTCCACTGGACCTGACGGGATACTAATTCGATTCTACACAGAGTACGCGAAAGAACTTGCTCCAGTTTTCAAGAAGGGTCATCGAGCAGATGTGCAAAACTATAGGCCTATATCTCTGACATCAATCTGTTGCAGAAATTTAGAACATGTTTTTTGCTCGTATATCACATCATTCCTGGAAACCCAGAACCTACTCTGTAGGAATCAAGATGGATTCCAGAAACAGCGATCGTGTGAGATCCAACTCACATTATTTGTTCATGAGACCCAGAAAATATTAGGTACAGGCTCCCAGGTAGACGCCATTTTCCTTGACTTCCAGAAGGCGTCCGATATAGTTCTGCACTGTCACCTGATAAACAAAGTAAGAGCCTACGAAATATCAGACCAGCTGTGTGGCTGGATTGAAGAGTTTTTAGCAAACAGAACACAGCATGTTGTTCTCAATGGAGAGACGTCTACAGACGTTAAAATAACCTCTGTTGTGCCACAGGGGAGTGTTATGGGACCATTGCTTTTCACAATATATATAAATGACCTAGTAGATAGTGTCGGAAGTTCCATGCGACTTTTTGTGGATGATGCTGTAGTATACAGAGAAGTTGCAGCATTAGAAAATTGCAGCAAAATGCAGGAAGGTCTGCAGCGGATAGGCACTTGGTGCAGGGAGTGGCAACTGACCCATAACATAGACAAATGTAATGTATTGTGAATACATAGAAAGAAGGAGCCTTTATTGTATGATTATATGATAGCGGAACAAACACTGGTAGCAGTTACTTCTGTAAAATATCTGGGAGTATGCGAGCGGAATGATTTGAAGTGGAATGATCATATAAAATTAATTGTTGGTAAGGCGGGTACCAGGTTGAGATTCATTGGGAGAGTCCTTAGAAAATGTAGTCCATCAACAAAGGAGGTGGCTTACAAAACACTTGTTCAACCTATACTTGAGTACTACTCATCAGTGTGGGATCCGTACCAGGTCGGGTTGACGGAGGAGATAGAGAAGATCCAAAGAAGAGTGGCGCGTTTCGTCACGGGGTTATTTGGTAAGCGTGATAACATTACAGAGATGTTTAGCAAACTCAAGTGGCAGACTCTGCAAGAGAGGTGCTCTGCATCACGGTGTAGCTTGCTGTCCAGGTTTCGAGAGGGTGCATTTCTGGATGAGGTATCGAATATATTGCTTCTCCCTACTTATACCTCCCGAGGAGATCACGAATGTAAAATTAGAGAGATTCGAGGGTGCACAGAGGCTTACCGGCAGTTGTTCTTCCCGCGAACCATACGCGACTGGAACAGGAAAGGGAGGTAATGACAGTGGCATGTAAAGTGTCCTCTGCCACACATCGTTGGGTGGCTTGCGGAGTATAAATGTAGATGTAGGTGTAGATGTAGATGTTAACACTGACACACTATCTTCTAGTCCTACCCTTGCAACTACACTTAAAAACTAGTTAGTATAAAGTAGTAGATAAGTAGAGTAACATGGTAGTGCAAGAGAAACAAAGAGAGCCTTTGTTTCCTTCAAAATAGCTTCTCTTATCCTACTATATAAAGTAAAAATAATTCCCCTAATTATCAATATGAGTAGAGCAAGCAGAAGCACTTTGCAGTGTTCGCTTCTGAGTTTATACCATGGCTTGTTCCATGTCCCCAAAGGATTTCCTTTATGGTGAGGCTTGTAGAACACAATGAGTGAGTGAATGAATGGAGTAAAAAACTATCAGTGTGAGCATTCTGTAGTCACTTGTACAAGGGCATAATGTTTTACAGGATAAACATAGGAATAACTGTATCAGTACTTGCATACCCTAAGTTAATTAAGGAAATAACGCTTAATATCAGGAAAGGACTTTAAAAACCCCAATGGTACTGCTTTTGATAGGTTTGACAAGGGGGGAAAAATTAAATCTACACTAATTGTGAAAATAGTGATAATCATGAATAACATTATATGTTTCTTTGCTTGGCCATCTTCCACATTATACATTATTTTTGGCTTTTCTTTCATAGCTAACAGCAGTTCAAAAGTATCTGTTATGACATGTTTTGCTTTTATTCATAAATCATCCTCTGTGGTCATTCTGAAAATACATACTGTAGTGGACTGTTAAGGCAGCCAGTCCACAGTGAAGTAGCCGAAAGGGCACGCGTCAACTCACGCCGTCTGGCGTTAAGTCTGGAACAGGATTCGTAATGAATGTGATAAAGAAAAGAACGTAGCTACTAGAGCACTTAACTTTTATATTGTCCTTTGGTATACAGCATTCTGGATGATACAAGTGAGACTCTATCTTGAGGTACATGCAACGTTACAAATGGTTAATGGCGCCTTGCTAGGTCGTAGCCATTAACTTAGCTGAAGGCTATTCTAACTGTCTCTCGGCAAATGAGAGAAAGGCTTCGATCAGTGTAGTCGCTAGCAGTGTCGTCATACAACTGGGCGAGTGCTAGTCAGTCTCTCGAGACCTGCCATGTGGTGGCGCTCGGTCTGCGATCACTCAGTGGCGACACGTGGGTCCGACATGTACTAATGGACCGCGGCCGATTTAAGCTACCACCTAGCAAGTGTGGTGTCTGGCGGTGACACCACACATACTTTCTGGAATATATATGTAATGTGACCCTATATTTTGGTATTTGTATGTTAAAAACAGTATTTCTTTATAACACTGAAATACAGTTTACAGAACATGTCTTTACTTTAATGAAAGTTCTGAACATCACTGCCATTTTTTCCCAATTTATTAGCAACGTAGAAAGCCATCCACATACACTGATAATCATGAAATGTTGTGGAAAGTTAATGTTCAACATGGTTTTGTTCAACCTCAACCTCTGCTAGTTAGTTATTTAGTAACATGTTCCATGTATCATTTTGCATGATAGACCATAATGATGTGGGATGAGTCATTATACAGTCATATCACTAATTTGTACATAAGGTTGCGTTCTGAACATTTCTAATCTTTTTTTCTTTTTTTTTTTTTCTTTTTTTTTTTACAAAAGGAGAAAAAGATATACAGTAATTTAGTAATTTCTACCCATCACCTTTTACACATTATGGTAACATAAATTCTTCTATGGAATAGGACAAGTTGTCAAGGAGAAACTTTCTCAGTTTGTTATCAAATTTTACTTTGCTGTCTGTCAGACATTTTATATAACTGGGCAACTGAAAAATTTTTGTTGCAGCATTGTGACCACTTTTTGTGCTAAAGACAACCTTAATGTGGAGTAATGAACATCATTTTTCCTTCTGGTATTGTAATTATTTACCCTAGTGTTCCTCTTGAACTGTAACAGATTATTTACAACAGGCTTCATGAGGGAGTAAATATAGTGTGAAGCAGTAGTCAGAATGCCCAACTCCTTAAACAGTTGTCTACAAGATGATAGTGGGTGAGCACCACATATTATTCTCATAGCAAGTTTTTTCACTATGAAGACATTCTATCTGAAAGATGAGTTACCCCATAACATTATTCCACATGACATTGTTAAATGAAAATATGCAATGGCTATACCACCAATCCAATAAAATTTTAATTCATCTAGGAGAATACTGTTATTCATATAGTCAAATGCCTTAGAGATGTCACAGAAAATACCAACCAGTGCTATTTTATTATTTAATGCTTGTAAAATCCGGTTAGCGAACATGTAAACGGCATTCTCAGTAGAACACCCCTTACGCAGTCCAAACGGTGATTGGCTAAGCATACTATTGTTGCTAAGGTGAGATACCATTCTAGGATTTATCACCTTCTCAAATATCTTGGAGAATGATGCCATCAGTGAAACAGGCTGGTAATTAATGACATCTCTCTTATCACCTATCTTATAAAGAGATTTAACAATGGCATATTTCAGTCTCTCTGGAAAAATACCTTGAGTTAGTGACGCATTATATATTTCAGATAAGATTGGGCTTATTACATGTGAATAAATTTTTAGCACTCTATTGGAAACACCGCCAAAACTGGATGAGCCTTTATTTTTGAGAGAATGTATAATTTTCTTAATTTCAGAAGGAGAAGTTGGTGCTACATTCATATGATTGAATTTTATCATTCTCAACATACTGCTGTGATTTTGCTCTTGAACTGTTTGTCCCTATGCTTTCTACTATATCTAAAATATGATTATTAAATGCATTTGCTACTTGTGACTCATGGTTTATAGCCCTTCCATTCAGTTCAATAGTGCTACTGTCTTGTTCTGTGGCTGGCTGTGCTGTCTCTCACTTCACTACATTCCATATTGCCTTAAATCTGTTGTTGGAAGCACAGATTTCTGACATTATGTACATATTCTTTGATTTTTTAATAACCTTTGTTAGTAATTTTGAGTATTTTCTATAGTGTGTAACTACTGCAGGATCCCTGGTTGTTCTTGCCAAAATATACATTTCCCTCTTCCTTTCACAAGATACTTTAATCCCTCTAGTGATCCATGATTTTTTACCTGGATGACTAGCTTATGCAGAAATCTATTTTCAAATAATGATATGAATTTATCATGGAACAGATTAAATTTTATGTTAGCATTTGGTTCATTATAAATTACATCCCATGTCATCTCCTGTAAACTATTCTTAAAAGCATTTGCCCTGGAGTCATTAATTATTCTAACTGATTTCCACTGAGGAGTATCCATTGCCATGTTATTTATACCATCTAACTGTGCATCATGACCAGAGAGATCATTTGTTGAGTAAACTGTATTTTCTTACTTTGAGCTTCATGAAACAAAACATTATCAATTAGGGTCCTGCTGCCTTTATCCACTCATGTTGGAAAGTTAATTATTGAGACAAAATTGTAGGACCCATGTAAGGTTCCTATATAATTTTTTCTATTAGAATTCTTTAGAAAATCCATATTGAAGTCACCATTGATTATTAATTGCTTGCTGCTGTCAGACAGATACCACAGTAAAGAATCCAGATTCCTCGTAAATAGTTCAAAATTTCACAGTGGGGATCTATATACAGTTACAATTAAAAGTAATCTATTTTCCAGCATTAATTCACAAGTACACCCTTCTATCTGCTGATCACTACAAAATCTACTTGTCTCAATGTTTCTGAACTTGTTTTCTGTTTTAATGTATGTAACAACTCCTCCTTTTCCTATGTTATTTCTGTACAAGTAAGCTCCAATAATGTAATCCTAGACGGGCCTCATGACGATATGGTCAGTTCCAGTATAGCACTCTTGGCTCCTGCATCGCGGTTGCGAAGTGGGGCTGAGGCAGTTTCAGATAAGTTTTTACAGTCTGATGATAATTTGTGGATTTGTAGTTTCAGCTTGATGACGGTAGTTATATTTATTCTGAAGAAGGTTGGGTTATCCCAACTGAAACCTAGGTAAATCTAGGTAAACTTTGCAACTGAGGCTGTTGGTTTTTAAAATTAAAAAAAGTGAAATATCATATAAGTACAGTGCCTGTTGCTACAATTGGGAGATAGGGATATATTGGACATGACCTACACCTGAATAGGATCCCCCAGAGGGCTCACCAATCTTTGTTGAGTTTGTGCTTGGCTACCATGGGGCTCCAGCCTTTGCAGCACCTTTTCCCCTCTGTGCTGAATGTCTGTTCTCCTGCTATTCTTTTTCCCTTCCCTTGGGGAACATATCTGGGGTATTTTTGGCAATGAGTTCTGAATTTTCAGTAGCCTGTCATCAGAAGAGCCCCTACACTGGTTTTTCTTTCTTTCTCCATCTCCTATCCTTCCCCTGCTTTGCTGTTTGAGGTTGCTCTTTGTTTCTTCTTCCTCCCTGTGTGCTCCTGAAGGCAAGCCCATGCATCTGATGTGTAACATGTGACTGGGTAACATGTAATTCCCAGCCCAGGGTTGACAGGTAGGGTTCACCCACACCCCATGGTACAGGCCAGGCCCGGGGAGGGGTGATTGCCAATTGATCCCTCTGTCAGGAATTTGGGAGATGTGACCTGAAGTGTGAACAGTAGCCTAAGGCAGGTGAGCTCTCCCTCTGAGGGGGGGCCACCATTTGGAAGGAGTGCACCATCAGAGATGCTGGACTGGCAGTCATCTGGGATTTTCTTGCAATGAGACAATCACCATCCCAGTCCAAGTCTACTGAATATAAACAGAATGAGGCTAAAGATTCCAGGCCTCTCGCAGCTGCACCTCAGTTCCTCTTTGTATTACGTACTGAAGAAGGTCAGTCCTTTGCAATGGTTAATCCATTTATTATTCAGATAGGTGTTGATGCAATTGCCGGAACTGTGAAATCTTGCTCTTTTTTATGGAATGGAATATTACTTTTGGAGATTAATTGTGATTCTCAAGCACAGCAACTGCTTGAAGCTTCGCTTCTCCATGGGCTATCCTGTTTATGTCAAGAATGCTGAATTCTTTGAATGGTGTTATTTACAATAGGCTGCTCGATGGTCTAACCGAGGCAGAAATCCAAACTTACCTCTCTGACCTGGGTGTCACTGCACCTATATCCTATGGCAATATGCACACTTATCACACATTGCAACACAGATTATATGATTAAAAATAGAAGTAAATCACTTAACACACTTTACACTACCTGAATTTTTATTGATGCGTAGCAAAAATTAGGCCTAGAGGTTAGCACATCAGGTGTTTGATCGTAAAAAGTTATTTACTTCCACTTACAACAAGATCTTAGCACTCACTCAAGTGCAGTATCCATTGAATTATATCACAATAGAATGTAACTTTATTGTAAGTAAACAGAACATAAACACCCAACAAGTGTGAAAAATTCTAAATCAAACAAATTAAGATTTAACTACTTTCCGGAAATATAAACTTAATAGTGAATGGACATGTTCAAATTATATTGTTTATAATGATGGAAAAGGCAGTGGACTTCAGAATATGTAAACAAAAGGCAAAAGTACCATATGTAATTGTATTCCAATGTTATAAGAAAATACTGTTCTAACCTATAAATACCAAATGTAGAAATATATTACATATATCATATTTTTAGAATGGTCACAGGAGATGCTTTATAAACTCTTTACATCAGGTTAGCTTAAGATGGAAAGAATAATAATAAATGGCTGTATACAAGGCTCCTGCTGATGGTTTTGGATCATTTCTGGAAGACCTTGATGCTTTATTAAGATTTTTAACTTCAAAACACCACAAAAAGATACTATGTAGAATTTAAATTCGAATTTTCTGGAGCATACCTTTTCTGGAGCCATACTGGGCTCCCTTCCTATTTCATATAATCTAATTCCCACTATATAATTTGCTATCAAGGCTTAGCATCCAGCAACACAGCTACTGATTGTATTTTTAGTGATATGTTGGCAATGAAGTAGTACTATAGTTAACTGTTTTGTCAGATGTTGATGCTAAACTGATGATATTCAGTTTCATGCTACTAGACATAAACAATAACAATTAGAAAACTGTAAGCATTATGAACGAAAAAAATTAATTGACTGGTTGATTGCTTATTAATCCATGAAACAATTCACATTGTATGGATTTTGTCATTCAAAACATTGAAAAATTGACTTGTGAATTGTTTACAAAATATAGTCTCGTGGAGTTTCAAAGTAAATTAAGGAATTTCATGTTTGCTATTTTCTTCTACTACACTGAAGAGTATCTCCATTGGAAATCCTAAGAGAAAAGTGTTAAGTTGTAATAGATTTGTATTAGTACTACAGTATGTGAGTGTAAGCTTTATTGCCCCATGTTGCTGACGAAATCTTCTTATGATTTTATCAGGTGGCCACATTGACATTTGTTTTGCATAAGGGGAGACATGTCAAAAATTTATAGTACAGTACAGTTACAATGATTTTTACATAAATAAATAATAGTTCTACAATAAATAATAATACTACAAGGATATTTCTTGGAATGTGTAACACACTGTATCCAGCTCAGATTTCCAGTTTGTCCTGCATGAATTCATCCATTGAGCAATAACACTTAGGTGTCAGCACCTCATATAGCTTTCTTTTAAGTGAAGCTAAATTCATCTGCATCAACTTGTTCCATTCTAATTTATTGCAAATTTTTATTCCTATGTATTGAGGTCCATGGGCATACAGTCCAAGGTGGTGGGTGGGGAGCATAAAATTTTCTTTGCTTCTAGTATCCTGTGAATGGACAAAATGGTTTCCCTCAAATAATTCATGTCTCGTGTACAAAAATATAATAATCTCATATACGTATAAGGATGGCAGAGCTGATATTTTAAGTTATCTAAATGGTCAACATGGTTCTTTATGATTTGCAGTGCACATACTTCGAATGATTTTTTTCTGTATTTTTAGTATCTGCAATAAGTTTGTTGAGTTATCCCAAAATACAATACCATACCTAATAAAGGATATGAAGTAGCTTGTATAAGCTAGGAACTTTTCGTGTATGCATGTCAGATGCAGTTGGTAATATTTGCATTGCAAATAAAAAGCTGTTCAGTTTGTTTGCCAGATATTCAATGTGTGCCTCCCAGCTCAAATTTTTATCTACATTTAAACCTACGAATTTGACTGAGTCAACTTCTTCTATATCTTGGTTGTTGTGTACATTCTTAATTTGCTCACATTTTGGCTGTTTGGTTTTGAACTGCATCATGTGAGTCTTAGATATGTTTAGATTCAATCCATTTAGCTGAAACCAAGTTTCTAAGGTACTGAGGGTGCTGATCACAGATTTGGGAATTTTTTCTGAATAATGATGTTCAACTAAGACAGAAGTATCATCTGCAAAGAGAACTGATGGGGAGCTGATATTTAATGGTAAGTCATTAACATATAAGAGAAATAAGACTGGGCCTAACATGGAGCCTTGTGGAACATCGTGAGATAATTTTTTTTTTTTTTTTTCTCCTTTCAGAAAAATAACATGCGCCATTTGAACAGACGCTAACTCTTTGCTTTCTGTTTGAGACTGAGGTAGACTGTCATTCAACTTTCCCAGATTCTCAAAGAATCAACTGTTGGCTGCAGTCTGGGTGTACAACTGCTAGAGCAGGGTTCCATGCTGAACTTAGCTGGCAGCCCTAATCCCTGTTGAAATTTTGTCATGGAGCCTTATCTGAGTTGATTCTTTAATACCATTCTCCACAAGCCACTACCTCAGAACAACATTTTTGTTTTCTTGCCTACAACTGAATGAACTTCACTGAGGCTGAGTCCTCCCACTGCCAACTTATCTTTATGTTTCTAATGTGTTCAACGCAGTGTTGTGATATACAGCTCTGTGTTTGTCTGGCTTACTGGAGGCCACACCCAACAAGGAAAGAATATATATATATATATATATATATATATATATATATATATATATATATATATAATAGAAGGAAACATTCCACGTGGGAAAAAATATATCTAAAAACAAAGATGATGTGACTTACCAAACGAAAGTGCTGGCTCTTCGATACACACACAAACAAACACAAACATACACACACAATTCAAGCTTTCGCAACAAACTGTTGCCACATCAGGAAAGGGGGAAGGAGAGGGAAAGAGGAAAGGACAGGGAAATACGAAAGGATTTGGGTTTTAAGGGAGAGGGTAAGGAGTCATTCCAATCCCGGGAGCGGAAAGACTTACCTTAGGGGGAAAAAAGGACGGGTATACACTCACACACACACACACACATATATGTGTTTGTGTGCGAGTGTATACCTGTCCTTTTTTCCCCCTAAGGTAAGTCTTTCCTCTCCCGGAATTGGAATGACTCCTTACCCTCTCCCTTAAAACTCACATCCTTTCGTCTTTCCCTCTTCTTCCCTCTTTCCTGATGAAGCAACCGATGGTTGCGAAAGCTTGAAATTTTGTGTTTGTTTGTGTGTTTTTTTATTGTGTCTATCTACCAGCACTTGGTAAGTCATGGTATCTTTGTTTTTAATATATTTTTCCCATGTGGAATGTTTCTTTCTCTTCTATTCATATCATTAATTTGAACCCAACAATTACGTTTGTTATTGTCACTGTCGCATTTCGAAATCTTTTCTGTCATCTTACTTTCTCTTTTTGTTTGTACAAGTAGTTTCACTTTGTGTTCATCTTCCCTTTTTTCCGTAATCTACCATACATGTTATCCTGCCTATATATACTCAATAATACGTAATTTACTTGCAAATCATAACCTAAAAATTTTTAACACTTTCAACATTACCGCTGCTATAAAATCCACTGTTCCCAGTTTACAAACATTTCCTGTAACCTCGTGAATACTATTTCACAGCTTCAGTTCCTTTCACCCATTAAACAACCATTTCAGCTATTTCCAACAACTTTCGTTTTATTTCCATTCCCGTTTTTTCCCACATAACTGATCATTTTTTAGCAGCTTCCCACAGATTTAAACGTTATTATTTCTTCGTCAGACAACTGTTAGCTTCATTTTCATAATCTGCCAGCACATAACCAGTCCTTTGAATACATATACACGCAGTTTTTTCGAAATTTTCCTGAATTTCTCCACCCTTTAACGTGTTTTGGAGGCAACACAACTACCTAACCTTTGTACACATCATTGTTCACCAACCTAAGTTCAGCACAGAATCAACATAGCTCATCTCAAACCAACACTTTTTCGACTTTTTCACACCTTTATCGCTCCCCATATATTTTTATTTTCACTTTAGCCTCATGTTACCCTTTCCACCTTCTAATACCATGTCACCCTCACAACATCCCTACAACGACCCCATTAAATTTTATTTACATTCCCTCCGCAAACATGCCTTTACCCTAGCCAGATTACGCTCCCATATTTTATTTACTCAGGCTTGTCTGACATTTGGCATTACCCCCAAAGGCCTCACAGTTAAAGTTCGCATCTCTGGCTGTAATCCTTCTTTCCATACCAGTTCCCAACTGCACAATCCATAGCCCTCACCCACCTAATCCTTCACCTACGAATCGACTCAACCAATGAACATGCCCGTCAACTCCTAACTCTAATCAAAGTCCTCAATCTTTCCTCTCCCACATCCACACCGGCTATTGAGAGCATCCTCCTACAGGCCAACCGCAAATTAGAACAGCATGCCACCCTCCACCTCAAAAAACTATCCAATCTCCTGGTTTCCCAACTCCGGAAAGGCAACTCACTCACCCTCCACAAACTTTCCAACAAACCTCAACCTCCTCTCATTGCACACAGACCCAGTCTCTCCCATTTACTCAATCTCCCACTTCCAGCGCCACTCCCCCCAACACCTCAGAATTCTAGTCAACACAATCTGGAACCACAACAGCCCAATTCAGTAGTTAACCTTTCCTCCAAACCTATCTCCCAATCCGAAACCTCTGTCCTATATAAAGGCCTCACCTTCAGCCCCACTCCCAGATTCAACCAAACTGCCCTTGTCAAAGATTTACTGTCCTACACTCGTAGTCTCTGCTGGAAATATCACTTTGCCACGAAGAAAAATAATCTGATCCTACTCCTAATGATCCAACTCCCCAAGACACTATCCAAATTGAACCTTGCCTGGAACAGTTCCGTCCTCCATCACAGCGGGACCCACCTCCTCTTCCTCAAAATCACCCTCTCCAAACTTTCCAGGAATTTGTCACTTCCAGCCTTGCCTCTCAATCTTTCTTGAAAAACCTTAATCCTACTCCCAACATCACCACAGCTGAAGCCCAGGCTATCCGTGATCTGAAAGCTGACCGATCCATCATCATTCTTCCGGCTGACAAGGGTTCCACGACCATGGTACTTGATCGTTGGGAGTATGTGGCTGAGGGACTGCGTCAGCTTTCAGACAACACTACATACAAAGTTTGCCAACCTCCTGACCCCACCGACACCTCGCACTCCTACTTTCTACCTACTTCCTAAAATTCACAAACCCGAACATCCCGGCCGCCCCATTGTAGCTGGTTACCAAGCCCCCACAGAACGTATCTCTGCCTACGTAGATCAAATCCTACAACCCATTAAATGCAGTCTCCCATCCTTCATCAAAGACACCAAACACTTTCTGGAACGCCTGGAATCCTTACCCAGTCTGTTACCCCCGGAAACCATCCTTGTAACCATTGATGCCACTTCCCTATGCACAAATATCCCGCACGTCCAGGGCCTCGTTGCAATGGAGCACTTCCTTTCACGCCGATCACCTGCCACCCTACCTACAACCTCTTTCCTCATTACCTTAGCCAGCTTCATCCTGACTCACAACTTCTTCACTTTTGAAGGCCAGACATACCAACAATTAAAGGGAACAGCCATGGGTACCAGGATGGCCCCCTCATATGCCAACCTATTTATGGGTCGTTTAGAGGAAGCCTTCTTGGTTACCCAGGCCTGCCAACCCAAAGTTTGGTACAGATTTATTGATGACATCTTCATGATCTGGACTCACAGTGAAGAAGAACTCCAGAATTTCCTCTCCAACCTCAACTCCTTTGGTTCCATCAGATTCACCTGGTCCTACTCCAAATCCCATGCCACTTTCCTTGAGGTTGACCTCCATCTGTCCAGTGGCCAGCTTCATACATCCGTCCACATCAAACCCACCAACAAGCAACAGTACCTCCATTATGACAGCTGCCACCCATTCCATATCAAACGGTCCCTTCCCTACAGCCTAGGCCTTTGTGGCAAACGAATCTGCTCCAGTCCTGAATCCCTGAACCATTACACCAACAACCTGAAAACAGTTTTCGCATCCCGCAACTACCCTCCCGACCTGGTACAGAAGCAAATAACCAGAGCCACTTCCTCATCCTCTCAAACCCAGAACCTCTCACAGAAGAACCCCAAAAGTGCCCGACTTGTGACAAGATACTTCCCGGGACTGGATCAGGCTCTGAATGTGGCTCTCAAGCAGGGATACAACTTCCTCAAATCCTGCCCCGAAATGAGATCCATCCTTCATGAAATCCTCCCCACTCCACCAAGAGTGTCTTTCCACCATCCACCTAACCTTTGTAACCTCTTGGTTCATCCCTATGAAATCCCCAAACCACCTTCCCTACCCTCTGGCTCCTACCCTTGTAACCGCCCCCGGTGTAAAACCTGTCCCATGCACCCTCCCACCACCACCTACTCCAGTCCTGTAACCCGGAAGGTGTACACGATCAAAGGCAGAGCCATGTGTGAAAGCACCCACGTGATTTACCAACTGACCTACCTACAATGTGACACTTTCTATGAGGGAATGACCAGCAACAAACTGTCCATTCGCACGAATGGACACAGGCAGACAGTGTTTGTTGGTAATGAGGATCCCCCTGTGGCTAAACATGCCTTGGTGCACGGCCAGCACATCTTGGTACAGTGTTACACCGTCCGGGTTACCGGAGATGGGAACTTGCCCTTCAATATATCCTCTCTTCCCGTTATCCACCAGGCATAATCCTCCACTAATTTCAAGTTGCCGCCACTCATACCTCACCTGTCATTCAACAACATCTTTAGCTGGCCAGAGTGGCGGAGTGGTTCTAGGCGCTTCAGTCTGGAACCGCGCGACCGCTACGGTCGAGGGTTCGAATCCTGCCTCGGGCATGGATGTGTGTGATGTCCTTAGGTTCATTAGGTTTAAGTAGTTCTAAGTTCTAGGGGACTGATGACCTCAGATGTTAAGTCCCGTAGTGTTCAGAGTCATTTGAACCATTTGAACAACATCTTTGCCTCTGCACTTCCGCCTCGACTGACATCTCTGCCCAAACTCTTTGCCTTTAAATATGTCTGCTTGTGTCTGTATATGTGTGGATGGATATGTGTGTGTGTGCGAGTGTATACCTGTCCTTTTTTCCCCCTAAGGGAAGTCTTTCCACTCCCGGGATTGGAATGACTCCTTACCCTCTCCCTTAAAACCCACATCCTTTCGTCTATCCCTCTCCTTCCCTCTTTCCTGACGAAGAAACCGTTGGTTGCGAAAGCTTGAAATTTTGTGTGTGTGTTTGTATGTTTTTTTATTGTGTCTATCTACCAGCGCTTTCCCGTTTGGTAAGTCATGGAATCTTTGTTTTTAATATATATATTTAATATATTTTTCCCATGTGGAATGTTTCTTTCTCTTTTATTCATATATATATATATATATATATATATATATATATATATATATATATATATATATATATATATATATATATATATAAACAAAGATGATGTGACTTACGAAACGAAAGCGCTGGCAGGTTGATAGACTCACAAACATACACACAATATTCAAGCTTTCACAACCAATGGTTGCTTCATCAGGAAAGAGGGAAGGAGAGGGAAAGACGAAAGGATGTGGGTTTTAAGGCAGAGGGTAAGGAGTCTTTCCAATCCAGGGAGCGGATGGAAATGTGTGTGTGTGCGAGTGTATACCTGTCCTTTTTTCCCCCTAGGGTAAGTCTTTCCGCTCCCGGGATTGGAATGACTCCTTACCCTCTCCCTTAAAACCCACATCCTTTCGTCTTTCCCTCTCCTTCCCTCTTTCCTGATGAAGCAACTGTTGGTTGTGAAAGCTTGAATTTTGTGTGTATGTTTGTGTTTGTTTGTGTGTCTATCAACCTGCCAGCGCTTTCGTTTGGTAAGTCACATCATCTTTGTTTTTAGATATATTTTTCCCACGTGGAATGTTTCCCTCTATTATATGGAGTATTTGCAGCTGCAGTTTGTCTTTTAGCAAGCCAAGCATATCTTTCATTTTTGTGGTGGTTAAAAGATGGCTTTGATGTTTTTTTCTGATGAATCATGCAATTTTGGCTGAAGGAGGCCCAGTTTAGGGGATAGAGGCGACTTTTTCTTCCTCTTCCTTTTTCTCTACATCTTCTTTGCAGATGTCTATATCATTCAATTTCCTCAGTGTATTTCTATTCTACATTTTGCACAGTGGGCATTCTGGTGAAACACATCTTTAAGGTGTTGAATCTGTGCTAGGAGGCTGTTTTTGTCACAAGTGCACATGCCATGTGAATTAGAGTTGTTAGAACCTTGTACCATTGCTCCAGATGGTGATAGCTCTTTGCATGAAAGTACAGATGTGTAGATTGTATGTACTAGGGTCCATCTGCTATTTTTTTTTTTTTAGAATTACTAAAAATGGAGACATCCATTCTATGTTAGCTCCATTGCGAAGGGTGTGTTTTGATACATGCTGTTGAAGTGGTCCAGGAACTCATTCATGGCTCCTCTGACATGTTCCCACACAACAAAGGCACTGTTCATGTAACACAAGAAGTTTTTTGTTTTGCCCTGTCCAGTTTGACTACTATCAGAAAATAAGCATGTTGCTACAAGATTAAACCTACACGAAGCTAAATAAAGCCCCAACACCAATGATGACAAGAAAAACAACAGGTTTGCTTCAAGAGTTAACTCTAATGGAAGAAGATATAAAGAGCTTGTATGGACTGCTTAAAATTCACAAAGAAAGTGCGAACACCATCAATGCACACATGTATGGAGTAGCCCAGCATCCAGCCTCACTTCTGAAATCCATAGCTGGACACTGCAGTCAACACATTCATGACACACTGGAAGGGATTTACCTGCAGAAGGATGACCTGTTTGTGAGTTTTGATTTAATATCTTCTTCATACAAGTAGTGCTTCAAGATGCCTTAATAATCCTAGCAGGTCAGTTTGAGCACCAATCAGTGAGGTTATCTGGACATGTAATGAGCACAACCTTCTTCAAATGTGATGCAGAGTCCCACTAACAAGTTGATGGAGTAGCCATGGGCTTTCCATTTGCCCCAGGGATTGCCCCATTCTACATGGAGCACTTTGAGGAGATGGCAGTAAAAGTTCCATGGCTGAAGCCTAAAACCTCCTTATATTAACTGAATGACACCTTGGTTGTGTGGGAATATGAACAGTGTACATCAAAATAAATATTCACTAGGGAGCTAGAACAGAATGGATGTCTCCAGTTTTAGAGATTCCAATAAAAAGAGAAGCATATGCTCTCTTAGGACATGCTTTCTACAGAAATAAGGACACACAGGTCAGCATGTTCATGCAATGAGTATTATCATCTGGCACACTGGTACACTGTTCTACCAACTCTATTTCACAAGGCAAACGCCACTTGTGACAAAGACAGCCTCCCAGCTTAGTTACAAGACCATAAAGGTGTTTTACCAAAATACATCAATACCCAAAGTATAGATTAGACTTGCATTGTAGTACACAATGATATAGCCATCTGCAAAGAAGAGGTAGATTGGTCCTCATATAGCCACAATTGCAGAAACCTTGGAAAAAACATCAGAACAATATTTTGACCACCATAAAAAATAGAAGTCATGCTTAGCTCAGTAAGGGAAAACTTACAACTTACTTTCTGCTAACCCTAGCTTGTTGTCATTTTTGTGCGTTCTCCTTTGAATCAAAAGTTTAACAGCCCTTGCTTTCTCAGCATATTACGAATTTCATTATTGAACCATGGTGTTCCTTTACCATTTTTTATCCACTTACTATGAACATAACTCTCCAGACCACTATTTACAGTCTGCTTAAACTTTGCCCATAATTCCTCTACGTCCCTCTTACTGGTAAAAAGTGATGCCAGTTCACTGTCTAAGTGAGGTGCTAACAACTGCTTATCTGATATGTCTAGCAGAAACACTCACCTACCCTTCTTGACTGATTTATTACCTTTCGTTACCATTGTTGTTTCTGTACTGACGTTGTCAGTGAGGTCAGATCTAGTTGCAGGTACAAGATATAAGATATTTCCATTGCGTGTGGACTGCCGAGCTAGTTACTCAAGAGAGTTTTCAGAAAATGTGTTGTAAAATATTTTGCATGACTGTCTGTCTGACATCCCACTGCATATTCGGTAAGTTAAAGTCACCTCCAACTTCTGGGTATTTCCGCAATATTGACCGTAGACTTCCTTTGAATGACTCTAGAACTGCCACAGCGGAGTCGAGTGGCAGGTAAAAACATCTAACAATTAACTAGGTTTCACCTAGTTTCACCTCCTGGAAATTGAAATAAGAACACCGTGAATTCATTGTCCCAGGAAGGGGAAACTTTATTGACACATTCCTGGGGTCAGATACATCACATGATCACACTGACAGAACCACAGGCACATAGACACAGGCAACAGAGCATGCACAATGTCGGCACTAGTACAGTGTATATCCACCTTTCGCAGCAATGCAGGCTGCTATTCTCCCATGGAGACGATCGTAGAGATGCTGGATGTAGTCCTGTGGAACGAACGGCTTGCCATGCCATTTCCACCTGGCGCCTCAGTTGGACCAGCGTTCGTGCTGGACGTGCAGACCGCGTGAGACGACGCTTCATCCAGTCCCAAACATGCTCAATGGGGGACAGATCCGGAGATCTTGCTGGCCAGGGTAGTTGACTTACACCTTCTAGAGCACGTTGGGTGGCACTGGATACATGCGGACGTGCATTGTCCTGTTGGAACAGCAAGTTCCCTTGCCGGTCTAGGAATGGTAGAACGATGGGTTCGATGACGGTTTGGATGTACCGTGCACTATTCAGTGTCCCCTCGACGATCACCAGTGGTGTACGGCCAGTGTAGGAGATCGCTCCCCACACCATGATGCCGGGTGTTGGCCCTGTGTGCCTCGGTCGTATGCAGTCCTGATTGTGGCGCTCACCTGCACGGCGCCAAACACGCATACGACCATCATTGGCACCAAGGCAGAAGCGACTCTCATCGCTGAAGACGACACGTCTCCATTCGTCCCTCCATTCACGCCTGTCGCGACACCACTGGGGGCGGGCTGCACGATGTTAGGGCGTGAGCGGAAGACGGCCTAACGGTGTGCGGGACCGTAGCCCAGCTTCATGGAGACGGTTGCGAATGGTCCTCGCCGATACCCCAGGAGCAACAGTGTCCCTAATTTGCTGGGAAGTGGCGGTGCGGTCCCCTACGGCACTGCGTAGGATCCTACGGTCTTGGCGTGCATCCGTGAGTCGCTGCGGTCCGGTCCCAGGTCGACGGGCACGTGCACCTTCCGCCGACCACTGGCGACAACATCGATGTACTGTGGAGACCTCACGCCCCACGTGTTGAGCAATTCGGCGGTACGTCCACCCGGCCTCCCGCATGCCCACTATACGCCCTCGCTCAAAGTCCGTCAACTGCACATACGGTTCACGTCCACGCTGTCGCGGCATGCTACCAGTGTTAAAGACTGCGATGGAGCTCCGTATGCCACGGCAAACTGGCTGACACTGACGGCAGCGGTGCACAAATGCTGCGCAGCTAGCGCCATTCGACGGCCAACACCGCGGTTCCTGGTGTGTCCGCTGTGCCGTGCGTGTGATCATTGCTTGCACAGCCCTCTCGCAGTGTCCGGAGCAAGTATGGTGGGTCTGACACATGGTGTCAATATGTTGTTTTTTTCCATTTCCAGGAGTGTATTATACGCGACAAAATAACTTCACTGTCATACTCAACTTCGACCTCAATAGAGACGATATTTTTGTCAACTGCAATTAACACTCCGCCTCCTATGGCCACTGATCTGTCTTTCCGATATACGTTTCACGACTTGCTAAATATCTCAGGGCTTTCCACTTCGGGTTTCAGCCAGCTCTCTATCCCAAGAATAATTTGAACGTGAGAAATTTCCTGTAGGGCAGTAAATTATTACGAATACTTTGACAGTTTACTGATAAAATTTGGACAGTTGAAGTGTCGTTATTCTCAAGGCTGTCTGACTTCCCGTGCTGCGTATTGACTGGCGAATGTTCAACAGAGCACCTCAAACTACCGTATACCTAAAAAACCCTTTCGTGCACTCCACAAGTTCTCTGCTACCTGAGTAGCTGCTTCCTTTGTGTAGTGCACCCCTGACCTTCCAAGGGGAGTCGTACAAATCCCTAGGCGATAACGCAGGTCTAGAAATCTGCAGACAAGACCGTCACAGAGTCGACGAATGCTTTGGTTGAGACCCTCCACTCGGCTCCAAATCAAAGATCCCCGATCAGCTCTGGGAATAATGCAGCAAATTGTGAGCCCTACTTGCAACCCGCGCACTAGGCCATCAGTCTTCACCACTTCCGCCAGCCGCCTGTATGAACTGAGGGTGGTCTCAGAACCCATGCAATAGGCGTCGTTGGTGTCGACGTGAGCCACAACTTGCAGATGACTGCACCCTGCACGCTCGGCAGCCATAGGTAAGGCAGCCTTAACCTTCACGCGCTCGCGCGGGCGGTGAAGTGACCGCCTTTTTGCAACTTCGCGCCATACTTACTCCACAAAGGTAACGAGGCGGCGGGAGGGACATGTATTCTCTAGTTGCACCTTTTTCCGACAGATGCTGCTGGAAGTTCGCCCAAGTCGCACCTCTCTGCCTCTCAGGACAAGTTCAAATAGGTCCGAACACGTTCGGCGGTCAGTTTACCGCCTTGCGAGCGCTTACGGCACTTACAAAAACGGTCAGTTACCGCCTTGTGAGCGCTTACGAGACTTTGTTCTACTCGTCTACTTCGGAATGTAAGTATTTCTTTTTGTAATTCCCCTATAATTCCTCAATTTTATAGACTCTTCCAATTCTCTAGTGAATTTGCATGTGCTTCAGAATTTCAACATCAAGAAGAACACAAAGGTGGCCTGCATGTATATTTTTCCGCTTACTTGACTTGGCAGGAATAAATTCCTTAGGCATTTTTCAATTCAACACAGGTAATATGAAAGAAAAAACGAGAAGACAATTCTTACATGCGTTATCTTTGGAACTGATGAGCGAAAACCTGAAAGAAAGAGCTAAATTGAAGCATTTACCAAAAAATTTGTTAGTATTTTTGGAAAATTACAGAGAGAGTGACGTAGTTTATCCAGCTGTATCAACCCCTACAAGGAGAGGAATATGTTATTTGTATGGCTCAAAAAAGAATATAAAAACAAAGCGAGAATGCGGTGAATGTGGAAGAAACGTCTGTCTACGACATTCAACCACGACAGTTACGTGCAATAATTGTTGTCAGCCTCAAAATGAAAATGAAATGCATACAGACTGATCAGCATTTTTCATCTGACAGAAATGTTTGTGGCGTTTTCAATCAAAAATTCTTTTTTCAAAGCAAAATTAGCTTTTCTTGTGACGAGTAAGACAGTGAATAATTCTAGTCTTACGTATTACATTATATAGTCCCAAAAGATTACAATTAAAAAAAAATGTTCTTATATTTCATTTGGGTATTTGGCTTCCTTTTTGCATTCCATTGTATATTTTATAGTTAAATAAATAATTTTGATTACAAATGTGTTTGCAATATTGTGTGAGATATCCTCTGTCGATATTTTATGGAAATATGACCTTTAAAAACGGAAAACCTCAAGAGATTGAAGAAAACTCTCGGGCGGTCGGCCGGCCGCCTGCGCGAGCTCTCGCGTGACTGTTCCTAGCGCGAGCGCATGAAGGTTAACATTGTCTTTCATGTCCTTTCATTTCTTCTCTTTCACGATTCTTCCAGGACAACTTTTTACAAATAGAAATACTTTGTTTTGTGTGTCTTGAATTCAAAATATTTTCTGCATACTCGTTTCCCGTGTGAATCACGTTGAGAGAGAATCGGAAATGTCTTACTTCTGAATGTTGTTAGCGGACCTTCCAAATTATAACGACATTTCACTGCTAACGACGTGTACACGTGTAGGGAAAAGGCTTTGATAGGACCTTCAACAGCATTTAAGGCAAGCACTTTTTCGACACCGTCCCAACGTGGGTTCAATGCACAGTATATAAAGAAAATATAGTGCATTCAAGATTAAACATGAAATAAAACTGTAAGCATCTGGGCTATATGACTCAAAACTGAAGAACTAAAGTGGAAAGGAAGACTGGTTGTGCTAGCGCTGCGGTAATATTCTTTTATTTATTATATGATACAAAACTTATTTTACAACAGCAGCTTGATTTTGCCAACTTAGCTCCGTGCAGGGTCCGGACCCTTGAGAGACTTGGGCCCTACATGAGGCGCTTAGGCCCCGGAAATCCCCCCTCTCGTGTGGCCTGATAAAAAGATGAGGATTGGGTATTCTAATGGCATGTAATTACTACTCAGGCATCAGAGTAGCTACCCTATCTTGAGTGGTTACCGATGGATCGTTTGAGGTACAATCAGTTTTGTGTACTTATTGCCAAATTTTGTTATGGGGACATGGAACATCTTCCATCTCACCAAACTAGTTGTATAAAAACATACACTACTGGCCATTAAAATTGCTACACCAAGAAGAAATGCAGATGATAAACGGGTATTCATTGGACAAATATATTATACTAGAACTGACATGTGATTACATTTTCACGCAATTTGGGTGCATAGATCCTGAGAAATCAGTGCCCAGAACAACCACCTCTGGTCGTAATAACGGCCTTGATACTCCTGCGCATTAAGTCAAACAGAGCTTGGATGGCGTGTACAGGTACAGCTGCCCATGCAGTTTCAACACGATTCCACAGTTCATCAAGAGTAGTGACTGGCGTATTGTGACGAGCCAGTTGCTCGGTCACCATTGACCAGACGTTTTCAGTTGGTGAGAGATCTGGAGAATGTGCTGGCCAGGGCAGCAGTTGAACTTTTCTGTATCCAGAAAAGCCCGTACAGGACCTGCAACATGCGATCGTGAATTATCCTGCTGAAATGTAGGTTTTAGCAGGGATCGAATGAAGGGTAGAGCCACGGGTCGTAACACATCTGAAATGTAACATTCACTGTTCAAAGTGCACTCAATGCGAACAAGAGGTGACCGAGACGTGTAACCAATGGCACCCCGTACCATCACGCCGTGTGATACGCCAGTATGGCGTTGACAAATACACGCTTCCAATGCGCGTTCACCACGATGTCGCCAAACACGGATGCGACCATCATGATGCTGTAAACAGAACCTGGATTCATCCGAAAAAATGACGTTTTGCCATTCGAGCACCCAGGTTCGTCGTTGAGCACACCATCGCTGGCGCTCCTGTCTGTGATGCAGCGTCTCCGAGCTGATAGTCCATGCTGCTGCAAATGTCGTCGAACTGTTCGTGCAGATGGTTGTTGTCTTGCAAACGTCCCCATCTGTTGACTCAGGGATCGAGACGTGGCTGCACGATCCGTTACAGCCATGCGGATAAGATGCCTGTCATCTCGACCGGTAGTGATACGAGGCCGTTGGGATCCAGCACGGCGTTCCGTATTACCCTCCTGAACCTACCGATTCCATATTCTGCTAACAGTCATTGGATCTCGACCGACGCGAGCAGGTATGTCGCGATACGATAAACCGCAATCGCGATAGGCCACAATCCGACCTTTATCAAAGTCGGAAACGTGATGGTACGCATTTCTCCTCCTTACACGAGGCATCACGACAACGTTTCACCAGGCAACGCCGGCCAACTGCTGTTTGTGTAAGAGAAGTCGGTTGGAAACTTTCCTCATGTCAGCCCGTTGTAGGTGTCGCTACCGGCGCCAACCTTGTGTGAATGCTTTGAAAAGCTAATCATTTGCATATCACAGCATCTTCTTCCTGTCGGTTAAATTTCGCGTCTGTAGCACGTCATCTTCGTGGTGTAGCAATTTTAATGGCCAGTAGTGTAGTAATTTCAGAAATCTTGCCCTCCTCTTCGACAAATTTTTGCAGTTACCCACGCTCATATCCAACAATAAATGCAAGCGTAAGGAGGAATCAATTCAGATTTAGGTTAGTGCACTTAGCATGTGATCCTTGTAAGACAATCGCGTCACTGTAGAAGACGTACCTCAGAGCAGAGGGGAGCGATCATAATGAGCAGGGGCAGAGGCGAAGCGTCTGTTAGTGACATCAGCTGCAAGAGGATCTGTGGTGCGTGGAACAGCTCCAGCGATGCTACCAGCCAGGCAACCGTCTGCAAGGAAGCAGATATACAACTTCTTCACACCAAACATTACAATCATTAATCTCAAGAAGGCAATTTTAACAAATAAAACTAGCCTACCGCTATCAGAAATGCCATTAGTTGTCATATGCTGAACAATATCCTTCACCTACATCTACAGTTATGCTCCACAACCAACTCAGAGGTGTGTGGCGTGCTTACCACTGTCACTTCTCCCTTTTCCACTTACAGTCACGAATTGGGCACAGCAAGAACGACACTTGGTAAACATGTCTTTGAGTCAAATATTTCTAATTATACGAGGTGGGACAATAAAGTAATGAGACTGATTTTCTTTGCAAGATGTGGCAACCCTGCAGGCTTGCGTAGGCACAATATCTTTGACCTTGGTCTATAAGCTGCTTCTAGTCCAATGGCACATCGATGCAACTGCTCAGTCGTGAGTTGTGCTGTAATAAGTTAAGACGTGTTTGAGTCTCTCATCGTGGAAATGGAACCGCATAATATTACGCAACTGTGTGTCATTTCTTTTTGCGTTAAATTGGGTTAAAACGTGACGACAACTTATGGTAAGCTTCATAAGGCTTTTGGAGAGGAGGTTATGTCAAGAGGTCAAGTTTTACTTAGCATATAATGTTTAGTGAAGGCAGAACGAATGTTGACGATGAAGACCGCAGTGGACGATAATCAACCTCACGGACGGATGTCAACTTGGCCAGGGTGTGTGAACTCGTACGATCTGACCGAAGATTATCTGTGAAAATAATTGCAGAAGAACTGAACATCAATCGAGAAACTGTTTGTCTAACAATAACTGAAGATCTTGGTATGAGAAAGATTTGTGCAAAAAAGGTCCCCAAAAATATCCACCACAACAGAGAGAAACACGGGAAAATGTGGCAGCCGATCTGTTACAGCAAACGGAAATCAATCCAGAACTGATGAGCCGTGTTATCGCTGTTGATGAAAGTTGTTTTTTTTTTTTTTTTGTCCAGAGACAAAACGCCAAAGTTCGCAATGGTGCTCAGAGGAATCAGCCAGACCAAAAAAAACTCGCATGTCAAAGTCAAAAGTGAAATGCATGCTTGTGTGCTTCTTTGATTCCGAGGGAATTGTTCATAAAGATTAGGTGCCTCCTGGACAAACAGTTAACCAATATTATACAAAGAAATTTTAGAAAGACTTCGTAAAAGATTTCTTCGTGTCCATGCCAACATTGCCGATAGTTGGATTCTGCATCACGGAAATGCGCCATCCCATTCAGCTCTGTCAGTACAGCAATTTTTAACCTCAAAACAAATTTCAGTGCTACCACAGCCACCTTATTCACCAGATATCGCTCCGTGCGACTTTTTTCTATTTCCAAAGGTCAAAACGGCGGTCAAGGGACATCATTTCAAACAACACAAGATGCCCAAAAAGCTGTGACGAGGGTCTTGGAGGATATTACAGAAGATGAGTTCCAGAAGTGTTACCATCAATGGCAGAAGCGCTGGAAAAAGTGTGTGCAATCAGAAGGGAACTACTTTGAAGGAGACAACACTAAACTTGACTAAAACGGTAAGCAACATTTTTTTTTCACATCAGTCTCACTACTTTATTGTCGCACCTCGTTCTTTTATGGTTTTTGCGCCTGATGTACGTAGGAGGAAGAAATATATTGATCAACTAACTCTTCTCACAAAATTTTAAAAGGGAAATACAGTGTGATGCATAACGCCTCTGTTGTGATGTCTGCCACTGCAGTTGAATGAGCGTGTCTTACCAAACGAACTTGTGGTGTGGTGTCCTTTTTGATGAGGGCCCCAGATAGAAGAGTAATATTCGAGAATCGGTCGAAAATGAGCTGTATGAGCTATATCCTTCGTGTTTGTATTATACACTACGTGATCAAAAGTATCCAGACACATGACTGAAAATGACTTACAAGTTCGTGGAGCCCTCCATCGGCAATGCTGGAATTCAGTATGGTGTTAGCCCACCCTTAGCCTTGATGACAGCTTCCAGTCTTGCAGGCATACTTTCAATCAGGTGCTGGAAGGTTTCTTGGGGAATGGCAGCCCATTCTTTACAGTGCTGCACTGAGGAGAGGTATCGATGTCGGTCGATGAGACCTGGCACGAAGTGGGCGTTCCAAAACATCCCAAAGGTGTTCTATAGGATTGAGGTCAGGTCTCTGTGCAGGGCAGTCTATTACATGGATGTTATTGTCGTGTAACCACTCCGCCACAGGCAGTGCGTTATGAACAGGTGCTCGATCGTGTTGAAAGACGCAATCGCAATCCCCGAATTGCTCTTCAACACTGCGAAGCAAGAAGTTGCTTAAAACATCAATGTGGGCCTGTACTGTGGTAGTGCCACGCAAAACAACAAGGGGTGCGAGTCCCCTCCATGAAAAACGCGACCTCACATAACACCACCGCCTCCGAATTTTACTGTTCGCACTACACATGCTGGCAGATGACTTTCACCGGGCATTTGCCATATCTACACCCTGCCATTGGATAGCCACATTGTGTACCGTGATTCGTCACTCCACACAACGTTTTTCCACTGTTCAATCGTCCAATGTTTACGCTTCTTACACCAAGCGAAGTGTCCTTTGGCATTTACCGGCGTGATGTGTGGTTTATGGGGAGTCGCTCGACCTTGAAATCCAAGTTTTCTCACCTCCCGCCAAACTGTCATAGTACCTGCAGTGGATCCTGGTACAGTTTGGAATTCCTGTGTGATGGTCCGAATAGATGACTGCATATTACACATTACGACGCTCTTCATCTGTCGGCGGTCTCTGTCAGTCAACAAACGAGGTCGGCCTGTACGCTTTTGTTTTGTACGTGTCCCTTCACGTTTCCACTACCACATCGGAAACAGTGGACCTAGGAGTGTGGAAATCTCGCTTACAGACGTATGACTCAAGTGACACCTAGTCACCTGACGACGTTCGGAGTCCGTGAGTTCCGCGGAGCGCCCCATTCTGCTCTCACACGCGGTCACTGAGGTCGTTGCTACGCAGTACCTGGCAATAGGTGGCAGCACAATGCACCTAATATGAAACATGTATGTTTTCGGGGGTGTCCGGATACTTTTGATGATGTAGTGTTGTTTCTGAAGATTCTTCCAGTGAATCTCAGTCTGGGATCTGCCTTTTTTGCGATTAGTTTTATGTGGTTATCCGCTCCCTATGCATACGCCCAAATATTTAACCGTTTCGCGATGTAGCTCGAGCCTCAGTTGGGCACTGGCCCAAAAACAGAGTCCGAGTGAGACACGGGCTACATTGGGGAAGTGTTAACTGTGTAACTGCTTCCAATGATTGTTCTGCGATTATGTTATCATTCAGTGGCAGGTCTTTCCGCCTAGTTGTGTGTAATAAGTTAGATATGTTCATCGTAAGGGCCAATGGCTAATCTCTTCACCAAGCGTTGATCCTTTGCAGGTCTTCCTGAAGTTCGCTACAGTTACCGAGCAGTGTGATTTCTCTGTATGCAACAGCAGAATCTGTGAACTGTTTGCCGGCCGAAGTGGCCGTGCGGTTAAAGGCGCTGCAGTCTGGAACCGCAAGACCGCTACGGTCGCAGGTTCGAATCCTGCCTCGGGCATGGATGTTTGTGATGTCCTTAGGTTAGTTAGGTTTAACTAGTTCTAAGTTCTAGGGGACTAATGACCTCAGCAGTTGAGTCCCATAGTGCTCAGAGCCATTTTTTTGTGAACTGTTTCATGCGTCTTGGGGATTCCGAGGTTATCCACTATTTTCATCTTTTATATGTGTAGTATGTGTAGTGAATAGTAATAGTCCTATAATATTCCCTGGTGGGGGGGGGGGGGTACTGAAGATTTCCGTCTGTCGAGAATCATGTGCGTGTTGTACTTGCTAGGAACTCTTAAGTTCAGGTGCATAGCTAATATGATGTTCTGAACGCTCAATTTTTTTTTTCGTCAACTAGGTGACTGTGCAGAATTTTATCGAATATCGTCAGAAAAATAACGTCACATCAGCCACGACATCGGTATTTACTATCTTCTGGGTCTCACTAGTGCCAGGTTTCATACCACTGCTCTTGTCATGGGAAGAGATGACACCAATAACACCACCAAACTATTTAAGGACTCGAACTTTCATGTATAAAACAGTTTGAAATGCTCCGTTTTAAAAAACGCTAGTTTTTGACGCAGCTCAATTTTTAATGCGTCACATCTTCTGAACTATGTGTCGTACAATGATGTATGTAAGTGTGCAGGTACATGCAGTGGTATGTCCGGATGGTAACTGCAAAATGTGTGGCGAATAGAGTTGGTATAAAGAAGTAATTCATTAAAGCATCTTGCGCTTTGTTGAAATTTCAGTGCATGAACAGCGAAAATAAAGCACAAGATAAACATTTTTCCTCTCTTTATTTTCTGGGTCAGCGAAAAATCTTTTCAAAGATTTGAAATTATATGTGATGTTTCTTGGAAGTCGCTAGATGCTCTCATTCTCAAATACTGAGTAAATATAAAATTTTAAAAAGCATTCTGTAATTGGAGGACAGCGATCGGTAAAAATGCTAAAAATCAAATAAAAACAGACTGTATAGCGTTTTCAGATTTTTTTTATTTGTTAGCAGCTGCTTTCGACCCTTCCCTAAGACCGTCTTCAGAGTTTTCCCCGCCATTATGGCTGCTGGTGGTGGCAGACGGAGCGCGATCCATCTACATCATACTCCGCAAGCCACATAATGGTGTGTGGCGGAGGGTACTTTCGGTACCACTATCTGATCCCTCCAAGCCTGTTCCACTTGCGAAAATTGAGTAGGAAGAATGATTGTCGGTAAGCCTCTGTATTGGCACTAATGTCTCGAATTTTTTCCTCGTGGTCAATTCGCGAGATGTATGTGGGGGAAGTAATATGTTGTCCGACTCCTTCTGAAAACTGCTGTCCCGAAATTTCAATAGTAAATTTCTCCGTGATGCACAACACCTCTCCTGTAACGTCTGCCAGTGGAATTTGCTTAACATCTCTGTAACGCACTCTCGCCAACTAAGCGATCCCGTGACGAAACGCGCCGCTCTTCGTCGGATCTTCTCTATCTCCTCTATCAGTCCTGCCTGGTAGGGATCCCAGATAGATGAACAACATTGAAGAATCGGACGAACAAGCGCCTTATAGGCCACTCCCTTCGTGGATGAGTTATATTTCCTTAAGATTCTTCCTATGAATGTGAGTCAGGTGTCTGCTTTTCCCAATTTCTGTTTTATACGGTCATTCTACTTAAGGTCGCTCTGGATAGTTACGCCTAGATATTTTACAGCAGACGCTGTCTCCCGCAGTTTGTAATCAATAGTGTAGCTGTACGGTAGTGGATTTCTTTTCCTATGTATGCGCAATATGTTACATTTATTTACGTTCAGGGTCAAATGCCAGAGCCTGCACCAGTCATCAATTCTCTGTAGGTCGTTCTGCAAATTCTTACAATCTTCAGGCGTTGCTACTGTGGCAAATGTATCATCTGCGAATAGTCTTAAAGAGCATGCGACACTTTTTACTAGATCATTTATATTATTGTGCCGGCCGGAGTGGCCGAGCGGTTGTAGGCGCTACAGTCTGGAACCGCGCGACCGCTTACTTCTGTTTTAATCCCGTCTATAGCGCCACGGTCGCAGGTTCGAATCCTGCCTCGGGCATGGATGTGTGTGATGTCCTTAGGTTAGTTAGGTTTAAGTAGTTCTAAGTTCTAGGGGATTGATGACCTCAGAAGTTAAGTCCCATAGTGCTCAGAGCCATTTGAACCATTTGATATACACTCCTGGAAATGGAAAAAAGAACACATTGACACCGGTGTGTCAGACCCACCATACTTGCTCCGGACACTGCGAGAGGGCTGTACAAGCAATGATCACACGCACGGACACACCAGAACCGCGGTGTTGGCCGTCGAATGGCGCTAGCTGCGCAGCATTTGTGCACCGCTGCCGTCAGTGTCAGCCAGTTTGCCGTGGCATACGGAGCTCCATCGCAGTGTTTAACACTGGTAGCATGCCGCGACAGCGTGGACGTGAACCGTATGTGCAGTTGACGGACTTTGAGCGAGGGCGTATAGTGGGCATGCGGGAGGCCGGGTGGACGTACCGCCGAATTGCTCAACACGTGGGGCGTGAGGTCTCCACAGTACATCGATGTTGTCGCCAGTGGTCGGCGGAAGGTGCACGTGCCCGTCGACCTGGGACCGGTCCGCAGCGACGCACGGATGCACGCCAAGACCGTAGGATCCTACGCAGTGCCGTAGGGGACCGCACCGCCACTTCCCAGCAAATTAGGGACACTGTTGCTCCTGGGGTATCGGCGAGGACCATTCGCAACCGTCTCCATGAAGCTGGGCTACGGTCCCGCACACCGTTAGGCCGTCTTCCGCTCACGCCCCAACATCGTGCAGCCCGCCTCCAGTGGTGTCGCGACAGGCGTGAATGGAGGGACGAATGGAGACGTGTCGTCTTCAGCGATGAGAGTCGCTTCTGCCTTGGTGCCAATGATGGTCGTATGCGTGTTTGGCGCCGTGCAGGTGAGCGCCACAATCAGGACTGCATACGACCGAGGCACACAGGGCCAACACCCGGCATCATGGTGTGGGGAGCGATCTCCTACACTGGCCGTACACCACTGGTGATCGTCGAGGGGACACTGAATAGTGCACGGTACATCCAAACCGTCATCGAACCCATCGTTCTACCACTCCTAGACCGGCAAGGGAACTTGCTGTTCCAACAGGACAATGCACGTCCGCATGTATCCCGTGCCACCCAACGTGCTCTAGAAGGTGTAAGTCAACTACCCTGGCCAGCAAGATCTCCGGATCTGTCCCCCATTGAGCATGTTTGGGACTGGATGAAGCGTCGTCACACGCGGTCTGCACGTCCAGCACGAACGCTGGTCCAACTGAGGCGCCAGGTGGAAATGGCATGGCAAGCCGTTCCACAGGACTACATCCAGCATCTCTACGATCGTCTCCATGGGAGAATAGCAGCCTGCATTGCTGCGAAAGGTGGATATACACTGTACTAGTGCCGACATTGTGCATGCTCTGTTGCCTGTGTCTATGTGCCTGTGGTTCTGTCAGTGTGATCATGTGATGTATCTGACCCCAGGAATGTGTCAATAAAGTTTCCCCTTCCTGGGACAATGAATTCACGGTGTTCTTATTTCAATTTCCAGGAGTGTATTATTGTAAACAACAACGTCCTGTCACACTTCCCTGTGATACTCCGGATATCACCTTTACATCTGTCGATTTAGTTCCGTTAAGAGCGACGTGTTGAGTTCCTGAATCCAATCGCAGGTCTGCTGCGATACTACGTAAGCTCAAATTTTTTTCATTAAAAGGCAATGCGGGACGGTGTCAAATGCCTCACTGAAATCAAGGAACACGGCATCAACCTGAGCGCCGTTGTCCACTGCGCTGTGGCTCTTATGGAGGAACAGAGCAAGCTGAGTTTCGCAGGATCTCTGTTTGCGGAATCCATGTATGATTTTTATAGAGGAGATGTTCACTTCCCAAAAACGTCATAATTCTCGACCATAAAACATGTTCCATAATTCTACAACAGATTGAAGGCAACGATGTAGGTCTACAATTGTGTGGATCTGTCTTCTGGCATTTCTTAAAAACGGGAATGACCTGCGGTTTTCTCCAGTCTTTAGGTATCTTTCGTTGCCCATGTGATCTACGATAAATTACTGCCGGAAGGGGAGCAAGGTCTTTCGCATAATCTTTATACAATCTTATAGGTATCTCATCTGGTGCTGAAGCCTTCCCGCTACTAAGAGATTGTAGCTGCTTTTCAATTCTGCGTCCGTTTATCTCTGTATCTGCCATTTTGATGTTTGTACGGCGATTGAAAGGAGGGACAGTGTTACGATCCTCCGCGGTGAAACAACTTCGGAAGACCGAATTTAGTATTTCGGCCTTCTCTCTATCTTCCGTTTTGGTGCTGGTGTGGTCGCTGAGAGAGTGAACAGATGATTTTAACCAACTTACTGATTTTACATACGACCAAAATCTCTTAGGGTTTTTGCTCAGGTCGGTAGACAATGTCTTACTTTCAAAATCATCGAACGCTTCTCTCATTGCTCTCCTTAAGCTCATTTTCGCTTCGTTCAGCTTTTGTTTGTCAGCTAGGTTTTTACTTCTCTTGAATCTGAGATGAAGTGCTCTTTGTTTACGTAGCGCTTTTCTAACACGGCTATTAAACCATGGTGGATCTTTCCATCCCTTAAAACCTTGCTCGGAACCTACTTGTCTAGGGCATATTGAACGACGCCTTTAAATTTTTCCATTTGTTCTCCACATCTTCGTCCTCATCACCGAATATGCGATGCTGACTGCCGAAATATTCTGAAATTTGTATCCTGTCACCCTTGTGAGCAAATATATCTACCTACCTTTCTTAACATTCCTTGTAGGACCCGTCGTCATAGATGCTGTCACAGCTTTATGATCACTGATATCTTCCTCTGCGTTAACTGATTCGATAAGTTCCGGTCTGTTTGTTGCAAGGGAGTCTAACACGTTACCCTCACGAGTTGGTTCACTAACTATCTGCTCAATGTAATTTTCAGATAAGACATCCAGAACAATGCCACACGATTCCCTCTGGCACCAGTTTTCATGGCATAACACTCCCAATCTATATCCGGCAATTTGAAGTCACTCCCTATTACAATGGCATGATCACGAAAATTAGTAATGATATTCTGCAAGTTCTGTCTGAAGCGGTCTGCAACCACAGACCCTGACGCAGTTGGTCTATAAAAGCATTCGATCACCATTTTTGACCGTTCTTTGATACTCAATTTCACCCAGATTAATTCATATTCGGAATCATTGATAGCCTCGCTAGATTTTATCAAATTTTTTACTGCAATAAACACGCCGCCACCATTGGCGACTAACTTAGGCTTTCGATAAACGTTCCAACCTGAACTTAGTATTTCGTTGTCATTGACGTCTGGTTTCAACCAGCTTTCTGTTCCCAATACTATCTGTGTATTATAACCTTCTGTGAGCGATACTAATTCTGGGTCCTTTCCTTGGATGCTCCTCCAGTTTACTAAAGTCATATTAATCTTTTCTATCTCTGATCAGCGAGGACCAAGATTCTCTGAGGTCGCTGTGGCTGATTTAACAGGCAAATCGTCTTTGATCCCAATTGAGGGGTTCTCTAACATAAAAAAGCCCCATGTGCACACCATACGTACTCCGCTACGCTAGTAGCCGCTTCCTGCGTGTAGAGCACGGTTGACCTATTGAGGGGAACCCTACAATTCTGCACCTGATAGCGGAGGTCGGGAAATTCGCATCTGATACCGTCGCAGATTCGTCTGAGCCTCTGGTTTAGACCTTCCAATCTGCTCCAAAGCAGATGACCGCGATCAATCTTGGGTATGATGCTACAAACAGACAGCTTAGCCTGCACCCCGCGTGCATTGCTAGCTGCCTTCACCAAAGCAGCCAGCCGCCAAAAGGAGCCGAAGATGGTTCAAAATGGTTCAAATGGCTCTGAGCACTACGGGACTTAACATCTGTGGTCATCAGTCCCCTAGAACTTAGAAATACTTAAACCTAACTAACCTAAGGACATCACACACATCCATCCCCGAGGCAGGATTCGAACCTGCGACCGTAGCGGTCGCGCGGTTCCAGACTGAAGCGCCTAGAACCGCACGGCCACACCGGCCGGCCCGAAGATGGTCTCAGAACCCAAGCGGCCGGCGTCATTCGCGCCGACATGTGCCACTACATGCAGCTGGTTACATCCAGTGCACTCGATAGCCGCCGGCAGGGCCTCCTCCACATCACGGATGAGACCTCCCGGCGAACGTACCGAATGCACACTGAAATTCTTTCACGCTTTACCTGCTATCTCCCTGAGGGGTTCCATCACCCGCCTAACATTGGAGCTCCCAGTGATTAGCATACCCACCCTCTGTACTTGTCCGGACTGGGCAGGAAAATCGACCGCTGGCCGGAGAGGCATCCCTTGCTGGCTCACAGTTATCATCAACACTGGGTAGCACCTCGTACCTTTTGCTAAGACGTAGGGAGCCAGCCGCATGGCCTGCTCCCTCCCTTGCCTTCCCAGTGACACACGAACCCACTACTGTCTGCCACCCACTCTGGAGTGAGGACAGACTGCTCAGATATTGCGTATCAGAAGCCGCAGCTATGTCCTGGTCACCAGGGGATTCCAGAGGCACCAAAGGGGTCGCAGTTCTTGTCACTGGCTCCCCGATGTCACCGCAACGTTGAACATTAGCTAGAAGCTTGTCGATGGTAGCCAACGCAGCTTCCAGCTATTTACGGACAGCAGCTAACTCTCCTTGTATCCGCTCACAACAAGCACAGTCACTAGCCATATCGTACTGTGTATAAAATAGATATAAGGTCTCAAATGGCGCTACTGAGTTTGAAAATATACCAAAGGAGAATAGAGTAATACTAACAGTTGCTGTGTAAATTTCTGACTGTACTCTGAGACTGCAAGCTATTAGAATTGACAACCTTACTTCTACAGATCTCGCTCCGTCTGCCGCCACCAGCAGCCATAAGGTGGGAAAAAGCCTGAAGATGGTCTCAGAAAGGGCCGAAACTGGTTGCTCACAAAAAATCTGAAAACGCGATCGAGACTGTTTTTACTTGACTTTTGAATGAATGTAGCATGGGTAATTTGCGCTCTGTGAGTTGCGGTGTCTCACGATATACACACACTTTCTAATTGTAATACTTACCGTACTAAACCTGTTAATTAATAGGTCGTGACAGCAGTTAAAAAAAAAGTGGTTCAAATGGCTCTGAGCACTATGGGACTTAACATCTATGGTCATCAGTCCCCTAGAACTTAGAACTACTTAAACCTAACTAACCTAAGGACATCACACAACACCCAGGATTTTAAATTTTTAGTTTTGGCCAATTATAGTAAATAATGTAAATCAAAGGTAGCCTGCAATTGGGGCTATGCATCAGGTTAGCCATTTAGTAATATAAGAGTGCATTAAAAAGAATCATCAGATTTGGCATGTCTATATTTCTGAAATTAATAAACATATACAATGAATTTTGTTGTTTGATGAACAGGAAACTCAAAAGTTTTTTTTTTCATACATTTTCATAGGTGTTCAATATGCCCCCTTTGAGATGCACGGCGTATGTCAATGCGGTATTCAAATTATTCCCGCACTCCAGCGAACATGTCTTGCGTTGCAGCTTCCACAGCCGCTGTTAAGCGATGTCTCAGTTCATTCATTGTTGTTGGTGACAGAGACTCTTTTAAGCTGCTGCAAGAAATATTCACATGCAGCTAGGTCCGATGACTGCAATAATGTAAGGCTGAATCATTTGGTCGAGTGCGACCGATCCATCGTTCAGTAATCTTTCAGTTTAAAAATTTCCGCACTTCCAGATGCCAGTGTGGTAGTGCCCCTTCCTGTTCGTAAATGAAGTCGTTCGAATCAGTCTCCAATAGTGAGAAAAGAAACTTCTCAAGCATATCGAGATACGTGCTCCCTGTAACAGTGTTCTCGGCAAAGAAAAATTTACCATACACATTTTCCCGTGAAACTGCACAAAACACATTAACTTTTGGAGAGTTCCTCTCAGGTTGTACAACTTCACGTGGTTGTTACATACACCATTGTCTCGCATTATGACGGTTCACCTTTCCATTTAAGCGTGGAAGGAAACCGTCATCCTTCATCTTGCGAAGAACGAAGTTGCAGAACTCCACACGTTGTTGTTTGTCACCTTCACTAAAAGTCTGCAATAGCTGAATTTTGTACGGTTTCATGTGTGAACGTCGACGCAACACAAGCCAGACGGACCTCGGGGGCATGCTGAGCTGTCGAGCTGCACGGCGAACGGATTTGTGCGGACTCCTTGTGGAACTATGGCGGATGCGTTCGACGTCTTTGTCAGACACTCGGGGACAGCCCAGCGATTTGTCTTTACACGAAGAATCTGTTTCTCGGAATTGTTCATGCCATCGTCTAATGCTCTGTGCTGTAGAAGTATCCACACCATACCTAGTGCGAAAGTCACCCTGAACAGTTATTACAGACCCGCTCTGTGCAAAACATAGAACACAAAATGCTTTCTGTTGTTCCGACACCATTATTACTAAAGTGCGCGTCATTTATGACGGCGGCCGAGTTTAGGTTCGTTCTGCGCGTCTGACATCACAAAACACAGTCAGCCAATGAACAGAGAACGACGTTGCCAGAGCTCGACTGCAGTGCAGAGCACAGACAAGTGTCTTCAGTTTTAGAAACGTTCAGTCATAAATAAAGTAATTGAACGAAAGCAATGTCTTGATAGCAGACTTTCTTTTATAGAAAGGTTGGAAAAAACATTCTTTATACCAATTGCTTCATATTCTATTAATTAATTAAACCAAACAAGCAATAAGCCTCCTAATTCAGGCGATAGCAAGGAAAGGTGTTTGTATCGTTCTCACTAACCGCTTTTTCGCAATAAGGAACAGCGGTAATTGATTATTTCCTATTGTACTTCGACGAAACGTGAATAATTCATAATCATACCAACAATGTTTGTCGGTATTTCGCGTGATAGTTTAAAGACTTCCGGGAGATGTATTGAATGATGAACTGCGTTAGCGTAATGGTTAAAGTGTATGGCTGCTATAGTTCAATCCTTAATCGGTGCTTAATATTTTCGTTATTTAAAAACAATATCTAAGTGTCTTACTTCATGAATTTTATTCGTTTGAATGTAATTTTTTGAAATTTCTAGTGGCAACTAAAATCGACCATACGGAAAGTATAAGCTATAGACTTTTACCTCTGCAAACTCTTCAAAATTTCGTGCAATGGTTTACTACATCTAATGCTGCACAATAACTGCGTTGAACATCGAAACAAAATTAAGTCATTTATGGGGGGAAGGTATCAGTCAAGAAGATGTGTAAAAATCAAATTTTTGGGCCAAATAGTTTTTGTGAAATCGAATGATAAATTGTGTCAAAGCAGTCGAAACACCATGTGTCTGCACAGGCAAGCAGTGCAATAATGACAAAATCGTGCACATCGCGGAATGCGGGGAGCACGTCTCTGTAGCAGCGAAAGGGTTAATGCGGCCGTGGTGGCTTTACTTCGTAAACTGTGCGCTCCCCCCTAAACGTGAGTTTGCGAACTATACTATGGCGCTGCTTCTCTTCGCGCGTACAACTGGCAACGCAGCAATCTCCCGCGTCTGGGCGGGCATGCGCGAAACGCCAAGATAAAAGAATTGAACTATAGAACTGAAGTGGACGCGAACTGCTGCTACCTAGCGGGAACCGTGTAGAACTCGAGAGTTTGCTCTTTCCAACAGTACGTTGTTCACGCACATATCTCAAATAACATAATAGTTTTGATTTTTTTTAAATCGGATGATTCTTTTTGATACACTCTGTAGCATGTCTGGGGAAAGGGCGTATCGTGCAGAGAGAGTGGTCGCGTCGGTTACCTTGCAGAAGGAGCGCTGGTCGGCGGCGGCGGAGGCTGGCTCCTGGTGCAGGCACCAAGACTTGCCGGCACGCAGAGACCGCCACGAGCACGTCACGCTGCGAACACCAGCACACCGTCGTTACACGTCACCTGCAACACGTGCTACCAAACAGCACCGTAGCGCAGTGTTTACGAGAGTAGCTTCCGAGTAACGGTATAGGCAGTGTTGTTGTTGTGGTCTTCAGTCCTGAGACTACTTTGATGCAGCTCTCCATGCTACTCTATCCTGTGCAAGCTTCATCTCCCAGTACCTACTGCAACCTACATCCTTCTGAATCTGCTTCGTGTATTCATCTCTTGGTCTCCCTCTACGATTTTTAGCCTACACGCTGTCCTCCAATACTAAATTGGTGACCCCTTGACGCCTCAGAACGTGTCCTACCAACCGGTCCCTTCTTCTAGTCAAGTTGTGCCACGAACTTCTCTTCTCCCCAATCCTATTCAATACCTCCTCATTAGTTATGTGGTCTACCCATCTAATCTTCAGCATTCTTCTGTAGCACCACATTTCGAAAGCTTCTATTCTCTTCTTGTCTAAACTCTTGGCCGGCCGGAGTGGCCGAGCGGTTCTAGGAGCTACAGTCTGGAACCGCGCGACCGCTACGGTCGCAGGTTCGAATCCTGCCTCGGGCATGGATGTGTGTGATGTCCTTAGGTTAGTTCAGTTTAAGTAGTTCCAAGTTCTAGGGGACTGATGACCACAGCAGTTAAGTCCCATAGTGCTCAGAGCCATTTGAACCATTTTCTAAACTATTTATCGTCCATGTTTCACTTCCATGCATGGCTACACTCCATACAGATACTTCCAGAAACGACTTCCTGACTCTTAAATCTATACTCGATGTTAACAATTTTCTCTTCTTCAGAAAGGCTTTCCTTGCCATTGCCAGTCCAAATTTTATATCTTCTCTATTTCGACCATCATCAGTTATTTTGCTCCCCAAATAGCAAAACTCCTTTACTACTTTAAGTGTCTCATTTCCTAATCTAATTCCCTCAGCATCACCCGACTTAATTCGACTACATTCCATTATCCCCGTTTTGCTTTTGTTGATGTTGATCTTATATCCTCCCTTCAAGACACTATCGATTCTGTTCAACTGCTCTTCCAAGTCCTTTGCTGTCTCTGACAGAATTACGTCATCGGCGAACCTCAAAGTTTTTATTTCTTCTCCATGGATTTTAATTCCTACTCCGAATTTTTCTTTGGTTGCCTTCACTGCTTGCTCAATATACAGATTAAATAACATTGGGGTGAGGCTACAACCCTGTCTCACTCCCTTCCCAACCACTGCTTCCCTTTCATGCCCCTCGACTCTTATAACTGCCATCTGGTTTCTGTACAAATTGTAAATAGCCTTTCGCTCCCTGTATTTTACCCCTGCCACCTTCAGAATGGCAGAGTGGTTCCAAAAACGCATCAAGGTGTCGTGGTACGTCTCACTGGCGACTGTGAAACAAGACTGTTGGCCTTTAAAGTTGCGTTAACGTGAAGTCAACACACAAAAAAAGTTGAATTGACAGGGATCTTAGGAATATATCGTAAAGGTTACAGCCATTTGCTGTATATAGCCGACTTGGAATCCGCAGCTCAGCCTTGCTACACAAAAATCATGTTTTTGGGGTGTTTTCCGATAACGGACAAAATTTTTTGAAAACGGGAACATGGTACTTCTGGAAAAATACTATAGAAGATATTGTTAATATTTGAGCAATTTTCTGAGATTATTTGTTAGTTAGATTTCGCCTCATACCGGAGTTTACGTGCGTATCTTACGAGCGTATTTTACGTGTAGAAGTAGGGTAATTTTGAACCTCTTTACCTCGGAAACGGAAAAAAAGATATCAAGAAAATTTTGAAGACTGTTAGATATCGGTACCTTAGGTATATACCGTAAAAATTTCGTCCTTTTGCTGTGCAGAGCCGTCTTCAAACCCGCGACTCGGTTTTGGTAGCCAAAAACCATGTTTTTTTTGGGGGGCGGGGGTGTTTCTCGATTATAACGGATAATAGCTGGGTTACTGAGCGCCTGTATCTCGGAAACGGATAAAGATATGAAGAAAATTTCAAAAGTTGTTGGAGATCGTAATCTTAGGAATATATCGTTAAAAAATTTAGCCATCTGCTGTGTGTAGCCGTCTTGGAATCCGTGGCTCGGTTTTGGTACAAAAAAATAGCAAAATAGTTTTTTTCGGGTTTACGAAGGAACTGCCCGCTGCAGAAAACATGAAGTGTAAACGGTTTACGAACTTTTCAGGGCACGGTGTGTCGCGGAGCACGGGAGAGACCCTGTGGCGGTTAAGTTCTTCCGAGCACTTCTCGCCTATGAGTCTACTTAATCTTTTGTTTCATCTATTTTATTTTACAATTCTTATACTATTATGTTATCTCCTCAAGCTTGTTCTTCTGCATTTTATTATTTCTAATCCAAAATCACATATTCTCACTTAACCATTTCCTTTTTAATAATTTTAAAATTTGACCCATTTGTGTTTCAATTCATTACATTTTATTACTGTAATAACTTATTCACCTTATCAGCCAACTATATTACCTACAGCACCTGTTTATTTTATTGACTTTTGTATTACTGTGTAATTTACGATAATTGTGTAGGCATAAGCGACATCTAACGAGCTTACAAACATATTTTGTGGCTACTGTACCGCAGTTCTTTATGAACAGCAGTGTTGTTAACAAGCTGACTGCACTACCACTGTGGACTAGTTTATACTATATTTCAAATAATTATGTTCTACAATCCTAAGCTGATTATATGTGTATTTTTTATGGTTTCACTATGACTTCGTTATATTAAAACATGTTCTAAAACAGATATGCCCGTCATATTTTATGCGCTTGTTTCCACATGCATGTAAGAAGAACTTTCCTTATCGCAAATTTCATCGGTTTAAGATGCAGATTGTCTACTAGCTGTATTTGGTTTACCCGTGTTTTGCTGCATATCTGAGAATGGTCATCGCTGATCGAAACTGGTGGTCTAAGGACAAACGCTTTATGAGCATAGATAGAAATAAAAGAAATTTACTCTACCTTATGTCTGTTTGGTTTTAATGTTTAGAAACATCCGTTTGATGACCAGTCTTCTGCCCTTTTACTTTATTCGCTTATCGATCTTTGGAGCCACTTCTGAGCAGGCACCACAAAACACTTTAAACACGTTTACATTGGTAGACAAAACAATACCGTAATGCAAGAAACAAAGAATGGGGTCATTCTTACGAACAAAGTGACTGCTCAACCCGACAGCAGCGAACAATGACACGTCGCAAGCTTAACGTGTGTTCTGTCCTGCGTCGCAGAAGGGATGACTTACTGCTTCTTTCAGTCTCATGCTAGACTTTCCTCGTTTCTTCATAGTGTAGCAGGAATATCAATACACACAAGTCACTCCCAACCAGTTTCCCTTACGATCTACCAGTGGAAACTATATCAGTGAGCAAAAACTGGAGCCAAAAACTCAATTTCCACCTAAAAATGACTAAACTGATATTTCTCCTTACCCCTTCAGTTTAAAGCGACTGTCGTCATCAAACAAACGGTGAATTTATTTAGCATATGGATGCAAAACTAAAAATTACTATTTACAATTACCTCATGTTACAAACTAATAGGGACTGATGGCCCTGTAATTTGGTCCCTTTCTATCCAAGCCATCCAACCAACCAACCAACAAGCTACTATCTAGGACGCAAATGTAGTCTATAGATATATCTGTCATCAACAGAAATGTTGTTGAATCGCCAGGGAAGCCTGTCAGACAACATCTTGAACTAAATGGTGAACAGCCTACTTTTCAACGCCACCGTCACAGCTTGGAGAAGTTATTTCTTCCACCGGTGCGGAGAATTGACACTCCTGCGAAAGATGGCTCTTATTCAATTGAGAACCGACCAGATCTTGCGTGGCAATTCAAGGACAGGTGACGTGGTCACAGCATCTTAAATGGTTCTGTCGTAGCAGTACCTGTCATGTGTTTCTCCAGTAGTAATTATTATTAAAGCCATTGCGAAATAACATCGTCGCAGCTTCCAGGAGGGGGGACGACTGCAAAATCTTCCTTTACTGGTGGCTGGAAAGTCTACATGAGCTAGGAGGTGAGAATTTTTCTGTGGTTTACTGTACTCCCGTACAAGTGCACTTTGATGCTACACAGATAGGGATGGTGTGTGCTAAGTGTAGGTAGCCAGAATGTAGGTGTAGAACTGATGTACCAGCTACACTCTGAGGAGACAAAAGTCATGTGATACCTCCTAATATCGAGTCGGACCTCCATTTTCCTGGTGTAGTGCAGCAGCTCGTCATGACATGGACTCAACAAGTCGTTGGAAGTCCCCTGCAGAAACACTGAGCCACGCCGCCTCTACAGCCACTCATAATATTGTGAAAGAATTGTCAGTGCAGGATTTTGTGAACGAACTTACCTCTCGATTATGTCTCATAAATGTTTGATGGGATTCATGTCGGGCCAACTGGCTGGCCAAATCATTCGCTCGAATTGTCCAAAATGTTCTCAAAACCCATCGCGAACAACTGTGGATGGGGGGCATGGCGCATTCTCATCCATAAAAATTCCATCATTGTTTGGGGACACGAAGTCCATGAATGGCTGCAAGTAGTCGAACATAGACATTTCCAGTCATTGATCGTTCAATTAGACAAGATGACCCAGTTCATTCCATGTAAAAATTGTGCCGATTTTCGGCACGATTGTGTTTCGGCCGCGAGTGTTAAAGTCGATATTGGCCTCGCCAGAGATACTGAGGCGCCGAGTTGGCGGCGAGTGGCTCTCTGGCGACGAGGAGAGGAGGGTTGGAGAGTACCGAGCGAGAAGGACAGAACGGCAGAGTGTTGGGGTCCTTATGGTCCAACCAAACCGAGGCGCTTGGGAATTCAACGCTGTTGTGGAACGATAAGCCGGGGGTGTGCAATTGTATGGGCGGAATTTAGGGCGAGCTGCGGCCGATGTCGTTTGTGGGTGTGTTGCCACAGCAGATAAACAAGACAGCGAGGGTCCAACCTGAACATGCTGTGCTGTATAGCATGTTCGCCCACAATAAGGATGTCATGATATTGGAGAAGAAACCGTGGAATACGGTAGGTGTATTGGCTCTGAGTACCATGGGACTTAACTTCTGAGGTCATCAGTCCCCTTGAAATTAGAACTATTTAAACCTAACTAACCTAAGGACATCACACACATCCATGCCCGAGGCAGGATTCGAACCTGCGACCGGTCACGTGGTTCCAGACTGTAGCGCCTAGAAGAGCTCGGCCACCCCGGCTGGCGTACGTGTATTAACCTTCAGTGACTTCTGCGGTGTTAGTTTACTTAATGTGTGAAGATTGAGCAGTAACTGTCACTCTTCAATGGAGTTTACGATTGTGTAAAAGTGTGGCCAGTGCCGGATGGACGTTGTCATAAAGTTATTATATTTCTTATTTGTGAACATAATTTTCTGTTATCAGGATTTCTCATTGGACAGATTTGAAACTGTCAGTTCTCCGCTGTAGTTCAACGGGTAATACATACTGGAATTTGACAAATATGCTAACTGTGAGTTTCGACGTTTTTATATCTGCATGTAAAATGAAAGTGAGTTTTGAAGTTTGTAACGTATCTTTCCGCCATTACGATTCTGTAAGTTTTTATTTGGAAGTGATGTTGTTTGCTATTGTTATTGGTTGAGAATTTATTACCCGATTAATCAAAAGAACAGTTATTTAACCAGCCTTTCTATGAAGTGTTTTCAGATTTGTTTTTCAGTGAACTCTTATTAATAAATTACGTGAATCAGTAATGTTGTGTAAGCAGTTAATGAAGGCACCCATCTGCATTAGCCAATCAACCATGGCCAGTTGGGAACGGGCATTGATGTAATATTAGGGGACTACAGGCTATTTGTTAAGCTGTGGCAACGCTAGTCCTGTTGTTTGTTGCTCTTGTTGAAGTGTCTATAGATCAATTCTTTTATCTTGGCGGTTCGCGCATACCCGCCCAGACGCGGGAGATTGCTGTGCTGCCAGTTGTGAGCGCCAAGAGAAGCAGCGCCGTAGTATAGTTCACAAACTTACGTTTAGGGGGGAGCGCGCAGTTTATGAAGTAAAGCCACCACGGCCGCATTAACCCTTTCGGTGCTACAGAGACGTGCTCCCCACATTCCGCGATGTGCGCGATTTTGTCATTATTGCACTGCCCGCCTGTGCAGACACATGGTGTTTCGACTGCTTTGACACAATTTATCATTCGATTTCACAAAAACTATTTGGCCCAAAAATTTGATTTTTACTCATCTTCTTGACGGATACCTTCCCCCCATAAATGACTTAATTTTGTTTCGATGTTCAACGCAGTTATTGTGCAGCATTAGATGTAGTAAACCATTGCACGAAATTTTGAAGAGTTTGCAGAGATATACTTTCTGTATGGTCGATTTTAGTTGCCACTACAAATTTCAAAAAATTACATTCAAACGAATAAAATTCATGAAGTAAGCACCTTGAAATTGTTTTTAAATAAAGAAAATATTAAGCACCGATCAAGGTTTGAACTCAGAACCTTCCACTTAGCAGCCGTACACTTTAACCATTACACTAACGCAGCTCGTCATTCAATACATCTGACGGAGGACTTTAAAATCTCACGCAAAATACCGACAAACAGTGTTGGTATGCCTGTGAATTACTCTCGAGTTTTACACGGTTCCCTCTAGGTAGCAGCAGTGCGCATCCACTTCAGTTCTATAGTTCAATTCTTTTATCTTGGCGTTTCGCGCATGCCCGCCCAGACGCGGGAGATTGCTGCGTTGCCAGTTGTACGCGCCAAGAGAAGCAGCGCCATAGTATAGTTCGCAAACTCACGTTTAGGGGGGAGCGCACAGTTTACGAAGTAAAGCCACCACGGCCGCATTAACCCTTTCGCTGCTACAGAGACGTGCTCCCCGCATTCCGCGATGTGCGCGATTTTGTCATTATTGCACTGCCCGCCTGTGCAGACACATGGTGTTTCGACTGCTTTGACACAATTTATCATTCGATTTCACAAAAACTATTTGGCCCAAAAATTTGATTTTTACTCATCTTCTTGACGGATACCTTCCCCCCATAAATGACTTAATTTTGTTTCGATGTTCAACGCAGTTATTGTGCAGCATTAGATGTAGTAAACCATTGCACGAAATTTTGAAGAGTTTACAGAGGTAAAAGTCTATAGCTTATACTTTCCGTATGGTCGATTTTAGTTGCCACTAGAAATTTCAAAAAATTACATTCAAACGAATAAAATTCATGAAGTAAGACACTTAGATATTGTTTTTAAATAACGAAAATATTAAGCACCGATTAAGGATTGAACTATAGCAGCCATACACTTTAACCATTACGCTAACGCAGTTCATCATTCAATACATCTCCCGGAAGTCTTTAAACTATCACGCGAAATACCGACAAACATTGTTGGTATGATTATGAATTATTCACGTTTCGTCGAAGTACAATAGGAAATAATCAATTACCGCTGTTCCTTATTGCGAAAAAGCGGTTAGTGAGAACGATACAAACACCTTTCCTTGCTATCGCCTGAATTAGGAGGCTTATTGCTTGTTTGGTTTAATTAATTAATAGAATATGAAGCAACTGGTATAAAGAATGTTTTATCCAAACTTTCTGTAAAAGAAAGTCTGCTATCAAGACATTGGTTTCGTTCAATTACTTTATTTATGACTGAACGTTTCTAAAACTGAAGACACTTGTCTGTGCTCTGCACTGCAGTCGAGCTCTGGCAACGTCGCTCTCTGTTCATTGGCTGACTGTGTTTTGTGACGTCAGATGCGCAGAACGAACCTAAACTCGGCCGCCGTCATAAATGACGCGCACTTTAGTCGCCGCTAAATTAAACGATAATTCCGCACTACATGGCGCATACGTTTATGCAGCGATCACCAGCTTGGACAGTGCCTTGTTGACAACTTTGATCCATGTCTTCATGGGGTCTGCACCACACAGTCGAACCCTACCATCAGCTCTTTCCAGCTGAAATCGGGACTCATCTGACCAGGGAACGGTCTTCCAGTCGTCTATGGTCCAACCGCTATGGTCACTTGCCGAGGAAGGACGGCTCAGGCGATGTGGTGCTGTTAGCAAAGGCACTCGCGTCGGTCGTCTGCTGCTATAGCCCATTACAGCCAAATTTCGTCGCAGTGTCCCAACGGACACGTTCGTCGTACGTCCTGTATGGATATCTACCGTTATTACACGCAGTGTTGCTGGTCTGTTAGCGTTGACAACTCTACGCAAACGACGCTGCTCTCGCTCTTTAAGCGAAGGCTCTCGTCCACTGCGTTGTCCGTGGTGAGAGGTTATGCCTGAAATGTGGATCTCGGAATAATGAATTCCCTAACGATATCCGAAATGGTTCAAATGGCTCTAAGCACTATGGAACTTCTGAGGTCATCAGTTCCATAGACTTACAACTACATAAACCTAACTAACCTAAGGACTTCACACACACATCCATGCCCGAGGCAGGATTCGAACCTGAGACCGTAGCAGCAGCGTGGTCCTGGACTGAAGCGCCCAGAACCGCTCGGCCACAGCGGCCGGCACGATATCCGATGGAATGTCTCATGCATCTATCTCTAACCACTATTTCGCGTTCAAAGTGCTTTAACTCCCGTCGTGCGGCTGTAATAACGTCGGAAACCTATTCACACAAATCACATGAGTACAAATGACAGCTCTACCAATACACTGCCTTCTTATACCTTTTGTACGCGATGCTACAGCCACTTTTATGTGTACATATCGCTATCGCATGACTTTTGTCAGCTCAATGTAAGATACATGGTACAATTGAGCTGACTTGAGTAAATACTGTTGGTCGAAGCTGGGGAACAACATTCCACAACACGTTTAATCTTGAAACTTCCTGACTGATTGAAGCTGTGTGCCTATCGCGGGCAAGTGCTCTACCAACTGAGCTACCCAAGCACGACTCACGATCCGTCCTCACAGCTTCAGTTCTGCCAGTACCTCATCTCCTTCCTTCCAAACTTCACAGAAGCTCTTCTGCGAACCTTGCAGAACTAGCACTCCTGGAAGAAAGGATACTGTGGAGACATGGCTTAGCCACAGCCTGGAGGATGTTTACAGAATGAACATAGAATGAATATCTCATTCTATGTTTAACCTTTTAATTTCCATGCGCATGTCCCCTAGCTGGTGCTAAACAAGCAACAAGCTACTGGCAACCAGACAATCCTCGAGAGCTCCTGGTAGATATTACAACAAACAGTGAAATTAACTTGGCTGTAGCTGTTGTAGGTTTACAGTATCCGATACCGAATACAGCGCCCTGTTCTGAAAGGTAAATACGTCGAATAGTAAGTGTACTTAGAACCTAAATAATGCAGCCCTGCCACACCACGGACGTTCTACTATACCGTCGTGTGACTGGTGCAAGCGAACGCCGCATTCCGGCTGAAATAAACACCAGCGTCAGATGCTTCGTAAGCAAGGAACTGCGCCGGTAATTTCTAGGAAGCAGGCACGTACGGGAGGCCAGTGTCGGTTTACTAATCTTAGTAGCAGAAGCGGGAACGAGCGTGACACAGACGAGGCAAAAGTGAGGAGCAACTGGTGCGTTTCAGAAGTGGCAGAAACCCGACGCCGCGGCGAAGATAACCTCAGCTTATTGGCCCCGGAGCGTCGTGTATAAGTCAAAACATCCGCACGTATATAACGCAGATGTCGCGCGGCTGCCGGCGCAGATTAAAAACGGTCCGAGAGTGTAGGGCGCGCAGCCAAGGGGTTGGAGGGGAGGAGAGGCGGTGTGCGCGAGCGAATAGACAGAGTGCGTAGTGAAGTGGAGTGGAGCAGGGCAGCAGCTACTCACGCTAGAGCGGCGGGCAGCAGGTCTGCCAGCAACAGCGACGGCAGGCTGTAGCGAAGGCGGTCTCCGGACGGCGACCAGCCCACGTCGCAGGAAATGGCTGTTGCGTCGCACTCGTACCTGTAGCACAACACACGGTACTCTCCACACACTCTCTCGTACTTTACTACTTCGCTTCAAAATTAAATTTAAGCATAATATTTGATCTCCACAACTGACAATGGAAACTCACCATCGCACCCCCCAAAGACTTAGTGGTAGTATGACCCAGTGGATAGCCCGTCAAAAAATGATCACAGATCAAACATGAAAGCAGGAAGAGTGTGTGCTAAATTGTGAAAAAAGGAGCAAAATAGAAACAGGGAACAGTCCAAGTGTAACATCACCTTAGAAAAATTAAGAATGACAATGCTGGTAAACCTCTTACGTTATTTGATTTTCAAACAGCTGAGCAAAACTGAACGTACTCAGACATTTCACTCTTTACTTATTCTGACCAACAGTAAACTGACACACAAGATTATTTTTTTGCGCAACGCAATCTGACTTTCGATAATCCCTACAAAAGAATGGCCCTGACTAACAATAACTTATACCGTTCATGACTCACTTACCTCACAAAAATCTTCATTACTCGAACTACTGCAATACAGCTTGCACCAATACTGCCAGCTAAATAAAAGATTCTAACTACTGAAGGCACTAACTACTGATAGGCATAGTTAGCAAATGAAAGATTTTGATGGAGAACAAACAATGTATTTACCTTCATAGTGTTCAAAAGTCATAATACATATATCAGTTCATGACATCCGGTCTTACAAATTTCCGCCGGCCCGTGTGGCCGTGCGGTTCTAGGCGCTACAGTCTGGAACCGCGAGACCGCTACGGTCGCAGGTTCGAATCCTGCCTCGGGCATGGGTGTGTGTGAAGTCATTAGGTTAGTTAGGTTTAAGTAGTTCTAAGTTCTAGGGGACTGATAACCTCAGAAGTTAAGTCCCATAGTGCTCAGAGCCATTTTTTTTACAAATTTCCTTTTTCTGACGGACACACGTCCAGATCGTCCGCTCTCAAAACTTTTGTCATCTCTCTCCCCACATCCACCACTGCTGGCGGCTCACCTCCAACTGCGCAACGCTACGCGCTATTCACATCCAACTGCCCAACACTACAATAGCGAATATTCCAACAATGCCAACCAGCCAAAGATTGCACACAGCACAGTCAGTGATTTTCATACAGAGCGCTACGTGGTGTAATCACCATAAAAACCTAAACAGCCTACTTACACAAGCTCAAGATGTGCAACATCGAACGCATTTATAGAGCCACGGCGTCGTGGTTATGTGATCACGGGGTAGGGGAAGGGGTAGAAACGTCTTCAAATCGCCCTCGTTCCGTTTTTTTCACAAAATTACAAACTTTCTGTCCGGTTAGTGATATGTCTGTCCTCCTTCTGTAGTCTTGGCAATTGTCATAGTATAAATGGTTCAAATGGCTCTGAGCACTATGGGACTTAACAGCTGTCATCAGTCCCCTAGAACTTAGAACTACTTAAACCTAACTAACCTAAGGACATCACGCTCATCCATGCCCGATGGAGGATTCGAACCTGCGACCGTAGCGGTCGTGCGGTTCCAGACTGAAGCGCCTAGAACCATTCGTCCACACCGGCCGGTCTACTATAAATGGGTTATATAAAATGAGTCATGTCGTAAGAATATATTCCCGTCGTAAGTAAATGTGATGATTAGTGAGAGCAGGCGACGAGAGGTCGCATAGATTTCTCACAGAAACGAAAACAACAAATAAGCAGATGTAAACTCTGTTACAACAAAGGAATTTAAGAGTTGAAATTTCCAAAACGGAAAGCAAGAGTCATACATAACATGTGGTACTTGTGTAGAACAAATAGGAGGTTCGTCTGGAGGTCCTTGCATTACAACTCTCTGTTGCAAATAGACGTTACACCACGACAAAGACACAGATATCGATACAGCGATGAGACACGTCAGTGATCGGACGGCCAGTTCAGAATTTTGCGAAAAAAAGGGGTCCGAGGGAGATTTGAGCACCCATCTCCCCCTACACAGTCCAACACTGTGACCACATAACCACGGCGTCGAGGCTGTTCAAATTAGCTCGATGTTGCACGTCCTGAGCCTGGATGGTTCACTGTTTCTATTTTGCTTCTTTTTTCACAGTTCAGTACACCTTCTTCCTGTTTTCATGCTTGATCTGTGTTCATTTTTTGCCGGGCTATCCACGGGGTCATCTTACCACTAAATCAGAGGGGAATGCGATGGGGACTTTCCCTTGGGAGGAACGTATTTATAGAACAAAAAAAGTCCGCTTCAGTTACCAGTAATTTCTTAATTTATTGCACGATCAGTTTCGAAGCATAAAGCTTTATCTTCAGGTGCCACCACCGACTTGGGATGGGGAAAACCGACCGGCTGAAACGGAGTGTGTGTCTGTATGTGTGTGTGTTTTTGGAGCTTACAGGCGCTCAACGCTGAGGTTATCAGCTCTCTTACACATATTAAAAGAAACGAATCTAGGTAAAACGACTAGAATTATTGTCACGAGGAGGAAATCTATGAAATGACACTCATTCACTCACTCTCACTTCATACGTTTTAACGCACACGATCACTCCATCTCTGAGGCCTTAACACAACGGAGAAGGGTGAAAGGTGCTATAGACGGGATTAAAACAGAAATAAAACCACAGAAGATGTAAAACAAAAGTACAGTGAAATGTGACTGGCTGACCATTTACAAAAAACCTGGGTGGGCCGGCCACCCTGTTGACACATTAAGGCCATATCCCTAAAACGTAAACAAACTGGACGGATCGCAAAACCTTGAAACTCTAACAACATTTGTTTCAATGTCACCAAAAATAGAAACAGATCTACCGCTGCCCTCTCGTCCGAAAATAAAATACACTTTAGTACAACGTGGTGCACAGTGATCTGTACACCAAGGTTAAAACCGATATCGTTATTTAAGTTCTGAATAACTGATATTTTTCGGTACTTGTTTGGTTTCGGTTATAGGATGTGTATGTCATTTTTTTCTAATAAGCGAGTAAATAAACCGAAAGATCAATTGGCCATAGTAGAAATACTAAAATTTTTCGTTTTCCACAGACCCTTTTTGAAAAAGCAGTAATATTTATTCGTAAAATCTGCATTGGTTTCAAATATTGCGGTATTCTAGAAAGTTGGAAAAGCGATCAGTGTTATCTTCATAACAATGCCGACAGAAACGAGTGTCAGAAACATGGCGTAAGAATTGGTACAGCATCACTGAGACGATAATGTCCGTGTTGCCGTTGTGTCACAGCTTAAGTTAAGCGTGTACAGTGCTGTGTACAAGACTGGCCCCCGTCCGGTCTATACTGTAGTTTCTTGCTGTAGTGGCTGCACATATGTTGTAACAGAATGACACCAACCCTAGCCTGGAAATATTTTTGCGAAGTGACGCAGCAATGAAGTATAATGCTTCATTTGCTTTAAAAAAATTATAGATTTATCTGACATTTCCGTGAAGCAATAAAAGAGGCAGGAAATTATGGTAATAACAATAAATTAAAAACTTTACTACAATTCATTCATAGTTTACGATAAAAATAGAAAGTAGCCGGTGTCAGCACAATATGCCTTTATATGCTTGTAGCCATTGAAAACGGACAAATTAACATAATGAGTAGAGTTCTTGATCCTCAGTTTTCACCCTTTAGCACCGACTATTCGTTAAATGCAAATAGTGCTATGACCCGCGATTACAATACGATTCTTGTGCAGAGTTTAAAAAAATAATGGTGAATTTTTGTCGTATTCACCCATTTAATCACTTTTCGAGAAAATCAGTGTAAGGTGAATGGGCTAAGTTTTCTTTTATTTGCCTATTTAACGTATTGTTTTGATTCCATGTATCTTGACACTGAGAGAGTTAAAATTTTTTCAGTCTTTGTTCGACTTCTGCGTTTACTATAGGAAATAATAGGAATAAAAAAGCGAAAATCGGTTATTTGAGAAACGGTCATTTTTAGCGGTTTCAACAATCAGATTAAACTGGCTTGGAAAAAGAAAACGATATGACCGAAAACTAGTTATTTGAGCGATACGGCCATCCGTGATTTCCTCTCAGAGAGGTCACAGTTCGTACTGATAAACGGTAAATCATCGAGTAGAACAGAAGTGATATCTGGGGTTCCTCAAGGTAGCGTCATAGGCCCTCTGCTGTTCCTGATGTACATAAATTATCTTGGTGATAATGTGAGCAGCCCCCTTAGATTGTTTGCAGATGACGCTGTAACTAACCGTCTAGTAAAATCATCAGACGATCAATTCCAATTACAAAATGATCTAGAGATAATTTCTGTATGGTACAAAAAGTGGCAATTGGCACTAAACAAAGACAAGTGCGAGGTCATCCACATAGCTACTAAAAGAAACCCCGTAAATTTTAGGTTGAAAATGAAATGGCTCTGAGCACTATGGGACTCAACTGCTGTGGTCATTAGTCCCCTAGAACTTAGAACTACTTAAACCTAACTAACCTAAGGACATCACACACACCCATGCCCGAGGCAGGATTCGAACCTGCGACCGTAGCAGCAGCGCAGCTCCGGACTGGAGCGCCTAGAACCGCACGGCCACCGCGGCCGGCAAATTTTAGGTATACGGTAAATCGTGCAAGTCTAAGGGCTGTCAATTCGACTAAATACCTAGGAATTACAATTACGAGCAACTTAAATTGGAAAGACCACATAGATAATATTGTGGGAAAGGCGAAACGGGGCCTGCACTTTGTTGGCAGAACACTTAGGAGATGCGACAAAGCCACAAAGAGACAGCCTACATTAGACTTGTCCGTCCTCTGCTGGGATACTGCTGTGCGGTGTGGGATCCTTACCAGGTAGGATTGGCGGAGGACATTGAAAAAGTGCAAAGAAGGGCAGCTCGTTTCGTGTTATCGTGCAATAGGGATGAGAGTGTCACTGATTGATACGCGAGTTGGGGCGGCAGTCACTGAAACAAAGGCGGTCTTCTTTGCGGAGAGATCTATTTACGAAATTTCAATCACTAACTTTCTCTTCCGAATGCGAAAATATTTTGTTGACAGCCACCTAAGTAGGGTGTAATGATCATCATAATAAAATAAGAGAAATCAGAGCTCGAACGGAAAGATTTATGTGTTCCTTTTTCCCACGCGCTATTCGAGAGTGGAATGGTAGAGAGGTAGTATCAAAATGGTCGATGAACCCTCTGACAGGCACTTAAGTGTGAATTGCAGTGTAACCATGTAGATGTGGATGTAGATATAGATGTAGATGTTGCCTGGTCTCGAGTACACTGACATGGATAATTGAGTACTCCAGAGAATAATGGTACAGGTGAAGATGTCTAGTTTATTAACAAAGCGAACAAGAATAGGGGCTACTAGTGTACAAGTACAATGGGGTTGACATACAAAAATGAAAGGTACAGTTATGAAAAGTAACATAATCACATAATTATGGGAACATAACTGTGTGGAGATCGAGCCAGCCAGTCACTGGGGTTACACCTTCGTCAAACAAGCTCATGGACTGGAACAAAAACGCAAACATTGGGGGAGAGTTCTGGAGAGAAACGAAGTCAATAGAAATGTAAATAAATAACTAACTGATTTCACGTATAGGACTAGCAAACCACAGATGGACAGCACGACACGAAAGTGGCTAGTCCAGCCGGCCCAGAAACCAGAGCCCTCCCCCAAAGCTCGTTTTTGTTCCAGACCCAAGCGTTTGTTTGACGTGGTATGACCTCCACCCCCTTCCCCTCCGACTGCCACGCACTTGTGTTCCGATAATTGAGTACATCACTTCTCACGAGTGTAGCTTTCATTTTGATATGTCGACCCATAGTACGCTAGCAAGCACTATTCTTGTTCGTAGTTGGTGGCACCTGAAGCTGAAGCTTTATGCTTCAAAACCGGTCGCGCAATAAATAAGAAATTACTGGAAACTGAAGCGGATTTTTTATTCTACAGATAAATTATAGCAATCAGCTGCAATGAGTTACACAGCGTGTGCAGATATACGAGGATCGTTCAATAAGTGCTTCGAAGAAAATAGAAAAACAACTTATTCAGTATATTTTTTTTATTTTTCAACGTAATCCCTTTTTATCTCTAAACTCTAGGCACTTTTCCAAGCGTTGCTCCAGTTTGTTTAAGTTGTCAAAGAAGTAGGATTTCGTAAGTTCTGCAAGACAGGTATCTGTCTGGGTGATGACCTCCTCATTGAATGTGAACCGTCGTCCGGCGGAGCCAGAGCCCAGTCCGACGAATAGAGTAGACATTACAATAAATCGAATTCCATAATTTTGTCCATCGAAACTGTGCAGGTGTGCAACCGTGCATTGTCATGATGGAAGAGGATCTTTTTCTTTTGCAAATAAGAGCAGACTGTAGCGCCTAGAACCGCTCGGTCACCCCGGTCGGCTGGGGCTTTTAGGAAGGGGACAAGCTAAATATAACAGTAAAAAAACACACCATGATCCCAAAACACACGAGATGGCGAACAAAAAAAATTACAAAACCTACAGGAATCGGACACTTCCCTTGACCTATATAGGTCAAAGGCAACTGATGACTCCCAAACACCAACGCCTACAGAAAAACTACGAAATTGGAATCAGACATTTCCATTGACGACAGCGGACGGTACCAAAACACCTATACCTACATATAAAAAAACTAAAATTGGAATCGGTCATTTCCCATGACCTATATAGCTCAACTATTACTTCTTATACGAAAAAACCAACACCTACAGCTACGAAAAACAAAACCAAAACCACAACACCTCAAAAATTAAAAACTCAAACATCCTTACACTGCGCTGTAACTGTTCGTTGTGCATTTTTGACATCTTTAGGAACGCCATTTTCGACTATGTTACGGTGATTTGAATATGGGTCTCGGTCCGAAACTAGTCATCGAGTGAATAAAAAGTAAAATTTGCGACTTTTGGATAGTTTCTCGTTCTATTGATTAACAGATGCTGCTGACCGAAGCTACTCTAGCGTGCTGGAAGTTCGTTAAGAAAGGACTGCTGGAAATTCCACTCCTACGCAGATGAAAGGCTTTTTGAAAATAAGACGCTGTTAAGGCAATTTAAAAGCTAGAACTACGAAAGTCGATATCTGGTTTCTCAATCACAAATAAAAAATAAGTGTTTCAGTATTTTTGGAAATTCATTCACTAAGGGGATAAAATAGGGGTGAAACTATTTGAAAATAAATAATTTAAAGTACTACTAAAACATTTTAGAGCTACATCTATGAAAACTGGTATTTGCCTTCTCGGTTAGAAATTAAAAAAAATACATGTTTTATTGTTTTTGGAATTGTGTTTTCACGTGAGATCACCGAAGTTAAGCGCCGTCGGGCTTAGTCGGCACTTGGATGGGTGACCATCCCGGCCGCCATGCGCTGTTGCCATTTTTCGGGGGGCACTCAGCCTCGTAATGCCAATTGAGGAGCTGCTCGACCGATTAGTAGCGGCTTCGGTCAAAGAAAACCATCGTAACAGCCGGGAGAGCGGTGTGCTGACCCCACGCCCCTCCTATCCGCATCCTCCACCGAGGATGACACGGCGGTCGGATGGTCCCGGTGGGCCACTCGTGGCCTGAAGACGGAATGCTTTCTTTGTTAGAAATTTAAAGAAAAGAATGTGTTTCCTGTTTTTGGAAATTCAGTCCTAAGGGGGTGAAGTAGGGGATGAAAATTTTTAAGAAGATATTTCGTTATATTAAAGTATGTAAAAGTTAAATCTATGAAAATTAGTATTTCACGTCTCACAAGGGGAGGTCGCCAATCGGGACACGCCGATTTCGCCTATATTGCGTGTGTAGAAGGAGGTGGGTCTCCACATCACGTGCCTTAAATATGTCGCCTGAGTGGGCCTTAGGAAAGGAGAAAATGGTCTCGAAATTTTTTCCGATAGCACTCTATACCTTATTCAGTGCTACGTTCGTCGTTATCGGCGTAGCATAATGGTGAAGCGCATTGCTTACGAAACAGGTGACTTCAGATCAATCCCAATCTTACGTGTTTTTTATCAGTGTTATTTTTACTTCGTTTCTTCAGATTGTTCAACTATTTACCGTAGAATTTAAATACATCCAAGCTTTCGAATCAAATATATAACAGTCATATCGTAAATGACGTACAAAAAGGTTTGAAAATGAAATATTATTATGTACGAGTACATGACGCTAACAGACGTTACCCTAGCTGACCTCCGGCCGGAGTGGCTGAGCGGTTCTAGGCACTACAGTCTGGAACCGCGTGACCGCTACGGTCTCAGGTTCGAATCCTGCCTCGGGCATGGATGTGTGTGATGTCCTTCGGTTAGTTAGGTTCAAGTAGTTCCATGTTCTAAGGGACTGATGACCATAGATGTTAAGTCCCATAGTGCTCAGAGCCATTTGAACCATTTGAACACAGCTGACCGCTGGAATCGCAAGCGTCGCGTCAGCTATCAGACGGTAATGGATTTCTCACCGGTGAGTGCTTGATTGTGTTTAATTTCTACGGCAAATAGTTGAAATTCGGAAGAAACGAAGTAAAATAAACACGAAAAAAAAAGAAAATACCAGAAGGACCTGCGATTGATTCCAGGTCGCCTCTTCCATAGCCAATGCACTTGACCATTACGCTACGCCGTTAGAGACGAACAGTGCGCTATATAAGGCATATAGTGTTGTCGGAAAAACTTTAGAGAGCATTTTCTTCTTTCCTAACAAGGGAACCTCCCCATCGCATCCCCCTCCGATTTAGTTATAAGTTGGCACAGTCGATAGGCCTTGAAAAACTGAACACAAATCAGTCGAGAAAACAGGAAGAAGTTGTGTGGAACTTTGAAAAAATAAACAAAATATACAAACTAAGTAGTCCATGCGCAACATATGCAACATCAAGGACAGTGTAAGCTCAAGAGCGCCGTGGTCCCGTGGTTAGCGTGAGCGGCTGCGGAACGAGTGGTCCTTGGTTCAAGTATTCCGTCCAGTGAAAACATTACTTTCTTTATTTTCACAAATTATGATCTGTCCGTTCGTTGATTGACGTCTCTGTTCACTGTAATAAGTTTAGTGTCTGTGTTTTGCGACCGCACCGCAAAACCGTGCGATTAGTAGACGAAAGAACGTGCCTCTCCAATGGGAACCGAAAACATTTGATCGCAAGGTGATAGGTCAACCAATTCCTCCACAGGAAAACACGTCTGATATATTCTATACGACACTGGTGACGGCATGTGCGTCACATGACAGGAACATGTTGTCGACCCACATAACTTGTACACTTGGCGAATGGGTAAAAAGATTCTTCTACCTTACCCGATTTAGGTTTTCTTGTGGATGTGATAATCACTCCCAAAAAGTGATGAAAACATAAGAGTTTGTCACACAAATTGAAAATAAAAAGTTAAACTCTTCACACGAGGGAAGACTTGAACCAAGGACCTCCGGCTCCGCAACTGCTGACGCTAACCACGGGACCACGACGCTCTTGAGCTCTGATTGCCCTTGATGTTGCGTATGTTGCACATGGACTACTTAGTTTGTATATTTTGCTTATTTTTTCATAGTTCCACACAACTTCTTCCTGTTTTCTCGATTGATTTGTGTTCAGTTTTTCAAGGCCTATCCACTGTGCCAACTTATAACTAAATCTGAGGGGAGGTTCCCTTGTAAGGCCCATTCAGGCGAAATATTTAAGGCACGTAATGTGGAGATCCACCTCCTTCTACAGACGCAATTTGGGCAAAATCGGCGTGTCCCGATTGGCGACCTCCTATTGTCAGTTGAATATATTTACCAGGGGATGAAAGTTTCTAAGGAGACATCACCACAAGAATGGAAAAGGCATGGTTAACAAAAACGTTGGACTCCATCTACCACAATTGCTTTTTGGATAGAAGTACATTCGGAAGAAATCATGCTTCTGTGGCCATAATTAGTGTGAAAAGTTTAAAAGGTGTTGCAGTTTGTGAACAACATAGAAATCCGAATAAAGAAAAATTCTGTGAAGACCGTAGCATCTAAGCGAGCAGGTCAGCGGGCGCTAAGCTACTTTAGCGTAAAACCGGAGGTGAAATACTGTATCTATAAGTACTGTGCGAAGTAAAATACTGCGTGCAAACGGTCCACGGAGATTTCGTTCCGCGCCCACATCAGTGCAGCGCCTGGCGGGCGAAGAGCCACGCGGGTGCCCGTCCGGGCGGACTCGGGCTGTGGCGGAGTACGGTGCGCCTCCAACGGCTGACCGGGCAGCGCGAGCAGACGCACTCCGGGCAGTCATGGCTTCGGTCCCAGGGGGGCCGCACGCGCTGGGAGCACGACCCTCTGATCGAGAAAACCGTGGTCACCAACGACCACACTACTCAGTACTTGTACGTTTGCTATCATATTAACTCAACTATGTTTGTGTGCTCTCACAAGTCGTATTGATTGCCTCTATTAGGCAACAGCCTCACTGTATATGTTCAAAGGATAAACGATTTTGGCCACCATAGGCTGTTTAATTTTTTGCAATACATCTGAAACTTTTACTTCAACATTACTAGTGTGTTTCGACTCGGGGCGGTTTTAAAACGGACGTGTACAATGTTCAAGCGTTTATCATCATGTTTAAAAACCACTTCATGTTACCTGAAAACCGGAATTCCTCCATACACACAAGTTAATTTCTTTGTATACAGGGTGTTACAAAAAGGTACGGCCAAACTTTCAGGAAACATTCCTCACACACAAAGAAAGAAAATATGTTATGTGGAAATGTGTCCGGAAACGCTTACTTTCCATGTTAGAGCTCATTTTATTACTTCTCTTCAAATCACATTAATCATGGAATGGAAACACACAGCAACAGAACGTACCAGCGTGACTTCAAACACTTCGTTACAGGAAATGTTCAAAATGTCCTCCGTTAGCGAGGATACATGCATCCACCCTCCGTCGCATGGAATCCCTGATGCGCTGATGCAGCCCTGGAGAATGGCGTATTGTATCACAGCCGCCCACAGTACGAGCACGAACAGTCTCTAAATTTGGTACCGGGGTTGCGTACACAAGAGCTTTCAAATGCCCCCATAAATGAATGTCAAGAGGGTTGAGGTCAGGAGAGCGTGGAGGCCATGGAATTGGTCCGCCTCTACCAATCCATCGGTCACCGAATCTGGAGTTGAGAAGCGTATGAACACTTCGACTGAAATGTGCCGGAGCTCCGTTGTGCATGAACCGCATGTTGTGTCGTTCTTGTAAAGGCACATGTTCTAGCAGCACAGGTAGAGTATCCCGTATGAAATCGTGGCGGTGAGTCGAGGAAGTACAGTACATACTGACGAAACTAAAATGTGCTCTAACATGGAAATTAAGCGTTTCCGGACACATGTCCACATAACATCTTTTCTTTATTTGTGTGTGAAGAATGTTTACTGAAAGTTTGGCCGTACCTTTTTGTAACACCCCGTTTATTCAGAGGAAAAACCATTTTGACCCCCATGAACCATGGACCTTGCCGTTGGTGGGGAGGCTTGCGTGCCTCAGCGATACAGATGGCCGTACCGTAGGTGCAACCACAACGGAGGGGTATCTGTTGAGAGGCCAGACAAACATGTGGTTCCTGAAGAGGGGCAGCAGCCTTTTCAGTAGTTGCAGGGGCAACAGTCTGGATGATTGACTGATCTGGCCTTTTAACATTAACCAAAACTGCCTTGCTGTGCTGGTACTGCGAACGGCTGAAAGCAAGGGGAAACTACAGCCGTAATGTTTCCCGAGGACATGCAGCTTTACTGTATGATTAAATGATGATGGCGTCCTCTTGGGTAAAATATTCCGGAGGTAAAATAGTCCCCCATTCGGATCTCCGGGCGGGGACTACTCAAGAGGACGTCGTTATCAGGAGAAAGAAAACTGGCATTCTACGGATCGGAGCGTGGAATGTCAGATCCCTTAATCGGGCAGGTAGGTTAGAAAATTTAAAAAGCGAAATGGATAGGTTAAAGTTAGATATAGTGGGAATTAGTGAAGTTCGGTGGCAGGAGGAACAAGACTTTTGGTCAGGTGATTACAGGGTTATAAATACAAAATCAAATAGGGGTAATGCAGGAGTAGGTTTAATAATGAATAAAAAAATTGGAGTGCGGGTTAGCTACTACAAACAGCATAGTGAACGCATTATTGTGGCCAAGATAGACACAAAGCCCATGCCTACTACAGTAGTACAAGTTTATATGCCAACTAGCTCTGCAGATGATGAAGAAATTGATGAAATGTATGACGAGATAAAAGAAATTATTCAGGTAGTGAAGAGAGACGAAAATTTAATAGTCATGGGTGACTGCAATTCGTCAGTAGGAAAAGAGAGAGAAGGAAACATAGTAGGTGAGTATGGATTGGGGGGAAGAAATGAAAGAGGAAGCCGCCTTGTAGAATTTTGCACAGAGCATAACTTAATCATAGCTAACACTTGGTTCAAGAATCATAAAAGAAGGTTGTATACCTGGAAGAATCCTGGAGGTACTAAAAGGTATCAGATAGATTATATAATGGTAAGACAGAGATTTAGGAACCAGGTTTTAAATTGTAAGACATTTCCAGGGGCAGATGTGGATTCTGACCACAATCTATTGGTTATGAACTGCAGATTGAAACTGAAGAAACTGCAAAAAGGTGGGAATTTAAGGAGATGGGACCTGGATAAACTGAAAGAACAAGAGGCTGTACAGAGTTTCAGGGAGAGCATAAGGGAACAATTGACAGGAATGGGGGAAAGAAATACAGTAGAAGAAGAATGGGTGGCTCTGAGGGATGAAGTAGTGAAGGCAGCAGAGGATCAAGTAGGTAAAAAGACGAGGGCTAATAGAAATCCTTGGGTAACAGAAGAAATATTGAATTTAATTGATGAAAGGAGAAAATATAAAAATGCAGTAAATGAAGCAGGCAAAAAGGAATACAAACGTCTCAAAAATGAGATCGACAGGAAGTGCAAAATGGCTAAGCAGGGATGGCTAGAGGACAAATTTAAGGATGTAGAGGCTTGTCTCACTAGGGGTAAGATAGATACTGCCTACAGGAAAATTAAAGAGACCTTTGGAGAGAAGAGAACCACTTGTATGAATATCAAGAGCTCAGATGGCAACCCAGTTCTAAGCAAAGAGGGGAAGGCAGAAAGGTGGAAGGAGTATATAGAGGGTTTATACAAGGGCGATGTACTTGAGGACAATATTATGGAAATGGAAGAGGATGTAGATGAAGATGAAATGGGAGATAAGATACTGCGTGAAGAGTTTGACAGAGCACTGAAAGACCTGAGTCGAAACAAGGCCCCGGGAGTAGACAACATTCCATTAGAACTACTGATGGCCTTGGGAGAGCCAGTCATGACAAAACTCTACCATCTGGTGAGCAAGATGTATGAGACAGGCGAAATACCCACAGACTTCAAGAAGAATATAATAATTCCAATCCCAAAGAAAGCAGGTGTTGACAGATGTGAAAATTACCGAACTATCAGTTTAATAAGTCACAGCTGCAAAATACTAACGCGAATTCTTTACAGACGAATGGAAAAACTGGTAGCAGCTGACCTCGGGAAAGATCAGTTTGGATTCCGTAGAAATGTTGGAACACGTGAGGCAATACTAACCTTACGACTTATCTTAGAAGAAAGATTAAGAAAAGGCAAACCTACGTCTCTAGCATTTGTAGACTTAGAGAAAGCTTTTGACAATGTTAACTGGAATACTCTCTTTCAAATTCTGAAGGTGGCAGGGGTAAAATACAGGGAGCGAAAGGCTATTTACAATTTGTACAGAAACCAGATGGCAGTTATGAGAGTCGAGGGGCATGAAAGGGAAGCAGTGGTTGGGAAAGGAGTGAGACAGGGTTGTAGCCTCTCCCCGATGTTATTCAATCTGTATATTGAGCAAGCAGTAAAGGAAACAAAAGAAAAATTTGGAGTAGGTATTAAAATTCATGGAGAAGAAGTAAAAAGTTTGAGGTTCGCCGATGACATTGTAATTCTGTCAGAGACCGCAAAGGACTTGGAAGAGCAGTTGAACGGAATGGACAGTGTCTTGAAAGGAGGGTATAAGATGAACATCAACAAAAGCAAAACGAGGATAATGGAATGTAGTCAAATTAAATCGGGTGATGCTGAGGGGATTAGATTAGGAAATGAGACACTTAAAGTAGTAAAGGAGTTTTGCTATTTAGGGAGTAAAATAACTGATGATGGTCACAGTAGAGAGGATATAAAATGTAGACTGGCAATGGCAAGGAAATCGTTTCTGAAGAAGAGAAATTTGTTAACATCGAGTATAGATTTAAGTGTCATGAAGTCGTTTCTGAAAGTATTTGTATGGAGTGTAGCCATGTATGGAAGTGAAACATGGACGATAAATACTTTAGACAAGAAGAGAATAGAAGCTTTCGAAATGTGGTGCTACAGAAGAATGCTGAAGATAAGGTGGGTAGATCACGTAACTAATGAGGAGGTATTGAATAGGATTGGGGAGAAGAGAAGTTTGTGGCACAACTTGACTAGAAGAAGGGATCGGTTGGTAGGACATGTTTTGAGGCATCAAGGGATCACAAATTTAGCATTGGAGGGCAGCGTGGAGGGTAAAAATCGTAGAGGGAGACCAAGAGATGAATACACTAAGCAGATTCAGAAGGATGTAGGTTGCAGTAGGTACTGGGAGATGAAGAAGCTTGGACAGGTTAGAGTAGCATGGAGAGCTGCATCAAACCAGTCTCAGGACTGAAGACCACAACAACAGCAGGTTGTTTAATTTTCTGCAATACATTTGGAGCTTTTACTTCAACATTACTAGTTTGTTTCGACTCGTGGCGCTTTTAAAACGCACGTGTACAATGTTCCCGCGTTTATCATCATGTTGAAACACCATTTCATGTTACCTGCGAACCGGAACTTCTTCCTACACCCAAGTTAATTTCTTTGTATATAAATTTTATATTTGTTATTGTATGTATGCACGAGAAAACTGACTTTTTCGTGCGACGAAATTCCTATTCCCTCGTAATACGAACTGACTTTTAAATACCGAATATCGGGGTTTTAACGTTCTGTAGTGTTTATTAATTCAACTTACAACTATTGCAATGGCGAAAAAAATTGCAACAGCAAAAAATAATTAATGTACAATAAGGAAATTTCAATAACACATTTATCTAGGTACCATATTTAAGTGATTAACATTGCAGAATCACAGGTTAACGTAATCGCGACATAAGCCATCACAAATGTGAAATGCTGGTACATTAATAAATGGTGTAACCGCCACAATGTTGAATGCAAGCAGGCAAACGTGGATGCGTTGTGTTGTACAGGTGCCGGATGTCCGTTTGTGGGATGGAGTTCTATGCCTGTTGCACTTGGGCAGTCAATACAGGGACGTTTAATGCTGTTTGTGGATATCGCTGGACGTGTCGTCCAATGATATCCAATATGTGGCCAACTTGGGACAGTTTTGGTAATCAAGCAGGCCGAGGCAGTATCTCGACACACTGCAGAACATGTTGGGTTACAAAGACTGTGTGTGGGCGAGCGTTGTCGTGTTGGAAAACACCCCATGGAATGCTGTTCGTGAATGTTAGCACGGGAGATCGGGATACCAGACTCATGTACAAATTTGTAGCGAGTGTGCTTGGGATTGCCACGAGAATGCTCCTGCTGTCATACGAAATCGCAGTATTGCCAGACCATAACTACTGGCGTAAATCCAGTCTGTGTAACACGCATCATACAGGTTGGTTGGGTTGGTTGCAGGCCCTCAACTGGCCTGCTTCTAACCAACACACAACCAACACTGGCACAAAGACAGAACCAGTTCTAGCAAAAAAAAAAAAAAAGGTCACCAGCCTACCCTGCTTGAATACTGCTCAGCAGTGTGGGATTAGTACCAGATAGGGTTGATAGAAGAGAGAGAGAAGATCCAACGGAGAGTAGCGCGCTTCGTTGTAGGATCATTTAGTAATCGCGAAAGCGTTACGGAGATGATAGATAAACTCCAGTGGAAGACTCTGCAGGAGAGACGCTCAGTAGCTCGGTACGGGCTTTTGTTGAAGTTTCGAGAACATACCTTCACCGAGGAGTCAAGCAGTATATTGCTCCTTCCTACGTATATCTCGCGAAGAGACCATGAGGATAAAATCAGAGAGATTAGAGCCCACACAGAGGCATACCGACAATCCTTCTTTCCACGAACAATACGAGACTGGAATAGAAGGGAGAACCGATAGAAGTACTCAAAGTACCCTCCGCCGCACACTGTCAGGTGGCTTGCGGAGTATGGATGTAGATGTAGATGTAGATGTAGATGTAGACCTCTCGCTTGATACCACTGAAGTCGCAAATGGCGGTGGTTTGTGATCACTACAGTGTACGCTACTGAGCATCTGGCTCGGAGCTGTCCTTAAGGGGACCACACCCTGCCTATCTAACCCACGTTAATTTAGGCAAGTATTTAACCCATTTCTGAAAAAAAACTATTTGATGCAGGACCGTAATATTTTTACTGTATGTTACATGATGCTAGTAGACTCCACTGTACTAAAATCTACTTTATCCATTTCATAGTTTTTAAGAAATACTTTTTTAAATTTATTAAAACAAAATATTAAGTTTTTTCAGCAGAAAATATTTTTTTGTGAAATTCCTAATGGGGGAATATTAATGAATGTAGTACCAGAGGTCGCTTTTTATGTTATGCAGAGTCTCTGAAAATTTCATTCATTTGTCTATGATAGTTTCTGATATAATGGGGCATATGTACTGAAAATTTTAGTTTTGCGGAAAATTGACTTTAAAGAAAACATTTGTTACTTCCAGTTAATTAAAACTGTCCTGCTGCATATGATGGCCCTTCTTTGCCCTCTAGCAAGTCTTCCAGCTTCTTTTTTCACCTTCCTGGATGTTTGTTTTGCTTTCTTGTCCATATTAGATGCAGACCTGTCTGCATCGGCTATCCTCACATTATCGCAATATTGCAGCCCAGTGATCATATTTTCACCAGGGTTAATTCAAAATGGTTCAAATGGCTCTGAGCACTATGCGACCTAACAGCTATGGTCATCAGTCCCATAGAACTTAGAACTACTTAAACCTAACTAACCTAAGGATATCACACAACACCCAGTCATCACGAGGCAGAGAAAATCCCTGACCCCCGCCGGGAATCGAACCCGGGAACCCGGGCGCGGGAAGCGAGAACGCTACCGCACGACCACGAGCTGCGGACACCAGGATTAATTCCCAGCTTTTTCAGTACCCAAAACTTTCCAATATTACCACAATTGAACGTAATAACAGTATCATGAACTCCTAGTTTCATTGTCTGAATGCCTACAAATAGAGTTTCAGGAAGGCGGTTCCAAATTATGCTGTTGAAACATTCATTTGGGTTCTGTGTCTGCCCATGCAGCCATTTTCTTAGAAGGTCAGGACGAGCCAAAATAGGTTTAATTGCTGTAATAACAGCAACAGGAAGAGAATACTGGTGAGAATAAGATTCTCCAGTTGCCTGAGCCCTATTGTATTTGCACCACGAATTTTCTCCTGATGGACACAATCCATGACATGGCTTATCATCAGTAGAGGACTTATGGAAGAGTATGGTCCAAACATCTCTCTTCATTGCCTCCAGATTTCCTTTATTTCTCCTAATTGCCTGCCCACAGTATACCTGCAAGTTTTCTATGACAACTACTAGGAATCACACTTGAACAAAACTAACCGCGTGTTTGACAGCGTGTTGTTTACAAACAGCAGGAACAGAAGAATACCGACCGTTGCATTCCAAGGATAGCCAACACACTCGGGAGTAAAAAAAAAAACCCTAACGTGCAATGTAGGGTATACAAAGATCTAAAACATATGCAGAAAAGTGGGTGACAGAAAAGTGGGCGTGGCACATAAGCACACGTGGTAGGAAAACGCTCTTTAAATGCTCGAAAAAAGTTTTTTTCAGCAAATTCCTTTTCAGAGTACTTAAGTAAAACCTTAATCTATAGAAATATGATGTAAACCGAAAATAGATTTTTTTCGACCTGAACCCCTGTGTAGTCCCTTTAAAGTAAGCAAATTGTAACAGTTGGTTGTGTCACTGGGTGCCAACTGCTGCTCAAATTGCTGTTCCAGGTGCACTGCGCACCAGAGCCATACTGCAGGGTGAGCCATAAGAAAGCCCGATATTTAAAAGACTGTTAAGAAAAACGACTTCGCTAAATTTTTTAATTTCATAATCTTAAAATACATGAAAAAGCATTTTCTGCAATAGTAAAACATCGTTTTTTTTTTTTAAAGATAACTCTGGTAAGATGGCGTTCGTTTGTACACACACATTCCTCCAGTCAGATTTTGAAGTGACTCGTCACGTTGTGCAGCATTACCAATGGGATTTGAACCACTTCCTGCCGGATCTGCTCTTTCAGGACTTCAATTATTGGAGGAGGGTTATCTCGGAAAACTTTGCTTTTCAGATAACCCTACAAGAAAAGTCATATGTTGTGAGGTCCGGTGCTCGAGAGGACCATCCGATGTCCCCATTTCGCGAGATCACATGATTTGGAAACAAACGATTGACAATATTCATGCTTAGTCGAGCAATGTGGGAGTAACTTCGTAGTGTGCAAGTTGTGGAGTAAAAACGTTTTCTAACATGTCTGCGTATCTCTGCGAAGTCACTGTTACAATATTGCCAAGGCCATCTTCAAAAAAAGTATGCCCCAATAATCCCTAACGAAGACATAGCGCACCACACAGTAATGTTTGCGGAGTGCAGTGGTTGCTGATGTAATTCTTTAGGACTAACGTCAGTCCAAATCCAAAATTCTACTTGTTCACATAACCAGAGATATGGAAGTGAGCTTCATCACTCATCCACAAACGGTTTAAAATGTCCCCGTCTTGATTAATTATGTGCAAAAATTCTAAGCAGAACCGACTTCGACTCACACAATCTGTTTCCTTAAGTTCTCAACCCACTTCTTAATCGCACAGGGCCGGCCGCTGTGGAAGAGCGGTTCTAGGCGCTTCAGACCGGAACCGCGCTGCTGCTACGGTCGCGGGTTCGAATCCTGCCTCGGGCATGGATGTGTGTGATGTCCTTAGGTTACTTAGGTTTAAGTAGTTCTAAGTTCTAGGGGACTGATGACCTCAGATGTTAAGTCCCATAGTGCTCAGAGCTATTTGAGCCATTTTTGAATCGCACAGGCAGATTGCACCGGCCGATTCCGATTAATATTGAAGTGATTGCAGAATGCACAACGTGCTAGCTGTTACGAACTACCGTTTTGATAAAATGCTTTCACAGCGTACGCACGATGCTGTGAGGTCCAACGCTCCATTATGACTAAATGCTATTTCGCGCCAAACGTAACTGACGCTGTCCCCTCCACCCCTCTCCGATGCAGCTTGATTCGCGCGCTTTTTAAAATCGCTCGATATTATGGCTCACTCTGTACGTATTCTTGAGTACTGCTCGAGCGTTTGGGATCCCTATCAGGTCAGATTGAGGGAGGACATAGAAGCAATTCAGAGGCGGGCTGCTATATTTGTTCCCGGTAGGTTTGATCATCACGCGAGTGTTACGGAAATGCTTCAGGAACTCTGGTGGGAGTCTTCAGAGGAAAGGAGGCGTTCTTTTCGTGAATCGCTACTGAGGAAATTTAGAGAACCAACATTTGAGGCTGACTGCAGTACAATTTTACTGCCGCCAACTTACATTTCGCGGAAAGACCACAAAGATAAGAGAGATTAGGTCTCGTACAGAGGCATATAAGCAGTCATTTTTCCCTCGTTCTGTTTGGGAGTGGAACAGAGAGAGAAGATGCTAGTTGTGGTACGAGGTACCCTCCGCCACGCACCGTATAGTGGATAGCGGAGTATGTGTGTAGATGTAGATGTAGATACACGAAGGTCTTCCTTCTCGGTAGTGCGATGTAACCGTCCGGAGCCCGGTCTTCTTGTAACAGTACATTCTCGTGACCACTACTGCCAGCAGTTATCGTGTACAGTGGCTACACTGCTGCCAAATCTTTCTGCAGTATCACAAGAGGATCACCCACCTTCTCGAAACCCTAATACGCGACCTCGTTCAAACTCAGAGGGGATGTTGATAGTGGCGTCTTTGTCTCCTAAAGAAGTTCTTGACTAACATCAACTCACCACCAAGTCCAATTTCAAAAGTAACTAACGCTCACAACCATTACAGTGTGTATTTAAAGCAAACCTCATTTGCATCCTCATAGTTGCGCTACTACTCCCACTCTTAAGCGCCTGGCGCTAAATTTGAAGATACAACATCTTTCAAATGTAGAAAAACGCATACCAACTTTCGTTTACGTCGCACAACTCCTTTATGTTTCTGCGATTTTTTTCCTACATTGAAAGTGTACCTAAGAAAAATAACTTTTTCGTGGGAAAGATACGTACCTAAAGACTGGAAAATTGCTCAAGTCACACCAATACTCAAAAAGGGAAGTAGGAGTAATCCGCTGAACTATAGGCCTATATCACTAACGTCGATTTGCAGTAGGGGTTTAGAACATATACTGTATTCGATCATTATGAAGAACCTCGAAGAAAACGATTTCTTGACGTATAGTCAGCACGAATTCAGAAAATATCGTTATTGTGAAACACAACTAGCTCTTTATACTCATGAAGCAGTAAGTGCTATCGACAGGGGATGTCAAACTGATTCCATATTTTTAGATTTCCAGAAGGCCTTCGACACCGTTCCTCACAAGCCTCTTCTAACCAAACTGCGTGCCTACGGAGTATCGCTTCAGCTGTGCCTCTGGATTCGTGATTTCCTGTCACAAAGGTCACAGTTCGTAGTAATAGACGGAAAGTCATCGAGTAAAACAGAAGTAATATCCGGCGTTCCCCAAGGAAGTGTTGTAGGCCCGCTATTGTTCCTGATCTATATTAACGACATAGGAGACAATCTGAGTAGCCGTTTTAGATCGTTTGCAGATGATGCTGCCATTTACCGTCTTGTAAAGTCATCAGATGATCAAAACGACTTGCAGAATGATTTAGATAAGATATTTGTATCGTGCGAAAATTGGCAATTGACCCTGAATAAAGAAAAGTGCGAAGTTATTCACATGAGTTCTAAAAGAAATCAGCTAAATTTCGATTATGCGATAAGTCACACAAATCTGAGGGCTGTAAATTCAACTAAATACTTAGGGATTACAATTACAAATAACCTAAATTGGTACGATCACATAGATAATATTGTGGGTAGAGCAAACCAAAGACTGCGATTCATTGGCAGAACACTTAGAAGGTGCAACAGGTCTACCAAAGAGACTGCTTACACCACGCTTGTCCGGCCTACTCTGGAGTATTGCTGTGCGGTGTGGGATCTGCATCAGGTGGGACTGACAGATGACATCGAAAAAGTACAAAGAAGGGCAGCTCGTTTTGTATTATCGCGAAATAGGGGAGATAGTGTCACAGGCATGAAACATGAATTGGAGTGGCAATCATTAAAACAAAGGCAGTTTTCTCCTCCGATTGCAAAAACATTCTGTTGACATCCTCCTACATAGGGAGAGATGATCATCACGATAACATAAGAGAAATCAGGGCTCGCACGGAAAAATGTAAGTGCTCGTTTTTCCCGCGTGCCGTTCGAGAGTGGAACGGTAGAGAGACAGCATGAAGGTGGCTCATTGAACCCTCTGCCAGGCACTTTATTGTGAATAGCAGAGTAATCACGTAGATGTAGATGAACTTTCTGTTCCCTCGTAACATGAATAGATTTTTAAATAATGAGTGTTTCAAAATGAGTATCGGGGTTATAAGGATATGTAGCATTTATTACTCTCAACTTATAAATAATAACCGAAGCAGACGAAATGAATTAAAATTTGTGCTGCAGTCGGGACTCGAACCCAGGTCTTCTTGTTTGCTACGCAGAAATGCTAACCATTACACTACCACAGAACAATGGTCAACATTACTGTATGAACTACCTAAGCTGAGTGCCCTCTCCAACACAAACTTCAATTCATTTTCCCTTATATATTGTCACTACGGCCGGGGCTCTCCGATGTTGGCAAGCACCCCAGCAGTGGACGTAATGGGTTGTCCTTGTGGTAGTGTAATGGTTAGCATTTCTGCCTAGCAAGCAAGAATACCCGGGTTCGAGTCCCAGCTGCAGTACAATATTTAATTCATTTCGTTTGCTTCGATCAATAAAAAGAGACTTAAATGTCTCAGGGAAACATTTAATTATAAATAATACATCAGATAATGGAGCAACTCGAACAGTTCTTCTTACAAGTGTTCAATACGAGCATCATTTATTATACGGCACACATCGAGTCTACAGGTGACTTCTTCCCAACCTTGATCAGCGTGTTTGGAGTAACTGTTGCAACTGCTTCAGTCCTGTTTTTCAAGTCGGACAGATCAGCTGGTAGCGGTGGCGCATATACGTGATCCTTTATGAACCCCCAAAAGATAAAAATCGCCTGGCATCAGATCTGTTGAACATGGAGATCATGTGAAACAAGCTCTGTCATCGCATGCCGCTTGCAGCCACTCCAGGGGTTGGGTACAACGTCGCTTAACCAATGGCGTACTGAGTTATGCAAATGAAGTGGCGCATCGCCTAGCTGCCAAATAACGTTCTGTCGTTCAGCTCCTGCCAACTGAGGAAAGAGACATAGTTCTAGAGCCTTTCTTTACCGAAAAAGAAAGGCCCATAAACTTTCCGCCGGGATAGAGCACAAAAAATATTCAGTTTAGGGGAGTATCGTAGCAGCTGTACCACGTCGTGGGGATGTGCAGATGCCCAAACGCGCACAATTATGTATGTTCATATTTACACTTGGGTGACATGATATTCATCACTGAAGACGACACGATCCAGAAAATCTCCATCGTTATGCAGCATCATTGCGTTTGTAACGTTGACACGTAAACCGTAGTCTGTAGGCTTTAGAGCTTGTAACAACTGCAGAGACGTCACTGGAATTGCTAAGTGAGGACTAACTTTCCGAATTAATTTCTTGGAGCTATTCGTGAAGGACTCTTTCACTTGTACAACACTTTCTTGAGCCACTCTTGGTCGTCCCGTACTCTTCCCTCTGCAGCAAAGACAGCCGGTGTCTTCACACTGATGATACCATCTACGGATGTTATTATCGCTTGGAGGATTACTGCACAACTTAATACGAAAGGCGCGTCGCACTGTAACTACAGATTCAGTTCTCGCAAAACGTAAAACACAAAAATCCGTTCAAAATTGGACATTTGTGGTAAGTTCTATGGGACCAAACTGCTGAGGTCATCGGTCCCTAGGCTTACACACTACTCAATCTAACTTAAACTAATTAAGCTAACTTATGCTAAGGACAACAACCACATCCATGCCCAAGCCCAAGGAAGGACCAGGACTAGAACCTCCGCCGGGGGGGGGGGGGGGGAGGGGGGGGGGAAGGGAGCGCTAACCGTAGCTAGGCGCCTCAGATATTCATTTTGAAGTATCTAGTGTTACGACACACACATCCCGGTATACACGGTGGAATGTCACCGGGTGAAAGTGTTACGCGACGTATTAGTGTGGAAATGGTAGAGTTAAGGTGTTCGGCCAGTCGGCGTTACTCAGCCAGGCAGAAGTATCAACAGCCACCAGCCCAGAAGCATAAATATTTCAACGCCGTTACTCGGTCAGGAAGACAGCAACCTCGACATTCTTGAGCCAGACTGCGAACGAGCTCAACAGAACACCGATAGAAGACAAAAACCATTCAACAGCCAAGGTCGCATTAAATATTTCTTTCTTAAGGGGAGACGGATGGCAAATGGGCTTCAAAAATTAGATTTTTAGATTGTAGCATATTTGAAATGTCTGGTGTTTCCTGCTTGAAACATTTTTTGTTTTACATAAATAATATGCCGGCCGGGATGGCCGAGCGGTTCTAGGCGCTACAGTCTGGAACGCGCGACCGCTACGGTCGCAGGTTCGAATCCTGCCTCGGGCATGGATGTGTGTGCTGTCCTTAGTTAGGTTTAAGTAGTTCTAAGCTCTAGGGGACTGATGACCTCAGAAATTAATCCCATAGAGCTCAGGAAATTAAGTCCCATAGAGCTCAGAGCCTGGATGTGTGTGATGTCCTTAGGTTAGATAGGTTTAAGTAGTTCTAAGTTCTAGGGGACTGATGACCTCAGATGTTAAGTCCCATAGTGCTCAGAGCCATTTGAACGATTTTTTAGCTCAGAGCCATGTGAAGCATTTTTATATAAATATGACAATTATTTCGTGAGATATGGTGGTTTGCCTGACGCACGGTCTTTGCTCGAATGATCATGACACTTAGTGCAAGTGCAAGAAAAGTGCCATATATGACTACAAACATTCTTTACCTGCATCAGTAATGTATGGAATTAAACCCATATTTAGAGACCTTTGTAAAGATACATTGTTGAAGAAATGACTTCATGGGAAAACCCAAAATTTAAATGAACATGTGAATATTGTCATTTGGAACCGATTACCGAAAACTGTATTTGTTCGGCTTACAACCCTCAAATTTGGTGTTTATGTTGCTACTTTATGCTTCAATGGTGGTGTAATTAGAAAACAGGATGTTTTGGAATTATTGGGCATAAAATCTAGTGGAAATACTGCAAAATCCTTGCTGCAAATAGTTAAAGAGAGAATCCGCAAAGCAGATATTGCTAATTTAAAATGCACAAAAGAAGCCAGACAGAAAAGAAGAGGGACCAAGAGTAGAAAAGGAGATCAGTATGATTCAGATGATGCTCAGTATGGCGCAGGAAAATATTAGTGATAATTCTCATCAATAACTTATCTAGAATTTCAATATTAAATTTTAAATGGATTTTTCTCAAAACTACATTTTCTTGTTTACTATCAAAAACAGTCTTGATCTCAATTTATTTATTATGGTGACCAGTTTCGACCACTACTGTGGTCATCTTCAGACCAATGAGTAAGAACCTCCTTCTGGTGGTAAATCACTAACTGAGTAGTGCTTTACCACCAGAAGGAGGTTCTTACTCATTGGTCTGAAGATGACCACAGTAGTGGTCGAAACCGGTCACCGAAATAAATAAATTTTGATCAAGACTGTTTTTGATAGTAAATATTTGTAACACGTTGATCATTGTTGTCTCCCACAATGTATTCAAAAGTAGTACTTTTTCTTACTTTCAGGTACCATTATTTGATAAACTAATGGGGTTAGAAACATAAAATTCCGTCAATTTGTACTGCAGATGGTAAAAAGTTATTACGAGTAAATTGAGAACCACCAAACAATTAGAAACTGTTTTATAATAATTCATGTACAAAAAAGTTAAATTTTTTCTTCAAAACCATAAGAGGTATTATGTCCATTTTACTTGTACATTGAGGCATATATGTTATAGATATTGTTGTGTACATAGTTCCACGTAGTCAGCGCGTACACAACTTTCCCACTAGAGCGCGCCCCGCTAAGCACAACAGCGCAGGCGCAGCTCTCGTCCGTCTCCGCACTACGAGATGGCGCTGTCTTAGAGACGGACCAAATTCTGCTTCCGCCGATCCGCATATTAATATGTAATGCATCCAATGAGATTGCTGCTAACGTAGAACCTTTTCTCCTCGCGGATCACACTCGCGCAGTGACACCTGAACGCTCGAGGTATTATAACGAGTGTACAGACCTCCGATTAGTCAGTCTGCATTTGTCTGCATTAGTCTGTACCAGTCTGCATTTGTCTGTCCCCAGTCTATAGTCAAGTTTCAGTCTGCGCCTAATAAGATTATCGTATTCCTGTACATAGCCATGAAGAGAAATGTATAGACACTTTGTCAAGTATCAGAGATATGTGAGAATAGGATTAACGTACCAAGGCTAAAGGAACGTCAGATTGTCAATTGTAAATAGCATCCTGAATCAAGTTAAGTAAGGTTTATGATTGTTATTATTTTAATAAATGTGTGTGAAAATTAATCAAGTTCTGTTTAAAGTTGGTCACCGTCAATCTGCTACTCTAAGCGTGCAAGTGGCATTTCTATCGTCTGACCTAACGGCAGAAGATAAACACGCCACGATAAGACCACGAGACATATTGCTGACACTCGCCTACTTCGTTAGAGCGAAAAGTCAAATAATCTGATGGTGTGTGTACCGAAGGTCTTACAGTACGCACACCACAGATATGCAGTAAAAATTTCATTGTTTTATCACTTATAGTTCTTTTGAAACGTGTTCTATTGAAAGGGTAAAATAACATTGGCGGTATAGGGATACAAATTGCCTTCAGTCTCCCCTTAAAGACAAGCGGTTTCAACAGACTTCGTTGTTATCTTCAGGTCTGAAACTATTTCTTGTGAAACATGTTCATTTAACACTGGAAGATGACAGCAAAGTCTGCTGGAACCGGCTGTCTTTTATAAAAACATATTTTATGCGTTCTTGTCTGTTGAATGGATTTTAGCAGTTGAAACAGATCGCCCTTCAGTACTCTCAAACTGAGAAAATTCAACCGTTAGAAGAGCGCAGACCCAACTGCCTTTGTAACGACATGTAAGAGATACTAGTTAGGACGCAACATCGCCAAACAGGGGTTTGACTATGCAGCAGAGAAACTGTTACAAATTCGTTAAGCAAATGTAGCGGAGCTGAAGACTGCTAACGACTCGAGAAGAGCAGAACCGATTCAGTCGTTACAAATGACGTCGTACAGCGGAGTGTCTCATCGACGACATAAACACTACACCCCCCCCCCTCCTTCCCCCATCCACCCACTAGCCCAGAACACTCGATCAGTGGGATCGATGAGTTCTTGTTGTTCGCACTGACTCTCTGGATATGGTGTGATATCATATTGTGTGTAAGACAGTTCTTGTTTTGGTCTTACACTTGCTGCCTTACGAGGAAATTAGCGATCCGTACCCACGGATAATGAAGTCCAGCATCCAGTACTGAAGTCAGCACAACAGCCAGCAGTGATGGGCAGTCCAGGGGTCTACTACCTCGGCTCTGGTCCAGGGCAGAAGTTTCCCTAAAACTTGAACCGGCCGGTGTGACCGAGCGGTTCTAGGCGCTTCAGTCCGGAACCGCGCCGCTGCTACGGTAGCAGGTTCGAATCCTGCCTCGGGCACGGATGTGTGTGATGTCCTTAGGTTAGTTAGGTTTAAGTAGTTCTAAGTCTAGGGGACTGATGACCTCAGATGTTAAGTCCCACAGCGCTCAGAGCCATTTGAATTTGAACCTAAAGCTTGAGCACCGCAGGGTTACCCACGTGGGGTGCCTACTCCCTAGCAGCTGGCAAACTATTGTACCAGGGTGACACACTTCCACTCCGAGCTGATGCAGCATCCTCGGCAGCCGTGAGTTCGCTGCTGGATTCACAGAATTCCTCTCCGGATTACGTATCCATTAGCTGTTGCAGAAGACATGGCAACGGTTGATATTCTGAGTAATAAATGGAGTAATCTCTAATACTGTTTTATTGCGTGTAACGAAGCCACATAGCTCTTCGGTTTGCATACTGACAAAACAGTAGCGGTTTCCAACCTGGCGAGTTTCAGCTCGTGCCAATAAATTCAATGGCCCATTGCGAACATACTTCTTCTGGCCTTGCGAGTTAAGGGAGACTGTGAAATTTGTGTCTATTGTACGAGCTAGTAATAGAGCACAGTTATCTTTGCTGCAAACTGACAGATATACAGCTTCAGTAAAAATAATCAGGTGCGTGACTGCGTCATTACTTTGTTGTTATACTGACCACCATTTCGGTCACTGTTGCAGCCGTCCTAATAAAGCACTAATAATAATACACTACTGACCATTAAAATTGCTACACCAATGAGAAATGCAGATGATAAACAGGTATTCATCGGAAAAATATATTATACTAGAACTGACATGTGATTACATTTTCAAGCAATTTCGGTGCATAGATCCTGAGAAATCAGTACCCAGAACAACCATCTCTGGACGTAATAACGGCCTCGAAACGCCTGGGCATTGAGTCAAACAGAGATTGGATGGCGTGTACAGGTACAGCTGCCCATGCAGCTTCAACGCGATACCACAGTTCATCAAGAGTAGTGACTGGCGTATTGTGACGAGCCAGTTGCTCGGCCACCATTGACCAGACGTTTTCAATTGGTGAGAGATCTGGAGACTGTGCTGGCTAGGGCAGCAGTCGAACATTTTCTGTATCCAGAAAGGCCCATACAGGACCTGCAACATGCAGTCGTGCATTAGCCTGCTGAAATGTAGCGTTTCGCAGGGATCGAATGAAGGGTAGAGCCACGGGTCGTAACACATCTGAAATGTAACGTCCACTGTTCAAAATGCCATCAATGCGAACAAGAGGTGACAGGGACGCGTAACAAATGGCACCCCATACCATCACGCCGGGTGATACGCCAATATGGCGACGACGAATATACGCTTCCAATGTGCGTTTACCCCGATGTCGCCAAAGACGGATGTGACCACCATGATGCTGTAAACAGAACCTGGATTCATCCGAAAAAATGACGTTTTGCTATTCGTGCACCCAGGTTCGTCGTTGAGTACACCATCGCAGGCGCTCCTGTCTGTGATGCAGCGTCAAGGATAACGGCAGCCATGGTCTCCGACCTGATAGTCCATGATGCTGAGAACGTCGTCGAACTGTTCGTGCAGATGGTTGTTGTCTTGCAAATGTCCCCATCTGTTGACTGAGGGATCGAGACGTGGCTGCACGATCCGTTTCACCCATGCGGATAAGATGCCTGTCATCTCGACTGCTAGTGATACGAGGCTGTTGGGATCCAGCACGGCGTTCCGTATTACCCTGCTGAACCCACCGATTCCATATTCTGCTAACAGTCATTGGATCTCGACCAACGCGAGCAGCAATGTCGCGATACGATAAACCGCAATCGCGTTAGGCTTCAATCCGCCCTTTATCAAAGTCGGAAACGTGATGGTACGCATTTCTCCTCCTTACACGAGGCATCACAACAACGTTTCACCAGGCAACGCCGGTCAACTGCTGTTTGTGTATGAGAAATCGGTTGGAAGCTTTCCTCATGTCAGGACGTCGTAGGTGTCGCCACCGGCGCCAGCCTTGTGTGAATGCTATGAAAAGCTAATCATTTGCATATCACAGCATCTTCTTCCTGACGGTTAAATTTCGCGTCAGTAGCACGTCATCTTCGTGGTGTAGCAATTTTAATGGCCAGTAGTGTAATAATAATAGTAATAATAATAAGAGATCGAGAAATTACGGTAGAGGTAAAGACGGCGTCCACCCCCTCCCATTCCACAACTCGCAACACTGTCGACAGCAGTTATTTCCTGCTGCACTGTGCATAAAACAGAAATTCTCTTTGGCACAATGCAGCGCGTCTGTCCTGAGAAGACCACAGGACAACAGCTGACTCATCTAAATAGCGGCGACGCGCGCAAATAACTCGGCGGAGAGGAGGCGGTGTTATTTCTAGAGGAACGCCTGTTGTGTGCAGTCACCTAACTTACCTTCCCCAACCGAAGAGCGGGGGCGTGGCCCACGCCGCCGACGCCGCCCAACACAGCACCACCGCCGCCCAGTAGTAGCGCAGCCGCGGCCGCCCGTCTGCACACACCAGAAGCACACACAGGAGCTAAACACTGCGCTGCAAGGACACACTGCCAAGTTTTATGAACTACGCAGCGTTACACCGCTGACCATTAAAGTTGCAACACTAGGAAGCACAGCAACGAACAAAATTTTACGTATTTCGCATAAGATGAAAAAGTGACCCATATTGAGGTGACAAAAGTCGTGGGATACCTCCTAATATCGTGTCGGCCCTCCTTTAGTCCGGCCTAGTACAGCAACTCGATGTGGCACTGACTCAGCAAGTCGTAGAAAGTCACCTGTGGAGACAGCGAGCAATGGTGCCTCTACAGCCGTTCACAACTGCGAAAGTGTTGCCGGCGCAAGATTTTGTGCCCGAACTGATCTCTCGTTAATGTCCCGTAAATGTTCGATGGGGTTCATGTCTGGCTGGGCAAATCATTCATTCGAACTGTCCTCAAGGTTCTGCAAACCAATAGCGGCACGGTGGCACGGTGATATGGCATATTTTGAATTCCCCAGACAGTTCTTGCTCTATTCTTACTTTACACACTGTTGCTTTCATTGTCACTTCCGTTAAATTGACCAGTTTTAGTGGGATTCTAAATTCTTTCATAATCTGTATAATTTTCTTCCTATGTAGGCTATCGTACGCTTGCTTAATCAATGGACAACTGATGTAGTTACCTGTCATACTCATAAAACTTCTCTAGCAATTGTCTTAATAAAGGGACTAATGACCTCAGCAGTTGAGTCCCAAAGTACTCAGAGCCATTTTGTCTTAATAAAAATATCTGATCCATCGTGGATCTGTTCCTCCTAAATCCAGCCTGATAGTCTCCCAATATGCCTTCTATCATCCCTTCAAGTCTGGAGGCTACGAAAGGGAGATGTGATCTCTGCAATGTTATTTAATTTAGTTTTAGAAAAGGTGATGCGGCAAATGCCGATAAACCCAGGAGGAACAATACTTAATTGGCAAGTTCAAGTGGTAGCATATGCGCATGATGTAGTATTAATGGCAAGAAATGTAAGGGCACTAAAGGGGAACTGGGCAACGGCCTTGCCGCAGTGATTACACCGGTTCCCGTGAAATCACCGAAGATAAGCGCTGTCGGGCGTGGTCGGCACTTAGATGGGTGACCATCCAGGCCGCCATGCGCTGTTGCCATTTTTCGCGGTGCACTCAGCCTCGTAATGCCAATTGAGGACTTACTCGACCGAATAGTAGCGGCTTCGGTCAAGAATACCACCATAACGACCGGGAGAGCGGTGTGCTGACCCCACGCCCCTCCTATCCGCATCCTCCAAGGAGGATGTCATGGCGGTCGGATGATCCCGGAATGCCACTCGTGGCCTGAAGACGGAGTACTAAAGGGGAACTGCGATACGTTAGAGGAAGCAGCAATAGAAGTAGGCTTAGAAGTAAACATAAACAAAACAAAGTATATGGTGATGGGGGAGCACAATATAAACGGACAAAAGTCTTCAATAGTAATGAATGGGAAAGAATACGAATGACTAAAGACATTTAAATATTTAGGTTCTGTAATAACAGAGGACAATAAAGTAGCAGTAGAAATTCAAGAAAGGATAGCGAGTTGAAATCGTTGCTATTTTGCCTTTCAAAACGTTTTTAATTTCAGGAATGTTAGTAGGAATACAAAAATCAAAATATACACGACCATATTAAGACCTATAGTAATATGGGTCCGAAGGCTGGGTATTGACATTAAAGGAGGAGAACTGGTTACTGAGATGCGAAAGAAAAATACTGAGAAGGATTTTTGGAGCAATGAGAGAGGAAGATGGCTGGAGAGTAATAACAAATGTAGAACTACAAACACTATTTGGACAGATGGATATTGCTGTTAAAATTAAGCAGGGAAGAATAAGATGGGCAGGACATGTACAGGGAATGCCAGAAACTCGGAGTGTGAAGAAAGTTTTTATGGGAAAACCTGACGGGAGAAGCAGAAGAGGCAGACCCAGGAAAAGGTGGTTGGACGATATGAAAGAAGATCTAAAGGCGATGGGAATAAGAAATTTGAGAAGGAAGGCGATGGACAAAGAAGAATGGAGGCAGGTGACACAGGAGGCCAAGGTTCTTCAAAGACTGTAGAGCCAACAAAGAAGAAGATATGGTACACTGTCATTTATAAAAACTCCATCATTGTTTCTGGACATGAAGTTCGTGTATGGCTGAAAGTGGTCTCCAAGTAGCCGAACATAGCCGTTTCAAGTCAATGACAGCCCACACCATTTTGGAGCCACTGTTAGCACTGACAACTCTACACTAATATCGCTGCTCTCGGTCATTAAGTCAAGGTTCAAAAAATGGTTCAAATGGCTCTAAGCACTATGCGACTTAACTTCTGAGGTCATACGTCGCCTAGAGCTTAAAACTAATTAAACCTAACAAACCTAAGGACATCACACACATCCATGCCCGAGGGAGGATTCGAACCTGCGACCATAGCGATTAAGTCAAGGCCGTCGGCCATTGTGTTGTCCGTGGTGAGAATTAATGCCTGAAATTTATTGTATTCTCAGCACACTCTTTACTCTGTGGATATTGAATTCCCTAACGATTTCCGAAATGGCATGTCTCATGCATCTAGCTCCAACTATCATTTCGCGCTCAAAGTCTGTTAAACCCGTCGTGCGACTATAACAAGGTTGGAAACCTTTTCACATAAATAAAAAGAGTGCAAAGTGACAGCACCGCCAACACACTGCCCTTTTGTACCTAGTGTACGTGATGCAAATGTCGTGTGGCTAGGGCCTCCCGTCGGGTACACCGTTCGCCAGGTGCAAGTCTTTCGATTTGACGCCACTTCGGCGACTTGCGTGTCGATAGGGATGAAATGATGATGATTAGGACAACATAACACCCAGTCCCTGAGCGGAGAAAATCTCCGACCCAGCCGGGAATCGAACCCGAGCCCTTAGGGTTGACATTCTGTCGCGCTGACCACTCAGCTACCGGGGGCGGACGGTGTACGTGATACATACGAGTTTGTATCCGTCATTAATTCATCGTCCAGTCTAAAAAAAAATCGAAACACTACGAATGGGGAAACCGGTAGATGTGATGTAGATGTACACAAAGACAAATTACTACAATTTCAGGAAAACTGGATGACGTATTCAAGAGAAAGAGCTTCAAAAACTGAGCAAGTCCGCGTTCATTGCCAGAGCTATTGGATGTTATCCTCAGGGATATCGTGCCAAATTACATCCAATTCGCGGGTAAGATAGTTAAAATCTCGAGATTGTTGCAAGGTCCTACCCATAGTTATCCAAACGTCCTCAGCTAGGGAGAGATCCGGTGACCTTGCTGGCCAAGCCCGAAGACAAGCAATAGAAACTCTCACCGCGCGCGGGTGTGCATTATCTTGCAGAAATGTAAGACCAGGAAGGCTTGTCGTGAAGAGCTGCAAACGGCGTGTGGAATTTCGTCTACGTACTACTGTACTGTAAGGGTGCTGCGGATGACAACCAAAGGCGTCATGGTACGAAAAGCAATGGCATCCCAGGGCCAGTCTCGGAGGGCAGCAACTGTGATGGGTGGCGCATGCACCATGTACGGTGGCCTATATATAGGACGTCGGCTGGCAGCCTGGTCGTCTCCTCGACTTCTATATCACGATTTATGGCCGTCCTATCACCCTCACCCCCACCTTCAAGTACCTTGGCGTCACCCTTGACTGTCGCCTCTCCTGGACCCCCCATCTCCAGACCATCCAAGCCAAAGCATGCTCCCGCCTCTGTCTCCTCAAGCTCCTTTATGGCCGTACGTGGGGTCTGGACCCCTCCACCATCCTCCACACCTATAAATCCCTCATCCACCCTATCCTCTGCTATGCCCACCCTGCATGGATCTCCGCCCCTCCTACCTTTTACAAATCCCTTCAAATCCTAGAACGCCATGTGCTCTGCCTCGCCTATCGCATCTGTCTCCCCTTCCCCATGCAGATCCTATATGACCTTATTCCATTCCCGCACCTCCTCCTTTTCCTCGAATGGATATGGATCCTCTACACCTCCTGTAAACTTGATCCACCTCACCCGCTTGTCTCTTTCATCCTCTCCTACCCCCGTCCGCTGCCACGCCTGTATTCCCACATCCCACCTGCTCTCCATCTCTCCACTCTCCATAACCTCGCCCAAGGTGGCTTCCACCAGCTCCCCCTCCTTGATGATGCCCTCATCTCCTCCATCTACCCGTCCTACCAACTTTGGTCGTCCCCTTCCACACCCTGTGTTTTTTCCTTAGGGCGCCCTCTCTCCCTTCTCCCTTCCTCCCCCCTCCTCCCCCAGGGCTTCCCCTACCCCACCGTACCTTCTTTCCTCCCCCTCCCATCTCCTGTGCCACTGGCATCTACACCCTCCCCTCTCCCTCCTCCCCCACCATTTCCCCTTTTGGCAGGTCCCCGGACTCGTACACATCAAGTGAACATTCGCGCGCCGGAGATCATCGCCATTGGTTCTTTGTGTGTGCTGTCATGTTAGTGCTTCAGTGTTTTCACCGCCCACGCTCCATCGTTCACGTGTGTCATTTCAGTCATCAGTGTTCGTGTACAAGTGGTGAACGGTTTTTATTTTACTACACCTGTGAACGGCTCCGTGTTTTTTACTCATGTGTCTACTGTTTTTTGTCCACCATTATATTTTGTTTTTCTGTGTCTTCCTTGTTTCTATTTGTACTACCTGTGGCCGAACAGCGGCGTAATGCTGCCGCTGCCGGACCACCTTTTGTATAAGGTGTTAAAGGAAAAAAAGCAGCCTGGCGTCAGTTTTCAACGGGACTCATCAGCAGAAGCAGCATTCTCCTGAAGATGGCGACCAGCTGGATCGCCGAAATGTCGAATCGAGGTGATTTTAGGATCCGGCAGCAAACCCAAAAAGACTTTCAAGACTTATTACGCCGGGAAAGCCTACGATGTCACAGTCCTGTCATGATGGAAGAACATACATAGCCTTTTAGCTAAAGGAAACTCTTCTAGTAATGCTAGGACCTCGCTTTCAAGAAAATCTAGATACCGTGGGCCAGCAAGACGATGTAGTAACAGAACACGTCCGATCAACTGAATGTCTATCGTACCACATCGCACATTTATAGATAAGTGGTCTTGAAACTGTCTCGACAGAGCCATCTGAGTTTGCGTCGGCTAACCTATTTGAGTTATGAATGTTATTGAAAGTGTAAGGAGTGAAAGCGGCTTCATCAGTAAACAATATTAATAGGATTCCTGGGCGATTTGCAAGTATCTTCGTCTCTCTGCCGAAGGTGTTGAATCAGATTTAAGCAATAAGGATAGAGGCCGTGCGTATGTAATGACCGCCATATTCTTGTATCTGAAACACGGATGCGGGTAGAAATTCTGCGTGCGCTTGTTGAGGGGTTACGTTCTGTCAGCTGAATAATATCTTTTATTTCACGCCCATTTCGTTCAAAATAATCTATACTGAACCTCTTGAAATATTTACTATTTTTCATGAAACACCCTGTATAAGAAAATAGAGCAATAACGTATCTGTCATACCTCCAATGTAGAAGATTCTACACGTTTCCGTGATAAGAGCATGTAGCAAACATGGACGTCCACAGAAATTTTGCCATGTGGTGGCAGATTCTAAAACTTCTAGTTTTGATACAGCTTATTCTGTGAGTCTGAAAACTTATTCTGGTGCCAGAACTAAATTTGAAAAGACGTGAACACTCAGACAGATGATTCTGGTTTAGTATCTTTAAGATAGTACAACAACGTCCGCAGAAATTTATGTAAGACGGGGCACGATTCCTAAAGTTAGATATTTGATTCAGATAAGTAGTTGAGGTTATAACTTATTACATTCCGAGAAACAAATCTAACAAGGTGTACAGAAAGCTTATTGTATCTTAAGCGTTTGATAGTTATCGAGTCAATATCTGTTTGAAGGTAGATTACAGCCACACCTTAAAGGTAAGCATATTTCATTAGTATATCCGAAGTATAGCTTTTTATATTATTAATATGAATATGGATGTAGGAAAGCTTCCAAAAAACCATCAAACTTGTCGGTAGCATCAACACCTAATAGCCTAGGACTCAACCACAATGGTCTTCGTCTTTCTGGTTTACAGCTTTTATTTTAGACTGGACTATACATCTCATAACTCTATGGCTAGATGTCGCTCAGGCTTTCCCGTCTGTAGCTTAAGAACCATACAGTGTAAGGACCTTTTCGCCTCGAAATTTCTATGTTTCTGTTTCTCTGGTCGTGTGCAGAAATGGCATTTTTTCTGTATTTGGGCCGGCAGATAAAGTATAGGTGACGTCCCCTGTGCTACAGTCGCTCTAACGTGTAAAACGTAGTGAAGTCTTAGCAAGCCTTGATAGGTCAAATGCAGTCTAACTGTTAAGATTAAGGTGTGCAAAAGTGAAGGGGCTGTTCTTGTGGGAATTGGGTACGTGTGCTGGGAAGGTACAGTGCAGCCATATTTGTACTGTGATAGGCGTTCGCACTGTCCGTTTCTGTGGCACATAAGGGCTGTACAGAGAAAAAATAGGACACACTATCCGTACAGATTCACATCCGTCAAGATTGAAGAACGAAGTCGAAGACGTTGCCACGACAAGAAAACGGTATAATTTCCCATGAACAGTCTGACAACCAAGGCCACTGCGTCACTCCTTCCATGCGGTTGAGTTTATTGAGTTTAATCAGAGACAATCATTTATAGAAATACGTGAGAATCATCGTCATCGTCTTTAAGGATTGGGCCTTTCGGTCTGTTGCTCCCGAGGATCGTTCACGCCATCTCTTTAGGGGACGTCCAACTATTCTCTTTCCTATTTGGTCATGATGTATTGCAGCTGTAGTTATCCTATTACTAGACCAACGTTGGACAGCATCTTTCAGTTCAGTCGCTATTTTTCGATTATATTTGTTCAGTCTTGTTAAATGGAAAAGAAAGAAAAGAGACACCACATGTTTTTAGTATGTGTGGAAATTGGTTGTACATCCTAATCTCCTTCTCCCCTCTCTCTTTGTCCATCTCCTCCTTCTTCGCTCTCTCTTCGTCCATCACCTCTTCCCTATTTCTATGTCCATCTTCTCCTCTCCCCTCACTCCGTCTCCTCCAGCTCTCTCTCTCTCTCTCTCTCTGCCCATTCCCAACTTTCTGCTTTATGCGTCCAGTTTCTCCCACCTCTCTTGCTATCTCCATTTCCCTCCTCTATCCGACTTTCGACGTTTTTTTATTGTCACTGCAAAATCAGTTTTTGTAGTAGTATTCTAATCACAAGCCGCTAAGCTGTAAATATAGGCTATATCTGTCCGTTTGTTTGTTACAGTAACTTGAAAAAATGTGAAACACATCTGTCGAGTACTTTTTGAGAGTTTTGGTAACAATGTTTCCTCATTATATGTTACATACATATTTATAAGTATTATATGTGTTAGAAATATATAACCTATGTCTGACCGGCTGTCCGGATGTTTATTAGAGTATTGTGTAAAAATTTGAAGTAAATCGGTGAAGAACATATAAAGATTTTTGGTAATAACGTTTGCCTTTATATATTACATATTTATTTATATATTACATATAGTTAAAAACAGGTGCATAAAAAGACATGCGTTTTCGAATGCAAAGTTGTGTCAAAATTTCGAAGCAATCGCTGAAGAACTATCGGAGATTTACGATTTTGAACAAACGAACTATATGGCAGTCCAATAGGTATGTAAAAACACGTTCATATTAGAATGCAACGTTCCGTCAAAATTTCAAAACAATCGGCGAAGAACTTTCGGTGACATACTATTTTAAATAAACGGACATTTTTTGTTTGTTTGTATCCGATACTGAATATCTCGCTGCAAAGTGGAGGAACTTCATGTTTGACGAATCGATTAGTCGTAACTAATCACACGTTAGGGTCCAAAATTCGCTACCATACAGCAGAAGAGGCAACGCTGTTACACAGTGAAGTGTAATTATTTTTTCCCGTAGACCATGTTTTAATGTATGTCGTATATTCCACAGAAATGTCTGTTTCTTCTCAATTTCAGTTCTGTATCATCTTGCTTGGGAAATTTAAAATTGCTTCCTGAATGTTTAATCGTTCTTACTGGTTCAATTAATTGTCTACCTGTAACAGTTTAGGCTGTTATGGGTTCCAATCCTTGACATGCCATCACTTTGATTTTATCCGTCGATATTCTCATTCCGCATTTAGCGGCAATATGACTCAGTTTATATACGTGCATTTGAATCTTTCTTTCTGATTCTCCTATTACAAGCCGATTACCAGCAAACAGCATCGCCATGAAATTAATATTGTCACTTCTGTCTCATTTAATGTAATCAACCATTTATGAATGATATAAACATTGAAAAGGGTGAGTGACAGAGAGAAACCTTGACTAACTCTTTCATTAATATCGGCAGTTTCTATCCTATTCCTCACAATATGGATCGTTATTTTTTTTTTTTACATATAATGATTGAATTGTCGCTGTCAGATTTGCTGGAATTCCCATTTCCTTTAATCACGCCCACAATATTTCCGCTTTACCTTGTCTAATATCTTTTCATAACCATTAAAAACTTAATAAGTTGGTAATCTAAATTCTCTTCTTTTCTCAATTACTTGTGTGTAAGTGAAAAGACAAACGGAACATGATCTTGTAACAGAAATTTAGCAGACCTCTTCCTTGGTAATTTGCGCATCGTGGTTTATCACCTTTCTTATAAATAGGGCATAACAAAGCTTCATTCAATTCGTCTAGCACATGTCTGCTCTGACTGGAAACACCAATAAAATATAAAACTCTATGCTTTAGTTGATCAGCCACATGTTTATATTGTCAGTGCCCAGCGACTTTTTGTTTCCCGTTGCTTGGATCACATTTTCCGTTCTTCTTCGGTTATCAGATCTGCAGGGTCCCTGGTATTGGTGTTTATATTTGGTTCTTCTTCATTTACAGTCCATATGCTTTTGAAGTACGGCATGAAAGGTTTATAAGCTAAATGGAATGATAATAAATCACTGTTACCTTGATGTATTAACACTTTGTGCATTTTTGAATGGAAATATAATCAAAATTATCTATTCATTCGGAATATTGCCACTTTAAACTCCTTTGCACTATGAACACCCGAGCGATACACAGTCCATGGTTGAGAAAAACCCGGTCAAGCTAGTAGGTAACAAACTAATCGAGTCGTAGATGGGAGTCTGCATAACTTGAGGATGAAGGATGATTTTTAACATGATTGTCTAAAAAGGTAACTTATTTTGAGTTTGTCATTTGCAAGTGCAAGTTCAGCAATTATTGCTGTGCAAAGATTTAATTGTGTCCAAGAATATCTACGTGTTGGTAATCAGGGAGAACTACGAGTCATATGTTCACTATTTTAATTAGCCCTCCGCCGTTTACATTAGTTAAATAAGATTGTATTCGGAAGTCAAGAAAGAAATTTTTGTAATAGGAATATTTCGTAAAAGCGGATATTATCGAGTATGACAATGCGGAGAGAGAGAATGCTAATTGTTCATGTTAGTTAGAGTTCACTTTAGTGCCATTAAAAGAATTTCAAAGTTGTCCTCTTGACATTTATAAATATTTCACAAAAATTGTTCAAAGATAAAGTTAGTAGAATTTGCATCGTCAAGTCTTGCAATTTTGCGTGAGCAGAATCTAATAATTTCTGAAAAAAGAATCAAAAACTGACTAAAAATGAACTTAAAAGAAATAACAACCTGCTGTGCAGTAGCCGGCCTTTGCGGCCGAGTGGTTCTAGGCGCTTCAGTCTGGAACCGCGCGACCGCTACGGCCGCAGGTTCGAATCCTGTCTCGGGCATGGATGTGTGTGATGTCCTTAGGTTAGTTAGGTTTAATTAGTTCTAAGTTCTAGGGGACTGATGACCTCAGATATTAAGTCGCATAGTGCTCAGAGCCATTTGCTGTGCAGTAATTTATTTCAGATCATCATTCTTGCAGCGCAGCTAGAGCAGAGTCAAGTTATTTGTTGCGATGTAAGCATTTGTTGTAAGTCCTAAAGGAACATTTTTAAGTGAATGTGAGGAACACTTTTCATTTAATGAAACCCATGTAAATTCAACGGATGATTTCTTTGTATCAGGGCACATTTAAATTGCGTGACAGTTAGACATTCTGAGTATTATTGTGAATTGTTCTTTTATGCAGTCTACTTTACAGACATTGAGTTGCATTTCAGAGTAACCAAAATCACATTCCTAAAAAGTAATTTGTATATATAAGTCCATGTGCAAGAGTAGGGTTGCTATGACTATTCTAGCTCTGACTCTGTAATCAGAATTTAGAAATCAGAGAGTTTTCAGATTGTTAGCGGTAAATTCAGTTAAACACAATGCCAGCATTCAACTCCCAAATACACAAGTAACTTTCAAGGACTTCAAAGGCCAAATCACACTGGCCGTCACGTCATGTTGCATCATATGACATCACATATTCTGCAATGCATTTCGAATGGCGGCATCCACACTGACAATCCCGCCACGTCACATCACATCACATCACATCACGTCACGTCACGTCACGTCACGGCATCTCCAAGGTTTCCCGGAAACAAAGTTTTGATGGCTGACGTCATCTGTCCGTTGTTGGCCACTTGAGTCCCAAGCTTATTTCCTCCCGATGCACAGTCATGCGCACATCTCCAAGTTTCCTTTCGTCGTGGTTTGCGTGGATGGTTTATTTTGCTAAAATTTATAATTGTATAATAAAAGGCGAAGAATTCATGGACGCACTGAGGCAGCAGCCTAAATTGTATGACCTGAGCGTACTAAATTACTTGCCATCTACTGCATTTATGAAGTGGATTTTTATACATATCTTTACCATACTTTATATTTTACAATGAAATGAGTTGCAATATGGCTGCAGCTAAAACTCGGAACACTACTGAGGGTAGTAGAATATTGATTAGTAAGTGGAATTTATTTGTATATTGCAGGTATTTATAATTTTTCGTAAAGAAATGGACTGAAATTTTCAGACACTGCAACAGTGGCAAATGCTTTTTTGTGAAATGTACGTCAAGTAATGTATTACAGTTGTTTGGTTAAATATTTCACTGCGTCAGGCTTACTTACTGTTTAATAGTTCTCTGGTTGAATAACTGTCTAGATGATGTGTGAAACAGTCTTGCAAGCATCAGTGATCAATATTTATGTGGTTTCACTGGCTAACCCCAGTACAAATAAGGCACTTGCACTATTAAGCCAAATACAAGATGAAAAGAAAACCTATAAATCTTGAAGGAAAAGGTATTGAAGGAGATATGACTACTGCACAAAAATTTGCACTGGACTGGCAACTAAACATAATCTTAAAGACACCGTTTTCTCGCGGGATGTGATGGCTGCTCATAACACTGTATTCGTTTTCGTAATTATGGATGCAATTTGACGTAACAAATTAAAAAATGGTGCTTCGACTTCCTAAAATACTTATGAAACGCAGATTCCTCTTTCTCAAGCTTCTTGTGTAGTGTCTGAAATTCCCCTTCTGTACCACGTAATGACATTTTTGGGACAGACAATTTTTTTTCGTACGTCCGTCTTCCTTCTCTAAAACACAAGCCATCCCTGCGAGCTGCAAATTATTTCAGTCAAGTAAATGTCACTTTCGTAATAATGTGGGCTCAAGCATCCACGTATTTAAGGTACCGCGTTGTATATCATCGTGCGGAGATCGTAATTACCGTCAAAGAAATAGTCGAGAACAGCCATGAGAGTTGAGATCACATGACTTAAATCGACTTGACGAGCCGTGATGTGGCGGACAGTGTCCATTCCTTTTCGGATGTTATACTACATTAAGGCATGTCCACATGATGCCTCTTTCCTCATGCGCAATCGCAGACGCATGGGAATTAAATGGCACGCACAAAAATTTGTAGAAAGAAGTCTTGTATGCATGGGCGTTCTCTGGGGCACAGTCGGCGGAATACTAACCGAAATAGTGAATGAAGTACTCAACGGGACAGAACTGCATTCAAAATTCCTGCAAGGGACGGTGATTCTGCTCCCCAAAACGAAGACAGCCAACAAAATCGAAGACTTTCGGCCAATTCTTCTTCCTTTTTTCTCAATTGATCTGTTTTTCAGTTTTTCAAGGTCTATCCATTGTGCCAACTTATAACTAAATCTGAGGGGGGTGCGATGGGGAGGTTCCCTTGTTAGTAGTTATGAGAAGTTTAATTATGTTTAGGGCGTTATCGTATTTTATAAGAAAAGTTATTCACACAACTTTAACCGCAAAAGATTGTATGTAGATTAACATCCTTGGACTCTGGAAATTTGGGAATTTCATAGTCGCCAAACTTCACTAGAACAGAGGTTGTGTCTTTCAGTTTGTATTTTTGGCATCATCAATGTCCTTCATTTCTACACTCCTGGAAATTGAAATAAGAACACCGTGAATTCATTGTCCCAGGAAGGGGAAACTTTATTGACACATTCCTGGGGTCAGATACATCACATGATCACACTGAGAGAACCACAGGCACATAGACACAGGCAACAGAGCATGCACAATGTCGGCACTAGTAAAGTGTATATCCACCTTTCGCAGCAATGCAGGCTGCTATTCTCCCATGGAGACGATCGTAGAGATGCTGGATGTAGTCCTGTGGAACGGCTTGCCATGCGATTTCCACCTGGCGCCTCAGTTGGACCAGCGTTCGTGCTGGACGTGCAGACCGCGTGAGACGACGCTTCATCCAGTCCCAAACATGCTCAATGGGGGACAGATCCGGAGATCTTGCTGGCCAGGGTAGTTGACTTACACCTTCTAGAGCACGTTGGGTGGCACGGGATACATGCGGACGTGCATTGTCCTGTTGGAACAGCAAGTTCCCTTGCCGGTCTAGGAATGGTAGAACGATGGGTTCGATGACGGTTTGGATGTACCGTGCACTATTCAGTGTCCCCTCGACGATCACCAGTGGTGTACGGCCAGTGTAGGAGATCGCTCCCCACACCATGATGCCGGGTGTTGGCCCTGTGTGCCTCGGTCGTATGCAGTCCTGATTGTGGCGCTCACCTGTACGGCGCCAAACACGCATACGACCATCATTGGCACCAAGGCAGAAGCGACTCTCATCGCTGAAGACGACACGTCTCCATTCGTCCCTCCATTCACGCCTGTCGCGACACCACTGGAGGCGGGCTGCACGATGTTGGGGCGTGAGCGGAAGACGGCCTAACGGTGTGCGGGACCGTAGACCAGCTTCATGGAGACGGTTGCGAATGGTCCTCGCCGATACCCCAGGAGCAACAGTGTCCCTAATTTGCTGGGAAGTGGCGGTGCGGTCCCCTACGGCACTGCGTAGGATCCTACGGTCTTGGCGTGCATCCGTGCGTCGCTGCGGTCCGGTCCCAGGTCGACGGGCACGTGCGCCTTCCGCCGACCACTGGCGACAACATCGATGTACTGTGGAGACCTCACGCCCCACGTGTTGAGCAATTCGGCGGTACGTCCACCCGGCCTCCCGCATGCCCACTATACGCCCTCGCTCAAAGTCCGTCAACTGCACATACGGTTCACGTCCACGCTGTCGCGGCATGCTACCAGTGTTAAAGAGTGCGATGGAGCTCCGTATGCCACGGCAAACTGGCTGACACTGACGGCGGCGGTGCACAAATGCTGCGCAGCTAGCGCCATTCGACGGCCAACACCGCGATTCCTGGTGTGTCCGCTGTGCCGTGCGTGTGATCATTGCTTGTACAGCCCTCTCGCAGTGTCCGGAGCAAGTATGGTGGGTCTGACACACCGGTGTCAATGTGTTCTTTTTTCCATTTCCAGGAGTGTATTTCTATTAGTTTGTTGAGGAGCTACAAATAGCCCACCATTCCTTTTCTTCAGATGATTGGCTCCGCAGTGGCTGTGCTATGCGATGTCATAGCATGAATATTCTTTCACAGTTTTCATATAAACTTTTCATAAATTTCAGGCTTACTCTTCTCTGCTTTCCTACTTCGAAACTTTCAGTATCTTATTCTTTACGGTAATATGATCGGGGACTTTTTGCCTATTACTTGAATCTCAGGGCACCACATCTCGAATTTTGTTCAAATATCTTTGGATGGTGCATTCTATGCAGCTTATTTTTGTCTATAATCATCTATAAATTTAAGCGCGCTTCCTCTGCAGTCAACAAACATTACTGAACATAAACTTCTTCCTCAACTCACTATACAATTAAACACACATGGACCCCAGCTGCCTGTCGTCTGCTAAAAAGCGCAAAGATTCCCGCCAAAGGCGGGAAACAATGCGCTTAACGCATGGCCGCCATTTCCAGGAAGTTACGCATGCACAAACGCGCATGCATACTTGCGAGGTTGGAAATTATTGAGCACGCGCGAAGTTGAACAGAAGAAGTCATCACGTGGATGCTCCTTACATTATTAATATGTGAGAGTTCTGGAATTACTGAAAAGTCGACCATCGACTCCCTTCTTGACCCCCCCCCCCATACACACACACACACACACACACACACACACACACACACACACACACACACACATATATATATATATATATATATATATATATATATATATATATATATATATATATCCCTTGCGGACGCGTATGCCCTGCAGCCCTGCAGCCAGGCGACTAGCGCGAGTTTTGGTGTTCTCGTAAAGATAAGTCATTTTAGATTATAAAACACATAAATTAGTACTGAATACGTGGTAAATAAGTGTATTAGTGTGCCGTTTAAGTCTACCATTAAAGCTTTCATTTTTCTTTACGTAATATAGCAGAAAACACGAAAAGACCGTACAGTCGTATTTTCTGTTTACGTTCTGCTGAAGCAAATCTATAGAATTTCGTTTAGTTGTTCCTTACTCTCTCCAGCAATTTAACTTAGCGTACCTCTTCATTATTTAACTAGCATTTCCGGAAAGTAGCGTAAAGTTTTAGTTGTTGGCTCAGAAACTTTGCACTTTTGTTTTTGTTTACACACAGTTGTGTAAACAGTTGCGTATAGGCCAAATTTGTGTAACCATATTTTCGTGTTTATCTGTAATTTAACTGACTTATTCTTAATAAACTATTACGTTTATCATGAGTGAAAAGTGCTTGACTTGCCGTAGAATTGTTAGGTCGGGGCTTTGGTGTGATGGGTGCTGTAGTTTTTTCCATGTGGGTGACTGTAGTGGCGTGGGAATAGGGGAAGTAAATGAGACTCATCAGTGGTTTTGTAGGATTTGTAGTAGAGATAGGAAGATAGTAGAACAGGAGGGGAAAATTGCCGCCCTTCAGGCTGAGTTAGACAAGGCCAGGGGAGATCTTGACAGGTTAAGGAGGGAGAAGGGTAAAGAGAGGTGGGAAGTGGCAACAGGCAACAGGAGGAACAGGCCCAGAACTTTGTCTGACAGCTTTATGGTGAATGTGGAAAATAGATTTGACCTGTTGCTTCAGTTAGAAGCTGGTGAGCCTCAAGCAGTTGCAGGTGTAGACAGGGCACAACAAACTTTCAGCAGCAAATTGAAAAGTAAGAATGTAGGGAAATCAGTAAAGAGAAAGAAAGTGTTGTTGTTAGGTAGTTCCCATGGAAGAGGTGTTGGCCAACTTTTGCAGGATGAACTAGGATCAGAATAACAGGTCACCAATTTTTTTAAACCTAGTGCTGGTCTGGAGCAGGTGACAGAGGATTTAGGATCACTTTGCAAAGATTTCACTAAGGAAGACACCGTGGTTATAGTGGGTGGGGCAGGTAACAGTATCGACAGAGATCCTGGGTACAGTATAGAGTGTGACCTGGCGAAGATTGCATCAACATCGAAGCATACTAGTGTTGAGTTTGTATCTGTTCTTGGGCGCCATGACCGACCTCATTTGAACTCTTCTGTCAGGAGAGTTAATTTGGAGCTGGAACGGCTGCTCATGTCGGGTGCGGGGTCACACATTGGTGTGGTTCCTGTTGATTCTCTCAGTAGGTGGGATTATACTAGGCATGGCCTTCACCTCAACAGGAAGGGGAAGGGTAAATTGGCTGGGGAAATAGCAGGAAAGTTAAAGGGGGGAGGCACTGTCATGAGTGGTAAAATACCAGTGGTTATAGGATTCAGAAAAGACCCTTTTTTAGGGTAGGGAGGACAGAAAGAAAGCAAATTTTAAGAGAGGTTAGAACTGAGACAAATCTACAGTTTGAGAAAGAAATCAAAAAACATAATTCCAGCTTATTACATCAGCATAAACAGCCATTGGTTACGAATTTTCAACTGTCAGCAGATATTTTACCTCCACCCAATTTTAACTCAGTCAATGAGAAATGTCAGCTATCTTTATTGCATCAAAATATTCGAGGACTGAGAAATAAAATTAATGAATTAACTATCTGCATAGATGAATTAGAGTCTTCAAACCCAGCTGACATAATCTGCCTCTCTGAACATCATGTGACCACTGGTATAGAACTTTTAAGTGTTACAGGGTTTAGGTTAGCATCTCACTTTTGTAGATCAGAAATGGAGAAAGGAGGAGTTGCCACATTCATCAGGAACTGTCATAAATTTAAGAACATAGACATTCATAAATTTTGCCTAGAACAGCATATGGAAGCATGTGCAACAGAATTAGAATTTCACAAAAAATCCTTCATAATATTAAGTGTATATCGAGCACCTGCAGGTAACTTTAATCTGTTTGTCAACCACCTTGAAGCTGTATTGTCCCATTTAACAACCAAAAACAAAGAAATAGTGGTTGCTGGTGATTTCAATGTAGATTTCCTTAAAGACTCTCCCAATAAGAACTTGTTTGAGTTAGTAACACTATCATTCAACTTAATTCCCACAGTTAAGTTCCCCACTAGGATAGCCACTTGCTCACAAACAGCCATTGATAATATCTTTATAGAAAAGTCCAATGAACAAAATTATATTACAAAACCAATAGTCAATGGCCTCTCAGACCATGACATGCAGTTCCTTCTGTTAAATGTTAATACTGAACAGGATATAAAATCTGTTAAATCTGAGCTCAAAAGGGTAATCAGTAAGCCAAAAATTGATTATTTTAGGACACTCCTGAGAGACATTCACTGGACTGATGTTTACAGCGTTCATGGCATGAATGAAAAATATAACATTTTTGCTAATAAAGTGCTTACCTTATTCGAACACTGCTTTCCCCCAAAACTTACCAAGGTTAGAGCAAAGTCTACAAAGAAGCCATGGATTACTCGAGGAATAGGGGTATCTTGTAAAACAAAAAGAAAACTGTATCTGTCACTCCGAAACATTTCCAATGTTGATGCTATAGCACATTATAAGAAATACTGCAAAATATTAAAGACTGTAATACGGATGTCAAAGCAAATATATTACAATGAAAAGATAGTCATATCAGATAACAAAATAAAGACAATATGGGATATAGTGATGGAGGAGACCAGTAGAACCAGACATGAAGAGGAACAAATAGCATTAAGAGTAAATGATACATTGGTGACAGATGTGTATAGTGTTGCAGAACTTTTTAACAAACATTTTATAACTGTTACTGAAAAGATGGGGTTGTCAGGTTCGGTAGATGCTGCTATGGATTACCTTAGACCAGACATTTCAAGTAACTTCCTTAATATGAATTTGACCCTCACTACCCCAACAGAAATAATGTCCATCATAAAATCTTTAAAATCAAAAACATCTAGTGGGTATGATGAAATATCAACAAAGTTAATTAAAGAATGTGATTCTGAGCTAAGTAACATATTAAGCTATCTGTGTAACCAGTCGTTTATTAGTGGAATATTTCCTGAATGGCTGAAATATGCTGAAGTTAAGCCACTGTTTAAGAAGGGAGATAAAGAAATAGCATCAAATTTCCGTCCAATTTCACTGTTGCCAGCATTCTCAAAAATTTTCGAAAAAGTAATGTACAGTCGTCTTTATAACCATCTTATCTCAAATAACATACTGTCAAAGTCACAGTTTGGATTTCTAAAAGGTTCTGATATTGAGAAGGCTATCTACACTTACAGTGAAAATGTGCTTAATTCATTAGACAAAAAATTGCAAGCAACTGGTATATTTTGTGATCTGTCAAAGGCATTTGACTGTGTAAATCACAATATCCTTTTAAGTAAACTAGAATATTATAGTATAACAGGAAATGCTGCAAAATGGTTCAAATCTTATATCTCTGGCAGGAAACAAAGGGTGTTATTAGGAAAGAGACATGTATCAAGCTATCAGGCCTCATCCAACTGGGAACTAATTACATGTGGGGTCCCACAAGGTTCCATTTTGGGGCCCTTACTTTTTCTTGTGTATATCAATGACCTTTCAACAGTAACATTACCAGATGCCAAGTTTGTTTTGTTTGCCGATGATACAAACATTGCAATAAATAGTCTTAGAAAGATCAGCCAATAAAATATTTGTGGACATTAATCACTGGTTCCTAGCCAATTCGTTGTCACTAAACTTTGAAAAAACACACTGCATGCAGTTCAGAACTTGTAAGGGGTGTCCCAAGAGTATATGTCTAACATACGATGACAGGAAGATAGAAGAAGTGGACAGTGTTAAATTCTTGGGATTACAGCTTGATAATAAATTCAACTGGGAGGAGCACACCACAGAACTTCTGAAGCGTCTTAACAAATCTCTGTTTGCAATGCGAATTTTGTCAGACATAGGGGATATAAAAATGAAAAAGCTGGCATACTATGCTTACTTTCATTCCATAATGTCATATGGGATTATTTTTTGGGGTAATTCATCAAGCCAAGCTAAAGTTTTCCGGGCACAAAAACGTGCAGTGAGAGTTATATGTGGTGTGAACTCAAGAACATCCTGCAGAAGCCTGTTTAGGGAACTAGGGATACTAACTACTGCTTCCCAATATATTTATTCCTTAATGAAATTTGTCATTAAAAATATATCACTTTTTCAAACCAACAGCTCAATTCATGGAATCAATACTAGAAATAAGAATAATCTTCACAAGGATTTAAAGTCACTTAGTCTTGTACAAAAAGGTGTGCATTATTCAGGAACACACATTTTCAATAACTTGCCAGCAGCCATAAAAAGCTTAACAACCAATGAAATTCAGTTTAAGAGAAGCCTAAAGGATTTATTGGTGGCCAACTCCTTCTACTCCATTGATGAATTTCTTAGTAAAACCAACTAATTTGTATATAAGTACAACATAACTTCTGCACCATTTCAGTGCAGTAATGTGTTCATTGAAAATTTGTGTGTGTGTGTGTGTGTTAGTATAATCTAACTTCTGCACCATTTCAGTGCAGTAATGTGTTCATTGTAAATAAGTATTACAGTAGTTGTATTACCTTATAAATAAATAAAAAACTTTTTTATTTTAAATTCAGTGCATTAGTATTTGTAAAATGACTCTTAGTGTTCATTAAAAAATGACGATCATTCCACTTGGGACCTGTGGAGTGGTACATTAGCTTATTTGTTTTAGTTGTAAATATTTGTCATGTATTGTTGTTTTTCTGACATGTTCCACATCCTGGAGGACCTCCTCACTACGGATCAATTGGAATGAAAGTAAATCTAATCTAATCTAATCTAATCTATGGTAGCATACAGCGTACCTGCGAGTTTGCCTCTGGTGGTGAGGAGTCTCTCAACCGACAGCAACGCCAACGCGGCCGACTGCGACAGCCGGAGGAACTGCCGTAGGAAGGCGAACAGCTGACAGCAGCCCGGCCCGAACAGCCACCTGCCGGACAACTCACTGTTAGCGCTCGGTTACCAGATGACATCTTGCAGAAAAAAAGAGGACATTTCTAGGTTCATACAAAAATGTGCAAAAGTGTTATAGGCTACTCGACATTTATCCAAGTAGCGCTAAGGTAAATTATAATTTTTGCAACTACACTCTTATGTCATTTGCAACTGAAACGTATATGATAAGTTCTATTTCATATCAGTTTATTTAATCGTACAATATTACAATAATTTTTGCCAGACTTTGAAGTATACAAAATTAACAATCGTCGTTAGTAAACCAGTCATCTTCACCTGTATCATTATTCTCTGGAGTACTCAATCATCCACGTCAGTGTACTCGAGGCCAGGCAACATCTACATCTAAATCTACATGGTTACACTGCAGTTCACACTTAAGTGCCTGGCAGAGGGTTCATCGAACCATTTTCATACTACTTCTCACCTAAATCTTTCCGTTCGAGCTCTGATTTCTCTTATTTTATTTATGATGATCATTTCTCCCTACATAGGTGAGTTTCAACAAAATATTTTAGCATTCGGAAGAGACAGTTGGTGATTGAAATTTCGTAAATAGATCTCGCCGCAAAGAAGACCGACTTTGTTTCAGTGACTGCCACCCTAACTCGCGCATCATATCAGTGACACTCTAACGCCTATTGCGCGATAACACGAAACGGGCTGCCCTTCTTTGCACTTTTGCGATGTCCTCCGTCAATCTTACCTGGTAAGAATCCGACACCGCGCAGCAATATTCCAGCAGAGGACGGACAAGAGTAATGTAAGCTGTCTCTTTAGAGGTTTTGTCGCATCTTCTAAGTGTTCTGCTAACAAAGATCAGTCTTTGTTTCGCCTTCCACACAATATTATCTATGTGGTCTTTCCAATTTAAGTTACTCGTAATTGTATTTCCTAGGTATTTAGTCGAATTGACAGCCTTTAGATTTGTGCGATTTATCGTATACCCAAAAGTTATCGGATTTCTTTTAGTACCCATGTGGACGACCTCGCACTTTTCTTTGTTTAGTGCCAATTGCCACTTTTCGCACCATACAGAAATGGCTAAGCAGGGATGGCTAGAGGACAAATGTAAGGATGTAGAGGCTTGTCTCACTAGGTGTAAGATAGATACTGCCTACAGGAAAATTAAAGAGACCTTTGGAGAGAAGAAAACCACTTGTATGAATATCAAGAGCTCAGATGGCAACCCAGTTCTAAGCAAAGAAGGGAAGGCAGAAAGGTGGAAGGAGTATATAGAGGGTTTATACAAGGGCGATGTACTTGAGGACAATATTATGGAAACGGAAGAGGATGTAGATGAAGATGAAATGGGAGATAAGATACTGCGTGAAGAGTTTGACAGAGCACTGAAAGACCTGAGTCGAAACAAGGCCCCGGGAGTACACAACATTCCATTAGAACTACTGATGGCCTTGGGAGAGCCAGTCATGACAAAACTCCACCATCTGGTGAGCAAGATGTATGAGACAGGCGAAATACCCACAGACTTCAAGAAGAATACAATAATTCCAATACCAAAGAAAGCAGGTGTTGACAGGTGTGAAAATTACCGAACTATCAGTTTAATAAGTCACAGCTGCAAAATACTAACGCGAATTCTTTACAGACGAATGGAAAAACTGGTAGAAGCGGACCTCGGGGAAGATCAGTTTGGATTCCGTAGAAATGTTGGAACACGTGAGGCAATACTAACCTTACGACTTATCTTAGAAGAAAGATTAAGAAAAGGCAAACCTACGTTTCTAGCATTTGTAGACTTAGAGAAAGCTTTTGACAATGTTAACTGGAATACTCTCTTTCAAATTCTGAAGGTGGCAGGGGTAAAATACAGGGAGCGAAAGGCTATTTACAATTTGTACAGAAACCAGATGGCAGTTATAAGAGTCGAGGGGCATGAAAGGGAAGCAGTGGTTGGGAAAGGAGTGAGACAGGGTTGTAGCCTCTCCTCGATGTTATTCAATCTGTATATTGAGCAAGCAGTAAAGGAAACAAAAGAAAAATTCGGAGTAGGTATTAAAATTCATGGAGAAGAAGTAAAAACTTTGAGGTTCGCCGATGACATTGTAATTCTGTCAGAGACAGCAAAGGACTTGGAAGAGCAGTTGAACGGAATGGACAGTGTCTTGAAAGGAGGATATAAGATGAACATCAACAAAAGCAAAACGAGGATAATGGAATGTAGTCAAATTAAATCGGGTGATGCTGAGGGGATTAGATTAGGAAATGAGACACTTAAAGTAGTAAAGGAGTTTTGCTATTTAGGGAGTAAAATAACTGATGATAGTCGAAGTAGAGAGGATATAAAATGTAGACTGGCAATGGCAAGGAAATCGTTTCTGAAGAAGAGAAATTTGTTAACATCGAGTATAGATTTAAGTGTCAGGAAGTCGTTTCTGAAAGTATTTGTATGGAGTGTAGCCATGTATGGAAGTGAAACATGGACGATAACCAGTTTGGACAAGAAGAGAATAGAAGCTTTCGAAATGTGGTGCTACAGAAGAATGCTGAAGATAAGGTGGGTAGATCACGTAACTAATGAGGAGGTATTGAATAGGATTGGGGAGAAGAGAAGTTTGTGGCACAACTTGACTAGAAGAAGGGATCGGTTGGTAGCACATGTATTGAGGCATCAAGGGATCACAAATTTAGCATTGGAGGGCAGCGTGGAGGGTAAAAATCGTAGAGGGAGACCAAGAGATCAATACACTAAGCAGATTCAGAAGGATGTAGGTTGCAGTAGGTACTGGGAGATGAAGAAGCTTGCACAGGATAGAGTAGCATGGAGAGCTGCATCAAACCAGTCTCAGGACTGAAGACCACAACAACAACAAACAGAAATTCTGTCTGGATCATTTTGTTATTGGAATTGATCGTCTGATGATTTTACTAGACGGTAAATTACAGCATCATCTGCAAACAATCTAAGGGGGCTGCTCAGATTATCACCTACGTCATTTATGTAAATCAGGAACAGCAGAGGGCCTGTGACACTACCTTGAGGAACCCCAGACATCACTTCTGTTCTACTCGATGATTTATCGTCTGTCACGAATCTAGTCACACAACTGACACGGTGGTCCATACGCACGCAATTTGATTAATAGTCACTTGTGAGGAAAGGTATCACAAGCGATGATGAACTGTGATCACTCCACCATCGTGTGATATTTGCATGAAATGCGGAAGGTGTAATGAATAGAACATTATCTAAGGCAAAAATCACAAAAATCAGTGGCCATCAATTGACTCGTGAGCAAATCGACCATTGCTATCTTATTATTGGTGATGAGAAACCATGTCTTTATTTGAAGATGGTATCTGTTCTTTCCGACATCTTCATATAGTTAATGCTAACCGGCGATTGACCTTCTTTTTCTGTGCTGGACGCACGCGCATTACCCGAACTCGTACGGGACTCAGTAAGATTGTCTGCCGCGAGTAATGAGTGTAATGGGCGGGGGTACTACGAATGTAGTGTGTGGACATTAACGCTGGGAATGTGGGTCTCACGGGGAGCGTGCAAGGGATAAATCCCTACAGTCGCACTGTCTTCGGTGGCTAAGATGGATAGAGTGTCTGCCATCTAAGCAGGAGATCCCGGGTTCGAGTCCCGGTCAGGGCACACATTTTCAACTGTCCCCGTTGATGTATATCAACGCCTATCGACAGCTTAGATTCTTGATTGAATTATCATTTCACCTTGTCTTTATGTTAATACAAGGAAATGAAAACAATGGTTGAGTCCAAACAAAGCAGCAACTCCATGTAAAAAGATCTGCACTCATCCACAAAACATAATGTCATACACCTGGGTGTAACAGCAACGGTGTGGTGTACTACGAATTGCTTCTCGGACGTATAACCATCACTGCTGAAATTTATTGTCAACAACTGAGATGTGTTGCAGACGAGTCCAAGAATAACGACCAGGAAGACTGCGTGAAGTGATGCTGAAACGTCCCCTTAGAAAAATTAATGAATTACTGTGCTGATAAACGTCTTACATTATTTGATTTTCAAACAGCTGAGCAGAACTGAACGTACTCAGACATTTCGCTCTTTACCTATTCTGATCAACACTAAACTGACACACAATATTTCTAGCGCAACGCAATCTGACTTTCAATAATACCTACAAAAGAATGGCCCTGACTAACATTAACCTATACCTTTTACAAATCACTTACCTCACAAAAATCTTAGTTACTCGAACCACTGCAATACAGCGAGCGCCACCACTGCCAGCTAAATAAAAGATTCAAACTACTGAAGGCACTAACTACTAATAGGCATAGTTAGCAAATGGAAGATTTTGATAGAGAACAAGCAATGTATTTACCTTAATAGTGTTCAAAAGTCATAATATATATAGCAGTTCATGGCATCCAGTCTTACAAATTTACTGTCTCTGATGGACACACGTCCAGATCATCCGCTCTCAAAACTCCGCCATCGCTCTCCCCACATCCACCACTGCTGGCGGCTCACCTCCAGCTGCGCAACGCTACGCGCTGTTAACAGCCAACTGCCCAACACTACAATAGCATATACTCCAACAATGGAAACCAACCACAGCCTTCACACAGCACAGTCAGTGATTTTCATATAGAGCGCTACGTGGCGTTATCAACCTAAAAACCTAAACAGCCTATTTACAATGCTACTCCACGATAACGCCTGCCGGCATTCTGCTGGGGTGATAAAAAACTTTATACAGGAGTTCGGTTCGGGAGTCACTCCGCACGCACCTTATTCACCCGATCATGCACCCTCAGATTTTCAGCCTTTCTGCTCTCTATCGAATAGCCGTCGAGGAACTTCCTTTCCGGATGAAAATGCGCTGCAAAAATGGTCGACAAATTCCTCGGCTCAAAACTACTTGATTTCCATAGTTTCGGAATTGAAAAATTACCCAGTGTTGGCAGACTGTTGTAAATAGTGAAGGACAATATATTATTGATGACTTAAGTCTCTGATATGTTTACCTGTCGTGTTTATTAAAGTTATGGGAAAAACGCTACAAACTTGAGCACCAATGTAGTACAAATCGGTGTCGGAAAGCTTCTAAGCTGAGATAGATTGTGCATTCTCTCAGTGTTACAATTACGCAAACTTACATACAAAATGTATTGACAAATCCGATATTTGCCATCGCCTCACAAGGGTCTGTTGACAGTGGTGCTGCCAATACGAACTCTCGCGAACTGCACTTAATTTTGTACTATTCTACAGAAACCCTTCTGTCTGTATGTCTGTATTTGCATCGTAGGTGCCCGACGCATGTGACGTTCCAGCTCTGAGATGATGCACGAGCTGATATTTTTTTGTTCCACCGTGCCAAGTGCGCACTGCGAGTTATGTCAATTCGCAGGTAAGCGCCACCGATCGCGTTATACACACTTTGAACCCAGCAGCAATCAAGCTCTGTTAGTTGTCTATGGCAGTTGGGCTATTATGCGTCAGGATGGATATCTAACAGTTTAAATTCCTCGTACATCAATGCCACGACGAATCACCGATATCATTAGGGCAGAAGTGGCTGCTTCTCGTTTATGATCAAATTTCTGATTAGTATACATGTGACCTCCCTTCATCTAGGTCTTGTGCTTCCTTGCAACGGTTTAGTTCGTGACGATCGGACTTGGTTAAGGACTGGTTAACAGAGAGAACAGGCTTCTTTAATCATAAAGCAGCTTAAATTAAAAATGTTTAATGTCCACACCAAACTGAATTAACACTAGCTTCCGAACACCTAAGCAAAATGTAACTCTCACCATAGACATAATTTTTCGATCTAAATAAATACGTTAGCGGCAACATGGTAGTTACTGCGCTGTTTTTGTGCAATACACAAGAAAAATGTTTGTGCCATGATTAATGTAAATACGAAAAATTGGAGCAACAACAGACAGAATAGAAAGTAAGTACATACAACAAATAATATATCGTAAATATGCATCTCGCGAAGTGTAGTAGTTAGACAAATTGTTCTTTTTCACACGGTAGCTTTAGCATGTAAATTGAAGTCGATGTTTTTATCGGTGTAGTAACTGAAGATTAAATATGTATTGTGTCGAATGAAGATGGATGAAAGCCCAAAATGCGTATTGGCATAAATAAAAATAAAAAAATTATCTGTTTGCTATATTTCTTAAAATTCACAGCCACGGAGCTGACAACCAATAACATTGATAAATTAACGTAAATGTGACTGAGTTGCCTAAAACATGAAACGTGTCTCTTTACTTGACAAATATTATAGTTCCTCAAATTTAAGTGAAGAATGTTGCTCTCAAAGGATTTCAGCACAAACAATTTTTACGTCGTTTTTCAAGTTCGTATGTAACACTTTTCCTAACAATGCCCAGACTCAACTATGCTCATTTTAACCATGAAATTCATGTCCACTTTGACATTGAAGCTTGCCATTGTTGTGTTGCTCATCCAAATTAATCTATCATACTATAACTGTTCACGGTAATCTTTATAACTGTTGAAACAATAATTTATATATTCCGCCAATGGTTGCTGCTGTCCAGCAATGTCGATACTGTTTTCTGCATTAATTTCGTGTGCAAATACGTGCATCCTCCGCGAATAAAGAGAATGATTATTCACTATTGCCCTACTAATGGACGAAGAACTTCCAGACTCATATTCCATCACATTATCAAACCGTTCAAATAATTTTTGGTTGGACACAGTTGCACGCGACCGTTCCACGGCAAACCAGTACAACAGGTCTCTCCTTGCATTCTGGCGCGTGACTTGTAGCGCTTGGGCATTGTTGAATACAACAGCAAGACAGTGCCTCTTCCGAAAAAAAGTCGCTTTCAGATCCGAAAGTGTCAGAGAACCAGCGTTGCGTAAGGGCACGATTCACTACGTCATACTACTATCGAGAGTAGTACCTCCTACATAATGAACTTCTTTATTCAGAGACAGCCGTTAGTCTTTTGTACCAAGTGTCAATTACATGCCGCATTTTTTACATTTCTGTGTGTTACGGTCATTTTCAAACCAGGATTATCCAGAAATTATTCAGTTTTAGAAAACACGATAGAAATATCACTTTTAGGGTGACCAGACGTCCGGATTAATCCGGACCTGTCCTCCTTTTTAGCTCTTTGTCCGGGGTCCGGGCGGATTTTTACAGTGTCCGGCTCTTTCGCAAAGTTGAGCGTAATACAGTTAAATTTACAATTCGTCCCAGTCTATTGCTCTTTTCTTAAATACTTTAACTATTGACACAGCCTTCGTGATAAACTCGCACGAAGACGGTGTTAGTAGGTGGCACCAGGATCGTCGATGTTATGGTTGATCGACCTATAAGCGGATGCAAATATCGATTATTTAAAATTTTCGTTTCGTATCCTTACTTTGTAGTGGCTTGGCTTCCTGTAGTGCACGTGTGATTTGTGAGTGTAATTTTTAACCGAGTTACGTAAAATATTTGGCTATGCCTAAACAAAAGTGTACAATTTCTGATGTCCTTTCCTGCAAATATCCGGCTTTAAGAAAGGGAGCAATGAATTTGAAACGGAATGTAAGATATGTGGAGCTGGAACATACGTCTCAGTGGCCAATAAAGGTAAGAAATAACTGTCATGGTTTTATTTCATTGTTTCATAGTCATTCAATTTATTTGTATTCAGTAGGTTAAAGTGCAGTTTAATGTCGTCAGCTGCTGCTTGAGTTGTAGATGTTGGTAGCGGTGCGTCGAATGAAGGGAGGTGAACGGTCTTACGTTTTTCGCTTTGTAAACAATTCAGTGTTGTTGACATAGCAAAACAATTGACGCCACAATGTCACCACAATCAATGTTTTTAATTTTTTTTATATTGCTCAGTTAACCACCACCTGACCACCAGTAACAATTAACTACTGGTTTTGCCGGTAATTCCCGGCAGTCACGTGACTTGTCCCAAGCTGACGAGTGGTACCCACATCTGCAGTTGACTCGTTTGATGTGTCCTCTTTTTTCTTCCTTTGCTTCCTTTTTGAAGCTGTTTGTCGTCCTTTTTAAACAGTTGCATCTGGTCACCCAAATCATTTTTCATGTTAGAAACGCTTCTGCTTCAGCTCAACGTGGCGCAGTCCTGCACGAAACGTGAGTTCAATGTGATTGCGTGAGATCCAAATCTTGGCAAGTGCTTAGCTCTCGCTGGGACGCAACGAAAAGACAGTTCTCTGGGCTCTATTGTGATGAGCGATGAAACTTTAGTAGTTCACCTCGTAACTAACAATAAGCAAAAATAGTAGAATGGCGACGTCCTTGCCCCTGGAATGGCTCTCCGCCCAACCCCCCCCCCCCCCCCCCACCCACACACGCACAGACATATTAAGTCAAAAGCCAATTTCTCGCCGAAGTATCATGACAAAGAATTTGTGTCCCAAGAACACATAATCGTTGCCGACATCTGGAATGAAATATTACGATGATTTCGATTACTTACCTATTCAGTCACGTGTTTCAATATAGTATGTAGAGCGATGCCAACGTTGCATTAATGAATGAGCGTACCTAACAGACGCTTCGGAGGGGCGATCGGAGACTACTGAACATCAGCTCCTGTTCAGCCCGACGCTACAAAGGGCATTTTGACATACTCGGAGTGCGATGTGGGTATGAAGAATGAGCCCTGTCATATGAGAGAAAGACGCATCTAAGCGCACGTGATGGCTTTCATACACTATCTGAGATCTTGATGATGACAGAATCGTTGAAGAAAGGAAAGACAAGTTTGCCGTCATCCGCAGCAAGCACAGAAATATTTATCTTGTAAATAAAAACCGCCTGTTTCATGTAGCATTTTATTTTATTTGTTCCGGACGCGTTTCATCTTTCACTTTAAGGCATCTTTATGGAATCTGGAATGACACAGTTTGTTTTGATATCGATGTTCGTAAATTATAAAAGAGTTTACGCCTTGTTTTTTACATAAATAACTGATTACTGCAGGCCTACTTACAGTTATTCGAGATTTTCGCTGCATGTGCGTTTCCTCTCATATGCTCAAATGCTAGAGGTCGCACTATAACATCATTTATGCAACATAAGCACATTTTCATTTTACTAACGTTTTTTTCAGAATTTTCATGTTCTTGCAGCTAACTGCTGCATTGCATTATTAATCTTCTGTCACTAGTTTAAAAGTTTTATCGAAAAGTTTTCTGCCTACTCTTTCAGTTTGGTTTGTTTACGTACCTGTTGCCAATCTAATGAAGTATATGCTGTTTGCTTTGTGTGTGTGTTGCGGGTGGGGTGTGCATGTGTCGGTGGTTATTCACGGTAAATGTAACAGTTGTCACAGATTGATTGAAAATTTTGGTGTTGAGCTGATTTGAGCTTTTGTTTAAATGTTTTGTGGAGGGGTTCATGGACGAGTACATAGTGACATACAAACACAAGCTCACACATAAAATCAGCAACATTTTCTGAAGACAGGGCATAAACATAGCATCCACAACAGTCAATACTATCCAAAAATACATCCCAAAGCCGACAAAAGACATAGACGTATGTATCGACCACAGTGCAACAATTGTAATAGCAGATACATACGACAAACAGGCAGATCGTTTGATGTCTGACTCAGAAAACATATGAGAGTATGAAAGTTTGGGATAAAGCACTCCGTTTTTGCAGAACTGCTAAAGGAACACAATCACAAACCAACGTCTAGAGAAGAAGAAGACATGAAAATAATTAGAATCAACAATAAAAACACCTCCTAACCCTGTAAGAAAACTACCACATACAAAAAACACCACCTGTTGAATGATCAGTTACACATGACATACAACCCACCATTTACATCGATAGATAAAATAATAGACTCACATTCCAACAGAGGATTATTACCATAATATACTGCCCAAGTACTTGCCACTGACTCGTGCATGAACCCCTCCACAAAAATTTAAACCAAAACTCAAATTAGCTGATCACTGAAACATTCAACCACTCTCCGACAGTTATTACATTCATATTCAACTTTCTACAAGTCGCTCTGCATAACCACTGACACATCTACCAACCCACTCACACACACACACACACACACACACACACACACACACACACACACACGTCATACATATATTCTCTCTCTCTCTCTCAGACACAAGATGTTAGTTTTTAGCATATACTTCGTCAAGGTGGCAACATGTGCGTAAACAAACTGTTGCAATTAGGTATAAGTGCAACACAACCATTAGATTAAACACAACTTTATTCCACAGAAGCGTTAACAACCTGAACACAGTATTTAAGTAACATTCAGCAGGAACCAATTATGTACACAATAGCTCTAGAAATGCACACAGAGCTCTGAGGTTGAGGCTAGCTTAAATACACTGGGCCTGTCGCAGGCTTTGACGATGGCTTCTCTCTCTTTCTCTCTCTCTCTCTCTCTCTCTCTCTCTCTCACACACACACACACACACACACACAAACACACACACGCCTGAGGTGACCTCTGTGGTCGACATAACACTGCTACGTGTGTGGTCTTTTGAAAGTACATGCACGCGTCACTGCATCCCTCCTCTCTGAGGCGATTCTTGAGACGTCCATATTGTTCACTGAGGTCTGGCTAAGGTGGCGTGCTGCAACAGGAGCGTATGGTCTGTAGTGCTTTGGGAACAGACACGTACTGCACCCGCCTTCCTGTGTCAAACCATACGGCAAGACTTGCAATTGCAAAGCTGAGGCATTGGCTCTGGTGATGGTACTCGTGGTGCTGATGATACTGGTATTAGTAGTTTTTCAGGAATGGGTGACAGAATCCCTGATGATGATGTCGGATTTGTTCTGCTGCTTTGGCCACCAAGGACAGATGCCTCACCCACATGGGAGTGGAGAACTGGTAGCAACAGGTGATCTGACGCCAGATGTGGATGGGTTTGGAGGCACTGGTGTGACATCAGCTGTCCATGCGAAGGCGAAGCTGAACATGGTGCCTTGAACAGAGGCATGTTGCAGAGACGCCGCTCCGGCAACGGGCGGTGACAGGTGTAACCCATTTAGGGCCCCAGACAGCCACACCTAGCCGAAAGAGGCATGGCAACTGGACGGGTTGATGTCCAGGTGGAGGACGCAAAAGGTCTAGCAGCGTCCTCGGCCGGCGCCTGTGGAGTAGCTCCACCAGGCTCTTCTCGCCGAACGGCGTGAATCCATACGAGGAGAGAAACCAATCTAAGGCAATGTCGGATGAAGAGTTCGCAACATACTTTTTCATCTGAGTTTTGAAAGATTGCACTGGCCTTCCACGGCAGGATGAGGATGTGATGGATACCAAAGGAATAAAAAAATGCCGAAACTCTTGCGATGAAAATTGTGGACGATTATCGGACACTAACGTTGTGGACGAATCTTCAAGTGAAAAAGTTTTGGACAGGATTGCGGTGGTATCAGTTGTGGATGTGGAAACGGTGAACAACGTATGGAATACGAGAATATGCGTCAACGACCAACAGCCAATGAGCGTTGGGAAAGGAGCCAGCAAAGTCAACATGTATACGGTCCCATGCATGCAACGACGTAGACCAAGGAGACAACAGCACCTGGGGAGCTGCTTGATGCGTCGCGCACTGTGTACAGGAGGCAATCAAGTGGGTAACATTATGGTCCTATTCGGGTCAAAACGTGTCAACGGGCCAATACTTTGTGTGTGATACACCCTTTGATCTGTGTTGTATCCGTAATTGGAGAAACAACAAATAACGATTGGCGTGAGTTTCAAATTCTGTTTATTGCCAACAGTTCCACAATACTAACACAACTGTGTGCTTGATCAAGAGCAGCGACTGGACTGCAGAGTCCAAGTCCGGTATGGTAAACAGTCGTAGCGCAGCGTTGTTCCGGGGTGCGACGTCGATGTAGCACGTAGGTAGCCCGACACGAGACTGCCAGGCGTGGCGGCGTATGCGGCTATACGAGGTGCATTCAAGTTCTAAGGCCTCCGATTTTTTTTCTAATTAACTACTCACCCGAAATCGATGAAACTGGCGTTACTTCTCGACGTAATCGCCCTGCAGACGTACACATTTTTCACAACGCTGACGCCATGATTCCATGGCAGCGGCGAAGGCTTCTTTAAGAGTCTGTTTTGACCACTGAAAAATCGCTGAGGCAATAGCAGCACGGCTGGTGAATGTGCGGCCACGGAGAGTGTCTTTCATTGTTGGAAAAAGACAAAAGTCACTAGGAGCCAGCTCAGGTGAGTATGGAGCATGAGGAATCACTTCAATGTTGTTATCACGAAGAAATTGTTGCGTAACAGTAGCTCGATATGCGGGTGCGTTGTCTTGGTGAAACAGCACACGTGCAGCCCTTCCCGGACGTTTTTGTTGCAGTGCAGGAAGGAATTTGTTCTTCAAAACATTTTCGTAGGATGCACCTGTTACCGTAGTGCCCTTTGGAACGCAATGGGTAAGGATTACGCCCTCGCTGTCCCAGAACATGGACACCATCATTTTTTCAGCACTGGCGGTTACCCGAAATTTTTTTGGTGGCGGTGAATCTGTGTGCTTCCATTGAGCTGACTGGCGCTTTGTTTCTGGATTGAAAAATGGCATCCACGTCTCATCCATTGTCACAACCGACGAAAAGAAAGTCCCATTCATGCTGTCATTGCGCGTCAACATTGCTCGGCAACATGCCACACGGGCAGCCATGTGGTCGTCCGTCAGCATTCGTGGCACCCACCTGGATGACACTTTTCGCATTTTCAGGTCGTCATGCAGGATTGTGTGCACAGAACCCACAGAAATGCCAACTCTGGAGGCGATCTGTTCAACAGTCATTTGGCGATCCCCCAAAACAATTCTCTCCACTTTCTCGATCATGTCGTCAGACCGGCTTGTGCGAGCCCGAGGTTGTTTCGGTTTGTTGTCACACGATGTTCTGCCTTCATTAAACTGTCGCACCCACAAACGCACTTTCGACACATCCATAACTCCATCACCACATTTCTCCTTCAACTGTCGATGAATTTCAGTTGGTTTCACACCACGCAAATTCAGAAAACGAATGATTGCACGCTGTTCAAGTAAGGAAAACGTCGCCATTTTAAGTATTTAAAACAGTTCTCATTCTCGCCACTGGCGGTAAAATTCCATCTGTCGTACGGTGCTGCCATCTCTGGGACGTATTGACAATGAACGCGGCCTCATTTTAAAACAATGCGCATGTTTCTATCTCTTTCCAGTCCGGAGAAAACAAATCGGAGGCCTTAGAACTCGAATGCACCTCGTATAGGGCGAGTGGCGGAGGAATATGCCCGCCGTAACCGAGTCCGCTTGTCGTGTCCTGTTATGATTGGCGGCGCGGCCTCACGTGACGCTCTCTCGGGAGGGCGCCGGCCGAGGTTGCCCTGATAGTGCGGAGGCACTCGGTGTGTGAGGCCAGCGCCTGCGCTGTACACCTGTGTAGCGCTGCGCATAAGCGGGGCATGCCGGCCGTTGGCGGTATGAAGGCCGGTTCCCACTAGAGCGCGGCAGCGCGTCGTGCGGCAACGGCAGCGGCAAGCGTTTTCCGCTTTGACGCGGCGGCTCGCGGAATTGGCGTTCCCATCTGGAAGCGGCAGACGTTAGCGGTAGCCAATGACGGACTGCCACTGAGATACGGGGCGGGACCCACTGAAACTCCCGGTGCGTTTGAAAAACTATATCTTACACCTACATGGAGGAAAGACGAAGTTGGGTGAAGACATACCAATTTTTCATTTTCTGTACAATGTACTCTTTCACATATTCTATTATGCATGTTTTCTCATTTCACCATAAACAGATTTCATGACTACCGTTCATCATTGTTCACTATCTAGCACATTGCTTAAGAATCATGAAAGAATAATACATATTTGGAACAAAGTTTTCGAAACCAGATTTTAAATTATAAGACATTTACCGGTGCAGACGCAAACCTACAATACTTTATTAGTTACGAGCTGCAGTTTGCAACTAAAGAGACAGTAAACGGTAGCAAATTAAGGAAATCTAACTTGAATAAGTCAAGACCCACAGTTTTTCGATAGTCTTAAAGTTAGCGTAATGCAACGACTGACTGAAACAGAGGAAGGAATCCGCTAGAATACGAATGGATATCTTTGAGAAAAGAAGTGGTGAATGCAGCAGAGTATGAGAACGGGAAGAAGGTACAGTAGAAATCGTTAGATAAAATGTGAAATATTAAATCTGACAAGAGGGAAAAATACAAAAATGCAGCAAATAAAGTAGGCCATTGGAAAAAGAAATGTCTAAACATGACGTTGACGGAAAGTCCAAAACTGCAACGTGATTTTGCACTTGGAAAACGTAAGGGAATGAAAATGAGAAAGAACAAAGAAAACTTTGCTCAAAGGAGAAGCAACTGTCAAGAACTCATTTGGCAAGCCAGAACTAAGCAAATAAGAGAAGGCTAGATAGTGGAAGGAATATGTAGACAGGAGAGGGGGAGGGGTTGTACAAACTAACATAAGTACAATGTTAGATTCCTGTGAGATGTCTGAACACGCAAGGCAATACTGATCCTACCACTTAACTAAGTAGACACACTGAAGAACAGCGAAACTGTGTTTATAGCATTTGCATGTTTAGAGAAAGGTTTTGACAATCTTAATTAAAACATTCTTTGAAGCTCTGGAGATGTCATCGATAAAACACAGGGACACAAGATTATCTACAACTTGTACAGAAACCAAACTGCATTTCTAAGACTTCAATGACTTGAAAGGGAAGCAGTAATTGAGAAGGCAGAAGTAGAGAGGATATAAAATGAAGACTGTGAATAGCAAGAAAAGCGTTCTGAAAAAGAAAATTTGTTCACATGGAATATAAATTGTAATGATTGGGTACTATTTTACGAAGGTATTTGTGTGGAGTGCAGCCTTGTAAGTGAAACGTGGGCGATGAACAGTTCTGTCGAGAAGACAATGGACGTTTTCAAAACGTGGTGATCAATAAGAATGCTGAAGATTAGATACGAGGATCGTGTAACTAAAGAAGAGGTACGGAATTAAATAGAGGAGGAAGAGGAAATTATGGCACAACTTTGACTACAAGAGGGGTAAGTTGACAGGACATATTATGAGGCGTCAAAGAGTGAGGACAAAGGGGTTGGGTGATAGTATTCTGATAATAATCATTTGTTCAAATGCTATTCTACTATTTTATCTGTTAATGTAAGCAGTGAATTTAGTCTTCCATGCACTCATCCACAAAACATTTAAACCAAAACTGAAATCAGCTGAACACCAAACCTTTCAACCACTGTCTGACAACTACTGCATTCACTTTCAACTTTCTATAACTATCACTGGCTAGCCCCACACATATACAGATATAAGGAGAACAGAAATAAACAAACAATTTCAGCATATAATTCTTTAGGTTGGCAACATGTACATAAACAAACCAAACAGGAAGGGGCATGAGGTGAACACACTGTAGTTACGACTTCAAATCAGTGTTTTCGGTAAAATGTCTACAGCTAGTGACAGAAGAAAAAAGAGCGAACATGAAAATGTGCTTATGTTCCATAATCTAAGTTTTAGTTCAACCTCCAGCATGTGACCAGGTGAGGGGAAACGTATATGTCCGCCAAAATCTCGATTCACTGTAAGTATTCAGTTATGCATTTAAAACAAAACTGAATCATTCTAGATTCCACCGAAAATGCCTTAAAGTAAAAGGCGAAACGCGCCTTGAACCAATAAAGTACACTCGATAAAGAAAAAAAACGTTTGTTACTTACCAAAGGAAATAATCAGTAGCTGTAGATACTTAGCAAATTACATCTTATGACATACCAGCAAATTAGTTTCTGTTTAACTTCTCATTCCACACGCTATTAAATGCTGTTTTTAAAAAAGATCATCTATCCCTTCTGAAAAACTGTAGTTTCTTTCATATCTCGGTAGATAAACAGATTTTGGATATTTATCATGCGACGAAATACATGACTTTTTACAAGTTATCGTTTGCAAATAAACGCTTTTAGATTTCTTGAACCGTTTACGAAATTTGCAGTTGATACAACCACATGGTTTACGACGAGCAAGACGAAGTATCGGTCGCGTCGCAAGCGACTCGCGCACGGTCACCGCACAGCCCATCCGCCGACATATCATTCAATATCTCGAGAACGGTGATAGCTATCGTTCTGCTCTCAGCTTTAAAAGCAATTTCGATATGTTGACTAAATTTCATACGCAATAATGTATTACCTAAAATGAACTGTACGCAAAGTCCACGCAATGCGTTTTTACCTCTGCACACTCATTAAAATTTCGTGTAAAGGTTTACGTAAATGCGATACAGCACGTAACCACGACGAATATCGAAAAGAAATTCGGCCCTTTATCGAGAGAAGATATCAGGCTGTAACATGCCCAAGAATCAAATTTTTCTACCGAATAGTTTCCTTGGAATCGGATGATCAGTATTTCATAGCTGCCGCCGCGTCCGCGCCAGCGGTTCGGCGAAAGTTCTTGTGGCCCGGGGTTGCGTACCTGACGTCACGCTCAGCGCGTTCTGTGATTGGCGGCGCGCACCTGGGGCGCGTCACGCGGCAGCGGAAGCGGTTCGACATGGGCAAACCGCGACGCAGAGCTCGCCGCGCCTTGCCGCTGACGCCGTTTCCATGGCAACCACGCCGCTGACGCGCGGTTTTGACGCGCGGCAGCCCTAGTGGGAACCGGCCTTGAGGTAAAGACCGCGGCCACGCAGCTGCAGGCGCCACGGTGTAAGCATTGACTATACCACACTCTGCATGTAATAAACGGAAAACCCCCAACGAAGCACTGAGGGGATCACCACCCAAGTGGTCCCGTGGTCCGCGTCTAAAAGCAAGGCACCATCCACAACAGAGAATCAATGTTGAAAGATGTAATAATTATGGAAGGGATCGGACGCAAGGGAAGATGGTGAATCCGGCCAACCGTGTTGTAAGAATGTTATGACTTTTCGCAAAACGGTGTCCAACGCTACAGCTTTCATGATCCTTGTGTTAGTGACAGGAAAACCATCAACTGTCTGCGACATCAATGAGAAAATAGAGCAATTCCTCCTGATCAAATACTGGGTCCCGACCGGCAGTCAGGTGGGACGAAGCATCGGCATTTGCGAGGAAATGAATCTCTTAGTCGTAACGCGAAAGGAAAAGAGCCCAACGTTGAATGCAATGTGACGGTTTATCTGATAATGCCGCTGAAGGACTGAATAAGGAAACCAGTGGTTTGTGATCGCTGACAAGGTGGAATTTGGTACCATGTACCATTTCTTCACTGCATATACAATGGCCAAAGCTTCTTTTTCTATCTGAGAGTACCTAGTCCGAGCAGGAGACAGAATTTTTAAGGCATAAGCAATAGACTGCTCAGAGCCAACGGGATATGAGCCAGCACTCCCTCCGACCCGTACTGTGAAGCGTCCGTCGCGAGGACAAGTGGTTGATACGTCACTAAGCAGGGCGCAGACTGTAACATGGTCTTAAGGGTGGAAAACGAGGTTTCACAAGCCGGTGACCAGCGAAACTGAGTCCCTCTGTGCAGCAATGCACAAACCAGCTGTGCAATTGTCGCTGGCCCAGGCAAAAATTTGTGGTAGTATGTGAATTCCCAGAAAAACCTGAAGTTCTTTAAGTGACGTAGGACGTGGAAGCTACAGAATGGCAGAAACATACCGACACAGGCATCTGTAACACTCGCGAGAAACTTCAAACCCACGGTAAATGATAGAAGGTTGAAGAAATTTACATTTTTCTAAGTTACTCTTCAATCCGGCCGCTTGGGGGACAGAAGAAAGGGTACGGAAGTGATGTAAATGTTCCTCAGTGAAGGCTCCAGAACTACAATGTCGTCCAAATAGTTTGCACAACCCGGCAGAGACGCTGTAAGTCGTTCCAGAGATCGTTCGATAATATCGGGAGCGCTGGCGACTCCAAAAGGCAACCGGAAGTATCGATACAGTCCAAAAGGGGTGTTGTCAACTAACATACGTTGTGACTGTCTCTAAAGGGAATTTTTAATAGGCATCGGACAAGTCAGTTTTTTGAGAAATATTGACCACCTGATAAATTTGCAGAGTGTTCCTCCGGACACGGTATTGGGTATTTATCCACTGTACAGTGTGCGTTCACATACACTTTAAAATCGCCGCAGAGGCGTAACGGTCACTACGGTTTCTTTACTATAGCTAAGAAGATAGACCATTCACTTGATGTAATAGGCCGAACAACGACGGATTCCGTGAAGCGATCTAATTCCTTTTTCATTTGTTCCCTGAGTACCACTGGAACCGGACGGGTCCGGAAAAAGCGAGGCCAGGCAGAAGGTTTCATGGTAGCGCTCGCTTGTGAATTTTTGGCACACCCCGGTACAAGAGAGAACAAAGAGGAAAACTGAGAACATAATGCAACTGTGTATACGCCACATGTTCAGGCACTAAATTAACGTCATCTGAAATGGTAAAACCAAACAACTTAAAAGCATCTAATCTGAAAATTCTACTTATGTGCGTTTTCTATAATAAGAAATGAGAGTGACTGGAATGCTGACTTATAGTTCACTGGAGCAGAGAATTGGACGAGAATAGGAGTAATCTGCTTTTTGTAGTTTACTAACTTTGGTGACACAGGGAGAAGCGAAGGTGAGCTCAAGTCCATATAAGTTTGAGAGTTTAACAAGGTTACAGCAGCTCCTGTATCCATCTGCATGTGCAGAACTTTATGAAAAACCATAACATAAATGAAAAGCGTGTTTGGTGCAACAGAAATAGTCGATACAACGTCCATATCCGCATCAGGAGCGTTGTGCTGAATTTTTGCATTACGAGCAGAAGCAATGTGATCTTTTCTGTTGCAATTACGAAAGGTAGTCCAGCGTTTTGGGCAGTATGGGCGCTCGTGATTAATGAAATAGTAAGGTCAGGACGGGAGCGTGTAACGCATTCGTTGTTGTTTACCGGGCTGTTTACTTTATTGGTGCAGGTGCTGCTGGGAGGGAGTCCGGCCGCCTTAGCGCTGTGGTCGTGTGCGGACCACCACAACCGTGTCTTCCCCTCGTAAACTGTCTGAAGCTTGGTGTGGAGGAGAGGGTTGGACTGCTGATATATCACACCACGACTCAATTTGGTTACCCGCTGTTCGCGACATCTCGAACGACTGAGCCGTAGCGGAAACCTCGGAGAGGGTTGGGTTTTCACACTGGAGGGCATGCTCTCGCATCTCACGATCCGGAGTTAAACGAATCGTAGCATCCCTTACCGTCTGATCCGCACACGGCTGTTTATGCACATTGGACACAAAATGACAACGACGACTTATTTTGCGCTAGACGTATCTCCACAGATTTTTTAATTACTGAATCCCAAAAAGCTTTCACTGGGGCCCAAATTTTCGTGGCAGGAAAATCCATAGCATGTCTTATGGTAATACAGTGCTCAGCTACGGCCAACTTATAAATCGTAATGGCGGTTTTCAACTGGACAAGGCTTGGGACCCGGTGATCTCTCTAATTTCCTCTGAGAGAAGACAGTTTATTCATAATGACGCGTCTGGCGACATCTGACGTCTGTTTTTAGCGACTAGGGCGCGCATTCCGACAGAGGGCGGACATGTAGTTTTCACCTCTACGCATGCGCCTGCGCTGCACAGATAGAACAGTAGCTTCAGAGGGCGCGGATTTCGATAGAGGACGCTCCTGTGTCGGAGGCCAATGCGCATGTGTTTTCGCGCCAGGTTTTTGCTATGAAGTTGACTCCGGGAACTTGCAGTCTCCAGTGACGGACACTCACCTGAAGATGGCTGGACGATTGCCAGCAGAAATACCGTGGCAAGAAGTCAACGTGATCCGGCTGCAATCCCGAAATCTCATCGAACATTCAGTAAGCCGGGAAAACTTCAAGAATCACGAGGTGAATCCACTTTCAATGTTCATATCACGGTAAATTTCTCTTTACTGATCAGAGTCCACATAACTAGTGTATGAACTTGTGTTGCTCTTTAATATGTGCTAATACAGGTGTTGTACAAGTGTCATTGTGGGAGCTTTTCAAAAGACGATATCTCGTAAACGACTCGCACTAGAACTCTGCAACAAACACCACTGACCTTACAATTTACCCCACTTTTAGTTTGTTAATACACTCCTGGAAATGGAAAAAAGAACACATTGACACCGGTGTGTCAGACCCACCATACTTGCTCCGGACACTGCGAGAGGGCTGTACAAGCAATGATCACACGCAAGGCACAGCGGACACACCAGGAACCGCGGTGTTGGCCGTCGAATGGCGCTAGCTGCGCAGCATTTGTGCACCGCCGCCGTCAGTGTCAGCCAGTTTGCCGTGGCATACGGAGCTCCATCGCAGTCTTTAACACTGGTAGCATGCCGCGACAGCGTGGACGTGAACCGTATGTGCAGTTGACGGACTTTGAGCGAGGGCGTATAGTGGGCATGCGGGAGGCCGGGTGGACGTACCGCCGAATTGCTCAACACGTGGGGCGTGAGGTCTCCACAGTACATCGATGTTGTCGCCAGTGGTCGGCGGAAGGTGCACGTGCCCGTCGACCTGGGACCGGACCGCAGCGACGCACGGATGCACGCCAAGACCGTAGGATCCTACGCAGTGCCGTAGGGGACCGCACCGCCACTTCCCAGCAAATTAGGGACACTGTTGCTCCTGGGGTATCGGCGAGGACCATTCGCAACCGTCTCCATGAAGCTGGGCTACGGTCCCGCACACCGTTAGGCCGTCTTCCGCTCACGCCCCAACATCGTGCAGCCCGCCTCCAGTGGTGTCGCGACAGGCGTGAATGGAGGGACGAATGGAGACGTGTCGTCTTCAGCGATGAGAGTCGCTTCTGCCTTGGTGCCAATGATGGTCGTATGCGTGTTTGGCGCCGTGCAGGTGAGCGCCACAATCAGGACTGTATACGACCGAGGCACACAGGGCCAACACCCGGCATCATGGTGTGGGGAGCGATCTCCTACACTGGCCGTACACCACTGGTGATCGTCGAGGGGACACTGAATAGTGCACGGTACATCCAAACCGTCATCGAACCCATCGTTCTACCATTCCTAGACCGGCAAGGGAACTTGCTGTTCCAACAGGACAATGCACGTCCGCATGTATCCCGTGCCACCCAACGTGCTCTAGAAGGTGTAAGTCAACTACCCTGGCCAGCAAGATCTCCGGATCTGTCCCCCATTGAGCATGTTTGGGACTGGATGAAGCGTCGTCTCACGCGGTCTGCACGTCCAGCACGAACGCTGGTCCAACTGAGGCGCCAGGTGGAAATGGCATGGCAAGCCGTTCCACAGGACTACATCCAGCATCTCTACGATCGTCTCCATGGGAGAATAGCAGCCTGCATTGCTGCGAAAGGTGGATATACACTGTACTAGTGCCGACATTGTGCATGCTCTGTTGCCTGTGTCTATGTGCCTGTGGTTCTGTCAGTGTGATCATGTGATGTATCTGACCCCAGGAATATGTCAATAAAGTTTCCCCTTCCTGGGACAATGAATTCACGGTGTTCTTATTTCAATTTATTTCAATAAGCATAATTATCTTTAAAAACTGTATGTTTGTGCAAAAAGTATACTTCCTAGGTATTATTACAATCTGTTGATTGGCTAACAATACGAGCCCCATTATGTGAAAACTGCATATCAATAGCACTTTCCATTTCCGCAATATTTGCAGTGTAAATTTATGGTGATTTACCCAGTATATCCCAGAGGCAGATGACAAAGCAGATGTCAGAGATCAAGCTACTGTTGTAATGTCTCCGGAAGGTCCAGTGATCGAATTACAAGAACAAAGGTGGTGGAGCAGAGTGTCAGAGTTTAAACTACCACTGAAACATCTTTGATGGTCACGGATCAAACTATGAGAACCAAGATGGCAGAGCAAGGGGTCAGCGATCGAATTAGCGGAGTAATATGACGTCTCTGGGACACGTTGAACAAATTATGAGAAGAAAGATAGCGGAGCAGGGGTCAGAGTCCGAACTTCCGCAATTTTGTAGCAAAGAATGAACTACGGGAACAACGATAGTGGAGTAGGGGTCAGAGACAGAACTAACAGAGCAATACGGCAGTGTGTGTGTGTGTGTGTGTGTGTGTGTGTGTGTGTGTTTGAGTGTGTGTGTGTGTGTTTGTGTGTGCAAACTCTCATCCTAATACTCTTCTCGATATAGCGCCCTTACCAACGTCTGAGGAACGGCTGGAGTGCATTCTTAGTCCAAAGCGTGTTTTGCTGTCTTACTGAAGTGCAGAAAAAGTTGTACAGTACCATAGCGCACGAAACAAATTCCCACAGCGCATGATGCTGGATACCGGAAGGTGAATGCAGATGGTACCACATACCACACCAGATAATTTTATACCGTAATCAACATTCTGCAGGTAATTGGATAGAACTCAGAAAAATACATGATGACACGAAGCTATCTTGTAACTTTATTTATTCACAACTGGTTTCGGTCAAGACCAGTTTTACGGTTCTGCACATGTGAACAAAATAAAAGAAAAATCTATGAACATCGAAACAGAATACAAGATCCAAAGAAAAACACAATCAAACACTTCTGATATATACGAAAAAAATTTCTGACAGTGGCAACATCACATGACATACAAGTCTTCAAGTACGAAGGTTACCATGGTCAATTCAAATTGAGAGAAACATTTAACAAAGGTATTAGGTATCAAAGAACTGACTTGGTCAACAGAAAGTGAAATACTGGCAGTCCGACATACAAGTACAATCCAAGAGAACACAAAACTAAGCCAATGATAACACAGCCAAAGATAATACAAGCGCAGAATAAGATGGAATATTTCTACCTTTTTGGACATCTTGTTCACACAGTTATAAAAAAGGCTACAAGCTTACTTTTGTATACGAGCATTCATCGTGTTATGTTGGAGATAAATAACTGAATTACTTTTCTATGTATGTGTATTTCTACTTTCTCATTATTCCAGCGTTATATTATACACAGTATAGATTTTGTCTTGAATTATCGTGTAAAATTTATTATTTTACAGTTATGATAATTCCCTCACCCTTATGTCCTTTATACTTACTTGTTATTCTCACTTCAACAAGCTATTTTCTATAAGTATGCATGAATGTATGATTGGATGCTAGTGGCACATAATACGTTTCCATTATACTACATTTGCACTTATGGAATATACGTTCACACACTTGTACAGAGAGCTATAAATTATCTTGGTACATGTCACTTTATGTGAAGGTACTAAATGGTGTATTACGTTCCTCTCGTTGATGTGTCTTGTAGCCTTTTCATTATGGTTTGTATTTTATTGTACACTGTATAAATTTTGTTTAGATTTTGAAACAATCATAGTATGATGTTATATGATCCCTGTTCCTTTTGTCAGATTGGCTTCTAGGTTTAGTTGTACACATTGACAGGGTGTACTGAACGTAGGTTGCTATTGATATTTTTAATGATGTTTTCAGTTAAGTCTGACCTTTGTGTCAAGGTACACAAGGATATATTACTCTATATATAGTTTTTTTAACCCTTCATATTTTTCACTCTGTATAACTGTTGGTTTTACATTTTGAGGGGTACAAAATTGTTAAGGCTTTCGTGGCCACTTGTTGACAAACTGCCTATTGGCTTCTGTCTCGGGTTCTTCGGCCGACGTTCATCTAATGATTTTTCTGACGTTTCGCCAGCACGAGTGGCTGGCATTGTCAAAGCTTCACCCTCCATTGCCGGTGGTGAACTGGAGGCGAGCTCGCGGCCGCAGACTATATGTACCTGGCGCGCCAACGTCCGAGGGCTTCTCCGCGGTCATTTCCGGTGCGGTTCTCCTCTTGCTACCTGCGACGGTCGTTCGCTGCAGTACGGGAAGCCAGGATCCGTTTACCTTAAGGCTTTCCTCTTTCTTGTTGAAACTGTTCGCGTGTTTTTGGATTTCTACAGCTTCTCTGAACAAGCGCGTGTGATAGTGCTTCTCTACAGCCAGAACTTCCGTGTCGGCGAATTTTATTACGTGGTCGGTCTCATTCAGTGCGTGCTCTGCCACGGCCGATTTCTCCACCTGCCCCAACCTGCAATGTCGCTTATGCTCTTTGATCCTGGTGTTAATGGATCGTCCAGTCATTCCGACATAAACTTTTCCTTTTCCGCATGTGCAGGTTGGGGCAGGTGGAGAAATCGGCCGTGGCAGAGCACGCACTGAATGAGACCGACCACGTAATAAAATTCGCCGACACGGAAGTTCTGGCTGTAGAGAAGCACTATCACACGCGCTTGTTCAGAGAAGCTGTAGAAATCCAAAAACACGCGAACAGTTTCAACAAGAAAGAGGAAAGCCTTAAGGTAAACGGATCCTGGCTTCCCGTACTGCAGCGAACGACCGTCGCAGGTAGCAAGAGGAGAACCGCACCGGAAATGACCGCGGAGAAGCCCTCGGACGTTGGCGCGCCAGGTACATATAGTCTGCGGCCGCGAGCTCGCCTCCAGTTCACCACCGGCAATGGAGGGTGAAGCTTTGACAATGCCAGCCACTCGTGCTGGCGAAACGTCAGAAAAATCATTAGATGAACGTCGGCCGAAGAACCCGAGACAGAAGCCAATAGGCAGTTTGTCATTTTGAGGGGTGTTGTACAATATATTATCCTTTAAATTTATTTTTGGCCCACACTATGTTGGTTTAATTATTCAATAATGTCCTTAGTGTTGACCATAGTGCATACGTGATCATTCATATTCACTCTCTGTACTATGTCTAGTAGTAGACCCCTGTCTACAACTCCCTCCACCCTTGCGCCAATCTGATTATTAATTCGTGGATATATGATGACATTATGTATATCTATTTTTGTTTCTGCTATCTTTCACAAGTGAATCGGTTCCGGTGTACACTTTAGGATGTGTACTTGGCTATAACATATTGCACTTTGAACAGGTGCAAAGGAGGTCTGACATACTGCCCTTATTCATATTCTTGATAGGTATTGACTTCTTGTACTTCACTACACGAATGTATGAGAACTGATGCGTATATTTTCAATGCATTCATATATATATATATATATATATATATATATATATATATATATATATATATATATATATATATATATATATAAATGGCTTGAGGGCTTGAGACGGAATTTTGTATCTGCCCATTATTATCCTCACGCATGTAAAATGTAATTTAGTTTCAAGTAGATGCTATTATTATGTCACTTAGCTGCAGCTGGGTTTTGGATGCCGTTTGTTTGTGTTTGTGCACAGTTCATTTTTGGGTTGTGTCTGTACTGTACGTATAGGTAAAGAATTCGTTGTCTTGTTCATTATTTTAATAACAAAGTAAGGAAAAAATTGTATCTTAAGGTTAGGTGCGTGCGCAGTCTTTGTATTATGTTGGTACGACTTATATAGGTAGGAGTATGTGCGTATAAGTAAAATGTATATAATAATTTAGAATTCGATTTAATAATGATATAAAATCCGTGTTTCACTGCTTATACATTTTAAGCTACGACAGTTTTTAAAGATTGAATAAGAAGTAAATTGTTTTTGTCCTGTTGATTATTGTGTATTTGCAAGTAATTTTCGGCTTATTGGGCCATCTTCAGAAAACAATTAACTACCGTCCGCAGGAAACACTAGTTCTTAGATAGCCAAACGTTATAATCAAAGAAACAGTGCACTTGCACAGAACGTTCTCCACCAAAGTTGTTCTTAACGTTGTAAGTCACACTTCACGCAGTGGACAATATTAAACACAATAAATATAATTTAACTTCACAGTATTATAGCATTACAGATTATATCGTTATAACGTTACACTTAATGAGACATTCTAGTAGGTATAAATGTTCCATCTTACTTTGCACTTGTGTTGTCTTTGGCTGTATGACCATTGGCTGTTGGATGTTGGACTGACAGAACTGCGTTTTTTTTTGTGCCATTATCAGCGACTGATTTTAATACGAGGTGTAAGATTAGTTTTCTTCCGTCTTCAGTTGAGAGAACATTATTTAGTTTGTGTTCATGGCACTGCAGTCTACACAGGACAATAGGCTAAATATGCATTCTACAGTTGCTGTAACGAGCGTTACCAAAGTTAAGTACTGTAATATGTTTTAGTATTCACTTTTCTGTGTTACTGTCATTGTGTGTGTGGTGTCTTAGAATCCACGCTTCCGTTCTACCAGGACCCCTTTATTAGTCTTTTTCAGCGGCAGCGAGTTTTTTTTATCAAAGTGGACGTCCACAGATCACAACACAGGTAGTCACTTTAACTAGAGTTTTTCAAACCTAGAGGACAAGGTTTCGAAAAACAGGACGCCTTTTCTAAGAAAAGGTTTCCATTTGAGTTAGCAAGTGATTTCAGTTACATTTTCGTACCGATTATGCTGACCTGTTACTACCGTAACAGCACGTCTTTGCATTCTTTAAACGGCAGACATAATGTGGACTCCGGACATCGGTACAGTACTGTAGAATAGTTCGCACTAGAGGTCTGTGTGTGGTTCCCCGTGTAAATGAAATGCGCTTTATCTGAAACCTTCCAACAAATTTAGATCTATCCGATTTTCATGCTGCTGATTTTCCTTGCTCATTCCATCTGCCGGTCGGTGTGGCCGAGCGGCTCTAGGCGCTTCAGTCTGGAACCGCGCGACCGCTATGGTCGCAGGTTCGAATCCTGCCTCGGGCATGGATGTGAGTGATGTCCTTAGGTTAGTTAGGTTTAAATAGTTCTGTTCTAGCGGACTGATTACCTCAGATGAAGCGCCTAGAACTGGTCGGTCACACCGGCCGGCAAAGAGGTCATTTACTTAAAGTTTCATCTGAAATAGTGGCAGGTCTGGAGTTAATTTAGTAGTTGCTCATTAGTCAGTATTGCAAATGCATTGTGTTAAAAGGTAGCACAAGTTGAAATGCATGCCACAGCTACGAAAATCGAGTGGTTTCCTAGATGAATACGAAGCCAAACATCAACAGATAGAACCCTAAGCGTAAACACGGCAGAATTCACCAGAGTGATATGTAGGAGCATGATTTAGGAAACTACCGATACCACAGGTCTTCTTTGACCTGTAATACCGTCAAAATTGGGATGAAAAATAATTCATCAAAATTTAATGTCCCTAAAATGCGCGCCATGACAATAATTATTGTTATGGTATCACGTTCCTTAGCATTGCCTACTGACAATTAAAACTGGCTCCTTCCAACCTATACTACAACATGGTCTATGATAGAGATTAAATTGTCGTCGTAGCCTATATACTAAAAATTAATACAGATCTAAAATATACATTAATGGCCATTAAAATTCCTAGACCACGAAGATGACGTGCTACAGACGCGAAATTTAACCGACAGGAAGAAGATGCTGTGATATGCGAATGATTAGCTTTTGGCCGGCCGAAGTGGCCGTGCGGTTAAAGGCGCTGCAGTCTGGAACCGCGAGACCGCTACGGTCGCAGGTTCGAATCCTGCCTCGGGCATGGATGTTTGTGATGTCCTTAGGTTAGTTAGGTTTAACTAGTTCTAAGTTCTAGGGGACTAATGACCTCAGCAGTTGAGTCCCATAGTGCTCAGAGCCATTTGAACCATTTGATTAGCTTTTCAGTGCATTCATTCAAGGATGGCGCCGGTGGCGACATCTACAACGTGCCGACATGAGGAAAGGTTCAAACCGTTTTCTCATTCACAAACAGCAGTTGACCGGCGTTGCCTGGTGAAACGTTGTTGTGATGCATCGAGTAAGGAGGAGAAATGCGTACCATAACGTTTCCGACTTTGATAAAGGTCGGATTGTAGCCCATCGCGATTGCAGTTTATCGTATCGCGACATTGCTGCTTACGTTGGTCGAGATCCAATGACTGTTAGCAGAATATGGAATCAGTGGGTTCAGGCGGGTAATACAGAACGCCATGCTGGATCCCAACGGCCTCGTATCACTAGCAGTCGAGATGACGGGCATCTAATACGCATGGCTGTAACGGATCGTGCAGCCACGTATCGATTCCTGAGTCAACAGATGGGGACGTTTGCAATACAATAACCATCTGCACGAACAGTTCGACGACGTCTACAGCATCATGGACTATCAGCTCGGAGACCATGGCTGCAGTTACCCTTGACGCTGCATCACAGACAGGAGCGCGTGCGATGGTGTACTCAACGACGAACTTGGGTCAACGAATGGCAAAACGTCATTTTTTCTGATGAATCCAGGTTCTGTTTACAGCATCGTGATTATCGCATCTTTGTTTGGCGACATGGCGGTGAACGCACATTGGAAGCGTGTATTCGTCATCGCCATACTGGCGTATCACCCGGCGTGATGGTATGGGGTACCATTGGTTACACGTCTCGGTTACCTCTTGTTCGCATTGACAGCGCTTTGAACAGTGGACGCCGGCCGGTGTGGCCGTGCGGTTCTATGCGCTTCAGTCTGGAACCGAACGACCGCTACGGTCGTAGGTTCGAATCCTGCCTCGGGCATGGATTTGTGTGCTGTCCTTAGGTTAGTTAGGTGTAAGTAGTCCTAGTTCTAGGGGAATGATGACCTCAGATGTTAAGTCCCATAGTGCTCAGAGCCATTTGAACCATTTTTGAACAGTGCACATCACGTTTGCGATGTGTTACGACCCGTGGCTCTACCCTTCATTCGACCCCTGCAAAACCCTACATTTCAGGAGGATAATGCACGACTGCATGTTGCAGGTCCTGTACGGGCCTTTCTGGATACAGAAAATGTTCGACTGCTGCCCTGGCCAGCACATTCTCGAGATCTCTTACCAACTGAAAACGTCTGGTCAATGGTGACCGAGCAACTGGCTCGCCACAATACGCCAGTCAGTACTCTTGATGAAGTGTGGTATCGTGTTGAAGCTGCATGGGCAGCTGTACCTGTACACGCCATCCAAGCCATCAATGCCCAGGCGTATCAAGGCCATTATTACGGCCAGAGGTGGTTGTTCTGGGTACTGATTTATCAGGATCTATGCACCCAAATTGCGTGTAAATGTTATCACATGTCAGTTCTAGTATAATGTATTTGTCCAATGAATACCCGTTTATCATCTGCATTTCTTCTTGGTGTAGCAATTTTAATTGCCAGTAGTGTAATTTTTTGGTATTCTGTGCAGTCTTTCTTTGTGCACGAAAGATATGAGTCGCCACAACTTTATTACGCTACTGGCCAAAGCCGATGACCTGTATGGGCAGGTTCAACCAACTGCAAGTTGGAAAGTTGGTCGGTTATTGGTCCATACTTTTTCCCACTCAGCCTCCTGGGCTCAACCGTTTTCCTGAGTCAGCAGAACACGGCCTGCAGGAGAATGTCGGACTCAGAGTGACGTAATGCCAGTGCTTAGGTCAGTATTACACTATCAAATTTCTTTGTCAAAGATTTGATCAAAGATGTGATCAAATATTCCATCAAATATATTTGACAAAGATCTTTGACGTAGCGCTAGAAGGGGTATTACACTGTCATCATATTTTTCGATAAAGTTCAAGATGGCTGACAACAACAACTTGTTATTCACCGCTGCAGTTGCATGTACCACAATTGCACTGTGTGCACATGCGGAAGAGAAGCGGGGGGGGGGGGGAAGTAAATATACCCGGATGAAGCCGTGGGTTTTACGACGACACGATAAAAGCATTCAACAAAACTTGTTACGTGAGCTTATAGTGGAGGACATCAAGTCGTACATCAATTACTTAAGAATGGATGGGCATACATTTCTGTATGTGCTCAATGAAGTGTATCCTCATATCACAAAGCACAATATTCACTTAAGAACTGCTACATTTGCAGAAGACAGGCTCACTGTAACACTCCGATTCCTTTCTACAGGAGAGGGTTAGGTTAGGTCAGGTTAGGTTGGGTCAGGTCAGGTCTCCAATCTTCTTAATCTATTTTTGCATTCAGCGTGCCTCACGTTGTAAAGCTCCTCATCAGCTTCATACATCTCTATTAATTTTGTAGTTGTCGACACACACCAATTGTATTTACCGGCAATGTTTATTAAAACACTACAGACGACAGAAAGCTGCAGCGATGCTAGCGCTCCATGTGGCAACATGTAACATTGCAGTGAACAGAAGACAAGCGACTTCTTTGATCAAATCGACAGCGAGGCCCTAGATTTGATCAAATATTGGACGACATTTGACAAAGTTGCCTATTACACCACCATATGTCTCTGACAAAGATATTGGACAAAGATATTGGACAAAGAAATTTGATAGTGTAATACCGGCCTTACCTGCCGGAGAGCGCCGACGTGGCGGAGAAGGGGAAGCCGGCGAGCAGCACGCGCGCCAGCTGCGTCAGGGAGAGGCTGAGCAGCAGCAGGTGGGGCCGCGTGGGCAGCGCCCGACCCAGCAGCAGAGCGCTCGTCAGCCAGCCGGACGCCGCCGTGCCCAGCGCGCCTAAACACACCACACACACTCACACTCACCATAACTCTTATTACCCATTTATTTGACGTATGATATACGAAGACCTCCGAGTTGCATGCTACAATATACAGGGTGCGCCAAAAAAAATGTATACACACTTTGAACTGTCATAGACAATTTATTTCCCGTTCTACAAGGTTAAATATCTGTGAGAAAGTTATGTTATGTTTCTTCAACAGGTGGCAGCAGTGGCCAAGGAAGTAACTGCAACATGGCGGACGTGCGTTTGAACTTTGAAGCGCGGAAGCAGATAATTAAGTGGTACTGGAAGTTTGAGAATGTAGCTGCGGTTCGAAGACAGTGGAGAAGTGAGTATGGTACAGAACCACCTTCAAGGTTAACAGTTACACGCCTACGAGACAAATTCGAAATTCGTGGAACAGCGTGTGATGTGCATAAATGTCGATCAGGGCGACCTCGTACAGCTACAAGTGATGATTCCACAACTGCGGTCTTGGAACTGTTTCAGCGTTCGCCTCAAAAATCTTCAAGGCAAGCGGCACGTGAGAGTAATGTAAGTGCTAGTAGTGTGCTACGCATTCTGAAGAAAGGCAAGTTTCTTGTGTACATTCCAAGGCTGATGCAGCAGCTAAGTGACGACGATCCAGATCGAAAGTTAGAATTTTGTGAATGGGTTTAGGAGATACTGAGACGTGAACCGGGATTTATGGGTAACATAATTTGGTCGGATGAAGCCCAATTCAGACTCAATGGAACTGTGAATAGGCACAATTTTGTGTACTGGGCTGAAGATAATCCTCAGATTACAGTTGAAAAGGCTGTGAATTTGCCTGGTGTGGTTTATCTGCAAGGGGAGTCATTGGGCCTTTCCGCTTTGAAGGTACTGTTACTGGAGAAACGTACCTAACAATGCTTGCTGACTCCATATTCCCTTCCTTTGTGCATTATACGGTAATGATGAGTTTTATTTCCAACAAGATGGCGCCCCACTGCACTATCATAGGAATGTACGAGCATACCTGGATCACAATGTGCCAGGCCAGTGGGTAGGACGCAGGGGACCAATCGAGTTTCCTGCACGCTCTCCAGACCTCACGTCGCTGGATTTCTTCTTATGGCGCCCAGTAAAAGATGAGGTGTACAAACGTAAACCACGTAATCTGGACACACTTTGGAATGAGATTTAGGCGGTGTGCGCAGAAATCTCATTGGACACTTTGGTACGAAGTACGGAATCAGTGCTGACTCGTACTCAGAAATGTATTGATACTGAAGGCCACCAGTTTGAACATTAATCACATTTGCAAAGTACATTCATTTTTCCAATTGGACTTTAAGCTTTCCATTTCCAGAAATTTAACATTGTAGAACGGGAAATAAATTTTCTGTGACGCTTCAAAGTGTGTATACATTATTTGACGCACCCTATATATATATATAAATCACGAAAATACGTTTGTTACAGAGTTATAAATTCACAGATGTATGAGGGTTGACTGAAAAGTAATGCCTCCACCTTCGTAACTCTTCAACAGTTGGCAGCATTGGTACGTGGCTGGACTGGCTTGTCCCATAGCCTCTTCTCTACAGCTCCAGTTGGCGGTAAGCCTTAAGCCATTGGCACACACGGACCGTGCATCCGAATGTTGAGCGTTAAGCGTGCCGAGTTTTTGATGTCATAGCGTGGAACAGGACGTTCTGGAGTCTTTCCGAACGTGCAGAGCAATATCTAGCATGTCAGATATTCTGAGCGTGCGTCTGAGCGTTGACCAATCAGGTGGCACATCCGCACCTACGTCACACGCACGCCAGCTCCCTTCAGCACGGAGTTGTGAGGCGCCATATTGGCATTCATTTCAAGGCTATACGTGCATATGCCGTTTCTGACCACCAGCAAATTGAGAATCACTCGAAAACACGTTGTCAACTGTGTGATTAGTTCCAGTAAAATAATGAGAAATATCATATTCGTGGCAAAAGAATTATTGTAATTTGCGTATTATAAGACTATGCCATTTGAAGGCAACGACACAATGAGGATCCACCACAAACGCATTGCTCTTGGTACAAATTGTTATAATTAAATTTCAATTAGTAACACAGCTACGATTAAATCTTTTAGCAAGAGGGAACAGGCTAATATGGGCTCCAATTTCTGTGTTGTCGGTTCAGCGTAGTCAGTAGTGTAATTGATATCCAAACTAACTAAGCAAGATGTTGGTAGTTCATGTCTCCCTCGAGCCAACAATTTTTTCCCTAACATTCGCGTATTTAACAGGTTCTGATATTTTATTATTAGTCTAATATAAGTATATATTATAATATTTGATGATATTTAAATATAAGTTCACCTTTTTTGAGGAGTGAGTTTGTTCGATTGGCTTAATCTACAGGACAGCTTGTGCTACTTGTATAAAGATATTTTGCTCCTTTATCTTTTACGTTTCGTGATTCACATGTTGCAAAGATTGTGCGAATAGGGGAACAGTGATCAAGTAAGGATGACCTTGGGGTTTTACTATAATGTGGGAATGATGAAATAATGTTTATCTTATGTGGAGAACAATTGCAAATTTGTAGCGCACTGTTTGTAACGGAACGTTTGTAAGCCTGTGTGCTTATTGATATTGTGCTTATGGTACGTACTTTCCTTTTCGTCTTAAAACATGTACTTGGATATTGAAGTTTTTATTTGTGTATATTACATATAGAACAACGTGACTAGCACTTGGACAATGGAGGAAATGTTCGTTTTAATGGAGCTAACATGGGAATTTTAAGGGCGCCCTTTTAGCAAACAGTATGATTTACGAACTAGAAACATCCCACAACTGCCGCTGGAGTGCGTTATGATCGCGTGTACAACGTTGGGGTCCACGTACCGTATGCACAAGTCGCATCGTTCCTGAGCGCTCAGCAGCACGTTGAACTCAGCACGCTCAATGTTGACGTTCGACAGCACGGTCCATGTGCCAACGGCTTTAGCATTGAACGGTTGTGTTGCTACAGTGTAAAGTATGCAACCCTGCGCAGATAGTCGGTCAATGCGATTTAAGCAACGTACAGTCATTGAATTCTTGACAGCCGAAGGTGTCGACCCAAAGGAGATTCATCAGAGAATGAAAGCAGTTTATGGTGATTGTGTTGATATGAGTACTGTGCGTCGTTGGGCGAGTATGTTTAAAGATGTTGAGGCGGGAACATCTGATCTGCGTGACAAACAATGAATTGGACGTCCTGTGACAGCAACCACCGAGTTTCACAAGCAAAATGTTGACAGACTGATTCAGGACGATCGCCGTATCACTCAGAGAAATTGCAAGCACAATCGGCATTTCACAGGAACGTGTGGGTCACATAATTGCTTTGGTTGGCTCTCAGAAGATCTGAGCACTGTGGGTACCCCGGATACTGACTCCTCAAATGAAAGCGCACGGACTTGAAATTTGCAGGAACTCCTCTCGCATTACGAGAATTTAGGTGACGTTTTTCTGCATTCAGTTGTGCCAGGAGACGAAACGTCGGTACACCATTACGACCCGGAGACGGAACGTCAGGCTATGGAATATCGACACAAAGACTCGCCCCAGGAAAAGCAATTCAAGACGCAGCCCTCAGCTGGAAAAATCATGGCAACATTGTTCTGGGACGCAGATAGTGTTATCCACGCTGATTTCCTTGATCGTGGAACAAAAATAAATTCAGAGCGTTATAACGTTGCGAACTCTGAAACGACGGCTAACAGGGGTCCGAAAGGAAAAGGGAAATGTTTTCCTGCAATGCCAAACTAGACACTTCACGTTCCACCACAGCAGAACTTCAGAGACTGAATCTCACCACCGTACGACATCCTCCATACAGTCCAGATTTAGCACCGTCTGACTTCCATCTGTTCCTGAAAATGAAAGACGCTCTGCGGGGACATTCTGAGAATATACGTTTGGAGCACAGCATTGTACACACAACAAAAAAGGTTTTGCATCACCTCGGTTCCGAGAGCTCCGGAACCTGTACAGAAAACTGGAATAGAGGTCAACATAAGCATCATTTACGCCCTCTTTATTCCTCATGAAAACCACACATTGCATGTTGTACCACCACACAGCGAGACCTTCAGAGGTGGTGGACCAGACTGCTGTACACACCGGTACCTCTAATACCCAGTAGCATGTCCTCTTACATTGGTGCAGGCCTGTATTCGTCGTGGCATACTATCCACAAGTTCACCAAGACACTGTTGGTCCAGATTGTCCCACTCCTCAACAGCGATTCGGAGTAGATCCCTCAGAGTGGTTGGTGGGTCACGTCGTCCATAAACAAACCTTTCAATCTATCCCAAGCATGTTCTATAGGGTTCATGTCTGGAGAACACGCTAGCCGTGTCGTTATCCTGAAGGAAGTCATTCACAAGTTGTGCATGATGGAGGTGCGATTTGTTGTCCATGAAGGCGAATGCCTCGCCAATATGCTGCCGATATGGTTGCACTATCGGTCGGAGGATGGCATTCACGTATCGTACAGCCGTTATGGCGCCTTCCATGACCACCAGCGGCGTACATTGGCCCCACATAATGCCACCCCAAAACAGCAGGGAACTTCTACCTTGCTGCACTCGCTGGGCAGTGTGTCTAAGGCGTTCAGCCTGACCGGGTTGCCTCCTAACACGTCTCCGACGATTGTCTTGTTGAAGGCACATGCGACACTCATCGATGAAGAGAAGGTGATGCCAATCCTAAGCAGTCCATTCGGCATGTTTTTGGGCCCATCTGTACCGCGCTGAATGCTGTCGTGGTTGCAAAGATGGAGCTCGCCATGGATGTCGGGCGTGTAAGTGCGCATCATGCAGCCTATTGCGCACAGTTTGACTCGTAACACGACGTCCCATGGCTGCACGAAAAGCATTATTCAAGATGGTGGCGTTGCTGTCAGGGTTCCTCCGATCCATAATCCGTAGGTAGCGGTCATCCACTGCAGCAGTAGCACGTAGGCGGCCTGAGCGAGGCATGTCATCGACGGTTCCCGTCTCTCTGTATCTCCGCCATGTCCGAACAACATCGCTTTGGTTCACTCCGAGACTCTTCCCTTGTTGGGAGCCCTTCCTGGCACAAAGCAACAATGCAGACGAGATCAAACCGCGGTATTAACCGTCTAGGCATGGTTGAACTACAGACAACAAGAGCCGTGTACCTCCTTCCTGGTGGAATGACTGGAACTGATCGGCTCTCGGACCCCCTCCGTCTAATAGGCGCTGCTCATGCGTGGTTGTTTACATTTTCGGGCGGGTTTAGTGACCTCTCTGTACGGTCAAAGCGACTGTGTCTGTGATAAAATATCCACAGTCAATGTCTATCTTCAGGAGGTCTGGGAATCGGAGTGATGCGAAACTTTTCTTTGATGTGTGTATTGCAGTGAAACTTGGTCTGTGGTAAAACAGGAACAGAAGAGAATCGACGCATTTGAGATGTGGTGCTACAGAAGTGGGTTGATGAAATAAAGAATAAGGAGGTTCTCCGGAGAATCAACGAGGAATGGAATACATGGAAAACACCGACAAGAGAAGAGACAGGGTGGTAGGACATCTGTTAAGAAATCGCGGAATAGCTTCCATGGTACTAGAGGGAGCTGTAGAGGGTAAAAACTGTAGAGGCAATCAGTGATTGGAGTACATCCAGCAGCTAACGGAGGACGTAGGTTACAAGTGCTACTGCGAGATGAAGAGGTTGGCACAGGAGAAGAATTCGTGACGGGCAGCACCAAAGGAATCAGGAGACTGGTGGCTCGTGGAATAAAGTCTGAACAATTAAATAATGAAGGATTGCCTGAATTTCTCGAACACGCATGAACACACTTGGTAGAGAGTGTTCCACTAGCAGCACGGTTGTTCAGTATGACTGCAGCTAGATTCGTGTCCAGCACGCACGGTGGCCAGACGTTAGTTATATGAAATTATTCTTGTTAGATGGCTTAGTATCGGAGGGCCAGGGACTTGGCCACAGTGGCCGCCAAAATAAGCTTTACTTCGTTATTTCTTTTGAGACCGCATTAAAGGCAGTGTCTTTCAACTGTGTCCTACTGTGGCAGATGATACGGAAGATAAAAGTCTGCGAACCATGCCACTTCACCCCGATTCAAAAATACTTCGGGATAGGCAAAGTACACAAAAGCATACACTACTGTTCTTGGATCATGACTAAAAGTATTTTGAATACCTATTATTGTTAACTGAAACAGAAAATGTTACATTTTCTACTAATTTTGCATGTTAAGTGACAGAAAAGTTTATTCTTATTTGAAAGGGAAATAAAAAGTTTTTCGCACACTTATCCTAGAAAGTCTTTACCTTTTCTTAAGCGATGATGAAATCACCTGCCCCAGGAAGATGTTTTTTTTCGGTATCTTCGAGTTGGCGTCAAATAAAAAATAGCGCCTAACATCAGAAATGTTCAACGTTCCGTGCTCTGTTCAGTGACAATAGTATTGTCTATTGTATCATACTACGGTCTGAAATTCTGAAGTTGATTCCCTTGTTTTCATTTTTTGATAGCTTCCAGCCAATGAAAGGTTCATCAGTCATTTCGGTCTTATCAGTGTGCCGAAAACGCACATTACCCGAAAAAGCTCAGATGCATGGTTTTCGAGAGAAGAGGCAAAAAGCGTACAGGATTTGGACAGAAATACAGAAATGCTAGAAAACTCATGTAATGTGTTTTGGTATCAGACTACCCAGCGACGATCAGGGTGATCTATATTCACGTAGAAAGTTTTAAATACCTATTTGTACAATGGTTAATCAAAGGTGATACCAGTCTACAAGCAAAAAGAAGCATGCCGTTACGAAGGGTTCCCCAAGATGGGTAACAGGAACGAGCGTGTTCTCCAAAACATTGTATTAAGAACGGGTAACTGTAACTGCCAAAGCATGTGCGTAATTTCTGCATTAACAGCAAACCATGAATGGATAATACGAGATTTTTCAACTGGTATGATAATTTCGTACTACAACTTGACCTGATTGAAACCAAAGAAGTGAATCTGGTTATTCAAAATCCATACCACTATACAGTTACTCAACGTATGACGAAATATCATCGAGCTTGTGAGAATGGTTTGTTACGATCTCCATATGTACAGGGTGGTATATTGATAATGACCAGGCCAAATATATCCCGAAATAAGCACCAAACGAACAAAGTACAAAGAATGAAACTCGTCTAGCTTCAAGGGGGAAACCAGATGGCGCTATGGTTGGCCCTCTAGATGGTGCTGCCATAGGTCAAACGGATATCAACTACGTTTTTTAAAAATAGGAACACCCACTTTTATTACATATTCGTGTAGCACGTAAAGAAATATGAATGTTTTAGTTGGACCACTTTTTTCGCTTTGTGATAGATGGCGCTGTAATAGTCACAAACGTATAAGTACTTGGTATGACGTAACATTCCGCCCGTGCGGACGGTATTTGCTTCGTGATACATTACCGTGTTGAAATGGACCGTTTACCAATTGCGTAAAAGGTCGATATCGTGTTGATGTATGGCTATTGTGATCAAAATGCCCAACGGGCGTGTGCTATGTATGCTGCTAGGTATCCTGGAGGTGTTTTAGCTGCTGTCGCGGCTAATCAGCACATCAGTAGCAGATAAATTGCGCGAGAATAGGAAATCTTAAAAACGTCGGTTTTGAGAATGCTACATCAACATCGATTGCACCCGTACCATGTTTCTATGCACCAGGAATTGCATGGCGATGACTGAACGTCGTGTACATTTCTGCCACTGGGCACAAGAGAAATTACGGGACGATGACAGATTTTTTGCACGAAGCGTCATTCGCTAAAAGCGGTAACGTAAACCGGCATAATATGCACTATTGCCCAATGGAAAATCCACGATGGCTGCGACAAGTGGAACATCAGCGACCTTGGCGGGTTAATACATGGTGCTGCATTATGGTTCAAATGGCTCTGAGCACTATGAGACTTAGCCTCTGAGGTCTTCAGTCCCCTAGAACTTAGAACTACTTAAACCTAACTAACCTAAGGACATCACACACATCCCTGCCCGAGGCAGGATTCTAAGCTGCGACCATAGCGGTCGCGCGGTTCCAGACTGTAGCGCCTAGAACTGCTCGGCCACCCCGGCCGGCCTGCATTATGGGAGGAAGGATAATTGGTTCCCATTTTATCGATGAAATGTAAGTGGTGCAATGTGTGCTGATTTCCTACGTAATGTTCTACCGATGTTACTACAAGATGTTTCACTGCATGACAGAATGGCGATGTACTTGCAACGTGATGGATTCATTGGCGACTCCATGGAGTGTCCTCTGCACCACGACCAGATAATGGATATACTTAGAAGGAGAGACAGCATTGGTCGTATTTTTTTTGTTTTATTAACCGCAAAATCGATTTTCGGTCACTTAGTGACCATCCTCAGTGCTAGAAGTTAAAAATTTTCACATAACAATCAGAGAGTATAAAACAGAAAATCACAACTACATCTACATCTGCATATGAACATAACAGTTGGTAGGAACATACCTGTAATATACAGGGTGATTCAAAAAGAATACCACAACTTTAAAAATGTGTATTTAATGAAAGAAACATAATATAACCTTCTGTTATACATCATTACAAAGAGTATTTAAAAAGGTTTTTTTTCACTCAAAAACAAGTTCAGAGATGTTCAATATGGCCCCCTCCAGACACTCCAGCAATATTAACCCGATACTCCAACTCGTTCCACACTCTCTATAGCATATCAGGCGTAACAGTTTGGATAGCTGCTGTTATTTCTCGTTTCAAATCATCAATGGTGGCTGGGAGAGGTGGCCGAAACACCATATCCTTAACATACCCCCATAAGAAAAAATCGCAGGGGGTAAGATCAGGGCTTCTTGGAGGCCAGTGATGAAGTGCTCTGTCACGGGCTGCCTGGCGGCCGATCCATCGCCTCGGGTAGTTGACGTTCAGGTAGTTACGGACAGATAAGTGCCAATGTGGTGGCGTTCCATCCTGCTGAAATATGAAATGTTGTGCTTCTTGTTCGAGCTGAGGGAACAGCCAATTCTCTAACATCTCCAGAGACTGAAGTCCAGTTACAGTAGCACCTTCGAAGAAAAACACCCATTCTCTGTAAACTGTTTATACCAACGTTTAATACACCACCTATCAGGAGGTTTAACACCATACTTCGTTCGAAATGCACGCTGAACAACTGTCGTCGATTCACTTCTGCCGTACTCAATAACACAAAAAGCTTTCTGTTGAGCGGTCGCCATCTTAGCATCAACTGACGCTGACGCCTAGTCAACAGCGCCTCAAGCGAACAAGTGTACAACTAAATGAAACTTTATAGCTCCCTTAATTCGCCGACAGATAGTGCTTAGCTCTGCCTTTTGTCGTTGCAGAGTTTTAAATTCCTAAAGTTGTGGTATTCTTTTTGAATCACCCTGTACAATTTAAATTGGTAGGCACTGGTGTCAACAAGCTTAGAGCGATCACATAAACTGAGGCCGCTGTTTACATGCACTTGTTCAGCAGACCTCGGTGTGACAGGGCTTGAAACGCCCACTATGTGACATGTGTCACGTGAAGACTTAATATTACTGGTTTTGCGAGATATTAACACTAAATAACTCTTGTGCATTTGTGAATCATGAAGTAATTCAAATTTAAAACGTACATAAAACACATAGCAGACGAAGGGGGAAGGAAACATCTAAAATACATTGGCGTATTGTTTTTAAAAAACAAACTTATAAAACATAAAACAGATCGATAATAAGTTGTCAGAGTGCAGGACAGGCAAAAGAGAAAAAGACAGTAAAAAATAATAATATATGAATAACATGAAATGAGGTATAACACAGGTTTTTTAAAGAAACATAATACCTACCATCTGGCGTAGGAAGTTAGAAGTACAACGTTCGTGATTTACGTAAAATTTTACGTTAAGACTAAGGAGTCAAATATATAAAAAATATTAATAGTACGAATCTGCCATTACGTAAGAATTAAAATGCCGTGAAACACAATGTTCATTACAAAAAAGTTTGTAGGTGTGGATAAACAATTTTGTTATCATATTTAACCGACATGCTGATGTACGTCTCGTTTGACCCTTTGGACAAGCTAGCATTGTTATAACAGCTCAGTTATAGGCTTCCGCATAAGCACTGGGTCAGAACCCATACATACATGACATCAAATATACACGGTTGCTTACTGTAAAACATAGCACCCACCATTTCGCGTGGGAAGTTAGAGGTATATCGTTCTTGATTTACGTAAATATTACGTTAAAACTGAGAAGTCAAATATATAAAAAAAAAATAGGAATAGTACGAAAATGCCATTAAGTAACAATTCAAATGCCATTAAACAATATTCATTACAACAACAAAAAAGGTTTGAGGGTGTAGAGTAACAATTTTGTTATCATATTTAACGACGTGATAATGTACATATCATTCGTCCCATCACTGGTTGTACGCTTCCGCATAAGCACTGGGTCAGAACCCATACGTACATTCACAGGTTGATAAAATAGTAATAAAATTGCCAAGCAACTGGTTTTAAATATTAATAAAATAATTTGATTTTACATAGCTTATAGTAGCAGTGGGACCTATATGAAATAAAAGCAGACTTAAGAAGTACCTATAATTCTAGTTGTGTTATTGAAATAAATTTACAAATATAAGGTGCGAACAAGTAGTATGCATCAAACATCGAGAAACCATCATGAGGAAGGACAAGTAATAGTGCCACTTATATCAGAAATATACATCGTACTTTAGAGAAATTAAACATAGGCTATGCACGATATCAAGCACTTGTTAAAACAGAAAAGGAATTGTTAACATACATTAAAAATAATTACGTAAAGTGATAACCGGTTCAAAAAAATTTTTCAAATGGCTCTGAGCACTATGGGACTCAACTGCTGAGGTCATTAGTCCCCTAGAACTTAGAACTAGTTAAACCTAACTAACCTAAGGACACCACACACATCCATGCCCGAGGCAGGATTCGAACCTGCGACCGTAGCGGTCTCGCGGTTCCAGACTGCAGCGCCAGAACCGCGCGGCCACTTCGGCCGGCGTAACCGGTTCATATCACTTTGTGTCAACGCCTAAGAGATGTCGGCTGTAGTAAAATTGTGTTCAGTAAGCGTCCATAAGTTCTGAAAATTACGGAACAAAAGGGAGCATACTTTTTAAAAACCGAAATTAGTGATGTTATTAGAACAAACCGAAACATGTGTGTCTATGTGTTGAGATAGTTGGAATAGCGGCAATTGTAAGTGAGCACGTTGCACTTGAGAGGAAAGATACTGCGGAAAAATCGAATTTCGCAGTCCATCTTGTAGCTACTGGTCATACAACTCCAGATTTGATATCGCAATTGAAGTTGTTGCACAAGGGTAAAAAAGGACGCTTTCTCGACCTTATGGAAGAGATGGCGATCTTTTGCCATCATAAATCTCCAGATATCGCGCTACTTAACGAGCAAACGATATCGAGAAGCACACATTTTTGGGAATGCTTCTCCGATTTCCTATGAAAAAAGTCAACAACTTGTTGCCAATTATCACAATTAGCAATTCGTAGTCAGTTGCTTGTTATCCCTTATATACAACGCCTCAATCATAGTTGCTACGATAACACTTACAATTGCCGCTATTCCAACTATCTCAACACATAGACACACATGTTTCGGTTTGTTCTAATAACATCCCTTAATTTCGGTTTTTAAAAAGTATGCTCCCTTTTGTTCCGTAATTTTTAGAACTTATGGACGCTTACTGAACACAATTTTACTACAGCCGACATCTCTTAGGCGTTGACACAAAGTGATATGAACCGGTTATCACTTTACGTAATTATTTTTAATGTATGTTAACAATTCCTTTTCTGTTTTAACAAGTGCTTGATATCGTGCATAGCCTATGTTTAATTTCTCTAAAGTACGATGTATATTTCTGATATAAGTGGCACTATTACTTGTCCTTCCTCATGATGGTTTCTCGATGTTTGATGCATACTACTTGTTCGCACCTTATATTTGTAAATTTATTTCAATAACACAATTAGAATTATAGGTACTTCTTAAGTCTGCTTTTATTTCATATAGGTCCCACTGCTACTATAAGCTATGTAAAATCAAATTATTTTATTAATATTTAAAACCAGTTGCTTGGCAATTTTATTACTGTTTTATCAACCTGTGAATGTACGTATGGGTTCTGACCCAGTGCTTATGCGGAAGCGTACAACCAGTGATGGGACGAATGATATGTACATTATCACGTCGTTAAATATGATAACAAAATTGTTACTCTACACCCTCAAACCTTTTTTGTTGTTGTAATGAATATTGTTTAATGGCATTTGAATTGTTACTTAATGGCATTTTCGTACTATTCCTATTTTTTTTTTATATATTTGACTTCTCAGTTTTAACGTAATATTTACGTAAATCAAGAACGATATACTTCTAACTTCCCACGCGAAATGGTGGGTGCTATGTTTTACGGTAAGCAACCGTGTATGTTTGATGTCATGTATGTATGGGTTCTGACCCAGTGCTTATGCGGAAGCCTATAACTGAGCTGTTATAACAATGCTAGCTTGTCCAAAGGGACAAACGAGACGTACATCAGCATGTCGGTTAAATATGATAACAAAATTGTTTATCCACACCTACAAACTTTTTTGTAATGAACATTGTGTTTCACGGCATTTTAATTCTTACGAAATGGCAGATTCGTACTATTACTATTTTTTATATATTTGACTCCTTAGTCTTAACGTAAAATTTTACGTAAATCACGAACGTTGTACTTCTAACTTCCTACGCCAGATGGTGGGTATTATGTATTTTTTAAAAAACCTGTGTTATACCTCATTTCATGTTATTCATATATTATTATTTTTTACTGTCTTTTTCTCTTTTGCCTGTCCTGCACTCTGACAACTTATTATCGATCTGTTTTATGTTTTATAAGTTTGTTTTTTAAAAACAATACGCCAATGTATATTAGATGTTTCCTTCCCCCTTCGTCTGCTATGTGTTTTATGTACGTTTTAAATTTGAATTACTTCATGATTCACAAATGCACAAGAGTTATTTAGTGTTAATATCTCGCAAAACCAGTAATATTAAGTCTTCACGTGACACATGTCACATAGTGGGCGTTCCAAGCCCTGTCACACCGAGTCTGCTGAACAAGTGCATGTAAACAGCGGCCTCAGTTTATGTGATCGCTGTAAGCTTGTTGACACCAGTGCCCAGCAATTTAAATTGTATATTACAGGTATGTTCCTACCAACTGTTATGTTCATATGCAGATGTAGTTGTGATTTTCTGTTTTATACTCTCTGATCTTTATGAGAAAATTTTTAACTTCTAGCACTGAGGATGATCACTAAGTGACCGAAAATCGATTTTGCGGTTAATAAAACAAAAAAAATACGACCAATGCTGTCTCTCCTTCTAACGTGATGGATGTCCAGCACATAGCTCGCGGTTGGTTGAAGCAGTATTGAATAACATATTTCATGACAGGTGGATTGGTTGTCGAAGCACCATAGCATGGCCCGCACGTTCACCGGACCTGATGTCCCCGGATTTCTTTCTGTGGGTAAAGTTGAAGGATATTTGCTATCGTGATCCACCGACAACGCCTGACAACATGCGTCAGCGCATTGTCAATGCATGTGCGAACATTACGGAAGGCGAACTACTCGCTGTGGAGAGGAATGTCGTTACACGTATTGCCAAATGCATTGAGGTTGACGGATATCATTGTGAACATTTATTGCATTAATGTGGTATTTACTGGCAATCACGCTGTAACAGCATGCGTTCTCAGAAATGATAAGTTCACAAAGGTACATGTATCACATTGGAACAACCGAAATAAAATGTTCAAACGTACCTACGTTCTGTATTTTAATTTAAAAAAACCTACCTGTTACCAACTGTTCGTCTAAAATTGTGAGCCATATGTGTGTGACTATTACAGCGCCATCTGTGACAAAGCGAAAAAAGTGGTCCAACTAAAACATTCATATTTCTTTACGTACTACACGAATATGTAATAAAAAATGGGGGTTCCTATTTTAAAAAACGCCGTTGATATCCGTTTGACCTATGGCAGCGCCATCTAGCGGGCCATCCATAGCCCATCTGGTTTCCCCCTTCAAGCTAGACAAGTTTCGTTCATTGTAGTTTTTTCGTTTGACGCTTATTTCGTGATATATTTGGCCCGGTTACGATCAATCGACCACCCTGTATACGCACCTGCAGTGAGAACGTGGGGACAGCAACGGCTTGTGAGTTACACACCTGGTTGGTTTGTTTGGTTTTCTGGACGCTCAATTGCGCGGTCATCAGCGATTACACACCTCTCTCCTCCTCTTGTCACATAGTTCTGTTTCATTCTGTTCTAATGATTTTGCTTCAGATTTCTTCATTTTTGTGTCTGTTGCATTCAGTCTAAGCCCATTTTTAAGGAACCAAGGTTCAAGTTGTTTTGAAGTATTTTTGACACTTTCTGGGATTATTTCACGAACGTCATTTGATATATCGCCAGGAAGTAAAACTGAATGTATATCACTACCAAATGGGACGTCATTTATTTAGAAAAGGAACAGACAGGGTCCCAACGTCGAACTTACGGGACCCCTTGGGAAATAGTTTTTCAGTTTCAGGAGTAACTGCTTGAATTTGAAGTTACAATTAGTCTCAATTTTCTGTTGAGTAAGAGACGAAACATTGTAAAGTATTGTCAATATGTCCGTATATTTGTAATTTGGTAAAAGTGAGGAATGGTACACTGTATCGATTGTTTCCTGTGACCTTTCTACCCTTATCTAATGACGAGAATGTCTTTTGAATAAACTCATTTCTGGTTGGAATCCAAACTAAGATATTACCGTATTTGTTTTGCTGCAGTCTTTCAATACACTAGAGAAGACCGGCAAAAGAGAAATAGGTAATTTCTCATATCCTGACGCACTCTCTGGTAGAGTAATAGCTGCGTTTCGGCATACACTCGAAGAAAAAAAAAAGTATGCCGGTGAAACTAAGTGAATGGGACGGAAATCGGTAGATGTGATGTACATGTACAGACAAAAGACTGGCTACCGCTTCAGAAAAAACTGGTTGCTTTGTCCAAGGGAAACAGCTTCATGAAATGAGCAAGACTTTGGTCAACCTTCGGCCCTTGTCCAAAGCAGTTATTAGGCTTGGCATTGACAGAGTTGTTGGAGGTCCTTCTGACGGATGTCGTATCAAATTTAGTCAAACTGGCGCGTTAGATCGTCAGAATTCCGAGTTGGTTGGAGGGCGCTGCTCGTAATGTTCCAAACGATATTTATTGGGGAGGTATCCGGTGACCTTGCACTCTCGTCGTGTCCAGGTGAGTGTTATCTTGTTGAAATGTAAGCCCAGGGCCGGCCGGAGTGGCCGTGCGGTTCTAGGCGCTGCAGTCTGGAACCGAGCGACCGCTACGGTCGCAGGTTCGAATCCTGCCTCGGGCATGGATGTGTGTGATGTCCTTAGGTTAGTTAGGTTTAATTAGTTCTAAGTTCTAGGGGACTGATGACCTCAGGAGTTAGCTCGCATAGTGCTCAGAGCCATTTGAACCATTTTTTTGTAAGCCCAGGATGACTTGCCATGAAGGGCAATGGCACGGAGAAACGGAGCATAGAATATCTAAGACATACCACTGTGCTGTGAGGGTGCCACGGATGACAATCAAAGGGGTCTTGCTGTGAAAACAAACAACACCCCATAATATCATACCTGTTTGTTGGGCCATATGGCAGGTGTGTCCCACCGCTGCCCAGAAGGTCTCCAGACACGTATCCGACATGGAATCTCGTTGGCTGGAGTGGAATTGTCTCGAATGTTGAGTCCCACTTTGAACTGAGTCCCGGTGACCGGACCAGGTGGAAAGCCATTGTGGACTTACATTTCAGCAAGATAATGCCCGACCGTACAGGGCAAGAGTGCTACTAGAATGAGATTTTCACTCTGCAGTGGAGTGTGCGCTGATATGAAACTTCCTCGCAGATTAAAACTGTGTGCCGGGCCGAGACTCGAACCCGGAACCGTTGCCTGGAGTGCTAGTTCTGCAAGGTTCGCAGAAGAGCGTCTGTGAAGTTTGGAAAGTAGAAGACGAGGTACTGGCAGAATTGAAGCTGTGAGGGCGCGTCATGAGTCGTGCTTGTGTAGCTCAGTTGGTAGAGTACTTGCCCGCGAAAGGCAAAGGTCCCGAGTTCGAGTCTCGGTCAAGCACACAGTTTTAATCTGCCAGGAAGTTTCAAGAGTTACTACTACTTGTCTTCGTACTAGCCAAACCATACCTTGGTCAGCTAGGTCCCTCCAATAAACTTAGTACTTTTGGAGCATTGTTGACAGGACGCTCCAATCAGCCCGGGACTTTGACAATCTACCGAGTCAACTGGACGAAATTTGGCACAGTATTCTCAGGAGGACATCCAACAACTCTATCAGTCAATGCCAAGCCGAATAGTTGCTTGCACAAGGGAGTTATTGACTTGCAAAATTTGTGAAGCACTTTCTCTTCTATAAATCATCCAATTTTTATAAAACTCTACATCACATCTACTGACTTCCGTCTCATTAGGATAATTCCTTCGGGGTATATTTTTTTCCTTATAGATCACGGTATTTCATCCCACATGGATGAAGTTTTTTTTTAAAGACATTGTTTAGTTTTGGATGACTTCTTTTCATAATGTTTAAATATGTGTTCTCGTTGTTTACCAACATTATGGAATTTGGCTTGTCTTGACAGGCTACCGTATCTACATCTAGGAAGATGAAACAATGGCCATTTGAACAGAGCTTACTAAAATATAATTTCAAATCACATTTCAGAATTTCTTGTCGTTCGACCTTTACTTCTAATTCTGACTGAACAACTGGCCACACTGCTTTTGTCTTGTTTCTGCGCTGGAGGCAGAATATACTACAAGCCATTTTTTAAGCAGCCAGTACAACGTTTCTGAGTATAGCTTTACAGCTTTAATAAGGATTTCTGTTTCATTTTAGATCACTGCGGAGCTGTCTCTTTCTGGGACGAGAGATTTTTATTCTGTGTGTAATCCACGTAAGTTTACTGCTTACTTTGTTTTGGGAATTTCTGGGAGGAAATGATTCAGCGAACACGTCTAGTAAACAGTCAATGAACTTGTCATAGTTTCTGGAGCTTGAACTGAAGTGCTCTACAGGCCAGCTTACGTCAGTTAGTTTACTGTGAAAAGAATCATGTTATTTTTACTGAACTTTCTTTTTATACAAATTTTGGAGATTTTAGTTTATCTAGTTTTAGGTGCTCAAGAAAAAAAGGTGAATGATCCAAAATACCTATGTCTGAACAGTATCTATTTGCATTTTCAAACTGATAGTTTGTAATATTACTATCAGTACTGGTGGCTGATCTACTGCTTTCGATAGTAGCTTCAGAAGAATTTAGTACGAAACTATATTTCTGAATTAAGTCACGAAATTTTATGGCTAAACTGCTTTCAGATAAAACATGTAAGTTGAAGTTTGTAGCGATCACGACTTCTTTTCTTACTTTAATTCTGTAGTTTCTCTAAGAGACACTGAAATTTAGGTAAGAAATTTTTTTTTTCAGCATTTCCAGGCATGCTGTAGACTGCTGGATTCAGATTACTTAAATTTACACCGCGTCTGTCAAACACATTTCCTTCATTCAAATAATTAAAATTTTCTCTACATTTATAATTTATTGAAGAAGCAACAAGAATGCAGGAGTCTCCATGAGATGCATTTCTCCTACAAAACATGCTAGTTATCTTAAAATTATTAACAGTATTTAAAACGTTTATACAGTCTTCTGACCAGTGTTCAGTTAGGCAGATGTTTTTGATAGTCACACAATCTGTATGTAGAATTTTAAGTTCATCGATTTCAGGATATTTAAGTTCGGTAGATCTGCCGTTAAGCCACTGATATTCCAGTACATCGCTAGAATATCTTTTTTCTTCTTGACTACTGTTTCATATGGGCCCTTCATTTACTATTTACGCATTGTGTTTTCAATTTGTACCTTCAATTTGTCACCCCCAACTGAATGTGTTAGTTTCTCTTATTTGTGTAGCATTTTACACACGTCTACAATCATTTTCGTTAAGTTCGTAGAGTCTAACCTACTGAGGTGTAGGTCATCTTTTCCCAGACATTTCTCACTCAGAAACTTATTTATGTCAATGAACATACACTTTTCCCTAATGTCACTGTTTTTCTGTTGACGAAGTATTATTTTCTGATCTTGCATGATTAATACCACCAATTACCAGCTTGGAGGTTGCGTACACAACAGATCTCGTGAGTCACTGACGACTTATTTCTCACAGTTGCTGCGACAGAGTTTGAGCCCGCGTGGATTAAAGCATCTTTAGAGCTATTGGTACTTTCAGTTTCAGCCGTGCATTTTTCACGTTCAATACGGTTTTTTTAAAATGTTTGTTTAGCTGGTGGGATCGAATTCCAAGCTGAACATTAGCCTTACAGGCTGGCACAATAAAGTGTTTAAAGAAGAATCGTCCATTATCAGGAAATCATTTTTGTCACCTTTCATTGTAGCACTTACACGTTTGTCCTTTTTATCATAGGCAACCGTTTTCCATTTATATTTGTCGCTTGATATTAAACCGACGACATTGTCTGTACCACACGTATGCGGATTTTTACCACTTTGCTCTGTACCGGTAATCGGTTGTTTTCCACCTACAGAGCTTTCTTTCACTAACTGGTTCAGCATTTGCTTCTTTTACATTAAACTTTCCGTTTCATCGTTTCAGTGCCACTCTGATGCAATTTAATGACATCTTCTTTAGTGTTCACTGTACTCACGAGTTCAGAATGTAAACGTGAACCTAAACGTACGGCCATGGAGAATCATCTTTTAGGAGTTTTAAATACACATTCGCAGACTTTTCGTGTAGCCAGCAACTACATTTCACACAAAAGATACATTTCACGATGCATATTGAACGCTCGCTACTCTACCAACTATTTAATTTAACCTTTTTAGAGGACTGAGATATGTCGTTGCATTCTTTCATCGGCGACCATAGCAGTCACGCGGTTCCGGACTGAAGCGCCTAGAACCGCTCGACCATCGCGGCCGGCGCCATATTAGTCACTTAAAATCACAACACGTAAGTGCTATGTAGAGAACACCATAAAGCGAACATCATAGTCAGTAACAATGGAATCGTTATGTATTTGATGAAAATTCTAACAGTCACACCAGATGGTGGTGTAATTATTACCGAATACTGTAAGTTTCTGCTATAACCAAAAGGTGAAACTCGAAATGAGAAACACTACGTAAACGATAACATGATTCCTACATTCGAACAGATATAATAAGTTCATACGCAATTGTCCACAGTTTGCACTACTGGGATAGGTATTACCTCACTCAAACAAACACTCTGAAGAATCATAATGTCACCAACAAATTGGACACTGTACTGCGACTCAAAATAATGAGAGATGTTTTATTTTAATTTACATATTACACTGAACTGAAAACATTAACCATTATCGCCAAGGAGTATAATACGGTGGCAGCCTACATTTATTCTGAGTGTTTCTAAGAAACACTTAAGCGCTCATAGAAATAATCATTTTAAGCCTTATCATTTTAAACAGAATTTTTAACAAAAAAGATTGAATTCACTTTTTACTGCCAAGCAAATCATAGTATGGAAAGTCGTAAGTTGTTTTTTTGTGGGTAGATGAGGAGGACGTCGAGGGGTGCTTGTAAAAGAGATTCTTCTTATTCATGACCTTCCAAAGGGTAGAACTGAGGCTTGAACAAATTAGAAAGAAATATACGTGAGACTTCGTACCAGTATGGTTTTGCAAAGGAAACGAGTTAATTTCTACAGATATGTGTATCCGAAAAACGTTTTGTCCCCGAAGTGGAGCCATAGCTTTCTTTTTCTTTTCCTTTTTCCGAACCGCACTTGAGGGGTGAAAACTACTCTCCGGAAAACAGTTGAACAAAGTGTACTAAACTGAGTAAGTGTTTCTTGTCCAAGAAAACACGGTTTTCTGTTACAAGACTAAACTTGTCCCATGTGTAGTGATAGTGCTCCCCATTTTATCGCCAGCGAAGTATGAGGAAGAAACGTGCGTAGCATACCCAGGACGAAGAGGCCTCCTCCGAGAGCGGCCTTCTGGTTGACGGTGAGGAGGAAGGGCCTCGCGCACGCGATGTCCACTGGCCACATGGCTGATGCTGCCGCCGCCGCTGCTACAAGACTGACTGCCAGCCCTGTAACTGAGACACGAGCTGGGAGACCAGAAACCGGAGACCAACCCGTCACGGCGGTCGCGCGCTCCTCCACCAGAACAGCGTCACGCCACAGTCTCCCGTACATCTCAACACCACACTAGCGGCGTCGTAGGCGGTGGCGTATCTGTTGTAATCGCGCAAAATCTTCAAAAATGCTTCAAATGGCTCTGAGCACTGTGGGACTTATCTTCTGAGGTCATCAGTGCCCTAGAACTTAGAACTACTTAAACCTAACTAACCTAAGGACATCACACACATCCATGTCCGAGGCAGGATTCGAACCTGCGACCGTAGCGGTCACGCGGTTCAAACTGTAGCGCCTAGAACCGCTCGGCCACCTCGGCCGGCGCAAAATCTTCCTTATTACCTTCGTTCAGCGGTTATACTATACACGCAACGCTGATATGGGATCGAACGAAGCGAAAGCTACAAGAGAGAAGTGAGATAATTTTAAGCTTAACGTTCGTACACTGTCGATGATATGAATATCAGCAGAACAATTTTTTGTAAAGTGGCATCGTTTGAATTGAAGTTCCACCAGCGGTATTTTTCTGCCTAGTGGCCGGTAACGCCCCAGTCACCTGCCCTGGAGGTTAGCGTATTTTCGCGGCAGTGTACCTTTCGTCGCCTTGCCGCTGCTGTCCGGTAAGGCGTTTTGTTCGACAGCCTCCTTGATTGTGTTTCTGATTCTGTTTCTTTTGGACTACTTTGGTCGTAGTGGTTCCTTCTGATTCTGGATGTTCTAAACACCGGATTCTGAAGACTCAGTGCTGTCCGCCGGTTCCTCCTTGCTAGGGTTATTCCATCGTTGTGTTGGTTATCAGGCATTAGGTAAATGTTGCAGGAGTGTTGGCCGGCGTTTAAACTGTCACTAGTATGAGTTGCCATCCGGTAAAGTGATACTACTCTTGGCTCCCTGTCTCATCATTTATGAAGTTGAGCGACATTTACCAGGTCGATCCTTGGAGCACTGTCTGAGGCCCACTTCACTCTTGATTTGGTCAGATTGTGATGATTGTCAATAAGGCCTTCAACTGTGACTGCACTTTGTCTTAAGAATTTTTAATCAGATATTGTCTCTTAATATGATTGTCCCTTTCTTTATAATATTTTAATAAGAATTTTCTATTAGGCCTTCAACCCTAAAATTGTTTTTGAGTTATTACTATTGGGGCAGGGATAAAATACAGGGAGCGAAAGGCTATTTACAATTTGTACAGAAACCAGGTGGCAGTTATAAGAGTCGAGGGGCATCAAAGGGAAGCAGTGGTTGGGAAGGGAGTGAGACAGGGTTGTAGCCTATCCCCGATGTTATTCAATCTGTATATTGAGCAAACAGTAAAGGAAACAAAAGAAAAATTCGGGATAGGAACTAAAATTCAAGGAGAAGAAATAAAAACTTCGAGGTTCGCCGATGACATTGTAATTCTATCAGAGACAGCAAAGGACCTGAAGGAGCAGCTGAAAGGAATGGACAGAGTGTTGAAAGGAGGATATAAGATGAACATCAACAAAAGCAAAACGAGGATAATGGAATGTAGTCGAATTAAATCGGGTGATGCTGCGGAGATTAGATTAGGAAATGAGAGACTTAAAGTAGTAAATGAGTTTTGCTATTTGGGGAGCAAAATAACTGACGATGGTCGAAGTAGAGAGGATATAAAATGTAGACTGGCAATAGCATGGAAAGCATTTCTGAAGAAGAGAAATTTGTTAACATCGAGTATAGATTTAAGTGTCAGGAAGTCGTTTCTGAAAGTATTTGTATGGAGTGTAGCCATGTATGGAAGTGAAACATGGACGATAAATAGTTTGGACAAGAAGAGAATAGAAGCTTTCGAAATGTGGTGCTACAGAAGAATTTTGAAGATTAGGTGGGTAGATCACATAACTAATCAGAAGGTGTTGAACAGAATTGGAGAGAAGAGAAATTTGTGGCACAGCTTGACTAGGAGAAGGGATCGGTTGGAAGGGCATATTCTGAGGCATCAAGGGATAACCATTTTAATATTGGAGGGGAGCGTGGAGGGTAAAAGTCGTAGAGGGAGACCAAGAGATGAATACACTAAACAGATTCAGAAGGATGTAGGTTGCAGTAGGTACTGGGAGATGAAGAAGCTTGCACAGGATAGAGTAGCATGGAGAGCTGCATCAAACCAGTCTCTGGACTGAAGACCACAACAACTATTGGGGCCTTCGACCGACAAATAATTTGAATCTCTTGTAAATAAGGCCTTCAGCCATTAATGCAATTTGTCTAAAGAAATTTTAATTAGATATTGTCTTAACAGTCAAATTTGATAACTGTTCGTTATTATCAACCTCATATGCAATTTGTTCCAAATAAAGTGTACGTGATAAAAATTAAAAAAAAAGAATACTGAGCAGCCAACGGTAACTGAGTAAGGTCCCATCCACACCTAAATCTGCCTTTCCCTAAGTACCACGTTTCATCTACCTTCATAGGAAAACATTTGACAGAGAATAATGACATCGATTTTTGTGGGGAACCCAGCTGTGTCCATTTGCAGCAGTTCTCTAAGGACCGCTCTGAGACATTAAGATTCCGTGCACTGGCGTCTGCTAGCGGCAGACTACGCGGTGCAGCTGTATCCCTGTGGTTGGAAACGATCAGGTTACAACTGAGACTGGGTTTCAACACAAATGGCAGTCTTCACGACAGTTAGAAATTTCTTAATGAAACTAATTAATAACTCGGTAAAAATCGGAGAAAAATTTGTCTACACCTATGTATCATTGTTATCTATTTATCATCTCTGTGCCACCTCGCATCATACACAAAATTTATGTGCAACTTTTACACAAATTATTTACTGAAGTTTCTGATTCAATTTTTAGACTCAAATGCTTCATGTTCTTCAGTTTGATTGTAAAATATTACCTTGATTTGTTGGTGTTATGTCGCATCTTTCCGTTTCATTAAGAAATCCATCATTTCCCGGATCGTCCTCTTCATTCCATTTGGCCGACTGGTCGAATCGTGCAGTATCTTGAAGTCGATCAGTCGGTGGTGTCAAGGTATTCCCTTGGCCAGTGAGATCTTCACATTTGTCTCCTGCAGAACACGTGAGAGACCAACCTGGACCGTGCGGTAGCGTTCTCGCTTCCCACGCCCGGGTTCCCGGGTTCGATTCCCGGCGGGGTCAGGGATTTTCTCTGCCTCGTGATGGCTGGGTGTTGTGTGATGTCCTTAGGTTAGTTAGGTTTAAGTAGTTCTAAGTTCTAGGGGACTGATGACCATAGATGTTAAGTCCCATAGTGCTCAGAGCCACCAACCTGGACGTCAAATACATCCCAGCGCCAGGACCCAGGATATCAAGGATCAGTTAGAAAATTGCTATGATACTCGTGGGCTAGTTTGCCTCGGGAGAGGATACAACAGTTTTATGACACTCAGTCCCAACCGTATCCAGGCCACATAGGATACAGCGTCATATACACTCATGCTCATAAACTAAGGATAATGCTGATACATGGTGAAACAACTCTCTGGTGGGCGGTTTGCGGGTTTAAATCAGCTCGGGGTATGACCATGCGGTGCATCTGACCTGCGGTCGTCGCACGTTGGCGCTGCCAGCAGTCCACATACGCAGAGGTGTGTTGGTGCATGTCAGAGTACGGTGCAGAGAGTAAGTATGCAGACGTTTTCAGACTGTGTGTTGAAAATGGCTCAAAGAACACATATTGATGACGTTATGAGGGGTAGAATACTAAGGCGACTGGAGGCTGGTCAAACACAGCAGGTCGTAGCACGGGCCCTCCGTGTGCCACAAAGTGTAATCTCAAGATTATGGCAACGATTTCAGCAGACAAGAAACGTGTGCAGGCGCGACAATACGGGACGTCCACAGTGTACATCACCACAAGAAGACCGATACCTCACCCTTAGAGCCCGCAGACGGCCACAGAGTACTGCAGGCAGCCTTGCTCGGGACCTTACTGCAGCCACTGGAACAGTTGTCTCCAGACACACAGCCTACAGACGACTTAACAGACATGGTTTGTTCGCCCGAAGACCTGCATGGTGCATTCCACTGACCCCTAGTCACAGGAGAGCCAATAAAGCCTGGTGTCAAGGACACAGTACATGGTCATTGGAACAGTGGTCCTAGGTTATGTTCACGGACGAATCCAGGTATAGTCTGAACAGTGATTCTCATCTGGCGTGAACCAGGAACCAGATACCAACCCCTTAATGTCCTTGAAAGGGACCTGTATGGAGGTAGTGCTTTGATGGTGTGGGGTGGGATTATGATTGGTGCACGTCCAGCCCTGCATGTCTTTGACAGAGGAACCGTAACAGGTCAGGTGTATCGGGACGTCATGTAGCACCAGTATGTCCACCTTTTCAGGGGTGCAGTGGGACCCACCATTCTCCTGATGGATGATATTGCACGGCCCCACCAAGCTGCCATTTGGAGGAGTGCCTTGAAACAGAAGATACCAGGCGAATGTAGTGGCCTGCCTGTTCTCCAGACCTAAACCCCATCGAGCACGTCTGGGATGCTCTCGGTCGACGTATCGCTGCACCTCTCCAAACCCCTAGGACACTTCAGGAGCTCTGACAGGGACTGGTACAAGAATGGGAGGTTATACCCATCTGATCCAGAGTATGTCAACCCGTTGTGCGGCCTGTGTACGTGTGCATGTTAATCGTATCACATATTGATGTCGAGGTACATGCGCAAAAACAGTGGAATTTTGTAGTAGATGTCTTTCGGAACAGTTTTCTCAACTTATCAGCAATACCGTGGACTTATAGATCTGCGTCGTGTCTGTTCCCTATGTGCCTATGTTATTAGCGCCAGTTTTGTGTAGTTCCACGTTGTGTGATACCACATTCTGCAATTATTCTTAATTTATGAGCATGAGTGTAGATAGGTGAGCTTATGCTGTCATGTTCTTTATAAATATGACTAGATTTTGTAATGTGTGTAACACATACCCTCTCAAGCCGTGTATTTTAATTTAATTTCCTCCTCTCCTTCTGGGTGCTTGACTGTTTTCCTTTTGTCAGGCAGTCTATATGTAAATGTTTCACCAGACGTTCCGTACGATCCCAGTTTCTATGTAATCAAAACCAAGTAATTTACTGGGCCGTTCGAGATGAGAAAGGATACCTGCATGTTCGTCAAACTAGAAACATATGTGTGCACCTTGCGAAAATGATCATCGTTAACTAGCAAGGTGGGAGTGTCCACAGCATACAGATCATGAAGATGCAGAAGAACGGCTGACACTAATCACCGAGGAAACGTCCTGGTCATGCTCAACGTAGTCTGAACGAGTGGCCCAAGTCATCGTACAAAAAGCACTTCCAAAAAACTGCAGAATTGCCTCTGATCTGAACCACACTCTCCACGAACTAACGATGAAACGCCTCATTGCGCGCTGTCTGTGCACTCGATGTCCTGCGTCGTATTAAAAGAGCGTTGGAACGCACAGCGCGCTTCCAAACACCCACTGTCCTGTTGTTACTTGCCCTACTGAACAAGTGCAGCTTTATTTGCCTTTTTTGCAAGATTGTCGATTTAAAATGTCCGTTGCCGTTCCAAATGTTTGCTCGCCAACTGATTGAGATGGGCCTGCTTTCAGAGACAGAAGCAATTCCAGTCGGTTTGTAAACCGACTGTCATTGACAGGGTGTCACCCTCATTTCAGATCCCTGTTGGTTAGGATATCTTAGGACACCGATTTACATGCCAGCGAGTGATACACAGTCCGCATTGATACACCAGCAAATCGGGAAATTTCATTCACGGTGTGATTGTAGGGACGTCCGTATCTCCTTTCTGTCAATCTGTCAGGTCTCCTTATATTACTGTACAGACTCCATTCAACTATCATTTACACACCACTTCATTCCCATGATTTATTTCAGTTTTAGAGGACCACATGGCCGCTCGGTAGCGATTCTACACCAACTAGAGCGCTGCAAAGGGACCAGTGTGTTTTCTTTATGTACTCACTAACATGTCTTCCGGCGAGCTTATGATCACATCGACTGCTTGCAGGGAGACCCTCAACTATGCTGCTTGCCTTCAGCCATGCACATCTATATGAATAAATACGTAGATGTTCGTTTCTTCAAAAGCATGTGTCTCCGAAAATTCTTGATCGACTGCTCTGAAATTTTGGCTCAACGTTGCATTATAACACAGGCGTGCTATAGATACGCAACACGACATGGTATGGACTCGACTAATGTCTTAGTAGTGCTGGATGGTAATGATACCATGAATCCTGCAGAGCTGTCCATAAATCCGTAAGAGAACGAATGGGTGGAGATCTCTTGTGAACACCACTTTGCTAGGCATACCTGTGGAGTTTGATGGCCATCGGAAGTGTTTAAATTCAGAAGAGTTCAGAAATGGTTCAAATGGCTCTGAGCACTATGGGACGTAACATCTATGGTCATCAGTCCCCTAGAACTTAGGACTACTTAAACCTAACTAACCTAAGGACATCACACAACACCCAGTCATCACGAGGCAGAGAAAATCCCTAACCCCGATGGGAATCGAACCCGGGAACCAGGGCATGGGAAGCGAGAACGCTACCGCACGACAATTCAGAAGAGTATTCCTGGAGCCACCCTGCAGCAGTTCTGGACGTGTGGGGTGTCACATTAAGTGGGATTGTTGAAGTCCGTCGGAATGCGCAATGGACATGAAATGAATGGCTGCAGGTAATCAGACAGGATGCTTATGTACGTTTTTCCTGTCAGAGTCGTATCTAGACGTATCAGGGGACCCCTATCACTCCAACTGCTCACGCCACACACCATTATAGAGCCTCCACAAACTTGAACAATCCCTGTTGACATGCAGGGTCCATGGATTAATGAGGCTGTCTCCATACCCGTATAGCCGGCCGGAGTGACCGAGCGGTTCTAGGCGCTACAGTGTGGAACCGCGTGACCGCTACGGTCGCAGGTTCGAATCCTGCCTCGGGCGTGGATGTTTGTGATGTCCTTAGGTTAGTTAGGTTTAAGTAGTTCTAAGTTCTAGGGGACTGATGACCTCAGCAGTTAAGTCCCATAGTGCTCAGAGCCATTTGAACCATTTGAACCGTACCCGTATGCGTCCATCCGCTTGATACAATTTGAAACGAGACTCGTCCGACCAGGCAACGTGTTTCCAGTCATCAAGCATCCAATGTCGGTGTTGACGGGCCTAGAAGAGGTGTAAAGTTTTGTGTTGTGCAGTTATCAAGAGTACACGAGTGGGTCTTTGGCTCCGAAAGCCCACATCGATGATGTTTCGTTGAATGGTTCGCACGCTGACACTTATTGACGGCCCAACACTGAAATCTGAGGAAGGGTTGCACTTCTGTCACGTTGAGCGATTCTCTTCAGTCGTCGTTGGTCCCGTTCTTGCAGGATCTTTTTCCGCCCGCAGCGATGTCGGAGATTTGATATTTTACCGGATTCCTGACATTCATGGTAACTCGTGAAACGGTCATACCGGAAAGTCCCCGCTTCATAGTTACCTCAGAGATGCTGTGTCCCATCGCTCGTGCGCCGACTATAACATCACGTTCAAAGTCACTTAAATCTTCATAACCAGCCAGTGCAGCAAGAGTAACCGATCTAACAACTGCGCCAGGCAGTTTTTGTCTTATATAGGCATTGCCGACCGCAGTGCCGTATTCTGCCTGTTTACATATTTCTGTATTTGAATACGTATGCCGATACCAGTTTCTTTGGCGCCTCAGTGTATATAAAACGTTTCCCTATTATTAAATTCATAAAAATTATGTATCACACATATTAAAAAATAGTTGAGCTATATAAAATCACACACATATCCCAAGCCAACCTTGTGCCTTCCGGAGATTTGCGATTGAGAACATTTACAGTTTCTATACAAGTTAAAACGTAGATGCTAGTTTCTTCAAAATATCAGATCTCAGAAACTTATTCAGAGACTGCTTTAAAGTTTTGACACAACATTGCTTTCGAATACTCAAGTATTTTTTCATATGCCTATTGGAACGCCATCTGGTATATATGACATATGTATGTTGCTACACCGGGGTTCTCTGCAAAAGCGATCGGCAACCATTCTGACACCTCGGGCATGCGTGCAGCCTACATGGCAGCTGTACACCTTACCGTCTGAACTTTCCATGTCGCAGTAACGGACGGACACCAGGCGGCGCCACCAGCGCTAACAGAGGCCGCCACTTGGAAGGGACCTATTCCCGTCCGCCAAAAACGTATACAGAAAACAGTACCTCGAGTATTTAAAATCGTTAATCTCCGAGAGTTCTTGATCGATTGCTCTGAAATGTTGCTACAACGTTGAATTTAGGTAGATAATTCTTTAATACAGATACATTTGTGTTTGTGTTTATGTGTGTGTGTGTGTGTGTGTGTGTGTGTGACAGAAAGGAAAACACTGTTACCAAAAATCTCAAAGTGCCTTTCCGATTTACTTCAAATATTTATATGTTACTGTAACAAAAGTTTAGACACACATAGACTATATACATTTTAGTATATAAATATTTATATAAAGGAAGCGATAGTGGAACGTTGTTAGCAAACAGGGAAGTTGTATTTATGGCTTATTGGTTTATGATTAGAATACTACTGCAGAGTCGGAATTTGCAACAATAATAAACGAGGCTCAAGGTCAAGGAAGACGAGGTGGGTAGAATGAACATATGGGCAGGTGAAGATGAATAAAGAGGGGGGAGGGGTAGAAAGAGATGCTGAGAGAGGGGGAGGAGAGGAGCCAGGAGGACATGGAGAGTGAGACAGTGGGAGGAGTAGGAAATGGATTAAAAAAGGGGGAAGTGGAGACGAACGGAGGCAGGGGAGAGGAGGAGATTAGAACGTATATCCAAATCCCATACATATTAGAACGCTTGCTTTCACTTTGATTTCTTTTCCACTTAATCAGCCTGAGCCACCGCTAGTTTCTAATATCATTTACGCACCTTCCATTAGCTCGTCACTTCCATCTTTTACTGGCCCTTGAAATCCAGCAAATAACTTCCTTGAACTATCTGCTATCTATTGCCCCTGTTCAAAATCTCACTGACTTTCAATTCGTATTCTACATCTAGATGGATAATTCGCAACTCACACTTAAGTGTCTGGCAGAGGGTTCATCGAACCACCTTCACAATAATTCTCTACTATTGAAAGGTGATCGTGGCAGGGGACGCCACAATGGAAGGAGATTCTGGCAGGGGACGCCAAAATGAAAGTGATCCTGGCAGGGACGCCAATGTGAAGGTCAGCCCGTTTGTGGGCTATAAAAAAAAATGTTTGATTGAGAACCTGGCAGGGTCGTACACAGTGAAAGATGACGCTTGGGGTGACTATATAAAAGGGATGATTTGATTGAGAAGGCAAGCAAAATTTAGTTTACTGACAACATTTATTCACCCCCCCCCCCAAAAAAAAAAAAACAAAGGCAGACATATTTAAAGTTAAATAAATTTTGTTAGAACATTGTAAACAACTAACAGGTGGTTTAACACCACAATGGACAAGGACCCTGGGTGGCAAAAGTGAGTCAAGTACTTTGGCCCTAAAAATGTGTATGGCGTTATCTGAATTGTTCTGACGCTGAGCAGACTTTGATTGATGATCTACAGAAGTCTATATGGGTGCCGCTGAGAGCAAGTGGCGATTGGGATTTGTACGCCCAGACAAGGCCGGAGCAGCAGTACATTACCCTGTTTGCTTTCACAGCGAAGTAACTTGCAGCTGGCGGGACGTGTGCAGTAGAGACGAGTCGTAAGCCGGCACCTGTGAATCTATCGCAGCCATGAAAGAAATGCAAAATTTCACGATATAGCGATCAGGCAGACGGATCGCAATTTACTCTCTAATAGAGCCCTGAAATCTCGGTCGATTTCAGTGTGTTACACACCCGTTCGCTGGTCGTACCAATTACGAATCTGGCTCACTTATACGACAGAGTGCACAAGGATGCCAAACCTCAAGACTGGTAAACCAAGAACGAATAAGTGTGCCCTCAGCAAACAAGTAGTCCACGAGTTTGAAGTCACACTGTCAGTACAGTGAAAATTCACCACAGGCTCCCCAGTCTAACTACTCACAGCTGAAGTCAGTCTTAGGACAGGTGCCAAGTACCAACCACACATGCCATAGCTTCGACTAGAGGTTGCTTCCAGACTGTAGTCCAGAACCAGAGAGCCTTGCACCTCTCCAGATAAAACAAAATTCCGTTTTCCCACAAAGTGCATGAATGACACCGCCTTCAGCCCGTCTTGAGCCAACCACAGAGCTTTAGAGGCGCTAAATCTCCCATCCTACGTGACAGCACAAACTCACGACGAACCAAGCATTGTCATGCTGGAAACCCGTCTCGACTAGGAAGTGCTATGTCAGCCCTATACAGCCGAGGGCCCGTCCGGCAAGATTTACTGAGGAATGGGCATGCCGCCCCTTGCTTTCAACTTCCAAACACGCCGTTTCTACGAACTAAGAACCATAAAAATACCTCACGCTTTTAGCGTCCTACCAGGCTCCTTCAACACCTGCTCAGGTCGTTAACTTTCTGGAGTCTCGCACAAGTTGCGTAACGTTGTAACAAAATCTTCATGAAGAATACTCGTAGATGAGAGAGTAACTTGTCCTCTCTTAGTATTCCAATCTCGAACAGAGAGCAGGAAAAACAACACTTATATCTTTCCTCACGAGCTCTGGTTTCCCTTGTTTTATTATGATTATCGTTTCTCCCTGTGTTGGTCGGCGTCAACAAAATGTTTTCGCATTTAGAGGAGAAAGTTCGTGATTCAAATTTCGTGAGAAGATTCCGCTGCAACGAAAAAAAAAACCTTTATTTTAATTATATCCGTCCCAAAACAAAACCTCTATCATGTCAGTGACAATCTCTCCCCTATTTCGCGATAATACAAAACTTGGTGCTCTGCTATGAACTTTCTCCATGTACACCATTAATCCCCTCTGGTAAGAATCCCACGCCACACAGCAGACTCCAAAATAGCATGGACAAGCGTAACGTAGGCAGTCTCTTTAGTAGATCTGTTGCAGCTTCTAATTCTTCCGCCAGTAAAACGCAGTCTTTGGTTTGCCTATCCCACAACATTTTCTATGTGTTCTTTCAAATTTAAGTTGTTCGTAATTCTAATTCCTAGGTATTTAGTTGAATTTACAGCTTTAGATTTGATTGAATTATCGTGTAAGCGAAGTTTAACGAATTACTTTTAGCATTCATCTGGATGATCTCTCACTTTTCTTTATTTGGGGACAATTGCCGATTTTAGGACCATACAGATATCGTTTCTAAATCTTTTTGCAATTTTTTTGTCTCCTGATGGCTTTACTAGACGATAAACGACAGCACCATCTGCAAACAGCTTAAGACGGCTGCTCAGATTGTCACCTAAATCGTTTGTATCAGTGGCGTAGCGTGGTTGTAAAGGTTGGGGAGACTTTGCAGTTATTATAGGGACACAAAATAGTACAATAATTTAAACAAATGAAACAAAATGCATCAAACAACAACAACAACTACTACTACTACTACTGTTACTACCACTACCACCGCCACTAATAATAATAATAACTTGTTAAAGAAACGAACACAAATTTGTAGAACTCCAGTAGCAAGAGAAGAAGCACTTATATTTTCTTGTACACAAGTGCAATGCGCCTGTCTTTTCTTTCCAAGAATAAGTCTGTAACTCGGCCTACAAAGATCTGATCACTGGATAGCTCTCCAAGTAGTGTCTTTTCTATTGCTAACGCGCTCAAATTCTTCACTTGTTTAAGAGTACTCACGCTTCGTTCACTGCTTGCTGTAGTTGCGGGTAGAGTCAAAACCAAACGCAGGAACTTCGGTGTTTCTTCATAAACGGAGTCTAAATCATTTTTGACAATGAACTTTAAGAGGATTCTGGGAGATAAGTGTTTTTTCTCATCAGCTTATATGTTACACAGTTCATTTTCAAGTTGTTCTTGTTTGAAAAAGGGGTACTGTTCTAACAATTGGAGCAGTTACCACTTTGGGAATTCTGTTTGATAGTTCGGGAAACACTTTTCGTTCAAAAGTTCAACAAACTGAATTTGTGGAACGTCTTGAAACTTTCTTTCCATCCGAACAATTTGCAAATCCAGTATCTCGTATTGTAGGGCCCTGAGGGATGTCTTTTAACTATCACACAATGATAAGTTGCCATTCAAACGCAATCTGCATTCAATGCATTCATCAACGAATGTTTCCATTCTTAATTGTCGTAAGTTTCTCAAAAAAATTCTTATTTCGTCGTGGCAAGCAGTTATACTGACAGATTTTGACTGAAGAATATTAGAGAGATGATCAACATAAACAAAGCACCCTCGGCAGAAACAAAGCAAGTAGACAAACGTAGGATCACCCATCCGCCGTTTCATTCCCACAGCACAGCTCAAAGATTCTGGGTCATCAAATATATAATAAAAAACACTATATAGCCCTGAGAAATGACTAGATGTTGTTGAAACTGCCCTGGAACGAAAGTTCCAGCGAGTGTTGCTTGCAAAAAAATGTTCAAATGTGTGTGAAATCTTATGGGACTTAACTCCTAAGGTCATCAGTCCCTAAGCTTACACACTACTTAACCTAAATTATCCTAAGGAAAAACACACAAACCCATGCCCGAGGGAGGACTCGAACCTCCGCCGGAATTAGCCGCACAGCCCATGACTGCAGCGCCTAAGACCGCTCGGCTAATCCCGCGAGGCTGTTGCTTGCATGTGGCAATTTAAATCTTGTCTCAGTTAGCAATACAGTTCGTTTTGATGATTTGCTGGGAAACGAATGGAATGCAGTAAGATCACTTACAAACATGCGTACTTGTCATACGATTTTGGAGAACTGTAACAGTACCAAATTCAGTTGGTGTGCGTAGCAATGAATAAACAGCGCACAGGGACAGAACTGCTTCACCATATGTTGTAGTCCTCTTTCTCTGCCCGCCATTACTGAAGCGCCATCATATGTTTGACCAACCACTTTTCCTTCCACATTCCATTTTTTCAATACTGCATGAATAATGTTTGACAAACCTTCAGCATTTTTATTTCCAGAAACATCGTAAAATCCAACAAATCTTTTCTGCAATACAGTACCTGAATATTATACTCATTTGACTCTTGCATGACACATCCAGGTAGTTACTGGATAGTTGCTGGAGGATTCGTCTTCTGGATGGCCGTGAAAGGCTAGTTCTTGTTTACAAAGAAATACAATTGCGTGAATAAGATGAGCCAATACTCTCCTGGTGGATGCAACTTGTTTGTTGTATTTTATTGCTGTCAGACGAACGGCTACAGAAAGGGCAATTCTACTTTTGCTCAATAACTGAAATGATTCTTTGTTCTGCAGGTGACGTTTTGATACCTGGTGCTTTTGTGCTTTCCTGTCAAAGTTCTTTACTGCACAAATGCCCTCATTGCATCATTCCTTTTCACCACCAAACAGAAGACAGATATAACAATATAATCAGTTATTAACTGCATTCGCAGTCAGCCAAGAATACTTTTCGTACTAGGCTGTCTGAAAAGTGCGTTTTTGTTTGGCTTCACTTAAAACTACACTGAGTATAGAAGTAGGTCGTTTGTCCTTCAATTCGCACTTTTTTTCGTACGTTAATGTAGAAAAAGGTATTTTTTATAAAGATTCTATAAGGTGTTCAGTTGCTGGCTCACTCATGTTGGCGACACAACGAAAATATGCACTAAAATCACACAAGAATGAATATGAACACAAACCGCGCGGGAGAGACTAGTCTCGATACCTGCTAGCCAAGTACAGCGCACCGGCCTTCGTGGAAGAGGAGAAGTGGAGGGGAGCCGAGAACGCTCAGGCGCACACAGCCAGGTAAGGGAAGGGAGGCAGAGACTGAGAGCAGTCGAGTCTCAAGCAGGCAGACACACCAATACACAGGGTGCGGCGGCGCGGGCTACAAAACTGATGTCTTCGCACATTTAGTGCTCTTAGTAGAAAGTTGTTTATATTTCTGTTATGAATTACTATTGCAGATTTCTTAAGGACGAATACAGGGGAGACTAAGTCTCAAAGTCTCCCCTCACGCTACGCCACTGGTTTGTGTGGATAAGGAACAGCAGTTGTCCTATAAAACTAGATTGGGGAACGCAAGAAATCACTTCTGTGCAACGCTATGACTTTAATTACTACGAACTGTGGCCTATTTGACAGGAAATCACGAATACAGTCACATAACTGAGACGATATTCCGTAAGCACGCAAGTTCACTACAAGCCGCTTGTATGGTACAGCGTCAAAAGCCTTTTGAAAATCTAGAAATATAGAATCAATTTGAAATTCCTTGTCAACAGCACTCAACATATCGTGTGAGTCAAGAGCTGATTGTGTTTCACAAGAACGATGTTTTCTAGAACTGTGTTGATTGTGTGTCAATAGTCCGTTCTCTTCGAGATAATTCATAATGTTCGAACACAATATATATTAAAAAATCCTGATGTGTATTGATGTTAATGATATTCGCCTGTAATTTAGTGGATTACTCCTACTACCTTTCATGAATATTGATGCGACTTTCCTGTCTTTGGGTACGGATCTTTCGTCGAGCGAACGGTTGTGTATGATTGTTAAGTATGGAGCTATTGCACCTGAAAGGAACCTGATTGGTATACAGTCTGGCCCGGAAGGTTTGCTTTTGTTAAGTGATTTAAGTTGCATCACTACTCCAAGGATACCTGCTTCTAGGTTACTCATGTTGGCAGCTTTCTTGATTCTAATTATGTAACATTTACTTCGTCTTCTTTGGTGAAGGAATTTCGGAAGCCTGTGTTTAGTAACTCTGCTATGTCGTCTATAGAATTTCGATTGTTATTGCGCAAAGAAGGTATTGATTGTGTCTTGCCGCTAGCATGCTTTACATACGACCAGAATCTTTTTGGATTTTCTGCCAGGTTTCTAGATGAAGTATCGTTATGGAAACTATTAGAAACATCTCGCATTGATGTCTACCTTGAATTTCGAGCTTCTGCAACAGATCACCAATCTTGGAGATTTTGCTTTCGTTTAAATTTGGCATGCTTTTTTCGTTGTTTCTGCAACAATGTTCTGACCCGTTTTGTGTACCAAGTGGGGATCACGTCCAGTGTTTGTTAATTTATTTGGTATACATCTCTCAATTGCTGTCGATATTATTTCTTTGAATTCAAGCCATATCTGGTTTAAGCTTACATTGTTAATTTGGAAGAGAGTGAAAATTGTCTCTCGGGCAGGCGTCAAGTGAATTTTTATCTGCTTTTTCGAATAGGTGTATTTTTCGTTGAGTTTTGGAGGATTTTGAGATTACCATATTGCCTCGTTACGACAACCCTCTTTTCACTAATCTGTATCCGTTTTGATGCTCGTTATTAGCTCATGATTATTTGTAGCTAAGGGGTCAAGCAGGTTTTCACAACCGTTTACTGTTCGCATGGGCTCGTTAACTAACTGCTCGAAATAATTTTGAAAGAATGCGTTTAGCCCAGTTTCGAATGATGTTTTATGCATACCTCCTGATTTAAACATGTATTTTCACCAAAACATCGAGGGTAAATTAAATTCAGCACCAAATGTAATTGTATGAGTCGGTCCGTGTTAAAAATCAAACTTAAGTTTTCTTTGAATGTTTTAACAGTTGTATCATATGAGTTGGGATGTCGGTAAAAGGATACAATTATTATTTTATTCCGGTTGCTAAGAATGACCTCTGCCCATTCTAACTCAAAGGATCTATGCACTTCAGTTTCACTATAAGATAAACTACTTCTAGCAGCAACAAGCACGCCACTGCCAACTGTGTTTAGCCTTTTCCTTTCTGAACACAGTTAGGTCCTTTCCAAAAATTCCGGCTGAATTTATCTCTGGCTTTATCCAGTTTTCATCGCCTATAACGATTTGAGCATCAGTGTTTTCCATTAGCGCTTGGAGCTCTACACAACTACGACAGTTTATAACTGCTATACCGATGGTTCCTGCATCTTCACTCTTCCTGTGTTCGACGTGCCCCCTTTTAGCTTGAAGCCCTTTTTATGTTTCCCCGAGACCCTCTAACCTAAAAAATTGCCCAGCCAACGCCACACATGCCCTGCTATCCGTGTAGCCGCCTCCTGCGCGTAGTGGACTCCTGACCTATTTGGCGGAACCCGAAACTCAATCACCCTATGGCACTAGTCAAGGAATCTGCAGCCTTCACGGTCGCAGAACCATCTCAGCCTCTGATTTAGACCCTCCACTCAGATCTATACTTGACGTCCTCAATCGGTCTTGTCGACTGTGCTGCATATGGTGAGCTCTGCTTTCATCTTACAAGCAAGACTCCAGCTTTACCACTTCTGTCAGCAGGTCGAAACCAGAGAGAATCCCTTCCAGTCCAAAACGATACACATAATTGGTACCGACGTGAGCCACTACCTGCCGTTAGCTGCACCCTGTGCTCTTCATGGCATCCAGAAGGATCTGTTTGGAATGACTCCATCCAGTAAGTACACGGAGTGCCCATTGGCTTTCTTCCCCTCCTTGGCCTGCCATGTCCCTAGGCGGTCCCACAACACGCCTAACATTGGAGCTCCCAACGACCAATAATCCCACCCTCTGCGATTGCCTGGATCTCACAGGTTGAGAGGTTTACTCTGAAACAGGACAAGGGACTGCATCTGGCTGAGGGACAGTGTCAGCCACGGACAGCACCTGGAATCTGTTCGTCAGACTAAGCAGGGAGTCCTTACATGCGGCCCTCTGGGAAGTCGTTCACCGCTTGCCATGCCCAGGGCTGCCTCCCATTGACCATGGGTGAGGGGTCAACCTCAGTGCGAGCAGTAACTGGGCTGGTCACCATTGCGGACCGATTATCGGACTATGACGTGCTGGACGTCCTTTGGATCCCCACGGTGGGCCCACAACAGTGTAGCCCATCTGCTGCAGCTTCAAGGTGTGTAACCAAAGCCATCACAACCTGGAGCTAAGAGCGAAGTGTCACCAACTCGGCTAGCATCCGCACACAGCAGTCACAGTCCATATCGATACTAAAGACCATAGGAAACTACACTACGCCGGCCGTTGTGACCGAGCGGTTCTAGGCGCTTCAATCCGGAACCACGCGACTGCTACGGTCGCAGGTTCGAATCCTGCCTCAGACATGGATCTTTGTGATGTCCTTAGGTTAGTTAGGTTTACGTAGTTCTAAGTCTAGGGGACTGATGACCTCATATATTAAGTCCCATAGTGCTTAGAGCCATTTGAACCAAACTACACTACACAGACAGACAGAGGACAATCGACACGCGTTATGGAACTCTGTTGTAGACACAGAGAAAAACGTAAGAACAGTGTTTAATAAATTATATTAAATCGCAGGAATTCACAAACTGAACTATAAAGCACACATGTGAGACTAAATAATTCGGTCCTGGTTAAGAACTTGCAAAATATCGCAAAATCGGCTTACTTTCCGATAAAAATGAAGATGCAAGAACTGTGTTTACTGAATATTAAATTAACACGCAGAAACTTAAGAAACTAAACTACCAAAGCACACAGATGTAACTATAGAATTCAGTCATGCCTAGGAACTCGTGAAATGTCGCAAAATAGGTTACTTCTCTGTTGCTGCTCGTGTCTCGGCCGGCTGCTGCTGCCTGAGTATCTGACTAATGCCATTGTGTTGATAGATGCGTCTTCAACGCTGGTCTGCTATCTTGTGTATTTATTTGTTTTCCAGGATGTGCTAATAATAATCGTCGTTTACATTCATCACTGTCTGAAAATAACGGTTGATGGGAAGGCGCGGCTAACAGAAGTAACTCCGTGAGGAGGCGCCTGCTAGATAGCGATAGGTGAACACCACAAAGGATTCTACCTCCTTTTGGGAAATGTGGGCTCTATATCTAAGTGATGAGTTTCTCAGAGGACTTGTTACAAGTCGTCACTGGGCGAAAAATATACAAATTATGCCATGGTATTGATTTTTTTTGTTTTGTTTCAGATAGTAGTTAAAATGAGAAGAGCTGAAGTTGCTGAACTTTCGAGTTTCGGCTTCTAGCTTAGATTTTCACCAATCGATACAGCCAAATGTCTGGAACATTAGGTCCTATTCAGTTAATCAAATTCGAGTGTCGCGTTTGTCAGTGTGTCTTTTATCGCTCAGAAATGAATATACTGTATTTCTTTTTCTTTTTGTTTTGCATGTAATATTCTTGAATGAGATTTTCACTCTGCAGCGGAGTGTGCACTTATATGAAACTTCTTGGCAGATTAAAACTGTGTGCCGGACCGAGACTCGAGCTCGGGACCTCTTTCATCTGAGCTACCCAAGCACGACTCGCGCCCCGTACTCACAGCTTCACTTCTGCCAGTACCTCGTCTCCTACCTTCCAAACTTTACAGAAGCTCTTCTGGGAACCTTGCAGAACTAGTACTCCTGAAAGAAAGGATATTGCGGAGACATGGCTTAGCCACAGCCTAGGGGATGTCTCCAGAATGGTAGAGCACTTGCCGCGAGAGGCAAAGGTCCCGAGTTCGAGTCTCGGTCCGGCACACAGTTTTAATCTGCCAGGAAGTTTCATGTAAGATTCTTGTCGAAAGAGCTACGTGATACAAAATTTTAACATTATTTATAGTATCTTACATTGGTGTCTCACCAACGTGACCAGTTATAAGGTTAACGTCATTTGTAAGACTTAATGACATTATGAAGTAGCACGTCATTCACGTATAAAAGGTGTGGGCCCAATATTGAACCTTGTGGGACTCCAGTGCTGATTTCTGTACAGTGTGCATTTTGAGTTTAAGGGCGCTCCGCGACCAGGTTATCATCGCTTGATTTCTGTACAGTCAGCAACATGGATCCCTCATTTACGTTATGTTTGAATCATTTGGCACCATCTCTTGTATTATTTTTGTTGAGTGTGATTAATAGTGGTCTCAGCACTCTTCCCTGCAGCATACCGGGCACCTGTTCGTCAAAGGCACCTCTGTCCCATTTGTGCCCACATAGACCAAGTGACGTAATGAATGGCGGGGCAGCTGTTTCGCTATTATTATCCGTGGCCTGGGACAGCGCGAATAAAACAATCGAGGCTGGCTTAGTTGGGAACCGTCGCTGTCTGGCTGGCCTCTGTAGCGCCCCGCTACGAATAAACCGTGGAGGCGCGTGGCGGCCGTCCCAGTGAACGGGAGAGTCCGGGGCGTTAGCTCCCCTGGCTGGGGCCAGCCTGGCGTTGGTTCATTCAGTTCAGAGCTATCTCACCTGGAAGGCCCCTCGTCTTTACAGCGCTGCGATGAGCTTTGGTATAGAGATCTAAAATCATGTCTGTACTAGAACACTTTGCTTTGATCTGATACCTCTTCAATTGCTGGTTGAATAGTATTTCCATTTTACTGGATTTAAAATTCTGATTTACCAATATCCACATTTCAGACGAAAAAACTAGTAAAATTAATTAAAGAAAGTGGGTGACCGTGAAGGCCCACTACCCTTTCGTCTGTGCTATATAGGACTGTTACCGTAATTCTGTGCACCATCAGAAAAAAAAAGAAAAAAAAACAGACGTCGTTATTTCCTTAATCATCCAGAGACAGTTTTTTAATTACGTCAGAGTTCTCAGCTTTGTACAACAGTAACACATAGCTAAAATTTAACAATGAAATATAATCAAAACTGGACAAACTTGCCACAGGGAGCTACCTGCGATCCTTATCTATACAAAAGAAACTTATTTTTTGTCCGTCGATTGCTGTTTTATTTCAACAAGATCGGTTTCCGGCAATGTCAACCATGTTCAGATTTGGTAAACAATGAAAATACGAGGCGTCTTTTTTAAGTAAGTACCGTTTTGAAATTAAAAAAAGTCGTGCTAAGATATCTCAATAATTTTATTTTTACATGAAAGCCTGTACCTTAATCTACGCACTGACGCCATTACAGTCTGACCTCTTCCTTTTTTATTTATTTATTTATTGATTTATTTAACCTTTTTTACGTTGTGTACTGAGTGTTTAAGATGCCTCCGATAATCGTGAGTCCCGCCGACTGTGAAGTACGGGCTGTTATAAGATTTCTTTGTGCTAAGGGCCTAAAAGGGATCGATATTCATCGTGACATCTGTGCAGTTTACGGAGAAAACATTATGAATGATGGAATGATAAGAAAGTGGGTGAGAGCATTTAAAGATGGCCGCACAAATGTGCACGATGAACAACGGAGTGGGCGTCCTTCGGTCGTTAATGAAAGTTTGGTACAGGAAGTGGACAATAAGGTGAGAGAAAACAGACGCTTTACGATTTCCTCCTTGCGGGATGACTTCCCTAATGTTTCTCGTAGTGCTTTGTACGGCATTGTGACCGAGCACTTGAATTACCGAAAATTGTGCGCACGTTGGGTACCGAAAACGTTGACGGATGTGCACAAAACCAAACGTTCAGACAGTGCATTGACTTTCCTTGAGCGCTACCACAACGACGGTGATTATTTCTTGAGCCAAATTGTTACGAACGATGAAACATGGGCGGCCTACGTCACACCAGAATCGAAGCAACAGTCTATGGAAGCTGAGCAAGGGCATCGTTTTGCTGCAAGACAATGCCCGTCCGCATGTGACGAATCAGAACAAAGATCTCATCACATCTTTTCGATGGGAAACTCTAGATCATCCTACGTACAGCCCCGATCTTGCGCCCAGTGACTACCATCTGTTCCTGCACTTGAAGAAACACCTGGGCGGTCAGCGTCTTCAAGACGATGACGAAGTCAAAACAGTGGTGATGCAGTGGTTAACAAGTCAGGCGGCAGACTTCTATGAAGAGGGTATTCAAAAACTGGTACAACGTTATGACAGGTGCTTCAATATTGACGGAAATTGTGTAGAAAAGTAGATTAAGGTACAGGCTTCCATGTAAAAATAAAATTATTGAGATATCTTAGCACGTCTTTTTTAATTTCAAAACGGTACTTACTTAAAAAACACGCCTCGTAAATAGCACTTGGGTTGTAAACTGAGGAAATAAAAGTCATGGGATAGAGATATGCACGTATCCAGATGGCTGTAGTATCGCGTAAACAAGGTACAAAAGGACAGCGCACTGGTGGAGCTGTCATTTGTAGTCAGTTGATCCATGTGGAAAGGGTCCGTCGTGATTATGGCCGCACAGAGGTAATTAACGGATTCTGAATACGGAATGGTTGTCGGAACAAGACGCATATGACTTTCCATTTCGGAAATCGTTAGGAAATTCAATATTCCGCGATTCACAGTGTCAGTGCCGAGAATACCACGTTTCGGGCATTGCCTCTCACCACGGACAGTGCAGTGGATGACGGACTCCACCTAACGACCGAGAGCAGCGGCGTTTGTGTATAGTTGTCAGTGCTAACAGACGAGCGACACTGCGTGAAATAACTGCAGAAATCAGTATGGGACGTACGACGAACGTATCAGTTTGGAGAGTGCGGCAAAATTTGGCGTTAATGGGCTGTGGCAGCAGACGACCAACGCGAGTGTCTTTTATAACAGCAGGACATAACCTGCAGTGCATCTCCTGGGCTCGTGACCATGTCGGTTGGAAAATCGTGGCCTGGTCAGATGAGTCGAGATTTCTGTTGATAAGAGCTGAGGGTAGGTTTCGAGTGTCGCACAGACCCTGTGCAGTCATAGACCCAAGTTGTCAACACGGTTCTGTGCAGGATAATGGTGGGTCCATAATGGTGTGGATAGTGTTAACATGATGCACTGGGTCCTCTGGTCCAATTGAACCGATCTTTGACTGAAAATAGTTAATTTCAGCTACTTGGAGATCGTTTTCGGTTGTTCGTGGACTTTACGTTCCCAAAAAACAGTGGAAATTTTATGCATGACAATGGGCCATGTCATAGTCCTACAGTTGTTCGCGACTGGTTTGAACAATATCCTGGACAATTCGACCAAATGGTTTGGCCGCCCAGATATCCCGGCATGAATCCTATCGAACATTTATGGGACACAATCGAGAGGTCAGTTCGTACACAAAATCCTGCACCGGCAATGCTTTTGCAATTACAGACGTCTATGGAAGCAGCAAGTCTCAATATTTGTACAGGGGACTTTCAACGATTTTCTGAGTCCATTCCATATTGAGTTGCTGCACTACGCCGGGAAAAAGGAGGTCCGACACCATATTAGGAGGTATATTATGACTTTTGTCACCTCAGTGTAAATAAACTTTCAGTGCTTGAGAGTGCCCAGTGAAAAACTAGTGCTATTTTGTCTAAAACTGACATGGTGAGACCGTGGCTGTGCACAATCAATGTAGGTTAATTCTTACAAAGAAGAAAACAGCAACCAGCCACTGTTAATACTGCTACTTATTTAGGTAAATAGCGCCGTTACCGGTTTCGAACTGGCACGTTCATCATCAGATAGCTGTTCACATGATTTTCAAGATACACTTTACATTATCGTCCGTTTCCGATTTTTATTATTCCATTGTGGTGAAGTATTTTTGGTGTGTTGCTGCCCTACGGTAGAAAACAGTGTTAGAAGCGCACTATGTGAAAGCAACTACCCTCCAAACGATGAAATACAGCGTAAATAAATGTGTGAGGTTAAGTGGTTATGGTACAGCTATCTGATGATGAACGTGCCAGTTCTAAACCGGTAACGGCGCTATTTACCTAAATAAATAGCAGTATTAATAGTGGCTGGTTGCTGTTTTCTTCTTTGTAAGAAAACCTAGTGACCGTAGGACAATGAAACTTTGTGGTAACATCTGTAAGGACATGCAGAAGAAAAATAACAAATAAATCATTGAAAGAAACACAATTTTAATTTCCACATCAGAGGTTTCAGATCTGGCGATCTTTCTCACTCAACTCTGTAACAGTGACCTCTAAGGAATATGAGGTGGAGAGAGTAACTGAGTGACCTTGTAAGGAATATGAGGTGGAGCTCCACCGTGCATCAGAACAACTGAGTTGAAAGCGCCTATCCCCCACTGAAAAAAGTCTACAGGCGTCAAATCCAGGGAATGGGTCGGCGATGGTACGGGTCTCTGCGTCCAATCCAACGATTTAGAAACAACTCGCGAAGACGTCTTGTAGTACTTCGTGCTCTATGGGCTGGACAGCCATCATGTTGGTGCCACAGTTTCCTCCTGGTCTGCAGAGAAACGTCTTCTAGCATCTGTTGAAGATGGTCTGTTAGGAGGTTGCAATACTTGTGTGCTTTCAGTGTTCACTCTATGAAAAACGTGCCTATGAGCTGATGGTTCACTACCCCACACCACTTGTGAACACTCAATGGACGCTGACGTCCCACCACACCATGCCAACTGGGACTGTCAGCAGACCAACAGCTGATGTTTCGGCGGTTTATTTGGCCATGATTGGTATATGTGGCTTCATCACTAAACAAGATACATGATACATCTGGTGTATCCTGTCATATTGTACCTGTACAGAAGTTAGCACCATTCTCATTATCATTCCATGCGGTTCTTGATGGAGAGGGATGTGATAGGGATGCAACTTATGTCGATCGAGAATGCGTAGGACACATTCCTGCAGTATGTACAGGTATGACATTCCTGTCACAGTTGCCACCGCGAAAAAGAAAGGTCCATAAACTTTGTGTACAGAAACGGCACAAAACACATTCAGTTCCGGTGAGCCTTTTTCATATTTGACGCCGACCCTAGGATTTTGTGACCCCCTGAATTCTTACATTGTGACGGTTCACTTTCACCGATAGATGAAACGCCGATTCATCCAGAAAGATGAGTCATTCGCAAAACATATCCTCTGCCATAGCCTGGAGAACTGAAATGCAAAATCCATACCTTCTGTTTTGGTAGCGCGACGCAATTACTGCAGTAACTACTACTTGTAATTCTTCAGATGCAGGCGTCGTTTCAGAACACGCCACACCGTTGTTTGACGATGTTGAAGTTCCTGGCCTGCCTGTCTTGTGGACTTCGAAGGGCTCCGTGTGAACGCATCTCCGAAGTGCTCGACATTTTCATCAGACTTTTATAGTCAGCCAGTGCTCTTCCCTTTGCTTGTGCAGCTAGCTTCCATGAATTATGTATGCCAGTCATATATCTTCTTCTTGTGCAGAGGCGGCTTCTTGCTGAATCGATGACGGAGTGCATTTTGCACTTGGACAGTGGACTGACTTCGCACAAATTCCAGCACACAAAATGATTTCTTTTGTGGTGTAATCGCCATGTTGCTACAAACAAACAACAGTGCAGCTGTGCCAAAACTTTGAACCTTCCTCTATCCAGTGACATGCACAATGTGTTTCTGTCTTTTGTGGTTTGTCTGTAATAAACGATTGATATCTGTTCTTTCTTTTTGAATCAGCCGGTGTTATGTAACATGATCCCCTCCTCTACGATGACTATGTTATTGGAACGGCCGGCCAGGTTGGCCGAGCGCTTCTAGGCGCTACAGTCAGGAACCGCGCGACCGCTACGGCGCAGGTTCGAACCCTGCCTCGGGCATGGATGTGTGTGATGTCCTTAGGTTAGTTAGGTTTAAGTAGTTCTAAGTTCTAGGGGACTGATGACCTCAGAAGTTAAGTCCCATACTGCTCAGAGCCATTTGAACCATTTTTGTTATTGGAACGTATCAGCCAACAGCACGTATTTTAATCGGCTTTCTATCGACCCTAAATTCTACACTGTCGACTTACCTGTCAGCAACATTCGCACAGGGGTTAACTTGCAACCCCGCTTAAATGCAGATGTTAGAATACAGATAGTTGTTACAATATAGCAGCGCACGTGAGAGTTGCAGGTGCACATGCACTACGTCAGGCACAAATCGCCAAAGTTCTGATATATCGCCTTGGTTTTCTCACGTTGAGCCCTGCTCACTGAGAATCACTCACGGTCGTGGTTTCGCTGATAACATGGCTCTGTGAAACTGTTACAGGAATGTGCAAGTCTACTTTCGAGTAATGAGCACATAAATTTTTAAGGCCTGCCAGACATGTATTCCACGATTGCAATGCTCGACGCAACACTTGTCACAGTTACTGTTACAATCATCATTGCAGCCTGATACACACATCGAAACAATTATACTATATTATATCTTCACGTGAATAACTCCTTCGTTAGCTCTTCTAATGGGAACGCAAGACAAAACTTATATAACTGAATTTAATGTTGACACAAAAAGTATTAAAATAAATATCCTGAGCAGTAAACATACATCGGGCCTCGAACAGTGACACCTGACTATCCACCATCGGCTACGGCCTCCGCCCAATCCTTGCCAAGTTGCAGTGGAGTTCAAAATGGCTCTGAGCACTAAGGGACTTAACATCTATGGTCATCAGTCCCCTAGAACTTAGAACTACTTAAACCTAACTAACCTAAGGACATCACACAACACCCAGTCATCAAGAGGCAGAGAAAATCCCTGACCCCGCGGGGAATCGAACCCGGGAACCCGGGTGCGTGAAGTGAGAACGCTACCGCACGACCACGAACTGCGGACTGCAGTGGAGTATCTACCCCTTAATTCTGGCCAGTCAGAGGCCAGGAAAAGCAAGGCTACCATATAGGGCCATGCTATGCTCAAGAAATGACGTCGAGACACTGTCTCCACGTGAAAAGCCTCGCCTTAGCTCGCGACCATGACGCAAACCTTTATGCAGTAGTCGGATTTAAGCCATATCGCACAGCATTACGGTTTGCACCAGGTCAATTAGCCATAAATGTTACAAAGTGATTATCTTCTGCCAATGATCCAGCGCCTTTTCTGATCCGGAGTCTCATCTGTCTATGTCTTTATTCAACACGAGAACTGATCTGCACTATACTAGGTTCACAGTAATCGTTTCCAACAGCTGAGGCGCACTTCATACATCTGCACTAAACAGATTTGTTATTATGTAAATACCACTTCTTCCGAATATGGGTCCTGTTCATTAACCAAGAAGCTAACTTGCTTTTGTGGTACTCAGTCATGTCACTTGCTTTGGTAGCTGAGGTCGTTAATAAGCACCAATATTGCTCGGCTTGAAGATAACCAGTTGGAATCACGTTGGCAGGATATATCAACATCATCACATCATCAGTAGTATGCCCCCAAAGGGTGAAGAGATGGTATCGCAAAGTTCCAGATCAATATAACATGGTTAAATCCCAAACCACCTCCACAGTGTCTTACATTGTGACGTAGTGTGATGCTGTTGACGGTTAATGTACATGGGGTAGGAATAGAACACAGCGCTGGCCTGTGGTGTTGTTCGAGTGACAGAGTCCCACCCTCCGATGCACGGTATATTTTCATTCCTTCCTCTATTGCAAAATAAACTCTGAACTGCAGAAGCACCCATCCTAGTGTTTTACAAGGCACAGGTACACTCATCATAGCTGGTCAGAGCAAGGCAACTAGAAACCACCGTCCCTAGATTCTTGCCCCAGATAACAACACGAGTTACTTACACTGAATTCAACCCTCATTGCTAGGGTACGCGATTCACTTGGATTCAAACTGCAGTCCGGCCATCCATATATAGGTTGTAATGGCCTCTCTAAAGCATTCCTGCTAGTAGTCGGATGGTTTCTTAAAAAATAAAACACCAGCTTTTCCCTCATATCCTCATATCCCTCCTGAGACGAAGGTGTGTTCTTCTTCTGATCATCCCAGCAACCCTCCTCAGACGTTGGATGACCTGGGTGGAGTCGCTGTCAAAGAGTGGGACAAGCTTGAACAGCAACATCTCCGCAACATTGAGAACAGCATGCCAAGGGGGATCCAATGAAGTCATCATGCCGCGCGGGATTAGCCGAGCGGTCAGGGGCACTGCAGTCATGGACTGTGCGGCTGGTCCCGGCGGAGGTTCGAGTCCTCCCTCGGGCATTGGTGTGTGTGTTTGTCCTTAGGATAATTTAGGTGTTAAGTAGTGTGTAAGCTTAGGGACTGATGACCATAGCAGTTAAGTCCCATAAGATTTCACACACATTTGAACATTTTTGAAGTCACCATGTAAAGAGTGCTGCTACACTGTATTGAATGTTATCTAGCAGCAGATTTTGGTTTCACAGATATGTGATCTTTCGAACACAGTCCCTTTTCTTTGTTATACAGAAATGCAGCCTTTCTCGGCGAATTTCGATAATGAAGTTTTCTCGAGTTATCAGCAGAGTCAAGCCGTCGTTCTGCGGCAACTTTTCGACTAGTTTTCTACTCGTCACCTTCAGGCGAAGTGTTGGATTCGTACTCATTATGTGTTTTTATAGCCGCTAGTCAGAGGGCTCTTCTATTGTCTGTGGCAATCGTATGACTCAGGAGGGTTGTCACGGATGATGGGGCGGAGAACTTGTGGCGCGATGGGAGGGTCCGAGTGTCGCATCTTGGCGCTAATTGTCTGTTCCAGCTGTGTCCTTCGTCGCCTTCACATAAGAGAGCTCTTGGCGCAATCTTGCAACCGACACATTCCATGTGGGGCTCAGATGGAAACCACTATCCCAGTTGACATGGACCCATATCTCCACTGCTTCTTTGATGATCGAGTCCCAGAACCCATTCGCCTGGCACAGCACCTTGGTCTGTTCAGAGTTAAACATATGACCTTGAATTACGCTGTACTCTACGACTGCAGATTTGTCCATGTGAGAAGCCTTCATCTCGGCCAAACGGACAAATCTGCGTTCGCAGAGCACAGCCTCAACGAAGGTCAAATCTTCAGCACTGAAAAGGCCAAGGTGTTGTTCAGAGCCAATAGGTTCTAGGACTCGATCATCAAAGAAGCAGTGGAGACAGATGTCCATGACGATCTTGTGAACCGGGATAGCGGTTTCCAGATGAGCTCCACAATGGATGTGGCGGCTGCAAGGAGACGCCAAGAGAGCTCATATGTGAAGGCGACGAAGACGAAGGCAGCAGATGGAATAGACAGGCAGCAACAGGATGCGACGCCCGGACCCTTCACCGAGCCACGAGGTTGCCCCCCCCCCCCACAAAAAAAAGTTCACGGCTCACCCCACCACCTTCCGCGTCACCCCTTCCGAGCCGTGCGATTGTCACAGTCGTTTAAGAAGAGCCAGTGGTCCAGCGGCTATGATGACACACACAAGCAGCAACAGGAAAGTAAACGATTTTGTGAATTTACGAGTTCCAAACCAGGAATTAATTGTAATGTTTCATATGTGTGGTTCAAATGGCTCTGAGCACTATGGGACTTAACTTCTGAGGTCATCAGTCCCCTAGAACTTAGAAATTCTTAAACCTAACTAACCTAAGGACATCACACACATCCATGCCCGAGGCAGGATTCGAACCTGCGACCGTAGCGGTCGCGCGGGGTCCAGACTGTAGCGCCTAGAACCGCTCGGCCACTCCAGCCGGCCTTCATATGTGTGCTTTGATGGTTTAGTTTCTTGAGTTTTTGCGTGTTAATTTAATTCTAATAGAAACAGTACTCGCTTTTTCGTTAGGAAAGTAAACCTATCTTGTGACTTATTACAAGTCCCAAATCAAGAGAGAATAATTTGCTCTCACCTGAGTGCTTCGGTAGTTCGATTTTTGAATCACTGCATACTAATCTAATTTATTACACACAGTTTTTGCATTTTCGTCAGGGCGTACAGTAGAGTTCCGCAGCACGTGTCGGTAGTCAGTTTGACTGAGTAATGTAGTTCTTTTCCACGATCTTTAGTATGGTTAGGGACTGTGATGGCTGGGTGCAGATGCGAGACGAGGTGGTGATATTTCGCTCTCAGCTCCAGGTTGTGATGGTGTCGGTTACACAGCTTGAAGCTGCAGTGGATGGGCACCACTGTTGTGGGCTGGCTGTGGGGATCCAACGGACGTCCAGCACGTCCGTGTCCTCCGATCGGTCCTCACCGGTGGCCACCCCAGTTACTGCTCACACTGAGGTTGACCCCCTCACCTATGGTCGAGTGGGAGGTCGTCTCGGTGCGTGGGGGGGGGGGGGGGGCGAAAGACTTCCTGAGGGCCGCACGTCAGGCCTCCCTGGTTAGTCTGCCAAACAGGTTCCAGGTATTGTCTGTGTCTGACACTGTCGCTCAGCCAGATGCAGTCGCCCGTCCTGTTTCAGAGGAAGCCTTTCAGCCTGCAAGATCCGGACAATCACAGAGGGTGGGATTATTGATAGTTGGGAGTTCCAACGTTAGGCGCGTTATTGGGCCAAGAAGACACTCTGTGTGCATACCGAGTGGAGTCATTCCAGATGTGGAATGGGTCCTTCCAGATTCCATGAAGGGCGCAGGGTGTGACCAACTGCAGGTGGCGGGTCACGTCGGCGCCAATGATGTGTGTCTCTTTGGATCAGAAGAGATTCTCTCTGGTTTCGAGCTGCTAAAAGAAGTGGTACAGGCTTCCAGTCTTGCTTGCGAATGATAGCAGAGTTCACCATTTGCAGCATAGTCGACAGGACCGATTGCAGACCTCTGGTGCAGCGCCAAGTGGAGGGTCTGAATCAGAGGCTCAGACGGTTCTGCGACCGTGTAGGGCTGCAGATTCCTCGACTTGCGCCATAGGATCATTGAGTTTCGGGTTCCGCTGAATAGGTCAGGAGTCCACTACACGCAGGAGGCAGCTACACGGGTAGCATGGGCTGTGTGGCGTGGAATGGGTGGTTTTTTAGGTTAGAGGGTCTCGGGGAAACACAAAAAGGGCTTCAGTCTCAAAGGATGCACGCCGAACACAGGAAGAACGTAGATACAGGAGCCATAGGTATAACAGTTGTAAATTGTCGTAGCTGTGTTCGGAAAGTACCAGCGCTCCAAGCGCTAATAGAAAACACTGATACTCAAATCGCTATAGGTACTAAAAGATGGCTAAAGCTGGAGATAAGATCAGACGAAATTTTGGCGAAGAACCTGTTCCTATTAGAAGTAATTCAGCTTGTCGCGAAATTGAAGTAGATAGTTCCTGTGAGTTAGTATGGGTAGAGCCCACTCTTGGCAACCGTCCTGTTACCAACCTCCCAATTCAGATGACACGATTGCTGAAAGGTTCAAAGAAAACTTGAGTTTGATTTCAAACACATATCTGCCTCATACAATTATAGTTGGTGGTGACTGTAATTTGCCCTCAATAAGTTGGCGAAAATACATGTTTAAATCTGGAGGTAGGCATAAAACATCATCCAAAATTGGGCTAAACGCTTTGTCTGAAAATTATTTCAAGCAGTTAGTTCATGAGACCACGCGAATAATAAGCGGTTGTGAAAACACACTTGACCTCTTAACAACAAATAGTCCTGATCTAATAACAAACATCAAAACGGATACAGGGATTAGTGACCACAGGATTGTCGTAGTGAGATTGAATATTGTAACCCCCAAATCCTCCAAAAATAAACGAAAAATATAACTCTTCAAAAAAGAAGAAAAAAATCACTTTAAGCCTTCCTGAGAGACAATCTCCACTCCTTCCAAATTGACAATAAAAGTATAGACCAGAAGTGTCTTGAATTCAAAGAAATAATATCGGCAACAATTGGGAGGGAGATTCATACCAAATAAATTACTAAACGACGAAGATGATCCTCCTTGGTACAAAAAATGGGTCAGAACATTGTTGCAGAAACAACGTAAAAAACATGCCAAATTTAAATGGACGCAAAGTCTCCAAGACTGGCAATCTTTTACAGATACTCGAAATTTATGGCGGACTTCAATGCGAGATGCTTAGAACAGTTTCCACAACGATACTTTCTCTCGAAACCTGGATGAAAATCCAAAGAGACCTGATTGTAAGTGAAGTATACTAGCGGCAAGACACAATCAATGCCTTCTCTGTGAGATAACAATGGAAATACTATCGACGACAGTGTTGACAAAGCAGAGCTACTAAACACAGCCTCCCAAAATTCCTTCAGCAAAGAAGACGAACTAAATTTTTCAGAATTCGAATCTAGAACAGCTGCAAACATGAGTAACGCAGAAATAGATATCTTCGGAGTAGTGAAGCAACTTAAATCACTTATCAAAAGGAAGTCTTCCGGTCGAGACTGTGTGCCAGTTAAGTTCCTTTGAGAGCCTGCTGATACAGTTGCTCCATACTAAACAATCATATACAACCGTTCGCTCGACGAAAGATCTGTACCCAAAGACTGGAAAGTTGCACAGGTCACATCAATATTCAAGAAAGATAGTAGGAGTAATCCACTAAATTACAGGCCCATATCATTAACGTCGATATGCAATAGGATTTTGGAACATATATTGTATTTTAACATTGTTTCTGTGTTCTTAGATTTCCAGGAGACATTTGACACTGTACCACACAAGCAGCTTATAGTGAATTGCGTGCTTATAGAATATCATCTCAGTTATGTGACTAGATTCGTGATTTCCTGTCAGAGAAGTCACAGTTCGTAGTAATTGACAGAAGGTCATCGAGTAAACTAAAAATGATTTCTGGCGTCCCCCCAGCCCTTTGCTGTTCCTTATCTATATAAACGATTTAGGAGACAATCTGCGCAGCTATCTGAGGTTGTTTGCAGATGCCGCTGTCGTTTATCGACTAGTAAAGTCATCAGAGGGTTAAAACAAATTGGAAAACGATTTAGAAAACATATCTGTATGGTGCAAAAATTGGCAATTGACACTAAATAACGAAAAGTGTGAGGTCGGTCATATGCGAGCTAAAAGGAATCCGTTAAACGACGGTTACACAATAAATCAGTCAAATGTAAAGGCCGAAAATTCAACTAAATACCTAGAAATTACAATTACAAACTACTTAAATGGGAAGGAACACATAGAAAATGTTGTGGGGAAGGCTAACAAAAGACTGCCTTTTATTGGCAGGACACTTAGAAAATGTAACGGATCTTCTAAAGAGACTGCCTAACTACGCTTGTCCGTCCTCTTTTAGAATACTGGTGAACGGTGTGGGATCCTTACCAGATAGGATTGACGGAATATATCGAGAAAGTTCAAAGAAGGGCAACAGGTTTTGCACTTGGTTCAAATGGCTCTGAGCACTATGGGACTTAACATCTATGGTCATCAGTCCCCTAGACCTTAGAACTACTTAAACCTAACTAACCTAAGGACAGCACACAACACCCAGTCATCACGAGGCAGAGAAAATCTCTGACCCCGCCGGGAATCGAACCCGGGAACCCGGGCGTGGGAAGCGAGAACGCCACCGCACGACCAGGTTTTGCACTATCGCGAAATAGAGAAGAGGGTGGACGTCAGTAAAACAAAGGCGTTTCTCGCAGCGGCGGAATTTTCAGAACGCGAAAATATTTTGTTGAGGCCAACCTACATAGCAAGAAACGATCACCATAACAAAAGGGAAATCAGAGCTTCACGAAAAGATATAGGTGTTTTTTACTGCGCACTGTTAGAGATTGGAGTAATAGAGAATTATTGTGAAGGTGGTTCAAAATGGCTCTGAGCACTATGGGACTCAACTGCTGAGGTCATTAGTCCCCTAGAACTTAGAACTAGTTAAACCTAACTAACCTAAGGACATCACAAACATCCATGCCCGAGGCAGGATTCGAACCTGCGACCGTAACGGTCTTGCGGTTCCAGACTGCAGCGCCTTTAACCGCACGGCCACTTCGGCCGTCGAAGGTGGTTCGACGAAACCTCTGCCACGCACTTAAATGTGGCCGGCCGAGGTGGCCGAGTTGTTCTAGGCGCTACAGTCTGGAACCGCGCTACCGCTACGGTCGCAGGTTCGAATCTTACGTCGGGCATGGATGTGTGTGATGTCCTTAGGTTAGTTAGGTTTAAGTAGTTCTAAGTTCTAGGGGACTGATGACCTTAGAAGTTAAGTTCCATAGTGCTCAGCGCCATTTGAACCATTTTTTTGAACTTAAATGTGATTTGCAGAGTATCCCTGCAGATGTAGATGTAGAGTGGACATGAACCCGATATTCCGCCTGAAAATGTCGAGTAGGAAACTTATCGAAACGTTGCCGAGGAACGATGCATTGTCTTAATTGATAACCTGAAAATACTTCATCATTAACTTATACTTTGTTGTTTTATTTTCTTTTACCACTGAGCGACGGGACATTAAACAATAATTTTCCTTCCTTCGTTTTTTACTTGCAAGTAAAGTTACATTTTTAGATTCACAGTATTTATTCTTTCATCCCCTTCTAGCCTAGAATCGAAGTGCGCAGACGTTTGCAGATATGCAGGTGGTGCATAACTTTTTTTGAGATCTTTATCAGGTTCCCAGATGTGTCTGGTGTGCCGCCATGCCCCGCTACTACCACGCAGTAGTACTATTCAGTCGCTGCTGGAGTACCGGCTATTCTTTTTTTATGTCCCTATTAACGCAAATCACTGAAATGAATGTCGCACTAGACTGATGTGGCACTTATCTCTTTCCCATTTTCTATAATAACGCTATATTTCAAAGCAATGCAAATTTTATGAACAATTACTTGTTCTTTAAAACAAAACGCTTATTTAAAAATGGAAATTTTAGCACTACCGCAATGGCTAACTGATATTTCGTCCGTTCTTTTTTTGAAAAAAGGTTTATTTAAAAACGAAAATTTTAGCACTACTGTTGCGGCTGACTGATAATTCGTCTTTTTACCCGGTAACCAGCAAAAAATAAAAACACCTGTTATGACCGAGAACAGACAAATACCAAAAAATTCCAGTTTTTCAGATCTAAAATACTGGTATCTGTTTTAAGCGGTCGGTTTTTCCGTCCCTGGGAGGACAAGGGTCATATCCACGTCGGCTATCCAGATTTAGGTTTACTGTGATTTTCATAAATTGACAGAGAATATATAAACTTCCTCATTAAAAATCAAGTCTGAGCGTCGTATGAAACGGCAATTATCTACAGGATTCAATGTGGACGAGAAAGTGGCATCAGAGGAACAGGTAGATATAATGGGTAAGATTAGCAAATGTGGTGGGAGGAAAAAAGAAAACAAAAATACACTACTGGCCATTAAAATTGCTACACCAAGAAGAAATGCAGATATAAACGGGTATTCATTGGACAAATCCATTATACTAAAATATGGTTACATTTTCACGCAATTTGGGTGCATAGATCCTGAGAAATCGGTACCCAGAACAACGACCTCTGGCCTTAATAACAGCCTTGATACGCCTGGGCATTGAGTCAAACAGAGCTTGGATGGCGTGTACAGATACAGCTGCCCATGCAGCTTCAACACGATACCACAGTTCATCAAGAGTAGTGACTGGCGTATTGTGATGAGCCAGTTGCTCGGCCACCATTGACCAGGCGTTTTCAGTTGGTGACAGATCTGGAGAATGTGCTGGCCAGGGCAGCAGTCGAACATTTTCTGTATCCAGAAAGGCCCGTACAGGACCTGCAACATGCAGTCGCGCATTGTTGTTGTTGTTGTGGTCTTCAGTCCTGAGACTGGTTTGATGCAGCTCTCCATGCTACTCTATCCTGTGCAAGCTTCTTCATCTCCCAGTACCTACTGCAACCTACATCCTTCTGAATCTGCTTAGTGTATTGATCTCTTGGTCTCCCTCTACGATTTTTACCCTCCACGCTGCCCTCCAATGCTAAATTTGTGATCCCTTGATGCCTCAAAACATGTCCTACCAACCGATCCCTTCTTCTAGTCAAGTTGTGCCACAAACTTCTCTTCTCCCCAATCCTATTCAATACCTCCTCATTAGTTACGTGATCTACCCACCTTATCTTCAGCATTCTTCTGTAGCACCACATTTCGAAAGCTTCTATTCTCTTCTTGTCCAAACTAGTTATCGTCCATGTCTCACTTCCATACATGGCTACACTCCATACAAATACTTTCAGAAACGACTTCCTGACACCTAAATCTATACTCGATGTTAACAAATTTCTCTTCTTCAGAAACGCTTTCCTTGCCATTGCCAGTCTACATTTTATGTCCTCTCTACTTCGACCATCATCGGTTATTTTACTCCCTAAATAGCAAAACTCCTTTACTACTTTAAGTATCTCATTTCCTAATCTAATTCCCTCAGCATCACCCGACTTAATTTGACTACATTCCATTATCCTCGTTTTGCTTTTGTTGATGTTCATCTTATATCCTCCTTTCAAGACACTGTCCATTCCGTTCAACTGCTCTTCCAAGTCCTTTGCTGTCTCTGAAAGAATTACAATGTCATCGGCGAACCTCAAAGTTTTTACTTCTTCAAAATGGCTCTGAGCACTATGGGACTCAACTGCTGTGGTCATCAGTCCCCTAGAACTTAGCACTACTTAAACCTAACTAACCTAAGGACATCACACACATCCATGCCCGAGGCAGGATTCGAACCTACGACCGTAGCAGTCGCACGGTTCCTGACTGCGCGCCTAGAACCGCGAGACCACCGCGGCCGGCTTTACTTCTTCTCCATGAATTTTAATACCTACTCCAAATTTTTCTTTTGTTTCCTTTACTGCTTGCTCAATATACAGATTGAATAACATCGGGGAGAGGCTACAACCCTGTCTCACTCCTTTCCCAACCACTGCTTCCCTTTCATGCCCCTCGACTCTTATAACTGCCATCTGGTTTCTGTACAAATTGTAAATAGCCTTTCGCTCCCTGTATTTTACCCCTGCCACCTTCAGAATTTGAAAGAGAGTATTCCAGTCAACATTGTCAAAAGCTTTCTCTAAGTCTACAAATGCCAGAAACGTAGGTTTGCCTTTTCTTAATCTTTCTTCCAAGATAAGTCGTAAGGTCAGTATTGCCTCACGTGTTCCAACATTTCTACGGAATCCAAACTGATCTTCTCCGAGGTCGGCTTCTACCAGTTTTTCCATTCGTCTGTAAAGAATTCGCGTTAGTATTTTGCAGCTGTGACTTATTAAACTGATAGTTCGGTAATTTTCACATCTGTCAACACCTGCTTTCTTTGGAATTGGAATTATTATATTCTTCTTGAAGTCTGAGGGTATTTCGCCTGTCTCATACATCTTGCTCACCAGATGGTAGAGTTTTGTCATGACTGGCTCTCCCGAGGCCATCAGTAGTTCTAGTGGAATGTTGTCTACTCCCGGGGCCTTGTTTTGACTCAGGTCTTTCAGTGCTCTGTCAAACTCTTCACGCAGTATCTTATCTCCCATTTCGTCTTCATCTACATCCTCTTCCATTTCCATAATATTGTCCTCAAGTACATCTCCCTTGTATAAACCCTCTATATACTCCTTCCACCTTTCTGCCTTCCCTTCTTTGCTTAGAACTGGGTTTCCATCTGAGCTCTTGATATTCATACATGTGGTTCTCTTCTCTCCAAAGGTCTCTTTAATTTTCCTGTAGGCAGTATCTATCTTACCCCTAGTGAGACAAGCCTCTACATCCTTACATTTGTCCTCTAGCCATCCCTGCTTAGCCATTTTGCACTTCCTGTTGATTTCATTTTTGAGACGTTTGTATTCCTTTTTGCCTGCTTCATTTACTGCATTTTTATATTTTCTTCTTTCATCAATTAAATTCAATATTTCTTCTGTTACCCAAGGATTTCTATTAGCCCTCGTCTTTTTACCTACTTGATCATCTGCTGCCTTCACCACTTCATCCCTCAGAGCTACCCATTCTTCTTCTACTGTATTTATTTCCCCCATTCCTGTCAATTGTTCCCTTATGCTCTCCCTGAAACTCTCTACAACCTCTGGTTCTTTCAGTTTATCCAGGTCCCATCTCCTTACATTCCCACCTTTTTGCAGTTTCTTCAGTTTCAATCTGCAGTTCATAACCAATAGATTGTGGTCAGAATCCACATCTGCCCCAGGAAATGTCTTACAATTTAAAACCTGGTTCCTAAATCTCTGTCTTACCATTATATAATCTATCTGAAACCTGTCAGTATCTCCAGGCTTCTTCCATGTATACAGCCTCCTTTCATGATTCTTGAACCAAGTGTTAGCTATGATTAAGTTATGCTCTGTGCAAAATTCTACAAGGCGGCTTCCTCTTTCATTCCTTCCCCCCAATCCATATTCACCTACTATGTTTCCTTCTCTCCCTTTTCCTACTGACGAATTCCAGTCACCCATGACTATTAAATTTTCGTCTCCCTTCACTACCTGAATAATTTCTTTTATCTCGTCATACATTTCATCTATTTCTTCATCATCTGCAGAGCTAGTTGGCATATAAACTTGTACTACTGTAGTAGGCATGGGCTTTGTGTCTATCTTGGCCACAATAATGCGTTCACTATGCTGTTTGTAGTAGCTAACCCGCACTCCTATTTTTTTACTCATTATTAAACCTACTCCTGCATTACCCCTATTTGATTTTGTATTTATAACCCTGTAATCACCTGACCAAAAGTCTTGTTCCTCCTGCCACCGAACTTCACTAATTCCCACTATATCTAACTTTAACCTATCCATTTCCCGTTTCAAATTTTCTAACCTACCTGCCCGATTAAGTGATCTGACATTCCACGCTCCGATCCGTAGAACGCCAGTTTTCTTTCTCCTGATAACGACGTCCTCTTGAGTAGTCCCCGCCCGGAGATCCGAATGGGGGACTATTTTACCTCCGGAATATTTTACCCAAGAGGACGCCATCATCATTTAATCATACAGTAGAGCTGCATGTCCTCGGGAAAAATTACGGCTGTAGTTTCCCCTTGCTTTCAGCCGTTCGCAGTACCAGCACAGCAAGGCCGTTTTGGTTAATGTTACAAGGCCAGATCAGTCAATCATCCAGACTGTTGCCCCTGCAACTACTGAAAAGGCTGCTGCCCCTCTTCAGGAACCACATGTTTGTCTGGCCTCTCAACAGATACCCCTCCGTTGTGGTTGCACCTACGGTACGGCCATCTGTATCGCTGAGGCACGCAAGCCTCCCCACCAACGGCAAGGTCCATGGTTCATGGGGGGCAGTCGCGCATTATCCTGCTGAAATGTAGGATTTCGCAGGGATGGACTGAAGAGTAGAGCCACGGGTCGTAACACATCTGAAATGTAACGTCCACTGTTCAAAGTGCCGTCAGTGCGAACAAGAGGTGACCGAGACGTGTAACCAATGGCAACCCATACCATCACGCAGGGAGATACGCCAGTATGGCGATGACGAATACACGCTTCCAATGTGCGTTCACCGCGATGTCGCCAAACACGGATGCGACCATCATGATGCTGTAAACAGAACCTGGATTCATGCAAAAAATTACGTTTTACCATTCGTGCACCCAGGTTCGTCGTTGAGTACACTATCGCAGGCGCTCCTGTCTGTGATGCAGCGTCAAGGGTAACCACAACCATGGTCTCCGAGCTGATAGTCCATGCTGCTGCAAACGTCATCAAACTGTTCGTGCAGATGGTTGTTGTCTTACAAATGTCCCCATCTCTTGACTCAGGCATCGAGACGTGGTTGCACGATCCGTTACAGCCATGCGGACAAGATGCCTCTCATCTCGACTGCTAGTGATACGAGGCCGTTGGGACTCGCGATACGATGAACGGCAATCGCGATAGGCTACAATCTGACCTTTATCAAAGTCGGAAACGTGATGGTGCGCACTTCTCCTCTTTACACGAGGCATCACAACAATGTGTCACCAGGCAACGCCGGTCGACTGCTGTTTGTGTTTGAGAAATCGGTTTGAGACTTTCCTCATGGCAGCACGTTGTAGGTGTCGCCACTGGCGCCAACCTTGTGTGAATGCTCTGAAAAGCTAATAATTTGCATATCACAGCATCTTCTTCCTGTCGGTTAAATTTCGAATCGGTAGCACATCTTCGTGGTGTAGCAATTTTATTGGCCAGTAGTGTATATGTAGATGATAAAGGCACGGTTAGTTTCGAATGCGATCAAGATGCGGTTCATTACTGGACGAAAGGTTAACTGCTCGGATTTGCCGAGAGCAATGCCACTGTGATGATAACAGACAATGATTTACTTTCGGCTTGAATGCAGGAACAGGTTATAGAGTAGCCAGCGAGTCTATCGGTGTAGTAACTCACGCGGCTTCGCCTCCATCATGTGAAGGCTATTCCGAGCGCCACGTGAGCAGATTTGCGCGCATCAGACAATGGACGCGCGACGGCCTCCCCCCTCCCCCTCACCCCTAAATCATTTGCCAGGTTGGCGACCGCATTGGTGCTCCCGCTCGCTGGCCCGCGGTCGCCACACGTGCGGCGCTGGGGACTCAGACTTTTATTTATAAGCCTCATCGCCTGCTCAATTGCCCAAATACAATGAGCGCGCCGAGCTCCACTTGTGGATCGGCAGCTAGGCCAACGTGGTCCCGGCTGTGGTGAAGGAGGCCAAACCCCTCAGTGCCCGCGCGAATCTATCCAGGGCTGCGCCGGACGCAGGCAAATCCCCACCTACTGTGGAAACATCCGAGTCTGTGAATACGGCTGCCGAGTAGACTATCTGCAGCCAGTGGGACGTCTTCGGTGCTTGCCCCACAAAATAGTGCTTTTGGAATAACCCGGCAGTTACGTCACACACCACCTAACGTTTTGGATCGTGGCCTGTATTACCGGAGGAAAACACGTACAAGAACGGTCATGATGATCAACTCTGTATAGGTCAGTACACTTTCTGGTGTTTACCCTCTCCCTCGTATCTTTCCGTTTAAGGCAGAAAACACCCATAGGCAATTTATAATAGTGTTTGAGCGCTTTGATGTATAGTTAGAAAATATCTAGAATATTTTTTTGTTGAGTTGTAAACTCCGCAAATGTAGTCTGCGAATAGGTCCTATTCCATAAGTAGACCAAAAAATTGTGATTTTTTTCGTTATTTTCCGTTGATTTCACTCCTCTGCGATGCCAGTCTTCCAGATCTAGTGCAAAAGACGACGTGGTATTGAGTGGAAATGTCTCAAACGAAATACACTCGGACGTGTGGCGTCAAAATAGAATCTTTTTGAATGAAGAAAATCATAACTCGCTAAATTGCTATCGAATCAATATGCCTGCACTATAACGACACATTTTTCCTTTTTCCATGTGCAACGGAACTTAACAAGGCAGCCCAATCCGAAGATATTGGTTGTAAATTTTTAATTTAGTTGTCTTCCATTCAGATTTTCTTTGAAATAGTCAAGTTGTTGGAAAAATATACGACACTATGGTTTAACGATTCCAGTTCTTTATTTTTACATTATTATATAAGTATATTATAACATGCAAGTTATTATCATTCTCTAAACGAATGATAGCGTTACCGAATTAAAAACTGCCTGAGATCGGTATTGACTGACTAGTTGATGCTTCATCTGCGTTTATAACATTGATAATAAACTCCTTTTGTATTTCTTTATAGGTAGTGAATAGACAATTTTGTTCTGAAATGATTCTTTGTCACTTATATCTTAAGAGCCACATCTGCAAATTTTTCTACTTGACATAAAACACCCATAGGGACGTTGCTGTAGCGTTTGAGCGCTTTGATGTGTATATAAAGAAGACCTAGCGTTATAAATATTAACTGTTGTTCGCGAGTAGGTCCTGCTTCACAAGTACAGCCAAAAATTGTGATTTTCCTGGTATTTATCAATGGATTTCACGCCTTCGCATTGGTAGACTTACAACTAGTGCAAAAATCGACCAGGAGCGGATGGGTTCGATTCGTAACTTGTATCGGGTAGAGAGGTCTCTAACGGGATACACTCAACCATGTGGCACCAATACAGAGTCTATTTAAATGAAGAAAATCAATCACAGTTTGTTGAAGTGGCGTTGCACCGTTAGGGAAACAATTTTTCTTAAACGTTTTTTTGGTGTTCCGTAACAGTAAAATACGCAGTTCAACCTGAAGATTCTGGTTACAACTTCGAGTAAAATATATTATTTTATAATTTGAATTTCTCTTTGAAACTGGTTTCCTTTTAGATTCTCAGTTATTCAAATAGTTAGGATGTATTCAAAATATATGATGTAATGGCTTGACAGTTCCAGAAGTTAATCATTACGTTATTACCCATGCATATTATACCATGCAGTTTACTGGTATACTCTAGGCGAATGGTTCGGTTACCGAATTAAATATTGTCTGAAATCGGTATTCCGTGACTGACTGGTGTTTCAGTGGGTTCATAACGCTGATAACGTACTCTTCGCCTTATATCTGCTTGCAGATAGTGAATAATAAGCTTCTTCTGAACTGTATCTAACATTACCACTTTGATCCGAAACTCGATACGTGCCGTTTTTCCCACCTGACATCTGAGTTGTCAGGAATCGCATAGGATGTGGAATAACAGAAAAGTCATAAACTATGTACTTTAAGCAGTGGTACAGTTGCTCCTTGTCGCAGGAGTTTCCAGCAGTACATTACCATCGAATGGCAGTTCTTTCATGCTTAAACAGCATCGCCATTGTCGATTTTGTCACACTAATGTCGCTTTAGTGGAGTAATAAATGCTGGGAATTCTCGGGGACAGCCGGCCGTTGTGGTCGAACGGTTCTAGGTGCTTCATTCCAGAACCACGTGGCTGCTACGGTCGCAGGTTCGAACCCTGCCTCGAGCATGGATGTGTGTGATGTCCTTAGATTAGTTAGGTTTAAGTAGTTCTAAGTTCTAGGGGATTGATGACCTCAGATGTTAAGGCCCCATAGTGCTTAGAGCAATTTGAACCATTTTCTCGGGGCCACTTCTGACGTCGCACTAGTACTCGCAACTTTGGAAATGGCAAGTTGCATGGGTACCTCTATTTCGCCACAATACCTCCTTACTTCTTCCATGGTTTGAAGCGACATGTGTCCCGTGTAAGTGATCGAGCTTGATTATTCATAAACTTTTAAAGATATCGAAGATTTTTGTTGAGTGATAGCATGCCCAAAGACAGATTTTTTGCATCATACTTTACTTTCATAAAAAAAAAACTTCAGGGGCAGTGAAACAAGTTTCACACGCAAAGGCGTCCAATTTTTAACGACAATCGGCAGCAGTGTAACAGTGAGTGCGTTGAGGTAATAAACGTTAGTGTCTCCAGCGAAGCTTCCTCGAAGCAGGCACTATCTGTGCCATGTAAGAGACGGGAGTCTACCGGCGAAATACTATGTAAGCCTAGCGCAAATGGTTAGACTGCCGATAGCCGTAGATTTGTTAAGACACTGATATCGAAATCCAGTCGACTGGGATTAAAATCATTACTTCTTTTAACTGTGGAAAGTAGCGTTTTGTTAAGGAAAGTATATCATTAAAAAAAACATAAATAACTCAGGAGACACTTACAAGTGCTAACCATATTACGGAACAGTCGCTCCTTTCCGAACTAGCAAATTTCATTAAACCTCGTTTCTATATTTTGAAATGTTTCTGAAATACTAGGGATAATCACGATACTTAGGAACTCCATGTAACATGCCATACAGTTTTTATTTCTATTATTTATCTCTTTAAATGTTACACTAAGCGCTTACACCAAAAACGTTTGTATTTAGTTTTAAATGTTGTTTTACGTTGTTAGTTTATTGGACATTGCCTTCCTTTTTGTCCGATATGTAAGGAAATATTAATCGATGAAAAACCATGACTTGTTACATTTTTTTCCCATCAGATGGCGGTCTTTTGCGATTAAGTAAGCATTTTTCTGCAGTGCGGACAATATCTAAATGAACTGCTACCAATAACTGAGTTATCTCAGTTGACACACTGACACTTATCTCATTCATCTCTCTTTTCCTTCCGATGGTTAATTATCTCGAGTGGCACACTGCACTATTGTAGTGCTGAGACCCATTTGCAGACTACTTTCCTTCGTGTTGTTCCAGAATTTGTAGAAATTGCAAGTGTTAGCCATTTCCTCGTCCTGGAAATAACGCTATACACTATTGGCCAGATGACGTTTTTGGCGCATATGATAAGCTGCAGAGCGTGAGAGAAGAAGAGGAACTTTTGGAAATGGCGAGGAAGCGGAAATGGATAATATGTTTCTATGAGCTGTGCAGTAGCTATTCTGTGGTTTTTACTGTTGTGGCTGTTCGTGTACAATCTGTCCGCTGGAGAGAAATGAATTAGCCCAGCTTTTAAGTAAATAGGTGAGGAAGGCTGCCAAAAATCAGCCTGAGGCGGACTGTTACAGCAGTTAATGATGTAAGCGGATTCTACCAGAGTTTGGCTCATGTTTCCAAGGCTGGCGCCTTGGTCTTTCCGCTGTACTAAAAATAAAAGTAAGGTGAGCGGTCTAGCGTTCCGTCGAAGACGTGGGCTTTAGAGAAAAACACTAGTTCAGCTGGCCCAAGATACTGAAGGAAATCGGTTGCGGACTTGTTCAAGGAAACATGACAACACTCGTTTCGAGTCTTTTAGAAAGCATGACGAAAATCTTGTTCCGAATGATCGGGTGGAGATTTGAAAATAGCTCATTACGAATTTATATATTGTGGCATCTCGTCCGTTTACACTACTCTCTGCAGTCGAGATATCTTGTAGTTTTTCTCTCACCAGTCTTTTCGAATGTTTTGATGTGAGCGACCACGACTTCCTCTCCTATGCTAACCTCTTCCTGTCGGACTATGTAGCACTTACATCCAAAGTCATTGGTACATGCAGATGTTTTGGGCAAAACTAGAATAACATGTAATGAAATGTCTGGAAACCAATACCTGTCGAGACATAGGCGGTAGATTCTCAGATTCTCAGCCCGCAGTTGATTTAAAAATGAGGCAGGGTTCACAAGATATGGCATTGTAGATTGTCACAATATCCACGTGTGGACAAATGCAAATCCTCGAGCAATCATGAAGGTGAGACATCAGGACCACTTCAGTGCCAGTGTATGGGCAGGAACTGTCGGTGATTGTTCATAGGGCTATATACATTACCAAACTGATTACCAAGTGCTGCGTATCACCGATTGCTGCGCGATGAATTACCAGCGCTATTGTAGAACATGACACCTGTGGAAAGACAACTATTGTGATTTATGCACGGCGGGGCACCACCTCATTTTCTACACCGTGCTACAATATTTCATCGCAAAGTTTCACGGGTGACGGACTGATCGAGGAGGTCCAGTAGTATAGCCTCCCTGTTCACAGGAACCGGATACGTTGGATTTCTCGCTGTTGGAACTGGATGTGTGCCCAATGTGTGCCCAACCAGATGAGAATTTGCGGACATTACGGGAGCGTGTGACCAACGCATGAGACGCAATCTGAATGGGGCCAGGTGTATTTGAAAGAGTGCGTGATTCACTGCGAAGGCTGTGTGAGGATGCGCGGTAACAACATGCAGCACTCCCTATAGGGTCTGTTTCGGCATAATAGACAGATGGGAATGAGGGGACGGATTGGCCCATATCTCAACAGAAATTGGTTTGACATTTCATTACAGGAGCTTTTCTTCTGGTATTGACAAATACTCCCCCCCCCCCCTCCCTCTCCCCCGCTCCCCACCGTGGGGAACTGTTACACTTATTTGAACATCCTGTATATGTTCTACAATCTCCGTCTTCCCATACAGCTTTGCCTTCTACGCTGAAGCACCGAAGAAACTGGTATAGGCACGCGTATTCAAATACAGAGACATGTAAACAGGCAGAACACGGTACTGCGGTCGGCAACGCCTATATAAGACGACAAGTGTCTGGCACAGTTTTTATATCAGTTACTGCTGATACAATGGCAGGTTATCACATTTAAGTGATTTTGAACTTGGTATTATAGTCGACGCACTAGCGATGGGACACAGCATCTTCGGGGTAGCGATGAAGTGGGGATTTTCCCGTACGACCATTTCACGAGTGTTCCGTGAATATCAGGAATCCGGCAAAACATCAAATCTCCGCCATTTCTGCGGCCGGAAAAAAATCCTGCAAGACGCTTGCAGGTCTCCAGGCGAATAAACCATGTCTGTTCAGTCGTCTGTAGACTGTGTGTCTGGAGACAACTGTTCCAGTGGCTGCGGTAAGGTTCCGAACAAGGCTACCTGCAGTACTCCGTGGCCGTCTGTGGGCGCTGACGGTGAGATATCGGTCTTCTTGTGGTGTTGTTCACTGTGGACGTCCCGAACTGTAGCGCCTGGATACGTTTCCTGTCTGCTGGAATCGTTGCCATAATCTTGAGATCACGCTTTGTGGTACACAGAGGGCCCGTGCTACGACCTACTGTGTTTTACCAGCCTCATAACGTCATCATTATGTGTTCTTTAAGCCATTTTCAACACACAGTCACCATTAGCACGTCTGAAAACGTCTGCACACCTACTCGCTGCACCGTACTCTGACATGTCCCAACACACCTCTGCGTATGTGGACTGCTGCCAGCGCCACGGTGCGACGACCACAGGTCAAATGCACCGCATGGTCATACCGCGAGATGATTTAAACCCCAAAACCGCCCACCAGAGCTTTGTTTCACCATGTATCAGCAGTATCCTTCATTTATGAGCATGAGTGTACTCTTTGACTGCTTCACTAGCACCTGTTTCACTACAGAACACCAAGGAACTTCTCACATTTTTAGAGCGCGTACGAACGGCAGACCCACAGGATAACGATTGGCAGGGCAGAGAGAACGACTGTCCAGTAAGAACTAAAATAAGAACTACGCGAGGTAAACATTTAACGCTGTGATTTAGCGTACTTCAGTGCGTCATTCACGCTAGAATAAGTATGCAATAACTGATAAATACACTGAGGTGTCGAAAGTCATTGGATATCTATATGCACATATTGGCAGAGTTGCCATTTGCTCTCAGATGATTCAAGTGAAACGGTTTCCAGCCTGATTATGCCCGCACGTCGGGAGTTAAAAGTTTGAAAGCAGAATGGTAGATGGAGCTAGACGCACGTGACATTAAATTTCGTTTATCGTTAGGGAATTTAATATTCGTAGTTCCACACTGTCAAGAGTGTGACGAGAATAAAAAATTTCAGGCATTGTCTCTTACTACGTACAATGGAATGGCCGACGTCCTTCACTTAACGGCCGGGAGCAGTGGTGATTGCATAGAGTTGTCAGTGTTAACAGACAAGCAACACTACCAGAAACAACTACATAAACCAATCTTGGAACAGCACGACTTCGCCTGCAGCGTCTGTCCTGGGCTCGTGGCCATACTGTTTAGACACATGACGACTGGAAAACCGTGAGCTGACCAGACGAGTCCCGATTCCAGTTGGTAAGAACTTACGGTCGGTTTCCAGAGTGGCGCAGATTCCACGAAGCAATGGATCGAAGCTGTCAGCCAGGCACTGTGCAAGCTGATGGTGGTTCCATGATGGTGTGGGCTTTTCTTACGTGGATCACTGACTGGAAATGGTTATGTTTGGATATTTGGCGACACCTTGTGGCCATTCATAGCTTCACGTTTCCAAACAAAGATTGAATTTTTAAGGATGAAAATGCGCCACGTCACCGGGCGCAATTGTTCCCGATTGGTTTCTACATCTACATCTACATGGTTACTCTGCAATTCACACTTAAGTGCCTGGCAGAGGGTTCATCGAATCATTTTCATACTACTTCTCTACCATTCCACTCTCGAATGGCGCGAGGGAAAAAGGAACACCTAAATATTTCCGTTTGAGCTTTAATTTCTCTTATTTTATTATGATGATCATTTCTCCCTACTTAGGTAGGTGTCAAGAAAATATTTTCGCATTCGTAAGTGAAAGTTGGTGGTTGACATTTCGTTAACAGATTTCGCCACAAAGAAAACTGCCTTTGTTCCAGTGACTGCCACCCCAACTCGCGTATCATATTAGCGACACTCTCACCCCTACTGCGCGATAACGCGAAACGAGCTGCCCTTCTTTGCACTTTTTCGATGTCCTCCGTCAATCCTACCTGGTAAGGATCCCACACCGCGCAGCAATATTCCAGCGGAGGGCGGACAAGTGTAATGTAGGCTGTCTCTTTAGTGGGTTTGTCGCATCTTCTAAGTGTTCTGCCCTCAAATCGCAGTCTTTGTTTCGCCTTCCCCACAATATTATCTATGTGGTCTTTCCAATTTAAGTTACTCGTAATTGTAGTTCCTAGGTATTTAGTCGAATTGACAGCCCTTAGATTTGAGCGATTTATCGTATATCCAAAAGTTATCGGATTTCTTTTAGTACCCATGTGGATGACCTCGCACTTTTCTTTGTTTTGTGCCAATTTCCATTTTTCGCAGCATACAGAAATTCTCTCTAGATCATTTTGTAATTGGAATTGATCGTCTGATAATTTTACTAGACGGTAAATTACAGCGCCATCTGCAAACAATCTAAGGAGGCTGCTCAGATTATCACCTAGATCATTTATGTAAATCAGGAACAGCATTGATTTACCGTCTGTCACTACGAACTGTGACCTCTCTGAGAGGAAATCAACAATCCAGTCACACAACTGAGACGATACTCCATATGCACGCAATTTGATTAATAGTCGCTTATGAGGAACGGTATCAAAAGCCTTCTGGAAATCTAGGAATACGGAATCGATCTGAGATCCCTTATCGACAGCACTCGTTACTTCCTGTGTTGCACAGGAACGATATCTTCTGAATCCGTGTTGGTTATGTATCAATAAGTCATTTTCTTCAAGGTGATTCATAATGTTCTAGTACAGCATATGCTCCAAAATGCTTCTGCAAGTTTCAAGAACATTCCGAACAGTTCGGTTGGATGATTTGGCCACCCAGATCGCCTGACAAGGATCCTGTCGGACATTTATGGCACATATTATGGACGGCTATAGAGGGAGCATGGCTGAATATTTCTGCTGGGTACTTCCAGCGACTTGTGGAGTCCATGCCACGTCGAGTTGCTGTACTATGCCGGGCAAAAGTAGGTGCGACACTATATCAGGATGTATCTCATGGCTCTTATTACCTCAGTGTAACTAGGCCCCATTTTCAGTGGCGACGCAACGGCCGGTGCAAGTGCGTTACACCAGACGTCCAGTCTCTGGGCGTACTGAGCGGGCGTTTGTTTGGATTAAGGTTGGAATTACGATTATCAAAGCATTATGCCATAGAACTTGTTTCCTGGTGTCTTAAAGCATGACCTATCATCCTGAATCTTCTCCTATAGTGGCCAGCAATGATTGATTGTTTGACTGGTACCGAACCCAGGAAAGGGCCTCAAATTGCAACTGGACACAGGAAAGAGTGTGATTATGCCACTTACTATGACGATCTGTGAACAAGATGTAACGACAGCCACCGGTGATAATATCTCGTGGACAGCCGTTCCATGACCTTCTTCATATAACTGTAGCTGCTTGAGAGCGACTCGACATAAAGAAAACAAACTCAAATTTTTGTTGACTAAAGGTGCAGACCCCTTTCCTGCCAGAAATAGATTACGATTTCAATTACTCTGACTGTAGTCCACTGAAAAAAAAATCATCAAATCGATCAAAAGAAACTAAATGTAGATGCAAATGCAAAATTATACTGTTAAAATCAGCACTCTATTGTTTCAAGAGCGGGAACGGTATAAGAACAAACATGTCAAAACACGTTCCGGAAAACATTCAACACCCTCAAGGACAGTGTTCAGTAGCACCAAGGTATAATGCTCTGAAGAACCAAAGAAACTGGCACACTGAAAACAAATACACTCAAAGTTAAAACATGCCGACAGCAGGATCGCCTGAACTTTCGGCAATTGAATACATATCAGACGTGATGACGCGAGAACTTACTCGTTCTCCAGGGTTTGTAAGAAACGTGGTGAAATTGCAACAAAAGGCTTGGGACAGTCTATCGCAGAGAGGGGCACACTGCGTATTAATACGACTGTTTGGGCACCTATTACTATGACATGTGTGTTTCATTTGGTTTGAATTTGTTATGACATACTTCGACAGTGATGAACCGTCAGTGTACACGGCTGCCGGTGGTGCCGAGGTGTTAAGTTGCCTGAGGGAACTGTTTGGATTTTGCCTCAAGAAATGGGCTTTCTCTGAAACTCAGGTCCAGAGAAACACTTACCTATCAGTCGGATCTCCAGGTATCATAAAACCCCGAAGATCTGCGGAATGCAAGGAAGGGAATACAGTGTTTTAGGTCACCATCTGTAGAACTGTTTAGCGACTATAAATGACGCTTACCTTATGTTACTTCTGACTGAATGAAGTTGAACTGCTATAATGATGGAGACTGAAGCAATGAATTAAAATTTTTGCTAGCATCAGGATTCAAACCCGATCTCCTGATTAGTAGGAGGTTGCGCTATCCATTACACTACACTAGCACAGCTGCTACGACAGCTGCATGGACTGCCGCAATACATCTCTCTCCCCGATACAGATTCCAAGTCACACCGCAGCCCCTTTCTTTTCCCTTTCCAATCTCGCATCAATATTGCCAATGCTCTCCAATATTGGAACAGCATCGTAGCATTGGATGAAATGGGGTTCACCATTGCTTCAGGCTACATCATTATTATAGGTGTCTCAGGAGTATCAACTATATATGGTTAATATATCAGCTGTGCCTGAGGTACAGGCATGATTCACCCCACTCCGCTCACTGCTTAGGTGCTACTCGAATACTGGAGAGTCTTGGCAATACCGATATGAAACTAGAAGGGGAATAGCAATGGGCTGAGGCGTGAATTGAAATTTGAATTGGTGAGGGAGTCATACTAGGATAGTCTGTGCAGCTGCCGTAGCTGCAATGCCAGTGTGACGTAACAGCTAGCGCATCTGCATAATGAGCAGGAGACTTGCGCTGAAATCCCCGTGGTGGTGAAAATTTTAACTCATTGCTTCGTCCTACATCGCTTTCGTAGATAAAGGTGAGACTCAGCTTTACATGAAGTTGATCTAGATAGTCCAAAGCTGATGGTGGATGACAGTCACTGCTTTAATGATAACTATGCTAAATCAAAAATGGATGATACCCAAGTGGATTTCTGAAAACAGATGGTCTCATTTACTATTTCTCCTCCAATGGCAATAGCAGTACCCGCCAGGGTAGCCGAGAGCACTGATGCGCTGCTTTCTGGACTCGGGCAGACGCACCGGCCCCGGACCAAATCCGCCCGGCGGATTAACGGCGAGGGCCGGTAAGCCGGCCAGCCTGGATGTGGTTTTTAGGCGGTTTTCCACATCCCTCTAGGTAAATACCGGGCTGGTCCCCACGTTCCGCCTCAGTTACACGACTCGTAGACATTTGCAGACGTTCGCACTATTTCATGGCTCCCACGAGACGTTGACAGCTGGGGTACACTACTTATGTCCTGGGCGTCTCGGGGTGGCATCAGGAAGGACATCCAGTCACCCTCTGCACGTAACACTGCCAAATCCGTCGTAACACGGCCGACCCCGCGTTGGCGCGGGACAAAGGCCGAAGGCAAGAAAGAAAGAAATGGCAATAGCAGTAAATCTCATTTGAACATTATGGAGCTCTTAATAAATCTGAATAACATGTTTGCAGCTGCCTTATTACCCCCAGTGACTGATATGTATCAGTCAAACAAAGGCAAATTCGTGAAATGAAGTGAGACAGAGGTTTGTTGCCATAAGACTTCGTGCCATCTTCATTCATTTCGAAGCGGACACTAACACGTAACACCGACGACTGCTGAAGCTTTAAAATCATCTGAGTGATGCTACACTCCTCAGCCATGGTAAAACGGAATGATTGAACTCCAACCTGTCCCAAACACACGACATCTCAAGACTTTGTCCCTGATACGCTAATTTATTGACCATTGTGAAATGTGGTAGTATAGACAGTGGAATTATGTGCAACGAAGATTTTCTGGCGAACAGTTTTTGGTACAAAAACTGCCAGCTGATTTTCAGTAAACACAGACGTAGCATACAAGCACAAGAAAATTTGGTTCACTGTATGACTAAATCTTCGGTGGTAAAATATAAGTACCCACAACAGTCAATCGTAGAAGAGCATCCCCCAGACCGACATCAGATTTAAGTACCATAAAAACAACAGTAACTAAAGAAATAATAAAGTAACAGACATGCAAAGAGAATATGTCATAACGACTTCAGTTCTGCATGAAAGCGCTACACGTAATCCAATGATGCTGCAGTCTGCGGTATCTTCTGCACAAAAGTGTATAACCGCTGTTCAAGAGTAGCAGGAGAGTTGATACCATGGACGAAGAACATAGCCGGAATAGATGGCTTCAACTAAGGGTATCAGAAAAAGGAATTTCGTAATGGAGCCAAATTTTAGAGGGACAGCAAGGCTCAAATACAATAAGCAGGTTCAAATGGGCGTAGTCTCCAGTAGTTGTACAGAGATGTAGATGCTTACAGGGAGTACAAACACCAAATAAGGTTTCAGCTGCCAACGTCACCAAAATCTTGTGTAAGGTAGCAGAATAAATGAAGGTCAATTTCTCTCCTTACATAAGAGTTTTATACATCGTAACAGGAAGGTGAATCTGACACCCAACTTACTTCGGCGGTAATGAGCAGATTTGCCTACAAGTATGTAATGCAAAAGGGATGACACTCAATCGACGGTATTAACACACTGCTCCTACAGGGTGTTTCAAAAATGACCGGTATATTTGAAACGGCAATACAAACTAAACGAGCAGCGATAGAAATACACCGTTTGTTGCAATATGCTTGGGACAACAGTACATTTTCAGGCAGACAAACTTTCGAAATTACAGTAGTTACAAATGTCAACAACAGATGGCGCTGCGGTCTGGGAAACTCTATAGTACGATATTTTACACATATCCACCATGCGTAGCAATAATATGGCGTAGTCTCTGAATGAAATTACCCGAAACCTTTGACAACGTGTCTGGCGGAATGGCTTCACATGCAGATGAGATGTACTGCTTCAGCTGTTCAATTGTTTCTGGATTCTGGCGGTACACCTGGTCTTTCAAGTGTCCCCACAGAAAGAAGTCACAGGGGTTCATGTCTGGCGAATAGGGAGGCCAATCCACGCCGCCTCCTGTATGTTTCGGATAGCCCAAAGCAATCACACGATCATCGAAATATTCATTCAGGAAATTAAAGACGTCGGCCGTGCGATGTGGCCGGACACCATCTTGCATAAACCACGAGGTGTTCGCAGTGTCGTCTAAGGCAGTTTGTACCGCCACAAATTCACGAAGAATGTCCAGATAGCGCGATGCAGTAATCGTTTCGGATCTGAAAAATGGGCCAATGATTCCTTTGGAAGAAATGGCGGCCCAGACCAGTACTTTTTGAGGATGCAGGGACGATGGGACTGCAACATGGGGCTTTTCAGTTCCCCATATGCGCCAGTTCTGTTTATTGACGAAGCCGTCCAGGTAAAAATAAGCTTCATCAGTAAACCAAATGCTGCCCACATGCATATCGCCGTCATCAATCCTGTGCACTATATCGTTAGCGAATGTCTCTCGTGCAGCAATGGTAGCGGCGCTGAGGGGTTGCCGCGTTTGAATTTTGTATGGATAGAGGTGTAAACTCTGGCGCATGAGACGATACGTGGACGTTGGCGTCATTTGGACCGCAGCTGCAACACGGCGAACGGAAACCCGAGGCCGCTGTTGGATCACCTGCTGCACTAGCTGCGCGTTGCCCTCTGTGGTTGCCGTACGCGGTCGCCCTACCTTTCCAGCACGTTCATCCGTCACGTTCCCAGTCCGTTGAAAGTTTTCAAACAGATCCTTTATTATATCGCTTTTCGGTCCTTTGGTTACATTAAACCTCCGTTGAAAACTTCGTCTTGTTGCAACAACACTGTGTTCTAGGCGGTGGAATTCCAACACCAGAAAAATCCTCTGTTCTAAGGAATAAACCATGTTGTCCACAGCACACTTGCACGTTGTGAACAGCACACGCTTACAGCAGAAAGACGACGTACAGAATGGCGCACCCACAGACTGCGTTGTCGTCTATATCTTTCACATCACTTGCAGCGCCATCTGTTGTTGAAAATTGTAACTACTGTAATTTCGAAAGTTTGTCCGCCTGAAAATGTACTGTTGTCCCAAGCATATTGCAACAAACGGTGTATTTCTATCGCTGCTCGTTTAGTTTTTATTGCCGTTTCAAATATACCGGTCATTTTTGAAACACCCTGTATATAATGCATGTCAGTGAGCAGAAGGTGAAACAAGCAGCGAGAGAAAACGTTTTGTGTGGAAACAAGTGTGGACAGAGGCAGAGGCCGCACCATGGGAGGCACCATGAAAATCTCTTAGACGGCGTCCCGCAGCGGGAGTCAGCGAGTGGACAGGTGACGCATACTGGGGAGCAAGTAGCGGACTACCAGAAGTAGGACAGAAAGAAGCTTTTCGCAGTTCCAAGCGGATACGAACAGAAACCAGTGACGCAGTTGATCACGTGAACAGCGAATGGTACACATGTGATGTATGCATGTAGCTTTTAGGCATCTGGAGCGAGCACAAAACGTCCGATTGGCGGAAACGAACTAGGAAAGAGTAAAGTGCCGAGATTTCGACGCAGTTCAATTGTAGGGCCCTTGCGATTGGCAGAGAGAGTTTCCACAAAATAAGAGGAATGCTCCTATTGCTCGAAAAAAAAAGCCGTGACGTGGAGAACGAAAGAACCCAGGTGGGGAGACAGTTCGGCTACGAAAAAGACAAGAGCGAAATTTTCTAGGACACTTCTCTGAAGTGGCGTCGAGTGCAGGATGGAGTGCATAACGCTCTGTACTACACAGAGGAGAAATCTGAGTGAACACTGCGTTCACTGCAGCTGACATTCAGCTAGATATTAGCTGAAGCGTCGTTGAGACGAACCAGCCAGATAGTTAAATGTCCTTGCGAGGACTGAGAGGGTTTTTTAATATGCACGCTGCTCCAACCGTGCGCGTGCATATCGCCATATTCAAAGACTAGGGATGAGTACATGTTTTCTCACATAACGAGGAACAGGGAGTTTCTGCTGAAAAAAACCAGCAAAGGCTTAATTAGTTTTTATAGGAATTTCAGTGGGCGAGAGCAGCATGCAGATGACAGCTCATAGCAGCTAAGGTAAATGCCGCAAGCAAAGGCGTAAACTTGTTGGTTCACCCGCTTGCATCCGCTGTAAACTCGAGCGACCTATGTCACAAAACTAACCATCCTCTGTAAACTTGATTGTCATCCTTAATAGTACTGAACTTTGAACCAGAATCGGATGATTTATCGTAGTACTGGCCAACGTCATGATATAGTCCTAAGAATAATTTTGTAAAGGAACTTCTAGTTAAAATTTGCCATTGTTGTGTTTAGGATTATTTCACTTTCTGAGAACGAGATGCTTTCATTTGACAAGTGTCGTAATATTGTCACATTGTAAACTGTGTAAATGCGTGTATTTCTCTGATAAGATTGCAACATTAAACAAAAAAATATTTACAGCTTACACAGTTGTTGTTCTGACCTCAAAACCATACTCATGTTAACTGAATCTTCAGGCGATTCCTGGTAGAACAACGGTATAATAGGCGAAAAGCGCTAGTTTTTTTTCTACAGTAATACTTTTATTATGATAACCGGTTTTTCGGCTTACAAGGCCATCTTCACACATTTACTGATTATTGTCGCTAAAAAAGTTACAACGTTTGAAAATGACACTGCAAAAGAAGTTACACATCTAGAGTGAAGACGAAATACACAGTAAATAACATCTTTGACACAGTGGTGGTAACGCAATGTAAAAAGTAAAAATGTGAACAGTAAATAAATATAAAGGGAGAGACAGGAAAATGGTGCATTAACCTACATAACAGTTTATATTAATAAACAAATCCAATTAAGTAAAATAAAATTAGTACTTGACAAGGCTATTTCATGAGGTATAAAACATGGAGAGTGACACACAACTAAAAGAAAGAATTAACAATGTAACAGCAGAATATATGAGGAACTTCACCAATGTCAATAAGATAAACAGAAATAAATAAATTCAGGAAAATAGAGGAGTGTGAGGGAAAACATACAGGGATGTTGTACTGCATTTTAAAAAGTAAACAGTGAACAATATGAAAGAAGCAAACAGGAAAAACATTAACATTATACTCAAAACTGTGCCTATGTAACAGTTTGCGTGAAATAAATGAACCAAGTAAAATTAACACCTTACTTGATGAGACAGCTACATGAGGTATTAAACTTGGAAAGTAATACAAGTACCAGTTAAAAGAAAGATTTAACAATTGTAACTACGGTCTATATGAATTACATCGATAATTTTAATATAATAAAGAACTCAATGAATACGGGAAAATGGGGGAATACGTAGGAAGAGACAATGTGCGAAGTAACGCGAAACAGAGAGGATTATGTGAAGTTTAGAAGTATTAACCTGCGATAGGTCATTTAAGATTAGATCTGGACTGTGAGATAGATGTTTATTAATTTCTAGGGCTTCCATCAGGCTGGGGTTTTTGCCTTTCTTTGCTAAGTGAATGACATGGGACTCTCCCTGGTAGGTGTGGCCTTCGTTTACAAACATTGTAACTTTTTCGGTGACAATAGTCAGTTAATGTCTGAAGATGGTGTTATAAGCCGAATACGAGTTAACACAATAAAAGAAATATTACAGAACAAAATCAAACTAGCGCTTTTCATTTATCGTTAAAATCATTTATCCACATAAATTACCAGTTTCGGCAATTCTCTGTTGCCATCTTCGGGTCTGTGTTACAGGGAGTAGACTAGCGTGGAGATCTGTGTCAAATCAGTATCAGTCTTTGGACTAAAGAAAACAAAAATAGCGATTTTTTTATTTTTGTCACTTATAAATGTAGAATGGGAGTTTGTGGAATTATTTACTTTGATGGCACGTGCTTTTTTCAGGTGAACGAGATTGCCTTCAGCGGAAATAGCTTTGGAAGCTCATCGTTGATATAATCTGGTGCCTTGTCAAGTCCATTTCGGTGAAGGTGTACTGACAAAAATTAGAGCTTTGACAGTCAGTTAATGCGGAACGACAAAGTGATTTCGAGGACAAATCTTCCAGGTCAAGTTTTCCTTTGAAAATCCAAGAAAATATGGAGACTGTGACACAAAATGAGAAAGAGTTACAGGATGGTGAGGAGACTCGTGTAGCGTTGCACTCAAAGCATAAGAGTCTCCGTCCAGCCAAAGAACTGAATTCTCAGGCGAACAGCAACCACTTCTGCAATGGAGAAGCTGACACGTCCCCACAGTGCAACGGTGTGGAGCCTGTAAGTATAGATCAGCATGTGTAGATTTCATAACACTCGCAGACTCACATTCATCTTGTTTTAGTATATAACTTAAGTCTATAAAACTCTTAACATTTTTCACAACATGACTTTAGAAAAAGAAGGGAAACATCTCAGTCAGTTTAAAAAATTAGTACTGTAATCAAAACAGGAACCGTGTATTTGTGGCCATGTAGTCACAAGTATGTGCTCTGAACATTTCTTGTTCACCACAACCTTCGTGTTTCCCTTCCATAAATTACTATACTCCAAACGTGTAATCTGGGGAATTATGTCCTCTGCTTAAGGTCAATGTCAGATACTAGACGACTTCTTTTGCCCAGGAAGGCCCTCTTTGCCTGTACAAAGTCTGCTTTTTATGTCTTCCTTGCTTCGTCTGTCATCTGTTATTTTGACTCCAAGGTAGCAGAATTCCTTCACTGGGTCTGTTTCATGGTTTCCAATTTTGATGCTACGCTTCCGCGTTTCTTCGGTTTTCTCTCAAGCCATAACACCTGGTCATTAGAGTGTTCATTCCATTTAACACGAGCTGCGATTCTTCCTCAATTTCAGTCAGGACAGCAATGTCATTAGCGAATTTTACCACTGACGTCTTTTCACTATCAATTCTAAACCCATTCCTGAACCTTGCTGTTATTACGATACTTGCTTCTTCGAAGTGTAGATTAAAAAGTAGCGACAAAAGATTCAAGCGCTGTCTTTCTAAGACGAACACTTCTTTTCCGGTCTTTCGTTCTTATTTTTGCCCTTGATTCTTTTACATCTTGTTGTGGTCTTCAGTCCAAAGACTGGTTTGATGCAGCTCTCCATGCTACGCTATCCTGTCTGTTTCCGAATAACTACTACGACCTACATCCTTCTGAAATTGCTTACTGTATTCATCTCTTGGTCTCCCTCTACGATTTTTACCACTCACGCTTACCTCCAGTACTAAATTGGTGACCCCCTGATGCCTCAGAATGTATCCTACCAACCGATCCCTTCTTCTAGTCAGGTTGTACCACAAATTTCTCTCCTCCCCAGTTCTATTCAGTACCTCCTCATTAGTTACGTGATCTACACATCTTATCTTCAGCATTCGTCTGTAGCACCACATCTCGAAAGCTTCTATTCTCTTCTTGTCTAAACTGTTTGTCGTCCGTCTCTTATTTTCATACATGGCTACACTCCCTACAAATACTTCCAGAAACGACTTCCTGACACTTAAATCTACACTGGATGTTAACAAATTTGTCTTCTTCAAAGACCCTTTTCTTGCGATTGCCAGTCTACATTTCATATCCACTCTACTTCGAGCATAATCAGTTATTTTGCTTCCAAAATAGCAAAACTCATCTGCTACTTTAAGTGTCTCATTTCCTAATCTAATTCCTTCAGCATAACCTTTCACATGTTGTATATTATTTCCCGCCTTTTCCTATAGCCTACACCTACTTTCCTGTGAATTTCGGACGTCTTGCAACATTTTACATTGTCGAACGCTGTTTCTAGGTCAACAGATTATACGAAAGTGTATAGTTTTCTTCCGTCTTATTTCCATTATCAAGCGCACCGTCAGACTTTCCTCTCTGTCCTGAAGTGAAACTAACCGTCGTATAAAAGATCCTCAGTTTTGTTTTCAGTTCTTCTGCACACTATTCTTGCCAGCAAACTTTGAGGCATGAGTTGCCAAACTGATTGTGGGATAGTTCTCGTATTTCTCTGTACTTGCTAACTTCGGCATTGTACGGATGATATTTTTTCGAAAGTTGGATGGTATGCCTCCAGTCTTATAGTCAACACACGAACTTGAACAGTCGTTTGGTTTCAACTTATTGTGATGATTTCAGAAATTCTGAAGGGGTGTGATCTATGTCTTACGAAAGCAGTTGTTTGTTGCAACTTTCTATGATGATTTTAGAAATTCTGAAGGGATGTGATCGGTATCTTACGCTTTACTCGATCGCAAGTCCTACAGAGTTCGGTTAAACTTTAACATCACATACTCTGTGTCTTCGATATCGACCTCCATTTCTTCTTCTATCACATCAGACAGTTCTTTGCCTTCGTAAACGCATTCAGTGTACTCTTTCCACGTGTCTGTCCTTTCTCTACGTTCACAGCGGAATTCATCTTCCACTGTTAATATTGACACCCTTGCTTTTAATTTCACCGAAGGTTGTTTTGACTTAGTTGCATCAGTCCTACCGACGGCCATCGTCTTATCGATTTCTTCGCACTTTTCCTGAAATCATTTCGTTTTGGCTTCCCTGTAATTCTTATTCACTTCATTAATAAGTAACGTATATTGCTTTATTCCTGTGTTTCCTGCTCATTTTTGTTCTTCCTTCTTTCGTCGATAAATTGAAGTATTTCTTCTGTAATACTAGATTTCTTAGCAATTACCTTCCTTGTATTCATATTTGTCTGTTCAGCTGCCACTGCCATTTCTGGAGATGTTCATTCGTCTTCATCTTAACTGCATCTTGTGGTATTCATTATCGCAATATCTACAGCCTAAAGTGAACTTCAAACGCTTCCGATCATTCTTCAGTAGTTCAGTAAATTATTGCTTCCCAGACTGGTTTATCTGGAAGATCCATTATTAGTAAATTGTGATTTCAGTCCACATCTGCAACTCGATTCAACTTGCAATTCAGTATCGGATTTCGGAATCTTTGTCATCCAGCTGGCAACTTCCAGTGTCTGCTGGTCTCGTCCAGATATTCTTCAATCTCTTGTGATATTTAAACACTTATTCTGTATTATTAGTTAACATTATTACAGAGCTCAATTAAGCTTTCTCCTCTCTCGTGCCTATTAACGGGCTCGTTTCCTCTCCTATTTCTCCTCCTACTACAGCCTTCCTATCACCCACGATTACTAGATTTTCATCTTCATTTACGGACTGAGACGTTCACTATCCTCACATATTTTTTCTATCTCTTCATCTTCTACCTGCGACGTCAGAATGTATGTCACAAATATTGTTCATGACGAGTTTTTTTTCGATTCTGATGAGAGTAATTGTATTACTGATATGTTCACGATAACTCATGCTCTGCTCTACCTTCATAACGAATCCTATTCCCGTTACAATATTTCCCCTGATATTGATATTACCCCGTATTAGTCTGACCACAAATACTTATCTTCTTTCCATTTCTCTGCACTGATGCCACAATATATGCTATGTAAAAAAAATCGCAACACCAAAAAATAATCAGCGAAGAGTAATCAGATTACTGGAATACAGTTGCCTCGGTAACAAAATTAAGCGATTAATATTGCAAGATCACAGGTTAATATAAGCGCGAGATAAGCCATTGCGAATATGAAATGTTGCTACATTAAGAACCGGTGAGACCGCTAGAATGTTTAACGCAAGCATGCAAACGTGTATGCATTGTGTTGTACAGGTGTCGGATGTCAGTTTGTGGAATGGAGTTCCATGCCTGTAGCATTTGATCGGTCAATACATGGATGATTATTGATGGTTCTGGATGACGCTGGAGTTCTGATCCGATGATGTCCCATATGTTTTCGATCGGAGACAGATCGAGCAGGTCAAGGCAGCATGTCGACACTCTTTAGAGCATGTTGGATTACAACAAAGGTATGTGATCGAGCGTTATCCTGTAGGAAAACACCCTTTGGAATGCTGTTCATGAATGGCAGCACAACAGGTCGAATCAACAGACTGACGTAGAAATTTGCAATCAGGGCGCATGTGATAACTACGAGAGTGCTCCTGCTGTCATACGAAATCGCACCTCAGGTCATAACTCCAGGTGTAGGCCCGGCGTGTCTAACACGCAGGCAGTTTGGTTGCAGGTCCTCAACTGGACTCGTTCTAGCCAAAGCACGGCTATCACTGTCGCCAAGGCAGAACCGGTTTTCGTCAGAAAAGACAACAGCGATCCTCTCTTCCGTGCAATGAACTCCCACTTGACACAATTAATGCCGCAAATGACGGTGGTCTGGGGTAATTGGAATAAAATGCTGCAGGGCGTTTGGCTCGAAGCTGTCCTTTAAGTAACCGATCTGAAACAGTTCATTATGTCACCGTGGTGACAATTGCTGTTGCAGATATAATACTTTGCACCAGAGCCACACATCGGACACGATGGTCTCCCCTCTCGGTGGTGCCACGTGACCGTCCAGAGCCCGTTATTCTTGCGACTGTACATTCTCATGACCACCACTGCCAGCAATCATGTACAGTGGCTACACTCCTGCCAAATGTTTCTGAAGTGTCGAGAAGGAACATCCAGTCGCTCGTAGCTCTATTACACGACCTCAGTGAGGTATTGATAATGGCATCTTTTCCGCCTTAAAGGCTCATCACGACCAGTCTGAAAAGTAACTAACGGCCATGACCGTTACAGCGTGTGTTTAAATCGAACTCGATATTCATCATCATAGCGGCGCTGCCAGCGCCCCTCTTATGCGACTGGCGTGAAATTTTAATGTACGTCATCTTTCGGATGTACACTACTAGCCATTAAAATTGCTTCACCAAGAAGAAATGCATATGATAAACGGGTATACATTGAACAAATATATTATACTAGACCTGACATGCGATTACATTTTCACGCAACTTGGGTACGTACGTCCTGAGAAATCAGTACCCAGAGCAACCACCTCTGGCCGTAATAACGGCCTTGATACGCCTGGGCATTGAGTCAAACAGAGCTTGGATGGCGTGTACAGGTACAGCTGCACATGCAGCTTCAACACGATACCACAGTTCATCAAGAGTAGTGACTGGCGTATTGTGACGAGCCACTTGCTCGGCCACCATTGACCAGACGTTTTCAGTTGGTGACAGATCTGGAGAATGTGCTGGCCAGGGCAGCTGTCGAACATTTTCTGTATCCAGAAAGGCCCGTACAGAACCTGCAAGCGGTCGCGCATTACCCTGCTGAAATTTAGGGTTTCGCTGGGATCAAATGAAGGATAGAGCCACGGGTCGTACCACATCTGAAATGTAACGTCCACTGTTCAGAGTCCCGTCAATGCGAACAAGAGGCGATCGAGGCCTGTAACCAATGGCACCCCATACCATCACGCCGGATGATACGCCGGTATGGCGATCACGAATACACGCTTCCAGTGTGCGTTCACCGTGATGACGCCAAACACGGATGCGAACATCATGATGCTGTAAACAGAACCTGGATTCATACGAAAAAAGAACGTTTTGCCATTCGTGCACCCAGGTTCGTCATTGAGTACACCATCGTAGGCACTCCTGGCTCCTATCTGTGATGCAGCGTCAGGGGTAGCCGCAGCCATGACATCCGAGCTGATAGTCCGTGCTGCTGCAAACGTCGTCGAATTGTTCGTGCAGATGGCTGTTGTCTTGCAAACGTCCCTATCTGTTGACTCAGGGATCGAGACGTGGCTGCACGATCCGCTACAGCCATGCGGATAAGATGCCTGTCATCACGGCTGTTAGTGATACGAAGCCGTTAGGACCCAGCACGGCGTTCCGTATTACCTTCCTGAACCCACCGATTCCATATTCTGCTAACAGTCATTGGACCTCGACCAACGCGAGCAGCAATGTCGCGATACGATAAACCGCAATGGCGATAGGCTACAATCCGACCTTTATCCAAGTCGGAAACGTGATGGTACGCATTTCTCCTCCTTACACGAGTCATCACAACAACGTTTCACCGGGCAACGCCGGTCAACTGCTGTTTGTGTATGAGAAATCGGTTGGAAACTTTCCTCATGTGAGCACGTTGTAGGTGTCGCCACCGGCGCCAACCTTGTGTGAATGCTCTGAAAAGCTAATCATTTGCATATCACAGGATCTTCTTCCTGTAGGTTAAATTTCGCGTCTGTAGCACGTCGTCTTCGTGGTGTAGCAATTTGAATGGCCAGTAGTGTAGAAACACACCTACTAGCTTTCGCTTATGTCGCACAGCTCCTTCCTGCTACTACCTTCTTTTTTGGTCAATGTATGTAGACTGAGCCTATTCATTTACACTTTCAGGTTTTCTAATTTTCTTATCACGTTCTGATATTTTACGCTACGGCTCGTAGATTGTTACGGTTTTGTTTGTTATTCATTCTATTTCTCTTGGCTAGCTCCCATTTGGCAGTCCGCTTCAGGAGACGAGGACAGGTTTATTCTGCCAATGGAGAGACCCTCACGACATTTTTTCACTTACAGTCTACATGTTCTGTGGATGAACATTGTGTGTCTTTAAAGCAGTGGTTTCCGTTGCCTTCGGTGTCTTCGTGCCGTTGATCATTGCTGATCCTTCCACCTTTTAGGGGCAGTTTCCCACCCTAAGGACAATAGCGTGCCCCCATCTCTGTCCCCCCCTTCGCTCTTGTACAAGGTCTTTGGCAGAGCGAATGTGACTCCTAATCGGGAGGTCTTCAGCAGCCGTTCCTGATACTTTTGATTCAACTTTTAAGCAGTGGATGAGATCAAACACGGGACAGTATTTATGTTGATTAAAAATGATGTCGATATAGTCTCTGTAATAATCTGGTGTTTGTGCCAATATGAATTTTGAAGAGATTAATATCTGCTTTCGACGATTTGTGTACCGCAGAGATGTTGTTGTTGTGGTCTTCAGTCCTGAGACTGGTTTGATGCAGCTCTCCATGCTACTCTATCCTGTGCACGCTTCTTCTTCCCCCAGTACTTACTGCAACCTACATCCTTTTGAATCTGTTTAGTGTATTCATCTCTTGTTCTCCCTCTACGATTTTTACCCTCCACGCTGCGCTCCAATACTAAATTGGTGATGCCTCGATGCCTCAGAACATGTCCTACCAAGCGATCCCTTCTTCTAGTCAAGTTGTGCCACAAACTCCTCTTCTCCCCAATTCTATTGAATACCTCCTCATTAGTTATGTGATCTACCCATCTAATCTTCAGCATTCTTCTGTAGCACCACATTTCGAAAGCTTCTATTCTCTTCTTGTCTAAACTATTTATCGTCCATGTTTCACTACCATACATGGCTACACTCCATACAAATACTTTCAGAAACGACTTCCTGACACTTAAATCTATACTCGATGTTAACAAATTTCTCTTCTTCAGAAACGCTTTCCTTGCCATTTATCCTCTCTACTTCGACCATCATCAGTTATTTTGCTCACCAAATAGCAAAACTCCTTTACTACTTTAAGCGTCTCATTTCCTAATCTAATTCCCTCAGCATCACCCGACTTAATTGGACTACATTCCATTATCCTCGTTTTGCTTTTGTTGATGTTCATCAACAACAACCGCAGAGATAAGACATTTTATTTTTAGCACGAGATAATGGACTCTACCGTGGCCATATATGCTTCCTCAAGTGTTTATAGGGTTAAGGTCAACTGCCTGAAACCAAATAAGATAAGAAAGCTACAGAAAAATTACAGTTTCAGAAGTAATGTTACTCTTTATCTCAGTAGCGAATTATATTCTGGAGTAAAAACAGGATACTTCTTTTTAAAGAAGCGTAGTTAACGTTTTTATCTTGGATATTGTGGTGGCAAATGGGATTACGGAAACACTTTGTTCGATATTTGACGAACGTTGTAGATAAATGTGACTCGCCGTTTAAGCTGTTTGACGTGGTGGCCACTTGTATAACTGGGCAGGTGTGCGATTGGAGCGAGGGGGAGGAGGAGGACCTGGAGGACACGGAGCGGCTGCTGCGGCAGCACTCGGGGTGCGCCGGCCCCTGGCGGCTGTTCCCGTCGCCGGTGGAGGGCCGCGGCCTGGCGGCGCAGCGGGCGCTGTCTGCGGGCCACCTGCTGCTCAGGGACCCGCCGCTCGTGCTGGCGCCGCGCGCCACCGCAGCCGCCGCCAGCGGCCGCCCACTGTGCGCGCGCTGTCTGCGCACGCGGCCCGCGGACTCGCTACACCCGTGTCCCGCCGGCTGCGGGATGGCCGTCTGCTGCCCCACACCTGATGGTGAGCCGCGGCTGCACACTACAAGCAGTCTCTACATCTACATCTACATTTATACTCCGCAAGCCACCCAACGGTGAGTGGCGGAGGGCACTGTCATTACCTCCGTTTCCTGTTCCAGTCGCGTATGGTTCGCGGGAAGAACGACTGCCGGAAAGCCTCCGTGAGCGCTCGAATCTCTCTAATTTTACATTCGTGATCTCCTCGGGACCTATAAGTAGGGGGAAGCAATATATTCGATACCTCATCCTGAAACGCACCCTCTCGAAACCTGGACAGCAGGCTACACCGCGATGCAGAGCGCCTTTCTTGCAGAGTCTGCCACTTGACTTTGCTAATAATCTCCGTAACGCTATCACGCTCACCAAATAACCCTGTGACGAAACGCGCAGCTCTTCTTTGGATTTTCTCTATCTCGTCCGTCAACCCGATCTGGTACGGATCCCACACTGATGAGCAATACTCAAGTATAGGTCGAACGAGTGTTTTGTAAGCCACCTCCTTTGTTGCTGGACTACATTTTCTAAGCACTCTCCCAATGAATCTCAACCTGGTACCCGCCTTACCAACAATTAATTTTATATGATCATTCTACTTCAAATCGTTCCGCACGCATACTCCCAGATATTTTACAGAAGTAACTGCTACCAGTGTTTGTTCCGCTATCATATAATCATACAATAAAGAATCCTTCTTTCTATGTTTTCGCAATACATTACATTTGTCTATGTTAAGGGACAGTTGCCACTCCCTGCACCAAGTGCCTATCCGCTGCAGATCTTCCTGCATTTCGCTGCAATTTTCTAATGCTGCAACTTCTTTGTATACTACAGCATCATCCGCGAAAAACCGCATGGAACTTCCGACACTATCTACTAGGTCATTTATATATATTCTGAAAAGCAATGGTCCCATAACACTCCCCTGCGGAACGCCAGAGGTTACTTTAGTGTCTGTAGACGTCTCTCCATTGAGAACAACATGCTGTGTTCCGTTTGCTAAAAACTCTTCAATACAGCCACACAGCTGGTCTGATATTCCGTAGGCTCTTTGTTTATCAGGCGACAGTGCGGAACTGTATCGAACGCCTTCCGGAAGTCAAGGAAAATGGCATCTACCTGGGAGCCTGTATCTAATATTTTCTGGGTCTCATGAACAAATAAAACGAGTTGGGTCTCACACGATCGCTGTTTCCGGAATCCATGTTGATTCCTTCAGAGTAGATTCTGGGTGTCCAGAAACGATATGATACACGAGCAAAAAACATATTCTAAAAGTCTACAACAGATCGACGTCAGAGATATAGGTGTATAGTTTTCCTTATCTGCTCGACGACCCTTCTTGAAGACTGGGACTACCTGTGCTCTTTTCCAATCATTTGGAACCTTCCGTTCCTCTAGAGACTTGCGGTACACAGCTGTTAGAAGGGGGGCAAGTTCTTTCTCGGACTCTGTGTATAATCGAATTGGTATCCCGTCAGGTCCAGTGGACCTTCCTCTGTTGAGTGATTCCAGTTGCTTTTCTACTCCTTGGACACTACGTGACTATTCTGCAACTCAGAATTAAGTTCTTAGCACGAGATTTATGGGACGAGTTCGACACTAAGTGAATTCTATCCATAATGGATGCAGTCGAACTCCCTTATAGGGTGGAGAATAATAACCCCTACCAGTTATAATAGAAGATGATTCTGTTTGAGGCACGAACGGTTTCGGGCTTGCGCCCATCTTCAGGTGGTTTTACATTCACCTACATGTTTCTGTGCTCAATATTGGCGATCACTCTTTAAATAAAAGCCGTATCATGCGATGATGACTAAATAGATCCATTTGAAGCAAGTGGAAGTACATACGTTATAAAGCGCAGGGTTTCTATAAATTATCTTTACAACTGAAGACTTCAATCATTTTAAAACTATACTAGATATTAACAAACGGTTTTTAACATGTGATAAGACAACTCATAAAGTTATTTTTACCTTCCAGGTGACGCAATTTTGAAGCAAAATTGAACTTGAAAATATGGACGCCACAGGAGAAAGCTCAGTGTGTGGCCTTATAGGTACAGACGCCACGATCCCTGATTTCACACCACTAGGCTTCTTCCTGTGGCGTTTGCAAAGGATCTGGTGTACTGAACCAAGATTTCAGACCTGCACGACTTGAAGGCACGAATCCGTAATGCGGCTGAATGCGCCACCGTGGAGATCTCGAATCGTACGTGGAGAAAAATGGAATTCCAACTACACGTTATCCGTCGCACTAAGGACGCACACACTGGTGTGTGTGAATAAGGAAAAAAGCTTTATGAGTAATTGCATCACATATTGAAAACCATTTGCTAATATCTAGTATAGTTTTAAAGACATTAAAGCCTTAATTTCTAAAGATAATTTATGACCACCCTGTGTTATAGTACTGACATACAGCTGGACTGTCCACGTCGTTTCCATATTACATTTACCACCTTTTTTTTACAAAAATATTTCGATTGTTTACACACCAACTGTGTTGTACAATATAGTAAATACTGGTACTTCTATGTCGCTTAGTAACTTCCAATTGTTTCAGTTGGGTCTATTTAATTATCATCACATTATCTGATTTTTATTTAAACAGTGGTCTGCAACAATGATGTAAAACCATCTGAAGACATTCACAAGCGCAAACCAGCCGTCCACAAAATAAACTCATCTGCTTTTGTGACCCGTAGCGGTCACTATTATATAGCCTACTTCGCTACTATTTCTCGACCGTTGCGCTCTCGAACAGAAAGTGGGATAAATAAACAACTAAATTATTTCGTGCGAGTTCTGAGTTCTGTTATGTTCTTTGTGGCAGGCACAACGGCCATCAGAGAGCATTACCGTTGCATGTGTTAATTGTCGTCACAAGGCGTGGTAGGGAGCGTGGACAGCGTCAGATGCTGAGTGATCAATGTGAAGGACAGGAAGCTGCCGTATACTCGTGTGAGACAATGTCATCAGTACCTGAGAGAGTTTCAAAGAGGCCTCATTGTGGGTCACCATTTGGCCAACTGGTCGGATCGTGCAATATCCAGGACATACTGATGCGACAGCGACTCGACGTCTGACTGCATGGCACGTTGGGGCAAGGCATGTTCCTGGTCGGCCACGTATAGTCTCCACAAAGGAAGATTTTCGTGTTGTGCACCAAGCACATCTTAAACCATTCGCATCTTGTGCCTGCCACCAGAGAACAAGTAATAGACTCCCTACAACATTCTGTGTAATCTCTCAGCGTTGCTCGGAGACTAAGAGCGGCTGCACAAGGCAATTACCTTCCCATCGGTGGGCTGTCGTTAAGACTACAACAGAAACGGCTGCGTCTGAAGTGGTCCCGTGACCAGGAACAAGGGACTCACGACGAATGGCGTCGGATTGCGTTTAGATGATGAGGCGCAGTACCGCTCTACTCCAGACGACCATCCTCAGCGAGTGTGACGCCGTCTTGGGCAGAATTCCCAATCTTCCAGTGTTTAGGAGAAGCACAGCAATGTTATTATCGGCGTCATGGTCTGGAAAGTCATCATGTATGATTTCAGGTCAGGCTCGTACTGACTGAGGGAACTCTGACGGCACAACTGTACGTCACGATCCTCATATGTTCCCTCTCATGCGACAGTACTGGGGGGTGCCATTCTTCTACAGGACAATGCTCATAAAATTCTCTCGGGCTTCCAGGCGCGTCAAGTGGTTTAAAATCCACTAGCTTTAGGCCGAGATCTCCTCTGCCATTGTCAAGTGGTGAAAGTCGAATGATTGCTACTGCCATCCTTATATAGCTGTGCTGCCTTCAATGACGTCACTGATGCTCGCTCAGAGCCATATATGGTAATTTTTTCATTGCGTGCTTGCCGCGTCCGCTTCAACCTTCTGACGGCCAGGTTCCAAGCTGTGGTTAGCTGCAGGCCGCAGCCTTTATTCAGAATGCTGTCAAAAGTTCGCTCCTTTTATGACTCTGGCCCAGAAACTATTAGTCCGTGTAAAAACAGATGGTTTGTCGATTGCAATACGGTGTCCATTTTCTAGAGCATGTTCTGCTACATATAATTTCTCAGGACACCGTAGGTGATAACATCTCTCGTGTTGTACCCAGTGCTGTTCAATAGTGCGCACAGTCTGTCCGACGTAAAACTGTCCACACCCACATGGTGTTTTATACAGTTCTGTCATTCTGAGGCCTACATCGTTTTCACAGGCCTCATTAGTTGTCGAATTTCTTCTGGGACCCTGAAGACCGAATCGATTTAATCACTCTTTACGAGCCGTCTAACATTTCCTGTTATTCAGCTACTGAACGGCATAAACGCGAGCTTCTTTGTGTCCCCCTCAGGGACCTTTTGCTTACGTTACTTCGGGAAGACAGCTTTCTAAATTTGGCCGTCGTTGCAGCCATTTTCCTTGAATAGCTTTCGTAAGTGCCTCAGTTCCTTCGAGCCGGCCGGAGTGGCCGAGCGGTTAAAGGCGCTACAGTCTGGAACCGCACGACCACTACGGTCGCAGGTTCGAATCCTGCCTCGGGCATGGATGTGTGTGATGTCCTTAGGTTAGTTAGGTTTAAGTAGTTCTAAGTTCTAGGGGACTTATGACCACAGCAGTTGAGTCCCATAGTGCTCAGAGCCATTTGAACCATTTTGAAGTTCCTTCGAAAGGTTTTTAGCGTCTGAAACGGCCCCCTCTCGACGCACCAAGGTCCTGTGAACAGAACTTTCCTGCGATGGTTGGTGATACCTGGTCGCATGCAGACATCGGTTCGTGTTGATAGATTTCCGGAAACATTGTGACTATGGACGAGGATGTGAAGAACAGGCAAAGCACCATCTGTCTCAACCTCTACCGTGACCATGATGTTATCATGGATGCTGTTGATGTGGTCCAAGAATTCTGCGTGCTTTTCACGTCCATAGCCAACGGCCTTACCGCAGTGGTAACACCGGTTCCCGTCAGATCACCGAAGTTAAGCGCTGTCGCGCTGGGCTAGCGCTTGGATGGCTGACCATCCAGTCTGCCGAGAGCTGTTCAAAATGGTTCAAATGGCTCTGAGCACTATGGGACTTAACATCTATGGTTATCAGTCCCCTAGAACTTAGAACTACTTAAACCTAACTAACCTAAGGACAGTACATAACACCCAGTCATAACGAGGCAGAGAAAATCCCTGACCCCACCGGGAATCGAACCCGGGAACACGGTCGCGGGAAGCGAGAACGCTACCGCACGACCACGAGCTGCGGACCCGAGAGCTGTGGGCAAGCGGTGTGCACTCAGCCCTTGTGAGGAAATCTGAGGAGCTACCTGATTGAGAAGGAGCGGCTCCGGTCTCGTAAACTGACGTACGGCCGTGAGAGCGGTGTGCTGACCACATGCCCTCCATATCCGCATCTAGTGATGCCTGTGGGCTGAGGATGACACGGCGGCCGGTCGGTACCGTTGGGGCTTCATGCCCTGTTTGGGCGGAATTTAGTTTTTCACGTCCATGAAACCAGGCAACGAAGGTGCCGTTGACGTAACGAAAAATGACTCGGTTCTCCAGGAGCCGCGTCCAGGGCGATGTCCTTGAAGTACTCGTAAACATGTTGGCTACAAAGCCGTCCTTTTCGTTAAAATGTTCTCCATCACACAAAAGATACTATGACGTCAGAGTGTGCTTAAACGAATCCACAACAGTGTCGTCAAATAACTTGCAGAGCAGATCTACAGAATCTGTGACGAGAATGCGCGTGAATAATGACTCCACATCAAAACTGACCATCATTTCTCCTTCTCCAAGCCGCAAGAATTTAAGTCGTTCGTATTCTTGATGTGGTGCACACAGTGACCAATCTGCGGAGTAAGGAGAGTGGCCAGATTTTTGCGAGCCTGTAAGTTGGTGATCGCCGGCCGGTGTGGCCGAGCGGTTCTAGGCGCGTCAGTCTGGAACCGCGCGACCCCTACGGTCGCAGGTTCGAATCCTGCCTCGGGCATGGATGTGTGTGATGTACTTAGGTTAGTTAGGTTTAAGTAGTTCTAAGATCTAGGGGACTGATGACCTCAGATGTTAAGTCCCATAGTGCTCAGAGATATTTTTTTAAGTCGGTGATTCAATGATGGTCACGATGGGACGTAGGATTATGCTTTTATTATGAACATTTGGAAGGCCATAATGTAAGTAGTCGAGGTGCCTGAGGGAGCAGGTTTTTAATGACATTTTCTTCCAATGAAGACCGCTCAAGAAGCTCCGGCGTTTTTCCCGTTATTCTACATGTTGGATCAAAAAAATGGTTCAAATGGCTCTGAGCACTATGGGACTTAACATCTATGGTCATCAGTCCCCTAGAACTTAGAACTACTTAAACCTAACTAACCTAAGGACAGCACACAACACCCAGTCATCAAGGGGCAGAGATGATGTTGGATCCATTGACTGTTCTTGATATGTCTCCTACTCCAGCATCAGCCAGATGTTCGAGCCATAGTCAGCTCTTACCATAAAGGCGACTTCATTTCCCTTCTTTGCTGACAGACATTTCAATAAACAAGGCAGTCTGCACATAAGCACAGCTTGAAACCCGGCCATCGGAATGTTGAAGCGGGAGCGATCGCCAGTGACGTCATTGAAAGCAGCGCGAGTATATAAGGACGCCAGCAGCAATCATTCAACAGTCACCACTTGAAAATGGCCGAGAAGCACTAGTCGGAAAGCTCCTGGTTTTCAAACGACTTGACGCCACTGGAAGTCCGAAAGAATTTTGTCAGTATATATCGTCGTGGAACTATGCATTCATACAGGACAGTGCTCGCTCTATGTCTATGCAGTGCCTGCGTTACGTTGAAGTGCTCCGTGGCCATCAATACACATAGACGTGTCAGCGGTTGAACGTATGTGGAACCAGCTCCGACTGAACGCCGTTCCAGTGCCAGTATCCTGGATATCACGGACCACTTACTACTATTGTGGGCCAGCTTGCATCAGAACAGGATGTTGTTGTTGTTGTGGTCTTCAGTCCTGAGACTGGTTTGATGCAGCTCTCCATGCTACTCTATCCTGTGCAAGCTTCTTCATCTCCCAGTACCTACTGCTACCTACATCCTTCTGAATCTGTTTAGTGTATTCATCTCTTGGTCGCCCTCTACGATTTTTACCCTCCACGCTGCCCTCCATTACTAAATTTGTGATCCCTTGATGCCTCAGAACATGTCCTACCAACCGGTCCCTTCTTCTTGTCAAGTTGTGCCACAAGCTCCTCTTCTCCCCAATCCTATTCCATACCTCCTCATTAGTTATGTGATCTACCCATCTAATCTTCAGCATTCTTCTGTAGCAACACATTTCGAAAGCTTCTATTCTCTTCTTTTCCAAACTATTTATCGTCCATGTTTCATTTCCATACATGGCTACACTCCATACAAATACTTTCAGAAACGACTTCCTGACACTTAAATCTATACTCGATGTTAACAAATTTCTCTTCTTCAGAAACACTTTCCTTGCCATTGCCAGTCTACATTTTATATCCTCTCTACTTCGACAATCATCAGTTATTTTGCTCCCCAAATAGCAATACTCCTCTACTACTTTAAATCTCTCATTTCCTAATCTAATTCCCTCAGCATCACCCGACTTAATTTGACCACATTCCATTATCCTCGTTTTGCTTTTGTTGATGTTCATCTTATATCCTCCTTTCAAGACACTGTCAATTCCGTTCAACTGCTCTTCCAAGTCCTTTGCTGTCTCTGACAGAATTACAATGTCATCGGCGAACCTCAAAGGTTTTATTTCTTCTCCATGGATTTTAATACCTACTCCGAATTTTTCTTTTGTTTCCTTTACTGCTTGCTCAATACACAGATTGAATAACATCAGGGACAGGCTACAGCCCTGTCTCACTCCCTTCCCAACCACTGCTTCCCCTTCGTGCCCCTCGACTCTTATAACTGCCATCTGGCTTCTGTACAAATTGTAAATAGCCTTTCGCTCCCTGTATTTTACCCCTGCCACCTTCAGAATTTGAAAGAGAGTATTCCAGTCAACATTGTCAAAAGCTTTCTCTAAGTCTACAAATGCTAGAAACGTAGGTCTGCCTTTCCTTAATCTATTTTCTAAGATAAGTCGTAGGGTCAGTATTGCCTCATGTGTTCCAACATTTCTACGGAATCCAAACTAATCTTCCCCGACGTCGGCTTCTACCAGTTTTTCCATTCGTCTGTAAAGAATTCGCGTTAGTATTTTGCAGCTGTGACTTATTAAACAGATAGTTTGGTAATTTTCACATCTGTCAACACCTGCTTGTTTGGGATTGGAATTATTATATTCTTCTTGAAGTCTGATAGTATTTCACCTGTCTCATACATGTTGCTCACCAGATGATGGAGTTTTGTCAGGACTGGCTCTCCCAAGGCTGTCAGTAGTTCCAATGGAATGTTGTCTACTCCCGGGCCTTGTTTCGACTCGGTGTTTCAGTGCTCAGAACAGGATACAACGGGTTAAGACACCACTCCCAACCGAATGAGTGCAGGCATGCAGGTTATACCGGGTGCAATGTCATATTGATAAGAGGGCCCACACTGCCAAATGCCTTGTGAGTCTGACTGAGTTTTGTAATCAGTGAAATAACATCTCATGGCCTCTCAGCCCATGAAATCTCTTTCGTTTCCTCCTCTTCTTCTGCGTACTTCATTTTTTTTATCAGTCAGTGTGTTTTCGCATTCGGAGGAGAATGGTGGTGATTGTAATTTCGTGGAAAGATGGCTCAAATGGCTCTGAGCACTATGGGACTCAACTGCTGAGGTCATTAGTCCCCTAGAACTTAGAACTAGATAAACCTAACTAACCTAAGGACATCACAAACATCCATGCCCGAGGCAGGATTCGAACCTGCGACCGTAGCGGTCTTGCGGTTCCAGACTGCAGCGCCTTTAACCGCACGGCCACTTCGGCCGGCGACTCGTGGAAAGATCCTGAGACAACTAAACACACCTTTGTTTTAATGATTGACATCTCAACTCGCGTTTCAGATCTATTACACCCTCTCGCCTGTTCCGCGATAATCGAAACGAGCTGCCCTTCTTTGTACGTTTTTTATGTCTTTCGTCAATGCTACCTTTCGAGAAACCCGTACCGCGCGGGAGTACTCCATAAGAGGACAGACAAGCCTATTGTTGGCAGTCACTTTAGTAGGTTTGCTGTATCCGATAAGCGTATTGTAAATAAAACCCAGTGTCGATTCGTCTTTCCCACAATATTTTCTGTGTGTTGTGCCAAATAAGCTGTTGCTAATTGTAATCGTTAGGTTAGCTGAATCAACAACCTATAAATTTATGTGATTTGCCGTGTAACCGAAATTTAACGGATTCATTTCAGTTGTCACGTGGAGGAGCTCGCATTTTTATTGTTTACAGTCAACTGCCATTTTTCGCACCGTACATATATCTTCTCTCCATCATTTTGGAATTGGTTTTGATCTGTTGACTTTTCTTGAGCATCGTATGCAAACAATCTAAGAAGGCTGATCAAATTGACTTCTAAATCGTTTATAGAAATTAGGAACAGCAGAGGGCCTGTAATATTTCTTTGCTGAACGCTAGATATTACTTTTGTTTCACTCGATGACTTTCCTTCAGTTACTACGACCTGTGATCGTTCGCACAGGAAATTACGAATCTAGTCGCACATTAGAAGGTGCTTGTGAGGAACGGTGTCAAAATATGGAAATCTAGAAACACGGGATCAATTTGACGTGCCATGTTGTTAGCACTCATTTCATCGTCTGAACACAGACCTGATGTGTTTCACCAGAGAGATAGTTTTTAAATGCGTGTTGGCTGTGTGATAGTAGATCGATTTGTTAAAGGTATTTCATAACTCTCGATCACAATATAAGTTCTAAAATAGTGCCGCAAATGGATATCAGTGATACGGGTCTTTAATGAGGGTGTTACTTCTATTCTCTTTCGTACGTATTGATGTAACCTGGGCACCTTTGCAGTCTTAAGGCACGGATCTTCTGTTAGCGAGTGGTTGCGTATGATTACTAAAAGTGGAGCTATTTCGTCAGCATAGTTTGAAAGCAACGTAACTGGTATACAATCTGACTTCAGTATCAACTTCTAAGTTGCTCATGTTACCAGCTGTTCTATATTCGACCGTGAACAGGCGGTATTTAGGCCATCAATAGAATGACGGTGTGTGACACCGATGCTAAGCTTTCTCGGAAAGAAATTTTTGATTTAGACGTTGCTGGGGGAATGGTGGCCTCGTTTGACAACATCTGAAGCGAACGTATCATGGCTTTGCTCACTCGTGTTATAGTAGTGGGCTATATGCTTTTCTGTCTTCTTAATCTTAATTTGAGGACAAAATTTCTAAGATTGTACGTTTGGAGGACAGCATTCTATGACAGCAAACGTAAAAGTAATGTCATAGGCCTCTGCTATTGTTGGCTGGGAGTACCCGAAGGGCAGGTTTAGCTGCTTAAATGGAAAGGTTTTTCTGTTCAACACGCACAATGGCATCTTTCCTTTGCGAACAGTGAGAGTTGTTTGTTTAAATGTGATAGGTGTAGTTGATTGTAATGGGTGTACGTAGTGTAGTCGTTCCTGTTGTATGATAATGAGAGAAGGGAAAGGGTGAAAACGGCGCCGGCACATAGTTTACACCACTCGAAGAGAACCAACAGGGCCGCCGAGCTCAACGTTCATGTGAAACTACGGGGTGGGGGGGTTTGAAATTTAACACAGGACGTTTGCGCAAAGTTTGGTTCAAAAATGGCTCTGAGCACTATGGGACTTAACATCTGTGGTCATCAGTCCCCTAGAACTTAGAACTACTTAAACCTAACTAACCTAAGGACATCACACACATCCATGCCCGAGGCAGGATTCGAACCTGCGACCGTATCAGTCCCGCGGTTCCGAACTGCAGCGCTAGAACCGCACGACCACCGCGGCCGGCACAAAGTTTGGTGATCAGGAATTTACGCCGCCACCCCTCGTCCCCTTTGCTGTAAATGCAAAGGGAATGTAGTCAAAAGCACGTGGCCTACCCAGGCGGTTAGCCATTCATGAACTGGGCCACACCGAACGTTGCTTAACTTCCGTGATCTGAGGAGAAACGGTGTGTTCCACGAGGCAAGGCCGCTGGCGTTCGTGTGCTAGTGAATCACCGATTGTGGGAAAACAGGAAAAGAAGAGACTCGAAGCGTTTGAGATGTGGTGCTTGTAACGTCCCACCGGCTAGTGAGTAGTTAAAAAATGGTTTAAATACCGGAGAATATCTTGCCTTCGGTGTCCCTCGACGACTGCATACACGAGCTAAAATTCGCTTGTTCAATAAATACAGGATACCACATTGGAGTTCACTACATTGATGTAGGCCAAAAATGAAGTAAAGTAAGTACGTAGACTTATTCACTTCAAAACCTATATCTTATGAGCTCATTATCAATTTCGGTGAAATAAGCCTCGTTGTTACTACTACAGCTAACCGATGGTAGCACATACTACACTGGCGATATTAAATAGTCCAGATGCAGTAATGTGGTAGAGATGCGTGTGTGAGGTCCACTGCATTGTTCAACACTAATACTCAACAAAGTACGACTATAAAGCCACATATCATTCTTTTTTTGCGATATTAAATCAAACTGTTTAACACTCCGAAATAATCCGTCACTGCACTGTTCTAATATGCTGTTTTAGAAGACAATGTCCAACAGAAGAGTTGCTCTATTGTAAATCCAAACCTGAATTATGCACCAGGAACTTATCAACACAGATCTGTCCTCTAGTGGGCCCAACACTCATTTGCCATAATAGCCGGTACCTACTTTATAAAAAAGGGCTCTGAGCACTATGCGACTTAACTACTGAGGTCATCAGTCGCATAGAACTTAGAACTAATTAAACCTAACTAACCTAAAGACATCACACACATCCATGCCCGAGGCAGGATTCGAACCTGCGACCGTAGCGGTCACGCGGTTCCAGACTGAAGCGCCTTTAACCGCACGGCCACACCGGCCGGCAGCTACTTTATACCAGATAGTTTCTGATGTCTGCAGTGACACAGGTGAAGCACGTGACGATTTTGTTAAAGTACGCGTGAGAAAGATAATGTCATTAAAATAGAACTAAGAAATGTGAAATATACGTACAACCTTTCACATTCGCTACTTGATAAAATGTGCTATATGGTCTGTTATAGGGCAGATAGCACGATCCGGGATAAACTATTAAGGATCTCTGAAACAGCAGCTATACATCAGGCATGTAGTTACAGATACCATGAACGTAACCAGCGAAAATGATCAGGTGTTTCGTATATTTCCAATTTTCATCAGTGCAATAGCTACATACTCGGACTTGTTTACTGTCAAGGAATTTTATTGTACTTTTCCTTTTTAATAGAAAGAGTTACAAAGCTTGTGCTTATTCGCTCCGTTCGCACCTGATTCGGGAACCTAGTGAATTTAATGTCTTTCTCACGTCCCCGGTAAAAGCTTCGAGTGCTTCAGCAATTTTCCATCAATCATACTGATTTTTCTTCGGCATTTGTGCTGTGGATCTCTTGGATCCCAGAAGCTCGTATGATACTTAGGGACTCATTATCGAAGGTGAAAAACTCTATTTTCCCAAGATTTAGATGTTAATTGATTTCAGTAGCACTTTTGAAGTCGAATATATTTATAATCTCCTGAATTTTCAAAAGCGAACTGTAACATGATTAAAATGAATGTGACTCGTGATCTGCTCTGTAAACTTTGGACAATTCCATTACATCTCAACTTCATATTCGGCCATCTCCAGCAGCAGCCAATAAGATGACTGGAATGCGTCTCTGACGTTCCCATACTGCAATGTATACACTGTATTGCAAACCTCTTCTGTTGTAAGACATTGTATTTTCAGTCATATCTTACGTTATTAATTAATCACAAAAAGTGCAATCACTGAAGAGGAAGTGTAAGAAGATCATTCTAAACGAGCAAGAGAAGCTGACAGATAAAAGCAACCGGAAGGTAACCGAAAAATTCTCACGTTTTCAACAGAACCGGGCAACTCCTAAATTTATTCACAAATTTTTCGACACCGTTCCTCACAAACGTTTTCTAACCAAACTGCGTGCCTACGGAGTATCGCCTCAGTTGTGCGACCGGATTCGCGATTTCCTGTCAGAAAGGGCACAGTTCGTAGAAATAAACGGATAGTCATCGAGTAAAACAGAAGTAATGTCCAGCGTTCCCCAAGGAAGTGTTATAGGCCCCCTATTGTTCGTGATATATATTAACGACATAGGAGACAATCTGAGTAGCCGTCTTAGATTGTTTGCAGATGATGCTGTCATTTAACATCTTGTAAAGTCATCAGATAATCAAAACGACTTGCAAAATGATTTAGATAAGATATCTGTATGGTGCGAAAAGTGGCAATTGACTCTGAGTAAGGAAGATGGTTCAAATGGCTCTGAGCACTATGGGACTCAACTGCTGTGGTCATAAGTCCCCTAGAACTTAGGAACTACTTAAACCTAACTAACCTAAGGACAGCACACAACACCCAGCCATCACGAGGCAGAGAAAATCCCTGACCCCGCCGGGAATCGAACCCGGGAACCCGGGAGTAAGGAAGAGTGTGAAGTTATTCACACGAGTACTAAAAGAAATCAGCTAAATTTCGATTACGCGATAAGTCACACATATCTGAAGGCTGTAAATACAACTAAATACTCAGGGATTACAATTACAAATAACCTAAATTGGAATGATCACATAGATAATATTGTGGGTAGAGCAAACCAAAGAGTGCCATTCATTGGCAGAACACTTAGAAGGTGCAACAGGTCTAGTAAAGAGACTGCTTACACTACGCTTGTCAGCCCTATTCTGGAGTACTGCTGTGTGGTGTGGGATCCGCATCAGGTGGGACTGGCGGATGACATCGAAAAAGTACAAAGAAGGGCAGCTCGTTTTGTATTATCGCGAAATAGGGGAGATGGTGTCACAGACATGATACGTGAATTGGAGTGGCAATCATAATAACAAAGGCGTTTTTCGTTGCGACGGGATCTTCTCATGAAATATCAATCACCAGTTTTCTCCTCCGATTGCGAAAACATTCTGTTGGTACCCACCTACATGGGGGAGAAATGATCGTCACGATAAAATAAGAGAAATCAGGGCTCGCACAGAAAAATTTAAGTGCCTGTTTTTCCCGCGTGCCTTTAGAGAGTGGAACGGTAGAGATACAGCTTGAAGGTGGTTCATTGAACCTTTTGCCAGGCACTTTATCGTGAATAGCAGAATAATCACATAGATATAGACGTAGAAATTTACTTCTATGGCATGATACGACCGCGGGACCGCTACGGTCGCAGGTTCGAATCCTGCCTCGGGCATGGGTGTGTGTGATGTCCTTAGATTAGTTAGGTTTAAGTAGTTCTAAGTTCTAGGGGACTTATGACCTAAGATGTTGAGTCCCATAGTGCTCAGAGCCATTTGAGCATGATAAGAATCACCTGAAAAGTATTCTGTACTCTACACCATACAGATCTCTGAAAAAAAAATTTGAAGTGGAGTTGTCCATCTTCGATCATGAGCTGCTCATCTATATTCTATCAGCCACAATACATTCACTTTGGACCACTCGATCGCTCACGTAACTCGTGTCAGCAACAACAAAAGTGGACAAGACAGCAGACAAAAGTTTCTGTACTGCTATCGCCCAACGGAGAGGATTGAACGTCCCTTGATGGTTCGCTGAGAACCAGAAGTGAGCGGAACACGAGCGAACGACTGCGATTGCAACCGCGCTTGATGGCATGCCATTAGCACACGCGTGCCTAGCGTTTACACCAGGCAGATTTCCCGATCGCTGCTTCCGGCTGCTACTCCGTTGCCTGGCCTGTTGCAGACTGCGCGCCGGACGGGCACCGTGGGGAGTGCCGACTGCTGCGGGGGTGGGGCGTGCGCGACTGCGGCGGAGCGGGAGCGTGTACGCGTGCGCAGCAGCAAGCCGTGCTGGCGCGCGCATCAGCCGCCCTGCGCTGCCTCGCCCTGCCGGAAGAGGCGCGCCGGCTGGTGGCTCGCCTCTACGCACACACGCACCCGCGGCACGGCTGGGAGGTACGACCGCAGAGCTACTTGCAGATATTTGCACTTCACCGTTTCAGGGGATCAACTGGTCTACAGCAGTGGTTCCCGATCTTTTTTTGACCAGGGACCACAAGGTTCAAGAAAAATAAATTATATCTATCTAAAAAAAACTTTAATCAAAACTTTTTACATGTGCGTTAAAGTCAAATTTAAATGCATTAACAGCGCTATTATACGCTCCTGGCCATTAAAATTGCTACACCACGAAGATGACGCGCTACAGACGCGAAATTTTACCGACAGGAAGAAGATGCTGTGATGTGCATGATTATCTTTTCAGAGCATTCACACAAGGTTGGCGCCAGTGACGACACCTACAACGTGCTGACATGAGGAAAGTTTCCAACCGATTTCTGATACACAAACAGCAGTTGACCGGCGTTGCCTGGTGAAACGTTGTTGTGATGCCTCGTGTAAGGAGGAGAAATGCGTACCATGACGTTTCCAATTTTGATAACGGTCGGATTGTAGCCTATCGCGATTGCGGTTTATCGTACCGCGACATTGCTGCTCGCGTCGCTCGACATCCAATGACTGTTAGCAGAATATGGAATCGGTGGGTTCAGGAGGGTAATGCGGGACGCCGTGCTGGATCCCAACGGCCTAGTATCGCTAGCAATCGAGATGACAGGCATCTTATCCGCATGGCTGTAACTGATCGTGCAGCCACGTCTCGATCCCTGAGTCTACAGATGGGGACGTTTGCAAGCCAACAACCATGTGCACGAACAGTTCGACGACGTTTGCAGCAGCATGGACTATCAGCTCGGAGACCATGGCTGCGGCTACCCTTGACGCTGCATCACAGACAGGAACGCCTACGATGGTGCACTCAACGACAAACCTGGGTGCACGAATGGCAAAACGTCATTTTCTCGGATGAATCCAGGTTCTGTTTACAGCATCGCGATGGTCGCATCCGTGTTTGGCGACATCGCGGTGAACGCACATTGGAAACGTGTATTTGGTATCGCTATACTGGCGTATAACCCGGCGTGATGGTATGGGGTGCCATTGGTTACACGTCTCGGTCACCTCTTGTTCGCATTGACGGCACTTTGAACAGTGGACGTTACATTTCAGATGTGTTACAAAAATGGCTCTGAGCACTATGGGACTTAACATCTATGGTCATCAGTCCCCTAGAACTTAGAACTACTTAAACCTAACTAACCTAAGGACATCACACAACACCCAGCCATCACGAGGCAGAGGAAATCCCTGACCCCGCCGGGAATCGAAGATGTGTTACAACCCGTGGCTCTACCCTTAATTGGATTCCTGCGAAACCCTACATTTCAGCAGGATAATGCACGACCGCATGTTGCAGGTCCTGTACGGGCCTTTCTGGATACAGAAAATGTACGACTGCTGCCCTGGCCAGCACATTCTCCAGATCTCTCACCAATTGAAAACGTCTGGTCAATGGTGGCCGAGCAAGTGGCTCGTCACAATACGCCAGGCACTACTCTTGATGAACTGTGGTATCGTGTTGAAGCTGCATGGGCAGCTGTACTTGTACACGCCATCCAAGCTCTGTTTGACTCAATGCCCAGGCGTATCAAGGCCGTTATTACGGCCAGAGTTGGTTGTTCTGGGTACTGATTTGTCAGGATCTAGGCACCGAAATTGCGTGAAAATGTAATCACATGTCAGCTCTAGTATAATATATTTGTCCAATGAATACCCGTTTATCATCTGCATTTCTTCTTGGTGTAGCAATTTTAATGGCCAGTAGTGTGATTTAAAACGCAACGTTATTGGTGGAAAATTAAATAAGGTTTTCTTCAGTGTGCTATTAGCTTGCATCTTCCGTAAAATTTCGGCAATCCTGGGGCTAATAATAGTGCTCAGAGCTACCCGCATATTATCACTTACTTTCAGTCGATCACTGGAGCTGTTTTTAACTACCAGCATATCAGAAAAGCATTGTTCGTATAAATAAGTTGTGGAGAAAAGCATAAGATAGCGCAAGGCGATTTCTCGAATTTTAGTGTCCGAAACTTCTCTATTGCACCAAAATTGTTGAAGACAATCAGATTCAAATACGCCCTTACAATTTCTGTCTTTCTGGAATTTCTCCTGTAACTTCTCCAACATTAGAGCTGAAAGGGTTGTGAGTCAGTTTTGGGTCAACTTTAGATTCCATTTTCTTGTATTGTGGGTAGTAACGAATGAATTCATCAGCCAGCATTTGCAGATAACTCTTAATGTTTCTTTTTTGTTTGCCCTAATCATGTCATCAAAGAGTGCTTTTAATGTCGGGAATGCAGAATAATAGTTTTCACCACTTTTACCTATCCGTAATTAAAGTTTGGAAATAAAGGCACGAAGTTTCTCTTCAAAGGTAAACATATTTGTAACGCCATAACGGTTCGTCAAAGACATCCTGCGTCGTCATGCGTTACTTCTCATATGACAGTGATGTGGTGTCATTCTTCAACAGCACAATGCTCGTTCACACATGAGACGTGTCCCTTAGGAAGTGTCTGCCTGATGCTAAGATACTCCCTTGCGCAGGTCTGTCCTCGATAGAACATGGTTGGCACAATCTCGGACGTCATCTCCGGCGCAGTGCCAGCCAGTATCAAGGATTAGTTACATCTGTGTGCCAGTTAGCCTCAGGAGAAGATAGGACTGCTTTCTGATACCCTTCCCAGTCGAATCAATGCATGCATCCAGGCCATGCTGCCTACTTCTTTTTAAATCTGACTGGAAATTGTAACTACTCAAATAACATCATATACCCTCTCAAGATGCGAAAGGTTTCATTTCGCTTTCTCCTCCTCTTCCGGGTGCTTCCGTTTTTTTAGTTTTGTTTCTTTTTTTTTGCCAGGCAGTGTATTAAGGCTTCATCATCATCATAAACATCGTGATCAGTACTTGTCGCGCCTCGCGGCATGTCCAGCCATGGTAACTAGCCAATTCTCTCTGTCTTTTGGTTTCCTTCATAGTCACGCGTAGTCATCGTCTTCCTCCTTGACACTGTCTTTTAGTTGGTATATTTTTCTTCTTCTTCTTCTCGATCTCTTTCGCCTTACCATCCCTTGAATTCTTTGCTGGTGCAAGGACTGTCATTTCAGCGTGTTTCTTAGCCAACTTCTCTTCATTTTGCTTATGACGTCTGAGTGGTTTCTGTTGTCCCCAAGGTTATGTCTTCCCCTGACATCCCAATTCATGCCTTCTAGTTTCCTCTACATCTACGTCTTTTAGTTGCTTTCCTCGTGTTTTCATAATTTCCAAGCTCATTCATGAAACTGTGCTACATATTTTGCCAATATCTTTCTCAGATTTTTATCCAGTGGCCCACATACCAATTTCCTGTTTTTGTTGAACGGTTCCTTGGCTGTCGGTATTCTGAGTCTTATGTCTGTGCCACAAGATGTTTTAGGCATCAAGGAGTAGTTAGGTTGGTAATGGAGGGAAATGTAAGTGATAAGGCTTCTAGAGGAAAACCAAGGCTTTACAGTAAGCAAATTCAAACAGATGTTGGGTGTGACTGTTTTCAGAGGTGTCGATACTTGCACATGTTACACTGGGTGGAAAGTTACATCAAACCAGTCTTCGCACTGAATACCACAGACTTTTTCCATCTTCATTGATCACCAGTCTCCACTATCAGCTCAATCTCACATTCGGTGAGTCTGTCCTGCACTACACGTCAAACAACAGGTACGCCAGTCTGGCGGTCTCGTAACCTGGGCAAATCGCGGAGGTTGATATGAGTCCGGGCTGTTCGACGTTCGCTACCATCTGACAAGTGACCTGTCCATAGTAGAGAAAATCCAGATATTATTCAACTTCCTAGGGAGAGGTTTTATACGTGTGCCTGACATGAACGAGTTACTGGTTGATACACGTTCTCCAGAGCGGAAGAATTGGCATGACTAAGTCAGCCCACTCCATTCAGAAACCGACTGTGAACTAAGAGGAATCGCGTATTATTTCTAGCATTGATATGAGCTCTCAGGTGCTGTGCCATCCTGTTCTTACTCCCGTTTACATTCCTACAACATACCTAAACATTTTAAATAAAAGACTTTGAAGATACTTTCTTTCCTTCGGAGAACAGGTAAGAACTAGATAGGTCTCGTGAACCAGGCTTAACGATTTGGCGGAGTAGTATCCGTGGGTACAGATTTTTCTACTCGCCTCTACACGGAGCAAGGTTATCTGCCTGTGTCACTCCGGAGTGTCTGTTTCAGAGGCTTCTGTTTCCCCCCATGTGGCGAAACAAAGCGCTTCTCAGGTTTCTGCAGCTCGCTGGTTCTCTCGAGGTGCGACGCGACCCTGGCGTACGCCACGGCGCTAACAGGAAGCTACTAGATACCCGGCTAGTTTAACGCACGAATTCTTACAACGGAAATCCTGTAGATAAATAACAAATAATGCATGGTGGGCATACACATCGAGGACTTACCTCTCCTTCACTATAAATCGCGGTAAAAAAGCGCCCAACTGATAAAGCCATTTCCCAGCTTGGAATTTATTCTTACCATCTTGTCTGTCTGCTAACTGAAGAGTGAACAAGGCAAGTCCACTCTCTCTAGTTACCGGTAAATTCTAGGTAGATCAGAATTCACTCTGCACTCCTGACACAAGTATTGTTAATTCTGCGCAACCGAACGTTATTACTACACCTCAGCACTCCGTCGTCAGACCACAAGTGGCCTATCGGGACCATCCGACCGCCGTGTCATCCTCAAGTGAGGATGCGGATAGGAGGGGCGTGTGGTCAGCACACCGCTCTCCCGGTCGTTATGATGGTTTTCTGTGACCGGACCCGCTACTATTCGGTCGAGTAGCTCCTCAATTGGCATCAAGAGGCTGAGTGCACCACGAAAAATGGCAACAGCTCATGGTTGCCCGGATGGTCACCCATCCAAGTCCCGGGCACGCCGACAGCGTTTAACTTCGGTGATCTGAGGGGAACCGCTGTATCCACTGCGGCAGGGCAGTTGCCACTACACCTTAACAATACTGAAATTCTGTGGTTTGATTGTATGCTAACCGTTAAGGGGAGGGACTAGCATCGGATAGTGAGTGCACACTTATGTAATCAGACAGCACGTAGTGATACAATCATGAGAAAAGTTTGCTCTCATAAAATGGTTGTTTCCGGCCATTCTGCTATGTTTCCAGTTCGTAGTTGTGGTGTCACAGCCAGACACCACACTCGCTAGGTGGTAGCTTTAAATCGGCCGCGGTCCATTAGTACATGTCGGACCCGCGTGTCGCCACTGTCAGTGATCGCAGACCGAGCGCCACCACACGGCAGGTCTAGAGCGACTGACTAGCACTCGCCCCAGTTGTACAGCCGACGTTGCTAGGAAAGGTTCACTGAGAATTACGCTCTCATTAGCCGAGACGATAGTTAGCATAGCCTTCAGCTTAGTCAATTGCTACGACCTAGCAAGGCGCCATTTATCCTTTGCTATGTATCTAATGAAGCATGTACAGTAACAAGACCAATGTTCACCAATTGTGGATTAAAGTTAAGTATTCCAGCAGCTACGTACTTTTCTTTATAGCATTCATTAAGTTTCCTGTTTCAGACCTCACGCCATCCTGCGTGAGCTTATAGCGTGCATTTCGGCTTCCTCAAACAACACGGTGTTGGCACTTCTGCCGACACATCAGTAGTAACTCCGTTATGAGACGCGATGCTTTGTAGTTGTGTAAAAGAGTTGAGTTGGCTTACAAACCGTATGATTCGATTGCTGCTTCAACAGAGAAAAATACAACTGGCCAGATGCGACTAGGTCTCGCGCACTGAGGGTTCTGTGGAAACTATTGCTCTCTGTATACATAAATGATTTGGCGGACAGGGTGGGCAGCAGTCTGTGGTTGTTTGCTGATGATGCCACAGTGTACGGTAAGGTGTCGAAGTTGAGTGACTGTGCGAAGATACAAGACGACTTAGACAAAATTTCCAGTTGGTGTGATGAATAGCTGCTAGCCCTAAATGTGGAAAAATGTAAGTTAATGCGGACGAGTTGGAAGAATAACTCTGTAATGTTCGGGTACAGTATTGCTAGTGTCCAGCTTGAAACAATCAAGTCGTTTAAATATTTGGGCGTAACGTTGCAAAGCGATATGAGGTGGAACAAGCATGTGGGAACTGTGGTAGGCAAGGCGAATGGTCGACTTCTGTTTACCGAGAGAATTTTGGGAAAAAGTTGTCGACTTGTAAAGGAGACCGCATGTAGGACGCTGGTACGACCTATTCTTGAGTGCTGCTCGAGTGTTTGGCATGCGTACCAGGTCGGAGTGAAGGAAGGCATCGAAGCAATTCAGAGGCGCGTTGCTAGATTTGGTACCTGTAGGTTTGAACAACATGTGTGATGGAGATGTTTCGGAAACTCAAATGGGAATCCCTGGAGGGAAGCTGACGTCCTTTTCGAGAAACAATGTCGAGAAAATTTAGAGATCGGGCACTTGAAGCTGATTGCCGAACGATTCTACTGTCGCCAGGACCACGAAGATAAGATACGAAACATTAGGGCTCATACGCAGGCATACACATAGTCAGTTTTCCCTCGCTCTATTTGCGTGTGGAACAGGAAAGGAAGTGACTAATATATGAAGATAGTAACAGTTCTCGAAAGAACAGATAGCTTTGGTCACCATGCAGCTTCTCTAGTTAAATGATAATTAATTGAATTGGGGACAGCTGAAAATGTGTGCCCCGACCGGGACTCGAACCCGGGATCTCCTGCTTACATGGCAGACGCTCTATCCATCTAAGCCACCGAGGACACAGATGAATAGCGCGACTGCAGGGACTTAAACCTTGCACGCTTCCCGTGAGATCCACATTCTCAACTGTCCACAATCTACATACATAATGTTCCTAATAGTTATTTGCGTATTTAGATTGTGGACAGTTGGGAATCTGGGTCTCACGGGAAGCGTGCCTGCAGTTGCGCTATTCATTTGTGTTAAAATGGTTAAATGGCTCTGAGCACTATGGGACTGAACATCTATGGTCATCAGTCCCCTAGAACTTAGAACTACTTAAACCTAACTAACCTAAGGACATAACATAACACCCAGTCATCACGAGGCAGAGAAAATCCCTGACCCGCCGGGAATCGAACCCGGGAACCTGGGCGCGGGAATTCATTTGTGTCCTCGTGGCTCAGATGGGTATAGCGTCTGCCATGTAAGCAGGAGATCCCAGGTTCGAGTCCCGGTCGGGGCACACATTTTCAGCTGTCCCCATCGAGGTATATCAACAAGACCTGTCGGCAGCTGAGGGTTTAAATTAATTATCGTTGAAATGACTAATAGTGGTACAGGGTGCCCTGCGCCACGCACCGTACGGTGTCTTGCGGAGTATCTGTGTAGCTGTAGCTGTAGATGTAAATGTACTCTCCGCCAAGCACTACTTACATCTTGATTGTTGCAGGTAACGGATTTGGCAACAGAGCTGCGCAGTGCGCCAACGCCGAGCCAGCTGCGCTTCATGCGGCGCGCGTGCGCGGTGATGGACGCGAACGCGTTCGAGGTGAGCGCGGACGTGCGCGGCCTGTACCCGCTGTCGGCCATGATGAACAACGAGTGCTCGCCCAACACGACGCACGGCTTCGACGAGAGCCACGCCATGGTGGTGCGCGCAGCTGTCGACATCCCGGAGGGCCGCGAGCTCACCAACTCGTACACGCCGCTGCTGTGGGGCACGCCGGCCCGACAGAGGCACCTGCAGCTCACCAAGCACTTCCTCTGTCGCTGCGAGCGCTGCAAAGACCCCCAGGTGACTATGCGCCGCTGTCTGCTTCCATCCTGGCAGGCAAATGCGGCAGAGTACAGGTCAATGATTTCTGTAGGCGACGTCCTACCGCTGGTCACTGCCTACTCTGGAGAGTGTTTATTTTTCTTATTTTTAGTTTTGCTACAGAGATAATATACAGGATGGTCCATCGATAGAGACCGGACCAAATATCTCACGAAATAAGCATCAAACGAAAAAACTACAAAGAACGAAACTCGTTCACCTTGAAGCGGGAAACCTGATGCCGCTATGGTTGGCCCGCTAGATGACGCTGCCATAGGTCAAACGGATATCAACTGCTTTTTTTAAAAAAGCAATTTCAATTTTTTATTACATGCCCGTGTAGTACATAAGAAAATGTGAATGTTTTAGTTGGACCACTTTTTTCGCTTTGTGACAGATGGCGCTATAATAGTCACAAACGTGTAAGTACGTGATATCACGTAACATTCCGCCAGTGCGGACGGTATTTGCTTCTTGATACATTACCCGTGTTAAAATGGACCGTTTATCAAAAAGGTCGATATCGTGTTGATGTATGGCTATTGTGATCAAAATGCCCAACGGGCGTGTGCTATGTATGCTGCTCGGTATCCTGGACGACATCATCCAAGTGTCCGGACCGTTCGCCGGATACTTTCGTTATTTAAGGAAACAAAGTGTTCAGCCACATGTGAAACGTCAACCACGACCTGCAAAAAATCATGATACCCAAGTAGGTGTTTTAGCTGCTGTCGCGGCTAATCCGCACATCAGTAGCAGACAAATTGCGCGAGAATCGGGAATCTCAAAAACGTCGGTGTTGAGAATGCTACATCAACATCGATTGCACCCGTACCATATTTCTATGCACCAGGAATTGCATGGCGACGACTTTGAACGTCGTGTACAGTTCTGCCACTGGGCACAAGCGAAATTACGGGACGATGACAATTTTTTGACACGTTCTATTTATCGATGAAGCGTCATTTAGCAACTGACCTTGGCGGGCTAATGTATGGTGCGGCATTACGAGAGGAACGATAATTGACCGCCATTTTATCGATGGCAATCTAAATGGTGCAATGTATGTTGATTTCCTACGTAATGTTCTACCGATGTTACTACAAGATGTTTCACTGCATGGCAGAATGGCGATGTACTTCCAACATGATGGACGTCCGGCACATAGGTAGCGTGCGGTTGAAGCGGTATTGAATATCAAATTTCATGACATGTGGATTGGTCGTCGAAGCGCCATACCATGGCCCGCACGTTCACCGGATCTGACGTCCCCCGGATTTCTTTCTGTGGGGAAAGTTGAAGGATATTTGCTATCGTGATCCACCGACAACGCCTGGCAACATTCGTCAGCACATTGTCAATGCATGTCCGAAAATTACGGAAGGCGAACTACTCGCAATTGTTTAGACATAGGACGACTTGGACCATTTTCTTTTTTCTGGTCAGCAGAGTACTGACTGCATCTTCATCTGTGTATAGCACTGACATCCACCGCCCTCAATTATTTGTTGGATGCAGTCCAATCTCTGTCTTCCCCTACAATTTATACCCTCTACAGCACCCTATAGTTCTAGTACTTCGGGAGATATTCCCAGATGCCTTAACATACGTCGTATCAACCTGTCCCTACTTCTTGTCAGTGTTTCCCTGCATATTATTCTCCTCGCTGATTCTGTAGAAGAACCTTCACATTCCTTATCAGTCCACGTATTTTCAATGTCCTTCTGCAGCAGCACAGCTCAAATGCGTCGATTCTGTGCTTTTCCAGTTTCTCCACAGGCCATGATTCACTTCCCTACGATGCTGTACTCCATACATGCATTACGAGAAACTTTTTCCTGTAATTAAAGTCAATGTTTCATATTAGCAGACCTCTTTCCGCCAGGAATGCCGTCTTTTCCTGTGCTGGTGTGCTTTTTATGCCCTCCTTGCTTTGTACACCATGTCTTATTTTCCTCTCAAGGTAGCAGAATGAGTTCACTTCGTCTGCTTCGTGGTCTCCAGTTTTGATGTTAAGTTTATTGGTGATCTCATTTATTCTACTCCTCATTACTTTCGTTTGTCTTTGGTTTAGTCTGCACTCATATTCTGTTCATTGCACTTTTAGTTCTGTTCAACAGATCCTACAATTCTTCCTTACTTTTATTGAGGGTACCAGTGCCATCAGTGAATTTTTTCATTGCTTTCCTTTCACCCTGAATTTGATTTCAACGACTGAACCTTCCTCTTATTTCCATCATTGCTTCTTTGGTGTGCAAAACGAAGAGTAATGGCGAAAGACTGCGTCCCTACCTTATACACTTACTAATCCGTTCTTGATTCCAAGTCGCGCGGGATTAGCCGAGCGGTCTGAGGCGCTGTAGTCCTGGACTGTGCGGCTGGTCCCGGCGGAGGTTCGAATCCTCCCTCGGGCATGGATGTGTGTGTTTGTCCTTAGGATAATTTAGGTTAAGTAGTGTGTAAGCTTAGAGACTGATGACCTTAGCAGTTAAGTCCCATAAGATTTCACACACATTTGAACATTTTTTTGATTCCCAAAAAATGTTGAAATGTGTGTGAATTCCTAATGGACCAAACTGCTGAGGTCATAGGACCCTAGACTTACACACTACTTAACCTAAATTATCCTAAGGACAAACACACACATCCATGCCCGAGGGAGGACTCGAACCTCCGCCGGGACCAGCCACACAGTCCGTGACACGGTGCCTCAACCCGCGCTGTCACTCAACGTGGCTCTTGGTTTTCCTTTCTCATTTTTCCCCTTGAGCCGTGTACGTACTGTAGTGAACTGAAATTGATACATAAACCAGGTGACAGTGAAAACAAATATACTCAAGCTTAGAACATGGTAACATTTACGTTTATTATTACATTGAAGAGCCAAAGAAACTGATACACCTGCCTAATATCTTGTAGGGCCCTAGTGAGCACTCAGAAATGCTGCAACACGTCGTGGCATGGACTCGACTAATGCCTGAAGTAGTGCTGGAGGAAAGTGACTCCGTGATCCTGCAGGGCTGTCCATAAATCCGTAACAGTACGAGAGGGTGAAGATCTCTTCTGAACAGCACGTTGCAAGGTACCCCACATATGCTCAGTAATTTTCATCTCTGGGGAGTCTGGTGGCCAGCGGAAGTGTTTAAACTCAGAAGAGTGTTCCTGGAGCCACTCTGCAGGAATTCTGGACGTGTGAGGTGTCGCACTGTACTGCTGGAATTGCTGAAGTCCGTCGGAACGCACAAAGGACATGAGTGGATGCAGGTGATCAGACAGAATGCTTACGCACGTGTCACCTGACATAGTCGTATCCAGACGTATCAGAGACCCCATATCATTCCAACTGCATATACGCCCCACACCATTACAGAGCTTTCACCAGCTTAGACAGTCCATGGATTTATGAGCTTGTCTCCATACCCGTACACGTCAGTCCTCTCGATAGAATTTGAAACGAGACTCGTCCGACCAGGCAACATGTTTCCAGTCATAAACAGTTCAATGTCGGTGTTGACGGGCCCAGGCGAGGCGTAAAGCTTTGTCGTCCAAGCATCAAGGGTACACGAGTGGGCCTTCGATTCCGAAAACCCGTATAGATGGTGTTTGCTTGAATAGTTAGTACTCTGACTCTCGTTGATGGCCCAGCACTGAAATCTGCAGCAATTTGCGGAAGGGTTGCACTTCTGTCACGCTGAACGATTGTCTTCAGCGTCATTGGTCCCGTTCTTGGAGGATCATTTCAGCGGCGTCGGAGATTTGATGTTTTACCGGATTCCTAATGTTCACGGTACACTCGTGAAATGGTCGTCAGGGAAAATCCCTACTTCATTTCTACCTCGGAGGTGCTGTCTAGCATCGTTCGTGCACCGAGTATAACACCACGTTCAAACTCACTTAAATCTTGATAAGCTGCCATTATAGAAGCAATAACAACTGTGCCAGACACTTTTAGTCTTATATAGGCGTTGCTGATGGCACCGTCGTATTCTGCCTGCTTGCATATCTCTATATTTGAATACACATGGCAATACCAGTTTCTTTGGGGCTTCTGTGTGTATCATCGACAGAAATATAAACTCAGGGCGGATTTGACTGGACATGAACACGAGTCATTTGCAGGCATAGACAGCTGGTTCCTTGTCACTCCAATGCATAGATTACCCCCTTACAGGGTTGTCTGGATGCGGGTTGACAACTAAGATCTTTCAACTCCCATGTTCTGTCGTTTTGATGTGGCGCCTTGGCCGACTTAACTCCTTCCGTCTTCCACGCTGGACGACCCCTGGCTGAATTATCTTCAAGCACAGCACGGCCCTGGCGGTCGACACGGTGATTTTGTGCTTGCGTTGTTGGCAACTATTGTCCGTAGTGGTTATCTTGGAAAAGAAGTCGATGTTAGACAGGCAGTGGAGTCAGAAGTTCAAAATATTTGAGCATCGGGCTGCAAAGAATGTCAACTCAACACGCATCGGAAAATGAATGCGTTGATCACTAAATGACTGACTGCTCACTGATTCATTGTTCACTGACTGCTCGATCACTCAGTGATCTCCGACTGGTTATTCGCTGTCCATTAGTGACTGCCTGCTGGCCTACTCAGTGACTGAGTACTCACATGACAGTCTCTACTCCTGTTTGACAGTTTTGTAACTCAACTCTGTCTCCAGGACACTGAATTTTCTGTTATCTCATCTTTGTCATTCTTGGGCTCAGTTTTCAATTTACACAATGAACTCTCGACTCTATATAACCATGCCTCTCTGTCTTTGTACAGAGTGAAAATTTCCGATCTTTCAGGCTGATATGTAACCAGAAAATTCTCGTATCGCTCTTCGGTGTTCCATGTTGTGGTACTGCACGCTGCGGGCTGCAGCCTCATAGTTTATCGCTTCAGAGGTTTACCTACATTCGTAAGTTGTCAAATAATCAACAAACGAACAACAAACCCACTCATTATTAATGTGAGTGGCTATGATTTTCCCAAATCTTGCTGTCGATCAAACTTTAAATGGGGTATCACCTTTCGAGCAAAGCAAACAATTCATTTAAACCACCCCTATCTGGCTTTTGGGAATGCCTCGCATCCCAGTTTCAGTTTAAGTGTCCACTCTAGCATTAGGTCCCTGGCGGTGAAGTATTGTAATACTTTATAGTACCCACCATTCATTATAGCTTAAATTTTTTTTCCTGTGGATTTCGAACATCTTGCACGATTTTACAGTGTCAAAGCAACCTACGGCGCAGATCTTAAGAAAGTGTCTTGATTTTCTTAGCATTCGGTTCCATTATCAACCCAACGTTAGGAGCGCGTCGTAGATGCCTTTAGCTTTCCTAAATCCAAACTGATCGTCATATAGCTCCTCAATTTTATCTTCCATTCTTCTATTTTTCCATTCCTGTCAGCATCTTGGACGCATAAGCTGTTAAGGTGATCGTGTGACAGTTCTTGTATTTATCTGACATTGATTTCTTTGGATTGTCAGGATAATATTTTTCTGAATGTCTGATGATACAGCTCGAGTCTCATACGATCTACACACCAACTTGAACAGTTGCTTGGTTGGCACTTACCCTAACAATTTTCGAAATTGCTAGGAAATGTCATCTACGCCTTCTGCATTAATTGATCGCAAGTTTTTCAAAGTTCTATTAGAACCTGCCAAATACTGGTCACCTATATCTTCCAAATCGACTCTCATTTATTTGTCTGTCATGTCAATCAAAAGCTACTTCCTCTGGTAGTGGCCTTCGGTATACCCCTTCCACCTATCTGATCTCTCTTCTGTGGTTAACAGTGAAATTCATCTTTGCACTCTTCATGTAGATGCCTTTTACTATTTTTAATTCCACGATGTTTTGATTTTTCTGTATGGTAAATGTGTCTTTCCGACGACCATTTCGTTTCCGATATCTCCAGTCTTTTCCTGCAACCACTTTGCTTTAACGACTCTGTATTTTCTAATTATTTCATTCCCAAGTGATTTATATAGCGTTATTCCTGTCTTTTCGTGAACGTTTTTGTACTCGCTTCTTTCATCAATAAGGTGAATTTCGTTTGTTACCGGAAGTTTATTCGCTGTTGCCGTTCTTGTACCTACATTTGTTCACTTGGCTCTAAGCACTATGGGATTTAACATCTGAGGCTATCAGTCCCCCATACTTAGAACTACGTAAACCTAACTAACCTAAGGACATGACACCCATCCATGCCCGAGGCAGGATGGCGGATGGCCAGCCCTACATTTGACTGTCCAGTTTCTATAACTGCCCTTTTTAGAGATGTCTATTCCTCTCAAACTGAAATGGCAACTGCGGTATTCCTTATCGCAGTACCTACAGCCTCTCAGAACGTCAAAGGCACTGTCATTCATCAATGTTTCTGCATATATCCAGTAAATTATTGAGTACGTTCGGAGTAAGTGCTACTCGAAATGAAGAGGTTGTCACAGGAGACGTAGCTGTGACGGATCTCGTCAAACCAGTGTGGCGACTTCACAAGAAAAGAAGTATTAATTAATATTGCAGTCACATTTTACAGGTCATGTAGATCAACAAGGTTGACGAAAGACTACGACCGGACCCGCGAAGCACTGCAGAAGATCATCTGCATTGCCGTTATGGGGTACTCGTTGGACTTGGAAGAGCACCTGCTGAGATGCATGCTGCTTGTCAAAAGGCAACATTCACACGGTTTGAAGAAGTATTATTATTTGATGGATGTATGGATGAGATGAAATAATACGCCTGCCACCGTCCCTCACCACAGGTAACGTTATGCATCTGTTCTTTTGTGTACGACATCCTGCACGTGACGTGTACGTTGAGAAAGGTCGTGGATCATCCAGTCTCTCCTAAACTGTCAGAATGGTTTGAGGCTGACTCCACGGGATGAGGACGCGTGCTCCAAGGTCATCTCCGACGTCGTCGAGTGAGCTGTGTGTACTTTGGATGCAGCTCCAAACAATACCGGAGAGTTCTGGATGGCGAATGAGCGGTCATGGATCAAGATAACTATCCAATGCTGCCAAAACCTCGTGGATCCGTACCACGGTGTGTGCCCGCCATCATCATGGCAAAACGAGGCACTACACAGCTGCTAATGTTGTTATGTGGTTCACTTCCTCATCAGTGTTATGTCTTATACGTGTGCATCAAACACCGAAAAATAAACTGGCCCCTGGGCGAGCCACCACGAATCTCACAAAAATCCTTCTGGGTGTGCTGCAGCGTCATCTTATAATGTATTTGTAATATAGCCGTTGTCTCATGTTTGTCATCATATAATGAAGACGTAAGTAGCAGCAATGTGATCCCCTTCCCCTGTCTCCCATAGTAGTGGACATCTTCATGTAAGTTTTTGAGCAAACTGCACTTAGCTCCGCTTCATTATGCCCACGCTGCTGACTGCAGTATGCTGTTGGCCTTATGGAGAAGGAGATCTGCACACTTTCTACCAGAATATTAACTGCCTGCACAAAAACGTGTAGTTTACGCAAGAACAGGAAAGTGATGGTGCGATTACGTTTCAGGTAATCGAGGTCTACAGAACGCTCCGGTACAAGAGTACCGGAAAGCAAGCTACACCAGCAGGTACTGATGTGGCGAATCATCATCCGGCTCAGAAGTGATCCATCCTACACCCGACGACCACCAGACTCCACCATGTTAGCGATACAAACAACATGAGACAAGAACTGAAAGAGATACATAATACCTCCATAGACAACGGATGCGACAGTAAAGCAATACGTTCAACAAGAAGCTAAACACAAGAAATGAAAGAAATATACTTGCTTCATGTCAAGGCTGTCATTGATCGAGTAGGCAGTGTACTTCGCAGAAAACAAAACTAACAGTTTGCCGGATTGGCTGCTGCAAAGAGAATTTGGTAGGTTTCACTAAGGATGCAATAAAATCTCTCAACACGGCAGCTTGCATGAACCCCCATTTGTACTAAACCTCCATAAATGTCTCAGTTTTGCCAGTGAATACGTAGAAGATGGTATAAGATATGTATAGTATGACTGGCCCTGCTTTTCCATCCGGGTTTTGCGCAGATTAAAACAATTCGTCCTTGGATTATCTTAGTGAGTAGTCGTGTAGGATTCTTCGTACCTGTTTCGCCGTGAATCCCTCGAAGTTTATACAGGGTGGAATCCAAAATTTTCGGGACTGGTGCTGCCATCTTAAAAGTAGGAGTGGTAGAACTTTGCACCGCTACGTGGCGAGAGCTGCGTATCTGATGAGTCAGTGTGCGGAGTGGCATTCAGCTGCGAGGACGTGTTGCGTGTCGACAATGATTTCTGTAATATTCTGTGTGTGGTGTGTGGCGATTTTACGATGGATCCGCGAACAGAACAGCACGTATGTATCAAACTCTGTGCGAATCTCGGGAAAAGTGCTACGAAGACCCTTGCAATGATTCAACAAGTGTTTGGGACCCGTACGTGTGTGTTTGAGTGGCATGCTCGGTTCAGGGCCAGCCATACAGACGTCGAAGATGATGCTCACACTGGAAGGCCAGTTAGTCGCACAACGCCAGACATTATTGCCAAACTTTAACAACTGGTTCGTGTGGGTCGATGTCAAACCATTCAATACCTTGTGGATGAAATGGGTATTGGTTATGGGACATGTGAACGAATGATGACTGATGAATTGGACATGCATCGTGCCTCCGCAAAATTTGTGCCGATCAGAAGGCACAGCGTGTTGAAGTGTACACGGACCTTCGTCAGACCGCATCTGATGATCCAACCTTCTTGTCACGGGTTATCACCGGCGACGAGAGCTGGATTTACGGTTATGACCCAGAGACAAAGCAACAATCTCCCCAGAGGGAGAGCCCGGGCTCTCCAAGACCGAAAAAAGCGAGACAGGTGAAGAGCAAAGTGAAGAGCATGATTATAGTTTTCTTTAATACCAAGGGAATCGTGCACAAAGAATTCGTCCCACCCAACCAAACAGTGAATTCCGCGTACTACTGTGACGTTTTGCGATGGCTCCGTGAAAACATGTAGCGGCGACGACGGCCCGAACTTTGGCGTCAAGGGAACTGGCTGCTGCATCACGACAACGCGCCCTGTCACACGTCCTTGTTCACCAGGACCTTTTTTGGCAAAAAACAACATGGCGGTTGTACCCCACCCACAGTACTCACCAGATTTGGCACCTTGCAACTTCGCGTTATTCCCAAAACTGAAACAAGTAGAAAGGCCGTCGGTTCGACATTCTAGAGAGGATTCAAGAAGCATCGCTGGCGATGGTAAACCCCCTCAAAGAACAGGACTTCCAGAAAACGTTTCACCAGTGGCAGAAGCGCTGGGACCGGTGTGTACATGCGGATGGGAACTACTTCGAGGCTGATGGTGACCATTAGTCCAAAGGTAAGGTTTTCAACAGATGGCAGCACGTCCCGAAAATTTTGGATACCACCTCGTATCCCCCACAGAAACAGTATCAGCGCCGTCGGGTTATCCGTAAAATGTATTTCTACTTCTTGTGATTCTAAGTGATGAAACGGAAAGCTATATTATTCGGAATAAAAAGGGATGCCACTATGATATATTTTGTCCATTATAATTATCCGGGCTGTTATGCCGTGGTCGGTTGATGAATTCTGAGGTGATTCCCAACGTTTCGTCTCCGACTGCGGGAGACATCTTCAAGGGGGTCCGTAGCTTGATGGTCCAACACACACACTGGCTCGCTACTGACTGCCGCTAAATTCCGTGTCCGCGCGCCCCCGCGCCGCGGCGTGACGTCACGTGTTTTGAAAACGTCAGTGCAATTGGCCGCTGTTCGTCGCCGTCGATCGCCGTTGCCATCACCCAGTAGTGGACGAGTGGTACACATCTTCTTTAACACCGGCATCCATATACCGTTTAATTTGACGCCCTCCTCCTTTCGGTTGAAATTATTTGGGTGTTTAGCGATTTCGATTGCCTCCCTGTAGAGCCTTTCGTAGTATCCGCTCGTGGCCGCTAGTACTTGCGTCTCCTCGAAACGAATATTGTGGTTCCCTGGCTGGAAAGCATGCTCCGCAACAGCTGATCGTTCAGTTTCTCCTCTTCTACAATTTCCCTTGTGCTCTTCCAAACGTTTAGAAACAGTTCTTTTGGTGGTACCCACATAAACATCACCACAGCTGCATGGGATCCTATACACTCCAGATTTTTCCAATGGTTTGCGAGCGTCCTTGGCAGGCCTAAGGTATTCCTGTATCTTCCTGGTGGGCTTGTAAATTACGGTAATATTCCGCTTCGTCAAGATCCTCCCTATTCTTTCCGTTACATTTTTAACAAACGGCAGGAAAACCTTAGATTTTGCAGTAGCCTGTACGTCAGTATGATTTCTGCGTGGCTGCCTCAACGCACGTTGATGATATATTTATTCACTAAACATCATAAACTGTTAATATCGACACAATTAATAATGATTTAACCGAAAACTATCAATTTCCTGAGAACATGGTCGTACGACAGATTTAGATCGGAATGCATCCTATCGACGATTGGCGACTGTGGCGCGCAGTCTGTATAGGTCGTACTTACACTCGTGATATTTCGTAGCCGTTCGTACATTTTCGTAAGCTTAAACACTGTTCTTTTATTTATGAAGATGATCGATTTCTGGCGTTGTGATATTGCTGTAAAAAATTACTTGTGACCTGAAGCCTGGTGGCAGATTAAAACTGTGTGCCGGACCGAGACTCGAACTCTGGACCTTTGCCTTTCGCAGGCAAGTGCACTGTCGACTGAGATACCCAAGCACGACTCACGACTCATCGCGACAGCTTTACTTCCGCTGATACCTTCCCAACTCCGCAGACGTTCTCCTGCGACTATAGATGAGCCATGTCTCCGCCGTATCCTTTCTACCGGGAGTGCTGGTCTTGCAAGGTTCGCAGGAGACTTCTGCGAAGTTGAGAAGATAGGTATGAGGCATTGGCGGAAGCAAAGCTGTGAGGGCGGGTGGTGAGGCGTGCTTGGGTAGCTCAGTCGATAGAGCACTTGCCTGCGAAAGGCAAAGGTCGCTAGCTCGAGTCTCGGTCCCGTACACAGTTTTAATCCACCAGGACGTTTCGTATCAGCGCACACTCCGCCGCAGACTGAAAATTTTACACTTATAACCTGGGGGCTTCTCCTAATATCCGTGTCGTAAAAAACGACTTTTATTTGCATATACAGGGTGATTCACGAAGATATGCAAATATTTTAATAAGATATCCTACAAGTAAAACTAAAGAAAAAAGTTCACATTATCATAGGTCCGCAAATGGTTAGTTGTGGAGTTACGGCTAATAAAAGATTTTGCCCGAAAGTTAGCAACTTCGCTAATATGAAGCCATCGCAAAACTGTACGAGGTTAAAGTAATGCACGATTTCCATTTATTTTGTTGTTATTGATCTGGTGAATCCCAGACGTGTATTTGCAGTAGTTTTCCGGAACATCCGGGTTATGAACGCTGGGTAGAGAACCAGTCTCCCGTAACATTCGAAATACTCCAGTAACGGTTCGTGCATTCGGAATCCTCCGAGTTGGATAACGTAAGCGATATTCGTTAAATGCAGCCGTAGCATTACCATCACATTTGCCATAAACAAACACCATATCGACGCATTCCTCTGTCGTAAATTTCACAAATGATCTACAAACTACAACTGTTATTATGTGGTTTCACTTAAATACACTGTTGTTATTATGTTCATTCACTGAACAATACAGAAACTAACTCGTTTTCAAGGTTAGGAAACAACTGAAAGAACCCATTAACGCTTGCCAACAACGACACAAACGTTTCTACAATCTTAATCGAAAGTAAACAAATTTACTTGTATGATAATCTTTACTTCTCTGAATGTTCTGGAAAACTACTGCAGGTACACGTCTGGGACATGTTTTATTAGATTCATAAGACCAATAACAACAAAATAAACGGAAATCGTGCTTTACTTTAACCTCGTACAGTTTTTCGGTGGCTTCATATTAGTGAAGTTGCTAAATTTCAGGCAAAATCTTTTATTGGCCGTAAGTACGTAACTAAACATTTGCCAACCTATGTTTGTATGAACTTTTTTCTTTAGTTTTACTTGTAGAATAACATATTAAAATATTTGCACGTCTTCGTGAATCACCCTGTATTTATTAAGCAAGATTACTTGCTTCACGCCAGAATAACTGTGCTTCCCCTACGTACCTCGCCGTTGACGTAACGCGCGTTCTAATATTTACCACAGTGTCACAAAACACCGTCCACTGACAACGCCATACGGTCCATCGGCTCATTCACCCAGCGGGGAACTTAAATCTTAGTCCTGTGTGTGTGCTTTTCTGCAGCACCGCTTTACTCATTGAATGTTGCAGATAACTGCAAACGTCATACAAAACTGTACAACTGGAAAATAAGGGAAAGAAATTTGCACAAGGGCTACCTTACAAGCTGTGAACGACGAACCATTTGAGTAGCGTGACCCTAGATTTGGGAAACAGGAAGGCTTTTTTTCATCCACATAAAAGAGTTTAGATTAGGACAGCACAAGCACAAACGTTAGATGGGACATTCGCAATATTATGTGGTCAATAAAGTTTCAGGAAACCTGGGCGCTTGGGAGACAGTCGTGGATGCACGCACACAAAATAAGAAAAGTGATAGAAGCCTTTAAACAGCCTTGTAACAGAATATTTCCAAGCTGCCTAGATGATGTAGAACTGTTTCGGTTTGTCAGACTCTCCATTCAGTTTCCGATGGCCAGGGGGGCGGTTTTGTTGAACCTGAAAGCGATGGGCTAGACTCTTCCAAATCCTTACAAACGATTGGTTTTGCAGGGAGAGATCTTTCCCCATGGTGGCCATTGCAGAAATGTATCTAAATGTTATGTGAAAGGGCTATACGTTTCAGGAACGCTATATGCAGGATCGGGGGAACAGTCAGCGCCAATGCCAACTTTTTGCTCTTGTTTTCTAATTGGCTGAAAGGCGTATATTTTAAACAATTGCGTGCATGGGGGGGGGGGGGGGGATGACAGTGGTGCTCACGAAACAGGGGAAGTCGGCCTTCTTGGGATTTTGGTGACAATTCGAAGGGCGTCAGTTATTGCTTCGGCATTCTCCTGTTGTTCTATGGGAATTTTGTGGAGTAATGAGTGCGAACGTTTTGGATGAGTTAAAGAGTTCAGAGGAAACATGTAGCCAGTAGTTAGCTGGGCGGTGTATGTTTAGTGAACGAGGCGGATTTGTTTAGGGTTAATTCTGGTCAACATATTTCAACGTTTTCTGTGCAAATGTGAATCATGTTTCTTTGCCTGTTGACATTAAACTTTTTCCTGTCTGTTTTGTTAGGGTAAGTATCAACGGCGATTGCTGCTAGCCAGTTGAAGGTGATTTGTTGAATTGTTAGGGGTGAATCTTTCCAATCCAGTGGTCGGATCCAGGAGTCGTACCTGAAGGTAATCAAGAAACAATACTGCTTTTAATGATTAAGTTTTGGGTTGTAAAGTTTAACCCCGTTATGCAGGTTAAATCGCCGTTGGCGACCCTTATTTAATCTGAATGGCAGTAATGCACAGTAAACAATTAATCCGGTTCCGCCAAAATCGTTCCCGATTTAACCCATGGAGCAGTTATGTTGCGTCACTTATTTCGCGCGCCCCACATCGCCAAGAGTGCGTGAGTAGTAGCGCAACTTTCGTTCTAGGCCAATTTTGATATCAAATTGATGTGAAAATTAATTAAACTGCGATATCTGATTGATTTAGGTCAGCACAGTGGACTCGCATTCAGGAGAATGAGGGTTCAAACCTACGTCCGGCCATCATGATTTATGTTTTGCAAATTCCAGGATGGTTCCTTTGAAAGGGCATGGCTGATATCCTTCCCTTCCCCATCATTCTCTAATCCAATGGGACCAATAACCTTGCTATTTGGCCCCCTCCCTACCCCAAATCAACGAACCCATCTGATTGATTTACGACACCCTCTCCCTCCACTCATTCACTCCGTCTTCAGGCCACGAGTGGCCTAGTGGGACCATCCGACCGCCGTGTCATCCTCAGGGGAGGATGCGGATATGAGGGGTGTGGGGTCAGCACACCGCTCTCCCGGTCGTTATGATGGTATTCTTGACTGGAGCCGCTACTATTCGGTCGAGTAGCTCCTCAATTGGCATCATGAGGCTGAGTGCACCCCGAAAAATGGAAACAGCGCATGGCGGCCTGGATGGTCACCCATCCAAGTTCCGACCACGCCCGACAGCGCTTAACTTCGGTGATCTCACGGGAACCGGCCAATCTACTGCAGCAAGGCCGTTGCCACCCTCTCCCTCCACTTAACATATTGTTCTGCTAAGTGGTTTATGACCCCTGCGGGTTGACTAAGGCCCCCCCGGGAATAATCGGTCCTTCTGAGAATCCCGCTGACCCCTCCCCCTCCCCTGCCGCTGCACCTCCACCATCCCTCTTGAAACCCGCAACCTTCCCCCTGACTGATAGAACCACACTCCATAGAGCATCATGAGGGCTGCCACTTTGATTTGTCTGCATAGCTTTGGGCAAGAACTGACTAACTAGCTGGCTGGAACTTTTCTATGTACCCATCACCCATGACCGCCTTAAGCCGGAAATGCTCATCCATTTCAGTCACAGGCTACCTCTGCCACGCACCTGAACAGCTGGCAGAGCTGTCGTAGGAAATAAGAGACATATTTATCACTGTAATTACAGTTCAATATTACGATAGCAGCCTCAGTTTGGTGACATTCGACAATGAGCAAAGTGTCAGAAATACCTCCCCCTGATGGCTGTTCCACCAGACATACTCTTAGTCGTTTTCTTTGTGTATGTTTGAACACAGACAGCAGTAACTTTACATCCCAACATATACTTTATAAGCCTGCTGATTACAACGAAAGTTTCACACACCGCCTAATAAGTATAATACTTCGCCACTAACTAAAGGATGGTGACAGCAAACAATACTGACTGAAAATCCGCGATCGATGGACATGCTTCAGTGTGTCATACCAAGAGAGATGTAATCGTCTTGTAAGTGACCAGCTATTAAAAACATTATCACAACGACCAACCTGCATAAAAAAGCGGTCTGGGTTCCCCAGGCACACACAAGTTCAAATGGTTCAAATGGCTCTGAGCACTATGGGACTCAACTGCTGAGGTCACTAGTCCCCTAGAACTTAGAACTAGTTAAACCTAACTAACCTAAGGACATCTCAAACATCCATGCCCGAGGCAGGATTCGAACCTGCGACCGTAGCGGTCTTGCGGTTCCAGACTGCAGCGCCTTTAACCGCACGGCCACTTCAGCCGGCGCACACACAAGTATTGCTAACAATACCTATGATAAAAACTATAAATGCTTTATAAATCGAGTTATGGTATTGATTCTGTATAAAGTGGCCTTCCATGAAAATACTGTGATACTGAATATAGATGGGGATCACAGTGTGTGTGTTAACAGAACAAAAGTGTGGGTGCATGTCGCCAGCGATGTACACTTGTACTGAAATCACCCTTCTCACCGAATTTAGAAAGTGATTTGGCTAAGGAATGCGATGTTAACCCGATATTTGCAACTCCCCCATGCCACTGCTAGATATTTCCCATGCTAAGAAACAGTATTTGTAATGCATTTACCTTGCTACCATGCAGACAGTGCAACAGAGGTTCTGCGATATATCCATGGGGTTATGGGCAAGGAAGGATGATTGTTGATTGACAACGATCACATACAGTATATGGTGTGCTATGTGAGGAATCACTTAAAAAATGCAACGCTAGATTGAAGTAATAGGAAATGTATAAAATCCTATGAGCAATACACTGGCTTTTCAGGTCTATAGTGTTACACTTTCTGATAGAAATGCTGTCTGCGACTTGGAATCAAGTCTCTTCATTCAACCACTTACTTGCATTGGATCCTATAGATATGTCTTAATTGTTACAGCCACTGGTGAATCATACTCGTGGCACTCTCATTTCTTGAAATGAGTCACATTTTTTTAACCTATCTGGTAAGCGCCCCATACAGCAAAACTGCAGTGTGGTTTTAGACAGTCCCTCTTCATCTTGTAACTATTCCCCAGTCTCTGTCCCGGCTTCCCTGCGGCTTTGCCCGAGTGATTATTCCAATTTAAGTTGAAACCGAGAGCGGTGTATCTACCACCTTCTGCATCCTGTGGAGAAACAGGACGAACTGAGTTTATGTGACAGGACTGTGTTTTAACCACTCGTTGTAAATAGGGACATATTGTTGTAGTTCTACCAACCGTGTATATGTCAGGACAATGCCAAACGAAGCTTTCTCCTGCAACAAGAGGTAGTAGAAAAGACAGTACGAGCAGTTGCGGTGGTGTTTCTTATCGGAAAAGTTAGGAAGACTCTACACCATATGGGAACTGGAAGAAGGACATAAATTTTGCTGCTGCAGTGAAGTGTGTTTCCAAACTACATACAGGTACTGCAGTCCAAAGGAAATCTACATCTCTCAGGGTGCATTCATGTCCATCAGCCAACCATTCTCTCTATCCTCATCATTTTGTTCTATACAACAAAGAAAATCTGCGAACTGTAAAAACTTAGCTAACATCACCCAGTAGAGAACTCGATAAGATATTACAGCATCCCTTTCTTCCAATATCGAAAACAAATACCGTCCGCTTGGTGACATCGAGCATATGTGGCGATCCTATTAAATACACAGTTATTGGTCCATTAGAGCAGGTGAGTAGTGATCGAAGTCGCTTGCACAGATCAGTGTAAAGTTTTGTCGCCCGTACTGTAGGAGGGCCACATCCCACAGACTATCAGTCGTGAGAGTGGGTTCCTGTGTTTTTCTTGCATAATTTGTTTGATACATTGTTTTTATGCTGTAACATATCCAAGCACAGCTTAGTATACCGCCATACATTTCGTTTTTCCACGACGACTTCGAGGTCTATGTCAGGTGGTAAATCGACATTAATGTGTTTCAATCCATTGGCTATTACAGATAGCTGGACGTCGCATGGTGTAAACTATGCTACCCTGCATAACACACAGGATGGTTGAAATAAAAGATTGAGGCAGTGTTTCTTATTGACAAAAATCTGGAGGGCATCGCAACGTTTGGCAACTGGAAGAGCTTGCAGTCTTGTGGAGCGTTTCCAAACAGCTGACCAAAGGTGATGATCTCTACATTTAATCTAATCTTTCACATTGGTGGGGTATCAGATTTCTAGGTGTTCTGTTTTGAAGAGACGAAGAACACTGTTCTCTTGTATTGCAGCCATGTACACGATCACTGTTTCGGTGTTGGCCATCCCTGGAAGGTTTTGCTCCGACCAAGACTCTCTCCATCTCAAACAAGTGGTGTCAGTCAATCATTATGTGATAATCAACAACATATCAGTAGATGGATGGGATGGACAAGACACATCGATATGGGATGATGTACTGTAATATGCACCAGAGTTGATAGTGTAATCAGTTCTAGCAATTTTACCAGTGAAACTTCCTGGCAGACTAAAACTGTGTGCTGGACCGAGACTCAAACTGGGGACCTTTGCTCTTCGCAGGCAAGTGCTCTGCCATCTTAGCTACCCAAGCACGACTCACGCCCCGTCCTCACAGCTTTACTTCCGCTAGTACCTTGTCTCCTACTTTCCAAGCTTCACAGAAGCTCTCCTGTGCACACTCCGCTGCAGAGTGAAAACCTCATTCTGGAATTTTACCAGTGTTTCCTTAATTTCAACTCGAACCAATGACACGACAGCTTCCCAATTTCTGTATCATTGCTAAACCAACCCTCCACTACTTTGAGTGTACCATGTAATAGATTGGGAATGTTGATAGATGAATGTACAACATGCCCATTCATGGTTAATTCTCGAGCATATACTCGTACATCAAAGTATACCAGACAGTGTCCTATAATATTGCAGTTAGATTATTTACATATTTCTAGCACTTCGATCATAGTGCATAATTTAAGTTTACGATTTCCCATGAGCCGACACTGTGTGCAGTCTGTCTCCCAGCCTGCGCATGCGGGAACATGCATGGCGGCTAGCGCCTGGTGCGAGCCAGCAGGTGGCAGATCGCACATGCTTTGCAATCGGAAGATTTTAACAATGTAATTACATGTGATGAGTGTATCATTATGGTATTCCTTTCACAATCGGAATAAAAAAGCACAATAGTTGTTTAAATATTCCATACTTCCTTGTCGCCCTAAAATGTTTCAATAAACAGAGTTCCATACACTGCACTCAATTTCCTGACAAAATCTTTAAATAAATAAATAAACTCCATTCCAAATACTGCCTTGTATCCTATAAGTTGTTTAAATAAACAATATTCGACACATTGCCTTGTCTACTAGAAATCGCTTAAGAAATATTCTATATACTGCTATCGATTTCCTGTCAAATTTTTTAAATAAAGAAACTGTATTGTATACACCGTCTTGTATCCAATACATTAGTTAAATAAACAATATTTGACACATTGCTTTGACTACCAGAAATTGTTTAAACAATATTCCATATACTGCTATCGATTTCCCACCAAATAGCCAATCAGCTGAGTCTTTTTCCTGCCAATTTACAGGTAGGGAGGGGAGGGGGGAATGGATGGTGGGAGGGGTTATTTCGTAAAGTGATCAACTTCATGAATTAGTCATCAAATGCATAGAGTGTGAGAGGCCTATTCGAATAACTCGGATCTGAAATTGTGCTTGTATCGGCAAGGGGAGGGGGGGGGATGCTTGGAGATTTCCAGAGGTGTGTGGGAGGTGGAGATGGAGGGGAGAGGTGGGGTGGGGGGGGGTTTCTCGGAAGGATGGATTATCCCCAGGGGCTCATTAATCAACCCTCAGGGGGTCATAAACCATTTAGCTGAACAATAAGGGGGGGAAGGCCATCATAAATCAATCAGATGTCACAATTTAATTAATTTGCAAATCAATCTGATAACAAAAGTGGCGTAGAACTAAGGTTTCCCTACCAACTGCATGTATTCTGGCAGGGGCCGTGGGGTGTAACTTCGCGCAACGCCACATAAGCTGCGACTCCCATATAAAAGGGACATTTCAGCCTCACGACAATAGTTATGGCTGGGTATGTGCTCCCGATGTCCCGGCTGCTAGCAGTTCTGTCTTGAAAGAGCGAGTGTCACTGCAGGGCAACAGTCTCACCAGATACTGCCAGGGGGGCTTAAACAAACAGCGCATCCGCAAATAGCTTCATTTCTCTGCAACTAACACAACCTTCACAAGTTTGAAGGTTGTTATCAGTGTTATAATGGACACTATAAAAATACATGGAAGTTGCAGGTCCTGTAGTGACTTCTTTCTATACTGTCGCATTTCGATTTATATATCATCAGATTACTCTGAACACATCTATGCTGAACACATCTACGAAGAGCCACAAGTAATATAGGGCATAATGGTAGTTAACTGACAACGAAGAACAAACAGAAAAAAATCAATTTTATGTATACAGACTGAAGTGGCGAGTGAAAATTTGTACTAAGGCCAGGAATCGAACGTGGGTCTCCTGCTTACAAGGCTGTTGCGTTAGCCACAAGGTCACCTTGGCATAGCAGTTCACACAACTGCATGGATTACCATGGAATTCCTCCCTCATCGATTCCAATTCTCACTGTGCCCAAGTCTACTTTAAATTCCTCCTTACACATGAACAGAATTGCTGAGGCTATCCATGTTCTGGAATAGTACCTCAGCATCGAACGTAAATGGGGGATTCAGACTGAAACGCAGGTGCAACTACTTATAAAAATGAAACGACGCAATTTCAGAGACTTTACTTTCAATGCTGAGTTGCTGTTTCAGAACATGGACAGCCTCAGCAATTCTGTTCGTTTGTAAAGAGTAATTTAAAGTAGACTGGGGTGGAAGTGAGAATGTGTATCGAGGAGGGAGGCGTTGCAAGGCAATCTGTGCACTTTTGTGAACCACTGTGAGAAGGTGGCTTAGTGGCTAGCGCACCTGCCTATTAAGCAGAGACCTGGGTTCGATTCCCGGCCTTGGTACAAATTTTCACTCGCCACTTCAGTGTATATACATAAAACTGTATCTGTATGAGATCAATAAAGTTCCTGTGTCTTTTCATCTGGAAGCAAATCGAAGTACAATGTGGAAACATACTAAGGTTGATGAAAGCACGTCATTTTTAGGTATGGAGTCAAATATATTATCCATCAGACTATGCGAAACTAAATTATTTCGGCGGCTGCGTCGTTAAGGAAGATGACTAGGCCACTAGATGGCAGTACTGGTGAGGGTTAATACTTAAGACTTAATAGTAATTATTACAGTCCCACGAAGAATGACAAAGACATGACCTGATGAGCATGTGTAATTTACAAGACAATTGTGCATCTTATCAAAAACATAAAATAACAACTCTCGTTAAACACAAAAACATGTCTCATGTTGTAGGGGACACTAGTAAATGTAGATGGCCAGGTAAAAGTGGGAGGGTCTAATCTATGGGTCGGAACGGTGAATAAGCTTTTTGTTACAAGACACTTAAGATTAAAATAGATATACGTACATTGACCGCCTGTACATAGTACCAGCTCCAGGTAATACATTTATAATTTTTAAATACACTTTTAAAAGTAGGCTTGATAGACAATATTGGTCATTAGTGTAAAATGAAATCATTCAATCGTTAGAACTATGGCACACACAGCAATGAAGTAAGCAAACACACAATCCTGGCCAAGACAAGTCTACTACTATCAAACATAGGTCCTAATTTGAGGAAGAAATTTGTGAGAGTGTACGTTTGTAGCACAGCGTTGTATGGTAGTGAAACATGAAATGTACGAAAATCTGAACGGAAGAGAATCGTAGCATTTGAGATGTGGTGCTACAGAAGAATGTTGTAAATTAGGTGGTCTGTTAAGATAAGGAACGAAGAAGTTCTCCGCAGAATATGCGAGGAAAGAAATGTACGGAAAACACTGATAAGAAGAACGGCCAGGATGATAGGATATCTGTTAAGCCAACACGGAATAACTTCCGTGTTACTAGAGGCAGCTCTAGAGGGCAAAAACTGTAGAGGAAGACAGAGATTGGGATACATCAAGCAAATAATTGAGGACATAGGTTGTAATTGCTACTCTGAGTCGGAAAGGTTACCATAGTAAACTGGTGGTGGCTCGAATCAAAACAGTCAGAAGACTGATGCCTAAAAAAAAAAAAAAAAAAAAAAAAACGAAGCATTCGTACATCATTCAAGACATCCAGGTGTGGAAAGCTGAGGTGGAGAGGGGGACAACGAGATCCATCGGAAAGGAATACAACAAATGGCAGATATAAATAAAACAAACAAGATAACACATGTAAGTAGAGCTGCAGAATCATGACCATACTTTCATGTACGAAAAGCAGCCCCTTAGGTTAAAAACCACTTTGTTAAATAATGACATAGAAACAGTACAACATAGGGTAGATAGGCAAGCCTGGTGGTTGATGTAAACTAATAACGTTAAAATGGAGGGACGTATAAGAATCAAAAGCACTGCCTTCAACCGAAAATCAGCCAAGGACCATGCAGGTGAGGGAAGCCGAGGCTGAAGAGTGGGAGGAGCGGGAAAAAGCGACCTCTATCGGGAAGGAAGTTGACAAATGAGAGCTACTCAGTAAAACCTAAAATTGCAGGGAAAATTCCAGAAACAGGACCTTAATTTCATGTGCAGAATGTAGCCCCCTAGGATAAAAAGACCATTTTATGAATTAATTACATAGCAATACTGCGACATGGTGTGCAACACGGGTCATGATAGCACTGATACAACCTTCAAATTACGTAAAGATGGGCGTATACCTCTTACGTGACTTCACGTCACACCTGTTATCCTCACAAGTTTGTCATCGATTCACAATAGGCTTCTAATTACTAGCAAGTCGTGGTACACATTAACAGTATGCGAAATATAGCCTCCCCCTCTCTCCTAACATCGGCTAGGGATATCTTAGGGCCACTAAATTGTAAAATTTGACTTCGATGGTCTTCGGATACCATTATATACGTTGAAACACTCCTCTGACCTCCAACTACATTACTCTACTCGCTGAGGAAGGCAACAACACAGCCGAAATATCTATTATTTCAGTATCTTAGCATTTTGAGTATTTTGTAAGGTGATACAGCAGTGTAGAAGGATTTTAGTGATATTACCGAACGAGGTGGCGCAGTAGCCAGACACGGGACTCGTATTCGGGAGGACGGCGGTTCAAATCTCAGTCCGGTTGGTTCGGAATGGGATTAGGATGTAGTAGGGTATCGACTGTGTTGTTTCAGAGGGACCATCCTGGCATTTGCTTTAAGCTGTGTACGATAACCACAGGAAACTTGTCTATGTGGGCGGAGAGGCATTTGAACTGTCATTTTCCTGAACGCGACTCTCATGCCTTGCCACGGTGTAAGCAAAGTACCATGTAGCGTAGCAACTACACTGTGTTATTATATAAATGTCTTAACCACTTTCTTTTGTTATCGTTCTGTAGCATATTTAATAATTTAGCCGTGCGGTCTAAGGCGTCTTGTTACGATCTGCGCTGCTCCGTCCATCGGAGGTTCGAGGAGTCCTCCCTCGGGCATGGCTGTGTGTGTTGTCCATAGCGTTAGTCAGTTTAAGTTAGATTAAGTAGTGTGTAAGCTTAGGGACCGATGACCTAAGCAGTTTGGTCCCGTAAGATCTTACCACAATTAATAATTTTGATTCAACTACATTATTGTTAATAATAGCGATACTTAAAGGCTTCACCTAAATTTAATGCATAAGAATCACATCACCCACAAGGCGACATTGTGCAACGATTCATTTGTAAACGTATTTATTTATTAAATTTAAATACGAGAAATGCAAGAGCACAGGATATGACGGGATGCAGGCATACGCGGAGCGTTATGTAGAGAAGGTGGTGAGCCGCTACGGAGTGATATAGCAATTACCAGTGCCCATGACCGGAAATTGTTGGAGTATCCGGTGTGCGGGAAAACAGCTTCTTTTTCGAGTGCCGTAGAATCTAGAAGGATCTTCGGGTATATAGATCTTCCATTCCGTTGCGTGAGAAATGTATGGAATGTCTCTGTCAAAAAACGTTCAAATGTGTGTGAAATCTTATGGGACTTAAGTGCTAAGGTCATCAGTCCCTAAGCTTACACACTACTTAACCTAAATTATCCTAAGGACAAACACACACACCCATGCCAGAGGGAGGACTCGAACCTCGGCCGGGACCAGCTACACAGTCCATCACTGCAGCACCTAAGACCGCTTGGCTAATCCCGCGCGGCGAATGTCTCTGTCGTAGGGAAATCCCCAGAGGAGGTCTTCTGTTCAATATATCGAAGTGTTCCTGACGTCAGCAAGTATTACCATCAGTTTATTAACTCGTCAGATTGTGTAGCCAGTTGTTAATTACAAACTATAGCAGAAAGTATCGAAGGCAGCCAGTCGAGTAACTTCCACTTTAATAATAAAGATCAGTTCATCATTTTATAAATATGAGATTGACACGTGTAATTTACCTCGCAGAGACACACGTTAAGAGGATAGAGCTGGTTGCTTAGTGCCTTGGTGCGGAGTTCACTGAGCCTCCACAATCGACTTCCATATCGGACGGACGTGCAGTTTAACGATCCACAAAAATGTTAGCCTCGGTGCTAACAAAGCACTTTTAGAAAATGCTAACGCTGTTCGGACACTACGCCCAGTGGTTGAAACAATTTCTGAGTAGTAGCACGTTTTAGTTCCCTGCAAATTCACGTAAGTTGCATGTCGATCAGGCAGTGACTTTAGCTGAGAGAAGAAGTGTGATTTTTGCCTGTTAATATGTTTTAGAATGATGGGTGTTCCACATTGTGTAGATAGATGCTGCTACATCAAGATGAATAAGTGATTCTGGCGCTTGGCTTTGCATTTGCGTGTTATTTGATCTATGCTTAACTTCTTCTCGTGCTGATGGCCTACTGATTGCATGATGAAGTGGTAACTTCCAAATTCTTGTTATGATTAGAATATGCAAATGATCAAGTCATTCATTCTGAAGCTTAATTTGAAGTTCTGATTTAAGAGGCCGACCTAAAGACCCACTTCATAGTGAATTTTAAAATTCTATTGTTTGTAAGTTTTACACTTGAAAGTTCAGAATTCTGTTAGACATTACTTTTGTTCACATTCCAGCTAACGAGTTAATAATTAATACTTTGTGAGTATTTAGTTAAGTATCTTTAAATGATGGACGGACGTCTAGTAAAGGTGGGCGCCTGAGGCCAACTTCCCTCGTGTGTATTTGCGACTTTGCAGGTGCCAGACGTGACTGTGGTTACAAAATCCATGTATTCGTGTATTGCCGATCAGGAGAAGACTACAGTCGTTGGGCGTAAATATTATGTTCATTATAGTCTAGATTACATTATTTTGGTGACTAACCATCTCCTTCTCTGACCACCTATTCATAAAATTTCAGACTGGGTAATTATGTAATGCCACAGTAGAGCAGCACAACGGATCTACCATTGAGTGCAATGGTAACTTGAATGCTGTAAGGTCAGTGTTTGGGGCGCTCGTATAGGCTAGAGTCTGCAGTAATTGTGTTGGCACCACGCCTACACCGGAAAATGAGTGGCAAGGCGCCAAACACTCAAAGGACAATAACTCCCCCCCTCCCCTCCCCCCCCCCCAATGAACCATGGATCTTGCCGTTGGTGGGGAGGCTTGCGTGCCTCAGTGATACAGATAGCCGTACCGTTGGTGGAATCACAACGGAGGGGTATCTGTCCAGAGGCCAAAATAACTTGTGGTTCCTCAAGAGGGCAGCAGCCTTATCAGTAGTTAAAGGGGCAACATCTGGATGATTGATTCTACATCTACATCTACATTTATACTCCGCAAGCCACCCAACGGTGTGTGGCGGAGGGCACTTTTGTAAGATGGCAAGAACTATGCCCCTTACATGAAGTCATTAAAGATCACCTAACTCACGTTGAGCGGACAGTAGGGCTGAACAATAAGGACTCACAAGGCACAATGCATCTTGTATAAGGTATAGTAAGGATGTATTGGAATAGTTAATGTCGGGTGATGGTTTTAAAGTAATTCACACTACATGAAAACTTTGTGGAAACGCGTCGATTTACTGGAGGCTAGTTTATCCCAGGGAAGTATTCAGAGTTGACAGTGGCCGGCTGGGGAGCGGCGAAGGGAAGCGACAATAGGCAGCTTAGGGTGGCTCAAGCTCTGAGAAAGCAGCAACGGGGCGCGGCCTCCAGCTGCCTTAAGATGAGTGGCAGTGAGTGGTTGGTTGACCCCATGCTAGTGTACTGGGAAGCAGATGGAGAACTTGTACGCCTGTTGATAAATGTGTCCCACTTTCAGTGAAACATGTGAGAAAGCCGCGCAAAGCTACGGTGGAGTGGTCAACAGAGGCCAAAATATGCGTGTTCGTGACTATAGCAGCTTCACGCTGAATTCGCAGTCCGCAGATTCTGAAGTAAATCAGGTGAAGAGCGACAGAATGAAATACGCCGGCCTCTGATGGGAAAGTAGGACCGAGGAATTTGAAGTACTCTCCTGAGAGTCAGAATTCCGAAAAAGTTGGCGTTTTGTGCAGATGCTAACCTTGATGGGTGGCCTGGAAGGAGCCAAATAGCAGAAGTTGAGAGGAAGGGAAATTTTGTGGGAATTTGTTCACTTCCCAGAGCAGGCATTGGTCGGCGCTGGGAAGCGACGCATAATTAACGCGACTTGCGCTGCAATGGCGTAAGTGATTTTGCTGGAGGGGAAACCGAGGTGAAGAGCGGACTGAGCAAGATAGCTAGAAGTGAATAGACGAGCGCAGCCTTGCAGAACCACGAGGTCGGCCGACGTCCGCATAACGACGACGCCCCGCCACGCTGAATTCGGTGATATTGCGCCGGCTCCAGCCACTGATTAATTTGTTGGATCACGTCGGCAAAGTTTCCATGAGGGTTTCATGGGCCGTGTATTGTAGAATTCTTCTCGCACTTCGCATTACGCCTGGGTCAGTCGACAGGAATTAATTTTGAATTATCGCGCTTTACTCCACGCAGACGCAATTTATTACCACTGCCTGTTAGGAGAGTCATGTAATGTGATGATTGAAGGTCGTGAGTTAAAATAAATCTGTGCTAATCGACTGCATCTGTTTTCAATCAAGTAGTTGAAATCCCAAGTCACTTTCTTAATTAATTTCATGTTCAACATTTGCATCTGGTGTTCAATAGCTGAATATAACATCAATGTGCACCCCTTTTAATTAAAAGGGATCAATTCTGAATCAATTAATGTCAACACTGCCACCGCAGTTCAATCAGGAGTCACAGAGCCTTATTACTTTCTTTGTGTTATACGACATTGCGGCAGTTTTGCACTCTCTGTTGATCTGTTAGTCAATTACCTGGGGTGAACACACACCAAAACCAGATAAGTGACGGGTGGGGTGTTACACTTTACGTGCCACTGTCATTACCTCCCTTTCCTGTTCCAGTCGCGTATGGTTCGCGGGAAGAACGACTGCCGGAAAGCCTCCGTGCGCGCTCGAATCTCTCTAATTTTACATTCGTGATCTCCTCGGGAGGTATGAGTAGGGAGAAGCAATATATTCGATACCTCATCCAGAAACTCACCCTCTCGAAACCTGGACAGCAAGATACTCCGCGATGCAGAGCGCCTCTCTTGCAGAGTCTGCCATTTGAGTTTGCTAAACATCTCCGTAACGCTATCACGCTTACCAAATAACCCTGTAGCGAAACGCACAGCTCTTATTTGGATCTTCTCTATCTCCTCTGTCAACCCGACCTGGTACGGATCATGTCCATTATAATTATCCGGGCTGTTATGCCGTGGTCGGTTGATGAATTCTGTTTCGATTCCCAATGTTTCGTCTCCGACTGCGGGAGACATCTTCAAGGGGGTCCGTAGCTCGAAAGAAGGTCCAACACACCACTGGATATGCTGATTCGATCCACTTACTGATTTAACGTAAGACCAGAACTTCCTAGGATTTTCTGTCAAGTCGGTACATTGAACTTTACTTTCGAATTCATTAACCTCTCCTTGTAACACTAACCAAAACGGCCTTGCTGTGCTGGTACTGCGAACGGCTGAAAGCAAGGGGAAACTACAGCCGTAATTTTTCTCGAGAGCATGCAACTTTACTGTCTAGTTAAATGATGATGGCGTCCTCTTGGGTAAAATATTCCGGAGGTAAAATAGTCCCCCATTCGAATCTCCGGGCGGGGACCACTCAGGAGGATGTCAATATCAGGAGAAAGAAAACTGCCGATATACGGATCGGAGCGTGGAATGTCAGATCTCTTAATCTGGCAGGTAGGTTAGAAAATTTAAAAATGGAAGTGGATAGGTTAAAGTTAGATATAGTGGTAATTAGTGAAGTTCAGTGGCAGGAGCAACAAGACTTCTGGTCAGGTGTATACAGGGTTATAAATACAAAATCAAGTAGGGGTAATGCAGGAGTAGGTTTAATAATGAATAAAAAATGTAGAAGCACGGGTCAACTGCTACGAACAGGCTACTGAAGGCAAGATAGACCCGAAGCCCACACCTACCACAGTAGCACAAGTTTATATGCAACTAGCTCCGCAGATGATGAAGAGATTGAAGAAATGTATGATGAGATAAAATAAGTTATCCAGATGGTGAAGGGAGACGAAAATTTAATAGTCATGGGGGACTGGAATTCGATAGCAGGAGAAGGAAGAGAAGGAAAAGTAGTAGGTGAATATGGAATAGGGATAAGGAATGAAAGAGGAAGCCGCCTGGTAGAATTTTGCACAGAGCATAAATTGATCATAGCTAACACTTGGCTTAAGAATCATGAAAAGAGGCTGTATACGTTGAAGAGACCTGGAGACACTGGAATATTTCAGATAGATTATATAATGGTAAGACAGAGATTTAGGAACCTGGTTTTAAATTGCAAGACATTTCCAGGGGCGGATGCGGGCTCTGACTACAATGTATTGATTATGAACTGTAGAATAAAACTGAAGAAACTGCAAATAGGTGGGAATTTAAGAAGATGGGGCATGGATAAACTGAAAGAAGCAGAGGTTGTAGAGAGTTTCAGAGAGAGGATTAGGGAACGATTGGCAGGAACAAGGGACAAATACAGTAGAAGATGATTGGGTAACCTTGAGAGATGAAATAGTGAAGGCAGTATAGGGTCAAGTAGGTAAAAAGACGAGGGCTAATAGAAATCCTTGGGTAACAGAAGAGGAATTGAATTTAACTGATGGAAGGAGAAAATTTAAAAATGCAGTAAATGAAGCAGGCAAAAAGGAATACAAACGTCTCAAAAATGAGATCGACAGGAAGTGCAAAATGGCTAAGCAGGGATGGCTAAAGGACAAATGTAAGGATGTAGAGGCATATATCACTAGGAGTAAGATAGATACTGCCTACAGGAAAATTAAAGAGATCTTTGGAGAAAAGAGAACCACTTTTATGAATATCAAGAGCTCAGATGGAAAACCAGTTCTAAGCAAAGAAGGGGAAGCAGAAAGGTGGAAGGTATATGTAGAGGGTCTATACCAGGCCGATATACTTGAAGGCAATGTTATGGAAATGGAAGAGGACGTAAGTGAAGATGAAATGGGAGATGTGATACTAAGTGAAGATTTTGACAGAGCAATGAAAGATCTAAGTCGAAACAAGGCCCCAGGTTGGCTTCAAATGGCTCTGAGCACTATGGGACTCAACTGCTGTGGTCATCAGTCCCCTAGAACTTAGAACTACTTAAACCTAACTAACCTAAGGACAACACACACATCCATGCCCGAGGCAGGATTCGAACCTGCGACCGTAGCAGTCGCACGGTTCCGGACTGCGCGCCTAGAACCGCTAGACCACCGCGCAAGGCCCCAGGAGTAGACAACATTCCATTAGAACTACTGACAGCCTTGGGAGAGCCAGCGCTGACAAAACTCTACCATCTGGTGAGCAAGATGTATGAGATAGGCGAAATACCCTCAGACTTCAAGAAGAATATCATAATTCCAATCCCAAAGAAAGCATGTGTTGACAGGTGTGAAAATTACCGAACTATCAGTCTAATAAGTCACGGCTGCAAAATTCTTACACGAATTCTTTATAGACGAATGGAAAAACTGGTACAAGCCGACCTTGGGAAACATCAGTTCGGATTCCGTAGAAATGTTGGAACACGTGAGGCAATACTGACACTACGACTTACCTTAGAAGATAGATCAAGGAAAGGTAAACCTACGTTTCTAGCATTTGTAGACTTAGAGAAAGCTTTTGACAATGTTGACTGGAATACCCTCTTTCAAATTCTGAAGGTTACAGGGGTCAAATCAGGGAGCGAAAGGCTATTTAGAATCTGTACAAAACCAGACAGCAGTTATAAGGGTTGAGGGGCATGAAAGGGAAGCAGTGGTTGGGAAGGTAATGAGACAGGTTTGTATCCTATCCCCGATGTTATTCAATCTGTATAATGAGAAGGTAGTAAAGGAAACAAAAGAAAAATACGGAGTAGGTATTAAAATCCATGGAGAAGAAATAAAAACTTTGAGGTTCGCCGATGACATTGTAATTCTGTCAGAGATAGCAAAGGACCTGGACGAGCAGTTGAATGGAAAGACAGTGTCTTGAATGGCGGATATATGATGAACATCAACAAAAGCAAAACGAGAATAATGGAATGTAGTCGAATTAAGTCGGGTGATGCTGAGGGAATTAGATTTGGAAGTGAGACGCTTAAAGTAGTAAATGAGCTTTGCTATTTGGGGAGCAAAATAACTGATAATTGTCGAAGTAGAGAGGGTATAAAATGTAGACTAGCAATGGCAACAAAAGCGTTTCTGAAGAAGAGAAATTTGTTAATATAAGGTATAGATTTAAGTGTCAGGAAGTCTTTTCTAAAAGTACTTATATACAGTGTAGCCATGTGTGGATGTGAAACATGGACGATAAATCGTTTAGACAAGAAGAGAATAGAAGCTTTCGAAATGTGGTGCTACAGAAGAATGCTGAAGATTACATGGGTAGATCACGTAACTAATGAGGAGGTACTGAATAGTAGTGACTGGCGCATTGTGACGAGCCAGTTGCTCGGCCACCATTGACCATACGTTTTCAATTGGTGAGAGATCTGGCGAATGCGCTGGCGAGGGCAGCAGTCGAACATTTTCTGTATCCAGAAAAGCCCGTACAGAACCTGCAACATGCGGCCGTGCATTATACTGCTGATATGTAAGGTTTCGCAGGGATCGAATGAAGGCCGGCCGCGGTGGTCTCGCGGTTCTAGGCGCGCAGTCCGGAACCGTGCGACTGCTACGGTCGCAGGTTCGAATCCTGCCTCGGGCATGGATGTGTGTGATGTCCTTAGGTTAGGTTTAAGTAGTTCTAAGTTCTAGGGGACTAATGACCACAGCAGTTGAGTCCCATAGTGCTCAGAGCCATTTTTTTTTGGATCGAATGAAGGGTAGAGCCACGGGTCGTTAACACTGTTCAAAGTGCCGTCAATGCGAACAATAGGTGACCGAGACGTGTAACCAATGGCACCCCACACCTTTCACGCCGGGTGATACGCCAGTATGGCGATGACGAATACACGCTTCCAATGTGCGTTCACCGCGATGTCGCCAAACACGGATGCAACCATCATGATGATGTAAACAGAACCTGGATTCATCCGAAAAAATGACGTTTTGCCATTCGTGCACCCAGGTTCGTCGTTGAGTGCACCATCGCAGGCGCTCCTGTCCGTGATGCAGCGTCAAGGGTAACCGCAGCCATGGTCTCCTAGCTGATAGTCCACGCAACTGCAAACGTCGTCGAAATGTTCGTGCAGATGGTTGTTGTCTTGCAAACGTCCCAATCTGTTGACTCAGGGATCGTGAGGTGGATGCACGATCCGTTACAGCCGTGCGGATAAGAAGCCTGTCATCTCAACTGGTAGTGATACGAGGCCGTTGGGATCCAGCATGGCGTTCCGTATTACCCTCTTGCACCCATCGATTCCATATTCTGCTAACAGTCATTGGATCTCGACCAACGCGAGCAGCAACGTCGCGACACGATAAACCGCAATCGCGATAGTCTACAATCCGACCTTTATCAAAATAGGAAACGTCACGGCACGCATTTATCCTCCTTACACGAGGTATCACAACAACGTTTCACCAGGCAAAGCCGGTCAACTGTTTTTTGTGTATGAGAAATCTATTGGAAACTTTCCTCATGTCAGCACGTTGTAGGTGTCGCCACCGGCGCCAACCTTGTGTGAATTCTCTGAAAAGCTAATCATTAGCATATCACAGCATCTTCTTCCTGTCCGTTAAATTTTGCGTCTGTAGCATGTCATCTTCGTGGTGTAGTAATTTTAATGGCCAGTAGTGTATATTCATCCAGTATTTGAGAGTGGAAGGTTTTACAGACTTCTGACAAACTTGAAACATATATCTAAAATTTTCGAAACTTTTTCTAGCTGACTCCCTCCCACAAACCAATGAAAGCGAAAAAGTTTATTGCTAGCTACGTTTCCATTGTTTATATAGTATAACTTTAGCATCAGGTATGACGTTGTAATTCATAACTTCTTTACTGCTATCTCTATTCGCAATACATTTCCCAGATAGTATCCTTATATACCACTGGAAGTACATGCAAAATTATATCACTGTAGGAATGATAGTTTAGGAGAAACGAAGTTTGCTCATATAAGTTCGAGTCTTTAAGGAACCGAAGACGGGCTGTTACAAGTTTGTTTAGAAACCACCAAACCTGCTAAGCAGCAGCCACTTTCCTTTGAAAATACTAGAGTGCTTTGAGTTGTTTTTGAAGGGTCCTCGGGCTTAGTTTTTCAGCGATGGAACAATATCAGAGTGTGAAATGGTACCTGAGTCTGACAATCCTTGTAGTCTAGTGGTATTTTTCAAATTCTGAAATTTTACGTTAAAACCAATCTATAGAAAGTCATGGTTTGCGCACACGTGTATTATCACTTTAGTAGACAACCAGTTTCGATCAGAAATTTCCCATCCTCATACTACGCAAAAGTCGAAAATTAGGCAAAGCGAGTAATTAGGAAAAACAGTTATAATTTACTGATCACTGTTTGTGGCGTATTTTATGCTTATAACGTAGCACCATAATCAGATGCCTGAAAAATCGTAGCTGTTACGAAGCATCATCGAACAAGTTAATTCAGCTATTACACTGGAGCACATACAGCACACAATAGGTTCTGCGACGAAGCATATGGCAGGATTGAAGTGCTTCATTAGTCTTATATCTTTCCGATGTTTTTATGACTGAAGGTCAAATGCCACTTCAGTATTACCACGGGCTTCATCACAGTAGATGCTGTGTGCTGTAAGTGCTCCAGTGTTGTAGCTGTATTCACATGTTGGTTAAAGGCATGATGCTTGGTAACAGTTATTTGTCATGCATCTGATAACGATGCCACATAGCTAGTGTACAATACGTTTTGAATGATGGTTAGTAGATATATATTTCGATTGTTTTGCTTTTCGCTCAGGTAGAGGTAGGGCGCGCGCGGTGAGCACGTGACTTGATCAATGCGTCATGTATCAAGGTTTAAGGGCAGATGTAGGGCAAAATTTGGAAAAATTAGAATTTTATAATGGTTACTTTATTGATTGATATTTTAAGAACGACATCTCACAGTTTCGTAGTCTACATTTGCAGAGAAATATGTTTTAAAAAATTTTCTTTGGCCATTGCGCCAGGTAAGCTCCATTCTTCCATGCTGTGATCCACACCATCTCTACTCTTGATTTCTTTCTTTGTCTTAAGTTTTCGGTCACACAATCCTAAGGAATTGCAGAGGTACACAGAACATTATGACAATGATTATATCTGACTGCGTAGTGTCAGAAATTAGAAGGCGGATAACCACTGGGAGGCGCTAACAGACTGACAGACAAAGAAATTCACACACTACAAATATATTGTGGAAAAGCCATCAGGGACAATGTATATAGTGTGCACACAATGCATTAAGCAGCGTGGGAAATATTCTTACAGAAACTTCCCGCAGATGAGAGTCCTAGGCACTTTATGTGTGACATATTGTGCTGAAGATATCTGAGGCAGAAGCTAGTGGAAATCCATATACCCATATGATTTGTCACTTGCCGTTTTAAATGTTATAAAGCCAATTCTCAGATACCTAGCCAACCCTGAACTGCTTAAAGAAATGTGTACAGCGAAAACACGAAATACGAATGAGAGCTATAATCACCTTACATGGATGCGTTTCCCGAAAACAGTATTTGTGTCCCCAAGTATTGTGTAGTCAGCTGCATGTGATGCCTGTCCAGTGTTTAATAGCAGAAATTAAGCAGGATTCCTGCAGAGAATAGGATTCCATCCAGGTGCATTCACACTGAAGATAGTCAGATCCATAGATGAAGCAAACTTGACAAAGCCGAAGCAGCAGAAGAACATAAAATAGGGATGGGAGGGAAAGGAACCAGAGGAAGAGAATGCTCCAGTAAGACAAAGAAGAGAATTAAGATTATGGATGTGGACATATTTAATGACTAGAGGTATGACAGTGTTGTTAGAAAATATTTGGCTCTAATCAGGCCTTTTAAGAAGTTATGGTGTCGGTGTTATTAATGGAGTCCTGGGGCTCTCGCATTTCTGCCTAAATGTGAGCCCTTTTCTCTCTGGCCTTATGTCGTCTTGTTAGCCAAGCCCTTAGAGGTTTTTGACTAGAAAAAGGTACTGCGAGTTTTTTGCTTCAAATGCCGACGTATCTTACACATTTTAATGTAAGTATAAAATAAAAATGGGAAAAAAGTTCACCCGCATTACGTCTTCCTCCCACGCTGGTGTGTATCTTTCAAGAGTAATAATTTTACTTCGGTATTTTTATAAAAACAATTTTCTTGTTAGTTAGAAGGTCTTGCTTCGTATCACGCAGTATTGCGCGTTATAGGTGGGTTTATTCATCCGAAATTATGGTCCTGTGTTAGTAATGTTCTCGTTCTAGTGATATATGATACGTAATACCTGTTTAAGCACCATCTCTGTGTGTTGTATTACACACCCTGGTATCATATTTTAAATTTACCGCCTTCTTTTGTATTTTTATTCCGTCGTAATTTTTGGATAAATTAATGCACAGGCGTTGCTTCCAGTAATTCTATCTTATTAATGTTTTATGTGCATTATAATTATAAAGTTTTAGTGGCAGTGTGTATCCGGTTTACGATCTCTCATTCTTACCAGCAGCTGCGTGGCAGCGCCATCTAATGAGGTGAATCTGTATTAGGCGTCAGTACTATCACACGACGCTGTGGTGCGTTATGCTAACTACTTAAGCCCAACCTTATTCTATTATTTGCTCCTGTGAACGTGAACGCGTTATGCAGGTCTTGGAGTCAGTCACGTCCATCTAGAAAGGTAAGGCCTTATCATAAGGCTTCGGCAATATGATTACATTTCTGAGTGTCCGATCATTGGTCAATTCTCTTATCCGTTTTTACTATTTTATATTTCTAGTATTTACTGATATCAACGAAGGCGATGTTGGCGTGATGTAGTCGACGATGCCCTTTAGCTACACTGTCTAAAGGATCGTCCTAAGAAATACCAAATTAAGGTATTTGCTTTATCAGTATTTGATCTGTTTATACATGCTTTTGCCGGCCGAAGTGGCCGTGCGGTTAAAGGCGCTGCAGTCTGGAACCGCAAGACCGCTACGGTCGCAGGTTCGAATCCTGCCTCGGGCATGGATGTTTTTGATGTCATTAGGTTAGTTAGGTTTAACTAGTTCTAAGTTCTAGGGGACTAATAACCTCAGCAGTTGAGTCCCATAGTGCTCAGAGCCATTGGAGCCATTTATACATGCTTTTAGGTTATCCAAGTCTGCACAACGCAATCGCGATGCTTAAATAGATGTATTTGTTCTCTGTTTTCTAAGTAGATCAGCCTAAAGATGCCTAAATAAGGTGAAACGCGTAGTTGATAAGTAAAAAATTTAAAATTGCAATCAAGACTGATTTCAACTAATACTGAAATAAAAACCTTAAGTGACATCTGCCTTATTATTGAGATATAAAGTACGTTTTCTCAGAGAAGATAGAAGCTAAAATCCTGAAATTTCTCACTATTTTTATAAATGACTTACTAAATAATCCTGTGCAGTACTTTTTCTTTACCTTTTTTCTGATAAAAGCTCTCCTTTATACTGTATGAGGAATATAGAGCAGTCTCGGTTAATGCAAAACAGAAAAACAGATTTGAAAGTAACTAAAAGCTTTAATAAAAATTTGTTGCACCTATTTTTGCAGCGTTTGATGCAGATGTACACTGTGAAGTTTAAAGTTTAATACTTGATTCATTTATAAGAAAAGGTGCAGTATACGTACAATGGCAACTACGAATCAAAATCGTTGTAGAATGAATGTCCATGAACATTATCAAACAATAACTGCACAGAATACCACGCACAATGTTCACGTAATAGTCTCCGGTTTTAATACACTACTGGCCATTAAAATTGGTACACCACCAAGATGACGTGCTACAGACGCGAAATTTAACCGACAGGAAGAAGATGCTGTGATATGCAAATGATTAGCTTTTCAGGCGCCGGTGGCGACACCTACAACGTGCTGACATGAGGAAAGTTTCCATTAGATTTCTCATACACAAACTGCAGTTGCCGGCTTTGCCTGGTGAAACGTTGTTGTGATGCCTCTTGTAAGGAGGAGAATTGCGTACCATCACGTTTCCGACTTTGATAAAGGTCGGATTGTAGCCTATCGCGATTGCAGTTTATCGAATCGCGACATTGCTGCTCGCGTTGGTCGAGATCCAATGACTGTTAGCAGAATATGGAATCGGTGTGTTCAGGAGACTAATACGGAACGCCGCGCTGTATCCCAACGGCCTCGTATCACTACCAGTCGAGATCACAGGCATCTTATCCGCATGGCTGTAACGGATCGTACATCCACGTCTCGATCCCTGAGTCAACACATGATGCAAGACAACAGCCATCTGCACGAACAGTTCGAAGGCGGTTGCAGCAGCATGGACTGTCAGCTCGGAGACCATGGCTGCGGTTACCCTTGACGCTACATCACACACAGGAGCGCCTGCGATGGTGTACTAGACGACGAACCTGGGTGCACGAATGGCTAAGCGTCATTTTTTCGGATGAATGCAGATTCTGTTTACATCATCACGATGGTAGCATCCGTGGTTGGCGACATCGCGGTGAACGCACATTGGAAGCATGTATGTGTCATCGCCATACTGGCGTATCGCGCGGCGTGATGGTATGGGGTGCCATTGGTTACACGTCTCGGTCACCTCTTGTTCGCATTGACGGCACTTTGAACAGTAGACGTTACATTTCAGATGTTTTACGACCCCGTGGCTCTACCCTTCATTCGATCCCTGCGAAACCCTACACTTCAGCAGTTTAATGCACGACCGCATCTTTTAGGTCCTGTACGGGTCTTTCTGGATACAGAAAATGTTCCACTGCTGGACTGGCCAGCACATTCTCCAGATCTCTCACCAATTGAAAACGTCTGGTCAACGGTGGCCGAGCAACTGGCTCGTCAAAATACGACAGTCACTACTCTTGATGAACTGTGGTATCGTGATGAAGCTGCATGGGCAGATGTACCTGTACACGCCATCCAAACTCTGTTTGACCTAATGCCCAAGCTTGTCAAGGCCGTTATTACGGCCAGAGGCGGTTGTTCTGGGTACTGATTTCTTAGGATCTATGCAACTAAATTGCGTGAAAATGTAATCACATGTCAATTCTAGTATAATATATTTGTCCAATGAATACCCGTTTATCATCTGCATTTCTTCTTGGTGTAGCAATTTTAATGGCCAGTAGTGTATTTTAACTGTAGTAGTGTAGGGGATATCGATGTTTAGGTGTCGGTATGCATATTGGATTGCGTCTGCCCTTAACGATTCGTCCGTGTGTGCAGACTGGGTAGACTAGTGTTTTGTCCGGTGAGCTTATGACCTTGCTTGTAGAGAGAGACGTGCTGTGGCAGTATTTCCCCATTCGGCTGCCTGTGGCCGTGTGCAGGAGTTCGGGTCTCTGCTGTCTGCGCTGCGCTGCGGGCGCGGCGGCTGCCCAGGCGCCATAGTGAGCGAGGACCCACTGGACACTGGGTCTCCGTGGCGCTGCGGCGCTTGCGGCCGGCAGCTGGGTGCGGCCAAGGCGCGCGCCACGTTAGCAGCCCTGGGGGCGGTGCTGGCCAGGGTGGACACGGGCAGTCCCGAGGCGGTGGCCGCGCGCTTCCGCTGCCCAGTGCTGGCCCAGCTGCTGCACCCCTCCAACCAGGTCGCCGTCGAGCTCAAGAGCTGCCTCGTCTGGCACTTCGGACACTCCGCCGGCTACACCTGGCGAGGTGAGACCGCTCTGCCCTGCCTCGTCACACGTCCACGTGTAGCAGTCGGGCAAATTCCAGTCGATCTGCTACTCTGTGAACACACTGAAACGCCCTGGCCGGCCGGGGTGGCCGAGCGGTTCTAGGCGCTACAATCTGGAACCGCGCTGCTGCTACGGTCGCAGGTTCGAATCCTGCCTCGGGCACGGATGTGTGTGATGTCCTTAGGTTTGTTAGATTTAATTAGTTCTACGTTCTAGGGGACTGATGACCTTAGAAGTTAAGTCCCATAGTGCTCACAAGGGAACCTCCCCATCGCACCCCCCTCAGATTTAGTTATAAGTTGGCACTGTGGATAGGCCTTGAAAAACTGAACACAGATCAATTGAGAAAACAGGAAGAAGTTGTGTGGAACTGTGAAAAAATAAGCAGAATATACAAACTGAGTAGTTCATGGGAAGATAGGCAACATCAAGGACATTGGGACCGCAGAATCGCCGTGGTCTTGTGGTAACGTGAGCATCTGCGGAACGAAAGGTCCTTGGATCAAATCTTCCATCGAGAGAAGACTTTAATTTTTTATTTTCAATTTATGTGACAAACTCTTATGTTTTCATCACTTTTTTGGGAGCGATTATCACATCCCCAAGAAAACCTAAATCGGGCATGGTAAAAGAATCTTTTTACCCATTCGCCAAGTGTACAAGTTAGGTGGGTCGACAACATATTCCTGTCATGTGACGCACATGCCGTCACCAGTGTCGTATAGAATATATTAGACGTATTTTCCTGTGGAGGAATCGGTTGACCTATGACCTTGCGATCAAATGTTTTCGGTTCCCATTGGTGAGGCACGTCCTTTCGTCTACTAATCGCACGGTTTTGCGGTGCGGTCGCAAAACACAGACACTAAACTTATTACAGTGAACAGAGACGTCAATGAACGAACGGACAGATAACTATGCAAAAATAAAGAAGGTAAAATTTTCACTCGTGGGAAGACTTGAACCAAGGACCTCTCCTTCTGCAGCTGCTTACGCTACCACGGGACCACGGCGCTCCTGAGCTCACGTTCTCCTTGATGTTGCCTATATGGCCCATGGACTACTCAGTTTGTATATTTTGCTTATTTTTTCACAGTTCCACACAACTTCTTCCTGTTTTCTCAATTGATCTGTGTTCAGTTTATCAAGGCCTATCCACTGTGCCAAGTTATAACTAAATCTGAGGGGGGGTGCGATGGGGAGGTTCCCTTGTCAGAGCCATTTGTTCGAAACGCCATGCGTCACCCGCAGGACAGGACATGTAGTTTAAATTGTGGAAAGGGGCCAAAATAAGGGGCTGTAAGTTACACTCGAACATGATGTTGTTGTGGTCTTCAGTCCAGAGACTGGTTTGATGCACCTCTCTATGCTACTCTATCCTGTGCAAGCTTCTTCGTCTCCCAGTACCTACTGCAAGCTACATCCTTCTGTATCTGTTTAGTGTATTCATCTCTTGGTCTCCCTCTACGATTTTTACCATCCACACTGCCCTCCAATACTAAATTGGTGATCCCTCGATGTAAAAGAAACATACGAACAGAATTAATTATTTTCTTCTTCCCCAGTTTCCCATTTTGTATACACCATGTCAGTCACTGGGGGAAAGCTCTGGTCTTCACAGTTATTATTTTGTGGTTAGTTGCCGGATATGCTCATACAATAACATTCACTCGTGTCACACATTTATAGCATTAAACTGAAGTTAGCAAGCAGTGCATTAATATTGTTTCTTGTAAAAATATTTTAATGTGTCTTATATGTATTCAGATACTTATATTTATTTTTCAGGACAAAAACTGTCTCGGTTGGGAAATTTAATGCCAATCATTTCACCTTTTTGGGACATCATCAGATTGCCTACAAAAATAAGAAAACCAATCAAGTAGATACAAGTGGAGAGAAAGGGCATGGTCCTATCTTGCACAGTTACACAGACAACATGCATTGAAAGCAATAAAAACTTACATAAAAGTAGCTTGATATTTGACCAATCAGTCATAAAACCTCATATAAAGTACAATAGACCCCAAGGTAACAGGATATATAATCCGTCCATCACAAAACATCTAAACCATGAAGTGGACCCAGTGAAATGAGAGAAACAGCCAGAATCACCCTGAGAAAGTACAAATATGTGGCAGTAAAGTTCTTCTCGTCAAGTTGTGCCACAAGCTCCTCTACTCCCCAATTCTATTCAATACATCCTCGTTAGTTATGTGATCTACTCACATAATCTTCAGCATTCTTCTGTAGCACCACATTTCGAAAGCTTCTATTCTGTTCTTCTCCAAACTATTTATCAACCATGTTTCACTTCCATACATGGCTACACTCCATACAAATACTTTCATAAACGACTTCCTGACACTTAAATCTATACTGGATGTTAACAAATTTCTCTTCTTCAGAAATGCTTTCCTTGCCATTGCCAGTCTACATTTTATATCCTCTCTACTTCGACCGTCATCAGTTATTTTGCTCCCCAAATAGGAAAACTCCTTTACTACTTTAAGTGTCTCATTTCCTAATCTAATTCCCTCACCATCACCCGACTTAATTCGACTGCTTTCCATTATCCTCGTTTTGCTTTTGTTGGTGTCCACATCTTATATCCTCCTTTCAAAACACATAAACCTTATTATTTGATCAAACATTACAAGAGCCCAGAAAAAAAATTTTTTGAACGCACAGCTTTTATGTTAGGGACTTAATTACCGACTGAATGCCACTTTGCCGGCCTGTGTGGCCGTGCGGTTCTAGGCGCTTCAGTCTGGAACCGCGTGACCGCTATGGTCGCAGGTATACAGTCCAATCGTTATATCGCCTCCATGATCGACATCACTGTAACATACAAGAATGCCGCCATTGTCTTCACTGCTTTTGTAAATAAGTCCACAGTCACATATGCCTCTCGAAAAGCGAAAAATTCTTTTTACTCTTATTACATCACGCTCTGTTGGGTTTTCAAGAAATCTAGACACTACTCCAACAGTGTATGCTGTGTGTCTGGTCTTGTCCCACACTTTAGGTACATCATGGATGCAACTGCTTGTGTATAAGGATATTGTGTTGACAGGATTCTCTTCAGTGCAAAATGGTTCAAATGGCTCTGAGCACTATGCGACTTAACATCTGAGGTCTTCAGTCCCCCAGAACTTAGAACTACTTAAACCTAACTAACCTAAAGACATCACACACATCCAAGCCCGAGGCAGGATTCGAAACTGCGACCGTAGCAATTGCACGGTTCCGGAGTGAAGCGACTAGAACCTCTCCGCCACAGCGGCCGCCTTCAGTGCAGTCGACCTTGATAATTGGAGTTGTTACAGTTGTACAATCACTCATGCCAAAGAGCTCCAAAACCTTCTTGGTGAAGTGCGTCTGATTGACTTGAATGGAACCACGTTCTTTTCTATCAATTTCCAAGCCTAAGAAATATGATGCTGGCTTTGATTTTATTTTGAATTCTCGTTCAAGGTCTTCAATAAATTCTTTAAGTTCACTGTCATTGTTTACCGTAATCAATCGGTCATCAACATAGAGTACAACGAATATATTGTAGGGACCTTTCTGTCTCATAAAGAGGCAAGGATAAAATGAATCTCTCATTCCAGCAGCGGGCTGCCTGTTTCTGGGCATATGAGCTTTTTATTAATCGACAAACTTTTCTAGAACCATCATTATAACCTTCAGGTTGTGTCACAAATATCGTTTCCTTCAGGTCACCGAAAAGAAAGGCAGTGGTCACATCTATTTGTGCAATGTTCATCCTCTCTTTGGCTACAACGCTGAGTAATGTTCGAATAGTGACATCTTCACCACAGGGCGGAAAGTTTGTTCATAATCAATCCCTTTCTTGTGAGAAAATCCTTTGATTACCAATCTTGTTTCGAATCTGTCAACCTATCCATCCGCTTAGTCTTCAGTTTATAGATTGCCCTCTTTCGAGGAGGTAAATTTTTCAAAGTTCCATTTATTTTCTTGATTCATTCCTGCTTTCCAGTCGTCTCATTGACTCGAATTTATGGTGTCACGATAAGATTCTGGTTCCTCAAAGTTCATTAACTGCGTTATGTAGTCTTAAAGTCTCTTTGGACGTTTTAGCGTTAAACGTTCACGCAGTTGTGGCCTAATTCTTCCATCATCAGATTGTTGTAAACTCTCTTCTGTTTCATCCTGTAAACCATCATAATTATCGAACTCATTTTCCCTTGGGAAACTAAATTTCACTTTGCTCTTAATATCGTCTGATGAGACTTGAGACTTCCGATGAGAGAGATCGAGATTCACAGCATCTACTAGACTTTGTTTTGCATAATTTTCTCTTCAAACTCGTTAACTGGCGATTTTCTTCACACCAGATCCGACAACCACCGTCGTGGTCATAGCCACTCAGGATCAGTTTTACTGCTTTTCGATCCATTTTCATCCTTAATTGTTTTGGAACGTGAACATAATATTTACACCCTACTGTACGTTGGTGCTTCAAGCCAGGCTTCTTTAGATGCCATATTTCATGTGCAGAAATCCCTAAAATACTGGAAGGTCCCGTTCGATACAGGATGTAGGCTGCAGAATTTATCATTTCAGCCCAAAATGACTGAGAAATGTTTCCATGAGCGTGCATTATAGCTCTGGCTGTTGCAACAACAGTACAATTTTCTCTTTCACTGCATCCGTTTTGCAGTGGAGCGTATGGTATAGTAAAACGTTGTATTATGTCCTCCTCCTGTAAAATCTCCCTAGTCTGTTTATTGTTGAACTCTCCTCCATTATCGCTTAAGAGATTTTTGATTGTATGTCCAGCAGTCTTGGTTTCAGTTATAAATGTCTTAGTTTATTAGGAACTTCTGATTTTTCCTTAACGAATTAAAGAACTCGAAATTTACTGTATAACACAAAGTAACGATACCCAGTATTGGACTTCCCAATAGGACCACAAACATCCGTGTGAATCAGCTCTCCCGGCTTAGAAGCTCTCTTATGGGTTATAATAGGAAGCTGATGTGCTTTACCACAAATATAGCTTTTACAGAGCTCAGAGTCCAATCCCACGTTTATGCCTAAGATCTTGGAGAATAACTTCTTGACATGTCGCTTATTTTGACGTCCAAATTTTTTGTGGTGCAGTTGGAGTAAATTGTCTCAACTGATTTCATTTACTACAGGACGAATGCTTCTCATCTTTAATTTAAACAGCCCTCCATAACGACCACGATGGCCAACTACACTCACACTCATAAATTCAGGATAATTGCAGAATATGGCACTACGCAAAACTGGCGTTAATAGCATAGCAACATAGGGAACACACACGGCTCAGATCTGTAAGTCCACGGTATTGATGATAAGTTGAGAAAACCGTCCCATAACACCTGTGCTACAAAACGCCGCTGTTTCCTGGGCATGTTCCCCGGCATCAATATGGGATACGATCACCATGCACACGTACACAGGCCGCACAACAGGTTGGCAAATCTGGATCAGGTGGTCGAGCAGCTGCTGGGGTATAGCCTCCCATTCTTGCACCAGTGCCTGACAGAGCTGCTGCAGTGTCGTGAGGGTTTGAAGACATGCAGCAATACGTCGACCGAGAGCATCCCAGACGTGCTCGATGGGGTTTAGGTCTGGAGAACAGGCAGGCCACTCCATTCGACTGACATTTTCTGTTTCAAGGTATTCCTCCACAATGGCAGCTCGGTGGGGCCGCGCGTTATCATCCACCAGCAGGAAGGTTGGACCCACTGCACCCCTGAAAAGGCGGACATACTGGTGCAAAATGACGTCCCGATACACCTGATCTGTTACAGTTCCTCTGTCAAAGACATGCAGGGGTGTACGTGCCCCAATCATAATCCCACCCCACACCATCAAATCACGACCTCCATACAGGTCCCTTTAAAGGACATTAAGGGGTTGGTAACTGATTCCTGGTTCACGCCAGATGAAAACCCGGCGAGAATCACTGTTGAGACTATATATGGACTCGTCTGTGAACATAACCTGATATCACTGTTCCAATGACCATGTACCGTGTTCTTGACACCAGGCTTTACGGGCTCTCCTGTGGCCAATGGAATGCACCTTGCAGGTCTCCGGGAGAATAAACCATGTTTGTTCAGTCGTCTGTAGACTGTGCATCTGGAGACAACTGTTCCACTGGCTGCGGTAAGGTCCCGAGCAAGGCTACCTGAGCACTGAAATCTGCAGCAATTTGCGGAAGGGCTGCACTTCCGTCACGTTGAACGATTCTATTCAGTTGTCGTTGGTGCCGTTCTTGCAGGGTCTTCTCCCGGTCGCAGCGATGTTGGAGATTTTATGTTTTGCCGGATTCCTGTTATTCACGGTACACTCGTGAAATGGTCGAACGGGAAAATCCCCACTTCATCGCTACCTCGGAGATGCTGTATCCCATCGCTCGTGCGGCAACTGTAACACCACAATCAGACTCACTTAAATCTAGATTACCTGCCATTGTAACAGCAGTAACCGATCTAACAACTTCGCCAGACACTTGTCGTCTTATATAGGCGCAGCCGACCGCAGTGCCGTATTCTGCCTATTTTCATATCTCTGTATTTGAATCCGCATGCCTATATGAGTTTCTTTGGCGCTTCAGCGTATATGTAATATTTTAGGTAACACAGAACTTTGAAAACGAACGAATCATTTATGGTAGCTCTGTATTACTTGATTCTTAACGTATTGTCGGCTGCTGCCGTCATCAGATCCGAACTTGGACATTGTAAAACAGTTAGGTGTCAGTTTCAATAAAATGTACGTATTCCAAGTGGAGCGAGCCGCTTCAGTAGACGTATCACTGAAAATGACACTGAACGTTGTTTAACAAGGTCTAAGTTTGGATCTGATGATGGTAGTAGCAGAGACGACGTTATAAATGAAGTAATGTATTAAGAGTTCTACATAATTTTATTTACAGAATATCCACAATGATCACAGATTGACAACATTTATTTCCTTTATTAATAAGTATAGTGGTGCGTATGTGCCGATCAGTTGTGTGAAGTCAGTGAAATAAGATGGGCCGACTTGGAACGTGATAGAATGGTCTGTAACCACGCCGTGAATGTAGTTTATCGGTATAGTGGTATTTCAGCACGGAATTTCCGAACTATCTATAAGGAATGGTGTACCAATCGCATCCAAGTAACTTGGCATGAAAACAGTGGTCGTAAAAAAGAACCTAACAAACATGGACCCCGAGACTACGGTCACGCTTTATTAACAAGAATCAGTTTCAAACCCACAGGCAGTGCTACTGTGAATGAATTCAGATCCGTGTCAATTAGTCTGCGCGGGAACATTGCGAAGCGAACTGCTTACGATGGACATTTGGAGACGGGTATCTTGCTAAGGTCCATCGCTCATAGCGATACATTAAGCTATACGTCTTCACTGGGCCAGACATCGCAGAAACTGGACGTTAGTTGACTGGGAGCGTGTTCTGTGACCATAAGAGTAGCGAGTTTGAGTTTTATGATACGGAGCTCGGAGTGCATCGACAGCCAATGAGGCGTTCAACTCGCGATGTGTGGAAATTGTAGTTCAGGCGGATCCTGGTTCTGTGATGTTTTGGACGTATTTTTTGAACCACGACTTCGGAGCACTCATTCAGGTTAGCATGAGCAGGATCTTTATTTCAGCATTATCGGTGAGCAAGACTTGTGCTTTCTTCTATACCTTCATGACTAATGTGGTGTGTACATCCCGCTTTCGAAGATGAGAATAGCATTTTTCAGAATCTGTACACATACACCATGACTGGATGAACAGTCAGGCAGCCTATCGCACCTCGACTGGTCCGCTACATCAGCCAGATCCCATAGCAAATGACTGACACTGTTTGGAGGAGCGGGTGAGGCGCAGCAGTAAACACCCAAACAACTGAGTAGCTCTTCGTGAACTTATCATCAGTGGGTGGCTTCAGTTGCGTAAGGCATGCCTGATAAATCTTGTGAGTTCTCTTCCACGCCAAATGGAGGACATTAGAGTTTTCTTACAATTCAACTCCTGTTCCTGACTCCATTCATAATGAATTGCTTCAACACCTCCACAATGCCAATATCTCCTCCAGGTGTTTAACCGTATGTGGTGCCAAGATATTTTCCCCTCTTGGTGGAGGGGACGGTATTGTGATTCCTGTCCTTAAGCTTGTCAAGGATCCGTTGTGCCTTGATAGTTACCAGCCCTTTAGCATGACCAGTGTCCCCTGCAAGTTACTACAATGGATGATGGCTCGTTGGCTCAGTTAGGTCTTTTTATCTCGGGACCTTTTATCTCCTTATGAGTGCGACTTTTGGGACGGACGGTCTCTGATTGATTCTAGCCTATTCATACTACTGACTCTTTATTTTTGCAGAGAGTGTCTGTACCATCTCCCGAAGTGCCTGCCAAGTGCTAACGTCGTATCTACGCCCTGCCGCATCTAATGGAAGACATTGCACAAACAAAAGATTATGCATCAATTTCATTTGAGAACAAATTAGTTTATTTCTACTGTTCTTCGCCTATTTCAGTCAATCAACTGAAAGAACTGAATTCCTTTCCGGTTAACACGACATGATATTATTATGAGTTGTGAGTAGAACTAAGATTTTTTATTACAGGGCATATATTTTTCCTCTAGACAGACATATTGCTTAGATACAGGTTTGATATGAAAAAACTAAATGAGAAGCTGTAATTTGTTAAATCATTTTTGGACTCATATGACCATTTCCCTCTGTCAGAGCATAGTTTAGTAAATAAATGGTCACATTCGTTACATTTTCAATCTTTCAAGAAGTAAAAAAACGTTGCTCATGCGGTTTCTTTCTTCCGTGTAGGTTTCTCAAAACTGTGCCTCTCATTTTGTTTTCTGGAAAATGGTAAGACAAGTCTCTCATTGTCTTATTCAATCTTGTTGAAGTCTGGAGCATGTGCAGTGTAGGTTAAAAAATGCGTAAAGTAATGCGAAATATTCAAGTAAAATTACAACAGTTTGTGTCTCAATATAGTGAGAAACTATTTGCGACTGATGTCAAAATACTGTTTATAAACTGTGCGACGTAAGAGTACCTGCGGACAAGTCATTTAACGTTCAGCACCACGTACCAAACAGAAAAACACAGTCTTGGAATGCAGCCAGTGCCCCTTGGTAAATCCCACCACCTTCTGTTAAGAACTTCGCACTGCTTTCCTTTGTGATGACATTCCATTAGCTAAACTGAACAATCCAAAGTTAGAAAAATACACAGGCAAATCTCTTCCTGATTCTTTCACGTTAAGAAAAGGCTAGGAGAAAGGAATGCAACAAATCAGACAACGGATTACAAATAACAAATATGTGTGTGTCAATGAACTGACTGTACGGGAAAATATATTGAGAATGTCATTTTGCGAACTTTAGAAGAAAATGGTCTAGGCGAAAAGTTTCTAATGAACTGTGAACATTTTTTTTTAAATTCATCTTTTATTCTACATGTCTAAAAGTTTTACAGTATGTAGATACATCCTTTAGGAACAATATTTTCATTTCTCCACATAATTTTCATCCCTCTCAACTGTCTTACGCCATCTTGGAACCAGCGCCTGTATACCCGCACGGTAAATTTCTGGACCAACCTGTTGGAGCCACTGTTTGGCAGCGTGCACAAGGGAGTCATCATCTTCAAACCTTGTTTCACGAAGAGAGACTTTCAGTTTTCCAAAGAGACGATAGTCACATGGAACCGGTCAGGACGGTAAGGTGGGTGTTTCAGTGTTGTCCATCCGAGTTTTGTGATCGCTTCCGTGATTTTTTGACTGACATGTGGCCGTGCATTGTCGTGCAACAGCAAAACATCCTGCTTTCGCCGATTTGGTAGAACACGACTCAGTCGAGCTTGAAGTTTCTTCAGTGTCGTCACATATGCATCAGAATTTATGGTGGTTCCACTTGGCATGATGTCCACAAGCAAGAGTCTTTCGGAATCGAAAAACACCGTAGCCATAACTTTTCCAGCAAAAGGTGTGGTTTTGAATTTTTTTTTTTTTTTACCTTGGGTGAATTTGCATGATGCCACTCAATTGATTCTCTCTTCGTCTCTGGTGAAAAATGATTGAGCCATGTTTCGTCACCTGTCGCAATTCCTCCAAGAAATTCATCTACACCATTTTCGTACTGTTCCAAAAGTTCGCTGCATACCGTTTTTCTTGTTTCTTTGTGAGCCACTGTCAACATCCTGGGAACCCACCTGGCACAAACCTTTTTTAACGCCAATACTTTCAGTATTCTGCAAACACTTCCTTCCCCTGTCTCAACGTACCGTGACAATTCGCTCACTGTGATGCGTCTGTCAGCAGTCTCCAGTTCGTTAACTCTCTGCACATTGTCTGGAGTGTGTGCAGTACGAGGCCTGCCGCTGCGAGGACAATCCTCAATATTGCCGTGCCAGCTTTCATCACGTAACCTGCTTGCCCACTGACTAACTGTACTGCGATCGACAGCAGCATCTCCATACACCTTTTTTAACCTTTTGTGGATGTTTCCCAATCTCTCGTTTTCACAACACAGGAATTCTATGACAGCACGTTGCTTCTGACGAACGTCAAGTGTAGCAGCCATCTTGAAGACATGCTGTGACGGCGCCACTCACCGGAACAAGTTGAACTAAGTTTGAAAACAAGCGGGAAGGATGTATCTACACACTGTAAAACTTTCACACATGCAGAATGAAATTTGTATTTTTACAAAAAAGTGTGAATTTCTTTTGGAGTGACCCTCATATATCTGCAGACAACAAGCTTCCATCATCCTGCACAATGCGGTATTGCATTACGTACATTAGTTCGTAGAGCACATATGGTATCTGATCCTGAAAGCCTGTCGAGTTAACATTTGTTGTGTGAATTAGTTATTAGTTCTGTTTCTCATACAAGCAAATACATCATGGTTCCTACCGACCAATGTGCTAGATATCATACATTTAAAATGAGATATGGTTGCTTGATACTAATAGTTCAGTAATGGCTCTGAGCACTATGGGACTTAACATCTATGGTCATCAGTCCCCTAGAACTTAGAACTAATTAAACCTAACTAACCTAAGGACAGCACACAACACCCAGCCATCACGAGGCAGAGAAAATCCCTGACCCCGCCGGGAATCGAACCCGGGAACCCGGGCGTGGGAAGCGAGAACGCTACCGCACGACCACGAGATGCGGGCTAATAGTTCAGTACGAGGGCAGTTCAATAAGTAATGCAACACATTTTTTTTCTGAAACAGGGGTTGTTTTATTCAGCATTGAAATACACCAGGTTATTCCCCAATCTTTTAGCTACACAACACTATTTTTCAACGTAATCTCCATTCAATGCTACGGCCTTACGCCACCTTGAAATGAGGGCCTGTATGCCTGCACGGTACCATTCCACTGGTCGATGTCGGAGCCAACGTCGTACTGCATCAATAACTTCTTCATCATCCGCGTAGTGCCTCCCACGGATTGCGTCCTTCATTGGGCCAAACATATGGAAATCCGACGGTGCGAGATCGGGGCTGTAGGGTGCATGAGGAAGAACAGTCCACTGAAGTTTTGTGAGCTCCTCTCGGGTGCGAAGACTTGTGTGAGGTCTTGCGTTGTCATGAAGAAGGAGAAGTTCGTTCTGATTTTTGTGCCTACGAACACGCTGAAGTCGTTTCTTCAATTTCTGAAGAGTAGCACAATACACTTCAGAGTTGATCGTTTGACCATGGGGAAGGACATCGAACAGAATAACCCCTTCAGCGTCCCAGAAGACTGTAACCATGACTTTACCGGCTGAGGGTATGGCTTTAAACTTTTTCTTGGTAGGGGAGTGGGTGTGGCGCCACTCAATTGATTGCCGTTTTGTTTCAGGTTCGAAGTGATGAACCCATGTTTCATCGCCTGTAACAATCTTTGACAAGAAATTGTCACCCTCAGCCACATGACGAGCAAGCAATTCCGCACAGATGGTTCTCCTTTGCTCTTTATGGTGTTCGGTTAGACAACGAGGGACCCAGCGGGAACAAACCTTTGAATATCCCAACTGGTGAACAATTGTGACAGCACTACCAACAGAGATGTCAAGTTGAGCACTGAGTTGTTTGATGGTGATCCGTCGATCATCTCGAACGAGTGTGTTCGCACGCTCCGTCATTGCAGGAGTCACAGCTGTGCACGGCCGGCCCGCACGCGGCAGATCAGACAGTCTTGCTTGACCTTGCAGCGATGATGACACACGCTTTGCCCAACGACTCACCGTGCTTTTGTCCACTGCCAGATCACCGTAGACATTCTGCAAGCGCCTATGAATATCTGAGATGCCCTGGTTTTCCACCAAAAGAAACTCGATCACTGCCCGTTGTTTGCAACACACATCCGTTACAGACGCCATTTTAACAGCTCCGTACAGCGCTGCCACCTGTCGGAAGTCAATGAAACTATACGAGACGAAGCGGGAATGTTTGAAAATATTCCACAAGAAATTTCCGGTTTTTTCAACCAAAATTGGCCGAGAAAAAAAAATGTGTTGCATTACTTATTGAACTGCCCTCGTATTTTAGCTTCAGATACACTTTTATTTGTATTTTTTTGTTTCATTGGGCAGTTTTATCTGCTCCCCTTGCATATGATTTGTACCCAGGATGAAATGGACGATAGCTCTCTTTGCACTGAATGTAATTTTTCCACAACTATTTCCAAAATATGTTTTTACATTGATATGATTAGACACACACATATGTATGTGTAAATATTAATAGAGTTGTGATATCATTATCTGATCTTACACGCCTTACATATTTTCATTATCAACCCTTATATGCCAATTTATATTATTACACTACCAATTTTTCTTTTTCCATTGTAGTGTATATTTAACCTTTTTCTATGTCTAGAATAGATTTTTTCAACATGATTTAGTAACTAAATGAATGAAGCAGCACCAGCAATATCTTTAGTTTTGTTTGCCTGTGATCGATCCCTGCTTGTTTACAATCAGCTGATGATATCTGTGCTCACACATCTGACAGGCCATCTGTTGAGTGCATATATTTGATTGTTCATTTGACATTCAGTAAGACTGATGACTCTGTGTTAGTATATTGTGTTTTTTGTCTGACATGATATGATTAGTAAATAAAGTATCAACTTTTGAAGTATTAGATTATACCATCTCACTTACACCAACTGTATCCTATGCTTTTATGGTTGTTCCATGCCTTTTTTTGCGCCATGCAGATATTGTGAAGATGGTTACTAACCAAAGTTGATAGTAGTGATGATGAAGAATTAATAGAAACCGACTTGTCTTTCATTCATAAAACACAGTACTTAACAGCTGTTGGCAGTCGCCTTAAAAAAAGGTCCAATAAAGAGTACTTAAGCAGCGCAAAGTGCTGAGAGACTGGAACGCGTTGTTGCAGAGCTGTCGGACGACCAGCTGAGCTGGAAGGAGGCAGCGTGCGGTGAACTTCTGGGGCTGTTAGGGCAGCTGCGCGCGGGCCGCACCAGGCTAACAGGTCAGTTGCGTCATGATCTTCCCACTTATCCTGCTATTAATCTGTTCTAATCGTCATAGATCTTACACTTGTGTCAGTGGATTTTGGGCTCGCAACAGCGAAGTCAAGAGCACCGTCGCTCAGAAGAGGCTGAGGGAATATGGTTAAAACAGTTGAAAGTACAATTCCACTCTGTCCTCATTAATCCCATACTCACCTACCCAGTACATACACAGCCATGGAGAGCGTAAAATTTCAGACTTTATCATTGCAACAATGTATAATTATTATTTTTAATACCAAGTAGGCTGTTAAGTTTGATTGCTTTTATAAGAGGTTAAAGTACTTTCAAAAATACCTTATTTAAAAAGGCAGCTAAAAAGTATCTGTTATGCAATACATTTTATACATTGAATGATTACTTAGATAAAACAGAGTAGGGGTTTGATAAAAAAGTTATACAAATAAAAAATAATAATAATAATGATGATTAAAAAACACCTAACATTCCACACAACACTTTCACTTTATGTTTTTTCCTTCTTTTTTCCTTTCTAGAAATACTTACCCTCAATCTATGCATAGCACAATACTAACACCTCTTCCTCTTTCTCAACATCTCACTCATTATGGAGGGACGCTGCCTCAGTTTTCAGCATAGAAAATGGGAAGTTGCGGTGCAGAAAATGGCCCAGAGATCACCAGTGTGTGTGTGTGTGTGTGTGTGTGTGTGTGTGTGTGTGCGTGTGTGTGTGTGTGTGTGTGTGTGTGTGTGAAGTGTTATGAAAAAATGTGTGTATAGTGTGTGCAGCGACTGATAGTGAGACATGAGTGAATAGTGTGGCATTACATTATTTTATAAGTTATAAAAATGTATTCAAAATGGTTCAAATGGCTCTGAGCACTATGGGACTTAACTTCTGAGATCATCAGTCCCCTAGAACTTAGAGCTACTTAAACCTAACTAACCTAAGAACATCACACACATCCATGCCCGAGGCAGGATTCGAATCTGCGACCGTAGCGGTCGCGCGGTTCTAGACTGTAGCGCCTAGAACCGCTCGGCCACTACGGCCGGCTAAAAATGTATTGTATACCAGGAGTAAATCTAATGGCTGTCTCTAACTAGAAGTCTGTAAATATTTGTGTATACGAATTAGTTTATTTTGAATTGATCTAAACTTGTAAATACTTTGACATGTACTATATCCTGTAAAAAAGGATCTACGGATGAATAAAGCTGCTGCTGCTACTACTACTACTACTGCCTATTTAGCATTAACTGCCATTGTGAGGCTATTTCCATGTAAAAGGTACATACTTTTGATACATCATTTCTAATTTTATAGATAATTATTATATGGATTTCATTATTATACATTTTTACATGTGTCTGATGGATTTGACATCTATGCGATTTCAGTGGCTCTGTCACTGTCTGTTTGCTTGTTAGTTACGTTCCGTTGGTGTTACTGATGTAATAATGGTTGGTTACGACCTTACCTGCCAACGGCCTTGCCGCAGTGGTAACACCGGTTCCCGTCAGATCACCGAAGTTAAGCCCTGTCGGGCTGGGCTAGCACTTGGATGGGTGACCATCCGGTCTGCCGAGCGCTGTTGGCAAGCGGGGTGCACTCAGCCCTTGTGAGCAAACTGAGGAGCTACTTGACTGAGAAGTAGCGGCTCCGGTCTCGGAAACTGACATACGACCGGGAGAGCGGTGTGCTGGCCACATGCCCCTCCATATCGGCATTCAGTGACGCCCATGGACTGAGGATGACACGGCGGCCGGTCGTTACCGTTGGGCCTTCATGGCCTGTTCGCGAGGAGTTTAGTTTTTAGTTTAGTACCACCTTACCTGACTTGTTACCTTATGTAGTTGTCAGATTATATTCTTCGTATAAGTATTTTCGTGTTAGCTTGTTTGAGAAAGAATCCAGCGATACAGTATAGTGATAGGCAGTATTGATTATCATAGCTGTTACGTAGGTATCGATTTTCCATGTGACACCTCTGGATGTTATCACTAAAGTTTAAAAAAATGGTTCAAATGGCTCTGAGCACTATGGGACGCAACTGCTGTGGTCATAAGTCCCCTAGAACTTAGAACTACTTAAACCTAACTAACCTAAGGACAGCACACAACACCCAGCCATCACGAGGCAGAGAAAATCCCTGACCCCGCCGGGAATCGAACCCGGGAACCCGGGCGTGGGAAGCGAGAACGCTACCACACGACCACGAGATGCGGGCCACTAAAGTTTATTTTCGTAAACGAATTTCGGTTTAGCCTGTGTTTAGTTCAAATGGTTCAAATGGCTCTGAGCACTACGGGAATTAACATCTGAGGTCATCAGTCCCCTAGAGCTCAGAACTGCTTAAACCTAACTAACCTAAGGACATCACACACATTCATGCCCGAGGCAGGATTCGAACCTGCGACCGTAGCAGTTACGAGGTTCAGGACTGAAGCGTCTAGAAGCGCTCGACCACCGTGGCCGGCTGTGTTTAGTCCTATGCATTTGTTTGTATTCAATTATAAATGGAATTAAACACTTCTTTTTTGGTATGTATGTTCTATACAGTCTTTTTAATTTTCATAGGTTTGTCTTCTTACCAGCTTGTTTTCTAGCATTGCTGTATGGTTACAGCATTCTTTGTTCGAATCCATATCTTATTTTGAATTTAGTTATAATGTATTCTCTGGCTGCCTCGTACTATTTGTTCTTATGCACTTGTGCACTGTCCCCCCTAATGCCTGTGTTTCAGGTCGTCTTCTTCATTTGCAATTGTTTGCTGTTTTTTCTGTTAGAAGATTGTTTAACTTTTTACTAATAAGATGTGCTGTGCTGTGTACCAATAGGCGGTCCGGAGCTGTAAGATTCGCATACTAAAAAAGATACAATTTTAGATCACAAACTCAGTCGTGTAAAACAAAATCACCAACGTGTCTGAAATCAGGAATGCAAGATTCTGATAAATTCTGATGGGTAGAAACCTCACCATTAGATACCAAGAACACGATAGTGACAGTAACAGCAATCCATCTACTTTTTTTCTATCGCCTAAAGGCCGAACAGCACACAGCATATAAAGCAATCTGTGCAAATTTTACGCATAACATCAAAAGGACCACTAACGAACTTCCTCAAAGAGATGGATATCTATGTAAATACACACAACTACCCGCAAAAAATATCGAATGAGCAAATCGACCTGAAACACTGGCAATGCATATGGAACTTTATTGAATTTTTCCACCAGGACCATAGACAGATTCATAAAACAAATAATACGAGACAACCAGAAATGATGTTATAGCTAAATTCAAACCATACGGCATCACTGCAAAATCTGTCAACAAGCAGACAGAAGACCCAATTACGAAAATTAAAAGGAATGTATCGTACATAAGAAAGAAACGTGTAATTCCATTTATAACTGAATACATAGGACTAAACACAGCCTGTACCGAAATCCGTTTACGAAAATAGATTACAATGACAGCATCAAGCTACGTCACATTGACATGCACAGATCGATACCTACGTAACAGGGTGGGCGACTGCAATGTTTTCTCTGGTACACATGGTGGAACCAGTAGGGACTACCAACACCATTCGACGAAATTTGAACACAATCTGAATTAACAAATGGTGTTTATGCTTTCTAAGCACTCCTGATCACGGAAGGGTGCGACATTGACACATGCATGAATAAAACGGCAAAGAGTTCTCTAAGACCTTCCAGTTCGACAACACGCTCGGTACCACCCGCACACCTTCGTCGAGCACTTTGATGCATCCATTCCTAGACGGCTCAGATTGTGCACACTTGCAAACAGGCGTTAGCGCAGCGGTGCTTCTCAGCCGAAGGATGTTGAAGTGGTTGCCTGCGTGATGAGTCTAGGTATTGGCCAAGGTTTGTCTCTGTACAGGTATGTTTTCAAATCGCCCGTCAAAGGTTCCTTGGTGGTACCGCGGGTGTTGCTGCACCCGGTGGCCTTCAGTGAACGTTTTGTCGTTTTATTCTTGCATTTGCAAATGTCACACTCCATCGATGATCACGCCAGAGCAGGGCAAAAAACAGGAGGGCTGAAAAAGTATGAACACCCCCCTAATGCTTCTGATCACGATCAGATTTCGTGGAAGGGCTATGAATGGGTCCCAGTGGTCCCACCCCATATACCAGAGCAAAATTGCAGTTGCGATACACTGCGAAGGGGTCAGGTCATGTTTAATGGGGCTGCAGACTCACGATGTCCTTAGATATGTATAAATGAATGCACCAAGCGAAGGGATGGATTTAATGACTCCTTTTATTTATTTATTTATTTATTTATTGATTTAACCTGGCAAGATTAGGGCCATCAGGCCCTCTCTTACATCTAACCAGGCATTCTACTTATTTTACATTCATATGTTTTAGTAGGCATGTTAAACTACATCTATTACAAAAAGTGAAATAAACAATTAGAAAGGTACACCTGGAAAAATACATACATATAGAGTTTATATTCGTAGATCATAAGTACTGTTATAATTAGACATTATTGAAGAGACAGATTTTATATAGGAGTGCTGGCAGCAGGGAGTATGAGGGAGACTCATGGTGAAGGGAGGAGAAGAATAGAGAGACATGATGAAACATAATTAAGGAAATATAAAGGAAAAGACGATTGCGTGGCTAATAGAGATAGATGAAGGGGAAGGCATCTCAGGAGCAAGATAGGAGACGCTAGCTTTGCTATTTGACAGATGAGAGGATTGGCCTTGTACATTAATTTTGTGGAGAACTTTATGAGGATGATAGTAGGAAATGCTTCAACTTCTTCTTAAAAGCAGCAGGAGATTGAATTTTGCGGAAGGTAAGGGGCAGTTTGTTCCAGAGGCGGACAGCGGCAACTGAGAAGGAGTTTGCAAAAGTTTTTGTTTTGTGAGTGGGCACAGTTAGGATACCAAATAAGAGTGGCCTCGTGTTTCGGTTATGATGGCATGACAGGTTTTTAATCTCTGAAGCAAGGTACTGGGGTGCTTGCGCAACGAGGAGTCGGTGAAGTAGACATAGAGTGTGGTAGTCACGCAATTTGTCCGGCCGCAGCCACCCTAGCTCGGAGTATGAAACACTAACATGATCATATCGGCGAATGTTGCAGGTGTAACGCACACGGGCATTCATGGTTAGCTCTAGCCGTCTTTTGTTTTCACTACTCGTGCCTTTTTTAATCACATCACAATAGTGGAGGTTCGGTAGAACGAGTGCTTGCACGAGCTGGCGTTTCAAGTCCTGTGGAAATATGTTCCGAAACTTTTTGAGAGCATAGAGCCAAGCAGACGTCTTTCGGCACACTGCTACTGTATTCTCCGCCCAGTTGAGATGCTCATCCAAAGTGATACCCAAGTTCTTCACTGTTTTCTGATATGGTATTGGAGTACCGTCGAGCAGAGTAGGAGGTAGCCGTTCGCGGAAATCTGAACTTATTAATTTCTGATGGGCTATTAAGATTACTTGCGTCTTTTTTGCATTTAGTTTAAGCCCCAGGTTTTTCGCCCATGTCACTACTGAAGACAGATCACCATTCATCTGAGCGATTGCAGTGTTTACATCTTCAGGTCTGACGCTTAGGTAGAGCTGGAGGTCGTCGGCATAGAAATGATATTTACAGGACAGAACCGACGAAATATCGTTGACATATAGAGAAAACAAAAGTGGTCCTAAGACTGATCCTTGTGGCACTCCCGAGGAAACATGTTTCCAGGAAGATTTTTATTTATGCAGACAACACACTGCTGTCTGTCTTTTAAGTAGCTTTCAAACCATCTCATTGCACTATCAGAGAAATTAAGCTGTTGCATTTTTCTGAGCAATATGTCAAAGTTAACAGTGTCAAAAGCTTTGCTGAAGTCCAGTAGCGTCAATATTGTTGCTTTCCATTGTCGATGGCATATTTCAGGTCATCAGTTACTTAAATTAGAGCAGTGTTTGTGCTGTGATGTTTACGGAAACCAGATTGAAATTTGTCATATAGGTTGAATTCATGCAAGTGTTCAGTGATTTGGTCATGAACAATATATTCAAGTGCTTTGGAAACAGCAGGCAGTATGCTAATTGGTCGGTAATCACTAGGCAGTTGCGGGTTTTCGATCTTAGGGATGGGTCGAATTATGCTTCTTTTCCCTGCAGTGGGGTATATTCCGTTCACGAGGGAAAAATTAAATATGTCAGTTAAGACAGGTACTAAGATATCGGCAACATTCTTAATCATGGTTATACCGATACTGTCGTTGCCTATTGCATCAGAAGAGATTCTCATTATTGCTTTTCTTACCGTATTTGTTGTTACATATTTTAGATGGAAGGTATCGTTGTTAGTTATCCTGTTTGGGGATTCTTGTGGACGGTAATTATCAGCCGTGCGGGTATTCAGAGGTGCAGAGAAGAATTCATTTAATTCTTTAGCTGACACATGAAAAGTAGTTTCCGATTTTGCCTTTCCGACCCCCAAGCTACGGAGATTCTTCCATAGAGTCGTGGGCGTCAGATCGCTGCATACAAGGTAGCGAGCGTGCCTGATTTTAGCATTGCGAATGCATTGTTTCACTCTGTTCCGTAGCTTTCTATATTCTTCGAAACGCTCGGGTTTCCGATCTGCCTTGAAACGCCTGTGGGCAGCATCCCTATTAGTCATCATTTGACGCAATTCAGCTGTCAGCCATGGAGCAGGAGATTTTCTTACACGGATTGTGCGCACAGTTGCATGTTTGTCATAGAGGGCAGTGAGTTTATCACCAAGTTCATTAATTTTGCCGTCGATTGTAGGTTCTCTGATTATTTGATGCCATGAGATTTCTGAGCAATCGGCTGTTAGAGCGTCAAGGTCAATACGTTTCATATTCCTACAAGTTATGTAGCGCGATTTGATCCTTGGGGGCTGCACAGAGTAGGCCAGGAATATTACATCATGTGCTGAGAGGCCAGGGGCCGATGTTTGACCAACATCTCTTACTTTGTCAGTCTGTTTCGTTGTGATTACGTCTATAAGAGTATGACTGTGCGCCGTATGGTGTGTAGGTTGTAATGGAAGAATGTTCATGCTATTGCAACTAAACAGTCTTCTTACAAGGGAACCTCCCCATCGCACCCCCCTCAGATTTAGTTATAAGTTGGCACAGTGGATAGGCCTTGGAAAACTGAACACAGATCAACCGAGAAAACAGGAAGAAGTTGTGTGGAACTATGAAAAAAATAAACAAAATATACAAACTGAGTAGTCCATGTGCAACAAAGGCAACATCAAGGACAATTTGCGCTAAGAAGTGCAGTGGTCCCGTGGTTAGCGTGAGTAGCTGCGGAGCGAGAGGACCTTGATTCAAATCTTCCCTCAAGCGAAAAGTTTAATTTTTTAATTTCAGTTTATGTGACAAACTCTTATGTTTTCATCACTTTTTTGGGAGTGATTATCACATCCACAAGAAAACGTAAATCGGGAAATGTAGAAGAATTTTTTCCCCTTTCGCCAAGTGTACAAGTTAGGTGGGTCGACAACATATTCCTCTCATGTAACGCACATGCCGTCACCAGTGTCGTATAGAATCTATCAGACGTGTTTTCCAATGGAGGAATCGGTTGACCTATGATCTTGCGATCAAATGTTTTTGGTTCCCATTGGAGAAGCACATCCTTTCGTCTACTAATCGCACGGTTTTGCTGTGCAGTCGCAAAACACAGACACTAAACTCATTACAGTGAACAGAGACGTCAATGAACGAACGGACAGATCATAACTTTGCGAAAATAAATAAACTAAACTTTTCACTCGAGGGAAGACTTGAGCCAAGGACCTCCTGTTCTGAAACTGCTCACGCTAACCACGGGACCACGGCGCTCCTGAGCTTGCACTCTCCTTGATGTTGCCTATCTTGCGTATGGACTACTCAGTTTGTATATTTTTGCTTATTTTTTCATAGTTCCACACAACTTCTTCCTGTTTTCTCGATTGATCTATGTTCAGTTTTTCAAGGCCTATCCACTGTGCCAACTAATAACTAAATCTGAGGGGGGTGCGATGGGGAGGTTCCCTTGTTAGGTTTATTGCGGAGGGAGTGTCTCTTAGCAGGTCTATGTTCAAGTCACCCATTACGATGACATGTTCGTATTGACACTGAAGTGAATGTAATTCCGACTGGAAGGAACTCGTTGAGCTTATTTTTGGCGGCTTGTACACGACGCCAGTCAAGAATTTCCGACTTTGTATATTTATTTCAATGAACATGAATTCAGCCTCTTTTTCTTCAGCAGGATTTGACGTACATAAGACTTTCGCTTTGAGATCTGTTCGTATATACGCGCCGACCCCGCCACCTCGCTTTTTTGATTTGTCTGCCCTAAGAAATGTGTACTCTGGGAGATGAATAGATGCAGAGGATATGTGTGGTTTCAACCACGTTTCGGATAAGAGGATTACGTGGTAGTTTAGTTGGTCGAAGAGGAGGCTAAGTTCTTCGTAATGTGCAGGTAGAGACTGGATGTTGCAGTGAGCTGCTAAAAGCTCTGACGCGTTCCGCTGAGCAGCCTGGAGTAGGGTGGCAGACTGGTTTGTCCCTTTGTTAGGCACTACCTGGCGCGAGGGGCACTGGCCGCTGCTTCCGCCAAGTGACATAACACAGGGGTGTCCGAGATTTTGCGCGCCCTGTGTGTGACACCGCGAGTGCCTAAAGAAAGGCGACTGCAAGAGGTTTCCTGAGGTTGCGGGAGTATAGAAAATGGATTAGTGGTATTCGGTGCAAGGAGAATATGACCAAAATAGAGACGGCTGTGTGTCACTGTGTATCCTATGTCGTAAGAGGAGAAATGTAATTAGCGTATTTGAAACAGCTTAGGGTGGAAATAAGGGAAAGGGGAGTGATTTAAGAGGCCGATGCTGCCAGCAGAAAGAAGTAAGCTTAATAATTAATAGATTATCGTAGGAAGCTAGAATTAAATTGAAATTTACTAAAGTGATACTGGTAGTGATTATCGTAGGAAGCTACAATTAGATTGAAATTTACTAAAGTGATACTGATAGTGATTTTTGTTATGAACAGTTTAAACCGAAGAGATGGGTGATTAATGAACTAAAGGAGAGACTAATAATTGCAATAGAACTATTACGGAATGGAAGAGAATAAACTGAGAAAATGAAAAAAGTATTAGCAGTAATTAAAATTAAGTAATGGTTAGAGCTACAGACACAAAAAAAATAGTAAAAAGTTAATACAGTTACAAAAGCATTTAGTTGAAGGTACAAATATGGGTATAATTAAAAAGTTAATACAATTACAAGACTATATCTGAGTATAGGTCTGTTACAATTTGCAAATGGTGTTAAGTTTTGGCTGGTGTAGCTTCACTTAATACTATTCAGTTCTGTCATGTTTGTGACTGTCTTCTTTCCAGCTGCTGTCTTAATGATTACTCTGCCATCCTGAGTCCACACATTCTGAAGACCGAAATGGGATATGGCACTGTTTAAAATCTTTAGCCATTCGTGTGTCAGATCTAACTTCTTCTTCTGGGTAAAGATCTCTGCCCTTTTTCGGTATGAGACAAATTTAATTATTACAGGACGAGGTTTGGTAACACCTGGTAGTTTTCGTCCCACCCGATGGCTCCTGTCAATGTCTGCCTTGGTCACTTCAACGCCTAATTTTTCACGCGCAACCTGTATAAGCAGGTTGTCCGTGTCTTCTTCCTTATTTTCTACTACTCCAAACAGTCGTAGACTATTTCGCCTTTGGTACTGTTCTAGCTCGTCTGTTGCGGCAGATAGTTTCACTTCCTACTCTCGTGCCTTTTTCTCGTATTCAGACACAGACTTTTTTAGTGCTGTAATTTCGGCAGTATTGGCCTCAACAGTTTCACGCATTTTGGCCAATACTGCTGCCGTTACAGTATCTGATATAGTGCCTGCTATCAGAACGAAATTGTCTTTATCGCGAAGCGCAGCGTTTACCTCAGAGCGGACCAGCTCCGCTATACCGGGAGCCGCGGCCGCACCTTCCGCCAAGAGCAGTGCTGCTTCCCCGCTGCTGGACGCGCTGCTGTTCACTCTTCTGTTTACCATTTTCTCGAAAATATTGGTGGAGCACAGAAAAAAATAGCACTACTGCACAGAACACTGTTGTTTATACGATTTCCACTGGTACTAGACAACACCACCTGCGAGAACACCTTCGAATTCAACTAAATTTCGCGAGCCGAACTTAACACGTGTTACACTGCAGCCGCCATGACTCCCTGAGTCTTTTCGTGTTTATTACAAGCGGCGGTCTGTATGTAATGTTTACCTCGCCCACTCATTAGAAAGTCACGTGTTTTCAAGGCCTGAAATCGCAGTTCTGACCTCCGTTCCAGGGGTATCAAGAGAAGGGGGTGAGATGTGGGTAAGGGGCATGGGTGCGACGACCTTTCATCATCAGACTTCCAGAGTGGCGTTGGGCTGAGTTACGGTGAAATTTGGTGTCCTTGTGACATCATTAATCCACTTTAAAACTCATGCGAACTTCCGAGCTATGGCCACCTTTCCGCATGTGTCGATGCCTTGCTGTTTGAAGCATGGCCAAGTCTGAGGGTGATGTCGTTAGACGTCACACTTTTGCGACATTACAGAGGAATATACGTATATGGTGTCCGTTTTTTCGAACATGTCCGAAAGAACAGACACCATATGCATATAATGTCTATAGTTCTGGCAACACCGGCCATGACCTTCTTCTTTTGTACAGATGCGCACATATTCGCCGAACTCTTACGGGACTTGGTAAGAATGTCTTCCACGAGTAATGAGTGTGTTGGGGTGACACACTACGAATGTAGTGTGTGTGGACACATAAGGTGAGGATGTGGCTCTCGCGGGAGAGGCGCGAGATAGTCCCTGCAGTCGCGCTATCCTCTGTGCCCTCGGTAGCTCTGATGGATAGAGCGTCTGCCATGTAAACAGGAGATCCTGGGTTCGAGTCGCGGTCGGGGCACACATTTTCACCTGTCCCCGTTGATATATATCAACGCCAGTTAGCAGCTGAAGGTATTAATGTAATTCTAATTCATTACAGAGGAAGGTTGTTGGCACCTTTGAACCAAATATCAAACTTCTACATGGCATTGGGAATATAAGATGGGGTTTCATAAAGGCGACCCTTTATTTCTTTTGCGCAGTGTAAATTACAGAATAAAGGCAAGAAAAGGAAAAAAAACTCTGAAAAATGTTGCCGGCTGTTCACTTATAGAAAAATCACGAAGTGCAAGTCACCCTATCAATACATTAAAAACTGCTCCGAAATAATTTAGGGAGTAAGGCGTCCTACAAAATCTCCAAATTCTGACCGTATTAGTTTCACTGTCTGCTAACGTAGAGGCCAGATCAATTGATAAAACAACCTACAGTCTCTTTTGAGTGAATATGAAATAAATTCAGTTAAAATGTGGCGTGCTGAAGTCTGTACCCTACGAGCATGACATGTTGGAGGATGAAGTGCAACATAATAATGCAGAAGTATGCAGCGACAAATTATTTAAGAACTTGAGAGATCGAAATGAGTTTTTGATGGTCAAATTTTCCTTTACCATATATTTAGTTCTATTATATCTTCATCATATTGGCCTGTTTTCCTAAAGTAGCAAACAAAACATAAAAATCTTGTAGCGAAGATAGGAACATTCCAACGATGTTAAAACTTAATAAAATGTGTTGAACAAAACGACCTGCAGTGTAAGATCACCGTCATTATACTGTCCAGTCGTATGCAGTACTGAAAGCATCTCACAAATAGAATTCTACATTACACAGTGACGACTTTTTTAATGTAGTGCTGTGATGACTGAAGTACTGGAATTTTAACTTCGCGTAAAATCCAGGCAATAGTTACTTTCGCCTGGTGTTCCTGGAACATGAGTACTGTACTTAACAGTGTTTTCCCTCTCCCTCTTACAGGTCTGCTGATGCTGGAGCTGAGCTGCACCCTGGAAGAGAAGCTGAGGAGACAACAGGGGGAGGCTGATACCGCATTACGCGCCCAGGTGCGGACACTCATTGCAGATGCTGTGGCTGCGAGTTACTATAGCCGACTTAGCAGGCTTTCTTATTTTTGGAATTCCCCACAATCAAGACATGTACGATAGGACACCCCTGATCAAAAGTGTGTGGTCTGGACAGTATGGGGCGCCGAAATTTGCCACTGATCCAAGATCCTTCAGGTTTTTTCAAAACTGATGTAATGGATCACACTAGCTACCATGTGACACAACATTTGAAAATATGAGGATCAGTCACTAACTAAACAAACACAAATGGAGTGTGTTTCTTTGTTTTACCCTTACATACATAAAGTTATGTCTAGTACTTACGCTCTAGTTACCAAACATGGTTACCAACAGTGATATCTCTGACCCATGTGCGTTTACTCCACAGTGTAAAGTTCTTCAAGTAACCTGCAAGCATATCACATTGAGAATGGCTAAAAGTCTGTCAGCCGAACTATCAGAACAGGAATTAAGGGGAGGTTTACTATCTTTCGGTTCAAAAAATCGATTTTTTTTGTAAATTGCATTTTTGGATCCATAAAAGTGTTTAGAATCCACCCCTGAAACAGTTTTTCCGAATACGGAACTGAAATGTTTGTTATTCGCGGTTGAAAAAAGAATGCACCTCCCTGAAATCGACCTTTTCCACGCACCAGTTGTTTTCTTTCGAAGGACGAGTTATTGTACCGGTGCTTGGGAGGAAACACACAAAATTCAAATGAAAGTTTGAACGCGTGTGTTTGGCAGTTAGCCCCCAAGCATTTGCATTCTGGTGCGAAGACTGTGGAGATTGCGACTTTCCTGGCAGTGAGCAGCTTCAACGGAGGGATTCAGCAATTCTGAAGACCATGACAACGATGGACGTCACCCTGGGACTCTATTAGACTCAGTTCGCCAAGCATTCGGACGACCACCGGATTCAAGCAGTGAAAACCGCTTGTCACCGGCCGTACAAAGGGCTCTGGAACAGAGCAGGATGGCCCAGATCGAGCAAACGCCCTCTATGAAGCAGAAGAAGGACTAGTTTATGGACCCGGAATAACAAATTGAACCTAAAAATGGTTCAAATGGCTCTGAGCACTATGGGACTTAACTTCTGAGGTCATCAGTCGCCTAGAACTTAGAACTAATTAAACCTAACTAACCTAAGGACATCACACACATCCATGCCCGAGGCAGGATTCGAACCTGCGACCATAGCGGTCGCTCGGCTCCAGACTGCAGCGCCTAGAACCGCACGGTCACTCCGGCCGGCAATTGAACCTAAGTTGCATAATATTGCATATATATATGTAGTCAAAACTTCATACACGTTTTTCTCGAAATGACTATTTTTTAACGCGCGGTATGGTAACTTCAAATCTACTGAACCGATTGGCATGATTCTTTGTTTCCGCCGAAGCTAACTAAATTGTCTAGGAGTTGTGCCACTTTTATTCCGATCCATCAACTATAAATATTTTTACTTGGCCGACGAAGTCGAAAAATCGATGAAAAATACCCTTTTTTTTCAAATGGCCGCCATTTTGTTTCCTATGGTCCAAATAACTTAAGCGAGGTACAACTCCTAAAGAATCTTATATACTTCGCTAACGTCAACTCAATTTTGATTTCAGACGAGTCGACTGACCTGTGACATACCGCGTGTGGAGGTCTACATCGAAATTTTGTTTCGTTCCGATGGCACTACCGCCTTTGCTCTTCGACATTTCCGGTCGAGAATATTCCAGTTTGTAGAGGAAATATCAATAAACATTTTGACCAAATTTTTTCATTGATATCTATAACACATCACGAGAAAAAATTCTTAAAGAACATGCTTTTTTTCGGACCAAAGATAGTAAACCTCCCTTAAGAATATCCTAGATGCCCGTTTGAAAGATGTTTGAATATAGAGAGTATTTCAAAATTTCTTTTAGAGGCCTCTAGGGGTAGAAGGGGGGAAATTAAGAGATAAGACTATTATGAGGAACCCATGCCTCAAAATGTACCGTTTGGGTGTAACACATGTTTGGAGATCGGTTCTATTCGAAATCACCTACTTCACGGTACGCACACTGTGCAGATGGGCTCTGTCTCTATAATCTGTGTGTTCTGCAGAAGCCCACGGTATGGGCAATTTTTCGGGTACTCGTTGTCGCGTTCTTGTCTATGTGAAGAAGGACGTCCTCCTCTAAATCGAGAGTGCCGCGCGTCATTGGAGCAACACAGTCAACAGTCCTACTTGCGTACTTGGCAGTTTCTCGCAGTTCTCGTTGTAATCCGACGTAATTCGTGTGTTTTGTCATAATTAAGATAGGGACTCATAACAGCGTTCTCTGCTTACCTTATGTGCGTACCGTGAAGCGGGAGGTTTGAAGGTGATTCGACCTTCGAAGTTATTTCGTTTTCAAATGGCACATTTCCGGACACGGGTTCCTTATCAAAACTTTATCTATTAATTCCCGTCTATTACTCCTAGACGCCTGTAATAGGAATTGCGAAATAACCTGTGTAGTGAAGGCAGTGCCTAAGGCAAGGAACTTGAATGCTTTTAAGTGTAATCGGCAGCCTACCGAAGAGTGCCAGTCATTTATCGGATTAATATTTACGTACGCATGAAGTCTAAGGTCTTATCTACAGTAGTGTGTCAACTCGAAGAAATTACTTTTGACAAAAGCTTTCTGCGATACAGTAGGTAGCGTAAGGCTAAGTGGGGGGGGGGGGGGGGGGGCAGTGAGCCGGATGCTCCGGTCACAAAATTTCTTGGGGTGCAAAAAAATTGTAAGGTACAGATTTTTTTCATAAAATAAAATTCAGTATTTCAGGGCTTGCACAGAGCCCGCGTCATAGTTGACGTAATATATTTATGATTTTGCAACACCTGTTATTGTTTTATGTTCGGTCGTGGAAGCGAGGGTCGTCCCCACCCTCGCTCGTGGCAGCGCATGCGTAGAACAAGTGCTCCCGCTTGTATCTCGATATAATTTGTGGTGTCACCGCCAGACACCACACTTGCTAGGTGGTAGCTTAAATCGGCCGCGGTCCATTAGTACATGTCGGACCCGCGTGTCGCCACTGTCAGGATCGCAGACCGAGCGCCACCACAAGGCAGGTCTCGAGAGACGTACTAGCACTCGCCCCAGTTGTACGACGACGTTGCTAGCGACTACACTGACGAAGCCTTTCTCTCATTTGCCGTGAGACAGTTAGAATAGCCTTCAGCTAAGTTAATGGCTACGACCTAGCAAGGCGCCATTTGTACCATTGCATGTATCTCAAGATAGTCTCACTTGTATCATCAAGAATGCTGTATACCAAAGGACGATATAAAAGTTAAGTGTTCTAGTAGCTACGTTCTTTTCTTTATCACATTCATTACGAATCCTGTTCCAGACTTCGCGCCAGTCGGCGTGTGTGTACGTGTGCCCTTTCGGCTACCCGTCACTGTGGACTGGCTGCCTTGTCAGTCCACTACACAATTGTTATGTCTCTACCCCATCAAAATCTGGAAAACTTACAACAACCTTATAGAGATATGTTTTGACTGGTATGATGAAGCTCTTTATACAGGAGAACAAATTTATTCTGTTCACCGACTTGTGCCGAGGACAAAAAAGTCCACAATTACACGATGAGATTTTTCAAGATGAAGGATTGCCATTTTGAAATATAAAAGCGATACCTGCCAATCCACTCCGCTAGTGCAACCATGCGATGTTGGTGTTTTTTATCGTCAGGCAAAGAATTTGATCAAAAAGCTTCAAAACTGCTCTTGTCTTGAGAGAGAGAGAGAGAGAGAGAGAGAGAGAGAGAGAGAGAGAGAGAGAGAGAGAGAGAGAGATAGAGAGAGAAATCACATCCTGAGAAGACTGTATCAAAATTACATACCACTGTACTGTACATCACCAGCTACCCTCATCAACAATTCACGAAATGATACGTTACGTTTGGTTTGCTGCCAAACTTTGCCCTCAGAGAGAACCTTTTGAGAATGTAAACCGATTGAATATCATCCCAGCACGTGTAAATTAAAATGAAAAATAATGAACGTAAATTACTCTACAGGGTGAGTCACTAACTATTGCCACCTAGAACAACTCCGACTCGTATGATAGTAGCTGAAAGGTTTGTGGGACAAATGTCGCATGGGACAACGGGGGCCGTAATATGACGTCGGTGTTTTGTTGCTACGTGTTGTCGCGTGAGAGGTATGAAGGTCAACATGTTTTTTTTTCCTTTTTTAAATGGAATGCTATAGTTTGGTACTTACTTTCTGGTAGCGGCTATCGGGACGAATCCAGAATATAGCATCCCATAAAAAAAATAAAAAAAGTTGACCTTCATATTACACGACGCGAGCCCACCAAGGAACAAACAAATCAATGTCATATTATGGCCCCCGTTGTCCCATGCAACTTTTATACCTCAAACTTTTGAGCTCCTATCATGCTTCCAGTCCGCAGCTCGTGGTCTCGCGGTAGCGTTCTCGCTTCCCGAGCACGAGGACCCGGGTTCGATTGCCGGCGGGGTCAGGGATTTTCACCTGCCTCTAGATGGTGTTGTTGTCTTCATCATCATCATTCATCCCCATTACGGTCGGAGGAAGGCAATGGCAAACCACCTCCACAAGGACCTTGCCTAGTATGGCAGTGCGGGTCTCCCGCATCGTCCCCTACGCTCTGCCAAGGAGTATGGAACTTCATCATCAGACTTTCCAAGTTATTTTTGGTGGCAATAGTTAGTGGCTCACCATATATATGAAATTCTCGTGTAGGCCTTACAATAACTTCCTGGAAAATTATTTGCCTTTCCTTTTCATGCCTTTAATGAAAACATTAAAAATGTGTTAGATTGAGCATTACTTCGGTTTGTTTGCAGTGTAACAAAAAAACCGAAAATCAAAACAAGTCTCGGGTTACTGTTCTCTGTCCTTTCCACTGCGCCAACCGCTTCATGGACCCGCGCCTAAACTTTTTTTTTTCTTTCTTTACCCTTAACGCTTGGCCATCTGGAGTTTCCACTTCTGCCACTTACGTTTATGGCCTAGCCCTGCACCTAGCTTAGGTATGGAAGAAATTGATGGAGACGTGTAGGCGTGGTCCCATTGTCACTGTTTCTCGTACTATTCTTTCTGGTTAGGTACAGGGCTTATTGCGCACGTCCTGTCCCGACTTGTACATGTACGTACCGCCATTTATTGCAGCCTCGGCTTCCCTCTCGTGTTCAGTAGTTCCATTATGTCAACTAAAATGTTTCTACTCTGCCTAATAGCTATGTTTATTTATTAGTTGTTTATACGCATTTTTACAATTATTTAATGTTTTTGCGCAGTTTACCTCACACGTAATGTCTTTAAGAAACGAATTTGATGCCCAGTCCACGAAAAGACGAAAACCACAACAGAAACAGCTTGTTCATCTAGCTGAAATTCTTGACGGATTGGTTGCGAAAACCACTGATAGCTCCAGTTCTGTAAATACACAAGAATTTACATGTTCACGTAAACCAGAGTCCGTAAGCTTTTCACTCTCTGCAATTAATGTAGAGGTAACTTTGACTGAAAATGCTTCAACGTCTGCGCAGCAAATCACTCTCTCAGAGCAGGCTGATTTGAAGGTTTTCATTTATGTTTGTTATTGGTCAGGAAATGTAAGCGAGTGTTCGAAAAATGAACTTCTTAAATGAGGGACGTGTGAACTACAGAACAAAGACTCATTTTTTCAACAGAGATACTAGCAGAACATTTGCTAAGACTAATTTTATTTGAAGTAAGAAAATGGCAAGAGTGTTTTAAGGACATGGTTATATATTCCCGTGAAATCTGATATGTATCGCTTTCCTTGCATGCTTTTTTTTTAAGTACAAAGGTAGAAGCTCTTTTGTATAGCCATGGGGTTTTGAAACATAGAAAGAGATCAATCAAAGAGCATAAGATCATGAAAAAAGTTGTCATATGTTGAAGCGCTGGAAAACTGAGAAGAGCTTAAAATGCAACTACTGAAATGTGGAAAAATCGATGATGCTGTTCACTTAGAACAAGGTAAGTCATTTGAGAAATGGAAAGAGTCACTAACATTAATTCTCCATTGCGTATTTATCGAGATAATACTTACGTTTGCGTAGTCACTTAGAGGACCTATGTGGTAGTGATATTAAGTTTTCAAGCTAATTGCCCAATATGATCTAGCTGCGAATCATTTTCGTCCAACGTGCAGCCAGCAGAGAGCTGTATCATGTCTTATCTTTGTCCACGAAGCCAAAATGAATTTAATGAACTACTTGGTGATCATGTCAAGCGAGCGATAATTAAGAAAATTTCTAAGGCTAATTATTTCTCCACCATGTAGGATAGTACACCAAATACGAGGATATCGCTTACCGACCAAGTGTGTCTGTTAATTCGTTGTGTACGTGTTGAAGGTTCAGAAGAATCGCTACTGACTTCATTAAATTACATGGGTGATCAGCTAACGAAATTATAGAACTAATTTCTGACATATGGCAAGGAGATTGTCTAAAACTGGAGTACTGATATGGACAAGCATTTGATAATACTGGGACCATGGCTGGGCACATTTGTGGTATTCAAAGACTTGTCTTCGATATAAACTGCAAAGCTGTGATTGTGTGATGAACAGTCACTCAATCTTACTGGAGTACATGTAGCTACTGTTGAAACACAATCAGCGACTTTTTCGGAAGCTGTGTAGAATGTGTACACTTTTTCTCGAGCTCTACACATAGGTGGGACGTTCTTAAACAATATGTTCCAATTAATGTGAAGCGATGCTGTGACACAAAATAGAGATAAGAAAATGAATGTGTACATGTGCTTGTAAAGCGTACTTAAAGCTTGTGAATGGTTCTAAGATATATCTACAACAAAGAGGACTTGGACTTGATCAGTGTGTTCGAAAGCTAAAGGCACTGCCTCATTTCGTTATGAAACGCGCGATTCTCTCGTCATAAAAGCAGCCGTGAAAGACCTGGAGATATGCAACATACTTGATGTTTCAACACAAACAAGATTCGGAAGACGAAAGAAAAAAGTGTGACGGGGAAAATATCGACTGTGGCTTGAATATAATTAAGGAAACTCGTCGGGAACAGCTTGAGACGATAGAAAAGCTAACATCGGAATTAAAATAAGACGTGCGCTAAATATGAATATACTTCATGAGCTTTTTGCCATCCTTCAAATTCAAGTGCTAGCGGGCGCAGAAGAAGACGAATTCATTGTTAGAGACATTATACATTTACGTGAAAAGTATGCAAATTGAATGCATTGCTATGACTGCTGAAATGCATCCTATTAGACACCACATTTCTTTATTTATAGAAGTTTATCCAGAAGACAACATTTTTCTATGGACTACTTTAGGATTATTAGGCAGGATAATTAAGTGGAAGATGCAAACGGGTTTAATAAAATTGTTGTCGCACTAAGAATTTTTTAGCAGTAACTGTGTAAAAGGCTACTAGTGAAAGAAATTTTTCCGAATTAAAGCTAATAAAGACGTATCAGAGATCACCTATGGGCCAGGAAAAGTAAATTAGCGTTGCAATTTTATCAGTTGAAAGAATAGTAAATGTAAATTTGAACCCCGCAAGACAGTAATTTCCAAGAATAGAAACCAGATGGTTTTAAACAAATAGAACTTATGTATGAAATTCTAACGTTTAATGTTGTCTCTTTCTTTTTTAGCTATGCTTGTAATGGTACCTATGAACTATTACAGTTTTGAAATAAACAGTAACGTATTTAGAGAAGTAACTGGATTTAATATTTATAATTTTTATTTTAGAAAGTAAATAGTTTAAAACTTGAATATGTTACGACTTATGGGGGTGGTTGTGGTCTTCAGTCCAGAGACGGGTTTGATGCAGCTCTCCATGCTACTCTATCCTGTGCAAGCTTCATCATCTCCCAGTACCTACTGCAACCTACATCCTTCTGAATCTGTTTAGTGTATTCATCTCTCGGTCTCCCTCTACGATTTTTACCCTCCACGCTGCCCCCCAATACTAAACTGGTGATCCCCTGATGCCTCAGAACATGTCCTACCAACTGATCCCTTCTTCTAGTCAAGTTGTGCCACAAATTTCTCTTCTCCCCAATCCTATTCAATACCTCCTCATTAGATATGTGATCTACCCATCTAGTCTTCAGCACTCTTCTGTAGCACATTTAGAAAGCTTCTATTCTCTAAACTAGTTATCGTCCATGTTTCACTTCCATATACGGCTACACTCCACACAAATACTTTCAGAAAAGACTTCGTAACACTTAAATCTATATTCGATGTTAATAAATTTCTCTTCTTCAGAAACGCTTTCCTTGCCATTGCCAGTCTACATTTTATATCCTCTCTACTTCGACCATCATCAGTTATTTTGCTCCCCAAATAGCAAATCTCCTTTGCTACTTTAAGTGTCTCATTTCCTGATCTAATTCCCTCAGCATCACCCGACTTAATTCGACTACATTCCATTATCCTCGTTTTGCTTTTGTTGATCGGGGTACAACCGTCAAAAATATTCTCTCTGTTGAACAAATAACCAGCCAGCAGTTGTATGAACGTGCGAGTTTTTACTGGGGGATACAGAAATTTGAAAGTGGTCGCAAAAGCGTAAGCGACGAGCATGGATCCGGGCGTCCGCGGCAGTATCGACCTCTCGGCGTCACAAGCCCGTAGTTATTCACTTTTCCGAGAAGACCTAACACTTACAGTTGAACAAATTGCTGAAAGACATCGAGTAAGCGTTGGCACAACTTATTCGAAACAAAGTGAGCTACCTACTGTAAGGTTTGTGCAAGGTGGAGTCTCAAGAGATTATCATTCACCAAATGAATACAAATTTCGCATTTGAATCGACCTCAAAAACGAGTTGACTAGCGAATGTGATGTATTTCTGCGCAGGATTTTAGCCTTGATGGGACTTGGGTACATCGTTTTAAACTGGGGTCCGACCATCAAAACATGGAGTGGAAACACTCGTGTTAACTAACCATCCTTGGAGTGTCCGTGGTCAGATTTTCTGTGATTTATTGGAGGAGAAACGCTCTGTCAACAGTCTATACTGCTTAGGCATGATTGAGAGCAAAGCCAAGCCCGCACTGACTAAGAAATGGCCGGGATGACGAGTAAAGGTGTGGTTTTTCTCGAAGATAACGCTGGACCTCGTACGGCTGGAAACTGTTGACTTCTATTTCATGTATCTTGTAGCATCGATCTCCCTGCTTTGGATTTTCATCTTCTAGTGAAGAATACTTCACTGACGGGATAAGAAGACTCGTAAGAAGAGGAGACAAGAGCGTAGGAGTAGGAGGGGATTAAGTGAAAAAAATAGACAAAATATTATAGTGATTTAATAAACCATTGGTGGTCTGTTTAATTAGAATACTATACTCGTCCTTTCATTTTAAATGAACTTCAAATGGTCAATGTATTAACTCTCAAATAATACATGGTATATTCCATAAAATTTTAAAATTCATTTGAGATCTGATTGTAATCGTTCCGTGTAAACTGTCTCTTTGTAATCACATTGGTAATCACAAGATTATTTTGGAAACTTATTCCATAAGTTAAACACATCGTTAATGAATTTGCTCTGGAGCTTACACATGTCCGTTCGACAGACCTTAATTTGCTATGTACACAGTAGGGTAAATTCGAAAATAATGTGTTTAAGTTTGGAAATTAATTGCCAAAGTACTCTATCATGTAATGACTATCCAAATGGTAATATATTTCTTACTTCAAACGATGAAAACAGCTTCTAATTCATGTTTTACATGTTACCAAATTTAACTAATGACTATACTGTCATTTAATATGTTGACCAGACGACATGTTGAAACAAAATCACTCTTGTCATACAGAAGCTTGCGGCGTTTCCAGGATGTCATTTCTCAAATACTAATAGTTGGAGAACTTTGTCTGCAAAAAGTATCCTTCATATTTTATTTGGTAGCTCAATGTATTATTGCACTTATTCTACAGGGTGTTTAAAAAATGACCGGTATATTTGAAACGGCAATAAAAACTAAACGAGCAGCGATAGAATAACACCGTTTGTTGCAATATGCTTGGGACAACAGTACATTTTCAGGCGGACAAACTTTCGAAATTACAGTAGTTACAATTTTCAACAACAGATGGCGCTGCAAGTGATGTGAAAGATATAGAAGACAACGCAGTCTGTGGGTGCGCCATTCTGTACGTCGTCTTTCTGCTGTAAGCGTGTGCTGTTCACAACGTGCAAGTGTGCTGTAGACAACATGGTTTATTCCTTAGAACAGAGGATTTTTCTGGTGTTGGAATTCCACCGCCTAGAACACAGTGTTGTTGCAACAAGACGAAGTTTTCAACGGAGGTTTAATGTAACCAAAGGACCGAAAAGCGATACAATAAAGGATCTGTTTGAAAAATTTCAACGGACTGGGAACGTGACGGATGAACGTGCTGGAAAGGTAGGGCGACCGCGTACGGCAACCACAGAGGGCAACGCGCAGCTAGTGCAGCAGGTGATCCAACAGCGGCCTCGGGTTTCCGTTCGCCGTGTTGCAGCTGCGGTCCCAATGACACCAACGTCCACGTATCGTCTCATGCGCCAGAGTTTACACCTCTATCCATACAAAATTCAAACGCGGCAACCCCTCAGCGCCGCTACCATTGTTGCACGAGAGACATTCGCTAACGATATAGTGCACAGGATTGATGACGGCGATATGCATGTGGGCAGCATTTGGTTTACTGACGAAGCGTATTTTTACCTGGACGGCTTCGTCAATAAACAGAACTGGCGCATATGGGGAACCGAAAAGCCCCATGTTGCAGTCCCATCGTCCCTGCATCCTCAAAAAGTACTGGTCTGGGCCGCCATGTCTTCCAAAGGAATCATTGGCCCATTTTTCAGATCCGAAACGATTACTGCATCACGCTATCTGGACATTCTTCGTGAATTTGTGGCGGTACAAACTGCCTTAGACGACACTGCGAACACCTCGTGGTTTATGCAAGATGGTGCCCGGCCACATCGCACGGCCGACGTCTTTAATTTCCTGAATGAATATTACGATGATCGTGTGATTTCTTTGGGCTATCCGAAACATACAGGAGGCGGCGTGGATTGGCCTCCCTATTCGCCAGACATGAACCCCTGTGACTTCTTTCTGTGGGGACACTTGAAAGACCAGGTGTACCGCCAGAATCCAGAAACAATTGAACAGCTGAAGCAGTACATCTCATCTGCATGTGAAGCCATTCCGCCAGACACGTTGTCAAAGGTTTCGGGTAATTTCATTCAGAGACTACGCCACATTATTGCTACGCATGGTGGATATGTGGAAAATATCGTACTACAGAGTTTCCCAGACCGCAGCGCCATCTGTTGTTGAAAATTGTAACTACTGTAATTTCGAAAGTTTGTCTGCCTGAAAATGTACTGTTGTCCCAAGCATATTGCAACAAACGGTGTATTTCTATCGCTGCTCGTTTAGTTTTTATTGCCGTTTCAAATACACCGGTCAATTTTGAAACACCCTGTATCTTTTTACATTTGTTTCTAATGGTTCCATGTGCTTTTCAGTGTCTATAAGCGTTTGTCCGTTCTTTGTCATATGGTTAGCAAAGTTCTGTAGTGTGTTCATATTACTGTTTTCCATACAGCCACACATCCTTTTAGATTTATGCAGTAAGAGGGGAGAGAACTGCAGCTGAGTTTACATAAGCTGACTTAATATACAGGGTCTTTCAAAAATAAGTCTAGAAAATTTGGTGACAGGCTCCTTACACCGAAACAAGGAAAGACAAATATATGTCTATAAATCCGTTTTCGAGTTATTAATGAAAGTTCACAGTTCAGGTGATTTGGAGCTCATAAACACGTAATAAATACAAGAAATGTCCACCTCTTGCTTCTAAACATACGTGCACTCATCGAATCATTTAATTTCGCGTCCGTTCAAATACTCCCTGATTTTGGGTTCGTATGGTTCCACAGCGTTCTATGACACGTGAATGAAGAGTTCCTGCATCCGGGTGGTCTGCTGCATAGAGCAATACTTAACGATGCTCCAGACATCATAATGCAAAGAAATTAAAGTCGGGGGAACATGCAGGTCATGAAACTGATCCTCCTTCACCTATCCAATTCTCATGGTAGATACCCCTCACTGCATCTCGAGCACTGTGCCTGGAATGTGTTGGGGCTCCATCATGCATAAGCCAAATATTACTTTTTATTTGCCGTCTTCCTCAGGTGCTGAAGTTTGCTGTATGTGTACTCTCTGTCTGGACTTGACTACCGATATTCTTTTGTTTCTCAGAACGCGCGCTGATGTTTCTTGAAACACATGTTCCCTCAGCGTTTCCAATCACTAGAGTCTAGTGGATGTAATCGCCAACGAGACCTTAATAAACTGTGTGTCAGTTTCCAAGTCTTGTTTCTATTGAAATCTCCATCACGACTTACTAAGTTTCCCGACACCTTTAATTCGAAAGACTCCGTAATTAAGCTGTCTCGGAAACGGGGTTGCCATCACGATACAGGCCTGGTTGTATTTCATTTGACGATTAGATTCGAGGTTGTGCTCGGTGACAGCTGATTTGTTTCGTTGTTTTATTTGGATGTGTCACTGATATTCATTGCCCCTTTCTCTTGGACTGTTGTAATAGCTTGCCCTACCAAATTTTGCTGTCGAAGTTGGGAGAGTTTGTTGCTATGTAGTCCATAAATCAACTGCATGGCACATGTACTTCACAAACTTTCGGATGAACTGTTTTGAAATGCTGTATTATACGAAACTGTGATTTCTTGGAAGTCAATGCTGAAGCGATGAGCTAAGAACTGATGTAGACAAATTATTATATTGAGAAGTATATATTATTCTTTTTTTTTACATTACAAATGACCCGCTATGTACCACGAGTTAATGATAAATATATTTACCACAGTTAGCTCTTGCTCGTCTGCCAGCTTTGTGTCCAGTCAGTCCTGCCCATCACTCAGTGACTTTTTCGGGTCTTCTGACGGAGATCCCCTTCGTCTTCGAGTTCTTGTCTCAACATAAAATCCCAGTAGTTTTTCACGTAAATCTAAATTCATTCCGATCCATGAGTTTGTACTCCAGGACCGATTTATTTAAGATATTTCACACATTCTTGGAATCATTCCAATCTTTTTTGTCTTTGGCCTTACGAAACTGTACATTTTCTTTGGTCATTCTAAAGATGCGCCTACAGAACAACATTTTCTCTCTTAGGTGACGATGCTATTGGTTTATCCTTCTGTACAGTTCCTTACTGGATCTTAAACATCTGTTGCTTGATATCTTCTTTAATATCCTGCGCTCTCTTTGGACTAATAAATTGACTAGTGCCTGTCCATTCACAGTCAATGTTTACGACGCGTATAATCGTTGTGCTTCGCCACGCGTACCGTGGTGTCTTACCTTGACTCCAATACTCAGCGACATATTATAGAAGCTTCTCGTCAGGTGAAATGCTCCGTCCAGTTTGCAGTCCGTAAGTCTGACCATTTCCTATTCTAATCCACGCTGTTGGGTTGCCTGATTTAGGTACGGTATCTAAATTTCTTGGCACAGTTGATATTTAAAAAAATTCTTCTTCTTATTATAATAATAATCATCATAATCATAGTGTGACAAATTAAAAGTGGGGGTGACAAAGTTAAATTTAGGAGGACAGGTAGATGGGGGGGGGGGGGGGGGGGAGAGAGAGAGAGAGAGAGAGAGAGAGAGAGAGAGAGAGAGAGAGAGAGAGACTCTGACTTTGAGGTAGTTAGTTACGTGTTCCGTTAATCAATAGCACGGAAAAACCGTTATGATGTGGAACGTGTCAAATGCACAAGAAATGCGCACAGGAAACAAGTTTTTTTTTTCTTTTTGTTTACATTATAGTCTTATACCTAAATATTTCTATCATCTATCCCATTCCCTTAAATGGCACAAAATGTATATATCTCCAGATTTACTAACTCATATTCAAGGAGTTGTCAAGGAGGTATGATTCCAGTTTGTTTTTGAAACTGTTACTGCTGTCTGTCAGACATTTTATTTCATCTGGTAATTTATCAAAAAGTTTTATAGCAGCATATTTTACCCCTTTCTGTGCCAAAGATAGGTTAAGTAAAGGATAGTGTAGGTCTTTCTTTTTTCTGGTGTTGTAATCATGGCCGGCCGGAGTGAGCCGGCACGGTAGCTCAGCGTGTTCGGTCAGAGAGCCGGTTGGCCTCTGTAATAAAAAAAAACTGAGTGGAAGGATCAACCACCGAACATTAACAGGATGTCTTGCGACGTCCGCAACGACCAAAAAAAAAAAGTGGCCGAGCGGTTCTGGGCGCTACAGTGTGGAACCGCGCTACCGCTACGGTCGCAGGTTCGAATCCTGCCTCGGGCATGGATATGTGTGATGTCCTTAGGTTAGTTAGGTTTAAGTAGTTCTAAGTTCTAGGGGACTGATGACCTCAGAAGTTAAGTCCCATAGTGCTCAGAGCCATTTGAACCATTTTTTTTTGTAATCATGAATGTAGCTGTTTATTTTAAACTGGTCCATGTTGTTGAGAAAAAATTTCATTACTGAGTAAATTTACTGTGAGGCAGTTGTAAGAATTCCTAACCTTTCTAACAGATGCCTACAAGTTGTGCATCTATGAACCCCACGCATTATTCTAACTACATTCTTTTGAACAGTGAATACCTTTTGCTTAAGTGTTGAGTTGTCCCAAAATATTATTCCGTATGACATCAGAAAGTGGAAGTATGCAAAGTATGTTAGCTTACTAATTTCTACATCCTCAAAATTGGCAATTATTCTGATTGCAAAAGTTGCTGAACCTAGTCGTTTTAGGAGATCCAAAATATGATTTTTCCAATTAAGATTCTCATCTATATGTACACCCAAAAAGTTAGTATGCTCTACCCTGGCTACTGACTTCTTTTGATGTGTTATGTTTATTGAAGGAATTATACTTTTTGCAGCAGAAAATTGGATGTACTGTGTTTTTTCAAAGAACAGAGCAAGCCCATTCGCCGAAAACCAATTAATAACTTTTCCAAAGACCTTATTTGTATCATTTTCTATTAGACTTTTTTTTACTGGTTTAATAATTATGCTTGTATCATCAGCAAACAGTGTCAGTTCAGCATCTTGTTTCACATAAGAAGGGAGGACATTCACGTATAACAAGAACAGGAGGGGACCCATGATCGAACCTTGTGGAACGCCTAATGTAATTTCACTCCAGTTAAATGAAGTGGCAAACTCCTTTGAATCACTTGAAGAATATAAAGAGATTTTGTGCTTCCTGCTCTGTAGATATCACTTAAACCACTCGTACGCTGTCCAATTTATACCATAGAATTGTAATGTCTCTAACATAATGTCATGGTTCACACAATCAAATGCTTTGGATAAGTCACAGAATATTCCTACTGGTGACATTTTACTATTTAAAGACTCTATTATGTGGACAGTGAAATTGTATATTGCTGTCTCAGTGGAACAGCATTTCTGAAATCCAAACTGTGATTTACTAAGTATTCCATTACTGTTGAGATGGCTAACCACTCTTGAGTACATTACTTTCTCAAAGATTTTTGAAAATGCTGTAAGCAAGGATACTGGCCGGTAATTATTGACATCTGTGGTTTCCCCCGTTTTGTAGAGAGGCCTGACAATGGCATATTTTAACCTGTCTGGAAAAATACCCTGAGTCAGTGATGCATTACATATGTGACTCAAAACATCAGCTGTAATTGCTCCACGTTGTTTTAATAACTTGTTAGAGATGTCATCTACTCCAACAGAACATTTATTTTTCAAAGATTTAATAATTTTCCTTATTTCACAAGAGGTTGTTAGATGAAACTTAATCTGATTAATTTTTTTCAAAAATGACTCTTCGATGTACTGCCTGCCTTTTTTTTTTAACTATTCTCACCAATTTTTTCTCCTACACTTAAGAAGTGATTGTTAAATACATTAGCTACCTGTGTACCATTGGTTAAGATGGTACCATTCTCTTTAACAGTAATACTCCCTACCCCAGTGGTTACTTTTCCTGTCTCCCTTCTAACAACATTCCATATTGATTTGATTTTATTGCTGGAGTTGTTAATTTCTTCTCTAAGATACATATTTCTTGATTTCCTTACAACTTTTCTCAGATTTTTTATAGTGTAAAACTACAGTCGCCCTATGTCCGGTTGCTCTCTCTTACCCCTCCCCATCCCCCTTTCTTATCCCTGGATCCGCACCTTCTTCCTGTGAATAAAACATGGACGTGTCAGTTTTATAAGTCACTCGAGTCTTCCATACTTGTGTTTCAGATGGAGAGCTACCTGCGGGACGCGGCCTTTGTTTTCGCAGGCGACGTCACAGCGCCGCCTGAGCTGTGGCGCCGCGTAGCGGCCCTCGGCCGGAAGCTGCCTGCCAATGAGTGGAGCAGCTGCCCGCTAGAGGCGCCACCAGACGGTCAGGCAGCCGTGGTGTCCAACTGCTGCACCTAGCCACACCGGTGTTGCTCACAAAAGCAGCTGCGACAGGCTACTGCGTATTAACTGATCGGAAAAAAAATCTTAAGTTCTGTTTAGGAGCTGATGTTTCAGAAACACGGCGGACTGCAGACCCCTGTCTGCACTGTGGTGTAAGGCTGTAAGGAATAAGGACCACGCTTCTTTCACTAGAAATTCTTGAAGTGGACCAAGATACTTCTGTATAAATACGGATGATCTGATCATCCACATGGAGCCGCGACCTCATACATGGGGACAGAATGAATCACACTGAATTCGGTCAACAACTAAGAACACATTGGTGTGTTAGTTTTTTAGAATACTGTCAAGGGCATTTATGGACTTACCAATTCTTAGAATACATCAAAAGAATTTTTTAAGCAGGGGCGCCCGCAGGAGGAGGACGGGGATGGGGGGGGGGGTTATGGAGACAGCTGCCCCTAGTGGGAATTCATTTAGCACATGAAATGAGAAAGTGCCTCTAACGGCAAATTGGTAAATTGTTACTAAAATTACTCGAAAATATAGATAAAATAACAAATAATATGAAACACGTGTAAAGTGAGTTACGAAAAGGATAAACTTGCCCTGACACTTGATATCTATTGAAGCTGCATCACGTGTGTTGTCCTTTTGGGAATAATCATGTAAAGATTGAAAATATGTAGCCAGAATAAACTATACACTACGCTTTGCAGTAATCGCTGCTATTGCGACATACAACAAAAGTAATATTTTTATGTGCTCTGGAAAGTACATGATCGTTGGCACGTCATTCACAGGCAGGGGGCCGGCCGAAGTGGCCGTGCGGTTAAAGGCGCTGCAGTCTGGAACCGCAAGACCGCTACGGTCGCAGGTTCGAATCCTGCCTCCGGCATGGATGTTTGTGATGTCCTTAGGTTAGTTAGGTTTAACTAGTTCTAAGTTCTAGGGGACTAATGACCTCGGCAGTTGAGTCCCATAGTGCTCAGAGCCATTTGAACCACAGGCAGGGGAAAGCGAATGCCGAGAACAAACAGAAGGATTTGGAGAGGCAAGCTAGACAGAGAACAAAACATGCTAAAAGAAGCGTAGGTGAAGAAATGGCTAGTGACTGAGAACATCCTTCACGCAGCCGGAACTTCATTTAACTGTTGCTGAAATTTTGAAAACAATTTCTCGCAAATGCGTTTATTTGCAATGTAAGGAGCATTTTGAAGTGAACTACAGTAACAGTGATAAAGACTTAAATTTTTGAGGTTTGTACAGAATATCATTTTAGATATTTCATCATAACCTTTTCATAATACGTTGAAAAAATAAAAATCTGTTGATGAAACACTTTAATTTTTAGGACTATAAAAAATGGTCCCTGAATAAGTACCATGACATTGCAACCCTTTTACAAAAGGTGTCTCACATACCTACTATGCTACTAAAACAAAAAAATAAAATAAAAAAATATCTTACGAGAACTCCTTGTCGTGAAATCTCTACCCAAACTTACTTTGCTTCTCAAGTTATATTACAGAAGTGTACTTAATGTTTTGCTATAAGGAAGCTATGTTAATTTTCGTATGCATGAAAGAAGATGCTGTACTTGTAAGTATTGTACAGGACGTTCCACTGTTCCCGTTACAGGCTTTGGTAGATAAAGTTGTGATAAGGAACCCATCCACAGCAATTTACTGTTCTGATATAAAACAAATTTGAAGACCAGATCACTTGCTAATCTCCCACTTTACGGCAAGCACGCAGCGGAGGCAATGAGCTCTAATGGCGCTGCTCTACAAGAGCCTACGGTATGGACCGTGTTTCGAGTACCCTTCCTCGTGCCCTGTCCTCCGTGACAGAGGATGTCATCTTCAAAGTCGCGAGTGCGGTGCGTCTGAGCAGCAGCAGCAGCAGCAGAAGAAGAAGAAGAAGAAGACAATCCTCCGTTCCCAAGTTGCGAGTTATTTTGTTATAGTCGGATGACAATGATGTCTAGCGTCGTAATTACAAAACACACTGTCAGCGGGGCCCTGTTTCCAGTTTGTGCGTGCACCGCGAACCCGGAGAGTTGAAAGTGCTCCGATCTTTAAATTACTTTATGTCCACTTGGCGCACGAGCATGTCTTCCTTTTAAAAAAAAAAAAAAAAAAAAAAAAAAAAAAAAAAAAAAAAAAAAAAAAAAAAATCTACCAAGTCCTCTTGAAACACAATTTTCTTAGTTCTCTTTAAACAGCCCGCCCAGCTAGCCGCGCGGTCTAACGTGCTGCTTCCCGAGTGGGAAGCCGTGCCGGTCCCCGGCACGAATGCGCTTGGTGGATTAGTGGTGAGATCCGGTGTGCTGGCCAGCCTGTGGATGGTTTTCAAGGTGGTTTTCCATCAGCCTCAGCGACTGTGGGCTGGTTCCCGCCTTATTCCGCCTCAGTTACACTATGTCAGCGATTGCTGCACAAACACCGTCTCCACCTACGTGTACACCATGGGGGGGGGGGGGGGGAGAGACTGGGGCAGAACGACACAATAACCCTGGGATCGCTGTGGGGGCGGCAGTGAGGTGGGTGGACTGCTGTGGGCTGTAATGGGGTTGCGAACCACACAGGGCTACGGCAGAACTAAGCCTCTCCGTCGTTTCTAGGTCCCTGGTTCAATGCACAATGGATTCTTTAAACTATACAAGAAAAATCAAAGTAAACTAGAGATTAATTTCTGTCAAAGATGCCAAACTTCTTGGGAATTCTATAAAACTACTAGTCTATGTCGTTTTTAACAAGCGAATGTGTAACTGCACTTGTCTAATAAACGTTCCTTACACTTTTTCTTGTGAAAGCGCGAAGAGATTGGATGTAAACGTGTGTATTTCCGTTGCTGGAAATAATTAAGCTATTTATTATACTTTATTTGCGTAATTACTAGAAAATCAGTTCCTTTCCGCATTTACTGTATTATGAAAATAATTTTCATTGTATTTGTATGGTTTTCAGCGGCCCTCGGCGTGAACTTGGGATTGTTTGATGATGAAAAGACCGAACACCATTCGTGTTCTACAGTTAACTCTTCGTTAACCGAAGACAGAAAAACACACACACACACACACACACACACACACACACACACACACACACACACACACACACACTTACTGGCCTGATGCGCCTCCACACTTTTCTTACTGACAGTGGTATATTAATTATATATAATTACCGTTTTTCAGAATGATTCAGTGCACCTCACGGCGCTTTCATACGAGGAATTTCCCCCTCCCCGTCATTGAAACATGCGTTCTTGTCGCGACAATTAGGTTAAGCGAAGTTTTTATATAATTAGCTATATTTCTTTTACATCGTCATTTACTGAGAAGCTATCCACTGAAATATCTCAAAATACAAGAAACGTAGGTTAAACCCTTTACAACTCCGTAGAAGCCAATAATGGGAATTTTGACAGCTCAGCACAACAAATGTACTCAGATTGTATTGGATATGTATGTCTAATCATGAAAGCTCTCGGTATTTGTATGTAGTGTAAGGATCATGTATTTATTCCCATTGAACTTTTAGGCGTAATTCGTCTATATTTTTTGACAAAACTGCATGGGTACTTTTAATACAACGCTAATAAACGAAATTTGTACTGCCTCACTTCCGTCCCTTTCCTATCGATATCTCCCTGTTTTATTTCATATTTTTTATTTTATGACTAAAAAATGAGGAAGAAGAACAATGTAATACTGCACCATGTAATCACACCTGGTAGTTGTTCTATGCATGGGGGGGGGGGGGGGGCGATTTTTTTTTCTGTCTGAAGTTATGTAATGTACCTTGATCTTTTTATAGACTAAATAATGGTATTTAACTCGTACACCAATCCTTATCTGACTCACGTCGCCTTGCGGCAAGTTCGTTGTTGTCGGTAGTGCTGCGGTCAGCTCCCACGAGGCTCATTGCACTTGCTAGCTTGGTAAATTACAAGTGTGCTTCAGGTTTATGTATCAATTTGCCTATTAGCTCACAATGAATTGGTGCTTGCAGGGTTCATTTCCCTTTATGTACATCTGTTGACGGCTATGGCCGAAAAGTGTTGTAAGGAATAATGTATTGCAACATGGAAAAAAATTATGTATCGATTATCAAAGGCTTGTAGTTCTTTTATCTCCTTTTATCTTACAGGATTAAAGACGAATTCTAGAAACGCAATTTATTTTATTCACACATTTATTTCAATTAATTTTCTTATGAAATTTTTGTCGTAGCTTCTCCCTTCATATCGAACACATTTCTCAGTTTTATTTTTTGACCATGATTGTGATGTAATGTTTTATTTACAAAAAAAAAGAAGTGTGGTATAGCTGCAGCGTTGGACTGGCTGTGGTTGTATCGCGGAAACTGTTGCTGGCTGGTGATGTTCACGTTGTTTTCGCTTCTGGCATTCGTGACGATGCGGCTAATAGCATTCCATGTCGCTTTGTGGAATGAGAACAACGTGCAGGGACTGATTAGGAAAATTTGACCGTTGTGTACTGCAGAGTTAAGTTCAGTGGATGGCGATTGCGCTCCAATCGTTGGTGCTGTGGGGCCAAGGTGGTTGGAGATGTGTTCTGCAGATGCGACGCCTTATGTGACATGCTGTAAGGGTTGGAAGTCTCCTGTTAACGGCCACTTGCAATTTGTAAATTTTCATTCCGTAGTCTTGTCTTAGCGGACACCTGGTACAGATGACTCTAAAGCAGTATCGACATATACTGTATGGAATCTTTGATTTGGACTGAGATGATGGCGTGGAGGAAGCGTCGTCACCTTTAAAAGAATATTCTTGCAGTACGCTTTGAAAGAGTCTAGTCGGGTCAGCTGCTTTCGAGGCGCTGATTAGGGTGTGGGCTAGAAGCAGCGTACTGTATTTTCAGTTACTGGTCAGAACGTTTCTTTTATTTACAGTTATTTGAAGTTGTTGCTCGTTAGGAAGATTCTGCTACGCAGTATATTTGTCTCTCACGGCTTAATTTCCGTGAATTTCGTGTGATACACTTGCTACCAAATTACGGAGGCGAGTGTATTTCCTTGCGCACGATGTTGGAAAAGTTCTGCGTCTGTTCGTTCCTTAACACTGAAGTAAGTCTCAGAGCCAGGTTCTTATCTTTCAGTTAGTAACATAATGCATTCAACTCAATCCATCTCTCGAGTAAATTCGCTGATTTTGTGCTGCTTCTTAATGCAGACCTACTTGAGTGTTTGTGGTTGCTTGTATTGTTAATACATGCGCATGTATTTTTCGGAAGCGAAGTGGTTTGTACCCGATAGTACGTGTATATTCATGTTCCATTACTAGATTGCAGAGTGTTTCGTCGATGTGACCGATATTACGTAATAGGCCATGTATTTTCAAATATTTTGAAATTCAAGTTATTCAAATGGTTGAGATGTATTGCAAACAGTTGTTCTCTACTGGTATTTGTGTACGTACTGTTGTTATAGAGAGATTGTCTAGAGCACCACTACACAGTGGTCTATTGTAAGTCATTCAATACTACACTTTTGTAGGATCTTACGAGCGATCTTCCTGATCTTTGATGCACAGTTATACATATTCTTTCATTAAACTGCGTAAGTGTGAGCTAGTCTTAAACTGTTTGTGAGCTCGTCTTATAATTTACTTTTCCACTGGCGAAGTAAGACAGCATTACAAAGTTGATTAACTGGGTCAGGAATTTGAAAAGAAGGCATAGTTTCACTAGTCAGGGTTTGGTAAAGTACAGTTAGTGGTACAAGTTCCACTTTTACTAGTAGTTGAATTATACAAAATAGTGGCCTAGTTAAGGTATGCCGCACCTACCGGCGGTCAAGTTCTGTGGGAGGCGGACATTGGTTGAACACTGTCGCACTGACAGTTCTGATTTTAGGATCTGAGCGTGCGATCGTTTTTCATGTAATCTGGAGTAGGGAGTCGAATGCAAAAATGTGAGCCAGTATGTGGGGTCGCAAGCAGAGATAGTTGGCGTATTGAGTGGAACGAAGTGATACGAGCACAGATATTAAAAGCGAGATAAACATTGAGAGGTGGTAAAACATGAAAATGCGGTAATAATGTTGAAGAATTTAATGGTGACAGAGCAGTAACAAGATTTCATTAAGAACCCTGCGTCGGATTTAGGTTATTCACAATCGCGCATGCACGATGAGAAAACAGAAACAGTTCTGTATGATTAATATTTAGAGTGAAATGTGTAATATGGTATACACGGTGTATCATAAAATGTAAACCCATACAGTTGAAAGTATACGATACTAGAAGCAAAAAAGTCTTAGTAAACATAGGGTCGAAAATGCATACCTTAAGAACTACGAGCAATTTTTCCATCTTCGATACTGTGAAACAAATCACTTCTACTGCAAGTTATTTGCTTTCCATATTTTGGGAAGTGATAATATGGACCAAAATAAAAAAAAAATGTCCAGCAAACATGTGCTCTAAAACGCATAGCTTAAAAGTTAAGAGCACTTGATCATTAGAAGAGTTGTGTTTCAAAGTAGCAAAAATGACCACGGACGACCACGGACGACCACGGATGAACAGATAACTTGCAGTAGAAGAGATTTGTTTCACAGTATCTAGGATGAAAAATTGCTCGTAGCTCTTAAGGTATGCATTTTCGACCCTATGTTTACTGAGACTTTTTTGCTTCTAGTATCGTGTACTTTCAACTGTATGCGTTTACGCCATTAATTATTATTCACCATGTATACTAACGTAAGTTGCAAAGTCTGAGTAAAAACTGAAGTAGTATTAAGTTGTAACTTATATATTGCGACTATAGCTGCGCATGTCTCATCAGAATAACTGAAGGTTCACAGAGGTGACAAAAGTCATGGGATAGCGATACGCACATTTACAGATGGGAATATTGCCGGAAGACGAGAATTAACGGACTTTAAACGCGGAATGGTGGTTGGAACAAAGTGAGCCATTACCTCTCATGACGAACACCGCAGTGTCCGATGGTCTTCACTTAACGACCGAGAGCAGCGGCGTTTGTGTATTGTCAGTGCTAACACACAAGCAACATTGCGTGAAGTAACCGCAGAAAGCAATGAGACATACGACGAACGAATCCGTTAGGACACTGTTGCTAAATATGGCATAATGAGGTATGGCAGCAGACGACCGACGCGAGTGCATTTGCTAACAGCACGACATTGCCTGCAGCGCATCTCCTCGGCTCGTGACCATATAGGTTGGGCCCTCGGTGACTGGAAAACTGTGGCACGGTCAGATGAGTCCGGATTTCAAGTTGATGACAGCTGATGATAGGGTTCCACTGTGAGCCACGGACCCAAGTCGTCAAGAAGACACTGCGCAAGCTGGTGGTGGATCCATATTGGTCTGGGTTCTATTTACATGGAACGGACTGAGTGCTGTGGTTCAGCTGAACCGATCATTGACTAAATGGTTATGTTCGGCAACTTTGAAGGGGGGGGGGGGGGGTTGTTTGGGGAAGGAGACCAGACAGTGAGGTCATCGGTCTCATCGGATTGGGAAAGGATGGGGGAAGGAAGTCGGCCGTGCCCTTTCATAGGAACCATCCCGGCATTTGCCTGGAGTGATTTAGGGAAATCACGGAAAACCTAAATCAGGATGGCCGGACGCGGGATTGAAAGGCCATTAGCGGCAGTTCATGGACTTCGTGTTCCCAAGCAACAATGGAATTTTTCTGGATGACAGTGCGCCGTGTTATCAGGCCACAATTTTTTGCGATTGGTTCGACGAAAATTCTGATGATTTCGAATTCTGGTTTCGCAGAAGAGCTTCTGCGAAGTTTAGGAGGTAGGAGACGAGGTACCGGCAGAATTGAAGCTGTGAGGACGTGTCGTGAGTCGTGCTTGGGTAGGTCAGTAGAGCACTTTCCCGCAAAAGGCAATGGTCCCGAATTCGAGTCTCGGTACGACACACAGTTTTAATCTGCCAGGAAGTTTGATATCAGCGCACACTCAGCTGCAGAGTGAAAATTTCATTCTGAAAAAAAAAAAAAGGTTCTTTGTTCCATTTAAAATCAGGAACAAAGTTCTAGCTTATATATCGATTATTAATGAAGTTGTGAGAGCGCGTTGTTGTTTGTTTCATGAAACCCTGGTCATTCTTCGCGAAAGTGAGGACATTACAGATTTATTTAATGGATCGCAGGTGGTTTAAAGTGAAAAAATTAAGCAAACTTTTCGTATGCTTTCTTTCGTTACGGTTGTGTTGTGCAGTCTTTTGCAGGTATTATTTTATTATTTCATTTTACTTTTAGTTGACAGTCTAGAAACAGAAGAAACATTAAGAAAAATATGATCGGAATTTATGTCGTCAATAACTGTGTTTATACGAGGTGATTCCGTGATGATGTTACAGACTTTCAGCGATGACTCATGAGGGTAAATGTATCAGTTTGAGATAAGGGATCCTGGTCCGGAAACGACCGAGTCGAAAGTTATAAACGATAATCGTTCTGGTACCTCTGACAGTGGATCTCTTCTGCTATAAGTTCTTTGCTTTCAGTCGTGTTGGAGGAGGTAGTATGAACTAAAAGACAAATTCCTAGCCGGCCGCAGTGGCCGAGCGGCTCTAGGCTACAGTCCGGAACCGTGCGACCGCTACGGTCGCAGATTCAAATCCTGCCTCGGGCATGGATGTGTGTGGTGTCCTTAGGTTAGTTAAGTTTAAGTAGTTCTAAGGGGCTGATGACCACAGCAGTTAAGTCCTATAGTGCTCAGAGCCATTTGAACCATTTGAACAAATTTCTTGTAAACATGGGCTCTTAAGCTAAGAATTTATAGCACATGTTTATTAGACAGTTTTTCTTGTTTCGGTCCTTACTACCTCATCCCAAAATATGGGAAGCAAAGAGCTTGGAATATTTTCCGTGATTTTTCGTAATTTTATCGATTTAATGTCTCTTCTATCCATGCGAACATGTCATCACTTCTCGTTCAGAGTTCTAAAATTGTTTGTAAATGTAATACAGCTACCCACACCTAGCGCAAATGCACTATTTTTCCGGTCGGGCGCCATAGTGTAGCACTGTACTCTAATGCATTAAGACACCTCCAACCACATATTCTCCAGTTGCAGCACGTTTGCTCTGTTTTCTGTATGTCAACTGTCAGAGATGTCAGAACAATTTTGTGCTTATAACTTTCCGCTCTGCGGTTTCCGGAACAGGGCCCCTTACCTCAAATTGATACATTTACCGTTCTTCATTCTCCCCGAAAGTTTGTCACATCACGCAATCACCTTGTGTATTGCCTCAAAATACATCATAAGAATGAGAAGTAGAACAAGAGGAAGAGGAAGGAAGGAACTGCGTAAGACTACTATGATAATCGAACTGCCTTTTGGCTTCTGTCTCGGATTCTTCGGCCGACGTTCATCTAATGATTTTTACTGACATTTCGCAAGCACGAGTGGCTGGTATTGTCAAAGCTTCACCCTCCACTGCCAATGGTGAACTGGATCCGAGCTCGCGGGCGCAGACTATATGTACCTGGCTCGCCAACGTCAGAGGGCTTCTGCGCGGTCATTTCCGGTGCGGTTCTCCTCTCGCTACCTGCGACGGTCGTTTCGTTTGCTGCAGTATGTGAAGCTAGGATCTGTTTACCTTAAGGCTTTCCTCTTTGTTGTTGAAGCTGTTCGCCTGTTTTTGTATTTCTGCAGCTTCTCTGAACAAGCGCGTGTGATAGTACTTCTCTACAGACAGAACTTCCGTGTCGGCGAATTTTATTACGTGGTCGGTCTCAGTGCGTGCTCTGCCACGGCCGATTTCTCCACCTGCTCCAACCTGCAATGTCGCTTATGTTCTTTGATCCTGGTGTTAATTGATCGTCCAGTCATTCCGACAAACTTTTGCGCATGTGCATGGTATACGGTATATTCCCGGTATTTCAAATGGGTCCCTTTTCTCCTTTGCCGATCTAAGACACTCTTTGATCTTCCTTGTCGGTTTGAAAATCGTCTTTACGCCATGTTTGCGCAATATACGGCAGATTCTGCCCGTATGTATGGCAGAAAGGCCGTACCCGACATTTCTTTTTCTGATTCCTTACTTCGCCGAGTGTTTGGCTCTGTTACACTTCTAATATAATTTGTGGAGTACAAATTGCTCCTCAGAACACTTTCCAGGTGTTGCATTTCGCGTCTGAGGTGCTGCGGCTCACATATTTGTCCTGCTCGCGTTACGAGCGTATTGATCATGCCTCTTTTCTGGCTCCGGTGTTGGTTTGATAGTTTGTGCAGGTATCGGTCCGTGTGTGTCGGTTTTCTATACAAGCTGTGTCCCAGGTTTTCGCCATCCCTTGTGACCAGCACATCTAGAAGTGGCAGGTTTTTGTCATTTTCTACTTCCATGGTAAATGTCATGTTGGCATGGAGGCTGTTCAAGTGTCTTAGGAAGTCAGCGAGCTGTTCTTCACCATGGCTCCAGACAACGAAAGTGTCATCGACGTATCTATACCACACCTTAGGTTTGCAAGTCGCCAAGTCCAGTGCATGTGCTTCGAATTGTTCCATGAAGAAGTTGGCCACCACTGGACTAAGAGGACTACCCATGGCGACGCCTTCCGGCTGTTCGTAGAAATCGTCACTCCACGTGAAATAGCTCGAGGTGAGATATACATGGAAGAGCTTTGTGATGCCTTGCGGGAAAATGGAACCGATGTGCTCCAGAGCGTCACTGAGTGGCACTTTCGTAAGCAAAGAAACTACATCAAAGCTGACCAGGATGTCGTTTGGTGCAAGTTTCAGTTTCTTCAGCTTCTCAATGAAATGTCCTGAGTCGTTTATGTATGTATCGTTCTTCCCCACGTGTGGCTGGAGCAGAGAGTCCAAGTGTTTTGCCAGTTTGTAGTCTGCTGCCGCGAACTCTGCTCCACCGGCAATGGAGGGTGAAGCTTTGACAATGCCAGCCACTCGTGCTCGCGAAAAGTCAGTAAAATCATTAGATGAATGTCGGCCGAAGAACCCTAGACGGAAGCCAATAGGCAGTTTGTCAACAACTGGCCACGAAAGCCTTAACAATTTTATACTCTGATAATACTGAACAACTTTTCGTTTCTCCTCATAATGACTGCACACTCATTTGTACGTCGTATGACGGGTCTCTGCGTTGAAGGATTAAGTGAGATCTGACACTCGTAAACTGCTCAAGAAACAATTTTTGTATTTTCTTCACCAATAATTAATTAGGTATAACACGTAAACATTGTAACGTAATAAAGTTTTGCCAAATCACATAGCCATTTCCAGACGCACTCGAGAGCGCCACCAGTGCTGTAACCAGCTTGTTCGCAGACTGCAGCGCCGCTCAGCGGTAGTCGGCGGCTTCCCTCCAGGCCTCCAGGCGCGAGGCCAGGTCTGGCGGCGCCATCGCTTCCAGCCGGAAGATGTCCGCCGCCTCTTCCAGGCACTCCAGCACTTCCGATTCCCCAGTCTGCGAACAACCGCGTGCTGCTTCAGACGATAAGCCGCAGGATGAGGTCGGGGCCTGTCTAGACACATCGCCACTTACGACACATTCTAATTGCTTAACAAATTTTAAAGAAAGACTCTGAACGCACTATTTATTGTCAGAGGCAGATCAGATTTTTTCAGAAATTTTACGATTTACCGCCAAGAGCCACTGATAAAATTTTATTTGTTGTACAGCCGATTTGGATTCACCAGCTATCATCAGGTATCATAAAACATTTACAACAATGCCACCAAATAACGTAAAATTCATGATTCGCCACTTCTCTACACATGTAAGTTAAAATCACCTGGCACTGTTCTGTCTGTACGTTCGGTTTAATACTATAGGGATTTTACACGGTTTTCTTTATTAGACGAACAGATTCAAAAGTAATCTTTGTGTATATAATTTGTAAATACCGGGTGATCAAAAAGTCAGTATAAATTTGAAAACCGAATAAATCACGGACTAATGTAGACAGATATGTACAAATTGACACACATGCTTGGAATGACATGGGGTTTTATTAGAACAAAAAAAAAAAAAAAAAATACGAAAGTTCAAAAAATGTCCGACAGATGGCACTTCATCTGATCAGAATAGCAATAATTAGCATAACAAACTAAGACAAAGCAAAGATGATGATCTTTACAGGAAATGCTCAATATGTCCACCATCATTCCTCAACAATAGCTGTAGTCGAGGAATAATGTTGTGAACAGCACTGTAAAGCATGTCCGGTGTTATGGTGAGGCATTGGCGTCGGATGTTGTCTTTCAGCATCCCTAGAGATGTCGGTCGATCACGATACACTTGCGACTTCAGGTAACCCCAAAGCCAATAATCGCACGGACTGAGGTCTGGGGACCTGGGAGGCCAAGCATGACGAAAGTGGCGGCTGATCACACGATCATCACCAAACGACGCGCGCAAGAGATCTTTCACGAGGACTTTTGTGACCTTTGTTTTTTTTTGTTCTAATAAAACCCCATGTCATTCCAAGCATGTGCGTAAATTTTTACCCCTCTATCTACATTATTCCGTGGTTTAGCAAGTTTTCAAATTTATACTTTTTTGATCACCCGGTATTTTGTGCAAATTGGCTGACATATAATGAAATGAAGTCCACCACCGCTGTGAAAACGATGCCATTGCCATCTAGCGGTGAACGTAGGCGTCTTAAGCACAGCACTGCACTCCACGACACAGCTTCACTCAAATAGAGCACCGCGCGTTTGACGTACGGACAACAGGTGGAATGTGCTCGGCGCAACATATTAGGTGTGGAAGAGCCTTAACGTATTCAGAAATTGTTTGTTTGAAGGAAACACTTTGGCATGATCTTGGTACCTTACACATGAAGGAAGAAATGGGATTCACAAAATCCTTGTTGATTAGGCCTACTACGGAGGATTTCGAAAGACTTCTACAGATAGTTTACAACTTCAAATTGCCAGCATATACTTTCTTCAGGTTAGCAGTCGCAATTCGTGCTCATAATTCACTTCACAAATTCTTTGAGCAACGGAGAGTGACGCATAACTTTGATGTATCATAAAAAATATGGCGAATAACGAAAAGACAACCGCTTCATCCTACAATAAGTGACTATAAAATGCGAAAGAATCTAATGTTTTTACCAGATATCTTCTCTGCAACTGCTTGATATAACAGGGTAGAGAAAGAGAACCACATTTCCCTAAATATGTAGGTTTTAAGTTTTTACGCGAAAGGTAAATCTTTTCCAGGAAACTATTTCAGCAAGGTTTACAACTTTGCTTCACTTACATCAAGAAAGTTTTTCAGCACTGTAGCATATGACTCAGCTTTTAGCTTTCCTTCAGTTAAGCCTAGAAGTGGGCATGTTTCTTCGCCTGGTGGGGTGGAGAAGTCTGCCACTAGGAGTCCGCGACAAAGACTTGCGGCACTAAAGGCATTATTCAACATGGTGGCGTTGCTGTCAGGGCTCCTCCGAGTCATAATCCGTAGGTAGTGGTCATCCACTGCAGTAGTAGCCCTTGGGCGGCCTGAGCGAGGCATGTCATCGACAGTTCCTGTCTCTCTGTATCTCCTCCATGTCCGAACAACATCGCTTTGGTTCACCCCGAGACGCCTGGACAATTCCCTTTTTGAGAGCCCTTCCTGGCACAAAGTAACAATGCGGACGCGATCGAATTGCGGTATTGACCGTCTAGGCATGGTTGAACTACTGACAACACGAGCCTTGTACTTACTTCCTGGTGGAGTGACTGGAAGTGATCGGCTGTCGGGCACCCTCAGTCTAATAGGTACTGCTCATGCATTGTTGTTCACATCTTTGGGCAGATTTAGTGACATCTCTGAACAGAGAAGGGGACTGTGTGACATGATATCCACAATCAACGCCTGTCTTCAGGAGTTCTGGGAACCAGGGTGATGCAAAACATTTTTTGATGTGTGAGAAAGTGGCGATATTCAGTTATCTAACGGTGTTCTCCGATTTCTATTAATAACTCTAGGCAGTGGGCGGTAAACAACATTACCGCTACGTAGACGAATCATCCGGCAGCACATATTTAGTGCTATCCGTGCGAAGCCTGGCTGGGTCGATAATAGTACTATGAATTACATCATCAATAACAAAAATGTGTCAGATACTGCTCGCCTTCAGGTTATATTAACACCAACTATTTCTCCCAACTGCGCTCGCATATTAGTGATTTTGTTACGAGTGATGGTGAGGAGATACGCTACTAATTTATGAATATCTGGGTAGATATGTAGTGATACAGATATCTATGTGTGTATGAATAAATGTTTGTAATGCTGATATGTAGGTACATAATGAGTAATTCTCTGAATACTCAAAACCGTCTCTTTTCCAAGTCTTTGATATTAGTACACCTACAGCCTGCTTCATTGGCAGTGATAATCTAGTGGAAGCAAAGAGCCAGTTCTACGGTAAATCTGACTTCGATTCGTGAAAGTAGGCCAAAAACATAGCATTTTGACTCATGCACGCATAGCAAATGAAGTCATCTGAAAGCATGCATTATATAGGGTGTTTCAAAAAGAATATACGTATTACAAAGTAATATTTTGTCGCAACTATCGATCACTGCGCCTCGGCTCGGCTATTGGAGAAACGAAAACAGTCTAGTTTATATTAACAGCCGCTAGGTGTCAGTCGTCTTCTGTTTTGCTTGGTAAACGTCATATGTTTAAAATGGCCATTCCGCAGCAGAAACAATTGTGTGTTCTGGAGTTAGCGAAGGGTAATTCCGTGATTACAGTACCAAGACGTTTCAGGTTGCAGTACCAAATTGATCCTCCGAATGGATGGAACTTTCGTAGATGGTATCGACAGTTTCTAGATACAGGATGTGTATGTAAAGGAAAGAGTCCTGGCCGCCCTCGTGTTCCTGAATAAAATGTTGCACGAATTCGAACTGCTTTCCAACTGCTTCAAAATCAACCTGTCGTGCCAGTCGGGAGTTTACAACAACAATTTGACGTGTTTTGAGGCGTCGATTGGTTATGAATCCGTACAAGCTACAGCTGTTACAAGCTACAGCTGTTACAAGCTCTGCGTGCTGATGACAAACGCAAACGTGTGGCATTTTTTAACGAGATTCTTGATGCTATTGACAATGATAACACTTTCGCACAACGTATCGTGTTCAGTGATGAAGCGACTTTCCATGTTAGTGGTCAGGTAAACACACTGTTTGAATTTGGGGCCTACAGAACCCACATGCAGCCATTGAACATGTACGAAATTCGCCCAAAGTCAATGTGCTTTTGTGCGATTTCCCGATCATCTGTTTACGGCTGATTCTTCTTTCATGGAAACACGGTTAACGGTCAACAGTAACTCGCTATGTTACAAAACTGGTTGTTTCCGAGGCTGCACGAAGACAACTTCGTTTTTCAACAAGACGGCGACTCCAGTGAGGATGTGCCCCAAGTGCGTGAATATCTGAATGAAACTCTACCGAACCGTTGGATTGGTCGTGAAGGAGCTGGCAACTTAGCATATCTCAGTTGCGCTCCACGATCACCGGATTTGACACTGACTTCTTCCTGTGAGGTTTCATTAAAGACGACGTGTATGTACCACCTCTCCCACAGAACATGGAATAGTTGAAGAACCGGATCCGTACTGCCATAACATCAGTGACGAAGGACATGCTTGCCCGAGTATGGGAGGAATTTGAGTATCGATGTGATTGTTCGTGTCGCTGATGGAGGACATATTGAACAATTGTAATCTTGAGAGGTTCGTAAATATATCTGTAAAGTTTCATGTTCGTATGTCAAAGTTTAATAAATATATACATTCGAAATACGTATGTTCTTTTTGAAACAGCCTGTATTTTCTAATTATATTTAAGGAAGTAGGGTTTATAGGGATTCTTCTGGCTCACCCAGTACTGAGGGTGAGATTTTGTCACCAGAGCAGAATATATCAACAATTTCTTCCATTTCAACACATTACAATGCCTATTCTCCCAAATATGACTAATCGGCGATTAACGTACTCAGCGAATGGATCGCAATGGAATGGAGCCTCTCTAAAAGCCATTCACGTTCTGCATTTAAAGGCGCGGCATTTCCCTGTTTGTAGTAGGGCCTTTAATGATGCCGTCGTTTTGAGTCCTTAAGCGACTCTGAAAGCTGTAGGAGATACATGACGCTCAGAATCAAAGATGTGATGAGCGTATGGCTGTTCAACTGTCTCTAGCTCTCATGGACGCATGAAGTTCTGCATCTAAAGTTCGACGTATCTGATTGTTCCGAGGTTTGTTGCGTTCGAGTAACTGGCGCATCTCTAACATGCTTTTATCTCCGCGCTAAACCAGACCTAAGTTTCCAAGGCATATCGTAATAGTTTTAAATATCGTTCTCGGGCTTACCGTAGGATTTTATTGTTTTATCCCAACAAAAACTCTCCACCTATGTCAATACGAGTACCAACTCAATACAACAAACCGCACGAACAACAACATTAGATACGCATTGTCACGAAGTTGCCAACCATCACACCAGCGTCATCTGCATCGCACACATGCATTTAAAAATAATAATAACCAAAAAGATAAGACAGGTTTCTACAGTAGCCTATAATCTTCCTCTTGGGTCCAAGCTATCTCTATACCAAATTTGATCGGAATCGATTTAGAGGTAGTCATGAAAACATTGCAGACAGCGTTACTTTCGCATTTAATATTACTGGTATTAGTATGGAACTACGGATTGAATTCCCTGAGAATTTATAAGCTTTGTATTGATTACATTCAACCATATTACGTAGAATGTATACACAAATAAAAGAATTTTCACAAGTATGATAAAGTTCAAAAGAGAAAGATTAAATAACTATTACCAAAAATAAATATTTTCCCTAGACAGGTTAATATTCTTCAAATCAAATATTTTGTACTGCACAATATGTAAAGTAGTCTATGTTGGTCTTCATGGCTCAAGCCAACTCTCACCATATTTCATCGAAATCTGTTCAGTGGTTTAGTCGGGAAAGTTAACGACAGAGTTACTTACGTATTTATAATATTAGTGTGGAGTTATGGAATAGTATGGATAAAATACGTTGAGGTTTATATCATCATTGTATTCTAGCTGATAATCGTGGCTGCGCTCGCACATCAGTGAAATGAATTGAAATGAGGCGACTTGAGTGGGGGAGAGAGAGAGAGAGAGAGAGAGAGAGAGAGAGAGAGAGAGAGAGAAGGAAATCGAACCCAGGATCGCATGTTGATAGTCAGAAACGCCAACAACATGACCCCGTTATGTATACACAAATCACAACGCCTCTTAGAAGGTGTAAGTGACGCGTGACTGAGCTGCTAAAATGCAACTGGCTTATGACTTATATTAGGGTCGAAGTATGGATTAAACACGTAGAGAACCATATAAGCGCTTCATTCATTACTTTGAAATGTATTATGTAGAACATATCAAACAATAAAAACGTTTCCACAAACTCAATAAATTTCAAAAGTCGAAGAGTAATTATGGTCCCATCTCTCGTGTTACATTCTTCAAATCAGTAATTATGTTATACTACATTCTTCCTAAAGTATGTCTGTGTTCTTCCTCAGCGTTCAAGCAATCTCCAAACAGACTTAATCAAGATCATTTCAACAGTCCAGTCGTGAAAGCGGAACAGAGTTACTTTTGCAATTGTAATGATGAGGAAGTACGGATTCAGCTTACAACGTTACGAGAGGAAGCACTCTACATGTTACCAACTCCACAACACTAAGTGCTTGGCTTAAGTGATTGCAGAGCAGATGTAAATGTAGATGTAGATGTTTGAGTCTAAATCTATTTCCTTAAGATGTTTCATAATTAGACTCACCACCACTGGGGAACAGTGGACTGCCCATGACCATGCCTTTAGTTTGTTCATAATATTGTCCAAGAAGCAGGTTGGTGTTAATACTTGATTGTGTCTGCGTGATACATCGATGAAATTTGTGTCAGCCTGACAGATCATCCCACTGAATCCTGGGAAGACTGAAATAATAATAATAATAATAAAAATAATAATAATAATTGGGATGGGGGCCCTCAGCCCCGACACGGTGCGTACCAGTGGCCGACAGGGGAATTCCTGTAGATATGCTGGACAGGTGTGAATAAGGCATATCCAAATAAGCACCCGCGGATCAACTGTGGGAATGAGGAAAATGGTCAGCGGTCTCGAAGGCAGAAGAGGGGAAACGCCAATGGCAGAGAGGGCGGATGAACTGACAAATCCACTCTGCGTCTGACTTGCAACAAGTGGCAAAGTGTTCAGCGTCTGATCACCAGAGGTGCGGCTGGAAATGTATTTTCTGGAACTATCCACTCCAGTCCTATTAAACGGGACCACGGTCCAAAACTTGTGACGATCAACAACTATGAGGCGTGCCAGGAAACAAATTTGTACCCCAGGTGATAACCAATCCACTGCTGCCGTCAACAGCACAACCAGACTATCGGATTCTGGGGAGTCTGACTTGACATGCATACAGAGGGAGTCGGAGACTTCTGGCCAACTTAGCCCAAATACCAAAACATTTTTTAGAACATTAAGTATATATTCTCTCTTGCGTGTAGCGAAGCTGTATGAACTAGAGAAAATCCTCAACGAACAAAAATTGGAAATATTGGCACTCCAAGAGACAACACTGACCGACAAAAACGCAGTGGATTTCGGGAACTATAGACTTTTCAAAAGCAAAACAGTCAAACGGATTCTCAAAAATATACCACATTCAGGAGTTGCTTTTGCAGTCAGAAACAGCGTACTCAAGTCGGTAACTCATGGGAAGCCTGGAAATAAGAGACTAATAACAATCACCCTAGAGTGTGCAGACAAGACCCACACACTGATCAATGCACACATGCCTATCAAGGATGTCAATGAAAAAGATCGCGCAAAGGTAGACAAATCGTGGGGAACACTAGAAGAAATAGTATCCAAAATTCCACAAAACTACTTCAAAATCTTACTAGGCAAAGAAAAATACAGGAAGAGAATAGGAAACTTCCCAGCACATAAATTGACTAATCAAAATGGACGCAGGTTGGTCGAATTCTGCAGGATATTTAACCTTAAAGTCATGTCAACGTATTTCAAGAAGAAACCATTAAAATAAATGACATGAAGATCACCCAACTCACTCATTGGTGAATTCCAAATTGACCATGTAGCAATTTCCTATCCTAACCACAGAGAAATCATGTATATCTAAGTAAGAAATGGTGCAAATTTAGACTCAGACCATTACCCAACGTGAATCAAACTACAGTTAAAAAAATGGTTCAAATGGCTCTGAGCACTATGGGACTCAACTGCTGAGGTCATTAGTCCCCTAGAACTTAGAACTAGGTAAACCTAACTAACCTAAGGACATCACAAACATCCATGCCCGAGGCAGGATTCGAACCTGCGACCGTAGCGGTCTTGCGGTTCCAGACTGCAGCGCCTTTAACCGCACGGCCACTTCGGCCGGCCTACAGTTAAAACCTCAGTGGTTCACAAAAAGGAAGCCATTAATCTTAGTATTTGACACTAACCGGATCCAACCACCTTTCACAGAAGAATTAAGGAAAAAGCCCTCCAACAATTGGAACCAACTCAGATGCAAACTAATTGAAACTGCACAAATACTGATACCTCTGCAAAAAACACCCTTGGTGGAACGAAGAATGTGAACAAGCAATCCAATCTCGACAGTAAGCATACAGTAATTGGAACAGCAGAAAGACTGAAGAATTACAAAACATTCTTGGCAGTGAGGAAAGAGACAGCCCAATTAATCAGAAAGACCAGAAGGAAATTCTGGAAGGACCAGCTACTTGAAATCGTGAAAAACTTTGAAAGAAACAACACGCGAAATTTTTACAAGAATTTCAAAACAGAACTCACAGGATATTAGCCGCAAAATTTTTGCTTCAAGAAAAGAAATGGGCAATTTGCACAGAACAATCAAGAAAATTGCGAAGAACTTGCAAGATATTTTGAAAAACTGCTGAACTGTTCAGAACCAACACAAAGATTTCCGCTTCAGGAACCTGAATGCACAAACCCAAACTCATTATCACCGGATGTAGAGGAAATCACCAAACATATCAAACGTCTTAAAAACAATAAAGCTGCAGGCGAAGATGGAATCGTAGCGCATATCCTCAAATCAGCAGGCCCAAATACTATAAAAGAAATCACCGAAATAATACAAGACAGTTGGCAAACAGAACGAATTCTGCACGACTGGAAAAGTGCATTAATCCTCTACACAAGAAAGTAGATAGGTCGGATGTAAGCAGTTATAGGGGAATCTCCTTGATATCAGTGGCTTACAAAACTATTCCAGTACCTTCTCGATAGATCACAACAACTAGAACCAAAAATTGGAGAATATCAGGTAGGATTCAGACCAGGTCGTTCATGTCCAGAGCAAATTCTGAACTTAAAACTAATCTTAAGACATCAGAGAATAAGTGGCAAAGATTTAGTTTGCACATTTGTTATCTTTAAAAAAGCCTACGATTCAGCTGATAGTCAATCATTTTTCCAAATATTAAAAGAACAGGGTTTGGATCTGAAAACACTTGCAATCATACAACAGACATTGATAGACACAAAATCTAAAGTCAAGTTTACGGCGGAAACTCTGAACCTTTTCTGATCAAAACAGAAGTAAGACAAGGAGATGGACTCTCTCCACTACTGTTCAACCTGTATAGCCCCAGAAAAAAAAGTCAAGGGGCGTAATGTCTGGAGAGGGGCGTAATGACCGGATCGGTGGATTGGAAGGAACGGTCTAACAACCTAGCCACCCCGCTCTCCAGACATTACGCCCCATTGACTTTTTTTCTGGGGCTATATCAAGGACAGAGTCCTCGTCACACCAGTTGCTGACGACGACGAACTGAAGGCTAGGATTCAAGCTGCTGTGGGTACTGTGACGGAACACACATTACGAAACATCTGGCGGGAAGTGGAATACCGTCTTGACATTCTCCGAGCTACCAAGGGAGCACGGGAGATCACTAAGTGATCTTTAAAAAAAACTAGTAACACTAACCTATGTAAGGGCATCAAATGTAACTTATTATGTCAACCGGTTATTCTGTTATATATTTTTATGATCAAGGGAAGACTGTGCTCATAGAGGGGCTAAAAAAATGTATCCACTGTTTAAAAGTCCATACCTTGCAAACTAATTGACGGAGTTCTCATTTTTTGTGAAAGTGTAGCTTGAAGTCCAACTTAAAGATATCACTGTAGGTGACACACAAACAATGCCGCCGAACTGCAGCACCAACTACTGACTGCAACGTGTTCAGTTGGATATTTGCACATGAATGTACGATGGATTCTAGAAGTTCATCCAATGTGCGTGGCTTTTGTCGATAAACGACGTCCTTTAGTGTTCCCCACAGGTAAAAGTATGGAGGAGTTAGGTCTGGGGAACGTGGTGGATACTCCACAGCACCTGTAGGGCCTATCCATCTTCCTGGTAGATTTTCGTCGAGATACGCCCTAACACGATTTTGGTTGTGGGCTGGGGCACCATCTTGTTGAAAGTAAACTCTTTCGTCTCCATAAAAGTCTCGGATGGCAGGTAAAATGGATGTCTGAAGCTTCTGGAGGTACACCTCACCGGTAACTGTGCCCTCAGAGAAGAATGGCCCAATCAAGCCCCGGTCAGACAACCTACACCACACATTTACTCCTGGAAAATTCACGGATTTGCTTTGTCTACATGAACGTTCGGATTTTCGGCGGCCCAGTAGATGCAATTGTGGCGATTTACTGTACCATTGAGTTTTAACTGTGCATCAGACCACACAATCATCTCTGAAAACTCTTCATCGTTGCGCACGATGTTAGTAAACCACTCCCAGTACTCCATTCTACGATCTGGGTCGTCCTCGTTAATTGCGTGTAGCAATCGTGGGATGTAGCACTTCCACTTTGCTGTCTTCTAGATTCGCCGAATACTTGAGCGACTCACTCAAGTTTCACGGGCACACTGTCTCAGACTTCTGTGCTGAGCGAGTGAATTGTTGTAACACACGATGGGAGTTATCTGGACTTGTTATTGTTACCGGTAGTCGAGATCGTTGTTTGTGTACATCTTTAAGACAGCCTTCGGCTTCAGATTTGTCACAAATGCGAAGAATCGTTAAACGCGTCGATGGCTCTGTTTGATACTCATTTCGCCACTGCCGATGAACCTCATTAATGTTTTCGTACTTAAAATACCACTTCAAAATGACTTCCTTTCATCGAATGTAAGCCTTGCGCCAGCCATGTTTATTCGAGTAACTAGGTGCAACTAAGAACAAAACATTATCTGGCGACTGTCATCTGACAAAACAAAACAACTCAATACAACGCTTGTGTGGCGATTGCCGGAACTACAAACTATTACACTACGAAAGATGAGACAACTCCGTCAATTAGTTTGCCAGTTATGGACTTCTAAACAGTGGAAACATTTTTTTGGACCCCGGAAGAGCATGAGAAATTCCACTGTTTTTCGCAGTACAAACTGTAACAGATGATTTTTCCCAAAAAATAGGCATTGCGGCAATGAGGCCGTTGATAGCGCGGGGCACGTAACGTGGGTAAACCGCCTATACTCTCCGCTGCAGTGTAGAGTACGCCTTGCAGTTAAGGCAACCCGCTGAACATGTGTGTCGTGGTAGCTGCATTGCTCGTCTCCTTTCTTTAACCAAAATATCGCGGATAATGCGAGCAAAACGCAGTGGCTAAATGCTTGGCTTTGTAGTGTTACTTGACTAACCTTAAATTTATACAAAGGTAACGAGTTTAGGGAAGAAAACAAAAGCCACAGTTGAGGACAGGCTCTACCCGGCGTGGTGCCAATGCTGAGAGAAGCTGAAGTCTGCTACACAGGAAGGTGTGTGTAACTTCTAGGCCATTTTTACGACCGTTTGGACGGACGATGTACTGCTCCTGTATTATTCAGCTACGTTTATCCTGCATACGATGAGTGGCCAATGTAAAACTCTCGTAAAACGTTCACATGCCTGACATGAAATGTGGACCCTAGTTAATGAATAGGAGAACTGCTGTTTATATGTAGAAGATGCCTGTTCTCTTTATTGTTTAATGTACCCAAAGAATGCACGAAACACTTCTTTCGCCAGTTTTATTTTGGCCTCCCTGCGTGGCAGCTTAGACGGAAAAACCAAAATTATCCCCAAGAATGAAGTATACAAAGACGTGGTCATCGCTGTGTTATAGCGAACAGTTTGGCGAATTTCCTGGTGAGTTGAAGTAATTTCTAGCGTTTATATTAGGTTACTGCATAAGTTTTTAGCGTTTTTCCATAAGTTTAATAAACACAAGTTACACATAACGGAGACTTTAGACATCAATAACGTATTCTCCTTCACTATTTGCAACAGTCTGCCAACTTTCCGATTCCGCGACGGAAGAAATCCGTTGTTTTGAGGCGAAGAATTCGCCGAGCCATGTTCGGGGCTCATTTTCACCTTTAAAGGAAGTTTCTTGAGGATTCCTCGATGGAGATTGGCAAAGCTGAAAATCTGACGGCACAAGATCCAACTCAACTCCTGCATAGTGTTTTCTGTCAGTCTAGTAGAATGCGGACGGGCGTTATCGTGGACTAGCATCACATCACCTACTCAGTTCTCCTGATCGCTGTTCTTGGACTGCGTCTGCATGACGTCTCAGTTGTTGACAGTAAATGTCAGCAGTCATGATTACACCTCATGGGAGCAATTCGTAATATACCACAGTGTCACTGTTCCACCAGATGCATATCATCATCATCTTTTGTGGATACGCACTGGTCTTTATGTGGGGAGTTGCTACTTTATTTGAGCTCAACCATTCCTTTCTTTTTCTTACGTTAACGAGCCAATTGGTAACGAGCGAGCAGAGATGCACGTATGGCCGCCCGCTGATTTTGGCTTAGAGCATGCGGAACCCTTACACCCGATTTTTGAATCTCCCTATTGCATGCAAATGTGTCACGATAGTGGAGTGATCACAGTTCGTCACATCTGCCAGTTGTAGAGTACACTGACGTGCATCATTGTGGATTAATGCGTTTAAGCGAGCTTCATCAAACCCTGAAGGTTTTCCTCAACGTGAAGTGTTAGTAATGCCGAAACGATCCTCCTTAAAAAGGGGAAACTATTACTTTTCCGTGCTCTGTCCAATGGCGTTATCCCCATACACGGCGCAAATGTTTCTAGCCGCCTCCGCCACCCCTCTACTGAATTCAGACAGAAGAATGTCAGAAATGTTCCGATTTATCCACCTGGCAATTCATTTTCTAGCGTTCACAGCTCCACCCACTGTCTCCAAATGCCAAGATGAAAACATGTAAACTCGTACAGCAACAGCGAACTAAAAAAAAATCAATTTATAAATAAAATCAAAGCAGTAGGAAGACCAACACGTAAATCAAAACGCTAAGAGCTTATGCACAAATCTAATAGATGCCAAATTCTGACACTGGCCTCCTTTTTTTCTTCTTTTTGCTGGAAACTCAAGATGAACCAGAACACCACAAGCTTTCAGAGGTTGTTTAGGTATATCTCGTCAATATTTTGCTATGAGGAAACCACTGCATCTGGCTGCTCATTCCTAGTTATTGCGTTTCGTTTGGTTCCTAGCTCCAATTAGCTTTAAATCTGTGTTGTATTCAGAATTGTGCACAACAGCGCAAATAGGGAGAGAGGGGACACTAGCGGGATGTCGAACAGGATTTCAGCCACATAACATTTGTGGAACATTATCAGATTCCGTCTGCGAGTACTGTATTCTAACGTTCTTCATCCTTCACGCTCCATCGAGAACTTCGTGGTAGTGACTTTAAAAATCCGCTACAGTACTTTGAGTGGTGTCTACGAAACTTCAGAATATTCGACGTTTCTATGTAATATGTTATTTACTGATGAAACAACGTTTACAAAACATGGACGAATCAATCTTAGCACTATGCACTACAGATCAGTTGAAAATCAACACTGGTTGAGCCAAGTGGATAAACACCGTCCTTCGCGTGTCTAGATGTGAAGCGCGCTTTTCAAAAACCACATCACTGCACTCTCCTTACTAACAGGACTCTAAATAGCCAGAATAATTTACAGTGTCTAAGAGAGATGCTACCGCATTTAAGGGCGGACTTCCCGCTGGACGTCAGGTAATCCATGTGGTATCAACGTGACTGATGTCTCGGCCATTAGGCACATATCAATACAAGAAGTTGTGAACGCAAAATATGGATGTCGTCAGATCGATCTTTCGGGAAACATAAAATGGCCGACACTGGCGGGCTTAACACTTCTGGACTTTAATGTGAGAGAAAATTAGAAGGTCTACAGGGAAACATCGACTTTTGCCAGAGACATGCCGTGTAATATGGGTCAACGCTATGATAAGTCCACATGAAATTGAAAGTGCATTATAGTCATGACAGGATCAGTATTTTGAGCACTCCCTTCGAATTGAGGCTCGATGACCAGTGAAGAAGTGTTTGGAGACGCCCCAGACAATGGTGGGATACCAACATGACTGTTGCCCGGTATATGGACCGACACCCATGAGTGTGAGTGTGTTTGTGGTGCCACTTCAATTTGTAGCAATGTCCCTTTGAATATCCTCCGCGGCACCGTTACAGTACAGCGACTATATTCTACGCTCCGGTTTGTTGCCCTTCATAACAAGCCACCGTGGGCTCACATTTCAGCAAGATAATGACCGCTCCAATCCGGCGAGAGATACTACTGCTCGTCTTTGTGCTTCCCAAACCCTTTTGAGTCTTCAGTCTTCTGACTGGTTTGAAGCGGCCCGCCATAAATTGCGCTCCTGTAGCAACCTCTTCATCTCAGAGTAGCACTTGCAACCTACGTCCTCAATTATTTGCTGGATATATTCCGGTCTCTGTAACCCTCTATTACCATGGAAGTCGTTCCCTGATGTCTTAACATATGTCGTATCACACTGTCCCCCCTCCTTGTCAGTGTTTTCCACATATTCCTTTCCTCTCCGATTCTGCGCAGAACCTCCTCATTCCTTACGTTATCAGTCCATCTAATTTTAAAAATTCGTCTCTAGAACCACATCTCAAATGCTTCGATTCTCTTCTCTTCCAGTTTCCCACGGTCCATGTTTCACTACCATAGCCGGCCGGAGTGACCGAGCGGTTCTAGGCGCTACAGTCTGGAACCGCGAGAGCGCTACGGTCGCAGGTTCGAATCCTGCCTCCGGCATGGATGTGTGTGATGTCCTTAGGCTAGTTAGGTTTAGGTAGTTCTAAGTTCTAGAAGACTGATGACCTCAGAAGTTAAGTCCCATAGTGCTCAGAGCCATTTGAGCCATTCACTACCCTACAATGCTCCAGACGTACATTCTCAGAAATTTCTTCCTCAAATTAAGGCATATGTTTGGTTCTAGTAGACATCTCTTGGTCAGAAACGTCCTTTTTCCAGTGCTAATCTCTTTTTGATGTCCTCCTCGCTCCTTCCGTGTTTGGCTATTTTGCTGCCTACGTAGCAGAATTCCTTAACTTCATCAATTTCTCGACCATCGATCTTTGTGTTAAGTTTCTAGCTGTTCTTATTGCTGCAACTTCTCATTACTTTCATCTTTATTTGATTTACTCGCACTTAATATTCTTTACTCATTAGACAGTTCATTCCATTCAGCAGATCATGTGATTCTTCTTCACTTTCACTCAGGATAGCAATGTTATCAGCGAATCATATCGCTGATATCCTCTCACCTTGAATTTTAATCCCGTTCCTGGACATTTATTTTATTTCCATCATCGCTTCCTCGATGTGCACATTGAACAGTTTGGGCGAAACCTCATCCCTATCTTACAGCCTTTTTAATCCGAGCACTTTGTTCTTAGTCGTCCTATTATTCCCTCTTGGCTCTTCTACGTATTGTACAGGGCGAGTCAAAAGTCCTAGGACACCTTCATAAGTTGGAAGATTAAAGGAAAAATTGAAATGTGATTATGGGAACATAGGTTTGACGTGGGGCCGCAACTTTAGGAGTGAATGTCATTCATGACAGTCATCTTGAAATCCGCCATTTTGGATTGAAGTCACTTTTTTTTTTCAATGGGAAAGGGGAGTTTGTGACATCTAATAACACTCGCTTGAGCTCTGGAGTCGAGTGGTGTAATTTGTTATTGTTTATCTTGTACAGTTTAGAAGTTATGTTCAGAGTTACCTTGATACCGACTCATGTCTCTCTTGACTCATGTCTCTCTTGGTGTGCGTGAATGGTTGGAGAAACAACTGCCAGGGAAGTGGATTGGTCGCCGTGGTCCCGTGGAGTGGCCGCCCAGATCCCCTGACTTAACGCCCCTTGATTTTTGTCTATGGGGACATCTTAAGCAGATAGTGTATGCTGAGAGCATCCGTGATTTGAGACACCTGGAGGAACGCATACAACACGCCTGTGATCAAATTGCAGGAGTCAGAGTGGCTGCAGCGACTACAGTTGTGCATTGCACGGGATGCACAACACGTAGAGCATGTGTTGTAGCAGTCCGTATGGAGGTAATTTCCCAACTTTTAACATTAATAACCTCTAAACTGTACAAGATAGACAAAAACAAATTACACCACTAAATTCCAGAGCTCAAGCGAGTGTTATTTGATGTGTCATACACTACCCTTCCCATTTAAAAAAAAATGACTTGAATCCAAATTAGCGGATTTCAAGATGGCGGCCATGAATGACATTCACTCCAAAAGTTGCGGCCCCACATCAAACTTATGTTTCCATCATCACATATCGATTTTCCCTTTAATCTTCCAACTTATGAAGGTGTCGAAGGACTTTTGACTCGCCCTGTATATTACCCGTCTCTCCCTATAGCTTACCCCTATTTTTTTTTCAGAATTTCGAACACTTGCATCGTTTTACATTGTCGAAAGCATTCTTCCTGGTAGAAAAATCCTAAGAAAGTGCCTTGATTTACCTTTAGTCTTGCTTCCATTATCAACCGCAACATCATAATTGCCCCTCTGGTGTGATCGTCATCTAACTCGTCAATTTTCTTTTACCTTCTTCTGGATGTTATTCTTATCAGCTACTTGGATACATGAGCTGTTAAGCTGATTGTGCGATAATTCTCGCACTTGTCGGCTCTTGCAGTCTTCGGAATTGTGTGGATATTTTTCCGAAAATCGGATGGTATGTCGCCAGACTCCTACATTCCACACACCAACGCGAATGGTCGTTTTGTTGCTATTTCTTCTAATGATTTTAGAAATTCTGATGCAGTGTTATCGATTCCTTCTGCCTTATTTGATCTTGAGTCCTCCAAAGCTCTTTCAAATTCTGATTCTAATACTGGATCTCGTATTTCTTCTACTTCTATACAACTTCTACTAATACCACCACCACCACCACCACCACAGGCAAGTCTTCCACCGCATAGGGGCTTTCAATGTACTCTTTCCATCTATCCGACCTCCTCTGCATTTAACAATGGAATTCCCGTTGCACTCTTTATGTTACCACCCTTGCTTTTAATTTCACCCAAGGTTATTTCGACTTTTCTATATGCCGTGTCAGTCCTTCCAACAATCATTTATTTTCGATTTCTTCACTTTTTCATGCAACCATTTCGTCTTAACTTCCCTGCACTTCCTATTTATTTCACCCCTCAGTGAGTTACTTATCAATTCCTAAATTTCCCTGAACATTTTTGTACTTAGTTTTTTTTCATCGATCAACTGAAGTATTTCTTATGCGACCCATGGTTTCTTGGCAGTTACCTTCTTTGTACGTGTGTTTTTCTTACCAACTTATGTGATTGCCCCTGTTAGATATGTCCATTTCTTTTCAACTGTACTGCCTACCGAGCTATTCCTTATTGCTGTATCTATAGTCTTAGAGAATTTCAAGCGTATTTTCTCATTCCTTGGTACTTCTGTATCCCACTTCTTTGCGTATTGATTCTTCCTGACTAATCTCTTGAACTTAAGCGCACTCTTTCTCACCACTACATTGTGATCTGAGTATGTATCTGCTACCAAATACGCCTTACAACCCAGTGTCTGATTTCGATATTTCTGTCTTACCATGACGTTATCTATGTGAATCCTTCCATTTCATCCGGGCTTTGCAAAATGTACCTCCTCCGATTCTTGAACGGAGTACTCGTATTACTAGCTGAAATTTGTTACAGAACTCAATTAGTCTTTCTCCTATCTCATACCTTGTTCCAAGCCAATATTCTCCTGTAAGAATTTCTACTACTCCATCCCCTCCAACTGCATTTGAGTCCTCCATGACTATTAGATTTTCAAGTCCCTTTACGTACTCCATTACCCTTTCAATATCCTCATGACGTTTATCTCTTCATCCTCAGCTTGCGACATCAGCCTGTATACCTGAACTATCGTTGTCGCTGTTGGTTTGCTGTGTATTCTGACAAAAACAACCCTGTAACTGAACCGTTAACGGTAATACACACTCTGCACTGCCTTGATTAGAAAGGTCGCAGTATCTCTCCCCAGTTGAGAACGTTGCGAAATTATGGGAAGGGCACTTAACCAGTTCGAGATTTTGACGATCTAACGCGCCATCTGGACAGAACTGTACACGATATCCCTCAGGACGACGTCCAACATCTTTCAGTCAATGCCAAACCGAATAACTGCTCGCAGAGAACAAATTCAGTCTAGAATCGTAATTAGGTCAGATACGTCACAGTTTTTCCTGAAATCGGGAGTATTCAGTCTTCCCTCTGACAAATGTAGAAAGAAAACTGAAGATGTAAATGTTCCATCATCGATTGGTTCTAAGCAACCACCAACATTAATCTTTATGTTATATAATTAGTAGCAACCATTCCTTTTAACAAGATAGAACCCCAAGGACTTCCTAATCAGTTATTTTCTGTTTAGTTATGTGCACGTTCCTACGACACTTTAGAGAGGACAATGTTCTCTTCTTGGACTGCTTATTCACCACGATCGGGATTTCGGCTTATAGTGTCACTTTAATCTCATAGCTTATTGTGAAATGCTACAATGAACATTTTTAATATAGACAAGGAATATTTAAAGATAGATGACATGAGAACAATTTCCTTGTGAAAGGAAAGATGTACTGACGCACTTCACATTAAGTTCTCACTTGAGAATGGCATAATAGGCCGAAATTACGATCTAGGTGGATAAATACATGTAATACCTGTCCAGACGGAAAAAATTTTCCGTTTCTAAAACTTCCTGAACAGTTCGGAACATATCAAATACTGTGGTAATGAGCCGCTTCTTTCTGAAATGGAATGTTTTAATTCTGACAGAATTTTCTCATATAATTTGTTACCGTTCTTACTTCGCAGGAGTTGCAAGCCCATCACGAACAGACAACACAAGGTTTCTAACTGACAATAAGAAACACCTCTGAAAGGAAACGTTAATAAAAACACAAGCAGTTTATTTTTTCAGTGCAGCACGTATTTGTAGTTATGCACTGTGGGTTTCATGAGTGAAGTACGAGGGCAGTTCAATAAGTAATGCAACACATTTTTTTTCTCGGCCAATTTTGGTTGAAAAAACCGGAAATTTCTTGTGGAATATTTTCAAACATTCCCGCTTCGTCTCGTATAGTTTCATTGACTTCCGACAGGTGGTAGCGCTGTACGGAGCTGTTAAAATGGCGTCTGTAACGGATGTGCGTTGCAAACAACGGGCAGTGATCGAGTTTCTTTTGGCGGAAAACCAGGGCATCTCAGATATTCGTAGGCGCTTGCAGAATGTCTACGGTGATCTGGCAGTGGACAAAAGCACGGTGAGTCGTTGGGCAAAGCGTGTGTCATCATCGCCGCAAGGTCAAGCAAGACTGTCTGATCTCCCACGTGCGGGCCGGCCGTGCACATCTGTGACTCCTGCAATGGCGGAGCGTGCGAACACACTCGTTCGAGATGATCGACGGATCACCATCAAACAACTCAGTGCTCAACTTGACATCTCTGTTGGTAGTGCTGTCACAATTGTTCACCAGTTGGGATATTCAAAGGTTTGTTCCCACTGGGTCCCTCGTTGTCTAACCGAACACCATAAAGAGCAAAGGAGAACCATCTGTGCGGAATTGCTTGCTCGTCATGTGGCTGAGGGTGACAATTTCTTGTCAAAGATTGTTACAGGCGATGAAACATGGGTTCATCACTTCGAACCTGAAACAAAACGGCAATCAATGGAGTGGCGCCACACCCACTCCCCTACCAAGAAAAAGTTTAAAGCCATACCCTCAGCCGGTAAAGCCATGGTTACAGTCTTCTGGGACGCTGAAGGGGTTATTCTGTTTGATGTCCTTCCCCATGGTCAAACGATCAACTCTGAAGTGTATTGTGCTACTCTTCAGAAATTGAAGAAACTTCAGCGTGTTCGTAGGCACAAAAATCTGAACGAACTTCTCCTTCTTCATGACAACGCAAGAGCTCACACAAGTCTTCGCACCCGAGAGGAGCTCACAAAACTTCAGTGGACTGTTCTTCCTCATGCACCCTACAGCCCCGATCTCGCACCGTCGGATTTCCACATGTTTGGCCCAATGAAGGACGCAATCCGTGGGAGGCACTACGCGGATGATGAAGTTATTGATGCAGTACGACGTTGGCTCCGACATCGACCAGTGGAATGGTACCGTGCAGGCATACAGGCCCTCATTTCAAGGTGGCGTAAGGCCGTAGCATTGAATGGAGATTACGTTGAAAAATAGTGTTGTGTAGCTAAAAGATTGGGGAATAACCTGGCGTATTTCAATGCTGAATAAAACAACCCCTGTTTCAGAAAAAAAATGTGTTGCATTACTTATTGAACTGCCCTCGTATTATTCGAACACAGTCTTTTTTTTCAACAAGTGCAGCACGAAATAATCGAAAAATCGTACGTGCTGAATTTAGTACTACGTTCAGTTCCATTCCAGAGCCAAAATATCTGCTCTGCTGATTGTCAAATCTCCGATTGAACCCCTCATAAAAGCTGAAGCCAGTGCTTTAATTAATTTACTGCTCACTTCCACATTCTTATAGTTTATAAAAACTCCAACATAAGCGTATTCTTAGCATTTCTACAGTTGCTTGTGATAACTGACGTACTGACTTTGGAGAAATTCTGCAATCGCTTGTCGGAAAAAAACTTTGGTTAAGAGTTTGGTAGAGGGTACCTCAAACAAATTTCAGAATATTTCTCTACCGTCCCCCTCTCACAGAGAATACTGGAAAAATTTGCATCTAATCTTTTCGTGCAATATCTTATTTACTTTCCACTGAGGTGACAAAAGTTAATGGATAGCTATATATTACATACACCGGTGGCGGTAGTATCGATCGCACAAGATATGAAATGGCAGCGCATTGGCAGAGCCGTCATTTGTACTCAGATCATTCATGTGACAACGTATCCGAAGTGATTTTGGACGCACGAGGGATATTAACAAACTTTGAACGCAGAATGGTAGTTGGAGTTAGATGAACAGGACGTTCTGTTTCAGAAATCGTTTGGAGATTCAATATTCCGAGATCCACAGTGTGAAGAGTGCGCTGACAGGGGAACCTCCCCATCGCACCCCCCTCAGATTTAGTTATAAGTTGGCACAGGGATAGGCCATGAAAAACTGAACACAGATCAATCGAGAAAACAGGAAGAGGTTGTATGGAACTATGAAAAAAAATAAGCAAAATATACAAACTGAGTAGTCCGTGTCGAAGATAAGCCACATCAAGGTACGTGTACACTGATGAGCACCGTGGTCCCATGGTTACCGCGAGCAGCTACGGAACGGAAGGTCCCTGGTTCAATCCACCCTCGAGTGAAAAGTTTTAATTTTTTATTTTCAGACAATTATCAAAGTTCATGCACTGAGACATGATCAACTTCGCTCTCCAAAATTCCAGGACATATTCAGATTTGCTTGGACACATGCAGGATTTGACGGTCTACACACGGAAAAACTTGAAAACGTTAAAAACGTATGTTTTGACAGAGCACAGGGAAAACTGTACGACTGTGAAACTTGCATTCATTTGTTGCAGTTTATGTGACAAACTCTTATGTCTTCATCACTTTTTTGGGAGATTATCACATCCACAAGAAAACCTAAATCGGGCAAGGTAGAAGAAACTTTTTACCCATTAGCCAAGTGTGCAAGTTAGGTGGGTCGACAACATATTCCTGTAATGTGAAGCACATGCCGTCACCAGTGTCGTATAGAATATTTCAGACGTGTTTTCCTGTGGAGGAATCGGTTGACCTATGAATTTGCGATCAAATGTTTTCGGTTCCTATTGGAGAGGCACGTCCTTTCGTCTACTAATCGCACGGTTTTGCGGTGCGGTCGCAAAACACAGACACTAAACTTATTACAGTGAACAGAGACGTCAATGAATGAACGGTCAGATCGTAACTTTGCGAAAATAAAGTAAGTAAAATTTTTACTCGAGGGAGGACTCGAACCAAGGACCTCTCGTTCCGCAGTTACTCTAACCACGGGACCACGGCGCTCCTCAGCTTACACAGTCCTTGATGTTGCATATCTTACACTTCGACTACTCAGTTTGTATAATTTGCCTATTTTTTCATAGTTACACACAACTTCTTCCTGTTTTCTCGATTGATCTGTGTTCAGTTTTTCAAGGCCTATCCACTGTGTCAATTTATAACAATCTGAGGGGGTGCGATGGGGAGGTTCCCTTGTGAGAATACCAGATTTCAGACATTACCTCTCACTACTGACAATGCAGTAGCCGACTGCCTTCATTTCAGAACCGAGACCAGCGGCTTTTGCGTAGTGTTGTCAGAGATAATAGACAAGCAACACTTCGCAGAAATCAATGTGGGACGTAAGACGAACGTATCCGTTAGGACAGCGCGAGCGCGGCGAAATCTGGCGTCAATGGGGTGTCGCAGCAGACGACCGACGCGAGTGCCTTTGCTAACAGCACGACATCGCCTGTAGCTCCTCTACTGGGCTTGTGGCCTTCTCGCTTGGTTCCTAGACAACAGTAAAACTGTTACCTCCGCAGATAAGACCAGATTTCAGTTCGTAAGAGCTGATGGCACGCTTCGAGTGTGGCGAAGACCACACAGTGCCGTGGACCCAAGGCATCAACAAAGCACTGTGCAAGCTGGTCTTGGCTCCATAATGCTGTGGGCTGTGTGTACACTGGGTGGACTGGGTTCTCTGGTCCAACTGAACCGGTCGTTACTGAAAGTACACTCCTGGAAATTGAAATAAGAACACCGTGAATTCATTGTCCCAGGAAGGGGAAACTTTATTGACACATTCCTGGGGTCAGATACATCACATGATCACACTGACAGAACCACAGGCACATAGACACAGGCAACAGAGCATGCACAATGTCGGCACTAGTACAGTGTATATCCACCTTTCGCAGCAATGCAGGCTGCTATTCTCCCATGGAGACGATCGTAGAGATGCTGGATGTAGTCCTGTGGAACGGCTTGCCATGCCATTTCGACCTGGCGCCTCAGTTGAACCAGCGTTCGTGCTGGACGTGCAGACCGCGTGAGACGACGCTTCATCCAGTCCCAAACATGCTCAATGGGGGACAGATCCGGAGATCTTGCTGGCCAGGGTAGTTGACTTACACCTTCTAGAGCACGTTGGGTGGCACGGGATACATGCGGACGTGCATTGTCCTGTTGGAACAGCAAGTTCCCTTGCCGGTCTAGGAATGGTAGAACGATGGGTTCGATGACGGTTTGGATGTACCGTGCACTATTCAGTGTCCCCTCGACGATCACCAGTGGTGTACGGCCAGTGTAGGAGATCGCTCCCCACACCATGATGCCGGGTGTTGGCCCTGTGTGCCTCGGTCGTATGCAGTCCTGATTGTGGCGCTCACCTGCACGGCGCCAAACACGCATACGACCATCATTGGCACCAAGGCAGAAGCGACTCTCATCGCTGAAGACGACACGTCTCCATTCGTCCCTCCATTCACGCCTGTCGCGACACCACTGGAGGCGGGCTGCACGATGTTGGGGCGTGAGCGGAAGACGGCCTAACGGTGTGCGGGACCGTAGCCCAGCTTCATGGAGACGGTTGCGAATGGTCCTCGCCGATACCCCAGGAGCAACAGTGTCCCTAATTTGCTGGGAAGTGGCGGTGCGGTCCCCTACGGCACTGCGTAGGATCCTACGGTCTTGGCGTGCATCCGTGCGTCGCTGCGGTCCGGTCCCAGGTCGACGGGCACGTGCACCTTCCGCCGACCACTGGCGACAACATCGATGTACTGTGGAGACCTCACGCCCCACGTGTTGAGCAATTCGGCGGTACGTCCACCCGGCCTCCCGCATGCCCACTATACGCCCTCGCTCAAAGTCCGTCAACTGCACATACGGTTCACGTCCACGCTGTCGCGGCATGCTACCAGTGTTAAAGACTGCGATGGAGCTCCGTATGCCACGGCAAACTGGCTGACACTGACGGCGGCGGTGCACAAATGCTGCGCAGCTAGCGCCATTCGACGGCCAACACTGCGGTTCCTGGTGTGTCCGCTGTGCCGTGCGTGTGATCATTGCTTGTACAGCCCTCTCGCAGTGTCCGGAGCAAGTATGGTGGGTCTGACACACCGGTGTCAATGTGTTCTTTTTTCCATTTCCAGGAGTGTAGTTATGTTCGACTATTTGGAGACCATTTGCAGCGATTCATGGACTTCATGTTTCCAAACAAAGATGCAGTTTTTATGGATGACAAAGCGACATGTAACCAGGTCCCATTTGTTCGTAATTTATTTGAAGAGCACTCCGCACAGTTCGAGAAAATGATTTCGCCACCCAGATCACTCGACATGAATCCCATCGAACATTTATTGGACATAATCGAAAGGTCAGTTCGTGCACTAAATCCTCCAGCGGCAACACTTTCTCGCAGTTATGGACGGCTATAGAGGCAGCTTGGCTCAATATATCTACAGGGGACTTCCGACTTGTTGGGCCCCATTCCATGCCGAGTTTTTGCACTACGCCGTGCCAAAGGAAGTCAGACACGACATTAGGAGGTATCCCATGACTTTTGTGAACTCAGTGTATTACTATGGTGATTTTTCTCTAGACAGAGCAAAGTCAAGAAAGTATTTTTTCATTCGGAAGAAAAAATTAGTGACCAAAAATTTATAAAAAGATCGCGCCACACCGAGAAACGCCTTTGTTTCAATGACTGCCGCGCCCATTCGCGTCTCATATCCGCGACACACTTGCATTATTCGCGATAATACAAAAAGAGCTGGTCTTCATTGAAGGTTTGCGATGTCCTCCGTCACCACTTTCCATACGGAGCACAATTCTCCAGAGGAGGACGGACAAGTGTCATGAAGACAGTCTAGTTACAAGATTTGTTGCATCTTCGAAGTTTTCTGCCAATGAAATGCAGTCTTAGTTTCGCCTTCCCCCACAACACTTTCTATATGGTCATTCCAACTGAAGTTGTTCATAATTTTCATCCCTACGTATTTAGTTGAATTGACACTTTTTAAAAATTTGTTTGCTTAATCTGGTAACCGAAATTTAGCGGATTCCTTTTAGTACTCATGTTGGTGACTTCTCATTTTTTATTGTTTAGTATCAATGCCACTTTTCATAACATACACGTAATATAGGGTGTATCAAAAAATCATACGATTCTTTAAAAAAATCAGCTATTATGTTATTTGGTATACGTGCATGAACAGCCTATTGTTTGAAAGAGCAAACTCTCGAGTTTTACATGGTACTCGCTAGGTAGCAGCAGTTTGCGCAACTTCAGTTCTAGTAAAAATATTATCGGGACAACAGAAAGCGTTGTGCGAGTCAGTAATAACTGTTCATCGTGACTTTCGTACTAGGTATGGTGTGGATCCTCCTACGGCACAGAGCATTAGACGATGACATGAACAGTTCCGAGAAACAGGTTGTCCGTGTAAAGGCAAATCGCCGCGTCGTCCCCGAGTGTCCGACACAGACGTCTAATGCATTCGCCACAGTTTCACAAGGAGTCCGCATAAATCAGTTCGCCAGGCACATCGACAGCTCAACATGCCCGCGATGTCTGTCTGGCACGTGTTGCGTCGACATTTACGCATGAAACCATACAAAATTCAGCTACTGCAAGCTCTACGGAAAGGTCACAAACAACAAAGTGTGGAGTTCTGTAATTTCGTTCTTGACAAGGTGGAGGATGACTTTTCTTCCACGCTTTGTGTTTAGTGACGGGGCAACATTCCATTTAAATGGAAAGGTGAACCGTCACAATGTGATAATATGGGGTACGGAACAACTACATGAAGTTGTACAACATGAGAGGGATTCTCCAAAATTTAATGTTTTTGTGCAGCTTTACGGGAAAAGGTGTATGGTCCATTTTTCTTTGCCGAGAACCCTGTTACAGGGAGCACATATCTCGATATGCTTGAGAACTTTCTTTTCCCGCATTTGGAGACTGATTCGAACGACTTCATTTACGAACAGGATGGGGCACCGCCACCCCGGCATCTGGAAGTGAGGGAATTTTTATATCGAAGGATTACTGAACGATGGATCGGTCGCTCTGGACCAAATCATTCAGCCATACATTATTGACCTCCAGGGTCACCAGACCTGACTGTATGTGATTATTTCTTTTGGGGTTTACGAAAGACTGTTCATGTGCCTCAGTTACCAACAATGAATGAACTGAGACATTGCATAACAGCAGCTGTGGAAGTTTTAACTCAAGACATGCTCACTGGAGTGTGGAAACAATTTGAATACCTCATTGACGTATGCCATGGGTGTCAACGGGGACATGTTTAACACCTATGAAAAGCTATTAAAAAAAGCTGTTTGAGTTTCCCGTTCGTCAAAAAAAAAAATTCATTGTATATTTTTATCAGAGGTCCCGTAACCCTTACGGAACGCCAGATATCACTTCACTTAGCTCCAGTCTGTCACCTTACGCCAGTTATTAAAGTCTGTGACTTTCTTGACAGCGTATCACGAATTCAGTCGCGCAATTGCGCCGATTTTCCACCCAACTTGTTTAGAAACCACTTATGAGAAACGGTGTCAAATTGCTTCTCGAAATGTATAAATATGATATCCGTTTGAGATCCTGTTTCGATAGCAGTTATCACTCCGTCACTCAGTGTAAATAAAGAGCCATTTGTGTTTCGCAAGAGGGGTAGTTTCTGAATCCGTGGTGGTTGTGTGTCAAAGCTTCTTTTTGTGTGTTACATGATGCTAGAACACAGTATTTGTTCCAAAATCCTACTTGAAACTAACCGCTACATTTCACTGTCAACGTGTAATAATTTCTCCGAATGCATGGTTTACTTTTGTGTTACGATTATTATCTATTAACTTTTGATTGTCCGTTTTTTATAAATAGTTAAGTAGGCACAGTCGTCGTCTTGCTTTTCCTCGTATGGGCCGATATACAAGAAGTTCGTGTATAAGATTGTAATTTGATTTAAGATGAAATGATAATTCACTTCAGATTAAAAATGCTATTTTTTCATAATATTGTGTTTAATTCCATTCACTACCAGTTTTTAAACTGTTTGGTGTACTGTTCAGCCTGGTGAATATATTAGAAGTGCGCGGTTTGGTGACGCTACTATCACGCCCCACCAGTGCGCTATGAATCGTTTACGGATTTCTACATTTGTATGTCGAGCATGCAGTCTGGGTCTTGACCAACTTTCACGGATGTTAGAAGACATTCCCTTGCAGACTAGGAGGAACCTGTGGTACGAACACCATGAATGCTCAGACCACGGCGCACAAAGTACTGCAGAATGTCTTTACGAACTGTCCCCAAATTGCTGGACTGGACGCGGAGGACCTGTACCTTTGCCAGTCCTTTCCTCGGATCTGACGCCTGTAGACCTTTTTCTGCGGGGAAATCTACAACACGCTGTTTAGAAGTTCATACGAACTACATCCGATGACGCACGACGACGTATTACTGCAGTCTGCTCGGGCATCTCCGCTGAAATGGTGGCGTGCGTGCAGCAATGCTTCTATACCTGTCTGGAAGGCTGTATTGCCGCTGCCGTTTTTCATTTTGAACACAGCCTGTGATGGTCAATCATCTTGTTACTGCTCAGAATCCACATAAGCAGTCTACGCAGTTGTGTCGTTCTTTAGTGTGTGCTACCACGGGTATTATGCAAGAGTCTGCGTGAGAACTTTTTGGTAAACGATATCCCGTAAATAATTCTCACTATAATCCTGCAACATCCACCACTGACATTTTAGTTTACCCTGCGTTTAGTTTTATAAAGTCAATATGCATTGTTCTATTTCAAAAATGTGTGTCTGCACAAAAATTATACCTTCTAAGAACTATTAACGTTTGTCTGTTGGCTAACAGTGGGAGCCCGTGACTACCAGTCCGTTGTGTGAAAACCGTGCATCAATAGCACAGTTTCACATGATTCACCTTGTTTACCCTACAAAGGGCTCTCTCTGCGAAGATCTACGGAACTCAATAGTAATTTGTCATCTAATCTATGGCACTCCCAATACCAAGAAAAGCCGCCTACTAAGGACAATTTTGGCTTAAGAAAGACAGGAATCTACACCATCCCTGGCGAACGTACTATATTAGACACTTTACGAACAACCAGAGAAGTTTAAGTTCAGTGCGCCGAACTCTAACGCTACACTAGTCCGGGACACCCGAGCAATTCTGAAGTAGATGAAAACCATCTGCAATACTCGCAAGCCACGGAAAGTAATGCTGAGGAAGACTCCCAGGTTCTCGGACTCTATCATAAAGGATATTATTGAAATCGAGCTGAGCGTAAACCTGATGAATAAAGTACGGTCAAAACGAAGTCAGCAAGGCAAGGGACACCCTGCTGAAATGGATGAGGACAAAGCGGCATCTGCAAGCAGTGAAGAGGGTCTGCGACTGAAAATAATGATTGCACTTCCTCGGCACATCCTTTAGTGACGGACAACACCTCGGGGTGGGGGGAGTACGGCAAAGGGGGTGGGGGGAGTACGGCAAAGGGGGTGGGGGGAGTACGGCAAAGGGGGTGGGGGGAGTACGGCAAAGGGGGTGGGGGGAGTACGGCAAAGGGGGTGGGGGGAGTTACGGAAAAGGGGGTGGGGGGAGTTACGGAAAAGGGGGGAGTTACGGAAAAGGGGGGGAGTTACGGAAAAGGGGGGGAGTTACGGAAAAGGGGGGGAGTTACGGAAAAGGGGGGGAGTTACGGAAAAGGGGGGGAGTTACGGAAAAGGGGGGGAGTTACGGAAAAGGGGGGGGGGAGTTACGGAAAAGGGGGGGGGGAGTTACGGAAAAGGGGGGGGGGAGTTACGGAAAAGGGGGGGGGGAGTTACGGAAAAGGGGGGGGGGAGTTACGGAAAAGGGGGGGGGAGTTACGGAAAAGGGGGGGGAGTTACGGAAAAGGGGGGGGAGTTACGGAAAAGGGGGGGGAGTTACGGAAAAGGGGGGGGAGTTACGGAAAAGGGGGGGGAGTTACGGAAAAGGGGGGGGAGTTACGGAAAAGGGGGGGGGGAGTTACGGAAAAGGGGGGGAGTTACGGAAAAGGGGGGGGAGTTACGGAAAAGGGGGGGAGTTACGGAAAAGGGGGGGAGTTACGGAAAAGGGGGGAGGTAAGGAAACTGGGGGGGGAGTAAGGAAACTGGGGGGGAGTAAGGAAACTGGGGGGGAGTAAGGAAACTGGGGGGGAGTAAGGAAACTGGGGGGGAGTAAGGAAACTGGGGGGGAGTAAGGAAACTGGGGGGGAGTAAGGAAACTGGGGGGGAGTAAGGAAACTGGGGGGGAGTAAGGAAACTGGGGGGGAGTAAGGAAACTGGGGGGGAGTAAGGAAACTGGGGGGGAGTAAGGAAACTGGGGGGGAGTAAGGAAACTGGGGGGGAGTAAGGAAACTGGGGGGGAGTAAGGAAACTGGGGGGGAGTAAGGAAACTGGGGGGGAGTAAGGAAAAGGGGGGGAGTAAGGAAAAGGGGGGGAGTAAGGAAAAGGGGGGAGTAAGGAAAAGGGGGGAGTAAGGAAAAGGGGGGGAGTAAGGAAAAGGGGGGGAGTAAGGAAAAGGGGGGGAGTATGGAAAAGGGGGGAGTAAGGAAAAGGGGGGGAGTAAGGAAAAGGGGGGAGTATGGAAAAGGGGGGGAGTATGGAAAAGGGGGGAGTATGGAAAAGGGGGGAGTATGGAAAAGGGGGGGAGTATGGAAAAGGGGGGGAGTATGGAAAAGGGGGGAGTATGGAAAAGGGGGGAGTAAGGAAAAGGGGGGAGTAAGGAAAAGGGGGGAGTAAGGAAAAGGGGGGAGTAAGGAAAAGGGGGGAGTAAGGAAAAGGGGGAGTAAGGAAAAGGGGGAGTAAGGAAAAGTGGGAGTAAGGAAAAGGGGGAATGGAAAACAATGTCAGCTACATTGGGTCTTTATGTGGAATCAGCAGCGACAAGTGAAAATATGTAACAGGCCAGGACTCAAACCTCGGATCTCCTGCTTACTCGGCAGTTGTGTTAAGAAATGCACCACCTGGATACAGTTTTTATCGCAAATGCACGAATATCTCTGTACACTACCCGGCTGATCTCCACTTTCACGTAGCGCCACCTATCTGCAGTCCCGCCCATGTCCTCCACGCTCGCTGCTTTTAGATTCCTGCTGGAGGTCAAACGTAAATGTGCATCGGCACTGAAGGCTGTGATTAATTGGCCTTAGAAGCAAATCAATTACATGAAAATTTTACAATACTTTGATTCACATCTTGAATGGAAATAAAATAGTTCATCAAAAATATGTGATTGCATATTACTCCCGCAGTTCAGCAGTGCTGCAGGCATGGCGCAACTTAAATCTACCAGTGGCAGTATGTACGTAGTTTTGAAACTGCGAGGCAGATTAAAACTGTGAGCCATATAGGAACTCGAACCGACTCAGTTGTAATATGACAGAAAGTAACAAAACTTAGGAAACAATCCGCAAGCTGCTTTCTTCCAGTTGCATTAACTCAGTAACGTGTACACAATGGATTCTGTTGTTGAAAAACAGCATAGAGATACTGCAAGAATGAATCTGCATAGGTATGTAGTGCATCGTGTCTGGAGAGCTCATGAGAAGACAATGCGGCAATCTTTCTTTTTTTAATGGTTCGTAAAGTTCTGAACTCAAATGCCAATCAACTAAAGTCATTACATGCAGCTCTCAAAAGTTAGAGAAAATCTTTTTCTTCTTCTTCTCCCGACTTTCTGTTTGGCTTTGTGCTAGAATGACGCCTATAAGGAGGGCAGTCCAAGTTTGACTCGCAGCTGGAGCAAATTTTTAAATAAAGGTGCATGTCCCATGCGTATGTTATTCGAAAATTCGTAAGGGTAAAAAAATTACAGATATTTTCAGTTTAAATAACTTTTTACAAAAATAAACCGTTACTTAAGAATTTATATTTGCAACAAAAATTGGATTTTTGTGTGCGATATGTAATTGGAAATAACACGCTGTCCTTTTTTCACAAAAATGACAACTGTGTGTTAATTAGTATATACCTGATGGAATTATGTTTAAACGACGTCGGTGTTCGAACTGAAGGGAAAAAATTGTCCAAGTGCTACCACACGCACATACACGATTTTTGCCTGTTTTCGATGTAGATACCGAAAGACATCGGTACTGGGAAGTCCAAGGCTGGATCAGAACCTCTACAGTAGTTCCTGAGACTAGCCAGGACCCAGAAGAGCAAGGGAGCGGGAGACTTCAGTTTATTTATGTACGTAGTGAAGATTTATTAAAACTTTTTGTTCGCTTACTAAAACACGTCTAATACTTACATTTTATGTTTGTATGCAGTAATGTTTATCTATTATACAGTTGATGGATGAGGAATGCACTGTATGTTCTAAGAGCAGAAAGATATATTTGTGGGATATAATTGAAATTTAACAATTTTCAGATTTTTTTTTACTTTATTTGTATAGTGAAACCTTGCTTCATGCTAAATTTTATGATCCTGTTTCAACAGAAAGTACACTATACGTTTTGGTTAATCAGTTTGTGTCAAAATATGACAACTGGACGAAACTTATGACTGAACTGACTTAGAAGCTCAAGGCCAAGGAATAATAGAATGTAGAATGTGACAAGTTTGAACTTTATACGTCTACTCGTTAGACACACACACACACACACACACACACACACACACACACACACACACACACACACACACAAGGCCTCTGCTTTTACAGGTTGAGGCCCGGAACCCTAAAATAACGAGAAGGTAATGACCTAAAGTGATACTAACCAGCGATCTGGTGATTTACCAGTCTCGAGCGCTAATATTTTTCTTTTTTTCTTTTCTTATATCTTTAGATATTTCACGGAAATGCTCGTAGAACATGCATTTCTATTTAAAATTTGCGTAGGCCAGGAACCGAATCCAGGACTCCCACATATATGGCACATTCTATCCCACACCCACGCAGCTTGTCGAAAATATTCGACGTTACTTTAGGGTCGGATTTCTCTAAAATTTGAGAGCTGCAGCGGAGTGCTTCTAGCGACTGATATTTGAGTTCCGAACTTCACGTACAATAAATATTAAAATTTAAAAAATCCGACTGCCATGTGGTCCTCTTCTCAATTAGATCATCGACCACGAAAATAAGGTACTGGGTTCGAGTTCCGGTCTGCAACAGAGACGTAAGGAAGTATCTATCAAGACGGTTTTCAAAGAAAACATTGTAAATATGAATCAAACACTGCTCCAGTAATGTGAAGTTCATTAGTTTCCTCATTACGTCTGATGACTGTTTTAAGTAATATTTTATACGATACAGTGTCCAGAATCCTTGAGTTTCTGGAAGTTCATGAAAATCAACGTGAATTCCGCGGAACAGTTTGCTGTAAAGGAACTTACGTTTATTTCTTAGCCTATTGTTCTGCGTACCTTGATGGAATGTGATGGACTTCGACGCATTTTTTCAGATAAGGTGCAGTGCAGCTCGTACAAGAAGAGACCTGGAAAGAAACAGATTTTGGAGTAAATATATTTGTAGAGAGCCTTCAGATTCAATGAACCACTTATTTGTTTTTTCCTTTAAATTAATTCAGTCTATTCTTTCTAGCTATTTTATACTTTAGTTCTTTCAGCTCTGAATCTATACAACAACTGAAGCTTCCTGCATTTCTCGCGATAGATTTTAGTTGTACCATCCCAAAACCCGAACGATAGTTACAAGAATATAACTTGGTACAATGTGAATTATCACTTCATAACAGTTTTCTGCTGTGTTGTCGTGTCCCCTAACGTTTGTCATTTCTGATCAGTCATGGAATTATAAAGAGATATTGGAAAATGTGGATTTCTGTGCTGAGAGCAGATACTGTGACTTTTACAACTTGCATCAAGATCAAAACATGTTGTTGGCCTTAGCACATATGTTTACATGAATTTCTTGTTGTTTCTGCATGAGAACCCACCCCCAAAATTTGTTCAAATATTGCACAGCGAGTCCCAGTATGAACCCAAGTGTATACGCTTCTTATTTTTCCGTATTAGTACATCATCTACTATACAAGATTTAGACAGTTCTTTACTGCGCGATTTTCTTATTTTCCTATACTACACACTTTCACTGAATTTGGCTGGGTCATTGGAAATGGAGAACTCTTTTCTTATATTTCAAAAGTAGGAAAGGATACCAGAGCCCCAAAGTTCAACTGTGAAGGAATCCGACAAGGAATCTACCGTGACATTTCAAAAGCAACCATTCTGCATTTCCCTGGAGTGGGTTAGACAACTGCGAGAAACATAAAACTGGCCGGTCCGAGAGCAATGTAGGCCACACTCCATCCAAATTTCAGTCCAGCACCTTAACTTTGTGCTACCTCGGTGTTTGCCTGTAAGTGGAATGCATAAACTTAGACGTGACACCCAGTATCAACGAAAGTTCACTCAGAAAGTGATTGTTTAAAACTCACAGGTTTAGCGGGACGTAATGCAGAAGGAATGACGTCGTCACGTCCGTGGTAGCCTCACCTACTCGACTTGGTAAATGTCTGAACATCAGTAGCTTACTAGACTCATTATCAAACCAACGGTTTCTAATTGAAGTAAAATTATACGGAGTGTCAAACGAAAAAAATGTTGGTTTGAGGATACCTTAATGCGGAGGCCGCAGCATATTCTGTTGGATGGAAAGTCAAACATGTATGAAGGACGTTCAATAAGTAAGGAAACATTCTTTTTGAAAGCAGGTTGGTTTTATTTAGTATTCGAATACACCGTATTATTCCCCACTTTTTTGGCTAAAAGAACCCTGTTTTTCAACAATCTCCGTTCAATGCGACGTCCTCACGCCACACTACTGGGAGAACCTGTATGCCAGCATGGTACCTCACTGATTGACAACTCCCCCCCTCCCTACATCTACATACATACATACATACTCCGCAGTCCACCATACGGTGCGTGGCGGAGGGTACCTCGTACCACAACTAACATCATCTCTCCCTGTTCCACGCCCAAACAGAACGAGGGAAAAATGACTGCCTATATGCCTCTGTACGAGCCCTAGTCTCTCTTATCTTTGTGATCTTTCCGCGAAATTTAAGTTGGCGGCAGTACAATTGTACTGCAGTCAGCCTCAAATGCTGGTTCCCTAAATTTCCTCAGTAGCGATCCACGAAAAGAACGCCTCCTTTCCTCCAGAGACTCCCACCCGAGTTCCTGAAGCATTTCCGTAACACTCGCGTGATGATCAAACCTACCAGTAACAAATCTAGCAGCCCGCCTCTGAATTGCTTCTATGTCCTCCCTCAATCCGACCTGATAGGGCTCCCAAACGCTCGAGCAGTACTCAAGAATAGGTCGTATCTGTGTCAAGCGCTACACTACTAATGGAGTATTCAAACATTATGGGATTCTTTTCCCTATTCATCTGCATTAATTTACATTTATCTGTATTTAGAGTTAGCTGCCATTCTTTACACCAATCACAAATCCTGTCCAACTCATCTTGTATCCTCCTACAGTCACTCAACGACAATACCTTCTCGTACACCACAGCATCATCAGCAAATAGCCGCACATTGCTATCCACCCTATCCGAAAGATCATTTATGTAGATAGAAAACAACAGCGGATCCACCATACTTCCCTGGGGCACTCCAGATGATACCCTCACCTCCGATGAACACTCACCATCGAGGGCAACGTACTGGGTTCTATTACTTAAGAAGTCTTCGAGCCACTCACATACTTGGGAACCGATCCCATATGCTCGTACCTTAGTTAGGAGACTGCAGTGGGGCACCGAGTCAAACGCTTTCCGGAAGTCAAGGAATATGGCATCTGTCTGATACCCTTCATCCATGGTTCGCAAGATGATATGTGAAAAAAGGGCGAGTTGCGTTTCGCAGGAGCGATGCTTTCTAAAGCCGTGCTGTTGCATGGACAGCAACTTCTCTGTCTCAAGGAAATTCATTATCTTCCCTCGAGCCACGTACTGCTTCCCACCAAGTGCAACCTTCATTGAACCAAACAGAAGGAAGGCACAAGATCGGGGCTGTAGTGTGGGCAAAGAGGAACAGTCCAGTGAAGTTTTGTGAGCTGCTGTCGGGTGTGCAGAATTGTTCGAGACCTCGCATTGTCATGAAGTAGTAGTTCGGAAGCATTTTTGTAGAGATGAACACACTGAATTCGTTTCTTCGATTTCGCGACGATAGCACAGTATACTTCAAAACTGCTATCTGCATCATGAGGAAGGACACCAAACAGAATAAACCCTTCACAGTCCCAAAAGACCACCGCCATGACTACCAGCTGAGCGTGGGGCTTTGAACTTTTTCTAACACTAGTCGTTCCTTTCCTGTTCCACTTGCAGACAGAGCGAGGTGAAAGGTCTGTGTCTGTCTCTGTCTCTTTCTGCATGAGCCCTAATTTCTCTAACCTTATCGTCGTGGCTCTTACACGAAATGTACGTTAGTGGCAGTAGGATCGTTAGGCAGTAGCTTCAAATGCCAGTTCTCTGAATTTTCTCAGTAGAGATTCTCGAAAATCCCTCCAGGGATTCCCATTGCAGCTCCCGAAGCATTCCCGTAACACCTGCGTGTTGTTCTAAACTACCGGTAACAAATGTAGCTGTAGTCCTGCTAATTGATTTGATGTCCTCCTTTAATCCAACCGGGTGCAATCCCTAACACAAGAATAGGTCGCACCAGCGTCCTATGTGTGGTCTCTTTTCCAAATGAACCACACTTTGCTAACACTCCAAACTAAAACCGGCCATTCACATTCCCTACCACAGCCCTCACATGCTCGTTCCATTTCATAGCACTTTGCAACCTTAAGCCTAGATATCTGAACGATGTGATTGCATCAAACTGGGCGCTATTGGTGCTGATTCGAACATTACAGGTTTCTTTTTCCTATTCGTCAGCAGTAACTTACATTTTTCTACATTTGGAGCCAGCTGCCATTCATTACATGAAATAGAAATTTTGTGTAAGTCATCTTTTATCAGCCGACAGTCACCTGCCTTCGGCAACTTCGTGCACTACACAGCGTCATAAGGAAACATCAGATTGTTGCCCACCCTGTCTGCAGATGATTTGTGTTTACAGAAAATAATAGCGGTCCTATCAAAGTTATGTGGGGCACTCCTGACTATACCCTTGTCTCTGACAAACACTTGCCATTGAGGACAACATACTGGGTTCTATTACTTAAGACGTCTTAGAGCCACTCACATATCTCTGAACCTATTCCGTATGCTCGTACCTTTGTCAACAATCTGAACGTGGACATAGAAGGGCAGCTTAAACAGTCACAGGACTGAAACTTCCTGGCGTATTAAAATTTAGGGGTGGACCAGGACTCGAATCTGAGATCTTCGTATTTCGCTGACAAGTGCTCTATCTACTGAGCTATCCAAGCTTAACCCACGACCCGCCCTCATAGCTTTACTGCCGCCATTATTTCAACCTATGTATCCGCAGTAACCTTTCTTCCAGGAGAGCTAATCCTGCAATGTATGCAGCAGAACTTCTGTTAAGTTTCGAGAGTAGGACATGAGGCACACAGTTTTCATCCGTCAGGAAATTTCGAGACAGCGCACACTTCTCTGCAGAGTGAAATTTCATTCTGGAGGCACGGGACTGTTTGACCAAAGCACGGCAGAGCTTCCCAGAAATGCTGCAAAAACCTGAAGACCGACGTGAAGTAACCAACGGAACTCTTGTTATATAGGCTCGAAGACCAGTGGTGAGTAAGGAACCTAGGAATATTCTACGAGGGCAGTTCAATAAGTAATGCAACACATTTTTTTTCTGAAACAGGGGTTGTTTTATTCAGCATTGAAATACACCAGGTTATTCCCCAATCTTTTAGCTACACAACACTATTTTTCAACGTAATCTCCATTCAATGCTACGGCCTTACGCCACCTTGAAATGAGGGCCTGTATGCCCGCACGGTACCATTCCACTGGTCGATGTCGGAGCCAACATCGTACTGCATCAATAGCTTCTTCATCATCCGTGTAGTGCGTCCCACGGATTGCGTCCTTCATTGGGCCAAACATATGGAAATCCGACGGTGCGAGATCGGGGCTGTAGGGTGCATGAGGAAGAACAGTCCACCGAAGTTTTGTGAGCTCCTCTCGGGTGCGAAGACTTGTGTGAGGTCTTGCGTTGTCATGAAGAAGGAGAAGTTCGTTCAGATTTTTGTGCCTACGAACACACTGAAGTCGTTTCTTCAATTTCTGAAGAGTAGCACAATACACTTCAGAGTTGATCGTTTGACCATGGGGAAAGACATCAAACAGAATAACCCCTTCAGCGTCCCAGAAGACTGTAACCATGACTTTACCGGCTGAGGGTATGGCTTTAAACTTTTTCTTGGTAGGGGAGTGGGTGTGGCGCCACTCCATTGATTGCCGTTTTGTTTCAAGTTCGAAGTGATGAACCCATGTTTCATCGCCTGTAACAATCTTTGACAAGAAATTGTCACCCTCAGCCACATGACGAGCAAGCAATTCCGCACAGATGGTTCTCCTTTGCTCTTTATGGTGTTCGGTTAGACAACGAGGGACCCAGCGGGAACAAACCTTTGAATATCCCAACTGGTGAACAATTGTGACAGCACTACCAACAGAGATGTCAAGTTGAGCACTGAGTTGTTTCATGGTGATCCGTCGATCATCTCGAACGAGTGTGTTCGCACGCTCCGCCATTGCAGGAGTCACAGCTGTGCACGGCCGGCCCGCACGCAGGAGATCAGACAGTCTTGCTTGACCTTGCGGCGATGATGACATACTCTTTGCCCAACGACTCACCGTGCTTTTGTCCACTGCCAGATCACCGTAGACATTCTGCAAGCGCCTATGAATATCTGAGATGCCCTGGTTTTCCGCCAAAAGAAACTTGATCACTGCCCGTTGTTTGCAATGCACATCCGTTACAGACGCCATTTTAACAGATCCGTACAGCGCTGCCACCTGTCGGAAGTCAATGAAACTATACGAGACGAAGCGGGAATGTTTGAAAATATTCCACAAGAAATTTCCGGTTTTTTCAACCAAAATTGGCCGAGAAAAAAAATGTGTTGCATTACTTATTGAACTGCCCTCGTAGGTGCCCCATATGTATTCCCTTATGGACTGTGGCAATGGGACTGGTTGTAGCTGGGCATGCAGGATGAGTGGACTCACCCCTAAGGCGGCAGCGGCCCACCCTGGTAAGCGCCAGCAGCTGCAGCAGCTCCCGGCACAGCGACTCCTTCAGCTCCAGGTCCTCGTCGCTCAGCTCTGCAACAACACACATCAAGCGCGTTACACAGAGTCAGCGATTTACAAGTGGGGTGCACCTACAGCCTCTCCGCAACTGCAGTACTCTGCCTGTTGTGTGTGCCACTCTAGGGCTGTTTACCGATCTGCTCGTGTGTGCTGGACCGAGCTCACGCATCAGCGGTGAGCAACCGGGTGGTTCACGAGTAGCTGTTTGGGACGGGGAGGGGAGGGGGAATAGGAACAAGGTAGCACAGCACTATTTTCAACGAATTTACTCTACGGCAACTCACTTTGGTTCAAATGGCTCTGAGCACTATGGGACTTAACATCTGAGGTCATCAGTCCCCTAGAACTTAGAACTACTTAAACCTAACTAAGGACATCACACATCCATGCCCGAGGCAGGATTCGAACCTGCGACCGTTGCGGTCGCGCGGTTCCAGACTGAAGCGCCTAGAACCGCTCGGCCACACCGGCCGGCGAACTTACTTTGGTTCTGCGGCGATTTAGCTATTTGGTGTGGCTAATTAAAGCATATCATTTGCGATGCTACTACCCGAATTTACTGTATTATTATTAGACCATGCCTCATTGGACTTCCAGAAAGCGGCTCTCACGTGTAATGGGTTTGAATAGACACCCTATGGTGATCCAACAACTACACAGAATTTTTGAATAAATAATGATAATGGCGAGTAATAAATTTATTTTTACGTCTATATTTGATTATTAGTAGCACTTATAATCTCTTTGAAGTAACTGAACAGGGAGCACTTAATTCTGTATGTTTGATATTGCCTAGCAGGAGGAAATTATTCATTTAAAACAATACCACAGCCTGAAATCGTTTCACAATACATAAACACACATGATAAACACTTTAACTTGTAAACTACACAAATTGTAATTACTGAATTTAATGTTATTCAGCTTGCATTGTGCTGAAGGCACAATGTATACTGTGGTGACAGCAATTTCCTTGAACGCTTAATTAAAGGAAGATATAGATCTGCTTGTCAATATAGTTACTGGAAACACTAATTGAGAATCACGTTGCTCGGACGGAACCGAGCAATTTTTGACTATGGCAATGTACTGAAAAGCCACCACATCGACGTGGATAGTAATTAAGGTGGCACAGTACCTGGCATCTTCCATCCGTTGCATGAAGCGGCGTGTGCTGGAAATTTCGGCGTTAATTCCGACTATTTTCTCTTGTAATATAGCTACGCCGATACTGACGCACCATAACTTTTCACTGATGTTGCAGCACATAGAAATCACTGGATATGGGGTAATAATGAGCTATTTCCTTTAAATAATTGATTACACTCGGGGAATGCAATTTAAACCACAAAATTATTGTTGCCCCCAAACTTTACACACTGTACAGAACTTGGTTTGGCTACTACGCAAACTGATTCACAAAATATAAATGTACTGGTAATGGCGTCGGTGTAACAACCACTGTTCATAATAATACTCTTTTAAGATGACTTCTAGTTCATTGCTACCGAAGTGAGCTCACCAATGGACCTCATCAGTTACTGAGATCACAATACGCCGTTGGATGCGGCTACTGGTCCCTTCACACCTCCCCATTGGCACAAGCAACTCGTCGCAATTAACACAGCATTGCACCATGCAGTGCCATGTACCTCAGAGCGCAAAACCGTACTATTTTGCCACTTACAGCCCATCTCCGTCGAAATACAGCGTCTTTCATGCCCTAGTGACCATTTAGCTTGTAGCCATACGATAAACTAAGTCCATATCTGTTTTCAGCTCACTTCTAAATGGTCTGTTAGCAACATTACCGTAGCACACACCGGCAGACACTTTTACGCCACTTAACACTTGTTCTGCCTCAGAGCTACGCCAACTTACTTCTACCGCCAATATTACGCGCCAACCTGTTCATTGTTCTCATTCTCGGGGTTCACCCACACCCCACACCTAAACATTATTTTACATTACGCCAAGTTCTCTATTTACAATTAAACATACCATAGCATTACAATATTCAATTACAGTCATTTTCATATATTACATTTATATTTTTACTACACGTAACAATAGTATTTAGTTTAATTCTTTTGTTATTTCCCTATCAGAGTGCAGCACAAGCCAGACACTGTCTCCCGCATAGCGTTCTTTAATTTAGCTGCCACCAGGCGGAAGCACTTCCGCTTTGCCTTCGATTCTAGCCCACAGATGGCATAAGCGTCTACTTTCTCTACCGTTGCGCCTTGACTATGGCTGGCATTCACTGGACGGAACGTTGTCACATTACACTGATGAGAAAAAGACAAATGAAACATTTCTTTTAATGGCAAAAATGGAGGAACTAGGTGCAGAACGTGACAGTTTTTACGACTGATGCTGCCTTGTGGTGAATGTGGTTTTTGGACGAAGTTTATACTGACAACTTGCATTTCATGACTATTTGACTTACATGCCAAACATCAAAACACAGGATGACAACGAATTTTACTTATTCTGCTTTCACTAAAGCATCAGTGTCTACTTCCTGAATACTGCTAATTCCAAAATAAACTTTTAAGCTGAAGTCTGTTAGTAACCTTTTTAGGGCAGATTTTGCATTCTCCACTGAGGAAAAAAGCAACTCGCTAAATATGTAGGTCCAAACCCAGACATAATCGTAGCTGCAAAACTTGCGAAGTCGTGGAAAGTTACATTGAGCAATGTTTTTATACGATTCTAGAAGATTCATTTTATTACGAAATTTTTCCCTCCACTCCCTCTTGCACTGCAGCTAGATAAATTCCAGTGGTGTACAAGCTGCCGCACATTATTAGCGGAAGGGGCAGGCTACTTTACTCTCAAGTGACGCTGTGCTCAACCCAAGCAAGTTAAAGGAGTGTTGCTTGCCTGCCTGTCTTTTCGCTGTAGGTTAGAGGTTAGGTTAGCTTCAGAAGTTGATGAGAAATCTTTCTATCCGAGTATCACAAGTCGAGGCTCAGTATAAAAAATATTCGTTTTTGGTCACTAGACCAGAAAATTACTCCTTTACTTGTAGACGTTTTGAGGCTTTTCTTTGTTTATTTTAGATATGAATAGTTTTTTCTGCAGCTTCTTCATCTCTCAACTAGAACTTTGTGTTCTCAATTTGACCCATCATCAGTTCACCTCTAATGCATGTTTTTTGTAGTAAGTGAAACTATCTCTGAAAATCGAGATCCTCTCCACCTAAGAACCTGAACAACACTGTTGTACTGCAATGCCAATTTAAGGTTTTGAAAGTATTGTTTCTGTAACTTTAGTGTGTTTAGCTAAATGCGATCCCAATTATACCAGTATTAATTTTCCAGGATGTGTATGGCATGTTAGCTTAATGCATTATAAGTGGCCAAAATAGTTCATTCTGAATTCTCCAGATGCATTTTAGGAACTACTAAGTTTGCTTTTTGGTTTTCATATTATGTTAATCTAAAAAATGTGTCTGAAAGAATAAGCTTTCATTGCACTACTCTGCATACTACCATAATGCAGTTTTTAATACCCACTAATCCATATTTTTTCCTATTTCGGTCAATGTTTGTCCTAAATGTAGAAAGCCACTATACTGCTAAATGGCCTGAAGTCCCTAGCATACATTCCGAAACACTTTTCAGTCTAAGTACAAAATATTTATGGAATAAGGAAACTCCTCGTCAAATTTGCAAACATGTAATTCGAGGTTCCCGAATAAGTGTTTAGTAACTTTTTCCACAATTTGTAGTGGGAGACGCCTATCGATTTATTTGGGGCTGCAACACAAACATACGAACAATTTTTTCTGTGCTGGAATTTGACTGCTATGTATTCCTCAATTTTTAATTTCTGCTCAGTCACCTTTAAGTTGGTGTGTTCATTTTATTGCTCCCACTGTTAACTGAGCTGCAGTAAAACTGCCTAAGGAAAATATACCTAGTTAGTCATGTTGGATTGACAACGCAACCTGTTAGGTGCAGCAGATTGAACAGTTCCCGTGAAGCTTGCGGAAAGCCAAAGTTGGCCTACCTTAACCACTGTGCTTCAGTACAACGTACAGAATGAGCTGTTTTAATGGGTGCGGCGGAGATAGCAGGCAGGCTGGAATGAGAGAGTGTACACTTCTTATAAATTCTAATTGTAGGTAGGCATCCTGCAGTGACGTAAGTAAGTTCCTGATACTGGTCTGATGGATCTTTGCGTGGACGTTCCTAACCGGGCCTTACTACTGTTATTCCATCAATTTAAAAAGAGATAGTCTCAAACACGGCACAATTAAGTATGTACGCTTGAGTCTAAGGTTAAGGTGAACTCAACAAGGGGAAGTATCGGCCTGTAGTAGTTGTAGGGACATTCTTCTATGCGTGTCGATATGAACCACAGGCCAATACAGATAAATAATGACAAGAAACCATGTTGGGATGTGTTCCGTTCGAATAAAAAAATAAGCTTGAAGATCGGAACACTTTCAAATCTCTCCGCTTCGCAGTGCTCGTAAACTGAAGAGGGGACGTCGTACGTTGGACCAGACTTCCGAAAATGTGGCCATAAACAAAATAGTTGAGAAAGCTCGATTAGTAGGTTCGGTAGATTTATGGTGGAAGTATAACAGAATCCCGGTCTTAGAAGTGGCCATGTGTTTCCACAAGATTTCAGGTCCAACGCTGCATTCATCTGTGAGCGACGCGACGTATTAGCTAGGCTGGAAAAGTACTGCGTCGTTAGGAAGAAATATTTTTGTTCAGTGAAATCAGACCATTTTTTAAAAAAAATTGAGTGTTCCAGAAGGTATTTACTTGATTACGATATTTATTTCGTCTTTAATCATTTATTAACAATCACTTTTTGATAATTAACTTCTTACCGGAATCCAAGCAAAAAATTGTAAAATGCAAGCGGAAAACAATGAAGTTTTAGGTCCCATGACATTGCGCCTTATTTTTCTTTCGGTCCTGAAGTATGTACTATTACCTTTACGAATCAGCCTTAAAATCGAGCTGTCAGTCGCAGCTTCGGCTTTGAACTATTTCTTAAGTGACAGTTGCAAAATGACGTCATTTACACTGAGAAAAAGGAAACTGACACCGAAAAGTTCAGAAACTATGCCATTGGAACAGCCAGACATTATGTCTAAAATTTCCCACGATAAAATATGACGAGAGTCCATAAACTGTTGATCCATGGACCGCATATAATTGCTTCTACACTTTCAATAATAGGTGAGGTGTTGGAAGATGGACGGGTATCAACAAACAAGTTAGTAGGGCAAGCTTTATCGGAACGTCTTCTCGCGTGCGAAAGTATGGAGGATGTGCTGCGGAGAGTTCAGGCAACAACAGAGACATATTTCTTCCTTGCGGAAACTTCCTTTCAGGAAAGTAAAATGTCTGTCGTCGGAAGCTATTGCCCTCTTGGTACCTGCTGCAGACGGTTACGAAGGATCAGAGGCTACGCATGATGAACATGATACAAATGTGAATGAAGATGATGATGAAAATGAGGACGAACAAGAAGCACAAGAGGAAGATTAAGAAGATCTAAAACTTTTAATTTTTGTTACTGATATATACTTACCGTAATGAAGACTGTTATAGAAGTAGTTTTTTAATGAAGTTTGCCATTAAAACGATAAATGTTCACCGACAGTATTTTTGTCCACTTCAGCATTTTTCCAGTTTCTTTTCGCCTTATTTGATCCACGGATCTGAATTTTTCAGTTTTGATATAAAAATATCAGAAGTGCCTGCAACCCTACTACATTCATTTTTTGCCATATTTGAGCAATTTTGAAATGTTTGCCAGGTTTACAGGATTCTGGCACATTGTGCACGTTCTAATGACATCACGTAACCTCTTCATCCGACTTCAACAATGGCTGAAAGGATGAGACACGTTGGGAACTAGGAGGGCTGACTGCTGCTCAACGGTCACTCTGCGCTCTCGACTTCGAAGAGGACCCGACGACCGAAATGTTGTCCATGCCACAGACTGCTCCAGAGAGAACAGGTCAGAGTTCACTATCTCCTCGATACAATGAAGCGGGAGATTTAGAAGTGATCTCATCTTAAAACTTATTTTCCATATACACGTTACGTTTCCGGTCACGATTTATAAAATGTATCTTCTACGTCCGCTCTACAACTACTACAAGCTTGTAATGGGAACTGTGAAACATCCTACATACATACATACCATACGTTCGTATAAAAGGTGAATATCTCATACACAGTGAACTTCTGACAGGTACGGGAACGCGGAATGAACAAAAAGTAAACAAAATTGTTGAGGCTTTCGTGGCCACTTGTTGACAAACTGCCTATTGGCTTCTGTCTCGGGTTCTTCGGCCGACGTTCATCTAATGATTTTTCTGACGTTTCGCCAGCACGAGTGGCTGGCATTGTCAAAGCTTCACCCTCCATTGCCAATGGTGAACTGGAGCCGAGCTCGCGGCCGCAGACTATATGTACCTGGCGCGCCAACGTCCGAGGGCTTCTCCGCGGTCATTTCCGGTGCGGTTCTCCTCTTGCTACCTGCGACGGTCGTTCGCTGCAGTGCGGGAAGCCAGGATCCGTTTACCTTAAGGCTTTCCTCTTTCTCGTTCAAACTGTTCGCGTGTTTTTGTATTTCTACAGCTTCTCTGAACAAGCGCGTGTGATAGTGGTTCTCTACAGCCAGAACTTCCGTGTCGGCGAATTTTATTACGTGGTCGGTCTCATTCAGTGCGTGTTCTGCCACGGCCGATTTCTCCACCTGCCCCAATCTGCAATGTCGCTTATGCTCCTTGATCCTGGTGTTAATGGATCGTCCAGTCATTCCGACATAAACTTTTCCGCATGTGCATGGTATGCGGTATATTCCCGACATTGCAAGTGGGTCTCTTTTCTCCTTCGCCGATCTAAGACACTCTTTGATCTTCCTTGTCGGTTTGAAAACCGTCTTTACGCCATGTTTGCGCAATATACGGCCGATTCTGTCCGTCACTCTGGGAATGTATGGCAGAAAGGCCGTACCCGACATTTCTTTTTCTGGTTCTTTACTTCGCCGAGTGTTTGGCTCAGTTACACTTCTAATATAATTTGTGGAGTACCCATTGCTCCTCAGGACAGTTTCCAGGTGTTGCATTTCTCGTTTGAGGTGTTGCGGCTCACATATTCGTCCTGCTCTCGTTACGAGCGTACTAATCATGCCTCTTTTCTGGCTCGGGTGGTGGTTTGACAGTTTGTGCAGGTATCGGTCCGTGTGAGTCGGTTTTCGATACACGCTGTGTCCCAGGTTTTCGCCGTCCCTTGTGACCAGCACATCTAGAAATGGCAGTTTCTTGTCCTTTTCTACTTCCATGGTAAATGTTATGTTGGCATGGAGGCTGTTCAAGTGTCTTAGGAAGTCACCGAGCTGTTCTTCACCATGGCTCCACACCACGAAAGTTTGAACAGTTTGAACAAGAAAGAGGAAAGCCTTAAGGTAAACGGATCCTGGCTTCCCGTACTGCAGCGAACGACCGTCGCAGGTAGCAAGAGGAGAACCGCACCGGAAATGACCGCGGAGAAGCCCTCGGACGTTGGCGCGCCAGGTACATATAGTCTGCGGCCGCGAGCTCGGCTCCAGTTCACCACCGGCAATGGAGGGTGAAGCTTTGACAATGCCAGCCACTCGTGCTGGCGAAACGTCAGAAAAATCATTAGATGAACGCCGGCCGAAGAACCCGAGACAGAAGCCAATAGGCAGTTTGTCAAAAAGTAAACATATACAAATTAACGACGTAGATAGGTAGGTAGATTTTATTATTTTGTTTGTACTTCCTATAGTTCGTGTTTACTGGAGGAGATAAAAGAAATCCTCCTGTTACGTGGCACAAATGTCAAAGGTGCACCGTTTCCTCACTGCGGGGCCTTTAAGCGTAACACTGGGCTTCCCGTAAGCCGTCAACTCTGTAAGGGGTAGTAAAATGTAATGTGTTGCACATCAGATTCCAGTGTCACATGTTGCTTACGAAGCAGTCAAAACACACTTTAACACTGGCGGTTCACCACTATTCAGTAATTTGGATTTTCTGTACTACAACTGCATGGTATGTCACACGCACTTTCTTAGCCTGCCGGCTGAAAGTCACTCTTCTCTAAAATGCCAAAACTTCCGTAAACTTAGTTTACACCGGTATCATTCGCTTCCGACCTATTCATCTTCTCAGCAGAAGGCAATTAAAAAATTTTCACAAAACTACTACTAAACAGGGCGGTAAGTATTCACGCTGCTAAAGCTGGATTGTGACACCTCGAGAGCACCGCAGGCAGTTATCTCCCGGTTCTGGAACGCGTGGTCGTTCTCTTCTGACTGAAACATGCTGTAGCCAATTAATTTCATAGCTTTTCACCGAAAGCACGGTAATTTCCTTATCTGACTAGTCCTCAGCAAAGAATTTAATTGGTTCACAAGACAGTTTTTATTTTACGAAGATCAAACTAAAAAATACAATGTTAGTGACAGTTGAAAGGGTTTTGTTTCTAGAATATCTAATTCGCCTATTATACAGTTACAACATTATGCAACGTATATGATTACACAACGTGAGTCACTCTCTCATTCATCATTAGTTATTGACAACATCCAAAATTCATTCAGACAATCGTATAGTCACAGTGCATTGAGCCTCTCTCTTTGACAGCATAATGAATGAAATAAGCGGCGAAAGCGGCGAAAGCGGCGAAAGCGGCGAAAGCGGCGAAAGCGGCGAAAGCGGCGAAAGCGGCGAAAGCGGCGAAAGCGGCGAAAGCGGCGAAAGCGGCGAAAGCGGCGAAAGCGGCGAAAGCGGCGAAAGCGGCGAAAGCGGCGAAAGCGGCGAAAGCGGCGAAAGCGGCGAAAGCGGCGAAAGCGGCGAAAGCGGCGAAAGCGGCGAAAGCGGCGAAAGCGGCGAAAGCGGCGAAAGCGGCGAAAGCGGCGAAAGCGGCGAAAGCGGCGAAAGCGGCGAAAGCGGCGAAAGCGGCGAAAGCGGCGAAAGCGGCGATTCAAAAAATGGCTCTGAGCACTATGGGACTTAACATCTGAGGCATCAGTCCCCTAGAACTTAGAACTACTTAAACCTAACTAACCTAAGGACATCACACACATCCATGCCCATGGCAGGATTCGAACCTGCGACTGTAGTGGTCGCGCGGTTCCAGACTGAAGCGCCTAGAACCGCTCGGCCACATCGGGTGGCTGAAAATGATGAAAACAACACAGGCCAAAGAAAAATGTTTGGGAAAACTTTACTTGGTAACTGATCTTTCTAGATTTTTATAAGCCGAGTCCAAATATAGCCTTAGTTTTTTGTATCACCTGTAGTTTTAGAGTAATATGCTTTTTATTATCCTTATATATAAAATTCTCATGTCAAAGTTTTAGTTGCCATACTCCTCCGAAACGGCTCGATCAATTCTGATGAAATTTCACATGTATATTCGGTAACTCTGAGAATCGGTCGTAATTTATTTTTACAGCCCTAAGTGATAAGGGTGGTCCACCCAAAAAAATTTTTTTGACAGAACTTTTTATTTTAATTTTTTATGATGTAGCATTAAAAAATACACACAACCCTAAATTTTCACCCTTATACCACCAACCGCTATTTTTAATAGCGATTTTAGTAATTTAATAATTTTCGACCCCTGCAGATAACTGATCAATTATCACTTGATCAGTTATCCCCACAAAGTGTCTACCAGTGTTAGTCTTTCACTATTCAATAGATAAGTAATTGAAGAAAACGTACCAAAAGCAACAACTAATATCCCTCTGAATCTACATAACTAGACCGAGAAGTTTAACTAGGTAGCACGCGTCATTCGCCAAACCGACATTTAGGCTTAGCACACACACATCGATTTTTAACGTACAGAAATATAGTGTACGATCAAATTATTTTAGTGGAACAAAGAAGTTCCTATGCTCTCCTTTGTTCCTCTAAAAGAATTTAATCGTACAATATTTTTACGTACGTTAAAAATCGATGCCTGTGCGCTTTGCCTTATCTTATTCATAATGCTGGCGAACACGTTCCGACGCGAAATTGCCGCTATGTTTGTATGCTAATGGATGAACCGTGTATCGGCTGCAGTTGTTCAATCCGCGCGATCTACCGTAGAAACACGAACTAATAGTGGCCGATACTGCTGGACTTCCCCCTAAGCCTTTCCTCACTCCCTACACAGTTTTTGGTCATTATTGTTGTTTGTGTCACGAGCTCCCGCCAACAACTACTATTGTGTTACACGTATACATTATTATAGACTAGAGACAATTTATACAGCAAAACAACACTTACCGGGTCAGCTGTAACATTTAAAGATTTTCAGAGGCTGAACGAAGTTCGCCAGGTATATCTAGTATAGTATAAAGACCCTATGCTACACAGTAAACGGGGAAATTAATGAAACGCTTTGTTACAAAATAAGTTTGGTTTGTATTTACAGTAAGCTACTTAAAACAATGATATGTGCTACCATAGGTTCCACTTGTCAGCTGGAATTGGTTTGTATTTTCTCTCTTTTTCTTTAAAGCTTCTTTTGTACTTTTTTCTATGATGAGTAGCTTGCTGAACTTCTCGGTTAAGTGATCAACAGTTGTCCCCCTTCGTGTTGGTGTTCCAGAGTCCTTGGTAGCGTTTCTCCATCACTAGTTTTTGATGAATCAATAAACTGCCTCCACTCTTCCCTTTTGTATTCAATACAAAACACATCCATAAGACTGGGACTGTCTGAGCAGTACACTAAATCACCTTGCTGAAACATCTTTGAAAATTGCTGCTCTCTTTCTATACACGTATATTCTAGTTGCAACTGTCAATAAGTTCTTTTCTTTTAATCTAGAGCCAAGCAATTCAGACTTTTCTTTCTTTAAGCCCAGATCCCTAACCAAATCGTTAAGCTATGTCTGAGTAAATAATTTGGGTTATAGACTTTCTGTATTACAATGGAATTCATCATAATCTGGTTCATCTGAATCAGATTGTGCATCAGAAAATACTTCTGCTGGAATAGAATTTAAATCATCTGGTGGCTCAGGAACCAGCAAATCTACACCATGCCCTACTGGTCGGATGGCGGATGGAAGGTTAGGGTAGATTATTACCTTCTTGTTTTTTGAATTATAACCTGTAATATCAACACGGCAGAAGCAACAATCATTAGAATGATTCCTTGGCTCCCTCCTTATCAGAAGAACAGCAAATGTAAAGGCTTTTTTCTCCTTTTTGGACCATTTCCTCAGATCTTCAACACACACCTAACATACCTTATGCAGCGCCCAAAATTTATCTTTATCAAGTTTAGATCCAAAGTATGACAGATAAACCTATTTCACAAAGTCTGCAATGCTGCTTTGGTGTTTTTTAATCACAAATTCACCACCAATACAACAAACTGTCAGCAGACTCCTTACAACCACGATTAAGACATTGTACTCAGCGTATGTACAGGAAACTGGAAAGTGAGGTTAGGTGGACAGTGAACAAAACACCATCTGTTAACACAAAAATCGAATCGACCTTTTTGCCAGCGAATGTTGTTCAACAGTGCTACCAACGTCATCTACATTCATTAACCTCGTTTTTAAATTATTTTAACTATATAAAAGCTGTTAAATTCTTTAAATTTAACTGTAAGATGTGAATAAATGATGGGTGATACAGTTTTTTAAGTATCATATTTGGATTTCCCACACTAAAGAACATAGGGTTATAAGGTATTTTTCAGCAAAAAAGTTTTTTCCATCGTTGACCAGTGTAATGATTGATTGCTGCTGGAAACATTACATAGCTTGAATTTTCATGAACAAAATACTGTTTAACTGAAATAGTGTTGGCTTTAAGCCATCTTAGGCACGCACAGAAATATGTTAGTGTGTCAGAATGTTGCTCGTAGTGGAAAGTTATACCATCTAGTTGTTAGTACTTAATTTTAGTATCTCCGAAGTTATTTCAGGTATAGAACAAATTCCTGAAACTTCTTTACGATTGGTGCACGGAAACAACTTTTAATAAATCACAAGTTGGTATACGATTTATGCTATCTGCGAAGTGTATAAGTCTGCCTATAGTCCGATTGAAATTACTTGATAGTTGACACTTTACGCGTTTTAGATGGTTTCTTCCAGCCAGCGCTCAACGTAACGTCCGATCCACTACCCGTTGCCACACAGCCATTACAATTAATTCACGTCCAATTCTTTTCCAGTTTCCTTTCTTGATGTGTTTGGATCCCTTCTTTCTGGTCTTTTATCTGGTATTTCATCACACATGATAACTACACCAAAAACACACACATACCAACGAAATACACACGTTTCATACACTAGCTAATCACTGCTGCATTATTCAGCTCAAGACACGATTCAGCGTCACATAGTCAGTAATTGTAATCACAAAGGTTGGCTTACATTAGATGAGTTCCACTTTACGTGAAACCTAAATTTTGATGGCTGCAATTAATCGTTGCCACTGCATCACAGGAGTCATAAATGCAAGAACCTTACGCATTATAATGGCGTAGCACAGTCTTTAGTGTATAAACCTGACAAAGATCATAGGCTCGGATCTCGTCATATGCAGTGAATATATTTTATTTTTCTGAACCTAATCAAAAGACTGATTGTTTTTATTCAGTTAATTGGTTTAAATGTAATTTTTTATTTCAAATACTTTGCCGCGTCATTAGCATCATATTGACTTTATTTGCTCTTATTTACCTCCTTCTCATTCTCTTTTACATTTGGTATCCTCTTGTGGCGCCCATGATCTACAACCTATAGCCAACGCGGACTGTTCATCAGTTGGTAAAGCGACAACTCGTGTAGCCAGTGAGAGGAGAATTTTTTCTGTCTTGAGCTATCTCGTAGAGCTTAGCTTTAAAGTCCGTGAACAAAGCGAGTGTGATTTTAGTTCTGCTGTAGATTGCTGATCGCCATTTTCTAGGATGCACTGCACGTCACAAAGATGCGATTAGGCCATGAGTTTAAACTCAGTGCTACAAAAAGCGTCGTCTACCACAGTTAAGTCGTTCGTTATTTAAAGTCAGCTGTATGTGTATGTCCTATGAGCGGTAGCTCATGTGACAACACTGTAGGGGACGAGCGACAGTAGCAAGAAATTTCCCATGGCTCCCCAGTCATCAATGACAAAGAGACAGCACCAAGATCGATATCTGAGTTGGTCCGTGAGGCGTGGTGGGATGGCGAATTTGCAGTGCGCTGTCTGTGAAGGCAACGGGTGGGGGGGGGGGGAGTGGAAAGAAAAGCAACAGGAGGAGGGAATGGGTAAGCAGAGCAACGGGGGGGGGGGGCGGAGCAGAGCGACGGGGGGGGGCGGAGCAGAGCGACGGGGGGGGGCGGAGCAGAGCGACGGGGGGGGCGGAGCAGAGCGACGGGGGGGGCGGAGCAGAGCGACGGGGGGGGCGGAGCAGAGCGACGGGGGGGGCGGAGCAGAGCGACGGGGGGGGCGGAGCAGAGCGACGGGGGGGGCGGAGCAGAGCGACGGGGGGGGGCGGAGCAGAGCGACGGGGGGGGGCGGAGCAGAGCGACGGGGGGGGGGCGGAGCAGAGCGACGGGGGGGGGGCGGAGCAGAGCGACGGGGGGGGCGGAGCAGAGCGACGGGGGGGGCGGAGCAGAGCGACGGGGGGGGCGGAGCAGAGCGACGGGGGGGGGCGGAGCAGAGCGACGGGGGGGCGGAGCAGAGCGACGGGGGGGCGGAGCAGAGCGACGGGGGGGCGGAGCAGAGCGACGGGGGGGCGGAGAAGAGCAACGGGGGGGCGGAGCAGAGCAACGGGGGGGGCGGAGCAGAGCAACGGGGGGGCGGAGCAGAGCAACGGGGGGGCGGAGCAGAGCAACGGTGGGGGCGGAGCAGAGCAACGGTGGGGCGGAGCAGAGCAACCGGGGGGGCGGAGCAGAGCAACGGGGGGGCGGAGCAGAGCAACGGGGGCGGCGGAGCAGAGCAACGGGGGCGGCGGAGCAGAGCAACGGGGGCGGCGGAGCAGAGCAACGGGGGCGGCGGAGCAGAGCAACGGGGGCGGCGGAGCAGAGCAACGGGGGCGGCGGAGCAGAGCAACGGGGGCGGCGGAGCAGAGCAACGGGGGCGGCGGAGCAGAGCAACGGGGGCGGCGGAGCAGAGCAACGGGGGCGGCGGAGCAGAGCAACGGGGGCGGCGGAGCAGAGCAACGGGGGCGGCGGAGCAGAGCAACGGGGGCGGCGGAGCAGAGCAACGGGGGCGGCGGAGCAGAGCAACGGGGGCGGCGGAGCAGAGCAACGGGGGCGGCGGAGCAGAGCAACGGGGGCGGCGGAGCAGAGCAACGGGGGCGGCGGAGCAGAGCAACGGGGGCGGCGGAGCAGAGCAACGGGGGCGGCGGAGCAGAGCAACGGGGGCGGCGGAGCAGAGCAACGGGGGCGGCGGAGCAGAGCAACGGGGGGCGGCGGAGCAGAGCAACGGGGGCGGCGGAGCAGAGCAACGGGGGCGGCGGAGCAGAGCAACGGGGGCGGCGGAGCAGAGCAACGGGGGCGGCGGAGCAGAGCAACGGGGGCGGCGGAGCAGAGCAACGGGGGCGGCGGAGCAGAGCAACGGGGGCGGCGGAGCAGAGCAACGGGGGCGGCGGAGCAGAGCAACGGGGGCGGCGGAGCAGAGCAACGGGGGCGGCGGAGCAGAGCAACGGGGGCGGCGGAGCAGAGCAACGGGGGCGGCGGAGCAGAGCAACGGGGGCGGCGGAGCAGAGCAACGGGGGCGGCGGAGCAGAGCAACGGGGGCGGCGGAGCAGAGCAACGGGGGCGGCGGAGCAGAGCAACGGGGGCGGCGGAGCAGAGCAACGGGGGCGGCGGAGCAGAGCAACGGGGGCGGCGGAGCAGAGCAACGGGGGCGGCGGAGCAGAGCAACGGGGGCGGCGGAGCAGAGCAACGGGGGCGGCGGAGCAGAGCAACGGGGGGCGGCGGAGCAGAGCAACGGGGGCGGCGGAGCAGAGCAACGGGGGCGGCGGAGCAGAGCAACGGGGGCGGCGGAGCAGAGCAACGGGGGCGGCGGAGCAGAGCAACGGGGGCGGCGGAGCAGAGCAACGGGGGCGGCGGAGCAGAGCAACGGGGGCGGCGGAGCAGAGCAACGGGGGCGGCGGAGCAGAGCAACGGGGGCGGCGGAGCAGAGCAACGGGGGCGGCGGAGCAGAGCAACGGGGGCGGCGGAGCAGAGCAACGGGGGCGGCGGAGCAGAGCAACGGGGGCGGCGGAGCAGAGCAACGGGGGCGGCGGAGCAGAGCAACGGGGGCGGCGGAGCAGAGCAACGGGGGCGGCGGAGCAGAGCAACGGGGGCGGCGGAGCAGAGCAACGGGGGCGGCGGAGCAGAGCAACGGGGGCGGCGGAGCAGAGCAACGGGGGCGGCGGAGCAGAGCAACGGGGGCGGCGGAGCAGAGCAACGGGGGCGGCGGAGCAGAGCAACGGGGGCGGCGGAGCAGAGCAACGGGGGCGGCGGAGCAGAGCAACGGGGGCGGCGGAGCAGAGCAACGGGGGCGGCGGAGCAGAGCAACGGGGGCGGCGGAGCAGAGCAACGGGGGCGGCGGAGCAGAGCAACGGGGGCGGCGGAGCAGAGCTGGGGGGGGGGCAGGGGGAAAGCAGTGCGACGTGGGGGGCAGGGGAAAGCAGTGCGACGTGGGGGGCAGGGGAAAGCAGTGCGACGTGGGGGGGAAGGGGGAAAGCAGTGCGACGTGGGGGGAAGGGGAAAGCAGTGCGACGTGGGGGGAAGGGGAAAGCAGTGCGACGTGGGGGGAAGGGGAAAGCAGTGCGACGTGGGGGAAGGGGAAAGCAGTGCGACGTGGGGGGAAGGGGAAAGCAGTGCGACGTGGGGGGAAGGGGAAAGCAGTGCGACGTGGGGGGAAGGGGAAAGCAGTGCGACGTGGGGGGAAGGGGAAAGCAGTGCGACGTGGGGGGAAGGGGAAAGCAGTGCGACGTGGGGGGAAGGGGAAAGCAGTGCGACGTGGGGGGAAGGGGAAAGCAGTGCGACGTGGGGGGAAGGGGAAAGCAGTGCGACGTGGGGGGAAGGGGAAAGCAGTGCGACGTGGGGGGAAGGGGAAAGCAGTGCGACGTGGGGGGAAGGGGAAAGCAGTGCGACGTGGGGGGAAGGGGAAAGCAGTGCGACGTGGGGGGAAGGGGAAAGCAGTGCGACGTGGGGGGAAGGGGAAAGCAGTGCGACGTGGGGGGAAGGGGAAAGCAGTGCGACGTGGGGGGGAAGGGGAAAGCAGTGCGACGTGGGGGGGAAGGGGAAAGCAGTGCGACGTGGGGGGAAGGGGAAAGCAGTGCGACGTGGGGGAAGGGGAAAGCAGTGCGACGTGGGGGGAAGGGAAAGCAGTGCGACGTGGGGGGAAGGGGAAAGCAGTGCGACGTGGGGGGAAGGGGAAAGCAGTGCGACGTGGGGGGAAGGGGAAAGCAGTGCGACGTGGGGGGAAGGGGAAAGCAGTGCGACGTGGGGGGAAGGGGAAAGCAGTGCGACGTGGGGGGAAGGGGAAAGCAGTGCGACGTGGGGGGAAGGGGAAAGCAGTGCGACGTGGGGGGAAGGGGAAAGCAGTGCGACGTGGGGGGAAGGGGAAAGCAGTGCGACGTGGGGGGAAGGGGAAAGCAGTGCGACGTGGGGGGAAGGGGAAAGCAGTGCGACGTGGGGGGAAGGGGAAAGCAGTGCGACGTGGGGGGAAGGGGAAAGCAGTGCGACGTGGGGGGAAGGGGAAAGCAGTGCGACGTGGGGGGAAGGGGAAAGCAGTGCGACGTGGGGGGAAGGGGAAAGCAGTGCGACGTGGGGGGAAGGGGAAATCAGTGCGACGTGGGGGGGAAGGGGAAATCAGTGCGACGTGGGGGGGAAGGGGAAATCAGTGCGACGTGGGGGGGAAGGGGAAATCAGTGCGACGTGGGGGGGAAGGGGAAATCAGTGCGACGTGGGGGGGAAGGGGAAATCAGTGCGACGTGGGGGGGGAAGGGGAAATCAGTGCGACGTGGGGGGGGAAGGGGAAATCAGTGCGACGTGGGGGGGAAGGGGAAATCAGTGCGACGTGGGGGGGAAGGGGAAATCAGTGCGACGTGGGGGGGGAAGGGGAAATCAGTGCGACGTGGGGGGGAAGGGGAAATCAGTGCGACGTGGGGGGGGAAGGGGAAATCAGTGCGACGTGGGGGGGGAAGGGGAAATCAGTGCGACGTGGGGGGGGAAGGGGAAATCAGTGCGACGTGGGGGGGGAAGGGGAAATCAGTGCGACGTGGGGGGGGAAGGGGAAATCAGTGCGACGTGGGGGGGGAAGGGGAAATCAGTGCGACGTGGGGGGGGAAGGAAATCAGTGCGACGTGGGGGGGGGAAGGGGAAATCAGTGCGACGTGGGGGGGGGAAGGGGAAATCAGTGCGACGTGGGGGGGGAAGGGGAAATCAGTGCGACGTGGGGGGCGGAAGGGGAAATCAGTGCGACGTGGGGGGGGAAGGGGAAATCAGTGCGACGTGGGGGGGGAAGGGGAAATCAGTGCGACGTGGGGGGGGAAGGGGAAATCAGTGCGACGTGGGGGGGAAGGGGAAATCAGTGCGACGTGGCGGGGAAGGGGAAATCAGTGCGACGTGGGGGGGGAAGGGGAAATCAGTGCGACGTGGGGGGGGAAGGGGAAATCAGTGCGACGTGGGGGGGGAAGGGGAAATCAGTGCGACGTGGGGGGGAAGGGGAAATCAGTGCGACGTGGGGGGGGAAGGGGAAATCAGTGCGACGTGGGGGGGGAAGGGGAAATCAGTGCAACGTGGGGGGGGAAGGGGAAATCAGTGCGACGTGGGGGGGGAAGGGGAAATCAGTGCGACGTGGGGGGGGAAGGGGAAATCAGTGCGACGTGGGGGGCAGAAGGGGAAATCAGTGCGACGCGGGGGGGGAAGGGGAAATCAGTGCGACGCGGGGGGGGAAGGGGAAATCAGTGCGACGCGGGGGGGGAAGGGGAAATCAGTGCGACGTTGGGGGGGGAAGGGGAAATCAGTGCGACGTTGGGGGGGGGAAGGGGAAATCAGTGCGACGTGGGGGGGGAAGGGGAAATCAGTGCGACGTGGGGGGGAAAGGGAAATCAGTGCGACGTGGGGTGGGAAGGGGAAATCAGTGCAACGTGGGGGGGGAAGGGGAAAACAGTGCAACGTGGGGGGGGAAGGGGAAAACAGTGCAACGTGGGGGGGGAAGGGGAAATCAGTGCAACGTGGGGGGGAAGGGGAAATCAGTGCAACGTGGGGGGGGAAGGGGAAATCAGTGCAACGTGGGGGGGGAAGGGGAAATCAGTGCAACGTGGGGGGGGGAAGGGGAAATCAGTGCAACGTGGGGGGGGAAGGGGAAATCAGTGCAACGTGGGGGGGAGGGGAAAGCAGTGCAACGTGGGGGGGGAGGGGAAAGCAGTGCAACGTGGGGGGGGGATGGGAAAGCAATGCAACGGGGGGGATGGGAAAGCAATGCAACGGGGGGAAAGGGGAAAGCAATGCAACGGGTGGGGGGGGTGGGAAGGGGAAAGCAATGCAACGGGTGGGGGGGTGGGAAGGGGAAAGCAATGCAACGGGGGGGGGGGTGGGAAGGGGAAAGCAATGCAACGGGGGGAAAGGGGAAAGCAATGCAACGGGGGGAAAGGGGAAAGCAAAGCAACTGGTTCGCCTCGATGGGCTATGACTCCAACACCTTCAGCACAAATGCACTATCACGTTCGACCCCCTGTGGGAATATCAAAGCAGCGAGCATTGAGGACATGGACAGAGCTTGTGAATAGGTTATGCTAGGCGGTCATGTGCGGTATTGCGATCAACACTGTATTTGGGTGGCGCAATGGTTAACTTAACTGCCTAATAAGAAGATCCCAGCACACATTTTCGCTCGTCGTCGCTGACTCTACACAATTGCTGATGCAGCTGGCATCATACATTCCTCCCTTTCCCTTTCTCCCTCCCTCCACCTTCAATTTACATAATATGTACCACAGCTGCGGATTTCGTGTGGTGTCTTCCCTTTCATATAACAGTTTCTTTAATTCCGACCTTAACCATGTGTCACACAGTGATATGATTTTGCAGTGATATGATTTTGTAGTGATTTTCAGTGATGTTTGTGGATACTACCTGCGAAATGACTTTGCGAATGCAGTTAGTAGTAAAGAAATAAGTCAAAACGTCATGCTTGATGCTACGGACGTGGGTACATAAACGAAGAAAAAAAGAATAGAAACAATAACCGGGTTTCGAACACTGGCTGCAAAAAGCGAGAAGCCGTAATGCTAGCTAGCTCGTGTGCCACCATATCAGCTGAGATTACCGCGCGATAAAATGCATGTAAATTACGTCGAGTATCCACGGATAAACCAAAACCAGTGTTCGCTTATTTTGTCCCCTCTTCCACTCGGTGCAATTTCTGGGAAATTGGGTTATGGCACTTGCCGAGTTCTCTTAGTAAGTCGTCGGCCGTTTAATACCTGCGTCCACCTCTATAAATCTACAACGATTTCATACTTTGGAGATACCGAATCACTCGCCTCGGCAGAGCCGGCAAGCAGCACAGACACACAGCGAGGACAAATTAGCTGTAAATGAGGCCTGTCGCTAGCGCTCGGTCAGCGTGGCCGCGGCCTTTCAGCTGGCGGCTCCCCAGCAGTGCGTCCCAAATTGACGTCGGCGACGGGCATCGGCAAGTGGCGTGGCCGGGCAGTGGGCACCTGGCCGCCGTAATATATAGGGCCGAGCTGCCGCTGCCGCCGGGGTTATACTTAGCGTCACTCTGCTGCATATCGGTGGCAAACCACCCGCGCAGACTCCGTCAGCGGCTATGTTCCCGGACACATCAAAGGGAAGATCCTCTGCCAACCAAGTCTCTTATTCCGTAGCAATCGGGCGAATACACAAAAGGTTTCTTCACTTGTAGACACCTGAATGGTGTGAACAGACCCTGTCTCATACCCCTAAATAGTCTATCTGATTTGCAATAAAGTGTTACGGAGATCCCAACGACCTGAATGGCTATCTCTGGAGAAAAAAATGTCTACATCTATATTCATACTCCTCAAGCCACCACACAGTGCGTTGCGGAGGATACGTTGCGCCACATTTAGTCATGTCATTTCCTTTCCTGTCCACTTGCAAATGGCGTCAGAGAAAAACGATTGGTTACATGCTTCTGTGCGAGCCATTGTTTGTCTTCTATTAGTGGTTCATATATGAATGGTGGCAATAGCGTTGTTTTGCTGTCTATTACAAATGCCAGCTCACTGAACTTTTTGAATCTTATAAAATTTCCACTTTGCAGCAGAATGTGTGCTCATATGAAACTTCCTGGCTGATTAAAACTGTGTGCCACACCAGGACTCTAACACAGCAACTTTTCCTTTCTCAGGCTAGCGCTCCACCGACTGAGCTACCCAAGCATGACTCATAACCCATCCTCACAGCTTTAGTTCCACCAGTGTGTCATCTCAAAAAAAAAAAAAAAAAAAAAAAAAAAAAAAAAAAAGAAGCTTCACATGGCTCTGAGCACTATGGGACTTAACTTCTGAGGTCGTTAGGCCCCTACAACTTAGAACTACTTAAACCTAACTAACCTAAGGACATCACACACATCCATGCCCGAAGCAGGGTTCGAACCTGCGACCATTGCGGTCGCGCGGTTCCAGACTGTAGCGCCCACAACCGCTCGGCCACTCCTGTCGGCGGGTCATCTCAACTTCTGAGAAGTTTGAAAGGTAGGAGATGAGGTACTGGCGGAAGTAAAGCTTTGAGAACGGGTCGTGAGTCGTGCTTTGGTATCTCAGTCGGTAGATCGCTTGCCCGTGAAGGCGAAAGTCCTGAGTTTGATATTCAGACCAGCACACAGTTTTAATCTGCCAGGAAATTTTTAAACACTCTTTAGCGAAAAGGACGTCGTGTTCCCTCTAGGGATACCTTATCTCATGGAGCATTTTCTTAATGATCATGAGTAGATCTAACCACCTGTGACAAATCTAGCGTAACTTTCGATGTCTTCCCTAAATCTGACCTGGTGGGGATTCCAAATACTCAATCAGAACTCAAAAATGGGGCGCAATAACTGACTGCTTGGTTGACTGTGGGCATGTTGATAATCGCATTGTGGGGCACTCAACTGCGTGGTTATCAGTGCCCGTACAAATTCCCAACCTCCAGTCTCGGCACTTGCATGAATGATTATAAAATGAGGACAACACAAACACCCAGTCATCTCGAGGCAGGTGAAAATCCCTGTCCCCGCCGGAAATCGTACCCGAGACCCCATGCTCTGGAAGCGAGAACGTAACCGCGAGACCACGAGATGCGGACGGCAGTCAGGCGAGGGACCAAATAGGGAGGCCTCAGCCCACGATCTAAGGTGATAAACTAAGTGAAGAACAATAAACAGCACATTCTAGTCGATGGGAAAGGGAAAGAGGCAAAAGAAACCTCAGGGCAGCAGAAAGAGTAAAGAACAGTAAGGGGGCGGGAGGGGGGGGGGTTGAGGAAGGGCGACAGCCCAATGGCACGCAATGTGGACGACACCAGGGAAAGAAGAAAAGACGAGAAAATGAGAAAAAACGGCACAAGACAAAATGTAGGAAAAAGGGGGGAGGGGGACACGCCCATCGCTGGCCTCCAGGCCAGGCTGCAAGCTGACGTCTTATCCACGTCCTTGTTCGACACTTAGGCACCTCAGGGTGCTGAAAACTGCCTGGCCGGTAGGAAGGAGATCTGACGACCACACGACTTCCGACAACACGCGGTTGGGTCATCGAAGGTCAACATAGAATTGTGTCTGGGATCGAGCGAACTCCAGCAGCTAGTATGATACCATTCGTGCCGCTGCGCAGACGACGAGCTGACTTGGCAGCCTTCAGCGGGAATCCAACACGCAACTGAACGAGGCACTGTGTAGAACAAGACGACTGTAAACATGGTTAATAAATAACTGAACTTTGACAATGTTTTACTAGCGCCAGAGACGCTTCACAGGTATCCAATTGCTGTCTTGACTACATGCAGAGGAGTCTCCGCGCGGTCCCTCTGAGGCACCTTAACCCAGTAAAAACAACCATTTTAAGCAAAAAAATACTGCTGGGGAGACAGAGTTCTTCCGACTAATCGGTACAGAATCGAACAGATATTTCTTCAGGTGTAGATGCCTTTCCTTTGTTGAGCGATCCTGTTGATTTTACAGATATATTACAACATTTCTGCCATTTAGACCCTCGTGTTACGCCTGAAGAAAAACGACCGCGTTAAGATCTTGCATGCTGAAAATTTCCGAACACGAAATTCAGATACTTTAATAATTTTCAAGTTATGTCAGTGTGGTACTGAACATATGCAACACAAAGTTAGTTTGCATGGCAATCCTTCGCAGCAAGCACAGAAATACTTTTTTTTAAAAAAATAAAACCGCCTTTTCTTGCTGCAACATTTTTCCCAGACGCTTTTCGCCTTTTTCTTCTCTAAGGTTTCTTCAGTGGAATCTAGAATGATACAGTTATGTTATTTTTAGATTACCAAACGGTTCACGTCGCGTTTATTTATGTAAACAAGTAGTTACAGTTTATTGGCCAGAGAGGAAACTCAGATGCCAACCAATTGTAAGTAACTACTTATTTACATAAATAAACGCGACGTGAACTGTTCCATAATCTCAAAACAATACTGTATCGTTCTAGATCCCACTGAAGATGCCTTAGAAAAGAAAAAGATGAAACGCGTCAGGGGAAAATAAATTAAGTTTCAGCAAGAAAAGGCGGTTTTATTTGCAAAACGTATTAATATGTGCAATCTATGCCTTATTATATGCGTTTCGCTGCAATTTAATGTTATAGTCCTGATGGCAGTAAAGTTGCTTTACCAGCAGGAAAGGAAAAACATGTCCAACAAAACAAAATCACACGCTACCACTGAAGACACAGTACATTGAGGCGAATTGCATATGGCAAAACATTCAGTTGGGCACAGACGTAACCTCAAACTCACTGGTATAATGTTAAGTGCAAGTGAGTAGTGATGCATCGAGAACATTAAAGATCCCAATATACACTCCTGGAAATTGAAATAAGAACACCGTGAATTCATTGTCCCAGGAAGGGGAAACTTTATTGACACATTCCTGGGGTCAGATACATCACATGATCACACTGACAGAACCACAGGCACATAGACACAGGCAACAGAGCATGCACAATGTCGGCACTAGTACAGTGTATATCCACCTTTCGCAGCAATGCAGGCTGCTATTCTCCCATGGAGACGATCGTAGAGATGCTGGATGTAGTCCTGTGGAACGGCTTGCCATGCCATTTCCACCTGGCGCCTCAGTTGGACCAGCGTTCGTGCTGGACGTGCAGACCGCGTGAGACGACGCTTCATCCAGTCCCAAACATGCTCAATGGGGGACAGATCCGGAGATCTTGCTGGCCAGGGTAGTTGACTTACACCTTCTAGAGCACGTTGGGTGGCACGGGATACATGCGGACGTGCATTGTCCTGTTGGAACAGAAAGTTCCCTTGCCGGTCTAGGAATGGTAGAACGATGGGTTCGATGACGGTTTGGATGTACCGTGCACTATTCAGTGTCCCCTCGACGATCACCAGTGGTGTACGGCCAGTGTAGGAGATCGCTCCCCACACCATGATGCCGGGTGTTGGCCCTGTGTGCCTCGATCGTATGCAGTCCTGATTGTGGCGCTCACCTGCACGGCGCCAAACACGCATACGACCATCATTGGCACCAAGGCAGAAGCGACCCTCATCGCTGAAGACGACACGTCTCCATTCGTCCCTCCATTCACGCCTGTCGCGACACCACTGGAGGCGGGTTGCACGATGTTGGGGCGTGAGCGGAAGACGGCCTAACGGTGTGCGGGACCGTAGCCCAGCTTCATGGAGACGGTTGCGAATGGTCCTCGCCGATACCCCAGGAGCAACAGTGTCCCTAATTTGCTGGGAAGTGGCGGTGCGGTCCCCTACGGCACTGCGTAGGATCCTACGGTCTTGGCGTGCATCCGTGCGTCGCTGCGGTCCGGTCCCAGGTCGACGGGCACGTGCACCTTCCGCCGACCACTGGCGACAACATCGATGTACTGTGGAGACCTCACGCCCCACGTGTTGAGCAATTCGGCGGTACGTCCACCCGGCCTCCCGCATGCCCACTATACGCCCTCGCTCCAAGTCCGTCAACTGCACATACGGTTCACGTCCACGCTGTCGCGGCATGCTACCAGTGTTAAAGACTGCGATGGAGCTCCGTATGCCACGGCAAACTGGCTGATACTGACGGCGGCGGTGCACAAATGCTGCGCAGCTAGCGCCATTCGACGGCCAACACCGCGGTTCCTGGTGTGTCCGCTGTGCCGTGCGTGTGATCATTGCTTGTACAGCCCTCTCGCAGTGTCCGGAGCAAGTATGGTGGGTTTGACACACCTGTGTCAATGTGTTCTTTTTTCCATTTCCAGGAGTGTATTTTAACAATGTGGTTCCCCAGTGCCTAGATATTTGTAAAACTTCATCATTCACCGCCAACAGCTGCTTGCAAGTTGGTTGACTAGGACAGTTCATTGTGAACAGATCGATACCAGTTCATGGAATCAAACATTTCGAACAGATCAATGCCAGAACTATCGGGAATTGCAGTACCCATATGAATCGCTACATGTGTGAAGCACATTTAATTTTTTACGCTTTTTATCCACGTAAAATGAAACGTAGTTATTGATATACAGGGATTTCGAATACTGATACAAAAGTAATCAACATTTGATGTGAAGCATTGTTCGGGCAAATCTCATATTTGCACGAGTTACTAGTGGACAACACTGTTGCACCAGAGGGGGTAAGGGCGCTTCTGTCGGCTTATAGTTAATGTCTATGGTTGTATTTCGCGAGTACACGCTGAACCAGTTGATATAACAGGGTGTTCCGAAATTGTCGATACGAACTTGTAGGACTTATAGAAGCAGGTGAGCAAGTAATATTTTGAAATGGGACCAGCGTTCGGAGAGGTACAGTTTCCGTGCTACAACCATTTGAAAACATGTTGCGAATGCGACCACATTTACAAGAAATTTTGTTAAACGTGACCCAACACATCACGTGTTTTACAATTACCTTCATTAATAGCCAAAGAAATTGTTCGTGTACTCGTTGGGTTCTCTTCGATGTGATGCAGTAAGGCCTCTTCCAATTCGGGTGTGCGGTGTCTCCTTTGAGGAACACAATCACGCCTGGTAACGGTGAAGCTACCCTTCGTTGAAGCCGTTGCGTAACTGTGGCGAAAAACGATGCGCGATGGGTTGGTTGGTTGGATTAAAAGAGGCGGGGGGGGGGGGGGGGGGGGAAGGGACCAAATTACGAGGTGATCAGTCCCTTGTTCCGAATAAACCAATGCCACAAGTGTTAGAATAAAACAAACGGGACTGACAACTCGAAACGGAATGAAAGGAAAAATCACAAGAACGATGAAGGGCAACATACATGTAAATGGACAAAAGGGGACAATAAAACCACAGAAAAGCAAGAAACAGAATGAAGAGATTAAAACAATAAAGCAGATTACCACGGCTGGCTGAACATGAGAACAAAAAGGAGAAGCCAGCCACTCTGCGACACATTAAAACCTCCACCCTAGAAGCACTAGGATGAAGGACACACAGGGACAAAGGACATGCGCTAAAACTTAGATGAAATGATGAAACCCACCCTCACGAATAAAATGTAAAACTAAATCAACCGGTGAGGCGTAGTCAGATAAAATTAGCGACAACGTGCCTGGTAACTCAAGATCTCGTCGCTGGGCAGTCAAAGTGGGACAGTGCACCAGGATATGGGCCCTGTCAACCGGGCGCCGCACCGACACCCAGGCGGGTCTTCACGGCGCAGGAGGTAGCCGTGGGTCAACGAAGCGTGGCCAATGCGGAGCCGCCAGAGGAATGATTCCCTGCGAGAGGCCTACATGGAAGACGTCCACACATTCGTAGTCTCCTTAATGACACCAGTTTTTTGTGTGTAATGTTATGCCATTCCGCCTCCCAAAGCCGAAAAACTAAGTCAGAACGCAGGTCAGGTTCAGAGACGCCTTTCTCCAGACGCAGTTTCCGCGTAGCCTGTTTGGCCAACCTGTCGGCAAGTTCGTTGCCTGGGATGCCGACGTGTCCTGGGGTCCACACAAACACCACTGAACGACAGGACCGGTCCAGGGCATAGGTGGGCTCCTTGATGGACGCTACCAAAGGATGGCGAGGGTAGCACTGGTCGATGGCTTGTAGGCTGCTCAAGGAGTCAGTACACAGAAAAAACGAGTCCACAGGCCATGAACGGATATACTGAAGCGCACGAGAGATGGCCACCAGCTCTGCAGTGAAAACACTGCAGCCATCGGGCAAGGAATGCTGTTCAAAATGGCCTCTGTGGATGTAGGCGAAGCAAACATGACCATCAGCCATCAAGCAGTCGGTGTAAACAACTTCAGAGCCTCGGAATACGTCAAGAATCGAGAGGAAGTGACAGGAGTGACAGCGGAGAGCGGCAGGAGTAACTGAGTCCTTAGGGTCACGCGAATGGTCCTGACGAATCTTCGGCCTAGTTGTACACCGTGGAGGCGTATGCGGACGAACCTGGATGAGAGGTGGTAAAGGGAAGGACTCCAGACAGAAGGGATCGCATGCGAACCTAAAATCGTTAGCCCTCACCTGGGCGCCGAAGCGGTAGATCAACTGCCGCGGATAGAAAAAGGAGACAGTAATTGGGATGCTCAGCAGAACTACGAATGTGTGCAACGTAACTGGCAAGCAGTTGTGCACGTCGGATCTGCAAATGGGGAGACTCCAGCTTCCGCCAGGAGACTGATCACCGGACTCGTCCTAAAAGCTCCTGCCACTGGGCGAATGCCACAGTGGTGCACTGGCTCGAGTACAAGCAACACTGAGGGCGCCGCCGAACCATAAACCAGACTCCATAGTCAAGGCGGAATTGAACAAGGGCTTTGAACAGCTGCATCAGCGTAGAGCGATCTGCACCCCAGTTGGTGTTGCTTAGGCAGCGAAGGGCACTTCCGCTTAAGCTGACAAATGTGAGGTAGCGAAGTCAATTGGGTGTCAAAAACCAGTCCTAAGAATCGATATGTATCCACTACAGTGAATGGATCGTCATGAAGGTACAGTTCTGGTTCCGGATGAACGGTACCACGTCGACAGAAGTGCATGACAAACGTCTTAGCGGCCGTAAACTGGAAGCAGTGGGCGAGAGCCCATGACTCCGCCTTGTGGATGGCTCCCTGTAGGCGCCGCTCAGCTACACCAGTGTTCGTGGATCAGTACGAAATGCAGAAGTCGTTTGCATACAGAGAGGGTGAGACGGACGGCCCTGCAGCTGCTGCTAGACCGTTAATGGCCACTAAAAATAGTGGTACACTCAATACAGAGCCCTGCGCGACCGCATTCTCCTGGATATGGGGTGAACTATGGAAGGCACCAGCTTTGACACGGAAAGTACGGAGCGACGAGAAATTCTGTATAAAAATCGGGAGCGGGCCTCTGAGACCCCACCCGTATATTGTGGCAAGGATATGATGTCGCCAGGTGGAGTCACACGCTTTGCAGGGATCAAAAAAGACGGCAACAAGGTGTTGGCATCTGGAAAAGGCTGTTCGGATGGCAGACTCGAGGGACAGAAGGTTATCAGTGGCAGAAAGCCCCTGGCATGGAGCCAGTAGGCCACGTGACTGATCAGGGGTAATCCACCATCTGGAGGAAGATATACATGGCAGACAGTTATTTCCTGCTTCATCCGTATTCTGACAGCCACAGCTTCAAGAGGGGTTTGAAGGGGGACAGTTTCACTGCAGACCGAGTTGAGGACAAACGTAAACTCCACCAGACACACTATTATTGTCGCTATGGTTCCTGTAGTATCCCTTATAGCCACGGAGGGCAGGGGTCCGCGTTGCTGGGTACCAGGTTTCCTGGAGGGCAATGCAGAAAGCAGGTGTAAAGTTTTACAGTTGCCATAGTTCAGCCAGGCGGTGGAAAAAAAAACCGCCGCAATTCGACTGGAGGATGACATCATTGCGAGACTGAGAAGGCATGGAAAATTCAGTGAAGCAGTTTACGCCTCAGGGTCACCTGCTGCCTGAGCAGACTATATCCATTGTGTCTGAGGGTCTCCACCCCATCCTCAGACGCAGAGCTTATAGGTAGCCGTGGTGTGGGTGCCACTGCAAGTTCCTTGTTCTTGGGGGACTTTTTCGATTTCTCACAGTGTTCCTTGACTTTCCCTGGCTGGGAGGACTTCACTGAATCAGTCTCCAGAACTTGAGATGAGTGTGAAGCCCTACGACCAGCTGCTTTTGGGTTCTTCAGCCGCTGGCGGGTGTCATCTTTCCCACTAGCAGAAACCTGGGAAGGGAGTGACCCAAGGGACCCGTTCCTAGCGAGAGGAGCCGAAGAAGCCTTACGCTTCTCTGGCTCAGAAGTGGGGACTGAAATCCCCGCTGGTTGGGGGGGGGGGAGGGGGGTGTTGCTCCCGAATTAGGTGGTGTGGGAGCAACAGGGAGGGAAGTGTCCCTCACCATCAAGACGGCAGGTGTAATCTCCCGGTTCTGACAGGCGACGAGAATGCGAGGATCTGATGGGGCGACAACTGTTCTCGTAGCAGCGACGTAAGAGGTGGTCAAAGCCACAGGATGTAGGCGCTCAAATTTCCTCTTAGCCTCAGTGTAGGTAAGTCGGTCCAGGGTCTTATATTCCATGATTTTCCTCTCTTTCTGAAAATATTGCAGTCTGGCGAGCAAGGTGAATGATGCTGTCACACATGAAAATTTATACAAAAAGTATTTGGCTTTGCTAATCAGCTATACAAAATTTTTAAACCTTAATGATAATTTGTAACATGTACTCAAATGTATGTTGGACCTTCATTATTGTAAAATTATAGAAGCGGCATTGTTGTCTCCATGCATGTATCCGTGTTTTAACACAATTTGTGTTGTCGACATTGTGTCATGTGACTTTAAAATTTTGTAATAAATGTTTTTAAGTAAAATTCTCTTTTCGGTGTAAACAACTGTACTAGTTCGCACGTCACAAATCGCCTGATATTGGAAGGAAGTGAACCAGAGGCAGTATCTCCAATGGACGGGTTATACCATCCTTTATTTCGACGACTGCGAAGTTAATTATTCTACTGTTCCAATTAATCTGGAAAAATTTGTTTACTATACAACGAGTTTCGGTGCACAGACCATCATCAGGAATCTTAAAATATTAACAAGCCTAGAAAATCAATAGCTTCAAGAAACGTAAAATACATTTATATCGTAGATTTGATGACAGTGGCGTATTAGAGAGTTTATATTGTTTAATGCAACTGATTTTTTATCGCCTTTTAATTTGTTGTATACATTCTATGGTACCTTAGGGTGGCCTGTGGATCGAGACTGCTTGCATTATGAAGATTATCAACAGCTCTTGGTGGAGAAACATGACGTTTTCAAAGTTTAAGGACGCTATCGAGAGCAGTGCTGCTCCCCCTACCCGTCTTACCTGGCGGCGCAGTTGAGCGCTCTTTTTAATGACAGTCTAGGACTGTTGATAAAATATTGATATATCGATATTTTTTCCAAAAAAATATCGACATATATGTGCGATAGTTCTTCCAACGATGTATTGAAATATCGGTATCGAAATGACAATATCGCGTGCCGAGATTTTTACTTTGTATTTTTTCGCAATTTTCGGAAAATATTTGAAATCGTTATTTTGAAATTTCAATAGAACGTAATTATACTACGTGAAGGAGTCTTAATGGTTTTTGAGCTTTAATAACGCCCAATCTTTCTCTTTGACTGTGTGAAGCAACTATAGGTGGCACAAAAAAGTAGTCCGATTGGGCAGGGTGGTGGTGGAGTGAATGGAATAACAAGATTTCCGATGTGACAAAATAGCATACCAGCTGCGTAGTAGCTGTTTCTTCACATCGGCATTCTTCAAAACGGTTGCTGGGAATCATGAACAAAAATCTAAATGATAAGACCGGTCTTCACCACGGGCGGAGACGTGCGAGAGTAAATAGTGACGCAACCTACACACGGCGCTAGAAACAGAAAATGCAACGTTTAACTTCTTCACGTAATTTTGACGCTACAACTGCTAGGCCGGTAGCATTTGCAGAAATGAAGAAAAAAAAAAAAAGGGAAGTCGACATGAAGTGTTCCAGACAAACCAGATATGCACAAAACCGAACGACGAACCCATAGGACACCTTCTGTCCTGTCACTTCCACGCAGCTACAGGTGTTAGCGAAGTGGTTATCGCGAAGCGTGAACGTGCATCGTTTTCCTTTCAGTTCTTGCGCTAAGTGAGATAATGAGACTGATAGCTTGTTGATGTACACAGTATCTATACAGCTCTAAAACTGGCAGTATATTTACAATGTGCAACCGATGTTTTTATAGACCGTATAATGAATTCTCTCTACTTTTGTAAATGAGGTAAGTATGTGTGATGCAGCTTGCCGCTAACTTGGTGTAATGTTTTGTCTGTACAGAGGTGTATCTGTCGCCTTTATTACTCCTTGACTCTCACACATAAATCGGTACAATAAAGTCAGGGCTTCGTGGTTTATATGTAGGCTGATCCGTGAAAAGACAAACAATTATGCTAATGGAGGATTCTGAGTATTTTCTAGAATTTCATTCGCTCTCTCTCTCTCTCTCTCTCTCTCTCTCTCTCTCTCTCTCTCTCTCTCTCTCTGTCTTTTATCTGTGTACAGTTTAAGTATATTATTTACGTGAAATCAGCCTAGTAGAATCTCTGGTGGAACCCTTCGTCTTAATATTCAGCGGCTGGCTTGCTAGAAAAGATCTTTACATTTGTTATTATTATTAAGCGCTGCATTCAGTTGGGAAAATCGATCGTTTGAACAATTCGTTCAGTTTACGACAGATCTCCCCCCCATGAACCATGGACCTTGCCGTTGGTGGGGAGGCTTGCGTGCCTCAGCGATACAGATGGCCGTACCGTAGGTGCAACCACAACGGAGGGGTATCTGTTGAGAGGCCAGACAAACATGTGGTTCCTGAAGAGGGGCAGCAGCCTTTTCAGTAGTTGCAGGGGCAACAGTCTGGATGATTGACTGATCTGGCCTTGTAACATTAACCAAAACGGCCTTGCTGTGCTGGTACTGCGAACGGCTGAAAGCAAGGGGAAACTACAGCCGTAATTTTTCCCGAGGACATGCAGCTCTACTGTATGATTAAATGATGATGGCGTCCTCTTGGGTAAAATATTCCGGAGGTAAAATAGTCCCCCATTCGGATCTCCGGGCGGGGACTACTCAAGAGGACGTCGTTATCAGGAGAAAGAAAAACTGGCGTTCTACGGATCGGAGCGTGGAATGTCAGATCACTTAATCGGGCAGGTAGGTTAGAAAATTTGAAAAGAGAAATGGATAGGTTAAAGTTAGATATAGTGGGAATTAGTGAAGTTCGGTGGCAGGAGGAACAAGACTTTTGGTCAGGTGATTACAGGGTTATAAATACAAAATCAAATAGGGGTAATGCAGGAGTAGGTTTAATTATGAATAAAAAAATAGGAGTGCGGGTTAGCTACTACAAACAGCATAGTGAACGCATTATTGTGGCCAAGATAGACACAAAGCCCATGCCTACTACAGTAGTACAAGTTTATATGCCAACTAGCTCTGCAGATGATGAAGAAATAGATGAAATGTATGACGAGATAAAAGAAATTATTCAGGTAGTGAAAGGAGACGAAAATTTAATAGTCATGGGTGACTGGAATTCGTCAGTAGGAAAAGGGAGAGAAGGAAACATAGTAGGTGAATATGGATTGGGGGGAAGGAATGAAAGAGGAAGCCGCCTTGTAGAATTTTGCACAGAGCATAACTTAATCATAGCTAACACTTGGTTCAAGAATCATGAAAGGAGGCTGTATACATGGAAGAAGCCAGGAGATACTGACAGGTTTCAGATAGATTATATAATGGTAAGACAGAGATTTAGGAACCAGGTTTTAAATTGTAAGACATTTCCTGGGGCAGATGTGGATTCTGACCACAATCTATTGGTTATGAACTGCAGATTGAAACTGAAGAAACTGCAAAAAGGTGGGAATTTAAGGAGATGGGACCTGGATAAACTGAAAGAACCAGAGGTTGTACATAGTTTCAGGGAGAGCATAAGGGGACAATTGACAGGAATGGGGGAAAGAAATACAGTAGAAGAAGAATGGGTAGCTCTGAGGGATGAAGTGGTGAAGGCAGCAGACGATCAAGTAGGTAAAAAGACGAGGGCTAATAGAAATCCTTGGGTAACAGAAGAAATATTGAATTTAATTGATGAAAGGAGAAAATATAAAAATGCAGTAAATGAAGCAGGCAAAAAGGAATACAAACGTCTCAAAAATGAAATCGACAGGAAGTGCAAAATGGCTAAGCAGGGATGGCTAGAGGACAAATGTAAGGATGTAGAGACTTGTCTCACTAGGGGTAAGATAGATACTGCCTACAGGAAAATTAAAGAGACCTTTGGAGAGAAGAGAACCACTTGTATGAATATCAAGAGCTCAGATGGAAACCCAGTTCTAAGCATAGAAGGGAAGGCAGAAAGGTGGAAGGAGTATATAGAGGGTTTATACAAGGGAGATGTACTCGAGGACAATATTATGGAAATGGAAGAGGATGTAGATGAAGACGAAATGGGAGATAAGATACTGCGTGAAGAGTTTGACAGAGCACTGAAAGACCTGAGTCGAAACAAGGCCCCGGGAGTAGACAACATTCCACTAGAACTACTGATGGCCTCGGGAGAGCCAGTCATGACAAAACTCTACCATCTAGTGAGCACGATGTATGAGACAGGCGAAATACCCTCAGACTTCAAGAAGAATATAATAATTCCAATCCCAAAGAAAGCAGGTGTTGACAGATGTGAAAATTACCGAACTATCAGTTTAATAAGTCACAGCTGCAAAATACTAACGCGAATTCTTTACAGACGAATGGAAAAACTGGTAGAAGGCGACCTCGGGGAAGATCAGTTTGGATTCCGTAGAGATGTTGGAACTCGTGAGGCAATACTGACCTTACGACTTATCTTGGAAGAAAGATTAAGAAAAGGCAAACCTACGTTTCTAGCATTTGTAGACTTAGAGAAAGCTTTTGACAATGTTGACTGGAATACTCTCTTTCAAATTCTGAAGGTGGCAGGGATAAAATACAGGGAGCGAAAGGCTATTTACAATTTGTACAGAAACCAGATGGCAGTTGTAAGAGTCGAGGGGCATGAAAGGGAAGCAGTGGTTGGGAAGGGAGTGAGACAGGGTTGTAGCCTCTCCCCGATGTTATTCAACCTGTATATTGAGCAACCAGTAAAGGAAACAAAAGAAAAATTCGGAGTAGGTATTAAAATTCATGGAGAAGAAGTAAAAACTTTGAGGTTCGCCGATGACATTGTAATTCTGTCAGAGACAGCAAAGGACTTGGAAGAGCAGTTGAACGGAATGGACAGTGTCTTGAAAGGAGGATATAAGATGAACATCAACAAAAGCAAAACGAGGATAATGGAATGTAGTCAAATTAAGTCGGGTGATGCTGAGGGAATTAGATTAGGAAATGAGACACTTAAAGTAGTAAAGGAGTTTTGCTATTTAGGGAGTAAAATAACCGATGATGGTCGAAGTAGAGAGGATATAAAATGTAGACTGGCAATGGCAAGGAAAGCGCTTCTGAAGAAGAGAAATTTGTTAACATCGAGTATAGATTTAGGTGTCAGGAAGTCGTTTCTGAAAGTATTTGTATGGAGTGTAGCCATGTATGGAAGTGAGACATGGACGATAACTAGTTTGGACAAGAAGAGAATAGAAGCTTTCGAAATGTGGTGCTACAGAAGAATGCTGAAGATAAGGTGGGTAGATCACGTAACTAATGAGGAGGTATTGAATAGGATTGGGGAGAAGAGAAGTTTGTGGCACAACTTGACTAAAAGAAGGGATCGGTTGGTAGGACATGTTTTGAGGCATCAAGGGATCACAAATTTAGCATTGGAGGGCAGCGTGGAGGGTAAAAATCGTAGAGGGAGACCAAGAGATCAATACACTAAGCAGATTCAGAAGGATGTAGGTTGCAGTAGGTACTGGGAGATGAAGAAGCTTGCACAGGATAGAGTAGCATGGAGAGCTGCATCAAACCAGTCTCAGGACTGAAGACCACAACAACAACACGACAGATCTGCAATTTCAGATGTGGACGAAGCCTTTTTGGACGATTTATAAAAACTCAGAGATTGCAGGCTCTCTTCGTCACAGCTGAAACTTCCCAATTAATTACAGGGCCCAGACAATCATCAACGATTCAGACAGAGAACTCATTCGTCATTCACTCTAGAATAAAATGTTCACAAACCTTATTTCTGAGGAAAATTGTATATTGAATCCATTTCCGTACATGTTCCGTTTTCTGTGGATTTCAAGTCTCGTGAATTTGCTTTTACAGGTTTTCCTTTGTCTTTATCTATCACGCTAGCGGCACAAACGTTCCTAGCTCGTTTTAGCGCGAAGAAGAGTAAAAATGTCTCTTTTAGCAATCCGACAGTCTTCCAACCGATACTTCCGAAGCTGTTCCTTTCTCCCTCTATAATAACCATGGAGAATACATCTCTGTATCTCTGTTATTCCAAAGAATAAACGTACTAGAAAAATACCTTGGCGTCGACGAGCTGTCGGCGCATATATTACTAGAAAATCCGATCAGATACTTTTCAAACGTAAATAAATGTGGATGATTTGATTGACCATTATTAATTATTGCGTGGTAGAGGGTAATTTTCCGTGGGGAGATTACAACCGGTATGTCGGTATTTCTTCCGTTGACATATCGACATTTTTTTCTCGATGTATGGTTATTTTTCTCCGGCATATCGAGAGCCAATAACGATGTCCTTTGAATTATCGATATACCGGATCACTGATATTTTTAAAAATGTCAGCAGTCCCAGTACAGACGTAGATTGGGTCGCTACAAGGCGCCTATGTGTGCGCCGCCGCTGCCGCAGCTGGCGCCGCCGTCCGTCAGGGAGTGGGGTTGCGACTCCACTCGACCTGTCAGCGGCATCCGCGTCCTTTGGCGTCCAACACGTTTTAAATAGCGGGCGCTGGCCGCGTAAACTTGGCCCACACCTAAATAGACCTTTAGCCCTGACAAATCGCTTCCCTAAGCGAAACGGTCTCCGAGTGCTTCTCGGGAGCGCGTCGCCAAAACTTCCGCTCTCTCAAGAGCACCGCCCACGTGTTCCTAATAGTGTATGCAACTCGTGGAGACTAAAAAATAAGTTTGAACATCGGAAACTAATTTTGAACATAACGGCTGAGGGGCGAGAGGTGGTCTCAGTTTTACTTGTTTCACTTTTCACCTCGGAAAAGAAGGTGAAGTTACCCAAGTAACGTTTTGTTCCTTTGTAGCCGTGGTACGCAGTGAAACCCTACACCATAGCATTCTGTAGGGGATCCAAAACAAAATGGCACATTCGAAAAAGAACAAAGGTGCACAAAAAAGTGCTGATGGAAGTGTACAGTAGCAATACAGCAACACTATCATATGACTCTGCTTAGGTGACGTTTCTAGTGCAACAAAGAACGAAAGTGCAGACCAACACTCTGAGAAGAATAGGAAATCGCAAGAGAATTGCTGCTCGGAAACAGACCTATGACAACCAAGGCAGTAGAAGAAAGAGTGAAAAATCATGCACGAATCTGTTTGCAGATGATGTATTACAATCACTCCTGTTGTGGGAAACGTGCAAGGCAGCTAAATGTTTGAACCGTCAATCAATTTAATACAAGCAGCAGATAGAGTTCAGTGTTTAGGATCCAGGTAGATCGCAATGCGAATAACTGGTAGCCTAGACATTATACTGAAGTAAGCTAGTTTACTTGTTGTGTATTGTTAAAGTCATCATTTAAAGCCGGTATCTGAAACTTCGTAAGTATGCTTTCTCGAAATCATTTGCGTCTGTCTTGAGTAACCTACCAGTTCCGTTTCTTTACCGTCACTATGGCTAATTCGCTCTAACAGGTCCAAAAACCTGTGACTACTCCTAATGCCCTTTCCTGTATGTTACACATCCACTGCTCGTCCTATATGATGCAGGTCCCACACACTTGAGCAATATTTCCGAATGGCTCGCACCAGTGTCTTTTGAGACCTTTCTTTTGTAGACTGGTCGTATGTCTCGATTACTTTACCAACGTACCGAAATCTGCACCTGCTCTGCCTTCAACTGAGCCTATGTGATCTTTGTATTTCATATGCCTACAAATTATTTCATGCAGATATTTCTGTTTGTTGACCGATTCTAGTAGTTCGTTTTTTGAAGTACACAGTTCTACATTTCTGACTGTTTAAAGGGTCTGCCAACATTTGTACCACTCCAAAAATTTTATAAAGAAGCGAGTGAACATTTGGGCTTTTCCTTTTTTTTCACCGTATCATTGTAGAACCTTCATTTGCGAGAAGTGGCACGTTACTGTCAACATTGTCTACAAGGTCATAAGTATAAAACATGCACAGCAGAACTCCCAATACACGTCACTGGGGCGTACTTGGAGGTACGTTTACATCTATCCATGACTCAGTCTAAGATAACATGCTGCGTACACCCTACCAAAAAATTCTCAATCCAGTCGCAAATCTTGCTTGATACCCCACACGATCCTGCTTTTGATAATAAGCATAGATGTAGTACTGAGTCTAATGGTTTTTGGAAATCGAGAAATACTACATCTACCTGACTGACTTGCTCCATGGCTTTAAGTATGCTATGTGATAAAAGTGCGAGCTGGGTTTCACAAGATGGATGTGCCTGGAATCCATGCTGGTTATCATCATGCAGTTCATTTTGTTCCAGATACCTCAATTAACAAACGTACTAAGATTCTACAATAAATTGATATCAAGGATGCTGGACGGTAGTGTTGTCAATCACTTCTGCCACTCTTCATGTAGACGTGTGTGACCTGTGTTTCGTTCGTCGAAGAATCTACGGCGCATTGTGGTTAAAACAGGGTCTAACTTACCCGAATAATTCGGTATAAAATCTGACAGGCTCCATGGAGCTTTGTTCAATTCTAGTGTTTCCAGTTGTTCCTCAACAGGTATCCAATGTCACTCATCATTGAGTGGTTCGATAATTAAACTGGGACAACACTGCTTTTGTTTGGGAAACGACTTTTGGAAAGGGAGTGCAGCATTTTGTTTTTGCTTTGATACCTTCAGTTTCCGTTACTGTCTTGTCCACGTGTGTGGACACAAACTTTGGTGCCACTAACAACCTTTAAATATACGACTAGAACATTCTAGGTTTTGTACGAGAGCTTTCGATAATATTCTACTATAGTAATAGAAGGCTTCACGCATTATTCTCTTGACAGCCAAATACGTTTCCTTCATCATCTTTCGATCTGCAGCCAAAACTATTTATCGTATGGTGGGAGATGCGATGATATAGAAAATTGCGGCAGAGATATGGAAGATGACCACAAATCGCTTTCTGTGGAGTAGTATTGTAATGACTTATCTAAGGACATTCAGAAAAAGTCCTTTAGACTGTTCGGTAGTGGCGAAGTAAATTGGCCCGATAGATCTCAATGATGAAATACATTGTACAGTAGAGGAAAGAAGAGTGGAAAACAAAGCGATATCTTCGTTGGGACGTGCAATGGGAAGAATCTCTCTGCAACAAATAGCCACAAAAATAAATATCTCAGGGCGGGGTAGGAAAAAGAAGGGTTGGAATACTGGAGACAATAAAATAATAGACGCAGTTAGTACCTGTTTACGGGAAAGGCAAGGGAAGGAGGAAAGTAGAAAACGTCCAGTTAGTGCCTACTGTAAGGCAGATCTACTGTAGAACATCACCAATTGAAATTGCAACCCCATACTGTATGCATTAAAATCTCCAATACATTATCGAAATCCACTGTGTTCCCTTCTATGTACTCTATCGACTGTATCAGTTCAACAACCTTTAATCCCATCGCCAAACAGCTCATCTTGAGATCGGGATTTCTATTTTTCCTTCTGTAGCATGATCGCTGCCACTTATTCAAGACCCACACCCTTCTAAACATATAACTTTCCACTGTAGTGCCTAATGGTAATCCATGAAAAATGCAGCGTTTACAGTTATACAGAGCGTTCGGGAGTGCCCGTTACCAAGTTGTAGAGAGGAGTGAGTAGATTGTATTACGAACAGCTACGCATATCCGGAAGCAACCATTTTAAAACCAGTCGGTAATGGGCCACGTTTGTAAGCAACTGATTAGACGTGACCCAGTAACTCACTTTATTGACAATTCCATTCATTAATAGCCAAAGAAAGTGCTCGTGTTCTCTTTGACGCGTTCTCTTCAACGTGATGCAGTACGGCTACCAGTTCGGGTGTGTAGCGTCTCCTTGGAGCACCTGTCACGCCTTCTTACAGTGCGTGTATCCGTTTTTGAAGCCGTTGCGTAATTGTGGCGAAAAGCTTATGCGATGTAGTCTGACATGGAGAACGATATTGATGACGACTGTGAGCAGCTTTTCCATGACCGTGAGCTTCGCCATTCAGAAGGGTCACGTCGGTGTATTTTGTAAACGTCTACTCAACCATGTTGCCTAAACTCTCACAGACTCGTGAATGAGGCTTGAACCAGGTCAGAGAGGTAAGATGGAGGTCAAATGATCAAATGACATGTAACAGGAATTTCCACTGCATAGGATTTCCCCCCACAGGCCCGAAAAATCTAGGGTCATCAATGACAAACTACATCTACATCCACACTCCGCAAGCCACCTGACGGTATGTGGCGGAGGGTACCTTGAGTACCTCTATCGGTGCTCCCTTCTGTTCCAGTCTCATATTGTTCGTGGGAAAATAAAGATTGTCGGTATGCCTCTGTGTGGGCTCTAATCTCTGTGATTTTATCCTCATGGTCTCTTCGCGAGATATACGTAGGAGGGACCAATATACGGCTTGACTCCTCGGCGAAGGTATGTTCTCGAAACTTCAACAAAAGCCCGTACCGAGCTATTGAGCGTCTCTTCTGCAGATTCTTCCACTGGAGTTTATCTATAATCTCCGTAACGCTTTCGTGATTACTAAATGATCCTCTACCGAAGCGCTCTGCTCTCCGTCGGATCTTCTCTATCTCTTCTATCAACCCTATCTGGTACGGATCCCACACCGGTGAGCAGTATTCAAGCAGTGGGCGAGCAAGTGTACTGTAACCTACTTCCTTTGTTTTCTGACTGCATTTCCTTAGGATTCTTCCAATGAATCTCAGTCTGTAATCTGCTTTACTGACGATTCATTTTATATGGTCATTCCATCTTAAATCACTCCTAATGCCTACTCCCAGATAATTTATGGAATTAACGGCTTCCATTTGCTGACCTGCTTTATTGTAGCTAAATGATAAAGGATCTTTCTTCCTATGTATTCGCAGCACATTACACTTGTCTACATTGAGATTCAATTGCCATTCCCTGCACCAGGTGTCAATTCGTTGCAAATCCTCCTGCATTTCAGTACAATTTTCCATTGTTACAACCTCTCGATATACCACAGCATCATCCGCAAAAAGTCTCAGTGAACTTTCGATGTCATACACCAGGTCATTTATGTATATTGTGAATAGCAACGGTCCTATGACACTCCCCTGCGGCACACCTGAAATCACTCTTACTTCGGAAGACTCCTCTCCATACAGAATGACATGCTGCGTTCTGTTATCTAGGAACTCTTCAGTCCAATCACACAATTGATCTGATAGTCCATATGCTCTTACTTTGTTCATTAAACGACTGTGGGGAACTGTATCAAACGCCTTGCAGAAGTCAATAAACACGGCATCTACCTGGGAACCCATGTCTATGGCCCTCCGAGTCTCGTGGACGAATAGCGCGATCTGGGTTTCACACGATCGTCTTTTTCGAAACCCATGCTGATTCCTGCAGAGTAGATTTCTAGTTTCCAGGAAAGTCATTATACTCTAACATAATAAGTGTTCCAAAATTCTACAACTGATCGACGTAAGAGATATAGGTCTATAGTTCTGCACATCTGTTCGACGTCCCTTCTTGAAAACGGGGATGACCTGTGCCCTTTTCCAATCCTTTGGAACGCTACGCTCTTCTAGAGACCTACGGTACACCGCTGCCAGAAGGGAGGCAAGTTTCTTCGCGTACTCTGTGTAAAATCGAACTGGTATCCCATCAGGTCCAGCGGTCTTTCCCCTTTTGAGGAATTTTGTTTTTCTATCCCTCTGTCGTCTATTTAGATATCTACCATTTTGCCATCTGTGCGACAATCTAGCGAAGGAACTGCAGTGCAGTCTTCCTCTGTGAAACAGCTTTGGAAAAAGACATTTAGTATTTCGATCTTTGTCATCCTCTGTTTCAGTACCATTTTGGTCAGATTGTCTGGACATTTTGTTTTGATCCACGTACCGATTTGAAGTTTACAGTTTATCTTTAACATGTTTCAAAATATACCTTCTTTTGTAACTTAACTATATTAAACACGAACCTACACGTTTATTAAATTGCACTGTGACTGATCAAGCACGAAAATTGACATGTCAATCGAAATTTCTTGATGGCAGAATAGTTTTCGCGCTATGGGCATTAACTTCTTAGCCCTCCAGTACTTGTGACCGAGTGAAAGGGCGGCTGCCAGAAGCGTTAGTCATTGCTGCGACTTTTGTCCCCATGAAGGCGACCTTTCTGGCACCAGAGGTAGCCGCCTGTTTACCGCCAACTCGAAGTTATTTTTCCCTATCTTCTGTTATTCTTAGCTACACAATAGAGCTAAAAGTAACCATGTGAAAATAATCGAGTGTTTACTATCTAGCGCACGGCCCTGTGCTTGTACGCACTTTGGGTAAAACACCTCGACACCGCGCTCGCCAAATACGAATTATTTGCCCATTTTCGGTGAAAATGAAACAACTGATTGACGGTTGTATTTTGAACAAAGTGTGCCATTAGTGGAAGTGGTAGGACTGGACTAACCTGCGAGTAATCCACTCTTCAAATTTTCATTTAATAAAAAAACAATTTTATAATAATTTCCACAAATTTAAGAATGACATGCCTTATAAATTTGCATAATTCAGTGGTATTAAGAGAGTGTCTCTGAATCAGGCTGGAATTCCAAGGCATCACATCAAACTAAACGAAATGAAAATAAAAACAGCTAACGGGCCCCAAGAATATCCGCAAATGTCAAAAACAACTGGAATAACTGAATTACACAGGACTGCCCACTAAAATAAGTACAATCAAAAAATTCTGAAATGTTTAAGAAAGTATTGTAACCAGACCAGAGCACCATTTATAAGGTTGCTATAACCGTCAGAATTCTTACACGAAAGCATGCTCTAAATAACGGCAAACACAACATGGCGAAGAAGACAATTATAATTTATAGAAAATATTAACAGACACAAATTACAGCGAAGAGAGATAAAAATATAGACTTTGTACGCAGAGCGGATTTATGACAACAATGTTAACCAGAAGACGCAAGGCTTCGTACACAGTCATTACAAGACAAACCCAGATCGAGACGAAAGCACTATCGGATGATGTCATGATTTGTTGGAATTATACGTGCTCCACGACCTGGCAAAAAGTGCAATAACATACGCGGTTCAGTGAATATTACGGGGCCACGATACTATTGCACTTTATCTCCCGTAGCCGTTATCGGAAATACCACGGTGACGTCGCAGTAAACGATCACATTGCTGGCTGAGAAAACATAGTATTGTGAATGATTTCAAGACAGTTGTGCATAGCTATCAAGTGGTTCAGCGTGTTCTCTGACTATTACGATAAAAATTCAAGGTAAGCCCTCCGAAGCTCCCTTATTCCCAGGTACAATAATACTGTGGTTGATTAATACCACAGCAGAACTGCACTGAATAAACAATACACAGCACAGAGAAATAGCAGTATTTCTATAAGACTGAACTTTCACACAGTGATCATTACTGGCTCTAGCATTGACTAGATTCGGATGTGAGTGAACACTACCAATTATATCGGGAAAGTAGATAACCGTTTGGGTCCAAAGTTTAGGAAGGATACGGCAAGTTGGAAAAGAGAGACTGCGATACATACGTTCGTGTGATAAACCTTTTCTCTCCTCCATAGCTCCTCTGTGTTAACACAGATGACATGTCACTGATCTCATTTGTACTAAGATTGCAGTACACGGGAGGTGCCTACTTGTTTCCACCGCCCTGAGTACATAAGCTCTAATTAATGTTCACCAACCTGCAGTCTTTTATAGTAGTTGTCCTCTGCGCAGAATACGGTACGTAGATCGTCAATCCGTTATCTTGAGGCTGCAATAGACTGTTAGCGAACAACTGATATTGTTTGAATAACTAAATTTTCAATTACTTTGTTTATACGGAATGCCTCTTGTTTTTCATTAGCAGAATATGAGAAACGGCACATTGATCTTACACTTTATGAGTCACAAATAATCTACAATCGTCACAAACAAAGCAATGAACTACCTGCTCGTAAACATAAACTGCTAACAAACTCTTAGCTGTCACCGACCGCGACAGGCGACATGTCTGTCCTCTGTGGCTGGCGAACCGGCTCTGATCTTACAGCTGAACCACTTCGCCCGCCATCCACGCTACGCGCGATCCGAAGATCACCGAAGTGCTTCTTCTGCCTTTTCGTTTAGAAACTGTTTGCTATTTCGTTGGTAATTAACATTTTTGAAACAGTGCAATGATAGCCAGCTATTGAGAGAGACTTTTGCATGAAATACGTGTAAATATACTGTTTAGTTTTTCTAATATTAGTAACACTAGATTATCATATTGCAGCGCAGCTAATAGCGGAGAAGGACCTCAATTTAGGCGGTCTTCCTCAAACTGCCATCGGTACCTCTACCATAACGACATCTTTCCAGTGTCGCCTTCGTAACTGCACTAAGAAGATCATCTCGTAGCCGAATATGACGGCTGTAAAACCAGAAACATTACAACTGGGCAGGCTAGCAAGAGGTGGATGACCATTTGCGAGCCGCAGCGACACCGCGGTGGGTCCTCGCGACGGAGGAGGTAATCATGCGTTAATCATGTATGGCCAATGCGGAGCCGGCGGAGGATAACTGATTCCCTGCGAGAGGACCGCATGGAAGACTTCCACACATTCGTAGTCTCCTCAGTAACACGCAGTTTTTTGTGCGTACTGTTATGCCATTCCGTCTCCCGAAGCCGAAAAACCCTGCGGCGTAAGACAGAACGCAGGTCAGTTTCGGAGACGCACATCTCCAGAAGCGGTTTCCGCGTAGCCTGTTTGGCCAGCCTGTCGGCAAGTTCGTTGCCGGGCATTCCGACATGTCCTGGGGCTCACACAAACACCACTGAAGGACGGGACCGTTCCAGGGCATAGATGGACTCCTGAATGGATGCTAGCAAAGGATGGCGAGGGTAGCAATGGTCGATAGCTTGTAGTCTGCTCAAGGAGTCAGTACACAGGAGAAATGACTAGCCAGGCCATGAGCAGATGTGCTCAAGAGCACGAGATATGCCCGCCAGCTCTGCAGTGAAAACACTGCAGCAATTTGGCAAGGAGTGCTGTTCAATATGTCCTCCATGAGCAAACGCAAAGCCGACGTGACCATCAGCCATCGAACCGTTCATGGCACCAGACATGTCTAGGATCGAGCGGAAGTGATAGCGGAGAACCGCAGGCTTAATGGAGTCCTTAGGGCCATGCGAAAGGTCCAGAAGAATCTGCGGCCTAGGTGTACACCATGGAGATGTACGTGAATGGACCTCGAGGAGAGGTTGTAACGGCAAGGACTCCAGTTCAGACGGAAGGGGGACGGACGTGAACCGATTCGGGATATTAACCGCCGTGGCTGGGAAAAGGAGATGGTAATTCGGATGCTCAGGAGAACTGCGAACGTGTCCAAAGTAGCTGGCCAGCAGTTGTGCACGCCTAACATTCAGTGGGGGGACTCCGGCCTCCCCCAGGACACTGGTCACCGACTCGTTCTAAAAGCTCCCGTCGCTAAGCGAACGCCACAGCTGTGCACTGGGTCGAGTATACGCAACGCTGAGGGCGCCGCCGAACCATAAACCAGACACCCACTGTCAAGGCGAGATTGAACAAGGGCTTTGTAGAGCTGCAGCAGCGTAGAGCGATCTGCACCTTAGTTGGTATTGCGCAGGCAGCGGAGGGCATTGAGGTGCTGCGAGCACTTCCGCTTATGCTGACGAAGGTGAGGCAGCCAAGTCAATCGGGCGTCGAAAACCAGACCTAAGAATTGATATGTATCCACTACAGTGAGTGGATCTTCATTAAGGTAAAGTTCTGATTCCGGATGAATAACACGCCGATAGAAATGCATGACACGACTTCGTGGCTGAAAACTGGAAGCTGTGGGCTAGCGCCCATGACTGCACCTGATGAATGGCTCCCTGTAGGCGCCGCCGCTCAGCAACACGAGTACTGGAGGATAAGTACGAAATGCCGAAGTCATCCGCATACAGAGAAGGAAAGACCTACGGCCCTACAGCTGCTGCTAGACCGTTAATAGCTACTAAAAAGAGAGACACTCATTATGGAGCACTACGGAAAGCCATTCTCCTGAACACAGGGGTAAATAGGGGAGGCACCGACTTCGACACGGAAAGTACGGAGCGACCAGGAAGTATTGGGTAAAAATTGGGAGCGGTCCCCCTGAGACACCACTCATGCCATGTGGCAAGGATATGACGTTGCCAGGTCGTGTCGTATGCTTTACATAAGTCAAAAAAAGACTGCAACCAGGTGTTGGCGTCTGGAAAAGGCTGTTCGGATGGCAGACTCGAGGGACACAAGATTATCAGTGGTAGAGCGCTCCTGGCGGAAGCCGCCTTGATATGGAGCCAGTAGGCCACCTGACTCCAGGACCTAACCCAACCGCCAACACGCCATACTTTCCAGCAGCTTACGAAGAAAGTTGGTGAGGCTGATGGGTCGGTAGCTATCCACATCAAACGGGTTTTAACAAGGTTTGAGCACCGGGATGATTGTGATCTCCAGTCATTGTGATGGAAGGACGTCATCGCACCAGACCCAGTTGAACATGGCGAGGAGATGTCGCTTGTATTCAGACGAGAGATGTTTAATCATCAGATTGTGGATCCGATCTGGTCCAGCAGCTGTGTCGGGGTAATGTGCAAGGGCGCGGAGGAGCTCCCACTCCGTAAATGGGGCGTTATAGGGTTCACTGTGGCGTGTAGTGAACGAGAGGACTTTCCCTCCAATCCGCCGTTTGAGTGTGCGAAAGGCTGGGGGGGGGGGGGGGGTTGATTTCCAACGGAGAGGCTCTGGCAAAGTGTTCGGTAATCGCGTGTGCGTCGGTATGTAACACGCCATTGATTTTAATTCCAGGAACACCTGTTCTGGTCTGGTACCCAAAAGTAGTCTGATCCTCGTCCAGACTTCGGAAGGATCGTATGGCACCCAATGGTCGACACGTACCTCTCCCAACACTCCTGTTTGCGTCGTTTTATAAGCTGGCGAACACGGGCACACAGCCGCTTGAAAGCTACGAGTTGCTCTAGGGAAGAGTGCCGCTTATGTAGCTGCAGAGCTCGCCGACTCTATAATTGCCTCAGTGACTTTCAGCGACCACCAAGAGACTGTCTTTCGCCGTGGCACCCTAAAGAACGAGGGATCGCATTTTCCTGCGCAGAAACGATCGTTGTAGTAACCAGCTTAACGACATCTATGGCACCATGTGGGGGAGATTCAGCGGTGACAGCAGTGGTGTAGGCTCCCCAGTCTGCCTTGTTTAAAGCCCATCTGTGTAGGCGTCCGTGGGCATGACGCCGGGGGAGCGGCAGGAAGATGGGGAAGTGATCACTACTACACAGGTCGTCATGTGCTCTACAGTGGATAGATGGGAGAAGTCCTGGGCTGCAGATTGATAAATCAATGGCCGAGTAACTACCATGAGCCACACTGAAGTGTGTGGCGGCCCCTGTATTTAAAAGGCAGAGGTCAGAGGCAGTAAAGTTTCGACATCTCTGCCTCTGCCAGTAAGCACTGTGTCACCCCACATGTGATTATGCGCTTTAAAATCTCTCGGAAGCAGGAAAGGTTTAGGGAGTTGATCAATCAGTGCAGCCAATACGTTCAGAGGTACCGCACCATCTGAATGGAGATATAAAATTGCAGACAGTTATTTCACGCATCATCCTTATCCTGACAGCCACAGCTTCAAGAGGGGTTTAAAGGGGCACAGGTTCATTACATACTGAGTTCAGGACATAGGTGCAAACTGCACCTGACAAACTGTTAGTCATTATGGTTCCTGTAATATCCCTTATAACCGTGGAGGGCATAGGTCTCCATTGTCGAGAACTAGGTTTTCTGGAGAGCAATGCAGAAAGCAGGTGTAAAGCTTAACAGTTGCCATAGCTCAGCCAGCTGGCGGAAAAACCGCCACATTTCCCCTGGAGGATTACGTAATCGTGAGACTGGGAAGAAATGGAACACTGAATGAGGCAGTCTACGCCTAAGTGTCACCTGCTGCCACCAGATGAGTACCTGAGCGATCGACACCCATTGTGTCTGAGCGCCCAGCGAGACATAGGTCCTCAGCAGACGCCAGAGTCTCCACCTCATACATGAAGCAAACCATTGGCCAGACGCAATCAATACCTTCACTGCGCGATAACAACGGTGAAATCACTGATAACAGTGCCACTAAAGCAGAGTTATTAAACACGGTTTTCCGAAACTCTTTCATCAAATAAGACGAATTAAATATACCTGAATTCCAATCAAGAACAATTACCAAGATGGGAGACATAGAAATAGATATCCTTGGTGTCACAAGGCAGCTTAAATCACTTAATAAAATATTGTGTACCAGTCAGGTTCCTCTCAGAGTACGCTGAAACGCCAGAAACGTATAAACAACCTGTGTCATCGAAGTGCAACCTTACACACAAAACCGAAACAAAACTTTTCTGAACGAGTGGTAAATGTATCAGAAACAGTCCTTCTCACAAAGGAAATCGAAGTGTTAGCAAAAGGTTTCAAATATGCTTCTCATCATAAACCTTCCACTAAGCAGTTAGATGTATTAGAAGTTGATATAGAATACAGTATAAATAACGACATTGCAACCAAACACACAGCAACGCGTGAAATATAAAAATTGCTCTAGTGTATAACAACTGAATCTAGTGACCACAACACACTGAATAACCTAAAGAAGAAAATCATCCAAAACAAAATTATTTCGAGAGCAGATAAAAGTGATATCGTGGTCCTCCTCGACAAATGTAAATACGTTGAAAAGTGAAAACCCCCTCACACCCAATACCTACTGTGTCCTTAAAGCCCCACAAAAACCTTTAATCATTAAATTAAAAACTTAACCAAGTCCTGCAAAAGTATAATACGCGACTATGAAGCCAAATATTTGATCAATATGAATCCAACAGCTCCTAAACTGTGTGGACTCCCTGAACTACACAAAAAAGACCATTCTCTAAGACCACTTGTCCCAACCTACACTGCACCAAACTACAAAATTGGCAAAGAATTACATTTCTGTATCAAAACCAAAACAAAATTCAAATCTAAGTTTGGAACTGTAAACTGTAAAAAAATTAAAAACCTTCCAATATCACATAGTGCAAAACTAGTATCCTTTGACGTAAGCAGCTTATTTACAAACATACCTACACAAAAATGTCTTGACATGCTGACAGAACTATTACACAGAGCAGGTGCCAACCCAGTACAAGTAGAAGACATAAATTTTTCCACCCAAACATGTTTGAAACAAAATTATTTCTAATATGAAGGTACGCTTTACAAGCAACTAAAAGGATTGGCAATGGGTCCCCTCTCAGTCCCCTCTTAGCTGAAATATTCATGGACAAGTTTGATAAAGAGTTCCTAGAAAATGAACCCCTCAGTAATAATATTAAATACTAGTACAGATATGTACCAACACACAACTGAACACATTCCTAGAACATCTAAATTCACAACACAAAAACATACAATTCATCATGGAGCTAGATGAAAAATCTATTACCTTTTAAGACCTTAACATAGATATCACCACAAATACACATACTTCCAAACTTTATGGAAAACCCACAACAGACACAGTAACACCATGTTCACAACACCAAATAACACACAAACATGTATCCTTCCATTTCATGGTGCAACGTCTCACATCCATAACAATGTCAAAACAAAATTTCCGAACAGAAGTGGACACCATTAAATATATTGCATATAACAATGGCTATAACCCTGAATTAGTCGACAAAAGAAGGAAACTCTTGCCCGCCTTTTATGCCCCCTCTGCAACAACAACTACACCAAAAACCAACTGGTGAACTATTCTGTATCTATGTAAGCTATAAGACAAACTAGCCAAAACACTGAAATCCCAAAACTATAAAACAGTTTTTTGTAAGAGGCACTACAGCTAATCTCCTATTCAACAGCAAGGACAAAGATAAACTAAAAACTGTGGAATCTACAAAATAACCTTAACTGACTGCAGTAAATTGTGCATTGGTCAAACGGGCTGGGCCATATCAACAATTCTGACTGAATATGAATGCAGCTGGAGATTAAATAAATCAGACTGCATCTTTGCTGAACATGTGCTCAAAGGATGTCACAAATATCTAACACACACAGAAGTGCTACATATAGCTAACAAAGGCAGAAAATTCAGCCTACTAGAAGCACTTAAAATTAACAAACACTTAGCCCTAAATCCCCAGATGGTTATAAATGATCAATTGCAACTGAGCACATCACCACTCTTAAACTTTATACAATATGATAAACCTGTCACTAACCACAAAGTATCCCAATAGTAAACAAATTCACATCGCAGTATGTGATATCCCCTATGTGTTTACATTCATAACTAACTCAACTGTAGCAATGTAATATTTGGTATTTATTAATGCACAATTTTCTAATAAAATGTAACCCCCAAAGAAAACAACGCTGATGTACAACCAACAATTAGTGCCCAGTGCAACTGTTCACAACACATACAAAAAACTGTAATTTTTAATAATGTGTATTCTAAAAAATTCTAATTGTTGTCATACTTTGTACCGACAAACCATAAAATGTGATTTATTATGTTAAAGAACAGTTTTACAGAACAAAAAGTCCGAAGACCCGTTCGGCAATTCCAAAGCATACTGCAACTAAAGATCGTATGTAAGCGCGTTGTATCTTAGTCCAGGATGTTTGGTTTGTAAGAATAAGCACCTTGTAAACAATAGCCAGTACTTATCTGAAGGTGGCCTAATAAACCGAAAACTAGTTCATACAAATAAAAATCAGTAGAACAAAAAACCGCCTAACTGTTATTCAACCCTGAATAGGGGACGTTCATTAATTGCATTAGCTCAAACTAGGCGAGGTGTCCGGCAAAATCATACTAAATCTCATTTACTGAGAAGGGGAGAGGCAATGGAAATCTCGTATGAACGTTTTAATTCGGAGAATATACGTTATTACAACGCATAGCATTTTGAATTACACATGAACATTAGTAAAACCGACAAACTGCAGGGACGGATACCTGACTGAAAATGAAGGAAAAAAAGTCCTACGAACATGTATCCAGAAATACATCGTTGCCACGCTGGTGAATGAAAGTTTCTCTGACCACGTTCCGTGTTGATGGCGATTAAGCAGATGGGTGGTGCCTGTTCTGATAATGGATGCTTCGCGGTAAACTGGACTGATGACAGAAATCCCATAATTCTGATGGTCTGGTGCAAAAACTATCGACAAAATCCTTCCCGTAGAGGGAAATTCGCTGCTGGTTGTTCTTGCACTCATTTCAAGGGTTAGGGTTAGCAGCGTGTGCATGCAGGATCCACAGTCTTACTTTGGCTTACACAGTGTTGGTGGGCAACTTGCCTGGCACCTGTACCAGGAATCGTCTCAATAGCCTGTAGAATCCGGTCCTCCAAATCTGGTGTAGGCACAGTCTGTCGGCTCCCTGTACTTTCGTCTGAAAGCACCCATGATCACTCAAACCCCCAATAAGGAGTTGAAATGTTGAGAGAGATGGTTGATGTCTATGATGGTACTTGTCTTGGTATAGCCGTGGTGCCTCCATTTCCATCTGCTTGGCCGTACACGATCATCATCTCGACTTGTTGCGGACATGAATACCGCACAATTATGTTCCTTACAGTATGCTACGTCAAGTATACAGCATGCAAAAAACAAGGAACGCACGGCACTGGTCAGATGGATTTTCATTCGTCAGCGCTATCTACTACGGCAACGATACATTTCCGCACATGTTCATTACACATTTTTCCTCCGTTTACAGTCAGGAATCCGACCCTTAAGTTTGTCGGTTTTCCTTTTAACGTTCACCCTGTATAATTAATCCCGAGCGTAGACAATATTATAGCGCCCCCTAATATTGGGGGCCATCTCTGAACTGAACGCTTTACACGGGGTGTGCATGCCTGGGACTCCCAGAGTCGAAACAACCGCAGCAAGGGTGTCAGATTTCATTCTGGGATTTCTCTACCGCGTCTAGTCGAAATCACTCGTGGTAATCACTGAATAGCTCGTGACATTCTGCAACGCATGTAAGTCCGATTTTTTTGTTCAGCATGAATTTGTATCAAAACTCTTACAGAGCGCGTGTTAAGCGGCATACCGACAAGTCGAAACACACGTGCGAGCAAGAATTAACCGTCTGCGGAAGGAAGCTAAGCTGAAGTTCATCGTGAAGTAGCCTCTAAATGAGAATGTAGGTCTAGAGAGCGAGGAGTTACGGAATCATTCGGTTCAAAGGAAGGTACAAACAATGAAGTAGGGGTTTCATGATATTTAATGTAATATACAAATAAAGGTCAATTTTTGAGGAATATTTCGTGCAGTCTTTTTGTTCGTCCGTCAGAATACTACTCGTTGTTGGCATGTTTAAAGTATTTTAATCACATCTTAAAAACACACTTTCTAAATAAAACCTGGCCTTATTAAAGTGTTTCAATCAACGTTTAAAACAATTTCTTTCGAATTTAATTTTCACCTATTTTTTTACGCGACTGCGGGGTAAACCTCACCTGAGGATGGATGGAAGGGGGGAGGCACCACTCAATTATTCCAAATGTCACGAAGCGGGAGGGGGGGGGGAGACAGAAAAGGGGGAGGGAGTCCAAATTGTAAAGGAAATTTCAAGTATTTAATGGAAGGTCCCCTTATGTGTAACTTCAAATGCTGTTGGTACTTCTGTGGTGCTGAGTTCTATAGAAATGATAACGTCGATGATAGGACCAAATCGTATTTAATGTTGATTAATGTATATAAGTCGCTCAACATTAATAACACTTACAAGGACAGGTCCCCAGCGGTGCGATCTACATTCTGAAACTAACAATTCTGTGATGTAGGTTAAAATCCCAGGTAGCACACACAGCCGCTATTCACTGATGGGACCTCCTTTGCGAATATTTGACCAAAAGAAAGTTCTCTGAATTTTGTGTGACACCCCGTAGCACTAAAAATAGTTGCGTTATATAATCTGGTTGCTTGGTGGAATGGATAGGGCAAGAGCTTCGCATGCAGGATGTTGCGGATTCGAATATCATCAGGTGCAGGAACTCTGCTTTTAAATCTATCGAAATGACTGATCAAGATTTTTATTCAGTTAATTGATTTGATTTAAATGTAATTTTTAATTTCATTACTTTGTCAGATAAATTTATTCGTATCAATTTCATTTGCTCTCATTTTTCTTCCTATCATTCATTCTCCATTTGAATTCTTTGTTCATCTGTTTTTAATTTATTTGTATGCAATGAATTTCGACGTAATTTCTTTTGTTTTATCACCCTGTTTCTTCATCCACATTGCTGCCTTAATTATATCTGTTTTTAACTCTGCTTGAATTTTCTTTACGTATGAACGCATTTCTCATTTAAATTTTCACATACGCTATTTTTTCGAGGTGCAATAGGTATCTAGGCATGTTTGTGTGACGATTACCGAGCAAAAATATTTCGCATCTGGTAACGAAAATACACATTATTTCGTCTTTTGTTTTAAAAAAATTTTTATTGGAAAGGTGAGAAACAAAAAATGAAGAATGAAAAAATTCGTATGGTGATTAAAATGTGGTAAGGAATAGAAATAAATTACATTAAAACCAGTAAATCGAATAAAAATTATGATCGAAATCATTTCGATAAGGATTTGAAAACATAAGACATACTGCGCCGGATGAGATTCGAATAGACAACCTGCATGCGAAGCAACCAGATATATACCGCAACCTTTTTAACACTATTGTCACACAGAATTCGGAATTTTTTCATCAATTACGCGCAAACGACGCCTGACCATGGTAAATAGCTGCAATGAGTGATAAATAGGATCTTAATCTACATACCGTATGGACAGTTCCAAAAAATTGGTTTCACGGTTCGGGACCTCCCTTTGTAAGTAGCTTCGTATTGTTCCTCACGGTCGTCTCACACACTAATGCTGATCTACGCACAGATTTTTTTTTTGTGTGTGTGATTTGTTACAATACAGCATCACCGGTCTATTGCGGTCTAACTGTGTTGGCGAGGCAGTAAATTTCCACAGGGCAGTGACTGCGTCACTGCAATTCACTTTGGAGGTGTGGCGGTGGGACTTGTAGTCCCGTACCACCCTCTGACGGTGACAGTACTACATGAGTCAGGCAGAAAAATTTAGCCTAACATGGGCAGGTATGATTGGAAAGTATTGGACGTAGAATGGGGGCTAGTCCCGCCAAAGGATGCGTCCGTGGTGGGCGTGCCAGACCTATCGTTAGACATGGTCGGAATCCGTTTCCTCTAGGATGGTTAGGGGAACCGGATGTCGATGCCAGCGGCGTGGAAGTGTGGTCCCAACGTGGCGTAACCCATGGACAGTGTCCCGCAAGGCATCCACTTTCTCATAGAGCCGCCGCGCGTTGTTGCGTGTGGTCGTCTTTAGGGGGACGATATCCGCTTCCTCGCGGAGAGTGACAATTCTCGTGAGTGGCGGGGCGTGCAGGCTCCACCTGAGCACCTTGTTCCGCAGGCGCTGCAATGTCCGCATCCTGGTGACACTAATCGTGACCCATGCAGCAGATCCATACGTGAGGGCAGGCAGGATAACTGTTCGGTAAATGCGGAGCTTGGTATGCAGGTTAAGTTCCCTACTGCGGAAGAGCGGGTACCAAGCCCTGGTTAGCTTTTGCCTCTTGTTGGTGACATACTCCGCATGACAGTAGAAGAGCAACTTATGGTCCATCTGGACCACGAGATAGGTGGTTGTCGAGGACCAGGGCACCTGCACACCTGCAATCGAGATATTGCGGCGGCAGATTGGGCGCCGCTTCGTGAAGCACAGATCTGAAGTGCGGCTGCTTAAAAGGATGCACCGACCAATTACACCTGCGAGTAGCGATTGCACGCCAGTCCCGCGTCTTCGGGTGGTGTGAAAGCCTGGCGCCACCCGACGCAGATCAGCAAGCAGTGCATAACGGGCTCGCCACGACGGAGAGCTGGCGGGAGGTTCAGAAGTGCCGCCTCTCGCGTAGCTGTGAGCGGGGCGTAATTCGCAGGCGGCGGTGATGCCGTCGACACTGAACGCCCTTCTTAGTTACTTCCTACTTTACGCGCCCTCCGACCTTAATATCTACACTACTGGCCATTAAAATTGCTACACCACGAAGATGACGTGCTACAGACGCGAAATTTAACCGACAGGAAGAAGATGCTGTGATATGCCTATGATTAGCTTTTCAGAGCATTCACACAAGGTTGGCGCCCGTGGCGACACCAACGTGCTGACATGAGGAACGTTTCCAACCAATTTCTCATACATAAACAGCAATTGACCTGCGTTGCTTGGTGAAACGTTGATGTGATGCCTCGTGCGAGGAGGAGAAATGCGTACCATCACGTTTCCGACTTCGATAGAGGTCGGATTGTAGCCTATCGCGATTGCTGTTTATCGTATCGTGACATTGCTGCTCGCGTTGGTCGAGATCCAATGACTGTTAGCAGAATATGGAATCGGTGGGTTCAGGAGGGTAATACGGAACGCTGTGCTCGATCCCAACGGCCTCGTATCACTAGCAGTCGAGATGACAGGCATCTTATCCGCATGGCTGTAACGGATCGTGCAGCCACGTCTCGATCCCTGAGTCAACAGATGGGGACGTTTGCAAGACAACAACCACTTGCACGAATAGGACGACGTCGTTTGGAGCAGCATGGACTATCAGCTCGGAGACCACGGCTGCGGTTACCCTTGACGCTGCATCACAGACAGGAGCGCCTGCGATGGTGTACTGAACAACGAACGACAATTGGCGAAACGTCATTGTTTCGGACGAATCCAGGTTCTGTTTACAGCATCACGATGGTCGCATCAGTGTTTGGCGACATCGCGGTGAACGCACATTGGAAGCGTGTATTCGTCATCGCGATACTGGCGTATCACCCGGCGTGATGATGAGGTGCCATTGGTTACATGTCTCGGTCACCTCTTGTTCGCATTGACGGCACTTTGAACAGTGGACGTAACATTTCTGATGTGTTACGACCCGTGGCTCTACCCTCCATCCCTGCGAAACCCTACATTTCAGCAGGATAATGGACGACCGCATGTTGCAGGTCCTGTACGGGCCTTTCTGGATACAGAAAATGTTCGACAGCTGCCCTGGCCAGCACATTCTCCAGATCTGTCACCAACTGAAAACGTTTGGTCAATGGTGGCCGAGCAACTGGCTCGTAACAACACACCAGTCACTACTCTTGTTGAACTGTGGTATTGTGTTGAAGCTGCATGGGCAGCTGTACCTGCACACGCCATCCAAACTCCGTTTGACTCAATGCCAAGGCGTATCAAGGCCGTTATTACTGCCTGAGGTGGTTGTTCTGGGTGCTGATTTCTCAGGATCTATGCACCCAAATTGCGTGAAAATTTAATCACATGACAGTTCTAGTGTAATATATTTGTCCAATGAATACCCGTTTATTATCTGCATTTATTCTTGGTGTAGAAATTTTAATGGCCAGTAGTGTAATACATGAAGTGCACTTATGAACTTTGATGTCAGCGCGGATCGAGAGAGCTATTCACGGAAGGAGCTAGTCAAGGCTCGCCACACGCTAGCTGTGCCTGTTGGACGGCCACTCCGATGGACGGACAGGTTCCAGCCGCGGACTATTTCTGAGCCCTGCTGGCACGGATTTCACTTCTCCAACCACACAGGTATTTCTGTGGCATTGTCCTGCGGTCGGGCCGGCCGTAGTACTAGCAAGGCGGCCATTGAGCCAGCGCTGTGGTCGCGGAGTTATGCCCCTAATGCGTGCCGCTTATTTCGAGAACAGGCGGCGGCTGCGCCGAGCGCGGTGACGCGTCGTGACGGACTGTCCCCAGCTGGCCGGCTGCCGGGACGGGGCTGGGCTGGGCTGGGCTGGGCTCGTTTACTTGCCACGAGGCGCGCACCATCGCCATTGTCCGACTGCCCGCCTGCCAGCTCCATACCGCGCTCAACCTGCCTCCCCGCCAGCCGTGTAACTGCACTGTTTACGTAGAGACCTGGCGAGGAACACGACGAATGCGACACGTTCCGTCTCTGTAAACTCAGATTCAACACTCTTCCCTCTTGAAACACTGGTGCAAACTTTTCCTCCCTCTGTAGTGACATCGATGCTGTCTCGTTGGAGTATTCGATAGTGTAACCTGTACCCATTACCTACGTACACGGTCTGATCAGTAAGTATTCAGTCACCAACTGATGGACGTTAACATGCGCTCTGTCCTCTCGCCGTTCTTAAGACGGCTTGAACTCTGCTGGGGACACTCAATGAGGTATCTGAATATCTGGAGGAATGGCAGCCAATTTTTCCTCAAGAGCCAAAACCAGAAAAGATAGTTGAGACGCCCGCTAAACCCGCTGGGCAGAACAGGTGATTAGGATTGTAGAAAGGGCCAAAAAAGTTGTCGGTCAGGTTCATTCAGAATTGTAGTTTATTTTAACGCCTTTCAACCAAAGCAGCACATAGCCGAATCTTTAGAACTAAGAGTTTCATAAAGGCAATTATTTCACGGTTGAAGGCCTCCAAACAAGAAATCTTAAAGCAACAAGATAAATCTCAAGTGGTAAAAACATGCAGTTAAAATTCAAGGCAAATGTGAATAGACAAACAAACAAGATGCAACACAAACGGCTGAAGCCCCAATAAATTTTTCAAGATTTTGAAATAAATTGCTATAAACTTTCAAAGGCAGAAGGCCTCAATTGTTTTCTTGTTTTTACAGTAAGGATTTAAGTGGCAGGAGGCCCAGAACTGATTTTCCAAAATTCAAAATACATAAAATCCAGTAAAAGCAAGAACTTTTTAAATCATTGGCTATGGTAGATTATAAATGGACAAACACTGGTAAGAAGGACAATAAAGAAAACGGCACTCAGAAGCCTCCAGGGGGTCGGTCTGACCTTCACTGAGGTGAGACAGGACAGCCACGGACCGACCGACAAAACGACTTGCTTTTCACCAATCGGCACATGAGCACTCAAACACAAAGTTACGAGCGCGATTATCCACAATGAAATATGTATTAGCCGTCAATACTACACACCACGTTGGACAGCGACAATAGGTGAGGAAAGAACGCTCCCTGAAATTACGTTAGTGGCCAGAGCAGGTAACCGGAACACTAACGGCCACAAGGCAGAAAATTCCGCTGGTGCACATTAATTGTAGTCAACTAATATAGTTAATTGCACCGCACGATGGCTAAATTTCAGCAATATAAAAACTCTGTGTTACTCACAGGAAAATCTTCCCAATAGCGAACCACCGAAACGAACCACACAACATGAATGGCCGTGGCTTGGGTAGTTGAAACCACTACTCAACTTTGACGTCCTGAGTCCGTGAACCACGAAGCTCGTAGCGATCGGACAGCTCCACATATGCTCCGACACTGCGCAGGGACCGCCAGTGGACCCAGCTGACTGCACCGCAAGGAGATAACTTCCCTGGTCCGGAGCAACCGACCGACACACTGCAGACCCCCTAGCCGGAAACTATATGCACAAAACCAAAGATGGTACACATCGCTGCTGACACACGTAGAAGGAAGAAGAACCACGACGTAACCGCAACAAGGGTGGGAAACCAAACACAGATAGACAGCGAAGTCCGGGAAATCGCATAGGTGGGAGTGCGCACGGCTCAATAGCGACGTTGGAAGCTGTGACTTGGTATGAAGCCTACGTTATAACTCATTCCATTCGGTTGACGTCGGGACTCTGGGCAGGTCAGTCCACTTCAGCAATGTTCTTGCCCACACATCATTGCCTCACAGATGCTACTTTAGTATAGGGTGCATTGTCATGTCGATCATAGATTGTATTGTTTGTTCTGGTTTAGGGCGCAGAAATAAATAAGGCCATACTCGCTCTTGTGAGAACCACAGAACACGAAAACGAAAGCGGAGTTAAAAGTGACTACACCTTAAGCCCAAGCGACGGAAGGAAAGACAGATAAAAAATAGGGATTCTCTTTTGGAGAAAGGGCCACAAAACATGCCAGATAGACAGCGGAGTGATCGTCGTTTCCCAACTGTTCCTCTACTGGGTGCAGTACACAATGGTGAAATATGCGTTCATATCCTCCGCATTTACCATTTTCTTGTGTGCATGTAGCCATGTATGGAAGTGAAACGTGTACGATAAATAGTTTAGACAAGAAGAGAATAGAAACTTTCGAAATGTGGTGCTACACAAGAATGCTGAAGATTAGATGGGTAGATCACGTAAGTAATGAGGAGGTACTGAATAGATTTGGGGAGAAGAGGAAATTGTGGCATAACCTGACTAAAAGAAGAGATCGGTTGGCAGGACATGTTCTGAGGCATGAAGTGATCAATTTAGTATTGGAGGGAATCGTGGGGGGTAAAAATCGTAGAGGTAGACCAAGAGATGAATAAACTAAGCAGATTCAGAAGGATGTAGATTGCAGCAGTTACTCGGAAATGAAGAATCGTGCACAGGATAGAGTAGCATGGGGAGCTGCAACGGATCAGTCTCTGGACTGAAGACGACAACAAAAAACAACAACAGTGGGCAGTAAGGGGACCACATAGTAACGGCGAGAAACACAGTGATACATCGCGCCTCCTCCATACTTCGCCGTTGCCACTACGCATGACGGTAGGTAACGTTCTCCAGGCATTGACTAAACCCGAACCCTCCCATCGGATTGCCGGAGGCTATAGCGTGATTCGTCGCTCCAAATGACTGGTTCGCAGTCATCTGCTGTCCAGTGATGTCACTCTTACTGCACCACAATCTTAGCCTGACTATAGAAATATGTGGCTTTTGAGGAAATGCTCGACCATTGTGCCACATAATTTTTAGCTCCCTATGCAGTCATTGTGCTAGCTGGACCTCTGTAGCATTTTGAAATTCATGAGTCATTCCTTCCATTGATTTCTTGCGATCTTTTACAACCGACCTCCGCAATGGACGACGGTCGCCGTGAAATGTGCTTAGTCTTCATTTAGCTGTGGATGTTCTTTCGAGTGACAACAGCATCACCCATAGTCGACTTGGGCAGATTAAGAAAGGTCGGAATACCTTTGATGACATTGTTAACCATGTGACTGCCAATGACGTGTCCACGTTGAGAGTCATTGAGCTGTCCTGACCGACCCAGTCTGATGTTACTGATGTTTTCTTGAACTTCTGGAGGAAATGAGAAATTTCAAGAGCTCCAAGATATAAGAAGTAATTACAGAGTATCCGAAATCCATTCAATAGAGAACTGAATAAGGCCAAAGTAGAGAACGTAATGTAACAATGCAGTGAAATAAGGGAAAGAACGGAGGAAGGTTACAAAAAGCTTATGAACTGATTAGAAACCAATCTGAAGAAATTAATGGACATATTAACAGCATATTAAATGAAATCGGAAATGAACAACAGAGAACTGCAAGTGAAACAGAGAAAAATTATATTCAGGCCTAGCAAAGATCAATGATCTCTAAAATTAAAATAGTTGCGACGGTTTTTGAACTTATCATCGAAATTGTGAAACGTAGAGAACGGAAAAATATTTTTAAACGTCTCCTAACAGGAAATCAAACTATAAAATGGGAGGAATATCGCACCATAGCACCACGTATCTGAGTTATCGATAAGAATAATATCTAATCGAGTGAACAATAAAACCAAAAGAAATTCAGCAAAGGAGCAGTTTGGATTTGAACAATCGGCAGTCAAGGAATTGGAGGCGAGAGACATGTTAGGTGAACTCATGATGTTTCGATCAGAGTTGTGATCCAAGAAGCAGCAAAGGGAGAATCGAGTGAAACTTTGAGATGTTCCACAGTGTAGGAGAAACTAGATGTTCCATGAAGTAATATTGTGAAAGGTTCTGTAGGATAAGAAAATAACTTTAACAACCTACTGGCGAAAAAGACATGATCGATGATCTACATAATAAGGTTTCCAAGGAAATGCAGAAGCATGTGAGCATTACTGGATAAAACACAGGGCAATTTTTTAGCATTATAAATAAAGTCGATGGCTGCTATAGCGGAGAGGGCTCAGAGTTCCAGAGAGGTGGTGGCATGTCCAGGATGCTCTAGCCAGTTATTAATGTAAGATGGGAGCTACAACAAACAATCATGATCATGGTACTAGAGGAAGACTTAGGTACAATCTCTACCATCAACATGGTAGAGACTGTTCAGAAAAAGGCCAGTTATTTCTAAAGGGTGTAATCCTGATGCAGAAACAATTAACTGGTTCGAATCAGGAAATCCGAGGAGATGGCATGGCTAACATAGCTAGTTTGGATAAACGTTATATGTGGGTCAAAAGGCCAGAAAAATCGCGAAATAATACTTATCAGTGTGAATGGGGAAATTTTTATTCGGTAGGAGAAGCAGGAGTTAACTGATAGTGTGGAAAGGAAACACATAAGGGGGAGTGAGGCTCACAGGACACTGGATGTTGCGAATAATTAAAGGAAAATGCATCCAGGTTAAAGTTTTGCAGAATGAGGAGAGAAGCTGTGGGCCTCTGCTGATAATTTAGTGGAGTTTTGGGAAGCAGAGATGCAAGAGGAAAGGAAGAAAGAGAGCTGATTGTTAGGGGACGTTATTTTGTTTATTGGCCTATGGTTATAAAAATACAGCTAGTCTAAACATACCTCTTAAAAGTTTAAAAATCTTCAGTTATGTAGTGAATACAAAAACACAAAATTTCTTAGAATCTTACTGAAATAAATACATTTGCCCCCTTACGTTAACAATTAGATTTCAAACTGTAATAGGAAACCTATTTTGCGTGCAATTGTACTTAAAAGCTACAATTTAATTCCAACTTTTAAAACACATACCATCAACAATACAAATATCTGAATTCTTCATATGAGAATTGACAAATGACAAGAAGTGATTGATTGATATAGACCAGCTACATGATCGGCCAGTCCGATTTCCTTCTGTATCAAAGGTAGCCAAAAATGTTATTAATCCTCTGGAGCACCCTTCAGTTGCAATATGGCGACAATATGAGGTGGAGCGAATATAAAATATCAGTGGCAGCTTTGGTTGAATTTGAACTTCACAATGGTCACCACAAACTGTCTCGCAGTTGATAATAATGAGGCGAATAACTGCACTAACGTATCAAGAATTGGGGTACATGATAATGAGTGCAAAAGAGATTACAGTAGTAATGGCAGTGAGGAGGACGTAAAGGAAGTCGAGAGATGAGGCGTAGACCATAAATTTGCAGCAACATCCATAGTAGATTAACGTTTGGGAGATGAAATTCGTGATAGTAAGTTCAACTACACTCCTGGAAATGGAAAAAAGAACACATTGACACCGGTGTGTCAGACCCACCATACTTGCTCCGGACACTGCGAGAGGGCTGTACAAGCAATGATCACACGCACGGCACAGCGGACACACCAGGAACCGCGGTGTTGGCCGTCGAATGGCGCTAGCTGCGCAGCATTTGTGCACCGCCGCCGTCAGTGTCAGCCAGTTTGCCGAGGCATACGGAGCTCCATCGCAGTCCACTGGTAGCATGCCGCGACAGCGTGGACGTGAACCGTATGTGCAGTTGACGGACTTTGAGCGAGGGCGTATAGTGGGCATGCGGGAGGCCGGGTGGACGTACCGCCGAATTGCTCAACACATGGGGCGTGAGGTCTCCACAGTACATCGATGTTGTCGCCAGTGGTCGGCGGAAGGTGCATGTGCCCGTCGACCTGGGACCGGACCGCAGCGACGCACGGATTCACGCCAAGACCGTAGGATCCTACGCAGTGCCGTAGGGGACCACACCGCCACTTCCCAGCAAATTAGGGACACTGTTGCTCCTGGGGTATCGGCGAGGACCATTCGCAACCGTCTCCATGAAGCTGGGCTACGGTCCCGCACACCGTTAGGCCGTCTTCCGCTCACGCCCCAACATCGTGCAGCCCGCCTCCAGTGGTGTCGCGACAGGCGTGAATGGAGGGACGAATGGAGACGTGTCGTCTTCAGCGATGAGAGTCGCTTCTGCCTTGGTGCCAATGATGGTCGTATGCGTGTTTGGCGCCGTGCAGGTGAGCGCCACAATCAGGAATGCATACGACCGAGGCACACAGGGCCAACACCCGGCATCATGGTGTGGGGAGCGATCTCCTACACTGGCCGTACACCACTGGTGATCGTCGAGGGGACACTGAATAGTGCACGGTACATCCAAACCGTCATCGAACCCATCGTTCTACCATTCCTAGACCGGCAAGGGAACTTGCTGTTCCAACAGGACAATGCACGTCCGCATGTATCCCGTGCCACCCAACGTGCTCTAGAAGGTGTAAGTCAACTACCCTGGCCAGCAAGATCTCCGGATCTGTCCCCCATTGAGCATGTTTGGGACTGGATGAAGCGTCGTCTCACGCGGTCTGCACGTCCAGCACGAACGCTGGTCCAACTGAGGCGCCAGGTGGAAATGGCATGGCAAGCCGTTCCACAGGACTACATCCAGCATCTCTACGATCGTCTCCATGGGAGAATAGCAGCCTGCATTGCTGCGAAAGGTGGATATACACTGTACTAGTGCCGGCATTGTGCATGCTCTGTTGCCTGTGTCTATGTGCCTGTGGTTCTGTCAGTGTGATAATGTGATGTATCTGACCCCAGGAATGTGTCAATAAAGTTTCCCCTTCCTGGGACAATGAATTCACGGTGTTCTTATTTCAAATTCCAGGAGTGTATATATATATATGGGACAAACGGGAGACAATAGTATGACAGTAATTAATAGAGAGGCAATGGTGTAGGAGAGTTGGTGAGCTGTAAAAACCATGAATAAAGATGTGAAAGGAGGAAGAAAAAGAGTCACCACATGAGAATGCAGTAAGTGGGCAAGTGACGAAACAGAGATGGTACAGGAGGTTAGGATTTCATAAGGGTACAGACTGGACTGAAAGTTTATTCAGTGGCGGCTACCAGGTAAAAGGTGACCTGTCACTTGGTAGTGAATAGCAATGGAGGGAGCAGTTCGCAAAAGCGGTATGGGTTAGAAAACAGAGAAAACAAATTAATTGGAAGGGATCGCTTATAAGAGGAAGTGCAGAAGAAATAAGAAATTACCTCTCATTAAAGCGAAGATTTCTAACAGTATACTGGAAGTGAAATAATTGACAGTTCTGAGTGTATATACAAATGGATTAGGTAACAGGAGAATCAATGTAAATGCCTTCAACTGCAGTCGAATTAGTGGCAAACTGAGTTGGAAACAAGTAACTTGTGGAATTTTATGCAGGAGATTTGTTGCTGGAACAAGAATTTGTAGTAATGCCTAAGCAAATGCAAAGTGGAAATTAATTGTTAGAAGACCAATGCGTTTATGAAAAATTACGGTGAAATCTATACAAATGAGGATCCCATTTTGAGGTAATTAAGGGGTCAAAGTTGTGCTTATTACCTCTATACCCCTGTATTATGAAAATGTTTGCATGTATGCACGACCTCTCATTCTGCCCCTCCAGATCAATCTCAGCCAAACAATGAAATTAGTAGACACAGCACTTTGTCTCGAAAGAAGTGCTGTAGAGGTAAGAAAACTTATTTCCCATAGAGGTGTGGGTGAGGATGAAGAAATAATTCTTTCTTTACTGTGAAGTATAGAGAGAACCTCTTGTCCAACTGGATTTCCTCAATGACTGATGCACTGTGCAGGTACCAATGGAATGCCTTGCAGGCAGTATATAGAAGTGGTTAGCCACGACTGTGCAGAGAGAGGGGGGAGGGGGAGAGGAGATGAATAGAGAGGGGTGGAGGAGGAGATGGATTAATAGAAGACTAGAATTTATAAATACCTGAGCAACACTGGGCTTCTCAGCTAGTTTAAACTGAAAGTGAAGGTTACTTTGAAACCATACATAGTGATAATTATATGGATAAATATATGCAAGAAGAGTAAAGGAAATTTTGTCACTAATTAGTACAATTACAGAGGCATAAAGGTAACAAAAGATTTAATAAGGAAACATAGGGAAATCTTTTCAGATAAGCCTGGACACATCCTTGATTACGCAAGTAATTAGGAATAGAAGAACAAAAACAATTCTGCTTCTACATCTATATAGATACTCCTCAAGTCACCATACTATGGCCCTTCATGTGGGACCAGTTGCTCAGTAATTGGAATAAATCATACAATGAGGCATTATTGAGAGGAGTATAAGATACTATAATAGTTTTCCCATAGTTATGCGGAATAAAGAAGAGGGTGGTAAGACTTCCTCGACGCCCAAAAACAATACTACAACTATGAAAGGAATTAACTGTTCAGAGAACGAACATCAGTTGATGTTTAAGTTACATGGTGTAAAATGCATGCATAGCTTCTATTTGACAGCTAGATATCTTCAGAAATCTGAAAAGTGAAGTATACAGCACTTGTACATAGGGGGAAAGCTACTAGTTTACGTTGATGCTCTTTGTTTGCAATATTTAAATTTCAGACTTTAATATAGATTGAGATCAAGTCTTTGGAGCTAAGTTCTCAAATGAACGTGTACGTAGATTTGTTGATCACCACCAAGACGTAGAAGGAACATTGTGAAATAGTGAGAGCAGTATTTGTAGCTCTTAGAGGGGTCATGACCCTGTCATGGTCAAAGTTAAGTTTGTGAGGTTCAAATGTTCAGAGCACTATGGGACTTAACATCTATGGTCATCAGTCCCCTAGAACTTAGAACTACTTAAACCGAACCAACCTAAGGACATCACACAACACTCAGTCATCACGAGGCAGAGAAAATCCCTGACCCCGCCGGGAATCGAACCCGGGAACCCGGGCGTGGGAAGCGAGAACGCTACCGCACGACCACGAGCTGCAGACATTTGTGAGGAGAAACCTCATTTCTTTTGCTTTGGGATTAGCAAAGATCCAGAGGATAGGGATACAAGAATGGTGTACTTCTCAGAATAAAGAAAAACACGAATCCACTTCAAGGATTATGCAGTTCTTTTGCAAATGTGTGTCAAACCAAGCATTGAATAACGTGTTTCACAGAACTGTGAAAAGTTGATGCTACAATCGTCTGAACTGACTAATGGCAGTAAGTCTTTGAACATTTTAAGAGTGAATTAGCTAAAGAGGTATTATTGATTAGCCCTTACCTCAGCCACGATTCTGTATGGCCACTCAAAGTATCTGTGATAATGGGGTGGAACGTAACTTGGCCAGCATAGAGGATAAGATATGCACAAAACCATAGCTTTCACCAGTAGGATTGTGACGAAATCTGAGTGCATTTCAGGTGTGTCAGAGTGTGAAACAGAGACCGTTGTCTGGGGGTTTACAGTTATTTAGAAACTTCCTATGGGACATAAGACACATTGAACGCTGACCACATAAAACTTTGAGGTGTGCAGGTTGACGCATAGTAGACTGACTTGATAGGTGCTATTTCTGCAACAGTTCAGAATGAGAGGGAATTCATCTCAGGACAAGGCAAAACACATGATGCTTTGTTCTGCTTTCGAATTGGATTGGAAGATGAAGAGAGAGGATTTAACAAATGATATCAAAATGTTTTACATCAAGCCTAGAAGAAACTTAGAAGAGTTGTGCAAAGGTATAAGAATGAAGCAGAAAGGGGCAGCTTTGCAAGCTAAGTGCAAGACTCACCTGGATATTACATGTGGAAAGTCGTATACATTTATTTGCTTCTTAAGCTGAAAATGTGGTACACAACTGAAGAGTATGTAAGATGGAAGGAATGAATTTGAATACGTATTTTTGAAATCATTATACCATTCGTGAAATGTCAACAGGATGGGTTGAAAAATAGTAAGTTAAATGTAATTTAAATTTTAAGACTCAGGCAGAGAAACAAATAAGGAAGAGTTTCATTGATAAGGAGACAAAGACAAAGTGTCAGTAGTGTATGTTGCTTTAAAAGTGAAAATATGTCAAAATAGATGAAGTGACTCAGCTCTGACCCTTACAGGGAAGGTGACACACACTGGGGTTACTACTGTTGCAACAGGCAGGCTCCAGAGTGAGAGAAGACTCACAAAGTATATTGAGTGGGTCCTCTAGTTGATGCTGACCAAAAATAAATAGTGAAACTTGAATGGATGAAACAAGGGAATGGTCAATGATAGACTGAAGTTGGACTTCAAACATTTTTATAATTTCATTAAATCATAAAAGACAAACACCCCCTGACCCTCCCCCCTACCCCCACATGTGTGTGTGGTTTTTCTTATGATCTAATGAAACTCACTGTGTCTTTGTAGCCCATGTATGTGTGTGTGTATATATATATATATATATATATATATATATATATATATATAAAATGAAAATGTATTATTTGCTTCCATATAATACATATGTCATACAAAGAATGAGTAACTGATGTGTTAACAGACTTACAGTTAAAGAGTTGCATTTTTGTGACTAATATTTCATGTAAGTTGAGTTTGCAGTAAAATAAATTTGTAGTTAGATTTCACAATATGAAATTTGAATTATATATGGCATTTACTTTCTGATAAAATACAGAAAATAAATTTTAGTATCTTTCTGGGTTTCCTGGTAGTAAATAGACCATTAGCTAGTAAATTCATATATTTGTTTTCCTTACAAAATCACCATAAAATGGGGAGCACAAGTGGCTCCTTCAGCATTTAGAACAATCCGTAAAGCAATGTGTGGCAGCTAGTGCCAATCAGCAGTATGCAAAGAATTTTAACGACCAAAGGAGAGAGAAACTAAGGATGACACTGAACGAAGGGGAGAGTCAGCCCATGCAAGGTCAGAAGAAATTGACTGCTAACAGTGTGGAACCATGTCAGTGACCACTAAAGGGGCCTGTGTGGCGCTTTTATTCTTTGAGCTCTGCCGGACTTTTCGGACCTGCGCGAGCTGGAATGAGTGAAGACGTGCTCATATTCACAGGGAGTGAGATTGTACCACTTACCCATCCTACAACAGTAACAGGCAAGCGATATGACCTGCCGCTTCCGGAATGGTCAAACCAGAGAAAAGAAACCACTATCCCAACCAAATTTAAAAAATACAGATTATGTTCATATAAAACTCTTCAGTATCATTATTTGACGCCACATTTTAAACTTAGTTCCTCTGTCCTTAGTACTCCCATTCTGCTGCAATTTCAAACGTAATATTAAGATTAAATTATTTTTATTGTGCACGTATCTGTTTTAGCAGCTGCTACAGTGTAAGGAAATGATTACTTTCTCATCCACCACTGATTCACAGTATCAGCACGTATTGGGCTCTGTTTGTGTCCAGGTGCGCAACGTCCTAACAAATGACTGGAGAAAACATTTCAAGGGCTTTTTATTGTAGCGTATATTCTGTAAGTGGGTCGTTCCAAAAAAACATTCGCCTGCTTTGCAGAAAGCGTATATTTAACACGCTAGTGGTGTAAACGACTTTTGATGTAACAAATTCAGTAGTGTGACATATGGTAAAAGACTTAGGAAGTCGTTACAATTTAGTTTTTAAATCAAATACTGAGACTGCGATGGACATGGGCATAGTTAATGCGATAGTGTCTTTTTGAGAGTATAACCAATTTTAGTAGAGAAGTGGGTTAGACCATTCGTTAGAAAGTATTGTTCCTTTCTTTAATCAAATGATAGAGCCGCTACGATGAACAAGTTATTTCCAGACAAAAAATCTGAAGTGAACCTACAGTACAAAGTTGGTTGCGATAACCGTTATTGCCAGTATTTCACAGATTTCATTACCAACTGTATGAGTCGCCACTGCGTAACAGAAAACAGTATTAAGTGAGTCGATAAATCACAGAGAGAGGTGGAAAGTTCGTTAGACTAGAAAGCTGAAGAGAAAGCTATTTCATCATCATCATCATCATCATCATCATCATCATCATCATCATCATCATCATCATCATCATCATCATCATCATCATCATCATCATCATCATCATTTGTCTGATAAAACCAGTCTGTTTTGCTTCGTATACTTCCCTGCGTTACGTACCACCCGTCTATCACCTCTTCCCCCACCCCCTACCTGATGCCTACCTATTTTTTATATCTAGCAGGGTGGACTGATTTCGTCAGCAACTGTAATAGCTAGCTATGGTGAGGCCTATTTTATTGTCCGCTTTAGAGGCACAAGTTGATTTGCTGCATAGTAAAAATTCCGATCAATCTGATTGGATTTTCTCTTTATTTGGTGTCTCGATAATACTGCTGCTTGCTACCTATTTCTTGCTCACACTAATTCTGGTATCAACTTTATACATTCCAGGCAAATTCAAACTTCGTACCTAACCTGGAATAAGTTAGGATGTTACCTACCACAGGCAATGCTCTTAGGGAACAAATACATTCGGGGATGATTCATTATCCGTCCTCACTAATTTACTTTCGCCAGTACGTCTTATATACTTCCTGAACTGCACATTATTTCTCTTGCATACTTTGCGAGAGTAGCATTCGTAGAAGGGAGGTCCCTGGAGAAATTGTTTAACCACAGCCTAGGTCTCGCAGCATATTTTCTTCCAGCAGTGCTAGTCCATATGCAGGAGAACTGCGCAGTTTGGAAAGCAGGAGAGAAAGAAGTAGAACAGTGGGAACTTGTCGTGTCATGAATCGGGACTGGGTACTAAGTACGTCAGAGCATTACCTGTAGAAGTTAAAGGTCGGAAATTTTAGTGCTAGTTCGGCATGCTAATTAATCTACCGGGAAGGTTTGAAATAGTGCACGCCACGTTGCAGAGTGGAAGACTACCAGTTCGTGCTGAGACATGTTTGTGCTGTTTGAAGAGTACTCTAGCAAAACTGGCCTGACTCACGTCCATTGTACTGTCGCGACCTTAGAGACCTTTAATAATTTTTATCGCATGTCAGGTCGTAACAAAAATGATTATCCAGGGTTTCATAGTCAGGCCGACCTGCGTACGTGAGAGATCGAAGAAAAACAGGGTATTGGGAGAAGATAATGCTTCCCAAATAAATGGACACCGATTCAGAGAGGGTGGCCAAATACGAGAGTGAATAATACACTTTACACCTCGCCAAAGTATGCGAAGGGTCGAGGACGAGTTCCAAAATGTGTAATGTAAGAATCTCGGGCGGAATTTAGAACAATAATCGAACTTTAAGGTGGTCACGTATCGAGGGAAGTTTCGAAGTGAATGTTCCAGACAGATACTGGAGAGGGCCAGATGCTCCCAGAGTCACTTAACGAAATAAAAGCTCAGCCAGCAGCAGATTAGAAGTGAGTGTGTCAGTACCAAGAAGCCAGAGGGCAGTAAAACTTGGCAGTAGCACCTGATGGAGCAGTAGACACTTCAATTACGAGAAGGTGACAGACTCAAACTGCAAGGTATTTAGCGTTTTGTAGACATCATTGGAATATTGCTGAACAGAGACTGCCTGTCTGTCTCAAAGAGTTAGAATACAGGAATTTCAGTGAATAGTAGGAACAAGTCACTGCTTTGCAATTTTCTCTTGTGCAGTAGGCCAAGCGGCCCTTCAGTGCTAGTGACGTAGTTCGAAGTGCTGATGACTGATCTGTTAAGCCAAGTTGCCAGTAGTCAGCAGACCAAGCGATAGTGAATGCACTGGTCTCCGACAGAGATCCTTTCTAGTAATTATTAAGAACATCTGACGTTCTGATAAGACATTTTGGTGCTACTGAAAAGTGGTACTTAGGGAAAGGCGGATATCAGCGTGGACGGAGCCTTACTCAGTTACCGTTGGTTGCTCAGTTTTCTTTTTAAATCACGAACACTATTTGGAACCAATTGCATATAAGTTTGACAATAAGAAACAATTATCAAATTTCACTTCAGACAATATCTAATTAAAAATTATTTAGACAAATTGCATTTACGGCTGAAGGCCTTATTGACCAGAAATTCAAATTATTTGTCAGCTGAAGGCCCCAATGTTAGTAACTCAAACAATTTAACGGCTGAAGGCCTAGATAACAATTCTTAAGAACAGGTAAACTTCTCCAAGAGAGAATAAAATATTTAAAAAAAGATCACTACAATGTGATCAGACCAAGAGAAGTGGGCCTCAGACAGTGCTTCAAGGATCGGCCTGGGAAAAGTCGTTCAACTTCGTAACCGACGAGACAGGCAGCCAAGAGTTGTATTCACTTAACCGGATGGCAATTCAAACAGGTGACAGTTTAAACGCAGACCAACACTCTTGCAAAATCTACCTATCGTCTGGTAACCAACAGAACGATGGAATAACCGAGGCAAGGCGGAACCGGCGGACAGCACTGTGTCTTCGGAAACCGGTGTTTAGAACATCCAGAAGCAGAAGGAACCAGTACCACCAAGGTAGTCCAAAATAACGAAAATCCCAACCACAATCAAGGAGGCTGTCTAACTACACGCTGTACCGGACAGCAGCGGCAAGGCGAGGAAAGGTACACTGCCGCGAAAATACGCTAACATACAGAGCAGGTAACTGGGCGTTAGCGGCCACTATGCAGAAAAATACCGCTGGTTGAACTTCACCAATAAACACAAGGAATTAAATGATTAATAATAAAAGGTAGAGGATGGCTAATTAATTTCGCCAACTCCAAACATTCCACTCGTTGCTATTTGTCTCAGTCACCCTGCAGGCAACAACGTAGGAACGAACGGCGTGACCTCAAAATATAGGTTTCACGACTGGGTTAATGTTCACTCAACTCAAACGTCCTGGGTCCGGTGGAAAACGAAGTTGTGGCCCTCACAACTACAGCCCCTCGATCCGGCAGTGCCTGCGTGCCGCCAGCGGTCCCGCCAAGTCCCTGCGCTGCTGGACCTCCCTCCAGCTCCGTCCGAACCGAACTACCGACACACCCAACCCGGAAAACACTTGACGTCCTTCCAAAGATAGTAACTCGGTACTAGATATCGATAAACGCTGCTGCTGCTGCTGCCGCCGCCGCCACTCACAGACAGACAATGCTAGCAAACTTAGTGGCGCCAGAAACACACAAGAAGAAACCCAGATGGGACTATCCCTGCTACACGATGCCAATGGCACCAACGCGAGCTGCACACGGCTCAGCGACATCTCACTAAACAAATGTGCTTGAAGAGTGATTGAAGATAGTAATATCTTACTACTTCAGCAAACCATTCCCGCCAACTCGGCCGCAGTATTTGAGAAAGAGAGCACTCAGCTACTTCCAACAAACTTTGCACATAATTTCGAAACTTTTGGAAACTACATTACTCTACGGGAGAATAATACGAAGCTAATAAAATCAACATAATTGGGGTTTCGCATCTTCTGAGATTGGTTTTACATGCCTAACTTCAAATATTTCATACATTAACTCATTTATGAGCTAATCAGACGTTTGAAGCTGTTTTATACGTGGGAGTTCGACTCTAAGGAATCTGCGAGCCTATCGGTCACTCGGTCAATGGGTTGGTTAGTTTTATGTTCCATGGATAATTTTTCACAGTAGATTGTAATGACCTGGGACGAGTCATTTTATATTCACATCGCAAGGTAATTTGTACACATGGTTACATTCAAAACGTTCATAAGTTATAAAAAGAAAAACGATATACAGAAGTTGCGAGTTAGTAAGTTCTACCCACCACCTTTTACACATTACAGTAATACGAATACTTCCACGGAATACGAATCCAAATCGATGAAGACAAAATCAGAGGTCCTCAAAAAAATTAAACTAAACCTGGAAGTATCACAAACAGCCAAATGCCAACACTAGGATAGCCAACTTTCGCGTAATTCCAGGATCTCCCGTATTTGAGCAATATTCTCTTAATCCCCCACGTTCCCTTGTTGACCGCCTGTTTCTCCCGTATATTTCGCCAGTGAACACTGTTGTAATTAATAATCCCGCAAAGTACTATCGATAATACAAGTTCCCTAACCAACAGATTTCATAAGGTTTTTCGAAATCTGTTGGTCATACTTTTGTGGACAATCATTTTGCTCTTCATCCTTCTACGAAAAGAAGTCGGATGGACTCAAGAGAATGCGTGGAGTGGAGAAAGTATGGCGCACAGCCTAGGCGTTTAGAGGGGGTCGTGACGGCGAGAATGGTCACTTGTTCTTTCGTCAGTGCTGTACTGGCACCCTACGGATGTGCTCGCCTCGTACCGATCAGCAGCTGTCGTACATTTAACACGTGGAATAACAAGGAATCGCAAAAGAAGATTATGCCGACTTCTATGTTTAAAAATGCTCGTTGCGTTATTTGTCAATTGTCTCATACGACACAAACATTTCGCTTCGAAATAATTCTCTCTCTTATGAACGAGGTGACTAATGAGGCGTGCGTTTTTTCAGACACTTTAGAAGGAACAGACACCATTTCTGTGTTTAATCCTGCAGCGGGACTTGACGCGATGCGACGAGCAAACAGGAAAAAGGGCTAGGGGCATTACTTCGGTAGTGTGTGGTAAATGAGAATGTGGACTGAGGAGGGAGGCGTGCTTGGGTAGTCCGTACAATCGTATTTAGCCTTTGTGCAAGGTGGCGTAAATGGTTAACGCATCTGCCTAGTAAGTAGGAGGAGACCAGGGCTCGAAACTGTGGCCTTGGTGCAAATTTTCGTTTGTCGCCAATGAATTGTTTCGTTGACCGGTTGCGGCAGGCATAGGAATTTCCCCCCTCTGAACACACAGTAAGTAGACTCTTCTGAGAAACAGCAGCAGACTGAAAGGCAAAGCTTACGATTGAAATCAATTGCAATGAGTATTTTATGTTTGCACAGCAAGATGATAAATTGCAGAGTACTGTAGCTCCGGTAAACAAGCGCTTGTAGGGTACAATATGAATGTGTGATTATATTTGTGTACGATATGTCATGAACAAAAATTGTTTTGTTTGGATTAGATTTATTTTCCATTACACAGTCCTAGGAATGAGAGGATACTGTTAGGCGCGACACATGTTAAACTTTAAATATATAAAGCATTTTAACGTAGCACTCATTTCTAAATTTACATCACAAATGATTCTTATTACACGATTTTTTCTGTAATAGCTCCCTTTCAATTTGTGAAGTCCTTCAAAATATAATACCGTACGAGAATAGAAGCAAGAAAAATATAAAATAATAAACTGGTAGCCAAGATAGCAGGAATTCGTTTTATTCCATGATTACCGCTTTCGGCGAAACTAAAGCCGCCGTCATCGGCTCTTGGGATACATACAGGTTACAACATCAAGGCAAACAATGGTGATATTGCTAGTTGCCTATAACACGGAGGCCTTACAAAATTGTCATACGTAGCACATAGGCGTACAAGAGAGATGACATTATAAATGTTACGTGTCTCCATCACACACAAGCGCTAGCTCTCTCTTGGACGCGTATGTGCTACGTATGACAATTTTGTAAGGCCTGCGTATTATAGGCAACTAGTAATATCACCATTGTTTGCCTTGATATTGTAACCTGTATGTGTCCTAAGATCCGATGATGGCGGATTTAGTTTCGCCGAAACCGGCAATCATGGAATAAAAAGAATTCCTGCGATCTTGGCTACCAGTTTGTTTTACAACCATCTAGATCACTCCCACATGAGCACAAAGTGCTCCTTACAAAATAAGAAAAATGCCTTTTTTATATTTCTCCATTGACATCCAATCCAGGAAAATTTGGTGATTGATATTTGGTTTGTGGGGCGCTTAATTGTGTGGTTATTGCCGTACAAATTCCTGATCTTTTCGCTGTCCATGATGAAATGATGAGTACAACACAAACAGCCAGCCGCTGGGCGCAGAAAAACCCCGGACCGGCCGGGAATCTAAACAGAGACCCAGTGATCCAAAGTCAGCAATGCTAGCCACTAGATAGGAAATTCGGTGTACCTGTGCAGTTGAAATTTATTGCGACTAAATATCCCCTAACCCTTTCGTGAGCCGTGGGAAACATCTTTCCCACTACAATGTACTCGCTCCTAGTCCCGTGGGATTCACAGTTTCCAGCTCTGCACGGTGCTACCACCTAGTGAACAGTATATGGTACTACTTCCAATCTGAAGTGCCTGCCGTTTTTGCTATACCTTCGCGCAGAGGCATTGTGTAGCTGAGTGTTGCTCTGTAGAGGAGCCTTTCAGTGCTGTTTTCGTGACATTTTGTGATTTTTCCTCAAAGCTATAGTATAAGGTAAATACTATTGATTTACCCAATTTTACGAAGGAAAACGTAAAATTGGAACGAGGAGAATTCCAGTTTGAAAGAAAAGGAGCCATTTCTGCAGTAAAATGGATGGATAACCGTCCAGTCACTTTCCTGTCCTCAATTCATGACCCATGAGAAACAGCCACAGTGAAAAGGAAAAACAAGGATGGAACTAGTACACAGATTTCTTGTCCTGAAGTTGTGGCAGAATACAAGAAAATAATGGGTGGTGTCGGTAAGTTTGATCAATTACGAGAAAGGTATGCTATTGGCAGACGTTCTGTAAAATGGTGGCACAGAATATTTTATTTCCTGGTAGACGTTGCTGCAGTGAACAGTTTTATCCTAGGGAAAATAAGTAAAAGAGAAAGTGGACAGCATGATCAGCTCACATACAGGGTCCAGCTGGCCAGACAATTGATCGCTGGCTTCTCATCCCAAACAAGGCGTGGACAAAAACCTGTCTTTCTGGCAAAAAGGGGTAAAGTACCTAAAGATTTTAGTCATGTGGCTGTAGGGGAGCATCGACCCATTTTAGGAGAAACCTACTGGACGTGCCGTCATTGTAGTACCAAAGCTGCGGAAAAGAGCACTCACTGTGTTTGTACATATTGTCAAATGCCACTTTGCATAGCCCCATGTTTCAGAAAATTTGATGGCAAGTAATTGTGAACTATCATTGTAACAAGAGAAGTAAATTTATCAAATAAAAAATGACATACATTGAAAAAGGTTTTGTCATTTAACTCCAAGGATGGGCATTGGGAGAATACTTCACACCTTGTTGTGTGACCTCACTTTCACAGTTGGAGCAAATTTGATATTCTGTATGATAAATATACCTATCTGTTAACTACTGTCTGCTATCTATTCATTAAAAAACTGCTCAATAATTTTGCCCACGAAAGGGTTAAGCATCCCCTAAAATCGTGGTCAGATGTTATAGTTCAATTCTTTTATCTTGGCGGTTCGCGCATGCCCGCCCAGACACAGGAGATTGCTGCGTTGCCAGTTGTACGCGCCAAGAGAAGCAGCGCCATAGTATAGTTCGCAAACTTACGTTTAGGGGGGGAGCGCGCAGTTTATGAAGTAAAGCCACCACGGCCGCATTAACCCTTTCGCTGCTACAGAGACGTGCTCCCCGCATTCCGCGATGTGCGCGATTTTGTCATCATTGCACTGCTCGCCTGTTCAGACACATGTTTCGGCTGCTTTGACACAGTTTATCATTCGATTTCACAAAAACTATTTGGCCAAAAAATTTGATTTTTACACATCATCTTGACTGATACGTTACACCCCCCCTCCCGCCCCCCCCCCCCCCCCCCAGTAAATGCCTTAATTTTGTTTCGAAGTTAAAAGCAGTTATTGTGCAGCATTAGATGTAGTAAACCATTGCACGAAATTTTGAAGAGTTTGCAGAGGTGTAAGTCCATAGCGTATACTTTCCATATGGTCGATTTTAGTTGCCACTAGAAATTTCAAAAAATTACATACAAAAGAGAAAATTTATGAAGTAAGACACTTCGATATTGTTTTTAAACAAAGAAAATCTTAGGCACCGAACAAGTTTTGAACTCAGAATCTTTCCCTTAGCAGCCATACACTTTAACCACTACACTACCGCTGCTTGTCTTTCAACATATCTCCCGGAGGACTTTAAAATATCACGCAAAATACCGACAAACACTGTTGGTATGACTATGAATTTCTCACGTTTCATCGAAGTACAATAGGAAATAAACAATTACAGCTGTTCTTTATTGCGAAGAAGCGGTTAGTGAGAATGATACAAACACCTCTCCTTGCTATCGCCTGAATTAGGAGGCTTATTGCTTGTTTGGCTTAATTAATTAATAGAATATGAAGCAATTGGTATAAAGAATGCTTTTTCCAAACTTTCTATAAACATAAGTCTGCTATCAAGACACTACTTTTGTTCAATTACTTGATTTATGACTGAACGTTTCTAAAACTGCAGTCGAGCTCTGGCAACGTCGTTCTCTGTTCATTGGCCGACTGTGTTTTGTGACGTCAGATGCGCAGAACGAACCTAAACTCGGCCGCCGTCATAAATGACGCACACTTTAGTCATCTCCCTTAAAACCGGGATCTAATGTCGATCGCCAGCATTACGAACCTTGCCAGCTGTGCCCGTCGGTGTGGCCGTAGAGCCAGACGAGGCAGCTCTTGAGCTCGACGGCGACCTGGTTGGAGGGGTGGAGCGCCGAGCAGACGCGCGGGCTGCGCAGGTAGGCGGCCACGGCCTCCGGCCTGCCGGTGTCCACCTTGGCCAGCATGGAGCCCAGCGCGGCCTGTACCGCCCGCACTTTGGTGGCGTTCAGCTGCTGTCCGCAGCCGCTGCAGCGCCACGGAGACCCAGTGTCCAGGGGGTCCTCGCTCACTATGGCGCCGGGGCAGCCGCCGCGCCCGCACCGCAGCGCCGAAAGCAGCGACCCGAACTCCTGCAACGTGCACCACGTAGCCTACTTACAAGGGGTACTCAGTGAGAGAAGCTTATACTCTATAACGGCACTGTGCCAAGTGTCTTAACCCTTTCTTGGGCAAAATTATTGAGCAGTTTTTTTTAATGAATGGAGAGCAGATAGTTAACAGATAGGTATATTTATCATACAGAATATCAAATTTGCTCCAACTGTGAAAGTGAGGTCACACAACAAGGTGGGAAGCATTCTTCCCACTGCCTTCCTTGGAGTTAAATGACAAAAACAACTTTTTGAATATATGTCATTTATTTGATAAATTTACTTATCTCGTTACAATGATTGTTCAAAATTACTTGCCAAGAAATTTTCTGAAACACGGGTATACGCAATATGTACAAACACAGCGAGTGCTCTTTTCCGCAGCTTTGGTACTACAATGACGGCACGTCCAGTAGGTTTCTCCTAAAATGGGTCGATGCTCCCCTACAGCCACATGACTAAAATCTTTAGGTACTTTACCCCTTTTTGCCAGAAAGACAGGTTTTTGTCCACGCCTTTTTTGGGATGAGAAGCCAGCAATCAATTGTCTGGCTAGATGGATCCCGTATGTGAGCTGATCATGCTGTCCACTTTCTCTTTTACTTATTTTCCACAGCATAAAACTGCTCACTGTAGCAACGTCCACCAGGAAATAAAGTATTCTGTGCCACCACTTTACAGAACGTCTGCCAATAGCATACCTTTCTCGTAATTCATCAAACTTATCGACATCACCCATTATTTTGTTGTATTCTGCCACAACTTCAGGACAAGAAATCTCTATACTAGTACCATCCTTGTCTTTCCTTTTCACTGTGGCTGTTTCTCATGGGTCATGAATTGAAGACAGGAAATTGACTGGACTGTTATTCATCCATTTTACTGTAGAAATGGACCCTTTTGTTTCAAACTGGAATTCTCCTCGTTCCAATTTTACGCTTTCCTTCATAAATTTGGGTAAATCAAAATTATTTACCTTACACTACAGCTTTGAGGAAAAAAAAATCACAAAATGTCACGCAAACAGCACTGAAAGGCTCCTCTACAGAGCAACACTCAGCTACACAATGCCTCTGCGCGAAGGTACAGCAAAAACGGCGGGAACTTCAGATTGGAAGTAGTAGCCTATACTGTTCACTAGGTGGTAGCACCGTACAGGGATGGGAACTGTGAATCCCACGGGACTAGAAGCGAGTTCATTGTAGTGGGAAAGATGTTTCCCACGGCTCACGAAAGAGTTAAAACTCCACAAGGCCAACTGCCCACTAAGGTTTTATGTATTTTAAACGTGACTTACCGTGTACTAAACACTATATCAGGGCGTCACACAACGTTCTTAAAATTTTGAGAACGATGTTTGCTTCCTAAGTCATTTGCATCAACAGCAGCATGTTGTTGTTGTATCTTCAGTCCAGAGACTGGTTTGATGCAGCTCTCCATGCTACTCTATCCTGTACAAGCTTCTTTATCTCCCAGTACTTACTGCAACCTACATCGTTCTCAATCTGTTTAGTGTATTCATTTCTTGGTCTCCCTCTACGACTTTTACCCTCCACGCTGCCCTCCAATACTAAATTGGTGATCCCTTGATGCCTCAGAATATGCCCTCCCAACCGGTCCCTTCTTGTAGTCAAGATGCGCAGCAAATTTCTCTTCTCTCCAATTCTATTCAATATCTCCTCATTAGTTATGTGATCTACCCATCTAATCTTCAGCATTCTTCTGTAGCACCACATTTCGAAAGCTTCTATTCTTTTCTTGTCTAAACTACTTATCGTCCACGTTTCACTTCCATATATGCCTACACTCCATTCACATACTTTCAGAAACGACTTCCTGACACTTAAATCTATACTCGATGTTAAATTTCCCTTTTTCAGAAACCCTTTCCTTGCCATTGCCAGTCTACATTTTGTACCCTCTCTACTTCGATCAATTATTTTGCTACCCAAATAGCAAAACTCATTTACTACTTTAAGCGTCTCATTTCCTAATCGAATTCCTGCAGCATCACCCGATGTAATTCGAGTACATACCATTATCCTCTTTTTGCATTTGTTGATGTTCATCTCATATCCTCCTTTCAAGACACTGTCCATTCCGTTCAACTGATCTTCCAGGTCCTTTGCTGTCTCCGACAGAATTACAATGTCGTCAGCAAACCCCAAAGTTTGTATTTCTTCTCCACGGATTGTAATGCCTAGTCCGAATTTTTCTTTTGTTTTCTTCACTGCTTGCTCAATATGCAGATTGAATAACATCGGGGATAGGCTATAACCCAGTCTCACTCCCTTCCCAACCACTGCTTCCCTTTCATGTCCCTCGACTGCCATCCAAGACATTTGCATGAACAGGACCATATTTGCTTAAAATCTGTTATGCCAATTACTCTGAAGATACCTCAAATGAGGCGAAAAGCATTATTGGCAAAGAAAAAAAAGTAAAGCCTGTTTCGCACCCAAGACTGTTTATCCCTTCAAAACATTTAGCACTGGTTCTTGTACTCTACCGCGATTAATCGGAAAATGTTATAATTAATTCTTTGTTTGTTTACAGAAAGACCTGCGTCGCAGTACCGTAGCACGATACTAGAGGAGCGAAAACAAAATGCCACCCACTGACGAAATGGAGTATCATATGGCAATCCGTTTTCGGTATTTGAATGGGGAGAAATATGCTGCAACAAGCCATGGTGTGCTGGCGGAGCTTGTTACATTTATGGCCAACTAGCCCTGGCAGAAGAGGTAAAGAGATAAAATATCATTTGACCCAACTGGGCAACACATTCTGCGTCATCTTTCATGATAACGCGCCGGGTCCGTGGATGAGACGTGAAATGGCAGAGATGGTCCGTGCGTGATCACCTGAAAGAAATGTGTCGTCTCCCACTGGGTATCCCTTAAAAGGAAGCATTGCCGTTTCTGCAGTATGACTGACAAATCAGGTACGCCAGAATAGCCGTTTTTCAAATAAAAAGGCAGTGTCTGTTGCAGGTATTGGTTTTAAAATGGATGCATTTCGCACTAGTGGCGCATCTTCAGAATTTCTGTAGATTAACAACAAGTGTGTTACATAAAGATGTGACCACGAGCCCATCCTGCCCCTCCTAAGTAATTATTGACTTCAGTAACTTATAAAAACAACTACCTTAGAAGTGTAAACTGCACTATTCAAAAAGTAAAGATGAATGGACCGTAACCGCAATCGTCAAACATACCTAGACAATATTGTGTGTTATGGAAGCATAATGAGAAATTGTTTAATTTTTAATGGCTTGCGAGAGGAAAAGTTAGAGCTGCGGCCAGGTAAGTACGAGATCTTGGGTCATTGTCTAACTAATAAAGGGATCACCCTTTACCTGATATAGGTGGAGGGAGAGTCAAGTACTTTTCACAGCCAAGGACAAAGAAAGAATTCAAAGGGCTCTTTGGATTTATCGCGTACTCTCGCAAATTTCTTGCAAATTTTAGTAAAATCGAGAAGCCTATACACGAACTGCTAAAGAAAGACAAAAGAATGATTTTCAAGAACTGAAACAGACAGACAAAATAATGCTTTTCAAGAACTAAAAGAGAAACTAGTTAACCCAACGCTACTTCAGTGCCCACATTTTACAAATATCGTGGCAACAGATGCGAGCAATTCAGCTGTAGGACGATCTTGGCCCAAGGCAAAAAAATTAGTGAAGATTTGCCCATTGCGTACACATCTAGATCATTAAACAAGGTACATAAAGAACTGTTGGCTATTAGCACTTGCAGGAAGGCAGTTACTACTATACATCTACGTAGAATGGTTTGTAGTGGTGACAGACCACAAGCCATTAAAATGGCTATTCAGTGTAAAGGATCAAAGTCCAAGACTCGAAGTGGAGATTTAAACTTGAGGAATATGACTATGACGTAATTTACAAGCCGGGTAGGCCGAATAGCAATGCAGACGCTCTTAGGACACGGCCTACTGAGAATACCGATAATGACAGGTCAGATGGAGGGAAAGAAAAAGGGTAATCAGGTGAACGTGGGACAAACCCAAAGCGAGCAATGAAATAGGACGTGATGAGATATCAGTTAATGCAAAAGCAACAAATGATAAATCCTGAGGAAACGCACCGGATGCTAATTAAATGCATGATAATCTATTGGGAGGAGGCCAGGCCATACATAAAACGTTCTAAAGGATAAAGTAGTTTAAGCAATGGAAAGGAATGAAACATGATGTGGAAGAATGCAGGTGTAAGTGTTCGTCATGCCAAAAGAATAAGCTTACACAGACGAAGACAAGATGCCGTCAGAAATAACAGACACAGCGGAAAGTCTATTCGAAGAGTTCAGTTGACATTGTAGGCCTTTTAAATTCGTGAAGCGCAAGTGAGCAATACATGCTAATATTGCAAGACAATTTCAGTAAGTTTACATCAGGCATGCCAATAGAGCGTCAATATGCTGAGATAGTAGCAGAAACGTTTTTACAGCACAGTTTTAAGATATGGAATTCCGGTAGTAGCTCTAATTGAGCAACGGTAAAATTTTAAGAGATTTTGTAAATTGTTGCTTAGTAGTAAGATACATGCGACGGCATGCCACACAATGCATTAGAAGTCTCCATACACTGATAGAGTATGTGAGACACTGACAAGAGACCAAAGTGAGGCAAGTAGGTACCATATACAATCTTTGTATTCAACACACCACACAGCGTTACGGGCTACACGCCATTTGAAATGATGTATAGCGGGAAACTAAGCATCCCACGAACATTGCAACGAGATGCGCAAAGGTAAATTATCACTACACTCATATGTGAACAGAAAGTCAGAAATCAAGATACACAAGATATATCTAGAGAATCAATTGCACAAAACGAAAGGGATAACAAAAAACGGTATGATTAACGACAAAATACAAAAGAATTCAAGGTAGGTTGTAAGGTGTTGCTGTTCGATCAAAGAATAAGAAGTGGAAAATCTGGGAAACCAGATTCACAGTGGCGAGTACCACATGAAGTAGTATGTAGATGCGAACAGATTGAAACAGTACTTTCAATTTCAGGCGAGACACAGGCAGGAAGAATCTTCTTCTTCTACTAGCAGTAGTAGTAGTAGTAGTAGTAGTAGTAGTAGCAGCAGCAGCAGCAAATACAGAAAGGGCTAAACAACTGAAAACAGATTATGGAGTTTCAAAAACATGTACGTCTTCAGGATCTTAGTATGATAATTTAGGAAAAGTAGAAACACACAGTAGCACACGGAGGATTGAAACAAATGTAAATTGAACGTTTTCAGAAGACTAAGATATGGCGCACTAGCTGTACGGAGATGTAGGGACACGCTAAAAGAACTTACTGTAGTTTTAATGGAATGTTGCTTGCTAGACCAACAGGTGACACGTCAGCTACAAAAGATAACAGTTCAGAGGTTGGTTCACCAGATGACAAGGCTTGAGACAAAGAAGAGAGGCCTATTTAACTTCGTAGGTGAAGTAAGTAAAATGCTGTTTGTAACACTACATTAGGCTGATGCTACATATTATAGGAATACTCAGAGGCTATGGAGAGGGGTAAGATAGATCTTTCGTGGTTAACTAAGGAGCAATTGGCAGTGGTAAGAGCCACATTACCAGGTGTAAATAGAACACTAAGTGCAATAAAAAACGAAGACGCTAAAATTTGAAATGGAAAAGCTAGAAAGGTTCATTATTTCTTATGTTAAGGAGGCAGACATCGGATTTAAAAGAGTTGCAATATATGAACAAGTAACACTAGCAGATGTATTCGGTGTATAAAATCGGAGTATGAGCAATTGACAAATGCTACAGTTTATACATAGAAAGGTGTTTTCCTGCCTCGCATCATAAAGCCGTCAAATTGTGAAATTCCTCAGTCTGATGCAAGAAGCATGCTCGAAGAGATTTCGGGATTGCAGCCGGTCATCGTAAATTTCACTCTACAGTACTTCGATGGGACACGTGCCAGTCTTCTTCAGGTGAGCCGTTAAAGGTTCGACGACAAGCTGCAATCCCAAAATCTCTTCGAACATTTAATTTACCGGGAAAATTTCAAATTTCACAGCTGGAAGCATGTTAGGATGTTTGATAAATGCCTCCTTAGTAGACAACTCGTTTAACATATACAAAATGTTTCTCTTACCACGAGAAACCCCTCGGTCAGAAGGTAAGTGTATTTATCTTCAGCGAGAAAGGAAGTACTTAGACTAATTATCGACAGAGCAATTTGTAGACAAACATTTTCTCTCTCAAGTACTTTCGACCATCTTTTAATAATGAGTGGTTATGCACAGTTTATAAGGACGAAGGTCTGACAGCGTTAAACAAGCCCCGACGGATGAAGTGCTAAGAGGAATTGGGAAAAATAATATAATACAGTAAATGTAACTACGCACCAACGCAACTGAAAAGGAAGTAATACCACGAATAGAGTTGCAAATTTATTGTTGCGAAGTTAAAAACAGAAACCAAACCTTTCTTTGCTAAATTTAGAGTTATCACTAGATCTTGTGGTCACACAATTAAATGAATTAAAGGGTACTTTAAAGCACCTAATTGTTTAGATCATATGATTAATGAACAGTAGAAAAGGATGACACACTAAGTAAATGACTTACTATTCTATCACTCCATATGTGATCGTAACCTTAATTATACTAGTTATATTAACTTCAAGCTGCAGACAGTGTAAATGTTGTAAAGTATGTTTTAGATTTCTGTATGTGGTGTGTGTTCTTTCGGGCAAGTCCGAAAGAACAGACCATTTCTGATCCAGCAGGCATAATGAACTAATACGCAAAGGAACTACAGACTTCGGCTGCAAGTGGGCAAGGATTGAAACCTATGGGGAAAATTGAAAATTTGTTCTGGACCGGAATTCGAATCAGGTCTCCTCCTCTGGACACAGTGGTCATTGCAACCGCAAGGGGCACTACATTAGTAGTGTGTGGTTAAGCTGAGAATCTGAGTCTGACAGGAGGCGTGTTAGGGCAGTCTGTGCAGCTGCTATGACCAATTGTCCAGATGGCTTAGTGGTCACAGCAACTGCATAGTAAACTGGAGACCCAGGTTCAAATCCTGATCCAGCACGAATTTTCAAATCGCCCTATCGATTTCAGTTAATGCCATTTGCAGCCCATGTGGAATTCCTTTGTGTTTTAGACTTACATGGAATTACTTTTATAGCAATAATAGTTGCGGAAAGGTATGTGTAAGAACTATCATCGTAAACCGATCTGCAGAAGATCCAATGGTACGAAGAGCTCTTACTAGTACTCCTGGCGAAATACAAATGTATGAAAAAGGTCCAAATGGGCAAAAAGCCTCAGTACGTCAGACCAACTGTCAAGTATAAAAAGTAGTTATTCCACTTATGAAGTAATTGTTTCAGAGGCAAATATAATGTAAATTTCATTGTGAACAGAATGTAAATTGTGTTATTGTAAAGAAAAATAAATTGAAAATCTGTAAAGTGATAAAATATAAAAATTAAAAAAAGAATGAGGAATTAAACAACGTAACCAAAATTTTAATAGTTTCTAATTTACGCTATTCTGAAGAGTAACGTCAGTTTCATTGGCAGGAGAGATGTCTTCCATCCACGTAAATGACAGTCTTAAAGAGTTAATAACAGGGGAAAGCTTCGTAGGTGTAACAAGGGAAAAATTGTGGGGCAGGCAGTATTTAGCAACAGAGCTCGACAACAGGTTTGCATAAAATGTCAAATCTCTCATGTCCTATAGAAGGAATCTTTTTCAGCCAGTGGCGCCAGAAGCAAGCACGCCGCGCTTAGAAAGTGAGAGTAAAACGGACAGGGAGAAGAGTATCTGGAAGGGGCGTAATATGTGTCATGAATGGCCTACAGATGGTGCAGGACGTGAATTTACAAAAGGCACCTCCCTCCCTTCACTCAGCTTCTGAGAAACAGTTCTTAATTGGAGCCAACGAGATGGCGAAGGCCCTTCAACATAACGCCAAGTGGGGGCTGGCGGCGGCGAAACGGAAATTGTTTAAAACTCGGATGTAGACGCCCCGAAGGGAGAGTCACGGCTGTTAGACTACTCAGGAATAGATGAGACAGGCAGGTCCTAGCGGAAGTGGGAGGGAGGCAGGGAGGGAGGGAGGGAGGCAGGCAGGCAGGCAGGCAGGCAGGCAGGCAGGCAGAGCCTTAATATTTCCCTTTTCCGGTTTTCCTAATATTCCACGCCCCGACTCTTAGAACTTTATCTTTTACTTCGTTATTTAATATATTTATCATCGTCACGTCCCCCTTGGCAGTCCCGTCACGGAGATCCGAATGGGTGACTAGTCAAATCAGTAGCCTTTATTAATCGCAAAAATTACCTAAATTGTCACTAAATTAAACACGAAACTACACATGTTACATATCAAACTAAAGAGAAAGTTTCGAGTTTTCATGTAGTGGTTCACATGCACTGTGTAAACGTTATGGAATTCCAAGTTCTGACACCATTTCCATATTCAGTGTTAATCAGGCTGCACTTTAGTTGTGCTCTTTCCAGGCGCCCGAGACGTTCGGTGACGTTAGCGGACACATTCAAGCTGTCGTCTGTGATCTTGTTTGTGTGCGTATCACAACTCATTGAAGAGCTGTTAGTTTGGATCCTTCACAATAATGACGACTGCAATGTTTTAGACAATTTGAAACTCCTCATTATCAGTCTTTTTTTACATACAAGGGATGGGAGAAATATGAAAACAAAAAAAAAACAAAAAACACAATCATTCCTAAGACGATGTCGGAAAACAGTTGGCGTTCTAAAGAGCTTCCAGTCAGGTGGGTGAATACAGGGCCTACTTCGTTTCCATGGACTCTTACTATTTTTCCTTTACAATAGTGACTTCAGGTAAGGAAGATGGACGTGGCTAGCGCTGGCGCATCCTTCTCTGAAAATTAGACCACAAAGGCACAGTAACGTTGATAATGGGTGGTTGGTGGCCAGGGGAGATGCGAGAATTCATTACCGTACTCATAAAACCAGTCCTGGACGAAACGAGCTGTATGCACAGCCCGTATCATCTTGGAACATACTATCATCACCGGTGAACAAAAACTGTATATGTGATTGATTATATCAGCCAAAATGTTCACATAAGCCTGGAGGGTAATGTGATCTTGTAGAATAAGCCATGGAACACCGCGATATGACTGTCAAAATCACCATCGAACCCCATCATGATTCACTGTTGGGACGTTAACTTAGCCAGGAGCTGAAAACAGTGCGAAACAAGACTCATAGATAAAATAAAGGCCTTTCATTGGTCCATAGTCCAGATTTTACGGCTTCGGCACCACGTTTTCTTGTTCGAGTATTTGCATTAGTGGTGAGCGGCTTTGAATTTCCAGTTCGCCTTTCGCTTCCCTGATAATGAAACTCCCTTTGTGTTGAAACTTCCTGGCAGATTAAAACTGTGTGCCCGACCGAGACTCGAACTCGGGACCTTTGCCTTTCGCGGGCAAGTGCTCTACCATCTGAGCTACCGAAGCACGACTCACGGCCGGCCCTCACAGCTTTACTTCTGCCAGTATCTCGTCTCCTACCTTCCAAACTTTACAGAAGCTCTCCTGCGAACCTTGCAGAACTAGCACTCCTGAAAGAAAGGATATTGCGGAGACATGGCTTAGCCACAGCCTGGGGGATGTTTCCAGAATGAGATTTTCACTCTGCAGCGGAGTGTGCGCTGATATGAAACTTCCTGGCAGATTAAAAGTTTGGAAGGTAGGAGACGAGATACTGGCAGAAGTAAAGCTGTGAGGGCCGGCCGTGAGTCGTGCTTCGGTAGCTCAGATGGTAGAGCACTTGCCCGCGAAAGGCAAAGGTCCCGAGTTCGAGTCTCGGTCGGGCACACAGTTTTAATCTGCCAGGAAGTTTCATATCAGCGCACACTCCGCTGCAGAGTGAAAATCTCATTCCCTTTGTGTTGTTTTTGTGCTGACATATTTCGCAAGTGCAACATCGCGTTCTGCACTTACTTTTGCAGTTTCTCTTATTTTTCGTCACAATTCTCTCCAATAACCGTCTTTCACCATCACTCAACACACACTTTCGTCCATGTTGCGAGTTACTAGGTAATACTTTCCAGATTTTTTCTGATTGCGGTATGAGTTGCGATACGGTGCCTCTCTGCGACCTTGTCCACTGAAACACCTACCGTAGGAGCACTAACAATTTTCCCACGTTCGAATTCACTTAGCTGCCACACAATGTACTTACGACTGCGGAGAACACTTCTCTGACCACGACTGACATTTGAAACGTATTACTGAGGACATTGCAGAGATACCATTTGTGGTCAAGTGCAACAGTGAAACCTGCAAGCTTGATCATCATCTGCATTTATGTCCAAGGGTGCATTTTTCACGGTGTTTCCACGTTTCTGCCCAACCCCTGTATCTGGCAACTACGCATTAGTTCTCTGAAGTTTAGAATAGAGTTTCTTGAATGTAATATTTTGGTAAGTGTCATTGCTTTCATCCAGTGGACCATTGCAAGCCATCTTCCTAAAAGGTGGTCTGAAGATAGTTCCCCCCAGACGTCATATCAGGAAAGATGTTGGACGGTCTCCGGTGGTACACCAACAAATACTCCAACTTCATCCGGAGTGTGGTCATGTGCACCTCCAAGCACAACAGAGCCTTTCTTCCATTCTATGCCTCAACGTCGACCCATCTTACAACATTTATACGAGGGTTGGAATTTAAATAGTGGCAACTATTTATTCACAACCGATACAAAAGAGTTACATGTTTGCACCTGTTATCGTCCTTCCAAGTAGTCACCAGCGTTGTGGAAGGCGTAGCATACCGTTAGCAGAACCCGTTCTGTTGATGGTGCGAATGGAGCGGTCTACTGCCTGTCGAATCTCTGGAACAGTTCTGAAGCGAATGCCACGAAGTGGTTCCTTCATCTTCGGAATCAAATCGAAGTCACAACGACTTAAGTCCGGAGAGTATGGTGGATGGTAGAGTACATCCCAGTCCCATCGACTGAACAGAGCAGCCACAGCTTGCTCTGTATTCGCCCGCGCATTGCAATGCAAAATGATGGGTGGTGTGGTATCGATAGCAACGATGCCACGGCGTAAATACAAGTTCTAAAGTTGGCACTACGACAGACACCAACGACAGCGCACTCTAGCCAGAGCGGGAGAGATCTACGAGCTACGCTCCTGGTTCTGCCCATTTGATCAAGACCAGACGGCCGGGACACTTCGCTTCAGCTTCACACCTCAGGGCAAAGTTATGTATTACTCTTGTTGCTAAAGTAAATGTGATTTTAATTCACACTGCAGTACCGGGAGATTTTCACCTTTTCCTGCTCCTACCCACGCGCCGCCTTCCAGGTGGGATAAAAAAGTGGATTGCGCAGAAAGTGTCTCCGCTTCTTTCGCAAAGCTGGTCGCAGCTGATGCTCCAAAAATGAACAGTAATACTTTGCACTGACGGTGGCATTCGCTTCAGAACTGTTCCAGAGATTCGACAGGCAGTAAACCACTCCATTTGCACCATCAACAGAACAGCTTCTGCTAACGGTATACTACGTCTTCCCCATCGCTGGCAACAGGCTCTGCTAACGCTGGTGACTACTTTGAAGGACAGTAACAGGTGCAAACATGTAACTCTTTTGTATCTATTGTGAATAAGTAGTTCTACATCTACATTTATACTCCGCAAGCCACCCAACGGTGTGTGGCGGAGGGAACTTTACGTGCCACTGTCATTACCTCCCTTTCCTGTTCCAGTCGCGTATGGTTCGCGGGAAGAACGACTGTCTGAAAGCCTCCGTGCGCGCTCTAATCTCTCTAATTTTACATTCGTGATCTCCTCGGGAGGTATAAGTAGGGGGAAGTAATATATTCGATACCTCATCCAGAAACGCACCCTCTCGAAACCTGGCGAGCAAGCTACACCGCGATGCAGAGCGCCTCTCTTGCAGAGTCTGCCACTTGAGTTTATTAAACATCTCCGTAACGCTATCACGGTTACCAAATAACCCTGTGATGAAACGCGCCGCTCTTCTTTGGATCTTCTCTATCTCCTCCGTCAACCCGATCTGGTACGGATCCCACACTGATGAGCAATACTCAAGTATAGGTCGAACGAGTGTTTTGTAAGCCACCTCCTTTGTTGATGGACTACATTTTCTAAGCACTCTCCCAATGAATCTCAACCTGGTACCCGCCTTACCAACAATTAATTTTATATGATCATTTCACTTCAAATCGTTCCGCACGCATACTCCCAGATATTTTACAGAAGTAACTGCTACCAGTGTTTGTTCCGCTATCATATAATCATACAATAAAGGATCCTTCTTTCTATGTATTCGCAATACATTACATTTGCCTATGTTAAGGGACAGTTGCCACTCCCTGCACCAAGTGCCTATGCGCTGCAGATCTTCCTGCATTTCGCTACAATTTTCTAATGCTGCAACTTCTCTGTATACTACAGCATCATCCGCGAAAAGCCGCATGGAACTTCCGACACTATCTACTAGGTCATTTATATATATTGTGAAAAGCAATGGTCCCATAACACTCCCCTGTGGCACGCCAGAGGTTACTTTAACGTCTGTAGACGTCTCTCCATTGAGAACAATGTGCTGTGTTCTGTTTGCTAAAAACTCTTCAATCCAGCCCCACAGCTGGTCTGATATTCCGTAGGATCTCACTTTGTTTATCAGGCGACAGTGCGGAACTGTATCGAACGCCTTCCGGAAGTCAAGAAAAATAGCATCTACCTGGGAGCCTGTATCTAATATTTTCTGGGTCTCATGAACAAATAACGCGAGTTGGGTCTCACACGATCGCTGTTTCCGGAATCCATGTTGATTCCTACATAGTAGATTCTGGGTTTCCAAAAACGACATGATACTCGAGCAAAAAACATGTTCTAAAATTCTACAACAAGTTCCAACCCTCGTAGATATGAGTTTTGTCTGTTGTGTGTAACATGTCCGACAGAACAGACACCACTCACATTTATATTTCCGTAGGCGCAACGGCTGTTCGACGAAACAATTTCAGTGCTGACGCACAACCAACGTCCGATCTCCTAGAGCAGTCAGATATGTGCGAGTAGGGGATTAATGGACGAGGCTCTTAGCGGTGCGGCGATAGGCATCCAGATGGGCGAGACGTTTAAGGCAATCCTTCTGGAGAAGTGGAGAATCCAGGTTAGAGTCGCAGTCCCGCACAAATTTTCAGCTCTCGTCGTTGCACTGCCGGAATCCCCTAAGCGCTTTGAAGTCGTTATTTCCTTCCTACCTGTTGCCCATTGTTTTCCATTACGTAGAGTCGGCTGAACATCGCCACGTAGGCAGTCAAATGACCGCCTGGCAACGGTTCCACACGATCTACAGCACTCCGCAGCGAACAGTATGCGGCTTTTAAGGGGAGGTTTACTATCTTTTGGTTCAAAATATCGATTATTTTAAAATTGCATTTTTGGATCCATAAAAGTGTTTAGAATTCACCCCTGAAACGGTTTTTCCGAATACGGAGCGGAAATTTTTGTTATTCGCGGTTGAACACAAATGCACCTGCCTGAAATCGGCCTTTTTCACGCACCAGTTTTTTCGGTAATTTCGACTTTGTAGCAGCCAAAAATAATTCAATGTGCTTGCCCAAGGATCAAGTGATTAAAGAGCTTGCGACGTACTACGTCTTCGCAATCCGACGTCATTCCAATTCGGTGGAACAGATGAAGGTAATTTGGGCAACGCATTTCCACAAGTGTTCGATGCATGACAACACCAAAATTTTCCGGCTGGTGAAAGTAGTTGGTGCAAGTGGCGCATTGAAGAGGCTACCAGATATCTGGACGAATATCAACACGACCAGCCGCTCTTCAAAGTAGTTCATAAAGTGATTCGTCCGATCTACGAGGCCCTTTCGGAAGACAAGTTATAGTACCGGTGCTTGGGAGAAAACACACAAAGTTCAAATGAAACTTTGAACGCATGTGTTTGGAAGTTAGCCCGCAAGCGTTTGCATTCTGGTACGGAAACTGAAGACTGCGACTTTCCTGGTAGTGAGCAGTTTCAACGAAGGGTATTCAGCAATTCTGAAGACCATGACAACGATGGACGTCACCCTAGGATTCTATTCGACGCAGTTCGCCAAGCATTCGGACGACCACCGAATTCAAGCGGCCGAAAACCTCTTGTCACCGGCCGTACGAACGGCTCTGGAGCAGCGCAGGATGGCCCAGATTGAGCAGAACGCCCTCTATGAGGAAGAGGAGGGACTAGTATATGGACCCGGAGTAGCAGATTGAACCTAAGTTGCATAATATTGCATTTATATGTAGTCAAAATTTCAAATGTGTTTTTCTCGAAATGACTTTTATCGCGTGGTATGATAACTTCAGATCTACTGAACCGATTGGCATGATTGTTTCCGACGAAGTTAACTAAATTGTCTAGGAGTTGTACCACTTTTATTCCGATCCATCAACTACAAATAATTTTACTTGGCCGACGAAGTTGAAAAATCGATGAAAAAACCCTATTTTTTCAAATGGCCGCCATTTTGTTTCCTATTGTCCAAATGACTTAAGCGAGGTACAACTCCTAAATAATCTTATATACTTCGCCAACATCAACTCAATTTTGATTTTAGACGAGCCGGCTGACCTGTCACATACCGCGCGTGGAGGTCTACATACACTCCTGGAAATTGAAATAAGAACACCGTGAATTCATTGTCCATAGAAGGGGAAATTTTATTGGGGTCAGATACATCACATGATCACACTGACAGAACCACAGGCACATAGACACAGGCAACGGAGCATGCACAATGTCGGCACTAGTACAGTGTATATCCACCTTTCGCAGCAATGCAGGCTGCTATTCTCCCATGGAGACGATCGTAGAGATGCTGGATGTAGTCCTGTGGAACGGCTTGCCATGCCATTTCCACCTGGCGCCTCAGTTGGACCAGCGTTCGTGCTGGACGTGCAGACTGCGTGAGACGACGCTTCATCCAGTCCCAAACATGCTCAATGGGGGACAGATCCGGAGATCTTGCTGGCCAGGGAAGTTGACTTACACCTTCTAGAGCACGTTGGGTGGCACGGTATACATGCGGACGTGCATTGTCCTGTTGGAACAGCAAGTTCCCTTGCCGGTCTAGGAATGGTAGAACGATGGGTTCGATGACGGTTTGGATGTACCGTGCACTATTCAGTGTCCCCTCGACGATCACCAGTGGTGTACGGCCAGTGTAGGAGATCGCTCCCCACACCATGATGCCGGGTGTTGGCCCTGTGTGCCTCGGTCGTATGCAGTCCTGATTGTGGCGCTCACCTGCACGGCGCCAAACACGCATACGACCATCATTGGCACCAAGGCAGAAGCGACTCTCATCGCTGAAGACGACACGTCTCCATTCGTCCCTCCATTCACGCCTGTCGCGACACCACTGGAGGCGGGCTGCACCATGTTGGGGCGTGAGCGGAAGACGGCCTAACGGTGTGCGGGACCGTAGCCCAGCTTCATGGAGACGGTTGCGAATAGTCCTCGCCGATACCCCAGGAGCAACAGTGTCCCTAATTTGCTGGGAAGTGGCGGTGCGGTCCCGTACGGCACTGCGTAGGATCCTACGGTCTTGGCGTGCATCCGTGCGTCGCTGCGGTCCGGTCCCAGGTCGACGGGCACGTGCACCTTCCGCCGACCACTGGCGAGAACATCGATGTACTGTGGAGACCTCACGCCCCACGTGTTGAGCAATTCGGCGGTACGTCCACCCGGCCTCCCGCATGCCCACTATACGCCCTCGCTCAAAGTCCGTCAACTGCACATACGGTTCACGTCCACGTTGTCGCGGCATGCAACCAGTGTTAAAGACTGCGATGGAGCTCCGTATGCCACGGCAAACTGGCTGACACTGACGGCGGCGGTGCACAAATGCTGCGCAGCTAGCGCCATTCGACGGCCAACACCGCGGTTCCTGGTGTGTCCGCTGTGCCGTGCGTGTGATCATTGCTTGTACAGCCCTCTCGCAGTGTCCGGAGCAAGTATGGTGGGTCTGGCACACCGGTGTCAATGTGTTCTTTTTTCCATTTCCAGGAGTGTAGAAATTTTGCTTTGTCCCGACTGCACTTCCACCTTTGCTCTTCGACATTTCCGGACGAAAAAATTCCAGTCTTTAGAGGGAACATCAATGAACATTTTGACCAAATTTGACATTGATATCTATGACATATCACGAGACATAATTCTCGATGAACATGCTTTTTCCGGGCCAAAGACAGTAAACCTCCCCCTAAGGAGTGACTAAGTTTTGTCCAGTAAGCTGACTGCTTTACCGTTCTGAAAGAGATGGGAGCAAGCAGACGGTACCTGGGGGTCGCGGCAGCGGTCGCAGCGGCAGAGGAAGCCCTTTGTGTCCAGCAGGTGTGCGCGCCGCGCGGCAGTGCCCCACATCAGCGGCGCGTACGACGTGGTGAGCTCCTGGCCGGGGGCCACGTCGACGGCGGCGCGCACCACCATGGCGTGCTGCGCGTCGTAGCCGTGCGTCGTGTTGGGCGAGCACGCGTGGTTCATCATGGCGGCCAGCGGGTAGAGGCCGCGCAGCCGCCCCGACAGCGCCTCCGGCCGCCGGCTGCCGTCCAGCGGCGTCTCGAACGCGTTCGTGTCCAGCACGCGCGCCGCGCGCCCCGCCGCACGCAGGCGCTCCGGGGCCACCCGCCCCCCACACAGCCGCGACAGCAGCTCCGTCTGCCGGCACCACCTTCACTCACAGGCCTCCGGCAGGGGCAGATCGTGAGAAACGCAGCTCACTGTATCAGTGATACACTACAGAGCGATTAATCCTTAGCGCAACCACCTACCGGGCATTTTTTTTTTTGTCCCGCCGGCAACCAGCTAGCTGGTGCAGAGTATACTTCCCCTCCACCGCGAGGCTTGCGTGTAGATAGTATGTGTGTGTGTCAGACAACGGAATACAGTGTATTGAACAAAGAGTGCTCGATTAGCTATAGAGTGCTCGATTAGCTAAAGAGTGCTCGATTAGCTAAAGAGTGCTCGATTAGCTAAAGAGTGCTCGATTAGCTAAAGAGTGCTCGATTAGCTAAAGAGTGCTCGATTAGCTAAAGAGTGCTCGATTAGCTAAAGAGTGCTCGATTAGCTAAAGAGTGCTCGATTAGCTAAAGAGTGCTCGATTAGCTAAAGAGTGCTCGATTAGCTAAAGAGTGCTCGATTAGCTAAAGAGTGCTCGGTTTAGCTAAAGAGTGCTCGGTTTAGCTAAAGAGTGCTCGGTTTAGCTAAAGAGTGCTCGGTTTAGCTAAAGAGTGCTCGGTTTAGCTAAAGAGTGCTCGGTTTAGCTAAAGAGTGCTCGGTTTAGCTAAAGAGTGCTCGGTTTAGCTAAAGAGTGCTCGGTTTAGCTAAAGAGTGCTCGATTAGCTAAAGAGTGCTCGATTAGCTAAAGAGTGCTCGATTAGCTAAAGAGTGCTCGATTAGCTAAAGAGTGCTCGATTAGCTAAAGAGTGCTCGATTAGCTAAAGAGTGCTCGATTAGCTAAAGAGTGCTCGTGCAGAATCAGCACGTGCTGTGAACAGGTTATTCAGGTACCTAATCGGAATGAGTTTCATCGATTGATAAATTTTGTGAAATGAGGATTTTTCTTCACAGGAAACGGACAACCATGTACATTACTCGCAGAAAAACTCTCAATAACTTTGGGCCTGCTTTGGTAAGATATCTTAGAAAATCAGATGGACATGTTTCTAAACAAATTGCAATTTCCTGTGGCTCTTTTCAAACTGTTGCAAAGTTGCTGAAGTTACAACCCGATAAAACAACTACAGTGCAACGACTTAAACAGGGTGACTAATCAAAAAGGTTGCGGTTTTGTGAACGAAATGTGAAACAGGGGCATGGGAGCAATTGACCCTCACCTAACTAACTTTTCGGACGAATTATGGTTTTCCCTAACTGGAAAAGATAAATCATAAAATAACCGTTACACGAGTTTTTAAAAGCGTTAATACACGAGGCACCCTTGCATGATAAAGAAATAGTGTATTGTACTACTAGCGATTAGAGAATATTTTTTTCCAGGAAACAACAGCGAGGTATGTGTGAAACACTTTGCGACCTTTTTGGCCAATTAACTGAAAGAGAATGTGCTTTGCGACTTTTCAGCAGGGCTCTGCGACGGCACATACAGCCAACTTCTTATTACAGGAAATTCACATGACGTGTTTCAAAGTATATTGATAACTAACAACAAGTGGCCTCTTTTTCCCCAATGTAACACTCAGCGATTTTTATCTTTGGGGGGCATTAAAAGAGAAAGTGTGGAAATCAAATCCACACACTTTAGATGAACTTAAAACTAACATTCGTCAAGATATTCCTGCCATTTCTCATAGGGAACAGAGTGTAAAGAGCAGTTTCCTAACTAGATATCAGAAATGACTGAACAACGGAGGGGAGACTTCCAGCATCTCCTTGATTATAAAACATGAGTGATTTACTTTTATTTATAAGTATTTATGTTTTTATGTAACAAATAACTGGCGCGACAAACCATACTATATTTCTTTCGGACCTATAACACACACAGTGTGCACCATAGCTCGCCTACCCAGCCAGAAGTTAGCTGTGAAAGCGATTGCGTTAACGATTGATTACCCTGTAGAAGTAGCCGCAGTTATTTACAATAAGGCACAGCCAGGCAAAGTACACAACTACAATGTCCCAGTCTGTCCAAAAATAAATTACATAGACTGCCCGACATACAACGTAAGTAAAAAGCTTAACACATTATTGAATGAACTACACATACAATAGAAAATGTTATGAAAAACTCTGAAACTAGCCCATAAAATAAAAAGTAAAGAAATCTCCGAAGCAGGAAAGTTCATTTATTTCAATATAATAAATTAGTACACGAATATACCATTAGCCGAGAGGATTGAAATGATAAGGGACAACCTCCTCAGACATAGAAAGGAAACCCCTGTCGACACTTATGAAAGCATGAAATTACTGTAACTCATCATCACATGAATACTTTGAATTTGATAAGAAAATACACAAATATGGGGTAGCAATGAGAATTTGGATAGCAGGTACTACTGCAGGCACGTTTCTCAGTGCACGAGAAGAAAACTTTTTACCTCCAGTTCCCCATTCCCAACAAAATTATTTACTACTGGTATGTAAATGATACTTTACTACTATTAAATGAAGACAATGATATACAAACAATTCACCAGCAATTAAACAATCTGCATACAAAAGTGAAATTTATATTATGAGCACAAAGCAACAAATCCATCAATTTCTTAGACCTAAAAATAAGCAACTACAATTACCAGACCAAATTTTAAATTTACAGAAAACTTAGAACTACAGATATCATCATCAATAAGAATTCATTCCATCCCAGGTCACATAAATACGCATACTTTAAATCAATGATCAATAGAATCTTAAATTTGCTGCTGGTAGAAAAAGCAGTAAAACAGATTCAACATTGTAATAAATATCACAAAAAATAATTTCGACCCATATGTGGTACTCAAAATTTACCAGATCGTAGTAACCCTAAATCAGACAACATACATGAAGACTTAACATTAAAAGAGATGATAATACCAAAGCCAAACCGATATATGCACCAACAACATATATAAGCAACATATCACACAAAATAAACGAATTGTTAAAAAACACGGAAATACAACTAGCATTTTTAACTAACAACAACTTACAACGCTGATATCAAGAAAACGCGATCTCTTCTAATCCAGTTGTATACAAAAATTTCCTGTGATGACAGCAATAGCTTCTACATTGGACACATAGTACAACGTTTCAGTGTAAGATTTAAGGAACACACCAGATACTGCAAAAGCAACCAATCAAGTTTTTACCTACACTTAAGAATTAAAAATCACAAAGTGAACACAATAGAAAATACTTTGAAAATTCTACATAGGAAACCAAAAGATCAAATCATGAACATTTTGGAAGAATTAGAAATTTATACAAACATACAGGTATATGAAGAGATCCTAAAAGAACAAATAGACCTCAAACATATAAATTGAGTGGAAAACTTTGACACAATAGAAAAAGAACCAAAAATAGACATATTAAGATCGTATGTGTACATAATGCAAAATATTTCCGGCAAAAAATCTGACTACCTAAGATGTAATTCACTTATTTACTTCAATGCATAAATTGAACAATCCGTCGTTTCACAACTGTCAAAAAGTAACCCGAAATTTCTAAGGAAGGTAAATATATGATATATATTAACAATGCGGTTAATAAATCAAATTACTTTCCAAAATGTTTTATGCACGTCACTATCTAGACGGAAGTATAAGAATCTCATAGTACTGGGACAGATGTAGAATAAAATGCATTATAAATGTAATGTCAAATAGGAACACTTGACACTGGCACAAATGCCAAAACAAGCTTGTTGTGAACCGAAGTTAAAACAGCAAGAAAAACTATTTGCAGCTAATTGTGTAAAAGGTTAGAGAAGGTGTCAGATTAATAAGAGATACACTAAATATAGATGAGTTTTTGCTATTTGGGCAGCAAAGTAACTGATGGTGGCCGAAGTAGAGAGGATACAAAACGTTAACCGGTAATGGCAAGAAAAGCATTTCTGAAGAAGAGAAATTTATTAACATCGAATATAGATTTAAGTTTTAGGTAGTCTTTTCTGGAGGTATTTGTCTGGAGTGTAGCCCTGTATAATAGTGAATGTAGACATGTCAGCATTTGATGGTTTTGTGATATTGATCTTTACATTGCTGATGTGTTGGAAAATGGAGAGAAGTGTTGTATCTCCCCCAACAGACACTATGTAAATTATGTAATAAAGGTAGTGCTTATCGTCATAAGGATTGACACAAAATCCAAATAATGGAAGACACGCATATTTTAAAAAATATTGACTCTTAGTACTTTCCAATAAAATCCGGACATGTTTTTCTGAAGTCAGGTCAGGATTCCACAGAAGGGAGCACAAGGAGCAGGATGGAAAGATGACAATTTTCGTGGCACGACAGAAGTGGAATGTGCGTGGGGCTTGTGTGGATATGAACTCTTAACAAAATGTAATTCAATTTGTTGTTAAGTCTAAAAAGCCCAGAGCCTATAAATAGTAAACAACCCAAGAACTCAAGGCTCAGATTAACAAAATATCAAGTACGACATAATACAAGATAATAAACCATTAAACAACTTGCCCCACTGGAATCAACTCTACAATAAAGAAGGCACAGATTCGTATACTAAAATAACACCATCACACAATTAACAGAGAAGCCTTTCAGTAAAAGGGGGTACGAAATAACACGAAGAAACCATAGTAAAAAGGAGAATACACAATAAAATAAAACATCTTACCTATAAACCGAATCCTAAATGCACCAACCATAGGTGACACCTCAGTTCTAGACAGGCAATACAAAAGAGAGAACATCTGCTGTAAAACCTACGGTATGTACACTCAGATGCACGCAGAAGGCATGAACAGGACAAAGAAATTCAACAGCAATGGCAAATAAAATCGCTCTAGACACATTGACCAAGTAGAACCTTTTCAACTGAAAGCACTGGGCAGAATGGCGGCCTTCTCGTGCTTCACAAATTAAATGAATAGACTATTTCAGTAGGCCATTCCTGACTCAATTGTATGCACTAAAAACCTGCACTGCCACAGAGGTTTCCTATAATTGTCATACCCCAAAACAATCGACAGCTATCAGCTCTTCACTCCCAGTTGTGCTGTGTTCCCTGGAACAGAGACGCCAAAGATCATCTGATGCTCTGGCCAGAAATGTGTCCGATGTTGACAATCAGTCACCACCAGCCTCGGATACCCTTACAATAGGCTGTCTCTCTGCGCTGCCCCGAGCTTCCTGCTTCGTCTTTGCGGCAGCTCTCTTACTCCAAGCTGCTGCTGCTGCTGCTGCTGGTGGTGGTCTTCATTGGCTGTTCCGAACTGCCTTCTCTTCACTGAGGTTGTCCATCCGTTGGCTACAGAAACCACCCCATACACAATCAATACCTGAGCCATCCACACTGACGCACAAAACCCAGCGTGGGCATTGCACCATGCATGGCCCCACCAATGCACTGACGACTTGTCCACAGCACCACACACTGGCTTCAAGTAGTAGTTGTCTATTAAGGTCCAATCAGCCAGAGTACCCACTCATCTCACATGGTTACTCCAGTCTTTGGCGTGGCGCTGCATCGACGTATCTGATATGTGCACCTCCAGTGGTAGCAGGGACGCCAGAGAGAGACTGTGGCAGCTTCCAGCTGGAGAGGGAGATCAACTTTAGCGAGTACAGCTAATTAATGGCGCATTTGTAAATAATTTCCTAACATATATGTTTCCGCTTATGTCATTTTTAACCTCTGTTTGCTAATGCGTTGTTGTGGTCTTCAGTCCAGAAACTGCTTTGATGGAGCTCTCCATCTACTCTATCCTGTGCAAGCTTCGTCTCTTAGTACCTACTTCAACCTACGTCGTCCTGAATCTGCTTAGTGTATTCATCTCTGTCTCCCTCTACGATTTTTACCTCCACGCTGCCCTCCAATACTAAACTGGTGATCCCTTGATGCCTCAGAACATGTCTCACCAACGGATCCCTTCTTCTAGTCAAGTTGTGTCACAAATCTCTCTTCTCCCTAATTCTATTCAATACCTCCTCATTTGTTATGTGATCTACCCATCTAATCTTCAGCATTCTTCTGTACCACACATTTCTAAAGGTTCTATTCTCTTCTTGTCCAAACTATTTATCGTCCACGTTTCACTTCCATACATGGCTACTCTCCATAGAAATACTTTCAGAAACGACTTCCTGACAAATCGATACTCTGTCAACAAATTTCTCTTCTTCAGATACGCTTGACGTGCCGTTGGCAGTCTACATTTTATATCCTCTCTGCTTCGATCATCAGTTATTCTGCTCCCCAAATAGCAAAACTTTACTACTGTAAGTGTCATTTCCTAATCTAATTCCCTCAGTATCACCCGATTCAATTCGACTACATTCCACTATCCTCGTTTTGCTTTTGTTGATGTTGATCTTATATGCTCCTTCAAGACACTGTACACTCCGTTCAGCTGCTCTTACAGGTCCTTTGCTGTCTCTTGACAGAATTACAATGCAGTCAGCAAAGCTTAAAGTTTTTATTTCTTCTTCCCGTTCTTTAATTTCTTCTCCATGGATTTTAATTCCTAGCCCAAATTTTTCTTTCGTTTCCTTTACTGCTTGCTCAATATACAGATTGAATAACATCGGGGAGAGGGTACAACCCTGTCTCACTCCCTTCCCAACCACTGCTTTCATGCCCCTCTACTCATAACTGCCATCTGGTTTCTGTACAAATTGTAAATAGCCTTTCGCTCCCTGAATTTTACCCCTGCCACCTTCAGAATTTGAAAGAGTATTCCAGTCAACATTGTCAAAAGCTTTCTTCAAGTCTACAAATGCTAGAAATGTAGGTTTGCCTTTCCTTAATCGATTTTCTAAGGTATGTCGTAGGGTCAGTAGTGCCTCACGTGTTCCAATATTTTTACGGAATTCAAACTGATCTTCCTCAATTATTTAACTGCAATTCATGTCTCTTGGTATGAATGATAAAAGTTAGGTTGAAAAAAATTGAAAACAAATATTCTATCACAAGCTGCCTTATATACGTTATAAGCTCATTACAGACATCAACTATTGTATCCCCTTTATTTTCGCTGTGCAACTAATTATTGAAAACTAGTGTATGCTGACATTAGCGACATTTGGTGAACTTACAACACAAACAGCTCGTGGCTACTGCACGACAGCTTGTTTTGAACAGTAGTGCTACTGACATGACCAGTGCATATGATGTTATTTATATATATTTGACGATGCTGGTGCTGATTCTGCATTTAACATTTGACGAGGCCACTATGGCTGCAGTACATTAGGATGTTTTTATAAAACAGGTGTGCCTCTTCATACTTAAAAGCGCACAAATGCATATATTTGTCAGTAGTACTTTCATTATGGTCTACGTATTGTTTTTAAGCTGTAGACAATCTGCGAGTATATTTATGGTATTTCACCATTTTTGCTGCAGATCTGATTGTCATTATCGACCGAAACCGGTAATCTGTTAACAAAAAGTTTGTGACCATAAACGTAGATTAAAGGAAACCTAAAATATTCTATCGTCGCGTGTGATTTAAGAGGCGGCCGGCTTTCTAGTCACCTGGGCGGCGAGAGTGTGTACTGGATGTTAGTGACTGTCATAGCAGTGAGTGTCTTAACTGTGTTGGATGTACGACAATAGTCTTCATTCAGCAACTCTAATTTATAATGTGAGCTACGTCGCTGAGCCTTTCTTTGTGAAGGCGCGAGACTGGACGCAGTACCTCATGGCGGTAGCGCGGGTGTTGGTGCGCCTGCAGCGTGGCCAGCAGCCTCTGGTCGGACGCGGGCAGCGCCAGGCAGCGCACGGCGGCGCAGGCGCGAACCACCGGCCGCGGCCAGCCGCCCTCTGCCGGCGGACGCACCCCCCACTCCGCTAGCAGCGCGCACTCCCCGGCGTGGTGGTCCTCCTGGCCGTCGCCTGCAGCATCACACGTGTTACCACTCTTAGAACAAAAGTATAAATTTCATTTTACCAACACGATTAATCCCCACTAGCTTACAGACTATCTGGACACAACATATTTTAACATATTTTGCAAAACACACAAACCACCTTATTAAACGTAATCAAAAATGCGGTACAGTGGTGCGAGTGTGACGCTGACATTAGAAATGATGAACGCAACGTAAAGCTGCATTGCTAAGCCTTTTGTGAACACTAGTTGACGTATTTGCGTCTAGGGATCTTCTGCCGACGTTAACGATTTTCCTGTCGTTGCGCCACCATGAGTGGCTGATGCTGTCAAAGATTCACCATTCATTGCTGGGGGCGGACTGGAGTCGACACTGTTGCCGGAGATTATGCTCTATTGTATCTGTCGTGTAACGTCTGACGGCTTTTCCCCTCGTCATTACCGCTGTGGTTCAGCTTTTGCTACTTTGTAAGTAGCCTGTTTGTATGTCGGAAGCATATAGACTGTATTAATATAGCTGATAGCGCTCTGCGCTCTCGGGAAGAGAATCCGTGGTTGGACAGACTGGTTGTTAGCAAGCGGACAGAGAAGGGTTTGAACATGATTTTCTTTTGTGGAGACTCAGTGTTTGTAGGACATGCATTGCAACATGAGGTTGGATGTAGTTGGTAATGCAGATGTAATTTTTGTAGATTAAAACTGAAGAAACTGCATAAAGGTGGGAACTTAAGGAGATGGGACCTAGATAAACTGACTAAACCAGAGGTTGTACAGAGTTTCAGGGAGAGCATAAGGGAACAATTGACAGGAATGGGGGAAAGAAATACAGTAGAAGAATAATGGGTAGCTCTGAGGGATGAAGTAGTGAAGGCAACAGAGGATCAAGTAGGTAAAAAGACGATGGCTAGTAGAAATCCTTGGGTAACAGAAGAAATATTGAATTTAACTGATGAAAGGCGAAAATATAAAAACGCAGTAAATGAAGCAGGTAAAAGGGGATACAAACTTCTCAAAATGATATCGACAGGACGTGCAAAATGGCTAAGCAGGGATGGCTAGAGGACAAATGTAAGGATGTAGAGGCTTATCTCACTAGGGGTAACATAGATACTTCCTACAGGAAAATTAAAGAGACCTTCGGAGAAAAGAGAGCCACTTGTATGAATATCAAGAACACATATGGAAACCCAGTCTAAGCAAATAAGGGAAAGCAGAAAGGTGGAAGGAGTATATCGAGGGTCTATACGAGGGCGATGTACTTGAGGACAACATTATGGAAACTGAAGAAGATGTAGATGAAGATGAAATGGGAGACACGATACTACGCGAAGAGTTTGACAGAGCACTGAAAGACCTGAGTCGAAACAAGGCCCCGGGAGTAGACAACATTCCATTGGAACTACTGACAGCCTTGGGAGAGCCAGTCCTGACAGAACTCTACCAACTGGTGAGCAAGATGTATGAGACAGGCGAAATACCCTCAGACTTCAAGAAGAATATAATAATTCCAATCCCAAAGAAAGCAGGTGTTGACAGATGTGAAAATTACCGAACTATCAGTTTAATAAGCCACAGCTGCAAAATGCTAACGCGAATTCTTTACAGACGAATGGAAAAACTGGTAGAAGCCGATCTCGGGGAAGATCAGTTTGGATTCCGCAGAAATGTTGGAACACATGAGGCAATACCGACCCTACGACTTATCTTAGAAAATAGATTAAGGAAAAGCAAACCTACATTTCTAACATTTGTAGACTTAGAGAAAGCTCTTGACAATGTTGACTGGAATACTGTCTTTCAAATTCTAAAGGTGGCAGGGGTAAAATACGGGGAGCGAAAGGCTATTTACAATTTGTACAGAAACCAGATGGCAGTTATAAGAGTCGAGAGGCATGAAAGGGAAGCAGTGGTTGGGAAGGGAGTAAGACAGGGTTGTAGCCTCTCCCCGATGTTATTCAATCTGTATATTGACCAAGCAGTAAAGGAAACAAAATAAAAATTCGGAGTAGGTATTAAAATCCATGGAGAAGAAATAAAAACTTTGAGGTTCGCCGATGACATTGTAATTCTGTCAGAGACAGCAAAGGACTTGGAAGAGCAGTTGAACGGAATGGACAGTGTCTTGAAGGGAGGATATAAGATGAACATCAACAAAAGCGAAACGAGGATAATGGAATGTAGTCGAATTAAGTCGGGTGATGCTGAGAGAATTACACTAGGAAATGAGACACTTGAAGTAGTAAAGGAGTTTTGCTATTTGGGAAGCAAAATAACTGATGGTCGAAGTAGAGAGGATATAAAATGTAGACTGGCAACGGCAAGGAAAGCGTTTCTGAAGAAGAGAAATTTGTTAACATCGAGTATAGATTTAAGTGTCAGGAAGTCGTTTCTGAAAGTATTTGTATGGAGTGTAGCCATGTATGGAAGTGAAACATGGACGATACATAGTTTGGACAAGAAGAGAATAGAAGCTTTCGAAATGTGGTGCTACAGAAAAATGCTGAAGATTAGATGGGTAGATCACATAAGTAATGAGGAGATATTGAATAGGATTGGGGAGAAGAGAAGTGTGTGGCACAACTTGACTAGAAGAAGGGATCGGTTGGTAGGACATGTTCCGAGGTATCAAGGGATCACAAATTTAGTATTGGAGGGCAGCGTGGAGGGTAAAAATCGTAGAGGGAGACCAAGGGATGAATACACTAAGCAGATTCAGAAGGATGTAGGCTGCAGTAGGTACTGGGAGATGAAGCTTGCACAGGATAGAGTAGCATGGAGAGCTGCATCAAACCAGTCTCAGGACTGACGACGACGACGACGACGACAACGACGACATATAATTTTTGTAACTGGTAAAATCAGCTAAATACATTCCTCTTCAACAAAATCTTTCTTTTGCCAACCACATGCCTCATAGTAGTTAGAGTCCCTCTATTTGGCTGGTTGTAGTTGCGGCTTGCTGTAATTGTTGTAGTTCGTGTTATGAAGGTTTTCTGTGAATAAAGTGACTTATTAAAAGTGTGGGTTATTGTTAGAATTTCTTCCGAATCACGGCCATTCTTTTGTGTTAATTATTTGAAGCCATTTGTCACATCAGTCAGATTGTGTTGGACTTGTATATTGTGTGGGTAATAAATGAACTGGTTAAGTTGTATTTGTCAGGGAAAATTCTGTACGTTAGTGTTTTAAATGATAAAAATAAAGAGCCCCAGTTGTTTGCCCCATCAACAGTCGTTCGCTGCAGCACAGGAATCCAAGATCCATTGACTTTGTGGCTTACCCCTCTCTTATCGAAATTTTTGTCATGATCGTGACTTCTTTGGCTTTCCTTAACCTGTGTGTACGGTAGGTCTTCTCCACAGAAGGATCTCCGTGTCGCCGATTTTTATAATGTGGTCGGTCTCAAACAGCACGTTGCATGTAGCGTCCAAGAAATGCTATCTCAGCGGCAATCGGTACTCCATCAGTTGTATAAGAAATGTCATGATTCCTAATATCCGGTGAAATGATGCGAAACAAAGAAATATCAGATACAATCTTTCTGCAGTTCGTACCCAGGGTGACTGATAGAATCGGCCGTATATTGCACGAACACAGCGTAAATATTTTTTATAAGCCGAGTAATTAGATCAACGACACAAGGGACCAATTCGGAACGTCTGGACTCTACCACATACCGTGTACACGTGGAAAAGTTTACGCTGCCATGTCTTGACGGTCCATCAACACTAGGGTCATCAAACAAACTGTAATGCAGGCTGGGACAGATGGAGAAATCTGTCCTGGCAGATCATGCGCTGTGAGGCACCGACCACATAATAAAATTCTCGAACATTAGGTTCTCGCTGTAGGGAAACTGTTTGTTCAGGCAAGTCATAGAAATTTACAAATATGAAAACAGTTTTGACGAGTAAAAAGAAATCTTCAAGGTAAACGGATCCCGAATTCCTGTGCTGCAGCGAACGATGTATCAATCAGGGGCAACCACAGTGGTTCAGGCGTTGGAACAACAGGTAGCCTACATGTAAAATCCGGAGGCAGATTCGATTCCGGTCTGTCACCAACAAAGGAGGCTGAAGCTGACAATGACAGCCGCTCGTGTCGGTGAAACGTCAGGAAGACCGTTAAACGTCGGCTGAAGATCCAGAGACAAATATCAATAGATTAACACATCAATGTAAACTTAATTTAGGTAGACTAGATCGCGATCGGCTTATAGCTAACAGTAACGTAATTCTGCAAACTGCAGTAAAAGCAATCTTCGATAATGAGTAATTACCTCAACCTCCTCCTGAAGGGAACACGCCGCTTTCAAGCTATACATTAAATTTTAGATTAGCTTTAGGAAATTAGAACAAGAAAGCAGCAGCGTAACCTGAGCGATGGATTTGAAGTTTCGCAAGAGGTTCACCTCTGATCAGCTTCGGTAACAGAACTGTTCTATTCTCTTCTATTGTTACCTCCTTAAAGAACAGTTATAGTTTTATTGAGTGCCGTTAATTCTGCAAAACTTTAACTTTGCTCAAACACGCACGTAAATTTAGTCACGGTTTTTTTTTAAATTACTAGCCCATACTTAGCCTTACTCTGGTCAAGGTAATATCTTCGCAAATTTTGCACATTATTAAAATGTCAACTTTTCGAAGGAGACAGCATGTGGATTAACAACAACGGATAGAACTCGCAAATTTAAAGACTTTGCTATTTCAAAGCATATGGAAATTTTTCTACTGCATGAAACTATCCTAAGGTACATTCACGTCACTGTGTTGATGTTCGTGGAGACTATGTAGTGTTCTTTCTTTTATTTAGAAAATTACTAGTTGTCTATCAATAAAATAAAAACAGAAGCGAAAAACGCCATCTTTAATTAAATTTCTTGATGTAGTACCCACTATGAACATAATGTCTGGTTATTTATATGATATTTACCAAAGAAAATGTACAGTTGCAAGCAGATTTGAATTTGACTTGTCTTAGCCTTTAGACGGCAAGTTAAAGGCAAATAGTGATGAATAAATAAAAATAAACTAACCGACATCTTTCACAAACACAGTAAACATGAAACATGCTGAGTCACGGTTTCCCTATGTAATAAATGTGTAAAGTCTCTTTTCAATAATAAGAGGTTCTTCGTCGAAACACTGCTACAGTTTAGTGATGCCACTTTAAGCAACACACGGGATCCCCAGCAATATAAAATACGGTTCTAGGTGTTAACGAAACTACTCAAAGCTATGATAACACTTTGGGAAATCTAATAGAAGGCTCACCTCTTTCGGCGGAGAGAAGGTATCTTGAGTACTAACGCTGAAAAAATTCATGACGACGTAAGTAGAACAATATACATCGACAAAAATGTCTGAAATACAAAAATAAAGTGTGTATCTCACAGATATCTTCCTAAAACTAATCTAGAAAGTGTCAGGAGAAAGGGAAGAGCATATGGCTCACTATGTAATAAGATGTGTTTATTAATGCTGAACAAAGTCACTACGCCACATTTGGAAGAGAGCTTCTAACGTGTCCAAATTATAAAAAAAAAGAGACACTAGAAAGAAAAGTAGCAAGACAAAATAATGCAAGACAAAACTGATATTAAGAAGTTTGTCGAAGTATACAAAGAATGTAGAGGTAGCAGCAATATATATATATATATATATATATATATATATATATATATATATATATATATATAAAGAGAATCAGTAATAGACCAAGTATACGTCCCAGCACTTTAAAAAAAAATTATTTATACAATACAATCCAAACACCTAGTAACAAATAGCATTAAGAAACAGTTAAAAATTATTCTGAATTTCGACAAGCATTTACCTTTTGGCTTCTATAGCCAAACCTTTAATAAATCCTCCGGACATCTATGCAAAAAGTGAGAAATAGTAGCAGTAGTTTTGACTGAAGACAGGGAAATGGAAAAGGTATTGTAAAGCTTGGAAAGCGACAAATTCTTCGTTTTTCTGATTACTTTATTTTTGTTTTTCTGTAAGTAAACACTCATGGAACTAAACTCACGATAATTTTTCATTCTGTTTGCTTCCCAAATGAAGAGGGGCCACAACAAAATTTTTTACATCGTAATCAGGCACTGGTTCCTCTGCTTCTAAACAAAGCCTTCACGTGGGCAATGACTGTTCCATTGCAGAGCCTTAAGGCCTCTGCACATTGTCTGAAACGATGCTGTCTGGAGAGCAATGAGTTTTCGCCTCGCTTGTTGCGAAGGTTAAATTCTGATTCTGCCACATGGAACGTTGTGGATAGCAGCTGAATCGCAAGCACATTTTCGACACTATGGGTGGTCCAAAACTATACAAATTTCTTCGAGACAGAAAGGTGAAATAGGGTAAATGTAACAGACGCTCGATGTTACACACAAACTAGCGCATGGGGCAGATAGTCACGATGTGTGTGAACTATCCTCAGCTGTCCCTCCAAAGGCTAGGCCTACATACCAGCCTTAACTAGTGACAAAGGCGTCGGTTCTATATTTGCTGGAAAGTTTAGGCCCTTTGGTCGTTACAACCTTTGCTCGTTGCAGTTAACAATACAGTCGATAGTCGCATTCAAGATTAACGTTACGATCGACTTTGGCATCTATTCTATTGTCAGATATGCTCGTCTGGCCTGTTACTTTAAGATCCGAGCGACACGTTGATCTGTATCACTGCTATGTCATAACACGGCCCAGTCTTCATTTTGACAGTTAAATATTATGTTAATCTCTTGAAAATAAATGACTACTACTATTGAATAACGGACTGTATTATGGAAATAGCGTGCACAGACAGCAGTTCACTAGCCTGCTAATATTGGTATGCTCGTTGTAGTCTTAATATCCGTCGGTATCAGATTAAACGTATACAGCAGAAACTCTGGTTTCAGGAGTAAAGTGGAACAATTTGCTTTCTGCAACGTGATTCCTGAAACGTGTCGTGTCTGAAAGTACTTCCTCAGACACTCAAGGAATCGCTCTTTGCTTTAACTTGTAGAATACTAAATATAACACACAGGACGAGTCCCAGCTCACCTGACAGCGTTTTATCAGGTCATATTTTAAATATGACTAACACTTTATGACGAACTTCTAGATATAAATGTTGCTAACTGTCATTCTTTTTCATTTCGCATGTGACCACAGTTAACTTCGTTATTCTGCACTAAAAATTCATACAGTACCAGCTAAACTGGGTGTAACGCAGAATTTTTTTTAGTGTAAAAAAGAAAATTGTTTCATTTGCCCTTGATCTTCGCTATTAAAACACATGTGAGCTCCACTGTCCAAGTTCGTACTCAAACACGTACTGGTTAGTCGTGCTTTGGATTTTGTTTCCCGCGGTGTTAATTAGTAATCATTTTGTACTATCGACAAGTCTCTGTATACAGGGCAAGTTGACATGCAGCTCGGGAACCGCTCATGAGACGCAAAGGAAAACGCGATGAAGTGTTGTTCGCACAACGAGAGAACTTATCACTACAGGTTTGTCTTTGTACACAGGAGGTTACTAGGAAACCGTTATCTCTGCGCTAAGCTGGAGGATAACAACACAGCGGTTTATATTAGAATACCTGAAATCTATTATTAAATATTAAACAACTATTGACTGAATAGTTCATTGCGTGGGAACTGAATACAAACAGAATAAATATGCTTGGAGAATCTGAGATGAAAAAATATCCAGTATTATCACCCATAGAAAGCAACCCATGGGCTTGCAACGCCGATTGGAGTCTGAAAGTTGATTCCTATAACAATTTGCAGGAAACTACCTTTTCATGTTAATGTAAGATTTGGCATAGGTAGTAAGGAAACAGACGGTTACATGTCATTTACGCATAAATTGCCATGCAGTCTATTTTATAATGCAATACGCACACCCCAATAGTCAATACAGTCGATTCCTTCAAACTGCATGGTAACTGCAGACAATATTCACTACTACAACAGCTAATTACGACTACTTTACATTTCTTTTTTTTTTAGTGAGAGGAGCCTGTTATTTTCTGCAGCGTTGGGAGATTTGTTTAGCTGGTTAAAACTTAAGTTAAAAGGACCGGGGTGTCAAAATGATTTTTGGAGAGATAAAAGTTTGAAAGCCAGGTGTGCAGTCCAAACTTGAGTGTTGGATCGGTCACTGCCCACAGTCATACCACAAAGAGATACTGACTTAATGTGGAGAGGGACTCTCGTTCACAATTATTTCGATACAAGGCACGCTCTTTTGCACGTCTACGTGCAAGCTGTTTGGTTGGCTGGAGCTACAACCATGTCATGCAGTGGGAGAGATTTTGTGCCTAACTCCCCATGCCACACCATTACTGGTTAACGACGACACTGTACACGAAAGTAGGAATCTGTTACACTTTTTTATAAAATTGTTCGGAACTTGCAAGGTCGTCTACCATTGGCTGGCGAGATTCCAATGCTGGCAGATCCAGGTAAGTCTCAGATAGTAAAGTCGCGGACACTTGCTGCAGGGATGCCGTCGAGAATGCACTTCAGCTTAGGCAACTGCAGATATGTGCCTCCACCTTAGAGCAGAGTACAGAGGTCGAGTTGGAATCAGAACTTCCAAACGTTACTGCCGCTTTCTCGCGCCATTTAGAGTGGTAAGCACGAGCTGACGACGCAGTCATTAAGCCGAGGGGAACGTGAGACTAATTTATGTCAATATTTAATTGGGCAATTTAAATGTACGAAGCCAGGTAGTTGCTACCGACATCCACTTTGGCGAATTTATTGGTGTTCATATTTGGTTTTCTGGGATTATTTCTTCAAATCACCACTTTCACAGTAATTTGTCATACTCGCGATGTAGCTCCACGTTATACTTTCATGTGCCTACCTACCAAGCCTAGCCTCCATAATCAGAACCATTTGTCTACTCATTAAATGTTTATGTGCTTGATTCACCGGGTAAACATTTATTTCACGTCTTATGGTAATAAACCAAATTGTAGAAATGACTGTTAGTTTTCATTTGTATTTAAGTGAGTCTCTTCATTAATACATCCGTCTGAAGTGTGGTACCCATACTTTCATGCTTAACTGGGCTACTACTCGTAGTTTTCATTCAATGATGCGTTATCCATTCTGCGAGATTATTTGTCTAACTTTCTTGATTTTATGGAGAGCTTCACTTCCACGTAGAACAACAGAGATTGGATTTGTACCATCGTAGCGGGTTTGCTAAACAGCTCAACTGACTCGTAACAAGACCCAGCAGAATTCCTATTGTACTGCACACTGCATACGGTCCAGAGTTTGCGACTTTCCTAACTCATATTTATTCTCTATATAAATTAATGAAATAGTGTTGCACAACAGGAAAAGAGCTGTCTCTCCAGTTTACCAAATACGTGAAACAGATGCACAGAATTACAGCGCAGTATAGCAAATATCCGTGTGTTGCTAAATCCTAGAATACATTTTAAACAAATGCCATGAGATTGCTGGACAAAAAAGTGCCTCTGAAGGAAGCAACACTTCTTTAACAAAACCTATATACACTGTGTGCCACAAATGTTGCGACGAACTTCGAGATGCTGCAGCGGCAGTCTTTAAGAACAAATCGAGGATAGGCACGTATGTCTATAAACTTCATCCAACGACGAGTGTATATATTATAGGCACTAGCGGCTGCCGCTAGCCCACCCCTTCAGCAGCAAACGTGACTGTGTGCTGACTGCAGGCTGAATGGCTAGCAATATTTATTGTTATTCATTGGCACGATCGCCAGTGGAGAAAATGTGGGCTAGCTGCTGCGTAGACAGTTCTTATCTCATATGAATGCGATGCTCTTTTGCCTCGATGGATGACGTATCCAGAACTGATTCTTATCGTCTTGTTTCTCATAGCAACTACAACCACTAAGTTTGTTGCAACATTTCTGGTTTATATGAAAATACAGCTCACTTTATTCACAAGCGATATCCTGCTACTAGCCGATGCAGAAGCGTTGCGAAGTGGTACCAACACATGAAATCCATAGTAGGTAAGTCGAGTGAGCGACCTAGATTTGTCAAAATGGGTATGCAAATGTGTAGAGCATCTCTAAACGTAGTCACATACAAGACGCTAGGCAGCAATTCTGGAGCACTGCTGCAGCTTTTGCAGCCCTCAAAGAAGGCTTCATAGCAGACGTTCAACTAATAGACTTTTTCTGCTAGGATCGTAACAGGTCGCTATAGTTCATACCAGTCTAACACACACACACGTGGAAAACGTAAATGGAAGTTTTTGGTATGGAAGAATCCCTGTTCTGGAGAAACGCTGTTAAATTTACAGAAGCGAAACTTGGGAATGACTGTGTGACAATTCTGCAGCCTTCACTGTATACATCACAGAGGGGATGATGAGAAATGTGTAGGGGAGTGTGAGGATACACAGACGTGAACGTTCTCGCTTCCCGCGCCCGGGTTCCCGGGTTCGATTCCCGGCGGGGGCCAGGGATTTTCTCTGCCTCGTGATGACGGAGTTGTGTGATGTCCTTAGGTTACTTAGGTTTAAGTAGTTGTAGGGAACTGATGACCATAGCTGTTAAGTCCCATAGTGCTCAGAGCCATTTGAACCATTTTTTGAACAGGCGTGAATTAATAACTTTGGAGTCCGTGAAACACCTGCCCGACAATAGCTGATACAAATGAGAAATAGCTGTTATTTGGTAGGCAATTAAGTTTAAGTTAGGTTCTTCGAGTTAGTCTGAGTATTGAACCGCTTCTGGGTTCACTGTGTTTAGCATTTTGTTAGAGGTGCTCCTGGGGCGTCGTGCGGCGTAGGCAGACCACCGTATGATGAAACCGAATCACTGCAAGTAGCCGCAGAGTCTACACGACCGTGCGTCGCACCATGAAGACCCTTCTGAATTAAGTTCCATGACGATAGTCAAAGATGATCTAGGAGTGTAAAATCAAGGAGGAGGATTCTTCCAATACCTTTGAACAATTGAGCCACGCTTGTATTACTGACAAGTTGTAACTTGAGTTGTGAATTCAATTTGTTTGAAATCTGGCTAATAAAACCAGATAATCTTCCAGAAAACTGAATAGTTTTCTTTTTTTTGTAAACGGTAGTTTCTGGAAGAAGTGGAAAGTTTTGCCATTTGAAGGTGAAAGGGTGCATCAGGGTGAAGATTCCCTCGCGAGAGTACTGCGCAAAACGCGAATGGAATAAGGCACATGATCATTAATACTGGTGCTTAATATACTCCAATTTTCTCCGTTTTACAGGTATCAGAGGAAGTTTACGGAAGATGGCGTGTGTGAGACGTCGAATGAACACACACAAACACGTGTACTACAACTATGCTTCATAACCAACTGCATTAGACACGACACTGAGGAGACTACGTCTATAGTCAACTAAAGAACCTTATCGGATGATTTTGGCACACAGCATGAACTATCCCTATGCACTAGCTGCAGGACATATCGTCGGTGTTCGACAAATATGACAGCAATCAACTACTAACACCACTCAACTTTGCACGAAGTGTCGCATTTGGGTAGTTTAGACAGTTGCACGATCCGCCCAAACTGTCCCAACTGTTTCGGTATGACAAGTACTCTTCATTGATAGGCACAGAGATTGAAATTTTACTGCTTGTATTACAAGTACAAGGGGCTTCAATACTAGCTCTGATGATCACACAGTGATTGAAACAGCTTTCAACAGAAATAAAGATTTCTACTTCTATGACCAATGCTGATCCTTACTTTGTGATTTAAAAAAAATGGCCAAGTACGAACAGCACTTGCGCTTTGGGCATTCAGTACAAACATACACAGTACATCCATCGCGGGAATCTGGAATCTCGACGATTTTGGTTGTCATATCGATACTGGCAAAATTCCGGTCCTGGGAATTAACTCACATTCGAGAATGGTTTAATGGTATTTAAATCCCTGAGAAGAAGAGTTCCTAATGGCTGGAAAGATGGACATAAATGACAAAAATATTTTTTGTGAAATGTAATTAGAACTTAACAGTTTAGGATCTTTTTTTTCTTCTTGTACTGTTACTGTGAAACCTTACTTATGGGAAAAAGTGATTCTAGATCAACGGGAAGTATGTTATAGGGTTTGATTAGTTAGAGAGTACGGAAATGTGTGACAAATTTCACACACTAATATGTGACAAATTTCAAAATGCTGCGTCTACCAGTTACTGAGGAAAAAAAAAAAGAAAAAAAAAAGGTCCGGCACAGTCCGGCAGCAAAAAGATCCTTGGAGGTTTTCATTGTTACCGATTAAGGAACGAGACTAAAAATGAGCCTAGACAGCTTAGTGACTTCCCTGAAGAAGCCAAGAAGCTGATGACACGAAGAAAACCACATTATCGTACTTTCGCTTCTAAGGTAAGGGCTGACGTGTTACAGAGCGAAACACACTCTGAGTCGGACACACCTGCAGCGTCGCAGCAGACGGGCATGTGGCAGCGGGCGCACTGCCGGAGGCGGTCGGGGGTGGCGCGGCGGTGGCAGCGCAGGCAGAGTGGTGCGGAGGCTGCGCGCGGCGCCAGCACGAGAGGCGGGTCCCTGAGCACCAGCTCCCCGGCAGACAGCGCCCGGGCCGCCACCAGGCCGCGGCCGCCCAGCGGCGAGCGAGACAGCCGCCACGGACCCGAGCACCCCGAGTGCCGCCGCAGCAGCCGCTCCGTCTCCGCCAGCCGCTCCTCCGTCAGCAGCTCGCCGCTCGCCGGGTCCACTTCTTCCTCCTCTCCTGGGGATGCTTCCCGCACTTGTTCGTCACGTCTGTCCCATCCTCCGTCGTCCACACCACTCCCATTTACCACACTGATATTCCTGCTAGCCCTCTGCCCCTCAGATAGAGGGATCACAGGCTCCTTGTACTCGTCCGACACTCGGTCGTGACTTACGGAGCCATTCTCCAACAGGGTACCATTGGACAACACCTTCCTTTTGATATGGACCTCGTCTTCTTTGCAGTGCTGCATTTGCCAGTCGCCGTTTAGGTGCTCTGGCTCCACACGAGCCTTCAGCCCACTCACGGTGCTATCCTCTGCTTGTACTCTGTCGCTGTTAGCAGCTGTAACAGCTGCTGCCGAGACTTCCATCGGAGGACAGTCGCCAATTCTGCTGAAGGAAAAAAAATAACAATCATCCCCAGAGCTTCTACATCTGCTTCTCTATAAATGATTGTTGAGGAGTAAGAGGAGGAGGTGGTAGAGGACAGTGTTTAACGTCTAATCGACAACGATGTCATTAGACACATACCATATGCTCGGATTAAGAAAGGATGGACAAGGAAAGCGGCCATGCCCTTTCCCAGGAACCATCCTGGCATTTGTCTTAAGCGACTTAGCGAAATCACGGGAAACCTAAATCAGAATTACCGGACGCGAATTTGAACCGGGTCCAGTGTGCTCACCACTACATTAGCTCGAGCCAGCGAGTAACTAAAGTATATACATGGGGTGGTTTTGCTACATGAGTAAAAACTGCAGGAAGCTACCATTAAAGGGGTAAGGAGCAAGTAACGACATACGGAAATATGACCGGAATTGTGTTCCGAGGAAGGTACACACACTTAAAGGCGGAGATAAAAGGTCTTTGAAAGTGCCCCTGGTGATAGCATCAGGCAGGTGGCCTGTCAGCAGCAGGTATGTGAGACGACCATTTCCCGTGACAACCGCCACCATCCGAGTCAACGTGTGCAGGCCTTATTGTCTACAGACTTGCCCCCATGGCCAGGGTTTTGTCACATGCTGTTCCCACAGGCCACCATGGCGCTGGCACTTCTGTCATCCATCCTATTCACAGTCGAGGCTACATTTATGACAGGAGGTTTCGTGAACCTTCGTATCATCCACCTGGGCACTACAGAGAAACCTTATGCTATGGTGGTGTCGGTTCACTTTCAATCTGTGTGCTAGATTACACTGGTCCACAAATTTGCACTTTTTATTCTTTACGGAAACGAAAGTAGCCGTGTCTTGTAGATGTAGATGTAGATGGGCTGAAGGCGAATATCGAGGTTGAAATTGTCTCCTCGCTCAGGTTTACAAGTAAATGAGGTACTTACATTTCACAGTCTTACTTGTCTGACATTATAAAACATACAAAGGCATTGCGGCGAGGATTCCTCTGCTGTGAGTGAGTGAGGTGGACGTTTCCGGCGCAAACTGGCAACACTGCTTTACCACATGACTCATATGTGCATCATATGAGTCATGCAGTAAGGCAGTGTTGCCAAATTGCGCTGGAAGCGTCCACCTCACTCACAGCAGATGAACCCTCGTCGCAATGCCATTGTATGCCTTATGTCAGACAAGTGAAGTATGACCTCTCATTACTATTGACTGAGTACTGCCTTTAGGCTTGTTTTTGAGCTGTCTATAGCCTCCACTGTTTGGTTTGTGTGTCATGTTTAGGACTTAGAACAAATCATGAATGTCATTGCAGAATGTAATGTTACCTTCAGTACTGGAATGACTCAAATTTTTCCTGACATTCCCGAAACACAGAGACTCGTACTCTGTCAGCAAAGAGATTTCACAACTGCAATCATGAGACCAACAGTTAGGCTTTACGCTTTGGAAAATCTAAACATGCTGTGCGTCTTTCGGTGGTTCTCCAGATGACGTTCGCGTAGATGTAGGGTCAGTGTCATTGTCAGGTGATTGCACTTTTTCGGCTGTAAGTGTCGTTTCAGTCACGTGAGCATTGTAGAATGTAGAAACCAGACGCGATTTTAATTGTTGTTTGTCACGGCTGTGAGATTTCACTTGTGATTCGAGTGAGCGTCGCAGCGGTTGGTAGTGAATGTATGCGACGCGAAAATTTGAAGAATTTCGTTATTTTGCGTTGCACACTCACAAAAAGCCCGCGCACTAGCAGTAACAAAAGTTTTGTTACATTTGTGGTTGAAGAAGGCGACCAGTGACTAAAGCTGTTAAACTAGCACATGCCTTTTATTTCGTGTCTCGAGTTGGAGTCCAACATGAAGTTTGGGCTCCACACATGCATCTCGTGTTCGTCTACACTGAATGCTTGGATGGGCGGTAAAAAGGCCTTCATGAAGTTTGCCTGAGCCTGCTATTTGAACCCACAGATCATGCATCAGCTTGCTATTTTCGTACACTACCTCCCTTGAAGAAAGGAGTCAATTTGAAGAGGCACAGAAATATTCAGTACCGTGACATCCCATGGCTCATGGTGAAGGACTGCCAGTTCTTGTTCCCCACACGTACCACCATCTAGCAGTGATACCGATGATTCTGAAAAGACACATGCAGCTGAAAAAGTGCTATCACCTGACAGTGACACTGACCCTACATCTGCGTCAACGTCATCTGGAGAACCACCCAAAGTTGCACAGCGTGATCTCGGCTATCTGTCAGGTATTTAGATCTTCCAAACCGTAAAACCTAACTGTTGGTCCGACGATGCAGTTGCGGAATCTCTTCGCTGACACAGTATGAGTCTCTGTATTTGGAGAAAGTCAGGAGAAACTTCAGCGTCATTTCAGAACTGATGGTAACATTACATTCTGCAGTGACATTGACAGTTTGTTCTAAGACCTAAACATTACATACAAACCAGACTATGGAGTCTATAGACAGCTCAAAAACAAGCCTGAAGGCAGTACTCTTACTCAGTAGTAATGAGAGGTCGTACCACCATGTTGCATATGCTGCCTTTGCAGCATGGCTATTGTAATTACAATAAGCATGACTGACTGGTATGTGGAGATTTCAAACTCAATGCCACGCTGTTGTGTTTGCAAGGGGAGTTACATTAAGTTTTGCTGTTACCTATGTGAGTGGGAGAGTTGCGCAAGAGAAGAACACTACACACAGAGGGAATGGCCTCCACGAATAGCTCTTGTGCCTAGATCAAAAAATATGGCCGAAAAGTGTGTCAGAACAAAATTGTTTTCCCGTAACTGCACATTAAACTGGGAGTCATTACAGCACTTGTTAACGCTGTGCACAGGAGTGAAGCGGCATTACCGTATGTGTGTAAGAAGTTTCCACGGTTCAGCACAGAGAAGATCCTAAAGCGGGTATTCATTCGTCCACAGATACGCCAACTGTTGAGGGATACACACTTTGGGTCCACTAACCCCTGATCAGCTTCATACGTGGCATTGTTTCCGTAACGTGACAGCGTTGTTCTTGGGAAACAGGGGAGCTGAAAATTACAGAGACCTCGCGGACAAACTCATTCATAATTATAAGGCACTGAAACATGACGCTCAAGATGCACTTCCTTTGCTCCCACCTCGACGTGTTCCCAGATAACTGCGGTGCATTCAGTAATGAGCAAGACGAGCGGTTCGATCAGGATATTGCTCTCATGAAAGATCGGTGAGCTGTACACAGGACATTGGACTGCTGTTATGTTGGCTGATTTCTGCTAGATGTTACAGTGAGATGATCCAGACACCACCCACAAGAGGAAGGCAAAGAAACGGCGCAAACAAACTAGGTAAGTTCAATTAATATAAATATATTGATGCCAGTAGCAATATATGTGAAACATTAACTTCCACCTTCGTTGTATCCCTGAGCTAGGATACAATTTTAATAGTGATGTTCGCGTTCAGCGCATCTAAATATATAAAAACCGTCTACTTCCGTTTCTGCAAAGAAACCACTGCGGGCCAGCGCTATTGGCGACATTCCTGTGCGACCAATTGTTGTTCTACAATACCTCATAGACAAGGCACATATGCATTTTCTGCAGGAAACCGTGCCCCCCCCCCTCCCCCTTCTCGGTGGTACGAAGGCTAATATGGCTACTAAATGATAGTGCTTCAACTCATTACCGTCTTCAGTGTGGAGTTTAAACACTAGTACAGAAAGAACACTTCCACCTACCTATTATTTTCTCATGAGCGCTTTCAGTCATTGTAACCTACACTATCAAAGATCCTTTATCCCCACCTTCATGTAAGAGTACCTCCCTTGGAATACACTTTAGCCACATGCCCTTATGATATTTTTACTAATTCTCTCAGGAATCGTTACCTACAGCTTGTCGCCATTAAGCAAAATCATCCTGTGTGTAAGTTTGAGCCAGTGACTGCTTGTTACTTTTTGAAATAAATTTAACAGTAGCAGCAGAAATACACCCTGTTTAACATTAAAACGTCCTGTCACACAGAGACAAGTATAACGCCACTCATGTATAGCCTTCTCTTGTAAATGGGGGCCTCCTGTAGAAATGTTCGAATCAGTAGCTTCTCTAATAATTCCTATGAAAGTTACTCGCAAAGTAGCTTCTAAATCTTACCTTCCGTAAGTTAACGTTACCATTATTGGCCATTAGTTTGACCGTGTAGTATATGCCTAATGGCTACAAGTATAAGACTCAATTCATATGATGCAATATTACAAGTAACCAGGGATAGAATCAGTAACCTTTTGATTCTAGACCTTTTATGTTGTCAAAACTATTTATGAACGATCGCCAGCCTGATCAGGCACGAAGTTACTTTCATTAGGTTACTCTAAAATATAATTGTTATTAGCTATTTTGTATATATAGTTTACTGAACTTAGGAAACCATAACCAGTTTGGCGTATACAACATAGAACTTAAATTTCATTCTTAATTTGTCAACTCCAGAGGAATTATACTATAACACCAAGATCCATCAACACTTCCTCTATTCTTTGCATAGATAATATGTATGTGTAGGCAATGAAAAATAGTTGAGATTTGAAGAAAATTATTATTCTAAGCTAGTTAAGCAAAATTACTATCTTATAATGCTAACATATACTCCGAAATAATGATTCTTTCATTTATGGACCATTTCAGCACTTAACCAAACTGTGGTCTTAAACTGTATTTTGTCTGAGAATGAAACTTTCAACTTTTTATATAATCTTCATTAACCACTTGTAAGATGGCAAGAACCATGCCCCTTACATGAAGTAATTAAAGATCACCTAACTCACGTTGAGCGAACAGTAGGGCTGAACAAAATGACTGACAAGGCACAATACATCTTGTAGATGGCATATTATGGACATATTGGAATAATAATTGTCAGGTGATGGTTTTAAAGTAATTCACACGACATGAAAACTTTGTGGAAATGCGTCGATTTACTGGAGGCTGGTTTATCCCAGGGAAGTACCCAGAAATGACCGCAGCGCACGGCTGGGGAGCGGTGAAGGGAAACGACAATAGGCAGTTTAGGGCAGCTCAAGCTCTGAGAAAGCGGTAACGGGGCGCGGCCTCCAGCCGCCTTAAGATGAGTGACAGCATGGGTGGTTGACCCCGACCCCATGCTGGTGTACCGGGAAGCAGACGGAGAACTTGTACGCCTGTTGATAAATGTCCGTCGTCCTGTTTTCAGTGAAACATGCGAGAAAGCTACGGTGGAGCGGTCAAAGAGGTCAAAATATGCGTGTTCGTGACTATAGCAACTTCACACTGAATTCATGGTTCGCAGAGTCTGAAGAAAATCAGGGAAGAGCGACAGAATTAAATACGCTGGCCTCCGATGGGAATGTAGGACTGAGGAATTTGAAGTACTCTCCTGGGAGTCAGGATTCCGGAAAAATGGTGTTTGTGCAGACGCTAAACTTGATGGGTGGCCTGAGAGGAGCTAAATTACAGAAGGTGAGAGGAAGGGAAATTGTGGGAATTTATTCACTTCCCAGAGCAGGCATTGGTCGGCGCTGGGAAGCGACGCATAATTAACGTGACTTGCGCAGCAATTGGCGTAAGTGATTTTGCTGGAGGGGAAACCAAGGCAAAGAGAGGACTGTGAGAAGTCTCTGTAGAGGTCTTCCATTCCCAGCATGCCTAGAGTGCGGACGTGGCGTTCTTTACTCAGCTTGCCTGAGAAAGAGTGAGCGTCTCTGCAGTTTAGGACTTGGCAAATGGAACGATTGAGCTTGGAGATAGAAAGTTTTCGTTCAGCTATGTACTGAGCAAGATAGCTAGGAGTGAATAGACGAGTGCAGCCTTGCAGCACCACGAGGTCGGCCGACGTCCACACAATGCCGCCGCTCCGCCACGCTGAATTCAGTGATATTGCGCCCGCTCCGGACACTGATTAATTTGTTGGATCACGTCGGCAAAGTTTCCACGAGGATTTCATGGGCCATGTATTGTAGAATTCTTCGCACTTCGCATTACGCCTGGGTCAGTCGATAGAAATTACTTTTGAGTTGTCGTGCTTCACTCCATGCAAACTCAATTTATTACCACTGCCTGATAGAGTCTTGTAATGTGATGATTGAAGGTCAGGAGTTAAATAATACATTTGTGCTAATCGACTGCATCTGTTCTCACTCAAGTAGTTGAAATCCCAAGTCACTTTCTTTATAAATTTTATGTTCTACATTTGCATCTGGTGTTCAATAGCTGAATATAACATCAATGTGCACCCCTTTTTAATTAAAAGTGATCAATTCTGAATAAATTAATGTCAACACTGCCACCGCAATTCAATCAGGAGTCACAGGGCCATATTAATTTTTTGCGTTATCCGATATTGTGGCAGTTTTGCACTCTGTTGATCTGTTAGTCAATTAGTTGGGGTGAACACACGCCAAAACCAGCTAAGTGACAGGTGGGGTGTTACACACTGTTCAAAAAAATAAGAAATTTGACAGTCCTATTTTGATTACAGCAATAGACTTAAGCTGTTAAATCTTTTTTGCAACAGTATAATATTTCTGTAACCACTTTTAGTGTACTACTTTATATAAACAGAATATGCTACAGTCAAAGTTATTTGTCACAATAGTAAAGTCTTTTGTTCTTAAATGGATAATTTTTTTCTGTTTTTGATTTCATTAGGCAGATCTTTCATTTCACAACTAACACGTGCAGTTCAGCAAAACTGTAATTCCTAGAAAAAGTTATGTTCCACAAACAACACTTATTCATTTTTTTATTTTTATTTAGCCTGACTAGGTTATGACCTTAAGGCCCTCTTCTACATCTGACCAAGAACAACACATGCAAACGATTTCACAAAAAGTTCACAGCTATAACAGTAACAGTAACAACAGACACTAATAACAACAACAATGTGAATGGCAGAAGGAATAATATAAATTATTGTAGTACATTTGAGTCTATGGTTAGAGTTATCAGGAGTTAATATACACTCCTGGAAATGGAAAAAAGAACACATTGACACCGGTGTGTCAGACCCACCATACTTGCTCCGGACACTGCGAGAGGGCTGTACAAGCAATGATCACACGCACGGCACAGCGGACACACCAGGAACCGCGGTGTTGGCCGTCGAATGGCGCTAGCTGCGCAGCATTTGTGCACCGCCGCCGTCAGTGTCAGCCAGTTTGCCGTGGCATACGGAGCTCCATCGCAGTCTTTAACACTGGTAGCATGCCGCGACAGCGTGGACGTGAACCGTATGTGCAGTTGACGTATTGTGGGCATGCGGGAGGCCGGGTGGACGTACCGCCGAATTGCTCAACACGTGGGGCGTGAGGTCTCCACAGTACATCGATGTTGTCGCCAGTGGTCGGCGGAAGGTGCACGTGCCCGTCGACCTGGGACCGGACCGCAGCGACGCACGGATGCACGCCAAGACCGTAGGATCCTACGCAGTGCCGTAGGGGACCGCACCGCCACTTCCCAGCAAATTAGGGACACTGTTGCTCCTGGGGTATCGGCGAGGACCATTCGCAACCGTCTCCATGAAGCTGGGCTACGGTCCCGCACACCGTTAGGCCGTCTTCCGCTCACGCCCCAACATCGTGCAGCCCGCCTCCAGTGGTGTCGCGATAGGCGTGAATGGAGGGACGAATGGAGACGTGTCGTCTTCAGCGATGAGAGTCGCTTCTGCCTTGGTGCCAATGATGGTCGTATGCGTGTTTGGCGCCGTGCAGGTGAGCGCCACAATCAGGACTGCATACGACCGAGGCACACAGGGCCAACACCCGGCATCATGGTGTGGGGAGCGATCTCCTACACTGGCCGTACACCACTGGTGATCGTCGAGGGGACACTGAATAGTGCACGGTACATCCAAACCGTCATCGAACCCATCGTTCTACCATTCCTAGACCGGCAAGGGAACTTGCTGTTCCAACAGGACAATGCACGTCCGCATGTATCCCGTGCCACCCAACGTGCTCTAGAAGGTGTACGTCAACTACCCTGGCCAGCAAGATCTCCGGATCTGTCCCCCATTGAGCATGTTTGGGACTGGATGAAGCGTCGTCTCACGCGGTCTGCACGTCCAGCACGAACGCTGGTCCAACTGAGGCGCCAGGTGGAAATGGCATGGCAAGCCGTTCCACAGGACTACATCCAGTATCTCTACGATCGTCTCCATGGGAGAATAGCAGCCTGCATTGCTGCGAAAGGTGGATATACACTGTACTAGTGCCGACATTGTGCATGCTCTGTTGCCTGTGTCTATGTGCCTGTGGTTCTGTCAGTGTGATCATGTGATGTATCTGACCCCAGGAATGTGTCAATAAAGTTTCCCCTTCCTGGGACAATGAATTCACGGTGTTCTTATTTCAATTTCCAGGAGTGTAGATGGAGAAGATTGAAATGACAATGAGATCAATAAAATACAAACAAGAATTCTGCTAACAAGAGGTGGTGTGGGGGAATTATGGGGTAGAAGGAATTTGCGAGTCTAAGCTGCTGATCTGAGTTTGTGATAGATCGCTACTGTCACAGTAGGTGGGCCATCAGCTGTCTTGAAACTTCTAAGGGATATGGTTTCTCTGATTTAGTGGAAGATTGTTCCAAAGTCGAGTTACTGGTACGGATAATATTTTAGGGAATATGGCAGTGTTATGTGCTGGTACAGAGAGGATTGTACTTCGTTGAGAGCAATTTTCTGCTGTGCTGTTTAGATAGTAGCGTAAAAGTTGACGATCAATAAGAGGGAGTGCAGTGATTGAGAAAACAACAGACCAAGTAGGGTTGACAGTCTCTACGCCTATAGGCACATAGCCATAATAATTGTTTGTAGGCAGGACTGATATGGTCGAAAAAGCGAATGTCACAAATTTATTGTGCACAAGCATTCGTCGCCAATTCCAACCCACATGAATGTTTCTATGAAAATCCTTGGAGAATAGCATCAGAACAGTTGAGTATAGGGAGTATAAGTGATTCTAGAAGCTTCTTGTTAAGCTCAAAAGGAAATTTTTTCTACTTCTGTAGCAAGCGAAGTGACGCTGACAAATTCTTAAAGGCTTCAATTATGTGTTGAGTCCAGTCTAGGTGGATCTAGAATTATTCCCATGTTCTTTGCAGAAGAAGAGAAGTTATTTATGTGCTGTTTAGGATTAATGGTGGAAGAGATTCTCTGTATCGAGGAATTATGAGTCTCATGGACGAGTAAGACTATTTTAGACAGGTTAAGTTTCAAACGTAATATCTGCACCCAGTCTGGCAATGCAACTAAATTATTATTTGTATGCTGGATGGCTGTACACAGTTTTGTTGGGTTCTACTTAGACATAGCTGGAGATGATCAGCGTATAAGTGATATTTACAGTGGGAGAGAACAACTGAGACATATTAAGAGATAGTAACAATAGTAGCAGGCCAAATACTGAGCCTTGAAGGACTCCTGAGACTACGTTCTTCCTCTGTGACCTTTTTGTTCACATCATTACACTTTGCTGGCGCGATGTAAGGTGTAAGTGGAAGCATCCTACACCACTTTAAGAAATGTTCAGGTTTTCGAATTTAGCAAGTGGAAAGTCAGAATTCACAGTGTCGAGTGCTTTGCTGAAATCTAAAATGCATATTATAGTACCCAGCTGTTTGTCCACTTTTTTTTTTTTTAAATCGTCAGCCACTTATGTATAAGAGCTGTCGTCCTGGGGGCGATTTTGCCGAAAACCTGACTGGTATACGTCTGGAAGGTTATGAGATTTTAAATACTCTGTATGCTGTTTGTGAACTATATATTCTTAAGTCTTTGATAGTGCCGGCAGAACGCAAATGGGTTTGTAATCTGAGGGTTCTCTGGCACATTCCTACTTTGGTAATGATTTTATGAGTATCTGCTTCCCATCTGATTGGAAGGTGCAAGAGGTTAAGAAATTGTTAGAAATGTTCCTTTTTTGGCAGTAGTGGATTGACGAGAAAATTTATCATTTGCATTGTAATATCGTGTCCTGCAGCTGCAGAACGAATTAGTGAAACATACTTCCTGATCGTGTTAGGGCTTACGGTCTGCAGAGAAAATTCTCGTATCTACTAAGCACTGATGCATTAAGGGAATCTATAGTTTGTACCCTAGTGTATTGTTCAAGTAGAGATGTCTACGTTGCGAAATGTTCATTTAGGTCTTCAATAAAAAGTAGAGGTTCAGTAGCAGATTTGGGTTTGCCTATTCCTAGGCCTCGTAGATTTTTCCACAGTACGACAGGACTGTGAAAGTCCTCTGTTATCGAGTGGGTATACCTGAGTTTTGCATTGTTGACGGATTGAGTTACTTAGTTGCGTAGCTGCCTGTATGCGATGTGGTGTGATTTTCAAATGTCTGGTGCAGCTTGAATTGCCTGTGTGCTACATCTTCGACACTCACGAGGCGTTTGAGATGATCTGTGAGCACACAGGTTTTCTGCTTACTCTTACCGTTTTTTAGGGGAGCATGTTTATCGTATAAGTTACCGAGTCTCTTAACGAAATTACAGACTTATGTCGACGTCATTTCCTGTTGTCTGCCAAGAAATATCATGAGCGTCCGCTCTCAGTTCAGACAAATTAGTGCGCTCAAGATCTCTGAAGGTCGAAGTTTGCTGTTTATTCTTTGGGCACTGAAGTGATTAATTGATGAACATTACGTGACGAGCAGACAGGCTTGGTGCAGAAATCTGATCAGTGCGAATTACTCTATTTATTTATTGGTTATATAAAAAACTTTCAAAATATTTCACTAAATTATGTTTCCTAATCATTTATTTATAATTTTAGGATACTGAGAATCACTTCCATTACAATATGACCCCTGTAGGTATACGTCTTAGGGAAATTAAGTTCTTTGAACCATTGTATAAATGATCATTTCACACACATAAAATTTACTGGTTCAACCTGTTATTACAGTTCTAAATGAAGTTCTTAACCTTTTGCTGTAGTCGACGGGTGTGGCATATCAGTGTGGCGGTTGCACAATCCATGCATTAGCAGCCATGGCTTTGTTTGTGGGCTTAATAAACCGTGTAGTATATGCCTAATGGCTACAAGTATAAGACTCAATTCATATGATGCAATATTACAAGTAACCAGGGATAGAATCAGTAACCTTTTGATTCTAGACCTTTTATGTTGTCAAAACTATTTATGAACGATCGCCAGCCTGATCAGGCACGAAGTTACTTTCATTAGGTTACTCTAAAATGTAACTGTTATTAGCTATTTTGTATATATAGTTTACTGAACTTAAGAAACCATAACCAGTTTGGCGTATACAACATAGACTTAAATTTCATTCTTAATTTGTCAACTCCAGAGGAATTATACAACAACACCAAGATCCATCAACACTTCCTCTATTCTTTGCATAGATAATATGTGTGTGACACACACACACACACACACACACACACACACACACACACACACACACACACACACACTAAAGCCCGTTGCACACAGAGTAAGGTTCTCCGCAAGTTTGCTGGATGGCGCGCATGGCTACCGGCTACCAGGTGGGATGATAGCTACCTCTCATGGTGAATATCTCTCACAATGTGTGATTTGGCGCAGAAGCTAGCTGGCTAGTTTGATGCTGTGAATGGCAGGGCGCGCGAGCTGGCCGAACTGCAATCTTTCTCTAACGATTGTAAAGAAACTATTAGATAAAAGATTAATTTTTCGCACTTCTTACAGCTTCGTTCGTCAGCTTCATGATGAACTGCCTATCACATGTGTGATATTTGTGATATCTTAGGATAAAGTAAACTATTGCAAGAATTTGGGAAAGTTTGCAGTGAAAAATACGGGTTCGTATTAATTTGCGTTTCGTGCATGTTATGACGTATGTTCCTCATATGAAATGCAATTAACACACTGAATTTTTCTTTAAACTTTGAAGGATATTCTTATCTATTGCCAGTCTTGGGGAAAACTGATCGTATGTAAACCGCTTCGTCTCTAACTCGCGCGCCAGCGAGAAAGCCAAAATGAAATATTCACAAAATTCCTCGTATCTCGTAAACGGTTTCAGATATTGAAACAAGATGTTGGTAAATGACAGTACGCAAAGAGGAGAGCATTTTGCCATATGCTTAATATGCGAAGCTTTCATATCTATCGCCATATTCAAACGACTACAGATTTTTTGAAAGAAATGAAGTAATATTGAAGTGCCATAGATAACGGGTAAAACAATTGCTGTGCGCAAAAATTGGCAGGATTTAGATAGCAAAATAAGTCAAACACCTTTTGAGCAACTGTATTTATATTCTGTAGTGAAGAGAACAGTTTCCTTTGTAAATAAGACACTTTGGAGTTATAAATTTATGATGTTATAGCATATTCTTCAAAATGGCTGCCGTTAACACCATTATGGTCATTGGCTGAAGGTCTTGGATGGCCTACATAATTTCGGAGCTATAATGTGCTGCAGAAAAAATAGTTGAGAAACTTTTAGTAGTAACAGAAAAGTCTGAGCTCTCGTCGATGTATTACGCGGCACCAAAAACAGTGTTGATGTACCCGCCTGGTGTGAGCTCTCAACACACACTGATGCAAGACAGCCGCGTTGTGATTATTGAGAATGTAGTTCAAAAAATATACCTAGCTAATAACTTTTTCTCTGATTGTATCGAGCATAAGAGTTGGGAGAAGGTATACGCTTTTGTTCTAGTTCCCCTAGCCTGAATGAGATTTTCACTCCGCAGCGGAGTGTGCGCTGATATGAAACTTCCTGGCAGATTAAAACTGTGTGCCGGACCGAGACCCGAACTCGGGACCTTTGCCTTTCGCGGGCAAATGCTCTACCATCTGAGCTACCCAAGCAAGACTCAAGCCCCGTCCTCACAGCTTTACTTCTGCCAGTACCTCGTGTCCTACTTTCCAAACTTTACAGAAGCTCTCCTGCGAACCATGCAGAACTAGCACTCCTGAAAGAAAGGATATTGCGGAGACATGGCTTAGTCACAGCCTGGGGGATGTTTCCAGAATGAGATTTTCACTCTGCGCAATATCCTTTCTTTCAGGAGTGCTACTTCTGCATGGTTCACAGTAGAGCATCTGTAAAGTTTGTAAAGTAGGAGACGAGGTACAGGTAGAAGTAAAGCTGTGAGGACGGGGCGTGAGTCGTGCTTGGGTAGCTCAGAGGGTAGAGTACTTGCCCGCGAAAGACAAAGGTCCCGAGTTCGAGTATCGGCCCGGCACACAGGTTTAATCTGCCAGGAAGTTTCAGTCCCCTAGCCTGTCTGTTGATGTAGCTGCTGGATGAGAGTGTATGGATACTGCAGCCACCAAAGTAGTACCAGAGAGTGTTCTGGCCAGTTTAGGCAACAGAAGCTACAGATCGTAGGTTTTCTGGCTGGAGGAGCTGTCACAGCAGTTGGAATACGGGGGTTGGGGTGGTGGTGAGATTTCCAGGAATAAGTATCAGTGACATTGCGATTCCAGCGAAGCTGACTTTGCTGTTCCTGTGCCGACTGTAATACACTACAAATTCATCTGCAGAAATTTCACAAAACAAACACATACACAAGCTTTTTTGAATTGGAAAATCAAGACTTGCAATGGGTTGGTACTACAGAGCGTCTTGGGGACCTCACAGGTAGTGTACGATATCCCCGCGAGGCGGCAGCGCTTAACAAAGGAGAAATGCCTGTCTTCTATACTGTCCGACTATCCAATATCCGTATCTCCTATACCAAAACTAATCACAGACGTGTTGAGGGGCAGAGATTGTGGACATGTGCGCTCTCACGAATGATACGTGTAATTTGTATTTGAATAGTATATCTGCTATTCTCGTACGCTGCAAAATGTCTTCTATGTGTCTTCGTTTATTACATGGGTGGACACCTCCAAACAGATGCCTATTAGTGGTTTGTTGTCTGAGAGTCACCCGTATTGGGACTACATCACTCATAGTTGCAAACTTGCGTACGAAATACTTCCAGGACAGGGTTCTGAGGATGGCAGCTTTTAAATTAACCTGTTTTTCGTCATAAGTGAGTGATAATTAAATGGTCTACCCCATACTGTGGCTGCTCTTAAGTGAGTCACGTCGCATTTATTCATGCCTGCATTACATTTAGAGTGGAAGTTTAAAGTGATTTAATAAAGCTGCTTTTCGTGGATGCGTTAGTTTGTGGATCAACTCATGAAGCTAATATGCAGCGCTTATCACAATTCCTCACACACTGACTAGTTTGTGCTTGTAATTAGCCGCCAGACGTGGCATCAATGCAACGAGGTCCTGAGTACATTGACACGGAGAGCATATGCCACCTCCAGTGTTGACAGGCTGTCACACGAAATGAACACCTAAACTTTGCGTTGAAGCAGAATGGCTACTGTGGTAAGATTTGCGTTTGGACATCGCTGGATGCACAGGAAGATGTATGTAAGCTGGTTACTTTACTTCGTTATGCTGGGTGCGTATCCTACAAAATTAGAGGAAATTTAATAGGATTTAACATTAAAACACTGTTCCGTACACCAGCCAAGAGCGGAGCATTATATGGTTGAGTTAGAGACGAACTGTTAGTAAGGAAGCACAACCTGTGCAAAATGCCGTGTCCCTCTGACAGTTTACATTGACCAGACAACATGTATGGTGCAGAGCAGGTGTGTGGAGCACCGCCGTTACACAAGGAATCAGCTTTTTCCTGGCCTTTATCTCCTGTTTACACGGAGTCGACATGTTAATTTTTTCAATTTGGCAGTACCTGTGGTATAGAGCGGCCAGATGTTTTTGTCGTCAACCTTTCTTTCCAGGTTGTAGCTTGTGTACCCGAATAGTCTGCGCTTAGTGTTATCCCACGCGAAAGTGTGGGAAAGTTTTCTGATTGTTTGCGAACTGATGCGGGACGTGGGTACGTCAGGCATTCACCTAGTCGGATGTCAGAACTTGCCTATAAGCCACATCCAAGCTGGCCGGCACATCGCTCCTTTTACTTCCCAAGCTGGATTCTATGCGGTGCCATCACCTCTCCCCGAATCCCGGAGGTGGTATGCTAAAGCGCGCAGCTGTTCGAGTCGATCTACATGAAGCACCAACAATCTGACAAATCTCCGTTGACCGATGGCTATTTACCCGAGAGGCAGTGTTTGACATAAGGACATTCAGACAGCTACTGGCGCTCCCAAGTGCAGTGACTGCGTCTTCACGGAGACGAAGGAAATATGATTTACAGATTATCTAGTTAACAGTGACAATGGATTTCCCTTATGAAAATGATAATAATAATAATAAACCCCGCGGAGGCCCGGGAAAAGAATAGGCCTCCGGTATGTTCTGCCAGTCGTAAAAGGCGACGAAAAGAAGAAACCACTAATAGGGTTAACCCCCCCCCCTTTTAGTGTGATTAGTTGGTTCAGGGCAGAACTAATGAAGCCTCGGACAAGCGCTGTCATGGTCGGGGACGACGCTTGAACCCTATGCCCGTCCACAATGGTAATAACACTGCTAGCCACACGGAAAATCATTTAAATCCAAACAGAGGTGTTTTGCAGGATATGCTTCCTGCAACCACTTTAGAAGGAAAACAAAGACAGAGGATGAGATGGTCAGATGAAGTTACCGACACCTCATGTTCTGTTATTACCAAGCAACAAATTTAGGAACCAACACAACTGGGTACAGATGACAAGTATACACAACATTTATTACCAGATACCCAGAATTAAAACGACTAGCTGATCAGATCCGTGTAATAATAAAAAATAACAGGATACCCCAGCCAGAATTAGAAAACAACATACAAGTACAACAAATACTGGAACAAAATAATGTGCAATCAGAAGAAGAAAATACAGTAATGGACTCAAAAATCCCAGAGCAAACAAACAAAGAACACCACGCATCAATTAATCAGAGGAAAACGAAATATTAAGACGGCTACCAGAACAAGCACAAATAGAACGAAGTGATACACATGTTAGATATAGAAGAAAAATTTCAGCTAACATATATAGAATACAAAGACAAATACAGACATTAGACCATTCTTGCATAGACCACCAAATAACCCACAAGTCTAAACAACTATCAACACAATCATACACAACAAAATAAATGAAAATACAACTATGGAAGAGTTACAACTACTGGTTTATATAGGAGCACTCACTACACTAAATATACGCACTAGGCAGAGATCAGAACCAACCAACACACAGAATAAACCCACAAAACCAGCGTGGCAACTCAGGCTACAGATCAGAATAGAAAACTGAGAAAAGACATCGGAAAGCTAACACAATTTATAAGAAATGAAATATCAGACAAAAAACGAAAAAGGTTGGGTAAAATCTCACAAGAAGAAGCGACAGAGCAATTAGATGAAAAGAAGCAGAAATTACAAGCATTGGCCAAACGACTTAGAAGATACAAACAAAGTGAAAATAGAAGGAAACAAAACCAAACATTCAACACAAACCAAAAGAAATTTTACCAGACAATAGATAACACACACATTAAAATAGACAATCCACCAAACATAACAGACATGGAAAACTTCTGGAGCAACATATGGTCAAACCCAGTACAACATAACAGGCATGCACGGTGGATACAAGCAGAAACAGACACATACAAGATGATACCACAAATGCCTGAAGCGATAATTTTGCAACATGAAGTCACCCGAGCAATTAATTCTACGAACAATTGGAAAGCCCCTGGAAAAGATAAAATAGCAAATTTCTGGCTAAAGAAGTTCACCTCAACACATTCACATATAACTAAATTATTTAATAGTTACATTGCAGACCCATACACATTCCCTGACACACTTACACATGGAATAACTTATCTGAAACCTAAAGATCAAGCAGACACAGCAAACCCAGCAAAATATCGCCCCATAACATGCCTACCAATAATATACAAAATATTAACTTCAGTCTTTACACAGAAATTAATGACACATACAACACAGAACAAAATTATAAATGAAGAACAAAAAGGCTGCTATAAAGGAGCACAGGGATGTAAAGAGCAACTGATAATAGGTGCAGAGGTGACATATCAAGCTAAAACTAAACAAAGGTCGCTACACTACACATACATTGATAACCAAAAAGCTTTTGATAGTGTACCCCACTCATGGTTACTACAGATATTGGAAATATGCATAGTAGATCCTAAATTGATACAGTTCCTAAACATAGTAATGAATAATTGGAAAACCACACTTAATATCCAAACAAAATCAAATAATATCATATCACAGCCAATACAGATTAAGCGTGGAATATACCAAGGAGAACCATTAAGTCCTTTCTCGTTCTGCCTTGCTCTGAACCTTTTATCCAACATGCTAGATAATACAAATTATGGATATAATATTACTGGTACATACCAACACAAAATCACACATTTGCCATACAGGGATGATCTAAAACTACTGGAAGCAACAAATCAACAACTCAACCAATAACTAAAGATAACAGAAGTATTCAGCAATGATATAAATATGGCTTTTGGAACAGACAAATGTAAGAAAAATAGCATAGTCAAGGGAAAACACACTAAACAAGAGGATTACTTACATATTGGATAACCACAGCGACTGCATAGAAGCGATGGAAAAAACAGATGCCTATAAATATCTAGGATACAGACAAAAAATAGGAATAGATAATACAAATATTAAGGAGGAAATAAAAGAAAAATATAGACAAAGACTAACAAAAATACTGAAAACAACTGACAGCAAGAAACAAGACAAAAGCTATAAATACCTATGCTATACCAATATTGACCTACTCATTTGGAGTAGTGAAATGGAGTAACACAGACCTAGAAGCACTCAATACACTTACACGATCACAATGCCACAAATATAGAATACATAACATACATTCAGCAACAGAAAGATTCACATTAAGCAGAAAGGAAGGAGGAAGGGGATTTATCGACATAAAAAACTTACATTATGGACAGGTAGACAATTTAAGAAAATACTTTATAGAACGAGCAGAAACTAGCAAAATACGCAAAGCAATCACTCATAAATACATCGGCTACACCATTGCAATTTTAAAACCACTTCTACAACCCTTTAGATCACATAACATCAACAGATACGAAGAAAGTAAATTGGAAAAAGAAAACACTACATGGCAAGCACCTGTATCATCTAACACAGCCACACATCGATCAAGACGCGTCCAACACATGGCTAAGAAATGGCAATATATACAGTGAGACGGAAGGATTCATGATTGCAATACAGGATCAAACAATTAACACCAGATATTACAGCAAGCATATTATTAAAGATCCCAATACCACAACAGATAAATGCGGACTTTGAAAACAACAAATAGAAACAGTAGATCACATCACAAGCGGATGTACAATACTAGCAAATACAGAATACCCCAGAAAGACATGACAATGTAGCAAAAATAATACAACAACTTGCCATGCAACATAAACTAATAAAACAACACGTTCCCACATACAAGTATGCACCACAAAATGTACTGGAGAATGATGAATACAAATTATACTGGAACAGAACCATTATAACTGATAAAACACCACATAACAAACCTCACATCATACTCACCGATAAAAAGAATAAATTAACACAACTAATCGAAATATCCATACCCAATACAACAAATATACAGAAGAAAACAGGAGAAAAAAATTGAAAAAGACATCCAACTGGCTGAGGAAGGCAAAGACATGTGGCATCAGGATCAAGTTGGCATCATACCAATTACACTATCAACTACAGGGGTCATACCACACAATATCCACCAGTACATCAACGCAATACAGCTACATCCAAACGTATATATACAACGACAGGAATCTGTAATTATTGATACATGTTCAATTACCCGAAAGTTCCTAAATGCAATGTCACACATACCGCACAGTTAAAAGGGAGTTAAAGCGATACGGAAGCAGGTGTCAAACCGTGTAGTTCATCAGACTTATCGGACAGGGAGGCACAAATCTCGTCTCCAGTGAAACGTAATTAAGGACAATGGCTGTCCAAGGAGCAGATACTAATCATAATTACGGACATGGAAGATAACCGGCAGCAACGTAAAAACATAATTATGAACAGATTTCGAGTAAGTCCACAGTGATACGACAGTGCAGTGCATAATAAGACCTACCGATATTCAAGGGAAGACAAGACACATTCGTTATTAAGACTGGTGTTTGCGAGTTTCAAGGATGCTCGAAACAATTTATAGGATGTGCGTAATAGTGACCTACTACGCAATGCACATCAAACAGATTACAGTGATCAAAAGGGAAGCCGTCGATAGTTGCGTAACTTCAAACAGTACTACAGAATTGGAAGACATAAGATAACGAAATTTCAAACAAAGCGTCAACTTGACGATGCACAGTAAACTGCGGAATCTACGTGAAGATCTGTAGATGAAACAAACTTATCCCATCGTTCGGTTAGGAATTTGTTTTTAACTCCAATCAATCGGGATTAGAATGGATATGAAAGGAACCCTGGAAATTAGAGGTACCAAGAGAGTTGCAACTAACAATGCCTTAACGCATTCGTACACAATTAGGTCGACTATTAATTTGGATGGTAAATTGGCTGGAAAATTATTGTGCTGCAAGAATTTGAAGGTGCTCTGCGCCTACGATTCTTTCTCGTGTCCGTGGTGTTGCAGTAGGAAATATTTACGTCACAGCAAGCGAGAGTGGGAAAATGGGCGCACGGGAAGGATTCTCCAACGAGCACTGCTTTTGGTCAATAGCTGACCAAAGTAGCTGACTTTTACTACATTCCTGGCCTCTGTATAAAAATTTTACTACTTTACGACACACTATCCCTCCTGAAAAGAGAGAGACGTTGAACCTCATACCACCTGTAACCACTGGCCAATTTGCCTATGAATGTTTGGTTTTTCCGTTTCGATTGAATTACTTGTGCTTGTTTGTCTTTTTAGAGTTTTTCGCTTATGTGGTAGTATGTTGCGAGTTTGATATTCAAAGGAGACACACATAATTGATGACGTCTCAGCTTCCCTATAATGGCATATTTTTAATGACTTGGTATACTTTGACAAAATTAGCCAGATACCGCAAGCAAATAGAGTCGTAGCGTAGCCAACGACAGCGATTTTTTCCTGTGTGCGGAAGGGCGTGTGGACTGACGTTTACCTGGAGTCATCTGTTGGACGTGCTTCGAGCTTGGATGATCTCCGTATCGCGGGTGGTGCCGTTTTGGCGAGTGGGGAGGCAGTGTCAAGAAAATGTGGATCGCGGATAAGAACTCTCAGATGCTGTGAGAGCACTCACCCACACTAAGCCCTCTTAGGTACTGTACCGTATCGCACGTGGTGCTGATTCTGCAAGAGAAGACATCATCAGACATTTAGAAATCTGAATCTCATGGAAAGTTGTTTTTATCGGTATTTCCACAAAACAAGGACAGTCATACCACAATGAGTGACATGAACGCCGTTAACAACGAGCCTGTTTTCTTAAGAAACTCTAGCATTTTGTAACCGTTTGTAGGGCTTGGAATGACATTATTCGCAATTAAATATTAAATATATGCTCAGACACTGAGCATGTGAAAGTATTTACAATCTTGGAGCTGCACCCAGCAGAACTTCCGACCACACAAACAGCCTGATAAAAGCGAAACACCCAGAAGAGATGGTTGGATATCAAAGTAACTGCGAATAGGTGTACACCATCGGCGGGTATATTAATGAATAGCGTTTCAATTCTCTGCGAAAGGTAGAACGGCCATCGCAGTACAGTTATGCGTAGTGTTACCACCAGTCCTGCTAGGATGTACAGTGTTGTCAGAAACACTCTGAAGAACTTCTAAGTTTATTGCAGGTAAGGTCGTGCTGAGAAATAGTTGTTCACAAAAAATTATACGTTACGCTGTTTCCGAATTATTTAGCACTGACGTTAGCCAATCAGGTCGTTGCACGCGCAAATTAAGCACTTGCACGCGCTAAAATGGGGTTATGCACAGATATCTGTGGGTCCGCGCGTTAACACTTTGTCAAATCCTGATTACAAGTTAAAATGTGCTTTTTCGGACCTCAGATTTAAGCTAGGCGAGCAAAAACTAAGTTTGTTCGGTTTGAGGAAACCAAATGAAGAAAAAGTTTGGCTCAATGGCTCTAAGCACTATAGGACTTAACATCTGAGGTCATCAGTCCCCTAGACTTAGAACTACATAAACCTAAGGACATCACACACATCCATGCCCGAGGCAGGATTTGAACCTGCGACAGTAGCAGCAGCGAGGTTCCGGACTGAAGGGCCTAGAACCGCTCGGCCACAGCGGCCGGCAAAAGTGTGGCGACACTGTCTTCGGCAGGCTGCTCGTATTTACGCTCCCGACTGCCAACTAGGCTAATTTCACTGCGAAATAACTCAAACGGCAGAACGTAACGAATTTTTCCCCTTAACAAGTATTTCTCAGCGCGATCTCCCTGCAACACCCTTACGACCTTTTCAGACTTTCTGGTCACTCTGTATAAGAGGCGTGAACAGCTTTAGATGCTGAGTAGTTACTCAAGGAAACAGATACGATTTACTCTTATGGAAAAGCGTTATCAGCAACAAAGTTTCAAGGGGCTCATTGAGGGTGTCCATACTGCCGGCTGGTCAAATCGTGCCATGTCCAGATGTGTTGGGCTTATGAATGTGACAGGGGCCCAGTGCTGGAGTGCAGGGGAACGTGGGGGCAGGCATACTAGTTATCAAGGTTCCAGTCTCCAGGTCTGACCGGCGGAAGAGAGGCTCGCCATATTGTGCCCCCAAGTGCATCAAAATCCCTTCAAATCTACATCTGCCATACGAGAACAAGTAAACGAGTCCCTGCAACATTTGTGTCATATCGCACCATTTGTCGGCGACTAGCAGCAGCCAGAAATTAACGTCCCAAGCGTAGGCTGTCGGTAACATAAAAGTTTGCCTTCGGAGCGGTTCCGTGACATTGGAGCATGGGCTGCCGAAGAATGGCGTCAAGTGTTTTCAACGACGAATCGCCGTTCTGCGATATCTCGGATGACCATCGTTGACAGTTACGAGGTGTGGCTAGAAAAAACCGGACTAGTACTGGTGAAACAATAAAACGAATGCAATAAGGCTGAAAGTCGCTTGGCCTGTCACGTGACTCTCGCTCCGCCTACTGCTCGAGTTTCATCTGCCTCCTGCACTCAGTCTGCCCGTGGCGTCTGTTTTAAGTAGTTGATGTTTTGTCTGTGCGTCGGAAAATGTTGAGTGTACAGAAAGAACAGCGTGTTAACATCAAATTTTGTTTCAAACTAGGAAAATCTGCAAGTGAAACGTTTGTAATGTTACAACAAGTGTACGGCGATGATTGTTTATCGCGAACACAAGTGTTTGAGTGGTTTAAACGATTTAAAGATGGCCGCGAAGACACCAGTGATGACACTCGCACTGGCAGACCATTGTCAGCAAAAACTGATGCAAACATTGAAAAAATCGGTAAACTTGTTCGACACTTTCCTTGTCAACTCCTGTTAACTCAGACACTGCTCTGATTGTTAAACGGCGATCAGACGCCACGGGCAGACTGAGTGCAGGAGGCAGATGAAACTCGAGCAGTAGGCGGAGCGAGAGTCACGTGACAGGCCACGCGACTTTCAACCTTATTGCATTCGTTTTATTGTTTCACCAGTACTAGTCCGGTTTTTTCTAGCCACACCTCGTATGTTGGCGGTTTAGGGAGAGATCCCAGTATTTCAGTATTTTGGCGAGGTACAGCTGTGTTACTCCTGTAGTCAGGGTGCGAAGAGGTACCGGGCGTGACTAGTTCATGACTGCTTGTGATTGAGGGAAACTTTACGGCAAAATGCTACATCACGGATATACTGCGTCCCCACATGTCATCTCATGAGCGACAGGACAATGCTCGTCCTCGTATGACATGTGTGGACTGTGTGTGATGTTGAGGTATTCCCGTGGCCAAGACGATATCAGCACAGTCCCCAACAGAACATGTGAGAGATCAAGTCGAACATCAACTATTCCAACACCACAGTACCGAGGCGTCAAGGAGCAGTTGCAACAGTTATGGGCTAGGTTGCCTTAGAAGATGGTACAACGGCTTGGGGGATGCGACGCCATACTGATAAATGGTGTTATACTGCGTAGTTGTTCGTAAATTTGAATGGATTTTGTAATCACAAATAATACGCCTTCTCAAACAGTGAAGTTTCACTTTTCCTCCTCCCCTTTTGGAGATTCACTTTATCAAGCAGTGTATGAAGAGCTGAGTCCCAGAAAAATGAACATTACAAATACGTATTGTAAGGTGGTCATGTCATTTTGATTTTTGTGTGTCATCTATGTACACGTCAGAGAGAGAGAGAGAGAGAGAGAGAGAGAGAGAGAGAGAGAGAGAGAGAATGTTACGTCACTGTTAAACACTCTCTGGTCTTGTGGCACAGGCTTTGTCTCTGCGCAGTCTGATACATCCTTAGTTGAAGTGTGGTAGGTGAGGGACGAATTCAGTAGTGCTGTGTGAATTTGTGATTGTGTCTGTTAGATGAAGAAAGGACAGCAAGGATGAATGTCATGTAGACAATGAAAGATGAAAGGAATATAAATTTTGACTAATGTAATTCCTTTTGAAGATAAGTAGTTTGACGTAAGACTGCAGCACTGCACACCTAATTTGTCGGAATAATTATTGTCAGCTAGTTAACTTGGTCAGAGGTGAGAAAGACCAACTTCCTTGAAACATGCATTAACATATTGAGTAAGCTGTTTGAGTTTTATGAAAATTCTCTGTTGACCTTTTACGGTTTTTAAATAATTTTTCACTTTAAGCGTAGTATTGTTCAGACCAAAGTGTGTAGATCATGCGAAATTTTACTGTCTTCTTGAATATATACTTCATTCTAGATCTTTGTCTTGGAATATTATTTCATAGGAATATTTACTCTTCCATCCCACTGTTTGCCATACGCATTACCCCACGCAACTGTTTGAATATATACTTAGGAATAGAAATCTAGTATAGCCGCTACCTAGTTTGGCGCTGTGCTTTCGAGAAATCTGAAACACTTGTCAAAACGCAAGGTAAATGTAAATTTTGATTAGGGCCAGATAACGTTTACTTCAATTGCGCATTTAATACAAATGATCAACTGCGTTCAGATCAGTTACAGTTCAGTTCAAATTAGGTTCTGTTTAGTCAAAGGTTATATGAGTGAATAACAGTTTGTAAATAGAATGAGATATTCACTCTGCAGCGGAGTGTGCGCTGATATGAAACTTCCTGGCAGATTAAAACTGTGTGCCCGACCGAGACTCGAGATCGGGACCTTTGCCTTTCGCGGGCAAGTGCTCTACCATCTGAGCTACCGAAGCACGACTCACGCCCGGTCCTCACAGTTTTACTTCTGCCAGTATCTCGTCTCCTACCTTCCAAACTTTACAGAAGCTCTCCTGCGAACCTTGCAGAACTAGCACTCCTGAAAGAAAGGATATTGCGGAGACATGGCTTAGCCACAGCCTGGGGGATGTTTCCAGAATGAGATTTTCACTCTGCAGCGGAGTGTGCGCTGATATGAAACTTCCTGGCAGATTAAAACTGTGTGCCCGACCGAGACTCGAACTCGGGACCTTTGCCTTTCGCGGGCAAGTGCTCTACCAACTGAGCTACCGAAGCACGACTCACGCCCGGTCCTCACAGCTTTACTTCTGCCAGTATCTCGTCTCCTACCTTCCAAACTTCTCATTCTGGAAACATCCCCCAGGCTGTGGCTAAGCCATGTCTCCGCAATATCCTTTCTTTCAGGAGTGCTAGTTCTGCAAGGTTCGCAGGAGAGCTTCTGTAAAGTTTGGAAGGTAGGAGACGAGATACTGGCAGAAGTAAAACTGTGAGGACCGGGCGTGAGTCGTGCTTCGGTAGCTCAGATGGTAGAGCACTTGCCCGCGAAAGGCAGAGGTCCCGAGTTCGAGTCTCGGTCGGGCACACAGTTTTAATCTGCCAGTTTGCAAATACATAGTTTTGATAATACGTAGACTTTTATAGAGTGGAAGGTAAAGTTGGGCTAAATTTCAGACAAAGAAATGTGGTGGTAAGATTACAGTATCCAACTATTAATTCCAGTAATGACTGTATATTCCGTTTGCTGTTTGCGACTCAGAGTTGTGACAGCCAGAAGTCATGACGCGATGTAACTCCCGACCGAAATAGATTGACATTTGTGTGTAGGCTAGTACTGTTGCTAGTGGCGAAGGTCTGTGTTACTAGAGGGTAGCTCGTCTTTCGTGCAGTCACGTACTGCAGGCCACCTGGTTAATATGAACTCTGTAAACGTTGTGAGTAATTCAGTAATTTTTTCTGCATATGAGCTAAGAAAATATTACACCATAATGTTTTAGTGTTGTTTATGAAGCTTAAGGTTGCACAGAGACGAAGTACTATATTGAATAGTCCTCTCGTATTTGTAAGTTACTCTACAGGCACATTATACGTAACTGTAGCTGAAGAGTTCCTGTGAACTGCTACTGTCTGACATTTACTGAAACCAGATGAAATAGTAAATGGATCGACCTTGCAATGTGTCACATGCATCTCACGAATACTTCTGTCAGGCCACACAGTTTTTCAGAGGTGAAATATCTCACATGGAACGCTGCCAATTATATAAAGGTGCTATTGCTAATCTTAGTGGATTGGAATGGGACAGGATGTCTGATAGTATGAATGGCAGCACATGGGCGGTAGATTTATATTTAACGACTGAGTTCTATTTCGGAAATTCTGGTCAGTTGCAGGCAGAAAGAGAACGGAAGACAAAAATTCGCCCAGTGCATGAACCCATAAAATTCTTTTATGGTGTAAATTACGTTACTTAACGCTTCCCGCTACTTTCGAAATGACTTTACCACGTTTTGTAATCCTACGAACAATTTCTAATTTAAAGCAGTTCAACTCTAATGGCAGTACGTGGTGGAGTAAAACAATCTGGTAAGGTCGGATCAGGGTAGGAGACTTCTAATTAAACAACAATTTGCAGGTATCCACAGGTCTGGAATGTACCGTTGTGGACCTACCACAATAAAACTACAGCCGATCAGAGGCAAGCTAACACGTTGGGTCTTTAAACTAATATGCTCCATTTAATATTCTATTATGCTGAAGATCTCAGTTACTAATTAGATTATAATGGTTTCATCTTAACAGTAATTCCAAGCAACTTTAAATTCCTATCCGTGGCTGGTTACGTTACATAGTGTTAAGTTTTACCGGACAAACTTTAGACTTAAATTGACTTCCGTAATATGTGAGTATTGTGTGTTCTTCATTCCGAAGACTGGTCTGATGTAGCTCTCCACTATAGTTGATCCTGTGGCTCGATCTCTGAATAACTACCGCAACCTACATCCATTACTGCATTCATACCTACGTCTCCCTCTTCACTTTTTACTCTCCACATTTTGCTCTAGTACCATACCGACAGTTGCTTGGTGCCTCAATTTTTCCTATCAACCGACCCCTTCTTTCGGTCAAGATGGGCCATAAATTTCTTCTCTCGCTTTTCGATTCAGTAGCTCCTTATTTCTTTTTTCATCTGACTAATCTTAAGCGTTTTTCTACAACTTCATTTCAAAAGGTTTCTTTTTGTGTGAACTGCTTACCGTTTACGTTTCATTTCCAAACACACCCAGGAAACATCTCTCAACAATTATCTTCGATGTCAACAAATTCCTCTTTCTCGAGGTACTTCCTATTGCCAGTCTGCATTGTCTAGCCTCTATTTCAACCATCATTTACTTTGCTACTCAAATAGCAAAACTGGTTTATTACTTTTAGAGTCGTTCTCTAACATAATCTTTCCAGCGTCACCCGATTTAATTCGTTAAAATATTGAGCTGTACTTCGGAAATAACGTTGCAGTAACATAGTCGACGTGTTAATGTAAGATGAAATGTTAGAAAAGAAAATCGAAGACATGTTTTAATGTTTGTTAATGTAGAGAAAGCGGGAATCAACTTATTCTAATACCGTACGTTGGGAAGTTTTATTGTCTTTAATAACGGGGAAAATGTATGTACAGAATAAGGAAATTAGTTCCGCGTATATGGTAAAATTAAATGTTCAGTGTGGATGAAGAGAGATGGAAAACTGTGTGTACCGATAGTAGACATCTGGACTTTTCTTATACTAGAAACAGTCTGCATCGACACATCCAAAAATGAGAGGTGCTGAAGGTGTACAGAAACACCGTAAAAGAAAGGTATTAAGCAGAATTTCGATTCTAATAACGCACATGACGAGCGAGTCCGGAGAAAATAGTGTGTGGGGATCAAACTGCTGTAGTCATCAGTACGAAGGCTTGTTTGATGCATCTGTGCTTGCTAATTTGTCATGACTGAGTCCTGTAATCTGCGTTACTACTGGAATCAACGTCCATTTAATCTTGCTCACTGCACTCAATCCTTTGTCTCCCTGTACAGTATCCCCCCACCCCCCACCCTCACTTCCCCAACACTGTCGTATGTTACCAAAACGGCTATTTCTTGATGCATCAGAGTGTGCCCTTTCAACTTATTCCTCCTGTCAGTCAAGCTCTCGCAAATTTCTTTACTCCCTCATTGGATTCGGTACGGCTTCAATAGTTACCCGATCTGCCCATCTCGTCTTCCGTATTTTTCTACTGTATCACATTTTAAAAGCTATTCTTGTGTGAAATGTTTACGGTAATTTTTTCACTACCAAACAGGGCTAAACACCGGGCCAGTACCTTCAGGAGAGACTCCAAACACGTTTATTAGTTACATTTCTCTTTTCAGAAACACTTTTCTTGCTATTGCGAGTCCGCACTTTATACGCTCTCCCCTTCTCCTATCTTCAGTTATTTTGCTGCCCAAAGAGCAGAACTGTTAGTACTTTCCCAAGATGTCAGGAGTCTACTTTCGAAGATTAGACCAGTCGCCTGAGCGTAAAGTCACCGTCAATACCGCCTTATAGACAGCATGCAGAGGAGGAGCCAAGGATGTAGTTATGCAAGTGGGAGGGAGGGGGAATAGAGAATTTTGATCTCGTTATCAGGAAGGCTGTAACTTTCTCACCATATGATCTGCACTTTGTTATATTCCAGAAGAACCGCTAACAAATTTCTCACTTGAGAGTAGCATTCTTCACACCACCGAGCGATAGGTTGTCTTCTAACTTATTCCCAAGACTTTGGCACGGATGCATCATTAGCACGGAGTATCCTGACGGTCATGTGGCCCCCTCTCCTCTGGGCACCACTTTTACCGAACAAAAAATCCAGTTTACTTTTCAGCACCCATTTCGTCTTGAAGCTTCGCCTTATAAAAATTAATGAATTCTGTGCTGGTAAACCTCTTACGTTATTTGATTTTCAAACAGCGAGCAAAACTGAACGTACTCAGACATTTCTCTCTTTACTTATTCTGATCAACACTAAACTGACACACACTACTTTTAGCGCAACGCAATCTGACTTTCAATACTCCCTAGAAAAGAATGGCCGTGACTAACAATAACCTATACCTTTCATGAATCACTTACCTCACAAAAATCTTGGTTACTCGAACTACTGCAATACAGCGAGCGCCAATACTGCCAGCTAAATAAAGAATTCTAACTACTGAAGGCACTAACTACTGATAGGCATACTTAGCAAATGAAAGATTTTGATAAAGAACTTAATTTTGTTCAAAAGTCATAATATCAGTTCATGATATCCAGTATTACAAATTTACTCTTTCTGATGGACACACGTCCAGATCGTCCGCTCTCAAAACTCTGCCATCTCTCTTCCCACATCCACCACTGCTGGCGGCTCACCTCCAACTGCACAACGCTACGCGCTGTTCACATCCAACAGCGCAACCTACACACTAGCGAATGCTCCACAAGAAGTCCAACCAGCCACAGGCTGTCCATAGCGCAGTCAGCGATCTTCATACAGAGCGCTATGTGACGTTACCAACATAAAAACCTAAACAGCCTACTTACAGACTTACTGGACGGTCTTAACTGGTTAGCGATGGAGATCAGCTCGGGAAGTAGTTACTCGATGGCGTGCGAGGGCAGGAGAGCATAATAGTGGCGGAGAACGACCCTGGGGCAGGTATGTCTCGTCATATTTGAAGCGCATAATTTTCACTTTCATATCATTAATACTTTTCATTATGACCTATTTTGTTTTAAACTGTGGACAGTCCACTAGTTGTATGTGTTTTTCACAATGTTTTGCTTATGATGGTCACTGCAGACGAAAACCTGTAGTCTGAGAACCTAACAAGTTTGTGATCGTAGACGGAAATAAATTTATTCTATATGTTTCTTTCTTTCAAATTCTTTGTTGAAACGAGATATTTTTCCCTGGTCTGTCAGCACATGGAGCAGCTATTCATCCCTACATGATTATGCGTAACGTAATACATATTATCGAAGAGACATCTTAATTAAATCCAAAACCTAACTGTTTCTTAATGAGAATCTGTATTAAACCAATAATAATACTTTTACGAAGAATCAGAACGCTGAAATACGTCGAAAAATTCAGCTAATTGATGTTACAGTGGTAATGCACAACGATCTTTGACCTTTCGTCGAGGAGGGAAACGATTCGAACCTGTGGGAGCGGGAGCACGCAGACGAATAGTTGCGTGTGTTCAGTACAGGGGCAGCGGCAAAGACTCTAGTGTGCACATTATCATTTACTCTTTGCTTTGTGTTTGTTTTTGTCTTAGATGTTTTATGTTAATGTCTGGCTGATTGCTTCACAGTAAAGTTGAACATTAGAAATACGAACGAGTATATCATTAATAGAATGGAGCTACGTCGTGGTTACACATCTTTACGTAAGAATGAGTTCTAAAACAACATACCGAACGAATTTTGTTAACTTGCCTCGTTTTTCTACATTTTATTTCGGTATGACTTTCCTAATTTCCTAGGCGCTCAGTCCGGAACCGCGCGACTGCTACGGTCGCAGGTTCGAATCCTGCCTCGGGTATGGATGTGTGTGATGCCCTTAGGTTAGTTAGGTTTAAGTAGTTCTAAGTTCTAGGGGACTGATGACCACAGATTTTAAGTACCATAGTGCTCAGAGCCATTTGAACGATTTTCCTAATTTTCCCTATTTCTTCTGTCATGTGACACTTCCTCCTGAAGTGCGTTGCTCCTGTCATTCCAGCCTAGCTACAAGCCTACTATTATCTTTCGATATTTTCCTCTGAGTAAACAACATATCGCAACATGACGCACTCTTCAATAATGTGTGTCTGCAGAGGAACATGCCGTTGTTTAGCATCAGTCTGAGACGAGACGACTGTCGAGTAACAGATGCATCCATCTCCAGTCAACAAAGTCTTAGAGAAACCATGGAATGCAGTAGGAACACGGAGCAACGATACCAATCAGAAGGTAAGCATACAAATATCTCAGCTCTGCGTGCCTAAGACGACCATAGCACTGCTGTCGAACTGATTGCACTTCTGGCAGATGAATAACAAATTTCCACAGGATGATGATGATGATGAACATGGAGACCTGCGAAACTGTAGCTATGTGCACGGTAATTAGATTTTACAAATCAGTCATCCACACTTATAGCCTTCATAAAGTTATACAGTTTCTGTGCAAAATGATCTCTGTATTCGCTCGAATTGATATTGTTCGCAAGTCGAGTGTCACTATGGTGTCTAAACACAATTTACATGCACATACCATCAGAAATAAATTTTTATAAGAAAATCTAACTATTAGTGACGAATTTCAAACATTAAGATGTATTTTTTTTTATTTCAGGAAACTAATTTGCCTTTTAAATCTGTGCCATATAAAAGGACTGAAATGGTTGTTTCTGCCTGCATATAAATTAAATAAGGAGGATAAGTTTTGTTTTTTGGCAGCGTCGTCCATATCCTCAGACCCTGACCAGTCCGCCCGCATTGCATTGGCACTTCGTCTCCTTAGTACTGAACCGATTGACGTCGCTGGAACTGGGTTACCACAATTTACTTCCTGAAAGAATTAACGCAACATTACTGCGAAACTTCTCCAAAAACTACTTAAAAAGGTTCGAATTACTTCAGGTTTTGATACTATGATTTGCATTATCAATTATTGCAGTAACAGACTATAAAAGCCTCAAAAATCATTTTGATTCGGCACAGCATGAAATTAATTTTAACAAGAATCTTACTACAGATCGTAAACAATGTTAAAAACGGCCCTTAACGGGTCTATCGCCATCCTGTCACTTGAATTTACGCAAAGTATGGTGACAACATTGCTCATTTGCTTAAGTAAATACTCATTTTCCTCATTCACAACAACTTTTGAAGCACATTTTCGTTCAGGAACTTTGAGTAGTAGTTATTCACATCACCCTCGGATTCGTACAAAAAAGTTTACCTGGCACGAATTCTATACGCATTATCACTACTACTAACAATCATGGTTTTGGCGTTCACCATTGTTTACATGCTCATATTCTAACATTCTGCGTGGTGTCTGTTTGTTCTATATCGTGTCTCCCTACCACTTTCGCGCAACGACGCTCTGAGCGTGTTTTTTAGGGAATTGACTAGTTTGAACCTGGGACCTGTTGCTGGTAAGGAGACGCCAGACCACACGACATGTAGAATTCAGAAGAGTTCAGTGAGACTAGCGATGATATAACCAAACACTTAATGATTTCAGCGTCAGCTCCATTGCACTCCCTGTAAAAGAATCTTAATACTAACTAAATTTAGTGGAAGGGGTTCAAGGCTTTCCTATTTTTAGTTAGCTGGTAAAATAACGTCGAAAAAGCAGTTAAGTTTACCATTGGAAATTTTATTCTACTCACAAAACATCGTTTATAAATTGCACTATTGATAAAAGGAAAAGTTTTAATACAGGATCGTAAAAACCAACTGCGTTCAACAAAAATGTGAACGAATATTCCCTGAATGGGTTTCCAAGTTCTACAATGGATCGAAGGATGACCTATGCCATACCACATCTATAATCTAGGTTTAAATTAAGTTTCACAAAAGAGAAAACTATCAAAATGGTCTACAGTGACCCTCAATTATCTTTACTTATCTAACTTGTACATTACAGTGGCTGATGTGGCTTCTCAATAGTTATATAACAGAAAAATCATCGCGTTTCAGAGGTTTACTTCAAGTAGCAAATGTGAATACCATGAGCTTTAATTGACGATCGACACTAGTATTACGCAAAATGGGGGTGTAACAGATGAGACTTTTTCAGTTCTGAGTGAAGCCTTATGCGCTCAAAAATGCGGCATCGTGTGCGTTCATTACCTTGTCGTTCTTTAGGCAGCGTCAGGGGGCGGCGGGCGACACAGCTCCACGCACCTCGCTGTCTCGGAAGCAACTCTCCTAACTTCTCCTCACTACAATTTACCGAAGTTGGTTTAAAAAAACTATCTGGCTGTGTTTTCATCTGACCAATCAGGGTCTCAACGTTAACCTTAAGCTCCGTCTACAAAAATTCTGTCCATCCAATGAGAAACGTTATACTTTTCGTGGTGGGGCAATGTTTTTAAAGTTTGCAACGTAACAGAGACGCGAAAAAGTCACGCTAAAACTTGCGGCTGGGGTGGTCCTAGCCGTTTGCTGGCGACGCGGGTGTCCGTCCCTTATCGTAGGGCCTTCAGCTTAACACGGTTCTGCTGTCGGCTCCTGTTCTCGTTTCTCCCCTTGGAACTGCGTCTCTCTCACGGTGGGAAGGTATGACATGCATTTGGGCATTCTTGTGTTAGTCTGTGGTATTCCATTTGCCCACTCGTTACTCGTATTACTTTGGTTAATTTAATGTCACGATTTATTCGGAGCTATGTGACATACTACTGGATTTGCTTATCATGTCAGGTTTTTCATGGAAGGTGTTGGATTTGCCTGACACCTTAAAATATCTTGACAAAGTTGCCATCAGCTAGTGTCTTAAATTAGAGATTAAACTGCCGTCTTTCCATTTATTGTGGAAATATCAGCTAACATGAATAAAACACACTACATAAATTCTTTACATGAGTAACACTTTCGTCTCTTCGACTGTGTCTCACCATTCTCTAAATCCATGGTCTTCGATTAAGGATAAAGTTTTGTGCTCGCGCCTTATAAGTTTTGAAAACAAGTCTCCTCTACAGAATTCAACATGAATTCCGCAGACAGATCTTGCTAAACTCTGTTCATCCCTGAGATCCATAACACTGTAAACGAAGGGGCCTCAGGTCGACGCAATCTTACTTGAGTTCAGGAAGGCATTTCATACACTCCCACACTGTCGTGTAGTGTGCAAAACACGAACTTACTAAGTATGACCAGATCTGTGACAAGATATGGTTTTTCTTTGCCAAAGGGTCTTGACGGAACAAAACTGATAAAGTAGAGGAACTTCTGGAGTACGTCAAGGGAGTATTAAGACCTTCTCACACCGCATGACGCTTAGCGGGCTAGCATGAGAGGCACAGTTGGGCCAGACACACACTGTGGATTAACAATCTTAGTTTCGTTCACCGGCCGGCCTCAGTGTGGTTTTTAGACAGGTTTCCTACACTCGTTTAGACAAATACTGGGATAGTCCCAAAATTCCGCATCAGAGAATAAAATATCACACAGAACAAAATGTACACTATTGGTAGACAGATGTTGCCCACGAGTTCCCTAGAGGGTACCTTGGCGACTGCGGCCTCAGGAAGGTCATTCACCTAATAAATCATAAAATTTGCTAACTATTAATTAAACTTGGTCACTGTGACCCTTACTAGACTCAATACACGCTAGGAAAACAAAGAAGAACGATTCCATGCGAGTGTTACAGGAAGACGTACAAAGAAGTTAAGGTTGATGCTTGGAGTGGGAGCTGTACCTAACTTAAGTAAATGAAACTATTACGCATTAATATAAATAGGAAAGAAGATGGGGCACTTTTCGATTACACTATCAGCGACAAATTACTGTAAACAGTAACTGTCGTAAAATATCTATGAGCAACAATCCGGAGTGACATAACATGGAATGAATACGGAAACGAATAGAAAAAGTGGATTCTAGACTCATATTCACTTGGAGACTCTTAAGGAAATTTAATTCAACCACGAAAGAAGCGGGTTAAACATTCGTTGCGCGAGCTGTTAAGTACTGTATTAATAGTGTGGGATCCTTACCAAGTTGGATTAATAAGAGAGAAAAAAGGCCCAACAAAGAGCGGCGCGTGTCGTCACGGGGTCGTTTAGTCATTGCCAAGGGCATAACTATTCTCTGCCAACCGGAATCTTGTAGGTGGAGTGGCTGCTGGCACCGGAAAGGAAATTAAAAAGGGAATAAACAAATGGAAAACATAGCGACCGGAAAAAGTCTAATATCAATCCGAACCCATGAGGTTTCCAAACTTATCAAACACTTTCTCCCGCCAGCCACTGCTGCGAGAGTCGTCTTATAGTGAACGATTGATACGGGGCAAGTCAGGGGGTACACAACGGCGTAAGAGATAAGGTACAAATGAAGCGGTTTATGGCATAATGATGTAAGTCAGTTGGACGAAAATAGTTAAGTACTGTTACACAGCAGAAGATATACCCTTTTGGCACAGTGCTGTATGTCTTTGTACGTACAACAGCATTACAGATGGCTCGATAAGATCTACTGTGCTGTGGTTTGTATGAAATCTAATGCCATTAAAAAGTTAGATCTCCTGTTTACATGTTATGGCAAAGTGAAGTACGTCTGACTTGTACCACAACGCCATCAAACGAAATTAGGTTTTCTGTTCCACCACTGGGAAGTTTTCCTATTATTATTATTATTATTATTATTATTATTATTGTTATTATTATTGTTATTAAGAAAAATATAATCAACTGTTTTCAGGTAAGTTTTGTATGATAACGTTCTCTAGACTGTTTCCAGACAAGTTTTGTATTATATTGTTGTGCAAACCCTTATCCTGATTGTCAGTTGTTACTCCTGTTTGTATGGGCTTATGTTTATGGTTATATGAGTTATTCAGAAAGTTGTAGAGAAATCATGATGGCGAAATTTCGGATTCTAGTTCAAAATATCATCAATCCAAAAGTGAGTCTAATGAAGATTCGCAACAGTAATCACAGATGATGAAACTGAAGAATTGGGATGAAACCCCACAAAAGGTAAATCACTTCCATTGTAAAATATTTTGTAATGATGATTGCCACTGTAGACTACATTATGCTTAAAAAATAGACGAAGAAAAAAGGAAAGGAATTTGTTATAGCTTTTGGAAAATTGACTTTCAACTCAAATGCTTACCTATATGGGCTAATCAAATCAGAATCTCCTGCAGCAAGAAGACCACGATCAGGATCTCAACATCCAAAGGCCTGTACAACAAGTACTATGTATTTACATGTTCAGAATTATTCAGTTTGTCTGCAAAAAGTATTTCCCAAGAACTTCTCAAACTAGCAGTGGCAGTATGACTCGATGCTCACAAATTATAGTACTGTGATAGTGATTTATGTCACCTTAAAACTTCCAATAAAGCTACATAAAGTACAGTTATATTTAGTCCCACATTAAATGTTTTCAATGTCTTCAGTTGTACTATTCTGGATCAGAAAGCCCTAATAGACATTACATGATTCAGAACTGAACAGAAAAGTTACAAATTTATATAAAGAAAAATTTGTTGAAGAGAACGTTAAACTGTCAGAGGCTTTACATAGAAAGATTTTTAATCATGATTTCAGTCTGTTTTCATCCTCCAAGAAGAGAGACCATCACATCATGTGATATTTACCAGATGCAGATAACATTGCTGTACGCGAAAAAAAGGGTAACATGAATTACATTTAAGGAACGCCGAATCAGCATGATATTCGATGAAAGTGCATAAGAAATTATCAAAATCTAACTTCGAAGATGTTTATGCTTCTAAAATTTTTTTGCAGAAAGCCCTGTCTTTTGCAATGTTAACATGCTCAGTAGAATATTATAAAAGCAGTTCATATTGTCATCTTGACTGTGGTGACCATTAGAACTGACTTTTATGTATGAGGGTTGGGGCTTAAATAGTGGCAACTATTTATTCACAACCGATACAGGAGTTACATGTTAGCACCTGTTACTGTCCGTCAGAGTAGTCACCAGCGTTGTGTAGGACCCGTTGCCAGCGATGTGGAAGGCGCAGTATACCGTTAGCAGAGCCTGTCCTGTTGATGGTGCAATTGAAGCGGTCTACTGCCAGTCGAATCTCTGGAACAGTTCTGAAGCGAATGCCACGAAGTGGTTCCTCCATCATCGGAATCAGATCAGTCACAAGGACTTAAGTTCGGGGAGTATGGTGGATGGTACAGGACTTCCCAGTCTCATCGACCGAACAGGGCAGCATTGTCGTGCAAATTTATGGGTGTGCTGCGCAGAAAGTGTCGCAGCTTCTTTCGTAAAGCTGGTCGCAGGTGGTGGTGACTGATTTGATTCCGATTGCGCACAGTATCGTTTGATCGGCAAAGTTGACGTCGCTGATTTTAAAACCAGGAGCATGGTGGTCTGCTTTTGATGCCAGGCTTTTTGTTGGAAATGCCCTAAAATTAAGGCCAGTCTAGTCAGCTTCATAAATTTGTTGGGGAGAATACTTTCCCTCTCTTATTTTTTCAGATTCACCCAAGAATTCCTTCGCTGAATCATGGTCAGAAGAAAGCTTCTCTCCAACAACTGTTAGCTGACGGATTCTATGACGTTTTTTGAATCTGTCCAATCAACCTGTACTCCCACTAAAAGACTTATTGCCATTCATTAACTTGAACAAGTAAGCAGTTTTCTCCTGAACCAGTGCTCCACTCAAAGGAATTCCCCTTTCTCTTTCCTGCGTAAACCAAAGAAAAAGAGGAGCATCCACTTTATCGTACTGGGACTGTTTCAAAGTCTGCCGAATTTCGAGTGTTTTTCCCGAAGATGTTGCACAGGACTGTTCAAGCTTCACTCGGTTCTTCTTCCAATCACAAATGGTTGCTTTACCAACACCCAGTTTTGTTGCCAGTTTAGATACAGTCTCGCCATTGTGTATCCGTTTCAAAGTATTCAGTTCTTCTTTGAGAGTTAACACTGTATGTTTCCGTTTACTCACGACGAAAATACGTACACCACTACACGTGAACGAATACAATACAACTGTTACGCGTGCCAACGATCGATAACTTAACATAACCAAGCGCTTTGCGAGCCAACTGGCAGTGCACTGACCTTAGACACTACTAAGGTCTCAACAATGCACAACAAGGACAGGGGGGTGAGTGAGCCATTGTTCTCATATTTGTTCCCATTTGTTTCCACGGGGTACCTACTTATCTGCTTGGTGTACTTCACTCTACTGCTACTCTTACAATACATCGATCCTGGCAGGCGTTGTGCTCCGTGGACGTCCTGAACCTCGTCTACCGGTTCGGGAATGTTCAGCTGATCATTGATACCAGCATCGTTGCACGACTGAGTACCATCTCCAGCTTGTGTGGAAATTCTCCGCAATGACCATCCAGCCACTCGGAAGGCCAAATTTGATCCCTTTCAAACTCCCTCGCCAAGCTGTAGGAAGCACGAGTGCGTCGCCGTGGCATGCTTGCCTGCTTTCTTCACACGTTGGCACCACACAGAGTTTTCTGGCTGTGAGAATTCCCTATGAACCGGTAGGCACAGATGGCGCTCTGGTAGCTACACCACTACGCGGTCTGTTGGCGCACGACGCTGAAACCATTATTAGCACGTCTACTATTCCTCTAGGTTGCTTATGCAGTCATCTGATCAAAATCGACGTCGTCTTTCCGGCAAAGTATTTAGAGACATTGCAGTAGCGCTTGTGAGAAATTAAAAGGTAGCCTGTAACTGATTTATATGTTGTGATTCTTTTTATGAGGGGCGTTCGAAAAGTCAGTGCAAAGTCAGAGAGATGGCACCACCTGCGCGTATCGAGGTCATGTTTAGTTAGTAGCCTCTTTGGAAAGAACGCACACCCAGTTTCAGCCATATTGGTCTACTATTTTGTGTTTGGCATTCATGTGAATCAAGTCGAGTGATTATCAAAAAATGGAATAAAAAGAGTTTTGTGTGGTGATTAAACATTACTTTAAGAAAGACAAAAGCCTCATCAGACTAAAGAGAAACTTGATAAACATTACTGTGGCTCTGCGCCTTCGATTAGAACAGTTTATAAGTGGTTTCAAAATTTTCGCAGTGGCCATGTGGGCTCAAGTGATACTGAACGTTTTGGACGCCCTGTGGAGGTTACGACTCCAGAAATCATTGATAAAATCCGTGATACGGTGATGGATGACAAAAGAGTTAAGGTGCGTCAGATTGCTAGTGCTGTGGGCATCTCGAATGAACGGCTATATAATATTTTGCATAAACATTTGGACATGAGAAAGCTATCTGCAAGATGGGATCCGCAATTGCTCAAGCTTGACCAAAACCGGAATCGTGTGAAGTGTTGCAATGATGGGATGGTTTGCAGCTGTTCAGGAAGAATCCGTAGGACTTTAAGCGTCGTTTCGTCACTGTGGATGAAAAATGGATACATTATTATTCTCCTGAGACCAAACAACAGTCTAAACAATGGATTACCAAGGAAGAATCTTCACTGAAAAAGGCGAAGAATATTCCTTCGGCCGGAAAGGTTATGGCAACTGTCTTTTGGGATTTGCAAGGGATAATCCTCATCGACTATCTGGAAAAGGGTAAAATTATTACAGGTGCATATTATTCATCGTTTCTGGACCGTTTGAAAACCGAGCCGCAAGAAAAACGCCGGGGGTTGAACCTCAGCAGTTCAGCAGTCGTGGTCGGAAAATTAATGGAAACAGGTTTCCGACTCGTTTCATACCCCCCACCCCCTATTCTCCAGACTCGTATCCCTCTGACTACTATTTGTTCCCAAATCTGAAGAAATGGCTGGCTGGACAACGATTTTATTCAAACGAGGAGGTGATTGCAGCAACTAATAGATATTTTGCAGACTTGGACAATTCCTATTATTCGGAAGGGATCAACAAATTAGAACATCGTTGGGCGAAGTGTATAAGTCTAAAAGGAGACTATGTCGGAAAGGAGACTATGTCGAAAAATAAAAAGGTTTACCCCAAACATGTAAGTAGCTTTTATTTTGCACGGATTTTTCAAAGTCCCTCGTACATGTCTCTTATCTAAGGTGCACTTATTGGTCTACATAATTTGTAGTCCATAATGCCTTGGGTAAAATATTCCGGAGGTAAAATAGTCCCCCATTCGGATCTCCGGGCGGGGACTACTCAGGAGGACGTCGTTATCAGGAGAAAGAAAACTGGCGTTCTATGGATCGGAGCGTGGAATGTCAGATCCCTTAATCGGGCAGGTAGGTTAGAAAATTTAAAAAGGGAAATGGATAGGTTAAAGTTAGATATAGTGGGAATTAGTGAAGTTCAGTGGCAGGAGGAACAAGACTTCTGGTCAGGTGACTACAGGGTTATAAACACAAAGTCAAATAGGGGTAATGCAGGAGTAGGTTTAATAATGAATAGGAAAATAGGAATGCGGGTACGCTACTACAAACAGCATAGTGAACGCATTATTGTGGCCAAGATAGATACGAAACCCACACCTACTACAGTAGTACAAGTTTATATGCCAACTAGCTCTGCAGATGACGAAGAAATTGAAGAAATGTATGATGAAATAAAGGAAATTATTCAGATAGTGAAGGGAGACGAAAATTTAATAGTCATGGGTGACTGGAATTCGAGTGTAGGAAAAGGGAGAGAAGGAAACGTAGTAGGTGAATATGGATTGGGGCTAAGAAATGAAAGAGGAAGCCGCCTGGTGGAATTTTACACAGAGCATAACTTAATCATAGCTAACACTTGGTTTAAGAATCATGATAGAAGGTTGTATACATGGAAGAGCCCTGGAGATACTAAAAGGTATCAGATTATATAATGGTAAGACAGATTTAGGAACCAGGTTTTAAATTGTAAGACATTTCCAGGGGGCAGATGTGGACTCTGACCACAATCTATTGGTTATGACCTGTAGATTAAAACTGAAGAAACTGCAAAAAGGTGGGAATTAAAGGAGATGGGACCTGGATAAACTGAAAGAACCAGAGGTTGTACAGAGTCTCAGGGAGAGCATAAGAGAACAATTGACAGAAATGGGGGAAAGAAATACAGTAGAAGAAGAATGGGTAGCTTTGAGGGATGAAGTAGTGAAGGCAGCAGAGGATCAAGTAGGTAAAAAGACGAGGGCTAGTAGAAATCCTTGGGTAACAGAATAAATATTGAATTTAATTGATGAAAGGAGAAAATATAAAAATGCAGTAAATGAAGCAGGCAAAAAGGAATACAAACGTCTCAAAAATGAGCTCGACAGGAAGTGCAAAATGGCTAAGCAGGGATGGCTAGAGGACAAATGTAAGGATGTAGAGGCTTATCTCACGAGGGGTAAGATAGATACTGCCTACAGGAAAATTAAAGAGACCTTTGGAGATAAGAGAAACACTTGTATGAACATCAAGAGCTCAGATGGAAACCCAGTTCTAAGCAAAGAAGGGAAATCAGAAAGGTGGAAGGAGTATATAGAGGGTCTATACAAGGGCGATGTACTTCAGGACAATATTATGGAAATGGAAGAGGATGTAGATGAAGATGAAATGGGAGATACGATACTGCGTGAAGAGTTTGACAGAGCACTGAAAGGCCTGAGTCGAAACAAGGCCCCCGGAGTAGACAACATTCCATTGGAACTACTGACGGCCTTGGGAGAGCCAGTCCTGACAGAACTCTACCATCTGGTGAGCAAGATGTATGAAACAGGCGAAATACCCTCAGACTTCAAGAAGAATATAATAATTCCAATCCCAAAGAAAGCAGGTGTTGACAGATGTGAAAATTACCGAACAATCAGTTTAATAAGCCACAGCTACAAAATACTAACACGAATTCTTTACAGACGAATGGAAAAACTAGTAGAAGCCGACCTCGGGGAAGATCAGTTTGGCTTCCGTAGAAATACTGGAACACGTGAGGCAATACTGACCTTACGACTTATCTTAGAAGAAAGATTAAGGAAAGGCAAACCTACGTTTCTAGCATTTGTAGACTTAGAGAAAGCTTTTGACAATGTTGCCTGGGATACTCTCTTTCAAATTCTAAAGGTGTCAAGGGTAAAATACAGGGAGCGAAAGGCTATTTACAATTTGTACAGAAACCAGATGGCAGTTATAAGAGTCGAGGGACATGAAAGGGAAGCAGTGGTTGGGAAGGGAGTAAGACAGGGTTGTAGCCTCTCCCCGATGTTATTCAATCTGTATATTGAGCAAGCAGTAAAGGCAACAAAAGAAAAATTCGGAGTACGTATTAAAATCCATGGAGAAGAAATAAAAACTTTGAGGTTCGCCGATGACATTGTAATTCTGTCAGAGACAGCAAAGGACTTTGAAGAGCAGTTGAACGGAATGGATGGTGTCTTGAAGGGAGGATATAAGATGAACAACAAAAGCAAAACGAGGACAATGAAATGTAGTCGGATTAAGTCGGGAGATGTTGAGGGTATTAGATTAGTAAATGAGACACGTAAAGTAGTAAAGGAGTTTTGCTATTTGGGGAGCAAAATAACTGATGATGGTCGAAGTAGAGAGGATATAAAATGTAGACTGGCAATGGCAAGGAAAGCGTTTCTGAGGAAGAGAAATTTGTTAACATCGAGTATAGATTTAAGTGTCACGAAGTCATTTCTGAAAGTATTTGTATGGAGTGTAGCCATGTATGGAAGTGAAACATGGACGGTTAATAGTTTGGACGGGAAGAGAATAGAAGCTTTCGAAATGTGGTGCTACAGAAGAATGCTGAAGATTAGATGGGTAGATCATATAACTAATGAGGAAGTATTCAATAGGATGGGGGAGAAGAGAAGTTTGTGGTACAACTTAACTAGAAGAAGGGATCGGTTGGTAGGACATGTTCTGAGGCATCAAGGGATCACAAATTTAGCATTGGAGGGAAGTGTGGAGGGTAAAAATCGTAGGGGGAGACCAAGAGATGAATACACTAAGCAGATTCAGAAGGATGTAGGTTGCAGTAGGTACTGGGAGATGAAGCTCGCACAGGATAGAGTAGCATGGAGAGCTGCATCAAACCAGTCTCGGGACTGAAGACCAGAACAACAACAACAATGCCTCTTCGCAAGTCAGTGCAATCAGACATTACCTCATACCCTTAATACGTCACGCAGTTCGTTTTATTGTGAACTATGAGGATCACCATGTGATATGATTGTAAAAACCAGCAGCAGTAGAGAACGCGAATGTTTTATTAACGCCGTCGTTAGAATATGCTAGAGGAAACTAGCCTTCGGAATAACTCATTTACCGTCAGCTTTAGTTTTTTGAAAAACATGCATTGAATTCCTACGTCTACCACCATTTGCAGGACAGCTATTTTCATCGCTTTAATTACAAAACGTAGATGATATGTAATTGAAGGCACATTGAACCTGTCCCTTGATAGAATGGAAGGAATTTAAAAAATCAAAATAAACTTGGAATCTTTAAGCGCCCTTCGGTCCTCGACCTCACAGATACTTCCCTGAGGTATTCAGAAAGCCACGAGTATCATGGCGTGTTAGCTACGTTTAGCTCATTCGTTCACCATTAATATTTGTCTGTATTGGCTTAGATCGTAATAGCAATCTGGGTAACACAGTAACTGGGTCACTGCAGCGGTACTAAATATGTCTGGGGTAGATTCCTTGCGGAGTGGCGTGTTGTGTCGGATAAAATTAGGGAACGACAGTTCCGTTATGTGGAATGACAGTTATTAATGCTGTGAGTTTTATCTAAGTGGGCCATTCGCTCTGTGTTAACTGTTTATTATCTCATTTCCGTATTAGCAAGTTTATTCATGAGCCATACTTCAACACTATTTGTGTTGTCGCCATTACTGTTGTAGGGCGTCGATGGCGAAGGAACGGAATGGAATGGCGTACCTGTGCTCGATTCTCGACGGGGAGCCGAACGGTGCACTCACTGAATAACTGCTGCGCGTACTGGAGCTGGAATTCACAGAGTTACCAAATCGGCCCACAATAACGAACTATTTAATGTATTCCGAATCACTCATATTGACAGCTGCTCTTCTTCATAAGGAGTTGTTTGATGTTTACTGCACCTTTTTCGGTGAAGGCATTTCAGAAAGCTGTGTTTAATAAATACTCTAGAGGTGCTGTCGTCGGTACAGTTACTACTGTGGCACGTAAATTATGTTGGAACATGCAGTCTGAAAGCTCATACGTTGCCAGATATACAATTTCTCGACACCTCCCATGATAGGATTCGGAGCGCACCAGTCGGTACCACCACACACCACTGGCAATCTCATCCTTGGTATAAACCACCACACGCTCGCTCTGGCTCGGCCGCCCTCCAACTTACGCGTCGCTTCATACGGTCGAAGCGGACACAAGCAGAGGGCTCGCACCTGTTGGGAAGTCCAACGTATTCGTCAGCTGCCCGTACTCGCTGACCAACTCTTGCGGAGACTTAAGTCGCGTCCTCTGTCTACAAGGCAGGAAAGTCAGCGACGCATTTCTCAGATTACTGAAACTCGCCCACAGGATCTAGATAGTCACCGAAGGTGATTCATTCATTCATTTCATTTTATTCCTTATGAATCAATGAAGATCAAATTGTACGTCATGGCCTTTTGGCCTTATAATGATATAGGTTTTTCGTACTTCAAAATTTGAGGCTACTGCTATTTGGTACTCCGCATCTTACACAAAACTTGTCATTTGGCCGTGGCTCCTCCAAGTTCTTCACCGATTGATTTTGAAATCTGACAGAACGTTGCACTCAAATGCGCGTGTTTTTATATACCTACTGGAGCGCCATGTGTGTAAGATGGAGAATAGGGAAATGATGCTACAATGATTTTCAAAAGCTCTTGATAGATTTAATTCTCCTAAACCACTACTCGACCGATTTCATCCAAACTTTGTACACACATTTCTCAGTGTAACGCAACAGTCTCTGGGCGTACGAATCACCTACCTATTCTAGTTCAGGAGATATTTCGTCATAAACACTGAGATGCACGAAAAACTTAGAACATGAAAGAATTCCGCAACGTGCATGAAGTTTTAATACATTTGTTTGCTGCTAAGACATACTGTCGAGGCACCTTAATGAAATCTGACACCTGACAGCGCTTTTGACGGCTTTCAGCTGCGAGCGAAAACACTAGTCGTCTATAGAGCTATAAAGAGGCGTTGTCCCAGAGACGTTTACAAAATCGCGTTATACATACGAGAAGCAACAGCACCCAGCGCACAGATAATATACGTTTCTAATAGAAAATTGACAAAAATCTATACTTGTGCAATGCCGGATTTGTCAGGTAGTAAATAATTTTAGTAGCAGTAATACGTCAAAAGTAAGTACATACGGCCATAGTAGTCACGTGGACATAAAAATGACTCCTTTTATTGATTTGGAGAGTGCTGCAGCCTAGTGGGGGCATTTGAAACCAAACAAAGAGTCTGCTGTAGTACTGTCAACGAGTTTCGTAACAACAGTTGCATGTTATCGCCTGCTGTTACTGTGTTTCCTGTATGTGTGAAGTAAGGTAAGTGAAAGATTTCTTTTTTTTTGTTTTGGCTTTAGGGCGCAAAACTGCTATGGTCATTAGCACCCGGTCCGTGACTTAGGAAACAGTAAAAACCGAAAATGGAAACCAGCAGCAATGGGAACGAAACTCAAAAACTGGAGAAACTAAAAGCAGAAGGAAGGCTTAAAAATCCACTACAGAAAGGGGTTGGTTGTCCCCAAAAAAAAGCTTCAAATGACTGACGTCATTTCACTGGCACTAATGAACTCGAGAACGCGATCGGCCGAGCGCGTGTCATCCGCTAAAATTGACGATATATCAGGCGACAGCTGTAGACGGGCGCGTAACGGAGTAAAATAGGGGCACTCAAAAGGTGTCTTACCGTCCACAGATGAGAGCAGTGGGGACAGAGTTGGTGAGGATCGCCGCTTAAAAGATGTCGATGGCTAAAAAGACAGTGCCCTATCCGGAGTCTAGTTAAAATTACCTCCTCCCGACGACGCGTTCGGGAGGAAGAGGTCCAAGCACAAGGAAGAGCTTTCACGTCCCGCAATTTATTATGGGGAAGTGTCGACCAATGGGCGTGCCATAAAAGAACAACACGACGACATAAAACGCTCCGTAGATCGGCGAAGGGAGTCGATTCAATAGCTGGCCGAAGAAGAGAGACTGCAGCCTTGGCCGCAATATCGGCCGCCTCATTTCCACCGATACCAACGTGTCCCGGGAGGCAAAGGAACGCCACCGAGACGCCCCCCAGGTGGAGCAAGCGCAGACACTCCTGAATCCGGTGGACCAGAGGGTGCACAGGGTAAAGAGCTTGGAGACTGAGGAGAGAGCTGAGAGAATCTGAGCAGATAACATACTGTATCCGCTGATGGCGGCGGATGTAGTGGACAGCCTGGAGAACAGCGTAAAGCTCCGCAGTATAAACCGAACACTGGTCGGGAAAGATATTTCGTATTGGAATAAATATCATAATCGTTAGTTGTTACAGTATTAGCAAACCTGCTATATTCTAAACGTAGCAACTATATTTTTGTAACTTTCATGTCATTTCAATACAGGCAACGTCAGTACAATGGCGTCCGTTCGGGGATGGTTGTCCCTAGTCAGTTGCTAGTCATGGAAAAATTGCCGTATTTTTGCAATTTGTCTTGTTTCTAAAAATGTGAAGTCCAACAAGAAGCTTTTTGAGGAACGCAGTGCAGAAGACAAATTATTGTTTCCAGACCTGTTTGTCCTGCTGGTGAAAAGTAACTGTCTTAATACATTCTTCCTACACGAAAATGGCGTTAAGTTCTTTACGTCCCTCATTATGGATGTTACGAAACGACTTCAATATCTTGTTGGTTCTGCTCCCAATTAAGTTATTCGAGCGAAACTACCTTCGCTATCCACTTTGTAGTGTGTTGTTCTACAGTATAATGTGAAAGTTTAAAATCTTACAACGAAGCAAAGTGCAGAACTTGCGATTCAGGAAGTTTTCATTTGCTGGCAAAAAGCACCAATTCCTAGTAGAACAGAAGAAAAAAGTAAAGCACTATCGTTGTGGAAAACGTGGAACATCTCTTTGACGAAGCTCATGCTGATTCTTTGACACAGATGAAAAATGAAGATTAGACATTTGTAACACTTGAGTGTTAAAGAGGCTGTCCTGAATTCATGGCTGATGTTTATCATAAAACGCAAGGAAGATCAACCATAGAAGCTAACTGCAATACAAGTTACCAGAAGAAAAAGGACGAATGACGAAATTTAACAACATTTTTTAAATTACGAGTTTACTACTTCAGGGAGTGAGTATTCAGCATCAATGAGGCAAGAGTGACCGTGACGACAGCGAAAATTCCTGTTATTCAGCAAATATAAGAGCAAAACCAACATCAGTAACAAAATATCGGGTTGCACTGGAGTTTTTTTGCTCCCCGTCTCACTGTAGCGTTTGACAGGCGTAAAATCAGTGGTAGAAATGATGTTTATATATAAAGGACTCTTTCAGAAGCTGCTGGACATGACAATGGAAACGTGGTTATAAATCTAACTTCTTATAGACGTCTCAGAAAAAAAAATTAGGGAAGAGTCATACAGAAATTCAGCACAAATTTACCTATATGATTGCCAAGAATTACTGGTGTACTAGGACGGAAAGTTATTCTCAACAATCAAAGGTATAGAAAAGGTAGACTGTCAGCATCTGTAACCTTTAAGGGCAAGTAATTGTTGGGAGTGTCAAATCCCAACATCCCCTGGAGAAAATCAAGCCATGGTTGTTTATGTTTAGCGGGCAGTCGAGAAGCGGGGTAGAGCTGACAAAATTAAGGCACTTTTTGTCTTTTGTAACACCTGCCTCGGAAACTTTCTTCGTGATGTTTCCTGTCAGTACCGATTTTCTCCACAAAGACTCTTCAACATAAGACGATTCCCGTCACAGCAATCCAAAACTTGAGGAGATGGTTGTTGTGAATGATGTTGCAGAAAGAGGCATCAAACTCATTCAGGAATACAAAAACATTCACTTATTGCTGGAGACCGTAAATAATACGCAGCAGTTCTACTAGATTTTCTCTTAGTTATAAATAACGTATAGTGTTCATTCAGTCGATTTATATTTTGATTATACACAAATTAATGTAAAATGATTGTTGTAAATAAAAAGTTTCCCAGACAAAGTGTGTGCATCAAAAATAAACTTGATACTTCTCAAATTTTGTGCGTTTATTGCTCTCCTCTAATGACTTTCAGTAATATAAGTCAAAATGATTTTAAACAAACACTGGATTTGCTTGAATGTGTCCCATACATTAGTCTTACAAATGACTAGTGTACAGTGGGGTAAGGAAGAAACGGCGTTTTAACGGAAATAGGTGTTACGTTTGAGAATCACCTAGAATTTTTTTATATTGAGATGGAATTTTTCACATACAATTTGTCAATTTGCACAAAACTTTGGGGTGGGAGAATCGAAATTCTAACTTTCTAAAACATATGTAGCTAAGGGCTGCCCTAATGCCCATACATTATAACACTGTTCTGAGTTCTGTACAGTCTCTAGTTGGTTATTCCATGAAATCTAACGAATGCTACTTTACAAATAGGAATATCCCTATCTTCAGTTCTCGGTTCTTAGGAAAATGCAGCTGCATGATTAAAACATCGTCCTTCGTCTGCAATCCAGGGAACTGAAGCGTAACTGTTTTCCTCAGGACATTCATCTCTTAAGAGGACGAGTTGACCACTTTGTTTTCTAATGGGATGTTTATGTAGTTGAAAATCACGCATATGACTTCATTCGGAAATGCAAGAACCCTGGACTTGCCCGAAACAAATTCTGCTATGAATTAGATTAGCTGACAGAAGAACGAAGGGGGACATCGGCTCGAATTGTCCCGTTTTGGACAATCCCAATTTTTGTAATAAGGGCCTCATTGTAAACAATAACGGTTGTGACTTTTCCTTGGGGTATCTGAAATTACGTTTCCATCTGTCAATATTGTTCTGTTAAAATAACATTGAGTTCTCTCTGCAAGGAAGTCTTGAATCCAGTCGCAAATGTGCTCCGATACTCGGCAAAGTCATCTTTTTCATTAATGACAGTATCGGTATCAAATGCCTTCCTGAAGACCACGAACACAGCATCAATCAGAGATGATGTCTACAGAACTGTGGATCTCATGGTGGAACAGTGCGAGTTGCTTTCCACGAGACGTCTGTCTGCGGAATCCATGTTTATTTTTATGAAAATTGTTTACCAAAAATGTTATAATAGCGGGGAGAAAACATGTTCCACGAGTCTAAGACTATATAGGCCTATTATTATGTGCATCTGTCCTACGACCCTTATTGGAATGATTTTTTTTTAGTCACCAGGTCCTGTTTATTGCCCCAGCGACGTACGATAAACTGCTGCTAGTGGTTCCTTCGCGTAATCTCTCTAGAATCTTACAAGTATTCATATAGTCCTGATTCCTTTACTAAGCGACTGTAGCTGCTTTTCTATTCCGCTATCAGGTCTCAGTATTTATTTCGATGTTCGTACGATGACAAAGGAGGTACCGTATTACGATCTCCGCGGTGAAAATTCCGGAAGACAATTCAGTACTTTGGCTTTTTGTCATCCTCCCTTTCGTTGCCGGAATAGTTCCTAATTGACTGAATAGATGATTTCTATCGGCTTATTTTACGTTAAGACAAAACCTCGAATTTTTTTTAGTCACATCGGTTGACAAAATTTTGCTTCCTAAGTCCATGAACGCGATGCACTTTACTCTCTTTAAGCTTATTTTCACTTCGTTCAGCTTTTGTTTGTCAACTAGGTTTTAAGAAGTTCTCTTGAATCTGTAAGCTCTTTTCTCACGTATCAGTTTTCTACCACGGTTGTTAAACCACAGTGGTCTTTCTCGTCCGTTAACCCTTGCTCGGAACGTACTTGTCTAAGAGATATTTAACGATGCTTTTGAACTTTTTTCCCTTTGTGCTCTACATCATCGTCATAGCACTGAATATTTGATGACTACACAGATATTCTGAAATTTATATCTTGTCTTTCTTGCTAAGCGAAAACATTTTCCTACCTTTCAAATGGCTCTGAGCACTATGGGACTCAACTGCTGAGGTCATTAGTCCCCTAGAACTTAGAACTAGTTAAACCTAACTAACCTAAGGACATCACAAACATCCATGCCCGAGGCAGGATTCGAACCTGCGACCGTAGCGGTCTTGCGGATCCAGACTGCAGCGCCTTTAACCGCACGGCCACTTCGGCCGGCTTTCCTACCTTTCTTTTAATACGCGTAGTGATAGATGCTATCCCTTCATTATGATCACTCATACCCTTTCCTAAGTTAACTGATTCAAGAAGTTCAGGTCTGTTTGTTGCTAGGAGGTGTAAGCCCCTCCTTCACGAGTTGGGTCTCCATCTGCTCGAAGTAATTTTCCGCAACACATCCAGGATAATGTCACACAGATCCTTGTCTCCGGCACCAATTTTCATCTCATAACTCCCATTCTGTACCTGATCAGTTGAACTCTCATCCTATTAGAATAGCATGCGCGGGAAACATTCACAAACTTCCGCAAATTCTGTGTGAAGCTCTCTACCAGTAGAACTTCCGTCGCAGGTGCTTTGTAAAAGCATACGATTACCACTTCTGACACACGTTTGATGCTTCAGTTCACTCAAATTAAGTCACGTTACAAATCCGTGATAACCTCAGTAGATATTATCGAATTCTATACTGCAATCCATATGTCGCTAACTTTGGCGTCTAACCTATTCTTAACTCACCTCCTCCGTTGCTACTCAGTTGATAAAGTTTTTCGTTAGACTACCAGATAGAGTCTTGTTCTAGATGCAATATTTTTTTCTAGTGATATACTGCACGATGCTGCTTGGTATCTTTATTGTTACACGGTAATTATATCCTTTCTCAACGAGAAAAACATGCAGTTATTTAATACTAACTGAAGAATTAGAGTACAAGCGTTTCTATCACTCCAATTTTAAAGATGTAATTAGATTTTTAAGGTTCATTATGTTACCTTCTGCATACTACACCCTTTCACATTTTCCGGGATATTGTCATTTCATTGATAATGTATTTAAAATATGACGACTGGCCCCCTACAGATTTTAGTATGCGTGTTATCACCCCACATCGATCAATTCCGTAGCTATTTTTTTGTGTCTTCCGACAGGTAATTTATTTTTGACTGATTATTACTCTTCATGAATATTTATGATTAGTCTATCAATGATTATTGTGTTTAATATTAGAAAAACAGTTGTGGAAGGGCATTTATCATCTAAGAGACTGTACTACAGCATTATTGATCGGATCAAAATTAGGAAAAATAATAAAAATGCACCTAGATCCAAAACCGAAGTGTAATATTGTAGCCGGCCGGTGTGGCCGAGCGGTTCTAGGCGCTTCAGTCTGGAACAGCGCGACCGCTACGATCGCATGTTCGAATCCTGCCTCGGGCATGGATGTGTGTGATGTCCTTAGGTTAGTTAGGTTTAAGTAGTTCTAAGTTCTAGGGGACTGATTACCTCAGATGTTAAGTCCCATAGTGCTCAGAGCTATCTGAACCATTTTTTGTGATGATGTAACGCAAAACTGTACCAGCTGCACTAACTGTACAGCACAGTTACGAAGTGCTGGAGGAAGATATTAGCTGCAAATGTGACAATGTTGCCAAATTGCCTTTTCTTGAAATTACTTTCTACCAAAAATGTGTAAGGGATGAAATTTTGGTACAAGCATTATTGTTCTGTTAGCCTGCACTGTTGTGACATGTTAACGCGTAGCCTCAAATCGATGTTGATAATTTATTCGTAACAATTTCACATTTTTCCTTTCCGTTTCATCTGACATACATACTTCCGTTTCGTTTGAGGAATACCGACGATAGTGACTTTGTTGAAAAGGACTGTCGCTGGGAACAGTGATTCTTTACTATTTTACACGTCACACATGCGGCTTCAGAGACGACGGTAAATTTACGTATGCTGTTCAGCTGACAAAATTGGCAGCAACAGTGCTCATGGCAGACCGCACTTCATACTTTCCAAACAAACTACATAAAGGAAAAAGACCGACAGGTCTTAAGTGTTAGCTGTTTTTTCACCCTCACCTCCAACCATAGGTGTGCTAGGGGTACCTTGCTATCACAGTAACATTTTCCACATAGCATGTGACGTGAGCCAAGTTTGGGAGAAATAGTTTCAGGTATTAGATAACCAAGCTTCTCACCGCCAGCCCAAGGGATGGTAGAGGTGTATGACCCCCACAGTACGAGTATATTTATAAAAGTGATGAGTCAGATGTAAATGAATTTGTTTGAAATTGCTTCAGCGTCCCTGGGTTTTGATAGGTCACCCCTAGTAACTCCCACACCCACCGCTATGGGTGGGAGATGGATCTCAGCACACCTTCCATCTTTTCAGATAGTGATATGCGTAGCAAGCTTGATAATCTGTACCGTGGTTTACGAGATGTGAAACGTATGTGCATACATAAAATCGTTTTATAAAACTATAGATAAAAACCATATAGATGTTTCTACAATCTCGTGTAGGGGATTTTTGTACGCAGAGGACACACGATGCACAAAAAAGGCTGGCAATATATACATGTTTAATTTAAGTAATTAGTGTTTCTATGTGTGTGTTGCGTTAGATAACTGCTATTACTTCGACGCGCAACCTTTTTTGTAGTCGTGACGCGATCAATACTAGAATCTCGTAATGTAAAAGCTTGAGATGGGTCAGCAGTCTAACGGAATTTAGTATCATTATTCAGATTATTCCATTATTGTAATGGAGTACAATATGCAAATCAGTACTCTGTAATTCAGGTCACTGCTAATAGCGCACGAGATCGCATGCCAAATGCTATTACACATGCATCATGTGCAGTACCGTCGTGGGTGAATAAACTTCCCGTAAAGTAGAGAAATAATCGGAAGTAAAATCGTCGAGTATTGTCAGATACTATTTTAACAGAAAGAAGTTAAATCGTGAATTTTAATGACTGTCGAAACAGAAACGTGATTGAGAATCAGCGGAGGACGCTGATTATATTAAAGTTAACCAACATCAAAAACCATTCCTGATTATTTTCGATGTGCGATATTGCAAACTGCATCATTACGTGAGCTAATTTTTAAATTAAAAACCTAATCAAGCATTCCGATTAATTTAACAACATGCCGTTGGGCTGCTTACTTGAATATCGGAAATTCAAAGAAATACAAATCGAAACCAAAACTAATCTTATTCACTACTGAGTGCCCGGCATTGCCCGCATATGTACCAGGTGATCAAAAATTCAGTATAAATTTGAAAACTTAATAAACCACGGAATAATGTAGATAGAGGGGTAAAAATTGACACTTGCTTGGAATGACATTGGGTTTTATTAGAACAAAAAAAAAGTATTGCTAGACGCGTGAAAGATCTGTTGCGTGCGTCGTCTGGTGATGATCGTGTGCTCAGCCGCCACTTCCTTCATGCTTGACCTCCCAGGTCCCCAGACCTCAGTCCGTGCGATTATTGGCTTTGGGGTTACCTCAAGTCTCAAGTGTATCGTGATCGACCAACATCTCTAGGGATGCTGAAAGACAATATCCGACGCCAATGCCTCACCATAACTCCGGACATGCTTTACAGTGCTGTTTACAACATTATTCCTCGATTAGAGCTATTGTTGAGGAGTGGACATATTGAGTATTTCCTGTAAAGAAAATCATCTTTGCTTTGTCTTAATTTGTCATGCTAATTATTGCTATTCTGCTCAGATGAAGTGCGATCTGTCTGACTTTATTGAACGTTTGTATGTTTCTAGTTCTAATAAAACCCCATGTCATTCCAAGCATGTGTGTCAATTTGTACCTCTTTATCTACATTATTCCGTGATTTATTCAGTTTTCAAATTTATACTGACTTTTTGATCACCCGGTATATATTTCAGTTACAGTAGTCAGTCTCTTCCTTCCCCCTCCCTCTGACCATCTCCAACTACTACTCTGTTCACCTCTTCCCCCCGCTCCGCCCATCTCTTTCCTTTCTCTGTCCACCTCTTCTTCACCTTCCTCTCAATCTTCTCCTCCCCGTCTCTGTGCCGTACAATCATAACTCTGCAGGTACAGTCAGCACTATGTGGATACTGTCTACTAAAGGTGTTGTGAATAGAGTTAGTACTAAAGTAGTAATAAAATCAAACATCATGCACGACGCGGCAGTTTTTCACGTATCAGTGTTTATGGCGTCATCTCTCGAACTGTGTCTTACAATGACAATTTTGCAGGTACAGTCAGTGGTATATGAGCGCTGTCTGCAAAATTGTTTCGTTTAGCTCAGCAGTCAGTTTCAGAGTTTTGATAAGAGTCGACTATATAAAAAATGACAGTCTGAGGACCACCTAATATGCTTGCTACCAATGATAAAATTGATACCTATTGACAATGGCCGTATCGTTTCGTGAAAGATTAGTTTGCTTATGCGAGATCCTTTGTACCAATCAGAGGGGCAAAGCAATGTAGAAAAACTCATCTATGCTTATTTTTTAGAAATTTTGTGTTACAAGGTTCTCTTACGAACCGTGGGGCGTGACCTGCTGCTGTAGGTGTGCACTGCAACTGTGCTGGTAGCCGTATCATAGCTGAAAGGACATCTGAGAAGGCTGTAGACGTGCAGGAGGCCTGGAGAAACTGGAAGGTTTAGATAGATTAGGTAAGTAAGGGTTAGAAAGATTTAAAAATCCTATTTTGAACTACGAATTCTTTCCAGAAGTAGATGCGGATTCTTACCACAATTTATTACTTACGAAATGCAAACTAAAGCTGGAAAAGTTGCAGATTGGTAGGTAATTATGGAGAAGGTATTTCGATATGTTGAAAGAACCGGAGATTACTGCGAGTTTCAATTAGAACATTAAAAACGAGTGACAGACGAAATATATCTGACGACGAATAGATGTCAAAGATGCAATAGTAAAGGTTGAAAGGGTCCTGTAGCCACCTTTCATTGCCAACTCTCGTAGTGGTCAAGTCGGCAGAGAGGTTTCTGCTACTTGTGAGAAATCCACCTGCGTTAGGTTGGTGGCGGAAATGGCATCCTGGGGTTTTCCGGTCCACGCGGAGCGTGGAAGAGGCTGGAGAAGCGGGTGGCAGTCTGCCGCCGGTACGGGAAGCGTACACAGCTGTGCTCCAGTCGAAGAAGGGTGAGTTGGACTGACCGCGTGGCGCGTTGTCACATAGAGAGGGGAGCTTTTAGCTTTTGGTCTCGAATTTCGTCTTATAAAGATTTACTTGCTGGGTTGCAGCAGGGAATGCAAGGCTTTTGTAGACTTTGTTTGATTCCCAATGCAGTCTTGACTGATCCATGAGAGGAACGCAGCACAAAGGAGTTGCATATGTTGAAGTGCCCTCGGTTCAGTGTGAATGTTTATGTGCCTACAACTGTGTGTGTATGCTTCTAATATTTTCCGGATCTTGGTAATTTTTGTGTATTTGTGAATTTTCTTTGTCTCGTGTGATTAAAATTTGGCCACGGTCCATAGAAATTGTCTCCGCGGACCGAGTGGGCACGCGAGTCTGTCATGAAACGTGTAGTATTTCACAAGCAATTGTACATAGTTAGCATGCAACAGCAGTCTGTAGATGCACTACATCAATGTTTTAAGGAATAAATAAATTTGCCTTCAATCTTATCTTGTGTACCGATGTTACGTCGCCGTTACCTTCGCCATTTACCTTGTAGTTTTCCTTGTTGGCCCACCTATAGCGTTTCCATGTGCACAGGTGTAGTGATTAGTGTCCCTTTTTTTATCTGAGACAAATGCTCTGGAATAGATCGTGTTTTCACGAATCTTGCTGCAGGCTGCACTTACGCATGGTGTTCACGCCCTCTTTACTTTACTCAATATTTGATTCACGGGAAGAATGCCTGGATCATATTAATAACTACATCCCATTCTTTATCAATGACTTTACAATGAATGTTCTTTTGTGAGTTTTTCTTATTAATAAATTAAGTAATTTTCCGACTCAGTGCTACCTCTTCTTTGTCGTGTGGCTAGAGTTGGTGGCGACCCTATCTTTTATATTGATTTCAGTGTCAAACAGCATTTTCTTATTCAAAGTGCGCGTGGCTCTTTTAGCTATCAGGATACATTCAAAGGGCGCTTCATGCTTCTTGCACATAGCGTCCTTTTATTCACGCTACTTACAAGGTATCAGAGGGGAAGCTAAGCAAAAAGAATACTCTGTAGGAAACCATTGCCAACACGAAATATTAAATTTAATAGATGAACGGAGAATTGACAAAATGTAACACATCAAACACTCATAAGGAATACAGACGTATAAAAAATGAGTGACAAAGGTGCAAAGTAACAAGAGAAATGGCTAGACAAAAAATTCGAAACTGTGGAAGCATGCATGGATTCAGGAGAGTTAGATGCCGCGTATAGGAAAACTAAAGATATCTTTGGAGAAATAAGTAGCTGTACGAAGATTATGAGTTCAGATGGCAAGCCAGTACTATAGACAGGGCGAGAAATTATAGTTCACGGAGAGCAATATGAAGGAAATAAACTTCAAGACAAGGTTAAGGAAATGGAAGGAGGAATAGATGTTGAGGTTGAAGGTGACACAGGGAGAGGGATTTGACAGCACTGAAAGACATCTAGACGAGGTAGAGTACCTGGAGTACACGACGTTCTTTCAAAATTGAAAAAAATATTACTCACCTGGTATGCAAGGCATCAGAATGCGTTACCCCATCAGATAAAGAAAGAAGTGTACCCCTAGTTCCGAAGGAATAACGTGAGGAGTGCGAAGTAACCAAACAACCAATGTAGTGTCTTAGGTGAAAATACAAACACGATTTATCTATAGAAGAAAGCAAACATTATTTTGCTGCTATTGCTTGGAATGCAGTGTTGCGGTGACAAAATTAACTGTAACGTGCACTTTGGCCTCAAGGATATTTAAATATGACAGCTTGGTTATGAGTTGTCAAATTTAACGACTGAGCTACCACAAAAATTGTTCTTGTCACGGTGCCTGTTTACGAACTTTGCGATTAGCTTAGGATCATACTCTTAACTTAGTACTACATATCAGAGGCAATTACGTCATCGGTTCTGGCATTTTACAAGAGTTTAGACAGCTACTTATTACAATTACGCACATGGCCACCTTAATATAGAACTTTCTTTGCGGGGCCGATCAAGTAAGGGCAGATTGTTCACCGACACTCAAGAACCCAGTGCACTGGCGAGTCAATGGAAAATATTTCTTAGCGAGGACACCACACTTGCCGCAATTCCGCATCACACTTACCTGAATATGCAGGTCGTCTTGGTGAAAATCGGCTAAGGACGTAATTGACGGAAAACTTTACGAGGGTTCCTCCACGTTCTAACCCGAAAGTTTATTTTAGTAAGGCGTGACGCGGTCTATCATGGGAAGTTGAGATGAAAAGCGGCTGATTTGAATAACCGATGACTTAACGGCGGGGGTTCCGGTTCGATCACAGGAGAAATATTGAACCCTACGAAAAACTAACATACTAGGTACTAGATTGGGACCGAATTAAATCTGAGAAAAATACTCGGTAATTTCCAAAAATGATTGCCTATAGAGTTGGAGCGCTCCAAACGATACATATCGAAGTTGCGATAGTAAATCTATTATGGAAGTCTCGTGGCGCGCGTTATGATAAATTACTTGTGATCGTCATTTGTATCAGTTTTGCGTTGTTTCTTCAGTTTGAGTACATTACGTTCCCGCCATAATTGTTTGTGACCGTTTCTCTTCATAGCGAGTGTAATGTGTCCTGCTTCTCAAGTTCCTTCTGCGGATTGCCTCACATGGAAAACTAATTCCATGCATATGCAGTGTAGACAAATGTTTGACTTTTCCCGGAAATATGGACTTCTGCCGGACGACAGGAGAGACCGTATTGACTGTGGTGCTGCCAAGTCTGTGAAACTGCGTAAGGGGAGTGCGGACACACAGATTCCATTGCAATTTCATTGCGGGCTTTGTGGAAAGCGAACGAGCATCAGGAAAATTACGTGGTTAGAGTCCTTTAAATGATCGATTGAGACGAGCATAATTCTTGTGTTGTGCTGGATTCGTGGGTACACTCTGCAAGCCACAGCATCAGAAACTGGGCTATCGGCGAATACCGTCTGTGATTACTTCGGATTTTGCCGAGAAGTGTGCTGCGTCATAGTGACAAACGACAGTGTGGCCATTGGTGGACCGCATAAAGTAGTGGAAGTAGACGAGTCTCACATTGCTAGGCGAAAGAATCAGAGAGGGCGGGCTACTAAAACTGAAGTAGATCATATTTGGGTTTTTGATGGCAAGCAAGTGTTTCGTTGCCAGGGTATTGTCGCGAGACTAGTTTTTCTTTGTCATCAGTCTACTGACTGGTTTGATGCGGCCCGCCACGAATTCCTTTCCTGTGCTAACCTCTTCATCTCAGAGTAGCACTTGCAACCTACGTCCTCAATTATTTGCTTGACGTATTCCAATCTCTCTCTACAGTTTTTGCCCTCTACAGCTCCCTCTAGTACCATGGAAGTCATTCCCTCATGTCTTAGCAGATGTCCTATCATCCTGTCCCTTCTCCTTATCAGTGTTTTCCACATATTCCTTTCCTCTCCGATTCTGCGTAGAACCTCCTCATTCCTTACCTTATCAGTCCACCTAATTTTCAACATTCGTCTATAGCACCACATCTCAAATGCTTCGATTCTCTTCTGTTCCGGTTTTCCCACAGTACATGTTTCACTACCATACAACGCTGTACTCCAGACGTACATCCTCAGAAATTTCTTCCTCAAATTAAGGCCGGTATTTGATATTAATAGACTTCTCTTAGCCAGAAATGCCTTTTTTGCCATAGCGAGTCTGCTTTTGATGTCCTCCTTGCTCCGTCCGTCATTGGTTATTTTACTGCCTAGGTAGCAGAATTCCGTAACTTCATTGACTTCGTGACCATGAATCCTGATGTTAAGTTTCTCGCTGTTCTCATTTCTACTACTTCTCATTACCTTCGTCTTTCTCCGATTTACTCTCAAACCATACTGTGTACTTATTAGACTGTTCATTCCGTTCAGCAGATCATTTAATTCTTCTTCACTTTCACTCAGGATAGCAATGTCATCAGCGAATCGTATCATTGATATCATTTCACCTTTTATTTTAATTCCACTCCTGAACCTTTCTTTTATTTCCATCATTGCTTCCTCGATGTACAGATTGAAGAGTAGGGGCGAAAGGCTACAGCCTTGTCTTACACCCTTCTTAATACGAGCGCTTCGTTCTTGATCGTCCACTCTTATTATTCCCTCTTGGTTGTTGTACATATTGTATATGACCCGTCTCTCCCTATAGCTTACCCCTAATTTTTTCAGAATCTCTAACAGCTTGCACCATTTTATATTGTCGAACGCTTTTTCCAGGTCGACAAATCCTATGAAAGTGTCTTGATTTTTCTTTAGCCTTGCTTCCATTATTAGCCGTAACGTCAGAATTGCCTCTCTCGTCTCTACTTTTCCTAAAGCCAAACTGATCTTCACATAGCGCATTCTCAATTTTCTTTTCCATTCTTCTGTATATTATTCTTGTAAGCAGCTTCGATGCATGAGCTGTTAAGCTGATTGTGCGATAATTCTCGCACTTGTCAGCTCTTGCCGTCTTCGGAATTGTGTGGATGATGCTTTTCCGAAAGTCAGATGGTATATCGCCAGACTCATATATTCTACACACCAACGTGAATAGTCGTTTTGTTGACACTTCCCCCAATGACTTTAGAAATTCTGATTCTTTCTACCTATCTGCTCTCTCCTCTGCATTTAACAGTGGAATTCCCGTTGCACTCTTAATGTTACCAATGTTGCTTTTAATGTCACCAAAGGTTGTTTTGACTTTCCTGTATGCTGAGTCTGTCCTTCCGACAATCAAATCTTTTTCGATGTCTTCACATTTTTCCTGCAGCCATTTCGTCTTAGCTTCCCATCACTTCCTATTTCATTCCTCAGCGACTTGTATTTCTGTATTCCTGATTTTCCCGGAACATGTTTGTACTTCCTCCTTTCATCAATCAACTGAAGTATTTCTTCCGTTACCCATGGTTTCTTCGCAGCTACCTTCTTTGTACCTATGTTTTCCTTCCCAACTTCTGTGATGGCCCGTTTTAGAGATGTCCATTCCTCTTCAACTGTACTGCCTACTGCGCTATTCCTTACTGCTGTATCTATAGCGTTAGAGAACTTCAAACGTATCTCGTCATTCCTTAGTACTTCCGTATCCCACTTCTTTGCGTATTGATTCTTCCTGACTAATGTCTTTAACTTCAGCCTACTCTTCATCAATACTATATTATGATCTGAGTCTATATCTGCTCCTGGGTACGCCTTACAATCCAGTATCTGATTTCGGAATCTCTGTCTGACCATGATATAATCTAATTGAAATCTTCCCGTATCTCCCGGCCTTTTCCAAGTATACCTCCTCCTCTTGTGATTCTTGAACAGGGTATTCGCTATTACTAGCTGAAACTTGTTACAGAACAATTAGTCTTTCTACTCTTTCATTCCTTGACCCAAGCCCATATTCTCCTGTAACCTTTTCTTCTACTCCTTCCCCTACAACTGCATTCCAGTCGCCCATGACTATTAGATTTTCGTCCCCCTTTACATACTGCATTACCCTTTCAATATCCTCATACATTTTCTCTATCTGTTCATCTTCAGCTTGCGACGTCGGCATGTATACCTGAACTATCGTTGTCGGCGTTGGTCTGCTGTCGATTCTGATTAGAACAACCCGGTCACTGATCTGTTCATAGTAGCACACCCTCTGCCCTACCTTCCTATTCATAACGAATCCTACACCTGTTATACCATTTTCTGCTGCTGTTGATATTACCCGATACTCATCTGACCAGAAATCCTTATCTTCCTTCCACTTCACATCACTGACCCCTACTATATCTAGATTGAGCCTTTGCATTTCCCTTTTCAGATTTTCTAGTTTCCCTACCACGTTCCCTACCACGTTCAAGCTTCTGACATTCCACGCCCCGACTCGTAGAACGTTATCCTTTCGTTGATTATTCAGTCTTTTTCTCATGGAGTCTAGTGGGTCTTATAAAGCATTTCATACTGCCAGGAACAAGTCATCACCGACGGGTTTCAGTCACACCAGAGTCTCAAAGCTGAAGGAATCGAGTACGAATTTGTGAACCACTCTGTCGAGTTTGTCTCTTCAGATGACGCCAGTGCCCATACCCAAAACATAGAACGCATGTGGAAGTCTGTCAGTCAACCATAAAAAGAGGACGTCCAGGACAGAGGCATCAACTGTATTTGTTCCAGTACCTATACTTCCACAACTTGCGTTTGCAGGGGAAAGTCGACGCATGCGACACACTGCCGATAATCCTACGCGATGTTGACAGAGTTTACCCTGGGTATTGGACAAAAGGACTTGTCGCTGCAGCTTATACGTCACGCGAACTGTCACAGGACGATAACACCGACGACGACTGAGGTAAGTCGTCTTTCAACTTGCGAGTGCTGCTCTAACGCTTTTCTTTTGTCGTTCTGTAGTGACACCTTCAAACACACTCTTAACACGCGCCACGAGACTTCCATAATCGATTTACTATCGCAACTTCCATATGTATCGTTTGGAGCGCTCCAACTTCGATAGGCAATGATTCTTGGAAATTACCAAATACTCCGTAAGCAGGTGCAAAAAGACAAGAACGCATAACAACTTTAAGTGATTATAGTTAATTTCTTTTGGCACATCTAGACCTTTTATTGATTATACTGCAAGACCCTCGACGCAATAAGCTCAAGATTATGAAAAATGAAACTTTAGCTTCCAAGGTAACAAACCTCCGGCAACGCTATAGATCAGTGTGATACGCTTAACGAAGATTTCATATAGTCTCCTTCCGACCTATCCTTGACCACGAGCCATGTTGCTGATCAATCCATCGCTACACCCTAGATTCCGCCTTTAAGACGAAACAATATTTCAACACAGTGAAGGAAACTTCGGTAAGCGGCAAAATCAGATAATTGGTGCTAGTAAATCGTACCATTTTGTCACTACAATCAGCATTCGATTTCGAGACGGAGTGACGAATAGCATTTCAGCATCAAACGTACAAATATCGACAACAACCATCAGTATGCCTCTAAATCAGAATTTGAAGAAAGGCCATCCATATATTTAGACGATAAATTATCTAGGGGGCAACATGCATAGTACATTAGTGGCAAGTTATCAAGAGAAATTTGCAAGTTAAGGCGGCTTATGGATTGTGTACTTGACATAAATGTCAGAAAAATTTATTTTTCATGTTTCTAAAGCATAATATCACATGGTATTTTATGGTAACTAGTTGTGTGCGCGACATCTTAACACTGCAGAAGAAAGCTATTAGGGTAATTACTGGTTCACATAGGCACACTGTAAACTTTTCTCATGTAAACAGAAGAAGTTGACACAAACTTATGTTTTAATTCACACAACGAATAAGTTACCGGAAGCAAAACGCAGAGAAAATTTACTCTGTTACAAAGCAAGTAGCATAGCTGCCTTAATACTCAGTTCCACAGAATGTCACAATCATGTAACGGCTATGGCCTCATGGGGCACAAATTATTCAATAAGCTTCCAGAAACTGTACAAGATTTACCAGAACAAGTGTTAAAAAAATGCAATGACTGGTTGATAGCCCACCAATTATATGATATAAAGCAATTTACCAACCGTAACATGAAATTGTTACGCCACTACCTAGCCTGTTGTTACTTTTCATTATTAACTGTATTATATCATGCATGTGACGTCTAATGCTGTAATGGGCCTAACGACAAAATATTATACAATGCGATTAATTCGTATGTCAGCGATATTAAGACATATCTAGTTATCAACTGTTTATCGTCTTCAACTAGACACGGAGATTTTGTCAACATCTGTTTTACACTGCGAACATGCACAGCCCGTGGGCGTCCCTTTGTAGCCTTAAGCCGTAATTTGACACCTTTCTCTGTCTGGCAAAAAAACCAGTCGAATAAGGGGAAAACTCGGGATCGCCCACACTGAAGTCCGATTAGAGTATATCACCACGTTCAGATTCCTGTTTTCACTTAGTTTCGTAATGTTGCGCAACAGACCACAATGAATAACGTTAACAATTAGCATCCTCTAGGTTGCGTATGGGGAGAGCTATGGAGGCGTTGTCAGGACGCAGCGAGCGGCCTACCTGCTATTGGTGGCCGTTGCCACGCTGTGGCTGCAACCGCAGAGTCGGTGGGCCGGCGCGCACTGCCCCTCCGCTGCTGGCCGGCCTCTGCGGCGCGCCGGTAAACAGAAATACTCGTCGCGCCCTCTCGCCGCGGCTCGCGGCCCCGAGCATCGGTCTCTGTCGCCCCGCCGGTGAACCCAAACCACGTCACCGAGCTCCGCCTCTGTGATCGCGCGCAGGTCTCCCTAGCAGCCATGTGCAAAACTCAAGACCCCCCCCCCCCCCACACACACACGCACGCACACACGAGCGCGCGCACCAATTTATCGGTCCACTGACCGACCGACCGACAGACCAACCGATCGACCGACCGACCGACAGACAGACCGTCCGACCAACCGACCGACCGACCGACCAATTTGGTAGCAGCCTACAAATATCCCGACCGACTGCGCTCAGTGATTACAGTGCCGCGCTGTTGTTATTTGTTCATCTCAATTTCATTGACCTCATGTTCTACGAGATTCAACTGGAATTCAGACATCAGAAAAATCGGGGATTTGCTTCAGCTGTTTTAGAGGCAACAAAGCCAAAGGATGCCGAGAGAGAGTTGTGGGCAAAGAAGAGGCTAATGAAACAAATTCGACCACGTTATGCTACTTCAGCAGCTGGGAGCCGACGATTCCCGTAGTTACGTAACTAGAGAATCTCTGCATCGCATCCCCCTCAGATGAGGTGGTAAAATGGCTGTAATATCCACGACAATATGTCCTAGGCACGAGATGTTAAAATGAGCTAAGTGTACAAACTTCAACGAATATTACCGATACTACCTATAAAAATTACCGAACTATCAGTTTAATAAGTCACAGCTGCAAAATACTCGGGGAAGATCAGTTTGGATTCCGTAGAAATGCTGGAACACATGAGGCAATACTGACCCTACGACTTATCTTAGAAGAAAGATTAAGGAAAGGCAAACCTACGTTTCTAGCATTTGTAGACTTGGAGAAAGCTTTTGACAATGTTGACTGGAATACTCTCTTTCAAATTCTGATGGTGGCAGGGGTAAGATTCAGGAAGCGAAGTGCCATTTACAATTTGTACAGAAACCAGATGGCAGTTCCAAGAGTCGAGGGACATAAAAGGGAAGCAGTGGTTGGGAATAGAGTGAGACAGGGCTGTAGCCTCTCCCCGACGCTATTCAATCTGTATATTGAGCAAGCAGTAAAGGAAAAAAAAGAAAAGTTCGGGGTAGGCATTAAAATCCATGGAGAAGAAATAAAAACTTTGAGGTTCGCCGATGACATTGTACTTCTGTCAGAGACCGCAAAGGACTTGGAAGATCAGTTGAACGGAATGGACAGTGTCTTGAAAAGTGGATATAAGATGAACATCAACAAAGCAAAACGAGGATAGTGGCATGTAGTCGAATTAAGTCGGGTGGTAATGAGGGAATTAGATTAGGAAATGAGACACTTAAAGTAGTAAAGGAGTTTTGCTATTTGGGGAGCAAAATAACTGATGATAGAGAGGATATAAAATGTAGACTGGCAATGGCAAGGAAAGCGTTTCTGAAGAACAGGAATTTGTTAACATCGAGTATTGATTTAAGTGTCAGGAAGTCGTTTCTGAAAGTATTTGTATGGAGTATAGCCATGTATGGAAGTGAAACCTGGACGATAAATAGTTTGGACAAGAAGAGAATAGAAGCTTTCGAAATGTGGTGCTACAGAAGAATGCTGAAGATTAGATGGGTAGATCACTTAACTAATGAGGAGGTATTGAATAGAATTGGGGAGAATAGGAGTTTGTGGCACAACTTGACAAGAAGAAGGGACCGGTTGGTAGGGCATGTTCTGAGGCATCAAGGAATCACCAATTTAGCATTGGAGGGCAGCGTGGAGGGTAAAAATAGTAGAGGGAGACCAAGAGATGAATACACTAAGCAGATTAAGAAGGATGTATGTTGCGGTAAGTAGTTCAAATGGCTCTGAGCACTATGGGACTTAACATCTGAGGCCATCAGTCCCCTAGAACTTAGAACTACTTAAACCTAACTAACCTAAGGACATCACACACATCAATGCCCGAGGCAGGATTCGAACCTGCGACCGTAGTGGTCACGCGGTTCCAGACTGAAGCGCCTAGAACCGCACAGCCACACCGGCCGGCCGCGATAAGTAGTGGGAGATGAAGAAGCTTGCACAGGATAGAGTAGCATGGAGAGCTGCATCAAACCAGTCTCAGGACTGAAGACCACAACAACAACAACAACGTATAAAAAGACTGTATCGTGTAAAAATGACGATAATTATTTCATTATTTCTGTAATAATTTAATTTCTGTGTGAATTAAAACTATTATCAGAGAACTACATTCATAGACATCGACAATTATAATCTTTTTTTGTTATCTGTGATATTTGTGGTTCAGTTGTTCTTCCTGGGCTAACGGATGAACTGTTCGGACGTGGGACGTGTCTGGTCTGTAAAGAGAAAACCTGTAACTATGTATTGTTAATTATTATTTGAAAAATAGAGTCGCTATTGTGTAGACGTGGATTTGTATTTATTTCAATTGTAATCCAATCTGATTAATGTTTTTAAGTGTTAATTTTCAGCTCCGCAATTAGGAGCGCAGCCATTAGCGCTAGTAACTTACAGCGGAGTTTACTAGTAGTTGGTATAAAAAATATGTCGGTATTTATCATTGAAAATGATTTTAAATGCTAAAGAATAGGGATAAAAGGCTTAAAGAGTTTTATCTAAATATTTTACCTTGATAAGATAAATCGAGAATATCAATAGACAAATTGACTATCGTCTGTCTGCCGCCATCTTAGCAATAATATCTCTGCGGCAGTTTTGAATCGAGAATTTTAGCAAACATAAATGTTGTTAGAAATTAATGAATGGAAATAAATGTGCACTGGTGGCCCCGAATCTACTTTAAAAGACAGAATTCAACTTAGACTGAATCTTTAAAAATAGTGTTCACAGCACGTTACGTAGTATCAATTTCTTATTTGCTGATCTATGAAGCCTAATTATTTCTGACGATTTACATGAAATCTTTTAATAGGAGACATATGTCAGTGTTGTGCGCGGGTAGTATTTTGTGACTAAATGTTCCTTTTGCTATAGAAAAGTGCTTCCATGTTAAGTAACAGTTGTGTAAAATCTGATAAATGATATGCAATTTAGTGCCACTCACACCACTTTACAGACAACATTTCTACACAACGTCAGATGTAGATTTCTTTAGCAAAGTGACAAATATTAGCCGGGATAATCATTTTCGAGATCAAACGAATTGTTACGCTGACAATAGGTAATTGGTTTTATATTTTTTTGATCTTCCTGAAATTTCATTTGTAAGTAATTAAAGTAACGAAATACTACATACCGGTCCGCCACATGGCCCATTGGATAGCGAGTCTAGCAAAGTTATGGACTTTTCGTCTGATCATTCTGTTCTCCTTCTGTGATCTTGGCAATTGTCATACTACTATACATTGATTATCGAATATGAGTCATGTAGTAAGACTACACCTATTATCGTAAGAGGTAAATGCAACGAATAGTGAGAGCAGGCGAGGTGTCACATATGCCTCTAACAGAAATGAAAACAGTAATTAAACTAGTGTGGCCTATGTTACAGTAGAGGAATTTAAGAGTCAAAACTTTCGAAACGGAACGCAAAAGTCATAACTTGTGGTACTCGTGTACAACAGATAGGAGATACGTACGTCTGGAGGTCCCTTCCTTACACCTCACTGTTGCAAACTGACGTTGCACCACGACACAGACACGTAACTGAATACAGCGAACAGACACGTAAATGACAGACGGACGGTTCATAATTTTGTAAAAGAAAAAAGAAATGAGGTACGCGGGAGATTTGAACACGGATCTCCGCGTTCGCAGTCCAACACCATAACCTCCAACACTGTGACCATTAAATTCGCTCGCTGTTGCACATCTTGAGCTTGGACTGTTCACTGTTTCTATTTTGCTTCTCTTTTCTCATTTCAGTACACCTTCTTCCTGTTTTCGTGCTTGACCTGTGTTCAGATTTTCACGTGCTGTCCACTGGGCCATCTTACTACTAAATCTGTGGGGGGTACAATGGGGAGTTTCCCTTGTAAGAATGGATGACTCATGAATTTTGAAGCTGCTGAACATCATCAAACCATTCTTAACAAAAAAGAATAGAGTGATGAGACAGGCATCATCAAAAATTCTTCACGAATAAGAATGCTGTCATGAGACGGGCTGTAAGCTGCAAGGAGTGGCTGTTAGCTACATTACGGTTTCTAACTACTGCCAGAAGTTAAGATGACCTCAGATTCAGTGCTGCTGCATCCCTACAATATTATTAACTAAAACGATTCCTGAAACCTGCGACGTGTTTTCATTTGACTGAGGAAATACAACATAGCAAAGCAAAATAGATAAAAGACGTTCTGGTAAACGTCGTTAAATTATTTATATATGTAGCGCACGAGATGACTTGTAACTTTAAGAGACTCATTTCATATTCGAAGAAGAAAGATTACACGTGATAGTAGCGCAGATTGTCTAATAAGTACAAGAAAAGGTACATAAGAAACGAAGCATTTAGCAACTGTTAGAATCGTAAAAACATTCCACGCTTTCCTGTTCATAATAGACCGCTTGGATGTACGGTGGACTTTTTTTAAACACTTAGAACATCGAAGCAAGTATATTTTATGAATTGACGTGCATTGAATGTCGGTACTTCGGTTTTTAGATTTCATATCCGATAAATATCCGAACTAAAACCTAAAAGCAGAAATACAGAAGGTCGACGGAATTTTATTCTCACTGTGAGCAACACGAAACAATTATGGATTTGTTGCATCTATGTCGCTATACTCATCGCATGAAGTGTCCGACAAACAGCTGCTGTCTTTAAATTTCTCCAGAAAATCTATCGAAGTTTCGTCCATCTCGCACCCTCTCATCTATGTTAGAACAGCATTTAATCAGTTCATCCGTCGGTCTGTCGAACCCCCAAAGACGTGTCCAATTTGTCGGTCGGTTGGTGAGTGCGTAATGCTCTTTTAAGGACGAAAGTAATTTTAGTATGTGTCACTGCAAACTAATATAGCTCGATGAAAACCGGGTCACGGAAAAAGAATATGACAGCATAGCACAGAAAATAAATAAAATAAATTCGCAATGAGGTGAACAGAAACGACACTTTTATTCAAAGGCAATGATTACACTGAAGGCACGTGCTTCAGGATGGTTCCCTGGATATTACAAAAAGTAGGACATGGTCCTAAACTTGTGATTTGCTAAGCGGAGACATATTGTAACCCAGTCATGTACATCGACTGAAAAAAAATCGCAACACCCAAAAAATAATTAATGTAGAGTTATGAAATTTCGGAAATACTTTTATCTAGGTAACATATTTAAGTGATTAACATTGCAAGATCGCAGATTAATGTAAGCGCCGAGATAAGCCTTTGAAAATGAGAAAAAATGGTTCAAATGGTTCTGAGAACTATGCGACTTAACTTCTGAGGTTATCAGTCGCCTAGAACTTAGAACTAATTAAACCTAACTAACCTAAAGACATCACACACATCCATGCCCGAGGCAGGATTCGAACCTGCGACCGTAGCGGTCGCCCGGTTCCGGACTGAAGCGCCCAGAACCACACGGCCACCGCGGCCGGCGAAAATGAGAAAATCTGGTACACTTCTAAATGGTGTAGCCGCCAGAATGTTGAATGCAAGCATGCAAACGTATATGTTGCACTTGATCGGTCAATGCAGGGACCGTTAATGCTGATTGTGGATGACGCTAAAGATATCGTCCAATGGTGTCCCATGTGTGCTCGACTGGAGACTGATCTGGTGATCGGGCAGACCAAGGCAACCTGTCGAGCGCGTTGGGCTACAACAGCGGTAACTGGACGAACTTTATGCTGTTGGAAAGCATCCCCTGGAATGCTGTTCATGAATGGCAGCACAACAGGTCGAATGACCAGATAAACGTATAAATTTTACAGTCAGGGTTCCTGGGTGCTCCTGCTGTCATACGAAATCGCATCCGAGACGATTCATAACTCCAGGTGTAGGTCCTGTGTGTCTAGCACGCAGGCAGGTTGGTTGCACGCCCTCAACAGGCCCCCTCCTAACCAACACACGGCCATCACTGGCACGGAGGCAGAACCAACACACACAATGGACCTCCATCCTGTCCTCCAATGGGCTCTCGCTTGATATCACGGAAGTCGCAAATGGCGGTGCTTCTGGATCAGTGGAATGCACGTACAATGCATCCGGCTCGGTGCTGTCGTTGAAGTAATCAGTCTGAAACATTTCTTTGCGTCACTGTGGTGCCAGCTTCTGCTCAAAGTGCTGCTGCAGATACAGTAAGATGAGCGAGATCCATAAGCCGAAAAGACGGTCTTCCCTGTTGGTAGTTCCACGTAGCCGTCCAGAGCCCAGTCTTCTCGTGACTACGGCTGAAGCAACAGTGGCTACTTTACTGCCAAGCCCTTTTGCAGTCGCAGAAGGAAGATCAAGCTTCTCGTAGGCCTGTTACACGACCTCGTTCAAACTCAGTGAGGGATTCATAAAGGCGTCGTTGTCGCCTCAAAGGCATTCTTGACTTACAACTTACCACGTCCAGTTTCAAAGGTAACTAACGCTGACGATCGTTGCAGCGTGAATTTACTGCTAAAGCAAACCCAATTTGTATCCTCCTAGCGGGCTACTAGCGCCACTCTTATGCGACTGGTGCGAAACCTGAACAGACATCACCGTTCAGATGTAGAAACGCACCGACCAACTTTCGTTTCCGTCGCACAACTCTCTCTTGATGTTCTGATTTCTTTCCGTCAGTGTAAGTGAGGGCATATTCCACCCCGGTCATATATTTTCTTAGTTATTACTCGTATTACTCGATTTTGTGGAAGAAACTTTTAAGCAGTTTGTGTAATTGTGGATTAAGGCATTATTATTACATACATATAGTCAAACTTATATTTATATATTTATGCACTGATAAAAGTAGCTGTGTACCAATGTGTATCTACTTAGTGTTTGTTGCAGTTAATTTGTATTTTATACTCTGGTCGTTCTAATTAGACTGTTGTCAAACTTGATCATTTAAAAATAAACGTTACACTCACTTATTTGTTGACAAGCGACACACTAACAGCTGCAGACATTTAATTAGCGAAAATGGCTTCCAATGCAGAGAGTACGAAAGCAAAAGAAAAAAATATTAAAAGAGGTACTAGATGAAAATTTAGATAATGATAGCGAAACGGGTATCTTTGGTGGTAATACTGACGATAATGCTGACCATACATCGAGTGAACATTCAGACGTAGAAGTAGTGACTCATTTATCTTAAAATGAAGACAGTTCTAACACACATGAGATGGTCAAAAATTACACAGGAAAAAATGGTAAATTATGGAAAAGGTAATTCCTCCTCAAAGCCGTCGCAGACAGCATCACATTGTTACAGTAAGCCCAGGTGGACAAAGATTAGTTGAAAGTTTAGGTGTCTTTCCTTTTGATGATAAAACCACAAGAAGTGAACGTAGAAAAAAATTAGCTCCGATTAGAAAATTTTTTGACAGTGTTGTCAGCAGATTTGAAACGACTTACACACCAAATCCGAATGTTACAGTAGGCGAACAACTTGTTGCTTTTAGGGGTAGATGCCCATTTTTTTGTCTTATGAAATCAAAACTAGGAAAATACGCAGTGGCAGCCTAAATTTTCTATGCACACAGTATGCGGGTATATACTGGAAAAAAATAACGGGTAAAGAGAAAAGAAGCATCGTCTCCATGCAGTCAAGAATCTGGTCAGTAATTTGTTTGGAACAGGCAGGATCGAGATTACTGATAATATTGTTACTAGCTGTGAGCTTTCTAACAATGTGACGCTGATAAGCACAATGCGAGAAAATAAGTCAGAGATTCCAGCGCGATAGACTCTTCCAACTAATGTTGGCGTCTTATATGCCAACAACTGAAATACTTCTTTCAGCCGAAAATTATGATGATTAATGTACTACCAAAGCAAGTGACTACAAGCCGTGAAGCATCATGCATTATAATGCTGCGAAGAGTGGTGCTGATGTAATGGACAGGTTAGTGAGGCAATATGTGTGGCATGACACTCTTCTTTAATCTGATCGATGTTGCCAGTATCCATATTTCCGTTCTCCGTGCCGGCCGGAGTGGCCGAGCGGTTCTAGTCACTACAGTCTGGAATCGCGCGACCGCTACGGTCGCAGGTTCGAATCCTGCCTCGGGAATGGATGTGTGTGATGTCCTTAGGTTAATTAGGTTTAAGTAGTTCTAAGTCTAGGGGACTGATGACCTCAGAAGTTAAGTTAGTGCTCAGAGCCATTTGAACCGTTCTCTGTAACGAAAAATCTAGCCTGGCAGCAAAAGAAGAAATATCGGGGCATCTGTTCCTGCTTGCTTTGGGACAAGAAATGGTAAGACCTCACATTGAACAAAGACAAAAAATGGAAAGAACTTGGGCAAACATGTCGTCAGTGCGACAAATTTGATGGCCGTATCTACGAAAACTCAACAAGGCCGAACAATAGAAAAAACTAAATCCAGGCGGCGTGGAAGTTACCTTCTATGTGAATCAAGAAAAAAAACAGCAAGACAGACTCGAAGTGCGACGAATATAATGAATGAGTTCGCAACGATCACTCTATAAGATAATATGTGTAGTTTGTAGAAACTGTTCCAAATAATGTTGCTGTTTTCAATTAAATTTTCTCTTTGGCAACGAAATAAATAGACTAACATCACATTTGCTGTTAAAATACTGTATATGGAATAGATCTGAATAAAAATGTAGCTTAATGTATCTTTCAATAGTGTACTCGGTGACTGGCATCCAAAACTAAGTCGGAATGTGTTTCGCAATCGTAATAAAGTTTAGATAATAATTCACATTATAAAATAAGGCACAAACTTAAAAAAGGAAGTGTGTACGAAATTTAACCACTCAGCAAAAGTTGAAAATATTATAGTTCATTAAATCAAAGGTTAATAGAGTGTGTGATCAACATGGACGGCAATGCATGCCATACAATGTGCGCGCATCTGGTCATAAGGTTGGTGCAGCAGCATTTTGGAACATACAGGGTGTTACAAAAAGGTACGGCCAAACTTTCAGGAAACATTCATCACACACAAATAAAGAAAAGATGTTATGTGAACATGTGTCCGGAAACGCTTAATTTCCATGTTAGAGCTCATTTTAGTTTCGTCAGTATGTACTGTACTTCCTCGATTCACCGCCAGTTGGCCCAATTGAAGGAAGGTAATGTTGACTTCGGTGTTTGTGTTGACATGCGACTCCTTGCTCTACAGTACTAGCATCAAGCACATCAGTACGTAGCATCAACATGTTACTGTTCATCACGAACGTGATTTTGCAGTCAGTGCAATGTTTACAAATGCGGTGTTGGCAGATGCCCATTTGATGCATGCATTAGCAAGGGACAATAGCCGTGGCGCGGTACGTTTGTATCGAGACAGATTTCCAGAACGAAGGTGTCCGACAGGAAGACGTTCGAAGCAATTGATCGGCGTCTTAGGGAGCACGGAACATTCCAGCCTATGACTCGCGACTGGGGAAGACCTAGAACGACGAGGACACCTGCAATGGACGAGGCAATTCCTCGTGCAGTTGACGATAACCCTAATGTCGGCGTCAGAGAAGTTGCTGCTGTACAAGGTAAGGTTGACCACGTCACTGAATGGAGAGTGCTACGGGAGAACCAGTTGTTTCCGTACCATGTACAGCGTGTGCAGGCACTATCAGCAGCTGATTGGCCTCCACGGGTACACTTCTGCGAATGGTTCATCCAACAATGTGTCAATCCTCATTTCAGTGCAAATGTTCTCTTTACGGATGAGGCTTCATTCCAACGTGATCAAATTGTAAATTTTCACAATCAACATGTGTGTGCTGACGAGAATCCGCACGCAATTGTGCAGTCACGTCATCAACACAGATTTTCTGTGAACGTTTGGGTAGGCATTGTTGGTGATGTCTTGATTGGGCCCCATGTTCTTCCACCTACGCTCAATGGAGCACGTTATCATGATAACATACGGGATACTCTACCTGTGCTGTTTGAACATGTGCCTTTACAAGTACGACACAACATGTGGTTCATGCACGATGGAGCTCCTGCATATTTCAGTCGAAGTGTTCGTACGTTTCTCAACAACAGATTTGGTGACCGATGGATTGGTAGAAGCGGGCCAATTCCATGGCCTCCACGCTCTCCTCACCTCAACCCTCTTGACTTTCATTTATGGGGGCATTTGAAAGCTCGTGTCTACGCAACCCCGGTACCAAATGTAGAGACTCTTCGTGCTCGTATTGTGGACAGCTGTGATACAATACGCCATTCTCCAGGGCTGCATCAGCGCATCAGGGATTCCATGCGACGGAGGGTGGATGCATGTATCCTCGCTAACGGAGGACATTTTGAACATTTCCTGTAACAAAGTGTTTGAAGTCACGCTGGTACGTTCTGTTGCCGTGTGTATCCATTCCATGATTAATGTGATTTGAAGAGCAGTAATAAAATGAGCTCTAACATGGAAAGTAAGCGTTTCCGGACACATGTCCACATAACATATTTTCTTTCTTTGTGTCTGAGGAATGTTTCCTGAAAGTTTGGCGTACCTTTTTGTAACACCCTGTATATTGTATTCGAACATTACGAGTTACCTGGAAGAAAACGGTCTACTGACACACAGTCAACACGGATTTAGAAAACGTCGTTCTTGTGAAACGCAACTACCTCTTTACTCGCACGAAGTGTTGAGTGCTACTAACAAGGAATTTCTAATGGATTCCGTATTTCTGGATTTCCGGAAGGATTTTGGCACTGCACCACACAAGTGGCCTGTAGTGAAATTGCGTGCTTATGGAATATCATCTCAGTTATGTGACTGGATTCACGATTTCCTGTCAGAGAGGACACAGCTCGTAGTAGTTGACGGAAAGTCATCGTGTAAAACGGAAGTGATTTCTGGCGTTCCTCCAGGTAGTGTTATAGGCGCTCTGCTGTTCCTTATCTATATAAACGATTTGGGAGACAATCTGAGAAGACGTCCTACGATGTTAGCAGATGACGCTGTCGTATATCGACTAGCAAAGTCATCAATAGATCAAAACAAATTGCAAAACGATTTAGAAAAAATATCTGTACGGTGTGAAAATTGGCAATTGAACCTAAATAATGAAAAGTATAATGTCATCCATATGACTGATAAAAGGATTCCGTCAGACTTCGGTTACTCGATAAATCAGTCAAATGTAAAGGCCGTAAATCCAACCAAATATCTAGGAATTACAATTACGAAAAACTTAAATTGGAAGGACCACACGAAAAATGTTGCGGGGAAGGCTAACCAAGGAATGCCTTTTATTGGCAGGACACTTAGAGAATTTACTAAGGGGACTGCCTACACTAGCTTGTCCGTCCTCTTTTAGAATACTGCTGTGCGGTGTTGGATCCTTACCAGATAGGACTGGCGGAGTACATGGAAAAAGTTCAAAGAAGGGCAGCACTTTTTGTATTATCGCGAAATAGGGGAGAGAGTGTCACTGAAATGATACAGGATTTGGAATGGACATCATTGAAACAAAGGTGTCTTTCGTTGCGGAGGAATCTTATCACGAAATTCGAATCACCAACTTTCTCCTCCGAATGCGAAAATATTTTGTTGACACCGATCTACACAGGGATGAACGATCACCACGATAAAATAAGGAAAATGAGAGCTCGTACGGAAAGATATAGGTGTTCATTCTTTCCGCGCGCTATGCGAGATTGGAATAATAGAGAATTGTAAAGGTGATTCGATGAACCCTCTGCCAGGCACTTAAATGTGATTTGCAGAGTATCCGTGTGGATTTAGACATGTAGATGCGGAAGTTCTTGTGATAGGGCGTTCCATTCCACCGCCAGTGGGGTTGGAAATTGGTGGATAGTCATTGGTGCTCGTGGACATGCTAAAATACGTATCCCCAACGCACCCCAAATCTGTTCGATGGGTTTTAAGCCGAGGGAACGAGAAGGCCAGTCCATTCGCAGAATATCCTGTCGTTCCAACAGCTCCTTCACCGGCACAATTCAGTGCAGTCGCGCATAGTCCTCAATAACAATGAAGTGAGGGCAGAATGCGCCTCTGAAGAGGGGCTGTTTTGCACAGCAGTGTATATCTCCACTCCACGAGCTCCCTCATAATGAGTGGCGGACATTGACATATGGACCACTGTCACTTACAACCATCTTCTAAAGAGAAGGCCGCGGTGCGCTCGGTGTGAAGTCACACCATTTTCCTGTACAGTTGTGAATGGTACGCGGGAAAAACAATTGTTGGTAAGCCTGCCTGTCAACTCGCGTATCTCTAATTTTGCCTTCATGGACTTTTCATGAATTATACCCAGGAGTGAGTAGCATATTTGTTTACTCTTCGTGAAATGTACGCTCTCGATGAACAGTAAACCAAATCGTTATGAGGAATGCCTCTCTTGTGGAGTTCTCTAAGCAGCTCACAAGGGGACCTCGCCTACTCGTCGTAACTGGTTTCGTCCAAATTTATGACATAACAGTGCTGGGCAGAAACGAAAGTGACAGAAGTGGAAGCTCTATGTCTCCAAGCGCTGAGAAAATAATAACATTTGTGGCGCGGGTCGGGCGAGGCATGAGACATTATGTTAGGGAAGCGATTTGCGCAGCGAAAAGAGTACAGAACTATAATCCAAGGGTCGTGCCGTCGAGTCCCTATGTAGAAACACTTTTGTTTTAAATTTCTACATTGTTTATACTGCAAAAAAGTAATGCTCAATACATTGTCTTTATTAATATTTGAGAATGTACGTTTGGAGCGCACAAACCATTACCTAGTCTCAGAGATTAAATAATTGTCATCTCCTTGTAATCGAAACACAAGGCTTCACTTACCTACACTCATGCTCATAAATTAAGAATAATTGCACAATGTGGTGCCACACAACGTGGCAGTACACAAAACTGGCGCTAATAGCATAGGCACATAGGGAACACACGCGACACAGATCTGTAAGTGCACGGTATTGGTGATAAGTTGAGAAACCCGTCCCGAAACACATGTGCTGTAAAACGCCATTGTTTCCTGCGCATATACCCCGACATCAATGATCACCATGCACACATACAAAGGCCGCACAACGGGTTGGCACACTCTGGATCAAGTGGTCGAGCAGCTGCTGGGGTATAGCCTCCCATTCTTGCACCAGTGCCTGTCGGAGTTCTGAAGTGTCCTAGGGGTTTGAAGACGTGCAGCGATACGTCGACCGAGAGCATCCCAGATGTGCTCGATGGGGTTTAGGTCTGGAGAACAGGCAGGTCTTTCCATTCGCCTGATATCTTCTGTTTCAAGGTACTCCTCCACGATGGCAGCTCGGTGGGTCCGTGCGTTATCATCCATCAGGAGGAAGGTTGGACCCACTGCATCCCTGAAAAGGCGGACATACTGGTGCAAAATGACGTCCCGATACACCTGACCTGTTACAGTTCTTCTGTCAAAGACATATAGGGGTGTTCGAGCACTAATCATAAACCCACCCCACACAATCAAACCACGACCTCCATACAGGTCCCTTTCAAGGACATTAAGGAGTTGGTATCTGGGTCCTGGTTCACGCCAGATGAAAACCCGGCGACAATCACTGTTCAAACTATACCTGGACTCGTCCATGAACATAACCTGAGACCACTGTTTCAATGACCATGTACTGTGTTCTTGACGTCAGACTTTACAGGCTCTCCTGTGACCAGGGGTCAGTGGAATGCACCTTGCAGGTCTCCGGGCGAATAAACCATGTCTGTTCAGTTGTCTGTAGACTGTGCGTCTGGAGACAACTGTTCCAGTGGCTGCGGTAAGGTCCCGAGCAAGGCTACCTGCAGTACTCCGTGGCCGTCTGCGGGCACTGATGGTGAGATATCGGTCTTCTTGTGATGTTGTACACTGTGGACGTCCCGTACTGAAGCGCTTGGACACGTTTCCTGTCTGCTGGAATCGTTGCCATAATCTTGAGATCACACTTTGTGGCACGCGGAGGGCCCGTGCTACGACCTGCTGTGTTTGACCAGCCTCCAATCGCCCTAGTATTCTATCCCTCATAATGTCAGAAATATGTCTTCTTTTAGCCATTTTCAACACACAGTCACCATTAGCACGTCTGAAAACGTCTGCAAACTTACTCGCTGCACCGTACTCTGACATGCACCAACACACCTCTACGTATGTGGACTGCTGCCAGCGCCACCGTGCGACGACCACAGGTCAAATACACCGCATCATCATACCTCGACGTGATTTAAATCCGCAAACTGCCCACCAGAGCGTTGTTTCACCATGTATCAGCATTATCAATTTATGAGCATGAGTGTAGTATCCTATCTGGACCCACCCGCAAAACGGAAACATTCGCAAACTCCTGTACTGCTGCCATTCATCTTGGGAACGACCTACCCTGCACTCTGCGCCCTGTCGATTTTAAGTGGGAACTGACGCACTTCATTCCATCACCCTCGTCACACATTCCCCAAAAAGTAACGTACATGGCCAAATTCCCCTTTGTCAAATAGTAGACCCAACGCTCTTTTGTTTTGCCAGTTACGCTTCTTCATCTACATTTAGATCAATACTCCGCAAGCCACCTGACGGTATGTGGTAAAGGGTACTTCTGGTACCATTAACTGATGCCCCTTTCCCTGCTCCATTCGCAAATGGCGCGTGAGAGAATGGGTGTCGGTAGGCTTCTGTATTAGTGAAAGACATCCATTTTTTGAGTACATCTTTCATCAGAGCCTAGCCTATCATCTAGATATGGTATTTTATGTTATGGACTGGCAAGACAGCCAATCCACAGTGACGGGTAGCCGAAAGGCACGCGTTTAAGCTCACGCAGGCTGGCGTGAGGTCTGGAACTGGACAAGGTAATTAATATAGCCAATAACGCACGTAGCTGCTGGAATACTTAAGTTTAATCCACAATTGGTGAACATCGGTCTGACGGTACATGCATCACAAGATAAATAGCAATTGATAATGGCGCCTTGCTAGGTTGTAGCAAATGACGTAGCTGAAGGCTATGCTAACTATCGTCCCGGCAAATGAGAACGTAATTTGTCAGTGAACCATCGCTAGCACAGTCGGCTGTACAACTGGGGCGAGTGCTAGCAAGTCTCTCTAGACCTGCCGTGTGGCGGCGCTCGGTCTGCAATCACTGATAGTGGCGACACGCGGGTCCGACGTATACTAGCGGACCGCGGCCGATTTAAAGGCTACCACCTAGCAAGTGTGGTGTCTGGCGGTGACTACACATTTTATACTGAAGCTACAAAGAAACTGATATAGGCATGCGTATTCAAAAACAGAGATATGTAAACAGGCAGAATGCGGCACAACAAGTATCTGGCGCAGTTATTAGATCGGCTACTGCTGCTACAATGGCAGGTTATCAAGAATTAAGTGAGTTTGAATGTGATGTTATAGGAGGCGCATGAGCGATAGCACACAGCTTCTCGGAGGTAGCGATGAAGTGGGGCCTTTCCCTTACGGCCTTTTCACGAGTGTACCGTGAGTATTAGAAACGGTAAAACATCAAATCTCAAGCATCGCTGCACCCGGAAAAACATCCTGCAAGAACTTGACCAACGACATCTGAACAGAATCGTTCAACGCGACAGAAGTGCAACCCTTCCGCAAATTGCTGCAGATTTCAGTGCTGGGCCACCAACAAGTGTCAGCGTGCGAACCATTCAACCAAACATCGTCGATATGGTATTTCGGAGCCGGAGGCCCAATCGTGAACCTTTAAGGACTGTACGACACAAAGCATTACGCCTCGTCTGGGCCCGTCAACACCGACATTGATGTCTGGAAACATACTGCCTGGTCGGACGCGTCTCGTTTCAAATTGTATCGATCGGATGGACGTGCACGGGAGTGACATGCGGACCCTGATACCTCTAGATTCGACTCTGACAGGGGACACGTACGTATGCATCCTGTCTCATCACCTGCATCCATTCATGTCCATTGTGCATTCCGACGGACTCGGGCATTTCCAGCAGGATAATGCGACACCCCACACGTCCAGAATTGTTACAGAGTAGCTGCAGGAACACTCTTCTGAGTTTAAGAACTTCTGCTTGGGACCAAACTCCACAGAAAAGAACATTATTGAGTATACCTGGGATGCCTTGCAACGTGCTGTTCAGAAGAGATCTCCACCCCCTCGTACTCTTACGGATTTATAGACAATCCTGCAGGATTAATGGTGTCAGTTCCCTCCAGACATTAGTCGAGTGCATGCCACGCCATGTTGCGGCACTTCCGTGTTCTCGCGTGAGCCCTACACGGTATTAGGCAGGTGTACCAGTTTCTTTGGCTCTTCAGTGTTTCATTTTCATATGCCATTTTATCATTTTCCCCTCTGACCCATGCCTAAAAAAAGTGATCTGTGGGTTATGTCTTTTATTTAATCCTGATTTTCCCTTTATGATCAGCAGCTTCTACTATGTGAGCACTCCGTGTCTTGTATGAAATCCATTCACTTAGTCTGGCTGTGGGTTTAGGCGAATTTCCACTCTCTCCAAGCTTAGAAACGGAGGGCTGAACGGTTGGAATGCACAGGACAATAGCAGGGAGAGGAGTGGCAGAGCAAAGAGAGACATGGTAGCAGAGGACATCAACCATCTTTGCCTTGGTGAGCGTGACTTGGGGCACGTAGGTGGAATGATCTTTCCCGAATAATTTGTGGGTGCGTGTTTCGATTGGTTGCTGGATGTTTGCGGTAGAAGTTTCGAGATCTTTGTATAAAATTTGTCCATTCAAAGCAGGTGGCCAAGGAACCCACCGGGCGCGCTTTGAACGTGATCTGACTGAGCCGTCGCGTTGCACACGGAAACTAGAGCTGTGATTGGTCGGAAGGTGCGCAAAAAAGTGTGTCCACTCACGCGTGTAGAGGAGCGGTCGGGCAGTTGAAGACTGGATGTGCTACAGGCTGGGCGCATATGAGATGCCGTAGGCTGATGGGGACACGCTGTGCAGCTGTTCCAAGAGGCAGAATGAGACGTGATGCAAGTGCTTGCTGGCACACGGGTAGTGACGATCATAGCTTGTTTGTTGTCACAGTTCTTTGTATCAACCTCTTTCCGAATTGCTGATGTCTTTACCACGTGTGTCATAAGCTAAATTCCTGACACCGCTCTGTTTTAGGCTGAGAAGTGTGCTCCTTCTCTTGTTTAAATTACTGTAACTCGCATCAATTTTTCTCTCGTCCTGCTACTGTCCCGTGGACATCGGTTAACGAAGCGTTAAGTTTATCAGAATGGCGAATTTCTGTTATGAGTAATAACAGTTTTCTCTCTTGTTCTTTGCCCTTAGCAATACTTATCTACGCTGCAGCATGCTGGATCATGCACAAAATTATAAAATCCTTTCCCTTGTTGCCATAGAGACATCCGCCGCGCCCCAAGCTGATCAATTTATCTGATCATTGTATCATGTCTGCATCTCCTAAGAGACAGGAGCAAGTAAGAATATTGTTTATGATGCAATTAAACTTCATTCATGTATAAGTAACTTCAATAAATCCTGAGGTTTATATTAAATCTTTTACTTCAAGCCTCCCAGGTCGTTTTTAGGATACTGCTCAACTTGTTTTCGTTCCCATAAGGCGATAATATGCTGCTTGATTCAAGGTAAAAAAAATTCCTTGCATGCTTTCAGGGCGTAAATTTATCCTACTTTAACCAGTCACAGAGTGGCCGTTGCACTTATAGGGCACAACACCAGCATCAGTGGATGTTATAAAAAGTGCAATAGGGACTGGTAGTTAACATATTCAAATCCAATTTTTGCCTATTCTTAACCAAAATCACAGATTAAGTTCATTAGTTTACCGTTAGATCACTCCATACTACATAGAAACATAGCAGGCGCCTCATATTATCTCTAATTTCTCAAATTTTGTTGTTGTGGGCATTTCCCGAGATGTACATCTACATCTACGTGATTACTATGCTATTGACAATAAAGTGCCTGGCAGACGAACCAATAAACCACCTTCATGCTGTCTCTCTACCGTTCCATTCTCAAACGGCACGCTGGAAAAACGAGCACTTAAATTTTTCTGTGCGAGCCCTGATTTCCCTTATTTTATCGTGATGATCATTTCTCCCCTATGTAGGTGGATGCCAACAGAATGTTTTCGCAATCGGAGGAGAAAACTGGTGATTGAAATTTCATGAGAAATCCCGCCGCAACGGAAAACGCCCTTGTTTTAATGATTGCCTCTCCAATTCACGTATCATGTCTGTGACACTATCTCCCCTATTTCGCGATAATGCAAAACGAGTTGCCCTTCTTTGTACTTTTTCGATGTCATTCATCAGTCCAACCTGATGCGGATCCCACACCGCACAGCAAAACTACAGAATAGTGCGGACAAGCGTGGTGTAAGCAGTCTCTTTAGTAGACCTGTTGCACCTTCTAAGTGTTCTGCCAATGAATTGCAGTCTTTGGTTTGCTCTACCCACTATATGATCTATGTGATCGTTCCAACTTAGGTTATTTGTAATTGTAATCCTTAAGTATTTAGTTGAATTTACAGCCTTCAGATTTGTGTGACTTGTAGCGTAATCGAAATTTAGCTGATTTCTTTTAGCACTCATGTGAATAACATCACACTTTTCCTTATTCAGGGTCAATTGACACTTTTCGCACCATACAGATATCTTACCTAAATCATTTTGCAAGTTGTTTTGATCATCTGATGACTTTACAAGACAGTAAATGACAGCATCATCTGCAAACAATCTAAGATACACTCCTGGAAATTGAAATAAGAACACCGTGAATTCATTGTCCCAGGAAGGGGAAACTTTATTGACACATTCCTGGGGTCAGATACATCACATGATCACACCGACAGAACCACAGGCACATAGACACAGGCAACAGAGCATGCACAATGTCGGCAATAGTACAGTGTATATCCACCTTTCGCAGCAATGCAGGCTGCTATTCTCCCATGGAGACGATCGTAGAGATGCTGGATGTAGTCCTGTGGAACGGCTTGCCATGCCATTTCCACCTGGCGCCTCAGTTGGACCAGCGTTCGTGCTGGACGTGCAGACCGCGTGAGACGACGCTTCATCCAGTCCCAAACATGCTCAATGGGGGACAGATCCGGAGATCTTGCTGGCCAGGGTAGTTGACTTACACCTTCTAGAGCACGTTGGGTGGCACGGGATACATGCGGACGTGCATTGTCCTGTTGGAACAGCAAGTTCCCTTGCCGGTCTGGGAATGGTAGAACGATGGGTTCGATGACGGTTTGGATGTACCGTGCACTATTCAGTGTCCCCTCGACGATCACCAGTGGTGTACGGCCAGTGTAGGAGATCGCTCCCCACACCATGATGCCGGGTGTTGGCCCTGTGTGCCTCGGTCGTATGCAGTCCTGATTGTGGCGCTCACCTGCACGGCGCCAAACACGCATACGACCATCATTGGCACCAAGGCAGAAGCGACTCTCATCGCTGAAGACGACACGTCTCCATTCGTCCCTCCATTCACGCCTGTCGCGACACCACTGGAGGCGGGCTGCACGATGTTGGGGCGTGAGCGGAAGACGGCCTAACGGTGTGCGGGACCGTAGCCCAGCTTCATGGAGACGGTTGCGAATGGTGCTCGCCGATACCCCAGGAGCAACAGTGTCCCTAATTTGCTGGGAAGTGGCGGTGCGGTCCCCTACGGCACTGCGTAGGATCCTACGGTCTTGGCGTGCATCCGTGCGTCGCTGCGGTCCGGTCCCAGGTCGACGGGCACGTGCACCTTACGCCGACCACTGGCGACAACATCGATGTACTGTGGAGACCTCACGCCCCACGTGTTGAGCAATTCGGCGGTACGTCCACCCGGCCTCCCGCATGCCCACTATACGCCCTCGCTCAAAGTCCGTCAACTGCACATACGGTTCACGTCCACGCTGTCGCGGCATGCTACCAGTGTTAAAGACTGCGATGGAGCTCCGTATGCCACGGCAAACTGGCTGACACTGACGGCGGCGGTGCACAAATGCTGCGCAGCTAGCGCCATTCGACGGCCAACACCGCGGTTCCTGGTGTGTCCGCTGTGCCGTGCGTGTGATCATTGCTTGTACAGCCCTCTCGCAGTGTCCGGAGCAAGTATGGTGGGTCTGACACACCGGTGTCAATGTGTTCTTTTTTCCATTTCCAGGAGTGTATTTACTTAGATTGTCTCCTATGTCGTTAATATAGATCAGGAACAATAGAGGGCCAGTAACACTTCCTTGGAGAACGCCGGATATTACTTCTGTTTTAATCGATGACTTTGCTTCTATTACTACGATCTGTGACCTGTCTGACAGGAAATCACGAATCGAGCCGCACAACTGAGGTGATACTCCGCAGGCACGCACTTTAGTTACAAGACGCTTGTGTCGAAAGCTTTCTGGAAATCGAAAAATATGGAATCTATTTGACATCGCCTGTCGACAGCACTTATTACTTCATGAGTATAAAGAGCTTGTTGTGTTTCACAAGAACGATACTTTCTGAAACCGTGCTATGTGTCAATAAATCGTTTTATTCGAGGTACTTCCTGATGTTCGAATACAATATATGTTCCAAAACCCTACTGCAAATCGACGTTAGTGATATAGGCCCTAAATTCAGCGGATTACTCCTACTTCCCTTTTTGGGTATTCGTGTGACTTGAGCAATTTTCCAGTCTTTAGGTACGGATCTTTCTGTGAGCGAGTGGTTGTATATAATTGCTAAATACCAACAAGTAATACGTTGTCCGTTTCTTCCCGGAAAGTACTCTCCCGAAATTTCAGCAGTAAACATATCCGTGTTGCGTAACGCCTCTCTTGTAGCGTCTGCCATTGGAGTCTGTTGAGCATCTGTGTAACGTTCTCGCACCTACCAGACGATCCCGTGAAGAAAAGCGCCGTTCTTCGTTGGATCTTCTCCATCTCTTTCATCAGTCGTACCTGGCAAGGGTCCCAGATTGATGAACAGTACTCAAGAATCAGTGGAAGAACCAAGTTGTAAGCCACTTCTTTCGTAGTTGAGTTACTTTTCCTTACGATTCTTCCTATGAGTCTCAATATGGTATCTGCTACTCCCACTATTCGTTTTATGTGGTCATTCCAATTATGTTTGTCCTGGACAGTTACCATAGACATCGTTTCCAGCAATTTGTCATCAGCAGTGTAGTAACACAGTAGTGAATTTCTTTTTCAATGTATGCGCAATATGTTACATTTATTTACGTTCAGGGTCAACTGCCAGAGCCAGCACGAAGCAGGTCACTCTGCAAATCTATACCGTCTTCTAGCGTCGCTACTTTCTTATAAATAGCTGCATCATTTGCGAACAATTTTGAACAGCTTCCGACACTCGCTACTGTATCGTTGATATACGTTTTAATCGAGAACGGTTCTGTTGCACTTCTTTGGGATATTCCGGAAGTTACCTTTACCCCTGTCGATTTTTTCCGTTACGAACGACGTGTTGAGTTCTGTCTGCAAGGAAGTTTTGAATCCAGTCCCAAATCTGGTCCGATACTAGGTAAGCTCTTATTTTTTTCCACAAAACAGCAGTGCGAGACACTGTCAAATGCCTTCCTGATGTCATGGAATACGACATAGACCTGAGCGCACCAATCTCTAGCACTATGGATATCACTGAGGAAAACAATGAGGTGATTTTCGTAGGATCTCTGCTTGCGGGAGTAATGTTAATTTTTATAGAGAAGCCTTTCGTTTCCCAAAAACTTCATAATTATTAATTCTTTTCGTTTCTCTCTCAGTCATATTACTTTCTTTATCCTTATCTTCGTTAACTGTGTGTCATCACGTCCATCCTTATCTCTCTCTCTCTCTCTCTCTCTCTCTTCCCACCCAATCCTATCACGTGCGTTTCCGCAAGCGCTCATAGTTTAAACATACCTTCTTGTAATTTATATTTATTGTTGCATTTATCATGAAACAATGTAAATTGAGTCTTTTCTGCATTATTGTAATTTCTCAATGTTGTGTTCCACAAGAGATGAGATGTAACACATAACATGCTTATCTTAATATGTGTAACCAGTAAACCTTATATTCTTTAAACAATCGAACTATCATGCATGAAACAGCTTCAAACGCCCGATTACAAATGAGTTAATGTGTTAAATATTTGACGTTAAGTATGTGAGCGATAACAAGTTTAGAAGAGGTTTGAATTGTGCTTGAAGTTTGTTGGTAGTCGCTAAGTGTTCTCAATGCGAAACACTGGATGAATGTAATCTCGGTAACTTGCGCTCCATTTCAAGCAGAAGCAAATTTTTCACGCATCTCAACGTTTACGATGTCATATCTCCTGAACTAAATGTCGTACAATGATATAAGTTTGCAGTGCATTAAGTGGTACATGTGGAGACTGTCAGCAAAGTATGTTGCGAGAATCGATACTAAAGAAGTAATAAATTAAAATGCCATGCTTTATGCTGAAATTTTACTGCATAACAGCGAAAATTTAGTAATCGATAAACGTTTTTCCTTTCATCATTTTGTGAGACGTGTCAGCCAGAAAAAGTTTTATAAAGGCTTGCAGTCATTGGTAAAGTTTGTTTGAAGTCGCCAAGTGTTCTCATTCTCAAATAGTGGATGAATAGCCTCCGGTTATTTGCGAGCCATCAGTTAGGCTGGCTCAAGCCAAACACACAGTTTCTAACATTAATGCTTGTCTTACAGCTTTAAAGATTTAAAATAAGATTATACGGTCTGTTGAATAGCTTACGACAGAATTTTAAACTATCGAACACGGTCAATATAAGGCGCAATGTAAGGACAAATGTAAGGATGTAGAGGCGCATATCACTAGGGGTAAGATAGATACTGCCTACAGGAAAATTAAAGAGACCTTTGGAGAAAAGAGAACCACTTGCATCAATACAAGAGCTCAGATGGAAACCCAGTTCCAAGCAAAGGAGGGAAAGCAGAAAGGTGGAAGGAGTATATAGCGGGTCTTTACAAGGGCGACGTTCTTGAGGATAATATTATAGAAATGGAAGAGAATGTAGATGAAGATGAAATGGGAGATATGATATTGCGTGAAGAGTTTGACAGAGCACTGAAAGACTTAAGTCGAAACAAAGCCCCGCGAGTAAACAACATTCCATTAGAACTACTGACAGCCTTGGGAGAGCCAGCCTTGACAAAACTCTACCATCTAGTGAGCAAAATGTATGAGACAGACAAAATACCCTCGGACTTCAAGAAGAATACAATAATTCCAATCCCACAGAAAGCAGGTGTTGACAGATGTGAAAATTACCGAACTGTCAGGTTAATAATCCATGGCTGCAAAATAGTAACACGAATTCTTTACAGACGAATGGAAAGACTGGTAGAAGCCGACATCTGGGAAGAACAGTTTGGATTCCGTAGAAATGTTGGAACACGTGAGGCAGTACTAACCCTACTACTTATCTTAAAAAATAGATTAAGGAAAGGCAAACCTACGTCTAGCATTTGTAGATTTAGAGAAAGCTTTTGACAATGTTGACTGAAATAATCTTTCAAATTTTGTTGGTAGCAGGGGTAAAATACAGGGAGCATAAGGCTGTTTACAATTTGTACAGAAACCGGATGGCAGTTATAAGAGTCGAGGGACATGAAAGGGAAGCAGTAATTGGGAAGGGAGTGAGACAGGGTTGTAGCCTCTCCCCGATGTTATTCAATCTGTATATTGAACAAGCAGTAAAGGAAACAAAAGAAAAATTCGGAGTAGGTATTAAAATCCATGGAGAAGAAATAAAAACTGTGAGGTTCGCTGATGACATTGTAATTCTGTCAGAGACAGCAGGGGCAGTTGAACGGAATGGACAGTGTCTTGAAAGGAGGATATAAGATGAACATCAACAAAGAGGATATAGGATAATGGAATGTAGTCGAATTAAATCGGGTGATGCTGCGGGAATTAGATTAGGAAACGAGAAGCTTAAGAAGTAAATGAGTTTTGCTATTTGGGGAGCAAAATAACTGATGATAGTCGAAGTAGAGAGGATATAAAATGTAGACCGTCAATGGCAAGGAAAGCGTTTCTGAAGAAGAGAAATTTGTTAACATCGAGTATAGATTGAAGTGTCAGGAAGTCGTTTCTGAAAGTATTTGTATGGAGTGTAGCCATGTATGGAAGTGAAACCTGGACGATAAATAGTTTGGACAAGAAGAGAATAGAAGCTTTCGAAATGTGGTGCTACAGAAGAATACTGAAGATTAGATGGGTAGAATACATAACTAATGAGGAGGTATTGAATAGAATTGGAGAGGAGAAATTTGTGGCACAGCTTGACTAGAAGAAGGGATCGGTTGGTAGGGCATATTCTGAGGCATCAAGGGATCACCAATTTAGTATTGGAGGGCGGCGTGGAGGGTAAAAATCGTAGAGATGAATAAACTAAGCAGATTCAGAAGGATGTAGGTTGCAGTAGGTACTGGGAGATGAAGAAGCTTGCACGGGATTGAGTAGCGTGGAGAGCTGCATCAAACCAGTCTCTGGGCTGAAGGCCACAACACGAGCAAGGCGCAATACTGAAAATAAAATTTTTGTCGCCCCTGGAAACCGTTAGATAGGCAAAATAAAACTGCAAATGGGTTCCGCGTTCTGGGATAGTCTATGAGTAATACAAATGTGAAATGTATGGAATGCCTGGTTAGATGTCACAGAGGGACCGAATAACCTAATTTTGTCAGATTAAATAAATTAATAAAAAAATGAAAAAAAGCTTAAAGAAGGGAACGCTGTACCATCCTACTCAGCGAAACAATTTGGAGCAAAGAGTTTTGTATTTCGACGTTCTTTTGTTATCTTCTGCTTCAATCTCATTATGAAATAAGAGCGTCTGAATAGATGTCTGTGACCCATTTACTGAATTAACGTTAAAACCAATTCCTGTTTTGTAGAACGCAGTCGGCCGCTGACGGATCACAACGACACCCACTCTTGCACTTTCTCGTCCGACTGAAACGGACTTCCATGCATGCCTTTCGTTGAGACACCAAAGATAAGAAACTCACACGTTAAAACTGCCCGGCTCCACGGAGCATGTTGTAGTGTTTCCCAACCAAATCGCTAAAACGTGGCCTACGTCCGACTGGCAGCGAGGGAGCGGGCGTTACCTTGCAACAGGATAAATCCGTCCGACAGCATTCCGATAATCCGACGGCAAACGCCAAAGCCAGCGATGGAAACATCCCACATCTCTCCGACCAAACAAATCCCAAGCTGTCCGCACAAGTTCCTGTAAGGTCACGATGACCGTTTTCTTTGAGTGGACGGGCCCTCTGCTCGTCGAGTTCTTCGAGTGCGGAGCCATATTCAAAGCGCAGCGCTATGAAGACACTTCTCAGGAAAATGCGACACGCCATAAAGTCAAAATGCTCAGGAGGACGGAATCATCCTGTCGCACGATAACATCCTACCCCACACTGCCAATCGGACGAAGGCTAAGCTAGAGCGATTTGGGTGGGAAATACACTACTGGCCATTAAAATTGCTACACCAAGAAGAACTGCAGATGATAAATGGGTATTCATTGGACAAATATATTATACTAGAACTGACATGTGATTACATTTTCAGGCAGTTTGGGTGCATAGATCCTGAGAAATCAGTACCCAGAACAACCACCTCTGGCCATAATAACAGCCTTGATACGCCTGGACATTGAGTCAAACAGAGCTTGGATAGCGTGTACAGGCACAGCTGCCCATGCAGCTTCAACACGATTCCACAGTTCATCAAGAGCAGTGACTGGCGTATTGTGACGAGCCAGTTGCTCGGCCACCATTCACCAGACGTTTTCAATTGGTGAGAGATCTCGAGAATGTGCTGGCCAGCGCAGCAGGCGAACATTTTCTGTATCCAGAAAGTCCCATACTGGACCTGCAACATGCAGTCCTGCATTATCCTGCTGAAATGTAGGGTTTCGCAGGAATGGGTTGAAGGGTAGAGCCACGGGTAGTAACACATCTGAAATGTAACGTCCACTGTTTAAAGTGCCGTCAATGCGAACAAGAGGTGACCGAGACGTGTAACCAATGGCACCCCATACCATCACGCCGGGTGATACGCCAGTATGGCGATGACGAATACACGCTTCCAATGTGCGTTCACCGCGATGTCGCCAAACATGGATGCGACCATCATGATGCTGTAAACAGGACCCGGATTCATCCGAAAAAAATGACGCTTTCCCGTTCGTACAGCCAGGTTCGTCATTGAGTACACCATCATAGGCCCTCCTGTCTGTGATGCAGCGTCAAGGGTGATGCGACCATCATGATCCTGTAAACAGAACCTGGATTCATCCCAAAAAAAAAAAAAAAAACGTTTTTCCATTCGTGCATCCAGGTTCGTCGTTGAGTACACCATCGCAGGCGCTCCTGTCTGTGATGCAGCGTCAAGGGTAACCGCAGCCATGGTCTCCGAGCTGATAGTCCATGCTGCTGCAAACGTCGTCGAACTGTTCGTGTAGATGGTTGTTGTCTTGCAAACGTCCCCATCTGTTGACTCAGGGATCGAGACGTGGCTGCACGATCCGTTACACCCATGCGGATAAGATGCCTGTCATCTCAACTGCTAGTGATACGAGTCCGTTGGGATCCAGCACGGCGTTCCGTATTACCCTTCTGAACCCACCGATTCCGTATTCTGCTAACAGTCATTGGATCTCGACCAACGCGAGCAGCAATGTCACGATATGATAAATCGCAATCGCGATAGGCTGCAATCCGATCTTTATCAAAGAAGGCAACGTGATGGTACGCATTTCTCCTCCTTACACGAGGCATCACAACAACGTTTCACCAGGCAACGCCGGTGAACTGCTATTTGTGTATGAGAAATCGGTTGAAAACTTCCTTCATGTCAGCACGTTGTAGGTGTCGCCACCGGCGCCAACCTTGTGTGAATGCTCTGAAAAGCTAATCATTTGCATATCACAACATCTTCTTCCCGTCGGTTAAATTTCGCGTCTGTAGCACGTCATGTTCGTGGTGTAGCAATTTTAGTGGCCAGTAGTGTACTACAACATCCTCCGTACAGCCCGGATCTTTCACTGTGAGCTTTTCACATCCTTGGCGATCTGAAGATAGACATGCGTGGACGTTGGTTTAACTCGGACGAGGAAGTGCAAGTGTGGATGCGATTGTGATTCCGTCATCGACAGACCGCGTTTTACTAAACAGGAATCAATCGTTTGGTCTGGAGTGGGATAAATGTCTTACCGCGTGTGGCGACTGGTGATTACTTTTGAATGGAACCATTCCACGGTCCCGCTTTGGCAGGTGTTCGGTGTTCATTTGCCTACTGCTTCTAACAATCCGATCGTGTACTCTGTCCCTAATGACATCGATGTCGACGGAACGTTAATCTTCCTTCCTTTTGTATCTACGAACATATGATATGTTTTGGACGGTACATCAATCAACCGACTGAACCTAGAACCACACGAAGGAAAGCGCTCTAGAGACAGCCATGAGCAATTTCCCCCACTTTCTATAATTTTTGTCGCTGTTAGACATAACGTTGTGTTTCGTGCAGGATTTGAAATTATTTCACGTTTTATGCTTTTAAGTTCTGTATAATTTATTAAGAAATTTCGTATATATTACTAATTCTTCAGTTACAAGGTTTTATATTGAGTAAAATTCTATACATTTTAAGAAGCAATTATTTAATGTGTGGACGATTGAACCATACTTCGTCGTTCGCGCACCATCTTGTACCTTGAAACGGAGGAAGGTAGAACATGTGATATTTGCAAATGAGCTACATTTCTCTGATGTTTTAACAACCTTACTTGTCTTGAAAACAGAAATTTATGTTAGTTTCCAGTACTTTCTGGTTCGAAGTGTGCTTAACTTCTAACTGGTTCTTGATAATACTTATACTTAATTTTACTTCACTTACTGATCATTGGTTCGTAATAGAGCGATAATGTAATAATAGACGATTGAATACAGTATTGACAATATTTTCTAAATTGCAACGCTTTTCAACCTCAACAGTATTTTTGTTCCTAAGTTCATGATCATGTTGTACTTTGGAATATGTTTCACATTTGAAAAAAATCTGAATTTTCCTGACTAATTTTTGTAATTTCTGAGAAATCTAGGAGCGCATAAACTTCAGTTACAGGGGTGGCTAGAGGCGAAATTCTGGAAAGTGTACCATGGTACAACCCTGCCTCCTATTGTATACTACGATTTCAGTCCGGAAAATGAAGAATGCGTGCAGGAGATGTAGAGAAATTGATGTAAACAACTGAAGAAATTCAAAATAAGCTACTGTTTCTATCTTAACAAGTAAGGACGAAATTTAGGCAGCTATGAGCACTTTTCTAAACCAGCTTTTTCCAACTGACAATGAATATTTCTGGTAACAATTGGACATGGTAATGAATAACAAGGAGATAAACTAGAAAAAAAATATATTTGAAAGCACTGAAGGACGTAGACATACCTATTACCTTCATTTAGCACCTTCATAGATCGAAGGGAACAAGTTGTTGCTGCTCTAAACGTTCCTAGAATGCAGGTATAGCTATTATTATCAGATGAATGAAGTTTAGGTTTTTTTTTATATTCGTGAGGAACACTCCCCCACCCCCGCAGTTAGCTCCATAGCATCTGAACTCTTACAAATCAACCCACATCGCTCTTGGGCGACCTGCGGCATACTTCTATTTAATGTCTCTCCGAGTCGATATTGCTTCGGTTGCATTTGAGTTTTGTCTTCTCATTTAAATGGATGTGTTGTTGCTGCCCCAAAATTAGACACACTGTTAATCTTGGTAAAGGCAGACACTCACAGAGACAAATAAAGAAAACAACAAAGCAACATCTCGTGGCTCCTAAAGTATTTGGCATTGTTGGCTGTCCTCCAAGGCCAGGCATTGCTCTCCGAGATGGAAAGAGCTTTGTCTGCGCTCCGAGGCGCGTTCCAGGGCACAGAGAAACGCACTGGCAACTGAGTGTGGGTACGACACGAGAGAAACGGAACAGAGTTGATACACCAGAAAAAGATTTAAGGGGGCAACGTTCATGAAATACACACACTAATTTAAAAATGCATTAAATCCATAGTTCTGAAGATACGTCCATGAAATTTTGTAACATGCTTTACATGAAATTAACGTATTTACTGTCAAGTTCCTCGGATTATATACATCTAACTTATTTATGTAATTTAAAAATTTTATCTTCAAAAAATAGCATACGAACTTTTTCTCAGAAACTATTCGAGGGATTTCTACAAAATTTTCTCTGTTTAATATCTTTGCATACAGTGAACGTTTCTCATGAGGCTTTTTGAATATATCGAATAGGCGAATTTTAATAATTTTTAATTACGATTTTGTAAGTATAACTTAAAATTCGTGCAAAATTCCAAGCACTTTTCCCCGTATCTCAGCCAATACTCAGACTTGTAAGATTTACTCTTGAGACAACGTTTATTGGGTTTATAGAAAAAAGTGTACAAATTTTCATAAGTCTAGCCTTCATAGATTCTGAGAGAAAGATACATAAACTTTCTAACAAATATGATTTCCAGGAAATGCAGCTTAAAGTTCAACCTAAAGTTTTTTTCTTATGTCAGCTCTTCAGAAGAACCCAGATCTGTACTCGTTTCCTCTTTCCGTTCAAGGATTCTCTTCTGGTTCTAGTTTTTTGCCTTCTTTCCGTTGCCAGGTCTTCAACTGACTGTTCAGCTGCAGAGAGGCGCGGTAAATCTATTTTTCTCAAGATGTCTTGCGTGAAATTTCCTGTCTTGAAGGCCGTCTTCTCTGATACCTTCATCCTCCCTAAGTTTCCTTCATTAAGTACAAGAACTGCATCATAAGTTGTAATTCTGACAACTGTAACAGATGAAAATGTGAGCCGCGCGGGATTAGCCGAGCGGTCTAGGCGCTGCAGTCGCTGACTGTGCGGTTGGTCCCGGCGGAGGTTCTCGTCCTTGGGATAATTTAGGTAAAGTAGTGTGTAAGCTTAGGGACTGATGACCTTAGCAGTTAAGTCCCATAAGATTTCACACACATTTGAAAATTTTTTGAAAGTGTGATTTTAAGGCATCGTTTCCATACGAGGGAATTTAGAGACTCATTTGGATTCCGGGTTTTGGCATTAACACACTTTTCTGAAAGTTCAGGTTCGGCCAGAAGCCTGTGAATGAGCTTAACATCCAGGATACAAGTTGAAAGCCTCTCGCCGTGACTATATGGGTTGTTATCCCTCTGAGCCTGTAGATATTTACAACAGCTAATGTTGTACAGACGATGAATGGGATATTCATCTGCTGACACCATGTGGAAATATGTGACCCATACTGTACTTTTCATGTTACTTACACTGAATAGGTTCTGTCTGATAGCCTTGCCGTAATACACTTGCGTACATCTCCGTCAATAGCACACGGCAAAACAAGAACTGTTTGTTTATAAACAGAGCAGCTAGTTTGTAATTGTTTCGAAGATACGAAACAGTCGCAGATGATCTGTAAAACCAGATATCATATTTCACAGCCTTCTAGATGTAGTCCTTCCAAGTTTGCTTGACAGTAATACACCGAATTTTTGTTCACCGAGATAATACGGTAGTGTTGCTTCAAAAAGTGGGCATGGCAGAAAGGTCGAGTCACGCATTTAATTATTTATCAATCACCTCGGATGTGATTTCACCATTGGAACTTTGAGAACTTATTGTCACTGAGTATAATAATAAATAAAAATGAATTCAAAATTGACACTTTCGGCCAGTTTCTTGAACGTCCCCCCTTAAAGCGAAGTGGTCACTCCCATAGCTGCGCAAGACCTTGTACAGATGAGACTAATTCATCACAGCCCTCGATAGAGCTCTCATAGCTATTATTCTAAAATTTCTAGTTTAATGCTAACTGAAGGTAAAATCTTCTGCGTTGTTAGACCGTGTCATACACACTACTGACCATTAAAATTGCTACACCACGAAGATGACGTGCTACAGACGCGAAATTTAACCGACAGGAAGAAGATGCTGTGATATGCAAATGATTAGCTTTTCAGAGCATTCACATAAGGTTAGCGCCGGTGCCGACAAACTACAACGTGCTGACATGAGGAAAGTTTCCAACCGCTTTCTCATAGCCGGCCGCGGTGGCCTTGCGGTTCTGGCGCTGCAGTCCGGAACCGCGGGACTGCTACGGTCGCTGGTTCGAATCCTGCCTCGGGCATGGGCGTGTGTGATGTCCTTAGGTTAGTTAGCTTTAAGTAGATCTAAGTTCTAGGGGACTTATGACCTAAGATGTTGAGTCCCATAGTGCTCAGAGCCATTTGAACCATTCGCTTTCTCATACACAAACAGCAGTTGACCGGCGTTGCCTGGTGAAACGTTGTTGTGATGCCTCGTGTAAGGAGGAGAAATGCGTACCACCACGTATCCGACTTTAATAAAGGTCGGATTATAGCCTATTGCGATTGCGGTTTATCGTATCGCGACATTGCTGCTCGCGTTGGTCGATATCAAATGACTGTTAGCAGAATATGGAATCGGTGGGCTCATGAGGGTAATACGGAACGCCGTGCTGGATCCCAACGGACTCGTATCACTAGCAGTCGAGATGACAGGCACCTTATCCACATGGCTGTAACGGATCGTGCAGCCACGTCTCGATCCCTGAGTCAACATATGGGGACGTTTGCAAGACACCAACCATCTGCACGAACAGTTCGACGACGTTTGCAGCAGCATGGACTATCAGCTCTCAGACCATGGCTGCGGTTACCCTTGACGCTGCATCACAGACAGGAGCGGCTGCGATGGTGTACTCAACGACGAACCTGGGTGCACGAATGGCAAAAAGTCATTTTTTCGGATGAATCCAGGTTTTGTTTACAGCATCATGATGGTCGCATCTGTGTTTGGCGACATCACGGTGAACGCACATTGGAAGCGTGTATTCGTCATCGCCATACTGGCGTATGACCCGGCGTGATGGTATGGGGTACCATTGGTTACACGTCTCGACCACCTCTTGTTCGCATTGACGGCACTTTGAACAGTGGATGCTACAGTTCAGTTGTGTTACGACCCGTGTCTCTACCCTTCATTCGATCCCTGCGAAACCCTACATTTCAGCAGGATAATGCACGACCGCATGTTGCAGCTCCTGTACGGGCCTTCCTGGATACGGAAAATGTTTGACTGCTCCCCTGGCCAGCACATTCTCCAGATCTCTCACCAATTGAAAACGTCTGGTGAATGGTGGCCGAGCAACTGGCTCGTCACAATACGCCATTCACTACTTTTGATGAACTGTGATATCGTGTTGAAGCTGCATGGGCAGCTGTACCTGTACACTCCATCCAAGCTCTGTTTGACTGACTGCACAGGCGTATCAAGGCTGTTATTACGGCCAGAGGTGGTTGTTCTGGGTACTCAGGATCTATGCACCCAAATTACGTGAAAATGTAATCACATGTCAGTTCTAGTATAATATATTTGTCCAATGAATACCCATTTATCATCTGCATTTCTTCTTGGTGTGGCAATTTTAATGGCCAGTAGTGTATCTTCTATGCAATCGACGTTTCGATCTCTCTGCTGGAATCTTCTTCAGAATAGCATGGTATGTGCGGTGTGGTGACACTGTTCAGTTAGCTGTGGACACCACAAGATCATGAAAAAGATTGCAGTAGAGGGATCGACATGTTGATCGCATAGAAGAAGTATGACGCGGCCTAACAACAGAGAAGTTTTTGCCTTCAGGGACAAGGGCCACGAAAGCTTGCAGGCATGCTGAGTACGAATTGTTTACAGAGACAAGGGGCACACACATGCACTGACAGTCCAAAACGTTACATCTGCTGTACACCGCAGGACTGAACGGGGGCTGGTAGAGTTGCGGCATGTAACGCCTTATGGGAAGTATTGGGATAGTGCATAATTTAGTGGTATTTTTCCATAACTTTAATAAACATATCAGATACAGAGACTTAGGTCTCTTTCACTATTTACAACAGTCTGCGAATGCTGGGGTAACTTTTCGATCCCATGACAGTAGAAATCACGTGGTTTTGAAACGAAGAATTCGTCGAGCCATGTTCGGCACGCATTTTCACCTGGAAGGAAAGTTCCTTGAAATTTGCTCGATAGAGAGCAGGAAAGGGTGAAAATCTGAGGAAGCAAGATCAAGTGAATAAGGTGGGTGCAGAATAATTTACCCATCCAACTCCTGTTGAAAGGTATGTGCTAAGGTCTGATCAGGGCAGATCCAGAAAATAAAGTAGTGCCAACCGCTAGGTGGAATGAGAAAATAAAGTCGGTAGTTACCAACCGCAAAGTGGAACGAGTATAACATTTTTGAGTAGGGCACGCGCAGTAAAATTCTCGAGAGCCGCAGGTAGGTACCTGGAGGAAGCAGACGTCTGGTGACAGCTTTTTAAGGTAGGACGCGAAGTTAATTTTTCAGTACCATGTTAATGCCATTGCAAAAACGGCATTATTCTCTTAAACTTGATTACTGAGTCAAATACATGTTTCATTACTGGCAAAATGGAGGAGTGCAAGAAACAAGTTCGCAGACGCAGTCCGATGCAGGTTTGTTGAAAAAGGAAACAATTTTGGTTAGATACTTTCACTGTGTCGTGTTTTGGTCAGTCTAGCTGAATACGGGCTGGCGTTACCGTGGAGTAGCACGCATCGTTTCACGCACTCTTCCTGGTCGTTGTTCCTGGACTGCGTGTGCAAGACGTCTCAGTTGTTGACAATACATGCCAGCAGTGACGGTTACATCTCGGGAAAGTAACTCGTAGTACATAAGACCGTCGTTGTTATTTTCTGTGGCTGCCTGCAGGTCTTTGTGACCAAACAAAGCAGCAACTCACCAACAACCATTATTTTTTTTCATTATGTTTGCATAAAAACACCATTTCCCGTCACCAGTAACGTTACAGGGTAGGAGTGGTCAGTGTTGTTCACGAGCCAATCGTTGACGAGCAAGCAGAGATGCAGATATGGTCGCCGGCTGATCTTTGTGATTTTAGCTTAGAGCACCCGGTGACCATACACCCTATTTTTAGACATTCCTCATTACACGCAAATGTCTCTCGATGGTTGAATTGTCACAGTTCATCACATTTGCCAGTTCTCGAGTACACTGACGTGGACCATGTAGACAAATGCATTTAAACTGTCTCCATGAAACCCCGAAAGTACATTCCTGGAAATGGAAAAAAGAACACATTGACACCGATGTGTCAGACCCACCATACTTGCTCCGGACACTGCGAGAGGGCTGTACAAGCAATGATCACACGCACGGCACAGCGGACACACCAGGAACCGCGGTGTTGGCCGTCGAATGGCGCTAGCTGCGCAGCATTTGTGCACCGCCGCCGTCAGTGTCAGCCAGTTTGCCGTGGCATACGGAGCTCCAGCGCAGTCTTTAACACTGGTAGCATGCCGCGACAGCGTGGACGTGAACCGTATGTGCAGTTGACGGACTTTGAGCGAGGGCGTATAGTGGGCATGCGGGAGGCCGGGTGGACGTACCGCCGAATTGCTCAACACGTGGGGCGTGAGGTCTCCACAGTACATCGATGTTGTCGCCAGTGGTCGGCGGAAGGTGCACGTGCCCGTCGACCTGGGACCGGACCGCAGCGACGCACGGATGCACGCCAAGACCGTAGGATCCTACGCAGTGCCGTAGGGGACCGCACCGCCACTTCCCAGCAAATTAGGGACACTGTTGCTCCTGGGGTATCGGCGAGGACCATTCGCAACGGTCTCCATGAAGCTGGGCTACGGTCCCGCACACCGTTAGGCCGTCTTCCGCTCACGCCCCAACATCGTGCAGCCCGCCTCCAGTGGTGTCGCGACAGGCGTGAATGGAGGGACGAATGGAGACGTGTCGTCTTCAGCGATGAGAGTCGCTTCTGCCTTGGTGCCAATGATGGTCGTATGCGTGTTTGGCGCCGTGCAGGTGAGCGCCACAATCAGGACTGCATACGACCGAGGCACACAGGGCCAACACCCGGCATCATGGTGTGGGGAGCGATCTCCTACACTGGCCGTACACCACTGGTGATCGTCGAGGGGACACTGAATAGTGCACGGTACATCCAAACCGTCATCGAACCCATCGTTCTACCATTCCTAGACCGGCAAGGGAACTCGCTGTTCCAACAGGACAATGCACGTCCGCATGTATCCCGTGCCACCCAACGTGCTCTAGAAGGTGTAAGTCAACTACCCTGGCCAGCAAGATCTCCGGATCTGTCCCCCATTGAGCATGTTTGGGACTGGATGAAGCGTCGTCTCACGCGGTCTGCACGTCCAGCACGAACGCTGGTCCAACTGAGGCGCCAGGTGGAAATGGCATGGCAAGCCGTTCCACAGGACTACATCCAGCATCTCTACTATCGTCTCCATGGGAGAATAGCAGCCTGCATTGCTGCGAAAGGTGGATATACACTGTACTAGTGCCGACATTGTGCATGCTCTGTTGCCTGTGTCTATGTGCCTGTGGTTCTGTCAGTGTGATCATGTGATGTATCTGACCCCAGGAATGTGTCAATAAAGTTTCCCCTTCCTGGAACAATGAATTCACGGTGTTCTTATTTCAATTTCCAGGAGTGTATTCCTGTACGTGGACAGTCACTAATGTCAAAACTATCATCCTTAAAAGGAGAAAAACATTTTCTTGCCGTACTCTGTCCAATGGCATTATCTCCATACACGGCGTAAATGTTTCGGCTGCCTCCACTGCTGTCATCCGTCTACTGAACTTAAACAGAAGAATGCAGACCACACTGTTAATTAAGACGACATCGGGCGGAGGATAATCGAGATTGAACTGTGGACCAGTGGAAACGTGTCGTTCGGTGGGGTGTATCCTTGTTACATCGCGTGGATGGTCTTGTTCGGATACGGCGTCATCCAGGCGAAACTGAATCATAGCTTGGAGGTAGTGGCCAGGTCATTTAAGATTCCGCGCTTGCATAAAGTTTGCAAAATCGCTTCCTGACGATCCGCAACTAATCTCACGGACGATTTACTAGTTTTCAAATGAATAAATGGCAGGATAAGAATTGTATTCGGCCATTGCGTCTCCACGCCGTGATCCGTTTACCTCGTATTGGTGGTTGGCTGTAACAATAAAGCATTAAAACACTTCATGTCTCATATATCTATGAGGAGAAATGTTAAAATGAGAACTCATGACATTAAATTAATTTACATAAATTTCATCGGAAATGGTTCTAAAGCTAATACATGACATTTACATCGCAGTTGTCTACACAGAAGAAAGATTAATTGAAGATAGTCAAGGAATGCAACTGTAGTGCGCACTGTCAGTATCAAGGCTAACAGACAAGAGAGACAGAGATCCGATTAGGAACGCTCTTCACTTAGTTTATAAAACAAAACAAAAATGTATTGCAATCTATCGCAGTGATCCTGTGACCTGTGACTGACTGCCGCTTTATCTTTGAAGTATTATTTATGAAATAATAATTACATTTCACAAAATTAATTTGCCTAAGGTACTTAGATTGGAAGTTACCTACAGTAAATAAATAGGTAAGTGCACATTTTTGTGCTTTCCGCTGTTTTTGTGACGTTACACGTACATAAAATTACGTGGGTCTGTCCATGTAATGCTTCAAAGCAAATCCCGTAATGTTATTTTATAAACTTACTGGTTATAGTTCGTTGCAGTGAATCTTTTGTCGTTTGTAACATAGCCCTTACTAAGTAGAATACCCCCAACCCCCCCCCCCCCAAAAAAAAAAAAAAAGAAAAAACTGATACTGCCGTTGGCACCAGTAGGTTCAATCAACGTGCTAATATTACGCGAACTCAAATCGGACAACGCTCTTTTCACGGAAACACCATTGATAACTAATGTTCGTAACCGGCATACATTTCGCTTTGTGCGTTAGGAAGAGAGATGATAATTATAGCTCACATCCATTAATCCAACTTGTTAAATGTCTCAGACTGTCGATCAAATCCCGTACTTTATAACACACCACGAAAATTCTAAACATATTACGTGTATGATAAATAATTCTAGATTCGAAGGCCAATCGTTATTACCTTTTTACAACACCATACTGACATTACACTGCATGGTGGAACCATAAGAGATCCGGAAATACTATAAATTTCAGCCACTGCTACAAGTGCATAATAAAACAAGTTTGCCAGTCTGGTTGTATAGGAAGTAACGTAGGCAAACGAGATGATTTCAGTCATATGGCGGAGTAACTTTGAGTTTCACCATCACATTGGCTGCAAAATAGCTGCCGTTATCGATGTTTTTGTGAAATCGATTTCGACACTAAAACTGTAGACATGCAGTACATATTGCCTTTTTTTAAGTAGAGTATCGGGATATTGCATCTGCCGTTACCGATTAAGCCATTAAAATTCATTTGAAGCTGTGGCTTTTACTGCCACGAAACCGGTAGTGATCAAATAATAAAGGACTAAATACAGCTGAAGCAGTTATTAATACCCAAGATGAACACTGAAGACCATTAAAATTGGTTTTCTACAATAAGTACACATTTAGCTAAAAGTATAACACTTATTTGTTCCAATTTTAGGAGTCATAACAAGATAAGACGCCATGATCAAAAACATCTAAGCTAGTATTACTTCCTCTGTAAGACAGCATATACGAAAACTTCGGTAGATAACGGCCTAAGTCTGTTCGACGCACATTGCCTCCTTTACGTATCAGGAAGATACAATTTGTTCTACATTTCTGCCAGCAAGATAGATAGACCCTCTATGTGTAACCGATCTTTGCATTCTCATATGTACATCACTAGACTCTCCCATATTCTTAACGCTACAAGAAAAGAACTCTGGGAATTTAATGTACCCCATACTGGGTTGCTTACGAAGAACAGTCATCCAACCGACAGATAGTCTAGGGAAGAACTCTCCAATACACAAGAAAGGAAACGGAATGGAATGTGGAAATTACAGAGGAATCAGTTTGCTGAACATAACATACAAAATCCTCACAATAATCATTCTGGAAAAACTTAAACCTTACATAGAAAACGTTATTCAAGATTACCAGGCTGGATTTCGAACAAACCGCTCCACAACTGATAATTTCTTTACTATATGAGAGATCTTTGAGAAATACTGGGAATTTAACAAAAGCATCCACTGTCTCTTCATTGACTTCCAGCGAGCCTACGACAGCATCCACAGAAGTAGCCTCTACAACACATTAAGAGAATTTAGTATACCCAGTAAAATCATTAGGATGATACAACTGTGCATGGATGACTCCCAGGCAGCAGTGAAGTTCAGAGGATCCATATCCCCCACCTTTCCAATTAAAACAGGCTTACGACAGGGAGACGCTCTTTCATGTGTCCTCTTCAACCTTTCATTCGAGAAAGTGGTTCGGGAGAGTAATTTACATCAATACAATTGTCTCCTATTCGAACACAGTGAAGTAAAACTCCTGGCTTATGCAGATGGCATAGCGTTGCTGAGTGAAACTGAAGAACTAAAAGACATGTACATATCTCTCAGGCACAGTGCCAGCTAAATGGGGCTTTTGATTAACCAAAAGAAAACTGAATATATGGAAATAGGTCGAGTCATAAACCCAAATCCTTACTTTGAAATTGACCAGCAGTCTAAATTCAGAAAAGTTCTCCAGTTTAAATACCTTGGATAACGTCTCAACAGTAAAAATATCATAACAACGGATATAAACGAAAGAATATCCTTAGGGTCAAGATTGTAAGTAGGCTGTTTAGGTTTTTTTATTGGTAACGCCACCTCTGTATGAAAATCACTGGCTGTGCTGTGTGCAGTCTGTGGCTGCTTTGCATTGTTGTAATACTCAACCATTGTAGTGCTAGGCAGCTGGCTGTGAACAGCGCGTAGCGTTCGCAGTTGGAGGTGAGCCGCCAGCAGAGGTGGATGTGGGGAGAGAGATGGCGGAGTTTTGAAATTTGTCATGAACTGATGGTATCAAGGTAAATACATTGTTTGTTCTCTATTAATATCTTTCATTTGCTAACTATCCCTATCAGTAGTTAGTGCATTCCATAGTTTGAATCTTTTATTTAGCTGGCAGTAGTGGCGCTTGCTGTATTGCAGTAGTGGGAGTAACCAAGATTTTTGTGAGGTAGGTGATTTGTGAAAAGTACAGGTTAATGTTAGTCAGGGCCATTCTCTTGTAGAGATGATTGAAAGTCAGATTGCGTTGCGCTAAAAATATTGTGTGTCAGTTTAAGCACAGTCGTGTATAAATTTTTCTAAAGGGGAAGTTTCATATGTCGACCCGTAGCCGAGGATACCTCACTGGAATCTTCTGATTTTTTTTCTTATAGTTTGTGTAATTAGTGTAGCTTTTGTTTATTGCTAGCGCGTAATTTTAGAGAAAATCTCCTTTGTAGTTGTAGTTTTTCATTGTTGTACAGTAAAACAGTTGTGGCATGCATGTAGATTTGCACCAAGTATTTCGCAGCTGCAATTAACTAGATATTATTTTCAGTGCTATATTAATGTGTTCTCTTGTTTTTGCTCTTCAAATTGTGCTTTTCTGTGTTATCGTGTGAAATATTGTGACAATAATGGCGTGTGAAAAACGTAACACTAGGCTACAAAGTAAACTGAGAAATAATAGTGACGATGAGCGTAGCTTATCAGCACCACTGCGTAATGAATTAACAGACATTCAAAGTAGTAATTTGGTAACTGTGCATAGGGCAATGGAGCGGGCGTCAAATAATGGCGTAGACAATGAAACAAGTAGTGAACAGGGAAGCATTATCGATCGATCGGTCGGCAATAGCTCGCCTCAGGAAGCCGAAATGACACGACACGATCTCGCAAATACTGTAGACTCAGGTTTTGGGTCCTCACCGTTTTCTCAAATGAGTCAAGACACATTTTCTGCTTGTCAAAATGTGAATGTTGCCGGTGAAAATGCACTGCAAAAAAGCATAGAGAAACAGATTCCAGACACTAATACATTATTATTGCAATTAATGCAACAAATGGGACAAAATCTTCAAAAGTTAGACACAATGGAACAAAATCTTAAAAAGTTAGACGCAATGGAACAAAATCTTCAAAAGTTAGACTCATTGGAGCAAACTCTTGAACAAACACGTGAGGATTTAACTACTGAGTTACATCACATTGAATCGAAATGTCAAAAAGTCTGTAATGACGTAAAAACACAAATTTGTGAGCATTTCCAACCTATTTTTTCGCGTCATGAAAATGCACTACAGAATCACGAAGCAGCCATAAAAGAACTGCAAACTACTGTTCATGAAAATCATGAGACCTTGCAAGCTAAATTTGACTCAGTTGCATCCACCGATTCGGTTACGCAACTTGCAAAAACTCAGGAAAACTTGAAGGACACAGTAGATTCGATTTCAACACAAATGGACACTCTGAAACTTGGTTCAGAAAAACACACTGAGGAAATGTGTTCACTATCGGAGAAAGTAGCCGAACTTTCGGATCAGGTCACTAACTTATCTACAAAGGTAGATGATGATCTGAATGACACAAGACCTGTAGCCTTCACTGACACAGAAGAGTATGAACAAATTAGAAAATTCAAACAAAATCAAAATCAAATCAATACACAGTACAAAAGAGAAATCCGGGAAGTACAAGATCAGTTGACGCAGGTAATACAAGAATTACATATTTCAGAGGACACTCGCGCTCCAGTACAGGAAGAGGGACATAGAAATACGGAACAGCCACAAAATAATAACACAGCGCATTTCGGAAATTATGAAAGAAATTGGCAAGGTGCACCGAATTTTGAAGTGGAACCGCCGAAACGACGTAACAATGACCGATATGCGACTCGCCGACATGATGACTTTGACTATAAGCTGTTCATTACTACACGTAAATTCAAAACATTTAAGAATTCTGCCAACGACATTCATCCACAAGCGTGGCTCCATCAATTCTCTCATTGTTTTCCCCCCAACTGGTCATTGGAGCACAGGTTAGAATTTATGTGTGGCTACTTGGAGAATGAACCAGCTGTAAGAATGCGATCGGTCATTCACGATTGTCACAGTGAAGGAGATTTTTATCATGCCTTCCTCTCAGCATATTGGTCTCAAGCCACACAAGACCGAGTAAAACATGGCATCATAATGATGAAACATTTCGAACAATCTGAATTCTCCAGTCTTGTGAAATATTTTGAAGACATGTTGCATAAGAATCAGTATCTTTCAAACCCATACAGCCCCTCAGAACTCATCCGAATTTGCTTAATCAAATTACCTGAACATTTACGGCATATTATTTTAGCAGGACGTTGCAAAGACGACATTGAAGCTTTTCAGGGACTGTTACAAGAACTGGAAATTGACACTGACGATCGCGGAACGAGAGAACAGGAGCACAACAATTACAGGTCACATCTGTCACAATTCCGCGATGACAGAAATAATACACGACAAGGCTATTCTTATAACGTAAATCGTGACCAAAACAGACACCACCCATATGACAACCATTGGCAGAGTAGTAATAATTACAGGGAAAGATCACCTCTCCGCGGTAATGACTATCACAGAGACAATCAGAGAAACAGACAATATGGGAACCAAAGCAATTATTATTACGGGAGACAGAATAACTTCAGACGCAACGGTCCAGCGCGCAGTTACGATTCAGGGAGAAATTCTCCACCACTTAACCGGCAAGGAAGAAACTACGGAACCTACCGACATGACGACAGACGATATATTCGTAACGACAGACCTGAAATGTATCAGAACTGGCGGGATTTAAACAGAGCTGGGCCCTCTCGGCAACGTGAATTTGTAGAAGCTAGGTCTCCTAATCCCAATAACGACGCGCGCCAACAAAGAAACAGACGATGACTCGCACAGCAGGCAGCTGCGTGTGCCGGCTGGCTCCGAGAAAAATAACATAGACGCTAACCTTGAGAAAAATTCCAGTATTCTTTACCGACGTATACCACTTGATACTTGCATTAAAGTTGAAACTCTGTGTACTAGGAAGAGCAAAGGGCTACACCACAGTTCACATATAAAACCGTTTATTGAAAGATAATCTGCTTTTTAACTTTGTCTTTGCCACAAAATTTTTCACTTCACATTTCTAGTATGCTTTGTCAGACTTGAGAAACTGTTAACATGCAACAATGTTTGAAGTTAAATATCCAGTCTAGAACCTAGGGAACATTTTTAAGCAGAAATTACGAATGCATTGTTATAGTGAACAGATGACACAGTGTTGTATTTGTACATTCTTGCTTGTTAGTTGCACGATTACGTAACGAATATAAGGCTTACATACTTAGAACATATACTGGTACTGCTAATGAGATTTTAATGCAACATTTTGGTTTACTTGAAAATACATTCTGGATTTAAAGTACTTTCTGTGAGATACCAGATGACACAGTGGTTAGTTTATGTGACAGCTACACGATTTTATCACAACGCTACTAATGAGTGACAATATACAATGTTGCTTTTGCGGTGTATCTGTTTTATATCTGCACAGTTTTTCTGAATTCTTCTGGAAAGTAAAACATATTTTAGTAGTAACTTTTGTGGTATAGCTACAATGAGACAGCCTTTTCTGTAGCACAACAATACGTTACAGCACAGTGCTTTCCTCATCACGGCAATAAGCGTAATAACTAAGATATCTATACGCAAAGCATTTCACTTTTGTGTATCATGAGGTACGTACATTGACTTCTGCAGAACTTAGCTTTCGGAGGACGATAACTACGACACTTCCACAGAATTATCTTACAACATGACGCACAGTTTAGCGCTACAGTACACGTATTTGAGTGATTAATTTCGTACTTAAAACATTTTTTTAAGATATTTGAAGTGCAATGATACAAGGATTTTCCGTGATACATTTCATTCCATTGCTATAATCTGTAACACCTGAGGATATAATTACATTAATCCTCATGGGGGTACACGCTTACTTTGTGTATCATGTGTTTGGCAAGCACAAGGAGCCCTAGCTAATATGGTATTTGCTTATACAACTTTACACATCGGTACCATATTTCTCTAACACATAAATTACACAGCTATCTGATTATTTAACAGAGAAACAAACATTTATTTTACTACATCAGTGACACATGTTTACGCAATTACACAGTTGGGTAACTTCACACTTATGAAATTGCATTTTGTCTGTACTTTGTGAACTGTTCATATTTTTTCGAAACCATTGTGATACTATGAGAGCTTTGAATGTCGTATTTGGTATGGGATCATGATTTTTAAAGTACGTTTGAGGTAGATGACACTATTGAAATGAGCAGAGAATTTTTTTTTAGGTTTTTAAATTATTGGAGGAAGCTACGACGATTTTGAGAGTTGACTGAGGTGCTATGATGTTATTATTATGACGACGATGTGTATTATGCTGCTGAGGTATGTTTATGATTAATAAGCTGATGCTATATGAGTTATTTGATTATGCTAATGATGAAATATTGAAGAAGTGTCGACGAATATGTATATGTGTAATAAGGTAAGGAATAATGAGTAGAGGTTAGGGACTCTGATTGTAAAAAATGATGTTGGAAACCAAGAATCGTACTTTAAGTTATGAAATGTGTGTAAATGCGTGAATGTATCACAATGCCGGCGAAAATTTTTGGACACTGTTATATTCATAAGATTTTGTTTCTACACATTGGTAACTCAAATTCTCGACCTGTGAATTTTTTTATATGAGACTGTCACTGTAGCGGAAACTGGTGTCGTAAATATTTCGGTAAGAAAGTTAAGTGACCACCTGCACGTAATGCGTCGTGGGCACCCAGCTGAGCGGTCAGGTGTGCCAGACGCCTGAAAAAAAAAGCCATTATTGCGAGCCCTTTTCAGCGGCACAGGTAGAAAAAAAAAGGGAGGCCATTATCCTCGCTATTGACGTTTCTTTGTAGAAAGCATCGCAAAAACGACACGGTCGAACTTGAAAACATATGATTACACTGTGGAGCTCTTAATTTACGATATTTACTGAAATGCCTAATGAAATGACGAGAAATATTTTACATCTGCACACCTGATTATGACAAGCATCTTTCTACGAGAATTGAGAGAATTTCTACTAACTTATGAAATGTCACATGACTATTGAATGATATTTTTATGCTTCACTGTTCATAGTTGCTTATTTCATTTTATATCTAGTTTCGAGCTGTGTTGCAGCATTGCTTTTATAAAATAAAATGCATTTGCTAATGTGAACACTTTCTGTCAACAGATCTATTAAATAATAATTTTGTAATCCACATTCTTAAAAAAAAGGAGCACTTGGAAAGGAAAGAACAATAAGAAGGGACTAGTAACAGTAACTGCACACATAATTTTCTTTTCAAGTATATGGTAATATTTTTTTACAATAAGTTGTTGAGGTGCACCACTTTAATTACATAGACATTAAGATGTGAACAGACATTTCCCTTATCTGCATTGTTGTCTTTAGTGTAATATTTTTTCTGCTTGATCTTTGCCATGCTTAGGTATTAATTATAGCATTTGCTGCTACTGTTTGCCAGGCATAGTGTTGCTGAATTTGAATTTGTGTTACTCTGCTAAGCCAGATTTATTTTTCTTGTTTGCTGCGCATTGCCTCATATTAGTTGTAATGTGAATTGCTTGGTAATTTAGATTTACTGTAGCTTGCTTTGCAAATTTCTATTTTTTTATTGCTGTTTGTGTTAATTGTTTTGTGCTGCTGCATTGCCTTTTCCCTTAGTTTAATATCTGAGCTCAGTAGATTTAAGTTAGCTTAAGAGGGGGTAGACTATATAAGAACCTAACTATGGAGAATAGGGAAAGAATGCTTTGAAAGTTATATGAAAATGATTTGGGCCTAAATGAGTATTGTACAATGTGCCATATTTATTTTGAAAGAAATATGGTTAGAATACAGAAAAAGAGGTACAGATAGGACTTTTTGGGAATAATGATGAATGAAGGGAGATCTCCAAGAACAAAGAAAGTTTTCTTTGCAAAATACTGCAGTAAAAGAAACCCTGTCCTTTCCTTGTGTTATTCCGCTATATGTTTGTGCACTCTTGTATATTTCTGTTTTTCCTGTCTTTATGTGTTTAGCTAATAAGAGTTATGTTGTAGAATTTTTCTAATAATATGTTATTTACTTTGTAAAGATGTTTAGACATTATTTATTCTGTTTTGTTTTAATGCTCACGTGTGAAGTTGATGTTTCGAAAGTTATTCAGACCTTTTATGTATGTACTTACGTCATAATTCCTGTAACACTGATGTATATGTTATTTCGATTCTTTTGTAAAGCCCATATTACTACAAATGTTATCTGTACTATTATGTTCTTTAATGATGTATTTTGTACCTTTGTAATTGTATTTTCATGTTGTAAATTTATAATTGTATAGACACCAGTTCTTCAAATTAAGTTACATTTCACTGCACACGTTTCTGTTGGTCATAGTATATGGACAATATGTGAGAAGTAGGGACTGTTAGTGTTTGCACGTGTGTTAATAATTCAGCAAGGGACTGGATAACAGCATTGCTGGTTCTAAGGACAATTCCAAAAACTCTGTGAGTGCACAAGTGGTGGTTATGGACTTGCTATATTATCCGCAAGACTCTTCAATGGTGATTGTGCACCTGCACAGTCACAACAGATGGCTGCTGGCCATCTCTACAAGGACTGCAGTGGGTCTGCACCTCTGGTGGCCCACCAGTACCATTATCTCTACAAGGACTACAGTGGGTCTGCATCTTTGATGACTCACCAGTACCATTATTTCTGCAAGGACTGCAGTGGGTCTGCGCCTCTGGTGGCCCACCAGTACCATTATCTCTACAAGGACTACAGTGGGTCTGCATCTTTGATGACTCACCAGTACCATTATTTCTGCAAGGACTGCAGTGGGTCTGCGCCTCTGGTGGCCCACCAATACCGTAATCTCTACCAGGACTACAGTGGGTCTGCTCTGTGATGACCTACCAAACGATATTCTTCAAAACTTCGATTGACTCTATTGTGGGTTTGCTCTGTTGTGGCCCATGACCTGTCTGCATGTCGAAAGTCAGTACTGTCTTTCCGTTGGAAGGACAACGCTACTTCTTCAAGATTGCATGGAAATCCACTACTTCCGTGTGCATTTTCTTTTACTGCTCAGACTTTGAGAAAAACACTGCAATGTGATGAATGATCAGGACTGTCTTTATGGACTGTGAGAAAATTTTAGCTTTTGACCAACATTGTATCAATAAGTGTGTGCATTTGATTTCTTTGTTATTGTACTTATGAAAAATTTTTTCAAATCTGTATTGGCCACTGCCCAAACCAATTTGTAAAATTTTTTGTGGGGAGCATGGGGGCTATGTAAGTAGGCTGTTTAGGTTTTTTTATTGGTAACGCCACCTCTGTATGAAAATCACTGGCTGTGCTGTGTGCAGTCTGTGGCTGCTTTGCATTGTTGTAATACTCAACCATTGTAGTGCTAGGCAGCTGGCTGTGAACAGCGCGTAGCGTTGCGCAGTTGGAGGTGAGCCGCCAGCAGAGGTGGATGTGGGGAGAGAGATGGCGGAGTTTTGAAATTTGTCATGAACTGCTCTATATATATATATATATATATATATATATATATATATATATATATATATATATATGATGATATCAAGGTAAATACATTGTTTGTTCTCTATTAATATCTTTCATTTGCTAACTATCCCTATCAGTAGTTAGTGCATTCCATAGTTTGAATCTTTTATTTAGCTGGCAGTAGTGGCGCTTGCTGTATTGCAGTAGTGGGAGTAACCAAGATTTTTGTGAGGTAAGTGATTTGTGAAAAGTACAGGTTAATGTTAGTCAGGGCCATTCTCTTGTAGAGATGATTGAAAGTCAGATTGCGTTGCGCTAAAAATATTGTGTGTCAGTTTAAGCACAGTCGTGTATAAATTTTTCTAAAGGGGAAGTTTCAAGATGTCTGTACTCACTAAGCAATCCACTCAAAAGTAAAACATTGTCTATCACCACAAAGATGAAGATATACAACACTATCATCTGCCCCACAGTACTGTACAGTTCAGAAAGCTGGACACTTACAAAGAATGAAAGAGAGAAACTAAATGTTTTCGAAAGAAAAGTAATGAGAAAAATCTGGGGACCTGTGTTGGAGAATGGCGTATGGAGAATTCGAAAGAACAATGAAATTTATCAGTTAATGAAGCAACTCACTATTATCCAGAAATTAAAAAGTAGGAGAGTGCAATGGGCTGGACAAGTGGCTAGAATGGAAAGCAACAGAATCATCAAGAAAGCATTTGAAGGAACTCCCCAGGCAACAAGAACATTGGGCCGACCTCGTACAAGGTGGTAAGATGACATAGAGAAGGACACCGCAGCATTAGGAATTTCCGCAGGATGGAGAGAGGCTGCGAGAGATAGAAGGCGGTGTAAGCAGATCGTTGATGCAGCGCGTGGTCCACAGGGCCTGTGATCGCTGAGGAGAGAGAGGGAGAAGAGAACTGTCAGCATCGCCAGTTGGTAGCTCAGGTAAAAGGTTTCAAATTCAAATAATTAAAACTATAGACATACAGAACGTACTATTATAACCAACTATCGTACCTGACTATAAGAAATGTATACACAGCCACACAAGGTAACAGTATTACTTTCATTCTTTTGAAGTCTGTCTTAGTATTCGTAAGAGTTTCGGAGAAACATTAGAATACGTCCTATCATTGCAATTTGAGGACCAACAGGAAATGCTTTTCACTTACCGTTATTCAGTCTAGTAGGAAAAAGGTGCGTCGGGTATAGGTTATGACGAAAACACTTCCAGTCGCAAGATCTTCGAAATGTGATCGAACTTGAAATACAATTACACTATGTAGTGTGTGCCACGACTTGGGTTTCCTAGACCCATGGACTTTGCATAGTGTTTCTTTGCACATTACAATAGCATGCATAGCTGTGTATATTTATATGGGGCGTTCAATAAGTAACGTAAAACATTTTTTCTCATCCGATTTGGGCTGAATAAATGTAGAATTTGTTGCAGGACATCATGTACTATTACCACTGCAGTCCCTATAGTTCCTCGAAATTCCGAAAGGTGGGGGCGCCAGGGAGTGAAAGGCTATTTACAATTTGTACAGAAACCAGATGGCAGTTATAAGAGTCGAGGGACATGAAAGGGAAGCAGTGGTTGGGAAGGGAGTGAGACAGGGTTGTTGCCTTTCGCCGATGTTATTCATCTGTATATTGAGCAAGCAGTAAAGGAAACAAAAGAAAAATTCGGAGTAGGTATTAAAATCTATGGAGAAGAAATAAAAACTTAAATGTTCGCTGATGACATTTTAATTCTGTCAAAGACAGCGAAGGACTTGGAAGAGCAGTTAAACGGAATGGGCAGTGTCTTAAAAGGAGGATATAAGATGAACATCAACAAAAGCAAAACGGGGATAATGTAATGTAGTCAAATTAAGTCGGGTGATGCTGAGGGAATTAGATTAGAAAATGAGACACTTAAAGTAGTAAAGGAGTTTTGCTGATGATGGTCGAAGTAAAGAGGATATAAAATGTAGACTGGAAATGGCAAGGAAAGCGTTTCTGAAGAAGAGAAATTTGTTAACATCGAGTATAGATTTAAGTGTTAGGAAGTCGTTTCTGAAAGTATTTGTATGAAGTGTAGCCATGTATGGAAGTGAATCATGGACGATAAATAGTTTGGACAAGAACAGAAAAGAAGCTTTCGAAATGTGGTGCTACGGAAGAATGCTGAAGATTAGATGGGTAGATCACATAACTAATGAAGAGGTATTGAATAGAATTGGGGAGAAGAGGAGTTCGTTGCACAACTTGACTAGAAGAAGGGATCAATTGGTAGGACATGTTCTGAGGCATCAAGGGATCACCAGTTTAGTATTGAGGGGCAGCGTGGAGGGTAAAAATCGTAGAGGGAGACCAAGAGATCAATACACTAAACAGATACAGAGGTATGTAGGTTGCAGTAGGTACTGGGAGATGAAGCAACTTGCACAGGATAGAGTAGCATGGAGAGCTATATCAAACCAGTCTCAGGACTGAAGACCACGACAACAACAACAACGGGGGCGCCATGCATATCCTTCAAAATGGCGTCTGTAAAGGAGGTGCATTCTAAGTAGAGAGCTGTCATTGAGTTTCTGCTGGAGAAAAACTAGAGAATCGCTGATGTTCATAGGCGCTTTCAAAATGTCTACAGGTACCTGCCAGTGTACAAAAGCAAGGCCGAGGCATCTGTCAGCATCTCAACAAGGTCGTGCAAAACTGTTCGATCTCCCGAGTGTCGGTTCGATCTCCAAAGTGCCGGTCAGCAGCTACAGATGTGCAACGTTGGAACGTGTGGACATTTTATTCGAGTTGATCGACAGATCTCAACCAAACGTCTCGAAGTACAACTGGACATCTCTGTCGGTAGTGTTGCCACACTCGTCGACCTGTTGCGGTACTCAGAAAGTGTTCCCCCACTGGGTTCCAAGTCGCCTAACAGAAGGCCATAAAGGGCATTACGAGGCTCATCCCGATAATTTTTTGTCGATCACCACAGGTGATGAAACACGGGGTCATCACTCTGAACCGGCAGAAAACGGCAATCCATGGAGTGGCACTTCACCACGTCTCCTCTGAAGAAAAGTTCAAAGTCCCTCCCTCTGCTAGTAATGCCATGGCGAAAGTCTTCTGGGACTTTGAAGGGGTTACTCCGTTTAATGTCCTCCCTCGTGGTGCAACGATCAAATCTGCAGCGTATTGTGCTGCTTCTCAGGAAATAGAAGAAACGACTTAGTGAGTTCGTTGCCACAAAAATGCAAACGAGGTCCTCATTGTCCGTGGTAGTTATAACATAATAAAATAATGGAACAAATGATAATAAAATGTTGAAATACGTGGCTTTTTAAAATGTATTGAATTAACGAGATTAATTTTTCGGCGTGACTGACAAGCACAATAAGCTGAGCTATGCCTGGAAATGAGTTCGTATTAGTTTATATAATTTTCCAGGGGGGAAGTAGTTTCTTTCTCCGCTTTAGATTTGTGCTTACCCTTCTTTATAATGCTACGTTTGGTCGCCGTGTTCATCTTCGAAGTCTTGACCGTGTTCCCATTGAGCTTATCGTATCTTCGTAATTTTCCAAAGTACACAGGTGGGCTTCAGTTCTTGTAATTATCGTACCATGTGAAATAACAACTCACGCGTCCTTTCTGTTAATAAAACAATACTGTACTTTTCTAAACGGTGCACATATGAAATACATACTCCCCACTTATTCATAGCGACCCCAAAATTGCGGTCTACAATTACTCGCTTAAAAATGGCGTGCTTCTCCCTCGTTTACTAGCTGAGCGCGAATCCTTCCTTCCTATTACTGGTACAAGAAAAAATCCTCTGTTTTTTTAACAACTGAAAATCAAAAAATACCTGACGGTAGGCATAGGTTCTATGATGGGCTACCGCTTCATCTTTTCTCTTTGCCTTTAAAGAAGATGAAAACATAAAAGAAATGGAAAAGGTTTATCACACAGTGCAAGGCCTCACGCAAGTCTGCGCACCCGAGACAAAACTTCACTGGACTGTTCTTCCTCATACACTCTACAGCCCGGATCTCACACCTTCCGACTTCCATCCGTTTGATTAATGAAAGATGCACTCCGCGGGAAGCGGTATGTGGCTGGTGGGGAGGTTGTTTGCGCAGCAAGACGACGTCGACCAGTAAAGTGGTACCATGAGGACACAAAGGCCTTCCAGTAAGGTAGCGCAAGGCCATCACATTGAACGGAGATTATGTTGAAAAATGGGGTTTTGTAGCCAAGAAAGTGGGGAACAATGTGGCGTATTGAAATCCTGAATAAAACCAACCTGCTGTCAGAAAAAAATGTGTTGCATTACTTATTGAACGACCCTTGTATTAAAGTAACAGCCCAAAGTCTGCGAAAAATGCAAGATGCAGCTTTCAAACATTACTACTATATGTGATACTGTGTGCTATGATGCGGGGCAGAACCAGCAATAGTGTGGATGTGTTTTGTTTTCGTAACAAAATATTTATTAATGGAGAAAATTCCCTTCAAACACACAAATGTCAGTTTATAGGAAGAGCAAACATGATTATATTTTAAATAATAATAACGTATGATGGCAAAATATATAACAGGGAAGTTTAAACGCAGCCAAAACCTCTCAGACAAACAGAAGCTAAGCGATGTCAAAGTTAGCGTAAGGAGGGCTATGCGAGAAGCGTTCAGTGAATTCGAAAGTAAAATTCTATGTACCGACTTGACAGAAAATCCTAGGAAGTTCTGGTCTTACGTTAAATCAGTAAGTGGCTCGAAACAGCATATCCAGACACTCCGGGATGATGATGGCATTGAAACAGAGGATGACACGCGTAAAGCTGAAATACTAAACACCTTTTTCCAAAGCTGTTTCACAGAGGAAGACCGCACTGCAGTTCCTTCTCTAAATCCTCGCACAAACGAAAAAATGGCTGACATCGAAATAAGTGTCCAAGGAATAGAAAAGCAACTGGAATCACTCAACAGAGGAAAGTCCACTGGACCTGACGGGATACCAATTCGATTCTACACAGAGTACGCGAAAGAACTTGCCCCCCTTCTGACAGCCGTGTACCGCAAGTCTCTAGAGGAACGGAGGGTTCCAAATGATTGGAAAAGAGCACAGGTAGTCCCAGTCTTCAAGAAGGGTCGTCGAGCAGATGCGCAAAACTATAGACCTATATCTCTGACGTCGATCTGTTGTAGAATTTTAGAACATGTTTTTTGCTCGAGTATCATGTCGTTTTTGGAAACCCAGAATCTACTATGTAGGAATCAACATGGATTCCGGAAACAGCGATCGTGTGAGACCCAACTCGCGTTATTTGTTCATGAGACCCAGAAAATATTAGATACAGGCTCCCAGGTAGATGCTATTTTTCTTGACTTCCGGAAGGCGTTCGATACACTTCCGCACTGTTGCCTGATAAACAAAGTAAGAGCCTACGGAATATCAGACCAGCTGTGTGGCTGGATTGAAGAGTTTAGCAAACAGAACACAGCATGTTGTTATCAATGGAGAGACGTCTACAGACGTTAAAGTAACATCTGGCGTGCCACAGGGGAGTGTTATGGGACCATTGCTTTTTACAATATACGTATATAAACGACCTAGTAGATAGTGTCGGAAGTTCCATCCGGCTTTTCGCGGATGATGCTGTAGTATACAGAGAAGTTGCAGCATTAGAAAATTGTAGCGAAATGCAGGAACATCTGCAGCGGATAGGCACTTGGTGCAGGGAGTGGCAACTGTCCCTTAACATAGACAAATGTAATGTATTGCGAATATATAGAAAGAAGGATCCTTTATTGTATGATTATATGATAGCGGAACAAACACTGGTAGCAGTTACTTCTGTAAAATATCTGGGAGTGTGCGTGCGGAACGGTTTGAAGTGGAATGATCATATAAAATTAATTGTTGCTAAGGCGGGTACCAGGTTGAGATTCATTGGGAGAGTGCTTAGAAAATGTAGTCCATCAACAAAGGAGGTGGCTTACAAAACACTCGTTCGACCTATACTTGAGTATTGCTCATCAGTGTGGGATCCGTACCAGATCGGGTTGACCGAGGAGATAGAGAAGATCCAAAGAAGAGTGGCGCGTTTCATCACAGGGTTATTTGGTAACCGTGATAGCGTTACGGAGATGTTTAATAAACTCAAGCGGCAGACTCTGCAAGAGAGGCGCTCTGCATCGCGGTGTAGCTTGCTCACCAGGTTTCGAGAGGGTGCGTTTCTGGATGAGGTATCGAATATATTGCTTCCCCCTACTTATACCTCCCGAGGAGATCACGAATGTAAAATTAGAGAGATTAGAGCGCGCACGGAGGCATTCAGACAGTCGTTCTTCCCGCGAACCATACGCGACTGGAACAGGAAAGGGAGGTAATGACAGTGGCACGTAAAGTGCCCTCCGCCACACACCGTTGGGTGGCTTGCGGAGTATAAATGTAGATGTAGATGTAGAATGGCTACAGAAATTTACAAGCAGGTAGATAGAGCTATGTGGGTGACCCTGACGGCTCAGCTGTGAGACAGGCGTGTCCTACTCTGTGAGACAGACGGACCGATTGCACAGCACCGTAGCAAGGAGGCAGGAAACAGCAGTCAGGCTGACAGCATCTCTGGAGACTCTCCTCTAAAACACTCAATTGTATGTATGTGAGAACCAATAAATTCCACACAAGAACATTCTGAAATTGGGTAAATGTAGGATAAATGATTTTAAAAGTTAAGCAAACGATGACGTTTAGTGTTAGAAGCTAATCTAAATGATGTAAATAAAAAATTGTGCTATCCTTGTTGTCCGCAGAGCCCCTTTTTATCGGGACTGATGACCTTAGCTGTTTAGTCCCCCTTAAACATGCCAACAACCACCACCACCTTTTTATCACGTATCTGCAAACTTTTCGTGATTTCATCTATAATAACGTCAACAAGCAGTCAATTTCTTTCGTTTCCGGTATAACACCGCTTTACATTGCATGGAAATATTTTTTTATGATTCAAAATAAACATCACGTGTGACCATCATGTACTGGGTTCGAGAATGGCACAGCATTTAGAATAAAATAACATCATCATTTCCTCAAGAAAGTAATGGCACTATGGCAGATTCATCATGGCACAATATCCCTTTCTCTTTAGAATGTACCATCCATCCACAATTAAATCATTTATGGTGTCATATTCTCTTTTACAGCTACTAGTTACAGCTCCTATCCACCAGCTACCCCAATGTACAATAAATTTTTAATTTATAAATACACTCCTGGAAATTGAAATAAGAACACCGTGAATTCATTGTCCCAGGAAGGGGAAACTTTATTGACACATTCCTGGGGTCAGATACATCACATGATCACACTGACAGAACCACAGGCACATAGACACAGGCAACAGAGCATGCACAATGTCGGCACTAGTACAGTGTATATCCACCTTTCGCAGCAATGCAGGCTGCTATTCTCCCATGGAGACGATCGTAGAGATGCTGGATGTAGTCCTGTGGAACGGCTTGCCATGCCATTTCCACCTGGCGCCTCAGTTGGACCAGCGTTCGTGCTGGACGTGCAGACCGCGTGAGACGACGCTTCATCCAGTCCCAAACATGCTCAATGGGGGACAGATCCGGAGATCTTGCTGGCCAGGGTAGTTGACTTACACCTTCTAGAGCACGTTGGGTGGCACGGGATACATTCGGACGTGCATTGTCCTGTTGGAACAGCAAGTTCCCTTGCCGGTCTAGGAATGGTAGAACGATGGGTTCGATGACGGTTTGGATGTACCGAGCACTATTCAGTGTCCCCTCGACGATCACCAGTGGTGTACGGCCAGTGTAGGAGATCGCTCCCCACACCATGATGCCGGGTGTTGGCCCTGTGTGCCTCGGTCGTATGCAGTCCTGATTGTGACGCTCACCTGCACGGCGCCAAACACGCATACGACCATCATTGGCACCAAGGCAGAAGCGACTCTCATCGCTGAAGACGACACGTCTCCATTCGTCCCTCCATTCACGCCTGTCGCGACACCACTGGAGGCGGGCTGCACGATGTTGGGGCGTGAGCGGAAGACGGCCTAACGGTGTGCGGGACCGTAGCCCAGCTTCATGGAGACGGTTGCGAATGGTCCTCGCCGATACCCCAGGAGCAACAGTGTCCCTAATTTGCTGGGAAGTGGCGGTGCGGTCCCCTACGGCACTGCGTAGGATCCTACGGTCTTGGCGTGCATCCGTGCGTCGCTGCGGTCCGGTCCCAGGTCGACGGGCACGTGCACCTTCCGCCGACCACTGGCGACAACATCGATGTACTGTGGAGACCTCACGCCCCACGTGTTGAGCAATTCGGCGGTACGTCCACCCGGCCTCCCGCATGCCCACTATACGCCCTCGCTCAAAGTCCGTCAACTGCACATACGGTTCACGTCCACGCTGTCGCGGCATGCTACCAGTGTTAAAGACTGCGATGGAGCTCCGTATGCCACGGCAAACTGGCTGACACTGACGGCGGCGGTGCACAAATGCTGCGCAGCTAGCGCCATTCGACGGCCAACACCGCGGTTCCTGGTGTGTCCGCTGGGCCGTGCGTGTGATCATTGCTTGTACAGCCCTCTCGCAGTGTCCGGAGCAAGTATGGTGGGTCTGACACACCAGTGTCAATGTGTTCTTTTTTCCATTTCCAGGAGTGTACATCAGTGACGCCATGCCTATACCTTCTTCTGTATAAATAACAAAATTCACATTCTTCACATTCTTTTTATTTTTCTAGGGATCTACAAGGTCTATCTCTCCCTCTCTCTCTCTATCTCTCTCTCTCTTTCTCTCTTTTCTCTCTCAACCTGCTGTAGGGCTGATCTCCGTCAATTTGGAGTCAGATGGTTCAGGGACTACATAACTATCTCTCTTCCTTCTAGCTTTCTAGAGAGGTAATGCCTAGAGATCTACGGACACTTTTGTCTAGTGCTTATGCAACCAAAAAACAAAATAATCAGCTACACTCTGCGTATAAATTCAGATAACCTGTTTGAACATATTGTATCTGGATTTTACTAAATTTTATACTTTTTCACATTTTCCGTTTTTCAGTATTTATAATTTTTTGTGATATATACGTACACTATGTGAACAAAGTATCCGGACACCTGGCTGAAAATGATTTAAAAGTTCGTGGCATCCTCCATCGGTAATGCTGGAATTCAATATGGCGTTAGCCCACCCTTAGCCCTGATGACGGCTTCCACTCTCGCAGGCATATGTTCAATCAGGTGCTGGAAGATTTCATGGCCAACGGGAGCTGCGCTGAGGAGAGGTATCGATGTCGGTCTGTGAGGCCTGGCACGAAGTCGTCGATTCAAAATATGCCATAGGTGTTCTATAGGATTTAGGTCAGGACTCCGTGCAGGCCAGTCCATGACAGGGATGTTTTTGTCGTACAACCTCTCCACCACAGGCCGTGCATTATGAACAGGTGCTCGATCGTGTTGAAAGATGCAATCGCCATCCCCGAATTGTTCAACAGTGGGAAGCAAGAACGTGCTTAAAACATCAGTGTATGCCTGTGCTGTGATAGTTTCATGCTAAACAACAAGGGGTGCAGATCCCTCCATGAAAAACACGACCACACCATAACACCACCGCCTCCGAATTTTACTGTTGGCACTACACACGCTGGCAGATGACGTTCACCGGGCATTCACCATACCCACACCCTGCCATCGGATCGCCACAGTGGCCGAGCGGTTCTAGGCGCTTCAGTCTGGAACCGCGCGACTACTACGGTCGCAGGTTCGAATCCTGCCTCGGGCATGGATGTGTGTGATGTCCTTAGGTTAATTAGGTTTAAGTAGTTCTAAGTTCTAGGGGACTGATGACCTCAGATGTTAAGTCCCATAGTGCTCAGAGCCATTTTTTTGGATCGCCACATTTTATACCGCGATTCGTCACTCCAAACAACGTTTTTCCATTGTGTCTCCCGTCCAATGTTAGTGCTCCTTACACCAAGCGAGGCGTCGTTTGGCATTTATAGCCGAGATGTGTGGATTATGAGTAGCCGCTTGACCATGAAATCCAAGTTTTCTGACCTCCCGCCTATCTGTCATAATACTTGCAGTAGATGCTGATGCAGTATGGAATTCCTGTGTGATGGTCTGGATAGATGTCTGCCTATTACACATTACGACCCTATTCAATTGTCGGCGGTTTCTGTCAATCAACAGACGAGGTCAGCCTGTACGTTTTTGTGCTGTAGGTGTCCCTTCATGTTTACACTTCACTGTCTAATCGGAAACAGTAGACCGAGGGATGTTTAGGAGTTTGGAAATTTCGTGTACTGACGTATGACACAAGTGACACCCAGTCACCTGACCACGTTCGAAGTCCGCGAGTTCAGCGGAGTGCCCCATTCTGCTCTTTCACGATGTCTAATGACTACTGAGGTCGCTGATATGGAGTTCCTGGCAGTAGGTGGCAGCACAATGCAGCTAATATGCACGACAAGTGTTACAGAAATGGAAAGTGCTATAGAAAATGTGTGTTTTGTGAAAAAATACGCTTTCGTAAATGACTGATAGCCCACTGGCATTAACAAAGTAAAAGTACGGTAAATTATAATGTCATTGGTGTTTGCTGCAGGATCCTAGTGTTAGTCGTTTACCACAAATCGTATTTTGAGAAGTTCACACACTGCCACTTGTACAGTACCTGCGACAGCACACACTAAAGAACAAAAAAAGTGCATAAACTAGTTATGTGGATTCTGATCAATAACGAGACATCTGACCATCACAGTTTGTATTCAAAATGACCGCCGGAAGCGGCAATACACGCTCCCAGTCTGGTGTGAAACGACTGCTGCACACGTGCTAGCATTTCAGCGGAGATGTCCGAGTAGGATGCAGTAATATGTCGTTGCATATTGTTGGGTGTAGTTGGTATGTCCTTGTAGACAGCGTCTTTCAGCTTTCCCTACAGAAAAAAATGTACAACCGTCAAATCAGGGGAACGGGCCAGCCAAGGTACAGATCCTCTGCGTCCAATCCAATGATCTGGGAACAATTCGTGAAGACACGCTGTAGTACTTCGTGCACTATGGGCTGGACAGCATTTATGTTGTTATCACAGATTCGTCCTGGTCTGCAGCGTAACGTCTTCTATCATCTGTGGAAGATGATCTGTTAGGAGCCTGTGATACTTGTAGGCGTTCAGTGTTATGTCTATGAAAAAAGGCCTACGAGCTGATGGTTGAGTATTTCACGCCACCCGTTTACACTCCATGGACGCTGGGGTACTCTGTCGTAATGCCCACGTACGAAAGTTAACACTGTTCTCATAATCGTTTCCATGCACCTCTTGATGGAGAGATAAGTGATAGAGGTGGAACTATGTCGCCGGCCGGTGTGGCCGTGCGGTTAAAGGCGCTTCAGTCTGGAACTGCGTGACCGCTACGGTCGCAGGTTCGAATCCTGCTTCGGGCATGGATGTGTGTGATGTCCTTAGATTAGTTAGGTTTAAGTAGTTCTAAGTTCTAGGGGACTGATGACCACAGAAGTTAAGTCCCATAGTGCTCGGAGCCATTTGAACCATTTGAACGTATGTCGATGGAAAATGCACAGGACACTTGCCTGACTCATGCCGCTTCCTCGTTGAAGGCACGAAAACTAATGTGCGGATCAACTGCCACAGCAGCAAGAACATTAATTTCCCCATCTTCTATCGTCACTTGTTTCCTTCTAATACGTTGATTAGATACTACAATATCACTTTCACACAACTGGTTGAAGAGGTTCATAAATAATTGCCGAGATAGTTGACGTCTATTGGCATATCTTACCGCGTACACCGTACAAGGACGAACTGCATTCTTCCTACACTCTCCATATAGTATGAGCATGTAGGCTTTTTCAGTACCGGTAAATCCCAGCGTCCACTCACGACCAGCTGTTTGGACTGCCACACACTAACTGACTAGCAAGTCGCAATGCACTCAAGGGACACACAAGCACGCTGTAAGCAAACAAAACAACATCGTACGTAGCAACTACGCAGGTTGAATTGCACAAACAACTGTCGGCTTGGAAACTTTTCAAAATACGATCTCTCGTAAATGACAGGCGCTAGAATTCTTTAACAAACACCACTGACATTCTAATTTACCCCAATTTTAGTTTTTTTTAATGTCAGTAGGTTTTGTTCCATTTAAAAAGTGTATGTTAGTACAGAAAAAGCACTTTGTGAGTATAATGACAATTTGTTTATTTGCTAATGATAGGGGCCCTGAGTACCAACACACTCTGTGAAAACCACACAACACATCACTTTTCATTTCTACAATATCTGAGGTGCAAGTTTAAGGTGATTCACTCTTTATAGTTTACGTAACCGGGTAGCAGTGGTTGCTGTGGCGATGGGAGTGTCGGTAGCACCGGACGTAGCACTGGTGGATCTGCATATTGGGCACTATGATGGATCATACGTTGGTGGACCCATACCATATATTATCCGGGAATTATTGCCCAGAGAGAATCCTCTCCCCCCCCCCCCCCGAAATATTATCGTGGACTTTGTGCAGATGGTCCTGACCCTGACCTGAACAATGTTTCCAGATTGTTCGCAGCTCGTGGTCTGGTGGCTAGCGTTGCTGCCTCTGGATCACGGGGTGCTGGGTTCGATTCCCGGCCTGGTTGGGGATTTTCTCTGCCCAGGGCTGGGTGTTTGTGTTGTACTCATCATTTCATCATCATCATCATTCGTTACAATGACTAGATTGGAATGTGAAAAAAATTTGGACTGTGTAAAACCTGGGACTTTGTACAGGTGCTGATGGCCGTGCAATTGAGCGCTCCACAAACCAAACATCATCATCAATGTTTTCAGATTGGATCCACCTTTCACACACTACCTCATATCATACGTTGGTGGATCCATACCAAACATTACCGAGGAATTGTTGTGCAGATGGATCCACCACAACCGCTATCCCTGTCTTTACGCAGGGTGATCTGCCCTGAGCGGTATGTCCAGACATAGTGTAGACTGCATCCACACCTAATAATATTCCCGGAAGTAGCTTGTTGTAGATCCATTGTTTTCAATATCCTACACCTAAGGCAGGCATGTGGGCCTTTAGGATGCCACTCTGAACCCAACCCTCGATGCTGACAATGCTCACACCAACACCGCTACCCCCAACGACAACATCCCCAACGATCGTCAGTTGCTTAACAGTTGCATGTCCATTCACCCATACACATTTCCTCAGCCATAGTTCACCCTTTCTTCTATGTTATGTGGTGTTTCACGGCTGCCTCGGCACCGGTATACTTTAACCATGGCGACACACATACAGTTTACAAACTGTGCTGTTTCGGAAATGCATCCGCCCATGGCCCAAAAGCCAATGGTCATGCCATTCTGGACGTCAGATAGATCGCTCCATTTCGCATGACGACAGTAACTGCAATGTTTTTTTCCACGTCCGCGCCACGCACTTTATATACCCTCCACTGCTAGTGCTGTCAACCACCGTCTGTTACTGCACGCTGACGTCGAACAAAGGCGGTGCTCACCTTGATGGGACTGGACCGGGCATTCATTTCCAAATGATTATTTTCTTTATTTTGGACAAAAGAAAAGCTGCTTAATTTTTCTACTACTCCGAAGCACGCAAGGATCTCAATCATTCAGATAAAACAAGTAGGATGACCCACAACCAACGTGACCCGTTCTTTGTGGGGGCAGCCAAATGTCGAAAGAGACACGAGAGTGGATCCTTTGCGACACAAGACGGCAGCGGGTTGCCAGGTACAGAGTCTCGCAATTGTGTGTCGACGAAACCCGTGGCGACAATAACAATCAGCAGGGATTTCTTGGCGCTGTCTGGAGAAACCAGGGGCCAAAACCGCAGTTGAGCGCTCCACAAACCAAACATCATCATCAATGTTTTCAGATTGGATCCAAGCGCTGTGGAGCGCTCAACTGCGATTTGCGCTCCTGCTTTCTCCAAACAGCGCCAAGAAATCCCTGCTGATTGTTATTGTCGCCACGGGTTTCGCCGACACACAATGGCGAGACTCTGTACCTGGCAACCCTCTGCCGTCTTGTGTCGCAAAGAATCCACTATCGTGTCTCTTTCGACATTTGGCTGCCCCCACAAAGAACGGGTCACGTTGGTTGTGGGTCATCCTACTTGTTTTACCTGAATGATTGAGATCCTTGCATGCTTCGGAGTAGTAGAAAAATTTTCACGCAATTTGGGCGCATAGATCCTTAGAAATTGGTACCCAGAACAACCACCTATGGCCGTAATAATGGCCTTGATACGCCTGGGCATCTGGGGTAGGACGTCACATCTGACTCTGTTTGAGACTGCCATCGTAGGAGACGCACCCGCTGCCGTTCTGCAGACTCCATCCAGAATTCAATTCTTATCTCCAACGCTGCATGGTTTAGATGGCTAGTAGTATCTAAAGTGAAGATGCAAGCCGTTTACTGCACCACTTAAAGGGAGGGATCGCCACCATTTTGTGAAACGACCCTTGTAGCTTCAAAGACTTCCTGGAAGAACATTTTACTAACTGACTTTAACCTTTAACGCTGCAGCGATGGTTCAGAAATACATATACATGAACTACCATGTTTGCTGAGAATTCAGCATTCATAAAAGACTTTTGAACCAGTGAATTATCATCTCCCTGAAACACTGTAGATTATTGAGTGTTCCCCAACGCAAAGCTTCTTCCGGAAATTTAGTGGCGAACGATACGAAGCCAGGTAGGGACTTGCCTGACATCATTCACTCATCTCACTCAGGAGTTCTCAAACATTTTCCGTCACGTCACCCTTCTGAAACATAAATTATTTCCCCTCCCCGCGCCCACTATTTTCCTTTCTCTCCTAAGCAGTTCTGTGGTAGGCACAAAACGACCCACGTTATCTATTTACTTCTGACTAATTACTGCAACTGTCAGATACAACAATAAAAATAATAACAGAGCAGTGTTGGAGCATATCGGAGTTAGAGCATTTGTTAGAATTATGATACGTTTGTGTTACTTAAATATGCTGGATGTTAACAATTAACCACATGCGCGACTGGAAGCTCAAGATCATGTTATTAATTTATATCGCCATGAAACCATGCAATCATAAATTACAACTAGTTCATAAGTAACCGCGGCTTCATGTGCAGTTACTGGAACTGAGAAATGTGTGTGTTTCGCTACATGTAATTTTACAAATTAGTTCACAAATTGGTTAGTTTAGGTTTATTTCCATCTATATTGCTTCTAATTCTTTTCGAATGTTTTGATATTTGAAAGATACCAGCGGACAGATGACGACTGAACAAAAATCAAAATTTAAATGCCCATTTAAAAACTGTTATATTCAAACTGATCATCTAAAGGAGAAACAGACAAAAGTAAAAACACAACCATTTAAAATTTGGAAATTTTCTAACACTTGCATATTTAGTGTGGCGTGTGTCCTTAAAATCTGTGAAGAAAGCAGGTCCAGTCTTGGTTGAATCTTTGAAACAACAATTCACAGCTCCCCTTCCAGTTACAATCGAGGCCGATGTTTCGTCTAGATTAACGTCCTTGCGGAAAATGTTGACCCACACATGTAACTTCAAGCGAAGGATAATAATGCGTCCACTGCCCTTCGTGCTAAATTGGGATATTCATTCCGAGTCGACACACAAAAATTTTTAAGAGATTTCGATTTAAATTCGTTTAGAAGTGTTCTATCACGCGAGAGTTCTATTAGTTCTTCCAGTTCTATTGATGACTGGTGGCCTTTTATGTTCGTAACGAACGGATTGTAGATCCAGTCATACGCCAGAGAAGGTACTGACGATTTACCATCGATTTGTTGACCTATGTTTTCGAGATTTACTACGCCAATCCTATTAATTTAACCTACAACTAACTCACTTTCCTTTACGAAACCATTCTGACGAGAAAACATCTTGTAACTACCCTTTTTCGTCTTGGTTTTCCCAGATCCAAGTTTACTTTTAATGCAACCACTTTCTCACTTAGAAAGGCTGTATCATTATATCGGCCTTGAAGTGATACATTAATATCAGGTAGTTTCTCAAAAACAACGGCCAAGTTGCACAATATTAGAAGTCATTTTTCACCCAGAAACAAAGACGTGAGTGTAGCGCCACTGTTCAGCAGGATAACATGAAGTTCATCCTTCAGCTCCAGAACGCGACGAAGAACTTAACCACGAGACAACCAACGTACTTTCGTATGCAATAGAACCGAATCAGGACTACCCATCTCCTCGCAAAGAATGGAAAATAGCCTACTGTTTAAAACTCATGCTTTCACAAAATTCACATCACCGACTACACCGTTAAGCACTTTATTGGTTTCCGTTTATACTACTTCAGAAGCCAATACATCCCTGTGTATCATGCAGTGCGTGAATTTTATAGAAGGAGAAACAGCACACCCCATTGCCATGAACCCCCTTTTAATTCCAGAAAATGCTGCTACCTCAGGTATATATACTAACACAAATTTTCCATGACAGGTCGTTGTCAACAACACAGAAATTCACAAGAAAGAAAATATCTTCTGTTGGAGCTCTCCTTTCCAAAGTTATGCAAAATATAAATTTATTGTGCATTTTCCATAACAGTACCGTGCAAAAGAGAAGAAGCTGGGGACGATTTCTGATATTACTACTGTCATCAAGTTCCAAGGCGAATTTTGGGCTACACTGAAGACATGGTATGTATTTATTTTTCATGTCAGCGGCTATTGCATCAATAGCACGAGCCATGGTATCATCTGAGAGTAGTATCAACTTCAGACTCTCACCAAAACTTTCTCCATGCATGATTTTGCACGTTTCGACGGGAAGAAGTAATTTCTCACCAATAACGTGTGATCGTTTGGATTTAGTAGATTAAGTAAAATATCTATACGGATGCTCTTAGGGCTTTCTTATGAACTGATACCAGTTTTCTGAGGAATCCGACATTTGACTTTAGCTGTTGCTCATGATACTTAAAAATTCTGTGGGTTATACGCACACAGTCAGCATGTCTCTTTAGTTTCATGCTATCGTTGCCTAAAATCTCCAAACAAACAATAGGTTGTAGTCGTTCCTCATTATTCCAAAGAATTCTGGTCAAGCCCGATGTGAGATACTTACGCACTCTCGTTTTGCAGTTAGAACTAACATTGATGATAGGAGCAGAGGAAGATGCGAAACAACTTTGATTAAATTCGAATCTTTTTCGTTATTGGAACTGCTTACTTTCGAAGGAGAAGAGACACTTTGCGAGTCACTTCTATGGGGTATCTTGCTATCACTAATACTCAGTTAGATGTACATGGGACTTCTGTCACTTTATTTTAAATTCGATAAACTACTTCCACGAAATACTCACTGGAATTCAACATCTAGCAAAATTGTTACCTTTGAACTGACTCCTGAGGCTTGGCTGAAATCGAGTAAACAGTCACAATAGCTGTGATTAACAGTCCATTCTAGCAGCCAGCGTTGCAAGGAAATGGCGGTCACATTCACAAGCGGCCTATTGTCATAAGTGTTTGGTAAATTGATAATTCTGCGCGTGTTCGGTGACATGGGCTATGTGATGAAATATTAATCGCGACTTTTTTCAGAGTTCCTTTTGACAGGGCCAACAGGTTAGTGCTTAGGAAAAAAGACAGCACATTAACGATGGGGGGAGATTCCTGAATTGGTTCATGGAAATGAGATTCTGACGACAGCAATATTTGTTCACCGGAAATCTTTTTCTTATATTAAATATTTTAGCGGACTTTGTCGCTGTTTACTTGTTTGTCGCTGTTTACTTGTTTGTCGCTGTTGTAGGTTGCTGGTGGAATATTAATTAATATTATCTTTCATTAATATCTCAGTAGTAAAAATAGTAATAATCTTCTATTTTTCATCTCGTCAATTAGATACGGACTCGGCTTCTTCCATGTAGGCAGGTGTCACCTTTCAGAATGTTGGCCATAGCACTGTGTTCAGATATCAGGTTAAACTGGAGTAGTGTATGAATGTAGCAAGTTGTACTTTGCAACGAGTCAATTCCATCAAGCCGGACGAAGTGGCGCTGCAGTCTGAAACCGCGGGACCACTACGGTCGCAGGTTCGAATCCTGCCTCGGGCATGGATGTGTGTGATGTCCTTAGGTTAGTTAGGTTTAAGTAGTTCTAAGTTCTAGGGGACTGATGACCTCAGAAGTCCCATAGTGCTCAGAGCCAGTTCCATCAACTACGATCAACTATGAGGAAGAGCGAGGGAGGCAGAAGAAAGTGCTGTTGTTTGTGGCCCGGCGTGTTACAAGGGCGGAGAGTCTTTATACAACATTCACGACTCACGCGTAGTGGAAACAGAATGCCAGCAGTCTACGCACAACCCACATTTCTGTCGTCAATAAGTTTTGCTTTGACCATGCATATGTGATAATATCGGATCTAATTCAGTACCGTAGGTGAAACGGAGTCCATCAGCTGAAAAAATTTTGGTCCTGAAGGAAAAGGCAATTTTTGTGACAACTAGAGGTTGGTGCATCATTGAGTTCCGATTTAATTATTCCAAGTGTTAGTGAACATTACATGCTGTTTGTGAAAATTAATGGATGTGCAAGAAACCAGATTTCATGAAAAAATATGAACGGCAGCCACGTGACACGGAGATGTGACGATCATTATTCTGAAAAAGTTACTTCTGCATTGATCTGGTGCAATGATTTCTAATCTGCGTGATTTTGAATATGACTAGCAGCTTAGTGAAGAAAAGAATAGACAATGAAAAAAAGTGGGTCACCTAAAACGTTTATGGGACTAGACATAGAATAGAGCGCACTGAAAACTGTTTATGCATTCAGATTATGTAGAACTGCTACGTTTAGGAACGAGCGTACGATCATGTGAGGCGCGAGGTCTGTTCCACAAGTCAGTCATAAATTGTCGAAGACGACAGAAAATCGTTATGTTGAAATTCAGTTCATCTGATCTGTGTCAATCCCAAAGGTTACACAGGAAGGCAGTAGTCTACAAGAAAGAATTACAATTATATCGTGAGTCACTGTTTGGTCTGACTGTTTGTGCTTAGAGGTGGTAGAGGCAACATCAGGTCCGTTAGTGATTCCAGGTTAATCTATCACAGCCCAGTGATATATCCACCAATTCAGAACGGTCGTGATTCAAATCTTCAATTGATGACATAAATGTAGTGCTTCTATTATTTCCCTTAATCGTTAAAGGCATTGTTGCTTTCAATAATACAGGACTAATTTTCTTCTCCATCACCGTACAGCCCGGACTTATCCCCTTCACCAAACTGTACTCTAACATTCCTTCAGTAACGTAGAAGAAACGTTTCCATGGTATATCTAGTGCCTTCAACACTTGATGCAGCACAATAAAAGTAAACACTACACAGGGGCCACTGCCTACAAGGCAGTGCGAAGAGAGATCTCTGACATGTGACAGTGAGCTAGCATGTTGCCAATCCCTCCCGTCGCTATCGCCAATATATAAATCCTGGCGATACCGCTGATTCTTCACTGAAGCAGCTCCTCATTTGACCTCAAGAGCCATAGTGGACCCCGTTCTAGTCCTTCCTGACTCAGACAAAAATTTGAGGAGGTACCGGGAATGGAACCCAAGTCCTTCCGCACCGAAAGCAGCGACGCCAACTGTATTTTTAGTGTTAATGTTTTTATTGGGCAAGTGTAAGGGATATTCGAAAGAAAATGCACGAAATATTACGGTAGCTATAACTGAACGCTTTATTCAAACGTAATCACTGGAGGCCTCAGCACAATACCATTACTTCACCAGCCGAAGAACTCCCTGTTCCCAGAATTCCTTTGGCTGTGAGAGGATCCAGTCTTCCACCGTGTCCTTCAGTTCGTCCTCAAAGTTGAAGAGCTTTTCGAAGTTGCAGGGCGACATGCCCGGGCTCAAACTGCTGTCACGTGAACTTGGCCATTACACTATGTGTTACCTTGGTGTCGTGTGGACGCACGTTATCGTGGAGCAGAATCACTCCATCCGTGAACAGCTCCGTGTTCGACGAATTGGACCTTGGTCATCGAAAAAGATGATAAGCATCACCTTGCCTGCTGAGAGTATAGCTTTGAATCTTTTAGTGGGAAGTTACGAGGCACGATTCCATTGCATGCATTTGTCACTGCGTTACCCCAAATCAGCATATACTAACTTCATCCGGTTTGGTTGTTACGACGTTTCGTATCTTTCCATTTGGACACGCCTCATATTTTGGAACATAATATTGCCTATCCCGTTTGCCACCAGCAGTCCAGTGTAGGGTATGACTCGAAGTATTATTAATTTGCTTCTATCAGCCTGCTGAGGGAGCAGTAGTCTCAAGTCGTTTCACAACTATTGCCCAATCTCATCCGCGAAGGCAATCGCCTGTTGCATCAATTGTGTCCCACTGCTTCAGTTACTGAGCTTCGCTAATCGGGTCTTGTTTCACTGTTTTCTTGATTACTAGCCTGTGAACCACAGAAACGTTCTCTACAGCATACTGAATACCAGTTACAGTGCTTTATGGTTGTGCTGACATTAGATCTCGTGCTTTTTTTTTAATAAGTTCGAACAAGCAATACGTCATAGTTATTCCTAAGTAGATTTCAGCCTCTTTATCAACTTCCGATACAGTATGTGCTTTCATCTCTGGTAATATGTGGTTGTTATAAAAGTTTCCATATTTATCTTCGGTTTGTAGTTCGGATATGTTTTACCCCTTGAAATTTACAATGAGGTAACAAAAGTCAAGGGATACCACCACATATCGTGTCGGACCTCCGGGCCGTAGTCCAGCAGCTCATCGTGGCATGGACTGAACAAGTTTTTTTTAAGTCCCCTGCAGAAATACTGAGCCATGCTGTTGTCTCCACAGTTGTCCATAACTGCGAAAGCGTTGCCAGTGCAGTATTTTGTGCACGGACTGAAATGGTTCAAATGGCTCTAAGCACTATGGGAGGTCATCAGTCTCCTAGACTTAGAACTACGTAAACCTAACTAACCTAAGGTCATCACACACATCCATGCCCGAGGCAGGATTCGAACCTGCGGCCGTAGCAGCCTCGTGGTTCCGGACTGAAGCACCTAGAACCGCTCGGTCACAGCGGCCGGCTGCACGGACTGACCTCTAGATTATGTCCCATAAATGTTCGATGGGATAGACGTCAAGCGATCTGGGTGACCAAATAATTCGCTCGAATCATCCAGAATGTTCTTTAAGCCAATGGAGAAGGTGGCCCGCTGAAATGGCACGTAGTCCAAAACAAGTCCATCGTTGTTTGGGGACATGAAGTCCATGAACGACTGTAAATGGTCTCAAGCATCCGAACATAACCATTTCCAGTCAATGATCGGTTCAGTTGGACCAGAGGATTCAGTCCACTTTATGTAAATACAGCCCACACCATTATGGGGCCAACACCAGCTTGCACAATGCCTTGCTTACAACTTGCGTCCGTGGATTCGTGGGATCTGTGCTACACTGGAACCTACTATCACCTCTTACTAACTGAAACCGTGACTCATCAGACCAGGCCACGGTTTTCCAATTGTCCCGAGTCCATCCGATATGGTCACGACCCCAGGAGAGGTGTTGCAGTCAGTATCGTGATGTTACCAGTGGCACTCGCATCGGTCATCTGCTGCCACAGCCCATTAATGCCAGATTTCGTGACAGTGTCCTAACGGACACGTTCGTCGTGCATCCTACATTGATTTCTGCGGTTATTTCACGCAGTGTTGCTTGTGCGGTGGCTCTGATGCCGCTGTTCTCTGTTGTTAAGCCAAGGCCGTTGTCCCTGGTGAGAGGAAATGCCTGAAATTTGGTATCCTCAGCACACACGTGACACACTACTGAAATGGAACGTCCCATGCGTGTGGCTCCAACTACCATTCCGCGATCAGAGTCTTTTAATTCCTGTCGTGCGGCCATAATCACGTCGGACACCTTTTTACATGAATCACAATGACAGCTCCACAAGTGCACTTCCCTTTTATACCTGGTGTACGCGATACTACCGCCTCTATATATGCGCATATTTCTATCATGACTTTTGTCTCTTTATTGTGTAAGGGAAATATCTTTGGGTCCGCATCGTCACTGAAATGATGTGGCTGTAAGCTGGTGAAAGACCGGATCGCCGTCGTAAATCGATGTCAGGACGGCGCGTTCTTCTTCCTGAAGTTCAGGATCAGATATGACATAGGCCTACAAATAATAACAATCAACTATTAAACAATTCTATGGCTTAGAGTATTAATTAGTTTCTTAACTGTTTACTTCCTCTTTTATTACATAAAAATCCACCACTAAAACATGAATTTGCAGTAATCTGTTTTTATTTTTTTTTATTTTTAATTCGATCTTGACATAACTGTACTGTTTTGTTGACACAATAGACAGAAAAGTGAGCGTAGATGGGCAACCCATATTCACAGAGTTTGACAAAATATCTCAAGTATCTAAATTTAAATATCTGGGAGAAATCATTCAACCGTGTGAATGAAATCGAAAAGGATGCAAAGAGAATCATGTAATTACAAAACTGCTACGGAATTACGTGGAACAGATACAAAAAAAAATCAGTATCTCGCAACGCAGAATTAAAACACTACTTCACATAACTCAAACCTGAAGCGTTATGTGCAACAGAGCCATTGATTGTTGGAGGTAGATCATTAACTAAAGACACAGAAAAAGTAGAAAGGAAAATATAAAGGAAAATTTTGGGTCCGGTTTGTGTTGAGGGAATCTGAATGAGACCGAAGTCTAAAGACTTACAATAAACTGGAAAAAACTACTCTCAGGAAAACAATATTTAAGTTTTACGGCCACATTCTCAGAATGAAAGATGAAAAACTTACCTGAAAGATTTTTTACCTGACTGAAAGAGGAAAAGAACTAGATACTTGAAACCGAAAGAGATCTTTAGGAAATAGGCATTACAAACAAAATTCTACAGGACAAAGTTGCATCTTTAATTGACAAACATCAGTTTAAAGCTAAACCAACTGTTACATCGACGAGAATATGGACAGACGTATGCAAGAAAAACCACAGTGAGAAGATAGGAGACACTCAAAAGAAAAGAAGAAGAGAGGAAGAAAGAAAAGTTGCTGATGAGCCGCTGTTAGAAGCTGCTCATTAATACAACTGAAACTGGAAAAAAATTATAATAGCTCTTTGTTTGCTACAAAATAACTACCCCCGCCTATCTTGCTAAGAAAATGTTGCCAAACAACTCCTGGCACAACCATTCAGCTACAGAGGCGGTCTTCGAGCACCATATTCAGCAAAATAACAGCGAGACCCATGTGTCTGATAATTATTTTTTTCTTATCCCTTCAATGTTACTGCTGCGGGTTGCTGCTATTGAGCTGAGAGCATCAATACAATATAAAACATAATGTCTAAAAATTTAAATGTATAAATTAGTTTCGTGTTTCTGCAATTTTTAAAACAGCCAGTTGTACATTCAAGAGTGTAAGTAATATATAGTTTACAAAACATATTAATTAATGATTGAGGATGGATAAAAACGGAGCACTTCACTTCATTGGGAGTGCAGGAAGTGAATAGTAGATGAGAAGGGCTGTTGGAAGAAGCGGGTTTTGGAAACGATGTGGACTGGAAGAGTTGGAGAAGAGGACTCGGAACCAACCATTTGGAAAGGGAGGGAGGAAGCTTGGGAGGGGGGTGGAGCGGGGTGGATGGGATGGGGGAAGAGGAACCCTCACATGAAGAGGAAGAGAGGTATTCTAATAAACCTACAAGAATGAGACGATCTAGGGCGGATTTCAAGGTAACTTAAGGGGATATGGCTAAACTTTGTTGGGATGAACGGTTAGCCAAACATGTCACCCTCTGTGTAAGTAGTCGTATGACGTTGTTCGCTTAGAGGGTCGGTGTGTCAACCGTCTGTCATGTTGACTGGGCAATACAGGCGAAATGAATTAGAGACTTGATGGGAAGCACATCGCGCTTAGGCTCTAGGAAAAAGGAGGAAAGGCAGTAACAGATAACGCTGCATCACTGTTACAAATTGAGCGTTGTCAGAAGAGGCAGTTCTATACAACAAATTCCCTGCATAGCGCAACAATTACACACCGACCGGCACGTTCATTTGACAATATTCCTCACACAGTACCATTTTGAAAACATTTAGTCACAGTGTTGTTGTTGTTGTGGTCACAGTGTAGGGTTTATGAATCCACTTTTCCCCTAAGTAAGTCACTACTTCTTTTATGTTGATAATAAATATTTTTCTGTTTTTTTCGCACAATCATCTGACTTGTCAAACTAACTGCGACTTCTCACTGGAACAATCTACAGATCCTTCCGCCTCAGAGCCTTTTCCAATCAACTATACTTACTAACAGTTTCCAGAACCTGGAAAGAAATGAAGCTTGCTTCATGTGAATGAGTAACATGCAAAACTATATTTGTTGTCCTCAGTTCTTTGGTCACACCGTAGTTATCAGAAATAGGTGAGCAACTACATTCAGAGTATTTGTAAGAACTACTGAGACGAAATGGGAAAATCAAGGTCTTGTATACTGTCAATCGTTCCTGAATTCACAGTGCATCTTGGTGTAATTGCCAGTACTGCGCGGTGGTGACATAGCGGGCATCCAGCACAGATAAATACTTTCTGCCAACTGGCAGTTGACAGAGACGATGTCTTAAGCATAGTGGTATCTGAGACTCTGGGACATGTCCACTAACCAGTCCAATATCTGGATGTGCGCATGTACGTGTTATTTTAGTCATATTCACTCGAGCACTACTAAAAAAGTGTAATAAGCAGAAAATGCTTTTGCCGGCAGCTGCGGGCTTCTTTCCATTAACGTCATTAAATTTATAGATGATGGGAAGGCGAAAGAAGGGCCGACCGCGGTGGCCGTGCGGTTCTGGCGCTGCAGTCCGGAACCGCGGGACCGCTACGGTCGCAGGTTCGAATCCTGCCTCTGGCATGGGTGTGTGTGATGTCTTTAGGTTAGTTAGGTTTAAGTAGTTCTAAGTTCTAGGGGACTTATGACCTCAGATGTTGAGTCCCATAGTGCTCAGAGCCATTTGAACCATTTGCGAAAGAAGTGACGGTGCAGGCGGGAAGGGTGAAGGGATGTGGAAGGCAAAATGCTAAAAGTAAGTAAGTCGATGGTGAGCAGTTTATGGCAAGAGGGACACGATGCAGAGATGAGCGCAACTAAATTCTCTAGCCAAAAGTTCTGACAATAAATATCCCGTTGCCGATATGGATAACATTATTACGCAGCAGTACCTTTGATATTAAGAATATGTCATGATCCACCAGATTCGTCCATGTACACAACATCGATACGTATGTAAATGATTATAGAGTTGCAATTCTGTGTTAGAAGTAAAACAGTCAATAGAAAGCATTAATGGTGTTCGTATGTAATGCTGTTACTATGCGTGGTAGAGTATATAAGCGGAATGGACAGCTTCAGATATTGACTGATAACTGGGAAGGACACGGAGACACTTCGTAATCGTGTGACACAGCTTTATGAGTACCCTAGAAAGTTTAAAAGGAATCTTATTGTGTACCTCTAGTTGATCAGCCGGTCGAATCACCCAAGATCCAGATTTTCGGGACACTCGTATGTGACAGTGTTCCGATGTTGAACTGAATGGGAACGTTAGGGCAGACATACTAATCACCAAGGTTCCAGTCGATCATATCTAACCATCACAAAGGACCGTCGCCTTATTGTGCACCAAGCACTTCACAATCTCCTTCACGTACATCTACGGTCGCCATAGCAAGTAGTGGCCCCCCTGCAACATGTGTCGTCCAACACCATTGGTTCAAAACTGGCTCTGAGCACTATGGGACTCAACTGCTGTGGTCATAAGTCCCCTAGAACTTAGAACTACTTAAACCTAACTAACCTAAGGACATCACACAACACCCAGCCATCACGAGGCAGAGAAAATCCCTGACCCCGCCGGGAATCGATCCCGGGAACCCGGGCGTGGGAAGCGAGAACGCTACCGCACGACCACGAGATGCGGGCAGCACCATTGGTACCAGACTAGCAGCAGCTGCACTTGGCAGTTACCGTCCCCGCTGACGTTAACACCACAACACAAACGGCCGCGTTTCGAGTGACGCAGCGACTGGGATGCATGAATTGTTGGTAAATGGTTTCGCACGGTGAATCGCAGTTCTGCATTGCCACTGATGACCATCGTCGGCGGGTAGGTAGTGGCCTAGAAGACGTACGGTGCTGTTACTCCTTGCTTCATCATGTAGGGAGCCACTGGGTATGACTTAACGTTACACTGGTGGTAACTGAAGGAACTCTGACGGCGCAGTGGGATCTCACATGCATCCTGTTTCATCATGTGTTACCTCTCATGTGACTGTTTCGTGGTACCACTTATCAACGGGACGTTGCTTGTCTACTCAGGAAAGAAATCCGGAGATATTCCTGTGACCAGCAAAATCGCCGGCCACTGTGGCCGAGTGGTTCTAGGCGCTTCAGTCCGGAACCACGCTGCTGCTATGGTCGCAGGTTCGAATCCTGCAGGCATGGATGTGTGTGATGTCCTTAGGTTAGTCAGGTTTAAGTAGTTCTAAGTCTAGGGGACTGATGACCTCTGATGTTAAGCCCCATAGTGCTTAGAGCCATTTGAACCATTTGAACCAGCAAAATCCCCAAGTTGGTCCCCGATACGAAACAGTTTGGACCAGCTCGCACATCAACTCCATCCTAGCACCAATAGCCAGGATATCGACGACCAGTTGCAGCATTTTTGGGCCAGCCTACCTCTGGAGACAATACAGTGACTTTGTGACATCTTTCCAACCAAACCGGTGAATGCATCCTGTCCAGATGGAGCGCAACGTTATAAGTGTGCTGCTGCTTCTAAATTCCTCGTAAATTCGACTTGATTTTGTAATCGCTGAAACAACAACACGTAAGCTCTTAATTCGCTGAGTTTTATTTTGTTTCCTCGTCCTCTTTTGTGTTACTTTTTTTGTCGGGCAGTATGTTTAGACGAACATGTATTTATATATATTAGACTGTGAAAAGATACTAGCTAAGTGGTGGTGTGCGAGGAGCATTTTGAAATAAAAGTGCCAGTCTGCGTTGAATTACTGTGCTGTGCAGGCCTTTTGACGTATAGAACTGTAGGGTGTGACAACGCTGCACTTGTAAGATTGCTGGAGCACGCTCTGTTACTATCCCTCCTCCCTTCTTCTAGAGAGTAAACACGACGGCGTTCCCAGGATCGGAAGGCCTTCAGTTCACTTTGCTGGTAGTTTTTCTCCAACACAAAAAGAAGCGATAGCCGACGCCTCTACGAAACATGCTAAGCTAACTCGTATGCAGGTCATCGGTGTACATTTTTGCACAAAGAATGCTCACTTTTCCTAAGTTTACTGGCATTCACAAACTCGTCAATAATCCTTCGACTCTCACAAACGCAGAAACCTTGACGACTGCGATCCCTGAGCGTGCATTCACTCTTTCTTCGCTTTCTTATCGTTCTTGTGTGATCGGACCACTTTCCGGACGATGAAGTGCAGCGCCAGTAGTGGGAGAGATGCCGCTGCTACGACGAAGGCCGCGACATCTAGGAGCAGGTACTGGTACCAGGCGAGATCGAGCGCGGCGGAGCGGAGGTGTGGGGCGCCCCTGTGGCGTAGCACGTACTCCACCCAGTACACAGCCTCCTCCAGCGGCGGCCGAGGGCGGTCCCTGTACAGCGAAGACAGCTCCTTCGCCCGCTCGCTGTACCTGTGCAAAATGAAAGTACTTGGATTATTGTCTCTTCCTGAAAATTCCTGGCAGATTAAAACTGTGTGCCGGACCGAGACTCAAACCCGGGACCTTTGCCTTTCGCGGGCAAGTGCTCTACCAACTGAGCTACCCAAGCACGACTCACCCCCGTCCTCACAGCTCTCCTGTGAACCTTGCAGAACTAGCACGCCTGGAAGAAAGGATATTGAGGAGACATGGCTTACAAGGAGACGGCACGACCGTGGGGTCGGGGATTTGTCCGCAATTTTGTGTGGTGAAAGAGGACCCCTAACACCTCACGTGGTTAAAATATTAGGACGCACTACTCGGAAAATCCTGAGAAAAATCGATCCAAAGTTTCTTAGGTGCCTTATGAGTATAAAACGTTAGTCCACCACCAAGCCGCCGTCTGGCCTACACGGTTAGCGCTCGGACCCTTACGCCAAAGGTCTCGTGTTCGATTCCCCTTCTAGCACTTTATTTTTTTCTTCTGTTGCTTGCAAAATTGCAGCGCATTGTTACAGGAGAATCGTGAAATTAATTCCAAGGAAGATTGTACAAAAATTCATTCTTTAATTCACCATCAATTATCGTCACCATTATTCCGAGACATGATTCAATATGCCTGGTTTGCCTCAAAATTGTCAGAAACTCAAAACATTTTCGTAAATGTTAATGGGGCATGTTTTTGTACAGATTTATTGCAAACGCCCTATGATTCTAAAAAATCTGCTTTTATATGTTGCGCAAGATGTCACAAAAATTATTGATTTGTTTGTTTTTACGATAATTACCACTGCAGTTATCGTTTATAACTATGTATAAAAACTGAATGTTTTCCAATAGACTTTCTTATTCTGATTGAAAAGGCAATGTTTCTCCTCGTATACTTTACAATGAAAACTGCAAAACCCATCGTCATGAATTGTGTTGTTGGACAAAAAGAAAATAATTTTCATTCAATAATGAAACTAATTTGTTAAAGATAATGTAGGTTTCGGAAACTTTCTGAATAATTGGTGGAATAACCAAAGACAATGAACCAGAAGCAAAAAGAAGTGCCAGAGGAGGAATCGAACACGAGACCTCCGGTGTAAGGTTGGTTGGTTGGTTGGTTTATGGGAGAGGAGACAAGACAGCGAGGTCATCGGTCTCATCGGATTAGGGGCGGATGGGGAAGGAAGTCGGCCGTGCCCTTTGAAAGGAACCATCCCGGCATTTACCTGGAGCGATTTAGGGAAATCACGGAAAACCTAAATCAGGATGGCCGGACGCGGGATTGAACCGTCGTCCTCCCGAATGCGAGTCCAGTGTGCTAACCACTGCGCCACCTCGCTCGGTCTGGTGTAAGAATCCGAGCCCTAAACACTTTTTTTTTTATCTCAATTTGTTCGCTTTCGTTCGTTACATCTGCTCGGGGCGGACGTCGTAAGACATCCGTTTAAGTTCGTTATTGATCAATTAACTCAGTTTTTTTTTTATTACAGAGGGCAGCTAACCCTCTGACCGCACACGCTGAGCTACCGTGCCGGCAGCACCTAGGCCAGACGGCGGCTCGGCAGATTACTAACATTTTATACTCATAAGGCATCTAAAAAACTTTGGATCGATTTTTCCCGGGATTTTCCGGGTATTGCGTCCTAATATTTTAACCACGTGAGGTGTTAGGGGTCCTCTTTCCCCACACAAAATTGCGGACAAATCCCCGACCCCACGGCTGTGCCGTCTCCTTGTTAGCCACAGCCTGGGGGATGTTTCTAGAATGAAATTTTCACTCTACAACGGAGTGTGCGCCGATATGAAACTTCCTGGCAGATTAAAACTCTGTGCCGGGCCAAGACTCGAACTCGGTACCTTTTTAGGGAGTGGCAACTGAGCCTTAACATAGACAAATGTAATGTATTGCGAATACATAGAAAGAAGGATCCTTTATTGTATGAATATATGATAGTGGAACAAACACTGGTAGCAGTTACTTCTGTAAAATATCTGGGAGTATGATGTTGAATGATCATATAAAATTAATTGTTGGTGAGGCGGGTGCCAGGTTGAGATTCATTGGGAGAGTCCTTAGAAAATGTAGTCCATCAACAAAGGATGTGGCTTACAAAACACTCGTTCGACCTATCTTATTTAATTACTACTAAAAACAGTCTTGATCACGATTTATTTAACAAGGTGACCGGTTTCGACCACTACTGTAGTCATCTTCAGACCTATAAGTTGTATACAAAGCTCTAATTAGAGAGCTACATACATTAAACAAAATACATAAAGTTATAAAGCTATAAAACGTTGAATTACCATTGAGTAGGAACCTCTTTCTGTTGGAGAAACCAGTGCACGTCTTACTATATATAATGGAGGCTCCACCCACTTCTGACTGCATGATGTCATTATTAACCAATGAGTTATAAGTCGAATTACAATTTAAAATTTCTTAGTTAAAAGAACATTGTCAAGAATTAGAAATAAATACACACTAAACTTAGCTTATTAAACAGCTATTGTCAATTAAGAAGCATTTAATAAGCTAAGTTTAGTGTGTATTTATTTCTAATTCTTGACAATGTTCTTTTAACTAAGAAATTTTAAATTGTAATTCGACTTATAACTCATTGGTTAATAATGACATCATGCAGTCAGAAGTGGGTGGAGCCTCCATTATATATAGTAAGACGTGCACTGGTTTCTCCAGTAGTGATTCTCCAACAGAAAGAGGTTCCTACTCAATGGTAATTCAACGTTTTATAGCTTTATAACTGTATGTATTTTGTTTAATGTATGTAGCCCTCTAATTAGAGCTTTGTATACAACTTATAGGTCTGAAGATGACCATAGTAGTGGTCGAAACCGGTCACCTTGTTAAATAAATCGTGATCAAGACTGTTTTTAGTAGTAATTATTTATAAGACATTGATCACTGCTGTTCCCATAATGCATTCAAAAGTAATATCTTGAGTATTGCTCATCAGTGTGGGATACGTACCAGGTCGGGTTGACAAAGGAGATAGAGAAGATCCAAAGAAGAGGGGCGCGTTTCGTCACAGGGTTATTTGGTAAGCACAAACTCAAGTGGCAGACTCTGCAAGAGAGGCGCTCTGCATCGCGGTGTAGCTTGCTGTCCAGGTGTCGAGAGGGTGCGTTTCTGGATGAGGTATCGAATATATTGCTTCCCCTAGTTATACCTCCCGAGGAGATCATGAATGTAAAATCAGAGAGATTCGAGCGCGTACGGAGGCTTTCCGGCAGTCGTTCTTCCCGCGAACCATACGCGACTGGAACAGGAAAGGAAGGTAATGACAGTGGCACGTAAAGTGCCCTCCGCCACACACCGTTGGGTTGCTTGCGGAGTGTAAATGTAGATGTAGATGCCTTTCGGGGGCAAGTGCTCTACCAACTGTGGTACCCAAGCACAACTCACGCGCCGTCCTCACAGCTTTAATTCCGCCAGTACCTTCCAGGAGTACTAGTTCTGCAAGGTTAGCAGGAGAGCTTCTGTGAAGTTTAGAAGGTAGGAGACGAGGTACTGGCGGAATTAAAGCTGTGAGGACGGATCGTGAGTCGTGCTTGGGTAGCTCAGTTGGTAGAGCACTTGCCCGCGAAAGGCAAAGGTCCCGAGTTCGAGTCTCGGTCCGGCACACAGTTTTAATCTGCCATGAAGTTTCATATTGGCGCACACTCCGCTGGAGAGTGAAAATTTCATTCTAGAAATTGTCTCTTCCTGTCAAAATGTTTGACATCCTTGTTTCGCTAATAGACCTATGACATTTATTCAGTGTGCTTCCTAACAGATCTAGGCATTTCCTGCCTATCCTTTCTTATCTTGCCGTTTTCTTCCCTCGCGATAACCATGGCAGGAAAATGCTAAGGCTCAGTCTAGATATAACGGGGTCAGTGTAGTGAAATGAAAAGATGACAAGGATTTCTGGTCTGACGAGTACATGGGAATATCAAAAGCAGCGAAAATGGTATAACGGGAGTAGGTTTCGTTACTAATAGAAAGGTAAGACGCAGAGTGAGTTACTGTGAACAGTTCGATGATAGAGTTCTTCTCATCAGAATCGACAGCAATATTTCAGGTAAACCTGCCGGCGTCACAAGCAAAGATGAAGAGAGAGAGTAAATACTGGGTGATCAAAAAGTCAGTATAAATTTGGAAACTTAATAAACCACAGAATAATGTAGATAGAGAGGTAAAGATTGACACACATGCTTGGAATGACATGGGATTTTATTAGACCAAAAAAAAAAAAACCATATTGCTAGACGCGTGAAAGATCTCTTGCGCGCGTCGTTTGGTGATGATCGTGTGCTCAGCCGCCACTTTCGTCATGCTTGGCCTCCCAGGTCCCCAGACCTCAGTCCGTGCGATTATTGGCTTTGGGGTTACCTGAAGTCGCAAGTGTATCGTGATCGACCGACATCTTTAGGGATGCTGAAAGACAACATCCGACGCCAATGCCTCACCATAACTCCGGACATGCTTTACAGTGCTGTTCACAACATTATGATGGTGGACGCATTGACCATTTCCTGTAAAGAACATCATCTTTGCTTTGTCTTACTTTGTTATGCTAATTATTGCTATTCTGATCAGACGAAGCGCCATCTGTCGGACATTTTTTCAACATTTGTATATTTTTGGTTCTAATAAAACCCTATGTCATTCCAAGCATGTGTGTCAATTTGTAACTTTCTATCTACATTATTCCGTGATTTATTCAGTTTTCAAATTTATACTGACTTTTTGATCACCCAGTATATGAGGATATTGAACAGGTAATTCGGCACTTGAAGGGAGATTAAAATCTTATAGTCATGGGGGATTGGAATGTGCTTGTAGGAAAGAGTAGAAGAAATGGTTACCGGAGAATATGGGCTTGATGGTAGGAATGAGACAGGAGAAAGACTAATTGAGTTCTGCAATAAGTTTCAACTATAATTGCGAATAATCTGTTCAAGAATGGTAAGAGGAGGGAACATTCTTGGAAAAAGCAGGGAGATACGGAAAGATTTTAATTAGATTACTTTATGGTCAGGCAGAGATTATGAAATCAGATATTGAATTGTAAGGAGTACCCAGAAGCCAATACAGTTGTCACATCTCAATTTAGTGGTGATTAAGAGTATTCTGCAGTAGAAGTAGGATATCGGACTAATAAGGAATGAAGAGACGAGCTGGAAGTTCTCTGAGGCTATAGATACTGCGATAATGAGTACCTCAGTGGGCAGTTCAGTTGAAGAGGAATTGACATGTCTAAAAAACACAATCACAGGAGCTGGAAGAAAAAACATAGTTTCGAAGAAGATAACTGTGAAAAACCCAAAGAAATGCTTCACATGAGCGACAAAAGAAGGAAGAACCAAAACGATGAGGGAAATTTAGGAATACAGAACTACAAGTTAGTTAGGAATGAAATAAATAGGAAATGCAGGGAAGCTAAGACGCAATAACTGCATGAAAAGTGTGAGAAAATCGAAAAAGGAATCATTGGCTGAAAGACGGTCTCAGCATACAGAAAAGACAGTGTAAAACGGAGCGAAATGTTCGAAATTCTGAGAAAAATAGGGTAAGCTACAGGAAAGGACGGGTAGTATACATTAACTACAAGAACGAAGAGGAAACAATAAGACTGAAAAACCAGGAACGAAGTGCTCTGTTTTAGATGGTTTAAGACAGGGATGTAGTCTTTCGCCCCTACTGTTCAATGAATACATCGGAGAAGCAATGACGGAAATAAAAGATGGCTTTAAGAGTGGGATTAAAAAGCAAAGTGAAAGGATATCAATGACAAAATTCGCTGATGAGATTTCTATCGTCACAGAATGTGACGAAGAATAACTGGAAATGTTGAAGGGGATGAGTAGTCAAATGAGTGCAGAATATGGATTGAGAGTAAATCGATGAAAGGATAAAGTAATGAGAAGTAGAGGAAATGAGTACACCGAGAAACTCAAAATCAGAATTGGGGATCACGAAGTGGACGAAATCAAGGAATTCTGCTAACTAGACAGAAAAGTAACTCATGAAGGACAGAGCAATGAGGACACAGAAAGCAGAACAGCGCTGGCAAAGGAGGCATTCCTGGACAAGAGAAATCTGTTAGTATCAAACATAGGAATCCGTTGGAGGAAGAAATTTCCGAGAATGTACGCTGAAGTACAGCATTGTATGGTAGCGAAACATGAGCTGTGGAAAAACCAGCAAAGAAGAGAATCGTAGCATTTGAGATGTGGTGCTGCAAAAGAATGTTGAAAATTAGGTGGAGTGATGAGGTAAGGAATGAGGAGGTTCTTCGGAGAATCGGCGAGGAAACGAATGACTGAAGCGCCAAAGAAACTAGTATAGGCATGCGTGTTCTAATACAGACACAGGCAGAATACGACGCTGCGGTCGGCAACTCCTATTTAAGACAAGTGTCTGGCGCAGTTGTTAGATCGGCTACTGCTGCTACAATGGCAGGTTATCAAGATTTAAGTGAGTTTGAACGTGGTTTTATAGTCGGCGCATGAGCGATGGGACACAGCATCTCAGAGGTAGCGACGAAGTGAGGATTTTCCCGTACGACCATTTCACGAGTGTACAATGAATATGCCCGCATCTCGTGGTCGTGCGGTAGCGTTCTCGCTTCCCACGCCCGGGTTCCCGGGTTCGATTCCCGGCGGGGTCAGGGATTTTCTCTGCCTCGTGATGGCTGGGTGTTGTGTGCTGTCCTTAGGTTAGTTAGGTTTAAGTAGTTCTAAGTTCTAGGGAACTTATGACCACAGCAGTTGAGTCCCATAGTGCTCAGAGCCATTTGAACCATTTTTTGTACAATGAATATGAATCCTGTAAAACAGCAAATCTCCGACATCGCTGCGGCCGGAAAAAGATCGTGCAAGAACGGGAAGAACGACAACTGAAGAGAATCGTACAACGTGCTAGAAGTGCAACGCTTTCGCAAATTATTGCAGATTTCAATGCTAGGTCATCAACAAGTGTCAGCGTGCGAACCATTCAACAAAAGATCATCGATATGGGCTTTCGGTGCAGAAGGATTACTCGTGTACTCTTGACGACTGCACGACACAGAGCTTTACGCCTCGCTAGGGCACGTCAACGTCGACATTGGACCGTTGATGACTGGAAACATGTTCCCTGGTCGGACAAGTCTCGTTTCAAAGTATAACGAGCATATGGACGTGTACGCGTATGGAGACAACTTCACGAATCCATGGACCCTGCATGTCAGCAGGGGACTGTTCGAGCTGATGGAGGCTCTGTAATGGTGTGAGGCGTGTGCAGTTGGAGTGATATGGAACCCCTGATACGTCTAGATACGACTCTGATCGGTGACACATACGTAAACATCGTGCAATTTTGCGTATGATGATATGGTTGGAGACCGTGGCTGTTATTTGAAGTCAAATGTTGATGCTATTGAGACAGCAACCAGCCACAAATTTATTTTCATTAACTCGAACAAATCTGCATTTGCAGCTCATATTGCTGAAGAAAACCATTCAGTGAGAAACATTGAGAACAACTTAAAAATTTTACATGTAGCAAAAAAAGGAGCCACTATGACTTTATTAGAAGAAATTGAAATACACACACACAAAAACAACACCCCAGACTATATCCTTAATGAACAAACCGAGTTAGCTAACACTCCTCTCCTGAAAAATTCCCAAAAATTATTTTCCGCCCTCCAAAGCAAATAATATTCCTACGTCTATCTGCAGATCAAGTAGCAAATTTATACACTCCTGGAAATTGAAATAAGAACACCGTGAATTCATTGTCCCAGGAAGGGGAAACTTTATTGACACATTCCTGGGGTCAGATACATCACATGATCACACTGACAGAACCACAGGCACATAGACACAGGCAACAGAGCATGCACAATGTCGGCACTAGTACAGTGTATATCCACCTTTCGCAGCAATGCAGGCTGCTATTCTCCCATGGAGACGATCGTAGAGATGCTGGATGTAGTCCTGTGGAACGGCTTGCCATGCCATTTCCACCTGGCGCCTCAGTTGGACCAGCGTTCGTGCTGGACGTGCAGACCGCGTGAGACGACGCTTCATCCAGTCCCAAACATGCTCAATGGGGGACAGATCCGGAGATCTTGCTGGCCAGGGTAGTTGATTTACACCTTCTAGAGCACGTTGGGTGGCACGGGATACATGCGGACGTGCATTGTCCTGTTGGAACAGCAAGTTCCCTTGCCGGTCTAGGAATGGTAGAACGATGGGTTCGATGACGGTTTGGATGTACCGTGCACTATTCAGTGTCCCCTCGACGATCACCAGTGGTGTACGGCCAGTGTAGGAGATCGCTCCCCACACCATGATGCCGGGTGTTGGCCCTGTGTGCCTCGGTCGTATGCAGTCCTGATTGTGGCGCTCACCTGCACGGCGCCAAACACGCATACGACCATCATCGGCACCAAGGCAGAAGCGACTCTCATCGCTGAAGACGACACGTCTCCATTCGTCCCTCCATTCACGCCTGTCGCGACACCACTGGAGGCGGGCTGCACGATGTTGGGGCGTGAGCGGAAGACGGCCTAACGGTGTGCGGGACCGTAGCCCAGCTTCATGGAGACGGTTGCGAATGGTCCTCGCCGATACCCCAGGAGCAACAGTGTCCCTAATTTGCTGGGAAGTGGCGGTGCGGTCCCCTACGGCACTGCGTAGGATCCTACGGTCTTTGCGTGCATCCGTGCGTCGCTGCGGTCCGGTCCCAGGTCGACGGGCACGTGCACCTTCCGCCGACCACTGGCGACAACATCGATGTACTGTGGAGACCTCACGCCCCACGTGTTGAGCAATTCGGCGGTACGTCCACCCGGCCTCCCGCATGCCCACTATACGCCCTCGCTCAAAGTCCGTCAACTGCACATACGGTTCACGTCCACGCTGTCGCGGCATGCTACCAGTGTTAAAGACTGCGATGGAGCTCCGTATGCCACGGCAAACTGGCTGACACTGACGGCGGCGGTGCACAAATGCTGCGCAGCTAGCGCCATTCGACGGCCAACACCGCGGTTCCTGGTGTGTCCGCTGTGCCGTGCGTGTGATCATTGCTTGTACAGCCCTCTCGCAGTGTCCGGAGCAAGTATGGTGGGTCTGACACACCGGTGTCAATGTGTTCTTTTTTCCATTTCGAGGAGTGTATGTTACTACAATTCTCATGATGCTAAATGTAAATAAGTAATATACTGTCTTACCTATACAGTACTAAAAAAAATTGGATCAACTTTGTAAATAATGTAACAGTATACACTCTAAAGCTCACAAAATCAATGTCTGTCTGTACTAATGTAAAAGGCGTTTCAGTTGCATAAGTGAATTTATTATCTTTTTCCAAACATGGGACACCTTCATGATGTTACGATATATCATAGCATCTTTGTCACTCATATGTTTGTAATCACTTTGTATTGTGTCAAAACATGTGGTGTGCGCTAGAAACATTTTCTGTGACAAATCTAAAGTGTTCAGCGAGAAAAATTTACGTGTGCAACGATAAAAATGCAGTGGGAATGTATTCACATCTGTTGGATGAATGTAATACAAACAAAGACTCCAAACCGACATTTCAGATAAGTCACATCCAATGAAAATCTGTAACGCAACCATCTGTGTGGCATGCTTATAATTATGTATTATTTATATTTTAGGACAATTAATCTGTAAAAAGACGTTGTAATAAAAAAAATGGTTCAAATGGCTCTGAGCACTATGGGACTCAACTGCTGAGGTCATTAGTCCCCTAGAACTTAGAACTAGTTAAACCTAACTAACCTAAGGACATCACAAACATCCATGCCCGAGGCAGGATTCGAACCTGCACCGTAGCGGTCTTGCGGTTCCAGACTGCAGCGCCTTTAACCGCACGGCCACTTCGGCCGGCGTTGTAATAAAAGCATGAAAACCGTCTGAAGATGAATCATAACGATTCGAAACCGGTAACGGTACCCTTTGAGTAAAGGAACTGAAAATAAATTTCTGGCTGGTTGTTGTTTCAACACCATCAACGTAAGGATCGTGTCTGATCACCTGCACGTATTCATGTTCATTGTTCAGAAGAGATCTACATTTATGGACAGCCTTGCAGGATTCATGGTATCATTTCCCTACAGCACTACTTCAGACATTATAGTCGAGTCCATGTCAAGTCGTGTTACGGCACTTCTGCGAGCTCGCGGGGGACCTACACGATATTAAGCAGGTGTACCAGTAACTATGGCTCTTCATTGCTATAAAACACTGACAAGAAGAACGGACAGGATGGTAGGACATCTGTTAAGGCATCACGGAATAACTTCCATGGTGCTAGAGGCAGCTGCAGGAGGCAAAAACTGTGGAGGAAAATAGATATTGGAATAGATCCAGCAAATAACTGAGGACGTAGGTGACAATTGCAACTCGGCGTTGAATCTCACTGACTGGAGTACATTCGTCTTCAGTGATGAGCCCCGCTTCGAACTGAGCCGCGATGGACGGCGAAGACGTGTCTGTGATGCCCCGAACAATGGTACGATACCAACCTGACTGTCACCCGCCATACGACCCAAGAACTAGGCGTGACGATCTGGTGTGCACTTCTTTTCGTAACAGGACTACTTTGGTTCTCATCTGCGGCACCATTACAGCACAGCGGTATGTTGACGATATTCTGTACGCCGTTTTGTTGCCCTTTATGGCGAGGCAACCTGGGGTAACATTTAAGCAAGATAATGCCCGCCAGAACACGGCGAGAGCTTCCACTGCTCGTCCTCGTGCTTGTCAAACTCTACCTTCGCCAGTAAGGTCACTGGATCTCTCCAGAAAATAAGAACGTTTGGAGCATTATGGGCAGAACCCCTCAGTCAGTTCGGGATTTTGACAATCTAATGCACCAACTGGAAAGAATTCAGAAAGATACCCCTGCTTGCCAGTTCTAAGCAAAGAGCGGAAAGCAGAAAGGTGGAAGGAGTATATAGAGGGTCTATACAAGGGCGGTGTACTTGACGACTTTATGGAAATGAAGGAGGATGTAGATGAAGATGAAATGGGAGATACGATACTGCGTGAAGAGTTTGACAGAGCACTGAAAGACCTGAGTCGAAGCAAGGCCCCGGGAGTACACAACATTCCATTAGAACTACTGACGGCCTTGGGAGAGCCAGTCCTGACAAAACTCTACCATCTGGTGAGCAAGATGTACGAGACAGGTGAAATACCCTCAGACTTCAAGAAGAATATAATAATTCCGATCCCAAAGAAAGCAGGTGTTGACAGATGTGAAAATTACCGAACAATCAGTTTAATAAGTCACAGCTGCAAAATACTAACACGAATTATTTACAGACGAATGGAAAAACTGGTAGAAGCCGACCTCGGGGAAGATCAGTTTGGATTCCGTAGAAATGTTGGAATACGTGAGGCAATACTGACCTTACGACTTATCTTAGAAGGAAGATTAAGGAAATGCAAACCTACGTTTCTAGCATTTGTAGACTTAGAGAAAGCTTTTGATAATGTTGACTGGAATACTCTTTTTCAAATTCTAAAGGTGGCAGGGGTAAAATACAGGGAGCGAAAGGCTATTTACAATTTGTACAGAAACCAGATGGCAGTTATAAGTCGAGAGGCATGAAAGGCAAGCAGTGGTTGGGGAGTGAGACAGGGTTGTAGCCTCTCTCCGATGTTATTCAATCTGTATATTGAGCAAGCAGTAAAGGAAACAAAAGAAAAATTCGGAGTAGGTATTAAAATCCATGGAGAAGAAATAAAAACTTTGAAGTTCGCCGATGACATTGTAATTCCGTCAGAGACAGCAAAGGACTTGGGAGAGCAGTTGAACGGAATGGACAGTGTCTTGAAAGGCGGATATAAGATGAACATCAACAAAAGCAAAACGAGGATAATGGAATGTAGTCGAATTAAGTCGGGTAATGTTGAGGGAATTAGATTAGGAAATGAGGCACTTAAAGTAGTAAATCAGTTTTGCTATTTGGGGAGCAAAATAACTGATGATGGTCGAAGTAGAGAGGATATAAAATGTAGACTGGCAATGGCAAGGAAATCGTTTCTGAAGAAGACAAATTTGTTAACATCAAGTATAGATTCAAATGTCAGGAAGTCGTTTCTGAAAGCATTTGTATGGAGTGTAGCCATGTATGGAAGTGAAACATGGACCCATCACGTAACTAATGAGGAGGTATTGAATAGGATTGGGGAGAAGAGAAGTTTGTGGCGCAACTTGACTAGAAGAAGGGATCGGTTGGTAGGACATGTTCTGAGGCATCAAGGGATCACAAATTTAGCATTGGAGGGCAGCGTGGAGGGTAAAAATCGTAGAGGGAGACCAAGAGATGAATACACTAAGCAGATTCAGAAGGATGTAGGTTGCAGTAGGTACTGGGAGATGAAGGAGCTTGCACAGGACAGATTAGCATGGAGAGCTGCATCAAACCAGTCTCAGGACTGAAGACCACAACAACAACAACAACCCCTGCTTGAATGATGGCCGAAGGTGGACCAACATGTTATGATTTTCTCAATTTGTAAAGCTCTTTCTCTCGAATAAATCATTCAGTTTTTCTGAAACTACAATCTTATAGCCGGCACGGTAGCTCAGCCTGTTCGGTCAGAGGGTTAGCTACCCTCTGTAACAAAAACCTGAGTGAGCAGATCAATGGAAAACCTAAATGGATGTCATCGGACGTCCGCCCCAAACAAATTCAAAGAACAATATAGTACAAAATGAGATAAGAAAAGTGGTAACGTGCTTGCCTCCCATGCACTTCGCCCAGGTTCGATTCCCGGCTGGGTTGGAGATTTTCTCCGCTCGGGGAGTGGCTGTTGTGTTGTCATCATCATCATTTCATCCTCGTCATCGGCCGCAAGTCGCCCAATGTGGAGCCAACTAAAATAAGACTTGCAGTTGCGGCCGAATCCGAATGGGACATTCCGGCCAACAATGCCATACGATCATTTCACTTTTGTCTGTACCTCTACCTTTTTTTTGGATTGTATACGCGCGGGGCTCATGGTAGGGAGATAAGAGAGATTAGTGCGCATACAGAGACTGAAGCAAAGCAAGCGCTGTATCGTGTGTGAGATACAGAGGTGAGCGAGTCCGCCGGGATTTACCCCAGTTCACTGCTAGTAGCGCCACGTCACCTTAAGGGGCTCCGGAACGCCCTATACTTGCAATGTTAAAATAACGCTTATAAATTACATCTTTCCTCACAAAGTATTTGAGGTAGGAAGTTGAACTTTTTACAGATTATTTATTGGAATATGGGCTACAACTTAACACAGGGATTTTACAAAATTTTAGTTCAGTTATTAAAGATGATTTTTTTCAATTGTAATGAAAATTCACAACATTTTTTGCAATTTTTTATTTATATATTCAAAAATATACAGTTTTTTGGAAAAAGGCTGTGTTAAATTATGCAGAAGGTACTGTGTAACATTTACTGAAAGTTTGAAACAAATATGTTTGGAAGATCCTTAGAAAACGTGTAATTAGTATGAGAAAATAAAAGTTTTGGGAATCGAGCGAAAAGATTCGATTAACTTTTTAGTGCATTCCAGGTCCATAGGATGGATTATCTTCATCCTCTGCAAACTCCTCTTCCAGCTTCCTCTTGTTCCTCCTCCTGTTTACTCTTGCTTGTATTTCTAGACTCTTTACAGCCCTGTCTGCAGCCCGAAGGCGTTCCTTGTCTAAAGCAAGCATCGCTCGTACCATGTTAGAACCTATCTTCATTCCCATATTTCTAAATACCTTGCACCTTACAATGTTGCCATCATTGAAAGTCGCAACAGCATCATACACACCAAAGTGAAGTGTTTCTATTCCAACAAATACAGTCTTGGGGATTCTCGACCATATAACACTATTTACACTTTCATTGGGGTTTTGAGTTTTTCCGTGAATACACTTTTTCAACAGTTCAGGTGCTGCTAAGTCTCTGAAATAGGTTTTATCACCTCCATTACTGCATGAGGCAGACTATGCTTATGAGTGTACACTTCACCAGTTAGCAATCCTTTGTTATATTTACACCAACTGTCTTCTTCTTTGGGACACAAGCTATGTTGGGGATTTTCATCGTCTTTATTGTTTACAGTAATAACACATACCTTTGGCTTTCCAACATTTCTCCTTTTCTTAAAAGCCTTCAGAGGATTTCTAATAACTTTACTTTTACTCATTATTATACTTCAACAAAACAGAGACTCAAGAAACAGAATTAATTACGAATATTTTCGAGATAACGACAGAGTAAATAAACATGAAACAATCGACAATCACACCAGCGATATATATTGAACCATCACAGGTTAGCCACAACACATACTTTATCTCACATCACTAAAATGTACCTGATGAACACGGACGTTAATAATAACACCATTTGACAGCAGTTTAACAGCGCCACAGTGGGTCACGCCCATGTAGAACACATTTCAAAAAAAATTTAAAAATAGTTGTAGTCTTCGGAATTGAATAAATTATATATCTATTAAAAGGTAATAGTCTGCAGATTCAGAAAACGCAAAAAAGTAAAAATTGAACTTTTCATGAATTTGAGCCTTTCCGGAGCCCCTTAACGCGTCTGCATGTAGCGCACAAGTATTGCACCACAATTAAGTATGAAATTAAAAATCAAAATTTATGTTTAAAATTTTGTTAAAATATAGTTTAGTGTTATAATGTTCCAAATACCAAGTCTTTATGTTCTGGACTTAATAGTTTACGTAAAAATGCCGTTTTAAGAGAAAAATAAGCGGCGCTAAATAAAGAAGCTAGAAAGCCAGCATTTGGTCAGAAGGTGCAGTTAGAGATCATAAATAAGTGGTGCAGGTTTCCAAAACCATATAATAAAAATTAACACCGGAATCCACGTTTTTGGGAAAAATCAGAGGCACTAAATAATGGACTTAGAAGCATGAAAATTTGTTTTATGCTTCAGTTCACCCCAGAAATAATAACTGAAAGAGCACGTTAAGCTACCACTTATAGGTTTTGAGTAATTAAGTAGAATCCAATTTTGTAACTAAAATGTAACAGCACACCGCCGTCGGCTCCGGCACCTATTAAAATGCCGCCCGAGAGGCAGTAAAAGGTTCACTTCGCATTCAGCCACAGTAAGATCCGTGTCTGTTAAACATCGGATCGCGCTTTGCCTCGGATAGCGTCAGAGCCGAACTGATTGTTGTAGATTAAGTACCTGTAATTTTAATGATAGAGAATTTTGGTTAAAGTGGATACCAATCGATAGGGCTATACTAAATTTGAGAGTTGTAGTATTAATAACTGCTGACATAACTTCTAGTAAACACATGGTTCAGGGGTAAAGATCGACCGTTAGCTCCACTATAAAAATTCTAGAAGGCAAAGTTTTCATTATAGCGAGCTGTAACTTTTTCGGTGATTTCAAACAACTTAACCGAATACAAATAAAAATTAAGAGGTTTCTGAAGTAATTTGCAACTATATTGTTAAAGTTTAAGTGTCCGATAAAGCGGTCGTTCGGAGGCTGCTGCAGTATGCAGATAGCCGTAGACAACAGATGTTCCCTCAGCCGTCCGCTCCGGCACCTATATAAATGCAGTCGGAGAGGCAGTAGAAAGGTTCACTTCGCACTCAGCCACGGTAAGATCCACGTCTGTCAAACGTCGGATCTCGCTCTGCCTCGGATGACGTCAGAGCAGAACTGTGTCAAAGTGCTTATTTTGCAGTAGAAACGGATAGTGAACTCGCGCGGACTCTACACCGTCCTGGATCGCTTATAATTCGCTGAAGAAACTGGACCGTGAGAATTACAATTCCACGTGGCAAGTGGTGACTTTATTTCCACTTTTATGGCGAGCATTAATTTTGAACATTATTGCAAAATTTCATTGAGTAATTTTAGTCGGAGAGAAAGACAATCTGGTAGGAACGTACCGTAGAGGTCGCCTTTGAACTGCTAAATGTGCTGTTAGAATAGAAAGACTTGCTTTCAATTGAAAATAGTGAATTTCCAAGTGTTGTACGGGAGAAACTTTATGCAATATAATTTTGATTGGAGCTTCATACTTTTATTTAAAATCAAAGTCCTAATCCTGCAAAGAAATAGGACAGAAACTTTTCTTTTGTGGGCTGGACCAGAATGTGGCCTTGCAGACTGGAAACTAAGGTCAGTAAGTTTCCATTCGCTTTCTGGCTGATCACAAAATTGCACTACTGGCCATTAAAATTGCTACACCAAGAAGAAATGCAGATGATAAACGGGTATTCATTGGACAAATATATTATACTATGACTGACATGCGATTACATTTTCACGCAATTTGGGTCCACAGATCCTGAGAAATCAGTACCCAGAACAATCACCTCTGGCCCTAATAACGGCCTTGATGCGGCTAGGCATTGAGTAAAACGGAGCTCGGATGGCGTGTACAGGTACAGCTGCTCATGCAGCTTCAACGCGATACTACAGTTCATCAAGACTAGTGACTGGCGTATTGTGACGAGCCAGTTGCTTGGCCACAATTGACCAGACGTTTTCAATTGGTCAGGGATCTGGAGAATGTGCTGGCCAGGGCAGCAGTAGAACATTTTCTGTATCCAGAAAGGTGCGTACAGGACCTGCAACATGCGGTCGTGCATTATCCTGCTGAAATGTAGGGTTTCGCAGGGATCGAATGTAGGGTGGAGCCACGGGTCGTAACACATCTGAAATGTAACGTCCACTGTTCAAAGTGCCGTCAATGCGAACAAGAGGTGACCGAGACGTGTAACCAATGGCACCCCATACCACCACGCTTGGTGATTCGCCAGTATGGCGATGACGAATACACGCTTCCAATTTGCATTCACCGCGATGTCGCCAAACACGGATGCGACCATCATGATCCGGTAAACAGAACCTGGATTCATCCGAAAAAATGACTTTTTGCCATTCGAGCACCCAGGATGGTCGTTGAGTACACCATCGCAGGCGCTCCTGTCCATGATGCAGCCATGGTCTCCGAGCTGATAGTCCTTGCTGCTGCAAACGTCGTCGAACTGTTCGTGCAGATGGTTGTTGTCTTGCAAACGTCCCCATCTGTTGACATCTACATCTACATCTACATCCATACTCAGCAAGCCACTTGACGGTGTGTGGCGGAGGGTACCTTAAGTACCTCTATCGGTTCTCCCTTCTATTCCAGTCTCGTATTGTTCGTGGAAAGAAGGATTGTCGGTATGCCTCTGAGTGGGCTCTAATCTCTCTGATTTTATCCTCATGGTCTCTTCGCGAGATATTCGTAGGAGGGAGCAATATACTGCTTGACTCCTCAGTGAAGGTATGTTCTCGAAACTTCAACAAAAGCCCGTACCGAGCTACTGAGCGTCTCTCTTGCAGAGTCTTCCACTGGAGTTTATCTATCATCTCCGTAACGCTTTCGCGATTACTAAATGATCCTGTAACGAAGCGCGCTGCTCTCCGATGGATCTTCTCTATCTCTTCTATCAACCCTATCTAGTACGGATCCCACACTGCTGAGCAGTATTCAAGCAGTGGGTGAACAAGTCTACTGTAACCTACTTCCTTTGTTTTCGAATTGCATTTCCTTAGAATTCTTACAATGAATCTCAGTCTGGCATCTGCTTTACCGACGATCAACTTTATATGATCATTCCATTTTAAATCACTCCTAATGCGTACTCCCAGATAATTTATGGAATTAACTGCTTCCAGTTGCTGACCTGCTATACTGTAGCTAAATGATAAGGGATATTTCTTTCTATGTATTCGCAGCAAGTTACTCAGGAATCTAGACGTGGCTGCACGGTCCGTTACAGCCATGCGGATAAGATGCCTGTCATCTCGACTGCTAGTGATACGAGGCCATTGGGATCCAGCACGGCGTTCCGTATTACCCTCCTGAACCCACCGTTTCCATATTGTGCTAACAGTCATTGGATCTCGATCAACGCGAGCAGCAATGTCGCAATGCGATAAACCACAATGACGATAGGCTACAATCCGACCTTTATCAAAGTCGGAAACGTGATGGTACACATTTCTCCTCCTTACACGAGGCATCACAACAACGTTTCACGCCGGTCAACTGCTGTTTATGTATGAGAAAGCGGTTGGAAACATTCCTCACGTCAGCACGTTGTAGGTGTCGCCACCGGTGCCAGCCTTATGTGATTGCTCTGAAAAGCTAATCATGTGCATATCACAGCATCTTGTTCCTGTCGGTTAAATTTCGCGTCTGTAGCACGTAAACTTCGTGGTGTAGCAATTTTAATGGCCAGTAGTGTAGGTGCCAGGCTCGCGTGAGAAAAACGGCGAACAAACAAATTAAAGATTAACTTTTACCCTCCGCCCCACAAGGCGTGTAGGTACTCATCTCATGTTTCCCTCGCTCAACGCACGAATGGAATTGAACAGAGAATCAGTAATATTGGTAGGAAGAAACCTCCTCCATGCACAGTACAGTGGCTTGCGAAGCACCCAAGTTGCGCCTAATGCTGTATTTCTTTCCTATATTATGGCGCTAAGCTTCGTGACTTACCTGGTATCGTTGACCAGAGTATCGATGGCAGTCCGCAGCGCCTGGAATGTGAGATCCTCGTAGCGGACGCGGACGCCGTTGCCCGCAGCCGCCACCCTCACCCCGTTCAGCTCCTGGTCGGAAAACAACGGAACGACGAGCAGCGGCACGCCCGCCATTATGCCCTCCTGCGTCCCCAGCAGTCCGCCGTGCGTTATAAACACGCGCACGTTCGGGTGATCTGTTAAGCCAGAAAATTCCATTTGGACAGTTCATAAGGAGAGGTACACGGGAGCTGTTTAAAAAATACTACTTCAAGAGTGGATCTTTCACTCTGCAGCGGGATGGGCGCTGCTTTGAAACTTCCAAGCAAAGTTAAAAAGTACTCTTATGCTGGATCGGGAGTCGAACCCGGAACTTTGCCCTTTTCGGGCAACGCTCCTACCGACTTAGCTATCCAGACACGACTCGTGATCCGCTCTCACTGCTTTTCTGTCCCAGTGTCTCCCTCCTACTTTCCACACTTCACAGAAGCTCACCAGCATACCTTGCGGGACTAACACTCCTGGTAGACATGGTATTACGGAGAAACTGTTCAGCCGCAGCCTCAGAAAAAATCTTTAATTCTGCAGATGAATGTGTGCCGTATAGAGCTTGCTGGCAGATTAAAGCTGGTTTGCAGAAAAGCTTCTGTAGAGTTCTAGGCGCTCAGTCCGGAACCGCGCGACTGCTACGGTCGCAGGTTCGAATCCTGCCTCGGGCATGGATGTGTGTGATGTCCTTAGGTTAGTTAGGTTTAAGTAGTTCTAAGTTCTAGGGGACTGATGACCACAGATGTTAAGTCCCATAATGCTCAGAGCCATTTGAACCATTTTTCTGTAGAGTTCGGAAGGTAGGAGAGAGGTACTGGCGGAAGTAAAGCTGGGAGAGTGCGTCGTGAGTCGGTTTTTTCTTTCCTTTTCAGTATACAGAATAAACAACAGTTGCGGTAATTGCCTTAGGAAGGGTAAAATAATAACCTACAGATCCTAAGTAACACTCCTCGAACAACAGGGGGGACAAACAAGTGACCTCAACCTGTTTTGGCGATGGAAAGACTGAGAGATCTGAACCATGAATACTTTGAATATCCACTATGTTCACAATATCTGGCAACCTCTGACGTCCAACTGTTCTCACAACTAATGAAATTTGTGACTGGGAAACTTCCTGAAGGTAGTGGAGAGATTGTGACAGGTACATACTGGACAGGCCGTCCAGGCAATTTTGGGGATTGAGTCTGCCCATAACAAAAAACGGTGGAAATGGGTACTGACGTAAAAGAGGACTACACAGAAAAAAAGAGTGCGTTTCTTACTTTAAAAACTCATACTGTCGCTGGAAAGCAAGTATTTTTATTCAGCCCGCGCACGATAACTTACAATTCTGTCGGCTAATGATACTGCGGTGTTTGTTCCTGAAGATGAAAGGGACGACGTTACATCTTCAGGAATGACCGTTGAAATTACCTTTAAATGTAATAATTTATGCCAACGCTATACAGTACATACACGATTCTTAACTTCCCTCAGTATTTTCAAGACGTCTGTCTTCCTGATGCAAATGATTTCCTTTCTCTAAAGAGAGAAATAGCACCGACAAAGAATGGTTGTAGTTACTGCCCCTTTTCATTGGCACTGGCTAACCACATACTTCTGCTTCTCTCCCTCCCTCCCTCCCTCCCACCCTCCCCCTTTCTCTCTCTCTCTCTCTCTCTCTCTCTCTCTCTCTCGATTTCTCTGTTTTACTATCTCTCCCTCTCCCACTCTTTCTCTCTCTTCCATTGAATTTCTCTACCCTTCTTCGACACTTAGTTCCCCTTTCTCTCTCACTCTGTACACATCTCTGATTGTCTCTCGCATTCACCCACACATACACACTTTCTCTCTCTCTCATACACATATTCTCTTTCTCTCTTATGATTTCTTTCGTCTTTCCATCGTCTCTTTTCCCCACTCCCCTCTTCTCATTTTCTCTCACTAACCCGCTCGCACACCGGATGCTTCTCTCTGTAATTACCATCTCTCTCTCTTTCTCCTACTGCTCCATCTACTCCTCTGAAACAATACAGTGCAATGTTTCCGTTATCACTAGGCATACACTTTGGGTGCTTGAGCTATGCTTGCGTTTCTGGAGCTGGAAATGAATAGAATTCTACTCCGTACGCATTAAAAATTTAAATCAATATGAAGCAAGCGAATTGTATATAGTAAACTATGCATTGCGTTTCATTAATTTTGCAGCTCTGCATCGCAGAATCCTTTACTTCAGTATGATGAAACCACATCTAGATCACAGTTATATTTATAAGCAATTGCCACAGTGAAACATCTTATGAAAACATAAATGATGAGAGTGCTAAACAGAATCAGTACACAGAGCTCATTCTGAGATAGCAAAAGTCATTTTCTACGAGCTGTACTACACAATGTGTTTCAGGAAATTACCAGAAAACGTTGAGGATACTTAAGTCACCCTTGAAAGATAATTTTCTTCTTAAAGAAAACCATCGTTTATGAGTTTTGAACATTGTATGAGAATAAATAACAACATTTACGTACAAATAACACACTACTAAGGCTATATTCGAATATACACTACTACACATTAAAATTGCAACAGCCAGAAGGACAGCACGTAAATAAATTTTGCCAGTTGTGCAGGTGGAGCAATACATGATTAAATTTTTAGGTAATATAGGAGTAGGTCCTATACAGGGTGCGAAATTTAGTGCACGTAGCTGCCACTTCTGAGAGAAGCATGGTCAGGCATCGAGTCACACTGAGACTGGATGAGATACGCGTCCGTTATCCCGTGATGCTTCAACTCCACGCCAGACTTCATTAGCATAGTGGCAGGCGAGTGGTGGCACGCTAGCTCTAGGCAAACCACGACCACATGGTTGCAGTAGCTAAGAGGTGTGGAAAACATACTGGCCATGTACCGAGATAGGTCCGGAGAGCACGTAGAAGAGTCCTCGAAGATAGGGAACAGCTACCGGCTTTAACATATCATAAATGTGACAGTTACTCTCCTACTCTCCAAACTACTAACTACGCGAACCAGAGGTGATCACATTGTGCACCTAGTGCCAGTCCATACCATCATGACATATGCTGGGCTTGCAAGAAGATGATGGGTGCAGTCAAGTAATGTTCTTTCTCCTCAGACCCTCCACATAGGGATGAATTTGTCATGAGGCTACACACCAAACCGGGCTGCATCTCAAAAGGTAACGCGGTACTGTTCTCTGTGTCCAGTGTTGTTGGGTGCACCAGTGATGGTATGCCAGTGATGGTATGCCACTCTCTGCTGCCACCTTGAAGGAAGCCGCAACTGTAGTCTCCAAACTGACAGTCCGTGGTGCTTTGGATGTCATCGTACAGTCCGTGTGGATACTTATTTTGCTGCAAACTAGCCCATTTTCTGATTCAACGTAAGTGGCATGTGCTGTATCCTGCAACTCCATCTTCCAGTAATACGGAAGTGACCGGCAGGTTGCCATAACCAGGCTGGATTATGTATCAACACGCCGGTCGGATAAAACACGGTGGTCTGTTATCAAGTTAGTGTGGTGTCACCGCCAGACACCACACTTGCTAGGTGGTAGCCTTTAAATCGGCCGCGGTCCATTAGTATACGTCGGACCCGCGTGTCGCCACTGTCAGTGATTGCAGACCGAGCGCCACCACACGGCAGGTCTAGAGAGACGTCCTGGCACTCGCCCCAGTTGTACAGCCGACTTTGCCAGAGATGGATCACTGACAACTACGCTCTCATTTGCCGAGACGATAGTTAGCATAGCCTTCAGCTACGTCATTTGCTACGACCTAGCAAGGCGCCATAGCATTTGATATTGAGATTTATAACATGTACCGTCAAGAGCGATGTACACCAATTGCAGATTAAAGTTAAGTATTATATCAACCACGTACTTTATTTGCTACTATTAATTCCCTTAACTGTTCCAGACCTCGCGCCAGCCTGCGTGAGCTTAAGCGCGTGCCTTTCGGCTTCCTCTCATAGTGACTTGGCTGTCTTGCCAAGTCACAACAGTTAGATTCCGATGGAGACTAGGCATACGTGTGGTACCAGTTTCACCACCTGTAGCGCTTGCGTCATCGGAGATGGCACTACGTGCGTGGGAATACTTCCCTTTGCCGGTCATCGTAACTGAATGTGTGGACGCAAACTGGCCACTACACTGTGTCTATACGATCCTGCATGACTGATAGAACAATATGTAACCCCTCATTGCGTTAGTCGCGCGACACTGCCGAGATCCCAACATTCAAACGACGTTCCTTAATGAATGAGAAAACCACTGCGTAATTTTTACTCATATTCAGAATGTTGATAGCGTTTGTGCTGTGTCTCACGCACGGTGTATATTCGGCTTTACTATTGCTCGTCATCCGGAAACATCTGTGTGTTAAAAATCAAGTAAAAATGTATAATTTCATGTGTATGACATCACAGACGATGTGTAAAAACAATGTTCTAGATGAACGGTAAGCGCCAAAATGACAGAGGGTTGACGTAGCTGCGAAGCGACCATTGGCCATCGCAAAAGACAGCGATGCAATTTCTAACGTATTTCTGTTTTTGAATGCGTTTTTGCTCTAGTAATACGACACATTCGGCCTCTTTAATGTACCACGTTCATGTTCATATATTTCGAATTAATAAGAAGAGAAGTGGAAGAGCAGTTGAACGGAATGTGTCTTGAAAGGAGGATATAAGATGAACATCAACAAAAGCAAAAAGAGGATAATGGAATGTAGACAAATTAAATCGGGTGATGCTGAGGGAATTAGATTAGGAAATGAGACACTTAAAGTAGTAAAGGAGTTTTGCTATTTAGGGAGTAAAATAACTGATGATGGTCGAAGTAGAGAGGATATAAAATGTAGACTGGCAATGGCAAGGAAATCGTTTCTGAAGAAGAGAAATTTGTTAACATCGAGTATAGATTTAAGTGTCAGGAAGTCGTTTCTGAAAATATTTGTATGGAGTGTAGCCATGTATGGAAGTGAAACATGGACAATAACTAGTATGGACAGGAAGAGAATAGAAGCTTTCGAAATGTGGTGCTACAGAAGAATGCTGAAGATTAGATCACGTAACTAATGAGGAGGTATTGAATAGGATTGGGGAGAAGAGAAGTTTGTGGCACAACTTGACTAGAAGAAGGGATCGGTTGGTAGGACATGTTTTGAGGCATCAAGGGATCACACATTTAGCATTGGAGGGCAGCGTGGAGGGTAAAAATCGTAGAGGGAGACCAAGAGATGAATACACTAAGCAGATTCAGAAGGATGTAGGTTGCAGTAGGTACTGGGAGATGAAGAAGCTTGCACAGGATAGAGTAGCATGGAGAGCTGCATCAAACCAGTCTCAGGACTGAAGACCACAACAACAAGAAGAGAAGGATATGATCTGAAAAGGATGCTTTCGTAATGCATTTTATTCCTCGTTTACTATATCCATATCTACAGCAAATGAAGCTGTAATTCTGAAACCAACGCTTGTTGTTTGCTTACTGCTATTGCTTCTTGTTCATCACATTTTCAGCTTTCAGCTTTTAAGCACCGCCTTTTTAATGTTCACGTGTGAAAAGAAACTTACCCAAGTGTTCCGTTGTTAGCCCAAAAAGATTGCAATGAGGAAAGAAGGAAGGTATGCTATTGCATCTTGTGCATATCAATAAACAGAAGAAGTACTGAAATGTCAAAGAAACAGAACTGCTTAGAGGTACAGCTCCGTGCACAATAGAGTTCTTGTTTTATTAGAGTGCTTTAGTCTCAATGTAGTTTACACATCTTCTCCCTCTGAAATCTTATCTGTGGTATGTCACTCAGCGTGTGACCAACAACAGTAATAAAAGAGGTATAATTATTAAATTCGAGTATTAAGCAGCATTGTGGAACGGTAGTATAAATGTGTTAAAGGGGATAGTCTCAAACGCTTAAGACTCAGTAAAATTAATATTTCGCTTTAACACAAATGTAAGTAATTTTGTTAGTAATGACAGCCTAATCTGTGTGAGATGTAGGCCTACCTTTCCAGCAGTACCCTGTCTGCTTCTTTACCCGAAATACACTCCTGGAAATTGAAATAAGAACACCGTGAATTCATTGTCCCAGGAAGGGGAAACTTTATTGACACATTCCTGGGGTCAGATACATCACATGATCACACTGACAGAACCACAGGCACATAGACACAGGCAACAGAGCATGCACAATGTCGGCACTAGTACAGTGTATATCCACCTTTCGCAGCAATGCAGGCTGCTATTCTCCCATGGAGACGATCGTAGAGATGCTGGATGTGGTCCTGTGGAACGGCTTGCCATGCCATTTCCACCTGGCGCCTCAGTTGGACCAGCGTTCGTGCTGGACGTGCAGACCGCGTGAGACGACGCTTCATCCAGTCCCAAACATGCTCAATGGGGGACAGATCCGGAGATCTTGCTGGCCAGGGTAGTTGACTTACACCTTCTAGAGCACGTTGGGTGGCACGGGATACATGCGGACGTGCATTGTCCTGTTGGAACAGCAAGTTCCCTTGCCGGTCTAGGAATGGTAGAACGATGGGTTCGATGACGGTTTGGATGTACCGTGCACTATTCAGTGTCCCCTCGACGATCACCAGTGGTGTACGGCCAGTGTAGGAGATCGCTCCCCACACCATGATGCCGGGTGTTGGCCCTGTGTACCTCGGTCGTACGCAGTCCTGATTGTGGCGCTCACCTGCACGGCGCCAAACACGCATACGACCATCATTGGCACCAAGGCAGAAGCGACTCTCATCGCTGAAGACGACACGTCTCCATTCGTCCCTCCATTCACGCCTGTCGCGACACCACTGGAGGCGGGCTGCACGATGTTGGGGTGTGAGCGGAAGACGGCCTAACGGTGTGCGGGACCGTAGCCCAGCTTCATGGAGACGGTTGCGAATGGTCCTCGCCGATACCCCAGGAGCACCAGTATCCCTAATTTGCTGGGAAGTGGCGGTGCGGTCCCATACGGCACTGCGTAGGATCCTACGGTCTTGGCGTGCATCCGTGCGTCGCTGCGGTCCGGTCCCAGGTCGACGGGCACGTGCACCTTCCGCCGACCACTGGCGACAACATCGATGTACTGTGGAGACCTCACGCCCCACGTGTTGAGCAATTCGGCGGTACGTCCACCCGGCCTCCCGCATGCCCACTATACGCCCTCGCTCAAAGTCCGTCAACTGCACATACGGTTCACGTCCACGCTGTCGCGGCATGCTACCAGTGTTAAAGACTGCGATGGAGCTCCGTATGCCACGGCAAACTGGCTGACACTGACGGCGGCGGTGCACAAATGCTGCGCAGCTAGCGCCATTCGACGGCCAACACCGCGGTTCCTGGTGTGTCCGCTGTGCCGTGCGTGTGATCATTGCTTGTACAGCCCTCTCGCAGTGTCCGGAGCAAGTATGGTGGGTCTCACACACCGGTGTCAATGTGTTCTTTTTTCCATTTCCAGGAGTGTATATCCCGCCAGTGACTGTCAGTTTATCAGGAATAACCAAACATAGTACAATAGGAATTTACGTCTGCTTTGATCATATGCTTGGTTTTACTTTGGAATTTCATTTTGAAGTTTTCAAAGTGTATAAGCCTATACCATGCTTTGTGATATACCAATAGCTAATTAGTTACTTAGTAAGTTATATGTTTCATATTCATTTGCGCGATAAATCGTAATGGTGTAGTGCGAGTTATTATATAGCGACACCAATTTTTTTTAAATATGCCTCCATGGTGATCATTCGTTAGTTTTTCGTTTTTTAATTAAAGGCAGACAGATGTTAGTCAGTAATTACTACTCATCACGATTTACAGATTACAGAAATAGTTAATATTTTGAGAAACAGAAGGACTTGTCAAAGAAAAACGTTTTTAGTTTCATTTAAAATGTTACTTTGCCTTCTGTCAGGCATTTTATGTCAATTAGCAATTGATCAAAGCTTTTGGTTGCAGTATTGTGAACTTCTGCCTGTACTACAGACAACCATAATGTGGTGTAATGAATATCATTTTTCATTCTGGTGTTGTAATTGTGTGCATCATTGTTCCTGTCGAAGTGCAGTGGATTATTAGCACCAAACTTCGTGGGGGAATAACTATGTTGTGGAAAGGATAGATTGCTATTCATTCGCCGAGCAGCAGGCGGGCACGGCGAAAAGAGTGCTCACATAAGTTTACAGCCAAAGCCTTCTTCAAAAAGGAAACAAAGCACACATACACATTCAGATGGTTCAAATGGCTCTGAGCACTATGGGACTTAACATCTGAGGTCATCAGTCCCCTAGAACGTAGAACAGCTTTAACCAAACTGACCTAAGGACATCACACACATCCATTCCCGAGGCAGGATTCTAACCTGCGACCGTAGCGGTCGCGCGGTTCCAGACTGAAGTGCCTAGAACCGTTCGGTCACAGCGGCCGGCCACACACATTCATAAAATCATACAAACAAAACTCTCACGCATACATGACCACTGGCTCCGGCTCTTGTAGTCAGAGTCTTTTTTGAAGGGGGGAGGAGAAAATGAGAACAATGTGTATTTATAAACAAGGGGAATTTACGTTACGTAGCCGCGTGTTGTGCGGGGACGAGACCATTGATACAGTGTGGCACGGATGTCGGAGCGTTTGCGATTTGCAAGGCACTGCAAAACGTAGGAAATAAGGGAAGGATCGGACACTGAGTAAATAAGGCACATCCAAAGTCGAATGACCGAAATAAAACCGCTACAATAAAAGTAAACTTTAGACTACGGTCGGATAGTTTAGTACATCCGTAAACAACGCAGGCTAGTATTTTTAGTGAAACTACCTTGTCTCCAGACAATCAAAACAGCCAACACGGTCGAAACTGGGCACGTGCACGTCAGAGTGAAGTCACGGCGAAAGATCACCGCGGTGAACCATGGAGGTATGAATGCGGTGAACCTAATGTTTTGGACTACTTAAGATGGCGGGCTTCGACTTAAAGTTTGTCGAGGTGGCGTTACGAGTTTGTTCGTCTTTAATGGTTCCCACATGATTTTCATGAAAGAGATAGACAGTTCTTGTATATACCTTCTACATGTAGGTCTTATTGGTAGTCTGTCTACATTCAGACATCGTGCGAGCTGGATCGTCGCATGGCAATCCGGCTTGGCAAGGCTTGGTGTGGTTGGAGTAATAGTCTGGCGTGGCCAGACTGTCTATACAGCCGGCTGAAGGGTGCGGAAAGTCAGATTTTTGAGAAGAAATTACCGTGAATTGCAGTAGTTCCGAGAGTTGTTCGCCCCCCCCCCCCTTTTTAAGTACCGATTTTGGAATATTTAGGTTCTCACGAGTTTTCGTTAAGCCACAGAGTTGTCGAAAAACCGGCTGGTGTGGTAAATTTAGGCTGTGGAAGGCACAGCTGGAACAAAGCGTTAATGCTGTAATACTATCTGAATTTTGTGCTCGTATCAGAGGTATCTGATATTTTGATCCGTGACGTATTGTTAGTGGCTTCCAGCTCGCTCAGAAGTAATTAGGTTGTTGGCTGGTCCATTAGTGGTGAGTTAGGTTGTTTGAAGTGCATCGCGCGAGGTAACGACTCTAGTGCGTTACGGTGCACTTTTGGGCCCTAACATATACGGTGGACGTCGTTTGGCTCGTTAGTTTGAATTGGTCCCCGAATAATTAAATAGCCCGTACCTTTAGCCGATGTTTATTGCGCAACTTAGTAACGTGGAACCATGAACGAACCGCTCGGTATTAAGTTGAGACTTGCGGAGTGGAAAGTGATGAGTGGCCTATTTTCAAATAAGTAATTGTTGGCCCGCATCTCGTGGTCGTGCGGTAGCGTTCTCGCTTCCCACGCCCGGGTTCCCGGGTTCGATTCCCGGCGGGGTCAGGGATTTTCTCTGCCTCGTGATGGCTGGGTGTTGTGTGCTGTCCTTAGGTTAGTTAGGTTTAAGTAGTTCTAAGTTCTAGGGGACTTATGACCACAGCAGTTGAGTCCCATAGTGCTCAGAGCCATTTGAACCATTTTTGAAGTAATTGTTGCGGGTCGCGGCATGCCAATGCCTGAAGAGGCAGCGCTTTGCCTTGAGAGTTAATTGTTTGGGTCAAACAGGTGGTTGCATTTAGGGATTTTATTTTTGCTGATTGTATTACTATCGATTTGTAGGTCATTAGTTTGTTGTTGGCACTTACGTCGAACAAATTTTTAATTGAAATCATTAAAAGACTCAAATAAAATGATGCTACGTTATAGAAATAGCAAAGAAAGATTGCGTTCTGAATTATAGTGTAAGTGGGCTGTTTAGCTGGCATTATTGGCGCTCGCTGTATTGCAGTAGTTCGAGTAACGAAGATTTTCGTGAGGTAAGTGATTCATGAAAGGTATAGGTTATTGTTAGTCACGGCCATTCTTTTGTAGGGATTATTGAAAGTCAGATTGCGTTGCGCTAAAAATATTGTGTGTCAGTTTAGTGTTGATCAGAATAAGTAAAGAGAGAAATGCTGAGTACGTTCAGTTCTGCTCAGCAGTTTAAAAATCAAATAACGTAAGAGGTTTATCAGCACAGTAAAATATAAATTTTCCTAAGGGGTCGTTTCAATAGTTATTATAGAGAGATGTGGTGGTTCCAGATTCAGAATCTTAGAATTTGTGTTAAATGTTCTAGGTTGACGTATATAAAATGAGCCAGAAAGAGGATTTGTAGGATTTACCTAAAGCGGGTATAGTAATCAGAATCAGTAACTGAATTTGCTAAAAGATAAAGATTCCAAGTGCTAAAGAAAGCCGGCTTAAGAGTTTCACTTGAAACATGAAATAGCAATTGCTCATTGGTCGTAAATTCGTATTTAATGAAATTAAATACGTAATTGGGTATCTGTCTGATAATTTCGGCTAGTTAACGTAAAATATAGAGAAAACGTAATTGAAAGTAAGCCATATTGATATTTGGACGGTTTCTTTTGAGTAATTAACAGCCAGTAACGAAGTTTAATAGTAATTACGCCTTATCGTTGACATTCAAAGATCGTCTTATCTTTGCTATACGTGACGACCAACTGACAAGCTATCTAAAGTTCTGATTAAGGCGTAGTGCTTAAACTGGAAAGGAATTGATAGCAAAAGATATTCATACATACCTATTACGTTTAACTAATTCTCAGAGAAGAAAGAAAGAGAGAGAAAGATTTATAGATAATTCGTAACTATTGCTGTACTTAATTACAGGCGATTAATATCTCAATAGCATGATTCAAAGATAGTACCATTTGACATGAGGTAATTTATCGCACTGGACAGACGATAGCGATTTATTACGACACGTCAGAAGAATTCATTAAGGTATCCTTTTAGGGTTACTTTTCGCCTACGCTAATACGAGGTTAAGATTTTTCAAATTACCAGGAATTTTTCAGGACTCGTATTCATTGCGATTAGGATCTTTATGTCAGTTGAGATTTCAATATAAGGCATTAGTCTTTAATATGTCTCGCTGAGTGATGTAACATTTTGATTTTCCGAAAGTCTATTCCTTGTTATATACTGCACGGAAACGGTACTTAGCCTTACTATTAGTGAACTTAAGTAGAAAATATTTGTCGCTGTGTAGGTATGTGTCGTACCTTGTTCCACTCATTCGACTTCGGATAATGAAATGATCGTATGACATTGTTGGCTGGGATGTCCCAGACGGGTTTGGCCGCCAAGTGTCGGCGTCTCATTAGGTGATTTGTGGCCGATGATGAAGATGAAATGATGGTTCAAATTTCTCTGAGCACTATGGGACTTAACATCTGAGGTCATCAGTCCCGTAGAACTTAGAACTACTTAAACCTAGCTAACCTAAGGACATCACACACATCCATGCCCGAGGCAGGATTCGAACCTGCGACCGTAGCAGTCGCTTGGTTCCAGACTGAAGCGCCTAGAACCGCTCGGTCACTACGGCCGGCATGAAATGATGATGAGGATAACACAACACCCAGTCCCTGAGCGGAGAAAATCTCCAACACGGCCGGGAATCGAACCCGGGTCCAGTGCATGGGAGGCAAGCAAGTTACCACCCAGTTAAGCAGGCGAACGACTTCGAATAACAATGAGGTTGAAAACACCATTGGAACTCTATGAGACTAGTAGTGCGTTACAAGTAAATAAGATCTAATACAATATAAATACTGTACGTTTAATCATTTCTGATGTGCTGGACGGCAAGTGTACTCGGATGTTAGCGCAGTAGCAGGAAGTCCCACAGAAAGCATTGTGGCGTTAATTCAGTGACTCACTCTGTCCTTGTTATCCAAAAGTAAAGAGTTCTATGGTTAACACGCTACCTTCGTGATGTTGGACTGGAACGCTAATCATTTGCATATCCAAGCATGTACTACAGTTTATGCCGTTGCTATTTGCTACATGCTGTCGTCATGGTGTTGCAGTTTTGACGGCCAGCAGAGAACGTATAACAGATTTTTTTCAAACGGTCTGCTCTGAGCTAGGCTATGTGACTGATGTCTCCGTAGCCATGACCACACAAATCTGTCAAGCATGTCAAGATTACGTTCCATGCCTTGAAACGCATAACTGAATCGGGCAATCAGTTCAGGTATCATTACCGTCGGAACAATGTACATTACGCTCGTGAAACGCTGCCAAAGGTAAAAATCATAATAGGGCTTCACGCGGAACTGGCAACAGGTCTTGCTTGACATATCCTGTGATTGCCAAAGTAGAAAGTTAGCTGCGTTCGCAGACGCAAACTGAAATATGCAGGAGCTCCAATTGCTAAAACCAAAAGCAAAGAAAAGAAAGATAAGTATAGCACCGCTGGCTGAAAGACCCAGAAGGGTAGCTGCAGCCCGCTAATCAGAAGGGGTGTTCTTTCTCGACACATAATGGCACCTTTCCCCGCAGTGCGTGAAAGTTGTGTTTTAAGTGTAGCTGTTGAGTATGGGTGACTGTAAGGCATGTGTGTATATTTTGGTGACACATTTGCGTTGTAAGAAGATAAGGTACAGGGTCAAATGCGATATTGCGAAGTAGCCTACCCCTCTAGAATTGCATCAAGCGGGGCCGTCAAGCTTATTCTCCCAATGGACGGATCACCATCAACCATGTTACATGCCCACATTCCATTAGACACAATATGCGGAGTTATAGTTTAAACCATGCTTTTTTTTTCAAAGAAAATTTCGCACTGGCTGTATGAATTATTTTTATTAAATCTGCGACCGGTTTCGCACCACTTATCGGTGCATCCCCAGGCAATATACGCTATATATAACATAGTAAGGTTGAACATTACCCTGTAGCCACTCCACAGCATTCACGTCCAATATACCGTCATCTGGTGAAAGCGGTAGTTAAAATATAAAAATCCTTTAAAATTTTTTTAAATGATGGAAGGGGCAATGACCGTGCAAGTTGAGAGGAGCACATCAGCGACCCAGGCTCAAAATCGGCCGTAGGTCCGCATTTGCGGGAAACGGGTCACCATATCACCGATATCCAAAACAACATGCGGACATGCGGGTGTTACACTTGGAAAGTAAGGGCAACACCCTTAATGTTTTGGAAGAGGTTGAAATCTTCAGAGTTCTGAAGAAATCCACTCGCTCCTCACTTAATGCCCAGACCGATCTGAGGCACAAGGGTCTTTTAGAAAATTTTGATTACTTAAACAGGTAGCCTTATCCCTATAGCTTACTTGTTAGTCTGTCCAATATATTTTTGTGCGTACTCCGGGCCTTACGCATTCATAACCACCACATTTATTATTCTTATGGTTTTAACTAACAGCCCATTTTTTATATTGGCCGCCTAGCATGGCATCAGACTTTTTTTAAAAAATTATAAATTCAGCACCCCCCACTCTTCACGCCCTGTACGTCATCCGGCCTCTGGAGAAACCCGCGACACTACGTGAGCGCTTTCAGGGTTTCGGCCAGTCAGTCAGGTCGTGTCCGCTGTTGCGCGGCTCCTCTCAACTTGCGCGGTCATTGTCGCACCCATCATTAAATTTTTTTTTTAAACGGATTTTTATATTTTAACTAGCGCTTTCACCAGATGACGGTATATTGGACGAGAATGCTGGGGAGTGGCTACAGGGCAATGTTCAACGTTACTACGTTATAAATAGCTTATATTGCCTGAGGATGCACCGATAAGTGGTGCGAAACCGGTCGCAGATTTAATAAAAATAATTCATACAGCCAGTGCGAAATTTTCTTTGAAAAAATGTCGAAGTTAGGCTGTGGTTGCCCACCCTACAAAACAACATGTTAAAACATGGTGTAAGGTGTCAGGCAAATCCAACACCTTCCATGAAAACCCTGACATGATAAGCAAATCCAGTAGTATGTCACATAGCTCCGAATAAATCGTGACATTACATTAACCAAAGTAATACGAGTAACGAGTGAGCAAATGGAATACCACAGACTAACACAAGAATGCCTAAATGCATGTCATACCTTCCCACTGTGAGACAGACGCAGTTCCGAGGGGAGAAACGAGAACAGAAGCCGAGAGCAGAACCCTGTTAAGCTGGAAGGCCCTACGATAAGGGACGGACGGACACCCACGTAGCCAGCTAACCGCTAGGACCACACCACCCGCAAGTTTTAGCGTGAAACTTTTTCGCATCTCAGTTACGTCAGGACCACCCCCCAGCCAATGTTAAAAGCTAGAGCCCTCCAGAAGAACAGTATAGATCTTACGATAACACAAAAAGGGCTACACCACCCGCAAGTTTTAGCGTGAGACTTTTTCGCGACTCTGTTACGTCAGGACCACCCGCAGCCCATGTTAAAAGATAGAGCCCTCCAGAAGAACAGTATAGATCTTACGATAACGCTAAAAGGACCACACCAGCTGCAAGTTTTAGCGTGAGACTTTTTCGCATCTCTGTTATGTTGCAAACTTTAAAAACATTGCCCCACCACAGAAAGTATAACGTTTCTTATTGGATAGGCAGAATTTTTGTAGGCGGAGCTTAAGGTTAACATTGAGACCCTGATTGGTCAGATGAAAACACAGCCAGATAGTTTTTTTAAACCAACTTCGGTAAATTGTAGTAAGGAGAAGTTAGGATGGAGTTGCTTTCGAGACGGCAAGGTGAGCGGAGCTGTGCTGTCCGCCGCCCCCTGACAAACACCGACAAGGTAATGAACGCACGCGATGCCGCATAACAGCACATAAAGCTTCACTCAGAACTGCAGAAGTCTCATCTGTTACACCCCCTTTTTGCGTAATACTAGTGTCGATCGTCAATTAAAGCTCATGGTATTCACATTTGCCACTTGAAGTAAAAATCTGAAACGCGATGTTTTTCTGTTATATAGTTATTGAGAAGCTACATCAGCCACTGTAATTTACGACAAGTTAGATAAGTAATTAAAGATAATTGAGGGTCACTGTAGACCATTTTGATAGTTTTCTCTTTTGTGAAATTTAATTTAAACCTAGATTATAGATGTGATATGGCATAGGTCATCCTTCGATCCATTGTAGAACTTGGAAACCCATTCAGGAAATATTCGTTCACATTTTTGTTGAACGCAGTCGGTTTTTACCATCCTGTATTAAAACATTTCCTTTTATCAATAGTGCAATTTATAAACAATGTTTTGTGAGTAGAATAAAATTTCCAATGGTAAACTTAACTGCTTTTTCGACGTTATTTTACCAGCTAACTAAAAATAGGAAAGCCTTGAACCCCTTCCACTAAATTTAGTTAGTATTAAGATTCTTTTACAGGGAGTGCAGTGGAGCTGACGCTGAAATCATTAAGTGTTTGGTTATATCATCGCTAGTCTCACTGAACTCTTCTGAATTCTACATGTCATGTGTGGTCTGGCGTCTCCTTACCAGCAACAGGTCCCAGGTTCAAACTAGTCAATTCCCTAAAAAACACGCTCAGAGCGTCGTTGCGCGAAAGACACGATATAGAACAAACAGACACCACGCAGAATGTTAGAATGGGTGCAAAGATTGTGACCAGAAATTTCACGCCAGCAGCTCCCCTCTCCTTGCCGGATGAATACGCTGAGGTGACAAGTCATGGGGTAGTGATATACACATATACCGATGGCGGCAGTATCGCTTACACAAGGTATACAAGAGCAGTGCATTCCAGGAGCTGTCATTTGCAGTCAGGTGATTCGTGTGAAGAGGATTCCGACGCGATTATTGCCCCACGACGGAAATTAACACTTTTGAACGCGAAATGATAGTTGCAGCTAGAGGCATGGGACGTTCCATTTCGGAAATCTTTAGGGAATTCAATATTCCGCGATCCACAGTGCCAAGAGTGTGCTGAGAATACCACGTTTCGGGCATTATCTCTCACCACGGACAACGCACTGGCCGAGGGCCTACACTTACCGACCGAGAGCAGCGTCGTTTGCGTAGAGTTGTCAGTGCTAACAGACAAGCAACAATGCGTGAAACAACTACAAAAATCGATGTGGGACGTACGACGAACGTATCTGTTAGGACAGTGCCGCAAAATTTCACATTAATGAGCTAAGGCAGAAGACGACCGACGCGTGTACCTTTGCTAACTGCACGACGTGGTTTGCAGCGCCTCTGCTGGGCTCATGACCATATCGGTTGGCTCCTAGACGGCTGGAAGACCATGACCTGGTCAAATTTCAGTCGGTAAGAGCTAACGGTAGGGTTCGAGTGTTGCGTAGACCTCACGAAGTAGTGGAACCAAGTTGCCAACAAGGCTCTGGGCAAGCTGGTGAGGGCTCCATAATGGTGTGGTCTATGTTTACATGGAATAGGACTGGATCCTCTGGATATTCGGATACTTGAAGACCATTTGCAACCATTCATGGACGTCATGTTTCTAAGCAGAGATGGAATTTTTATTAAGATGTTAAGTCCCATAGTGCTCAGAGCCATTTGAACCACTTTTTGGAATTTTTATTGATGACAATGCGCCCTGTCCCCTAACCAATGTTGCTCACCATTGGTTTGAAGAACATTCTGCACAGTTCGAGTGGATAATTTGGCCACCCAGATCGCCCGACATGAATGCCATCGAACATTTATGGGACATAATAGAGAGGTCAAATCGTGCACAAACTCCTATACCGGCAACACTTCCGCAATTATGGACGGCTATAGTGGCACCAGGACTCAATTTTTCTGTAGGGGACTTCCAGCGACTTGTTGGATCGATGCCACGTCGAGTTGCTGTATTACACCGGGAGAAACGAGGTCCGACACGATTCTTGGAGGTTTCCCATGAATTGTGACACTTCAGTGTACTTACAGTGAATGTATTTTCCACTGCCGCGCGGGATTAGCCGAGCGGTCTGTGGCGCTGGAGTCATGCACTGTGCGGCTGGTCCCGGCGGAGGTTCGAGTCCTCCCTCGGGCATTGGTGTGTGTGTTTGTCCTTGGGATAATTTAGGTTAAGTAGTGTGTAAGCTTAGGGACTGATAACTTTAGCAGTTAAGTCCTATAAGATTTCACACACATTTGAACATTTTTTTTAATTTTCCACCACGAGTTTACGAGCTGGCTACTTCCAACTCAAGCTCCACCGCACAGGGGTGCGATAGCGATCTGGTGGATTATGGAGATGGGTGGAAGAGAGATGACGGTGCACACCATACGATATTGTGAGTATAAATTCTGTAAGTGTGTAACACATAAACAGCACCATTTAAGTACACTGGCAGAAGTACAGGTTATGTAAGATGATTACTGACCGCTAAAGCAAAAACAGTCGTGGAAAACTTTTCTTAATTAGATCCAACAGCCAAGGCTCGCTGTTTCCTATAATCTCAGGTGCACATTTGCAACTGTTAAGGTAACCTTCTCGTGAAAGTCGGCATGGCTGTGAATAATTCGTGTGTGTGTGTGTGTGTGTTTGTGTGTTTGTGAGTGTTTGTGTGTGTTTCTTTGTTTGTTTGTTTGTGTGTGTAAAACACCTTCACCAGTAATCTAATGACTGAACCGCAGTACATATTCTATAGCAGAGTGGCCCTAGTGTAGTTATAATATAATTACTAAATGCAGCCGTTGATAAAATCCAGCCGGTCCGCCACTCGTGGTCGTGCAGTAGCGTTCTCGCTTCCCGCGCCCGGGTTCCCGGGTTCGATTCCCGGCGGGGTCAGGGATTTTCTCTGCCTCGTGATGACTGGGTGTTGTGTGATGTCCTTAGGTTAGTTAACCGAGCGAGGTGGCGCAGTGGTTAGACACTGGACTCGCATTCGGGAGGACGAGGGTTCAATCCCGCGTCCGGCCATTCTGATTTAGGTTTTCCGTGATTTCCCTAAATCGCCCCAGGCAAATGCCGGGATGGTTCCTTTCAAAGGGCACGGCCGACTTCCTTCCCCATCCTTCCCTAATCCGATGAGACCGATGACCTCGCTGTCTGGTCTCCTTCCCCAAACCAACCAACCAACCTTAGGTTAGTTAGGTTTAAGTAGTTCTAAGTTCTAGGGGACTGATGACCATAGATGTTAAGTCCCATAGTGCTCAGAGCCATTTGAAGCATTTTTTTTTAAATCCAGCACTAGATTAAACTCTGCTGGGAAAGGTTGTTATAGCAGTCAGCATAAACGAGAAACGAATAACCGTAACAGGGGTAGCTATAGTGTCCATTATAAATGGCTTGGTGGAAAGAAATGTAACTAATGCCTCTGTAAAGAAGAGTGTTACGCAGCCGCTAGATCTGTTCTGTGGTCTGTTACTATCACTGGCCATGAGGTGCACTTAGGTATAAACTGTGAAAACAACGGCGTTACTCACAGAGGACGTCGTTCTGAGGCATCCACTTCTGAGCTCGCACGTTGCGTGGCAGGTGCGGCAGGGCAGCTGGGTCTACTTTCCAGAGGACGTTCTGAGGCACCGACGCCAAAGCGTCGAGAATTGCTGTAAACTTCTCCTCTGGCAAATCGTCAGGCTGCACCAGGGAACCGAAGCTGAAGTAGATCACTCCCTGAGGACTATTATCCAGAAAACTCTGCAGATCCTGAAAAGAGTAATAGAAACGAATTAAGGACCAATTACTGTCGTTGTTGTTGTGACACTGGGGGCAGAAGCTAGTCCTTTACAGCTCTTGACGCTAGTCCATCCTGTGCAAGGCTCTTCAGCTCTGTGTAACTATAGCAGCCTCATATTGCTGTCAAGCCCTCGTCACCCTCTACAAATTTTCCTCCCCACACTTCCCTCCATTACAAAACTGACTATTCCTAAGCAGCCGATCCATTATTTTAGTTGTATTATGCCATAAATTTCTTTTCTTCCAATTAAAATCAAAACCTCTTGGACAATTAGTTATCCACTCCAACCAATCTCATCTTCAGCATTCTCGTTTACACCATTTGTCAGTTTCAGGCAGTACTGCAAATACTTATGGAAAAATTTCCTAATACTTAAATTCATGAGCTTCAATGGATTGGAAATAACAGACAACCAGATAAAAAATACAAATTTATTTAACCTTGACCATGATTTCGATAGCTTTAAAACTGTCTTTTTCAAAAGGTATTAGAGCTATTAATAATTGTTACGACATTGTGTATAGAACAGACATGGTATCGTTACAATAAACAAAATTACAGGAAATGTTTACAAGTAATTTTAATGAAGCATAGTCACGTAGAATCACATATTATTTATATCCGATGTGGGAGTCGTTGACTGTCTGTCGCATGTGCGGGTCATCCACTTACACACATTTAAAATACATTATTTAAAAGTTGTAGCTCACAACTTTACCTCTCGATGCAGATCTTTGCGCTGTGTTTGTTTTCCTCAAAATTGTATATTCAGTAGCAACACGTCTTTCATTTTGTTGTGTTACAATGTACACTTAGTCATCCACAGTTAGGTGTATCCTCAACATTTTAGTGATGAACCACCTTAGGGTAATCCTTCTCATTTTTATTTTTAGTGTCTTTCATTCATCCTATAACATCATGATTTCTAGATACGAGGGTGGTTTGAAAAGTTCTCGGTATCACCAAGACAGGTCAGCGCTAGCGCAACGAGTTGTTCACGTGATATTCATTGGACTGTTGCCTGTCACGTCAGTACTCTTGAAAGACATCTGTGGCAGTGACGTGTCTGTTGTTGTTCCCGTGTTGTGATTTACGAAGATGGAAAAAATGGTTCAAATGGCTCTCAACACTATGGGACTTAACATCTGAGGTCATCAGTCCCCTAGAACTTAGAACTACTTAAACCTAACTAACCTAAGGTCATCACACACATCCATGCCCGAGGCAGGATTCGAACATGCGACCGTAGCGGTCGCGCGGTTCCAGACTGTAGCGCCTAGAACCGCTCGGCCACCCCGGCCGGCGAAGATGGAAAAAAATCTCGATTCGAGCAGTGATTAAGTACTTGGTAAAGAAAGGTATGAAAGCGAAGGACATTCATGCCGATTTCCAGAATACACTGGGGGACTCTGTTCCTTCATCTTCAACTGTTGCCGAGTGGACAAATGAATTTAAATTTGGTCGGGAGAGCTTAGATGATGATCCGCACAGTGGTCGGCCGAGATGTTCACTACTCCAGAAATCGTTGCAAAAGTGCACAAAATGGTCATGGAGGATCGCCGATTGAAAGTGCATGAAATTTCTCACGCTTGCCATATCTCATCTCAAAAGGGTGTATCACATTTTAACTGAAGAATTGGAAATGAAAAAATTACCTGCAAGTGGGTGCCGCGACTCTTGCGGCTGGTTCAAAAACGTGTGAGAATGGACACATCGGAACAATGTTTGGCCCGTTTTAGGAGAAATGAAAAAGATTTTTTGCGCCGGTTTGTGATACCACAGATACAAAACAACGGTCAAATCAGTGGAAACATGCTGGTTCTCTGTCACCAAACAAAACAAAGACAGTTCCTTCGGCGGGAAAGGTTATGGCATCAGTGTTCTGGGTTGCGAAGGGGATTCTGTTTGTAGATTATCTCCCCACTGAACAAACAATTACGGGATAATACTATGCTAACCTCCTGGACAAATTGCAACAAAGGATATGCGAAAAAACTCCAGGTTTATCAAAGAAGAAAGTCATCTTCCATCAAGACAATGCGCGCCCGCACACATGTGCCGTCGCCATAGAAAAATTACACGAACTAAGACATGAATTGTTCCCAAAACTGAAAATTGTTCTTGGTCGGCGAAGATTCACTTCAAACGAAGAATTGATAGCCGGTGTTGACAACTATTTTGCCGGCGTGGAGGAAACTCATTTTCGAGTTGGGATCAAGGCACTGGAACATCGCAGGACCAAGTGCATTAATCTAAAAGCATATATACACTCCTGGAAATGGAAAAAAGAACACATTGACACCGGTGTGTCAGACCCACCATACTTGCTCCGGACACTGCGAGAGGGCTGTACAAGCAATGATCACACGCACGGCACAGCGGACACACCAGGAACCGCGGTGTTGGCCGTCGAATGGCGCTAGCTGCGCAGCATTTGTGCACCGCCGCCGTCAGTGTCAGCCAGTTTGCCGTGGCATACGGAGCTCCATCGCAGTCTTTAACATTGGTAGCATGCCGCGACAGCGTGGACGTGAACCGTATGTGCAGTTGACGGACTTTGAGCGAGGGCGTATAGTGGGCATGCGGGAGGCCGGGTGGACGTACCGCCGAATTGCTCAACACGTGGGGCGTGAGGTCTCCACAGTACATCGATGTTGTCGCCAGTGGTCGGCGGAAGGTGCACGTGCCCGTCGACCTGGGACCGGACCGCAGCGACGCACGGATGCACGCCAAGACCGTAGGATCCTACGCAGTGCCGTAGGGGACCGCACCGCCACTTCCCAGCAAATTAGGGACACTGTTGCTCCTGGGGTATCGGCGAGGACCATTCGCAACCGTCTCCATGAAGCTGGGCTACGGTCCCGCACACCGTTAGGCCGTCTTCCGCTCACGCCCCAACATCGTGCAGCCCGCCTCCAGTGGTGTCGCGACAGGCGTGAATGGAGGGACGAATGGAGACATGTCGTCTTCAGCGATGAGAGTCGCTTCTGCCTTGGTGCCAATGATGGTCGTATGCGTGTTTGGCGCCGTGCAGGTGAGCGCCACAATCAGGACTGCATACGACCGAGGCACACAGGGCCAACACCCGGCATCATGGTGTGGGGAGCGATCTCCTACACTGGCCGTACACCACTGGTGATCGTCGAGGGGACACTGAATAGTGCACGGTACATCCAAACCGTCACCGAACCCATCGTTCTACCATTCCTAGACCGGCAAGGGAACTTGCTGTTCCAACAGGACAATGCACGTCCGCATGTATCCCGTGCCACCCAACGTGCTCTAGAAGGTGTAAGTCAACTACCCTGGCCAGCAAGATCTCCGGATCTGTCCCCCATTGAGCATGTTTGGGACTGGATGAAGCGTCGTCTCACGCGGTCTGCACGTCCAGCACGAACGCTGGTCCAACTGAGGCGCCAGGTGGAAATGGCATGGCAAGCCGTTCCACAGGACTACATCCAGCATCTCTACGATCATCTCCATGGGAGAATAGCAGCCTGCATTGCTGCGAAAGGTGGATATACACTGTACTAGTGCCGACATTGTGCATGCTCTGTTGCCTGTGTCTATGTGCCTGTGGTTCTGTCAGTGTGATCATGTGATGTATCTGACCCCAGGAATGTGTCAATAAAGTTTCCCCTTCCTGGGACAATGAATTCACGGTGTTCTTATTTCAATTTCCAGGAGTATATATATATATATATATATATATATATATATATATATATATATATATATATATATATATATATATATATATATATATATATCCACGTACAAGTGCTTCGCTTGCGTTTTTGTGATATTGTAAAGAGTTTGCTTTGTTTACCTGAGCCTGAGGGCTCTTTATAAGCCACATGACTTGAATGGAACACTTTTTTACCCCCCTCCCTTCTCCCCATTTCATCTTTTTAGTTTACATATTAATTCCACTAAGGAACATGTACTTGTGATATCACACACGCTGCTCATTGCAGCTACGCGCATGCAGGATGTGTGACAAGCCTTCAAAGATGTTAGAATCACAGTCAAAATCTACCTGGTGCTTGGGAGCCTCCTTAGCTGGAACCACAATATTGTCTTTCCGACTATATTTCTTTCCCTCGCTGCCTAGTTTCTTCCTTTGACTTTGAGCACTCCGTTTTTGTGCAGTTTTCCTTTCCATTTTGGAATATTTTGTATTATTTACATGCAATAATTACTTCAGCAATTCCCTATGTTGCAAAGAAGCCACAGACCTTGTACATCAATCGTCAGTTGTTCACACAAGTGCACGCCAAGAGACTAACAGAGAGTTGGCGCATGACTCATTATTTGAACTTCGATGTTGGTGTTAGACACTAGTGCAATCTTTAGACAGCTGTATACACTGATTCCCGATGATCTGGCAGTTTTGTCAGAATAAATGTCATTGGTCTTGATGACATTTACAGCGGAATTTTTTGGCGCTTCGCCCGTTATTTACTCACATGCCAGAAATGCATGTTCGAACATAAAACCAGATACTAGGCTAGCCTGCAGGTGCAACACTTTTGTATTTGCATCTGAGCAGTATCCTCCACAAGCTCAGTCGTGGTCAGAACAATTTTATGTGTAGTTGTGAGTGCATTATTTCGGAGCTAAGTGAATTCGAACATGGGCAAATTTATCGCGCTCGCATGGTGGGTACTTTCGTAACAGAGGTAGCCGAAGTGATTGTTTTTACGAGAGTCACCGTATCGAAGATTTATACCGCATACAGGGACAGTGGAAAAACATCATCTGCTAAGCCACAACGCGGGTGAAAGTGTGTGACGAGGTATCGCAACGAACGGTCATCGAAGAGTATTCCGACGAAAAATAAGATGACAGCTGCAAAAAGTCGCTGCAGAGTTGAACGTCGCACTCGCGACCCTTGTCAGCACCAAAACAACAGGAAGGGAGCTACAGAAGCAGGGAACTGCAGAGCGAGCAGGAATTCGAAAATGGGTACTCCACAAATTACATTAGAAGTGTAACACAGCCAAACACTCGGCGAAGTAAGGAACCAGAAAAAGAAATGTCGGGTACGGCATTTCTGCCATACATTCCCAGAGTGACGGACAGAATCGGCCGTATATTTCGCAAACATGGCGTAAAGACGATTTTCAAACCGACAAGGAAGATCAAAGAGTGTCTTAGATCGGCGAAGGAGAAAAGAGACCCACTTGCAATGTCGGTAATATACCGTATACCATGCAAATGCGGAAAAGTTTATGTCGGAATGACTGGACGATCCATTAACACCAGGATCAAAGAGCATAAGCGACATTGCAGGTTGGGGCAGGTGGAGAAATCGGCCGTGGCAGAGCACGCACTGAATGAAACCGACCACGTAATAAAATTCGCCGACACGGAAATTCTGGCTGTAGAGAAGCACTATCACACGCGCTTGTTTAGAGAAGCTGTAGAAATACAAAAACACGCGAACAGTTTCAACAAGAAAGAGGAAAGCCTTAAGGTAAACGGATCCTGGCTTCCCGTACTGCAGCGAACGACCGTCGCAGGTAGCAAGAGGAGAACCGCACCGGAAATGACCGCGGAGAAGCCCTCGGACGTTGGCGCGCCAGGTACATATAGTCTGCGGCCGCGAGCTCGGCTCCAGTTCACCACCGACAATGTAGGGTGAAGCTTTGACAATGCCAGCCACTCGTGCTGGCGAAACGTCAGAAAAATCATTAGATGAACGTCGGCCGAAGAACCCGAGACAGAAGCCAATAGGCAGTTTGTCAATTCGAAAACCACTCGTCAGCTATGCAAATGCCCGTAACAGGAAAAAGTGCTGACAAAGCCATGAAACCTGGGCTATGGATCCTGGCAACCACAGCTACTAGATATCAATATTAATAAGCCTTTGTGATCCACTTTGGAGAGGAGGGTGTGTGATTGCTATCCATCTCCGTCACCGTTGCCTGAACTTGTTGGTATTTTGTAGCAAGAGTGGTATAACATTCCCTTGACCTTGGAAGAATGTCATTTGGCCATATGAGCCTTGCAGCAAACCGATTCCAACTTACGGCAGAGTGGTAAGGTACCAGGGGACCGAACTGCTGAGGTCATCGGTCCTTAGGCTTACACACTACTTAAACTAACTTACACTAAGGACAACACACACACCCATGCCCAAGTGAGGACTCGAATATTCGACGGGGAGAGCCGCGCGAACCGTGACAATTGGCATATGTCTCTTTGAACTCTCTGCGTGGTATTGAGGTATCACAGTGGCCATCAAGACCAGTCTGTCCCTGGTAGAACCCGTGTGGCAACATCTCGGACGTCAGCTGCGTCCCAGTGTCAGTGTTCAGGCTGTCAAGGACCAGTTACAACAGTCTGAGTCGTCTTGCTTCAGGAGAGCAGACAAACGCCTTATGACACACTTACCAACCGAATTAGTGCATCCAGGCGTGAGGGTGTGCAACGTCAGACTGACAAGTGAGCTGCTAATGCCAACTTCTTTGTAAATCTGATTCGATTTTGTAATCACCGAAACAACATCACATACCCTCGCAACCCAAGTTTCATTTCGTCCGCCCTCGCCCTCGCACCCACACCCATCCCTCTCCCGCCCCCTTATGTCTGCTTCACTATTTTTATCAGACAGTGTACGTCTTACAATGCGTTTTTTATGAGAGGAACTACCCTGTAATCAGTAACACCTCGTACTGCTGTCGCAGTGGAGAGTGTTGTTGCACTGTCCACGTGTGTTTTTTCGTAAGTGCTCAAAAGAAATTCTTTGAAGAGCACGCTCTTATAGAGAAAGTTATCACGTAGTAATAAACTTGTGTCTTGTAGAGTACAAGGGTTTGCTTCTACTGGCGTGACATTGAGACCGTATACTGGTGATAGCTTATAATAAACTGAAGCAATCAGTTGAAATTAGTAAAGTTAACAATTGGCCACCGTTGGAAACTGACTGTAAAGCAGAGAATACGTTATTTCAAAGTGCAAAACCATTTTGTATTGGTGTATTAATTTCAAGTTTAGAGCCTAAGAATGTAATCAGAGTGCAATAAAATATGGTTCTTTTATGGTAAAGTATAGAGTAGAAAATTTACATATTGTAGGTGATGTGTCGGCAGCTGGGCCAACACCTTGTAGATAGAGGTGGCTTAATGCACGCTAAACTAACGCAGACGGGAGTGAAGTACTGGAACAGGATACGTAATTAATGCTATGAAGAAAAGTACGTAGCTGGAATAATACTTAACTTTACTGGCTTGTTCTTGTACATCTCTTGGTAATACAAATGAGTCTCTCTCTAGATATGGATTAACTGCGCCTTGCTAGGTCGTAGCTATGGACTAAGCTGAAGGCTATTCTATCTGTCTCTCGGCAAATGAGAGGAAGGCTTCGTACGTCTAGTCGCTAGCAATGTCGTCCGTACAACTGGGGCGAGGTCTCCTCAGTCTCTCGAGACCTGCCTTGTGGTGGCGCTAGGTCTGCGATCACACAGTGGCGACACGCGGGTCCGACATGTACTAAGGACCGCGGCCGATTTAAGTTACCACCTAGCAAGTGTGGTGTCTGGCTGTGACACCACAGTAGGGACCTTAGATTTTAAATAGAGGTTTACCATTTATAGTTTGTGAAAAAGTTCGCAGTCTATTATTCACATACCCATCGGAAGTTATGGTTTGGCGGAAAAACCCTCTGTCCCATAACGGGTATTGCGCTGTTTGCACATCACACTTGAGGTTTCACATTATGCAGAAATCTGGTGCCTATTGCTGTGCGAGTTCATGTATCCTGATGAATGTAGCCACGTTTCATCATAAAAAGAGCTACTGATGATCAACCTCTCTATTAGGTGCAGACTGCAAAAGCCAGTTGCAGTACTGAAGTCGTCAAATATTATCTCAACTGATCTGTCGATGCACCACCGTTAGTTTGTATGGTTTCAATTTGAAGATATGCTACTGGCACAGCAGTATGAAGTGTTAAATGGCCCTAGTATTCTCTGGCTCCAGTGCGAGACCGCTCCTAATTCGTCTCGTTCAGTTTCGGCCAAAGACCGATTCTTTTCGTACCACACTATCTGGACAACGCGCAGGACCCTCATGCGGTGAACATAGCCTGGTTGAGGGGCTACTGGTTCCGTCACAGTGCCGGAGACAGCCCTTGCATCGTCTGCGAAGCACCATGTACTTGTGTATCTACATACATACCCCGCAAGCCACTGTACGGTGGGTGGCGGAGGGTTCCCTGTATCACACTCAAACAGAACTAGGAGAAAAAGATATCTTTATGCCTCCTTATCAGCCCTAATTTCTCGTATTTCATCTTCGTTATTCTCACGAATTTCTAAAATCATTGGGGGAAGTGGCAACAAAACGACTATTCACGTTGGTGTGTAGAATATATGAGTCTGGCGACATACCATCTGACTTTCGGAAAAGCATCATCCAAACAATTCCGAAGACGGCATAAGCTGACAAGTGCGAGAATTATCGCACAATCAGCTTAACAGCTCATACATCGAAGCTGCTTACAAGAATAATATACAGAAGAATGGAAAAGAAAATTGAGAATGTACTAGGTGACGATCAGTTTGGCTTTAGGAAAAGTAAACGGACGAGAGAGGCAATTCTGACGTTACGGCTAATAATGGAAGCAAGGCTAAAGAAAAATCAGGACACTTTCATAGGATTTGTCGACCTGGAAAAAGCGTTCGACAACATAAAATGGTGCAAGCTGTTCGAGATTCTGAAAAAAGTAGGGGTAAGCTATAGGGAGAGACGGGTCATATACAATATGTACAACAACCAAGAGGGAATAATAAGAGTGGACGATCAAGAACGAAGTGCTCGTATTAAGAAGGGTGTAAGACAAGGCTGTAGCCTTTCGCCCCTACTCTTCAATCTGTACATCGAGGAAGCAATGATGGAAATAAAAGAAAGATTCAGGAGTGGAATTAAAATACAAGGTGAAAGGATATCAATGATACGATTCGCTGATGAAATTGCTATCCTGAGTGAAAGTGAAGAAGAATTAAATGATCTGCTGAACGGAATGAACAGTCTAATGAGTACACAGTATGGGTTGAGAGTGAATCGGAGAAAGACGAAGGTAATGAGAAGTAGTAAAAATGAGAACAGCGAGAAACTTAACATCAGGATTGATGGTCACGACGTCAATGAAGTTAAGGAATTCTGCTACCTAGGCAGTAAAATAACCAATGACGGACGGAGCAAGGAGGACATCAAAAGCAGACTCGCTATGGCAAAAAAGGCATTTCTGGCCAAGAGAAGTCTACTAATATCAAATACCGGCCCTAATTTGAGGAAGAAATTTCTGAGGATGTACGTCTGGAGTACAGCATTGTATGGTAGTGAAACATGGACTGTGGGAAAACCGGAACAGAAGAGAATCTAAGCATTTGATATGTGGTGCTATGGACGAATGTTAAAAATTAGGTGGACTGATAAGGTAAGGAATGAGGAGGTTCTACGCAGAATCGGAGAGGAAAGGGAAATGTGGAAAACACTGATAAGGAGAAGGGACAGGATGATAGGACATCTGCTAAGACATGAGGGAATGACTTCCATGGTACTAGAGGGAGCTGTAGAGGGCAAAAACTGTAGAGGAAGACAGAGATTGGAATACGTCAAGCAAATAATTGAGGACGTAGGTTGCAAGTGCTACTCTGAGATGAAGGAATTCGTGGCGGGCCGCATCAAACCAGTCAGTAGACTGATGACCAAAAAAAAAAATTCTTACGCGCAATATATGTTGGCGGTACTACAATCGTTCCGCACTCGGCTTCAGATGCTGATTCTCTAAATATGCTCAAGAGTGTTCCTCGAAAACAACGTCGTATTCACTGCAGGGATCACCATTTGAGTTCCCAGAGCCTTTCCGTAATACTTTAGAATAACCAGTCCTATATGCAGTCCACTTACTATATCAATCACACTTCCCCAGAATCTTCCCAACAAACCGAAGTCGACCATTTGCCTTCCGTACCACAGTTTTCACATGCTCGTTCCATCTCATATCGCTCGGCAACTTTACGCCCAGAAATTTAAATGACGTGACTGTGTCAAGCAGGACACTACTGATGCTGTATTCGAAAATTACGGGGTTTATTTTCCCTATTCATCCACGTTAACTTTCATTTTTCTTACATTCTGAGCTATTTGCCGTTGTTAACATCAACTAGAAATTTTTTCTAAGTCGTCTTGTATCCTCCTATGGCCACTCAACTCCGGCACCTTACCGTACATCACAGCATCATCAGTAAACAATCTCAGATTGCTGCCCACCCTGTCCGCCAAATCATTTAGGTATATTGAGAACAACAGCGGTCCTATCACACTTTCAAGGGAACTCCTGACGATACCCTTGTCTCTGATGAACACCCTCCGTCGAGGACAACGCACTAGGCTCTGTTCCTTAAGAAGTCTTCGAGCCTCTCACACATCTGGGAACCTATTCCATATACTCGTGCTTTCGTTAACAATTTGCAATGGGACACCATGTCAAACGCTTTCCTGAAATCTAGAAATGTGGAATTTGCCTGTTGTCCTTAATCCATAGATCACAGTATATCATGTCAGGAGAACGCAAACTAATTTTCGCGCGAGCGATGGTTTCTAAAACCGTGCTGTTTCGTGGACATAAGCTTCTCGGAATCAAGAAAATTTGTTATATTCGGACTGAGAATATGTTCAAGAATTCTGTAGCAAGCCGATATTAGATACATTGGTCAGCAATTTTACAGGTCCGTTCTTTCACCGTTCTTAAATACACCGATCACATGCGCTTTTTTCCAGTCGCTTGGAACTTAGCGCTGGGCGAGAGATTCGGGTTAAGTGCAGGGGGTGTAAGGGGCCAACACAGTGGAGCACTCTCTGTTATACCGAAATGGGATTCTATCTGGGCCCGGCCACTTATCTGTTTTCAACAATTTCGGTTATTTTTTTACGCCAGGGCTCCTTATTACTACGACGTCCATAAGGGACTCCATTTGATTGTCAAACCACGTTAAGTTTGTACGATACTCCTAGGTGAACGAATTCTTAAACGCGAAATTTTAAACTTCGCATTTCGTTTTGCTACCTTCAACTGCCATACCAGACTGGTCAACGAGTGACTTGATGAAATCCTTAGACCCGCTTAGCGATTTTACCTAGGACGAGAATTTTCTCGGGCTCACTGCCAGACGTTTTGCTAAGATATGACAATGGTAGTTGTTGTATGCTTCGCGCATAAATTTTCTCACGGACGCACAAATCTCTAATAACTTTTGCCTGATGTCATTTCCGCGTTCTCTTTTGAACCGAGGGTCTAATAGCTTACGCTCTCTCAGCATTTTCCAAATATCTTTGTTAATCGACGGTGGGTCGTTTCCATTCTTTACACATTTACTAGGCACATAACTCTCCGGACCACGATTTAGAATCTGCTTCAACTTTGCCCGTAATTCCTATACGTCCATCTTTCTGGAACTAAATGTTATTTCGATGTGTAAGTGAGATGCTAACAACAGCTTATTTGCTTTTTTAGCAGAAATACTCCCCTAGCCTTCTTGACTGATTTCTTAACTTACGCAACCATAGTTGCTATAATAACGTCATTATAGGTAATCCCAGTTTCTATACAGACGTTGTCAACAAGGTCGGCCTGTTTTTGGCTACAAGGTCTAAGACAGTTTCATTGCGTTTGGGCTCCCGAAATAGATGCTAGATGCTCAAGACAAGTTTTCAAAAACCTTGTTCAAAAGTATTTCGCACGACTGCCTGCCTGTATCCCCTGCAATATTTCTATAATGTTCCCAGTCTACACTGAAGCGCCAAAGAAACTGGTACAGGCGTGGGCTTTCAAATACAGAGATATGTAAACAGGCAGAATACGACGCTGCCGTCGGCAACGCCTATGTAACACAACAAGTGTCTGGCGCAGTTGCTAGATCTGCTATCGCTGCTGCAATGGCAGGTTATTAAGATTAAAGTGAGTTTGAACGTCGTGTTATAGTCGGCGCACGAGCAATGGGACACAGCATCTCTTAGGCAGTGATGAAGTGCGGATTTTCCCGTACGACGATTTCACGAGTGTACTGTGAGTATCAAGAATCCGGTAAAACATCAAATCTCCAACATCGCTGTGGCCGGAAAAACATCTTGCAAGAATGGGACCAACGACGACTGAAGAGAATCGTTCAGCGTGATTGAAGTGCAACTCTTCCGCAAATTGCTGCAAACTTCAGTGATGATCCATCAACAGATGTCAGCGTGCGAACCATTTATCGAAACATCACCGATATGGGCTTTCGGAGCCGAAGGCCCATTCCGTGTACCCTCTATGACTGCACGACACAAAGCTTTACGCCTCGCCGGGGAGTGGACGCCGACATTGGACTGCTGATGACTGGAAACATGTTGCCTGGTCGGACGAGTCTTGTTTCAAATTGAAGCGAACGGATGGACGTGTGTGGGCTTGGAGACAACCCCATGAACCATGGAGCCTGGTTGTCAGTAAGGGACTGTTCAAGCTGGTGGAGGCTCTGTAATGGTGTGCAGCTGGAGTGATATGGGATCCCTGATACGTGTAGATACGACCCTGACAGGTGACATATGCGTAAGCATCCTGTCTGATCACCTGCATTCATTCATGTCCACTGTGCATTCCTACGGACTTGGGCAATTCCCGCAGGACAATGCGACACCCCACTAGTCCAGAATTGCTACAGAGTGGCTCCAGGAACACTCTTATGAGTTTAAATACTTCCACTGACCACCAGACTCCCCAGACATGAACATTATTGGGCATGTCTTGTAACGTGCTGCTCAGAAGAGAGAGATCTTCACCCTGTCGTACTCTTATGGATTTATGGACAGCGCTGCGGGATTCATGATGTCAGTTCCCTCCTGCACTACTTCTGACCTTAGTCGAGTCCATACCACTTCGTGTTGCGGCACTTCTGCGTGCTCGCGAGGGCCCTACGCGATATTAGACAGGTGTGCCAGTTTCTTTGGCTCTTCAGTGTATACCTATACTCGGTAGATTGTTGTTGCCTCCAACTTGTATTGCATGATCTTGGTAGTTACGTGGTACTGAACGTAGACGTTCTTTGAATGACTGTAGAACTGTCGCAGCGGAATCGGGTGGCTTCACTGTCGCACTCAACTTCGATCTCAATAGACACAATAATTTTGTTAACTGTAATGAACACTCCTCCTCCAGTGGCGTGTATCTGTCTTTCTGATGTACGTTTCATGACTCGCTAAACACTCCACAGCTTTCCAATTCGGGTTTTAGCCAGCTCTCTGTCCCAAGAATAATTTGAGTGTAAGAACTTTTCTGGAGGGCAGTAAATTCGCGAACCTTGTTAAGAATACGTCGACAATTCACAAACGAAATTTTGATAGTCGGAATTTCTTTACTCTGAAAGCGATGTAACGTCTCTTTCTGCGCATCGACTGGCGAATGTTCGTCAGAGTACGTCAAACTGCCGCCTGGCCTAAAAAGCCGTCGTGTGCACGCCACAGGTACTCCACTACCCGAGTAGCTGCTTCCCTTGTATAGTGGTCCTATGACCTATCAAGGGGAATCCTACAGGTCCCCACCCGATAGCGCAGGTCTAGAAATCGGATGCCAAGACTGTCACAGAGTCGACGAAGCCTTTGCTTGAGGCCCTCCACTCGGTTCCAAACCAAAGGACCCCGACAACTCTGATAACAATGCTGTAAACAGCGAGCTCTGCTTGTACCGTGCGCGCGGGGCCAGCAGCCTTCACCTCCTCCGGCAGCCGCTTGTATGAACTGCGCGTCGCCTCAGCACCCATGCAAAGTGCGTCGTTAGTGGCGAAGTGAGCCACGGTTTTCAAACGACTGCACTCTCCACCCTCGATAGCCGCAAGCAAGACCGCCTCCACATCTCGGATGAAGCCCCCCCCCCCCGATCCCCCCTCCCCCCGCCCCTGGTCTTCCGCTTCTGAACGCTATCTTCTTAAAGGGCTCCATATGCGCTTAACGTTGTTGCTATCGATAAGTAGCAGACCCCTACCCCTGTGCGCTTGCTCAGAACCTTCTGAACGAACAGTGACCTGTCCATTCACAGAGTGAATAAGCGAGCCTCCACACTGGCCCTCCACTTCGAGCAAGGCGGCCGCGTTACCACCCGCCACTCACCCTGCTGTGAGCGTGGGTCCACTAGGAGGTGCCTCGGCAGCAGAGACCGCGGGCGAAACAAACGCTGCGTTGTCCCATGCGACGCGCCGGATTCTCCGCCACCGCTACACGCCGAGGCAGCAAACTGAAGGTGACTGGCAGTAATCAGAAGCGCATTCAGCTGTTCGCGAACTGCGTCCAGCTCCTTGTGCGTCCGCACAAAGACTGCACGCATCCTCCTCATCCTAGCAAGACTAACAGAAGAAGTAAACCATAAAGGCAGACAGAAACCTAGTATGCAACTTGCTGCCCACCTGATGTGTCGCCAGTGGACGCTGATGCCTTAATGAGCTATGTAAGCTATGTATCTTGCTGAACGGACAGACGCTAGTCTTCAAATCAGAACAAATGAGCTATTACTGCGCTATAGGCTGAATGAATTTACAATTGTAAAACACGAGATTACTCTTCTTAAATAGAAAAACACGCAAGAAATTTAAGAAATATACTACTATGACAACACAGAAATAAATAAATACCTAACTTGCCGCTCTGGAGATGTGTATCAGCAGACAGCTGGGACCTGACTGAGGACATCCTTCTCATAGAATTATTTCTGTCTTCTTCATTTCTGTACAACTACTGCAATCAGCATCCACTCAGACCTGCTTACTCCGTTCGAGGTTTGGTCTCCATCTACAATTTTCACCCCCGATACTTCTCTCCATTACCAAACAGAAGTCCCTTGATGCCTCAGTATGTGTCGTGTCCTGCCAACCGAGTCCTTCTTTTAGGCACTCTGTCCCACAATTTTCTTTTCTCCCCAGCTCCATTTAGCACCTTCGTATTTGTTGTTCGATATAACCATCTAATCTTCAGCAATCTTCTCTAGCGCCACATTTCAAAAGCTTTCTTCTCTTCTTCTCTGAACTGCTTATCGTCCACGTTCCATTTCCGTCCAAGGCTTAGAATAAAATTGATAATCATTGTTAACAAATTTCTCTTTTTCCAGAAACGTTTCTCTTGCTACTATACTACTTTTGGAGTCTTATTTCGTAATCTAATTTCCTCAGTCTCACTTGATTTAATTCGACTACATATCATTATCCTCGTTTTACTTGGGTTTCATCTTATAACCTCTTTTCAACACAATTTAATTCCTATTGAACTGCAAGCCCTTTTCCGTCTCTGGCTGAATTCCAATATTACCAACAAACTTCAGTCTGAAACTCTTCCCTCCGAATTGTAATTAGCTTTCCAATTTCTCTTTGGTTTCCTTCACGGCTTGAGCAATGTACGTGTCGAATGACATAGGGAAGAGACCACAATCTTTCAAAATTCCAAAGGGGGCATTGCAGTTAATGTTTCCAAAAGCTTATTATTCGTAAACGGTTGTCTCCCTACATTTATTTTTGTTTTATTAATAAGATCTGCTGGTACGCTTGATTTAGGTGGAATATTCTACAGGAATTCTCTTTTAATTCCTTTAAAAGCCTTTTAGAAGTCAATAAAAGCATGTCTCAAGTAACGAAAGGTCCCTTCCAAGGGATCGCACAAAGTTACTGCGCTTCACGACTCTGCCTCCTCGGTAATAAAGGAATGTTTACCTGGTTAATTTTGCCTGCTAGTTGACTAGTGTTGCCATATAAAATCGAGATTTACGGATCTCATAATCGCGACAGAAAATAAAAAAATAAATTGACCTAACAGCGTAAATTTTCAGTAATTAGAAAATAATTTCGTTTTAATACATAACGAACAAAGCTGATACAGTGGTACAGCTAAGAGTCAATAGAGTCAAAGTACCGTTATGTTCATCAGAAGTACCAGCTTTAGGCTGATAATGAAGAATTTCCAACACGGTTCAGCACAAGTCAAGAAAGTACTAATTGGCACGTACGAGAAGTCGCGGACAGTGAATGATCGATAGAAGATTGAAGTTGGAACACACTTCAGAAAGCAGCGGCGCGGCAGTAATAATACAACAGTGGAAACCATGCAGCCGAGGGCGCAACGTACGGCTCGCGCATGCACTGAGGAGATCCTCATAGTTCACCACATTGTAGTTTTCTTGGTTACCGCCATCGACGTGTTCAAGTACTCGGTTTGGAACTGGACGTACTCGATCAGTTTTCAGTGCATATGCACTACATTTACTACAGTTAGCGATGCCCAAATGTCGTGCCATTTGGCTTCCTGCACAGGGTCGTAAATACAGTGACGGGGATCCTGGGGCTAGCGCCTACATTGCCATCCCCAATCCACTCCATTCCCAGCTCAACAAAACATCGCCCACACATCGTCTTTCATAGCCAGACTCCCCCTTCCCCCTATATCCTACACACGCACATGCAATACGTTACAACATTACTCCAGGCGGTCTCATCCCACTTGAGTCAAGAAGTGAAAGCTGTAAGAAAAGCTTTAAAAAATTAGATTTTAAATACGAGGGCTATTCGGAAAGTAAGGTCCGATCGGTCGCGAAATGGAAACGACTATGAAAATCCGATAAAGCTTTGTACAGATGTGTTGGGTAGTGTCTCTAGTATAACCCCAGTTAGCATCACGTCGCTCTTCTCATTTCTGAGCTCGCAGTGAGTGCGTAAAGATGTCTAGAAAATAGTGTCTGCCGCCAAGTACGAGGGCCTGGTGAGAAATTTCGCCTGAAGCTATGCAGCTAACATTACATAACTGTCGTGCTGTTTCGTCTTCAAGACAATTCTCAGCCGCATTCTGCAGGGGCAATGAAGATGCTCCTGCATCGTTTTCAAATGGAAATGTTAGATTACCCACAATACAGTCCGCAATTGTCTCCCCCTGAGTTTCATCTCTGGTCACATGAACCGCTGGTTATGAAGACAACATTTCGGCACAAGACAACGAGCCGTAGGCCAGCGTAGAGAATTGGCGGAGAGCACTGGCGGCTGCCTTCTATAGCGAGGGTATTGGAAAGTTGGTACAACGCTACGATACACGTCTAAGTCGGATCGGCGACTATGGAGATAAGTAGCTGCAAGGTGTATCTAACTGTTGCAAATAAAACATTTTTGATTTTTACCGTGGTTTCCATTTCGCGACCTATCGGACCTTACTTTCCGAATAGCCCTCGTACTTTTTCCCCCATTTATCCAACACAGAACACATAATCGTACCAACATCACTGTACCTAACAAACACCGCACACGGTCCTAGGTACATTTTAATCCATACTGCTATATAAAGACAAGTTGCTCTTTAACGACCGATTAACTTCAAACTTTTACTGAAACTGTAATGAAAAAATTCGACAAATTGTTCTGTAATTACGAGGCGTGTTTTTTAAGTAAGTACCGTTTTGAAATTAAAAAAAGACGTGCTAAGATATCTCAATAATTTCATTTTTATATGAAAGCCTGTACCTTAATCTACGCACTGGCGCCATTACAGTCTGATTTTTCTTTGTTTACGTTGTCTACTGAGTGTTTAAGATGCCTCCGATAATCGTGAGTCCCGCCGACTGTGAAGTACGGGCTGTTATATGATTTCTTAGTGCTGAAGGCCTGAAAGCGATCGATATTCATCGTGAGATCTATGCCGTTTACGGAGAAAACATGAGTGATGGAATGGTAAGAAAGTGGGTGAGAGCATTTAAAGATGGCCGCACTAATGTGCATGATTAACAACGGAGTGGGCGTCCATCGGTCATTAATGAAAGTTTGGTGCAGGAAGTGGACAATAAGATGAGAGAAAACAGACGCTTTAGCATTTCCTCCTTGCGGGATGTCTTTCCTAATGCTTCTCGTAGTGTTTTGTATGGCATTGTGACCGAGCACCTGAATTACCGAAAATTGTGCGCACGTTGGGTACCGAAAATGTTGACGGATTTTCACAAAACCAAACGTATAGACAGTGCACTGACTTTCCTTGAACGGTACCACAACGACGGTGACGATTTCTTAAGCCAAATTGTTACGGGCCATGAAACGTGGGTGGCCTACGTCACACCAGAATCAAAGCAATAGTCCGTGGAAATTGAGGAAGGGCATCGTTTTGCTGCAAGACAATGCCCGTCCGCATGTGGCGAATCAGACCAAAGACCTCATCACATCTTTTCGATGGGAAACTCTAGATCATCCTCCGTACAACCCCGATCTTGCGCCCAGTGACTACCATCTGTCACTGCACTCGAAGAAACATCTGGGTGGTCAGCATCTTCAAGACGATGACTAAGTCAAAACAGTGGTGATGCAATGGTTAACAAGTCAGGTGGCAGACTTCTGTGAGGAGGGTATTGAAAAACTGGTACAACATTATGAGAAGTGCCTCAATATTGACGGAAATTATGTAGAAAAGTAGATTAAGGTACAGGCTTTCATGTAAAAATAAAATTATTGAGATATCTTAGCACGTGTTTTTTAAATTTCAAAACAGTACTTACTCAAAAACACGACTCGTGTAATAAATGGTATTTGTACCATAACTAATTTCCTACGACTTTTCAGGGTTCACAAACTTAAAATACAAACCATTTGTAATTTTAACGAACTATAATTATAAAGTATTTTTTGTAATAATCTGAAGATGGACACTTGGTCCGAAACCGATCGTATCGAAATAAAGGGAAGCGATCTAGAGACTTCAACAGTAAAAATATCATAACAATGGATATAAATGAAAAAATAGCCTCAGGGTCAAGATGTCTGTACTCACTAAGCAACCCACTCAAAAGTAAAGCTTTGTCAGTAACCACAAAGCTGAAGATATACAACACTATTACCTGCGCCACAGTACTGTGCGGTTGAGAAAGCTGGACGCGTACCAAGAATGAAAGAGAAAAACTGAATGTTTTCGAAAGAAAAGTAATGAGAAAAATTTGGGGACCTGTGTTGGAGAATGGCGTATGGAGAATTCGAAAGAACAATGAAATTTATCCGTTAATGAAGCAACCCACTATCAACCAGAAATTAAAAAGTAGGAGACTGCCATGGGCTGGACATGTGGCCAGAATGGAAAACAGAATCATCAAGAAAGTATTTGAAGGAACTCTCCAGGCAATAAGACCATTGGGCCGACCTCGTACAAGGTGGAAAGATGACATAGAGAAGGACATCGTAGTTTTAGAAGTTTCCGCAGGGTGGAGAGAGGCTGCGAGAGATGGAAGGCGGTGGAAGCAGATTTTTGATGCGGCGCGTGGTCTACAGGGCCTGTGTTCGCCGAGAAGAGAGAAGAGAAAGATCGAGAGACTGAATTTGGACCTTTTTTTCAGGTGTAAATTTTCAAGCATGTTTAGAGGAAGCTGCAACCACCGGTAGTGGCATACTTTTCCACTGTATTAGGAACTTGACAAAATCATCCGAGATGATGGATGCTGACATCAACGACAGTGCATGCTGGTAGTTGCAAGGTTGTAGCGGGATTTCACGTAGAACTCGCCCCGACGTAGCAATAATTTCGCGACGTCATTGGAGCTTTCTGTCTGTTGTTGCAGTCTCTATATGGTTCAGGGCCTAGGCTGCAGCTGTACGCACCTGCGGCAGGGGCTTGGGGTCCTCGACGTGCAGTCCGCCGACCTCGACGAACGCCGGCACGCTGGGGACGGGCTGGTCGACGCTCCAGTGGCTGTTGACCAGCACCAGGCTGGTGTTGCGGATGATCTGCTCCAGCGGCGGCGTGTCGGCTCCCAGCACCTCGCGCAGCTTCTGGTCGACGTAACCACCCGACATCAGCCAGTCGACGGCTCTCACGTAGACGTGCATCACCGTACTGTACACCCTCTCCCAGAAGCTAAACGGCGCCTTCAGGGGCACCAGACACTGCTCCGTGTAGGCGGGGTGGTCGGGGTTACCCACCTGCAAACGGGAGTACACGGTGCAAATACTGGGCAGAGTACAGAAAACAGAAGTCGTGGTAACACTCTTAAGTCCTGGCATGTACTATACAAACCTATGCTAAAAAGAGACAGCTAGTTTCTGTCATATTTTAAGCAACTGTAACTCTTAGAAAGGTTCTACGACACATCAAACTCCCGAGTACCCAGTATGCGGGTTAACAGTGCACTGTGTCGCGATTTTTTGTTTTAAAAAAAGCGATACCTGAATGTTCTGTTATGCTAGATACACACGTGAGAGTTTTTCATTCTCAGAGAGCATTTGCTAGTAATACGTGTTGCACAAACCACGCCGATAATCAGCTCGCCTGTAGTGTTCGATAGTGAGGGAAGAACTCAGATAGTTATTCACATGAGTACTAAAAGAAATGTACTAAATTTCGATTACGTGATAAGTCACAAATCTGAGGGCTGTAAATTCAACTAAATACTTAGGGATTACAATTACAAATAACCTAAATTGGAACGATCACATAGATAATATTGTGGGTAGAGCAAGCCAAAGACTGCGATTCATTGGCGGAACACTTAGAAGGTGCAACAGCTCTACCAAAGAGACTGCTTACACTACCCTTGTCAGCCCTGTTCTGGAGTACTATTGTGCGTTGTGGGATCGGCATCAGGTGGGACTGACGGATGACATCGAAAAAGTACAAAGAAGGGCAGCTCGTTTTGTATTATCGCGAAATAGGGGAGATAGTGCCACAGACATGATACGTGAATTGGAGAGGCAATCATTAAAACAAAGGCCTTTTTTCGTTGCGACGGGATCTTCTCATGAAATTTCGATCACCAGTTTTCTCCTCCGATTTCGAAAACATTCTGTTGGCACCCACCTACATAGGGAGAAATGATCATCACGATAAAATAAGAGAAATCAGGGCTCGCACAGAAAAATTTAAGTGCTCGTTTTTCCCGCGTGCCGTTCGAGTGTGGAACGGTAGAGAGACAGCATGAAGGTGGTTCATTGAACCCACTGCCAGGCACTTTACTGTGAATAGCAGAATAATCATGTAGATGTAGATGTAGATAGTCCCTCTCTCGAGTTTAGACCTCTCGTGTAGACGGTAACCTCTGTCTCTCGAGAGCTGCTTGCAGTAGCTTTCAGACAAGAAAAGCTGTGTACCGGCATTCTTGGGAGAGCTGAGAGTATTGAGCGGCCATATTGCGTCCCAGATTTGTGCAGTATTTCACACTTTGTACGCTACCACATCTTGGTAATATATTTTTCTGTACTCTTGCACGCATTAAAGTAAATATACCCACGTAACTGTGTGTTTTGAGCCATAATATCTGGCCATGTCATGTTTCTGAGCGAATAAATCGCCTGGTTTACCTCCAAAACTAACAGCGCTAGTAGCATTTAGCATATTTCGAAAGTTCTAGGCTTGAACAATCAGTATGCGGCAAGTATCATATAATCGCAATTTGTGTCAAATATCACACGAGAACGTCGTAGACATATTATGTAGAATTAACAAACGGAAATAAACAGCTGTCACTGAACAGACTCGGCCCCACCTCATATGATAATATGCGCCACCGCAACACTGCAACACACCGCTCTATAAACGTATACTGGCATTGTCGGGACAGTTGAGGTTATGGTCACGACGGATACGCACTGTGAGTGAGTGTAAGCGACGTGTCGAGAAAAAAGTGCTGAAGAAAGCTGTCAGGAAGTGGAGTGAGTACGAAGTTGTGCATTTAGTTAGTCTGTACGAGGAAATGGCCAGCGTTATGGAATATGCCGTTATCGGACGACGGGAACTGAGATAAGAAGCAAAGTTAGTTGGCCGAAATGGTTACAGTTTTTAAAACCTGCACAGAAGAAATTTTACCAGGATACCCACAATTAAAGAACTCAGACAAAATAGTTTTATAACACAGATTAATTAATATAGAGAAACAAGTGAAGTTATGTTTGAAAGTAATCGGTTTGCAAAGCGGAAAATTGCAATTTAACTTCAAATAATACAGCTGTAGGCTATCTATAAATTTGTATGATGTGGTATTTATCTGTTGAAGAACAGACCTTCCGTACCGGTTCCTTAAGTCAATACAAGTAAAATGTTCAGATAAATATATTTCCACAAATGTGTGATTTAACAGATATCCGGCCTATTTGGCTTTTGAAAGTCTACGGGTGTCAAGATGAAACTGGTGTAATTTTATTTCATGGTAATTGTTACTGTACCAAGTGTTAAAGAGAATAAACGTAGCTGATGCTACAAATATTAGTGTCACAAGCAGACTGTCTTTAACGATAATGGATTTATGCACAGTAGTATCTAGACTGACTGTTTTGAGCCCAATTTCAAAGAGTATTTCCTTCACGTCTATCGTAGTCTTCGTCTTAAAATTTGTTGTGGATTTTCCATAAAAAAAAAACTCTGCAATGAGATTCTTGCATGCTCAAAAAACATCCCACCGCCTAATTCGCTCTCTTATCCAACACGAAAGTGGATATTTATGTTTTTTCTTTGCCGCTAGAAGTATTTAAAGTGCAGGTGCAGCCCGGTGCTCTTCTACCGCTACTTCCTCCTCATGCACAGCTATACGACAGAAACATCTCGCAGAAAGTGATCTCTCAGATCTCAAAGACAAAGTCACCGTGCTGTGTCTAAACTCTAAACGCTTAAGGCATCTGCTCTCGATGGACTCTCTGACACTACAAAAAGTACTCGTAAGGAATTATCAGACAGTAACTATCAGCAAAAATTTGTCCCTCGTGTAAAAAATTCTGCGAGTACTATCGTACCAAACTTAATGAGAGCAAAAAAGCCGCCACGTGTTTCGCAGCGCTTACAATTAGAACTGCAGTCGAGACGACATCAAGAAATTCCCTGAAAGCTTGCATAGCTGTTGCCAACTTTCAACCGCGAAGCGTTAGCGGCTGCCGGCGGAAACAGTAGTCGTCTACAGAGCTGGTACAACACTGAGACGTTGCCATAGAGACGCTTACAAAATCGTGTTACGTTATTGGGTGAGGTAGGCCCGTGAAGCTACGGCGCCCAACCCACTGCAACTGTCAGGGACCATCTTACAACGACTGAACTCTAGTGTTTTCGTTTGCAATAGACTGTTATGCAAGCGACTCATAGTTTATCGCTAGACGGCGAAGTTGATCTAAATCCCACCCTCAGACTTTCCTGAAATATTTTTTCGTTGCTTCGCATTTCATTTTTGGTAGGTGTGGGCGTTCGACTCTTTAACATGCTCGTGGACGGTTTACTGTCTATACAAGGTGTGTCAGAAAAGTGATGAGACTGATTTTATATCTAACAAAGTTGTTATTTTTTTCAGACAACAATGTTGTCAGGTTCGAAGTAGTTCAGCTCGGCAGCTATACAGCGGCAGTGTCGTTGTTCCCAGTCTTGGTAACAGCGCTGAAAGGCTTCAACTGGTGGGGCCTTTACCATGTAGAGTCCCAAAATGACGTCCTTATAAGACATTTTGCAATTTCGGGAAAAAGAAAAAGTAACGAGGACTCAGATGAGGTTAATGTGCGCCGTGCAACAATTGGAATGCCTTTTAAGGCCAAAAATTCCGTGATGGAACTGGCCTCGTGGCATGGGGCGTTGTGATGATGCATCATCCACTTGTCTGCAACGTTCAGTCCACTCGAATCACCTTTTCAGTGAGCCATTCAAGGACACCTTTGTAAAACACTTGGTTCATCGTTTGTCCTGGAGGAATAAATTCTTTATGGACGATACCCATACTGTCAAGAAAGTAAATTAGCATTCTTTTCATATCTGATTTGCTCATTCGAGCTTTTTTCCGTCGTGGAGATGTCTCAGTTCCACTCCTCAATTTGCCTCTTTGTCTCAGGATCATACACAGAGTTCCAGGACTTATCTCCTATGATCACATGACTGAACCATTCCTTGTCACTAGCAATCCTCTCACATCAACGCACACATTTCTTCAATTGCCCTTCTGCACAGTTGTGAGGTTTTCCGGCACCGTTTTGGCATAAACCTTTCGCACGTCCAAATCTTCGGTCAAAATCTGATGTGCGGTGAAAGTGTTTAACAGGTCATCCATCATCAGTATTGTTAAATTTCGATCTGACAACACAAGATCACGCACACGTCCGAAGCTTTTCGTCGGTTTTTGAAGTCGAACATCCCCCTGAACGAAATTCATTTTGAACGTGCTCTTGGCCTTCAAAACAATGGTTTGTGCCAGTAAAAAAATTGTGTTCTTGATAAGGAATGTTGCCTTTAGGTTTGTTTTACCTTTTCGACGGTCGCGCTCGCGGATTCTCCAGATTTAACACAAAACGTGGCTGCATAACATTGCTCTAAATTCCTCTGTTCCATTTTCGTAACACAACAAAAATACAATTTCGCTGATGGTGCTCTCAAAAATCAAGTGATGGCTGTACGGAGAGCTGACCATCTGGAAGGGATAAACACACCGATCGACACAAGTAGAACAACACAGCGTCGCCAGTCTAGGTTTCTTGGGAGCTAGAGGACAATGACTTCCAACGCACTTAAAGCTGTAGCACATTTTTTGAACTCTCTATCGAGCAACCTTCAAGAAACTTCCCCTCCGGATGAAAATTCACTCCGAACAAGGTTCAACGAGTTCTTCGCCTCAAAACCACGTGATTTCTACAGTCGCGGAATCGAATAATTACCCCAGAGGCGGCAGACTGTTGTAAATAGTAAGGAGAATATATTATTGATGAATCAAGTCTGTGTTAAATGTATCTTTTGTGTATATTAAACTTCTGGAAAAGCGCTACGTAAAGAGCAGAAAACCCAATAATTCTGTGGTCAGGCCATGAGCGGTACTGATTTAAATGTCCATTTGCAGAGACCAGGTTACCGATTTTCAACAAAATATGGTTTGAATTTTTAAGTACTCAAGTTACTTCATTGGGCTTGACCATAGTACTTGCATCGTGAGCAAAGAGAACTCTGTCTGCTGTTATTTCGCTATTTCTGCTGTTGCGCAGTACGCGAGGCTGAAAAGCGCTTGTTGGACGAAGCTCCAGGGACAATTTAACTGGCAATGAGCCCACCCTGTCGTGCGCGCCGTTGAGGGCCATGCTGGAACTGATGGCGACCAGCGGCGCGCGGAACTTGTGCGCCAGCGCCGCCATGCAGTCGTGGACGAAGTCCTCGGAGATGACGAGGTCGAACCGCGACCCGGAGCTGGCGAGCCGCCGCATCTGCGGCAGGTCGTACACCTTCGCGCACAGCTGCCGGTTGATGTTCTTCAGGAAGACGGGCCCCATGAACGGCATCCGCAGCAGGTTGATGACGGCCGAGGGCATCTGCAAACCGTCCGCAGATCACAGCAAGTCGGCGTATCCAATTAAACTAACTAGCTAATAGTTACGACCGTTGTAAGGATTGTTCTTTAGTGCCGGCTTATGGGACGGACATGACGGTCATTATCAGACCTTCAACAATAAGAACTATGTTGTCCTGAGACTGGTTTGATGCAGCTCTCCATGCTACTCTATCCTATCCAAGCTTCTTCATCTCTCAGTACCTACTGCAACCGACATCCTTCTGAATCTGTTTAGTGTATTCATCTCTTGGTCTTCCTCTATGATTTTACCCTCCACGCTGCCCTACAATACTAAATTGGTGATCCCTTGATGCCTCAGAATATGCCCCACCAACCGATACCTTCTCCTAGTCAAGTTGTGCCACAAATTTCTCTTCTCTCCAATTCTATTCAATACCTCCTCATTAGTTATGTGATCTACCCATCTAATCATCAGCATTCTTCTGTAGCACCACATTTCGAAAGCTTCTATTCTCTTCTTGTCTAAACTATTTATCGTCCACGTTTCACTTCCATACATCGCTACACTCCATACGAATACTTTCAAAAACGACTTCCTGACACTTAATTTATACTCGATGTTAACAAATTTCTCTTCTTCAGAAACGGTTTCCTTGCCATTGACAGTTTAGATTTTATATCCTCTCTACTTCGACTCCCCAAATAGCAAAACTCATTTACTACTTTAAGCATCTCACTTCCTAATCTAATACCCGCAGCATCACCCGACTTAATTCGGCTACATTCCATTATCCTCGTTTTGCTTCTGTTGATGTTCATCTTATATCCTCCTTTCAAGAGACTGTCCATTCCGCTCAGCTGCTCTTCCAGGTTCTTTGCTGTCTCTGACAGAATTATAATGTCATAGGCGAACCTCAAAGTTTTCATTTCTTCTCCATGGATTTTAATTCCTAATCCGAATTTTTCTTTTCTTTCCTTTGCTGGTTGCTCAATATACAGATTGAATAACATCGGGGATAGGCTACATATCTGTCTCACTCCCTTCCCAACCACTGCTTCCCTTTCGTGTCCCTTGACTCTTATAACTGCCATCTGGTTTCTGTACAAATTGTAAATAGCCTTTCGCTCCCTGTATTTTACCCCTGCCACCTTCAGAATTTGAGAGAGAGTATTCCAGTCAACATTGTCAAAAGCTTTCTCTAAGTCTACAAATGCTAGAAACGTAGGTTTGCCTTTCCTTAATATATTTTCTAAGATAAGTCGTAGGGTCAGTATTTCCTCACGTGTTCCAACATTTCTACTGAATCCAAATAATAATAATTCGATCAGTAATAAAATGAAGATTATAATTTACGTATGGTTCCTGCTGGATCACTTAGTGCTTTTAGATTTCAGACCAACGATCTTATTTTGAAGTTAAATTCCTACTTTTTGCAGTACGCGAGCTGCAATTGCAGACAGCAAATTCCGTTATAGATCCTCAAATACAAGGTAAAATCTGTGGCACAATCCCGTGACCAGGATATTGGCCTGACTGCAAGTACCTTTCTTCACAGGTTTCGGCCGTCCTGGAAGGACTGAAATGGGGGAAAATCCTCGGCCCTCTCCAGGATTGAACTCGATACCTCCAGGGCAAAGTCTAGCGCTCTATGCACCAGACCATCATGGCCCAAACCCTCAAATACCTTTAGCGAAAGAAGTTGTCTACAATCTGCGTTCAACATTTCTGTAGACATTCACGTAAAAAATGGTCAGGTGCGAATAAGAATCATGCGCCGAGGTACCGTACAAACTTTGTTGTGTATGTAGACAGTTCATCCAATCCAAGAATCGTAGATCGCGACGATTTTTACCTGTTATATTCATTGATAGTGGCAAGACATCAGTCCTAGAGTTTCCAAGACTTTCGAGAATGTTTTAATTTCAAATATGACGTAGGCTAACAAATAACAAAACAAGTAAACTTTTCGTGTGATATAATAACAAATTAACAATTTTCCTATATTTTTCTGTTTACTTATTTCGTGAACAATGGCTCTTCTCAAATTTTATGATTCTAGACCGTCGGGAAGTTCCCTACAGCGTTCGCTGAGTGAGTTTGCCAATATCAAAATACGTGGCATAAATGGCCGTGTGTTTTAGTTGCACTGACTTAGAAGCTGATACTTCTTACACCGACAAGGGACTACAGACCTTATTATGTGACATAAACTTCAACTTGACACGTCTACCGGTTCCTGAGAAAAGCTGTCTTCACAGACGGACAGGCAGGCAGACATCCTACTAACAAATGCCAGATTTCTTTGTGTGTGGTTTCTGATTTTTTCCTTAAGTTATAGTGTAAAACATCGGCACATTTCATGATTCTAGATCAACGGGAAGGGCCCTGTAGGTTTTGATGAGTTGATTTAGGATCATCAAAATATGTGGCATAAACGACCATATGGTTCGAGTGCATTGACTTAGCAGCTTCGCTGTTTCTCTTCCTCAAGAGACTGTAGACCTTAATACGTGACATATATTTTCAACTTGATACACATACCCGTTTCTGAGTAATAGGATTCTGAACAGTCGGACCGACAGACAGACAGAAGGCCAACAAAGTGATCCTATAAGGGTTCAGTTTTTACCGACTGAGGTACGGAACTCTAAAAGGAAAAGAGGAAAGGTCAGTTAGAAGCATACAGAATTCAACACGTCGCTCTCAACGGAACGAAAGTGACAGACTTAAAAGCAACATCGTGAATGCCCCAAAGCAGTGTTGTACGACCGTGACTATTTATACTATACATAACCCTAGCGAATAGCATCAGAAGCTGCGCGAGGCTCTTCGTGGACGATTCTCTCGTCTAAAGGAAGCCTGAAAGAAGAAGACCAAAGAAACGCAACAAAATCTGCAGAGAAACGACAAAAGACTCAGGGACTGGAGCGTCATAAAGTGCTGTTTAGGAAGGTGATTCCAGGCTCAGATGCACTGGTAGAATCCTAAGTAAATGTAGTAAGTTAATTCATCTGCGGAAGATGTACTGGGAGGTTATAATTACAGTGCAGCCCTCGCGCAGGTTCAGTGTGGGCTGTAATCATCGTACGGCAGCGAAACTTTTTTTATTTATTGGCTTTGAGCCCATTCAGTCATCTGAAGAGTATGTCAATTATGACGATACGAAAGTAACGGTGACGTAATAACCAGCCCACAGGCTGAGGAAATCTCCGATTAGGCCGGGAACCGAACCCAGGCCCCTTCGCCTGACAGTCCGCCATGCTGACCAGCAGCTACCGAGGCGGACCGTCGAAACTTTGTGGATATGCTAATGTCTTAATGTGGAACCGATGTACACTGGAAAAAAATTAGTTCCAAGTTTGAGCATGTAATGCATACGTGCATTCCCTTCATGTACCTAAGTCAAGTGGCCGGCCTGAGTGGCCGAGCGGTTAAAGACGCTACAGTCTGGAACCGCACGACCGCTACGGTCGCAGGTTCGAATCCTGCCTCGGGCATGGATGTGTGTGATGTCCTTAGGTTAGTTAGGTTTAATTAGTTCTAAGTTCTAGGGGACTTATGACCACAGCAGTTGAGTCCCATAGTGCTCAGAGCCATTTTGAACTTAAGTCAAGTATTACGCATATTTATGCGATCGGGAATGCTCAGTAGCTGCCAGGCTACATGTACATTTGACAATTAAGTGTCAGCAAGGATCATTAGTGATGAAATCATAGGAGGCAATGTTGTGCAACCTTAGTAGGGACAAGATCCGACTATTCGGGAGTAGGACCTTACAATCTAAGACAGTGTTCTGAGACAAACTTCCGTCACAATGTCCTAGCAACAGCGATCTGAACTCCCATTGGCTGATATATATATATATATATATATATATATATATATATATATATATATATATATATATATACTCTCCTGGAAATTGAAATAAGAACACCGTGAATTCATTGTCCCAGGAAGGGGAAACTTTATTGACACATTCCTGGGGTCAGATACATCACATGATCACACTGACAGAACCACAGGCACATAGACACAGGCAACAGAGCATGCACAATGTCGGCACTAGTACAGTGTATATCCACCTTTCGCAGCAATGCAGGCTGCTATTCTCCCATGGAGACGATCGTAGAGATGCTGGATGTAGTCCTGCAGAACGGCTTGCCATGCCATTTCCACCTGGCGCCTCAGTTGGACCAGCGTTCGTGCTGGACGTGCAGACCGCGTGAGACGACGCTTCATCCAGTCCCAAACATGCTCAATGGGGGACAGATCCGGAGATCTTGCTGGCCAGGGTAGTTGACTTACACCTTCTAGAGCACGTTGGGTGGCACGGGATACATGCGGACGTGCATTGTCCTGTTGGAACAGCAAGTTCCCTTGCCGGTCTAGGAATGGTAGAACGATGGGTTCGATGACGGTTTGGATGTACCGTGCACTATTCAGTGTCCCCTCGACGATCACCAGTGGTGTACGGCCAATGTAGGAGATCGCTCCCCACACCATGATGCCGGGTGTTGGCCCTGTGTGCCTCGGTCGTATGCAGTCCTGATTGTGGCGCTCACCTGCACGGCGCCAAACACGCATACGACCATCATTGGCACCAAGGCAGAAGCGACTCTCATCGCTGAAGACGACACGTCTCCATTCGTCCCTCCATTCACGCCTGTCGCGACACCACTGGAGGCGGGCTGCACGATGTTGGGGCGTGAGCGGAAGACGGCCTAACGGTGTGCGGGACCGTAGCCCAGCTTCATGGAGACGGTTGCGAATGGTCCTTGCCGATACCCCAGGAGCAACAGTGTCCCTAATTTGCTGGGAAGTGGCGGTGCGGTCCCCTACGGCACTGCGTAGGATCCTACGGTCTTGGCGTGCATCCGTGCGTCGCTGCGGTCCGGTCCCAGGTGGACGGGCACGTGCACCTTCCGCCGACCACTGGCGACAACATCGATGTACTGTGGAGACCTCACGCCCCACGTGTTGAGCAATTCGGCGGTACGTCCACCCGGCCTCCCGCATGCCCACTATACGCCCTCGCTCAAAGTCCGTCAACTGCACATACGGTTCACGTCCACGCTGTCGCGGCATGCTACCAGTGTTAAAGACTGCGATGGAGCTCCGTATGCCACGGAAAACTGGCTGACACTGACGGCGGCGGTGCACAAATGCTGCGCAGCTAGCGCCATTCGACGGCCAACACCGCGGTTCCTGGTGTGTCCGCTGTGCCGTGCGTGTGATCATTGCTTGTACAGCCCTCTCGCAGTGTCCGGAGCAAGTATGGTGGGTCTGACACACCGCTGTCAATGTGTTCTTTTTTCCGTTTCCAGGAGTGTATATACAGGGTGTTTCAAAAATGACCGGTATATTTGAAACGGCAATAAAAACTAAACGAGCAGCGATAGAAATACACCGTTTGTTGCAATATGCTTGGGACAACAGTACATTTTCAGGTGGACAAACTTTCGAAATTACAGTAGTTACAATTTTCAACAACAGATGGCGCTGCAAGTGATGTGAACGATATAGAAGACAACGCAGTCTGTGGGTGCGCCATTCTGTACGTCGTCTTTCTGCTGTAAGCGTGTGCTGTTCACAACGTGCAAGTGTGCTGTAGACAACATGGTTTATTCCTTAGAACAGAGGATTTTTCTGGTGTTGGAATTCCACCGCCTAGAACACAGTGTTGTTGCAACAAGACGAAGTTTTCAACGGAGGTTTAATGTAACCAAAGGACCGAAAAGCGATACAATAAAGGATCTGTTTGAAAAATTTCAACGGACTGGGAACGTGACGGATGAACGTGCTGGAAAGGTAGGGCGACCGCGTACGGCAACCACAGAGGGCAACGCGCAGCTAGTGCAGCAGGTGATCCAACAGCGGCCTCGGGTTTCCGTTCGCCGTGTTGCAGCTACGGTCCAAATGACGCCAACGTCCACGTATCGTCTCATGCGCCAGAGTTGACACCTCTATCCATACAAAATTCAAACGCGTCAACCCCTCAGCGCCGCTACCATTGCTGCACGAGAGACATTCGCTAACGATATAGTGCACAGGATTGATGACGGCGATATGCATGTGGGCAGCATTTGGTTTACTGACGAAGCTTATTTTTAACTGGACGGCTTCGTCAATAAACAGAACCGGCGCATATGGGGAACCGAAAAGCACCATGTTGCAGTCCCATCGTCCCTGCATCCTCAAAAAGTACTGGTCTGGGCCGCCATTTCTTCCAAAGGAATCATTGGCCCATTTTTTAGATCCGAAACGATTACTGCATCACGCTATCTGGACATTCTTCGTGAATTTGTGGCGGTACAAACTGCCTTAGACGACACTGCGAACACCTCATGGTTTATGCAAGATGGTGCCCGGCCACATCGCACGGCCGACGTCTTTAATTTCCTGAATGAATATTTCGATGATCGTGTGATTGCTTTGGGCTATCCGAAACATACAGGAGGCGGCGTGGATTGGCCTCCCTATTCGCCAGACATGAACCCCTGTGACTTCTTTCTGTGGGGACACTTGAAAGACCAGGTGTACCGCCAGAATCCAGAAACAATTGAACAGCTGAAGCAGTACATCTCATCTGCATGTGAAGCCATTCCGCCGGCCGAAGTGGCCGTGCGGTTAAAGGCGCTGCAGTCTGGAACCGCAGGACCGCTACGGTCGCAGGTTCTAATCCTGCCTCTGGCATGGATGTTTGTGATGTCCTTAGGTTAGTTAGGTTTAACTAGTTCTAAGTTCTAGGGGACTAATGACCACAGCAGTTGAGTCCCATAGTGCTCAGAGCCATTTGAACCATTTTTTTTTGAAGCCATTCCGCCAGACACGTTGTCAAAGGTTTCGTGTAATTTCATTCAGAGACTACGCCATATTATTGCTGCGCATGGTGGATATGTGGAAAATATCGTACTATAGAGTTTCCCAGACCGCAGCGCCATCTGTTGTTGAAAATTGTAACTACTGTAATTTCGAAAGTTTGTCTGCCTGAAAATGTACTGTTGTCCCAAGCATATTGCAACAAACGGTGTATTTCTATCGCTGCTCGTTTAGTTTTTATTGCCGTTTCAAATGTACCGGTCATATATATAGGAAACGAGAGAAGTGTCATTGGCTGAGGGAGAAAGGGGGGGGGGGGTCTCTCTTGTCCTTCGGGAAGACAGGCCGAGTTAGTAGTGAGGCGCCACTCAAAACGCACGGTCGAGTAACCGGGGGCAGCGCTAAAAGAACGGTGGCGAGTAAATATTCCAGCTGTGAAACGTAAGACAAAGTGAAAGTTGTGTCTACGTATTCTTAGTAGGTGTGTTGCATGCAGAAAGTCAATAAACGTAATAAATATACACTACTGACCATTAAAATTCCTACACCAAGAAGAAATGCAGATGATAAACGGGTATTCATTGGACAAATATATTATAGTAGAACCGACATGTGATTACATTTTCACGAAATTTGGGTGCATAGATCCTGAGAAATCAGTACCCAGAACAACTACCTCTGGCCGTAATAACGGCCTTGATACGCCTGGGCATTGAGTCAAACAGAGCTTGGATGGCGTGTACAGGTACAGCTGCCCATGCAGCTTCAACACAATACCACAGTTCATCAAGAGTAGTGACCGGCGTATTGTGACGAGCCAGTTGCTCGGCCACCTTTGACCAGACGTTTTCAATTGGTGAGAGATCTGGAGAATGTGATGGCCAGGGCAGCAGTCGAACATTTTCTGAATCCAGAAAGATCCGTACACGACCTGCAACATGCGGTCGTGCATTATCCTGCTGAAATGTAGGGTTTCACGGGGATCGAAGGAAGGGTAGAGGCACGGGTCGTAACACATCTGAAATGTAACGTCCACTGTTCAAAGTGCCGTCAGTGCGAACAAGAGGTGACCGAGACGTGTAACCAATGGCACCCCATACCATCACGCCGGGTGATACGCCAGAATGGCGATGACGAATACACGCTTCCAATATGCATTCACCGCGATGTCGCCAAACACGGATGCGACCATCCTGATGCTGCAAAACAGAACCTGGATTCATCCGAAAAAATGACGTTTCGCCATTCGTGCACTCAGGTTCGTCGTTGAGTACCCACCGCAGGCGCTCCTGTCTGTGATGCAGCGTCAAGGGTAACCGCAGCCATGGTCTCCGAGCTGACACTCCACGCTGCTCCAAACGTCGTCGAACTGTTCGTGCAGATGGTTGTTGTCTTGCAAACGTCCCCATCTATTGACTCAGGGATCGAGACGTGGCTGCAGGTTCCGCTACAGCCATGCGGATAAGATACCTGTCATCTCGACTGCTAGTGATACGAGGCAGTTGGGATCCAGCACGGCATTCCGTATTACCCTGCTGAACCCACCGATTCCATATTCTGCTAACAGTCATTGGATCTAGACCGACGCGAGGAGCAATGTCACGATACGATACACCTCAATCGCGATAGGCTACAATCCGACCTTTATGAAAGTCGGAAACGTGATGGTACGCATTTTCCTCTTTACACGAGGCATCACAACAACGTTTCGCCAGGCAACGCCGGTCAACTGCTGTTTGCGTATGAGAAACCGGTTGGAAACTTTCCTCATGTCAGCACGTTGTAGGTGTCGCCACCGGCGCCAACCTTGTGTGAATGCTCTGAAAAGCTAGTAATTTGGATATCACAGCATCTTCTTCCTGTCGGTTAAATTTCGCGTCTGTAGCACGCCATCTTCGTGGTGTAGCAATTTTAATGGCCAGTAGTGTATCTGTACCGTCACCAATGAGAGGAACATATTTCTTATTAAATTTGAGAAAGTTTGTGAAACTCTGTAAGACTTACTCCTTGTTTTACGAACTTGTCAGCTTTCAGATTTGTGTGGTTTATCTTGTAACCGAAATTTAACGGGTTCCTTTTAGAACTCAGGTGGGTGACCTCACAGTTTTCATTATTTGGAGTCAACTGGCACTATTCGCGCCATATTAGTGTCCTGTGTAAATCGCGTTGTAATTGTTTTTGCTTTTCTAATGTGTTTCCTAGACGGTAAATTATAGCACCATCTGCAAGGAATCTTTTCTATACTAAAAAAAAGTGTCTGATCAATGTATTCAGAAATCCATTTTTTTGGTGGTGATAACCAGTGCCTTTGCTTACTAACTCTTTTAGTTTATAAATGGTGGGAGAGTGTGTCTAGGACACTTCGCTCAAGAAGCTGCAGAAGTTGTTTCCGTGTATAAACACGTGTTTTTTCCGTTCAGAAATCAGGAATTAGCCGGTGGTTATGGCCCAGCTGTTCTAGGCACTTCAGTCCGGAACCACGCGGCTCCTACGGTCGTAGGTTCGAAAACTGCCTCGGGCATGGATGTTTGTGATAGGCTAGTTCTAAATCTAGGTTACTGATCACCTCATATGTTAAGTCCCATAGTGCTCAGAGCCATTTGAACTAAATCAGGTATTAGGTTATCCACGCAGGAAATGCTTTGTATAACTGGAGCACAGCAGTACCATGTTGTGTACTGAATCATTAACAGCGTTTACAGTTAATAAAATGTAGCTCTTTGCCACTCAGCGCTTTCCAAACATGATGGTTCCAATATCGACAGTGTTTTCTGGATTCACCGTGAGGCGCGCCTGACCTGGACGATGAGCATCAACCAAGGCATCCCCTAACTTCCGACTCGATACCTAGGCTTGTTGCCGTAACAAATGTGCATCATTGTATCGCACTTTCATCCTATAATGAATTTCAACATGTTTCAGAACTTCACTGCGCAGGAACAGAGTAGAGGCCGCGCAGGATCGCACAGTGACCAATTTTCGTGCAAAGCATTTGTTTGTTAGGAAGGCGAGGCCGACACTGTCTTCCATCTTTGGGCCGGTCGGCTATGGCAGACTCGAGGCACTCGCCCTGCGATCTCTCTCAAACGACTTACAGAAACTGTTCGGTAAAGTATTTAATTTTTGCTTTACTGCTATATGTCAGGTTCATTACTATGTGCACATCATTTCCTTAATTGTCATAGTTCTTGGGATATTTACGTGGAAGTAAGACAGTACGCGAAATTCGAAAAGATTTGTAATGAAAAATAGTGGTCGCTATGATTCTGCGTTTGGTGCATATTGCATAATATGTTGCTGCGAATGAAATTAGCTAACATATTGAATTTTTCTCTATACTTGGCTACGGGTCAGTATCTGTCACAAATCTCGAGAAAATTGATCTACGTGGCTCATTCATTTGCGAATGCGCCGCGCCTGCGATAAGGTCAGAGTGAAAAATCCACAACATTCGTCATATTTCATAAGCCCGCATCTCGTGGTCGTGCGGTAGCGTTCTCGCTTCCCACGCCCGGGTTCCCGGGTTCGATTCCCGGCGGGGTCAGGGATTTTCTCTGCCTCGTGATGGCTGGGTGTTGTGTGATGTCCTTAGGTTAGTTAGGTTTAAGTAGTTCTAAGTTCTAGGGGACTGATGACCATAGATGTTAAGTCCCATAGTGCTCAGAGCCATTTGAACCATATTTCATAAACGGCTTGAGAGACCGAAATGAGGCTTTGGCAAATGAGAGCACCTAAAGAGGAGAGAGCTTTGTCTCATGTTTATTATGCAATACTTCATTATCCGACGTGCTATTCAACAACGTACAGACTTTTTCGATGAAAGAATGTAATTTTTAAAGACCATCGATAGCTTGTGAAGCGAGAAATGCTCTGGGTTTCGGAACAACGCAAGTGAACATTTACACGTTTATATTGCATCGAGGATGTGCTTCTTCATAAAACACTGACCTTACTTTCCTCGGGGCCTCGCTTAATAAACTTGATAAACCATTGCTTCAGAATTCTCTCGCAGTTGCGTCTGCACAACATGGTCGTGACTATGTAAACTCCGCTGGGTTTTGTCACAAGAAGCAAATTTTAACATGGCAATAAGAGAAATGTGTAGGTTTTATTCAAAATTCTCCACTCGTGACGCTTCTGTGAATGTTACAAATGATTAACAAGCGCTGGCCGAAGTGGCCGAGAGGTTCTAGGCGCTACAGTCCGGAGCCGCGCGACCGCTACGGTCGCAGGTTCGAATCCTGCCTCGGGCATGGATGTGTGTGATGTCCTTAGGTTAGTTAGGTAAAGTAGTTCTAAGTTCTAGGGGACTGATGACCTCAGAAGTTAAGTCCCATAGTGCTCAGAGCCATCTGAACCATTTGATTAACAAGCCAGGTGAAAATACATCACTGCATTATCGGCGGAACTCCTTTTAGATACTAATCAAAGCAGAGGTGACAGATCCTTTTGAATGGTCACCATGCCAAGTGCGGGCGTGGATGGGCTCCGCGTAATATGCATAAAAATGTGAGTGTAGGCTTAAATATAAGATAATGATGTGTAACTTTCCCGAACAGAAAATAAAAAATAAAAATAATTAAATTTGGATAATTAAATTCTGACGTAAAGAAACTGATAAATCTTTACTCATGAAAAACTGATAAATTTTGACGTAAGCAGCGCTACGCCATGGGCCTGTGAAATCATTCTGAATCTGTCCGTGAGAAATAAACTGAGAAATTCTTGCTTCATGATGGTGTCGCTGCATAACGCTGTCTTTATATCTGCTCGTAAATGTCACATCTTAGTGCAATGCTGGCCTCTCTAATAATACTTGATAACATTTGTTTGAGATCTGGATTACGAGAAAAACTGACTTTACTTCGTGACACAGCTGCACAGCTGGTCGTCTGATTACTAAAGAGCACATGACTATGATCTGACAAAAATTCTGGAATATTTTAATTTAGGTAAATGACTGGATCGGGACTGGCAGTTACTTAAGGGGAAATTATACTTTTATAGTTGACTGGTAAAAATAATTATATTCTGAAAATTTTTTATGTTATTGATACAGATCTACAATTCATTATAGGGGAAAACTGAATATATTACAAATCTGGGTCAACTGGTGCTGACGAATCACAAAAGAAAAGTTTGAAACAAATTCATATTAACATCTCAGACAAGTGACTTAACTACGCGCATCCCAATAAAAATAATAAAATTTACCTTACAATAGATGGTTGACTTTATTTACTGTTGATTTTTCATTATATTAACAATTATTCATTTGTTCATCGTCATCTCATTCCATGGTATCATTTATCTCTGCAGCTGATAACAATTATTATTCAGTTCCACATAATAAAATTTTACAATTAGTTCTGTACTGTGACTTTAACAACTACTAACTCTAAACTGCGCTGTACCACCGACAGACTACAACTACACTGTAGCAGCGAGCGACTGCAACTGCGGCAGAGACTGCTCTGACCTGAGACTCTATTTCAGCTCTCTTTTGGTAGGGGCAAAGATATTTTATGTCTCAGGCAGCGCCTGTGAATTGTGGTTCTAGCAAGTGAGCAATACATCGAGATTATACGAGGGCAGTTCAATAAGTAATGCAACACATTTTTTTTCTGAAACAGGGGTTGTTTTATTCAGCATTGAAATACACCAGCTTATTCCCCAATCTTTTAGCTACACAACACTTTTTCAACGTAATCTCCATTCAGTGCTACGGCCTTACGCCACCTTGAAATGAGGGCCTGTATGCCTGCACGGTACCATTCCACTGGTCGATGTCGGAGCCAACGTCGTACTGCATCAATAACTTCTTCGTCATCCGCGTAGTGCGTCCCACGGATTGCGTCCTTCATTGGGCCAAACATATGGAAATCCGACGGTGCGAGATCGGGGCTGTAGGGTGCATGAGGAAGAACAGTCCACTGAAGTTTTGTGAGCTCCTCTCGGGTGCGAAGACTTGTGTGAGGTCTTGCGTTGTCATGAAGAAGGAGAAGTTCGTTCTGATTTTTGTGCCTGCGAACACGCTGAAGTCGTTTCTTCAATTTCTGAAGAGTAGCACAATACACTTCAGAGTTGATCGTTTGACCATGGGGAAGGACATCGAACAGAATAACCCCTTCAGCGTCCCAGAAGACTGTAGCCACGACTTTACCGGCTGAGGGTATGGCTTTAAACTTTTTCTTGGTAGGGGAGTGGGTGTGGCGCCACTCCATTGATTGCCGTTTTGTTTCAGGTTCGAAGTGATGAACCCATGTTTCATCGCCTGTAACAATCTTTGACAAGAAATTGTCACCCTCAGCCACATGACGAGCAAGCAATTCCGCACAGATGGTTCTCCTTTGCTCTTTATGGTGTTCGGTTAGACAACGAGGGACCCAGCGGGAACAAACCTTTGAATATCCCAACTGGTGAACAATTGTGACAGCACTACCAACAGAGATGTCAAGTTGAGCACTGAGTTGTTTGATGGTGATCCGTCGATCATCTCGAACGAGTGTGTTCGCATGCTCCGCCATTGCAGGAGTCACAGCTGTGCACGGCCGGCCCGCACGCGGGAGATCAGACAGTCTTGCTTGACCTTGCGGCGATGATGACACACGCTTTGCCCAACGACTCACCATGCTTTTGTCCACTGCCAGATCACCGTAGACATTCTGCAAGCGCCTATGAATATCAGAGATGCCCTGGTTTTCCGCCAAAAGAAACTCGATCACTGCCCGTTGTTTGCAACCCACATCCATTACAGACGCCATTTTAACAGCTCCGTACAGGGCTGCCACCTGTCGGAAGTCAATGAAACTATACGAGACGAAGCGGGAATGTTTGAAAATATTCCACAAGAAATTTCCGGTTTTTTCAACCAAAATTGGCCGAGAAAAAAAATGTGTTGCATTACTTATTGAACTGCCCTCGTATTTGCTCCAGAAGGGTGGAGAACCCTTTACAACTTCCCCTCCAGCGCTCAGCATCTCCCCTACAGCGCCTGCTCATAGCCCTGACAGCCCCCCCCCCCCCCCCCACACATTCCCTGTCATCAGCACATCTACTGGTCACAGCATTCTGCGTGGACTGTAACAGAAATACCAGAAAAATGTTCTCTGGCTGGTATGCGGAAGACCTGGGTTCTATTTCCGGCACTATTGGATTGTTCCTTGGCGGGAGGACTGGAACGGGGTACACTCACCGTCTTGATACCAGTGGAGAGCTACTTCAGTGATAAGTAGCGGTTCCAAGGTCTCGACAGCGGAGAACATGGGAGAGCAGTTTATTGATCCTGTGATCCTCCATACCACACGAAAATGACACCATTGGCGGACGATGGCAAGGTGGTCAGTCGGACCCGATTTGCCAGTCTGGACGGGTTGGGTACCTATTTGTCAATAGTAGCTCCATTTTATGCTTTGCAGAGCTCACTCTTAGATTGTCTGTCTATTACATGAACTGATGGCAGTATGATACTGATATTACTTAATTTAATAACTTCTTATTTGTGGGACATCCACAACTATTGTGCACAATGTTCATGGCAAACAGATCCGCTACAGTTGTAAAACACATCATTGACCGAAGTCTTGCAAGACAGGAGTCGTTATACACTACCACCGTTTCTGGGTCTTAGCCCCATCATAAGGTGTATCTGAACTCTAAAGTAGAACAACAATTCTAACTACTTCATCAAGCAATTAAGAAATTAAAAAATTAAAAATTGACATTTAAAGACTGAAAAACATATAAAATCATTGAACAATAGCCTACTTAGCAGCAGTAGGACGTAATGTCCAAGCCGTAACAGCTAATAGGCAGACATGTACCATAGATTGACCATTAAATAACATCACCAATTGTGACTGTGAAGAGCTTCAACTTTCAATCGTGGTCTGGGAAAATACCTTTTGCGCCAAAATTGCCTCCAGGAATGCATACAGTCTATAACAATGAAGCAACCATAGGACATTAGGTGGAAGCTACGTGCTAAAGCGAAGTTAAACTATGGTAGATGTTAGCCTATTAGTTGTTAGGGGATCGTAATGACACCCAATTATTGCTAGGTAGATTATTGTTCAATAATTTTACCTGTTTTTTAGTTTCTAAAAGTCAAGTTTTAATTGTTTTAAAAATCTTAATTTCTTAACGGAGTAGGTTACAACTGTTGTTTTGCTTCAGATTTCTGATACACTTGATGATGGGGCTAAGAACCCGAAATTATGGTAGCGTGTAACGACTTCCGTCGTGCAAGGTTTCGGCCAATAAACTGTTTTATAACTATGGCGGATCTGTTTGGCTTAAACATAATTTAATTGACCAATATGTGTATCTTTACGTTGTGACTCTTCTTTTGTGTACTCTTTCTGTATAGGATTACTTGAGAATGGGGCCGCGACGCCAAAAATAGTCACAAAAAAACGAAAGATAAATAAATAATATTAAATTGAATTGTAGCTTTGGAATGTCTATTTACAAAACGAAGAGTACTCTAGGAAGATTTTCAGATTTTTTACCTGTTACTGAATTATTCCTGAGTACTGATGGTTTAACGATTTTTCATAAATTTTGAAAGAACTGTTTACTAACGCCAATAACAGGGAAGACATGGTCGGAACTCAGTGAAACAAATTCCGTCACTTTTTTATCATATAATCGCTCATATAATCACTCACATTATTGTCAGCTTCTGGGACGTCTCCTTTGAAGCTTATGTCGGTGTAGTTCTCCATCGGAGAGTCCAGGGGGTAATGGCCGACGACAGTGACGTTGTGGCCTCTGGAGGCCAGCGCCTTGAAGAGGCGGCGAAACATGATGAAGTGGCTGCGGCCGGGGAAGGATGTAGCAGCCAGGATGTTGGCCGCTTCCGTGGGAGCAGACGCCAGCGCCACCGCCGAGCAAATCGCTAACCACGTGGTGGGCCGCATCCTGCAAACAAAGAGTCCATGCTCATTTAAAGCAACAAATCTGTGGCTATCATCTTTTTCCCTTTCAGTTTCACTTTTCGGTGTATTCTATGGGCCTAAGTTTGTAAATAAGTGTACTTATGACAGAAGCTGAAGAAATGAATTACTATTTGCGTCGCAGTGAGAACTCGAACCTAGGTCTCCTGCTTAGTAGGTAAATGTGCTAGCCATCACTCCACCACAGCAGTACAGGTAATACACTAGCATGGACTTCCCTAAATGGTTCAAATGGCTCTGAGCACTATGGGACGTAACTTCTGAGGTCATCAGTCCCCTAGAACTTAGAACTACTTAAACCTAACTAACCTAAGGACATCACACACAACCATGCCCGAGGCAGGATTCGAACCTGCGACCGTAGCGGTCGCGCGGTTCCAAACTGTAGCGCCTAGAACCGCTCGGCCACCCCGGCCGGCGTGGACTACCCTAATCCAGTGTCTCCCTAACATAAACTTCAATTCATGCCTTCAGTCTATTTTCCCCTTCTTATATCGTCAGTATTCCCCATGCTCTGCCCCCAGCTTTGTACGTAATGGGGAAATCATGTCTGTACCTCAAGCATAAGTGATCTGTAGATCTCATATAATTAAATTTCGCTTGAGATGTATGAATCTCAACTTTATCTGTAGTGACGTAGCAAGACAGCCAAGCCACTCGGAGGTAGCCGAAAGGCACGCGTTAAGCTCACGCAAATTGGCGTGAGGTCTGGAACAAGGTAAAGTAATTATCCTATAAAGAAAAGAACGTAGTTCTTGGAATACTTAACTTTAATCCACAATTGGAGAACATCGCTCTTGTTTAGACATTATTACACTGAATATAAACTGGTAATGGGGCCTTGCTAGGTCGTAGCAAATGACGTAGCTGAAGGCTAAGCTAACTATCGTCTCGGCAAATGAGAGCGTATTGGTCAGTGTAGCTTCGCTAGCAAAGTCGGCTGTACAACTGGGGCGAGTGCCAGGACGTCTCTCTAGACCTGCCGTGTGGTGGCGCTCGGTCTGCAATCACTGACAGTGGCGACACGCGGGTCCGACGTATACTAATGGACCGCGGCCGATTTAAAGGCTACCACCTAGCAAGTGTGGTGTCTGGCGGTGACACCACATTATCTATGATAATGATAGAAGCTGAAGAAATGAATTACAATTTCTACCATAGCCAGGACTTCGACCCAGATTTCTTGCTTACTAGGCAGCTTCTTTAGCCATTACACCACCACAACAGTATAGGTGACACATCTGCATGGAGAATCTAAATCCAGTGCCCTATATAACACATCCTTCAGTTCACACCGTCAGCCTATTTTCGTCTTCTTAAACCATCAGTAACGGTGAGGCCTTCTGGTATTGGAATATCACCCCAGCTTTGTATGTAATGGGGAAAATTTAGTCATATAAGATCTATAGCTCACCTATGCCTGAGGTACAAGCAGGATTTCCCCATTATGTACAAGGCTGGGGTGCCATTCCAGTAGTGGAGAGCCTCAGTAATACTGACAATCTAAGGAGAAAATAGGCTGAAGGCGGGAAGTTTGTGTTAGGGACACACTGGAATAGGGTAGTTCATGCAACTTCGTCCTCTGTACTGCTGTAGTGGTGTAATGGCTATCACACGTGCCTATGCGGAAGGAGACCTAGATTCAAGTCTTGGCTATTGTACAAATTTTAACTCAATCCTTCAGCTTCTATCACTGTTGTATATAAAGTTGAGACACATATGTCTCAAGAAAAATTTAACTATATAAGCTCTATAAGTGTACTAATGTTAGTGTGATTTTGTGTTTGAATAATACCGACTTGTACTAAAGTGTTGATGTTCAGTTTGACGTAAGACAAAATAACAAAGTGGGATCCATCGTATACATTTTCGTTAATCCGAGGGAGTCCTGATGATTGATAAACTATTGTAATGTTTTATGAAAGAAATAATAGCAATTAAAGTTTCAATAATTTGCAACACTACAATTAACAGAATTGCTCAAGTCGAGTGAACAGCAATTTTAAAGACAGTACTTAACAGAGCGAGATTCAGTAAAAGATATTTGTTTATTATTTTTTATGGATAAATGAGTTTTCAATTTTACGCAACTGTAACGAGTCAGACATGTTTGTTATCGTCTTGTGTATTATTAGTAGTAATTGCATAAAGTGATTAACAGTAATTGTTAATGAATAGCAATAAAAGTTGAAGTTGCATGAAACCAATAAGTAAGTAAAATCATATCACGAACTTTGCCAATCTTTTACAATTGAAATTTTGACTTTGCAAATAGAGTAATTGTAACTCACAGGATGATTATTAAAAGATGGTATATCGTTATGATAATTTTCAATTTTTAATTTTTAATTTCATTCTCAGATTATGGTGCAGTCGTTTGTATGTTAAGCACAGGCGCATTATAATGATATGGCGCTAGTAGTAGTGAACTGGGTTAAGCAAAGGAACACACTGCACCTCTTACAATGTTTGTCTTTTGTTGTATCAGGTACCAACGAAGAGACCGAGGTCCGAAGCGTCTTTAAAGTCCTGTGATCGAATGTTACACTGATGGCGCATACTAGGTCTGATGGCATTCTAATCACGTGGCGACACTGAATGCCCCATTTATCATGGCAGCTACAGCGCTCAGCAACTGTGAAGACGCTGTCTTTAATTCAGTTGCTCTCGAGTGTATCTGGCAGTCCTCTACAGATTACAATTACAGAAGGTTACCTCCCACTAGTAATGTGTATTTATCTCGAACGGCAGTTGCCATTGATGGATGGATTTTCCCACGTCTCAAGATATTTGCCACACACTCTTGTGATGATAACACATTAAAAATCTGATGACTGCACGGCCTTGTAGATGGCCAGTTGCATACTTCATGCACCTGCGCCAGGGTTGCGATCAAGGGCAATGAGAAGATACATCGTGTCCATTGTGATTTCTTTCTTTTAATTGATTATTTATTTGCATTAAGCTACTTAAATTCATTATTGTGCTGCTACCCTATGTATGTTGTATGTTAACCGGGGGCCTAGAAACGACAGAGGGGATCTGTCCCCGCCCCAGCCGCGATGGTCCGCAACCCCACGACCACTACCGCAGTCCACTTCACCCCTCCGCCGCCCCACACCGAACCCAGGGTTATTGTGCGGTTCGGCCCCCGGTGGACCGCCCAGCGAACGTCTCTCACCAGACGAGTGTAACCCCTATGTTTGCGTGGTAGAGTAATGGTGGTGTACGCGTACGTGGAGAACTTGTTTGCGCAGCAATCGCCGACATAGTGTAGCTGAGGCGAAATAAGGGTAACCAGCCCGCATTCGCCGTGGCAGATGGAAAACCGCCTCAAAACTATCCACAGACAGGCCGGCTCACCGGAACTAGACACAAATCCGCCGGGCGGATTCGTGCCGGGGACCAGGCGCTCCTTCCCGCTCGGAGCTACTGTTGTTGTTGTTGAGGTCTTCAGTCCTGAGAATGGTTTGATGCAGCTCTTCGTTCTACTCTATCCTGTGCAAGCTTCTTCATCTCCCAGTACTTACTGCAACCTACATCCTTCTGAATCTGCTTAGTATATTAATCTCTTGGTCTCCCTCTACGATTTTTACCCTCCACGCTGCCTCTAATGCTAAATTTGTGATCCCTTGACGCCTCAGAACATGTCCTACCAACCGGTTCCTTCTTCTTATCAAGTTGTGCCACAAACTCCTCTTCTCCCCAATTCTATTCAATACCTCCTCATTAGTTATGTGATCTACCCATCTAATCTTCCTCATTCTTCCGTATTCGAAAGCTTCTATTCTCTTCTTGTCCAAACTATTTATCGTCCACGTTTCACTTTCATACATTGCTACACTCCATACAAATACTTTCAGAAACGATTTCCTGACACTTAATTCTATACTCGATGTTAACAAATTTCTCTTCTTCAGAAACGCTTTCCTTGCCATTGCCAGTCTATATTTTATATCCTCTCTACTTCGACCATAATCAGTTATTTTGCTCCCCAAATAGCAAAACTCCTTTACTACTTTAAGTGTCTCATTTCCTAATCTAATTCCCTCAGCATCACCCGACTTAATTCGACTACATTCCATTATCCTCGTTTTGCTTTTGTTGATGTTCATCTTATATCCTCCTTTCAAGACACTCACCATATGGTAGAGTTTTGTCACGACTGGCTCTCCCAAGGCTGTCAGTAGTTCTAATGGAATGTTGTCTACTCCCGGGGACTTGTTTCGACTCAGGTAAAAATGTTATTTCATTAAAAATTTCTTAAAAATGAAGGCCTGTCTTAGCGTCCGTAAAATACGGAGGATTGTCTATGGTGTTCACGGACGCGCCCTCGCCTTCGAAGAGGACGTCCTTCGTCACGTAGAAGGGAACCCAACGGTGAGTATTCGAAGCGTGGCCCATTACATGGGATCCAATAGACCACAAGGGTCAGAGATCCTTGTCTCCTCTGTGTGCGTACAGCGAAGCGGGAGATTTGAAAGTGGCTTTGTTGTACGTTTTGGTGGCTGAGTTCCGTAAACATTACCCATTGCTGTTGTACCAGCACCACCTTTTCGTACTTTCAGTACCATTTAAATACAGCCTTGTGTTGCTGAAGCGACAATCTTACTTCATTCATTGCTGCTCTGTCATCTGCTAGCAAATGCGCGCCAAGATATGTTGTGAAAACAATGGAGTACGCTACCGCGCCAAATTGCAACGATACGTCATTTTGCTCCAAAGATATTAACTATCAAATAGTATCTATATTTTTCTGGACCCTTTTTGTTATCTGTGATCTCGTGGAGCTTGACAGATGGAGCTGGGGGCGAACGAATGGAGAGCGGGAAGATTGGTTTTAATGTCCCGTCGACATCGAGATCGTCAGAGATCGGATTGTTTCAAGAATGGGGAAGGAAATTGGCCATGAACATTCTGAGGAACCATTCCGGTACTTGCCTGGGGCGATTTAAGAAAATCACAGAAAATATAAACGTGGGCAGCCGGACGCGGATCTGAACTGCCATCCTCCCGAATGGGGGTCCAGTGCGTTAAGCACTTCGTCCTTTGTCTCGGTAGGGAGGCTAGTCATCAGACACAGCATTCAAGCGCCGGCCTGCCCCGAAGTAATGGAGATTGCGACTGAGGTCGCAGGCATGGCGAACATTCGAGTAATATAGACATGAGAAGGTATCGCCGTATTCAGAAAGAAGGTACACCTCTTAGAAACGCTCTCAAAGTAGAATATTGTGCTACAAAGCCCTATCTGTAATGCTTATTCCTTGGCACTACAAAGGCAAACTTTGATAAACTGCAGTTTTCCATAAATCTATTATAATTTACAAAATAATGTTACCTCAACAAACCATAACTGCAACGAAAGCCACTGAAGAGGTCTTTCATTTGACCTCTGCACTTATTTACCGCACATAGACACGCATATTCCAGAGATCGAAGATTACACATATTTGTCATAAACAATGTAGTACACGATATAACCACAATTACACAAACAAGCAGCAGCATATAATAGGCTTTGGATATTTATAGAAAAACATGATGAGATATTCCTGTTTTTCTAGATTTGTAGCCGCGCGGGATTAGCCGAGCGGTCTGTGGAGCTGCAGTCATGGACTGTGCGGCTGGTCCCGGCGGAGGACACCGAGCGAGGTGGCGCAGTGGTTTGACACTGGACTCGCATTCGGGAGGACGACGGTTCAATCCCGCGCCCGGCCATCCTGATTTAGGTTTTCCGTGATTTCCCTAAATCGCTCCAGGCAAATGCCGGGATGGTTCCTTTCAAAGGGCACGGCCGACTTCCTTCCCTAATCCAATGAGACCGATGACCTCGCTGTCTGGTCTCCTTCCCCAAAAACAACCCAACCCAACCCGGCGGAGGTTCGAGTGATCCCTCTGGCATGGGTGTGTGTGTTTGTCCTTAGGATAATTTAGGTTAAGTAGTGTGTAAGCTTAGGGACTGATGACCTTAAGCAGTTAAGTCCCATAAGATTTCACACACTTTTTTTTTTCTAGATTTGTTGTTCATTTCACACCATGGAAAAGTTGTCAGTTAAATAATTACCATAATTAAAAACCAAAATCTTACTCTTCCAGTGAAATCAACAGGCAAAAACAGGGTGGGTTAAGGTGCTACACCCATTCATTATATTGTTATTGCACTATTTTCTGTGTTATTATTATTGGGCATAAGTTCATAACACTATAATTAAGGATTGCAGATATCACTTTCAATAAAAAAAATCATGGACCTATAATTTCAATCGCACGTCAGTGCTCATCCAAAGATACAACCACACGTTAACTTAAATAAATAATAAAATATATACTGACAAGCAGTGTGATGTGTCCATTACCGTGTGAAGTGGTTTGTGAACGCTTCAAATGGCGTATGAGAGGGTAGCATAGCTAGGCACTTTGCGGTTAGACTTGGGTCGGAGCGAGTATGAGCACAGGATGTTCTACCGTAGTAGTTGGTGTTGAATTTAAATGACGGAGAAGATTTAATAATGTTCGCGTACGAACAATTTTCCAGGAAAGGTTAGCCGCGCCTCTATTCGAATGTTGTGTCCTCGAATAATTGAGATCTGATTAATTCATGGCATGGTAGTTAAAGGTATTGGCTACTGAATAAATTCTACAAAATATTCACACTGTTTTCAGTGGAAGTAATTTAGAGCGTGTCACTTACTCCAAAGATTTTTTGTTCCAGCCGCTTAAGTCTTAAATATTAATTCTTCGAGTGTAGGTTTATAATTAAACTTTCGCTATTTGACGTATTATAACACGGAAACTAATTACCGTAAGAGTAAGAAATTTGGTAGCATTACTCTCAAGGACATGGGAAAGAGAAATAAAGCAGAATTAATTCAATTAAAACACTTCTAATGTGCTGCTACGGTACATCATACCATTACATACCGGTACAAAATACTGCTACAAAATGGGCTCAACATGGCGCCCATCAGTGCCCAGAAGAGTCTGAAAACGCAGGATTGCATTCTGTACAGCAGAACGGAGGATGTCTGTTGTTACCTCTCTTGTTTTGCTGTGCTTCAGATCAGCGCAGATGTGAATGTTCCCCTGGTAAATCCTGCCTTCAGGTAGCCGCACAACCAGAAATCACAGGGAGTGAGATCGGGTGATTGCGTCGGCCAAGCATTTGGAAACTATACGCTCATAATTCGATCGTTTCCAAATGTGTTTCGGAGAAGCAGGTGAACTTCACGAGCGATGTGCGGTGGAGCCCCGTCTTGCATGGGACTGTTGAGTTCAATGCGTCTCTCTCCTGTAGGGCGGGTATGATATACTGGCGAAGCATATCGCAGTAGTGCTGGCCAGTCGCATTGCACGTTTTTCGTCCTTGAGCGCCAAGCTGTTCAAAAAGGAATGCGCCAGTAATAAACGTAGCCGTGAAGACACACCATACGGTGAGACGTTCACCATAGAGAGGAACTTCGTGCACAGCGACTGGAGGTGAAGATCCCCAGACTCGGCAGTTCTGTGTGTTCATCTCACTCGTCAGAGACACATGAGCTTCGCTGTCCATAGGATGGTCCAGGACAAACCCTCGTCAACTTCAATCCGTGCGAGAATGAGGAGAGCAAAGTCAGCATATCGTTGTGCGCCCTGTGGTGCAAGCTGCTGTACGATATGGATCTTGTACAGATACCATTCGAGAATGGTTCGAAGCACCTGCTGTACAGTGGAGTGGGATGTTCAACTGCCGTGACACAGCACGCGCACTGCCTGAGGATCGGGAATTGCGAGTATAGCCGTAGCAACAGCGATTTCATCAACCACCTGTGGTGCAATTGGTCGTCGGCCTCTTCCGGAGCGACGCCCAGTTCTCCAGTCGATTCGAACTTCTTAATCATGCTCCGCGCAGCAGGTGCAGAATGAGGACTCTTCCGTAATCCTTTCAGTTGGCGATATTCTCGAAGGACAGATGGAGCATTACTGTTGCTTTGATAATACAGCTTCAACAATAATGCCCTGCTCCTTTTGTCCAAGCTCATGTTGACACGTCAACTAGCGCACTGCGACTGGACAGGTACGTGAGACTACGAATCACGACTGATCACGCCACCTTGTGGCTATAGTTGGAAGTGGACGGTGGCGCTGTGACGCATGGAAATCATGCACCCCATACTCTTGACATTAATGCTACCAACTTCGTATTCGTACGGTAATTAGTTTCCTTGTTATAACGTATTAAACAGAGAAAGTAATTATAACCACTCTACATTACGCGCGTGTTTTTCGACCCTAAGGCCCCTTACACACGTGCGTTCCATAGTGCAAACAGATGGGGCATTTACACACGTGGCGATTCGTACGCCAGCGGCAGGGGCAACCGCGCGACCATCTGTGCACGAGCGGTAAGGACACAGAGCAAGCCAAAGTTTTTCGCAATAGAACACACATTGTCTCGACGCCAGTTGTAAGCAAATGTGTTAATAGGGCACAGTAGAGTCGTACACTTAATGCAGAAGAAAAATTATTGAATTACTGTCCTGATAAATCTCTTACGTTATTTGATTTTCAAACAGCTGAGCAAAGCTGAACGTACTCAGACATTTCGCTCTTTACCTATTCTGAACAACACTAAACTGACACACAACATTTTTAGCGCAACGCAATCTGACTTTCAATAATCCCTACAAAAGAATGGCCCTGACTAACATTAACCTATACCTTTCACAAATCACTTACCTCATAAAAATCTTCGTTACTCGAACTACCGCAATACGGCGGGCGCCACTACTGCCAGCTAAATAAAAGATTCTAACTACTGAAGGCACTAACTACTGATAGGCATAGTTAGCAAATGAAAGATTTTGATAGAGAACAAACAATGTATTTACCTTAATAGTGTTCAAAAGTCATAATATCTATATCAGTCCATGATATCCAATATTACAAATTTACTGTCTCTGTCCAGATCATCCGCTCTCAAAACTCCGCCATCTCACTCCCCACATCCACCACTGCTGGCGGGTCACCTCCAACTGCGCAACGCTACGTGCTGTTAACATCTAACTGCCCACTACAATAGCCAACAACAATGCAAACCAGCCACAGACTGCACACAGCACAGCCAGTGATTTTCATGCAGAGCGCTACGTGGCGTTACCAATATAAAAACCTAAACAGCCTACTTAACAGATCTTATTAGAATGCAAGTACTTACGCGAATTCGCTGCCTGCTGGAACGAGAGAATCCTAGCCGCGACGATGTGCGGCCGCTGTGACTTCTCAGCAACATCTGAGAACAGGTGATAGGGGACGTTATCTCCGTATGAATCTGATAAAACGAGAAACGCGAAATCTGACTGTAACGGCGGTGTCTCACTTTCAGAAAATAGTCTTGAAGAGAGAATGACGTTCCACGACTGATCTCCATTACAAAGTTCCTGATAATCACATTTCTCAGTACAGTTTCTGCTCTTATAAGCTCTTCTAAAGCCCTCCTCACACGGAAGCTGGTCGACTTTTGTGACGTCAGAACATGGAATTTCATGTTTCGGAGCACTGCGAAGCGTCAGAGACTGAATAAGACAAGTCAGATTTTGGTTTCGTGGAGAGGAACGTGGCCAGTGACATGCAATATCGCTTTCTACTTCATAAACGGAACTTATAAGACGCCATATTGACTTACGTCATTTGCAGTAAGTTGGACGTCATATGTAATGTATTTTGTATTATTAAAAAAAAATGGCTCTAAGCCATATGGGACTTGACATCTGAGGTCATCAGTCCCCTAGACTTAGAACTAAGTAAACCTAACTAACCTAAGGACATCACACACATCTATGCCCGAGGCAGAATTCGAACCTGCGACCGTAGCAGCCGCGTGGTTTCGGACTGAAGCGCCTAGAACCGCTCGGCCACAACAGCCGGCTTTGTAATATAACTTATGTCCTATGAATATTCGGTGTTTCAGAGCACCAGCACATTGAAGAACTCCGGGAAACTCGCCATTATTGGTACGAATTCTTTTACTTAGACAACTGGGAAACGTCATATTGGTCGTGAAAGAATTTTTGCATTTGGTTGTTTTCGTATAATTAGTTGCCATTTCAAGGCAACGACACACTGAAGACTTAGCACAAACCTGTAGTCCTTGGCATCGTTTGTTGTCATTAAATGTCGGTTAATAATATATCAGTGCAAGCATGCATTCCTAGCGTCAGAGGCATAGCCTTTCATAGCAGATTTTCACTAAAGTGTAGTGTGTAGGCATATAGTATTGTGAACCCACTACCTGATTCGGGTCCTTGTGTCTGCTAATACATTTTATTCACCTTTACGTTCTCTAAAAGTTTCTTTTACCTTAATGGAAGTATGTTTCGTAATATTCGATTTGCGTCTACATAAAAGCGTTTACTTTCAGTAGAGAGTTAGATCGGCTTTTTAAACAAGCCATGGAATATGGGCTGATGAACTGCAAGACTGCATTCTGTGTCACTGTCCACTTCGATAGCAATTCAGTATTTATTTATTTATCCAAAAAGCTTTCCAGAGCGTAAGATACGTAACTCATTCATGAATATTGTGTATCACTACGTGCACATACGCCCGCGTACAAGTATGCATGCACAGCCTTTGATATAAAACCTTGCTGCCAGTTGGCCGTCTCTGAAACTAGTACGAGTCGCTCACTTACAGTACCAATAAAACTGGACTTACGTCGAAATTTTAAGTCCGACCATCCACACTGTCTTGCAACACTTTAGGATGCGCAAGTCTCTGCAAGAAGTGTTGTCTTCCCCTCGAGCTGTTACAGTGCTGTATCTGCTCGTGGTCTAATGATAAACATCACATATGGTAGGCGTAAAGTCGCGAGTTTGGGTTAATTCCTTCCTTTACTTTGTAAAACCGGATTTCGTCCGCGTACTGAAAATATCATTGTGATGGAACCTCAAAGAATTGGCTTCATTTCCTAACTCGCCAGCAATGGGAAAACATTCCAGGAAAATCTCCACAAATGATCTCGTGTCTGTGTCGCGATCAGAACAATTTATGACCGAGAGTTACCTCGTCAAGCAGGAGTCACCGTCTAATGCCAGCCTGCGTCCGCCCACAAGGAGAATTCTTGTAATTTTTTACGTTTGTGGCACGTGAAGTTCAGAGCTCAAATATCAGTTGCCCAAAGCAGTTAGATGCTGCTCTCAAAATTTTCGAGAAAATAGACTTCGAAATTTTCACAAGCAAGACTAATATCCTAAAGTGAGAGAGGTTCCTGAACAGGCAGCGTGGTGGTGAGGTATAGTGATTACTTACGATGTGGGTGGCCTGTATTCGATTGTTGGCCAGTCCACATTTTGTATATATTTGGATATGGGACTATGGGACCAAACTGCAGAGGTCATCGGTCCCTAGGCTTACGCACTACTTAATCTAACTTAAACTAACTTATGCTAAAGACGACACATACACCCATGTCCGAGGAAAGACTCGAACTTCCGACACGGGGGGGGGGGGGGGGGGGAGGGGGGGAGCCTCTCACATTTCATACAAATATATACAAATGTGCAGATTCTACGAGCATTTCCGTGAATACATAAAGATGAAAAAAGTTATTTTAGTTTATTTTGTAATTTAAAGAATCTTTATTAACAATATTTTGTAAAGGGTCGGAAATTAAAAATTTACTATTGCAATTAAAACTGGATTTTTGTGTACAATATATAGTTTGAAGCAAGGAGAAAAGCATTTTCAGAAAATGACAATTAGATACATGTTAATTAGCATATGTCTGATGAATTTTATATTAAAATGACACAGATGTTCAAACTGAGCAGAAAAACAAACGAAAAAATAACTATCGAAACGAGGTCCGAACCAGAAGTTACCAGTCTCGAGCGCTACAGATGTCTTTTTTCCATTTTTTAGGTTTACGCCTCACAGAAATGCTCACAGAACATGCACCTTTGTTTTAAAATTTGCGTTAGCAGGAAATCAAACCCAAACTGCTCATAGGACACTCTACTACAGAGGCACGTTGCCTGTCGAGAAATCAGTTTCACTTTAAAGTCTTCACGGCGCACGGATAATTTCGATGTCGATTTTCTTGAGAATTTTTCAGAGAACCGTCTAACTGCTCTGGAAGGGTGCTATTTGAGTTCCGAACTTTACGTACCATACAAACAAAAAATTACAAAAATCCAGTTGCTGTGTGGCCACATTGTCAGGCATAAAATTGTTTGTTGTTGTAGTTTGGTTTTTGTGGGCGAGGTAAATTCAGTAAAGCGAGTGGAAGATTTTTGACATCCAGGAAGTCGTGATAATTGACATATGTGATGTACTACGACTGTTCAACATTCGTGTGGCATTCTCATTCAGTAGCCGAGGTTCAGAAGTCGAGTGTAAGAGAACAGCATGCTCTAATTCAAACAACAAAAATCAAAGCAGCGACTACACCTGTATTTTTGCTTTTTTAGCTTTGCTATGTTAACTTCCTAAGAAGAATTTAATACCCGAGCCCTAAAAAACCTATCGTCGTGAAAAGGGCAGCTGAACAGATAATTTTGCATTTGGTGGCAAAAAAATGTGCACTTAGAACTGCTCTCCAGGGAAGTGACCATAGCAGCTGGCATTTGTTGCCAACAACTGTGATACCTTTCGGTCACGATTTAGGAAAAATGGCCAACGAAACTAAATGAAGTAGCTCTACTACACAATACGCATGCTTGTACTCTGCTGACTTCACAAAAAAGCTTCACAGGAGTTTCAGAAGTCGTCCCTAACATGCGTATTCTTGTGATATTGCGGCCGCAAATGTTTACCTGCACCTTATCGGACAACTTGTAGGGAAGCAGCCTACTCACGCCTTATAGAATTCGCATCAGTCTTTCCATTGTGTGCCAGCCTAGTCTGCTGTAACTAGCTCAGACGTCATAAATGTTGCGCAATACTTTAAAAATCAAGTAAATAACCTGAAACGTTTCTATCATGTCAGGAGTAATACTAAATCAATATGTGTTGAATATCAGTTCAATAACTTTAACCATTTTCGAAATTTGGACGTTTTTCGGTAAAAATCATCGGCGCAACTGAAAAGAGCTAGAAACTTAAAAATTTGTATTTAGATTGCTTTTTCATAGTAATTTAGTAGAAACAGTATTCTGGATCTCACAAATTAAAATTTTAGTTGAAATTCATGATTTTCTGGTTTTTGTCTTAGAAATTAAGGAAGCAAGATAGATTAAGTAGCTGGATAAATAAAGCTAGGATGTGTAAATTTAAGTAGAAGGGAGATCCGCTATAATCATAAAGATGTGAGAAGTTTCAACTGAATAACTATAAAACTATAGCGATAGCGTATCTCCAAAGGGCAAGTTCACAGCTCGTCTACTGCGTGTAGTGTAATTAAATTAATTCTCTCGCCCAAAATATTTGACTTAGCCACATCAGACTTTTATTATGATTGCTTACCTGTGTGCTGACTGCACATTTAAATTGAGAGCTTCATCAGCCATCAGCAAAGGAAGCAATGATTTATTCGATAACTTAAAGTTGTGCATTACTAGCCCAGCGGCTAGTCGGGAGAGCGGATTTGATCAGGCGTTCCCTTAGCCGTCCGCACCACGGCTTTATATGTAAGAACGCTGCGTGAGAAGAGAGAGGCCCCAGTAATCTCCAGACGCTGATTAGCGCACCACCTGTGCCGGGAGTCGCGTCGCGTCGGTATCATTGCTATAAATAGCCTCGGATGCCGTAATAAGTTACTCGGGATACGCGTAACCATGAAATCGTTTTCGAGTGAAGTGTTAAATCTGGGATGACTTTAATGATCTATCTTCAGTTTGCGTATGTCGTATTTTCACGTGCCGCCGCAGGACAGACATTCTACCATTATTTAGCGTGGCGTTTGATGAACATTATCATCAAATTACGGCGCGCATTCACTTAAACATTTAATTTGAACAGTTATAGTTGCATCAGCGCATTAGACTATGAACTGCTCTGGTAGTTGGATTGTGTGGATTCTTTTTGGTCTGTGACTTTCAGAATATAGTGAACATTTTTGAGACAATAGTTTTTGATTATTAATCCCAGACAATCTCCTAATTCCTCAGAGCTATAAGCTGTAGCTATAAATGTATTTCTCAGATGAAGTGGGTAATAGGAATTCTAATTACAGGCTTCACATTTTGCTAATCACTTTCTGGTTGCCAATATTGTAGTTAGAGAGCCAGTGTTGAGAACGGCAAATAACAACATAAAAACAAAACAATCATTCTACTATAATTCCACCCGCCGCCCCACAAACTGTAACGACAATTCCTTTCCGGGAGAAAAGGCAGTTCAAATATGGTTTGACGATGTCATTAACTCATAACTAGTAAGTTTCTACAAACGTGAAATCGGTAAAATACCTGAGCATTGTCATATTTCTTTAAACAATCTGTGAGAATGCTGTGTTGGTGATTAATTTCTGTCTTATATTTTACTGTTGTGTTCAATAAATTAATGGGAAAAGGCTATTAAAATATGCATTGTATTAATGCAAATAAATTAAACTTACCATGATAATCTTACAGAGAAAGTCAATTTTCATAAAATAATAAGTGTGTATAAAATCAACATATATAAATCGACAAGAATTAGTAACGTAAAACGCACTTTTCGCTTCGAAATAATAAGTGTTTACATGATGTTCTGTGTCATGCTCTAGTAGTATGGAAACATTGCAGTTGGTGAAGAAGCATCAGGAGATCCAGATAACAAATTATTCATTGCCAAAATTTCGTAAATCGAACTGTGTATTCACAAAAACCAAAACTTATGTTGGAAGAATCAGAAAAAGGAATTACGAAGAGTGAAGTATCATACGTTTTTCGCCTTTTGTAGGGGAGGGGGCACTTAAAATAACGAGAATGCTTTTAATGGAAAGGCTTTCTTAAGATTTATTAACGATTTTCGATCTGGTTGATTATAGATCTGTCACAGAATAGTAAATCTGGCCTCCATCGAGATTCGAACCGAGAACCACTGCAGCCTTCACTTTACAGTGCGATCCTTTATCCAGTGCTAGCGAACGGCTGTGACATTTATCTTTCTCTTGTTGCCTCAGTGATGGGTGGGACAGAAAAATATGAATGTAGAAGATGAGATTCGATGATTGGACTCAAAATCATAAATAAACAACCCGATGTCACACTTTAAGTGAAATTCACTGATATTACTGAATGGAAATGACAAGAAAACATTACGTGAATTTACCAGGATAATTCTATTCCATCCAGGAAGTAACTCGACGATCACAGAGTTACACAACAGTTTTTGTATTGTTGACAATTTTCTGTTATACTACCAGCAGGATGAACTTGTTTCCGGAGCCAATGTGTTTCTCCAGAAGTCAATACATCTTGTGCCTCAAATATGTGGCAGCTGTGGACCAGAATGTAAAAGGTATAAGCCAAAGATTTTTTTACCATTTGCGTAATTATGTTTAGGGAATAGAGTGCCATTACTAACAATAGTGAGATTCACCACCTGTCAATTAAACGTCATAAATCCGTAACCGTCTCTTAAGTATAATGATAACTGAAAAACTCATTCATCAGACATGTTTCACTTTTTTGGACCATCGTCAGTGATTATGCTTTAATCATGACGAGCAGGTCAAACATTTTCTGACCGTTGTAGGCTTAGAAAAGATTATCTGGGAGTACTCTGTCATTGGCACTATCCCTGGAAGGGAAGAGCTCAGATGAAAAGAACGTAGTATTCATGGTGAAACATGGACTTCCTCAGAGAGACCTTGCAAGCTACGAATAATATAAAGTTGCAAATAAAGAGAGTCCATTGTATAAGGAAACCAATGACCAATGACCAAAGACCAATGACCGAAGAAGCGGGCTCAAAATGCTGTGAAGAAAATGAAACCAGCAAATGTGGGCAGTGCGGGTTCGAGTACACCCTCTGTTTACGTGAAAGGAGAAGCAGATGTCATCCGAAAGCCCAATTAGGAACAGAAAGCGCGATCAGTAATGTCCAGAATAAATCACCCGTAAACGGAGTTATGCCTTTAAACGCTGACTGAAAGAATCAAAGTATCGTCGCCTTATAATTATAACAATATAGACGCCACTGACGCTTTTCCAATAAAAGAAAGGAGTGCCTATTTTGAAGAGACTTCAGTTTGCAGTATGCTTAAGACAGAGAAAACTGGAAATAACGGTGTATTCAAAAAAAGCTGAGCATAGTGCTGATTTTCTGTGCCAACCTCACAGTCAGCACAGCGTATTATTAATTTAGTCCTTGAAGGTTTTATGCAAGTGATGCTTCGGTGGTAATACAAAATTTATATGAGAGTTATAGAGGTATTTAACAGTATAGAGCCGGCTGGGGTGGCCGAGCGGTTCTAGGTGCTACAGTCTGGAACCGCGCGGACACTACGGTCGTAGGTTCGAATCCTGTATCGGGCATGGATGTGTGTGATGTCCTTAGGTTAGTTAGGTTTAAGTAGCTGTAAGTTCTAGGGGACTGATGGCCTCAGAAATTAAGTCCCATAGTGCTCAGAGCCATTTGAACCATTTGAACAGTATAGATGGGATGGTAGTTCTGGAATTTACAGAGACTATTCACACGCTGCTGATTCATGATGAAAAATTACCACTCCTTATTTTAGCAGCAATAATTCCTCGCTACATTAAAATCCATACTTAATTTCTGCCTGTGAGAGAAGTTCTTAGCAGTGCAAGAATGGCATCAACACCCCACACACGACAAAGACTCATTGCACGACAGTTAATCACAGCAGAATTTCCTATGCTTCCATTTCTCTGTCAACGACTTGATTTCTTTCGTATTAGGCTGTCGCCTTATTGTGTAGATGATAGAAAATAGTTGCCGCATATTACACTATCATTCACGGTCACTCCCTTCTCCCACATCCCTCCCACATCCCTCCCACATCCACTGTGGTTGCCTCTTAAATTATCCAACTGGGCGCATATTTGCACCTACATAACCGGCTACCTGTTGGCAGCTTTTCTGATTAGATTGTCTGCTGTTACTCTGAAGATGAATAAAGACAGTACGGATATTCCAAGCAGCGAACATCGCATGTTTCCATTCTTACAGGTGCGCCATTCAAGAAGTGGTGAAAAATAGCGGCACAAAGCACCTATGAACTCGTCAATGATAATGTACGAGAGGGTTAAGTCAGTAATGGAACACTTTTTTTTTCGACCAATTTCTGTCGAAAAAATCATGCAGTATTCCCTCCCCTACAGTCTCATGAAGTTTCAGTAGGTGGCGGCGCTATAAATAGCGTTCACAATGTCGTCTGTAACGGAGTTGCGTTCCAAGTAGAGAACCGTCATTGAGCTTCTTCTGGTGAAAAACCAGAGCATCGCAGATATTCATAGACGCTCACAGAATATCTACGGAGATGTGGCAGTGAACCGAGGCACGATGGGTCGCCGGGCGAAGCTTCTGTCATTATCGCAACAAGGCCGCACAAGCCTATATACTATATCCAGAGTGCTGCTCGATCGCACACAGTTATGACTCCTGCAATATTGGGAAGTGCGGACACTCTCATTCGAGGTGATCGATGGATCACAACCAGACACCTCTCGTCCCACAACTGGACGTGCCTGTTGGCAGTGCTGGCACACTCGTCCATCAGCAAGGGCGTGTACCCGGTGGGTTCCTCGCCTCCTAACAGACGACCATAAAGAGCGACAAGTCTGTTCAAATGAAGGATGCAGTACATGTATGATAGGGAGGTCGTACGGTAGCGTTATCGCTTCCCGCGCCCGGGTTCCCGGGTTCGATTCCCGGCGGGGTCAGGGATTTTCTCTGCCTCGTGATGACTGGGTGTTGTGTGATGTCCTTAGGTTAGTTAGGTTTAAGTAGTTCTAAGTTCTAGGGGACTGATGACCATAGCTGTTAAGTCCCATAGTGCTCAGAACCATTTGAACCATATGTTAGGCAAGTTGCAAATGCAGCGAGGCGATGGCTCCGATGTCGACCAGTAGAGTGGTACCACGTGATCATACAAGGCCTTCAAGTAACGTGGCATAAAGCCGTCACATTGAATAGAGTTTATGTCGAAAGTGTATTGGAATCCCGGAAAACAATAACAATTTTCTTTCAGAAAATCTTAGACACCAGGAAGGCATCCGGCCCAGACGGTATCCCCGTAAGATTTTATGTTGACCATGCTACAAATATAGCGCCATTCTTATCCATCATCTATCAGAGATCAATGGAACAGCGGAAAGTTCCACAGGGCTGGAAGAAGGGCCAGGTCATAGAAATCTACAAAAAGGGTAGAAAATAAGATGCACATAATTACCGGTCAATTTCACTGACATCGATTTGTTGTATAATCATGGAACATATTTTGTGTTCAGATATAATGACCTTCCTAGACTCTGAGAAACTCATCTGCAGAAACCAGCGCGGTTTTAGGAAACAGCGGTCATGCGAGACACAGCTAGCCCTCTTTATGTATGATATACAACACACTCTAGATACAGGCTCCCAGGTTGATGCCATATTTCTCGGATTTCGAAAGGCGTTCGACTCAGTTTCGCACTGTCGATTGCTCCAAAAGGTGCACACTTACGGCCTATCCGGTGACATAGGCGGTTGGATGGATAGTTTTCTAACAGACAGGGAACAATTGTCGTCCTGAACGGGGTAACTTCAACAGAAACATGCGCAACTTCAGGTGTGCCCCAGGGCAGTGTAATAGGTCCGCTACTTTATACGATTTACATAAACGATCTGGTTGATTGTATTGACAGCGGCAATAGACTGTTGCCGATGATGCTATAGTCTACAGGAAAGTAGTATCACACGAAAGTTGTGAACAAATCAATGAGGATTTGCAGAAAATAAACGCGTGGTGTAATGACTGGCAGTTATATCTAAATATTAGTAAGTGTAACATACTGCGTATAACAAGGCGAAAATCCCCGTTAATGTACGAGTACAAAATAAACGCTCAGTTTTTGGAAGCGTTAACATCCGTCAAGTATCTGGGTGTGACTATTCAAAATGATCTCAAATGGAATGATCAGATTACACAAGTAATGGTCAAGACAAACTCTAGATTGCGGTTTATTTGTAGAATCCTGAAGCGATGCAGTCTTTCAACAAATGAAATTGCTTATAATACGTTAGTTCGTCCTGTCTTAGAGTATTGTTCGTGTGTATGGGACCCTTATCAGTCGGGTCTGATTCAAGAGATTGAGAAGGTCCAAAGAAAAGCGGCAAGATTCGTGACTGGTACATTTAGCCATCGCGAGAGCGTTACAAATCTTACAAAAAGTTTGAAGTGGGACACACTTGCAGATAGACGGCGCGCTAAGCGGAAGGGACTGCTCACTAAATTCCGAAATCCGATCTTCGCCGAGAATGTAGAGCATATGTTATTACCACCAACTTTCAAATCGCGCAATGATGACCATTCAAAGATAACGGAAATTAGAGTTCGTACTGAGGCGTTCAGACAATCATTTTTGCCTCGCTCGAACCGCGAGTGGAACAAACGGGGGGAAATATGACTTTGGCGCGAATTGTGCCCTCCGCCACACACCGCTTGGTGGCTACCGGAGTATATATGTGGATGCAGATGTAGAAAAAAAATTGTTGCAATAGTTACTGAACGCACCTCGTACTAACAATTAATGAAGTCAGGAACATTCCATGAGTTACTTGCGATTAAGAGAAGTTGCTTCTGTAGCCTAATCAGCATTGCAGTACGAACTCAAGGACTTTTTTAGGGTTTCATTACTTAATTTCGTTAAGGTAATATTCAGTTTCATAAGAGGAGGAGGAAAGCACCTGACTCTAGATATAGCCTTTTCCAGGGAGGTTTAATCTATGGTTACATTTGCAGCAGCACACAGCTAGTGAGGTACCAGTAACTTGATCATTCTCTTACTGTTGTAGTGGTGGCCGTGACAGACAAAGGCACATCTCCCACAAAGTAAAAGATAAGAGAAATTTTAATTTACTTTTAAATTAACCTTTTTGCACTCAAAATATGTAACTCTGTAACTCATTGTCAATTATCACATAAGAACTGTCCAGAATGTTCCATCAAAATTACCCATAAATATTGGCGAACTTGGCAGAGTAGTTCAGCTCCAATCCTTGCCGCAAGTAGACTGTGACAGACTTTTCCACCATTTCCCGTGGCATTGGCAAATCTCAATTACTCCTATAGAAGCAATACGCGTTTAAATGTGTCTACATCTCCATTTAGTGATGCTATAGCTGGCAATCTGGGTCGAATTGAGGGCTGGCTTCATTGAATACACACCAGTTTCTACTTGTTAATGTTATGTAAATGTGAATAAAACTGTAGAAACATTGGAAATACTTACAACCAAAGCAATATGTAATTCATATGATTTATTACTATTGTTTATGTGCAAAATTCTGTAATGAAGATGTAATTGTGTTATGAAGAAAGTATGACAAATATGCAAGCACTTGTGTGCAAAGTGTACTATGAATCATTGAGATCGTACTGAAAGTTTAGACCTTTGTCTAGTATCATGAAAGATTGATGGCGGACAAAATCGCAGCTTTCGCTTCTTGTTTTAATTTTGAGATTACAAGACTTGCAACAACTACATCTCGTCTGATCTCACTATTCATCACATTTATTTTCGACGGTAATATATTCTTATCTCATGACTCAAATTCTATAACCAGTGTCTATTAGGACAATTGCCAAGACTACAGAAGAAGAACAGACACGTCATTGACCGGCCGGAAAGTCCATAGGTTTGTGAAAAAAGATACTATTCATAATGAGGCAAGAAGGAGATTTGAAAACGGACCTGGCGCTTTGGAGTCTAACACCCTGCCCACGGAACCACGACGCCTTGATTCTGGCAACTCACTCGATATGCATATCTTGATCTTGGATCGTTCACTGTTTGTATTTTGTTTCTTTCTGCCCAGTCCAGCATACCTTCTTCCACTTTTTACGCTTGGTCTGTGTTGAGTTCTTGACGGCCTATGGCTAGCCACTGACCCATTTTACCACTAAATCTGAGGGGGATGAGATAGGGGGTTTCCGTTGTCAGTTTCGTCGACCTCTTTTTGTTAATCTAAATTTTCTCCTGGTTTTCGCTTGTCCTAGCAAAGCGTCAGCAGCTGTTATACATTATTGCGAGCAGATGATGTTAATAACTATACGATGAAATTGGTACAGGTGCTCAGTGAATGAAGTGGTGTTAAGCTAATTGCTTTGAATGACGTCAGTAGTGGTGGACCAACACTCCTTAATACGTAAGCAAAGATGGTAGCGCTGACGTTTCTTACGAGAAACAAATCTGATGAAGCTCTGCCTATTTCATCCTGCTCTGCAAGCTAGCATTCACTATAAACTGACGTTCAAATAGCAACAACTACCTTGACATACTGCCTCATGTTTCCCTCGAGAACAAGCAGAGAATTGAACAAAAAGTTCCGAACGCTTGAACGGAAATACGTGTCAACGTGCTCAATGTAATATGTGAAATACCTGTCTTATTAGCACCAAGAGGGCATGCATGCTGCTCGATGTAGAGTTATGCTAGACGTCTTAGGTGCAGGGAAAAAGGTGTGACAACACAATAGAGCTACAATTAATTTTTCCCTAATTCGATAGTGTTGTGAACTGAACATAAGCTGTGAAGATCGACGACGTATTACTTATCAAATTAAGTCGTAGGTTTTCTTGTTTTATAGTTAGTGAGGGCAAGTAATGTCGAATAACAGTTACATTCCCCACAAATGTTAATGCTTTCTCATCCATGGCCAATTAATGATTATTTTGGCACCGTTACTGAAAAATGTGTATGACAACGTGTGCTACATCGCCTAGAGTTCACAAATGAATAACTGAAGAATAGCGTATCTCCTCTGTAATAACCCAAAACTTTTGTGTGTCAATTTCTGATAATTGCGAATAATTTACATGACACCCTTACAGTGCAGTACTAGAAAAATAAAGTTATTTTTTTCTTTTGGCACTGGAGTAGGTATATATACTGCAGTTTAAGTCAAATGGATATTGCCGGATTGTAACTGCAATTTTTCATGAAATCAGCAATTGCTGTAAACGGTACTACTCAGCTTGCTTCACACTTTATTTCGCCTGTTTTTGTACTGTTTTTGCTCGAGCGACGAATTGTTTATTCACCTCGTTTGGTAAAATTATATTTTTACTTATATGATACACTGAACATTTCTCATATTGCAGTTAAATCACGTACTATTGTTTGCAAAATACTCCTCAACATTAATTTGAAAACTATGTCTTTTGTCCTTGCTATCAGTTTAATACGCCGAGTTAATGAACGAAATCCAATTCACGAGAAACTAATTACATAAAAATGAGAACAGAGTTTGTTGTTTTGATAATTACATTAATTCTATAGACAATTGCACAAAAATATTACTGGCTGCCATGCTACTGAAATGGCAGTCACTACACAAGTTCTGTATTTTATAGTTAATTAACTAATCTGCTCGTTTGAATCTTTTTCCGCTGCTCTGAAACATACTGACTATTAATTAACTGAACGAACAGGTGCGGAACTCTCATTCACACGTATTTTAAATACTTTAGTGCTGTATCAGTGGCTAAGGAAAGGATAGACTTGTCCTATTACACACATAACGAGGCAAATGTTCGCAAAACATTTGTATTCTCTAAAAAAAAATCCGGTTGATTACAATTCAGCTGGTTTTTACCAGAGTCAGGTGGCTGATGAAGTCTGGTGACTTGCTTGACCCACAATGTTTCTAATTCTTTTGAGATACTGGTGTTTACCTTTTATTGTTAACTCAAACACCATCACCATTCCTAACAGTGTAACACAATTTTGTAGATTTTTCCCATTTGTGGTTCCCTTGTGAACAAATTCAGTGCAAATTAGCCAGCAGTGGATACAAGAAATGGGGCAAAGTGCGTGCGTAGATGGAGTAGTAAGACTTGGGAAAGGTTGATGTTCACTGAACATTTGCGTAAATGAAAAGGGGACACAGGAGTGTCCTAAAAGTCTGTATAAAATCGAAGGATTTATTTCACAAGTTTTAGTCTAATGCTAGCTTTAACAAAGATGGTTAGTAAGTGGGGATTTATAGGTTAGATTTTGATTGAGTGTTTGTCCAATGTACTTCAGTGTTTTCAACAACTGAATGACAAGGTGGTGAATTGTGATGTATAGATTTAAAGAACGGATAGGTCTTGTTGTATTCCACAATTATTGTCTGGATTCCCGCAGTACTGATGGGGAGGTACCAGTAGGTAAAATTATTAAGTTGATGCTGGAGAGATCATTGGGACGAATGGAGAACCGGATGGTCGGCAAGCAAGTCAGTGTCATCAGCATATTGAGGAGGATGCACGAAGGGAATCCTTTAGGAGCATTGGCTGACTGTAGCAGATATAGAAGTCGTGGCAGGACAGATCTTTCTGGACTACCTGTAGCTGGATTGAAAATAGGATATTCTGTGAAGTTAATTGTTACATCGGGTGTACGGTTAAATATAATGATTGAGCCCATAGGGTTTAAACGTCTGTAACCACATTCGCAGTGGATATTGACTAACTAACAACGCCATACTCTGTCATAATCATTTTCAGTGTTTCTTCGTTTTTAGTATAGGAGTTACGACATGGCCTGGCCATCGGCGTCGTAGGTGACTAAGCTGTAGGAAACGGAGTATATAATAATGTATGACCCCATCGTGGACGGAACTGTAGTGTTCTGTCCCTTTAAACGTAACATAATTAGGTTCAAACTGCGTCATTAGCCTTACTATTAATATGTGTCTCGTCTATTTTTACAAAACGTTGGGTCTATCAACGTTAGGATATGCGGTATCCTAGAGCTCCAGCTACACTGCAGCACAGTGAAGACTGATGGGTTGAGGCATCAGCAGGTGTCAACAACCAATTAACTTAGATCTACGAATATTAATCCTATTCATTGCAGGGGCCCAAACAGCTGCAACATACATCGCGTTTCTACAGAATGATCTCCCAACGTTGCTCGAAAATGTCCCACTGGAAACGCGTCGACGTATGTGGTATCAGCATGATGGTGCACCTGCACATTCCGCAATTAACACTAGGCTGACCCTTGACAGGATGTTCGACGGGCGTTTCATAGGACGTGGAGGACGCATAAATTGGCCAGCCCGTTCTCCTGATCTTACACCTCTCGACTTCTTTCTGTGGCGTACGTTAAAGGTGAATGTGTACCGTGATGTGCCTACAACCCCAGAGGATATGAAACAACGTATTGTGGCAGCCTGCGGCGACGTTACACCAGATGTACTGCGGCGTGTACGACATTCATTACGCCAGAGATTGCAATTGTGTGCAGCAAATGATGGCCACCACATTGAACATCTATTGGCCTGACATGTCGGGGCACACTCTATTCCACTTCGTAATTGAAAACGGAAACCACGTGTGTACGTGTACCTCACCCCTCATGGTAATGTACATGTGCGTCAGTGAAAAAGACCAATAAAAAGGTGTTAGCATGTGGACGTAATGTGCTGTTCCAGTCTCTTCTGTACCTAAGGTCCATCACCGTTCCCTTTGGATCCCTACGTAATTCGGTGCTCTCCGATACACACGATCGAACAGCGGAGGAGTGGTACTCAAGCGTCAACTTTAGCTTACAATATCTCCGGATGTAATTCACATTTTACAATGCAACAAACGGCACTGATTACGTATTTGTTTATATGTTCAGAGGTGCTAACAAAACTAACGGGGTTCCATTTAAAAAAAACGTAGGTTTGTGTTATAAAACATACTTCCGTGCATTTTTTTATGGTTTGTAGTAACCAATTACACTAGCCCCTCTCCTCACGTTCGGTCTGTGGAATCGATTCGTCAGTATTTGATGTGGTTTACGAAATACATCCAGCGGTAATGTTAGGTGACTCACCCTGTATTATTACCAACTATGCTGTGAGCCTTTTCTTCAGTGTACTTTTTTTCATCAGTTTTAGGATCGGGTCGCTGACATATAGTCACAATACAGAGAGTGGCAGGTCGTTTACAGCATGACGTCTCGCGCGTCCCGTCGGCCCGGGTCTCTACCGCAAATCATTCTGAGCGCTGCTCCTGCCTGCTGTGTCGCGTGGCGAAAGCCGTGTCCCCTTGGTGCCTTGGTGCCCTCGCCAGGGAGTGGATGTCGTATGGCGCTTCCTCTCCCTCGCCCACGATGAATTGCTGCACCCAACGTGCCGCAACCGTATCCACCTCTCGCAGCTCCATCAACTGCACCGACCGCCATGCCGTCTTGTGAGTCCTGCACAACATCTGGATCATCGCCATTGTTAGCTGCAAATTGAATCGTATGTCACATTTATTTACATCAGTGACTTACCGATTCCATCAGATAGCTGACCGATAACTCGTCCACACCGCCGTCCACGTCCTTGCCGAAGGCCCCGTTCTGCATTGCACATACGTTTGGATCTTCGTTGGGAGGGGCGTAAATCCGTAAATCCAACATCTCAAGAATAGAAGAAAGAAAACTATACATTGCACTGTGCTCTCATTGGTTCAAAAACGTAGGTAGAATGGTCCATGTTTACGTTGAGCAAGAGGTAAGTCATCGTCAGATCGATCAGATTCTGCACACTGTTCATTTGATGCGTCTTAATCACTCGAGTCAGCAGTTTACACTGGAACAAAATCATCGCCCTCCTCCACGTTCGTCTCACTACTGGATTCGTCACTTGACTGCGTCGGTGAAACGCCCACCAGATAGTAGAGAATCTCGGCCTCCGCAAGGCCACGTCGTCTTGCCATTGTAGTTTCAACGACGGAAATTCGCGAAAATAAACTGTAAGCTCACGTCAGGCTGTCACGTAAGCTGGCGTCAGGACTGCCTCAAGCTCTCTCGGTTTGACAGCGGAAAAGATATACTTGTCAGTATGCTTCCTTAAGGGCGGCGCGCCTGACATCTGCTGTCGTGTAAGACAACTACGAGGTGCATTCAAGTTCTAAGGCCTCCTATTTTTTTTTTCTAACTAACTACTCACCCGAAATCGATGAAACTGGCGTTACTTCTCGACGTAATCGCCCTGCAGACGTACACATTTTTCACAACGCTGACGCCATGATTCCATGGCATCGGCGAAGGCTTCTTTAGGAGTCTGTTTTGACCACTGGAAAATCGCTGAGGCAATAGCAGCACGGCTGGTGAATGTGCGGCCACGGAGAGTGTCTTTCATTGTTGGAAAAAACCAAAAGTCACTAGGAGCCAGGTCAGGTGAGTAGGGAGCATGAGGAATCACTTCAAAGTTGTTATCACGAAGAAACTGTTGCGTAACGTTAGCTCGATGTGTGGGTGCGTTGTCTTGGTGAAACAGCACACGTGCAGCCCTTCCCGGACGTTTTTGTTGCAGTGCAGGAAGGAATTTGTTCTTCAAAACATTTTCGTAGGATGCACCTGTTACCGTAGTGCCCTTTGGAACGCAAAGGGTAAAGATTACGCCCTCGCTATCCCAGAACATGGACACCATCATTTTTTCAGCACTGGCGGTTACCCGAAATTTTTTTGGTGGCGGTGAATCTGCGTGCTTCCATTGAGCTGACTGGCGCTTTGTTTCTGGATTGAAAAATGGCATCCACGTCTCACCCATTGTCACAACCGACGAAAAGAAAGTCCCATTCATGCTGTCGTTGCGCGTCAACATTGCTTGCCAACGTGCCACACGGGCAGCCATGTCGTCTGTCTGGCACCCACCTGGATGACACTTTTCGCATTTTCAGGTCGTCATGCAGGATTGTGTGCACAGAACCCACAGAAATGCCAACTCTGGAGGCGACCTGTTCAACAGTCATTCGGCGATCCCCCAAAACAATTCTCTCCACTTTCTCGATCATGTCGTCAGACCGGCTTGTGCGAGCCGGAGGTTGTTTCGGTTTGTTGTCACATGATGTTCTGCCTTCATTAAACAACTGTCGCACCCACGAACGCACTTTTGACACATCCATAACTCCATCACCACATGTCTCCTTCAACTGTCGATGAATTTCAATTGGTTTCACACCACGCAAATTCAGAAAACGAATGATTGCACGCCGTTCAAGTAAGGAAAACGTCACCATTTTAAGTATTTAAAACAGTTCTCATTCTCGCCGCTGGCGGTAAAATTCCATCTGCCGTATGGTGCTGCCATCTCTGGGACGTATTGACAATGAACGCGGCCTCATTTTAAAACAATGCGCATGTTTCTATCTCTTTCCAGTCCGGAGAAAAAAAATCGGAGGCCTTAGAACTTGGATGCACCTCGTATTAGCAGTGCCCCAGACAGCAGCGTAGGATGGAGAAGGGGGTCTTGCCCACCATATAAAATTTTACTCTGTGACTTCCCAGTGTCACTTCAGGTCTACATGTCGTCAGTCCGTAGAAAAATGAAAGCCGCCGTGATTTAAAGCGTCGCCTTACCTCCGAATCCTTTGTATTTCACATTCTTTTTGCCACAAAGTGTAGTAATATATTCCAACATCTCGTGAATAGCGCCGAGGCACGCCCAGTAACTATTTAGAGTCTGAAAACCGGTGTTACTGAGTTCAAACCGCATGAAAATGCATATGGGTCAAAAATGAGCCACATGGTATTACTTGTATAACAGCTAAATTTTTCATACTTCTAGGTGGGCTAGGGGGATGAAATTTTGCTAAGTCGTACAACCCCATAAATGATGAAAAGTCACTGGAGCATTTGGCCCTGCGTTGGTTATGAAGGGCATAAGGTCCTCGAGAAACCCTCATGGGTCAAAATTGATCCACATGGTACTTGTACGGTTAACATGTGAAATCCCGAAAATTCCGTAGTTTTTAACAAGAGAGCGATTCATCTTTGTAATCTCGTTAAGAGAACATATCGGTTAAAAGTACTACAGTATTATACTACATATACCAGTATTGAAAATAACTAAACACTATTGCAGTTGTGATAACTTACATTCTTCATAGATAAGTAACATTTCTACCTTCTTTTAGTTGTTGGAAATTGTACACACACAATGCATCGACTGAAGACGGTTGAATAAATGACAGGTGTGCATTTTCTTAGTGTTTTCATTTGTTTATTTTCAACTCCAACAATCAGACGACTTACTATTTCCGATGTGTATGTATTGTGTGTTAGTACAGTAGAGTCAGTCAGTGTGTTGTTAGGTTTTTGAAAACCTTATGTTTACTTGATTGGTACACTGTGATACAGTTTTCAACAGGTGTTGAGGAGAGGAAGAGAATTACCGAATAAAAATGTTGGGTGCCATTTAAAAAGACGTACTGTTCTTCACCATCTTTGTAACGAACAAAGAATAGAAGCAATAATGCTGGTTGAAATCCACTTGACAATTAAACAAGATTTGCTTGAAACGTTTTTTTGCTTCTGGACAAAAATTTATTTTAGGTGGTCATGATAAATGGGACACACTTATGTATACACTACAAACATAATCACTTTTTCTGTGGGTGCAACAACAGTATATTGATATCTCAAGTACAATGAACATCATCGGTGAATGCATTTCAGCCATTTCAATTCATTTCTCTAAAATTGAATACAGGTTATCGCCGAAGCATGCAACCATTTGAACAATAGATAACTTTAAAAAATGCTGGAGAAGGTCAGCGATCAAAAATAGAATATTTGAAATTAATCATAAAACACTCTAAATCGGAAAGGCACGTGTCTTGCAAGTTGCCCGGTTTCCACCATCATTTGATGATCTTCAGACCTTCAAAACTGTTATATGATACAGGATATAAATTAGAGGGGCACACAAAAATTACGAGACATACTCATATTGATGGACGGTGGCTATACGTAGAGCAGGAAATGCTGAACGATGAGAGTCGCCGTTCCGTAAATACTGGAGGCTCTACCTACAGCTGACAGCACGACGTCAACGTTAGCCAATCAGATATGAATCGAAAGAATTATCTACAAAAAGATATAATTGTTAATAAATGCAACGTCAAAATTACGCAGAATAATTTTATAATAAAAAAGAAATAGCTTATTAATGCAGATACTGCTGAATACGCATCTTAAGAACTTTAAAAAGGAAACAAATAAACATCGTATTCGTTGTGTACAGGTTGCCCTCTAGGAGCATGTTAGAAAAATAACTATGATGTTGTTGGTTTCTATGGAATCATGGACGCCGTTCCCAAGATGGGAGCAGGGCGATTTCCAGAAAAATGGCAATGAATATCGGTAGGTGATGTCAAGCAGACGACATTCCACAGATGTCCGAAGTAGTTGGTTACTATGGAGATGGCAGACGCTGATAATGGGCGGTAACCATTGAAGCGGTCACAAACATCGATAAATGAAGCCTACCAGAGAACGCAGAATGCAGTCACACTATGTAAATAAGCGGTATCTCTTAATTTGTATCGATGTACACTGAAGAGCCAAAAAAACTGGTACACCTGCCTATCGTGTAGGACCCCGACGAGCCCGCAGAAGGGCCGCAACATGACGTGGTATGGACCCGACTAATGTCTGAAATAGTGCTGGAGGGAATTGACACCATGAATCCTGCAGGTCTGTCCTGGACATCGATGGATGATCAGACAGGATGTTTGCGTTGAAGCGGTCACAAACACCAATAAATGACACCTGTCAGAGTCGTATCTAGAAGTAACAGGGATCACATATCACTCTAACTGCACACTCCACAGAACATTATAGAGCCTCCGCCAGCTTGAACTGTCCCCTGCTGACATGCAGGTTCCATGGTTGCCTCCATTCCCATACACGTCCATCCGCTCGATACATTTCGAAACGAGACTCGTCCGACCAGGCAACATGTTTCCAGTCACCAACAGTCCAATGTCGGTGTTGAGCCCAGACGAGGCGCGAAACTTTGTGTCGTGCAGTCATCAAGGATACAGGGAAGGGGGGGGGGGAATTCGGCTCCAAAAACCTACATCGACGTGAATGGTTCACACGCTGGCACTTGTTTATGGCCCAGCATTAAAATCTGCAGCAATTTGTGGAAGGGTTGCACTTCTGTGATGTCGGACGATTCTGTTCTGTCGTCATTGTTGCCGGTCTTGCAGGGTCTTTTTCCGGCCGCAGCGATGTCGGAGATTTGATGTTTTACCGCATTCCTGATATTCACGGTACACGGGAAAATCCCCACTTCATCCCTACCGTGGAGATGCTGTGTCCCATCGCTCGTGCACTGACTATAACACCACCTTCAAACTCACTTAAATCTTGACAACTGCCATTGTAGCAGCAGTAACCGATCTAACAACTGCGCCAGACACTTCTCCTATATAGGCGTTGCCGACCGCAGCGCCGTATTCTGCCTGTTCACATATCTCTGTATTGGAACACGCATGCCAAACCAGTTTCTTTGGCGCTACAGTGTATATCAAATAGTTGATGGGCATAATTTGGTAGCAAATGGTATTAGAACTGTGCTGCGCAGGGCTGCCCTCTACGGCAGTTGACTGTCGTCATTAGTGGTTCCTGCTCCGTGTACAGCCATTGTTCATCAATATGGGTATATCTATGTTTTTTTAATTTTTCAGTTAATTTTATGTCCTGTTTATGTACCATCTAATTTATAAACTCTGTCATCTTACAGTTTTTAAGATCTGAAGATGATCACGTGACGCTCGAAATCTGTTACCTTGATTAAATGTGCCTTTGCGATCCAGACTGTTGCATAATTAATTCCAATTAGATAATTTATTTGATAGTGGTGTCGGAAGTAAAATGTTCATAGCACTCTACATCCCACTGTCAGGAGTTTGTGAAAAAAGAAGACCGTTATGTACATGTTTACCATTTATGCTTTGACAGTAACGAATCCATGGCACAATGCGTTGCACGATCTTCTACAATGTCTGTTGCGAAAGTTCGCTGAGTATCAATGTACTGCTGTCTTTGAGGGCAGCAAGAATCCATAGTTTCTTCCTGTAGATATTGGTCTTCAGAAAAAAAAATCAGCGGCCAAAAATCGTCTTGATGAAAACGCAGTTCATTGCTTTACATAGTCGATAATGGTCTTAGAAAAGTGTTTATAATTAATATACCAAACGTTTTATTTGTATTTGACAACCTTTGGGTGCACTACCTTTGGGAAGCGCTGTAGTACCATCTAAAAATGTCGTACTCAGTCCGCAGCTCGTGTTCGTTCGGTAGCGTTCTCGCTTCCCCCGCCTGGGTTCCCGGGTTCGATTCCCGGCAGGATCAGGGATTTTTTTCTGCCTCGTGATGACTGGGTGTTGTGTGATGTCCTTAGGTTAGTTAGGTTTAAGTAGTTCTGAGTTCTAGGGGACTGATGACCATCGATGTTAAGTCACATAGTGCTCAGAGCCATTTTAACCATTTTGTCGTAGTCGGCCGAAGTCGATCGCCTTGCGATCACAGACTTATGTGGGATTACGTTCAAGGGCCAGCCCTGCGTTTGGTCTGCACGTAAGATGGCGTCGCAAGCCAACAATGTCAATAAAGGGAAACAAAACACGAGAAACCAAAACGATGTCTTGCAGAGAATAATAAAAAGCGTAAAACAGGTATCATTTGTTCTCATTACCGTTGCTGAAGCGGGAGAAATATGACTGCCGTACTCCACAGTTTGTGGAAAAATTTGTGGTAAGATATTATGGGACCAAACTGCTAAGGTCATGTGTCCCTAAGCTTACATCTTACTTAATCTAACTTAAACTAGCTTACGCTAAAGACAACACACACACACGCACACACACACACACCCAGACACACACACACACATGCTCGAGAGAGGACTCGAACCTCCGACAGAGGGAGACGCACTGATCGTGACATGGCACTGTAGACCGCGCAGCTACCCCGCACGCCTCACAGTTTGTGATACTGTAGTAAGCGGTGCGTATATATTACATCACGCAATACCTTTCTTTTCAGTATAATCTGCTTTTCTTATAATTTCATTACGTTCTTTGTAAATTTGGTGGGCACCAATAACTTTACAGTGGTTTAGTGATAGTTAATAGACTCGGCCGTTGGTGGCCGAGCGGTTCTGGCGCTACAGTCTGGAACCGCGCGACCGCTACGGTCGCAGGTTCGAATCCTGCCTCGGGCATGGATGTGTGTGTTGTCCTTAGGTTAGTTAGGTTTAAGTAGTTCTAAGTTCTAGGGGGACTTATGACCTCAGCAGTTGAGTCCCATAGTGCTCAGAGCCATAGTTAATAACTAATAATAGCATTAATTTAGCGTCGACAGCCGCAGTAAAAGTGGAAAATCAAATTATCTAGAACAAGAGTGTTGGAAAATGAAAAGACCAGTGTCTACAAAAATTTTGTAATCCATAACAAATCTTGAAATCTACAAAAATTTAAAACTTTAATGACAGCCCACGTCATATTTAGAATGAGCAAATCCGCTCTAATCGGATGCGGTTTTTATATACTTTTCAAAATTTGTTGTAGACACAGTTCCTTTCGTTTTCCAAGGCTTTTGTTTTAAACAATATGATTTGGCACCGTTGTTGCACTTCTATAAGTAGTGTGTCTCTGAATACAAATATCCATTTTGCAGAGAAATTGTATCTTATTCGCATTCTCACATATCTTTACCTTTTCTACTGACAGTAATTATACTGTACTTTTATGGCCCTTGGCAAATACTCCTGTTTGGCATCGGTATTGTAAATACAGACCTTTCCGTGTTCCAATCCTTCATTCTACATAATGTAATTTGTTACAGGTGCTATAACACCTCCTTGGTCCATTAAATTCCCATCCTCCCCTCCTCCCCCTCTGTCCCGCCTGCCCCTACCGACCAACTCCATTGCCCCTTCTTGCAATGAACACTGTCACATTATTGTTACTATACTGCGAATAGTCTGTATCTCAACACGAAATCCAGTTTGCGTTGGCCGGCCGGTGTGGCCGAGCGGTTCTAGGCGCTTCAGTCTGGAACCGCGCGACTGCTACGGTTGCAGGTTCGAATCCTGCCTCAGGCATGGATGTGTGTGATGTCCTTAGGTTAGTTAGGTTTAAGTAGTTCTAAGTTCTAGGGGACTGATGACCTCAGATGTTAAGTCCCATAGTTCTCAGAGCCATTTGAGCCATTTGAACCAGTTTGCGTTGTATTTGTATTCTATTGTAATTTATATGTTTTTAATCTTTTTATACTAACATTTTTACTTTTAGAATGAGATTTTCACTCTGCAGCGGAGTGTACGCTGATATGAAACTTCCTAGCAGATTAAAACTGTGTGCCCGACCGAGACTCGACTCGGGTCCCGAGTTCGAGTCTCGGTCGGGCACACAGTTTTAATCTGCCAGGAAGTTTCATTTTTACTTTTCTTGAAAAGGTTTGCTTACTTGTAACATTTCCCATTTCTTTTCTTTCTTGTATTTCTATACGCTTAGCATTTTTGTAAAGACACTCACCGTATATCTTAGTTTCCTTACAAGCTGATAACAATCAATATGGCTCTGTTAATTCGTTTTTTTTAAATTTGCATTGTGCAGTGCAGACAACTCAGCAACAATGTGTACTCCGCAACAGAAAGCACATTGCGTTAATTGGCTTGTGAAAACTGAGTCAGTTATAACAATGCAGCGTAATTTTAGACGTCAGTATGGTGGTGAACCACCTACAGCAAAAACTATGTCATTGGCTAAAGTCTCTCAAGAAAACCGGTGGTGTTTTAAAAGCAAAATCACCAGGTAGACCGAGAATTTCTGAAGATGTTAATGAACACATCCGTGTTTCGTGTGTTCAGAGCCCAAAGAAGTCATTGACCAGACATAGTCTACAATTAGGAGCACCTAAAGGCACTGTGTATGATGCTGTGCGTAAAAGACTTAAGTTGCTTGCCTACAAATTGCAACTGTTACATGAAATAAAACCTACTGATAATATCGAGAGGTATGAGTTTGCTGTTCACTTTCTACACAGAATTGACAATGATGTCAGTTTTTTAAAAAATATTCTCTTTTCTGATGAGGCTACTACATTTCATGTCAGTGGAACATTAATCGTCATAACCACAGAATTTGGGGGGCAGAGCATCCACATGAGGTTATTCTGCATCAACGTGACTCTCCCAAAGTTAATGTCTGGTGTGGTTTGATGGAAGATCGTGTGATTCGCCCTTTCATTTTTGTAGAAAAAACAATAAATGGGGACGTTTACTGTGCCATGTAGACAGAGTACGTCTTTTCCCAAATGGATGATATTGAGGCAGAAGAAGGGCTTGTGTTTTTCCAACAAGATGGCGCCCCACCTCATTACAGTAACCATGTGCGTTCGGCTCTTGACACTCGCTTTGCAGGTAGATTGATAGGCAGGGCTGGCTCAATACCTTGACCACCACGAAGTGCAGACTCAACCCCACTGGACTTTTTCTTTTGGGGCCACATAAAAAATGTTGTGTGCAATGAAAAGATCAGAGACATCGTCGTGGCTGTTGGGACAGTTACACCTGAAATGTTGGTAAATACATGGCGAGAATAGGAATATCGTCTCGATATATACAGAGCATCAAATGGATCCCACATGGAAGTCTACTAACATTAAACAAAACTTGAAGGTATTCTCTTTCATGACATGTGCTTAGTGATGTAATTTTTCATTAATTTCCCGATTAAATTTACACTTAAAACTAGGGAGTTCTTTTTCAAACACCCTGTATACATTGGGAACAGCGACGATGTATAGCGCCTTTGTTGCCTCAAGTGCCGTTCTGCCAGCTGATGGCAGCCAATATGGCTTCGTTTATTGATTTTTATTTTACATGTTTAATTCTGTAACTATTTTGTTGTCGAACTATTATTGTGTATGTATGTCTATTATTCTTCATAAACAAAATTCACTGCCAATCTTTACTATGTACGGCGCCACATTTCCCACTATTCTGCCAGCTGACGACAGTTACTGGGGTTTGTTCTTCACTGTCCTCGTTTAAAGAAATATTTTTCCGTGTTTCTGACTGTTATAATTTTATCATGTACATCTTGCTGTTGTATTTTTATCATTTAATTTATGGATCACGTTGTCAATTACGACGAAGAATGGCCCTAGCATCACTACCATACTGCCATATGGTGTGAAAGTTCACCCAAGTTTCATGTTAAGTTTTTTTCACTAGTCTGCTTATAGTCGTTACATACACATCTTGTAACCTTTATATCTACGTGCAGCATGTTGCTCCTAGATACGCTTTTGCCTGAAGTACATTGTGTGTACAACTGAGAGTTTCTATTCTGTTTTGTAATTTCCATGTATCTTTGCTATTTTTATCAGATATGTGAAGATGACTAAGTCTGGAACGTATCACATTACGAGCAATAAACTCATTTTGTTTTTGAAGCATGACATTTCCATAATCCAGTCTGAATTCAGTACTACTGTTCAGAACTGATGAAAACTAGGATAATAAGGCTACACACATATATATATATATATATATATATATATATATATATATATAAAGAGTGGAAATATGGATTAATAGAAATTTTGTAGAAAAGTTTCTATAAAGCCCGTAGTTGCATAAGCAAAGTGACGTGAAGTGTATATGTAGCTATAAAATGAACAATATTCTAGCCATGGAGGAAGAAGAAAATGTACAGCGAAATGTAAAGGGAAAATGGCTCCTTATCTACGGACGTAAAGTTGAAAGGCCTGCAGAAAGATTTCTCCTCAGTTTATTATATACTGACGATGCTGCGATTTTCCTACAGATACCTAAACTCCTGAAAATGATATCATTTTAATATGAAAATGTGCTTCAACTCAAAAAGAAACTGACCATCTAATATTTAATAAGTAAATTTAACGCATATCTGAATACAGAAAATTAATTGTCACGACTGTAATCATTTCTGTATATAGGTGAAGATGGCTGAAAATTCCCAGTGACTTACTAGAGATGTCCTAGGCTATCACCTAGAACACCCGAATAAACCAGCGGTAGTTAACTATTAGCTAGGAAACGGTCCTCAGCATCTTTAATAGAAATCCTTCTTTTCTACAGGTATACCAAAAGAGACGCAAATTGGACATATGGAAGGCCAAGAAATTTTTCAAGTGTATACTCTCAATTAAATGAGACTGAATACGTTAGTTATCCCAATATTTTTGAAAAATAATTGGACCCTAAGGGAACAACACCCACAGGTAAAACAGTAGGAGACTTCGGTTGATAGTATCTTAGGAAAATGCAATCAATCTATAAACAATATTACTTACATCGCGCTCTTCCGACCCATCCTAGAACAGTGTTCAAATACGTTGGATTAACAGAGAATAATGGATGTACAGAAAGGAGGGGAGCACGACTTGTCACATGTTTGTTTGATTTACGTGAGAGCTTAAAGGCGCTTGCCAAACAGAACTGGTAGACACTAGAAGTAAGATTCCAACTCTTAAGTGAAAGTCTACTTACAAAGTTTCATGTTACAGTATTAGCTATGAAATTTAGGAGTGTACTATAGCTCGCCTCGAAGCAAGAGCGAAGACATTGCAGCCCGAACATAGGGCTTTAAGTTATTATTGTTGTCGCTCTCCATACACTAATGGAACAGTAGAAAAGCACACCACTTGGTTCTATGGAAACTACCCTCTGCCATTAACGTTAGAACGACTTGCACAGTATGGATGTAGATAAAGGTGCAGACTTATTACAAACCCTCTTTGTAGTATTATATATGTTAGAGATATTTGTGAGAAAATCTGACTAATACATATCACACCACCCTTAAACCTATGTTTGTTTCTATTTGTTGTTATGGCTGAATCCCCCTGAAAGCGGAAATGAAACAGAAGTTGAAACGTGGGGACTTAGGGAAAGCAGGAAAAGGTGTGGACAGGGTCTAATCAGTTACCATTGGTTTCACAGTAAACACGTACACTTTATTTAAGGAAATAATTTTTTAAAAACAATCATTTACACAAGCTACACTGACGGCTAAAAGTGTTGGCAGCTGTGCTACATTTACAAGCAATTTTAGAACATAGAACTAGATGTTATGTCATGATCGCAAGGATAGATCTGACCTAAACTCGATGGAATTGCGAAAAATGAGGACCTAATAGGGATAAATTGACCGAATACATACCCAAATGCGGTGAAATTGAGGAAGTACTTTGCTATCTTCTGGTTCGCTCTGAACAATTTGTATATGGGACCAAGTATGTGGCAACAGGAGGAATCCGGGAAAATGTGGACATTGAAACGTAGGGAATAAGAGGGGGCAGTCAATTTTTTCCCATTGAGGCAGCATTACACTGTATCTCTATTGAGGTACCAGTAATACACGCGAGTTGACTGCTGTATTTGATGCTTTTCGGGGTGACAGAGAACGATTAATTTCTAAACTTACTTCCATCTGCGTTAAAGGATAACAGACAGTGGACCAGGTGATCGATTGTAATGGAGTTGTAACGAGGTACGATTTAATGGCTGACAGATTCATTCTAGAGAAGGTTAAGTTGATGGAGGTTAATTTTTTTCCCAGTGTTCTGCCCAATGCATCAGTCACGTGACATAGCCTGCGTTCTACTCGGATACAGCTACGTGTTCCTTATGTGCTTTAAAACACTGTCTTCTTGCGATCGTTAACGTTAAACCTGTCGGTCATCAGAGGACTTCCATCTCGTGTGTGAAGAAACTTGACACACTCCTCTAAACAAGCTTTGATTTATGCGATCGCCCCTGTCGGATCTTGTGTGTAAAATCGAGACTTCACCGTCATAACTAAGTTATCGCTATGAGCTTGTGACGCGATACAATCCCCGTGTACACATTTGATCGACAGATGTTGTGTTTACAGATTTAGTGGCGGAATAACTTGTAATTTTCGCATGTCGGACGCTGCTGCTGTGCGTTTATATGTTTCCTTGTAGCATGTATCCCCAGCTACCATCATTTTACACAGGCCTGATGCAGGCATGGTATAATTTGTTAACTGTGGTCGGATGTCAACAGTGGATACAATACATCTCCGCAAAGCTATATTGTGCTCGTATGATGCAAAGTAAATGTTTTACGGAAGTAATTTTTTCGTTTTACTATTCGATAAGCTAGTTCAGCGTCGAGAAACTGTGAAGAAGGATGTATGTCTGATAGGGCGGAAAGGTATTCGATCTAACATTATAGCCTGTTTTTAAACGCAGAACGTTGTAGTCTTAGGAGTGCGTGTAGTTTATGTTCTCTCTCTCATCAATTCCTTCCGGGTACAGTTCCTAGACACTAGAACAATAATTTAGAGTTGACAGCTTCGTCGATTTAGCTAAAAACGTGTCGAAATAAATTTGTCTCGAGCTCCATCGTGTACAAAAATAACTCTTTTCTTGTTCTTCTTAACTGTATGCTGTTACATTACGGCGCTTTGAAATCTGTTACTATACATCGATAAGGAGTGCTAAACTCCTCGACATGGTCACATCTCAAGAAATCTCGTGCACTTGGACGAGTTAGGACGCGGAAAGCTCTATTCATTCACGAGACGTGGAGTGTAGCGGTCTTTTTCTGATCGCTTGGAGATCAGTTCTCTAACGGTGCTGCAGGGCGGGTTGGTCAATGACTGTGTGAGGATGGTCTTTTACCCTAAGACGGGGAGAATGCTCTATGACTCCCATCCGCAGAGAGATGGATCGTAAATTAAGTACTATGCTCGAGGTCTTAGAAATATGTAGAGCGCTGTCTGGTATACTTCGATGATTTATGTGTTCGAGAATTAACTTAGAATAGGCGTACTGAGTAGTCATCTAGCCATGTTCGCAACGATACTCCCAAAGTAGAGAATGGATTGTTTAGCTATGATACTCAAATTGGGGAAACATGCTGTCACATGATTGGCCGGTGTTGGAGTTACTGTAAAATTCTTCACGATATCAAGTGTGTTGCTTAAGGGGCTCCGGAACGCCCTATACTTGCAATGTTAAAATAACGCTTATAAATTACATCTTTCCTCACAAAGTATTTGAGGTAGGAAGTTGAACTTTTTACAGATTATTTATTGGAATATGGGCTACAACTTAACACAGGGATTTTACAAAATTTTAGTTCAGTTATTAAAGATGATTTTTTTTTCAATTGTAATGAAAATTCACAACATTTTTTTGCAATTTTTTATTTATATATTCAAAAATATACAGTTTTTTGGAAAAAGGCTGTGTTAAATTATGCAGAAGGTATTGTGTAACATTTACTGAAAGTTTGAAACAAATATGTTTGGAAGATCCTTAGAAAACATGTAATTAGTATGAGAAAATAAAAGTTTTAGGAATCGAGCGACAAAGATTGGATTAACTTTTTAGTGCATTCCAGGTCCATAGGATGGATTATCTTCATCCTCTGCAAACTCCTCCTCCAGCTTCCTCTTGTTCCTCCTCCTGTTTACTCTTGCTTGTATTTCTAGACTCTTTACAGCCCTGTCTGCAGCCCGAAGGCGTTCCTTGTCTAAAGCAAGCATCGCTCGTACCATGTTAGAACCCATCTTCATTCCCATATTTCTAAATACCTTGCACCTTACAATGTTGCCATCATTGAAAGTCGCAACAGCATCATACACACCAAAGTGAAGTGTTTCTATTCCAACAAATACAGTCTTGGGGATTCTCGACCATATAACACTATTTACACTTTCATTGGGGTTTTGAGTTTTTCCCTGAATACACTTTTTCAACAGTTCAGGTGCTGCTAAGTCTCTGAAAATAGGTTTTATCACCTCCATTATTGCATGAGGCAGACTATGCTTATGAGTGTACACTTCACCAGTTAGCAATCCTTTGTTATATTTACACCAACTGTCTTCTTCTTTGGGACACAAGCTATGTTGGGGATTTTCATCGTCTTTATTGTTTACAGTAATAACACATACCTTTGGCTTTCCAACATTTCTCCTTTTCTTAAAAGCCTTCAGAGGATTTCTAATAACTTTACTTTTACTCATTATTACACTTCAACAAAACAGAGACTCAAGAAACAGAATTAATTACGAATATTTTCGAGATAACGACAGAGTAAATAAACATGAAACAATCGACAATCACACCAGCGATATATATTGAACCATCACAGGTTAGCCACAACACATACTTTATTTCACATCACTAAAATGTACCTGATGAATACGGACGTTAATAATAACACCATTTGACAGCAGTTTAACAGCGCCACAGTGGGTCACGCCCATGTAGAACACATTTCAAAAAAAATTTAAAAATAGTTTTAGTCTTCGGAATTGAATAAATTATATATCTATTAAAAGATAATAGTCTGCAGATTCAGAAAACGCAAAAAAGTAAAAATTGAACTTTTCATGATTTTGAGCCTTTCCGGAGCCCCTTAATACACTCCTGGAAATTGAAATAAGAACACCGTGAATTCATTGTCCCAGGAAGGGGAAACTTTATTGACACATTCCTGGGGTCAGATACATCACATGATCACACTGACAGAACCACAGGCACATAGACACAGGCAACAGAGCATGCACAATGTCGGCACTAGTACAGTGTATATCCACCTTTCGCAGCAATGCAGGCTGCTATTCTCCCATGGAGACGATCGTAGAGATGCTGGATGTAGTCCTGTGGAACGGCTTGCCATGCCATTTCCACCTGGCGCCTCAGTTGGACCAGCGTTCGTGCTGGACGTGCAGACCGCGTGAGACGACGCTTCATCCAGTCCCAAACATGCTCAATGGGGGACAGATCCGGAGATCTTGCTGGCCAGGGTAGTTGACTTACACCTTCTAGAGCACGTTGGGTGGCACGGGATACATGCGGACGTGCATTGTCCTGTTGGAACAGCAAGTTCCCTTGCCGGTCTAGGAATGGTAGAACGATGGGTTCGATGACGGTTTGGATGTACCGTGCACTATTCAGTGTCCCCTCGACGATCACCAGTGGTGTACGGCCAGTGTAGGAGATCGCTCCCCACACCATGATGCCGGGTGTTGGCCCTGTGTGCCTCGGTCATATGCAGTCCTGATTGTGGCGCTCACCTGCACGGCGCCAAACACGCATACGACCATCATTGGCACCAAGGTAGAAGCGACTCTCATCGCTGAAGACGACACGTCTCCATTCGTCGCTCCATTCACGCCTGTGGCGACACCACTGGAGGCGGGCTGCACGATGTTGGGGCGTGAGCGGAAGACGGCCTAACGGTGTGCGGGACCGTAGCCCAGCTTCATGGAGACGGTTGCGAATGGTCCTCGCCGATACCCCAGGAGCAACAGTGTCCCTAATTTGCTGGGAAGTGGCGGTGTGGTCCCCTACGGCACTGCGTAGGATCCTACGGTCTTGGCGTGCATCCGTGCGTCGCTACGGTCCGGTGCCAGGTCGACGGGCACGTGCACCTTCCGCCGACCACTGGCGACAACATCGATGTACTGTGGAGACCTCACGCCCCACGTGTTGAGCAATTCGGCGGTACGTCCACCCGGCCTCCCGCATGCCCACTATACGCCCTCGCTCAAAGTCCGTCAACTGCACATACGGTTCACGTCCACGCTGTCGCGGCATGCTACCAGTGTTAAAGACTGCGATGGAGCTCCGTATGCCACGGCAAACTGGCTGACACTGACGGCGGCGGTGCACAAATGCTGCGCAGCTAGCGCCATTCGACGGCCAACACCGCGGTTCCTGGTGTGTCCGCTGTGCCGTGCGTGTGATCATTGCTTGTACAGCCCTCTCGCAGTGTCCGGAGCAAGTATGGTGGGTCTGACACACCGGTGTCAATGTGTTCTTTTTTCCATTTCCAGGAGTGTATTACAGTACATCGGCGGTGTCTTTTCCATGGCATCCGTGCATTGGTGCGCTGTTGGTTAGCACACAATGATAGACTGATAACGCTTGTTTGAGCTGGGGAAAAAGTTTCGTGGATGGGAGACAACTTCTGGGGGTTGCTAGCAGTGAAACAGTAATCGCGTGCACGAGTGCAAAATGAGGAATCACCCGAAATGGAACGCGGAGCCGTCATCTATTCCGTTACTGTGACATATGGTTTTAAATATAGAGGTCGTGAACCCCTTTTGAACAGTAGTTTGGAAGCTCTCCACAACGCAGCCAAACTCTTCTAGTTCCCTTATCTTGTAACTGTCTTTCATTTAAAATCATCCAGTGTTATGCTATCGGCCGTAAGAATATGATTTACACCGTGCGATGTCTAGATTTCTGTGATTGGCCGTGGATCGGAGCGCCTTAATGTCAGTTTAGAACCTGACACAGCCTTGGAAGTCGTGGCACAAAAAAAAAAAAGGAAAATGTTTGGCGTTGTACAAAAGCCTGTTAGAAAACTATGTTTTAAACAAATAAACAGGACAAGAGGGAGCGTGTCATACGATCATTCGTCTAGAGTATGGGTGATTAGACTTTAAAGTGGCCTCTGCATTGCCTGTGAATATTTAATAGGATCGTGTCCACATAGGCATCTGCAATAGCAGTAGCAGTTTGAGGTGAGAGATTGGGAACGCCTTTAGTAATGCTTGAATGGCTGCACTCTGCGCTATTCTGGGGAAGTATTGTGAAATCTGTTTCTTCACGCTGGAGGTCCACCGCGGTTATGCGTCATTGCATCCGCATCGACACATAGATGACTTGTAAATCGTATGAGCTTTTGTAGTGCGTAATTTTTCTATGTTGGGAGGGCAGAGAATAACGATGATAGCATGTTTGGCTGATTGATTTGAATGGACAGAGATCTGTAGTACTTGTATCTAGTTTGGGGACGTACCACATTGCGCGCATTTCAACCGAATGCTCAAAACACGATCCTGTTGCAATAACTCAGGTCGTTCTGTTTCTACACGGGTTGCAGAAGGTGGTGGATATGTCTTTCTCCGACTTCTGCTCAGTTCCGACTTAAATTGGAGCGAACACTTATGGAAAGCTGTAGAAATGGGTGCGAATTCAAGATGTCTAGGGTGTGACTAAAACCAGGTTCTAATTTTACTGTAGCAGACACGTTCGAGGAAGCTGCCTCGTTTAGAGATATGAGAGTGCAAGAAATATGATTGACTTGTGAGTGTCAGCCTATGCATGTATGTGCTTGAATGGAAAGACCTCATTCAAAATGATGGACATAATTTCTAACATATAGCGTAACACTAGAGATCTGGGAAGCTAGTGTACATTTTTTCTCCTTAGGACCTCAATTGGAACATCATCTACTACTAGTACTACTGATTGTTCTCCTTCTCAATCAGTCATCGCCTATAACTCGGCAGATAATTCGCGGAACCTCTGATATGGTCTCGAGACAGAATGCGTTGCAAATAATACAGAGTTTTCTAGTTGGGGAATTGTGAGGGAGTTGCAAATACGTCTTACGTACCAGGTTCCTTAGCAGAATCACTTCCAAAGTTCATTGATTTTCTGACGATGTTGCATCGCTGGCTGACAATACGTATTCGTACGATCACCTTCACGGTATTTGTCCGGAAAACACTGCCTCATTCAGAGGTAATGTTGTACCTCGATTTGTAAAGAGGGTATAGCATTTAGCATGGATACTTGTGCGCACCTGTAGAACAAAGACCGCTTGTGACAGTAACATGCAGTAGTTGTTGTGATCACGTTTTTTCTTTAACATCTGGTCTGTTACGTCTATGACAGGGTGGTAGGACCCGCGGGAAGAACGTAAGAGACGGATCGTTGATTTTCGGTCAGTATTATTTCTTACTGTAGGCAAACAGTTATTGACGAAGTATTATACATAGTATTAATGCTGGGTGCGTGAGATGTTCGCATTTGAGCATGAGGTTTATAAAGTTTGTTTTTTTGTAAAGGAAATGACTATATCCAGTGGTGAGGTGGGTATGAATTTTGCTTGGAGTGCTGTGATGGCGAAGGGAAGAGTATGTCCAGTAGTAAGGAAGGTACAGATATTTCCATTTCCAGAGCAACAGCCTTCAGCGGGGGTGTATTTCCGATACTTCTCTCATTGCCAAATGCCATTCAATTGACACCGCGATCGTAACATTTAATTGTGAGTATAATGATAGAAGATACATGTGGCCAGTTTTCTAGAATGTTTGGGTGTATGAAAAGTCTGTGGTGGTATTGAATCACGTTCGCCGTTAACGGCAGCATTCTTCCGAATGCAGAGGCCTGTTGGAGTGTTATTCTATCCCATGTAATGTATAAGAGTTAACTTTGCGGTCCTCTACACGACTGAATAGCGAAGTAATACTTAGCATGTGAAGGCCGCTTTCGTGTTCAAGTGGAAATCTGAGAAGATGGTGCGTTTGCGATGGAGCGTTATTGCCTCTCGTGTAAATTGTTGGGTTGACTGCTCCTGCACAAAAAAATGGCTCTGAGCACTATGGGACTTAACATCTGTGGTCATCAGTCCCCTAGAACTTAGAACTACTTAAAACTAACTAACCTAAGGACATCACACACATCCATGCCCGAGGCAGGATTCGAAACTGTGATCGTAGCGGACACGCGGTTCCAGACTGAAGCGCCTAGAACCGCACGGCCACACCGGCCGGCGCTTCTGCACATTTGGCGCATTTATTTAGTTGCCTGTTCTCTAGACAGGAGAAAGACCTTACTTGGCTTGTAAATTGTATGGGTGATTTAGTGGTTTATAGAATGCTGCACGTTTGTAAAGTTTCGGGTTTACGGTAAATAATTTCCGGTGTATAACTTCGGAATTATGATGCGCTAGCGATCGGTAGGCTACTGCTGTGTGCTTGATATCGAGAAGTACGGCGAAAATGATTTAATATTATGGTGAAAATAGGTGTGTTCATGTAATCCCAGAGTCTGGAGATGTCGGTAGAAACGCAAGCAAGCAGGCAGGTCTGGACCAGAAAGAGTAGCGCGTTTGTACCGAGGGGGAACCGATTGTGTCTTTGTACATCAGTTCTGAGAGTCACTTCGATTCACTGAGGGCTTTCTGATGTAAAATGGGTGATTTTGTATGGTGTAGGATATGAATTGTATGTTTACTAGATCGATACTTTCTGATGTAAAATGGGTGATTTTGTATGGCGTAGGATATGAATTGTATGTTTACTAGATCGATACGGTATGCATTGATATATTGCTGAGTTGGAAATCGGTTTCACGCACTAATATTCAAGCTCCTGACCCGGTGGGAGGTGAGTGTAAATGAGTAGGTGTGTTTACGTATTTGATGATATGTATGGCACTTTGCGAGGTTTAGTTGCCTGTGTGAAGTGATGATCAGTGTAAAGTAGTTTATTACCGGTGAATGCTGCGTCTGTACAAAGAAAGAAAAGGCTGATGGTGCTTCGCTAGGACTGGGGAGCACCGTAACACAAAGCGACTATAAGTGTAGGCGTGTGATAATTTTTTCGGGTGCTGTACAGAAATAAAAAATATCTGCACTGTTTGTCTAAAATGTGTATATATTGTATTGTAAAGTTAGTGTGGCTTACATTGTGTAAAATGTATATATATTTCATTGTAAAGTTAGTGTGGTTTATATGACGGCATGACTAGAGATGATGACTGAGTGTCCTATCGTAAGGGACGTATAGATTGAGCAGACTGATAACGATGAGGGTATGAGTGAGAATTTTTAAGTGGAAAATTTTATGCGCTATAAATACTGAAGAACAGTCGTCAAGAGGAGAGATTAACTGTACATTGATTGGTTTCAGACTGCAGCAGCAATAGTAATATTTAATTGTAGTTACAGTGGTAAATATGTTCTTGGCTTGCAATACTCTTGTGAGTTTGGTACGTATTTGATAATGTGGAGACAATTTTGCGGGTTTAACTGTGAATGCAGTTTAGCGATCTGTGTAATATAACGGCTGAAAGCACCAGAAAGAATAGGTGGATGGTGTTTCGATACGGGTGGCATAAGTAATTGGGTGTGTAAATTCCATAAGAGCAAATCAGAATGCTCGATTCATTGAGATCGTTTGTGCTGGGATATAGGGGTCTGTACATAGTAGAGGGAACGTTAGTGTATGTTGAAATCTGGAGGGGAAAGACGGTAGTAGCGCTGGGATGAGTGCATTCGATGTTATTTCCGTAAGGAGGTTCTGTTAGAGTAGGAACTTCAGTGGATAAAAGCTGGAACATATAGAAAGCTAGCGTTAACTGTTTCTGGGAGAATATACAATTCCAGAGAGATCGAGTTGGCTATTATTTTTTTACAAAACCATGTGACGTAAGAATAATATTGGGAACGTTGTTACATGGCGAGCTGTGGCTCAGAAGTTTCGCCTGGAGATGCGGCGTGGTATACACAGCTGAACATGTCACGTATGTTCTGTTAGATGGAAGCAAGCTGCGCTATTCTGTCATCCGCGGTAAAGACAGTGCTGGCCTGAGGTGTCTCGAGTATGGGGCTGCGCCTTGAAGTTCTGTGACGTAGGTGTAAGGGAAACTGTACAGACACAACTTTTGTCTGTGTTCGGAGGCAGCTCACGGCTGCACCCTCGCCCGATTACGTCAGCATATGTGTCTAAGTGAACACGTATTTGAATAGGAATTTTTCAGAAATGAAATATGAATGAGATGACGCCGCTTGCGGGACCCGGGGGGGGGGGGGGGGGGGGGAGGAGGGGGGAGGGCTGTGCGTGGTTTGACAGCTGCACCACATCATTGGCCGCTGTCTGTGCGCCCTACTGAACAGGAATTGGCAGAGGGTGCTTAGGGGCATTGATTGAATTATTTTGCAAGCAGGTGTGCAGGCTGTGCTATGAATTATTTGGACAGTTTACTAGTACTGAGGGTATCTAGACATAACTGTGTTGAATTATTTAGGAGGAATGCGAATGTGTGTGATTAAATTATTTGTGTAAATAAGGAGTTGTTTGCGTGTCTGCCGAGTGTGTATTGTGAGCGCAATTGTAAGATGAAGAGTGTTTTGCCTCAGTGTGATAAGTATATTCGATCTCTAAATAAAATGTTCGAAAGTGAATAGACTGGACTCCTTCCTTACTCTCCCCAGCAATGTAGGGCAGCCTGAGTAATTCTAGCATAATTCTCGCCTCTAGTGACCACCACCTGGGATTAGGTCATAGGAGGGATGACAGTACGACCTGATGGCAGTAATGTGTACTATGTCAGTTGGACAGTAAATCTGGTGGTGGAGACACTGCCTGTAAAACAAAGACTTGTGTTCAGATCTCTTTTCCCGCAATTTTGCCCCACCATCTTGGATGATGTCATGCGCTATGCACATTAGTACATGTTAGTATAGGTTAGTGCACGTTAGTACACGTTAGCCCACCAACATGGGTCGGTAAGGGGGCATGGTGCTGGATTGAGGATCGTGGTGGAGACTTTAAGTATTTGATTCCAAGTCCAGGTGGTTGTGGCATTGGTGAAAATTGATTCCAAGTCCTAGGTTCCATGAAGTCGAATCACGTGACTAATGCAGTAGCCAATAGGAGTGCAGCATTCTAGGAGTGGGGGGTGCTAGTTCATGAATGAACACCGCACTTATAATGGGAAAATGTGGAACTTCTCATTTCATCATTGAATATTTAAATTGTAAATTGACTTATTGAATATGATTAAAATTTAAATAGAATTAAGTACTTAGGTAATTCATAGGTTAGATGAGCGATGTTGGTGTCACTTGTGTTCAGTTAAATTCGTTAGCATATTAACAGAAGACTGTCCGGCGCGAGTATATAAAGGAGCGGGCTTGAGGCTGTGATGTAAGCGGTGGCTCGTTCAAGGGTCGCTGACGCGGCGCATGTCCGGTTATTATAATGCGCATGAGAGAGAGAGAGAGCAGAGGATCTTGTGTGATCACCCAACTTCACGGTAGCGCCCTCTGGTGGCCACGATATGGACTATGTCAGTTGGGCTCTAGAGCTCGCGGTGAACACACTGGGTGCCGTCATCTTGAATACCGGTACTTGCGTAATGATCTGACGTCAGGAGAGCGCCCTCTGGTGGCACCGATATGAACTAAGCCAGTTGGAGTCCAGACCCAGTGGAGAACACACCTGCTTGAATTTGATTAAATAATAAAGACAAGTCCTTTTTCCCGCCATTTTCTTAGGTGTGACGCACTATCCTGATGGAATTTGAACTTCGCCATTTTTCTGGGGGAGGAGGGCGTGGCACTCTCCGCAAAAATTCAAACTTCCCGCCAAAATCCGCCATCTTGATTGATGTCACAGCCAGCATCTTGTATACGTCATCGCCGCCATCTTGGATAACGGTACTTTGTCGGCGTAAGTAGGTTGTTCCAATACTATCGCTAGGCAACGTGAAGGTCATGACTACCTTTAAAATCAAATGTAACCTCATCGCTAGGTGTGACACCTGAGTTAAATATATACTGGGACGTTTCGGCATCTGAATGGTTTCTTCAGTGAGGTAGTTACCTCTTTTATCCATCTCTAGCTGTGGTAGCGCTTTGTCTCTAACGACCTCATCGTAGACAAGACATTAAATCCTGAACTTTCTTCCTTTCATAAACTTCTCCACTGTAAACTTTGGAGACAACATTTTGGTAAGTCATTATTGCCAGGACCCAGCATGTACAAGGATTTGTAATTACATAAGAGTGTACTTATCAGTGACAACTGTATTAGAATCTTATTCCATGAAAACATACTTTGTCTTTTAGAACATTATTTTCATACATCTTCTGTGTAACAACTGAACCATATTAGAGAAATATCAATGGTATCCTCGAAATACTGCATATTTTCCTACCCCCTTTTTAACCTTTGAAATATCATTACAGTGTTCATGATCCTTTCTACAATCGAGTCGGATTAATAAAAGCGGAAAGATGATAATGGGTTAACCTAAGGGCATACTGCGTAGGACTGTCCTCAAAATTTGCTTGAATATCTAAGAGGCAATGAAGGAAGCGAGGGAGTAATTTTCGAAAGAAATGAAAGTGCATTATGAATAGGCACTTGTAATCACGTTGTATCCTTTGGGCTAGATAATACTGTACCAATATCCCTTTTTTGATATTGTTTTATTAGTCAACTAGTTTCGGCTTTCCAGGCCTGTCGCATGAGTGACACCAACTACCACTCGTGAATGTATAAGACGAGGCACAAATGTCTCTGGTTTCGTAGATATTCTAATTTCATGAGCATGTGTGATCTTCAGGTGTGCTACAGCAACTGTCCAGACTGATAGACAGTCTGTAAGACAGAGAAAACGTTTGTGGATCTGTGTTGTTGGACCGTACCAGTCCAGGGAAATAAAACATGGACTAAAGAGAAACTGAAGAAGAAATTACGAACATTGCAAATACAGTTCTATACAGGGATGTTAGATATAAAATGGACAATTGAAATACAGTATGAAGAAATAAGAGATATTATATGCTGAAAATATATAAACAGCTCTCTTTATTGGATTATTGAAGAAGAAGCTTGTTGTTACATACTAATATGCACTTAGCGACTTAATTAAGCTGTGGAAGGTGTGAGGAAAGTGACAAATTGTGAAGTACAGTATAAATTGAAATACAGATCAAACATATATTGGTCATAAAACAAATGGAAAACAGAGGAAAGTCTGCTTCAACTGTCAGAGGTGTAGCTACCATCTACCACATCTTTCATTCGCTCTTCCCGTAAATGTCGACCCTCATTTTGAAATGGGGTCTCACTCATACACAAAAATGCGTGGGTGACTCTTCCTCTCACTCTCACTCTCTCTCACTCTCTATCTCTGTCTGTCTGTCTCTCTCTCTCTCTCTCTCTCTGTCTATGTGTGTGTGTGTGTGTGTGTGTGTGTGTGTGTGTGTGTGTGTGTAGAAGCGTCAATGCAATCATGTGAGTACTCTTCCATCTTGTATATTTGGTTTGCATAAGACGTGAAATTTGTTAAGTAGAAAGCTTGCAACTCGCCTATCACGCTCATAATTCGTTATTACGAAACTTACATGATTCTAGAGACAGGCAGCTTTATACAGTTTGTCTTGATTTTTTCTTTTACCGTCTATGTCCGTTTTTATTGTCTACATAGAATATTTTCGATATTTTCTGTGAACATTTACGCATTTCTGGATGACATATGGCATGAATGGCCATTGATCATCATAAAAGTAGAAAATTAATAAGAACAAGAACTAGTTTTTTAAGATTCGATCCCACAGTCCTTTGAAATTTCTAGATAGATATAATTTTTACCAAGACTGCGTGTTTAGATTTGATACGTTGTTTAGCCGTCCACTTGGTAACGTTTATGTACATATACAGTCACGTAGGAAAAAATTCTATCTTTTATGATTAGGTAAATGAAGAACTGTTGGAAAACCAAATAATACACTCCTGGAAATGGAAAAAAGAACACATTGACACCGGTGTGTCAGACCCACCATACTTGCTCCGGACACTGCGAGAGGGCTGTACAAGCAATGATCACACGCACGGCACAGCGGACACACCAGGAACCGCGGTGTTGGCCGTCGAATGGCGCTAGCTGCGCAGCATTTGTGCACCGCCGCCGTCAGTGTCAGCCAGTTTGCCGTGGCATACGGAGCTCCATCGCAGTCTTTAACACTGGTAGCATGCCGCGACAGCGTGGACGTGAACCGTATGTGCAGTTGACGGACTTTGAGCGAGGGCGTATAGTGGGCATGCGGGAGGCCGGGTGGACGTACCGCCGAATTGCTCAACACGTGGGGCGTGAGGTCTCCACAGTACATCGATGTTGTCGCCAGTGGTCGGCGGAAGGTGCACGTGCCCGTCGACCTGGGACCGGACCGCAGCGACGCACGGATGCACGCCAAGACCGTAGGATCCTACGCAGTGCCGTAGGGGACCGCACCGCCACTTCCCAGCAAATTAGGGACACTGTTGCTCCTGGGGTATCGGCGAGGACCATTCGCAACCGTCTCCATGAAGCTGGGCTACGGTCCCGCACACCGTTAGGCCGTCTTCCGCTCACGCCCCAACATCGTGCAGCCCGCCTCCAGTGGTGTCGCGACAGGCGTGAATGGAGGGGCGAATGGAGACGTGTCGTCTTCAGCGATGAGAGTCGCTTCTGCCTTGGTGCCAATGATGGTCGTATGCGTGTTTGGCGCCGTGCAGGTGAGCGCCACAATCAGGACTGCATACGACCGAGGCACACAGGGCCAACACCCGGCATCATGGTGTGGGGAGCGATCTCCTACACTGGCCGTACACCACTGGTGATCGTCGAGGGGACACTGAATAGTGCACGGTACATCCAAACCGTCATCGAACCCATCGTTCTACCATTCCTAGACCGGCAAGGGAACTTGCTGTTCCAACAGGACAATGCACGTCCGCATGTATCCCGTGCCACCCAACGTGCTCTAGAAGGTGTAAGTCAACTACCCTGGCCAGCAAGATCTCCGGATCTGTCCCCCATTGAGCATGTTTGGGACTGGATGAAGCGTCGTCTCACGCGGTCTGCACGTCCAGCACGAACGCTGGTCCAACTGAGGCGCCAGGTGGAAATGGCATGGCAAGCCGTTCCACAGGACTACATCCAGCATCTCTACGATCGTCTCCATGGGAGAATAGCAGCCTGCATTGCTGCGAAAGGTGGATATACACTGTACTAGTGCCGACATTGTGCATGCTCTGTTGCCTGTGTCTATGTGCCTGTGGTTCTGTCAGTGTGATCATGTGATGTATCTGACCCCAGGAATGTGTCAATAAAGTTTCCCCTTCCTGGGACAATGAATTCACGGTGTTCTTATTTCAATTTCCAGGAGTGTAGTATACAGGTAAATACAAATGATTTATTAGTGTCGTTTTTTTAGTATTTACATATATTTCACAAGCAGTAAAGTAATAAATACAACAAAATAAACAGTCTTCCTCTCTCAGCTTATTTACATAAATATTTATAAATTACATAATACTGTTTCGATTCGGTTAAGCTGAATTGGGCTACGTCCTGTTACTGAGTCGAAGTTGTATGCCACTAATGGGCATCATGACAAAGGAGAAAGGATTGAACTCCATGGGCACCACAGTTTGGTCACAGCGCTGGACCTCATACTTCGACATCAGGTAGGCCAGCCCGATCTTGGTCTGCAGTAAGCCCAGCCGCATGCCTGAAACACCCAACCAACAGTTCTGTTTATGAAAGTCAGTGCAGCACTGTTGTGAGTGTAAAGCGTGCTTGATCGGACTTCATTCGTAAATATCCATGGCACAAGTACCTGAGGTCGTTTCATAGGGCACGACCAGGCAGAGTTTCAAATGACGACGAATAATTGTGCAGGCAACATCGTATTATTAATGTGTTAACTTGTAGACATTATATGGAGAATGGAAATGCGTTTAAATATAAGGGGGTGGTGTTGATTGATTTGGGGAAGGGGACCAAACAGCAAAGTCATCGGTCCCATAAGATTATGGAAAGAGGGGGAAGGAAGTCGACCGAGCCCTTACAAAGGAACCATCCCGAAATTTGTCTGAAGTGATTTAGGGAAATCACGAAAAACTAATTCAAGATGGCCGGACGTGGGTTTGAACTGTCGTCCTCCAGAATGCGAGTTCAGTGTGAAACTCTTTATTATTCAAAAAGAAATCGCCGTAAACAGTTAATATATTTTGTCCACTGCAAAACAAGACGGTCTGCGCCTTCAGGGAAAAATTTTTCCAGTTGCCTACGGAGCCATGATTGTACCCAAGTATGCACCTCTTCATCAGAAGCAAAATGTCGGCCCCGAACTTCTTTCTTCTTCAGGCCTCGTGATGACTGGGTGTTATGTGATGTCATTAGGTTAGTTAGGTTTAAGTAGTTCTAAGTTCTAGGGGACTGATGACCATAGATGTTAAGTCCCATAGTGCTCAGAGCCATTTGAACCATTTCTTCTTCAGGGCCACTTGTGCCAAGATTGTTTCGACTGCGCTGCAGATGTTTGACTGGGAAGTCCTTACAAATCCTCCATACAGTTACGATCTCTTGCTACTCGATTTTCGTCCTTCTGGAGCCCTGAAGAAAGACATTCGTGGCCGTCGGTTTGCTTCGGAGGAAGAGGTGCACGTGTTGGGTATTATCTTGTTTCCGAAGGCCACCACAAACATTCTTCCATGAAGACGTTGACAGCCCTGCCTCACAGTGGGATGAATGTACGTATTAATAGTTATGACGAAAGCTTTCGAAATAATAAACAGCTTACTTGCTTTTCTTCCATCTCTCCCGTGTTCACTTGACTGTCCCTTATACGAATAGTACCACGGAGGATTAGTTCCTGGTGAAAAACCAGAGAAAGAAAAGCTATAAACAGTTTTAATATCAAGTCCCAACTTCGCAACCATTCACATGGAAATGAGGGACATGTGTTACTTCTTTGCCTTAATAATACTCTCCGAGATAAAATTTATTGAGTTACTCTAGCAGAAAAAAAGGTCACGGCCCAAATGTAATACTATATTTTTCTATCTCGACAAAGTGCATCACTTTGATACGATAACAAAGAATTTCCGAACTATGGCTTCTCTTCTTTGTAGCTACAGAGTACTCCCTTCTATTTGCAGGTAGATAGTGTTTGGCCCTTACTGCGTGATTAGATTCCTACTGCAAGAACATGATGAAATGGAAATATTCTTCACCCAGGTTCTAGAATACCACTAGTAAAGACGGTCATAAAGAGTACACTGAGGTGACAAAAGTCATGGGATATCTTCTAATTGCCCGGCGTAGTGCAGCAACTCGACGCGGGACGGACTCAACAAGTCGTTGGAAGTTTCCCACAAAAATATTGAGCCATGCTGCCTCTATAGCTGCCCATAACTGCGAAAATGCTGCCGGTGCAGGATTTTCGGAACGGACTGACCTCTCCCATAAATGTTCTGTGGGATTCATGTCGGGAGATGTGTGTGGCCAAATCAGTTGCTCGAACTATCAAGAATATTCTTCAGACCAATCGGAAGCAGTTGTGGCCCGGTTCATTGTCACACATAAAAATTCCTTCACTGTTTCGGAACGAAGCAAATGTAGCCGAAAATCCAGAGAACCGATTCCATTCTTTGTCAACACAGTCCACACCATTATGAAGCCACCACGAGCTTGCACGGTGCCTTGTCGATAACTTAGATCCGTGGCTTCGTGGGGTCAGTGCTGCACTCGAACCCTACCATCAGCTCTTTCCAACTGAAATCGGGACTCATCTGACCAGGCCTCGGGTTTCCAGTCGTCTAGGGTCCAGCCGATGTGGATACGAGCCCAAGAGAGGCCGCTGCAGGCGATGTCGTGCTGTTAGCGAAGGCACTCGCGTCGTCTGTCTGCTGCCATAGCCCATTAACACCACATTTCGCTGCACTCTCCTAACGGAAACGTTCGTCGTACGTTCAGCATCGATCTCTGCGGTTGTTTCAGGCACTCTTGCTTGTATCTTAGGAGTGACAACTCTACTCAAAACTCCGCTGATCTCGTTAAGTGAAGGCCGTCGGCCATTGCGTTCCCCATTGTGACAGGTAATGCCTTAATTGGTATTGTCGGTACAGTCATGAAACTGTGAATCGCCGAATATTGAATTGCTTAACGATTTACGAAACGGAATGTCCCATGCCTCTAGCAGCAATTACCATTCCACGTTCAAAGTATGTTAGTTCCCGGCGTGCGCCAAACCTTTTCACATGAATCTCTTGAGCACAAATGACAGCTCCACCAATGCACTGCCCTTTTATATCTTGTGTACGCAATATTACAGCCATCTGAATCTCGTGACTTCTGTCAACTCAGTGTATATACCGATACGACAGTGTTCCGACTTACCTATGCAGTTTCGTGGTCCTTCTCCGAAAGGAAGGTATACGTAGGGATGCCTCTCCGCCTTCTCTTCCTCTGAGAACCTCTCAGGACTGAAACGTTGGGGTTCTGGGAAATACTGGGGATCGTTGTGAAGACCGTAGACTGGGACGAAAACAGTCGCTCCCTCTTCAAGCTCAGGCCCGCCATCGGGGAACTTGTAGCGACGCGTGCACTTCCGTGCCAGAATCGCTCCCGGTGGATACATTCTCAGCGTTTCTGCAAGATAAGAGACGTGTAACTAATTAGTAATCATATTTTGACTCATTATGCCACCTGCAGGTAACAGTCGACTAATGCCCACGGGAGACTCTAGTAATGTGCAAAAAACTTAATATTGACTACTAATGATATCAGCAACGCACCGGACGCGTGGTCATGGCATTAGGTATGAAATTTGAAATCGAGTTATGTGTCAAATATGTTACAGTAGTTAGTGACTGAGTGTGGTACCACTGCTTCGGTTAGGAGTTGGGAAGGGGAAATTGCAATGAAAGTGGTTTCGACTCTAGAAACGTTCCAGTACAAGCATCATATGAACTCCGATTGGAATTAGTACATCCACTCTAACACATTGTTATGATTCTTAATTTTTTACTCAAGGAAGGCACATGTTCCTATATATTACGTAGGACGATGGCAGTGTACATAGACAAGAGTGTCAAATTATACTTTAGACAATGAACACTGCAGAACGAAAACAGAAGCATATATTACGTTAGTACGAATATATGAAATCCAAAGAAAGACCAATCACAGAAAACTGCGTTAGTCCTACACAAAATGTAGAAGAACTATAAAAAATAGTACGTAAGGTATACCAGTAGGAGGAAGAGTACAACACACACAATATCAATTTTCTTTAAATTAGCCGTGGGACAAAGTGTCTCATTACAACATCGCACATGAGTTCCCTTCCAGTATATCTGAGACAAATCTCTCTCGAGTACGTAATTATTCAAAAACTTTTCGTGGGCTAAAACACGCAACCCGAAACGAATAGAATTTCAGAGCCTCACCTGATACTACTTTGTCGAGGTACGACATCTCGGAAATGGCCTCGTACGTCAGCTGTCCGTTGTTCTTCAGCAACGTGGCGTCCACCTCCTCCTGTAGTCTCTTCTGCACGTCCGGGTTGAGGGCCAGCTCGTATAGCGCGAAGCTCATCGTCGTCGACGACGTCTCGAAGCCCGCCAGGAAGAACACGAACGCCTGGGCGGCCACCTCGTCTATCGACAACTCTGTAAGCGAGAGAAAGTGCCCTGTTAGGAAAGTGTCATGCAACCAAAGCAAGTTTGTCGATCATACTCCGAATGCAGCAGAAAATTAACTTTTCTTTTCCCTTTAGTGCGCTAGAAATCACTCCCCTCTGTACTGAGCAAGTAAAAGTTTGTGATTCTACATGTCAATCGCCTGAATTTCTTTAACAGTATGTTAGACAACGGGTGGAGAACATCAGCGATTACAGCACGTACGTAATTGTGGAAATAATCAACAACAACAAGAGCAGAAGCCTATGTAGATGGAAAGGAATGATTACCTGGGGAAAATGATTGAAACAGCAACTTAACTGTCACCAGTCACACTTTATCACATTTTAATTTCGCTTCTAAGGGATTTAAACCTCCACCATCAGGTGGATTCATGTAAATTAATGCTACAATTACGTGTTGGGTTAACAACTCTGGAGTAAATTGTGGCAGTCTCCAGTGGTCAAAGACTCCTCTTCCTCTCGTGTACGTGATACTGCATGCGATGCAGCACGACAAAAACAACAGGCTGTGACAACTGGAGACAGTAACACAAGTTACCCCAAAGTCGTAAACACAACACATTCGCGTCGTATAAGGGGCGATCAATAAGTTTCAGTTCGAAGACCGTACAATCCAGAATCGGAATGATAGTGAGGCAAAATCGCCGTGAGTACTGAGGCAATCATCCCAGCTACACATCAGCTTGAAGATATCCGTTTGGTAAGACACCAAGTCCTGCTGCGGGAAGAAGTACGTAACTGCCTGTTGCACGTCCTCGTCCCACATGAGTCGTCAACTCTTCAAGACTATTTTTAAGGAACCGAAGGCGTGATAATCGTGGTTCAGTATTCTGGAGGAGTGGTAACCTGGGTATCTTCATTTCGGGTCTTTCTTTGTTAGGTAAGGTCAATGTTTGGCTCATTACTTCTATCCGGCTAAGGCAAGTATTCTGTCTCTGACGACTTCGGAGACACCTAAATTTCAGGTGTTAACTTCTTCTCCATCCTACCGAAGTACGAAAAGAGTCACCATCGGAGTACTATATATCCTAGTTACAGCTTTTCTTGAATGGAATATTGAAGTAAATGTCCTAAACGATACTGACTGAAACTGGCGAAATTGCCAAGCAAACTTTAGAAACAGCCCAATCGTAGTCGACATTATATCTGATAAAAACATGGAAGAGAACAGTGACTTGGGCCTAAAAGAAAAAAAAAGAAAGTTACCTAACTGAAGTATACTGCTTCTGCGCCATCGAAAAAAATGCCTGCCTGAGACATGTAAAAGATGAAGTCATGATTTCGTACATTTAACCCAGCAGCACAAGTGAATAGAATTTGGAAGACATTAAGTATGTTCGTTAACTCTGCAAGTAGGACAGAAGGGCTTTCAGTATCGTAACCAAACATACTGTAATAATGTGACAAGTAATTGCATGTCGAATGAAAATGTTTACAGTGTTAATTATACAGTCTGGCTGAGTAGACGTAATAAATATTCCATCTTGTTTCAAATATTCCAATGGCGTGGTCTGATTACACTCATCATAGTTGAGGAATTTGTTCATTAATGAGAATGAGAAAAATGATTTACTGCAAACACAATCCTTAAACGAAAACTTTGTTTACAAGATAAAACAAGGAAACAAGAAAACAAAGGAAGTAGGTTACAGTACGCTTGTTCATCCACTGCTTGAATACTGCTCAGCAGTGTGGAATCCGTACCAGATAGGGTTGATAGAAGAGATACAGAAGACCCAACGGAGAGCAGCGCGCTTCGTTACAGGAACATTTAGTAATCGCGAAAGTGTTACGGAGATGATAGATAAATTCCAGTGGAAGACTCTGCAGGAGACACGCTCAGTAGCTCGGTACGGGCTTTTGTTGAAGTTTCGAGAATATACCTTCACCGAGGAGTCAAGCAGTATATTGCTCCCTCCTACGTATATCTCGCGAAGAGACCATGAGGATAAATTCAGAGAGATTAGAGCCCACACAGAGGCATATCGACAATCCTTCTTTCCACGAACAATACGAGACTGGAATAGAAGGGAGAACCGATAGAGGTACTCAAAGTACCCTCCGCCGCACACCGTCAGGTGGCTTGCGGAGTATGGATGTAGATGTAGATGTAGAAAATGTACTTTCTCCCGTAACAATCTACACGGGTAAACTGAGTAGTCAAGGATTTATCAACAATTACTTCTGAAATATGTTCCCTGATTAGTTACTGTCCTTCTTCGGTGTCACACCATACGTCAGTTACATTAAGGTACCATAACTTACTCCAGTTGTCGATGTCCTTGGCGCTGTCCTTGATTGCCTTCGCCTTTTCGTCATCGATGAAGCCCTTGTTCTTCAGCTGTACCAGCAGGTGCATGAAGTCGTTTCGCGTTACGTTGTACTTCTCTCGGTACTCCACTGTCTCTTTCACCATGTTTCGGAAGAATGCGGATACTTCTTCAGTTCCGGCACCAACTCTGTGGGAAATACAAGTTCACTGTAACTGAGAGCTACACAGTCGAAACACAGAATGTGCTATGGAGCAATGGTGGACAGAATGGAGAGATGCTTTACCTGAGTGCCCTGGCGACAGTCGGAACGAAGGAGTGCATGAACTGGGCGATCCTGAATTTGAGCGAAGGTTCGAACGCCTTGCGCCCCCACTGTCGGAACTCGGCCTCCGGATTCCTCTGGCAGTTGCACTCCACGCCGAAAGCGACGGATGCGATGATGTCCGTGGCATACCTGGCGGACACCTCCCGCATCTCCACTACCTCTCCACGGCTCGCTGGATCTCTCAACACCTCCACCATCTCACGGCCGCAGTCTTGCATCGTCTAGAGAGATAATCACATATCAATAAGGTGAGTTTTAAAGAAACGAAGTCCTGGTGCAAATTGCAGTTTTCCCCATTTAATTTTCTGTTCCACCAAATGAGTGATAGCGTGTAAACATCTACATATACGTGATTACTCTGATATTCACAATAAAGTGCCTGGCAGAGGGTTCAATGAACCACCTTCATGCTGTCTCTCTACCGTTCCACTCTTGAACAGTATGCGGGAAAAACGAGCACTTAAATTTTTCTGTGCGAGCCTTGATTTCTCTTATTTTACCGTGACGATCATTTCTCCCTATGTAGGTGTTGTGTACATAGTTCTGCGTAGTCAGCGTGTACACAACTTCCCCACTAGAGCGCGCCCCGCTAAGCACAACAGTGCAGGCGCAGGGCTCGTTCGTCTCCGCACTACGAGATGGCGCTGCCATAGAGACGGACCAAATTCTGCTTACGTCGATCCGCGTATTAATATGTAACGCAGCCAATGAGATTGCTGCTAACGTAGAAACTTTTCTCCTCACGGATCACACTCGCGTAGTGATACATGAATGCGCGATGTATTATAATGAGTGTACAGACCTCCGATTAGTCAGCCTGCATTTGTCTGCACCAGTCTGTACCAGTCTACATTTGTCTGTACCAGTCTATAGTCAAGTTTCAATCTGCGCCTAATAAGATTACCATATTCCTGTACATAGCCATGAAGATAAATGTATAGACACTTTTGTCAAGTATCAGAGATATATGTGCGAATAAGATTAACGTACCAATACCAAAGGAACTTCAGATTGTCAATTGTAAATAGTATCCAGAACCAAATTAAGTAATTTTTATACTTGTTATTATTTTAATAAATGTGTGTGAAAATTAATCAAGTTCTGTTTAAAGTTGGTCACCGTCAATCTACTACTCTTAAGTGTGCAAGTGGCATTTCTATCGTCTGACCTAACGGCAGAAGATAAACACGCCACGAAAAGACCACAAGACATATTGCTGACACTCGCCTACTTCGTTAGAGCGACAAGTCAAATAATCTGATGGTGTGTGTACTGAAGGTCTTACAGTACGCACACCACAGTAGGTGGGTGCCAACAGAATGTTTTCGAAATCGGCGGAGAAAACTGGTGATTGAAATTTCATGAGAAGACCTCGTCGCAATTGAAAACGCCTTTGTTTTAATAATTGCCACTCCAATTCACGTATCGTGTCTGTGACACTATCTCGCATATTTCGCGATCATACAAAACGAGCTGCCCTTCTTTGTACTTTTTCGATGTCATCCGTCAGTCCCACCTGATGCGGATCCCACACCGCACAGCAATACTCCAGAATAGGGCGGACAAGCGTGGTGTAAGCAGTCTCTTTGGTAGACCTGTTGCACCTTCTATGTTTTCTGCCAAAGAATCGCAGTCTTTGGTTTGCTCTACCCACAATATTATCTATGTGATCGTCCCAATTTAGGTTATTTGTAATTGTAATCCCTAAGTATTTAGTTGAATTTACAGCCCTCAGATTTGTGTGACTTATCACGTAATCGAAATTTAGCTGATTTCTTTTAGTACTCATGTAAATAACTTCACACTTTTCTTTATTCAGATATTTTATCTAAATCATTTTGCAAATCGTTTTGATCATCTGATGACTTTACAAGACGGTAAATATCATCATCTGCAAACAGTCTAAGACGGATACTCAGATTGTCTCCTATGTCGTTAATATAGATCAGGAGCAATAGAGGGCCTATAACACTTCCTTGGGCATCGCCGCATATTACTTCTGTTTTACCTGATGACTTTCCGTCAGTTACTACGAACTGTGACCGTTCTGACAGGAAATCACGAATCCAGTCCCGGTTCATAATGTGTAGAAACAAGGAATCGGAGTGAGATCTTTTCAAGTATTCGGGTACTTCATTTTCCTACACTCGAAATGCACCCGATAGTACTCCCAAGGTTCCAGTCACTGATGTTTGCGAATATTGCGGCATAAAACCGCAATTGCTATTACTGTGTTTACAGCCACTTCAAGTAGCTCGGTCTTCTGGCACTTATTCGATAATCAGGATATGCAGATGTTACAGTATCTTAGTTGCAACATTTGCAGTCTAACTGTCCAATTCATAATCTGTGCTTGATACTCCGATATTTATCGCTGTCTACAGAATCTCCCCATGCATTTGGTGAGTGGCTAACACCATTTCTGATATGTAGCATTTGTGTTTCCAGATCGTCAAGGAGTAGTTCTTTGCTGCGGATGTTGAAAATCACAGGAAACACGAGGTCGCTCACGGCAAGAAACTGCCATCTGACATTCGGTGGATGCTATATACAGCATATAAAACGAATGTATAATCATTAGTGACCCTTTCTTCTGGAGCCAGAGTCTTTCACTACAATTAATTCGTACCACCAATTGCACTTACTTGACTCATAAGAAGGTAAATTACACTACTGGCTCTTTGCTGTAATTCTACCAATGTCTCTCAATGTTGACTAGTATCAGGTTTTAAATCTTTAGGTGATGCATTAAATGCGTGCCTGTCAGTTTTGTGTGAACTTTTCGCGATACTAACGCAAGGAATGACTACTAATTGTTATTGGTAATAGGTGTAAGGTGTACGTTATACATATTGCTCAGCAGCTACTGACCTGGCACATCATTTTCAGCTTTCCCGACGTAAACGTGGGCGTCATCTTGGTCCGCATCCGCTTCCATTTGGCGCCATTCATGAAGAACAGGTTGTGATTCAGCGGCTCTTGTTCGTTGTGAGGGACTCCTCTGTCGCGGAACGAATCGAAGTCCTTGACCAGCAGCAGCCGGATGAAGTCCGGATCCCTCAGGACCAGTGTTGGCACACCGAATTGGTACATTCCGACGTACCTCTCACCTGAAGTAAAGGGAAAACAGGTCAGTTAATGTCCCAGCTACAGAAACAGGCAGTCTGTGCCTACGATACATGTGTAATGTAAAGAAGGGATTAAAAAGGTACCGCGCAGAATACTGATCTGAAAATTTCAAGCTGTTCTAACAGATCCGACATTATCTCTGACCACCTCCGCAACTCTGTCAGTGGAGGCAATGTTCCACCTGTATATGCTACTGCGGCTCTGTCACTGCAATTGAAAATGACGGGGCAACCATCATCACTTCCAAATGAAAAGAAACAGAGCCTGTAAATTTCACCTCAGTTTATGATTATCAGCGAGATTATATTATATTAGATATACTTTTAGTTCCAACAGATACACAGTGACGAGAAAATCCAGAAAGCAAAATGTGTCAGGAAACAAGAACACTCAATGAATATCTACAACGAAAAGAGATACACTAATATCCCTTTTAGATATCCCTAGTTAAATGATCCTTATGGATGTGAAATAAGTCAAAAAATCCTAAATATAATTTCATTTAAAAGGTAATAACGAACTTGTCACAAAACATGTAAATGTATATGATAAATCTTAGGCTGTTGGGATTTGTATCAACGAACAGAAAAGTCATTTTATAACACTTATTTATAGTGATTGCATTACTGCACTGAAGTTGTACGGAAGATAGATTGTACGCAGTACTCGCATTATTTGATATTGTTAGTAACGTACACACATCGTTCGGCTCTGCTAAAAAATTCATCAGTGGACTAAAAGGAGTTGGACACCAGCAAATCTCTTAGGCTCCTGTTAAACTGAGCTTTATCAGCAATTAAACTTTTTATGGCTACCGACAAGTTATTAAAATGTGTGATTCTGAATAATAGACACCTTTCTGGACCAAAGTAAGAGATTGTAACCCTATGTAGAGATTATTCTTATTTACTGTAGCAGAAGTTAGTAACCCAAGTTACATAAAAGGGCTTCATCAGTACTTTGTTGAATTCACAGCACAATAATTATTATTACACGTTTTTTTGGTGTTGTAAAGGTTTAGCTTGACTTGATGAGTTATCGGAAAAATAACTCGGCAGGACGTTACAGAGAATAAGTAAACAAAAGTGTGCTAGCTTTTTTACTTTTATTCATTTACGTCTGACAACGTTCGCATTGCAAATGGAGATTTGTTTAGGTGTTTAAGCCGTTGTGTAACATTCTCCTCCAGCTGAAATTATCATCGATCTGCAATCCCAAGAATTGAAGACTGGTTTAATATTTTAGGCATATACGGGCGGGAAACATCTTACAAGTTCTCAATTGCTTGCAGTGTCTTTTCAAAGTATAATGACAAATAACTTTGTAGTAACCAATTATTAATGTCCCTGAAAATTTCATTAACCAGTACTTCTAAGACTATACTTGAATGTCTACGAATCACAACATTACTGATGAAACGTCATTGATATACACAAGAAAAAGAATGGTTCGTAATGTAGAAGCTTCTGGGATGTCACAGGTGAATGACAGCTTAATATAGGCCACGTCCCTACTGACACCCTTTGTGTGTTGTCAAAGATGCAGGGTTTGAAGCACTTACAGCGTTTTCTGTTGCACAGTAATATTCTAATTTACTTAGGAGGATAAAGCGTTTTAAACAAATAACTTTTACAAACTAAAAAAATACCAGTAGCCTGTTTGGTATTTCGAAGGCCGCTCTGATTTATCCCGTATCGTGAGCGACTGCATGTCAAAAGCACGTGGTTGTTTCAATTGTGTGGAGCTATAACATTTGTCATTATTTTCGACCCCCGAAAATTTAGCATGTTGACCAAGCTGTGTACTGCAATCGTCCTCCACTATGAGTGTGGATAAGACTTCCACCTCGCCAATATTGACCAGCTTACTATCATCACCATTATTTATTTACTTATTTATTTAACCTGATCAGATTAGGGCCATCACGCCCTCTCTTACATCGGACCAGTGTTCCACACATGCATCATTTCACACATCAGAGTTACATCATGACAATAGTTTAAATAAGAAAATTAGATTATTCTAGTGTCAATATCAATAAAGAATAATGACTAAGACCTAATAAAGTAAATACTGGCAGTATTTTGTACAACAGGTGCTATACATACAAATTATGATAAAAGCAATAATAATAACAGTAAAATAAAAAAATCAAATAATAATGATAAACATGAGAAAAATTGGCAATGGTAATGAAGATTTGAGCAGATGTACATTAATACCTTGGTGTGTAAAGTAGATGTTTACTAGTATAGCGAGTTTTGGGGAAGGGCGATTTAAGGAGGGGGAAAGAGGGAAGTAATGAGGTGAAGTGCTTTCATGTACAGAGGAAGGCATTACTGTTGCTTAAGTACATACGTCATTGACTGTGTTTTGAAACCGGACATGTTTTTAAGTTTTCTAACATAACGGAGGGGGGGGGGGGGGGGGTATTCCAGAGTCCGGTTCCCGCTGCTGTAAAGGACGTGGAGAAGGTGACTGAGCGATGCAGTGGAACAGAGAGGATTTTATTATGATGGGAACGTGTGTTTCTGTCATGTTGTTCCGACATAAGCGTTAAGGACGAGGAGAGATATGAGGGACAGTGTACATTTATAAGGCAGTAGATGAGACAGAGTGTATGGAAATCTCTGCGTTTGTCTGCACGCAGCCAGGACAATTTTGCATATGCTGGAGAAATGTGATCAAAAAGTCGAACGTCACAGATATATCGGACGCAGGCATTCATGACCAGTTCCAGACGTCGCGAATTTTCCTGAGAGAGGCCTTGTAGGATAATATCGCTGTAGTCAATGATTGGGAGTATAAGCGTTTGTACTAATTTCTTTTTCAGATCGAAAGGGAAGAGTCTTTTATATTTTTGTAGGACATGAACGGATGCTGATGCTTTTTTGCTCACTGCAGTTACGTGCTCTGTCCAATTTAGATTTTCATCTATTATTACTCCCAAACTCTTTGCTGAGGGACAGAAGTTAATATTTGTTCCATTTAGGATAAGAGATGGTACGGCTCTGAGCACTATGGGACTCAACTGCTGAGGTCATTAGTCCCCTAGAACTTAGAACTAGTTAAACCTAACTAACCTAAGGACATCACAAACATCCATGCCCGAGGCAGGATTCGAACCTGCGACCGTAGCGGTCTTGCGGTTCCAGACTGCAGCGCCTTTAAAGATGGTACGGATTCACCATGTTTTGGCCTACTGAGCTTAGATTGACCAACAAGTACCGGTTGGGTTTTAGATGGGTTTAGTTTTAGTCCTATGTCCTGTGCCCATTTTGATAGTGCATCGGTGGTTTCGCACTTAGATACAAACTGAAGGTCATCAGCATACATATGATACACTCCTGGAAATGGAAAAAAGAACACATTGACACCGGTGTGTCAGACCCACCATACTTGCTCCGGACACTGCGAGAGGGCTGTACAAGCAATGATCACACGCACGGCACAGCGGACACACCAGGAACCGCGGTGTTGGCCGTCGAATGGCGCTAGCTGCGCAGCATTTGTGCACCGCCGCCGTCAGTGTCAGCCAGTTTGCCGTGGCATACGGAGCTCCATCGCAGTCTTTAACACTGGTAGCATGCCGCGACAGCGTGGACGTGAACCGTATGTGCAGTTGACGGACTTTGAGCGAGGGCGTATAGTGGGCATGCGGGAGGCCGGGTGGACGAACCGCCGAATTGCTCAACACGTGGGGCGTGAGGTCTCCACAGTACATCGATGTTGTCGCCAGTGGTCGGCGGAAGGTGCACGTGCCCGTCGACCTGGGACCGGACCGCAGCGACGCACGGATGCACGCCAAGACCGTAGGATCCTACGCAGTGCCGTAGGGGACCGCACCGCCACTTCCCAGCAAATTAGGGACACTGTTGCTCCTGGGGTATCGGCGAGGACCATTCGCAACCGTCTCCATGAAGCTGCGCTACGGTCCCGCACTCCGTTAGGCCGTCTTCCGCTCACGCCCCAACATCGTGCAGCCCGCCTCCAGTGGTGTCGCGACAGGCGTGAATGGAGGGACGAATGGAGACGTGTCGTCTTCAGCGATGAGAGTCGCTTCTGCCTTGGTGCCAATGATGGTCGTATGCGTGTTTGGCGCCGTGCAGGTGAGCGCCACAATCAGGACTGCATACGACCGAGGCACACAGGGCCAACACCCGGCATCATGGTGTGGGGAGCGACCTCCTACACTGGCCGTACACCACTGGTGATCGTCGAGGGGACACTGAATAGTGCACGGTACATCCAAACCGTCATCGAACCCATCGTTCTACCATTCCTAGACCGGCAAGGGAACTTGCTGTTCCAACAGGACAATGCACGTCCGCATGTATCCCGTGCCACCCAACGTGCTCTAGAAGGTGTAAGTCAACTACCCTGGCCAGCAAGATCTCCGGATCTGTCCCCCATTGAGCATGTTTGGGACTGGATGAAGTGTCGTCTCGCGCGGTCTGCACGTCCAGCACGAACGCTGGTCCAACTGAGGCGCCAGGTGGAAATGGCATGGCAAGCCGTTCCATAGGACTACATCCAGCATCTCTACGATCGTCTCCATGGGAGAATAGCAGCCTGCATTGCTGCGAAAGGTGGATATACACTGTACTAGTGCCGACATTGTGCATGCTCTGTTGCCTGTGTCTATGTGCCTGTGGTTCTGTCAGTGTGATCATGTGATGTATCTGACCCCAGGAATGTGTCAATAAAGTTTCCCCTTCCTGGGACAATGAATTCACGGTGTTCTTATTTCAATTTCAAGGAGTGTATTTACAATAGTTCAGTGAGCCGTGGCGGCTCATATCGATAGTGCCACTCTGGTGGTTTATCTTTCCTGCCACGGTCAGGGTGGTAAGCAGCGCCCTCTGGGGACTACGCTAGGAGTAACGAGGCGTGGTCCTGGTGGGGGGGGGGGGGGGGTTCTCCGGGACGTGGTGGACGCGCAGCGAGTGTGGGACCGGACCTGTCGCATGGAGATATACAAGTTGGCTCTGAACGGTAGGCGCCGTAGCAAGCAGGAGCGGGCGTCCTGTAATTTGTGTGAAGGAGTAACGATTTTTGCATTGGATGTCCCAGTGGTTCCCGAGAGTTGCGGTGGCTGGTGGCTGTTTTCGGAGAAGAGAATTGGTAAGAGCTTGTGTCTACGCTCTTTTCCGTGCGATGTGATTGATCTCACTTGTACTGTGCTAATTTAGAGGCGAAAACTGTGGTGGTTTCATTAGGTCTGGTTCTTTGCTGTGCAACTAAGGGAGTCAGTTATCTGGGGTAACTGAGGGAGCACCATTATGTTGATCTAAGTGATACGTTCTCCACGTTTTGTTTATGGCTTTGCGAATCGAAATCGTGGGGGGGGGGGGGGTTTACACGTGTGAGTAATTTGCTATTGTATTGCTGGTTATGTTGTAAAGATGGTTCTCTGGTGTGTTAAATCACGCTCTGATTTGTAGCCAATCTAAGCAGAAGTTACCATTGCTACTTGCCTATGTGCTACTGTCCTTATGATTGGCGTGGTTTCTCTTTTGATTGTGGGTGTGCTCACGTTTAAAAAAAATTACGGCTACTATTCATAAGGGTTGTCTAGTAAGGAAATTGCTTAAGCTTTTATCATATGCTGGTCTGTTTCCCCATCATGACATTGGCTTTCTATGCAGTAACTGAAGGAATGTGTTTGGAGGTTCAAGACTGTAGGCTGACTAGTATTTGAACTGGTGTTGAGGTTAAGGGCGAGATCAGCATCCCGCAAACCCGCACGCTGCGCGTGGTTAAATGTTCCGCTATTGGGGAGCCGGCTCTCTGTTCTTGGATTTTGTAAGGATACGTGATGAGTGCATCGCGTGCTAAATTGCGGGGTGTCGGTGCCGTCCAAGGGCTAGACTTGTGATGTATGTTATGTTGAAAGGGAATTAACTGTACCAAATTTAAGAGAGATTTTAGTTTGTTTTAGGTCTGTACATGGAATGATGTTGATATTTTGTCGATTGCGGCCATAACTGCCTCTGTGGGGAGATCCACTGAGGGACTTGTATTATACTGTTGCAGTGCAGTCCATCTGAAACGTCCTGCTTAAAATTTGGGACTGCAGCTCTCTGATGTTATATATTACTGTTTAATCTTAAATGTCTTGGGTGTAATATGGTTGTTGAGGATTATGTAATTAATTTTGATCGCTGGTTTCTTAAAGGAAGTATTTCGTTTTAAAATATGTGCTTATTTAAATATGATTTTAACTCATCATTCAAATTTTCTAGTCTTGCTTTCTTAAAAGGCTTTCAGTTAAATGATTGCTATTTGCCTGTTTAAATGTTTGAGTGACTTAAAGGAAAAGAATATTATTTTGTAATTTGTACTGATTGTTCCTTTTAGGTAATACCTGACTTATGTGTCCAATAAATGAGTGTCTAGTCAATGGTGATGCACTGTTCTATTGCTAGCCTACCCCTTCCACTCCACAGCCTATTGAGCTGCCTTGTGTCGAAATTGTGTTCAGAACAACCCTCTGACCTGACACCTCAGTCAGAACCGATGACACATGATTGACGTACAGAGAGAAGAGTATAGGACCTAATACTGAGCCTTGGGGAACGCCTGACACTACCTGCCGCCATTGTGATTTTATATTCCCGGACAGGACGCGTTGCTGATGAGACGTCATGTATGAGCGAAACCATTGCACTGCCCTTGGTGAGAGGAATCGTGGTGTGTGAAGCTAACGTACAGTATGTTTAGACACAAGTAACCCCTTACTTTGTACGTGTGGTGAGTGTAGAGCGGGCCTCACCTTTGAACTGGTTGTAGATGTCCTGAACTACGAACTCGAGGCGGGTCTGCCCCAGGAAGCTCCGCCTGAGGTTCCCGAACGGGATCTGCGGCTCCGCCTGCGGCACGCCCCGCCTGCTCCAGTAGGTGAAGCGGCGCGAAAACCAGGCGTAGGCGGCGGCCACTCCCACCAGCAACACGGCCAGCAGGTCGTTCAGCCAACAGCCTAGCAGCGGCTCCATGCTGACGGCGATGCACAGTAGCCAATCCACCTGCTAGGTCTCACTGGAAGCGGCCAACGTGCTACAACAAAAGGGATTCGCAATGAAGGTAGCTGAGAAAGGATAATTATGGACAAAGAGCAGCATTTTACTGTCCTGCGCACTGTCAAAACTTGTGAGAAAATATGATCCGAAATAAATATGGATAAACAGTTAATTTTATGTACTCTTCTCTGAATACATCCTGGATGTGCACATGCTTTTCGTATTCTCTAGAAAAGCACTTAACATTATTATTAGAAACTGTTAGATGGTTCCAGATTTCCGATGGGATCGATTGAGGCTGCTGGGAGCAGAGGAGCGTGCGTGTGTGAAGGAAGGCACATGCACAGACTTCCGCTAGTTCGAAGGAGGAAGAAGGCACGCCACGGTAGCCATCTTGTGTAGAATGATGGTATGTCGCTTTTGGAACTTTTGAAACTTTTGGTCATTGGAAACAAGGGGACTGGTTTCGGTTTGACCCGATGAAGTTGTCCTAGAACCTCGTAACACTGTGTTGTGAAGCTGATCTAAGATAGGGAGAAGTATGGACAGTGCCGGTAACGAATAAGTTAATATGGTTTGGTGGAAATAAGGCACGATCTGTAACCTGCTGTATTGATAGAGGAGGACTTCTTGTTCTGACAGTGAGGCCTGAGAAGTTTGGTACAATTATTACAAAGACACGACCGGTTCCAGGGGTGAGTAGATGTTAAGTAATTTTAAGGACGGTTAGTCTGTACGTGCTACTTTGAAAAAAGTTATCTTTTCTGTTATTGTAACATCTCACTGTGCACGGTTATATAGTATTCTGGAATTTTTCTTGTTTGAGGACTGTGTATATTGGCAAACTGTATTAATTATCGGAAAAAGTGGAGAGCTCAGGTTAATATGTTGATAACTGTTCCTGGTAAACTGGATGTTATAAACTGCATTTCCTTTGGTTGACTAACTGCAAATGATCGCGTGAGAACTTAAGCTCATCATTTTCTGTCTGAGCATTGGTTAAGTTATTTATTAACCACTCTCAGAGAATCCGTATGAAATCCGATGGGACTTAACTGTTAAGGTTACCAGTCCCTAAGCTTACACACTACTTAACCTAAATTATTCTAAGGACAAACACACACACCCATGCTCGAGGGAGGACTCGAACCTCCGCCGGGACCAGCCGCACAGTCCATGACTGCAGCGCCCCAGGCCGCTCGGCTAATCCCGCGCGGCGACCACTCTCATAAATGCTTCTGGCAGACTGATTTTACTCGTGGAAATTTAATGGCAGGTGTCATCTGGAATTGTTAATTTATAGATTATTGTAAAAGAACTGTCTTCTAGTATTGTCTGAGCTTTTTTTCATTTCAGCTTAAGGGACTGAAAAACAACTCTGTTCAGTGGAGGTTGTTTTAGCAAATTGTATTAATATTGTTGTATAAATTTTTTGGGGTATTTTCTTTGCATAAGGACTTGTAAGTGAATGTTAGAAAACAAAACAGAAGGATTTCAGTGCTAGATGAAACTGATTAACTAATGATTGTTGGATCTTAACTAAAGGAAAAGACTAAACCTTGCATTTAGCAAAAAAAAAAAAAATGAAATGGTGGGGAACGGTGTTGACTGTGCAGCCAATATATAGAAAAGGCTGTTGAGTTACTGAAAATTACTTCCCCACTAAATCTGTGTCTTTGCTAATCACTGACACTGAAACAATTTAAAATACCAGAAAAATGAATGCAGCTTCTGAAAACGTACACAGAAATCCCTGATTTTAGAGTCATGGTATAAAAAAGTCTGTTACAAATGTTCTTCGCTATTTCTGGTGTGAAACTGGGAGATGCTACTCCCTCTTCGCTTTTCAGCGTTACAGAACACATTATCAGGAAAATAAATTCGACGCCCCTTCGAAGGAAACTAGGGAACAGCTTTAACATACTGTTGTTTGCAGATGACATAGTAATCTTAGTTGAAAATGGCCACAGAAATATTTCACACAGTGCAATATTGTACAACAGCTTACTTGCTAGAAGACTGCAAATTAATAAAGATAAAACCAAGTACTTTGACATTTCATGACAAACTAATGCTATGCGTATCTTGAAAATACGTATGCAAAAAGATGAAAAAGCAAAACATTTTACTTAGCTTGCAACCATGATAAATACAGAAAACAATAACGAATAAGGGATGAAAAATAAGAATACATAAAGCAATAATGTGTTGACTTCCAGTGTTAGACATAATAAAAAGCAATCTTAACACAAACGAATTTAGGGATACACAGACAGGGTGACTGATTTTATGCAACCCACACTACGTCTGTGTCAGGAACAGTACGCAGAAAGGCGACAGCCACGTACTCGATATAAGTTTCCACTCTGAACTTTGGGCTATTGTTAGAAAACGGAATCGTACAGTAAAAATTACAAGTGAGGATTGACCGTGAGTTAGGAGATAGTTGTTTGGTTGGTTTAAAGAGGAAGGGTGGGGGGGGGGGTGAATGGACCAGACTGCTTGGTCATCTGTCCCTCGTTCCTGTGAAAAAACTCCACGAGAGAAAAAATAAAACAAATAAAACTTACCTTACAAAACCTGAAGAAAAGAAAAACCACAAGGACTACAGAAATGCAACAAACACTACAATTGACGAGATACGACAAGAGAACCACAGAGAGTCGCAAGAAACAGGTAGAAGGGATTAAAACAAGAGAGCAGATGACCGTAAAAAAGGATAAAGCAGCCACTCTGCAACACATTAAAACGTCCAGGCTGAAAGCACTAGAGTAGAGAACAGAGACTGACAAACGACTTAGCTGGAATGATAAAACCCCCTTCCCGTACAAAACGTAAAACGAAATCAGTCGAGGCGTTGTCAGCTAAAAATAAGGATATCGAGTCCGGTAGCTGAAAATTCCGTCACAGGTCTGCTAAAGTGGGATAGTGCAACAGAATGTGGGCCACGATATTTTTAGACCAAAATATACCTCACACCTGTCATATTTATGCAAGTTTCCCCAATTTTTCTTCGTGTTATTAGCGCTGTAGTCACAAAGGTTTTGTATGTCTCTGTAAGTTTATTCCACGGTTCAGACGTTATATAGCGGAAAGTTGTTACTTACACATTTCTCATTTTGACATCTTCTGTTTATGTCGTTGTTTCCAATGGTAGAACACACTTCATAAGCCAGCGTTTGTGAATGAATTACTCAAAATTAGGTACTGTGTAGGGAATATGCATACAGAGACATTCAAAACCTGTATGACTGCACAGCTTATTACACAAAGAAAGAATGGAGATACTTGGACAAGTATTCTAGCACTTGGTCCAAAAATAGGGTGCAACTCATGGCCAGTCCTCACTGGTATTTTTACAGGATGATTCCGTTTGATAACAGTCGCCCAAAGTCCTAGAAGTAAACTTATACCGGTTATGTGCTTATTGCTTATGTGGCCATTGTTACTGATATAGGGATAAAACGAATCAGTAGGGGCAGCTGAATCACCATTCATATAGAACTCTTATCATAGCAGTGCCGTCGTGCACTTGTGATATTTGGGCATTAACAAAATCAGAATTGGTGGAATCAAAAATCTTAGAAAGGAATATCTTGAGAAATGTACCAGGCTTGGAGCTTTAATAGCGGCAACTATTTATTTACAGCTCGTACAAAATAGACACGTCTCTCAAAGTTTTACTGACCTTCAAAGCATTGTGTATAGCCTGCTGCCAGCGATGAGGAAGTCGTAGGATACGCTTAGCAGTACCAGTTGTATTGCCCGACGAATTTACATCAGTTCTGAAGTGAATGCCGTGAAGTGTTCCTTCAATTTAGAAATCGAGTTGAACTCACGAGGGCTTAAAATACGGGAGTGTAGTAGGTGGTATAGCACTTATCAGCCCCATCAGTCAAACAAATCAGTAATAGCTTACATTGTACGTGCTTGAGCATTGTCCTGCAAAATGATGGTCAGGTCCTGCAGCAAGTGTCATCACTTCTGTCTCTAAGCTGGTCGTAGGTTGTGTTCCAAAAATAAACAGCGTAGAGAGAGAAGTGATGACACTTTCTGCAGGATCTGACCATCATTTTGCGTGACAATGCTCAAGCACGTACAGTGCAAGCTGTTACTGATTTGTTTGACCGATGGGGCTGCCAAGTGCTATACCACTTACTGCACTCCCCTGATTTAAGCCCTCGTGAGTTCAATTAAATTTCTAAACTGAAGGAAACACTTCACGGCATTTGCTTCAGAACTGCTACAAATTCGTCGGGCAATAGACGGCGCCGCTCGAACTGTTAACACAACTAGCACTGCTAAGAGTATCCTACGACTTCCACATCGCTGGCAACGGGTTGTACACAATGCTTTGAAGGTCAGTAAAACTTTCAAACAAGTACCTATTTTGTATGAGCTGTAAATAAATAGTTGCCACTATTAAAGTTGTAACCCTCGTATTTGGATGAATCAATGATAAAATACAGCATAATGGAGAAGCTACCAGACATAGAAATCTATGGTTTAAATGAAAGCTAAACATCTAAAATTAAAACTATGACACGTTGTCGGCTTGACACGCACTTTGCCGTCCGGAAAAAACGAAAATTCGCCATGTGTGTTCAGAACATATTCTAGAGCGAAGACCCATCTAAAAAACTAGAGTATGTCTCTTTGATGTCAGAGTGAGTATCAAAAATCCTATTAGTGAGGAACAGGGAAATTAAAAGCCAATGAGGAACTACCATGCAAACCAGTGTGAAATCAAGAGCCATGGTTTGTGAAGTTTTTTGCTAACAATAATAATATCCTTATTTCGGACTGGCCCTACTAACTCTTATCAGTTCGCAATGCCACTCATGTCCCATCTAACACGGAAACGCCTAATATTTCACAAACACTTCAAGATACGATTACAAGACTTTCCACAACAGATACTCGTAGTATGGGCAAGGGTGGGCCTTACCTGGTACGACCCACACTTTTAACGTATCAATAAATATACTGAAAATTTATAATTTTTCTTCAAATGATACAGCGCACTGCAAAAATTACGGAAGGATGTGTACAATAATATAACTGCAGATACAGTTGCAGAATAAGCTTCCTTTAATTTACGTCTATGGTCACAAACTTTTTGTTAACACATTACCGGTTTCGGTCTTCAATGACAATCATCAGATCTGTTTCATGAAAACAAAATCCTAATGAAACAGATCTGATGATGGTCATTAAAGACCGAAACCCGTAATCTGTTAACAAAAAGTTTGTGACTATAGACGTAAATTAAAGGAAACTTATTACATATACGGGTCACTGTTTTTTCGCGACGATGTCGCAGCTTGTGAAAGATAGTTGCAGAAAATGCTCCGCTTTATTTAAAGTCATCAGTATTTAGGATAGTTTCATGCCGTCCTCGATATCTTCCTATCTTCTGCGTAAAACATATCGAGGAAATATTCTAAATGCGATGGCTATTACTCCACTTTGACCCATGTTATCTGATTTTTGGCCAGCAACAAGCATCAAAGCGCGCAAAGCGCAATAATAAGGTTTGTTTATCGGGTTTCTGAAAGTAGCTGTTTTCTTTGAGAGTAAATAAAACCATTCACTTATATTAACAATACATTAAATAACACGCTTAATCACAACCACATGTCAAAAACATTCTGACATTTAGCGCAGTTAATAATATTGGAAAATCTTCTGTCCTGTGGGGATATCTCTATAGCACTTAACACAACATGTCCAGCTTTTCTTTTCAGCGTATAATAAACTTATGCCGCGACATAAAAACACCTAGCCATGTTCTCATATTGTTTGAACAATGATATAACAGTTTTAGCCATTAAACAAAAAATCAATAATACAAATACAAAAACATACACAAATATGGACGATAACAAAAGAAGGAGATAAAGTTTACGACGGTATCGGTACGGCGCATTGTCCCACTTACTTTGCACTCGCAAGTTTTCTCGGCTACACCGTCCTGAAATGCCAGTCAACAGAGCGGTCCTGCTTGCTGTCAGTGTTTCAAGTCGTCGTCCAGTGACTGCTGAGAACGGGCAGCACGGCCGGCTGTTTTATAGCGGATGAAGGTCACACAGAGCCGGTACCACCGTGAGTCGGCGTTTTGCGCCGATTCTCCCAGCTCCAAACCAGCGGCGGACTTTAACCGCAGCATTACCACTGGTGTGACTCAGTGGTCTTATTTTGCGTCGACTCTGTACGTATCGCGTGAATCCTGAAGTACCTATATCTTGATGAAACTCGAGACGCAGCGGTTATCATAGAGATGAGTCATACTGCGTCAAACACAAGTGGGATTGCAAATATCATCGCAGACAGCTGATGCAACGTATTTGGAACTGTTAAGAGTACTGTGAAAATATGGTTGTGGTTTTCCTCTTGTAGCGTCCTTTTACCCATAGGTATTAATGATACTTTTTGCAAGTGAAATAAGACGTACAAAAACTATGAGAAAAGCTTGTGTGACTATCAAATGCACTGAAATAGTGTTTTATGCTAACAATTACAAAAATGAAAGTTTAAAGAACAAAGACAATAATGATGTATTTGAAAAATGAAAGATATTATTGTACTGATAAGTGTTCATCTGCGGTTTTCAACCGATTTATACAGTTCTCTCTCTCTCTCTCTCTCTCTGTCTCTCTCTCTCTCTCTATGGAGGAGCGCGCGCGCTCTTTCTGTCTGGTGGTCTTCTGAAGCGTAATTACGTACACTACTTACCCAGGTCTGCAATGCAATGTAATTGTCTGAGCTGTGTAAAATAGATAATAAATTAAAGTGCGAGTTGACTTTTGTTTTATATAAATGTTAGACCTGTATCAATTAATCCCAGTTTTCAGAATTATAACGCTGTTTGCAGCGGAGAGGAAAAAGCATCGCTGAAGCGCTGCAGTCCGCCCCCATTACGCGGTACATTTAAAACTGACATTATTGTTTCACAGACGCGTTAGTAACAGCGCAGATTATTTAATAAAGCAAAGCTGGGGCTCTGGACCAGGAAGTTTAATGACAAATATGCCCGTTATTTTAAGGTATTGTGTAGCACTAGGCCCTGGCCTGTACTACATTTAAAGGAGGACGACATTCATTACAAAAAGTGAGCATTATATTTGACCTAGCACGTTGGAAAGCTATAGCTAAATGAATATTTATTTTCAAGAATAATTATCAAGCTGCATTTGGTTATGTTCTAAGGTGTTTGTAAGATGTAGTTCGTATGTGGCTTACAATTCGCAAAGCGTTGTTACACTGTTTTCATTGTTTCATCAACTGTAGTAATATTGGGCCACAAACAGACAATTTCACTGCAATAATAACAGTAGTCTTTAATTGACATTAAAATACCAAACTAAAATATTAACATGGTTTTCAATAATACGTAATACATAAGGTAATCAGAGTACTGGCACATTAAACTCTGTAGTGTTTATACCTAAATAGGAAACGTAGTGTACTTCTGTACATCTGGGGATCGCCATTTGTATTGGTAGATGCTACGAAATTTGTTAGTAAATTAAGTTAACCTTTGGTAAGCGCCATTACTCTCATAGTTAAGTTATTGTTAAATAAAATGAAATACTTTACTTACAAATTCTTAATCTGTGGAAAAGTTTCATTCAATAGCAACATAGTGAGTATTATTATAGGATATAGTGCTGGCTGAAAACACGTACTTGTTGAGATATGTGCCAATCTGTTCTATGGTAATCGTTCGTTTGTACTACAGGAAGCGCTCAGTTTGCTTCCCACTCATCTTTTTAGTTCTACTTCTCAAAGAAGAAGATATAATGCAGCATTGAAGATGTTATTTGGCGTTCATTGCACTTTTCCATTGATTGGCTGTGTAGGCTAAACTACAGCAGAATACTGTGTCTGCCATTTCCCTCATGGAATTACTGGACATCATTACGCTGTTTCCGTTGCTCACATTCCATTGTACTGTTTCCAACCTTCACATCTCACGGAAATACAAATCTCGTTCCGAACCAGCACAACTTCAGATATATGTGTGCAACTGAACATGTAAACGCTAAGTCTAACAACAGCGTGACAGCCACAGGACTAAGTACTCACGTCAGACAAATACAACGAATAAGAAAGCAGCAGAGAGCGACAACAGGAAGATGCCATACGCACTGAGTGATGACCATACTGGATACAATTCACATGATCGACACCTCAACAACTATTTGATTTCAGACGTATGTTAATAGGACATGTAATAATAGTTTAAACTAGTCTTCTGTAAGAATATGGGACACTATTCTCAAAAAGGCCCTTCTGCATATGAATTTTTAGCTAGTGGAATACTGTCTAAGTGTAGGCCTATGTCATGAGCGTTGGTGTGTAGAGCGTGAGGTAGCGAGGACACATGCTCCGATCATCCAATAGTACTCTGCTATAATTTTGTGGCTTGTCTCCTGATGAAAAAATGTATGAGGATATCTCTCAAGATTGCTGTTACAGAGGTAAATCAGTTGGTTATAGGATACAACAAAAAATATCCTGGGTTGTTCCTGACTGCAACTAATGTATGGACGAACGATGAGTAACGCTCTGCATTCACATGCAGTGTTTTCACGGCAGTAGATGGATATTGGATGAACAATCAGAAACTTTGTTCAAACGATGGCTCAACATCCAGAGGATGGGAATCCTGAGGAATCTATTATTACGTGAATGTGATGTGACATTGTTTAGTTTCATTAAGCCTTATGGTGTGACATCATTTGTCCGTTACTCAGTTGTGTCCCTAGACTTCATACAAGACTCCAAGTTTTACGACTATATCGCATTTTATGAAAAAGGAATGCACGTAATCCCAAACACATATTTCTACAGATGCAATGTCCTATAATGGCAATAAGAGTCTGCTGGGTGAACAAAGCTATTACAGTACCATGACTCAAGCAAAATATAGTATTCCATTTTTATAGAATATAAAAAAAGAGCAAAAATTTATGGAGATATCTGGAAACAGTTCAAATGGTTCAAATGGCTCTGAGCACTATGGGACTCAACTGCTGTGGTCATAAGTCCCCTAGAACTTAGAACTACTTAAACCTAACTAACCTAAGGACATCACACACATCCATGCCCGAGGCAGGATTCGAACCTGCGACCGTAGCGGTCGTGCGGTTCCAGACTGTAGCGCCTTTAACCGCTCGGCCACTCCGGCCGGCTCTGGAAACAGTCTCCCCATGGAATTCCACCTTACAGTGTGGGGAGGTTTTGCGTTTCAGTGATACACTGAACTATGCTGTCAGAAGTATTGCTGCTGGTAGGGTCAATTGGTGAGATTCCGGACAAGGCGTAGTTCTCCACATTCCTTGGCCAGCTCTTGTTTCTTTCGACTCCAACAGTATTAGGTTTCGACACCGTAGAGTGTCTTTCATCTTCTTTTTCTACATCTCCAAGATTCAAATTTCGGCAAAGGGTCCAGAAGTCTTTGTAGGCTGCCGATACCTGTACAGAATCAAAGCTCTGTGAAATGTCCTCTGAAATTAGTGAATGAATCAGACTTTAAAGAATTCCAGGCAGCTTTGCCAATGAACACTATTCCCACCTCCAAGAAGACTGGATGAAAGTCGAATTTTCCGACGCCTTTAAATAAACAGAACGCAATGGCTAAAGGACATAATGCCGAAAGAAAATCCTGGTCGTGCCAGAAAGGAGGTCTAGCAGAAAGCTATTGACCAATTCATGGAAAACACACAGTACTACTAGTATCCCAAGGAGCATTGGAAAGAGAATGGTCTCAAAGATTAATGACAAAGCTATGAAAAAGGGCAAATAAAAATGGATCAGCGGATATATCAAAGTCGCAGCCTGGAATGTTAGAGAAATTTCTCATAAAGACATGGAATTAGAATTGTGCTGAAATACCTGAATATCGATGCTGTAGCAATCACAGAAACAAAACGGAAAATGGGCGGTAATAAATATGTAGGACATTACATTACGCGGTATAGTGGAGCTGATCAAAATAAAAGGGCAAGCAACTCCGTAGCATTATTCCTGTATAACAATTGGGAAAATGAGATCAAAGATTGGGCGTACATAAGCGAAAGAATACATGCAGTTAGACAAGCTGAGAAGAAGCAATGCTACCATTACGAACGTATACACACCGGAAAAAAGAAAAAAAAAGTAATGAGCCTAGAACTTTCTACGAATAACTACAGAAGAGTCTGAATAAATACAGTGCTATTGATCAGATTATTATCATGCGCAATTTCAATGTCAAAACACGAAATATCCCAGTAACTAATAATATAGGGCCTTTTCGAAAACCAGTATGTAATGAAAATGGAAAAATTTTAATAGATTTTTCGACTTAACAATAATCTCAAAATATCAAACTCACTTTTCAAGAAAAGAGATGTACGTATAATAAGTGCACTTCGGTCAGCAGAGGTCTTAGATCAATAATTCCCTACATTTTGGTAAATGATAACCAGTTGAGTCAAGTAACGGATACAAGAATAAATTTAGACGACAATATTTAAGATCAGATCATTTCTTCGTGATCTCCATGATAGATCTTTTTGCGGAACGGAAGAAAATGACAAAACGAGTACGTAATCGACAAGATCAAGGGGTTTATAATGTACACTTGCTTCAAGACAGATGTATCAAACATCTTTACCAAAGCAGATTAAATAAAGAGCTAGCAACTTACAAATTAAAGATAATATAGAAGGAGAATGACAAAATCTACATAACGTGGTATATACAGTAGCAGAAGAAGCTCTTGATGAAAAAAATAAGGAAAAGAAAAGGCGCAAAAATTTGGAATGAGGATGTAACGAAAGTTGACAAGGAAAAACGTGATGCATATATAAAATACGAGGCAAGATCGGAAAGTAAAGCATAATAAGTTAATTACCAAAGAGTTTAATCGTTAACAAAACAATAAAAATCACAAATGAACTTACATCTTTTCTCTACTATTCTACATAGTAACCAACATCCTGAACACATTTTTTCCATCGTGGTACCAGTTCAGATTTCGATTTACATAACCGAGTAGTGTTTTGTGAATGGGCACGTCAACAAATGCTCGTTATTTGCCGAGGTGCTACTTTCCAATGAATCTACATTCACAAACCATGGTAGCGCTAAGTAGCATAACGTGCAGTACTGGAATGTACACAACCCCAACTGGTTACGGAAAGTTGACCGTCAATGTCTTTGGTTGGTTAACGCATTGGGTGGCATCGTGGAGAACAAACTCATTGGCCCGTGTTTTATCGAGAGTACGTTGTTTTTGGAACAGGAACTACTGGTATTACTGCAGGATGCTGGCCTGGACTTTCGACAACATATGTGGTTTCAGTGTGATGGCTGCCCAGTGCATTACGCAACTGAAGCAGAGGAAGTATTAGACCGTATTTGCACTGGTCGATGGATTCTCAGAAATGGCCGTATTAATTGACCCACTAGGCCTCCGGATTTGACGTCGCGATATTTCTTTCTGTGAGGATATTTAAAAGATAAGGTATACCAGCAAGTGCAAACAGGCCGTGAGGACGTGTTCGACCGCATCAGAAACGCCTGTGCTGTCATTCCTGCAGATATGCTTCTGTCCTGTGTACGGTCATTTGAAATGCGGATCACTACGTGTATTGAAGTTGGCGGTGCTACCTGTGAGCACTTACTCTAATTGGAAAGTAGAGTAGCATTCGCCTCGAGCCACGGCTACGGTGGTGCGTCGAGTAGCCCCTGTCCGATATGTCGGAAGAACATAACATTGCAAATGGGGTTCCCACTTAGAAGTTATGATATACCGGCCCATCTTACCCTCGCAGCATGGAGGTGGAATCCCACGTGCCATTGGATATTCAAGGGCAATTTAGTAGCATGTCGTAAATTACGATTGTGCATCAATTTCTATTCCTCCAATTACGGGGCCATCTCTGGCGAAGCGAAGAAAATGCGTCAAACAAAACGTATGCAGCTTTTGAGGTAGAATGGTAATCTGCAATAAAAAAGGGGATGCCCACTGAAGATTTCAAAGTTTCCCCCACCACCCACGCACTGGGCTGGTGAGGGGTCAAGCGCGGTATCATTGGATGTCCCCCTCCGAGGCAAACACATTGGAATTATAATTCTTTTTGATCCGATGAGCAGTTTTCGAGACATTTCAATATCTGCAGTTAAAATGGACACCCTATATGTCTTGAGTGCTGAAACGCAACGAATGTCATTTGAGTTCCGTTGACATTATAAACCACCGTCGTCTCCACAGATAAAAAGTAAATTGGCTGATCACTTACGTGTTTCTCTCATCCGGCAGAAACAGTGCGCTGAGTCACCGTGAAACTGCAGCACTGATAATGTAGCGGAGATTTATAGCTGTGTCAGAATGAGGTATAACATTTTCGAAGTAAGTTCTCTTGTTTTCTGTAGTAAACAAGTTCAAGGTTTTGTAGGACGCCATTACTAGTCACATTAGTGTGACATCAATCAGATATTACGCCGTTCTGAGCTACTACCTTAAACAAATCTTACAAATCTGAAGAGTTGAAGAATTTTTGCTTTGCTGCGCCTAAAACACGTTGCAGACAACCTCGACCGTTCATTTTGTCATTACGTAATATAACTTTACACACAATCGCAAACATGTTGTTTACTGTTGTTTATGGAATTATATGCACTGTGTATTCTCCGTTTCGATCATTACCTCATGATTACTTGCAACTGCGTTTAATAGATAACAATTCACGGCTGAGCCAATGTTATGACCACCGGCTTAACAGCGTGTCTGTCCCCCTTTGGGACGCAATACAGCAGAGATCCCGCTTTGCATGAAAGTACTAACTAGATTTCCAGAGGTTTTTGGCTCCCGATGATACATCGGTTAATAGACTGTACCATCGATCATCCTCCGCCACAGAATACAAGCACGTTAAGTAGTAAGTTTCATAACATTAATGAAAAAGGAAAGATTTTGTATTGTGATGTAATATTGTAAAAAATGTTGGGCATAGCAGTGATGGAAGGAACAGTCTTCCTGGCATGACGCAGCTATCATCTCTCGTCTACACTGGTGTTGACTGGAAGGCCGTTTTCCAAAGGATACATCCTGAAACAATTCGCCTGAACCTACTTTAATAATAATGACATAAGAAACAGTGTGCTTTCAATAGTAATGGATCAAAATGTGTATTCAGTACTCGTTCAGATACGACCACGATCAGCTGCGGTCCGTTAACATAAGTCGTTAATTTTTAATACGTTGCTTTGTTAACAATATTTGTAATACATATGAAATAAAGTTTTAATGAGTGAATGTAAATAAATCTGAAGATTTTGCAATTCTATTGGAAAAAGTATTTTATGAATCATTGATCTGGAAAACAGAATAAGTGAAGTATTTTTGGAAGTGAAGTGTCATTTAAAGTGTTTCATTGTGTTTCATTGTGAATATAATATTCAGATCGAGTTGAATTTATTTGTGATAGTTTAGTAAAAGTGATTTTTCTAAATCCAAACGAACTTTATATCACTTCTGGAACGAAGAAATATAAATTTAATAAAGAAATAAACATAATCTTTGCGAATGAAGCGATGCTTAAGCACATACAGGTAAAAATAAGGGACGTTATTATGACGTCAAAGACTTGAAGCTGACGACGGTTATCTTACAGGGTAACTGTCTAATCCGTCATGTATAAACCTGTCCTGAATTTTTTTATACAAGAAGTATACACTGAAAGAAACACAATGCGAAAATGTTAGCTTGTAAGATTCACTGGAAAATGTTTTTAAAAATGTTGAAAATTGCCAAGTACTTACATCGTCTGGTGGCTGAAGGAATGTACAACCCTTCCATAGATGAGGTAGACAGCGCATGCGCAAGATGGCGGATGCACAGCCTTTATTGATGGCAGTCCATGAAGAAATAACACGGGACATGGAGATTGTAATTTGCAAAGTAAGTTTCCGTTTCCATTGACAGTTTCTGTGACACGATTTTTCGCATTTAGTATTCACTTGAATCTGCAAATCTTTGAGTACCCACAATAATTAGCAGTTGCCTTTGCTTTATCGCTAAGTGTTAACAATGCAGAGCAAACTGAATTGATTTTGTTGGTGTTTTTCGGCATATGGTTTGCTAATAGCATCTGTATTTTTGCAGGTTACAGAGTTTCACAGTAATGTGAATCCAATTAATGCTTTCAATCCTCCAAAGATGAAATAAAAAGGAAGTCGTATGGGATCGAAAAGCTTACTTCTCCTGAAGAGGTACATGTGTGTTATTTATTAGTTAATTTTTGCTACTTTTCGTTAGAAATTTTGGTAACATTAGAATATGCAAGAAATAACTCTGGGAATTCCGTGAATTATGGTTTGAACAATGATTGTTGTGTTAATTAAAATCCAGATCAAAAACACAGTACTTTCTTTCCTGAAGAAAACAAGTACGGTAATAGCTTTCGGTGTCAAAGAAAAGACTATAATTTTTGATTAAACTAAGGAAAGAAAATTTTTAAAGTTAAGCAGTGTGCAAAGCTGGTTCCGTTTTGTAAAATCTTTATGTCGATTATATAGAAGTAACAACGTTTAGTATGAAGCACGAAATACATGGCAAAATGAACTTGCGCAAGTGTGAAAGAAAAACTGTTCGAAAGGGCTACAACTGCTTATGAGAGTCAGTGTACCATTACCAAAGTAGACCTGTGAGACTGAGAGCTCTGAATTGCATGTTTCTTCAACCTCACTAACACATTAACGAAATTAAACAGAAAAGATACTTTGAAAATTACGTCCTTCATAGACCGGTAAGTCAACTGGCAAATTTTTTGCTGTATAAAGCTTCGCATATACCCATTAGTTACCTTAAATTACCAGCAACAATTTCGCTACTGTACTGAAACTACATATTTACAAACTGTCATGTTTAGATGTTAGATGTCGCCTTTGTGTCAACAAATCACATCGAAGTTCATCTCCTCAGCTAGGTCCCTGATTTCACTTGTAGCTGGTGTGTGGCATGACATTGATCAGTGTTATGTGCATCCTATTTAACTGATTTAATACGTTCAACACGTTTCCTGTGGACGTAGTGCTCTGCCAATTATTTCTGTTTAATTCTACTACAAGGAGCTGTATATTGGCTGTAAGTGATTCCATTGTCGAAAGATTTATGTCTGTTACCAAATACCTGAAAAACTAGATCAATTAACTAATCTTTCCTGGTAAGGAAATTTCCAACTTTCGGCTGAATTTTGGTCACAGTTTCCAGAGAAGGAAAAGTGATTTCGACTTTACTGTAATGTTCAGTTCGTATTAGGCAGCGAAATGACGTTGTTAATGCTACGACCCTTTCGAAGCTCGTGTGCTGAAGAGTCCTCTCGAAACTCTCTTAAATTTCTTTATCGTTGATTTCTCTATGTTGTCTGGAAAAAGTCAAGAACGCTTGTATGAGGACTAAAATTTGATGCGTTATGACATTAGCGGATCAGTTGTGTATTTAGCTGTAGGGTGATGAGAACCGCTTCTCAGCCTCTGTTAGCCATTTTTAATATATCTGCCGGGCATAAATACTCTTCATCTGGTTTCTCAGGACGTATTCCAGTAGGGACTTCTTGATTTCAAAAACACTGTGACTGGACTGTGTCACTTCCACAACATCAGCTGAACTTTCAGATCCTGATGTCTGTACGGTCTGAACAGTCACATTGCATGCAATGTTACTATGGCACCGAATCAGCAGTTTTGTGAGCCTCATTCAATTACGTACCTGTTTCGCACGGGATGTTTGTTTCCTCTTTCTGCAAGAGATTTCCAAAGCTATGCTACAGGGCGTATTACCAGTCATAGTTAGTGCTCTACATCTGCGTTTGCACTTGAAGCTTATACCTACCACATTTAGCCCTGAGTATAGCACTTCTTCACCCAATGTTTAACTGTTTTCCATACAAGCCCGTAGTTTCTGTTTCAGTGCTTTCATTTTACACTTTTTTGTAGGGACAGGTGTTATAAGTAGAGGATAGTGCACCTAGGAATACAAAATGTCTTTTTGTCTTTGCTTTAATCTAGTGGCTGATAATAGAACCACGTGAAGGAATGCACACTAAAAACGGCCATAGGCAGTTTTCTACTGTTTTTGATGTTGCTAGACATGAGGTTGTTTTTTATCCACTGTTTGTATTTATTTAGAGTTCTATACATTTAAGTGTCATATGATATATTAAAGGTATTTGGAATATATTGTTAATTCTACAGTTACAGAATTTTATGGCAAGTAAAATCACACATATTTTTAAAATCATTTATACAATTTGTGGACGGTTAAGCCATTTTCGCCCGTCGTACACCATTTTGCGCCTTCAAATTGTGCATGGAACATGTGATACTTGCAAATTAACTGACTTTTGTTAAAGTCTTAACAGTTCTATCTGTCTTGAAACCGGAATTTTGCATTCTTTTTCAATGGCTTCAGTTTCAAAAGACATTTAGCTTTTAATAGGCTTTTGTTACTACTGCTTATTTGATCTCAGTTACTGATTAGCGGTGTCTAGTAGTACAATAAAGTATCAGATAGACAATTAATTAATCAAATTTTTCTCCATGCAGAACTTTTTTATTTCAATAGAATATTTGTTCCTAGGTACATGAGCCTGTTGCACTTTGAAACATGTTTTCAAATTTGGTGAAACTTTAATTCTGTAGGCTCATTTCTAAAAAACGCTGAGCCACATAAAACATGAATGCAGCTACTTGAAAATGGAATAAGGAAGTATTAAAGGGTTCAGTTGAAGAAGCAGGAGAATTTATTAAAACTATTGTCCCAGAAAACTGTAAGCAACTAGTAGTAGCTCCAACACACTTCACTGAAATTAATAGAATTCTAAAAACTCAGAAAAATAAGAGCTCGTGTGGTGTTGATGGACAGAATTCTGAAAAGTTGTTCCAACTTAGTAATATATGCAATGCGTTACTGACACAGTGAATATTTGGAGACAGTTTAAAATAAGTTATTGTTGTACCTCTTCTTAAGAAAGATGGTTAGACAGACTTAAACAATTATCATCAATTTTCTTTGCTTACATGAGAGTGCCGGGTTTCTCAGCGAATCTTGATGATAAAACCTTCTCGGGTTGACAGCAGTGTCAATGTGTTGTTCTCCGGAAATGTTTCTGCAAGTTTCTTACTTGCCATCTTTGCCTGAAGATGGCAACTAAGAAACTTGCTGAAATGTTGCAGGAGAACAACGCATTGACTCGGCTGTCAAGCTGAGAAGATTTTATCATCTTTAATCATCTTTACTTACATCTTTTTTCAAGATATTCGAAATACTAATGTGTACAATACTAGTCTCAGAATTAAGTGGAAACAATTTATTTAGCATATTGTGGTTTCGATTCTGGAAAGATTGCTCAACTTAGAATGCTCTTTATTCACCCACTCATCTAATAGCTCTAGCCTCAAATAATAAAATATTGCCAATCTGTATTTTTTGTGATCTTTGCAAGGCGTTTGATCGCGTAAATGAAGCTGTCCTCTTAGAAAAAAAATTCAAGTTATATGGTCTTGATGGCTTTATGCACAGCTTGTTTGAGCCTACTTAGCAAACACACTGCAGACTGCTGATTTCAAATAATGTCAGAAAGGAAGTAAAATTGTAATATATGGAGAGAAAATACAAAGGAAGTCGCACATTGTTCAATTTTTTCCCTCCTTCCCTCCCCCCATCTCTCTCTCTCTCTCTCTCTCTCTCTCTCTCTCTCTCTCTCTCCCTCACACACACACACACACACACACACACACACACACACACACACACTGCAACCTACGTCCTGAGTTATTTGCTGGATGTATTGAAATCTTGTGATCCTCTACGGTTTTCACCCTCTACATCTACCTTTAGTATCATGGAAGTTATTCCATGATGTCTTGAAAAATGTCTTATCATCCCGTCCCCTCTTTTCCAAGTGAACCTCCTCATACCTTACCTGATCAGACCACCTAATTTTCAACTTTCGTCTGTAGCAGCACATCTCAAATGCTTCGATTATCACCTTTCCGGTTTTCCCACACTCCATGTTCCAATAGCATACAATGCTGTGCTCCAAACGTATATTCTCAGAACTTTCTTCCTCGAATTAGGACCTTTATTTGATACTAGTATACTTCTCTTGGCCAGAAATGCCCTTTTTGCCAGTGCAAGTCTGCTTTTGATGTCTTCCTTTCCCCGTCCGTCACGGTTATTTTACTGCTAGGTAGCAGAATTCCGCAACTTCATCTACTTCATAGTTCCCAATTCTGACGTTAAGTTTCTTACTGTTCTAGTTTCTCCTACTTCTAATTACTTTAGTCTTTCTTTGATTTACTCTCAATCCATATCCTGTACTCATTAGACTGTTCGTCCCTTTCAGATCATGTAATTTTTCTTCACTTTCACTTAGAATAGCAATGTCATCAGCGAATCTTCTCACTGATATCCTTTCACCTTGAATTTTAATCCCACTCCTGAACCTTTTTTTTATTTCCGTCATTGCTTCTTCGATGTATAGATTGAACAGGAGAGACGAAAGGCATCCAGTCTTGCACTCTTTTTGATCCAAGCACATCGTTCTTCGTCTTCCACTCTTATCATTCCCTCTTAGTTCTTTTACATGTTGTATATTACCTGTCTCTCTCTTTTTAACTTACCCCTACTTTTCTCATAATTTTCAACGTCTTCTACCATTTGACATTGCGGAAGGCTTTTTCCAGGTCGCCAAATCCGATGAACGTGTCTTGACTTTTCTTTAGTCTTGCTTCCAATATCAACCGCAACGTAAGAACTGCCTCCCAGGTATCTTCACCTTTCCTGAATCCAAACTGATCGTCATCTAAAACATCCTCAATTTTATTTTCCATTCTGTATATTATACTTGTCTGCAACTTGGATGCGTGAGCTGTCAAGCTGATTGTGTGGTAGATCTCGCACTTGTTAGCTGATGCAGTCTTTGGAATAGTGTGGATGATATATTTCTGGAAGTTAGATGGTATATCGCCAAAGTCATTTATTTTACACACCAACATGAATAGTCGTTTTTTGCCACATCCCCCAATGATTTTAGAAATTCTGATGGAATGTTGTCTACCTCATCTGCCTTATTTGATCTTAAGTCTTCGAACGCTCTTTTAAATTTTGGTTTTAGTACTGGTTCCCCTATCTCTTCCATACCGACTTCTGCTTCTTCTTCTATCACATCAGACAGATCTTCCCCCTCATAGAGGCCTTCGGTGTACTCTTTCCTCCTATCCGCTCTCTCTTCGGCATTTAACAGTGGAGTTCCCATTATACAGTATATGTTACCATCCTTATCTTTATACAGTATATGTTACCATCCTTATCTTTAATTTTGAATTTTCTATTCGCTCAGTCAGTCTTTCCGATAATTATTTCTTTTTCTGTACCTTCCCAATTTTCATACTGCTTCCATCTTAGCTTCCTGCACTTCCTGTTTATTTCATTCCTAAGTGAGCTGTGTTTTTGTGTCCTGTATTTCCCTGAATATTTCTATGCTTCCTCCTTTCATAGGTCAACTGAAGTATTTCTTCTGTTACCCATGATTTCCTCGCAGTTGCCTTCTTCTTACTTATGTTTTTCTATCAAAGTCCTATGACTAACCGTTTTAGAGGTGTCCATTCCTCTTCAACTGAACTACTTACTGATCTATTCCTTACTGCATTATCTACATCCATAGAGAACTGCAAGTGTATCTCTTTATTCCTTAGTATTTCCGTATCCCACTTCTTTGCGTATTGATTCTTCCTGACTAATCTCTTATACTTCAGCCTACTCTTCATCACTACTAAATTGTGATCTGAGTCTGTATCTGCTCCTCGATGCGCCTTACAATCCAGTATCTGATATGGGGGATCTCTGTCTGACCATGATGTAATCTAACTGAAATCTTCCTGTATCTCCAGCCTTTTCCAAGTATGACTCTTCCTCTTGTGATTCTCGAACAGAGTATTACTTGCTGAGATTTATTGCAGAACTCAGTTAATCTTTCTCCTATCTCACTCCTAGTACCAAGCTCATGGTCTCCTTTAACCATCTTTACATACTGAGTTACCTGTTCAATATGCTCATACACTCTCTCTGTCTCTTCATCTTCAGCTCCGACGTCGGCATGTACACTTCTCGGTGTTGGTTTGCTGTCGATTCTGATGAGAAAAACCTTGTCACACCCTCTCCCCTACCTTCCCATTCATAACGAATCCTACTCCCAGTACACTTTTTTCTAGTGCTGTTGATGTTACCCTGTACTAATTTGACCAGAAATACTTGTCTTCTTCCCATCTCACTTCACGACGCTTGCCATGTCTAGATTGAGCTTTAATATCTTCCTTTTCAGATTTTATGGCTTCCTTCCACGTTCAAACCTCTGACATTCCACGCCCCGACTCGTAGAACGTTATGCTTTTGTTGGTTATTTAATATTTTTCTCATAGTCAGCTCCCATTTGTCACTCACTTTCCAGGTATCCGAATGTCGCACTATTTCGGAATCTTTTGCCAGTTTTTCAATTACAGGCCGCATGTCCTGTAGACACACAATATGTGTCCTTGATGCAGTGGTTACTATTGCCTTATGCATCCTCATGCTGTTGGTCGTTGCTGAAGCTTCCAAATTTTGGACGAGTTTCCCACCCCATGGGCAAGAAAGTTCCCTGAAGCTCTGTCCGCTCCTCCACCCTCTTTGACAAACCCATTGGCAGAATGAGGGTGACTTCTTATGCTGTAAGTCTTCGGCCCTTAATGCTGATAGATTTTGTTCCAAATTTAAGCGGTGCTGGGGTTCGAATCCAGCACCAAAGACGTTTTGAATACTAATCAAAGAAGCTACTCCATTTAGTTTTCTTTCAGAGGAATCTTTCTGGTGCCAAAAGAGATGTTTGGGGGCAAAGTGAGCAGGGTTCGCAACCTGAGGCCTGGTCAACATGTTCTACTCCCTCTCCATGAGGAACAAAGGAAATAGTAGAGAAGGTGGTGCAGAGGTACAAAGAACATCACTGATCTATTTATTTATTTATTTATGTCTCTTTCTTTTTTAATTATTACACTCCTGGAAATGGAAAAAAGAACACATTGACACCGGTGTGTCAGACCCACCATACTTGCTCCGGACACTGCGAGAGGGCTGTACAAGCAATGATCACACGCACGGCACAGCGGACACACCAGGAACCGCGGTGTTGGCCGTCGAATGGCGCTAGCTGCGCAGCATTTGTGCACCGCCGCCGTCAGTGTCAGCCAGTTTGCCGTGGCATACGGAGCTCCATCGCAGTCTTTAACACTGGTAGCATGCCGCGACAGTGTGGACGTGAACCGTATGTGCAGTTGACGGACTTTGAGCGAGGGCGTATAGTGGGCATGCGGGAGGCCGGGTGGACGTACCGCCGAATTGCTCAACACGTGGGGCGTGAGGTCTCCACAGTACATCGATGTTGTCGCCAGTGGTCGGCGGAAGGTGCACGTGCCCGTCGACCTGGGACCGGACCGCAGCGACGCACGGATGCACGCCAAGACCGTAGGATCCTACGCAGTGCCGTAGGGGACCGCACCGCCACTTCCCAGCAAATTAGGGACACTGTTGCTCCTGGGGTATCGGCGAGGACCATTCGCAACCGTCTCCATGAAGCTGGGCTACGGTCCCGCACACCGTTAGGCCGTCTTCCGCTCACGCCCCAACATCGTGCAGCCCGCCTCCAGTGGTGTCGCGACAGGCGTGAATGGAGGGACGAATGGAGACGTGTCGTCTTCAGCGATGAGAGTCGCTTCTGCCTTGGTGCCAATGATGGTCGTATGCGTGTTTGGCGCCGTGCAGGTGAGCGCCACAATCAGGACTGCATACGACCGAGGCACACAGGGCCAACACCCGGCATCATGGTGTGGGGAGCGATCCCCTACACTGGTCGTACACCACTGGTGATCGTCGAGGGGACACTGAATAGTGCACGGTACATCCAAACCGTCATCGAACCCATCGTTCTACCATTCCTAGACCGGCAAGGGAACTTGCTGTTCCAACAGGACAATGCACGTCCGCATGTATCCCGTGCCACCCAACGTGCTCTAGAAGGTGTAAGTCAACTACCCTGGCCAGCAAGATCTCCGGATCTGTCCCCCATTGAGCATGTTTGGGACTGGATGTAGCGTCGTCTCACGCGGTCTGCACGTCCAGCACGAACGCTGGTCCAACTGAGGCGCCAGGTGGAAATGGCATGGCAAGCCGTTCCACAGGACTACATCCAGCATCTCTACGATCGTCTCCATGGGAGAATAGCAGCCTGCATTGCTGCGAAAGGTGGATATACACTGTACTAGTGCCGACATTGTGCATGCTCTGTTGCCTGTGTCTATGTGCCTGTGGTTCTGTCAGTGTGATCATGTGATGTATCTGACCCCAGGAATGTGTCAATAAAGTTTCCCCTTCCTGGGACAATGAATTCACGGTGTTCTTATTTCAATTTCCAGGAGTGTATTAATACCAGCGAGAACAGGAGGAAACTCATGTTGCAAGGGAGGAGACATCGGTGAGTAGCCAGACTCAGTGAGACAGTGGATGCACAGTTTTACAGAGAACAACATTCCGATAGCCAGAGAATAACTGGTTGTAAGAGTAGAAAAGATGTCGAACAACTTGTCATTGCAGTAACAAACTCAAAGCTGGGGAGCGTTAAGATAGACTTTACAAAGGAAACTGGAGACAAATTGTCTGTACTCGTATTTGGCATTTGTTAAGGAAATGCCAAAAATCAAGGACATCTTTTTCGCCGAAAGCTAACAAGTAGGGAGCTTGAGAGATTGCAGGGCACTCTCACTTCTAATTCGGTGTTATGCCGCTTCGTGTTCTTAGGGAATATGATCTTTATTGCGATTTAGACTTCATATATCATGGTGAAATGGTGGGCAGTAATTAATGCTTTTGCTTGCTTGCTCTAAGGAAGGAATAAGGATACGCTTTATCTGCGTTCAAAGGAATAGGGTACCGATTTAAATGACTGCAGTAAAAGAGCACGGCGACGATGGTCCGAGGGATGCACGTTTTTTCTGTGGAAACTGGGTGGAAACATTTATGGGTTCACGAGTTCCATGGTCTCATTGTGCAGGCACATTGGTTGGCGCCATTCTGGAGGCACCCGCGTCCAGGTAGACTAGCACCGAGAAGTCGCCGCTGCAATGGCCAGCATATTGTAGACCGGCAATAAAGCAGAACCGACAAAAGAACTGAGAATGAGAAAGGTAGAGTTTGAATGAATAGATTGCCAATCCAAAAAAGCAAATTTATATACATTTGCACACAAATAATTTATCTAAAAATAGACGGTTGCTTAACACTAGAGATAATTTCAAATGTGCAGTTATGTTGTTGAACAACTCAAAGGCTAAGGAAGTTAAAAAATATTACAATGAACTAGGTGTAAGACAATCACTTACACCTTGTAATATACAACCAAATACTATTTTCATTATAGATGTTCAGTAACAAATTTTTTTTTGCAAAACTAATAAAAATTATTTCGAATAAGTGGCAGCTGTTGCAACTACATCTAATTCAGTTGTCGCTAATTATGAATCAGCTATGTTGAATATATTTGATTTTATTCAGGAAAAGAATTATCAATTAATTTTTTTTTGTAGTTGGTTCAAAGATATATGGATTCCTTTGTTCAACCAAGAAGATATTTTGATTACAAACAACATTTTATGCTTTATTTATTATTGAATTTCAAAGGATCTGAGCAGATCCTATGACGATATTAAAACTATTAAAAACAACTTGGTTGAATCTTTAAAAAATTACAATCTAGAATATACTGAAATAAAACATTAAAGCCCATTGGCATTAAAATACGAATATATTCAAAATGAAATAAAATCTTTAACAGCTTATAAATTAAGTTAAAAAGAACATGGATTTCATTACATATTAAAAACTTTAAGAATTTTGTAACAAGTTTAAGAACTAAAGTATCTATAGAAATTAGGGATTATTACATCACTCTTGAGGAAATATTTCTTGAGTATTTAAAACAGGCAAAGGAATATGAAAAAAATCAAGCTCAACAACTAGCAATTGAATTTTAACAACAAAATAAACACCTAAGACAACAAATTGATGAGAAAGATAAATTAATTCGAGAAATACGTCCACATGTAGTTACTACAACTGAAAATACTAATTTAAGACATATATTTGTTCTTTTAAAGCTATTCAATGATGAATGTGAATATGATTATTGTGTCATCAGAATAAAAAGAAGAAAGTTACAAAGACAGTTATGTGGAATTGTAGACAGTGAAGTAGAGCTCTCGGGTTCGTCACTGCCACGCAGCAACCTCTGTTCTGTAACTGATCATGGCCTTGTGGAGCACAGGCTTTGTGAATACGTCCTACCATGACAAGGCAGACTGAATGCATTACGACGTTGACGACAAGTTAACCACATGGTCCCCATGAGATGCCAGCAGCTGGATGAGGTAAGATGCATTGTGTTCAGTTTCTATGGTCCACGGACGCGCTACACCATTTGGTAGCAGAGACTGATGACACAGCTTTATGCATCATGGTTAGAGCACATATTGGGCCACACTTCAGCAGCCTGCACTCCACCAACAGCATCGTGGGGGATAGATGACTGGAAGAGTGGCTAGTGAAATGCATAAACCCCAGATGAACAACATAAGGATGCTCCCAGGAGTCCACAAAGTTGAGGTTCTCGAGAATTGCCTCTAGTTCCACGCTTGGAGAGTGACGTGGTAGCTGGTCTCTCTTTTGGCGCCTGGGTGGAATTTAAGTCGCCTCCCATGATCAGTGGATACTGCTGACCCAGGAAGATAGGCATGACTGCCTCTGAGAAGAATGCAGATCGTTCATGGTGGCTGCCCGAACAAGATGACGCATACACATTGATGATCCAGACGCTACTAAACTTGAGAGACATACCTGTGGCATAAGGGAGATAAGCAACTCTATCAGCGAGGATACAGTCATGTAAGAGGATCGCCACCTCACTACTAGTAGGGCAAGCATAGGAGACGTGCTGTTTGAAAAGCTACCATCGTCAGGACGATGGGCGATGCTAACACAGAGGAAGCACAGGAAGCTCACTGTTAAATTCCCGTGGAAGAGCACATCACTGTGATAAGGAAGGGACCGCCCCATCATGGGGTTCCTTTGCTCTGTACATCTCCAGAACGTCCATCCTCAGTATCGACGTCGTTTACTGAGGAGACAGACGACTCACTGGGCCAGTCCAATGGAAGAGTATCTGAGGTGCTCCCACAAGTAGCGTCAGAGTCAGAAACTAATGGAAGGCAAGCGCATCAGAGGTAGGCAGGGGAAGTCGCTGTCCATAGATGGATGCTGACTGCAGACGGTCCAGGGGAGACGTCGCGTCGTCCAGTGTCAGGACGTCAGAGGACAGTGTGTCATCGGTTGGAGGGTCATCATCCTGTGCACACATCCGATAGAAGCAGTCACGGGAAGGGGTACAGCATTATCTTTTCCGTTTCCTCGGCTACCGTCGCTTCCTAAGATGTTGTTCCGTGTCAGATTGTGGGCAGCTGTCATCCGATCTGTGGCCAGAGGGCAGAATACATACAGCTCCATGATCAACAATCATGGGCATAGGACCGACTGGTTTCGTCTGCTGAAGGCCATCGTCCTTTGGTACTGCCTCCAGAGGCACTGTAGGAGATACAGTCAAAACGTCCATCGCATCGTCGAGAGGAGTCGATGATTCAGAGTGGGCGCTCAGCGGTCAGCCCCACCGCGGTCGCGTAAGCTAGTGCTAACACAGTGGGCGCCGCAGGGAGAGTGACATCTCCGATCGGTGTCTGCATCAGTCTACATAAGAGACATTCAGAACGGACATGCCCTTCCTAGCCACAACCTGAACAAGCGCACGACTGGTCATCGTACACGAGGACAGCCCTGCAGCTGGCAATGACCAAGTAAGAAGGCACGTCTTTCCACAGTTCAGTTTTATCTGATGGATACCATTAAGGACACGGTATGTTTAGAAAGTCTTTCACGTTTCAGCAGGGTGGACGACGTTGCAGTAAGGTTTAAAGGCGGCCACCACAACGTCCAACGGCATCTCAAACGGGAGTTCGAAAAGCCTCAACATTAGAAGGCCAAAAGCAATTGATCAACCACTGCACTACCTATAAGGCCGTCAGAGTATCTGAACTTGAGATCATTATCGTGGAGCCGCACAACACTGGCAAACAGCTCTCCATTCGCCAGCTTTATGTATACAGTAGTACTGATGATAGAAAAATAAATTCTGAGAACATCTTGTGGTAGGAGATGCAGTTCGTTCCGTATAAACCGATCTACTTCATACGCCTTCAGTCGTTCACGATCCAAAGGAAACGTTAGTTTAATTGTGGCTTGGCAGTAGGAAAACACCGTGATGGTCGATGAAGTCGCACTCTAAGAAAAGCCATTACGCGGAAGTAAATAAATATATGCTCAGAATGAGATTTTCACTCTGCAGCGGAGTGTGCACTGATATGAAACTTCCTGGCAGATTAAAACTGGGTGTCGGACCGACACTCGAACTCGGGAACTTCGCCTTTCGCGGTCAAGTGCTCTACCATCTGAGCTATCCAAGCTTGACTCACGCCCCGTCCTCACAGCCTTACTTCCGCCAGTACCTTGTCTCCCACTTTGCAAACTTCACAGAAGCTCTCCTACGAACCTAGCAGAACTAGCACTCCTGGAAGATAGGATATTGCGCAGACATAGCTTAGCCACAGCCTGGGGAATGTTTACAGAATGAGATTTGCACTCGGCAGCGGGGTGTGTGCTGATATGGAACTTCGGTCTGGCACACAGTTTTAATCTGCCAGGAAGTTTCATATCAGCGCACGCTACGCGGCAGAGTGAAAATCTCATTCTGGAAACATCACCCAGGCTGTGGCTAAGCCATGTCTCCGCAATATACAGGGTGATTCAAAAAGAATACCACAACTTTAGGAATTTAAAACTCTGCAACGACAAAAGGCAGAGCTAAGCACTATCTGTCGGCGAATTAAGGGAGCTATAAAGTTTGATTTAGTTGTACATTTGTTCGCTTGAGGCGCTGTTGACTAGGCGTCAGCGTCAGTTGATGCTAAGATGGCGACCGCTCAACAGAAAGCTTTTTGTGTTATTGAGTACGGCAGAAGTTAATCGACGACAGTTGTTCAGCGTGCATTTCGAACGAAGTATGGTGTTAAACCTCCTGATAGGTGGTGTATTAAACGTTGGTATAAATAGTTTACAGAGAATGGGTGTTTGTGCAAAGGGAAAAGTTCTGGACGGCCGAGAACGAGTGATGAAAATGTAGCACGCATCCAGCAAGCATTTGTTCGCAGCCCAGGAAAATCGACTCGCAGAGCTAGCAGAGAGCTGCAAATTCCACAATCAACTGTATGGAGAGTCCTACGAAAAAGGTTAGTTATGAAACCTGAACGTCAACTACCCGAGGCGATGGATCGGCCGCCAGGCAGCCCGTGACAGAGCACTTCATCACTGGCCTCCAAGAAGCCCTGATCTTACCCCCTGCGATTTTTTCTTATGGGGGTATGTTAAGGATATGGTGTTTCGGCCACCTCTCCCAGCCACCATTGGTGATTTGAAACGAGAAATAACAGCAGCTATCCAAACTGTTACGCCTGATATGCTACAGAGAGTGTGGAACGAGTTGGAGTATCGGGTTGATATTGCTCGTGTGTCTGGAGGGGGCCATATTGAACATCTCTGAACTTGTTTTTGAGTGAAAAAAAACCTTTTTAAATACTCTTTGTAATGATGCATAACAGAAGGTTATCTTATGTTTCTTTCATTAAATACACATTTTTAAAGTTGTGGTATTCTTTTTGAATCACCCTGTACTTTTATCCAGTAGTGCTAGTTCTGCTAGGTTCGCAGGAGAGCTTCTGTGAAGTTTGAAAGTAAGAGACGAGGTACTGGCGGAAGTAAAGCTGTGAGGACGGGGCGTGAGTCATGCTTGGGTAGCTCAGATGGTAGAGCACTTGCCCCGAGTTGGAGTTTCGGTCCGGCACACAATTTTAATCTGCCAGGAGGTTTGCAATACCTACTCGCTCGCAAGCGGGCAGCAGGCGAGACGCAAACAAGGCGGCTCGCCTCACCATTGCTGAAGGCAGACTGAAAATATTTCCTTACACCACGGGTTCTGCTCCTGTTAATTATATACATGTGAATGACGTACGATCATAATAAATCACATCGGTGAGAAAGGAACAAGAGAAAGGAAAAATTATATTTTCCAAAGAACTATGAAGTGGTTCTCAGAAAATAGGTTCTACCTACGTTTTGAAGAAACACGGTATCCTCAGTTCTGTACAAGAAATAGTGTGACACCAACAACTAACGCATAATATGATTAACAATCAGTAAATAAGGTAGAACTCTCCAAATTCATGGGTTCGCATCTGGATGAAAACTTGTTCTCGAAGAAACATATTACTGAGCTTCTCACACACATAAATTCAGCTTCTTTTGCTCTTCATAGTACTGCTGACCTTGGAAAAAAACTAATCAACCTCCAGACATTTTTTCATATTTTCTCTCGGGAATGTCTTATGGAATGTTTTATGGGTAGTTAATCACTTAGAAAGAAAGTATTGACTGCATAAAAGCGAGTAATAAGAATAATATGTCGTGTTCACCCACTGACGTCATGTAGGTACCTCTTCAAGGAAGTAGGCGTTTTAATTGCCCCTCACAATAAATATATTCCCTAATGAAATTCGTCATAAATAATCCACCACAATTTAAGAAGAACAGTGATGCCCACAGCTACAACACTAGAGGAAAAAATGAGCTTCGTAGCTCATTATTAAAGCTCTCACTGGCTCAGAAAGCAATTCAGTAAAATAATAATGCATTGCAGTAAAATATCAATGTATTCATTAACGTTAACACTAACGACGTATGTACATCCTGTAAATTTATTCGTTCTGCATCATTTCGATAAAAGAATCATTCAGATGATGTATGTAACATGTAACTAACAATTCTCCTGTACTATTGCCAACTTGGGTATCGTTTCCTGCAGTTTTTCATTTAGATTATGATTGCGTTATTACAAGTCGCCAGATCGTTGTTCACATACATTAATAATTGGCCGACGTGTTGGCGGAGCTCGTCACCCTCTTTCAGTGGTGTCTATGAGGAATTATCCTCTTTACCCACCTCCGTGAAGTCCGGATGAGTCCAGACTCTTAACTACTGGCACACAGCGCTAGGCAACGTGAAGCTCATAGCTGCCTTTAAAGTTAAACGTAACTCTATCGCCAGGTGTGGCACTTGAGATCAAGAGATACTAGCACGTTGTCGGCAGCTCAATGCAGGAGTGGTTTGTCTGGTGTTGCAGTTAGCTCTTCTGTCCTCCTCCAGCTGAGGTAGAGCTTTGTCTCTAACGGCTTCACCATAAACGAGACAGTGAACTGTAAACTTTCTTACTTTCATGAACATGGAGACTACGGAGACGTTCTTTTGGCCAGTCATTATTGCCAGGACCTAACACGTCCGAGGATCTGTAATTACGGGGGTGAGTCAAATGAAAACCTTAAACTTGTAATAACAATCGAAATTTCACACTGTTATCCTGTAAGTTGGTAAGCGTGTTACAAACAGCGTGCGGAATGGCCTGTAGGTGGCAGCATAGTGCAGATGCACACATACCATCGCAGTATCAGTATAAAGATGGCCGCCCCACTTGCGACTTGCACCAGGGGAGAACAGTGTTCTGTCACTCGGTTTTTTCGTAGTGAAGGTGTGAAACCTTCATCGACGAATGAAGGTTCAGTACGGTGATGCATGTTTGTCACAGCAACAAGTTTACGAATGGAGTAGGAAGTTCGCAAATGGTGTGACTTCAGTGGAAGATACTCCTCGTCCAGTTAGGCACAACGAGTTGTGACTCCACAGAACATTGCAGCAGTTGAAGCCATAGTGAAGGAAAACCGCCGAGTGACACTGAATGACATTGCAGCATGTTTACAGATTAGTCATGGGTCAGCACACCACATTGTGCATGATGTGCTCCAGTTTCACAAAGTGTCTGCAAGACGGGTGCCACAGCAGCTGACTCCTGAAATGAGAGAACGACGTGTTGATGCTTGTGAAGAACTTCTTCGGCGCATTGAACGAGAAGGTGATGGCTTCCTTGCAAGAATCGTTACTGAGGACGAAACCTGGGTTCACTTCCACCAACCGGAAACGAAGAGAGCGAGCAAGGAATGGCGCCATTCCTCGTCACAAAAACCAAAGAAGTTTCGAACAGAACCATCAGCAGGGACGGTTATGCTGACTCTCTTTTGCGATGAAAAAGGCGTCATTTTGGAGCATTACATGCCTAGGGGGACCACTGTCACCAGTGCATCATACACAGATCTCCAAAAAAATCATCTGCGGCCTGCAATTGAATCAAAGCGACGTGGATTGCTGTCACCAGGTGTCCTTTCGTAACATGACAATGCAAGGCCCCACATGCCCGTACAACAGTTGCAACAATCACAGACCTGCATTTTGAGTGTCTCCCTCATCAACCATACCCATCAGACCTTGCCCCAAGTGATTTCCATATGTTTGGACCACTCAAAGACGCAATGGGAGGAAAGAAGTTCCGTTCTGATGAAGAGGTACGCCATCCGGTGCATGAGTGGTAGCGCAGACTACCAAAAAATTTTTTTTCTAAAGGAATTTATGCACTTTGTAAGAGCTGGAGGACTTGAATTGAGCGTGATGGTGATTATGTTGAAAAGTGATACAGATTTGTACCACTTCTGCACAATAAATAATATTTCAAAAAATATTTAAGCTTTTCATTTGACTCACCCTCGTACATAAGACTGTACTTACCAGTTACAACCTTACAAATACCGGTACCTTATTCCATGCAAAGATGTTTTGCTCTGTTATAACATTATTTTCATACATCTTCACTGTAACAAGAACGAAATTAGACAAATATCATAGGTCTCCTCAAAATAATACGTTTTTCCTACCCCTTTTTTTAACCTTTCAAATACCATTACAATATTCATGATCCTTTCGTCAATCGAGTGAGGTTAATAGAAGGGGAAAGATAAGAATGGATTTACCTATGGGAAAGACTGCTTAGGACTGTGGTCAAATTTGCCTGAATAGCTAAGAGGCATTGACGGAATTGAGGGAATAATTTACAAAAGAAATGAAAGTGGAATATGAATAGTCACTCGCAGTAACGTCAATAGATTGTTGTACCCTTTAGGCTAAACACGTGAATTGTAATAATACCGTACCAAGAGCCGCTATTTTGATATTGTTTCATTTGACAATCAGTTTCGATTTTCCAACCGCGACATTTTCAGGCCTGTCGCACGAATGACACCAAGTACCACTCTTGAATGTATGAAACGAGGCACTAATATTCGTATCTGGTTTCGTAGATAGCCTAACTTCATCAGCATGTGTGATCTTCAGACATATGACAGCAAAGGTCCAGTCTGGCAGGCAGTCTGTAATGCAGAGAAAAGGTTTGTGGAAGTGTCTTGTTGGACCTTACAACTCTAGGGAAATGATATATAGACTACAGGGAAACTAAAGAAGAAATTAAGAACATTGTAAATGTAGTTGTATACAGGGGTATTAGATATAAAATGGACAGATAAAATACAATATGAACAGATAACAGATATACTAAAAATGCATAAGCAATTAGCGTTATTGTATTATCGAAGAAGAAGCTGATTGTACATACTAATATGTACGTAGCTACTTAACTAAGCTACGGAAGGTGTGAGAAAAGTGACAAATTGTGAAGTACAGCAAAAAGTGAACTGTAGCTCAAACAGGTATTGCTCATAAAACAAATAGAAAACAGAGGGAAGTGAGTTGAACAACTTATCATAGAGAGACAGCTACCATCTCTTTCATTCCCTCTTCCCATAACTGTCGATCCTCATTTCGAAATGAGGTTTCCCTCACGCACAAATGTGCATATGTGACTCTTCCTCTCTCTCTCTCTCTCTCTCTCTCTCTCTCTCTCTCTCTCTCTCTCTCTCCCGTGTGTGTGTGTGTGTGTGTGTATGTGTGAATGTGTGTGTGAGTGTGTGTGTGAGTGTGTGTGTGAGTGTGTGTGGGTGTTTTTTAGTATCATATCCTAATTTCTCAACTATTCACACGGGAACAAGTGACATGTGTTCTACATTTCTTCTTTGCATTAATAATATTCTTTGTGTCAGTCTCGTAGAAAACAATTTTGTCTTTTATGATTAGGTAAATGAAGAACTGTTGAAAAATCAAATAATGGTGTACAGAGCAAATACAAATAATTTTTTACTGTCATTTTCTCGGCATTTACAGTAAAGTAATAAATATAAATAATAAACAGTCTTCCTCTCTCAGCTTATTTACATAAATATTTATAAGTTACATAATACTGTTGCAATTCGATTAAGCTGAATTAGGCTACGTCCTGTTACTGAGTCGAAGTTGTATGCCACTAATGGGCATCATGACGAAGGAGAAAGGATTGAACTCCATGGGCACCACAGTTTGGTCACAGCGCTGGACCTCATACTTGTACATCAGGTAGGCCAGTCCGATCTTGGTCTGCAGCAAACCCAGCCGCATGCCTGAAACACCCAACCACCAGTTCAGTTTATGAAAGTCAGTGAAGCACTGTTGTGACTGTAAAGTGTGCTTGATAGAACTTCATTCATAAATATCCATGGCGCAAGTGCCTGAGGTCGTTTCATAGGGCACAATCAGGCAGAGTTTCAAACGACTACAAATAATTGTGCAGGCAACACCGTATTATTAATGTGTTCACTTGTTGACATTATATGGAGAATGAAAATGGGTTTAAATATAAGGGGTGGTCAAATGAAAACACGACAGATGGAAAAAACTAAGTAAATTCTTTATTGGTCGGTTGATTTGGGGCAGGGGACCAAACGGCGAGGTCATCGGTCCCATAGGATTATGGAAGGGGGGGGAAGGTCGTCGGTCGTGTCCTTTCAAAGGAACCGTCCCGAAATTTGCCTGAAGCGATTTAGGAAAATCACGAAAACCTAATTCAGGATGGCTGGACGCGGATTTGAACCGTCGTCCTCCCGAATGTGAGTCCAATGTGAAACTCTTTATTGTTTAAAAAGTAACTGCCGTAAACACTTAATACATTTTATACACTACAAAAAAAGACGGTTCGCGCCTTCATGGAAAAATATATCCGGTTACGTACGGAGCCATGATTGTACCCAGGGATGCACCTCTTCAGCAGAAGAAAATTGTCGTCCATGAACGTCTTTCTTCTTCATGGCCACATATGCCAAGACTGATTCGACTGCGCTGCAGAAGTTTCGCTGGGATATCCGTGCACATCCTCCATGCAGTCCCGACTCTTCCTACGGGATTTTCGTACTTCTCTGAAGAAAGATAGTCCAGGCCGTCGGTTTGCTTCGGAGGAAGGGGTGCTCTTCTGGGTATTATCGTGTTTCCGAAGGCCACAACATACATTTTTCCATGAAGGCGTTGATAGCCCTGTCTCACAGTGGGATAAATGTAGGTATTAACAGTTACGGCGATTGCTTTCGAAATAATAAACAGCTTACTTTTTTTTCTTCAATCCATCCCGTAGTCATTTGACAGTCCCTTATACGAATAGTACCACGGAGGCTTAGCTCCTGGTGAAAAACGTGAATAACTGTGCTGAAAGAAAAACTATAAATTGTTTTAGTATCAATCCCAATTTCATAACTATTCACATGGAAATGAGGGACATATGCTCTACATTTGTTCTTTGCATTAATAATATTCTCCATGTCAGAATTTATTCAGTTACTCTAGCGGAAAGAAGGTCACGGGCAAAATTCCAAATCTAATGTAATACAATCACTTTGATACAATAAGTAAGAATTTCACAACTACGATTTTTTGTAGCTTCACAATACTGCCTTCTATTTGCAGGTGGATGGTTTTTGGCTATTAATGCTTGATTACATACCTACAGTATGGACGTAATGAAATGGTGATATGCTTCACCCAGGTTCTAGAATACCACTTGTAAACATAGTCAGAAAGAATACACTGAGATGACAAAAGTCATGGTACACCTCTTAATTTCATGTCGGACCTCCTTTTGCCCGACGCTGTGCAGAAGCTCGACGTTGCATGGACTCAACAAGTCGTTGCAAGTCCCCTGCAGAAATACTGAGCCATGCTGCCCCTATAGCCGTCCATAATTGCAAAAGTGCCGCTGGTGCAGGATTTATCGGACGAACTGACCTCCAGATTACTCCAATAAATTTTCGGTGGGATTCGTGTCGGGTGCTATGTGTGGCCAAATCGTTTGCTGCAACTGTCCTGAATATTCTTGAAACCAGTCGCGAATAATTGTGACCCGGTGGCATGGCAGACTGCCACCCACAAAAATTACGTCGATGTTTGAGAATATGACGTCCATGAAATGATGCAGATGGTCTCCAAGTAGCGGAAGATCCAGAGGACCCAGTCCACTCCACATCAACACAGCCCTCACAATTATGGAGACATCATCAGCCTACCTTACTGCCAACTTAGATCCATGGCTTCGTGGGGTCTGTGCTTCACTCGAACCTTAAACTGAAGCTGAAATCTGGACTCATCTGACAAGGCCACGGTTTTGCAGTCGTCTAGGGTCTATGCCATTTGGGTACGAGCCCAGAAGAGGCGCTGCAGGCGATGTCGTGCCGTTAGCATAACCATTCGTGTCGGTCGTCTGCTCCCAAAGACCATTAACGGCAAATTTCTGTATTGTCTTAACGGACACTTTCTGTGTACGCCCAACATTCATTTCTGCTATTATTTCAAGCACTGTTGCTTTTCTGTTAGCACTGACAACGACGCTGCTCTCGATCGTTAAGTGAAGGCCGTCGACCACTGCGTTGTCCGTGGTGAGAGGTACTGCCTGAAATTTGATACTCTCAGTACATTCTTGACACTATGAATCGCGGAATACTGAATCCCTTAAAAATTTCCGTAATGGAATGTGCACTGCATCTAGCTGCAACTACCATTCCGCGTTCAAAATCTGTTAATTCCCGACGCGCGGCCATAGTCACGCCAGAAACCTTTTCACGTGAATCTCCTGAATAAAACTGACAACTCCGCCACATGCACTGCCCTTTTATTGTGCAACGGATGTTACAGCCATCTGCATATCTCCATATCGCTGACGTTTGTTACCTCAGTATATATGGTGATACGACAGTGTTCCGACTTACCTATGCAGTTTCGTGGCCCTTCTCCAAAAGGAAGGTATACGTAGGGATGCCTCTCTGCCTTCTCTTCCTCAGAGAACCTCTCAGGATTGAAGCGTTGGGGTTCTGGGAAATACTGGGGATCGTTGTGAAGACCGTAGACCGGGACGAAAACAGTCGCTCCCTCTTCAAGCTCAGGCCCGCCATCGGGGAACTTGTAGCGCCGCGTGCACTTCCGTGCCAGAATCGCTCCCGGTGGATACAATCTCAGCGTTTCTGTAAGATAAAAGGCGTGTAACTGGTTAACAACCATGTTTTGTTTCGGCGGCACGAGTGGCTGGCATTGTCAAAGCTTCACCCTCCATTGCCGGTGGTGAATGTCAGTAAAATCATTAGATGAATGTCGGCCGAAGAACCCGCGACAGAAGCCAATAGGCAGTTTGTCAACAAGTGGCCACGAAAGCTTTAACAGTTTTGAATCATGTTTTGATTTATTATGCTACCTGCAGGTAATAAGTGACTAGCGCCCAAGAGAAACTCTAGTATGCATGAAACTTAACATTGACTACTAACTACATCAGCAACGCACAGGACATATGGTCATGACATTAGGTACCAAATTTCAAATCGAGTTATGTGTCAAATATGTTACAGTATGGAAGTGGAACGTGGACGATAAATGGTTTGGACAAAAAGAGAATAGAAGCTTTCGAAATGTGGTGCTACAGAAGAATGCTGAAGATTAGATGGGCAGATCACATAACTAATGAGGAGGTATTGACTAGAATTGGGGAGAAGAGAAGTTTGTGGCACAACTTGACTAGAAGAAGCAATCAGTTGGTTGGACATATTCTGAGGCACCAAGGGGTCACCAGTTTTATACTGGAGGGCAGCGCGGAGGGTAAAAATCGTAGAGGGAGACCAAGAGATGAATACACTAAACAGATTCAGAAGGATGTAGGTTGCAGTAGGTACGGGGAGATGATGAAGCTTGCACAGGATAGAGTAGCATGGAGAGCTGCATCAAACCAGTCTCTGGACTGAAGACCACAACAACAATATGTTACAGTAGTTAGTGACTTAGTGTAGTACTACTGAATGGGTGAGGAGTTGAGAATGGGTAAATTGCAATGAAAATATTTAGCCTCTACCAGACATACCAGCACAAAAATCAGATGTGCTCTGATTGCAATTAGCACGTCCGAACTACCACGGAGTTATGATTCTTAACTTTTCACTCAAGGAAGGCACATGTTCCTATATATTATGTAGGACGATCATAAGCTGATGACTATGTAAATAGACAGGAGTGTCAAATTTCAGTTCACGCAATGAACAGTACAGAACGAATACAGAACCATAGATTACGTTAGTAAGACTGCATGAAACTACGAACAAAGACTAATGGCAGCATAATGGATTAGTCCTACACAGATTGTATAGGAGCTACAAGAAATGGTGTGCTAAGTATAGGCATACGTCTAGGAGGAAGAGCACGGTAGACACAATACCAAACTTTCTTTAAATCAGGGGTGTGACAAAGTGACTCGTTGCAACATCGCACATGAGTTTCTTTCCATTATATCTCAGACAAAGCTCTCTCGTGGAAGTAACGATTCAAAAATTTTTTCGTGAGCCAAAATACACAACATGGAATTAATAGAATTTCAGAGCCTCACCTGATACTACTTTGTCGAGGTACGACATCTCGGAAATGGCCTCGTACGTCAGCTGTCCGTTGTTCTTCAGCAACGTGGCGTCCACCTCCTCCTGTAGTCTCTTCTGCACGTCCGGGTTGAGGGCCAGCTCGTACAGCGCGAAGCTCATCGTCGTCGATGACGTCTCGAAGCCCGCCAGGAAGAACACGAACGCCTGGGTGGCCACCTCGTCTATCGACAACTCTGTAAGCGAGAGAAAGTGCCCTGTTAACACAGTCCCATGTAACCGAAATTAGTCTGCTAGTCATACTACAAATTCTGCAGGACATTATGTTTGCTTTTCCCGTTACTAGGTCAGAACTCACTCCCCTCTGTACTGAGCAAGTGAAGGATTGTGATTCTGCATGTGAAACGAGTGAAGTTCTTTAAGAGTATGTTAGACAACGGGAAGAGAACATCAAAGATTAGGGCACATACGTAATTGTGGAAAGAATCAACAACAACAAGGGCAGAAACTTACGTAGACGGAAAATAATGTGTACTTGGGAGTAATGATTGAAACGAGAACTTAGCTTTCACCAGTCAGACTTTATTACATTTTCCGTTCGCGTTTAAGAGGTTTAAGCCTCCACCATCAAGTGAATTCATCTGAATTAATGCTGCAATTATGTGTTGTGTTTACAACTTCGGAGGAACTTGTGGCAGTCTCCAGTGGTCACAGACTCGTTTTCCTCTCTTGTATGTGATACTGCATGTGATGCAGCACGACGAAAACAGCAGGTTGTAACCACTGGAAACAGTAACACAAGTTACCCGAACGTCATATACACAACATATTCGCTTCGTATAAGCGGCACTCAAAAAGGTTTCTTGCGAAGGTCGTACAATCCAGAATCGGCATGATGGTTAGGCAAAATCGCGGTGAGTACTTAGGCAATGATCCCAGCTATATATTAGGTTTTTTTTCCTTTATTGAATTTCGATTCAATGCTTAGTACGCTGCTCTTCAGCCTACAGAATTTTTAAAACATAAGTAGATAAGAAACAATAAAAGCAGGCGATCAAACGGTGACTTAAATTGTAAAACGGCGGAAAATTGTGGAAAGTTAAAACATAAGACAAAGGGTGGGCGATGCTAATAAAGTACACAGGAAGCAGACAGATAAAACAGTGGACAGAAAATTAAAAACACACGGCGACAGTCTGGTTTCTGTTCGCGAGAGACAGCCAGAGCGAGAGCACTGCAGCAGCGAGTACTGTTTGTATAAAGCGTTTATTTTGCATTTTGTTTACGACCTTCCACTAAGGAAGGGATTCTATTAGTGTTTATCTGCTCTGCATAGTAACTAACAGTTCTTGATAAAACTTTACGTAGTTTTCGTGTTAGATTACTTAGTGTTTTCTTGATCGTTTAGAACAGAAAGCGCCCTAAAACCGTCTTTTGTTTGTTTCGCGGCCGTTAGCCACTAGTCACTTGAATCAGCAGTTGTCTTGCGACAGCCAGAGCGAGAGCACTGCAGCAGCGAGTACTGTTTGTATAAAGCGTTTATTTTGCATTTTGTTTACGACCTTCCACTAAGGAAGGGATTCTATTAGTGTTTATCTGCTCTGCATAGTAACTAACAGTTCTTGATAAAACTTTACGTAGTTTTCGTGTTAGATTACTTAGTGTTTTCTTGATCGTTTAGAACAGAAAGCGCCCTAAAACCGTCTTTTGTTTGTTTCGCGGCCGTTAGCCACTAGTCACTTGAATCAGCAGTTGTCTTGTGACAGCCAGAGCGAGAGCACTGCAGCAGCGAGTACTGTTTGTATAAAGCGTTTTTGTACTTATTTGCTGCGCTTAGCTTTTAAATAGTTTTTCTGGGAAAACCTAGCGTAGTTTTCGCGTCTCGTATTTCAGTGAGTGTTTCTTGATTATCAGAGTAGCTCATCAGAAGATTATCTTGGGAATTTGTCACCGTATAGAGTAGGGTAAACATAGTCATGTGTAGGGACTGTGGTTGTTGTGAGCGGACGCAAGGAGAATTGGCCACTCTCCGGGGACAGGTGGAGGCTTTGTCTGTTAGGCTCATCGAGCTCGAGGCGCAGGCGTCGGCTCGTAGTGGCGTTGGGGCAACTGTGGTGAGACCTATGCCTACTTCGGTGGCCTTGGAATCACATGGAACCCCTGATGTCGCTGCGTCTTCCGGCAGTGAGCATCTTACCGGTCAGCCATCACTCCAGGGTGAATGGCGGACAGTGGTGGGCTCGCGCGTGCCTGGCCGAAAGGCGAAGGTGGGATCTGGCCGCGTGGCAGCTGCCTTACCCCTTTCCAACAGGTACGGGGTGCTTCCTAGTGGTGATGTCATCGTTTCCGAGCCACCACAGGATGCCTCGCCTGTTGGGCCAGTGGCCGATTCTCCGGCAAGGTCCCGACAGTCACAGAGGGCGGGCCTATTAGTTATAGGGAGCTCCAACGTTAGGCGGGTTATGGAGCCCCTCAGGAAAATAGCGGGTAGGTCGGGGAAGAATGCCAGTGTGCACTCGGTGTGCTTGCCGGGGGGTCTCGTCCGTAATGTGGAGGAGGCCCTTCCGGCAGCTATTGAACGCACTGGGTGTGACCGGCTGCAGATAGTAGCACATGTCGGAACGAATGACGCCTGCCGCTTGGGTTCTGAGGCCATCCTTGGTTCCTTCCGGCGGCTGGCTGATTTGGTGAAGACAACCAGCATCGCACGCGGAGTGCAAGCTGAGCTTAATATCTGCAGCATAGTGCCCAGAGTCGATCGCGGTCCTCTGGTTTGGAGCCGTGTGGAGGGTCTAAACCAGAGGCTCAGACGACTCTGCGACTATAATGGTTGCAAATTCATCGACCTCCGTTATTGGGTGGAGAACTGTAGGGCCCCCCTAGACAGGTCAGGCGTGCACTACACACCGGAAGCAGCTACTAGGGTAGCAGAGTACGTGTGGCGTGCACACGGGGGTTTTTTAGGTTAGAGGGACCCCCCCTTGGGCGAAACGATAAAATACCTGACGGCTTACCAGAGAGAACATTATCATCGTTGATAAAGAACGTCCGTCCTCAGAGACCAAAAACAGGAAAAGTTAACGTAATATTGGTAAACTGCAGGAGTATCCAGGGCAAGGTTCCTGAATTAGTATCTCTTATTGAAGGAAATAGTGCGCATATAGTATTAGGAACGGAAAGTTGGTTAAAACCGGAAGTGAACAGTAACGAAATCCTAGACACAGAATGGAATATATACCGCAAGGATAGGATAAACGCCAATGGTGGAGGAGTATTTATAACAGTAAAGAATTCAATAATATCCAGTGAAGTTATTAGCGAATGCGAATGTGAAATAATCTGGGTTAAGTTAAGTATCAAAGGTGGGTCAGATATGATAGTCGGATGCTTCTATAGACCACCTGCATCAGCAACCGTAGTAGTTGAGCGCCTCAGAGAGAACCTGCAGAACGTCGTGAAGAAGTTTCGTGATCATACTATTGTAATAGGGGGAGACTTCAATCTACCAGGTATAGAATGGGATAGTCACACAATCAGAACTGGAGCCAGGGACAGAGACTCTTGTGACATTATCCTGACTGCCTTGTCCGAGAATTACTTCGAGCAGATAGTTAGAGAACCAACTCGTGAAGCTAACGTTTTAGACCTCATAGCAACAAATAGACCGGAACTTTTCGACTCCGTGAATGTAGAAGAGGGTATCAGTGATCATAAGTCAGTGGTTGCATCAATGACTACAAGTGTAATAAGAAATGCCAAGAAAGGAAGGAAAATATATTTGCTTAACAAGAGTGATAGGGCACAAATCGCAGAATATCTGAGTGACCACCATCAAACGTTCATTTCTGAGGAAGAGGATGTGGAACAAAAATGGAAAAAATTCAGAAACATCGTCCAGTACGCCTTAGATAAGTTCGTACCGACTAAGGTCCAAAGCGAGGGGAAAGATCCACCGTGGTATAACAATCATGTACGAAAGGTACTACGGAAACAAAGAAAGCTTCACCATAGGTTTAAGAGTAGTCGAATCATAGCTGATAAGGAAAAGCTGAACGAAGCGAAAAAGAGCGTAAAGAGAGCAATGAGAGAAGCATTCAACGAATTCGAACATAAAACATTGGCAAACAATCTAAACAAGAACCCTAAAAAGTTTTGGTCATATGTGAAATCGGTAAGCGGATCTAAATCCCCTATTCAGTCACTCGTTGACCACGATGGCACCGAAACAGAGGACGACCGAAGAAAGGCAGAAATACTGAATTCAGTGTTCCGAAACTGTTTCACTGCGGAAAATCGTAACACGGTCCCTGACTTCAGCCGTCGCACGGACGCCAAAATGGAAAATATTGAAATAAACGATATCGGAATTGAAAAACAACTGCTATCACTTAGTAGCGGAAAAGCATCCGGACCAGACGAGATACCCTTAAGATTTTACAGTGATTATGCTAAAGAACTTGCCCCCTTTCTATCAGCAATTTATCGTAGATCTCTGGAAGAACGTAAAGTACCTAGCGACTGGAAGAAAGCGCAGGTCGTTCCCATTTTCAAGAAGGGTCATAAATCAGATGCGAATAATTATAGGCCTATTTCACTTACGTCAATCTGTTGTAGAATAATGGAACATGTTTTGTGTTCTCGTATTATGACGTTCTTAGATAATACAAATCTCCTTCATCATAACCAACATGGATTCCGCAAACAGAGATCATGTGAAACTCAGCTCGCCCTATTTGCCCAAGAAATTCACAGTGCCGTAGACACTGGCGAGCAGATTGATGCCGTATTCCTGGACTTCAGGAAGGCATTTGATACGGTTCCGCACTTACGTTTAGTGAAAAAAATACGTGCTTACGGAATATCGGACCAGGTTTGTGATTGGATTCAGGATTTCCTAGAAGAAAGAACACAACATGTCATTCTTAACGGTTCAAAATCTGCAGATGTAGAGGTAATTTCGGGAGTACCGCAAGGAAGCGTGATAGGACCTTTATTGTTTACAATATACATTAATGACTTAGTTGACAACATCGGTAGCTCCGTGAGGCTATTTGCAGATGACACGGTTGTCTACAAGAAAGTAGCAACATCAGAAGACTCGTACGTACTCCAGGAAGACCTGCAGAGGATTAATGAATGGTGCGACAGCTGGCAGCTTTCCCTAAACGTAGATAAATGTAATATAATGCGCATACATAGGGGCAGAAATCCATTCCAGTACGATTATGCCATAGGTGGTAAATCATTGGAAGCGGTAACGACCGTAAAATACTTAGGAGTTACTATCCGGAGCGATCTGAAGTGGAATGATCACATAAAACAAATAGTGGGAAAAGCAGGCGCCAGGTTGAGATTCATAGGAAGAATTCTAAGAAAATGTGACTCATCGACGAAAGAAGTAGCTTACAAAACGCTTGTTCGTCCGATTCTTGAGTATTGCTCATCAGTATGGGACCCTTACCAGGTTGGATTAATAGAAGAGATAGACATGATCCAGCGAAAAGCAGCGCGATTCGTCATGGGGACATTTAGTCAGCGCGAGAGCGTTACGGAGATGCTGAACAAGCTCCAGTGGCGGACACTTCAAGAAAGGCGTTACGCAATACGGAGAGGTTTATTATCGAAATTACGAGAGAGCACATTCCGGGAAGAGATGGGCAACATATTACTACCGCCCACATATATCTCGCGTAATGATCACAACGAAAAGATCCGAGAAATTAGAGCAAATACGGAGACTTACAAGCAGTCGTTCTTCCCACGCACAATTCGTGAATGGAACAGGGAAGGGGGGATCAGATAGTGGTACAATAAGTACCCTCCGCCACACACCGTAAGGTGGCTCGCGGAGTATAGATGTAGATGTAGATAAAAATCACACCCAGCGACAGTATGATGTCCGTTCGCATCATTTCGGAAAAGACACGCAACACTTAATCACTGGAAACACTGCACTAAAAAGTCGGCACGAAGATGACACACCACAGCCAAGGGCAGATGGGGGGTGACCCGGACAGATGAGGGGAAAAAAGAGGGGAGGAAAGGAAAAACGAAAGGGGAGGACTCATAAGGGGGGGGGGGCGCAGGGCAGACGCGAGAGGGAATGGGGAAAGGCAGAGGAGGGAAATGCAAAAGGACTCGGGGGTGAGAAGGGAAGCAGAGAGAGGCTAGGCAGGGAAAAAACAGAGTGGAAGGGGGGGAGAGGGAGCACAGAAAAACGACAGAGGATGGGAGGGAGAAGTGAGGATCAGAGTTGATAGGAGGGATAAATGAAGGGAGAGATGGTATCATCCGGGAGGGGGAGTTGATGGAAGCCACCTTGGGAAAGGAGATGAAGGATGTAGAGATGGAGGGTCAGGGGACACAACAGTGAAGGCATGGCAGAGGGCAGGGGTTGGAGAGGAGAGGAGCAACCAGGGGATGAGGGGTATCAAGGCAGTGGGAGGTGTAGAGTGCGTGGATATATTCGAGGAATAGGAGCAGATGAGTGAAAGGAATCAGGTCGTAGAGGATCTCAGTGGGGGACAGGAGGCGTATACGGAAGGTGAGGTGGGGTACATGGTGCTCAAGGGGGGGGGGATGGATATCCAGGCAGAACTGGCATAACAGAGGATGGGATGGATTAAGGATTTGTAGGTGTGGAGGATGGTAGAGGTGTTCAACCCCCATGCCTGGCCAGAGAGGAGTTTGAAGAGTCGGAGGTGGTTATGGGCTTTGGATTGGATAGAACGGAGATGAGGGATCCAGGTGAGGTGATGATCAATGGTGAGGCCAAGGTAGGTGACGGTGGGGGAACGCATCAGGTTGCAGATTGCCGATTTATGTTTGGTAAGACACTATGTCCTGCTACAGGAAGAAGTAGGAAAGTGCCTGTAGCAGATCTTCGTCCCACAATAATCGTCGACCCTTCATGGTTCTTTTTAAGGCACTGAAGGTTGATAATCACATTGGGATAGATCAGGACTAGGGGCGGTTGCTCTAGTGTCTCCCACTTGTCCGTAACAGATGAGACCGACCTCCCAGAATGACTTCTGTCATGTGGCGAACTGCGACCAGCACGGATCTTGGCGCACCATTCCACATCGGCGGTTTTCGAAAGACATGCTGCCCCACACACATTTTTCTTTCTTCGATGCATGTGTACCGATGTTTTTACTTCAGCAGCCAAGAAAGGAATAACAGCATGTTGGTTCTATTTGGAAGCATTTGGTAATAAAGTTGCCATAGTTTAAATTCCCGCATTTATCGCATGCATGTGGGAAAGACAAAAGTCTCCACACTAATCCCTTGCCTACATGTCGGCGCTTTTACACCCACACTGGAGTCGCGCCACGTTGCATACCCTGCAGCAACCCCCCGAAACGGTTGGTTGGTTGACTTGGGAGAAGGGACCAAACAGCGAAGTCATCGATCCACTTGTATTAGCGAAGGATAGTAAAGGGACTCGGCCGTGCCCTTGCAAAGGAACCATCCCGGTATTTGCCTGAGGCGATATAGAGGAATCACAGAAAACCTAAATGCGGGTGGCCGGACGCGGGTTTGAAACGTCGTCCTTCCGAATGCGACTCCAGTGTGATAACCACTGCGCCACCTCATTTTGATCGCCTTTTATGTTATCCACACATATCCATGTGATGATGGAGAATTAATCCCCGGAAACTAGTAGTATAAATAAAATAAAAGGCGACTGCTAAGAGTAAACCTGTTATTTCAGTCCTTATGTATATCAGTCACGGTAAAACCAAACCTGAATTGTACCCATTTAAAGCTAATCTGCAGGTAAATTATTCAGTTTTCTTCGAGCAATATGGTGCAGCGAGGGCAGGTAGTTCACTTTTCTGGAGGAATCGTAACCGGTTTTCTTCATTTCAGATCTTACTATGTTAGGTAAGGTCAATGTTTGGTTGGTTACTTATATCCGGCTATGCAAGTGCCCTGTCTCTGGCTGCTTCTGCGGCACATGAACGTCGAGTGTTAACAACCTATCCTTTCTTCTGAAGGACGAAATGAGTCACCATCGGAGAACTATATACCCTAGTTATAAGTTCTCTTGAATGGAACATTAAAGTTAGTGTCCTAAAATATATCCACTGAAACTGGAGAAATCGCCAAGCAAACTTTAGAAACAACCGAATCATAGTCGACATTACATCTGATAAAAAGAAACATGGAATAGAACAGAGACTTTGGTTTAAAATTAAAAAAAAAAACATTTACCTAACGGGAAAGTACTGCTTTAGCGCCACCGAAAAAAAGGATGCCTGAGACGTGTAAAAGATGAAGCCCGAGGTTCGTCCATTTCGCCCAGTACCACATGTGAATAGAGATTAGAAGACATTAGATATATTGGTTAACTCTGAAAACAGGGCCGGCCGGAGTGGCCGTGCGGTTCTAGGCGCTACAGTCTGGAACCGAGCGACCGCTACGGTCGCAGGTTCGAATCCTGCGTCGGGCATGGATGTGTGTGATGTCCTTAGGTTAGTTAGGTTTAATTAGTTGTAAGTTCTAGGCGACTGATGACCTCAGAAGTTAAGTCGCATAGTGCTCAGAGCCATTCTGAAAATAGGGCAGAAGAGCGTTGAGTATCGTAACAAAACATAATAATGTGACAAGCAATTGAATGTCAAATTAAAATGATTACAGTGTTGACGATCTGGCTGAGTAGACGTAATAAATATTCCCTCTCGTTCCAAACTTCCGATAGCGTGGTCTAATTACAATCATCATAGTTGAGGAATTTGTTCACCAATGAGAATGAGAAAAATGGTGTACAGCAGACGCAACCCTTAAACGGAAACTTTGCTACAAGATAAAACGTACTTTCTCACGTAATAATCTACACAGGTAAACCAAGAAGTCAAGGATTTGTCAACAGTTACTTCAGAAATATGTTTCCTGGTTAGTTATTGCCCTTGTTCAGTGTCACACCGTGCGTCAGTTACGTTGAGGTGCCCTGACTTACTCCAGTTGTCGACGTCCTTGGCGCCGTCCTTGATTGCCTTCGCCTTTTCGTCATCGATGAAGCCCTTGTTCTTCAGCTGTACCAGCAGGTGCATGAAGTCGTTTCGCGTTACGTTGTACTTCTCTCTGTACTCCACTGTCTCTCTGACCATGTTTCGGAAGAATGCGGATACTTCTTCGGTTCCGGCTCCAACTCTGTGGGCAAACTGAGAGTTACACAGACGAAATATAGAATTTGCTGTGGAGTAACGGCTGACAGAATGGGAAGATCCTTCACCTGAGTGCCCTGGCGACAGTCGGAACGAAGGCGTGCATGAACCGGGCGATCCTGAACTTGAGCGAGGGCTCGAACGCCTTACGCCCCCACTGTCGGAACTCGGCCTCCGGATTCCTCTGGCAGTTGCACTCCACGCCGAAAGCGACGGATGCAATGATGTCCGTGGCGTACCTGGCGGACACCTCCCGCATCTCCACCACCTCTCCACGGCTCGCTGGATCTCCTAGCACCTCCACCATCTCGCGACCACAGTCCTGCATCGTCTAGAGAGATAATCACAGAATCAACAAGCTGAGTATTAAAGATCAGGAGCAAAGTATAGTTCCGCGCAATAAGGAATAACAGCGTGTGAAATATATAATGAAACAAAGGCAAGTGTAAATAATGGTGCAACTGTACGAAACTATACGACATTAGCATGTTGTTGGGACGGCAGAGAATACTTTGCCACATAAACTGCACCAGCGTTAACTCAAGAGACAGGAGAGATTTAGGAACATCATTGTTGTTGTTGTGGTCTTTAGTCCAGAGACTGGTTTGATGCAGCTCTCCATGCTACTCTATCCTGTGCGAGCTTCTTCATCTCCCAGTACTTACTGCAACCTACATCCTTCTGAATCTGTTTAGTGTATTCACCCCTAGCCGGCCGGAGTGGCCGTGCGGTTCTAGGCGCTACAGTCTGGAACCGCGAGACCGCTACGGTAGCAGGTTCGAATCCTGCCTCAGGCACGGATGTTTGTGATGTCCTTAGGTTAGTTAGGTTTAAGTAGTTCTAAGTTATAGGGGACTGATGACCTCAGAAGCCATTTGAGCTCAGAGCCATTTGAACCATTTATTCACCCCTTGGTCTCCCTCTACGATTTTTACCCTCCACGCTGCCCTCCAATACTAAATTGGTGATCCCTTGATGTCTGAGAATATGCCCTACAAACCGATCCCTTCTTCTAGTCAAGTTGTGCCACAAATTTCTCTTCTCTCCAATTCTATTCAGCACTTCCTCATTAGTTACGTGATCTACCCATCTAATCTTCAGCATTCTTCTATAGCACCACATTTCGAAAGCTTCTATTCTCTCCTTGTCTAAACTATTTATTGTCCACGTTTCACTTCCATATATTGCTACATTCCATACAAATACTTTCAGAAACGACTTCCTGACACTTAAATCTATATTCGATGTTAACAACTTTCTCTTCTTCAGAAACGCTTTCCTTGCTATTGCCAGTCTACATTTTATATCTTCTCTACTTCGACCATCATCAGTTATTTTGCTCCCCAAATAGCAAAACTCCTTTACTACTTTAAGTCTCTCATTTCCTAATCTAATTCCCTCAGCATCACCCGATTTAATTCGACTACATTCCATTATCCTATATCCTCTTCGAGCAAAACTCATTTACTGAACCATTCGAGCAGTCACAGAATGGGATCGTATGCAATAGTGTTAATAGATGATGATATTGATTATGATGACTATTTCAGGAAAGTTTTTGTTAAAAGGCCGATACTGTCTTTTAGACGAGAACAGTCTTCCCTGCTTTAGCCAGACTTTCGATCTCTACTGAATGTTCCGATGCAAGTGAAAGAAGTGGTCTTTAGGCTCCAGCTGATAGGACGAATGAAGAGCTGAAGTCTTATTCAGTCGTATCCTGGGTACAGTATTAATCTTTCATTTCGTTGCCTTCTATGGTAATCTGTATTTGCAGCTTCCGTTTAGTATTCCAAGATATTTCTCCCTCAGTTCACCACCTGTAGAAATAATAATAATACAGGAAGCGGAGTGTGATCTTTTCGTACACTCGAAATGCGCTAGATTACACCCCCAAAAGGTTCCTGTCACTGATGTTTGCCAATATTGCCGTATAAAACCGAATATAGCAATTCCTATTACTGTATTTTCTGCCATTTCAAGTAACTTGCTCTTCTAGCCGAATTCAATGATCAGGATATGCACATGATATAGTATCTTAGTTGAAACATTTACAGACTTACCGTCCAAGTCATAATCTGCGCTGGATACTCCGATATTTATCGCTCTCTACAAAATCTCGTCATGCATTCAGTGAGTGGCTGATACCACTTCTTATACGTAGCGTTTGTGTTTCCAGATCGTCAGAGAGTACATCTTTGCTGCGATGTCGAAGACGACAAGAAACGCCAGATCCCTTATGGCAACGAAGTGCCATCTGACGTCCAGTGGTATGGTGTGTACCGTATAGAAAACGAAAGTGTTATCATTAGTGAGCCTTTCTTCTGGATCCAGAGTTTTTCACTACAATTAATTCGCACCACCATTTGCAGTGATTTTACTCACAAGAAGGTACATTACACCACTGGATCTTTGCTGCAATTCTACCAATGTCTCTTGACGTTGACTAGTATCAGGTTTTATAAGGTTAGATGACGCAACAAGACGTGTGCATGTCAGTTTTGTGTGAACTTTTCGTGATACTAACGCAAGAAATGGCTACTAATTGTTATTGGGAATAGGTGTAAGGTGTACGTTATATACAGTGACCAGCAACTACTGACCTGACACATCATTTTCAGCTTTCCCGATGTGAACGTGGGCGTCATCTTGGCCCGCATCCTCTTCCATTTGGCGCCATTCATGAAGAACAGGTTGTGATTCAGCGGTTCTTGCTCGTTGTGAGGGACGCCTAAGTCGCGGAACGAATCAAAATCCTTGACCAGCAGCAGCCGGATAAAGTCCGGATCTCTCAGGACCAGTGTTGGTACACCGAACTGGTACATTCCCACGTACCTCTCATCTGCAGTACAGGAAAGAGAGCAATCAGCAATTACGATATACATGGAACGTAAGAAAGTGATAAAAAGTGACCGCGCAGAATAATGATTGGAAAATTTCAAACTGTTCTGATAAATCCGACATTATCCCTGAAAAACCTCAGAAACTTTGTCGATGGAGCCTAAATTCACCCTGCACGTGCTACTGCGTCTCTGAAACTGCAATTGAAACTGACTGGGTAACCATCATCACTTTCAATTGGAAAGGAACAGAGCCTGTAAATCTCATCGTCGTTTATGTTCCCCCCGATCAGCGAAATTATATTATAGTAGATATACTTTTTGCTCCTATAGATGCACGCTGAGAAGAAATTCCAGAATGTAGAACATGCCAGGAAACACAAACAGCTAATAAATATTTACAGCGAAAAACATTCACTAATATCCCTAGTGAAATTCTCCTTATGGAGTTGAAATAAGTCAAAAAATCCTAAATATTATTTCACTTAAAATATAATAACGAACTTTGAAACGTCCCCTTTTAAAATTTATACACGACTGTGCTTAAACTGACACACAATATTTTTTAGCGCAACGCAATCTGACTTTCAAAAATCCATACAAAAGAATGGCCCTGACTAACATTAACCTGTACTTTTCACAAATCACTTACCTCACAAAAATCTTGGTTACTCCCACTACTCAAATACAGCAAGCGCCACTACTGCCAGCTAAATAAAAGATTCAAACTATGGAAGGCACTAACTACTGATAGGGATAGTTAGCAAATGAAAGATATTAATAGAGAACAAACAATGTATTTACCTTGATATCATATATATATATATATATATATATATATATATATATATATATATATATATATATATATATAGAGCAGTTCATGACAAATTTCAAAACTCCGCCATGTCTCTCCCCACATCCACCACTGCTGGCGGCTCACCTCCAACTGCCCAACGCTACGCGCTGTTCACAGCCAGCTGCCTAACACTACAATGGCGAGTATTACAACAATGAAAAGCAGCCACAGACTGCACACAGCACAGCCAGTGATTTTCATACAGAGGTGGCGTTACCAATAAAAAAACCTAAACAGCCTACTTACATAGCCCCCATGCTCCCCACAAAAAATTTTACAAATTGGTTTGGGCAGTGGCCAATACAGATTTGAAAATATTTTTCATAATTACAATAACAAAGAAATCAAATGCACACACTTATTGATACAATGTTGGTCAAAAGCTAAAATTTTCTCACAGTCCATAAAGACAGTCCTGATCATTCATCACATTGCAGTGTTTTTCTCAAAGTCTGAGCAGTAAAAGAAAATGCACACGGAAGTAGTGGATTTCTATGCAGTCTTGAAGAAGTAGCGTTGTCCTTCCAATGGAAAGACAGTGCTGACTCTTGACATGCTGACAGGTAATGGGCCACAACAGAGCAAACCCACAGCGGAGTCAGTCGAAGTTTTGAAGAGTATTGGTGGGTAGGTCATCACAGAGCAGACCCACTGTAGTCCTGGTAGAGATTACAGTATTGGTGGGCCACCAGAGGTGCAGACCCACTGCAGTCCTTGTAGAAATAATGGTATTGATGGATCATCAAAGATGCAGACCCACTGTAGTCCTTGTAGAGATGGCCAGCAGCCATCCGTTGTGACTGTGCAGGTGCACAATCACCATTGAAGAGTCTTGCGGATAATATAGCAAGTCCAAAACCACCACTTGTGCACTCACAAAGTTTTTGGAATTGTCCTCAGAACCAGCAATGCTGTTATCCAGTCCCTTGCTGAATTATTAACACACGTGCAAACACTAACAGTCCCTACTTCTCACATATTATCCATATACTATGACCAACAGAAACGTGTGCAGTGAAATGTAACTTACAAGTTAATAATATGATGAACTGGTGTCAATTACAATTTTATAACATAAGAATACAATTACAAAGGTACAAAATACATCATTAAAGAACATAACAGTACAGATAACATTTGTAGTAATATGGGCTTTACAAAAGAATCGAAATAACATATACGTCAGTGTTACAAAAATAATGACATAAGTACATACATAAAGATCAGAATAACTTTTGAAATATCAACTTTACACATGAGCATTAAAACAAAACAGAACAAATAATGTTTAAACATCTTTACAAAGTAAGTAACTTATTATTAATGCAAATTATATTTGAGGATAACAGTATTCCTCATCATAGTGAATGTAGCTTAGTATTAGAAAAATTCTACAACATAAGTCTTATCAGATAAACATATAAATACAGGAAAAACATAAATACCCAAGGGTACACAAACACATAGTGGGATAGCACAAGGAAAGGACAGGGTTTATTTTACTGCAGTATTTTGCAAACAAAACTTTCTTTACTTCTCGGAGATCTCCCATTGTTCTTCATTATTTCCAAAAGTCCTATCTATAACTGCTTTCTGTACTTTTCTCGTATAGCTTCTCAATGCATTTTTTCCAATTAATCGCTACTCATTCTCTTATAGGCTACCCCCTCTTAAGCTAACTTAAATCTACTGAGCTCAGATGCTAAACTAAGGGACGAGGCAATGCAGCAGCACATAAAACAATTAACGCAAACAGCAATGATCAAAAATACAAATGGCGAAGCAAGCAGCATAAATTACAACTAACATAAGGCCGGCCGCGGTGGTCTAGCGGTTCTGGCGCTGCAGTCCGGAACCGCGGGACTGCTACGGTCGCAGGTTCGAATCCTGCCTCGGGCATGGGTGTGTGTGATGTCCTTAGGTTAGTTAGGTTTAAGTAGTTCTAAGTTCTAGGGGACTTATGACCTAAGATGTTGAGTCCCATAGTGCTCAGAGCCAACTAACATAAGGCAATGAGCAGCAAACAAGAAAAATAAATCAGTAGTAAAACTGGCTTAACAGAGTAACACAAATTAAAATTCAGTAGCACTATGCCTGGCAAACAGCAGCAAAAAAAAAATGAAATAAGGTATGCCTAAACATGACAAAGTTCAAGCAGAAAAAATATTACACTAAAAATAGCCATGTCTAATACCTATGTCACATCTTAACACTAGAGTGATGCATCACGATAATTTACTCTACCAAAAAAATTACCAAGTAGTTGAAAAGAAAATTATGTATACAGTTCCTGTTACTAGTCCCTTCTTATTGTTCTTTCCATTCCAAGAGCTCCTTTTTCGAAGTTCGAAATTTATACATGACTGTGCTTAAACTGACACACAATATTTTTTAGCGCAACGCAATCTGACTTTCAAAAATCCATACAAAAGAATGGCCCTGACTAACATTAACCTGTACTTTTCACAAATCACTTACCTCACAAAAATCTTGGTTACTCCCACTACTCCAATACAGCAAGCGCCACTACTGCCAGCTAAATAAAAGATTCAAACTATGGAAGGCACTAACTACTGATAGGGATAGTTAGCAAATGAAAGATATTAACAGAGAACAAACAATGTATTTACCTTGATATCATCATATATATATATATATATATATATATATATATATATATATATATATATATATAGAGAGAGAGAGAGAGAGAGAGAGAGAGAGAGAGAGAGAGAGAGCAGTTCATGACAAATTTCAAAACTCCGCCATCTCTCTCCCCACATCCACCACTGCTGGCGGCTCACCTCCAACTGCCCAACGCTACGCGCTGTTCACAGCCAGCTGCCTAACACTGCAATGGCGAGTATTACAACAATGAAAAGCAGCCACAGACTGCACACAGCACAGCCAGTGATTTTCATACAGAGGTGGCGTTACCAATAAAAAAACCTAAACAGCCTACTTACAACTTGTCACAAAACATGTAAATGTATATGATAATTCTTAGGCTATTGGGATTTGTATCAACGAACAGAAAAATAATTTTGTAACACTTATTTACAATGGTCGTTTACTGCACTGAATTTGTACGGAAGTTAGATTCTACGTAGTACTCGACTTATTTGATATTATTAGTAACATATACACGTCATTCGGTTCTGCTAAAAAGTTCATCATTGGACTAGAAGGAGTTGGTCACCAGTAAATCCTGTAGGCTCCTGTTAAACTGAACTTTATCAACAATTAAACTTCTTATGGCTACTCGTAAGTTATTGAAAATGTGTGATTCTGAATAACGGGCACCTTTCTGGACCAAATTAACAGACTGTAACTCTTTGTAGAGATTGTTCTTATTTACTGTAGCGGAAGTTAGTACCCCAGTTTCCCTAAACAGGCCCCCGCAATACTATGTTGAGTTCACAGCACAAAAATTCTTATCACACGTTTTTTGTGTTGTAAAGCTTTAGTATGACTTGATGAGTTACCGCAAAAAATAACCACGCATGACATCATAGAGTGACAGTAAGCAAAGTATGCTAGCTTTTTTATTTTTATTCACTTACGCCTGACAATGTTCAAACTGAAAATAGAGATTTGTTTAGGCGTTTCCGCGGTTGTGTAATATTCTCCTCCAGTTGAAATTATTATCGAGCTGTAATCCCAAGAATTTAACACTGTTGCAATATTTTGGGCATATACCGCCCGGAAACATCTTAAAAGTTCTGAATTGCATGTGATGTGCCGGCCTGAGTGTCCGAGCGGTTCTAGGTGCTACAGTCTGGAAACGCGCGACCGCAACAGTCGGAGGTTCGAATCCTGCCTCGGGCATGGATGTGTGTGTGTTGTCCTTAGGTTAGTTAAGTTTAAGTAGTTCTAAGTTCCAGGGACTGATGACCTCAGCAGTTAAGTCCCATAGTGCTCAGAGCCATTTGAACCATGCGGTGTCTTTTCGAAGTTTAATGACAAATAACCGGCTAGAAAAAATTATTTAAGTCCGTGAAAATTTCATTAACCAATATTTCTAAGACTATACTTGATTTTCTGCATATCACAATGTTTGTACTCGTATCATTCCCAAATGAAACAAACTTCGTATTTCATAAGGTTAGTGATCAAACGTCATTGATATACACAACATAAAGTAAGGGCCCTAATATAGAAGCTTCTGGGATGCCGCACGTCACTAGTTCCCAGGTGAATGATAGCTTAATACAGGTCTCTTTCCAATTGACACCCTTTAGCTGTAGTCAAAGATGTAGACTTTGAAGCACTTAGCAGCATTTTCTGTTGCACCGTAATATTCTAATTTACTTAGGAGGATAAAGTGACTTATACAGTCAAATAACTTTTTCAAATCAAAAAGCATGACAGTACCAGGTTCGGTATACGACAGCCAATCTGATTTATTTCGTATTGGTGGACGGCTGCCTGTCAAAAACACGTGGTTGTTTAGATTCTGTGGAGCTATCACGTTTGTCGTTATTTTCGACCCCTGAAAATTTAGTAAGTTGACCAAGCTGTGTACACCACTCGTCCTCCACTATGAGTGTCGACAAGGCGTTCGATCTCTACAATACAATCACAATTAAGCTGGTAGAATCGTGGTGAGTGAAGCTTACCTACAGCGTGTTCAGTGAGACACAAGTAACCTCTTACTTTGTAATTGTCGCGAGTGTAGAGCGGGGCTCACCTTTGAACTGGTTGTAGATGTCCTGTACTACGAATTCGAGGCGGGTCTGCCCCAGGAAGCTCCGCCTGAGGTTCCCGAACGGGATCTGCGGCTCCGCCTGCGGCACGCCCCTCCTGCTACAGTAGGTGAAGCGGCGCGAAAACCAGGCATAGGCAGCGGCCGCTCCCACCAGCAGCACGGCCAGCAGGTCGTTCAGCCAACAGCCCAGCATCAGCTCCATGGTGACGGCGATGCACAGTAGCCAATCCACCTGCTAGCTCTCACTGGAAGCGGCCAACGTGATGCAACAAAAGGCACCCGCAGTGAAGGTAGCTGAGAAAGGATAATTATGGGCAAAGAGCTGCATTTTACTGTCCTGCGCAGTGTCAAAACTTGTCAGAAAATATAATCCGAAATAAATATAGATAAACAGATAATTTTATGGATCCATCTTTGAATACGTCCTGGATGTGCACATGCTTCTCGTATTGTCTAGAAAAGCATATAACACTACCCTACTGGCCATTAAAATTGTTACACCAAGAAGAAATGCAGATGATAAACGGGTATTCATTGGACAAATATATTATACTAGAACTGACATATGATTACATTTTCACGCAATTTGGGTGCTTAGATCCTGAGAAAACAGTACCCAGAACAACCACCACTGGCCATAATAACGGCCTTCATACGCCTGGATACTGAGTCAAACAGAGCTTGGATGGTGTGTACAGGTACAGCTGCCCATGCAGCTTCAACACGATGCCATAGTTCATCAAGAGTAGTAACTGGCGTATTGTGACGAGCCAGTTGCTCGGCCACCATTGACCAGACGTTTTCAATTGGTGAGAGATCTGGAGAATGTGCTGGCCAGGGCAGCAGTCGAACATTTTCTGTATCCAGAATGGCCCGTACAGGACCTGCAACATGCGGTCGTGCATTATCCTGCTGAAATGTAGGGTTTCACAGGAATCGAATGAAGGGTAGAGCCACGGGTCGTAACACAAATGAAATGTAACGTCCACTGTTCAAAGTGCCGTCAATGCGAACAAGAGGTGACCGAGACGTGTAACCAATGGCACCCCATACCATCACGCCGGGTGATACGCCGGGCGATGACGAATACACGCTTCCAATATGCGTTCACCGCGATGTCGCCAAACACGGATGCGACCCTCTTGATGCTGTAAACAGAACTTGGATTCATCAGAAAAAATGACGTTCTGCCATTCGTGCACCCAGGTTCGTCGCTGAGTACACCATCGCAGGCGCTCCTGTCCGTGATGCAGCGTCAAGGGTAACCGCAGCCATGGTCTCCGAGCTGACACTCCATGCTGCTGCAAACGTCGTCGAACTGTTCGTGCAGATGGTTGTAGTCTTGCAAACGTCCCCATCTATTGACTCAGGGATCGAGACGTGGCTGCACGATCCGTTACAGCCATGCGGATAAGATGCCTGTCATCTCGACTGCTAGTGATACGAGGCCGTTGGGATCCACCACGGCGTTCCGTATTACCCTGCTGAACCCACCGATTCCATATTCTGCTATCAGTCATTGGATCTCGACCAACGCGAGAAACAATGTCGCGATACTATAAACCGCAATCGCGATAGACTACAATCCGACCTTTATCAAAGTCGGAAACGTGATGGTACGCATTTCTCCTCCTTACACGAGGCATCACAACGTTTCACCAGGCAACGCCGGTCAACAGCTGTTTGCGTATGAGAAGTCGGTTGGAAACTCCCCACATGTCAGCACATTGTAGTTGTCACCGCCGGCGCCAACCTTGTGTGAATGCTCTGAAAAGCTAATGATTTGCATATCACGGCATCTTCTTCCGTGTCGGTTAAATTTCGGGTCTGTAGCACGTCATGTTCGCGGTGTAGCAATTTTAATGGCCAGTTGTGAATTATCATAAACTGCCATGGCTGACTGAATCATGTACGATGATTCGAGGTTACCGCTGGGATCAGTTGACTGGTTTGTCTTCCTAGAATGTCTTTGGTGGTATGGAGGAAACATGAGAGGTCATTGAGAGAGTGAACACTCGTGGGCAAGCAACTCTGCGTGCGCAGGAGGAGTTTGCGAGCGTAACGGCTATCGAGAGGACGTGCTTAGCTGAGGCTGCTGGGAGCAAAGGACCGTGCATGTATGAAGGAAGGCACATGCACAGACTTTCGCTAGTTCGGGGGGGGGGGGGGGGGGGAGACGGCACGCCATGGTAGCCATCTTGTAAAGAATGATGATGGAGTCTCGCTTTTGGAACTTTTGGTCATTGAAAACGAGATGACTGATGATTTGATGTTGTCTAGAACCTTGATGAACTGTGTTGTGAATGTGATCTTCTAAGAGATGGAGAAACACGGACAACGCCATTAGCGATTAGATTTAGTTTGGTGGAAATAAGGCGCGAAGGACTTGTTCTGGTAGTGAGGTCTGAGAAGTGTGGTACGAGTATTACAAAGACACGACCGGTCAAAGGGGTGGGTAAATGCTAAGTAATTTTAAGGAAGGTTAGTCTGTACATGCTACTTTCAGAAAATGTTCTATTTTCTGGTATTGTAACATCTCACTGTGTACGGCTGTATAGTATACTGGAATTTTTCTTATTTAGGACGGTATGTTTTGGCACAGTGCAGTAATTACCAGAAATAGTGGACAGCTCTCAGGTTATTGTGTCAGTAACTGTTCTTGGTAAATTGAATTTTGTGAGTTGCATTTCCTTTGGTTAACTAACTGTGAGTAATCTACCGAGAACTTAAACTGGTCATTTTCTGTGCGAGCTTTGGTTAAATTATTTATCAATCACTCTCATAAATGCTTTTGGCAGACTAATTTAACTAGTGGAAATTTAATGGCAATTGTCATCTGGAATTGTTAGTTTATAGATTATTGTAAAAGAACTGTCTTCTCGTATTGTCAAAAAAAGGTTCGAATGTGTGTGAAAACTTATGAGACTTAACTGCTAAGGTCATCAGTCCCTAAGCTTACACACTACTTAACCTAAATTATCCTAAGGACAAACACACACAACCATGCCCGAGGGAGGACTCGAACCTCCGCCGGGACCAGTCCCACAGTCCATGACTGCAGCGCCTGAGACCGCTCGGCTAATCCCGCACGGCTTGGTATTGTCTGACCTTTTTTTAATTTGAACTTAAGGGATTGAAATACTATTTTGTTCAATGGAAGTTCCTTCAGAATATTGTTTTAATATTGTCGTTTAAATTTTTTTTTTGGGTATTTTCTTTGCATAAGCTTTTGTAAGTGAATGTTGGAAAACCAAACAAAAAGGTTTCACTGCTAGATGAAACTGATAAACTAATGATTGTTGGATCTTAACTAAAGGAAGAGACTAACAACTGCCTTCAGCAAAGTAAATTAAGTGGTAGGGCATGGTGTTGACTGTTCAGCCAATGTGTAAAAAAGGTTGTTGGGCTACTGAAAATCAGTAAACCTCTGTAGTAAGGACAGTTTGACCTTCAGTGTACAACCAGTCCACTCTACTTCCCCACTAAATCTGAGTCTTTGTATATCCCAGAAAAAATATTGCAGCTTGTGATAACGTCCACAGGAAATCCTGATTTTAGAGTCGTGGAATAAAAAAGTATATTACAAATGTTCTTTGCTATTTCTGGATTCAGACAGGGAGATGCTACTCCATCTTCGCTTTTCAACTTTGCAGAACACATCAACGCCTCTGGGAAAGAAACTGGAGCACAGCTTAAAAATATTGTCATTTGCAGATGAAACTGTAATCTTAGTAAAAATGTCTAACGAAACATTTCATCCAATGCAATGTTGTACAATAGTTTACTTTCTAGACGATTGCAAACTAATACAGATAAAACCAAGTACTTTGCCATCACATGGCAAACTAACGCAACACATGCCTAAAACTGCCTTCACAAAAGGACGAAAAACTAAAACACTTTACTTACAAAAAAAAAATGGTTCAAATGGCTCTGAGCACTATGGGACTCAACTGCTGAGGTCATTAGTCCCCTAGAACTTAGAACTAGTTAAACCTAACTAACCTAAGGACATCACAAACATCCATGCCCGACGCAGGATTCGAACCTGCGACCGTAGCGGTCTTGTGGTTCCAGACTGCAGCGCCTTTAACCGCACGGCCACTTCGGCCGGCACACTTTACTTACCTTGTAACCATGATAACTACCGGCAGTAGTATCAAATAAGACATATACATCTGAATACAGAAAGCAATTATGTGTTTCTTTCCAGTGTTGTTCATAATAAAAAGCAGTCTTACCAAAAACAAATTTAGAGATACACATTCAACGTGATTCAGCTGCCCCTTCCGATTCATTTTATGTAACCTCCATTATGTCTGTTGTCAGGAACAGTATCCACACAGACGACAGCCATGTCATCGATATAAGTGTCCTCACAGAGCTTTGGCCGAGTGTTAGCATACGGAATTGTAATGTAAAAAATATAAGTGACGATTGGCCATGGATTACACGATATTTTTGGACCAAGATATATCTTACATCTGCCGTACTTATCCAGGTGTCTTCAATCTTTCTTCGTGTAATTATCGATGTAGTCATAAAGGCTTTGGATATCTCTGTAAGCTTATTCCACGCATCGGACATTATACGGGGTGGTCCATTGATCGTGACCGACCCAAATATCTCACGAAATAAGCGTCAAACGAAAAAACTACAAAGAACGGAACTTGTCTAGCTTGAAGGGGGAAACCAGATGGCGCTATTGTTGGCCCGCTAGATGGCGCTGCCATAGGTCAAACGTATATCAACTGAATTCTTTTTAAAAATAGGAACCCCCATTTTTTTATTCGTGTAGTACGTAAAGAAATATGAATGTTTTAGTTGGACCACTTTTTTTCGCTTTGTGAAAGATGGCGCTGTAATGGTCACAAACATATGGCTCACAATTTTAGACGAACAGTTGGTAACAGGTAGGTTTTTTAAATTAAAATACAGAACGTAGGTACGTTTGAACATTCTATTTCGGTTGCTCCAATGTTATACATGTACCTTTGTGAACTTATCATTTCTGAGAACGCATGCTGTTACAGCGCGATTACCTGTAATTACCACATTAATGCAATAAATGCTCAAAATGATGTCCGTCAACCTCAATGCATTTAGCAATACGTGTAACAACATTCCTGTCAACAACGAGTAGTTCGCCTTCCGTAATGTTCACACATGCATTGACAATGCGCTGACGCATGTTGTCAGCCGTTGTCGGTGGATCAGGTAGCAAATATCCTTCAACTTTCCCCACAGAAAGAAATCCGGGGACGTCAGATCCGGTGAACGTGTGTGCCATGGTATGGTGCTTCGACTACAAATCCACCTTTCATGAAATATGCTATTCAATACCGCTTCAACCGCACGCGATCTATGTGCCGGACATGCATCATGTTGGAAGTACATCGCCATTCTGTCATGCAGTGAAACATCTTGTAGTAACATCGGTGGAACATTACGTAGGAAATCAGCATACATTGCACCATTTAGATTGCCATCGATAAAATGGGGGCCAATTATCCTCCCTCCCATAATGCCGCACCATACATTAACCCGCCAAGGTCACTGATCTACCGAGAACTTAAACTGGTCATTTTCTGTGCGAGCTTTGGTTAAATTATTTATCAATCACTCTCATAAATGCTTTTGGCAGACTAATTTAACTAGTGGAAATTTAATGGCAATTGTCATCTGGAATTGTTAGTTTATAGATTATTGTAAAAGAACTGTCTTCTCGTATTGTCAAAAAAAGGTTCGAATGTGTGTGAAAACTTATGAGACTTAACTGCTAAGGTCATCAGTCCCTAAGCTTACACACTACTTAACCTAAATTATCCTAAGGACAAACACACACAACCATGCCCGAGGGAGGACTCGAACCTCCGCCGGGACCAGTCCCACAGTCCATGACTGCAGCGCCTGAGACCGCTCGGCTAATCCCGCACGGCTTGGTATTGTCTGACCTTTTTTTAATTTGAACTTAAGGGATTGAAATACTATTTTGTTCAATGGAAGTTCCTTCAGAATATTGTTTTAATATTGTCGTTTAAATTTTTTTTTTGGGTATTTTCTTTGCATAAGCTTTTGTAAGTGAATGTTGGAAAACCAAACAAAAAGGTTTCACTGCTAGATGAAACTGATAAACTAATGATTGTTGGATCTTAACTAAAGGAAGAGACTAACAACTGCCTTCAGCAAAGTAAATTAAGTGGTAGGGCATGGTGTTGACTGTTCAGCCAATGTGTAAAAAAGGTTGTTGGGCTACTGAAAATCAGTAAACCTCTGTAGTAAGGACAGTTTGACCTTCAGTGTACAACCAGTCCACTCTACTTCCCCACTAAATCTGAGTCTTTGTATATCCCAGAAAAAATATTGCAGCTTGTGATAACGTCCACAGGAAATCCTGATTTTAGAGTCGTGGAATAAAAAAGTATATTACAAATGTTCTTTGCTATTTCTGGATTCAGACAGGGAGATGCTACTCCATCTTCGCTTTTCAACTTTGCAGAACACATCAACGCCTCTGGGAAAGAAACTGGAGCACAGCTTAAAAATATTGTCATTTGCAGATGAAACTGTAATCTTAGTAAAAATGTCTAACGAAACATTTCATCCAATGCAATGTTGTACAATAGTTTACTTTCTAGACGATTGCAAACTAATACAGATAAAACCAAGTACTTTGCCATCACATGGCAAACTAACGCAACACATGCCTAAAACTGCCTTCACAAAAGGACGAAAAACTAAAACACTTTACTTACAAAAAAAAAATGGTTCAAATGGCTCTGAGCACTATGGGACTCAACTGCTGAGGTCATTAGTCCCCTAGAACTTAGAACTAGTTAAACCTAACTAACCTAAGGACATCACAAACATCCATGCCCGACGCAGGATTCGAACCTGCGACCGTAGCGGTCTTGTGGTTCCAGACTGCAGCGCCTTTAACCGCACGGCCACTTCGGCCGGCACACTTTACTTACCTTGTAACCATGATAACTACCGGCAGTAGTATCAAATAAGACATATACATCTGAATACAGAAAGCAATTATGTGTTTCTTTCCAGTGTTGTTCATAATAAAAAGCAGTCTTACCAAAAACAAATTTAGAGATACACATTCAACGTGATTCAGCTGCCCCTTCCGATTCATTTTATGTAACCTCCATTATGTCTGTTGTCAGGAACAGTATCCACACAGACGACAGCCATGTCATCGATATAAGTGTCCTCACAGAGCTTTGGCCGAGTGTTAGCATACGGAATTGTAATGTAAAAAATATAAGTGACGATTGGCCATGGATTACACGATATTTTTGGACCAAGATATATCTTACATCTGCCGTACTTATCCAGGTGTCTTCAATCTTTCTTCGTGTAATTATCGATGTAGTCATAAAGGCTTTGGATATCTCTGTAAGCTTATTCCACGCATCGGACATTATACGGGGTGGTCCATTGATCGTGACCGACCCAAATATCTCACGAAATAAGCGTCAAACGAAAAAACTACAAAGAACGGAACTTGTCTAGCTTGAAGGGGGAAACCAGATGGCGCTATTGTTGGCCCGCTAGATGGCGCTGCCATAGGTCAAACGTATATCAACTGAATTCTTTTTAAAAATAGGAACCCCCATTTTTTTATTCGTGTAGTACGTAAAGAAATATGAATGTTTTAGTTGGACCACTTTTTTTCGCTTTGTGAAAGATGGCGCTGTAATGGTCACAAACATATGGCTCACAATTTTAGACGAACAGTTGGTAACAGGTAGGTTTTTTAAATTAAAATACAGAACGTAGGTACGTTTGAACATTCTATTTCGGTTGCTCCAATGTTATACATGTACCTTTGTGAACTTATCATTTCTGAGAACGCATGCTGTTACAGCGCGATTACCTGTAAATACCACATTAATGCAATAAATGCTCAAAATGATGTCCGTCAACCTCAATGCATTTAGCAATACGTGTAACAACATTCCTGTCAACAACGAGTAGTTCGCCTTCCGTAATGTTCACACATGCATTGACAATGCGCTGACGCATGTTGTCAGCCGTTGTCGGTGGATCAGGTAGCAAATATCCTTCAACTTTCCCCACAGAAAGAAATCCGGGGACGTCAGATCCGGTGAACGTGTGTGCCATGGTATGGTGCTTCGACTACAAATCCACCTTTCATGAAATATGCTATTCAATACCGCTTCAACCGCACGCGATCTATGTGCCGGACATGCATCATGTTGGAAGTACATCGCCATTCTGTCATGCAGTGAAACATCTTGTAGTAACATCGGTGGAACATTACGTAGGAAATCAGCATACATTGCACCATTTAGATTGCCATCGATAAAATGGGGGCCAATTATCCTCCCTCCCATAATGCCGCACCATACATTAACCCGCCAAGGTCACTGATGTTCCACTTGTCGCAGCCATCGTGGATTTTCCGTTGCCCAATAGTGCATATTATGCCGGTTTACGTTACCGCGCCGGCCGGTGTGGCCGTGCGGTTCTAGGCGCTTCAGTCTGGAACCGCGTGATCGCTACGGTCGCAGGTTCGAATCCTGCCTCGGGCATGGATGTGTGTGATGTCCTTAGGTTAGTTAGGTTTAATTAGTTCTAAGTTCTAGGCGACTGATGACTTCAGAAGTTAAGTCGCATAGTGCTCAGAGCCATACGTTACCGCTGTTGGTGAATGACGCTTCGTCGCTAAATAGAACGCGGGAAAACAGTGTATCATCGACCCGTAATTTTTCTTGTGCCCAGTGGCAGGACTGTACACGACGTTCAAAGTCGTTGCCATGCAATTCTAGGTGCATAGAAATATGGTACGGGTGCAATCAATGTTGATGTAGCATTCTCAACACCGGAGTTCTTGAGATTCCCGATTCTCGCGCAATTTGTCTGGTGCGGATTAGCCGCGGCAGCAGCTAAAACACCTACTTGGGCATCACCATTTGTTGCGGGTCGTGGTTGACGTTTCACAAGTGGCTGAACACTTCCTGTTTCCTTAAATAAAGTAACTATCCGGCGAACGGTCCGGACACTTGGATGATGTCGTGCAGGATACCGAGCAGCATACACAGCACACGTCCGTTGCGCATTTTGATCACAATAGCCATACATCAACACGATATCGACCTTTTCCGCAATTGGTAAACGGTCCATTTTAACACGGGTAATGTATCATGAAGCAAATACCGCCCGCACTGGCGGAATGTTACGTGATACCACGTACTTATACGTTTGTGACTATTGCAGCGTCATCTATCACAAAGCGAAAAAAGTGGTCCAACTAAAACATTCGTATTTCTTTACGTACTACACGAATATGTAATAAAAAATGGGGGTTCTTATTTTAAAAAACGTAGTTGATATCCGTTTGACTTTCGGCAGCGCCATCTAGCGGACCAACCATAGCGCCATCTGGTTACCCCCTTCAAGCTAGACAAGTTTCGTTCTTTGTAGTTTTTCCGTTTGACGCTTACTTCGTGACATATTTGGCCCGGTCACTAAGAATGCACCACCCTGTATAGCGGAAAACTGTTACTTCCACACTTCCCCATTTTGGCTTCTCCTATTTATGTCGTTATTTGCAATGGTGAAACACACGTTATAAGGCAATGTTTCTGAACGACTTACGAAACGTTAAGGACTGTAAACGGAATAAACTTACAGAGACACCCAAAATCTGTATGAATATACCGCAAATTATACAATGAAAGAATGGAGACACTTAAATAAGTATCATAGCAGTAAGGTATGTCTTAGTCCAAAAATAATGTTAACTTGTAGCCAGTCCTCACTTGTATTTTTAAAAGATAATTCCATTCTATAACAGTCGCTCAGAGTTCTAGGAGGGAGGGAACATCGATTACGTGGCTGTCGCCTATATGGACACCACCCCTGATACAGACGTAGTGCAGCGTGCCCAAAACGAATGGCAAAGGCAGCTAAATCTCCCTGTGTATAAAACTCTTATCGTAGTTGTATTATCGTTCACGTGTGGTATTTGGGCATTAACAAATCAGCATTGGTTGAATTAAAAATCTTAGAAAGAAAAATCTTAGAAATGTATGTGGAATAATCAGTGATAAAATACAGCAGAATGGAGAAAACTAACAGGCACAGAAATCTATGGTTTAATTGAAAGCCAAACATCTGACATTGAAACTGCGGCATGTTTTTGTCTTGGACATTCACCTCGCAGTCAGGGAAAAAAAATCGTCCATGTGCGTACAGAACATATTCTAGAACGAAGACCCATCGAAAGACCTAGACCATCTCTCTTTGATATCAGGGAAAGTATGAAAATGCTGTTTGTGAGGAACAGGAAATTAAATGTTAATTAAGTAGGGCCTACTACTGTCAAACTACTGTGAAATCAAGAACCATGGTTTGTGAAGTTTGTTGCAAACAATAACAAGATCTTTATTTGAGATTCCCTTTCTTTTATTAGCTCGTAATGCCACTCATGTTACATCTAATATGGAATCGCCTAATATTTCACAAACACTTCAGAATACGATTGCTTGATTTTCCAGAAGAGATACTCGCAGTATGCATGAGGGTGGGCCTTACCTTCTAACTTATTTTATAAATAAATAAAGAGGAAAAATTATTATTTTTCTTCAAATGTTACATAGCATTGAAAAAAATTATGGAAAGATGTGTAAAATAGTGTAACTGTAGTTATTGTTGCAGAAAATCCTTCGTTAAAACATTTTCTGCTATTGTTTTAACAATGAAATTTCAGTTTTAGCTCTGAAACGTCTAGATCAACAATACAAATACAAAAACATACACAAATACGGTCGATAACGAAAGAAGGAGATAAAGATTACGACGGTATCGGTACGGGGCTTCGATCCACTTAAATTTGCACGCAGTGAGTTTTCTCGGCGATATTGTCCTGAAATGCCAGTCAACAGAACGGTCCTGCTTGCTGCCTGTGTTTTCAGTCGTCGTCCAGTGAATACTGAGAACCGGCAGCGCGGGCGGCTGTTATACAGCGGATGTAGGTCACACAAAGCCGGTACCACCGTGAGTCGGCGTTTTGCGCCGATTCCCTGTTCCAAGCCTGTGGCGGACTTTAACCTCAGAGTTACCACAGCTGTGAGTCACTGGTGTCATTTTGCGTGGACTCTGCAACTATTGCGTGAATCCTGAAGCACCTATATCTTGATTGGACTAGAGACACAGCGGTTATCACACAGATGAATCACATTCAAACACAAGTGAGATTGTAAATATCATTGCAGACAGTTGATGCACATGTTTCGAACTCTTAGAGCAGAGTAAATTATGGTTAATGTTTTCCTCTTATAGCGTCCCTTTACCAATATGTAATGCAATAATATTTTTTGCAAGTGAAATGAGACGCAGAAAAACTGTGAGAAAAACTCGTGTGAGCATCAAATGCATAAAGACTTTATGCTAAAAATTACAAACATAATAGTTTAAAAAACAAAGACAATAATGATGTATTTGAAAAATGAAAGCTATCTTTGTACTGATAAGTGTTCATCTGCGGTCTTCAATCGATTTATGTGTGTAAAGGTTCTCTCTCCCTCTCTCTCTCTCTCTCTCTCTCTCTCTCTCTAGGTACTTTGGAGTTTTATTGTGGATAAGCCATGTGGTCTCGAATTTTATTCTGAGCTCCCTCTTAGCCGCTTTATTGTTTAGGTGAAAACATGATACTTCTGTTTTGTTGGCGTTAGGTTGCAGGTGCCATTTTCGGAAATATTCTCCCATCTTCTCCAAGTCAGCTGTTAGGGTCTCCTCTGCCCCTTCAAATGACTGACTTCTCGTTGCAAGGACCCAGTCATCGGCGTAGCCAAACTTCTTTGATCTTGTTTCCGGTATGTCTGCAATGTAGAGATTGAAGAGGAGTGGTGCAAGCACCGATCCTTGAGGTAGGCCATTTTTTAATTTCCTCGGTGAACTAATATCTGAACCCAAGAACACTCTCTTTCAAAGATCACCTAATGAAAACAGCAGAGAAACTAAAAACAAGGAATAACATTATACAGAAGCTCTGTGGAACGACATGGGGAGCGGCAGCTACTACGTTACGGACATCAGCCTTAAGTCTCGTCTTCTCAGCTGCCGAATATTGTGCGCCGGTATGGCTAAACAGCCCCCACACCCATAGAATCGATGCACAGCTCAATAACACAATGAGAATGATCGCTGGTGTAATAAAGACTACACCCGTGGAATGGCTCCCAGTACTAAGCCACATACCACCCCCTAACCTACGCCGCACAAACGCTCTTATAAGAGAGTACAAAAAGATAATGAGCAATCGGAATCTACCCATCCATGAGAATATTGAAGATGCCACCCAAAGCCGCCTCCGCTCCAGAAGGTCACCCATCAGAACCGCAATAGCCACATCTGCAACAGAGGAAGAATTCAACATAACCAGCGCCTGGCACCAAGAATGGTCCTTAAAGAACATCAGCAAACTTCCATGTATCTCCCAGAAGCCTTCAGGTTTTGACTTACCACGCAAAACCTGGGCAACTTTAAACAGAATTAGAACTAAACATGGCAGATGCGCCTATTCCCTCTACCAGTGGGGCATGACAGAATCGCCGCTATGTCAATGTGGAGAAAATCAAACTATCCAGCACATAATAGAAGACTGCCCCAGGACAGCCTATGATGGGACCCCAGAAGATTTCCTGATGGCGATTCCAGAATCAATAGCATATATTAACTCATTAGATGTTTGTTTGTAATTACTTCCAAACTACTATAACTTTGTATAACTACTGTAACATGTGTATTATGTGTAATTTTGTATAATTTTGTATAATTCTGTATAACTATTGTAATAACTGTAAGAATATCTAATGCCAAATTATTACAATTTTGCATATTGATTGTAATAACAATTGTGTCTAAATGCCATACGCTAAATAAATAAATCTCTCTCTCTCTCTCTCTCTCTCTCTCTGTGTGTGTGTGTGTGTGTGTGTGTGTGTGTGTGAGTGTGTGTGTATGTGAGTGTGTGGCTGTCTCCTGAAGCGTTATTACGTACGCTGCTTATTCACGTCTGTAGTGTAATTTAATATAATTTACTGAGCTGATGTCTTATATGTAGTGACTTGGCAAGACAGCCAAGCCACTCGGAGGTAGCCGAAAGGCACGCGTTAAGCTCACGCAGACTGGCGTGAGGTCTGGAACAGGTCAGAGAAATAAGACTAGCAAAACAGGAGGTACTGGTAGAATACTTAACTTTAATCCACAATCGGTGTACATAATTTCCATTTCAATATACACTGGTAATGGCGCCTTGCTAGGTCGTAGCAAATGACGTAGCTGAAGGCTATGTTATCGTCTCGGCAAATGAGAATGTATGTAGTCAGTGAACCATCGCTAGCAAAGTCGGTTGTAGAACTGGGGCGAGTGCTAGGAAGTCTCACTAGACCTGCCGTGTGGTGGCGCTCGGTCTGCAATCGCTGACAGTGGCGACACGCGGGTCCGACGTATACTACCGGACCGCGGCCGATTTAAAAGCTACCACCTAGCAAGTGTGGTGTCTGGCGGTGACACCACAATATAGATAATAAATTAAAGTGTGAGCTGAGTGTTATTTGTAGAAGTGTTAAACCTGAGTCGAATAATCCCAATTTCCAGAATTATGGCATTGTCTGCAGTGGAATGCTGCAGTCAGCAGCCATTACGTGGCACATTTAAAATTCACATTATTGTTTTGCAGGCGCGTTACTGTCAGCGCAGATTATTTAATAATTTTTCTTCTAGGAAAGATGGATTCCTGGACCGGGCAGTTCAATAATGAATTTGCTAGTCATTTTAAGGTATTGTGTGGAATTAGGCTGTGTTCTGTACTAAGTTTAAAGGAGAACGACTTTCATTACAAAAAGTGATCGTTATACTTAACCCAGCAATTTGAAAAGCTGCAGCTAAAGGGCCATCTAAAAGCATATTTATTTTCACAAATAATTTATCAAGGTGCATTTGGTTGTGTTTTAATATGTTTTCAAGATATCGATCGTATGTGGCTTAGAATTCGCATAGCGTTGTTACATCGTTTTTACTGCTTTCGCTATTACGCCACATATAGACAATTTCACTGCAATAACAAACAAAGTTTTAATTAACAAAAAATAACAAACTGAAATATTAACACATTTTCCAAGAATGAATAAGTTAATCAGAGTACAGGCGCATTAAACTCTATAATGTTCATACCTGAATAAGAAGCATAGTGTACTTCTGTACGTTTAGGGTTCGTCATTTGTACTGCTAGATGCTACGAAAGTTATTAGAGTTGGCTGCTCTCGCTATCAACATATAAGTTTACCGTTGTAAGCACCATTACTATCGTAGTTAAGTTATTGCTAAATAAAATGAATTACTCTTGTTAGAAATTCTTGATCTGCGGTAACTTTTAATTAAATAACGACAGAATGGGTATTATTATGGGACACAGCGCTGGGCTGTTCGTTTGTTTTCCACTTTTCTTCTTAGCTCTTCTTTTCAATGAATAATATGCACTGCGATATTGAAAATGTTATTTGGGCTTCATTATGCGTTTCTGTTGATTTACTCTGTAGCCTAAATCATAGCAGAATACCGCACCTGCCATGTCCCTCATGGAATCATTGGACTTCATTGCTCTGTTTATGTTGTACGCATTCCACTGTACTATCTGCAACGTTCACATTTCACGGAAATGCAAATCTCGTTCTGAGCCAGCACAACTTCAAAATTATACGTGTGGAACTGCACAAGTAAATGCTATGTCTAACAACATCATTACAGTCAGAGTACTAGGTACTCACGTCAAACAGATGCAACCAATAAGAAATGAGCAGAGAACGTCAACAGCTAGATAGCATATGCCACTGAGTGATCACCATACTGGACATAGCTCACATGAGGCATACATCAACAACTATTTAATTTCGGACATACAGGGTGTTTCAAAACTGACCGGTATATTTGAAACGGCAATAAAAACTAAACGAGCAGCGATAGAAATACACCGTTTGTTGCAATATGCTTGGGACAACAGTACATTTTCAGGCGGACAAACTTTCGAAATTACAGTAGTCACAATTTTCAACAACAGATGGCGCTGCAAGTGATGTGAAAGATATAGAAGACAACGCAGTCTGTGGGTGCGCTATTCTGTACGTCGTCTTTCTGCTGTATGCGTGTGCTGTTCACAACGTGCAAGTGTGCTGTAGACAACATGGTTTATTCCTTAGAACAGAGGATTTTTCTGGTGTTGGAATTCCACCGCCTAGAACACAGTGTTGTTGCAACAAGATGAAGTTTTCAACGGAGGTTTAATGTAACCAAAGGACCGAAAAGCGATACAATAAAGGATCTGTTTGACAAATTTCAACGGACTGGGAACGTGACGGATGAACGTGCTGGAAAGGTAGGGCGACCGCGTACGGCAACCACAGGGGGCAACGCGCAGCTAGTGCAGCAGGTGATCCAACAGCGGCCTCGGGTTTCCGTTCGCCGTGTTGCAGCTGCGGTCCAAATTACGCCAACGTCCACGTATCGTCTCATGCGCCAGAGTTTACACCTCTATCCATACAAAATTCAAACGCGGCAACCCCTCAGCGCCGCTACCATTGCTGCACGAGAGACATTCGCTAACGATATAGTGCACAGGATTGATGACGGCGATATGCATGTGGGCAGCATTTGGTTTACTGACGAAGCTTATTTTTACCTGGACGGCTTCGTCAATAAACAGAACTGGCGCATATGGGGAACCGAAAAGCCCCATGTTGCAGTCCCATCGTCCCTGCATCCTCAAAAAGTACTGGTCTGGGCCGCCATTTCTTCCAAAGGAATCATTGGCCCATTTTTCAGATCCGAAACGATTACTGCATCACGCTATCTGGACATTCTTCGTGAATTTGTGGCGGTACAAACTGCCTTAGACGACACTGCGAACACCTCGTGGTTTATGCAAGATGGTGCCCGGCCACATCGCACGGCCGACGTCTTTAATTTCCTGAATGAATATTTCGATGATCGTGTGATTGCTTTGGGCTATCCGAAACATACAGGAGGTGGCGTGGATTGGCCTCCCTATTCGCCAGACATGAACCCCTGTGACTTCTTTCTGTGGGGACACTTGAAAGACCAGGTGTACCGCCATACCGCCAGAATCCAGAAACAATTGAACAGCTGAAGCAGTACATCTCATCTGCATGTGAAGCCATTCCGCCAGACACGTTGTCAAAGGTTTCGGGTAATTTCATTCAGAGACTACGCCATATTATTGCTACGCATGGTGGATATGTGGAAAATATCGTACTATAGAGTTTCCCAGACCGCAGCGCCATCTGTTGTTGACAATTGTAACTACTGTAATTTCGAAAGTTTGTCTGCCTGAAAATGTACTGTTGTCCCAAGCATATTGCAACAAACGGTGTATTTCTATCGCTGCTCGTTTAGTTTTTATTGCCGTTTCAAATATACCGGTCATTTTTGAAACACCCTGTATATTAGTAGGTTCAAATGGCTCTAAGCACAATGGACGTAACATCTGAGGCCATCAGTCCCCTAGACTTAGAACTACTGAAACCTAACTAACCTAAGGACAACACACACATCCATGGCCGAGGCAGGATTCGAACCTGCGACCGTAGCAGCAGCGCTGCTGCGGACTGAAGCGCCTAGAACTGCTCGGCGACAACAGCCAGGCTATATTAGTCGGAAATGTAATTCTAGTTTTAACTAGTCTTCTGTAAGAATATGGTACACTGCTCTCAATAAAGCCCTTCTACATGTGTATGTTTATTTAGCGGAATATGGTATAATGCAGACCTGTGCCATGACTGTTCCTATACAGTGTGTGACGTGGCGAGGATACATGCAACGATCACCGAATAGTACTCGCCGACAATGTTGTGGTTTGTCGCTTTATGAAAAAATGTATGAAGATATTTCTGATTGGTTATAGGCTACAGCAAAATAATTTCCTGAGGTATTCCTGACTGCAACTAATGTATGGAAGAACGACGAGCAATCCTCTGGATGTAGTATTTTCGCAGCAGTACGTGGATGTTGGTTGAACAATCAAAGACTTTGTTGAATAGATTCCTCGTCATCCTGAGGAGAGGAATACTGATGATACAATGGTTAAGTGAATCTCGTGTGAGACTGTTCAGTCTCCTGCGAAATTATTTGTCCGTTATTCAGCTGTGTTGCTAGACTTCATATAATATTTCAAGTTACCCGAATTTACCGCATTGCATGAACGAGGACTGGGCATAATCTCAAGCGCATTGTTCTAGAGATACAATGTCCTATAACGTGAACAGGAAACTGACGGCTCGACAGAGCCATTACAATATCATGATCCACGCATCTTATAGTATCCCATTTTTAAAGTACATACAAAAAGACCAAACATTAATGGAGGTAACTGGAAGCGATCTCTAAAAGTGTGGAGAGGATTTGCGTTCCAATGATACACTGAGTTGTGCTGGCCGGACCAATTCTGCTGGTAAGGTCACTTCGTGAGATTCCAGACTGGGTGTAGCCCCAGCAGGGAGCTCCCTTCTTGCTAGTATGTGGTTGACAACCACATGGGACCTTATTTTCAACTAACATTACTTTCATTTATTTGTGTAAGATTTCTTCTGACTTTTTTTTCTGTCTGCGTCCCTTGGCTAGCCCTGTTTTCTCGGCCCCAACTATATTAGGTTTCGAGACCCTAGGGTGTCTTTCATTTACCTTTTTTATATATCCAACAGCCAAAATTTGGCAAAGGAATCAGGAGTCTTTTAGGCTGCCGCTGCCTGTTCAGAATCAAAACTCTCAAAACTCTGAGAAACGTCCGCTGAAATTTGAGAAGTGAATCATGAAGGAATTCAAGGCAGCTTTCCCAACAAACCAACGTTCAAGAAGACACGCGTCGCGTGACTGCTGGACAGTTAATGGCGTACACTGGCTGCACGTTTGGTAGGCAAAGAGAGAGGACGAAACTAGAATTTTCCGATGCTTTTAAATAAACAGAACTCACTGGCTAAGAGAGATAACCCTGAAAGAAAGGAGATTGAGCAGAAAGCTGGTAACCAGTTCACGGAAAACACACGCTACTACTAGTATCCCAAGGAGCATCGGAAACAGAATGGTTTCAAAGGTAAATGACAAAAACTTTGTGTTCTGCCTTACGGCAAGTCTTAGGATGCGGGAAGCCTCGTCAGAGAGGTCCACCGCATGAGCGTCTAGGGAAATGATTCCAGTGGTGGTTTCCCGTTGCCTTCCACTGATAATGATCAAATGATAATGAGGACAACACAACACCCACTCCCTGAGCTGAGAAAATCTCCCATCCAGCCGAGAATAGAACCCGGGCCCCTTGACGTGACAGATCGCCGCGCTGACCACTCAGCTATAGGGGCCTTCGGCAAACAACAATGCTATAAAGAAAAGGGCAAATAAAAATGGCTCAACGGATACTTCAAAGTTGCAACCTGTAATGTTAGAACAATGTCTCACAAAGATATGGAACTAGAAATGTACTGAAATACCTTAATGTCGATGCTCTAGCAATAACAGGAACAAAAATGAAACCGAGCGTTAGTAAATCCGTGGGAAATTGCATTACGCTTCGTAGTGGAGCTGAACAAAATAAAAGAGCAAGCAAAGGCCTAGCATTACACCTGCATAGAAATTTGGGAAACGAGATCAAAGATTGGACATACATACGCGAGAGAGTACTTATAGGTAGAGTGAAACTGGGAAGAGGGAATATTTCCACTACGAGCTTATAAGCACCAGAAAAATGAAAAAAGGATAAGCCTAGAACCTGCTACGAGTACCTACGGAAGAGTCTCAATAAATACAGTGCTACTGATCAGATTATTATTATGTGCGATTTCAACGTCAGAATATGAAATATCGCAGTAACCAATAATACAGGGCCATATGGAGAATTATTATGTAATGAAAATGGAAAAATAATTATAGATCTTTCCACATACAATAATCTAAAAATATCAAATTCACTTTGCAAGCAAAGAGATACACTTAAATGTACTTGGGCCAGCAAAGGTCTTAGATCAATAACTGACTACATTTTCGTAAATGATAAGCTGGTGGGTCAAGTAACGGATACAAGAATTAATTTAGCGGACAAGTTTTAGGATCAAATTATTTCTATAGAGTAGATCTTTTTGCGAAATGAAAGCAAATTACAAAATAAATACACTATGTGATCAAAAGTATTCGGACACCCCCGAAAATATACGTTTTTCATATTAGATGCATTGTGCTATCACCTACTACCAGGTACTCCATATCAGCGACATCAGTAGTCATTAGACATCGAGAGAGGGCAGAATTGGGCGCTCCGCGGAACTCAAGGACTTCGAACCTGGTCAGATGATCGGGTGTCGCTTGTGTCATACGTCTGTACGCTATATTTTCACACTCCTAAGCATCCCTAGGTCCACTGTTTCCGATGTGATAGTGAAGTGGAAACGTGAAGGGGCACGTGCAGCACAAAAGCGTACAGGCCGACCTCGTCTCTTGACTGACAGAGACCGCCGACAGTTGAAGAGGGTCGTAATGTGCAATAGGCAGACATATATCTACACCATCACACAGGAATTCCAAACTGCATCAGGATCCATTGCAAGTACTATGAGAGTTAGGCGGGAGGTGAGAAAACTTGGATTTCAAGGTAGAGCGGCGGCTCATAAGCCACGCATCACACCGATAAATGCCCAACGACGCCTCGCTTGGTGTAAGGAACGTAAACATTGGTCGATTGAACAGTGGAAAAACGTTGTGTGGAGTGACGAATCAAGGTACATTGTAAGTAGGCTGTTTAGGTTTTTTTATTGGTAACGCCACCTCTGTATGAAAATCACTGGCTGTGCGGTGTGCAGTCTGTGGCTGCTTTGCATTGTTGTAATACTCGCCATTGTAGTGTTGGGCAGCTGGGCTGTTAGCAGCGCGTAGCGTGCGCAGTTGGAGGTGAGCCGCCAGCAGTGGTGGATGTGGGGAGAGAGATGGCGGAGTTTTGAAATTTGTCATGAAGTGCTATATATATTATGACTATTGAGGTAAATACATTGGTTGTTCTCTATCAAAATCTTTCATTTGCTAACCATGCCTATCAGTAGTTAGTGCCTTCAGTACTTTGAATCTTTTATTTAGCTGGCAGTAGTGGCGCTCGCTGTATTGCAGTAGCTTGAGTAGCGAAGATTTTTGTGAGGTAAGTGATTTGTGAAAGGTATAGTTTAATGTTAGTCAGGGCCCATTCTTTTGTAGGGATTTTTGAAAGTCAGATTGCGTTGCGCTAACAAAATATTGTGTGTCAGTTTAAGCACAGTCATGTATAATTGTTCAAAAATGGTTCAAATGGCTCTGAGCACTATGGGACTCAACTTCTGAGGTCATTAGTCCCCTAGAACTTAGAACTAGTTAAACCTAACTAACCTAAGGACATCACAAACATCCACGCCCGAGGCAGGATTCGAACCTGCGACCGTAGCGGTCTTGCGGTTCCAGACTGCAGCGCCTTTAACCGCACGGCCACTTCGGCCGGCGTTCAAAAGGGGACGTTTCATAACATAATGCGGCGATCGGATGATAGGGTGTGGGTATAGCGAATGCCCGGTGAACGTCATCTGCCAGCGTGTGTAGTGCCAACAGTAAAATTCGGAGGCGGTGGTGTTATGGTGTGGTCGTGTTTTTCATGGAGGGGCTTGCACCCCTTGTTGTTTTGCGTGGCACCATCCCAGCCCAGTTCTACATTGATGTTTTATGCACTTTCTTGCTTCCCACTGTTGAAGAGGAATTCTGGGATGACGACTACATCTTGCAACACGATCGAGCACCTGTTCATAATGCACGGCGTGTGGCGGAGTGGTTACACGACAATAACATCCCTTTAATGGACTGGCCTGTACAGAATCCTAACCTGAATCCTATAGAACATCTTTGGGATGTTTTGGAACGCCGACTTCATGCCAAACCTCACCGACCGACATCGATACCTCTTCTCAGTGTAGCACTCGATGAAGAATGGGCTGCCATTCCTCAAGAAACCTTCCAGCATCTGACTGAACATTTGCCTGCGAGATTGGAAGCTGTCATCAAGGCAAAGTGTGGGCCAAAACCATATTGAATTCCAGAATTACCGATGGAGGGCGCTACGAAGTTGTAAGTCATTTTAGCTAGGTGTCCGGATCCTTTTGATCACATAGTGTACGTAACCGAGAAAAACGAGGTGTTTATAGTGTACACCTGTTTGAATACTGCTGCATCGAACATCTTTAATAAAAGCAGATTAAAGAAAGAGCAAACTTACAAACTAAACATAATACAGAAGGAGAATGACAAAATCTATGGAATGTGGTATTTGTATACGGGGTGTTACAAAAAGGTACGGCCAAACTTTCAGCAAACATTCCTCACACACAAAGAAAGAAAATATGTTATGTGGACATGTGTCCGGAAACGCTTACTTTCCATGTTAGAGCTCATTTTATTACTTCTCTTCAAATCACATTAATCATGGAATGGAAACACACAGCAACAGAACGTACCAGCGTGACGTCAAACACTTTGTTACAGGAAAAGTTCAAAATGTCCTCCGTTAGCGAGGATACATGCATCCACCCTCCGTCGCATGGAATCCCTGATGCGCTGATGCGTCCTTGGAGAATGGCGTATTGTATCAGAGCACGAATACACAATACGAGCACGAAGATTCTCTACATTTGGTACCGGGACTGCGTAGACAAGAGCTTTCAAATGCCCCCATAAATGAAAGTCAAGAGGGTTGAGGTCAGGAGAGCGTGGAGGCCATTGAACTGGTCCGCCTCTACCAATCCATCGGTCACCGAATCTGTTGTGGAGAAGCGTACGAATACTTCGACTGAAATGTGCAGGAGCTCCATCGTCCATGAACCACATGTTGTGTCGTACTTGTAAAGGCACATGTTCTAGCAGCACAGGTAGAGTATCCCGTATGAAATCGGGCCCAATCAAGACATCACCAACAATGCCTGCCCAAACGTTCACAGAAAATCTGTGTTGATGACGTGATTGCACAATTGCGTGCGGATTCTCGTCAGCCCACACATGTTGATTGTGAAAATTTACAATTTGATCACGTTGGAATGAAGCCTCATCCGTAAAGAGAACATTTGCACTGAAGTGAGGATTGACACATTGTTGGATGAACCATTCGCAGAAGTGTACCCGTGGAGGCCAATCAGCTGCTGATAGTGTCTGCACACGCTGTACATGGTACGGAAACAACTGGTTCTCCCGTAGCACTCTCCATTCAGTGACGTGGTCAACGTTACCTTGTGCAGCAGCAATTTCTCTGACGCTGACATTAGGGTTATCGTCAACTGCACGAAGAATTGCCTCGTCCATTGCAGGTGTCCTCGTCGTTCTAGGCCTTCCCCACTCGCGAGTCATAGGCTGGAATGTTCCGTGCTCCCTAACACGTCGAATCAATTGCTTCGAACGTCTTCCTGTCGGGACACCTTCGTTCTGGAAATCTGTCTCGATACAAACGTACCGCGCCACGGCTATTGCCCCGTGCTAATCCATACATCAAATGGGCATCTGCCAACTCCGCATTTGTAAACATTGCACTGACTGCAAAACCACGTTCATGATGAACACTAACCTGTTGATGCTACGTACTGATGTGCTTGAAGCTAGTACTGTGGAACAATGAGTCGCATGTCAACACAAGCACCGAAGTCAACATTACCTTCCTTCAAATGGGCCAACTGGCGGTGAATCGAGGAAGTACAGTACATACTGACGAAACTAAAATGAGCTCTAACATGGAAATTAAGCGTTTCCGGACACATGTCCACATAACATCTTTTCTTTATTTGTGTGTGAGGAATGTTTCCTGGAAGTTTGGCCGTACCTTTTTGTAGCACCCTGTATACAACAGCAGAAGAGGCTTTCGGTAGAAAGAAAAACAAAGGAAAATAAAGGCGAAAAAATTTGGAATGAGGATATAGTGAATGCTATTTAGGAAAAACAGGATGCATATATAAAATACGAGGAGAGGTTGGAAAGGAAAGTATAATAATTTTATTACCAAAAAGTATAATAGGTAACAACACAATAAAACTCAGAAATAAACTTACATCTTGTACCTACTTTTCTATATAGTCAGCAATATGCTCAACGCATTTCTCCCAAACCTGGTGTCAGTTTCAATGCGCCCTGTTCGTAGAAGTCCGTTTGGTTTGAGTATAGCCGTCTACGGACAGCTGATTTCACTTCCCCGTCTGTCGCAAAGCCTTGGCTGGCTAGAAGTTTCTTCATGGGACCAAATAGATGAAAGTCCAGTGGTGCAAGATCCGAACTGTACAGCGGATTCTGGAATACCCTCCAACCAAATTTGACGATTTCCTCACGAACAGGAGCTGCGACATGGTGGCAACCATTGTCATGAATAAGGTTGACACCGTCAGCATTAACGTTCTGCCGTTTGTCACGAAGGACGCTGCGCTATTTAACAAAAGATTTAATGTAAGCTACAGCATTCGCAATGGTCCTGTGTTTACCAAAGTCCACCAATAGCACATCACGCATATCCCAGAATACTGTCAAAGACATTTTCCTGGCTAGTCTTAATTTTTTCGTACTGGGAAACCAGTATGTTTCCACTCCGTAGAGGCCTGCTCGGTTTCGTCCGTGTAGTGATACGCCCACAACTCGTCGCCAGCAACGATGCCTTTCAGAAAGTCATGACGTTCTCCGGCGTAACGCGTAAAGTGATTCAAGCTTGTCATCGTTCGCTGGGCTTGTCGTTGCCTGTCAGGTTCTTAGACACCCAGCAAGCACTAATGTTACAATATTTCAACGTGTCATGAACAAAGTCGTACACCACACCATAGGAAATGCTGAACTGCTGATACGGTTAGCAGTTACACACGCCAGTTGTTCAAAATTGCTGCCCAATGGTTCCGGTATTTGTGTTGCAGCTGTTACCGGCCGCTCGGATGGTGGGAAATCACTGAGGTTCACGCTGCTATCATGGAAGAATGCACACCACCTGGGAACATTGCTACGGGCCATACACGCCACGCATATACCTGCGAATAACCAATTCACAAAATCAATATTCCAACACATCCAAAAATCACATACAATGAATTTGATGGCGTAACTTGAAATTTTTGTAGGGTACACCACAAAAAGCAAGCAGAAAAAATTCTCGGCGATAAACTAGATAGCGAATAAGTATACCTTTTCAGATGTTTCTCCTCCGTGTTATGAGTACTGCAATTTTCACAAATATGTACATTTCCTCATAAATAAAAAATGTAATCAATAATACAGCAGTCAACAGTGTCAAAATTAAATTTTATAATTGACAACTTTACATATGTAACGTAATCCAGAAACACTATAAAACCTCTGTGTGCAATCTCTTTGTGAAACCATAGTGTTGTAATATCTTTGTAGCATGTTTTGGTTACAAAAACAAACAGTGTAAGAGATGGTTTTGGTGTGAGTGACTTCCTGTGTAATGGAGCAGACACAATACATGTAAGTATACATACAAAAATGCCATTTCCAACATTTGCGCATTTTGTCCGATTTTCGTATTGCAGTATAACCTCGAAAAGGTATCTACAATGCAAGAGAGGCAGAAAACCACACATTCAGACATCATCAAAAACATTCATGTAAACAAATGCACTTGAAAATCAGAATAAATTCACGAAACTCGTTGTGATAAGCATTAAAAAATAAATAACTTCTGCTGTTTTCCTTTATTTAAATAATATAAACTCGTTGTGTTTCACGGGGTGAAGCGTAAGGAACTCCAGGGACGACATAATCCTTCCATCTTTGTGCCCAGGTGACAGTGATTGCCGAACTCAGCGGGAAAGTTCCCCCCACTGCAGGCTATGCGGGATGGTGGAATGAGAACTGCCTACTGAGGTGCACAACTGCCAACCAATGTCTGCGATAGTTGCATTACATTACATTAATACTTGTTCCATAGGTCATGAATACGACATTTCGTAATGGTGAGGAGCCTGTCAGCTTAACATAATTTTCTTTACACAATATATTTTTTCCTCCTTCATACCTAATTTTTTTTTTTTTTTTTTTTTTTGCAATGACTACCTCATGTCTAGAAACTCGTCTATTGACTAGAAGAAGTTGTTATTCATAAATTCTTTTTCTTTTAAATGCTGGTTGGTTATCTGTCAGACTTAACATGCTATTTGATAGATGACAAAATATTTTTATGGGAGAATACTTCACCCTTTTCTGTGCCAAAATCATATTTAACCCAGGATAGTGAAGATCATCATTTCTTCTGGTATTGCAGCTGTGCACCTCACAATTGCTTTTGTATTGGGATGCGTTATTAATAACAAATTTCATAGGTGAATATATGTACTGCGAAGGGACTGTTCCTTAAATACATGTCTGCAAGGTGATCTTGGGTGGGCTCCTGCTATTATTCTGATCACACAATTTTGTGCAATAAATACGTTTTCTCTTAATGATGAATTACCCCCAACATACCACGCCATATGAGAGCAGTAAGAGAAAATAGGCACAGTAGGCTTATTTACTGATTTGTTTATCACGAAAATTTGCAATAACTCTAACAGCATAAGTAGCAGGACCTAAACGCTTCGGCATATCATCAATGTGTTTCTATCAATTCATTTTCTCATCAAAGCACAAACACAGAAATTTTGAACATTCTGCCTTAGCAATAGACTTCTTTTCGAAGTCTATATTTATCGTTGGCGTTACGCCGTTTACAGTACAGAACTGCATATGCTGTGTTTTCTCAAAATTTAGTGAAAGTCCATTTGTAGAGATCCACTAAATATTTTTCTAAAATACATTATTTACCATTTCCTCAGCTATTTCTTGTTTGTTGGGTGTGATTACTATACTTTTATCACGATCAAAAAGAACTAGCTTTCCATCTTCATGAATACAGAGTGGCAAGCCACTAATATATTAAGACCAATACGGGAAACATGACTGAACCCTGTGGGACGTCATTCTTGATACCTCCCCAGTTAGAGGACTCTGCTTATTTTTGCAGACTACCTCTATTGTTAATTTCAACCATCTGCATTATTTCACTTAAATATGAATTAAACCATTTATGTACTGTCTACAGGAGTTTCATGTTTCACGCAGTCAAAAGCCTTTGAGAGATCACAAACCACCCCAATGGTTGATATTCGGCTATTCCGGGTATTTAATATTTGATCAGTGAAAGCACATACAGCATTTTCAGTTGAAAAGCCTTTCTGAAAACCAAACTGATATTTTGTTAGTATTTAATTTTTACAAACAGCAGCACCCATGTCTGTGTGGCCCTGGTCAAATTGTTGGCACCGTTTCACTACGGTTGAATGCGACATTGCGTTTGGTCCATATACTGGCAGAATTTCACGATGCGTCTGTGTCCTGTTGTGAAGTTTTGCCCACAATAATCATACTACCTGGCGTACTTCAACAGTGGAATACAACTGCAGTTGCCGCACACACAGTGATTTACTTGTCATCCGTACGGCAACAGAACTGTCTCTGCAGAAGCCGGAAACATGTAAGCTCTTTGAGAATGTGCCGTTCTTCTTGTCCTGAGGTCTGAACGTGGAACGACAGGTGTAGTTGGTTCTGAAGTTCCTAACTATCATACATTCGAAAATGGCCGCATAGGCGAAACAATGCAGAAGTGGTTAATCCACATATTTCGCAAACAGTATCCATATATCCCGCTGAATGTATCTACACAGATACAATATACACTATGTGATCAAAAGTAAAAAGTATCCGCACACCTGGCTGAAAGTTCGTGGTGCCCTCCATCGGTAATGCTGGAATTCAGTATGGTGTTCGCCCACCCTTAGCCTCGATGACAGCTTCCACTCTCACAGGCATACGTTCAATCAGGTGCTGGAAGGTTTCTTGTGGAATGGCACCCCATTCTTCACGGAGTGCTGCACAGAGGAGAGGTATCGATGTCGGTCGGTGAGGCCTGGCACGAAGTCGGCGTTCCAAAACATCCCAAAGGTGTTCTATAGGATTCAGGTCAGGACTCTGTGCAGGCCAGTTCATTACAGGGATGTTATTGTCGTGTGACCACTCCGCCACAGGCCGTACATTATGAACAGGTGCTCAATGGTATTGAAAGATGCAGTCGTCATCCCCGAATTGCTCTTCAACAATAGGAGCCAAGAAAGTGCATAAAACATCAATGTAGACCTGTGATGTGATAGTGCCACGCAAAACAACAAGGGGTGCAAATCTCCTCCATGAAAAACACAACACCGTAACACCAGCGCCTCCGAGTTTTACTGTTGCCACTGCATACGCTGGCAGATGAAGTCCACCGGGCATTCGCCATACCCACACCCTGCCATAGGATCGCCACATCGTGCACTGTGATTCGTCACTCAACACAACATTTTTCCACGGTTCAATCGTCCAATGTTTACGTTCCTTGCACCAAGCGAAGCGTCGTTCGTCATTTACCGGCATGGCGTGCAACTTTCGAGCAGCCGCTCGACCATGAAATCCAAGTTTTCTCACCTCCCGCCAAGCTGTCATAGTACTTGCAACGGATCCTGATGCAGTTTGGAATTCATGTCTGATGGTCTGGATAGATGTCTGCCTATCGCACGTTGCGACCCTCTTCAGCAGTCGGCGGTCTCTGTCTCTTTTATGCTGTAAGTGTCCCTTCACATTTCCACTGCACTATCATATCGGAAACAGTGGTCCTAGGGATGTTTAGGAGTATGGAAATCTCACGTACAGACGTATGACACAAGTGACACCCGATCACCTGACCACGTTCGAAGTCCGTGAGTTCCGCGGAGCGCCCCATTCTGCTCTCTCACGGTGTCCAATGACTACTGAGTCGCTGATATGGAGTACCTGGCAGTAGGTGGCAACACAATGCTCCTAATATGAAAAACGTATGTTTTTGGAGGTGTACGGATACTTTGAATCACATAGTGTATGATTGCACTAAAAATAGTTCAAGAGATACGATGTCACAAACACATTGATGTATGAAAATATGCCGCATAAAACATGAAATTTTAATACGTTCGTTATTTACCGCGCAGACACTCCTACAGTCCAGTCAACTTACGGAAACCCATAACACGCGGCAGTACTTTTGACAGCTTTCAACTGCAAAGCGCAAACGGCTATAAGCGACAACGATAGCCGTCTATAGGACTATGAAGCGGTGTTACCATAGAGACGTTTACAAAATTGCGTTATAGATACGCGAAGAAGCTGAATCCCAAGTACAGTAATACGATGTTTCTTAATTTGGATACTACATTTATACATTTGTACATTACACATATTTCTTGATACGACTAATTTAAAAGTTTCATCACGAATACATGGAAATAAATTTGTTTGGTATTACGCATATACACAGTTTTTAATAGAAAATTGGCAGAATGAGTAACGGACATTGGTCGAGAATGAGATTTTCACACTGCAGCGGAGTGTGCGCTGATATGAAACTTCCTGGCAGATTAAAACCGTGTGCCGGACCGAGACTCGAACTCGGGACCTTTGCCTTTCGCGGGCAAGTGCTCTGCCAACTGAACCACCCAAGCACGACTCACGCTCCGTCCTCTCAGCTTTACTTCTGCCAGTAACTCGTCTCCTACCTTCCAAACTTAACAGAAGCTCTCCTGCGAACCTTGCAGAAATACCACTCCTGAAAGAAAGGATATTGTGGAGACATGGCTTAGCCATAGCTTGGGGGATGTTTCCAGAATGAGATTTTCACTCTGCAGCGGAGTGTGCGCTGATATGAAACTTCCTGGCAGATTAAAACTGAAGTAAAGCTGTGAGGACGTGCCGTGAGTCGTGTTTGGGTAGCTCAGTTGGCAGAGCACTTGCCCGCGAAAGGCAAAGGTCCCGAGTTCGAGTGTCGGTCCGGCACACAGTTTTAATCTACCAGGAAGTTTCATATCAGCGCACACTCCGCTGCAGAGTGAGAATCTCATTCTGGAAACATCCCCCAAGCTGTGACTAAGCCATGTCTCCACAATATCCTTTCTTTCAGGAATGCTATTTCTGCAAGGTTCGCAGGAGAGCTTCTGTTAAGTTTGGAAGGTAGGAGACGAGGTACTGGCAGAAGTAAAGCTGTGAGGACGGGGCGTGAGTCGTGCTTCGGTAGCTCAGTTGGCAGAGCACTTGCCCGCGAAAGGCGAAGGTCCCGAGTTCGAGTCTCGGTCCGGCACACAGTTTTAATCTGCCAGGAAGTTTCATAAGACACCTCGGTGAGGTTTGGAACTGAATCTAGGATATGTCGTGTAAAGACATGTGATTAAAGACTGGACTCCACCACCACCTCTTCCGTCCCCTCTACAGCAAAGGGGAAAATGTCAACAGCACGCCGCATATCCATACGGTCACCCATAGAAGTACTGGCCGCGCCAGACAGGGCAAACGGTACAGTCGGGTCGCCACGGCCATTGACAGAATTACTCAGAAATTTTTATCGATGCGCCTTTGACAGTGATGACGATGCAATGGAGTTCACTATGTCGCGCTCACTCATTCCCCCTTTCATTCTGTTCCATTTTTCTCATCAAGAAGAAGTGTCTACGGGGACGTGGAATGAGTCACTCCGGTTGGCGTAAGTATAGAACACTGCCGCAACCGTACATCTTCGTCTCTAAGATTTCGAGTGACAGCGACAGTGAGATCGATTAAGTCATTCATATCCCATCTAGAGAGATTTCCGATAGAGATAAGAGTTACCTTCAGAAAGACGTTCAAAGTCTGTTCGCTTAGAGGCTTTTGTTACGGTGCATCTCAGTTTCACCAAGTACTGACTGGAGATTTGTTTTATCCTTTCCTATCGTGTACATCTCATCGCTCTGATTTATCACTATAGGCCAGAGTTCGGCCAGCCGCGGCCAGCGCCCTTCTCCTTGCGACGCACATTTGCTTTATAAACAAAGCTGCTATCATTAAGAATTATTTTAATTTCGTACTAAAACTGAAATCCGAGTAACAATGGCGACCGCCACGAGTGCCGGCCGATGTAGCTGAACGCATTATTATGCAACCACGGCGCAAGACGAAAATAACAATTGTTCTGTGCTGAATTTTGATAAGCCTGACAGATTTTTTTTTATTTCACACCCTTGACTTCACAAAACGATATAGCGTGTAAGCAACACTATAATATTTCTGTTGTTACAGAGTTTACTCCGTGTTGCGAGCTTAATAGCTTTCATTGATAGCGTCAAAGAAAGGAAGGCACAGAAAGAAAATAGTGTAACGATGCATCAACAGATTTATACTTTTTTTACCGATTATAAAGAAAAGCCTCTGCGCTTAGCATGGCAAAAAACTATTGCATTCAAAAATAATTTAATCTCAAACGCCATTACGGTAGCGAGCGTAAGGCAAAACTTGAATCTCTTGTGGGGGATTTACGGAAAAATAAAAGTAACGCACTGGAATCGTTAGTAAAGAACCAATAAAACCTTTTTAAAAATCCGGATCAAAATAACGATTCGAGTTTATATCCGATTTTAAGGGTAGCTTGCGGATTCTGCCCGACCGTTTACTGTCAGCGAACTACTAAAACAAAGTGCTTTAGTTACGACTGAGGAGGTGCGACAAAGAAAACTGAAGATATTTTCCTATCTAAAAGAACTCGCCCTCGGCATACCGCAGATTTGGGCAACACTTCATACGAGGTGCTTCAGGAAAAGGAATAATTATCTAGATGGTACTCTTTAGCTGTCATTGAAAGTGGTGACGCTTCAGATACTGCACAACTACTGGTATTTGTTCGCAGAATTCTTTATTGTTTTTGAGGAGCTTTTACAGTTATGCCGATGAAAAAGCATGTCTACAAGATGGGATTTGTTTCGTCACTTAGAACAAGAGTTAGTACCAGTGCAACTATCGAGGCTAAAATTGTTAAGCGTTGCAACTAATAGAGTTAGAAACATGAGTGGACGAAACAAATATCTGATGGGTAGAATTAAAACTAAAGTAACAGCGGTAGACTGCAAAATCTCATTATTTCCTGATTATCCACCAAGAAGCGTTATGCTGAAAAATTCTTGGATGAAAAGAAATAATAGACTTCGTGATATTCACTTTCAGCTTCACCGGGAGAAATAGGTTGATACATCGCCAGTTTCAACAGTTTCTGTTAGATAAGGAAACACATCACTGAAGTTTCCTGCATTATTCTAAAGTGAGGTACAATACTGAAAATAGTTGTAAGGTGGTCATGTCATTTTCGAATTTTGTATGTCATCTATGTGCAATTCGGAGAGAGAGAGAGGCAGAGAGCAAGTTATGTTACTGTTAAACAATCTTTAGTCTTGTCGTGGAACACTCTTTGTCTCTAAGCAGTCTAATAAAGTCTTAATTAAATCGTGGCAGGTGGTGGACGTGTTTAGTAATGCTGTGTGGATTTGTGATTGTACCTGTTAGATGAAGAAAGGACAGTAAGGATGAATATCAAGTACACAGTGAAAGATGAAAGAAATACAAAGTTTGAATAATGTTATCTTTTTTTTTTTAAGAGAAGAAGTTTGAGGTAAGACTGCAGCACTACCGGCCGGTGTGGCCAAGCGGTTCTAGGCGCTTCAGTCTGGAACCGCGCGACCGCTACAGTCGCAGGTTCGAATCCTGCCTCGGACATGGATGTGTGTGATGTCGTTAGGTTTAAGTAGTTCTAAGTTAGGGTGACCAAATTATTTCCGCTGAAAACCGCGACACATTCACCCGGGTGCCAATGGACACCTCATTCCACATGTACCCAGGTTTCTTAATTTTAAATATTAATGTTTTGTTGATACATTTTGTTAACCCGATTATTATAACTAATAAGAAGATACAAAAGATTGATACAATCTAGATTATCTGTATAATTAATGACATTTAATAAACGTATACAGTAATAAAGAAATGTATTACGATTTTACAACATTTTACAGCTATTCAACTTTTAATCAATTAATATTAACATCACTGACCACTTGTAGATGGAATTGACTGTCCTTGGAGAAAAGGGTATTTTTCACTGCCTCCAGCCTTCTTGATCATGTCTTTGTTCTTTGAGACACGGTGATAAAACTCGGCACAATCCATTTTGTAGTTTTACAGGATCTGCAGGATTGCTTCAAGAGAGTCCACCTCCATTCTGTTTCTTTCATCGGTCCACTGGATATTCATGAGCGAAAATATTCTTTCCAGATTGGCATTACGGGCTGGGATTACAAATAAATACCTTGCAATTATTACCAACTCAGAGTAATGCTGAAGACAGTCACAGCTTTTAAAAAAACTCACCCACTTCTCATGACATTCCAATGGTGTTCTTTTTTTCATCATTCCACTTGTGAAGACTTTCTTCAACAAAATTTGTCAGTATGCCGAACTGATCAAAGAGAATGGAATCATCGGTTTCAATCTCTTTACTCTTCAAATGAGAAACTGTCTCTTCAACACATTCCCATTTTGGCACTCTCTTCAGTAACATCCAATCAAACACCGGCGATGAGGGTAAATACACTCCTGGAAATGGAAAAAAGAACACATTGACACCGGTGTGTCAGACCCACCATACTTGCTCCGGACACTGCGAGAGGGCTGTACAAGCAATGATCACACGCACGGCACAGCGGACACACCAGGAACCGCGGTGTTGGCCGTCGAATGGCGCTAGCTGCGCAGCATTTGTGCACCGCCGCCGTCAGTGTCAGCCAGTTTGCCGTGGCATACGGAGCTCCATCGCAGTCTTTAACACTGGTAGCATGCCGCGACAGCGTGGACGTGAACCGTATGTGCAGTTGACGGACTTTGAGCGAGGGCGTATAGTGGGCATGCGGGAGGCCGGGTGGACGTACCGCCGAATTGCTCAACACGTGGGGCGTGAGGTCTCCACAGTACATCGATGTTGTCGCCAGTGGTCGGCGGAAGGTGCACGTGCCCGTCGACCTGGGACCGGACCGCAGCGACGCACGGATGCACGCCAAGACCGTAGGATCCTACGCAGTGCCGTAGGGGACCGCACCGTCACTTCCCAGCAAATTAGGGACACTGTTGCTCCTGGGGTATCGGCGAGGACCATTCGCAACCGTCTCCATGAAGCTGGGCTACGGTCCCGCACACCGTTAGGCCGTCTTCCGCTCACGCCCCAACATCGTGCAGCCCGCCTCCAGTGGTGTCGCGACAGGCGTGAATGGAGGGACGAATGGAGACGTGTCGTCTTCAGCGATGAGAGTCGCTTCTGCCTTGGTGCCAATGATGGTCGTATGCGTGTTTGGCGCCGTGCAGGTGAGCGCCACAATCAGGACTGCATACGACCGAGGCACACAGGGCCAACACCCGGCATCATGGTGTGGGGAGCGATCTCCTACACTGGCCGTACACCACTGGTGATCGTCGAGGGGACACTGAATAGTGCACGGTACATCCAAACCGTCATCGAACCCATCGTTCTACCATTCCTATACCGGCAAGGGACCTTGCTGTTCCAACAGGACAATGCACGTCCGCATGTATCCCGTGCCACCCAACGTGCTCTAGAAGGTGTAAGTCAACTACCCTGGCCAGCAAGATCTCCGGATCTGTCCCCCATTGAGCATGTTTGGGACTGGATGAAGCGTCGTCTCACGCGGTCTGCACGTCCAGCCCGAACGCTGGTCCAACTGAGGCGCCAGGTGGAAATGGCATGGCAAGCCGTTCCACAGGACTACATCCAGCATCTCTACGATCGTCTCCATGGGAGAATAGCAGCCTGCATTGCTGCGAAAGGTGGATATACACTGTACTAGTGCCGACATTGTGCATGCTCTGTTGCCTGTGTCTATGTGCCTGTGGTTCTGTCAGTGTGATCATGTGATGTATCTGACCCCAGGAATGTGTCAATAAAGTTTCCCCTTCCTGGGACAATGAATTCACGGTGTTCTTATTTCAATTTCCAGGAGTGTAGATAGTTGTACGTTCCTTCGAAGACCATACTTACTTTTACTGGCCACGAAAACCGCTGCCAGTACTTGGCCTCACTCAGTCCAGCCTTCACACTTTCCTGTCATCTGCATCTTCGTCTCCCAGACCCAGTATCTGGTTGTCTCCCACGGTATTATCCTCCCATCTCATTCTCGGCCGTCCCAGTGCTCTCTTCCCTTCAGATTCTCCATTTATTACAGCCTTTATTATCATGTTCTCGATTCTCCTCCTCACATGTCCATACCATCTTAGTCTCTTAATTTTCACACTCGCTACGACATCAGTTAGTTCTCTGTTTTTCCTTATTCTCCTTCACTGGTTCATATATTTTTCTCAGTACTTTACTTTCAAAAGTGAGGAGTTTTTTCTCTACTTTCTTTGTCAGGGTCCATGTCTCACTTCCACAGCATACTGTTGGCTTGACAGTGGTCTGATATATTCTTATTTTTGCCTACCTAAATTGTAACTTCGATCTTATGATGTTGTGCATAGCTCCTAGACATCTTCCCTCGCCTTGAATTCTTGTTACTATCTCTTGTTCTATAAGGTTTTGTTGGTTGATGTTGACACCGAGGTACGTGAATGTGTCTGTCTTCTGTGTTGTTAGATTTCCGATTTTTAACTGATTTGGTCCTAAATGAGCTCTTCTTCCTACTGCCACGGACTTTGTTTTAATTTAATTTATACTTTGACCTACTTTCTTAGCTTTTTTCGTTAGCATTTTCTCCAGGTCTTCCATGTTCTTTCCTATCAGCACGATATCATCCACAAAATCCAGGATATTTATCTTTTTCCCATGTTACTCTCCTCAGGGTGTTGTTGAAGGCCAAATTGAGCAGGGTCGGCGCTATAATATCTCCATGCCTCACTCCTGTTTTTACTTCAAATGCTTCTGAGAACTTCCCCTGTACTTTCACCCTACACTTTCAGTCCATCACACACATTTTAGTTAGCTTTATCCGCTTTTCAGGTATCCCATACTCTGCCATTATCCTCCACATTTCCTCTCTTACTATGCTGTCATATGCTTTGTTGAAATCTATAAACTGGCAAAAGGTATCATGATTGTGCTCCCAGTTCTTATCTAATATTTGTCGCAGTGTGAATATTTGGTCGATTGTTGATTTACCTTTTCTGAAACCTGCTTGTGCTGTGTCTAATGTTTCCTCAGTGTATGGGTTGAGCCTGTTCAGTATAATTCTTGATATTCTTTATAGCATGTACGTAGGAGAGACATCCCTCTGTAGTTTTGTGTCAGCATTTTGTCTCCTTTCTTGTATATGGGACACACAGCAGCAGTTTTCCATTCCCCTGGCATTACTTCCATTCTCCATACCTCTTTTATCAGTTTGGCTAACCATTCATGTACCTTCTTTTCCCCTTTTTGATGAGATCTGCTGATATCATGTCTATGCCAGGGGCCTTAACATTTTTTAGTCTTTTTATTGCCTCCCTCACCTCCATCGAAGTTGGTCCATCGACTAATGGTTGTACTTTGTTTTCTGCCTTGTTTTCATTGTTGGAGGTATCTACCGGATGCTTCAGCAATTCTTTGAAGTGTTTCTTACACTTCTCTAAATTTCCTTCATTCTTAGTGATCAGTTTTCCATTCTCGTCCTTCCTTATCACAGGCTTAGCTCTGTACTCTTTTCTATAGCTATTCATTGTCCTGTAAAACTGTTTACAATTGTTCTGGTTATAGTCCTCCTCAGCCTTCTCTATCTGTTTGTATATGAAGGCTCTTTCCTCTCGCCTTACAATACTCTTCATTTCTCTCGTGATTGTTATTGTTCAACATTGCCTGTCTGGCTCTCTACCTGTCCTGCACTGCTTTTCTACGTGTCTCACTAACCATGACTTGCGCTTTATATTGCTATCATTATTATCTCCTAGTAGATCATGCGCTGTCTATCATGAGATATTTCTGTATTTTCCTTTGATTCTGATGTAGCATATCCTTTCATTGACATTTTATAGTGTCATCATATTGGTCATTATTTTATTATGAAACGCAAATCCCAAATATATAATGACCATGCTAGTTTCCGCTGTATATGATCGTGTAGTTTTTCTCTCTTTGCATACCTTATCTAGGCCATCTCATCTCCTGCAGAGCTGTAATATCCATTTTTTACTCTGTTAGTTCTTCATCAAGTATATTTGTCTGTCCTGCAGCGTACAGTGTTTTTACGTTCCATGTACCTATTCATAGTCCTTTATTCATAAGCTTGGGTCGTTTTCCGTTAGATCCATTCCAATCCGAGGCTCGGTGTAAGTGTATGAGAACCCATCAGTTTTTTTTTTTTTTACAATGTTGGATGGTTAGCCCAACGATTAACCCTCGCACTTTATCCGGGCTTAGGACCGGCTGGAAGGCTAGTTCTCTTCCAGGCGTGGTTCGAACACCATCTGTCTTCAAATTAATAAAATTTGGAGTAAATATATTTGTGCTAGGGCATGAAAACACCTACCCATATTCTGTTCTTTTGACTACGAGATTCACTTTTAATCATGACGCGGTAAGATGGTGAATATAAATACAAAAACAACTCAAATATGGTCAAAAGGTAAGAAGTAGGTGAAGACTGCAACAGTATCGTTATGAGTCTCCCGTCTATTTATCTTGTTCAATATATTGCTATTTTATTGTACTTTATAGTTTTATATACGAGATTAATATGTATTATTGGTTTTCAAATGATGTATTGAAATGTCCATTGAAACTAAACTCGCCTTGTGTGTGTTTTGTCGTATGGTAATACGTTGCTAAAGAGCTGAGGCAGATTTCTTGTTGCTTGCCCTTGAGTGTATATTCGCAGGTTCGTGCGCCAATCTGCCCAGCGTCTCTCCAGCTCCACGTCGACGTTGTGTAGCTGCAAATTCCTGTAGGAATTAGAATAACTAGAAAGAATAATATTTACGTTCGAGTCTCACCTAACTATTCATCACAGATAAGCACACCGTTATTTCTTCCTTGAATACAACTTTCACTCCGACTTAAGTTCTAGTAAATAATATTCACAATGATGAGTTCCCTTCGTCTTTATTACAGTAAGAACACAATCGAAGTCGTTAACATTACATTCAATAACACAGATAATAACAATCAGAGATAATGCAAAGATAATGTTCGATTTTCTTACGCAAGGAGTAACGTCTTTGGTTCCTACCATAGAGTAAATATCTCTGGAGTGAGCATTGTGTTCTGCGCATGTTGTCAACATTAAACCAGGACTGTCACGTGTTTTCGGGACTTCGCTGTGCGTGTGTGCTTTCTGCAGCGTTTGAAGTTTAAAATATCAAGAGTTTTTGTTCTGTTACACCGTTTGTTGATAGTGTAATAGCGATGGTGAATTACTGTTGTTGCTACGGATGCAAACATAAATATGTGAATGGAGGGATAGTAACTTTTCATGGGTACATACCATGCACCTCTAATTATAGTTATCATATTAGTAAGAGACACTGTATACGTTTAAAAATTTCGAGAAGCATTATAATTAAGGCTTGATTCTGTAGACCTATTTTTCTACGATTTTATGATTATATAGTAGATGTTACGGCTCGTACAAAAGCTTACGAACAATCGCTTCCTCTCGTAAATTTGCTAGTGGAACAGGAAAGGGAATGGTTAGTTGCTTCAGCAAATACTATCCTCCATGCATTTATCAGTGACTTGTCGATTATGTATACAGATTACTCAGTTTTTATTTAACAAACTGGGAGCAAGTACGTAAAATACGTTAAATAAATACTTCAAAGTGTCACCAGTAAGAAAAATTGTGCTTTAGGTCGCAAAAACGAGAAAATGAATACGCAGAAATAGCAGAAAAATGACGAATTAGCAGGGATATAATCGCTAATGTGTGGAAAATTCGGTGTTTTTCGGACACTTGCGAAAGTACTAGCGTACTGTCAAGTCGTTTTGCAAGACTATCACTGCAAAAATGTACGTCAGGATCTGTAATACTATAAAGTGCCGTATCGCACCAAATACTACCAAAAATCGAGTGCATCTGAATTGTGACAACCATCGCAAAGAAGCAGGATGTAATATCACTTGCCCTTAAAAGTTACGTAGCTGGTTTATTCCCGGTATCAAATGGATACTGTTAAAATGTCTGCGCAACATTTATAAATAATCCACGACACGTACGAAAAGAATCCGTCTATACTAGGTATGTAGTGACATGCTAAGTATACAGGGCGCTTTACGGACAAACACACGACGTCCCGAGATCACGTGACCAGGCCGGTACTGTATGTTGACAACACAAAATCTGTTCTTCGCATGTGAATGCTCACTCCAGAGATATTTACTCTATGGTTCCTACACACAGCATAGTGATGGCCGTTATTTCCGAAAATAAAATGTGATATTAGAACACGATGAGCTTTCTCCCAGAGGTTGTCCTGAAATTCCAGTCAATTGGGCGGACGCGCTTGCTGTCCATCTGTGTTTGCAGTCATCTTACTGGAGTACGACAACTGGCAGCGCGAACGGCTGTTTTATAACGGATGAAGGTGACGCAGGGCTGGTACCTCCGAGAGTCGGTGTTTTGCGCGGGCACCCAGCCCCAGACCAGCGACGGACTTCAACCTCTGCGCTACCACAGCCATGACTCAGTTGTCTGATTTTTCATGGACTCTGTACCTTTCGCGTAACTGAATAATCCACTCTTAAATAGCATCGTAAGTTACCTGTATCATGCTTGACACTCGAGATACAGCGGTCCCGAAAGGGATGAATCAGACTATATCAAACACAAGTGAGAATGCAAAATCTCATCACAAACAGGTGATGTAACACATTTCGCACTCTGAACAGTATTGTGGAAATGTGGTTACTGTTCTACTCTGTGCTGGTCGTACTCGAATTTGAAACATTGCGTATTCCTGTATATTAAGGGATCGTCATTTATATTGCTAGAAGCTATGAGAGATGATTAGATTGATTGCTCTCCCTATCAGAAAGTAAGTCACCCGTCGGTGACTGTTATTACTCTCAATTGTCTTTAATTTATTGTTAAGTTAAATGAATCACTGATGATCTAAAAATTTCATCTGTTTTAAATTTTTATTAAGTAACGCCGTAGAGAGTATCACATATTTTGAGTGGATATCGTGCTGGAGAAAACTGGGAAAAAATATATTTAAACCAATATTTGTTGAGAAATGGGCTTTCTTGCCCTATATTAGCGGCTTTTTGATACTGCTGGAAGTGCTCAGTGTAGTTTCCAGTCATTCTGACACATTATTTAAAATATGGTTCAAATGGCTCGAAGCACTATGGGACTTAAAATCTGACGTCATCAGACCCCTAGACTTAGATCTACTTAAACCTGACTAACCTAAGGACGTCACACACATCCATGCCCGAGGCAGGATTCGAGCCTGCGACCGTAGCAGCAGCGCGCTTCCGGACTGAAGCGCCTAGAACCGTTCGGCTACAGCGGCCGGCACACATTCTTTACCTCCCTTTCTCAATGAATCGGAAATTCGTGGGAGAACTTTTGGTCACATCTTAGTCAGTCATCCAAGGTTCAGGCGAACAGGTAGTTCACATCACTGGACTTCTTCGATCAATCCATCGCATGCTATATCATAATAATGAATGCCCACTTTGTGACTGAAAAACAATGTGTGTGAAATCTTATGGGACTTAACTGCTAAGGTCATCAGTCCCTGAGCTTACACACTACTTAACCTAAATTATCCTAAGGACAAACACACACACCCCTGCCCGAGGGAGGACTCGAACCTCCGCCGGGACCAGCCACACAGTCCATGACTGCAGCGCCCTAGACCGCTCAGCTATTCCCGCGCGGCTTTGTGACTGAATGTCTGCTCTTGAAAACAACTGGGGGAGGGAGGCGGGGAGGACGTTCTTGAGTCCAATATGGTGGCTTTGCCGTGTGACAATTTCTTCCTCCCATCTGCAGCCCATCACACCACAGTACTAAAATGAAGCAAGCAATTACAATATGGGTGCAAGCCTCTGTCTTTAAGTTCAAAGACACGCATTATTTCCGAAAGCTTCTCCGGGTCGGACATATAATGCAGTCGGTAGCGTAATAGAATGTAAACCAAATGCGATTATTCGAGCATTGGTTCAAATCTCCCCGGTATCATTTTTTTTTTCTCGTTTAATCTGAAATACCTACATCTCGTAATTATAAAACTCGTTATCATTTTTTGTGAATAATGCAATTATTCTTCTTTCTAATTACATATTGGACGCTAAATTCCTGTTTCCATTTCAAATACAAATTCCTAATCACCGATATTTTGTGAACTACTGTTCATAAAAGTTGATTAAATTAAGAAAACATAAAAATTTAATTTTTAAGGCAAAAATGAAAAACCAAATCGTCTTCATTTGGACTACGTCCGTCGTTTTATACCACAGAGGTAGGTAAATATCGTAGAACCGAAAAACAATCATTTTCACAGCATCGAGCACATCATACAATTGCTGCATTTTTATGAGGGTTGTAACTTAAATAGTGGTAACTATTTATTCACAACCGATACAAAAGAGTTACATGTTTGTACCTGTTACTATCTTTCAAAGTATTCACCAGCGTTGTGTAGAACCCGTTACCAGCGATGTGGAAGGCGTAGTATACCGTTAGCAGAGCCTGTTCGGTTGATGGTGCGAATGGAGCGGTCTAAAATTATGGTGATTCTCGTGTACGACTGTGATGGTGTTATGCTAACGCATTATCTTCCTCCATGGAGACCGTCAGTGCACAGTATTACTGTTCGTTTTTTGAGCATCACCTGCGACCAGCTTTGCGAAAGAAGCGGCGACACTTTCTGCGCAACCCACCCATTATTTTGCACGACAATGCGCGGGCGCATACAGCGCAAGGTGTGGCTGCTCTGTTCGGTCGATGGGACTGGGAAGTCCTGTACCATCCACCATACTCCCCGAACTTAAGTCCTTGTGACTGATCTGATTTCGAATATGAAGGAACCACTTCGTGGCATTCGCTTCAGAACTGTTCCAGAGATTCGACAGGCAGTAGTCCGCTCCATTCGCACCATCAACAGAACAGGCTCTGCTAACGGTATACTACGCCTTCCACATCGCTGGCAACGGGTCCTACACAACGCTGGTGACTACTTTGAAGGACAAAAAAATGGGTCAAATGGCTCTGAGCACTATGGGACTTAACATCTATGGTCATCAGTCCCCTAGAACTTAGAACTACTTAAACCTAACTAACCTAGGGACAGCACACAACACCCAGTCATCACGAGGCAGAGAAAATCCCTCACTCCGCCGGGAATCGAACCCGGGAACCCGGGCGTGGGAATTTGAAGGGCAGTAACATGTACAAACATGTAACTCTTTTGTATCGGTTGTGAATAAATAGTTGCCACTATTTAAGTTCCAACCCTTGTACATTTGCTACTCAACTATTACAATATGAACCCAACAGAACAGATCTGGAGCCAATCTGCGGGATTTGGCCCGAGAAGTAACAAGACTGTTAAGGTGCCAGACGTAATGGAACTAACGCACGCAGATTTTTCACACGTCACTGCCGAACGCTGGCGGGATATAGAACGGCTCGCCATAAAAGAAGAAGAGAAAATGCTGTGCCTGGTTTGCTTCGTGGATGCTGTTGTTGATAGATTCGTTACCAACGTAGCAGGTGACACTTCAGGACCTGAAATGTATTTCTCGGATTCGGATAAGGAAGGAGCTAAGAGATTACCAGACGACTGACTGCAAGTAATACCTTCAGTGGGTTCAATGTTTAACTATACGGTGAAATCCTTCAATACTCTCTTACGTTGCCGGCCAGAGTGGCCGAGCGGTTCTAGGTGTTATAGTCTGGAACCGCGCGACCGCTACTGTCGCAGGTGCGAATACTGCCTCGGGCATGGATGTGTGTGATGTCCTTAGGTTAGTTAGGTTTAAGTAGTTCTAAGTTCTAGGGGACTGATGACCTCAGATGTTAAGTCTCATTGTGCTCAGAGCCATCTGAACCATTTTTCTTCTCTTACGATACACACAGCTTGTTGTTGTTGTTGTGGTCTTCAGTCCTGAGACTGGTTTGATGCAGCTCTCCATGCTACTCTATCCTGTGCAAGCTTCTTCATCTCCCAGTACCTACTGCAACCTACATCCTTCTGAATCTGCTTAGTGTATTCATCTCTTGGTCTCCCTCTACGATTTTTACCCTCCACGCTGCCCTCCAATGCTAAATTTGTGATCCCTTGATGCCTCAAAACATGTCCTACCAACCGATCCCTTCTTCTAGTCAAGTTGTGCCACAAACTTCTCTTCTTCCCAATCCTATTCAATACCTCCTCATTAGTTACGTGATCTACCCACCTTATCTTCAGCATTCTTCTGTAACACCACATTTCGAAAGCTTCTATTCTCTTCTTGTCCAAACTGGTTATCGTCCATGTTTCACTTCCATACATGGCTACACTCCATACAAATACTTTCAGAAACGACTTCCTGACACTTAAATCTATACTCGATGTTAACAAATTTCTCTTCTTCAGAAACGATTTCCTTGCCATTGCCAGTCTACATTTTATATCCTCTCTACTTCGACCATCATCAGTTATTTTACTCCCTAAATAGCAAAACTCATCTACTACTTTAAGTCTCTCATTTCCTAATCTAATCCCCTCAGCATCACCCGATTTAATTTGACTACATTCCATTATCCTCGTTTTGCTTTTGTTGATGTTCATCTTATATCCTCCTTTCAAGACACTGTCCATTCCGTTCAACTGCTCTTCCAAGTCCTTTGCTGTCTCTGACAGAATTACAATGTCATCGGCGAACCTCAAAGTTTTTACTTCTTCTGCATGAATTTTAATACCTACTCCGAATTTTTCTTTTGTTTCCTTTACTGCTTGCTCAATATACAGATTGAATAACATCGGGGAGAGGCTACAACCCTGTTTCACTCCTTTCCCAACCACTGCTTCCCTTTCATGCCCCTCGACTCTTATAACTGCCATCTGGTTTCTGTACAAATTGTAAATAGCCTTTCGCTCCCTGTATTTTACCCCTGCCACGTTTAGAATTTGAAAGAGAGTATTCCAGTTAACGTTGTCAAAAGCTTTCTCTAAGTCTGCAAATGCTAGAAACGTAGGTTTGCCTTTCCTTAATCCTTCTTCTAAGATAAGTCGTAAGGTTAGTATTGCCTCACGTGTTCCAACATTTCTATGGAATCCAAACTGATCTTCCCCGAGGTCCGCTTCTACCAGTTTATGCAGCTTATGCAGAAAAATTGCCCTGTGGTTAAGTCAGGAATTTTCATCATTCTTGTTTTTAATTACAATAGTACGTTAGCTAAAAACGATAGCGTGTTCAAAAAATGGTTCAAATGGCTCTGAGCACTATGCGACTTAACTTCTTAGGTTTACAGTCGCCTAGAACTTAGAACTAATTAAACCTAACTAACCTAAGGACATCACAGACATCCATGCCCAAGGCAGGATTCGAACCTGCGACCGGAGCGGTCGCCCGGTTCCAGACTGTAGCGCCTAGAACCGCACGGCCTCTCCGGCCGTCCGATAGCGTGTTTCGGTTTTCGTCTAGTCGTCTAAGGACCGTATTGTGGGAGATTTGCAGTGTATATTTCATTCTGCTTAAAAATTAAATGACATTCGAAGCTGTATTGCTCCTCTACTCGTCTCTTTTTACGTGTCAACTGCAGCTGGCCACACCACTGCAAGGTAGCTGTGCCAGGTGACCGGCCACTGCTGTCCAAGTTAAATGGGCTGTAAAGCTGTAGTCCGTATTATCGTCAAGTCGATGTGCGCGTAACGCACAGCACAAAACCTACCCTTATTATCGTATTTGACAGTACTCGAGATAGCTTGGCTGCAGTCCCGTCAAACGGATATCCAATGAGGTTCCAGCAAACGCGGAGGAATACATAGTGCAATGTTTACATCAGGTTTATTCTTATGATGAACGGATTGTAGTCGTCCATTCTGAGCCGTGTCTCGTAGCGACGGAATTTGAATTAGGCGTCATGTCGTAACATATTGTTACTCCAAGCTCCACTGCTGTTACTGCTACAACGGTCAACGGGACACCTACTGCGACTCATAAATTATGTACGAAACAGATGGTGACCCGCCGTACATAGCGAATGTAGCTACTGCTAGATACAGCGTGTCGTAACAGTCTGCCGCTCCTTTTGACACTGAGTTCCCACAGAGAACTTTGGTGCCTTATCTGTTTAACATCTGAAGCCGCACCTGTCGCCGTTATCACTGCGATATTTTACGAGTTACTGCAGTTCCAGTAACCGCTGTTTTGTTACAGGAACTGCTGTTTCATCGCTACAGTAGCAGTTTTCTCCAAAAGGAAGAATCGCTCTTAGTATTCCATGAGTCAGTCGAATTCCACTTAGCACTGATTTGTATTTCTTGTCGCGTAGTACGAATTGCTGTTTCATAGTTTCCGTGCCATTTATCTTCTAAGTTGATCCTCAGGTATTAGGCAACTTTCTGCACAGCAAATAACAAAAGAAACTACCTCTTGAAATCTACATGAAACGATTGGATCACTGCATACGTCTACACCTCCATCTGCATCTGCGTGACTCCTCTGCAATACACACGTAGGTGCCTGGCAAAGTGTTCTTCAAAGCACCATGAGGCTATTTCTCTACCGTTCCGCTCTCTAACAGCACATGGGAAAAGTGAACATCTTTCTGTTCGAGCTCTACTTTATGTTATTTTAAATGACGATAATTTCTTCCTTTGTAGATCGGCGAAAATAAAATATTTTCACATTCAGAGAAGAAAGTTGCTGACAGGAATTTCGTGATAGCATCTCGCCGCAACGGAAAACGCTTTCGTTTTAATGATTGACATACCAACTGGCTTATCATATCCGTTCACTCTCTCCCCCGTTTCCCGATAGCGCAAAACGAGCTGATGATTTTAGTAGGCGGTACATGAAAGCATCATCTCCAAACAATCTTAGAGAGCTGCTCAGATCGCCTCCTGAATCGTTTATTTGGATCAGGGACAGCAGAGGGCCTATAACAATTCCCTGGGAACGCCGAATATTACTTCTGTTTTACCCCATGATTTTCCATCTATTACTACGAACCTGTGACCTCTCTGACAGGAAATCACGGACCAGTCGCACAACTGAAGCGATACTCCATGGACATGCAACTTGTTTACAAGCGTATTGTTAGGGAAAAAAAAATGGTTCAAATGGCTCTGAGCACTAGGGGACTTAACATCTGAGGTCATCAGTCCCCTAGAACTTAGAACTACTTAAACCTAACTAACCTAAGGACATCACACACATCCATGCCCGAGGCAGATTCGAACCTGCGACCGTAGCAGTCGCGTGGTTTCAGACTGAAGCGCCTAGAACCGCTCGGCCACCAAGACCGGCTATTGTTAGGAACCGTGTCAAAAGCCTTCTGTAAGTCTAGAAATAGGAGATCAATTTGAGATCCCGTACCGATAGCACTGATCACTTCGTGCGAATAACGAGCTAGTTGTGTTTCAAAAGAACGATATTTTCCGAATCTGTGTTACTGTGTGTCAATAGACCGTTTACTTCGAGGTAATTCATAATGTTCTAACACAGTGTACGTTCCAAAATCCTGCTGCGTATCGACGTTAATGGTAGGGGAATGTAATTTAGTGGATTACTACTATTGCATCTCTTGAGTGTAGGTGTGATATGTGCAACTTTCCAGTCTTTTGATACGTATCTTTCGTCGAGAGAACGGTTGCATATGATTACTAAGTATGGGACTATTGCATCAGCCTTTTCTGAAAGGAACCTTATTGGTATGCTATGTGGAAAGGAAGACTTGCCGTTATTAAGTGCTTCAAATTGCTTCGCTACCCAGAGGATGTCTACTTCTAAGGTGCTCATGTTGGTTGCTGTTCTCGATTCGAATTCTGGAATATTTACTTTGACTTCTCTGGTGGAGAAATTTCTGAAAACTGTGTTTAGTAACTCGTACTTAGTGGCGATGTCAATGGTAATACTACTCTTTTAGTCATGCAGTGAAGACACTGACTGTGTCTTGCAGCTGATGTACTTTACATACGAACAGAATCACTGAATTTTCATTTAGAGACGTGAGAAAGAAGTACTTTACTGGTCAGTACCAAGAAAGTTTCTATATATTAAATTACAGTGGCGACGAACAGCTGACATCGACAAATAATCTTAGGAGAAGTGTTCAGCTACTATCGAACCTTTTGTTAGCAAACATATGTTTATTGATTTCGTGGTACGGAACGCTATTCGCCTTCAAAGTAGTGTCTTTGGTAACGCATACTTTTCTCCCGTCATTGTTAGAAGCACTTCTGAAATGTGTCTTCTGGGATTGTAACTGGCTAGGCCGTCCAGTCCACATGATATCTTCCCTTGATTCGAATAGTGTTCCTTTCACAGGTATTTTCAGGTCGGCAACCAGCCAAAAGCCACACGGAACCATGTCGTGGGAGTAGGGAGCCCGACTAAACAGAGAAATGATTCATTTGGCGAGGAAAGTCTGGATCAGATGAGCAGAATGGGGGGCTCCATTATCATTATGGACCTACCGGGTTTTCTTGCTTGCAGCATCACGAAGGCGACGGAGGACAGCCATTGTGATGGTTTGGCCTTATGGTGTGTACTCATGATGCACTACCCTATAGGAATAGAAGGATAGTCAACATGATCTTGCAGACCGATCGTGCTATTTTTGGCCTCGGGGATGTCGGATGTTCCCAACGTGACGACTGCATCTTGGTTTCTGAGTCATACCCATAAACTCACGTCACTCTGTCTGCGTTCAGAACTTTGGGGTTGCTGTCTGCATTGTCCAGTATGTCCTGTGCGATTTCCGGCGACGTTGCTTCGGGTGCATTGTCAGCAGTTTCGATCTGAATTTCGAGGAATCTCTCTTCACGCGCAAATCGACGGTAAAAACTGAATGTACAGATCCAGTGCTTACCCCTATCTCGTTCACAATTTCTCCTGCTACTGATGCGTCCGTCAGGGCTAGAAATACACAGTTTTTGCGTAGACAGTGTAATAGGGATAGCGTGGACACTGATGACAGTAATTATTTTATTGTTTTGAAACATAACATTTAAATGGGCAACAAACGTAATTCCAAATGATTTTGAGAGATATTATTGCGATTTGATGAATTTTGCACATTTTGTAATGCGAGACAGTTTGCATCTGAGGTTACATCACGGGATACAACGGCATTTGCATTGTGTTGTCATAAGCTATGACCAAAGACAGCAATTGCTGAGTAACATTGTCATTTAGCCTTGTTGAGTATCTGCCTGAATGCAGTCCACTGTCCACTGATGTGAGTCCATCTTTGGATTGGACGCACCAGTCCTTTACCGCAAGTTGCAGTAAAATCCTGTTGAATCTTGCGAATGGTGTCAACTTAGGTAACTTTAGGCTTTTGGTGCAATTGACGCAATTTTGATGCTTCGTTTGTTCCGTCATTTTACGACTTTCTAGAACCAAGTGGGCACACGTCCTTACTCAGAGGGCAACTGCCTGTGACTGACCCTTTCTGGTAGCTGGAAAAATTCACGACTGCGCATAAATATAACCCACATCTCAACAGCAGAAAGTCTCTCACGCTTCATTGGTTTATGCGAAATCGAAGAAGGTTACGTACTTTTTCGATGCACTACATATTGCTACAGATTATTATCTGACATTAATTTACCGCAATTTGTTATGTCTCAAGTGTTAACCAATGGCCTGAGCTGTTCGAAAGTCAGTCCTACCAATCGGATGCCGCTCCTAATAAATATTTGTTAATGACGACCACAAATGAAAAATTTTTACGAGCTATCCAGCCACGTATTGCAGTGATTAAGAGAAGCACTCGTATTTAGTAATATAATGGTTTAAATCTCTGTCTAGCCATGTATATTTACATTCTTCGTGGTTTTGGTAAATTGTTTAAAGGAAATTCTTGAATGATTCCTTTTTAAAGGACTCGGTTCTTTTGCTTCCCAGGTCTCCCACCAGTCCAAGTTTGTGCACCCTCCCTAGTGCCGCGACGTCGTTGAGACGGTAAACCTTCCTCTTGCTTGCTTACTTCCTTCCTTCTTAATCACTTGTGTCAATATCATAATAACATTAATACGTGAACATCGAAAATCGAAGTACCGATTTTTAATATTAATTATTCAAGGAGGCCAATGAAACTTATATATTTTGCCATCAATGTTGTTGTTGTGGTCTTCAGTCCAGAGTCTGGTTTGATACAGCTCTCCATGCTACTCTATCCTGTGCAAGCTTCTTCATTTCCAAGTAACTACTGCACCCTACATCCTTCTGAATATACTTAGTGATTTCATCCCTTGGTCTTCCTCTACGATTTTTACCCTCCACACCTCCCTCCAATACTAAATTGGTGATCCCTTGAAGCCTCAGAACATGTCCTACCAACCGATCCCTTCCTCTAGACAAGTTGTGCCACAAACTCTTCTCCCTAATGCTATTCAGTACCTCCTCATTAGTCACGTGATCAACCCATCTGATGCTCACCATTCTTCTGCAGCACCACATTTCGAAAGCTTATATTCTCTTCTTGTATAAACTATTTATCGTCCGTACTTCACTTCCGTACAGGGCTATACTCCATACAAATACTTTCAGAAAAGACTGCCTGGCACTTAAATCTACACTCGATGTTAACAAATTTCTCTTCTTCAGAAACGCTTTCCTTGCCATTGCCAGTCTACATTTTACATCCTCTCCACTTCGACCAACGTCAGTTGTTTTGCTCCCCAAATAGCAAAACTCATCTACTACTTTAAGTCTCTCATTTCCTGATCTAATTCCCTCAGCATCATCTGATTTAATTCGTCTACATTCCATTATCCTCGTTTTGCTTTTGTTGACGTTCATCTTATATCCTCCTTTCAAGACAGTGTCCATTCCGTTCATCTGCTCTCCCAGGTCCTTTGCTGTCTCTGACAGAACTAAAATGGCATCGGCAAACCTCAAAGTTTTTATTTCTTCTCCATGAATTTTAATTCCTACCCCAAATTTTCCTTTTGTTTCCTTACTTGCTTGCTCAGTGTATAGATTGAATAACATCAGGGATAGGCTACAACCCTGTCTCACTCCCTTCCCAACCACTGATTCCCTTTCCTGCCCCTCGACTCTTATAACTGCCATCTGGTTTCTGTACAAATTGTAAACAGCCTTTCGCTCACTGTATTTGACCCCTGCCACCTTCAGAATTTGAGAGAGAGTATTCCAGTCAACATTGTCAAAAGCTTTCTCTAAGTCTACAAATGCTAGAAACTTTACATCGATATGAAAAAAAATCATGTGTGTACGTATTTGTTATCAGAATTAAAAGAAAATAGACATAGACACACTAAAGAAGTTTTTTCTCTACGTCCCACACTGCTACTAACTCCTGCACTGTGTACAAACCAGGTGCTATGGTAAAAATGGCAAGCGAAAGTGTCCGCGTTTAGTGGAATCGCGTTCTGGAGACGTTAATGATTAATTGCTGCAAATATTTCAGTTTCAGTAACATACATATGCCGGACAGCTACAATACCACAACTGCAAGGTCATTGGTCTTGCCAGCAGGGGAAAACAAATCAGCGTAGTAACGAAGCCTTCGGGGACAACACATACTGCAAATGCCGTTGTTTATTGACTTCGTTTTATCGCTTATTTTTGGCCAAGAGTAAACGGAACTGTGCTCATTTGCCACTGTTACCACAACATCTGAAGAAATTGATGACAGTAATTCTTTTTTTGTTTTGAAACATAACATTTAAATGTGCAGAAAACGTAATTCCAAATGATTTTGAGAGATATAACTGCGATTTGATGAATTTTGCACGTTCTGTAATGCGAGACAGTTTGCATCTGAGGTTACATCACGGGATACAACGGCATTCGCATTGTGTTGTCATAAGCGAAAAGCTAATTTGCCACCGTTAACACAAAACTTGTTTTTCACCGCACTGTATAAGGGACTCACTTCAGATGATCGAACAACTCAAGAAAAATAAACTATAGTGGTGGCTAAAATACAGAATTTGCTAAAAATCTGCGTAGTGTTCAGCCAAGAACTAAGAATCTGCCTTCGAAGGAATTACAGTTAATTATAAAAAAAATTTGACTTTACTTCATAAACAGAAACCACCGCCAAGCCTCTACGTCAGCGGCAGCTAGGGACAGCAGAGGTAGGTGTGTTTCCTTCACTGAGGATTCACTTGTCGTGTACTGGAACTGCCTGCCACCACCACCCGCCTGAGTACAGCTGTACTCTACAGAGTGGTGTCCGAACGGTCATCACCAATCTTCAATCGAGTCAGTTGTACGTGATGGCATGTGTCCCCGATGTGATAATGGTGCGATGTGTCAATCACTTCTCACTATTTGTGTGAGTGCCTAGCCACCAGTTTCATCTTCCATGTTCTGAGGTTTTTATGTGATGCCCAGGGTGACTTAACTCCTTCCTCCTTCTTCTCCACTTCTGCCCCAACCCTTCTGGTATACTGTGGCCCAGAGACCGATTTGGTGTTATTGTATTTGCATTCGGTGACTATTGTGCGTGATACTAGAAGTGAATAGAAAGGGAAATGAATAAGTCGCAATGTGACGATAGGCATCGGAATGAATGCAAGCATATGACGCAAAGTCTGAAAACTGAGTAGATAATTGGTTGAAATGGCTCTTGAAACCGACGCTAGAGAGCCTTCAGCAAATAAGTATGAAAAATCACATCTTCTTATACATCTTTAACTCCTCCTCTCACTTATCGATCCCTCATTGCCCACTTCGTTCTACAGGGAACTGAATTTCTTGTTGTATCGTCGTAGTCATTAGCAGGCTCAACTTGCAGCGTCAGCCAATGAACGATAAACACCACATAAACATACCTCCCAATCTTTGCACAGTGTGTCTTGCAGCATCTGGCGTTTAACCTGGGAACTCCCACGTCATTCTCATTTTGGCAAGTGTTATATTACCTCTCAGCATTAGTTTCTGGCTCCCTAGAGGATTGTGCTCCACTAGGAGTTACTTTTAAGTATTTTTCTGCATTGCTGAGTTATCAAGAAGGCAACAACTAAACAACAAGCCCATTTGTTTGTAATGCGAATGCCTCTGCTTGGCTCAAGTGTCCTCAGGCATTTGAGACACTGTGGCGTCCCTCTACTGTCATTCAGACTTTAAATGGGGCAATCCTTTTAGGGGGAAGGTAATAATTCACTTAAAATGCACCTGTCTGGCCTTTGGGAACGTCTCACATACAAGTGCGGCTTAAGTGGATCCCTCTTACTGTGAGCACCTGGTTGAGAAGTACTGCAATTAATAGACAATAAATGCGATTCATCGTTTTAACTGGATCACTAACTATAAGTTTGAATTCAACAATCCATATTATACTGTAGAATTAATGGTAATGTGGTGATCATTGTTTAAATGAATATCGTATAAACAGTTTGAATGACTTATTGGTTCATTAGAAAACTAAAACAGAACAGAACACAGTTAATGTTTATCGAGTTCTGCTAGTTTTCAGGTACTAAATGTCTAACTGACTTACGTTTTGCTGTCGTCTTCTATCAAGAGTCATTAGATAAGCTGGCATCACAATTACCTTCACATCACAGGACTGTAAATACAGGGTGATTCAAAAAGAATACCACAACTTTAGGAATTTAAAACTCTGCAACGACAAAAGGCAGAGCTAAGCACTATCTGTCGGCGAATTAAGGGAGCTATAAAGTTTCATTTAGTTGTACATTTGTTCGCTTGAGGCGCTGTTGACTAGGCGTCAGCGTCAGTTGATGCTAAGATGGCGACCGCTCAACAGAAAGCTTTTTGTGTTATTGAGTACGGCAGAAGTGAATCGACGACAGTTGTTCAGCGTGCATTTCGAACGAAGTATGGTGTTAAACCTCCTGATAGGTGGTGTATTAAACGTTGGTATAAACAGTTTACAGAGAATGGGTGTTTGTGCAAAGGGAAAAGTTCTGGACGGCCGAGAACGAGTGATGAAAATGTAGCACGCATCCAGCAAGCATTTGTTTGCAGCCCAGGAAAATCGACTCGCAGAGCTAGCAGAGAGCTGCAAATTCCACAATCAACTGTATGGAGAGTCCTACGAAAAAGGTTAGTTATGAAACCTTATCGTCTGAAATTGGTTCAAGCACTGTCTGCAGCTGATAAGATTAAAAGAATCGATTTCTGTGATTTTATCCTTGCTCAAATGGAAACAGATGAATCTTTCGTTTCAAAAATTGTGTTTAGTGATGAAGCAACTTTCCACACTAACGGGAAAGTCAACCGTCACAATGTCTGTACATGGGGCACTGAGAATCCGCGGGAAACAACTCAGTATGAACGTGACTCGCCTAAGGTGAATCTTTTCTGTGCCATTTCAGCCAATAAGGTTTTTGGTCCCTTTTTCTTCGAAGGTGCTACTGTAACTGGACTACAGTATCTGGAGATGTTAGAGAATTGGCTGTTCCCTCAGCTCGAACAAGAAGCACAACAATTCATATTTCAGCAGGATGGAGCGCCACCACATTGGCACTTATATGTCCGTAACTACCTGAACGTTAACCACCCGAGGCGATGGATCGACCGCCTGGCAGCCCGTGACAGAGCACTTCATCACTGGCCTCCAAGAAGCCCTGATCTTACCCCCTGCGATTTTTTCTTATGGGGGTATGTTAAGGATATGGTGTTTCGGCCACCTCTCCCAGCCACCATTGATGATTTGAAACGAGAAATAACAGCATCTATCCAAACTGTTACGCCTGATATGCTACAGAGAGTGTGGAACGAGTTGGAGTATCGGGTTGATATTGCTCGAGTGTCTGGAGGGGGCCATATTGAACATCTCTGAACTTGTTTTTGAGTGAAAAAAAACCTTTTTAAATACTCTTTGTAATGATGTATAACAGAAGGTTATATTATGTTTCTTTCATTAAATACACATTTTTAAAGTTGTGGTATTCTTTTTGAATCGCCCTGTATTTTCGTTGCCTATCCAGCAAAATGTAGTCAGTTATTTTCTGTACCGTCTCGACTTTTTCCTTCTTCATGAACATCTAAGCGCAATATACGAGGGCTACTCGGGAAGTAAGGTCCGATCATGCGCGAAATGTAAACCACAGTGAAACTCGAATGAAGCTTTGCACAGATGTGTTGGGTAGTGTCTCTAATATGCCCATCGAGCGCGTCACGTCGCTCTTTTCTATTCTGAGCTCACAGTGAGCACGTAAAGAGTCATAGGTAAACAGTGTCACCTGCTAAGTTTGAGAGCCTGGTAAGGGTGTTCGCCTGATGTCATGCAACCACATAACATAACTGCCATGCGCTTCTTTTTTCATGACAATTCTCGGCCGCACTCTACAAGGGCAATGAAGATCCTCTTGCAGCGTTTTCGATGGGAAGTGATCACCCTCCACACAGCCCTTAATTGTCTCTCCCTGAGTTTCAGCTCTATTCACATGAACCACTGGCTATGAAGACAATATTTTGACACAGACAAAGAGCTTCAGACTAGCGTACAAAATTGGCGGAAAGCACAAGCGGCTGCCTTTTATGACGACGGCACTGGAAAGCTGGTACAACGCTACGACAGAGGTCTAAGTCGGAACTGCAACTGTGGAAAAGTAGCTGGAAGATGCAGCTACCTGTTGCAAACAAATATTTTTGATTTTTCACAGTGGTTTCCGAGTAGCTTTCATATATTATATTACCACTCTTTATTTATCTGTTACTTTAAAGCTGTGGCTTGTTATTTGACTAACTTATTGCGTAGTATGACAGAGAGACAGTGAATGCTGTGTTTATACAAGCTGGACTTACATCTGACACACAGGAAGCATATAGAGCATTCTGGTAGAAACACTATTTAAAGACGACAACGGCTTTTCTGACAGCCGCTAATTTACTATTCTGTTATCCAAGAACAGAATAATTGAGTAGGTTTATATCAGTTACAATAACAAACTAGATAGTATAGCAAGTACATTCACAGACGATATGTAATGTCTGTGCTGCAGTCCCTTTTTATACCGCACCATAGTATTATGCACAAATATGATCAAGATGTTCACCACATATCTTGTAATGGGATTCTATGGGGTTCTTTCTCTTTATTATTGGCATTACCTTGAATTTATCCACTTTTGTCTGGTATGAAGCGGAGACCTGAACAGCTAATTAGAGACATATAAACAAGCTGAAACTGTTAAAGATGAATTTCTGGAGAGGATCAGCAATAATTTCCTGGAAAGACCATGTAAGAAACATGGTAGTGATAAAGAAGTGGAACAAGAAATATGTGATACGATAGATCGCAGAAATTATAGTAGTATTGACAAGTTTGAAGGTGACAAGAACACAAAAGTCTGATACTGGGATGAGAAGTTGTTAGAAGAACAAGAAGCCGACGCCTGATGACTACGTGGCCCCAAAATGAGCAGAGGAAATGAGAACATTTGAAGTGGAAGAAGAAAATTTGTGGTAAGATCTTATAGGACCAATATGCTGAGGTCATCTGTCCTTAAACTTACTCATTACTTAATCTAACTTAAACTAAGTTACACTAGGGACAACACAGCCATGCCCGAGGGAGACTCGAACCTCCAACGGGAGGAGCCGCGCGAACCGTGGCAGGACGCCCCAGACCACGTGGCTACCCCGCCCGGTGAAGAAGAGAATACACAAGTTCTGAATGCCTAGGGGAACATCTTGAAGTGAAAGTGTAGAATACTTGTGTAATACTGTTTGTAATGAGTTCCGAGTATACTGTTATTTTGGAATGACAGCTCGGTATTAAGGAAAGATTCAGTATAATTAATATAAAAAGAGAGCTGCCATTTATTACATCAAAATGAAATTTTGTCCAGATCTTTTGTCCAGGTCTTTCTGCATTTTCCTATGATCGCAGTACAGTTGTACTTCCCCAGCGACCACAACATAGTAAACCATCTTATAATGCTGCTGTTCCTATTTGACTAATTGTTTATGTAGTCTGAGAGTATCAGAAGTAATATTACACATTCTTGAAGCACGTTCGATTTTTCTTTCTTTTCTGTTGGGGACTTGTCTTCCACTATAGAGTACTGCATACTAATTCTCAAACATTCATAAAGTCAGTGACAATATTAGTCGACGATGTTGTACAGACCCGAACGCCTCAGAGAATTCCAGGAAGTTGGAATTACATGTTCAGTTTCACCTACGGTTTGCAAGATCTCATGTGTGGATAAAGCAATCAGTGTTTCACTCGAATGTTTTTTGCTCAATACGTCTGTCATTTTTGTCACATCAGTACCAAACTTATTGGAAGTGCCACGATATCATAATTATTTATGAACTCATTTACTTTTCATACATACTGTTGTTTACTTACGATAATAATAGTGTTACCTTCATCGGCTCTTATAACTATGGAAAGCTTTTTTCATCATTTAACATTAACATTGTTTCTTTGTGTTCTTATGCATCTTTGTCTGCACCCACACAAGCAATATTTCGACGTGAATTGCTTTCACTCTTCATTTTTCGGGTGACTCGAATGAGAAACATGAAGTTTCTATTATGTTTTTAATATCAGTAAAAAGCTCTTACAGAGGTCTCTCTTACATCTAGTGTATTATTATTACTGGTCTATAATAATAATTTTTCTTTGATGGTTTTTGGATGCAGTACTGACCGAGGTTATGATAGGAGTGGAGAGAGAACAATGTTTTGCTGGTAGAGTTTACGGTATGAATAGGATTTCCCGTCAGAAGATCAACTGTACCTCTATAGCATAGCAAATAACTCTGCACTCCTGATTTTTTCTCCATTTTCTCAAGCTATCAAGACACTAAGATCCATGTTTGCTCTCCACCCACACTTTACGGCCAACCTACAATTTATAAAGAAGGTCTATCGTTATGGCCAATAATAAGCAATATTGCTGTGCATACATATTATTGAAGTAAACATCTTGCTTCCTTATTGAGACCAATTCTAGTAAAATGTTCATACCACATTCAAAACTCTGTGGATTTCTTAAGTGGACCTGGTGTGCTTCGTGTAAGTAACTCAGGTAGCCGTGGTTTCATTCTTTTATAATGGTTCTAGTCATACAGTTCCTAGCACTGATTGGCTATAAATGGCGGAGAGGGGGGAGGGGAGGAGCATCTCAGAACTGATTTGACATTCTTCTTCCTCAACTACTTTATATTTAGGGTAAGGTTGCCATCAAAGGACCAGTTAACTTTAGTCTCGAATTGAAATGTTTAAAATTTGAAACTGAAGTCAAGTAACCTTCATTCCAGTGTATAGTGTTTATTTCTGAAGTACCGCCAGCAAGAAATTCTGAATTACTTTCGGTAAAGATCCGTTCATGGATACCCATTTACATCAATTGAACAGTTAAATTCCATGAATGGGCCATTAGATGCAAATCCGAAATTTCGTGATTAAATACCTCTTATTCTAGTATACAACGTCTGGATGGATCTGAATACGTCCACACAGCATGATTAAGAAAATAGAAGGATGCTTAAATGAAAATTAATTTTGATATGAACGAAGAATGTTGAACGTAAATTGAACTTAATTAGACCAATACTGAAGTGCAGTAAAATCTAAAATGACATTATTATGAAATTAAGTGAACTTTAGACAACTTTATAATATAATTGAATTGCCATTGCATCCGTAACGCAGGGGTACAGTCTGTCTGCAATTAAATCAAAAGTATGTTTTAGTATTCTTCCTAAATCCAGTCGAATTTTCATGAACCCCACATCCTACGTGTCATGCACTGACTCGTATCTTGCACTGATCGAATTTAACATAGTTCACAAAAGCAGTCATTGGTGTCTGCGCTTTTCACTTGTTTCGTTTGACTCGCTATTGGCAGACCTGGAATAATCGACGTTAATACCACACACTATTCAATCTGAACCTGACGCTGCATCAAATAACGCAGTTTCCTTCATTCATGTACATCAGGTCTTCACTGTAAACTACTACTATCGAACTAAGATGGTGGCGGGTTCCTCAACTGGAAAGTCGGTTTAGCATAGCTAGATGACAGTAACTATCATGCAAACAGAAATATAGCGATGGTCCATCCATGGAACCGGTCGGTTGATAACAACCTTAACCCTAACAAGGATTTTTTTTAACACGCTGCGAAGTACTCTTCCTTCCTTGATCGGCATTTCTGTGAAGGATTTTGTGAAGAGAGCTCTGGAATCAGCTGTCGCAAAACTAATTGGCCCTTAGAAGAGGACAAACCGAAGACGTTTTGGCATCATCTCAACTCCATTCATACGTACGTTTACCATGGAAACAGATAAATACGTTTTTTTGCTGTTTTTCGATGTTCTGTGCGATATTGACGTCACCTTCGTTGATCACACCCAGCGCCCCACGGGCCACTCACAGCTACGTGGGAGATTGCACTTTTAAATCTCCCGACAGCATGGCGACAAAATACTGGACAAACATGTCACACAAGATCAGAGCCACAACGTGCATTTGATCTCCTGCAAAGAGAACACATACTCAGAATACCTATGGCGAGCAGAACGTTCTACCTAGGCCAAATCCTACCGGTCTCAAATCACCTAGCAAATAGTTCAAATGGCTCTGAGCACAATAGGACTTAACATCTGAGGTCATCAGTCCCCTAGATTTAGAATTACTTAAACCTAACTAACCTAAGGACATCACACACATACATGCCCGAGGCACAATTCGAACCTGCGACCGTAGCAGCAGCGCGGTTCCAGACTGAAGCGCCTAGAACCGTTCGACCACAGCGGCCGGCTCACCTAGCAGACAGCATACAGAAAGCGTTCTGTTGGTACGTCCTCAGAGGCCACATTTTCAAAGTAAGCTTTCCAAGATTGACCTCGCCAACCTCACGAGAAACGATTGGTCTCATCACTGACAGCCATAACTGTCGCACCTTACTAATTAACCGTACGCATAATCTATAACAATAACACACCGAGCTTAATTAAGAATTAATGCTAAATTGGAAGCCATGCAGTATTATGCCATCCATTAACGGAGCATTGATACCAATAACCTTTCGCCATATTAGACTCTACTACTGCGAGTTCAATTACATACGATAAGCTGACAACATCCAATCACATTATACGAACGCGAAAATCTATAGTAATCTCACACCAGATGGTAGATAAAACACAGTCATTGAAAATTACCGGAAAGCAAAGTGGAATACCACTGGTGAAATATCCATAGCTCTGTATTTCCGTCACGCGTCCGGTATAGGTGGTATCTAAGCATCAACGACACAGTTCCAACCAATGAGAAACTCCACAAAATCCACCTGAGCAGCACACCCACCGGTCCGAGATGTGGTAGCGTGAACACCTTAAAGCGTAGGTTAACAAGTGGTGCAGGTGGATTGATCAGGACACACATGCGAAGCACACTAGCCATAACTGACAGCACGGTTCGGCACGACGTCGACATCATGGAATTAACCAGATCAGTAAAAATACGATACCCTCGTAGGAAGCAATATGCCACCATTTCGATTTTCGGTCGCACCACTGCACGGAACACTTGAAGAATACTGTGCATATATGGAAAATGAACGTGCAAAAATAAGAGGGCAAAGAGATTACGATGACACGTATGTTAACATGTTGAAAATTCTGGTGCAGATGTAAATCAATCTATTTAAGTGCATATTTAGCACAAAACAACGTATCACAAGAACATGGAAAAAGCAGTAAAACTTACAGAACTATCTTATTTCAATATAATTATTATTTCTTATTTTTCCTTATTTGGCAAGAAGCCAATTTTAGTTTGTACAAGAAGATATTTTAAATTATCAGAAGATTACCTGTCACGTACCTGAAGACAGATATCACTTGTCATACAAACGTGGCATTATTCTTTTAGTTACGGAAACGGCTGACAAAAATACAGTAAGACAAAAAAGAAAATTTCTGTTTCACAACTATCCAGGAGAAGACTATTTTCTGAACAATGGTAGGGTATTGCTTGAAATTTAACAGCTCCAGTCTCTACCACTACAGATACCAACATCCTATATTTACAGCAAGACTAATACAACTTTCAAGAAGAATATTTCGAGATCTGAAAAGTAACATGCCCATTGAGGTTTAGTGCATCGTTATGATGAATATTAAAGATTCTAAAAGGCTAATTCTTAAGATCCATGTGTTTCCATCTGTATACAAGTGATTAGTTTATCCTGTGGTTCATTGAGGGAAATGGAATAGTTTACTACAAGAACACTTGGCTATGGTGCAAAAATAATTTTGGTGAATATGGCTTTGACACCGATGATCCGCCTCTTATTGGACGATGTCGACCATCAGATACCATTACTCGATCAGCATTTCGGCTTGGGGATGACGCATGACGACTTGGTACTCACTCGTCAATCTGTCGTTACTGGTCTGCCTGGTTAGTACAGTCCATGGCGTCATTTGGCAGCTCGTAACTTCCGCGTATCTCCCATCCAGAACAACAAAAATGGGCTGGATGTTTATCTACACTACTGGCCAATTAAAATTGCTACACCACGAAGATGACGTGCTACAGACGCGAAATTTAACCGGCAGGAAGAAGATACTGTGATATACTAATGATTAACTTTTCAGATCATTCACGCAAGATTGGCGCCGGTGGCGACACCTACAACGTGCTGATATGAGGAAAGTTTCCAACCGATTTCTCATACACAAACAGCTGTTGACTGGCGTTTCCTGGTGAAACTTTGTTGTGATGCCTCGTGTAAGGAGGAGAAATGTGTACCATCACGTTTCCGACTTTGATAAAGGTCGGATTGTAGCCTATCGCGATTGCGGTTTATCGTGTCGCGACATTGCTGCTCGCATTGGTCGAGATCCAATGACTGTTAGCAGAATATGGGATCGGTGGGTTCAGGAGGGTAATACGGAACGCCGTGCTGGATCCCAACGGCCTCGTATCACTAGCAGTCGAGATGACAGGCATCTTATCCGCATGGCTGTAACGGATCGTGCAGCCACGTCTCGAGTCCTGAGTCAACAGATGGGGACGTTTGCAAGACAACAACTGTTGTGGCGTAACAAGCTAGCTACGCCACACTGAGAAGTAGCCGAAAGGGCACGCGTAAACTCACGCCGTCTTGCGTTAAGTCTGAAACAGGATACTTTATGAATGCTACAAAGAAAAGAACGGAGCTTCTCGTATACTTAACTTTAATTAATTATGGTACATTTCTCTTGATAATACAAGTGAGACTCTCTCCAGATATGGTTAATGGCGCCTTGCTAGGTCGTAGCCATGGACTTAGCTGAAGGCTATTCCAACTGTCTCTCGGCAAATGAGAGAAAGGCTTCGTACGTGTAGTCGCTAGCAATGTCGTCCGTACAACTGGGGCGAGTGCTAGTCAGTCTCTCGAGACCTGCCGTGTGGTGGCGCTCGGTCTGCGATCACTGCCAGTGGCGACACGCGGGTCCGACATGTACTAATGGACCGCGGCCGATTTAAGCTACCACCTAGCAAGTGTGGTGTCTGGCGGTGACACCACAACAACCATCTGCACGAACAGTTCGACGACGTTTGCAGCAGCATAGACTATCAGCTCGGAGACCCTTGACGCTGTATCGCAGATAGGAGCGCCGGCGATGGTGTACTCTGTTTACAGCATCATGCCCAGTGGTACGGACAGCTGAATCTCACTGTGTAACTAAGCATCTTATGAAGACCTACAGCATTTCAGTTTTATGTACACTACTGGCCATTAAATTGCTACACCAAGAAGAAATGCAGATGATAAACGGGTATTCATTGGACAAATATATTATACTAGAACTGACAGGTGATTACATTTTCACGCAATTTGGGTGCATAGATCCTGAGAAATCAGTACCCAGAACAACCACCTCTGGCCGTAATAACGGCCTTGATACCACTGGGCATTGAGTCAAACAGAGCTTGGATGGCGTGTAGAGGTACAGCTGCCCATGCAGCTTCAACACGATACCACAGTTCATCAAGAGTAGTGATTGGCGTATTGTGACGAGCCAGTTGCTCGGCCACCAGTGACCAGACCTTTTCAATTGGTGAGAGATCTGGAGAATGTGCTGGCCGGGGCAGCTGTCGAACATTTTCTGTATCCAGAAAGGCCCGTACAAGACCTGCAACATGCGATCGTGCATTATCCTGCTGAAATGTTGGGTTTCGCACGGATCGAATGAAGGGTAGAGCCACGGGTCGTAACACATATGATATGTAACGTCCACTGTTCAAAGTGCCGTCAATGCGAACAAGAGGTGACCGAGAAGTGTAACCAATGGCACCCCATACCATCACGCCGGGCGATACGCCAGTATGGCGATGACGAATACACGCTTCCAATGTGCGTTCACCACGATGTAGCCAAACACGAATGCGACCATCATGATGCTGTAAACAGAACCTGGATTCATCCGAAAAAAGAACGTTTTGCCATTCGTGCTCCCAGGGTCGTCGTCTGTCTGTGATGCAGCGTCAAGGATAACCGCAGCCATGGTCTCCGAGCTGATAGCCCATGCTGCTGCAAACGTCGTCGAACTGTTCGTGCAGATGGTTGTTGTCTTGCAAACGTCCCCATCTGTTGACTCAGGAATCGAGACGTGGCTGCACGATCCGTTACAGCCATGCGGATAAGATGCCTGTCATCTCGACTGCTAGTGATACGAGGCCGTTGGGATCCAGCACGGCGTTCCGTATTACCCTCCTGAACCCACCGATCCCATATTCTGCTAACAGTCATTGGATCTCGACCAATGCGAGCAGAAGTGTCGCGACACGATAAACCGCAATCGCTATAGGCTACAATCCGACCATTATCAAAGTCGGAAACGTGATGTTACGCATTTCTCGTCCTTACACCACGCATCACAACAACGGTTCACCAGGCAATGCTGATCAACTGCTGTTTGTGTATGAAAAATCGGTTGGAATCTTTCCTCATATCAGCATGTTGTAGGTGTCGCCACCGGCGCCAACGTTGTGTGAATGCTCTGAGAAGCTAATCATTTGCATATCTCAGCGTCTTCTTCCTGTCGGTTAAATTTCGCGTCTGTAGCACGTCATCTTCGTGATGTAGCAATTTTAATGGCCAGTAATGTACTTCTCAATTGATAAGGGTAAATATTGTAAATAAACTTATTAATGTGTTACCTTTTTGTAGATGTATGGTTGTCTTTCTTGGGCACCTCAGCCACACATCAGATAACCAGCGGCGACGAGTCTGATGGGTAACTGTGACACTTGTAGGAAATCTGTGAAGCGTTTCATAATTTTTTGTGAGTATATATTACATTGTCTTTAAGTGGGAACTTCTGAAGAACAATCACTCACTGCACTGGTTAAGTCTGAGAGCCAGCAAATTATCTCACTGCTCACTGCTGTCAACAGTTCGATGGACGCACAACAAACCCAGAAATCAACAACAACTGAAGCATAAAAATGCAATCGGCGAGGTGTCTCCTCGTCCCTTCCGTTCTTTTGACGCAAAACAAGCGGAATGGAGTGAGTACTGACTACAGGTCAAGCTGAATCTTCAAGCACACAAATATCAGGTGAATTAAGACGTTCATTTTTTAATGTGGGTAAGAGTACGTGTTTTTAGGCTGTATAGGAAGTTGTTCGCTTAGTTAGAGCCCAGAACGCTACCCTATGACTATTTTTATAGATACCATCGATTCCCTTCCAATTTTTGATCTCTCTCTTCTCTTGTGTATAGCTACAACGCTGCATACCTGTGACGGTATGTACACTCCTGGAAATTGAAATAAGAACACCGTGAATTCATTGTCCCAGGAAGGGGAAACTTTATTGACACATTCCTGGGGTCAGATACATCACATGATCACACTGACAGAACCACAAGCACATAGACACAGGCAACAGAGCATGCACAATGTCGGCACTAGTACAGTGTATATCCACCTTTCGCAGCAATGCAGGCTGCTATTCTCCCATGGAGACGATCGTAGAGATGCTGGATGTAGTCCTGTGGAACGGCTTGCCATGCCATTTCCACCTGGCGCCTCAGTTGGACCAGCGTTCGTGCTGGACGTGCAGACCGCGTGAGACGACGCTTCATCCAGTCCCAAACATGCTCAATGGGGGACAGATCCGGAGATCTTGCTGGCCAGGGTAGTTGACTTACACCTTCTAGAGCACGTTGGGTGGCACGGGATACATGCGGACGTGCATTGTACTGTTGGAACAGCAAGTTCCCTTGCCGGTCTAGGAATGGTAGAACGATGGGTTCGATGACGGTTTGGATGTACCGTGCACTATTCAGTGTCCCCTCGACGATCACCAGTGGTGTACGGCCAGTGTAGGAGATCGCTCCCCACACCATGATGCCGGGTGTTGGCCCTGTGTGCCTCGGTCGTATGCAGTCCTGATTGTGGCGCTCACCTGCACGGCGCCAAACACGCATACGACAATCATTGGCACCAAGGCAGAAGCGACTCTCATCGCTGAAGACGACACGTCTCCATTCGTCCCTCCATTCACGCCTGTCGCGACACCACTGGAGGCGGGCTGCACGATGTTGGGGCGTGAGCGGAAGACGGCCTAACGGTGTGCGGGACCGTAGCCCAGATTCATGGAGACGGTTGCGAATGGTCTTCGCCGATACCCCAGGAGCAACAGTGTCCCTAATTTGCTGGGAAGTGGCGGTGCGGTCCCCTACGGCACTGCGTAGGATCCTACGGTCTTGGCGTGCATCCGTGCGTCGCTGCGGTCCGGTCCCAGGTCGACGGGCACGTGCACCTTCCGCCGACCACTGGCGACAACATCGATGTACTGTGGAGACCTCACGCCCCACGTGTTGAGCAATTCGGCGGTACGTCCACCCGGCCTCCCGCATGCCCACTATACGCCCTCGCTCAAAGTCCGTCAACTGCACATACGGTTCACGTCCACGCTGTCGCGGCATGCTACCAGTGTTAAAGACTGCGATGGAGCTCCGTATGCCACGGCAAACTGGCTGACACTGACGGCGGCGGTGCACAAATGCTGCGCAGCTAGCGCCATTCGACGGCCAACACCGCGGTTCCTGGTGTGTCCGCTGTGCCGTGCGTGTGATCATTTCTTGTACAGCCCTCTCGCAGTGTCCGGAGCAAGTATGGTGGGTCTGACACACCGGTGTCAATGTGTTCTTTTTTCCATTTCCAGGAGTGTATAACAGCGAGTGAAGGTATCATACACGGTAGTGAGAAACAATGTGAAAAACTTGTAAGTGTGGTCCAGGGTAGTTTGTAATGAGAAGTAATAGTTAGGAAAAAAAGTTCGATACATTGCGCCTTTTCCGAGTTGATTAGCCTTGAAGTTAGCCAACCAGAAGTTTGCGCTCGTTATTCAAGCCGTTCGCCAGAGACGGTGTCGCCAAACGCGTTCTTCGTTTCGTTTCCTAAAATCCAACAAGGGAGCGCTACGTAAACTGTACATGAGACGGCAGTAAAGATTGAACCAGAGACAAAGACTCAGCAGCATCTTGCGTCATCATCTATGCTGTGAGAACAACTGCCACAAATTTTGTCTGGCTGTCCACTTGAATTCGTGCACACAACGACCTGATTGGCTGACTTCAATGCTACCGTAATTACATCGGAAAAGGCGCAAATTACAGAATTTTTTGCTTAGCGATTATTCCTCGGCACAACCCACCCTGCAAGTTTCTAACAAGCTTTTGAGACTGTTTCTGACAACCCTGTATACGCTTACGTGTATGTTGGTGTGTGTGTGTGTGTGTGTGTGTGTGTGTGTGTGTGTGTGTGTTTTTGTATGTGTGTGTGTGTGTGTGTGTGTGTGTGTGTTTCTGTGTATCCTTTGCTGTAATTTTATGTTAAATGCCTACGTACGTTGCTTCTTCTATCCAGTATTCTGACCAGTAGTTCATCTCACTCGGGTGATAAATTACCTGGACTACTGGAATGAGGCAACATACGCTTTCCTTCATCTGCTGATGATACGATATACGGTCATGTATACACCTGACTCAGTCCTGCAAATAAACAGAGCCAGCTTTTTGGTGTTGCTTCGCAGTGCATTAATGTAATTTAATTTTTCAAGTCAGACTACTATCAATAAAACTTTATGAAATTTCTGGTGCTACTCATACACGAAGGGGGTGGAAGTGACAATCCTCATCGAACTTAACACAAAACGACAATACAAATAAATATTTCGTAATAAATAATAACAAATAGTTTATTAAGTAAGCATTAGGATACATACAAATATTTAAATGCAGCAGAGATGGCACAGATCAACAGAAGAGCTGTATATTTCGATTGCATTTTCTGATGACAATTGTTACACTTTTCTCACACATTACAGCTAAGGCCTGCAGCATCTATTTCCTCATAGCCAAACGCAATTGCACCCCACTGACGGGCATTATGACCTGAGACACAGTGCTGAACTTCATTGGCACTATGGTTTGCTCACAGCGTTGCACCTCAAACTTGGACATGAGGTACGCCAGTCCGATCTTGGTCTGCAACAGACCGAGCCGCATTCCTGAAAAATATACACCCATTTAGTTCAAAAACTCTCACTTTAAAATTTTACCACCAATGTCAGTTACAAATTAAAAGTCTGAGACCTCTCTGCGTAAAGAAATAGTTCTATGTGCCTAACTCATAATGCTTGGTTAAAATTGATTCAATAGATTTCCAAAGATTTATTGTCAGGTGTCCAGAATAGTGTCAGCGACCGTGCGCCTTCGACGCCTAAGATAGGATGCTAAACTGAACTCCGTCAGAACAGGTCTCGGAAGACCGTAGCGGTACTAACCGACCGCCGTGTCTTCCTGACCCTATAGGCGTCACTGGATGCGAGTATGGAGGAGCACGTGGTTAGTACACCGGTCTCCCGGCCGGTGTCAGTTTTCGTGAGCGGGGTTGCTACTTCTCAGTCGAGTAGCTCCTCAATTTGCCTCACAAGGGCTGAGTGCACTCCGTTGGCCAGGCGGTCACCCATCCAAATGCTAGCCAAGTCCGACAATGCTTAGCTTCGGCGATCTGATGGGGAACCGGTGCTGGCGAGGATTTGGTAGTAAGATAGTATACAGACAAGAAATTTATTATCTCGAGCTTGGAATGTCTTTTCCTCGTGCTTCTTTAGCAGCACAAACATGTGAAACAATGGAGCCATGGAGCCACGTATACACGGCAGTGAAGCTGCGAGAACGCCGTTAGGACACGGGGGGAAAATTTTGTTCGCCCATCCATTGTTGCCTCGCAGTGATCTGAATTGGGCAGCGCGAGTGTGTTCTCAACCCTAGCATCCGCTGCAGTAGACTCGCTATCGATGCAACCGGTTCGGGTTTGCAACTGTTCACTGAAGAGGTGAAGACATCTCGTTAGGAGTACTGTGATAAAATTAAGAAGAAAGCCGCACGGTTTCAAGTGCATGAAAATATTTGCGAGAGCTTTACTGCGAAATTTTACTGTCACCTTCCCTCAGATCTAAAAACACAATCAGAATATTCCTTTCAGCATTCGTGAACTGAGCAGTGGGTGAGGCCAAAATTTTCTGTTGCATTTATTAACTCCAGATGACTAAAACGACGTAAAACGTACAATTGCAGCTGGCACCAATTCGCGATTCCCGCCAATCTGGTAGTGTCAGTATAGTGTGTAAAACAGGGACATTTTGTACTTATTTTGTGTGAGACGTACCATTGGAGGACTTGTAATTGTAATGAAATTGTCCATAAAGTATACATTATGATTTCTTTTGTATAAACTATGGAGTAGTAAAATTTACGACTATTTGATAACAATGTAAACATGTTCCTCTCTTTAGTGTTCTAGGGTTAATGGATTGATAAACGAGATTATCAAATACTGTACTGCTTTCCTCTCATAAACGTAAACTCCGTCCACAGACGTTGCCGTGGCCATCGGTACCGACACACCGCCGCCTCATCCTCCCACCATGAAGTCACTGGGTGTGGAATGGAGAGGCGTCGGGATGAGACACAGCTCTTCTGGACGTCATCAGTTTACGTGAACAGGAGCCGTTACTACTCGTTGAAGTAGCTTCTCACTTCGTTTCCTGTCCTATAGCAAGGAAAAGAAATCGCTGGCAGTACTGGGAATCGAAGCCAGCTCCTCTGCAAAGCAGAGCTACAAACGCGGCCCTGATTTTCGTTACCTACGTCATCATTCGTTGCCTTCAAATTTCGTACTGCTGTGTGATTATCGCTGCAACGCCGTCGTCATCGTCATCGTGTGTTTGTGTGTGAGTGCTGAAATGATTTTTGTCACTGCGAGTCTCTACTTTTACTCACTCATGTGCATCGACCGTCAAGGCCGACTGATACTCGACGTCAACGGAACATAAGGGAACATCACGCTAAATGCACCGCTTCCTGGACTCGGGTATGCGCTCCGGTCCCGGATTTTCCGCCAGGCGGATTAATTACGATGGCCGGTGTGCCGGCCAGCCTGGATTTGTTTTTAGGCGGTTTTCCACATCCCACTAGGTGAATACCGGGCTGGTTCCCACGCCCCGCCTCAGTTACACGTCTCGCAGACATCTGAACACATTCACACTTTTCCATGGATTACACAAGTCGCAGACAGTTGGGATACACTCATTCTGTCCCAGAGGGTACGGGGTGGGGGCAGGAGGGGCATCCGTCCACCCCTTAAACTAACCAATGCAAATCCGATTAACCATGCCGACCCTGCGTAATCGTGGGACAAGGCAGAAGCGATAGACATTGAAATGGCGCAGTGTTTACTCTAGATGGGGCGTCAACATAACGACGCGTCACTTAGTCCAGTATTGAATGGTGAAAGTGACTTTCTGAGGTATCACCCTCCTACAAACAGTCAGAATGTACAGAACTAGGAAAATGATGAGGAACGTAACGGAGATTACCAAGGAACTAGCAGTCAACGCGGAGTCTATTAAAGGCCAAATTCACAACGTGTTCCTGACAGAAAGGTTTTATAATAAATTTTCCACAGTGCTGTAAACTGAAAAAATAGGGAAACTGTCGCCCAAACGTTTCAAAACATCAACACATACGAGGTGACTTCACAAAGTAAGTTACACATTCTTATAGCAGATCAAGTAACTTACGAGGGTGAGTCAAATGAAAACCTTAAATTTGTAATAAAAAATAGAAATTTCGCGCCTATATCCTGTAAGTTGGTAAGCGTGCTACAAACAGTGTGTAGAATGACCTGTAGGTGGCAGCATAGTGCAGATGCACACATACCGTCGCAGTATAAGTATAAAGATGGTCGCCCCACTTGTGACTTGCACCAGGGAAGAACAGCGTTCTGTTATTCGGTTTTTGCGTAGTGAAGGCGTGAAACCTATTGAAATTCATTGGCGAATGAAGGTTCAGTACGGTGTTGCATGTCTGTCACAGCAGCAAGTCTACGAATGGAGTAGGAAGTTCGCAAATGATGTGACTTCAGTGGAAGATGCTCCTCGTCCAGGTCAGGCACAACGAGTTGTGACTACACAGAGCACTGCAGCAGTTGAAACCATAGTGAAGGAAAACTGCCCACTGACACTGAAAGACATTGCAACATGTTTACAGATTAGTCATGGGTCAGCACACCACATTTTGCATGATGTGCTCCAGTTTCACAAAGTGTCTGCAAGATTGGTGCCATGGCAGCTGACTCCTGAAATGAGAGAGCGACGTGTTGATGCTTGTGAAGAACTTCGACGCTTTGAACGATAAGGTGATGGCTTCCTTGCAGGAATCGTTATTGGGGACGAAACCTGGGTTCACTTCCACCGATCGGAAACGAAGAGAGCGAGCAAGGGATGGCGCCATTACTCATCACCAAAACCAAAGAAGTTTCGAACAGAACCATCAGCAGGGAAGGTTATGCTGACTCTTTTTTGGGACGAAAAAGGCGTCATTTTGGAGCATTACATGCCTAGAGGGACCACTGTCACCAGTGCATCATACACAGATCTCCTAAAAGTCATCTGCGGCCTGCAATCAAATCAAAGTGACGTGGATTGCTGTCAGCAGGTGTCCTTTTGCAACATGACAATGCAAGGCCCCACACTGCCCGTACAACAGTTGCAACAGACTTTCATTTTGAGTGTCTTCCTCATCCACCGTATTCACCAGACCTTGCCCCAGGTGATTTACATATGTTTGGACCACTCAAAGACGCAATGGGAGGAAACAAGTTCCGTCCTGATGAAGAGGTACGCCGCGCGGTACATGAGTGGTTGCGCGGACTACCAAAATATTTTTTTTCTAAAGGAATTTATGCACTTTGTAAGCGCTGGAGGACTTGCATTGAGCGTGGGGGAGATTATGTTGAAAAGTGATACAGCTCTGTACCACTTCTGCACAATAAATAATATTTAAAAAAATATTGACTGCTGCACTACACAACAAAGTGACACAGACAAACTCTACTATTATCCATCATAGTCACAAAATCTCTGTAAACAACGGTTCGAATGTTCTACCAGTCTTTCAACTGCTGGATGACAGAAGTCCGCTTCTTGGTCACGGAGATATTCGAGACCCACTCTGTGAACGTCCCCATCTTTTGAAAATCTCTCTCCTGCCAGACGTTATTTCCCCTTGGCGAAATGATTGAAATAGTATAGTGCAACGTCTGGGTTTCCCGATCAGCATCGGTAACATCGGTGCAGCCTTGATCAAATATATAGCACCGTTTCACAACAGCTGGATGCGACATTGCATTTGGTCGATATACTACCAGAATTTCGCGATTAATCTGCGTACAATTTAACCGTTTCGCCCGACAATAATCTTACCGTCCCACGAACTTTGTCTTTGGAGTACGTTTCCAGTTACTACCCCATGTCGGTCGCCTGCGTGATGCACTTGACATTCGTACCGCAGCAGAGAAGTGTCTGAGGGAAACCAGGAGCGCGTACTCTCTTATGACAATGCGCCACTCCTGTAGTGGAATAACTTTAACGTGGGACGACATGCAACTCACTTTCCACAGCCCCTACGTATTTGCTCAAGAAAATATGTAACTACAAAGACATCACTTAATATTCAGAGAGCAATGCATAGCGCCTTTTTCCTTTATACATTTTTTTTTTCCTTCCAAGTACAAATAATGTCAAAAACTACTTTTCTGGTGACATTTTAATGAAAATTATTTCATTTATTTAAGTTTTCAAATATTTGGCCCAATCTGCGAATGAACAATCATAGAACAAATTTCAAAGTCCTCATGCAACTATCGAAATATGTTTCGAGAACAAAGAAACTAATAAATATTAAGATTAAGAAGACACAAAAGCACAAAATCCACTACTATTAGACAAATGATCTCTGTGACGTTAACATTCTGTGTTACCAGACGGCACCACTGTCCCATCCCACTCGTTACTCATTCATCCCCCACTAATGTCAACTTCAAACCCTCTTCCCAATATTCTTTAACGTTGACGTTTTGTCCCGTCCCGTTCCATTGACAGCTGTGCAAATGCCGGCATTTGGAATGCGTATTTCGATGTTCTGTTCACTCTAGTGACACCTTGTTTGAATTTTCTTCAAAAACACCTTGCAACAACACTATAGTTCTATGTGTCAAAACAAACTGTAAAATACGAGTCGGTCATTTACACAGTTGAGAAAACCAGCATAGACTGAAGTTCTACTGTGTTATGATTTTGGATTTTTGCTTTTTTACTGGGTTTGACTGTGCTCGGTTGCTGGTTACCTTAGTCCATTCCACAACGATGAGTCAAAAATAACTGCTTTGTGATTTCATTTCAGAAGTTGTATTAATACTGAGCTGCACACACTGCCTATATAAGTAACTCGACGAAAAGGCTCAGCGCCGCGAATGGGTGCTTCGACACTGTTGTGCCGGAGATTTGGCAACATCATGTTGAGACAACCACGCACAAAAAAGTCCCTCGTTAGTGGCTACATTGGAAGCAACGATTTAGTTTGAAAATTGCGCCTAAAAACTAAAACAAAGATTGACACTCAAATTTAATAAACACCCTGTTTTAACCTGTTGCCGGTTGCTGTTATTTTCAGAGACCTTTGAATTTTTGTTACGTCTTATGCAGGGTGTAACGGGTAAAAGAACAGATATTTTTGTATGTTGTACCTTAATTTTTACATACATCAGTGTGTTGTTTGTTTTTTCTCTGTGTCGAACAGTCTTTCCAGAAACACGTCACAAACTTTAGGACCTGATGTTTTCTGCGTTGGCGCACTGCACCACTGAAAAGACTACGCCTGTCAGTATAGATTGACTGTTTTGCGTCTACACGTCCTCACTTCAACACCTGACCTGGTGCCCCGGGGGTTAAGCATTAATGGCTTGCTTTTGCCTCATGTACTTAGAGGTACTAACCATCCTAAAAACACAAGACTTGTAATGGCTATAATTATTCGTCAGCATATGAAGTAAATATTGATGTAATGTTATTCAGAACACAGTCCTACAGAAAAATCTCCACTTACGTCGGTAACACCCTGAATATACGGCTTATTTGCCCAAAACAAACAACGGGCAATTCTAGGCAAATTTTCACAGGATGTTTCTTATCTAAGGTATGATTTTGTCAGGTATTACTATAATTACGTTCTTATTGCAGTCCTTACTCACGTTTCTACACATGCAAAGAGAGTGGAAACTGATTTCTCCAGTCCAAGATTTAGCAGTGAATGACAAAGTAAACACGCATTCATGTCCACTTAGTGACCTTAACATGAACTTACCTATGCAGTTGCGCGGTCCTTCACCAAACGGCAGATACACGTAAGGGTGCCTCGTGGCTTTCTTCTCCTCCGAGAAGTGCTCGGGGTTGAAGCGTTCTGGCTCCGGAAAGTATTTTGGATCCATGTGAAGTGCGTAAACTGGGATGAAAACAATTGTACCCTCTTCGAGCTTTGGCCCATCCGGAATCTGGTAACGCCGGGTAGTTTTCCGTTGAAGAACTGCGCCTGGAGGGTACATTCTCAGCGTTTCTGGAAAAAAAATGAGCAACGAAGTCACAGTCATGGTGGTAGTCATAAAATCAGTTCATGAATTGTGCTGTTAATGGCAGTAGAAAACAATATATAGGCAGCAACAGAAATGAAGAGCAGAGAAAACACAAGTTTGAGTGCTTTAGCTAAGCTCGTTAATATTCTTTCGTTACTATCTCTTCTAGGAAAGTTTGAATCCAGATACAATGTTGATCCGATATTTCGTAAGCTCGTATCCTGTTCACTACGGGACGATGCGATCGTGTAAGCCTTCCATAAATCAAGGGATGGGGCATCGAACTATCATTGCGAGTATGGTTATGTTGGGTTCAGTGGATCCTATTTACAAATAGAGCTGTATAAGCTGTACAAAATGTTGCGAAACAATGTTGATTTTTCTGATTGAGATTCTTGTTCTCCAACAATCTCATACGTGAGCGTAAAAAATGTTTCACAATTCTGCGACAAATCGTCTGGAGCGGATGAGGCCTTTGGGGCTCTGCCCGATGCATGGAGACATAATAAGGTTAGATGATGTCACACTTACGTTTTGAAGCCGCCGATACCATTTTAGATGCCCAAGAAGATTAGCAGACAGAAGCTGTGTAAAACAGAAAATGTTACAGTGCATTCGTGAATAATACAGCGTCAGGAAGGCGTTTTCAGATTTTTTTCTAATCTTTTAATTCATATTTGAACCAGTAATACGACGCATGTCCTTTGTGTTACACATTTCGAATAACCAAGAAGACAACAACAAAAAATGGTTCAAATGGCTCTGAGCACTATGGGACTCAACATCTTAGGTCATAAGTCCCCTAGAACTTAGAACTACTTAAACCTAACTAACCTAAGGACATCACACACACCCATGCCCGAGGCAGGATTCGAACCTGCGACCGTAGCGAAGACAGCAACAGGTATATGACATGAAAAGGCTGATTTCGTAATCCAGCACTTTCGGTAAAGTGGAATGACGAAGCTGATGCCTGTCTGTATCAACATTCCGAAAATTATGAGAAAATTTTTTGCTACGTTAGGCCAGTTTTCAATTTTTCCGGCTCCTATCGTTCAGCCAGAGAGAACTGATTGGTAATCTAAGGTCAAATGACGGAAGTAAAATCTTCACTGAGGTGACAAAAGTCGTGGGATAGCGATACGCATATGTACAGATGGGGTAGCATCGCACACACTAGTTATAAAACAGCAGTGCATTTGCGAAGCTATCATTTGTACTCAGGTTAGTCATATTAAAGGGTTTTCCGACGTGATTATGGCCACCCGAATGGGAATTAACAGACTTTGAACGTCGAATGGTAGTTGGAGCTAGACGCATAGGACATCCTATTTGGAAAATCGTCAGGAAATTCAATAGTCTCAGATCCACAGTGTCAAGGGTGTATATGAATATCACGTTTCAGACATTATCCCTTATCACAGAAAATAATGTGGCCGATGGCCTTCACTTAACGACCGAGAGCGGCGATGATTGTGTACGGTCGTCAGTGCTAACAAACAAGCACCACTGGATGAAATAACCGCAGAAATCAATATGGGACGTACGACGAACGTATCCGTTATGAGAGTGCGGCGAAATCTGGCGTTAATGAGCAATGGTAGAAGTCGAGCAACACGACTGCCTTTTCTAACAGCACGACGTCGCCAGCAGCGCCTCTCCTTGGGTCGTGGCCATATCGGTTGGACCCCAGACGACTGGAAAACCGCGACCTGGTTCTGGTCGTATGTCCCCCGATAATATCTGATGGTAGGGCTCGGGTGTGGCGGAGACCCCACGGAGTCATGAACCCAAGTTGTCAGGAAGGCCCTGTGCAAGTTGGTGGTGGCTCCATAATGCAATGCACTGTGTTTACACGGAATGAACTGAGTCCTCTGGTCCAACTGAACCGATCATTGGTTGGAAATGGTTCTGTTCTGCTACTTGGTGATCATTTGCTCCCAGAAAACGATGGATTTTTTTTTATGGATGATAATGCGCCATTTTCCGGACCACAATATTTCGCGATTAGCTTGAAGAGTATTCTGGATAATTCCAGCCAATCATTTGGCCACCCAGATCTCCCGACATGTATTCCATAGAAAATTTATGGGGCATAGTCGAGAGGTCAATTCGTCTACAAAATTCTGCACCGGCAGCACTTTCACCATTGTGGACTCAATATTTCTGCAGGGAACTTGAGTCCATGCCACGTCGAGATGCTGCACTATGCAGGGCAAAAGGCGAGCCGATATGATAGTAGGAGGTATCCTACGGCTTTTGTCATCTCAGGGCATAGTAAAAGTATATAGCTCTACTAAAATTCATGTGCATAAAGAAAAATCTCACTTAAGGCATCTTACGAATCAAATGTGATACCTTTACACTTTAGACAATGATCAAAATGATTATTACACCACCGGCCGGAGTGGCCGAGCGGTTCTAGGCGCTACAGTCTGAAACCGCGCGACCGCTACAGTGGCAGGTTCGAATCCTGCCTCGGGCATGGATGTGTGTGATGTCCTTAGGTTAGTTAGGTTTAAGTAGTTCTAAGTTCTAGGGGACTGATGACCTCAGAAGTTAAGTCCCATAGTGCTCAGAGCCATTTGAACCATTTGATTATTACACCCGTAAGTAACGCAAACCGGTGCTTCTGATCAAAACACTTCCACCAGAAGCTAATGTTTAGGGCAATTACCATGGAGGACGTCAGCTTCAAGTTTGTGACGTCATGACAGCTACCCTTACCATTCGTCAATCACTTGGAATCCTTCGCTGCTATAGGGAAATACGATAAACAGCTACTAAAAAAGATAGCAATTTGTTAAGCGTAGTTAGCATAGAATCAAAACCTTGTAATGTGTTACGTAGGTTGAATAGAGATGGCGAAGTGGTTACCGTAAAGCCTTGCCAAAACAAATAAACTAAATGGGTGGCGCACCTGAAACGACTTTGTCGAGGTACGGCATCTCGGCAATGGCCTCGTACGTCAGCTGTCCGTTGTTCTTCTGCATCGTGGCGTCAACCTCCTCCTGTAGTCTCTTCTGCACGTCCGGGTTGAGGGCCAGCTCGTACAGCGCGAAGCTCATCGTCGTCGACGACGTCTCGAAGCCCGCCAGGAAGAACACGAACGCCTGCGCGGCAACCTCATCCAGGGACAACTCTGGACGGAACAGAAACAGAGGGCGCCGTCAGATTCTCTGCGAAAACTTACACACGGGTAAACAGTGAAATTTCTCCGACCTGGCACACAAAGACTATTGAAAACACACGAGTTGTGGTTTGATAAATTGTTCCGTGTAGTGTAGTGTCTTCTACTCAAAGATATAAACTGATTTAAGATCATAAAATTTTCTGCTTTTTGACGATTTATCGCAGTCGTAGATTCATCCAGAGATGGTAAATCCATCTATTAGTTAAGCAATTATCGGCTGAATGCAAAGCGGTCGAACTTCACTTAAAAATCGGCAATTACGGTAGAAAAATAAACAAATAAAATTTTTAAAAAAACCGTCAAAGGTTTTGTTTAATAATTTCTCTGAAAATAAGAAATAAAATAGACAAGAGAAACTTTGACATGACTCTGAATGATACTCGAATTCATGCACGACAGAGTTACATCATGCAGTTCTCTAATCGTTTTTATTTCTTACTTTTACATAAATCATTTCACAAAAGATTTCACAGATTTCTTTTTAAATTTTTTATTTTCATATTTTGTTAAGAAAGCAGGAAATTTAATACACTTTAAGAGAAAAGAATGTCGCAACACGAACGAATTATGCGAATGGGACGGAAATCGGTAGATATGTTGAACACGTATACAGAAAAACAAATGATCACAATTTCAGAAAAATTCGATGATTTATTCAAGAGAATGAATGTCACAAATTAAGCAACTCAATAACGCCTTGGTCCACCTCTGGCCCTTATAAAAGAAGTTATTCACCTTGGCATTGATTGATAGAGTTTTTGGATGTTCTCCTGAGAGATATCTCGTCAGATTCTGTCCACTTGCATCCTTATAATTATCTATTTTGGGTATTTCACCTTTTTTTATTAATAACGATTGTCATATGTGCTGCTGCATATTATGCAATCAGTCAACATGATTCTGTCAGGTTCCATTATCTTATAATGAGTGGTATCGCCGAACAAAATCATCAGATGTACTACTTACGTAATTTTCTGGCTACACGTTACGTCAACTATATGAGAATAAAATATAAAAAACCATTGTAACTCAAAAAACCGAAACTACTGTAAAACCGATACGCCTTCAGAAAACAATAACAACGAAAATAAAATGTTGAGATGGTGTAAATGTTAGTGTCAGTGAAGAACATTTATGTGAAAACGCATAAGGAAATAATTCTTTGCGGCTAGTGTAGAATGTATTAAGGTTGCAGAACCCGCGTTCACTAATTTTTAACGACGCAACACCAACAATTCTTTTTTTGCTGCTAATTCCGTTACACGGCTTTCTTCCTGTCTTATAACACCTTCATACGTCTGCACTTACTCCAGTTGTCGATGTTTTCTCCCTTGACGTCGCCTATCTTCTCTCCGTCGATGAAACCTTTGTTCTTCAGCTGTACGAGTAGGTTCATGAAATCGTTTCGCGTTACGTTGTGCTTCTCTCGGTACTCCACTGTCTGTCTGACCATGTTTCGGAAGAATGCGGACACCTCTTGCGTTCCAGAATCAACTCTGTAAACAAGGGAAAGGGATATTTTAGTTACAATAGAATCCACAGTCACCACAATTTTTTTGAATTATATAAACTTACCACAGACGCTGCTATTGTTAGGATTAAACCCTCATTTTATTTTATATTGTTTTGACCACTGCTACGTAGTTTCCGCTCTCTATCCATTTTCAAGTGTAGAGAATAACCCATTGAACGTTGATAATCAGCGTACTTGTCCACGTCTTCTGAAATTGTGCGACTCGAGGAAGTACGCTGAGAGTATTAATTTTCTTTCAGCAACTATTTCTTAGCAGCAACACAAAGGAACTGTAAACTGTAAATGAAAATCAAGGTGGTTTCCCCAGCCATGATTTCAATCTAAAGAAGATTAAACACAGATCGCACAGCTCAACGTAACCAACGCTCTCACGTATTATACTGTGCAATCACTTATCACACTGATAAGATAGGGATCGAGCTGACGACAAATACAGCGGAGATGGGAGTTTCATTGAAGCATTTGCTACATTAAGTTCTGTGTCACCAGCTTTTATTCTGCGGCGGTCCATGAGCATGGAGAACAAAAATAGTAACTGTTTTACCTTCACCTCATTTAGTATGTCAGTGTACTGATACGTCGCTTAGGATGTGTTTGCGGCCGAATTTAGACTTACAGTCTCCACCGCATCTGTTTCCACGATTAACATATTGGATCTTTTCAGGTGATTCACTTTACAGACTTATTTCTAAATACCGTGGAGTCATATTTTGGAGATACTCATTTGATATACAATCTTTTATACATCTTTTTCCTATGACTTTCATTAGAGCAATACATAGTTTTCAGCCCTGAAGCCGCGCGGGATTAGCCGAGCGGTCTAGGGCGCTGCAGTCAAGGCCTGTGCGGCTGATCCCGGCGGAGTTTCGAGTCCTCCCTCGGGCATGAGTGTGTGTGTTTGTCCTTAGGATAATTTAGGTTAAGTAGTGTGTAAGCTTAGTGACTGATGACCTTAGCAGTTAAGTCCCATAAGATTTCACACATTTTCAACCCTGAACCAACGTAGGCTATTATTTAAGAATCTGTAGTCCTTATCTCGACATGACAGTACATCTACACAGTTATGAGATTTGTGTTGACAGTATTAATCTGTTTAAGAGGAACAGCGGCAATCATTCACTCAGCGAAAGGCAAACAATCTGTGTGTTGGACATTTGCCACACTCTGCCGTTCCGAAAAGTGTGCTTTATTGATCAACATACTTTCGCAGCAAATTAAGGCGATCTGTGTCTTTTTTCACGGCAGGTTACAGGCTTACCTCTTGGAATGCTTATTTTTTTGGTTCGTGCAATTAAGATCCAGGTAAGAGTAATTATTGCTATTGTGAAATACTTAAACCTACCTACTTACGAAGTATTACTGCTGTACTGTCTCTGGACAGTTAAATGATACAACTATACTGATTTGGCTTTTTCAACATTTTCTCAAACATTCCCAGGTGAAAACATTGATGGTTGCTATCAATACGCTATATCATGCTCATTTGGAATTTGAACTAAACATTACATAGGCCGATTATTATATTAATACAAAACATAGGCCTTGCGATGCTGCGCCTCGGTGATACATGTAGCCATCACAGGGGTTTCCCCTCAGTGCAGATACACTGCAAACTCGAACTCTTATAGCAGTCGCTAAGTGGTGGTGGTGGTGGTTAGTGTTTAACGTCCCGTCGACAACGAGGTCATTAGAGACGGAGCGCAAGCTCGGGTTAGGGAAGGGTTGGGAAGGAAATCGGCCGTGCCCTTTCAAAGGAACCATCCCGGCATTTGCCTGAAACGATTTAGGCAAATCACGGAAAACCTAAATCAGGATGGCTGGAGACGGGATTGAACCGTCGTCCTCCCGAATGCGAGTCCAGTGTGCTAACCACTGCGCCACCTCGCTCGGTAGTCGCTAAGTAGCAGCGAGTAATGAAACTAATGAGAAGCGGCACTACATCAGTAGTGTGTCGTATAATTTGAGAATTTGGGCCAAGCAGGTGGCGTGGTAGGGGACATAAATCAGTCTTATGACTGGTTTGATTGCGACCCGCCGGTGCCAACCTCTTCATCTCAGAGTAGCACTTGCAGCCTATGTCCTCAATTACACTACTGGCCATTAAAATTGTTACACCACGAAGATGACGTGCTACAGACGCGAAATTTAACCGACAGGAAGAAGATGCTGTGATACACAAATGATTAGCTTTTCAGAGCATTCACACAAGGTTGGCACCGGTGGTGATACATACAACAGGCTACCACGAGGAAAGTTTCCAACCGATTTCTCATACACAAACAGCAGTTGACCGGCATTGCCTGGTGAAACGTTGTTGTGATGCCTCGTGTAAGGAGGAGAAATGCGTACCATCACGTTTCCGACTTTGATAAAGGTCGGATTGTACCCTATCGCGATTGCGGTTTATTGTATCACGACATTGCTGCTCGCATTGGTCGAGATCCAATGACTTATCAGAATATAGAATCGGTGGGTTCAGGAGGGTAATACGGAACGCCGTGCTGGATGCCTACGGCCTCGTATCACTAGCAGTCGAGATGACAGGCATCTTATCATCATGGCTGTAACGGATCGTGCAGCCACGTCTCCTTTGCAAGACAACAACCATCTGCAGGAGCAGTTCGACGACGTTTGCAGCAGCATGGACTATCAGCCCGGAGACCATGGCTGCGGTTACCCTTGACGCTGCATCACAGACAGGAGCGCCTGCGATGGTGTACTCAACACGAACCTGGGTGCACGACTGGCAAAACGTAATTTTTTCGGATGAATCCAGGTTCTGTTTACAGCATCATGATGGTCGCATCCGTGTTTTGGCGACATCACAGTGAACGCACATTGGAAGCGTGTATTCGTCATCGCCATACTGGCGTATCACCCGGCGTGATGGTATGGGGTGCCATTGGTTACACGTCTCGGCCACCTCTTGTTCGCATTGACGGCACTTTGAACAGTGGACGTTACATTTCAGATGTGTTACGACCCATGGATCTACCCTTCATTCGATCACTTCGAAACCCTACATTTCAGCAGGATAATGCACGATCGCATGTTGCAGGTCCTGTACGGGCCTTTCTGGATACAGAAAATGTTTGACTGCTGCCCTGGTCAGGACATTCTCCAGGTCTCTCACCAACTGAAAACGTCTGGTCAATGGTGGCCGAGCAACTGGCTCGTCACAATACGCCAGTCACTACTCTTCATTAACTGTTGTATCGTGTTGAAGCTGCATGGGCAGCTGTACCTGTACATACCACCCAAGCTCTGTTTTACTGAATGCCCAGTCGTATCGAGGTCGTTATTACGGCGAGAGGTGGTTGTTCTGGGTACTGATTTCTCAGGATCTATGCACCTTAATTGAGTGCAAATGTAATCGCATGTCAGTTCTAGTATAATATATTTGTCCAATGAATACCCGTTTATCATCTGCATTTCTTCTTGGTGCAGCAATTTTAATGGCCAGTAGTGTATTTGCTTGATGTATTGCAACCTCTGTCCTCCTCTAGAGTTTTTCCCACAGCCCATGTTTCACTACCACACAGTGTTGTGCTCCAAACAAATGTTCTCAGAATTTTTTTCCTCGTATTAAAGCCTATGCTTGATACTATTAGGCTCCTCCTGGCCAAAAATGCCCTTCTTGACAGTGCTGGTCTACTTTTGATGTCCTCCTTCCTCTGTCCGTCATTGGTTATTTTGCTGCCTAGGTAGACTTATCTTAGAAGAAAGATTAAGGAAAGGCAAACCTACGTTTCTAGCATTTGTAGACTTAGAGAAAGCTTTTGACAATGTTGACTGGAATACTCTCTTTCAAATTCTAAAGGTGGCAGGGGTAAAATACAGGGAGCAAAAGGCTATTTACAATTTGTACAGAAACCAGATGGCAGTTATAAGAGTCGAGGGACACGAAAGGGAAGCAGTGGTTGGGAAGGGAGTAAGACAGGGTTGTAGCCTCTCCCCGATGTTATTCAATCTGTATATTGAGCAAGCAGTGAAGGAAACAAAAGAAAAATTCGGAGTAGGTATTAAAATCCATGGAGAAGAAATAAAAACTTTGAGGTTCGCCGATGACATTGTAATTCTGTCAGAGACAGCAAAGGACTTGGAAGAGCAGTTGAACGGAATGGATGGGGTCTTGAAGGGAGGATATAAGATGAACATCAACAAAAGCAAAAGTATTTGTATGTAGCCATGTATGGAAGTGAAACATGGACGATAAATAGTTTGGACAAGAAGAGAATAGAAGCTTTCGAAATGTGGTGCTACAGAAGAATGCTGAAGATTAGATGGGTAGATCACATAACTAATGAGGAGGTACTGAATCGGATTGGGGAGAAGAGGAGTTTGTGGCACAACTTGACCAGAAGAAGGGATCGGTTGGTAGGACATATTCTGAGGCATCAAGGGATCACCAATTTAGTATTGGAGGGCAGCGTGGAGGGTAAAAATCGTAGGGGGAGACCAAGAGATGCATACACTAAGCAGATTCAGAAGGATGTAGGTTGCAGTAGGTACTGGGAGATGAAGAAGCTTGCACAGGATAGAGTAGCATGGAGAGCTGCATCAAACCAGTCTCAGGACTGAAGACCACAACAACAACAACAACAGGTAGACGAATTCCTTAACAACATCTACTTCCTGGCCATCAATCCTAATATGAAGTTTCTCGCTGTTCCCATTTCTGCTGCTTCTCATTACTTTCCTCTTTCTTCGATTTAGTCTCAATATGTATTCTGTACTCTGCAGACTCTTCATTCTATTTAGTAGCTCATGTAATTCTCCACTTTCACTCAGAATAGCAATGTCATCGACGAATCGTATCATTGTTATCCTCTCACTTTGAGTTTTAATTCCACTCCTGAAACTTTCTTTTACTTCCATCATTGCTTATTCGTTGTACAGATTGGACAGTAGTGGTGAAAGGCTTCATCCCTGTATTACACCCTGTTTAGTCCCAGCATTTCGTTCTTGGTCGTTCAGTCTCACTTTTCCCTCATGGCTCTTGTACATATTGTATATTATCCTTCTCTCCCTATAGCTCACCGCTATTCTTCTCAGGACTTCGAACATCTTGCATCATTTGCGTTGTCTAACGCCTTTCCCGCGTCTACAAATCCTATAAACATGTCTTGATTTTTCTTTAGTCTTGCTTCCATTATCAACCGCAAGGCCAGAATTTCCTCTCTGGCGCCTTTACCTTTCCTAAAGCCAAACCGATCGTCATCTAACACATCCTCAATTTTTAGATTCCATTCTTCTGTGTATTATTCTTGTCAGCAATTTGGATGCATGAGTTGTTAAGCTGATTGTGCGATAATTCTCGCACTTGCAGACAAATCTTCCCCGTCATAGAGGCCTTCGATGTACTCTTTCCTCCTATCTGCTCTTTCCTCTGCATTTAACAATGGAATTCTCGTTGCACTCTGAATGTTACCACTCTTGCTTTTAATTTCACTGAAGGCTGTTTTGACTCTCCTATACGCCGAGTCACTCCTTCCGACAATCATTTATTTTTCGATTTCGTTACATTTTTCATGCAGCCATTTCGTCTTAGCTTTCCGGAACTTCCTATTTAATTAATTCCTCAGCCACGTGTATTTCTGTACTCCTGAATTTCCCTGAACATTTTTGAGCTTCCTTCTTCTAGCCAACAACTGAACTATTTCTTCTGTTACCCATGGTTTCTTCGCAGTTACCTCCTTTGTCCCTATGTTTTTCGTACCAACTGTTATTGGGCTATTCCTTATTTTTGTATCTATACCCTTAGAAAAATTCAAGCGTGTCTCGTCATTCCTTAGTGCTTCCGTATCCCAAGTCTTTGCACGCTGATTCTTCCTGATTAATCTCTTAAACTTCAGCCTACCCTTTATTACCACTACATTGTGGTCTGATTCTATATCTGCTCCTGCGTACGCCTCACAAACCAGTATTTGATTTCGGAATCTCTGTCTACTATGTGTAATCTAAATGAAATTTTCCCGTACCCCCCCCCCCCCCCCCGGCCTTTCCCAAATACATCTCCTGCTCTTGTGATTATTGAACAGAGTATTCACTATTGCTAGCTGAAACCTACTGCAAAACTCAATTAGTCTTTCTCCTCTTTCATTTCTAGTACCAACCGCACATTCTCACGTAATCCTTTCTTCTACTCCTTCCCCTACAACCGCATTCCAATTCCCCATGACTATTAGATGCTCATCACCCCTTACGTACTGAATTATCCGTCCTATGTCCTCATATATTTTTTCTCTCTTCATCATCTGCTCGCGGTGGCGTCATATACGAGGTGTGTTTTTTAGTAAGTACCGTTTTGAAATTAAAAAAAGACGTGCTAAGATATCTCAATAATTTTTACATGAAAGCCTGTATCTTAATCTACTTTTCTACATAATTTCCGTCAATATTGAGACACTTGTCATAACGTTGTACCAGTTTTTGAATACCCTCCTCACAGAAGTCTGCCGCCTGACTTGTTAACCACTGCATCACCACTGTTTTGACTTCGTCATCGTCTTGAAGACGCTGACCGCCCAGGTGTTTCTTCAAGTGCAGGAACAGATGGTATTCACTGGGCGCAAGATCGGGGCTGTACGGAGGATGATCTAGAGTTTCCCACCGGAAAGATGTGATGAGATCTTTGGTCTGATTCGCCAGATGCGGACGGGTATTGTCTGGCAGCAAAACGATGCCCTTGCTCAACTTCCATGGACTGTTGCTTTGATTCTGGTGTGACGTAGGCCACCCATGTTTCATCAAGTGGTTCAAATGGTTCTGAGCACTATGGGACTCAACATCTGAGGTCATCAGTCCCCTAGACTTAGAACTACTTAAACCTAAGGACATCACACACAGGCAAGATTCGAACCTGTGACCGTAGCAGCAGCGCGGGTCCGGACTGGAGGGCCTAGAACCGCTCGGCTACCACCATGTTTCATCGCCCGTAACAATTTGGCTTAAGAATTCGTCACCGTCGTGGTGGTACCGCTCAAGGAAGTCAATCCACTGTCGAAACGTTTCGTTTTGTGCACATCCGTCAACATTTTCGGCACCCAACGAGCGCACAATTTTCGGTAATTCAAGTGCACGGTCACAATGCCATAGAAAACACTACGAGAAACATTAGGAAAGTCATCCCGCTAGGAGGAAATCGTAAAGCGTCTGTTTTCCCTCACCTTATTGTCCTCTTCCTGCACCAAACTTTCAATAACGACCTAAGGACGCCCTCTCCGTTGTTCATCATGCACATTTGTGCCGCCATCTTTAAATGCTCTCACCCAATTTCTCACCATTCCATCACTCAATATTTTCTCCGTAAACTGCACAGATCTCACCGTGAATATCGATCGATTTTAGGCCTTTAGCACTAAGAAATCTTATAACAGCCCGTACTTCACACTTGGCGGGACTCACGATTATCGGAGGCATCTTAAACACCCAGTACACAACGTAAACAAGGAAAATCAGTCTGTAATGGCGTCAGTGCGTAGATTAAGGTACAGGCTTTCATGTAAAAATAAAATTATTGAGATATCTTAGCACGTCTTTTTTTTAATTTTTTTTTTTAATTTCCAAACGGTACTTACTTAAAAAGCACGCCTCGTATATCTGAACAATCGTTGTCGGTGTTGGTTTACTATCGTTTCTGCTATAAAACAACCCTCTCACTGAACTGTTCACAGTAACACACTCTCTGTCCTACCTTCCTATTCATAATGAATCCTACTCCCGTTGTACCGTTCTCTGTTGCTGTTGATATTACCCTGTACTCATATGAGCAGAAATCCTTGTCTTCTTTCCATTTCACTTCACTGTCCCCTATTATATGTAGACTGAGCCTTTGTATTTCCCTATTCAGATTTTCTAGCTTCCCTACCACTCCCCGACTCGAAGGACTTTATTTTTTCGTTGGTTATTTAATTTTTCTCTCATGGTCACCTCCCCCTTGGCAGTACCCTCCCCGAGATCCGAATGGGGAACTATTCCGGAATCTTATGCCAATGGAGAGATCATCGTGACACTTCTTCAGTTACAGGCCACATGTCCTGTGGATACACGTTACGTGTCTTTAATGCAGTGGTTTCCATTGCCTGCTGCATTCTCATACCGTTGATTATTGCTGATTCTTCCCCTTTAGGGGCAGATTCCCACCGCAAGGACAAGAGAGTGTCCCGAACTTCTGTTGTTCCTCCGCCCTACTTCACAAGACCTATGACATAGTCAGGGTGACTTCTTATGCCGGAAGTCTTCGGCCGCCAATGTTGATTATTACTCAAAATTTAAGCGGTGGCAAGTTTCTTTCTTTTATCGATTTTGTTCGTTATTGTTTGTTGCATTTGTTCGGGGTAGACGTCCCATGACACCCGCTCATGTCCATCATTGAACTATTTACTCAGTTGTTTTATTACAAAAGGCTGCTAACCCTCCGACTGATAAGAATTCGGGACCGAGGAAGTTCTGATTACTAATGAAAGACGATACCCCTAGACCATAGGTGGGGTGGCAAATAATGTCTCTAATTCCTTTGTGACTTGAGACTAATGTATGGTTCAGAAGAGGCGTTTCAACCTGTTCGAAAGTGACTTAAGCAACAGTCTGTTGACTGACGGAACTATCCTTGCAACATTAACCATCAGAGATCTGCTATGTTGATGGTGCAGCAGAACTCAAAGCAAAGGAAAACTGTCCCCGTTATATTTCCCGAGGGCACGCAGCGGCACTGTATGTTAAATGACTACGGAGTCTTCTTGGATAAAATATTTCAGAGGTTAATTAGACCCCCACTCGGATATCAGAGATTTAGAGATCAGTTATGAAACTGAAAACATTTCCACACGTACACGCGGAGTCTGACCACAGTTTATTAGTTATTAAATGTAGGTTAAATCTGGAGAAACTTCAGAAAAGTATGAAACTGAGGAGATGGAACATGGATAACGTGAAATAACAAGAGGTTGTAATGAATTTCGAAGAAAGCATTAACCAACGACTGACTGAAATACGCTAAAGAAACACGATGGAAGGTGGATGAGTATCTTTGAGTTAGAGTAGAGAAGGCAGCCGGGGAATAACTAGGCAAAAAGATAATGCCCAGTAGAAGTACATGGACAACACACGAGATATAAAATTTAATTGCTGAACAATGAAATGATGAAGCAAGGAAAAAGGGAATACAGACCTCTAAAATTGAATTTGGCAGACAGTGCAAAAGGACAAAGCAGGAATGGCAAGAGAACATATGCAAAGCTGCAGAAGCGTAGGGGACTGTAGGAAAGATAGATACCACCTATAGGAAAATTAAAGAAACCTTTGGAAAAAAAGAAGCAGCTGTGTGGACAGACTTATGCCATTTGTATTTTTTGAATTGACTTCTGATAATGTTGTCTGGAATAAACTCTTTGAAATTTTACAATTAGGTTTCAGTAATAACATACGATGGATATGAAAGGACCGCAGTAATAACAAAGTGTTTCACAGGTTTGTAGCAAGGAGACCAAGAAGAAATTTTGAAAGAGGGTTAAAGTCCAGGAGGAAGAGCTAAAATGTTTAAGGTCTGCCGATATTTTTGTCAGAGACAGCAAAGGATTTGGAAGATCGGTTGAATGGAATATGCACTGAGATGAGAAAAGCCATGGGATAGCAACATGCACGTGTACAAATGGCATAGGGTCGCGTAAACATGGCGTAAGAGGGCAGTGCATTGGTGGAGCTGTCATCTGTACTCGGATGATTCATGTGAAAATGTTTCCGAAATGATTATTGCCGCACGACGGGAACTAACAGACTTTGAACGCGTAATGGTATTTGGAGCTAGAATTGTGGGACATTCCATTTCGTAAATTTATGGAATTCAGTATTCCGAGATCCATGGCTCTGAGCACTATGGGACTTAACATCTATGGTCATCAGTCCCCTAGAACTTAGAACTACTTAAACCTAACTAACCTATGGACAGCACACAACACCCAGCCATCACGAGGCAGAGAAAATCCCTGACCCCGCCGGGAATCGAACCCGGGAACCCGGGCGTGGGAAGCGAGAACGCTACCGCACGACCACGAGATGCGCCGAGATCCATAACGTCGAGAGAGTGTCGAGAACACCAAATTTCAGGTATTACCTCTCACCAGGGACAGCTCAGTGACCAATGGCCTTCACTTAACGACCGAGAGCAGCGGCGTTTACCTGAGTTAGTGCTAACAGAAAGGCAATACTGCGTGGAATAACCGCAGAAATCAGTCTGGGATGTACGACTAACGTGTCCGTTAGGACAGTGCGGTGAAATCTGGCGTTAATGGGCTACGGCAGCAGACGACTGAGTACCTTTGCTGACAGAACGACTCGCCTGAAGTGCCTCTCCTGGGCCCGTCACCATATAGGTTGGAGCCTAGATGACAGGAAAAGCGTGGCCGGTCAGATGAGTACAGATTTCAGTTGGTAAGATCTGATGGTGGGATTCGAGTGTGACGCAGATCCCACAGAGCCATACCCCAAGTTGTCAACAAGGCACTGTGCAAGATGGGAGGCTCCATAATGGTGCTGGGGTGTGTTTACATGGAATGGAGTGGGTCCACTGGAAGTTCAGCTGCTTTCGAGACCATTTGCATCCATTCGCGGACGTCAAGTTCCCAAACAACGATGGAATTTTGATGGGCCACAACTGTTCGAGACTGGTTTGTAGAACATTGGGACAGTTCTAGCGAATGGTTTGGCCACCCAGATCGCTCAACATGAATCCCATCGAACATATGTGGGACTTATCATGACTCAGTATTTCTCCAGGGTACTTCCAGCGACTTGATGAGTCCAGGCCACGTCGAGTTGCTGCACTACACAGGGCAAAAGGAGAAACGATACGACATTGTTAAGTATCCAATAACCTCAGTCTATAGGTATCCAATAACCTCAGTCTACAGTATTTTCAAAAAAAGCCGTAAGTTAAATAAAAGTGAAACGGTGATTATAGAATGTAGCTGAATTCAATAAGTTAATGTTGAGCGACTCTGATTTGGAAATGAGGCGCTAAAAGTAGCAGATGATTTTTCTTATTCACAGAGCAAAATCACTGATCAGCGTCGATGAAAGAGGATATAAAATGCTGATTGACAACATCAAGAAAAGAGTTTCTGAAAAGAAAAAAAATTTAATGTTGATTGTGAATTTAACCTTATTATTAAAAGCAAAATGGTCGAAGTAGAGAGGATATAAAATGTAGACTGGCAATGGCAAGGAAAGCGTTTCTGAAGAAGAGAAATTTGTTAACATCAAGTATAGATTTAAGCGTCAGGAAGTCGTTTCTGAAAGTATTTCTATGGAGCGTAGTCATGTATGGAGGTGAAACATGGACGATAACTACTTTGGACAAGAAGAGAATAGAAGCTTTCGAAATGTGGTGCTACAGAAGAATGCTGAATATTAGATGGGTAGATCATATAACTAATGACGAGGTATTGAATAGGATTGGGGAGAAGTTTGTGGCACAACTTGACTAGAAAAAGGGATCGGTTGGTAGGACATGTTCTGAGGCATCGAGGGATCACCAATTTAGTATTGGAGGGCAGCGTGGGGGGTAAAAATCGTAGAGGGAGACCAAGAGATGAATACAATAAACAGATTCAGAAGGATGTAGGTTGCAGTAGGTACTGGGAGATGAAGAAGCTTGCACAGGATAGAGTAGCATGGAGAGCTGCATCAAACCAGTCTCAGGACGGAAGACCACAACAACAACAAGTAAAAGCACTGTGTCTGAAAAAGACAAATTTTCTAAAATCGAATATGCATCTACATCTACGTGATTACTCTGCTATTCACAATAAAGTGCCTGGCAGAGGGTTAAATGAACCACCTTCATGCTGTCTCTCTACCGTTCCACTCTCGAACGGCACGCGGGAGAAACGAGCAGTGATTTCTCTTATTTTATAGTGATGATCATTTCTCCCTATGTAGGTGGGTGCCAACAGAATGTTTTCGCAATCGGAGGAGGAAACTGGTGATTGAAATTTCATGAGAAGATCCCGTCGGAACGAAAAACGCCTTTGTTTTAATGATTGCCACTCCAATTCACGTATCATCTCTGTGACACTATCTCCCCTATTTCGCGATAATACAAAACGAGCTGCCCTTCTTCGTACTTTTTCGATGTCATCCGTCAGTCCCACCTGATGCGGATCCCACACCGCACAGCAGTACTCCAGAATAAGGTGGACAAGAGTAATGTAAGCAGTCTCTTTAGTAGACCTGTTGCACCTTCTAAGTGCTCTGCCAATGAATCGCAGTCTTTGGTTTGCTCTTCCCACAATATTATCTATGTGATCGTTCCAGTTTAGGTTATTTGTAATTGTAATCCCCAAGTATTTAGTTGAATTTACAGCCCTCAGATTTGAGTGACTTATAGCGTAGTCGAAATTTAGCTGATTTCTTTTAGTATTCATGTGAATAAGTTCGCACTTTTCTTTATTCAGGGTCAATTGCGACTTTTCGCACCATACAGATGTCTTATCTAAATCATTTTGCAAGTCGTTTTGATCATCTGATGACTTTACAAGACGGTAAATGACAACATCATCTGCAAACAATCTAAGACGGCTACTCAGATTGTCTCCTATGCCGTTAATATATCCTTGGGTAACGCCGGATATTACTTCCGTTTTACTCGACGACTTTCCGTCTATTACTACGAACTGTGACCTTTCTGACAGGAAATCACGAATCCAGTCGCACGCAGTTTGATTAGAAGACGCTTGTGAGGAACGGTGTCGAAAGCCTTATGGAAAGCTAAAAATATGAAATCAATTTGACATCCCCTGTCGATAGCACTTATTACTTCATGAGTATAAAGAGCTAGTTGTGTTTCACAAGAATCCGTGCTAACTATATGTCAATAAATCGTTTTCTTCGATGTACTTCATAATGTTCGAATATAGAATATGTTCTAAAACCCTACTTCAAATCGACGTTATGGATATAGGCCCGTAATTCAGCGGATTACTCCTACTTCCCCTTTTGGGTATTGGTGTGACTTGAGCAATTTTCCAGTCTTTAGGTACGTATCTTTCTGTGAGCGAGTGGTTGTATATAATTACTAAATATGGAGCTATTTTATCAGCATACTCTGGGAGGAACCTGACTGGTATACAATCTGGACCGGAGGCCTTGCCTTTATTAAGTGATTTAAGCTGCTTTGTTACACCGATGATATCTACTTCTATGTTTCTCATCTTGGCAGTTGTTCCTGATTGGAATTCAGTGTCTTCGTCTTCTTTGGTGAAGGAGTTTCGGAAAACCGTGTTTAATAACTCTGCTTTAGTGGCACTGTTATCTGTGACTTCACCGTTGTTATCGCGCAGTGAAGGTATTGATTGTGTCTTGCCACTGGTGTGCTTTATGTACAACCAGAATGTCTTTAGGTTTTCTGCCAGATTTCGAGACAGAATTTCGTTGTGGAAATTATTAAAAGCATTCGCATTGAAGTATGCGCCATATTTCGAACTTCTGTAAAACTTTGCCAATCTTGGGGATTTTGAGTTCTTTTAAATTTGCCATGCTTTTTTCGTTGCTTCTGCAACAACGATCTAACCCATTTTGTGTACCATGGGGATCAGTACCATCACATATTAATTGATGTGGTATATACCTCTCAATTGCTGTTGATACTATCTCTTTGAAAGCATTCCAGAACTTTTCTACAGTTACATGTTCAGATCGGAAGAAGTGAAGACTGTCTCTTAAAAAGGCGTTAGGAGCATTTTTATCAGCTTTTTTAAATAGATATACTTTGCGTTTCTTTTTGATGGTTGTAGCTGTTACGATATTCAGCCTAGCAGCAATTGCCTTGTAGTCGCTCATCCCTGTATTCGTCACAACACTCACTATTTGTCCAGGATTATTTGTTGCTAAAAGGTCAAGTATGCTTTCGCAGCCATTTACGCTTCGAGTGTGCTCATGAACTAATTGTTCAAAATAATTTTCTGAGAAAGCATTCAGTACAATTTCGGATGATGTTTTATGCCTGCCGCCGGCTTTAAACGTATAATTTTTCCAGTATATCGAGGGTAGATTGAAGTCACCATCGCCGGCCGAAGTGGCCGTGTGGTTAAAGGCGCTACAGTCTGGAACCGCAAGACCGCTACGGTCGCCGGTTCGAATCCTGCCTCGGGCATGGATGTTTGTGATGTCCTTAGGTTAGTTAGGTTTAACTAGTTCTAAGTTCTAGGGGACTAATGACCTCAGCAGTTGAGTCCCATAGTGCTCAGAGCCATTTGAACCATTTTTTTGAAGTCACCATCGACTAAAATTGTATGAGCGGGGTACTTATTTGAAATGAGACTCAAGTTTTCTTTGAACTGTTCAGCAGCTATGTCTTCTGAGTCGGGGGTCGGTAAAACGATCCAATTAATAGTTTAGTCCGATATTCAGGTATAACCTCAACCCATACTATTTCACACGAACTCTCTACTTCAATTTCGCTACAAGACAAAATTCAAATGGCTCTGAGCACTATGGGACTCAACTGCTGTGGTCATAAGTCCCCTAGAACTTAGAACTACTTAAACCTAACTAACCTAAGGACAGCACACAACACCCAGCCATCACGAGGCAGAGAAAATCCCTGACCCCGCCGGGAATCGAACCCGGCGCTACAAGACAAACTACCTCTGACAGCAATAAATACTCCACCACCAACTGTATTTAATCTATCCTTTCTGAACACTGTTAGATCGTTTGAAAAAATTTCGGCTGAGCTTATTTCCGGCTTTAGCCAGATCTCTGTACCTACAACTATTTGAGCTTCAGTGCTTTCTATTAGGGCTTGAAGCTCTGGTCCTTTAAGAATCAGGTAGTCTCCTGCGAAAGTATTTATGTGTAGTGCAGTCTTATATGGATTTGAAACGTGAACGGTAGACAGTACAGAGAGAGAAATAAAAGCATTTGAAATGTTGGGGTATAGTAGAATGTTGAAGAGCAGATGGGCAGATCGAGTAGTGACTGAACAGGTTCTGTATCGAATTGTGGAGAAAAGAGCTTTGTGGTAAGACATGATTAAAACAAGGGATAAACTTTGAAAAGGTATCTGGAATCTAATAAGACGGCAGTTTAAAAGTATTTGGGGCAGCTCTTGTGTGCTATTTTCACTGACGTCTGCTTGGTTGCCATTCTACGTCGTTCTGATTTTCTCTGTGAATATTTTGTCTGTCTGCTGTTATTACTACCGCATGTCCTTGAGATTAAATTTTTTAGCAGAAAAGGTAAGTAATTATTTTCAGTTAATCAGTTAGTGATAAGTGCGGTCTTTGAATAAGTAAGGATGTCAAGGTTGTGGGCACCTAGTAACATTTCCTAGGTGACAAAGCTGGATCCAAATGAGGTGCAGAGGAAGCGACACGAGAGTGGGATGTGGGATACTTTTCGCGAAGGCTGAAGAAACAGGTTGTTGGTGTTAGGGCAGAAGTAGATTACGCCCTAGCAGTTAGGAAGCGAAACCGTTGCCTTTTGTAATGAAAGAGGCAGGGTGGTCTATAGTTGAGAGGGTGGTTAGATGAGTGGGAGTAAGAATGATGAGTGGGAGTAATGGCAGTCGACCAGGTCCTCAAGGATGAGGGGTACACTGGGATGTTGCGAGACGGTTTTGTGATAGACGTAGGACTGGCGAAGACATTTCAGGTGTTTGGGAAGATGCGGTAGAGGGTAAATGGATATCGAAAGCGAGCCGGTGTTCACGGCCTTCAAGGAGGAGGTGAGCGAAATTGTCAGCAGGTCTTACCTTAGTAACCTGGCGATGAGCGGAAAGAACTCGTACATGAGCACAGCAACCTTGTTCTTGAGCGATGGTTCGAACACCTTGCGTCCCCACTGTCGGAATTCGGCCTCTGGGTTGCGCTGGCAATTGACCTCCACACCGAAGGCGACAGATGCGATGATGTCCGTGGCGTACCTGGCGGACACTTCCCTCATTTCCAGCACCTCGCCACGGCGCGCTGAGTCCTCCAGGACCTCGACCATCTCACGACCGCAGTCCTGCATCGTCTGCGGAGGAGAAGCGACTATCAAATAGTATTTAAAACATCATGTAGGCAATGGTGTTTTCCTTGTGCCACAGTGCCATGTATGTCTTGCGAGCACCACACTATGTAGAAAACCGCGCCCGCCAAAAACAGATCCAATGGGCAACATTGTATTGCTGATCACTTTGGAGTAACGAGAAGTGTAACAGCTCACAGACCACAATACATCACATGACCATCCAGATCAGTGCTGGGCAGCAACTAGTGATCAGCTACAACACCCAGAACCTTCTTCCCACTGTGGGGTACAGAATACCGCAGCCCAAGCATATAGGGCGATGTGAATCAGCGGTAAAACACGAGAGGGGCATTCGGGAGGACGGCGGTTCGAATCCCCTTACGGATATCTATACTTAGGTTTTCCATGTTTTCCCTAAACCTCTGATACGGAGTCTTCAAGGAGGACATGACCGCTTTCACCTGTCTTCCCAAATCAGAGCTACTTTAAGTAGTCGAGAGAACATTAAAGACGAATCTTCCTTCCTTCTTCCTTTGCTTCACTTACGTATCTCTATTCACAGTGCATCACAAGGCACAAACATTAGTACAGACGTGGATAGACCGTCCTTCGCCGCTAGAATCACGGATAGGCTTCCCTGGTAAGATAACGTGCAGATACATGTCTTGGAATGGATTTGCTAATGGTGGCGCCCAGTCCCAGGTGGAACTGACAGATCAGTAAAAAAAATGGCCAGGTACGCATAGGGATCGCGATCCGAGAGTTTCGTACAAACTTATTTATATAGTACATAGACAGTTCATTCATCCCTGGAATCGAGAATCCCGACGATTTTGTCTGTTATGTATACTGAATTACAAGACTTTCATTAATGTTTTAATTTTAATTTCAAAGTCGGACAACAAATGAAAAAAGAAATTTTTTGTGTGCTTAAACACAAATTAACAATTTACGGATTTTTTCCTTTATTTCTACTGTGAACCCTTGCACTTCCGCACTATTAAGACAAAAAAGAAAAGGAAGAAAAACGACATGCCAGAAAAAAATTCAGAATGGTTCAAATGGATCGAAGCACTATGGGACTTAACATCTTAGGTCATCAGTCCCCTAGACTTAGAACTACTTAAACCTAACTAACCTAAGGACAACAGACACGTCTATGCCCGAGGTAGGATTCGAACCTGCGACCGTAGCAGCAGCGCGGTTCCGGACTGAAGCTACGACAAGTAGTTCTACTAATTTCTTCTACTGTAGCCCTCATTACAGACCGAATTCTCCTCGAAATACTTGGTTTTCTGGTACTACTGTTCACCTCTTGTATCTTCCAGTTGCCTGGTGGCAGTATACCATCCAGATTACTCCTTAACGTAATTGTCCATTGTCTAAGTGGTTTGTCTTGTACAACAGATGCATCTCGAGGCATCTCTGCATTCACAACAGCTTTCTGTCGCTGAAGGTTAACTTTGGCACGATGTTCAGTCAGAACACTTACTTTCAGGTTCACGTTACATCCTTCACTAATTTCATACTCGTCGCATACATCAGACTTTGGCTGCCTGTAAACAGCTCATCCAGCACGTCAGATGCTTGTCCTGCGAGTCTGTGACCCAGTACTTGCGTTCGCGCTGCATTCTGAACCACTGGCGTACACTCGACAACAGATTCGGCTCTGTCGACTTGATCATCCACTCTATCAACTCGTCTCCTCTTAATTTCTCCCGTTCGCCGTGCATCTGAGGAAATGTGTATGCATCTACCGTTTCAGCCACAACATCTGCAACACAGTTACCAGCAACCTCGTCTGCATTCCCTGTAGTATATAAAAAACAACAAACTAATCCGTAGTTCCACTCTGCACGATGCGAAAATCACCAGCAAATGCACTTTCTTGCGCATCCGACCCATGCTCTCCAGCCTCAATATAACGCTCATTATCACCCAACGGGGCAGATACTACCGCCCTTAAATCACCCACGTTCCTATCCACACACTGTATCACTTCGGTACAGCCCACACTCATTCCCGCTACCACAGACTCCACAATTCCACTGGATATCAGAGCTGGTACCCCTATATTACTCTCCTTCACTTCAACAACTCTGGCTTCGCTCAAATTCCCAGAACTGGTATTATGACAACATCTACACCTAATTTAATCTTCCCGCTAAAAATCCATTTGCGACATTCTGTCCTACTCTTCACAGGATCGACAGCGTTGACTATATCATTGGTAGTTGGCTGTCCCCCAGGAACATGTAAACTATCCACAAGCCCGTTCCACTCCGTTTCAGCTTCTTCCTTTTCCCTCCTCTCTGCTTCCTCTCCTTTCCTCCTTTCCCTCATCTCCATAATCAACATATTCCTCACATTCCGAGGCCCGTTTTCCATTATCTATTCCTCTGGCACTCTTTGCAAATTTTCCCTATACTCCGGAGATCTGTAATAAGTCATTTCCTTAAACTCAGTATCATATGCTTCTAATCTCTCATCCCACTCCATTTTTGCTACTTGCAACTTATTAACTTAGTCTCTCAAAATTCTCAATACCTTCTCTCAACTAGCTCCTTGCGGCATTAACAGCCGTGCTACCTGCGATCTGACCGCAACATGATTAGTTCCTAATGAGCACACAAATGAAAAAAAAAAAGACTTAACCATAGCACAACCCTAACTTTCCCACCACTTTACATGGTTCAACTCCGAGCCATATTCCTTGTTCTGCACGAAATAAATACAAATCATGAGAACATCTAACTGTAATACTACCATATTATTTCTTACTATAACTTACTTACTCTCGACGCAGTGGCTACTGATGATTACTACTGTAAATCGTAACAGTGACTAAGCTTGCCCCTCTAAATCACTACTCATGATTCATAGCTTATACACTACGTAACACTCGCCGAAACCCGAAAACTCAAATAAGAATGTCATGATAATTTAAAGTAGGGAACAGTGTTATCCTGACAGGTACGACGACTTTCACAATAATATAACACCTTAAAGTTTTGATGAACACCAATTTCAATAATTATTGAGTATGTCATGATATAAAGGTAGAAAGAAAGAAAGAAAGGTTATTTTTAATTAGCTATTAAACATCTCAGTAATAACTGCAAATCAGTACGACGAAAGTTAAGTCCAAAGTAATATGTCGGTCAGAGATAACATTTATTGTGAAGGAGAGTTTTAAACGCGGCGAAAAGGAAATTCAATGCGTCTACAATGCTCGATCATGGAAATGTTAGTCACTTGCTAGCTTGTTTGCTATCAAGTCGTGAGAGAGCACCGTTTGTTATAGTACTACAAACGGAACGCTACGAGATTGTTTCTATTTAAAAAGGTACTATTGCGTGACAGAGATGCGCGGACTTTGTTCTCAGTTATTCTGACTTGAGAACTTGAACTGAAGTGATATTCTGATAGTATACGACGAGTTAATGAACTTTAATTATTGGATATATTATTGTTGGACTCAACCTTCAGCAAAGTGAACAGTTACAACGAAGAATGGACATAGTATCGAAGACTGCAATACCTGATTAGCCTTGAGTAGGAAACATTAATACGATCACACGAAGATAATACAAATACGCCGACTGTAAAAGTTGTCGTAATTGTCACGATCACCGAAGTGAAAAGAATCTTAATTGATCTGATCCATCGGTGTGCGTGTGGAGTGATGATTATAAACTAACTGCTAAGAAGGAACAATAAAAATTGTTCGTCAGTAATGGAAATCTCACGTGTTAGCTCCGTCATAAATTAAACTGTGTGATAGTTGATGATCAAAATTAATTAACTGTGAACATTTTAATTGAAAGAGTGACTTTATGAACACTGAGCATTGAAAGGAGTGTTTTGCCGAAATAATATTACGACGCACGAAATCAAGATAGCATTATAGATTATCTCTGGATTTGCGTCGTGCCGTAGTCAACAATTCTGCCTAGCAACGTAACAACAACTACTGATACTGAACCGCAAAGGAATTTTCCCTCGCTTCAGTGGTGTGAAACGACGCCGGTGACGAATGGTTCACTCAATACTGCAATAACTAACTAACCGGGCATATCAAAGCATCATAAAACCATAACAGACAATTAAAATCAGCAGTTCGTATCGCTGAGAAGACTGTGCGGACTCGCAAACGGACTTTCATACATTACGCGAGGAACAATTTTGTTTACAGATTTTCAGGTGCTCTTCGACGTTATCCGACGGGGACAGCCATCACTGCGCATTCGCGTCTCCATTCCACCGACGGAGCTGTAGCAGTAGCGGCTCAACATCAACACCGACAACAAAAGGGGAGAGGGGACGTCACAACTACTAGTTTATACACTAACAGACAATAAGCCACACCTCTTGCTTCTGACACCTATATTGCCAATAACAAGCAGGTGAAAATTAACTCTCGCATTTACGCCTCCTTCAATTATTGTCTGCATTTACTTATCAGCAGCTGAACTGACAAGTGTTAAACTCTGAAAAAACTCACTGCATTGGTATGAGACTCGCAGTCAAACAAAAAGCCTATATTCGCCCCACAATGAAGATAATGTAGGTGTTGTTACTTCTTCTGTTGTCACCAAACGGCCTTGAAGATCCAACTTCTGACACTAATCTGAAGAGCGCTTGTTGGTGACGACCACTCAGACACCATCATGGAGATAGTAGTTGCACTCAGGGAATTGAGAAGGCGGTGGTGACAGGCCAGCAGGACCAGTGGAAACACTAATGACAGTAAAGAATGCCTTTACTCTATTCCAATACATGATGTGTCATGGCTCAAAGAGGCAAACGTGAATCACTCCGTTGTCCCTGTCCAGCGCTGACGTATGGACAACAGCTTCCACCCTGGATGCTGACTAGGCGCCCTGCGGTGCTGCGGTCGCAGGTTCGAATCCTGCCTCGGGCATGGATGTGTGTGATGTCCTTAGGTTAGTTAGGTTTAAGTAGTTCTAAGTTCTAGGGGACTGATAACCACAGCAGTTGAGTCCCATAGTGCTCAGAGCCATTTTTAGCCTGCGGTGCTGACACTAGGCCCGTCGCAGGCCTACTTCCTTCAGTGGCGTGGAGGTCTTTCGGCCACTTGGCTCAACATGTACCTTCCGTGACGGCGTGTTGAGACAGCTGTCCATGGAATTCGACTTAACCACCTGCCGGCAGTAGTTGGACAGCGAGTGGTGCTGAGAACACGAAGTCCCAGTAGGAACTCAGTGCTGGTGGCAGCAGGCACAGACAGTAGGTTGGTGTGGCTGTGGCACCGGGTTCCATGAGAAACTTACTGGTGGTGGCAACAGCCACAGCACGGTTTCGAACTCATGGCTGCTGCTGGCAATGCCCGGTCGTCTCGCTGGCTGGCGTGGCTCCTGACGTCGTGGTGATGCTGCTCGACTCCGACAATGAGCAAATGCAAGAACAAGAGTACTTCTTCCTCAAAATTCAGCCATATTTATACCACTTCAATGCACATTCGTTTCACTGAATGCTGGTCCCTTCTCATGTCGCCCATAACAAGGGACTTGCCCTGGTTTTGTGTCACTGACCAGCCCCCTATGGTCATTGTGACATTTCGCGAGGTCCTTAGGTGCACACCATTCTCACCAACATGTCGCCACACTTGTGGCTACCAGCCTGCAGCTGCTTTCTCACTACTTCTTGTCAATTTTGATGAAAGCCATATTACTTTTGCTAAACGTCTGGGTAGGGACGCTACACAACCGTGTGGTGAGATGGAATGATTCATACCCCCCCCCCCCCCCTCTGTACCCAATAATTGAGTCATGCCTACAACCAGTAAAATCGACTGTGAGAACATTTTTGTACACTACTGGCCGTTAAAATTGCTACACCACAAAGATGACGTGCTACAGACGCGAAATTTAAACGATAGGAAGAAGATGCTGTGATATGAAAAAGATTAGCTTTTCAGAGCATTCACACAAGGTTGGTGCCGGTGGCGACACCTACAACGTACTGACATGAGGAAAGTTTCCAACCGATTTCTCATACACAAACAGCAGTTGACCGGCGTTGCCTGGTGAAACGTTGTTGTGATGCCTCGTGTAAGGAGGAAAAATGCGTACCATCACGTTTCCAACTTTGATAAAGGTCGGAATGTAGTCTATCGCGATTGCGGTTTATCGTATCGCGACATTGTTGCTCGCGTTGATCGAGAGCCAATGACTGTTAGCAGAATACGGAATCGGTGGGTTCAGGAGGGTAATACGGAACGCCGTGCTGGATCCCAACGGCCTCGCATCACTATCAGTCAAGATGACAGGCATCTTATCCACATGGCTGTAACGGATCGTGCAGCCACGTCTCGATCCCTGAGTCAACATATGGGGACGTTTGCAAGACAACAACCATCTGCACGAGCAGTTCGACGACGTTTTCAGCAGCATGGACTATCAGCTCCGAGACCATGGCTGCGGTTACCCCTGACGCTACATCACAGACAGGAGCGCCTGCGATGGTGTACTCAACTACGAACGTGGGTGCACGAATGGCAAAACGTCATTTTTTCGGATGAATCCAGGTTCTGTTTACAGCATCATGATGGTCGCATCCGTGTTTGGCGACATCGCGGTGAACGCACATTAGAAGCGTGTATTCGTCATCGCCATACTGGCGTATCACCCGGCGTGATGGTATGGGGTGCCATTGGTTACACGTCTCGGTCACCTCTTCTTCGCATTGAAGCACTTTCAACAGGGGACGTTACATTTCAGATGTGTTACGACCCGTGGCTCTACCCTTCATTCGATTCCTGCGAAACCCTACATTTCAGCAGGATAATGGACGAACGCATGTTGTAGGTCTTGTACGGGCCTTTCTGGATACAGAAAATGTTCGACTGATGCCCTGGCCAGTACATTCTCCAGATCTCTCACCAATTGAAAACGCCTGGTCAACGGTGGCCGAGCAACTGGCTCGTCACAGTACGCCAGTCTCTACTCTTGATGAACTGTGGTATCGTGTTGAAGCTGCATGGGCAGCTGTACCTGTACACGCCATCCAAGCTCTGTTTGACTCAGTGCCCAGTCGTATCAAGGCCGTTATTATGGCCAGAGGTGGTTGTTCTGGGTACTGATTTCTCAGGAACTATGCACCCAAATTGTGTGAAAATGTAATCACATATCAGTTCCAGTATAATATATTTGTCCAATGAATAGCCGTTTATCATCTGCATTTCTTCTTCGTGTAGCAATTTCAGTGGCCAGTTGTGTATTATTGTTCTAATTGTGCTGGCGTACTCTGGCGCCAGCAGCTCATGTGACATAGATGTTACAAGAGTATAGATAGAGGCGAATGACAAGACTTGCTGGAAACGCGCCGCCAACGCTCTCTCAGCCGCGAGTATTTAGGATCGCCACTGTGGACTGGAGGGCTAGTTTAGTCGGTTAGTTTGGACAGTCCGTTTGAGTTAGCAAGGCAGTTATTCAGTTAGTTCGAGTCTGCACGCCGTGTAGTTCCAGCGCGTCACCGTGACTGAGCAGTAGACTTAGCCTCTAGCACAGAGACAGGCAGCATATAGGAACCTTACAGTAAACATAGCGGACTTGTACTTCAACAGCATTGTGGCTACTTGGACTATACAGAAGAGAGCTTGTACCACTGCACATGGAAACTTAAATGAAGTAGCTCTTTGTTTATGAATAAGGAACCCAGTTATTAATAACAAGGATACCGGCCACCAACCAACCCTCCTCGCCTAGCTTCCCAATGTACAGCTTTACAGAGACAACGAGATGACAAAAGGGGCTAAAGAGAATACAGTACCAACAACAAACATAAATGTTTCCATGTATTAATATTTCAATCAATTTGTCTTTACTGTGATCTGATTTGCATGCAATAATTTAGTGACTCGATTCCAATTCATTACATGTTGATGCCCAGTTTGGAGCTATTTTCACATTAAATTTTACTATGTATTTTGGTACCCAGCATGGCATAACCTTATTTGACATTTCTCATTACAGTTCACTATAGTTTGGCATCCAAAGTGGGACGACATCAATTTCAATTAATCAGAACAATTTCAGTTTATTACATAAGATGAAAAATTATTTCTTAAGATCATGTGATAGTCAGATGTAACAGACGGATTGCTAATTCCTGATTTTCTTTCGATTTTCATCTTTTCTGTCGTATTTTAGCTTTCATTTAATAAATTACTGATGTAGGCTGCTTTGGAAAGTAGGAAATTAGGTAAGAAACTGTGGCACTTTCCCTTGGCGTTTGAATAGGCAATCTTTTTGCCCTATATGATTAGCGTATTACACTATGCCATTCAGCTATTGTCAAAAATAGTGAATTTTTTATTTGTACTTTACTATCTATAGCCCTGAAAACCAGAAAAGCATTAGCATCTAAAGTGTCTTTTTCAATATGATTAATGTTCTTTGCCATAGAAATGTTGACTGTTGTTCTCAGATGAATCTACATCATAACTTACAGAATTCTCGCTTGACTGAAACCCGGATCATTTTGCTATACTTTTGCATAATAAGGCATGTACGAACTGTATCATTGTAGCAAAGCGACGCAACTAAAAACGTGTTTATAGCACGTCATTGCACTTAATGTATACTCACCTGGGACATCATTTTGAGCTTTCCTGACGTGAAAGTAGGAGTCATCTTCGTTCGCATTCGCTTCCATTTCGGCCCATCCATGAAGAATAGGTTGTGATTCAATGGCTCTTGTTCGTTGTACTTGATTCCTCTGTCGCGGAACGTGTCAAAATCCTTGACCAGTACCAGACGGATGAGATCTGGATCATTCAGCATGAGGAATGGTCTGTTGAACGCATACATTCCCACAAATCTCTCACCTGCCGTACGGAGAAAGAACAGTAAAATTGCGACAGTTACTGATAAAATAATGGGGAATCTATATGATATCAAAATGAATACAGCAACAAATCGAATGATACACTTTGGATTAACTTACATATTTCAAAACCTAGCCATGTCACGAGCTTTCTGAGCTCTTGATTTGAGGATGGACAAAAAATGAAAAGATGATTCCAGAGGCAGAGTGTGACACATCATACAGAATTAAAAGTCTGCTTCGCTTATGACGCTAATAAAGTAAAGTCGTATAACGCCTTTTCATCAAAAAGTGTGAGTTCTGGGGCTTAAGTGTATCTGTGCAGGATAGGTGGTTTCACGAGTGCGAGTAGAGTTCAGTGCCCTGTTTATGTTATCGATATCAGGAAGGGCGTGAAGGACAAGGTGAAACACAGCGGCGGCACATAAGCTGCTGTAACCGAAAGTGCCAAGTCGGCCTTTGAGACCTGGTAATTAAGGAAGGCAGGATTGGGTTACGATTGTAGACGGGGCCCGAATGAATTACTATTGGTTTGCTTTGCAGTTTCACTCATTTATTTTAGTAAATAATTTTTGAAATAAGCCAATGAGGTTGCAATCAGGCTTTTAAGGCACGTAATCACAGTCACGGCTGAAGGCCTTTAACGCGAAAAACGGCAATTATTTAAAATTTAACAAATACAGACAGCCAATAATTTTGAAGACAAGCAAATGTGGTCGCAGTCAGTATTTTAAGTCAAGTAGCCACAATCACGGCTGAAGGCCTTTAACTCCCAAAATGGCAATTATTAAAAAAATTTAGCAAACGTACATAAAACACAGACAGCAAATAATTTTTGAAAACAACCCAATGTGGTCCCAATCAGAATTTTAAAGCAAGTAACCACAATCATGGTGGAAGGCCTTTAACGCCCAAAACGGCAATTATTAAAAATATTTAACAATTATACATAAAATACAGACAGCAAATAATTTTTGAAAACAATCCAATGTGTTCGCAATCAGAATTTTAAGGCAAGTAACCACAATCATGGCTGAAGGCCTTTAACGACCAAACTGGACATTATTAAAAAAATTTAACAAACATACATGAAATACAGGCAGTAAATAATTTTTTGAAAACAACCCAAAGTGATCCCAATCAGAATTTTAAAGCAAGTAACCACAATCACCGCTGAAGGCCTTTAACACCAAAATGGAAATTATAAAAAATTTAACAAAAATACTTTCAAACGGCGAAGGGCATCGCAAAAGTTAGTTAAAAAAACAACAGATCACCAAACAGGTGAGACAAATGATGGTAACTTAATAATACAATAAGAAAATAAAACACAAGGACGAGTGACAGACGGTGCTCCAGGAATCGACCTCTGAGTAGGTCACACCAAAAACTCTTTCGCGAGCGAAGAGAAAGGAAGCCAAGAGTTGCATTCAGATCACAAGATGGTAACTGGGGCTAGTGGCTGTCTAACGAGCGACTAATTATAATCTTGGTGAGGCTACCTGACAACCAACAAACCAAAAGCAATATGTAAAATTACGCCAAAGCCGGAACCGGCGGTCTGGGCTCCGCCCGCAGAATACTGTGCTTAGTGTGCCCGGAACAAGAAGGAATGACTCCCACTTAGGTAGAAGAACGCCACCCAACCTACAATCAAGAAGCTGTCAAATTTACACGCCTCACCGGACAGCGGCGGCAAGGTGAGGGAATTTACACTGCCGTTACATACACTAACCCCCAGGGCAAGTAACTGGGGCGTTAGCGGCCACAACACAGAAAAATACCGCTGGTTGAACTTAACAATTTAAGAAGCTGAAAATAGTAAATAGAAGCTCAGGAAGGCTAATCAGATCCGCCTTCCCCAGGTACTCCACTCGCTGCTTCTCGCCTCGGTGACACTACGAGCAGCAGCGCAAACCCAAGCCACTGGAGAATAGCGAGATTTCACAAGGGTTGAGGTTTCTCTACGCAAATTGCAATGTACTCAACTTAAACACGCAGGATCCGGTTTCGACGAGGTCGTGCACCCTCGTGACCACTGCCTTTCGATCCAGCAGTCCATACACGCCGCCAGCGGTCCCGGCGTGTTGCCGCTCTGCGCGGACCTCGCTGTTCCTGCATCTCCAATCGGAATCCACACTCATACCAAAGATAGGGCAGCAGAACTACATATCGATAAGCGCCGCTGCTGCCACTAGCGGACAGGCAACGCTTACGAAACCGAGTGGTGCCAGTGAACACGAGAAGACGAAAAACAACGCAACCATGCCAACTAAACATTACGGTCTGGCAGAAACCTACACACGGCACCAACACGAGCCGCAGCACGGCTCAGCCATTAAGCTTCTACATCTACAACTTCATCTATATCTACATCTACATCTACATCTACATGATTACTCTGCAATTCACATTTAAGTGCTTGGCAGAGGGTTCATCGAACCACAATCATACTATCTCTCTACCATTCCACTCCCGAACAGCGCGCGGGAAAAACGAACACCTAAACCTTTCTGTTCGAGCTCTGATTTCTCTTACTTTATTTTGATGATCATTCCTACCTATGTAGGTTGGGCTCAACAAAATATTTTCGCATTCGGAAGAGAAAGTTGGTGACTGAAATTTCGTAAATAGATCTCGCCGCGACGAAAAACGTCTTTGCTGTAATGACTTCCATCCCAACTCGCGTATCATATCTGCCACACTCTCTCCCCTATTACGTGATAATACAAAACGAGCTGCCCTTTTTTGCACGCTTTCGATGTCCTCCGTCAATCCCACCTGGTAAGGATCCCACACCGCGCAGCAATATTCTAACAGAGGACGAACGAGTGTAGTGTAAGCTGTCTCTTTAGTGGACTTGTTGTATCTTCTAAGTGTCCTGCCAACGAAACGCAACCTTTGGCTCGCCTTCCCCACAATATTATCTATGTGGTCTTTCCAACTGAAGTTGTTCGTAATTTTAACGCCCAGGTACTTAGTTGAATTGACAGCCTCGAGAATTGTACTATTTATCGAGTAATCGAATTCCAACGGATTTCTTTTGGAACTCATGTGGACTACCTCACACTTTTCGTTATTTAGCGTCAACCGCCACCTGGCACGCCATACAGCAATCTTTTCTAAATCGCTTTGCAACTGATACTGGTCTTCGGATGACCTTATTGGCCGGTAAATTACAGCATCATCTGCGAACAACCTAAGAGAACTGCTCAGATTTTCACCCAGGTCATTTATATAGATCAGGAAGAGCAGAGGTCCCAGGACGCTTCCCTGGGGAACACCTGATATCACTTCAGTTTTACTCGATGATTTGCCGTCTATTACTACGAACTGCGACCTTCCTGACAGGAAATCACGAATCCAGTCGCACAACTGAGACGATACCCCGTAGGCCCGCAGCTTGATTAGAAGTCGCTTGTGAGGAACGGTGTCAAAAGCTTTCCGGAAATCTAGAAATACGGAATCAACTTGAGATCCATTACTTCGTGGCCATAGCGCCCATTACTTCGTGCGAATAAAGAGCTAGCTGCGTTGCACAAGAACGATGTTTTCTGAAACCATGCTGATTACGTATCAACATACAAATTCCGCAAGCCACAGTATGTTGTGTGGTTGAGAGTACTCTGTACCACTACTAGTCGTTTTCTTTCCTCTAAGTCTGCAGGCTTTCCTGGACGTTATCACTGAAGCTACGATTTTAACATCAGTTTCCCTTTCTGTTCCACTCGCAAATAGAACTAGGAAAAGCGACTGTCTATATGCCTCCGTATTAGCCTTAACTCCTCTTACGTTGTCTTCGCGGTCCTTATGCCAAATGAACGTTGGCAGCAGGAGAATCATTCTGCTGTCAGCTTCAAGTGCTGGTTCTCTAAATTTTCTCAATAATGTTACTCGAAAAAACGTCGCCTTCCCTTAGGAGATTCCCGTTAGAGTTGCTGAAGTATCTCCGTAACACTTTCGTATAGTTCTAACCTACCAGTAACAAATCTAGCAGCCTGTCTTTGAGTTGTTTTAATGTCTTGCTTTAATGCGAGCTGGTGCGACTACCAAACACTCGATCAGTACTCAAGAATAGGTTGGACTAGCGTCTTATATGCGATCTCCTTTACAGACGAACCACACTACCTTAAAATTCTCCCAGTAAAGCGAAGTCGACCAGTTTCCTTCCTGACCACAATCCTCGCATACTCCTTCCATTTCATATTGCTTTGCAGCGTTACGCTCAGATACTTAAAAAACTTGATTGTGTCAAGCAGGGCATTACCAATGCGCTATCTGAACATTAAGCATTTGTTTTTTCCTTGTCATCCGCATTAACTTCCTTTTGTTTCTACCTTCATCACACTAACTAGAAATTTTGTCTAAGTCATCATTTATCCTCCTATAGTACCTCAACTTCGATAACATCCCGTACAGAACAGCATCATCAGCAAATAACCGTACACTGCTGTGCACCTTGCCCGCCAGATCATTTAAGTACACAGATAATAACAGCGGTCCTACCACCCTACTTTGGGGCATTCCTGACGATACCCTTGTCTCTGATGAACATTCGCCGTCGAGGACAACATACTGGGTTCTATTTCTCAAGAAGTCTTCCAGCCACACACATATCTGGGAACCTATTCCACACACTCGTACCTTCGTTAACAGTCTGCAGTGGGACACCGTGTCAAATAATTTCCGGAAATCTAGAGATATGAAATCCAACTATTGCCCTTCTTCCATAGTTCGCAGTACATCATGTGAGAAAAGGGCAATCTAAGTTTCACACGAGTAATGCTTTCTAAAACAGTGCTGATTCGTGAACTAAGCTTCTCGGTCTCAAGAAAATTTAATATATTCGAACTCAGGGTATGTCAAATTATCCTGCAGCAAACCGATGTTAGATATTGGTCTGTAATTTTGGGAGTCCGTTCTTCTTACCTCACCAAAGCTTAACGCCTACCACTACTACATGAGGTCCTACGTAGAGGTTTGGAATATAACACAGGACATTGGTCCAAAATCCGGTGAACCACAACATTACGCATTCCCGTTGCTCCCCCACCCCTTCTTGTTTTCTTTTTTTATAATCATCATGAGTCACTGGTTTGATGCAACCTGCCACGTCTTCCTTTCTTGCGCCAACCTCAGAGCAGTACTTGCACACATCGGCTTCCATTATTGTATATAGAATAAAAACCAAACAACAGCCGTATTTAACTCAGTTTTTATTTATTTTTCTTTAAGCCACCAGGTTCGTCCCTTCACTGGTGCTATCCTCAGGCCCCTGTACATTAGGATATCAACAAGTATATTACTGTATGGTGTGTAGCACAAGATAATAATACAGATACACTATGTGACAGAAAGTATCTGGACACCTGGCTCAGAATGACTTACAAGTTCGTGGCGCACTCCATTGGTAATGCTGGAATTCAATATGGTGTTCGCACACTGTTAGCCTTGATGACAGCTTCCACTCTGGCAGGCATTCGTTCAATCAAGTGCTGGAAGGTTTCTTGGGGATTGGCAGCCCATTCTTCACGGAGTGCTGCACTGAGGAGAGGTATCGGTGTCGGTCGGTGAGGCTGCATGACGTCGGCGTTCCAAAACATCCCAAAGGTGTTCTATAGGACTCAGGTCAGGACTCTGTGCAGGCCAGTCCATTACAGGGATGTTATTGTCGTGTAACCACTCAGCCACAGGCCGTGCATTATGAACAGGTGCTCGATCATGTTGAAAGACGCAATCGCCAACGTCGAATTGCTCTTCAACAGTGGGAAGCAAGAAGTTGCTTAAAATGTCAATGTAGGCCTTGCTGTGATAGTGCCACGCAAAACAACAAGGCGTGAAAGCCCCCTCCATGAAAAATACGACCACACCACTACACTACCGCCTCCGAATTTTACCGTTGGCACTGCACATGCTGGCACATGACGTAAACCGTGCATTCGCCATACCCACACTCTGTCATTGGATTGCCACATTGTGTACCGTGATTCGTCACTCCAAACAGATGAGTCACGTTTCAAATCGTATCAAGCGGATGGACGTGTGCGTATATGGAGACAATCTCATGAATCCATGGACCCTGCATGTCAGCAGCGGACTGTTCTAGCTGGAGGAGGAGGAGACTAGGGTTTAACGTCCCGTCGAGAACGAGGTCATTAGCGACGGAGCACGAGCTCGGCTTAGGGAAGGATGGAGAAGGAAATCGGCTGTGCCCTCCGAAAGGAACCATCCCGGCATGTTAAAGCTGGTGGAGGCTCTGTAATAGTGTGGGGCGTGTGCAGTTAGAATGATCTTGGCCCTGTGATGCGTCTATATACGGCTCTGACCGGTGACACGTACGTAAGCATCCTGTCTGATCACCTGCATCCATTCATGTCCGTTGTGCATTGCGACGGACTTGGGCAATTCTAGAACTGGTTCACAGTGGCTCCAGGAACACTCTTCTGAGATCAAACACTTCCCGCTGGCCACCAACTCCTCAGACATAAGCATTATGGAGTGTATCTGGCATACCTTGCAACCTGCTGTTCAGAAGAGATCTCCACCTCCTTGTAATCTTGCGGATTTATGGACAGCCCTGCAGGATTCATGGTGTCAGTTCCCTCCAGCAGTACTTCAGACATTAGTCGAGTCCATTCCACGACGTATTGCGGAACTTCTGCATGCTCGTGGTGGCCCTACACGATATTAGGCAGGTGTACCAGTTTCTTTCGCTCTTCAGTCTATCGCCCTTTGAATTATGTGCCATTCATGAAAATAACTGAAATAGCAGCCATACTAACAAAGAAAGCGTACTCAGCGACAAACATAATAGTCCCCTTGTTGTTATGCGACGGACGGTATATGATGAACTAGCTTGGAGCCACTCGTAAAACTGAACGCCATATAACTTTGTACCAGACGAACAGTGATACGCTACGCATACTTTTAACATCGAGCAATCTGAACGAACCGGAAAACATATATTAAGGCCTTCCTAACGGGAAGCTTCAGACATCATACCAGCCAGAGAGAAAAATTACTTAAAACACATTGTTACAGTGTTGTAAGATGATTTCTCTTGGCAAATACAAAATGACATACAAGTTACATGGTTTGTAGAAACAAAGATGAAAATGAATCCAGGCAGAAACTTCATCTACGAAATTTACACTTGAAAGAACGGAGGTTTGGGGAAGGAAAAGGATAAAGGAACATGGGGTGGGGGATGGGTAGATAAGAACCAATGAAAGTATACGAAGCATATACATACCGTTACAGAGCCATGATGGTACAAAAAGGAACGAAGTCTGTGAGTATAAAAGGGCAAATTAGTGAATGCGAAAAAATGCTTTGTCAGAGTAAATACTAAATCTGAACAAGCGAGAGCTATTTTTTACATAAACAGACCCAGGTGGTGAAGCAAGATCAAATAAAAAAGAAGCGTCATACAGCATGAAACCTAACCTAAAAATCATAGGATCTTCTGAATAATAAAAGGGATAAAGCAAGTGGATTAAGAGCAAAGGTTAGGAATGAAGAAGCACTGGACTGTATATGCCACGTGTCTCTGTTATCAAGTAACACTACCTAACAGTTCTCTCTATAAAAATAACCACAGAAAACTTCCTGACCATCATCAATTTAAACCTCTATAAGTCATAACACTAGCAATATGGTAAGTATAAGCCTTCCACATTGTGTATGGAGAGATAAAAATCATCCATCCACGAAATATACCGTATATGGAAATTAAATCTATACAGACATCATAAACCTGCATTTGATTGCTCACGTCTCAGCTCATTTTTTTTGTAGTTGTCATCATTATATGTCTTTTATGTGTAATGTGTTAGTTTATTGATGTCAACCAGTATGTGAACGTGTTCTGTTACAGTGTGGTTTGTGTTCGCAATTAACTTTTTATATTCCTTTATGTTACAATTTGTATGGTGTAGCGACCTTTGCCTGCCTTGATTGGTATCTGTGTTATTATCTTGTATCATACACCAGATACAAACTACACTGTATACTTGTTAATTTTCTAATGTACAGGGGCCTGAAGATGGCCCTAGCGAAATGCCGAACCTGATAACCTAAGGAAATATAAATAATAACTGACTGAAATAAGGCTGTTGTTTTGTTTTTGTTCTACAAAGTGTCTGATCAGCCGTTGTCCCAGATCCATGGTGCATCCAAGGAGATCTTTAATTATTTATTGGTTATATCCGAATCTTTGACTTCTCCCACAGTTTTAACCCTGTACAGTTCCTTTCACTGTAATGTACTATTCGAAAACAAGAGAACATCCTTCTCCAGTCGGTTTTCTCACTGATTTCCTCATATTTCTTTCCTTGACGATTCAGAGAGAACATCCTCTTTCCGTATGAGTCCACCTGATTTTCAACCTCCTTCTGTAGTATCATTTCTCGAACACTTCGCTTCTCTTATTTCCGCTTTTCCCACAGTCCATAACAATTTCATAAAACGCTTCGCTCCAAATGTACGTTCTCAGCAATTTCTTCGCGAAACTAAAGCTGATGTTTGATACTAGTAGACTATTTTTGACCGTGAGAGTCCTATTTGCATGTGCTAGTCTTATTTTTATGTCCTCCTTGGGCCGTCCGTCATGAGTTATTTTGCCCTCTTAACTTCGTCTACTTTGTGGTCCCCAACTTCCATGTTAAGTTTATCGCTAATCTAATTCCATCGCTCCTCATTACTTTCGTCTTACTTAGATTTACTCTTCCGAAGCTCTGCCAAAGTCTGACGCTGACGTTGGATTCATTATTTTTTCGAAATCGTCTCTCATTTCTACATTTATCACTTCAGCAGAATGTTTTTTCCTCCTCGTCTTCCGTTTTCGTCTTCGATGTACTCGTTCCCCCTAACTGCCTTCTCTTCTGCGTGTAACAGTTTTATATCTTTTGCAGTCTTAATGTTCATGCCTTTGCTTTTATTTGTAATTTCAACAAACGTTTTGACTACATGCTAAACCTGTCATACCGCAACAATTTCCTTCTCGATTTACACACCTTTTAAATTGTTCACGAGGTATAATTTGATGAGATGGCGGTAGGTAGTGTGGGACAAGATTAACTAGAAACACCCGCCAGCTAGCTCGTTACGTGCACATATAACAGAAGGCAGTTTATTGGTGGATTATCAATTACACTCCTACTAAAAGCAATATGTGCAAGTAATGCAGCCAAACGATTTCGATTAGTATTTCATTCTGAAAGACATAATTTAGAACGAGTGCCTTTCCACGTTCATCTCAAAACCACTTGCTTTTTTACAGACTTTCAGTTACGCTTTGCTCTTTCTGCTAGCACAAGATATCGTTCAGGACTCTCTTAAGGCCCCCATGTATAATCAAACTTCGTCAAGCTTTACTATGTTTGTCAAATTTTTGACGGTGTACGGTGTTGTTTGGCGTGTTGGACGTGTCTGGGAGATGTCATGACTGACGGCGGATTTGCCAAGTGGCGGACGCTGTTTGTGTTGATATTTCGCAGCGCTTGTTTAGCGAAAATGAGTTTCATTACAGTTTATTTCACTGCATTGTGAGATTCCGGAAGTGAGGAAACTATGAAATGGGTTAGAAACAAAACAGCACTAGCAGTTACCGAAATGGTAGAGGTAGTGCGTCTTTCCCTGTCATATATTGCTCATGAAGAGGTTATTGTATGTATTGTATTGTATGTTAACCGGGGACCTAGAAACGACGGAGAGGCTGCGTTAGACCGCTCGGCCAACCGGGTGGGCTATGAAGAGGTTAAGAAGAAAATCAATGCTCTACGCTCGACAACATACAAGCGTGAGCGCAACAAAACAAAACAAAAAATCTAAACTTAGGTGTTCTGCGACGGACGATGTATATTTTACCACGTTGCGGTATTTTAATGAACTCTCATTAGAGGACCAAATAGAAAATAAATTTTCACATACTTGCGTATTCTTTTTGAATGTGACTAAATAACTCAGTTATAAAGTCTGACTGTCAATTCGGAGGTTCTGAGTGTAATATTTACATGGGCTTATTTCTCTTTCAATTTCAACGATTCCCTTGACTGGTGTCTTGTTTTCCTTTTCTTCCTTATACACAATGTTAAATCAATGCTTTGTCTGCATTGGTAGCTATTCCCATGGTGTCCTCGTACTTTGCGCCACGAATAGCGTCTGCTTCAAAAGTGCGGTTAAATTAACAGACTTTGTGTACAAACATGAGTGACAAACCCATGGATAGAGAAGGGCGAATTTGACAAACAAGATTCATTGTTTACCGAGACATTTTGGGCGAAATAAGGGATTTGACAGGTTTTTAGCAAATGCGATGGAACGCAGCAAAATACGTTTCCGTCTCCATCATATTTCGCTGAACAAGTTTGCTTGTTCTTCTCCATCGTGCGTGTTCGTCAACCGGGATAGATGCTCCTCCGTAGCGTCCGTCGCGCTGAGCTGGATGACACCCCAAGTGGTATTGCAGTAATGTTGACTTGGGAGAGAGTGGGAGTATTTGACCACAATCACTCGCACACTGGAAGATTGCAGTATTTAGATAGGCCTTGCATTCGCGTTCATTTAATTGGCAACCAAAATATGTCGCACCGCGTTCCTGAGCTATTATGTGAAAATCTCATATACAGAATGTCATGAGATTATCAAAATTCTGTTTTATTCAGAACACATGGTGTTCTGTCATCATATTAGACATCTGAAAATTCAGATGACATACGAGTAACATTTCGTACTCATTTCCAAGTCTTTAGAAGAGTTAGAATATTATTGCTTTGCAGAACTGAGATGTTGTAACGGAGGGAGTGTTAACTGTGCTTACTCGATATTCATCCATCGCCATTCTGGCAAAAACGTATAACTTTCCCAATGGTAAATTATTATTCCTTCCTTGCATTTAAATCTCGTGAATCATCAACTTGTTCCTGAAATCATCCATTTCAACCACGTGTTTCTGCGTCCATGTCGGAACTTATACATACAATCATATTCACAAAAAAAACACCTCGAACGACCAGAGATAATACGTTCATGTTCACAGGTCATGTAAATTAGTATGTTCTGCAGAAATTTCAACTCGGTTCAGCATGTATCCTGTTGCCTAGAAGGCACAGGTTCCGCAATGGATCCTGATAACTTTTTGCATGTGTGAAGGCATCGACATGTATAAGGCACAAACGGCGTCCTGCGGTATAGCCATCCATACTGCATTCACCTGGGTTCAAAGTTCATCTGTGGTGGTTCGCATTGCGTGACAGCGCTGCAAGTGTGGTTTCACCATATCTCACACATTTTCGATTGGCGACAAGTCTGGTGATCTGGCGGGACAGGGCGAAAGGCTGACATCCTCTGACAACAAGAAGGCACGTGTTCTTGCTGCAACATACGGGTGTGCGTTGTCTTGCTGAAGAATGGCACCTGGGGTGTCGTGCAGGAAGGGTTTGGCTACGGGTCGCAGGTCAGATTGGTCATAGTGCCCTGGATATGCACCAGCTGTGATTTGTGGCTGCACCCAATAACACTCCACACCATAAGGCCTCGAGTTGGTGTTGTATGTCTTCTGCGATTGCAGTCACTGTGATGCCGCTCCCCCTGTATGCGGCGAACCACATTGCAGCCATCATTTTCAAAGAATCAGAATCTGGATTCGTCTGAAAACGCTATCTGATGCCATGCCTGCCCCCCCCCCCCCCCCCCAAGCGACGTCCTTCCATACACCATTGCCGTGTAACATGTTTCTGCACATTCGTCAAAGTTAGGCGGAGAAATGGACGACGCGCACATAACATATGCCGTAATAAGCAGCGACAGATTGTCGCCCCTTATCCCATTCGGATGAGGCGTCTGTGGTGTCACCGCCAGACACCACACTTGCTAGGTGGTAGCCTTTAAATCGGCCGCGGTCCGTTAGTATACGTCGGACCCGCGTGTCGCCACTGTCAGTGATTGCAGACCGAGCGCCACCACACGGCAGGTCTAGAGAAACGTTCTAGCACTCGCCCCAGTTGTACAGCCGACTTAGACAGAGATGGATCACTGACAACTACGCTCTCATTTGCCGAGACGATAGTTAGCATAGCCTTCAGCTACGTCATTTGCTACGACCTAGCAAGGCGCCATAGCATTTGATATTGAGCTTATAACATGTACCGTCAAGAGCGATGTACACCAATTGTGGATTAAAGTTAGGTATTATATCAACTACGTACTTTATTTGCTACTATTAATTCCCTTAACTGTTTCAGACCTCGCGCCAGCCTGCGTGAGCTTAAGCGCGTGCTTTTCGGCTTTCTCTCATTGTGACTTGGCTGTCTTGCCAAGTCACAACAGCGTCAGTTCTACCGATGGTGGTCTGGGTGCTGCGTCCTGACCCATCTCTTCGTGTTCTACGGCCTTCTGTGAGCCATTCTGCACACACCGATTGCACTGCCGAAACACTTCGACCCACGCGAGCAGCATTTTCCCGGACGGATGCATCACATTCTCTCATGCCAATAAATCGCCATCTTTCAAGCTCATTGATTTGACGGTACCGTTTGCGCATACGTCTGCGAGGCATCCTGCACGTCCGCTCAAGTCACACTGATCCATTTACCTTCGGTTCATAGCGACAACGAGAGCCGCTGGCATACTTTACCGATAGGTGGCGTTGCTCCGCGATATCGATGTTGACCTTGAAGCCGTGGGCCGACATGAATCAAATGCTAATCGTTTTTGCAGAACATAGTAATTTACATGTCCTATGAATATGAACGTCCTATTTCTGGTCTTTCAAGGTTTTTTTTATTTTTTGTGAACATGAATGTACTTTCAAGGAATGGTGTGATTCTTACTTTTGCTTGTATTCATTGTTACACTGCACATGCATTCTCTACTTTTCTTTTATGTTATAAAAAACTTTCAGCAGAAAAAGGTGAGTCATAGCATATGCTGGTACCACGAGCTCTTCGAATGCTGAAACTACCTGACTGCTGACTATTGCATTCTCCATGCAGGCTAAAGGTTATACGTTATAAGTGTAGTAAGTAACAGCTGGCAAAGACATTTTCCCATGCAGTAATCGTACCTATAACGAGCGATTCAAATACTTGTGGGATGTTTCGTAGGTTATTGTGTCTTCCTCGCTGCTTCCGAGTAACCTCCCACTTCTTGTTGGTCCTTGCATGGAATCTCTTCCGTCTATCGTTAATTTAAAGATCAGATCGTTTTTTCCATGGGTCAGGTTCACTTTCTGGGGGTGAAGTTTAGGTCATATAATGTGTTCAACACTTTGCACGAACAGCTGCAATTTTGAAGATAAGTGAGCGCGCCCTTCAAGTTCTATCAGTGTATTACCCACCTCAGTATGGGGTGACGAACATCCTGTTGTTAGTACCAGCAAACTACCGATTCTTTAAAGAATCGAACTCACTTGTGTAAAACAGCTTCAAACGACCAAGTACTTTATAAATGAGCTAATGTGTTAAATAGTTCCCAATAAACATATAAGTCAAAAAGCTTAGAAGAGGCTCGAAATTATGCTTAAAGGTTATTGGGAGTCGCTAAGTGCTCTCATTATGAAACACTGGATGAATATAGTCTGAGTAATTTGCGCCCCATTTTCAGCAAGATCAAATTTTCTCAATCATGTTTCAGTCATGTTTATGACGTCGTACCTCCTGAACTGTCTCTTGTATAACGATAAAAAGTTGCGAGCACATTCAGTGATAGTGCCTATATGTTATAACTGCCAATTCTGCCAAGTTACGGGGTGACTCCCGATTTTGCGCTTTTTCTCCTGCCTCCACGTTATTCCATTATTTCTCTCGATTTTAAGCTAATTATCGTCAATCCTAATACATTCGTTGTGAAAAATCGCCGATTTTTTCCCCTAATTTTCAAATGGTTCAAATGCCTCTGAGCACTATGGGACTTAACATCTGAGGTCATCAGTCGCCTAGAACTTAGAACTACTTTAACCTAAACTAACTTAAGGACATCACAAACATCCATGCCCGTGGCAGGATTCGAATCTGCGACCGTAGCGGTCGCTCGGTTCCAGACTGTAGCGCCTAGAACCGTACGGCCACCCCGGTCAGCCCCCTAATGTTCGAAAGTCTTTCGCTCATTGGTCGATTTTTAATCGATATACGTGTCTGTAAGAAAATCGCCTGCGATGATTGTTTTTCCTCAATCCCGTGTATTTTGTATAATGTATACTCGTATCGTTCAGCATTGAGCTCTGTGTGGCCTAGAGTTTGTTTGTTGTCATTAAACTTAAGTGAAGTGGCTTACTGATCAATGCTTTTATAATCGGTATAAATCTTTAGAATGGATAGGTCAATGTTATTTTGTTACGAGAATCCCTGAAAGGCTTTTGTGTATGGGCTTATTTCACGTGTATCTTAATCGTCATATTCATAGTATACGTAATATTAAAAAAGTTGAAAGTAAGAAGATTAAAACTTTTGGTCGATCTCTTATTAGGTAAGTAAATGGTAGGTTAACTGTCTTCTATTGCGTGTTTGTGTGCATCACACTTCAGTCCGCTATATGTAAGTGGTTGGCTTTCCCTTAGTTTATGACTCGACGTTTTGGGTAGTTCTGGTATCTCCATTTACGATTTTATAGCCGTTAATACAGGCTTGCGACGTCGTAGGGAAAGACACGCATCAGCTGTCTCGAGATTCCTTGATTTTTTAAAAATGAATCTCCCGATTTTTTGTTTTTGAAAGTTGGCAGGTATTGAGATACGGTCTGCAAAGTGTGTTGCGCAATACAGTTGGTAGTAAAGAAGTAAGAAATGAAAATGCTACACCTGAAGTTTTACTGCCCCCCTTTTTAAGCAGAAGCTGGTTTTTCACATATCTAAATGTCTCTGACGCCATGGCTCCTGAACTATATGTCTATAACGACATAATTTTGCAGATACATTCGGCGGTATATGTGGGTATGTCTGATGTAGAAGTTTTACTGCATGAACAGCGAAAATGTAGTAAGCGATAAACTTTTTTGCTCAAGTGCGGATATTTGCACGCAGTCCGTTACTCTGCCTCGATGAAAACACACCGTTTCTTAACAGTAATACTTTTTCATTATGTATACTTTTAGTTTAAGATTATACCTCTTACTGAGTGGTTTATGACAGCATTTTAAATTTTTAAATTTGCTCAATAATTACGCGAGATATTGAAAATCAGATTTCTGTTGCCCCGAAAGCCGTTAGATGGGTTCCCTGCAACTGGAATTGGGTATTGTGGCAGTCACTTAGTACTTAATTCACACTGTTCAAGGACGAAGCCCCTTTTTCCAGTCGTGATGGTCTTTACAATTGCTGCAAAAGTAATAATGAGGCAATTCCACTTTCCATGCTCATCACAGATCACCAGTAAAGATGTTCCATCGTGTGGGCTATAATTGTACAAGGTCATGAAGTAGCACCTTATTTGTCGCCAATCCGTTTGAATGGTGCCAGTTACTTGGTATTAAATTAGGATATAGTGCCACAGCCGCTGGAGACGGAATCGCTTGTTCTCGGCGAGCGGACACGGTTTCGACACGGTGGTGAAACACCTTGCTTCTGTATTGATGTCCGTGAACAGCTGAGCGACACAAACCAACATCGTTAGTTTGGAAAGGGTGTCTTGTCCCTTGGCCAGCAAGACCGCCCCATCTGACACGTATGGATTGTTTTTCCGTCAAGTTGGTGCATGAAACATTAGTAGAAACTGAGGAGAACTGCCTGTCTCTTGTACGTCTAGACTCATCAGAGAGGGTGGTGCTGTGGCAGGATAGTTCTTCCGGCCTCTGTTGGAACAGCGACTTTACCCATAAATGTGAGTGAAAGCCGGCGCTCAATGCTAAATGAATTAACCAACACCCTAACGGAAGCAACATCGCTATTAATGTTTACCCATCACAAACTTCTATTCAATCTCTGGTAGCATACGTACTAGTTGGTTGGTTGGTTGTTTTGGGGAAGGTGACCAGACAGCGAGGTCATCGGTCTCATCGGATTAGGGAAGGACGGGGAAGGAAGTCGGCCGTGCCCTTTGAAAGGAACCATCCCGGCATTTGCCTGGAGAGATTTAGGGAAATCACGGAAAACCTAAATCAGGATGGCCGGACGCGGGATTGAACCGTCGTCCTCCCGAATGCGAGTCCAGTGTCTAACCACTGCGCCACCTCGCTCGGTTCAAAAATGGCTCTGAGCACTATGGGACTTAACATCTTAGGTCATCAGTCCCCTAGAACTTAGAACTACTTAAACCTAACTAACCTAAGCACATCACACACATCCATGCCCGAGGCAGGATTCGAACCTGCGACCGTAGCAGTCGCGCGGTTCCGGACTGAGCGCCTAGAACCGCGAGACCACCGCGGCCGGCACCTCGCTCGGTCATACGTACTACGGACGTTCAGTAAGTAATGAGTAATGCAAATCATTTTTTTTTCTGAATTCGGAGTGGTTTTATTCAGGATTCCAATAGACAGTGCTATTTGCCATTCTTTTGGCTACAAAACCCTATTTTTCAACAATCTCTTTCCGTTAGGACGTTCAAACTGCACGGTTGGCAGCGGAGCATGAAGGAAATTAGTATGCGCATTGTGTTTGGTTTAGCGACGAAGTCAATTTTCATTTGGATGGGTTCAAATGGTTGAACAATGGATCTGAGCACAATGGGACTTAACTTCTGAGGTCATCAGTCCCCTAGAACTTAGAACTACTTAAACCTAACTAACCTAAGGACATCACACACGTCCATGGCCGAGGTAGGCTTCGAACCTGCGACCGTATCGGTCACGCAGTTCCAGACTGTAGCGCCTAGAACCGCTCGGTCACCCCAGCCGGCTGGATGGGTTCGTCAATAAGCAAAATTAGCGTATTTTGGGTATTGCGAATCCGCATTTCACGGTGGAGAAGTCTCTTCACCCGGGTAAATGTGAGGTTTGGAATGTCCAGTCACGGAATAGTTGGTCCGATATTCCTTGCTGGCGCGGTGGCTACCGAACGGTACGAGACGGTTTTGAGGATGATTTTATCCACATTATTCAAAGCTACCCTGCTTTCGACAAGATGTGGTTCATGCAAGACGGAGCTCGACCCCATCGAAGTAGGAGAGTGTTCGATGTCCTGGAGCAGCACTTTGGAGACGGCATTCTGGCTCTGCGATATCCAGAGGCCACTGGCATGGGCCTCGAATGGCCGCCATTTTCTTCGGATATGGACACATGCGACTCCTTTTTGTGGGCCTATATTAAAGGCAAGATGTACAGCAATAATCCCAAAACCATTGTTGTGCTGGAAACAGCCATTCAGGAGATCATCGACAGCATCAGTGTTCCGACACTTCAGCGGGTCATGCAGAATTTCGCTATTCGTCTGCGCCACGTCATCGCCACCGATGGCAGGCATATTGAACATGCCATAACCGTAGTGACGTTTGCATGTTGAACAAAATGGGTGCACGCCGTAGTTTGTAACTAATTTAAGTTTTTTTCATATTGTACAATAATTGTCCGCATGGTACCACTCTAGTGGACGATGTCGGAGCCAACGTCTTGCTGCATCAATAACCCCCACATCATCCATGTACTGCTTCACGTGGAGTTCACCCTTCATGCTAGTCGTAAGGTGCGAGGCCCGGACTGTAGAGTAGACGAGGACGAACAGTCCAATCAACATTTGTGATCTCCTCACGGGTGCGCAGACACGTGTGAGGGCCGGCTGGTGTGGCCGTGCGGTTCTAGGCGCGTCAGTCTGGAACCGCGAGACCGCTACGGTCGCAGGTTCGAATCCTGCCTCGGGCATGGATGTGTGTGATGTCCTTAGGTTAGTTAGGTTTAAGTAGTTCTAAGTTCTAGGGGATTGATGACCTCAGATGTTAAGTCCCATAGTGCTTAGAGCCATTAAGAAAAACAAAAAGAGTTTATCGTTGCGCCATGAGGGAGGTCATGAAATAGAGTAACCCCTACAGAGTCCCAGAGACCGTCACCCTGACTTTATCGGCTGAGGGGCAGCTTTGAACTTTTTCTTCGGAGGAGAGGTCGTGTTGCTCCACTCCATCGATTGTAATTTTGCTTCCGCTTCGAAGTCATGAACCGATGTTTCATCACCTGTGATGATGTTCGACAAAAAATTGTTACGATCAGGCTCGAACCTGGCAAGCAATTGCGCACAGATGATTCTGTGTCGCTCTTTATGTCCTCACATTAGGTAGTGAGGAACCTAGCGGTCACACACCTTTGAGTATCCCAACTGGTAGGCGAGTGCGTCAGCACATCCTGTTGTGCAGCGAGGTGTTTCATTGTGATTCATCGATCACCTCGAATGAGTGTGTCAACACGTTCTATCATTGCACGACTCACAGGTGTGTGCGGCCGGCCAGCACGCGGGAGATTGACAGATTTGAGCGACTTTGTTGCGATAATGACAGACGCCTCGTCCAGAGGTTTCCCGTGCTTTTGTTCACTGACAATTTTCCGTAGTTATCATTCTAGCGCCTATGAATATCTGCTATGCTGTGGTTTTCCGCTTAAAGAAACACAGTGACAGCTCTCTCTGCCGCTACGTCCCATAACATACTCCGCATTTTTTTACCGAAATGGGCCGAGAAAAAATGTGTTACATTACGAATCCTGTCAGTTAACCAAAGTCTTTTGAAGAAACCAGGGTATCACGTTCTCTCGTAGTCCCGTTTTGTATGGTTTTGATACCTGATTTGAAGTAAGTTCTCACTTCATGTTCTATCACAAATTTACAAAAATATTGGTTTATCTTACTTAATTGAGTTGAAAGGGCGGTTAATGGCTCTGAGCACTATGGGACTTAACATCTATGGTCATCAGTCCCCTAGAACTTACAACTACTTAAACCTAACTAACCTAAGGACATCACACAACACCCAGCCATCACGAGGAAAGGGCGGTTACTTAGCAAATATTACCACGTCGAGTAATGCTTCCGCGGAGGGTGTCTCCAGGAATGGCGTATAGGCGGCCACAATGGTCAGCCAGGGGCCAATACAACCGCCGAGAACTAAAAGTTATCTGTTCCACTTTTACTGTTATTCATGCCAACAAATATTGAACGTAACTATAACAAACGACGATTCATTGTAATCAATAATAATATTCCTAATTAACAATAAAGGTAATAATTACCCAACATTAATAAATAATAATTTTTATTAAGTAACAGAACAGTTAATTTTTCCACACATCAATGGTGTACACATATAAGGGCAAAGAGGCAGTCGGTCATATGTTCCCTGTGACATGGAGAGACCAACACAGTCAGCGAAGAACGACATACACTCCTGGAAATGGAAAAAAGAACACATTGACACCGGTGTGTCAGACCCACCATACTTGCTCCGGACACTGCGAGAGGGCTGTACAAGCAATGATCACACGCACGGCACAGCGGACACACCAGGAACCGCGGTGTTGGCTGTCGAATGGCGCTAGCTGCGCAGCATTTGTGCACCGCCGCCGTCAGTGTCAGCCAGTTTGCCGTGGCATACGGAGCTCCATCGCAGACTTTAACACTGGTAGCATGCCGTGACAGCGTGGACGTGAACCGTATGTGCAGTTGACGGACTTTGAGCGAGGGCGTATAGTGGGCATGCGGGAGGCCGGGTGGACGTACCCCCGAATTGCTCAACACGTGGGGCGTGAGGTCTCCACAGTACATCGATGTTGTCGCCAGTGGTCGGCGGAAGGTGCACGTGCCTGTCGACCTGGGACCGGACCGCAGCGACGCACGGATGCACGCCAAGACCGTAGGATACTACGCAGTGCCGTAGGGGACCGCACCGCCACTTCCCAGCAAATTAGGGACACTGTTGCTCCTGGGGTATCGGCGAGGACCATTCGCAACCGTCTCCATGAAGCTGGGCTACGGTCCCGCACACCGTTAGGCCGTCTTCCGCTCACGCCCCAACATCGTGCAGCCCGCCTCCAGTGGTGTCGCGACAGGCGTGAATGGAGGGACGAATGGAGACGTGTCGTCTTCAGCGATGAGAGTCGCTTCTGCCTTGGTGCCAATGATGGTCGTATGCGTGTTTGGCGCCGTGCAGGTGAGCGCCACAATCAGGACTGCATACGACCGAGGCACACAGGGCCAACACCCGGCATCATGGTGTGGGGAGCGATCTCCTACACTGGCCGTACACCACTGGTGATCGTCGAGGGGACACTGAATAGTGCACGGTACATCCAAACCGTCATCGAACCCATCGTTCTACCATTCCTAGACCGGCAAGGGAACTTGCTGTTCCAACAGGACAATGCACGTCCGCATGTATCCCGTGCCACCCAACGTGCTCTAGAAGGTCAACTACCCTGGCCAGCAAGATCTCCGGATCTGTCCCCCATTGAGCATGTTTGGGACTGGATGAAGCGTCGTCTCACGCGGTCTGCACGTCCAGCACGAACGCTGGTCCAACTGAGGCGCCAGGTGGAAATGGCATGGCAAGCCGTTCCACAGGACTACATCCAGCATCTCTACGATCGTCTCCATGGGAGAATAGCAGCCTGCATTGCTGCGAAAGGTGGATATACACTGTACTAGTGCCGACATTGTGCATGCTCTGTTGCCTGTGTCTATGTGCCTGTGGTTCTGTCAGTGTGATCATGTGATGTATCTGACCCCAGGAATGTGTCAATAAAGTTTCCCCTTCCTGGGACAATGAATTCACGGTGTTCTTATTTCAATTGCCAGGAGTGTAGCTTTCAAAACTGCTGCGACCTCCTATCGACTTCTAAGGTATAGATTGAGGAGATGACTTTAGAAGGAAAATCCACGTGATGCTGACAACAAGAAGGTATTTGGAGTTTTTCAGTGTGTGTGTTTACCTCAAAAAGAGAGAAGGGAATTTATGACCGTCTCCTGTTGTTGGAGAGAAGATTTATCGGCATGACTGTTAACGAACTATGATGCGCAGCATTTGAACTGGCCGAGAGAAATAATCTTTCGCTTAATTTCAATAAGGAGAGTAGAATGGCTGGGAAGCGATGGACTGGTGGTTTGCGGAAAAAGTTTCCAAGACTGAGGTTGAGGTCTACTGACTAGGATGTGCAATGTGGTTCCACAAACAATATGTGGCTATTGATGAGAACGAAGACGATTATTTGTGAGATAACTCTGCTAAAAAAATTTCGAATCACTTTACTTTTTATCGGTAGTAATAATGAATTTGTTCTTGAAAACATCATTATTTTGTGTAATTTTTTTCCTCTCAACACGTAATTTGCGCTGTAATACTATCTTTTGCTCTCAGTGCGGTGTTTCAAAGCTGAAAATGGTTTTCTCAATTCATTTAGCCTTTCTTACTTGTGGTCAATGTGTTTGTCCCGTGGGGCAAACTGGCCTTTTACGTATTTTTTGGGTTATTGATTATTTAGGAACTTTCGTTCTTCCAACGAGAATGAAAAAAAATCGAGCAGATGGGAGAATAGTTTGATTGTACACCCCGAGATTTTAGTGGTCTTAGATCGACTGCATCTTGCTAAAAAAGGAAAAAGACGCACCAAACGTAGGATCACCGTCATGTGCGCTCTTTCCCTGCCTAAGATAACACCTGAATATAATGACAGAGGATGTCGATGAAAATTCAGTTTACGTACAAATCTGATACAAGGAATCCGCAAACATTTATCCACGAATTTCACTGGGGAAAACTGTGTTTCCTCCTCTACCCTTTGTTTAACTGGGACCCTAAACCTTTTGGACACCCTGCATACATTAAGTTTAATGACGATATCACGATAAGGAGCACTGAAAGACCTAAGTCGAAACAAGGCCCCGACAGTAGACATTCCATTAGAACTACTGATAGCCTTGGGAGAGCCAGCCCTGACAAAACACTACAATCTGGTGAGCAAGATGTATGAGACTGGCGAAATACCCTCAGACTTCAAGAAGAATATAATAATTACAAACCCAAAGAAAGCAGGTGCTGACAGATGTGAAAATTACCGAACTAATAGTTTAAGAAGCCACGGCTGCAAAATACTAACACGAATTCTTTACAGACGAATGGAAAAATTGGTAGAAGTAGACCTCTGGGAAGATCAGTTAGGATTCCGTAGAAATGTTGGAACACGTGAGGCAATACTGACCCTACGACTTATCTTAGAGAATAGATTAAGGAAAGGGAAGCCTGCGTTTCTAGCATTTGTAGACGTAGAGAAAGCTTTTGACAATGTTGACTGTAATACTCTGTTTCAAATTCTGAAGGTTGCAGGGGTAAAATACAGGAAGAGAAAGGCTATTTACAATTTGTACAGAAACCACATGGCAGTTATAAGAGTCGAGGGACATGAAAGGGAAGCAGTGGTTGGGAAGGGAGTGAGGCAGGGTTGTAGCCTCTCCCCGATGCTATTCAATCTGTATATTGAACACGCAGTAAAGGAAACAAAAGAAAAATTTGGAGTAGGAATTAAAATCCATGGACAAGAAATAAAAATTTTGAGGTTCGCCGATGACACTGTAATTCTGTCAGAGACATCAAAGGACATGGAAGAGGAACTGAACGGAATGGACAGTGTCTTGAAAGGAGGATATAGGATGAACACCAACAAAAGTAAAAGGAGGATAATGGAATGTAGTCGAATTAAGTCGGGTGATGCTGAGGGAATTAGATTAGGAAATGAGACACTTAAAGTAGTAAACGAGTTTTGCTATTTGGGGATCAAAATAACTGATGATGGTCGAAGTAGAGAGTATATAAACTGTAGAATGGCAATGGCAAGGAAAGCGTTTCTGAAGAAGAGAAATTTGCTAACATCGAGTATAGATTTAAGTGTCAGGAAGTCGTTTCTGAAAGTATTTGTATGGAGTGTAGCCATGTATGGAAGTGAAACATGGACGATAAATAGTTTGGACAAGAAGAGAATAGAAGCTTCCTGGCAAATTAAAACTGTGTGCCGGACCGAGACTCGAACTCGGGACCTTTGCCTTTCACGGGCAAGTGCTCTACCAACTGAGCTACCCAAGCACGACTCACGACCCGTCCCCACAGCTTTACTTCTACCAGTACCTCGTCTCCTACCTTCCAAACTTAACAGAAGCTCTCTTGCGAACCTTGCAGAACTAGAACTCCTGAAAGAAAGGATATTGCGGAGAGATGGCTTAGCCACAGCCTGGGGGAAGGTAGGAGACAAGGTACTGGTAGAAGTAAAGCTGTGAGGACGGGTCGTGAGTCGTACTTGGGTAGCTCAGTTGGTACAGCATTTGCCCGCGAAAGGCAAAGGTCCCGAGTTCGAGTCTAGGTCCGGCATACAGTTTTAATCATCCAGGAAGTTTCATATCAGCGCACACTCCGCTGCAGAGTGAAAATCTCATTCTGGAAACATCCCCCAGGTTGTGGCTAAGCCATGTCTCCGCAATATCATTTCTTTCAGGAGTTCTAGTTCTGCAAGGTTCGCAAGAGAGCTTCTGTTAAGTTTGGAAGGTAGGAGACGAGGTACTGGTAGAAGTAAAGCTGTGAGGACGGGTCGTGAGTCGTGCTTGGGTAGCTCAGTTGGTAGAGCACTTGCCCGCGAAAGGCAAAGGTCCCGAGTTCGAGTCTCGGTCCGGCACACAGTTTTAATCATCCAGGAAGTTTCTATGAGAGCACACTCAGCTGCAGAGTGAAAATCTCATTCAAGAGAATAGAAGCTTTCGAAATGTGGTGCTACAGTAGAATGCTGAAGATTAGATGGGTAGATCACATAACTAATGAAGAGGTATTGAACAGAATTGGGGAGAAGAGGAGTTTGTGGCACAACTTGATCAGAAGAAGGGACTGGTTGGTAGGACATGTTCTGAGGCATCAAGGGATCACAAATTTAGCATTGGAGGGCAGCGTGGAGGGTAAAAATTGTAGAGGGAGACCAAGAGATGAATACACTAAACAGATTCAGAAGGATGTAGGTTGCAGTAGGTACTGGGAGACGAAGAAGCTTGCACAGGATAGAGTAGCATGGAGAGCTGCATCAAACCAGTCTCTGGACTGAAGATAACAACATCAACAATCACGATGAGGCCATCACAATGCGACTGGTCTACACGTATAAAATTATGGGTTACGCAATGAAAGTGAAATGTAAAGACAATGTAGCCGCTGTAATGGAATACAGTACCTTTGTGTAGATCGTAGACTTCCTTCATTGTCAGCTCCAGACGACTTTGGGCCAGGAAGGTCCTTCGAATGTTCCCGAAAGGGAACTGGGGCTCTTCCTGGAAGACGCCCTTGCGGGTCCAGTACTTGAACCTGTTGGCGAACCACAGGTAGGTAGCCGTGAGCGCCACCAGCGCCACAGCCACCAGCTCGGCCAACCACGACTCCAGGAAGACGGCCATTGCGGCGCTACCCACCCGCTGCCAGCAGTACTGAAACACACAATGCGTGCAACGTACAGACTCTATCGGTTTTCATAACGCATGTAAACAAAGCAAATTGCGGAACAAGATTTTTTTATCAATACATAGTATTGCAAACACGATGTTTGTTAGTTATTTACACGTCCCTTAGAGCATGTTGCTGTTGTGGTCTTCCATCCGAAGACTAGTTTGATGCAGCTCTGCGTTCTACTCTATCCTGTGCAAGCCTCTAGATCCCCGAACAACTAATGCAACTTACATCCTTCTGAATCTGCTAACTTCTCTCCAGTATTAACTTGGTGACCCTTTGGTGTCTCAGAGTGTGTCCTATCAACTGAAACCTTCTTCAAATCTGGATGCGTCACGAATTTATTTCCTCCTGTTGTGTACGTAGTTCCGTGTAGTCAGCGCGTACACAACTTTCCCACTAGAGCACGCCCCGCTAAGCACAACAGCGCAGGCGCAGCACTCGTCCGTCTCCGCACTATGAGATGGCGCTGTGTTAGAGGCGGACCAAATTCTGCTTCTGCCGATCCGCGTATTAATATGTAATGCAGCCAATGAGATTGCTGCTAACGTATAACCTTTTCTCCTCGCGGATCACACTCGCGCAGTGATACCTGAACGCGCAAGGTATTATAATGAGTGTACAGACCTCCGATTAGTCAGTCTGCATTAGTCTGCACCAGTCTGTACCAGTCTTCATTAGTCTGCATTAGTCTATAGTCAGGTTTCAGTCTGCGCCTAATAAGATTATCATATTCCAGTACATAGCCATGAAGATAAATGAATAGACACTTTGTCAAGTATCAGAGATATGTGAGAATAAGATTAACGAATCAAGACCGAAGGAACTTCAGATTGTCAATTGTAAATAGCATCCAGAACCAAGTTATTTTTATGCTTGTTATTATTTTAATAAATGTGTGTGAAAATTAATCAAGTTCTGTTTAAAGTTGGTCACCGTCAATCTGCTACTCTAAGCGTGCAAGTAGCATTTCTATCGTCTGACCTAACGGCAGAAGATAAACACGCCACGATATGACCACGAGACACATTGCTGACACTCGCCTACTTCGTTAGAGCGACAAGTCAAATAATCTGATGGTGTGTGTACCGAAGTACGCACACCACACCTCCCCAGTTCTGTTCAGTACCTCCTCGTTAGTTACGTGATCTATCTATCTAACCTTCAACATTCTTCTGTAGCACCACATTTCAAAAGCCTCTATTTTCTTCTTTCCTAAAATGTTTCACTTTTATACATGGGCTGGCCGCGGTGGTCTCGCGTTTCTAGGCGCTCAGTCCGGAACCGCGGGACTGCTACGGTCGCAGGTTCGAATCCTGCCTCGGGCATGGATGTGTGTGATGTCCTTAGGTTAGTTAGGTTTAAGTAGTTCTAAGTTCTAGTTCTAAGTTCTAGGGGACTTATAACACTCCTGTCCGCTGTTACTACTGCACCCTAACCTCAATGCCAGAAACAGGTTGTAACATAAAACTATTTTGTAAAAGCAATTATGGTACAAAGCAGCAGAGCAGTGTTACCCTCTGGGAGGAATTTTGTTAAGTTGACCGTGTTGTACCTAACGAAAGTGGCTTATCGGAAATGAAAGTCAGGATTACGTAAATATCTGAACAGTACCAAACAAAATTTTGCCTACCTGCACTGTTCAACGGATAAAGACAACGGCCGCCAGCCTAACTAGGCAAGAGAATGATTAACATTCTCGTTTAAGAAAGTAGGTATAAGTAAATATAACGGACAAACGCAACCTAGACTTGGCCACACGCGAGTGCAATGAACTCTGACACACATATGTTTTAAGATTGAAGCTAACAACTGGACAGCACAACTATTTGCAAAATTATAAGAGATACCGAAACACCCTATTACTTTCAGGCTTACATAAAGTGAATGGTCTTTATAATATTACTATTAACTTGCACTTCTAATATACAAGATACACAAACACATAGCAAACATGAATATATAAAGTTTCACAACTGCAGCTTTCTCACTTTTACTACAGCGAAACACAATAATGACCAAATTGCAAGAAACTGACTCACCTTTTTAGGATTTATTCCAGACAATAATGTGATTATTTGCCTTATAAGCCTCAGTCTTAAGAACTTTTAATATTGAAGTTAGCAACAGCACTTTAAATAGCAGTTTTAATAGGAAAGTTATTTTGAGCAAATAATATTTACTTTAACTGCACTATATTGCCACATTAACTTTAACTTTACTTTGTCCAATAGGCATTAACTAGCAAACTGAGTTTTAACGTACTTTCAGTAAGGATACTCGGTAATCACTTTAGTTCAAACGGAAAGGACCCTGATAGGTGTTATGATGAGGAGAAAAGTCAAGGTAGCTACATAAATTCAGATATGAATTTACCTTATATTTCAGCACAATAACACATCCATTACGCTGATCCTTCACTGTACATCATTATAGTGTTATGTTGCAATGATTGCGCAATGTGGTGGCCACAGCATGTTAGTAGGTGGAATTGCAGGCAGAATTGCTGGACTCTGTCATTTCTTGGTGGCGAAGATAGATACAAATTCCAGAATAGCCCAGCTATTTATCCATCCATCCGAGGCATTGGGAAATAACAGAAAAGCCTCTCTCGAAACCAGCACTATGCAACTTTTACACAGCAGTGCACGGACTCGTAGCTCATCTCTGACTGCTGGCTCGTCCCCGACTGACTACCAGTTCCACCTTTTCCACCTAGGCCAACCACAATTTGCGCGCGCTACACAGTTCCGTTCCCGAGGGGAACCACTTCACCGTTTACATACAGAATAACTAAGAGCCCTAAGTGAGGATCAGCAGTTTACATAACAGCAAACAAACACATTAAATAAAACAGAACATTTGCACATATTAACATGTCTACAAAAAATTATTCACACAAAATAACAATTATATATATTAAGTTTTGTTCCCTCCAAATGGGACAAAGAATATACATGACAGTTATGCTACACAGCATACAATCAAAACATGACATCAAATTTTGTACAAAGAAAGGAGTATACAATTTTATGTTATCGATTCAAACAAATACATTTACAGAAGCTCAATGATGAAACATTAAATGAAACAGAGACAAAAATAGATCAGTAGAGCATTAGAGCCATGGTGTTACAGACTGATGACCACAGATGTTAAGTCCCATAGTGCTCAGAGCTATTTGAACCATTTTTTTATACATGGCTACACTCCATACAAATACTTCCAAAAAAGATTTACCAACACTTGAATCTATAATCTATGTTAACAAATTTCTCTTTCTCAGAAACTCTTTTCTTGCCATTGTCATTTGCATTTTATATTCCCTTTATTTCGGCTGTTATCAGTTATTGCATGCCCAAGGAGCAAAACTCATCTACTTCTTTGTCTCATTTCCTAATCTAATTCCCTCCGCATCACCTAACTTAATTCGACTACATTTATTTATCCTTTTTTTGCTTTTGTTGATGATCGTCACATATTCATCTTTCAACACACTGTCCACTCCATCCAACTGCTCCAGCAAGTCCTTAGCTGCCTCCGACAGAATTATGTCATCAGCAAACCTCAAAGTTTTTATTTCTTCTCCCTTTAATGCATTCTTCAAATTTTGCTTTCATTCCCTTTACTTCTTGCTCAATGTACAGACTGATTAACATCGGGGGAAGGTTACAATCCTGTATCACTTCCTTCTCAACCACTGCTTCCTTTTCGTGCCCCTCGCCTCGTATCACTACTATCTGTTTTCCGTATCGGTTGTAAATAGTATTTCGCTCCTTGTATGTTACCCTTGCTACCTTCACTATTTTTAAGAATGTATTCCACTAAACGTCATCAAGAATCTTCTGTAAGTCTACAAATGCAATAAACGTAGGCTTGCCTTTTCTTAACCAATCTTCCAAAAGAAGTCGCAGGGTCAGTACTGCCTCCTGTGTGCCTTCATTGCTCTGGAATCCAACCAGAGCTAGGCTTCTACGACTTTTCCATTTTTCTGTAAAGAATCCGTGTCAGTATTTTGCAACAATGACTTATTAAACTGATAGTTCGGTAACATTCACACTTATCAGCACCTACGGTTCTTTGCTGTTAAATCGTTATATTCTTATTGAATTCTAAGGGTATATCAACAGTCTCTTATATCTTGCACTCTAGACGGAAGAGTGTTGTCATGCCTGGCTCTCCCATAGCTATCAGTAGTTCTGGCGGAGTGCCATCTACTCCTGGGGTCGTATTTCGACCTAGGTCTATGCTCCGTCAAATTCTTCTCGCAGTATCATATCTCCCATCTCATCTTCATCTATTCCATTTTTATGGTATTGCCTTCCGAGTTCATCTCCCTTGTTAGGACGTATAAACGATTTTTTCATTGAAATTATGTGAAACTGTCAGTTTATAGGATATGCATACATGATTCATAACATTAATGAAAACATCATTTTTTTAGTCGTACTCGTGCTAATACACTTAAAAACTAAGCTTTTTATTCTTTTTTACATACTTTATTTTATTTTATTTTTACAGGCTACCAGTTTTTAAATAGAAATTCTTCCTTGGAACTGAAGGAGTTGTCCAGGAGAAATGATTTTATGTTAAATTTAAAACTTGCCTTGCTGCCTGTCAGAAATTATATGTTATTGGGCAAATGGTGAAAATTTTTGTTGCTGTATATTGAACTCCTTTCTGTGCCACTGACAGCATTAGTAATGGGTAATGAAGAACATTTTTTTCCTCTAGTGTTGTAGATACAGATGTCACTGCTCTTCTCAACTTGTGGTGTATTATTTACGACAGTGCATTTTAAAATGTCTGAACTCTTTAAAGAGATATCTAAATGACGCCCGCGGATGAACAACACATATTAGTCTTTCTGCTTGCTTTTGCGCAATTAATACTTTCTTTTTAAGTAGTGAGTTAACTCAGTGAATGATTCCATGAGACATTATTGAGTAGAAACACGCAAAATACGTCACGAGGTTGATTCGTTTGTTTCCAAGACTAGCAATTATACCAAGAGCAAAAGTAGCTGAATTTAACTGCCTGAGAAGCTCAGTAACACGCTTCTTCAAATTCAAGCGTCCATAAACATGTAAATCCAAAATTTCGAAACGTTCTATCCTATTTTCTGACGTCTATTCATATGCTACACCAGTTGTTGGTATGGCTCTATTTTCTGTGCAGAACTGAATATAGAGCGTTTTCTCAAAATTTAGGGAGGTATATTTTCAGAGAATCACTCAATAATTCTTTTTAAATGTGACTGATAATCTCTTCTCTGGGTCTATCCCTAATGTAATTTATTGTAACACTAGTAACATCTCCAAAAGGTACCAATTCTGTGTCTTGAAGACAAATAAAATATAAAGAAAGAAACAATTTAGCAGAAGGAATAACGAGCAATCAATGAACGAATAAATACAATAAAATTTTTGGAAATTAAATATTAATGATCGCAAGATATAAGGTAAGGACAACATTACTAATTTTTCTTTACGATGCAATCATATTTGTCGACAGTCGAATTAATCGATCACAGCCCATTTTGTTCCAAATTTTCTTATTTTAAATTTTTGGCAATGCTCTGTAATTATTACGAAATGGAGTTGCATAAAGTGGGTGGTTTTGTGTTGCATGTGCGCAGAATAATGCAGTCCACAGCGGGCAGTATTAACTAGCGCGGCCTCGGGCGCGAATATGTCTCTTTTCTTAGCTCACCATGGAGCCTTTCGATACGACCGTAATCAGCCGGTGTTAGGATGTCAGACACAGTGATGATGGGTGCGCGTAGCGTTCGTGTTTTATAATCAGCTTTGTTAATAAAACTGTTTAAACTCACTTCTCGTGTTCGTGTATTGCGGTACCTCAAGGACCCACTGCTAACAAATCCTGACAAAATATTCGTGTAATCATCATCCGGGTGACAACACAAACAACCCCCCTATAGCTGTTACTTATTTACGAGTAGAAATGTCTGCAGTGTGAAAGTTCTTTTAAGCACTGACGTACACGTATTTGAACTAGAAAATTTAGAATGTTAATGCAACAGATGCTAGTAAGTCTCGATTCATAACATTTTATGTCTGAGGAACAGGAGCATATTCCCTACACAGATAATTCTCACCTCTTTGGAATGACCTACTTGGGTATCTGTAAATAAACTAATATCCTTTATGGGATTTGTTAGACTCAATGGAGCATATTTAAAATACCCACTGGTTGCTTGTGTGCCGAACTCGTCAAAGAGCTTCTTCATGTAAACTGTGGACGGTGGAAGCGGTTTGTTTATACAACAAGCTACCATTAGTAAGTCAGTAGGGTTCGCTTGCGAAATCTGAAGTGCCTCAAGGAACACACGGTGTCAATGCAGGTTTTGCACTATTACTAATGTGCAAAGCCGCTTCTAACTTCATACGTCCATGCTGAATGTGGCCACCAACACGTCACACAAGCTGCTGAAAGTGATTGTGCCTGTCGTGGATAATTGAAAAACGGAAATCTTCTGTCACATACGTTATGCCGTTGCGATGCTGCAATGATAAACACTCGAAGTTTCGCTATTGCACTGAACAACAGCTCATTGCGTACCGTGTTAGATTATTTCTAATTTCTATCAGGAATAGCAATTGTAATATAATTTGCCAAACAAAATGAAAGAGGTGACTAAAGTACATTTATTGGAAAAGGTTGTTGTACACTGGTGTCCAAACCTCAAAGAGGATAGTCGCTTTCGCATGATGTCACTGCCAAACAACATAGATCGAAGAAACTTTAACTACTCAGGATAGTCCATTGATAGTGACTGGGCCAAATATCTCACGAAATAAGCATCAAACGAAAAAACTACAAAGAATGAAACTCGTCTAGCTTGAAGGAGGAAACCAGATGTCGCTATGGTTGGCCCGCTAGATGGCGCTGCCACAGGTCAAACGGATATCAACTGCGTTTTTTTTATATAGGAACCCCCATTTTTATTACATATTCGTGTAGTACGTAAAGAGATATGAATGTTTTAGTTGGCCCACTTTTTTCGCTTTGTGATAGATGGCGCTGTAATAGTCACAAACGTATAAGTACATGGTATCACGTAACATTCCGCCTGTGCGGACGGTATTTGCTTCGTGATACATTACCCGTGTTAAAATGGACCGTTTACCAATTGCGGAGGAGGTCGATATCGTCATGATGTATGGCTATTGTGATCAAAATGCCCAACGGGCGTGTGCTGTGTATGCTGCTCGGTATCCTGGACGACATCATCCAAGTGTCCGGACCGTTCGCCGGATAGTTACGTTATTTAAGGAAACAGGAAGTGTTCAGCCACATGTGAAACTTCAACCACGACCTGCAACAAATGATGATGCCCAAGTAGGTGTTTTAGCTGCTGTCGCGGCTAATCCGTACATCAGCAGCAGACGAATTGCGTGCGAATCGGGAATCTCAAAAACGTCGGTGTTGAGAATACTACATCATCATCGATTGCACCCGTACCATATTTCTATGCACCAGGAATTGCATGGCGACGACTTTGAATGTCGTGTACAGTTCTGCCACTGGGCACAAGAGAGATTATCGGACGATGACAGATTTTTTGCATGCGTTCTATTTAGCGACGAAGCGTCATTCACCAACGGCGGTAACGTAAACCGGCATAATATGCACTATTGGGCAACGGAAAATCCACGATGGCTGTGACAAGTGGAACATTAGCGACCTTGGCGGGTTAATGTATGGTGCGGCATTATGGGAGGAAGGATAATTGGCCCCCATTTTATCGATGGCAATCTAAATAGTGCAAAAAATGGCTCTGAGCACTATGGGACTTAACGTCTGAGGTCATCAGTCCCCTAGAACTTAGAACTACTTAAACCTAACTAACCTAAGGACATCACACACATCCATGCCCGAGGCAGGATTCGAACCTGCGACCGTAGCGGTCTCGCGGCTCCAGACTGTAGCGCCTAGAACCGCACGGCCACTCTGGCCGGCTCTAAATAGTGCAATGTATGTTGTTTTCCTACGTAATGTTTTGCCGATATTACTAGAAGATGTTTCACTGCATGACAGAATGACGATGTACTTCCGACATGATGGATGTCCGGCACATAGCTCGCGTGCGGTTGAAGCGGTATTGAATAGCATGGCCCGCACGTTCACCGGATCTGACGTCCCCGGATTTCTTTCTGTGGTGAAATTTGAAGGATATTTGCTATCGTGATCCACCGACAACCCCTGACAACATGCGTCAGCGCGTTGTCAATGCATTTGCGAACATTACGAAAGGCGAACTACTCGCTGTTGACAGGAATATCGTTACACGTATTGCCAAATGCATTGAGGTTGACGGACATCATTTTGAGCATTTATTTCATTAATGTGGTATTTACAGATAATCACGCTGTAACAGCATGCGGTCTCAGAAATGATAAGTTCACAAAGGTACATCTATCACATTGGAACAACCGAAATAAAATGTTCAAAGGTACCTACGTTCTGTATTTTAATTTTAAAAATCTACCGGTTACCATGTTTGTCTAAAATTGTGAGCCATATGTTTGTGACTATTACAGCGCCATCTATTGCAAAGCAAAAAAAGTGCTCCAACAAAATCATTCATATTTCTTTACGTACTAAACAAATATGCAAAAAAATGGGGGTTTCTATTTAAAAGAAAACGCAGTTGATATCCGTTTGACCTATGGCAGCGCCATCTAGCGAGCCAAACATAGCGCCATCTGGTTTCCCCCTTCAAGCTAGACAAGTTTCGTTCTTTGTAGTTTCTTCGTTTGATTCTTATTTCGTGAGATATTTGGCCCCTGTCGTGATCAATGGACCACCCTGTATATAAAAACATCTGCTACACTATAGCATAGAAGATAACTGAAAGAAATATGTAGTGAGACGAACAGAAATGAGAATTTTATTCGCCGACAATAACTGTACTGAAGACATTGCCTAATTTGACGGTCCCCTGGACTTTACAAAAGATTGAATGTGGTTCTTCATAAAGTGCGTGACCACCACTGACGGAAATGCATGCTCGGCGACATGTCACATGCTGGCCACAAGACTGGTAACGAGTTGTTCTGGCACGGCGCCCCATTCCTCCACCAGGAATATTGACAACTACTGGATGGTCGTTGGCGCGTGTGGACCTGCTGCAACACGCCTCTCCAACGCACTCCAAACGTTCCCGATGGGATTTAAGTCGGAGGGGACGGGCAGAGTAATCTATTCGCCGAATACCCTCCCGTTCCAAGAGGTCCTCCACCTGCGCAATATGACGTTGACTGGTGAGTGTATCGTGGTCAAAGATTTGGACGTTCGTACGCCCAGACAACATAATGCCTCGCACAACATAAGACGTGGAGCACCGAAACGATCATTTTCGACAATGTTGACATTCATGCGGCGAGAGTACACTCACATGGCGAATGGTGGGAGCACGTAAGGCACCCAGAAACGTTGTTGAACATGATCGTTTTGGTGTTCCAGGTGTTATGACGTGCGGAGGCATAATGTGGTATAGGTACACGGACCAAATCTTTCAACACGATATACTCACCAGGCAATGTTATTGCGGTCCTGCCCCATGTGCGATCCTTCAAGTGTGCATTCGGCCCTACGCGAATGTAGTGCAGGTGGAGGAACTCCTGGAACGAGAGGATATTCGGCGAATGGACTGGCTTCCCCATTCTCCCAACTTATATCCCATCCGCCACGTTTGGGGTGACTTGGGGAAACGTATTGCAGTGTGTCCACATGCACCATCCAGCAGTGTTCAACCGCACAGGTGGAGGAATGAAGCGCCATGCCACAAGAACTCGTTATGAACCTTGTGGCTAGCGCAGGAGCTCGCTGCAGGGCACGCATTGTCGTCCGTGCTGATCACACACTGTACTGACAAGGGAACCTCCCCATCGCACCCCCCTCAGATTTAGTTATAAGTTGGCACAGTGGATAGGCCTTGATAAACTGAACACAGATCAAATGAGAAAACAGGAAGAAGTTGTGTGGAACTGTGAAAAAGGAAGCAAAATATACAAACTGAGTAGTCCATGGGTCACATAAGCCACATAATGGACAAAGTGAGCGTAGGAGCGCCGTGGTCCCGTGGTAGCGTGAGCAGCTGCTGAATGAAAGGTCCTTGGTTCAAGTCTACCCTCGATTGAAAATTTTACTTTCTTTATTCTTGCATAGTTATTATCTGTCCGTTCGTTCATTGACGTCTCTGTTCACTGTAATAAGTTTAGTGTCTGTGTTTTGCGACCGCATCGCAAAACCGTGCGATTAGTAGACGAAAGGACGTGCCTCTCCAATGGGAACAGAAAACCTTTGTTCGCAAGGTCATAGGTCAACCGATTCCTCCACAGGAAAACACATCTGATATATTCTATACGACACTGGTGACGGCATGTGCGTCACATGACAGGAATATGTTGTCGACCCACCTAACTTGTACACTTGGCGAATGGGTAAAAAGATTCTTCTACCTTGCCCGATTTCGGTTTTCTTGTGGATGTGATAATCACTCCCAAAAAAGTGATGAAAACATAAGAGTTTGTCACATAAACTGAATGTAAAAAATTAAACTTTTCACTCAATGGAAGATTTGAACCAAGGACCTTCCGTTCCGCAGCTACTCACGTTACCACGAGACCACGGCGCTCCTGCGTTCCCATTGTCCTTCATGTTGCTTATCTTTCCTTGAACTACTCAGTTTGTATATTTTGCTTATTTTTTCACAGTTATACACAACTTCTTCCTGTTTTCTCAATTGATCTGTGTTCAGTTTTTCAAGGCCTATCCACTGTGCCAACTTATAACTAAATCTCAGGGGGGGTGCGATGGGGAGGTTCCCTTGTGAGAACCACGTCCCATCTTTCGTAATGTCCTGGGGACCATCTTGTATCGCGATCACACCAGTATAATTATTGTCTTTGAATGAAAGTGTCATTTCTGTTCATCTCACTGTGCATTTATATCAGATACGTTTTGTACTGTACTGTAGGAGTTCTTTCTACGTATGGTTCAAGCTCATCGAGCTATGTTACTTGGCAATGGCACATCACACTTTCGTATGGGGATCCCCGCCAGTTTAGTGCACATCGGATCGTGTCCACGGCTTTACCCTCGTGACAACCAGATCCAAGATATGTAAGTTTCGTGTATTGTTGTATTTATGTTGGGTGATTTATTAATCTGGTCTCTTGCATTATTGCTATTATAAACCGGGTCTCCTTCTGTCTGATATGTTCCTTCTCGATTCTCACTAGTTTGTTATTGGTGAGTGTCTAAAATAAGACTTATAACCTTGTAAAGCTTTCTAGAACCTTTCGTCCTTCATCTGTCTTCATGCATGAACATGGATGCACACTTAGACCGAACAGCTTAATCATCTTCTCGCTTACCGATTTTTAATCTTGCATAACTCTTTGCTTCTGGGGCTTTCACCTTTGTAGTAATGGGGCTAGTTTATGGGTAACGTTTCCCAGCTAGACGTTCTACTGATGGAACCTTATTTTATACTTCTTCTATTAGATTTTAGCCACATTTATTACGCTACCTACTGTTCTTTTTGACATAGTGCCTCAAGCCATGCATTGCCCTCTACATGGGGTTGGATTCTGTGACTATGAACGATGATGCCGTCTCCGTCTGCTAATCTGTGTGACACAACGTATATTGGATATCCTTAACTTCTTCCTTTCCACAGTATTTAGTATCACCTAATGATCCTGCTGTAATGGAACGAAACCGGTCGTGAGAATAAATCGTGAATTAACATCAGTTTGAGATTTATTTTTTTATTACCATTTCGTCCTTAAGATTTGTACACCTGTGTAGTGTACCATGTAAATAAGGCATACTAGATTATTAAAAACTACTTAGAGAACTGCATGGGAGTAAATTATAATAATGATAATAATAACATGGCAGATGAGGGGATGCTGACTTAGTTTTTGAGAGAGATGGAACTGTAATGTGTATGGCATGTGCAATATGTATACAGTAAATAAACAGTATGTTATTATTTTTAGTTAACCTATCCTTTGTATGTACAGATATAAGAGAATTGAGCTTTAGGTACAACCAAATAGGGTGGTGCACTTGTTAAGAGATTGGTGCCAGATTCCGAAAGATGGAGACTCGCACTCTGTCCAGCCATTCTGATTGAGGTTTTCCGTGGTTTTCGTAACTCATTTCTGTCAAATGCTGGAATGGTTCCTCTAAGAAGGCCACCTCCTCCCCTTATCAAAACATCTGTGTATACTGATATGTCTGCCTCTATGACTCGCATTTTCCTTATAACAAGCTAACACATCGTACATAATTGTAAAATTTTCCATGGACGAATAAGTAACTACTACAACTAAATAATGTCTGGATTACAACTTTTTGCTAACGATTATCGGTTTCAGCCTGCAGTATATAACATATTTAGGTTTCTGGGCGCAAAGTTCAGTTTATTTACAAATCGGTAATCAGTAATAACAAGTTGTGATCCAAACTATGTTGTTTATTTGTTGTAATAATAGAGATCACGTTTCCTAAGGCGTGGCGTTAGTTACGCACTACTACTACTAGAACAACCACCACTACACTTAGTATAGCGCCAGATGTTGATGTCTTAACTCACCAAGAATATGACTGTAGTACACAACAGCAGACGTAATTTAAAGAAAAACATGTGGATTCACTATTAAATTTTTTCTGCCGAAAGTAACGCAAATAATTTCATAATACCTTACATAACCGTCGCCCTGTAGTTTTTAATTATTGAAAGAGCCAGATTTCCCTAAAATATTGTGACGTCTGCTATGTACAGCATCCTAAAATCCTAAAGAGTACATCAGCCACAAATATTCCATTGTGTTTGCGACTGATTGCTGTACTCTTTACTTTTTCAAATAAATACAGTTCTTGGGCACATCTGCTTCCACATGAAATCAAACCTAATATATAAACAGTTACATACAGTGACCTTGGTCGGTACTTATGGAAAGTTTCGTAGTAGCTGGTATTTATCATAACGTGAATATAAATTACGTATACGAAAAAGTATCTGACAATAAAGTCATAATACGGGTGGAATTGTTATGTTTGTTTAAACGAAACGGTTTTCTCGTGGATTTTCTAATAGGTTATTGGATGTCATAGACATAAACCCTTAAACCAGAATGGAGGAAATCAAGCTGTAATTTTCACGCGATAAGAACAAAATCACAAGCATCACTTCCGCATCCATTCATAATAAACAAACAACATTGATACGAAGCACAGAGCAGATGGAGATGTGACTCACCTCAGTCGCCAGACGCCAACCGGTTTAGCACGAGAGCTCCCGTGTTTGCAGGCAGGAGTCCGCTGGCAATGAATCGCACGCTGAGGTAAGTGCCAGTTATATAGCAGCGGAGATAACTGCGTTCGAGACTGACTCATCTGTTTTCTCGTGTAATTATCTGTAAAGGAAGTGGAAAGAGGGGGAGGGAGGTGGTAGAGGGGACAATGACTGCTCCGTCCCGTACTTCACCTGTGGCGGACATGCTGCTGGACCGAAAGCTCGACAGCCTAACATCGGGTCTGGAAACCTCTCTTGGTAAGCATATCCAGCATTACTGTCAGAGCCGCGTATTTCGTACGTGAGGCGTATTATATGGTTCCGTACAGTTCTGCACCAATTTAATTCATGTCATGGATACGCAAAAGTCTCATCTGCATACTAATATAGCTGGAAAAAGAAAGTATAAAATGAAATAAGTCATGCATCAAAAGGCGAGTTTACACTAAGTTTGACACAAAAGAGGTGTCCCAAGTGTCGCTAGAGATCAAAGGATCATTGTTTCTGGTCTGCTACCACTAAACGCCGTTATAGAGCGCTAGTATTTATGCTTTGTCTTACTTCGTGTGGCGTTCCGTGTTGACTTGCAGTGCGTTGTGCGTTACTTTTCGAAAATGGAGTGGAGAACACATGAGATGTACGAACTTGTTACCGTCTGTGAGACAGAAGAGTACCTCTGGAAAATTCAGAGAGACAGTTCTAAAATGAAGCAGGTATTTCTAAAAAGATAAAAAGAGAAAGAGGGGGAAAAACTGACATCTGTCATGGCTCAGTTCAACCATGAGAAAACAGAGATTAAGGAGTGCAAAAAATGTACTCACATCACATACGAAACTCAGCTGATTTTATCAATAGATTGGGGGGCTCTTCGTCTTAGCAGTGTAGACCTACTAGTAAGTTTTGATTTGGTCTCACTTTTTAGAAAAAATCCTCTTGCAGGTTCTTTGACACTGATTGGTAACATGTTTCCTGTTGATATCACTGCTTTGTTCAGGCACGCTCTTTCCTCAACTATTTTGAACAGACTGACGGTGTCGCCGTGGGTAGCCCCCTGTCTTCTATGTTGGCCGACCTTTTTATGGAGAATTTTGAGGAGAGAGCGCTTGAATCAGCTGCCCTGAAACCAACAGTTTTTTGGAGGTGTGTGGATGACACTTTCATAGTGTGGCCCCATGGAGAAGATTAATTAATGGAGTTTCTACATCACCTCAAGTCCATTCATAGCAACATTCGGTTCACCATGGAAATAGAGAAAGATGGTTGTTTGCCTTTCTTGGATGTCCTGGTTCGAAGGAAGAATGATGGTTCTCTAGGGCATTCAGTTTACCGGAAACGCACTCATACTGATTTGTACCTGCAAGCATCGAGTTGCCATCACTCATCGCAAACCATGAGTTTGCTTAAAACACTTATTCATAGAGTTCATACTGTCTCATATCTAGATAGCTTACCTCAAGAACTCGCCCATCTAAAGACAGTGTTCAGCGAAAATGGGTATTCCATCCGGCAGATTAACAGGGCACTAACAGTTAAAACTAAGAAGCAGGAAGTGAATAAAGAGGAGAACATGACGGAACAATCTTTAGCTTTTCTTCCTTTCGTTGGCAACGCTTCGTTTAAAATAGCAATAATCCTCCGAAAATTTCAGGTAAAAGTTGTTTTCCGCCCACCATAGAAGATTGCGGACCTTGTGGGATCAGTTAAGGACAATCTGTTACTACGAAAGGCCTGAATTTACAAGATACCGTGCCAATGTGGTATGGCCTACATAGGTCAAACCACACGCACCGTGAAAGAACGCTGCACTGAACATCAACGTTACACCCGCCTTTTGCAGCCAAGCAAGTCCGTGTGGTGTCACTGCCAGACATCACACTTGCTAGGTGGTAGCTTAAATCGGCCGCGGTCCATTAGTACATGTCGGACCCGCGTGTCGCCACTGTGTGATCGTAGACCGAGCGCCACCACACGGCAGGTCTCGAGAGACGTACGAGAACTCGCCCCAGTTGTACGACGACGTTGCTAGCGACTATACGGACGAAGCCATTTCTCTCATTTGCCGAGAGACAGTTAGAATAGCCTTCAGCTAAGTTAATGGCTACGACTTAGCAAGGCGCCAATTGTATCAGTGCATGTATCTTACGAGTCTCATTTGTATAGTCAAGAGAGATGTACCAAAGGAAGCATTAAAAGTTAAGTATATACCAAAGCTACGTATTGTCTTTATAGCAGTCATAACTTATCCTGTTCCAGACTTGACGCCAGTCGGCGTGTGTGTACGCGTGCCTTTTGGCTTCCTCCTAAGTGTGGCGTGACTAGCTTGTTACGCCACAACAGATTGACGACGAGGATTAAAGGATTGTGTTCTTTCTACTTGCTTTGCTCTGAATTATTTGTGTCATGGCTTCGCCACATTCTCCAGATGTACTGTCCGAATTTTATCGCTTGCAGAATCAGCAGACGCAGGCGTTATTGGATGCCCTTGGACAGCTTGTCCAGGGTCAACGTGCGCTGCAAAACGATGCGGCCGCCGCCGCTTCATCGCTACCGCAGCCACGACCCGCCGTTGCACCTCCGTTTCGTAGCTTCGACGCAGCCCACGAGTCTTGGACTGAGTGGTCCCGACAATTCGGCTTCCATCTAGCCGCCTACAGAATTCAAGGTAATGAGCGGCAGCCGTTTTTGCTTTCTTGTGTCGGTGTGTCCACCTACCGTGTGATAGTGAAATTGTTTCCCCGACGCGACGTAGCAACTCTGTCCTATGAAGAAATTTTGTCTGCTTTAGATGCCTATTTCAAAGAAACAGTTAATGTAGTTGCAAAAAGGTATACGTTCTTTCGTACAAAACGTACAGCCGGTCAGACTAATAGGGAGTGGGTTGCAAAATTGCAAGGACTTACAAGGGATTGTGATTTTGCATGTGAATGTGGACTTCCGTATTCAGATACTATGGTGCGTGATGCAATTGCACAGAACGTTTCTGATGTTCGCATACGGGAACAGATTTTGAAACTAGTAAATCCCTCCCTTCAACAAGTGATAGACATTTTAGATAGGCAAGACACACTTGACTTTGCTCAGGAATCATTTGAAACTTCGCCAGCAGTGTGTCACATTAACCGGCCCGCCGGGCGCGCAGCACGGGACGTTAAACGGCCCTCGCGCACGTCCGAGCAGCTGCAGCCTAGCTCGCAAACACGTGTGCCACGTAAGCAGGGCAATGCCGTGCTCAAATCATGCCCGCGGTGTGCAACTAGACATTCGCGTGACAATTGCCCGTCACGCCAAGCTATTTGCTTTTACTGTCATAAGAAAGGGCATGTTCAAAGTGTTTGCCAGAAAAAGCTAAGATCAGACAATCAAAACCATTCCAGGCCCTTTGCTTCGCGCCGGAATCGAACCAGGGACAATCAGGCTCGTGGACCTTCGCCCATGGACATTCATGTCGTTAATTCCACCCCGTCCAGTGCCACTTTATCTCACAGTGACTGTGTTCGTCCCGCAAAAAGTGTGCGTCGACGTCGCCAGAACTCCCGTAAAGTCGCAAGTGCTTCTGTACCTGTATCAGTTCGACTTGCACGTGACAGTCGCTCTTGTCGTCAGCAGGACAATAAACTTTTTGTAGACTTAGACTTTAGAGGCAAAGTGATACCATTCCAGCTCGATACCGGAGCTGCAGTTTCATTGCTCAATCAAGACACGTACAAACAGCTGGGCAAGCCTCCATTGCGTGCCGTGCATGTTCAGCTCAATAGTTATTTAGGACAGCAGATACCTGTGTTAGGACAGTGCAGCCTTCTTGCCACATACAAGGGACAAACAAAACTTGTGTCATTTTACGTTCTTCGTTCTTCTAATGCAGTGAACTTGTTTGGTTTAGATTTATTTCAGTTGTTTAACATGTCTATAGTAAATCAGGTCCTATCAGTGAATCAGACTGTGCCTTCCGCCAGTGTTTCTCGTCTTTGTGAAGAATTTGCAGACATTTTTGCACCGGGCCTTGGTTGCGCTAAGAACTATGAAGCGCATTTGAAACTGAAAGTGAACGCGCAACCGAAATTTTTCAGAGGTCGCAAGAACATTACACGGTTTAGAATCTCAAGGTGTAATTGAACGTGTGCAGGCTTCTCTCTGGGCCTCACCCTTAGTAATTTTGCCAAAACCTTCCGGAAAATTGAGACTTTGTGTGGACTTCAAGGCAACTGTGAATCCACAACTTGTGACTGCAACTTTTCCTTTGCCCCGCCTGGAAGATCTTTTTGATACACTGTGCCCGGGTACATACTTTTCGAAAAAGGGACCTAGCAGATGCGTACTTGCAAATACCGGTGGACGAAGAATCCCAGCGCGTATTGGTGGTTAACACGCATCTTGGATTGTACCGATTCAAAAGACAGCCATTCGGGTGTGCCTCCGCCCCTGCATTGTTTCAGCGATATTTACAAACTGTTTGTGCGTCGGTCCCTACTGCTGCGAACTATCTGGACGATATTGTGATCTCCGGAAAGACAGAAGCCGAACATTTAGCCAACCTACGAACATTATTTCAGGTCTTGCGACAAAATGGTCTTCGCTTGAGGAAGGACAAATGTGTGTTTTTTGCTCGTGACTTACCATATCTGGGCCATGTCATAAATGCCCAAGGCATACATCCGAGTCCAGAGCACCTCCGTGCCATACAGGAGTTGCCTTCGCCACAGAACTTGAAACAGCTACAGAGTGTGTTGGGAAAAATTAACTACTATGCCAGGTTTGTGCCGCGCGCTTCTTCCATTTCAGCTCCGCTTCATCGCTTACGCCATAAAGGTGTTCCGTTCGTCTGGACGACGGAATACGAACGCGCCTTTCGCCGGTTGAAATCGGCGCTGCTTTCAAATACTTGCCTTACGCCATTCGATCCCCGGAAACCCCTTTTGTTGATGGTCGATGCATCGGAATTCGGGATCGGTGCTGTGCTTGCGCACAAAGATGGATCGCATGATCGTCCTATTGCCTTTGCTTCAAAATTGCTCTCGTCTGCGCAACGCAATTATTCCCAGATAGAAAAAGAAGCTTTAGCTCTCGTGTTTGGTGTTACTAAGTTCCCTGATTTCTTGTATGGTCGTCACTTTACCATCATCACAGACCACAAACCTTTGACATCGCTTTTTCATCCGAACAAGCCTGTACCTCCACGTACAGCGCAGCAATTCATTCACTGGTCTCTTTTCCTCTCGCAGTACCGCTACGATCTCTTGTATCGGTCCACTGCTAAGCATGGAAATGCTGATGCGTTGTCCCGTTTGCCTGTTGCTGAGGATAAAGCATTCGATTCTTCTGAACTTGCTTGCATGTTCATTGATTCGGAAACCGATGATGTGGTCGAATCGTTTCCGATTGATTTTCGTCGTGTAGCTACAGCCACAGCTGCTGACCCTGTCCTTGCTACTGTTTTGCGTTTTGTTGCTACGCAATGGCCCTTGTCAAAGTCGCGGATCGAGGATCCGTTGGTTCGCCGATTTTTTGCTCACAAGGAGAGACTTTTTGTCCGACGTGGTGTTTTGTTGTTGCGTTCGGATAATGATCAATCCAGAGTCGTGGTCCCACGTTCGTTGCAGTCCTCTGTCTTACGGCTTCTTCACCAAGGACATTGGGGTATAGTGCGTACGAAACAACTTGCTCGTCAGCACTGTACTTGGTTCGGAATCGATGCTGCGATTGCGAATATGTGCTCCTCTTGCGTGGCGTGTGCCGAACAACAATCCGCCCCGCCGCGGAAATTCTTTGCATGGCCGACAGCCACTTCCCCTTGGCAACGCTTGCACATCGATTTTGCTGGTCCATTCTGGAATGCTCGATGGTTGGTTGTGGTGGATTCCTTCAGTAATTTTCCTTTTGTTGTCCGGATGTCTTCCACGACGTCATCTGCCACCGTCCAAGCGTTGTCCGCTATTTTTTGCATTGAAGGTCTTCCCCAGACTATTGTTTCCGACAATGGCCCACAATTCATGTCCACAGAATTTCAGTCATTCTGCAGGGCCAATGATATTCAACATCTGACATCCGCGCCGTTTTCGCCTCAGTCAAACGGTGCTGCTGAACGGTTGGTCCGGACTTTCAAGTCACAGATGTTGAAGTTGAAAGAGTCGCATTCTAGGGAGGACGCATTGTTGCTCTTTTTGTCTTCGTATCGCTCTCAGCCCCGCGATGGTCGCTCGCCGGCTGAGTTGCTCCATGGTCGTCCTCATCGAACCTTGATGTCTTTGCTGCATCCGCCGCATCAGGTTCCAGTGCAGCGGCAGACTACTGCTTTTGCTCCTGGCGACGTTGTTTTCTATCGCAACTATCGCAGTTCACGGCGTTGGCTCGCAGGGCGCATTCTTCGCTGCCTCGGCCGCGCGATGTATTTGGTTTTGGGGGCCTCTGGTGAGGTGCGTCGGCATCTCAATCAGCTGCGCCTCTGTCGTCGCCTGGGTTCTGCCGCTCCCCGTCTGCTTTCAGCGACGGTGCCGTCCGGTCAGCGCCCTGGGGCCCCATCTACTGGCTCGCCTCATCCCCAGGTGTTACCGACGCTGCCTTCCATTTTGCCTCATGGCGACGCGCCGCCGCCGCCACCTGTTCTCCCGCCGGCGCCGCCCGCAGTGGACGCGTCGCTGCAACCGCGTGGCGCCTCCCTGGGTCACGCGCCGCCGATCGCTTCCCGTGACCAGATGTCCTCCGTCATGGAACTCTTGCCCGCTCCGGACCAGATGTCGTCTTCGCCTGTCGGGTGCCCCGACCATATGGAGGTCGACCCTTCGGCCCCTCCTGTCTCATTACGGGCGCATACACCGCATGTTGACGTGCACCCTGGACTAGGTTTTCAGGCGTTTCCTAGCTCCCCTCGGACCGAATGGCCGGGTGCGGGTGGCACAGCCTCGCCTGTTGTTAGGCTCCCCAGCTCATCGCATACGTCAACGTGGGGTCCTCCCCACGGCGGGCGGAAGCCTTATAACACGACCGTTCGCCGATTTGCGGGGGAGGAATGTGGTGTCACTGCCAGACACCACACTTGCTAGGTGGTAGCTTAAATCGGCCGCGGTCCATTAGTACATGTCGGACCCGCGTGTCGCCACTGTGTGATCGTAGACCGAGCGCCACCACACGGCAGGTCTCGAGAGACGTACGAGAACTCGCCCCAGTTGTACGACGACGTTGCTAGCGACTATACGGACGAAGCCATTTCTCTCATTTGCCGAGAGACAGTTAGAATAGCCTTCAGCTAAGTTAATGGCTACGACTTAGCAAGGCGCCAATTGTATCAGTGCATGTATCTTACGAGTCTCATTTGTATAGTCAAGAGAGATGTACCAAAGGAAGCATTAAAAGTTAAGTATATACCAAAGCTACGTATTGTCTTTATAGCAGTCATAACTTATCCTGTTCCAGACTTGACACCAGTCGGCGTGTGTGTACGCGTGCCTTTTGGCTTCCTCCTCAGTGTGGCGTGACTAGCTTGTTACGCCACAACAGTCCGCTAATGCTGAACATTGTATTTCTACTGGACATTTAATGGAGTATGTGAAAACAATGATTTTGTCCACAGCAAAGTCTTTCTGGGACTCCATTATTAAAGAATCCGTAGAAATACGGCTGACGGAAAATCCGTTAAACCGTGACAGCGACTACCAGCTGGACAGTGCATGGAATCCCATCATCTCCACGATTTGCTCAAATCGAAGACGACAGAGTGCGTCGACGGCCGCGGCAAACAGCAACGCAGCGGCCGACTGAGTTCTGCTATTCCACCAGTGAGGGCGCTGCCGGAGGGCAGTGTGGTTCATCTATCAAGTTTTCGACGCATGCGCAGAATAGTTACAGTACGCTATATATTGTGGAACAGAGGACGTTTTCGCTCCCCCTCACCCCCTGGTGTCTCCCTTCCTCTCCACTCCCAACCAGTTGCTGCGCCTTTACCGTTGTGTCCCTCCCTCTCTCCATCTCCACACCCTCCATCTCCTTTCCCAACACAACTTCCACCATCTACCCCTCCCGGATGATGAGCTTCGCCCTGACATCTACCCTTCCTACCAACTCTAACCCCCTCTTCCTGCCTCCTCCTCAGGGCTCCCTCTCCTCCCCCTCCCTCCTCCTGAGCGGCTTTCCCCTCCTACTCCCCCTCCATCTCTTGTGCCTCCTTTCAGTGTCTCTGCGCTCCCTCCTGCCCTGTCTTCCCTTTTCCTCTCCCGCCCCACGTGTCTCCTGCCTCTTCGTGAACCCACAGTTGCCCCGTCCTCTCTTCATCCCGCCGCTTCCTCAGCTGCCCCATGCTCTCCCCTCCTTTTCCATCCTGTCTGACCTTTCCCTCGGCAGGTCCCACCTGGTAGTTTTACTCTTCGTCGTGTGTGCTCGAAGTGGGTTTTAAGTGTGTTGTTTCGGAGTGTTTTTAATACTGTGACCAACTTTTCACCTGTGCATTCGCATTCAGTGTCTTCTCTGTGTTTCAAGAATCGCCACTGTGTTTTTTAACTTTCTGGTGACTTTTTTTTAACTGTCCCCCATGAACGTCTACATGTCCATGTCTTTTTACCTCCATTTTCTCCCCTTCTTCTGTTTTATGTTCCCCTCTTTATCTCCTTATGTATGTATCATTTTATTCTTGTTTTAGTTGTCGTGTCTCTCGGCTGAAGAGCGGCGGATTGTGCCGCTGACAGCCCTCCCCTGCCCAAATGGGGCAGGGGAATGAAATCACAATAAAGAAAAAAAAACGTTTTCGCCAGTCTGCGACGGCTTTCCTGATTGGTTGGTTGGTTGGTTGGTTTGTTGGGGGAAGGAGACCAGACAGCGAGGTCATCGGTCTCATCAGATTAGGGAAGGATGGGGAAGGAAGTCGGCCGTGCCCTTTGAAAGGAACCATCCCGGCATTTGCCTGGAGCGATTTAGGGAAATCACGGAAAACCTAAATCAGGATGGCCGGACGCGGGATTGAACCGTCGTCCTCCCGAATGCGAGTCCAGTGTCTAACCACTGCGCCACCTCGCTCGGTTGGCTTTCCTGAAGATGACTGGCAGGTGCCCAGTTGAATTATCGTGCGAAGTATTGAACGACGACCAGCTGCAAGCCCGAAATTTGTTTGAACAGTCAATTCGTCGGGAAAATTTTAATATTCACATTGTGGAAGTAGTATAAAATCTTTGTATAAACCAAAGGCGTTTGGTTTCATTTGTTTCCTGTTCCTGCATGATATTCAGGAACCAACAAGAGACGCAATCGAAACAGGTATATAAGGTTATGATTGCTTATGTTTGCCAACGGCCTCCCCGCAGTGGTAACGCGGTTCCCGTCATATTACCGACGTTAAGCGCTGTCGGGCTGTGGTAGCACTTGGATGAGTGACCAGCGCTGTTGGCAAGTGGGGTGCACTCAGCCCTTGTGGGGCAAACTGAGGCTACTTGATTGAGAAGTAGCGGCTCAGGTCTGGTAAACTGACATGCAGCAGGGAGAGCGGTGTACTGACCACATGCCCCTCCCCCCCCCCCCCCCCCATATCCGCATCCAGTGACGCCTGTGGGTTGAGGATGATACGGCGGCCGGTCGGTACCGGTGGGCCTTCCAAGGCCTGCTCAGACGGAGTGTTGCTTATGTTTGTTAGTATTTTGTACTGAACAACAATTCACTATCGACACCGCCCTTCTACGCAGATCCACCTCTGCCTCAAAGAGTGTCAATTTTTTGCCATGATACAGCTCGTTCTGTGCTTGAAAATAATTGCATATTCATCACAAATTTTTTTGCGTTCTCTGTGGTATATTTGGGAGTGCAGATATCACGATGCATCAGCACCTCGTCTCTGTGCCCCTGAGATCACTTCACCCGTGTGTGGACAATCAGAATCGGAGTTTCCTTGTGGTTTGTAACAGCTCACTGACTCCACATTTCCCCTTAAGAAATTATGGAACATCAGGGTTGTCATAGTGACAGTTCGTGACTTCTCAGGTTTGCAGCAATATCGGTTTTATCACAGCCAGGCTGTGGCTAAGCCATGTCTCCGCTATATCCTTTCTTTCAGGAGTGCTAGTTCTGCAAGGTTCGCAGGAGAGCTTCTGTAAAGTTTGGAAGGTAGGAGACGAGGTACTGGCAGAAGTAAAGCTGTGAGTAGCGGGCGTGAGTCGTGCTTTGGTAGCTCAGATGGTAGAGCACTTGCCCGCAAAAGGCAAAGGTCCCGAGTTCGAGTCTCGGTCGGGCACACAATTTTAATCGACCAGGAAGTTTCGGGTTCCATATGATTTACATCAAGCGAATTTTGTCACCGAGACATTAACGTGAGTTCACTATAGTAGCACGGCAAATCTCATTCTGAGATAGTTTGTTAGTATTGGTTCCACTCATTCAGGGTCAAGCTTAAATGTAAGTGCAAACTTAATTGATTTATGACCTTAACTTATTGTTCAGTTAAGTGGTTTCTGACCCCCTGAGGATTTATTTACGACGACCTAGGGATAATCCACCCCTCTAAAGATCTCCCCCTCCCTTCCCGCTCCCTGACCCTCTGGGAAATCTCCAAATCCTCTGCCTTCTCCCTAGCTGATACTAGCACATGTTTAATATCAAATTAATTGACTATTTAATTAAATCTATCAATTAATTAACCTCCCTCTGGGAAACCCTCCAGTTCTCCTCTCCTATCCCCCACTACCCCTCCACTTTCCAATCGGGAAATTGGTGGGAAAAGACTTAGTCTGTGCTGGAGAGAAAGGATTTCATGATACTAAATAGAAGCCAGTGTCAGCTACATAGCAGAGTATACACTATTTATATATAAAACTGACTTTCAGGGATTGACTCTCTTTATATGGCGGGAAAGCTCATGTACAGCAACTATATGTCCTAATTACATAATTGTACTGCTGTAAATAGGAGGTGTTGTCTTATTGGAAAAATGTTGTGTGTATGCTCACCTTGATATGCAAGGATTGTGTGAGTTAGTACACAATGTCACCACCAGAGGACTTCCCACCCCCACCCATCACCTCCTCCCTCCCTGCCTCACCCAGAAAAAAGTGGTGGCAAAACGACTCAACTCTGTGCTGGAGAGGGACGATCTGACAATACGAAATTCAAATGAATGTCGATAACATATTTATGCATAGTTTTTATTTAATAAGATTGCAGAAGGCAATGCTCCCCCACATCTGTAGAGTTCAAGTCTGCACCCAACATCCCCAATTCACATGATGTAAGAGCTGTAAGCACTGAGGAACGATCTGCAGTATAGTAGTCATTGTTTGGGGCCTCCTGAGCATGAGTCTGTCGTCCGTGCAACACCATGAAGGTCAAAAACCACCCAATGTCCTAATTACAGATCACGATACTAAATAGCACTGACCACGGATAGAATGTCAACCTCCTTTGATCTCACGACCTCAAACAAAGCATCAGATGGCGACAACTTTTCGGTGCTGATACCTGGGAAATTCCGCTCGAAACACATGCTCTCTGTCTCTCTCTCTCTCTCTCTCTCTCTCTCTCTCTCCCTCCCTCCCTCGTGGCTGCTTCTGGCCCAGCAGGTATCTGTCGTGTGCCACACGAACCATTATTTGGTCCTGTACAAAGCAGTGGATACCTTACAAATCACAGTTGCAAATGTCTTGGAAATATTCCCCCTCTCTATCAGATTTATTGACTAATTAGTTGTATCAATACCCTCTGTGTGGGATGGTTTTTAGTTGCATACTATTGATGGATAGTAGAACTGAAATATTTGTTGGGAACACGTCCTGCAATTGCCTATTTTCCAAACCCTTCTGGATTTTTTCCCCTTGCTCCCTATTGGTGGACACTGGCATAGTTACATCGTTTGGTGGGAAGTCCATTATGTTGGTGGTAGGTGATAATTTCAAATTTCAGCTCAGTTCCTGTCTATGACCTTAAACAATCTGCAGAGGGATTGGATTGATGTATGTGTTCAAAGTACCTGTATCGGAAACAATAAATTTATCAGTCGGCGATTTGACAGCGTAACTAAAAGTGGTGTTGTATAAAATGATAGTTGGAATTTCAAATTTCAGCGTGAATTTATACCATACAGTTATTGGAATTCTGAACCACTACAGGTCTGATAAGATTATTTTGTAAAGCACTATAGAATTCGTAACTTAAATATATGGAATTATAACAGCCACCAATTATGGAAGGTAGTAGTCAAAATCTCCTAAGATTTGATGTTATTCCACATATTACATTTGCACAGTTGCTGCTAACAGCAATGCTTAAGATCTAAAATTCCTAAGTTTCTCAGCTACACAAGAACAAAGATGGAGGTGGTAAGGAACTTCCATGTGAAAGGATAGTAACAACATCAAATACCACTACAAGACAGAATGCATCTGCAATGCATGGAGCAGCACTAAACCACGATGCTAGTAGTTGTTATGGCTACATGCCTGAGACTGCTCAAAACTCTCATACATACAGCCCATCCACTTTGTGGATTCACATGTCTGCCAGAGTGCATCAACATGGACGGCACCCAGGAACGATTGGAATGGTAGGAAATTGGATGTTGTCAATACCTCCAGAGCAAACAGTTGGCAGTGATCGATATTGAATATCTCTAATTTCTATGGAGAATACATGCATATGCAATACACATGATCGTGGAGACATCCTAATGCATGCTGAGTATTAGCTGTGTGGGCCGCCACTGGGACTTGTCCTTGCAGCTGTGGGCAAGAACCGACTAATCGGCTGGCCGGCGCTTTGTACCTGCCACTTGCGACAGCCTTATCAGGAAATGTCAATCCGTTCTGGACACCGGCCACTTCCATCATGTACCCGGATGGCCGAAAAAGTCGTTCTAGGAAACCAGCCGCATATTAATCAATGTAATTACAAATAAATATTACGACTGCAGCCCCAATCTGGTGACATTCGACAATGAGCAAAGTATCGGAAATACGTCCTTCTGATGGTTGTGGCTGTGGGAAGAATCTCATGTTAAAATATTAATATCCATATTCTCCTTATGACTGGACATAATTTTCCGTGTAAACTCTTTTATCCCCCATATGGTTGTAAACGCTTTGAAATCACAGTCAAATCCACACCTCTCTTATGACCAGACATATACATTTTCTTTGTACACGTCCAACACTGACAACAGAACTTTACACGTCAATGCATATTTTAAAAGCCTGTTGATCACAGCGAATCTATCACACATCCCCTACTAAGTATAATACTTCGTCAATAACTGATGCTGGTGGTACCAAACAATACTGAGTGAAAGTCTACAATGCATGAACATTCTCCATTTGTTTTCCTTGCGAGTGGTACCAGTCTCTTAGGAAGAGACACACAATTGTCCCATAAGCGACCAGCTATCAAAAATATGATCGCAACGACTATGTTATTGTCACCCTGCATAAAAAGCGGTCTTGGTTCTACAGGTACAGACAAGTATCGCTAACGATGTCCATGCTAAAAACAATATATGCCTTATAAATCGAGATATGGTATTTCTTCCAAGTGAAGTGGTCTTCCGCACTAATACCACAGTGTTGATCAAGTGAATGTGTATTAACAGACTGAAAGCGGAGGTACACATGCTCAGCGGTGTAAGCTCGTTATAAAATCACCTTCCTCGCCGAATTTAGAAAGTGATTCATCTAAGATATGTGGTATTAAGCCAATATTTCCAACTCCCTCATGCCACTGCTAGATAGTTCCCACTCCAACAGACAGTATTTGTAACGCATTCTATCTCAATTCCATGTAGACAGTGTTACAGAAGTTCTGTGTCCAGTGGAGAGACAGGATGAGCTGGGTTAATGTGACAAGACCATGTTTAGACCATTCAGTGGAAATGGGAACATGTTGTCACAGCTCCACCAGCTATGAACAATGTGTAAGGGCTGCGCCAAATGAAGCTTTCTCCTGCAACACGAGATAGTAGAAAAGACGGTATGAACAGTTACAGTGCTTCCAGAATCAGATTTCAGTTACAGTGCTGTTTCTTATCAAGAAAATTAGGAAGACTTCACATCACACTGGAACTGGAAGAATTATGAGAATTTTGCTAGTGCACCGCGGTGCATTACCAAACTACAAACAGGTACAGCAGCTCAAAAAACCTCCCTAATGTCACCTGGTGGAGAACTCGGTATGATATTGCTTCATCCCTGTCTTCTTAATCAAAACCAAAAATCGTCTGCATGTTGACAACGAGCATATGTGGTGATCCTATTAAATATACAGGTATTGTTCCACTGGGGCAGGTGTGCAGTGATCAAAGTCGCTTGCACAGACCAGTATCCAGTTTCATCGCCTGTACTGTAGGAGGACCATATGTCACAGACTGTCAACCACAATAGAGGGTTTCTGTGTTGTTTGTTTCATAATCAGTTTGATACATTGTCTTTCTGCAGTAGCAACATCCAAGCAGTGTATGACTACAGCCTTGTCCACTGCCAAACATTTTGTTTTTCCACCACGAATTAGAGGTCTGTGTCAGGTGCTAAACTGACATTAACACATTTTGATCCATTGGCTTTCACAGAAAGCTGGACGTGTTGTAAATGATGCTGCTCCCACAACTAAAAGACAGAGGTAGTGTTTCTTATTGACAAAAAAGTGGAGGACATCGAAACATCTGGAAACTGGAAGAGTTCGCAGCATTGTGGAGCATTTCCGAACAGCTCTCCAAAGGTGATGATCTCTACATTATTCTCATCTTCCACAGTGATGGGGTAGCAGATTTCTTTCTGTTTCATTTTTCGAAGAGACCCTGAACATTGATTCCTCATAGTCGTGCTGCATATTTCACCCAGATATGATCGCTGTTTCGGTGTCCTAGATGGTAGTCATCCTGTCCTCCAAATCTTTGGACACTGTGTCTTTCAGTTTTATGACTTACAGTGCATAATCACACGTAGAAGAAGGGGATATTCTGCAGGCCTTAAACACCTAGATCAAATATAGTATGCATCATCGGTTGTCAATGCCACTGGTAGGAGAATGGAATGATTTTCCATACATGAAGGTGAAGTACCTCCTCATCTCACCACATCTTTTGCCACATTTTCATCAATTTTACGTATTTGCCACCAATTCTCTTAATTTTTCCATGTTTTCTGTAATTTCAATCCATTTTTGTCAATTATTCGATGTCCAAACCACCACACTCAATGAGTTGTCACATCAACGAAATGTATATTGCGTCGATCTCGAGAGCTATCAGCCAGTTACATTGCAGTATGGTTCTAAGTTTCTGTATCATCGCTAAATCATTCCCTCAGTTACTTTGGGAGGATCATTTACATGTGGACATATCGCAAATCCTGTTACACAGCCTACATCAAATGGCACAAATACTGTATCTTAGTGTAGGAAATAGCCAACAGCAGAGAGGAGGTGAAAAACTATGTTCCTTAGCCGAAACACTTTATAAATTCAGTAAGATTTTATTACGAACTGCCATGTCCCCCATTTGGGTGGAGTCACAAAGTATCTAAGCATTCGTAGCATAAAGTCAGAGATTCAAAATTCTAGCACTGGGCTCCCCTACTTCGAAACGAGCTACCCCTTCGTTGACCTACAGACTAAGGACTCTGAGCAAACCTCTATCCAGCCTCTCTCTCGCCTCTCGTAACTCATCCTCTGTCTTTAAGCATCTCCCCCTGCAGCACTGCCTCCTATTTAATTTGAAACTAACCAGAAGTGGGAGGGTGCTATACTCTCTGCATTCAGTTCTCGTGAAGGATCGGAACAAGCTGAGCTTCATGTAATCAATATTCTTCGATATTTTGCTTTATCAAAGAGTATAACACCTGTTAAAATGTTATACAGACCGGCGCTAGTGATATAGAGTGGTTTTCTCATTCCAATACTGTATCTGCTGTTCTGCGAAGAGTTTTCCATGTCCCAATCTTTCTCATGTCTCCATCCAATTTCACACAACATGTCTAGATTCTTGCATGCTGAGGAGTTTAGCATTCATTGGTGTATGGCAGATACGAGCCTGATACATTTGCGAGCGTTGCGGTGATGTAGCAGACGATCAAGAAGAAGAAGAAGGAGAAGAAATGTTTTAGTTATGCGTGATGGAGCTCCAGACAGAAGGAGTTTGAAACATTTTACATAAATCATTTGTGCTGTCAATTCTGTAGTATTCTTGTAGTGTCTGGATTCCATGCCAAGAAGATGCTGGGACGAAAGAAGTGACTGTAGAACACAAACACAAATGCGTAGCAGCAGTGTTTGATGTGTGAAATTACACACCATGCTGCACTAACTCCGTGAACAGAACACACTCTCTTCCACACACACACACACACACACACACACACACACACACACACACACACACACACACACACACACGATATTTATCAAACAAACGTATGCACAGGGATTGCAGCACCTCAAAAACTCCTGTCACTAACTTAGAACCACTGCAGTTATGGAACTGAAGACTCGATTTATGGCCAAGATGTGGCAGAGAAATGGAGTACTTCGCAAACCTCTTCTTCACCTAGAGGATGGTGCTGAAATAAGTTTTCCATTGATGGATATGATTCATCACATATGCATTGGAAGTCCTGTGTTGTAGTATGGAGAGATTTGTTGTTAACGACTGCAGGTAGACGGCACTCTAAGTCACACACAGAACACGTAGTTGTACACAAGTCAACTGCAAGTTGTATCACACAACCGATACGACCCGAGAGAAAAACGAACAAAATGGTTAAATGCATCAAAAATGACCTTCCACAATATGTCCCTCTCTCTTGAATGCATCATCCATCTACCGTTAAATCATACTTCGTTCCATTCCCTCTCAACCGATCACACAATTTGCTGTCTATCATAATTTAACGCAGATCAATATCGGCTTAGAGTCAGATGGTTCTCTTTTCCAGGAAGGCATCAAAAACAGCAGTCAACGTGCATGTATTCCTATTACCCAATAGACATACAGCAGAATGTTGTTAAAAACAATGCAGCAACTATTCTGTAAAGTATTTGTCATCTGATACCGCATGGTAGTGATTGGTAGAGAGTACAGGGAGCACACTGTAATTACTGTTTGTCAGGGTTTAAAACTCCTAAACAGTCTTGCGCAGGGCCAAATACGCGATCCATTCAGTAGTTGAATATTTCAGTCCCCCAGCAGGTAATCCAGTGTTCTTTAGCTAAGGACACTTAATAAAAATCTATAAACAGATTGCCAATAATGTTGGGGTCATACCTGGGATTGTGATCCGACATATATAAATTTATCACTCCACATTTGGTCGTCATCCACGTTAGGACATCTATTCCAGCTGTCTTACCGTTCTCCACGAAACATAATCGTTCCCTTGTTACTAGTGCATCCATGTCAACGTTTTCTCGTATTCCTCCTACTGTCACGTGCTCGTTCCCATGTACAAGAATTTTCTGTTGGCTCTCAGCACTATGGAACTTAACATCTGAGGTCATCACTCCCCAATAATTTTCCTGCACCAAGCAGAAGACATGCAAGTACCCCCTCATTCCAACTCAACTTCGCATCATTTTGGCGTGTTTTCGCTCATTTTTACATATTTTCTGTCGATTTTTGTAACTTTTTCGATTTCATATCATTTCTGCCCATGTGATCATGACATCACTTCTCGCCATGTATTCTAAAATTTCTTGTAAATGTAGTACAGTTGTCAGTACCTAGCGCCACTGTGCTGTTTTTCTGATGTGTGTGTGTCTGTATTGGTTTCACTTGGGAGCCCCCAGACCACACACCAAACCTACTGCTGGTAAATCCATCTTCAGACACAGCCCTGCACATACAGCAAGTAGATTCATCTTGGGACCCTATCCCAGCTCCAACGTGTGTAGATACACCTCCGAACCGCATCCTAGTCATAATGCCTGGTGGATCCGCTTTTGAACCATATACCAGGCATAAAGGGAATTTATAAAGTGTTTCAGCTAACGAACATACTTTTTCCACCTCCTCTCTGTTGATGGCTATTTCCTACACTAAGAATCAGTATTTGTGTCATGTGATGTAGGCTGTGTAACAGGGTTCACGATATGTCCACATGTGTATAATCCTCGCAAAGTAACGGAGCTAGTGGCTTAGCAACGATACAGAAACTAAGAACCACGCTGCAATGTCATTGGCTGATTGTATTACAAGATCACCGCGATCAGATGTTTTGTTGACATGACAACTCGTCGAGGGTGGTGGTTTGGACCTCGAGTAATTAAATGCGTTGAAATCAAGCAAAACCTGGTAAAATTACGAAAATTGATATAAAATACGTGAAATTGATGAAAATATGACAAAAATTGCGGAGGGATGAAGGTATTGTGTTGTAATGAATTGGGGACCTAGAAATGATGGAGAGGCATAGTCCCCACTGTAGCCCTCAGTGGTTCACAACCCCACAACAGTCTACAGCAGTCCACTCACCCCACCACCGCACCACACCGAACCCAGGGTTATTGTGCAGTTCAGCCCACAGTGGACATCCCCCCCCCCCCCTCCCACGAACATCTCACAGCAGACTAGTGTAGTCCCAATGTTCGCGTGGTAGAGTAATTATGGCGTACGCGTATGTGGAGAAAGTGTTTGGCCAGCAATCGCCGACATAGTGTAACAGGCGGAATAACGGGAACCAGCCCGCATTTGCCGACGCAGATGCAAAACTGCCTTCAAAACCATCCATAGACTGGCTGGCACACTGGACCTCAACACTAATCCACAGGGCAGATTCTTTCTGAGGACTGGCATGCCTTCCCGCCCGAGAAAGCAGTGAGTTAGACTGAACGGCTAACTGGGCGGGCAGGGATGAAGGTACTTACATGATCGCATGGGTGTATGAATATCATTCCATTCCTCCACTGGCGACATTGACAACTGATGGTTTATACTAACTGTACTCTCTGGGTCATGCACCATTAGCTTATTTGGTCGTAAGGGTGGTGTGGATTTGACTTGGAAAACTGCGATTTCAACTCATCATTAGCTGTAAGGGGGCTGAAAGATTTCACATGGAAAATTATTTCCAGTCATAAGGAGGATATAGCAATTGGTATTTTAACGTGAGATTCGTCCTGGAGCCACAGCCGTCGGGAGGAGGTATTTCCGATACTTCACTCAATGTCGAATGTCACCAAATTGGGGCTGTAATCGCAATATTTAATTGTAATTACTATGATAAATACGTGGCTGATTTTCTAGGATGACCCTACCGGCCATCCGGATGCGTGGCGGAGGTAGCCAGTGACCGGAGCGAAGTAACGTTTTATGCTTAAGGCTGTCGCATGTGGCGAGTACTAAGAAAAGTTCCAGCTAGCCCAGCTGGTCGGTTTTTGCCCACAGCCGCTGGGACAAGCCCTGGCGGTGGTCCACGCGGTGCTCTATGGATAGCTGAATAGTGAACTAATACTCAGGATGTATTGGAATGTCTCTACGGAAAATTAAGTGATTCAATATCAATGTCGGTAAAGTGTTGGCCCAAGACATATTGATAACATCCCATTTTCAACCACTCCAACCATTCCCAAATGTCCTCCATGGACAGGGTGGTGCACTCTGGCAGACACATGCATCCACGACTGCAGCTGCAGTCATGGTGGCAGTTTTCTCCAGCCTCTGAGCATTGGCACTGATGGTGTACAAGAAGACAGGTGTGCTACGTGTGGACATCTGGGATGTAAGTGGACTGTATGTATGAATGTTTTCAGTGATATTAGGCATCTAGCAGTGACAGATACTATGATTGTGGGTTAGTGCATTTGAAAACACTGCAGTGCACTCTGTCTTGTAGTGATATTTGTTGTTCTTACTATCATATCATGTGGTAGACCCTTTCCTCCACACTCTTTGTCCTGGTATAGCTGAGAGGACAAACTTAGGAATTCTGCAGTGCTTTATAAAATACACTTAGCAGTCCTGCAGTGGTCGGGAATTCCACAACTGTGATGGTATAATTTCACGCCAAAATTTAAAATTGCAACAAATTTAAAATTGCAACTATTATCTCATCGAGATGTAAAATCCTTGGTTGGTCAATTTATTGTTTCAAATAGTGGTACTGCGAGCACATACATCATTCCAACCCCTCTGTAGATTGTTTAAGGGCATTAACATGAAACTGAGGAGAAATTTGAAATTCTCAACCACCTAGAATATTTTGGACTCCCCACCAAACGATGAAATTGTGCCAATATCCACCAATAGCAGGCAATGGGAAAAAATCAAGAAGGGTTTGGAAAATGGGCAGTTGCAGGGACTTTATCACACCAAATATACCAGTCCTAGTATCCACCAATAGCATGCAAGGAAAAACCGTCGCACACAGAGGGTATTGATTTAATTAATTAGTCAGTCAATCTGATAGAGTGAGGGATATTTCCAAGACATCGAAAGCTGGCGAATTATCAGGTATCCACTACTTTGTACGCAACAAAATACGGGTTTATGTGGCACACAAGATACGCTTGCTTAGTAGGAAGTAGCCACTTGAGGGAGAGAAAGTGAGAGGGGGAGAGAGAGAGAGAGAGAGAGAGAGAGAGAGAGAGAGAGAGAGAGACAGAGAGAGAGAGCATGTGTTTTGATAGGAAATTCTCAGGTATTAATATCAGAGATACCGTTACCTGATGCTTTGTTTAAGATTGAAGATGACAAACTGGTGCACATGAGATGCTGAATGGCGGTTACTATACCACACTTTATCCCATTTCTCAGTACTTACAGTTATTACATCATGGGAAGCAGCGGCGGTGTTGCATATGTGAGCTCTACCCAAGTGGGGGAACCCTGTCTCCCACAAATCGATTAAATAAAGAATATGCGCCAACACATTATTGTCATTGATTTGAAGATCATATCGTCAGTGCCTTCCTTTCACCACAGAGTGAGTCCTTTCCCTGCCAATTTTTTCTGGGTGGGAGGAGGAAGAAGGGGCGACAGGTGGGGTGGGACATCGTCTGGTGGTGGCACTATGCAGTATCACAATCGATCCTTGCATGCCAAGGCGAACACACAAACGAAAATTTTCCAACAAGAAAACACTTCCAGTCTGCAGAAGTGTAGTTACATAAGTAGAACATATGGTCAGTGGATGTGAGCTTTTCCCACCAAATAAAGAGATGAATTTTATAAATAAACAGTATATCCTCTGGTAAATAATTGACATTGGCTTTAATATCATACCATAAGACCCTTCTTCTCCAGCGCACTTTCCCTGCCAATTCCCGAATAGGGGAGGGGAGGAGCATTGAAAGAAGGGAGGGGAGGGCTGGGGGATTTCGCAGAGGGGGGTTAATTAATTAATCGATATTATTAATTAGTCAGTTAATTAGATATCAAAAGTGTCCTTGTATCAGTGAGGGGGAGGGCAGAGGGGTTAGAGATTTCCCAGAGGCTGGGGAGGGGGAGGTGTGGAGGGTTGCTGTGAAAGACAGGTTATAAAGAGGTGGTTATAAATCAACCCTCATAGAGTCATAAAAAACTTAGCTGAACAATAGGTTAAGGTCATAAATCAATCAAATTTGCACCTGAATGCATGCTTGCCCCTGAATGTATGTAACCCATACTAACAAACTGTCTTAGAAACGGTTTCACCCTGCTACTCATTAAATGCTTCTCAAACCATTGTAGCAAGGTTCTGGCTCTGAGATAGAGACATTTATACTGCTGAAAGATGACATCCCTGTTGGGGAAGACATGAAGCACGAAGGATGCAAAGGGTTTGCAGCTGTCTCCATGTCTTGAATTACTAGCACAGGTCCTATGGAAGCACAGGAGAATGTCTCCCATAGCATAATGCTGCTCCCATCAGCCTATGTCCTTGGGACACTGCACATTTAGACCCACTGTTCACCTCGATGACGGCGTTTGTGAAGACTCCATCCACCTAGTGCAGCAAAAACGTGAATCACAACAAAATCTGACACGTTTCCGTTGATCGACGGTCGAAATTCTATGGTCCTGTGCCTGCTGTGGTCATAATGGACGATGTCGTTATACCAATATGTGAACACGTAGGGGTAGTCTGTTGCAGAGCTCCACGTTCAACAATCTGCTCCGAAACACTTGTGCATGCTCTTTCAGTGGAGATACCACAGATCACCATCAATGCTACTTTACAGAGCAGGTAAGTCTCTGAACCCCACATTCTCTGAAGAGTCGTGGATGTCCAACCATTTAGCCCATAGTGATAGTTTCACTGTTCTACCTCTTTCTGTGGATGCTCACTGTTCTGGCGTAACCACAAGTGCCAAAACGAAGATGAAGAACGCAAGAGAAGAGAAGGCGGTGACACGACGTCGGCCAATGGTGCGCTGATTAGGACTGCACCACGACAGAAGCGACACCTGCAAGAGGAGAATATAAGCGACGCACCTGCCAGCCTCGGCCGCTCAGTATCGGCTCACTATTGGGACAGTATTAGCACTGCCTAGCAGAAAGTGCAACGATAGCAGTTATTAGTGATCCACAAACTGTGTGTCAAACTTGCATCAACATTATATATAGCAAAGGACACGGACTTATGTTGCATGTCGCCCATCGCTTGCGACATTATTGTTATTTAAAAGTTAAGTATTGTCAGTTTGCTTTACTAAAATAAAACTACTGATGTTGCTTGAATTGTTGTTTAGCATTCCGAGAACGCAGCATTCCTTAGGCACCCTAAACGAGACGAGTGGGCAAGACCCCACACTCACGACAGCTGCACGTGAACATTCGACCAGCTTCGCCGTTTTCAAGATACTCGTTCACAGGCTCTGTGAAATATAAACTGTCCTTTGTCAAAGTCAGTTATCTCATTGGATTTCCCCATTTGAAGCCCATATCTTCGCCGTGGTGTTCCCACGTCCGTGGCTGGTTCGCTTACATGCTTTTGTTACCACGTCACGTGCCCGCAACGCCACCAGACTGTATCCAACGTCGTGGCGGGCAGTGGTTTTGGCTGATCGTTGTGGCTTTCGAACTATGACACCGATATTGTAATTAAACTGTATACTTTTTACGTAGTGTTGGAGCGCCTTCAACAGCGAAACATATGTGAAAGTTGACGCAGTTGTAACAAATTAAAATCAATGTAAATCACTGTCACACCGACAGGGCACACACTAAATATGGCTGCATATCGTATAACGTCCAACTACTTCAACAAAACATGTACCTCGTGTACGAATCGTGTGCTTACTATTATGTCCGTCAAATCAAGTGGATAAGAAGTTGATCTTCAGCGCTGATATACGTCATAAGGTGATTCCGGAAAAACAATACTACACGTTGAGTTTCGTCTAGATCTGTATTGCAGAAAAAATCCATGGCATATGGCATTTCTTGTCCTCGGGAGTCGTCAGTATTATCATGTTATCCACCTGTTTTAATTTTCCCCAGAGGAAAAAGCCCAGCGACGTTATACCTGGTGAGCACGCAGGCCATTTTGAGTGTACAAGCTACCGGCAAATTTAAGAATGTAGAATTTCTGGTAGCTACTGTACTTCAGTAGCCAGTTGCAATAATGACTGTGTGGATGATGTGGCCTATTCTACACCTTATTTTAGATCTATGTGACGATGCTGTGCTGATTATATTTATATGTTTTGCCAATGCCAATATGGCCTTATCACTTTAGGACATGGTGTAGAAAATGGTACGTTTTGCCGTATTTTATCTGCACATTTCCCTGGTTGTATGATAGTATATTGTGATACGTATTGCTGAATTGTGTTGAAAGACACACTTCTCACTAGGTGTATACAGGGTATTACAAAAAGGTACGGCCAAACTTTCAGGAAACATTCCTCACACACAAAGAAAGAAAAGATGTTATGTGGACATGTGTCCGGAAACGCTTACTTTCCATGTTAGAGCTCATTTTATTACTTCTCTTCAAATCACATTAATCATGGAATGGAAACACACAGCAACAGAACGTACCAGCGTGACTTCAAACACTTTGTTACAGGAAATGTTCAAAATGTCCTCCGTTAGCAAGGATACATGCATCCACCCTCCGTCGCATGGAATCCCTGATGCGCTGATGCAGCACTGGAGAATGGCGTATTCTATCACAGCCGTCCACAATACGAGCACGAAGAGTCTCTACATTTGGTACCGGGGTTGCGTAGACAAGAGCTTTCAAATGCCCCCATAAATGAAAGTCAAGAGGATTGAGGTCAGGAGAGCGTGAAGGCCATGGAATTGGTCCGCCTCTACCAATCCATCGGTCACCGAATCTATTGTTGAGAAGCGTACGAACACTTCGACTGAAATGTGCAGGAGCTCCATCGTGCATGAACCACATGTTGTGTCGTTCTTGTAAAGGCACATGTTCTAGCAGCACAGGTAGAGTATCCCGTATGAAATCATGATAACGTGCTCCATTGAGCGTAGGTGGAAGAACGGGGCCCAATCAAGACATCACCAACAATGCCTGCCCAAATGTTCACAGAAAATCTGTGTTGATGACTTGATTGCACAATTGCGTGCGGATTCTCGTCAGCCCACACATGTTGATTGTGAAAATTTACAATTTGAACACGTTGGAATGAAGCCTCATCGTTCTGGAAATCTGTCTTGATAGAAACGTACCGCGCCATGGCTATTGCCCCATGCTAATCCATACATCAAATGGGCGTCTGCCAACTCCGCATTTGTAAACATTGCACTGACTGCAAAACCACGTTCGTGATGAACACTAACCTGTTGATGCTACGTACTGATGTGCTTGATGCTAGTACTGTAAAGCAATGAGTCGCATGTCAACACAAGCACCGAAGTCAACATTACCTTCCTTCAATTGGGCCAACTGGCGGTGAATCGAGGAAGTACAGTACATACTGACGAAACTGAAATGAGCTCTAACATGGAAATTAACCGTTTCCGGACACTTGTCCACATAACATCATTTCTTAATTTGTGTGTGAGGAATGTTTCCTGAAAGTTTGGCCGTGCCTTTTTGTAACACCCTGTATATTGTATATTGTAGATGTGAGGATGGTCATTACGGACTGAAACCGATTGTCGTCAAAAGAATTGATGTTGTGAGCAAATACTGGAATAAAAAACATTTGATGTCTGTAAAAGTCTGAGCAGAATGGGCGGGACATTTCACATGTTGGCCCAAATGGACGGTCCAGAGCAGTGGTCCTCAAACTTTTTAGCTTAAGAGCCAATACTGACGTTACAAGACGGCTCTTCGGGCCGCTTAGGAAGGGTGTCGAGGGATGGAAGTAAAGTGGCCGTTGAGAGAGAAATTCAGTTTTCAGCAAACCATGGTGACTGATAGAAACTTACCACTTACGCACTATGAATTTTCTTATTATAAGGTATCATACCAATTATTTCAACTGAAAAAGAAAATAATCTGCTGGAACTGCTTGCATGTTTCTGGAGGCTTACATTGTTACCAATTATCCGTACCTAAGCAGGTACCGTGGCCACTGGCATCGCAACGGGACTCTGTGTTTGTTTTTCTGATTTCAGGGCACTTTTTTTAGGTGTCTCCACTCCCTACTATCTGAAAGAATACCAAGCGGTTGCAGCAGACTGCTTTCAGTCGGACTAGGCCAAATATAACAACACAGAGAATGGATTACGTAATACTACTTAATTAATTCAAAATTGTCATAAAGGGATAGAACGATGGATGATAGTTTTGTACATAAAAAGGTTTAGAAGTCAATTTTATCTGTTGTATCATGCGAGTTTTTTCTGTAAGCAACTAACTCTTACTGGGGTGAACAGTTTTACCCGACGACTAGCGTGGGCACTTTTCTCGTTCCGACACCATATCTGTATTAGTGATCCACACAAGAAACTATCAGAGTGAAATAAGAAACAAGGAACTGCATTTGCAGGCCAAAAGACGTTTTTAGATATTGATATTGTAAAAACTTATTGCTCTCCATACACGTGAAGTAACAAATACAATATAAATGACTTACCTTATGCCATATCACTAAAAAACGATTTTACTAAAAAATAACGGAGAAAGCTTACTTTATTAATTTCACTGACGACAATGGCGATGTGTATTACAACTAGTCTGACCACTTATCGGCAGGCAGCAGCGATGTTCTGGGCAAAAAAATATGCAGTGACTGCTTTTCTTGTCCTGCTCTCTTTACCACAACTTCCCTAATTGATCTTGTTATTAACTGGTACCCTACATAAATTACTTATTTATATTCATTAATAACAATAATTAATATGTGTGACATGATCACAAATGTTTAACAAATTTTTTGAATATCATTTTTCTTTCACTCATTACATTGTACTACAACAGCCTTAATCTGAATTCATACTGCTTACTACAAACATCTACCATATTTGAAGACAACAGCCCTATAATGCGCATTCCACAAATCTTTGTTAGTTCCGTTTGGCATCAGTACCACAGGCGGTGATCGTTGCTAGTTTCGCACGGTCGTGAATCGTCAAAATGGCCGAGAAGCAATAAAACATCCCCACTTTCACTTCTATAAATCCCGCAGTGGCAGCGCTACGTATCTTTCTGCCTTTGACGTAAGCGGCAAATTTTACTTTGCTCACAGCCGAATTCAACAAAGTCAGATAAAATTAAGCGCATCTTAAAATGTTGCTGTCTCTGTAATTACATTCATGTGTCTCTGTAATTACATTCATAAGAATTTCCCAATATTAGCTGATGTTTTCGGATTCTGCTGTTAGTTGCTAAAAGCATATTATTATAAAATACGGCTGAGACGCGCGGGCCGCATGAACACTTGGTTCGGACCACAGTTTGACGGCCACTTGCCCAGAGAGATGTCTTTCGATAACTATGGTAGCAAATCTATTAGGAACTGTAGAGACTTCTATTTACAGTCCCTTCGATGAAACATACACCATTAATGTGAGTCTTGAATAGCCTGCGCCACACGTTGACATAGGGAGGTCATTGTAATCCACTTCTCTCAAGTAACATGGGTTTTCTACTGACTAGAATTGCTTACTTCGAAGATTTATTTGTCCACGGTTTGTAAACGCTGCATCATCTGTAAACAAAATCTGGCACAAAAATGTCTCATCACTTTGCAATTTCGTAGACACCATTGCGAAACGGCCGGCCGAAGTGGCCGTGCGGTTAAAGGCGCTGCAGTCTGGAACCGCAAGACCGCTACGGTCGCACGTTCGAATCCTGCCTCGGGCATGGATGTTTGTGATGTCCTTAGGTTAGTTAGGTTTAACTAGTTCTAAGTTCTAGGGGACTAATGACCTCAGAAGTTGAGTCCCATAGTGCTCAGAGCCATTGCGAAACCTTGTAACCAAACCGCTCATTGCAACTTTCACTAATATCCTACGTGAACTCGTGTCTGAAGGGTTATAAATTAAAATCCACGGAGGTGCCGAACACTATATATTTTCTATTATTCTAATTTGCGTTATAGTACAAAAAAAGTAGCTTATGTTCCTGTGCGCTTATTGCCAAATTCATTGATGGGATTGTACTAGGTTAAAAATTTTTCTCTTCCTTGGAGGAAGTTAATAAAATCTACACCGATATACTGAAAACTTTGCCACCGCGCCTGGCTGTTTTTGCTACTGAGGCTACACGTTCAGCTACATTTCGCCATTAAATTGCGTCTCTACGTATTTCCACACTTAACAAAACGAAATTTTGTGTGCTTCTTGTGTTAGAAATTATTTAGTGAACTTTTGAGTAGTGTTCCTAATGCACACAGAGGTGACAAAAGTCGTGGGATAGCAAGATGGACATATACAGATAGTGGTAGTATCTCGTACACAAGGTGTAAAAGGGTAGTCTATCGGCAGAGTTATCCCTTCCACAGAGGTAATTCGTGTGAAAAGGACTCCGACGTGATCATGGCCGCACGACGCGAATTAACGACTTTGAACGCGGAATGGTAGTTGGAACTAGACGCATGGAACATTCCATTTCGAAAATCGTTAGCGAATTCAGTATTCCGATATCCACAGTGTCAGAGAGGTGCTGAGAGTACCTAATTTCAGGCATTCCCTATCACTATGGACAACGCAGTGCTCGACGGCCATCACTTAAAGACCGACAGAAGCGGCGTTTGCGTAGAGTTGTCAGTGCTGACAGATGGTTCAAATGGCTCTGAGCATTATGGGACTTAACATCTGTGGTCATCAGTCCCCTAGAACTTAGAACTACTTAAACCTAACTAACCTAAGGACATCACACACATCCACGCCCGAGGCAGGATTCGAACCTGCGACCGTAGCAGTCGCGCGGTTCCGGACTGAGCGCCTAGAACCGCTAGACCACCGCGGCCGGCGTCAGTGCTGACAGACAAGCAGCACTGCGTGAAATAACCGTAAAAATCAATGTGGGACCCACGACGAATGTTTCCGTTACGACAGTGCGTTGATGGACCGTGGTAGCTGACGACCAACGCGACTGCCTTTGCTGACAGCACGACATCGCTTGCAACGCCTTTCCTGGGCTCGAGAGCATATACACTACTGGCCATTAAAATTGTTACACCACGAAGATGACGTGCTACAGACGCGAAATTTAGCCGAGAAGAAGAAGATGCTCTGATATGCAAATGATTAGCTTTTCAGAGCATTCACACAAGGTTGGCGCCGGTGGTGACACCTACAACGTGCTGACATGACGAAAGTTTCCAACCGATTTCTCATACACAAACAGCAGTTGACCGGCGTTGCCTGGTGAAACGTTTTTGCGATGCCTCGTGTAAGGAAGAGAAATGCGCACCATCACGTTCCCGACTTTGATAAAGGTCGGATTGTAGCCTATCACGATTGCGGTTTATCTTATCGCGACATTGCTGCTCGCGTTGGTCGAGATCCAATGACTGTTAGCAGAATATGGAATCGGTGGGTTCAGCAGGGTAATACGGGACGCCGTGCTGGATCCCAACGGCCTCGTATAACTAGCAGTCGAGATGACAGGTACCTTATCCGCATGGCTGTAACGGATCGTGCAGCCACTTCTCGATCCCTGAGTCAACAGATGGGGACGTTTGCAAGACAACAACCATCTGCACGAACAGTTCGACGACGTTTGCAGCAGCATGGACTATCAGCTCGGAGACCATGGCTGCGTTTACCCTTGACGCTGCATCAGAGACAGGAGCGCCTGCGATGGTGTACTCAACGACGGACCTGGGTGCACGAATGGCAAAACGTCATTTTTTCGGATGAATCTAGTTTCTGTTTACAGCATCATGATGGTCGCATCCGTGTTTGGTGACATCGCGGTGAACGCACATTGGAAGCGTGTATTTCGTCATCGCCATACTGGCCTATCACCCGGCGTGATGGTATGGGGTGCCATTGGTTACACGTCGCTGTCACCTCTTGTTCGCATTGTCGGCACTTTGAACAGTGGACGTTACATTTCAGATGCGTTACGACTTGTGGCTCTACCCTTCATTCGATCCGTGCGAAACCCAACATTTCAGCAGGATAATGCACGACCGCATGTTGCAGATCCTGTACGGGCCTTTCTGGATACAGAAAATGTTTGACTGCTGCCCTGGCCAGCACATTTTCCAGATCTCTCACCAACGGAAAACATCTGGTCAATGGTGGCCGAGCAACTGGCTCGTCACAATACGCCAGTAACTAGTCTTGATGAACTGTGGTATCGTGTTGAAGCTGCATGGGCAGCTGTACCTGTACACGCCATCCAAACTCTGTTTGACTCAATGCCCAGGTGTATCAAGGCCGTTATTACGGCCAGAGGTGGTTGTTCTGGGTACTGATTTCTCAGGATCTATGCACCCAAATTGCGTGAAAATGTAATCACATGTCAGTTCTAGTATAATATATTTGTCCAATGAATACCCGTTTATCATCTGCATTTCTTCTTGGTGTAGCAGTTTTAATGGCCAGTAGTGTAAGTTGGACCCTAGACGACTGTAAAGCCGTGGCCTGGTCACATGAGTTCCGACTTCACTTGGTAAGAGCTCATGGTAGATTTAGAGTGTGGCGCAGACCCCACGAAACCATTGACCCAAGTTCACAACAAGACACTGTGCAACCTCGTTGTAGCCCAATAATGGTCCTCTGATCCCACTGAACGGATCATTGACTGGAAATGTTTGTGTTCGGCTGCTTGGAGATCATTTTCAGCAATTCATGTTCCCAAACAACGATGGAATTTTTATGGATGACAGTGTGCAATGACACCGATATGTTCGCAGTTGCTTTGAACAACATTACGAATTGTTCGAACGAATGATTTCGTTTGCCAGAACACCCAGCATGAATCCCATCGAACATGTATGGGATGTAATAGAGAGGTCAGTACGTGCACAACATCCTGCGCCGGCAACACTTTCGTAATTGCGGACGGCTATAGAGACTACTTGGCTTAGTATTTCTGCAGCGACTTCCAACGACTTGTTAAGTCCATACCAGGTCGAGTTGCTGTACTACGCCAGGCAAAAGAAGGTCCGACACGATATTAGGAGGTATCTCACGACTTTTGTCACCTCAGCACACGTTCGAGCATGCATTCATCACGGTGTTCCCAGATTTTTGTTCAACCCTTGCATGTCTGTCGTTGGACGGATACTCAAATTGCGTATCGCACCTGTACCTTGCTCGCTAAACCATCCGATGTTAAGCATATAGAAAATGTCTGGGCTTATGAGCAACAACGGGTGAAACGTGGCAACGAACATCGCCCCAGTTTAGTGACTCTGCGGGATTCAAATCATCAGCGAGTGGCCTTAGCCGGATGAGATGTATCTGAAACAGTTGTGGACTCTCTTCCTTGTCTAATAATCGAGGCTAGAGGTTCTGTTACTCTACATTAGATAAAATCCCTGACCCCGTCGGGAATCGAACCTGGGAACCCGGGCGTGGGAAGCGAGACCACGAGCTGCGGACCGAAGCAATTTCACTCGTATAAATCTACGACCGCCAGTGACTGATGTCGAACACAATGAAATACTTACAGCGTCATCTTGGCAAATATTTAAAACACTAAATTAACCGAAATTTAGGCAGTGCTGCAGCCGACTTCTTCAGTGTCAATTTTGTTGTTTGTCTCTACAGCAGTCATAATATACTCAAGAGCCAAAGAAACTGCTACACCTGCCTAATATGGTGTAGGGCCCCCGAGAGCACACGGAAGTGCCGCAACACGAAGTGGCAGGGACTCGACTAATGTCTAAAGTAACGTTGGAGGTAAGGCTGTACATAAATCCGTAAGAGTACGAGGCGTTGGAGTCTTCTGAACAGCACGTTGCAAGGCATCCCACATATGCTCAATAATGTTCTTATCGGGGGAGTTTGGTGGCTAGTGAAAGTCTTTAAACTCAGAAGAGTGTTCCTGGAGCCACTCTGTAGAAATCCTGGAGGTGTGCGGTGTCGCATTGTCCTGCTCGAAGTCCATCGGAATGCACAATGGACATGAATGGATGCAAGTGTGATCAGATAGGACGCTTTCGTGCGTGTTACCTGTCAGAGTCGTACTAGACGAATCAGGGGTCCCATATCACTCCAACTGCACACGTCCCATACCATTACAGAGCTCCACCAGTTTGAATAATCTCCTGCTGTGATGCAGGGTCCATGGATTCCTGAGGCTCTCTCCATACCCGAGCACCTCCACCCGCCCAATACAACTTGAAACGCAACATATTTCCAGTCATTAACAGTTCAATGCCCAGGCACGGCCTAAAACTTTGTCTCGTGCAGTCCTCAAGGGCTTCCGTTGAATCGTTCGCACACTGACACTTGTTGATGGCCCAGCATTGAAATCTGCAGCAATTTGCGGAAGGGTTGCGCTTCTGTCACGTTAAATATTCTCTTCAGTCGTCGTCGGGCCGTTCTATCAGGATTCTTTCCGGCTGCACCGATGTCGGAGATTTGATGTTTTACCGGATTCCTGATATTCACGGTACACTCGTGAATTGGTCGTACGGGTAAATCCCCACTTCATCGCTACTTCGGAGATGCTGTGTCCCATCGTTCGTGCGCCGACTATAGCACCACGTTCAGACTCACTTACATCTTGACAACCCTCCATTTTAGCAGCAGTAACCGATCTAACAACTGTTTCAGAGACTTGTTGCCTTATATAGACGCTGCCGACCGTAGCACCGTATTCTGCCTGTTTACATATCTCTGTATATGAATATGCATGCATATACCGGTTTCTTTGGCGCTTCAGTGTAAGATGGCTGCGTAGATTGCCTTCTAAATAGTTCATATAGCCTACATTATAAACAGTAAAATCCCTTTAACACTTCCATGGGGAACGCCAGATATCCTTTTAGTTTTACTGGATCTGCTTACCTTAGTTACTACAAACTGTGACCTTTCTAAAAGGAAACTACGAATCGAGTCCCACAACTGAGACGATATTGATGTTACAGTAACGGCGACCATGAATACCTCGAGAAAATTAAGCAGCGTAACGATGAAAATGGTGAGGACGGCCACAGCGTCTCGACATCCCAGTTGCCAGCATCCACAGAACAGCGAGCCTCTAATGATCCCTTCCTACTGATGTCATCAGAATTTGCCAAGACAGTGTGTTCAGAGTGCACGGGTGGAAATGACGTCGTTTCCTCGTAACTACCAGCAGAATAAAAATTCATCCACCAGCTTCTCACCATTTTACAGTGGTCTATCAATTACCAGCAAGCCTTGCAGTCCAATTGTCCGTCCTGCGTAACACTCTCTCTGTTGTACAGCAGACCAGTGGTTATTTGGGCCCAATAAAAACTAACGAATTTAACGTCGGCAATACACTGAAGCGCCAAAGAAACTAGTATAGGCATGAGTATTGAAATACAGAGATAGGCAGAATACGGCGCTGCGGTTGGCAACTCCTCTATAAGACAACAAGTGTCTGGTGCAGTTGTTAGATCGGCTACCACTGCTACAATGGCAGGTTATCAAGATTTAAGTGAGTTTGAATGTGGAGTTATAATTTGCTATTATTTGTCTGTTGTATGATATACTCAAATCAGACGGGAAAAGCCGATAAATCAAAGACTGAAGCAAAAAGTCGATTATTTTAATATTTTAAGTATTTTGTATGATGACGTGGCAGCACAACCATAAGAGCTGTAATAACTAAGTTGGGTCCGATGACCGTATCAGTCTGGTCCACAAACCAACCAACCAATAACGAAGTTACCTGATGTCTTGGAGCAATTCAGTTACACGATTACCTATCATTACAGAATGAAATTGTGATAAGCAATCTGACTGATTTTCACAACTGTTTGATAGAAAAATAACTCCAATGTGCGTCACGTCTAAATATGATTCATATAAATATAACGTCCACACCTCTGGAGCACAAGGAACGTGGCCGCTGCTTTGAGTGATGGACAGAGACCGTTGACACTTCCCATTAGCGCATCATCATCATCATCGTCGTCATCATCATCATCTCTCGACTATTTCGCGATAATACAAAACGAGCTGCCGATCTTTGAACTTTTACGACGTCCTCCGTCACCCTCTCTGTTGCGGGTCACACACCGCACAAAAGTACTCCAGAAGATGGCGGGCTAGGGTAGTGTAAGCAGTCTCTGTAGTAGACCTGGTGCATTTTCTAAATGTTCAGCCAAACAAATCGCATTCTTTGGTTTGCTTTCCCCATACTGTTTTTAAGGGATCGTCCCAATTTAAGTTATTCGTAATGCCTAAGTATTTAACAGAATTTCCAGCCTTAAATTTGTGTGTTTTATCCTGTAACTGAAATTTGGCCGATTCCTTTTAGTATTCATGTGGATGACTTCACACTTGTCATTATTTAGTCAAATGCCACTTTTCTCACCATACAGGTATCTTTTCTAAATCATTTTGCTATTTCTTTGGATCATCTGATGACTTTACAAGGCGGTAAATAACGGCAACGTCTGCAAACAATCCAAGTGGGCAGCTCAGTTTGTCTCCTAAATCGTTTATGTAGGTCAGCAAACGGTCTATAACACTTTCTTCGTGAACTCCAGATATTACTACTGTTTTACTCGATGACTTTCCGTCAGTTACTAGAAACTGCAACCTTTCTGACAGCAAACCACGAATCCAGTCGCACAACTGAGACGATACTCCAAAGGCACAAATTTTATTGGAAGTCGCTCGTGAGGAAGTATCAAAATCCTTCTGGAAATCTAAAAATATGCAATCAGTTTGACATCCTCAGTCGACAGCACTCATTACCTCGTGAGAATAAAGAGCTACTTGAGTTGAGCTGAAACAAACAAGTAACATACTGACAGACAGAAGCAGACACTGCAGGTTACTTCTGCGCAGTATAATAAACAGAATATATGAGTAGTGCTTTTTCATTAACTCTGATAATTAAGGGTATAACTTCTGAAACGACACGAGTGCAGTGATTGTGGGCATGAGATCGGCTGTAGTGCTGACACGAAGAATGATATTTGCATTTATTTTATAAAATATTCACCATGTATGCATTTTTTTTCCAACGGTACGACACTCTTGTAGGAGTATAAGCAATGAGCAATGGAGGGGTAGAGGGGGATGGGGGGGGGGGTTGCTCCATATGATAGTGTTGTTGAATTTCTAAACATTCTGGACGATTGGCTAGTTTAGCAGGTCAGAGACGAAAAGAGAGCAAATTGACATTAATGGTTAAGGCACTCGTCAAACTCAACGACTTTAGAACCTGAAATCGCTAGAAGAAGATGTAATTGTACGAAACAGCTAACTCGACAAATATTAAAGTGCATACCATTCGTAATTTTGTACGCGTTTTTGTTATAAAATACGTATTACGATCTGAAACAACAACTAAATAACGAAAATGCTTACTGACCGAAGTGAGTAGCGCTCATCTGAAGGTTCAAGTCCTAAATGATGAGCAGAGACTACCTTTTGCAGCTTTCTTACGCCATACGAAGTTCACACACCAACGACGAAAAACCTTTATTTCATGCTGTTGCCTTATTTTCTATTTTTACTATACTGATCCTAATCTGTTCATTCTCCATTTATTTTTTCCAATTAACAATCAACATTTAAGAAATACACTTTTAACTATTTTAATTAAATATATTTCAGGTACTATTTCAATTCAAATAATATGAGGTTGAAATTCACTGGCAGTCAATTCATCGGAGAAATGACTGTAATATAGGCATTAAGGGGAAGAGAGAAATAAGATACTTTGTGTAAGCTAATGAACAAATAATTCCTGTGTAACAAAGAGGTTCATACTGCAATAAAACTTTCGTTCATATTGAAGTAATAAATCACTTTTCATTGTGAATACAAGTACTTTGCTAATTTTCTACTTCTGGCAAGTCCGACCTCGGGATGGACAACTTTGGGTTCCGGAGAAAGGTAGGAAAACAGGAGGCAGTACCGACTCTACGACATATATTAGAAGATTAAAAAAAGACAAACCTGCATTTGTAACTTTTTAGATCTAGTGAAAGCTTTTGAATTGGTTGACTGGACTACACACTCTGAAATGCTGAAGGCACCAGAGGTAAAATTCAGAAAGCGACACATTACCTACAGCTTGTACAGCAGCTATACTACACTTGAATGTGTTCCACGTAATGAAATTGTTTGGTTGAGAAGGGAGTGAGACACCTTTGTGGCCGATGCCATGTTATTGAGCCTTATTTCAGTAGTGGTACAAGTCCATTACCTCCACTTTTCTGTCCATAATGCTTCTGAAATTGATGGTCGAAACAAACAGAAAGAAAGGTTTGAAACGTCCCCTTTTTGAACAATTATACACGTGACTGGGCTTAAACTGACACACAATATTTTGTTAGCGCAACGCAATCTGACTTTCAATAATCCCTACAAAAGAATGGGCACTGACTAACATTAAACTATACCTTTCACAAATCACTTACCTCACAAAAATCTTCGCTACTCAAGCTACTGTAATACAGCAAGCGCCACTACTGCCAGCTAAATAAAAGATTCAAACTATGGAAGGCACTAACTACTGATAGGGATAGTTAGCAAATGAAAGATATTAATAGAGAACAAATACTGTATTTACCTTAATAGTCATAATATATATAGCAGTTCATGACATATTACAAAACTCCGCCATCTCTCTCCCCACATCCACCACTGCTGGCGGCTCACCTCCAACTGCCCAACGCTACGCGCTGTTCACAGCCAGCTGCCTAACACTACAATGGCGAGTATTACAACAATGCAAAGCAGCCACAGACTGCACACAGCACAGCCAGTGATTTTTATACAGAGGTGGCATTACCAATAAAAAAACCTAAACAGCCCCACAAAAAATTTTACAAATTGTTTTGGGCACTGGGCAATACATATTTGTTAAAATTTTTCATAATCGTAATTACAATAACAAAGAAATCAAATGCACACACTTATTGATACAATGTTGGTCAAAAGCTAAAATTTTCTCACAGTCCATAAAGATAGTCCTGATCATTCATCATAATAGTAATTACAGTTTTTTTCACACAGTCTCATTAGTAAAAGAAATTGCACATAGAAGTAGTGGATTTCCATGCAGTCTTGAAGAAGTAGTGTTGTCCTTCCAATGGAAAGACAGTGCTGACTCTTGACATGCTGACAGGTAATGGGCCACAACAGAGCAAACCCACAGCGGAGTCAATCGAAGTTTTGAAGAATATGGTTTGGTAGGTCATCACAGAGCAGACCCACTGTAGTCCTGGTAGAGATTACGGTACTGGTGGGCCACCAGATGTGCAGACCCACTGCAGTCCTTGTAGAGATGGCCAGCAGCCATCTGTTGTGACTGTGCAGGTGCACAATCACCATTGAAGAGTCTTGCGGATAATATAGCAAGTCCATAACCACCACTTGTGCACTCACAAAGTTTTTGGAATTGTCCTTAGAACCAGCAATGCTGTTATCCAGTCCCTTGCTGAATTATTAACACATGTGCAAACACTAACAGTCCCTACTTCTCACATATTGTCCATATACTATGACCAACATAAATGTGTGCAGTGAAATGTAACTTACAAGTTAATAATATGATGAACTGGTGTCAATTATAATTTTATAACATGAGAATACAATTACAAAGATACAGAAAACATCATTAAAGAACATAACAATACAGATAACATTTGTAGTAAAACAGGCTTTACAAAAGAATAGAAATAACATATACATCAGTGTTACAGGAATTATGAGATAAGTAAATACATAAAAGATCAGAGTAATTATTGAAACATCAACTTCACACATGAGCATTAAAACAAAACAGAATAAATAATGTCTAAACATCTTTCCAAATTAAATAACATATTATATTTGAGGATAACAGTATTCCTCATCATAGTGAATGTAGCTTAGTATTAGAAGAAGAAAAAGTTCTATGAAACTACACAGAGACAGGAAGAAAACAAATACACAAGGGTACACAAACATATAGTGGGATAACACAAAAGGAAAGGACAGGGTTTGTTTTACTGCAGTATTTTGCAAACAAAACTTTCTTTACTTCTTGGAGATCTCCCTTCAGTCATCATTATTCCCAAAAAGTCCTATCTATACCTGCTGTATGTATTCTATTCATATTTCTTTCAAAATAATGATTTCTTAGTGCACAATACTCATTTTTGCCAAATCTGTTTCTTATAGCTTCTCAATGCATTTCTTCCAATTCATCATAGTTAGTTTCTTATATAGTCTACCCCCTCTTAAGCTAACTTAAATCTACTGAGCTCAGATATATATACCAAGGGACGAGGCAATGCAGCAGCACATAAAACAATTAATACAAACATCAATGACAAAAAAAATACAAATTGGCAAAGTAAGCAACAATATTACAACTAATATAAGGCAATGAGCAGCAAACAAGAAAAATAAATCAGTAGTAAACTGGCTTAGCAGAGTAACACAAAGTCAAATTCAGTAACACTATGCCTGGCAAACAGCAGCTTATATGTAAACATGACAAAGCTCAAGCAAAAAAAAAAAATATATTACACTAAAGATGGCCATGTCTAATACCTATGTCACATCTTAACACTAGAGTGATGCATCACGAGAACTTACACTAGCAGATAAGTTACCAAATCGTAAAGAAATTATATATGCAATTCCTGTGAAGGGAAGTGTCTATTCACATCTTAATGTCTACGTAATTAAAGTGGTGCACCACAAAAACTAATTCTACAAAAAATTACCAAGTACTTGAAAAGAAAATTATATATGCAGTTATTGTTATCAGTCCCTTCTTATTGTTCTTTCCATTCCAAGAGCTCCTTTTTCGAAGAATGTGGATCATAAAATAATTTAATAGATCTGTTGACAGAAAGTGTTCACATTAGCAAATGCATTTTATTTTATAAAAGCAATGCTGCAGCACAGCTGGAAACTAGATATCAAATGAAATAAGCAACTATGAAAAACAAAGCATAAAAATATCATTCAATAGTCATGTGACATTTCATAAGTTAGTAGAAATTCTCTCAACTCACGTAGAACGACACTTGTCCTAATCAGGTGTGCAGTTGTACGAATATTTCCCATCAATTCATAAGCATTTCAGTAAGTAGCACAAAATACGAGTAATCATATGTTTCCAAGTAATGAGCGTGTCGTATTTGCGATGCTTTCTACAAAGGAATGTCAATAGCGAGGTTAATGGCCTCTTTTTTTTTCACCTAATGGCTGTTTCTCCAGGTGGCTGGCACAGGTGGCCGCTCAAGACGCATTACGTCAAGGTCACTTACCTTTCTTACCGAAATATTTACGACAACAGTTTCCGCTACAGTGGCAGTCTTGTATAAAAATATTTCACAGGTCAAGAATTTGCGTTACCAATCTGTAGAAACAAAATCCTATTGATATAACAGTGTCCAAAAAGTTTTCGTCGGCATTGTAATACATTCACGCATCTACATACATTTCATAACTCTTAAAGTACGATTCTTGGTTTCCAACATCCTTTTTCACAAGTCAGAGTCCCTAACCACTACTCATTATTCCTTACCTTATTATACATATACATATTCGTCGACACTTCTTCAATATTTCATCATAAGAAATACGTAGCATAATCAAATTCCTCATATACGGTAGCATCATCTTATTGATCATAAACATACCTCAATAGCATAATACACATCGTCGTCATAATAATAACATCATAACACCTCAGTCAAATCTTGAAAACGTCGTAGCTTTCTGCAATAATTTCAAAACCTAAAAAATTCTCTGCTCATTTCAATAGTGTCATCTACCTCAAACATACTTTAAAAATCATGCTCCCTTACCAAATACATCATTCAAAGCTCTCATAGTATCACAATGGTACCGAAAAAAAAATATGAACAGTTCACACAGTACAAACAACATACAATTTCGTAAGTGTGAAGTTATCCAACGGTGTAATTACGTAAACGTCTGTCACTGATGTAGTAAAATAAATGTTTGTCTCTCTCAGGTAAATAATCAGATACCTGTGTATTTTGTGTTGGAGAAATATGGTACCGATGTGTAAAGTTGTATAAGCAAATACCATATTGGCTAGGTCCCCTTTTTGAACAATTATACACGTGACTGGGCTTAAACTGACACACAATATTTTGTTAGCGCAACGCAATCTGACTTTCAATAATCCCTACAAAAGAATGGGCACTGACTAACATTAAACTATACCTTTCACAAATCACTTACCTCACAAAAATCTTCGCTACTCAAGCTACTGTAATACAGCAAGCGCCACTACTGCCAGCTAAATAAAAGATTCAAACTATGGAAGGCACTAACTACTGATAGGGATAGTTAGCAAATGAAAGATATTAATAGAGAACAAATACTGTATTTACCTTAATAGTCATAATATATATAGCAGTTCATGACATATTACAAAACTCCGCCATCTCTCTCCCCACATCCACCACTGCTGGCGGCTCACCTCCAACTGCCCAACGCTACGCGCTGTTCACAGCCAGCTGCCTAACACTACAATGGCGAGTATTACAACAATGCAAAGCAGCCACAGACTGCACACAGCACAGCCAGTGATTTTAATACAGAGGTGGCGTTACCAATAAAAAAACCTAAACAGCCTACTTACAGGTTCATCTCTAGCTAGAAGCCATATGCTTGAATATTTCTGGTATATTTTTCAGCGCTCATTTAACATTAGCACTCTGTATCTCAGAATGAACAAAAATGGACTTTTTCCACTATTGAAATAAGCCCTTCAATTCTAATTTTGTCAGCGACGGCGAAGGACATACCAATATTCAAGAAAGGTAGTACGATTAATCCACTAAATGACAGGATCATATCATTAACGTCGATATGCAGCAGGATTTTGGAACATATATTGTGTTCGAACAATATGAATTACATGGAAGAAAACGGTCTATTGACACACAGTCAACACGGATTCACAAAACATCGTCCTTGTGAAACACAACTAGCTCTTTATTCGCATAAAGTGTTGAGTGCTATCGACAAGGGATTTCAAATCGACCCCGTATTTCTGAATTTACGGAAGGCTTTTGACACTGTACCACACAAGCGGCTTGTAGTGAAATTGCATGCCCATGACATATCGTTTCAGTTATGTGACTGGATTCGTGATTTCCTGTCAGAGAGGTCACAGTTCGTAGTGATCGATGTAAAGTCATCGAGTGAAACAGAAGTCATTTCTGGCGTTCCCCAGGTAGCGTTATAGGCTCTTTGCTTTTCCTTACCTATAAAAACGATTTGGGAGACAATTTGAGCAGCTGTCTTAGGCTTTTTGCAGATGATGCTGTCGTTTATCGACTAGTAAAGTCATCAGAAGATTAAAACAAATTGTAAAACGATTTAGAAAGGATATATGTATGGTACGAAAATTGGCAATTGACCCTAAATAACGAAAAGTGTGAGGTCATCAACATGAGTGCTAAAAGGAAACTGTTAAACTTCGGTTAAACGATAAATCAATCAAACCCAACGAAATACCAAGGAATTACAGTTACGAACAACTTAAATTGGAAGGAACACATACAAAATGTTATGGGGAAGGCTAGCCAAAGACTGACTTTTTTTGCCAGGACACTAAGGAGACTGCCTAAACTATGCCTGTCCGTCCTCTTTTAGAATACTGCTGCATGGTATGGGATCCTTACCAGATAGGATTGACAAAGTGCACCGAAAAAGTTCAAAGGAGGCCAGCACGTTTTATATTATCGCAAAATAGAGAGAGAGTGTCACTGAAATGATACAGGATTTGGGGTGGACATCTTTAAATGAAAGGCGTTTTTCGTTGTGGAGAAACTTTCTCACGAAATTTCCATCACCAAATTTCTCCTCCGAATGCGAAAATATTTTGTTGACGATGGCCTACATAGGAAGAAGAGATCAACATGATAAAATAAGGGAAATCAGAGCTCGTACGGAAAGACATAGGTGTTCGTTCTTTCCGCGTGCTATACGAGATTGGAATAAGAGAAAATTGTGAAGGTGGTTCGATGAACCCTCTGCCAGGCACTTAAATGTGATTTACAGGGTATTGATATACATGTAGATGTAGATCCGTTCAACAGAATGGATTTGCGTAGAAATTAGACTTGAAGATGGACAGTGGCAAATGTAATGTAGTCGTACCAAATCAGGCGATGCAGACGGAAGTAGATTAGGAAATGAGACGCTAAAAGTAGTTTATCAGTGCACCTAAATAACAGAAGATGGCCGGAGTAGAAAGGATGTAAAATCCAGCAAAAAAAAAATTATGCCTGAAAAATAGAAATTTGCTAACATACAACATCAGTTTATGAGTTGAGAAATCTGTTATGAATGTTTGTGCCTGAAGCGTTGCCTTGTACAGAAGTAAAACGTGAACGATAAACAGTTCTGCCAAGAAGAGAAAAGTATTCAAAGGTTTTAAATGAAGTTAGCCGCATTTGGCCAATGAAAGGAGTCAAAGGTGAAAGGTGTAAATTTGTGGTGGAGCGGAACACGAACCCGCATCTCTACTTTATGTAAGCGATATATATATATATATATATATATATATATATATATATATATATATTATTATTATTATTATTGGTGTTTTGCCCTTAAAGAGCGCATTTGGACTAAACTACATGGCCAGTTCCTTTTGCTGCCTTCCTTGCTGCCCAAACTTCCCTCATTCGCTCGCTGTGTTTCTGTTTCCGGTCCTCTGTCCATGCTTCTTGTCGGCTTTGTGTCTTCGGCTTCATCTTGATTGCCTTTTTGGTTGCCCATATTTCTTTCATCTTCTGGCTGTGATCTTGCTTGCGTTCTTCGGTCCATTTTATGCCTGTTCGTTTGTCGCATTGTATCCCATGTAGTTTACTTTTCTTAATGATGTTTCTGAACTTTATTCTGTCGTTTATTGTGTCTGCTGTTATGTTGAGCTGGTTCAGGTCGTTTTCTACCTCTGCCACCCATTTGTTGTTTCTAGTGGTTACCCAGTCAAAGATCTGTTTGGTCAGCCTGTGTGATGGCATTCTGTATAGGTGTCCATAGAATTGTAGTCTGCGTTTTCTAATCTTTTCTGTGATTGTCTCCGTATGTTTGTACAGTTCCTTTGTAGGTTTCTTGATCCATATTCCATTGTTGTTAGTTGCGCCAAATATTTTCCTAAGTATTTTCCGTTCTACTTTTTCTAATTGTCTGATACGTGTATGCCCTAGGATTAGTGTGGTCTCTGCTGCATATAGTGCCTCGGGGAGCACCACCGTGTCGTAATGGCGTAATTTGGCTTTTTGTGAGATAGACTTCTTGTTGTAATGATTCCACACTACTTTGTATGCCTTGTCCAGTTTAGTCTTTCTTTCTTCGTTTGAGTCTCTGTTATGTCCACTCATTTGTAGTGTTTCACCGAGGTATTTGAAGTTTGCCGTTTTGTAAATCGTGCCATACTTTGTGTTCAGAGATGAGAGTTTCTTTGTGCTCATAAACTGTGTCTTTTCGTAAGAGATCTGTAGTCCAGTTTTGGCAGCGATTTCGTGCAGTTTTTCAATAGCGTCTTTTGTTTCCTTTATACCTTTCGTGACAATCGCCAAATCGTCTGCAAAAGCCAGGCATTTAATCTGTAGGTTTCCTAAGGTTATCCCCTGTTGTGATGTTTCCCATTCTTTTATGACCTTATCTAACACCAGATTGAAAAGGAGAGGTGAGAGGCCATCGCCTTGTCGGACACCTGTGCGAATTTCAAAGGGCTCTGATAGTTCCCCACAGAACTTTACTTTGGAGGTCGTGTTGGTTAAAGTTTGCTCTATGATAGCCCGTGTTTTGTTGTCTACTTTGTATTCTGCTAGAATTTTGAAGAGAGTTTTCCGGTCGATAGAGTCGTACGCCTTTTTGAAGTCAACAAAGGTAATGATCAGGTTCTGTTTGTGTTGTAAAATCATTTTCAGGTTCCAAATTTGTTCCGCACAAGACCGCCCTTTACGGAAGCCTGCTTGATATTCCCCAATCAAGTGGTCGGTTTGGCATTCTAGTCTGTTCAGTAAAGCTTTAGAGAGGATCTTGTATGTGACCGGTAATAGGGATATTCCTCTGTAATTGTTCGGGTTAGTCTTGTCACCTTTTTTGTGTAGTGGGTGTATCAGGGCAGTTTTCCAGTCGTCAGGAATTTTCATGGTCTTCCAGATGTCTTCCAAGATCCTGTGGATGTCTTTGGTGAGTTCTGGGTCTTGTAACTTCCAGATTTCCGCGATGATGCCATCTTCTCCTGGTGCTCTACGATTCTTGAGTGACTTTATTATTTCTTTAACTTCTTCTAGAGTTGGAGGTTCACTATCTGGATTGTATGTGCTCGTTTCTGTCATTATTTCTTCCATGGGGGGGTCCGTGTTGAGCAGTTTTTCAAAGTACTTTGCCAGAATGTCACAATTGTTTTTGGTATTGGTTTCTAGGGTTCCATCCGGTCTTCTGAAGCACAAGTTGGGTGGTTGATATCCAGTCATATTTTCTCTGAACGTTCTGTAGAAGTTTCTTGTATTGTTCTTCATGAAGTCCGATTCGATCTCTGTCAGTCGCCGTTTGTCATACTGTCGTTTTTCACTGCGAATGATTTTGCTTGATTGCTTCTGTGTTTTCAAGAAGTTCATCCAATTCTCTTGGGATTTATGGCAACTAAATTTTTTCCATGCACTGATTCGTTGGTCAATAGCTTGGTCACATGTGTGGTTCCACCAACGGTGTTTCCGTGTTCGTGGTGCTTGTGCTAGTTTCATGGCCTCTCGGATTCTTCGTGAAAGTTGTGTCCAGTCTGTCGTTTTCTCCATTTTAATTTTGTGTAATATTTGTGTCTGGTTTAAAGTAACGTATTCTGGATCTGGTCGAACAATTTTGTTCTTCTGGAGCTTTTTCTTGGGCAAAAGACGAATCCTGATCTGTAGTAGGTGGTGGTCTGAGTCGAAGTAGCCTTTACGGGTGTCTATGTTCAAAATTTCTTTTTGTGAGTCTTTCTGCACTATTACGTGGTCGATTTGTAGTTCTTGCTGTCCGCTGGGGAATTTCCATGTGGTAAGTTTTCGTGTTGGTTTCTTGAATTTTGTTGACATAATGGCGAGGTCGTGGCTTTTGCAGAAGTCTATCAGATGTTTTCCGTTTTTGTTGGTGTCCTTGTGTGGAGTATGTTTTCCTGTGATATGTCTGTATATCTTTTCTTTTCCGAGTTTGGCGTTCAAGTCTCCCAGTATTATTTTGACTCTATGTGCAGGAATTTTTCTGATAGTTTCTTCCATTGTCGTCCAGAAGTCATCAATTTCGTCCGGATTTTTCCTGTTGTAGTCATTAGTCGGTGCATGTGCGTTGATTATTGTGTAGGATTTATTGGCTGATTTCACTGTGATGGTGCTGATTCTTTCGTTTGGTGACGAAAAGTCGATTATGCTGTCCGTGATGGAACTGTGTACTGCAAATCCTGTGCCAAAAAGCCTTAGGTTTTTCAGTTGTCTCGATGGTTTTCCTTTGTATATTCTGAAATTCTCCGTGTTGAAATGGTCTTCGTCTGTGAATCGTGTTTCTTGCAGTGCACATATTTTGATTTGAAATTTTTCGAGAGTGTCTGTCAGTTGTTTCATCTTTCCTGTCTTCATCAGTGTGTTCACGTTGAGTGTGCCGATGTAGTGTTTGCGTTTGGTCTTGAGGGAGTTTGAGAAGCTCCGATTCTTCTCATGATGTCCGTGAGCCCCCGGAATCCGATGCTCACGACGATCCCAGTCTATTGACTGGGGCCCGGGGTAGTGAGATTTTTCTCGTTGTACCATCATGATGTTTAGTAGTTGGATGTATGGCATGCTGCCGACTACAACCTGACTTTCCAGATCAGGAGGTTGGTTGAGGCCGCCACTGACATGTGGAGCAGACGCCTTTTGTAGCCGCCCACTGTGGGAACAGACGCTACTAGTAGTTTTGGTCCGCCCCGAGTATTTCATTTCCTCGGTACCACCTATATCTAGGAGGCATTCCCCTATCCGCCACCTGGGGAGGCGCTCGGTTGCGGGTCTACTAACCGCCCCGAGATATATATATATATATATATATATATATATATATATATATATATATATATATATATATACGGATAAAAAATTAGCAACAGCAAAAAATAATTTAGAGTAATGAAATTTCAGGAATGCATTTGGCTAGGTAACATATTTAAGTGAACAACGTTGCAAGATCACAGATTAAGCCATTGTAAATTTGAAATGATGTTACGTTAATAATATGTGTAACCGCCAGAATGTTGAATGCAAGCACGCAAACGTATATGCATTGTGTTGTATAGTTACCGGAAGCCAGGGTTGGGCTGGAGTTCCATGCCTGTTGTACTTCGTCGGTCAATACAGGGATGGTTAATGCTGTTTGTGGACGACTATCGAGCTGTCATTCGATGATGTTCAATGTGATCGATTGGAGACTGAGCTGGTGATCGAGCAGGCGAAGCAACATGTCGACACTCCGTTGAGCATGTCAGCTTACAACAGCGGTATGAGGGCGAGCGTTATCCTGTTGGGAAACACCCCGTGGAATGATGTTCATGAATGGCAGCACATCAAGTCGGATCACCAGATTAATGTGCTAACTTGCAGTCATGTAGCGTGCGATAACCACGGCTGTCATAAATCGTAGCCCAAGCCATAACTCCAGGTAGACCCAGTTTGTCTAGAACGCAGACAGGTTGGTTGCAGACCCTCAACTGACCGTCTTCAAACCAACACACGTGCATCACTGGCACCAGAACAGAAGCAGCTTTCGTCTGAAAACACAACAGACCTCTAACATGCGCTCCAATGAGCTCTCGCATGACACCAATCAAATCGCAAATAGCGGTGGTTTGGGGTCAGCGGAACGCACGCTACAGGACGTTCTCGAAGTAACCGATTCGTAACGGTTCATTGTGTCACTATTTGTGCCATCTGCTGCTCAAATTCCTGCTGCAGATGCAGTACGATGGGCCAGATTCATACCCCAACCACAATGGTTCCCTCTCTCAGTAGTGCTACGTGGCCGTCTGGAGCACTGTCTTCTTGCCACTGTACATTCCTCTGACCACCACTGTCAGGAATCATCTACAGTGGCTACATTCCTGCCCAGTCTTTCTGAAATGTCGCAGAAAGAACACCCAGCTTGTCGTTTCCCAATTATACGACTTCATTCAACCACAGTAAATTGCTGTCAGCGGTGGTCACAGGAATGTACGGTCGCAAGAAGACCGGTCCCAGACGGCCACGTAGCACTACCGAGAAGAGAGACTATCGTGTTCGGCGTATGTCTGTGGCGCGTCACACTGCATCTGCAGCAGCAATTTGAGCAGCAGTTGGCACCATCAGTGACACAACGAACTGTTACAAATCGGTTACTTCCAGGATAGCTCCGAGTCAGACGCCGTATAGCGTGCATGCAACTGACACCAAACCTCCATCAATTGCGACTTCAGTCTTGTCAAGCGAGAGCTGATTGCAGAACAGGGTGGAAGCCAGATGTGTTTTCTGACGAAGGCTACTTTTGTTTCGGTGCAAGTGATGACCGTGTGTTGGTTGGAAGCCAGTTGAGGATGTGAAACCAAACTGGCCCCGTGCTAGACACATTGGATCTACACCTTGAGTTATGTTCAGAGGCGCCATTTCGTATGACAGCAGGAACACTCTCGTGGTTATCCCACGCACCCTGATTACAAATTTGTACGTCAATCTGGTGATTCGACTTGTTGTGCTGCATCCATGAACCGCATTCCAGGAGGTGTTTTCCAACAGCATAACGCAGCCCACATAGCGCTGTTGTAACCCAACATTACCTGTAATAATCGACATATCGCCTTGGCCCAGTTGATCATCAGATCTGCCTCCAATCAGGCACATATGGGATATCATCGGACAACAACTCCAGCGTCATTCACAAACAGCATTAACCGTTCCTGTATTGACCGACCAACTGTACAGGCACAGAACTCAATCCTACAAACTGACATCCGGCACCTGTTCAACACGACGTACATACATTTGTTTCCTTGCATTCAACATTTTGGTGGCTACACTTGTTATTAATGTATCATCATTTCACATTTGCAGTGGCTTATCTCGCGCTTGCATTAACCTGTGATCTTTCAATGTTGATCACTTAAATACACACTAGTGGCCATTAATATTACTAAACCAAGAAGAAATGAAGATGATAAACGGGTATTCATTGGACAAATATATTATACTAGAACTGACATGAGATTACATTTTCACGCAGTTTGGGCGCATGGATCCTGAGAAATCAGTACCCAGAACAACCACCTCTGGCCGTAATAACGACCTTGATACGCCTGGGCATTGAGCCAAACAGAGCTTGGATGGCGTGTACTGGCACAGCTGCCCATGCAGCTTCAGCACGATACAACAGTTCATCAAGAGTAGTGACTGGCGCATTGTAACGAGCCAGTTGCTCGGCCACCGTTGACCAGACGTTTTCAATTGGTGACAGATCTGGAGAATGTGCAAGCCAGGGCAGCAGTCTAACATTTCTGTATCCAGAAAGGCCCGTACAGGACCTGCAACATGCGGTCGCGCATTATCCTGCTGAAATGTAAGGTTTCGCAGGGATCGAATGAAAGGGTACGGTCACGGGTCGTAACATATCTGAAATGTAACGTCTACTGTTCAAAGTGCCGTCAATGCGAACAAGAGATGACCGTGACGTGTAACCAATGGCACCTCATACCATCACGCCAGGTGATACGCCAATATGGCGATGACGAATACACACTTCCAATGTGCGTTCACCGCGATGTCGCCAAACACGGATGCGACCATCATGACGCTGTAAACAGAAACTAGATTCATCCGAAAAAATGACGTTTTGCCATTCGTGCACCCAGGTCGTCGTTCAGAACACCGTCGCAGGAGCACCTGTCTGTGATGCAGCGTGAAGGCCCAATGGTAACCGCAGCCATGGTCTCCGAGCTGACAGTCCATGCTGCTGCAAACGTCATCGAACTGTTCGTGCAGATGGTTCTAGTCTTGCAAACATCCCCATCTGTTGACTCAAGGATCGAGACGTGGCTGCACGACCCGTTACAGCCATGCGGACAAGGTGCCTGTCATCTCGACTGCTAGTGATACGAGGCCGTTGGGATCCAGTATGGCGCTCCGTATTACCCTCCTGAACCCACCGAATCCATATCCTGCTAACAGTCATTGGATCTCGACAAACGCGAGCAGCAATGTCGCGATACGATAAACCGCAATCGCGATACGCTACAATCCGACCTTTATCAAAGTCGGAAACGTGATGGTACGCATTTCTCCTTCTTACACGAGGCATCACAACAACCTTTCACCAGGCAACGCCGGTCAACTGCTGTTTGTACATGAGAAATCGGTTGCAAACTTTCCTCATGTCAGCACGTTGTAGGTGTTGCCAACGGCGCCAACCTTGTGTGAATGCTCTGAAAAGCTAATCATTTGCATATCATAGCATCTTCTTCTTGTCGGTTTAATTTCGCGTCTGTAGCACGTCATCTTCGTGGTGTAGCAATTTTAATGGCCAGTAATGTATTATTGAGAGAAATGTATTCCCGAAATTTCATTACTGTACATTAATTATCTTTTGCTCCTGCGAATTTTTTTCCACTAATGTATAAGAGAAGAGTATAGCTTTTGAAATGTTGCGCTACACAAGGTCGCTAAAGACTAGGTGGGTAGTTCTGGTAACCAATGAAGAGCAAATGAATTGAGTTGGGCAGAAAACAAATTTATGGTACAACGTGACTAAAAGAAGGGGATCTTGATAGGACACGTCCTGCGGGATCAAGGAATCGACTATTTGTTAATGAATGGAAGAATGTGCTGTAAACATTGTCGAGTGAGACAAAGGCTTGCACACAGGAAGTAGATGCAAATTGACGTAGAGTGCAACAGTTATGTAGAAACGAAGAGGTTTGCATGGGATAGTTGGGCACAGAGAACTGCATCGAACCATCTTCTGTCCAATAACAACAATAAAACATGGCTGAAGATGTGTTTATATATTGCAAAGTTATATGCGCAGTTACTGTGATCAAATTCTCAGTTAGAAATTTCACTCGATATTTGAGAAATAAATTTTAACAAGTGCCATTTGTTTTTCATTTCTCGCCAGACAACGATCACAGTAGAGCAAGCTAAGCATGAGCTGTTAACTTTGGTTGACTTGCGTCACTGCCTTTACATTTTATCAGAATTTGTTGAGTGGATTCGCGATCAGTGAGTCACATCAGATCAGATTACAGATAGGTGGGTAATAATACGTCAGTGACAAAGACTCATTAAACGATGTTAGGGAACAGCACAGAAAGCGCCGACTCATATCCGGATTAAATGAAGTTGGACTGAACATTTAGATTATTAGCACCCACTTACTGCATATCGCAATGTTCCATCTTTCTCCCATTACTAATCTAAACGTAGAATCATTTTCTGTGCTAACTTCACCACTTTCCAATCTAGACTGGTAGTTTTCAAGCAACTCGTCAATTTTTCGTTCCATTCTACTGTGCATTGCTACACTCGACTGCGCAAATCACGCGAAGTCAAACTCGTTGTATGACAAGTCCCATTAATTTTCTTTTTTTCTCAGGAGAATCAGAATACTGTTCTTTTTCTGGAAACGCGGCAATGCATCTCACAGACACCAGTGTTTTGTACTGCTGCCCCCTACTGTTAGTCTTCAACAATTCATTCAGTGATAAAACGTATTGTTATCAGTCTGGCAAAACTCCGAAACGAATATATTACTTAGGAGCTTCATATTTCTTATTAATCAAAGATTCACATGGTTTTGTACAGTCGAACAAAATATTCAACCTGAAAATTAATTGATCAAGGAAAAATGTAGTACCTTTCTGAATACAGAAAAAATTTAAATAGTGTGCTTCATATTTTCTCTATTGCTTAAAACCTTCAAAAATTATTTTGTAACAACAGTAACCATTCCTGAAGATCTTACTTTGGTTATTGTATAGGAACATGCTCATTAATACTTAAATAAACAGACATTTTGGTTATTAAATGTTTATAATGTACTAATCTACTCTTGTGATTATTATTAGTTACTGTGAATAACTCTTTTATTTGTCAAATTTTCATTTGAAACTATGTTTAATTTTTTGTTGTTTCTTAAAATATTTCAACCTGCTTTATTTATAATTATCAAGCCACGCTCCTTAAGGTTATATTATAAAATATACAAACTCATTTACTAACATGAGCACTGTCACCATTGTGTTCTGGATGGCTATCCAAATATTCAGCTTCAAAATTTATTTATTTTTTAAAAAAACAAATGTCTTCGTCAGATAATATCTGTTACAAAAAGAAGACTTATGCTAGATTCATTACAAATAGGTTTCATTGTCCTAAACTTTTACCAAATTCCTCGATACTATTTTATTCTTTATATTTTGTGTGAGAATTACAGTCCCAGTAGCAAAAACATAATTGAATCTTTAAACATTATGGTATTGTTTAACTCTTTCATTATTATACTTCTTGCCATAAGTCTTTATTTTCTCCAAATTTTATTACAGTGCTCTCCATTCACGTGCCTATACAAACCGCAATTTTTGACCGTCTTAGTCCATACAGGAAAAAATGTTTAATCCATGAATCTGAACATTGTTTAACTTCATACGGCGAAAAATGAAAGTATCATACGTACTAGGCATAATGCTTAAAGGAAAAACAGTGACAATCTTGAAACTTTCGTGGTAGATTAAAACTGTGTGCCGGACCGAGACTCGAACTCGGAACCTTTCCTTTCCGCGGGCAAATGCTCTACCAGCTGAGCTACCCAAGTACGACTCACGGCCCGTCCTCACAGCTTCACTTCCGCCAGTACCTCATCCCCTACTTTCCAAACTTCACAGAAGCTCTTCTGTTGGTAGAGCACTTGCCCGCGAAAGGCAAAGGTTCCGAGTCTCGGTCCAGCACACAGTTTTAATCTGCCAGGAAAGTTTCATAACAGCGCACACTCCGCTGCAGAGTGAAAATCTCATTCTAGTGACAATCTTGTAAATAACATTTTTTATTGCAATTTTTCCAGCCTCAGGCCACATAAATAGCAGCAGGGTTGGTTTTAACGCGACTGCCTTTCCAGTTGGAGTCTGTAACCTTCGGGTAAGTGAGGAGGAAGCTGTCACTGCATTTCTCGACCAGAAGCTGAAAGTGGTCGAGGTGAGATGACTGAAGGCTCTGGCCTGCACTAAAGCGAGTTTGGTTGCCACATGACTAGACTCACTGCCTACTGCCGAGGTGGGAACATACATTCAGGTGACAAAAGTCGTGGGGTATCTCCTAATACCGTGTCGGGCCTCATTTTTCCCGGTGTAGTACAGCAACTCGACGTGACATGGACTCAACAAGTTGGAAGATTTCTGCTGAAATATTCAGCCATGCTGTCTCTATAGCGGTCCATAATTGCGAAAATGTTGCCGGTGTCGGATTTTGTGCACGAACTGGCCTCTTGATTATGTACCATAAACTTTCAATAAGGTTCATGTCGGGCGAACTGGTTACCTGAATCATTCGTTCGAATTGCCCAGAACGTTCTTCGAACCAATCGCAAAAAATTGTGGCCTGGTGAGATGGCGCATTGTCATCCATAAGAGTTGCATCGTTGTCTAGGAATCGTTGTTTGAGAACATGAAGGCCATGAATGGCAGAAATGGTGTCGATTGGTACAGCTCGACCAGATGACCGAGCCGAGCCGAGACTTTGGCAACACCACTTTGGAGTCACCACCAAATTGCTCTGTACTTTGTTGACGACAAGTCCGTGGCTTGGTGCGGTTGCGCCACACTCGAACCCTACCATTAGCTCTTACTAACTGAAATCCGGACTCATCTAACCTTGGACGGTTTTTCGGTCGTCTAGAGTCCAACCGACATGGTCACAAGCCCAGGAGAGGCGCTGCAGGCGATGTCGTGCTGTTAACAAAGGCACTGTTCTAACATTGCCCATTAACAAATGGTTCAAATGGCTCTGGGCACTATGGGACTTAACATCTGAGGTCGTCAGTCCCCTAGAACTTAGAACTACTTAAACCTTACTAATCTAAGGACATCAGGCACAACCATGCTCGTGGCAGGAATCGAACCTGCGACCGTAGAGGTCGCGCTGTTCCAGACTGAAACACCTAGAACCGCTCGGCCACACCGTCCGGCAGCCCATTAACATCATATTTCTCCGCACTGTCCTAAAGGATACGCTATTCGTACGTCCCACATATCTGCAGTTATTTCATGCAGTGTTGCTTGTCTGTTAGCACTGACAACTCTACGTAAACGCCGCTACTTCCGTCATTAAGTGAAGGCCATTAGCCACTGCGTTGTCCGTGGTGAGAGGTAATATCTGAAATTTGGTATTTTAGGCTTCCTCTTGACACTGTCGATCTCGGAATATTGAATTCCCTAACGAGTTTCGAAATGGAATGGCCCGTGCATCTAGTTCCAATTACCATTTCCGCGTTCAAAGTCTGTTAATTCCTGTCGTGAGGCCACAGTCACGTTGGTAGCCTGCCATTGTATACCTGTGAAGCTGTACTATCGCCATCTGTGTAAGTGCACATCGTTATCCCATTACTTAAGCGACCTCACTGTAATCGAGACGTCATAGTAGGAGGACGAAATGGTGATCTAGATTACATAATGTCCGAGCCTAGCACTCTGCTGCTTCGGTGGTCTACACGATAGCACATGATGTCCCGTCGAAAAACGTAATGTCAAGCGATCACAAATACTGTCCGCTCTAGTAATGCAGTTTGTGTTATTGTCCGCAGCGAGCTCTGAGAAGCACTCCACGCCAGTCGTCTACGTGGCGTGGGCCATCCTGCCCGACTACTGCAGGACGCTGCATCCGCCATCTGCATATATGTGGGTTGTGCCTAATCCTAATGCCTCTGGGAGCTGAACACATGCATTCGAGGTCGGGACCGAATGCTGGCTGACTTCAGGCCACCTACCTGGGGGTACTTGGTTCCAAGCCATGCCCAGATGCCACCCACAGTCTTTGGGTCCTTCCTACACTGGCCACACCCCAAGTACACTCATGCTCATAAATTAAGGACAATTGCAGAATGTGGTGCCACACAGTGTGGCACTACATAAAACTGGCGCTGATAGCATAGGCACATAGGGAACACACACGACACTGATCTGTAAGTCCATGGTATTGGTGATACGTTGAGAAAACCGTCCCGAAACACATGTGCTACAAAACGCCACTGTTTCCTGTGCATGTACACCGACATCAGCATGGGATATGGTCACCATGCACATGTACACAGGCCGCACAACGGGTTGGCATACTCTGGATCAGGTGGTCGAGCAGCTGCTGGGGTACAGCCTCTCATTCTTGCACCAGTGCCTATCGGAGCTCCTGAAGTGTCGTAGGGGTTCGAAGACGTGCTGCGATATGTCGACCGAGAGCATCCCAGACGTGCTCGATGGGGTTTAGGTCCGGAGGACAGGCAGGCCACTCCATTCGCCTGATATCTTCTGTTTCAAGGTACTCCTCCACGATGGCAGTTCGGTGGGGCCGTGCGTTATCATCCATCAGGAGGAAGGTGGGACCCACTGCACCCCTGAAAAGGTGGACATATTGGTGCAAAATGACGTCCCCATACACCTGACCTATTACAGTTCCTCAATCAAACACATGCAGGGGTGTACGTGCACCAATCAAAATCGCACCCCACACTATCAAACCACGACTTCCATACAAGTCCCTTTCAAGGACATTAAGGGGTTGTTATCTGGTTCACGCCAGATGAAAACCAGGCGAGATCACTGTTCAGACTATACCTGGACACGTCCATGAACATAACTTGGGACCACTGTTCCAATGACGATGTACTGTGTTCTTGACATCAGGTTTTACAGGCTCTCCTGTGACCAGGGGTCAGTTGAATGCACCTTGCAGGTCTCCGGGCGAATAAACCATGTCTGTTCAGTTGTCTGTAGAGTGTGTGTCTGGAGACAACTGTTCCAGTGGCTGCGGTAAGGTAACGAACAAGGCTACCTGCAGTACTCCGTGGCCTTCTCCGGGCACAGATGGTAAGATATCGGTCTTCTTGTGGTGTTGTACACTGTGGACGTCCCGTACTGTAGCGCCTGGACACGTTTCCTGTCTGCTGGACTCATTGCCATAATCTTGAGATCACACTTTGTGGCACACGGTGGGCCCGTGCTACAACCTGCTGTGTTTGACCAGCTTCCAGTCACACTAGAATTCTACCCTTCATAACGTCATCAATATGTGTTCTATGAGCCATTTTCAACACACAGTCACAATTAGCACGTCTGAAAAGGTCTGCACACTTACCCGCTGCACCGTACTCTGACATGCAGCAACACACCTCTGCGTATGTAGGGTGCTGCCAGCGCCACCGTGCGACGACCGCAGGTCAAATGCACCGCAGCGGGAGCGTTGTTTCACCGTGTATCAGCATTATCGTTAATTTATGAGCATGAGTGTAGATAGCTGCTTGCGCATTTGCTTTAAGGGGCTCCGGAACGCCCTATACTTGCAACGTTAAAATAACGCTTATAAATTACATCTTTCCTCACAAAGTATTTGAGGTAGGAAGTTGAACTTTTTACAGATTATTTATTGGAATATGGGCTACAACTTAACACAGGGATTTTACAAAATTTTAGTTCAGTTATTAAAGATGATTTTTTTTCAATTGTAATGAAAATTCACAAAATTTTTTTGCAATTTTATATTTATATATTCAAAAATATAAAATTTTTTGGAAAAAGGCTGTGTTAAATTATGCAGAAGGTAATGTATAACATTTACTGAAAGTGTGAAACAAATATGTTTGGAAGATCCTTAGAAAACATGTAATTAGTATGAGAAAATAAAAGTTTTGGGAATCGAGCGACAAAGATTGGATTAACTTTTTAGTGCATTCCAGGTCCATAGGATGGATTATCTTCATCCTCTGCAAACTCCTCCTCAAGCTTCCTCTTGTTCCTCCTCCTGTTTACTCTTGCTAGTATTTCTAGACTCTTTACAGCCCTGTCTGCAGCCCGAAGGCGTTCCTTGTCTAAAGCAAGCATCGCTCGTACCATGTTAGGACCTATCTTCATTCCCATATTTCTAAATACCTTTGGCTTTCCAACATTTCTCCTTTTCTTAAAAGCCTTCAGAGGATTTCTAATAACTTTACTTTTACTCATTATTATACTTCAACAAAACAGAGACTCAAGAAACAGAATTAATTACGAATATTTTCGAGATAACGACAGAGTAAATAAACATGAAACAATCGACAATCACACCAGCGATATATATTGAACCATCACAGGTTAGCCACAACACATACTTTATCTCACATCACTAAAATGTACCTGATGAACACGGACGTTAATAATAACACCATTTGACAGCAGTTTAACAGCGCCACAGTGGGTCACGCCCATGTAGAACACATTTCAAAAAAATTTAAAAATAGTTGTAGTCTTCGGAATTGAATAAATTATATATCTATTAAAAGGTAATAGTCTGCAGATTCAGAAAACGCAAAAAAGTAAAAATTGAACTTTTCATGATACTGAGCCTTTCCGGAGCCCCTTAAACGGTGCGACCCGCTTACGTCGGAGTTTGCTGCCAAGCCGTGCCAGCCGGCACCCAGGTATGACGCTGCCCTACCCTCGCCGAGGTGGTGACGTCTTTTCATTATAGCAATATTGCTGCCCGAGGCAAATCTCCGCACGCTGAGCATAAACCGCAAAAGACAACGCTTTTGTTTGCTGTATTTATTGTGACAAATTTATCTAATACTCCTCTCGCACAACTTCTATGAGTGTGTGATGGGCGACCACCTGGTCCTACATGCGTGCTGCACCAATTTACGTACTCGAGCCTATTTCTGAACACACCAAAAAATAATCAGTGTAGAGTATTGAAATTTCGAGAATACATTTGCCTAGTTAACATAAATAAGTGATTAACATCACAGGCTAATGCAAATGCGAGATAAGCTATTGCAGATGTGAAATGCTGTGACATTAATAAGTGGTGTTACAACCAGAATGTTGTATGTAAGCATGAAAATGTGCATGCATTGTGTAGTACAGGTACCAGAAGCCTGTTTGTGGGATACCTGTTGCACTTACTCGGTGAATAGAGGAACGGTTAATGATGGTGTGGTGTCACCGCCAGACACCACACTTGCTAGGTGGTAGCTTAAATCGGCCGCGGTCCATTAGTACATGTCGGACCCGCGTGTCGCCACTGTGTGATCGCAGACCGAGCGCCACCACACGGCAGGTCTCGAGAGACGGACTAGCACTCGCCCCAGTTGTACGACGACTTTGCTAGCGACTACACTGACGAAGCCTTTCTCTCATTTGCCGAGAGACAGTTAGAATAGCCTTCAGCTAAGTCCATGGCTACGACCTAGCAAGGCGCCATTTGTACCATTGCATGTATCTCAAGATAGTCTCACTTGTATAATCAAGAATGCTGTATACCAAAGGACGATATAAAAGTTAAGTGTTCTAGTAGCTACGTTCTTTTCTTATCACATTCATTACGAATCCTGTTCCAGACTTTGCGCCTGTCGGCGTGTGTGTACGTGTGCCCTTTCGGCTACTTCACTGTGGACTGGCTGCCTTAACAGTCCACAACAGATGGTTGTGGATGACGCCCGATGACGTCTCATTTGTGCTCGATTGGAGACAGATTTGGTGGTCGACTAGGCCAAGGCAAAACGTCGATCCCTGTATAGCATGTTGAATTACAACAGAGGTATGAGGGCGAGTGTTATGCTGTTGGAAACCCCCCCCCCCCCCACCCATTTGCGTAGCATTCATGAATGACAAGACTGACGTACACAATGGTCTTTCCTCTCGGTAGTGCTACGTAGACATATCTAAAAAGCGCAGTCACAGAAGTTGGAAAGAAAACCGTAGGCACAAAGAGGGCAACTGCGAAGAAACCATGGATAACAGAAGAAATACTTCAGACGATCGATGAAAGAAGGAAGTACAAAAATGTTTATGGAAATTCAGGAATACAGAACTATAAGTCACTTAGGAATGAAATAAATCGGAAGTGCAGGCAAGATAAGGCAAAATGGCTGAATGAAAAATGTGGAGAAATCTAAGAACAAAAATTGTCGGAAGAACTGATTCAGCATATAGAAATGTCAAAACAACCTACGGTGATATCAAAAGCAAGGGTGGCAACATTAAGACTGTAATGGGAATTCCACTTTCAAATGCAGAGGAGAGGGCAGATAGGCGGAAAGAGTACATTGAAGATTTCTATGAAGGGGGAGACTTGTCTGATGTGATAGGAGAAAAAGAGGAGTCGGTATAGAAGAGATAGGGGATCTAGTATTACAATTAGAATTTAAAAGAGTTTTTGAAGACTTAAGGCAGAAGGGATAGATAACATTCGATTAGATTTCTAAAATCGTTAGGGGAGTGGCAGCAAAACGACTATTAAAGTTGGTGTGTGGAACATATCAGACTGGCGATATGCCGTTTAAAAACATTAATTATAAATTCCGAAGACTGTAAGAGCTGACAAGTGCGACAGTTATTGCACTTGACAGTTCATGCATCCAGGTTGCTAAGAAGGATAAGACACAGATGAATGGAAAAGAAAATTAAGGATTTGTTAGACGACTATTAGTTTCGCTTTAGGAAAAGTAAATCAGGATAAGATTGAAGAAAAATTGGTTGGTTCGCTGGACTGGAGGGAAAGGGACCTAACTACAAGGTCGTCAGTCCCCTGAAGATAAATAAGACACGTTCATAGGATTTGACTACCTGAAAAAAAGGCATCAATGCAGAATGATGCAAAATGTCTGGAATTCTAGAAAAATATGGATGATCTATAGGGAAAGACGGGTAATACACAGTATGTACAAGAAATAAGAGAGAATAATAAGACTGGGAAACATTATACGAAGAGTTCAGATTAAAAAGTTTGTAAAAAAGGGACATGGCCTTTCGCCTCTACAGTTCAATTTATACATCGAAGAAGCAATGACAGAAATTTTAAAAAAATGGTTTAAAAATGGGATTAAAATTCATGGTGAAAGGATGTCAATGATAAGATTCGTTAATGACATGACTGTTTACAGTGAAAATGAAGAAGAATTACAGGATCTATCGAATGGAACGGACAGGCTAATCAATACAGCATACGGACTGATAGTAAATCGAAGAAAGACGAAAGTAATGAGAAGCAGCATAAATGAGAAAGGCAAGAAACTTAACTTCAGAATTGAGGATCATCAAGCAGACGAAGCTAAGGAATTCTACTACCTAGGCAGCCAGCAAAATAACATATGAGGGACAAGCAAGGAGGACACAAAAAGCAGACTGGCACAGGAAAGTAGGGTTTTCCTGGCCAAGGGAAATAGAACTAGCGCCTCAATTTGAGGAAGGAATATCTGAGAATGTACGTTTTGAGAAAGCATTATATGGTAGTGAAACATGGTCTGTGGAAAACCGGAACAAATGAGAATCGAAGCGTTTGAGATGTGGTACTACGGAAAAATGCAATGATTAGGTCCAGTGATAAGAGAAGAAATAAAAAGGTTCGCAGAATTCACAAGGAAAGGAATACACTTCTAGCCATTAAAATTGCTACACCACGAAGATGACGTGCTACAGACGCGAAATTTAACCGACAGCAAGGAGATGCAGTGATATGCAAATGATTAGCTTTTCAGAGCATTCACACGAAGTTGGCGCCGTTGGCGACACCTACAACGTGCTGACATGAGGAACGTTTCCAACCGATTTCTCATACACAAACAGCAGTTGACCGGCGTTGCTGGTGAAACGTTGTTGTGATGCCACGTGTAAGGAGGAGAAATGCGTACCATGACGTTTCCGACTTTGATAAAGGTCGGATTGTAGCGTATCGCGATTGCGGTTTATCGCATCGCGACATTGCTGCTCGCGTTGGTCGAGATCCAATGACTGTTAGCAGAATATGGAATCGGTGAGTTCAGGAGCGTAATACGAAACGCCGCGCTGGATCCCAACGGCCTCGTATCACTAGCAGTCGAGATGACAGGCATCTTATCCGCATGGCTGTAACGGATCGTGCAGCCACGTCTCGATCCCTGAGTCAACAGATGGGGACGTTTGCAAGACAACAACCATGTGCACGAACAGTTCGACGGCGTTTGCAGCAGCATTGAGTATCAGCTCGGAGATCATGGCTGCAGTTACCCTTAACGCTGCATCACAGACAGGATCACCTGCGATGGTGTCCTCAACGATGAACCTGGGTGCACCAATGGCAATACGTCATTTTTTCGGATGAATCCAGGTTCTGTTTACAACATCATGATGGTCGCATCCGTGTTTGGCGACATCGCGGTGAACGCACATTGGAAGCGTGTATTCGTCATCGCAATACTGGCGTATCACCCGGCGTGATGGTATGGGGTGTCACTGGTTACACGTCTCTGTCACCTCTTGTTCGCACTGACGGCACTTTGAACAGTGGACGTTACATTTTAAATGTATTACGACCCGTGGCTCTACCCTTCATTCGATGCCTGCGAAACCCTACGTTTCAGCAGGATAATGCACGACTGCATGTTGCAGGTCCTGTACGGGTCTTTCTGGATACAGAAAATGTTCGATTGCTGCCCTGGCCAGCACATTCTCCAGATCTCTCACCAATTGAAAACGTCTGGTTAATGGTGGCCGAGCAACTGGCTCGTCACAATACGCCAGTCACTACTCTTGATGAACTGTGGTATCGTGTTGAAGCTGCATGGGCAGCTGTACCTGTACACGCCATCCAAGCTCTGTTTGACTCAATGCTCAGGCGTATCAAGGCTGTTATTACGGCCAGAGGTGGTTGCTCTGGGTACTGATTTCTCAGGATCTATGCACCCAAATTGCGTGAAAATGTAGTCACGTGTCAGTTCTAGTATAATATATTTGTCCAATGGACACCGTTTATCTTCTGCATTTCTTCTTGGTGTAGCAATTTTAATGGCCAATAGTGTACATCTACTGTCCCAGTGGTGAAAAACAGTCAATAGCGTCAATGCGCGGTAGCGATGGAAATGTTACCGATAACGATTCCACTAAAGCGGAGTTACTAAATAAAGTTTTCCGTAATTCATTCACCGAAGAAGACGAAGTAAATATTCCAGAATTCGAAACCAGGACAGCTGTTAGCATGAGTGACATGAAAGTAGATATCTTAGGTGTTGCGAAACAACTCAAATCACTTAAGAAAGACAAATCTTCCGATCAAGATGGTATACCAATCAGGTTCCTTTCAGAGTATGCAGACGCAATAGTGCCTTTCTTAGCAGTCATACACAACCGCTCACTTGACGAAAGTTCTGTTCCTAAAGACTGGAAAGTAGCACAGGTCACACAAATATTCATGAAAGGAAATAGGAGTGACCCTTTGAATTACAGACCCTTATCACTGACTTCATACTGCAGTGCGATTTTGGAGCATATACTGCACTCGAGCATTATGAATCACCTCGAAGAAAATAACTTACATAACGAACACGGATTCAGAAAATATCGTTCTTGTGCAACGCAGATAGCTCTTTATTACCATGAAGTAATGAGTGCTGTCGACAAGGGATCGCATATCGATTCCACATTCGTAGATTTCCAGAAGGCTTTTCATACCGTTCCTCACAAGCGACTATTAATGAAATTGCGTGCATATGGAGTATCGTCTCAGTTGTGTGACTGGATTCGTGATTTCCCCTCAGAGAGGTCATAGTTCGTAGTGATAGATGGTAAGCCATCGAGTAATACAGAAGTGATATCCGTCGTTCCAGAAGGTAGTGTCATAGGCCCACTACTGCCCTGATTTACATAAATGATCAAGTGGTAATCTGAGCAGCCCCCTTAGATTTTCTGCAGATGACGCTGTAATTTACCGTCTAGTAAAATCATCAGATGATCAATTCCAATTACAAAATGATCTAGAGAGAATTTCTGTATGGTGCGATAAGTGGCAATTGGCACTAAAAGAAAAGTGCGAGGTCATCGACGTGGGTAATAAACGAAAACCGATAAATTTTGGGTATACGATAAATCGCACAAATCTAAGGGCTGTCAGTTCGACTAAATACCTAGGAATTACAATTACTAGCAACTTAAATTGGAAAGACCACATAGACAATATTGTGGGGTAGGCGAAACAAAGACTGCGCTTTGTTGGCAGAACACTTAGAAGATGCGACACACCCACTAAAGAGACAGCCTAAATTGCACTTGTCCGTCCTCTGGTAGAATACTACTGGGCGGTATGGGATCCTTACCATGTAGGATTGACAGAGGAGATCGAAAAAGAGCAACGAAGGGCAGCCCGTTTCGTGTTATCGCACAATAGGGGTGAGAGTGTTACTGATATGATACGCGAGTTGGGGTGGCAGTCACTGAAACAAAGTCAGTCTTCTATGCGACGAGATCTATTTTCGAAATTTCAATCACCAACTTTCTCTTCTGAATGCGAAAATATTTTGTTTGACACCCACTAACGTAGGGAGAAATGATCATCATAATAAAATAAGAGAAATCAGAGGTCTAACGGAAAGATTTAGGTGTTCCTTTTTCCCACGCGCCATTCGAGAGTGCAATGGTAGAGAAGTAGTATGAAAATGGTTCGATGAGCCTTCTGCCAGGCACTTAAGTTTTGAATTACGGAGTAACCATGTAGACCTATATGTAGATGTAGATACCCCTGGTGGCATATGCTGTTATCGGATCGAAATCGACGTCGTCTTTCCAGATGCACTAAATTTTTCCAGCAGTATATTTAGATGACGCCGTTGTATCCAGATAAACACCGGAACAGCAAGTCAAAATCTTGGAATCTGTTTTTCAAATTTCAACTGACACAGGACTCAGGTGTAATTTTCTAAAACGTTCATTTATCAACACTGAATCTGAATGTCTTTGATGCTCACCGCTCTCGTTCCCCGACTAAGTATTTCGAGGCTGTACCGAAACTGACTTCTCCTACAAATGTACGACAACTCAAATCTGTTCTTGACAAACTCTCATACTACACAAGATTCATTCCGAGCTCAGTGCAAATAGACACTCCATTGTATCGTTCCAGGTAGTAACATGTTCCTTTTAAATGTACTGGAGAATGGGAACAAACCTTTCAGAAACGAATCAGGCGTTACTTAGTTACCCATGTGTTATGCAGTGCTATCCGCAAAAACCAGTACTGTATATAATTGAAGCATCATCATAGAGAAAATCGATAGTTCTTTCTCACGAAGTTATCACTACATAACTCCCAGTTGCATTCGCGTCTAAGACGTTTGAACAACGCCCATGTCGACTGCAGTCACCTGGAAAAGGAATCTTTTGTCATAATCTACGGTGTCACAGAATTTATTCATTATCTACTTCGATAGAAAACTTTTCTTGTCACGAGTCATGTTGTCAGTAGTACTACTGTTTAAAACAACATGCATAAAAATGCAGTAAATGAAGCAGGCAAAACGGAATACAAACGTCTCAAAAATAAAACTGACAGGAAGTGGAAAATGGCTAAGCAGGGATGGCTAGAGGACAAATGTAAGGATGTAGAGGCTTATCTCACTAGGGGTAAGATAGATACTGCCTGCAGGAAAATTAAAGAGACCTTTGGAGAAAGGAGAACCACTTGCATGAATATCAAGAGCTTTGATGGAAACCCAGTTCTAAGCAAAGAGCCGGCCGCTTGTGGCCGAGCGGTTCTGGCGCTACAGTCTGGAACCGCGCGACCGCTACGGCCGCAGGATCGAATCCTGCCTCGGGCATGGATGTGTGTGATGTCCTTAGGTTAGTTAGGTTTAAGTAGTTCTAAGTTCTAGGGGACTTATGACCTCAGAAGTTAAGTCCCATAGTGCTCAGAGCCATTTGAACCTGCGCTAAGGTGACACGAAGTGCACATCGATGCCGGAGCAGGATTCGAACCTGCGACCGTAGCAGCAGTGCGTACTGGACTGAAGCGCCTAGAACCGCTCGGCCACATTGGCCGGCTCCTGTCATTTCATTCGGACATAGCAACCGTACTGTAGCAGAACTGTATCTGCAGCAAACCCAGAAAATGTACTCTTCTGACAAAAAGCGACTCTTGCTGTGCAAAAGTTTTAGCGTGGGACACCATGTGTAACTTACCCTCTGAATCCGCCGCAGCACTAGTAGAAGATGCAGAACCGCTAGTGTTAAACCTATTGATTCTTATTCAGAACTTAAGTTCATATTGCCACGAAATACACTCAGTTCCCCTTTCGATCACTTAATTATTTTAACACCATTTTATTGCTATTTATCATACACTGAGATGACAAAAGTCATGGGATACGTTCCAATATCGCTTCAGACCTCCTTTTGCCCGGCCTAATGTTGCAACTCGACGTGGTATGAAGTCGATGGAAGTCCCCTGCAGAAATCTTGAGCCATGCTGTCTCTGTAGCCGTCCACATTTGCGAAAGTGTTGCCGGTGCATGATTTTGGGCATGAAATGACTTCTCGATCATGTCCCATAAGTGTTTGATGGGATGCACGTCGGGCGGTCTGGGTGGCCAGATGATTCGCCCGATGTGTCCAGAATGTTCTTCAAACCAAATAATGAACATAGCGCATTGTCATCCATAACAATTCAATCGTTAATGTGAATGTATGCTTTCCCGGCGTATACAGCTGGCGAAGAGTTCTCGGGCTTCCAGCCGGGTGGCGGTGTCTTCAAACTGCGACGTTTCGACGAGTGACATACTCATCATCTTCTGGCGAAGTGCCGAGACTTTGCGGATGCCGGTCCCTTTATACCTGCGGTGTGCCCCCCACCACCTGGCCGCGGGAGGCTGGGTCCAGAGGAGCCGGTGGGCGGGGTGGAGGGGGAAGCGGGTGCGCCGTTCGTGTCTCCGTCAGAGCATTCTGATTGCGTCTCGTGAGCTGGACGGTTCTTGTTGCGTTCCTGGCGTATTGCGGCTAATGCTGGATTCCAGGCCGCGCTCAGTTGATAGCCTTCGTCCCTGTTCACGAGATTCTCGTGGACCCGTATATGGAACACTTTGAGGAGGTGGCACTACAAACCGCTCACGGTAAACCCAGGCACTTCTTCCGCTATGTGGATGACACTTTCGTGATTTGGCAGCATGGCAGGCAGGCACTGGAGGAGTTTATGGACCACCTAAATGGCATACATGAGAATATCACCTTCACGATGGAAGTAGAAAATGGCTGTATTCCATTCCTGGACATACTGATCAGGAAGAAAGCGGATGGCACGCTGGGCCATTCAGTATATAGAAAAAAGACGCACACAGACCAGTACCTCCATGCAACCAGCTGCCACCATCCGGCGCAACGCCAGTCAGTACTGACCACCTTGGTACACAGGGCGCACGTCATTTGTGACAAAGAAAGCCTCTCAGACGAATTACATCATCTAAGAGAGGTATTTCGGAAAAACGGGTACAGTGAAACACAGATTGGCAGGGCCTTCAAGAGGAGACAGGCTGACAAATTTCAGGAAGAGGAAGACGAAGTTAACAAGAGACTCGCCTTTCTTCCATATTTCGGGCCCACATCAGCCAAAATCGGGAGGCTATTAAGAAAATCAAACATAAATACCGTCTTCCGACCACCGCCGAAGACGAAAGAGCTGCTGGGCTCAGCTAAAGACCCACTCAAACTAAACACACCTGGTATATACAACATTGCCTGCGAATGTGGTGTGCAGTACATTGGTCAAACGCAGCGCTGCATCTCTAAAAGGTGCGAGGAACACATCAGGCATGTTCGACTTAGACAGATAGAGAAATCTGCTATAGCTGAACATAGCATCAAAGAAAACCACACCTTTGATTTCGAAAACACCAGGGTGCTGTGCCGAGCCGAGAGTTATTGGGATAGCGTCATTAAAGAATCAATAGAAATACGGGTCCACGAGAATCTTGTGAACAGGGACGAAGGCTATCAACTGAGCGCGGCCTGGAATCCAGCATTAGCCGCAATACGCCAGGAACGCAACAAGAACCGTCCAGCTCACGAGACGCAATCAGAATGCTCTGACGGAGACACGAACGGCGCACCCGCTTCCCCCTCCACCCCGCCCGCCGGCTCCTCTGGACCCAGCCTCCCGCGGCCAGGTGGTGGGGGGCACACCGGAGGTATAAAGGGACCGGCATCCGCAAAGTCTCAGCACTTCGCCAGAAGATGATGAGTATGTCACTCGTCGAAACGTCGCAGTTTGAAGACACCAACACCCGGCTGGAAGCCCGAGAACTCTTCGCCAATTGCATCGTTGTTTGGGAACATGGAATCGATACATGGCTGCAAATGGTCTCCAAGTAACGAAACATAACCATTCTCGTCAATGATCGGTTCATTTGGTCCAGAGGACCCAGTCAATTCCATGCAAATTCCATTATCGAGTCATCACCAGTTCGCACAGTGACTAGCTGACACCTTGGATCCATGACTTCGTGGGATCTGCGCCACATTCTAACTCTACTACCGGCTCTTACCAACAGAAATCGGGACTCATCGGTCCAGCCACCGGTTTTCCAGTCGTATAGCGTCCACCCTACATGGTCACGATACCAACACAGCACTATCGTGCTGTCAGCAGAGCCACTTGCATCAGTCGTCAGCTGTATAACCAACTAACGTCAAATTTTGCCGCATTGCCTTAACGGATAAGTTCGTCGTACGTCGCAGATTGATTTCTGCAGCTATTTCAGACTTTGTTGTTTGTCTGTTAGCACTCACAACTCTATGCAAATACTGCTGCTCTCGGTCGTTAAGTGAATGCCATCGGCCACTCTGCTGTCCGTGGTGAGAGGTAATGCTTGAAATTCGGTATTTTCGGCACACTATTGACACTGTGCATCTCGGAATACTGAATTCCCTAACGATTTCCGAAATGGAATGTCCAATGCGTCTAGCTTACGTCTGTACTGGGCACTACACATTGAAGTTTGAATAGTTTGGCTCGAGCCCCCACGTGCTATATATATATATTACACTCAGCTTAATTGAGTGGCCCAGAGATGGGGCTGGTCTCAATGTCGGGCTACGTTTTTCGTCATAGCGTGCCGGCTCACACTTGCCATAAACTCAGTTTTTAACCTGAAATAAAACATAACGAAACATTACAGGCACGTATTGCGGTGACATTTAAAATATTGAGTCACTCACGTTGATTTATAATTTGAACAAGTAGTTTATTTTTCTTCAATATATTCACTAACCACTTAAAATGCAGTCTGAGGGGCTCTTACGTAAGAGCGGCCGCTAACAACCGATGTTACAACACTTCGCTATAAAATTCAAATGTCGCGATCACGGCACTCGACAGTCTGTTCACAATTCACAAAATACAGTCTTGTCCGCTGTCCTGAACCACTACATTGCGCTACATTTGATCGCTATCGAACGTCGCTACATACATACTTCTCCCCGAACATGGTTACTAACCCACTTCCACCCCAGATGAGCAGCACGTCCGGCTCTTAGCGTCGCTCAGCACCAACTGCCCTCAAAGATGGCCGCCCTATCCACCCTCGAAACGACTGCGTGACTCAAAACAATGTTTGACAAAAATTAAGAATATTCTGAAACTAAACACAAAAACATATATGATATATTGAAAAATATGGAAATTTTCCAGGCAATAACAATTTAAAAAATGGCTCCAAGCACAATGGGACTTAACAGTTGAGGTCTGATCAGAATGAATCTGAACAAATCAATAAGCCGCCACGGTAGCTCAGCCTGTTCGGTCAGAGGGTTAGCTGCCCTCTGTAATAAAATGAGTGAATAGATCAATAACGAACTTCAACGGGCGTCAGGGGACGTCCGCCACGAACAATTGCAACGAACTATAACGAAAAAATGAGGCCGACACGGTAACTCAGCGTGTTCGGTTAGAGGGTTAGCAGCCCTCTGTAATAAACAAACAAACAAAAAAAAAAAAAAAACTGAGTTAATGGATCAACGCCGAACTGAAACGGGTGTCTTGCGACGTCCGCCCCGAGCAGATACAAATAACGAAGACGAACAAAATGAGATTTTAAAAAAAAACGGTTCTAGGCGCTTCAGTGTAGAACAGCGCGACCGCTACGGTCCCAGGTTCGAATCCTGCCTAGGGCATGGATGTAAGTTAGGTTTAAGTAGTTTTAAGTTCTAGGGGACTTTATGACCTCAGATGTCAAGTCCCATAGTGCTCAGAGCCATTTGAACCATTTTTAGTTATGGAAAAACCTACTTATCACAGGGAAAAGGCTCATAATTTTCAGGTCAGGGTAATTAAGTTTTAAAAGCGTTTCACATTTTATTGCAATACCCTAACAACATCCTGGGTGATAGCAACTCGGAACGTTACTGAAAAAAGTTCGCTTACGGCACCTACTAAGCAAAAATCACAAACAACAGCCGGCTTTTATAAATTACATGACATACCGTATTGGATGGCCCTCACGTTATCAGTGGAACTAGCTTCACTGATGTATACTGGACGATCGATTTCTCTACGATGGTTTCCCATTGCCTTTGTGACTTTCCCCGCCTTCTCACTGATTAAGGAAGCCACAATTTAGAAGAATAAATGTAATTTTCTTGAGAAATCTCGACGTCCCAATACGTTTTTACCACTTAAACAGAGATCACATGGTAAGAGGTTCTGGCTAGTCTGAACACTTTTAACGATACGTCGCACCAAAAACTTTTTCCTCGTGGTAAATTTCTGAGATATATTTCCCTCGTAACTGTTTCGTTTACGAATCATTCTTACTTATTTCTCCTCTTAAAATTGAACAATAATACAAAATAAAGTTGCTCAGTTATACACATATTTTTCTACTCATTTTTTCACGTCAAATTCCATATTTTACAATCAAAAATTTACCTTATAGACATACTAAGAAGCCTTCACATTCTGAATTAACATGTTCTCTCCTCTGATTGTTCGATCGTACGCAATCTGTTGGCTAACTAGTTGACTACCAGCTTCTATATCTCTCCGCCAAATGACATACGCGTGCCAAGTCTAAACGGCCCTCTTCGTGCCGGCAGTCTGTGTCAGGGTGAATCTTTGTGCATTCTAGTCAGTTTACCCATTGTTCCGCGTACTTCACCTGTGGAGTACATTTCCGGTTACCCTGTCATTTCATTCGCACTTTTTTTTTTCCCCAAGAGGGAGAAACAATGAAGTCACTTCTTACTAAGTTCAAGGAACATTTATACATCGCCACAAGGAACTTCATTCAGAGGCCCTAAATAATAATTGATGTAAAATTAATCTTATTTATTTTCTCCATAGTACCTACTGTTGGAGCCATGGCTGATTTACATTCGTAATTTGCAGAGGAGAAAACATCAATGTTCAGTTACAAACATGACTTGTGAATGAAGCATAAGTCTTCAACTATGCCCATGTCATAATAGAAGCAGTAAGTTTCTGGAATTGCTTATTTTGGTCACGTCTACTTCGTCATCCGACTAAATTATATTTATTTCATAGCGGCTGTGAGAAATATCGTGTAAAAGGAATAACCAAATTATGTCAAGCATCTGAAGATGGGTCTTCAGTTAGTTATTTTTTCGTGCAGACTAAAATAAATTTGTGTAACAGGACTGGTTGGTGCTTCCAAGTAAATAAAATAATAATGTAATTTTGAGCACCTGATAATGAGTCTTCTTGTGTCAAAATCCATCGTGCATTAAATGGAAAACAAGTCTGTGACTCATGTCCTCTCCATTAATTATTCTTCCAAGTAGGCTACGCGCTCTGAGATGCACAGGAAAATGTTTTAATGTCTTTATTTGAATAAAAGTGGAAATTAATTACGTATTTTTTGGTTAAGTGGCTTGGGTTACCTATTAGCCACTGTTTCTTAGTGTGAATTGTAGCCGGCCGGTATGGCCGTGCGGTTCTGGGCGCTACAGTCTGAAACCGCGAGACCGCTACGGTCGCAGGTTCGAATCCTGCCTCGGGCATGGATGTGTGTGATGTCCTTAGGTTAGTTAGGTTTAAGTAGTTCTAAGTTCTAGGGGACTGATGACCTCAGCAGTTGAGTCCCATAATGCTCAGAACCATTTGAACCTTTTTTCGTGAATTGTATGCAACTACTTAAATTTGATCATCAAAGGTCAACCTTCTCTCATCTGATACACGATCATTGACAAAAACTGCTCACTGAACAGGAGAACTTCTATCCAATTGTCTCTTAGTGTAGAGCTAAGAATAAGTAATAGTACAGTATTGTGTATTTTACTGTATTGTACGGTAACGGCGATGTTGCATTCGTCCTTGTTTATAAGTTTTCGTTATCCGTTCATGTCAATTTCGTATTGATCCGCTACAATGAAAACTCAACGGGAATGAAGCGGCAAAGGGGCATATAACTATGTTGTCAACAGCAACAACGCCGAATCAATGGAAACATTTTTCTTTGCAACCATGGAGTACATTCCGCTTTACATGCGGTTACGCTAGTACACACATTAAAAAAACGTTTTGCATCAACCCGGTTCCCAAAACTCCTGAACATCGATGTTGACTGTGGATATTCTATCACAGACATAGTTCCTTTGACTGTTCAGAGACGTCACTAAACCCGCCCAAAGATGTAAATATGCATAAGCAGCGCCTATTAGACTGATGGGGGTCCGATGGGGTACTGGTGTGTACACCAGGAAGTAGGTACACGGCTCGTGATGACTGTAGTTCAACCATGCCTAGGTGGGTCAATACTGCGGTTAGATCGCGTGCGCATTGTTACTTTGTGCCAGGAAGGGCTCTGAACAAGGGAAGTGTCCAGGCGTCTCGGAGTGAACCAAAGCGACGTTGTTTGGACATGGAGGAAATACAGAGAGACAGTAACTGTCGATGACATGCCTCGCCCAGGCCGCCCAAGGGCTACTTCTGCAGTGGATGACCGCTAACTACGGATTATGGCTCGGAGGAACCCTGACAGTAACGCCACCATGTTGGATAATGCTTTTTGTGCAGCCACAGTACGTCGTGTTACGACTCAAACTGTGCGCAATAGGCTGCATGATGCGCAACATCACTCCCGACGTCCATGGCGAGGTCCATCTTTGCATCCACGACACCACGCAGCGCGGTACAGATGAGCCCAAAGACATGCCGAATTGACCGCTCAGGATTGGCATCACGTTCTCTTCACCGATTACACCGATGAGTGTCGCACATGCCTTCAAGCATGAACGCCTTAGACACACTGTCCAGCGGGTGCAGCAAGGTGGAGGTTCACTGCTGTTTTGGGGTGGCATTATGTGGGGCCGGCGTACAAGGCTCTTGGTCATGGAAGGCGCTGTAACGGCTGTACGATACGTGAATGCCATCCTCCGATCGATAGTGTAACCATATCGGCAGCATATTGGCGAGGCATTCGCCTTCATGGACGACAATTCGCACCCCTATCGCGCACATATTGTGAATGACTTCTTTCACGATAACGACATCGCTCGACTAGAGTGGTCAGCATGTTCTCCAGACCTGTACCCTATTGAATATGCCTGGGATACATGAAAATGGCTGTTTATGGACGACGTGACCCACCAACCACTCTGAGGGATCTATGTCGAATCGCCGTTGAGGAGTGGGTCAACCTGCACCAACAGTGCATTGTTGAACTTGTGGGTAGTATGCCACAACCGATACAGGTATGCATCAATGCAAAATGACGTGCTACTGGGTATTAGAGGTACTGGTGTGTACAGCAATCCGGACTACCATCTCTGCAGGTTTCGTTGCTGGTACAACATCCAATGTGTGGTTTTCATGAGCAGTACGAAGGGTGGATATGATGTTTATATTGATCCTTATTCCAATTTTCTGTACAGGTTGCGGAACTCTCAAAACCGAGGTGATGCAAAACTTTTTTGATGTATGTATTTAAATCGTCTTAGCGCAACATAGCCATAAAGGAGCGTATTACTCTGTAGCGAGTCGCTGTTGTGAAGGGTTTTTGAAACAAAAGACGCATCAGTCGTCTTTGTTCAACCTCTAACAAGCTGTCGGCAGACCTCTGACTCGCTCTGTAAAGCAGAGCAGTTGCCACAATCGAAACCCTGTGATAGACGTTGTTGTTGTTGTGGTATTCAGTCCAGAGACTGGTTTGATGCAGCTCTCCATGCTACTCTATCCTGTGCAAGCTTCTTCAACTCCCAATACCTACTGCAGCTTACATCCTTCTGAATCTGCATGGTTTATTCATCCCTTGGTCTCCCTCTACGATTTTTACCCTCCACGCTGCCCTACAATACTAAATTTGTGATCCCTTGATACCTCGGATCATGTCCTACCAACTGATCCCTTCTTCTAGTCAAGTTGTTGCCACAAACTCCTCTTCTCCCCAATTCTGTAGCACAACATCTCGAAAGATTCTATTCTCTTCTTGTCCAAACCATTTATCGTCCATGTTTCACTTCCATACATGGCTACACTCCATACAAATACTTTCAGAAACGACTTCCTGACACTAAAATCTATACTCGATGTTAACAAATTTCTCTTCTTCAGAAACGCTTTCCTTGCCATTGCCAGTCTACATTTTATATCCTCTCTACTTCGACCATCATCAGTTATTTTGCTCCCCAAATAGCAAAACACCTTTACTACTTTAAGTGTCTCATTTCCTAATCTAATTCCCTCAGCACCACCCGACTTAATTCGACTACATTCCATTATCCTTGCTTTGCTTTTCTTGATGTTCATCTTATATCCTCCTTTCAAGGCACTGTCCATTCCGTTCAACTGCTCTTCCAAGTCCTTTGCTGTCTCTGACAGAATTACAATGTCATCGGCTAACCTCAAAGTTTTTATTTCTTCTCCATGGATTTTAATACCTACTCCGAATTTTTCTTTTGTTTCCTTCACTGCTTGCTCAATATACAGATTGAATAACATTGGGGAGAGGCTACAACCCTGTCTCACTCCTTTCCCAACCACTGCTTCCCTTTCATGCCCCTCAATTCTTATAACTGCCATTTGGTTTTTATACAAATTGTAAATAGCCTTTCGCTCCCTACATTTTACCCCTGCCATCTTCAGAATTTGAAAGAGAGTATTCCAGTCAACATTGTCAAAAGCTTTCTCTCAGTCTACAAATGCTAGAAACGTAGGTTTGCCTTTCCTTAATCTAGCTTCTAAGATAAGTCGTAGGGTCAGTCAGTATTGCCTCACGTGTTCCTATATTTCCACGAAATCCAAACTGATCTTCCCCTAGGTCGGCTTCTACTAGTTTTTCCATTCGTCTGTAAAGACTTCGCGTTAGTATTTTGCAGCCGTGACTTATTAAGCTGATAGTTCGGTAATTATCACATCTGTCAACACCTGCTTTCTTTGGGATTGGAATTATTATATTCTTCTTGAAGTCTGTGGGTATTTCGCCTGTCTCATACATCTTGCTCACCAGATGGTAGAGTTTTGTCAGGACTGGCTCTCCCAAGGCCGTCAGTAGTTCTAATGGAATGTTGTCTACTCCCGGGGCCTTGTTTCGACTCAGGTCTTTCAGTGCTCAGTCAAACTCTTCACGCAGTATCCTACCTCCCATTTCATCTTCATCTACATCCTCTTCCATTTCCATAATATTGTCCTCAAGTACATCGCCCTTGTATAGACCCTCTATATACTCCTTCCACCTTTCTGCTTTCCCTTATTTGTTTAGAACTGGGTCTCCATCTGAGCTCTTAATATTCATACAAGTGGTTCTCTTTTCTCCAAAGGTCTCTTTAATTTTCCTGTAGGCAGTATCTATCTTACCCCTAGTGAGATAAACCTCTACATCCTTACATTTATCCTCTAGCCATTCCTGATTAGCCATTTTGCACTTCCTGTCAATCTCATTTTTGAGACGTTTGTATTCCTTTTTGCCTGCTTCATTTACTGCATTTTTATATTTTCTCCTTTCATCAATTAAATTTAATATTTCTTCTGTTACCCAAGGATTTCTACTAGCCCTCGTCGTTTTACCTACTTGATCCTCTGCTGCTTTCACTACTTCATCCCTCAAAGCTAATCATTCTTCTTCTACTGTATTTCTTCCCCCCATTCCTGCCATTTGTTCCCTTACGCTCTCCCTGAAACTCTGTACAACCTCTGCATTAGTCAGTTTATCCAGGTCCCATCTCCTTAAATTCCCACCTTTTTCCAATTTCTTCAGTTTTAATCTACAGTTCATAACCAATAGATTGTGGTCAGAGTCCACATTTGCCCCTGGAAATGTCCTACAATTTAAAACCTGGTTCCTAAATCTCTGTCTTACCATTACATAATCTATCTGATACCTTTTAGTATCTCCAGGATTCTTCCATGTATACAATCTTCTTTTATGATTCTTGAACCAAGTGTTAGCTATGATCGAGTTGTGCTCTGTGCAAAATTCTACCAGGCGGCTTCCTCTGTCATTTCTTACGCCCAATCCATATTCACCTACTACGTTTCCTTCTCTCCCTTTTCCTACTACTGAATTCCAGTCACCCATGACTGTTAAATTTTCTTCTCCCCTCACTATCTGAATAATTTCGTTTATTTCGTCATACATTTCTTCAATTTCTTCGTCATCTGCAGAGCTAGTTGGCATATAAACTTGTACTACTGTAGTAGGCGTGGGCTTCGTGTCTATCTTGGCCACAATAATGCGTTCACTATGCTGTTTGTAGTAGCTTACCCGCATTCCTATTTTTTTATTCATTATTAAACCTACTCCTGCATTACGCCTATTTGACTTTGCATTTATAACACTGTAATCACCTGACCAAAAGTCTTGTTCCTCCTGCCACCGAACTTCACTAATTCCCACTATATCTAACTTTAACCTATCCATTTCCCTTTTGAAATTTTCTAACCTACCTGCCCGATTAAGGGATCTGACATTCCACGCTCCGATCCGTAGAATGCCAGTTTACTTTCTCCTGATAACGACGTCCTCGGAGATCCGAATGGGGGAATATTTTACCTCCGGAATATTTTACCCAAGTGGACGCCATAATCATTTAATCATACAGTAAAGCTGCATGTCCTCGGGAAAATTTACAGCTGTAGTTTCCCCTTGCTTTCAGCCGTTCGCAGTACCAGCACAGCAAGGCCGTTTTGGATAATGTTACAAGGCCAGATCAGTCAATCATCCAGACTGTTGCCCCTGCAACTACTTAAACGGCTGCTGCCCCTCTTCAGGAACCACATGTTTGTCTGGCCTCTCAACAGACACCCCTCCGTTGTGGTTGCACCTACGGTACGGCCATCTGTATCGCTGAGGCACGCAAGCCTCCCCACCAACGGAAAGGTCCATTGTTCATGGGGCGATTCCTCATATAACATCAGCTTATTGATCATAAACATACCTCAACAGCATAATACACATCGTCGTCGTAAAAATAACATCATAACACCTCAGTCAAATCTCAAAAACGTCGTAGCTTACTCCAATAATTTCAAAACCTAAAAAAATTCTCTGCTCATTCAATAGTGTCATCTAACTCAAACGTACTTTAAAATCATGCTCCCTTACCAAATACATCATTCAACGCTCTCATAGTATCACAATGGTTCCGAAAAAATATGAACAGCTCACAAAGTACAGACAAAATACAATTTCATAAGTGTGAAGTTATCCAACTGTGTAATTGTGTAAACATGTGTCACTGATGTAGTAAAAAAAGTTTATCTCTCAGTTACATGATCAGATAGCTGTGTAATTTATGTGTTAGAGGAATATGGTACCTATGTGTAAAGTTGTATAAGCAAATACCATATTAGCTAGGGCTCCTTGTGCTTGCCAAACACATAGTACACGATGTAGGCGTGTACCTCCTGAGGATTAATGAATAATACCCTCAGGTGTTACAGATTACAGCAATGGAATGAAATGTATCACAGAAAACCTTTGTATCAGTTTACTTCAAATATCTTTAAAAATAAAAGTTTTAAGTGCAAAATTAATCAAACAAATACGTGTACTGTAGCGCTAAACTGTGCGTCTTGTTGTAAGATAATCTTTGTGGAAGTGTCGTAGTTATCGTCCTCTGAAAGCTAAGTTCTGCAGAAGTCAATGTACTTACCTCATGATAAACAAAAGTGAAATGCTTTGCGTATAGATATCTTAGTTATTACGCTTATTGCCATGATGAAGAAAGTACTGTGCTGTAACGTATTGTTGTGCTATGGAAAAGGCAGTCTCATTGTAGCTATACCACAAAAGTTACTACTAAAACATGTTTTGCTTTCCAGAATAACTCAGAAAAACTGTGCAGATATAAAACAGATACAGCGCAAAAGCAATAATATAAATTGTGTCACTCATTAGTAGCGTCGTGATATAATAGTGTAGCTGTCAAATAAACTAACCACTGTGTCATCTGGTATCTCACAGAAAGTACTTTAAATCCAGAATGTATTTTCAAGTAAACCAAAATGTTGCATTAAAATCTCATTAGCAGTACTGGTAAATGTTCTAAGTATGTGAACCTTATAGTCGTTACGTAATCGTGCAACTAACAAGCAAGAATGTACACACACAATAACACTGTGTCGTCTGTTCACAATAAGAATGCATTCGTAATTTCTGTTTAAATAAGTTCTCTTGGTTCTTGACTGGATATTTAACTTCAAACATTGTTGCATGTTAACTGATTCTAAGTCTGACAAAGAATACTAGTAATGTAAAGTGAAAAGTTATATGGCAAAGACAAAGTTAAAAAGCAGATTATCTTTCAATAAACGGTTTTACATGTGAAATGTGGTTTAAAACTTTACTCTTCCTAGTACGCAGAATTTCAACCTGAACGCAATTATCATGCAGTATACGTCGATAAAGAATACTGGAATTTTTTTCAAGGTTACCGTCTATGTTATTTTTCTCTGAGCCAACCGGCGCACGCGACTGCCTGCGGTGCGAGTCATTGTCTGTCTCTTGTTGGCGCACATCGTTATTAGGATTTGGAGACCTAGCTTCTACAAATTCACCTTGTCGAGAGGGCCCTGCTCTGTTTGAATCCCGCCAGTTCTGATGCAATTCAGCTCTGTCGTTACGATAATATCGTCTGTCGTCTTGTCGGTAGATTCCATAGTTTCTTTCTTGTCGGTCACGTGGTGGAGAATTTCTCCCTGAATCGTAACTGCGCGCTGGACCGTTGCGTGTAAAGTTATTCTGTCTCCCTTGATAATAATTATTTTGGCTCCTAAATTGTCTGTTTCTATGGTAATCTCTGTCATATTCATTACTGCGGAAATGCGATCTTTCTCTGTAACTACACTCCTGGAAATGGAAAAAAGAACACATTGACACCGGTGTGTCAGACCCACCATACTTGCTCCGGACACTGCGAGAGGGCTGTACAAGCAATGATCACACGTACGGCACAGCGGACACACCAGGAACCGCGGTGTTGGCCGTCGAATGGCGCTAGCTGCGCAGCATTTGTGCACCGCCGCCGTCAGTGTCAGCCAGTTTGCCGTGGCATACGGAGCTCCATCGCAGTCTTTAACACTGGTAGCATGCCGCGACAGCGTGGACGTGAACCGTATGTGCAGTTGACGGACTTTGAGCGAGGGCGTATAGTGGGCATGCGGGAGGCCGGGTGGACGTACCGCCGAATTGCTCAACACGTGGGGCGGGAGGTCTCCACAGTACATCGATGTTGTCGCCAGTGGTCGGCGGAAGGTGCACGTGCCCGTCGACCTGGGACCGGACCGCAGCGACGCACGGATGCACGCCAAGACCGTAGGATCCTACGCAGTGCCGTAGGGGACCGCACCGCCACTTCCCAGCAAATTAGGGACACTGTTGCTCCTGGGGTATCGGCGAGGACCATTCGCAACCGTCTCCATGAAGTTGGGCTACGGTCCCGCACACCGTTAGGCCGTCTTCCGCTCACGCCCCAACATCGTGCAGCCCGCCTCCAGTGGTGTCGCGACAGGCGTGAATGGAGGGACGAATGGAGACGTGTCGTCTTCAGCGATGAGAGTCGCTTCTGCCTTGGTGCCAATGATGGTCGTATGCGTGTTTGGCGCCGTGCAGGTGAGCGCCACAATCAGGACTGCATACGAACGAGGCACACAGGGCCAACACCCGGCATCATGGTGTGGGGAGCGATCTCCTACACTGGCCGTACACCACTGGTGATCGTCGAGGGGACACTGAATAGTGCACGGTACATCCAAACCGTCATCGGACCCATCGTTCTACCATTCCTAGACCGGCAAGGGAACTTGCTGTTCCAACAGGACAATGCACGTCCGCATGTATCCCGTGCCACCCAACGTGCTCTAGAAGGTGTAAGTCAACTACCCTGGCCAGCAAGTTCTCCGGATCTGTCCCCCATCAAGCATGTTTGGGACTGGATGAAGCGTCGTCTCACGCGGTCTGCACGTCCAGCACGAACGCTGGTCCAACTGAGGCGCCAGGTGGAAATGGCATGGCAAGCCGTTCCACAGGACTACATCCAGCATCTCTACGATCGTCTCCATGGGAGAATAGCAGCCTGCATTGCTGCGAAAGGTGGATATACACTGTACTAGTGCCGACATTGTGCATGCTCTGTTGCCTGTGTCTATGTGCCTGTGGTTCTGTCAGTGTGATCATGTGATGTATCTGACCCCAGGAATGTGTCAATAAAGTTTCCCCTTCCTGGGACAATGAATTCACGGTGTTCTTATTTCAATTTCCAGGAGTGTATTATTACTCTGCCAGTGGTTGTCATATGGGTGGTGTCTGTTGTGGTCACGATTTGCGTTGTAAGAATAGACTTGTGTCCAGTTATTGTTTCTGTTGTCACGGAATTGTGACGGATGTGACCTATAGTGATTGTTTTCCTGTTTTCGCATCCCGCGACTGTCTGTGTCAATTTCTAATTCTTGTAAGAGTCCCTGAAAAGCTTCGATGTCGTCTTTGCAACGTCCTGCCAAAATAATATGTCATAAATGTTCAGGTAATTTGATTAAGCAAATGCGGATGAGTTCTGAGGGGCTGTATGGGTTTGAAAGATACTGATTCTTATGCAACATGTCTTCAAAGTATTTCATAAGACTGGAAAATTCAGATTGTTCGAAGCGTTTCATCATTATGATGCTATGTTTTACTCGGTCTTGTGTAGCTTGAGACCAATACGCTGAGAGGAAGGCATGATAAAATTCTCCTTCACTGTGACAATCGTGAATAACCGATCGCATTCTTACAGCTGGTTCATTCTCTAAGTAGCCACACATAAATTCTAATCTGTGCTGCAATGAACAGTTGGGAGGAAAACCATGAGAGAATTGATGAAGCCATGATTGTGGATGAATGTCGTTGTCAGAATTCTTAAATGTTTTGAATTTACGTGTAGTAATGAACAGCTTATAGTCAAAATCATTGTGTCAGCGAGTCGCACATCGCTCATTGTTACTTCGTTTCGGCGGTTCCATCTCAAAATCCAATGCGCCTTGCCAATTTCTTTCATAATTTCCGAAGTGTCCTGTGTTATTATTTTGTGGTTGTTCCGTATTTCTATGTCCCTCTTCCCGTACTGGAGCGCGAGTGTCCTCTGAAATATGTAATTCTTGTATTACCTGTGTCAACTGATCTTGTACTTCCCGGATTTCTCTTTTGTACTGTGTATTGATTTGATTTTGATTTTGTTTGAATTTTCTTATTTGTTCATACTCTTCTGTGTCATTGAAGGCTACGAGTCTTGTGTCATTCAGATCGTCATCTACCTTTGTAGATCAGTTAGTGAACTGATCCGAAAGTTCGGCTACTTTCTCTGATAGTGAACACATTCCCTCAGTGTGTTTTTCTGAACCAAGTTTCAGAGTGTCCATTTGTGTTGAAATCGAATCTACTGTGTCCTTTAAGTTTTCCTGAGTTTTTGCAAGTTGCGTAACCGAATCGGTAAATGCAACTGAGTCAATTTTAGCCCACAAGGTCTGATGAGTTGCATGAACAATGGTTTGCAGTTCTTTTATGGTTGCTTCGTGATTCTGTAATGCATTTTCATACGCGAAAAAATAGGTTGAAAATGCTCACAAATTTGTGTTTTTACGTCATTACAGACTTTTTGACATTTCGATTCAATGTTATGTAACTCAGTAGTTAAATCTTCACGTGTTTGTTCAAGTGTGGTGTCTAACTTCCGAAGATTTCGTTCCATTGCGTCTAACTTTTGAAGCTTTTGCTGTTTGTCTCTGATTTTGTTCCATCGTGTCTAACTTTTGAAGATTTTGTTCCATTGTATCTAACTTTTCAAGATTTTGTCCCATTTGTTTCTGATTTTGTTCAAGCATTGTGTCTAACTTTTGTAGCCTTCGTCCCATTTGGTGCATTAACTGTAATAACAGTGCACTGGTGTCCGAAACATGTTGCTCAGTGCTATTGGGCAGTGCATTTGAACCGGCAATATTCGCATTTTGAAAAGCAGAAAATGTGTCTTGATTTATTTGAGAAAACGGTGAGGACGCAAAACCTGAATCTACAGTATTTGCAAGATTGTGTCCTGTCATTTCGGAATCCTGAGGCGAGCTGTTGCCGACCGATCGATTGATAATGCTTCCCTGTTCACTAATTGTTTCACTGTCTACGCCATTGTTTGCCGCCCGCTCCAATTCCCTATGCACAATTACCAAATTACTATGTTGAACATTAGTTAATTCATTACATGGTGGCGCTAACACACTGCTTTCGTCTTCACTGTCATTTCTCAGTTTACTTTGGAGCCTAGTATTACGCTTTTCACACGCCATAATTGTCACAATATTTCACACGATAACACAGAAAAGCACAATTTGAAGAGCAAAAATAAGAAAACACATTAACATAGCACTGAAAATAATATCTAGTTAATCGCAAGCGCAGCTGCGAAATACTTGGTGCAAATCTACATGCATACCACAACTGTTTTACTGTACAACAATGAAAGACTGCAACTACGAAGGAGATTGTCTCTACAATTACACGCTAGCAATAAACAAAATCTACACTAATTACACAAACTACAAAAAAAAATCAGAAGATTCCAGTGAGGTATCCTGGCAGGGTCGCCATATGAAACGTCCCCTTAGAAAAATTATGCATGACTGTGCTTAAACTGACACACAATACTTTTAGCGCAACGCAATCTGACTTTCAAAAATCCCTACAAAAGAATGGCCCTGACTAACATTAAACTATACCTTTCACAAATCACTTACCTCACCAAAAATCTTCGTTACTCGAACTACTGCAATACAGCGAGTGCCACTACTGCCAGCTAAATAAAAGATTCAAACTACTGAAGGCACTAACTACTGATAGGTATAGTTAGCAAATGAAAGATTTTGATAGAGAACAAACAATGTATTTACCTTAATAGTGTTGAAAAGTCATAATATACATAGCAGTTCATGACATCCAGTCTTACAAATTTCAAAACTCCGCCATCTCTCTCCCCACATCCACCACTGCTGGCGGCTCACCTCCAACTGCGCAACGCTACAATGGCAGACAACAATGCAAATTAACCACAGACTGCACACAGCACAGCCATTGATTTTCATTCAGAGCGCTACAAGGCGTTACCAATATAAAAATCTAAACAGCCTACTCACAGTGTTAAACAAATACTTTTGAAAAATGTGACAGTGTCAAACCTTAGTTCCTTCTGTCAGATTTAGTAAATCTGTTTTGGTGCCTAGGCGAATGAAATACGTACAACCTTTGGTAAAAAACAGAAAGATTAGGGATTAACTTCACGTCAACGATCATTGGAGACGGAGCATAAGCTCAGATTGGCGAAGAGCAGGGAAAGAAAGAGGACGTTCTCTTTCAAAGGAACCATCCCGGCATTCTCGATTTAGAAAATCACGAAGACATAAATCTGGATGTCTGGATCATTCTCCCGAATCGGAGTCTAATGTCTTACCAATGAGCACCATCATTAGGTCAGAGTGCTCTGCACTCACATGGTGCACCGAAGGACTGCCCATGATCATATGCATTGACATCTAGCTTACTGTACATAATTATCCCGCAGATGGGCAGTATACGATCTGATGATATATGGATATAGTGATACTCTATTAAGTTCAACTGTCCCATTTGGAAAGGCAGAAGGAATGTCATCTCTCCATTGCGACCGCTACCGAAAGAAAAACTGGAAGATAAGGATTTAACATCCCGTCGACGACGATGTCGTTAGGATTTTAGCACAAGCTGGAAATGACTTACTTGTCCGGTTCTCCATTGTTGCCTCTTCTGCTCCCATTCGGCGATCTGCTGTTGGTGGCCCAAGACCAGACGGTTCAGCCTCACTGGGATCCTCTCGAGTCGTTGCCGCCGTTCAGTCAAGTCTCGATCTCAAAAATTATGTTACACATGTGATCGAGAGACGACACAATGGTATTTTCATCCATCTTATTAATTCGTTTGAAATATTATTAAGGATGAAATCTGTCGCATAGATCATCCATGACCGATGAATTTTAGTAATAGCTCAAAAGAGCGGATTTTTTTATTTTGTTCATTTAATTCCCCGACATTGGAGTGGAATGAGTGTGCAGTAGCAACAGCCATATTCTTGATACTTATTAAAAAGTCATATAGTTGTATAAAATTGTTAAGGCTTTTACTGCCACTTGTTGACAAATTTCCTGCTGACTTCTGTCTCGTGTTCTTCAGCTATCGTCTCTTTGGTAATTTTTCTGACTTTTCGCTAGCACGAGTGGCTGGCATTGTCGAAGCTTCACCCTCCATTGGTGGTGGTGGATTGGAGTCGAGCTCGTGACCGCAGATTATATGTACAATCATGCTCAAAAGTATCCGAACGCCCTGAATTGCATTTCGCCTGATTCGCGTACAACCCTCATAACGCAGGTGTCTAGCAGGTCCTCTAACCGCTCCTCTGTACAGTCGTTTGACTACTGAAAATGGTTCCAACAAATCACCACTAGAAAACACTGCTCTGTATCGCAATAACTCAAGATGTAAAGTAATACCAAGGTACTGCAAATATCAGGGAACATCTTATCACAGATAAGACGGTTCTTCAGGCTTGTTAGCTCACATTTATTGAAATAAATGACATACATGAAATGTTACCACTCACATTATTATGTCAGATAGGTAATTCACGTAGTACGTTCGTCGTATTCATGATTTTCTCTTCAAAATAACATACCGTACTTATTATTTAACACAAAATGACATTAAAAATTTAAGTTATTCACGAGCAGCTACTTGAGAATATGTATGAACTTCAAATGACACGACGAACCGTCTCGTTCTGCATATGGATTCAAACCCAGGTCATGCAGTCTAAGCAAAGACTTCGTGACTGACGGAAACTAACAGTTATTCCTGACTAGGCATACAGAGAGTGATATACCTCGATTTTAGACAGTATCAGTTAGCAAATATCAGCTTTAAAATACATAACGTAAACATTGTTGACGGACGCGAATTCCTACCCAGCATCAACTGTCCTTGTTAACGAACTACGAGAGATGTTAAATATTGCTTCTTCACAAGTAACTTACTGGAAATGACGTGAGGTAAAGCTCTGTGTTGGACAGGGATTCGAACCCAGAACCTAATTGGATTGTCGTCGAAGCACAATCAACTGTGACATATCGGATTTTCTCAGCAGTAGCTAGATGTTTTAACTGAAATGACGAGACGAAACATTAACTTTTTTTTTTCCAGGACTCCAACCTGGCACCTATCGCTGTTATATTCAAGAGAAAATGAACGTTAAAAATGGGTTTGCTACACCAGCAGCGACATGTGAGAATGTTTGAACTAGAAATAATATGACGAAGAGTTCAGTGCTGACTGTAAATCAAGCCCCACACATATCGTTGTTGACTGCACACAAAGAGACGTCAGCTACCGAATTTTTCTCCACCAGCAGCTCGGCATAACATCCTTGAATTTACAATGATTTCGCAAACAGTTCTGTGTCTCACTAGGACTCAAAAACGTCAGATACCGTTAGTGTTGACAACGAATTAAAATACATTAAAAATCAAAATTATTACCAACCAGCAGATAGGTGTTCTCATGCTAGAGCTTGATAATACATAATGAAAACTTTAGTGCCAGGCCAGGATTCAAACCCATTCACGTGCAATATGTGGAGATGTTGAGGAATTTGCAGTTCTGAACAAATAACAAATTTTACTCGAGCTGTATTGTCACGAAGGGATCAAATTCCGTGTTAAGGGTGGTCTGAGTTGCATTTCCAGTTCAGAACCAATTTTATCGACATACAGAAGCTCAAATAAAAGGTGGAATAAGCGTCCTCTGACCCAACATAGCGTTTGTTTCGTCACTAGAAATAAATAACTAGTATAAGAAAGGTTACTGTTGACAGAGTTTCTACATGTCGCGACTCCTGACTTTATTGTGGTTCAACCTAATGTCTACTTGGTAGAGAAGGAATATCATGTTTAATATGAATGTCAGACCATAATGCCATTATGCCTTCTTCACTTGGCGTAGCCAGAAGAGAACAGAATCTGTCTCCCCTTATCAAAAACCATCAGCAGAAGTTGCAATCGAACCCAGACCATAAGTATATGAACCTGGCATCAATCCAAGAGACCACTAACTTCTCTATCACTCATTTTTCTATCGTAACAATGTTGCGCCACACTGAATGAGAATTCTGACACACAGACTCACTGTAGTGGTTTGTAGCATGTTCAGTACATTCATTTACTTGGTTGACCGAATCGCCATTAACTAGCTGCCTCGGCTTTCCCGTGCATACATTCGACTCTATTTTGTAATTACCGAAATAAAATCACGTAACTGACACCGACACAGAACTGCCAACAGTGTAGGATGCAGAAATTTAAACAGGAAGTGTTCCTTTCGGCTTGATCTACTCTATTGCGCTATCTGTTTGTTAAAAACGCCGTGCAGTGCAAAAGAAAAGCTGTAACTGTCTGTCTCTCAGAAGTCTAGATCCGGCCATATGCATTATCTCACAGCACTGTGCAATGCGCAAGTTCTGGAGGAATTGTTGTTGAGTTCTGGAGGTGTTGTAGCTATGTGTCAGCTAGTAGCGTAACGGTAAGCGTCACGCACTGTTGATATGACGTCGCGAGTTTGAGTACATTCACTGCTACATTTTTTAAAACGTCATACTGCTGTCTGCTGAAGTTATCGATCTAATGGAACTTTGAACATAATTCCCTTCACTTCTCAACCCAAAATAGTCGCATGTGGAAAAGGGGCTAACTTCAGCGACATTTTGTTCTTTTCAGGTTTAATACACTCCTGGAAATGGAAAAAAGAACACATTGACACCGGTGTGTCAGACCCACCATACTTGCTCCGGACACTGCGAGAGGGCTGTACAAGCAATGATCACACGCACGGCACAGCGGACACACCAGGAACCGCGGTGTTGGCCGTCGAATGGCGCTAGCTGCGCAGCATTTGTGCACCGCCGCCGTCAGTGTCAGCCAGTTTGCCGTGGCATACGGAGCTCCATCGCAGTCTTTAACACTGGTAGCATGCCGCGACAGCGTGGACGTGAACCGTATGTGCAGTTGACGGACTTTGAGCGAGGGCGAATAGTGGGCACGCGGGAGGCCGGGTGGACGTACCGCCGAATTGCTCAACACGTGGGGCGTGAGGTCTCCACAGTACATCGATGTTGTCGCCAGTGGTCGGCGGAAGGTGCACGTGCCCGTCGACCTGGGACCGGACCGCAGCGACGCACGGATGCACGCCAAGACCGTAGGATCCTACGCAGTGCCGTAGGGGACCGCACCGCCACTTCCCAGCAAATTAGGGACACTGTTGCTCCTGGGGTATCGGCGAGGACCATTCGCAACCGTCTCCATGAAGCTGGGCTACGGTCCCGCACACCGTTAGGCCGTCTTCCGCTCACGCCCCAACATCGTGCAGCCCGCCTCCAGTGGTGTCGCGACAGGCGCGAATGGAGGGACGAATGGAGACGTGTCGTCTTCAGCGATGAGAGTCGCTTCTGCCTTTGTGCCAATGATGGTCGTATGCGTGTTTGGCGCCGTGCAGGTGAGCGCCACAATCAGGACTGCATACGACCGAGGCACACAGGGCCAACACCCGGCATCATGGTGTGGGGAGCGATCTCCTACATTGGCCGTACACCACTGGTGATCGTCGAGGGGACACTGAATAGTGCACGGTACATCCAAACCGTCATCGAACCCATCGTTCTACCATTCCTAGACCGGCAAGGGAACTTGCTGTTCCAACAGGACAATGCACGTCCGCATGTATCCCGTGCCACCCAACGTGCTCTAGAAGGTGTAAGTCAACTACCCTGGCCCGAAAGATCTCCGGATCTGTCCCCCATTGAGCATGTTTGGGACTGGATGAAGCGTCGTCTCACGCGGTCTGCACGTCCAGCACGAACGCTGGTCCAACTGAGGCGCCAGGTGGAAATGGCATGGCAAGCCGTTCCACAGGACTACATCCAGCATCTCTACGATCGTCTCCATGGGAGAATAGCAGCCTGCATTGCTGCGAAAGGTGGATATACACTGTACTAGTGCCGACATTGTGCATGCTCTGTTGCCTGTGTCTATGTGCCTGTGGTTCTGTCAGTGTGATCATGTGATGTATCTGACCCCAGGAATGTGTCAATAAAGTTTCCCCTTCCTGGGACAGTGAATTCACGGTGTTCTTATTTCAATTTCCAGGAGTGTAGATGGCCAGGCTGCAGATGCATCTCGAAACTTTTGTATTATGTATGGGGAGAGCGCATCGTGCCAAAATGCGCCAGAAAAGTATTTTCTACATTATCTGTCGTGTGGCAGTGGCATTTTATTCTTCATAAAACCTTGTTTGACATCTTTAACTCAGAACAAGTTTTCTACATGCATGTAATCAATAAACTGCATGTGCATTGTTAGACTGTTATAGATAACATCAGAGAATTCGCATATATTGTTGATGATTAATTTCTCTCTCATGTTAACTAATGTTTTAATAACACTAAAAGATACCGTACGAAAATTGTGCACTGTATTATAAGAAATGAAATATAACTTCCCACGATAATGTTACGACGAAAGTCTGTTTCAATAAAACTGAGTATCTGTACACAAGCGTGCCTCTATCGGCACGAATTCGTATAATACTAATCACTTAGATTTCGATTGGGTCTGTGTTTGATTGGTATGCTGTGTCATACTCAAGTAGTATGCAAATGTGGCATTTCATAAATAGAGTTATGTATTCCTAGAAAACCAAAATTTGTTTGTCAGCAGCGGAACGAGGCGTTACCCGTTGTGCAGCATTGTAAGTTTTTCACCATTGCACTATGAGCCGAAAGTATTTTCTTGCGATTTTCTTATCGATGTGTGATCTGACTGCTTGTAGCCCTTTCACAGAAGGGATAAAACTGTTACAGTCAGCAAGACTGGAACCGCAAACCACAGACGCTTTCTCTCAGGTTAGCACGTTTCCATAGAGCTAGGGAAGAGGCATGCGTCTAGGTCTGCTCTTACGAGAGCAGTAGTGGCTAGAACTCGTAAACCGCTATTTAAACGACGAGATTAGATGCGATTTTCACGTGCAACGACTTTCCTGGGCTGAGAACCGTAAATTTACAATCTTTTGTCACAGCTCAAGCGTTAATAATAACCGAGATTATTATTCAATGGAAATGACAGGAAAAATCAAGTGAACTTTGAGGCTTAATTCCGTGCACGCCAGGAAGTAACTCGTCCATCACAGAGTTGCCAAATATACCTTGCCTTGTTGCCAAATCTCAGTTACATTACCAGCAGGAAGAAGACGAACCGATGTGATCCCACAGTGGGCTGGGAAGTGACCATATCTGACGTCTCAAAGACGCGGCTGCTACGGCCTGGAATACGTAACCCGACTGATACACATTTCTGTAACTGGGTTTGGGGACTGGAGCGTAGTTACTAATAATACTCAGAACTGACTGCAAACTAAACTTCATAAATCAGTAACTCTCATAGTTGTTTTTATATATCTTTCGTAAGTGTACTCAAAACTAAGAAAATCATTGACGAACGTTTTCGTGCCTCGCCGATAGTCGAGCACAACAAACAAACAAAAAAATAAAAAAGACTGTGTGCGTGTGTGTGTGTGTGAGAGAGAGAGAGAGACAGAGAGAGAGAGAAAAGAGAGAGAGAGTGAGGGAGAGAGATAAAAATAAAAAAGAATGAGAGAGAAAGAGAGTAAAAAATTGTTGCAAAGAAACTGAATCATGGTATGTAAAGAAATCTTTCATTAAAATGACACGTTCTCCATCATTACGAAATGTCGTATTCGTGATGTATGGAACAAGTATTAATCTAATCTAATCTAGTCATTTTGCTGACTAGTCATGAAGAGGCACGAATTACAGAAATTTTCGCCAATATCAGTAACCAAATCTAAACTTTTATTTTAAAAAAAGACGACAGTCATTGTAATAAACCGGGACTCCTTTAAAGACTCTTTCGTCCCTGTTAACTAACCACGAAAGACGTGTGTTATACCTCCATTCAGAAGGAACAAAGTGTTCATGCATTTAAAGATGAAGCGCATGATGCGAAGTTCTGTGATGGAGATACGAACCCAGCACGCAATCGGATTGTTAACTAAGTAAAATCATATGTTACGTATCGGATTTTCTTACCAGCTGCTAGATGTTTGAATCTAAAATAAGGATACAAATTTTTGTGCCTGAGTGACAGTCGAACCGCACACCTACCGTCCTTCTTTATCATCTACGAACATAGCTTCTTTTTTTTTTGTCATCAGTCTACTGACTGGTTTGATGCGGACCGCCACAAATTCCTTTCCTGTGCTAACCTCTTCATCTCAGAGTAGCACTTGCAACCTACGTCCTCAATTACTTGCTTGACGTATTCCAATCTCTGTCTTCCTCTACAGTTTTTGCCCTCTACAGCTCCCTCTAGTACCATGGAAGTCATTCCCTCATGTCTTAGCAGATGTCCTATCCTCCTGTCCCTTATCCTTATCAGTGTTTTCCACATATTCCTTTCCTCTCCAATTCTGCGTAGAACCTCCTCATTCCTTACCTTATCAGTCCACCTAATTTTCAACATTCGTCTATAGCACCACATCTCAAATGCTCCGATTCTCTTCTGTTCCGGTTTTCCCACAGTCCATGTTTCACTATCATACAATGCTGTACTCCAGACGTACATCCTCAGAAATTTCTTCCTCAAATTAAGGCCGGTATTTGATATTAGTAGACTTCTCTTGGCCAGAAATGCCTTTTTTGCCATAGCGAGTCTGCTTTTGATGTCCTCCTTGCTCCGTCCGTCATTGGTTATATTACTGCCTAGGTAGCAGAATTCCTTAACTTCATTGACTTCGTGACCATCAATCCTGATGTTAAGTTTCTCGCTGTTCTCATTTCTACTACTTCTCATTACCTTTGTCTTTCTCCGATTTACTCTCAAATCATACTGTGCACTCATTAGACTGTTCATTCCGTTCAGCAGATCATTTAATTCTTCTTCACTTTCACTCAGGATAGCAATGTCATCAGCGAATCGTATCATTGATATCCTTTCACCTTGTATTTTAATTCCACTCCTGAACCTTTCTTTTATTTCCATCATTGCTTCCTCGATGTACAGATTGAAGAGTAGGGGCGAAAGGGTACAGCCTTGTATTACACCCTTCTTAATACGAGCACTTCGTTCTTGATCGTCCACTCTTATTATTCCCTCTTGGTTGTTGTACATATTGTATATGACCCGTCTCTCCCTATAGTTTACCCCTACTTTTTTCAGAATCTCGAACAGCTTGCACCATTTTATATTGTCGAACCCTTTTTCCAGGTCGACAAATCCTATGAAAGTGTCTTGATTTTTCTATAGCCTTGCTTCCATTAGTAGCCGTAACGTCAGAATTGCCTCTCTCGTCCCTTTACTTTTCCTAAAGCCAAACTGATCGTCACCTAGCGCATTCTCAATTTTCTTTTCCATCCTTCTGTATATTATTCTTGTAAGCAGCTTCGATGCATGAACTGTTAAGCTGATTGTGCGATAATTCTCGCACTTGTCAGCTCTTGCCGTCTTCGGAATTGTGTGGATGATGCTTTTCCGAAAGTCAGATGTTATATCGCCAGACTAGTCTTTTTGTTGCCACTTCCCCCAATGATTTTAGAAATTCTGATGGAATGTTATCTATCCCTTTTGCCTTATTTGACCGTAAGTCCTCCAAAGCTCTTTTAAATTCCGATTCTAATACTGGATCCCCTATCTCTTCTAAATCGACTCCTGTTTCTTCTTCTATCACATCAGACAAATCTCCCCCCCCCCCCCCCACTTATAGAGGCTTTCAATGTAATCTTTCCACCTATCTGCTCTCTCCTCTGCATTTAACCGTGGAATTCCCATTGCACTCTTAATGTTACCACCATTGCTTTTAATGTCACCAAAGGTTGTTTTGACTTTCCTGTATGATGAGTCTGTCCTTCCGACAATCATATCTTTTTCGATGTCTTCACATTTTTCCTGCAGCCATTTCTTCTTAGCTTCCCTACACTTCCAATTTATTTCATTCCTCAGCGACTTGTATTTCTGTATTCCTGATTTTCCCAGAACATGTTTGTACTTCCTCCTTTCATCAATCAACTGAAGTATTTCTGCTGTTACCCATGGTTTCTTCGCAGCTACCTTCTTTGTACCTATGTTTTCCTTCCCAACTTCTGCGATGGCCCTTTTTAGAGATGTCCATTCCTCTTCAACTGTACTGCCTACTGCGCTATTCCTTATTGCTGTATCTATAGCATTAGAGAACTTCAAACGTATCTCGTCATTCCTTAGTACTTGCCGGCCGAAGTGGCCGTGCGGTTAAAGGCGCTGCAGTCTGGAACCGCAAGACCGCTACGGTCACAGGTTCGAATCCTGCCTCGGGCATGGATGTTTGTGATGTCCTTAGGTTAGTTAGGTTTAACTAGTTCTAAGTTCTAGGGGACTAATGACCTCAGCAGTTGAGTCCCATAGTGCTCAGAGCCATTTGAGCCCTTAGTACTTCCGTATCCCACTTCTTTGCGTATTGATTCTTCCTGACTAATGTCTTGAACTTCAGACTACTCTTCATCACTACTATATTGTGATCTGAGTCTATATCTGCTCCTGGGTACGCCTTACAATCCAGTATCTGATTTCGGAATCTCTGTCTGACCATGATGTAATCTAATTGAAATCTTCCCGTATCTCCCGGCCTTTTCCAAGTATACCTCCTCCTCTTGTGATTCTTGAACAGGGTATTCGCTATTACTAGCTGAAACTTGTTACAGAACTCAATTAGTTTTTCTCCTCTTTCATTCCTTGTCCCAAGCCCATATTCTCCTGTAACCTTTTCTTCTACTCCTTCCCCTACAACTGCATTCCAGTCGCCCATGGTTCAAATGGCTCTGAGCACTATGGGACTTAACATCTATGGTCATCAGTCCCCTAGAACTTAGAACTACTTAAACCTAACTAACCTAAGGACATCACACAACACCCAGCCATCACGAGGCAGAGAAAATCCCTGACCCCGCCGGGAATCGAACCCGGGAACCCGGGCGTGGGAAGCGAGAACGCTACCGCACGACCACGAGATGCGGGCCCAGTCGCCCATGACTATTAGATTTTCGTCCCCCTTTATATACTGCATTACCCTTTCAATATCCTCATACACTTTCTCTATCCGTTCATCTTCAGCTTGCGACGTCGGCATGTATACCCGAACTATCGTTGTCGATGTTGGTCTGCTGTCGATTCTGATTAGAACAACCCGGTCACTGAACTGTTCACAGTAACACACCCTCTGCCCTACCTTCCTATTCATAACGAATCCTACACCTGTTATACCATTTTCTGATGCTGTTGATATTACCCGATACTCATCTGACCAGAAATCCTTGTCTTCCTTCCACTTCACTTCACTGACCTCTACTATATCTAGCTTAAGTAACACGTGCTTACTCACCAACAGTAAGATGTGTGCGTGTTTGACCAGAAATAACGACACCTATTGCGATTGTTGGCAACACATGAACAGACATTAAAAACGCACGTTAATTTTCACTAGCGGACTGGTACGCGCGTAATAGGGCTTGAAATGAAAGTATGAATATTTTTGTACTGGATCAGGATTCGGACCCACATACTTACCTTTGGAAGAGACCTAGAGAAGATTGCAGACTTGGGAAAAGGAACGAAATGATTGAACTATACTGTTCCGAGAGATTCACATCCTCGAAAGATGAGATACGAATCCGAATCACAGTCCAGCACCAAATTTTTTCAACGTCTCTAGTTCAATCAAGCACAAGAAAAATAAGAGCCCTGTTCCTTTAAATGGCTATCGTTTCATCAAATAAAATAAAATTTTCTAATGTAAGTAAGTTTACTGGAGACAGTATTTCTGTTTACCATGACTTCCGTCTATGTCATTTCCCAACGTAGACCGGCTCTGCCCAATTGGTAATGAAGGAACGTGATGTTTAATGCGGATTCTCGATTATAACGTCTTTCCCTTGAGGTTACCAGAGGTAAAGTAAATCTTATTGTGCCTCTTAAAAGCAAATGCCTGAACCCAAGCGTTGCACCTGTGATAGTTTGTTCCACCAGATCATTGTGGCCACATTTCCCAGCCCCAGGAGTGTGCTGTAACGGATGATGTGCTTAGCTTACAAAATGAGTCACCGTGGAAAAAATGCGAGTATATTAAATGGTTAAGTAGAAGCAATCTTCTGACGTGGAGATTATGCTATTCTCATGTCAGCAGGATGTAAAGACCCTTCTAGGCATCATAGCCACGATGTAAAGCCATTTTGAAATATTCACTAATTCAGCAACTTTCTTAGTTCGAGAAAATCCACTGTGAAGTGTGAAGTTACCGGATAATTCGATTATTACCGTCATTGTTACTATCATTTTCTTCATACCGTTGCTGGAACACACGTGCTTGAAGATCATTTAATGCTTTTTGGTCATTATAGAAGTAGTTGCCCAAGAAGAGGTTCTTTCCCTGTCTACGGAGTCCTTTTCATGTTAATATCAAACATCAGCAATTACTCGCAGTTTACATTAAAACTAAAGTAATTGATGAAGACGTTACTTGATAACAAAAACGCGCTACCTCTCTTAATTTACTTGCGCCTACAAATGGCTGTCGAACACTGCCAAACCAAAAGCCAGGGATCTTACTGCCATCCGTTATACGTCGCTGTCAGTTCTTCCACAAGATTTGGTCGACGTGACCTGTTTCAAGTTATGTATGGCAGAGAATGTTTTAGAAAATCAATTGTTTTCCTTTGCAACAAACAGAAAGATTTTCATTGTAAGCTATACAAGTTCAAAATTTTCGCATTATTAGTTCAGATTTAATATTCACTTCTATAATGTAGGAAAGTATTTCACAGTTGCAAAACCCGCATCCGACTCATTGACCTTATACTTAGTCACTGACCAAAAATTCTAGCTCAGACACCAGTTTAAGTAACCTAATGTAGCGAAGACTGTTTTCCAGTGCTCTTTTTCACCGGAAAATTTGCAATTCACTCATTGTGCTCCAATAGTACACTGTAACAGTAATTTCTGTGTGTATGCAATGCAGGGGGATTGTGGAATTTAGTGGTGCTCTCTCTTCCACTTCTGTATACAATATGCCTGACCTAAATGGGCCGCCCGGGTTCCCGGGTTCGATTCCCGGCGGGGTCAGGGATTTTCTCTGCCTCGTGATGGCTGGGTGTTGTGTGCTGTCCTTAGGTTAGTTAGGTTTAAGTAGTTCTAAGTTCTAGGGGACTTATGACCACAGCAGTTGAGTCCCATAGTGCTCAGAGCCATTTGAACCAACCTAAATGGGCCCTTTATCATTACAGGCCCTGGGCAGTGCAACATCATTCTGACAACAGTAATGTGCTTATACTGACAGCCTCACTGTTCGTTTTAGCTGATTTTGTAATCATTTAAGTAAAACAACATGACCTTCCTGTGGGAGACATTTCGTCCCACTTTTCCTTGTGTGAAATTTGTCAGTAAGCTTTTTGCCTTCCAACCAGCGAAATGCGGCAGAGTACAGCCAGTAAACGATTCACATAACACGGTTCAGTGCCGTTAAGACGATTTCTTTAAACATTGTCGTAGCTGAAGGAATTTAGTTTCTTCTTACATCGTCTTATGCGGCAACTTTCACAGATATCTCAGATAGGAAAAGCTCTTTATCCAGGTACGAAAGTTGCAAAACAAACTTCCCACAGTTTGAGTCAGGTCGATCTTTTCGTCTTATAGCACTGCATAAGTATTTTGTCTAAGAGGTATCACAAGTAGTGCTCCTGTAGCTGTGGGAATCATTGGTTGAAAACGAGTTTAACGCCAATGGGTACAGTACTGCCAAATATTCAAAACTATTATCAACCTGTCTGAGTTCATCCACAAACTGAGGCGTAGCTAGACTGTGTATCCTTGTCTTCCTTGAGTGGGCATTACACACACGTATACAATACTATGAATACTTCTAACGCTGTAGCTAACGTTGCTCTCATAAAATAATTTTGTTTTGTTAATTTTTCTGGTTGTTCAGCGTGCAATATATGTTGTAAATACAGTCTTAAACAAAAAAATTGTCCGTACGGTGGACAATACAATCGTGCTGTCATCAGAATTCTATGTCCGGCAATATGCTCGATCTGACTACATTGTAGACTGCGTCACTTCCTGGAGGAAGTTTTGAGTGCAGTCTGTGTTCATCATTTTCCACTGCGACTGTAGTCTTGAGGTAAAACGCAGGACTAGCTATTACGACATCTGGCAACCGAGAGCACACGTCGACTTAATGTATGTCACCCCTTTCCTCTCGGTGCTGAAGCTATGAGTGTATTTCAAACGAATCTACAAAGTATTTCGCTTTCTTTCACATAGTTAATAACAGTTTGGTTCAACAATATTTTAGCGAGAGATTTCTTGGCCGACCATCTGCCTCTGAACACCGCATGCGTCTGAATTCTCTGCGACCCGTTTGCTGCCTACCAGCGGGGGCAGAGGCACTGCGCTGCCTTCTGCCGGCAACGTCTGCTCCACTCCTTACTCTCTACGATGTGAAATGCTTTAATGTTGTTGATGGTGACCCATAAAATCTGGCTACAATTTGTGTTTCACACTCTATTGCAACGGAGGCACAAAACCGTTTTTATTTGGTGAGTATTTTATTACACTAGTATGCAATACATCAATGTGGCACAGATTTAATTTCATTGTGCTCCAGTGCGCTATAATTAAAGTGTCATATCCTGTTCTTTTTCCTTTCACAGGAGATTCTTCAAATAATTTATTTTTTTCATGGCTTCATATGTGTTAGTCAAGGCACAGAGAGTAAATGCAGTGTAATGTGTTTGGTTCCTTTCTTTGATTCCCTATGGTAAATGGATGCAAAACATTGTGTCAATACCTTTCAAACCTGCTACATAGCTACTCAGGCATATTGCTTGTTTTGAGATCTATACATTAATTAATGGAGAAGTGAACGCTGTTCAGAAGTGATATTTAAAATATTCAATTGGATTTAAGGCGACAAAATTACCCATATTTGAAGCTACCTAGAGAAAAAGTAAGTCGCTAGAGCCGCTGTTAGTAAATGTCTGCAGAGACTTCCTAGCTGCTAATGTGGAAATTTAGCATAGAGGCCCTACAGTAATCAAGAGGTTCATTCCCTTCATACTTATCACCCTGGCATGTGAGTCTTATGTGAAGAACAAGATTCAAATTCGTATCGTTGACGGTCGATTCGATTGTCTTCAGAGACGCTTGTATTGTGAAGCAGCTTGACAGTCAGAAAGCCAAGATTTATGACCATTAACACAACTTACTGGGTCGAGCTACCAAGAGGACTCGAAGTGTAAAGGTTTTTCTTCCGATTTCGTTACAGAATTTTTTCTGGAAATACGTAGCTCCATAAAATAAATCAGAAAAAAAAGCTCGCACACGCTGGCTCCTACCACGGTTAGAACTGACGATTCATTGAGCCGTTGCGACACGAGACACGGGCTGTACCACGGGGCTACGGACACACTGCTGCGAGCGCTCCACTCTCATCATGGTATTGGTCGCTCAGCCTCATAACACATCGTGAAAGATAATAAAAGTTGTCACTTATGTGAAGAACAGCATTTCTTTAGCCAAAAAATTGAATTTTCAGTCTCAGTGCCTTAGTTTACATGAGGGTTATATAGAACGAGTCATTCAAATGGAAAGGGAATTTCAAGCGAATTTAGCGAGTCAGTTCAGTACCATACGTGGAAGTGGCTACGAAGTCTTTCGCGACGTATTTCTTGAGTAAAAATCTCTCGGTGTACATGCCGCGTCAATTCAGGATAAAACTCCAAGCTTTCGACCACTACCTCCATGGTCATCGTCAGGGCAAAAACTGACTATCGTGAACTAGCGAGGTTCCCACTTTTATATGCAAAGGACGGCTTCTGATTGGCTGGAATACGTCAGCGATATGGCGCGTAGTGAAGTGGTGCCCTCTACTTCCATAGATGTAGTTGCTATCTAACGTTGCTTGCAGCGCCATCCCTTGAATCAGGAGGTAAGGTGCGAGAAGTTTTTCTCTGCGATTTTTCTTTATCCAGAAAAATCCAGAAAAATCGCAGAGAAAAACTTCTCGCACCTTACCTCCTGATTCAAGGGATCGCGCTGCAAGCAATGTGGGATAGCAACTACATCTATGGAAGTAGAGGGCACCACTTCACTACGCGCCATATCGCTGACGTATTCCAGCCAAACAGAAGCCGTCCTTTGCATATAAAAGTGGGAACCTCGCTAGTTCACGATAGTCAGTTTTAGCCCTGACGACGACCATGGAGGTAGTGGTCGAAAGCTTGGAGTTTTATCCTGAATTGACGCGATACGTGGAAGTGATTGCACTGTAACAGTGTTGCCAAATGTTTGTGACGGTGTTGCCAATTCTCAGCTGTGCTAGGAACAGCTCTGTAGCGGTATGTGAGGAGAATCCCATGCTCATGTCATAGCAGGATACGGAGAGGAGGCGTGTGGTTTGGTTAATATGCAGCGTTTTCTCATAACAGTTGTGTCAAACATTCAGGTTTATAATCTTCTATAACGATTACAGTTTCCCAAAAAATATGTACAAATAAAACACTTACCTTGTTACTTTGTGACAAAAGATTACTTTAGTAGAATAAAAAGTTTTTGGAAATAAATTTTGCCCACCTGTCACAAAAAGTAAGGTAACAAAGACTATGCAGCTCGAAATCGATTGCATCTATATGCAGTCTTGTGATCATACAGGTAGAATTTCATGAATTGAACGAGAATGTAGAAAAATGTTGGTGCGAATGGAAGCTGTAAGAAACACAGTTAACTAATTATTCTGTGCCATGTAATAATCAATTCATTTGAAAATTCAGAAGAGAAGAAACTAAAAATCATGCCCATTAAGACAGGAAGTAAAGTGCAGATCTGCGCTTTTTCATCTTCCGATCTAAACGTATAATGTGTACTAATCAGCGTATTCATTGCTTTCGTAATGTTTCCCTCTTGTTTAGTCTTCTAATGATGAACTGGATCCACACCCATGAGTCTGATTGTTTCTTTGTATCCTTCCATCTACTATCTTTGTGTGTTACTGCTCGGTGTTCAAAAAGCAAAATATTATGCCCGCTCCCACGAGGTATTAGAACGAGGTCACAAGAAGGCTAACGAATTATTGTATACATTATTTGTATGGATCGGAAGAAGAAAAAGCGCAGATCTGCAAAGTGCCAGCATCTGCCCTTTGGTTTCTGTCTACACCCATGGGTCTGATTGTTTCTTTGTATCCTCCGATCTACTAAAATTAGATTTGAGAGCAACGATAGCTACAGCGTTCGAAGTATTCATAGTATTGTATACGTGTGTGTAAATGTCTTCCAATGCCCACTCAAAGAAGACAAGGATACACAGTCTAGCTACAGTATTATAAATACGCCTCAGTTTGTGGATGAACTCAGACTTAGGTTGATAATCATTTTGAATACTTGGCAGTACTGTACCCACTGGTGTTAAACTCGTTTTCAACCAATGATTCCCACAGCTACAGACCGTGTCAGAAACATTCGAGCACTAACGCGACTCTTATGAATCTGTCATTATTGGTGGGAAAGGAATGGGCAGCTGGAAGCAGTGGTATCTGCATGGCTGGGGGACATAGCACGACCATATCGTCGATTATGACTATGATGATGATGATGTTTGGTTTGTGGGCCGTTCAACTATGCGGTCATCAGCACCCGTACAAAGTCCCAATTTTTACACAGTCCAATTATTTATAAACTCTAGCCACTGTCACGAATGACGATTATGAAATGATGAGGCCAACCCAAACACCCAGTTCCCGGGCAGGGAAAAAAATCCCCAATCCGGTCGGGAATCTAACCCGAGACTCCGTGATCCAGAGGCAGCAACGCTAACCACTAGACCACGAGCTGTGGACTCCATATCGTCGAGGAGCTACTGTCGGTGGTCTTAAGCATATAACGTTATCAGTTCCACATTGAATACAGGGAAAAAATATTACATAAAATATGGCGCTTCAATCTTCGATCGCTATTCTTCTAGTCAAGTAGTGGCGCAAAGTTCTCGTCTCCCCAATTCTATTCAATACCTCCACATTAGTTATGTGATCCACCCATCTAATTTTCAACATTCTTCGGTAGCACCACATTTCAAAAGCTTATAGTCTCTTCTTGTCCAAACTATTTATTGTCCATGTTTCACTTCCATACATGGCTACACTTCATACAAATACTTTCAGAAACGACTTCCTGACACTTAAATCTATACTCGATCTTAACAAATTTCTCTTCTTCAGAAACGCTTTCCTTGCCATTACCAGTCTACATATTATATCAAGACCTCAGATGGAAACCCAGTTTTAAGCAAAGAAGGGAAAGCAGAAAGGTGGAAGGAGTATATAGAGGGTCTATACAAGGGCGATGTACTTGAGGACAATATTATAGAAATGGAAGAGGATGTAGATGAAGATGAAATGGGAGATACGATACTGCGTGAAGAGTTTGACAGAGCGCTGAAAGACCTGAGTCGAAACAAGGCCCCGGGAGTAGACAACATTCCATTAGAACTACTGTAACCTCCCCACAGAAATTTAAATGACAATATTTATTAGAAATGGAGCCAAGTGTAGCCTTCCCGTAAAAATATTAAAGACAAAGACAATTAAATGAAAATAGCAATCTGACCCAACTATAAGTTCCCATTAAATAATGAAAGATAATCCCATGACAATGAAACTGTAGTGATAATCAAAACTCAATTAAACCGAAATGTCGGTCTTTGGCCCTGTGCAAAATCAGAATTAATTTCTTACCTTAGTATAACTGCATGTGAAATATCTGCTCTTATTCTGCGCCACAGCTTGGAGGAAGTGCATCGCAATAATTATTTTTTTTTTTTTGTAATTTAACTGACAATTTTCTTTAAGGAAAAGCAAGGGAATCAAATGTTTTTTTTTTGTTTGTTAAAAAAATTGCTTTGAAATCAAAATTATTATTGTGGCGATTCTTGAAAGTTAATTACAATGAATATACATTAGATTATCTGTTGAGCGCAATGCTGCATGAATACTTATCTAATAAAAATATACCTCATCCTGTATCTTGACCAGTGGCATGTTGACGCCCGCCGACCGCTCACACACAACTGCACTCTCTCGTAACTAAACCGCGACTACGTCATCTCCGACGCGCTACTCGCAACCGCTAGCTCGCAACTGCTAGCTCGCAACTGTACTCGGTTACTACTGTCGACAGACTGACTGCTCGCTACTGCGAGTGGAGCGCAACTGCACCAACTACATGCTCTCTGGTCAGAGATTCTACAATGCCTCGCCATCGCCGCCGCACAACATACGTGTTTCATAACCCTCCACTGGGGGGGCAAAAATTTGGCAGCGATGGTGAGTCATTTGGACTTGCCAATCGCGGCAAAATTTTTCTGTAATTAATTAACTTTTACATTTTACAAAAAAAAATTCAGATGTAGTACATGAATTAAATGTTGTGCACATGCACCTAGTACAAAACACTTCAGACAAGACAAAATATAAGTACAAAACATATTAGTAAATCAGAAAAATGTATATACAAATTATTTGACAGATAACAAAGTGCACACGCACTGTAAGATTCTGTAGCATTTTTTTTTAACAAAATCATGTTGATAAAGGACATGAGTGCACATGCACTGCAGTGGAGAATATATCAGCAAAAGACGAAATGTATATACAATGAGGAACAAATGACATAAATCATAAAAGGTATGCAGAATGAACACAAATCATATTGAAAATTGAGAAGAGTGCACAGGCACTGGAGTTCAGTAGAAAACATATTCACATAAGTGCACATGCACTGAAAACTTTTGAACAGTTTTATAACAAATAAACGCAAGGGTAGAAAAATCATCAAATCACAAAAAGTATATACAATATAAATGACAAGAGTGCACACATACTGCACTTCAGAACAAATCGAAAAATGTCTTTAGTATTTTCACAATAAATAAACAATGGCAGAAAATCATGTCGACAAGTGACACAAGTGTACTCGCACTGGAGTTCAACAAATCGAGAAAAATGTATAGGCCATTAACATAAATGATGTTAGTTAAAATGATTTTCACTATTAGGATAGGAAAGGAAAGGATTGCAGCATGGTTGTAGCACTTTAGTTTGCACACAGCTGCACTGAAAGTCCATATCTTTCCACAGAATCACAACACTAAGTGATACAATCTGCAGTTCCGTTCCCAGAAGTATTTATCAGCGTATCAAGACACTGAAACGTCGTAGTAATATTCCATGCTATCATTTGGCAGTATACCAGGTACTCCAAACAGTGGGACCATAATAACGTCTTCATCGCTTACGGTGGTGGACAGCATGTTGTGTCAACACCACACTCTTAAGAGGCACACCAACGTAGAATTAGTGCAAAAACCAAATATAGTGCTCCATGATAATGAGGATGGACAAGACAAATGGATGTTACAATATTTTCAGGTAGTTAGGTCAGAAGGTGAAGGACATTAACTAACACACAAGTCTTGAGTAGTGATTACATAAGTAGTTTGCGGCATCCATACTCTAGTTATTGAACATTTCTGTACCAAGTATTTTAGTATTACAGAATAATGTTCATAAAATTAAATTATTGCCATCATGGGTATTCGTATTACAATAAACAGCGGCAATCTTTGTTCAGTTACACAATTACAATCATAGCATTAATAATCATGGGCATAATAAGTAGTCTCATTACAATAGACAGTGGCAATTACTAGCCAGTTATAAAATTACAATCATAGCATTAATAATCATGGGCATAATAAGTAGTCTCATTACAATAAACAGTGGCAGTTATTAGCCAGTTACAAAATTACAATCAGAGCATTAATAATCATGGGCATTATAAGTAATCTCATTACAATAGACAGTGGTAATTCTTAGCCAGTTACACAATTACAATCATAGCATTAATAATCATGGGCATAATAAGTAGTCTCATTACAATAAACAGTGGCAGTTATTAGCCAGTTACAAAATTACAATCAGAGCATTAATAATCATGGGCATTATAAGTAGTCTCATTACAATAAACAGTGGCAGTTATTAACCGGTTACAAAGCATTATTATTCAGATAATTAAGAAGTCATTATTAAAGTGACATACTATTCAGAGCTGATCAGTATTAATCAGAATTATCATAAACTAGTGACATTATATGAGACTGGTAATACATTTTGTTTTTTTTTTGTGCTAGCAATGCATTGCTTTGGGTAATTATAAGGGAAAGCAAGAAGAAATAAGAGAAAAAATTGCTTCTAGGTTGTTCCTATAAATGAAAAATGTGTAACGTCATTCGTCATGAGTCAGCTGTAGCAAGGTTATCACTTTATAAATGATAGACACAAATGGGTAAAAAAAATGCAAGTACTAGAACAGGTATAATAAGTAACAAGTTTAGTAAGTATCATGAAAAGCTTCTCCTGGAAAAAATACAAAATGGATTATTGAGCTGAAAGAAGAAACGCAGACTATGCTGAAAAGTAGTGAACTTCGAATTAACAGGTGGTGAAATGTGTATAAAAAATGTGTTCCATAGCTGTCCTTTCCAAAACTTTCAGTCATCCTACTATGCAATATAACACCTGCTGTCAAAGCAAACTGCAACAAATACTTAAATAACTACATAGCATAAATACATAACTTCAACATTATCCTCATCTGTAAAGAAAAAAACTTCATTATCCATATTATCATAACTTCATTATCATCATCACCTGTAAAGAAAAAACTTCATTATTCATAGTAGCATATTCTTCATCATTACTCTTCATCAGCATTAATTATCATCTGCAAAAATCACTTCATTATTCATCACACAACTATTCCTTATCTCTAGCATATTTCATCACTTAAAACTAAGATGTGTAGTTCTGTCTGACAGCTTGCATCAATCGCTTCGTATTCTGAAAGAAAAAATTAGTTAAGACTACTATTCTGCGATGTGTATAGTATATTCTTGTTAATGCTTGTTAATCCTAATCCATTTACTCTTCTTCATAAAGTTATTGCATCTTCTTTCGTTTATTCCGTAGGTGAAATTCCCATTTCTGTTTAATTTATTTCCTTTACGCATCATTCCTTTCTGAAATTGATGAACAAAGATTAATGTCTTGCATTTAAATCATATACCCTTTAAATAATGACTGGTTAATGGTGACACAATTAAGCATACAGCATAACATGACAGCAAACGTAATATGTCAAAAGCATAGACAGTGTTCAAAGGCAAAAATGTACAGAAAATATTACAATGCAGCCGCAAAAAAAAGGAAAATGTAAAACAGTCACGATGTTGAGATATCATAGGGCAAAAAATGTCAAAGTGAACTGGTGTGTGTTATACCTTAACTAGTTTCATAATGTATACAAACAAAACAGGAAAACAATTATACACACAAGAAAGACAAAATGTGTAGTTAATAGAGGCGATAATTAAAGACTTCAATGGAGAGAGAATTTGATAAAATTAATGCGTCACTACAGAGAATTGCATAATTATTCATAAAATGCGTAAGTTCATCTGGAAAATATGCACGGTCTAATGTGTAACGACAAGAAGAGCGACCTGCTAACCTTACCTTGCCGGGCACTTGCCAGGAAAAAATACGATAATCATCAATAAGGAGTCATATGAATATAATTGCAGAAATGTTCATAAAAATTAGCAAATAGCATTACGGCGTGATAAATCATAAAGTATGTTCACTCAATAAAGGGTTTTATGTTTGACCAATGGTGGTTGCCTTTCGATTTCCTGGTTCTCAGAGTTTCGACGTGTACAACATTGGGGTAAGGAATGCTGCGAATCCGATATGGACCTGCGTACAGAAGTTCAAATTTACTGCACTTACCTTTTAATTTGCTGGATAAATAGTGTGTACGTACTAATATCTTCTGTCCAACGTGAAAGTCTCGGCGTCTACAAACCTGTTTTTGCTGTCTTCTCCGGCGGTCTGCGGCACGTTTGATGTTGTTCAGCGCAATGTCAATTATTTCGTGGTGTCGTAATCGACGAGATGTAGGAAATGTTACTAATTCTTTAATTTTGTTTAGTGGTTCAACGTTTTTCAGTATTACAGACGGAGATAGCATAGTGGATTCATTTGGAATGGAATTAATTACATCTTGGAATGAGTGTATGTGTGTGTCCCAATTAACATGTCTTTTGTGGCAGTATATTCTACACAGTTTACCAATTTCTTTCATTAATCGTTCACAAGGGTTCGAAGAAGCGTGGTACTTGGATATATAAATCGGAGAAATGTTTCTAGCTCGTAACATGCGTGTCCATATAGCAGAACGAAATTGTGATCCATTGTCAGAAATTACTTTCATCACATGCCCTACATGAAATAGAAAATGTTTTACAAATGCTTTCGAAACAGTTTTAGCAGTAGCTTTGCGTAACGGAGTGAAAGTAACAAATTTTGAAGTGAGTTCAACAGCGACAAAGATGTAGCAAAAACCTCTATTAGTTCTCGGAATTGGACCAAAAAGTCTACTGCGGCCATATGTCTTAATTTAACTGGTATAATGGGATATAATGGAGGAATGTGTGAAGTCGTGTCTGACTTAGCTTTCTGGCAAATTTTACATGACGCTAAAACTCGTCGTATACGTTTTTCCATGTTTGTAAAATAACAGTTCTGTCTCAGTATAAGAAAACATTTTCTGGCTCCGTAATGTGCGTAGCTTAAATGAGTGTACCAGATTAATTTGTTAACAAGTTCGTCAGGAATGCATAATAATCAATTGTTGCTGTCTGGATGAGAGCGGCGAAACAGAATGTCATTGCGTACAGTGTAGTGGTTCCTAACCGTAACATTATTCTTATCTTGCCAAAGGTGTTTAATTTCTTTCCACACATTGTCTTTACTTTGCTCTTTTGCTATATCCTGTAATGACGATGAAATAAAATTTTCAAATGCTACTTGCTGAATGTACATAACGCTAAAATTTGCTTTGCAGAAGTTGGTTGCGACGTCTTGCTGATTGTTGCTGAGAGAACGAGAAAGTGCGTCTGCTATAACATTTTGTGTGCCGGGAATGTGAACAATCGTAAAATTAAATTCCTGCAAATAAAGTTTCCATCTACTTAACCTGTCGTGAGTGAATTTAGCCGAAAGTAAGAATTGAATAGCTCTGTGATCTGTGTAAACGGTCGTGTGTCTGCCATAAAGAAAGTGCCGAAATCTCGTAAAAGCCCATACAACACATAATGTTTCTAGTTCAGTAACGGAATAATTTCGTTCAGCAGGTGACAAAATGCGGCTTGCAAATGCGATGTTTTTAATTACTGTTGAGCCATCTTCTTCAATTTCCTGAAAAATGTGTACGCCTAAAGCTGTGTTAGAACTGTCGGTGGCAATAGAAAAATTTCGAGTAAGATCTGGGTGCGATAAAAGTGGAGCATTCAACAAAGCATGTTTCAGGTTCACGAATTCAGAATGTGCTTGCTTATCCCATGACCAAATAGTATTTTTACCTGTTAATTGGCATAATCTAGGTGTGTCTAAAGCAGAGTGATGAATAAATTTGCGAAAAAAGTTAATTAAGCCCAAAAAACTGCGTAATTGTTTCTTTGTCGTAGGAACAGTAATGTCACGTAGAGCTTGAAGTTTTTCTGGATCAGGCGCAATGCCTTCTGCTGAAATTACGTGTCCAAGAAATTTTATAGAAGTTTTGCCAAAGTGCGATTTACTAAGATTAACTGTAAGTCCTTGTGCATGGAAAGTTTGCAACAGTCGTTCTAAAATCATATTGTGTTCAGACCAGTTAGCTTCTGCGATAAGAATGTCATCTACGTACGTCGTAATTCTGTCTTTAAGTTCTGTCGGAAGTATTGTGTTCAAACCGCGAATAAAAGCTGCAGAGGAAATTGTTAAGCCGAACGGTAATTTGCAAAATTGATAACAGTCGCCAAAACAGAGAAAAGCTGTATACTTTCTGCAATTCGGATGAAGTTGAATTTGCCAAAATCCCGATTTCAGATCTAATGTGGAATAAATAGCAGTACCGTGAAATTTCTGTAGAAGTTCCTCTAAAGTCTGTGGTCGATCTGTTTCATTAATAATAATGTCATTAATGTGACGTGAATCAAGTACAAGGCGAAGTGAGCCATCTTTTTTCTTAACAATATGTAGCGGGTTTATGTACGGACTAACCGCCGGTTCTATAATTCCTTGGTCGAGCATATCCTGCAACTCTTTTTTAACTTGTTCTCTGTGGATATATGGAATGGGATAATGCTTTGCTTTAAATGTGTCGTGCTGTTTGACTTGAAATTCATACATAAAGCCGGACATAGTACCAGGAATGTTGTCAAAAACTGGAGCTTGTTGTAAAAGAATTTTGTGTAATTGCGTTCGCTCGTCGTCTGTATTTGCACAGCTCTCTTTAACCTTATCAGTAATCATCTGCATTACGTCGTAGTCATCTTCGTCTGGAGTATTATAGTTATGTACGTACGTGTCTGTGAACAATGCGGGCTTACAGTCTATGTTACGTGTTGCGGAAATGACCTCTGTGCAGTTAATTGTTTGTTCTTCCGCAGATAATGAATGCTGAAACTCTAAAGCCAATTGCACATTTTCATCTTTTAACATTAAATAGGAATTCTGAAAATCAACCACTGCATCGTGTTGTACGAGAAAATTAGTACCTAAAATTACGTCTGTTGTCAATAAGGGAACAATCCAAAAATTTGAATGAAAAGTATGGCCTCCAATACAAAATGATAAATGCGTCTGTAATTTTACATCCACTCCTTTACTCGATACTGCTCCTTTTACTTTCGTTTTGCCTAATGGTAATGTGGGATAGGTGTTCTCTTTGTTACACTCGTTAAAAGTTTCCTCATTTATTACTGACATAGGTGATCCGGAATCGATTACTGCTGAAAATTTCGATGAACCAATTTTAATTTCGATGACAGGATGTGAAATGGTTTTCTGAACAACTGGTCTTTCCTGTAAAAGAGTGTCTCGAATGTCGTCGAAAGTAATAACATTTTCGTGAACAACATTTTGCGTGTCAAAAGTAGTGCTTGTGTTATTGGAAGATGCGTCCTGTACAGTATCTAGTCAGATTCTATCTGACGTGTTATTATTATCAGGAGGATGTTGTGGCATTTGTACAATTTGAACAGTTCTATTACTTCTTCCAGACGCATTACGCTCTGGATGATACCTACTGTCGGGTTCATTCATGAGAATAGGTTCTTGTGGACAATTTTGCTGTTGGTATGACCGACTGTTATTAAACGTATGCTGATAATTGTGCTCATCATTTTTACGTCTGTCGTGATACTCATTCCTATACGGTGCATTGCGATAGGAATTGAAATACTGTCTTCTCTGTACGTAGTTATTTCCTTGCTGCCGTGCGTTACTATTTGTTGTATCAGGGACTACACGTGCACGCGGCGAAACATTAAAGCCTGGTTGACCTTGTGCATTCCATTGTTGGTTAGGTATGCTAACCGGCTGACTTTCATGTTGTTGTGGCGGAAAACGTCTATTGTTACCAAAGGGTGGTTCCTGTTGCTCATAATTTTGACGATACCGATAATTAAAATTTTGTCTGTTACCAAAGTTCTGGTGGTTGTCAGTCCTAAAGCGTCTATCACTTCTACCATTGAAATTACGTGTCTGATCATAATTGCTGTACGTTTGTTGGCCTTGGTTGTTATACAAAAAATTTTTGTTTACAAAGGAATAATCAGATTGCTGCACTTCTAAATGCTGCAACAGATCCCTGAATGCCGAAATATTTTCTTTTTGTTGACCTGTTAAAAGTGACACTCTTAATGACCGCGGTAATTTAGAGATACATAATTGTATAAGTGCAGATTCACTGTACGGTTCACTTAAATACTGATTTTGCTGGACCATGTGCTCAAAAAATTGCGTCACACTGGGAAAATTTGTGTTTTCATAATTTGGCAAACTAATTAGCTGATCTTTAACTCCGCGCTGTGTCGTCTTCGACCAGTACGCTGACAGAAAAGCATTCTGAAATTCCTCTACTGAATAACATTGTCTCGCGATCGGCCTCATACGAGTTGCCGGTTCGCCTTCCAAAAAGCTGCAAATAAATTCCAGTTTGTGCGTTACAGGCCAAGTCGGTGGAAAAGCAAAGCTAAATTGTTGGATCCAATCTAGCGGGTGAATCTGTGTTTTGTCGTTTTTAAACACTTTAAACTTTCTCACTGACAGAAAATGTTTGTAATCGAAATTATCGTCTCTGTGTGATGGAACAGGTTCAGGATTGTAAGAGAATCTATTGAACTGTGGTTGTTCGGACTCTTAAGTCCCGTACTCTCTGTAGATTACCCAAATTATACGCGCTGCGCGAGTCTGACAAGTGTTCGCAAAGTGGCGCCTGCTGTGATGTGTTATTAACTGAAATGCTTTTCATCTCTGTTACTTCTTGTTGTAAACTTGACAACTTTCTACGCAACGTGTTATTAGACGAATCGATCTCATTAATTGTCTGCTGTAAATTTTGAAATTCAGGTGTTTGATTAAATGAAACCGGTGAAGTATCGTCTGATTTGCTATCATTATTAGTTTCAATAACGTCAATACGACTGGCCAATTCAACACAATTTTCAGTCAGTATTTTTACCTGATCATCGGTTTTAGTGTCAGTGGCATTAATCTGGTTTTGCAATTTACGTGTAGTTTCGTTCAGTTTTCTAACGTCAGCTTTGACGACATCGGAATCCTGTGTTAGTTCTAATTGTTCGAATCTGTCTGTCACTGTCTGAATATCTGCTGTGTGTGTATCAGTTTTTGATTTAAGGTCAGAAATCTCATCACGTAATTCCGCGTTCAACTGTTCAATGGTATTAATTTTGTCCGATACTGTAGCAATATTGTTGTCCACGTATGTTTTTGCTTTCGCAAACATCTTACGTTTGTCTTCTTGTCTCTGTGCGGTGATTGTTTCCATGACTTGACGTTTGACTTTATTTTGATCCTCAATAAATTTGCGGAAACGCGTATCACTGTTTTGTATGTGAAGACTAAGACGTTCGTTAATCTGTGTGTTCTGTTGGTCGAATTTCGCATCTATCTTAGCATCCATTGTCCGCGAAAGTTCTGCAGTCATTGCTTTAAACTCGTCGCGCAATTGTGTAGCCTTTTCAGAGCATTGTTTAGCGACTCCGCTAATTTCGTCTGTGAGTGTTTCTGTTGCAGCTGTTTGCAATTCTCTTAATTCCTGAGCAACAGACTTAATTTCTTCGCTACTTTTTCTTGAACAAGCCTCTATTGCCTCGCGTAACTGTTCCTTAGTGTCATGACACTGCGTGGCAACGGCTCTAATCTGTTCACTAAGCTGCCTGGAATTGTTGTCTAATTTTTCATTTAGCTTGTCTTGTTTTTCGTTCTGTTGTTTGACCTGTTCACTAAGTTGTTTGAGATTTACATCATTGTTGTCTAATTTTTCACTAAGTTTGTCTTGTTTTTCACTCTGTTGTTTGGAAATTACGCTAAATTCATTCTCAAACTGTAGCATTACTGCCATGAATTGCTCCAAACCAAAAGTAGCTGCTGCATTCTCAGTGCTCTGTGATGGGGTACATGCAATTGTCACGTTCTGTGTGACCATTTGGTCATTCTGTACTTTACAAAAAGGTTTATCAGTCGGATGTACACTGTCAGACATTATTTCGGAATTAAATAAATCCGTCGTACTTTGTGTATCTTGCTCATTTTCATTAGAGAAATTTGTCTGTACGTTATTTGAATTTTCCAAACCGGGTGTGTTAAGCTGGGCAGCGCTCATTCCAACACAACGCCCCGCGTCATCAATTGTCGTCAAATTAACAGAGGAGACAATTGAGTTCTCTTGTTCATCATTAAGGTAAAAGTCGTCATTCGCGGTTGGAACGCACTGACTGTTAGTGAACACAGCATTGTCATCACTACTCTGCGCGTCACAATTGCTATCGGTCATGTTGTTTAAGTCGGAAATTTCATTCAAAATACCTCGCGATACACTATTCACAGTCTTTCGCGGCATTTTGCTACAGTCACAATTATTCACAAAAGAAATAAGCACAATGCAAAAGCAACAAACAAAATACAACAGAGCAACGAATTGCCGATGATCTAAGGAAAGAAAGTCACAAGATTAGTAAAAGCGTTGCGCCAAACCCTAATTATATTAAATAAATAAGAGCAGATATCTGACTGTTTTTCAAAAGATTCTCACGAAATACGATCCTGGACTGGGTGTCGCCAAGTGTAACCTCCCCACAGAAATTTAAATGACAATATTTATTAGAAATGGAGCCAAGTGTAGCCTTCCCGTAAAAAATATTAAAGACAAAGGCAATTAAATGAAAATAGCAATCTGACCCAACTATAAGTTCCCATTAAATAATGAAAGATAATCCCATGACAATGAAACTGTAGTGATAATCAAAACTCAATTAAACCGAAATGTCGGTCTTTGGCCCTGTGCAAAATCAGAATTAATTTCTTACCTTAGTATAACTGCATGTGAAATATCTGCTCTTATTCTGCGCCACAGCTTGGAGGAAGTGCATCGCAATAATTATTTTTTTTTGTAATTTAACTGACAATTTTCTTTAAGGAAAAGCAAGGGAATCAAATGATTTTTTTTTGTTTGTTAAAAAAATTGCTTTGAAATCAAAATTATTATTGTGGCGATTCTTGAAAGTTAATTACAATGAATATACATTAGATTATCTGTTGAGCGCAATGCTGCATGAATACTTATTTAATAAAAATATACCTCATCCTGTATCTTGACCAGTGGCATGTTGACGCCCGCCGACCGCTCACACACAACTGCACTCTCTCGTAACTAAACCGCGACTACGTCATCTCCGACGCGCTACTCGCAACTGCTAGCTCGCAACTGTACTCGGCTACTACTGTCGACAGACTGACTGCTCGCTACTGCGAGTGGAGCGCAACTGCACCAACTACATGCTCTCTGGTCAGAGATTCTACAATGCCTCGCCATCGCCGCCGCACAACATACGTGTTTCACTACTGACGGCCTTGGGAGAGCCAGCCCTAACAAAACTCTACCATCTGGTGAGCAAGATGTAAGAGACAGGCGAGATACCCTCTGACTTCAAGAAGAATATAATAATTCCAATCCCAAAGAAAGCAGGTGTTGACAGATGCGAAAATTACCGAACTATCAGTTTAATAAGTCTCAGCTGCAAAATACTAACGCGACATCTTTACAGAAGAATGGAAAAATTGGTAGAAGCCGTCGTCGGGGAAGATCAGTTTGGATTGCGCAGAAGTGTTGGAACACGTGAGGCAATACTGACCTTACGACTTATCTTAGAAGAAAGATTAAGGAGAGGCAAACCTACGTTTCTAGCATTTGTAGACTTAGAGAAAGCTTTTGACAATGTTGACTGGAATACTCTCTTTCACATTCTAAAGGTGGCAGGGGTAAAATACAGGGAGCGAAAGGCTATTTACAATTTGTACAGAAACCAGATGGCAGTTATAAGAGTCGAGGGGCATGAAAGGGAAGCAGTGGTTGGGAAGGGAGTGAGACAGGTCTTTAGCCTCTCCCCGATGTTATTCAATCTGTATATTGAGCGAGCAGTAAAGGAAACAAAAGAAAAGTTCGGAGTATGCATTAAAATGCGTGGAGAAGAAATAAAAACTTTGAGCTTCGCCGATGACATTGTAATTCTGTCAGACACACCAAAGGACTTGGAAGAGCAGTTGAACGGAATGGACAGTGTCTTGAAAGGAGGATATAAGATGAACATCAACAAAATCAAAACGAGGAAAATGGAATGTAGTCTAATTAAATCAGGTGATGCTGAGGGAATTAGATTAGGAAATGAGACAAAGTGTCTATATATATATATATATATATTATGTTAACATTTCCTTTATTAAGTGTAGTAGGGAGCCTGTGTTGATGTGTGTTTGTTCATTTATCACATGTTTGTTTTCTGCTATGGCTTTCTGGATGTGGAAGTTTTCTTGCATTTGTATAAGATGTTTGTCACGGTTGCTTATTCTCATTATTTTCATTTCTTGTTCCATGTTTGTAGGATGATGGTTGTAGTGTTTTAAATGCTCTGCAAATGTGGAATGGTTTGTTTCATACTTCCAACATCTGATATGTTCTTTGTATCTTGTTTCAAAATTCCTGCATGTCATGCCTATGTATACTGCATCACAACTTTGACATTCAAGTTTATATATTCCTGATTGTTGGAATTTGTCCCTTTTGGTAGCTGGCTGGCTTAGGTGTGATTGAAGGGTTTGCCCAGGCTTATATGCTATTTTGAAGCCCTGTCTCTTTAGGATGTTTGCAACTCTGTGTGTTAGTTTATGTGTGTAGGTCATGGTGTACCATCTACCATCTAGACGGTCCATAAGTGAAAATTATCAATATACCGTATAAAACGCACAGGTTTATCAATAAAGAAATTAGTAGATTGATCAGTCCTCGTGGAAGTCAACGATTGATTTATCATAAAGTTGCAATAAGCGATTACATCCCGAGGTGGAAAGTTCTCCAGACTGGTTGAAAGTCATCGTAAAGCTGAATCAATACGAACAATGGCGACGGTTAGCCGTGCTTGGCCGACTTCGACAGCGACGTCAATAAGTGGGAAATCTGCACGTCCCCCACGGAAGGCTGCCGAACCTTGGAGAAATCGATTGTTTTGGCTGGATCAACATTCATACTATAATCAGTCTTAAGGTCGATAGTAGTTTTTTAGATCGTAGTACGCCATCGATAAACACGATGCGTGGACGGCGTGGCATCTTGCCGACTGACTGAGGTCGTACCGGAATCATCAGTTATATAGCGGTACGCAAACAGGATGACATCAGAGCATGATAATGAACTTAGAGAATTCTTGCGGTAGCCGTGAGACCTTATCCCGTACGCTTAATCGACGCACAACCTTTCGCGCTCACTGCTTAAACGACTACAGTGTGCGTACGGGATAAGCAACTTTCGATGAAAATCAAAGTCATCAAAACGAAAAACTGAGACCGGCGTGTCCCCACGGCATCACACGAATAACACATATACCAAATATGAACACTATATGATCAACCATGTGGTCAATAATAGCACTGGCCTACATTCACTTGAGACGTCATGATGTACGCCTGGATTACATCGAGAACCGGGGACTCAAGGATCAACAGCATGATTAAGCAAGAAAGAACACGCCTGGTCAACATTATTCCATGACTACTAACAACATAAAATTTAGGGCGGGGGGGGGGGGGGGGGGCGCGGGGTGGTCCCCTAACAAGGAGACTTTCCGCTAGACCAATTCCTTCTCTTATTGAAATGTCAAACGCTAGCGATGACGGTATAAAGAGATAAATCTGTATGCACCGGCACTTCAAATTGATGAAAGGTAGAGAGTAACGTCGACGGCACTCTACGAATTAACAGTACTGGAGTATGGTGAATATTTGTAGCACTTCACAAGCATGCAACCATGTTCTATACTGAGGACTTTCTGCTTGTGATTCATTTGTCACTTATCACACCATTGCCACAGAAATCACAAAGGATTTTAAAAATCTCTCACCAGCGTCCTACTTGAGATGCTCTGGCAGAATTAAAATAGGAAGTAATTAAGGATGTAGGGACATTCGACTTTAAGGATCTATTTCGTGATCTAGTTTTGTATAGGGGACTTTGTGAGCGAGGTGGAGCAGCGGTTAGTACACTGGACTCGCATTCCGGAGCATGAGAGTTCAAACCTGCGTCCGACCATAATTATTTAGGTTCTCCTGATTTCCTCAAATAGCTCAAATGGCTCTGAGCACTATGGGACTTAATATCTGAGGTCATCAGTCCCCTAGAACTTAGAACTACTTAAACCTAACTAACCTAAGGACATCACACACATCAGTGCGGGAGACAGGATTCGAACCTGCGACCGTAGCGGTTGCGCGGTTCCAGACTGAAGCGCGTAGAACCGCTCGGCCACCCCGGCCGGCTCCTGATTTCTCTAAATCGCTCCAGGCATATGGCAGAACGGTCCCTTTGAAGGGACACGGCCGATTTCCCCCCCTGTCCTTGAAGAAATCGTAGCTTGTGCTCCGTCTCTAATGACCTCGACGTCTACGGGACGATAAACCATAATCTTCCTTTACATGAACGCTTGGTGTCTGCTCTTTTGGACACCACGCATTAATACAATTGGTCCGCCTCGATGGGCAATGAATCCACCACTTTCAGCGTGGATGCAGTGTTACGTCAGATCTCCTGTGGGAACCTCAAAGTAGCGACCATGGAGGATACTGTCTGGGACTGCGAATGGGTGGCGCTGGATGGGAATGTGGGTCGGCCGACATGCGTGCCGATATAGTCCGCGCAGTTATGCTGAACACTGTGTCCGAGTGGCGCAGTGGTTAATGCATTAGCTTGCTAAGCAGGAGATTCCGGGTTCTAATCCCGCTCTGTAACACATTTTCACCTGACGCCGCTGATTCGGCATAAAGTCTCGATGCAGCCGACATCAATAGTCCCTTTTCCTTCCTTCCTCCCCCCCCCCCTACCTTCACCATCAATTTACACAACATACCCTTCCTTCCTGCTATACGCTGCTTAATAAACTAATACCTATTTCTTAAGAGCCAATATATTTCAGTCGCTAAGATTTGTCAATTAATAATTATCTTAGGGTTGCTGTGGATGAAATTGAGAGAAGTGGAACACTGAGGGTGGAGTATTATTAGAGAGCATTAGTGTAGTTCAGTACCATGCAACAATGGGTTAATCGACAGCTTTTTGGGAAGTAAAGCATTTAGGCTGCCTATGTGAGAAGGCAGCGTAAGAACGTGGGAGGTGTTGCACCCATACAGACTGCAGCCAGACGAGGCACCAAACAGCTGTGTCTGTCTGATAGGCACAGTATACATTAGCGACCACACTCTTAAGCGACGTTGCAGCAGTAGTGTCACACATTCCAAGTGTATTTAGGTCTCCATTGTCCCATGGCGTTCTCCAAGTGTTCCTGTTGGGTGCTTCTTGCTTTTCATCAGCCAGTTCTTTTTTTTTTTTTTTCATCATACTGAAGCTTATGTAATTACACACCTCAAAAAAAGTTTTGTATCAACTCGGTTCCGAGAGTCCCGGAACCTGTACAGAAAATTGGAATAGAGATCAACATAAACATCATTTCCGCCCTTTTTATTGCTCATGAAAACCACACATTGCATGTTGTACCACCATACAGAGAGACTTTCAGATTGCTGTACACCCCGGTACCTTCAATACCCAGTAGCACGTCCTCTTGCATTGATTCATGCCTGTATTCGTCGTGGTCTACTATCCACAAGTTCATCAAGGCACTGTTGGTCCAGATTGTCCCACTCATCAACTGCGATTCGGTGTAGATGCCTCAGAGTGGTTGGTGGCTCACGTCGTCGATAAAGAGCCCTTTTCAGTATATCGCAGCCATGTTCGATAGGGGTTCATTGCTTGAGAACATGCTGGCCACTGTAGTCGAGCGATGTCGTTATCCTGAAGGAAATCATTCACAAGATGTGCACGATGGGGATACGAATTGTCGTCCACGAAGACGAATGTCTCGCCAATATGCTGCCAATACGGTTGCACTATCGGTCAGAGGATGGCATTCACATAACGTACAGCCGTTACGGCGCCTTCCATGACCACCAGAGGCGTACGTCGGTCCAGCACAATGTCATCCCAAAACAGTATGGAACCTCCACCTTGCTGCACTCGCTGGACAGTGTGTCTAAGGCATTCAGCCTGACCGGATTGCCTCCAAACACGTCTCCGATTGTCTGGTTGAAGGCATATGTGACACTCATCGGTGAAGAGAATGTGATGCCAATCGTGAGCGGTCCATTCGGCATGTTGTTGGGCTCATCTGTACCGCGCTGCATGGTGTTGTGGTTGCAAAGATGGACCTCGTCATGGACGTCGGGAGTCAAGTTGGGTATCACGCAGCCTATTGCGCACAGTTTTAGACGTAACAAGACGTCCTGTGGCTGCACGAAAAGCATTATTCAACATGGTGGCGTTGCTGTCAGGTTTCCTCCGATCCATAATCCGTAGGTAGCGGTAATCCACTGCAGTAGTAGCCCTTGGACGGCCTGAGCAAGGCATGTCATCGACAGTTCCTGTCTCTCTGTATCTCCTCCATTTCGGAACAACATCGCTTTGGTACACTACGAGACGCCTGGACACTTCCCTTGTTGAGAACCCTTCCTACCACAAAGTAACAATACGGACACAATCGAACCGCAGTATTGACCGTCTAGGCATGGTTGAACTACAGACAACACGAGCCGTGTACCTCCTTCCTGATTCATTGACTGGAAACGATCAGCTCTTGGACTCCCTCCGTCTAATAGGCGCTGCTCATGCATGGTTGTTTACATCTTTGGGCGGGTTTAGTGACATCTCTGAACAGTCAAAGGGACTGTGTCTGTGATACAATATCCACAGTCAACGTCTATCTTCAGGAGTTCTGGGAAAGGGGTGATGCAAAACTTTTTTTTGATGTTGTTGTTGTGGTCTTCAGTCCTGAGACTGGTTTGATGCAGCTGTCCATGATACTCTATCCTGTGCAAGCTTCTTCATCTACCAGTACCTACTGCAACCTACATCCTTCTGAATCTGCTTAGTGTATTCATCTCTTGGTCTCCCTCTACGATTTTTATCCTCCACGCTGCCCTCCAATGCTAGATTTGTGATCCCTTGATGCCTCAAAACATGTCCTACCAACCGATCCCTTCTTCTAGTCAAGTTGTGCCACAAACTTCTCTTCTCCCCAATCCTATTCAATACCTCCTCATTAGTTACGTGATCTACCCACCTTATCTTCAGCATTCTTCTGTAGCACCACATTTCGAAATCTTCTATTCTCTTCTTGTCCAAACTAGTTATCGTCCATGTTTCACTTCGATACATGGCTACACTCCATACAAATACTTTCAGAAACGACTTCCTGACACTTAAATCTATACTCGATGTTAACAAATTTCTCTTCTTCAGAAACGCTTTCCTTGCCATTGCCAGTCTACATTTTATATCTTCTCTACTTCGACCATCATCAGTTATTTTACTCCCTAAATAGCAAAACTCCTTTACTACTTTAAGTGTCTCATTTCCTAATCTAATTCCCTCAGCATCACCCGATTTAATTTGACTACATTCCATTTTCCTCGTTTTGCTTTTCTTGATGTTCATCTTATATCCTCCTTTCAAGACACTGTCCATTCCGTTCAACTGCACTTGCAAGCCGTTTGCTGTGTCTGACAGAATTACAATGTGATCGGCGAACCTCAAAGTTTTTACTTCTTCTCCATGAATTTTAATACCTACTCCGAATTTTTCTTTTGTTTCCTTTACTGCTTGCTCAATATACAGATTGAATAACATCGGGGAGAGGCTACAACCCTGTCTCACTCCCTTCCCAACCACTGCTTCCCTTTCATGCCCCTCGACTCTTATAAGTGCCATCTGGTTCCTGTACAAATTGTAAGTAGCCTTTCGCTCCCTGTATTTTACCCCTGCCACCTTTAGAATGTGAAAGAGAGTATTCCAGTCAACATTGTCAAAAGCTTTCTCTAAGTCTACAAATGCTAGAAACGTAGGTTTGCCTTTTCTTAATCTTTCTTCTAAGATAAGTCGTAAGGTTAGTATTGCCTCACGTGTTCCAACATTTCTACGGAATCCAAACTGATCTTCCCCGAGGTCGGCTTCTACCAGTTTTTCCATTCGTCTGTAAAGAATTCGCGTTAGTATTTTGCAGCTGTGACTTATTAAACTGATAGTTCGGTAATTTTCACATCTGTCAACACCTGCTCTCTTTGGGATTGGAATTATTATATTCTTCTTGAAGTCTGAGGGTATTTCACCTGTCTCATACATCTTGCTCACCAGATGGTAGAGTTTTGTCAGGACTGGCTCTCCCAAGGCCGTCAGTAGTTCTAATGGAATGTTGTCTACTCCCGGGGCCTCGTTTCGACTCAGGTCTTTCAGTGCTCTGTCAAACTCTTCACGCAGTATCGTATCTCCCATTTCATCTTGATCTACATTCTCTTCCATTTCCATAATATTGTCCTCAAGTACATCGCCCTTGTATAAACCCTCTATATACTCCTTCCACCTTTCTGCCTTCCCTTCTGTGCTTAGAACTGGGTTTTTGATGTATGTAATTTAAAAGTGTAATAGCAACAGTCTCCAATTACTGTGACAACGTCACAATTTACATGTTATACAATCATAGTATTTCTCCTAGAACCATGACTGTGAACACAGGTCCGCAATCTGTGACTTTGCGAACGTGCAAATTCTGGTAAGAGAGAGGGCGGGAGTGGGGCGGGAAGAATACTGTTTCCTTCGATTGTTTCGGTGCACTTCCGGACAAGGTCAGTGCGTCTGTTATTTTCCTCTCAGAAGGGAGTTTTTCCAATTCTGTCGCGCCTCTCTCATCTTGCTCTACTTTGCCAGTTCTGCCAATGGGCTCACGAATCTTGTCTCGTTTGTTGTTGGCAGTAGGTACACTCAGGCTCCGAGCGAGTAACTTGACTTGGTTGGTCAGGCCTCTAGCGCATCAGGCGGGTTAACCCTAAGGAAAACTTTTCAAAGCTATCCTTTTTGAAAGCTAGCTTGTAACTTTCTTTCCTGCCAATTCAGAGACGTTAGTTTTGATACTCTGTCTTTTTTGAAAGCTTGATAAAAAATTTGGCACTTTGACACATCTATATACGGTCAGTACGCGATTCCTACTCCGCCCAAGGCCCATCATCCATGTATCATTTCCTTTATTGTCTTCTGTCACTTCTCCAATAAAACATGGTGTTTGTGATTCAGTTTTCCGGATGTTTTTTGCTTTTACATTTCCACTACAGTTTTAGGAGCAGACAATACAACTCAGTCCATCAGAGCGCTACATGATGGAGTCTAGCCAGATAGCGCTATATTGAACCGTTTAGTCACAAACGTCCAGCAATTAAGAATCCTTCCTACTATTAATTTCAAACTACGTTACTACTTCGTCAATACGCGTATTTTCATACTGCTGCTGACGATGTTCGACTCTTCACTGTACGTTTCATGTTGCGATAACGATTCTGTCCCTGTGTACAAAGCATCAAAAACATCTTCCCTGTGTTAATAAATGAGAAAAAAATAAATATGGCTCATATGGCTTTTGCTAAATGGTTTACCACAACAGATTTATTTTCCAACTAAACGAATCCGTACACACCTGGACCACAGTATCAACCCAACTTTCCATTTTATTGTTCTCGATAGACAATACCCAACCAGAAGGCGCAGTAATAAGGTACCAAACTCACCCTCGGGAATCCCCGGAACTATGATTTATCTTTCTCGTGATTTCCCAGATAACGAAAGATAAACAGTGGGATTCTCTCCACGAAAGCACGTAGCTAGTTTCCTTCCCCCATCGGCTTGTGCTCTGTCTTCAATAACATCATGTCGAAGGGAGATTAAAGACTTCTCTTCCTTTATTACTTCCATATTTAAAATATGTTTTTATCCTTCTAAACGCTGACGCTGTCAGCAGTCTCAATCCAGAAACATCTGATGACTCTCTGGATTTGTAGAAAGAACTTTTTGCTCTCCGTTCCCTCTAATTCTACATGTTGAGTTAGAAAATAAATATCTCTCTATTATTTGGTGGCATGACTGAAGACGAAGACTATTTCGACCAAAGAGTTTTGAGTTCGGTTGCTGAGCAGGAAACATAGCTGTCCAATTATCTTCAATGTATGTTTAATGTTGGGCTACAATCAAACTCTACACAAGTAATTTACAAAGCTGAACTCTGATAGTCACTAGGTGAAGAAAAGACAGTCTATTCATTTCAAAACCGGTTCATATCCAAGAGTCCTCAAGACCGCAATCACCAGACAGAGACTGTGAGCGCAGTCCGAGAAGCGTGTTTGCGTCCGACATCGTAACCGCAGCCCGGCAGATGTCGTAGGTAGGGAGCTTGGAGGCGTAGTACCACAGGACTGGCAATACCGTGGTGTCCTCTTTTATACGTGGTGCGAGGCGACTGATAGCATCCATGTGAAGGGTCGTATACTGTGAAATCTTCATCTTGTTCCGCTGTGCCAGCATTTTGCCTCTTGGTTAGCGACAGCCTCCAACCGTGGTGTAGTATCGACGAACAAAGGAAAATTTCGAAATTAGACACGTGATCACCAGAATGGAAATCCATGGTTTCCACCACCTTATTTGCAATAACACGTCATATCATGTATCCAACGCAATGTGTGAGTGTAAATTGTGTCATTAGATATGCAAACGCTACCATATAGAACTCTGTACCAATAAGTGGCTACGCAAACCACAATACGTAAAATTTCTAATTTCGTATATTATTATCATTGTACTTTGAACTTGTGTGGCTATTTGACTGCAATAAAATTATTATTAAAACTCAACACACCACTCCGGGGGTGACACTTCCAAACCACTGAGAAGGCTTCTGATGCAGTGACCCGAGTAGTCAGACGGATCAACAAAACTGGCGGCTCAAAGAGAATATAAGACTTGCCGAAACACTTGGCTGTTGTTACTGACATGGGAACCTCCCCATCGCACCCCCCTCAGATTTAGTTATAAGTTGGCACAATGGATAGGCCTTGAAAAACTGAACACAGATCAATCGAGAAAACAGGAAGAAGTTGCGTGAAACTATGAAAAAAATAAGCAAAATATACAAACTGAGTAGTCCATGCGTCAGATAGGGACCATCAAGGAGAGTCAGCGCTGAGGAGCGCCGTGGTCCCGTGTTTAGCATGAGCAGTTACGGAGCAAGAGGTCCTTGGTTCAAATCTTCCGTTGGTTGAAAAGTTTAATTTTTTATTTTCAACCAATTATCAAAGTTCAGGCACTCACACATAATCAACTTCGCTCTCCAAAATTCCAGGACATGTTCAGAGTTGCTTGGATATATGCAGGATTTAACGGTCTACACACGGAAAAATTTGAAAACGTTAAAAGGGAAAACTGTGCGACTGTGAAACTGTTGCATTCATTTGTTGCAGTTTATGTGACAAACTCTTATGTTTTCATCACTTTGTTGGGAGTGATTATCACATCCACAAGGAAACCTAAATCGGGCAAGGTAGAAGAATCTTTCTACCCATTCGCCAAGTGTACATGTTAGGTGGGTCGACAACATATTCGCCGGCCGCGGTGGCTAAGCGGTTCTAGGTACTGCAGTCCGGAACCGCGCTGCTGCTACGGTCGCAGGTTCGAATCCTACCTCGGGCATGGATGTGGGTGATGTCCTTAGGTTTAAGTAGTTCTAAGTCTAGGGGACTGATGACCTAAGATGTTGAGTCCCATAGTGCTCAGAGCCATTTGAACCATTTTTGACAACATATTCCTGTCATGTGACGCACATGCCGTCACCAGTGTCGTATAGAATATATCAGACGTGTTTTCCTGTGGAGGAATCGGTTGACCTATGACCTTGCGATCAAATGTTTTCGGTTCCCATTGGAGAAGCACGTCCTTTCGTCTACTAATCGCACGGTTTTGCGGTGCGGTCGCAAAACACAGACACTAAACTTATTACAGTGAACAGAGACGTCAATGAACGGACGGACAGATCACAACTTTGCGAAAATAAAGAAAGTAAACTCTTCACTCGAGGGAAGACTTGAACCAAGGACCTCTCACTCCGCAGCTGCCCACGCTAACCACGGGACCACGACACTCCTGAGCTCAATGTCTCCATGATGTTGCATATCTTGCGCATGGACTACTCTGTTTGTATATTTTGCTTATTTTTTTGCTAGTTCCACACAACGTCTTCCTGTTTTCTCGATTGATCTGTTTTCAGTTTTTCAAGGCCTATTCACTGTGACAACTTATAACTAAATCTGAGGGGGTTGCGATGGGGAGGTTCACTTGTGAGAAGAATGGACATTACGTTGAAGACCTGTAAAGTCATCTTGTGAAATAAAAAAAAAAATTAACCGTAATTTTGCTGTGAGCAGAATTTTTTGAATGACCCTCCTAGTGCAGGGTGGACTAAAGAAAACTGTCCCAGAAATTATTCACAATAACACTGACGCGATGTTGCCCCTTGTTAATGAACATCACGGGAGACGCTGGAAATGGTCACCGTTGACGTTGATGAAGCATTGTGCACTATTTATCAAACTGTGAAACACACGTAATAGCTCTGTACAAGTGATAAGAGCAAATAATGTTTTAGACGTTCTGCTGTAGCTCTTTCAGTGCGCTAGGATTATTTGAGCACAACACAACCCTCAATGCCGGCCGGAGTGGCCGTGCGGTTCTAGGCGCTACAGTCTGGAACCGAGCGACCGCTACGGTCGCAGGTTCGAATCCTGCCTCGGGCATGGATGTGTGTGAAGTCCTTACGTTAGTTAGGTTTAAGTAGTTCTAAGTCTATGGGATTGATGACCTCATATGTTAAGTCCCATAGTGCTCAGAGCCATTTGAACCATTTGAATCGCAAAGGTGCGAGCTGGTACGACTTATAATGAGCTCTTAGAAGTGAACACACAGTTGTAAATTTGATTTGCTGTGTACTGTGAATTTCACCTACGATTATTTGCACTTAGCCATTGAGAGCCTTTTTTGTGTTCTATTACAACCAGTGTTGCAGACTTCATTATTCGACAAGTCACGAAGATAAGTAAACCTGTTTAACCCATTTGTGTGACTTTGTTCCCAATTTGTTGGAGTGTTGTGGAACCTTCGTTCTCCTCTTCTGTTACCTGACCCTGGGGCACAGTTGTGTAAAAGTGGCAGAGAGAAATTGTCTTAGCGGTGTACTGCACCCGAAGCTTTTTTACGAATTCACAAACTCGGCCTACCGTAACAGCAGTAGCAATTCAGCCTCCACAGTAGTAGCGACGAGGCCTTTACAAAACCGATGACAAGGGTTTACAAAAGTCGTCGCTTGGGGCTCCAAGCTGAGAGATGCGCCCAAATGCAAGATTTGTATTCACTGTATATCACAATTAATAGCGAAAACTGGCACAGGTGAAATGAAAATGTAAGAGGGAAAAGGGGGAGAGGGGATGACAAGTGGGCCGGCCGCGGTGGTCTAACGGTTCTAGGCGCGCAGTACGGAACTGCGCGACTGCTACGGTCGCAGGTTCGAATCCTGCCTCGGGCATGGATGTGTGTGATGTCCTTAGGTTAGTTAGGTTTAAGTAGTTCTAAGTTCTAGGGGACTGATGACCACAGTAGTTAAGTCCCATAGTGCTCAGAGCCATTTGAACCATTTGATGACAAGTGGCTTATGAAGAGAAATGTTCGTGAACCGGCCCTGGCAAATACAATGCCTCTTCATATCTTCCGCAACGCATCGAACACGTCATGCACTCATAACACGGTTATCAAGCGCGCTGAAATGGTGTTACTCCGTCTTGCTGAAAATAGCAATATAGTCTTTACCTTCTGTGAGTTGATCCACGTATGGATTAAATAGTTTGTGGACATAAGGGTTAGCTTTAATAGTTTGATGAAGGAATCGTGGTATGATGCAGACACCAGACATTGCGCACCGAACACCAATCTCGAGATTATGCAACGGCTATTCAAAGTTCTGATGGAGATATTCTGATGCATAATTGCCCATGTTCCAAGCTCAAACACATTGATAGGCTGAATCAAGCCTTATCCGAAGAAATGAAAAAGCGAGGATCGAAAAGACCTGATACCACTTCTCTCGAAAACCACTGGTAGAACTCAACACGCAAAAGATCATCTGGGCACTGTAACTCATGCGCGACAGTAAATTTGTAAAGACACAGGTGCCGGTCCTTTCGTAACAATACAGAGTAATACTTCAGTCAGAGCATACAGTAGACGTGCACAATAATATTTCTGGCTTTGCAGTAACCAAATTCAGCTACAAAAAGGTTTTCTTAGAGCAGTTGAGAAGGCAGCTGTGCGAAGATGACGTAATGTGTTTTGAGGTACAGATAACAGATGGTTTGTTAGGTACGAATAGGGTGAGAAAGATCGCCTATATTGTGGTCCTCCTCCGCTATTGGTTGCTGTGTTCGGAAGTAGCGAGTGAAAATGATAAACTTCTGTTATTAATATTAGGAAAACTAAAGACTGAATTTACTTGCATTTCATATTAAAGCATCTCTCAATAGCAGGCTATCATACCATTATTTCGAAGGCGTTAATAATCATCAGAATAATAAACAACCGCTAAGCAAAAAGGCAGACGAAGCATTTCGGAGGTCTTCGGGTCACACCTAGCTTGAATGGTGGACGAAGTGGCTCGATTGTAAGATCAGAGGTGGTTCGGCAGTCTCGGAGGACAGACATGTTGTCTGCCTTGATGAGTATCGGTTAAGAATTTAATTAGCAATCATTGGTTATTTGGACATGTAATTGAAAGTAATTTGATAGTAATTATGCTAATATCCAGTTCATTATTTTGTTATGTTCTATGAAAGTGTGAAGAATAGAAATTATTTGTGATTCATAAAGTGGACTACAATTGTGTAGTTTCTCGTATTCTGCTAAAAAAATAAACGCGAGGGACTTAAAGAAACCAGTTCAAAATTTAATTATTTATACAATACCAGTTCCTCAATAACAGTTTATTACAGCCTCAGGATAACGCACTCACCACCTACTGGCTGTTTACTGCGCAGGGGACAACAGCTGTAGCAGACTACTAGTTGATTAACATTATTCAGAACGCATGCACTCTACTCGGCGCAGTGGAGGCAACTAGGCACCTTGTGTGTACTACAATCTTAGTACAAATCAGATCAGTGACACATCGTCTGTGGTAACACAGAGGACGTATGAAGGGAGGAACTTTTCGAAGGAAGGGGTTTATCGTACACACGTAAATCCTTCTCGCTGCCTACATCTCTCTTACATGAATGTGTGATGTCTGTTCTTTCGGACAAAAGAACAGGAAAAGGGATAGGATACCCTATTCAGACGAAAGAGTCCACGAACTCACTTAACGCCAAGACACAAAATCAGAAACTTGCAGAAAATGACATAACCTACAGAATCAAGAAAACAATATGCAGATTATCCTACAAGTACAACCGACAAGAAAATCAAGCATGGTGAAATTTACCATAAATAAACCACATAGTTATATCCCTACATCTGTATTGAAAGTTCACTCATTTTAGAACACCAGTTCATGACACACATGATGACATATTATCAGCACATATCATAAGAAACAATTTATATAACTTAGATAACTAATATTTACAGATCAAATAGTTACACAAATCATGACATACATAAAAAATACACAGAATTATTTATAGAACATTTTTAAATCCTTATGAGAGGACACACCTTTATTTTCAATGTCTTTGGACATGCCAACAGATATGCATCTGGATGTGGCAGTTTTATAATAACGTATGGTCCATGGTATGTACATTCTTTGCCATTTCTTGGTCCTCTTCTCCAGGAGTGAAGATCTTAAATGAGATCTCAATAGTACCAAATCTCCAACCTTATGATATTGTCTTCTCTTTAATCTCTCGTCATGGCAGCAAAATAACTGATGATGGCCGAAGTAGGGAGGATATAAAATGTAGAATGGCAATGACAAGAAAAACATTTCTCAAGGAAAGGAATTTGTTAACATCTAATATAAAGTGTCAGGAAGTCTTTTCTGGAGTGTAGCCTAGTCTGAAAGTGAAACATCGACGACAAACAGTTCAGACAAGAAGGGAATAGAAATTACTGTGTTTCATGCTAACTAATGATTGTTCTGGACAGTAATAATTGTGCGAAATCGCCTTCAGCGATATAAAGACAGTGAACTTTATTCTTGTGAGTTGTTTTAGGCCTGTGTCCTGTCTGACAATAAACTTCAATGGAAGTGTGGTAGATTGACAGCGATGTTTTTGTTGTGTTAGACAGACTAGTGTTACTATGCCAAGATCGAGATCCATTCTGCTCAATAACGAGTATGCATGTGACTGTTTCCATCCTGCTCAATCACGAGTACGCATGTGACTGTTTGCACCAATCTTCTCTGAAGATTTCTAGTGTCAATTTTGATGTAACTGTGGATACTCTGGACATCGTACCTGGTGTTGCGAAGATATCTCAGTGTACATTGTTTTCACCGTGCTGTGACTCTTTTTTATTGCTGGTCGCTCTGAGTGCAAGAACAAACACGAATCGTAGTGAACTGAGTGGAAGGAGCGAGTTGAGTACAGTTGAACGCTAACCCGTTTTATTTCAGATATGCGCTGTAGTTCGCCTCTTTGTCCTTACTCATTCTTTTGTACCTTGTTGCACATCGCGAGAACTTCTATCTTGGCGCTGTGAGGCCTTAGCAGTTCCATCCCAGCCTCCAGCCCTACATTGACAGCTTCGCATCTAACCACCTGACTAGTCATCACCACCGACCACCACTCCATCCCGATGTCTTGCACCTTCTCACCATCCTGCTGTACCATCGACATCGCACCGTCGACATCGTACCATTATCACCACATCGTCGACGTAAATCTAGTGTTACATGAATAACTCTGTTTTCAAAGATTCTTAAACAGTTCGGTGTACATTTAAACGATTTTCTATATTTTCTTATTCCAAACTGAGTAACATTTTTTTCAATATTCATGCTGAAAACCAACATTTTTGATTAAAAATTCCGCTGTTTTGCTAAATATGATAATTACAACCAGTCTGGCGATGCCCATTGGGGAGCTTTGCCTGGCGGGTTTCCACCGCCAACCGCGCCCGAAGGGGTGGGCCTCATTTCCATTGTAAAATACGTTCCCGAGAATGTTAGTATGATTATTGATCTCGGGTTTCCTCCCGCAACCGCGCCAGAATGGGTGGGCCTCATTTCCACTGTAAAGCGCATTCCCAGTGCCAGTACGTTCGCATGATTGCGTTCCTGCCCTTTTAGTTTCTAAAGGTCCGGTGGGCTTTTCCAGATGCCTTCTGTGTAAGGTAGGGGAAAATACATTCCCAAGAATGTTTATATCATTATGTATGAGACAGGCGAAATACCCTCAGACTTCAAGAACAACATAATAATTCCAATCCCAAAGAAAGCAGGTGTTGACAGATGTGAAAATAACCGAATTATCAGTTTAATAAGTCACAGCTGCAAAATACTAACGCGAATTCTTTACAAACGAATGGAAAAACTGGTAGAAGCCGACCTCGGGGAAGATCAGTTTGGATTCCGCAGAAATGTGGCAACACGTGAGGCAATACTGACCTTACGACTTATCTTAGAAGAAAGATTAATGAAAGGCAAACCTACGTTTCTAGCATTTGTAGACTTAGAGAAAGCTTTTGACAGTGTTGACTGGAATACTCTCTTTCAAATTCTAAAGGTGGCAGCGGTAAAATACAGGGAGCGAAAGGCTATTTACAATTTGTACAGAAACCAGATGGCAGTTATAAGAGTCGAGGGGCATGAAAGGGAAGCAGTGGTTGGGAAGGGAGTGAGACAGGGTTGTAGCCTCTCCCCGATGTTATTCAATTTGTATATTGAGCAAGCAGTAAAGAAAACAAAAGAAAAATTTGGTGTAGGTATTAAAATCCATGGAGAAGAAATAAAAACTTTGAGGTTTGCTGATGACATCGTAATTCTGTCAGAGACAGCAAAGGACTTGGAAGAGCAGTTGAACGGAATGGACAGTGTCTTGAAAGGAGGATATAAGATGAACATCAAGAAAAGCAAAACGAGGAAAATGGAATGTAGTTGTATTAAGTCGGGTGAGGGAATTAGCTTAGGAAATGAGACACTTAAAGTAGTAAAGGAATTTTGCTATTTGGGGAGCAAAATAACTGATGATGGTCGAAGTTGAGAGGATATAAAATGTAGACTGGCAATGGCAAGGAAAGCGTTTCTGAAGAAGAGAAATTTGTTAACATCGAGTACAGATTAAGTGTCAGGAAGTCGTTTCTGAAAGTATTTGTATGGAGTGTAACCATGTATGGAAGTGAAACATGGACGATAAATAGTTTGGACAAGAAGAGAATAGAATCTTTCGAGATGTTGTGCTACAGAAGAATGCTGAAGATTAGATGGGTGCATCACATAACTAATGAGGAGGTATTGAATAGATTTGGGGAGAAGAGGAGTTTGTGGCACAACTTGACAATAAGAGGGGCCGGTTGGCAGGATATGTTCTGAGGCATCAGGGGATCACAAATTTAGCATTGGAGGGCTGTGTGGAGGGTAAAAATCGTAGAGGGAGACCAAGCGATGAATACACTAACCAGATTCAGAAGGATGTGGGCTGCAGTAAGTACTTCCTAATTTAATATTTCGTAGTTACGTAAATCGACTTTGTAATGTCCATACCTAATGAAATATGATTGTAATATTCCGGCTGCGAGTGCCAGCGATGATGCGCTACGGTAATTTGAGATGACATCGCTCTTTGCTGTGACGACAAAGCTCTTTGCTGTGAAAAAAAAAACGAGGATAATCTATGCTGTTGGAAATAAGTAATGTCGATTGGAAATTGCGTGGTGTTTTTTTTATGTCAGATAAGTTTTCATATAGAAGTAATTTGAAGTGCAGAAGTCAACTTGTAATCGCAGATATCAAGAATGAAAAATTTAATTTGTGAAAAAGAAGGTAAATATCATTTACGAACTTTTTTTCGGTGTTGGATCCCCAGACCTTCATAAAACTATTAGTGTGCTTAGCAATACAGTGCATAGTGATTTCTTCGCGAATTTACAATACTGGGCGAATCTGCTAGTATCATGGTCCAACGACGCGCAATATTTCGCCGTCAGCTTGTATGTTCAAGACGTTCCCTAAGCGAGCAATTTGTTAGTTAGAAGGTATCATAACGCCACTGTTGTTCAACACTCTCATTCTGAAAGTGTTTTCCAGAAAATCTTACAGCGTCTGTGAGTACTTTTGTGGCCTAGACAGATAAAAATTTTTTAGAATGTATGCCTCTTGGAAAAAGAATCAAAAGAGAGTTTAAATCCAGTACCTGTCTTACCTGTGTCAAAGTCAAAGGTCAAAGTTAGCTAATTAATTAATGTTTCTTTATGAGTAGCAGTTCATTTTACACTATTGCTACAAATGCGATAGTAATCTCATCGGTCATTTGCGTGGCAACGCTCTACATATTAGAGTAAACAATCCTGTTTGATTCCCTCCTGTTTCCATTAATAAAATTCAATAACTTCGCGATCAGCCCTGGAAACCCAGCACTTCACGAGTTGTAGCAGTTTTCTCCGACTTTGCCTGATGTTCTCTGTGAACCGGAGAAGTGGAAACCTCCGAACGCCAACTAGTCCTGTACCTTACCCGTTCTCTCCTTACAGCAGCCACAAAGAAAACATATTCATCAACAGTCAAATTTTCACAGACTTTTATCCTAGACAGATAAAAAATTTTTAGAATGTATGCCTCTTGGAAAAAGAATCAAAAGAGAGTTTAAATCCAGTACCTGTCTTACCTGTGTCAAAGTCAAAGGTCAAAGTTAGCTAATTAATTAATGTTTCTTTATGAGTAGCAGTTCATTTTACACTATTGCTACAAATGCGATAGTAATCTCATCGGTCATTTGCGTGGCAACGCTCTACATATTAGAGTAAACAATCCTGTTTGATTCCCTCCTGTTTCCATTAATAAAATTCAATAACTTCGCGATCAGCCCTGGAAACCCAGCACTACTTGTTAGCCGCCAAGTTATCCACTGCCTGTGGCGCCATTGGATGCGGTATGTTGGGGTACTGTACATGATCAGGCCACCGCTCCCCCAGCTGATGCTAGCTTTCCAATCTCGGTGCCAGTAGCCTCTCAAATGGCTTCATGAGCCTAAGTGCATCTCTCCACTATCGGGAATCGAACCGAGGGTGTCCAGAAGGTTGAACACTCGGCTACCGAGACGTACGTCCATACCAATAGGTTTGCCCTTTGTTTCACTATTGTCTTCAGCGGAAAAATTTTTCCTGTGGGTTGCGTCTGCTGTCATGAACTCCATCCATTTGCTACAAGTACCCCCAAGAAAACATGCGACTGTTTGCAAGGATTCACGAAACAAACAGGCTCCGATGTATTGGCTCAGTTTGGTGATCTATAAGGCCTGACGTACAAGTACAACGTCGTAACGATCACGAATGTGATTGTGGTACGAGGGGAAAAATAAGACAATGCCAGTGAAGTGCCCAATCCTTACACCTAGCAGCAAAATGATTCCGGTTTCGCTATTTATCGCTTCACCTGTTCATTTGAACACCTGTTGTTGTTGTTGTTGTTGTCTGCAGTCCTGAGACTGGTTTGATGCAGCTCTCCACACTACTCTATCCTGTGCAAGCTTCTTCATCTCCCAGTACTTACTGCAACATACATCCTTCTGAATCAAGCTATCCATTTCCCTTTTTAAATTTTCTAACCTACCTGCCCGATTAATGGATCTGACATTCCACGCTCCGATCCGTAGAACCCTAGTTTTCTTTCTCCTGATAACGACGTCCTCTTGAGTAGTCCCCGCCCGGAGATCCGAATGGGGGACTATTTTACCTCCGGAATATTTTACCCAAGAGGACGCCATCATCATTTAACCACACAGTAAAGCTGCATGCCCTCGGGAAAAATTACGGCTGTAGTTTCCCCTTGCTTTCAGCCGTTCGCAGTACCAGCACAGCAAGGCCGTTTTGGTTATAAGAGTGGACATTATTTTCATGAGTCACTCCCACTATGTGAGCCGTGATGTTGTCAGGTAGCGCTGTACTCTGTAAATCTTATTGTCTCTCGTCCCTGTCGTAACTGCTCGCCAACGATTCACATCCTTCCAAGCATATCAATGGTCACAAACAACTAGATACAACAATTGAAAGCCGCGCGCAGTGGCCGCGTGGTTTGAGGTGCCATGTCACGGATTGCGCGGCACCTCCCGCCAGAGGTTCGAGTCCTCCCTCGGGCAAGGGTGTGTGTGTTGTTCTTAGCACAAGTTAGTTTAAGTAGTGTGTAAGTCTAGGGACCGATGACATCAACAGTTTAGTCCGTTAAGAATTCACACACATTTGAACATTTTTGAACAATTGAAAGATGAAGTATAAGCATTTAAAAATAATTTATTAAGATGTTTTAAATAAAAACAATCATTATGACAGAAATATGTGCAGTCTTAAGCTCTAAGATCAATGATATGTAGTATTTACAATGCAAATAATACTGCAGGTGTAGCAGGGTCAGGTCCGTAAGTAGTTACGTCCTTTTGGCTAGCCGTAGCTGAATACCAGTGGTGGGCATCGGAATGAAGGAGACTGCATTAAACTCGATCGGCACCTTCGTCTGCTCACAGCGATGAACTGCGAACTTGGACATGAGGTACGCCAGCCCAATCTTGGTCTGCAGGAGGCCTAGCCGCATACCTGAAAAACAAATGTTTGTTCAGTTGCACCGGTGTCGTATCGTCGCCACTGCTTGGTGTGACTAGCTGCCAGCAGCATTGGTACTAATGTTGTTATCTAATTGCTAACACACAGGTGAAAATGTGATAAGCTGATAACAGGCATGAGAATTCGAAGGAAAAAATACTTCTGTGTGATTGTGCGGTGTTGTGATATTACCGGTCACACTAGACACAATGAGCAATCAGACATCAAGTACTATAGACATTTCCATCTTGACTCGACGAACGACAAACTCCCATGTCCGATAAGGATTTAGAAAATATTTTGATGTTCCGCATTCTGGTAAACTGCCTTCGTTCTATAACATGTAGAAGAGACCGAGAATCTTGAAATGAACTTCACGGTCCTTGTTTACGACAACCTTGAAGGGTTGTTACAGTATGTGAAGTGACAGTTTTGTATGTGGCATTGGCCACAGAAAACAATTTTCCTGATTACGTGAATAAAGGGTACCACCGTCTGGATGCCGAAGTTTATTTTGCTGTCAAGTAGTCAGTGCACGTAAGAGTGCATAGTCCCGCGGCATTTCGCCTATTTCCGTAAGAGTTCGAGTGTGCTCTCCAAGCACACTGAGGTTATCAATTCCTCACCATAATTCGGACATGTCCGAAAGAACAGACTCCACTTACACGATTTCCATAGTCCGAGCAGTTGCGATGACCACTGTGTCCGGATGGCGGCCGGCCGCTGTGACCGAGCGCTTCAGTCCGGAATCGCGCTGCTGCTACGGTCGCAGGTTCGAATCCTGCATCGGGTATAGCTGTTTGTGCTGTCGTTAGTTAGATTTAAGTAGTTTCTAAGTCTAGGGGACTGATGGCCTCAGATATTAAGTCCCATAGTGCTCAGAGCCATTTGAACCATCCGGATGGCGAAATGGTCAGCGCATCTACCTAGTACAATACAGAGACCACATATATAACCTTTAAGTAGTCCTAGGTGTCTGGAGTCATACAACCCGTTGTAAGCAGGTTGTTTAAGTTTTTGTGTCGGTAATGCCACGTAGCGCTCTGTATGAAAATCACGGACTGTGCAGTCTGTGGCTGGTTTGCATTGTTGGAATATTTGCTATTGTAGAGTTGGGCACAGTTGGGTGTGAACAGCGCGTAGCGTTGTGCAGTTGGAGGTGAGCCGCCAGCAGTGGATGATGTGGGGAGAGAGACGGCAGAATTTTGAGAGCGGACGATCTGGACGTGTGTCCATCAGAAAAAGGAAATTTGCCATACTGGATGTCACAAATTATATATATAGATATATATTATGACTTTTGAACACTGCTAAGGTAAATACATTGTTTGTTCTTTATCAAAATCTGTCATTTGCTAACTATATGCCTATCAGTAGTTAGTGCCTTCAGTAGTTTGAATCTTTTATTTAGCTGGCAGTAGTGGCACTCGCTGTATTGCAGTAGTTCGAGTAACGAAGATTTTTGTGAGGTAAGTGATTCATGAAAAGTATAGGTTATTGTTAGTCAGGGCCATTCTTTTGTAGGGGTTATTGAAGTCAGATTGCGTTGCACTAAAAATATTGTGTGTCAGTTTAGTGTTGATCAGAATAAGCAAAGAGAGAGACATGTCTGAGTACGTTCAGTTCTGCTCAGCTGTTTGAAAATCAAATAACGTAAGAAGTTTAACAGCACAGCAATACATAATTTTTCTAAGGGGATGTTTCACCGTTTATACACCTCCGACTCCAGGTGGCTGTCTGCAGACTTCCAGGACTATTTCGCACGTTGTCTCTGCAATCCATGTTTAATATTATCAATAAATATGGGCGGGTGCCGCCGAGGGTCTTGCCGAACTGGTGGGCCTTACAGGGACCTTTTGGCGTTTTATTCACGCATGTGTCAACGTTGCATCCCCCTATTATCACGCCATAGGAGGGGGCGAAAGGGGAGGGATGAAAATGCCTAAGCCTGCTTTGCTGGTTCGGATAGCGTTCAGATACCGTCTAATGGCTTTCAAAGCTACCTAGTGGTTACAATCCGTACACGAAAGCATTTATTGCGGTCGCGCTGCTCTCCAAAGGGATGCGATCACGTTCACAGTGGATGCAGCGCCACACTGTCCTTAGACAAGCACAGAAACATCTGGTGGTGTCATACTGTTGCTCACCGCACTCGAAACTGTCGCTTTCAGCCGAGAAATGTGTGGGAATCAACGCCCCAAGGAAAGGGATGGTAAGGATGATTGATCATTTTATATCACATAATTTCCTATCAAATGTACAGTTCTGCTTCAGAAGTCGTTTAACGACTGAAAATGCTATAACCTCTTTATTCTGTGAGGTACTGGATGGGTTAGAGTAAAGGTTTCGAACGCTAGGCATATTTTATGATTTAACTAAGGCATTTGATTGTGTTGATCACAAAATATTGCTCCTGCAGTTGGACCATTACGGAATACGGGGAGTAGCTCACAATTGGTTCACCTCTTACTTTAGCAACAGACAGCAAAAGGTTATTATTCAGTGTTGAGAATGGCTGTGATATGGGGTCTGAGTGGGGTACGGTCAAGTCTGGGGTGACCCAGGGATGAGTGTTGGGGCCATTCCTGTTCCTTATTTATATAAATGATATGCCCTCTAGTATTATAGGTAACTCTAAAATATTTCTGTTTGCTGATGACGCTAGCTTGGTAGTAAACGATGTTGTGTGCAGCATTGGCTCGGTTTCAAACAGTGCAGTTCATGACATAAGTTCATGGCTTATAGAAAATAAACTAACGCTAAATCACAGTAAGACTCAGTTTTTACAGTTTCTAACATACAATTCAATGAAACCTGACGTTTTAATTTCACAGAATGGGCACATGATAAGTGAAGCTGAACAGTTCAAATTCCTAGGTGTTCTGATAGACAGTAAACTGTCGTGGAAAGCCCACGTTTAGAATCTTGTTCAAAGACTTAATGTTGCCATTTTTACTATTCGAACGCTATGTGAAATAAGCGATCGTTCGACACGAAAATTAGCCTACTTTGCTTATTTTAATTCGCTTGCGTCGTATCATATTATATTTTGAGGTAACTCCTCCCATTCTAAAAGGATATTTTCGGCTCAGAAACGGGCGTTTCGGGCAATAAGTGGTGTCAGCTTATTCTCAAGAATAAGCTTCTTTGCTGAAGCTTCTACACGTGATGGCAGGTAAGGTTCTCCAGGCATTCGTCACACTCAAAGCCCGTCCATCGCATTACCGCAGTATATAGCGTCATTCATCACATCAAAGCACCCGTTTCCAGTCATCCACTATCCAGTGGATGTCGCCCTTTACAGAACTCCTAGCGTCGTTTACCGTGGCTTATGAAGAATGCTGGACAATTGCATACCATTCTTTCTAACTCCCAGTGTACAGCAATTGTGTTACCTGGACTGCTGATAGCACTTTGGATGTCAGGGCTGTTTTCTTCCATTGATTTCGTGCGATTTTATACAACCACCCTCTATAAGCTCGGCGATTCCTGTCCGTCAGTAGAAGTGGTCTCCGCGGTTTAGCTTTCGCTGTGATTGTTTCTTCGCGTTTCCTTTCACAAACACATCTCCAACAGGCGACTAGGGAAGCTTTAGAAGGCTTCAAATGTCCCTGTTTAATTTTTTACTCGGGTAATACCCAAAGTATTCTACGTTCCAAGTCAATTATCTCTCCTAACTGATCCACTCTGCTGTTACAGTTTCTCTACTGACACCACAATACTCCCCCCCCCCCCCCTACCTCATTTACAGTGGCGATTTTCAACCTCTCGTGACAGGTAATGGTCAATTTCGCATTACATAGGCTTTATTCGCAAAAATCCACAATTATTGCAGACTCAATTAGGTAATTATTTCCTTTACTTATAAACAGAGGAGCCGATATGGCCGCAAAATGGATGCAAGGGAAATACTAGCATAAGTGTTTCTAATTAATGTGAATGATTCTACAAAGAACATTGACCTGCAGTAACCAAAATTTAATTTCTTAAAAAGCTAAAAATCGCATCCAGCTAGAACAACTGAACGACTAGAAAAAGAATCGACAGGGAAGTGACTTACCTATGCAGTTGCGCGGTCCTTCACCGAATGGCAGATACACATATGGGTTTCTCCCTGCTTTGTTTTGCTCCGAGAACCTTTCGGGGTCGAAACGTTCAGGCTGTGGGAAGTACTCCGCGTCGTGATGCAGGGCATAGACTGGAACGAAGATTGGCGTCCCTTCTTCCACGGTGACTTCATTGTTAGGGAACTGGTAGCGGCTTGTGCACTTGCGACCAAGCAGTGCGCCTGGTGGAAACATCCTTAGCGTTTCTGCAAAGAAAAAACATGTTTTCCAGATGCTTACTCTAGACGGGCTGTAGTATAGAAACAGTGGTCATACTTTCTTGCATCAGATGTTCTTCACATTTTTCATCCTATTATACGTATCTAGTGACTCGTCTATGGCTGATATCGTGAGCAGTTGGTCGTTTAAAACTCAGTTATGGTCTCAATACTGATATCCATTACAACTTACTGATATAAAGGTTCCATGTTCTATAATAATATTGGAGTTGCAGTTTTAAATGGCTCTGAGCACTATGGGACTCAACTGCTGTGGTCATTAGTCCCCTAGAACTTAGAACTACTTAAACCTAACTAACCTAAGGACATCACACACATCCATGCCGGAGGCAGGATTCGAACCTGCGACCGTAGCAGTCGCACGGTTCCGGACTGCGCGCCTAGAACCGCGAGACCACCGCGGCCGGCAGTAGCAGTTTTACACCAGTGTATTATGTTAGATCTAGATAGTACCTAGATGAGATGAGAGATGTGACACTGAGAGGAGAATCTGACAGAGCACTGAAAGACGTACATCTAAACAAAGCACCTGGAGTAGACGAAATTCCCTCAACTTTATTTTGCTCCTTGGGAAAGCCAGCGACAGCGAAACTATTCCACATGGTATGCTGTATATACCGGGCATATATCCTAAGATTCGCCAGGCGCAGTCTCTGGTGTTTCGGCAGATATTCGCAGTTTCGTTTTTGCTGTACGCAGCTGCGGTCAGCCAAAGAAATACTGCTCATCACGTTTTTCATGCAACGACCCAATGTCGACGGAAAGTGTAGTTTCCTTCCCGTTACGAACCAAATTATATTTAAACAGAAATTTTACGTGTCTTTCGATAGAACAGTCCCATATTCGTCTAGTGTGATATTTCTGTCATTGATATTTATTAACAGGGACAGTAAAACAAGAAGAGTAATCAGTACTCCAGCCACTGCCCTTGTCAGTAGATATCGATAAACATATCGATAAAACAAGTATTGCACTACACGAATCTGGGACCGCTCAATCGAATGAACACGTAAAATTCCGTTTCAAAATCGCTTTGTTTGTAACGGAAAACAAATCGACGCTTTCCGCCGAAACTGGGCGTCGATGAAAGGCGTGATGAGTAGTATTTGGTTGGACTGACTCCAGCTACTCACAGAAAAAAACAAATTGCAAATATCTGCCGAAACACCAGAGAAAATGCGCCTAATGGTCCTTAAGATTCCGCGAGGGTTAGCCGCGCGGTCTCGGGCGCCTTGCCACGAATCGCGCGGCTCTCCCCGTCGGAGGTTCGAGTCCTCCCTCGGGCATGGTTGTGTGTGTTGTCCTTAGCGTAAGTTAGTTTAAGTTAGATTACGTAGTGTGTAAGCCTAGGGACCGATGACCTCAGCAGTTTGGTCCTGTAGGAACTTACCACAAATTTCCAATTTACCCTTAGGAGGGACCCCCTGTACATACAGGGTGTAATGGATATAAATGCAGATGTTTTTGTGTGTGTTAACTACCCTCTACCATTTTGCGTCCATACGTCCACACTTGACCCTCCGCCCAGGGGAAAATAATCATCTTGTCACACGTGTTTGGAGATACTACACAACTTAAAACTATAAGACTCGTAACAGCTATAATTACTAGCCTGGAAATGACGTAAATACTGATGTAAGGCCGTTCAATAGACCGTTCTTAATCGCCAATAGAAATATCTGCACTTACACCGTTTCATCGCATATATGAGACAGGCAAAATACGCTCGGATTTCAAAAAGAGCTTAATAATGCCAGTTCCAAAAAAGACTGGTGCTCACACATGTGAATGCTAGCGAACTATCAGTTTACTAAGTCATTGTTGCAAAATACTAACAAGAAATACAGAAAAATGGAAAGCATGTTAAAGCCAATCTCAGATAATATCAGTCTGGGTTCTGGAGAAATCTAGGAACGCAAGGGGCAATACTGACCCAATGGTTTATCGTAGAAGATAGACTGAAGAAAAATAAACTTACTTTTATATCGCTGGCACAATCAGAGAAAGCTTTTTCACAATTTTGACCAGAATACAATATTTGAAATTCTCATGATAGCAGGGGTACAGAGAGCGAGGGACTATCTTCAACTTTTACAGAAACCAGATTGCAGTTATAATAACGAAGAACATAAAAGCCAGCAGTAACTGAGAAGGGCGTGAGGTAGGGCTGTATTCTATCCTTCATGTTATTCAATATGTAAAATGATCAAGCAATAAATGGAACTTTTCGCTGGCTCTACTATTTTCTTTGTTTTATTGTTACTCGCGTACAACTAACATATGAGATAAAATATGTTGCTACGGAAAGACCACAAAGATAGGATAAGAGAGATTAGGGCTCGTACAGAGGCATATAGGCAGCCATTTTTCCATCGTTCTGTTTGGGAGTGGAACAGGAAGAGAAGATGCTAGTTGTGGTACGAGGCACCCTCCGCCACGCACCGTATGGTGGATTGCGGAGTATGTATGTAGATGTAGATGTAGCAAGAGCACCGAAATACCTTTTAGTGATGCTGTGCTGTGACTTTCTTTGGATCATTAATTTTCAACAAAACAAAATATATTATGTTCTTATTCTTCTGGATCTGGCTTTCTATTAAAGGAACATTTTTTCGTTACTGTAACTCGCCATAAAGTTCAACATATCTTCCTTACTTTACAGTTATTGAAAAGGTTAATGAAAATTATTTCGTTATCAATACTGATGTCACAGTACGCAATGATTGTTTAACATCAAAATTTTGCAGTGGATTTTTGTTAACAGTAAGACACCAATAAGTACCACGACTAACACGAGAACATGAGACTATTGTCATAGAAAAAGATGTTTTTACTATAAGGTTTGCCAGACCAAAACTACGCACAGCAAGATTTCTTTTATGTTATGACGGTAAATTATCTTTTTGCACTGTTAATAATATATTATCAGCAGCCCGCGTCAACCTGTAAAACATCATAAAATCTACTGCTCTGCTCCGCAGTTCCGAAAGCTGAAAGAAATAATTTTAGTTCACTATTACCTGTCCGCTTCTTTGCGGTATGACTGGTTTCATTTAATGCAGTTTGAATGCGCCGCGTCAGCGGCTCGTTCGTTCGTAGCGCAGCTCTGCACCACGAATAATATTTAAATAACTGAAAATGTCTTAAAGGGATGAGATAAAATACCAGGCAAGCTTATTACAAATCATAATGCAAGTTTTCACTAAGTAACTCTATTCAGAACATTTAAACAGATTAAGTTATTACACACCTTTACAAATCAATGTCTAATGGCGTCCCTCTCTCAATCTTGACAGAAGAATGCTACGCAAGCGTACAATATAACGTCACAGACTCTTCCTACTCACGTAACTCCAAGAAGACGACAGAGAAATTAATGTTCGGTTTTTACTATTTATACTAGTCACATATTCTCATCTTTGTTTGATATTTAACAAGTATCGTCTGTGGCGGTTTCAGTACTCGACGACACAGATATTATCTTTAAAAAAATCAGTACATAATTCTATACAAGAACAAAACATGACACATAATGCTTTCACTTTATTACATAAAATTCACACAACCGTTGTCCACGCAATTACAATCATCCAGTTCAATTATTCTTTCCTCCTTTTCTTTTTTAACACGTATGTCTTTTGCTAAGAGACGTTACAAACTAAAGATAAATTTGGAAATAGTAGTAAAATTAATGGCGAAAAATGAAAACTACAAGGTTAATTGTAAGTCTGACAGAGACTACAACGACTTTAAGATCAGTTTAACGGAATGGGTAGTGTCGTGAAATGAGGTTACAAGATGAACATCTACAAAAGAAAAAAAGGGTAATTGAGTGTGGTAAAATTATGGGAGATAATGTTGAGGGAACTGAGAAATCAGACATTAAAAGTAGTACACTAGTTTTGCTATTTAGGTGGCAAGATAAGTGATGACTGTCGAAGTAAAGAACAAAAGAAAACGTAGACTGGCAATAGCTAGAAAAGCGATTCTGAGAAAGAGAAATATTTTAATAGAGAGTATAAATTTAAGTGTTAATCTCTAATGAAAGTATTTGTTTGGATTGTGCCCTTGAATGGAAATGAAACGCAGGCAGCATATATATGAAGAGAATAGAAACTTTAGTAACGTGATGCTACGGATGAAGACAGAATATTATGGGTAAATCTAACAATTAATCAAGAGGGAACCAGGGAGAAAAGATCATTATGGTACAACTTGAGTAAAAGAAGGAATCGTTCGATGAGACACATCCCGAGACATCAAGCGATTGTTATTTGCGCTATTGTGGTAACAACTGTACGGGACCAGGACTTGACTATAGAAACGAACCTAGTGGATTTGAGTTGCAGGTGTTGTGCAGAGGTGAAGAGATTTCTACAGGACAGACTAGCGCGGAGAGCAAATTCAAACGAGTCTTCGTACTGAACATAAGAACAACTATTATTCTATACTGCACTTTATTACATCAAAGGTAGGTTAAGTCTGTATTAAGTAACTGTTATCTTACTATTTCATCCTGCAAGGGGTTACTGAATTCTATAATCAGGGTGTATACGACCCGGGACAACCGGGAGATCCGGGAAAAAACCGGGATTTTTTTCATCCAGGAGAAAACCCGGAAAAACCCGGGATATTTTCAGAATTCCGGGAATTTTTCATTGTTTGAGTTTTCTGTTAAATTTTTGTAATTTTGACTGGTAAGAACAGATACTCTAACAAAGGATGTTACTGTATCTCGCTACTGCAGAATAATACCTAACAACAAAACATAAACGAGAGAAAAAGACGAAAATAACTTAAATTGCAAAGGAAATGCGCCATATACAACAACGACACAGTGCTCATGCAAGCGTCTGCCAATTTAAAATGTGTCAAAGGCTTTAGGAAGACTATGCAGTGCTTTATAACAACAAATTGCCTCCAATGAGCGTGAAGTCGCAATTGTTTACATTCGATTTGTTTTAGCAGGTACGCGCGGGCTCATGCGCATGCGCAGTTGAGTCACGTTTGAGTAGTTGGCTACAGGAATGTGGCTGTTGGCTGTGCAAGCAGTCGCAGCAAGCAGCTAGATGCTACCGGGAAAAGGGGGCGCCAAATTCATATTCTTGAGGAAAAAAAACTTGTTTCGCAAAGCGCCTAGCATCCATCGCACGTTTATCTATCGATTATTCATGTGATTTTGAAACTCTTCCCAGTTGGTTTTTGAACATTTTTGAACACATTTTAAGTTGATTTCTGAATGAATCGTAAGTTGACTTTTGAATGCATGCGTAGTGTACGTGATGTCTCTGTCAGGAGAGTCCTCGTCGCATCTAGAAATAAACTTTCCGCAGACAAAAGGAGACGGGGCTATAGGAGCTGAGGGAGTAAAGCCGAACGGATGAATGCGAATCGCTGTCTGATTATGTGATTGATTGGGTATGCGAATGATCAGCATTGTTTTAATTACTAGCGAAATCCATAGATTCAGACTACCAGAATGGAAATAAGCGACTAACAGGAATAACAGGTGAGAAAGATTAAGTATTATCTTCTCAGTGTATCCAAGAAAATGAAATTTTGACAGAAAATTTTTGGCCAGATCGCTACACTAGTAAGGACCAGTTGTACAGTCCTTGGCTAGCAGACGCGTAAGTTCTATTCTGGAAGTTAACTCGGAAAACGTGTTGTTCGAACACGTAATAACGCCTAACCGGAAAATAATCGCGTGATAACTAAACCTGTGATTCTTACAGGGTTAGTGAAGTTAATCGGCGAACAAATTTTGACAATTGCAGCAATAGCTACAAAATTGGTGATGACAAGATTGTTTGTTAGAACGAGGAAGGAGAAGAAACGGGGACATCACACAAATTATGGAAGAATAAGACGATTCCAAATTTATATAAAAATTTCGTAATACTACTTTTTGATCTCATGCTTGGGAAGCTGGTGCGTGTGAATGAAATTTGAAACTAAATTTTTTGCTCGTAGTATGCCTAATAGGCATTTGATATTGGTAATTCGTAGATTATATTCTGTCGTGTTGTAAAAATGGCCATTTGTGCCAAAACTGTCTCGTTTATTTGGTGTGTTACAAAATTGCTGCCATATTAGAAAGGCCTATTTTGTTTTATCTAGCAGACAGTGACAAAATAGACGAAATCCGATCGAGAAACCACACCAGTGTTAGGTATTTGTATTAACAGATTTTCAGTATTAGATAACGACATTCCGGTTTTTCATGTAGCAAAACGTTTGACGAACTTTGATGAGGTAATAGATACTTTCACAGAAAGGAAAGCACGCCATGTAAATCTGTAGCAAGGTTAGAGAAAAAAATGCTAGGAGCTAAGGTTTGAAGAAATGTGCAATTTCTTGCTTATCTCTTGTCAGTATTGGTTTTATATATCCTATATTTAATTTTATGTCACACAAAACAGCAAGTCAATAGCTAATAGGCAATAAAGAGTTCAGATTTTCTGAAGAGTTCTTGTTCTCTCGATTACAAATAATCCCATCCTCTATTAACTGCGAGATTTTTTTAAAGAGGGCAGGCTGTCAAACCGGCCGGCTGGGAGCAGGAGAGGCACCACAGGACATTTCAATTTCCACTCGCCTGAATATAGTTTGGATGTGCGGTAGAAAAATGCTTTATGAAGAGGCGTGGCACTGCACTTTGGCATACTTAAGACCAAATAATATGTCTTACATTTCCTTGAATACGTATGTTTTGTGTCAGACTTTTCAGAAAGATGTGCGCTACTAGATGAACATATTTTGAAAATTCGATATTTTTGGTATTGACTCGGTTCGCAAATATCGTAGATCCGGGGCTGACGCGCAGAGCATTCTGAGTTATAGTGGGTAGTCTCCACATGACCCGTGTTTACATTTAGTTATTTTGCTGTTTTCCCTTCGTTTACTCTCACGTCAAATGAAAACAAAACGGATATCTGTGGCCGGGAGCTATCAAGTGAATTAGAACACATTCACATAATTACGAAAGGCTAAAATATGTCATTAGTTTCAGATTTTATTTTATTTCCACCTTTCTGACAGTCAAGCATTAATCGCCTTGCTCAACAGTGAAGTTATTTTTGTCTGTTTGCTAAAGAAATTTGACTTTTGTTAACCTTTTCCGCAGAGGCAGTCAATGTATTTGAAACGAAATGTTTAATTCCACAGTATCGGCTAGTTCCAACTGTTCGCTACATTTGAGGTGCACGTTTTCATTTTCTAGCACCTATGGCATTATGTCATAATAAAGAACCAAACATGATATAATACAGTACTGGTGCTTCCAGAACATTTACATCCCGAAAACCATACTGAAAAGCTTAATATCAGGTCGAGGTCTACTTCATTGGGAATCCGGACGTACGAATGAGCACTTTAAGTATGGACTTTAAATGTGCACATTTTAATATTGTTTACAAAATTCCGATACTCTTGCAGTATCATCTGATGTCTTGTTTCTTTTATGACATAATGTATGATCTTTCAATGTTTTACACGTACGTACATACGGGCTTCCTACGTCATGATAGCTACCCAGTCGTGATGTCGCCTGTTATCTGCGCTTTCTGGCAACTGCTGAAACGAACCTATTTCTAATAGGTCGCGGGAAAATATTGCGAATAGTGGTTTGAAAAGCGTTACTTTAAAAGTAAATATCCTTTTACATATGTTGAACTATGCGCAAGAATGTACCATGAATTTATTAAATCACAGAGCGTTTGACTCACATTTAAAAATCAACTCTTTGATGACGCGCCATTTAGAAGAATTTCGAACCCTGAAGATCAGACATTTATGTCATTATCACAAATTTTACTGGCACATTTGTGTGATATATCTTAAAGTGTAACACGCGCAAAAAATATCAACAGTATATGCGAAAGCATTGCTTCTCTTGCAGCTTGAGAGCAATATTATAAGTGAAAACTTTGCTTTTCTTGCAGCAACACTATGTATATTAATTTAAACTATTAACTTTCCTTGTTTGTATGTTCGTGCTACTTAACAGTGATGTTGCTGTTGGCTGACTACATCACGTGTCCTATGCTCTGAATATCCGCTGTCACCGGCTGGCGAGATCACGTGACATCAGCTACGACGGCCTACAAAAGCGCATCGAAATCTCGATTTGAATGATTCTGAAAGTAACATGCGGTGTTTGGTGGAATTCCAGTGTCTACTTTCGTAATACGAAATTACGCCGTACATGTTGCTGTACATCAAAGATGTTTCCAAAACGTGTCTTTTTCTCTGAGTTTCGTTTTCTAAAGTGCCGGGAAATTGTACGCCCGTGTATAAAACCATAACCATTGAAAGGATTGATAAGGGAAAATATACTGTCACCCGGGAGAAAGTGTATTTTTAACCGGGAAATCCGGGAAACATCCGGGAATTTTTTTCCTTGTCCACGTATACACCCTGATAATACACTTTGCGGATTTGTAGTGACAACTGCGTATTACTTTCAACAGGACCTCAAGTCCGAAAACAATGTTTCATGCCAATGGAACAGATAAGTAACGCATTGCTTGAAAACTGCGACGGAACAGAGACATTGTTGGACAGAAATAATCACAGCTAATGACGAACGACATTGAAAACAGAAAATACGTAATAGAGGTGGAGTGGTATGTTTATAACTAAAAGTGGTAGAGATTTCACCACATGGAAAAGCAGCATAACAGGCATAAATAACGTTCATGTCTGATACAGACCAGGTTCCGAAGATAAAGGTCGACATTGGATTCCGAATAAGGAATAATCACCCCTCTTGCACTAATTCACATTTTGCACCTGTTATTCAAGCTGGCTAGCAAACTGTTGAGAGCTTTTAGGGGATATTATCCCATTCCTGTATCAAGGCGGTTTTCAATTCTTCCATGGTTCGGGGAGGGGGTGTTCGTTGAGAAATATCTCTGCCAAAAGCATCCCAGGAGTGCTCTATATGTCCGGTGAATACACAGGCCATTCCAAACGTTCATTATCTTCGCTTTCCAGTGAGTCCAACACCTTACCTGTCTTGTGTGGCCGGGCAGTGTCGTGCATGAACACGAATCCAGGACCTTCCGCACTCCTAAACTGACGGACGTGAACCAGAATAGTCTCCATGTAATACCGCTGTGCTGAAACGGTACCTCGCAAAAAGATATGCAGTGGAGTTCGGCCACTGTGCATAATGCCTGTCCACACAACAACGCCTAGGCCATACCGATAACGTTCATGAACATTCTGTGGTGTGTAACGTGTTCCCCTCTCTCTCCACACTAACTGGTGGCTATAATCATTTGCCACAGTGAAGCGAAGTAGCAAACAACTTTAAAAAAGCGCAGTTGACTCCCATATAAAAGAAGGATACAAGAACGGAGAGGCAAAAACACAGACCAATATCCGTAAAATAAGTTTGCTGCAGAATTCTTGAGCATATCCTAAATTCCGCTGCAGTCCGGAACCGCGGGACTGTTACGCTCGCAGGTTCGAATCCTGCCTTGGGCATGGATGTGTGTGATGTCCTTAGGTTAGTTAGGTTTAAGTAGTTCTAAGTTCTAGGGGACTGATGACCAAAGATGTTTTAAGTCTCATAGTGCTCAGAGCCAGCCATATCCTAAATTCGGATATAATAAATTTCCTTGAGAAAGAAAGACTTCTGTCCGCAAATCAGTACGAATTTATAAAGTATAGCTTGTGTGAAATTCAGCTTGCCCTTTTCTCTCACTATTTCATGCGAACCATGGATGGACGACAACACGCAGCTTTCATATCCCTAGTTTTCCGGAAGGCGTTTGACACGGTCCCACTTCAGACTGTTCAGAAATGTACGAGTATACATGAATGGCTAGAAGACTTTTTAAGAAACAGAACACAGGAAGTTGTCCCTCACGACGGGTGTTCATCAGACATAATGGCATCTTCAGGAGTGCCCCATGGAAGTGTCATAGGACAGCTCTTCCCCTATATATGTGTAAAACGATCTGACGGATGGAGTAAGCAACAATCTGTGACCATCTGCCGATAACGCTGTATTGTAAGGAAAAGTTGCAAACCTGAAAGAAATTTAACGAGCACGTAACATCGGCAGCAGGGAAACGAATTATCGACCTCGGTTTGTTGCGTGAATTTTAAGAAATGGTGGCTCATTTAAAAAGGAGAACACGTACAGAACACTAGTATGACTCGTTCTTCAGTACTGCTAGAGTGTTTGGGATCCCACCTGGTCGGAATGAAGGAAGACATCGAAGGAATTCAAAGTCTTGCTGCTAGGTTTGTTACTGGTAGGTTCGAACAACACGCATGTGTTACGAAGATGTTTCGTGAACTCAAATGGGAATCTCTGGAGGGAAGGCAAAGTTTTTTCCGCGAACCACTAATTAGAAAATTTAGGTGATCGGAATTTGTGGCCAAGTGCAGAATGATTATGCTGCATTCATTGTACATTTCGTGTAAGGGCCGCGAAGACGAGATAAAACTTGGACACTTACGGAGGCATTTAGACAGTCGTTTTGCTATCACTGCATCTGCGAGTGGAACAGCACGGGGAATCATTAGTAGTGGTACAGGGCACCCTCCGCCATGCACCATATAGTGGCTTGCGGAGTATATATGCAGATGTACATTTATTGCAAATGATGGAGTGTGAAACAGTAGCTCGTGGCTTATAGAGAAAAGATTGTTGCTCAGCTGCTACGAATCAGTGCACGCACTGCTCACGCGGAACTAGGACGTAAAATGGTTCAAATGGCTCTGAGCACTATGATACTTAACATCTATGGTCATCAGTCCCCTAGAACTTAGAACTACTTAAACCTAACTAACCTAAGGACATCACACGACACCCAGTCATCACGAGGCAGAGAAAATCCCTGACCCCGCCGGGAATCGAACCCGGGAACTAGGACGTAACACCCACTTTGTTTTGTGAATGGTTCCAGATGATCAGACGAGGTTTTCCGCAATTGATAATACGCTAAGGCACACGTAATTTTTTGTACCCGTAATGCTCGCTAAGTCTGGTATGTTGAAACAAGTGTTTCTTTTCATGGAACCGTATACTTTCATTGCTACATTGGAAGAACAATTGCAGTTGTACAGTGCTTGTTAATATTAGCGTTGAAATCTTTCTCAAAAATATCCAAGAAATGTACCAAACTAGGAAAGCAATGCGGCCAGAGTAGGTTGTTGCGGTGTGCACATCGCCATCGCCAAGCAGAGCTCCTATGCCAGGCTCCGTCGTTATATACATCAAGACAGACCTACGCTACTAATTGTATTGTATTAAATCGGGGACCTAGAAACGACGGAGAGGCTTCGTCCCGCCGTAGCCCTCAGTGGTTCACAACCCCACAATAGGGCACAGCAGTCCACCCACCCCATACATAAAAGCATATGTAAAAAATATAACCAAGGTATGGGAAGAAGTTTTATATACTACCCTTGAAGAAATGTGACACATCGTTCTAATATATGACAGGAATCGACTAATTTTCACAGAAGTCATACAATCGAAATAGTGTGTTTTTTAAGGCAAGTTGATCATTCAACAAATCTTTTGAATTTAGGTGAGAATGTTTATGTATTTGAAATAGTTCTAAAAGGTTCATTTTGTAGTCCTTTTCAACTATATAATTTCCGTTCTAAACAAGGATGCAGGAGAATGAGTGATTTTCTGTGTTTTGCAAAAACTGACTTATATGACTTCTCGCCATCTTTCTTGAGCAAGTGTTCACGTGAGCGAGTTTTAAATGCCCTCGCTGTCTGTCCAATATAAAAACTCTGACATATACTACACTGTATTTTATGTACTCCAAATTTGAGCAGTTTCTCAGTTGGAGGTTCCTCATTATGTGTGAAGAGCAACTTGGGGGGGGGGGGGGCATTATTGGTGGCAGAGCGCACAGTGATCTCATATTTTTTAAATAAATTGGCTATACGACGCGAAATGTTCTTAGAAATGGGATTGTTGTGTATTTCTTACCTTGTTGTTGTTGTTGTGGTCTTCAGTCCTAAGACTGGTTTGATGCAGCTCTCCATGCTACCCTATCCTGTGCGAGCTTCTTCATCTCCCAGTACCTACTGCAACCTACGTCCTTCTGAATCTGTTTAGTGTATTCATCTCTTGGTCTCCCTCTACGATTTTCACCCTCCACGCTGCCCTCCAGTACTAAATTGGTGATCCCTTGATGTCTCAGAACATGTCCTACCAACCGATCCCTTCTTCTAGTCAAGTTGTGCCACAAACTTCTCCCCTATCCTATTCAGTACCTCCTCATTTCTTACCTATGAGTCCATTTTGTTAAGTGTAGGGGACTTTATATTCTTGTTGGTTTTATTGTTACAAACTTTTTATACAGAGTTTCCTTCATATCCGTTTTTGACCGATATATACTACAAGTTATTAAGTTTTGTAGCAGTAGCAGAAGGGGTTAAGGGCACGGTCGATCATGGCATGAAAGAATGCCAATTTGTGCTTAAAGGGTGGACAGGAAGGGGCATAAATGATTTTATCTGTTGTGGTATGTTTCCTGTAAATATCGAAGTTAATTTTACCATATACTAAACATAGTTTCAGGTCCAGAAGACATTTCATTGTGTTGATTTTGTATTTATTAGGTAAATTTAATTTTACGATGGAAACAGGCACTGACTCTCCAAGTGATTTGACGTCCCTCACATCTGCTTTTAATAGAATGGTGGTATCATCGACATACCGTCTGCAAAGGTAACATTTCACGTCGTATAGGCAATTTATTTAAAAAATGACATCATAGTGTCCTCTACCATCAATAATGCCACCACGTTGCTCTGCATACATAATGAGAAACCTCCGACTGACCAATTTCTCAGATGGAGTAAATAAAATACGCTGTAATATATGTCAGAGTTTTTATACAGGACAGACGGGTAGGGCATTTAAGACCAAGTTTCGTGAGCACGGCCCAACAAACTCGGTGATGATTCCTGTAAGTCATTTTTTGCAGAGAATTCAAAACAGAGAAACACACACGTCCTCCTCCATCCTTGCGCAGCATGGAAATTTTAGACACAGCTGACAAGGACTACAAAATGAACCTCTTAGAAGGATTTGTAATATACATTCTCAGCAAAATACAAAAGATTTGTTGAATGATCAGCTTGCAGTAAAGAACAGACACTATTTTGGTTGTATGACTTACATGAAAATTAGCCCATTCCTATAATATATTAGAACTATACGTCATGTTTTTCTTCAAGGGCAGTATAAACAACTTCTTCACATACCTTTGTTGTTGTTGTTGTTGTGATCTTCAATCCTGAGACTGGTTTGATGCAGCTCTCCATGCTACTCTATCCTGTGCAAGCTTCTTCATCTCCCAGTACCTACTGCAACCTACATCCTTCTGAATCTGCTTAGTGTATTCATTTCTTGGTCTCCCTCTACGATTTTTACCCTCCACGCTGCCCTCCACTGCTAAATTTGTGATCCATTGATGCCTCAAAACATGTCCTACCAACCGATCCCTTCTTGTAGTCAAGTTGTGCCACAAACTTCTCTTCTCCCCAATCCTATTCAGTACCTCCTCATTAGTTATGTGATCTACCCATCTAATCTTCAGCATTCTTTTGTAGCACCACATTTCGAAAGCTTCTATTCTCTTCTTGTCTAAACTATTTATCATCCATGTTTCACATCCCTACATGGCTACACTCCATACAAATCCTTTCAGAAACGAATTCCTGACATTTAAATATATACTCGATGTTAACAAATTTCTCTTCTTCAGAAACGCTTTCCTTGCCATCGCCAGTCTACATTTTATATCCTCCCTACTTCGACCATCATCAGTTATTTTACTCCCTAAATAGCAAAACTCCTTTACTACTTTAAGTGTCTCATTTCCTAATCTAATCCCCTCAGCATCACCCGATTTAATTTGACTACATTCCATTATCCTCGTTTTGCTTTTGTTGATGTTCATCTTATATCCTCCTTTCAAGACACTATCCATTCCGTTCAACTGCTCTTCCAAGTCCTTTGCTGTCTCTGACAGAATTACAATGTCATCGGCGAACCTCAAAGTTTTTACTTCTTCTCCATGAATTTTAATACCTACTCCGAATTTTTCTTTTGTTTCCTTTACTGCTTGCTCAATATACAGATTGAGTAACATCGGGGAGAGGCTACAACCCTGTCTCACTCCTTTCCCAACCACTGCTTCCCTTTCATGCCCCTCGACTCTTATGATGGCCATCTGGTTTATGTACAAATTGTAAATAGCCTTTCACGCCCTGTATTTTACCCCTGCCACCATCAGAATTTGAAAGAGAGTATTCCAGTTAACGTTGTCAAAAGCTTTCTCTAAGTCTACAAATGCTAGAAACGTAGGTTTGCCTTTTCTTAATCTTTCTTCTAAGATAAGTCGTAAGGTTAGTATTGCCTCACGTGTTCCAACATTTCTACGGAATCCAAACTGATCTTCCCCGAGGTCCGCTTCTACCAGTTTTTCCATTCGTCCGTAAAGAATTCGCGTTAGTATTTTGCAGCTGTGACTTATTAAACTGATAGTTCGGTAATTTTCACATCTGTCAACACCTGCTTTCTTTGGGATTGGAATTATTACATTCTTCTTGAAGTCTGTGGGTATTTCGCATGTCTCATACATCTTGCTCATCAGATGGTAGAGTTTTGTCAAGACTGGCTCTCCCAAGGCCATCAGTAGTTCTAATGGAATGTTGTCTACTCCCGGGGCCTTGTTTCGACTCAGGTCTTTCAGTGCTCTGTCAAACTCTTCATGCATATCTTATCTCCCATTTCATCTTCATCTACATCCTCTTCCATTTCCATAATATTGTCCTCAAGTACATCGCCCTTGTATAAACCCTCTATATACTCCTTCCACCTTTCTGCCTTCCCTTCTTTGCTTAGAACTGGGTTGCCATCTGAGCTCTTGATATTCATACAAGTGGTTCTCTTCTCTCCAAAGGTCTCTTTAATTTTCCTGTGGGCAATATCTATCTTACCCCTAGTCCTCTAGCCATCCCTGTTTAGCCATTTTGCACTTCCTGTCGATCTCATTTTTGAGACGTTTGTATTCCTTTTTGCCTGCTTCATTTACTGCATTTTTATATTTTCTCCTTTCATCAATTAAATTCAATATTTCTTCTGTTACCCAAGGATTTCTATTAGCCCTCGTCTTTTTACCTACTTGATCCTCTGCTGCCTTCACTACTTCATCCCTCAGAGCTACCCATTCTTCTTCTACTGTATTTCTTTCCCCCATTCCTGTCAATTGTTCCCTTATGCTCTCCCTGAAACTCTCTACAACCTCTGGTTCTTTCAGTTTATCCAGGTCCCATCTCCTTAAATTCCCACCTTTTTGCAGTTTCTTCAGTTTCAATCTGCAGTTCATAACCAATAGATTGTGGTCAGAATCCACATCTGCCCCTGGAAATGTCTTACAATTTAAAACCTGGTTCCTAAATCTCTGTCTTACCATTATATAATCTATCTGATACCTTTTAGTATCTCCAGGATTCTTCCAGGTATACAACCTTCTTTTATGATTCTTGAACCAAGTGTTAGCTATGATTAAGTTGTGCTCTGTGCAAAATTCTACAAGGCGGCTTCCTCTTTCATTTCTTCCCCCCAATCCATATTCACCTACTATGTTTCCTTCTCTCCCTTTTCCTACTGACGAATTCCAGTCACCCATGACTATTAAATTTTCGTCTCCCTTCACTACCTGAATAATTTCTTTTATCTCGTCATACATTTCATCAATTTCTTCATCATCTGCAGAGCTAGTTGGCATATAAACTTGTACTACTGTAGTAGGCATGGGTTTTGTGTCTATCTTGGCCACAATAATGCGTTCACTATGCTGTTTGTAGTAGCTAAACCGCACTCCTATTTTTTTATTCATTATTAAACCTACTCCTGCATTACCCCTATTTGATTTTGTATTTATAACCCTGTAATCACCTGACCAAAAGTCTTGTTCCTCCTGCCACCGAACTTCACTAATTCCCACTATATCTAACTTTAACCTATCCATTTCCCTTTTTAAATTCTCTAACCTACCTGCCCGATTAAGGGGTCTGACATTCCACGCTCCGATCCGTAGAATGCCAGTTTTCTTTCTCCTGATAACGACGTCCTCTTGAGTAGTCCCCGCCCGGAGATCCGAATGGGGGACTATTTTACCTCCGGAATATTTTACCCAAGAGGACGCCATCATCATTTAATCATACAGTAAAGCTGCATGTCCTCGTGAAAAATTACGGCTGTAGTTTCCCCTTGCTTTCAGCCGTTCGCAGTACCAGCACAGCAAGGCAGTTTTGGTTAATGTTACAAGGCCAGATCAGTCAATCATCCAGACTGTTGCCCCTGCAACTACTGAAAAGGCTGCTGCCCCTCTTCAGGAACCACATGTTTGTCTGGCCTCTCAACAGATACCCCTCCGTTATGGTTGCACCTACGGTACGGCCATCTGTATCGCTGAGGCACGCAAGCCTCCCCACCAACGGCAAGGTCCATGGTTCATGGGGGGGGGGGGGATACCTTTGTTATATTTTTTATTTATGGTTTTATATATGTTCCTCGCTGGTAGCAAAACAGATACATATATGTCATTCCGTTACTGTAAATTGTCACTCAGTGTTTGAAACAATCACTTACAATATGTACGTACCATGACATTATGCTCCTACAAAGAAGACACTGATGTTTGCTAAACCAATACTAAGTAAGTTTGTGTACTGTAGTTTTCATATTTCACATAAATGAACAGCCAGGGTCAAAAGATTTATAATATCGCTAATTTTGTAGGCTTCCGAAGATGATGAATTAATTTGTCGAAACCAGCAAAGCATAATAAAATTTATTTGCAGCTGTGACTGAATTTTATCCTGGAAAAATAATACCACAGTTACTGAAAATGTCCCTCTCCGGTAGCTGAGTGGTCAGCGCGGCAGAATGTCAATCCTAAGGGCCTGAGTTCGATTGCCGGCTGGGTCGGAGATTTTCTCCTCTCACGGTCTGGGTGTTGTGCTGTCCTAATCATCATCATTTCATCCCTATCGACGCGCAAGTCGCCGAAGTGGCGTCAAATTGAAAGACTTGCACCGGCGTACGGTCTACCCGACGGGGGCCCTAGTCACACGACATTTACATTTAGTTACTGAGGATTACAGCCATGAATAAAATAAGAAAGGGTGTTATTAATACTTACAATGATAAACAGCGCTATTCAATGAAAATGAGAAACTGCTGTATTAACTTCCTTAGATCTGAAAAAAGTATAATACTTGTCTTTGGCTGGAGATGCTTGAATGCTTCTTAAAGTTAAAGCAATCGGACAAATGTGTCAATAGACATATAGATAGTACTCGAAACTGTAATTAGATGGAATATCCTTTAAGGGGAGCCGGAGGTGGTCAAATCCAAAAAATTACGATTTTTTTTTTTGCTACCGAAAATTAATTGGAACATTCCTCTTTAATGTAAACTTTGAATTATTGTTCTACTCGCCCTAGAAGTGGAGTTATTACCATTTTCCCCCACGCCTGCAGAGAAGATGGGCGGCCGCTGAATGCATCTAACATCCACTCGTGACTTCCTGGCGAACTGCTTGGGATTTTCTCGGCCTGTTACGCATACAGCGCCTTATGTTACGCATACAGCGAGTGTGCGAGGGTTGGCTACATTGTTTTCTGTGACAAATGAAGCGCTAAGAGGGCGGAACATCGTCTCTTTGCTGTTTACCGTTTCTTATTAGTTCAGTGTTGCGCCTGTTGTTGGTAGTATTATACTTCTTGTGTAAAGCGTTGTTCTGGTTACGATGCCACGTTTTAGTAACCGTGTATATAAGAAGAGGAAGAACGTAGGGAAAAGAAAATTAACACTAATACCAAGTTGCGATACTACAATTACTGAAACAGTGCGTTCTTCTGCTAAGCAACACATGGCTGGCCATAGCCCTGTGACATCTTCTAGCAAATACTACCTTGTGGATGGTGACTCCAAAGGTTTCAAGACTATAGAGGAACTGAAACCATATGGAAATGAATTTGTAGTTGAAAAGTTGGAATGCATTGGGCATGTGCAAAAGCGTATGGGTGCACGGCTTCGAAGGCTCAAACAAACTTTGGGTTCAAGTAAGCTCAGTGATGGAAAGACAATAGGAGGGAGAGGCAGGCTTACTGATGAGGTGATTGAACGTCTACAGAGATACTATGGGTATGCTATAAGGCAAAATACTAGTAATGTTAGTGACATGCGAAAAGCAGTGTGGGCATTGTTCCTTCATACTGCCTCTTCCAATGAATACCCTCAACACAGCCTGTGCCCAAAAGATTCCTGGTGCAAATATAATGCAAAAAAAGGACTATGATCACAAATATGGTTTGCCAGCAGCTGTGATAAATGCAATAAAACCAATTTTTCATGACTTAGCACAGCCAGAATTGTTACACAAATGTCTACACGGAAAGACGCAGAATCCTAATGAGAGCGTAAACAATTTGATTTGGAAAGTGATTCCTAAAAGGGTGTTTGTAAGCATAAAAACACTGCACTTTGGCATTTATGATGCAATAGCAACCTACAACCAAGGGAACAGTGTGAAGTGTGAAGTTCTGAAGGCATTAGGATTTACAGCTGGGGTGAACACTGTACGAGCACTAAGAAATATTGACAGAGAAAGGATAAGGGGAGCAGAAAGAAGAGAAAGGCATATGAAGTATGATGGAACAACAGGCCAGAAAAGAAGACAGAAGAGGAAGCTTTTGGAGGATGAAGAAGACCCTGATAATCCATACTATAGTGCAGGAATGTATTGAGAAACTTTGATAGCCATTTCCCGTAAATTAGAATTTTTCGAGTATAAGGAACATTTTCTCAAAATCCACTCAAGCTACAGAGGTGAAATTTTTATACAGCACTCCTAGTGGTCAAACTTACATTGTAACACAGCCATTTGGCAATATGTTCAGTAGTTTCATTTCAGTTTAATTATAAAGCAATTATTTGTAAAAAAATTTAGGTCATTAATAAAAAAAATAATTGGAAGGAAACTAGAAAAGATACTCCAAAACCTCTCTGCCATAACTGCAATACTAAACCACTCTATATGTAAAAAAAAAAATTCAAATTTTTCTATTTGGTAGTTTATTCATAAATGTTCCTCAAACTTAGTGATTTTAACATGGGCAGCATAGGCACCTCCGGCTCCCCTTAAATAAACCAACCACTTTATTCAGAATGATTGACGACATGTCACCTACAAAATAAATACTTATCTCTACGAAACTTCGTTGTACACTTACTTTAGCATGTGCTTCACTGTTTACCATCGACTGCAAGGGATATTTGCAACCGTCTTTCGAGAGACAGATGATACGCCATTGCATTCTGTAGCGATTCGACGGCGCATTGTCTGGCATCGTTGGGACTCCATGATAGACTACATCTTTCATTGCTCCCCTTAGAAAGAAGTCAAAGGAATCATGGGACCTGGCTGGCCGTAGTACTACAGCAATCTGTCCTATCCAGTAATCAGGAAACTTTTCGTTCAGTGTTTGCGTTGCAACACGGGGAGAGTGAGCTGGGCAGCTGTCGTGTTGGGACCACACAAGCTGCCGCTCACTCAGTGGTACCTCGTCTAGAAGAACGGGTAGGAATTTCGGAAAAAAATGCTTGCATACGTATATCTATTTAACACCCCTGCGATGAAGTAATATTCTGCAATGGGATTTCCCATGATGCCGTACCATACGTTTACGCTCCACGGTCGTTGGTGTTGTAACTGACGAAGCCAGCGCGTATTCTCAGCTGCCCAGTAGTGCATGTTACGTAAATTTATAATACCGTGGTTCGTAAACGTTGCTCCATCAGTAAAGAGCACACGCTGGGAAAACGTAGTGTCGTCTCCCAGGCGCTGTAGAGCGAACCGACAAAATTCAATACGACGTTGTAAATCACGTTCTCAGAGTGCCTGATGTAGTGACAGATGATAAGGATGGGGTTTACGTCGATGGAAGATGCGAATGACACTCGTCTGGCTGATCCCAGATGCCCTGGCGATACGTCTCGTACCGCCGTGCCGATTGATAAACACTGTAGCCAGAACAGCTTTTTCATGTGCTCTGTCAGCCGCAGTCTTCGTCCTCGTCCTCCGTTTGACGTTGAAGATGCCTGTTCGCACTAGTGATCTAATAATTCCTGCAAGCGCCTGGCGCGACGGACAGCGACGATTAGGATACACCTCCATTTACAGCAGTACCGTTTCGACGGCATTTCTTTGACATTCGCTGTAGGTGATTAGCACGTCTAACTTCTCATCATACGTGTACCTCTCCGCAGGGAAGCAATGCTGAAGCAAAAAATAACCTGCCTGTAGACGCAATTCCTGCTGATTCTGCAGTGCAGAGCAGTAAACTGCTGAAAGGCTTGACGCAGCGAGGTAGCCTGGCCGAGCATGTTTACAAAGCAACAACCGATTCCGGGCGACCTGCCTTCAAATTTTAGAATATTTTTCGGATTCTTTTGCGAAGAGTGTCGACGTCAAAATTAACGAGCGTTATATCACTGTACTCGTCTTCTCGTGTGCTTTCAGCTGCCGTCAAAAGAAGGAATCACTATATTTTTAAAAGATCACACTTGCTACAATATCTTGATCGATATAAGAGTGAAGACTCTGTAGCACATAACAAGACTACATGCCCCTTAGCGTACTATCATTTGCCGAAAACCTCAATTACATATCTGAAACTCTTTACGAAATGAAGGATGTGTTACTAATTCACATTGTAGAATTATTAGTACAGGATGAAAAGAATGATCGGTGAAGACGGACATTGACAATTGTTACAACTGAAGATAGATGCTATTTTGAAAGTATTACATTCAGGATCGCGTGCAGAATCTGACTGCTGCTATCTTCGGTATAATAACGGTCTCCAGAATCTCTAGCAATGAAACTTTTTCATTTTCATTCCATTATTTGCTATGGTATCATATTTTGTATAGCTCTGGGCATTCACAGTTCACTTTTTAATCGAAAAATGGCGATCAGTAGGCTCTGTCTAGTCGTATCGCGAAGGTTGTGCATGTCATTGATTGGCTGATTGGGAGTTACGGTGCTAAACAGCGAGGTCATTAGTGCCGCATGGGACAGTCCGTCTGGATTTACTGACAGCTATAAATCTGACAGGTTGTTTTTCAAGCGTCTCGGAATTCTAGCGCTCCCATTTCCACTTGCACATATACAGGAGATAGGCAAAATAATGTGAATAGTGGTAGCAATGGGATGGTTGTGTTTGATGGTCAGCAATGCAGATAAGGCACGTGTCGCGCTGAACTGTGCGTGTTTAGTACGGACTAGACATCAGTGCAGGTTGTTTACGAGTAGTGCACACTTCGTATTTGCATTCAGAGACCGAGGTAGACGTGCAATGAAAGAACTAACAGAGTTCCAAAGACGGCAGACTGTGGAGCTCAGATTAGCTGGAGCATCAGTAACAAAGACAGCCAACTTACTGAATGTTTCAAGAGCAACTGTTTCAACAGTCATGACAGCCTACACAAAATATGGAAAGACATCATCGTGTAAACGTAATAGTGGGCGCAAATCAAAACTAAATGACAGAGATCGTCGTACGCTAACACGAATTGTGTCGAAACAACACAAAACTACGGCGGCTAAAGTGACTGTAGAGCTCGATCGCCATCTTGGAGACCCCGTATCTATCGACACTGTCCGCCGAGAACTCAATAAAGCGAATACTCAACGACGACCTTCTATACCGAAACCATTAGCGATGACAACCAACGCAAAGAAGTGTAAAACATGGTGTCAGGAGCATAAATCCTAGATGGCTGACAGTGGAAACATGTCATATGGTCCGACGAGTCAACTTTTTCGTTATTTCCACATCGGGCCGGATTTACGTCTGGAGAACGCCAAAATAAGCCTACAATCCTGATTGCTTGATTCCAACTGTTAAGCATGAAGGTGGAAGTGTGATGGTGTGGGCAGCCATATCATGGTTGTCCGCTGGTCCCATCATTACTCTCAAAAGCCGTGTCACAGCCTACTGACCATTTTAGGTGATCAGGTGCACCCCATGATTCAGAAGTTGTTCCCCAACGATAATGTACCCATTCACACAGCCAGGATAGTGCAATGACGGTTTGAGGAACATGCAACTGAACTGCAGCGTCTTCCCTGGCCAGCACGGTCCCCTTATTTGAACATTATCGAATCCTTGTGGGCAGTATTGGGGCGCAGACTCCGGAGCAGATTTCCGCCTCCCTCGTCACTGCAGGAGCTAGAAGAGGTTCTGATCGAAGAGTACCGTAACAATCCACTGGAGACTATGCAATCATTATACGCCAGTATTCCAAGAAGAATCGCAGCTTTATTACGGGCAAATGGGGGTCCGATCCCTTATTAATAAACCATTCCCAAGTAATCATACAATGTAGGCTTTCACGGCCGGTGTTGTCTTCAGTTAAAACTTCCGGGCTGAGAGGCCGTGGTCGATGTATAAAATTTCCACCTGACGTTTCGTCTCCATCTGCGGGAGACATCTTCTGAGGTCGTCCGGGTACTGCCACTGAGGCTGCTGGTACTCTCGCATTTATAGAGCGCATAGATGGCACCACCATTCGTCACGTGATGCCGACGGTATGCCTATCTTTGGAAGGCGTCATCATTCTCGATTAAGAGTAATCGATTGTCATTCTGCTGGCGCAACGTCGACATCCATATTTTGTCCAAATTTTATACATCGACCACGGCCTCTCAGCCCGGAAGTTTTAACTGAAGACATTCCCAAGTAAGTACAGGTGTTCACATTATTTTGCTTATCCCCTGTACCTCTTCATGGGATTTGTGACTAATAGTGTTGTGTCGTTCAAGAGAAACTGTAGCATTCACTGAGCCAACGTTAGACTGACAACATCGTGGGTAAACATTTGTTTAAAGATTGCTCATTTCTTTGCAGTGTGCTGCAGTACTTTAGAGACTTTTGCTGAAAGTGTGTCTTTTATGTGGGTATAGTGTTGCAAATCTTTTATTTTTATGTTTTTAGGGTTCCGTACCTCAGTCGGTAAAAGAGGAATCCATATAGGAACACTTCGCTGTCCGGCTGGCTGTCACATACTAAGGTCTGCAGTTCCTTGGTGGTATGCAACATATAAGCTTCTAAGTCAGTACTGTCAAAATATGCGGCCATTCATGTCACATATTTTGATACTTGCTAACTCACTCATCAAAACCAAGGGCACTTCCCGCTGACGTAGAATCATAAAACTTGCCAAGAAGCAAGGTTTCACAGTACAAGTAAAAAAATCCGAAAATTGTTAATTTGCAATTACATCTCATAAAAATATTTTTTGACATTTGTTGTTCGTCTGTCCGTCTGTTAAACCCCTGATTCTCAGGAACGTGTATAGCTATCAAGTTGAAATTTGTGTCTAATATTAATATCTATGGTCTCCCGGCAGAGTAAAACATTTTAAGCTTTTAAGTCAATGCAGTTAAATGTATGCAGTTAAATGTATGTCCCATATTATCATACTCGTACACTCCGTCATCAAAAGATATAGCTGGACTATGTATATACATAATGGGCGTGATGGTGTATCGGTAAATCGCCTGCAAACGGAGAAGTCATGAGAGTCTTGGTCGGACCACGGATTGTTTTCAGTCTTCGTTGTAACCTAGCTATCACCACTCATCGATGTGATAAATCGCCAACAACAGCACGTGGTTCGGATTCCATGTTAAATTGTAGGTTGCCTTTTCAAAAAATGGTTCAAATGGTTCTGAGCACTATGGGACTCAACTGCTGAGGTCATTAGTCCCCTAGAACTTAGAACTAGTTAAACCTAACTAACCTAAGGACATCACAAACATCCATGCCCGAGGCAGGATTCGAACCTGCGACCGTAGCGGTCTTGCGGTTCCAGACTGCAGCGCCTTTAACCGCACGGCCACTTCGGTCGGCGTATGTTGCCTTTTCCCGATTGGATAACTGGCGTAGGTTAAACACACGCAAGTCCCCGAAGTGGCATCCAACAGTTGACTTGCGCACTAAGCCACAAGAAATTATTATTTCCTGCATACATAATTAAGTTTGTACGGAACTCTCAGGCTGCGACATGTACTCGCGCTTTTTCGTATTTTTTAAATATTTTATCAGCTATTTGTGCTTAATCTGGAGCCTCGATTCATGATGGAATAGCTTTGGCTCAAGTCGTTCCCTGGAAACAGAGAGTAATAATAATATATCATTAGGCTGTCCTTCTGAAATCAGATGAATCGTTCGGAAAAAGATCGTATTTTATAGAAAATTGGGAACTGAACTCGATGGGCGTGTCGTAACTTTAATTATGTGGTAAACATATTAGGTAGTCATATAACTGGCGCAACAAAAATTAATAACTACTGATGTATCAGGCAAGTCAGTGTCTTTCTCAAGCAGAATTTACGGATTAATACCCGCACTGATGTGCTCCTACATTTCCTTCCTAGCACGAAAATAACGGCTAATAGTAAACAGTTACCAAACTCTTTACGTGGTTGAATGTACCTGGTTTCGGAATCTCACCTGAAACTACTTTGTCGAGGTACGGCATCTCCGAGATGGCCTCGTATGTCAGCTGCCCATCGTTCTTCTTCATCGTGGCGTCCACCTCCTCTTGTAGACGTTTCTGCACGTCTGGGTTGAGGGCCAGCTCGTACAGCGCGAAGCTCATCGTGGTCGACGATGTCTCGAAGCCCGCCAGGAAGAACACGAACGCTTGGGCTGCCACGTCATCCATCGACAACTCTGGGGGGAAAGAAAAGAAAATGGTTCGTCAGTCAGAACACAACAGTTGTTCAGCAGCGCGAGGGCAGCTAAAGGGGGTGAACCGCATTTCCACCGATAAAATATATGAGGTTGTCCTGGTATATTTTTTAAGTGTTTTGGTGTTGTCCGTTGTTTCATTAGAATGTAGCTGCATTTCGTTTAATTATTACCCCCCCCCCCCACACACACACACACACCACCTATTTATTTTTGCAAGTAATAGGTGCCTGTAAAGTAACAAGTTATTATATAAGGGCTGTAGAAGTTATCGATGGAATCGTAATGGAAATAGTGTTTACATATAGGTCTGGATTTCTGTAGTCACGGCACGGGTACGCGCCAGCTGGCACCAAGGTCATATTGCCATACTTGCAAAAATACAGCTGCAGACAACTGGCTGTAATGCCTGACTTGCGCTCCACGCTCGGCATTTGTTCCATTTACCTCGCTCCCTTGTCTTCCACTTCTTCCCTTCGGCGAACGCCTGTTTCTTACATTTTCTGCAGTAGAAACGGTTGCCGCAAAAGGAGCTGCACACAGCAACTGAAAAGCTGGCGGATCGTCTGGCTGTTCAACAGCGAGCACGGATCTGCACGCTATGAAGTGTAGAATACTATCGTCCTGGTGCACAGATGGTGACGTACTGTGAGCGCAGATTGATTGCCACAGTTCGTTTACAGACAATAAACAATTGTCACATTAATAGACAATGAAGAATTGCCACAGAAAGTTAATGACCACAAGCTCGATGAAAGGTACAAGAGAAACTGGTCGTCCATCATCGTCTCGACCTGATGATAAAGTGGCGTCTGTGCAGGAAATGTATGTTAGCAGCCCTTCGAAATCAACACATCTGGCAGCACGTGAAAGTAGACTGACAAGGCACGTGGTGTGTGAGACATTGCATAAAAACTGAATTATCGGACGTGGAAACCTCATAACATTCTGCAGCTAACACCGGATGAGTGATCGCAGAAGGGACTATGGGGAGTGAATGTTGGGTTGAGTGATTAGGCCGTATTTATATCGGAGAGTTTCTCAATCAACACAAATGCCATTAGTGGGCGAAACAGCCTTGAGTTGTTACGGCGGAGAAGATGCAGTCTACCGGAAAGTGTGGAATGTACGCCACAAATCTTATTGGGTCATTATCTTGTGCGGTACAGTTACCGCAGAATGCCACCTGAAGATGATTGGAAATTATGCTTGGCCCATAATAGCTGCGTGAGATAACATGGAAGACACAGACAGTAAGACGCACTACCGCACTTTGTAAATGTAGTGTGTGCGTGGTTGGATGAGAAGTTTCCAGAACGTTGGCTGAGAAGACGCGGAAATCATGAGTGAACTGCACTAAGTCCATACTTACACCATGTGACTTCTTTTTATGGGGCTGCGCAAAATGTGAGGTGTACCGGACGAACCTCGCGCACAATAAGAACTGAAACCATGGATTCTGGATGCTCTCAGCAACACCTCACGCGACTTCCACAAAAGGAATGTGGATCCCATGCCCAACCGCTTGAGATGATTGGTCTACGTCACAGCCGCCTACATTGAATTTTAAAGTGTGCATCTACATTCTTAACAATGTAGGCATGATATTAATTTCAATAAATTAGCTAGTTAGTTAGTTACATGTCCCATAGATCACTTCAGCCATTGTGCTGTCGGAATGACGTGGAACGAGTCAGTTTACAGGATGTGTGCACATGATTGGTCTTAAAACTGATAAATACATTATTGTATTTTAGTCTTGCTCATGCAATTACACTTAATATTTTTTTACTGTTTACTAGTTTTTAATTATAAATTCATCAATGGAATATATAGAGGGACTTGTCCAGAAGAAATGATTTTAAATTAAGTTCGGAACTTGCTTCGCTAACTGTCAGACATTTCTCAAATTGTGATGGATTATTTATGACGAATTTCATTGACGAATATACAGGGTGGTCCATTGATAGTGATCGGGCCAAATATCTCATGAAATAAGCATCAAACGAAAAAATTACAAAGAACGAAACTCGTCTAGCTTGAAGTGGGAACCAGATGGCGCTATGGTCGGCCCGCTAGATGGCGCTGCCATAGGCCAGACGGATATCAACTACGTTTTTGTAAATAGGAACCCCCATTTTTATTACATATTCGTGTAGTACGTAAAGAAATATGAATGTTTTAGTTGGACCACTTTTTTCGCTTTGTGATAGATGGTGCTGTAATAAGTATAAGTACGTGGTATCACGTAACTTTCCGCCAGTGCGGACGGTATTTGCTTCATGATACATTACCCGTGTTAAAATGGACCGTTTACCACTTGCGGAAAAGGTCGATATCGTGTTAATGTATGGTTATTGTGATCAAAATGCCCAACGGCCGTATGCTATGTATGCTGCTCGGTATCCTGGACGACATCATCCAAGTGTCCGGACCGTTCAGATGGATAGTTACGTTATTTAATGAAACAGGAAGTGTTCAGCCACATGTGAAACGTCAACCAACAAATGATGATGCCCAAGTAGGTGTTTTAGCTGCTGTCGTGGCTAATCCACACAACAGTAGCAGACCAATTGCGCAAGAATCGGGAATCTCAAAAACGTCGGTGTTGAGAATGCCACAACAACATCGATTGCACTCGTACCATATTTCTATGCACAAGGAATTGCATGGCGACGACTTTAAACGTCGTGTACAGTTCTTCCACTGGGCACAAGAGAAATTATGGGACGATGACAGATTTTTTGCACGCGTTCTATTTAGCGACGAAGCGTCATTCACCAACAGCGGTAACGTAAACCGGCATAATATGCACTATTGGGCAACGGAAAATCCACGATGCCTGCGACATGTGGAACATCAGCGACCTTGGCGGGTTAATGTATGGTGCGGCATTATGGGAGGAAGGATAACTGGCTCCCATTTTATCGATGGCAATCTAAATGGTGCAATGTATGCTGATTTCCTACGAAATGTTCTACCGATGTTACTACAAGATGTTTCACTGCGTGACAGAATGGCGATGTACTTCCAACATGATGGATGTCCGGCACATAGCTCGCGTGCGGTTGAAGTGGTATTGAATAGCATATTTCATGATAGGTGGATTAGTCGTCGAAGGTCCATACCATGGCCCGCACGTTCACCGGTCTGACGTCCTCGGATTTCTTTCTGTGGGGAAAGTTGAAGGATATTTGCTATCGTGATCCACCGAGAACGCCTGACATGCGTCAGCGCATTGTCAATGCATGTTCGAACATTACGGAAGGCGAACTACTCGCTGTTGAGAGGAATGTCGTTACACGTATTGCCAAATGCATTGAGGTTGACGTATATCATTCTGGGCATTCATTGCATTAATGTGGCATTTACAGGTAATCACGCTGTAACAGCATTCGTTCTCAGAAATGATAAGTTCACAAAGGTACATGTATCACATCGGAACAACCGAAATAAAATGTTGAAACGTACCTACGTTCTGTATTTTAATTTAAAAAACCTACCTGTTACCTACTGTTCGTCTAAAATTGTGAGCCATGTGTTTGTGACCATTACAGCGCCATCTATCACAAAGTGAAAAAAGTAGTCCAACTAAAACATTCGTATTTATTTACGTACTACAGGAATATGTAATAAAAAATGGGGGTTCCCATTTAAAAAACGCAGTTGATATTCGTTTGACCTATGGCAGCGCCATGTAGCGGGCCAACCATAGCGCCATCTGGTTCCCCCTTCAAGCTAGACAAGTTTCGTTCTATGTAGATTTTTCGTTTGACGCTTATTTCGTGAGATATTTGGCCCGATCACGATCAATGGACCACCCTGTATGTACTGTGATGTAGTTAAAATGCCCAGCTCTTTGAAGACATACCCACACGACGTACGTGGGTGAACAACACTCATTATTCTTACTGCTCGTTTTTGTGCAAATTAAACTTTCTTTCTAAGTGATGCGTTACATCAGAAGATGATTACGTACGATATTATTGAGTAGAAATATGCGAAATATGTCAGGAGTTTGATATGTTTGATTGCAAGATTAGCAGTTCTAGGAAGCGTAAAAGTAGCTTAACTTAATTGTCGAGAAGCATGGGAACATACTTCTTCCAGTTCAAGTTTTCATCGATATGTACACCCAAAACTTTTGGAGCATTCTACCTTATTTAGTAACTCCTACTCATATGCTACATCATCAACTACTTGTATGGCTCTACTTGTTGCACAGAACTGAATGTAATGTGTGTGTGTGTGTGTGTGTGTGTGTGTGTGTGTGTGTGTGTGTGTGTGTGTGTGTTTTCAAAAATTAGGGAGAGTACATTTATAGAGAGCCACTTAATAATTCTTTGGGAAACATCATTTACCAACTGTTGCTTTCTGTTTAATGGGGTCTATTTTAACACTAGTATTGTCTGAAAAAAGTACCAATTACGCTTGTTGAATGTTAAGTGGAAGATCATTCACATATATGAGGAATATTGAATCCTGTGAGACTCCCTTTGTATTTTTTTTTCTACAGTCGCTACAATTTCCTACCTTTCCATCATTGTCTGAATTATTCAGCGCAACCTTCTGCATTCTGTTTGTTAATCATAATTCAAACCAGCTGTTAGCGTTGAAGTAGTGGAATTTATACGCCTTTTCTCAATATCTAATTACTTTCAGACACACCGTATATTGCACCGAGGATGTCTGAACTACAGTGCAAATTTCGACGCTCTTGTCTGTAAACAAACTTATTCCATTCACTCACAGTACTACGTTATTTTCTGTTAAAACACCAGTGTTCATTTTTCTCTTCGCCACGAAACTTTAATACTTTACTGTTCGGTTCTGTCTCAGATTTGTTTTTCCATTATCGTTATTTATTAGAGGTGATACACAGCAGCAGGGATAGGTCTGCTGACAAAGAATAGGACAATATGCACTTCACGCATGGAGCCCCTGAATGCAATGTAGAGCAGCCTGACCGCGCTATGCTGAGCTATTACCGTAGCGACAGCAACAGCATCATAGTATTGCAGTCTGCAAGAAAATCTATGGTGCGTCGCAGTACACTTCTCCGTGATCAAGGTCGTCTGTAAAGATCTGAGAAGGAACCGAATGTAAATCACTCTCCAGCTGCAACAATAAGAGAAGTTCTCAGTCTTGCACTACCGATTTCGGAAGATTGCCTTCCAGTTTCAAATAACACGCAACTCTGACAACAATGGTGCGAATGTGTTATAAAAAAAAAAAATCAGACAAAGACTGACAGCTTCCGAAATTTAAAGACGACATAATCGAATGTATATGTAGTTCAATAATATTCTGAAATATCTTTTCCGTTGTATTTTGTTTAAGAACAAATGCTGGCGCGACAGCATTTGTTCAGCTCGGTACTTCGACGATCTGACGTGACAGTTGGACAGAAAGTGGCGGGATATCTCTCAGGAGGACATCCTACAACTCTGTCAGTCAATACCAAAGGCCAGATGTGGACCAACACGTTATTGAATTGCTCAGTTCGTGAAGGTCTTGAATAAATCAAGGTCTTGAATAAATCACCAGTTTTTCTGAAATAGCTACCATAAGTTTGTCTGTACGTATACGTCACATCTAACAATTCGTCCCATTCGGATTATTCCTTCGTGGTGCGAAATTTTTCTCCCCTCAGAATGTATTACAAAAAGTTCATGTAAGAATGGGTTCGAAAATCCTTCGTTAGGGAACTATGAAAATATTTGTTATTGATGACACAAAAATCATAAATTAACTAAGCAAATTTACAGTTACAAACATTGCCCGAGGTGACCACCTCCTGTATCCATACACCCCATGAGCCTGCGTTTCATACTTTCCAGTATGTCGTGGGAAACTCCTGGTGTTTTCCGCATTCGGTCAAATCCATTTCCGATACTCTCCCTCAGAATATCGACACTGGGTGCGGGAAGTGAATGCAGCAAGGATTTTACAAGGGTCACTCCAAAAGAAATGCACACTATTTTTTTTAATCCATCTTTTATTCTACATGTTTGAAAGTTTTACAGTGTGTAGATACATCCTTTAGGAACAATATTTTCATCTCTCCACATAATTTCCATCCCTCTCAACTGCCTTACGCCATCTAGGAACCAGTACCTGTATACCCACACAGTAAAATTCTGGACCAACCTGTTGGATCCACTGTTTTTCCACGAAGAGAGTCTTTCAGTTTCCCAAAGAGATGATAGTCACATGGAGCCAGGTCAGGACTGTAAGGCGGGTGTTTCAGTGTTGTCCATCCAAGTATTGTGATCGCTTCCATGGTGTTTTGACTGACCTGTGGCCGTGCATTGTCGTGCAACAGCAAAACATCCTGCTTTTGCCGATGTGGTCGAACACGACTCAGTCGAGCTTGAAGTTTCTTCAGTGTCGTCACATATGCATCAGAATTTATGGTGGTTCCACTTGGCATGATGTCCACAAGCAAGAGTCCTTCGGAATCGGAAAACACCGTAGCCATAACTTTTCCAGCAGAAGGTGTGGTTTTTTTTTTCCTTGGGTGACTTTGCATGATGCCACTCCATTGATTGCCTCTTCGTCTCTGGTGAAAAATGATGGAGCCATGTTTCATCACCTGTCACAATTCTTCCAAGAAATTCATATCCACCGTTCTCGTACTGTTCCAAAAGTTCGCTGCATACCGTTTTTCTTGTTTCTTTGTGAGCCACTGTCAACATCCTGGGAACCCACCTGGCACAAACATTTTTTAACGCCAAGACTTTCAGTATTCTGCAAATACTTCCTTCACCTATCCCAACGTAGCGTGACAATTCGTTCACTGTGATGGGTCTGTCAGCAGTCACCGTTTCGTTAACTCTCTGCACATTGTCTGGAGTGTGTGCAGTACGAGGCCTGCCGCTGCGAGGACAATCCTCAATACTCCCGTGCCCGCTTCCATCATGTAACCTGCTTGCCCACAGACTAACTGTACTGCGATCGACAGCAGCATCTCCATATACCTTTTTCAACCTCTTGTGGATGTTTCCCACTGTCAAGCTTTCACAGCAACAGGAATCCTATGACAGCACGTTGTTTCTGACGAACGTCAAGTGTAGCAGCCATCTTGAAGACATGCTGTGACGTCGCTGTTCACGGGAACAGGTTGAACTAAGCTTGGAAACAAGCAGGAAGGATGTATCTACACACTGTAAAACTTTCACACATGCAGAATGAACACTGTATTTTTACAAAAATAGTGTGCATTTCTTTTGGAGTGACCCTCGTATATGTCCGAGAAGAGGGGAAAAAATATCCACTGGATTCAAGTCTGGCGGTCGGGCAGGCCATGCTATGAATTCACCGCGACCAGTCCAGTCGTTTGGAAACTGTTGATCGAGATGCTAGCGAACTATCCGTGTAAAGTAGAGGAAGCATCATTGTGCATAAACCATATTCGCTGGTGGCGTCTCAAGTTACATCATGTAAATGGAGCAACTCGTGCCTATTTTTGTGATGTGTTGTCACGGAGATTACTCTATACACAGAAAAACTGCAATCAGTCGAAACAAAACGAGTGCCATGACCAACTGTAAACAAGAAAGCAAGTAAAAAAGCACATTCGAGGTAAATTACACGACCAGGAGTCGCTACAGGGAATTCCTTTCACATCTCCCTTAATGAAGGATTTTCGGATCCATGTTCATATGAACATTTCGTAATCTTTTGATGTCAAGAATAAATCCATAAAGTTTCTGACACATGTTTTTATACATTCAGTATAGACGAAAGGACATAATTATGAAAGAAACACACATAAGAAAAAGCAAGTAACTTCCAAAACAAAACATTCGCAATCAGAGTATGAGGCGACAGTGAAGCGGGTAAAACAAATGAAAACTCCACGTCTAGAGGGCCTACTAGCTAAACTATAAAAGATTATGTAGAACAAATTACATGAAAGATTTTCAAAATTGTGATATTTCTTAAGCGGCTCATATAATAACCCAGCTGAAAACGCATCGTGAGAGCAGATTCCGCTTTCATCATGAAAAATTATGACATGCGAACATGTTCGCGCTCTTTTTAACACAGAACATTCTAAATCGTGTTGCACACTCTCTCTTCGTATTCAAGCCTTCGTACTCAGCATCTGCCTGTCACTGTGTCTGACTTTCTCCTTTCTCTCCCACTGAAACTATTTCCTATCAGTCTCTCTGACTGACCCTGTCTTCATCTCTCTGTCTCTCTCTCTCTCTCTCTCTCTCTCTCTGTGTGTGTGTGTCTCTCTCCTCATCACTGTCTCCTTCTCTGCCACTTTCACTCTCTGTCCCAAGGCCATTTCTTTGTTCAATTCTTTTTCTCTCCCAGTGCCATTGTCTCTGTCTTTCTCGCTTACAGTCAGCGGTCTTTCTCTTCAAACATCATTGACTCTTCTCCAAGCATGTCCTTGGGGATGGTTTGCTCGGTGTTTTGACCCCGTAAACCGGAACACATTAACACGAGGGTACAGGATATGGGGGAAACTAGACAACTTTTGTCGTGTTAAATTTCGCTGGTCTGGAGGTAGGTGTCAAGTCCCCCCATGGTCGTGCATCGTCTCCACTCATATTTCATTTTCATTTCCGCTGTCACCTCTCTCTTTTGATCCCACTGCTACTATTTTAATCCATCTCTGTTTTTAATTTACTGCCAATCTGTCTCACACCACTACTGTCACCTCTCTCTTTTTCTCCCATTGGCACACTGTCTTTCTGCTATTCTCTTTCAGCACAAAAAACTGCGCATATGTTCACATCCCAAAATTTTTGTTGAGGAAGGTGGAATGAGGATTGCGGTAGTTGGTTCCCCACTTTTCTGTTAGAGTCTTTTAAAGAGTAATATGCTGGCCTTTTTGTGCTCAACAGGAGCATTTTTCAGCTGGTTCCCTTCTTTTCCCTATTACATAAAGGTGGGCTGCCTATATAAAACTATTTCTGGAGATCAATAAAGTTTTGACAGTTTATTTATATGCTCCAATATAAATATATACTTTGACACTCAGTGCACATAAATAAGATTAACACAAAATCGCCTCCCATCCAACGCAAGCTCACTTTACACTACTTGATTAAAAATGCACATCGTTATTAGGCTACCCCTACAGTGTACCAAAAAAATGCGGTGATTTATTTTCAACAACAGGGAATTTCGTATAACAATACAATTTTTTTAAATTAAAAATACAATAATTTCTAGGTCAAGACAGCCTTACACTTCAGGTCGGACATTACACGCATATTTTATGAGCATAAGTACGGTAACTTTGAACGTCTCGACCCTGGTAAAGGATAATGACACTGAAAAAAAATTCAACGTCTCTGAGAACACCACCTAAGGAACGTACGGAAAAAATTTCGACGATTTGCTGTAAATATAAATTACAGAAGTGAACATACCCGACAACTGGTACCTTCACTATCAAAAATCACGGTTTTTCAGGTGTATCTAGACAACGGTTAAAACATTTCGAAAACGGTAAAATGACACTTCTAGATAAAAGTCTAAATCATCTACTGTTAAAATTTGAACTATTTTCTATGGTTAGTCATTTAGGTAATTGCAGCTCACAGTGAAAAACGTCTAAAACCAAATTTCGCTGTTTTCTGCGTAAGTATGGTAACTTTAAACTACTGTCTCGGTAACGGATAATGATATCGAAACAAATTTCGATGTTCCCCGACAACGTTATCCTAGGATCGTGTAGCAAAAATTTCGACGATCTGCCAAAGACAGAAATTATAAAACTGACCATCTCCACAACTGGTGCTTTTGGTACCCAAGGAATCATGATTTTTCGGGGTTTTCTCAGGAAATGCCCATAAACAAATATTGATTTTCTAAACTGTTTAAGGACCACCATAGACCATCCACACTGTATAAGAACCAACTGTTTTGCTCAACTTGACTGGGCTGGAAGAAATGTGTAATGTTTAAAAATTTTGACCCTTAACTGTATGATAGCTACACTATGTCCGACAGGCATGCAAATGTTCGTAGGCCAAGGGCTATTCAAAACACTTGACCCTCTATCTCTATGATCAATAGGACCCGAAACATTAACCCCCTGAAAAATCATATTGCTGCGTGCGCCTTTTTGGAACATATTGGTACCGATGGACCGATAAATCATAGTAGGACGTTTCTTACTTTACGTGTTAAGCAAGATTCGATCACGGCTACGTCAGTGACTGTAGGTATCGAGTTTCCTGAACTTACTCCAGTTGTCCACATCCTTGGAGCTATCCATGAGGCCGTTGAGCTTATCGTCATCGACGAAGCCCCTGTTCTTGAGCTGTATCAGCAGATGCATGAAGTCGTTGCGTGTCACGTTGTTCTTCTCCCGGTACTCCACGGTCTCTCTCACCATGTTTCGGAAGAACTGCGACACTTCTTCCGTTCCACCAGCAACCCTGTGACCAAGAACGATTTCAATGTGTACTTAAAATTTGCCTACATATTAACAGGCTTCTCTTAGATAAATATAATCTGCGACCATTATGTAGACGACTTTCATACAAATATAGCTCGCGTCTTTCTTCTTCTAACTAGCAGATCTGCAGATAAAAACTAGAGCACAGGTAAAATTACGTAAGTAACTATAGCGGTACTTCTAAACTTAGCTTTCGTTTTATCTTACATCCTATGTAATCCGTGTATGGGAACTGCAATACGACATTACTACGTACGTCTCTAGAGGTTTTTATACCACTGTAAAAAAGTGTGATGTGTCAAATATACTACCCTATAAGATCAAAAATATCCGGACACCCCCAAAAACAAACGTTTTTCATATTTGTTGCATTGAGCTGCCACCTGCTGCCCAGGTACTCCATATCAGCGACCTCAGTAGTCATTAGGACCGCGAGAGAGCAGAATGGGGGGCTCTGCGGAACTCACGGACTTCAAACATAGTAATGTGATTGAGTGTCATTTCTGCCATACGGCTGTACGCGAGATTTCCACACTCCTAAACATCCCTAGGTCCACTGTTTCCGATGTGATAGTGAAGTAGAAACGTGGAGGGACACGAACAGCCCAAAAGCGTACAGGCCGGCCTCGTCTGTTGACTGACAGAAACCGCCGACAGTTAAAGAGGGTCGTAATGTGTAATAGGCAGACATTTATCCAGACCATCATACAGGAATTACAAACTGCATCAGGATCCACTGTAAGTACTATGACAGTTAGATTTCATGGTCGAGCTGCTGCTCATAAACCACACATCACGGCGGTAAATTCCAAACAATGCCTCGCTTGGTGTAAAGAGGATAAACATTGGACGATTGACACAGTGGAAAAACGTTGTGTGGAATGACGAATCACGGTACACAATGTGGCGATCCGATGGCAGGGTGTGGGTATGTCGATTGCCCGTTGAACGTCATCTGCCAGCGAGTATAGTGCCAACAGTAAAACTTGGAGGCGGTGATGTTATGGGGTGGTCTTTTTTTTTCATGGAGGGAGCTTGCACCCTTTGTTGTTTTGCGAGGCACTATCACAGTATAGGCCTACATTGATGTTTTAAGCACCTTCTTGATTCCCACTGTTGAAGAGTAATTCGGGGATGGCGATTGCATCTTTCAACACGATCGAGCACCTGTTCATAATGCACGGCCTGTGGCGGAGTGGTTAGACTACAATAACATCCCTGTAATGGACTGGCCTGCACAGAGTCCTGATCTGAATCCTACAGGACACCTTTGGGATATTTTGGAACGCCGACTTCGTATCAGGCCTCACCGACCGACTTCGATACCTCTCCTCAGTGCAGGACTCCGTGAAGAATGGGCTGCCATTCCTCAAGAAACCTTCCAGCACCTGATTGAAAGTATGCCTGCGAGAGTGGAAGCTGTCATCAAGGCTAAGGGTGGGCCAACACCATACTGAATTCCAGTATTACCGATGGAGAGCGCCACGAACCTGTAAGTCATTTTCAGCGAAGTGTCCGGATGATTTTGATCACGTAGTGTATACCGATGCACATGAGAATTGTCTCTATTAATTTTAGAGAGACAATATTCATGTTTGCTTAAAACAACAAACATTAGAGTGAACAAGTTTGTGTTGTTTAAAATTAACAGCATAATTAATGTAAGTTCAAAATTACTTTTCACTGAAAGTACTGATGTTTGAGGGATCATACCGTTGGATACTTAAATTTCAATTACTTCATCAGTAATGTACATCAGCATTTCACATCTCAGATAGATACAACAGACAAATGACGGACACTTGTTGTTTTAACTACACTGTGGGACGGAAAACCGACGCACCACGAAGGAATTATCAGAACGGGATTAAACTCTGTAGATGTGACGTACATGTACGAAGAAACAAATGATTATAGTTTCAGAAAAATGGTATGATTAATTCAAGAAAATGAGCTTCACAAATTGAGCAAGTCAATATCGCGCCGGTGCACCTCTGGCCCTTATGCAATCAGTAATTCGGATTGGCATTGACTGATAAAGTTGTTGGATGTTCTCCAGAGGTATATCGTGCCATATTCTGTCCAACTGGCGCGTTAGATCTTCAGAACCTCGAGCTGTTGGGAAGGCCGTGTCCATAATGCTTCAAACGTTATCAGTTCGGAAGAGATGCGGTGACCTCGCTGGCCAAGGTAAAGTTTGGTTGGTTGGTTGGTTGGTTGGTTGATTTTGGGGATGGGACCAAACAGTGAGGTCGTCGGTCCTATACGATTATGGAAGGAATGGGAAACAAGTTCAAATGTGTGTGAAAACTTATGGGACTTAACTGCTAAGGTCATCAGTCCCTAAGCTTACACACTACTTAACCTAAATTATCCTACGGACAAACACACACACCCATGCCCGAGGGAGGACTCGAACCTCCACCGGGACCAGCCGCAAAGTCCATGACGGCAGCGCCTGAGACCGCTCGGCTAATCCCGCGCGGTGGGAAATAAGTCGGCCATGCCCTTTCAAAGGAACCATCCCGGCATTTGCCTGAACCGATTTAGGGAAATCACGGAAAACCTTAATCAGTATGGCCGGACACGGGTTTGAACCGCCGTCCTCCCAAATGCGAGTCCAGTGTGCTAACCACTGAGCCATCTCGCTCGGTATAGGGTTTGGGCAAGCACTCTTGCTGAAATTTAAGCCTAGGAGTGCTTCCCACGAAGGGCTTAGAATGACGTCAACGCTGAGCTATGTCTCCAGTCACGTCTTCGCTCATCGGGGACTGGAATCTCATTGACTGGAGCAGAATTGTCTCCAGTGGTGAGTTCCACTTAGAACTGAGGCTCGACTAGCAGCGAAGACTTCTCTGGAGCCGCCCTGGATAGTGGTGGGATGCCAAGCTGATTGTCACCTGCCGCACGGCCCGACAACCAGGAGTGATGGTTTGGAGTGCCATTTCATTTCACAGCAGGACCCATTTGGTTGTCATCCGCGGCACCCTAACAGCACGGCGGTAGGTCGTATGGTAAGCCATCCTGGGCTTACGTTTTAGCATGATAGTGCCGTTCCGCACACGACGTGAGTTTTAACTGCTTGTTTTCGTGCTTGCCAAATTCCACCTTGGCCAGAGATTCACTACTGGCCATTAAAATTGCTATACCACAAAGATGACGTGCAACAGACGCGAAATTTAACCGACAGGAAGAAGATGCTGTGATATGCAAATGATTAGCTTTTCAGAGCATTCACACAAGGTTGGCGCCGGTGGCGACACCTACAACGTGCTGACATGAGGAAAGTTTCCAACCGATTTCTCATACACAAACAGCAGTTGACCGGCGTTGCCTGCTGAAACGTTGTTGTGTTGCCTCGTGTAAGGAGGAAAAATGCGTACCGTCACGTTTCCGACTTTGATAAAGGTCGGATTGTAGCCTATCGTGATTGCGGTTTGTCGTATCGCGACATTGCTGCTCGCGTTGGTCGAGATCCAATGACTTTTAGCCGAATATGGAATCGGAGAGTTCAGGAGGGTAATACGGAACACCGTGCTGGATCCCAACGGCCTCGTATCACTAGCAGTCCAGATGACAGGCATCTTATCCGCATGGCTGTAACGAATCGTGCAGCCACGTCTAGATCCCTGAGTCAACAGATGGGGACGTTTGCAAGACAACAACCATCTGCACGAACAGTTCGACGACGTTTGCAGCAGCATGGACTATCAGCTCGGAGACCGTGGCTGCGGTTACCCTTGACGCTGCATCACAGACAGGAGCGCCTGCGATGGTGTACTCAGCGACGAACCTGGGTGCACGAATGGCAAAACGTCATTTTTTCGGATGAATCCAGGTTCTGTTTACAACATCATGATGGTCGCATCTGTGTTTGGCGACATCACGGTGAACGCACATTGCAAGTGTGTATTCGTCATCGCCATACTGGCGTATCACCCGGCGTGATGGTATGGGGTGACATTGGTTACACGTCTGGGTCACATCTTCTTCTCATTGACGGCACTTTGAACAGTGGACGTTACATTTCAGATGTGTTAAGACCCTTGGCTCTACCCTTCATTCGATCCCTGCGAAACCCTACATTTGAGCAGGATAATGCACGACCACATGTTCCGGGTCCTGTACGGGCCTTTCTGAATACAGAAACTGTTCGACTGCTGCCCTGGCCAGCACATTCTCCCGATCTCTCACCAACTGAAAACGTCTGGTCAATGGTGGCTGAGCAACTGGCACGTCACAATACGCCAGTCACTACTCTTGATGAACTGTGGAATCGTGTTGAAGCTGCGTGGGCAGCTGTACCTGTAAACGCCATCCAAGCTCTGTTTGACTCAATGCCCAGGCGTATCAAGGCCGTTATTACGGCCAGAGGTGGTTGTTCTGGGTACTGCTTTCTCAGGATCTACGCACCCTAATTGCGTTAAAATGTAATCACATGTCAGTTCTAGTATAATATATTTTTCCATCGAATACCCGTTTATCATCTGCATTTCTTCTTGGTGTAGCAATTTTAATGGCCAGTAGTGTAGTATCTCTCGAAGTTTACAGTTCGCACCTGTGTTTTAAACAGCTGGGAATTACTAGTCAATGGATTTAGATGCCTCACATATGGGATGCAACGTTTTAGTAATGACAATTTGTTTCAAGCTCAAAGGTCAGTCATTTTACTTGTCTAGTTCTTTAATACTCCAGGATTAACTTAACAAAACTGAGTTGACAAAATACAAATTGTAGAACATCCTGCGGAACTTCATACGGAAAACTATTAAATATTTCTGAAAAGCGAACGTTAAATATTAGTTTAACTCTCTTGAGCGCCGTCTGGAGTGTTTCTTGGCAACTATTCTCTTGCAGGCTTGTCTGTAGTAATGTAATTCGCGCTCTTCACAGAACACAAACAGAACAATGGCACTGCCGCGACAGCGCCACTGGTGCGCATGCTTACCCGAGTGCCTTGGCTAACAGGGGGACGAAATCGTACATGATCTGAGCGATCTTGGACTTGAGCGAGGGCTCAAACACCTTGCGCCCCCACTGTCGGAACTCGGCCTCCGGGTTCCTCTGGCAGTTGCACTCCACGCCGAAGGCGACGGACGCGATGATGTCCGTGGCGTACCTGGCGGACACCTCCCGCATCTCCACCACCTCCCCACGGCTCGCTGAATCTCCCAACACCTCCACCATCTCGCGGCCGCAGTCCTGCATCGTCTGGAAATGGAATACACCAATTTGTAAATAGCGTTCGGGGGATGTCGGCTCACTCGATACACACTGTAAATTAAAGTGTCCCCCTGCGTTTTTCTGCTTGTGTGGTATGGCTAATCTTACAAGGAACCCCTTGAACGTGAGGTCACAACAGGCCAATGATGTTTACGGCTTTCGACGCCCCACATATTCTCTACCACGTACCCATAATATTGACTGCTAATGGCAGCAGGGGGCGGGACTGGAGGTATCTCGTGGTGAGCACAGCAAGAGTCCACTGCGCGTAGTTGAATTGCTCAGGTGACGAGTAACTCAGAGCCAATGATCAACAAAGCAAACATTGCATTACATCTACATTGCCGAAGTTGACATTTCGTCAGAAAGGAACCCAACGAATTTTGCAGGGTGAGAGAGAAGTGGCAGATGAAAGGTGAGTCAGTGAAATGTGTGGTGTCGTATACGCTCGACTGTGCGGACAATGAAAAAGAGGAGTACAATGATGACTATACGTGCTTAACAACTGAAAGTTATACTGAAACATGTGTCGAGTCATGTGTAGGTCACCATGCCTGTCGGACAGGGAGCCACAAACCCCGTCTCCAGCGAAATGTAGTAAAGGCAATCGTTTTCCAAGGCGCGGGTACAAAACATAATCACGTGCATAGAACATCCTCTGGAGTTTTATAAAAAAAGTGCTACCCGGTTAGCCGTGCGGTCTAACGCACGGCTCTCCGGGCGGGAAGGAGCGCCTGGTCCCCGGCACGAATCCGCCACGCGGATTTGTGTCGAGGTCCGGTGAGCCGGCCAGTCTGTGGATGGCTTTTAGGCGGTTTTCCAACTGCCTCGGCAAATGCGAGCTGGTTCCCCTTATTCCGCCTCAGCTACACTATGTCGGCGATTGCTGCGCAAACAAATTCTCCACGTACGCGTACACCACCATTACTCTACCACGCAAACATAGGGGTTACACTCGTCTGGTGAGAGACGTTCCCTGGGGGGGGGGGGGGGGGGGAGGGGCACCGGGGGCCGAACTGCATAATAACCCTGGGTTCGGTGTGGGGTGGCGGAGGGGTGAAGTGGACTGCGGTAGTCGTCGTAGGGTTGCGGACCACTGCGGCTGTGGCGGGGACGGAGCCTCTCCGTCGTTTCTAGGTCCCCGGTTAACATAACATAACATTGTAAAAAAAAATATTTCGGGTAAGTCCGCAGCACTATGACAGTGTAGTGCATAAGAAAAACTATGAATATTCAAGAGAGGACAAGGAGCACTCGTTACAAGAACTGGTGTTTGAGCGTTTCGAGGATTCTCGATACAATTTACAGGATGTGCATCACAGAGACCTACTACTTGACTCACATCAAATTGCGCGTGACACAATGACAGTCATTTCAAGGGATGCAGTGGATGGTTGCATAACTTCAAACAGTGCTACAGAACTGGAAGACGTAAGACAAAGAAATGTCAAACAAAGCGTCAACTTGACGACGCGCAGCAAAGTGCGGAAACAGTCAGAAACTTTGTAGATTTGTTTTCAACTCCGATCAATCGAGATTGGAAGAGGAAATGCATACGAAAGGTATCCTGGAAATTAGAAGTACCAAGAGAGTTGTGTAGCCAACGGCCTTGCCGCAGTGGTAACACTGGTTCCCGACAGAACACCGAAGTTAAGCAATGCTGGGCTGAGCTAGCACTTGGATGGGTGACCATCCGGTCTGCCGAGCGCTGTTGGCAAGCTGGGTGCACTCAGCCCTTGTGAGGCAATGTAAGGAGCTACTTGATTGAGAAGAAGCGGCTCTGGTCTCGGAAACTGACATACGGCCGGGAGAGCGGTGTGCTGACCACATATCCCTCCATATCCGCATCCAGTGACGCCTGTGGGCTGAGGATGACACGGCGGCCGGTCGGAGCTGTTGTGCCTTCATGGCCTGTTCGGGAGGAGTTTATTTTCGTTAAAAGAGCTGCATCAAGATCTACTGACATCAATGCAATAAATAACTTTCCAACTAGTTTACCATCAATATTAACAGTCGGCATAATTGTGTACTATTGCATTAGCCCAAAATAACTTGCTTTTGCTTGATTCCTGACCTGCATATAAAAATGATACGCCTTTAGAGCAGACTTACCCTCCTGAAAAGTTTGTGACATTTTAGTTCATACCACCTGGAACCACTGGGCAAATTTAGCCTCTTTTTTTTCCGTGTCTATAAAATATATCATTGCACCATCTATAGCTACGTCTCAAAGGTTAGCAAGTTTCATGATGCGCTCCACGACACACTACTTCGCATTCGGTTGCATGCCACCACATTTCATCAGTTCCCATCATCCAGTTACAGCAACATGAGTCCATATGCATTCTTTAAAGAAGTTGATACGTAGCTGAACGTCCTGCACGATTTGTCACTCCGAAGGAAGTCACCTTCGATCTTGATGGTGCGCAGCTTTGTGATCTCCGTGGTGCGTCACTTTTCATTCGGTGTTCATGGTGCAAGTTAATGGGTTATTTTGAACAGTTTTGAATGTCGACGATGGCCATTTTGTGAAGTGTAATACACACATCCTGTAGAAGGCTGATCTCTGCAACTCCCAGGCACTCACTTTATGTCGCCCTCCTGATGCACAAGCTAAGTCATTAGCAGCTAATATTTTTCCTGTCGTAATCACTAACACAACAGTTTCATATAAACTTTTCTAAAGATTGAACTTGCGACCTCGCACTCAAGGAATTCCCTGTTAGGAACTATTGTAGTCATTTTGCGTGAATATATTTTACGTAATTTGTAGCTATGAGCACAGTCTGGTGTTTTTCAGCTAATTTATTTACTTATTACATTTATTGCTGCACAATAGCTTTTGTTGACCGCCAGAGACAATAACGTATTTTAACTGGACAATAAATTTGATTTGTAAAAAACTTAAATCACTTGTAGCTGCGTTAGTGATTTAAAATCTCCACCTGTTTTTCAACCTAGCAGTTAGTGGAATTCTGAGCAGCTTATTGTACCCATTCCACGGTTTTACTATAAATTTAAGTGACGTATTTTAGGTAAATAAATCTGCACCTTGACGAACAGAAGCAGAGGCTAATTTTATTAATAAAATTTGATTTAACTCCCGTAGAGCCGTATAATGCAGGTTTGGATGTTTGTACTATGATGCCTGAATGTTGATAATGACTTTGCCCAAATGTTTATCAATAAAACATTTATGCATCTATATAGCGTCCGTGAACATTATATCATAATATCTGGTTGAATCTGAGTACAAGAACTGCATCATAACTTCTTCATAACGGTACTTAAATAACGTGCCCGAAACACATGTCGCTTCTAGTATTTAAGTTTCCTCATTGTTATGCAGTATGTTCTTCCACTAGTACTATATGTGCACTTTATACTGGTAAATAAGTATGCAACGCGAGATTCATCTTAAAGCGGCTAATGTAACATCATATTTAAAAACTGTTATGAAATAATCGGCAAATAATTTTATACGCGTAAGTACATATAGAAATATTTTAGGTAGTTTACTCACTGTATATGCCTGCTTCTTTTCTTAAAAAACAAATTAAGACGTTGAAATCAGATGGCATTGGACATCTTTCTGCAGTTTCTGTGTGTGTTTGTCTTATGCAGCTACCGAGAAACGACGTGAAAAGATTCGAAACTGATTAAGTAAAACAGAATAAATTTGAAATTATAAGTAGGGAGTAGATAAAACGTCATAAATACTCCTGAGATTTTTTTCGATCTGAAAGCACAGGGCCACCACAGCGTCCCTAGGTCAAGATAGCTTATGGTCTTAGAAATCCAAATTTCACGTTCACTGCGTAGAGAGTACTCACCTGGCACATCATCTTGAGCTTTCCTGACGTAAAAGTCGGGGTCAACTTGGTTCGCAACCGTTTCCATTTGTTGCCTCCAATGAAGAACAGATTGTGGTTCAACGGTTCCTGCTCGTTGAAAGGGACTCCTCTATTCCGGAACGAGTCAAAATCTTTGACTAGTACCATCCGTATGAGGTCAGGGTCAATCAGGACGAGCATTGGTTTGGTGAATCCGTATATTCCCACATACCTCTCACCTGAAGAAGGAAAACACAATCAGAAAAAGTATGTTACAATGGCAAAAATACCTGGTGATTGTATTTTAATTAAGATTCTAGTTAACATCTTTCGTTTATAATTATCAGAGTAAATATTTAGGTAACATTAAAATTCATATGAAATCAAAATTATAAAGTATGTCCAAAAGACACAGCTCCGAACGCACCACTTGATGACGCATTATCCAATAACATAATGAAAGCTTAGTTAACCGATGAGACAGTATGACTTCAGTGGGTATCTCGTGAGACACCAAACTACATGAGACATCAGGAGTCAGGGACTGAGTGAAAGGCACACACACGTTTTACGACTCCACATTTAGTTTTCTTTCTTAATTAGTATTAATCCTGAGGACTTACACGCCAAGCCAGGTGCTGATTACAGCACATGCAACAGCAAGAACGGTGACCTCTGAACACTTATCTGTGCATATGTTTGACACTTATTGTTTGAATTTACAATAACTGCTCTTGAAAATTGAGGGTATCTCTTATCGTAATTGTTTACATAGTAATGAAAAAAAGTACACACATCAAAAAGTTTTGCATCACCTCGGTTCCGAGAGTTCCGAAAATTGTATAGAAAATTGGAATAGAGATCAACATAAACATCATTTCCGCCATTTTTCTTGCTCATGGAAACCACACATTGCATGTTCTACCACCATACACCGAGACCTTCAGAGGTGGTGGTCCAGATTGCTGTACACACCGGTACCTCTAATACTCGGTGGCACGTCCTGTTGCATTGATGCATGCCTGTATTCGTCGTGGCATACTATCCACAAGTTTATCAAGGCACTGTTGGTTGAGATTGTCCCACGCCTCAACGGCGATTCGGCGTAGGGCCCGGGTTCCCGGGTTCGTTCCCGGCGGGGTCAGGGATTTTCTCTGCCTCGTGATGACTGGGTGTTGTGTGCTGTCCTTAGGTTAGTTAGGTTTAAGTAGTTCTAAGTTCTAGGGGACTGATGACCATAGATGTTAAGTCTCATAGTGCTCAGAGCCATTTGAGCCATTTGATTCGGCGTAGATCCCTCAGAGTGGTTGGTGGGTCACGCCGTCCATAAACAGCCCTTTTCAATCTATCGCAGGCTTGTTCGATAGGATTCATGTCTGGAGAACATGCTGGCCACTCTAGTCGAGCGATGTCGTTATCCTGAAGGAAGTCATTTACAAGATTTGCACGATGGGGGCGCGAATTTTCGTCCATGAAGACGAATGCCTCGCCAACATGCTGCCGATATGGTTGCACTATCAGTCGGAGGATGGCTTTCACGTATCGTACAGCCGTTACTTCATCTTCCATGACCATCAGCGGCGTACATCGGCCCCACATAATGGTACCTCAAAACATCAGGGAACTTCCACCTTGCTGCACTCGCTGGACAGTGTGTCTAAGGCGTTCTGCCTGACCAGGTTGCCTCCAAACACGCCTCCGAAGACTATCTGGTTGTAGGCATATGCGACACGTATCGGTGAAGAGAACGTGATGCCAATCCTGAGCAGTCCATTCGGCATGTTGTTGGGTCCGTCTGTACCGCGCTGCAAAGTGTCGTGGATGCAAAAATGGACCTCGCCATGGACGTCGGGAGTGAAGTTGCGCATCACGCAGCCTATTGCGCACAGTTTTAGTCGTAACAAGACGTCCTGTGGCTGCACGAAAAGCATTATTCAACATGGTGGCGTTGCTGTCAGGTTTTCTCCAGTCCACAGTGACGGGTAACCGAAAGGCACGCGCTTAAACTCACGCAGGTTGGCGTGAGGTCTGAAACAGGATACGTAATGAATGCTATAAAGAAAAGTACGTAGCTGCTGGAATACTTAACTTTAATCCACAATTGTTGAACATTGGTCTTGTTACTGTACATGCTTCATTAGATACATAGCAAAGGATAAATGGCGCCTGGCTAGGTCGTAGCAATTGACTTAGCTGAAGGCTATGCTAACTATTGTCTTTGCAAATGAGAGCGTAATTCTCAGTGAACCTTTCATAGCAACGTCGGCTGTACAACTGGGGCGAGTGCCAGGACGTCTCTCTAGACCTGCCGTGTGGCGGCACTCGGTCTGCAATTACTGACAGTGGCGACATGCGGGTCCGTCGTATACTACCGGACCGCGGCCGATTTAAAAGCTACCACCTAGCAAGTGTGGTGTCTGGCGGTGACACCACACTTACATACAAAGTCAGTTTGTAGGGTAGGAGACGAGATACTGGCAGAAGTAAAGCTGTGAGGACCGGGCGTGAGTCGTGCTTCGGTAGCTCAGATGGTAGAGCACTTGCCCGCGAAAGGCAAAGGTCCCGAGTTCGAGTCTCGGTCGGGCACACAGTTTTAATCTGCCAGGAAGTTTTATATCAGCGCACACTCCGCTGCAGAGTGAAAATCTCATTCGGGTTTCGGCTGTTCGCCAATATCAGGTACAAAGATAAATGTATGTGGTTATGATATTTTTGTAGGCTCAAAGAATTTAAACTAATGCATCTACAGGGTATCTCAGTTCGTTTCCAAAGATGACAACTTTTTGTGTGTGATTTAGGACTAAGACGAGAGGAATTATTGGAGTGGACATGGGATGAAAAATTATTGAACTTAGATAACATGTGTGACACATTAAGTAACGATATTTACAACAAATTACAACAATTGTTTTGAGAAGAAATTAACTTAAAAAATAAAATCTGGAGGCATGCTCCAAGTGAGTGGCTGAACAAAGTAATCTAACGTTCAACAGTACCAATATTACAAACAAGTAACATGTAGGCCTACAAGTGAGATTAATGAGGTAAGTGGTGCAGCTGTGATTATACAAAGTAATAATTTTTAACACGGCAAGTGAAACTATAGTAGCTGAAATACTGGAGAAATGTGGCATTTGAGTAGGAAGATTTATTTACAACTCAGTCTGGCTGGGAGTATGAGTAGCATCTGCAGTCAGAAGTGGCGATAAGGGAACTGTGTCTGATCATTCCATACTAGGCTTGGGCAGATGGACCCATGTTTATTAATTTCCATTATTTCAAGATAGTTCAGTTTCCTCCCTTTATCGATCTGTCACATATTTTATGTAAGTTCAATAGTTTTTCATCACATTTTCGCTGTAATAATTCCTCTTGTCTTACTGTTTGTCTTTGGAAACAAACTGAGGTACTATGTAGAGGCTCTAATTTAAAATCGTTGATCCTATAAAGGATACTCAAAGGGAAACGAGACAGAAAGAAAAAAATAAGTAACCTGTTTCAACAGTAATCCCCATAACTATTGTCACATTTATTCTACTGTTAGACAAGACGGTCAGTGCCTTCATGGAAAAACGTTTCCGGTTGCCTCCGGAACCGTGATTGTACCCACGAGTGCATCCCTTCATCTGAAGCAAAAATATGGAAATCTCGTGGGGACAGGTAATGACTGTGCGGAGGATGTGTAAGTGCTTCTAAGTGTAACTTCTGCAGCGTAGTCGAAGAAACCTTGGGAAGATGTGGGAGGGGACAGTCCAGCAACAGAATGAAGCCGTTTCGACTACGCTCCAGAAGTTTCGCTGGGAAGAACTTACACGTGCTCTACACAGTGCCGATCTCTCCCCATAAGATTTCCGTATTTTTGGAGCCCTGTAGAAAGACATTCAAGCTCGTCGATTTGTTTCGGACGATGATGTGCACACCGGGGTACAATCATTGTTCCATAGGCAACCGCACACATTTTTCCATGAAGGCATTGGTCGTCTAGTCTCTTAGTGGGATAAAAGTATTAACATTTGAGGCGGTCACTTTTGAAATAATAAACAATGTACTCACTTATTTCCATGTCTTTTTTCATTTGACTGCTCCTTATACAAAAATTTCACAGCCACACATTTTTATCTTTGCGCCTTATGATGGTGTAACAGCTGAAAACTGGTTTGTAAAATAATAAATATTATCGAAAATTACACAAATGTCTTGCGTGTTATTATTATATTTATCTATATGCAGCGAACTGTTCCAATTACTCTGACAACATAATATTGCATTGACTACTGTTCTGTCTGTTCTTGGTAGAAAACTGGAAATCTGTGGTAAGTTCCTGTGGGACCAAACTGATGAGATCATCGTTCCCAAGGATTACACACTACTAAATCTAATTTAACCTAGCTTTCGCTAAGGACAACACACACACCCATGCCCAAGGGCGGACGCGAACCTCCGACGAGAGGAGCCACGCGAACCGTGGTAAAGTAGAATATTTTATAAATTATGAATATATATATATACACTGATGCAAACAAAAATTGCGGCACCAAAAAATAATTAATGTAATGAAATGTCGGGAATGCGTTTGTCCGGGCCAGACGTCAAGATTATTGTAAAACAGCCCCCGGAATGCTGTTCATGAATGGCAGCACAACGTGTCGAATCACCAGATTGACGTACAAATTTAGAGTCAGGGTGCGTGCGATATGCGTGGGATAACCATGAGAGTACTGTCTCTGTCATACAAAATCGCACCCTAGACCATAACTCCAGGTAGACCTACAGGTCCAGTGTATATAGCACGCAGGCAATCCTGTGCAAGCTTCTTCATCTTCCAGTACTTACTGCAACCTACATCCTTCTGAATCTGCTTAGTGTATTCGTCTCTTGGTCTCCCTCTACGATTTTTATCCTCCACGCTGCCCTCCAATGCTAAATTTGTGATCCCTTGATGCCTCAGAACATGTCCTACCAACCGGTCCCTTCTTCTTGTCAAGTTGTGCCACAGACTCCTCTTTTTCCCAATCCTATTCAATACCTCCTCATTAGTTATGCGATCTACCCATCTAATTTTCAGCATTCTTCTGTAGCACCACATTTCGAAAGCTTCTATTCTCTTCTTGTCCAAGCTATTTATCGTCCATGTTTCACTTCCATACATGGCTACACTCCATACAAATACTTTCAGAAACGACTTCCTCACACTTAAATCTATACCCGATGTTAACAAATTTCTCTTCTTCAGAAACGCTTTCCTTGCCATTGCCAGTCTACATTTTATATCCTCTCTACTTCGACCATCATCAGTTATTTTGCTCCCCAAATAGCAAAACTCCTTTACTACTTTAAGTGTCTCATTTCCTAATCTAATTCCCTCAGCATCACCTGACTTAATTCGACTACATTCCATTATCCTCGTTTTGCTTTTGTTGATGTTCATCTTATATCCTCCTTTCAAGACACTGTCCATTCCGTTCAACTGCTCTTCCAAGTCCTTTGCTGTCTCTGACAGAATTACAATGTCATCGGCGAACCTCAACGTTTTTATTTCTTCTCCATGGACTTTAATACCTACTCCGAATTTTTCTTTTGTTTCCTTTACTGCTTGTTCAATATACAGATTGAATAACATCGGTGACGGGCTACAACCCTGTCTCACTCCCTTCCCAACCGCTACTTCCCTTTCATGCCCCTCGACTCTTATAACTGCGGTGGTGGTGGTGGTGGTGGTTAGTGTTTAACGTCCCGTCGACAACGAGGTCATTAGAGACGGAGCGCAAGCTCGGGTTAGGGAAGGATTGGGAAGGAAATCGGCCGTGCCCTTTCAAAGGAACCATCCCGGCATTTGCCTGAAACGATTTAGGGAAATCACGGAAAACCTAAATCAGGATGGCTGGAGACGGGATTGAACCGTCGTCCTCCCGAATGCGAGTCCAGTGTGCTACCACTGCGCCACCCCGCTCGGTCTCTTATAACTGCCATCTGGTTTATGTACAAATTGTAAATAGCCTTTCGCGCCCTGTATTTTACCCCTGCCACCTTTAGAATTTGAAATAGAGTATTCCGGTCAACATTGTCAAAAGCTTTCTCTAAGTCTACAAATGCTAGAAATGTAGGTTTGCCTTTCTTTAATCTATTTTCTAAGGTAAGTCGTAGGGTCAGTATTGCCTCACGTGTTCCAACATTTCTGCGGAATCCAAACTGACCTTCACCGAGGTCGGCTTCTACCAGTTTTTCCATTCGTCTGTAAAGAATTCGCGTTAGTATTTTGCAGCTGTGACTTGTTAAACTGATACTTCGGTAATTTTCACATCTGTCAACACCTGCTTTCTTTGGGATTGGAATTATAATATTCTTCTTGAAGTCTGAGGGTATTTCGTCTGTCTCATACATCTTGCTCACCAGATGGTAGAGTTTTGTCAGGACTTGCTCTCCCAAGGCCGTCAGTAGTTCTAATGGAATGTTGTCTACTCCTGTCTACTCAGGTCTTTCAGTGCTCTGTCAAACTCTTCACGCAGTATCGTATCTCCCATTTCATCTTCATCTACATCCTCTTCCATTTCCATAATATTGTCCTCAAGTACATCGTCCTTGTATAGACTCCTTCCACCTTTCTGCTTTCCCTTCTTTGCTTAGAACTGGGTTTCCATCTGTGCTCTTGATATTCGTACAAGTGGTTCTCCTTTCTCCAAAGGTCTCTTTAATTTTCCTGTAGGCAGTATCTATCTTACCCCTATTGAGATAAGCTTCTACATCCTTACATTTGTCCTCTAGCACATGGCCGTCCGTAACCCGATCTTCTTGCGACCGTACATTTCCGCGACCATCACTGCCAGCAGTCATGTGTAGTGGTCACATTCCTGTCAAGACTTTCTGCAGTATCACAGAAGAATCATCCAGCTCCTCATAGCCCTGTTACACGACCTCGTTCAATGTTAGTGAGCTGTCTTTGTCACCTTAAAGGCATTCTTGATTAACATCAACTCACCACATCCAATTTCAAAGGTAACTAACGACTGCCAACAATCATGTTCAGTGGCCATATTCCCGTGAAGACTTTCTGCAGTATCGCAGAAGGAACATCCAGCTTCTCGTAGCCCTATTACACGACCTCGTTCAAAGTTAGTGAGGTGTCTTTGTAGCCTTAAAGGCATTCTTGATTAACATCAACTCACCACATCCAGTCTAAAAGGTAACTAACTCTCACGGCCGTTACAGCTTGTACCGAAAGAAAATCTGATTTGCATCACAATGACGAAGTCATTAGCGCCACTCCTATGCAACTGGAGCGAAATGGGAATAGACATCATCTTTCAGATGTAGAAACACGTTTATCAACTTTCGTTTATGTCGCACGACTCCTTCTTGGTGCTGCGACTTTTTTCCGTAATTGTGTATATAGAAATGCCACTTGGGCAACTTGTGCGTCTCTGGAATGAAGGTGAGATGAAATGATAAGAACAACATAAACTGTCAGTCTCCGAGGGAAGGTAATCTCTAACCCGGCCGGGAATCTAAACCATCGACCCCGTGATCAGGGACACAACATTGCTAACGAGCTTCTTTATTCCTGTGGATTTGAGCGAGTTGTGTTTATGAATCAATTTTCGTAACTATTGCAGTTTTATATGAAATAGATACCGTATATTCTATTAATGGTTTTGAAAAAGGTGGCAACATGGGCGAGTACACTCGTTCGATATCTGGCCATTAGCACTTCTGTCAACTCTAACAAACCCCTTTGAATGAAAACGAGAGTAAGCTCTCATTTGGAGAGGATATTTTGTGAGGACAGTTTGCAAATTTTACTCCAGAATGCTTTGTGCGACTCTTTTGTTGAAATGGTAGGGGACAACATGAACTGCAAATGTGTTCCCTTTAGTATACCATTTCACATACATGCTTGGAAGTGTTAACAGAAACTTATTGCTGACGTAAATTTCGTAATGCTTTTCCTTGCTCTTCCTCTGCGAGAGACTGAATTTTTACATTGTGAATTTTGGTGAGTGTACAGTTCATGTTATTTCCATTGCTGGTTGCTAAGAGCATCATCAGTGCCCTCAGAAATGCTTCTTGTTTAAATAAGAGAAATGTGCAAAATAATTTCGAGCTTATAAGTGACTTTCCACAGAATTGTAGTAACTTCTTGTAGCTATCCATTGCCACAGATCATCCTATACCTATATCAGCGCTTGTACATTTATGAATAATTATTGTGCAATCTCACTGTGCTACAACCTTCCACAGTAGCAAAGCGACGCTGATATTTTTATAATTTTCGGTTACGTTCAGCGAGATGTGACCACATGCAGCGGAAGCCTTTGTGAGTATCAGGACCGGAATTAATTTGAGGGCTGTGGAAACAGCAAAATATGTACTAATGCTTCAAGTTTTCTTTCGTTTCTCTACGTGGCGCCGGCCGAAGTGGCCGTGCGGTTAAAGGCGCTGCAGTCTGGAACCGCCAGACCGCTACGGTCGCAGGTTCGAATCCTGCCTCGGGCATGGATGTTTGTGATGTCCTTAGGTTAGTTAGGTTTAACTAGTTCTAAGTTCTAGGGGACTAATGACCTCAGCAGTTGAGTCCCATAGTGCTCAGAGCCATTTCTACGTGGCGATCAAAAAGTATCCGTTTCAGGACGGTGTTGCAGCGTATATGCAACGTAGCACGACTTAGATGGGAGTATATAAGCACCGACATGTAGGGAAGGGAATAGTTTGGCATTCGTGTCTTTCCAATGTGCGTGCGGTAAATGCGAAAATGTGAACTATGGCGACATTGTTACCAAATGCATCCAAACAGGACTAAGTGCTGGTATTATTTTCTTGGGTGTCGAAGGAAAAACGCCAGTAAACATTCATCGGACAGTGAAGAATGTGTATGGGACAGCATGTCTGTCGAAAACCATCGTTCCGTCCTAGCGCAAAGTTCCGTCCTAGCGGCGCTTCAACGCAAGACGCCAGTCGATCTGGAGGGCAAGCCCCATCAATCACAGACAAGTGGGAGGCAGTCGACCACCCGCCCTATCGTATTGATCCCTCCCTATGTGATTGTCACGCCCTCGGCTCCTTAAAAAAGGCCTTGAAGTGACGACGATCCATGTCGGAAGAGCATGTTCTGCAGATAGTTACAGACTACTTCACGTAGCAGAAAACGGTGTTTTACCAACCGGTTTTATCTTCAACCGGCTGTATCGGTGGAATGATTGCCATGGTGATCACAGCGCGTTTGTCTGATCGGCATACCCACTCTGAGCAGAACGGCCTTCGGACGGAAGCTTTTCTATCGCCCCTTATAGAGAAAACAGTGATGGTATTACTAAGTCAGATACGTGTACTGTTTTCCAGTTACTCGTTTATCTTGCTTTGATGAGACAAATAGAAAATGATCAGATAACTGCCACTGACGTGAAACATTAGAAATATTTTAATACAATAGAGTTCAAAAAGTCTTGTACCTCTGAACTGACGGTAGATGTCTTGCAGAATAAACTCCAAACGTTTCTGTCCTAGAAAGCTTTTCCTGAGATTCCCGAAGGGTATCTGCGGTTTCGCCTGCGGCACTCCACGCTTGCTCCAGTAGGTGTATCGGTGTGAGAACCAGGCATACAGCGCCGCCACTGTCACCAGGAGAACGGCGACCACTTCGCTCAGCCACGACTCAAGGAACACGCCCATTGCGTCCACCACTGCACTGTTTACTCTCCCCCGGAAAGATTCACCTGCTGGTAAAACTCCTGAAAAGTAAGGACAAATTTATATGTAAAACACGAAACGGTTTCTTAACAACATGGTTAAATTTCGAGTTGTGTTATACTAGCAGATCTACCAAAAAACACCGACAACACTTTGTATATTTCATGATACTGAGAACAGGTCATTTTTAAGGTTCCGTACCTCAGCCGGCAAAAACGGAAGTGTTTGTTATAGGAATACTTAGTTGTCTGTCTGTCTACTTCTCTGCCTACCTGCCTGTCTGTCTTTCTATATGTCAGACTGTTAAAACCCTTCCCCAGGAACGGGTAGGCGTATTGAGTAGGAAATTTATGTCATAAACTAAGGCCTGTAGTCCCTTGACAATGGTGTAATAAATTTGAACTACTGAGCCAATACAATCAAAAGATACGCTCATTTATGCCACATATTTTGATGCAAACTTACTCATCAAAACCTATAAACCACTTTTCGTTGACTTAGAATCATGAAATCTGGCAAGAAGCAAGGTTTCACTGTACAAGTAAAGGAAAAAATACGAAAATGGTGAATTTTTAATTATACCGCAGGAAACAAAAATTTTCGTCATTTACTATCCAATTATCTGTCAGTCCATCTGTTAAGACTCCTTATTCTCAGGAACAGGTACATGTACCAAGTTGAAGTTTACAGCACAAACTAAGGTCTCTCGTCGGCTGGTGGTGTAATAAATGTAAACTTCTAAGTCAATGGAGTCAGAAGATAGGCCATTTATGTGACATATTTTGGTCTTCGCAAACTCACTGATAAAACGTATAGGGTACTTCTCGTTGACCTAGAATCATGAATCTGGCAAGAAGCAAGGTTTCACTGTACAAGTAAAGAAAAAATAGGGAAATGGTGAATTTTTGTTGCGAAACAATTTTTTTTTGTCTTTTGTTATCCAAGTGGCTGTCTGTTCATCCCTCTGTTAAGACGCCTTCTTCTCATGACTTTTTTCTGCAGGGAATCTCTGTCCGATTATGCATAGTTTGGGTAATCTGGAGTGTCCAAATTTGAGAAAGGTGTCGCCAAAGCTTCTTCAGGTCGTGTTTGGTATCCTAATCAGTAATGCAATCCATTAAGTATCAGTATAAAGTGGACGCACGGACTGCACGCGTGTTAACGTTTACAAGGGTACCGCGCCTACTCGTCATCCCCAATTTCACCCAAATTTCTGATGTATGCAGAGTTTGGCCAGAAATGAAAGTAACAAAAGTTGGAGCTTCAGACGGCAAACCATTTAGGAAAAATAATATTTTTGGCGCGGGTCAGACGATGAACGAGCCATTTACACAGCGTGTCTCAATTCCGTTAGGACTGACGCTATGAAAAATAAAAGTAAAGAATTACGTTCATAGAATCACCTTATTAATCCAAAATAGTCTCACATGAGTCAAAAAACAGCTGAAATCATTTTAAAAGTGATTAAAATTCTTCTGGGCATTATGCCGCGTCATTGCTAAAAACTAACAACAATAATAACAAACTAAAACCGACGTTTCGGCCGAAGTGCAACGGCCTTCCTCAGGGCACGACTCGTTTTGCATGTGGATAGGTGTATCGATGTCTGACGTCACTGCTAGAAAACTTTGATTGGCCCTCTAATATGATTGGCTAGTCATGATGTAAGAGAAGATGGAAAGAAAGAGGCTATTCGTGGATGTCCATGTCGTAAACGATTGGAAGCAGTCCGCCAGTCAGCGCTCGGCTTCTGGTCGGCAAGGTTTCCTCCTGGTGTGCGCTGCGCTGAAGTGGACTGACAGTTGCTCTACAGCTGTTCGTGCGACCGGTCGCGGGGCAGAAGCTACACGGGACACTGACGTATCTTTTACTTTTTTTTTTAGTTTGACTTCCATGCAATATTGTCGATTCTGTTGCTGTCTAATTGTTTGTTGACTTATGTTTCGTTGTTATTTTTGTAGTAAACAGTTGTATGTTCCGGTATGTTCTGACACTTCATTAATAATGGTCAAAAATAAACTTAATTTCCAGGTGAAATGTCGTGACAGCAATTATGTCAGACGATCATGTGACATAATTAGAATTGAAAGATGTTTATTACGCTGCAGGCCCAGAACATTACAAATAGTTCTGAGAAGATAACAAAAATAGCGTAGGGTGGTTACAAATGATTCACCGGGTTTAGATGTCGTACAGCTTCAAATAGATAACGCCCATCTATTCAAACTAATAACCGATGATACGAGCTTATTTTAAAGTCTTGTTTATGCCATTGCATGTCTCGTTGCGGTTCACGAGGCGGCAAGGTGGCAGGAGTTTGCGAAATGATGACTAACCAACAGAAAGCATTTTGTATGTTTCAAGAAGACTGAGCCTGTCGCTACCATGCATTGCGCAGTTTGCAGACAGTACGCTTACTAACGATGATTCCGCACAGCACGGTAATGGCTGTGTTACCGTCGCTATGACCCGGCCGTTGTGGCCGAGCGGTTCTAGGCGCTTCAGTCTGGAACCGCGCGACCGCTACGGTCGCAGGTTCGAATCCTGCCTCGTGCATGGATGGTTGTGATCTCCTTAGGTTAGTTAGGTTTAAGTAGTTCTAAGTTCTAGGGAACTGGTGACCTCAGATGTTAAGTCCCATAGTGCTCAGAGCCATTTGAACCATTTTTGAACCAGAAATCGTCGTCGTAAATAAATGAATCCGAGTCTGTGTCAGTATGGGTCAAAGGTGTTGACAACTGTAAGAAAATAAAGCTAGTTGGTGATCTTACAGCATGGAGCCACCAACCCACCAAAGGATTCTACGGTGGTATTGACTGTTCAACGATACAGGCTGCCTCTGTAAAGGAAGAAGCTTTGGGCGATCAGGTGTTCCAGTTGATCGTTCGAGAGGCGTTTCATCGCCGTTCAGAAAAATCTACACGTCTCGCAAGTAGCGAACTGGGCATTCCACAGCCAACAGTATGGAATAGTCTACGCAAGCGATTACGTCAGAAACCAAATCGCATATAGCCGGTGCAACGTTTACGGCCAAGCATCATCAGACGCGAATTTTGTGATTCTTTCCAGGGAGCAGTGGAAAATAGCGAATTACTCCATGACTCGTGTCCACTCGTTCCACATAAAAGGTGAAATGAATCACCAAAACGCTCGCATATGCGACACTGCAAATCCCAATGCTACAGTGGAGATTTTAACGTCTTCTGTTTCAAGTAGCAAAGCGTTCGGGCCTTTTTTTTTTTTTACTGGGAAAATTGTAATGGATACAATGTACCTAAACATGTTGCAGGAGTGTTTGTTTCCTAAACTAATAGCTGACATCCTAAACTTCATATTCCAACAAGACGAAACTAAGCCCCATTGTAATAGAGTAGTGCGTCGCCATTTGAATGAGAAACTTGCAAACCGGTGGACTGGGAGTTAAGTCCAGGATTGGAGGAGGAGGAGGAGGAGATTAGTGTTTAACGTCCCGTCGACAACGAGGTCATTAGAGACAGAGCACAAGCTCGGGTGAGGGAAGGATGGGGAAGGAAATCGGCCGTGCCCTTTCAAAGGAACCATCCCGGCAAGTCCAGGATTGTGTGGTATTCTTCAGGTGGTCCTCAGGTCTTTTGACTTCACAGTTTGTGAGTTTTTTCTTTGAGGATATGTGAAAGACAATGCTTACGTACCACCTTTGCCGAAAACTGTGGCTGAACTCCAGGATCGCAGCACTGCTGCACTGGTGAATACATGTCCGAACGTGTATGGGTCGAACTTAACTACTACATGGATGTTTGTCGTGTAACACGAGGAGACTACATAGAACACTGCAATAATGTGCAAGAAACTTGAGAATGTGCTTTTCATTAAATATATCATTCACCATTTTTATGTGACACTTTGTGAAACACATTCATCCAAAACCCGATGAATCATTTGTAGTCACATCGTACATCGCGACATTTAAAAAAAAACGGAAATTTCCAAATTTTGTTCCCATTCAGAGAGTCGTATCTTTTGAATTTTTGTGATACGCACTTGGTCCTCAGAATGCATTGAAACACTGACAATCCTGGTCCGAACAGCACTTGTCCCATTATAGTCGGACAGCTAATTTCTGGGCTGTGAAACCGTTTAACACACGTGTCATGCGAACGAAGTTTTTCGCGACGGCACTTATATCTAAAACATTCTCGGTATTCTTGCCGCGTCAGTTCTGGATAAAATCTCGAGCTTTCGACGATTACCTCCATCGTCATCGTGAGGAGCTGAGTGTCTTCACTGCTGCTGTGGTAGCCTCTATATAACCCGAAGACGGCTTCTGATTGGTCGGCTTATGATTGGTCGGCGATTACGTACTGCTGTCGCAGACAGTGTCACTGTGTGCGCCGGTGGCGCCACCGCTTCCGTTGGAATGTAAACCTTGGAAGGAACGTCTCTGCTGCTTCTCTGCATCAAGCACTCGTTTCCATGCACAGCTCAGATGGTATCCGCTATCGTGGCTAAAGTTATTTTGGCTCATTCTTATTTCAACAGCCTCATTAATAACAGAATCCCAGTACGTGGAGGCATGGGACAGAATTTTTGTTTCATCGAACTATATTTTATGTTTGTTCGTGAGGCTGTCTCCGCAATTGCCGATTACTCCAGTTCTCTATTTTTAATATGGCGTTGGTGGTCAGCACAGCGGTCGGAAACGGTTCGAATCGTCTGACCTATATAATTGCTTCCACACTCACAGGGTACATTATAAACTCCAGGGACCCTGAGGCCGAGATTGTCCTTAACAGGGCGCATCATCTCCTTAATTTTCTTAGGAGGACGAAAAATCGGTCATATACCTCGTCTACCCAGGACTCTTCCTATTTTGCTGGAAATCGCGCCACAAAAAGGAAGAACCGCAATCGGAGTTTCATCCTGTGAGTGTGCAGCATTTTCACGTTTCCTTCCTATGGAGAACGCTGCCTTTATATCGCGTGCACCATAGCCATTCTTTCGGAACACGTTCTTCAGATGGTTAATCTCGGACCTTAAGTGGTCCTCGTCAGAAACAGTTTTGGCTCTATAATACCAACGTGTTCAAAACGGCTCTCTTCTGAGCAGGATGATGGAAACTCTGTGCATTCAGGTATAACTCGGTATGCTTCGGCTTACGGTATACAGAGTGGCCAAGACGCCCGTCCGCCTGTCGTTGTACTAAAACGTCTAAGAAAGGCAGTCTCCCTTGCTTCTCCATCTCGACAGTGAACTGGATGTTCGAATGTATGCTGTTCATGTGTTCCATTAATTGTCCGAGAGCTTCTGCACCATGTTGCCAGATCATAAATGTATCGTCAACGTAACGATAAAATAAGGATGGGCGGAGTGGAGCCGAATTTAATGCACGTTCTTCAAAATTCTCCACAAAAAAGTTAGCCAGTGATGGAGACAACGGAGAGCCCATCGCCATACGGTCCGTCATTTCATAAAATTTGTTACCATACAAGAAGCAAGTGGTCGTCATCACGTGCCGGAACAACTTTATAGTTTGAGGAGGAAAAAGATCCGCCAGCATTTTCAAAGCGTCCTCCACAGGAACTTTTGTGAACAGCGATACCACATCCAGGCTGACTAAAATGTCATTTGGACCAACTCTAATCTCTTTGATTTTCTCAATGAACATCTGGGAGTTTTTGATGTGATGTTCACACCGGCCGACTATAGGAGTCATCAACTTTGTTAGGTATTTGGCCAGCTTATAAGTAGGAGGACCAATTTCACTGACAATAGGTCTCATGGGAACATTATCCTTGTGGATCTTCGGTAGTCCGTACAACCTGGGCGGTGTAGGTGCTCGGACTCTGAGATTATACAGGTCAGACGATTCGAACCGTTTCCGACCGCTGTGCAAAACACCAACGCCATATTAAAAATAGAGAACTGGAGAAATCGGCAATTGCGGAGACAGCCTCACGAACAAACAAAATATTGTTCGATGGAACAAAAATTCTGTCCCATGCCTCCACGTACTGGGATTCTGTTATTAAGGAGGCTGTTGAAATAAGAATGAGCCAAAATAACTTTAACCGCGATAGCGGATACCATCTCAGCTGTGCGTGGAAACGAGTGCTTGATGCAGAGAAGCAGCAGAGACGTTCCTTCCAAGGTTTACGTTCAATCGGAAGCGGTGGCGCCACCGTCGCATACAGTGACACCGTCTGCGACAGCAGTACGTAATCGCCGACCATTCGGAAGCTGGCCACGGCCACGGGCTATAAAAACGCTACCACAGCAGCAGTGAAGACAGTCAGCTCCTGACGATGACGATGGAGGTAATCGTCGAAAGCTCGAGATTTTATCCAGAACTGACGCGGCAAGAATACCGAGATTGTTTTATATACACGTGTCATGTTAGTAAAGTAACAAATTTTATAAGCCACACACAATCGTAAATCAGTCGCAGTCGACACGCTAACCAACATAATATGGACAAATTTAGTTTAAACAATCCTTCCTCTTTAAAACGTGACCAAGGTGGCAACCTTTGTCTTGTATTTACTGAGTTATTGAAGAAAAAATGGTTCAAATGGCTCTGAGCACTATGGAACTTAACATCTATGGTTATCAGTCCCCTGGAACTTAGAACTACTTAAACCTAACTAACCTAAGGACATCACACAACACCCAGCCATCACGAGGCAGAGAAAATCCCTGACCCCGCCGGGAATCCAACCCGGGAACCCGGGCGTGGGAAGCGATAACGCTACCGCACGACCACGGGATGCGGGCAGTTATTGAAGAATAAATTATTTACGCAAAATTCGAGAACGATTGCCTTCTTTACGCAAAACACATATTACTTTACACATATGGGTCGCCATAACACTTGATAAAATCAGTTTTCTGGCGAAAAATTAGAAATTATTACGTGCAGTGGAAAGTTAATAAACAAGTTTTCCTGCTAAATAATATTTCATCAAAAGAACCAGTCGTCCCCGAGGTGGTTTTCTAATATCGAAACGCACAATCTTACAACTGAAACTTGCTGGCAGATTAAAACTGTGTGCCCGACCGAGACTCGAACTCGGGACCTTTGCCTTTCGCGGGCAAGTGCTCTACCATCTGAGCTACCGAAGCACGACTCACGCCCGCTACTCACAGCTTTACTTCTGCCAGTACCTCGTCTCCTACCTTCCAAACTTTACAGAAGCTCTCCTGCGAACCTTGCAGAACTAGCACTCCTGAAAGAAAGGATATTGCGGAGACCTGGCTTAGCCACAGCCTGGGGGATGTTTCCAGACAACTTACAACTATTTATATTCACAAAAAACTTAGACACGAGGTATACACAAAAAACACTTCGCGTTAAGTATGAAAATATAATAATTATGTAGCTAACAAACTTTTAATAAACACTCACTATTCCGAAGATTTAAACACCTAGTACTGTCCTCGTGAGCTATGACTGTCTTGCTGACTTCAGCGAGGTGGGTGTGTTAACTGGCTTTAAAAATTGCATCACGCTTAAAGGAGCCCAAGTCATCAGCCGCGAATGATTTATGGTCAACGACAGCAGAGAATTTCTGTCAGCATTTAATAAAGGGATAAAAGAAGTGATATTAAAGAAATGATATATATTTTATATTCAATTTTTGGAGGTAGGTCTAAATTTACAAACACTCTTCTTCTGTAGTCTATGAGCAAACGCCGTATTATCTTCCATATAGAACAGTTCATCACAAAAAGAAAGACACGAATCTCGTTGTGGCGCATACACACTGAAGAGCAATAGAAACTGGTACGCCTGCCTAATATCGCATGAGGCCCCCGCGAGAGCGCAGAAATGACGCAACACGACGTGGCAGGGACTCGACTAATGTCTGAAGTAGTGCTGGAGGGAAATGACACCATGAATCCTGCAGGGCTGTCCATAAATCCGTAAGAGTACGGGAGGGTGGATATCTCTTCTGAACAGCACAGATTTGCTCAATAGCGTTCATCACTAGGGAGTCTGGTAGCCAGCACAAATGTTTAAACTGAGAACAGTGTTCATGGAGCCACTCTGTGGCAATTCTGGACGTGTGGGATGTCGTATTGTCCTGCTGGAATAGCCCAGCAATTCCGTCGGAATGCAGAATGGGCATGAATGGATGCAGGTGATCAGACAGGATGCTTACGTACGATTCACTTCTCAGAGTCGTATCTAGACGTATCAGGGGTCCCATATCACTCCAACCGCTCACGCCCCACACCATTATAGAGCCTCTGCCAACTTGAACGGTCCCCTGCTGACATGCAGGGTCCATGCATTCATGAGGTTGTCTCCATACACGTCCATCCACTCGACACAATTTGAAACGAGACTCGTCCGACCAGGAAACTTGTTTCCAGTCATCAACAGTCCCATGGTGTTGACGGGCCCAGGCGAGGCGTGAAGCTTCTGTCGTGCAGTCATCAAGGGTACACGACTAGGCCTTCGGCTCCAAAAGCCCACATCCACGATGTTTCGTTCAATGGTTCCGCACGTTGACACTTGCTGATGGCCCAGCATTGAAATCTGCACTTCTGTCAAGTTCAACGATTCTCTTCGGTCGTCGTTGGTACCTTTCTTGCAGAATCTTTTACCGGCGGCACCGATGTCGGAGATTTGATGTTTTACCGGATTCCTGATATTCACAGTACATTCGTGAAATGGTCGTATGGGAAAATCCCCCGCTTCACCGCTACCTTGGAGATAGTGTGTCCCATCGCTCGTGCGACGACCTTAACACCACTTACAAACTTACTTAAATCTTAATAACCTGCTATTGTAACCGCAGTAACCATACACTTGTCGTTCATATAGGCGTTGCCAACCGCAGCGCCGCATTCTGCCTGTTTACATATCTCTATATTTGAAAACTCACGTCTACATCAGTTTCTTTGGCACTTCAATGTATTTTATTGTAACAGAATGTAGATGACGGACAGAAAAATGCACTAGTTAGTTTAAAAAATGGCTTCTTATTCCAAATTTACTACCAGCACAATCAGCTATCAGTTAAATTCAATTTAGCAGTTTATTCTAAGCAGAAAATTACATACGACTTATGCTTTTAGAAAGGAAGGTTTGGAGGGACCAGTGATAGAAACAGGAGAGTTGATTATTTTTGTTGAATCTCTTTATTACTGTCTTACGAGAGATGATGTCCTTCTGTATTCAGAAATATAGTAACAGTCGATTATACGTATACCCATCCCATAACGTCACACTTATCATCATACATTTGACACATTTTTTCTAGACCCATTATTTTTCTTTCATTGTACTTACACTTGGTCAAATAAAGCAACATTCCACTTTCAGTGCCTCCTTGATTTTTTTCTGGCTCTTTTCTCAGTGCGTTCTAATTTATCAGTTTTTTTTATAAAAATTCACTTTTGCTCTTGATTCTTTTTATTTTGTTCGTGCTTGGTCTTTTAAATTTAAAATTTGTTCCTAAAAGAGTTTCCCTGTGCTATATACGATTCTTCAATATTATCTGTTTCCTGTCTGACTATTTATTTCTATGAATCAAGCCTTTGTTGAGCGCTTTTCCATAAAAACGCGCCTGCCGGGGTGGCCGAGCGGTTCTAGGCGTTACAGTCTGGAACCGCGCGACCGCTACGGTCGCAGGTTCGAATCCTGCCTCGGGCATGGATGTGTGTGATGTCCTTAGGTTAGTTAGGTTTAAGTAGTTCTAAGTTCTAGGGGACTGATGACCTCAGAAGTTAAGACCCATAGTGCTCAGAGCCATTTGAGCCCATAAAAACGCAGAAAATGTTGTCATTTATTACAAAACACGTTCAAAAATAAATATCTGATGTTTCATGACCTCCGAAATAAACAGTATACTTAGGTAAGTTCCTCATCAGTTTTTTCTATGAATATTTGTCTGCATTGGACCCTCTGCTTTTCTTTAAATTCTTCTTCTAGTTTACATTTGACTGTTAAGTATTCACTGGAATATAAGCATTTTAGTGTAAGTTAGTGTCTGAGCTCTTCCTTTATTTATAGTCATTTCTTATCATTCGTGTTTTTTGTTAAATTATGTGCTCCTTCCATGCTACTGATTCTTCTGTTTATAATTTTCATAAGCCATTTTCTCGTATGATTACTGCAGGATACTAAAACTTTCCCACCTATTTATGTCGACATGTGTTTCGCTGGCAAACAGGAGAATGCCTTCCAGATATGTGGAAGTATCAGGAAAATTTTTCTCGATGGGGAGCTGTCAGGAAAATTGTACACCTTGGATGGACCCAAACCAGCAGTTCTAGGCTAAGAACCCGACCCTAATTCTGAAACACTTTAACACAATCAGTTCTGTCTCTCAAATAGACGACGTGGAAAGTGCATACGCAAGTGGAGTATAGACGTAACTCGCATTGTAGCTGCAGCCTTCTTCGTGCTGCCGAGAGCACTGAACGACCTTGGCCCTGCTCGACGGCTTGCAGCGAGTGGCCAATACACGGCCTTTTACATTCCACTTCACTGCAGCTTTCTAAACATTACACTAACTAACCATTGCTTAGCAGCTGTTAAGCACTTACTTAAGCTATATACAGTACAGTGCATCAATTTTCGTCTTAAGCGTCGCCTTACCCTACTACTCTTCTCTTGACGCATCCGTAATCTTTAGTTGCGTCACGTACACAAGCAAAAATACACAAAATGCACGACAGTGACGCTGATGCCTTTAATCAGAATAGTTGTGGATATTAATACTGCAGTCGAAAGGAAATGTAACCAGGAAGTCAACTCCCTTGAAAATTGCCTGAAAAACAGAGCCTTGCAGACAATGGGGACTCAGAAATTTGTATTACGTAACTAGTGACGCAGCAATTGCCGACATCTCTGCTAACAAAAGCTCCGCTTGTTCTGTCTTAACAGATCTAACATACACTGGCGGAAAAACTGCAAAACAAAGAAGGCGCTGTGTGACAAACGAAAGTTGGTAGGTATGTTCTTTGTCTGAAATATGATATCTATTAAAATTTCGGACCAGTCACATGAGGATGCAGATCAGGTTTGCTTTCAGTTCACGATGTAATGGTCGTGAGCGTTAGTTACCTTTGAGATTGGACTTTGTGATTTGATGTTAGTCAAGAATGCCTTTAAGGCAATGCAGACACCCTCATCAACACCTCACCGAGTTTGAGAAAGCTCCCGTAATGGGGCTACGAGATACTGGATGTTCCTTCTGAGATACTGCAGAAAGACTTGGTAGGAATGTAGCCATTGGACATAATTACTGGCAGCGTTGGTCTACATCTACATTCTATATTTATACCCTGCAAGCCACCCAACGGTGTGTGGCGGAGGGCACTTTATGTGCCACTGTCATTACCTCCCTTTCCTGTTCCAGTCGAGTATGGTTCGCGGGAAGAACGACTGCCGGAAAGCCTCCGTACGCGCTCGAATCTCTCTAATTTTACACTCGTGATCTCCTCGGAAGGTATAAGTAGGGGGAAGCAATATATTCGATACCTCATCCAGAAACGCACCCTCTCGAAACCTAGCGAGCAAGCTACACCGCGATGCGGAGCGCCTCTCTTGCAGAGTCTGCCACTTGAGTTTGCTAAACATCTCCGTAACGCTATCACGCTTACCAAATAACCCTGTGACGAAACGCGCCGCTCTTCTTTGGATATTCTCTATCTCCTCCGTCAACCCGACCTGGTACGGATCCCACACTGATGAGCAATACTCAAGTATAGGTCGAACGAGTGTTTTGTAAGCCATCTCCTTTGTTGATGGACTACATTTTCTAAGGACTCTCACAATGAATCTCAACCTGGTACCCGCCTTACCAACAATTAATTTTATATGATCATTCCACTTCAAATCGTTCCGTACGCGTACTCCCAGATATTTTACAGAAGTAACTGCTACCAATGTTTGTTCCGCTATCATATAATCATACAATAAAGGATCCTTCTTTCTATGTATTCGCAATACATTACATTTGTCTATGTTGAGGGTCAGTTTCCACTCCCTGCACCAAGTGCCTATCCGCTGCAGATCTTCCTGCATTTCGCTGCAATTTTCTAATGCTGCAACTTCTCTGTATACTACTGCATCATCCGCGAAAACCATCATGGAACTTCCGACACTATCTACTAGGTCATTTATATATATTGTGAAAAACAATGGTCCCATAACACTCCCCTGTGGCACGCCAGAGGTTACTTTAACGTCTGTAGACGTCTCTCCATTGAGAACAACATGCTGTGTTCATGGGACTATGCGACAGCAACAAGACCGGGGTCCGAGCGGCCACTTGGCATTTGGATTTGGATTGTATTGTTTGGGGGAAGACACCAAACAGCGAGGTCATCGGTCTCATCCGATTAGGGAAGGACGCGGAAGGAAGTCGGCCGTGCCCTTTCAATGGAACCATCCCGGCATTTGCCTGGAGCGATTCAGGGAAATCACGGAAAACCTAAATCAGGATGGCCGCACTTGGCATTACCGAGAGAGAAGATGGTCGTGCTCGACGTATGACTCTAGCGTATCGTACTGCATCTGCAGCAGCAATTTGAGCAGCAGTTGGCTGCACAGTGACATAACGAACTGTTACAAATCTATCACTTCAAGGACAGCTCCGAGCCAGACGCGCTGTAGCGTGCCATTCACGGACCCCAAATCACCGTCCTTTGCGACTTCAGTGGTATCAAGCAAGGGCTCTTTGGAGCGCAGGATGGAGGTCTATTCTGTTTTCTGATGAAAGTCGGTTCTGCCTCGGTGCCAGTGATGGCCGATGTTGGTTAGAAGGAAGCCAGTTTAGGGCATGCAACCAACCTGTCTGGGTGCTAGACACACTGGACTTACATCTGGAGGTATCGTCCGGGGTGCGATTTCATATAACATCAGGCGCACTCTCCTGGTTATTCCATGCATCCGGACTGCAAATTTGTACGTCAATCAGGTGATCCAACCTGATATGCTGCCATTCATGAACAGCATTTGAGGGTGTATTTCCAATAGGACAACGCTCGTCCACATACTGCTGTTGTAACGCAACATGCTCTTCAGAGTGCCTACACGTTGCCTTGGCCTGTTCGATCACCAGATTTGTCTCCATTCGAGCACATATGGGACATCATAGGACGAAAACTTCAGCGTCATCCACAACCAGCATTAACCGTCTCTGTATTGACCGACCAGGTGCAACAGGCATTGACTCCATCCCACAAACTGACATCCGACACTTCTACAACACATTGCCTGCATTCAACATTCTGGCGGTTACGCCGGTTATTAACATACCAACATTTCACATTTGCAGTGGCTTATCTCGCACTTACTTTAACCAATGGTCTTACAGTATTAATCACTTAAACATGTTACCTAGAGAAAGCATTCCCGAAATTTCATTACTCTATGTTAATTATTTTTGGAGTCGCGATTTTTGTCCGTCAGTGTATCTGACGAACGTAGAGAAATGGCTTGGAACAGTTTGCTGGACTAGATTACCAGTTATTTGGGGACAAGATGTCGCGCATACTCTGTCTCAAGATTCGCGACCTGTGTATATGAACACAGGATAAAGAATATGCAACTTAAGTATTTTTTACAGTGTTCAGAAAACAGAACTACACCGTAAAGCTTTAAACAAAGAATTGTATGTAAATTGTTAATTACTAAAATAAACATTGTTGATTTACAAACAGGAAATTTCCTAAATCGCTTCGTAAACTGATATCAGCATAGCTCCCCCTCCGCCCCCCCCCCCCCCCGCCCTCTTTCCAATAGAACGTTCTCCTTTTTCAAAATCGTCTTAATCGTACAACCTTTAATATTATTCGAACTTCGGTCTTAGAGCCGTTTACTATGTTATTAGTTGGTTGTGTTTAATGTAACACGTGTGATTTCATAGTTGAAATTACGGACAAGTTCTGAGGAACTGAACTGTTATTGGAGACAGCGGCTAAAGATAGCGAAAGATTGAAAGTAGATCAGAGTTTAACGTCCGGCCGACGAAGAGGTCATTGCAGATGGATCACAAGTTCGAAAAGTGGGAAGGGATGGAGCAGGAAGTCGGCCGGGGAAGCGATTTGGGGAAGCCACGGAAAACCTGAATCTAGATGGCCAGACATGACCTGCCGCCTGCCAGTCTGGATCCAATCATCAATGTGGATTTTCCCATCATCTTCTAGCAGGTCTTCTTAATGGTCTTTCCTTATCTTTTACACTACAGGAAAGAAGTTCGTTCAACTGTCATATATACATTCGTCGAGCTACATGTCCTGTTTACGTCTATTCCCTGCTCTATTAGCTTCTTTTTCCATCTCTCCTAGAAATTCCCATAAGGCATCTCACTTTGCAATCCCCTGTTTTTAATTGTGTTTGCATTGAAACTCAATGTCTCATTGATGTAAGTCAAAACTGGCAATACACTCTCAATGTAAACTTTCTTTTTCAGTCACAGAAGAAGGTTATGTATGGAAATCGTATTTAGATTACCAAACCAGACCAAATTATTTTACCCTTCTGTTTATTTCTTTAACTGTCCAAATGTAATCATAAATTTGCAATCAGATAAACGCACTGGTTGCACTTTTATGTTTCTTTTAATTGCCACGATCGGTGTCGGACCCAAGGCCACTTTCCATTGACTATCTGAACAATATTTTTTAAAAAAAAAAGTACAATGGAATAATTTACATGGCAAAGAAAGTAACAACAAACAATAAAAGCGAACGTCTAAAATAAATAATGTTGCAATAACATCTCGTCAACAAACATCGCCACACAGCATAGCAAAATAACTAATGTTGTATAGCAAAATGGTTCAAATGGATCTGAGCACTATGGGACTTAACATCTATGGTCATCAGTCCCCTAGAACTTAGAACTACTTAAACCGAACTAACCTAAGGACATCACACAACACCCAGCCATCACGAGGCAGAGAAAATTCCTGACCCCGCCGGGAATCGAACACGGGAACCCGGGCGTGGGAAGCGAGAACGCTACCGCACGACCACGAGATGCGGGCAATGTTGTATAGCAGCTCCTTCACAATTTAAGAAAACAATATTCACTCTAAGACCGAAGAAACGACACACGACGAAGAAATTATCCTAATACAACGGAAATCAGCAGATGTGATGTACATGCACAACAAACAAATGATTATAGTTACAGAAAAATTGGATGATTTATTCGAGAAAAAGAGTTTCACAAATTAAGCAAGTTAATAACGCGTTGGTCCACCTTTCGCCCTTATGCAAACGGTTATTGATATGCATTCATTGACAGAGCTGTCAGATGTCCTCCTGACGGATGTGCCAAATTCTGTCCAATTGACGCAATAGATCGTCAGAATACCAAGATGGTTGGAGGGCTCTGCCCGAAAGGCTCCAACTCCAATCTTTCTCAGCTGGGAAGAGAACCGGCGCCCTTACTGGCAAGGAAGGCTCTGACAAGCACGAAGACAAACAGTAGAAACCCTCGCCGTATGTATGTGTGTGTGAGGGGGGGAGGAGGGGGGGAGCATTGTCTTGCTGAAATGTGAGCCCAGGATGGCTTGCCACGAAGGATAACAAAACGGCACATAGAATATTGTCAAGTTAACGTTGCGCTCAAAGGGTAACGCGGATGACAACCAAAGAACCAAAGGGTTCCTGCTATGAAAAGAAATGGCACCCCAGACTACCACTCCAGGTTCTCGGACCGTATAACGTGCGACAGTTTGGTTTTCCAGTGCTGTCCAGGGCGTCTCCGGACACGTCTTCTCTGGTCATCGGAGTTTAGTTCGAAATGCCACTCATCACTGAAGACAAGTGTATTCTAGGCACTGAGATTCCAGGCTGAGCATTATGAACAGGGCTCGCCAACCAGTTTGGTATTCTCTTCAATAAACTATGCAATTTTTCTGAAATTATAATCATTTTCTTTCGGGTGGAGTGACAGTTTATAAGGAGGACCAGCAGACAGAGGTGAAGATGAACTGTGAGAATCAAATAAGCCTAAGGACATAGCACAGAATGGATTTTCACTCCTCGTCATAGGAGTTTGCACTGATTTCAAACTTTCTATCAGATTAAAACTGTGTGTCGGACTGGGATTCCAACGTAGCTCAGTTGGTAGAGCAGACAAAAGGTAAAAGTTTCAGGTCATGTCCCGGTCCCGCACACAGTGTTAATGTGCTAGAAAGTTTCATAAGTACAGTGCTTTGAAAGTAAAACAAAATACAGAAATACACGGAATTTAGAAGTTTTGGTTGGATGTATAAGAGAAAGAAACGAAAAAAGACAGCAGACGACACTCAGAGAACCTAAGACGAAAGCAGAGTCGAATTTGGGAAGCCAGCGGTAGCAATCAAGTGAAGACAACAAGTGCATCTCCGCACGCAAACAAGATGTTTACGCGACGTGAATGCTGTTTACTTAAGTGAGGCACACGTATTGTGTAAAGGTGAAACCTAGTCAACAGCACAGTGTCATCAGTATAATGATGGTGTTTCAAATATGTTTCTTTAACAACTATTACCTCTTCGTTTTCCCAGTGCAGACTCGCTCTAGGGCTACTGAGAATTATTAAGGCATTACGAAATCTTATTGCTCGCCTGGCTCTTTAAATTTTTAATATCTCACGAGCCTGATCAAGTCTGATGGAAGCTTCAGCACCGGCCGGGGTGCCCGAGCGGTTGTAGGCGCTCAGTCGGGAACCGCGCGACCGCTACGGTCGCAGGTTCGAATCCTGCCTCGGGCATGGATGTGTGTGATCTCCTTAGGTTAGTTAGGTTTAAGTAGTTCTAAGTTCTAGGGGACTGATGACCTCAGAAGTTAAGTCCCGTAGTGCTCAGAGCCATTTGAACATTTTTTGAAGCTTCAGTATTGGAACGGTCACTTCCGTGCAATAACACTGGCTGAATCAATATACGAGTATTTCCACTCAACGGCTGCTACGAGTAGTATAGCCTATTGCTGAAACTGTGACGAAAAATTTCTCAAAGTCTATGAATCCCAGAGAATTTGGTAAGTCTTCTCATTACTCCATTCAATAATTTTATTAAATACTTGCATGTGGCCCACCGTACTAACCTGACTTCCGAAGTCTGCTTGCCACTTTGTTTCATCAGAATCGAATGTTTTCTCAGTGCATTTGGTGAAATTTTTAGTGCTTACATCACCAAAGGACTGAAAGGACTGCAGTTTTTCATACCTTGTCCGTCTTCTTTCTCATGAAGTAGATTACCGATTTCCTCCAGTTTGGGAAGGGTCTTCTTTCTCACATATTCTGTAAACAATTTCGCATGTTCCTATTGCAGCATTTTACCTCAAGCTTTAACCATTTTTATTGGAATACCTTCACTTCCACACACATCTTCTACCTGCGGACTGCCATAATTTTCTTAATTTACAGCAGGGAAAACAGAGAAGGTGTAAAGAATTGGAAAAACGTTGGTGGTCTATTAAATTTATACAAAAATGTTCGGTGAACTTCTGAGTTAAATTTCAGACTGTAATCAGACTAAAGTAGAATGTGACATCAAAGTTGGATAACACGGAAGACAAATGATTTCTTTTTTAAGGAGCACCAAGTATGAGTTATCACATGTTTCAGGTTTTCTAGACAAGTTTTCGCTAACTTACAGCTTATTCCGAGTTTACAGATAGTCAACAAAACTAGGGTTTAGACTTGTCGATTTGTTAAGCAACTCTAACAGGTAAAATAGTGAGAATAAAAAATTTGTTTTTAAACAGAGAAGTAGATCAAAATGAATACAAAGAACCACAACTATTTTCTAAAGAGTTGAAATCGTGTTCGAATTTCGTTACAGAGATGTAGATGAACTGTGCTTCTGATATCAACACTGTATAATATTTGTGTAACTTTTATTTCTTTATTTTTCGACCGGCTACGAGCTTCCACAATGAACTTCCGTATTCGATAGTGCAAACGTGAGATTAGGCGCAAAATTATCTCTACTAGCATCGAAAATGACAACCAGTATGCTGAAAGATTGTTCAGTGAAGGCTAACTAAGTTGGTGAATTCACTTACTTTAAGCAACCGAAAAGGGAGTGCGAACGGATAATGCAAAAAATAATCAGGAAATTAGAAATGAAACAGATACCATTTGGGAAAATGAATGCCGCATTAAAAAGTAAGTATGTAATATGCCTGAAAAGTAAGGTCAGCAAGCACAGTATGATAAGGATTCTAATCTATGGTAGTCAAATATGCAGCTCAGTGGCACAAACCATCCAGAAACTGAGAACTTTCCAGTGACTAATAAGAAGCAGTCTGTCAATAATAACGCGAGAGGCAGGTAGGAATGAAGGGACGTCTCATTGACTGCTAACGAATCGAAATGCGGTAAAGTGTGCAAAGTTTACGTTCAGTGCTAAATGACATTCTTCCTTATACGTTCTGTGCGATTATGTTGTGAAAAAAAAGAAGGTTCAAATGGCTCTGAGCACTATGGGACTTAACATCTCAGGTCATCAGTCCCCTAGAACGTAGAACTACTTAAACCTAACTAACCTAAGGACATCAAAAAAATGGCTCTGAGCACTATGGGACTTAACATGTATGGTCATCAGTCCCCTAGAACTTAGAACTACTTAAACCTAACTAACCTAAGGACAGCACACAACACCCAGCCATCACGAGGCAGAGAAAATCCCTGACCCCGCCGGGAATCGAACCCGGGAACCCGGGCGTGGGAAGCGAGAACGCTACCGCACGACCACGAGATGCGGGCCTAAGGACATCACACACATCCATGCCCGAGGCAGGATTCGAACCTGCGACCGTACCGGTGGCGCGGTTCCAGACTGTAGCGCCTAGAACCGCTCGGCCACAGCGGCCGGCGCCGTCAGAGGTATCAGAACGATTTTCGCTTATAAATTTCGGCTCCGTCAGTTTCCAGACTCGGGTTTCTTACCTCAAATTGATATATTTATCCTTCTCCACCACCCGTGAAAGTTTGTAACATCACGGAATCACGCTGTATATGTAACTGTAGACGAAGACGCTCGTCCATAACAACTGTAGTCGACACATACTTGGTATTGCGTAGCACGTCAGAGAAATCCAGCGCGTCAGTTGACCTCTAATTGTTGCCCAAAGCAGTAAAGAGGTAGATTGCCACCAGAATTTAATGCCTGGATATGAACAGACATTGACTTTGACCTTGACAAGCACAGTGACGACCTCTCACAAATAAACTACTACAGCTGTGTCTTTCACTTCTTACGTAATTCATTACGGCTTCAAAAGTGAATTTGCTTAAATGATCACTGATGTGACTGAGGGCTGGTGATGTACTGCTACAACCATTAACCGTACAACTAACTTGTAAGCAAATGTGAACTTGACCGCAAGCAGTGACTCACATGAAGTGCGTTCGGCAGACAGCCGGTTTCGCAGAGCCTGCCGAGTTGTTTCGAAGGCGGCCGACGCTATAACTGCTCGCGGAGCAGCTTGCTGCGGCTATATAGCGGGACGTGACCGTGTGACGGCGGCTGACGCTACGCCATCTCTTACCGGGATTTCTCGCTACCGTGACAGTCAGTTCGCGACGCCCCCGTACTCTCTGCGTTGTGAATCATGGGCAAAAGTTCATTTTTTAACCGAGTAAACTTAGCACTGCGCAAACCAAGAGACGCATCTTTACAGCGCTCCATCTTATCAGTACCAACGACCGTGAGAGCAGCCCTTACCAGGGATGTGACGTAAACTGTTACAAATAAGACCGTGGAAACAACAAGCTAACATTACGAACGGCAAGCCACTGTTAAAGTGGTGTGATGGTTTCGGCGCTTGCCCTGCGCGGTATTTGAACGTGCTAACATAACGCGTGTTGCACTCCTAGATGTTATGGGTGCTATACCGATAATGCAGCGCCATCCGGCGTTACAACAAAGATCATGTGAAGCCAAAACAAAAAAAGAAAGAAAACAAATTTCTCCTTCCGTTCTTCGAGACAGACAGGGGAAGGAAATTTAGCGTCCAGCATTACATCGACGACGATGTCGTAAGACACAGCACATAAGCACGCACAGGAAAAGCACTGGCCTAGGAAATTGGACATGTCCTCTTTCAAAGGCACCATTCCAGCATTTGTGTAAAGTGATCTATGGAAACCAAGGATAGTCTAATCTGGATGGCTAACGGGAATCTGAACTTTGGTCCTCCCAGATGGACTCACATTTCGTGCCTAATATTTTCTGCTTTCTAATTTTTGCTCTAAAAGGCGTAGTATGAGCACATCGCCATTATACGGATACCAATGTAGATATGATGCGAAAAACGTATCCTCCAGTAAATAGCATTTTATATCGATGACTTTCGAAATGCTCAAGTGCCAATCCAATGGTCAATGTCCAGACGGACGTAGCGTAGAACCTTGGTTTACTACTGAAAGCAAAAAAATTCCAGGTAATACTAATATTCATGAAAACCTTTTTAGACTCTCCTTCCGCGGGCGGTTACCGCCAGTCATTCTTGACATCACACTATTACTATACAGCCGGTCCCAGCACGAACGGTCAATATTCGGGGATATGATTGGAATGAACATTCGAAATAAAAAGGCTAGTAAAGATGGGCTCCAAAAAGCGTACCGAAAATAACTGTGAGCATTTGTTCATCTTCGCTACCGTCAAACACATTTCTTCTGCTGAAGAAGTGATCATAGCTCTTAACATATGCATTTTACAGCCCAAGTTTAATTGACAATTTTTATTGTTTTATCAATATTACCTCCTCTTAAAATATGGAAAGTAAAGAGCTTGCAGTAGAAGAGATTTGTTTCACAGTATCGAAGATGTAGAAGTGCTCATAGCTCTTAAGGTATTCATTTTAGAGCGAATGTTTACTAGAGTTTTTTTCTGAATAGTGATCACTTCTCCTGGGACACCCTGTATTTAATCGAAGAGAAAAAAATTATACAAACATCGAACGGTGTTGATATAAGATGCAAAAGCCATTGAGATCGTTCTCGAATTCCTTACAAAATTGTTTATGTCTGTGGAATCATGTTGTACGACGCATATTTAAATTTTTTTATTCTCGTGGTAAATCTGCTCTACCTTCCTTGATAAACTGAGATGCCTCCATTCTGGTCTATTTACATAGCAGTAAACACAGAATAAATCGCGAAGTAAGCAAAACAGATCTACAAAGCTACAAATCCTAAACCATGGCCGGCCGGTGTGGCCGTACGGTTCTAGGCGCTTTAGTCTGGAAGCGCGCGACCGCTACGGTCGCAGGTTCGAATCCTGCCTCGGGCATGGATGTGTGAGATGCCCTTAGGTTAGTTACGTTTAAGTAGTTCTAAGTTCTAGGGGACTGATGACCTCAGAAGTTAAGTCCCATAGTGCTCAGAGCCATTTGAACCTAAACCATGAGGTAACTCAATAGCAGGGAAACTTTTTGCTTTCTGTTCGTGTCTCGGTAACAAGAAAGGAAGTTCGTCAAGAACAGTAACATTCAGGTAAAACATTAAAAAGTCGGAGTAAACTGTAGTAAGACGTAGTAAGTGCAACGTGCAATATAAGAGATAGACACCATTGCAATGGAACACACAAACAGCAGCAAATGGGAAACTGTGGGAGTCTCGCTAACAAAAGCCGAGGGCACGATGACAGAAGCGTAAAATCATATATACAGAAATTTGCCATCTAAGGAGAAATAATAATTTGCGGTGATCTAGGAAGAGATAGAATATTATGTCACACAAATGAAACTATAATTCTGTGTCGTTTCCTGGACACTCATTCCCACATGAAGGGTGATAGAATGGTTGTTTTAAAGGGAAATCATTGGTGAGAAGTAATATCTCGGAGCAGGACTAAGAATAAAATATTGACAGCTGGATTTAGCAGACAGTTTTCTAGCAATATAGCTTACTCATTTTACTCACTGTATGAAATGAAACTTTAGCATATTTTACTGCTAATAGGGACAGCTATGGAATTAGTCTTGCATATGCAGCAGTGTATTACACAACCAAAGGTATTTTGCCTTAAATTCACATTGACATTTAGTTGGTAGCATCTCACTTAGACAGTGAATTGACATCACTAAGCTCGAGTAATATGGACACAGAGGAATTATGATCAAAGTTTAAACAGATTGTAAATTGTGGTCTGGAGAACAATGTGCCTAGTAGAGACTAAGGACGGAAAAAAAAAAACAAAATGGTTTTACAACGAAATTCGGAAAATCCTGAGGACGTTAAGACTGTTTCACTTTGGTTCAAAAGAGAATGGCCAAATGACGATAGGCAAAGGTTATTAGAGATTCGGGCGTCTGGGAAAATATCTATGCGCGGAGCACACAACTACCACTGTCAACCTTATCAAAAGATCTGGGAGAGAACCTGACAAAATTCTAGTCCTATGGAACATCGCTAAGGGGGTCTTCGGCTTCTATCCAGTCACTCATTGACCAGTCTGGTGTGGCAGTTGAAGACAGCAAAACTAAAGCTGAAGCTTTAAATTTCGCGTTTAAGAAATCGTGACTGCAGGAGAATCTTTGTTTGACCATAGAACAGACTCCTATGTGGATGACATAGTATTAAGCTTTCCTGGCATAAATAAACAATTGAAAGAGTTGAAAACAAATAGTCACCAGATCTGGATAGAATTCCAATTCTGTTTTACAAAGTGTACTCTATGGCATTGGCATTGCATTTATCACAAATCTCTCTCCCAGCGCAAAGTCCCAAAGTGATCGGAAAAATAAATGTGTGATTCATGTATATAAGAAAGGTAAAAGAACAGACCCACAGAATTATAGACGAATAGTACGAGGGGCAAAGAGAGAAGCAGGACAATTTGGTACTGCAGGTTGCCTACTTGAGGGGCAAGTACACATTCAGAGGTAAACCTGTTGCCTTTTGATTGACAGGTCCTTAGCATATTGTTTTGCTAAGTGGATTATGACCCCCTGGGGATAATCCCTCATTTTGATTGACAGATCCTTAACCTATTGTTCGGTTAAGTGATTTTTCATGTCACACCTACCGTTCCCCCTCCTCCCTTCTCCCTCTCCTCTTCCACCTCCCCATCCTTCTTGGAACTCCCCTGGCTGATACAAGGGCACTTTTGATATCAATTTCATTGATTAATTAATTAAATCGATCAATTAATGAATACCTTCCACTCTGGGAAACCCCCACTCATCCCCCTCCCCTCTCCCACCTGGAAATTAGCGGGAAAAAGACTCAGTTGAATGACCATCGGCTGGTAAATCGATTGCAGTGTATGGATTATTGTTTAATCAGTTTCTAGTAGACAAGGTAATGTGTGAAATATTGTTTATGTGAACAATTTATAGGAAACAAGGTGGTACTTGGATAGTTTATTTATTTGGTTAAAGAATTTTTCAGGAAATTGACTGCTTCCTATGGAATACTGTTTATTTAAACAATTTGTGGGTGACAAGGCACTTTGGAATATTTAAACAATAGCGGCACTTTTTTCTTCTGATCACGCTTGGAAACGCTGGGTGGGCTTAGTTTATATTTGCTGCTGGAGTCAGGAAAGTTAAGGCTCTTATTTTTTTCTTTTCCTCACTTTTCGGAGCATAGACGGGAAAATCAGAAGAATTACATATCTAAAAGTTCATGACATATTTCGAAACACACCGCCACTTTCAGCAGACAGACAAATTACTAGAATCTCAGCGACAAATTATTTTGTACAGATCGAGAAACATACAGCAGTCCCATTGCGCTGGCACTTAAACCCTGGAAAATGGGTCTACAGATGATGAATGAAAAGAAGCGCAGAATAGTAGCCACTGTTAGGGGTCTCCCGCACGTGTGTCTACACCAGGGCGCTACCAAGAAGTTCACAGCAGCCCAATGTCCTCATTACAGATCACGTTACTATGTACCAATGACAAAGGAGGGCATCCCCTGTATCCCCAGACAAAGCGGCATTTTGTTGATCAGGAAATTCCAGACTCACTTCCTGTCTCCGTCTTTCTCAAGAGACCACTCCCTGTTTGTCTGTGTGAACCACAGCTCGCGACATGCAGAGTTTTCCGTCTCCCCTCAGAATATTGTGTTCCTATTGGATAATGCTGGAGACAAAGGGAGAGCTGAAGAAATTTCGATATCGAAAATAAAGTGCAATAATCCATTTGCGCTACCATATCAAATGAACTGCTCAAAGATTCACAGAAGTCAAATAGCTTAAAACACTCACTCCATCTTACGATGATTCTTCATAATAAAATACATTTTCAAAATTTGAGTATCACAAGCAGACATTATGCAAATCAAGTAATGAAATTTCCACCACAAATAGATCGTAGTGCTTAATATATCCGAGGTCTTGTATGTACTGACCTCCACCTCCTCCACCACAACGTTTCCACTGGACATATCTGGTGAAAACAAATTCTCGCTAATCACACAAACTAGGGATCACGAGACGCGGTGACAACTGTGTAGCCCCGTCTGCACCGGCCAGGAGGGAGACCTGTACCCATGCAGGCTATGCCTGCCCATACCAAAAGCATGTTTGTTGTTGTTGTGGTCTTCAGTCATGAGACTGGTCTGATGCAGCTCTCCATGCTACTCTATCCTGTACAAGCCTCTTCATCTTCCAGTACCTACTGCAGCCTACATCCTTCTGAATCTGTTCAGTGTATTCATCTATTGGTCTCCCTCTACGATTTTTACCCTCCACGCTGCCCTCCAGTATTAAATTGGTGATCCCTTGATGCCTCAGAACATGTCCTACCAACCGATCCCTTCTTCTAGTCAAGTTGTGCCACAAACTCCTCTTCTCCCCAATTCTATTCAATACCTCCTCATTAGTTACATGATCTACCCATCTAATCTTCAGCATTCTTCTGTAGCACCACATTTCGAAAGCTTCTATTCTCTTCTTGTCTAAACTATTTATCGTCCATGTTTCACTTCCATACATGGCTACACTCCATACAAACACTTTCAGAAACGAGTTGCTGACACTTAAATCAATACTCGATGTTAACAAATTTCTCTTCTTCAGAAACGCTTTCCTTGCCATTGCCAGTCTACATTTTATATCCTCTCTACTTCGGCCATCATCAGTTATTTTGCTCCCCAAATAGCAAAACTCCATTTACTACTTTAAGTGTCTCATTTCCTAATCTAATTCCCTCACCATCACCCAACTTAATTCGACTACATTCCATTATCCTCGTTTTGCTTTTGTTGATGTTCATCTTGTACCAAAAGCATGTGTGCTTGTAATAGAAGTATAGGAAACAATAAATTGATCAATCAGGAATTTAACATCGCGATTGGGTTTTTAAAGCACTATAGAATATCCTAAATTGGTCCTCTCCACTACATTCGGAAAGAGGAAGAGAGGTCTACCACGTGATGGTATAGGAACAATAACAAATACCTCTGCAAGACAGAGTCCACTGTGACGTATTGAGAACTACTAAACATGACACACTTATCTGCGAGCCAATCCGTAGTAATAAGTTGTAATGGCTTGATATTACAGATGGCTATCAATTGGGAATTTGACGCTGCGACTAGGTTTGTAAAGCACTATAGAATTCCTAAATTGATTTTGTCTGCACATTCGGAAGCATGAAGGGTCTACTTCGTGATAGGATAGAGTCAATAGCAAATACCACTGCAAGACAGAGTCCATGGCAGGCACTAAACACGACACACTTGAACTACGATCCAGTCTGTAGCCGTAGCTACCATGGCTAGATGTCGGAGATCGTTGTAACACTTGCATATCTCGCGCACTCCTGTCCCGATGTCCACACGAAGCGCGCCGCCGGCGCCAACTCTGAGGTTGGTGAAAACTACCGCCGCAGCGGCAGCCGCAGCCGTGGAGACAGGTGTATGCCAGAGTGCACCACTCCCAACCATGGAGGGAATCCGGGGATGACTGGAGTGGTAGTGTAAGTAGGCTGTTTTATGTTGGTAACGTCACGTAGCGCTCGGTATGAAAATCATTGGCTGTGCTGTGTGCAGTCTGTGGCTGGGTGGCATTGTTGGAATATTCGCTATTGTAGTGTTGGGCAGCTGGATGTGAACAGCGCGTAGCGTTGCGCAGTTGGAGGTGAGCCGGCAGCAGTGGTGGATGTGGGGAGAGAGGTGGCAAAATTTTGAGAGCGGACGATTTGGACGTGTGTCCATCAGAAAGAGTAAATTTGTAATACTGAATATCAGAACTGATATATATGACTTTTGAACATTATTAAGATAAATATATTGTTTGTTCTCTATCAAAATCTTTCATTTGCTAACTATACCTATCAGTAGTTAGTGGCGTCAGTAGTTTGAATCTTTTATTTAGCTGGCGGTATTGGCGCTCGCTGTCTTGCAGTAGTTCGAGTAACGAAGATTTTTGTGAGGTAAGTGATTCATGAAAGGTATAGGTGATTGTTAGTCAAAAAAATGGTTCAAATGGCTCTGAGCACTATGGGATTCAACTGCTGAGGTCATAAGTCCCCTAGAACTTAGAACTACTTAAACCTAACTAACCTAAGGACAACACACACATCCATGCCCGAGGCAGGATTCGAACCTGCGACCGTAGCGGTCGTGCGGTTCCAGACTGTAGCGCCAGAACCGCTCGGCCACCAGCGGCCGGCGATTGTTAGTCAGTGCCATTCTTTTGTAGGAATTATCGAAAGTCAGATTGCGTTGCGCTAAAAGTATTGCGTGTCAGTTTAGTGTTGATCAGAATAAGTAAAGAGTGAAATGTCTGGGTACGTTCAGTTCTGCTCAGCTGTTTGAAAATCAAAGAAATGTAGATTTCTCCCTTTTATATAAGTTATTTTCGAAGATAGAAGAAATTAGGGCGTAGAGCTTTTTCACATCGCTAAAGTATCGTTACTTGTTGTGAAAATCCTGTAACAGTGTGCCATAGGCTACATTTCCTCCACGTATTCTTTCATCAGATAGAAAAAAATCTGTTCTAATCAGCTTAATATCTGTCAGTCATAGGACTAGATTATTAGATTCATTTTTGGCTCATGACGGAGTATTGAGATCTACCTCTGTCACAGGATGCCTCCTCACTTTCGAACTTCCTTAAAGTAACAAAATGCTTCACATGAAACGAAGTCTCTTAAGGTAACAGCACAGAGATGTTGTAAATATCAGGTTTATACTACGTATCACTTTATAAATGTAATACTTCTGATTTTATTACGAAGGACGTCTCTCACAGTATAGATGAAAGACAGAAATTTCGTTAAAGGTATCACCGCAACGAAAAATTGCTTGATTACTGCTCCCGCTCCCGAATCATATCCGCAGTCACTAGCCATCGCCCCCATCAGCCAGGTGGCAATGACCTTGAGAGTCACTTTGCATGGCGAGTAATTTTTTTTTTCCAGCCGTGGGAGTACACTCACCAGAAATGGGAATCCCTGGAGGGAAGACGATGTTCTTTTCGGGGACCACTATTGAGTACCAACATTTAAAGCTGACCCCAGAAGGATCCTACCGCCAGCAACATACATTTCGCGTAAGGACCGCGTTATTGAAAACACGAACACATCTATGTTACTGTCACCCTGCATAACCCTTGGTTCTACAGGCACACACAAGAGTCCCTAATAATGTTACGCTTTCTGGTGGAAATGCTGTCTGCAGTTTGGGATCAAGTCTATCCATTCAAGCACATACTTGCATTGGACCCTGTAGAGATGTCTTTTATGATTACAGCCACTGGAGAATCACATTCATGCCACTCTCATATCTCGAAACGACTCACCATTTTATTCCAACCTGTCTGCTAAGGATCCCACGGAGCATAACACCAGTGCGGTTTTTTTAGACAGTCTTTCTTCATCTTGTAACGGTTCCTCAGCCCCTGTACCACCCTCCCTACAGCTTTGTCCATGTGATCATTCCAATTTAAGTCGGAATTGAACAGAAGTCTCGGAGAGCGCTATATCTAAGACTTTCTGCATTCCGGGGTGAAAAAGGATGAGCAGGTTTAACGCGACAGGGCCGTGTTTTGACGACACATTGCCGTAGCTGTGCCAACCCTGTGCGATGTGCAACGCCAGCGCCAAACGAAGCTCTCTCCTGCTACACGAGGTGGTAGAAAGACAGTACGAGCAGCTATGGAGTGTTTCTTATCGGGAAAATTAGGAAGACTCCACATCATACGGGAATTGTTAGGAGGACGGGTATTTTGCTACTGCATTGTAGTGCGTTTCCAAACCACACACAGGCCGGTCGGTGTGGCCGTGCGGTCTAGGCGCTTCAGTCTGGAACCGCGTGACCGCTCCGGTCGCAGGTTCGAATCCTGCCTCGGGCGTGGATGTGTGTGATGTCCTTAGGTTAGTTAGGTTTAAGTAGTTCTAAGTTCTAGGGGACTGATGACCACAGATGTTAAGTCCCATAGTGCTCAGAGCCATTTGAACCAAACCACACACAGGTACGGCAGTCCGAAGGAGATCTGCATCCCTCAGGGTGCATTTATGTCTGTCACCCAAATATTCTCTCTATCCTCGTTAGTGTGTTCCATCCAACAGAGAAAAACTACGAACTATAAAAAACTTCGCTAATGTTACCCAGTAGAGAACTCAATAGGGTTTCACCACATCTCTCTCTTCCAATATACTGAAAACAAGTACCGTCTACATGCTGACATTGACCATATGTGATCATCCCATTAAATACACTGGAGCACAGGCGACCAGTGATCCATGTCGCTTCCACAGACCAGTACAAAGTTTTGTCGCCCGTACTGTAGGAGGACCATATGCCACAGACTACCAATCGCAAGAGAGGGCCCCTGTGTTGTTCCTTCATAAGCAGTTTGATGCACTGTTTTCTTGCTGTAACACATCAGAGGAGTGTATGACTGCAGCTGTGTACACAGCCATATATTTTGTTTTCTACCATGCCTTCGAGGTCTGTGACAGGTGCAAAAATGATATTAATATGTTTCAAACCATTGACTCTCACAGAAAATTAGGCGTTGCATGGTGTAAATTATGCTGCTGCTGCTCTCACAACACACTGGATGATTGAAATAAAAGACAGAGGCTGTGTTTCTTACTGAGAAAAATGTAGAAGACATCATAACATGTGGTAACTGGAAGAGTTTGTTACATTGCGAAACGATTACGAACAGCTGCCTGAAGTGAATGATGACCTCTACATTTAATCTCATATTTCACAGTGACGGGGTTGCAGATGTCTCAGGATTCCATTTCGATTGATTCCTCATATTGCAGTCACGTACGTGATCACTGTTTCGGTGCTAGCCATCCCCAGGAAGATGTTGCTCCCACCAAGACTCCGGTTCCATCTCAAACAAGTGATGTCAGTCAGTCATTATGTGGTAATCGACAGCATACCAGTGAATGGATGGGATGAAAAAGACACCGTCCATATGAAGTATGTACTGTGAAAAGCACCACAGTTGATAGAATGATAAATTTTTGTAATTTTACCAGTTTTTCCGTAATTTCAAAGCCGACCAATTGTGCCATACAAGTGCTAATCATTTGAGAGATACAGAGATGGGCGAGTGAATCGGGACTTACCCCACTTCACTACTACTAGCGCCACTTCATCATAACGCACCTGAAGTATTGCGCCACAACCTAAGAATTAAATCAAAAATTAAAGTAGCTTTTCCAGACTTGGTCAACATATGCTTCAGTACATTGATGTAAAAGTTGTTAAATCACAGAGTAATCAGATGAATACGTTTCCTTAAATACATTGTTTTAAGAGAAATAACAAGTGGCGATAAATAATAAAGCTAGAAAGCCAAAAATTGTTCAGGATATGAAAATGTAGGTCAAAAGCAACTGTTACACGTGTCAACTTGATAGGAGCAATATTTCGGTTAAAAGCGGCGTTTTTACAAAAAACTGAAGGCGATAAATATTGAACTTAGAAATACGAAAATTGGTTGTTTGGTTGATTTGGGGGAGGAGACCAAACAGCGATGTCATCGATCCAATCGGATTAGGGAAGGATGGGGAAGGAAATCGGCCATACCCTATGAAAGGAACCATCCCGGCATTTGCCTGAAGCGATTTAGGGAAATCACGGAAAACCTGAATCAGGATGGCCGGACCCGGGTTTGAACCGTCGTCCTCCCGAATTCTAGTCCAGTATGCTAACCACTGCACCACCTCATTCGGTGAAAATTGGTATGAAGCTTTAGTTTGATATAAAAACATTAAATATGTGGCCCCCAATTTAGTTACCTCTAATAGGTTTTAAGTAAATTACTAAAAACTAAATCTGGAACAAAAACATACTTATTTGTAATAGATTAAGTACCATTTATACTAATGATAGAAATTTCTGATTACAGCACTTGATTAGATGCATTAAATAATAATATATCTATAACAAGTTTCAAGAATCTGATGTAAACACCAATCAATAGAAGGTCTCTTAAATTTCTAGTTCATAGGTCACGTTCTACTGTCTGTACCGTTCAAGAAATTCTATCCGCCGAAGTTTAAATGCAGTCGAATTAAAACTTTTTCTGTAATTAAAGCCAACTTAATTCGGATAAAATTACCAACAATGTAAACTGATACACAACAGAGTTATCAAATAATATGTGCACGGCTTCCCCCGTTGGAGGCTTGAGTCCTCCCTCGGACATGGGTGTGTGTGTTGTCCTTAGCCCAAGTTAGTTTAAGTAGTGTGTAAGCCTAGGGACCGATGACCTCAGCAGTTTGATCCCATAGGAACATACCACCAAAAATAATATGTGTCCGAGAAAACAGCCACTTGGATGCTGCTACTTGGGCATACAACAGATGACGGCAGATGTTCCCTTCGGCTGTCCGCTACGAATCTACTCTTATACAAGGTGGTCCATTGATCGTGACCGGGCCAAATATCTCACGAAATAAGCGTCAAACGAAATAACTACAAAGAACGAAACTTGTCTAGCTTGAAGGGGGAAACCAGATGGTGCTATGGTTGGCCCGCTAGATGGCGCTGCCATAGGTCAAACGAATATCAACTGCGTTTTTTTAAATAGGAACCCCCATTTTTATTACATATTCGTGTATTAGGTAAAGAAATATGAATGTTTTAGTTGGACCACTTCTTTCGCTTTATGATAGACGGCGCTGAATAGTCACAAACATATGGCTCACAATTTTAGACGAACAAGTTGGTAACAGGTAGGATTTTTAAATTAGAATACAGAACGTAGGTACGTTCGAACATTTTATTTCGGGTGTTCCAATGTGATACATGTACCTTTGTGAACTTATCATTTCTGAGAACGCATGCTGTTACAGCGTGATTAACTATAAACACCACATTAATGCAATAAATACTAGAAATGATGTCCGTCAACCTCAATGAATTTGGCAATACGTGTAACGACATTCCTCTCAACTGCGAGTAGTTCGCCTTCCGTAATGTTCGCACATCCATTGACAATCGAGAGTGATGGATGTCCACTTTTCAATTTTTCTTCAGTGCTCTAGTATCACCTAAGAAAATTTACCTGCATTTTGCATCCTCATCCGAGCAGAAATAGCTTCTTTTACATTTCGCAAGCGTTCTGATGTCCATTTCACACGCATATGAAATATAAAGGACTACAAAGTGGTTTTAGTCCATTATCTGATACAGAACGAGACTTCTTTGGTTAATATCGACTCTCTCCCATTTTGTCAGGACTGCATTCAGCTAGAGGACACTACACAGGCTGTAACTGACATCTTATTCAAGAAACCTGCAGAAATATCACGTTTTACTGTTACAAGTTCTATGCAGGCAATTATGAACACATCTGAAACACAAAATAGTGAACAAATTAATTTCTTTTCGATGAACTATACCAATGGCTTTCCCTTGCCATCTCTGTTTTACAAAGAATGACTCACCTACGAGTCTACAACTACATCTACTTCATACTCCGCAATCCACCTAATGGTGTGTGGCGGAGGGTTCTTTCGGTACCACTATCTGATCGCTCCAACCCCGTTCCAGTCGCGAATAGTGCGTGAAGAATGATTGTCGGTAAGCCTCTGTATTGGCTCTAATTTCTCGAATTTTCTCCTCGTCTTCAATACGCGAGATGTTATGTAATATGTTATCTGACTCCTCCTGAAACGTTTTGTCCCGAAATTTCAATAGTAAATCTCTCCGTGATGCACAACGTCTCTCTTGTAACGTCTGCCAGTGGAGTTTGTTTAGCATCTCCGGAACGCTCCCTCGCCAGCTCTTCGTTAGATTTTCTCTATCTCCTCTATCAGTTCTACCTGATAGGGATCCCAGATAGATGAACAACACTCAAGAGCCGGCCGGGGTGGCCGAGCGGTTCTAGGCGCTACAGTCTGGAACTGCGCAACCGCTATGGTCGCAGGTTCGAATCCTGCTTCGGGCATGGATGTGTGTGATGTCCTTAGGTTAGTTAGGTGTAAGTAGTTCTAAGTTCTAGGGGACTGATGACCTCAGAAGTTAAGTCCCATAGCGCTCAGAGCTATTTCAATCAACACTCAAGATTCAGGCGAACAAGCGCCTTATAACCCACTTCTTTCGTGGATGAGTTACATTTCCTTAAGATTCCTACGATGAATCTGAGTCTTGTGTCTGCTTTTCCCACTATCTGTTTTATATGGTCATTCCACTTAAGGTCGCTCTGGATAGTTACGCCTAGATATTTTACCGCAGACGCTGTCTCCAGCTGTTTCTCATCAATAGTGTAGCTGTACAGTAGTGGATTTCTTTCCCTATGTATGTGCAATATATTACATTTATTTACGCTCAGGGTCAACTTCCAAAGTCTGCACCATTCATCGATTCTCTGCAGGTCGTTCTGCAAATTCTTACTATCTTCTGGCGTTGCTACTTTGGTATAAACAACTGCATCATCTGCGAATAGCCTTAAAAAGCATCCGACGCTTTTTACTAGATCATTTATATGTATTGTGAACAGCAACGGTCCTGTCACACTTTATCGAACTTTTAACTGCAATAAACACGCCACCTTTACATCTGTCTATGTAGTTCCGTTACGAGAGACGTGTTGAGTTATATCTGCAAGAAAGTCTGCTCCGATACTCCGTAAGCTCGTATTTTTTCATTAAACGGCAATGCGGGAAGGTGTCAAATGCCTCACTGAAATCAAGGAACACAGCGTCAGCCTGAGCGTCGTTGTCCACTGCGCTGTGGATCTCATGGAGGAACAGAGCGAGCTGAGTTTCGCAGGATCTCTGTTTGCGGAATCCATGTTAATTTTTATAGAGGAGCTGTTCATTTTCCAACAACGTCATAATTCTTGAGCATAAAACATGTTCCATAATTTTACAACAGACTGACGTCAACGATATAGGTCTATAACTGTGTGGATCTGTCTGACAGCCTTCCTTAAAAACGGGAATGACATGCACTTTTTTCCAGTCGTTAGGTACCTTTCGTTGCTCAAGCGATCTACGATAAATTAATGCTAGAAGGGGAGCGAGTTCTTTCGCATAATCTTTATAGAATCTTATAGGTATCTCGTCTGGTCCTGAAACCTTTCCACTACTAAGCGATTGTAGCTGCTTTTCAATTCCGCGATTGGTTATCTCAGTATCTGCCATTTCCACGTTCGCACGATTCAAAGGAGGGTCAGTGTTACGATCTTCCGCGGTGAAACAAATTCGGAAGACCGAATTCAGTATTTCGTCTTTCTCTCTGTTATCTTCCGTTTCGGTGCCGGTGTGGTCGCTGAGAGAATGAATAGATGATTTTAACCAACTTACTGATTTTACATTTGACCAAAATCTCTTAGGGTTTTTACTCAGGTTGGTTGACAAAGTCTTACTTTCGAAATAATTGAACGCTTCTCCTATTGCTCTACTTACGCTCTTTTTCGCTTCGTTCAGCTTTTGTTTATCAGCTAGATTTTTACTTCTCTTGAATCTGAGATGATGTGCTCTTTGTTTACGTAGCGCTTTTCTAACACGGCTATTAAACCATGGTGGATCTTTCCCATCTCTTAAAACCTTACTCGGAACATACTTGTCTAGGGCATATTGAACGACACCTTTCAATTTTTTCCATTTGTTCTCCACATCTTCGTCCTCATCACCGAATATTTGATGCTGACAGCTGAGATATTCTGAAATTTGTATCCTATCACCCTTGCCGAGCAAATATATCTTCCTACCTTTCTTAACATTCCTTGTAAGATCTGTTGTCATGGATGATGTCACAGCCTTCCTCTACGTTAACTGATTCGATAAGTTCAGGTCTGTTTGTTGCCAGGAGGTCTACGAGGTTACCCTCACGAGTTGGTTCTCTATCTGCTCAAGGTAATTTTCGGACAAGACATCCAGAACAATGCCACACGATTCCCTATCTCTGGTACCAGTTTTGATAGCATAACACTCCCAATCCATAACTGGCAAGTTAAGCCACCCCCTATTACAACGGTATAATCAGGAAAATTACTAATGATATTCTGTAAGCTCTGTCTGGAGCACTCTACAACTATACATTATAACGATATGTTTACGTAATGTGTATACATAAACACACAGTTATAAATGTCCCCGTTCGAGTCGCTAATTATAGCAATATGTTTACTTTTGTGCTGTAACATATAGCTATAATCAGCGGTGGAAATATATTTGCGAACGCCGACCGTGTGCGGCTGTTTCTTGTTGGATCGTCTGATCAGTCGGAAGTTGCGTTGCAGAGGAGAGTAAATGCCTATTCAAAATATAATTATTTTTGGATAGCTCAACATGAATTTCCTAAGGGATCGTAGTTTATCATGCATTTACCAGTAGAATATGGCGCGGAGAAAATATTTCGCCGCATGCAACTTCCGTCCGATTTCGACGAAAGAATTCGTAACTGTGAACTCTCTATTTGGCAGAAAAATAAAGAAAATTAAATAACTTCATGAAGGAGTGAGACATAGATTCTATACTAAAAAAATAGTCCATACACCAGTTCCATTTAACTCTGAATTTATGGCAATTAATAGATGAACTTACACTGCAATGAAGGGTTTAACATGGATGCCGTTTTGACTGGCACTTCTCTTCTCGTAATGAAAATAATTCTTTTGACGTTTTCACATACACATCGGACAATAAACCTACTGCTATGCAGTATTGCACTTTCAGTATTGCACTTTTACTTTACACTAAAATAATATTATTTTTAACGATAACAATGCGGCGGCAAGACAAGCGCGTCCGACACAAGTTACAAGAGACAAGAGAAAAATGAGCAACTGAGTAACTGTTCATCGAGAATATCTCGTACATCAAAAGAATGTGTAAAAGTGTTCTTCTTCTGTCCATTTTTCGCGCCGCGGTTTTCAAAGTCAGTAACTCAGTGCATCTCTGACGCCGCTTCGACAATAAACACGTTACATCACAGGTCGTTCACCTTTTACATTCTCACGACATCATTTGCTAACTGTAGCTGTTTCCGAGCGATTGCTCGATTAGTGAATGATTTAAAATGATAAGGCAATCACATAATGTTACAACATCCTGACCCAGGTGATCTATATAAGCATCCGATCACCATTTTTGACCGTTCTTTGATACTCAATTTCACCCAGATTAATTCACATTCGGAATCCATGATAACCTCGCTAGATTTTATCGAACTTTTAACTGCAATAAACACGCCACTACCATTGGTGACTAACCTATCCTTACGATAAACATTCCAGTCTGAACTTAGAATTTCGTTGTCATTGGCGTCTGGTTTCAACCAGCTTACTGTTCCCAATACTATCTGTGTATTATAACCTTCAGTAGGGGATACCAATGCTGGGACCTTTCCCTGGATGCTCCAACAGTTTACTAAAATCATATTAATATTTTCTACTTCTCATCTGCGAGGAACAAGATTCTCTGAGGTCCCTGTGGCTGATATAACAGGCAAATCGTGTTTGCTCCCATGTGCACGCCACACGTACTCCGCGACCCTGGTAGCCGCTTCCTGCGTGTAGTGCACCCCTGACCTATTAAGGGGAACCCTATAATTCTGCATCCGATAGCGGATGTCGAGAAATTCGTATCCGATACCGTCGCAGAGTCCTCTGAGCCCTTGGTTTAGACCTTCTCTTCTGCTCCAAACCAGAGGACCGAGATCGACCCTGGGTACGATGCTACAAATAGCTTAGCCTGCACCCCCCGTGCGCTGCTGGCTGCCTTCACCAAATCAGCCAGCCGCCGAAAGGAGCCGAGGATGGCCTCAGAACATGATTATTAAAAATCCTTATCAGCTCGTTTAAATCTACATTGTCGTAGCTGTTCAACGCACTGAGCTGGTGGAGAATAAATTTACTTTTCGAGCGAATGAAAAAACTCTCATGTACTCAATGTGAGGGTAGGTTAGTACCCTAGTTTTCGATATTCAAGGGTCAAAGTGGGCGCAACTTGGAGTGAGCAACATCTAGACTCAACATTTATTGAGCCTAATGCACAATGGTACTTTACCATCTGGCATGTGCAAAGCCATTGTCTCCGTGCTGGATCTGAAACGCTAATTCCCTACTCTGGCCTTGACTGAAATCACTCAGTCGCAACTTTTCTGCGTTCCGTAGAACATTAATCTTTCCCTAGTCGAAATAATTGCTATTAACAGTCTCTATGGGTTGGAGCGATGTGCATAATTCTTTTGTTAGCAAATTAAGGAGTATCTCATACTATATCGTCCTGTCGTTATGGATAAAGCTCATGTAAGGTCCGTCAAATCCGGATGCCTTACAACATTCATGGATAAAATTAGTTTCTACAGGATAAGCATCATGACTTTGAACTACATGATATATATTTCTTGTGAACTAGGACTTACCAATAGTAATTTATCAGCTCTCAAACGATTTTCAGTCCAAAAGATAGCAGATACGTTTTCTCTTTTCGGCAAAGAGCTTGTTACCTAATATGTGACCATCTGAAATAGAAAAGATGGAAAAATTCATTTCTTTTAGGATTAGTTTCATAGAGAGGTAGTACTGATGAGCGTTATGAAACAAAGTACGGCATACCTTACAAAGTGATTGGTAGAAATGTTTAACTTCCAAAACATCGTTCTAGAACCACTAAAGAACATTTACCTTGAATGGGGGCTTAATTAAAATGCAATAATTTTTATAGCTGTGTATCCGGTTACGAAGTCTCGTAACCGGTGGGCCCTGAGTAGTATTAGTACGCAATCTGACTGCATAAAATAACAATAAAGAATGAACGGAAATTTCCGTTAACACAATTGATTAATTAAGTCCCCTGCAACTATAAAAGCTACGAAACAATAAAGCACAAGTGTAACTGAACTGTGTGTGGTAGTGTGATTCAACGTACATGTACCTGGCACGGTTATTCCTCAATACGACAAGAAATTTTAAACACCATTTACAATGAACTAATTGAAAAGCCAGAAATACTATAATTGCACATAGAAACCAGAATTACTAGTCTAATACATGAACACGAGCCAGATGCTTTGTTGACTGAACCTGTGACCAAGAGGCATTGTCATTAAGGAAATGTGAAATAATTTTTTTTTTGTTATCTCCATATATTGACGAAAAATACACTGTGATCATTGCAACATCTTCCATCTATACATTACGCCAACCGAACAGCATCTACTCTCTCGCCCAACAGAACAACAACTGCACATGACATCATCTGAACTACTACTGCTCTCGACATCCTCTCAACAAGTACTACCCACGGCAACCTCTGAACTATTACTGCACCAGTGGAGGTGGCGGAATAATAATCTTTGGCGCAATATCTGGCGCTGTGACTCAGTGTAGCTACCTTTCATATGCCCCTCCTCCACGGGCTAGAATTTGATGGTATTTTTGCCAGCATTGGTGGTGAAAATACCACCAAATTCGTCCAAAAAATACAGACAAAAATAAAAGATGATATTAATAAGTAAATATCATATAACTAAATACATTTTGGCTTTGCACTGCCCCTTCAATAACCTAATACATAAAATAAAGTAAGGAATACAAATGCTTACGTACATGTGATTTTACATAATAGTTTACACAAGTATCATTTGTCAGAGTGGTTAAACAATTCAATCAATGGCACCAGCAATGACGAATAGTTGCAGGTAAGAGTCTCATAACATTTCATAAACATTAAATACACAAAAAATCAGTTTATACAAATATTCACAAAAAATCTTTTCAATAGTTCAATAAACAAGTAGCACTTCTCAGAGTAGTTGACAGTTCGAACAGTAGCACCCAGCATTGGTCAACAGGTGCAAATAGCAGTCCCATAACATTTCATCAGCAGTATTTAAACAGCTCCAACAGTGGCACCCAACAATGGCGAGCAGGTGGAGACACCAACAAGTGACATTATCTCAGTAGCAGCAGTTCCATCAGTGGCACCCAGCAATGTTGATAGGTGCAGAGAGCAACAAGTGACATTATCTCAGTAGAAGCAGTTCCATCAGTCGCACCCAGCAATGTTGAACAGGTGCAGACAGCAACAAGTGACATCATCTCAGTAGAAGCAGTTCCATCAGTGGCACCCAGTAATGTTGACAGGTGCAGACAGCAACAAGTAACATTATCTCAGTAGAAGCAGTTCCAACAGTAGCACCCAGTAATGTTGACAGGTGCAGACAGCAACAAGTGACATAATTTCAGTAGAAGCAGTTCCAACAGTGGCACTCATCAACGTTGAACAAGTGCAGGTAACAGTCCATAATATTCACTATCAATAATTAAACCGTTCATCAGAGTTCATCAGCAGAAATTAAACATTGCCAAGTGGCACCCATCAATGTTGAACAAGTGCAGGTAACAATCCATAATATTCACTATCAATAATTAAACAGAGCATCAGAGTTCATCAGCAAAAATTAAACATTTCTAAGTGGCATCCATCAATGTTGAACAAGTGCAGGTAACAGTCCATAATATTCACTATCAATAATTAAACAGTTCATCCGAGTTCATCAGCAGAAATTAAACATTTCCAAGTGGCACCCATCAATGATGAACAAGTGCAAGCACGAACAACAGTGTGAATGCACACACAATTGCTTTTACAAAATTATTATCAATGCTCTTACACTAAACATACAAATTATAGTAAACACACAAATGATATCAGATAATTGTCATATTAACTATTACAAATACACAAATACCAGTAAACCTATAATATTTATGGGTGTCAGTGCAAGCCACAACAAACAAGTAAAATAATATTTAGGAGGTAGGTCGGTACCAATTATTTGGGATTAGGAAAGGAAAACACAGAAAACACACTCACTCATCTTTGTAATTGAATAGTGTTAACTGTGTAAATGCAATTCTGTCAAAATTTGATGTTCAACATGTGTATCAAGTAGTAGTGGCAACAGCGTATAACAGTTAATAATAGTCAATGTCATAGTCATCATCTCAAGACCAATGTTTGCCAAGCCAAATCAAAATAAACGGTTGCTGAACAACTGTCAGTGTGCCAAGATATGCAAATACTTCCTCTCCAAAAATAATATATACTGCTTATTGTTTTAACAAAGTGTGTGTGTAGACAATCGTCCTTCCACTTGAGTGTTCTAGTCTGCCATCTTCATCCTCCTTGTTCCATATAAACCAACAACAAAAAAAAAATGCTCCTCACTTACTTTACCTCTTATCCACCAAAACTCCAATAATCATCAGCATCACATAATCTTAATACATCAATAATACCTCTTACGTTGATAGATATAAACCTTATCATCAATATCATTACCTTACCTCTTGTCCACCAAAACTCCAATAATCATCAACATCACATAATATCAATACCTCAATAATACCTCTTCAATATGTCGATACATATAAACCTTATCACCAATATCATTTCACTTCCATAACAACTCTTTCCACTAGTCAGTCTCCTCAAACAAGTACAGATAAAATCCTAGTGCAAACTTCAATTCATCATCCCATACAATCCGAAGACACAATGTCGACACACAACCTCTGTGTAATCCACCTGACCCAAATCTTCTACTCATTATGAATTATAAAATACATTTTGGTTACCTTGTCTATCATTAAATAAAAGAAATGCATACATGACCTCTAACAGCCTTTAGTTTGAATAACTTTCAGTAAGTAGGTATGCATACGGAGTGTGAATTATCAAATAAGACTTTGAATGAATAAATCGTAATATTTCACAGTGTGTACACCACTTCAAGAATCATGGCAAAACAGAAGCAAACATGTGGAGTATTTTTTTTTTTTTGTGTCAAGTGTCACTTGCTATATCAATTGCTCACGAAGAATGCAGTGTAGTAACTGTCAATGGTCTAAACCTAGTGTTGGTATTTCATGTCGTCAGCTTCCTTCCTATTAGCATAAATTTATAGAGCTTGCATAAAACCTCCAGCTCATGTGACTTCAATGAAGTTTCTTGTACCAATGTCGTTTGTGGAATTATAGCAGTTCATTTTCTTATCTTAAAATATAAAGCACTGAGCGTAAGCAAAACATGCAATAGCGAGTAAATATACCAGTAGAGAACAGAATGTCAACAAGTGGCTGTAGCACAATCCCTACAACGAGGCTCTGCCAAGCGAACAATCTATAATTAATACCATAGTGTGACCTAAACTCCATGTTCGTACACAATATATCAGCATTTCTATATACCAAATTAAAGAGTAGTTATGGCAACAAAACAGAAATGTGTAAATATGCAATCCATACGCAAATCAGCAAGTATATATCTTACATTACCATTAGCATCATATCAGCATAAGCAAATAAATGTTCATATGTAATCTTAATAAGTAAACATAAAGGCGCAAGTAGATAAATCACAAAGTATAACTTACATACATAACCATATCAGCACAACTAATCAGGTGACAATTATAATTTAAATAAATAAGCACAGCAGGCACATAATTAAAAAAATATGACATCAGTGAAAAAGCAGAGCAGCCAAGCGATGTATAATATGCATAAGTAACAACCCTGTTAATTAATCAATCATTGTCAAAATCAGTTAACACAAAGTATAAATCACGTAATCACGAGCAGCAAATTAGATGTAAAGTACATACCTAAGTAGAAATATGTTACCTGAAAAATAAACTCAATTAATAGTTAGCTTTTAAGTTTATTACTTTCTTCTTCGAAATTACATTCTTCCTGAAATTTTCTCGATAGCAAGTCCTCTTAACGTCGGACACACACGTAATTTACCTGAAATTCTTAAATATTTTATACAACTGTATCCTGAAAAAAACTGAATGTTAATAACATAATTTATCAAGTTACTATAGCTTTATACAGAATTTAATCGGAGAAATTAGATTGTGTATTTGTTTACGGCTGTCACTGCATTCGCACTGAGCGCTCGATCAGCTGTAGGTACGCATGACGTAGGAAGTAATTGTTTACGGTCAACGACTGCCTTGTGCGGCGCGCAGACTTGACTGTTGCTTTGAGTATGTGCCGCCGCCAGAACACGGCGCGGTATCCTTGTATTCTCTGCGTGTTTACGTGTAACTGTTAATTTCTTAAAAGTATGCCATTCCACAAAAATTTTAACGTTCGATATATGATGTATTCCCTTAGAGCGCCGTGATTTAAGAGTTTCTACTTCGACAGTGTTATGAATAATTTTGCGAACTCTATACGGACCATTATGAAGCAGAAAAAATTTGCGACACAAGCCTTTTCCTTTGTGAGACAAACGATGCGACTTAATTAACACCTTTAGACCAACTGACAAAGTTTTTAAACGACCAGGACGTTTAGCTGATTTCTCTCTTCTAGCTGCCGCAGATGCAATATTTTGCAGAGCCAGGTTCACAACTTCAGAATGCCGCGGTTCCCATGTAGGCGGAAAAGGAACGATTTCAGATATGCGATTTGTCGGTGCTTTGTTTTTTAATATCAATATAGGCGGTAAAGAAGTTGAATCATTAGGGAGTTCACTCAGAATGTTTTGAAAAATATTAAGATGCTGATCCCACGTTCTGTGATAATGATGACAATAAAGACGACACAATTTATTGATTTTCTGCACCCATCTCTCTGAAGCGTTAGATTGAGGGTGAAAAAGTGAAATGAAAATTGGTTTAATCTTACGACGCCGTAGAGTACGAAGCCAAATTTTAGAGCGAAACTGTGATCCATTATCTGATATAACTTTATGAACATGACCCACTTCTTTAAGAAAATGCTTGATAAAAGAATTAGATACTGAACGAGCTGTTGCTTTGCGTAAAGGTGTAAAACACACATATTTTGATGTCAATTCCTCTGCTACCAAAATGCACGCAAAACCATTAGTAGAACGAACCACTGGACCGAACAAATCGACTGCAGCCATCTCCTTTAATTTCGCTGGAATGATAGGAAACAATGGTGCTCTGTGAGAAATAGTTGGCGGCTTAGCCTTTTGACATAATTTGCATTTGGCAAGAACAAGTCGAATACGTTTTTCCGTATTACTGAAGTAGCAATTTTCTCGTAATTTATGAAAGCATTTTCTGGGACCAAAGTGTGCATAACTGAAATGTGTATACCAAATCAATTTATTAACTCACTCATCAGGAATGCAAACTAACCAAACAGAGTTGTCAACCGATTTTCGTTTAAAAAGAATATCATTGCGAACTACATAATACTGTCTAATCGCTACGCTTTCCTTTCTCCTCCACTTCTCCTTAATGTCCTTCCAGATTGGATCTTTGTTTTGCTCCTTAGCGATGTCCTGGAGCGAGGACGAAATAAAATTTTCAAACGCAGCACCTTGAATATACATCAAACAATAATTGTTTTCTTTGCAGTCCTCCTCAGCACTTTGGTTCAAACCCATAGGTGCACGCTATAAAGCATCAGCAATAATATTTGAAGAACCCTGTACGTAAACAATACTAAAATCAAATTCCTGTAGATACAGCGCCCATCTTCCCCCCATGAACCATGGACCTTGCCGTTGGTGGGGAGGCTTGCGTGCCTCAGCGATACAGATGGCCGTACCGTAGGTGCAACCACAACGGAGGGGTATCTGTTGAGAGGCCAGACAAACGAGTGGTTCCTGAAGAGGGGCAGCAGCCTTTACAGTAGTTGCAGGGGCAACAGTCTGGCTGATTGACTGATCTGGCCTTGTAACAATAACCAAAACGGCCTTGCTGTGCTGGTACTGCGAACGGCTGAAAGCAAGGGGAAACTACGGCCGTAATTTTTCCCGAGGACATGCAGCTTTACTGTATGATTGAATGATGATGGCGTCCTCTTGGGTAAAATATTCCGGAGGTAAAATAGTCCCCCATTCGGATCTCCGGGCGGGGACTACTCAAGAGGATGTCGTTATCAGGAGAAAGAAAACTGGCGTTCTACGGATCGGAGCACGGAATGTCAGATCCCTTAATCGGGCAGGTAGGTTAGAAAATTTGAAAAGGGAAATGGATAGGTTAAAGTTAGATATAGTGGGAATTAGTGAAGTTCGGTGGCAGGAGGAACAAGACTTCTGGTCAGGTGACCACAGGGTTATAAACACAAAGTCAAATAGGGGTAATGCAGGAGTAGGTTTAATAATGAATAGGAAAATAGGAACGCGGGTAAGCTACTACAAACAGCTTAGTGAACGCAATATTGTGGCCAAGATAGATACGAAGCCCACACCTACTACAGTAGTACAAGTTTGTATGCCAACTAGCTCTGCAGATGACGAAGAAATTGAAGAAATGTATGATGAAATAAAAGAAATTATTCAGATAGTGAAGGGAGACGAAAATTTAATAGTCATGGGTGACTGGAATTCGAGTGTAGGAAAAGGGAGAGAAGGAAACGTAGTAGGTGAATATGGATTGGGGCTAAGAAATGAAAGAGGAAGCCGCCTGGTAGAATTTTGCACAGAGCACAACTTAATCATAGCTAACACTTGGTTTAAGAATCATGATAGAAGGTTGTATACATGGTAGAACCCTGGAGATACTAAAAGGTATCAGATAGATTATATAATGGTAAGACAGAGATTTAGGAACCAGGTTTTAAATTGTAAGACATTTTCAGGGGCAGATGTGGACTCTGACCACAATCTATTGGTTATGACCTGTAGATTAAAACTGAAGAAACTGCAAAAAGGTGGGAAAATAAGGAGATGGGACCTGGATAAACTGAAAGAACCAAAGGTTGTACAGAGTTTCATGGAGAGCATAAGGGAACAATTGACAGGAATGGGGGAAAGAAATACAGTAGAAGAAGAATGGGTAGCTCTGAGGGATGAAGTAGTGAAGGCAGCAGAGGATCAAGTAGGTAAAAAGACGAGGGCTAGTAGAAATCCTTGGGTAACAGAAGAAATATTGAATTTAATTGATGAAAGGAGAAAATATAAAAATGCAGTAAATGAAGCAGGCAAAAAGGAATACAAACGTCTCAAAAATGAGATCGACAGGAAGTGCAAAATGGCTAAACAGGGATGGCTAGAGGACAAATGTAAGGATGTAGAGGCTTGTCTCACTAGGGGTAAGATAGATACTGCCTACAGGAAAATTAAAGAGCCCTTTGGAGAGAAGAGAACCACTTGTATGAATATCAAGAGTTCAGATGGCAACCCAGTTCTAAGCAAAGAAGGGAAGGCAGAAAGGTGGAAGGAGTATATAGAGGGTCTATACAAGGGCGATGTACTTGAGGACAATATTATGGAAATGGAAGAGGATGTAGATGAAGATGATATTGGAGATATGATACTGCGTGAAGAGTTTGATAGAGCACTGAAAGACCTGAGTCGAAACAAGGCCCCCGGAGTAGACAACATTCCATTGGAACTACTGACGGCCTTGGGAGAGCCAGTCCTGACAAAACTCTACCATCTGGTGAGCAAGATGTATGAAACAGGCGAAATACCCTCAGACTTCAAGAAGAATATAATAATTCCAATCCCAAAGAAAGCAGGTGTTGACAGATGTGAGAATTACCGAACAATCAGTTTAATAAGCCACAGCTGCAAAATACTAACACGAATTCTTTACAGACGAATGGAAAAACTAGTAGAAGCCGACCTCGGGGAAGATCAGTTTGGATTCCGTAGAAATACTGGAACACGTGAGGCAATACTGACCTTACGACTTATCTTAGAAGAAAGATTAAGGAAAGGCAAACCTACGTTTCTAGCATTTGTAGACTTAGAGAAAGCTTTTGACAATGTTGACTGGAATACTCTCTTTCAAATTCTAAAGGTGGCAGGGGTAAAATACAGGGAGCAAAAGACTATTTACAATTTGTACAGAAACCGGATGGCAGTTATAAGAGTCGAGGGACATGAAAGGGAAGCAGTGGTTGGTAAGGGTGTAAGACAGGGTTGTAGCCTCTCCCCGATGTTATTCAATCTGTATATTGAGCAAGCAGTAAAGGAAACAAAAGAAAAATTCGGAGTAGGTATTAAAATCCATGGAGAAGAAATAAAAACTTTGAGGTTCGCCGATGACATTGTAATTCTGTCAGAGACAGCAAAGGACTTGGAAGAGCAGTTGAACGGAATGGATGGTGTCTTGAAGGGAGGATATAAGATGAACATCAACAAAAGCAAAACGAGGATAATGGAATGTAGTCGAATTATGTCGGGTGATGTTGAGGGTATTGGATTAGGAAATGAGACACTTAAAGTAGTAAAGGAGTTTTGCTATTTGGGGAGCAAAATAACTGATGATGGTCGAAGTAGAGAGGATATAAAATGTAGACTGTCAATGGCAAGGAAATCGTTTCTGAAAAAGAGAAATTTGTTAACATCGAGTATAGATTTAAGTGTCAGGAAGTCATTTATGAAAGTATTTGTATGGAGTGTAGCCATGTATGGAAGTGAAACATGGACGGTAAATAGTTTGGACAAGAAGAGAATAGAAGCTTTCGAAATGTGGTTGTACAGAAGAATGCTGAAGATTAGATGGGTAGATCACATACCTAATGAGGAGGTACTGAATGGGATTGGGGAGAAGAGGAGTTTGTGGCACAACTTGACCAGAAGAAGGGATCGGTTGGTAGGACATGTTCTGAGGCATCAAGGAATCACCAATTTAGTATTGGAGGGCAGCGTGGAGGGTAAAAATCGTAGGGGGAGACCAAGAGATGAATACACTAAGCAGATTCAGAAGGATGTAGGTTGCAGTAGGTACTGGGAGATGAAGAAGCTTGCACAGGATAGAGTAGCATGGAGAGCTGCATCAAACCAGTCTCAGGACTGAAGACCACAACAACAACAGCGCCCATCGTGACTATCTTTCATGTGTTAATTTTGTTGACATAAGAAACTCCAGAGCTCGGTGATCGGTGTAAACCTTAGTATGTCTGCCATACAAAAATATGCGAAATTTTGTGGTAGCCCAAACAACAGCCAAGGCTTCAAGTTCCGTAATCGAATAATTCTTTTGTGATTTAGAGAGAACACGACTTCCAAATGCAATAGTCTTCTGTACTACAACGCCATTTTCTTCTATCACTTGAAATAAGTGTGCACCTAGGCCTTTGTTTGATGAGTCCGTCGCCAAACAAAAATCTTTAGATAAATCCGGATGTGAACGAAGTGCAGCAGCAACTAAAGCCTCACGAAGTTGTTCAAATTCTGATTGAGCTTCCTCACCCCAACACCAATTAGAATTCTTTCCAGATAGTTCACATAAACGAGGTGTGGCCAAATTGTCCAATCTAACAAAGCGTCTAAGAAAATTACAGACACCAAGGAAACTACGAACATCACGTTTTGCGGTAGGAACAGCATAATTACAAATAGCGTCTAGTTTCTCTGGATCAGGAAGAATACCTTCTGTAGAAATAATATGACCAAGAAATATCACCTGAGAGCGACCAAATTCAGATTTTTCCAAGTTCACTGTAATGCCAACTCTTGCAAAAATACGTAATAATGAATCCAAAATTTTGTTATGCTCACTCCACGAACGTTTAGCAATAAGAATATCGTCAACATATGAAGTAATATTGTTACGAAGATAAACGGGTAAAATTTCATTTAAACCACGAATGAATGCTGCTGAAGTCCAAACGGTAATTTCCGAAATCACTTTGTGTAAAATAGTCATATCCGGTTATTCTTTACCGATTCCTTTTCTAGATAGATTGATAGTTGAAGAGTTGTTTTGATAGATACAAAGAATAGTAAAAGAGTAGGCAGCAGTGCAGAAAACTAAAAGGGAAATAGCACCACTACAGCTCGGGGCCCTGTGCACGCTACGGCACATATTCACTTATAAATAGTGTAGTGAATCCCCTGAGGACCTAAATAGCCACACATAAATTCCAGTTTGTGACTGAGTGGCCAATTTGGCGGAAGTGCGTACATAAATTGATCTAACCATGAACATGGGTGTATGTCATTATTAGAATCGTGAAAAATCTTAAATTTCCGAACAGTTAAAAAGTGTTTATAGTCAGTTTTCGCCTCGTGGCGACAAAGACCTACCGCGTCTGTCCCAGTCCGAATGTCGATTATTGTCAAGTTCGCGCGCCTGGCGCTCTCTTTTTGCATCTCGTAAATGAAATAAATTATTTTGTTCAAAACCCGCTGCTATCCATGATTCTAAATTTCTTCTACTGTCTTTTCCTACGATTTCGCTTTCGATTTGTTTAACTTGCTTTCGTAACGCCTCAAATTCCCTTTTAACGCGTTCATTAAATTTTCCCTGATTTTCAACATGTTTATTTCGTACATTCTGATACTCTCCTGTTTCTGCAAATGGCAATGGAGCTGTATCATTTGAATCTCGGTCCCCATTTAAACTAAGATTTGTCAATTTATCTGAAATCTCAACTTTTTCCGATAAGTCACCTATTTGTTCTCTCTGTTTATTTACGTCTTCCGTAAGTGTCGCGACTAGGGTTTCAGTATTGACACATTTAGTAGTTAACTGTTTATATTGTTGTGTTAGGTTATTTATTCCGTCATTTGTTACGGATTCCTCGATTCTTTCAAATATTTCTTCCTTATCGTGTGCACGTTAAATATTTAACTCTTTCTTCCTGTTCCCTATCCTGTTCCTTTTGTCTAATTTATATTTAAATTAATCTGTTATTTTAAGCATTCAAAATCTGTGGTACTTCTTCTCTAATTTCTTTCTTTAATTCATCTTTCATGTTTTTAAAACATGTCCCTATTCGTGAGTCTAACCGTGTTTCCATTGTTCCCATCTCTGTTTTTAATTGAGATCTTAACTGTGATCCCAAATTTAATATTGCACTCATCAGCTGCTCCATGTTAACTGGTTCGACATTCTTTTCGCCCCTAACATTTCCCGTAAAACTAACTTCCTTCGTCGTAGCTGTAAAGCTATCTGTGTTCGATACTATCCCACAATCTTCTGTCGTTAATCTCGTATTCTGTGAATTTTTTGATTGTGAAAAATTTTGAACTGGTTCCGGACTATTTTCCCGGCTTACTAAATTGTTTTCTACTTCATTATTCATCATACTGTTCTCCTGTGTTGGCGAGTTCGCCATGTTAACAATTTCGTTATTCTGACTATCCATCATTTTTGCCTTTTTCATCGATCGCGAAATCATTTACAAAACATACAAAACTCGTCACTATACGAAAATTACACACAATATAACACTTTATCACCAACAATACCATTCACACGAATGCTTCCCGACAAACACGATTAACGAACAATTAAAATCTTCATAACTGCACAAAATTGTCAAACCCGTATACGAGACATTAAAAATTAAATTCTGCAAAAATACCATTAGAACAATGACAAGACAACTACAAATGTTCAATTACCAAATCTACACATGCAATATAGACTACAATTACTACTGTCTGCTATTTTTACCATCAGAAGATTCCAAGGGACCACCCCAAGCAGCGGTCGCCACGTGCATGGGGGCTTAATTAAAATGCAATAATTTTAGTAGCTGTGTAACCGGTTACGAAGTCTCGTAACCGGTGGGCCCTGAGTAGTATTAGTACGCAATCTGACTGCATAAAATAACAATAACGAGTGAACGGAAATTTCCGTTAACACAAGTGATTAATTAAGTCCCCTGCAACTATAAAAGCTACGAAACAACAAAACACAATTGTAACTGTACTGTGTGTGGTAGTGTGATTCAACGTACATGTATCTGGCACTGTTCTTCCTCAATACGACAAGAAATTTTAAACACCATTTACAATGAACTAATTGAAAAACCAGAAATACTATAATTGCACATAGAAACCAGAATTACAAGTTTAATACATGAACACGAGCCAGATGCTTTGTTGACTGAACCTGTGACCAAGAGGCATTATCATTAAGGAAATGTGAAATAAATTTTTTTTTGTTACCTCCATATATTGACGAAAAATACGCTGTGATCATTGCAACATCTTCCATCTATACATTACACCAACCGAACAGCATCTACTCTCTCGCCCAACAGAACAACAACTGCACATAACATCCTCTGAACTAGTACTGCTCTCCACATCCTATCAACATGTACTGCCCACGGCAACCTCTGAACTACTACTGCACCAGTGGAGGCGGCGGAATAATAATATATTGCATTTCGCTAATCTCCTGATGCCCGTTTCGTCGGCACCAGAAAATTAAATAATTGATGAATTAATATCTACAGATGGAGCACAGTGCCTGGCTACAGTAAATTATCTGATAGAAAATGACACTCCCTTGGTTAATGTCGCGTTTCTCCCAATTTTTCATGATTGCAGTCAACTAGAGAGCACTTTAAAGGCCTTAACTGACATCTTTACGAACAAATCTGCAGAAATATCATATTTTCATCTTACAAATACACTCCTGGAAATTGAAATAAGAACACCGTGAATTCATTGTCCCAGGAAGGGGAAACTTTATTGACACATTCCTGGGGTCAGATACATCACATGATCACACTGACAGAACCACAGGCACATAGACACAGGCAACAGAGCATGCACAATGTCGGCACTAGTACAGTGTAAATCCACCTTTCGCAGCAATGCAGGCTGCTATTCTCCCATGGAGACGATCGTAGAGATGCTGGATGTAGTCCTGTGGAACGGCTTGCCATGCCATTTCCACCTGGCGCCTCAGTTGGACCAGCGTTCGTGCTGGACGTGCAGACCGCGTGAGACGACGCTTCATCCAGTCCCAAACATGCTCAATGGGGGACAGATCCGGAGATCTTGCTGGCCAGGGTAGTTGACTTACACCTTCTAGAGCACGTTGGGTGGCACGGGATACATGCGGACGTGCATTGTCCTGTTGGAACAGCAAGTTCCCTTGCCGGTCTAGGAATGGTAGAACGATGGGTTCGATGACGGTTTGGATGTACCGTGCACTATTCAGTGTCCCCTCGACGAACACCAGTGGTGTACGGCCAGTGTAGGAGATCGCTCCCCACACCATGATGCCGGGTGTTGGCCCTGTGTGCCTCGGTCGTATGCAGTCCTGATTGTGGCGCTCACCTGCACGGCGCCAAACACGCATACGACCATCATTGGCACCAAGGCAGAAGCGACTCTCATCGCTGAAGACGACACGTCTCCATTCGTCCCTCCATTCACGCCTGTCGCGACACCACTGGAGGCGGGCTGCACGATGTTGGGGCGTGAGCGGAAGACGGCCTAACGGTGTGCGGGACCGTAGCCCAGCTTCATGGAGACGGTTGCGAATGGTCCTCGCCGATACCCCAGGAGCAACAGTGTCCCTAATTTGCTGGGAAGTGACGGTGCGGTCCCCTACGGCACTGCGTAGGATCCTACGGTCTTGGCGTGCATCCGTGCGTCGCTGCGGTCCGGTCCCAGGTCGACGGGCACCTGCACCTTTCGCCGACCACTGGCGACAACATCGATGTACTGTGGAGACCTCACGCCCCACGTGTTGAGCAATTCGGCGGTACGTCCACCCGGCCTCCCGCATGCCCACTATACGCCCTCGCTCAAAGTCCGTCAACTGCACATACGGTTCACGTCCACGCTGTCGCGGCATGCTACCAGTGTTAAAGACTGCGATGGAGCTCCGTATGCCACGGCAAACTGGCTGACACTGACGGCGGCAGTGCACAAATGCTGCGCAGCTAGCGCCATTCGACGGCCAACACCGCGGTTCCTGGTGTGTCCGCTGTGCCGTGCGTGTGATCATTGCTTGTACAGCCCTCTCGCAGTGTCCGGAGCAAGTATGGTGGGTCTGACACACCGGTGTCAATGTGTTCTTTTTTCCATTTCCAGGAGTGTACTATGCAGACACTTGTCCACAGTTCTGAAACATAAGAAAGTGAACGAATTAATTTCTGGTCAATGAACTATACCCATGGCTTCTCCTTGGTATCTCAGTGTCACAAAGTATAACGTACCTACGAGTCCGGTTTATATACACACTTGCTTCAATAGTGCAGCATGGTATGGAGTATCTTGAAAAGCTTTATCTGACTTTTTGATCGGTTATTCGTACGTTTCAGTTTATTTTCCAATTCTACCAACTATTTCCGTTCAATTCGCCCTCCTGTAACACATTCATGAATATTATCAGATTTTACAGTATGAGCGTCAGGACTTTTAACTATATAATAGTTATTTCTTGTGAATTATTACTTACCTACGAGTCTCCTACATTGTCGAGCACTGATATGATTTACCATGTTCTGAACACTATTTTATCGGCTCTACATCTATTTTCAGTTGAAAAGATAGGAGAAAAGTTATCAAACATCGGCAAAGGGCTTTTGCCTAAGATGTGACCATCTGAAATATAAAAGATTGAAAAAATTCATTTATTTTTTTAGCATGAACTTCATAGAGAGGTAGAAATGCACAGCGTTTTGCAACGAAGTACGTCATACATCCAGAGTGACTGGTTGCCATGTTTAATTTCCTAAACAGCGCTCTAGAACCATTTAAGGACATGTAAATGCATTAGCCATCATCACACCAGGAGAAAAACGTGTCTTGCATTTCGCTCATCTCCTGATGCCCGTTTCGCCGGCACCTGAAAATTAAATAATTGATCAGTTATTATCTACTGGTTAAGCATTGCGGCTTGTTTCAGTCAGCTATCTGATAGAAAACGAGATTCACTTCGTTAAAGTCGCGTTTCTCTTATTTTTCACGATAGCAGTCAGATACGGGGCCATAACTCGTCGCATTCGACATCTTAACCAACAAATTTGCAGGAATATCCAATTTTCCTGTTACAAACACTATGCAGACACTTTTGCACAGTTCTGAAACATAAGATAGTGAACAAATTAACTTCTGGTCGATGAACTATACCAAGGCCCTCTCCTTGATATCTTAGAGCATGACTTACCTACGGTTCCGGTATAGTTACACATATGCCTCGATAGCGCTCCATGGATCGATGTATTTTGACGAGCTATAGTTGCCTTTTTTAACCACTTATTAACACGTTTTAGTTTATTATCTCATCCTTCCATATATAATCCGTTCATTTTGTCACTCCTGGAACACATTCATGGATAAGGATAGTTTTTACAGCATGGGTGTCACGACAACCAACTACATGATACATATTTCTTGCGAACTAAGACTTCATTTTGAAAGTCAGACATATTCGTTCATTCATATGCTCTCCCATGTGCTGAATCGTATTTAATCAGTTCTAAACCGAATTTCAGACAAAAACATAGCACAAACGTTTTCTCACTTCGGCAAAGAGCCTGTTGTGTGATATGTAACCATCTGAAATACAAAAGATGAATGAAATGATTTTTTTTGCGGATCAGTAAAATACAGTGGTAGTATTGAGCAGCGTTTTGTAACAAAGTACGGCATACCTTCCAAACGGATTGGTATCCATGTTTAATTTCAAAAACAGCGTTCTGGAACCACTTAAGAAAGTTCAGCTGTATTATCCATCGTCACACCAGGAGAAAAGTGTGTATCGCAATCCGATAACCTTTTGATGCCCGTTTCTCCAGCCCCTGAAAATTAAATATTTGTTCAATTAGTATCTACAGGTCGAGCGCAGCAGCTTGTTTCAGTAAATTAATGGATAGAAAAAGAGATTCCCTTGGTTAATGTCACGTGTCTCTCATTTTTGCACGATTTCAGCCAGCTACAGGACACTTTCAGTAGGTAACTGATATCCTTACCAAAAAATCTGCAGTAATATCAAATCTTCCTGCTGCAAATACTTTGCAGACATTTGCGCAGAATTCTAAAATATAAGAAAGTCAACAAATTAACTAATAGTCGATTAACTATACCAATGGCTTGTCTTGATATCTCAATGTTACAACATGTATCTTACCTACGAGTCCAGTTTATTTACACAATTTCCTCGATAGTGCAGCATGCTACGAAGTATGTTGAAGATCTTTAGATGACTTTTTGACAGCATATTAACACGTTTGTGCCTATTATCTCATCGTTCATTCTCCAATTCGTTCATGTGTCTCTCCTGGAATACAGTCATGGAAAAGAATATTTTATCAGCACGAGTGTTATGAGTTTGAACTACATGATAGTTATTTCTTGCCAGCTAGGACTCACCAGTGTACCTCATTTACTTTCGTGAATTTATATGTTATGCCAAGTGCTGAATCATATTTTATCAGCTCCAAACCGATTTTCACCCGGAAGCATGGCGCAAACCTTTTCTCACTTCGGCAAACAGCCTGTTGTGTGATATGTGATCATCTAAAATACAAAAGATGAATAAATTGATTTTTTTTAGGATGAGCAAAATAGAAAGGTAGTACTGACTAGCGTTTTGTAATAAAGTACGGCATACCTTCCAAAGTGATTGGTTTACATCTTTAATTTCAAAAACAACGTTCTAGAACCACTTCAGGACATTTAGCTGTATTATCCGCCCACACACCAGGAGGAAAGTGTCTATTGCAATCCCCTAATCTTCTGATTTGCGTTTCTCGAGCACCTGAAAATTAAATAATTGTCCAATTAGTATCTACAGGTTGAGCTCAGCGGCTGGTTTTAGTTAATTATATGATAGAAAATGGGACTCCCTTGGTTCATGTCGCGTTTCTCCCATTTTTGCACGATTGGAGGCAGGTAGAGGGCAATTTACAGGCAGGCACTGACATACTTACCAACAAATCTGCAGAAATATCAAATATTCCTGTAGCAAATACTTGCAGACACTTGTGCACAATTCTGAAACATAAGAAAGTGAACAAATTAACTACTGGTCGATGAACTATACCAATGGCTTGTCTTGATATCTCAATGTTACAACATATATCTTACTTGCGAGTATAGTTTATTTACTATTTCCTCGATAGTGCAAATAGGTACGAAGTATCTTCAACATCTTTAGATCACTTTTTGACCGCATATTAACACGTTTTTCCCTATTATCTCATCGTTCAAACTCCAATCCGTTCATGTGTCTCTCCTGGAATACAGTCATGGATAAGTATATTTTGTCTGCACGAGTGTAATGAGTTTGAACTACATGATAGTTATTTCTTGTCATTTAGGAACTTATATACGATACTCATTTACTGTCGCGAATTTATATGATTTGCCAATTGGTGAAACGTATTTTATCATCTCCAAACCGATTTGCAGCGGGAAACAAGGCGCAAACCATTTCTCACTTCGGCAAAGAGCCTGTTGTGTGACATGTGACTATTTGAAATGCAAAATATGAATAAATTGTTTTTTTTTAGGATGAGCAAAATATAGAGCTGGCACAGAACTGCGAATAGTAACAAAGTACGACATACCTTCCAAATTGATTGTTTTCAATGTTTAATTTCAAAAACAGCTTTCTAGAACCACTTAAGAACATTTAGCTGTATTATCTATCATCACACCAGGAGAAAAGTGTGTATTTCAAGTCGCTAATCTTCTGAAGCCCGTTTCGACAGCACCTGAAAATTAGATAATTGTTCAATTAGTATCTACAAGTTCAGCGGAGGGGCTTACTTCAGTCAATTATCTCATAGAAAATGAGACTCCCTTGGTTCATGTCGCGTTTCTCCCATTTTTGCACGATTTCAGTCAGCTAGAGGACACTTTACAGGCCGAAACTGACTCCCTTAAAAATAAAACTGAAGTGGTAACACATCCTGTTGCAAATACTTTGCAGACACCTGTGCACAATTCTGAAACATAACAAAGTGAAGAAATTAACTATAGTCGATGAACTATACCAATGGCTTGTCTTGATATCTCAATGTTACTACATATATCTTACCTACGAGTCCAGTTTATTTACATTTTCCTCGATAGTGCACATTGGTACGAAGTATCTTGAAGGTACTTAGATCACTTTTTGACCGCATATTAACACGTTTGTGCCTATTATCTCATCGTTCAATCTCCAATTCGTTCATGTGTCTCTCCTGGAATACAGTCATGGATAAGTATATTTTGTCAGCATGAGTTTATTGAGTTTGAAGTACATGATAGTTATTTCTTGTCGACTAGGAACTTACAAATGAAACTCATTTACTTTCGCTAATTTATATGATTTGCCAAGTGCTGAAAGGTATTTTATCATCTCCAAACCAATTTTCAGCCACAAACATGGCACAAACGTTACCTCAGTTCGGCAAAGAGCCTGTTGTGGGACATGTGATCATCTGAAATACAAAAGATGAATACATTGATTTTTTTTCGATGAGCATAATAGAGAGGTAGCACTGAACTGCCTTTTGTAACAAAGTACGGCATACCTTCCAAAGTGATTGGTTTACATGCTTAGTTTCAAAAACAGCTTTCTAGAACCGCTTAAGAACATTTAGCTGTATTATCCGCCATCACACCAGGAGATGGGTGTGTATTGCGTTCAGCTAAGCTTTTGATGTCCGTTTCTCCAGCACCTGAAAATTAAATAATTGTTCAGTTAGTATCTACATGTTGAGCGCAGCGGCTTATTTCAGTCAATTATCTGATACAAAATGAGACTCCCTTGCTTCATGTCGCGTTTCTCCCATTTTTGCACGTTTATAGTCAGCTGGAGCGCACTTTACAGCCGGAATAGACATCTTTATCAACAAATCTGCAGAAATATCAAATATTCCTGTTGTTAATACTTTGCAGACACCTGTCCACAATTCTGAAACATAACACGTGAACAAATTAACTACAGTCGATGAACTATACCAATGGCTTGTCTTGATATCTCAATGTTGCTACATATATCTTACCTACGAGTCCAGTTTATTTACATTTCCCTCGATAGTGCAGCATGGTACGAAGTATCTTGAAGGTCTTTAGATCACTTTTTGACCGCATATTAACACGTTTGTGCCTATTATCTCATCGTTCCATCTCCAATCCGTTCATGTGTCCCTCCTGGAATAGAGTCATGGATAAGGATATTTTGTCAGCACAAGTGTAATGAGCTTGAACTACATGATAGTTATTTCTTTTCAACTAGGACTTACCTATAAAACTCACTTACTTTCGTGAATTTATAAGTTATGCCAAGTGCTGAATCATATTTTAGCAGCTCCAAACCGATTTTCAGCCGGAAACATGGCACAAACGTTACCTCACTTCGGCAAAGAGCCTGTTGTGTGATATGTGATCATCTAAAATACAAAAGATGAATAAATTGATTTTTTTTAGGATGAGCAAAATAGAGAGATAGTACTGACTAGCGTTTTGTAACAAAGTACGGCATACCTTCCAAAGTGATTGGTTTACATATTTAATTTCAGAAACCGCGTTCTAGAACCAGTTCAGGACATTTAGCTGTATTATCCGACATCACACCAGGAGGAATGTGTCTATTGCAATCCGCTAATCTTCTGATTTGCGTTTCTCGAGCACCCGAAAATTAAATAATTGTCCAATTAGTATCTACAGGTTGAGCTCAGCGGCTGGTTTCAGTTAATTATATGATAGAAAATGGGACTCCCTTGGTTCATGTCGCGTTTCTCCCATTTTTGCACGATTTCAGGCAGGTAGAGGGCAATTTACAGGCAGGAACTGACATCTTTACCAACAAATCTGGAGACATATGAAATATTCCTGAAGCAAATACTTGCAGACACTTGTGCACAATTCTGAAACATAAGAAAGTGAACAAATTAACTACGGGTCGACGAACTATACCAATGGCTTGTCTAGATATCTCAATGTTACAACATATATCTTACCTACGAGTCCAATTTATTTACATTTTCCTCGATAGTGCACATTGGTACGAAGTATCTTGAAGGTCATTAGATCACTTTTTGACCGCATATTAACACGTTTGTGCCTATTATCTCATCGTTCAATCTCCAATCCGTTCATGTGTCTCTCCAGGTATACAGTCATGGATAAGTATATTTTGTCTGCACGAGTGTAATGAGTTTGAACTACATGATAGTTATTTCTTGTCATTTAGGAACTTATATACGATACTCATTTACTTTCGCGAATTTATATGATTTGCCAAGTGCTGAAACGTATTTTATCATCTCCAAACCGATTTTCAGCTACAAATATAGCACCAACGTTCCCTCACTTCGGCAAAGAGCATGTTGTGGGACATGTGATCATCTGAAATACGAAAGATGAATAAATTTGTTTTTTTTTTTTTTGGATGAGCAATATAGAGAGGTAGCACTGAACTGCGTATAGTAACAAAGCACGGCATACCTTCCAAAGTGATTGGTTTACATGCTTAGTTTCAAAAACAGCTTTCTAGAACCATTTACAACATTTGGCTGTATTATCCGTCATCACACCAGGAGATGGGTGTGTATTGCGATCCGCTAATCTTTTGATGCCAGTTTCTCCAGCACCAGAAAATTAAATAATTGTTCAGTTAGTATCTACAGGTTGAGCGCAGCGGCTTATTTCAGTCAATTATCGGATACAAAATGAGACTCCCTTGCTTCATGTCGCGTTTCTCCCATTTTTGCACGTTTATAATCAGCTAGAGGGCACTTTACAGCCGGAATTGACATCTTTATCATCAAATCTGCAGAAATATCAAATATTCCTGTTGCTAATACTTTCCAGACACCCGTGCACATTTCTGAAACATAACACAGTGAACAAATTAACTGCAGTCGATGAACTATGCCAATGGCTTGTCTTGATATCTCAATGTTACTACAGATATCTTACCTACGAGTCCAGTTTATTTACATTTTCCCCGATAGTGCAGCATGGTACGAAATATCTTGAAGGTCTTTAGATCACTTTTTGACCGCATATTAACACGTTTGTGCCTATTATCTCATCGTTCAATCTCCAATTCGTTCATGTGTCTCTCCTGGAATACAGTCACAGATAAGTATATTTTGTCAGCACGAGTGTAATGAGTTTGAAGTACATGATAGTTATTTCTTGTCGACTAGGAACTTACAAATGAAACTCATTTACTTTCGCTAATTTATATGATTTGCCAAGCACTGAAACGTATTTTATCATCTCCAAACCGATTTTCAGCCACAAACATGGCACCAACGCTCCCTCGCCTCGGCAAAGAGCATGTTGTGGGACATGTGATCATCTGAAATACAAAAGATGAATAAATTGATTTTTTTTTTGGATGAGCAAAATAGAGAGGTAGCACTGAACTGCCTCTTGTAACAAAGTACGGCATACCTTCCAAAGTGATTGGTTAAATGCTTAGTTTCAAAAACAGCTTTCTAGAACCGCTTAAGAACATTTAGCTGTATTATCCGTCATCACACCAGGAGATGGGTGTGTATTGCTTTCAGCTAATCTTTTGATGCCCGTTTCTCCAGCACCTGAAAATTAAATAATTGTTCAGTTAGTATCTACATGTTGAGCGCAGCGTCTTATTTCATTCAGTTATCTGATACAAAGTGAGACTCCCTTGCTTCATGTCGCGTTTCTCCCATTTTTGCACGTTTATAGTCAGCTAGAGCGCACTTTACAGCCGGAATTGACATCTTTACCAACAAATCTGCAGAAATATCAAATATTCCTGTTGCAAATACTTTGCAGACACCTGTGCACAATTCTGAAACATAACAAAGTGAACAAATTAACTACAGTCGATGAACTATACCAATGGCTTGTCTTGATATCTCCATGTTACTACATATATATTACCTACGAGTCCAGTTTATTTACATTTTCCTCGATAGTACAGCATGGTACGAAGTATCTTGAAGGTCTTTAGATCACTTTTTGACCGCATATTAACACGTTTGTGCCTATTATCTCATCGTTCCATCTCCAATCCGTTCATGTGTCCCTCCTGGAATACAGTCATGGATAAGTATATTTTGTCAGCAGGAGTGTAATGAGTTTGAACTACATGATAGTTATTTCTTATCAACTAGGACTTACCTATAAAACTCATTTGCTTTCGTGAATTTATGTGTTATGCCAAGTGCTGAATCATATTTTATCAGCTCCAAACCGATTTTCAGCCGGAAAAATGGCGGAAACCTTTTCTCACTTCGGCAAAGAGCCTGTTGTGTGATATGTGATCATCTAAAATACAAAGTTGAATAAATTGATTTTTTTTTAGGATGAGCAAAATAGAGAGGTAGTACTGACAAACGATTTGTAGCAAAGTACGGCATACCTTCCAAAGTGATTGGTTTACATCTTTAATTTGAGAAACAGCGTTCTAGAGCCACTTAAGAACATTTTGCTGTAATATCCATCATCACACAAGGAGAAATGGGTCTATTGCAATTCCCTTATCTTCTGATGCGCGTTTCTGCAGCACCCGAAAATTAAATAATTGTCCAATTAGTATCTACAGGTTGAGCTCAGCGGCTGGTTTTAGTTAATTATATGATAGAAAATGGGACTCCCTTGGTTCATGTCACGTTTCTCCCATTTTTGCACGATTGGAGGCAGGTAGAGGGCAATTTACAGGCAGGCACTGACATACTTACCAACAAATCTGCAGAAATATCAAATATTCCTGTAGCAAATACTTGCAGACACTTGTGCACAATTCTGAAACATAAGAAAGTGAACAAATTAACTACTGGTCGATGAACTATACCAATGGCTTGTCTTGATATCTCAATGTTACAACATATATCTTACTTGCGAGTATAGTTTATTTACTATTTCCTCGATAGTGCACATAGGTACGAAGTATCTTCAACATCTTTAGATCATTTTTTGACCGCATATTAACACGTTTTTCCCTATTATCTCATCGTTCAAACTCCAATCCGTTCATTGTCTCTCCTGGAATACAGTCATGGATAAGTATATTTTGTCTGCACGAGTGTAATGAGTTTGAACTACATGATAGTTATTTCTTGTCATTTAGGAACTTATATACGATACTCATTTACTTTCGCGAATTTGTATGATTTGCCAATTGGTGAAACGTATTTTATCATCTCCAAACCGATTTGCAGCGGGAAACATGGCGCAAACCATTTCTCACTTCGGCAAAGAGCCTTTTGTGTGACATGTGACTATTTGAAATGCAAAAGATGAATAAATTGTTTTTTTTTAGGATGAGCAAAACATAGAGCTGGCACAGAACAGCGTATAGTAACAAAGTACGACATACCTTCCAAATTGATTGTTTTCAATGTTTAATTTCAAAAACAGCTTTCTAGAACCACTTAAGAACATTTAGCTGTATTATCTATCATCACACCAGGAGAAAAGTGTGTATTTCAAGTCGCTAATCTTCTGAAGCCCGTTTCGACAGCACCTGAAAATTAGATAATTGTTCAATTAGTATCTACAAGTTCAGCGGAGGGGCTTACTTCAGTCAATTATCTCATAGAAAATGAGACTCCCTTGGTTCATGTCGCGTTTCTCCCATTTTTGCACGATTTCAGTCAGCTAGAGGACACTTTACAGGCCGAAACTGACTCCCTTAAAAATAAAACTGAAGTGGTAACACATCCTGTTGCAAATACTTTGCAGACACCTGTGCACAATTCTGAAACATAACAAAGTGAAGAAATTAACTATAGTCGATGAACTATACCAAAGGCTTGTCTTGATATCTCAATGTTACTACATATATCTTACCTACGAGTCCAGTTTATTTACATTTTCCTCGATAGTGCACATTGGTACGAAGTATCTTGAAGGTACTTAGATCACTTTTTGACCGCATATTAACACGTTTGTGCCTATTATCTCATCGTTCAATCTCCAATCCGTTCATGTGTCTCTCCAGGTATACAGTCATGGATAAGTATATTTTGTCAGCACGAGTGTAATGAGTTTGAAGTACATGATAGTTATTTCTTGTCGACTAGGAACTTAAAAACGAAACTCATTTACTTTCGCTAATTTATATGATTTGCCAAGTGCTGAAAGGTATTTTATCATCTCCAAACCAATTTTCAGCCACAAACATGGCACAAACGTTACCTCAGTTCGGCAAAGAGCCTGTTGTGGGACATGTGATCATCTGAAATACAAAAGATGAATAAATTGATTTTTTTTTCGATGAGCATAATAGAGAGGTAGCACTGAACTGCCTTTTGTAACAAAGTACGGCATACCTTCCAAAGTGATTGGTTTACATGCTTAGTTTCAAAAACAGCTTTCTAGAACCGCTTAAGAACATTTAGCTGTATTATCCGCCATCACACCAGGAGATGGGTGTGTATTGCGTTCAGCTAAGCTTTTGATGTCCGTTTCTCCAGCACCTGAAAATTAAATAATTGTTCAGTTACTATCTTCATGTTGAGCGCAGCGGCTTATTTCAGTCAATTATCTGATACAAAATGAGACTCCCTTGCTTCATGTCGCGTTTCCCCCATTTTTGCACGTTTATAGTCAGCTGGAGCGCACTTTACAGTCGGAAATGACATCTTTATCAACAAATCTGCAGAAATATCAAATATTCTTGTTGTTAATACTTTGCAGACACCTGTCCACAATTCTGAAACATAACACGTGAACAAATTAACTACAGTCGATGAACTATACCAATGGCTTGTCTTGATATCTCAATGTTGCTACATATATCTTACCTACGAGTCCAGTTTATTTACATTTCCCTCGATAGTGCAGCATGGTACGAAGTATCTTGAAGGTCTTTAGATCACTTTGTGACCGCATATTAACACGTTTGTGCCTATTATCTCATCGTTCCATCTCCAATCCATTCATGTGTCCCTCCTGGAATAGAGTCATGGATAAGGATATTTTGTCAGCACAAGTGTAATGAGCTTGAACTACATGATAGTTATTTCTTTTCAACTAGGACTTACCTATAAAACTCATTTACTTTCGTGAATTTATAAGTTATGCCAAGTGCTGAATCATATTTTAGCAGCTCCAAACCGATTTTCAGCCGGAAACATGGCACAAACGTTACCTCACTTCGGCAAAAAGCCTCTTGTGTGATATGTGATCATCTAAAATACAAAAGATGAATAAATTGATTTTTTTTTAGGATGAGCAAAATAGAGAGATAGTACTGACTAGCGTTTTGTAACAAAGTACGGCATACCTTCCAAAGTGATTGGTTTACATATTTAATTTCAGAAACCGCGTTCTAGAACCAGTTCAGGACATTTAGCTGTATTATCCGACATCACACCAGGAGGAATGTGTCTATTGCAATCCGCTAATCTTCTGATTTGCGTTTCTCGAGCACCTGAAAATTAAATAATTGTCCAATTAGTATCTACAGGTTGAGCTCAGCGGCTGGTTTCAGTTAATTATATGATAGAAAATGGGACTCCCTTGGTTCATGTCGCGTTTCTCCCATTTTTGCACGATTTCAGGCAGGTAGAGGGCAATTTACAGGCAGGAACTGACATCTTTGCCAACAAATCTGGAGACATATGAAATATTCCTGTAGCAAATACTTGCAGACACTTGTGCACAATTCTGAAACATAAGAAAGTGAACAAATTAACTACGGGTCGATGAACTATACCAATGGCTTGTCTAGATATCTCAATGTTACAACATATATCTTACCTACGAGTCCAATTTATTTACATTTTCCTCGATAGTGCACATTGGTACGAAGTATCTTGAAGGTCATTAGATCACTTTTTGACCGCATATTAACACGTTTGTGCCTATTATCTCATCGTTCAATCTCCAATCCGTTCATGTGTCTCTCCAGGTATACAGTCATGGATAAGTATATTTTGTCTGCACGAGTGTAATGAGTTTGAACTACATGATAGTTATTTCTTGTCATTTAGGAACTTATATACGATACTCATTTACTTTCGCGAATTTATATGATTTGCCAAGTGCTGAAACGTATTTTAACATCTCCAAACCGATTTCCAGCCACAAATGTAGCACCAACGTTCCCTCACTTCGGCAAAGAGCCTGTTGCGGGACATGTGATCATCTGAAATACGAAAGATGAATAAATTTTTTTTTTTTGATGAACAATATAGAGAGGTAGCACTGAACTGCGTATAGTAACAAAGCACGGCATACCTCCAAAGTGATTGGTTTACATGCTTAGTTTCAAAAACAGCTTTCTAGAACCATTTACAACATTTGGCTGTATTATCCGTCATCACACCAGGAGATGGGTGTGTATTGCGATCCCCTAATCTTTTGATGCCAGTTTCTCCAGCACCTGAAAATTAAATAATTGTTCAGTTAGTATCTACAGGTTGAGCGCAGCGGCTTATTTCAGTCAATTATCGGATACAAAATGAGACTCCCTTGCTTCATGTCGCGTTTCTCCCATTTTTGCACGTTTATAATCAGCTAGAGGGCACTTTACAGCCGGAATTGACATCTTTACCATCAAATCTGCAGAAATATCAAATATTCCTGTTGCTAATACTTTCCAGACACCCGTGCACAATTCTGAAACATAACACAGTGAACAAATTAACTGCAGTCGATGAACTATGCCAATGGCTTGTCTTGATATCTCAATGTTACTACATATATCTTACCTACGAGTCCAGTTTATTTACATTTTCCTCGATAGTGCAGCATGGTACGAAATATCTTGAAGGTCTTTAGATCACTTTTTGACCGCATATTAACACGTTTGTGCCTATTATCTCATCGTTCAATCTCCAATTCGTTCATGTGTCTCTCCTGGAATACAGTCACAGATAAGTATATTTTGTCAGCACGAGTGTAATGAGTTTGAAGTACATGATAGTTATTTCTTGTCGACTAGGAACTTACAAATGAAACTCATTTACTTTCGCTAATTTATATGATTTGCCAAGTACTGAAACGTATTTTATCATCTCCAAACCGATTTTCAGCCACAAACATGGCACCAACGCTCCCTCGCCTCGGCAAAGAGCATGTTGTGGGACATGTGATCATCTGAAATACAAAAGATGAATAAATTGATTTTTTTTTTGGATGAGCAAAATAGAGAGGTAGCACTGAACTGCCTCTTGTAACAAAGTACGGCATACCTTCCAAAGTGATTGGTTAAATGCTTAGTTTCAAAAACAGCTTTCTAGAACCGCTTAAGAACATTTAGCTGTATTATCCGTCATCACACCAGGAGATGGGTGTGTATTGCTTTCAGCTAATCTTTTGATGCCCGTTTCTCCAGCACCTGAAAATTAAATAATTGTTCAGTTAGTATCTACATGTTGAGCGCAGCGTCTTATTTCATTCAGTTATCTGATACAAAGTGAGACTCCCTTGCTTCATGTCGCGTTTCTCCCATTTTTGCACGTTTATAGTCAGCTAGAGCGCACTTTACAGCCGGAATTGACATCTTTACCAACAAATCTGCAGAAATATCAAATATTCCTGTTGCAAATACTTTGCAGACACCTGTGCACAATTCTGAAACATAACAAAGTGAACAAATTAACTACAGTCGATGAACTATACCAATGGCTTGTCTTGATATCTCCATGTTACTACATATATATTACCTACGAGTCCAGTTTATTTACATTTTCCTCGATAGTGCACATTGGTACGAAGTATCTTGAAGGTCTTTAGATCACTTTTTGACCGCATATTAACACGTTTGTGCCTATTATCTCATCGTTCCATCTCCAATCCGTTCATGTGTCCCTCCTGGAATAGAGTCATGGATAAGGATATTTTGTCAGTAGAAGTGTAATGAGCTTGAACTACATGATAGTTATTTCTTTTCAACTAGGACTTACCTATAAAGATCATTTACTTTCGTGAATTTATGTGTTATGCCAAGTGCTGAATCATATTTTAGCAGCTCCAAACCAATTTTCAGCCGGAAACATGGCGCAAACCTTTTCTCACTTCGGCAAAGAGCCTGTTGTGTGATATGTGATCATCTAAAATACAAAAGATGAATAAATTGATTTTTTTTTAGGATGAGCAAAATAGAGAGATAGTACTGACTAGCGTTTTGTAACAAAGTACGGCATACCTTCCAAAGTGATTGGTTTACATATTTAATTTCAGAAACCGCGTTCTAGAAACACTTCAGGACATTTAGCTGTATTATCCGACATCACACCAGGAGGAATGTGTCTATTGCAATCCGCTAATCTTCTGATTTGCGTTTCTCGAGTACATGAAAATTAAATAATTGTCCAATTAGTATCTACAGGTTGAGCTCAGCGGCTGGTTTCAGTTAATTATATGATAGAAAATGGGACTCCCTTGGTTCATGTCGCGTTTCTCCCATTTTTGCACGATTTCAGGCAGGTAGAGGGCAATTTACAGGCAGGAACTGACATCTTTACCAACAAATCTGGAGACATATGAAATATTCCTGTAGCAAATACTTGCAGACACTTGTGCACAATTCTGAAACATAAGAAAGTGAACAAATTAACTATGGGTCGATGAACTATACCAATGGCTTGTCTAGATATCTCAATATTACAACATATATCTTACCTACGAGTCCAGTTTATTTACATTTTCCTCGATAGTGCACATTGGTACGAAGTATCTTGAAGGTCCTTAGATCAGTTTTTGACCGCATATTAACACGTTTGTGCCTATTATCTCATCGTTCAATCTCCAATCCGTTCATGTGTCTCTCCAGGTATACAGTCATGGATAAGTATATTTTGTCTGCACGAGTGTAATGAGTTTGAACTACATGATAGTTATTTCTTGTCATTTAGGAACTTATATACGATACTCATTTACTTTCGCGAATTTATATGATTTGCCAAGTGCTGAAACGTATTTTATCATCTCCAAACCGATTTTCAGCTACAAATATGGCATCAACGTTCCCTCACTTCGGCAAAGAGCATGTTGTGGGACATGTGATCAACTGAAATACGAAAGATGAATAAATTTGTTTTTTTTTTTTGGATGAGCAATATAGAGAGGTAGCACTGAACTGCGTATAGTAACAAAGCACGGCATACCTTCCAAAGTGATTGGTTTACATGCTTAGTTTCAAAAACAGCTTTCTAGAACCATTTACAACATTTGGCTGTATTATCCGTCATCACACCAGGAGATGGGTGTGTATTGCGATCCGCTAATCTTTTGATGCCAGTTTCTCCAGCACCTGAAAATTAAATAATTGTTCAGTTAGTATCTACAGGTTGAGCGCAGCGGCTTATTTCAGTCAATTATCTGATCCAAAATGAGACTCCCTTGCTTCATGTCGCGTTTCTCCCATTTTTGCACGTTTATAGTCAGCTAGAGGGCACATTACAGCCGGAATTGACATCTTTACCAACAAATCTGCAGAAATACAAATATTCCTGTTGCTAATACTTTCCAGACACATGTGCGCAATTCTGAAACATAACAAAGTGAACAAATTAACTGCAGTCGATGAACTATGCCAATGGCTTGTCTTGATATCTCAATGTTACTACATATATCTTACCTACGAGTCCAGTTTATTTACATTTTCCTCGATAGTGCAGCATGGTACGAAATATCTTGAATGTCTTTAGATCACTTTTTGACCGCATATTAACACATTTGTGCCTATAATCTCATCGTTCAATCTCCAATTCGTTCATGTGTCTCTCCTGGAATACAGTCACAGATAAGTATATTTTGTCAGCATGAGTTTATTGAGTTTGAAGTACATGATAGTAATTTCTTGTCGACTAGGAACTTACAAATGAAACTCATTTACTTTCGCTAATTTATATGATTTGCCAAGGACTGAAACGTATTTTATCATCTCCAAACCGGTTTTCAGCCACAAACATGGCACAAACGTTACCTCACTTCGGCAAAGAGCCTGTTGTGGGACATGTGATCATCTGAAATACAAAAAATGAATAAACTGATTTTTTTTTTTGGATGAGCAAAATAGAGAGGTAGCACTTAACTGCCTCTTGTAACAAAGTACGGCATACCTTCCAAAGTGATTGGTTTACATGCTTAGTTTCAAAAACAGCTTTCTAGAACCGCTTAAGAACATTTAGCTGTATTATCCGTCATCACACCAGGAGATGGGTGTGTATTGCTTTCAGCTAATCTTTTGATGCCCGTTTCTCCAGCACCTGAAAATTAAATAATTGTTCAGTTAGTATCTACATGTTGAGCGCAGCGTCTTATTTCATTCAGTTATCTGATACAAAGTGAGACTCCCTTGCTCCATGTCGCGTTTCTCCCATTTTTGCACGTTTATAGTCAGCTAGAGCGCACTTTACAGCCGGAATTGACATCTTTACCAACAAATCTGCAGAAATATCAAATATTCCGGTTGCAAATACTTTGCAGACACCTGTGCACAATTCTGAAACATAACAAAGTGAACAAATTAACTACAGTCGATGAACTATACCAATGGCTTGTCTTGATATCTCCATGTTACTACATATATATTACCTACGAGTCCAGTTTATTTACATTTTCCTCGATAGTGCAGCATGGTACGAAGTATCTTGAAGGTCTTTAGATCACTTTTTGACCGCATATTAACACGTTTGTGCCTATTATCTCATCGTTCCATCTCCAATTCGTTTATGTGACCCTCCTGGAATACAGTCCTGGATAAGTATATTTTGTCAGCACGAGTGTAATGAGTTTGAACTACATGATAGTTATTTCTTATCAACTAGGGCTTACCTATAAAACTCATTTGCTTTCGTGAATTTATGTGTTATGCCAAGTGCTGAATCATATTTTATCAGCTCCAAACCGATTTTCAGCCGGAAAAATGGCGGAAACCTTTTCTCACTTCGGCAAAGAGCCTGTTGTCTGATATGTGATCATCTAAAATACAAAGTTGAATAAATTGATTTTTTTTAGGATGAGCAAAATAGAGAGGTAGTATTGACCAGCGATTTGTAACAAAGTACGGCATACCTTCCAAAGTGATTGGTTTACATATTTAATTTGAGAAACAGCGTTCTAGAGCCACTTAAGAACATTTTGCTGTAATATCCATCATCACACCAGGAGAAATGGGTCTATTGCAATTCGCTTATCTTCTGATGCCCGTTTCTGCAGCACCCGAAAATTAAATAATTGTCCAATTAGTATCTACAGGTTGAGCTCAGCGGCTGGTTTCAGCCAATTATCTGATAGAAAATGAGACTCCCTTGGTTCATGTCGCGTTTCTCCCATTTTTGCACGATTTCAGTCAGCTAGAGGACACTTTACTGGCAGCAACTGACTTCTTTACCAACAAGTCTACAGAAATATCAAATATTCCTGTAGCAAATACTTGCAGACACTTGTGCACAATTCTGAAACAACACAGTGAACATATTAACTACTGGTCGATGAGCTATACCAATGGCTTGTTTAGATATCTCAATCTTACAACATATATCTTACCTACGAGTCCAGTTTATTTACATTTTCCTCGATAGTGCACAGTGGTACGTAGTATCTTGAAGATCTTTAGATCACTTTTTGACCGCATATTAACGCGTTTGTGCCTATTATCTCATCGTTCAATCTCCAATCCGTTCATGTGTCTGTCCTGGAATACAGTCATGGATAAGTATATTTTGTTAGCACGAGTGTAATGAGTTTGAACTACATGATAGTTATTTCTTGTCAACTAGGAACTTACATATGAAACTCATTTACTTTCGCAAATTTATATGATTTTCCAAGTGCTGAAACGTATTTTATCATCTCCAAATATATTTTCAGCCACAAACATGGCACAAACGTTACCTCACTTCGGCAAAGAGCCTGTTGTGGGACGTGTGATCATCTGAAATACAAAAGGTGAATAAATTTGATTTTTTTTTTTTTTGGATGAGCAAAATAGAGAGGTAGCACTTAACTGCCTTTTGTAACAAAGTACGGCATACCTTCGAAACTGATTGGTTTACATGCTTAGTTTCAAAAACAGCTTTCTAGAACCACTTAAGAACATTTAGCTGTATTATCCGTCATCACACCAGGAGACGGGTGTGTAATGCGATCCGCTAATCTTTTGATGCCTGTTTCTCCAGCACCTGGAAATTAAATAATTGTTCAGTTAGTATCTACAGGTTGAGCGCAGCGGCTTATTTCAGTCAATTATCTGATACAAAATGTAACTCCCTTGGTTCGTGTCGTGTTTCTCCCATTTTTGCACGATTTAAGTCAGGTAGAGGCCAATTTACAGGCAGGAACTGAGATCTTTTCCAACAAATCTGCAGAAATATCTAATATTCCTGTTGCAAATACTTTGCAGACATCTGTGCACAATTCTGAAACATAAGAAAGTGAAAAAATTAACTACGGTCGATGAACTATACCAATGTCTTATCTTGATATCTCAATGTTACTACGTATATCTTACCTACGAGTCCAGTTTATTTACATTTTCCTCGATAGTGCAGCATGGTACAAAGTATCTTGAAGGTCCTTAGATCACTTTTTGACCGCATATTAACACGTTTGTGCCTATTATCTCATTGTTCAATCTCCAATCCGTTCATGTGTCTCTCCAGGTATACAGTCATGGATAAGTATATTTTGTCTGCACGAGTGTAATGAGTTTGAACTACATGATAGTTATTTCTTGTCATTTAGGAACTTATATACGATACTCATTTACTTTCGCGAATTTATATGATTTGCCAAGTGCTGAAACGTATTTTATCATCTCCAAACCGATTTTCAGCTACAAATATAGCACCAACGTTCCCTCACTTCGACAAAGAGCATGTTGTGGGACATGTGATCATCTGAAATACGAAAGATGAATAAATTTGTTTTTTTTTTTTTTTTTGGATGAGCAATATAGAGAGGTAGCACTGAACTGCGTATAGTAACAAAGCACGGCATACCTTCCAAAGTGATTGGTTTACATGCTTAGTTTCAAAAACAGCTTTCTAGAACCGCTTAAGAACATTTGGCTGTATTATCCGTCATCACACCAGGAGATGGGTGTGTATTGCGATCCCCTAATCTTTTGATGCCAGTTTCTCCAGCACCTGAAAATTAAATAATTGTTCAGTTAGTATCTACAGGTTGAGCGCAGCGGCTTATTTCAGTCAATTATCGGATACAAAATGAGACTCCCTTGCTTCATGTCGCGTTTCTCCCATTTTTGCACGTTTATAGTCAGCTAGAGGGCACTTTACATCCGGAATTGACATCTTTACCAACAAATCTGCAGAAATACAAATATTCCTGTTGCTAATACTTTCCAGACACATGTGCACAATTCTGAAACATAACAAAGTGAACAAATTAACTGCAGTCGATGAACTATGCCAATGGCTTGTCTTGATATCTCAATGTTACTACATATATCTTACCTACGAGTCCAGTTTATTTACATTTTCCTCGATAGTGCACATTGGTACGAAATATCTTGAATGTCTTTAGATCACTTTTTGACCGCATATTAACACATTTGTGCCTATAATCTCATCGTTCAATCTCCAATTCGTTCATGTGTCTCTCCTGGAATACAGTCACAGATAAGTATATTTTGTCAGCATGAGTTTATTGAGTTTGAAGTACATGATAGTTATTTCTTTTCGACTAGGAACTTACAAATGAAACTCATTTACTTTCGCTAATTTATATGATTTGCCAAGGACTGAAACGTATTTTATCATCTCCAAACCGGTTTTCAGCCACAAACATGGCACAAACGTTACCTCACTTCGGCAAAGAGCCTGTTGTGGGACATGTGATCATCTGAAATACAAAAAATGAATAAATTGATTTTTTTTTTGGATGAGCAAAATAGAGAGGTAGCACTTAACTGCCTCTTGTAACAAAGTACGGCATACCTTCCAAAGTGATTGGTTTACATGCTTACTTTCAAAAACAGCTTTCTAGAACCGCTTAAGAACATTTAGCTGTATTATCCGTCATCACACCTGGAGATGGGTGTGTATTGCTTTCAGCTAATCTTTTGATGCCCGTTTCTCCAGCACCTGAAAATTAAATAATTGTTCAGTTAGTATCTACATGTTGAGTGCAGCGTCTTATTTCATTCAGTTATCTGATACAAAGTGAGACTCCCTTGCTCCATGTCGCGTTTCTCCCATTTTTGCACGTTTATAGTCAGCTAGAGCGCACTTTACAGCCGGAATTGACATCTTTACCAACAAATCTGCAGAAATATCAAATATTCCTGTTGCAAATACTTTGCAGACACCTGTGCACAATTCTGAAACATAAGAAAGTGAACAAATTAACTACAGTCGATGAACTATACCAATGGCTTGTCTTGATATCTCCATGTTACTACATATATATTACCTACGAGTCCAGTTTATTTACATTTTCCTCGATAGTGCAGCATGGTACGAAGTATCTTGAAGGTCTTTAGATCACTTTTTGACCGCATATTAACACGTTTGTGCCTATTATCTCATCGTTCCATCTCCAATCCGTTCATGTGACCCTCCTGGAATACAGTCCTGGATAAGTATATTTTGTCAGCACGAGTGTAATGAGTTTGAACTACATGATAGTTATTTCTTATCAACTAGGACTTACCTATAAAACTCATTTGCTTTCGTGAATTTATGTGTTATGCCAAGTGCTGAATCATATTTTATCAGCTCCAAACCGATTTTCAGCCGGAAAAATGGCGGAAACCTTTTCTCACTTCGGCAAAGAGCCTGTTGTCTGATATGTGATCATCTAAAATACAAAGTTGAATAAATTGATTTTTTTTAGGATGAGCAAAATAGAGAGGTAGTATTGACCAGCGATTTGTAACAAAGTACGGCATACCCTCCAAAGTGATTGGTTTACATATTTAATTTGAGAAACAGCGTTCTAGAGCCACTTAAGAACATTTTGCTGTAATATCCATCATCACACCAGGAGAAATGGGTCTATTGCAATTCGCTTATCTTCTGATGCCCGTTTCTGCAGCACCCGAAAATTAAATAATTGTCCAATTAGTATCTACAGGTTGAGCTCAGCGGCTGGTTTCAGCCAATTATCTGATAGAAAATGAGACTCCCTTGGTTCATGTCGCGTTTCTCCCATTTTTGCACGATTTCAGTCAGCTAGAGGACACTTTACTGGCAGCAACTGACTTCTTTACCAACAAGTCTACAGAAATATCAAATATTCCTGTAGCAAATACTTGCAGACACTTGTGCACAATTCTGAAACATAACACAGTGAACATATTAACTACTGGTCGATGAGCTATACCAATGGCTTGTTTAGATATCTCAATCTTACAACATATATCTTACCTACGAGTCCAGTTTATTTACATTTTCCTCGATAGTGCAGCATGGTACAAAGTATCTTGAAGGTCCTTAGATCAGTTTTTGATCGCATATAAAACGTTTGTGCCTATTATCTCATTGTTCCATCTCCAATATCATGTCCTACGCGTTTCAAGATCTCTTCTTCCTTGTCCCCCATTATTTTTCGTCCTTTGCATTGCTCTTTACCGATTCATACTGCTGCACAATGGCTGAGTTGATCCTCTTGTGTTCTAATTTGAGTAATCCTACCTCCAATGGATTTTTTCTACATTTTCCGGCAGGTCGTCACAGAAAGAATGTAGTTTCGCTACTTATGATTGTACGTTGTCTAAGTTGATCTGTGTATTCTTTTGCATTGCCTGTAAATTCTCTTGGGTTTCTCTAATTCCGGATAGCTCTTGTCGATACGTGTGTGTTAGTGTTTCATATTTTTCGCCCATTATGCCTTTTAATTTTTCACCCATATCGTGAACGGAAATTTGTACTTGTTCATTAATTTTCCTGTCCACCTCCGTGGAGATTTGTGAAATCTGCTGTGTGAACTTCGTGTCCAGACTATTGAGTTCTGTGCGCAAATTTTTTACCTCGTCTGAAATGTGTGTCATGTTTGTATTAACCTTCTCGATCTCGGACTTTACTGTGGTCATGTCTGCTTTCATATTAGTCATGTCGGCTTGTATCGTTTGTAAACTTGACATTTTAATCTCTAAACCCGACATTTTTGAATTTATGTCTGCTTTCATTGCATTCATGCTTGTTTGTATGGATTCTGTTAAGGCTCGAAATAAGGCTTGCATATCTTCCGTATTCACTTCCGGGCTACGCCTGTCAGCATCTGCGTCCGTACTACGCGTACTGCTCTCATTTAAAATATTATCTTGCCTCGAGGTGCCATTAGTTACGTCTACTGTAATTAACGTATTGCTTGTAATTAAATGTTCTGTATTCACGGGCGTCGAATGCAACAATGGCATGTCGCGCCCAGCATCCAAATAATCACCGCTAAACGGTTCCAAACCACTCATTGTTGCATTTTGCAAATGAACATCCACTACATTGGCATTCTGATTTCCGAATGACATTCCCTTATTGTTTTGACCCTCCATTATAGAAATCCTTATACCACTGCAGTTATCAAAATAAAAATTTTCTTTTTTAAAATTTTACTTCCGCGCTACTTCTCGCGCGAAAAAATGCATATACAGTTGTATGTAATTGTAGTCTCAACAGTTCTTCAATCAATATATTTTCCGTACTAATAAAGAAATGTCATTATCTCTACTTGACTACAATAGCGTTAATCTCTGAAGCTTTAGGTTCTGGATTTTAGGAAATAGGTGGATGGATTTTTAATAGGTCTACTGGGAACGCATTCTCTATATGCATTGCGCGGTCCTACCTGATTGTTGTCTTGAAAATGGTACTTCCTCTATTGTGCTTTGTTGTGTGCTCTTGGTATTGTCGCCTTCTTCCTTCTAATTTATTTATTATTTCCTTTTCATAGTATTTCTTCAGTATCACATCACCGTCTCGTCACATTATCAGCGTACATGGAACATAAAGAAATTGTTAACATACATGTATATTCATTTTCCTAACAATACTAGTACCCACAGTCTTGCCCATTACGTATCGTGCCTGTCACCTGTCGCCACTTTATAATATAATAAATTAATGGAATAGATGATAATAAAATGCGTGGCTTTTTAAAATGTATTGAATTAATGAGAATAATTTTTCGTCATGAATGACAAGCACAATAAACTGAGCTACGCCTGGAAATAAGTTTGTATTAGTTCATATTATTTTGCAGGGCGAAGTAGTTTCTTTCTCCGCTGTAGATTTGTGCTTACCATTCTTTATAATGCTACGTTTGGTCGCCGTGTTCACCTTTGAAGTCTTGACCGTGTTCCCATTAAGCTTATCGGGTCTTCGTAATTTTCCAAAGTACACAGGTGGGCTTCAGTGCTTGTAATTATTGTACTATCTGAAATAACAACTCACACGACCTTTCTGTTAATAAAACAATACTGTATTTTTCAAAACGGTGCACATATGAAATACATACTCTTCACTTATTCATAGCGACACCAAAATGGCGGTCTACAAATACTCGCTAAAAATTGCGTGCTTCTGACTCGTTCACTAGCTGAGCGCGAATCCTTCCTTCCTCCTACTGGTACCAGAAAAAATCCTCTGTTTTTTTTAACAACTGAAAGTCAAAAAATACATGACGATAGGCATGTGCTACCGCTTCATCGTCTCTCTTTGCCTTTAAAGAAGACGAAAACATAAAGAAAACGCAAAAGGTTTATCACAGTACGAAGTATCTTGAATGTCTTTAGATCGCAATTTACAGGCAGGAACTGACATCTACAGCAACAAATCTACAGAAATATCAAATATTCCTGTTGCAAATACTTGCAGACACTTGAGCACAATTCTGAAACATAAGAAAGTGAACAAATTAACTACTGGTCGATGAACTCTACCAATGGTTTGTCTTGATATCTCAATGTTACAACATATATCTTACCTACGAGTCCAGGTTATTTCCATTTTCCTCGATAGTGCACAGTGGTTCGAAGTATCTTGAACGTCTTTAGATCACTTTTTGACTGCATATTAACAAATCCGTTCATGTGTCCCTCCTCGAATACAGTCATGGATAAGGATATTTTGTCTGCACGAGTGTAATGAGTTTGAACTATATAATAGTTATTTCTTGTCAAATAGGAACTTACATATGAAACGCATTTACTTTCGTGAATTTATATGATTTACCAAGTGCTGAAACGTATTTTATCATCTCCAAACCGATTTTCAGCCACAAACATGGCACAAACGTTACCTCACTTCGGCAAAGAGCCTTTTGTGGGACATGTGATCGTCTCAAATACGAAAGAATATAAATTGATTTTTTTTATTAGCAACATACAGAGGTAGCACTGAACAGCGTGTTGTAACTCAGTACAGCACACCTTTCAAACTGATTCGTTACATGCTTAGTTTCAAAAACAGCTTTCTAGAACCACTTAAGAACATTTAGCTGTATTATCCGTCTTCACACCAGGAGGTGGGTGTGTATTGCGATCCGCTAATCTTTTGATGCACGTTTCTCCAGCACCTGAAAATTAAATAATTGTTCAGTTAGTATCGACAGGTTAAACGCGGCGGGTTAGTCACTCAATCAACTGATACAAAATGAGACTCCCATGGTTCATGTCGCGTTTCTCCCATCTTTGCACGTTTATAGTCAGCTAGAGGCCACATTGCAGATGGCATTGACATCTTTACCAACAAATCTGCAGAAATACCAAATATTCCTGTTGCAAATATTTTGCAGACACCTGTGCACAATTCTGAAACACACGAAAGTGAACAAATTAACAACGGTCGATGAACTATACCAATGACTTGTCTTGATATCTCAATGTTACTACATATATCTTACCTACGAGTCCAGTTTATTTACATTTTCCTCGATAGTACACAGTGGTACGAAGTATCTTGAAGGTCTTTAGATCACTTTTTGACCGCATATTAACACGTTTGTGCCTATTATCTCAACGTTCAAACTCCAATCCGTTCATGTGTTTCTCCTGGAATACAGTCATGGATAAGTATATTTTGTCTGCACGAGTGTAATGAGTTTGAACTACATGATAGTTATTTCTTGTCAACTAGGAACTTATATACGATACTCATTTACTTTCGCGAATATATATGATTTGCCAATTGGTGAAACGTATTTTATCATCTCCAAACCGATTTTCAGCCACAAATATAGGACCAGCGTTCCCTCACTTTGGCAAAGAGCCTGTTGTGGGACATGTGATCATCTGAAATACGTAAGATGAATAATTTTTTTTTTTTTTTGGATGAGCAATATAGAGAGGTAGCACTGAACTACGTATTGTAACAAAGCACGGCATACCTTCCAAAGTGATTGGTTTACATGCATAGTTTCAAAAAAGGTTTCTAGAACCACTTAAGAGCATTTAGCTGTATTATCCATCATCACACCAAGAGATAGGTGTGCATTGTGATCCGGTAATCTTTGATGCCCGTTTCTCCAGCTCCTGAAAATTAAATAATTGTTCAATTAGTATCTACAGGTTGCGCGCAGCGGCTTATTTCAGTCAATTATCTGATACAAAAGTGACTCCCTTGCTTCATGACGCGTTTCTCACGTTTTTTCACGATTATAGTCAGCTAGATCGCACTTTACAGCCGGAATTTACATCTTTACCAACAAATCTGCAGAAATATCAAATATTCTTGTTGCAAGTACTTTGCAGACACCTGTGCACAATTCTGAAACATAAGAAAGTGAACAAATTAACTACTGGTCGATGAACTCTACCAATGGCTTGTCTTGATATCTCAATGTTACAACATATATCTTACCTACGAGTCCAGTTTATTTACATTTTCCTCGATAGTGCACATTGGTACGAAGTATCTTGAAGGTCTTTAGAACATTATTTGACCGCATATTAACACGTTTCTGCCTACTATCTCATCGTTCAATTTCCAATCCGCTCATGTGTCTCTCCTGGAATACAGTCATTGATAAGTATATCTTGTCAGCACAAGTGTAATGAGGTTGAACTACAGGATAGTTATTTCCTGTCAACTATGAACTTACATATGAAACTCATTTACTTTCGCGAATTTATATGATTTGCCAAGCGCTGAAACGTATTTTATCATCTCCAAACCGATTTTCAGCCACAAACATGGCACTAACGTTCCCTTACTTCGGCAAAGAGCCTGTTGTGGGACATGTGTTCATCTGAAATACAAAAGATGAATAAATTGATTTTTTTTTGGATGAACAATATAGAGAGGTAGCACTGAACTGCGTTTTGTAACAAAGTACGGCATACCTACCAAACTGATTGGTTTACATGCTTAGTTTCAAAAACAGCTTTCTAGAACCACTTAAGAACATTTAGCTGTATTATCCGTCATCACACCAAGAGATAGGTATGTATTGTGATTCGATAATCTTTTGATGCCCGTGTCTCCAGCACCTGAAAATTAAATAATTGTTCAATTAGTATCTACAGCTTGAGCACAGCGGCTTGTTTCAGTCAATTATCTGATACAAAATGTGATTCCCTTGCTTCAAGACGCTTATCTCCCATTTTTGCAGGTTTATAGTCAGCTAGATCGCACTTTACAGCCGGAATTGACACCTTTACCAACAAATCTGTAGAAATACCAAATATTCCTGTTGCAAATACTTTGCAGACACCTGTGCACAATGGGACTCTCTTGTTTCATGTCGCGTTTCTCCCATCTTTGCACGTTTATAGTCAGCTAGAGCGCACTATACAGCCGGAATTGCCATCTTTACCAACGTATCTGCAGAAATATCATATATTCCTGTTGCAAGTACTATGCAGACACCTGTGCACAATTCTGAAACATAAGAATGTGAACAAATTAACTACGGTCGATGAACTATACCAATGGCTTGCCTTGATATCTCAATGATGCTATATATATCTTACCTACGAGTCCAGTTTATTTACATTCTCCTCGATAGTACACAGTGGTACGAAGTATCTTGAAGGTCTTTAGATCACTTTTTGACCGCATATTAACACGTTTGGACTTGTGATCTCATCCTTCCATCATCAATCCGTTCATGTGTGTCTGCTGGAATACAGTCATGGATAAGTATATTTTGTCTGCACGAGTGTAATGAGTTTGAACTACATGATAGTTATTTATTGTCAACCACCTATGAAACACACCAGGAGAAATGAGTGTATTGCGATTCGCTAATCTTCTGATGCCCGTTTCTGCAGCACCTGAAAATTAAATAATTGTTCAATTAGTATTTACAGGTTGAGCTCAGCGGCTGATTTCAGTTAATTATATGATAGAAAATGGGACTCCCTTAGTTCATGTCGCGTTTCTCCCATGTTTCCACTTTTATAATCAGCAAGAGGGCACTTTACAGCCGGAATTGACATCCATACCAACAACTCTGCAGAAAGCTCAAATATTCCTGTTGCAAATACTTTGCAGACACCTGTGCACAATTCTGAAACATACGAAAGTGAACAAATTAACTACAGTCGATGAACTATACCAATGGCTTGTCTTGATATCTCAATGTTACTACATATATCTTACCTACGAGTCCAGTTTATTTACATTTTCCTCGATAGTGCAGCATGGTACGAAGTATCTTGAAGGTCTGTAGATCACTTTTTGACCGCATATTAACACGTTTGTGCCTATTATCTCACCGTTCCATCTCCAATCCGTTCATGTGTGTCTGCTGGAATACAGTCATGGATAAGGATATTTTGTCTGCACGGGTGTAATGAGTTTGAACTCCAAGATAGTTATTTATTCTCAACTAGGACTTACCTATAAATCTCTTTTACTTTCGTGAATTTATATGTTATGCCAAGTGCTGAATCATATTTAATCAGCTCCAAACCGGTTTTCAGCCGGAAACATGGCCCAAAACTTTTCTCACTTCGGCAAAGAGCCTGTTGTGTGATATGTGATCATCTGAAATACGAAAGATGAATAAATTGATTTTTTTAGGATGAGCAAACTAGAGAGGTAGTACTGACCAGCGTTTTGTAACAAAGTACGGCATACCTTCCAAACTGATTGGTTTCCATATTTAATTTCAGAAACAAAGTTCTAGAACCACGTAAGAACATTTTGCTGTATTATCCATGATCACACCAGGAGAAAAGGGTCTATTGCATTTCGCTAATCTTCTGATGCCCGTTTCTGCAGCACCTGAAAATTAAATAATTGCCCAATTAGTATTTACAGGTTGAGCTCAGCGGCTGGTTTCAGTTAATTATATGATAGAAAATGGGACTCCCTTGGTTCATGTGGCGTCTCTCCCATTTTTGCACGATGTGAGGCAGGTAGAGGGCAATTTACAGGCAGGAACTGACATCTTTACCAACAAATCTGCAGAAATATCAAATATTCCTGTTGCAAATACTTGCAGACACTTGTGCACAATTCTGAAATATAAGAAAGTGAATAAATTAACTGCTGCTCGATGAACTATATCAATGGCTTGTATTGATATCTCAAAGCTACAACATGTATCTTACCTACGAGTCCAGTTTATTTACATTTTCCTCGATAGTGCAGCATGTTATGAAGTATCTTGAAGATCTTTAGATGTCTTTTTGACCGCATATTAACACGTTTGAGCTTAATATCTCATCGTTCCAACTCCAATCTATTCATGTGTCTCTCCTGGAATACAGTCATGGATAAGGATATTTTGTCAGCACGAGTGTCAGGAGTTTGAACTACATGATAGTTATTTCTTGTCAGCCAGGACTTACCTAAGAAACTCATTTACTTTCGCGAATTTATATAATTTGCCAAGTACTGAAACGTATTTTATCAGCTCTAAACCAATCTTCAGCCAGAAATATGGCACAAACGTTTTCTCACATCGGGAAAGAGCCTGTTGTGTGATATGTGATAACCTGAAATACAAAAGATGAATAAGTTGATTTTTTTTAGGATGAGCAAAATAGAGAGGTAGTACTGAACAGCGCTTTTGTAACAAAGTTCGGCATACCTTACAAACTGATTTGTTTGCATATTTAATTTCAAAAACCGCGTTCTAGAACCACTTAAGAACATTTTGCTGTATTATCCATCATCACACAAGGAGAAATGGGTCTATTGCAATTCGCTAATCTTCTTTTGCCCGTTCCTGCAGCACCTGAAAATTAAATAATTGTCCAATTAGTATCTACAGGTTGAGCTCAGCGCCTGGTTTCAGTTAATTATATGTTAGAAAATGAGACTCCCTTGGTTCATGTCGGGTTTCTCCCATTTTTGCACGATTTCAGGCAGGTAGAAGGCAATTTACAGGCAGGAACTGACATCTTTACCAACAAATCTGCAGAAATATCAAATATTCCTGTTGCAAATACTAGCAGACACTTGTGCACAATTCTGAAACATAAGAAAGTGAACAAATTAACTACTGGTCGATGAAATAAACCAATGACTTGTCTTGATATCTCAATGTTACAACATATATCTTACCTACGAGTCCAGTTTATTTACATTTTCCTCGATAGTGCACATTGGTACGAAGTATCTTGAAGGTCTTTATATCACTTTTTGACAGCATATTAACACGTTTGTGCCTATTACGTCATCGTTCAATCTCCAATCCGTTCATGTGTCTCTCCTGGAATACAGTGATGGATAAGTATATTTTGTTAGCACGAGTGTAATGAGTTTGAAGTACATGATAGTTATTTCTTGTCAACTAGGAACTTACATATGAAACTCAATTGCTATCGCGAATTTATATGATTTGCCAAGTGCTGAAACGTATTTTACCATCTCCAAACCGATTTTCAGCCACAAACATGGCACAAACGTTACCTTACTTCGGCAAAGAGCCTGTTGTGTGACATGTGATCATCTGAAACACAAAAGATGAGTAAATTGATTTTTTTGGATAAGCAAAATAGTGACGTAGCACTGAACTGCGTTTAATAACAAAGTACGGCATACTTTCCAAACTGATTGGTTTACATGCTTAGTTTCCAAAACAGCTTTCTGGATCCACTTACGAACATTTAGCTATATTATCCGTTATCACAACAGGAGATGGGTGTGTATTGCGATCCGCTAATCTTTTGATTCCCGTTTCTCCAGCACCTGAAAATTAAATAATTGTTCAATTAGTATTTATAGGCTGAGCAGAGCGGCTTATTTCAGTCAATTATCTGATACAAAATGAGGCTCCCTTGCTTCATGTCGCGTTTCTCCCATTTTTGCACGTTTATAGTCAGCTAGAGCGCACTTTACAGCCGGAATTGACATCTTTACCAACAAATCTGCAGAAATATAAAATATTCCTGTAGCAAATACTTTACAGACACCTGTGCACAATTCTGAAACATAAGAAAGTGAACAAATTAACTACGGTCGATGAACTATACCAATGGCTTGTCTTGATATCTCAATGTTACTACATATATCTTACCTACGAGTCCAGTTTATTTACATTTTCCTCGATAGTGCACATTGGTACGAAGTATCTTGAAGGTCTTTATATCACTTTTTGACAGCATATTAACACGTTTGTGCCTATTATCTCATCGTTCATTCTCCAATCCGTTCATGTGTCTCTCCTGGAATACAGTCATGGATAAGTATATTTTGTTAGCACGAGTGTAATGAGTTTGAAGTACATGATAGTTATTTCTTGTCAACTAGGAACTTACATATGAAACTCAATTGCTATCGCGAATTTATATGATTTGCCAAGTGCTGAAACGTATTTTATCATCTCCAAACCGATTTTCAGCCACAAACATGGCACAAACGTTACCTTACTTCGGCAAAGAGCCTGTTGTGTGACATGTGATCATCTGAAATACAAAAGATGAGTAAATTGATTTTTTTGGATGAGCAAAATAGTGACGTAGCACTGAACTGCGTTTAGCAACAAAGTACGGAATACTTTCCAAACTGATTGGTTTACATGCTTATTTTCAAAAACAGCTTTCTGGATCCACTTACGAACATTTAGCTATATTATCCGTCATCACAACAGGAGATAGGTGTGTATTGCGATCCGCTAATCTTTTGATTCCCGTTTCTCCAGCACCTGAAAATTAAATAATTGTTCAATTAGTATTTATAGGCTGAGCAGAGCGGCTTATTTCAGTCAATTATCTGATACAAAATGAGGCTCCCTTGCTTTATGTCGCGTTTCTCCCATTTTTGCACGTTTATAGTCAGCTAGAGCTCAATTTACAGCCGGAATTGACATCTTTACCAACAAATCTGCAGAAATATAAAATATTCCTGTAGCAAATACTTTACAGACACCTGTGCACAATTCTGAAACATAAGAAAGTGAACAAATTAACTACGGTCGATGAACTATACCAATGGCTTGTCTTGATATCTCAATGTTACTACATATATCTTACCTACGAGTCCAGTTTATTTACATTTTCCTCGATAGTGCAGCATGGTACGAAGTATCTTGAAGGTCTGTAGATCACTTTTTGACCGCATATTAACACGTTTGTGCCTATTATCTCATCGTTCCATCTCCAATCCGTTCATGTGTGTCTGCTGGAATACAGTCATGGATAAGGATATTTTGTCTGCACGGGTGTAATGAGTTTGAACTCCAAGATAGTTATTTATTCTCAACTAGGACTTACCTATAAATCTCTTTTACTTTCGTGAATTTATATGTTATGCCAAGTGCTGAATCATATTTAATCAGCTCCAAACCGGTTTTCAGCCGGAAACATGGCGCAAACCTTTTCTCACTTCGGCAAAGAGCCTGTTGTGTGATATGTGATCATCTGAAATACAAAAGATGAATAAATTGATTTTTTTAGGATGAGCAAACTAGAGAGGTAGTACTGACCAGCGTTTTGTAACAAAGTACGGCATACCTTCCAAACTGATTGGTTTCCATATTTAATTTCAGAAACAGCGTTCTAGAACCACTTAAGAACATTTTGCTGTATTATCCATCATCACACCAGGAGAAAAGGGTCTATTGCATTTCGCTAATCTTCTGATGCCCGTTTCTGCAGCACCTGAAAATTAAATAATTGCCCAATTAGTATTTACAGGTTGAGCTCAGCGGCTGGTTTCAGTTAATTATATGATAGAAAATGGGACTCCCTTGGTTCATGTCGCGTCTCTCCCATTTTTGCACGATTTGAGGCAGGTAGAGGGCAATTTACAGGCAGGAACTGACATCTTTACCAACAAATCTGCAGAAATATCAAATATTCCTGTTGCAAATACTTGCAGACACTTGTGCACAATTCTGAAATATAAGAAAGTGAATAAATTAACTGCTGCTCGATGAACTATATCAACGGCGTGTATTGATATCTCAAAGCTACAACATGTATCTTACCTACGAGTCCAGTTTATTTACATTTTCCTCGATAGTGCAGCATGTTATGAAGTATCTTGAAGATCTTTAGATGTCTTTTTGACCGCATATTAACACGTTTGAGCTTAATATCTCATCGTTCCAACTCCAATCTATTCATGTGTCTCTCCTGGAATACAGTCATGGATAAGGATATTTTGTCAGCACGAGTGTCAGGAGTTTGAACTACATGATAGTTATTTCTTGTCAGCCAGGACTTACCTAAGAAACTCATTTACTTTCGCGAATTTATATGATTTGCCAAGTACTGAAACGTATTTTATCAGCTCTAAACCAATCTTCAGCCAGAAATATGGCACAAACGTTTTCTCACATCGGGAAAGAGCCTGTTGTGTGATATGTGATAACCTGAAATACAAAAGATGAATAAGTTGATTTTTTTTAGGATGAGCAAAATAGAGAGGTAGTACTGAACAGCGCTTTTGTAACAAAGTTCGGCATACCTTACAAACTGATTTGTTTGCATATTTAATTTCAAAAACCGCGTTCTAGAACCACTTAAGAACATTTTGCTGTATTATCCATCATCACACTAGGAGAAATGAGTCTATTGCAATTCGCTAATCTTCTTATGCCCGTTCCTGCAGCACCTGAAAATTAAATAATTGTCCAATTAGTATCTACAGGTTGAGCTCAGCGCCTGGTTTCAGTTAATTATATGTTAGAAAATGACACTCCCTTGGTTCATGTCGGGTTTCTCCCATTTTTGCACGACTTCAGGCAGGTAGAGGGCAATTTACAGGCAGGAACTGACATCTTTACCAACAAATCTGCAGAAATATCAAATATTCCTGTTGCAAATACTAGCAGACACTTGTGCACAATTCTGAAACATAAGAAAGTGAACAAATTAACTACGGGTCGATGAACTATACCAATGACTTGTCTTGATATCTCAATGTTACAACATATATCTTACCTACGAGTCCAGTTTATTTACATTTTCCTCGATAGTGCACATTGGTACGAAGTATCTTGAAGGTCTTTATATCACTTTTTGACAGCATATTAACACGTTTGTGCCTATTACGTCATCGTTCAATCTCCAATCCGTTCATGTGTCTCTCCTGGAATACAGTGATGGATAAGTATATTTTGTTAGCACGAGTGTAATGAGTTTGAAGTACATGATAGTTATTTCTTGTCAACTAGGAACTTACATATGAAACTCAATTGCTATCGCGAATTTATATGATTTGCCAAGTGCTGAAACGTATTTTATCATCTCCAAACCGATTTTCAGCCACAAACATGGCACAAACGTTACCTTACTTCGGCAAAGAGCCTGTTGTGTGACATGTGATCATCTGAAACACAAAAGATGAGTAAATTGATTTTTTTGGATGAGCAAAATAGTGACGTAGCACTGAACTGCGTTTAGTAACAAAGTACGGCATACATTCCAAACTGATTGGTTTACATGCTTAGTTTCAAAAACAGCTTTCTGGATCCACTTACGAACATTTAGCTATATCATCCGTCATCACAACAGGAGATGGGTGTGTATTGCGATCCGCTAATCTTTTGATTCCCGTTTCTCCAGCACCTGAAAATTAAATAATTGTTCAATTAGTATTTATAGGCTGAGCAGAGCGGCTTATTTCAGTCAATTATCTGATACAAAATGAGGCTCCCTTGCTTCATGTCGCGTTTCTCCCATTTTTGCACGTTTATAGTCAGCTAGAGCGCACTTTACAGCCGGAATTGACATCTTTACCAACAAATCTGCAGAAATATAAAATATTCCTGTAGCAAATACTTTACAGACACCTGTGCACAATTCTGAAACATAAGAAAGTGAACAAATTAACTACGGTCGATGAACTATACCAATGGCTTGTCTTGATATCTCAATGTTACTACATATATCTTACCTACGAGTCCAGTTTATTTACATTTTCCTCGATAGTGCACATTGGTACGAAGTATCTTGAAGGTCTTTATATCACTTTTTGACAGCATATTAACACGTTTGTGCCTATTACGTCATCGTTCAATCTCCAATCCGTTCATGTGTCTCTCCTGGAATACAGTGATGGATAAGTATATTTTGTTAGCACGAGTGTAATGAGTTTGAAGTACATGATAGTTATTTCTTGTCAACTAGGAACTTACATATGAAACTCAATTGCTATCGCGAATTTATATGATTTGCCAAGTGCTGAAACGTATTTTATCATCTCCAAACCGATTTTCAGCCACAAACATGGCACAAACGTTACCTTACTTCGGCAAAGAGCCTGTTGTGTGACATGTGATCATCTGAAATACAAAAGATGAGTAAATTGATTTTTTTGGATGAGCAAAATAGTGACGTAGCACTGAACTGCGTTTAGTAACAAAGTACGGCATACATTCCAAACTGATTGTTTTACATGCTTAGTTTCAAAAACAGCTTTCTAGAACCACTTAAGAACATTTAGCTGTATTATCCGTCATCACACCAGGAGATAGGTGTGTATTTCGATCCGCTAATCTTTTGATGCCCGTATTATCCGTCACCACACTAGGAAAAAACGGTCTATTGCAATTCGTTAATCTTCTGATGCCCGTTTTTCCCGCACCTGAAAACGAAATAATTGTTCAATTAGTATCTAGAGGTTGAGCGCAGCGGCTGGTTTCAGTCAATTATCTGATAGTAAATGAGACTCCCTTGGTCCATGTAGCGCTTCTCCCATTTTTGCACGTTTATAGTCAGCTAGAGGGCACTTTACAAGCCCTAACTAACATCTTCCATCTCCAAATCGTTCATGTGCCTCTCCTGGAACACAGTCATGGATAAGGATAGTTTTTGCACCATGGGTGTCACGAGTTTTAACTACATGATAGTTGTTACTTGTAAACTAGGATTTACTTATGAATCTCATAGGTTTTCGTTCATTGATATGCTTTGCCATGTGCTGAATGGTATTTTATCAGCTGTAAACCTTTTTTCATTCAAAAAGACAGCTCAAATGTTTTCTCACGTCGCAAAGAGCTTGTTGCTTGATATGTGACGAGCTTAAATATAAAAGACGTTTTTTTTTTTTTTTTTTTTTTTTTTTTTTTTTTTTTTTTTTTTTGGGTTAGCTTCTCAGTGAGGTAGTACTTCACAGCGATTTGTAACAATGTTCGGCATACTTTCCAAAGTGATTGGATTCCATGTTTAATTTCAAAAACAGCGTTCTAGAACCACTTAAGCTTTAGCTGTATTGTCCATCATCACACCATTAGAAAACGTCTGTTGCATTTCGCTAATCTTCTAATGTCCCTCTCGCCCCCATCTGGAAATTAAATAATTGAACAATTAGTATCTACCGGTTGATCACACCTGCTGGTTTCACTCAATTATCTGATAGGAAACGAGACCCCCTTGGTTAATATTCCGACGCTCCCATTTTGTCAGGTTGTTCGATTAGATAGCTAGTATTATACATGCCGTAACTGACATCTTATTTAAGAAATCTGCCGAAATATAATGTTTCCTCTTGCAAATACTAAGCAGAGTTTTCTGCACACGTTTGAAACATAAAAAAATGAACAAATTAATTTGTAGTCGATGAACTATACCAATGGTTTTACTTGTCATCTCTGTGTTACAAAGTATGACTTATGTATGAATCTGATTCATCTACAAATTTGCCTCGATCGCGCAGTACGATACGAATTATCTTAAAGAGCTTTAGATGTATTTTTGACCGGTTATCCGCTAGTCTGAGTTTATGAGTATATTTTCTTATTCTTCCATATCCCCGGGACTACTTTGTACCATCTGAAACACATTGATGAATAAGATTAGTTTTTACAGCATGCGCGTTACGACTTTGAACTGCATGACATCTATTTCTTGTGAACTTGGACTTACCTACGAGTCTGATAGATTTCCGATTATTAACATGCTTTACCATGCTGCTGGATAGTATTTTATCAGGTTTAAATCCATTTTCAGTCAAAAAGATAGCAGAAACGTGTAAAATATCAAGGATGAATTTTTTTTTTTTTTTTTTTTTTTTTTTAAGGTGAGCTCCATAAAGTGTTCCTACTGCACAGCGCTTTGCAACAATGTACTACATAGATTCGATGGCGATGTGTTTCTGTTGTTAATTGGAATATCAGTGTTCTAGTATTACTTAAGAAAATTCAGCTTTTTATCTATCATCAAACCAACTGAGATAATTTCCTTTACAATTCGCAAATCTTCTGGTATTCGTTTTGCACACATCTGAAAATTAAAAAATTGGTCAGTAAGTATCTACAGGTTGAGCACACCAAGTGGTTTCAGTCAGTTATCTCATAGAAAACGGGACTCCCATGGTTAATATCGCGTCTCTCCTATTTTGCCAAGCTTGCATTCAGCTTACAGGCGCTTTGCTGCCTGCTGGTAATCTGAAGAGTAACAGAGGACTTTTTCATTTGTTATGCTCAATACTGAGTTTATTTTCTACTTGTCCAATATCATGCAGACTACTGTGTACCATCTGAAAAACAAGCATTTATAAGATTAGTTTTTACGGTACGAGCAACAGACCGTTTTCTGCATGACAGTTACTTCTTGTGACGTAGGGCTTACCTTCGAGTAATACACATTTTTACTCGTTAATATTCTCGTAATGTGCTGGGTGATATTTTATCTGGTTTAAATCCCTTTTCCAACAGCAAGATAGTAGAAACGTGTTCTTCTGACTTTCGCAAAACATCTGCGGTCTGATATGTGACCATTAAAAATATCAAAGGTGAATAAATTTAGTTTTATTGAAGATGAACCACATAAAAATATCTATTTCTCATCTTTTGAAACAAAGTAGAACTGACCTTCGCGGGCGGTTCATTTCCATTGCTTAGTTTATCTTGGAGTGTGCTAGTGCCACATAAGAAAATTTAGCTGCATTTTCTATCATGAAACGAACTGAGATACCTCCTTTGGCGTTTAGCATAGGTTCTGGTGTCCATTTCGCATGCAACTGAAGAGTAAAGAATTGATCACTTAGTATCTACATGTTTAGCACCACCAGGTGGTTTTACTAAACTATCTGATAGACAAGACAACGAGAGTCCCTTGTATAATGTCGCGTCTCTCGACTTTTGTCAGCCTTGCATTCTGTTAGAAGGTGCTTTACAAGCTGTAACAGACACCTTATTCTAGAAATATGTAGAAATATGTTTTCCTGTTACAAATATTATGCAGTAAATTCAGTACACATCTGAAACGTAAAAAAAGTTAATTAATGTCTGACCGATGAACAATTTCAATAGTTTTTTTTTTTTTTTTTTTCTTTATTGTGATTTCATTCCCCTGCCCCATGCGGGCAGGGTAGGGCTGTCAGCAGCACAATCCGCCGCTCTTCAGCCGAGTGATATGACAATTAAAACAAGAATAAAATAATACATACAGAAGGAGGTAAAAAGGGGGAACATAAAACAGAGTAAGGGGAGAAAATGGAGGTAAAAATACACTGATATGTAGACGTTCATTGGGGACAGTTAAAAAAGTCACCAGAAAGTTAAAAAACACAATTGGTGATTCTTAAAACACATGGAAGTCACTAGATGCACAGGCACAGGTGAAAAGTCGGCCACAGTATTAAAAACACTCCGAAACAACACACTTAAAACCCACTCGGAGCACACACGACGAAGAATAAAACTACCAGGTGGGACCTGCCGAGGGAAAGGGCAGAGAGGATGGAAAAGGAGGGGAGAGCATGGGGCAGCTGGGGAAGCGGCAGGAGGAAGGGAGGAGGGGAACCGTGGGTTCACGAAGAGGCAGGAGACACATGGGGCGGGAGAGGAAAAGGGAAGACAGGGCAGGAGGGAGCGCAGAGACACTGAAAGAAGGCACAAGAGATGGAGGGGGAGGGGAAATCCGCTCAGAAGGAGGGAGGGGGAGGAGAGGGAGCCCTGAGGAGGAGGCAGGAAGAGGGGGTTAGAGTTGGTAGGAAGGGTAGATGTCAGGGCGAAGCTCATCATCCGGGAGCGGTAGACGGTGGAAGTTGTGGTGGGAAAGGTGATGGAGGGTGTGGAGATGGAGAGAGGGAGGGACACAACGGTAAAGGCGCGGCAACTGGTCGGGAGTGGAGAGGAAGGGAGACACCAGGGGGTGGGGGGGATCAAGGCGACGGACAACATAGAGTGTGCGGATGTGTTCAAGGAAAAGGAGAAGGTGGGGGAAGGGGATGAGGTCATAGAGGATGCGCGTGGGGGACGGAAGGCGGATGCGGAAGGCGAGGCGGAGCGCATGGCGTTCGAGGATTTGGAGGGCGTTATAGAACCGGGGAGGGGCGGAAATCCAAGCGATGCTGGCATAACAAAGGATGGGGCGGATCATGGATTTGTAGGTGTGGAGGATGGTAGAAGGATGCAGACCCCATGTCCGGCCGGACAGGAGTTTCAGGAGGCGGAGGCGGTTGTGAGCTTTGTTTTGGATGGTAAGGAGATGGGGAGTCCAGGTGAGGTGGCGGTCGAGGGTGAGGCCAAGGTATTTGAGGGTAGGAGTGAGGTGGATAGGACGGCCATAAATGGTGAGGTAGAAATCATGGAGGCGGAAGGAACGGGTGGTGCGGCCTATGATGATCGCCTGGGTCTTGGAGGGATTAACACGGAGGAACCACTGGTTGCACCAAGCGGTGAATTGGTCAAGGTGGGTTTGGAGAGTACGTTGGGACCGTTGAAGGGTAGGATAAAGGGCTAGGAAGGCGGTGTCATCAGCGAACTGGAGAAGATGAACAGGAGGGGGAGGTTTGGGCATATCAGCAGTGTACAGGAGATAGAGGAGAGGGGAAAGGACAGAACCTTGGGGCACGCTGGCAGAGGGGTAGAAAGTACGGGAGTTGGAATTGTGGATAGTCACATAGGAGGGACGATGGGAGAGGAAGGAAGCAACGAGACGGACGAAGTTGATGGGGAGAGCATAGGTCTGGAGTTTGAAAAGGAGCCCGGGATGCCAGACACGGTCATAGGCGTTCTGGAGGTCAAGGGAAACAAAGATAGCAGAACAATTTCAATAGGTTTTCCTTGGAGCCTACGTGATACAAAGTATGACTTACCTACGAGTCCGATTTATTTCCACATTTGCCTCGACCGCCCGGCATGCTACTATGTATCTTGAAAAACTTGATGACTTTTTACCGGCTCTTTCAAACTCACTCATTTGACGGTACGGTTCGCACATTCGTTTGGGGGCATCCTGCACGTCTGCTCCAGTTACACTGATCCATTACCTTCGGTTTATGGAGACAACGAGAGCCGTAGGCACACTTTACCGGTAGGTGGCGTTGCGTAGTGATATCGATGTTGACCTTGAACCCGCGCATCGTCATGGTTCAAATGCTAATCATTTATACCGGCCGTCTAAGGTACGTGCCTTGTGAATATGAACGTCTATCTCTACTCTTTCAAGGTGTTCTGATTTTGCTGAACATGAGTGTATTTTACACTACTGGTCATTAAAATTGCTACACCAAGAAGAAATGCAGATGATAAACGGGTATTCATTGGACAAATATATTATACTAGAACTGACATAGGTACGATAGGCAATTACATCTCTATCATTAAAACTTTCAAGACCAGGTACACTAGAAACTCCACTACCACCTCTTAGTATGGCAACGGTGAACCATCCATTTCCATGTGAGAAAGTGTCGTTTATATCCAAGCTAAAATTAAGAGAACATCCAAGAAATATACAAGGTCCATCGACGAGAGCGTGGGCTGCAACACTCTTCACTGGAATGCGATTTTTCTTGTCTCGTGATGTTGTTGTAAGTTCAATGTTTTCTATAGTTTTCTAGACTGTTGTGCGGGTAGGACGATACCTCCTGTTGGGTGCATAGGTCCTGAGAAATCAGTACCCAGAACAACCTCCTCTGGCCGTAGTAACGGCCTTGATACACCTGGGCATTGAGTCAGATAGAGCTTGGATGGCGTGTACAGGTACAGCTGCCCATGCAACTTCAGTACGATACCACAGTTCATCAAGAGTAGTGACTGGCGTATTGTGACGAGCCAGTTGCTCGGCCACCATTGACCAGACGTTTTCAGTTGGTGAGAGATTTGGAGAATATGCTGGTCAGGACAGCAGTCGAACATTTTCTGTATCCAGAAAGGCCCGTACACGACCTGCAACATGCGGTCGTGCATTATCCTGCTGAAATGTAGGGTTTCGCAGGGATCGAATGAAGGGTAGAGCCACGGGTCGTAACACATCTGAAATGTAACGTCGACTGTTCATAGTGCCGTGAATGCGTACAAGAGGTGACCGAGACGTGTAACCAATGAAACCCCATACCATCACACCGGGTGATACGCCAGTATGGCGATGACGAATGCACGCTTCAAATGTGCGTTCGCCGGCCGGTATGGCCGTGCGGTTCTAGGCGTTTCAGTCTGGCACCGCGTGACCGCTACGGTCGCAGGTTCGAATCCTGCCTCGGGCATGGATGTGTGTGATATCCTTAGGTTAGTTAGGTTTAAGTAGTTCTAAGTTCTAGGGGACTGATGACCACAGATGTTAAGTCCCATAGTGCTCAGAGCCATTTGAACCATTTTGAAATGTGCGTTCACCGTGATGTCGCCAAACACGGATGCGGCCATCATGAAGCTGTAAACAGAACCTGGATTCATCCGAAAAAAATGACGTTATGCCATTCGTGCACCCAGGTTCGTCGTTGAGTACACCATCTCAGGCGCTCCTGTCTGTGATGCAGCATCGAGGGTAACTGCAGCCATGGTCTCCGAGCTGATAGTCCATGCTGCTGCAAACGTCGTCGAACTGTTCGTGCAGATGGTTGTTGTCTTGCAAACGTCCCCATCTGTTGACTCAGGGATCGAGACGTGGCTGCACGATCCGTTACAGCCATGCGGATAAGATGCCTGTCATCTCGACTGCTAGTGATACGAGGCCGTTGGGATCCAGCACGGCGTACCATATTACCCTCCTGAACCCATCGATTCCATATTCTGCTAACAGTCATTGGATCCCGACCAACGCGAGCAGCAATGTCGCGATACGATAAAGCGCAATCGCGATAGGCTACAATGCGACGTTTATCAAAGTCGGAAACGTGATGGTACGCATTTCTCCTCCTTACACGAGGCATCAAAACAACATTTCACCAGGCAACACCGGTCAACTGCTGTTTGTGTATGAGAAATCGGTTGGAAACTTTCCTCATGTCAGCACATTGTAGGTGTCGTCACCGGCGCCAACCTTGTGTGAATGCTCTAAAAAGCTAATAATTTGCATATCACAGAATCTTCTTCCTGTCGGTTAAATTTCGCGTCTGTTGCACGTCATCTTCGTGGCGTAGCAATTTTAATGGCTAGTAGTGTAATACAGTATTATGTGAATGGTAAATATCCGACGCAGTCATGTCTGCACAAGAACCATCTCGTAGCAACGTCGTTATGCGAGAGCTGCCGTGTGCATGATACAGACAATCACCAGTCAGTTTGCGAGGCGGCAAAGGAAGTGTGGCAACCACTCTTCCGCCTATTGGCCTTCATCCAACGTACAGCGTCGCAAGCAAGTTCTTTGGAGTCCTTACTTTACCCTGACATCCCATACCCGAGAACGTAGAGAAATGCAGTACTCTGGCTAATGGGAATCACCGTATGCTACATATTAAGCACCACGTAACATGTCATTGGTGATCATAGAACATTCTTGCAAAACCAACATTCGATGCTAAAGCGAACTCCAACGACCACAAGAATTACGCTAATTTTCTTCTGCACGTGTTTGAAGACTTTCTGGTGATCCGTTGACGATGGACATCAGCTGTTTTTGAATATGCGGATGTGGATTAACAAATTAAAAGTAAACAAAAAAAGTTTATTGCAAATATTCAGAAATTTGTTCCGGAAGCGAACCATGTCTTCTAGTCCGGAAGGAGCCTTTTTTAATTTTTTTAAAACTCTTTTATGCGAAATGAAAGGATGTTAAGATTGTGTAAATGTAACTATTGTAACTTAAGAAAAGAAAAAAAACGGAAAAAAGTGACGGGCTGGGTTATTTGTAAAGCGGTGAACTTGTAATCATTTGTTATCGGGTGAAAAAAAAAAAGTGGTTAGCGTTTGCACTGTACAAGCAGGCTGTGTACGAGGCGACGGTTCAAATCCTATCAACAGTTATTTTTTAATCACTGGTCACATTATGTAATTTATATCACATGTGAGAAGTGAAAAGAAAGCCACGTGCATTGTCATGAAGTTGTAGTGAATTCCATGTGCTATTTAAGTATTTACAAATTGTAATTAAATTTCCAAGGACGAGGGACAGACTGGGAAAGCCCAAGTTAAACCTCAATAAATAACGATGCGAATGACGTTATACAAAATAAGTAATATAATAAGTCGCAATGTGCCAGACCACAAGAGTAATGTACAATTACTCTCGGATTTGCTCTCGACATCACACGTTGCAGCATGGTATTTATCATACAGACATAGAAAACATAAATTGAAAACTTATGAAAATACTTCTCGCAAATACACGTGGCTTATTCCATTATTACCTCTGAAATGTCATACAAATTAAATAATATGACTAGCGATGAAAAAAGTATAGATTAAAAAGTAGTGTCGGCGGGAACCGAACCGTCGCCTCATAAACGTTCATCTGACGTAGCTCGAATTCTAATCACTTGACCACCACGAAGTCTAAGCTCTAATACCAACGCACAAATACATAAGCCACAAAATAGACGCTTAAGACTTCTCTTGCGATTTCCTCGGAGTTGCCAGATTGGTGCACCTTACTACTTGCACATTATGTTGTTTTAATGTCCTACTAAAGATTTACAAAGTTTGAAGTAAATCTATGAATCCCTCATCTTATTTAGTGGATCACCTGAAAACTGTTGGTAGGCTCGTTGCAATATTCTTATAAGGGGCGTTCAAAAAGAAACGAGCCGGAGGCATAATTACAGAAACCAGTACCTGTATGCTAGAAGTATTAACACTGACTGTTGAGACACTTGTCCCACTGTGACAAGGCGGTGAATGGCTGTCTCATAAAATACCCGGGGCTGCGATGTTGACCAGTTTCGCACGTATAGCTGGTCGTCGTCGTCCGAGGTGAATCGTTTGCCCCTCAGAGCCTTTTTAAGGGGACCAAAAATGGCCTCCTTCTGGTTCATCTCCTGCAGCATGGGACAACAGTGAATGCCCAGCATTACTCACAGACCTTGACCACCATTAGCCAAGCGATCAAATCAAAACGACCAGGCAATCTCACCCGTGGGGTCATCAGTTTGTAACACCATAGCTCTTATGCTGTACTGATTTATTTTGCTTTTATTTCATTTAATGTTAATCGTTGAGCTTCTCTAAATGTGTTTGAATCGATAACACAAAATGGTATACTCCTTTCTTTGTTAAAACTTTGATGTCATGATTTGATTCTATGCAATGTAGTATATCTGTCATTTAAATTCTTTGTCTCAATTGGAGGGAACAAAACTTACTATACATATAATTGTAATTTCTGTGTGAATAATTTTTTGTAGAAATGTCAATATCTGCAAATGTTCGCTGTTATTTAATGCGTTTGGTTGCTGTTATGTAAATTGCTGACCTTCACTTAGGATTCTTAGTTAGTTTGTATATAAAAGGTGTAGTGGTTCCCCTCGGGAACGGAACTGTGTAGCGCGCGCAAATTGTGGTTGGCCTAGGTAGAAAAGGTGGAACGAGAGTCAGTCGGGGACGAGCTACCAAACTGTGCATTGCCATGTAAAAGCTGTATAGTGTGCTGGTTCGGAGAGAGGTTTTTTTCTGCCATTGTCCAGTGCCTCAGATGGATGGATAAATAGCTGGAACGATTCTGGAATTGATATCCGTCATCGCCACCAAGAAGGGACAGAGTCCAGCAATTCTGTCTGCAAATCCGCCTACCAACATGCAGCTGCCACCACATTGCGCAATCACTGTATCAGAATGCTATAATAATGTACAGTGAAGGATCAGCTTTTTGTATGTTTTAGTTTGCACAAATATAAGGTAACTTATAACTGAATTCATGTACCTGCCTTGATTTTTCCCTATCACAACACCTCTCAGGTTCCTCTCCATTTGAACTATGATTACCGAGTGTCCATTTTGTGGAAAAAACGAAAGCCTCAAAGTTAGACAGTTAATTACATAATGTTGTTTGATCTTTGATGAGAAGGGAACATTCAGATTTACTGTGGATTTAGTGAAATTGTGGGAGGCAGTAAATGTAGTTTTGTGAATTTTCAAAGTCACCTATTTAATCATTTACTTGAAAGTGGAAGACTGTGGTAATAAAGACAATTTGCTGTTTCTTTTATAAATTAAAGTTCTTAAAATTGAGGCTTATAAAGTTTTGCTTAGTTAATGATCACAATGCTACCTGTAGTAAATTTTAAAAGGTGAGTCAGTTTCTTACAAATTTGTCAACATTGTGTTTCACTGTAGTAAAAGTGGAAAACTGCAATAGTAGAAAATTATATGTTCATGATTGCTAAGTGTTTGTCTCTCTTGTGTATTGGAAGTGCATATTAATAGTATAACAGGATCCACAGTTTGTCAATTGTGCTAATGCTAGGTAACAAGTAACGGGAAGACCACTATTTACGAAAACCATAATTTCTTTATTCAAAAGATAGTGAGAAGCAACCTGTTAGTGAATTCCAATTAACTTTCATTTTAAATAGTAAAATATTTAACTGAGAGAGACTTAACCTATGTCCAATTTATGATCCTGCAGTGAATGTTAATAGTAATGTCATAAAGACCATTCAGTTTGAACAAGCCCTGAAAGTAATAGTGTGTTTCGGTATCTGTTATATTTTTGCAAATAGTTTGTGCTGCTCTAGCTGTTAGCTTCAATCTTACCGTAAACATATGTATGTGTCAGAGTTCATTGCACTCGCGTGGGGCAATGTATAGGTTGTATTTATCCGTTAAAGTTACTAATAACTATTTCCTTGAACAAGAATGTTAATCATTCTCTTGCCTAATTAGGCTGGCGACCGTTTTCCTTGTTCTTTGAACAGTGTAGATAGGTAAAATATTGTTTGTACTGTTCAAATATTTACGAAATTCTCACTTTCATTTCCGATAAGCCACCCCCGTTAGGTACAACATAGTCAACATAGCAAAATTCCTCTCAGAGGGTAACACTGCCCTGTTGCTTTATACCATCATTGCTTTAACTACATAGTTTTATTTCACGACCTGCCTCCTACTTTAAGGTTATGGTATAGCATTAGCATACAGTAGTGTTATACGTGGCTTTCCCGTGACGGAACTATTTGTTCTGTTCGGGCATAGTACGTAAGAGACCAAATTTGGTATTTGATTACACAAGCTACGTAAATACTGTTGCAGTGTTATAAGTTGCCCACATAGCTTTACTTCCGCCATCACTTACCTGCAAAAAAGCAAAGGTCCTGAGTTCGAGTCTCAGTCCGACACACCGTTTTTATCTGCCAGGAAGTTTCAGTACTGTGTAATCATTAACGTTGGTGGCGAGAAGAATCAAAACACGAAATGCAGTGACACACAGACGATGAAGCTGGTTCGCCTTGTTTAATTATACGCCAACAGAAGCAACAGTTTCAGATCGCAACAATGTCAAACTACATTTCATTCCGTTAATCTCTACAGTTTTTAAGACAGACTGAAATGGAAAATTAGTTTTCTGGCACAAAAATGAGCTTAACGTATGAAATCTATCTACAGAGCAAAGTTAACACGACATAGTAAGACAACCAAAGAGAAAGTAATATCTCTGGAGTGAGCATTCAGATGCGAAGAATTGATTGTGTGTGGCGGCGTACGTTTGTCAGTAATGTCTCTTACAAATTTTGAATATCATTATGTTTCTAGCACAAACAGATTCGCTTCGTAGGTGCTGTGGATTTGGTACATGCGTTTTGTGACCACCGTAACCATATGCATTTGATATCTGGAATAAATTGCTCCCTTAAATTTGAAGAGCAAAATGAACGCGCATCATGTCACTGTACCGTCACGTCTTTTGGGCTCTGAGCACTATGGGACTTTACTTCTGAGGTCATCAGTCCCCTAGAACTTAGAACTACTTAAACCTAACTATCCTAAGGACATCACACACATCCATGCCCGAGGCAGGATTCGAACCTGCGACCGTAGCGGTCGCGCGGTTCCAGACTGAAGCGCCTAGAACCGCTCAGCCACTCGGCCGGCTGTACCGTCACGTCAGGGTGTATTCACACTGCCGGGCGAGTCACTTCACGCCAGTTCGCTTAGCCCAGTATCGAAAGGCGAAAGCGAGGCTATGAGTCACCATTCGTGATACAAAAAGTCAGTTAATATAGTTTCGGAACTGAGGAACTAACAAAGACAAAGTTAATTAAAGATCAAAGCAAACTTCGTAAACGTATGTTGATGAATTTCATTTGCTAATGTGCTGAGAGGTGAAAAGTAATTTCGAAACATTGACATTTATCTAGGCGCTTCAGTCCGGAACCGCGCCGCTGTTACGGTCGCAGGTTCGAATCCTGCCTCAGGCATGGATGTCTGTGATGTCCTTAGGTTAGTTAGGTTTAAGTAGTTCTAAGTTTAGGGGACTGATGACCTCAGATGTTACGTCCCATCGTACTTAGAGCCATTTGAACCATTTGACATTTACTTGCTAACGAAAATATACAAAATACAAATACGTCTAACAATAGCTGTAACTAATTAAAAGGGGCCTCTTTACCTTATCAATTTTGGTCTCTTTTTTCTTATGTCGGTAATTACTTCATAAACAACTTTTTTCGCCTTCATTAAAGCTGACCTTTTCACTTAAAATATTATGTAATAGAAATTGCTTCGTCAGATTAGTTCTTATTTACATAAATTGTGGACGTCAGCTACGTTCTGTTAGAGTAAAATCTAAATAATTTTTCGCTTTGAGATATCTGCCCTCGCTTTTGTACGAATACTCAGAAGAAAAAACATTCAACTTACCGTGGAACATTTGAAATTTGCCATGAATACAAAGCATAATAATGATAAAATAAAGATTACAAAGACACAAGCGTAAAATCCACGAATGTAATACACGAAAGGTCGACGAAAATAGTTTAACTTACAACGTTGGCAGATGACGGTAAAATCAAAACGTTCTTCACGAGGAGCTTTAATGTGCCGTGACATGACATTACGCTCCGTTGACGACCTCTGTGAATGCCACCTTTTGATATGCACTGTGGAATGTTTTGATGTGAAGTGACGTAACGTGATGTGACTGCCAATATGAACTGAACTTAAACAAACAGCGTCGGCGTGTGTTGAAAACATTCGCAAATGCTCACTCCAGAGACATATCTACCCTATGAAGACAACCAGAGATGATGTTTAATAACCGACCGATTACGTCCCTCAAAATAGCTAGCACAAAATAGACCATTACGGTTAAAAAAATTTTAATAAAAAACACGTCGAATATTTCAAGCAGCTAATGAAATGAAAGTAACGGAACAGCTGCGGGAATCAGAGAGTTTTGGGAGGGGACACAAACTAAAGAAACAACAATAAAGATTATTTCAAAGAAGCCAAAAATGCATTAACCTCACGTACACGAATTCCTCCAGTAAAAACGAAAGGAAAAAATACATAGAACAATACAGAAACTCTCTCCTCCCCCCCCCCCCCCCCCGTACGCAATGGAATGGAGCCACATAATCAAATATAACACATAGAACTGCCTCCAGGATAAACGGAACATAAAATTAAAAAAAATACATAACTGCGGTCAAATATTTCACTTGACCTAACACAAATTTGAAAAGCTTCATTTCTGTGAGATTTCCGTCCACTGACTAACTACAGTCTGACAGTAAATGGTAAAGCTCATAAAACATCCTTATGAGCCAAAGACGACTAGAAATTAATCAAGGCATGCCACAAAAGACAAACAGCCATACACACACACACACTCACACACACAGTCACTCACAAAACGTACTACAAACAACAAAATATTCCAACACTATTCCAAAGCATATCACAAACACAAACATTCAGTCTAAAAAACTAACTGCAAAGAGAACCAACAGCTCAAAAAGTAGAACCAAATAAATAACCAATAACTAGCAAAGACTCGATCCCATTCAACTGAACCATTACTACAAACCATAATATAAACACAAATATTCATCATAATGAGTGATCCACCGGTAACAACAACACGACCCCTATAAAAACAAGTAATTTTAAATAAACAGCGTGTCCACGACGTCACTTTCGAAAAATGTTCTTGGAAGTTATCTTCGTTTCACTCGCAGACATTTGAGCTATGTACCCAGTTTCCTGCCTAACTTCACCATTAACAAATGTGCCACATTAAGAAATCAGCCAAATAATAAGAAAGAGCACTGTAATTATAATCACCTATCGCTTCACTTCCAACAATTTGTGTTCCTAAGTTCAAGCCCAAACGTAGCTCGGAAATCCCGCCAAATACGAAAAGAAACATTCAAATATTTGTGAGAAACAATCATAAATAAAATCACTACTAGTTTCTCTAGCACCAAAAAGCCGTGCTCTCAGGTACCATCCTAAACAAACCCTCGTACATCACGACATATTTAGAATAAACAGTATCGTTTATAAACATCATAGTTTACACCAGTTACTGAGACAACCACAGATAGCATACAATAACCTCCTTCAAATCGTAAACACCTAAGGAAGAAAGACGGAAGGAAGATAGGGTTTAACGTCCCGTCGACATCGAAGTCATTAGAAACGGAGCGCAAGCTCGGATTGTGTCAAGGATGGGGGAGGAAATCGGTTGCGCCCTTTCATAGGAGCCATCCCGGTATTTACCTGGAGCGATTTAGGGAAATCACGGGAAAGCTAAATATGGATGGCCGAACGTGGGTTTGAACCGTCGTCCTCCTGAATGCGAGTCCAGTGGCTAACCACTGCCTCGTAAAGTCATGTCGATACACAGGACAAGTATGGATCAAAGTAGGAGAGTGGAATCGGATGACCCATGATTTGCTTTGGTCTGTTTACAGAAAACGTGTGTTTGAAAACGCTTTGCTGATGCAGTCGGCTTACTCTGCATTACCAATGTGAGTGTTTGCAGAAGTGCCCTTGCACAGAAAATGCGTAGGAGAGAGTATAATTTGCAGAACTTCGATTTTTCTGTAATTATAAGATTAAAAAACATTTAGGCTTCTCCAACACAAACTGCTCCAGACAAGCAGTGATGCACATTTCGGATGAGCGATCTGCAAAATTAAATTACTCTCAATATAACTGCCGCGTCGAAGATCGCCATATTCATTACACAAACATGCTTCTAAGAATTTATATTGTCCGTCCGTTGAAAGGTACGATGGATTCGTGTTTTGGGTGCCACGAATTGGCTGAACTCAGATGTTTGATGACGCCTTACCTTCTAACTGCTGTCGCAGCTCCGTGCTCTTACTTCACCATACGGTTTTCTTACGGTCTTTGTGACTGGATCCCGATACATTCATGTTGCTCGCCTGTCTTCTCGTCTCGAACTGTTGCTACGCAACGCCGTGGGCCGCTTCAGGGACTGTTCTATTGTTAAGAATGGCGGCACGACGCGATTCGTTGTTTACTCTTAGAGGATATGCGGAAAATTATCACAGCTTCTTAAGGTAATCATTCAGCGAGAATAGCAGTGCATAACTAGGTTGGGGCACCTCATGCAAATCCCCGGGAACCCCGACGAAAAAGAGACCGAAGAAGAAAAAAAAAGAAAAAATTAAAGTGGAAAGGAAAAATGCAAAATTAGTGAAACCGATCAGTAAAGTGAACTCTTTCATTACGTTCAAGTAATAAAAGATGCGGATTCAGAGGTAAATATACGCAAACATGTGCCTCCTACGCCCAGGACAAAAAATCATTATACAGTGGGACACGAACATTATTTAATTCTGTCACTAGAAGAATTTCACCCCTGTTGCAAGCGTATTTACATACTCAGGATATTTCAAGGAAGATCATCAGAGCAACTAGACCAGGGGCGTCCAAGATTTCGGCTCCCAGGCCGATCTCTTGGTATATACGAGTACCATAATACTCAGCCTCGCTGCACATTTACCCCACTACCACGCCATGCTGTCTGGGCGCTTGGAGGGGGAAAAGGGGCAAATTGTGAATGTACAGCATTCAAATGGTAGTGCAGTCACATTGAATGTGGCTTGGCTTAATATTTCGTATTTCTCAACAACATGGATCACAAACAAAACTAATTTACAGTGTTACTGGGTTACTTTTGGCGCACTGAAGACATTATATAATATTTATCTGATACAAACCGTCAGCAAACGAGCAGATGCAGACAATTTCACTGATTTTCATACTGAAATTGCCACCTAATCGTGGTTTATTTAGTTCCGTAATCGAAAAAGGTCTTTCTCACAAATATCTCTATCGAAATATGATAACACTTTCGCAACGTCATTGTGGAGACGTGGAAAGGAAAGCAGTTTAGTCGTCCTGACCAGTTATAACGCAAAAGAATTTGTCAACAAAATAAAATGGCCTTGCAGGCCAGTCAGTTATATCGGCACATGCACAGAAGTGCTTTCAACTGCAGTAGCAAACGGTCTTGAAAACAGATGTAAACCCCCTACACTCAGGAATAGTAGAGGCGGCCAATACTGACGGCCAGTAGTGGCAGCAGTGGACTGGTTGGGACAGTAGGCTTACACAAGGATAGCAATAGCTTCCTGTGAAACTGTTCAAGTGACGGCCAGTAGCCAGTTTGCATGTGCACGTGATGAGTGTAACATTGCCCGAGGATGTGTGAGAACACGGAGGAGATTGATGAAGAGAATGAGGAAGCTGTTGATGAGGCTGTGAGTGAAACTGTACATGGTTTAAGTGAAGAGCTTTAAGAATATTATCCAAAAATAGATCGTGCTGGCTAAAGGATTTAATGTGTCGTAGAGATCACTTGGGAGTTCCGTCTACAATACTTTTGGAACTTACCAAGGAGGGTATTCCAGAGTACAAGGGAACTATGAGAATGAGTGTGGAGTAGTTTAACGAACTGTACAGGGCTATTACAAATGATTGAAGCGATTTCATAAATTCACTGTAGCTCCATTCATTGACATATGGTCTCGGCACACTGCAGATACGTAGAAAAACTCATAAAGTTTTATTCGGCTGAAGCCGCACTTCAGGTTTCTGCCGCCAGAGCGCTCGAGAGCGCAGTGAGACAAAATGGCGACAGGAGCCGAGAAAGCGTATGTCGTGCTTGAAATGCACTCACATCAGTCAGTCATAACAGTGCAACGACACTTCAGGGCGAAGTTCAACGAAGATCCACCAACTTCTAACTCCATTCGGCGATGGTATGCGCAGTTTAAAGCTTCTGGATGCCTCTGTAAGGGGAAATCAACGGGTCGGCCTGCAGTGAGCGAAGAAACGGTTGAACGCGTGCGGGCAAGTTCACGCGTAGCCCGCGGAAGTCGACCAATAAAGCAAGCAGGGAGCTAAACGTACCACAGCCGACGGTTTGGAAAATCTTACGGAAAAGGCTAAAGCAGAAGCCTTACCGTTTACAATTGCTACAAGCCCTGACACCCGATGACAAAGTCAAACGCTTTGAATTTTCGGCGCGGTTGCAACAGCTCATGGAAGAGGATGCGTTCAGTGCGAAACTTGTTTTCAGTGATGAAGCAACATTTTTTCTTAATGGTGAAGTGAACAGACACAATGTGCGAATCTGGGCTGTAGAGAATCCTCACGCATTCGTGCAGCAAATTCGCAATTCACCAAAAGTTAACGTGTTTTGTGCAATCTCACGGTTTAAAGTTTACGGCCCCTTCTGCGAAAAAAAACGTTACAGGACACGTGTATCTGGACATGCTGGAAAATTCGCTCATGCCACAACTGGAGACCGACAGCGCCGACTTCATCTTTCAACAGGATGGTGCTTCACCGCACTTCCATCATGATGTTCGGTATTTCTTAAACAGGAGATTGGAAAACCGATGGATCGGTCGTGGTGGAGATCATGATCAGCAATTCATGTCATGGCCTCCACGCTCTCCCGACTTAACCCCATGGGATTTCTTTCTGTGGGGTTATGTGAAAGATTCAGTGTTTAAACCTCCTCTACCAAGAAACGTGCCAGAACTGCGAGCTCGCATCAACGATGCTTTCGAACTCATTGATGGGGACATGCTGCGCCGAGTGTGGGAGGAACTTGATTATCGGCTTGATGTCTGCCGAATCACTAAAGGGGCACATATCGAACATTTGTGAATGCCTAAAAAAACTTTTTGAGTTTTTGTATGTGTGTGCAAAGCATTGTGAAAATATCTCAAATAATAAAGTTATTGTAGAGCTGTGAAATCGCTTCAATCATTTGTAATAACCCTGTATAATTTAATTGAACATAAAATACCAAAAATAGATTCGTGAATTGGTAACGCAGTTCCTACCTGTCCAGAATTAGAGGCTGCCTTACGATATTTATGGAGTGGTGTCATTCACCAAATTCTAGCCAACGTGTTTCCAATACCGGCCAAAACCACTTGAAGTTTTATGCCAGAAGTACTTGCAGTAATAACAACAGCATTACAAGAATACATCAAGATGGCGCAATTTATTGCTTGCTAACTAGTTAATTTATAGTTTATGGCACAAGAAAAACTAATAACGGGCCTGTGTTTTGTATCATGTAATAAACATTTCTGAAAACAGGAGCCATTCTTAGCAATGCCGATGCGTTAAAAGTGAATAACTGCAGAAATGTGCATATACAGGGCGAGTCACCTAACGTTACCGCTGGATATATTTCGTAAACCACATCAAATACTGACGAATCGATTCCACAGACCGAACATGAGGAGAGGGGCTAGTGTAATTGGTTAATAAAAACCATAAAAAAATACACGGAAGTATGTTTTTTAACACAAACCTACGTTTTTTTAAATGGAGCCCCGTTAGTTTTGTTATCACATCTGAACATATAAACAAATACGTAATCAGTGCCGTTTGTTGATTGTAAAATGTTAATTACATCCGGAGATATTGTAACCTAAAGTTGACGCTTGAGTACCACTCCTCCGCTGTTCGATCGTGTGTATCGGAGAGCACCGAATTACATAGGGATCCAAAGGGAACGGTGATGGACCTTAGGTACAGAAGAGACTGGAACAGCACATTACGTCCACATGCTAACACCTTTTTATTGGTCTTTTTCACTGACGCACATGTACATTACCATGAGGGGTGAGGTACACGTACACACGTGGTTTCCGTTTTCAATTACGGAGTGGAATAGAGTGTGTCCCGACATGTCAGGCCAATAGATGTTCAATGTGGTGGCCATCATTTGCTGCACACAATTGCAATCTCTGGCGCAATGAATGTCGTACACGCCGCAGTACATCTGGTGTAATGTCGCCGCAGGCTGCCACAATACGTTGTTTCATATCCTCTGGGGTTGTAGGCACATCACGGTACACATTCCCCTTTAACGTACCCCACAGAAAGAAGTCCAGAGGTGTAAGATCAGGAGAACGGGCTGACCAATTTATGCGTCCTCCACGTCCTATGAAACGCCCGTCGAACGCGTACCTCACCCCTCATGGTAATGTACACTCTTTGACATAAAACTTGACCGGCGGCCGGCCGCTTCAGAGGCTAAGTCCGCGCCGATCGCGACATGGGACAAAAAAACTGGCCAACTCGCTAATTCTCTAAGTCCGGTTATCTGCACAATCTGGCAACACTGTAGACTGCGGCACTTCCTGGAGGAAAACTTGTCCCATGATAGAGAAACTCTAGGCTGATTACGCCTGTGGTCTAGCGGTAGCGTGCGTTGTTTCTGTTCATAATGTCAGTGGATCGAGAGCAGCTGGCATAAAATATTTTTATAGCCTCTTCTGTCTGAATGCTGAAGACGTGAATGTAATGGTAGCGCAGATTCAATCTATTTCGCTTTGTGACACACCGATATCAAAATTTTATCCAGTAACGATTTTGCGGCAGATTTCCTGCAGACTGTCCTCCTCTGGACGCCGTATGCGGCAAAGCTCCGGGATCCATTTGCTGGCTACTGGCAGCGGCCGTGGCGACAGCAGCGGCGCTGCACTCCCCCGTTCTTTATCGAAAGCGCCTGCTACCGCTCATCGCTTTTGATGATTTAAAACGCTTTATTATTAAATGTTGCTCCACAGAAAATTTCTACAATTTCCATTCACGCTCAAAAGCAACGGAGACAGACGCCCTGATTAGTAGGCGGGTATTATATTACATTAATCGGCAAGAGCTGAGTATGGCCCGAAATTAATTTTATAGACTGGGACGAAATTAAACCACCTCACTACATTCGATGAATTTATAGATGCTTCATACCTCGTTTCTTTTCCTTTCAAACTCAATTATTTGTGCAACTTTTGGTCAATGTTTGGATGTTTTCGTCAAGCCAGAGTGAGCGTCTGTGGTGTAAAGTGTATTACAGTTCCTGTTTCATTCCTTATGGTAAGTCTATGCGATAAACTGTGTGAATACCTTGCAATGCATGCTCTGTAGCACTGCAGGAACACTGCACATTTGGTGTTCCATGTATGGGTTCATGAAGTATTTATTGTTGATCGGAAGTGATAGTTAAGGTCATCAGATTTAAACCAGAAAAATTTGTCGTTTTGAAGGTTTCAGAGAACGGAAAGGAATTGCTAACGCCGGTGTTAGAAAACGTCTACAGTTAAATGCTATTGCAAAAATTTAGAAGAAGGGAACTATATTAATGAACATGTGCACTTCATAAACAACCTTCTGACATGTTAGACCTATATGACGAACAAAGCTCAAATTTATATCGTTGACAGTCGGTTTGAATCTTTTCAGGGTCTATTTTACAGTGAAGCACCTTGGAATTTGCAAAGCAGAAATCCATGATATTAACTTAATTTACTAAGTCGAAATCGGACGAAGATTGATGTTTAAAGGCATTCTTCGGATTTCGCATAAGAAATTTTTACTAGCAGTTTGCAACTCCATTAATTAAAATGGAAAATAAAAGGTTGTAGTCAGCGGCTTCTACCGTGATTCGAACTGCTATGTCTTATAGTACAAGCACTGCAACGCACAAGGGAACCTCTGAGCTAACGACACACTGGCGGCCAGAGGCGGAATATAGTCACTGCGATGTTGCCTGAGCCTCAAAACGCAACCTTAAACACACGAACAGAGGAGGTGGAGATTACTGTTTTAACGTCCCGTCGACAACGATGTCATTAGAGACGGAGCACAAGCTCGGATTAGGGAAGGATGGGGAAGGAAATCGGCCGTGCCCTTGCTAAGAAACCATCCCGGCATTTGCCTGAAGCGATTTAGGGAAATCATTGAAAACCTAAATCAGGATGGCCGGGCGCGGGATTGCACCGTCGTCCTCCCGAATGCACACACAAACAGGTGTTACTTATGTGAAGAACGCCGTTCTTGGAGTCCAGAAATTAAATATACTTTCTAATTATGTCATCTTGCAGTGGATTATATCGTACGAGTCTTCGATGTGGAAAACGAATGTCAAGTGAATTTAGCGAGGTAACGCCGACCTACACCCGGAAGTAAATGCACTATCAGAGTGTTGACAAATACTTGCTACGACGCTGCCATTTCTAGGCTCTCTGACGAGGCAGCTCTTCAGCGAAATGCTTGCCGTGATTCTCCGATACGGTTCTTCAGAGTGGAAACGCGCGCGCACGTTTGGTTTTTATGCGGCTTTCTCCCCTGATGGTTTCTGACGTCGCCTTGTGGGCTATGTATACATATGAGACATTCAATTATCATTAATCCAGAATCATACAAGTTTCAGCTTCCGGCGTGGAAGAAGGCTGTTGACGCCGACATTATATCATTTCAACGTAGGGAAAGCAAAACGGATCATTCAATGTTTCTCATTCAACATAAAGCATGTGAGATAATTTTCCGTAACGTTCATAATCATTTAAAAATACAAACGAAGTAAAAATACACCGGAAGCTTATTCGAATTGAATATAACGTTTTGCACCTCGATGTCGAATTTGTCCACTTGCAAATCTTTTGCAGCATACACATAGAATGTCATGATTACCACGAGAATGAAGAAATATGTTGGTAAGGATGGAAGCAAGAAGAGACGCAGTCAACAAATATTCTATTCCTCATGGCATTCATTTCATTTGACACGTAAGAAGAGGTAAAGCGGGAATTTACTTTCGTTAACACGAAAGATATGCCGCACATATTGATAGCGAGGAAGTCTGCGTCTTCATACGTTTCCTCCTTGAAATCTGTATGCTCTATTATATACTAAGTAGCCCGATCATTGTTTCAGTAATGTTACCCTCTTGTTTGACCCCGTAACGATGAACAGATTCCAAATGCATGTCTCCCTTCCTGGGTTGTTTTTTGTGTTTTATTGCTTGGAATTCCTGAAGCAGACCACTGTGCCTTCCCTCCTCGTGGGTTAGGTCTCAAAACTAAACCGCTTTGTATACAATGGCATAATTTATTCAGACAGCATCAGCATAAGACTATCAAACAAAGCCTTCCATTTACAGTTGCAGCACTCTAACCAGCACTGACCAAAGTGTAATCCACGGTCATGGTCCTAAATTACCAGCTGTCTGCTACTGTGGCAAAGTCCTTACTACACTTTCGATTCCGCAGCACCATTTTATCTGGTAACAGTGTGTAGTTGCACAGTTGTGCTACCAGGTCTGTCCTCACACTGTCAACTTTATGTATCTCACTTCTCCTGTAGCGTAGATCACGAGGAGCCGAAGTAAATGAGTGTATTCTGCATGACGTAACATTCAGTATTCCCTTCTTTCATAGCCACTCTTCATGTGCATCGATACCAAATAGGAATGCGAAAACTCTTGCGAGTGAGAGAATGACAATAACAATCGTAACAAGAACAAGCAAATAATGAATGATGTTTATTCCAATGCAGAACGAGAATGGCTTTAAATATAAAAATCTGTATCTATATCTATATCCATATCTATTGATCTTTGAGTTGGCACAATGCAAATATATTCTTAGCATTTAGTTACTGAATTTAGTTCTGGATGTTTGCAGAGAAAAGGAAAAGTCGGTACTTCTCGTTAGTGTAATATAATGTGAACCAGCAACTACCCTTTCCTTAGAACACGACTCAAGCAGGTCCTCAAGTAGGTAGCAAGGCACTGCTGCATTCTGTTCCCTGACATTGCTCTGATGACGGTTAATGCAGATAGTTCCGATTATGAAATACAAAACGTATTGCAGGTTAGTTCCTAGGATAGTAACATTAAATTTGCGTTGTAGACGGCACATGAACGTGACGACTATCCATATTACTCATCAATATAAAAAGACAATATTTTGGGAATTTAGCAGGATTACTCAAAATGAATTCTGAAATTGGGTAACTGACTGCACAGGTGCTAAACGTCGTCAAGAGTATACGATGTCCTAATCGCATTAGGAATATGAAGATCGTCTTTGACAGCTCGCAACTTTCACATTGCTATCTCCACCCTACTCCAGACAGCCCTCGGTGGAGTTGCACTACGTTGCCGATGTTATGGGAGGCCTTCAAACCGACAACAGACCACATATTGAAAAATACAAGCGAATTCTCTTGCAGCGTAAGCTTATTGTAACTAATCTAAAAATTATTGGAGAGGAACATTGTCCTATTCAAAAAAAGTAAAATGTTACACACTGTTGACGTCAAACGGACATTATCTATGTTCTGTCTTGTGTCCTACTCATCTATAATATCAAGTGTACTATGAAAATGATTATATATAATGGATGATAGGGTAATGCATTGATACCAGATGGTGGGGGCCGGCCGGTGTGGCCGTGCGGTTCTAGGCGCTTCAGTCTGGAACCGCGTGACCGCTACGGTCGCAGGTTCGAATCCTGCCTCGGGCATGGATGTGAGTGATGTCCTTAGGTTACTTAGGTTTAAGTAGTTCTAAGTTCTAGGGGACTGATGACCTTAGAAGTTAAGTCCCATAGTGCTCAGAGCCATTTGAACCATTTGAACTATTTAACACAAAATGACATTAAAAATTAAAGTTATTCACGAGCAGCTAGTTGAGAATATGTATGAACATTAAATGACACGACGAACTGAAATAATATGACGAAGAGTTCAGCGCTCACTGGGAATAGAGCCCCACACATATCGTTGTTGACTACACACAAAGAGACGTCAGCTACCGAATTTTTATCCACCAGCTGCTCAGAATAGCATCTTGAACTTACAGTCATCTCGCAAATAGTTCTGTGTCTCACTGGGAGTTAAAAACGTCAGATATCGTTAGTGTTGACAACGGATGAAAATACATTAAAAATCAAAATTATTATCCACCAGCAGATAGGTGTTCTCATGATAGAGCTTGATAATACATAATTAAATCTTTAGTGCCGGGCCAGGATTCGATCCCATTCACGCGTAATATGTGAAGGTGTTGAGGAATCTGCAGTTTTGAACAAACAACAAATTGTAGCCGAGCTGTATTGCCACGAAGGGATCAAATTCCGCGTTAAGGGCGGTCTGAGTTGCATTCCCAGTTTAGAACCAATTTTATCGACATACAGAAGCTCAAATAAAAGATGGAATAAGTGTCCTGTGACCATACATAGCGTTTGTGTCGTCACTTGAAATAAATAACTAGTATAAGAAAGGTTACTGGTGATAGAGTTTCTACATGTCGCCACTCCAGACTTTATTGTGGTTCAACCTACCGTCTACTTGGTAAAGAAGGAATATCATCTTTAATGTGAATTTTCAGACCACGCAGCCATTATATCTCCTTCACTTGGTGTAGCCAGGAGAGAATGGAATCTGTCTCTCCCTATCTAAAATCATTGACGGGAGTGGGAATCGAACCCAGACCATAGGTATAACAACCTACCATCCGTCCAACAGACCACGAAATCCTCTTCTCTGCGAGTCATTTTTCTATCGTAACGCAGTTGCGCCACACTGGATGAGAATTCTGACACACAGGCTCCCTGTAGTAATTTGCAGCATGTTCAGTAAATTCATTTACTTGGTTGACCGAATCACCATGAACTAGCTGCCTCGGCTACCCAGTGCATACAGTCGACTATTTTGTAATCACAGAAATAAAATCACGTAACTGCCACCTACACACAACTGCCAACAGTGTAGGATGCAGAAGTTTAAATAGGAAGTGTTCCTTTCCACTTGAGCTATTCTATTGCGCTATCTGTTACTAGAAAACGTCGTTCAGTCCAACAGAAAAGCTGTAACTGTTTGTCTCTCAGAAGTCAAGACCTGGCCATATGCATAATCTCACAGTGCTGTGGAATCCAAAAGTTCTGGAGGAATAGTTGCCGAGCTCTGGAGCTGCCGTAGCTACGTGTCAGCTTGTAGCATAGATAAGATGTCGCGAGTTCGAATACATTCAGTGCTACATTTTTTAAAACGCAATTCTGCTCTCTGCTGAAGGTATCAATCTAATGGAACTTTGAACATAATTCCCTTCACTTCTCAACCCAAAGTAGTCGCATGTGGAAAAAGGGCTAACTACTGTGACATTTTGTTCTATTCAGGTTTAATAGACAGCAGGCAGCAGATGCATCTCGAAGATGTGCAGGGAGAGCGCATCGTGCCATAATATGTCAGAAAAGTATTTTCTACATTAGCCGTCGTGTGGTAGTGATATTTTATTCTTCTTCAAACTTTGTTTGACAGCTTTAACTCAGAACAAGTTTTCTACATGCATGTAATCAATAAACTGCATGTGCATTGTCAGACTGTCATAGGTAACATCAGAGAATTCGCATATATCGTTGATGATTAATTTCTCTCTCATGTTGACTATTGTTTTAACAACACTAAAGGAAACCTTACGAAAATTGTGCACTGTATTATAAGAAATGAAATAAAACTAACCATGATAACCTTACGACGAAAGTATCTGTACACAAGCATGCCTCTATCGACACGAATTAGTAAAATACTACTCACTTAGATTTTGATTGGGTCTGTGTTTAATTGGTATGCTGTGTCATACTCAAGAGGTATGCAAATGTGGCATTTCATAAATATAGTTACGTATTCCTAGAAACCCAAAATTCGCTTGGCAGCAGCGGAAAGAGGCCTTACCTGTTGTGCAGCATTGTAAGTTTTTCAACATTGCACTATGAGCTGAAAGCATTTTCTTGCGATTTCCTTATTGATGTTTGATCTGACTGCTTGTAGCTCTTTCACAGAAGGGATAAAAACATTACAGTCAGTGAGACTGGAACTGCGAACCGTAACAGACGGTTTTTCACAGGTCAGCACGTTACCACAGAGCTGGCGAGGAGGTATGTGTCTTAGCTTCCTATTACGATGGCAATAGTAACTAGAACTCGTAAACCGCTATTTGAAGGTCGAGATTAGTTGCGGTTTCCACCTGCAACGACTTTCCTGGGCTGAAAACCGTAAAATTTCAATCTTTTGTTACCCTTCAAGCGATAATAACTCAGATTATTCAATGGAAATGACAGGTAAAATCAAGTGAACTTTGAGGCTTAATTCCGGGCACACCAGGAAGTAACTCGTCGATCACAGAGTTGCCAAACATACGTTGCCTTGTTGCCAAATCTCAGTTACAGTACCAGCAGGAAGAAGACGAACCGATGTGATCCTACAGCGGTCTGGGAAGTGACCATAGCTGGTGTCTCCAAGTCGCGGCTGCTACGGCCTGGAATACGTAATGCGTCTGATTCGCTTTCTGTAACTAGGTTTAGGGACTGGAGCGTAGTTACTAATAATACTCAGAACTGACTGCAAACTGAGCATCATAAATCAGTAACTCTCATTGTTGTTTTTATATTTCTTTCGTAAGTGTACTCAAAACTAAGAAAGTCATTCACAGGCGTTTTCGTGCCTCGCCGATAGTCGAGCACAACATACAAATAAAAACAAAAAAGAATGTGTGTGTGTGTGTGTGTGTGTGTGAGAGAGAGAGAGAGAGAGAGAGAGAGAGATAAATAAAAAGCAATGAGAGAGAGTGTAAAAAATTGTTGTAAAGAAATGGAATCATGGTGTTTAAAGAAATCTTTCATTAAAATGACACGTTCCACATCATTACGAAATGTATTCATGATCTATGGAACAAGAGTTAATCTAATGTAATCTAATCTAATCTAATCACATCATATTGATGATTAGCCATGAAGAGTCATGAATTACCGAAATTTTGGCCAATACCAGTAACCAAATCTAAACTTGAAAATAAAAGACGACAATTTTTGTAATAAACCGTGACTCCTATCAAGACCCTTTCGTCCCTGTTATCTAACCACGAAAGATGTCTGATATACCTCCATTCTGAAGTAACAAAGTGTGCATGCATTTAAAGATGAAGTGCATGATGTGAAGTTCTGTGACGGAGATACGAACCCAACACGTAATCCGATTGTTAACTAAGAAAAATCAAATGTTACGTATCGGTTTTTCTTACGAGCCGCTAGGTGTCTGAATCTAAAATAAGGATACAAACTTTTGTGCCTAAGCGACAATCGAACTGCACACCTACCGTGCATCCACGAATATAGCTTAAGTATCAGTTGCTTACTCATGAACAGTAAGATGTGTCCGTGTTTGACCAGAAATAACGACACCTGTTGCGATTGTTGGAAACACATGATCAGACTTTGAAATTGCGCGTTAATTTTCACTAGCAGGTGGGTGTGCACTTGATAAAGCTAGAAACGAAATTATGAATACTTTTGTACTGGATCAGGTTTCAGACCCACATACTTACCTTTGGAGGAGACCTAGAGAAGATTGCAGTCTTGGGAAAAGGAACGAAATGACTGAACTATACTGTTCCGAGAGATTCAGATCCTCGAAAGAGGAGATACGAATTCGAATCACAGTCCAGTACCAAATTTTTAAACGTCTCTAGTTCAATCAAGTACAAGTAAAATAAGAGCCCTGTCCCTTTAAATGGCTATCGGTTCATCAAATAAAATAAAATTTCCTAATGTAAGTAAGCTTACTGGCGACTGTATTTCTGTTTACCATGACTTCCGCTGTGTCATTTCCCAACGTAAACCGGCTCTGCCCAGTTGGTAATGAAGGAACGTGATGTTTAATGCGGATTCTGGATTATAACGTCTTTCTCTTGAGGTTACCAGAGGTAAAATAAATCTGTTTGTGCCTCTTAAAAGTAAATGCCTGAACCCACGCATTGCACCTGTGATAGCTCGTTCCACCATACCACTGTGGCCACATTACCCAGCCCCAAGAGTGTGCTGTAACGGATGATGTGCTTAGCTTACAAAATTAGTCACGGTGGAAAAAATGCGAGTCTATTAAATGGTCAAGTAGAAGCAAGCTTCTGACGCAGAGATTATGCTATTCTCATGTCAGCAGGATGTAAAGACTCTTCTAGGCATCATAGGCTGGATGTGAAGCCATTTTGATTTTTCACAAATTCAGCAAATTTCTTAGTTCGAGAAAATCCACTGTGAAGTGTGAAGTTGCCGAATAATTCGATTATTACTGTTATTATTAATATCATTCTACTCATACCGCTGCTGTAACACAAGTGCTTGAACATCATTTAATGCCTTTTGGTCACTATAGATGTAGTTTCCCAAGAACAGGTTCTTTCCTTGTCTACGGAATCCTTTTCATGTTAATATCAAACACCAGCAATTACTCGTAGATTACTTTAAAACTAAAGTAATTGACGAAGACGTTACTTGGTAACAAAAACGCACTGCCTTTCTTCATTTACTTTCGCCTAGAAATGGCTATCGAGTACTGACAAACCAAAAGGCAAGAGATCTTACTGCCTTCCGATATACGTTGCTGTTAGTTCTTCCACATTATTTGGTCGACATGACCTGTTTCAAGTTGTGTATGACAGACAGTGTTTTAGAAAATCTATTGTTTCCCTTTGAAATAAACAGAAGTATTTTCATTCTAAGCTGTCCAAGTACAAAATTTTCGCAATATTAGTTCAAATTTAATATTCGCTTCTATAATGTAGGAAAGTATTTCATAGTCGCAAAACTCGCATCCGAAACGTTGACCTTACACTTGGTCGCTGACCATACATTCTAGCTCAGAGTGACACCAGTTTAAATAACCTAATGTAGCGAAGAGTGTTTGCCAGTGCTCTTTCTCACCGGAAAATACGCAATTCACTCATTTGGCTCCATAAGTACACTGTAACAGTAATGTCTGTGTGACATTTGTCAGTAAGCTTTTGCCTTCCAACCGGCAAAATACGGCAGAGTACGGCCGGTAAACAATTCACAAACCACGATTTAGTGCCAATAAGACGATTTCTTTAAACATTATCGAAGCTGAGGGAATTTAGTTTCTGCTTAAATCGTCTTAAGCAGCAACGTTCACAGATATCTCAAATAGGAAAAAGCTGAATATCCAGGTACGAAGGTTGTAAAACAAACTTCCCACAGCTTGTGTCAGGTTGATCTTTTCGTCTGATAACACTGCTTAAGTATTTTGTCTAAGAGGTATCACAAGTAGTATCCCTGTAGCTGTGGGAATCATTGGTTGAAAACGAGTTTAACACCAATGGGTACAGTGCTGCTAAATTTTCACAATTATTATCAACCTAGGTCTGAGTTCATCCACAAACTGAGGCGTATTTATAATATTGGAGCTAGACTGTGTATCCTTGTCTTTCTTGAGTGGTCTTTGGAAGGCGTTTACACACGCGTATACAATACTATGAATACTTCGAACGCTATGGTTAACGTTGCTCTCATAAACTACTTTTTTTTTTAAATTCTTCTGGGTCTTCAGCGTGCAATATGTGTTGTAGATACAGTCTCAGACCAAAAAATTGACTGCCGAGTCGTTCACGTAAGGTGGACAATACAGTCGTGCTCCTCTCAGAATTCTATGTCTCGCAATATGCCCGATCTAGCAACATGTAGACTGCGGCACTTCCCAGAGGAAGTCTTGACTCCAGTCTTAGTACATTACTCTTGACTACGACCATAGTCTTGAGGTAAAACGCGAGACCAGCTAATATGATATTGTAGATTCGCTTGAATTACACTCATAGCTTCAGCACCGAGAGGAAAGGGGCGAGAAAAATTTTGTCGATATGTGCTTTCGGTCGCCAGACGTCATATTAACTGGTCTCGCGTTTTACCTGAAGACTACGGTCGTGTTCCAGCAGCGGTATGAATAAAATGATAGTAATAATAACCCACACACGGCGAGAATTTCTACTGGTTGTTTTCGTGGTTGAAAAACCCTACCTTAGCCGCCAAGGTCGCTTCGATCTCCCCTTCTGACGTTTTTAACTCCCAGTGAGACACAGAACTATTTGCGAGATGACTGTAAGTTCAAGATGCTATTCTGAGCAGCTGGTGGATAAAAATTCGGTAGCTGACGTCTCTTTGTGTGTAGTCAACAACGATATGTGTGGGGCTCTATTCCCAGTGAGCGCTGAACTCTTCGTCATATTATTTCAGTTCGTCGTGTCATTTAATGTTCATACATATTCTCAACTAGCTGCTCGTGAATAACTTTAATTTTTAATGTCATTTTGTGTTAAATAGTTCAAATGGTTCAAATGGCTCTGAGCACTATGGGACTTAACTTCTAAGGTCATCAGTCCCCTAGAACTTAGAACTACTTAAACCTAAGTAACCTAAGGACATCACTCACATCCATGCCCGAGGCAGGATTCGAACCTGCGACCGTAGCGGTCACGCGGTTCCAGACTGAAGCGCCTAGAACCGCACGGCCACACCGGCCGGCCCCCACCATCTGGTATCAATGCATTACCCTATCATCCATTATATATAATCATTTTCATAGTACACTTGATATTATAGATGAGTAGGACACAAGACAGAACATAGATAATGTCCGTTTGACGTCAACAGTGTGTAACATTTTACTTTTTTTGAATAGGACAATGTTCCTCTCCAATAATTTTTAGATTAGTTACAATAAGCTTACGCTGCAAGAGAATTCGCTTGTATTTTTCAATATGTGGTCTGTTGTCGGTTTGAAGGCCTCCCATAACATCGGCAACGTAGTGCAACTCCACCGAGGGCTGTCTGGAGTAGGGTGGAGATAGCAATGTGAAAGTTGCGAGCTGTCAAAGACGATCTTCATATTCCTAATGCGATTAGGACATCGTATACTCTTGACGACGTTTAGCACCTGTGCAGTCAGTTACCCAATTTCAGAATTCATTTTGAGTAATCCTGCTAAATTCCCAAAATATTGTCTTTTTATATTGATGAGTAATATGGATAGTCGTCACGTTCATGTGCCGTCTACAACGCAAATTTAATGTTACTATCCTAGGAACTAACCTGCAATACGTTTTGTATTTCATAATCGGAACTATCTGCATTAACCGTCATCAGAGCAATGTCAGGGAACAGAATGCAGCAGTGCCTTGCTACCTACTTGAGGACCTGCTTGAGTCGTGTTCTAAGGAAAGGGTAGTTGCTGGTTCACATTATATTACACTAGCGAGAAGTACCGACTTTTCCTTTTCTCTGCAAACATCCAGAACTAAATTCAGTAACTAAATGCTAAGAATATATTTGCATTGTGCCAACTCAAAGATCAATAGATATGGATATAGATATAGATACAGATTTTTATATTTAAAGCCATTCTCGTTCTGCATTGGAATAAACATCATTCATTATTTGCTTGTTCTTGTTACGATTGTTATTGTCATTCTCTCACTCGCAAGAGTTTTCGCATTCCTATTTGGTATCGATGCACATGAAGAGTGGCTATGAAAGAAGGGAATACTGAATGTTACGTCATGCAGAATACACTCATTTACTTCGGCTCCTCGTGATCTACGCTACAGGAGAAGTGAGATACATAAAGTTGACAGTGTGAGGACAGACCTGGTAGCACAACTGTGCAACTACACAATGTTACCAGATAAAATGGTGCTGCGGAATCGAAAGTGTAGTACGGACTTTGCCACAGTAGCAGACAGCTGGTAATTTAGGACCATGACCGTGGATTACACTTTGGTCAGTGCTGGTTAGAGTGCTGCAACTGTAAATGGAAGGCTTTGTTTGATAGTCTTATGCTGATGCTGTCTGAATAAATTATGCCATTGTATACAAAGCGGTTTAGTTTTGAGACCTAACCCACGAGGAGGGAAGGCACAGTGGTCTGCTTCAGGAATTCCAAGCAATAAAACACAAAAAACAACCCAGGAATGGAGACATGCAACTGTAAATGGAAGGCTTTGTTTGATAGTCTTATGCTGATGCTGTCTGAATAAATTATGCCATTGTATACAAAGCGGTTTAGTTTTGAGACCTAACCCACGAGGAGGGAAGGCACAGTGGTCTGCTTCAGGAATTCCAAGCAATAAAACACAAAAAACAACCCAGGAAGGGAGACATGCATTTGGAATCTGTTCATCGTTACGGGGTCAAACAAGAGGGTAACATTACTGAAACAATGATCGGGCTACTTAGTATATAATAGAGCATACAGTAATCTCCACCTCCTCTGTTCGTGTGTTTAAGGTTGCGTTTTGAGGCTCAGGCAACATCGCAGTGACTATATTCCGCCTCTGGCCGCCAGTGTGTCGTTAGCTCAGAGGTTCCCTTGTGCGTTGCAGTGCTTGTACTATAAGACATAGCAGTTCGAATCACGGTAGAAGCCGCTGACTACAACCTTTTATTTTCCATTTTAATTAATGGAGTTGCAAACTGCTAGTAAAAATTTCTTATGCGAAATCCGAAGAATGCCTTTAAACATCAATCTTCGTCCGATTTCGACTTAGTAAATTAAGTTAATATCATGGATTTCTGCTTTGCAAATTCCAAGGTGCTTCACTGTAAAATAGACCCTGAAAAGATTCAAACCGACTGTCAACGATATAAATTTGAGCTTTGTTCGTCATATAGGTCTAACATGTCAGAAGGTTGTTTATGAAGTGCACATGTTCATTAATATAGTTCCCTTCTTCTAAATTTTTGCAATAGCATTTAACTGTAGACGTTTTCTAACACCGGCGTTAGCAATTCCTTTCCGTTCTCTGAAACCTTCAAAACGACAAATTTTTCTGGTTTAAATCTGATGACCTTAACTATCACTTCCGATCAACAATAAATACTTCATGAACCCATACATGGAACACCAAATGTGCAGTGTTCCTGCAGTGCTACAGAGCATGCATTGCAAGGTATTCACACAGTTTATCGCATAGACTTACCATAAGGAATGAAACAGGAACTGTAATACACTTTACACCACAGACGCTCACTCTGGCTTGACGAAAACATCCAAACATTGACCAAAAGTTGCACAAATAATTGAGTTTGAAAGGAAAAGAAACGAGGTATGAAGCATTTATAAATTCATCGAATGTAGTGAGGTGGTTTAATTTCGTCCCAGTCTATAAAATTAATTTCGGGCCATACTCAGCTCTTGCCGATTAATGTAATATAATACCCGCCTACTAATCAGGGCGTCTGTCTCCGTTGCTTTTGAGCGTGAATGGAAATTGTAGAAATTTTCTGTGGAGCAACATTTAATAATAAAGCGTTTTAAATCATCAAAAGCGATGAGCGGTAGCAGGCGCTTTCGATAAAGAACGGGGGGGTGCAGCGCCGCTGCTGTCGCCACGGCCGCTGCCAGTAGCCAGCAAATGGATCCCGGAGCTTTGCCGCATACGGCGTCCAGAGGAGGACAGTCTGCAGGAAATCTGCCGCAAAATCGTTACTGGATAAAATTTTGATATCGGTGTGTCACAAAGCGAAATAGATTGAATCTGCGCTACCATTACATACACGTCTTCAGCATTCAGACAGAAGAGGCTATAAAAATATTTTATGCCAGCTGCTCTCGATCCACTGACATTATGAACAGAAACAACGCACGCTACCGCTAGACCACAGGCGTAATCAGCCTAGAGTTTCTCTATCATGGGACAAGTTTTCCTCCAGGAAGTGCCGCAGTCTACAGTGTTGCCAGATTGTGCAGATAACCGGACTTAGAGAATTAGCGAGTTGGCCAGTTTTTTTGTCCCATGTCGCGATCGGCGCGGACTTAGCCTCTGAAGCGGCCGGCCGCCGGTCAAGTTTTATGTCAAAGAGTGTACATGTGCGTCAGTGAAAAAGACCAATAAGAAGGTGTTAGCATGTGGACGTAATGTGCTGTTCCAGTCTCTTCTGTACCTAAGGTCCATCACCGTTCCCTTTGGATCCCAACGTAATTCGGTGCTCTCCGATACACACGATCGAACAGCGGAGGAGTGGTACTCAAGCGTCAACTTTAGGTTACAATGTCTCCGGATGTAATTAAAATTTTACAATGCAACAAACGGCACTGATTACGTATTTGTTTATATGTTCAGATGTGCTAACAAAACTAACGGGGTTCCATTTAAAAAAACGTAGGTTTGTGTTAAAAAACATACTTCCGTGTATTTTTTTATGGTTTTTATTAACCAATTACACTGGCCCCTCTCCTCACGTTCGGCCTGTGGAAGCGATTCGTCAGTATTTGATGTGGTTTACGAAATATATCCAGCGGTAATGTTAGGTGATCACCCTGTATATTTTGGAGTTATCATTTCCAACTACTGTTCTAACCATACAAAAGGTGATTAAATAAAATATATAAATTTCATTTAGTACAGTTTATTGTTAAATATTGAACATAGAACAAAACTTATTTATCAGGCAGTGACATATTTCTGTAAATATCTATAAAGATATCGCCTTCAGTTATAAATTCGTCATCTGAATCACCAGCATTGGATGAGGCTCCAGATAACATCGGAGTAGTAGGTGGTTGTGGGGCTTCCAACACGTTGTCGCCATTGATTTAATATGGTCTTGGCACATAAGCCTATTTTATAAGGGAAGGTCCCTCAACTGAGCTGTGACAAATTTCCCACATACAGCTAAGTCAATCTCGTCGGGCTGAAGTCTATCGGAGGTTAACAGGCGACTGTTGGACATTTTCCGTAACATCTCAATGACACTCTCAACTTTTGCAAACTTATTAACATGCCTTTTTTGTATTGGATGTTGGAAAAGTAGGCACAAGTGGGAGTTGTGAGCCATCGACATTCTGTACCACGTCAGTTGTCTGAGCATCAGTTGCGCCAGTTTCGTTATACGTCCCATTATCTGTAGCACTGGCACTTGTAACATGAAATTAAAAGTGTACCAAGAACTAACCGCACTCACAAATCTCAATGTTTGTGTTAATGTGTTTGTACCCACTTGCAAATTGTAGTTTGTAACTAATATTTCTTTTTTAAGTTCTGCTAACATTGGAAGAATGGATGGAAACTAATTGAAACAAAATGGAACTTTCCTTATGTGGTGTCACCGCCAGACACCACACTTGCTAGGTGGTAGCCTTTAAATCGGCCGCGGTCCATTAGTATACGTCGGACCCGCGTGTCGCCACTGTCAGCGATTGCAGACCGAGCGCCGCCACACGGCAGGTCTAGAGAGACGTCCTAGCACTCGCCCCAGTTGTACAGACGACTTTGCTGGCGATGTTATACTGACAAACTACGCTCTCATGTGCCGAGACGATAGTTAAAATAGCCTTCAGCTACGTCATTTGCTACGACCTAGCAAGGCGCCATTACCAGTTTATATTGAGATTGTACTTCATGTATAAACAAGAGCGATGTTCTCCAATTATGAATTAAAGTTAAGTATTCCAGCATTTACGTTCTTTTCTTGATAGAATAACTCCTTTAACTATACCAGACCTCACGCCAGTCTGCGTGAGCTTAAACGCGTGCATTTCGGCCTCCTCTAGCAACACGGTGTTGGCTCTTCTGCCAACACATCACCTTTATGTTGTGGTGTCATCGTCGGAAAGGATGTTGCCATAAATGTTCCATTTGGGAATTCTCAGAGCTTTGCAACCACAAAGGAGGTTACAGCGTAATGTTTTTGGCATTGGTAGACGCTGATTGTGCCGGCCGGAGTGGCCGAGCGGTTCTAGGCGCTACAGTCTGGAACCGCGCGACCGCTACGGTCGCAGGTTCGAATCCTGCCTCGGGCATGGATGTGTGTGATGTCCTTAGGTTAGTTAGGTTTAAGTAGTTCTAAGTTCTAGGGGACTGATAACCTCAGAAGTTAAGTTCCATAGTGCTCAGAGCCATTTGAACCATTTGATGCTGATTGTAAGCTCCAGTACACCGATCTGGGAACTAATGGAAGAGGCAATGACGCAAGTGTATGTCTGTTAAGTCAGCCTTAGTCAATAGTACACTGAATTTTCCTAAGGAACACTTTATTTCGGGTGATGACGCATTCCCTTTGTCACCGAACTTAATAAAAGCCCTTTTCGAAATGAAATTTGACTCTAAGGGGGCAAAAAGCGACGCATCCAGAAGAAATTATTAGAATGGTACGTAAATCGGTAAATGCGATATACACATAAAAAAATAATTACAGTTTCAGACAAAGTTATAATGTATTCAAGAGAATGAGCTTCATAAATTGAGCAAGTCAATAATGCGTTGGTCCTCCTTTGGCCCTTATGCAAGCAATTATTCGGCTTGGCATTGATCGAGAGAGTTGTCAGATGCCCTCCTGAGAGATATCAGTGCCAAATATTGTCTAATTGGAGCATTAGTTGATCAGATTCCCGAGATGGTTGAAGGACTCCAAACGTTCTCAATTAAGGGGAGATCGAAGCGACCTTGGCGGCTAAGGTAGGGTTTGGCAACCACGAAAACAACCAGTAGAAATTCTCGCCGTGTGTGGGTATTTCTGTGTTGTAAGTGAATCCAGGATGGCGTATCATGGAGGGCAACAATTTGGGTTCAAATGGCTCTCAGCACTATGGGATTTAACATCTGAGGTCATCTGTCCCATAGACTTAGAACTACTTAAACCTAACTAACCTAAGGACATCACACACATCCATGCCCGAGCCAGGATTCGAACCTCCGACCGTAGCAGCAGCGCGGCTCCGGACTGAAGCGCCTAGAACCTCTCGGCCACAACGGTCGGCTAACAAAATGGGTCGTAGAATATCGTCCGCGTAGCACTGTGCTGTAAGAGTGCCGCGGATGACAATTAAAGAGGTCCTGCTATGAAAAGCAGTTGTACGCCAGAACATCACTCCTGGTTGTCGGACAGTACAGCAGGCAACAGTTGGGTTGGTATCCCATCACTGTCCAGGATTTTGGTAAACATTTCTGGAATACAGTGATCAATTAATTGTTATATTTAGATTAAAGTTCAGTCTTGATCACGTTATGTCTGTTTTAATGAGTAACTGGTTTCGGTTTTTTCTATAAAACCATCTTCAGACCCATTGGCTCCTTTGGGCTGGTAGGTGGAGCTCTCCTTGCTGCTGTGCAGTCAACTGATATGCAGTTGACTGCACAGCAGCAAGGAGAGCTCCACCTACCAGCCCAAAGGAGCCAATGGGTCTGAAGATGGTTTTATAGAAAAAACCGAAACCAGTTACTCAGTAAAACAGACATAACGTGATCAAGACTGAACTTTAATCTAAATATAACTGTCCAGGATGTCTCCAGAGGCGCCTCCGGCCTGGAATCTCCTTGACGGGAGTAGAATTGTCTTCAGTGATGAGTCTTGCTTCGAACTGAGCGTCTATGACCAGCGAAGACGTGTCTGAAGACGCCCTGGACAATAGTGAGATACCAACCTGAATGTCGCTCGCCATACGGCCCGACAATCAGGAGTGATGGTCGGTAGTGCCATTTCTGTCCATAGTAGGACCCCTTTGGTTGTCATTCATGGCACCCTTAAAGCACGACGAGACCTTGACGATACTCTCCAACCCGTGTTGTTGCTCTTCTTGCCAATTCATCCTGGGCTTACATTTCACGAAAATAATGTACACCTGCAAACAGCAAGAGTATACAGGGTGTTACAAAAAGGTACGGCCAAACTTCCAGGAAACATTCCTCACACACAAAGAAAGAAAATATGTTATGTGGACATGTGTCCGGAAACGCTTACTTTCCATGTTAGAGCTCATTTTATTACTTCTCTTCAAATCACATTAATCATGGAATGGAAACACACAGCACCAGAACGTACCAGCGTGACTTCAAACACTTTGTTACAGGAAACGTTCAAAATGTCCTCCGTTAGCGAGGATACATGCATCCACCCTCCGTCGCATGGAATCCCTGATGCGCTGATGTAGCCCTGGAGAATGGCGTATTTTATCACAGCCATCCACAATACGAGCACGAAGAGTCTCTACATTTGATACCGGGGTTGCGTAGACAAGAGCTTTCAAATGCCCCCTTAAATGAAAGTCAAGAGGGTTGGGGTCAGGAGAGCGTGGAGGCCATGGTATTGGTCCGCCTCTACCAATCCATCGGTCACCGAATCTGTTGTTGAGAAGCGTACGAACACTTCGACTGAAATGTGCAGGAGCTCCATCGTGCATGAACCACATGTTGTGTAGTACTTGTAAAGGCACATGTTCTAGCAGCACAGGTAGAGTATCCCGTATGAAATCATGATAACGCGCTCCATTGAGCGTAGGTGAAAGAACATGGGGCCCAATCAAGACATCACCAACAATGCCTGCCCAAACGTTCACAGAAAATCTGTGTTGATGACGTGATTGCGCAATTGCGTGCGGATTCTCGTCAGCCCACATATGTTGATTGTGAAAATTTACAATTTGATCACGTTGGAATGAAGCCTCATCCGTAAAGAGAGCATTTGCACTGAAATGAGGATTGACACATTGTTGGATGAACCATTCGCAGAAGTGTACCGTGGAGGCCAATCAGCTGCTGATAGTGCCTGCACACGCTGTACATGGTACGGAAACAACTGGTTCTCCCGTAGCACTCTCCATACAGTGACGTGGTCAACGTTACCTTGTACAGCAGCAACTTCTCTGACGCTGACATTAGGGTTATCGTCAACTGCACGAAGAATTGCCTCGTCCATTGCAGGTGTCCTCGTCGTTCTAGGTCTTCCCCAGTCGCGAGTCATAGGCTGGAATGTTCCGTGCTCCCTAAGACGCCGATCAATTGCTTCGAACGTCTTCCTGTCGGGAGACCTTCGTTCTGGAAATCTGTCTCGATACAAACGTATCGCGCCACGGCTATTGCCCCGTGCTAATCCATACATCAAATGGGCATCTGCCAACTCCGCATTTGTAAACATTGCACTGACTGCAAAACCACGTTCGTGATGAACACTAACCTGTTGATGCTACGTACTGATGTGCTTGATGCTAGTACTGTAGAGCAATGAGTCGCATGTCAACGCAAGCACCTAAGTCAACATTACCTTCCTTCAATTGGGCCAACTGGCGGTGAATCGAGGAAGTACAGTACATACTGACGAAACTAAAATGAGCTCTAACATGGAAATTAAGCGTTTCCAGACACATGTCCACATAACATCTTTTCTTTATTTGTGTGTGAGGAATGTTTCCTGAAAGTTTGGCCGTACCTTTTTGTAACACCCTGTATACTGCTTGTCTTCGTGGTTGGCAAACCGTACCTTAGTCAGCAAGGTCGTCGGGTCTCTTCCCAATTGACACTCTTTGGAGCATTATGAGCAGAGCTGTCGAACCTGCTCGTTATTTTAGCGATATAAAGCGCCAATTGGATAGAGTTTGGCACAATATCTCTTAGGAAAACATCCAAAAACTCTGTTAGTCAATGCCAAGCCGAATAACTGCTTGCATAAGGACCAAAGGTGGACCAACGCTTTATTGATTTGCTCAATTTTTGAAAATCTTTCCGTCGAATAAATCATTCGAACAGAACTCGAAGTTGATTTGGAAACGGTAGATTTGGTTGTTCTATGTACATATACTCTCCACAACTGGTTGTGAGCTATGTCACGAGGAATGCTCTTTGAACCACGATGGGTTGACCATGTGGACGCTGGCATTGGGGTTTTTCTCCCTGGTCAGTGACGTTCCACCACAACAGAACTGCTGTCATCGAGACGCGCTTGCTCGACAGATACATATTTGAAAAAGGCTTTGGAAACAGAGAAGAAACTGGCTGAGTACTTCAGTGTCAAAGGACGAGTGTCTCGGCAGATGAGAGGTAATGGCATGTAATAAATGGCACAGCAAATGTACTTGGGGCCTACTTAGCTACCGATGAACTCTGTTGCATAAGTTGTTCTGAACATCTTAATAGTTTCATTTTACAGTGAATCACAAAGTTTGTTTACATGTTAATAAAAATCAAATGGCTCTGAGCACTATGGGACTTAACTTCTGAGGTCATCAGTCCCCTAGAACTTAGAACTACTTAAACCTAACTAACCTAAGGACATCATACACATCCATGCCTGAGGCTGGATTCGAACCTGCGACCGTAGCGGTCGCACGGTTCCCGACTGTAGTGCCTAGAACCGTTCGGCCACTCCGGCCGGCACATGTTAATAGTTAATAATATTAGCGACGTTGGTAATTGCTTTAAAACACAGTGGGCTCGTAATCGTTTGGTATAGCCTACTATCTTATTAAATCATAGACTCTCCAAAGGGTGTTTTTTTTTTAAATAATTGTCATTATCCTTTACTGATTATGGTTTGATTTTTTTGTAAGGAATACAAATTATATCTAATGTTTAGGAAGGTGACAATTATTTGAATACCTTTTTGCTGGTTTATCTGAGCTCACGGTTCTCATTTAACTCACTAATTCGATGTTGACATCCTCGTGATGAATACATCTCTCAAGAAACTGTCGGCTGCAGTGAACCTTGGTAGGTTCGGTACACAGATGCCATCAGTACCCGTTCTGCTTGTCTTTGATGAACTCACTTTCAAGAGTTCACCTCTGTACATGATCTTTATAACCTTTACATGGGCTCTCAAAGACACACGTCAGGAACTGAAACCTCTAAGTCCACACTGTTCAACTTCGTCAAAAGATCTCTCCCTCTTCGCCCTTTTGCATAAGCACAATGACGTATGTCTCATAATAATTCACAGTTTACTTATCTCTCTAAAAATATACCTATATTGTCTGCACTCCAATTTACACTAGCAGTTGGTTTTGACTGTGATTGTTTAGATACTGAAGACCTACCGTATTGGAAGTGTAACACGCACAACAGCATTCCTCCCTCGACAGCGCCTAGCACTCTGTTGTTATTGTGGTCTTCAGTCCACATACTGGTTTGAAGTAGCTCTCCATGCTACTTTATCCTGTGCAACCTTCTTCATTTCCCAGTACCTACTGCAACCTACATCCTTCTGAATCTGTTTAGTGTATTCATCTCTTGGACTCCTTCTACGATTTTTACACTCCACGCCACCCTCCAATACTAAATTTGTGATCCCTTGATGCCTTAGAATATGCCCTACCAACCGATCCCTACTTCTAGTCAAGTTGTGCCACAAATTTCTCTTCTCTACAATTCTGTTTAATACTTCCTCATTAGTTATTTGATCTACCCATCTAATCTTCAGCATTCTTCTGTGGCACCACATTTCGAAAGCTTCTATTCTTTTCTTGTCCAAACTATTTATCGTCCATGTTTCACTTCCATACATGGCTACACTCCATACAAATACTTTCAGAAACGACTTCCTGACACTTAAATCTATACTCGATGTTAACAAATTTCTCTTCTTCAGAGATGCTTTCGTTGCCATTGCCAGTCTACATTTTATATCCTTTCTACTTCGACCATCATCAGTTATTTTGCTCCCCAAATAGCAATACTCATTTACCACTTTAATCGTCTCATTTCCTAATCCAATTCCCGCGGCATCACCCACTTTAATTCGACTACATTCCATTATTCTCGTTCTGCTTTTCTTGATGTTTATCTTATATCCTCCTTTCAAGACGATGTCCATTCTGTTCAGCTGCTCTTCCAGGTCCTTTGCTGTCTCTGACAGAATTACAATGTCATCGGCGAACCTCAAAGTTTCTATTTCTTCTCCATGGATTTTAATTCCTACTCCAAATTTTTCTTTTGTTTCCTTTACTGCTTGCTCAATATACAGATTGAATAACATCGGGGAGAGGTTACAACCCTGTCTCACTCCTTTCCCAACCATTGCTTCCCTTTCATGCCCCTCGACTCTTATAACTGCCATCTGGTTTCTGTACAAATTGTAAATGGCCTTTCGCTCCCTGTATTTTAACCCTGCCATCTTCATAATTTGAAAGAAAGTATTCCAGTCAACATCGTCAAAAGCTTTCTCTAAGTCTACAAATGCTAGAATCGTAGGTTTGCCTTTCCTTAATCTATTTTCTAAGATAAGTCGTAGAGTCCGTATTGCCTCACGTGTTCCAACATTTGTACGCAATCCAAACTGATCTTCCCCGAGGACGGCTTCTACCAGTTTTTTCATTCGTCTGGAAAGAATTCGTGTTAGTATTTTGCAGCAGTGGCTTATTAAACTGACAGTTTGGTAATTTTCACATCTGTCAACACCTGCTTTCTTTGGGATTGGAATTATTATATTCTTCTTGAAGTCTGAGGGTATTTCGCCTATCTCATACATCTTGCTCACCAGATGGTAGAGTTTTGTCAGGAATGGCTCTCCCAAGGTTGTCAGTAGCTCTAATGGAATGTTGTCTACTCCCGGGGTCTTGTTTTGACTTAGGTCTTTCAGTACTCTGTCAAACTCTTCGCGCAGTATCATATGTCAGATTTCATCTTCATCTACATTCTCTTCCATTTCTATAATATTGTCCTTAAGAACGTCGCCCTCGTACAGACCCTCTATATACGCCTTCCACCTTTCTGCTTTCCCTTCTTTGCTTAGAACTGGGTTTCCATCTGAGCTCTTGATATTCATGCAAGTGGTTCTCTTTTCTCCAAAGGTCTCTTTAATTTTCCTGTAGGCAGTATCTATCTTATCCCTAGCGACATAAGCCTCTACATCCTCTAGCCAATCCTGCTTAGCCATTTTGCACTTCTTGTCGATCTCATTTTTGAGACGTTTGTATTGCTTTTTGCCTGCTTCATTTACTGCATTTTTATATTTCCTCCTTTCATCAATTAAATCCAGTATCTCTTCTGTTACCCAAGGATTTCTATTAGCCCTCGTCTTTTTACCTATTTGATCCTCTGCTACCTTCACTATTTCGTCTCTCAAAGCTACCCGTTCTTCTTCTACTGTATTCTTTTCCCCCATTCTTGTCAATCGTTCCCTAATGCTCTCCCTGAAGCTCTCTACAACCTCTGGTTCTTTCAGTTTACCCAGGTCCCATCTCCTCAAATTCCCACCTTTTTGCAGTTTCTTCAGTTTTAATCTACAGTTCATAACCAATAGATTGTGGTCAGAGCCCACTCTACTGGTGGCTATTACCTCTTAAGACGTGCCCAGTAATGACTGCTACTAGATAATGTGACCGTGTCCACTAAACTCAAACTTTCTTGAGTCTGCTGAGCGTCGTTAGCCTACTAGACGGTAATGCGGAATTACCCCTACACACGGAGACAGTGGAGGGTAATCACTTGCGGCCAGTACTGGCTAACACTACTGTCCCCACGTGCAGGGGCTTTAAGATTGGCAGTGTACTCAAAACGTTTAGGAATTTGTCCTTGTAATTCATTCAAGGCCACAATGAATTCTGAAACGTCGCGCTGCCGTTTAATGGCAATGTGCTTAGCGAACTGGGTTATGTTTGTCCGAATTTGTGCCTTATATGACGCGATTTTCTATTTAAATGGTTCCCCGTCAAATCAGAAAGAAGTTGTTTCTCACCTTTCAATGTCTTAATGTGGGCAGCGGGCAGTAAAGTTCAATCCATTCTGGATGTTCTAATTTTTGTTCCTGCACTCCTTTTTCCTTCGTAAATTCCACAGTAGCCAGTTTTAAGTCGGAAAAAGGTTCCAGGCGTTCCGCTTGACATAACCGACGTACTTTGCAGTAATATATTAAGTCTCCATACTTTTCTTGCAAATCCATAGAGAACTGTTCCATCTGACAGTGGAATAATTCGTGCGACTTCAGAGATTGTACTTGTCATTGCACCAATTTCTTCACGTACTGCATGCCTGCAAATTAAGCACAAATTGTTTCTTGAGGTACTGAACAGTGAATCAATCTGTCGATCGTTGTAATTTTTTACCATTTCTTTGTGAACTATATCTTGCAGTTCTTTCTGCGTGGTATTGTAATAGCGTTTCATAGCAAATTCGCTGAACCCGTCGCTTATGCAACTGCATAACAGATGAGAATTCTCATCCCTCTCTTTCATCATTCCCATTCATTTTTGAAGGCTTGTGACGATAGATCTCTAACGTCCTATTTTTGTGTAAATAGCCACTGGATCTGTGAATGCACCTGTGAACGTCCGTCATAGACTGAAGCGCCAAAGAAATGGTATAGGTATGCGCATTCAAATACAGAGATATGTAAACAGGCAGAATACGGTGCTGCGGTCGGTAACGCCTATATAAGACAACAAGTGTCTGGACGCAGTTGTTAGGTCGGTTACTGCTGCTACAATGGCGGGTTATCAAGATCTAAGTTAATTTGAACGTGGTGTTACAGACGGCGCACGAGCGATGGGACACAGCATCTCCGAGGTAGCGATGAAGAGGGGATTTTCTCGTACGACTGTTGATGACTGGAAACATGTTGCCTGGTCGGACGAGTCTTGTTCCAAATTGTATCGAGCGGATGGACGTGTACGGGTATGGAGACAACCTCATGAATTCATGGACCCTGGATGTCAGTAGGGGTCTGTTCAAGCTGGTGGAGGCTCTGTAATCGCGTGGGGCGTGTGCAGTTGGAGTAATGTGGGACTCCTGATACGTCTAGATACGACTCTGACAGGCGGTACGTACGTAAACATGACCATGGATATCAGGAATCCGGTAAAACGTTAAATCTCCGACATCTCTGCGGCTGGAAAAAAATCCTGCAAGAACGAGACCAACGCCGACTGAAGAGAATCGTTGAGTGGGACGGAAGTGCAACCTTTGCGCAAATTACTACAGATTTCAATGCTGGGTCATCAACGAGTGTCAGCGTGCGAACCATTCAGCGATACATCATCGATATGGGCTTTCGGAGCCGAGGGCCTACTGGTGTATCCTTGATGACTGTACGGCACAGAGCTTTACGTCAAGACCGACATTGGACTGCTGATGACTGGAAACATGTTGCCTGGTCGGACGAGTCTTGTTCCAAATTGTATCGAGCGGATGGACGTGAACGGGTATGGAGACAACCTCATGAATTCATGGACCCTGGATGTCAGTAGGGGTCTGTTCAAGCTGGTGGAGGCTCTGTAATCGCGTGGGGCGTGTGCAGTTGGAGTAATGTGGGACTCCTGATACGTCTAGATACGACTCTGACAGGCGATACGTACGTAAGCATGACCATGGATATCAGGAATCCGGTAAAACGTTAAATCTCCGACATCGCTGCGGCTGGAAAAAAATCCTGCAAGAACGAGACCAACGCCGACTGAAGAGAATCGTTGAGTGGGACGGAAGTGCAACCCTTGCGCAAATTACTACAGATTTCAATGCTGGGTCATCAACGAGTGTCAGCGTGCGAACCATTCAGCGATACATCATCGATATGGGCTTTCGGAGCCGAGGGCCTACTGGTGTATCCTTGATGACTGCACGGCACAGAGCTTTACGTCAAGACCGACATTGGACTGCTGATGACTGGAAACATGTTGCCTGGTCGGACGAGTCTTGTTCCGAATTGTATCGAGCGGATGGACGTGAACGGGTATGGAGACAACCTCATGAATTCATGGACCCTGGATGTCAGTAGGGGTCTGTTCAAGCTGGTGGAGGCTCTGTAATCGCGTGGGGCGTGTGCAGTTGGAGTAATGTGGGACTCCTGATACGTCTAGATACGACTCTGACAGGCGATACGTACGTAAGCATGTTGTATGATCACCTGCATCCATTCATGTATATTGTGCATTTCGACGGACTTGAGCTATTCCAGCAGGACATTGCGACATCCCACACGTCCAGAATTACTACAAAGTGGCTCCAGGAAGGCTCTTCTGAGAGTAAACACTTCCGCTGGCCACCAAACTCCTCAGACATGAACATTATTGAGCATATCTGGGATGCCTTGCAACGTGCTCTTCAGAAGAGCTCCACCCCGTCGTACTCTTACGGATTTATGGACAACCCTGCAGAATTGATGTTGTCAGTTCCCTCCAGCACTACTTTAGACATTAGTTGAGTCCATGCCACGTCGTGTTGCGACACTTCTGCCTGCTCGCGGAGGCACTACACGATATTAAGCGGGTGTACCACTTTCTTTGGCTCTTCAGTACGACTTGCCAGTTCGATTTATTTCCACATTTCAGTCGATCGCGGAGCATGGTACTAGGCATTACAAAGAATTTTAGATGACTTTTGGCCGATAATCCTCAGGAATGAATTTACTTTCTCTTTCGCACATCTCATGCGGACTATTTTCAATCCGCCTGAAACTTAAGCATGGATAAGATTAGTTTTTACAACTTGAGCATCCTAACTTTGTTCTACATGACAGTTATTACTTAGATCTACATCTACATAGATACTCTGCAAACCACCGTACCGTGCGTGTCGGAGGGTAGCCGTACCACTATGTGTCACTTCCCTTCCTATTGCACTCGCAAATAGGGCGAAGGGAAAGACGACTGTCTACATGCCTTCGTATGAGCCCTAATTTCTCGTATCTTATCTTCGTAGTTCTTATGCTGTGACCGAGCGGTTCTAGGCGCTTCTATCTGGAACAACGCGACCGCTACGGTCGCAGTTTCGAATCCTGCCTCGGGCATGGATGTGTGTGATTTCCTTAGATTAGTTAGGATTAAGTGGCTCTAAGTTCTAGGGGACTGATAACCTCAGATGTTAAATCCCATAGTGCTCAGAGCGATTTGAACCATTTCTTACGCGCATTGTATGTTGGCGGCAGTAGTATCGTTCGGAATTCAGCTTCAAATGCCGGCTCTCTAAATTACTTGGGAAGTCGACTGCAATTTTGACTGTCTGATGGTTCTATAATGCCCCAATTAAGCATTTGCTGTATTTCTCGTTCGGTGGCTTACCTTAGCGCCTGTGGATTGGATTAATACCTGTGACAGTACGTTTTATGCGGTTTCACATTTAGATGACATAGATATCCTTTTATTATGCCTAGCTTTTCATCAAACACCATAGCATATTCTTGTAGCAATTGTCTTAATTCTACCTTTTGTTGTGGCATCAGGGCGTTAGATTCAGTTACCTTTTGAGTAATTTGTTGTGATATTGTTAAACTAGAAAAATTGGTCAGTGGTTTGGTGATCCATCTGCCTGTAGTTTTAATGATATTCTAAATTTTGAATTTTTACCCTCTATTTATTTTATTGGTTGTCGAAGTAAATCTTTATCTTTGATATAGTTTCCCCCTTTTTGCAATATTTATCTTCAGTTCTCATGAGCGTTGTATGGTCACATGAAAAGGAAATAAACAGTAATTGAATGTAGATGCTTTTGATAAAATTTCATGTACAATATAGTAACTTGTTCCACATTTCTAGTGTCGATCGCCAGTGTAACGTCCATTACATGTGATATGAGCCGAGAAGGATGTGCGAAAAATCTTTCACATTAAGTAATGTTCGAAGTCAAAAATGGCCCTGAGCACTATGGGACTTAACATCTATGGTCATCAGTCCCCTATAACTTAGAACTACTTAAACCTAACTAACCTAAGGACATCACACAACACCCAGTCATCACGAGGCAGAGAAAATCCCTGACCCCGCCGGGAATCGAATCCGGGCGCGGGAAGCGAGAACGCTACCGCACGACCACGAGCTGCGGACTGTTCGAAATCGGACTGATTCATTAGCGAATCGTGGTTTCAGATCACATAGAACGTTCGCCACATCATTGAGAGAGAAAACTATATTGACTTTTTCATTATACATGTTTTGCGATAGAATATCTTTCTCACGCTGTAACTAACAAGGAAAACTCCCCATCGCACCCCCCCTTACCCCCTCCCCTTTCAGATTTTGTAGCAAGAGCGCCCAGTGGACAGCCCGTCAAGAACTGAACACAGATCGAGGATGAAAATGGAAAGAAGGTGTACTGGAATGTGAAAAAAATGTAAAATTCAAACAGTGAACGGTCTAAGAACAACAAGTGTAATGTAGAGTACCCATGAACAGAAACAGCGTCGTGATGTTGAGGTTACGGTGTTCGGCTGCCACCTGGGCGAGCCGTGTTCAAATCTCCGTTGTGTCTTTTATTTACTTTTTTCCAGCTGTTCGCAGTGTACAAATTTGTGTCTGCGTCGTGGTGTAACATCCGTTTGCAACAGCAAGGTGTAAGGTGGGAAGGTAGGAGCTTATAATGCCAGCAGATTCTGCTCAACTACTCTATTAGCAGCGGAAAGGAATGAATGAAAGGTTCAGGATTAGAATTAAAATTCAAGGTGAAAAGATATCAATGTTGATGTTATTGCTATCCTCAGTGAAAGTGAAGAAGAATTACGGGATCTATTGAATGGAATGGACGGGCCAATGCTACAGAATATGGACTGAGAGTAAATCGAAGAAAGACCAAAGTGAAAGACGAAAGTAATGAGAAGTAGCAGAAACGACAATAGATTGATGGTCATGAAGTAGATCAAGTAAACAAATTCTACTGCCTAGGCAATAAAATAACCAATGATGGACGGAGCAAGGAGGACATCAAAAGTACAGTAGCACTGGCAAAAAGGGCGTTCCAAGCCAAGAGAAGTCTCCTAGTATTAAACGCAGGCCCCAATTTGAGACCGAGCGAGGTGGCACAGTGGCTAGCACACTGGACTCGCATTCGAGAGGACGACGGTTCAAACGTGCGTCCGGCCGTCCTGATTTAGGTTTTCCGTGATTTCCCTAAATCGCTCCAGGTAAATGCCAGGATGGTTCCTTTGAAAGGGCACGGCCGACTTCCTTCCCCGTCCTTCTCTAATCCGATGAGAGCGATGACCTCGCTGTCTGATCTTCTCCCCCACAACAGCCCAACCCTAATTTGAGAAAGAAATTTCTGCGAATGTCCGTTTGTATTACAGCACTGCGTGGTAGCGAAACATGCACTGTGGGAAAACCAGAACATAAGAGAATCGAAGCATTTGAGATGTCGTTCTATGGATGAATGTTAAAAATTGGGTGGACTAACAAGGTTAAGGAATGAGGATGTTCTGCACAGAACCAGAAAGGGAAGGAATATGGGAAAACCATGACATGAAGGAAAGACAGGATGATAGGAGATCTATTAAGACATCATGGAATAACTTCCATGGCACCACAGGATGCTGAAGAGGGTAAAAACTGTAGAGGAAAACAGAGACTGGGTTACATACAGCAAATAACTGAGGATGTAGGTTGCAAGTGCTACCCTGAGATGAAGAGGTCGGCACAGGAGAGGAATTCATGGTGGGCCGCATCAGAGTAGACAGAAGACTAATGACTCACAAAAAGAAGAAAAAAAGATACATTTCCGATTCCTTTACCGACCACCCGTGCATGGTGTCCCAGTCAGAAACGATCCCTTTACGATCCGTTGGCTGAACCTACTGCACGAAGTCTCCCAATCAGTAACGATTCTTTTTCGATTCATCAGCTGAACCTAGTGCACGGGTTCTTCCAGTCAGTAATGATCCCTTTCCAATTCGTCAGCTGAACCAACAGTATGAGGTCTCCCAGTCAATAATTATCCCTTTTCGCTTCATCCACTGAACCTACTTCACGGGTTCCCCCAGTCAATAACGATCCCTACCAAATTCGTTGGGTAAACCTCCTGTGCAGAGTCTCCCACTCAATAATTATCCCTTTCCAATTCGTCGACTGAACCTGACATGTGATTACATTTTCACCCACTTTGGGTGCATAGATCCTGAGAAATCAGTACCCAGAACAACCACCTCTGGCCGTAATAACGGCCTTGATACACCTGGGCATTGAGTCAAACAGAGCTTGGATGGCGTGTACAGGTACAGCTGCCCTTGCAGCTTCAACACGATACCACAGTTCATCAAGAGCTTTTTTTTTTTTTTCATCAGTCTACTGACTCGTTTGACGCGGCCCGCCACGAATTCCTTTCCTGTACTAACCTCTTCTTCTCAGAGTAGCACTTTCAACCTACGTCCTCAATTACTTGCTTAACGTATTCCAATCTCTGTCTTCCCCTACAGTTTTTGCCCTCTACAGCTCCCTCTAGTACCATGGAAATCATTCCCTCATGTCTTAGCAGAGGTCCTATCATCCTGTCCCTTCTCCTTATCAGTGTTTTCCACATATTCCTTTCCTCTCCGATTCTGCGTAGAACCTCCTCATTCCTTACCTTATCAGTCCACCTAATTTTTAACATTCGTCTATAGCACCACATCTCAAATGCTTCGATTCTCTTTTGTTGCGTTTTTCCCACAGTCCATGTTTCACTACCATACAATGCTGTACTCCAGACGTACATCCTCAGAAATTTCTTCCTCAAATTAAGGCCGGTATTTGATATTAGTAGACTTCTCTTGGCCAGAAATGCCTTTTTTGCCATAGCGAGTCTGCTTTTGATGTCCTCCTTGCTCCGTTCGTCATTGGTTATTTTACTGCCTAGGTAGCAGAATTCCTTAACTTCATTGACTTCGTGACCATCAATCCTGATGTTAAGTTTCTCGCTATTCTCATTTCTACTACTTCTCATTACCTTCGTCTTTCTCCGATTTACTCTCAAACCATACTGTGTACTCATCAGATTGTTCATTCCGTTCAGCAGATCATTTAATTCTTCTTCACTTTCACTCAGGATAGCAATGTCATCAGCGAATCGTATCATTGATATCCTTTCACCTTGTATTTTAATTCCACTCCTGAACCTTTCTTTTATTTCCATCATTGCTTCCTCGATGTACAGATTGAAGAGTAGAGGCGAAAGTCTACAGCCTTGTCTTACACCCTTCTTAATACGAGCACTTCGTTCTTGATCGTCCACTCTTATTATTCCCTCTTGGTTGTTGTACATATTGTATATGACCCGTCTCTCCCTATAGCTTACCCCTACTTTTTTCAGAATCTCGAACAGCTTGCACCATTTTATATTGTCGAACGCTTTTTCCAGGTCGACAAATCCTATGAAAGTGTCTTGATTTTTCTGTAGCCTTGCTTCCATTATTAGCCGTAACGTCAGAATTGCCTCTCTCGTCCCTTTATTTTTCCTAAAGCCAAACTGATCGTCACCTAGCGCATTCTCAATTTTCTTTTCCATTCTTCTGTATATTATTCTTGTAAGCAGCTTCGATGCATGAGCTGTTAAGCTGATTGTGCGATAATTCTCGCACTTGTCAGCTCTTGCCGTCTTCGGAATTGTGTGGATGATGCTTTTCCGAAAGTCAGATGGTATATCGCCAGACTCATATATTCTACACACCAACGTGAATAGTCGTTTTGTTTCCACTTCCCCCAATGATTTTAGAAATTCTGATGGAATGTTATCTATCCCTTCTGCCTTATTTGACCATAAGTCCTCCAAAGCTCTTTTAAATTCCGATTCTAATACTGGATACCCTATCTCTTCTAAATCGACTCCTGTTTCTTCTTCTATCACATCAGACAAATCTTCACCCTCATAGAGGATTTCAATGTATTCTTTCCACCTATCTGGTCTCTCCTCTGCATTTAACAGTGGAATTCCCGTTGCACTATTAATGTTACCGCCGTTGCTTTTAATGTCACCAAAGGTTGTTTTGACTTTCCTGTATGCTGAGTCTGTCCTTCCGACAATCATATCTTTTTCGATGTCTTCACATTTTTCCTGCAGCCATTTCGTCTTAGCTTCTCTGCACTTCCTATTTATTTCATTCCTCAGCGACTTGTATTTCTGTATTCCTGATTTTCCCGGAACATGTTTGTACTTCCTCCTTTCATCAATCAACTGAAGTATTTCTTCTGTTACCCATGGTTTCTTCGCAGCTACCTTCTTTGTACCTATGTTTTCTTTCCCAACTTCTGTGATGACCCTGTCCATTCCTCTTCAACTGTACTGCCTACTGCGCTATTCCTTATTGCTGTATCTATAGCGTTAGAGAACTTCAAACGTATCTCGTCATTCCTTAGTACTTCCGTATCCCACTTCTTTGCGTATTGATTCTTCCTGACTAATGTCTTGAACTTCAGCCTACTCTTCATCACTACTATATTGTGATCTGAGTCTATATCTGCTCCTGGGTACGCCTTACAATCCAGTATCTGATTTCGGAATCTCTGTCTGACCATGATGTAATCTAATTGAAATCTTCCCGTATCTCCCGGCCTTTTCCAAGTATACCTCCTCCTCTTGTGATTCTTGAACAGGGTATTCGCTATTACTAGCTGAAACTCAATTAGTCTTTCTCCTCTTTCATTCCTTGTCCGAAGCCCATATTCTCCTGTAACCTTTTCTTCTACTCCTTCCCCTACAACTGCATTCCAGTCGCCCATGGCTATTAGATTTTCGCCCCCCTTTACATACTGCATTACCCTTTCAATATCCTCATACACTTTCTCTATCTGTTCATCTTCAGCTTGCGACGTCGGCATGTATACCTGAACTATCGTTGTCGGTGTTGGTCTGCTGTCGATTCTGATTAGAACAACCCGGTCACTTAACTGTTCACAGTAACACACCCTCTGCCCTACTTTCCTATTCATAACGAATCTTACACCTGTTATACCATTTTCTGCTGCTGTTGATATTAGCCGATACTCATCTGACCAGAAATCCTTGTCTTCCTTCCACTTCACTTCACTGACCCCTACTATACCTAGATTGAGCCTTTGCATTTCCCTTTTCAGATTTTCTAGTTTCCCTACCACGTTCAAGCTTCTGACATTCCATGCCCCGACTCGTAGAACTTTATCGTTTCGTAGATTATTCAATCTTTTTCTCATGGTAACCTCCCCCTTGGCAGTCCCCTCCCGGAATCTTTTGCCAATGGAGAGATCATCATGACACTTCTTCAATTACAGGCCACATGTCCTGTGGATACACGTTACGTGTCTTTAATGCAGTAGTTTCCATTGCCTTCTGCATCCTCATGTCGTTGATCATTGCTGATTCTTCCACCTTTAGGGGCAATTTCCCACCCCTAGGACAAGAGAGTGCCCTGAACCTCTATCCGCTCCTCCGCCCTCTTTGACAAGGCCGTTGGCAGAATGAGGCTGACTTCTTATGCCGGAAGTTTTCGGCCGCCAATGCCAATTATTTATCAAAATTTAGGCTGTGACGGGGATCGAACCGGGGACCGAAGACGTTTTGATTACGAATCAAAGACGCTACCCCTAAACCACGGGTAGTGACTGGATTATTGTGACGAGCCAGTTGCTCGACCACCATTGACCAGACGTTTTCAGTTGGTGAGAGATCTGGAGAATGTGCTGGCCAGGGCAGCAGTCGAACATTTTCTGTATGCAGAAAGGCCCGTACAGGACCTGCAACATGCGGACGTGCATTATTCTGCTGAAATGAAGGGTTTCGCAGGGATCGAATGAAGGTTGGAGCCACGGGCCGTAACACATCTGAAATGTAACAGCCACTGTTCAAAGCGCCGTCAATGCGAAGAAGAGGTGACCGAGACATGTAACCAATGGCACCCCATACCATCACGCTGGGTGATACGCCAGTATGGCGATGACGAATACACGCTTCCCCAAACACGGATGCGACCATCATGATGCTGTAAACAGCGCTCACTACTTCACCTCACGCGCATTTACACAAAATGTGGCGAAATGTGATCTGAGCAGACACTTCTGACAACGCACTCAGTGTGAGGTGAAGTAAAGAGCGGAAATTTGTGAAAAGCCGAGTGAAAACAATGCACTAAATTGCAGTTGATTGAGACACCAACCAGGGCCACGAAACAGGACGAAAAATTTTGCAGATGACATGCTGTCAAAAAAACGGCGAAAGCGATCACTAAAATCGATGTATAATAATACAGTTCAGTTAGCGATGTAATTTTAAGAAATAAAAATTTGACCCACAGAAGATAATACATTGGTGTCGAAACATATCTGGGTAAATACAAAAATTAACTAATAGTGTTTGCATAAGGCTGATTTCCAAAACAACCCAACATAGTGGCATTTGACCAGTCAGATATGAGCGGCCAGCGTTAAGTAGTAGACATGCAGCGGTAGTGTGTTGTAATGTCACAAATCACTTCCCTTCAAGTATTCAAGACATTCTCCAGAATGTTTTGAAGAAGAAAAAAGTGTATGCAAAGTTTGTGCCGCACACATTGACTCAGGAAAAAAAAAACAACAACTACATGAGGATGCTTAACCACGACTGAACTGAAATGGAAAACGCGTAGAGTTCTTTTCTGGAAAAATCATCACCGTTGATGAGACTTGGTGTTATCAATACGAATCTATCACAAAACGCCAGAGCGAAAAATGGGTCTTTGATGGTTCGCCAAAACGGAAGAAGATGCGAATGTGACGTCCGAATTGAAATAACATTCCAAAGAAGTTTCACATGGTCGCAGAGAAGTTCTGTGTGTTGTATTCAGGTGGGCGTAGACTATGTTGAGCGCCTCAGGTGTTAAACCCACCGTCGTAACTTTTCTCATTTTTTTTATTAATCAACTCTCGAAAGTTTTTGCACTGTCGGGATACTTGGGATATTTTGCTAACTCTGAAGACAGACATTCTTCAGTACCCCATCTAGTTATCCAAAGATCACCATCATTCTCGTCAGATGTGTATTTTAACAAATCAGTTATTAGTTTTTTCCCCAACTCAGTCTAAGAATTATGTAGAAGTAATCAAGATACCGTTTCCGAGAATTTTTACAAAAAATTAAAAGCCGTGAACAGTCACTATTATTACTAATCCTGTTTATTAAGAGCGAATACCAGATTCGAAACGATATGTTCCTCGCTATACAGTTGTTCAAATGTTTTTATTTTTTGCTAGGATTAACCTGTATGTTTACAGGTACATGGACACAAACTCAAAAAAATGGTTCAAACGGCTCTGGGCACTATGGGATTTAACTTCTGAGGTCATCAGTCCCCTAGAACTTAGAACTGCTTAAACCTAACTAACCTAAGGACATCACACACATCCATGCCCGAAGCAGGATTCGAACCTGCGACCATAGCGGTCGCGCGGTTCCAGACTGCAGCGCCTAGAACCCCTCTTTTTCTTTTTTTTTTCTTTTTTTACGGTTACCAGGGTTTTTTTTTTTTTATTGGTATACAAATGGATAAAAGGAAGGCCGTTCTTCTTCGGCTACATAAACAGAATAATAGGAAGTCGTCCCGTTACGACAAAGGATGCTCCATACTATAGCCCGCTGCGAATTTTTCGATGACTGTCTTCTCGTTGCTGTGTTGTTTCCGTTGTTTGTTCAATCTCATAAAAAAAAGGAACTGGGAAGAGGTGCTATGGTTATCTTCTCATGTCATCGATAATCCAGCTGCGAGGCGGATTATGGAATGCGTTCCAAAGAAAATTAGAAAAATATTGCCTATATTTAGGGTTCTTGACGATCGCACAATGTCGTTCGTTGAGGTAATACCAAAAATCGGGTACGGTCTTTTCGCCATTACCGAAGAGGTAGTGAACAGCGTGGCCGCTGATCCACGTCACAGAGTTCTTTTTTGCTCTTGGGAAATAAATCTGATCGGGGAAAAGAAGTGATCGGGTAGTTATCCTGTCGGGAGTCGTGCGTGTGAGAAAAGCCAATATCTGACGTACCAAATACCAAACGTCCTTTGCAGACCCGCATTCGAAACGATGTTCATCCGTGTCAATCACTTGGCATGTGGCACACAAGGGCGAATCAGCTAGGTGGATGTGATGTAGGCGGGACTGGCACAACTGTTTCCCATTAACAGTTACGTACCATGCAGATTGCACGTTAGTATCGAGGGTGGTGGCATTCACTGCCTGCCACACAGCGCGCCACTTTCTGTTGGGGTGTTTGCTTTCAATCACATTCGGCGTCCTGTTCATTTACATGGCAGCATATACCGCCCTCGTCATCATCAAGCGTGTGGGTAGTAGTGCGGTGCGGATGTAGCTTAATTCAAGGAAGAACTGGCTAATGTAGAAGAAAGGTGCTGGGATGTCCGATATCATCACAGGGGGTGCGAGTGAGATTGGTCGTAAGGCTTCCAGTAAGAGACTTGTGAGGCACGTCGGACTTCGTCGCTACAGTTGCAGGTGACAGCTGACGAACAGGGCCTTCGCTCTGTTCTGAACATGACAAAGGCCTAAACCCCCTCTGCTCCTCGGGAGGGTTAGGGACTCGTAACGAATCTTAAATAACATGCCCGTATTAACAAAGGATCCCAAAACCGCCAACATGCGGTGAGCCAGGGTAGGTGGTACGGGGAGTATCTGTGCAAAATGGGGGATACGTGACGCCAAATAGACGTTAGCATATCGTGTCCGTTGCAGGAGGTCTAGATGTCGCAGACGGTGGTCACTTATTCCTGCTCTCATCTGATTCAATAAACGCCTGTAGTTAAGGGCTGTTGAACGCTTCATGTCAGATGTGAAATCAACGCCAAGACAGCGGATTGTGTCACTGATTCTTAGCGGGGCGACACTCTCGTCGGGTAGGCCTCTGCCTATAGACAGGGCGTGTGATTTGTGGAGATTGAGATGGCTCCCCGATGCCGCGCCGTAGGTCGCCACCCACGCCAGTGCTGCACGAACTTCGTCATTATTGCGAAGAAGGAGTACCAGATCATCCGCATAGGCAGTGCAGCAAAAAGTGTGTCCACCAAGGGATATTCCAGTCAGGCGTTGTCGGAGGCCGCAGAGGAGTGGTTCCAAGACGAGGGCGTACAATATCGCCGAAAGAGGGCAGCCTTGTCGCACCGATCGCTGGATCTGTATCGGCGGCGTAAGACGGCCATTATATAACACCTTGGACGTCACGCCGCGTAGGAGACGCATCAGTACATTAACTATGACGTCCGGATATCCCATGTGTCGCAGTACCTCCATCAAAAATGTGTTGTCGACTCTGTCAAAGGCCTGGCTAAAGTCGAGTGAGGCCAAAACTCCTGGCAGTTGGCGAGCTGTGGCTAGCGCGATCATATCTCTATATCGGCACAATGCAGAGCGAATATTATGGTCACCACCTAACGATGCCTGGTCCTGCGACACAACACATCGTACTGATCGCTTTAGGCGTGCCGCCAGAAGCCGGGTAAAAATCTTCAAGTCACTGTTGAGTAAGGTCAAGGGCCGATAGTCACTGATCCTGGATCCGCTTCGTGGTTTGTGTATCGGCACAATCAGTCCTTCTAGGAAGGCCCCAGGTATCTGCGTCGTGGGAGACATAAGATCGCGGCAAATATCAGTCCATGCTGGTGCCAGCAATTGTTGATACGTCCGGTAAAATTCCAGAGGAAGGCCATCAGGTCCCGGGGACTTATGAGCAGCCCCAGCCTGTATTGCTTCAATGATTTCCTCTTCCGTTACATCTGCAGTCAAATCCGCCGCCGCTGTCGGAGAGATCGAGCCATAAGTGAGTTGAGAGACTTCGGCGATCACCTCTGGGGGATGTCGATGTTCCGAGTACAGCCTAGTGTAGTGAGCATGAAGGGCGTTTCCTATGTCGCGCTGGGTATCAAGGCGTCGTCCGTCTTCCGTCGTGATAGCTTGGATCAGTGTCCTGCGTCGGCGCCGTCGTTCTGCAATGACGTGGTACATAGTCGGTTCCTCCTGGGCCACTCTGTCTTGAGTGCGCGCTCTGACGATCGCACCCTCAAGGTGGAAACGTGTTAATCTGATGATCTGTGCCTTGGCACGGTTCACCGTCACCTGCCGTGCAGGTGAGTACGGCAGTGTTGTACATTCCCTTAAGATGCTGTAGTAAAAGTCCATGGTATGTCTCTTCCATGCTGCAACATCTCGGCCGTAGCCTATCAAGGTCTTCCGGAGGGCTGGTTTGGCGCAGAGTAACCACCACGACAGTGTAGACCGGTAGGTACCACGCCGGCGGCTACAAGAGTCCCACGTGGTCTCTATAAGGCGGCGGCATTCCTGAGAAGCGAGGTGGGCGACGTTCAACTTCCAAAGACCACGGCTGTGCCATACCTTCTGGCGGCCGAGGGTAATAGCGCAGATGTAGGCCTCGTGGTCAGAAAAAGCTGTGGGCCAAACTTCGGCAGCTCTTGTCCCCACAGCTATGGAGCGCGAGATGTAAATCCGGTCGATGCGGCTGGAGGAATGGCTGGTGTAATGAGTAAATCCGGGCCGATCGCCACAAACATGTTCCCATGAGTCCACCAATTGAAGATTATTTATAATTGTCGTAAGTTCTGCGCAGGGAGAATGATGTGGTAACTGATCCTTGGGTGCTTGGCTACAGTTAAAGTCCCCTCCCATTATCAAGGCGTCCTGACGGCCCATAAAGAGGGGCGTGATTGTATGAGCGAAAAAGGTGGATCGTTCGCGACGCCGACCAGATCCTGACGGTGCATAGATGTTAATAAGTTTGACTCCTTGGATAGTAAGAGCCATGCCTCTGGCGTCAGGGAGATATTCGACGTCTTCTGCGGATATACCTTCGCGGAGGAGGATCGCCACACCACTGCCATTGGCAGACACATGTGAGACCCAAGTCGTGTAGCCATAGGGTCCCTTGAAGTCTGTGACATACACCTCTTGAAGGAGCGCAATGTCGATGTCTGCTGCGTTGAGCAGGTCCTGTAGCATCTTTAGTTTATGTCGGGCACGTATGTTGTTGATGTTAATCGTCGCTATACGGTACGTTTGGTCAGCCAGGTCGGCAACTGGGTTGTGTAGGAGGCCAGGTGTGGGCGGCAGGGGCAGCCCCACAGAGGCTGACGATACAGCCGTAGTCACTGTTGTTGGTCGGTGCTGGGTACAGCCGCGGGAGCATCTCTGCCTTCAGCATCCTCCTGGTGCTGTGGCTCATCCTCGACATCATCCGCCCAAGAATCAGATGCAGCAATTGGTAACTGTTGATGAGTGCTGTCAGTAGAGCGCTCTCGCGCATGTTCAGTAGCAGAAGTGATGATGTCAGACTGAGGCTCAGAAATTGTATCAGCCGTAGTAGCATCGTGACGGGAAGGGTGAGTTGTGGTGGTAGAGTCCTGATTGTCGTCCGACGCCGGATGTTCGTCCGGGTCACACATCCGAAGCAGGCAATCATCGGATGGCGTATGGCGCCGTTTCTTGCGTTTTCGAGGGGACCGTTGTTTCCGGACATGTTGTTCTGAGTCAGAATGCGGGCGACAATCATCTGATGCGGTCTCCATTGGTAGGAAGGCAGAGGTCGGGACAATTTCCGTTTCTACTTCCATCTTCTCTTTAGGCTCGTCGTGGTGGCACAATTGATCACCGTCTTGAGGCAAGTCTGCCGATGACGTCGTAGAGGGGGATATGCTGTCCCCCACACTGTCATCGACCACTGACTGCAATAAGGTGTTTCGATCCTGGGCAGGAACAGCTGTTGCGGTTGCAGCCGCTGCATACGTGATGGGGAGTGAAGTAGGCGTCGCCGGGGATGGAACTTCACCAACCGGTGTCTGAGTCAGTCGGCGTTGAATGCAGGCCGATCGGACATGTCCTTCCTGGCCACAGCCGGCGCAAGTACGCGGTTGTCCGTCGTACATGACAATGGCTCTGCAGCCGCCAATTACTAAATAGGATGGCACATGCTTCGCCAGTTCAATCTTAATTTGTCGCACTCCATTTAAGACGGGGTACGTTTCAAACGTTTGCCATTTTCCAGCCAAGTGGCTTAGCACGTTGCCGTACGGTTTGAAAGCTGTCATCACATCTGGCGGGACTTCGAATGGCAGCTCGAAGACCCTCAGAGTGCGAAGGCCTAATCCAGCGTGGTCGATCGTGACAGTTCCTATGTGACCATCAGAATGCTTGAATTTAAGTCCATGAGCGTGTCGACACACAACATCAGTGCACGCCTTTTCATTGATCATTTTTATGTAGACGACACTTTGTGTTATAGAAAAGTGGATCCCAATGATGTCTTGAGGTGCAATATGAAGTTCTTCCCGGATGAAACGTTCAATGTCAAGTGCTCGAGGTCTTGCATAGTCCGCTTGAAATGTGATCTTAATGGTGGACTTGGGATACGAGTGCGCCATGGCACTACCGAGACACGGACGCGTGACACTCGCCGCAGCGGAAGGTAAACAGTAAACACTCGCGCGCGCGGTGCGGTAACAGGGGGACACAGGCACGACGACCTTGCCCCACCGCTGCTAACAGCGGACTTAAACCTAACTAACCTAAGGACATCACACACATCCATACCCGAAGCAGGATTCGAACCTGCGACCATAGCGGTCGCGCGGTTCCAGACTGCAGCGCCTAGAACCCCTCGGCCACTCCGGCCGGCGGCAGAAACTCACCATGTCAGTTTGCGACAAGCAGCATTAAGACATCGCATGTTCTGAGGGACTCGTGTTTCCCCTGCAGACACCAAGAAATTATACGATTGATCAGAAACCGACTTGTATGACGTAGCGCTACAGTTTTCACCGCGTGGCGTTGAAGAACACATATAAACGCTAACGGAACTCCGCCGATTAAGTTTCAGAAGTTGTTCAAATACATTGAAAGGTGGCTACACTGAGCCACAGCGCCAGAGATCGCGCTAGAAAATATTGTTCCGCCGCCTCCACTGGCAGTGATTATTGAGATGTCGTAGTGGGCAGTGCTTGGGGAGAGCTCGTGGTAGTCAGTGCTGAGATGTCGTAGTGAGGAGTGTTTGTTGAGATGAGCTAGTAGGCAGTGCTTGCTGAGATGTGATACTGAAAAGTTCTTGTTGAGATGTGATAGTAGCGAGTCGGTGTGGAGAGATTGTAATGTCTAGAGTGCTTTTCATCAATATAAATTAAGGTAACAAACTACTTTTCTTTTCTTTCTCATTATTTCAATGTCCTGAATAATGCGTCATTACAGGTTCAGTCAACAAAGCATCTGGCTTGTGTTCTTGTATTAGAGTGTAATTCTGGTTTTCTTGAGTAATTATGGTATTTCTATTTTCTTTAATTAATTCAGTATAAATGATATTTAAAATTTCTTGTGTTGTTGAAGAAGGACCGTGCCAGATGCGTACGTTGAGTCATACTTCCACACACAGAACAGTTACACTTGTGCTTTGGTTTCGTAGGTTTTATAGTTGCTGGGGACTTAATTAATTAATTGTGTTAATGAAAATTTCCATATCATTCTTTGTTGTTGTTCTATGCAGTCAGATTGCGTAATAATACTAGTCAGGGCCAACCGTTTACGAGACTTCGTAATCGGACAGACAGCTACTGAAGCAAAAAATTAAAATTATTTCATTTTTTTTTATATAGAAATAAGCCCCCATGCACGTGGCGACCGCTGCTTCGGATCGTCCCTTGGAATTCTTCTGATTGTAAAAATAGTAGACAGTAGTATTGTTGTAGTAATTTGTAGTTTAGTAATTGTAGTCTATTTTGCATGTGTAAGTGTGGTAATTGGCATTCTTGTAATGGTATTTTTTCAAAATTTATTTTTTTTTTGTTGTCTTGTCTACGGGTTTGACAATTTAGTGCAATTTTTTCAATTGTTCGATTAATCGTGTTTGAGGGAAACATTTCGTGTGAATGGTATTGTTGGAGATATAGTGTCATTGTGTGTAATTTTCATATAGTGACGAGTTTTGTACGTTTTGTAAATGATTACGCGATCGATAAAAAAGGCAAAAATGATGGATAGTGAGAATGACGAAATTGTTAACATGGCGAACTCGCCAACAGAGGAAAACAGTATCATGAATAATGAAGTTGAAAACAGTTTAATAAGTCGGGAAAATAGTCCGGAACCAATTCAAAACTTTTCACAATTAGAAAATTTTCAGAATTCGAGATTAACGACAGAATATTCTGGAACAGTATCGAACACAGATAGCTTTACAGCGATGACGAAGGAACCTGGTTTTGCGGGAAATGTTAGGGGCGAAAAGAATTTCGAACAAGTTAATATGGAGCAGTTGATGAGTGCAATATTAAATTTTCGATCTAAATTTAAAACAGATAGGAACAATTAAAACTGAGATGGGAACAATTAAAACTGAGATGGGAACAATGGAAACACGGTTAGACTCACAAATAGGAACAATTAAAACTGAGATGGGAACAATGGAAACACGGTTAGACTCACGAATAGGGACATGTTTCAAAAATATGAAAGATGAGTTAAAGAAAGAAATCAGAGAAGAAGTACAACCGATTTTGAATTCTCACAATAATAGATTAATTGCAGTAGAGATTAGACAAAGGGAACAGGATAGAGAACAGGAAGAAAGAGATCGCGTGATAGTACAGAAATTTTCAGAGTTAAATTTACAACGTGCACACGATAAGAAAGAAATATTTGAGAGAATCGAGGAATCAGTACCAAATGACAGAATAAATAACCTAACACAACAATATGAACAGTTAACTACCAAATGTGTCAACACTGAAAGCCGAGTCGCGACACTTACGGAAGACGTAGGTAAACAGAAAGAAAAAATAGGTGACTTATCGGAAAGAGTTGAGGAGATTTCAGATAAATTGACAAGTCTTAGTTTAAATGGGGATAGAGATTCAGATGATACAGCTCCATTACCATTTGCAGAAACCGAAGAGTACCAGAACATAAATAAGCATGTTGAAAATCAGGGAAAATTTAATGAACGTGTTAAAAGGGAAGTTGAGGCATTACGAAAGCAAGTCAAACAAATTGAAGGGAAAATTGTAGGAAACGACAGCAAAAGAAATTTGGAATCACAGATAGCAGAGGGGTTTGAAGAAAATAATTTGTTTCATTTACGGGATGCAACAAGAGAGCGCCAGGCGCGCGAACTTGACAATAATCGACATTCAAACTGGGACAGACGCGGTAGGTCTTTGTCGCCACGAGGCGAAAACTTTGACTATAAACACTTTTTGACTGTTCGGAAATTTAAGATCTTCCGCAATTCTAAGAATGACATACATCCATGTGCATGGTTAGATCAATTTATGTATGCACTCCCACCAAATTGGCCACTAAGTCACAAACTGGAATTTATGTGTGGATATTTAGAAAACGAACCGGCGACGCGGATGCGCGCACTCATTAGAGATTGTAATAATCTGAATGATTTTTATCATGCATTTCTATCGGCATATTGGTCCGAACACACACAAGACAGAGTCAAACATAGTCTGATTATGCAGCGTAATTTTAAACAGTCTTGAGTTCCGCACACCAGCAGAATACTTTGAAGACATGATTCGAAAGAATCAGTTCCTGTCCAACCCTTATAGCCCGACTGAATTAATTCGCATTTGTTTAACTAAGCTGCCACAATCCATACGACAAATTGCTTTAGCCGGAAGATGTAAAGACGACATTGAGACTTTTAAGACTTTGTTACAAGAACTTGAGTATGACAACGACGACGGGACTTCTTGTAACTTTTTCAGTAACAGTAATTACGATAGATTTTCAGAGAAAAGGGATAGTGATCGGAACGGGCGTTATATGGGTAATTTTGAGAATGACAGACGTAACAGACAGGACAATAGATACCAGCCTTATGACAATAACAGACGTTCTAACAGAAATTACACTGACAATTATAATAACGGTAATTCGTACCGGAATGATCAATCATACGGAAACAGTAATCGGTATCATCAAGACAGAAATTATCCATACAGTAATAGAAATTCTTACTACAGAAATAACCAGGGTAGTAGGTCTAACAATAATTTCAGAAGTGACAGTCGAAATTATACAAGAAGTAGTTATGCAGACAGACAGGAAAACAGAAATTTTAATAACAGACACAACCAAGAATTTGCATCTAACAGACAGGAAGGACCTAATTGGCATCCTCCGCGTGACAGAAATTCAGAGAGACAAGTGGAAATAGTAGAAATTGATCCGCGAAATGACGGGAATAATCAAAGACGTGACGCAAACAATCGACCATGACTTGCAGCTTCGGCTTCTGGCAGCAATATAGACGGTTCAGAAAGTAATGACACTACAACTTTACACTACGTACGCCTGGAAGATATGAGAGACATTTTGCTAGGCGAAAAGGAAAATAATGTAGACGCATTTTTACATCCTGTTATTGAAGTATGTGTGGGTAAGAATAAGTTCACTGCAGTTTTAGATTCTGGGAGCCCATTGAACGTCGTTAGTGAATCAGTTTTTCGTATATGTGAAAGAACTATTGCCTGTCCTGTGTTACCTATTTCTAAAACTACAATTCGAGGAGCGATTTCTGGAAAAGGTGTGGAAGTTAAACAACAGACCAACCTAAATTTCATTTGTCAAGGATACGAATTGTCTGCTAATTTTATTATTGTTCCATTACTCAGTACACAGATTATATTAGGTATGGAGTTTCTTAACACACATAAGGCAATTTTGAACTTTAAGGAAGGAAGTGTGAATTTGACTGTTGCCGGAATGCCGAAATGTTTGAAATTTTTCGAGTGTTTAGCAAGATCTGAATCAGATACAAAATGTTTAAGGTTTCTTACTTCTGATGTTTTCGTTGAGCATTATGACGACAGTGTGTTTATTCATGGCAATGACAATAGATACAGAGACGCGATGGAGGATATAATTAGTAGCGAAGAATTAATTAATTAAAAGGTTAAAAAAGCTGAAGTGCCAGATGACGTTGCAAGAGAAGAGCTGCACCATATTTTGACTTCACATGCTACAGTGTTTAGTCATCACACAGGAACTATACAAGGCTTACAATATTTATTTAAAGTAAAAGAACACACACCATTTCGCGGGAAAACGTACGCTATTCCTTTGGCTTACAGAGACAAGGTTAAGAATGAACTTCAATACATGTTAGATCAGGGCATTATTGAGCCAGCAGTCAGCCCTTATACCAGCCCATTACACGTTGTTCTTAAAAAGGATGGGTCAATTCGTTTGGTTCTGGATTCCAGACAGATAAATAATATTATTATTCCTGAAACTGACCGTCCACAAAATTTAGATGAACTTCTTCAACATTTCCATGGAATTAAAGTTTTATCCACGATTTATATGCGCGCAAGTTTTTGGCAAATAGAACTCCACCCTGATTGTAGAAAATATACTGCCTTTTTAGCCTTTGGTAACTGTTACCAGTTTCGGAAATTACCGTTTGGACTTACTGTATCTTCAGCAGCATTCATTCGTAGCTTAAATGAAATTTTACCTGTTTATCTTCGTGACAATATTACTTCATATGTTGACGATATTCTTATTGCTAAACGTTCTTGGAGTGAGCATAACAAAATTTTGGATTCATTATTACGTATTTTTGCACGAGTTGGCATGACAGTGAACTTGGAAAAATCTGAATTTGGTCGTTCTCAGGTGAAATTTCTCGGTCACCTTATTTCTACAGAAGGTATTCTCCCTGATCCAGAGAAACTAGACGCTATTCGTAATTATGCTGTTCCTACCACAAAACGTGATGTTCGTAGTTTCCTTGGTGTCTGTAATTTTCTTAGACGCTTTGTTAGATTGGACAATTTGGCCACACCTCGTTTATGTGAATTATCTGGAAAAAATTTTAATTTATATTGATGAAAAGCACTCTAGACATTACAATCTCTCCACACCGACTCGCTACTATCACATCTCAACAAGAACTTTTCAGTATCACATCTCAGCAAGCACTGCCTACTAGCTCATCTCAACAAACACTCCTCACTACGACATCTCAGCACTGACTACCACGAGCTCTCCCCAAGCACTGCCCACTACGACATCTCAATAATCACTGCCAGTGGAGGCGGCGGAACAATACTCTCTAGCGCGATCTCTGGCGCTGTGGCTCAGTGTAGCCACCTTTCATATGCCCTTCCTCCACGGGCTAGAATTTGATGGTATTTTTTCCAGCATTGGTGGTGAAAATACCACCAAATTAGTCCAAAAAATACAGACAAAAATAAAAGATAATATTAATGCGTAAATATCATATAACTAGATAAAATTTTGGCTTTGCACTGACCTTTCAATAACCTAATATATAAAATACAGTAAGCAATACAAATTCTTTCATACATGTGACTTTACATAATAGTTTACACAAGTATTATGTGGTTAAACAGTTCAATCAATAACGTCAGCAATGACGAATATGTGCAGGTAAGAGTCTCGTAACTTTTCACAAACAGTAATACACAAAAAATCAGTTTATACAAATATTCACATAAACGCTTAAATGATATTTAAAATTTCTTGTGTTGTTGAAGAAGAACCGTGCCAGATGCGTACGTTGAGTCATACTTCCACACGCAGAACAGTTACACTTGTGCTTTGGTTTCGTAGGTTTTATAGTTGCTGGGGACTTAATTAATTAATTGTGTTAATGAAAATTTCCATTTCATTCTTTGTTGTTGTTCTATGCAGTCAGATTGCGTAATAATACTAGTCAGGGCCAACCGTTTACGAGACTTCGTAATCGGACAGACAGCTACTGTAGCAAAAAATTAAAATTATTTCATTTTTTTTTTTTATATAGAAATAAGCCCCCATGCAACATTTCCTGAGAATTTTGATATGAGGGACGCTTGGCCTCCGGTGGCGCATTACGGAGAAGTAATGTATATTCAGTTTGTTATATTAATTACCTTAGTTGGTATGAAAATACCTCAACAGTAAAATGGCAACCATTAACAAGTACAGTACAAAACGGTTTGTAATGCGAAAACCCTCAGACGAAACCGCACAATAATGTCGTCGTGCGTTTAGTAAACACATCCATGAGGATCATGGTGAACCCGTTCGTGACTTACAACTAACTGCTTTATCTCTTACAGCCGACACAAGGTCAGACTTCTCGAACTGTGCTGTGCTGTGACGCCGGCCGAAGTGGCCGTGCGGTTAAAGGCGCTGCAGTCTGGAACCGCAAGACCGCTACGGTCGCAGGTTCGAATCCTGCCTCGGGCATGGATGTTTGTGATGTCCTTAGGTTAGTTAGGTTTAACTAGTTCTAAGTTATAGGGGGTCTAATGACCTCAGCAGTTGAGTCCCATAGTGCTCAGAGCCATTTGAACCATTTTTGTGCTGTGCTAAAGGCTTTATCTTTCTTACACGGTTCTTTCCTGGCCTGGCTGCTTACTAGATTTCAACTAGACTACATTTTTGATTGCTTTTTCTACGGATTATTGAGAGAGCCTGGAGCATAATTTGCGATGACCCATTGCAGACTGAAATTGTGGACTATCAAGTGACTAAAGTACACCGATGTTTTCTGTGTAACAAACTGTGTGTTACACTGTAGCGGGGGTTATACTAGCAATGCTGAAAAACGAAACCCAAGACAGAACCGAGTTATACTGAATGCAAGCTTGAGGGCGAAGTGTGAATTGGGCATTACAGTTATCAACAGCAACTACCGTGAGTGAGTGGGACAACTTTGTTTCCAAAAAACTTCCCGTCGACATTTGCACTGTTGTTCAAATATTTTCGGTGCAATGCAGATACAAAGACAAACGGTGGTAAGAAATCAAACCTAATTGAATTACTCTTTATCGAGCTGCCAGAGACCACAGGTACTTTACACCAGAATAGAAGATATTCTCCAACAGTCTTCGAAATTCTATCGGTGGAATTCGTGTGCACCCTATATGTTTACACACGGGAACGTGGTACAAGAAGACGGTCACGTGATCGTCATGTGGACTTCCTTCTAGCCGGGAACTGAATTCATCTGGATACCGGCAAGGCAGAAAGTAACAATCGAATGAATTTATATCTGGTGAACTGACTATTCGCTAACGCTCGCGGTACGTGAAATACACTGACGGACAAAAATCACGACACCAAAAATAATTAATGTAATAGAGTAATGAAATTTCGGGAATACTTTTCTCTTGGTAACGTATTTAAGGAAATAGCGTTTCAAGATAACAGATTAAAGTAATCGCGAGAAAAGCCATTGCAGATGTGAAATGCTGGAATATTAATAACTGTTGTAACCACCAGAATGTTGAATGCGTTTGTGTGATGGAGTTCCATGCCTGCTGGACTCGGTCGATCAATACATGCCTTAAACCACCACGCTGTCTAGATTCTCGGACGAAAGGAATTCTCGGGGAAACGACAAAGGTGCAAGTCACGCTGACGAGGCGTGCGAAACCACAAACCGGTTGTGCCTGTAACGATGACTCGACACTGCAGCTGCGATGTGCCTGTAACCTGCACTGCAGCTATGATGCGGCACATAAACTGCCAGCTCCATGTTTATAGATTGCAAAGTGTTTGCCCTCGTGCCTATGTACGAACCTTGAGAGTGGAGTTTCCACACTATACAAAATAATCTCTGTATAAGGAAAGTGTGGTCAGCATGCCGGTTACCGCCATTTTCTGCACATCGCCCTGTTACTCATAAATTGGCCGCTACAATATAGTCACTTCCATTAAAATAACGGGCTTAACTATCTCTTGTTTTACTAACGCGGAGGATTAGCTTCAAACTGAACGTGTCGAATATTCAGCAACAAAAATCTTAGCAAAACTTGTCGAAAAATATCTTTCGTGACAAGAACAAATGCAGTTTCGTGTTGTTGTCATTTATTAGCAGCAACAGCAATGGATAAGCAGTTCCTGCTAAGGTACCGAAACCAAGTAAGTAGTGTTCTCATACGTAGCTTTAAAACGGTTGTAACGCCGGAAATGCATATCCTCCTATTTCCATCTATTGTACTGTAAGTTTTTTCCTTATTTTGTTACCTGAATATATGACATTTCTGTGCCTTTATATATTGTAATTGTTTTACTATTTGTATATATATATATATATATATATATATATATATATATATATATATATATGCATTTATGTCGATGTATAATTGGTTTGTTTCGTAAATATTATTTGTATTTTTACGCTGGGTCTTGCCTAGGGAAAACTGCTATCGAACGATTACATCGATAGGTCGTGTGAAGAATCAAAGTGTGTAGGATCTTTGGTAGTGTTAACTCTGTCGCGTGGAGCGCGGGCGGAGGGGAGTCTGGCTGGAGTAGCGAGTGGAGCAGGTGTGTGGTGTGACGCTCCCGCGAGTTGCCGCGCTTTCGGGGTTTAGCAGCATGTAATTGCGCTCGACTTGCGATGATAGTTTCTGACATGGTGTCGCGGACTGGAAGCCTTAGCTGGCGCACATCAAGAGCCCGTTTCGTCTGGTGACCGTGTTGAGAAGAAGGCGCGCCAACATCCAGCTTCTGCAACAGCGACGGCCGACAATGAGTGACTGTCGCCACCTCCTCGATCGACGGCTTCAAACCTTCAATCAACTAACAAGGAAGACTAAAAGCACGTAAAGTTTCAGAACTGTATGGCAGACCTCAGCTTTTCAAATTGTTCCATTTGCCTCGCAAAATTACAGCAACTTAGCATGAACCTTTGTTGCTCATTGTCCCAATTGCATTACCAAGCAGGGTCCCTTCCTTTTCCGAAAAGAACCCGAGTGTCGTTGAAATTCAGACGCCAGCATTCAAGTACTATCATTGCATTTCATTACTTTAGTTTCAAAGTGCAGTTAAAGCATTCATAGCTGGCTACAATAGTTAGATTACACAAGCACAAATTAAGAGTGCGAGTTTTGTTAGCATATTTTAGCTTACCTGTGACTGCAGCTCAGCTTGGTACGTACTAAATTTTACTATTGTTAATCATTCAGAATCATTTAATTCAAGTTCAAAGTTAAATCTCTTGTTTCTAAATTGCGTAGAGTTAAGTTGCTTTAGAAATGATTGTTGAGGTAGTCCAAGACTAACCGTATTTTACTGGATTTCGATGTGCTTCAGAAAGAAAGCTCACTATTAACTTCAGTCACTAAATTAACTTTCGATTTTCCGGTTTTATTAATTCTTTTGCTAAATTAAGTCAGAGTGTAGCGAAATTTATTACTTCTGACAAACTTTCAGTTTTCACACTACACGTGTCAACCTTCAGTTGCCACGCTTCTAGTGCTAATTATATGTGTAATAACCTTTCTTTTTCAGTTACTATAGTAATTGTCCTTAGGACTGGCGACCGTGATTTCCCCCAAATCTCAAATATCTAATTACCGCTAGTTAATTGTTGACGTAACGGCCGCACATTTACTTTCTTTATTAACTTTACCCCTTTTCAAAATTAATTTCCACCAGTTTCATTTGCATTTTTCGTTTCATTTAGATGTAACCCTTTCCTCCCTCTTTAGCGACAAATTAACTTCGGTGACGATTGCTTTCCCAAATTTCCATTAGGTACACGCGGTTTAATTTTTCACTGTCATTAAGGTCGATAAGTGAGGGGGAGGTTACACGTGGCGACCTGGTGACAGGACAATCTTCAAATTTGAGGTTGTTCTGGACACGAATTTTGCATTGTGCAAATCTCGTAACAAAGTACTGGTTACGAAATGGTCGATACGTCAGCGAGAATATTAGTCTGAGGAATCCTAATTAGATTTGAGATTTGTTATTTATATTGAAAATTATTAAAATGAGTGAAGGCAACAATTACCAAAATTTGGTAGACTTGGGTACGGAACAATCGGTCGAACAGTGGGAAACGCGCACCGCGGTACCCATTGTTCAGGGGCAGGCGGCTAGCATGAAAGACGCGACCGCCGATACGCAACAAAGAGCAGAAATGGAATTCCAAACATTAGAAAATGTTTCGGAATCGGAAGTGAAAATCAAATCGGAATCCCTTGATGACGAATACGGGGGGACAATTAAAGAGGAAGCCGCTACGGAAGTAAAACCGGTAGTTTCCGGGAATTTAACTGATTTATTGAATGTTTTGATTAACGAAATCAAGGCTCAGTCTAGCAAGATAGAAACTCAATCGGCAGAAATTAAAGCTCAGGCTGCCAAGCAAGAAGCTCAGTCTCAAAAAATTGACAGGAAGCTAGACAATCAGAACAAAGCTATTAATGTTGTTAACAACAATGTTGGAGTTGTTAACACAAAAGTTGATAAAATCAAAGAAGATATTGTTGTGATTAATACCGAAATCGGTAATCTTAAACAGGAAATGATAGGCGTTCAGGCGGAAATTGCGAGCATAAATACGCGTTTTAATTCCGAAATTAGCAGAATCGAGAAAAGTGTAGGAGACGCAGTTGCTCCGATCATCGAGAATAAGGTGACGGAACAAATTCAATTAGTGAGAAAAGACGATCAACAGAAGGTGGAAACTTTAAAGGTTTTAGTATCCAAAGTAGATACCAAAGTGAGGAAGCAGGCTAATACCTGCGAAGAGAAAAAGAGGGAAGTGGAAACGCTTGCGACAACCACTTGCCAAGTGATTACGAGAGTGTCGGAATTAGAAAAGAAACTTGAAGAAAAACAGAGCTATGTGCCAATCTGTGCACATAGTTCGGAATTGTTGACGAAAGAGGAGCGGTTCGACCCCTTGAAAAAAGGCGGTATACACGCGACGGATTTCATTAAAAACTGTGAAAGAGTTTTACCCAGATCATGGACTAATGAGAAAAAAATTAATGCGGTTATTGATGTGTTGGCTGGTGATGCCAAGCGTTGGGGCTTAAACCTCAACATTACGAACCTGACCTTTGACGAGTTTAAAAATTTGTTTCTGGCTGAATACTGGTCAGAGCAAAAACAGCAAAGTGTCTGGCGCGAATTTGTCGTATCGAGGCCTTTCGATGCGAATTCGCGCGGCTCGATGAAGGAGTTTTGTGAGGGCTGGATCCGCAAGTTGGAATATTTGCGTGATCTCCGCACGGAAACCGAAATAGTTTGGGAACTCTACAAGAAGCTTCCAGATGATACAAAACGCTACGTAGGAAGCAATTACAGGACAATCAATGATTTCCTGGAAAGAGTTGAGGACGAGGACAATTGGCGCAATAATCGCGACAGTGGCAGAGGCCGTGGTAACAACAACGGGTACCACAGCAACGATAACCATGGGAATAATGCATACCGCAACCATGGCAGCAATAACAATAATGGTTCGGACCGTAATAACAATCGGTACAATGCAAATAATAACAGGAATGACGGAAACCAGTATCGTACTAACGTGATACGGGCTTCACAGAATAGTAATAACGCCAGAGGGTGTGATCAGCCGCCTCAGCAGCATCCGGGGACCGTATCTGCTGGGACGAGACAGGGAAACCATTAGCCGCGCCGGTGAGGGGCCGACCGGGCTTGGAGAAATTTTGGCGGCCCAGTAGCAGGAGAAAACCCAGGTGTCGTCGTTATGAAAATTCCGTGTGGAATAATCAACGGCGGGAGAGTGTGCCAGTGTTAAGAGAAAGGAGTGCGCCCACAAGTAGTAGATCAGCTGTAGACACGGCGGTAGGAAGTACATTCACTGTCAGTGAGAACAATTTAAGTAGTGTTCCGGAAATCGATTATAAAGTGGCAGCTGTAATACCCACAGCGAAACTGGAGATTGAGTTTAAGAATGATTCGCAAGTGTTGAGAGAAGATCAGATGTCGGATAAAACGTCCGTCATCGAGCGAGGGGATGCAGAGAGGGATGAGGTCTGGTTAAGGCAGTTCGGTCGCTTATACGACGAACTAAGAGATTATAGGGGCCTGTATGGGAGAAGTGTTTATGGGGAGCGCGGGCAGGATTTGCCGCGTTTCGTCCCACAGGAAGATAGTATTTGTGAAGTGATAGAAAGTTCTGGCCCTAACCGGCAGACTTTACCGAAAGTCGTAGTGGTAGAAGTAGCCGACCCATCCGACGCAAGCCTCCAGTTTAAACATTGCGGGAGTATTAAGGAGAAAGATTACGAAAATTTTAGTGATAGCCGGACACGATTGGTAGAAAAGCACGTAGATTACAGCGTGTATGAGGTTAGAGCTGACATTATACGGTCAGAAGATAACAGTGTGGGTTGCGCAGATCTAGAGGAAGTAATTGCAGATACTACTGGGCACATTTCTCCAGGTAGATTGGCAGATGAGATCAATCTGATTAAAGAGGAATCAACGAAGGTGACAATTAGTGAATTGATAGCAAAGCAACACTCACTAGTTGACGAGTTACAGGATAAGGTTTCGGTATTGGAGGCGAAGCTACAGACTAAGCCTCAGGACAAACGTGTTGAAATTAAAACTGTATGTGAACAGAGACTGAAAAAGCCGCCAGATAAACCGGATTTAGGATCAAAGCCGGATGGTTTTTTCTGGAATGACCTGGATATAGACGAGGATTTACTGTGGGAAAATAAAGAAACAGTCGAGGACAAGTGTAGACAGATAGTAGTGTCTGTTAATATGCACGACCTACAACTAAACGTGTTGATTGACACTGGTGCAGAATTGAGTGCTGTATCTGGGAAAATATTTGAGTTACTGAAAGACAGACCTGGCATCGTAGTTATGCCAGTAGCAGGAGTGAAAATTATCGGTGCAACTGGGAAGGCCAGTAAACCGGTCACAAAACAGATTTTTATCCACTTCGAGATATGTGGGGCACGATTTGAACAAGAGTTTGTCGTCGTGCCAGATTTAACTACGGAAGTAATTATCGGGTTAGATTGGCTATTAAAGTACCGTGCAGTGATTAATTGCGAAAGCAAAACTTTGACATGTATGTCACTAGATAAAACAATGGTAGTTGGTTTTGACGAGGCAGGAGACGGTGTGCATAGGCAATACAAGCCTATACACATTGTTAACTGGCCGGATAACATTGACGTAGGAATGAGTTTGAACTGCCGTAACGTGAGGAATTTCGGCATTGACAAAAGTGTAGAAAGTGAATTGGAAGAGATAATCAAATTCCCTCCACGGATTGACATTAGTATTGGTGTGAAAAAAGATCGTTTGCGGGAAGTAATGAAGCTAAAAGCTGATGCTCGCATACGTCGTCATGACGCTAAAGCGCGTTTTGCTAAGTTTGCAATCGGAGACTTAGTGCTTGTAAAAGCTCATGAGAAATCGAGCGAGATAGACAATGAAATCTCTAAATTTAAGTTTGTTTATAATGGACCATATAAAGTCATTGGTATACCTCACACAAATGCTTATTGCTTAGAGTATCCAAGCTCTGGAAAACGATTAGGTATACGGAATATTGTAGACTTGAAATTGTACCAACCTAGGATTGATTAATACCACAGAATGGGTAATTTGTACAGTATGTAATATAGAGTGTAAGATTTAAGGATGTGCCATGTTGCGATGCTTTTGCCTGACCCAGAGGTCATTAAAGAACTTGTAATTAACAAGTAATTAATTTTTGATTAGACGTTTTAACCAATTGAAAAATCCAAGCTGCTAGTTTAAGTTTTCAGCTGAGTCACAGTAGATTAAGGAATGTAAATATGCTTTTGTAACTAGCTGTCAGATTTCATGAATGCATGAATGTGTGTTTTACTAGTCATTGCCGATGTACTTAGACGCTGTTTTAAGTTTCAGGCTAGTACATGCGTGTGATGATGGACAGTGTTGAGTTATCCACTGTGATAGTATTAAGGGACTCCTTGAGATTACTCGGGAGTGAGTTTTCCTAAAGAATTCAGTGAAACGGACGTTCTGGAAATGCCGCTACACAGACGAGTGAGATCAAGCGTGCCGCACAGGCGGGCGCAACAATACTGGCAAGGTGGAGCCGCTGTCGGCTCTTGGGTCGCTGTCGGCTCTTGTGCCGCTGTCGGCATTCTTTGTACTTGCGAGTACGGAAGGCAGCTGATGTGAAAGAATTCTGCTGTCAATATTTATGTTTTTGTCGATCTACTGTATATTATTTTCTTGTTTAGCGTTAAGTGGACTCTCATGACGAGATAATAATTATGAAAAGGTTATATAAAATGTGTATTCTATGTAATTAATAATTAATTTGCGTATTTTGATCTACCTGTTTTTATGACCATGTACTCTAATTAATTTTGCAAATAGTATTCCATTTATTATAGTATTACGAATTTTAATGATTTTGGAATAGCTAAACCATTTTCTATGCTTTCTATGAATTTTAATATGTTGTCAACCTGTTTTATTTTGTGCAAGATGACAGAGTGGAATAAGATTAGGACTGTCTCCACTCAATTTTTATGGTCTAAAAAATTGATTTATGCTTAATTAGACGAATGCTAAATTTTGATGATGTTTTGAGCATATGCATTTCCGCTGTTTATTTTTTGGGACATTTTCTGAGTCTGTTTAGGTTACACGAACATCCTCAGACAATGTGGGGCACGTGTAACGCCGGAAATGCATATCCTCCTATTTCCATCTATTGTACTGTAAGTTTTTTCCTTATTTTGTTACCTGAATATATGACATTTCTGTGCCTTTATATATTGTAATTGTTTTACTATTTGTATATATATATATATATATATATATATATATATATATATATATATATATATGCATTTATGTCGATGTATAATTGGTTTGTTTCGTAAATATTATTTGTATTTTTACGCTGGGTCTTGCCTAGGGAAAACTGCTATCGAACGATTACATCGATAGGTCGTGTGAAGAATCAAAGTGTGTAGGATCTTTGGTAGTGTTAACTCTGCCGCGTGGAGCGCGGGCAGGGCAGTTGGAGTCTGGCTGGAGTAGCGAGTGGAGCAGGTGTGTGGTGTGACGCTCCCGCGAGTTGCCGCGCTTTCGGGGTTTAGCAGCATGTAATTGCGCTCGACTTGCGATGATAGTTTCTGACATGGTGTCGCGGACTGGAAGCCTTAGCTGGCGCACATCAAGAGCCCGTTTCGTCTGGTGACCGTGTTGAGAAGAAGGCGCGCCAACATCCAGCTTCTGCAACAGCGACGGCCGACAATGAGTGACTGTCGCCACCTCCTCGATCGACGGCTTCAAACCTTCAATCAACTAACAAGGAAGACTAAAAGCACGTAAAGTTTCAGAACTGTATGGCAGACCTCAGCTTTTCAAATTGTTCCATTTGCCTCGCAAAATTACAGCAACTTAGCATGAACCTTTGTTGCTCATTGTCCCAATTGCATTACCAAGCAGGGTCCCTTCCTTTTCCGAAAAGAACCCGAGTGTCGTTGAAATTCAGACGCCAGCATTCAAGTACTATCATTGCATTTCATTACTTTAGTTTCAAAGTGCAGTTAAAGCATTCATAGCTGGCTACAATAGTTAGATTACACAAGCACAAATTAAGAGTGCGAGTTTTGTTAGCATATTTTAGCTTACCTGTGACTGCAGCTCAGCTTGGTACGTACTAAATTTTACTATTGTTAATTATTCAGAATCATTTAATTCAAGTTCAAAGTTAAATCTCTTGTTTCTAAATTGCGTAGAGTCAAGTTGCTTTAGAAATGATTGTTGAGGTAGTCCAAGACTAACCGTATTTTACTGGATTTCGATGTGCTTCAGAAAGAAAGCTCACTATTAACTTCAGTCACTAAATTAACTTTCGATTTTCCGGTTTTATTAATTCTTTTGCTAAATTAAGTCAGTGTGTAGCGAAATTTATTACTTCTGACAAACTTTCAGTTTTCACACTACACGTGTCAACCTTCAGTTGCCACGCTTCTAGTGCTAATTATATGTGTAATAACCTTTCTTTTTCAGTTACTATAGTGATTGTCCTTAGGACTGGCGACTGTGATTTCCCCCAAATCTCAAATATCTAATTACCGCTAGTTAATTGTTAACGTAACGGCCGCACATTTACTTTCTTTATTAACTTTACCCCTTTTCAAAATTAATTTCCACCAGTTTCATTTGCATTTTTCCTTTCATTTAGATGTAACCCTTTCCTCCCTCTTTACCGACAGATTAACTTCGGTGACGATTGCTTTCCCAAATTTCCCATTAGATACACGCGGTTTAATTTTTCACTGTCATTAAGGTCGATAAGTGAGGGGGAGGTTACACGGTCATCTCGAATCCTCATCAGTTGAAAAAGGTAATCAATATTAGGTCCGAAAACTTCGTTTTTACAAGGGAAGGACAAAATTACAAGACAAACATCAGAATTCAGGATCAGTTTTCGTTCAAAAAATTGAAAAGAAATTACCTAAACAAAACATATACTAACTCTCATTAACAAACAATCTCTCCAGCATATTAAAATTGTTTCACATGCAGGGTTTCTTATTCATAAGCTCGCATTTTTTTTTTATCGTGTCAGAATCAATGTATCTTATATACTACGGATGCAGGAAAAATTGTTTCATTTTTGTCGAGGAATTTTTACTGAAGCGAAGTATGTGTAACACACAAACTCCTCAGGGATAATGAGCCTGAAATTAACTGTATCATCCGTGCAAATTTATCACCCAAGCATGAAGAACACACAGAATTCTTGTTTGATAAATAACAGCCCTCACGTGCATGCCTCGACTATACTTTGATTATCATAACAAGAAACGAGATGTAAAAAAACATTAACACCATGATTGGTCAGCAGTCGTAGATTAGATTGCAATAGGTTAGATTCAGTTTTCGCTCCATAGACCCAAAAAATGAGATGATTCTCGTGGGTGTGGAACATGTCAGGAAGTATAATATAAAACATTTGAATATACAGGGTGGTCCATTGATAGTGACCGGGCCAAAAATCTCACGAAATAAGCATTAAACGAAAAAACTACAAAGAACGAAACTCGTCTAGCTTGAAGGGGGAAACCAGATGGCGCTATGGTTGGCCCGCTAGATGGCGCTGCCATAGGTCACAAGGATATCAACTGCGTTTTTTTTAAATAGGAACCCCCTTTTTTATCACATATTCGTGTAGTACGTAAAGAAATATGAATGTTTTAGTTGGACCACTTTTTTCTCTCTGTGACAGGTGGCGCTGCAATAGTCACAAACGTATAAGTACGTGGTATCACGTAACATTCCGCCAGTGCGGACGGTATTTGATTCGTGATACATTACCCGTGTTAAAATGGACCGTTTACCAATTGCGGAAAAGGTCGATATCGTGTTGATGTATGGCTATTGTGATCAAAATGCCCAACGGGCGTGTGCTGTGTATGCTGCTCGGTATCCTGACGACATCATCCAAGCGTCCGGACCGTTCGCCGGATAGTTACGTTATTTAAGGAAACAGGAAGTGTTCAGCCACGTGTGAAACGTCAACCACGACCTGCAACAAATGATGATGCCCAAGTAGGTGTTTTAGCTGCTGTCGCGCCTAATCCGCACATCAGTAGCAGACAAATTGCGCGAGAATCGGGAATCTCAAAAACGTCGGTGTTGAGAATGCTACATCAACATCGATTGCACCCGTACCATATTTCTATGCACCAGGAATTGCAGGGCGACGACTTTGAACGTCGTGTACAGTTCTGCCACTGGGCACAAGAGAAATTACGGGACGATGACAGATTTTTTGCACGCGTTCTATTTAGCGACGAAGCGTAAATGGTGCAATGTATGCTGATTTCCTACGTGATGTTACTACAAGATGTTTCACTGCATGACAGAATGGCAATGTACTTCCAACATGATGGATGTCCGGCACATAGTTCGCGTGCGGTTGAAACGGAATTGAATAGCATATTTCATGACAGGTGGCTTGGTCGTCGAAGCACGTTCACCTGATCTAACGTCCCCGGATTTCTTTTTGTGGGGAAAGTTGAAGGAAGGATATTTGCTGTAGTGATCCACCGACATCCCCTAATAACATGCGTCAGCGCATTGTTAATGCATGTGCGAACATTACAGAAGGCGAACTACTCGCTGTTGAGAAGAATGTCGTTACACGTACTGCCAAATGCATTGAGGGGACATCATTTTGAGCATTTATTGCATTAATGTGCTATTTACAGGTAATCACGCTGTAACAGCATGCGTTCTCAGAAATGATAAGTTGACAAACGAACATGTATCACATTGGAACAACCGAAATAAAATGTTCAAACGTACCTATGTTAATTTAAAAAACCTATCAGATCTGTTACCAACTGTTCGTCTAAAATTGTGAGCCATATGTTGTGACTATTACAGCGCCATCTATCACAAAGCGAAAAAAGTGGTCCAACTAAAACATTCATATTTCTTTACGTACTACACGAATATGTAATAAAAAATGGGGGTTCCTATTTTTAAAAAAACGCAGTTGATATCCGTTTGACCTATGGCAGCGCCATCTAGCGGGCCAACCATAGCGCCAAGTTTCGTTCTTTGTAGTTTTATCGTTTGACGTTTATTTCGTGAGATAATGGACCACCCTGTATATACTGGTGGTGTTACTCACGTGTAAGTAAGTTCAACTTTGAGTATGAGATATCTTGTTACTATGTCACTGTAAGTGAAACTTCATGGTATTGTAATGTATTAACAGCCATCAATGTTTTTCTTAATATTATTTTAGCTACGTAGCTTTTATTTCAAAAACCATGTACAGTTGCAATATCTGTACATGCTACTCGTGCTCCAATTGTCGTGCTGTTCATTCGTACTATGAAAATGGCTGACCCTGCTCTCCGTTAAAAAAATAGCGAGAAACAAGTTGTTGGGTTGGGTTGTTTTGGGGAAAAAGACCAAACTGCGAGGTCATCGGTATCATCGGATTAGGGAAGGACGGGGAAGGAAGTCGGTCGTGCCCTTTCAAAGGAACCATCCCGGCATTTTCCTGGAGCGATTTAGGGAAATCACGGAAAACCTAAATCAGGATGGCCGGGTGCGGGATTGAACCGTCGTCTTCCCGAATGCGAGTCCAGTGTGCTAACCACTGCGCCACCTCGCTCGGTAAACACGTTTTCCTTAATGTTTTTCACAAGATTACAGAGAAAATCGGCTTTGAAGTTTCTTGAGAAACAGTATTTACTAAATATAAGGCATTGTTTGCAATGCAATGCGCGGCGCAATCGGTAGCGTAGACTAGTAATTTCAGAATCAACTATTCTGTGAACTATTAGTTTGAATCTCGTTATGGCCTTTTTTCCCTTTCAGTTTGCCTCACTGTGGCCTTCCTTTCTTTCTGTTTGAATACTTACATAATTTAAATATGAAATTCATTAAATACGTACGAATTAACACGTACTTAATCAAAAGTTTTATGAAAAATACGTGTCTTCTTCTTACGAGATACGTATCACACTCAGAATTCCAGTTTTCATTAGCAAGATAAATTCTTAACTGTCCATATTTTATAGAATTGTGTTAAAGATTGTTTAAGTTAAAAAACATTACACGTCTAAATTTTTGGGGCAAAAATGAAATATCAAATACCCTTCATTTGGATATGTCCATTATTTTACGTCACACATGTGGTCTCACACGAGCCAGGGTGATAAGTCGTAGAAATATGGAAAACAATTTTCTTGGCATGGGGCACACGGTCAAATGTTGCATTTTTACAGTTGTTGTCGTACCACTGCAGTCTGAACCCAATAGAACTGATTTGAAGTCAAGTTATGGGATTTGTCGCGAGAAATAACAAGACATTTAAGCTGCCAGGCGTACTGGAATTAATGCACGAAGCTTTGTCACATGTCACTGCTGAACGCCGGCGAAATGAAGAACGGCACCTCGTAAAAGAAAAGGAGAAACGATTTTTTTGGGTGGCCTCGGGGAGGCTATTGTTGATCGCTACGTGATCAACGTAACAGATGACAGTTCCAGTACTGAAATGTATTCCTGGAAGTCGGATATGGAAGGAATTCAAACAATAACAAAGGGCTGGCTGTAATACCTTCTGCGGCATCCATATTTAATCATATGGTGAAATCCTTATATGCTTTTAAGTCACATGTAGCACTCGCAGATAAATTACCCTGTATTTAAGTTAGGAATTTTCATGACTCTTGTTTTTAATTACTGTACCATGTTAGCTAAAATCGACAGCATGTTAGGTTTGCGCCTAGTCACATAAGAAGAGTATATTGCCGAATTTTGTCATATGTTACTTCATTCTGTTTAAAAAGTAAATGTCATTTGAAGCTACATTGTTTCACTGCTCGTCTCTTTTTACGTATTTTTTTACTGCAACTGTTCACATCACTGCAGGTTAGATGGACCATTTGGTTAATCAGCGCTGTCCAAGATCAATGCGCCGGTAAAACCGTTGCCCTATATCATCGCTTAGTCGATGTGTGCGTAATGAACAACGTAAAACGTTTCCTTACTATCGTACTCGAATGTGCTCGTGACAGCTTGGCTTCCGCTCCAAGTGAAGGGAAATTCGATGAGGTTCCCTCAAACGCGGAATAATCCAGAGTACAATGTTCACAACACGTTTATTTTTATGATGAACGCAGTATACAGTGTAATTTATACGTAACTCATGTACCGATAATCGTATTTAGATTTTCAAAAATGGTTCAAATGGCTCAGAGCACTATGGGACGTAACATCTATGGTCATCAGTCCCCTAGAACTTAGAACTACTTAAACCTAACTAACCTAAGGACAGCACACAACACCCAGCCATCACGAGGCAGAGAAAATCCCTGACCCCGCCGGGAATCGAACCCGGGAACCCGGGCGTGGGAAGCGAGAACGCTACCGCACGACCACGAGATGCGGGCATTTAGATTTTGACCTTTATGTAAACGCATGTAACAAACTCGGTTTATCACACAAATTGTAGACTGCCTAATATTTGCATTTGAAACCGTTCAGTCCAGCGTAGAAACAGTTGTAAAAACCGAGCATAAGAAAAGGTACTACTCCAATTATAATAGCATGTGTTTCATGGTTTCCTTATCTTCTTTTATTTCTTGCTTTGTTGTAAAGATACAGTAAGCTCAAGTAAACGAACGAGAGAAGCGTGCACAGTCTTCAAGAATTTAAAATCAACTAGAAAACGAAATGAAACAATAATCAGTTATGTTGCTCAGTCCGAAGCCTGGTTCCGTGCAGCTCTTCAAGCTAGTCCAAGCCTCTTTATCTCTACTTAACTACTGCAAGCTTTTCACAGTAGCCAGGCCTTGGTGTCCTACAGTTTTTACTCCTCTCACACTTTCCTCCATCAGCAGATTGACGATTCCTTGATGCATCATAGTGAGTCACATTAATGGATACCTTATTTAAGTTAAGATGTGCGTAATTTTCGCTTCTCCCCAATACTATCCTGTGTCTCATTAGTTATCCGAACTCCGCATCGAATCTATAACATTGTTCTGTAGTACCATATTTCAAAAAGTTCCATTCTCTTCCTCTCTGTGATCTTTATTTCCATGCTTCTCCCCCCCCCCCCAAAAAAAAAAAGGCGTTACCTTCATAAAAGATTTTCAACCACTTCATTTTAGACTAGCAACATGCCCCCGCTTCTCATGGGCATCACTAAGTATTTGCGATCGGACGAAATCTCTGGTATAGCCATAATACTACCTCTACAAAGCCTTCTTTGTGAATCAGCATGTATGTTAGTAAAAACAATATAGAAACCTTTACAGTAGTTCCTGAGGTTAGCCTTCACTTATCGAAGAAAAACGCGGTGGGAGTCTTTAATTTAAAATATGTATGTATGTTAACTTCCTCATTTTCAGAAATGCTTTTCTTGCTGTTGAATGCCTACATTTCATGGTCTCTGTATTTCGGCCATCACCAGTTATTTTACTGCCAGATAGCAACCTTCAGGTACTACCTTCAGCATCGCATTTTCTAATCTAATTTTCTTCACCTGATTTAGCTCCACTACATTGCATTACCCTAGTTTTACATCTGTTGATGTTCACCCTGTAACAGCTTTTCAATGCATTATCAATTTCTTTCATGTGCTCGTCCAAGTCTTTTGCCGTTTCTGATAGATTCACGATATCTTCGGCAAACATGAAAGTTTATAATTCCTTTCCCTCAACTTTTATGCCATTTCCAATTTTGTTTCATTTACTGCTTGGTCAACGTACAGATTGAATAACATCGGGGATAGACTACAACCCCATCTCATGTCCTTCTCAACTACTGTTTCCTTTTCGTATCCTTAGACTCTTAAATCTTCAGTTTGATTTCTGTATGAGTTGTGGATAACTTGTCCCTCTTTAGATACTTCTGCCATCTTCAGAATTTCGGAGTGTGTGTTCAACATACCACTGCCAAAAGCCTTCTCTAAATCTACAAATGCCATTAACGTAAGTTTGTTTTTCTTGAACCGATCTTCTAGAATAAGTCGTAGGGTCATTACAGCCTCGCGTATTCATACTTTTATCTGGAACGCATACTGAGTTTGCCCGAAGTCTGCTTCCACCAGATGTATTAGTTCAGTTAAATGTCACGATTTCTTGGGTGTTTCAAACAGATTCAGACAAATAAAAGGATAGATATGTAAAAGAGTTTGATGTTACGTAACAACGCAAGAACTTTTGTCATGCAATTGACCAAGTTAAAAGTACTGTAGCTGTTTGTTACATGATATATTCGTTGGCGAGATCTAAATCTTAAGATGATTTACATTAACGCGTAACAAATGTTCTTGTTGCATCCGTCCGTAACGCGTAACAAATGTTCTTGTTGCATCCGTCGATATACCAAGACTCCTGTAAAATTTCCCTCCCTTTTCCCCTGGGAAAATACAGCGGATAGGAATGCATAGTGAAATTACACTGCCTGACAAGAAGTTGAAGCACCCAGAATACATAGTCTGATGTCAATGTCGATTCACACACATACACATAGACACCATCGTCGTATATATAAATGATTAGAACTGCAATTTCCTGTGACAGATAGAACAGCCACCATAGTTCATTAATGTTATTCATGTTAAGTGATGTTATCAGTCCTAATATGATACGAGGGTTGTCCAGGAAGTAAGTTCCGATCGGTCGCGAAATGGAAGCCACAGTGAAAACTAGAAACGTTTTATTTGCAACAGTTAGGTACACCTTCCACTTGCTTCTCTACATAGTCGCCGCTCCAACTTCGAGTTTTGTCGTAGCATTGTATCAACTTTCCAATATCCTCGTCACAGAAAGCAGCCGCCTGTGCTTTCGGCCAGTTATCTGCACTGGTCTGCAGCTCTTTGTCTGTTGAAAAACTTTGTCTCCATAGCCAGAGGTTCTTTTGAACAGAGATGAGACTCAGGGGGAGCCAATTACGGACTGTATTGTGGGTGATCAAACACTTCTCATCGGAAACGCTGCAGGAGCGTCTTCATTGCCCCTGCAATGTGCGGTCGAGAATTGGCATGAAGAAGGAACTGCTCGACAGTTGTGTTACGTGGGCTGCATGACACAGGCGAAATCTCTAACCAGGCCCTCACACTTGGCGGCAGACGCTCTTCCCGACGCATCTTTAACGTGCTGACTGTTCACTCAAAACAAAAGTGTGGTGTCACCGCTAGACACCACACTGGCTAGGTGGTAACTTAAATCGGCCGCGGTCCTGTAGTACATGTCGGACCCGCGTGTCGCCACTGTGTAATCGCAATCCTAGCGCCACCACATGGCAGGTCGCAAGACACGGACATGACCTCGCCCCAGTTGTACGGACGACATAGCTTGCGACCAGACCTACCAAGTCTTCCTCTCATTTGCCGAGAGACTGATAGAATAGCCTTCAGCTTATTCCATAGCTACTACCTAGCAAGGCGCCATTTGTATCAGTGCTTATAGCTTACTACTATTCAAGAGATGTATTCCAACAAGAGAATAAAGTTAAGTATATTATTCCCGCTACGTACTTTTCTTCTTATTCATTAATAAGTCTCATGTTCCAGTACTTCACGCCCGTCTGCGTTAGTTTAGCGTGCACTTTCAGCCACTTCGATCTACAAGGTGTTGGCCCAGCTGCCGACACATCACATGGCGACGAGAGAAAGTGTTTTTTCTGCTTTGGACTGATTTGTTCTTTTTCCCTTTTTGTGCTCTGATTTGCTTGTGTCATGGCTTCGCCGCAATCTCCAGAGGTACTGTCCGAATTTTTTCGCTTGCAGAATCAGCAGACGCAGGCGTTATTGGAAGCCCTAGGACAGCTCGTCCAGGGTCAACGTGCGCTGCAAACCGATGCGGCAGCCGCCGCTTCATCGCTACCGCAGCCACACACCGCTGTCGCACCGCCATTTAGGCCCTTTGAGGCCACGTGCGAAACCTGGACTGAGTGGGCCAGCCAGTTCCAGTTTCATCTCGCAGCATACAGAATTCAAGGTAAAGAGCGGCAGCCGTTTTTGCTTTCTTGTGTCGGTGTGTCTACCTACCGTGTGATAGTGAAATTGTTTCCCCGACGCGACGTAGCAACTCTGACCTACGAGGAAATTTTGTCGGCTTTAGATGCCTATTTCAAAGAAACAGTAAATGTAGTTGCAAAACGGTATACGTTCTTTCGTACAAAACGTACGGCCGGTCAGACTAATAGGGAGTGGGTTGCAACTTTGCAAGGCCTTACTAGAGACTGCGCGTTTGCCTGTGAATGTGGCCTCCCATATTCCGATACAATGGTGCGTGATGCAATAGCACAGAACGTTTCTGATGTTCGCATACGGGAACAGATTTTGAAACTCGTAAATCCCTCCCTTCAACAAGTGATAGACATATTGGATAGGCAAGACACACTTGACTTTGCTCAGGACTCATTTGAAACTTCGCCAGCAGTGTGTTATATTAATCAGCCCGCCGGGCCCGCTGCACGGGACGCTAAGCGGCCCTCGCGCCCGTCGCAGCCTCGCTCGCAAACACGTGCGCCGCGTAAGCAAGCAACTGCAGTGAAATCATGCCCGCGGTGTGCAACTAGACATTCGCGTGAAAATTGCCCGTCACGCCAAGCTATTTGCTTTTACTGTCAAAAGAAGGGACATGTTCAAAGTGTTTGCCAGAAAAAGCTTAGATCAGACAATCGCAATAATTCCAGGCCTTTTGCTTCGCGCCGGAATCGCACCCAGGACAATCAGGCTCGTGGACCTTCGCCCATGGACATTAATGTAGTTCATTCCCACCCGTCCGGTGACACTTTAGCTAACAGTGACTGTGTTCGTCCCACCCAAAGTGTGTGTCGACGTCGCAGGAAATCCCGTAAAGTCGCAAGTGCTTCTGTACCTGTATCAGTTCAAATTGCACGTGACAGTCGCTCTTGTCGTCAGCAGGACAATAAACTTTTTGTGGACTTAGACTTTGACGGCGATACCGGAGCTGCAGTTTCATTGCTTAATCACGACACGTACAAACAACTGGGCCAACCGCCATTGCGTGCCGCAAATGTTAAGTTACATAGTTACTCAGGACAGCAGATCCCTGTGTTAGGACAGTGCAGCCTTCTTGCAACATACAAGGGACAAACAAAACTTGTATCATTTTACGAAAAAAATGGCTCTGAGCACTATGGGACTCAACTGCTGAGGTCATTAGTCCCCTAGAACTTAGAACTAGTTAAACCTAACTAACCTAAGGACATCACAAACATCCATGCCCTAGGCAGGATTCGAACCTGCGACCGTAGCGGTCTTGCGGTTCCAGACTGCAGCGCCTTTAACCGCACGGCCACTTCGGCCGGCTGTATCATTTTACGTTCTTCGTTCTTCTAGTGCAGTGAACTTGTTTGGTTTAGATTTGTTTCAATTGTTTAATTTGTCTATAGTAAATCAGGTCCTATCAGTGAATCAGACTGTGCCTTCCGCCAGTGTTTCTAGTCTTTGTGAAGAATTTGCAGACATTTTTGCACCGGGCCTTGGTTGCGCTAAGAACTATGCTGCACATTTGGAATTGAAAGACAACGCGCAACCGACATTTTTCAGAGCGCGCAATGTTCCCCACGCATTGCGTGATGAGGTCGCAAGAACATTGCACGAATTAGAATCTCAAGGTGTAATTGAACGTGTGCAGGCTTCTCTCTGGGCCTCACCCTTAGTAATTTTGCCAAAACCTTCCGGAAAACTGAGACTTTGTGTGGACTTCAAGGCCACTGTGAATCCACAACTTGTGACTGCTACTTTTCCTTTGCCCCGCCCGGAAGATCTTTTTGACAAACTGTGCCCGGGAAAATATTTTTCCAAATTGGACCTCGCAGATGCGTACTTGCAGATACCTGTGGACGAAGAATCCCAGCGCGTCTTGGTGGTAAACACGCATCTTGGCTTGTATCGCTTCAAAAGACTGCCATTCGGGTGTGCATCCGCCCCTGCTTTGTTTCAGCAATATTTACAAACTGTGTGTGCGTCGGTCCCTACTGCTGCGAACTATCTGGACGATATTGTGATCTCAGGAAAGACAGAAGCCGAACTTTTGCAAAATCTCCGAACATTATTTCAGGTATTGCGTCAGAATGGTCTTCGCTTGAGAAAGGACAAATGTGTGTTCTTTGCTCGGGACTTACCCTACCTGGGGCATGTCATAAATGCCCAAGGTATACATCCGAGTCCAGAGCACCTCCGTGCCATACAGGACTTACCTGCTCCGCAAGATTTGAAACAGCTACAGAGTGTGTTGGGTAAAATAAATTATTATCATAAATTTTTGCGCAATGCTTCTTCCATTTCAGCTCCGCTTCATCGCTTACGCCGTAAAGGTGTTCCGTTCGTCTGGACGACGGAATGCGAACGCGCCTTTCGCCAGTTGAAATCGGCGTTACTTTCAAATACTTGCCTTACGCCATTCGATCCCCGAAAACCCCTTTTGTTGATGGTAGATGCATCGGATTTCGGGATCGGTGCTGTGCTTGCGCACAAGGATGGCTCGCATGATCGCCCTATTGCCTTTGCGTCCAAATTGCTCTCCTCTGCGCCAAGAAATTCTTCACAAATAGAGAAAGAAGCTTTAGCTCTCGCGTTTGGTATTACCAAGTTCCATGACTTCTTGTATGGTCGTCACTTTACCATCATCACAGACCACAAACCGTTGACATCGCTTTTTCATCCGCACAAGCCTGTACCTCCACGTACAGCGCAGAAATTCATTCGCTGGTCACTTTTTCTCTCGCAGTACCGCTACGATATTTTGTATCGGTCCACTGCTAAGCACGGAAGCGCTGATGCGTTGTCCCGTTTGCCTGTTGCTGAGGATAAAGCATTCGATTCTTCCGAACTTGCTTGCATGTTCATTGATTCGGAAGCCGATGACGTGGTCGCATCGTTTCCGATTGATTTTCGTCGTGTAGCTACAGCCACAGCTGCTGACCCTGTCCTTGCTACTGTTTTGCGTTTTGTTGCTACGCAATGGCCCTTGTCAAAGTCACGGATCGAGGATCCTTTGGTTCGCCGTTTTTTTGCTCACAAGGAGAGACTTTTTGTACGACGTGGTGTTTTGTTGTTGCGTTCCGATAATGATCAGTCCAGAGTCGTGGTCCCACGTTCGTTGCAGTCCTCTGTCTTAAAGCTTCTTCACCAAGGACATTGGGGTATAGTGCGTACGAAACAACTTGCTCGTCAGCACTGTACTTGGTTCGGAATCGATGCTGCGATTACGAATAGGTGCTCCTCTTGCGTGGCGTGTGCCGAACACCAATCCGCACCGCCGCGTAAATTCTTTGCATGGCCGAACGCCACTTCCCCTTGGCAACGCTTGCACATCGATTTTGCTGGTCCATTCTGGAATGCTCGATGGTTGGTTGTGGTCGATGCTTTCAGTAATTTTCCTTTTGTTGTCCGGATGTCTTCCACGACGTCTTCTGCCACAATCCAAGCCTTGTCTGCTATCTTTTGCATTGAAGGTCTTCCGCAGACTCTTGTTTCCGACAAGGGCCCACAATTCATGTCCGCAGAATTTCAGTCATTCTGCAAGGCCAATGGTATTCAACATCTGACGTCCGCGCCGTTTTCGCCTCAGTCAAACGGTGCCGCTGAACGATTGGTCCGGACTTTCAAGTCCCAGATGTTGAAATTGAAAGAGTCGCATTCTCGGGAGGACGCTTTGTTACTCTTTTTGTCATCGTATCGCTCTCAGCCCCGCGATGGTCGCTCGCCGGCTGAATTGCTCCATGGTCGATCTCATCGCACCCTGATGTCTTTGTTGCATCCGCCACATCAGGTTCCTGTGCAGCGGCAGACTCCTGCTTTTGCTCCTGGCGACGTTGTCTATTATCGCAACTATCGCGGTTCACAGCGTTGGCTCGCAGGGCGCATTCTTCGCTGCCTCGGCCGCGCGATGTATGTGGTTTTGGGGGCCTCTGGTGAGGTGCGTCGGCATCTCAATCAGCTGCGCCTCTGTCGTCGCCTGGGTTCTGCCGCTCCCCGTCTGCTTTCAGCGACGGAGCCGTCAGGTCAGCGCCTTGGGGACCCATCTACTGGCTCGCCTCATCCCCAGGTGTTGCCGACGCTACCTTCCATTTTGCCCCATGGCGTCGCGCCGCCGCCGCAGCCGCCGCCGGCGCCGCCCGCAGTGGACGCTTCGCTGCAGCCGCCTGGCGCCTCCCTGGGTCACGCGCCGCCGTTCGCTTCCCGTGACCAGCCGTCATCCGCCATGGACCTCTTGTCCGCTCCGGACCAGATGTCGTCATCGCGCGTCGGATTCCCCGACGCAATGGAGGTCGACCCTTCGGCCCCTCCGGTGTCATTACGTGCGCATCCACCGCATGTTGACGTGCACCCTGGACTAGGTTTTCAGGCGTTTCCTGGCTCCCCTCGGACCGAATGGCCGGGTGCGGGTGGCACAGCCTCGCCTGTTGTTAGGCTCCCCACCTCATCGCATACGTCAACATGGGGTCCTCCCCACGGCGGGCGGAAGCCTTATCTCACGACCGTTCGCCGATTTGCGGGGGAGGAATGTGGTGTCACCGCTAGACACCACACTGGCTAGGTGGTAACTTAAATCGGCCGCGGTCCTGTAGTACATGTCGGACCCGCGTGTCGCCACTGTGTAATCGCAATCCTAGCGCCACCACATGGCAGGTCGCAAGACACGGACATGACCTCGCCCCAGTTGTACGGACGACATAGCTTGCGACCAGACCTACCAAGTCTTCCTCTCATTTGCCGAGAGACTGATAGAATAGCCTTCAGCTTATTCCATAGCTACTACCTAGCAAGGCGCCATTTGTATCAGTGCTTATAGCTTACTACTATTCAAGAGATGTATTCCAACAAGAGAATAAAGTTAAGTATATTATTCCCGCTACGTACTTTTCTTCTTATTCATTAATAAGTCTCATGTTCCAGTACTTCACGCCCGTCTGCGTTAGTTTAGCGTGCACTTTCAGCCACTTCGATCTACAAGGTGTTGGCCCAGCTGCCGACACATCAAAAAGAGCGACGCTACACGATCGACGGGCATACTAGAGACGCTGCCCAACACATCTGTGCAAAGCTTTACCGGATTTTCCCTGTGGTTTCCATTTCGCAACCGATCGGAACTTACTTTCTGAACAACCCTCGTATATAAGAGGCGTTAACAGCGTCAAATTTTGAGTGACCACTGTGAAGAACACGGACATGCGCACTCGTGTGGAACTGCGTGATGAGCAACAGACAGAATTTGAAAGAGGTCTCATTGTAGATCTCCATTTGGTCGGCTTGTCTAATCGTGGAACATCCAAATTGCTGGGTGTTTGTTCACCAAAGGTGCCAACGGCCTTGCCGCAGTGGTCACACCGGTTCCCGTCAGATCACCGAAGTTAAGCGCTGTCGGGCTAGGCTACCACTTGGATGGGTGACCATCCGGTCTGCCGAGCGCTGTTGACAAGCGGGGTGCACTCAGCCCTTGCGAGGCAAACTGAGGAGCTACTTGACTGAGAATTAGATGCTCAGGTCTCGGAAACTGACATACGGCCGGGAGAGCGGTGTGCTGATCACATGCCCCTCCATATCTGCATCCAGTGACGCCTGTGGGCTGAGGATGACACGGCGGCCGGTCAGTACCGTTGGGCCTTCATGACCTGTTCGGGAGGAGTTTTTAGTTTTGTTTTGTTCACCAAAGATAGGACCACAACACAAAGGTAGCAAAATCGAACCCCCTGCTACAGATATCCGAAGCTAAATAGAAGAGGGCTGCCTGCAAACTCTTCACAAGGCAATATCTAAAAGAGAATCATTAGGCAATACATGAGAAACAATAACAATACTTACTGAAAAAACGTTTATCATAAATATACTTAGCTTTGGTTTCCAGAGAAGGCGTAGTACTAATTTAAAGTTCTTCACTTAAACTGCCCAAACATAGTAAATGATTACTAATTAATGTAATTGAAGGTCAGTATGGAGAAAGTTAAAGTTCATTGTCTCAATAGGGACACACTTAACTATCACTCTGGTATACATTCGACAGTCGGCGTAAGCTGTCAAGCGACTAGGAGTGGTCGATTTTGTAGGTAACTTATAGGCTAATGTAGAATTGAAGAACTGCTGAAACTTGACGGTAACTGATGATAGCTGGACAATAACTGGATGAGTGTCGGCGTGCAGTCAATTATAGCATACGTTCGGCGTGTGAATGTCATCCTGTGAACTGTTTGGTGAATGCATCAAACACACTGCATAACATAATTAAAGGATCCTTTTTCCGAAACCCCGTAATTGTCTCCCCTTGTCACGCAGAAGTTCCAAATTTTGCTACTAACGTCTTCTGTAAATGGACCAAATGTGTGGCGCCCTGTGACATCATCCTCGGGCTCGACGACACATCAAACGGCGTGGAGTCGACACACGCGAAAAACAGGCCAGAGCTCGGAAGTTCATGTAACGTGTAAGGTGGGTTAAATATGTCACATTGGCAGCAGATATCACCTCAGTTCTTCAGTTCTGCCCAGTGCGTGGACCTGTAACACGACAGACCCTAACAGTCAGCAGTCAAATGAGAGGGTGGCACATGGTTGACAGATTTCACTCACTTAGTGACAAAGCTTCAAGTCTATCGGGTTTTGGAACAACTGACAACGATTCAGACTTAGAAGTGATCAACTGTGCAGACAAAGTTACTACCTACAGTTGTTAGTAGCCAGTGAATGAATATTAAACTCAGAAAGTGTCGTGTCTGGTGAAAACGTACAAGCAGAAGTGGCCATTTAAAAAAACGTTAAAGAAAAAATTTCCATTTCTTAAAGAAAATGATACAAACGGTAAAGCTGAATGTATTGTGTGAAAATCGGCATTTTCTATAGGTCACGGCAGGAGAAGCGACATAAAAGTTCATCTCCAAAAGAAGAAACACAAGGAAGCGTCATCGGCGTCTGCAAGTAGCCAGAGAAGAATTCATTTTTGAAGAAAAACACTACAGGAAGCCTGATTTAGAACTGGCTGGTGAAGAAGGTACGTTTGGCTGTCATGTCGTCCATCAGACTCACAGCTTTCGAGCAAATGATTACTTCTTCTTTGATCCGTAAGCTTTCCGACAAGTCTAAATATTATTGTGCTAGAACTACACTGAAGAGCCAAAGAAACTGGTACACCTACCTATTATCGTATAGGGCCCCCGCGAGCACGCAGAAGTGAGGCAACAAAACGTGTCATGGACGCGACTAATGTCTGATGTAGTGCTGGAGGGAATTGGTGCCATGAATCCCGTAGCACTGTCCATAAATCCGTAAAATTACGAGGGGATAGAGATCTCTTCTGAACAGCACGTTGCAAGGCAACCCAGGTATGCTCAATAATGTTCATGTCTGGGGAGTTTGGTAGCCACCGGAGGTGTTTAAGCTATGAAGAGTGTTCCTGGTGCCACTCTGTAATAATTTTGGACGCGTCGATTATCGCATTGTCCTGCTGCAATTGTCAGAGTCCGTCGGAATGCACAATGAACATGAATGGATGCAGGTGATCAGACAGGATAACTGCGTATGTATAACCTGTCAGGAGTCCCATATCACTCCAACTGCACACGCCCCACACCATTACAGAGCCTCCACTAGCTTGAACAGTCCCCTATTGACATGCAGGGTCCATAGAATCATGAGGTTGTCTCCATACACGTACACGTCCATTTGAAACGAGACTTGAAGCGAGATCTATTTCCAGTCATCAACAAGCCAACGTCGGTGCTGAAGGGCCCAGGCGAGGCGTAAAGCTTTGTACTGTGCAGCCATTTCGTTGAATTTTTCGCAAGCTGACTCTTCTTGATGGCCCAGCATTGAAATCTGCAGCAATTTGCGGAAGGGCTGCACTTCTATCACGTTGAATAATTCTCTTCAGTCGTCGTTGGTACCGTCCTTGCAGTATCTTTTTCCGGCCGCAGCGATGTCGGAGATTTGATGGTTTACCGGATTCCTGATATTCACGGTATACTCGTGAATAGTTGTACAGGAAAGTCCCCACTTCATCGCTACCTCGGAGATGCTGTGTCCCATCGCTCGTGTGCGGACTATAACACCACGTTCAAACTCACTTAAATCTTGATAACCTGCCATTGCGGCAGCAGTAACCGATCTAGCAACTGTGTCAGACACGTATTGTCTTACATAGACGTTGCCGACCGCAGCGCTGTATTCTGCCAGTTTACATATCTCTGTACTTGAATACGTATGCCTACACCTTTTTCTTTGGCGCTTCAGTGTAAAAGTCAATCAACTGTTGTTAATGTGTTTGCCGCCCATGTTCCTACACTAATGAATTACAAAAAGCAAAATATGTTTCTGTAATGACTCATGCATCAAAACACAGATCAATTAAAGTGATTCCATTAGTGATTCGAAACTACATTCTTGGTTTCGGCATGAAAGTAAAAATTTTTGATATTAGCGGTGCTCCTAATCAAACAGGCAATACACGAATTCAGTTTATTGAGTAATTTTTGACACAATATGGTTTAATGGAAAAAGTATCTGCATTCATAAGCTGTGATGCTCATGTTTTGCAAAATAGTGTTCGATCAGCAGCAGATGGTCTGCCAATTGCTGTTGAGGTGATTCTGTTCAAAATTTGCAAGTATTTTGATACATATACTGTTAGAGCCAACGCCTTTAAAGAATCCTGTGAGTTTACTGGTGTTGAATACAAGTCCTTGTAAAGTAACAACAAAACACGTTGGCTGTCTCTTATTCCTGCCTTTCAGAGGATCCTGGATATTTTTGAAGGATAGAAGTCATATTTTTCTCGATTAATATCTGCCCTCAAATGTTGCTTAATTTCTTCTCTACTAGTTCTTCGCCAATGTGGTTGAGGTTTAGCTGACCAGTTAGAAGTTTTTGTCGCTACTATTAGAGAAATTGATAGCACTTACTGAAACTTCTAATTTGATTGACAATCTTCGACAAAAGTTAATTTCTAGAAAGGTCAACAGATTCATAATCAAAGGAGTTGCAGAAATATTGAAAAAACTTTTGGAAAAAGGTTTTATTATGGCAAAAGAGTTCTTCAAACCATTCGAAACCTGTTTAGATGACTGTGTGAATTACATAAAAGTGAGCCTTGGATCATTATTCAGACATTCAGCATCTGTCTTGGATTCGTTGTGACAATCTACCTCACTGGACTCATGTTCAGGTGTTCAGGATTCTCTTAGGTTTTTGTCTCAGTTTAGTATTCCTCTGCCTCCTTTCAATGAGAACTGATCATTCGATGAGTTTGAACGTGTGAAGAGAATGATGGAGATGGCATATCAAAGACTGGGTAACAAAGAAAGTACCTCTTGAAGAAAGATGGACTGCAATATTTTAAAAAAATGAGAAATTTGTAACATTCCTGTGGAAAATGTAGAGAAAATTGTTAGTTTTGCCAGGTACAAATGCTGCAGCAGGAAAGGTTTCCACTTTAATTAACGTGTACTGGAATGAAAAAAAGGTCATGTTAGTTTTGATACAACGGCTTCTATTTTTAGTGCGAAAACTTATGTCAGTCTATATTGCACAGAATTTTATGAGTTTGGGCCGAAATTGTACAATCATACAGGAAATAAATAAAACGGCAGCTGAAGGCTTCAAGAAATCATTCAAAAAATATAGCAAAGATAAATCTTAGGATGACATGTACGATCTGTATCTTATTACTGATCATTAATATTGCATTGTTTTTGGGATTAACAAATTACACCTATTTAAAATAGTAACTAAACACTGCAGAAAATATATTCTTATAAGAAAAACGTGTATAACAGTTGTTTCATTTCAGAAAAGAATTTTATTCATGTGTATTGTACCTATACTTTCTTTCCAGTTCACAAAATGAAGCTAAAAAACGTGTATAACAGTTGTTTCATTTCAGAAAAGAATTTTATTAATGTGTATTGTACCTATACTTTCTTTCCAGTTCACAAAATGAAGCTACTTTCTTGTCAAGGGTTTTTCAGCTGCTGAATCATTATAGCCCTATTATTGATTTCAAAATATCACAATAACTGAAGAGAAAGGTAAGCGTAAGTGCAGCAATAAAGTTTATTATGAAGTATAAGTACAAGTGTCCCAGTTTTTTCTCTTTGACATTTAGTCAGCTTAACCCCCCTCCCCCCCCCCCAAATCCCCTCTCCCACCAGACACACAGAAAGCCCTGTGAAATTATGTTTCTGCAATTTTTTGTGCAGATTAATCAAATTTTATAATTTTGTAAGTAAGTATCGGTAATATAAATGAATCATTATTGAAAAATATTGCTTACATAAAACCTATTGATGAAATATATTGCACACAATAAATGTGTCATTGTAATAAACAAATTAAAAACTGTATAAACTTTTTAAAGAATTCTACATATTATTGTCTGTGGCAGACTGTACATTGCTTTTAGTTTAATGCATAGTAAATAAAAGATTTTATTTGCTCCTCACAAATAATTAAAACAACATGAACAATTAACTAGAAATAAAAGAAAGGGCTAAAATTAAGAGTTGAGATATTATCGCTTTCCAGGAATAGTATTTTCATTATAATTTTGCTTTTCATTTCCATACTTTGAATGAAGTACCCATTGATTGTGTCACTGAAGTGACACATAACAGCTGTGTCGTATTCTATAGACAAGGTAAGTCGAAGTGGACAGTCTGCTTTCACGTACACTTGTCCTGAAGTAGTGTTTTTTATCGTCTTTAATTTGCTGAAACAACGTCCACAAGATGCTGCAGTCAGTCCGATGGTCATAAACATTCTCAAAGCTATTGCAGTGTTCGGATAAGCATGTCTTAATCCACACATTGAGAAAACTCTCAAAATATGCAAATGGGAAGCCACTTCAATACTCTTCACCGGCTCTTTCACTTGGAACTTAAAAGCAGCTATTTCGTCACCTAGCTGCGCTGTTTCGATAGCTCTGCTATATTTGGCACCAAAATCAGCTACACATTTTTCGTAACACGATATAGAACTTTCATTTAAGGCGTTTCCTGACCTTCCTGAAGTCACATGAAATAACGTGGGATCTGTTTTCCATTTCACGTATTATTCTATCAAATACTTTGAAGTACTCTAGCTCTGACAGTCTTGCTTCAGTCTTCAGTCAGCAGAAATCGGCAAAAATCTGAGAGCTTCGGTGTTTGCTTAACATCCCGCTCGCCAGCCTTTGAGATTCAACACCACAGCCCAGTGGCAGTAAGAACTCATTGTTGAGCATGAGCGAGCTGTGTGAACTAGGGATGGGACACATATATAAATACCGATATTCGACATTATCAAATGTTACTGTACTATTTATCGATATCGACGATTAATTGATTGAAAACATCGATATTTCGATATGTTAATTTTAAAAATCAGATTGTAGCACATATTATTTAAACCTGTGAGGGGCGGGTTTTATGAATTAATAAAAATTACATTAAGCCAAATTTAATTATATATTATTAATGGTTAAATCCAATGGCGCAACCAGCAGGCTTGACTAACATCTTCATTTATGTTCACTCCACAACTGTAGCACATTGATGTAGCCAAGAAAATAGTAGTGACGGGTTAGTTTAACAGAAATTTTAGTTGGGTTAAAAATGAATTACGAATTTTTAAAGCAAATGAAATAAAAATTGCCTGGTGTTGCGTATTTATGCATTGAGACCACTGTAGTGCCTAACAGATAACAAACCTGACAGCAAACACTGCGACTTAAGCAAAAACCGGGAAGCTCAGGGCAAATAAGCTTACTCGAGTACAAAGTACAGACTTCGTAGGATGCACATCAAAATAAGTGAGTCAGTGTTGTAGGACGCGGTATTTGAGCTGCGTAAACTCAACAGCTGAATGTTGCGTTTCGCTGAAATCATCTTTGTAACTCATAAGACCTTATAGAGCTGATTAACTGGAGTAGCTTGCATCTAACTGGAGTAGCTTGCATCATGTTAGTATGTATGCGCTGCATATCTGATGAACATTATCCACATACACCAAAATTAATGTATTTTGTTAATCTCACTTGTAATAATGAACTGTAAAAGCGAAAGATAAAACAAGAACTTTTTCCATGATGAAGAACGATTAACAAATCATAGCTCAAAAATTATCTGTCAAATATGAAGAAACGTAGTCAAAAGTGCATGCCACAACATGACAGAAATAAAATACGAAAACACTTTTCAGGATAGGAATTTATGTTCAGTAATAGAAACTGCTTAAAAACAATAAAAGTTTGCGATTTTGATACAGAACAAATAACGTTAACACCAAGTGTGCTCAGCTTGAGCAACAATACAGCACATGCGCTGATGCAGTGTTAGTTATGTAGCATTAATCAACTGTGTGCCACATACATGGGTCTCCACAGAAATTTTTGCAAGAGGGGGCAAAATTCTGCAATTGCCATTTTTTATGCAAGTGATTCGGTGTGTCTGAAAAAGTTGTAACCTCCCCTTAGAAAAACTAATGAGTTACTCCGCTGATAAACCTCTACGTTATTTGATTTTCAAACAGCTGAGCAAAACTGAACGTACTCAGACATTACTCTCCTTACTTATTCTGATCAACACTAAACTGACACACAATATTTTTAGCGCAACGCAATATGACTTTCAAAAATCCCTACAAAAGAATGGCCCCGACTAACAATAACCTACACCTTTCATGAATCACTTACCTCACAAAAATCTTCGTTACTCGAACTACTGCAATACAGCGAGCGCCAATACTGCCAGCTAAATAAAGGATTCTAACTACTGAAGGCACTAACTACTGATAGGCATAGTTAGTAAATAAAAGATTTTGATAGAGAACAAACAATGTATTTACCTCAATAATCTTCTACCTTAATAATCTCATCATACATATATCAGTTCATGACATCCAGTCTTACAAATTTACTCTTTCTGATGGACACACGTCCAGATCATCCGCTCTCTAAACTCCGCCTCTCTCCCCCCACATCCACCACTGCTGGCGGCTCACTTCCAACTACGCAACGCTACGCGCTGTTCACATCCAACTGCCCAACACTACAATAGCAAATATTCCAACAATGCAAACCAGCCACAGACTGCACACAGCACAGTCATGATTTTCATACAGAGCACTACGTGGCATTACCAACATAAAAACCTAAACAGCCCACTTACAAAGTGTCATGCCTCCAGAACTAAATTTGGCAAAAATTACACAAAATTTATTGTACCTCAAACGACTGATTGTCATCCAGTTGGTATTTTTAAGATAGATCGATATCAACCCCACTGGCGTCTCATAGATGGCAATGGAAACGCACGTTTCTGACTGTCGCAAATGGAAATGAGCGTTTTGCGTCATTGGCTGGGAGGCCCCTTGCGGGGCAGGTCCGGCCGCCCTGGTGCAGGTCTTATTACATTCGACGCCACATTGGGCGACCTGCGCGCCGGATGGAGATGAAATGATGATGAAGACAACACAACACCCAATCCCTGAACGGAGAAAATCCCCGACCCAGCCGGGAACCGAACCTGGGCCCGTAGGACGGCAATCCGCCACGCTGACAGTCGCCAATAGCGGTCGCGCAGGGAACCTGAAGATCCAATGCTGCTCTGACTTCGAATGCCCTCTGTCGCCGAGATATAGGGTGGCCGGCGGCAGCTACACGGACCAATCTCAGTCACAGTCTTCGGCAGTTTTTAGTTTTCGCCGGCCCTCAACAGTTCGATCATGCATTAGTAGTGGGAGCCTCACACTACACGACTCTCTTCGTTTGCTCCCTGTAATAGCTGGACTTCATTGCTGTTTGTTCTTTCCTAAAGCTTCTTTGGAACACTTGGAGAACGCCACAAGTTAAGTAAAATTTCTGTTGACTGTGATTATGTGTTCGCTAATTATTTCTGCTCCTATCCAGCTTCCCTACCACGACAGCTGCTGCACCATCCTGTAGCCCATCTCTCCTTCCCTTTATGTACGAAGTAATACAACATTATTCGATACCCAAACGGTGAACACATTCAATTGTATGTACAAAGTACATCTTTTTTGTTATTAATATAAACACAAGTGCCACCTATTTAATTTAACAATCTAAAATTTGACCATGATATGATTGAATCCAGTGTATGCAACAAGTTATGAAATAAAGCTGGAATATACTTAAAAAATATTATGCCCCTATAATGTGGTATGAAATGACTATTAAAAATCTGAAACAGAGAAAAATGGGAACGACTGAAAAATTTCTGCTGAATATTAACAAAAACAGCCAACATTAATACTCCTCAAACTTCAGTAACAGGTTGTAAACTTTGAAAACAGGGGTATTAGATTTGATAACACATATGATCACTTTGATGAACTTTCAGCCGGCCGTTGTGACCGAGCGGTTCTAGACGCTTCAGTCAGGAACCGCGCGACTGCTACGGTCGCAGGTTCGAATCCTGCCTCGGGCATGGATGTGTGTGATGTCCTTAGGTTAGTTAGGTTTAAGTAGTTCTAAGTTCTAGGCGACTGATGACCTCAGATGTTAAGTCCTATAGTGCTCAGAGCCATGTTTTCTATTGACCAGTATAACTGAAATTGAACTAAATATGTTTAGAAGACTAAGTTAGTGGCTTGGTGACGTAAAGTGTAGTATAACGCCTATAAATGGCTACATAAAACATAAAATAATCTTTAAAAAACTCCAATTGTGCGGCAAAGTCGACTTTTACAGCCTAGGACTGAAACAAGTTAAAAGTCTAGGACCGAAACAAGTCAGTTCTCGTCTCTCCAATTTGTCACATTACTGTCCAGCCATACCAATTCGGCTGCTGGGTTCGTAGCTCCATGACTGCATGGGGAGCTGTGTTTACTCCACAAAGTAGTGTAGGTTCCAATTTCTGGAGACGATATCTTATCGACCTTGACATATTACACTTTGTTCCCTCCCATCTGCGCTATCGGCCACTATCCAGTCGGTCGCACTTCCAAATACGCGTGCCGCCAGTTCTATGCCGCGTTTCCTACAGTCGCCACCGCAACATGAGGGCGCTGCCACGAACTATTACACTGCTCCCAATGAGATGCAAGCACCACCTCTTCGGAGATCCAGTGGCGGGAGTACTTGAGTTCGAACATTCATGCACTGACCGCAGCAGACTCAGGACAAATCCAAATCAACAATTAGGATCATCGATCTGTCAGGTCACAAATCCTGATCCCATCAGGTACTGCAGGAGCAGCGCACTGAGCTTAACCTGCTTCACTCCAGGCTAAGGAAGCTCGTCCAGCTGCTAGCTGCTGCGTCTGCACTGCCTCCATTTTTGTGTGTTTGCCAGTTGAGTAACATTTACGGACTTTCACAGTGGCCAGGACTCGACATTTTCTGAATAGACATTATATTGAAAAGTGACAGATTTATAAATCTTTTGTATCTGTATGTACGAGGGTAATCCCAAAAGTAAGGTCTCCTTTTTTTTATATCTACATATACCTGTTTATTTCTACAATGGTTTACATCTGTTTACAGCTTGAACATTTAGCTATTTTTCGACATAATCACCATTGCTGTCGATGCATTTTTGTAGACGCTGTGGCAGTTTTTGTATGCCCATGTCATACCAGCTCGCCGCCATGCTGTTCAGAAAGTTATGAACGGCTTCTTTCATCTCGTCGTCGGAGCTGAATCGCTTTCCGGCCAAATGTTCTTTTAACCTAGGGAACAGGCGATAGTCACTGGACTATTGGGAGGGTGGGTAATTATGTTCCACTGAAACTGTTGCAGGAGAGCAACGGTTTGCCGAGCGATGTGTGGGCGAGCGTTGTCATGGAGAATGCGTACGCTCTTGCTCAACATTCCTCTTCTCCGGTTCTGAATTGCCCGTTTGAGTTTTTTCAGTCTCATAGTACCTGTCACCGTTAATTGTGGTCCCAGCGATTCATCTACGACGACGATGTGAAGGAAGAGGTTGATAACTTTCTAAACAGCATGGCGGCGAGCTGGTATGACATAGGCATACAAAAACTGCCACAGCGTCTACAAAAATGCATTGACATAAATGGTGATTATGTCGAAAAATAGCTAAATGTTCAAGCTGTAAACTGATGTAAACCATTGTAGAAATAAACAGGTCTATGTACTTATAAAAAAATAGGAGACCTTACTGTTTGGATTACCCTCGTACTTCTATATTCAAACCTACTGTTAGCAACTGACGCTGCAAATAGAGCAACAAAGTTATGTATCACTTTTACTATTATATCTCAGATGTAGGATAAATTAATATCTGAATTCTTCGTTCATGAACCGCGTCTGTTCCTCGCTGCTGCATCCACTAAAGAACCACATAGCGCGCAAAGGAGGACATACGATTTTCTATTATGACTGATGCATTTAGACAGGTAGTTTAAGTACAAACGGCTGCGTTCTTCAGAGTCTGGTGCACTAACGGTGCCGTATGAATCTGACTGTACAATTTGCAGACCATCACGGCTCTTCTTTGTCCACAAAAAAATTGTAATTTAGTGTTGTGATTCCATTGTGCAGCGACGGAAGGGCGCTTTGTCGAGGAAGTTGGGCGCGTACACTGGTGTCATGTTTGTGTTGTACTGGAATCCATTCTTCAAGGTATTGTATCGGTCCTTTCCCGTTCCTCGGTAGGGTTGTACGAGGAACAGGCAAAGAAAAGACTGAGGACACTATTTCAAGACTGTTCTGAAGGTTCGTATCCATCTTTACTGCAAAATAGCGCCGAAACTGTATTCGCGAGAAGGACTCGGCACAATTTCTCGTGAACGTTGTGAAGGAAAAAAAAAAAGGCCAAGACGAGGAGACATCGCTCAAGTCAGAGTACTTCCCTATGCGCCAGGACATGTTAATCTGCAGTTTAATAACATCGAAGACGACCACTGATAAAAATTCGAGAGAATTCTGTAAAGAATAAAAAGCATGCACCCAGATTCCAGGAGGAAGCAACTGCATCCTCCCCCCTCTTACCACTCAAGTGCGGACGCCTATGGCAACATCTGTTTCACTGTTTCTACCAATGAGAATCAAGAACAAGTGTCAAATATTCGATTAAACGCTTACTTAGTTGACATCGTGGGAGCATTGTTTTATTTTTATTTGTAGTTAACAGAGATAAAGGTGTTTCTAATAATTTTGTTTGATAACGGTGCACACACGCAGCTGTGCCTTTTAAATAAAACAGCTCAAGAGCACAGTACTGCAGCTTCCTTAAAAATGCTTATTGCTTTACAAAACTAAAAACTTCAGCCTTCCCGCTTTTTTTCTTTGCAATTTCACCGAACAACTGACACATTAGCTTTGCGAAGAGCTCTCAGAAGCAAATTCAAAAGATGTCAGAAGCATGACTACAGTTTAACGAAGCTCTTGAACCATGTCAACTGCCTACCGTTTTGCACTATCCCAGTTTTAGGAGATGTGGATGTAGTTGCGTTTGACATCTTAGCTAGATTTAATGATCTAGATAAATGGAAGGTGATGAGTGTAATGAGGGGACTAAAAAAGATACTTTTACTACAAGTATTTTGTTGGGTCTTTTTGATAAGTAGCATTGCAGTTGTTCTTCTGTAACGACTGTAACTATTCAAACCTGATGAATTTAAGTATAATGTTTTGTAATATTAATCTTTTTGTTTTATTTACGTGCTTTTATTTACTTAGAAATGTGATTATTTAATAGCTATAATGGGACTTTAGAGCAAAATACATCAATATTCATACTTTGCATCTACAACAATATGAAGCTGTGTCAAAGTACCTTATAGATCGTGTTACTGATATTCAAAAATAATAGGCCACGGATGTCACATGGTGCAGAAATGTGCAGTAATACTCCCACGTGGAAAAATAACCACGACAAACGCGCACAACACGTTACTTACGCAGACGTTTGATGGATGGTTAAATCAAAATACGTCATATGAGCGCAAGACAGTCACGGTATATCGTCCTGCCGCTGTGTAGCCTAGTGCGCCGTATCCATTAATATCTGTGCCTCGACTTGTTTAGCGAATACGTGACAAAGACTGAAACAACATGAAAAGTGTTTCTGCAGCATCAAAGAGGCTCTCTGGCTGGGGCCACATGAGCGGAGTATTTCAACGGGCGAAGGAGTACATACTGTGCCGAGGAGTCCTGCAGCCATTCGACTAGCTGCGGAACGAAACGCAGAGTGCCTCTGTGCCTCTAAAAAAATTGTTTTACGTAAAAGAAGGGAAACAACATCCATCTACGTAGTTAGTTTCTCATTAACATTTCCACGTAAAAAATTAATTACCGTGTGCTCTGCGCTGTACAGTCTTTTTTTCGACTGTGAGGAAACTATTCTATAAAAAAAACTGATTTTCGCATGTTATAGTTTGACATCACAGCTTGATAATGAACTGGCTTTCTTTTCGTTACACCGAGCGAGGTGGCGCAGTGGTTAGCACACTGGACTCGCATTCGGGAGGACGACGGTTCAATCCCGTCTCCGGCCATCCTGATTTAGGTTTTCCGTGATTTCCCTAAATCGCTTGAGGCAAATGCCGGGATGGCTCCTTTAAAAGGGCACGGCCGATTTCCTTCCCCATCCTTCCCTCACCCGGGCTTGCGCTCCGTCTCTAATGACCTCGTTGTCGACGGGACGTTAAACACTAATTTCCTCCTCCTCCTCCTTCTCGTTACTGCCTATATACTTCGAAGTAAAGTAAAACACAGCGTTTATTTTGAAAAGTTTGCACTAATAAATGTCGTCGCTATCCGGATTACTTTTGGTGCATTTCAGAACATACAATGTTGCATACCAAAGGTAGCTAACATATCGAAATTGTTTTTATCGATAGAAGAAATCCATAAGTTCCCAATTCCGAAAAAGAAAGTAAATGTACTGGCGCTTGGTCGCGAAGGACGACCACGCGCAACAATCGAGGCTATGGCCGCTCGCTAAACGTAACTGTGCCTCGTGTTACACTTTCGTATGTGCTTCATGAAGTCAGTTATAGTCACACTTTAATTTTCATTTTAAAATTAGGGACAGACATTTGTAGATCCCAGGGCGCATTGTCTATGCTGTATTTTTTTTTTTTTTTGTATGCACTGTTTTATTTACAAAACATTTAGTAACTGTCATTGTTAAGAAAGTTTAAAAAAGATACGCATAGTGAACTGATAACAGTTTACCTTGCGACTAAGTGACAATAGATATTAAAGAAATGAAAGAGAAAATACACTGTTGATTTTAGTTCAATGAGAAATATTCTTAGAGTAAAGGCGGTTCGCTTGATAGTACATAGAGTGCACGCAACTGCATTGAATTTCTTTCTTTTTTTCAGCTAGCAGTCAGGATGAATGCTCGATGCTGTGCATAGAACTTTGAAATAGAGAAAAATACACTGAAAGTACTGGGTGCATCCAGAAGTCAGTACTGTGCTGGCAGCTTTGAAATAGAGAAAAAGAAACCGAAAGTACTAGGTGCATCCAGTATTTGGATGTATTCGGTTGTTACAAACAGCTTTTTACGTTTTGTTTAACGAACTATGAGACGATGAACTACTAAAGAACGTGTTTCTCAAGCTCCAGTGATTTACATCAAACGCTTCAAAACGCACAGCAGAAACGAGACACGAACAGTGGCGGCTGTTGTGTAAGAACACAAGAACACCCTAACTCCCGACACTTTGCGGATTTATTGTTTTTTTTTCTTTGAAAGCTGTTAAACGTGGCACAGATGCTGAAATATGAAAGATACGGCACTTGCACCAACCGCGCTACCGCTCCTCTAGACTCCGTGAAACTTGCATCAGGGTCGCGAGCACATCTTCAGTTGTGCACGTTTTAAGGAGCTTTTGCGCATGCATGACTCGCGTGACGTAATGGCCTTACGGAGCAGATACACGGATTTGATAAAAACATCGTGCATGGTTCATGATGTGCACAGCTAGCCCTTGCCACTCAACTAGAAGTTTACTGCAGTGCCACCAGGTGGTAGCACACTGCAGCAGACTTCAATTCCCGTTCACTCAGCATAAATCCTGCTAGATGATAGCGCACTTCTCAGATATGCTAATTCACTCACTATATACTGTTGTAAAATTAGATTGGACGTCAGTATATGTTAAAGTTGTACTGACAGTAAACCCATCTTGTGGGTTTCTGAATGAATTATGGTATATTAAGTTATGAATTTTATCATATTGTAATACATTTGAGGCGCTGAAAATCATGCGGGCCTAAAGCACATCACCATCGATTGTGAGATTGTAGCATTTATTCATGCTAGTGAAATCTGTTGATCTTATGGTTAGTCAGGTTTATCTGTGCTGTAGGCCTAAGTTGTATATATTAAAATTCACGAAAAGCTATGTCACTGGTTTCTCTGATATTCACTAAAATGTAGGATCGACGGCGGTGTGCCTTAGACCCTTATGGATGTCCGTGCCTCATATGTATTCTAGTTAAGTGACCATGTTGGTAGACATTACTACTTGAGTTTAACCGTTTCCACAAACGGCTCTTCGTGTTTAGAGTTCGTTGTTTACTGTGCGGGAATCAGCTTTCATGTGCGGTGTAAACATATGCCGAGTCTATTTTCAATCCTAACAGGAAAGTAAAGCTAAGAGGTCGGATCGAGAATCGTGCTTGTGTCGCTAAGTTGGTAGAACACTTGGCCGCGAAAGTCAAAGGTCCCGAGAAGTTAGCCGTAAAGGAACAAGGCATTCGAGAACAGATCCTTTGACTTAAATAGTAGCAAAATCAAATAAGCATGACTACAAACGAACATTTAACAAGGAAGTGCACAGTTAGCCCAAGTTGTAGTGTGAGTGCAGTGTAATAACACCTGATTTTCAGTCGGGAAGTAAATTCGTGAACTTATTCATCAGTTAGGGATCTTGTACATATGTCCGAAAAAATGGAAACTCTCGAAAACTCCCACGTACACAAATATACGAAGTGGAGAGTTGTGAAAGCTTGCGCATTATTTCGTTATTGCCGTAGACTGTATTTAATTATGTACAAAACAACAAAATTCCAGAAAAACAATTCTTTCTTTTGTCATATAAGTTACGCATCTTACTATTATTATTATTATTATTATACCACATGTGCTGGCCCTGTTTCTGTCTAAGGGAGCTGCTCTTCCTGTGTTGGAAATTATTCATGATGGCTGTACACAACTCGTACATGAAATGTGCTGTCTTTACCATCTCACTTGACTGAGTTCAGATACATATTTCACAGCCTCATATTTCATGTTATACTCCAGTCAGAGCCTTGGCTGAAGCTGAGGATCTCCTCCCAGCTCTTCAAGTCTTGATGGCTATGCCCAAGTTCTGAGATATGACAGATATAACAGACGAGGAAGCAAGATGGCACAATATATACAGGGTGTTTCAAAAATGACCGGTATATTTGAAACGGCAATAAAAACTAAACGAGCAGCGATAGAAATACACCGTTTGTTGCAATATGCTTGGGACAACAGTACATTTTCAGGCAGACAAACTTTCGAAATTTCAGTAGTTACAATTTTCAACAACAGATGGCGCTGCGGTCTGGGAAACTCTATAGTACGATATTTTCCACATATCCACCATGCGTAGCAATAATATGGCGTAGTCTCTGAATGAAATTAACCGAAACCTTTGACAACGTGTCTGGCGGAATGGCTTCACATGCAGATGAGATGTACTGCTTCAGCTGTTCCATTGTTTCTGGATTCTGGCGGTACACCTGGTCTTTCAAGTGTCCCCACAGAAAGAAGTCACAGGGGTTCATGTCTGGCGAATAGGGAGGCCAATCCACGCCGCCTCCTGTATGTTTCGGATAGCCCAAAGCAATCACACGATCATCGAAATATTCATTCAGGAAATTAAAGACGTCGGCCGTGCGATGTGGCCGGGCACCATCTTGCATAAACCACGAGGTGTTCGCAGTGTCGTCTAAGGCAGTTTGTACCGCCACAAATTCACGAAGAATGTCCAGATAGCGTGATGCAGTAATCGTTTCGGATCTGAAAAATGGGCCAATGATTCCTTTGGAAGAAATGGCGGCCCAGACCAGTACTTTTTGAGGATGCAGGGACGATGGGACTGCAACATGGGGCTTTTCGGTTCCCCATATGCGCCAGTTCTGTTTATTGACGAAGCCGTCCAGGTAAAAATAAGCTTCGTCAGTAAACCAAATGCTGCCCACATGCATATCGCCGTCATCAATCCTGTGCACTATATCGTTAGCGAATGTCTCTCGTGCAGCAATGGTAGCGGCGCTGAGGGGTTGCCGCGTTTGAATTTTGTATGGATAGAGGTGTAAACTCTGGCGCATGAGACGATACGTGGACGTTGGCGTCATTTGGACCGCAGCTGCAACACGGCGAACGGAAACCCGAGGCCGCTGTTGGATCACCTGCTGCACTAGCTGCGCGTTGCCCTCTGTGGTTGCCGTACGCGGTCGCCCTACCTTTCCAGCATGTTCATCCGTCACGTTCCCAGTCCGTTGAAATTTTTCAAACAGATCCTTTATTGTATCGCTTTTCGGTCCTTTGGTTACATTAAACCTCCGTTGCAAACTTCGTCTTGTTGCAACAACACTGTGTTCTAGGCGGTGGAATTCCAACACCAGAAAAATCCTCTGTTCTAAGGAATAAACCATGTTGTCTACAGCACACTTGCATGTTGTGAACAGCACACGCTTACAGCAGAAAGACGACGTACAGAATGGCGCACCCACAGACTGCGTTGTCTTCTATATCTTTCACATCACTTGCAGCACCATCTGTTGTTGAAAATTGTAACTACTGTAATTTCGAAAGTTTGTCCACCTGAAAATGTACTGTTGTCCCAAGCATATTGCAACAAACGGTGTATTTCTATCGCTGCTCGTTTAGTTTTTATTGCCGTTTCAAATATACCGGTCATTTTTGAAACACCCTGTACATGCAAATTTGTTCCCCAGTGTCACACTCATGTCCAGAAATGAGCCCAAATACATGATCATTTAAATTAAACCACTGAACAGAAAGTGTCTTATCTGAGTAATGTGCAATCCGCCCAAAGCTGAACAGCTCTCTAGCTTTCAGTCTGCACTCTCAGGTCTTGAATCTTAGTGTGAACGCATAATTGTAGCTGGAGATATGAACGTACTTTTCTAAACAACAATTCTTCCATGTCAATATTCAAGAATATACTTTCCTGCTCAAACTTTACACTGCATCCACTAGGACCGACTCATCATACAGCAGACACTCATACCCATCTCAATTTTGTTAGTAACCAAGTCTCCAAATAGTGTAATTTTCAATGATTGGGTCTCTGCACCTGGCTTGTCTACTCATGACGTGTTATCCATGACTTACTTGTTGCAATGTCCAAAGAAACAAACTGCAATTGTTGCAATGTCCAAAGAACAAACTGCAAGTGGCCACTTGTAGAGATTTTGAGCAATTAAATAGATCTGAACTGACAGCTGACACCTATGATATTTCTTAGCAGGCAATGGCACGAAATATCTTTGACATAAATGATGAAGTATCTAATTTCACTGAGAGGCTCAGTAATTTATAGAATAAACACACTCCTACAGAAACTGTAAGACTGAGGAGAAAACTTGCACCATGGCTTATTGAGCAACTCAAACAACTTGTGAGTAACAGAGACATAGCACACAAGAAATGTAAACAGCACCTGACCTCTGAGCATCATCTCGCCTACAAGTGACTACACAATTGAATTAATCAGTCTGTGAGAAATGCAAAACTCAGGCATGCTCATTCATTAACTGAGGACTTTCAAGAGTCCTCTATCCAGTGTAAAAATCTATAAGGTCTAGGAACAGGCAAAACCAAATCATTTGAACCTCTGTTTCCCACTGAGGATCTATACGAGTACTTCACCACGTCCACTCCTCTACTTGGCCAATGCACAAGGACACTAACCATAGATTCCCTCAAAGTGTTAGTGGTTGGTACAAACAAAAAAAATGTTTTCTCCAGCCAATAAGCCTTAACAGTAAGGAAATCAGTTGCACAGATTTGTTTCGCAGCTGCATGACATGACAATAACACAAAGCAAATGTTCAATTTCCTCATTGATCCACCACTACCCAATAGAACAGATATTTTTAACCATTATTTGGTCTCCAGCATCTTCCCAATAGGCTGGAAACAGAGACTCATAAAACCTCCACCTAAAAAGGAATCTGCTGATGAACCCACTGACTACAGGCACAATTGCATTCTACCAACATTATCTAAGGATTTAGAATACATAGTTCATGATCAGCTTACAAATTACTTGACATCAAATAACCTTCTAGATGAACACCACTTTGGCTTCTGGAAAACTTGCCCCACAAAGAATGCTCTAATAAAAATTACTTATGAATTGAAATGGACAAAAAAGAGGTGATTATTACATGTTTTTTTAGATTTCAGCAATGCCTTTGACACTGCTGACTTTGATATTTTCTAATTCCTAAACTCAAACATTGAAACTTTTCTTTGAGGGTAGTACAATGTTTCCAGACATACTTTATATCCTGCCAACAGTGTTCATGGTGTTTTAGGGTGAAGAGGTCACAATGGAGGAATGTAGTATCAGGGACTCAACAAGGATCAGTATTGGGCTCATCATTTTTCTCACTATATGTTAAAGATGTGTCAACTGTTATCTCCCATTGCAAATGTCATTTATACATTGATGACATTCAGTTATACACAGCCCAGAAAACCTGCTTACAGCCATCCAACATATAAATGCTGAATTACTTGCTTTACCAGAGAGAGCACAGAACATAAGTTGTTGGCTCAGACAATCTCTTCCACCCCTAATCCTAGACAGCAGAGACATAACCTTTTCTTCTACTGCAAAGAACTTGGGGATAATTGTGAGCTGTCACTTAAGCTGGACTGGACATACGACTACAGTCTATAAGAAGGTATCAGTATCACTTCATTCCCTACAGAAATATAAAAAAAATTATTTCTTCTTGAGCTTAAAAAGCAACTTGGAGAGTCACTAATGCTCCCAATTATTATATGGCGATTGTATTCTCCAATGGCTTTCATATGGGAGCTCACACTGGTCGGAACTGTGATGAACGCTTGTGTAATTCATTCGTGACATATGCTATTTCAGCCATATCAATTGTGCCTACAAACAATTATTATGGCTACAGGCCTCATATTTGCTCATTCATTGCACTCCCTCTTATTTATCTTCGCCCTTTACACTATTATCACAGAAGAAATATAGGTTCACAACAAATTAAAATTCTCTCTGTGCAACTACGTCACACTGCCATGTTTTCTAAATCAATTTCTGCATCAGGAACCTGAATTTGGAATAATCTTTCTCAAAATATTAGAGAAATTTAAATCCTTTCAAACTTCAGAACATAGCTAGTGGCCATTTTCTGCCACAATAGCTGTTTCTTCCATACACTTGACTGCAACTCCCTCTTGTCAACCCTAACTCTTCCACCAGTTATCCCTCCCCCTTGTCTACAGAGTTCTCTATCAAAATTCTCTTCTTTCGTAACAGCCATTATCATTATTATTTCAATCTTCTACTCTCCCATTATTCATTCAACTCCTTCTAATACCAAACAGGGCTCAAAAAGTGCTAAACTAATCAGTATCATTCTTAATGATTCTATTATCTTATTATTACAATTTCTATTATTGTTAGTGTTACTACTTGTATTGTTATTGTTGCCAATTATTATTATTTATTAAGAATGCAAATTATTGAGATTGTTATGTAGTAACTAATCAATACCATCCTTAATGATTCTGTTTCTTCATTATTATTAGCAGTACTATTATTATTATTATAAATTATTATTTTTATTAATAATGCAAATTGTTATTCCCCCCCACGAACCATGGACCTTGCCGTTGGTGGGGATTCTTGCGTGACTCAGTGATACAGACAGCCGTACCTTAGGTGCAACCACAACAGAGGGGTATCTGTTGAGAAGCCAGACAAACGCGTGGTTCCTGAAGAGGGGCAGCAGCCTTTTCAGTAGTTGCAGGGGCAACAGCCTGGATGATTGACTGATCTCACCTTGCAACACTAACCAAAACGGCCTTGCTGTGATGGTACTGCGAAAAGCTGAAAGCCGTAATTTTTCCCGAGGGCATGCAGCTTTACTGTATGATTAAATGATGATGGTGTCCTCTTGGGTAAAATATTCCGGAGGTAAAATAGTCCCCCATTCGGATCTCCGGGCGGGGACTACTCAAGAGGACGTCGTTATCAGGAGAAAGAAAACTGGCGTTATACGGATCGAGGCATGGAATGTCAGATCCCTTAATTGGGCTGGTAGGTTAGAAAATTTAAAAAGGGAAATGGATAGGAATTAGTGAAGTTTGGTGGCAGGAGGAACAAGACTTTTGGTCAGGTGAATACAGGGTTATAAATACAAAATCAAATAGGGGTAATGCAGGAGTAGGTTTAATAATGAATAAAAAAAATAGGAGTGCGGTTAAGCTACTACAAACAGCATAGTGAACGCAATATTGTGGCCAAGATAGACACGAAGCCCACGCCCACTACAGTAGTACAAGTTTATATGCCAATTAGCTCTGCAGATGACGAAGAAATTGAGGAAATACATGATGAGATAAAAGAAATTATTCAGATAGTGAAGGGAGACGAAAATTTAATAGTCATGGGTGACAGGAATTCGACAGTAGGAGAAGGGAGAGAAGGAAACATAGTAAGTGAATATGGATTGGGGTTAAGAAATGAAAGAGGAAGCTGCTTGGTAGAATTTTTCACAGAGCACAACTTAATCATAGCTAACACTTGGTTCAAGAATCATGAAAGAAGACTGTATACATGGAAGAACCCTGGAGATACTAGAAGGTATCAGTAGGATTGTATAATGGTAAGACATTTCCAGGGGCAGATGTGGACTCTGACCACAATCTATTGGTTATGACCTGTAGATTAAAACTGAAGAAAGTGCAAAAAGGTGGGAATTTAAGGAGATGGGACCTGGATAAACTGAAAGAACCAGAGGTTGTACAGAGTTTCAGGGAGAGCATAAGGGAACAGTTGACAGGAATGGGGTTAAAGAAATACAGTAGAAGAAGAATGGGTAGCTTTGAGGGATGAAGTAGTGAAGGCAGCAGACGATCAAGTAGGTAAAAAGACAAGGGCTGGTAGAAATCCTTGGGTAAGAGAAGAAATACTGAATTTAATTGATGAAAGGAGAAAATATAAAAATGCAATCTCAAAAATGAGATCGACAGGAAGCGCAAAACTGCTAAGCAGTGATGGCTAGAGGACAAATGTAAGGGTGTAGAGGCTTATCTCACTAGGGGTAAGATAGATACTGCCTACAGGAAAATTAAAGAGAACCACTTGTATGAATATCAAGAGCTCAGATGGAAACCCAGTTCTAAGCAAAGAAGGGAAAGCAGAAAGGTGGAAGGAGTATACAGGGTGAAAAGTATTTAAACCAACAAACTCTAGGAGGTTGTAGGAGACATCAAAACAAATATTTTTCCCTAATGTCATTTTTTCCTATGAGGATTATTTAAACCGGTGGAGGCCGTATTACGCTCTTCAGTTGTTAGAGGCCATATTATGATCTTCAGTTGTTAGAGGCCGTATTACGCTCTTCAGTTGTAAGCAAGTGCTGTCCACCATTGTAGTAGTGCATTGTCTCTGTTTACAAATGTAGCGATACACCTGGAGTGAGTACACTGATATGGTTGGTGCGTCTATGTAGCGCACCACAACAGATGAGCTGCACAGCGGGTTTATCAACAACAATATCCTAATCACCGTATCCCGCATCATACAACCTTTGCTGCTGTGTACCAACGTCTGCATGAGACCGGGTCATTTTGCAGATTACCTGGACAGGGACGCCGTTGCACGGTAAGAATGCTGCAAGTTGAGGAAGCTGTCTTGCAGCATGTGGAGCGGGATCCTTCAATCAGCACTCGTGCAATTGCACATAACATGGGGATGAATCAGATGAATGTAAGAACAGTCCTTAGAGCGCAATTGTTACGTTCATTTCACTTACAGCGTGTCCACAACCTGGAACCAGTTGATTATCCACCCAGACCACAGTTTTCGCAGTGGTATCTGGAACAGTGTGAAATGAATCCTACATTTCCATCCTCTGTGTTGTTTATCAATGAAGCAACGTTCGGGGGTGATGGAGCCTTCAACATGCACAATTCGCATGTTTGGAGCGAGGATAACCCACATGCCGCAGTTACTAGTGCTCATCAAGTGCGGTTCTTCGTTAATGTGTGGGTCGGAGTTGTTGGGGACTGTTTAATTGGGCAGTATCTGCTACCTAGTTGTTGTCTCTTGGTCATAAAAAATGGAAAAGTGATTGTTGGTTTAATTAATTTACCGCCAGAGAAATCTTCCTCTACCGGTTTAAATACTCCTCATAGGAAAAAATGACTTTAGGGAAAAATATTTGTTTTGATGTCTCCTACAACCTCCCGGGACAGCTTAATGCCACTTTGTAATTGTGTAGCGTAGTATTTTGGCTATTATTTCTTTTCATTGTCTTGTATTCTTATCTGGCTTTTGCCACCACAACAATTGTTAATGCTTTGAACAAATTAATTTGTTGTGTTTCTTGCTGTTCTTGCATTTGGAAATTAGTTCACACAAAGTGTGTTCAGACTTGATCGTTAGTTCTTTCCTGCTGACTGCAGGACACTACACTTATGATATATGGCATCGCATTTTGGGGTAACCAGTCAGACCGAACAAAGTCTTTATTGCACAGAAAAGAGTCATCAGAATTATGGCTAGAGTGCACCTCAGACACTCTTATAGAAACTTAATCAAACAGCTCGGGATCGTCACCATGCCATCTCAGTACATTTTTTCACTAATGTGCTTTTTGAACAATAAGCATACAATTTACATAACAAACAGTGAATATCATGATCATGGCACAAGAAGTAAACATAGTGTTCACAAAGATGTAAAAAATCTTAGCATGGTACAGAAAGGAGTATATTATTCAAGCATAAGGGTATACAATAAACTCCCATTTCATGTTAAATCAATTTTTGGGGATATGACTAAATTCAAAAAACAGTTGAAACTTTATCTTTCGAATAGTTCTTTCTATTCTTTACAGAAAGTTTTTGACAGTGTGTAACAGTTAGAAAAATGTATTTAATTTTAAGCATTCCTATAAGAATTGATATGTAGCACTGGCATATCAGTTGATGACAGGATGATTTTTATATGTATTAGAACGTAAGACTTGTAATTTGTTTATATAATCTTTATTACCAATCTGTGTTGTTGTTTAAACACTTGAACCTCATGTATCTGTTTACATATGATTTAGTTTATAAGCCTTATGACCATTTAGATATGGTTATTACTGTAATGATCTGACATGTTCTACATCCTAGTAATCCTCTATGGAACACAAAAATAAATAAATATATAAAAATAAAATAGATCCACACCTGATGCATTATGAGTAAATTATTTCACTTAGGTGGTCCTAAAGACAGTGCTAGCAAGAAATGATGTCAAGGGAAAATGTAGGCCATGGAACTGCTCCTCTCTCAACTGTTCATTTGACATTGAAGGTACCGTTCAGTGTATCTCGAACAATGTACCTGCACTGTGCTGAAGCCTGATCATTCATAAACTATTTTGCTCCTCTTATATTCAGGTGCTCAGGCTGCAGAAAGCCTTGAAAGCAGTTTTGAATAACATCCAGGCTTCACATTAATTTTAAACTGCTGATGGTGGCTACCCCAAGAGAATTTTCATTCACTCTGAAAATTTCCTAGCCCATCTCTCCCTGAAGTTATCTCATCTGTAAAGAAGACTGAAGATACAAATAACTTATTCATAGTTTGAACAACAAAGCATTAACAAAAGTTTTGCCATGATCAGTAATTTTACAGGCTGCAGACTCTCCAAAAAATGAGGATGGTATGGATTGACGAACAATTGGTGAAGTTCAAAAAAATGGTTCAAATGGCTCTGAGCACTATGGGACTCAACTGCTGAGGTCATTAGTCCCCTAGAACTTAGAACTAGTTAAACCTAACTAACCTAAGGACATCACAAACATCCATGCCCGAGGCAGGATTCGAACCTGCGACTGTAGCGGTCTTGCGGTTCCAGACTGCAGCGCCTTTAACCGCACGGCCACTTCGGCCGGCCAATTGGTGAAGTATCCACCATATGGTACTACGACATGTATCATGTTTTGCTAATGTATCATGTGCCGGGTGCCTATACCTGGATAAGTTTTGACACAATACTGAATGTTTTCTTCTTTGCAAGGCATATAAGCAAACCTAAGTCCACCTTCATCCAATATTTGTGGTGATTGTGTATCAGGAACATGGGAAGAAACAGCATTAGAGGTTAAACAATCTAGTAGGCTTCTGCCTGACAATATGTTTTGTTACAATTGTGCAGCATTGCATCTGCTACCATGGTAATATTCCTACTCTCAAACTAGACAAAAAATCAGTTAAAAGTTCTATTTACAGCTTGCATTTTTCTTGAGTAGCTTCTCCTAATCATACAAGTTTTAGAGCAGAAATATTACTTTTATAATTATTACTTGCCTCACAGAATTCAAAGATGATCTTCATCACTATTCATGTTTGTTAAAGATTTCTTGGTTTCATTGCTTTTTTGGGTAATGTGGAATTCCTTAATAGTTCTTCTAGGATAACTTCTTCAAATAAAAAGATCCAACACTAATGTACTAATAAATTTTCTGTATTTACTCATTCCAATTAATTAACATGCTATTATCAACTTACATGAACTAACTTATAACTAAAGAGAATTGCCCTCCTTGTGGTTGCAGCAGCTGTCATGTATATAATATCACGACAATGCATGGTACTTACAGTTTTGTTATAATTAATATGTTGTATTATTTACAATGGAGAGGAACATGCATTAAACTATTTATGCATGACAGTTTGCTCATCAGAAAATATAAACAATTGTTTTCACAAATACTTTATTAAAATACAGTGTCGTTCAATGTTAAATTTTATTTGATGGACATTTCCAACAAGTAAAATACAATATGCTAATTTTTGTGAAAAATAAATTAATATTCCATTTCTCTGTGACAGTAGCAACCCCAGTCCTAAATCCTGACCATTTTATATAACATACACTGTTTCATCTAATACCAGAGACTGGCAGTGTTTGCTTTATGAACAAATTAATTTGATGTTTAGCTACTCCATATTGAGTCACCATGCTTTGATGCCTGATTATTACTCTTCATGAGTCTACACACTGATTGGTATAAACTGAAAATTGGTGCATGGTCATACATTTATTTTTATGTAGTGAAATATCCAGCTTATCAAAAGGTAGGCCTATACTAAAAAAAAAATGTATCATGTACTACAATTAGTTAACCTCAGTCTGTTAGACTGCACCATTCATGTGGCCACATGCAGAAATCTTATCTGACTGCAAATGAAATATCATCAACTTCTTCTTCCATCCAAGTATTAGGCCCCTCAACCTGTTACATTCTGTCAAGAGATCTCCTGCCATCTTTTCATTGGTCAGCTTAGTGATCTTACATTGTTGGGATGGTAGCGTAGCATGGATTTTGAGATCTTTTTTCAGCTCATTAATTGCAAATGTTTCCTCCAGTTCTTTTGGTAGTTCTGAATATGATGTTTGATGTGTTCCATTTTAAGTTTTTTCAACACATCTCTGTTCATTCTGTGATTCCATCTGGTATAACCCACTGTTTGTCTCAAGAATTTCATTCTGTGGGCTCTTAAACTTTTCAAAATCTTTTGGCTTTATTGTCCATGCTTCATTGCTATAGCACAGCACAGGTCTTCTAAAGGTGTACTCTGGTGTGTTTCTGACTAGAGAAGATTTCATGATGTTATAAAAGACTCTTATTGTTTTTGTATACCAGGTTGCTTCCTCTGTTAAGTCTGTTTCTCCCAGAAAGGATAGTTTATCTAGAATTTTATTTTTCAAACAGTTCATACTTTGTGCTAGGTATTCTCTGCAGAAGGCCATAGTTTTTGCTTTTTTGTGTTAATATACATTCTGTATTTCCCAGATATGATCTGTAAATTGTGTACAAAATGCTGCAGGTCATTCTCTGAAGATGCTACAAGAGCTATTTTACCTGTAAAAAGTAAAGCATCAAGCTTTGTATTTCTGTTGATTTGAAAGAAGCTGTGTGGAATTTGTCTCCACTTTTGAATGATATTATTCACATGAAAAAGAGTGGTGAAAGGCCACATCCCTGATGTACTCCTGCATGTAACCACTGAAACACTTACTAGGCAACTCACTGCAACTAGTCACATGTGACTTTGAAAAAAAGATTACTCTTGCAGGAATTGCAGTACTAGTATGTGCATATATGGAATAATATACACCAGTACCAAGTAGACAATTCCATACTTTATTAGCAGGGTAGACAGTACACTGTGACACTCAAGTCAGAGGTACTGAAATCAGAGTCAGAAATGTTACTTTTGCCAGCTGCTCAGGGCAGCAATATCAATATTTATAGTAAGAAACAATAACAGTCATGAGATGGTGAAGTAGTGGTGTAAGGCAGTGGTAGTGCTGCAGCAGCAGTGATCCCAGAGATCTTGCAATCTTGGAGGTGGGCAGGGGGCTGGAGAGCATGCCCATAATGTGAACTAGCCCGGGCCAGTGCGACAGTGCCTGTGAGGGTGTCGGCATGAGTGAACTGTTGAGTGATGTGGTGCGATTGTCTGCTTTTGCTGGAACAGTTATCATGTAGGCTCAGACAGTGATGAAGAGGGAGTCCTCTGTAGCTACACAGGATGTCAACTCTGCTGTGTGCATGTCGGAGGATATAGAAGACGTGTGGAGGTAGTGATGTGAAATTGTGCTGGCTCCAGATTTCCTGTCCTCATAATGCATGGAGATGACAAGATTGTTATCAGCTAGTTTCACTAATTTGTTCTCAGGGAGGAAGTCTGGAAGGTTTATATGCAATGTGAAGGGAATAGAAGAGGACAGAGCAGGTGCAGAGCTGGAGGGTGGTTGATGAGACAGTTTTATTTCTGCTAAGGAGGTATCAAGATATTTCTTATGGGCAGTGTGTACACCAAGCATGACCCTGGAAAGGGCCCCTGTCCATGATTCTGAATGGCACATTCATGTCTGGTGCCATCTTTTCACTAGTCAATTCCACTGTGGAGGAAACACGGTGGTATGGAAGTGATGGCAGCCGCAGAGGTGACACATGTTATTGAATAATAAGAATTCAAGTTGTCTGCCCTGGTCAAGATGAGCAATGCAGGGCAACTGAAGCATGAAATCCAGGTATTAGCAAAGGCTTTGGTAACAGTCTCATCAGACGTGTTGGCAGTAGGTGTTGCCTTAACCCACTGCGTGACTCGATCAATCACTGAGATAATGTAACAACACTCCATGGGTCAGGAAGGGGTCTCATTATGCCAATATGCATGTGTTGAAACCTCTCCTTAGGAATCAGGAATTTTCCAAGGGTCGGCTGTGTGTGTAAGCCTATTTTACTCTGCTGGCAGGAGACACATGCTCTGGTCCTTGTGGTGCAGCCTTTTCACATATGGGGTGAGATGAACTCGAGGTGTCAAAACCAGCTAGGGGCAGAATCTGTGGGTGGGTCATGCACTGTGTTGGCCAAAGGGGAGCGGTCTGTGTAAATTGTAAGAGGTCTGCCCTCTTTATCCTCTTACAAGTGAGGCACAGATTCATAGATGGCGAGAAGCTCTGAGTTGATGGTTGACCACTTACACAGAGCGTATGAGAGTTTACGTGAGAATAACTGCAGAAGCTGAGGGATGCTGGCTATCTCTTGCTGTAATATGGCACTGATGGTGTGATAGCTAGCATACAATGTTATGATAAGGTGTGCATTGGGAGATGGATAAGCGAGTGTAGACTCATTCAGTAAATTGTCCTTGATCTTATCAAAGGCAGTTTGTATGGATTGTGCCCACTTGAGATGATGTTTATCCAATGTCTTCTTCTTGCACAGAACTTGTATCAAGGGAAGGAGAGTCTCAGCAGTGTGTGCGATGTATCTTCTGTAAAAGTTAATCACACCAAAAAATCTGTGTAATTTTTGATAATTAGTGGATAGTGGCAAGAGACGTAACTATTTGGTCTTTTCAGGTGTTGGGTGGATGCCTGAACTGTCTGCTTGGTGGCCAATGAATGTCATATGAGTTTGTTGTAACTGACATTTGTCCTTATTAATGACAACCCCATAGGCAGCTAATCTGTCGAGAACTTGTTGTACATACGAATCATGCTCTTCCACTGAAGGCAAGAATATAATGACATCATCTAAATAGGCACAACAAAATGGACACTGAACAAGGCACTATTGATAAAACATTGCCATGTTTACACATAGTGTTTTAATCGGTAAGACATGTACAAAAACTTGACTCCAAAAAGCATAATGACCTCTGTCTTCAGCATGTCCTCTTCCACCATGGGAATCTGGAGATAAACTTTTTTAAAGTCTAATACACTGAAAATTGTGGTGTGAGAAGTCCCATAGGTCGGGAATGGGATAACTGTCTATGATAGTTTGAGCATTGAGCACTCAGTAGAGTGTGTGTGTGGGGGGGGGGGGGGGGGGATTGAGGTCTAATGAGGTGGGCAGGCCCAGTGTAGTTGTGATGAGATGGACAGTACCAATGCAAATGGTGCAAAGGGTGTGTGGTCTATCTATGGGGAGCATGTCAGGGGCTGAGAGCACAGTGTATTGTAGGGAGGAATCACTGGGTGGGGCAATCAGTACACTGCCAAAATCACACACTACAGTTGGACGCAGCACTTCACTAACCTGTTCAGAATCCTTGCAGACAGGATCCAGTAGTGTGATGACGTTCTCAGAGGTGGTGGATGAATGACAGAGCTGTTTGCAGACATTATAGGACAGCGAGATTTTGCTTGGCTGTGTGTCATGTGGCACCAGTGCCCATGGTCTATGGAGGTCTATGTTGTCACATCTTCTGATGTCATTTGCTGTGCATAGTGAGTAGTACTCCAACATCAGACAGCGAATTTTGTTGAAGTTGTGGGTGGCAGTGGAGCTTGCTTGGGGAGAGCATTGTCGATAACTTCACCAATGGGCTGCTGATCATCGTGGTGTAATAACAAACCATGGGTGAGGTCAGGAAGCAACTGGTAATGGTGTAGAAAGTCTGCTCCCAGGACCAGCTCGACAGTTATGGTGATGAGGAAGGTCCAAGGCATGTGTTTTTCTGTCCCCAAGTCTGAGGTAATGGACATGGTGCTGGCAACATTTATGACAGTGTCCACTCTTATTATCCCTCTTGGCATATTGTATATTACCCATCTCTCCCTATAGCTTACTCCTATTTTTCTCAGAATTTTGAACATCTTGCACCATTTTACATTGTCAAATGCTTTTTCCAGGATGACAATTCCTATGAGTGTGTCTTGATTTTTCTTTAGTATTGCTTCCATTATCAAACACAATGTTAGAATTGCCTCTTTGGTGCCTTTACATTTCCTAAAGCCAAACTGATTGTCATCTAACACATCCTCAACTTTCTTTTCCATTCTTCTGTATATTATTCTTGCCAGTAACTTGGATGCATGAGCTGTTAAGCAGATTGTGTGATAATTCTTGCACTTGTCACCTCTTGCTGTCGTTGGAATTGTGTGGATGATATTTTTCTGAAAGTCAAACAGAATGTCACCAAACTCAAACATTCTGTACACCAATGTGAGTAGTCATTGTGTTGTCACTTCCCCCAATGATTTTAGAAATTCTGATGGAATTTTATCTAGACCTTCTGCCTTATTTGATCTCAAGTCCTCCAAAGCTCTCTTAAATTCTAATTCTAATACCGGGTCCCCTATCTCTTCTTAATTGACTCCTGTTTCTTCTTCTATCACATCAGGCAAACCTTTCCCCCTCATAGAGGCCTTCAATGTACTCTTTCCACCTATCTCCACTGCTAAACACAGAAGAGAGACCAGATAGGTGGAAAGCAAACCATAACACTGGGAAATTGGTATGGAATGGGGTCAGTTTAAAAAGGGTCCAAGTGGCATTATGACTGTTCGTGGGCCGTGCACACAGTACTAGCCAGAGCATGGCATTAACGAACACAGCTGGAGTGGGAGCAGTGGTATGCAGTTGCTGCACCTTGTGGGAGTGCACATCAGGTGGAAGTGAGAAGGCGCATGATGCAGGTGGCACAGATGTTATGTTATATGGAGATGGAGTACAGACTTTGGGTGATGTACTGTACTGTTAAGGCATCCACAGAAGCACAGTGGCATGTGGCTCAGAAATCAAAATGACAGGCACGGAAGGGATCATGCACAGTCAATCCAATGGATGAGTCCCGGTCCTGTGGGTGCAGTATGAGAGTTAAAAAGCATAGCGCATGACTGGCATGGATGTGACATCGGACATGGGTTGGCCCTGCAGAGACGAAACCTAAAGAGGTGAAGTCTGCAAGAGTTCAAGCTAGTGGAGCATATTTTCACTGTACACAGAATGCACCTGAGAGATGTGAGGTGCAAGCTACATGATGGTGGTGAGGCTGACACCGGTGCGCTGCACAGTAGGCACTGCTGGAACAGGGGTGATATCATTGTTCATTGCACCGGAATCACTTTTGAGTAGAATGGACAATATAGAGACAGGTGCAACATGAGACACAGACAGCATGTAGGGGTGAATGATTGGAATTTGCTGTCTGTAAACTGAAGAGGTAGATGAGGTAACGGTGGGACTGTTTGACAGAGTCCATTATTTATGTGTGGTAAAGGCTCTGTTAGGAGCGTCTGTACAGCACTATGGTCAGAGATTTACATTCAGAAAGTCCCTTGAGTAGTTTGGAAGTCCATGAATAGACAAGAGGGTTGGTTCAGTGAAAAACATAGGAGCAAGTAACACAGCAATTCAGGATAAACAGCATGCCATTACTTATGATTCCACTTGAAATTGTTCCTGTCAAACTCATTGCACTGAATTTCACTTGATGCATATCGGAGGTTGTTTTGTAAAATATCACATGGAATGTTCGTATCACATCATTGCACTGTGTGTAAAATATGGTCTACACTGTCGTGGAGGTGGTGAGGCGAAACAGCAGACAATGGCAACATTGCCAAGTATCCAGCCAGTGTGGGAGATTTGTAGAAAATCATGACATGGCACAGTAGACGGTGTCACCACAATAGGAAGTGTAGTACTGGTAGGTGTGTAAATGGAATAATATTCACTGGAACTGAGCGGACAGTTCCAAACTTTTTTGCAATGTAGACAATACACCTCGACACTCAAATCAGAGGGACAGAGAGAACAAAAATCAGAGTCAAAGACATTACTGTTGCCTGCTGCTCAGAGCATCAATATCAATATTTACAGTGAGAAATGATAAACAGTTGCTATGTTGCCCCACTCTCAAATATCAAATATAAATTCATTTGGAATCCAATTTCATTTCATGAAATAGATGTGAACTGCATAATAATTGGTTTATCTGTCCATGATGGTCAAATGGCAACAATAAAACATTCTCATCAATCACATTCAACTAAGAATCAAATCGTTGACCACTAAATTCGAAGAATTCTTTCTGAAAGTGGCTGAAAACACAATGAGGAAAGAAATGGACCAACAAAAGCAGACCATTTTGATTGATTTAGACAGGTATTACATACTCCACCAAAGACATAAGTTTGGCCAAATAATATGTTAGAAGCAAATAATATGTGAGAGAGATCACAATAATCACTGAGTCACTGAAAAGCAGTAAATCTTTTGGCTGTGATGGTATTACAGCCAATGCACTAAAAACTTGTGATCACTTGGCTGTGCTGCATTTGAGTTGCCTTTATAACAAGTCAAAAACTGAAGGTGTACTTCCTGCAAGACTGAAGTATGTGGTAGTAACATCCCTTTATAAGAGCTGAAGTAAGATAATTAGCTCCAGTTATAGACCAATCTCCCCATTTTCTGGTGTCTTTTTTTTCCCAAAAGTTTTGCAAAGGTAGCTTACAACAGAATACTGAATCACTTTTCTGATAACAACCTTTTGCGAACAGATCAGTTTGGTGTCTGTAAAGACTGCTCCACTTAGAAAGCAATGTGTGATTCCATTAGCTCAACCCTAGTGGAACAAAACAAGAAAAAAATGCCTTGGCATCTTTTATCTTGCCAAGGCCTTTACTTGTGTATATCACAAAATTCTACTAGTGAAATGAAAATAGTATGATGTTAAAGGCGTGTCTCTTATATGGATGGAGTCTCATATTAACAACAAGGAGTCCCATTGACAAATGAGATGACAGGAATAAGACTAATTTGGTGCGGGAGCACCTTAAATACAGTGTCCCAGAAGATTCAATGCTTAGGCCCTTGATGTTTGTTGAGGACACAAGAAATCTTATCAAAGGACCAAACAAATTCACTGGGGCAAAGCCAGGAGAATAATGGAACAGACCTGCAAAAGGTTCACAGCAAGCAGATGTTAATTTCATAAAGATTCATATTATGTGATTCCAAACAAATAGAAATGACTTACTGGTAACAGAAGTAGAGATCAATGGATCCGCACAGTATGAGGTTCCCTGAATGAAATTTCATGGTGTCCGGATGGGCAAGAAACAGAGATGGAAACAGCACATGCATAAGTTAACCAAATATCTCAGTTCTACCTGCTTTTCACTTAGAAATCTCATTGTGTTGATATGGGATTGCTAGTATAGTTTCACCTAATACTGTATTATGACATATTCTTCTGAGGTGTTGCAACCAGTCTAAAAAAAAGTGATTATCCTACAAAATTATTGCATCATGCCACCTTCAATAAAAGCTCTAACCACGATTTAGAGATCTAGCTACAGATATATGTTAGTTCGTAGAATTTTAAATGTGGACATGCTCACATTAAATAATTTTTGTATCTGGTACTTAGCTGGTTTTATATGTTGCCTTCCGAGTATGATTGTCGTCACCAGATTTTCCTGTACAAATTTTCCAGGATTGTAAAAGTTCAGTTCTTTATTAGATATGAAACCCTATGAAATCATAAATGTTCACACTTTTAACCATTGTATTCTTAAATGTAATGAACAACTGGTTGACAATCTAATTTATATCTGCTCTTATGACCTGCAAACTCCGACTAAATAGAAAACAAGTCTAGCCTCCATTAATGACTTCATACAACTCTCTCTTACAACTACACTTCCTGGCAAGAGTGAAAAAATTACATATTTGTCCAAAGAATCTAATTATTTACATTGCTGGAAAAAACAATATTTAGATTAACTGATACATATTAATTACATAAATTTAACAAAATTCAATAGAAATAAGATTTAGATAGTTTTGTGTTAAATAATATCAAAATTATTCTGATCACAGAAAATATATGCAGTAATGCATAAAATATGACATTTATGTACAAATAGTTTTGGGTGAGATGATTATCTTACAAATAAAATTATCAATACCTACCAGTATCAGAGAGTTCATGAAGTACTTCAGGACTCATTACATCACACTGTGCAGTGAGAATATTATGTAAAGTTGACAACTTAACAACATACAGAAGCTTCTTGAGGAATCTAGGAATTCTTGCACTTAATGCCAATACATATACTCCGTAATAGTATTTGTGGTTAATATGAGGATGAATTCAGGATGAAATGTGCAATTCACAACCACAATATTAGAAGTAAAAATAATTTCCCTGTAGAATATGCATCCATATCTAGGGTTCAGAAGGTAGTTTTAGGCGCTGGTCACAAAGTCTTTAACAGTTTGACCACCATGAGGCTGCTGGTGGCCACAGCAGAGCTCCACACCTGATGTCGTGGCCTGGTTGTGAAACATCCATCATTATGTGTGTGTCAGTCAATGTGTTCGTATGAGGGGCACTCAGTAAGTAATGCAACACTATTTTTTCCTCGTCCAATTTTGGTTGAAAAAATTCAAAGTTTGTTGTGAGACATTACAGATTGTTTCTGTGTCAACCTTAATGATTCGACGAAACTCCAATAGGTGGTGATGCTGTAGGTAGCCTTCAAGATGGCATCTGTGGTTTTCTGCCAAAAGAGACTCTATCACAGCTCTCTGCATGGAACGCACCTCATTTTCCAAGCAGAGAGCTGTTATTGAGTCTTGTTTGGCAGAAAACCAGAGAATTTCTGGTATTCATAGACACTTGCAGACTGTCTCTGGAGACCTGGCAGTGAACTAAAGCATTGTGAGTCATTGGGTGAGGCATCTATCATCATCACAACAAGGTCATGTAAACCTGTTCGATCTCCCACATACCAGCTGGCCACAGTCAGCTGTGACTCCTACAATGTTGGAACATGCAGACACTCTTATTCAGTGTGCTGACATCTCACTGCACAAGTGGACATCTCTGTTGGTAGTGCTGATACACTTGTCTACCAGTTGGGGTTCCTTGCAGCCTAACACGAGACCATAAAGAGCAACAAAGGACCATCTGCGCAGAATTGCTTGCGCATTACAAGGCTTACCATGACAATTTTTTGTTGAACATAGTCACAAGTGATTGAACACAATTTCATCACTGAGAACCAAAAACAAAACAGAAATCCATGGAGTGGTGCCTCACCACCTCTCTTCCAAACAAAATGTTTAAAGCTCCACCCACAGCAGATAAAGTTATGGGAATGGTCTTCTAGGACTCAGAATGAGTTATTCTCTTTGATATCCTCCCCCATGGTGCAACAATCAACCATCAAGTGTATTGTGCTAACCTCAGAAAATTTAAGAAATTACTTCAGTGTATTTATCACCACAAAAATGCACACTTCTCCTCCTCCATGACAATGTAATGCCTCACACAAACTTGTCTATCCGAGAGGATCTCACAAAACTTTGTTGAACTGTTCTTTCTCATACATGCTGCAGACTGGATCTTGCACCTTCTGACTTCCATCTCTTTGGCCAAATGAAAGTTGCATGCCAAGGGAAGCAGCACATGAATGATGAGGAGGTTATTGATGCAGCAAGACATTCCATGAAGGCTGGGTTGATGTACTTCTTGAAATAACAGCCTTAGATTTCATATTATAAATTGTGCTAGACAGTTAAAGAAGTACATGATATCAATTTTATATAGAAGTAGGAGAGAGATGCTTCTAGTGTAGTGTCCAATACATTGTAAATTTTTTAAGTTGTTTTATATTTACTTTCCATCAGTCTCATTTTTTAGATATTCATATTTCCTTTCGCATGTATAATTTGCTACATTTTTCTATTTTCTCCTTTCTGTAGCATAATAGCTTATTGACACTATTGGAGCCACATATTGACGCTACTGGAGAGCCAGTGCTTCAACAAATATTCCTGTGGGTGCTGTGAGTGGTGCTTTGAACATTGCCACCAGTAGGATTACCTGACCACTGCAGAATCTTGAGTCTTCCAGTCAGTGAAGACTGCCAGAACAGTGTTATAAGTGGCAGGCACCGGGGCACTTTCTCCTAGTTCAAGATTAGTTCCGTGTTGTTAGTTGGTGCTGAATGTTACACCAAGCTGTTGATAGCTAGCTTATCAGCAAACATTCAGTGTACATAGACACATGCCCATGTGAGGCATGTGAGGCACAGCCGCCACAAGTTGTCTACAATACAACTGTTCTTGAGCAACATTTTGAGTAAAACATATTTATTTAAAATTCACTTGTGTCAACTAATCTTTTGCTTGCCTGTCCAGATTCCTATAGTGACAAATCCCTTGAGCCACCTTCCACATGTTTATCATTAGCTATGAACACATAACATTTGGCACCTTGGAACATAGCGGTTTCTGACTCGTATCACAATACTTTCAGCAATTAAATTCAGTTCCATGTGTATTATTCAAGGATTTCTACTGGGAATTCCCTTTTTTGCCCACTGATCCCTTGCTGCATTCACTTTTTCATCTCTCAAAGCTATCCACTAACATATTTCAGGTATTTCATTCCCATGTTTCCATTAATCATTGTCTAATGCTTCCTTTGAAACTATTAACAATTTCCTCCTAGTAGTCCCCACCTTGAGATCAAAATGGGAGAGTGTTGAACCTTTGGCATATTTTGCCCAAGAGGATATCATCACTACTAAGTCATACGGTAGAAATGCTTGCCCTCTGGGAAAATAACAGCTTTAGCTCCCCCTCACTTTAGCTGTTTGCAGAACCAGTACAGTTAGGTCATGTTGGCTAAGTTACAAGGCCAGATCAGTGAGTCATCCAGATTGTTGCCCACACCACTTCTGAAAAGGTTGCTGTCCCCCTTCAGGCCTGGCCTCTCCACTCCATTAAAAATCACATATACAAATATAAAGTGAATCAGAAGTAATTGAAATAATTAACATTGTGAGTAGATTAGCATTAGTCATAATTTGTTGTTTGTGTACTTTATATAAGTACCCTGCAGTCACTGCAGCTGCCTGTAAATGCATGAATTGACTCATTCCACATTCCTCCAGGCTCTCCTTCATGATAGGATTCATCATGCATCACAGCTCACATGAATGAATGACTCCTTGTAGCAACATATAATTTCTGAGGGTACAATGAGTGCATCAACAGACTGACTTATATTGTTATTAGCACTAAATTATCTAACAAAGTGACTTTTTAGTATTGATAGCAAACTACACATTTTACATTTCACCTTGTGTGCATTGATCTTAAACTTCCATTATGAGTCTCTCTCAAAGTTTGCAAGTATTTCTGAAACATCTTGGAGATGATACCTAAGTTCAGTAAGCATATTTTGAATTTTATTGGCCTAAAAAAAGAAGTCTTACCAACCAAAATAGCGAAAAGGCTTTGGTATGGTGGTGGTACCAGTATAGGCCTTAAGCAATCTTCATACAGCATCCACTGCAACAGCTCTGATATGAGCTTTTTATGTATTCATTCACTGAGTTCTGTAGATCCCATCAAGGTGGAGAACCTTCAAGGATTTGGAATGAATCAAGGTACATATTAACATGAGACACATACATCACAGAAGCTTGATCTGTATATTGTATTACCAATTAGCTATCAATGTACTGGTTAAATCTATTCACGCTTATACCACCTAAATTTAATTGTGTAAATTAGTAAGAAAGATGTTGCTTGGAAACAAGTTGCTGCCTCCTCAGTTCTTTATATAGCTGTTATTTACCTGCTATCAGTAACTAAATATTTACTTGATTACAATGGCATTTTCAAAGAAAATATTCACCTGTATCTGTAAACATTGTGTTGTATTTACAGTACATTACTACTGATCACGCAGCTTTGTAACAAACAATGCTACTTACTGTTTAACTAACACAAATTTTCAATCTGTGAATCTATATATTCACATAATTCGTAGAAATGGTGGCTATGTTGAATTATCTTAACTCTATTCTGAGCTCTAGATAAGGATGCAAAGTTTATATGAAAATTATTTTGATGTCTTGTATTTATCACAGTTCAGTTGAAACTCATCTTTGTTATCAGCAACAAAAACCATTAAGGAGTAAATGTATTAGGAAGTGTGAGTAAGAACTCTAAGACCCTTTAAAAGGCTTCCGAAACATGTATGATTATCTCCGCATATTCTTATTTTTCACTTCTGCCGAACAAAAACTTTATTTACTTTAGGTGCACTTTCTGAGGAGTTTCATCAGGCAGGGATTGAAAATATGCAAAATAAGCCCCACTTAAAGTGTTACTGATCTGGTTTTTACCTCGTAAGTCTCGCCGAATTTCTTCTTTAATGGTCTGCGTGCTATTATTGGATTTATTGAACAGTTGTTGAATAATATGCACAAGATTGAATAAATTACTTTTTGATCTCCTTATATTTGTCTCTAAGTACCATTTGAAGGATCAGTTTGTATCCAGTAATGTTGGTAGTTAATATGCCACAGGTCAACACTTCACTTAATCTATGAGCGTATGGGAACAGGATCGATAATCGGGATATAGAAAACTTAATTCCCATATATGTCGTAGTTCGTATATATTTACACTTGACACTGTGTCCGTACAGAATCAAGTATAACAAAGAACTGACTAAAATAAAGTTAAGATGGCTGGATGAGATGGCGGCCAGCCCAGGAGTAAGCGGGCGGGGCGGTTGATGGCATGGTGGAGGCGTGTGTGGCCCTTAAGTGGATCGAGCCATCCATAGAAATGAAAGCACGTAGAGATGCTCGGTCACACTTGTGCGGGAGCTTGAGGTTGTGTGCAATCTTGACGTCTAAGGGACTGTCCGAAGGCGGGACCTTGGTATCTGTCAAAAGAATGAGCACTCAGTCATCGAACGTCACTATAGAAAAGTCATTCACTCAGTGCGGCGGCACGCTGCAGGACAAACTGATAGTAGATGTGTGTGTCTCTGACATTGGAGGTGAGGGCACGAAGCCTGAGCAGGGTGAAATGGGGCAAGGTTGGGAAACCAGCGAATGGTGGTGAACAGTCTTTGGCAGAAGAGGTGTGCAGTGAAGTTGATGGGAGCACGTCTTCATTCTCGATCAAGGATGGATCATCTGCAGAGTCTGACTGCAGTGGTGTGAGACCATCAGGGTCGACGAAAGCCGGTTTCAGGTGATGCAGAGAAACTGTCTGTGTGCAGTCTTTAATCATGATATCAAAGGTCGTGTCCCCCCACTGCAGGACCTTCTAGGAGCCAAGATAAGGAGATTGAAGAGGCTGCCTAACTGCATCATCATGCAGCATGACGTGGGAGCAGTCATAGAGTGCTGTGGGAACATAAGTCTCGGATGGTGAGTGACTGATGGGTGGGTGCCAATGTGTTTGTTGAAAATGCGTGTGCATCCGGCTAAAGAAATCTGGCGAGGGGGGAAGATCCTCGCTAACCCAGGGAAAATAAGTTCCCCTAGTAGGACTGGATTCTCGCCGAAAACAAATTCAGATATAGTCCCCTGTAGGTCAGGTTTATAGGTTGAGCGTAGACCAAGTAGCACCCATGAGAGAGCTTCCGACCAGAGACAATCAAGGCATTGAAGGGCCGTCTTGAGGGGGTGCGGTGCCATCTCTCCACCAGCCCATTGCTTTGTGTGTGATAGGCGGTAGCGTGTATTTTTTTAATACCGCAGATATTGCAGAGGATTGTGAAAAGGGAGGATTCGAATTGTCGACCCTGATTGGTGGTGATAGTGGTCGGGCACCTGAAACGAGCGATCCATGAGCCAATATAAGCCTTGGCTACCATCTTGGCAGTAATGTTAGGGAGAGGGACAGCCTCGACCCAGCGAGACAACGAGCAATGGGGCACAGCATCTCCGAGGCAGCGATGAAGTGGGGACATCTCCGAGGCAGCGATGAAGTGGGGATTTCACGAGCGTACCGCCGGCTGGAGTGGCCGAACGGCTCTAGGCACTACAGTCTGGAACCGCGCAACTGCTATGGTCGCAGGTTCGAATCCTGCTTCGGGCATGGATGTGTGTGATGTCGTTAGGTTTAAGTAGTTAACGGTTGACAGTTGATAAGATATATCTATGGCCCTCCAAAGGAGGAAGAGGCCCAATCAGATCAATATGTACATGACAGAATCGTCCTGCGGGAATCTTGAACTTGCCCAGAGTCGGGGAGTTGTGGTGGCTGATCTTGTTGTGCTGGCAAGCAATGCAGCTGCGTGCCCAGGTATGACAGTCACGTTTGATATTCTTCCGAACAAAACATTCTGACATGAGACGTGTGGTGGCTCGAATGCCCGGGTGGGCTAGGTTATGCAGGGCATCAAAAACCTGTCAGCGCAACCACACCTCGTTGGTAACATCAGGAAATTTAACCTTTGTGAAAACAAGTGATGTTTGTGGGTCTCGTAGGAGAGCCTGAGAATGTTTGTCAGAAGCTTGGAGGGAGGCCAGATCGGAAAGATCAACAATGTGGGAAACAGCACTGATCCACGAGAAGTAATCCGCAGTGACATTATCTGCACCCTTGATGTAATGGACGTCCGCTGTGAATTGAGAAACCAGGTCAAAGTGGCGGTAATGTCGAGGGGGTGGGTCCTCAGGTGGGTTGCAGAATGGTTCTGTCAGTGGTTAGTGATCGGTGAGGATGAAAAATGAACGTCCCTTGATGTCGGGGTGGAAATGTCTGATTGCCTCGTAAACAGCAAGGAGCTCTGTTGAATGCAGAATATTTTCTCTGAGCCGTAGATAGTTTCTTGGAGAAGAAATGAAGGGGAGAAACCGTGTTGCCCTTGCGTTATTGCAACACTGCCCCCACCGCGATGTCGCTGTCATCTGTAGTGCTGAATAACTCGGCCAAGGGGTTGGGGTGGACGAGTGTCACAGTGTGAGCTAAAGAAGTCTTCAGAGGCTTGAAGGCCTCTAGCATCAGAGCAGTGCAAGAGACGGGTTTGATACCAGAAGTTTGTTTGCATGATAGCGCATCAATCAGGGGTGCCTGAACAGCGGCAGCGGAAGGCAGATGGTGACAAGAGTAACCGATGGTGCTGAGGAAATGGCGTAGCTCTTTGTAAGTAGCCGGGTGTGGCAGAGAGGTGATAGCCTGCACACGAAATTTGGGGGGCTGTATTCCGTCAGCAGAGATGATGTAACCTAGGAAGGAGACTGACGCCTGGCGCAACCGAAATTTGGTCTTTGTTGACCTTGACACAGTTGGAGTTCAAGGTCTGGAGGATCATAGACAGATGATTTTCGTGTTCCTCCCTGAGCTGCTGAAAACAAGAATGTCGTCCAGAAAACCAAAGCAAAACTCGAACTGTTGCAAGATGGAGTCAATGAAACGTTGCCACGTTTGTGCTGCATTCTTCAGGCTGAACGGCATGAAGTGGTATTGGAATAAACTGAGCGGCATGATAATAGCCATCTTAGGAATGTCTTCTGGTGCCATGGAAATCTGGTGGTAGGCGCATTTACAGTCAATAACACTGAAAATTGTGGCGCCCAATAACATATGAGTGAAGTCATTGATGTTCGGCACTGGGTAATTGTACATGACGGTATGAGCGCTTAAGTGTCTGTAATCACCGCACATTCAAAAAGATATGTTGTGTTTGGGGATGAGGTGGATTGGTGAAGACCAGTTGCTGTCTGAAGGTTGCAGAACACCTGCTGCCAAAAGTTCATTAATCTGCTGCCGGGCCGCAAGCAACTTGATAGGATCGAACCTTATGCCTAATAGGATGGCCAGCAGTGGTAACTATTTTGTGTGTCATTCCATCAGTGAGGGAAGAAACTGAGAACTGCACATGAGATTGGTTAACCTCCTAGCACCGAGTCTTCGGATGAGTAGGGCGCAACGAGGCGTAGCCATTAACGCGAGTGGGGAAAGGTAGCACGAAAGTCATTTCTCTCTTACGGGAGCGCTGTGTTCACTTCTGTGGAGAGGGTGGGTGCGTGCGCAGTGCCGAGCGAAGGGGAACGGGCGGTGACTATCCGCTGTTAACCTTGCACTGGACAACCGGCGAGGGCGAGAGCAGCACTGGCGTCGCACATGGGGCCACAATGGCCGTTGTGTCATGTGGCCAGTGAGTGAGAGAGGGGGAATGTTTATCAACATGTCGGGGTCCCCACTATGGGAATGAGATCGGTAATTGGGATATAGAAAACTTAATTCCCATTTATGTCGTAGCTCGTATATATTTACACTTGACACTGTGTCTGTACAGAATGAAGTATAACAAAGAACTGACTAAAGTAAAACCACTTAAAGTTCACAGATATTAAGTCTCGTGGTCAATATGAACTATCGACGCCACAAGTGATTTAACAGAATTTTTCAAGTGGTAACATAGTAACTGTACACTGAGACTTTACTGACTGAAAGCCAGCTGCAGACTAAATGACATAATAATCATGCATCATAACTACCAAACACTGTCTAATAACGTAGTGACTGTACTGATTGACTATTGGACATGGATTATCTCAGATTTAGAGTGTGACACATGTTACTTAAATTGTGAATTGGTGAAATAAAGGACTGTTACATTTCAGTTATTAACATAACTGAGATAAAAATTTAAAATATCAACATATTCATATAATGAAGACATCTCATTTAACAAAAACCTGTGCAATTAGAAAATGACAAACTAGTACATACTATTTATGAAACTGAAGTTTTAATGTGCACAAGATTTCATAAAATGTGCAATCAATTTTCCAGATAGAGAAATTTTCTAACTTGAATAATTAACAAATGTATTTTAGTGAAAGTAGGCCTGTACATTTTCATAAACAAACTAATCAGGTCTACTAAATTGTAATACTGGATTTCGAAAAGGTTTACATTTTGAGATTGGAATGTTCTAGAAAAAGAATTTTTTTAATACAAATAGTTTCTGAAATATGTTTTGGAAACAGTAAAATGTTTGTTGAAAAGTGGAAAATAAGCCTGGTCAGTCTTGAAACAAACAATTTTTAGCATCATTAAATTTTGATGCACATATATTTACTTATTTAGTTATATATATAAAAAAACAAAGATGCTGTGACTTACCAAACGGAAAAGCACTGGTAGATAGACACAATAAAAAAAACACACACAAATTTCAAGCTTTCGCAACCCAAGGTTGCTTCATCAGGGAAGAGGGAAGGAGAGGGAAAGACGAAAGGATGTGGGTTTTAAGGGAGAGGGTAAGGAGTCATTCCAATCCCAGGAGTGGAAAGACTTACCTTAGGGGGAAAAAAGGATAGGTATACACTCGCACACACACAAATATCCAATCGCACACATACAGACACAGGCAGACATATGTAAAGGCAAAGAGTTTGGGTAGAGATGACAGTCGAAGCGGAAGTACAGAGGCAAAGATGTTGTTGAATGACAGGTGAGGTATGAGCGGCAGCAACTTGAAATTAGCCTGGTGGGTAACGGGAAGAGAGGATATATTGAAGGGCAAGTTCCCATCTCCGGAGTTCTGATAGGTTGGTGTTAGTGGGAAGTATCCAGATAACCCGGACGGTGTAACACTGTGCCAAGATGTGCTGGCCGTGCACCAAGGCATGTTTAGCCACAGGGTGATCCTCATTACCAACAAACACTGTCTGCCTGTGTCCATTCATGCGAATGGACAGTTTGTTGTTGGTCATTCCCACATAGAAAGCTTCACAGTGTAGGCAGGTCAGATGGTAAATCACGTGCGTGCTTTCACACATGGCTCTGCCTTTGATCATGTACACCTTCTGGGTTACAGGACTGGAGTAGGTGGTGGTGGGAGGGTGCATGGGACAGGTTTTACACTGGGGGCGGTTACAAGGATAGGAGCCAGAGGGTAGGGAAGATGGTTTGGGGATTTCATTGGGGTGAACCAAGAGGTTACAAAGGTTAGGTGGACGGCGGAAAGACACTCTTGGTGGAGTGGGGAGGATTTCATGAAGGATGGATCTCATTTCAGGGCAGGATTTGAGGAAGTCGTATCCCTGCTGGAGAGCCACATTCAGAATCTGATCCAGTCCCGGAAAGTATCCTGGGGCACTTTTGTGGTTCTTATGTGGGAGGTTCTGGGTTTGAGAGGATGAGGAAGTGGCTCTGGTTATTTGCTTCTGTACCAGGTCGGGAGGGTAGTTGTGGGATGCGAAAGCTGTTGTCAGGTTGTTGGTGTAATGGTTCAGGGATTCAGGACTGGAGCAGATTCGTTTGCCATGAAGACCTAGGCTGTAGGGGAGGGACCATTTGATATGGAATGGGTGGCAGCTGTCATAATGGAGGTACTGTTGCTTGTTGGTGGGTTTGATGTGGACGGATGTGTGAAGTTGGTCATTGGACAGATGGAGGTCAACGTCAAGGAAAGTGGCATGGGATTTGGAGTAGGACCAGGTGAATCTGATGGAACCAAAGGAGTTGAGGTTGGAGAGGAAATTCTGGAGTTCTTCTTCACTGTGAGTCCAGATCATGAAGATGTCATCAATAAATCTGTACCAAACTTTGGGTTGGCAGGCCTGGGCAACCAAGAAGGCTTCCTCTAAGCGACCCATAAATAGGTTGGCGTATGAGGGGGCCATCCTGGTACCCATGGCTGTTCCCTTTAATTGTTGGTATGTCTGGCCTTCGAAAGTGAAAAGTTGTGAGGATGAAGCTGGGTAAGGTAATGAGGAAAGAGGTTTTAGGTAGGGTGGTAGGTGATCGGCGTGAAAGGAAGTGCTCCACCGCAGCGAGGCCCTGGACATGCGGAATATCTGTGTATAAAGAAGTGGCATCAATGGTTACAAGGATGGTTTCTGGGGATTACAGATTGGGTAAGGATTCCAGGCGTTCGAGAAAGTGGTTGGTGTCTTTGATGAAGGATGGAAGACTGCATGTAATGGGTTGAAGGTGTTGATCTACGTAGGCCGAGATACATTCTGTAGGGGCTTGGTAACCAGCTACAATGGGGCAGCCGGGATGATTGGGTTTGTGAATTTTAGGAAGTAGGTAGAAGGTAGGGGTGTGGGGTGTCGGTGGGGTCAGGAGGTTGATGGAGTCAGGTGAAAGATTTTGTAGGGGGCCTAAGGTTCTGAGGATTCCTTGAAGCTCCGCCTGGGCATCAATTACCTTGACAAACTCTGTATGTAGTGTTGTCTGAAAGCTGACGCAGTCCCTCAGCCACATACTCCCGACGATCAAGTACCACGGTCGTGGAGCTCTTGTCCGCCGGAAGAATGACGATGGATCGGTCAGCCTTCAGATCACAGATAGCCTGGGCTTCAGCAGTGGTGATGTTGGTAGTGGGATTAAGGTTTTTCAAGAAGGATTGAGAGGCAAGGCTGGAAGTCAGAAATTCCTGGAAGGTTTGGAGAGGGTGATTTTGAGGAAGAGGAGGTGGGTCCCACTGTGACGGAGGACGGAACTGTTCCAGGCAGGGTTCAATTTGGATAGTGTCTTGGGGAGTTGGATCATTAGGAGTAGGATTAGGATTATTTTTCTTCGTGGCAAAGTGATGTTTCCAGCAGAGAGTACGAGTGTAGGACAGTAAATCTTTGACGAGGGCTGTTTGGATGAATCTGGGAGCAGGGCTGAAGGTGATGCCTTTGGATAGGACAGAGGTTTCGGATTGGGAGAGAGGTTTGGAGGAAAGGTTAACCACTGAATTAGGGTGTTGGGGTACCAGATTGTGTTGATTATAATTTTGAGGTTTTGGGGGGAGTGTAGCTGGAAGTGGGAGATTGAGTAGATGGGAGAGACTGGGTCTGTGTGTGATGAGAGGAGGTTGAGGTTTACTGGAAAGGTTGTGGAGGGTGAGTGAGTTGCCTTTCCGGAGGTGGGAAACCAGGAGATTGGATAGTTTTTTGAGGTGGAGGGTGGCATGCTGTTCTAATTTGCAGTTGGCCTGTAGGAGGATGCTCTGAACAGCCGGTGTGGACGTGGGAGAGGAAAGATTGAGGACTTTTATTAAGGATAGGACTTGACGGGTGTGTTCATTGGCTGAGTTGATGTGTAGGTGAAGGATTAGGTGGGTGAGGGCTGTGGATTGTTCAGTTTGGAACTGGTATAGGGACTGATGGAAAGAAGGGTTACAGCCAGAGGTGGAAACTTTAAGTGTGAGGCCTTTGGGGGTAATGCCAAATGTCAGACAAGCCTGAGTAAATAAAATATGGAAGCGTAATCTGGCTAGGACGAAGGCATGTTTGCGGAGGGAATGTAAATAAAACTTAATAGGGTCGTTGTGGGGATGTTGTGAGGGTGACATGATATTAGAAGGTGGAAAGTGTAACATGAGGCTGAAATGAAAATGAAAATGAAAATATATGGGGAGAGATAAAGGAGAACTAGAAAGCAACTGGAGATCTGGTGTGAAAAAAGTCGAAAAAGTGTTGGTAAAAACTGAGCTATGTTGATCCTGTTGTGAAATTGGGTTGGTAAACAACTATGTGCACAATGGTTAGATGGTTGTGTTGCCGCCAAAACATGTTAAAGGGCGGAGAAATATGGGAAAATTTGGAAAAAACTGCTTGTAAGTGTATTAAAAGGAGTGGTTTTGTGGTGGCAGAATATGAAAATGGGGCTAACAATTGTCTGACGAAGAAATAATGACGTAAAAACCTGTGGGAAGCGGCTAAAAATGATCAGTGATGTGGGAAAAACGGAAATGGAAATAAAGTGAAAGTTGTTAGAATTAGCCGAAATGGTTGTTTAATGGGTGAAAGGAACTGTTTGTGAACTTGGAACGGTGGATTTTATAGCAACGGTGGTGTTGAAAGCGAAAAAAAATTTTTTTTGTTATGGTTTGGAAGTGGGTTACGTATTATTGAGTATATAGAGGCAGGATAAAATTGTATGGTGGATTACGGTAAAAAGGAGAAGGTGAATACAAAGATCGTAATGAAGTTATAGAAAAGGTATATTTAAAATTACAACATGAAGCAAATCTTAGAAAATGTCAATTTGACAAAAAGCTAGGTTTAGGAGTAAAGTATAAAGGTGGTGATAGTGTTTTATTAAAAAAATCATCCTAAATCTTCAAAGATAAGGGAATTAAATCAAAAATGGTGTAATTTGAATAAAGGACCATATAGAATTATTAAGATACCACATGAAGGAAGTTACCTCCTGGAAGATGAAGGTACCAAGAAGATAAAGGGGGTGTACCCTCATGTAGAGTTAAAGAAATATTTTATATCTAAAAACACAGATGATGTGACTTACTGAACGAAAGTGCTGGCAGGTCGATAGACACACAAACAAACACAAACATACACATGAAATTCAAGCTTTCGCAACAAACTGTTGCCTCATCAGGAAAGAGGGAAGGAGAGGGAAAGACGAAAGGATGTGGGTTTTAACGGAGAGGGTAAGGAGTCATTCCAATCCCGGGAGCGGAGAGACTTACCTTAGGGGGAAAAAAGGACAGGTATACACTCGCACACACACACATATCCATCCGCACATACACAGACACAAGCAGACATTTGTAAAGGCAAAGAGTTTGGGCAGAGATCTCAGTCGAGGCGGAAGTACAGAGGCAAAGATGTTGTTGAAAGACAGGTGAGGTATGAGCGGCGGCAAATTGAAATTAGCGGAGATTGAGGCCTGGCGGGTAACGAGAAGAGAGGATATACTGAAGGGCAAGTTCCCATCTCCGGAGTTCTGACAGTTTGGTGTTAGTGGGAAGTATCCAGATGACCCGGATGGTGTAACACTGTGCCAAGGTGTGCTGGCCGTGCACCAAGGCATGTTTAGCCACAGGGTGATCCTCATTACCAACAAACACTGTCTGCCTGTGTCCATTCATGTGAATGGACAGTTTGTTGCTGGTCATTCCCACATAGAAAGCTTCACAGTGTAGGCAGGTCAGTTGGTAAATCACGTGGGTGCTTTCACACGTGGCTCTGCCTTTGATTGTGTACACCTTCCGGGTTACAGGACTGAAGTAGGTGGTGGTGGGAGGGTGCATGGGACAGGTTTTACACCGGGGGCGGTTACGAGGGTAGGCTTCTGTACCAGGTCGGGACAGAAGCAAATAACCAGAGCCACTTCCTCATCTCCTCAAACCCAGAACCTCCCACAGAAGAACCCCAAAAGTGCCCCACTTGTGACAAGATACTTTCCGGGACTGGATCAGACTCTGAATGTGGCTCTCCAGCAGGGATACGACTTCCTCAAATCCTGCCCTGAAATGAGATCCATTCTTCATGAAATCCTCCCCACTCCACCAAGAGTGTCTTTCCGCCATCCACCTAACCTTCGTAACCTCTTAGTTCATCCCTATGAAATCCCCAAACCACCTTCCCTACCCTCTGGCTCCTACCCTTGTAACTGCCCCCGGTGTAAAACCTGTCCCATGGACCCTCCCACCACCACCTACTCCAGTCCTGTAACCCGGAAGGTGTACACAATCAAAGGCAGAGCCACGTGTGAAAGCACCCACGTGATTTACCAACTGACCTGCCTACATTGTGAAGCTTTCTATGTGGGAATGACCAGCAACAAACTGTCCATTCGCATGAATGGACACAGGCAGACAGTGTTTGTTGGTAATGAGGATCACCCTGTGGCTAAACATGCCTTGGTGCACAGCCAGCACATCTTGGCACAGTGTTACACCGTCCGGGTCATCTGGATACTTCCCACTAACACCAAACTGTCAGAACTCCGGAGATGGGAACTTGCCCTTCAGTATATCCTCTCTTCTCGTTACCCGCCAGGCCTCAATCTCCGCTAATTTCAATTTGCCGCCGCTCATACCTCACCTGTCTTTCAACAACATCTTTGCCTCTGTACTTCCGCCTCGACTGACATCTCTGCCCAAACTCTTTGCCTTTACAAATGTCTGCTTGTGTCTGTTTATGTGCAGATGGATATGTGTGTGTGTGCGAGTGTATACCTGTCCTTTTTTCCCCCTAAGGTAAGTCTTTCCGCTCCCGGGATTGGAATGACTCCTTACCCTCTCCGTTAAAACCCACATCCTTTCATCTTTCCCTCTCCTTCCCTCTTTCCTGATGAGGCAACAGTTTGTTGCGAAAGCTTGAATTTCATGTGTATGTTTGTGTTTGTTTGTGTGTCTATCGATCTGCCAGCACTTTCGTTCGGTAAGTCACATCATCTGTGTTTTTAGATATATTTTTCCCACATGGAATGCTTCCCTCTATTATATTCATAAAGAAATATTTTAGTCGATTGAAAGTTTAGATTTAAGAATGCAAACTACGAGAAGTCATAAAACAGGAAGACATTACAACGGTGTTTATGAATTTTTCTATATAGAATTAGTAGACAATGAATTAGTGATAAATAATTCTTGCAACAATTAAGTTTTATTTAGTTAAGTCCTCAAGAAAGATTACGACCTACAAATTCGTAATCATCATTCTGTTCATTGAAAGTTTATTAAGTAGTATAAATATGTGCATATTATTATGTTAATAATTGATGTTGATTTTCATATGCTAACATGCCTCTACATGTTGTGTGATCAATGAGGCATCAATTTAAGGTAGAGTACGCAAGCATGATGAAACATCTTACCGCGATCATTCGGGAATAAGGAAATTTCTTTAAACAAAATCACTTATTTTGAGGAGGGAAAAAATGAGAGTCGATTACAGGAGAATAGAATTGAATAAATGAACCAATAAGACGTGAGAAAAAGGAAAAAATTAACTGGTAAAGAAAAACTCATAGAATGGTGCCAATGTGTAGAATGTTGTACTTGTGCATAGAATGATAGTACACATGCGAAGTGACGATAGACTAGTCATACTTACCACAAACATTATTAACTAAATGCAGAGACAAAGTGCAGAATGAGCATGATGAACTGCAATAGTAATGTGTAATCTCATGTTATGTACCGAGAAGAGAAGTGATTTAATTTTTGCAGCATATACAACAATGATGATGCGGACATTCTTAGGGCAGATTGTGCTGAGGTGTTAGTGCAGTCTACCGGGAAGGCAGCCACTGGACATCAAGAGTAACCAGACAAGCAAGAGTAATCGGATCATACTCACTGCCATATATGATCTGACTCTGTGGCAGCTTCGGCATGGTTGATGAAGGAGAAGAAATTGGCTTCGAACCAGGCCATGTTTGTAGCTTTCATGGTCTGGTGCAGGTGCAGCATCAGCGTGGCAATGTGCCGAAAATAAAATGAAAAATGATTTATTCATAAGACATGAATCTTAAATACATATTATTGTACAAAAAAACATAGTAATGATTTAAATTTTGTATATATATGATTGTGTATCTGTGTGAATGGTAGTGTGCCAACAATAAAAACAAGGATCTTACCTGGTTAGGGACGTTGAAGCGAGAAGTCACATACCCACTTCATCGTCTGGGGGGCATGTGTAACACCCCAATTATAGAAACCCTTGTTGTAAAAGAAGTAGGAAAATTAGTCACCCTGACAGTGACGGCAGCTACTGATGACCAATTTTACACTTGTGGTAATTTGATCAACAGGAATGTCATGTGAATAATAATATTTATCATGAAATAGAGACTGAATGAAATTATTAGTCTTGAGTAGATACCATACAAACGCCAACACGAACAATGTACAATTGCGCCAAGTTGTCAGAAGTTGTTGTCAACAGCAGGATTACTGATGCAAACGGAAGCAATTCCCTGAGTGAGAAATTGATGTGCATGCTCAGTGTAGGGACAATTAATTACAAGGAACAATAAAATTGGATTCAAACTTAATGCTTCATGTCACCTACACAATTGAATAGACATTACCAGGTGTATTAGTGAAAATTAATTGACTATTAGAATATTATGAAGTGAAAAGTGAATTCATGATTATTTAACAGTGAACAGTCATCGATTTGTCCCAAGATTACAACACAGTCTGAGCATTGCTTAAGTATATGTTATCTCTGGAATTACATTGTGTTGTTATTGAACCCGCGACGTAGCGACGTCTTGACGATGGAGTAACAATTTATCATCTTAACATCCTCGCAATTCCATAACGTGGCCACGACTTGAGTGATGGATTGAAGATACAAGCCTTTATATTATTAATATTCATCATCTATTATCTAACTGGGCATAATAAAAAGAAGAACTACAGTTAGCCAGTTCATGCAAGCCAAAAAGTCTGTCGCGTTCTCATAACAAAAGACAATTGGTGGTCACAATTTCTGGTCAAGCCAGTCATCGTGTCATCGAGGGGAGCAATTGCCGCGTTTATCAGTGAAGAAGAAAGTGCGGCTACACATTCTGATGCGCTGCTCTATCGAAATATTGACATTAATCATGAAAGACGGTATCTGAAATGTGACCAAACCATGTGAGAAGTTTGTGTTTTTCTACTAGTTACAGGGTGGGATGCCATTCCACGTCATACCGACTGTGACAACCATCACTTCCGAGTCATGTCCACCCTAAGTAGATGCCGACGCCACAGTGGCAGCTGTAGAAAGTGGAGGTATTGCTGGTGGTTAGTATCTTTCCAGTCTCCCACCACCACCCAAAGCCCCACTGCCCAGCCACAGAGGAGCATTCCCCTCTAACTCAGTACCACCCAGGACTGGAGCAACTGAATTACGTTCTCTGCCGTGGTTTCGATTACCTCTCATCATGCCCTTAAATGAGAAAAGTCCTGCCCACTATCCTTCCCACCCCTCTCACAGTGGTATTCTGCCATCCACCAAACTACACAAAGTACTCATCCATCCATACGCAATCCCTGCTCCTAATCCCATACCTCATGGCTCATAACCCTGTAATAGACCTAGATGTAAGACCTGTCCCATAAATCCTCCCAACATCACCTACTACAGTCCGGTCACTAACATCACCTATCCCATCAAAGGCAGAGCTACCTGTGAAACCAGTCATGTGGTCTACAAGCTAAGTCACAACCGCAGTGCTGCATTCTATGTAGGCATGACAAGCAACAACCTGTCTGTCTGCATGAATGGTCACTGACAAACTGTGGCCAAGAAACAAGTGGACCATCCTCTTGCTGAACATGCCGCCAAACATGATATTCTTCATTTCAATGACTGCTTCACAGCCTGTGCCATATGGATCCTTCAACCATCATTCCACCACCACACCCAGTTTTTTTTTTAATTTTATTATTTTTTATTTATTTTTCTCTATTTCTCTCCTTTTCTGCTACTTCCGCCCCCCCCTCCTCCCCACCACTCCCCTGCCCTCCGCCCAACCTGCAGCACTTCACTGTCCGCCATCCCCACCATACTGTCACACCCCTCCGTACCCCAGCCTCCTGCTTTCCCCCATCCAGTCGCCACTCCCATCATTCACTGGTGCTGCTGCTTTCAAAGTGGGGCCAGTTGCCTGAGACTGCAGTCATGTGTGTGAGTTGCATTTGTGTGAGTGTGTGTACATATGTGTGTCTATTGTTGACAAAGGCCATTAGCTGAAAGCTTTATGTATGAAAATATTTTGGTTTTGCCTATCTGTATCTCAACATCTCTGCTATATAGTGAGTAGCAACTTTCCTTCTCACGATATTGTTACATTCCATCCTGGATTTTCCATCGTTTGACTAAACTAGAAAAGTAGGATGTGACGGTTTCCATCATAATCATGCAGGGACATGGTATGGTTATAGAAAAGCAAGGGCAGTCCCTAGAAAGTGAAGCTAGGTGGCAACCCCAACTCAAACCCAAGTTGAGGATATTCTATTCTGTATAGAAATTCCTCACAGAAGTTGAGAACTTTTCTCTGTAGAGCGTTATTTATTCACATACTCTCCTTAATTTTGTTTGTGTTTTATTAATTCTATTGTTCATACATTTTTACCAGTATTTTGTGATTTATGTACCAGTTCACTCCATGAACAAGTAATTGTGGCTCACGTGGTCCTAGGGAAGCAGATAAACATACAATCCTAGTACATTTCCATGAGAATGTCAGGTACCTTGGTGCCTCACTGAAATGCAAACTACCTTGTGAAAGGAGGGAGCGGAGGGGGGGGGGGGAGGGGGGAGGGGGGGGGGTGAATTGAAAGGTGTATTGCAAGGTGCAAACCATCATGTCCAAGTGTAACAGACAAAGTTCTCTAAATAAGATGTTAGCTAGGCCCATGTACACAACTCTTATTAGGCCTCTAATTGTACATGCAGCTCCTGCCCACTCAAGCTTAAGTAGAAAACAATACAAGGATGATGATGGTGAGCCCCTACCTCTCAGCAATATAGTCTGACTCTGCCAGCAACAGATATAAAAACCAGAATCGGACTATCACAAGAAAACTGACAGCATGTAAATCACCAACAAACTTTACATGATAATTTAAACCAAGGGGCTGATTTTATAATCAAGTTGTCTCCTTTATGATGACATTGTATGTTATAGGACCAAGACTGCTGTGATTGGCCCATAAGACCTAACTGGTGCTCAGCAACAGTGGCAACTTCTCCACTACTAACAACCACTGCATCCTAACATGAACTGTCACTGCTGGCAGAACAATCTGCTGAGGCCCTACCACCCATCTAGACTGTCACAGAGGTTTTTTTTCCCCACAGCTTGATACACCACTTATTTCCCTCCACACTATACCACTAGCCTTTAAACAGTTCTGCTTACTATATCCCAGATGCAACCATGTTAACATGTGATCATAGCCAGATGTATGGACAACATCGAAGACCAGCATCCTGTGAATTCATGTAAGCAAACTAACCCTTTTGCGGACATGACAGCAGAACTTTTTGTGAGTCTCCTTGCAAGAGTAGGTATCAAGGCCTCTTCTTCTCTATCATCATTTGAACTCCTTTAGTAGAATCATCACCAACAGGGCACTATGAAATCAACACCAAAAAGTAGCTTTTCACTTGTTACCAGTAGTTCACCAACTCTGAATGACCATATATGCCCCCATCACTATTTTTGCCATATGAGCCTATGCCCACAGCTAAGAACTTATAGTTTGTGCCAATAAGTGCAAGAAGAGCTATTGAAAATGTATGATTGTAATTGCAAAACTGGGATCCACTGATTGGTGGTTGGGGATTGGTGGTGGAGGGGGCACAATTTTGCATGTGTATTCCGCTTAAGCATCCAAACAGTTGGGGAAGTTCCACAGGTCCCAGAATTCTTGTGTCATGTATATAGACAGTCTGTTTCGAGTGAAGTTAGCATCACTTTGTGTAACTCCATGTCAGTTATAACATAGTAGACTACTTGCATTATGAAATGAACAGTTGAATGACCATGATGGAAACTTAAGGCTATTAACTGGAACAAATCATCAACCATTGCCAAGAATCTGGAAACATCAGTTTATCAAGAATATGTGCTGCATAGAAAAATGTACTTAGTATAAACTAAAATACATGAAAGTGTTACAAAATCAAACAATGTATTGCTAAATATTGAAGAGCATGGTAGGCAAAAATATTCGTGTCTCTTTAAGTAATTAACATTTCTAAAAATCTTTGCAAGTCTTGTCTTCGAATTTGGTGCCAGAATCCTTGGTCCACATTGTAGCGTATGACAGTGTACTGTATAGCAAATACAGTTCCTCTTAAGTTACGCATATATTCCTCCACACTGGGAAAATGAGTACAGAAGTTTGGGGTCAGTTGAACATAATGATACCAGATGTCAGATCGGACACATATGGTAATGACACTGTCATGTGTCATGTCTTACATGTGCATAAATAGACAAAATAAAACAATGAAAATATTTAAATTGTGTAATGTAGATTGTGGTAACAAGACTCGCATGCAGTGCAGCCACATTGTGAGTTGCCAAATGCAACAAATGTGAATATTAACTCTTAATTGAGGCGATGTACTGATATGCAGCATAGCCTGAGGTCTAGGTTAGATTGAAAGGTGTCAGTATGGTTGCAAGCTGGGAAAGCCAATGAATATGATGTCATATGAATAGTTGTAATTCTTGTTATGGCATGTGTTTTATGCAGATTGTACTTTAACAAATCGTTGATGAATGGTATTGGTAGGTTCAGTATTCTTAGAAGTTGCTGCAGCTATGGATACTGGTAGCCAATAATTGGTCACATGCTTAAAGAGCAGTAAGAAATACCTGTGTGTTTATAGTCATTCCCTCCTTACACATTCACATACATTAATAGTGCACTGGGCAAACAACTGTTACATTAAGTACGCAGTCTGATCTAATGTGAAAGTATTCTCTATTGACTGCTATTGTGAAAAGCCCTTAATATGTACTGGAGAACAAGTTAACACACTTTATTTTAGTTTATTAACAGTTAACACTGAAGGAATACATTGCTACAAAAAACAAAACATATATTGTTAGATGTGCTTTATTCATGATTTTTCAAATGTAATAGCACAAAGAAAAACCCATACTAAAGCCAAGGCAGCCTACAGAAATTTAAAATAAGATTCATAATATAAATTTCCAACAAACAGCAGGCAGCAGAAGACTCAGCAAACACACATCAAGTACCGCACATAAAAATGTCCCAATTGAACATACCTTATCCCTTGAAATACTAATGGTTTTTTTTCATTATGTTTATTGCCAGTGAGGAAGTACTTTATTTGCCTCACAAAAAATCAGAAAAAAATGCAAATTTTGTTAGTTGTTTTCACTTTTTTTTCACAATGTACTTTTTAGAGATTTACTGATGTGCAAGAAGGGTCCAGAGCACGAAAATATTTTTTCATAATTTCTTAGCCACACCCACACATTTCCAATAATGTGTACTATGAACAGGGGAGAGGGGGGAGAGGGATACTCTATGACCATCACTAAAGAATAATTAAAAAATGCAAATTTTGTTAATTGTTGTTGATTTTTATTAACCACAAACATACGTTAAGTAGGGTCCAGAAAATGAAAATATTGAATATGACATTCATTCTGAAAACTTGTCTCTATCAGGCATAAATTAAGCTTTAATTTTTGGATTAAGTTTAACTGAAAATTAAAGCAATTAAGGAATCTAATATAAGACGATGACAACAGGGCACTTTCAAATGAAACTAAATTGTTCAAGAGAGCTTTTCAAGTCTCAGACTTCTATGAAGTGCATGTGCAGACTGAAGTGATGAACAAAAATTTGTACCAAAGCTGGAATTTGAGCTCATGTCTCCTGCTCACTAGGTAGATGCAGTAATCGCTATGCCAGCCTGGCACAGGTGCTTTGCACAACTGCATGGCTGGCCTAGGTACCAATTTTTGTTTGTCACTTCAGTATGCATATACACACTATAGATATTTTCTTCAAAATTTTAAAATATAAATTAGGGCTTCATGACTAGATTGTCCACCTTCATAGCTGAGTGGTCAATGCAACAGACACTAATGTAGGGGACCAGGGTTTGATTCCCAGTACTGCCAGAGATTTTTCCTTGGTGGGAGGGCTGGACTGGGATGCACTCAGTCTTGTGATGACCATTGAGGAGCTACCTGTTTAAGAGGTAGTGGTTCCAAGGTTGAAACATTGACAATGGCTGGGAGTGTTGTGTGCTGACCTCCTGTCCCTCCATACTGCATCTGACGATGAATGCTGAGGGTGACACGGAGGTTGGTCAACTGTTGTACGGTCTTCAGGGCCTGATCGCAGGGTTTCCTTTATGACTGGATTATAATATTTACAAAAGGTTCTCCCTTCCCTGTGAGGGTTAAGCACATCATCAGCTTCCATCATGGGGATAATGGATGCCTAAATTTTGAAATTATTTTCATTTTTCTTGTTTTAACTTATTTAACTGGTAAAAAACTGCTCATTAAACATTCTAAAACATTTGAATTCTGCCTTTTTGGGTTTTGTATTCTGCTCCCATGGCATGTACCTTGTTATATTTAGAAGCTTTACACTGCCACACAATACATAACAGTAGTCAATCTGATTACCACTGGGAAACCAACTGAATTGTTAAGGTATCACCTCGATTCTTAAGTAATAGTCAGCTGATGTTTTCTGATATCACAGTTGAGGGGACATTCATCCTAGAATGACTGAACATCATTGGTACAAGCATTGTGGAAGCTCTTTGGGACGGTGCAATATGACTTCAATGCAAGCTGGACAGTGCAATTGACTAGATGCTCTGCACTAGTGCCCAGTTTGAGTATTCTCATGATGCAAGTGTGTCATCTTTATTGGCAGCTCACTAATGCTGTATTATCCCACTCATCACATTGGTGACGCTGCGTTAACTGCGAATATGCACAAATCTGTCCTTGGACTCGATCGAACTTACTGCGTAGTGACAACACACACCAGTGCTCGATGCTACACATGACAACAGCATCGCGCAACCCGCACCTTCTCCATGTCATGCTCCTTTCTGGCATTATGCACAATTCGGTGTCACTGCACACAATATTGGGACCCTTGTGGGTCCCCTGACTTCATGAATGGTTCGCAATAGGTGCTCCAGCCCACGACACTTCACCAAGTCACCTCCAACCTACCAGAATATCTAACACACAAACACTCCCACCTCAGCTGTTGCTCATGGATGTCCGTTCATCCTAGACAAAGCATGAAACCAATATCACTAACTGACATTAGTTGGCTTCCAAGTTTCTCCACTCCGACTTTCAAGCCTACAACCACCCTCACACACCAGGCTGCCAACACATTCAACATTAGTGTATAGGGTATAATCCATGCCCCGTGCACATGCCTGACAAACTCCAGTGTCCATGGACCTTCCTGGTTACCAACATGGTAGAACCAGTCAACGGAATGGACTTCCAGTCCATGCTTATTCACCACTCTGCAATGACTGCAATTTATCGCCACCTCTTCCATGCCTCCACAGCCGGCGTCCATCCCACTCCCCCCCAATCGCAACATTCTCCACAAATGCATCAAACTTTCAGATTGCATTCTCCACACACATCAGTGATACACTGCTTGCAAACACACAGACACAACCACTCCAGACAGAAAATGACAATCTTTGGTGTCATATCACTGCCATCACCACAGCCCTAGCAGCTGTTAACAAGCAGCACCACATGGCAGATAACAAACAGCTGGACATGAAGCCACCTCTCGTGTGTGGGCACACCCACCTTCAGCACACACCATACCAACACAGAAAATCACTAGCTCCCGAAAGCCACCAAAGGTCAGTAAACTGCAGTGTGCAGCAACTGTTAACAGTGCTCATGGCCTCTCCATCTCACACATAGGCACATGCACTTGTGCTGTTCGTGACAGTACCATGCGACACACAATAACCACAAACAGGCCCACTAAGACATAGACAATGACAGTTAGCCCCAGCAGATCTACATCTTGCCAAAGCTGCAGTTAACAGATCCCTTCAAGCAGTAATTCTTCACCCTTCAGATAGTTTCTGGACCTCCAGAATCAAGCTCGTACCCAAGAAAGATGGCTCTATCAGATTGTGTGGTGATTGCAGGGTCCTCAATTCTTGAACAGCGTATGACATCTACACCATTCGAAACTTACAGGTCCTTACACATGCCCTTGCAGGTGCTACAGTTTTTAGTGTGATGAATACCGATGACATCCAAAACACTGCTATTATTATTGGTGTGTTTGAGTATCACTTTATGCCACACAGGCTTAAAGATGCACACAGACTTGGCCTCAGTTCACTGACAGTCTACTATTCTGCTTCCCCTTCTGCTACACATACCCATCTTCTTGTGTTCCACTGATGAGCGCTCACAGCATCTAGTTCTAGTCACACTGAAGGAGGGTGGAGTGGTGATTAAGGAGGCAAAATCACCACTTCAGCAGATGGACGCCACTTTCCTCAGGCACACTCTTAACACCATCAGCATCTAACCAACAATTGGATGTACTTCACTGTTGCAAGACCTTCCTCACCTGGAAACGAACCACAACCTTAAGAAATTCCTCAGAATTCTCAACTTTTACCGCTAACACCTCTGACAGGCAGCTGAATTGCATATCCTGCTAACAAATGCGTTTGAAAGGCAATGAGAAACACAGGAAAATGAAATTACCTTTGACCCCAGAAATGATGGAAGTGTTTTGCCACACTAAAAATTGCCTTGTTCAAGCTGTTACATTGGTACAACCGCAAATGGATGTACAAATTGACACTTACAATGGACGAGAGTGACACAGCATTTGGAGCAATTCTACAACAGAATGTTAATGGAGTGCCACAACCACTTTGATTTTCCCCAAGAAACTCTTGGCCTCACAGTTAAAATGATCAACATTTGACGGCGAGCTGCTTGCAGTTTATTCCGCTGTGCATTACTGAAATGAAGACATTGAAGGTCATCACATAACAATACATACAGTTCATAAGCCATTGGTCAATGTCATTTTCAATCCACCCACACATGCCAGCCCCCAACATTTCTGTCACTTGGATCTCAGTGACCAATACATAACTGACATCCAATACGTGCACAGAGCCTATAATATCATTACCAATTATTTCTCATGTCTTCCTACAAATGCATGACAAAAGAACAAACAAATGATCCCATTATCACTCAGTTATTAACTGATGGAAATGCAAGCCTCCAGACTGGACAACACATTTTGCCTTCAACAACCACCACATTACACTGTGATGTCTTTCTGGGAAACCACAACCAGTGATCACCGTCAAAATGTAATGAGAAGTAGTTGACAGACTTCACAACCTCCATCACCCTGGTGCCAAGGCAATTACACAGCTGATTACAGACCATTTTGTAAGGCCTAATGTACAGTGTGACTGTTGCCACTGGGCTGTTTATCCTGCCAACAAAGCGAAACTAGGCATCACGCTTGGCCTATAATATACAACTTTCCAATAACGACATCACGTTCTGAAGATGTCCACATTGACATCACCAGGTCACTGCCTGAGTCCAAAAAATTTCATTACACTCTCTCTGCCATTGATAGAATGACTTGCTCGATGTAGGTAGTCCTCTTCCATAATATCACAATGTACACCATCACACAGACTTCTGTCAAACTAGGGACTGCCTGCTTTGGTGTACCTGATGGTGTTACGACTGACCTGGGCAGACAGTTTGAAGCAGCCCTTTTCAAATCTCTTTGCCATCTCTGTGGAATAGACCATACATGCACCACTGATTAACATCCACAAAGCAGTGGTTTGGTGGAGCGGTGTCATAGAACACTGAAAGCAGCACTCATGTGCCATGGGGGCTCATGGCCCAAGGCAGTTCCATGGGTCCTACTCAGCTTATGGAGTGCATATAAAGAGGACCTTCTCACTTTGCTCGCTAAACCAATATATGGAAAGCCCCTCAGTCCCCGCACATTACACACTGCCCACATTCAACAACGGTGAGTTGATGTCCCACAGTTGGTACAACACATCAAAAATTGCATACACCATACACACAGATCCCTCTGCCATCACCACATGCATCGCTTAAGTTATTTGTTCTTAGAGATCTTGACCACTGTGACCAGGTGATGTTGTGTGATGACACGATATGTCCCACATTGCAACCTCTTTATTGAGGACCCTACAAAGTGCACAAACAGGGAACCCATACCTTTGACATTTTGACTTATCGGAAACCCACCACTGTTTCCCTTAACCACCTCGAACTAGCATGGATACTGCTGGATGATGACAACAATGCCGCCTTGACAACCAAACTATAACATGCATCACAACACTTCAGCTGCCACAAGAGCTATGCAATGCTTCCGTATCTCTGCATACGCCAACCAACCCACCCACACCTCCAACAACATGGTATAGTCACGACAGAAGACCACCGCAATACCATGCCCATTACCAAGTGTACAGCATCTGCCACAGTACTTTCTCCACTGCAAGAAATGGTCTGATGACACCTCATGCAAATGGTGGTCATGTACACTCCCACATGCTCCACAAGAAACAATCCGGTCAGGCTCTCTACAGATGTCACACATGACCCAGCCAGTCACTCCTACCTGCACCACCGCAAACAGCAGTGCTGCCTGGAGCTCCTGCACCTGTCGACACAGACAGGTTGCCATGCCCCACAGTGCTCCACATTCTAGGCAGGGAGTTCTGTGGAGACATTTGTCCTAGAGTGACAGAACATCTTTGGCATGAGTGGTGTGGAAGCTCTGTAGTACAGCACAACGTGACTTCAGTGCGAACTGGACAATGTGACTGACTGTAGTTGGAGTCAGAAATGATGGTCGTCGACTTTAGGGTTGTTCTGTGCTACTGTGTCACGCATTCTCCAATAGCCAATGAGCATTCATTGTCCTCTGAGCGCTCTCTGTGAATGCCGCACCCAATGCAACTGATTGTAGAGAGTTATTTAGTGAATTATTCCATTTTTTGCGAGTTGTCATGGCTGACGGTAATGGTAAGCGACAAATTCTACACACGCAAGTTAGACATAATCTGCAAGATTCACCCTTTCATCAAACGCAAGTGTCGCTTGGAACTGGCAACAATGCAGTATCCATCCGTTTATCCACCTGCGTGAACCGCCATCGTTCATGGATCGGACTATAGATGCTCTGCACTAGTGCTCTGTTTAATAAAGAGTATTCTCCCAATCTATGTGTGACATCTCTATTGGTGGCTTATTACCACCGTAATATCCCAGTTCGCACACAGCAATACTTACGATTTATAAGTGTATTCACAAATCAAATCTTTTTTATATTCATACAAAGGTGTTTCGTTACACGCATGAGATCCACTTCTAGATTTCCAAAAGTGATGTCTAGTGAAGCATGTGAGGAGGGAATCCTATCCATTTTTTCAACATGTATCCATCTCTGCCAGATCCTCGACAGATGTTATTATTCAGATTTGTTTTAGCGCCAGTCCACTATTGTTAGTGTTGTAACAATATTGTAGTGATGTAGCGCTACAAACTCCATTGTCTAAGAAGAGCTACACGTCCTGGCAGCGGCTCTATAAAGCAGTCGAAGGAGTGTTACATAAATTATATCAGAACCCTGTCGTATGATGTTTCATTGCAATGCTACTTGGACAGTGACACGGTAGGTAACTCGAGACGTGGGAGGACTTAGTACACGTTGCGGTAGCCGCTTACGGTATCCTGCAACTACAATATAAAACCGGCTTTCCCCGTTCCTGGGATTGGTTTCGCTTATACTTTGGATCACTAAAACTTCTTGCGATGTTCACTCCTATTTCTCATGGTAAATCACAGGGCGGTTTTTGTCACTGTTATGAGTTATTAACCGTACAAAGTACGGCTTCGTGTTCATGGGATGCAACGCATTTATTACGTTTGTGGGTTCTCAGCGTCTTCTGTTGCACTACATGCCTTCTATTATTCCGATTCATGTAATTTCATGCCTTTTTCCCATTAAGATTATAATCCTGATAAAAGTGATAGCTAACACTTCTCTTTAATTTCTCTGTTTCGGTTACTCGCGAAATTGCGAATGTCGGGTCGATATCAATACTCAGGATCGACAATCGTCTGACGCAGGCAGTAAGCACCTTTGCTGGGATAGGATGTGCCGTGTAATGCAAAGACATAAATATATTATTGCTTTTATACTGATCGGCGAAATTGTTTACAAGGTAATACAAACCATTGGACAAAAGAAAATAAATGTCTATGATTTCTGTTGTAACCAGTGCGATGTCGTTTCCACACGAAAACTTCAATTTAAATGGAACTCTGAAATTTGAAATTGACAGTTCGAAGACGTAAACATAAATCCGCCTCATATGACATATAGTTACATAAATGTTTCGAAAACATGGGTCCGCGACATGTATTGTTAAACGTAACAAGAGACACTCTAGCTGAATCGGTTACATTGTATTAAAGTCTAGGAGGCACCAGGATTCATTGTTCAGACACAGCATTTAGTAATAGCCTAGTTTCATGATAGCGTTGAGAGACGCTGAAAGACAGTGTTGTCCATTATTTGAATGCTTGAGGAGACGGTTTGCGTTCCATGAAATAGCAGTTTTCCGCATAAAGGAAGTTTCAGGAATCTGCAGCATATTAAGATTTTTACGTAATAGTTAATGAAACGCAACAGGTCTAATTTCCTTTCGTGTGCGTTTTCTTTGTACATTAAATGCCAGTAGTGAACATGGCTAACCAATATTACACGGCAGTTCACTACAACAATCAGTATTTACAACCGTAAAGATTTTTTCAGTTGCAAATGTCAATGGTTTTTGTTTTGTGTGGTGTAACTTTAAAAGGGGCGTGACAGCTTGCCCAAAGCATTTTTCATGAGATTAATTTCTCTGTTAAAGGTCCAAATACGGCTATTATTTCTAATACTGCATAGTTTTAAGATGTTTTTGCCATACTTTTATACATGGAGCTATTTTCTCTGCTGCCATGTGATTACTGGAAATTTTTGAAAGGCTGTACTTCAATAGAAAGAGACTTAACATTTCTTTCACTTACTGGTACCATATTTTTTTTCTTGTCATAGGCTGATGATCTGGAGTGAAATAGTGACATTGTCTTATCAAAAACATACCAATCATGGATATGATGTTAGAAGCATACCTCACTCATGATGCGTCACATTTGGATCCAGATGACATACCACAGACAAAAGAAAGTGTGTGGATTCTAGGAAAAGAGTACAAACCACCTCATGGTAAAGACATAACATATAAGTACATATATTGGTAGATAAATAATTACTCTGAAGTGAAAGTGTGACTGAGAGTCGGTTTTGATAATATTTTCCAGTTATATAAAGTATGTAAAAGATTAAATTTTGTAATTGTTTTATTCTTTTTCATACCACATCAGTTTTTTTATTCTGTTTTTGTGTACACTTCCTGGTCTTTCAGCTTTGGGTTCACTGGCACTTTGTGTGTGAAGAGCAGTGCTAAACTGATGTAGTACTTGATTTGAGAATGAAAAAAGATCATTTGATCGCAGTAGAAAACACTCTTCCTTTCAGTTTTCATTTTTGTATTAGAAAAAAGAAATTTAATGATATGCATACTATAGTTATGCGTATTTCAAAAATAGGCCAATAAGTTTGAAATTATGCCAAATAGCAGATAATGACAATAACTATTTATTCCACCTGAGGTATTGCCAACACAAGAATTTTGAGTCCCCATCTTACCATCGTGCTGATACTGGTCTGAACTTATTTCATTTATTTGTCAGTGAGTGTGTACTTTGTGGTTCTCCTCCTCCCCTTCATATCCTTTTGTTGACACAAGTGTCAGAGCGCTCTTCTGATATGTCCCCGTCCAGCTTTGTTTCCTCTCACCCTCGCATCATCATCCTCAGTGATTTGCCATTTCATTTTTATGTTTCCCAACCTTTCCCTCACCTTCCTGAGGAAGGAAGGGGAGGAAGAGATTAGTGTTTAATGTTCCGTTGACAGCTATGTGATTAGAGACTGTGCTGAAGCTGCTATTAACGAAGGATGTGGAAGGAAATCAGCCATGCCCTTTCAAAGAAACCATCCCAGCATTTGCCTGAGGATATTTAGGGACATCATGGAATACCTAAATCTGGATAGCGAGATGGGAATTTGAGCCGCTGTCCTCCCAAAAGCGAGTCCAATGTGATAACCATTTGCTCCATCTCGCTTAGTCTGAGGAAGGATCATGTAGTTTAGAAAGCAAGGATATTGTCATGTAGTTATATATGTGTCTATTAGCCTTACTAAATATTTTGTGCCCTGGAGGTAATTACTGGCCAGCAGATGGGTCTCATAATTATAAAATTTTCTGTGTGAATTTCTCTTTTGACATAGGCCTAATATTTTCAGTCTTTCTCTTCATTGACATTTAATGAAATGAGTTGACATGTAAATCAAACTGTCGAAACCATTAACCAAAACTTAGTCCAACATTATTGGCGAATATGACCTATCCAGTTTTGTGAAATATAGATAGGATTCGATTGCAGCTGTTACAAGATGCAAATTGTTGTTGCAGTAAACCATCAAATATTACATGTGCATTCTATAAATTACTTCCGCTCAATGTCTGACACATTCCTTCAGTGAGCTAATTATTGCATACTTTCTTGCTTCTTGTTAGATCATAAATTCTCCACTTCTTCAGATATCATTGTTGTATTTTTAATTAAGAAAGAAGATGGTGAAAGAGCAAAAAGTGTGAATAATTTTTTGCATAATATTTTTCCAAACTATGAAAACTTTGTAGTTGAGAAGTTGGAGGCAAAGATTGTTGTTAACTTTCACTTAAGTGACGAAATAATGATCAGTGTGGTATGGACCAAAATTTAGTGGTTTGACTTTTCTTTTATTTCAGAAGATGCTGAGTGTTTTATTGACTTAGCCGTCTCACTGGAAAAAATACTGTGGAAAAACCTTGTACATAAAAGTGGGAGGACTGCATCCATAGCTGAATAGTTAGCGATGCTGCCTTCAGTCTGAATGGGTTTGGGTTTGATTTCCAGTGCCTCCTCGGGTTTTTTGTGGTAGGAAGATATTAAACAGAGTTAATCCGCCGTTGTGATGCCAAGTGAGAAGCTGCTTGAAGAAAGAAGTAGCACCATCACCAGGATTCGTCTGCTGGGGAGGGATTGGTGACATGCTAGTCATTTCCTTCTGCCATAACATGCTCCTTGTACTGACTTGTAGGAGGCATTCAGGACAGGCCTAAAGCCTGATTCATAAGTGGTGTTTACATTGTAGAAGTTAGTGTGTTATAGTACCCTCCCTTAAAACATTGGTTGTGGTCACAGACTGATCTGTGATATAACTAGAATTCTACATAAGGCGGGAAGGTGAGATTTCCGGTGAGAGTTGTTGAGGTCAACGAATGTGAAATCAAAGTAAAGTTTATTGTAACAGATGTGCAGTGTAGCCCGTTGTGTATATTTAATGCACTTTTCATGATTACTGGAGACTGGGATACCTCCCGTCTTCTTTGACAACATGTGCACAAATGGACAAACTAAGCCCACTGAAATTAGTGAGACAGCAGTGGTAAAAAGGGGGTTTCGGGCAGGAATAAACTAAAAATTAAATAATAAAAACGATGACACCTTTCAAGACAACACACCGTAGAAAATAATACTCAAAACTGCCAAAAATTAAAACCTGACAAAACCATACACAACACATCTAAGATCACAGTATTCCAATCTCCAGTTAAACTATACAGCTCAGGCCTAGACAAGGATACCAGTAATCCCCCCCACAACCACAGAAGCCGGTATCCCAATCTCCAGTTCACCTATATAGATCACCCTAAAGAATGAAAGTGCACTTATGGTGTCGGCAGCTTTTCTGTTGCATGTTGTAGTTTGTATTTTTATGCGCAGTGAATGATGGGAAGTGAACATGATGAATGATGAGTCATATAGGACAATACGGTCAAACCCATAGGAAAATAGTTTTTAATAACAGTTGTAAGTAGATCAATGTTTTTTAAGTAAATCACAGAAAAAGATAAGTGAATCAATGCCTTTTTTTTAGTGAAATCATGGGAGAAGGTAAATGGATCAGTATTTTAATTTAATCATGGGAGAAAGTAGGTGCATTGGTATTTATTAGTAATAATTGCATGTTCAATATATTAATAAACATTTATCCACTTCCCTCTCTTATGATTGAAAATAAAAACATTGATCCACTTACTCCATAATTACTTATCCACATGACAGTACAATTTAAATTTTATGATATACTCAGTTTTATATGACAGCATTCTTTGCATTATATTCCTTTGTGCCATCATGACTATAGCACACTAAATGACACAATAAAATATCTCACAGATACACTGCCACCACATAATTAAACCACTAGAGCATGCCACCTCTTCACACACCACGCCCTCTACAACAACATTTCACTTCCAGTCCAAAACACACACACTTTGGCTCAATGACATCACACAACAGTTCGCAGCACAGCAAACCTATGTCACTGGTCAAAGCAGACAAATGTCCTACTACCAAGTATCCCACTTTTCTGTACAAAGAATTATAACTACAAGATCAAATCAGAAAAGTTGTATTAATTAGATAAAACTCCAATGATTTACCAGGTAACTAAATTAAATGCATCTGTGTTCATAGTCAATGTAAATTTTAAGATGAAAAGGTGATTTATTATTGTTATTAGTTGAAGAATTGGAGGCCAGTTTGTTGTTAGTAAGCAATGCATGGTAGAATGGAAAGGCTAGGTTCAAATACAAAATTGTCAGTTTGGTTTACCTTCTGTTATGAAATGTGCCATAGAAAACTTCATCTTCCAGACAAAAAGTTGCTTCTGTTAGTCATTCATAATGGGAAGGACCTTACATGGTATACAGCCTCAGTAAAGTAACTTCTAAAGAAGCAGCAACTACTGCACAATAGGTGTAAAACAAAAGACAGTACTATAGATATGTTAAATGAAATATGTTTGGCAATTCAGAGGGCAATACATGAAGCCTTCAATAAGTAACATAGCAGAGTCTTATTGAAAAACCTCTCAGAAACACTGAAGAAATTATTGTCATATGTAAAGGTTGTTAGTGACACCAGAGTTAGTATTGACACATCCATAAATGACACTGGAACTGAAATTGAGAGTAGCAAAGCAGAAGTGCTGAACACACTTTTCAGATGTTCATATATAGAGAGACAAAAGTATTGCCACAGTTTAGTACCGCACCACTACAAAGGCAAGTGATATAGATATTAGTGTTAGTGGAGATGAGAAAGTGCTTAAATTGCTAAAACTGAGAAAGTGTCAAAGGTCCAGTAGAGTTCCTTTTTGTTCTCTCTATACCTTTTTGTTCTCTCTATATAAATTGTGACCTGGCTAACCCAGCATAGGTTCCTTAAACAGATTAGTTGGAAGAAAGCACTGGTCACACCTGTCAACTACCAGGTTGGCAGATGAAATCCACAAAACTGCCACCCAGTATCATTGATATCCTTCTGTTATAGAATCCTAGAACATATTCTGAGCTCAAAAATAAAGAGGTATCTCAAACAGACTGACCCGCACAATGCCAACCAGCAAGGTTTAAAAAAACAACGGACATGTGAATACCAGTAAATTTTTTTTTTTTGCATCACATACTGAAATTCATGGTTTCAGATAATCAGTTAGATGCAGTATTTATTGACTGCCTAAAATTAATTGAGTCAGCTCCACACCACTAGCTATTAACAAAACTTTGATTATTTGGGGTATCAATAGAAATTAGGGACTTTAGTCCGATTAAAATTACTTGATAGTTGACATCTGTCATTTCCCACTACAGTGTTGCAACATTGGCTGCTGGCTACCACTCCGTTATATGTGGCATGGAAACAGGGCAGGTCACTTCACATATGCCGTTAACGTGTAATGTGGAGCAATGTTGGAATTGCGAGATTCTCTGTCAACAGCTGATTTTAAGTGACCAGTGACAGAACTGCACCAGACGACACTTTTTGTAGCCCTGAATTTAAACTTGTGTACTTTGTGATGTGCAATTTATCTGAGAAAACGATGGCCAACAGTGTGCAGCGACTGAAGCTCAGCTCTGCGAGCAAACTCAAGACAGAAAAATTCAGTTTCAGCACTGAAAAGCAAACTGTAATTTCTCATTGTCAATGGTTACTTGAAACTATATTCAGGCTGTTTACCCGAGCTCCCGCACTACGAACCAATTAGCAGTCTTCGTTGGCAGTTGGTTGTAGACTATATGTAATATAGACGGATTCCAAATGAAAAAATAATGATAGAAAGACAAAAAAGAGCAAATAGAAAAGTCAGTATGATGATGAAAATACATGGCAAAGAATTACCAAAAAAACACATTTAAACCAGTTACCTGAATAAAAATAATAATCAAATTATTTTAATTAGATTCAGCAATAATAAAGTTTTGCTACATTTGACAAGAATCATACCTATGCCATTTTACATGTGAGGTATATGCACTAATCATTTCACCATGCCACAACACTGGTTTAAGTAGTTAGATTTTTGACTGTTCTGACCCAGTTGCAACAATCAATTGCAGCCTTCAAAAATTCAGCTTCACACAATATTGTGTGAAGCTTACCTAATGTAAGCTGATCCCTGTTATTATGGTAACTGTATACGAGGTCTGTTCAAAAAATCCACATAATTTTTCTTCGCTTACCTTTTACTTATTGTGCATGGTCTACTTCGAAATACTCTGCTACACAATTTATCATTGCAAACCTTCGTCCTTTCAATGGGGTTTTCAATTTTGGAAATTAAAAAAAAAAAAAGCTGCATGTTTGGAGAGTACGGAGAATGAAGCAGCACAGTGATTCTATTTTTTGTGTAACAGTTGTGCAGCAACAGGGATGAATTTGTGGGTGCCTAATTGTGATGCAAGAGCCATGGGATGAACTTGGCGACAACGCAATACATTCCAAGATGCTGTGTTGGGATTGCGTGACATGATCCAATTGAAATGTTACATTTTTCTGCAATCTCTTGGACAGTCTCAATCTTCAATTGGCATGCACAACTCGCTGGTGTTCCTGACATGAACGTTGTCAGTAGGTGTTAAAGGGCGTCTTGAACGAGGGTCATCTTTAACTTCTGTTCGGCCACTTTTAAACCGTGTGAACCATTCATAACACCAAATACAGCTTAAGCACTCATCACCGTAGGCTTCTCGTATCATTTGATGTGACTCTGTAAAGATTTTCTTGAGTTTCATGTAAAATTTAATGCAGACATGTTATTCCTCTAACTCTGCCATCTCGAATTTCACAAAGTGTGTGCAAAACATTCTACTCAATACAGTACAGAACAATAACTAACAGACATACAACAATGAAACTTCCAGCAGTTAAACATTAAATATAGGTATCTGCAGGGATGCCAACTGCATTTCACTCCAACACACCATTGATGTTACAAATGTTCCATAATTTTTTCGACAGACTGCTTATGTAATGCTGAATCGCATCTTGTATGAAAGAATCCAGTCATGTGTGATGAAATATGGAATAAAAGTGCTAGAGGCATGATTCGTCATCCAAACACATCAAGAAAGAATCCTGGATAAGGAACTGGATGTGAACTGACCAACTGTTGTGGCAGTTCGGCAACAGTGAACAGTTTGGGTGTGATGTTGAGCATTCTGATTGGAAGAAACCAGCTACAACGTATAAAGTGTCAACTATCAAGTAATTTTAATTGAACTTCAGATTGAGAATTTTTGCAGATATGCAGTTATATATAGTGCTGCTCATTAAAATTGCAACACTGGAGTGGATTAGGAAAAAAAGAAAATATGGATTGTGCTGTACAGTATAGTATAGAAAGAATACATGATGAAATTTGTAGATGTTTTTGGTAATACAGGCAATGTGACCGTCTTGCCGTTGAGAGGGTACATCATGAATGCCTCAAAGATAGGGGACAACCACTTTTAACAAATCAGAAATTTAATGCCTACTTTCGAAATTACCAGCTATATGAACCACAGGTGGTCATATTGTTACACAGTAGCGCCCCTTACTATCATGCCAGATGCCGGGCCCATATGATGACAAATGCAGTCTAGCAAAGTTTTTTTTTTTTTCTTTTTCTACCCCCCCCCCCCCCCCCCCCCAACCCCAGGGTGTCCTACGTAGATATGCCCATCATGATGCTGTACACAGAACTGTGACGTGTCTGAAAAGATGACATGATGCCACTCCAATGTCCAGTTTTGCCGCAGAGTGCACGTGGTCAGTGTGCCTCTGCAGTCGCACCACCCGAAAGTGCAAAAACAGATTACATACTGCAATCTGTTGTGATCCAGTCATCAGTGTCAATAATTCTTTTGCTTCAAACAAACTCATTTCCTGACTCAAAGTATGTGACATGTCTTTATGGTCCTGCGTGACCAAGCAGACATGATCTCATTGTTAGCTGGCATTAGTCGGGCGCCACTGTCGAGACCCTGGATGACAATGAGTATGGTCCTTCTGAACTGATGAATTCTGTATTCTTGTGACAGTAGGAGAAACCAGATGAGTGCGAGCAAAAGTATCATGGAATGATAAACCTTGTCTGATAGGTCACGACCTTGCAAATCTCACAAACAATCGACATTCAGATGTGATAGTGCATAAACTTTCCTTGCATCTAGAATGCAAATGGAGTTACTCCTATGTACTTTTTTGCTGTTCTGCTGTACACAACAAATCATTTGTGTATCCAAGCATTACAGCACTTCAAGACAGTTGTTATAACCAACCGTGTATAATGAGATGATATAAAAATAGCTACACTACTATTCAGTCAGATCTTGATAAGATTTCAAAGCAGTCCAAAGATTTGTGACTAGCATAAATGTTCAGGTATGTTAATTTTTGTGATTCATGAAACACAGAAATATAGTATCCTACAACCACAAAATTAGTAAGTCATGATTGGAATCAGTCAGCTGGTACAAATACTGAGATGTAATAATTTGTGGGGATATGATATGCAATGACCATACAGATTCAGGCATAAGTAAAGCAAGTGGCAGAGTTTGTTTCGTTGGTAGGATACTGAGAAAATGTAGTCAACCTACAAAGAAGAGTACTTGCAAAACACTTGTGTGACTCAACGTGGAGTATTGGTAGAGGGTCAGTTCATGTGAAATCACAAATTTTCATGATTTTTATGTACAGTGGTAGTACAGGGTGACAATTATTGAACTATATGAAAAAATGTAAATTAGTTACAAACTACGATGTGCACACATGTTATTCAACGTGTAAACATCACTACATATATTCAGATTTAGATTATGACATGTTCGATTTGCCTGCCATCATTGGCAATGACGTGGCGCAGATGAATAGCAAAATTCTATTCGACCCGCTGAAGTGTCAGAACGGCTATGCTGTTGATGCCTTGCTGAATGGCTGTTTTCAGCAATTGTTTTAGGATTATTGCTGTACACCTTGTCTTTAATATTGCCCCACAAAAAGGAGTCGCATGTCTTCAGATCCAGAGAATATGACAGCCAATCGAGACCCACACCAGTGACCTCTGAGTGTTCCAGAGCCAATGCTGTCCCCAAAGTGCTCCTACAGGACATTAAACACTCTCCTGCTTTGGTGGGGCTAAACTCCGTCTTGCACGAACCACATTTTGTCGAAATCAGGGTCACTTTGGATAATGGGGATAAAATCATCTTCCACAACCTTCATGTACCGTTCAGTAGTCACTGTGCCATCAAGGAATATCGCACCAATTATTCTGTGACTGGACATTGCACACCACACAGTCACCCGTTGAGAGTGAAGAGACTTCTGGATTGCGAAATGAGGATTCTCAGTCCTCAAAATGTGCCAATTTTGCTAGTTGACGAACCCTTCCAAGTGAAAGTGGGCTTCATTACTAAACCAAATTATACTAATTCCCACCATGCCCCGCGATAAACCGTGCAACTTGAATGTCCTAACACAAACTGTTCAGAAGTTATGACAATTTTATTTCATATAGTTCAATAATTGTTAACCTGTAGCAGTTGTGTGCATGAAAAACCACAAAATGAATTTTTTTTTGGATCTTTTATTTTTGAGTTATTCATTTTTAGTTTCCAAATGATACAATTTTTGTCACTGTTGAAACCTGAAAATGGCCATATCTCAAAAACTAGTTGCTTTAGAGGCCTAAAATTTGTACCAATTTATTCAGTTTCTTACAAGCTTTAAAAATACACTCTATTCATGGAAGTGCTAAAATTTTCACAAACAGCTACAATACAAGTTTTTCACTTTAAGTCAGCAAACTTGAGAATCCAATTTGGATCTATGGATAGTTTGATTTGAAAAGTGTGAACACTTCCTTTGAATTTCCTAAAATTAATTGTTTTTAAATGTACGCAGGATTGCCAGCACCATCTTTCTGAACTAGCCTGCATACAAAGTGCACTTGATACAGTCGACAAATCAAATTGCAGTGAAACAAAATTTATTTCAACCTCTTCTCATTGGAACACCTAATGAAATTTGGCACCAAGAATTGTGTAACTTGCATACATATTTTTTTAACACAAAAAATCAAATTTTGAAATTTTTAAGAATTTAAAAAAGGTTGCTTTGAGAAAAAATTGCCATATTTTTAATGTTTGTAAGAAACTGGATAAATTGGTCCAAATTTGAGGCCTGTAAGTCAAATAGTTTTTGATATATGGTCATTTTGTTTTCAAAATGTGATGGAAATTTCACAATTCCAGAAACTTTAAAAATTAATAATTCAAAAATGAAACACACAAAACCATAATTAATTTTGGATTTTTCCGAGTTTTGATATGTGGAATAAAATTACAAAATTCAAAATCATTAAAGTACAATTTTTTAAAATATTGATATGACCTTCAAGTGTGTGGAATCCATACCAGATAGATATTTCAGGTATATTTGGACGTATACAAATAAAGGCAGCAAGAATAGTTTGTCTGACTCATGAGTTACATGATAGAACCTTATTATTTAATAGGAAGTATCCTCCTGTGGCAATTCATTAAGACATACTGGGTGGTTATAATTAAACCTTCTCTATTTAATACATTATAACATGTAAACTAATCACTGTATGAGCCCCAAACTTGATAGCATTAATGTCAAGTACGTGGGGGAGAGAAATAATGCAGAATCAATTCAGTTGAAACACTTTTAATGTACTGTTATGGTTTATCATACCGCTACATACTGGTACCATTACTGCTACAAAAGGAGCTCAATATGGCACCCACCAGTGCCAGAAGAGTCTGAAAGCACAGGATTGCATTCTGCACAGCAGTACAAAGCATGTTCTTAGGTACGCCGGCTACCTCTCTTGATATGCTGAGCTTCAGATCAGCACATGTGTGAATGCTTCTCTGGTAAACCCTGTCCTTCAGATAGCCCCACAACCAGAAATCACAGGGTGAGAGATCAGGTGATCGTGCCGGCCCCCTCCTGCATGAAAACTGTTGAGTTCAATGCGTCTCTCTCCTGTAAAGTGGGTATGACATGCTGGCAAAGTATATCGCAGTAACGCTGGCCACCCACACTGCATGACTTTGATCCTTGAGTGCTAATCTGTTCAAAAAAGAGTAGGCTAATGATGAATGTACCTGTGAACCCGCACCATACGGTGATATGTTCACCATACAGAGGTACTTCATGCACAGTGACTGGAGATTAAGATCCCCACACTTGGTAATTCTGTGTATTCACCTCACCCATCAGAGAAAAATGAGCTTTGTCTGTCTATGGGATGGTCCAGGGATGGCCCTTGTCAACTTCATTCCTTGTGAGAAACTAGAGAGTGAAGTCAACACACCATTGTGCATCCTGTGTGCAAGCTGGTGTATGACACGGATCTTGTACAGATACCATTTGAGAATTGTTCGAAGCACCTTCCATACAGTGGACCACGGGATGTTCAACTGTCGTGATACAGCACATGCACTGCATGATCATCGGGAATTGTACACAGCATTGTCTGCCATAGCAACAGCGATTTCATCAACCACCTGTGGTGCAACCTGTCATCGCCATCTTCCCGGAGTGACACCCGGTTCTCCAGTTGGTTTGAACGACTTCTCATCATGCTCTGCACAGCAGGTGGAGAAAGCTGACCCTTCTGTAACCCATTCAACTGGTGATATTCTTGAAGTGCAGCTGCCATATTACTGTTGTTTTGATAACAGAGCTTCACCAATAATGCCATGCTCCTTTTGTCCAAGCTCATGTTGACACACCACCAAGTGCACTGCAACTGGTCAGATGTGTGACTGTGAATCATGATGGCTGATCACAGTACCTGGTGGCCATTGTTGGAACTGGATGGTGGTTCTGCGACACGTGAAAATTGTGCACTCCATACTTTGGACATTAATGCTACCAAGTCTGGTACTCGTATGGTAATTAGTTTCTGTGTTATAATGTTTTAAATAGGGAAAGTTTATTATAGCCACCCGGTATTATTCGGTATAACCATAGTCATTCATGGTAAACAGAATGAATACAATACATAGCAGATGTTACATAGTGTTGATGATTAGGATGTAGGATCACGTGAAGGCTGCGAAACTTCTTGGTATCATGATTGATAACTAATTAACCTGAAAAGAATGCATTGCACATATGTATGGAAAACTTGCACATGTTGTATATCACTTAAAACATTAAAAATGCAGTACCAACAGGTTTTCTTGATGGTGTACCATGCAAATCAGTTACAGGTTACAGTTTTGCGACCACTCAGAAATCTGTGTTTCCTGGTACTCCGATAGAAGACAGTTACAATTCAACACCAAATAAGAACCAGGACCATTGCAAACCTTCCTTTATCCATCTAGGAGTAGTGACTATCCTTAGTCATTATGCCTTCAACTGCCTCAGTTATGACAGGAAAGCAAGAAAACAAACTTTAGTATGCAGCTTGAAATCCACAGTTACAATGATAGTAAAGAGAGAAATTTTAGAGACATCACAAGTTACTAGTTGTCAAAATCCATGGCAGCTTCAAGTATTGGCACTGAAAATGTTTATTGTGTTGCTTCCTGAAGTACCACAGTTGCTGCAGGAAAAGTTTAAATTGAAAATTCAGACTACTCTGAGACAGCAGCCTTTGTATTGAATTCATGTTTTTTGTTTACATTTTCTATTAACGTATTTATATTTTGTTTTACTTATATTCCCAGTTGTATTATTCCTAAAATACAAGATAGATGCAATCTGTAGGGTCATGAGTGGTGAATTTGAAAAGTTTGGTAATAAACATGGAATTTTTGTTTCAGTCACTGATTGAGGTGGTACAGTATTTAGTGCACAGGACTCGTATTTGGGAGGAACTAGCTTCCCAGTCCCTCTGACCATACAAATGTAGGTATTTTGTAGTAACCCTAAATCAATGAAAACATATACCAGAAAGATTCCTTGGTCACATTTAATTGTCTTCCTTCTCTGTCTTCCATCCCCTTTGTCCAAGCCGAGCTTGTATTCTGTCTTTGATTACCTCAATGTCAAGGTGTTGAGCTGCAATATATTGGTTTGATGCATAAGTTCATAGCGTTTTCTGTAAGTTTAATAAACACTACAGATACACATAACAGAGACATTAGTCATCAATAATATATTCTCCTTCACTATTTACGACAGACTGCCAATGTTGGGGTAACTTTTCAATTCCACAACTGTAGAAATCACTTCGTTTTAAGACAAAGATCTCCTCGAGCCATATTCGGGGTGCATTTTCATCCAGAAAGCATGCTGTACACAATGATGGAATGAGCACATTTCATCACATTTGCTAGTCCTTGATACACTGACATTGATCATTGTGGGGTTAATGCATTTATATGATCTTCACCAAACCCCGAAGGTCGTCTTGAACGTGGAGGGTCACTAATGTCAAAATGATCCTCCTTAAAACCAGAAAACCACTTTCTTGCCATGCTGTGTCTGTTGACATTATGTCTGCACAAGACACAAATGTTTCTGGGTGCCTCTACTGCTCTCGCCCCTCTTTTAACTCGAACAGAAGAATTTGTCAGAAATGCTCCGATTTTTCAAATTGGCACTCCATTTACTAGCATCTACAGCTCCACTCACTATCTCCAAATCACAATACATAAACTCAAATAGCAACAGTGAACTACAAATAAAAAATGACAGTTGATAAATAAACCCATGCAACTGGAATACCAATATGCAAAACAAAAATGCTTTGACCCTATGCACCTATCTAATATTGTGGCATAGGTTGTCAGCATATGTGAGAATTCCCATCAGATGTAGAAGTTCTTTGAACACAAATTTCAGCCTTAGGGTACATTTACACTGGGATACATTTATCGCGACATGTATGAGCGACATGTCAATTTGACATGTAGCGATTCATCACCTCATACAAAAATTCACAGAACTTGTATGCGGGCTCTCGAGCTCATACATGTCGCATATACATTTCGTATATCGCTTTTTGGCCATATACGCGACATGTATGAGCGACATTTGAAGAACTCGCACATGCGCAGTACTATCATTTCCTGTCGTCTTGTCACCTGCCGCTTATTTTGACGATTAGCGCACGCATAGTACCAGGCTCTTTGGTGGCTGTTTGAGTTTTGGAGGTGCCGATTGTCGTTGTGTTGTGTAGGTATTTGTGTATTGTGTCGTGTGTTGTGCCCGCGTGTAATACTTTAAAATTTGCCATGACTTCTTGGTCTAAACAAAATACACTGAATTTTATAGAGGCATCCCTGTATATGGGATGTGAAACTAGGAGACTATAAGAACACTCAGAAAAGGTACAACGAGTGGGAGGAAATTGCTAAGGCATTTAACGTGTCTAGGAAGGAATGTGAGGACAAGTGGCACAATTTAAAAAAACCAATATAGTCACGAGTTAGCGAAAAGGAAGAGCAGCAAAGGAACTGGAAGTGCTAAAAGCAATGTGCACCACTCTACATGGTATGCTTTTGAAAGTATGCAGTTCATAAGAGACAATTACAAACCACTCTCTCATAGGAGCACACATGAAGTAGTACCAGTAAGTAAATTTGTTGTATTATTTTATTAATCATATATTTGGCAACATTTTTTTTGTGCTAATGCTTTACATAATGTGAATATTTACAATTATTTACAATTTCACTGAAAAACATGATTCTCCATACTGCTATGGTTTGAAGTCCTGAATACTGCAGAAGAATAGAGCATATTCCTTTATGTCATCGTTTAACAATGATGTGGAACTTATTTTCCATACTGCCATGGGATGGAGCCCTGAATGCTGCAGAAGTATTCAGCATATTCTCTTCTGTTGTTATTCAGCAATGAAGTTCTTCGGCCAGTTCTGGGCAGTGGCTCCAGCACAGTAGGGGTGTCCCTCCAGGACCCAGGTATTACGTTGCCATCATCTCCCTCTCTATTGTATGTTCCTGCTGGACAATACCTTTGAGATTTTCTGTTTTGAAGAAAATTATGTAAATAAACACAGGCTGGTGCCACCACTGTAGCCTTTTCTGGACTGAGAAGCATTTGCTTCCTCAGCACTCTGTAAACAGCACTTATAATCCCAAATACATTTTCTATTACTCTTCTTGCTCTGCATGCTCTATAGTTAAAAATACGTTGCCAACCGTTTTTTTCATGCAGACCTGGAAATGGTTCCAAAATATTTTCCTCTAGGCCAAAGGCTTCATCAGCGACGAAAACATATGGAACAGGCTTGCTCCTACCAGGAAGAGGAGTTGATGGTGGTATATTTAGAGTTTTGGTATCTAACGTTTTGTAAAATGTGGTGTCTTTAAGGACACCACAATCTGAAATCCTCCCCTGTGTGCCAACATCAGCATAAATTATTCTATAATTAGCATCAGCAATTGCTAGCAAAACGATACTGAAGTGCTCTTTATAATTAAAATAAACTGTTCCACTGTTGGGTGGTGCCACAATGTCAATGTGCCCCCCCATCTATAGCTCCCAAACACCTGGGGAAATTCCATTTTTCTTCATATTCTTTGGCAATTTTCAGCCATTCCTCTTCAGTAGCAGGAAGCTGGAAAGAAAATTGTTACTTTTTTAATTTAATTTACGGATGGACACTCAAAAAATTCTCAATACATTAAGATACTTTGATTATAATGTATGTATAACATACAGCTCACTTTGCCTTAGAAATGTGTTATGTATTTTAAAGGTCATGGAAGCCCCAGCCACAGATGGAGATAGTGAAGGAGAAGGAGAAGGAAGCATTAGTTTCCCTTTCGATGTAACAGAAATGGAGGAGATGACATTTGCCATGCCCCCACAAGACATTGTGGAAGTGGAAACCACTCCAGTCATCTCTGTGCCTCCACATGAAAGTGGCTCTGCAACCGTGTCACCCTGTACCACTCCAAGTCCGAGTGGAAGTGGTAGATCAAGTGCACTGAAGAGAGCCAGGAGAGACCTGGATGAAGACAGAGAAGGTCTTTTACAGACCTTAAGAAAAGTTGGTGACAATTTAGTAGGCAGAAAAAGGGACCAGTTTACCCACTTGGGTGACTTTGTCGCCAATAAGCTCAGATTTCTTTAGGAAAATGGCCATACTAGAATTATGGCAAGACTTGAGAATGGAATATACAGATGTTTGCAGGAGGCAAACGATGAACTAATAGATGCAAATGCAACATAATTTATGGATTCTTTAAAAACATGTATAAATGTTGAAATATGCATGTCATGTGCTGTCAAGTACTACTTAATAAAACTAAATACAAATTAATGTTGTTGGATATCTTTACTGTGCAGAAAGTGTCCTCAGAAATTGTGATGTTGTATTACTGAGTGAAGCATGTCAGTCGTTCCAAAGATTTAAAAGCTAACCCATTTCAGCAAAATTTGAGAAATTTATGGTGCAAAATGTATGTGCCATTTGTATGTACCCTCGTCCGCTCGTTAAAAGTAATTGTCCTCGTAAAACAATGATTTCATGACAAAACATTTGCATTGTTGCGCGATTGATAATGCCAACATCTCACACACGATTGTCGGCATTAGCATCCGTTGTCAACATTATCACGCGAGGCTGCCGGAAAAATAGCAAAAAATTGATATACGTGCCAGATACATGAAAAAATGATATAATGTATTACATACTCTGATATATATAAAACTTTTACCTTCACTTCTTGGGATAAAACTTGCACAGTGGCCTCACAAACATGAAGAATAATGTTGCATATGGCCCTTTTTGATATTCTATGCAGATACATTAACGTCGGAAAGGAATCCCCAGTGGCCAAAAAACAGTGTGTTACTGCCAGCTGATCCTCTGGTGGAATTGCTTCCCGAAAGTTTGTGTTGGTTTTGGACACAAGAGGAGCCACAAGAGATAACAAACTGTGGAAATCCTCCATACTCATCCTAACATAATTTCTAAAATATGCACCATCCTCTTAGTGTTAATTCCTGAACGAGCATTGCGTAAGCTCCGTGAGTAGTGCGTTTGCGAAGAAACTCTCTCTGCCACCATTGCCACCATCTGTGCTTCCTCCGCCTTTTCTTCCTATCATCTTCCAAAAGAGCAAATGTACCAGCACATAAAAATGTGAAATCTTCCAAATTGTCGTCGGAAGCCATCGCACAGTGATACAAATTAACCAGTGTAAACGCACGCTCATACATGTATGAGGTTGATACTTGTCAACTCATACAAGTCGCGATACATGTCGCAAAGTCGCATATACATGTATCTCATACATGTGCCGATACAAATCGCAGTGTAAACGCACCTTTATATAGTAGAGTATTTCCCTGTGAACATTCTTGTGTGACTTTACCAACTGTTCACTTGTAATGGCACTGATGTAGTGTATACCATTATAAATGTGCAGGACACTCCAAATTCCATTAGATATCACCATAATTTGTTGAAAGCCCCAGCATCAACATGCTTAGATTAGTTATGTTGATGAGTCCCATATCCCTTTTTAACCATCATACGTGGACAGTTCCCATTTGAACCCATTCTAGTGAGTACTGTGACCATTCAGTACACATTGTTTACTGAAAGTTTTATACTGCAGGATTTCTCTTACTTTTGCCATGTAGCTCTACAAGTATGAAGCTCAGTCAGATTTTTCTAATATCTCTTCACTTTAGCGATATGCAGACAGACTCGGAGAGTTTTGGTGATATTATCTGTGTGGCAGATTGTTCCACTTTTGGCTGCTGTGACTCCAAGGGTGGCAGCAAATGTGTCACATGGAATAAATAGTAGTTGTTCCAGTACAGGAAATAAATATGTGGTGTGGTGTAGTGGGATTGGCTGTTCATACCTTGTTATTAAAATTTCTGTATGCTGATCCTCAAATACAACTATTACTTCTTTTTCTGAACCTGCAATTAGATTTGCGACTGTAGTTGTGTGTGGTGTTGCTTAAGATGATTTTGGCTTTATTCATTGGTATTGATTTCAACTCACATTATTTGTGTCATAATGTTTTCTCTTTACAGTGTTTGTAACCATTCACTTAATATCAATTTTGGCTTCCACATGCTGACTGGTTTGTAGCAGTGACGTGCTTAGTATGTGCCAAGCTGTGACACAAAATTTTTCATAACATCAGATCTTTTCTGCAAAATTCACACCAATCAATGAATGATAAATCCATTAAGAGCCCACATTACATATAGGCTGTCTTTTATTCCACCTCATTGGAGAGAATCGGCACCTATTGTATTCATACCATTTGTTACTGACATGCTGCACATTTCAAGTGTCCAGTCTGTAACTGATATTTGATAAGGCTAAGATAGTTAAGCAAGCTGACCAGCAAGGGATTAATTTGAAATAGTGTGACCAATAAAATGTCTCATATGTACAGAGCAACACCATTTCAGTCTACAGCAGAACCAGATGAAAAACTCTTAACTATATGGTAGCCACCACAGCATCTAGCTTAATAATTTGTATCCCTATACATCCAGACATACAAGACACCTTTATGGTGCCACGTACACAAACTGTACAAAAAAAAAAGCAAGTTACAGGTTGCACATTCAGTGCTGCTTGTCCACCTCATTTTACATGTAGCTCGATCCTAAGTTTTTATGCGCAATACCAGACCACAAGCATTATATCGTGTCATTGCTTGTGCTTTAGAACTACTGTATTATACAGGGTGATTCAAAAAGAATACCACAACTTTAGGAATTTAAAACTCTGCAACGACAAAAGGCAGAGCTAAGCACTATCTGTCGGCGAATTAAGGGAGCTATAAAGTTTCATTTAGTTGTACATTTGTTCGCTTGAGGCGCTGTTGACTAGGCGTCAGCGTCAGTTGATGCTAAGATGGCGACCGCTCAACAGAAAGCTTTTTGTGTTATTGAGTACGGCAGAAGTGAATCGACGACAGTTGTTCAGCGTGCATTTCGAACGAAGTATGGTGTTAAACCTCCTGATAGGTGGTGTATTAAACGTTGGTATAAACAGTTTACAGAGAATGGGTGTTTGTGCAAAGGGAAAAGTTCTGGACGGCCGAGAACGAGTGATGAAAATGTAGCACGCATCCAGCAAGCATTTGTCTGGAGGGGGCCATATTGAACATCTCTGAACTTGTTTTTGAGTGAAAAAAAACCTTTTTAAATACTCTTTGTAATGATGTATAACAGAAGGTTATATTATGTTTCTTTCATTAAATACACATTTTTAAAGTTGTGGTATTCTTTTTGAATCACCCTGTACTGTGTGCACATAGCCTAGAAATCTATGTACTTAAAGAAATTAAGGTTAAGACTGTCAATGAAATCATCTTTAGATATTTCACTACCTAGACCAGTTTAGATCCTCACACTGTCCCCTGTTGTGTCTGTGGCTTCACTTCTACGAAGACAAACTTCACAGAGGCCTTCCTACATAGAGGGGATGGACAAAAACATGGAAACACCATAAGAAATGCATGTGTGAACACAAATGCAGATGCTAGCCAAGCCTGCATGTTGCACTGTTGTATTTGTCCATGAACAGCATTGCAAGTGTCATTCATGGGCAGAACAGTGTTCTGTGTAGTTGAGAGTGCATTATGTTAGAGCTCAGGGTATTTGAACATTGGCAAATTGTTGGTGATCGTATGGTGGATGCTTTCGTTACCAATGTAGCTTAAATTTTTGCTATTTCAAGAGGCAACATATCGGAAGGTTTATACCGCACACAAAACATCAACTGCTAAGTCACATTGTAGCCAAAAGTGTGTGCTCAGCCAAAAGTGTTTGCTGAATGATCATGGCAGATGGTCATTGAAGAAGATTATGACAAAAAATAAGAGCATGACAGCTGGAGTAGTTACAGCAGGACTTAATATCACACTCACAAACCTTTCAGCGCCGAAACAACACAAAGGGAGCTCCACAAGCAGGGAATTGCAGAGCAAGCTGGAATTACAAAACCACTCATCAGTGATGCAAATGTGCTGAAGCCAGAAACCCGGACTATGGAGCAATTGAAGATTATTTTTTGGTCAGATGAGTCTTCTTTCACACTGTTTCCAGCTTCTGGCTGAGTTTACATCCCAAGAGTGAAACATGATGGGGGTTCAGAGATGGTTTGGGTAGTCATATAATGGTATTTTATTGACCCCATGGTCACTGTGCAAGGTCGCATACTGCCAAGGATTATGTAACTATTTTGACCAGTCAGGTCCATCCCATGTTACAGTGTTTGTTCCTTGATAGTAACACTGTCATCTTGGAACAATTCCAAGATGACATGGCCTCTGTTTTAAAATGCTCCTGAGAACCATATAGGACCTGTGTTTATCCATTCTGAGATGACCGGAAGCCAACAGCTTTCCTACACCACATTAGGTATGGTTATGTGTTGTTTTTATGGTGTTTTCATATTTTTGTCCACCCACTGTACCTTGCTGTACTTGCAGTTCGCATACAAATGGCACAGTCATAGCCTAGAAGTTGTTCAGAGATAAACCTACCTCTTACAGTGGACTGTCAGCTATTGTGTAACATCCCAACAGATTAAAACTACATAAAAATTATGTGAAGATAGGATAGTAGAAGAGAGATACTGTGGGAATTGAAGCTGTGAAGGCATTTCTCGAGCTGTGCCTTGATAGCTCAGTTGAGAAGAATATTGTGTACTGACAACAAGGATCTGGGTGCAAGTCTTAGTCCAGTGTACTTTATTATCTGTCATGGAGTCTCCTTTTAATAAATATCATACATATTCAAATAGGGGTTCCTATAATTCCATGAAACTTCATGTTCCATCTTTTAGACCATTTTCACCATGTCCCCTTTTGGTATATATTCTGTGTGTGTTATTAGTATATATGTTTATTCATTAAATGATGCTCATATTTTGTAAAATGCTGCATATCTGTAAGTAATAGATATGATTGTACTTTCATTTTTCATGCTGTCACATTGATGGAAATCTAAATTTTGTTTCAGACCTAAGAGTCATAAGAAAGGATATACAAACAAGACTGTGGTTCACATATAGGAGAAGTTTCATTCCAATTGGAGACACTGGACTGACAACAGATAAAGGATGGGGCTGCATGTTGCGATGTGGCCAGATGGTTCTAGCTCAGGCATTAGTTATGTTACACTTAGGTAAGATATTAGTATTAGATCCAGAACAGGACAATACAGCAGAAAAATACATCTATTACATTTGTTCTTTTAAGATTTTGAGAAAAGTTTAATGAAGGCTGTTATAATCCTGCGCCATAGGGTATGGGTGCCCGAGGCCACCCATCAGTTTTCCCTCTTGCAGGTGCAAGTTGGGGTTGGCTTCCAGCAGGTAGTCATGTATTGTACTGGGTTTGTACCTTGTTCTGCACGTGTGGGGGCCATTTGCTTGCTCCTGATTGCTTTTGCTCAGCTGAAGCATACATCTACATCTATATTCTGCAAACCACTGTGAAGTGCATGGCATACGGTATGTCCCATTTTACCAATTGTTAAGGTTTCTTCCTGTTCTGTTCATGTATGGAGTACAGGAAGAATGAGTGTTTAAATGCCACTAGATGCTTGCTGTAATTTAATCTTTCCCTCACGATCCCTATGTGAGCGAGACATAGTTCATTGCAGTATATTCCTAGTCAGCATCTAAAACTGGTTCTGAAGCTTTGTAAGTTGGCTTTCTCAGGACAGTTTACATCTATCTTCAAGGATCTACCAGTTCAGCTTCCGCAGCACGTCCGTGACACTCTTGCATGGGTCAAACCAACCTGTGACCATTTGTACTGCGCTTCTCTGTATATGTTCAGTATCCCCTGTTAATCCTGTTTGGTACACTTGATCAGTATTGTAGAAAGGGTTACAAAGGTTATTTGTAAGCAATCTCCTTTCTTTACTAATTGCATTTCCCCAGTATCCTACTAATAAACTGAAGTTCACCAGCTGCTTTACCTGTGACTGAGCCTATCCGATCATTCCATTTCTTATCCCTAAAAAGCGTTACACCCAGATATTTGCACGAGTTGACCGATTCCTACTGTGATACATTGATATTATAGTCATAGTATACAATGTCAGTTGTTTTGTGAAGTGCACAGTTTTACCTTTCTCAACATTTAAAGCAAGTCATCAATCTTTGCACCACTTCGAGGTCTTATCAATATCTGACCGTATATTTATGCGCCTTTTATCACACAGTACTTCATTATAGATAGCTACAGAATCTGCAACAAGTCTGAGGTTAAAATTAATATTGTCCTCGAGGTGACTAATATACAACATGAACAGCAAGGTTCCCAACACAGTTCTTTGGAGCACACCCAAAATTATTTCGACATCTGATGATGACTCTGCATCCTCCCTGCCAAAAAATCCTCAATCCAGTCACAAATTCCACTTGATACCCCATATGATCGTACTTTTGACAATAAGCGTAGATGTAGTACTGAGTCAAATGATTTTCGAAAATCAAGAAATACTGCATCTGCCTGACTACCTTGATCCAAATTTTTCAGTATATCATGTGAGAAAAGTGTGAGTAGGGTTTTGCATGATCAATGATTTCAGAATATGGTCACATAGATTACAGCCAGGCTACTTCACTGCCTGTGTATGAGCTGTTTGTCTCCTAACATTTTGTATCCTGAAGTGTGAAATGTCTCAAGAGATTTCAGTGTAGTTGGTTAGAATCTGATGTTTGTTGTTGTTGTTGTTGCTCTTAATGCTGCTCTATCCTGTGCAAACCTCTTCATCTCCAGTTAACAACTGCAACATACATCTTTCTGAATCTGCTTACTGTATTCATCTCTTGATCTCCCTCTATGATTTTTACACCACACACTTCCCTGCAGTAGTAAGTTGGTGACCCTCTGATGTCCCAGAATGCATCCTATCAACCGATCCCTTCTTTTGGTCAAGCTGCGCCACGAATTTCTTGTCTGCCCAATTCTATTCTGTACTTTCTCATTAGTTACATTATTGACCCATCTAATCTTTGGCAGTCTTCTGTAGCACCATATTTCAAAAGTTTTCATTCTCTTTTTATCCAAACTGTTTGTCATCCATGTTTCACTTCCATACATGGCTACACTCCAAACAAATGCCTCCATAAAAACTTCCTACCACTTAAATCTATATTCAGTGTTAATAAATGTCTCTTCTTCAGAAATGCTTTTCTTGCCATTATCAGTCTACATTTTATATCCTCTCCACTTTGGCCACCATCAGTTATTTTGCTACCAAAATAGCAAAACTCATCTACTACTTTAAGAATCTTGTTCCCTAATCTGATTTCAATTTAATTTGACTGCATTCCATTATCCTTGTTTCACTTTTGTTCATTTTCATCTTAATCCTCCTGTAAAAGGTACTGTCCATTCTGTTCAGCAGCTCTTCCAAGTCCTTTGCTGTCTCTGATAATGTCATCGGCAAACCTCAGCATTTTTATCTTGTTTCTCTGAAATTTTTGCCAAATTTTTCTTTGGGTTCCTTTAACGCTTGTTCATTGTACGTATTGAATAACATCGGGGATAGGCTACAACCCTGCCTTACTGCCTTTTCAACCACTGCCTCCCTTTCATGCCCCTCGACTCTGATGACTGCCGTCTGGTTTCTGTACAAGTTGTAAATACCCCTTCGCTCCCTGTATTTTATCCCTGCTACTTTCAAAATTTCAGTGAGAGCATTCCAGTCACCATTGCCAAAAGCTTTCTCTTAAGTCTACAAATGCTATAGATGTAGATTGTCCTTTCCTTAACGTATCTTCTAAGATAAGTCATAGGGTCAGTATTGCATCATGTGTTCTTACATTTCTCCAAACTGATCTTCCCCGAAGTTGACTTCTATCAGTTTTTCCATTCTTCTGCAAAGAATTGTGTTAGTATTTTGCACCCATCACTTATTAAACTGGTAGTTCAGTAATGTTCATGCCTGTCAGCAATTGCCTTCTTTGGAATTGGAATTACTACATTCTTCTTGAAGTCTGAGGATATTTCACCTATCTCATACATCTTGCACACCAGATGGAAGAGTTTTGTCATGGCTGGCTCTCCCAAGTCTCATCAGTAGTTCTGACGGAATATCGTCTGCCCCTTGGGCCTTGTCTCGACTTAGATCTTTCAGAGCTTTGTCAAATTCTTACCACAGTATCGTATCTCCCATCTCATCTTCATCTATGTCCATTTCCCTTTCTATAATGTAGCTTTCAAGTTCATCTCCCTTGTATAGACCCTCTAAATATTCCTTCCACCTTTCAGTTTTTCCTTCTTTGCTTAGGACTGGTTTACCATCCGAGCTGTTGATGTTCGTACAGCTGCTTCTCCTTTCCCCAAGGGCCTATTTAATTTTCCTATAGGCAATATCATTCTTTGCCCTAGTGAAATATGCTTCTAAATCCTTACATTTGTCCACTAGCCAATCCTTTTTTTTTTTTTTTTTTTTTTCCCCTCCATCATCATTCTACTGACTGGTTTGATGCGGCCCGCCACGAATTCCTTTCCTGTGCTAACCTCTTCATCTCAGAGTAGCACTTGCAACCTACATCCTCAATTATTTGCTTGACATATTCCAATCTCTGTCTTCCTCTACAGTTTTTGCCCCCTACAGCTTCCTCTAGTACCATGGAAGTCATTCCCTCATGTCTTAGCAGATGTCCTATCATCCTGTCCCTTCTCCTTATCAGTGTTTTCCACATATTCCTTTCCTCTCCGATTCTGCGTAGAACCTCCTCATTCCTTACCTTATCAGTCCACCTAATTTTCAACATTCGTCTATAGCACCACATCTCAAATACTTCGATTCTCTTCTGTTCCGGTTTTCCCACAGTCCATGTTTCACTACCATACAATGCTGTACTCCAGACATACATCCTCAGAAATTTCTTCCTCAAATTAAGGCCGGTATTTGATATTAGTAGACTTCTCTTGGCCAGAAATGCCTTTTTTGCCATAGCGAGTCTGCTTTTGATGTCCTCCTTGCTCCGTCCGTCATTGGTTATTTTACTGCCTAGGTAGCAGAATTCCGTAACTTCATTGACTTCGTGACCATGAATCCTGATGTTAAGTTTCTCGCTGTTCTCATTTCTACTACTTCTCATTACCTTCGTCTTTCTCCGATTTACTCTCAAACCATACTGTGTACTCATTAGACTGTTCATTCCGTTCAGCAGATCATTTAATTCTTCTTCACTTTCACTCAGGATAGCAATGTCATCAGCGAATCATATCATTGATATCCTTTCACCTTGTATTTTAATTCCACTCCTGAACCTTTCTTTTATTTCCATCATTGCTTCCTCGATGTACAGATTGAAGAGTAGGGGCAAAAGGCTACAGCCTTGTCTTACACCCTTCTTAATACGAGCACTTCGTTCTTGATCATCCACTCTTATTATTCCCTCTTGGTTGTTGTACATATTGTATATGACCCGTCTCTCCCTATAGCGTACCCCTACTATTTTCAGAATCTCGAACAGCTTGCACCATTTTATATTGTCGAACGCTTTTTCCAGGTCGACAGATCGTATGAAAGTGTTTTGATTTTTCTTTAGCCTTGCTTCCATTATTAGCCGTAACGTCAGAATTGCCTTTCTCGTCCCTTTACTTTTCCTAAAGCCAAACTGATCATCACCTAGCGCATTCTCAATTTTCTTTTCCATTCTTCTGTATATTATTCTTGTAAGCAGCTTCGATGCATGAGCTGTTAAGCTGATTGTGCGATAATTCTCGCACTTGTCAGCTCTTGCCGTCTTCGGAATTGTGTGGATGATGCTTTTCCGAAAGTCAGATGGTATATCGCCAGACTCATATATTCTACACACCAACGTGAATACTCGTTTTGTTGCCACTTCCCCCAATGATTTTAGAAATTCTGATGGAATGTTATCTATCCCTTCTGCCTTATTTGACCGTAAGTCCTCCAAAGCTCTTTTAAATTCCGATTCTAATACTGGATCCCCTATCTCTTCTAAATCAACTCCTGTTTCGTCTTCTATCACATCAGACAAATCTTCACCCTCATAGAGGCTTTCAATGTATTCTTTCCACCTATCTGCTCTCTCCTCTGCATTTAACAGTGGAATTCCCATTGCACTCTTAATGTTACCACCATTGCTTTTAATGTCACCAAAGGTTGTTTTGACTTTCCTGTATGATGAGTCTGTCCTTCCGACAATCATATCTTTTTCGATGTCTTCACATTTTTCCTGCAGCCATTTCGTCTTAGCTTCCCTACACTTCCTATTTATTTCATTCCTCAGCGACTTGTATTGCTGTATTCCTGATTTTCCCGGAGCATGTTTGTACTTCCTCCTTTCATCAATCAACTGAAGTATTTCTTCTGTTACCCATGGTTTCTTCGCAGCTACCTTCTTTGTACCTATGTTTTCCTTCCCAACTTCTGTGATGGCCCTTTTTAGAGATGTCCATTCCTCTTCAACTGTACTGCCTACTGCGCTATTCCTTATTGCTGTATCTATAGCATTAGAGAACTTCAAACGTATCTCGTCATTCCTTAGTACTTCCGTATCCCACTTCTTTGCATATTGATTCATCCTGACTAATGTCTTGAACTTCAGCCTACTCTTCATCACTACTATATTGTGATCTGAGTCTATATCTGCTCCTGGGTACGCCTTACAATCCAGTATCTGATTTCGGAATCTCTGTCTGACCATGATATAATCTAATTGAAATCTTCCCGTATCTCCCGGCCTTTTCCAAGTATACCTCCTCCTCTTGTGATTCTTGAACAGGGTATTCGCTATTACTAGCTGAAACTCAATTAGTCTTTCTCCTCTTTCATTCCTTGTCCCAAGCCCATATTCTCCTGTAACATTTTCTTCTACTCCTTCCCCTAAAACTGCATTCCAGTCGCCCATGACTATTAGATTTTCGTCCCCCTTTACATACTGCATTACCCTTTCAATATCCTCATACACTTTCTCTATCTGTTTATCTTCAGCTTGCAACGTCGGCATGTATACCTGGACTATCGTTGTCGGTGTTGGTCTGCTGTCGATTCTGATTAGAACAACCCGGTCACTGAACTGTTCACAGTAACACACCCTCTGCCCTACCTTCCTATTCATAACGAATCCTACACCTGTTATACCATTTTCTGCTGCTGTTGATATTACCCGATACTCATCTGACCAGAAATCCTTGTCTTCCTTCCACTTCACTTCACTGACCCCTACTATATCTAGCTTGAGCCTAGGCATTTCCCTTTTCGGATTTTCTGGTTTCCCTACCACATTCGAGCTTCTGACATTTCACGCCCCAACTCGTAGAACGTTATTCATTCGTAGATATTCAATCTTTTTCTCATGGTAACCTCCCCCTTGGCAGTGCCCTCCCGGAGATCCGAATGGGGGACTATTCCGGAATCTTTTGCCAATGGAGAGATCATCATGACACTTCTTCAATTACAGGCCACATGTCCTGTGGAGACACGTTACGTGTCTTTAATGCAGTGGTTTCCATTGCCTTCTCCATCCTCATGTCGTTGATCATTGCTGATTCTTCCGCCTTTAGGGGCAATTTCCCACCCCTAGGACAAGAGAGTGCCCTGAACCTCTATCCGCTCCTCCGCCCTCTTTGACAAGGCCGTTGGCAGAATGAGGCTGACTTCTTATGCTGGAAGTCTTTGGCTGCCAATGCTGATTATTTATCAAAATTTAGGCAGTGGCGGGGATCGAACCCGGGACCGAAGACGTTTTGATTATGAATCAAAGACGCTACCCCTAGACCACGGGTACCCACCAATCCTACTTAGCAATTTTGCACTTCCTGTCTATATAATTTTTTAAATGTTTGTATTCCCTTCCACTTGCTTCATTTGTTGCATTTTCAAATTACCTACTGTTTTTGATCAGTTAAATTCAGTATCTCCTGTGTTGTCTAAGGACTTCCCGTAGGTCTTGACTTTTTACCTATTCGATCCTCTGCTGCCTTCATTATTTTATCTCTTAAAGCTACTCATTCATCTTCTACGGTATTTCTTTCCTCTGTTCTAGCCAACCATTGCTTAATGCTCCCTCTGAAACTCTCAAAAACTTTGGTTATTGCAATATATCCGGGTCCCATCTCTTTAATTTTCTACCTTTTTTCAATTTCTTCAGTTTTAATGTACAGTTCATAACCAATAAATTGTGGTCAGATTCCACATTTGCCTCTAGAAATATCTTACAGTTTACAGCCTGGTTCCGAAATCTCTGTCTAACCATTATATAATCAGTCTGAAACCTTCCAGTGTCTCTAGGTCTCTTCCACATACACAACCTTCTTTTATGTGTATTAAACCAAGTGTCAGCAATGATTAACGTATGCTCTGTGCAAATGTCTACCAGGCAGCTTCCTCTTTCATTCCTGTCTCACAGTTCACATGCACCTATTATTTTCATTCTCTTCCCTTTCCTACTATGGAATTCCATTCCTCGATCTCAATTAAATTTTCATCTCCTTCAACTATTTGAATAATTTCTTTTACCTCATCATACATTTCTCCAATCTCTTCATCATTTGCGGTGCTAGTTGGCATGTAAATTTTTATTACTGTGGTAGGCATGGGCATCATGTGTTATAGGACTATGGAACTTATTTTAAGTGCATGCATTATAAGCCTCTTGGTGAAAGAATATCTCATCTTCATAAATTAATATGGATTCCTTGGAAAGAGATCTAGTGAAACTCAGCTCAGACTCTGTTCATCCATGAGATCCAGAATACAATAGACAGTGGCTTCCAGGTGGATGCCATGTTCCTAGACCTTCACACGTCATTCAGTACTGTTTCATACTGTCATTTCAAGGACAAAATGTAAGCTTACTGAATACTGGTCCCGATTTGTGACTGGATTTAAGACTTCATTGCAGATAGAACTCATCATGTTGTTATCAGGCAACATGTTAGTTCCTCCCAAATATATCTTGTGAAATGTCAAGATAAGAGAATCAGAGAAGTTAGAGCTCATGGGAAGCTCATCAACAGTATTCAGAAATGGAACAGATAATGGCAGAAGAGATAGTATACCAGAAGCACCCCATGCTAAGGTGGCTCGTGGAGTGTAGATGCAGAAACTCTCCTGCATATGTTGAGGACTAGCACTCAAGGAACTAAGGATGTTGGGGAGAAATGGATTAGCCACAGCCTAGGGGATTGTTTCCATAATGAATTTTGCACTATGTATTGCAGTGTTTTCTGCTTTGAAACTTCCTGACAGATTAAAAGTGTAGGAAAGAAGTAGATCGGCACTGATGGGAGAGACACTGGGAGGGTATGTCATGACTCTTGGACAACTCAGTTGGTAAGTGCATTGTCAGTGAATGGTGAAGTTCTAGATCTGAGTCCTGGTATGGCACACAGTTTTAATCTGTCAGACAGTTTCAAAACAGCATACTCTCCACAGCAGAGTGAAAGATTCAGTCTGGACAGATCCATTTCTTTTTGATTAATGAGGTTATTGTTGTGTATCTGAGAAATACCAGCTGTGGCCATTGGTACAACATTTATTGTTGAAAAAAACATTGTTTTTGAAAAACAATTATGAACCTGTTATCATAGCATCAATTCAGTTGAAAATAGATTTATTTTAATATTTCATAAGGAAGATGAAGGCAACTGTTCAAACACATAAAGATCACTGTATTCGTTTCTTTAAAAGTCTTGTCATCACTTTTTTCAGGAAGAGACTGGCGCTGGTCAGTAGACACAAAAAACAGCACATACCTAAAAATTCTTCACATGTTTGAAGATCGTCGTGCAGCTCCCTTCTCCATACATCAGATTGCATTAATGGGTGCGTCAGAAGGGAAAGAAGTCGGACAGTGGTTTGGTCCTAACACTGTTGCACAAGTTTTAAAGTAAGATTAATGTAACTAAGGCTTTATAAATAGTGCAGCATAACTTTTGTATTGCTAACATATGTTTACCTTTCCAGGAAACTTGCTGTGTATGATGAATGGAGCTCACTTGTTATCCACATTGCCCTGGACAACACTGTAGTCATTAATGATATCAGTAAGTCACACATGATTATTGCACATTCATATATTGGCTAATGGGTGATATGCTGTAGATACTGCTTAAAATCTTATACTTAGAGTTTCAAATATATATAATGTTAAACATTGATATTTTTGGAAATTTTTACATCTTTAGTGATTGACTACAACATTTTACAGTGTTTTGCAGAAACTTCTATTTCGAAAATCCTGTATATCATGTATAAAAATTGCATTACATGAATGATTTCCATCTTCCTGGATTTCAGACTATTGACTTGACTAAAGAAATATAGACAGGGTTTGTATGAAAAATATTAGGAAAAGTTTCAGTAAAATAGATTTATTCGAGATATTGCTACAATGCCTAAAGTTATTCATACAGCCCGAGTGCCGACACACTTTCGTCAGCAGCTGTCCCTCGACTCAAAGGCTCCCTGGTAGGCGGATTCTGGAAGGTCATTAAGGATGCACATGCAGGTTTCTTTGATGGCACTTGGGTTCCATGGTGGTGTCCTCTGAGGGAGAATTTCACTTTTGTGAATAGGAAATAGTAGGCTGGTGCCAAGTTTGAACTGTAAGGGGCTTGGGGAATCATTGCGATGCTACCTGTTGTCAGGTAGTCGGCCACCATGGAGCAGTTTATATGCCCCAGGACAACTGGGAAATCTAGGAAAACCCTGGGAGTTTTCTAATCCACGAGAATCTGGGAAAAACATGGGAACTTTTTGCTGTTTTAATTTTCAGTTAAATTTTTGTAATTTTGGTTGGTAAAGAAATGATTCTCTAACAAAGAATTTTCCTTTATCCTACTACTCCAGAATAATACTGCAGCAGTAAAACATAAATGAGAGAGTAACACCAAAAGAAACTTCAGTTACAAAGGAAATGTGCCATTCACAACAGCAAAACACACTGCACAACAATCATTTGCCGACAGCAAAATGTGTCAAAGACTATGCAATACTTCGTTAACAACAAACTATATTCAGTGAGTGCAACATCACAACTGTTTACATTTGTAACAGGTTGCGGGAAAGTATTGTGAATGTTGGTTTGAGAAGCATTACTTAGAAAGTAAATTTCTGTTTATGCAAGATGAATTACGTTACACGTGAGAATGTGTGTGATGAATTTGTTAAATCATGGAGCATTTGATTCTCATTCAAAACTTAACAATTCAAGGACCAGCCACTTAGAAAACGTTTGAGTCCAGAAGACCAGCCATTTGTGCCGTTAAATAAAATAAAACTTCACTGGCGCATTTGCGATTAATATATCTTAAAGGGTAAAACATGCTAAAAAAGACCAAGTTTCAAAGTTAGCCTTCCATATTTATTTTAGTGCCTTCATAGATTACAAATTATGCAATAACAATGGCGAAAAGTACAATTATCCTTCAAAAAACAGTGCAATTTGAGTTCTTGGGCAGTTTCACCTGTGATTGGTTTTTCTATGGAAAAGTCAAAGTGCTCGACGGAACGTATATTCAGTCAGGTAACCCACGAAATTTTTGGTTCACTGTAGTGAAGTTTATATTTGTGCATGTCGGAAATATTCAGCTGCTGCGGTTCATGCTGCCTGATCACACACTCGGGGGAAGGGGGCGGGGGGACAGAAAAAAAATTGAGTGTTGCCACACATTAAAGATATTTCCAAAATGCAATTCCTTTTTTGTTTTTGCTGCATTATGAATCCTAAGGTGTGGGAAGTTCTACAGTGGTGTATAAAGCCTTCACCATTCAAAGACTGACAAGTTTTATATCTCCAATGGAAAGTATATTATCACTTAATTTGGAAAAAAAGTACTTTCACACTGGGATATAGTGTATTTTCATCCAGGAGAAAGAGTACTTTTGCCTGGGAAAAGATGTATTTGTATCCAGGATATCTTGGAAAAATCCAGGATCCCCCCCCCCCCCCCCCTCTATCTGTTTATACACTCTAAATGATTAATGGAAAATCTCATATAAAGATGTGAAGCAAATACTAACAAAGAGATGGAGGGGCCGGCCAGTACTTACCTCAGCTCAGTACAGCCGATAGATACACATAAAACAGAACTGAAAATTTACGTTCCTAGCTTTCGGAACAAATGTTCCTTCGTCGGGGAGGAGAGAGGGGAAAGAAAGGGAAGAAGGGAAAGGAGATTCAGTTACTGGGTTGTGAGTAACTGAATCTCCTGTCCCTTCTTCCCTTTCTTTCCCCTCTATCCTCCCCGATGAAGGAACATTTGTTCCGAAAGCTAGGAACGTAAATTTTCAGTTCTGTTTTATGTGTATCTATCGGCTGTACTGAGCTGAGGTAAGTACTGGCCAGCCCCTCTATCTCTTTGTTAGTATTTGTTTCACATGTATATACACTCTGAATTTCCAATTCCCAGTTATGACTGGCCTCCGTTGGTTGACCTTTCTCTTCACTCTTCTTACCACTTCTAGGTAAGAAGCACTGTTCCTCCAGTACAAATTCATAGAGGACCACCCCTCTCGCATCAAAGAAAACAATGAGCATGGGTTTCATTCTGGATTTGCTCATTTGAGCATTGGATGAGGTGGTGCAGCAGTGTGCCATTCGGAACTTTGCTAGTTTGTTTCTGGGTCATATTTGAATATCCAAGTTTCATCTCCTGTGATTACATTGTCCAAAAAGCTGGGATCTGCTTCAATGCACTGCAAAAGGTCTTTGTTAGCAGACACTTACCTCTGTTCTTGGTTGTCCATCAAGACCTCCAGTGCACATTTAGTGCAGATATTTCGCATTACCAAATCTTTAGTGATAATGGTTTGCACTGCCATCTTATCAATTCCAGTCGCATCTCTGACTATGTACACACATAACTAATGGTCAGAATCCAGCACTTAATGCACATGTTGCACACTGTTGTTGGTTCTTGATGTTAAAGGCCTTCCAATGTGGGGCTTGACCTCCACACTCTCTCAGCCATCTTTGAAGAACTTATGTCGCTTGAAAAAGTTGGTGACATGCTCTCATGCTTGACCACTTGACGAATCATGGCCAATGTCTCCATGTCTGATTTCCCCAGTCCAACACAAAATTTGATGGCGTGCAGCTGTTCAGTCGTTTGCTCCATTTTGCATTTGCACCAAGTCACTGAACTGCGTTCCACTAGAAACACAATCTCACCTGAATGAATGCTCCAAGTGAGTGGTGCTTGACTCTATGCACATTTAGTTTGTACAGAAAAGTAACTTTGCATAAGAAATGAGATGATGAACGTTGCCTTCTGCAGGCCATTAATTATTTAAAATGATGTTAAATAGTAATTAATAACAGTAACAGAAACAAACACAATCATAAATATTCATGAACATGATAAAAATTACAGAGTATCACATACTTCACTAGAAGCATGTATCACCTACTCCTTTATGTATCTGATATTTTGTATTTCATTAACCAGCTGTATAATAAACCAGTTATCTCAAGTTCCTATATTTTTTTGGAGATTTCATGACTGTCATGCTGTGCATTAGTGATAAAGAAACTTGCTACATATTCCTTATGAAAATATTTCTTGTAAACATAAAATTCTTGCTAGATAACAGGCCTCTTTCTGCAAAAAAATAATTTCGCAGTGGTATCACCAGAATGAAAGGTTGGGAAACTGAGGTCTTGTTTCCTTTTTCAGACAAAATTGATAATGGCAGATTTTCAACATAACTTGAGTCTCTAGTGTCTTAGGAAAATAAATCAGTATCTTGCACGTAATCTCATTCCGTGTTGAAAATGTTTTGTTTTGATGTAGATGGGTAAAGTGATCTCATGATCAATTGAATTGAAGTCATCTATGTCGTACCTTGATGATGGCAGGAACACGTCATGACCAACTTCACAAGTCACTAAAAGGCCAGGGGAGCTATCCTGATCTATGACTACTCAACCATTGACCACAACTCATGGAGACTGATCGACGGTGGGTTCCGAGTTTCACTTTTTGCTGAGTCATGTTCCACATCTATTCAGTAGAAATGTGGTTAAGGAAAGGGGGAGGGGGTACAAGTGTCCCAGTGTCTGTGGAGTTTTATCAAACGGTTCTGACACATTTCAGAAGCAATGTGATGGTGCACTGTCTGCATAAAGGTACAAGTCACTTGTGGAGTGTTGTACGCAAATAAATGAATGCACATGGTTGGACAATTTCCTGTAACATACACCCTTGAAAGATGATGCCAGACATGTGGGGGAACACCATTTTATCTTGCGTGCAAAAATATCTCCATCATATGCTTGAACAGTACCTCTTGGCAGGCAGGATGCGTTTGCCTCATGTTGTCTACCAACATACTTGTGCTCTACCTTCAGCATATACAAACCTGTATGATGACTCATCAGTTCAGGCAACCATTTTCCATCTTCTAAGAATCCAGTGGCAGTTTTCCTGCATCCATGCTAATGTCTTTGTCGTATGATGTGTGGTGAGTAGAGGTACATATATGGGGCTGTGGCTTCTATATCTCATAGCATAGTGGTGGTTCAAAATGGTGTTGCTGTTCATCAGTTATTGTCATCCATAATAGGGGAGGATTTACTGTTTTTGGGTATGCCTATCGGCTGTGATATTTGAACGTATTGCAATCAATGTGTTGTTGCCCATAGCATTTGACTCTGATAGTGGTTGTTCTTCCTGATTTGAAGTAACCAAAGTAAAGCATTTTAAAAGTATTTGTGGCTCATCATGATATTCACCAACAATCCTTGACATGGTTCACGTGAAAAGCAAATTGTATGCATGACTTTGAAGGTCGTGTGTCCCATGTGTTGGGTACCCACTACATGAAAAGCATACTATCTGTATGACTTTGAAGGTGGTGTGTTCCATGCCCACTATCTGGCCATGGGAAAACCACTGATCGTTTGTTTTGTACAACTTGTGCTCAATTTTCATGCTGATTGTGCAAAAGGATCTGACAATATCCCAGTCATACAACATGCCATCCAATATATTTGCTGTGGTAAAAGTAGTGTTCTCTCCAGTACTCTCTGTCTCTAAGTGCTAATCTCAGCAGCCCTGTTCGAGGTTTTTATAGATATTTGTGCATGAGTTAATTTTCAATTTTGTGTGAATCTTTTGTTAAATTAGTAAGCTTTTGTTTGCTTTAAATTTTAGTGTATCTATCTTTCCAGATCATTTTGTTTCAATTAAATAATGTATCAAACAATCCTCAAACTTTAACAACACAAAGTGTGGTGTTTAACAAATCCTATGTGGACCTGTTTGTAGACACAGTGTGCAGAAATAAACAACATCTATAAGATTCATTCTTTTCCCTTCAGTTATTACTATGTATTACAGCATCAATCTGAATTATGTATATTTGTTACATATATATTTGTAACATATTGTGACTTTAACTTTTAAACTCATCTCTCAGTCATTTGCTGGTAATTCTCTATTTGAGCCGCCTGATTATATCTCAGAGTCTAAATCAACACTTCTTCAAGTTCCTGTGTTACAGATTAAATTACATGAAGTAGTCCTCATAATCGTGAGAGCTTTCACATATTTTACTACATTTTTAGTAATAGTACAGGCTAATTATAATTAAAATTAAACTTTCAAACAGCTGTAGAAATAACACCACTGGTCAGAATGACATCAAATTGCAACGTAATATTATTGGAGAACGGGGAAAATGTATGGCAGAAGAAAAATAAATAGTTACAAAATGTAGCAATAGATGGCACTGTAACTATCATAATTTAATAGTGGTCGGCTACAAATGACAAATAATCACACAACAATGGCTAAGGTGTATGTTTGATGCTAAGCAAACTGTACTACTCAGTATGCATGGGTGTACATGTGTGATACTGTTAGTTACGTAAGCCCATCCACGACGAGGTCATATCACTTCGGATGGGAAAAATCGGTTTTTTAATTGTCCTGAGGCCAAAAACCACATAAAAAGCATAAATCAAAATCAAATCGGATTATTAATTTCTGAGTGACTGGTGCAAAACATGTCCAATATGCTGTCCACAGTTTTCTGCAACAAGTTGACATCGAGAAACAGTATGTTCCACAACTGATCAAAGTGTTTCCAGGGTCACATTCAGAATGTGTTGCGCAATGCGTGCCTTCGTTGCAGCTAAGTTTGCGATTGGAACACTGAACTCATCATCTTTCAGATTGCCCCACAACCAGAAGTCACATGGATTAAGATCAGGTCATTGAGACAGCCAGGCTCTAGGGAAATGGCAGCTGATAATTCTAGCAGTTCTGAAATGGCGCTTCAGCAGCTGCTTAACTGGATATGCAATGTGCAGAGGTGCGTCATCTTGCATAAAAATGATCCCATCCACACATGCACACTGTTGGAGAGTTGACGTGGTTGTGCAAAAGACACTCATCGAGCTTACCAGTGACGGTACAGGGAACAGGACTGGAAGCACCTGTCTGTTTGAAAAAATATGGCCCTATGATAAATGATGCTGTAAACCCGCACCACACAGTGACCTTTTCAGGATGAAGTGTTACTGGTTGATTTGCCCACATTCAACAATTCTGTGTATTGACATATCCTGTCAGATGGAAGTGGGCTTCGTCTGTCCACATAATCTTCCAGGGCCAATCATTGTCCACTTTCATGCAAGCAAGAAATTCTAAAGCAAAGGTCTCTCTTGCTGGCAGGTCAACAGGAAGCAACTCGTGCAGATGGGTAATTTTGAATGGATAGCAAAGAAGGATGTTTCGCAGGATTTTACGCGCCACGCTCATGGGTATGTCCATTGTTTGGGCAATTCTCTGTGCACTACATGTTTGCACACCACCACTCGTCTCTTCCTGCATTGCTGTAGCCACTGCTTCCACTGATGTCGAATCAATTCGTTTCCTCCCTTTACCAGGTTGGCACACCAAAAGAACCCGTCATTTCGAATTTCCGAATCATTTTCTCCAGACCTCACGGCAGTCATTGGACCAATGCCCTTTTTTAAACCATTCAGTGTCTGGAACTGCAGAGCGACATGTGCACAATCATCATTCTTGTAATTCAGCTTTACAAGCAGATCATGATCCTGCATCGAGGCAGTCATGGTGAACGTTGCAAACATGAAAGGAGGAAAAGCAGTGTATCCCCTGTGTTTATACCAACTTTAATGGGTCATGCACATGACAGGTGTTTTCATTTACGTATTCTGACGCATACAGTGCCATCTATTGATCAATTTTCACACTATTTTTTTCGCTTCTGCTATATATTTTCCCCCTTCTCCAAAAATATTCCGCTGCAATTTGACATCATTGTGACCAGTGGTGTTATTTCTACAGTGTTTTGAAAGCTTAATTTCAATTACAATCGCCCTGTACATCTCATAGAATTCTGTATGACAATGTGTATACTGAGAATTCAATAAAATCATGTGGCAGACATAATGCAATGTATGCTCAATGAAAAATCCACAGAGCATCTTTCTACAGTGTCCCTTTCGAATGACACTGTTCCATGTTGAATTAATGATCTTAAAGACTATAGCAAACAATAACTAATTGGTCACTTTCAACACAACAAATTTGTCTTGCAAATGGTTGAGTTGACTGATGTTGCTGGACTACTGGACAGCCATATAGATATTCACTCAAAGAAGACTTGCTTATTGTGCATCACAGCCAATCAACACTATTGGAAAAGAAATTTTTATCATGATTAGCAATTTTTTTAAAAAATATACCATCGTGACGTGAATGATTATATCAATATTTGTACAGACAGGACCAAGGCAGTGAGTGGTGAAACAACAGGAGCAGTATCACTAATAAAAAGTAAAGTGCCTAACTGCAATTGCAGCCATTGTATCCTGCATAGACAAGCACTCATGATAAAGATGATGGTGCAAAATCTAAAATTAGTTCTTGATGAAGCAGTAAAAATAATCAATTATGTTAAATCGCGCCCTCTTCAGTGCTGACTATTTTCAATGTTATGTGTAGATTACAGGAGCAGCCATGAAACTCTACTGCTCCAAACAGATGTTAAATGGTTATCGTTGGGTAAGATGTTATTTGAACTAAGAGCTGAATTATTATAAGGTTTTATGACTGACTCTTCTTTTAAATTAAAAGATCATGTGAGTGAAGTAACTTGGTTGTTCAGGTTATCTTTTTCAGGAGATACATTTGGGAAAAATTAATGAATTAAATCTATATTTACAAGGAAAACAGAACATTTTTCAGTACTAATAAGAAAAAAACCACCTTAAAAACAATTAGAATTTTGGATTATTTGTGTTGCCAAGAGAAAACTAGAAAGCTTTTTAATACTGAATGTGTTTGTTCGTGAGGCAGCAGGATTACCAAATGAAATACAATGATGGACAAAAAATCACTGCACCAAAAAAATTATTAATGGAGAGAAATGAAATTCCAGGAACATATTTGTCTAGGTAACCTATTTAAGATCACAGCTTAATGTAAGTGTGAGATAAGTCACCGCAAATGTGAAATGCTGGTACATTAATAACTGGTGTAATAGCCAGAATGTTGAATGCAAGCATGGAAACGAGTGCATTGTGTTGTTCAGGTGCTGATTGTCAGTTTGTGTGACGGAGTTCCATGCCTGTTGCATTTGATCGGTCAATATGCGGATGGTTAATGCTGTTTGTGGATGACGTAGGTGTTCTCTGATGGTGTCCCATATGTGCTCAATTGGAGACAGGATCTGGTGATTGAGCAGGCTGAGGCAACATGTCGACACTCTGTAGAGCAGTTGGGTTACAACAGTGGTATGTGGGTGAGCATTATTGTGTTGGAAACATTACCTGGAATGCTGTTCATGAATGCCAGCACAACATATCGAACCACCAGATTGATGTACAATTTTGCAATCAGGGTGTGTGGGGTAACCATGAGAGTGATCATGTGTTTGGTAACCATGAGTGTGTTCCTATTGCCAAGACAAAATCGCACCACAGACCATAAAGCCAGGTAAAGGTCTAATGTGTCTAGCTTGCCGATAGGTTGGTTGCAGGCCCTCAACTGGCCTCCTCCTAACCAACACATGGCCATCACTGGCACCGAGGCAGAACCAGTTATCATTATAAAACACAACGGACCTCCACCCAGCCCTCCAATGAGCTCTCGCTTGACACCACTGAAGTTGAAAATGGTGGTTGTTTGGGGTCAGTAGAATTGCACACTACTGAGCGTCTGGCTCAGAGCTGTATTTGAAGGCACTATTTGTGACAGTTTGTTGTGTCATTGTGGCGCTAATTGTTGCTCAAATTGCTGCTACAGGTGCAGTATGATGCGCCAGAGCCATACACTGAAGGCTCTGGTCTTCCCTCTCAGTAGCGCCATGTGGCCGTCTGGAGCCCAGTCATTTGTGGCTGCACGTTCTCATGAATACCGGTGCCAGCAGTTGTGTGCAGTGGCTGATTCCAGCCAAGTCTTTCTGCAATATCACAGAAGGACCACCCTGCATCCCATAGCCCTATACGCGACCTCATTCAACATCAGTGAGGTTTTGATAACGGCATCTTTATTTAAAGGCATTCTTGACTAACATCAACTCAATATGTCCAATCTCAAAGATAACTAATGCTCACAACCATTACAATGTGTATTCAAAGCAAACCTGATTTGCATCCTCATAGTGGCACTACTAGCACCACTCTTATGCAGTTGGTGTGCAATTTGAATAGACATCATCTTTCAGATGCAGTAACATGCGTACCAACTTTTGTTTATGTCACACAATGCCTTCTAGGTGTTGCGATGTTTTTTCTGTCAATGTATTTGAAGAATTGGTCAATGTCTCCATAATATGTATGCATATTTTGAGATGTATTTTCCTGAAGAGCAGCATACAAAACTGAAAATGAATTTATGGCTTCAGAATCCTTTTGTGCCAAATTTGCAGAAGCCAGACAATACTTCAAACAGAACCAGTGAATCCTTTTTAGAAATGACATCAGATTCAAGCATGAATCATTGTTCAAAACAATGTCACTTGATGAGTTTTAGTGTAGTGTTCATGATGAATTTCCACAATTTTCCTCTCAGGCTCATTTATTGTATTATTGTGTGTTGTTTTGTACATTGTTGTAGAAGTCAGTAGTATATAATGCGCTTAATTTTGTATGGTTTTCATTAAATGATTATAGTTAAAGAAAGGACATAAAACCAGGTTTTGCTTATTTCAGGGTTCCATAAAGTATTTCGAAAGGGTTCCGTGCCAAAAAAGTTTGAGACCCACTGCTGCACAGAACAACAGTTTGGAAAACACAGATGAGTGTCAGGGCTATTCTGGACTCAGATTTATGTGCTGCTTCGAGCTAGAGGCTTAATCCATGTGACACGATTTTTCAAAACAGCATGCTCCAAATAGGGTGTAAAAGCAGTCTGGCCTGGTGGCTCTGTGTTATTTTGGTTAGGTTCTTGCACTTCACTGTTGTGCTGCAGCAGGTACTAAAGAATCAAGTTAGGGTGAATTTTTTTAATATTTTGCCAGTTGTTTTGGGTGTTTACTGTTTGAATGCCTAGCCCATTTATTATGTCGCACCATTACATTTTAGTCTGGAATTCTGAGTCATTAATCTTGTTACTATGGTCTGATGGAGGCTTTCAATGACTAGAATCTTATATCATGCGTTGAGAGTTTCCTCATTGAAAACTAGCACGCAAATAAAACCAGACATCACAACCACCTCATTCTCTCAATGGAGAGTAGTCTTCCAAAGTAAAAGTGATTTCAGGTGTGCCGCAGGGAAGTGTCGTAGGACCGTTGCTATTCACAATATATACACTACTGGCCATTAAAATTGCTACACCAAGAAGAAATGTAGATGATAAACGGGTATTCATTGGACAAATATATTATACTAGAACTGACATGTGATTACATTTTCACGCATTTGGGGTGCATAGATCCTGTGAAATCAGTACCCAGAACAACCACCTCTGGCCATAATAACGGCCGTGATACGCCTGAGCATTGAGTCAAACAGAGCTTGGATGGCGTGTACAGGTACAGCTGCCCATGCAGCTTCAACACAATACCACAGTTCATCACGAGTAGTGACTGGCGTATTGTGACAAGCCAGTTGCTCGGCCACCATTGACCAGACGTTTTCAATTGGTGAGAGATCTGGAGAATGTGCTGGCCAGGGCAGCAGTCGAACATTTTCTGTATCCAGAAAGGCCCGTACAGGACCTGCAACATGGGGTCGTGCATTATCCTGGTGAAATGTAGAGTTTTGCAGGGATCGAATGAAGGGTAGATCCACGGGTCGTAACACATCTGAAATGTAACGTCCGCTGTTCAAAGTGCTGTCAATGCGAACAAGAGGTGACCGAGACGTGTAACCAATGGCACCCCATAACATCACGCCGGGTGATACGCCAGTATGGCGATGACGAATACATGCTTCCAATGTGCGTTCACCGTGATGTCGCCAAACACGGATGCGACCATCATGATGCTGTAAACATAACCTGGATTCATCCGAAAAAAAAATGACGTTTTGCCATTCGTTCACCCAGGTTCATCGTTGAGTACATCATCGCAGGTGCTCCTGTCTGTGATGCAGCGTCAAGGGTAACCAGAGCCATGGTCTCCGAGCTGATAGTCCATGCTGCTGCAAACGTCATCGAACTGTTCGTGCAGATGGTTGTCGTCTTGCAAACGTCCCCATCTGTTGACTCAGGGATTGAGACGTGGCTGCACAATCCGTTACAGCCATGTGGATAAGATGCGTGTCATCTCGACTGCTAGTGATATGAGGCCGTTGGGATCCAGCACGGCATTCCGTATTACCCTCCTGAACCCACCGATTCCATATTCTGCTAACAGTCGTTGGACCTCAACCAACGCGAGTAGCAATGTCACGATATGATAAACCGTAATTGCCATAGGCTACAATCCGACCTTTATCAAAGTCGGAAACATGATGGTACACATCACAACAACGTTGCACGAGGCAACGCCGGTCAACTGCTGTTTGTGTATGGGATATCGGTTGGAAACTTTCCTCATGTCAGCACGTTGTATGTGTCGCCACTGGTGCCAACCTTGTGTGAATGCTCTGAAAAGCTAATCATTTGCATATCACAGCATCTTCTTCCTGCCGGTTAAATTTCGCATCTGTAGCACGTCATCTTTGTGGTGTAGCAATTTTAATGGCAAGTAGTGTATAAATGACCTTGTGGATAACATCGGAAGTTCACTGATTCTTTTTGCGGATGATGCCTTGGTATATCGAGAGGTTGTAACAATGGAAAATTGTACTGAAATGCAGGAGGATCTGCAGTGAATTGACGCATGGTGCAGGGAATGGCAATTGAATCTCAATGTAGACAATTGTAATGTGCTGCGAATAGATACAAAGAAAGATCCCTTATCATTTAGCTACAATATAGCAGGTCAGCAACTGGAAGCACTTAATTCCATAAATTACCTGGGAGTAGGCATTAGGAGTGGTTTAAAATGGAATGACCATATAAAATTAATCGCCAGTAAAGCAGATGCCAGACTGAGATTCATTGGAAGAATCCTAAGGAAATGCAGTCTGAAAACAAAGGAAGTAGGTTACGGTACACTTGTTCGCCCACTGCTTGAATACTGCTCACCAGTGTGGGATCTGTACCAGATAGGGTTTGTAGAAGAGAGAGAGAAGATCCAATGGAGAGCAGTGCCCTTCGTTACAGGATCATTTAGTAGTCGCGAAAGCATTACGGAGATGATAGATAAACTCCAGTGGAAGACTCTGCAAGAGAGACGGAGGTAGCTCGGTACGGGCTTTTGTGGAAGTTTAGAGAACATACCTTCACCGAGGAGTCAAGCAGTATATTGCTCCCTGCTACGTATATCTCGCGAAGAGACCATGAGGATAAAATCTAAGAGAGATTAGAGCCCACACAGAGGGATACCGACAATCTTTCTTTCTACGAACAGTAAGAGACTGGAATAGAAGGGAGAACCGATAGAGGTACTCAAAGTACCCTCCACCACACACCATCAGGTGGCTTGCAGAGTATGGATGTAGATGTAGATGTAGATCACATGGGTCCAAGGAAGCGAGCAGTGATAATATTGGTTCCACTCCATTTTTACTGTCTGATGCAACAACTGGTTATGAATATTTTTCAGTGTAAACAGTCTCAGTTGCAAAACTGTTTTTATTAATAATAATTAATTATTATTAATAATAATTATGTTTTTGCCCTTGTAAGGCACCATCAAATTATGTAACCATATAATAATACAAGCTTCATCCATCAATTGCCGCTGAAGAGCATTAACTGAATATGAAACTTACGGATATAATATACGGTCATCAAATATGGTCGTAGAGTAATGCAAGCTCAGCATGGTGGTGCTGAGACTGCTCAGCACCACCTTGGTGCTTACCACATGCAAGGTCCTTTACATATCTAATAAGACATTTGACAACTGTATATTATATCCAGACACTTCTCATTCTCAGTTAATGCCCTTCAGTGCCAATTGATGACTGAAGCTTATCTTATTACACATTTACATAATTTGATGATGTCTTACATGGGCAAAATGCATAATTGTAATTAATAAAAAGGTTTTGCAACGTAGACTGTTTTCATTCACAAAAGTGGCCAGTAATGTTTAGGTACATTCATGTCCAAGGGTGCACAGGCTTAGGCCATGGAGACAATTTAACTCATTGAGGTAACAGTTGTTCTGGGTCTATGTGAAAGAAAAGTATGAGCTTGTCAGTGTCTTATACCTTGCCTGGCTGATGTACATGTTGCCAGACAAGACTCATCCTGCGGTTTTTGTGCAGCAAAATGGGGGTATATGACTGCAGGGCTTGGGAATGATCATCATTAAGGCTGAGAATCAATACCTTGTGCACTAGAGTGAGCTTGCACCTTTACACATAGAACGTCTGCACCAAAGTTTTGCTTTATGTCTTGTGGTGCTCTTTTTGACCAACCTCTTTTTACAATTTATATATGTAGACTGAAGTGAGTAATGAAAATTTGTACCAAGGCCGGGATTTGAACCTGGATCTCCTGCTAAGTAGGCAGATGTGATAGTCACTATGCCACTCTGGCACAGTGACATGCATAACTGCATGGACTACACTAGGACATCTCCCTCCTCAATTCCATGTTCCCAGTCGTGTCTCAACCCACATGGTATTTCCCCTAAAGTCAAACGGTGTTGCAGAGGTTCTCCAACTGTATTGGAATAGTATCTCATCATCAAATGAAATGGGGGAGCCTACCTGAAACCCAGGCCCAGTGCTTGAATCAAATGCAACTGTGTGGCTCCGGAGATCTTTTCAAGTCTCAGGCAGCTATGATGTATATATGCAGAATGAAGCGATGAAAGAAAATTTGTACCAAGCAGGAGACCCGGGTTTAAATCCCAGCCATTGTACAATATTTGTTATCCAGCATGTCCAGAGCAATTAAATAGGCAGTATTTTGAATGAGGAAACCAAAATGAGATAGGTGTCTAGCCCAAAAATATTAGAAACTGATCGCTGTGTAGCAGTAAGGATGTTTGATGACAAAATTGAAATATCGACCTAGCTGCATTCAGGCACTGAAGTGAATTCAGTGGTGACAAGTGAAAATTTTTGCCAGATTGGGACTCAAATCCAGAGCCCCATTTTACCCGAGTGGTTGCCATAACCTCTTCGCCTATCCGAGTACGCTTCACATCCAACCCAATTGCCCAACTTGTCTCATACTACATATGTTGTGTCCCCTGTCCATTACACTCATTGCGCACAGCCTCATGCTGAATCCCGCAAGAGGTCAGACGAAGATTACAAAAATGGCTCTGAGCACTATGGGACTTAACTTCTGAGGTCATCAGTCCCCTAGAACTTAGAACTACTTAAACCTAACTAACCTAAGGACATTACACACATCCATGCCCAAGGCAGGATTCGAACCTGCGACCGTAGCGGTCGTGCAGTTCCAGACTGTAGTGCCTAGAACCGCTCGGCCATCCCGGCCAACCGAAGATTACATCTGCACTGAACGATCATTAATTGCACCGATGAGATGAATATATTTATATGTGTGGTGTCTGTTCTTTTGGACCTGGTCTTTCTTGTACAGTTGATCTTGGACATGTCCAAAAGAACAGGCAGCACGCGTATAAGGATGTTAATTATTTTTTAAAGACTGATTTGTACATGGCTATTTTCATAAACATATTTTTAATGCCTATGCTCCAGACTGAACGCTGAAAGGCATAATCAGTCTTAAATGATGATGATGATGATGATGATGATGATACTTTTAATCACAATAGCCTGTTTGCTATAAGAAGCCAGTGTTGCACACAAGATGACAGAAAATCCTAATTGATATCTTTCTGGGTGGATCAGCATAAAGACTACTCTTGTATCCACTTGGAAGGATATTGGATGATGGTTTATCATGAGAGTTATGAAAATTTTGCTGAGTTTACCTGCCACAATAATACAATGTTGCTAATGATTTTATGTTTGTCAAGACTGTAGAAATTTACAGGGCTGATTTAAGTTGCTGCTACAGCGTGCAGTAGTGATGTGGCCTATGCATGTGCCACTAATAACAAGAAGTAAAATGAAATGAATATTCATGTTGCTTGGTCAAATAAATACTTTGAACAAGAGGAAGTATTTGGAGGATCCATGGGAATAATATTGTTGACTGGCCATTTTTTGTCCTTTCTGACAGCAATGTTCTGGAATGATGCTAGTGGAGGGATATTGTGTGCTCTGCAGGACCAATGCTGGCAGGATTATGAGTATGAGGTTAGACTAATTACAGTGTGCATAGAAGCATTCAAGCAACCATTCTTCCTGTGCTGTATATGTGTAGGGAGCAGGGGATACTTGTAATAACAACTTTTTTTCATAATGTAGCATAAATTTGTCAGCAGCTCACATAGCATCTTAATTATCTGTGTGGACCTTCCTTTTGCTGTCAGTTCCTGATTTAATTTTTGTTTCATTTGTTTACCACAGGACGATTATGCTGCAATAAAGATCCAAGTGAAGAATTCATCAATGTACGACCCCGCAGTGGTAAAGGTGCTGGTTCATGCAGGTCATCATATGTGTGGAAACCTCTGCTGCTTGTTATCCCACTTAGACTGGGCTTAAGTGAAATAAACCCAGTATATGTCGAAAGCCTTAAAGTGAGTAATAGTTCCACTGGCAAATATGTTGTTGTAATGTTTTCCAAAAGAGAGCTCACTTTTAGTGTCATTTTTATTTCATTGAATGAATACTGTTTTCTGATAAATAATGGGGGAAAAGCTATCTACATTAAATTCAATTTTTGGAATGACAGTTTACCACTCAATTGCATATGTAAGCTGTGAGGTACAACAGTGAGGAGGATAATGTGGATCAGGTGAAGAACTGTTACTTTCACAGAAGTTTCTGCTATGGATTAAAATTATTGGAAAAAGAAGCTAATTATAGTCTCACATAATTTAGATTGCTTTTACATTGTTAGAGATAATCTCTGTCGGAGTGAGAAACAGATGATGAAAATTATTTTTTACTCCACTTTTAACTGAATTGACTGATGTTTCATAACTTAAATCTACTGCCAGTTGGCTGATAATCTTGGCAGTAGACCACAGTTTTCTGCTCATACCTTTGAACTTTCTTATTACATCCCTTTTACAACTGATTATCAGTCTCAAAAACTCATATACACATACATAAATCAGAAGAGCACAGTAGTTACCTGAAATAGATGTGGTACACTGTTCTTCATGCAGAGACATTGTCAAAAGGAAAAATGGCTTCCATGTACCTCAAGAAAGTGTGTTAAGATTTTTACTGCTCATAATGTAAAAAATGACATGGAGGGCAACAATTTTAGCTCTCTCTGACAGTCTGCTGATGATGCCATTACAAGTAGAGAGCACATTCTGTTAGACATTGTTGCCAAAGGCAGAAAGAGTTGAAGTTCGTTAGTATCAGCGCACAGCCAAAAACTGTTAACTGACCCTGTACTCATGAAATGTAATGTGCATGCAGAGGTGAAAAGACCCTGGCTGGAATCAGTCACAGTTGTCAAGTATGTAGGAGTATCTTTCTGGAACAATTTATGAGTGAATGATGAGTTAAATCTAGCTGTGAGAAATGCAGACAACTTGCTGAGTTTTATTGGAAAAATCCCAAGTACATGTGATCCACCCTCAAATGGCTTTTACAAAATTCTTGTTCTTTCAGGTCTTGAGTATTGTTCATGTGTTTGGAATATTTGCCAAAGCTGGGTTAATGATAGAGAGCGGGGAGGGGGGGGGGGGGGGGGGGCAGGACTTTCACCTTACCACAGGGAATGTTTACTTATCATGTGAATGTAATGGAAATGTTCAACTAGCTCTGACAGGGTATGCGACAAAAAAGGTGCTCTGCATCCCACAGAGCCTCATTCTCAAAATTTCAAGAGACCATATTATAATATGAATCAAAAAATGTATAACTTCCTCCAACTTATATATCATGTAACGATCACTAGGATACAATTACAAAAATTTATGTCTATACAGAGAAGTACAGACAATTGTCCTTCCTGGATGCCATCTGGAAATTAAATTGGAAAAGGAGAAAATGATTCTGGTATACCATTTACCCAATATCCCACCTCATATAATGACTTGAAGAAGAAAAATGCATATATAGAAACATAACCAAAGTAACCAAAAGAGTATGTGTGTGTCACCCGAAAACAGAGAATGTGTTCTAATTGTATAATGATAATACTGGGAGAAAATAGTAACTAAGCAGGATTTGATCATTCAAAATTTCCAATACTAATTTTGTAAATAAAACTGCCTTTTCCTGCTGCCACTTAATTTATTTATCCTAGGCACGTTTCGCCTTTTTATGGTTCTAAGGCATCATCAGTGGGGTCTATAACTATATAGTACTGTTAATTTTAGATTATTAAACAGTTCATGTCACAATTTTTTATGTAAAATGTAATTACTTATGATTTGCTGATCTTCGTTTCCAATCATCTGATCTGGAGGTCGCACTACCACTTTATTACTGACATATAAGCACAACTTTGTGCTCTGACCTTCTTCACACTGTCCACCATCTTTCTCCTTTTTGTGGTGTACTATAGTTCTTTTGCCACTCAATATAACTATTTTGTTGGACACTGTTTTCCACAACATAAATATTGCAACTCTATTACATGTTTCCTCTGCTTTGGAATATTTACCTACTTGTTCCCAAACTAACAAAGTATGTGTTCAAGACTATGACATTTATACTTTGTGTATGCATGAGAGAGAGAGGAGTGGTATTTCTTTTTTTTTTTTTGTGGGGGGGGGGGGGGGGGGGGGTTGGTGGATTGAATTGTATGATGTTGTACTAGCTGTTAGCGAGAGATGATCTGACTTTTTGTTTCAATATTCTGTGGAGGGGTTCATGGATAAATGAGTGTAAAGATGTTGGGTGGTATTATTATTATATTGATCCTCTTTGGGAGTGTTATTCTATTATTTTATCTATTAGTGTAAATAATGAATTGCTTGGCATGTGTACTTAATCATTCAACAGGGTTTTCCTTTCTGCTTTGGTTTTCTATATATGGTAATTATCTTACAGGGTTAGGACGTGTTTTTTATTGTTGATTCTAATTACTTTCATATCACCTTTTATTGTTGATTCTAATTACTTTCATATCACCTCCACTAGTGGTTGGTTTGAGGTCATGTTCTCACACAAATTCTACCCAAGATTAGTGAACCTTACTGACACACAGTCAAACAGTAAAGGAAGACAGCTGCTGGAGAAAGGATTAAAATACAATGTAAAGATTTCTTAGAAAATCTAGTTATAGAAGCAGAAAGTGTTTTGACAAGGAAGATAGGAATGAAAATAGCAGTGTCAACATTGGACTAAATAGAGAACTAGTAAAAACAGAAATCCAGAATATAATAAGCAGTATAAAAACACAACAACAAAAGTACAGAATCTACAACACTCAGAAAACTTAGGAGAAAACTTCAAAATGAAAATGTAATCATTCCAAAGACAGGCAAGGGGAACACAGTAGTACTGATAGACAAAGAACAATACATTGAAAAAATACAAGAATTCTTTTTACAAAATAACATTACAAAATTAAAATCAGACCCAGCAAACAGATTCCAGACAAAAGTAAAAAACACTCTGAAAAATACTTACATCGTACTGGATAACACAGAGAAAAGAAACTTGTTACAGATCAGTCCCACTGCAACTGTCCTCCAAAGCCAACCAAAAATCCACAACCCAAATGTTCCTGTGAGGCCATACTGGCTTTCAGAAAATCCTCCACTTACAAGCTTGCGGGATACATGTTAAAATTACTGTCTGAAAATTTCAAAGTACAAGAAGACAGAACCATTAAAAACACTACACAGCTTATACAACAAATAAAAGATATAAAAATCCCAGACACAGCAACACTCCTCTCATTTGATATAAAAAGCATGTATTCCAACATACCAGCACCAGAAACAATAGAAATCATAGATAAGAACCTGAAAACTTATAGTCAACTCCCCGATGAACAGATTAAGGAAATATGCACATTAATGAAGCTCATAATAGAACAAAAGTACTTCCAATTCAATAATTAATTTTATTTACAAGAAGATGGATTACCAATGGGGTCCCCAGTTTCAGGAGCCTTCGCAAATACTTTTGTAAACCACATTGAACAGATCATTTTCACAAAAATAGTAGGAAAGGAATACAACGTATTACATTGGTTCAGTTATACGGATGACATCCTTTGCTTAATAGATGAACCACAAACAAAAATTGAAAAACTGCATAATGACATCAACAAGATACATAAAAATATAAAATTCACAATTCAGAGAGAACAGAACAACCAAATTAACTTTCTGGATATAACAATCAAAAAACAAAACAATAAGCATATGTTTGAAAGTTACCGTAAACCCACAGCAATGGACATTATCATTCCCCAATCCTCAAACCATCCACACACAAAAGCAAGCAGCACTTCGACATATATTCCATAGACTCAACACAGTGCCACTCACCAAAGAAAGCTACCAAAAGGAACTGGGCATAATAATGTAGACACCACAAAATAATGGTTATGATAATGATATAGTCACAAAGCTAAACAACAAAATTAAAAGTAAAATAAAAGCACAAAGCACCAAACCATAGACAACACCGCAACAGAACCAAACACGGACACGCAGTCCCATAACAACAACACAAGATTATCAGAAAAAGATGAAAGAAAAACACAAGATGGTACACAGTGACATACAAACACAAACTCACCTATAAAATCACCAACATTTTCGAAAGATAGAGAATAAACATAGCATACACAACAGACAATTCTATACAAAAATACACCCCAAAATTGACAAAAAACAGAGACATATACCAGAAGGCAGGTATATATCAACTACAGTGTAACACATGTGAAGACAGACACATAGGACAAACAGGTAGAACATTTGATGTCATATATAAAGAACACATGAGAGTCTGGAAATATGGGACAAACCACTCTACATTTGCAGAGCACCTAAGAGAACATGGCCACAAACCAACCACTAAGATGACAGGAAAATAATAAGAATCAACAATAAAAAAACACCACCTAACCCTGCAAGAAAATTACGACATACAGAAAACCATAACAAAGGAAAACCCTGTTGAATGATCAAGTAAACATGCCAAGCAATTCATTATTTACACTAATAGATAAAATAATAGAATAACACTCCCAAAGAGGATCAATATAATAATACTATCCAATATAATAATAATAATAATAATAATAATAATAATAATAATACCACCCAACATCTTTACACTCATTTATCCATGAACCCCTCCACAGAATACTGGAACAAAAAGTCAAATCAGCTGTCACCAAGGCTTTCAACCACTCGCTAACAGCTAGTACAACATCAAAACAACTCTTCATCTCTCTCTCTCTCTCTCTCTCTCTCTCTCTCTCTCTCTCCCTCCCCCCCCCCCCCCTCCCCCCCCCCCATACCCCCCCCCCCCTCTCCCTCATACACACACAGGGTATAAATATCACGAATAGAAGTTAGTCTTGAATGTATACTTCATTAGGTTGGCAACAAGTAGTCAAACATGCCAAGGCGGAGGAAACACGTAATGGAGTTGCAATATTTATGTTCTGAAAAGTAGTGAACAATGAAATAGTTATACTGAGTGGCAAAAGAACAATAGTACGCCAGAAAAAGAAGGAGAAACGTGGTGAACAGTGCGAAGGAGGTCAGTACACAAAGTTGTGCTTATATGTCAGTAATAAAGTGGAAAGTGGTAGTGCGATCACCAGACCAGATAAGAGGAAACGAAGATCAGCAAATCGTAAGTAATTACTTTTTCACATAAAAAATTGTGACATGAACTGTTTAATAATCTAAAACTAACAATACTGTATCGTTAATAGATCCCACTGATGATGCCTTAGAACCAGAAAAAGGCAAAATGCGTCTGGGATAAATAAATTCATCGGCAGCAGGAAAAGGCAGTTTTATTTACAAAACAAATATTTCTATTCTTGCTGCAGAGGATGGCCCTGCAAACAAACTTGTCCAAAATTTCTGTTTGACAGACTGAATCATTTGTTCATAGTGAGCCACAGAAACATTATAGTTGTAGCAGTGTTATTGTTTGTTATGTTTGAAGCCATGGTCAATGTTTTTCAAGCAAAATTTTCTATAGAAATTGAGATCATCTTGGCAAATTTCTTCTAGATTTATTTTTAATCACCAAAATTTGTGTTTACAATTATTTATAAAAATGCACCTTTGAAGATGGTGAACTCTCTCTTCTTTAGTTTAATACTTTCTTTAGTTGAGAACTCACATGTAAACAGTTAACAGCACTTTTTAAAAAAATTGCAAATATTATGTTTTGAAATAATCAGTTGTAGTGAGAGATAGTTTCGTATCTCTGGAGACATTAATCTGAGTTGCAATTTATTTTCATTTCATAGCTCTGTTTTACCTTCAGCCAGACGTTGGGTGTGATTGGTGGGAAACCAAATCATGCATTGTACTTCATAGGCTTTGTTGGTAAGTTTGCTAAGTGTTTCTATTACTTATAAGGTATAGCTCTTTAAATACACCTTAAGTGTTCATAGTTCATTAATTTAATCCACACATTTCCCCATTCATTACATAGTTAATAAAATACCATTGTAATAAATGTACAGTGGAATGTCGCATAGCGAGAGTAATTCATTCCAAACTCTTATTCATAGTGCAGAACACTCGTTGAGCGAAACCATTTGCCCCATATAAATGAATGTAATATATGCTAATGCATTCCATGCAGAAAAAGTACTAAACGTTTTATCTTATTCATTCCATTTATTCAAAGAAAATTATACATGCAGTATTATGTAGAGTGTTATTCACAATATATAACTAATTCTTTCAATATCATTGTTATCCACTTGTAGTTCAGTGCTCTTGGCCAAAGACACAATCTTGTTGACTACAGGCTCCACAGGTACTGCCTCAAATGCCTCTGTGTCATTCAACAATGCACTCCAGCCAAAATTTCTTCCAAGCAGAAGTGAGAGTTTTCTTCATAACCCCTTACCACACATTTTCGATCATCTTGACGAAGGCTATGATGTTGAAGTGATATTTTCAAAACTCCCTGATAGTGACATTGGTAGCTTCAGTCAACTCAAAGCAATGCTCAAGAGTGCTTTAGTGTAGAAATAATCTGCTGGTCCACAGGCTGGAGTAACGGAGTGGTGTTGGGAGGCAGAAATTGGATCTTGATGAGTTGAAATTCCTCAAGGAGATGGTCTTGTAGGTTTGAAGAATGAGCGTTTTCCATACCAAGCAAGATATGGAGTGGCAGATTCATCTCAAGCAAATATCTGTACACCGAAGGACCAAGCACTTCATTGATGCAATCACAAAAAAGATCATGTGTCACCCAAGCCTTGTTGTTGGACCTCCACATCACATTTAATCTGCTCTTCTGGACTTTACACTTCTTGAAGGCTCATGAAGTTCCTGAATGGTAAACAAGCAGCAGTTTGATTTTCAAATCACCGCATGCATTGGCACAGGATAGCAGTGTGATATGGTCTTTCATTGGCTTGTGACTGGGCAATGCATTCTCCTCTGCTGTTATAAAGGTACACTTTGGCGTCTTTTTCGGGAATAGTCCTGTCTCATCACAATTAAGGCCCTGCTGCAGTAGGCAACCCTCTGAATCTACGAGCCTCTTGAAGTTGCAGATGAAGTTCTCTGCTGCCTTTTTGTTGGAGCTGGCTGCTTTTTCATGCCTCGTAAGACTATGGATGCCAGTTCTTTCCTTAAACTTCTCAAGCCACCCGTGGCTTCCCTGAAACACTTCTTCAGCTGCTGATGATCATGGCATTGTCTTAACAGGGGTGGTGGAAATCATTCTCGTCTTCTCACAAATGATGTTCTCATTAGTAGTCTTGCCGTACAATTGCTTTTCATTTATCCATATAAGGAGCAACCTTTCGACATCGTACAGGATATGAAACCATTGTTTAGACACTCATGTAACTCCCTTTGAAGCAGCTATCTCCTTTATCTTGTCCTTGTTCCGGAGGATAGTGCAAATAGTTGATGATGTAGACAGATTGTATGTGTGTGCTAAATCAGCAATGCTCACACCATGTTTGCATTTTTCAGTGATTTTACATTTAATTTCTAAGATTGTTTTCTTTCTCTTGTGGTTGTCTTCTTGTGGCTTTATCTTCGGGGACATTTCTACAAAGGTTATTCAAATTTGCCCACAAAAAACACTGTGTGAACACAAGTTCAGAAGAATGTGTGATCACAAGGCGCACTAAGATGGTATCAGAAAGAGTGCTAAACCCAGACTGCGGTATATACTAGAGACATTCTTCATATGCTGTTACCGACAATGAAAGATGTTCATTTTGTTTCCCCCTGCCATGCGCGAACAGCTGGTGACATCACAATAATCGCCATCACTCGTTATGTGAAACATCGCTTGTTAAGCGAGTCTTTTTTTTTTTTTTTTTTTTTGCTCATTATGTGAATTGTGCTTTGCGGGAGGTGCTTGTTAAGCAAGGTTCCTCTGTATTTGTAAATGCTCTTGGTTTAATTTCATAGGAGTCACTGCTGTAGGTGATTTATTCATATCACCTCATTTTCCACAACATGCTTTTACTAATCTACATCTACATTTATACTCCGCAAGCCACCCAACGGTGTGTGGCGGAGGGCACTTTACGTGCCACTGTCATTACCTCCCTTTCCTGTTCCAGTCGCGTATGGTTCGCGGGAAGAACGACTGTCTGAAAGCCTCCGTGCGCGCTCTAATCTCTCTAATTTTACATTCGTGATCTCCTCGGGAGGTATAAGTAGGGGGAAGCAATATATTCGATACCTCATCCAGAAACGCACCCTCTCAAAACCTGGCGAGCAAGCTACACCACGATGCAGAGCGCCTCTCTTGCAGAGTCTGCCACTTGAGTTTATTAAACATCTCCGTAACGCTATCACGGTTACCAAATAATCCTGTGATGAAACGCGCCGCTCTTCTTTGGATCTTCTCTATTTCCTCCGTCACCCCGATCTGGTACGGATCCCACACTGATGAGCAATACTCAAGTATAGGGCGAACGAGTGTTTTGTAAGCCACCTCCTTTGTTGATGGACTACATTTTCTAAGCACTCTCCCAATGAATCTCAACCTGGTACCCGCCTTACCAACAATTAATTTTATATGATCATTCCACTTCAAATCGTTCCGCACGCATACTCCCAGATATTTTACAGAAGTAACTGCTACCAGTGTTTGTTCCGCTATCATATAATCATACAATAAAGGATCCTTCTTTCTATGTATTCGCAATACATTACATTTGTCTATGTTAAGGGACAGTTGCCACTCCCTGCACCAAGTGCCTATCCGCTGCAGATCTTCCTGCATTTCGCTACAATTTTCTAATGCTGCAACTGCTCTGTATACTACAGCATCATCCGCGAAAAGCCGCATGGAACTTCCGACACTATCTACTAGGTCATTTATATATATTGTGAAAAGCAATGGTCCCATAACACACCCCTGTGGCACGCCAGAGGTTACTTTAACGTCTGTAGACGTCTCTCCATTGATAACAACATGCTGTGTTCTGTTTGCTAAAACCTCTTCAATCCAGCCACACAGCTGGTCTGATATTCCGTAGGCTCTTACTTTGTTTATCAGGCGACAGTGCGGAACTGTATCGAACGCCTTCCGGAAGTCAAGAAAAATAGCATCTACCTGGGAGCCTGTATCTAATATTTTCTGGGTCTCATGAACAAATAACGCGAGTTGGGTCTCACACGATCGCTGTTTCCGGAATCCATGTTGATTCCTACATAGTAGATTCTGGGTTTCCAAAAACGACATGATACTCGAGCAAAAAACATGTTCTAAAATTCTACAACAGATCGACGTCAGAGATATAGGTCTATAGTTTTGTGCATCTGCTCGACGACCCTTCTTGAAGAGTGGGACTACCTGTGCTCTTTTCCAATCATTTGGAACCCTCCGTTCCTCTAGAGACTTGCGGTACACGGCTGTTAGAAGGGGGGCAAGTTCTTTCGCGTACTCTGTGTAGAATCGAATTGGTATCCCATCAGGTCCAGTGGACTTTCCTCTGTTGAGTGATTCCAGTTGCTTTTCTATTCCTTGGACACTTATTTCGATGTCAGCCATTTTTTCGTTTGTGCGGGGATTTAGAGAAGGAACTGCAGTGCGGTCTTCCTCTGTGAAACAGCTTTGGAAAAATGTAACAAATGCTGTTCAGTTTTGTTTACTTTTTAGAAATTGTAACTGAAATAAGGATATTTTAAAGCAAAATTCTTCAAAAGCTTTTAAGTGACTGTAAAAATTGCATTGCCCAGTAATATCTGAGCACAACAATGAAGTGCTTTGAACAGATATACTAGGATTTGGAATTTTCTAGCACAACACAAAAATCTTGCATTGGAAAAATCGGAACTTCTTAAAACTGCTATACATGGCAAAAAGAAAGAAAGAAAGAGATAAATTATGCTTAATGGTGTAGCAGTGACTGGATAGCATTTTGTATCTCCTCTAGGACCTGGTTCAGTGCAAGCCAGGGTTTTCTAGAAGAAACTGTTGATGGCATCTTGTTTACCCGCTGCTGCATATGCAAGTTCCTTACACAAAATGTTTGGTAAATGTGAAAGTTAAAGATAGAGCATTCTCATGTTTGGATAAGATTCTTAGTCAGACAAGATTGTGCTGGACACTGCCCTGCTTGAACAATACTCTGACAACACTTCAGGAAGAATACTGCCTCTGTCAGTATAAGGCATTTGATATTGATAGACTGTACTCTTTATATACTGTTTGTAGATAGACAGACAAGATTGTGCTGGACACTGCCGTGCTAGAACATTACCGTGACAGCACTTCAGGAAGAGTACTGCCTCTGTCGGTACAAGGTATTTGACATTGATAGGCTGTACTATCTATATGTACCATGTGTAATCATAAATAGTATACAGTCTGCGTCAGATCATGACATTAATGTTGTTTAATATTAATGAATTATTCTAGACATCCTGCACCATTAAGTAATTGAACCCATATTTCACCATCTCGTCAGTCATTATAAGTGACAACCAGTTGTAATCAGCTTGCAGTTATGAATCTTTGTAGTGATGCTACTGATGGAGGTGCCAAGATCCAGGATAAATAATTATTATGAAAGAAAACAACAAATGGTTCTTGATGAAGTCATTGAGCAACGTGATGGCATCTCCTATATACTTGATAGACTTAAATAGTTGAATATAGATAGCTTGAATAGTACAAAGGTTGCTACCATGAAACTATATGAACAGAACGATGTCTCTCTGAGAAAAATCTGCATCTGACATCTGATCTCCAAATTTCTGTGTCTGACATCTGATCTACAATTTTTTGTATATGGCATTTAATCTTGTAATTTCATATCCACAATGTTGCTTCTCCATTGTTTAGCAGTTGCACTCCATGCTTCTAATCATAGATATTTTGGATGCTAAATCTAATACAGGCAATGAATAATGCACTATTTTCTTCTTCAACGTAAATCACAAATAATGAGTTTATCCTCGCAGGCTTAGCTGAATTGCTTTCACCAAACGAAATGTACAAGCATTAGAAAAAGGTCTTTAATTTAAATCACAGTCCTGTGATCCTGATTTAGATTGAATGTTACTTATTTTCTGTATTTCCAGCATTTGCTCAAATGGCTGGTTGAACAAGGGAATGGACATTGCCTTACTGCTCCACATTGTCATCTTCAGTGACGTTGTTAGTGTAACTGTATTAAACTTGAAACAAACCAAAGAAACTGAAAACTGTTTGCCAAATGAACAATGTGTATTCTTTTTTACTTAGGTCACTCATTATTCTAGTATAAATAACATTTAGTTTATTCAGTAATTCTTGATTGAAGTGCTATAGAGTACTTTTTTGTAATGTAATTAGTTTTATAGGAAATAATTATCAGCAAGATTTCCTTAGAAATCCAGGAAATCCACAGTAAATGTCTTCCTTGTTGATTCTCCTTGTCAGCTGAGAGGTGGCGTTGATAAATTTTACTAACACTTAGATTTCTGCATAAAATCTCGATATCCCTTAGTAAAAAAAAAGTTCAGCATTTATTTTGCTTACAGGTCTCATACTGACTAATTGTTCATGTGCTTGGAGGGTAATGCTTGTAGAGCCTGTAGCATTTTGCAAAGGTATGCATGCTGCCTGTGTTATTCTAAACACTGAGACCATATGGAATACTGCCAGTCCTTATTGGAAATGAGTTGGTAAGCTGAATCCCAAGATGAGAGTTGGTCACTGCCACCATTTCTCTATAACCATAAATTCTGAACATGCTTGTGTAACTCCCATTGAACATGATGGTGAACTGTTGTATGGCTCAGGGAGGGCGAATGGTTGAGGCTTTTTCCTTGCAATGTCCCAGATCCTTCACTACTGGTAAACCTCAAGGCAGCAGCCTGAAGATAGCTGGACGGGGCCAAAAGTGTCTTCAGTTGTTTGCAAACTGTGGTCAGCTCCTCCTTCATCCATACTCAGCATGCACTCATCATGTCCAGCCTAGTACTACTAACTTAAGAGTTAACTGTAAAAGCATAAATAGAAAGCTAAATATGTAACTTTCTAACTTGCTACCCTCCCGATGTGTTACCAACAGAGGCTGGCACCTTACAGACCTGTGTAGCTGGTCATTCAAAAGAAATGACCACTGTGCTATAGACTGTGCAAATCTACCCGTTACTGTTGGTGAAACACCTCTTAAATATAAGAAACAAGCATGGAATTTCAGAATTATACTGTTGTTGTTGTTGTGGTCTTCAGTCCTGAGACTGGTTTGATGCAGCTCTCCATGCTACTCTATCCTGTGCAAGCTTCTTCATCTCCCAGTACCTACTGCAACCTACATCCTTCTGAATCTGCTTAGTGTATTCATCTCTTGGTCTCCCTCTACGATTTTTACCCTCCACGCTGCCCTCCAATACTAAATTGGTGATCCCTTGATGCCTCAGAACATGTCCTACCAACCGATCCCGTCTTCTGGTCAAGTTGTGCCACAAACTTCTCTTCTCCCCAATCCTATTCAGTACTTCCTCATTAGTTATGTGATCTACCCATCTAATCTTCAGCTTTCTTCTGTAGCACCACATTTCGAAAGCTTCTATTCTCTTCTTGTCCAAACTATTTATCGTCCATGTTTCAGTTCCATACATGGCTACACTCCATACAAATACTTTCAGAAATGACTTCCTGACACTTAAATCTATACTCAATGTTAACAAATTTCTCTTCTTCAGAAACGCTTTCCTTGCCATTGCCAGTCTACATTTTATATCCTCTCTACTTCGACCATCATCAGTTATTTTGCTCCCCAAATAGCAAAACTCCTTTACTACTTTAAGTGTCTCATTTCCTAATCTAATTCCCTCAGCATCACCCGACTTAATTCGACTACATTCCATTATCCTCGTTTTGCTTTTGTTGATGTTCATCTTATATCCTCCTTTCAAGACACTGTCCATTCCATTCAACTGCTCTTCCAAGTCCTTTGCTGTCTCTGACAGAATTACAATGTCATCGGCGAACCTCAAACTTTTTATTTCTTCTCCATGGATTTTAATACCTACTCCGAATTTTTCTTTTGTTTCCTTTACTGCTTGCTCAATATACAGATTTAATAACATCGGGGAGAGGCTACAACCCTGTCTTACTCCCTTCCCAACCACTGCTTCCCTTTCATGTCCCTCGACTCTTATAACTGCCATCTGGTTTCTGTACAAATTGTAAATAGCCTTTCACTCCCTGTATTTTACCCCTGCCACCTTTAGAATTTGAAAGAGAGTATTCTAGTCAACATTGTCAAAAGCTTTCTCTAAGTCTACAAATGCTAGAAACGTAGGTTTGCCTTTCCTTAATCTTTCTTCTAAGATAAGTCGTAAGATCAGTATTGCCTCACGTGTTCCAGTGTTTCTACGGAATCCAAACTGATCTTCCCCGAGGTTGGCTTCTATTAGTTTTTCCATTCGTCTGTAAAGAATTCGTGTTAGTATTTTGCAGCTGTGACTTATTAAACTGATGGTTCGGTAATTTTCACATCTGTCAACACCTGCTTTCTTTGGGATTGGAATTATTATATTCTTCTTGAAGTCTGAGGGTATTTCGCCTGTTTCATACATCTTGCTCACCAGATGGTAGAATTTTGTCAGGACTGGCTCTCCCAAGGCCGTCAGTAGTTCCAATGGAATGTTGTCTACTCCGGGGGCCTTGTTTCGACTCAGGTCTTTCAGTGCTCTGTCAAACTCTTCACGCAGTATCGTATCTCCCATTTCATCTACATCCTCTTCCATTTCCATAATATTGTCCTCAAGTACATCGCCCTTGTATAGACCCTCTATATACTCCTTCCACCTTTCTGCTTTCCCTTCCTTGCTTAGAACTGGGTTTCCATCTGAGCTCTTGATATTCATACAAGTCGTTCTCTTATCTCCAAAGGTCTCTTTAATTTTCCTGTAGGCAGTATCTATCTTACCACTAGTGAGATAAGCCTCTACATCCTTACATTTGTCCTCTAGCCATCCCTGCTTAGCCATTTGGCACTTCCTGTCGATCTCATTTTTGAGATGTTTGTATTCCTTTTTGCCTGCTTCACTTACTGCATTTTTATATTTTCTCCTTTCATCAATTAAATTCAATATTTCTTCTGTTACCCAAGGATTTCTACTAGACCTCGTCTTTTTACCTACTTGATCCTCTGCTGCCTTCACTACTTCATCCCTCAAAGCTACCCATTCTTCTTCTACTGTATTTCTTTCCCCCATTCCTGTCAATTGTTCCCTTATGCTCTCCCTGAAACTCTGTACAACCTCTGGTTTAGTCAGTTTATCCAGGTCCCATCTCCTTAAATTCCCACCTTTTTGCAGTTTCTTCAGTTTTAATCTACAGGTCATAACCAATAGATTGTGGTCAGAGTCCACATCTGCCCCTGGAAATGTCTTACAATTTAAAACCTGGTTCCTAAATCTCTGTCTTACCATTATATAATCTATCTGATACCTTTTAGTATCTCCAGGGTTCTTCCATGTATACAACCTTCTTTCATGATTCTTAAACCAAGTGTTAGCTATGATTAAGTTATGCTCTGTGCAAAATTCTACCAGGCGGCTTCCTCTTTCATTTCTTAGCCCCAATCCATATTCACCTACTATGTTTCCTTCTCTCCCTTTTCCTACACTCGAATTCCAGTCACCCATGACTATTAAATTTTCGTCTCCCTTCACTATCTGAATAATTTCTTTTATTTCATCATACATTTCTTCAATTTCTTCGTCATCTGCAGAGCTAGTTGGCATATAAACTTGTACTACTGTAGTAGGTGTGGGCTTCGTATCTATCTTGGCCGCAATAATGCGTTCACTATGCTGTTTGTAGTAGCTTACCCGCATTCCTATTTTCCTATTCATTATTAAACCTACTCCTGCATTACCCCTATTTGATTTTGTGTTTATAACCCTGTAGTCACCTGACCAGAAGTCTTGTTCCTCCTGCCACCGAACTTCACTAATTCCCACTATATCTAACTTTAACCTATCCATTTCCCTTTTTAAATTTTCTAACCTACCTGCCCGATTAAGGGAGCTGACATTCCACGCTCCGACCCGTAGAACGCCAGTTTTCATTCTCCTGATAACGACATCCTCTTGAGTAGTCCCTGCCTGGAGATCCGAATGGGGGACTATTTTACCTCCGGAATATTTTACCCAAGAGGACGCCATCATCATTTAATCATACAGTAAAGCTGCATTATACTATGGAGGAAAAAAAAAACACACAGAAACAGCTAAATACTTAATTTGTTGCTCTGTTTTCATGTCACATGTGGCAGCTGGAAACAACTAGGATGTGGCCATCCTGATTTAGGTTTTCCGTGATTTCCCTAAATCGCTCCAGGCGAATGCCAGGATGGTTCCTTCCAAAGGGCACGGCCACTTCCTTCCCCGTCCTTCCCTGATCCGATGAGACCGATGACCTCACTGTCTGGTCTCCTTCCCCAAACAACCCAACCCAACCCAACAACTAGGTTGAAATTAAAAGTAGCTGGCTGTTCAAAACAAAAAAATGGCAACTGTGCTACAGATTGCACAAATATATACTTCACACATGCAAAGAATTTCAGAATTGAACTATAAAAAGAAACATAAAATGCTAAATACATAATTTATATTTAAAAACAAAGATGATGTGACTTACCGTACGAAAGCACTGGCAGGTTGATAGAAACACAAACAGACACATACATACACACAAAATTCAAGCTTTCGCAACAAACTGTTGCCTCATCAGGAAAGAGGGAAGGAGAGGGAAAGACGAAAGGAAGTGGGTTTTAAGGGAGAGGGTAAGGAGTCATTCCAATCCTGGGAGCGGAAAGACTTACCTTAGGGGGAAAAAAGGACGGGTATACACTCGCACACACACACATATCCATCTACACATATACAGACACAAGCAGACATATTTAAAGACAAAGAGTTTGGGCAGAGATGTCAGTCGAGGCGGAAGTGCAGAGGCAAAGATGATGTTGAATGACAGGTGAGGTATGAGTGGCGGCAACTTGAAATTAGCGGAGATTGAGGCCTGGTGGGTAACGGGAAGAGAGGATATATTGAAGAGCAAGTTCCCATCTCCGGAGTTCAGATAGGTTGGTGTTAGTGGGAAGTATCCAGATAACCCGGACGGTGTAACACTGTGCCAAGATGTGCTGGCCGTGCACCAAGGCATGTTTAGCCACAGGGTGATCCTCATTACCAACAAACACTGTCTGCCTGTGTCCATTCATGCGAATGGACAGTTTGTTGCTGGTCATTCCCACATAGAATGCGTCACAGTGTAGGCAGGTCAGTTGGTAAATCACGTGGGTGCTTTCACATGTGGCTCTGCCTTTGATCGTGTACACCTTCCGGGTTACAGGACTGGAGTAGGTGGTGGTGGGAGGGTGCATGGGACAGGTTTTACACCGGGGGCGGTTACAAGGATAGGAGCCAGAGGGTAGGGAAGGTGGTTTGGGGATTTCCTAGGGATGAACTAAGAGGTTACGAAGGTTAGGTGGACGGCGGAAAGACACTCTTGGTGGAGTGGGGAGGATTTTCCTCAAATCCTGCCCTGAAATGAGATCCATCCTTCATGAAATCCTCCCCACTCCACCAAGAGTGTCTTTCCGCCGTCCACCTAACCTTCGTAACCTCTTAGTTCATCCCTATGAAATCCCCAAACCACCTTCCCTACCCTCTGGCTCCTATCCTTGTAACCGCCCCCGGTGTAAAACCTGTCCCATGCACCCTCCCACCACCACCTACTCCAGTCCTGTAACCCGGAAGGTGTACACGATCAAAGTCAGAGCCACATGTAAAAGCACCCATGTGATTTACCAACTGACCTGCCTACACTGCGATGCATTCTATGTGGGAATGACCAGCAACAAACTGTCCATTCGCATGAATGGACACAGGCAGACAGTGTTTGTTGGTAATGAGGATCACCCTGTGGCTAAACATGCCTTGGTGCACGGCCAGCACAGCTTGGCACAGTGTTACACCGTCCGGGTTATCTGGATACTTCCCACCAACACCAACCTATCCGAACTCCGGAGATGGGAACTTGCTCTTCAATATATCCTCTCTTCCCGTTACCCACCAGGCCTCAATCTCCGCTAATTTCAAGTTGCCGCCACTCATACCTGACCTGTCATTCAACATCATCTTTGCCTCTGCACTTCCGCCTCGACTGACATCTCTACCCAAACTCTTTGTCTTTAAATATGTCTGCTTGTGTGGATGGATATGTGTGTGTGTGCGCGAGTGTATACCCGTCCTTTTTTCCCCCTAAGGTAAGTCTTTCCGCTCCCGGGATTGGAATGACTCCTTACCCTCTCCCAAAAACCCACTTCCTTTCGTCTTTCCCTCTCCTTCCCTCTTTCCTGATGAGGCAACAGTTTGTTGCGAAAGCTTGAATTTTGTGTGTATGTATGTGTCTGTTTGTGTTTCTATCGACCTGCCAGCACTTTCGTATGGTAAGTCACATCATCTTTGTTTTTAAATATATTTTTCCCGCGTGGAATGTTTCCCTCTATTATATTAAATACATAATTTGCTGTTCTGCTGGCATGTCACAGGCAGCAGTTGAGATATGTAGCCAGGGTCAACACATGCTCAGATGGTGTTGTTGAAAGGCCATATGGTGTTGCTGAAAAAATTTTCCTCACCTGTGACTGGAATATCCTGACTAACTGCTCTGCCTTTGAACTTGATGCCAGTTCAAAGAGGGCAGCAGTTCCATTCCTTCTACAATTACTATATAAAGCAAATTAGTAGAACTATGGGACATTACCTAACAGCAGGGTCTGTGGCACACCTTATGTGGCAAATATGGTCACTAAGGTTTGGATCATAATGGCTATTGATTGTATCTGGGTCACACATGGGAAATTTAAGAGTGCGAAAGTGCGTACACTACTAAAAGCCATGTGGTACCCTTGGACAGTCCAGCAAAGTCCGTTTACATGTTCTCTCTCTCTCTCTCTCTCTCTCTCTCTCTCTCTCTCTCTCTCTCTCTCTTTATGACTTGCCTTTTCTCACATGCCTGACACTTATGTTCTGTCTCAGTGAGTCTGATGCAGCATGTGGAGGGTCTAGACTGGAGTACAGTGGCAGTGATGATCTGGCATTCCAACTCGAAGTTGGCCAGCAGCAAGACACCGTCTGAAGCATTGAGGTGATATTGGAGTGAAAAATACATCTTGAAAGCTGGGTCTGTGTCCTTGAGTAAGCACTCTGGCCACCCATGCTGAACCAATGACCAAACCCTCCAGAGTAGCTGATCCTAAGCTGCAGCCTGTGCTACTTCACGGGCAGTAATAGGGAATGACCGCAGTGTCTGGCACATATTGTCAGAGTCCTTATCCAGGCCCACAGGCACGCGAGACTGAGTATGAGCATTTGAGTGCAGTGTAGTTTTGCCCTAATGCCCACCATTGCAGCGCTGTGCCATTTTCTCCAGCACATTCGATCACAGGCTAAACAATATCAGTGTCTTATGGTCAGATATCAGGTGGAATTTTGTACTGTGCAGGAAAATAAGAACCTTTTCAACACTGCCGATTATTGCAAGTGTATTGTTTTCCCAACTGTGACTAATTTAACTGTGCTGCTGATAGCATTTTGGAAACAAGAGCAAATGCTTGCTCACTGCCCTCAGCATTTGTATGTCTGGCACCTATCTCGGACTCAAAAGTAGCATGAGAGGTAGTGGATTTCAGGCAATTTGTTAACTGAAGAAACGTTTTCTGGCACACTTCTGACCATAGAAACTTGGCCCCTTTTTTTGCAAAGCGGGTTTAATGGGTGCACTATTTGGGTTGCCTTCAGAATGAACTTGGCATTAGAGTTAATTTTATCCATGAAAGACTGAAGCTCCTTGGGGCAGAAACGTTAAGCATTGCATTGGCGTGCTAGCTTGTGGGTTTCAGTTGTGCTTAAAATGTGGCCATAGGTACTTAATGCTAGGTTGGAAGAAACTGCATTTTCCAGCCAACAGTGTAGGCTACATGATTTCAGTCTTTCGAATAGGGTTTGTAGATTTACTAGGTATTGTTCCCATGTTGCTTTTGTTATAATAATGCCGTCCAGGCAGTTTGCACACTGAGAAATGCCTAGGATGAGCTGCTCTAAATATCAATGAAATACGCTGAGGGTACCAGCCACACCAAATGGAATCCTATTGTATTGATATAACCTAAAAGGGATGTTAAACATCGGTGCCTCCCTTGTGTCTGTTCCTACTGACAACTGTAAATAATTCGGGAGGACGACGGTTCAATCCCGTCTCCAGCCATCCTGATTTAGGTTTTCCGTGATTTCCCTAAATCGTTTCAGGCAAATGCCGGGATGGTTCCTTTGAAAGGGCACGGCCGATTTCCTTCCCAATCCTTCCCTAACCCGAGCTTGCGCGCCGTCTCTAATGACCTCATTGTCGACGGGACGTTAAACTCTAACCACCACCACAACTGTAAATAGGTGTCCGCAAAGTCAGTTTTAGAGAAGAATTTGATTCCCCACTTATGTCACAAGAGTTCTTCTAGATGGCCTACAAATCAGTATTGTATTTGATGTTTTTAGTTCCCTTAAAATCACCATAAGTATGTAGAGAACAATTTGGTTTCTTAATGACAACTATTGGAGTTGTTCATCAACTAGCAGAAATGGGTGAGATGAGCTCAGGGTCTTCCAAACATCATGCTCCTTTTTAACTACATGGCGTATTGCAAACAGTATTGGGTGGGCATGACAAAAACAGTGTTTTGCCACTCTCGCTTAAAAGGATATGTATGCTACAAATCCTTACTGCAGCCAAGTGGTACCACAAACTTCCTTTGACCACACCCTGTATTTTGCTGCTGATGACAGCTGGCCTGTTAGTGGAATATTTTGATAGCTATAATTTACTGCTCACCTCGGTGGCATGTGTAGTGTTCTTGAGCACAGGTTTCGATATGTCTCCAAGTTGAATAGGAATATGGCAACACGTGCATTGACCTAAAGCTCCGTCTCGGTGTTGTTGATGACTAAGGTGATCATCAACATGGCTGTCATGGATACTGGTGTGTTAGCACTGATATGGGCACTGGCCAGCTGTGGGTGAGCTGCTTGATAGTCCATACAGATGCTTAGCTACATGGCTTTGTTTTCTGGCAGGCATGACACAATGTGTCATGCATGATACAGGCATTGAGCTTAGTGTGCCTGCAATGGCACTCAATGCATTGAACTTACTGTGCCTCCAACGGCACTCTGGACATGATTTCAGGGGCACTAAGCCATTGGATTTGTTGACAGCAACAATGTGTAGGGGCAGCTTCTCCAATGCCATACAGGCTGGGTGAGATTGATGTGTCAACCTCACTGTCTTGCGTGTCTGTTAGCAATGGGTGCACTCTTTTGTAACTACTGATCTAATTGCTTTATTGCTTGTTATTGCTGTTCTGGCAATGGTGGTGAAAAGTTAGGTGCATGCCAATTACAGTATTGATTTAACTGTCATTTGTGCGACTTCTAGCTCATCTTCAAATGCTTTCTGTGCCACATATGCTATTCCCAATGCCTGATAAATTTTTATGAATATGGTTACGGCTTGAGTCTGATGATACCAATGCCTTAGTTCTAATCTCCGTGTCAGGAGCCAGTCTGATGAGTAAGTCTCTGATCAGTGAGTCGGCAGATGATGCTGTACAAGATTTGCATGAAAATCTCACTTTTTTACACAACACACAGTTCTTTAAGTGGAAGACTACTGGGTTCAACCAGCAGTTGCAGCTTGTGTACTACATGATATAACCTACTGCTTGTGGACAATAATAAGGCACCTTGACATTCAGAATCTGAAATATTACTTGCCATACAACGGAGAAGGGAACAATGCAGATAGATTTCCCAGGTTACATTTGTGTCCTCAAAGCATACAAGCACTTTGAGTGGAGATGCCGAGAGCGGTGTTGTCTTCTGTTTGATAAGCAGTTGTAGCAATTCACTGTGCTGCTGGTGGTGTTGGTGTTGGTGTTACTGTCATTGTAGTTGTTGCTTTTTATGTTACTGTCGCAATTGCTGCTGGTTTCAAAAGTCTGTAAATTGTTGATCCAATATTTTGATGTACCCATTATATTGTGAGTAAGGACCTCATTATTTTTAATAGAACACAAGAACAGACACTTAAAAATTCGGATTTCTGATCATGATCAGCAGAGCTTCAAACACTGAGTGTGTGAACATCGGACTCACAGGCCAACTGTGTCTCTGAGTTACCAGTACACTGTATGGAGAACCAGTAAGCAAAGCCAGAATTGTTGTATGCCTGGCACAGAGCTCGAAGAGTAAACAACAAGAAAAACTAAGCGAATAGCCAAGTACATGAAACAGTGCTGATATGACACATAACGATTAGCTTAACACCGAGCATACTGACTTTAGTGCAGTGTGCAACCTACTTTATACCGTGGTCTCTGGCAGAGAGCACCATTAAAGCAGCCACTTCTTGTTCTTCCTTGCTGTACAGGCATCAACCCTAGATCACTGCAGCTCACAGACATTAACAGCATCGACTGTGTTGCACCATGGCATTGCAAACCAATGTTCACATAATTTTACTGAAGCTAATATTAAAACTTCCCAAAATTACATATGGTTCCTGAAGAGAAGCAGCAGTCTGTATGACTGACTGATCAGGCCTTTTAACATGGCCATGTTATGTTAGTATAGTGACACAATTGAAAGCAAGGGGAGGGGAAACTACAACTGTTGTATTCTTCAAGAGCAAATACTTCTACTGCATGGTTTAATGATAATGACATCCTCTTAGATAAAATATTCCAGAGGTAAAATAGTCATATCTTGAGCCAGGAACTCCTTAGGGGTGTATCATCATGAGGGTAAAATGTATCTGGTGTTCTGCGAGTTAGTGGATGGAACGTTAGATCCCTTATTTGTCTTGATAGATTCAAAAATTTTAATAATCTCATGACCCTGTACTTCACATGGAATGATGAGTTTTGTGAACAGATGGCTTGCACAGCTATGGGGACCCTGTTAAGCCCAGTGATAGCAAATTTCTTTGTGGGAAAACAAAGAACAGGCATTAGTACCTAACAACAAAAAACTGACTATATGGTTTCATTATGTGGATGATATGCTTATGCTGTGGATACATGGCAGAGAGGAATTGGGTCATTTTTATAAACATCTCAATGAGATTAATCCATAGATTTGGTTCACTACAGATGGTAGATGACATTTCCTTGGTATGCTAATCTTCAAGAAAGAAAATATTAAAGTTCCTGGTAGATTAAAAGTGTATTCCACATCAAGACTTGAACTCAGGACCTTTTGCAGACAAGTTCTCTACCGACTGAGCTAGCCAGGCATGACTCATGAACCGTCCTCACAGCTTTACTTCTGCCAGTACCTTGTTTCCTACTTTCCAAACTTCACACATGCTCTCCTGTGAAACTAGCACTCCTGGAAGAAAGTTTTGTCGGAGAGCTTCTGTGAAGTTTCGAAGGTAGGAGACAAGGTACTGGCAGAAGTATAGCTGTGAGGATGGACTGTAAGTCGTGCTTGGGTAGCTCAGTTGGTAGAGCACTGGCTCGCAAAAGGCACAGGTGGTGAGTTGGAGTGTCAGTCTGGCACACAGTTTTAATCTGCTAGGAGGTTTTATATCGGTGCACACCCTGTTGCAGAGTGAAAATTTTATTCAAGATGTTAGCTTGGACCACACGGTATACTAAAATCCCATACACATTGGCAGCGACCTACAATAGAGTTCAAATCACTAAGTAAGGTGTTATAAATACATAATCAGATAGAGCAAGGAACATTTGTGAACTGGAACAGCTCAATATGGAGTGGAATATCTCGGAGTGGAATATCTCACTATTGCATTGCTGAAGAATGGATTATCATCCACTGAGGTAAAAGAGCATTACGACAGCCACAAAAAGATCATAATGATGCACAGGAATCTGCAGAATCCAAGTGTTTCCTGCTGTTCATAAGAAAAGTTCCTGACTGTGTAGGAAAGAAGTTGATGAAATGCTATATCGCTGTATTGTTCAGACCCATCTGGAAGATGCAGGATCACCCATGTAGTTGTGGAGACACATACTGGGGGACTGGGGGTACTACTAAAAAAGACGGGGGGGGGGGGGGGGTGTTCAAAAAGTGGCACAGAGGCAACTATAGAAGGGGAGCAATTGACAGATCAACTGATGCAGAACTAGAACTTGCTCTGCAATCAGGAGCCCAGTGGATTTGATTTGATATGACTTGGGTACTGACACAGTTGGATACTATGTAGGCTGTACAGTGAGGCTATAGAATTACTAATCATCTTAGTAATTTTAATCAGAAGGACGAGAGTCTGAAACTAAATGGTATCTGAATTGTGATGCTGAAGAAGAATTGTACTCATCTTCCAACATAGGGTATAGCAGTAGCACACAACAGCAACCAACGACAACCAACTGCACTCAAGTTTTCAAAGCAAATGACATCATGCCTCTGCACGGGAGCATGCGGAAACGGGATTTTACTTCAGTCAATAGTGAGCTAGTATGTGTGTCAAAACTTCTAAAAAGCTGCAGTCCCCCTTGAAGATGTCCTTGTGTAGAGTATTTATGACAGGTTAGAACAGTATGTCAGTCTGTGATATAAACTAAGACATCTGGCTATCATGGTCAGTGCTCTTCAGATCAAGGCATCTGGTCGTAGCTCACCGGCTGACTCTTAGCTTTTCTGTATTATCCTGTACCCCATGCAAGTTAGTCATCCAGATTAAGTAGAACTTTCTTGCAGCTTGAAGTGGGTCAAGGAAGTATATTGGCAGATTTGAAGCTGTAGGGTAGTCTGCAAGTAAACCTGGAAGGCTCAGTTGAAATTGGTTTACCTGAGTGGAAGGCAGCTCTCTGGAGTGGAGTTCCAGCCGTGTACACAAATTAATCTGTAATGCATAAAAAATGTTAGATTTAAAAATAGAATTCCAATGAGGAGAAGTATATGTAAAAAATCTTAAAGACTCTAAAGCAGATCAGTATTTTAAAATTAAGACACTGGAAGGAAAAGTATCTAGGAGTAGAAGGGGTAAAAATTTTCGTGTGATATACGAAGCTACATTTAGAATGGTATATGATTCGTGCAAGTGTATAAATGTGTACAAATGTCAGTATGTATGCACAAATGCAACTGTTTGGAAGGGTCAAGAACAGAAATTTGGGCACTGTATGTTCATTGCTTTACTGTTTCATGATAAGCGTCTAGAACAATTTTCATCTCCTAAGATTGCTTTCATACAAATTATTTTGCAATACTGTATAAAATAGTACATTTAAGAACATAGGTATTAGTACTAATATTTTTGTCTCATATTTTTCACTTACTTAAATATATAGGTGATGAAGTAATTTACCTGGATCCTCATACAACACAGATGGCAGGTCTTGTAGAAGACAAGGAACAAGAACACGAAAAAGAAATGGATGCATCGTATCACTGTCAGTATGCAAGCAGAAGCCATATCTTGCATATGGATCCATCTGTAGCAGCTGTAAGTAGAAAAAAAATCTTTGATAAAATTGAGAAGAAATTGTGGGATCAGAAATAGAATGGAGGTTGTAGATTAGAATTTGATCAGCCCATCCTAAGAAATTCCAATTTCTTTAACACTATATTAGTCTGTAGGTGGGTAGGTGTTTGATGGTGCAGGTTATATATATATATATATATCTAAAAAGAAAGATGATGAGACTTACCAAACAAAAGCGCTGGCAGGTCAATAGACACACAAACAAACACAAATATACACACAAAATTCAAGCTTTCGCAACAAACTGTTGCCTCATCAGGAAAGAGGGAAGGAGTGGGAAAGACGAAAGGATGTGGGTTTTAAGGGAGAGGGTAAGGAGTCATTCCAATCCCGGGAGCGGAAAGACTTACCTTAGGGGGAAAAAAGGACAGGTATACACTCGCACACACACACATATCCATCCACACATACAGACACAAGCAGACATATTTAAAGACAAAGAGTTTGGGCAGAGATGTCAGTCGAGGTGGAAGAGTAGAGGCAAAGAAGTTGTTGAGAGACAGGTGAGGTATGAGTGGCGGCAACTGGAAATTAGCGGAGATTGAGGCCTGGCGGATAACGAGAAGAGGCCTCAATCTCCGCTAATTTCCAGTTGCCGCCACTCATACCTCACCTGTCTCTCAACAACTTCTTTGCCTCTACTCTTCCACCTCGACTGACATCTCTGCCCAAACTCTTTGTCTTTAAATATGTCTGCTTGTGTCTGTATGTGTGGATGGATATGTGTGTGTGTGCGAGTGTATACCTGTCCTTTTTTCCCCCTAAGGTAAGTCTTTCCGCTCCCGGGATTGGAATGACTCCTTACCCTCTCCCTTAAAACCCACATCCTTTCGTCTTTCCCACTCCTTCCCTCTTTCCTGATGAGGCAACAGTTTGTTGCGAAAGCTTGAATTTTGTGTGTATATTTGTGTTTGTTTATGTGTCTATCGACCTGCCAGCGCTTTTGTTTGGTAAGTCTCATCATCTTTCTTTTTAGATATATTTTTTCCACGTGGAATGTTTCCCTCTGTTATATATATATATATATATATATATATATATATATATATATATATATATATACATTTTTCCCGCGTGGAATGTTTCCCTCTATTTTATATAAAAACAAAGATGATGTGACTTACCAAACGAAAGCGCTGGCACGTCGATAGACACACAAACAAACACAAACATACACACAAAATTCAAGCTTTCGCAACAAACTGTTGCCTCATCAGGAAAGGGGGAAGGAGAGGGAAAGACGAAAGGATGTGGGTTTTAAGGGAGAGGGTAAGGAGTCATTCCAATCCCGGGAGCGGAAAGACTTACCTTAGGGGGAAAAAAGGACAGATATAAAACAAAGAATACGAAAGCGCTGGCAGGTTGATAGAAACACAAACAGACACATACATACACACAAAATTCAAGCTTTCACAACAAACTGTTGCCTCATCAGGAAAGAGGGAAAGACGAAAGGAAGTGGGTTTTTGGGAGAGGGTAAGGAGTCATTCCAATCCCGGGAGTGGAAAGACTTACCTTAGGGGGAAAAAAGGGACGGGTATACACTCGCACACACACACATATCGATCCACACATATACAGACACAAGCAGACCTGCCAGCGCTTTCGTATTATGTCTGCTTGTGTCTGTATATGTGTGGATGGATATGTGTGTGTGTGTGCGAGTGTATACCCATCCTTTTTGCCCCTAAGGTAAGTCTTTCCGCTCCCGGGATTGGAATGACTCCTTACCCTCTCCCTTAAAACCCACATCCTTTCGTCTTTCCCTCTCCTTCCCTCTTTCCTGATGAGGCAACAGTTTGTTGCGAAAGCTTGAATTTCATGTGTATGTTTGTGTTTGTTTGTGTGTCTATCGGCTTCCAGCACTTTCGTTCGGTAAGTCACATCATCTGTGTTTTTAGATATATTTTTCCCATGTGGAATGTTTCAAGGATGTAGGTTTTAAGGGAGAGGGCAAGGAGTCATTCCAATCCCGGGAGCGGAAAGACTTACCTTAGGGGGAAAAAAGGACAGGTATACACTCGCACACACACACATATCCATCCACACATACAGACACAAGCAGACCTCCCTCTTTCCTGATGAGGCAACAGTTTGTTGCGAAAGCTTGAATTTTGTGTGTATATTTGTGTTTGTTTGTGTGTCTATTTGTTTGTGTGTCTATCGACCTGCCAGCGCTTTTGTTTGGTAAGTCTCATCATCTTTCTTTTTAGATATATTTTTTCCACGTGGAATGTTTCCCTCTGTTATATATATATATATATATATATATATATATATATATATATATATATATACAGGGAAACTTTCCACGTGGGAAAAATATATCTAAAAACAAAGATGATGTGACTTACCAAACTAAAGCGCTGGCACGTCGATAGACACACAAACAAACACAAACATACACATAAAATTCAAGCTTTCGCAACAAACTGTTGCCTCATCAGGAAAGAGGGAAGGAGAGGGAAAGACGAAAGGATGTGGGTTTTAAGGGAGAGGGTAAGGAGTCATTCCAATCCCGGGAGCGGAAAGACTTACCTTCGGGGGAAAAAAGGACGGGTATACACTCGCACACACACACATATCCATCCACACATATACAGACACAAGCAGACATATTTAAAGACAAAGAGTTTGGGCAGAGATGTCAGTCGAGGCGGAAGTGCAGAGGCAAAGATGTTGTTGAATGACAGGTGAGGTATGAGTGGCGGCAACTTGAAATTAGCGGAGATTGAGGCCTGGTGGATAACAGGAAGAGAGGATATATTGAAGAGCAAGTTCCCATCTCCGGAGTTCGGATAGGTTGGTTTTAGTGGGAAGTATCCAGATAACCCGGACGGTGTAACACTGTGCCAAGATGTGCTGGCCGTGCACCAAGGCATGTTTAGCCACAGGGTGATCCTCATTACCAACAAACACTGTCTGCCTGTGTCCATTCATGCGAATGGACAGTTTGTTGCTGGTCATTCCCACATAGAATGCGTCACAGTGTAGGCAGGTCAGTTGGTAAATCACGTGGGTGCTTTCACATGTGGCTCTGCCTTTGATAGTGTACACCTTCCGGGTTACAGGACTGGAGTAGGTGGTGGTGGGAGGGTGCATGGGACAGGTTTTACACCAGGGGCGGTTACAAGGATAGGAGCCAGAGGGTAGGGAAGGTGGTTTGGGGATTTCATAGGGATGAACTAACAGTTTACGAAGGTTAGGTGGACGGCGGAAAGACACTCTTGGTGGAGTGGGGAGGATTTAATGAAGGATGGATCTCATTTCAGGGCAGGATTTGAGGAAGTTGTATCCCTGCTGGAGAGCCACATTCAGAGTCTGGTCCAGTCCCGGAAAGTATCCTGTCATAAGTGGGGCACTTTTGTGGTTCTTCTGTGGGGGATTCTGGGTTTGAGGGGATGAGGAAGTGGCTCTGGTTATTTGCTTCTGTACCAGGTCGGGAGGGTAGTTGCGGGATGCGAAAGCTGTTGTCAGGTTGTTGGTGTAATGGTTCAGGGATTCCGGACTGGAGCAGATTCGTTTGCCACGAAGACCTAGTCTGTAGGGAAGGGACCGTTTGATGTGGAATGGGTGGCACCTGTCATAATGGCGGTACTGTTGCTTGTTGGTGGGTTTGATGTGAACGGATGTGTGAAGCTGGCCATTGGACAGGTGGAGGTCAACGTCAAGGAAAGTGGCATGGGATTTGGAGTAGGACCAGGTGAATCTGATGGAACCAAAGGAGTTGAGGTTGGAGAGGAAATTCTGGAGTTCTTCTTCACTGTGAGTCCAGATCATGAAGATGTCATCAATAAATCTGTACCAAACTTATGTTGGCAGGCCTGGGTAACCAAGAAGGCTTCCCCTAAGCGACCCATGAATAGGTTGGCGTACGAGGGTGCCATCCTGGTACCCATGGCTGTTCCCTTTAATTGTTGGTATGTCTGGCCTTCAAAAGTGAAGAAGTTGTGGTTCAGGATGAAGCTGGGTAAGGTAATGAGGAAAGAGGTTTTAGGTAGGGTGGCAGGTGATCGGCATGAAAGGAAGTGCTCCATCGCAGCGAGGCCCTGGACGTGCGGAATATTTGTGTATAAGGAAGTGGCATCAATGGTTACAAGGATGGTTTCCGGGGGTAACAGATTGGGTAAGGATTCCAGGCGTTCGAGAAAGTGGTTGGTGTCTTTGATGAAGGATGGGAGACTGCATGTAATGGGTTGAAGATGTTGATCTACGTAGGCAGAGATACGTTATGTGGGGGCTTGGTAACCAGCTACAATGGGGCGGCCGGGATGATTGGGTTTGTGAATTTTAGGAAGAAGGTAGAAGGTAGGGGTGTGGGGTGTCGGTGGGGTCAGGAGGTTGATGGAGTCAGGTGAAAGGTTTTGTAGGGGGCCTAAGGTTCTGAGTATTCCTTGAAGCTCCGCCTGGACATCAGGAATGGGATTACCTTGGCAAAGTTTGTATGTGGTGTTGTCTGAAAGCTGACGCAGTCCCTCAGCCACATACTCCCGACGATCAAGTACCACTGTCGTGGAACCCTTGTCCGCCGGAAGAATGACGATGGAACGGTCAGCCTTCAGATCACGGATAGCTTGGGCTTCAGCAGTGGTGATGTTGGGAGTAGGGTTAAGGTTTTTTATGAAGGATTGTGAGGCAAGGCTGGAAGTGAGAAATTCCTGGAAGGTTTGGAGGGGGTGATTTTGAGGAAGAGGAGGTGGGTCCCGCTGTGACGGAGGACGGAACTGTTCAAGTCAGGGTTCAATTTGGATAGTGTCTTGGGGAGTTGGATCATTAGGAATAGGATTAGGATCATTTTTCTTCGTGGCAAAGTGATATTTCCAGCAGAGAGTACGAGTGTAGGACAGTAAATCTTTGATGAGGGCTGTTTGGTTGAATCTGGGAGTGGGGCTGAAGGTGAGGCCTTTGGATAGGACAGAGGTTTCGGATTGGGAGAGAGGTTTGGAGGAAAGGTTAACTACTGAATTAGGGTGTTGTGGTTCCAGATTGTGTTGATTGGAATTTTGAGGTTTTGGAGGGAGTGGAGCTGCAAGTGGGAGATTGAGTAGATGGGAGAGACTGGGTTTGTGTGCAATGAGAGGAGGTTGAGGTTTGCTGGAAAGGTTGTGAAGGGTGAGTGAGTTGCTTTTCCAGAGGTGGGAAACCAGGAGATTGGATAGTTTTTTTTAAGGTGGAGGGTGGCATGCTGTTCTAATTTGCAGTTGGCCTGTAGGAGGATGCTCTGAACAGCCGGTGTGGATGTGGGAGAGGAAAGATTGAGGACTTTTATTAAGGATAGGAGTTGACGGGTGTGTTCATTGGCTGAGTTGATGTGTAGGTGAAGGATTAGGTGGGTGAGGGCAATGGATTGTTCAGTTTGGAACTGGTATAGGGACTGATGGAAAGAAGGGTTGCAGCCAGAGATGGGAACTTTAAGTGTGAGGCCTTTGGGGGTAATGCCAAATGTCAGACAAGCCTGAGAAAATAAAATATGGGAGTGTAATCTGGCTATTTGTGTGTCTATCGACCTGCCAGCGCTTTTGTTTGGCAAGTCTCATCATCTTTGTTTTTACAACTAACTAATTAACTTGACTTACTAGTGAAATGCTTCAATCCATTCAAGCACAGCATTCTACCAATAGATAGCACTCTTGGCAACTGGGTGTATGTTTACAAACAACGTCAGGGGGGTGACCCTCTGATCGGTGCAGGAACAATCACAATAGCAACACATCTGCATAGCATATTGGGGTGATGCAACACTTTTTTGTTGATGTGTGTAGATCAACTGAAGATGGACAGGGGGGGGGGGGGGGGCTGATCCAGAATCTCTCAAAAACTTATGATGGTTGATTTGACAGGTTAACCACCAGTAAGGAATTGCTTTTGGTAATTATTTCTACATAATGGGAAGTCATTTCTTGTAGTACATGGATAAATAAAGTGCCGAATGACTATATAGATTCCCATTAAAATGCTTGGTAAGTATAGAGGCATATGGAATGATAACAGCAGAAATACAGGACAATGTGGAAATGTAAGGACATGGAAGTAATGAAGGCAAAGCTAGATAGCCAATATAAATATAGTAGTGCTAATTTTTTTGTAAAAGTGGAATTGGGGAGAATATTTATAATTTTAGATACAGCCCACCTTCTAAATTACTGTTTAAAGCAATTGTGCACACATAGGAATAAATGGTCCATCATTAGAGGGCAGCAAATATGAACCACAATTGATGCAGATGTTAGTCTTTGAAACCAGAGATTTCTTCTTCTAGAGAAAAGAGGAAAGTGCTTGAGAAAACATTCTTTTCAGTCCTGTCTTTTTCGAAAAAGAACAACTCAGTTTGACTGCTGCTGTTCGTTCCTAAATCTCGTACTGCTTTGTAAGAAGAAGATATTTTTGTTATCTTCCTGATTGTACTTTCATTCTAAAAGTACTTTCTTTGTGAAAAGTAGACTTGCATGAAGATTGTGGGGTGTAGAAAAAAAGCAGTGTATATTATTCTTGTACTTTGCACCTCCCTTTGTTCCTCCCACTGACTAAAGTGCATAGAAAAAGTAATTCTTTTTATGTCATGTGTCCTAACTGCCACTAATAATTTCTTATAAAAAACTTTTATTTATTTATGACTTTCATTACACAGCTCTCTCTCTCTCTCTCTCTCTCTGTGTGTGTGTGTGTGTGTGTGTGTGTGTGTGTGTGTGTGTGTGTGCTCGCCTGTGCGTGTCTGTGTCCGCGTGGGCTTCAGCAACTGCCATTGAGTTTGATAATGAAAATGTATGCTCTTCAAATAACAATTTTAGCTTAGCTGGCTAAAATAAAGAAGGTTGCAGAAACATTTATAAAGAGTATTTCAGCTTCTAGGTGAGGTGTATGCCAATGTTGTGGCAAACACTTGTTAGTACAAATTTTCTAGTGCAGGTGCAGCAATTCAGTTATCAGTAAAACAGGGCTCACATAAATATACTGTGTGAAAGCTGTAACAAGTAGTCAATGAAAAGGACTTAAAAGCTTCACTTAGAGTGTCACTTGCAGGACTCGAATTTTCTCAGAATATTCTTTTCATAATGAAAATAGATCAACACTAATAAAAGCTCACTATGTGTTGCAGCTGTAAGGCTGTTGAACATTTGAGAAATGGGATTGTTTGGGTGGACATCACCACAACTCGTCAAGGTGAACATATATGTAAAGTGAAATAGTTTGACAACTTGCCAGCAATTACATCCCACTGCACACACCTCAAATCTAGCAAAGTTAGCAGAGACTTTTCAACTATTGATATTCTAGAACTAAAGGAGAAAGTGGGAAGTAGAATGCATAAAAATCATAAAAAATATAATAGAGCAAGTCTGTGGTGAACTGGAGAAGATAACTGTGTATAAGTTGACATCAGTTTCTTTGATGATGGCTGAACATGTAACAGCTGTGGGTTCAGCTGTCTGAACATGATGTTGTACATCTGTAATCAGTACACTGTTTCAATTGTCGATGCTAGGAATACATCATCTAATCTTGCATGGGTGAGTAACTTATGGCAAATATAGTGATTATGCATATGAACGAAAATGAAGTCCATTGTCATAAAAAAAGAAGACATGACTAGCAAAAAGCTGCAGTTCGACTTTCTTTAATCATTATTAACTCTGATAATAATATAATGCGATTGACAAGGTCAAGCCATTCTGGTTTCCTAGGGAAAACGATAGTCATCATAATCTGTGAATCATTATGATGTCAGGCCATACACTAGTAAGTCAGAATGATTTAATCATGTTGGATAAAAGATGACAGTATTATCAAAACTAGTCATGAATAAAGTGAGGCATATTACAGCTTCTTGGCTGTCATGTCCTTGTTTTTCAAGTATTTGGAAGGTTTGGAGCACCACCTGCACAAAACATATCTCCTTTTATCACCACAAGCGTGTGTGTGTGTGTGTGTGTGTGTGAGAGAGAGAGAGAGAGAGAGAGAGAGAGAGAGAGAGATTGACTGAGTCAGGTAACCATGCAATTCAGACTTGAGACCAACTTTCGTTGAATATAAATTTCAGGACACTTAGATCATACTCTGAATACCATATTCACAAGTGAAACTGCTAGCAATCACAAATTCAATCACTTGATTAACTGAAACAACATATCAGGGAAGTATCCCTGAGTGCAGAATTTACTAATTGACACTGGTGCAGACATTTCTATGTTTAAGTGAATTTACAGCAAAATTATTAATTTTCAGTATATCACCAACTATGCTTGCATATAAGAGTATATCACACCTCATGGCATTATTCCTACTGGCAGATGGAAAGCAGTTAAGTAATGTGTCTGTATTGAAGGAGCTGGTAGCTGTCATACCATACTGTGCAGATTTTGACTTACCGAATCATATGTGGACCAGAGTCTAGCTGACATGGATGTTGTAATCAAGCAACTCCTAACCACTCCAGTGTCTGTGCTCAAAAGAAAAAACGATGGAAAAGAAAAAACAAACTTACCAGTAAGGTAGCAGCCATTGCGCCATGTAAAAGCAAAATCAGCTAGAGCATGTTGCAACACTTCACAAGGAATGCTAAAAGAATCCACTTTGATTTCATACATTTAATATTAATTTACTGACTGATCAATACAAGTAATTTCAGTTGCTCATCTTTAAGGTGTTTATTGATATGCCATGTCTTACGAAACTGAAAATCCTCCTGGCGATTTCTATGTTTGCTGTTGTTCCTTAGTTGCTTTTATATTATTGTTGTTGTTGTTGTTGTTGTTGTCAGCAACAGCATCATTGTCGTCATCATCATCATCATCATCATCACATCATCCTTCTATAGATGACGTCTCTTCTGTGCAACTAAATGTAACTAAATGTTTGTTTTTATGCCACATGTAGTTCATCTCCGTTTGCAAAGAATCCTCAGTGGCGGTCTGTAATACATGTTTGTTGTAAATTTGCCATACACTGAAGAGCCAAAGAAACTGGTACACCTGCCTAATACCGTGTAGGGCTGCCCATGACCACGCAGAAGTGCTGCAGCATGACATGGCATGGATTTGACTGATGTCTGAAGTAGTGCTGGAGGGAATTGACACTGTGAATCCTGCAGGGCTGGGCGTACATTCGTAGGAGTACAAGGGGGTGGGGATCTCTTCTGAAAAGCATGTTGCAAGGCATTCCAGATATGCTGAATAATGTTCATATCTGGAGAGTTTGGTAGCCAGCATAAGTTTTAAAACTCAGAAGAGTGTTTCTGAAGCCAAGCTGTAGCAATTCTGGATGCTTGGGATGTCACAGTGTCCTGCTGGAATTGCCCAAGTCTGTTGGAATGCGCAATGGACATGAATGGATGCAGGTTATCTGACAGGCTGCTGATGTACGTGTCAGCTGTCAGAATCATATGTAGATGTATCAGGGGTCCCATGTCACTCCAACTGCACACACCCCACACCATTACAGAGCCTCCACCAGCTTGAACAGTGCCCTGCTGAAATGCAGGGTCCGTGGATTCATGTGGTTGTCTCTGTACCTGTACACAGCCATCCGCTCAATACAATTTGAAATAAGACTCGTCTGACCAGGCAACATGTTTCTAGTCAACAGTCCAATGTTGGTGTTTATGAGCCCAGGTGAGGCATAAAGCTTTGTGTCTTACAGTCATCAAGGGAAGACGAGTGGGCCTTCAGTTCCGAAAGCCCATATCAATGGTGTTTCATTGAATGGTTTGCATGCTGACATTTTTTGATGGCCTAGCATTGAAATCTGCAGCAATTTGAGGAAGGGTTGCATTTCTGTCGCATCTTCATCGCTACCTTGGAGATGCTGTGTCCCATCGCTCTTGCACTGACTATAACATCACGTTCAGACTCACTTAAATCTTGATAACTTGCCATTGTAGCAGCTAACCAATCTAACAACTCTACCAGACACTTGTTGTCATATATAGGCATTGCCGACTGCAGCGCCTTATTCTGCCTGTTTACGTATCTCTGTATTTGAATGTGCGTGCCTGTACCAATTTCTTTGGCACTCCAGTGTAAATATGTTAAATAATATTTCTATATATGTAACTATATTACAGGTTTTTCATTATTATCTTAACAAGGTAACAACAAAAATTGCAATATATTAATGTATTTGGAAACATTATATGATAAATTTATTATATACGTACAACAAACACACTTCATAAATAAAAGGAAATGACACACATATGGCATAAAAACAAACAGCTTTGTGATTAGCTGCATAGCTGGAACACATCACCAGGAGGAAGAAGAAGAAGAAGATGATGATGATAATAATAATAATAATAATAATAATAATAGAAGCACAATAAAAACTTGAAAGTAATTGCAGTTGCAGTAAGTTTCTTTTTCTCAAGGCTTGATAAACAAAATTAATTTATTGTAAAACTCTCAGAATATAAAGTGTTCCATTGTCCACAACTATCTGTAGTGAACTGTAACTAATTTGCTGTGTTTTTTTATATTTTTCCTCAGTGCTTCTTATGTGCCACTGAAGAAGAGTTTGAATCACTTTGCAAACAAATCAAAAAGAAACTTATACAAAATGAAAAGCAACCCTTATTTGAACTGTGTGATGAGAGACCAAATCATTGGTCCCCACTTGATGACTCAGCAGAAGAAGCACTAGGAGCTATGGCCTGTTATGGTATGTATGATAAACACTGAACTATTTTGCATAATTCAACAAAATCTTGTGTGGAATAGAAATAATGGAATGTGCCTTGCAACGAGGACCAAATAATGGCAAACAGTCATCTCAAACTTCCATGTCCAACCCCTTCAATTATTTGTTTTGCTTGTTCTAATCTTTGTTTGTTCATGCTTCGCTTGTGTACATATATGTGACATATAATGACGTCCCTTCCTCCCACTCTCGTGGTCCATTACCTCCGCCGTCTCTTTGCCCAACACCTCCTCATCTTCCTATTTGTCCATCCCCTCCTCACACCACTCTTTGTCCATCTCCTCCTCTATCCCTCTCCGCCAATCTTCTCCTTCCCCTGCTCATCCCTCCTCTCCCTGTTCATCTCCTCCTCCTCCTCCTCCTCCTCCTCCTCCTCATCATCATTTCTCAACCCATCTCCTCTTCCCTCTTTCTGCCAGTTGCCTGCTCCCCCCTCTTTCTGTCCACCTCCCCCCCCCCTCTCTCTCTCTCCCTCCCTCCTCTTTCTGGCCATTACCTTCTCCCCCTATCTTCCGTTTCATTACATCACCCCCTCTCTTTCTGTCCATCTCCTTCCTCTCTCCTCCTACTTCCACACAATACACCTATCATACAGGGCAGCCTATATGGCAGGGACTGCTCCATTGTGTGGGAGACCATCAGGAGAATTTCTGGCAGAGGAGAGAGGTGCCCCATGGCTTCTGTAATAAATAACGGCACTCTCCACACGGATCCCCGAGACATAGCCCAGACTATGGCAGCGTATTTTGCCACCGTTACTGCAACAACCAGTCAGTCTGGGTTTCCAGTGTCATAGAGTGGTTGGTAAGAGGTGTAGTCTGCCTGCTCCCCCCTCTTTCTGTCCACCTCCCCCCCCCCCTCTCTCTCTCTCCCTCCCTCCCTCCCTCCTCTTTCTGGCCATTACCTTCTCTCCCTATCTTCCGTTTCATTACATCACCTCTCATGAAGTTTACAACTGCCCATTTTCTATGTGGGAGCTGGATTCTGCATTGTCTGCAGCTCGTGACACATCCCCTGGTCACGACAGGATCCATTACAGTATGCTACGGCACCTCACCAGGCGCAACAAAGAAATCCTCCTCGCACTTGTTAAAGCCATTTGGACGCTAGATCACTTTCCTGACTTGTGGCATGAGGCAGTTTTAATTCCTTTTTTAAAACCTGGAAAAGACTGCACGAGCCTGAGTAGCTACCGTAGTGTTGCCCTCACTAGTTGCATGGGAAAGACCTAGGAGCGGATGGTCAACCGCCACCTTGTCTGGATGTTAGAATCCCGGCAACTCCTTAGTCGCTTTCAGTGTGGGTTCAGGAGGTTTCGTTCACCTTCGATAACCTTGCCCTCCTGGAGGCGGCTATACAACAAGCTTCCCTATGCTGCCATCACCTTCTAGGTGTATTTTTTGACATCGAGAAGGCCTATGATACTACTTGGAGGCGTCTCATCGTGGAGCAGCTTCGCGAATGGGGTTTTCGTGGTTGTCTTCCTCGTTTTATTCAGTCTTTCCTCTCGCCACGGTATTTTAGATACTGAATTGGTCCTGTCTGACCGCTTTGAGCAGGAGAACGGTGTCCCTCAGGGTAGCGTTTTAAGTGTGACTGTCTTTGCCATAGTTGTTAATAGCATTACCTCCATAGTGAAAAGTCATATCCAGTGTTCCTTGTGTGTGGATGATTTCTCTTTGTTTTCCTCTTCTTCAAGCCTTGCAATGAAAACGCGTCAGTTGCAACTTACTCTTAGACGTTCGGATGACTGGACGCAGAAGAGTGGTTTAAGTTTTCCACCGAGAAGTCCGTATGTGTTCTTTTTCACCATTCTCGTTCGATTTTAACCTTTCCTGAATTGAGGATGAGGGACACTAGCCTTACTTTTAAAGACAGTGAGATTTCTGGGGCTCATTTTTGACTCGAAGCTTACGTGGTTACCTCATCTTAAAGACCTGAAACGATGGTCACTTAAGGCTTTAAGTATTTTAAAATGTCTTAGCCACACTATGGCTACTTACAGTGCACCAGGCATATAAAACTTTGTCCGCACCATACACCCCTGCATACCATACCATTGTTCAGCCTCCTCTGGCACGGCTATTTCATAACCAGCAACGTGCCACGTAGCCCTATGGGATTCACGCACAGGATTGCCTCTCTGCGATGTCTATGGCTGGTCTTCATGATTTACGTCACGGTTGGAGCAGATTTCCACCTTGGCTCCTCCGGAGACCCAGACTTATTTTAGATTTGTCTAATTTTAAGAAAGATAGCACACCAGATTTTACATTCCAATCTCTGTTTTTTAACATTTTAGATCTGCATCATGGTTTCACCGTCATTTACACTGATGGCTCCAAACAGGAGAATTTCCTTGGCTGTTCTGTAGTGTTCCCTGATCATGTTACCCGGATTCGCCTCCCTGATGAATATACCGTTTTCGCAGTGGAGCTCCATGCAATCCTGAAGGCACTGGAGCAGATGAATCGTGTTCGGGGCAATTGATTTCTTCTCTGCTCCAATTCTCTTAGTGCCTTACAATCACTGCAGAATCTGTACCCAACTGAGGAGATGGTCCAGCTGATATATGACCAACTGTACTTGCTCCAACGGCGGGGTAAGGAGGTGTCCTTCTGCTGGGTGACTGGTCATGTAGGAATATGGGGCAATGAACAGGCCGATTGGGCTGCCAAGGAGCCCTGCAGAGAGCAGGATGTGGTCCAGTGTCCTATTCCCTTGCAGTCTGTCATCTCTGCACTCCACAGAAAGTGCATGGAGTTGTGGGAGGAAGAATGGCTGGCAGTGACGGCCAATAAACTGCGGTTGGTGAAGTCAACAACTCAGCTATGGCATTCCTCCTGCTGGTTGCTCAGGCGGGAAGAAGTGACCCTCACACGTCTTCGGATCGGGCACTGTCCTCTCACACATAGTTTTTTATTACGGCGGGAGGATACTCCGTTTTGTGATGCTTGTGGTGTGCACATCTCTGTCCGGCACATTTTAACAGACTGCATTTTATACTGTGATGCAAGGGCAGAAGCACAAGTTGATGGAGATCTGCCTTGTGTTTTAGCTAACGATGAGATGTGTGTGTCTGGGGTTTAAAAGTTTTGTGATGTGTCTGGACTCTGGTCTAAAATTTTAGGCTGGAGGTTTTAGTGTATTGCCGAGTGGCTGACGCCTCCCTTTTTTCCTTGCGGTCAGCCAGCCACTTCCATCTTCTATATTGTTTTACCTCCCTCTACCACTTTCTTCCTGTGTTGTCCATGTTTTACTGCTGATGACATGCTTCGTCCCACGCTTCGGTGTGGGTAGCACATACTTTTCAAGGCTTGTTACCTGTGTTTTATGTTCTGTTTTATCTTACTGTTCTGAGTATTTTGTTGACACCTGTCTCACTATGTTACTGAGCAGGCGCTGAAGACCTTGCTGTCGTGCACCCAAAAAACCCTCTACTACTACTACTGAGAAACCTGTTTACTCATACCTCTGCTCCTATTGGAGCTAGGAGATTATAAACCACACATTGCTGATTCTTGTGGGGCAAGTAGTATGGAGGTGGAAATCGGTGCAGGGGTTTGGCTGGAGACCCCCCACCTCCACACACACACACACACACACACACACACACACACACACACACACAGAGAGAGAGAGAGAGAGAGAGAGAGAGAGAGAGTTCATGAACAAATAGTGTAGTCAGTCCAAAGAATATGTAGAAATAGCTGATGCAGTGCAGAGTCACTTGGCTGGCCATCGAGAGGACCACATTAGCTTTCTCCAAGAAGTGAAAATGGGCCTATGGCCGCTTGGTCTTAACTTGGCCAGCTGAAGGGCTTACATGACCCACCAGCCAGAGATGATGTGCTACTTACCACTTGCAGCCCCTCACCCTTCCCCTCCCCCCTCCATTCCCCATCTCACCCCCCCCCCCCCCTCTCTCTCTCTCTCTCTCTCTCTCTCTCTCTCTCTCTCTCTCTCTGTGTGTGTGTAGGGGTATTAAGACAAGTCAGTAGTATGATATGATCCATTGATATGGCCCACTGGATTACAAGTCTTCTCTCCTTGAATCAGTGTGTAAGGCTGAAAACGACCTAACTGATGCGGGGAAGACAGAATGGTACCATTGGGCAAGATCCCAGCTGGCACCTTCAGCTGGACAACAGACTGGAACTGTCACCTGTTCGAATCTTTACATGTAGGAACTCCTGTCTGGGTGTGACCCTTGGTACATATCCCAGGTTGGATCCAATGGTCAGTTTCGTTGCAACAAGGCCATCATTGGTTCTGGTGACAATGGCATGAGAATTGCTCTACAGACATCAGAATCAGCTTAGGTTGCAATATCCTGGCCAGAAATCTCTACCATCAGAAGGCCTAGTGCAGCAAGCAGCCACCACCCCACCATGATCTCTATCATCTTACCAGAGAAGACATCTCCTTCTTGCCCACGGACTTTGACCCCATTGGAGTCATCACAGCTGCCAACTCCTCAACCTGAGCAGCCAGCTCCAGCTTCTTCACTTCTTCTTCCGGACCATAGCTGCATCCCTCTTCAGGGGTGTCACATGGGTTGCCTGCCCTGAGGTGCTATAGCAGCCTAAAGATGCCACTGGCCGGAATGTGTGTTGAAGTCTGTGACAGGTACATTTTTAACATTTTCAACAAACGTGCATTGGCCACACTGAGGGTATTGTGGAACTGGGTGCTCTTAGAGAACCCTTTACCATTTTATTCGTGCACGTGTCAATGTTGCACCCCTCCATGATCTTGTCACACGAGGACTGCAAAAGCATAAACACCTTTTGCTGTATCAGATCACGTTCAAATGTTGAATGGTTTTGAAAACCCATAGTGATTTCACCCTATATACCACTGCAAAAATTGCTGTTGCACCGCACTCGAAATGGGTCAGTTCACAATCAGTGGAGCTGCAGCCCTACAATGCCATTGCGTCATCTCATCAGGGATGGAGGTGGTCAGCAGTCTCGAATGTTGTCAAGGACTCATCCTGTTGCTCTTGTCATTTTTGACCTCAAGATGTGTGGGAATCAATGCCCTAAGGGAAGGGGTGGTTTCATTGGTATCCTTGTGCAACCTACTGCGGGCTTTTCATGTTGATTCTCAGCAGTAGTGTGTCTGAGATGTTTTCCTCCCCCACCTGTAAGAAAACTGCATGATTTCAACTCTGGTTGTCACAGTTCTGACCTCCATTGCAGAGGCATCAAAAGAAGGAGTGACACATGAGTAAGATGGGGGCTGTGACAACCTTTACATCATATGACACATCCACAGCATCACTGGGTAGAACTGTGTTGAAATCAATGATAATTTGATATCATTAACTTTCGAGCTGTGATCTTTTATTTTGCACATGTCAGTGCCTTGCTGTTTGTAGCATCGCCGTACATGAGTGTGATGTCACACGTCGCCAAACTGTTGCAGCATTACAGAGAAAGGTTGTAGATATCTTGAAGCCAAATTTAAAACTTGTGCATTGTAGTGGGAGAGAACAATAGCGTTTCGAAAATGTGATACTTTTTTTGCACAGTGGCCTACATTGTTTACCATAAAATCATTGCAGCTCATATTATAAGCAGCTTTAAATGGACCATAGAAGCAACATGCTGAGGGTGAAAGAAACAGAGCATCATTTTTCTTCTGTCCAATTTGTCAGTTTAGGAGACATTATAATTTTTTAATGAAAAGATTTCAGAAAACAGCCTTATCAGAAACATGAACTATGCATCAGTTGACATGTTTTGAGCAATACTTTACAAATATCCTGCTAATAAGTCACAAGTCAAAAATACTTACTCCACCAACACTATTGCATGCAAAGTGGCATCAAAAAATTACTTGGAATCTGCTCCAAAACAGACTTTTAGCTATGAGTTATGAATAGAAGGATGAACATCTGGATTTAACACACAGGGCTAGCCACTAGAAGTCTGATATATGCACAATCACTCAATTTATTTTCGCTTTTTGAATTGTGAAATACATCATATTACCCTCTTTGTCATCGTACCAAACTTTCCACTACACTTATTCTCTGTTCTTCCATAAAGCAACACAAATCTACATCAACAAATGTAAGATAACATGCAGTTCAAGATGTCTCCTTTTTCAGGATTCTCCTGATAATTTTCTATTTGTTTCAAAATGCCTAAGGAAATTTAATTTTACATGTTTTTACAAAGATTTTACACTCATTAAAATAATAAGTAACTATTATCTAATGAATTTTTAATTTATTATATAAGATGTGGTCTGACCTGAGTACTAAAGATACGAAAGTTTTAAATCTCACACAAATTTTTTTGATCATTTTACACTGTTTTGTGGGACCCCCCTTCAACTCAAAAGTGTTTCTCCTGTATCCACAAAAAACTGGGAGTATTTTGCCGTTATTTAAGGAGATCTAGTGGTGTACAAAAGAGAAGTCCTGTAATATAGTAACACTACTGACTCTTAACAGAATGCAGTGATGTACCAATATTTGTTTATGAGACATAGTTTTCACCACAACAATTCACAAGTATTACTTCCAAATTGCTAATCACGTGTCCATATCCTCATTCGTGCCAACAAAATTGCAGACAAAGATTGGCATGACAACTTACGTATTATTGTCTGTTATCCAGTTGGTGAAATTTTTTTTATATTTTTGCCCAAAATTTGGCAATCCCCTCTATGTATTAGTGCTGGCTCTGTGTCAGTATATTATAATTTATAGATTTGGGTATATGGCATAGTACCATGAATGAGGTTAATATTAGAATTTAAATTATTTGTATTGAGTGTAAGATTTATGTAAATATATTTTCTTCTTTACAGCATACGATGATTGTGGAAGGCAGTTTGATGACTCTGATAATGAATTTGAGTTACTGGGGTAAACGGGACTGTTACCTGCACAATTAAATACGTTTTATACACTTAAAATTCTAGTGCTTATGTACTCTCCAGACTATTAATGTGTCATTGTTTTGAACCTGCAGAGTACAAGAAGCCAAGGTTATACATCACAGGTACCTTAAGCAGCTGACTGCATTGTCAATTGTTGTATCTAAATTATTTTTGACATTTTCAAACTGTTGCTTATTTTATGTGTTATGATCTGCTTGTGAGATATTTGTTGCCTTTTTTACATGTATATAAGATGTTTGTTATACAGTAATGTTGTTTTATGTACTCTTATGAAATCAGTTAGATTTCATGGATGTAGTGTGTAGTTTTTATGAGGAGGAGGAGGAGGAGAAGAAGAAGGAATTGCTGCAGTTTTTATAGCCTCATTCTGTACTAAAACTGAATGCAGTTTTTTACACAAATGGTTCAGTTTTTCAGATAGCTCTCACAATTTGAGAGAGAAATAAGTTGTATTACTAAGGGAAAGGTAGTTATTATGGTAACATAGCAATCTGTTTTTGTTTCAAGCTGGAATTTCACTGTGAAACGTATGCATTAGTGGTGGTTACCCTCATTATCACCCAGTTTCACAAATAAATCATCACTGAAGCAGTCAGAAATAGTAGTAGCTGCAGATTGCAGGTCTTTTAAATAATTGTGGTGTAAATATGATATATGTTTCAAAGTTCCTCTAGTCATTTTTGTTTTCTCTTATTTTGCTTTCTTGAATAAGAGCATTAGAGTTTAAAGTTAAAATTCTACTACACAAATGTGAGAGATTTTGTGTATTTGCAAGTATCATTTGGATATATATGGCCAAAATCATTAAATGTGTATACATTATGACTTCCCCAATCTTCCTCAATAAACTTTTATGAAAACAGAATTTGGTGAATATCTTTAAGCTAAGTAAAAAGGGTTTCACTTGTAAGTAATATATATTTGGTAAATCAAGTGGTGTTCTTGTGTTTCTCCATTTCCATGACATATCTGTAACATTTTCCAGGTAAATATTTTGTAAAACTATATTACAAAAAAACTGAATCATTTAAAATGTTGAGGAAAACATTTGAGATATAGCCTATTGTTGGAAGAAAGATGACACTATTTTATTAGTACATATAGTATATATATAATTAGATTCTTGTCTGTGCCCCCTTCCCATTTTTTGCATATTACTAACTAGGAATGTTCAAAAAGGAACAAAGAGTTCAAACACCCAGAAATGTAAGAGAGAGAAAACAAAAGCATATGTAATTATTACAGTTTCATGTATTATGAATCTTTTACTTACATAAGACTGTCAAATTCCATTCCTTTTTCCTTATTTCACATTTTGGTTTTATGAATTGCCAGTAATCAAGAAACTACAATGATGATAACTTTAAATCACTTCTCTTTAAAGGCAGTGTGTACATGGAGAGACAGACACAGGCTGTTTGCAGATACCACTCGTATATCTAATTCAGAAAAATACTAAGAAGTGAAGCAATACGCTTGTGATGGAAAGGTCTGTAATGAAAAAATAGAAAATGACAAATATTTTTCCTACCATTTGAACATAATTTTCCATCTTTTCATGTGCCTTGCAGCCATCCTTAACAAAATGCAGACTGTTTGATGTCTGGGTGTCTCTGCTTACGTTTTGTTTGTGAAGATTTCCTGGCGGTTACTGACTTGTGGATAATGTTATTCCTTTAAAAATCCTAAATGAATCATAGCATTCCTTTATGAAAATTTGGCTTCTTGATATAATATTCTGTATTGTAGACAGGCAGTTCCTGTTTCAGTATTGGCTCTGTTAATGTTATGTAGTATGTGATATAAAACTTGTAGCTATTAACCAAAATACACTACTGAAGCAGCTTTGTGCAGTGTTGAATATATTTTCTTGTTCTACTGTAGCTTGTTCTAAAGCATAATACCTGACTGGAAGATGCAGCAGAGAAAGTGTGTCATAGTGTATACCTGTAAAGTGCACAAATTTCCACATAATTTAGGAGGAAAAGTGTAAAATTTCTTAACTTGTCTCAGTAAGAGCACTGATGACAATGGTTGATTGGTTCTGTTAAATTGCTAAATAATATGAATGTAACATCAGCTCTATGTAAAGAATAATTTTGCTTATTTGTGGTTATAAAGTAGTTCTGTAGTGTTTCACTGAAATAGTTATATAGTGTTTCATTGAAATGGATGAACTGAAATGTCATACAGTCATAGAACTCTTTGATTTGAACAGTTTATCAGTGATGGAAATTAATCCCAAGTTAGTGAAGGAGTATAATGAGTCTTTGTGTTTATTCTCAACACTTGTGAAATATATAGCAAGATAGAAACATGGCCAAACTTTTCTTGGAAATGATACATGTGAAAGACATTTCAGAAATGCAGTCCCCGATGAAAATGGTTAGAAAATACACATTATTATATTAAGCAGTCAGGTATTAAAGGTGTATAAAATAGTTGACACCATTGGCTTATGGGAAGGAAGGTTATGGTACGTTTTACATGAGAAATTAATTGTGAGAATCTTGCGTGCAGCATGTGTTCAATCCTGACCAAAAGCAAATACAAAAACCAATTTCTCCACAGTGTTTGGACCAGTTTATTATTATTATTATTATTATTATTATTATTACTGACACACACAATCACACAGGATGAGATGTGCTGTGGTTAAGGTACTGGACTTACATTAGGAAAAAGCAAGGTTCAGATCTCATCCAGATTTTGTGCTGTATCCTGTTACTAGTGCATGTGCCAAAAGTAGTGTCGCTGTGCATGTGTACTTAGATCAACCACCAACTGTATCAGTGCAGGCCGGCCATTAAAGGCCGCCTGCAGGAAGCGTGCACACAGAATGGTCTTGGCTGCACCGTCAAATGGTGACTCGCGCTTATATATTCACGGAGCAATGCTAACTGACTCTCACTATGTTCTTTTAGTTTGTTCTGCTCACATCTCTTGTTCTGTGTATCGCTCATGTTTCACCTTCTGTATGATTCTCTTGTCTTGTTATTTGTGGAGTCATGAGAGGCTTTTTTCTTGTCTGGGATGGACACATTTCAGGCATTTGGATTTTCTATCACCAACACAGTTGAGCTGATCAGGTACCGTATTCTCAATTGAAAACACAAGGTGAGGAGTTTTTGGCCTTGTTTACAGAAGGTATAGCATATCCTACAAATTCTTCTGCCCATATTTCTTTGAAATTCATGGCTCGGCTTCATTTTTGTCATGTGTATCCTATTCCTGTCACTCTCCACTGGTTGTAGTTTGGAAGCCACTGGGGAAACTTCGCCTCTGTGGCAACTCCAGTTCTACTGTCAGCATGCAGTCGATCATGGACATGTATCCTCTCACACATGAGGAGGAACTGTTGACGAAAATATACGGTGGCTGATACTTCCCTAAAATTGATTTGTCTGAAGTGTATCTACAGGTTACTGCGGATGGAGGGACTCAGCAAGTTCTGATTTTGAATACTCCTTTTGCGTCTCTATCAGTATTTGTGGCTTTCTTTTAGTGTGGCTAGTGCCCCTGCCATTTTGTGATTATTTTTAGAGCAATTGACTATGCCTCTTCTGGTTTGCATTAATTAGTTAGATGATATTGTTGTCATGGGCTCCTCCACAGCCAACCACTTGAAAGATTTGCACACTTTGTTTTCTGTTTTACAGTCCACAGGCTTATTGTGTAACCTTGCAAAATCTGTTTTTTCAACCTTCTATGGTTTATTTGGGGTTCAAGGTCTCGCAGGATGGGGTTCGCCTTCTGTCAGACCACATCTCCACTGTTAGTCTATGCCATGCTCCTTGTCCACAAAGGAGCTTTAGGCCTTCCTAGGCAAGATAGTTTACTGCCATAAATTTGTGCCAAAGGTGGCCACATTGGCCCACCTGTTGCAAGCCTTGTTATACAAGAATGTACCTTTTCGCTGGAGCCTGGATTGCAAACTTGCTTATAAAATGTTGAAATCCAAACTACTATTGGCCCCTTGTTTAGCTACATTCTCTCCAGACCAGCACATAGTTTTGGCAATTGATGCCTCACAGTACAGCCTCGGTGCAGTCCTGGCGCACTGATATGCCAACGGGTCAAAACAACCAGTTGCTTTTGCCTCTAAATCTCTCACTTCGGCCCATGTTACTCTCAGGTGGGAAAAGAGGCTCTTGCCATAGTCTGTGCTCTCCAGAAATTTCATGTTACACTTCCTTGTCTGACAAGGCAGCACACCACCTACAATGCTGGGCACTGTTCTTGCCTTGCTAAAATTACAAAATACATTTTTGACCTATGCATAAACATTCCAATGCGGATGCCTTGTCCTGCCTTCCTGTGGGTTCTGATCCTGCCTTTGATCTTGAAGCAATACTCTGCTTCCATATTCATACTGAAATGCAGGCTGCAGTCAAGGGTTTCCCAATTACAAGCTTGTACATAGCCACTGCCATTGTCGCCAACCCTGTTCTCCTCCAGGTGATTCTGTTTGTTCAATAGATAAACTGCCAAGTTGGGCTTCGGACTCCTGCACAACTATTTTTCTTTACAGTATCGCCTCTCTGTTTTTGATGGTGTTTTGTTGTTGTCCATGGAAGGTCGCGTTATGGCGCGAGTCCTACACCTTCTCCACCAGGGCCATTGGGAAGTTTTGCGCACTAAACTGTTAGCTAGGAGACTGTTTTTTGGCCTGGAATTGATGGCAAAATTATCCGTTTTGTTGTATGTTGTGAGCAGTGTGCTCGACAACAGGCAGCTCCTAGGGATTCTCCATCCCCCTGGCCCACTCCACACGGCCCACTCCACACCAGCCATGAGAATGCATTCAGGTACTCTTTGCGGGGATGCCGTCTTCATGACATCCTTACAGCCGACAAACTTGTGGTGCACTACGTTGATCACTTGCACTCCTGCTCACCACTGGAAGGTACCCGTCTACCGGTGCGGCCTCCAATGCTGTAGCCCACCCCACCACCCTCTACTTTGAGTGTGTCGTTGCTTGCTATGGAGGCACAACCATCCCACTGGCTGCCTCCTATACATGCAGCTCCTTGGGATTTCAGCTTCCTGGCCCCGGGTGTTAGTCCATCCCCAGTCTGGAGTCCGTTGCTGCAGCCTGCTGTTCCACACATTGGGATGTGACATGTTCATCTTCTGTACTGTGGTTCCTCATGGAAGGATCATCTACGTTGTCTACCCAGTTGCCAAATCGACTTTACTTTGGTTCCATAGGGGACTAACCGCCTTCTTTGACTGAACTGGAAAAAAATTTGCAACCAGAAGATGAAATTTCATGCTACTTAGCAAGAGTTTACTCCGAAAATGAGAATCCAGCTCAGTTGCAGACATTGTGGAGAGTGTGTGGAAAAAAGTTTTCATTGTTCTTCAGATTAGCTTGATCTGTGCTATTAATCCCTGAAACAAGTGCACCTGGTGAAAGCAATTTTAGCCGGGCAGGGATGACTGTCAACGGAAACTATCATTGATCAGTCCACAAAATGTTAATGAGTTGTTGATTCTGCACAACTTCTGTATGTTAAGGCTTAGTCTACAAAAGAATGCTGTATTTGGATGATACAGTTCTCCTTTTCCTACAAAAATTAGTGGTGTCTTAATTTTCAGACAGTGCAAATCAAACGTATGTTGGTGGAACTAAAGGCATTGCTTTCTTTTAGAAAGGAGTCCCTTATAATCACTGTTATTGTAGTAGTGAATAGACTCATAATAGTAATCACATAACACAAAATGTAGAGTCATTCTGTCCCCCATGTACCTTAAGATGTTTCAAACAGATGCAAGATGCACCGCAGCAGAGACAGAGAGCTGCAGCAGTAACGCGAGCAGTGTGCACAGCGCAGGGGGTAGTAAGTCGGCAGGCTGGCCTGTCAGCTCGCTGGCTCCGGCCTGGCGGTCTGTACTCAGCTCACCAGCCCAGCGGGGGAGGTGGGCTGGCCCACGGGCAGGCTGAAACCAACACCATGCATGACTCTAGTCACGAGCAGTTAGCATTTGTACTTAAATCATTCACCAACTGTACCAGTGTGGGCCAGCCAAGAGACTGCTTGTAGAAAGCGAGCACACGTCACAATCTCCACTGCGCAATCTACCAATGTGTAATGCCTATATATGCACGAAGCAGCACTGACTCACTCTTACTATGGCTCACATCAGTTGTTCGCATCGCTTGTGTTGCATGTTCTGTATGGTTTTTCTTTTTTTCTTCTTCTTCTTCTTCTTCTTCTTCTTCTTCTTCTTCTTTTTACGTGTGGAGTCACAAGAGGCTTATTTTCGTTATTGTCCAGAGGTTTATGAATAAAGCCGTATTCGTATTACTTGTGTTGGTTTCATGTATTACTTGGCTACTTTGGTTTCCTGTGGATTCTCCTTTCTTATTTTATTGGAGCTTGTGTTCTGTCTTTTGTAACATTGCTGTCTTTGAAACATTAAATGCTAATCTTGTTTTTTGCAGCCACAAAGGGTGATTGCGCTCTCTCCCTCCCTCCTTCCCCCTCTCTCCCTCCCTCCCGCACGCCCCCCCCCCCTCTCTCTCATACACACACACACACACACACACTCTCACTCCCCACCCCCCCACCCCCTCTCTCTCCCTCCCTCCCCACCCACCCCTTCTCCCTCACACCTCACCCTCCGCACCACAAGTAGTTGCGTTAACTATTATGTTGTCTGACAATGTCTATGCCTCCAAGCCTGATTCAAATATTTATGTTTAATGTTTTTTCCTAAAATTCCGAATAATGTTTCTCGCTAATACTGAATACTAATAGGCTACATAGCTAGAGTTAAATATGAGAATTTTACAAATTTCTGTAATGACATAGTTTCCCTGAAAATGTGTAATACTAGCTAACTTTGATAATGCAGAGAGATAACGTGAAATCTTACGAGGAGAAAGTATATGCTGCCCCTGAAAAATAAAAAAGAAGTAGTTGTGTTAAGATTTCAGCATGCACCGGAGAACCAGTTGGCAAGCCTATTTTTACAGTTTTCATGTGTGTCACAAAACAAGTATGGTGGATGCTGTTTTACGGCAATCATACTTTTTTTCTAATGCCAAAAAACATCCCAACCTAACAGCAATTAGCTGGGCGAAACTACAAATAAGGGTTACGGAATCAACATTTTGGGTATTTCCAATGTTTTTATATGTTTTTTTACCCATTATATAGCTTTGTGGCGCCTTAAAGGAAAACTTTTCAGTTGTCTTAGGTGTATACAAAAATGAGCCACAGCTTTTTGATCTTTCATATCTCCTGATTTTTAAAACTGAAAATCCTGATTTTTTGTTTTTGAAGGTTGGCAGGTATGCTTGTATGAGTTGGGGAACAAATTTTGGTTGATGGACCACAACTTCTGGGGTTGCTAGCACTGAAAACAGTGATCCCATACTTGTGCGCAAAATGAACAATCACTAGGGATGGAAGGCAGAGTTATCAACTATTGGGTCATTGCGACATATGAGTTTAAATATAGAGGCCGACAGTCACTTTTGGGGGGTAGGTTGGAAAGTCGCCACAATGCCACCAGGCTCTTCTAGTTTCCTTGTGTTGTGGCTGTCCCTTATTTAAAATCATTCAATGTTATGCTATCGACTGTAAGAATATGATTTACAAGGTGCAAGGTATAGTTTCCTGTGAGAGGCCGTGCATCAGTCCGTGTTAATGTCTGTGCAGAGCAGGAATTCTAGCTAGTCAGAGGTCTATGGTGCGCTAAAGTACTAGGACTGTGCTTAATATCGACGAGTGCGAGGTGAATTTTATAATATTATATTAAAAATATTTTTGGTCTTCTAATACGCGAGTCTGGAGATTTCTGTATAAAAGGGAGCAGGCTATGATCAGAAAGACTGACGCGTTTCTGCCAACGGGAAAAGGCTCTCGAATTAGCTGAACTGTTCTGACGGCAACTTGGGTCGACTGAGGGTGCATTAATGTAAAATGGCTATTTTGTACCGTATAGGAAAATGAATTTTATCTTTATTACAAGGACAGGGTGCGAGTCGGAATATTGTTATCATTGGTCTGTGTTTAAGTATATAATATTAAATGTCCTATCCTCGGTGAGAGGGGTGTGTATGTAGGTAAAAGTATTTGCTTATTTGAATACATGTATGTGTAATTTAGTATGTTTAATTGTTCACCGACTATGACTATCTGTGGAAAGGGAATTATTATGTTCTATTGAGCTGGGTTGTATGTGGGGGGTGTAAATGCTTGTACAAAATTACTATAACGGGGTGGGTGGCATATAAGTAGAAAAAGTTCTGTGAAAGTGTGTGTTGAAGGACTGAGCGAGTGGATGACGCGACTCATCTACAACTGTATCATTAGGACATGTAAATAAATGTCGGATAACCTAAATTGAGGCCTTTTTTTTCTTTCTAATCATATGTATGACTTCTGCTTGGAATTATGTTTGTCTGTTTGTTCTAAATGCATGCTAATATATGCTTAGAAAGGGAGAATGTTTTTTATTATTAAGTGAGTTTTGGCAGGAGTGAATAGGCTTTTACATATGAGAGTGTTTAAGATTTGTGAGTGGAAATTGTCAGCGAAGCATGAATGACGTCGGATTCACTGGCTGGGGGAGAGACAGTGTTTACATATCCAGTTGGAGATGTAGGGGAGGATAGAGATCTGCGCTACTCAGGAATCCATTTGTGCAGTGTATGTGGTTAGACAATAGCTGGAGAGCAGGTATAGACAGAGCCCACTTCGGCATGCTGGTCCTGGGGCTGAGTGGATGGCTGTTTAGATGGACAGATATGTGGCTTTGAAATGCCGCCGACGGCACTCGCATTTCCGGCGAATGGTCAAGACAAGGTCCTGTTGTAGTAAATGAGGTCGTTCTGTTTCTAAACAGGCTGCAGAAGGTAATGGATATGTCTTTCTCGGACTTAAATTGCAGATATCAGATGCAAAAGGATCTGGAAATGGGATCAGCTGAACGATGTGTAGGGTGTGACTAAAGCCAAGTTGGAATTTTACTGTAGCATGCAGGTTCGGGAAAGGTGACACGTTTCACACTGGGTGCAACCATCTTGAATAATGGTAATTGCGTAATCAACTGACGTGATGACAGATCGCTCTGGTGGTTGTGATAGGAGCTAAACACAGTTGAACTTGGAGCCATTTTTGTTAGGTAAACAAATTGTATGATCTTCCGCCAAAATTTTAACTCCCTACCAAAATCGGACATCTTGAATGAGGCCCTCTGCTGGTGGCTGTGTGTACTAACCCAGTTGGACTCCGGACCTCATGGCAAACACATGTGCATGATATAAATAATAATAAATGATCATAAATGATAATAAATAATAATAAATAACTGGAGCAGCTGTCCGAATACAGAGACCTGTTGGATTGTATCAGTCTGTAGAGTTAACTTTTGATGTTCTCTAGACGACTGAATAGTGAAGTAATAGTATGTGTTGGGCGGCTTTGGTGATCAAGTCAGAATTTGAGAAGATGATTGATTTGGGTTGGAGTGTTATTCGATGGGATGTAGATCATTCGGTTGACTACTTCTGCACATTTGCTTCCTTTATTTAGTTGAGTGAAGATCGATTGTGGTGTGTTGGATACACCCTTGTCTGTTCTCTAGACCTGGGACAGACCTTAGTTGATGTGCAAATTATAGCCAAGATCTCGAATATGTTACATGACTGAAACCGGTATTCGAGAGTGGAAATATCATTTTGCGTATGTTTGTTACTAGTTAGTCAGTGGTTTACAGTATGCTGCACATAGATGAAGTTTGGCATTTGTAGAGAATTAATTTGAAGTCTATAGCTTGGGAATTATGATGAACTAGTGATCGGTAGCGTATAGCCTAGTGCATGATATTGAGAAGTACAGGTAAAATTGTGTAATATTATGGAGAAAGTACATGTGTTCTTGCAGTCTATGAGTCTGAGGTTGTTTGTAGAAAAGCGAACAGAGAAGGAAGTTATGTGATGAGTAGAGAGGAAGTCGTAAGGACGGTAGAGATATTTCCAGAGTAACAGGGGTCAAGAGAGTGTATTTCCGATACTTAGCTCATTGTCGAATGTCAATCAATTGAGACCGCGATCGTAACATTTAACTGTAAGTATAATGAGATCAACGACTTCGGTATTCGAGAGTGTGAATATCATTTTTTGGTCTGTTTGTTTCTAGTTACTCAGTGGTTTACAGGATGCTGTACTTCGAAAAATTTTGGATCTGTTCTTGTAGTCTATGAGTCTGGAGATGTTTGTAGAAAAAAAGTGAGAAGGCAAGGAAGAAGAGAAAGTAATGCATTTGTGTTGAGGGGAAGCGATCGCTGAAATTGTGGAACAATTCTGAGAGGGACTTCTGTCTGTTGGTGTTGAAGGGCAGATTACCGCTGAGTGTCATGTGTGTAGAAAGCAAGAGCAGGTTCACAGCGCTTCCTTAGGAATGGAGAGCATTGGGGCATATAGTCAGTATTGTAAAGTTACTGTGGCTTACATTGTGTAGGGTTTGTATATAATGGATTGTAAAGTTAGTATTGCTTATGTTATGGTATGAGTAGAGAGGATGACCGTGTGTGTGTGTGTGTGTGTGTGTGTGTGTGTGTGTAAATTGAGGGGTCTATGGAGGTAATTTAGCGATCTCTGTAAAAGTAAGCACAGAAAGCCTCAGAAAGAAAAGCAGGATGGTACTTCGATAACGGGTCCTTAGGAAATTAGGCCTGTAAATTCGATAAGAAGGAATAAGAATAATTAATCGGTTGTTCTGGGATATAGGAGGGTTGAGAACATTTGCGTATGTTGAGAGCTGGAAGGGTAGGAGGTTAGGAGGGCATTCAGTATTATTTTCGTGAACAAGTTTGTTAGGGTAAGATTTTGAATTTCCAAATAAGCTGAGAAAACACGAAAGTGAGCGTTAACTATTTCTGGGGGGCACTATACAATTTCAGAGAGGTTGACTTTTTCATCAAGTCATGTTTGAAGGGTCGAACAGAGACCTTTGAGCGAATTGAGAGCTGTCGGTCGTGTGACTATGTGTGGGACAGATTCATTGCGCGCGTCTGTTATTTTGCTATGCATTATTTGGACAGATTACGAGTACTGATGGTGTTTACAGTTATGTGTACTGCATTATTTAGGAGCAGTTTGATATTGTACACTGAAATTAGGAGCTGTTTGCGTGTCTGCCGACTGTGCAACATGACACCAGGTACATCAGGGCGAGCGTTTTTTGTACGAGAGTGATAGATATACTCAATGCCTAAATAAAATGTAAGTTAAGTATTTGTGGGACAATATAGCATATGAGAGAGTTCGAGTTGGTTATTATTTTTTTTTACTTGGAGGTTTTGTTAGATCGAATTGCTGAGGCAAGTAGCTATGAGAGCGCAAGGGATGTGATTGCAGCATATCTCCGTCTCTCAGCGGTTAACTACAGGTGGGGCGAGCGATGTTCTCGGCTTAGGTACTTGGGGTGTGCTCTGGCCATGTCCTAGACCATGTGGATTGAACAACAGTATTTGGGTGATAGTTTAGCTTGAATATTTACAGAGGAGTATGTCCGACACGAGTATAAAGGTCCAGGCTGTGACGTGGGTAGTCTCGCGCTCATGGTGTGTGAGAGAGGCAAAGCCAACGATTTTGAATCATCACAGGTGACAGGTTAGTGGCTTCATTTGCCACAATTTTCTTGTGTTGGTAGCGAAACACGAACTGACCATCAGAATTCAAACTTGGCTTATTTGTATAGACAAAATGTGATATAGGTTAATGTAGGTTAGTACACGTTAGTAAACGGCAGTACACATTAGTACATGTTAGCCAACAAACATGGGTTGGTAAGGGGGTGTGGTGGTCGGTAGGGACTTCTGGCAAAAATTGATTCCAAGTCTAGGTGGACGTGACACTTTTCCGCATCAGAGAGGTTAATTAACTGATCAATTTAATTAAGTAGGCATGTGAACTTTGTTACATTCACTTGCGGAGGTACTAAGCTTTTAGCATGTCATGTGATAGAACTTTCCAAACATCTCGGGCAGTTGTGTGAGGTAGGTATCGGCAGATTCGAACCTGTTCAGAAAAATAAATTTGGGGTGGAATGTGTCCTTTGTCCGGCACGTGGTCAACAGGTTCCATCCTATCCAGCGTTAAGTGCTCGCGGGTGCGCTCTCTGGAGCAGTGGCTAGCGCGGGTTGGGACGCTGGTCGGCACCTACCTGCCGCCTGCGGCTTCGGAGAGAGTCCCACACGTCAGCCGAACAGGGTAGGCCATGCGTATGTCAGCCGCGCTCTGCAGTTCGTTGTGTGAGGATCGCGAAGTCAGTTGGGACACACCTGCATGACCGTAATGCCTGAAATAAAGAGTCCTTTTCCCACCTTGTGACTTTGCGTAGTACAAGTGATGAGATTTTAATAATGTATGTCCAGGTGCTGATTTAGAAATACGTGGCCAGATTCGACTGTCCAGCAAAGCAGGTTCCGACTGGCCTATCGAGGGATGTGACGCCAGGGCAGACTCCACTTTCGAGCAAACCACTTTGGCGACAAACGCGTGGCGGGGCGTTGCTTGTCCCACAAAACCGCATGGTGGATCGCGAACCGACCGACCGATGTTTACACCAGCTGAGTGGCGCCTGTGACGTCAGCGGCGGTTTGTTCGCTGGACCGGGCGCGCGCGTGGGCTACTGCTGACCGTTTGGGCCGGTGGATAGGTCCCTCTGCTGGCGACAACGGGAACTAAACGATTTGGGCTCTGGAGTTCGTGGTGTGACCATCTCGAAGATGTGCACTAAGTCGGTTGGAGCAGACCTGCATGACCGTAATGCTTGAAATAAAGAGTCCTTTTCACTATTTGTGACTTAGGTTAGTACAAGTGACGGGATTTTAATAATTTAGCAGTGAAAACAGGTGACCACGAAAATTCAAAAAATGGCTCTGAGCACTATGGGACTCAACATCTGAGGTCATCAGTCCCCTAGAACTTAGAACTACTTAAACCTAACTAACCTAAGGACATCACACACATCCATGCTCGAGGCAGGATTCGAACCTGCGACCGTAGCAGTCGCGCGGTTCCAGACTGACGCGCCTAGAACCGCTTGGCCACCGCGGCCGGCACGAAACTTCAAACTTGGTGGACATGGCCCAATTGGCTTTCTTCCCACCATCTTAAATGACGTCACGGCGACGTCCTCGGGTGGCTGAGATACGAACTAATACACACTGAGGCTCCAGACCTCATAGCGAGCACGGTGGATGCTGCTGCGATCTCGGAGATGTGTACTAAGTATGTTGGAGAACAAGTGATGACCGTACTGTTTGATATAAAGACTTGAGCCCATTTCCCACGAATTCACAGGAGGTGATTCAGATTAGTGAAAGTGCAGTTTATTATTATTATTTGACGCGATTTTGATAGCTTACGAGTGAAACAATAAGTGACCGCGAAAAAATTCAAACTTAGTAGGATGAGGAGGCCTATTTCGTATGTGTGACCGATTATCATGTTGGAATTTGAACTTGTGAGCGATTTTTTGTTATGGTTGTAACGGAAATGGCTTTCTTGCCACCAAACTAAGGCGTATTGAATAAATAATAATAATAAATGAACGTAAATAATAATAAATGAACATAAATAATAATAAATTATTATAAATTAACATAAATGATAATAAATGAACACAAATAATAATAAATAATAATGAGAAGCCTGCCATTATCCTGTTGGAATTCAAACTTCCCTCCATTTTTCCTTCTGTAGGGTTAGGTTTGTGGACATAGCCCAATTGAACTATGTTCCCGCCAAAATTCACACCTTTTTACTGGAGGGTTAGGTTAGTGGACATAGCACAATTGGCCTATTTTCCTGCGAATAGCCGCCATCTTGGATGATGTCATGCGCTGTTGCCAAGTCTACATGCCGCCATCTTGGATGATGTCATGCGCTGTTGCCAAGTCTACATGCGGCCATCTTGGATGACGTCATCGCCGCCATCTTGAATAAATTTGGCAACAATGTAGTGTGGCCTCGCACCCTCTTAGTCCCACTACTATTAAGGGCCTTTATGTTCTTTTGTTGTGCTGAAAAATCTCTCCCATTAGACTCTTTTAAATCACAAAGAGTGATTCTTCTTCAAAGAATGGTAGTTCAGTTAAGCACTGATTCAATTTATGTGCTAGATCATTACTGTCATGTTTCAGTTCTTGTGAGGGCAAAAGTATGTTGAATTTTAAATGATAAATATTTTCTTCAGCAAAACATTCTCTCATCTCAGTCATAACATAGTCCAGTGTTCGAACAAAAAGAGTTCTTTGCTAATATGTCATAGTATCATCATTATGATCGCAGTTTTCCCTGTGTGTTTGTCTGCCTTTAAGACAAGGAACCCTCATCTCCACGTCTAGCTCTTCCATAATTGCCTTCCCATCTTCAGTAATACGAGCAAAGTGGCTATCAGCATTAGCTCTCATGCCATCGTACAGCTTGAGTGTTGAATCTCATTTTGCGTTTGCCATCACGACGTCCAAGCTAGGATCTTGTAAGATTTTGCCGACTGGATATGTTATGTTCATAATGCTACTCAGTGTAAACAGAGTAATAATAAACTCCCCAACTAGAGAGGGCTCGAAGGAGAACATTGGTTTGGCAGCCGTTGTTTCTATCCCTCCAACACTGTATTTCTTTAAGAACTTTGCAAACTGTTCCGAGATCAACAGTGAATTGAATAACAGCATCATGTCGCTCAACCCATCTTGTTTGACCATGTGACTGCAGCGAGTATTTTACGTGACTCTTCAATGTTGCGAACTGCTTGCTGACGCTGTAAAGAACAATGGCACTTCTTCAGTAGTAGCAAGTGAGTTTCTCACACTTGTAACTTGGCAACTGTGAGAGACAGTGAGGATGAGCTGATGGCTTCGACAGAGTGCTACTTGTGCGTTGATAGTTTTCTTTTTTATTGTAACCAGAGCTCCTTTCAGTCCTGACATATTAACTGAACAACCATCACAGCCTATGTCCACACAGTTCTCCAGTGAGAGGGAAAGGTTTTCCATTCTCCTTAGAATCGTAGTACCTAATACTCCACCAGTAATGCTACACTCTTTATCTTGACTCTCTTGAGGTGCATCGTCAGTGTTTCCACCACAATCATTGTCGTTATGGATGTCAACGAAACCCAAAAATCTCCCGTGCAATTTTCCGTCATCGTCAACATATCTTGCAACCAAACTCAGTTGGGCGATGTGCGCTATGTCCGTAGTCTCATCGAAGATTATCCTGTAATAACGAGAATCTGTGATTTCCTCAAGTATTTTCGATAACATCACTATTTCACAGCATGAAATAAGTTCGTTACACATTGTTTTACGTATGTGAGTGACATTCGCTTTGGTGGTCTCAAGGTGATGTTTTAGTTGCAAGCCAACAGTGTCAATTATAATCTTAGAAGAGCTCTAAAGTTTCCCTCTTTTCTCGCTATACTTTCACAATAATTTTTGTTTTCTAATAGACTCCCGCCAACTCTATGCCCCCCTCCCCCAGAGGAATATTTTGCTTTCCATGAAATATGATTGTTTTTATTATAGGTACAAGACGGTCTCTGTTTTCCCTACTGCTTTCCATTTTCTGTCTTGACAATTGATTTATGACCTCAAGTTCGCGGTTGTCTCGTGTCGCCAAAAATAATTTTGCATCTGTTGACGCTTCAACATGGAACTTGAGCTGAGAGTGAGTCTCAAGGTCACCATCTTTACCAGTAAGTTTGGCAAACTTTGTTAATGTTTCAGTCACAAGTTTCTTTGCGATAATGGATTTCTTTCCTCCAACCATTTTATTATTCACAAAAATTGAACAGTTAATGCAAAGAAGTCCCTTTTTAACTTATGAGAAAACCCCCCATTGATACTGTTCAAAGTGATTATCGTGTACTTGTCTGCATTCAACCCGCCCCCTCTTGTTGCGCTCGGAAGAAGTAAAGATATAACCTTTTTCAGGTTTCCTTGGAGTGTGTTTCATATCATCACTAATATTTCCTGACGCTAATATATCCAAATAATTGCCAATATCCGTGGGATTAAAGAAAGCAGTCGATGAATTTTGTTGGGGAAGTTCCAACGAAGTGCTGGGCTGTGCCTGTACATCTGGTGATGTTTATGCGGTTGAATGGTGACAGGAATCTACAGACGTTTCTACTTTTCCTTTTCTCATTACATAACAATCCACTTTATTATATCGTTACGACATAGGTAAATTGGATGCCAATTATTCTCGAATAAACACTTTATTCGCACTGTAAAATGCAACACTATTACACTTAGCACTAAATCACACACTCCCGCATATTTCTAATATCACTAAGCACAACACTGAAGTCCATGGTAATAGCCAATAATCGCAGTTGTTCACTTTTTATCACTTCCAAGTCATCGCAACGATTGTAGCTTTCAAACTGACTACCTAGCAGCGACTCTGCTTTCCTTGTATATGTGGTTCGGTTGTTTCGATAACATTCACTGCCAGAGTGTTCGCTTCCATATTTCTATGGAGTGTAACCAAATACCTACGGTGAAAGCGACAAGCCAGTACGTACCTTATGATTTATAATATAAGGGCGAGTTTCCAATGATGACGTCATCCAGCAATTTATATGTGTGGAACTTTTATTGTCGATTCTGTTCTTTTTTAGTACATTCGATAGAGGGCCTATATAGTAACAATGCGTTTTTAAGAATCTTCTCGAAATTCAATATTGCTGGAGATATACGCATCAATAGTTTCCCATACCTAACTTGTATTACGAGTTAGGTATGGGAAACTATTGCTACGTTATTAGTAAAAAAATTGTTACGAGTCTCGTAACGATAGTTTAGTGAGAAATGAGTTTGAACTATTATTAATACTTCACAATCAACTGATCACTCTCACTCGTGACTAATCTTCACACTTACACTTGATGCAACTAGGACCTTTTATTTATTCACTCTTCAGTCTTAATATTTCTGCTTCTGAATGTAAAGTTGCCCCCTATTCGGCTAATAGTCCGTATTTATAACCCAACATATCGAAGGTTCTCTGTACGAGAAAACAGTAGAGTATTCGCTACTGTTCTCGAACAAATGCCAGACAGAATAACGTGTCGAGATCTCTAGAATGACAGCGACTTATCTCGTAGGTATGTGTTAGCTGTGTATATGCCAGACAGAAACGTATAAAATACGATGACGCACGCGGACGCGCATGCTACATAGGAAAGTACAAATACTCGATTCAGTCGAGCCGACTGACGAAAGAAACGAACGGATAGCGTGCGGGCTGACTGGCGGTGGCGGCGCGGGTGGCCCCCGCACGCGCCCCCCAAATGAATCCACCACTGAATACAAGTGAAACCGTGTGAACTGGAAGAGTACCTTACGTTTAAACTGACTACAATGAACAAATCATTCTGTGGGAAACACCTGCTGACGGAAGAATGTAATGCGTGATTGTTAGCCACAACAATGAGTAGAAAAGGCGCGGAGAGATGCTGGGAAACAATAAATCGCGTAACTATTAATTTACACATGCGCAGTAGTCATGTGTTGACAATGGGATCAGCATCATAGCCCCTGATTCCCTAGACTCCGATGCAGACATAATTTTCTGAGACGTACTCCAGTGGCCATTGTGTCACAATGGGTATAGAACTGAATTACACTATATTAAAAATAGTTTCAGAAAGACTTCATTTTTGCAGTTTATCTATAACAACAGAATTATGGATGACAGTTTTCAAATTACCTTCTAATGTTTAGCGCTGTCCCCTGTGCAGATGCACCGTCTGCACATGCATCGCATTTGTGGCGTAATCACACGTGGAAAAAATTGAAGCAGCCCTTTGGACGGCTAAGGAAAAAAAGCCCTTGTTGGTTTCGGTACTCTGATGACATTTTTTGGTCTCGTGAAAAAAAAATGAACTTTCAAAAGTATGCCAACTTTGTGAATGATATTAATCCTAATATAAAGTTCACAATGGAAAAAGAAAAGGGTCAAATTTTATTTTTGGATGCACAGGGACTTATAAAAATCGGCGGAGGTTTCAGGCATCAAGTTTACAAAATTCCCACTCACACCAAGAGATACCTTCATTAAAATGACAATCACCATGTCAAGCTGATAAGAGAAGTATCGGTAATCAAGATTTCGGTGGGACGGGCTGATGTAATTTTATCAACCACAGTACTTGGTGACTGTTTGGGACACTTAAGAAGAAATGCTACTGAAAGACTGATATAAATAGGGCACTATAGAATCTGAGAAGAATACCTGCAGGAACTGAGGGGGAAACGGGCAAATAACTTCTCCCATCGTTCCCTTCCGCCGCGCGTGTGCGGACCGTCTGGGAGATTTGCCGTCGGAAAAACATTGCTTTGCCCGATACACTTCATTGTCAGCCATGTTGTGATTCATTGTGCGCAGTTAATGGCCCTGCTGTTTCTTTTGTTTGTTATTTAAAGCGCCAGTGCCAACGAAGGAAATTCTAGTGAAAATGCATCCAAACCTCACATGCTACATACCTGCCAGCACTCCCGATTTAGGAGAGAGACTCCTGATTTTCCACTTTTCTTCCGCCTCCCGATTATCCAATTATTTTTCCCGATTTTTAGGTAATTATATTCAAATATTAGACATTTGTTTTGAAAACCAGCCATTTCAGTTTTTTTGACCATTATTCGTTTTTAGTTGATATTCTTATCGAAGTACATCCCTGCACCGCTGAAAGGCTTTATTTTTGTGTAAGCTGCTATTTCACGTGTATCTTATTTGTAATAATTTGATTCGGTGTTGTGTTTTTCACTATGGCAAACAAATGTAACTCTCTTCTCGAAGCAATATTCGGAACATTTTAGTGCATTATCGTGTCAAGGAGAGGTCCATTGTCTGAATTTTGTACTTTTTTCCCACGTGACATTTATGTATCAAATAGTGGATAAAGCAGTGTTTCAAACCACGTGGATACGAAAAATCACCGAGAAAATTTTTAGACAACATAGTTGTGTGGAGATAACAGCGATTAATTTACTTATAATCAATTATTCAAAATGACAGTCACAATCGCATTATTTATTTTGCCGCCAACCGGTTTCAACCCGCGATGGGGTCATCTTCAGGGCAATTTACACTATTTGGTCGCTCACTGGAGTCGTCACCCTGCCTGTTACCTACCGTTCACAGGCAGGGTGACGACTCCAGCGAGAGGACAAATGGTGTAAATTGCCCTGAAGATGGCCCCATCGCGGGTTGAAACCGGTTGGCGGCAAAATAAATAATGCGATTGTGACTGTCATTTTGAATAATTGATTACACCGAGAAAATGTAGAGTGTATGAATAACAATAATGTAGCTTTGTTACATCATAGGGAAAGACTCAAATCAGTTGTCTAGGGATTATACAGAAAATATTTGCAGTTTTTTATCATTCTTATCTCCCGATTTTTAAAAGTGAATCTCCTGATTTTTGGTTTTTGAAGGTTGACAAGCATGCATCCACATTAAAAGCAGTGAACGGACGAAAAAATCTGCCATTGTCGATGTATTAACTGAATTAAAAGGGAACGTGAATCGTGACGAAAAAACACGTGTCAGCAGTTACGTGCACAGTCAGGGCTGGTTCGAGAACGTTTTTCCACACAAGCGACTAATCATTTGGCACCCCTCACCTCCCTCCTTTTCCCGTTTACACTTTTTCCCCATGTCAGTTTTCGCCACTAGTTGTGATACGCACCGCATACATATCTTGCACTTGGGCGCCCCTGTCACCTTGGCGTCCCAAGCAGCCGCTACTACACTCCTGGAAGTGGAAAAAAGAACACATTGACACCGGTGTGTCAGACCCACCATACTTGCTCCGGACACTGCGAGAGGGCTGTACAAGCAATGATCACACGCACGGCACAGCGGACACACCAGGAACCGCGGTGTTGGCCGTCGAATGGCGCTAGCTGCGCAGCATTTGTGCACCGCCGCCGTCAGTGTCAGCCAGTTTGCCGTGGCATACGGAGCTCCATCGCAGTCTTTAACACTGGTAGCATGCCGCGACAGCGTGGACGTGAACCGTATGTGCAGTTGACGGACTTTGAGCGAGGGCGTATAGTGGGCATGCGGGAGGCCGGGTGGACGTACCGCCGAATTGCTCAACACGTGGGGCGTGAGGTCTCCACAGTACATCGATGTTGTCGCCAGTGGTCGGCGGAAGGTGCACGTGCCCGTCGACCTGGGACCGGACCGCAGCGACGCACGGATGCACGCCAAGACCGTAGGATCCTACGCAGTGCCGTAGGGGACCGCACCGCCACTTCCCAGCAAATTAGGGACACTGTTGCTCCTGGGGTATCGGCGAGGACCATTCGCAACCGTCTCCATGAAGCTGGGCTACGGTCCCGCACACCGTTAGGCCGTCTTCCGCTCACGCCCCAACATCGTGCAGCCCGCCTCCAGTGGTGTCGCGACAGGCGTGAATGGAGGGACGAATGGAGACGTGTCGTCTTCAGCGATGAGAGTCGCTTCTGCCTTGGTGCCAATGATGGTCGTATGCGTGTTTGGCGCCGTGCAGGTGAGCGCCACAATCAGGACTGCATACGACCGAGGCACACAGGGCCAACACCCGGCATCATGGTGTGGGGAGCGATCTCCTACACTGGCCGTACACCGCTGGTGATCGTCGAGGGGACACTGAATAGTGCACGGTACATCCAAACCGTCATCGAACCCATCGTTCTACCATTCCTAGACCGGCAAGGGAACTTGCTGTTCCAACAGGACAATGCACGTCCGCATGTATCCCGTGCCACCCAACGTGCTCTAGAAGGTGTAAGTCAACTACCCTGGCCAGCAAGATCTCCGGATCTGTCCCCCATTGAGCATGTTTGGGACTGGATGAAGCGTCGTCTCACGCGGTCTGCACGTCCAGCACGAACGCTGGTCCAACTGAGGCGCCAGGTGGAAATGGCATGGCAAGCCGTTCCACAGGACTACATCCAGCATCTCTACGATCGTCTCCATGGGAGAATAGCAGCCTGCATTGCTGCGAGAGGTGGATATACACTGTACTAGTGCCGACATTGTGCATGCTCTGTTGCCTGTGTCTATGTGCCTGTGGTTCTGTCAGTGTGATCATGTGATGTATCTGACCCCAGGAATGTGTCAATAAAGTTTCCCCTTCCTGGGACAATGAATTCACGGTGTTCTTATTTCAATTTCCAGGAGTGTATTTTTTGTACGAACAATGTAGAAATCTTTGGCAAAGTCATACAGAAATGGCGTGGCGCGGACATTTGGCGGCCGCGACTCATGAACTTTGTGCGGACGGACGTGAGTGTCGATGTCAGAAAGAAGCGGAACGGTCGTGCTACAAGTGGATCAGACCATGTCTTCATCACGCGAAAATACTGATGCGCTGGTTCTTTTGTAACCCGTAAATGTTGAGCAGCGAAGAAGATATTGGGTACAACCGTTATGACTGAAAAAAGGGAAGAAATATGGCACATTCGACGTAATGAAAGAAGTGAACACATAAGCCTATACCGAACGTTTCCAGCATTTTTACAGAATGTATCAGATGTGTTTCTGTATTGCGTTAAACAAAGTGAAGAACAGCATTCAGAGAAACGCAACGCAACTGGCTGTTTTGATCATAATTCACATTCTTCATACGATTTTCATTTGAACTTAAGCCTAAATATTGCTAACTTTGTGAGAGATGTTCGAAATATTAAGACATTTTTCCAAAATTTGATCATCCATAAATATGCCCTTTTAGAGAGGAATAAAATATACCTTCAGCCAGAAAACTGGATCCAAGTCATTGGTAAAACAGAGGACAACGGATTCCTTCTGTGCAAGATGGAACCAGAGGATTTCAGGGATCTTAGCGCACTAGACCAAGGGCTGACAGGAACTCGTCCAAAATAACTGAGTATGACTGGCTACACATTTCATCTGACAACCGTACTACACTAAGGGGAAGGAAAAGTTATAACATCCAGCACCATGTATTTGTCGAAGCATTTCAAGGAAACCGAGAGGTACTGGGAAAAGAAATCTGCCGCTAGATAACATTACAGTTTTTCTTATCTTGTGTGATAAAATTCTGCCAGTGAAAAGTGCCTAGACGAAAGCCTTACTTGACATGTAATAGTATATCCCAGCCGACTTCTATTTGAAAGTATATAGTGAATAGTGTATTTGTACGTCTGCCTGGCAAAACCCACTGACTGAGGATTGAAAATGTTAACACTGACTGTATTTTTTTTGTGTAATTGCAACATGAATAGCGCTAAATCGTCCACATCTTCTACTACTGCTTGTGCAGATTTGTATTCAAGTAAACATTGTGTGTTTTAATCAGTGTTGTCGTACTTTCTAAAAGCAAGGTTTTTATTTCTGTAATAAATACGGGTAAAATAGAAAAACCAGAGTTTTTCAACAACATAGTTTTGTAACTGCACAGATCGAACATTGTTCGTGCAGAAAAATAAAAAAGATAGTGCTGCTTTTTCTTCGAAGATAACGTAAGTAATTGTGTTGTAACTGGTATGTTGTGGTAGTCTTCAGTCCTGAGACTGGTTTGATGCAGCTCTCCATGCTACTGTATCCTGTGCAAGCTTCTTCATCTCCCAGTACCTACTGCAGCTTTTTTTTTTGTCATCAGTCTACTGACTGGTTTGATGCGGCCTGCCACGAATTCCTTTCCTGTGCTAACCTCTTCATCTCAGAGTAGCACTTGCAACCTACGTCCTCAATTATTTGCTTGACGTATTCCAATCTCTGTCTTCCTCTACAGTTTTTGCCCTCTACAGCTCCCTCTAGTACCATGGAAGTCATTCCCTCATGTCTTAGCAGATGTCCTATCATCCTGTCCCTTCTCCTTATCAGTGTTTTCCACATATTCCTTTCCTCTCCGATTCTGCATAGAACCTCCTCATTCCTTACCTTATCAGTCCACCTAATTTTCAACATTCGTCTATAGCACCACATCTCAAATGCTTCGATTCTCTTCTGTTCCGGTTTTCCCACAGTCCATGTTTCACTACCATACAATGCTGTACTCCAGACGTACATCCTCAGAAATTTCTTCCTCAAATTAAGGCCGGTATTTGATATTAGTAGACTTCTCTTGGCCAGAAATGGCTTTTTTGCCATAGCGAGTCTGCTTTTGATGTCCTTCTTGCTCCGTCCGTCATTGGTTATTTTACTGCCTAGGTAGCAGAATTCCTTAACTTCATTGACTTCGTGACCATCAATCCTGATGTTAAGTTTCTCGCTGTTCTCATTTCTACTACTTCTCATTACCTTCGTCTTTCTCCGATTTACTCTCAAACCATACTGTGTACTCATTAGACTGTTCATTCCGTTCAGCAGATCATTTAATTCTTCTTCACTTTCACTCAGGATAGCAATGTCATCAGCGAATCGTATCATTGATATCCTTTCACCTTGTATTTTTATTCCACTCCTGAACCTTTCTTTTATTTCCATCATTGCTTCCTCGATGTACAGATTGAAGAGTAGGGGCGAAAGGCTACAGCCTTGTCTTACACCCTTCTTAATACGAGCACTTCGTTCTTGATCGTCCACTCTTATTATTCCCTCTTGGTTGTTGTACATATTGTATATGACCCGTCTCTCCCTATAGCTTACCCCTACTTTTTTCAGAATCTCGAACAGCTTGCACCATTTTATATTGTCGAACGCTTTTTCCAGGTCGACAAATCGTATGAAAGTGTTTTGATTTTTCTTTAGCCTTGCTTCCATTATTAGCCGTAACGTCAGAATTGCCTCTCTCGTCCCTTTGCTTTTCCTAAAGCCAAACTGATCGTCACCTAGCGCATTCTCAATTTTCTTTTCCATTCTTCTGTATATTATTCTTGTAAGCAACTTCGATGCATGAGTTGTTAAGCTGGTTGTGCGATAATTCTCGCACTTGTCAGCTCTTGCCGTCTTCGGAATTGTGTGGATGATGCTTTTCCGAAAGTCAGATGGTATATCGCCAGACTCATATATTCTACACACCAACGTGAATAGTCGTTTTGTTGCCACTTCCCCCAACGATTTTAGAAATTCTGATGGAATGTTATCTATCCCTTCTGCCTTATTTGACCGTAAGTCCTCCAAAGCTCTTTTAAATTCCGATTCTAATACTGGATCCCCTATCTCTTCTAAATCGACTCCTGTTTCTTCTTCTATGACATCAGACAAATCTTCACCCTCATTGAGGCTTTCAATGTATTCTTTCCACCTATCTGCTCTCTCCTCTGCATTTAACAGTGGAATTCCCGTTGCACTCTTAATGTTACCACCGTTGCTTTTAATGTCTCCAAAGGTTGTTTTGACTTTCCTGTATGCTGAGTCTGTCCTTCCGACAATCATATCTTTTCGATGTCTTCACATTTTTCCTGCAGCCATTTCGTCTTAGCTTCCCTGCACTTCCTATTTATTTCATTTCTCAGCGACTTGTATTTCTGTATTCCTGATTTTCCCGGAACGTGTTTGTACTTCCTCCTTTCATAAATCAACTGAAGTATTTCTTCTGTTACCCATGGTTTCTTCGCAGCTACCTTCTTTGTACCTATGTTTTCCTTCCCAACTTCTGTGATGGCCCTTTTTAGAGATGTCCATTCCTCTTCAACTGTACTGCCTACTGCGCTATTCCTTATTGCTGTATCTATAGCGTTAGAGAACTTCAAACGTATCTCGTCATTCCTTAGTACTTCCGTATCCCACTTCTTTGCGTATTGATTCTTCCTGACTAATGTCTCTTGAACTTCAGCCTACTCTTCATCACTACTATATTGTGATCTAAGTCTATATCTGCTCCTGGGTACGCCTTACAATCCAGTATCTGATTTCGGAATCTCTGTCTGACCATGATGTAATCTAATTGAAATCTTCCCGTATCTCCCGGCCTTTTCCAAGTACACCTCCTCCTCTTGTGATTCTTGAACAGGGTATTCGCTATTACTAGCTGAAACTTGTTACAGAACTCAATTAGTCTTTCTCCTCTTTCATTCCTTGTCACAAGCCCATATTCTCCTGTAACATTTTCTTCTACTCCTTCCCCTACAACTGCATTCCAGTCGCCCATGACTATTAGATTTTCGTCCCCCTTTACATACTGCATTACCCTTTCAATATCCTCATACACTTTCTCTATCTGTTCATCTTCAGTTTGCGACGTCGGCATGTATATACCTGAACGGTCGGTGTTGGTCTGCTGTCGATTCTGATTAGAACAACCTGGTCACTGAACTGTTCACAATAACACACCCTCTGCCCTACCTTCCTATTCATAACGAATCCTACACCTGTTATACCATTTTCTGTTGCTGTTGATATTACCCGATACTCATCTGACCAGAAATCCTTGTCTTCCTTCCACTTCACTTCACTGACCCCTACTATATCTAGATTGAGCCTTTGCATTTCCCTTTTCAGATTTTCTAGTTTCCCTACCACGTTCAAGCTTCTGACATTCCACGCCCCGACTCGTAGAACGTTATCCTTTCGTAGATTATTCAATCGTTTTCTCATGGTAACCTCCCCCTTGGCAGTCCCCTCCCGGAGATCCGAATGGGGGACTATTCCGGAATCTTTTGCCAATGGAGAGATCATTATGACACTCCTTCAATTACAGGCCACATGTCCTGTGGATACACGCTACGTGTCTTTAATGCAGTGGTTTCCATTGCCTTCTGCATCCTCATGTCGTTGATCATTGCTGATTCTTCCGCCTTTAGGGGCAATTTCCCACCCCTAGGACAAGAGAGTGCCCTGAACCTCTATCTGCTCCTCCGCCCTCTTTGACAATGCCGTTGGCAGAATGAGGGTGACTTCTTATGCCGGAAGTCTTCGGCCGCCAATGCTGATTATTTATCAAAATTTAGGCAGTGGCGGGGATCGAACCCGGGACCGAAGACGTTTTGATTATGAATAACAGACGCTACCCCTAGACCACTGCAGCCTACATCCTTCTGAATCTGCTTAGTGTATTCATCTCTTGGCCTCCCTCTTCGATTTTTACCCTTCACGCTGCCCTCCAATACTAAATTGGTGATCCCTCGATGTCTCAGAACATGTCCTACCAACCGATCCCTTCTTCTTTTCAAGTTGTGCCACAAGCTCCTCTTCTCCCCAATTCTATTCAATACCTCCTCGCCGGCCGGTGTGGCCGTGCGGTCTAGGCGCTTCAGTCTGGAACCGCGTGATCGCTCCGGTCGCAGGTTCGAATCCTGCCTCGGGCATGGATGTGTGTGATGTCCTTAGGTTAGTTAGGTTTAAGTAGTTCTAAGTTCTAGGGGACTGATGACCACAGCAGTTAAGTCCCATAGTGCTCAGAGCCAATACCTCCTCATTAGTTATGTGATCTATCCATCTAATCTTCAGCATTCTTCTGTAGCACCACATTTCGAAAGCTTCTATTCTCTTCTTGTCTAAACTATTTATCATCTATGTTTCACTTCCATACATGGCTACACTCCATACAAATACTTTCAGAAACGACTTCCTGACATTTAAATCTATACTCGATGTTAACAAATTTTTCTCCTTGAGAAACGCTTTCCTTGCCATTGCCAGTCTACATTTTATATCCTCTCTACTTCGACCATCATCAGTTATTTTGCTCCCCAAATAGCAAAACTCCTTTACTACTTTAAGTGTCTCATTTCCTAATCTAATTCCCTCAGTATCACCCGACATAATTCGACTACATACCATTATCCTTGTTTTGCTTTTGTTGATGTTCATCTTACACACTCCCTAACTGGTATAAAAATATGCAAAACAGCGTTGTAGCTCATATTCATTGCCTGCATCAATGGAGCCCAAAGATATAAGGGTAACATAGGTAAGCATTAAACACCCAGAACACAGTTAGTTATTCATAGCAAAATTCCCTTTCTCACTCAGTGGTAGCTGGAACACAGAGCACTTCTTCTATAAGATGCGAACGAACACAGTTATTGAATGTTTTGTGGATGAAAGTGTTAACGTAGAGAAGAAAAATTTACGTATACAGTATAAAGCTAACTTTGCTGCTGGTTTTACGATGTCTTAATTCAATATTAACTTAAAATGTGATTGTAACTGACTTTATAAACCACGTAAGAAAGAGAAACACAAGCCACAAATCCACATAGTACGTGGCCATAACTTCTAGTGTTCTGCGTCATAGCTCGTGGCGACCATACGTCAAAATATATCACTTGGGACTGTTAATGTGGTATTGCTCTCCTTCCATCGTTAAAAACATTTTCTACATATTAGCTAGATTTCGTACGCAGCAGCCTATGTCCTAAAGCCCACCAAGCATATAGTGAGATGGCAAAAATCATGGGATACCTCCCACTATCATGTCGGACCACTTCCTGCCCGGCGGGGTGCAGCAAATCGATGAGGCATGGACTCTTAACAAGTCTTTGGACGTCCCCAGCAGAAATATTGAGCCATCCTGCCTCTGTAACCGTCCATAATCGCGAAAATGTTGCCAGTGCAGGATTCTGTGCACGAACTGAACTTTCGATTGTGTCCCATAAATGTTAGATGGGACTTATATTGGGCAGTCTGGGTGGCCAAACCACTTACTCGAATTGTGCAGAATGCTCTTCAAACTAATCGCGAACATACAATGAAGGCTTTCACGACCGGGTGGTACTGTTGTTGATAATTCTTCCGGGTTATATGGTCGTGATCCATGGAATACTTCTATTCCTAACGTTTCGTCCAATATTACGTTGGACATCCTCAGAGGTAGTGGAAAAAGACCATGCTATTTTGTTTCTCGATGTGTTAGTCATGAGACAGACCGATGGCAGTCTAAAACATAAAGTGTTTCGGAAGAGCACACATACTGATAGATACTTACATAAGAACTCCAATCATCATCCACAACAAAAAAGTTTAGTGGACAGGGCAAAACGGATTTGTACGCCGGAACATCTGGATACGGAACTCAATCATCTGAAAAAGGCCTTCGAAAAGAATGGGTACTCAAACAAAGAAATTAATAGAGTTTTAAGGCCTAATTACAGCAGGCCAAAGGACAAGGATGGTACACAACAATGGAAGAACACGGTGTCTTTACCTTTCATTAGTAAGGTTACAGATCGAATCGGCAATATTTTGCTGAAACATAAAGTGAAACCGGTATTATCCACGATTGTATAGGGAGGCTATTGAAATTTATAAACATGAAGATAATTTTAATAGAAAAGAAGAGGCCTTGAAATTAAGCGAGATATGGACAGTGGCGTTACAGAATCGATAAGTGATTTTTATCTATGATGGACTATTATCGATAGTTACATTTTATCTTTGACTAGTTTTCTCTCTGCTACTATGTGCAAGCTAGACCACGCCCACTTTCCTCGGTATTTAGGCCACTCTCCGACGTCCGACTCGTCAGTCGGCAGGACTCAACAGGACCAGCCATACCTCTGAGGATGTCCAACGTAGTATTGGACGAAACGTTAGGAATAGAAGTATTCCATGGACCACGACCATATAACCCGGAAGAATTATCAACAATAATCGCGAACAGTTGCAAATGGTCTCCTAGTTGCCGAACACAATCATTTCCAGTCAATGATCAGTTCAGCTGGACCAGAGGACCCAGTTATGTAAACAGCCCATTAACGCCAAGTTTCGCCACACTGTCCTAACAGTAACGTACGTCGTATGCCCCACATTGATTTCTGCGGTTATTTCACGCAGTGTTGCTCGTCTGTTAGCAATGACAATTCTACGCGAACCCCGCTGCTCACTCTTGATGCTGTGGATCTCCGAACATTGAATTCCAAGTTTGTTAGTTTTGTGGGAAAAATTTTACGGTCCTGAACATTTAAAGCTAGCTGTCAGTCTTTTCACCACCGTGAAATTTCATCAAAATTTGACTATTGTGCGCTGGTTTCAGGAGATACGTGACTGTAGATAACCGTGACATCTGTTAAGAGTGTTGTTGTGGTCTTCAGTCCAGAGAATGGTTTGATGCAGCTCTCCATGCTACTCTATCCTGTGCAAGCTTCTTATCCCCCCAGTACCTACTGCAACCTATATCCTTCTAAGAGCATGAAATTTCTATTAATGATGAGGAAGCCACAACTGTGGTGAAACATATTTGGGTAGTTAATAATATTGTGTACTTACAAAACGCGGATGCATTCTTAACTCATTATTATTTTCTGCAAGCCGAGAAACTGAACTCAAAATTCTAATATGATAGTTCCAACGCCGTGCCAGGAATTTCCCTCGAAGCTCTACAATAAACACAGGAAAACAGCACTGCAAAAACACCAAATCATACTAAATATAAGATTTAACAAAATATCTTCATTTAACAATTTTATTCCTAACTACGCCAAGTTAATGTAAAAAACACGTCTCTAATGCACAGTACGCAAAAAGAAAAGCAGAATTTGCGTGGCTTAGAAAGGAAATATTTATTTATTTATTTGTTTATTCATCCTTAGATTGCTGTTTAGAGTGATATTGGTAAGTCAGTAGAGATTTGCAGTTACAGCAACAGGGAAAATTAGAGTTTGAGCACATGCATTATTATTGTATATTAAACTTAAACATGTTAAGGAAAATAATTTATGAAAAAATAGGCAAAACAAAAATTTAAGTATTAATTTAATTTACTACATATAGGCGACCAATTTCAGTTTCTACTGCAATTATGAGACATAAGAAAAATTTTGAAGTTTACTTTTCATTAACACAGTGTATGTAGTACAGTTCTCAATAAATTATTTTTGTACTGCAAATTCTCTCTAATTCTTTCGTACTGGTCTCAAAATATTCCTTAACACTATACAAACTTGCTGTTCTACTGTACTCAAATAGATGACTGTTCAAAAGCGCACTACACAAAACCCACTTACAACTAGGCAATCACATTAAACAATTTCCAGTACTTTGTGACATTACTGAAGAGGTGAAATCTCACATAGAAACAGCAATAGAAAAGAAGATCAAGAAACAAGACCTGAAACTAAAGAAACTGTTATACACAAACCCTCACAATAGGTACAACAAACACCAGAATACAAAACATACAATCTACGAAAGAGCTGCTAATTTAACAGAAGTTCTCAACACAGGAATAAGAGTTACCCCAAAAGGGGACAGATATATCCTAATACACATGTCATTCAAAGGACAACAGAAAGTATCAGTACAGAAATTGAATATACTGTATAATGAAATAGGAAGAAAAGTCTAAACAAAGAACTAATAGAAGAAATCGGACAGATAATCAGTGGTAACAAGCAACTGAACAAACAATCAAAATAGCTGAAAGACAAATAAGACAGTCAATCATTATCCCACAAACACAAGAAGTCTCAACCATTTTGAAAGTAATCACAGGACCAAATTATTTCAAATTTAAAGATGAATTTTACATCCAAGAGGAAGGACTCTCCACGTGATTACCCATAAGTGACGTGCTGGAGATCATCTTCCGTAATCAGCTTGCAAACAAAATCGTTGACCCACTGACGATGCAACAACTGTGGTGAAAAATATTTGGGTATTACAGTAAGACAATAATTGTGTACTTGAAAAAGGCGGACACATCGTTAGCGCATTACTGTTAATATAATGCACAACATCACTAGCATACAACATGAAAAAAGGGTCACTGTCCAAGATAACAAGCTGCATTCTAGAACCAAGACATCTTCAATTGAGTCACAAATTTCGTTTGATACCCCATATGATCGTATTATTGTGGTACCGCGTCAAATGCTTTTCGGAAGTCAAGAAATACTTTATCTACCTGACAGCTTTGATTCATGGATTTCAGGATGTTATGTGAAAAAAGTGCCTGTTGGGTTTCATATGATTGATGTTTTTGGAATCCAACCTGGTTGGCAGGTAGGAGGTCATTCTGTTCGAGATACCACATAATGTTTGAGCTCAGAATATATTCCTGAACAAATGGATGTGAAGGATACTGAACGACAGTTTGTGGGTTACTTCTTCCAGGCTTCTTGTAAACTTGTGTGACCTGTGTTTTCTTTCAACTATTTGGCAGCTTTTTATTTGAGGGGTCTACAGTTAATATGGTTAAAGGAGGGACAAACTCTATCGGTATAGAATCTTATAGGCACTCCATTGGAACCTGACACATTGTTCAATTTTGACGATTTCAGCCGTTACTCAACACCACTGATAGTAATGACTACACTTTCAGATCAAAAGTATCCTGACAGCATATTGTGATGCAGAATTGATCACTAGATGTCATTATAAAAGGAAGTGGCGAGTATTATGTTGTCAGTAAAAATGCAGTAACAGCAGAATTGATCGGTCGGGAGTGTCCAGTGGCTTCAGACCTGGACTAGTCATTGGATGCCACCTGAGTAGCAAATACATCACGGAAATTCCACCCCTTCTAAAGCTGGCCACGTCGACTGTTGGTAAGGTGATTGGGAAGTGGAAATGCGAAGGAACAACCACAGGTAAACCAAGACCGCGCAAAACACATGTACAGAAGAAGAGGGATCGTCGAACATTGCAGAGGGTGGTTGTAAAAAATCGCATAACAACAGCGGAGGGAACCACTCGCGAGTTCCATAGCCTACCAGCAGTTCAGCTAACACAGTGTCTGCACATAGAGAGGTCAAAATAGAGGAGTATACTGATCGAGCAGCTTCTCATCAGCCTTGCATTGCTAAGTGGCACATGAGGTGGTGGAAGAAGCATTGTCACTTGACAGTGGAAGACTGAAAGTGAGTGATTTCGAGTGATGAGTCACGCTATACCCTGAGGCAATCCGATGGCAGGCTTAGGGTTTGGCGAATGCCTGGAGAACGCTACACGCCATTATGTATAGTGCCAACAATGAAGCACAGAAGAAGTGGTGGTACGGTATGGGGATGTTTTTCATAGTTGGTGTGTCGTCCCATTCTTGCGCTTAAGAAAATGCTAAATGCAGGAGGATGTGAACAGATTTTACAGCATTGTGAACTGCATAAAGCAGAAGAGAACAGTTTGGAGATGCTGATCGTATCAGAACAACAATGCATTCTGTCGTAAAGCAGCATATATGAGGTAATGGTATGCGGACAATATCATTCTTGAAATGGACTGGTCTGCCCAGTGTCCCGACCTGAACTCAATGGAACACAATCTGTATGAGTTAGCGCATCGAATTCGCTCCAGACCCCAGTGTCCAACAACGCTATCTTCTCTGGCTTCGGCTTTTGAAAAGAAAGGGCTACCATTTCTCAACAGACTTTCAGACCCCTCATTGAAAGGGTCACCAGAAGAGTTCAAGCTGTCATGAAGGCGAAGGATGGACACACCGCACATTAATGTCCACTAACACGTATCCAGATACTTTTGGCCAGATAGTGCACTTTACTCATCTTTGCAGTAGTGTGAGAATTGAACTGGGGCAATACCCTTGGATTTTCCTTTGTAAAGGAATGTTTGAAAACACACTTCAGCATTTCTGCTTTTGCTTTCCTATCTTCAGTTTCAGTTCCTGTCTCGTCCATGAATGTTTGGACTAAGGTGAAACCATGTTCCAAGCTGTGTGATATGTATCTTGCAAACGAGTGCCCACTATTCTGCTTTCTGCCATGACCTTTTTAAGTACTCAGTACAGGAATAACCGATGCTGCGTAAAGTGTTCTCCACACCTTACAAAACATGACACAATAAGGCCTACTTGTCCTCTCAGATAGCGCCGAGTGCAGAAACGCGCTTGTCTAAGGATGAGCTGGCCTCTTGATGTTCAAGACATTTGTGGCATCTCTGACGCGAACTGACACTTCTTTGATTGTGCTCTTTGGTTTTGTCACGAGTCTTTGTGTTCTCGCGCCATATACGACATCCATTTCTGTGTTCTCTCTGTTCAGTGCCGAAATAAATGTTCATTCTGGCTCTAAAAGTGTGTTATTACGGGTCTACGCCACGTAGTACCCACACATTCAACAGTCTTATCATTTACAGACCCAACTTCTAATTTAATTTTTTTGTAAGGAGGAGGAGGAGATTTAGTGTTTATCGTCCCGTCGACAACGAGGTCATTAGAGACGGAGCGCAAGCTGGGGTTAGGGAAGGATGGGGAAGGAAATCGGCCGTGCCCTTTCAAAGGATCCATCCCGGCATTTGCCTGAAGCCATTTAGGGAAATCACGGAAAACCTAAATCAGGATGGCCGGAGACGGGATTGAACCGTCGTCCTCCCGAATGCGAGTCCAGTGTGCTAACCACTGCGCCACCTCGCTCGGTAATTTTTTTTTTTATTTTTTTTTATTTCGAGATGGCTCTTGACATTAATAGTTGAAGAAGCTAACTCTGTTTCGAGTGACTTCAACTTTATCCCTCTTGTTCAGTAATTTGACCATGGACATTCCCAACTGATTGCTCAACAAATCTAAAGCATCCTGCTGATCTAAGCGCGTGTCTGAGTTACCAGTTTGTGCCGGCCGCGGTGGCCATGCGGTTCTAGGCACTTCAGTCCGGAACCGCGTGACTGCTACGGTCGCAGGTTCGAATCCTGCCTCAGGCATTGATGTGTGTGATGTCCTTAGGTTAGTTAGGTTTAAGTAGTTCTAAGTTCTAGGGGACTGATGACCTCAGATGTTGAGTCCCATAGTGCCCAGAGCCATTTGAACCATTTTTTTGAGTTACCAGTTTTACTGGATTAAAAAATTGTTAAGTCTTTCGTGGCCACTTGTTGACAAACTGCCTATTGGCTTCTGTCTCGGGTTCTTCGGCCGACGTTCATCTGATGATTTTACTGACGTTTCGCCAGCACGAGTGGCTGGCATTGTCAAAGCTTCACCCTCCATTGCTTATGGTGAACTGGAGCCGAGCTCCTTTTTATAGGTGTGAGCCCCTCCACGCTCGCACAAGCATGGTGACCAACTCAAAAGGTCTACTGTCGCCTCTGCATTGTTAGTATTTAGAATCGAGGAGATCGCAGGAGCGAGGAACTGCGATGTTATCCGTACGTCTGGGTAAGGTTACCCATTAATGCGGGCGCATCTGGGTGATAGAAGTGGTCGAAAAAGCTTGACAGAATCAAGCTTGAAAGAAGAGCGGTTTAAAGGGCAGAGGGAAAAAAAGTGCCAAGGCAGTGCCAAGGGAAGAAACCTCTGTGACAGTGTCAGGTTGGGTAATAAGCGCAGTAGCGGTTTCTTGCCATCTGTGACAGATCGTGCAAGGTAAGGTTATGTTAGTGGTTGGGTATCATGCATTGGTACCATAGAAGCAATGCCAGATTGTCATAGAATGATCAGTCCTGTCGAGGAGGTGTACTTCGAATTGTTCCATGAATAAACGAAAGTGACGCTCTGGAGCACATCGGTTCCATTTTCCCGCAAGACATCAAAAAGCTCTTCCATGCATGTCTCACCACGAGCTATTTCACGTGGAATGGCGATTTCTACGAACAGCTGGAAGGCGTCGCCATGGGTAGTCCTCTTAGTCCAGTGGTGGCCAACTTCTTCATGGAACAATTCGAAGCACAGGCACTGGACTTGGCGACTTGCAAACCTAAGGTGTGGTACAGGCACGTCGATGATACTTTCGTGGTGTGGAGCCATGGTGAAGAACAGCTCGGTGACTTCCTAAGACACTCGAACAGCCTCCATGCCAACATAACATTTACCATGGAAGTAGGAAACGACAAGAAACTGCCATTTCTAGATGTGCTGGTCACAAGAGACGGCGAAAATCTGGGACACAGCGTGTATCGAAAACCGACACACATACCTGCACAAACTATCAAACCACCACCTGAGCCAGAAAAGAGGCATGATTAATAAGCTCGTAACGAGAGCAGGACGAATATGTGAGCCGCAGCACTTCAGACGAGAGATGCAACACCTGGAAAGTGTTCTGAGGAGTAATGGGTACTCCACAAATCATATTAGAACTGTTAACAGAGCCAAACACTCGGTGGAGTAAGAAATCAGAAAAAGGAATGTCGGGTACGGCCTTTCTGACATACATTCCCAGAGTGACGGACAGAATCGGCCGTATATTGCGCAAACATGGCGTAAAGACGATTTTCAAACCGACAAGGAAGATCAAAGAGTGTCTTAGATTGGCGAAGGAGAAAAGGGACCCACTTGCAATGTCGAAAATATACCGTATTCCATGCACATGCGGAAAAGTTTATGTCGGAATGACTGGACGATCAATTAACACCAGGATCAAAGAGCATAATCGACATTGCAGGTTGGGGCAGGTGGAGAAATCGGCCGTGGCAGAGCACGCACTGAGTGAGACCGACCACGTAATAAAATTCGCCGACACGGAAGTTCTGGCTGTGGAGAAGCACTATCACACGCGCTTATTCAGAGAAGCTGTAGAAATACAAAAACACGCGAACAGTTTCAACAAGAAAGAGGAAAGCCTTAAGGAACCCGAGACAGAAGCCAATAGGCAGTTTTCTGGATTGATGATCTATTTTACTGTTTATGGTGTGAAATTGCTCGTTAAAACAATCAGGTTATTCCTTAATATGACCCTTTGTCCCCTCAGCCTGCTGTTTCACCTGATTTTTAGTTTCGTCCTTCTGTTTCTTGGCATCATCAGCCGTGCTGTGCAGTTTACTGTCCAGCCCCATGAACATTCACATTAAACCAGGAATGTCAAACTTCCCAAATTCTATACTGGTTCTGCAGATGTGGGCGGTGCTGCGGTGTGGCTTGTGGCATTCGCGGCGCATGGATGTGAATCGCCCATGTTGCGTCGGCCCGTTGACGATTGCTGGTGCTGGTGTAATGTCTCTTGTTGGTGTAATGTCTCTTGTTCGGCAGTGAGGTTTAGTACCCACGATACATCGAGACTCAACGGTTCACCCGCTCCAGCAGGCCCTGACCTGCCTCGATTGGTGGCTCTTCGACTCAGCATTCCTCGCGTTCGTCCTCTGTTAAGGTCGCTAATGTTCTGAGATGAGTCTGCAGCTTTCAAAACCATTTCTTACTATTCTACTGACTGCGTTCTCATCACAGACATGTTTCACTCCATTTTTGAGAAAGTAAAGATATACTTTGCGAGTGATTTCTGAAGTTTGCTTGCGTAAAAGTTCTCTGGTCACTTCTCAGAAGGATGGGAAGTGGAAAATAATCTGTTGGAGGCTCGCCTTCCAGGGCGAAAGGACAGTGGGCAGAGCCATTAGTTTGCCACAGAAGCATAGAATGTTACATCCTGCTAGGCTGCAGAAATTCAATTAGTGTCTCTACTATGGGTGACACTGCTTCCCTTGAATTGAGGCTTGGAAACAAGTACCCATTACCCTATTTCCTATACTGACAGCATAACTCTACTTGTATGAGAATCGACCACAGACTCAAAGAAGACTCACAAACATAATAACAATGAAGCTCATAGAACGAACAGGGCAAAAAGGCACTGAAATACACTCCTGGAAATGGAAAACAGAACACATTGACACCGGTGTGTCAGACCCACCATACTTGCTCCGGACACGGCGAGAGGGCTGTACAAGCAATGATCACACGCACGGCACAGCGGACACACCAGGAACCGCGGTGTTGGCCGTCGAATGGCGCTAGCTGCGCAGCATTTGTGCACCGCCGCCGTCAGTGTCAGCCAGTTAGGCCGTCTTCCGCTCACGCCCCAACATCGTGCAGCCCGCCTCCAGTGGTGTCGCGACAGGCGTGAATGGAGGGACGAATGGAGACGTGTCGTCTTCAGCGATGAGAGTCGCTTCTGCCTTGGTGCCAATGATGGTCGTATGCGTGTTTGGCGCCGTGCAGGTGAGCGCCACAATCAGGACTGCATACGACCGAGGCACACAGGGCCAACACCCGGCATCATGGTGTGGGGAGCGATCTCCTACACTGGCCGTACACCACTGGTGATCGTCGAGGGGACACTGAATAGTGCACGGTACATCCAAACCGTCATCGAACCCATCGTTCTACCATTCCTAGACCGGCAAGGGAACTTGCTGTTCCAACAGGACAATGCACGTCCGCATGTATCCCGTGCCACCCAACGTGCTCTAGAAGGTGTAAGTCAACTACCCTGGCCAGCAAGATCTCCGGATCTGTCCCCCATTGAGCATGTTTGGGACTGGATGAAGCGTCGTCTCACGCGGTCTGCACGTCCAGCACGAACGCTGGTCCAACTGAGGCGCCAGGTGGAAATGACATGGCAAGCCGTTCCACAGGACTACATCCAGCATCTCTACGATCGTCTCCATGGGAGAATAGCAGCCTGCATTGCTGCGAGAGGTGGATATACACTGTACTAGTGCCGACATTGTGCATGCTCTGTTGCCTGTGTCTATGTGCCTGTGGTTCTGTCAGTGTGATCATGTGATGTATCTGACCCCAGGAATGTGTCAATAAAGTTTCCCCTTCCTGGGACAATGAATTCACGGTGTTCTTATTTCAATTTCCAGGAGTGTAGGTGGGATTCTGAAAATCAGCTGTTTCGCATGTGTTTGTGTATCTCGTCATGAGCATTCAGCATTTGTCACGAAGTGATGCAAGCTATGTGGGACTATAACCAGTCAAACAAAAATAGAACATTAGCTACTTTTTTATGTGTGTGCAGAAACCAAAGATGAAGTATACACATGTCCCTTCACGGATGCATGACACATCTGATATGAATAATATCGCAACAGCACAACTGAAAGAGGTCGAAATTAAGCTCGATAACGCGTACACAAAAAAGTTCTGCTATGTCACAAGTGAGAGTTAGTCTCTCCAAATCGTCTCTGCATCTCTCATTGTACTGAATCTAGCGCTTGGCCACGCAACAGAAACTCATCACAATGACGTGAATAATTGAGATGAAAGGAATTGAAACGAAACGGAGTGGGAAACAGATCTACATCTACATAGATACTCCGCAAGCCACCGTACAGCTAGTGAAGGAGGGTACACTGCACCATTACTAATTTCTCTTCCTGTTCTACATGCAAATAGAGAGAAGGAAAAAGGACTATCTATATGATTCCGTATGAGCCCTAATTTCTTGTATCCTTTCTTCGTGGTCCTTAAGCGCAATGTATATTGGTGGCAGTAGACTCGTTCAGCAGTCATCTTCAAATGACAGGTCTTTAAATTTTCTCAGTAGTGTTCCTCGAAAAGAACGTCGCCTTCCTCCTTGGATTCCTATCTTAGTTCCCGAAGCATCTCCGTAACACTTACGGGTTGTTCGAACCTACCGGTAACGGATCTAGCAGTCTAGCATTGCTTCGATGTCTTCCTTTAATCCGACCTGTCCTTTCTTTTTTTTTCAGCCATCAGTCTTCTGATTGGTTTGTTGCGGCCCGCCACGAATTTCTCTCCTGTGCTAACCTTTTCATCTCAGAGTAGCACTTGCTACCTGCGTTCTCAGTTACTTGCTGGATGTATTCCAGTCTCTGTCTACCTCTACAATTTTTGCCCTCTACAGCTCCCTCTAGTACCATGGAAGTAATTCCCTGATGTCTTAACATATGTCCTATCATCTTATCCTATCTTCTTGTCTTCTCTTCCACATATTCCTTTCTTCTCCGATTCTGCGCAGAACCTCCTCATTCCTTATCAGTTCACCTAATTTTCAACATTCGTCTGCAGCACCACATCTCCAATGCTTCGATTCTCTTCTGTTCTGGTTTTCCAACAGTCCATACTATGCTGTGCTCCAAACGTACATTCTCGGAAATTTCTTCCTCAAATCAAGGCCTACGTTTGATACTAGTAGACTTCTCTTGGTCAGGTATGCTCTTTTTACCAGTGCTAGTCAGCTTTTAATCTCCTCCTTACTACGTCCGTCATTGGCTATTTTGCTCCCTAGGTAGCAGAATTCCTTGACTTCATCTACTTCGTGACCATCAGTCCTGATTTCAAGTTTCTCGCTGTTCTCATTTCTGCTACTTCCCATTACTTTCGTCCTTCTTCTATTTACTCTCAGTTCATATTCTTTATTCATTAGACTGTTCATTCCATGCAGCAAATGCTGTAATAATTCTTCACTTTCACACAGGATAGCAATGTCATCAGCGAATCGTATCATTGATATCCTTTCACGTTGAATTTTGATTCCACTCCTGAATCTTTCTTTTACTTCCATCATTGCTTCTTCGATGTACAGATTGAACAGTAGGGGCGAAAGACTACATCCTTGTCTTACATCCTTTTTAATCAGAGCACTTCGTTCTTGGTCGTTCACTCTTATTATTCCCTCTTGGCTCCTGTACATATTGTATGTTACCCGTCTCTCCCTATAGCTTACCCCTGTTTTCTCAGAATTTCTAACATCTTGCACCATTTTACATTGTCGAACGCTTTTTACAGTTCGATAAATTCTATGGACGTGTCTTGATTTTTCCTTGTCTTGCTTCCATTATCAACCATAACGTCGGACTTGATTCTCTGTTGCTTTTACGTTACCTAAACCCATACTGATCGTCATCTAACACGTCATCAATTTTCTTCTGTATATTATTCTTGTAAGCAACTTGGATTCATGAGCTGTTGAGCTGATTGTGCCATAATTCTCGCACTTGTCAGCTCTTGCAGTCTTCGGAATTGTGTGGATGATATTTTTTCGAAAGTCAGGTGGTATGTCACCGGACTCATACATTCTACAAATCAACGTGAATAGTCGTTTTGTTGCCACTGCCCCCAATGACTTTAGGAGTTCTAATTGAATGTTATCTATCCCTTCTGCCTTATTTGATCTTAAGTCCTCCAAAGCTCTCTTAAATTATGAGTCTAATACAGGATCCCCTATCTCTTCTAAATTGACTCCTGTTTCATCTTCTATCACATTAGACAAATCTTCCCTCTCGTAGGGCCTTCGATGTACTCTTCCCACCTATCCCCTCTCTTCTCTACATTTAACAGTGGGATTCCCGTTGCACTCTTAATGTTACCACTCTTGTTTTTAATTTCACCAAATCATTTCTTTTTCGATTTCTTCACATTTTTCATGCAGCCATTCCTTCTAAGCTTCCCTGCACTTCCTATTTATTTCATTCCTCAGCGACTTATATTTCTGAATTCCTGAATTTCTCTGAACATTTTTGTACTTTTTTTCTGTCATCGATCAACTGAAATATTTCTTCTGTTACACATGGTTTCTTCGCAGTTACCTTCTTTGTACCTAAGTTTTCCTTTCTAACTACTGCGATTGCCCTTTTTAGAGACGTCCATTTCTCTTCAACTGTACTGCCTGCAGAGCCATACTTCATAGCCATGTCTATAGCCTCATTGATCTTCAAGCGTATCTCGTCATTCCTTAGTACTTCCGTATCCCTCTTCTTTGCGTATTGATTTTTCCCGACTAATCTGTTGAACTTCAGCCTACTCTTCATCACTACTATACTATGATCTGAGTTCTATGTCTGCTCCTGGGTACGCCTTGCAATCCAATATCTGATTTCGGAATCTCTGCCTCACCATGATCTAATCTAACTGAAATCTCCCCGTATCACCCGGCCTTTTCCAAGTATACCTCCTCTTGTGATTCTTGAACAGAGTATTCTCTATTACTAGCTAAAATTTATTACATAACCCAATTAGTCTTTCTCATTTGTCATTCCTTGTCCCAAGCCCATATTCTCCTGTTACCTTTTCTTCTGCTCCTTCCCCTACAACTGTGTTCCAGTCTCCCATGACTATTAGATTTTTATCTCCATTTACGTACTGTATTACCCTTCCAATGTCCTCATATACTTTCTCTGTCTCTTCACTTCAGCTTCCGACGTCGGCATGTATACCTGAACTATCGTTGTCAATTCTGATAAGAACAACCCTATCATTGAACTGTTCACAGTAACATGCTCTCTGCCCTACCTTCCTATTCATAATGAAACCCACTCCTGTTATATCATTTTCTGTTGCTGTTGGTATTACCCTGTACCTGGTATGGATCCCAAACACTCGAGCAGTGCTCAAGAATAGGTCGCACGGGCATTCTATATGCGGGCTTCTTTACAGATGAACCACACTTTCCTAAAATTCTCCCATCAAACTGAAGTCGGCCATTCGCCTTCCTTGCCACATTCCTCACATGCGGGATTCATTTCATATCGCTTTGCAACGTTACGCCCAGACATTTAAACGATGTGACTATGTCGAGCAGGACACTAGTAATGCTATATCCGAATATAACGGGCTTGTTTTTCCTACACGTCCCCGTTAACTTAACATTTTACTACATTTAGAGCTAGCTGCCATTCATGAAACCAACTAGAAATTTTGTCTAAGTCATCTTGTGTGTCAGCCGGCCGGTGTGGCCGAGCGGTTATAGGCGCTTCAGCCTGGAACCGCGCGACCGCTACGGTCGCAGGTTCGAATCCCGCCTCGGGCATGGATGTGTGTGATGTCCTTAGGTTAGTTAGGTTTAAGTAGTTCTAAGTTCTAGGGGACTGATGACCTCAGATGTTAAGTCCCATAGTGCCCAGAGCCATTTGAACCATCTTGTGTCCTCCTGCAGTCACTCAAATTCGACATGTTACCTCACATCAGAGCATCGTCAGCAAGTAACAGCTGATTGCTGCCCACTCTGTTCGCCATATCATTTATGAATACAGAAAATAACAGCGGTCCTATCACACTTCCCTGGGGCCCTCCTGACGGATCCTCTTGTCTCTGACGAACTCTCGCCGTGGAGGACAACATACTCGGTTCTATTACTTGAGAAGACTTCGAGCCATTCACATATCTGGGAAGCTATTCCATATCCTTGTACTTTCGTTAACAGTCTGCAGGGGGAGGGGGGGGGGGGCGGGACCGTGTCAAATGCTTTCCGGAAATCTAGAAATATATAATCTGCCTGTTCCCCTTTATCCATGTTGTTTTGTGGTCTTCAGTCCAGAGACTGGTTTGATGCAGCTCTCCATGCTACTCTATCCTGTGCAAGCTTCTTCATCTCCCAGTACCTACTGCAACCTACATCCTTCTGATTCTGTTTAGTGTATTCATCTCTTGGTCTCCCTCTACGATTTTTACCCTCCACGCTGCCCTCCAGTACTACACTACTGGCCATTGAAATTGCTACACCACGAAGATGACGTGCTACAGACGCAAAATTTAACCGACGGGAAGAAGATGCTGTGATATGCAAATGATTAGCTTTTCAGAACATTCACACAAGGTTGGCGCCGGTGGCGACACCTACAACGTGCTGACATGAGGAAAGTTTCCAACCGATTTCTCATACACAAACAGCAGTTGACCGGCGTTGCCTGGTGAAACGTTGTTGTGATGCCTCGTGTAAGGAGGGGAAATGCGTACCATCACGTTTCCGACTTTGATAAAGGTCGGATTGTAGCCTATCACGATTGCGGTTTATCGTATCGCGACATTGCTGCTCGCGTTGGTCGAGATCCAATGACTGTTAGCAGAATATGGAATCGCTGGGTTCAGGAGGGTAATACGGAACGTCGTGGTGGATCCCAACGGCCTCGTAATACTAGCAGTCGAGATGACAGGCATCTTATCCCGTGGCTGTAACGGATCGTGCAGCCACGTCTCGATCCCTGAGTCAACTGATGGGGACGTTTGCAAGACAACAACCATCTCCTCGAACAGTTCGACGACATTTGCAGCAGCAGGGACTATCAGCTCGGAGACCATGGCTGCGGTCACCCTTGACGCTGCATCACAGATAGGAGCGCCTGCGATGGTGTACTCAACGACGAACCTGGGTGCACGAATGGCAATACATCATTTCTTCGGATGAATCCAGGTTCTGTTTACAGCATCATGATGGACGCATCCGTGTTTGGCGACATCGCGGTGAACGCACATTGGAAGCGTGTATTCGTCATCGCCATACTGGCGTATCACCCGGCGTGATGGTATGGGGTGCCATTGGTTACACGTCTCGGTCACCTCTTGTTCGCATTGACGGCACTTTGAACAGTGGACGTTACATTTCACATGTGTTACGACCCGTGGCTCTACGCTTCATTCGATCCCTGCGAAACACTACATTTCAGCAGGATAATGCACGACTGCATGTTGCAGGTACTGTGGTTCAAATGACTCTGAGCACTATGGGACTTAACATCTGAGGTCATCAGTCCCCTAGAACTTAGAACTACTTAAACCTAACTAACCTAAGGGCATCACACACAGCCATGCCCGAGGCAGGATTCGAACCTGCGACCGTAGCAGCAGCGCGATTCCGGACAGACGCGCCTAGAACGGCTCTGCCGCAACGGCCGGCACAGGTCCTGTACGGGCCTTCCTGAATACAAAAAATGTTCCACTGCTGCCCTGGCCAGCACATTCTCCAGATGTCTCACGAACTGAAAACGTCTGGTCAATGGCGGCCGAGCAACTGGCTCGTCACAATACGCCAGTCACTACTCTTGATGAACTATGGTATCGTGTTGAAGCTGCATGGGCAGCTGTACCTGTACACGCCATCCGAGCTCTGTTTGACTCAATGCCCAGGCGTATCAAGGCCGTTATTACGGCCAGAGGTGGTTGTTCTGGGTACTGATTTTTCAGGATCTATGCACTCAAATTGCGTGAAATGTAATCACCTGATAGTTCTAGTATAATATATTTGTCCAATGAATACCCGTTTATCATCTGCATTTCTTCTTAGTGTAGCAATTTTAATGTCCAGTAGTGTGACAGCGGTCTTATTACACTTCCCTGAGGCCCTCTTGACGATCCTCTTGTATTGTATCTGATGCACTCTCGTCTTAGAGGACAACATACTCAGTTCTATTACTTGAGAAGACTTGGAGCGTCTCACATATCTGGTAAGCTATTCCATATGCTTGTACTTTCGTTAACAGTCTGCAGTGGGGCACCTTGTCAAATGCTTTCCGGAAATCTAGAAATATGGAATCTCCCTCTTGCCCTTCATCCATAGTTCGCAGTATATCACGTCAGAAAATAGCAAGCTGAGTTTCCCATGAGTGATGCTTTCTAAAACCATGCTGATTCATGGACATAAGCTTCTCGGTCTCGGGAAAATTTGTTGTATTCGAACTGAGAAATTGTTCAAGGAATCTGCAGAAAACCGAAGTTAGGGATATTGGTTTGTACACTCCTGGAAATTGAAATAAGAACACCGTGAATTAATTGTCCCAGGAAGGGGAAACTTTATTGACACATTCCTAGGGTCAGATACATCACATGATCACACTGACAGAACCACAGGCACATAGACACAGGCAACAGAGCATGCACAATGTCGGCACTAGTACAGTGTATATCCACCTTTCGCAGCAATGCAGGCTGCTATTCTCCCATGGAGACGATCGTAGAGATGCTGGATGTAGTCCTGTGGAACGGCTTGCCATGCTATTTCCACCTGGCGCCTCAGTTGGACCAGCGTTCGTGCTGGACGTGCAGACCGCGTGAGACGACGCTTCATCCAGTCCCAAACATGCTCAATGGGGGACAGATCCGGAGATCTTGCTGGCCAGGGTAGTTGACTTACACCTTCTAGAGCACGTTGGGTGGCACGGGATACATGCGGACGTGCATTGTCCTGTTGGAACAGCAAGTTCCCTTGCCGGTCTAGGAATGGTAGAACGATGGGTTCGATGACGGTTTGGATGTACCGTGCACTATTCAGTGTCCCCTCGACGATCACCAGTGGTGTACGGCCAGTGTAGGAGATCGCTCCCCACACCATGATGCCGGGTGTTGGCCCTGTGTGCCTCGGTCGTATGCAGTCCTGATTGTGGCGCTCACCTGCACGGCGCCAAACACGCATACGACCATCATTGGCACCAAGGCAGAAGCGACTCTCATCGCTGAAGACGACACGTCTCCATTCGTCCCTCCATTCACGCCTGTCGCGACACCACTGGAGGCGGGCTGCACGATGTTGGGGCGTGAGCGGAAGACGGCCTAACGGTGTGCGGGACCGTAGCCCAGCTTCATGGAGACGGTTGCGAATGGTCCTCGCCGATACCCCAGGAGCAACAGTGTCCCTAATTTGCTGGGAAGTGGCGGTGCGGTCCCCTACGGCACTGCGTAGGATCCTACAGTCTTGGCGTGCATCCGTGCGTCGCTGCGGTCCGGTCCCAGGTCGACGGGCACGTGCACCTTCCGCCGACCACTGGCGACAACATCGATGTACTGTGGAGACCTCACGCCCCACGTGTTGAGCAATTCGGCAGTACGTCCACCCGGCCTCCCGCATGCCCACTATACGCCCTCGCTCAAAGTCCGTCAACTGCACATACGGTTCACGTCCACGCTGTCGCGGCATGCTACCAGTGTTAAAGACTGCGATGGAGCTCCGTATGCCACGGCAAACTGGCTGACACTGACGGCGGCGGTGCACAAATGCTGCGCAGCTAGCGCCATTCGACGGCCAACACCGCGGTTCCTGGTGTGTCCGCTGTGCCGCGCGTGTGATCATTGCTTGTACAGCCCTCTCGCAGTGTCCGGAGCAAGTATGGTGGGTCTGACACACCGGTGTCAATGTGTTCTTTTTTCCATTTCCAGGAGTGTAATTTTTCGGGTCAGTAATTTTATACTTCTTATATACAGCAGTCACCTGTGCTTTTTTCCAGTCGCTCGGGACTTGGCGCAGGGCGAGAGATTCGAAATAAATGCAGGCTAGGTAAGGGGCCACTGCCGTAGGGTACTGTTTGTAAAACTCAATTGGGATTCCATCTGAAATCTAATGACTTATTTGCTTTCAAATCTTTCAGTTGTTTCTCTACGCCAGGGACCTTATTAGTATGTCGTCCGTAATGGAGTCTGTCCGCCGTTCTAATGACGGTATATTTGTACGATTCTCCTGCGTGAACGATTTCTTGAAGGCGAATTTTAAAACTTCGGTTTTCGTTTTGCTATCTTCAACTGCCACACAAGACTGGTGAAAAAGGGACAGAATGAAAGCCTTAGACCGCCTTGGTGATTTCACATAGGACCAGAATTTTATCGGGTTCTCTGCCAGATCTTTTACTAATGTAAGATGGTGGTACTTGTATGCTTCGCGCATAGATTTTTTCACAGACGCACGGATCTCTGCTAGCCTTTGCTTGTCGTCATTTCTGCTTTCTCTTTTCAACCGAATTTCGTTATTAAACCATGGTGGGTCTTTTCCATCCTAGGCACATAACTCTCCAGACTACGGTTTACAATCTGCTTAAACTTTGCCCATAATTCCTCTACGTCCATCTTATTGGAACTAAGAAGTGATGTCAATTCACTGTCTAAGTGAGACGCTAACAACTGCTTATCTGCACTTTCTAGCAGAAACCCTCTCCTAACCTTCTTGACTGGTTTATTAACTTCCGTAAACATAGTTGCTATAATGACATCATTATCGTTATCCCCGTTTCTATACTGACATTGTCGATAAGGTCCGGCCTATTTGTATCTAAAAGGTCTAAGATATTTCCATTGTGTACAGCCTGCCGAACTAGCTGTTCAAGACAGTATTCAGAAATCTTGTTCGAAAGTGCTTCGCTCGACGGTCTGTCTGTACCTCCCCGCAATGAATCCATAGACATCCCAGTCCTATACTCGGTAGGTTAAAGTCGTCTCCAACTAGTATTGCATTATCTGGGTACTTATGCGCTGCTGGCCGTAGACTTTCTTTCAATGACTCTAGAACCGTCACAACGGAATCGGGTGGCTGGTAGAAACATCCAAAAATTAACTTGGTTTCACCTAAACCTGCTGTGGTAACTTAACACCGACCTCATTTAAGACAATATTTTTGTCAACTGCAATGAGCACTCTCACTCCTATGGCCTCTAATCTGTCTTTATGACATGCGATCCACGTTTCGCTACGCATCTCAGAGCTATCCACTTCGGGTTTCAGCCAGCTCTCGACGGCAAGAATAATTTGAACGCGAGAACTTTCCTCGAGGGCAGTAAATTCGGGAACTTTGTTACCAATACTTCGACAGTTTACTGATAAAATTTTGATAGTCGATGTATCTTTACTCTGAAAGCGGTGTGACTTCCTTTGCTGCGCATCGTCTGGCGAGTGTTCATCAGAGTACCTCAAACTACCGCCTAGCCTAAAAAACGCTCATTTACACTCCACAAGTACTCTGCTACCGAGTAGCTACTTCCTTTGTGTAGTGCACACCTGATCTACCAAGGGGAGTTCTACAAATCCCCAACCGATAACACAGGTGTAGAAATCTGCAGCCAAGACCGTCACAGAGTCGACGAAACCTTTGGCTGAGACCTTCCACTTCGCTCCAAACCAAAGGACCCCGATCAACTTTAGGAACAATGCTGCAAATTGTGAGATCTGCTTGCATCACACGGGCGAAGGCTGCAGCCTTCACCACCTCCGCCAGCCGCCTATATGAACTGAGGATGGCCTCAGAACCCATACAACAGACGTCGTTGCTGCTGACGTGAGCCATAACTTGCAGACGACTGCAACCTCCACGCTCGATAGCCGCAGATAGGGCTGCCTCCATAACTCGGATGAGCCCCCCCCTCCCCCCCTTCCAGCAGATATACCGACTGCACATTGGCTTTCTTTCCAACCCCGAATGCTCTCTCTCTAAGGGACTCCATAACGCGCGTGATGTTAGAGCTCCAGGTAACTACACTACTGGCCATTAAAATTGCTACACCAAGAAGAAATGCAGATGATAAATGGGTATTCATTGGACAAATATATTATACTAGAACTGACATGTGATTACATTTTCACGCAATTTGGGTGCATAGATCCTGACAAATCAATACCCAGAACAACCACCTATGGCCATAATAACGGCCATGATACGCCTGGGCATTGAGTCAAACAGAGCTGCCCATGCAGCTTCAACACGATACCACTGTAGTGACTGGCGTAATGCGACGAGCCAGTTGCTCGGCCACCATTGACCAGACGTTTTCAGTTGGTGAGAGATCTGGAGAATGTGCTGGTCAGGTCAGCAGTCGAACATTTTCTGTATTTTTCTGCATTTTTCGTCGCGGCGAGATCTATTTACGAAATTTCAGTCACCAACTTTCTCTTCCGAATGCGAAAATATTTTGTTGAGCCCAACCTACATAGGTAGGAATGATCATCAAAATAAAATAAGAGAAATCAGAGCTCGAACAGAAAGGTTTAGGTGTTCGTTTATCCCGCGCGCTGTTCGGGAGTGGAATGATAGAGAGATGGTATGATTGTGGTTCGACGAACCATCTGCCAAGCACTTAAATGTGAATTGCAGAGTAGTCATGTAGATGTAGATGTAGATCCAGAAAGCCCCGTACAGGACCTGCAACATGCGGTCGTGAATTATCCGGCTGAAATGTAGGGTTTCGCAGGGATCGAATGAAGGGTAGAGCCACGGGTTGTAACACATCCGAAATGTAACGTCCGCTGTTCGAAGTGCCGTCAATGCGAACAAGAGGTGACCGAGACGTGTAACCAATGGCACCCCATACCATCACGCCGGGTAATACGCCAGTATGGCCATGACGAATACACGCTTCCAATGTGCGTTCACCGCAATGTCGCCAAACACGGATGCGACCATCATGATGCTGTAAACAGAACCTGGATTCATCCGAAAAAATGACGTTTTGCGATTCGTGCACCCAGGTTCGTCGTTGAGTCTGTGTGTGATGCAGCGTCAAGGGTAACCGCAACCACGGTCTCCGAGCTCATACTCCGTGCCGCTGCAAACGTCGTCGAACTGTTCGTGCAGATGGTTGTTGTCTTGCAAACGTCCCCATCAGTTGACTCAAGGATCGAGACGTGGCTGCACGATCCGTTACAGCCACGGGATAAGATGCCTGTCATCTCGACTGCTAGTGATACGAGGCCGTTGGGATCCAGCACGGCGTTCCGTATTACCTTCCTCAATCCACCGAATCCATATTCTGCTAACAGTCATTGGATCTCGACCAACGCTTGCAGCAGCGTCGCGATACCCTAAGCCGCAATCGCGATAGGCTACAATCCGACCTTTATCAAAGTCAGAAACGTGATGGTACGCATTTCTCCTCCTTACACGAGGCATCACAACAACGTTTCACCAGGCAACGCCGGTCAACTGCTGTTTGTGTATGAGAAATCGGTTGGAAACTTTCCTCATGTCAGCACGTTGTAGGTGTCGCCACCGGCGCCAACCTTGTGTGAATGCTCTGAAAAGCTAATCATTTGCAAAACACAGCATCGTCTTCCTGTCGGTTAAATTTCGCGTCTGTAGCACGTCATCTCCGTGGTGTAGCAATTTTAATGGCCAGTAGTGTATTTTCTGTTGCCTCCTCCCAGGTAGCTAATAGGTTGAGGGTCCATAGGTGATTGTGGGTTCTTGGCGTAAGATGTGGCCTGTTTTCTCGGGGGTGGCCCATATGAACCAGGTGGAAACTGATTAATCCGTGAGGGTAGAGCTATCGTGCTGTTGGGAAACAACATTGCTCATCATAGGAGTACACTGGGCCGCAGCAAGTGAGCCATCTATAATGTGAAGCATCCCAAGTCCACGGTCAAACTTCCAGCCCCAAACTGCGACAAATAAGCGTCCACTGCGAGGGGTATCGAGGATATATATGGGGTCGAAATGGACGCCATGCAACCTGTTTTTCTAGGACTGAATTATCATTTGCTGTAGGAAATATAGATTCGTCGGAAAATATTAGAACCCGCCAGTCATAATAGGTACTTTCCTCAGTAAACGGTAATCAGTAGAGTCAATGATGGTCATGGAAATTCCCCTTGACAGTTGCAAATTTGCTTTGAAGTCCAGCCTCTCAAAGCTAGCGTCAAATCGTGTCAACCCACTTGCGAATTGTAATAGTATGTTTCAAATGCACCATGTTATTCACACACTGCCATAAAATTCTCCATTTAATCCGTAGTACAAAGTGCTCCCACTAACATCACATCGTGACACAGCCTGCGGCGTCGACAAATACGTTTCCACAGCAAGATAAATAAAATAATAATGAATACAGTTGACAAGAAGATACAGCCTACAATGGCTCCAAATGCCATAACGTCTAATGTGCTAAATTACTCCAGAATGATATTCCCGTTCAGGTGATGTGAGTGTGCAAGGAAGTTGAGCAGTTTAGTCTCTCTAGATGTATCCATACAGGGTTAAGGTCACCAACCCTTATTTTTTGAAAAAAATTTAGGTCAACAGTTTGAGCGGTTCACGACCTTAGATTGGAGAAACGACACAGTGATTTGAGTAATTACTTACCAACCAAAACGTAGTGGGTGGAAATCTCAATCCTTACAAATTTTAATTTTTCATGTGAATAATTAAAAGTATTTAATTAATCTGAAATTAGCATTACCTGCGCAATAGCTGCAGGATTATACACTGAAACGCCAAAGAAACTGGTATAGGAATGCGTATTCAAATACAGAGATATGTAAACAGGCGGAATACGGCGCTGCGGTCGGCAACGCCTACATAAGACAGCAAGTGTCTAGCGTAGCTGTTAGATCGGTTACTGCTTTTACAGTGGCAGGTTATGAAGTGTGTTTGAACATGGTGTTATAGTCGGCGCACGAGCGATGGGACACAGCATATCCGAGGTAGCGATGAAGTGGGGATTTTCCCGTACAACCACTTCACGAGTGTACCGTGAATAGCAGGAATCCGGTAAAACATCAAATCTCCGACATTGCTGCGGACGGAAAAGATCCTGCAAAGAATGGGACCAAAGACGACTGAAGAGGACAGTTCAACGTCACGGAAGTATAACCCTTCCCCAAATTGCTGTAGATTTCAATGTTGTGCCATCGACAAGTGTCAGCGTGCAAACCATTCAACGAAACAACATCGATATGGGCTTTCGGAGCCGATGGCCCACTCGTGTACCCTTTATGACTGCGTGACACAAAGCTTTACGCCTCGCCTGGGCCCGTCAACATTGACATCGGACTGTTGATGATTGGAAACATGTTGCCTGGCACCATGAGTTTCATTTCAAATTATATCGAGCGGATGGACGAGTACGGGTATGGAGACAGACAACCTCATGAATCCATGGACCCTGCATGTCAGCATGGGACTGTTCAAGCTGGTGGAGGTTCTGTAATGGTGTGGGGCGTGTGCAGTTGGAGTCACATGGGACCCCTGATACGTTTAGATACGACTCTGACTGGTGACACGTATGTAAGCATCCTGTCTGATCACCTGCATCCATTCATGTCCATTGTGCTTTCCGACGCCCAGAATTCTACAGAATGGCTCCAGGAACACGCTTCTGAGTTTAAACACTTCCGCTGGCCACCAACCTCCCCAGATATGAACATTATTGAGCATATCTGAGATGCTTTGCGACGTGCTGTTCAGAAGAGATCTCCACTCTCTCGTACTCTTGCGGACCTAGGGACAGCCCTGCAGGATTCATGGTGTCAGTTCCCTCCAGCGCTACTTCAGACATTAGTCGAGTCCATGACACGTGTTGCGGCACTTCTGCGTGCTCGCGGAGGCCCTACACGATATTAGGCAGGTGTAACAGTTTATTTGACTTTTCAGTTTATATTAATAGGTAAGAATAATACAATATACAGTTGTAGACAATCATAATGCATATTATTTGACATGATAATGCCAGGCATCTCGTGCCATAACTAATCACGTATATACTCATAGGTATATACATATAGGTATACATAGGTATATACAGGGTGTTACAAAAAGGTACGGCCAAATTTTCAGGAAACATTCCTCACACACAAAGAAAGAAAATATGTTATGTGGACATGCTTTTATATGTATATACCTATATATACCTATGTATACCTACCTATACAGGGTGTTACAAAAAGGTACGACCAAACTTTCAGGAAACGTTCCTCACACACACAGAAAGAAAATATGTTGTGTGGACATGTGTCCGGAAACGCTTACTTTCCATGTTAGAGCTCATTTTATTACTTCTCTTCGAATCACATTAATCATGGAATGGAAACACACAGCAACAGAACGTACCAGCGTGACTTTAAACACTTTGTTACAGGAAATGTTCAAAATATCCTCCGTTAGCGAGGATACATGCATCCACCCTCCGTCGCATGGAATCCCTGATGCGCTGATGCAGCCCTGGAGAATGGCGTATTCTATCACAGCCGTCCACAATAGGAGCACGAAGAGTCTCTACATTTGGTACCAGGGTTGCGTAGACAAGAGCTTTCAAATGCCCCCATAAATGAAAGTCAAGAGGGTTGAGGTCAGGAGAGCGTGGAGGCCATGGACTTGGTCCGCCCCTACCGATCCATCGGTCATCGAATCTGTTGTTGAGAAGCGTACGAACACTTCGACTGAAATGTGCAGGAGCTCAGGAGTGCATGAACCACATGTTGTGTCGTACTTGTAAAGGCACATGTTCTAGCAGCACAGGTAGAGTATCCCGTATGAAATCATGATAACGTCCTCCATTGAGCGTAGGTGGAAGAACGAAACTAAAATGAGCTCTAACATGGAAATTAAGCGTTTCCGGACACATGTCCACATAACATCTTTTCTTTATTTGTGTGTGTGAGGAATGTTTCCTGAAAGTTTGGCCGTACCTTTTTGTAACACCCTGTATAGGTAGGTATACATAGGTATATACATATAAAAGCACTCCGTCTTCAGGCCACGAGTGGCCTACCGGGACCACCCGACCGCCGTGTCATCCTCAGTGGAGGATGCGGATAGGAGGGGCGTGTGGTCAGCACACCGCTCTCCCAGTCGTTATGATGGTATTCTTGACCGAAGCCGCTACTATTCAGTCGAGCAGCTGTCAATTGGCATCACGAGTCGGAGTGCACCCCGAAAAATGGCAACAGCGCATGGCGGCCTGGATGGTCACCCATCCAAATGCCGACCACGCCCGACAGCGCTTAACTTCGGTGATCCCGCGGGAACCGGTGTATCCACTGCGGCAAGGCCGTTGACCGGGTGTATACATATAAATGAGAATAATACAACGTGCAGTTGTAGACAGTCATAATGCACATTATTTGGCATGATAATCCCAGGCAGTCTCGTGCCATAACTAATCGCGTATATACACATTTTCTTGAATACAATCGACAGATGCAGAAGTAACCTCAGGTGTGCCCCAGGGAAGCGTATTTGTGCCCTGCTGTTCATGTTGTAGGTTAGTGACCTCGCAGACAATATTAATAGCACAATATTTCACAGCCTGACGCCGAGGATAAAAGGGGTTACACTTATCCATGCCTGCATACAGAGAAAGACTTTCCAGAAGGCCACAGATAGTCACGAATAGCTAAAGTTTAATTTAACTGTCTGCTTCTCTTTGGAAGGGGGATCGCATTTAAAGACTGACTGACAGCTAAGGGACATGGCCGAGCTCTGAGAGCCTGAGGCACTTGAGGAAAGGCTCACGGGTATTCCCGTTACAGATAGGTTTGTTTTTGGAATTCTCAGCGGTTTTGAAAAGAAAATCTGGCCCGTAAAGTGCTATGGAACCAGCAGCCAGTGGTGGGTTCAAATGGTTCAAATGGCTCTGAGCACCATGGGACTTATCTTCTTTGGTCATCAGTCCCCTAGAACTTAGAACTACTTAAACCTAACTAACCTAAGGACATCACACACATCCTGCTCGAGGCAGGATTCGAACCTGCGACCGTAGAGGTCGCGCGGTTCCAGACTGTAGCGCCTAGAACCGCTCGGCCGGTGTTGGAAAGTGTTACAACAGACTCCAGCATTACAATGTGGGAGTTACCATGTTTCGTGTCAGCCGCCACCTAGAGACTTTTCGAAGCAAAAATGGAAATTTTGGGATCCTGCATGAAGACTGATATCGATGATTACCTAGTCGACTGCTCGTTGGGTGAGTTTATAAACTGAGTCCACAGATGACAAAGATGATACAACGGAATAGTCAGCACCCTGAAGGACAGAGTGGGGGAAAATGAACAAAAATGCCTAGCAGGGCCAGGCTCGAGAGGAATGAGTATCAGGGCATGAAATCTGGCAGTCAGATGGAGCAGTCAGTAAGTTGGAGGAGTTAGGTGAACCAAAAATTTGGAGGATTCGGAAGTCTTTCAGTGATCAGAGATCACATGGTGGAACTCTGATTCAGAGATGATTGTAAGCTTATTCTGAGGTGACTGAAGACTAACATGGGAGAGGCTGCCAGGAGATTCGTATACGTCATGCTAAGTGATTTGCATACTGTTTCTCGTTAAGCGATTTGATTTTGTCCTCTGGAGTTATGTCTGCCTATTGTTGACTCACTTATAATTCTTTGGGTCGGATTCCTATGTTCACTGCAGTGATTTTTATCACTTTGTGACATTCTTGCCGTATCATGAATCACTACCACTCCACTGGTGCTCTACATTTGTTAACGGAATTGCACGTTTCCGTTAGATGCCGATAGAGGTCGCTCAGGATCGGGCGGACCCAATGGTGCGCGCCCACTGAGCCACCCCTCCAGCAGCTCCTTACCACGAGCGCCCTCTGCCGCGGCGATATAGGACGGCTGGCGGCAACGGCTGAGCCCACTTCCGCTAGGATTCACTTCGCTATGGGCTGCTACACAGACGCCGCCCAGACGCGGCTCCAACACCATTTTCACAGTTTAATACAGAGAGACTCCTCCTTGTTGTCACTGATGAGCTGGACCGTGTTTCTTGCTGCATTATTTGTAATGAGTCGTCGTTTGCTTGGAAAAATACAAGTTAAGTCAACCTTCTGTTTATTGTGATATATTGTTCGCTAATAATTTCTGCACATGTCCAGCTTTCCTATGACGACAGTTGCTGCACCACTCTATAGCCCACCTCCCCTTATCACTGTATAAGAAGTCGTGGAGGAACTGGTACAAATATGGAATACCATTTGGTTTTTGGTTCATAAATTTTTCAGTTTTTCATCTTAAACAAATAAAATATCGGTATCACATACTTTTGGATGTATTTTCATGCTTCTCGTATTTTCGAAAACATACTGCGTTAGGAGTAATTCTAAAACAGGCTTAACACAAAGCTTGACGTTTTTGGCTCTTCAAATTATTGGATACAAATTTGGAATATTCAGTTCGTTTGAAGTTTGTTAAAGTTAAAAAAGTAATGGAAAAACCAATAATTCATTGCCAAACAAAACACTATAAAACATAATAACTCAAAATGTATCATATTCAGTTATTAAATTCGGTGCTATAAGTAATTTCACTTGCAGAAATCACACACTTATATCGTCCTTTATCGTAACAGTCACATTGCGCAAATTAAACACATTATCTACTCTTCCCGTACCTCGTCATGCGAACATTTAACTGATCAAAAGAAGACAATTGGAGTCTTCATTAGTGGGTGCACTGTTGTCCGGAAGGCTACCAAGGGTGGACGGATCATCTCTCACACTAAAAACATCATCAACGAATTATATTGACTTGGCAGAAAATCCTAAGAAATTTTGCTCTTATGTCAAAGCGGTAGGTGGATCTAAACAAAATGCCCAGACACTCTGTGACCAAAATGGTACTGAAACAGAGGATGACAGACTACAGACCGAAATACTAAATGTCTTTTTCCAAAGCTGTTTCACAGAGGAAGACTGCACTCTAGTTCCTTCTCTAGATTGACGCACCGATGACAAAATGGCAGAAATCCAAATAGATGACAGAAGGATAGAAAAACAATTAAAATCGCTCAAAAGAGGAAAGGCCGCCGGAGCTGATGGGATAACAGTTCGATTTTACACAGACTACGCGAAGGAACTTGCCCCCCTTCTTGCAGCGGTGTACCGTAGGTCTCTAGAAGAGCGAAGCGTTCCAAAAGATTGGAAAAGGGCACAGGCCATCCCCGTTTTCAAGAAGGGACGTCGAACAGATGTGCAAAACTATAGACCTATGTCTCTATAACGTCGATCAGTTGTAGAATTTTGGAACGCGTATTACGTTCGAGTATATTGACTTTTCTGGAGACTAGAAATCTACTCTGTAGGAATCAGCATGGGTTTCAAAAAAGACGATCGTGTGAAACCCAGATCGCGCTATTCGTCCACAATACTCAGAGGGCCATAGACACGGGTTCGCAGGTAGATGCCGTGTTTCTTGACTTCCACAAGGCGTTCGATACAGTTCCCCACAGTCGTTTAATGAATAAAGTAAGAGCATATGGACTATCATACCAATTGTGTGATTGGATTGAAGAGTTCCTAAATAATAGAACGCAGCATGTCATCCTCAATGGAGAGAAATCTTCCGAAGTGAGAGTGATTTCAGGTGTGCTGCAGGGGAGCATCGTAGGACCGTTGCTATTCACAATATATATAAATGACCTTGTGGATAACATCGGAAGTTCACTGAGGCTTTTTGGGGATGACGCTGTAGTAATTCGAGAGCTTGTAACAATGGAAAATTGTACTGAAATGCAGGAGGATCTGCAACGAATTGACGCATGGTACAGGGAATGGCAACAAAATCTCAATGTAGACAAGTGTAATGTGCTGCGAATACATCGAAAGAAAGATCCTCTATTATTTAGCTACAGTATAGCAGGTCAGCAACTGGAAGCAGTTATTTCTACAAATTATCTGGGAGTAGGCATTAGGAGTGATTTAAAATGGAATGACCATATAAAATTAATCGCCAGTAAAGCAGATGCCAGACTGAGATTCATTGGAAGAACCCTAAGGAAATGCAGTCCGAAAACAAAGGAAGTAGGTTACAGTACACTTGTTCGCCCATTGCTTGAATATAGCTCACTGGTGTAGAATCCGTAGCAGATAGGGTTGATAGAAGAAATAGAGAAGATCCAACGGAGAGCAGCGCGCTTTGTTACAGGATCATTTAGTAGTCGCGAAAGCGTTACGGAGATGATAGATAAACTCCAGTGGTAGGCTCTGCAAGAGAGACGCTCAGTAGCTCGGTACGGGCTTTTGTTGAAGTTTCGAGAACATACCTTCACCGAAGGGTCAAGCAGTATATTGCTCCCTCCTACGTATACCTCGCGAAGAGACCATGAAGATAAAATCAGAGAGAGAGAGTAGAGCCCACACAGAGACATACCGACAATCTTTCTTTCCATGAACAATACGAGACTGGAGTAGAAGCGAGAACCGATAGAGGTACCCAAGGAACCCTCCGCAACACACCGTCAGGTGGCTTGTGGTGTATGGATGTAGATGTAGATAGATCCTCAGAATTGTTGGTCCCTAAGCTTTGGTGGCCTCTGCTTCTTTGTCTCCAGTTTATTTATTGCTGTCGTGGATACTTCAAGAGATGTCTTGTATGGAGACGAGGTTAGGACTGCTGAAGAACCTGCTTTTCTTCTAATGATACCTGGCCTCCTCTTTGTTTATCGAACTGGTGAGATTTGCCAAGGTGTATTTTCAAATGTGGCGCAAGGCGTTCCTGCTTCGACTTCGACATTAGCCTTTCCATTTTTAGAAGCCACAACTCCTGCAAATTGTTCACTGACTGGATCGTTGGATAAATCCTCAATTATTCCATCATTGCTGGCAATAAAATCTGCAATTATGAAATGGGTATATTCCTGTCCCCCTAAACCCATTTACTGCTGTCGCCTCCGTCTATCACTTGAGATAGGCCTTCCCAAAAGTTCGGCGTTGTCCGTGTTTGTTACTAGACGTGCATTTTCCCTCATCTATACGCGTACCTACTCAGAGTAATAGCCTTTCAAAGGACTCATGAAAGTTCTGTCCAGCAGCTGCATCTTGTGGCAGTCATGAAGAGGCAGACACAACATGCTGAAATGGTTTTTGCGTGCAAGATTTATAACTTCCAGATTTCTGGAGTGGCTATAATGCCTATCCAGAATCAGGAGCTCCGGAGGTTCTGCTGTTGGCTTCACGTTTCTCACAAAATGTTCAGAAAATGTTGAGACCAATCCAGTGAAGAGCTGGCTTTGAATCCATCCAGAAGGATGGCAGGCAAGGTAGACCCAGAAAGGGCATCTCTCACTAGCTGGCGGCTGCAGTTCTTACAAGAGAATATCATCATTGCCGGGACTAAATTTCCTGTACCACTCGATCGGGTAACAACGGTCACGAGTGCTCCTTGCTCTGCAGAAGAGATGGCTGCTAATTATAGGTTTTCCTTCCTTTCAACGACGTGGGGAACTTTGCCGGGCACAATGCTTTGACCAGTTTCGTTGACATTGTGCGTACAGTCCGGTAGAAAGCTATTTTTCTCCATTCCCAAACTTTCTCTCATGGAACCTAGAGATCTAGTAAATGAGATTTGCCGTGGTTTTCGTATCGAAATACCCTTTTAGCGCCGATTCAAGAAAATGCGTAACCACCCTCTTCCAGCATGTTCATCCAGAAATCGATTCTGGATGTTATTGGCTTTGGCAAACTGAAATGCCACCTGTACAGATCCTTTCGGGTAAGACAAAAAAACTTGTCATCCTATACTCAGTCAGCCGTTGTTCTTGTTTGGGTGTTCTGGATTGGGAGATAAAATTCTTTTACACCCATGTTTGGTCTTTGTGGCTAAATCAGCTGGTAGCTGTGATTTTACTAGCCTAAACAATGTGGCGCTGGGAACTCGGAAAGTTTTTGTTTTTTTCAGGAAGCCCATCTGCTTTTTTCTAACATTTTTAACAGCTGTTTGTATAGTAGACTCATGCTACCGCTTTCGTGCTCATGAAATCATCTTTGAAGCAATGCATATAAATAAAACAAATTATGAAAGTACGATATAAATGTGGAATACTAGGGTACAAATATGACACACCCATCTTAAAATTGAGAAACGTAAATGAAATCTAAAATTAAATTTAAATAGGCAACAAACACGGCAGTCTACAGCTTAATGTATTAGCTAAACATCTGTTTAGAAAATATCTTAATAATTTGTGTATTATGACAAGAATGAAACTGACAACCAGTAACCTGCAACAATTATTCCTCCTAGTGAATTCATCAGAATAACTTCACCTACTCGCAGTGGCTGCCAGCCCCGGATCTGCGACATTTACGAACCGGGGCAAAAACTTGATAGTGGCAGCCCCCATTCCTTCGAGCGTTTGAGATAGGACGTCAAAATTTTTAAAAAATTTTAAAAATCTATTTTTGAAAAATATGTTCATTTTGTAGAGCACATATTTCTGAAGACTTTGATATGTAAAACATATATGTTCGAGGAAATGTAAGACATGTTATTTGGTCTTAGTGTGCCACGTCCGCAGCGCGTGGTCCAGTGGCTAGCGTTGCTGCCTCTGGATCACGCGGTCCCGGGTTCGATTCCCGTCCGGGTTGGGGATTTTCTCTGCCCGAAGACTGGGTGTTTGTGTTGTCCTCATCATTTCATCATCATCATCACCATTCGTGACAGTGGCTAGACTGGATTGTGTCAAAATTGGACTGTGTCAAAACTGGGACTTTGTACGGTCGCTGATGAACGCTCAGTTGAGTGCGCTACAAACCAATCATCATCATCATTAAGTGTGCGAAAGCGCAGTGCCACGCCTCTTCACACAGCGTCCTCTATCGTACGTCACTGTATTTAGCTCTGTGGAATTCAAACGCGTATATTTTGTAATGGAAGCCCTCAAACCTATATTCAGGGCAGTTATTCTGTGGTAACTCTCCTGCTACCAGATGGCCTGTTTGACATCCAACCGCTCCCCGTAAAAAACTCGCAATTAATAGTGTGTAGGATTGTTTGTGAACACGAGAATAAGAACTCTTCAGAAAATTTGCACTGTTTGTTGCCTATTAGTTAATAACTTTCTCTCTTGTGTAACATAAACTTAAATACAGGAAACATAAAACCAGTAAAGACTAAATACAAGCAACACAATATACATTTCTTCAATCTTTGGCTCCCAATATTTTTTTTCTCCCCTATTATAGCTACAGCTTTACACGGCGTGCTTTCCTTTCTGAGAAAAAATCTATTACCTCATCAAAGTTCGTCAAAGGTTTGCTACATGACAAATCAAAAGTCGTTATCTAATACTGAAACAGCTTTTAATACGAATAGTACCCAAGACTGGTGTGGTTTCTCGATTTGATTGCTTCTATTTTGTCACTGTTAGTTAGATAAAACGGAATAGGCCTTTCTAATATTGCAGCAATTTCCTCCTAGTGAATTCATCAGAATAACTTGTAACACATAGGCCGGCCGGGGTGGCCAAGCGGTTAAAGGCGCTACAGTCTGGAACCGCGCGGCCGCTACGGTCGCAGGTGCGAATCCTGCCTCGGGCATGGATGTGTGTGATGTCCTTAGGTTAGTTAGGTTTAAGTAGTTCTAAGTTCTAGGGGACTGATGACCTTAGAAGTTAAGTCCCATAGTGCTCAGAGCCATTTTTTGTAACACATGCCGAGACTGTTTGGGCACAAATGGTCATTTTTATGTATCTAATTTACATAAATAACACGGCAGAATATAATTAACTAAATACCAATGTCAAATGCGTATTACGCCTACTACAGTCTAAAAGTTTTATGGTAGGAAATAGCTTCACATTTCATTCATACGCTCCAGTTTCTCAAGCATGAGATAGAAAAGTAGCAGTACGAAATTTTTATATAAATCTGGAATCGTCATATTCTTGCATCCAATTTGTGTGATGACCCCGTTTCTTCTCCTACTTCGTTCTAACAAACAATCTTGTCATCACTAACTCTGTAACTGCTCCTTCCATTGTCAAAACTTATTCTCCGGTTAACTTCTCTAACGCTGCCAGAATCACCAGTTTAGTTATTCCGCGTTTACATCTACATCTACATTTATACTCCGCAAGCCACCCAACGGTGTGTGGCGGAGGGCACTTTACGTGCCACTGTCATTACCTCCCTTTCCTGTTCCAGTCGCGTATGGTTCGCGGGAAGAACGACTGCCGGAAAGCCTCCGTGCGCGCTCGAATCTCTCTAATTTTACATTCGTGATCTCCTCGGGAGGTATACGTAGGGGGAAGCAATATATTCGATACCTCATCCAGAAACGCACCCTCTCGAAACCTGGACAGCAAGCTGCACCGCGATGCAAAGCGCCTGTCTTGCAGAGTCTGCCACTTGAGTTTGCTAAACATCTCCGTAACGCTATCACGCTTACCAAATAACCCTGTGACGAAACGCGCCGCTCTTCTTTGGATCTTCTCTATCTCCTCTGTCAACGCCGGCCGGAGTGGCCGAGCGGTTAAAGGCGCTACAGTCTGGAACCGCACGACCGCTACGGTCGCAGGTTCGAATCCTGCCTCGGGCATGGATGTGTGTGATGTCCTTAGGTTAGTTAGGTTTAAGTAGTTCTAAGTTCTAGGGGACTTATGACCACAGCAGTTGAGTCCCATAGTGCTCAGAGCCATTTGAACCATTTTTTTCCTCTGTCAACCCGACCTGGTACGGATCCCACACTGATGAGCAATATTCAAGTATAGGTCGAACGAGTGTTTTGTAAGCCACCTCCTTTGTTGATGGGCTACGTTTTCTAATGACTCTCCCAATGAATCTCAACCTGGCACCCGCCTTACCAACAATTAATTTTATATGATCATTCCACTTCAAATCGTTCCATACGCATACTCCCAGATATTTTACAGAAGTAACTGCTACCAGTGTTTATTCCGCTATCATATAATCATACAATAAAGGATCCTTCTTTCTATGTATTCGCAATACATTACATTTGTCTATGTTAAGGGTCAGTTGCCACTCCCTACACCAAGTGCCTATCCGCTGCAGATCTTCCTGCTTTTCGCTACAATTTTCTAATGCTACAACTTCTCTGTATACTACAGCATCATCCGCGAAAAGCCGCATGGAACTTCCGACACTATCTACTAGGTCATTTATATATATTGTGAAAAGCGGTGGTCCCATAACACTCCCCTGTGGCACGCCAAAGGTTACTTTAACGTCTGTAGACGTCTCTTCATTGAAAACAACATGCTGTGTTCTGTTTGCTAAAAACTCTTCAATCCAGCCACACAGCTGGTCTGATATTCCGTAGGCTCTTACTTTGCTTATCAGGCGACAGTGCGGAACTGTATCGAACGCCTTCCGGAAGTCAAGGAAAATGGCATCTACCTGGGAGCATGTATCTAATATTTTCTGGGTCTGATGAACAAATAAAGCGAGTGGGGTTCACACGATCGCTGTTTCCGGAATCCATGTTGATTCCTACAGAGTAGATTCTGGGTTTCCAGAAATGACATGATACGCGAACAAAAAACATGTTCTAAAATTCTACAACAGATCGATCTCAGAGATATAGGCCTATAGTTTTGCGCATATGCTCGACGACCTTTCTTGAAAACTGGGACTACCTGTGCTCTTTTCCAATCATTTGGAACCTTCCGTTCCTCTAGAGACTTGCGGTACACGGCTGTTAGAAGGGGGGCTAGTTCTTTCGCGTACTCTGTGTAGAATCGAATTAGTATCCATTCAGGTCCAATGGACTTTCCTCTGTTGAGTGATTTCAGTTGCTTATACTCCGGTTATGCGTTATTACGTGTCTGTACACTGCTAACCGGCGACTGTACCACTGGCCCTTGGTAGTGCAGCGATCTGGCAAAAATATTCTGTCAAAATTGCATTTTCTTGGGTACACAGAGAAGATAATATACAATGTTTCTTACCTGTTATTCCTGTTAGCCGTTTATTTCAACTCTGGTAGTCAGTATCTATGGATTTCGCTAATGATTACAACAAAGCTGATCATTCACACACCCAATCAACCACATAAACGAACAGCGAGTGGCATTCAACTGTTTGGGTTTATTCGGCTCAGCTCGAATAGCCCCATCCCTTTTGTCTGTGGGAGTGTTTTTTATTTCTAGATGTATCGGGAATTCCCCTGGAAAAGACATCACGTAGATTATGCACGCATTCGAGAGACGACTTCTGATTCGTTCAGAAATCAACTTAGGAAGTGTTTAGAAACGTTCTAAAACTAACAGGGTTTCATTTCAAAATCATATGAGCTGGATGCTAGGCGCTTTGTTGAAACAAGATTTTTTTCAAGAATATGAATGTGGCGCCCCCTGATATTGCCGCCCGCCCGTATCTTACAGCAATTACAAGGCGATAAGCCACAGTATCTCATATTACTACCCCTATTCCACATTTGTACCTCTTCCTCTACACAATAATCCTTTTTTTCCCACTCCCTGTCCGCTTGAATCGTTAAGCATCTGACTGTTTCCCACGTTCGACTCCTGCTTCCAAATACAACTCTTACATCGCTTTTGCAAGCTAATCACCACAGACAATAGATACAATAGATGCCATATGCAAGGACAATAACGCGGCATCTGCCGCCGAGCAGCATTCTGTAAGGAAATGGGTGAGGCTGGGAACGCAGAAGGAGGAAGATGATAAGCTGCCCAGAGCGTCGCCGCAAAACTGCGGAATTCGGAGATAAAGACTGCCGGCTGTGAACCAACAGCCACACGACATGAAAAGAGGATGGCAGGAGACTAACACGTCGCGCTGACACCACATCAGCTGCCTACTCATGCACATAATACCAACTCCGTCAGCTGCTGAGATAAAACGATTAATTCTCCCGCTAACTGCCTTAGTCATACCAGCCCTCAGTTTATATTTGTACTGTTGATTTGTAAGTTAATAACAAAAATTTGAAAGTTAATAATAAAAAACGTAAAATGTTTTATCATTAATTTGAATTTTTAATATATTTTTGGCGTCCAGTGCAGGCCATCTGCATTTCATTTCCAGAATTAATTCATTACGTTTTGGCCCGCAGCGTTGGGTCACGTCATTTGCATATCAATCCATTAATTTACGCCGGCCGCTGTGGCCAAGCGGTTCTAGGCCCTTCAGTCCGGAACCGCGCTGCTGCTACGGTCGCAGGTTCGAATCCTGCCTCTGGCATGGATGTGTGTGATGTCCTTAGGTTAGTTAGGTTTAATTAGTTTTAAGTCTAGGGGACTGATGACCTCAGATGTCAAGTCCCATAGTGCTTAGAGCCATTTTGACCATTTTGAACCATTAATTTACTATACTTTTTGGAGTGCAGTGTACGGCCCCATTTGATTGCATGTTTAGTGTCGCTGTGAGCATTTCGAAATTATTAGATACGACTCGGGAAATATGAACGTCCCTTAGCTGCTTGCTACCCTTTTTAGGGTTTCGTAGTGTGACGGGTAGCCGAAAGGCACGCGGTTAAGCTCACGCAGGCTGGCGTGAGGTCTGGAACAGGACAAGGTAATGAATATAGCCAATAACGTACATAGCTGCTGGAATACTTAACTTTAATCCATAATTGGTGAACATCAGTCTGACGGTACATGCATCACAAGATAAATAGCAAATGATAATGGCGCCTTGCTAGGTCGTAGCAAATGACGTAGCTGAAGGCTATGCTAACTATCGTCTCGGCAAATGAGAGCGTAATTTGTCAGTGAACCATTGCTAGCAAAGTCGGCTGTACAACTGGGGCGAGTGCTAGGAAGTCTCTCTAGACCTGCCGTGTGGCGGCGCTCGGTCTGCAATCACTGATAGTGGCGACACGCGGGTCCGACGTATACTAACGGACCGCGGCCGATTTAAAGGCTACCACCTAGCAAGTGTGGTGTCTGGCGGTGACACCGCACGCAGCTCAATTAGTAAAAACGGAACCCTTATAGAATCACTTTGTTGTCCGTGTGTCTCTTTGTCTGCCTATCTATCTCCCTAATTATTAAGAACCCTTTTTCCTCAGGAACGGATGGAGTACAAAATTGAAGCTTATAAGGCAATGCAATAAAAAGATAGGGCCATTTATGCCACATATCTTGAGACTCGAAATTTGGCAAGAAGTAAGGTTTCACAGTACAATTACTGGAAAAAATCTGAAAATTGTTAGTTTGTAATTATATCACACGGAAGATTTTTTTTTTCTTATTTGCTATCCGACTGCCTGTCTGTCCGTTAATGTGTTAAGAGCCCCTTTTTATCAGGAACGAGGAGACGCATAAAGTTGAAATTTAGGTTACACACTAAGATCTAAGGTATGGTGACAGTGTATCAAATGTAAGCTTCTAGGTCAATGCTATCAAAAGATGCGGCAATTTATGTCACCCTATAGGGTACTTCCGTTGACTAGAATCACGAAATTTGCAAGCATCAAGGTTCTCCAGTAAAAGTAATGGAAAAATTCGAAAATTGTTAACTTTTAATTGTATAACAAGAAAAAATATTTTTTATCAAACCTTATCCGACTGTCTGTCTGTCCAAACGGCTGTTAAGATGTCGTTTGCCTAAGGAAGGCAAGTTGAAATGTATATCACGCACTAAGTTCTATGGTCCCTTGATGGTGTAAAAAATTTAGGCTTCTAAGTCAATGCAATGAAAAGATACGGCCACGTATGTCACATATCAAAATATGCGACAATCGCAAACTCACTCATTAAAACCGTTGACCTAGAATCACGAAATCTGGCTAGAAGCAAGATTTCACAGTACAATTAAAGGTAAAATATCCTAAAATTATTAATTTGTAATTATCTCGCACAAAATATATTCTTTTGTCATTTGTTATCTGACTTCAAGCTTAAAATTTAAACATTCTCGGAAGTCTTGGAATTTCCGGGACCGATATCTCACCAGTGTTAATGTCGATAACAGGCAAAAATCGTCGAGATTCTTGATTACCGGGATGGATGAACTAATATGTGTATGATTGAGTTTGTACGGAACCCTCGATGCCTGAGATCTACTCAGACTTATCCTGATTTTTTTTAATGTGATCGGAAGGGCACAGATGATATGTGTGGGTACGCTGAGTGTGTTTGCGAATGAATTATATGCAGAAAATACGGGTACTGTTAGTGTATTTAATGTTTATTGTTACAGCATCCCCTGTATCTTGTCATGTAGCTTCTAACTTACTTTAGAGTGTATAGCTTGTTGCTGTATTAGTATTCTGTTCTATGTCTCCATTATTCTGTCTCCAGGCACCAGGGTTGACGTCGACTCTAATCTGGTTTTGTCACTACATCCTGTGGTGCACTTGTTTCGTGTTCGCGGTTTCCCATGCAACTGAGGTCTGGAAAGATTGATAGACATGGATGATAACAGTTCAAATTGTTCGAGGCACAATTTGCAAGGCTAGAAGCCGAGCTGAAACTCTGCAATCAAATTGTGAGGTCGGAGAAGTAACTTGGGGCAGAGACTGAAAAGATCCACTAGGAGATCGCCAATAGTCTGGGCGAAGAGAAAATTGCATATTATGAGAGTTGGTAGCGTAGAAACAGAAGTTACCGCGAAAATGGCAGAGATCGCCACGCACGTGGATGAGTAATGAAAAGCAATCGTGCATGCATGCACAGCAGGAAAGTTGTCAGCAATTAAGCATCACACAAACTGCCGAAACTTCCAGACAGATTAAAACTGTGTAGCGAACGATGACACGAAGTCGCATCTTTTGCATTTCATGGGCAAGTGCTCTACCGGTAGAGCATTTGCCCCCGTGTTCGAGTCTCGGCCCACCACAAAGTCTTGATCTGACAGAGTTTCACGTCAGTGCACACTCCGCTGCAGAGTGAAAATTTCATTGAAGAGTGTTTTCTCTCAAGCATAACGTGTCTGCAACGTGGCAAGGAAGACTCCTTGCGACTCAGGTAACGCCAATGAATTTGCATGCTGCGTTTCCGATACACTCCATAGGTTCGGTCGAACACAAAGTATCCACTCGAAGGAGTACTTAAGGCGATCAGATACACGGGCAATGTGGCCACTTAGATTTTAAACTCAAGAAAAGGGCAAAAAAACTGTTTTGCAAAGAACTAAACCTACTTTACTCTAAAACATGATTCGAATTACATTATTTACATTTTTCACAAATAAAAGTCAAGCTGTGTTCCTCAACCCCTGTACAGGGGTTGTTGGATCAGAGGTAGCACAATTGGCTCTAAATTCACTGCTCTTCTGGCCTTGAATTTGAAAATTTTTCTTCGTCGTTGTTGTCAAAAAGAGCTCTTGTAGCCTTGGGTATCCTGCTCTTCGCAATCATCTTGTTACCCCCTTTATTCCTTTCTGTTGCTTTCCGCTTTTCTTTACACAAAGTGGCCAGAAGCCACTGCCGAAATGGTCGCTTTCCTCGCATTGACGCCAACAGACAAAAACTGCGTACCCTCTTAATAGCATGACCGAACTTTCAGTAGCTAAAGTAGGATTAAGCAATCAAGATATGACACTTTCAACACAATTTCATTAAAAATACTTAAGACGCATTCCCTCCTCCTAATAAATACCCAAACAGACACCTTACATCAGGGCAACTAAAATCCACAAAAATTATTATAACTCTGATGAGCGGTACAGTAAACAGTAAGACATCATGGAGTGAATGGCACCTCCAAGCAGAATACGTTAATGCATTTCCTGCGCGATGCGGCCACCACATAGCCCTTGCGACTCCAATAGCCACTTTGCCAGTCATGACTACTTTGCCCGTCTCTCCACTACTGGAACCTGGCCTCACAAGCAAGTGCAAAAATGGGCATATATTGGGGACTGTGTGTGCCACAGTCGCGCCAGTCTATGGCAGCGTAAACTGCTCATCTCGTCGTCTTGGCGTGATCGGCATTTTTGGACGACAAAATGACAGATGAGGAATTGTACAGTGCACCGCGTACACACTTCCCTGTTCATGTACAGTGCAGCATCCAGTCGTTGGAGCACGTTAAGAGAACATTTTCTCGATATTTTATGGTCGTTGTTCAAATGGTTCAAATGGCTCTGAGCACTATGCGACTTAACTTCTGAGGTCATCAGTCGCCTATAACTTAGAACTAATTAAACCTAACTAACCTAAGGACATCACACACATCCATTCCCGAGGCAGGATTCGAACCTGCGGCCGTAGTGGTCGCTCGGTTCCAGACTGTAGCGCCTAGAACCGCACGGCTACTCCGGCCGGCTATGGTCGTCGTATGTCAGCTAAGAGCAAGCAGAACAGAGTAGCACGCACATTAGCAGTCAGAGGATGCAAAAATGGGACGCCGTAAGCGTTCGTGCAGCGCAACAACAGATCGAATTGACACAGTACCTGGGGCAGTAGGGATGCAAGCAATAGATGAGACTGGGACAGATGCCGTGGCGCACGTCAGAGTGAGCATGGCCAGTATGTCAACTGCGTTCGAACACCGCACAAACAGAGATGGCACAAAGGTGATACATATGCGGCAACACTGGCCACACCTAAGGCAGATCTGTGAGACATCGAGGAAATGTATGACCGAAGACGATAAGGATTCCACAGAGACGCCTCTTTAGAAAAGGGACATCACATACCCAATGTACTCGTACAGTAATGGTATTATAAGTGTAAGACCGGAATTATGATGATCCAGAGATGCTGTCAAAGGTAGACAAGTAGTCTCCACTGATGAAGATAACCGTGGAACGGATCAAGATGAGGGCATGGATGGATTCTGTTTCGGAGGTGACGGCATATTCATGTCTTTATACTTAAAACTAATGGACAGCAGCAGTAAATTAGCTGAGATACCCATTACACAGATCTCACTGATTCTCGAGTTTGGGCTAGACTCAGGTGATGTGATCCACCCATTCCTGGATGCTGCCTTGGTGTTTAAACACAGCCAGATGGCTGAACAGCGTCCAGTTTGCTCTGCTGGTCATCCATCTTGGTGGCTTTCTGACAAGGACTGCACCATGTAGAAGGTAGATCCAGAGTAGGAACTGGTCGCTGGAGAGAAGCTCCATCGAGGGTTGGAGAGCAGAAAGAGGAGTCTCTCGCTGAGGACCATTGAATGAGTGTTTATGTCTGTATTAGCTCATGAGACATTAAGAAGCTCTCTAAAACTCTACCTCTGGGCTAAGTAGAGGTTGAGCCCCATAATATGTTATGGTCGCTAAAATCTCCCAGTAAGAGGAATGGTCAGAGTAGTTGTCCTATAAGATCTGTGAGACCCTCAGAAGCTACGAGGTGTGGCTAGAAAAAAACCGGACTAGTACTGGTGAAACAATAAAACGAATGCAATAAGGCTGAAAGTCGCGTGGCCTGTCACGTGACTCTCGCTCCGCCTACTGCTCGAGTTTCATCTGCCTCCTGCACTCAGTCTGCCCGTGGCGTCTGTTTTAAGTAGTTGACGTTTTGTCTGTGCGTCGGAAAATGTTGAGTGTACAGAAAGAACAGCGTGTTAACATCAAATTTTGTTCCAAACTAGGAAAATCTGCAAGTGAAACGTTTGTAATGTTACAACAAGTGTACGGCGATGATTGTTTATCGCGAACACAAGTGTTTGAGTGGTTTAAACGATTTAAAGATGGCCGCGAAGACACCAGTGATGACACTCGCACTGGCAGACCATTGTCAGCAAAAACTGATGCAAACATTGAAAAAATCGGTAAACTTGTTCGACAAGATCGCCGTTTAACAATCAGAGCAGTGTCTGAGTTAACAGGAGTTGACAAGGAAAGTGTCGAATAAGTTTACCGATTTTTTCAATGTTTGCATCAGTTTTTGCTGACAATGGTCTGCCAGTGCGAGTGTCATCACTGGTGTCTTCGCGGCCATCTTTAAATCGTTTAAATCACTCAAACACTTGTGTTCGCGATAAACAATCATCGCCGTACACTTGTTGTAACATTACAAACGTTTCACTTGCAGATTTTCCTAGTTTGAAACAAAATTTGATGTTAACACGCTGTTCTTTCTGTACACTCAACATTTTCCGACGCACAGACAAAACGTCAACTACTTAAAACAGACGCCACGGGCAGACTGAGTGCAGGTGGCAGATGAAACTCGAGCAGTAGGCGGAGCGAGAGTCACGTGACAGGCCACGCGACTTTCAGCCTTATTGCATTCGTTTTATTGTTTCACCAGTACTAGTCCGGTTTTTTTCTAGCCACACCTCGTATAGCATCACGTGGTGGTAAGTACTCAGAGCATATAGTGATCCTCTGACCTACATAAGTTCTCAAAACGGACAAGCATAAACTAGCTGTGATAGCCTTAAGCCGTCCTCACAAGAGGCAAGGCAGCTGATGTCAATCTGGCACGGATCCTAAAACCAGTCGCTTGAGATACAGCACTTGTCACAATGGATGTGCTGGTTGATTTGATTTGCCTATCTACATTCAATACACTACACTTAACTTCCAAAAACTTCTCCTTAAGGCTTTGATCACCAATGTACTATTAACTGGCATTCAGTTGTAATAAATCGCACCAAGAACAACGCGTTTTTGATGGATCTTCAATGTGGTGATGCCTCGAAATGTTGTACTTTCATAACATGTAAGCTATACAGTTTCACGAAAATTCTGTAACCATCAATATAACGTTTCCTGTCATTTTACTACAAGTTGTACCAGTAATGGCGCATTTTTTGAGCGATCCTCAGTGCGCTGGTGCTTTGAAACGGCGTATACTCGTATTCATAGTACGTTAGTTACAATATAAAACGCAACAAATACGGGCTTCAATTGAAATCCAATATGGCGTCTCCCAACTCTGTACTGAAAAGAGAGATAGCCAACACGCGACGTAGGTGACGTTCTTCGATCTCATCGGTCTATGTTCAGGTGTGCGTTCAGAATGTCGGACGTGCTTGATATTGCTTTGCACGTTCGGAAAGACTCCGCAGTCTGCTTTTTCCACGCTATAATAATCAGAACCTCGGCATGCTCAATGTTGACGCTCGAATGTGCGCTCCGTGGCCAACGAAGTATACGGGCCCTGCAACGAACTTGTGACGTCACACTAGTCGACTTGTCCGCCACAGTTCGTGAACGCTCGGCTTCGTGCAGGGCCCATGGGAAATCACTATTGCTACTAAAGGTCTTAATTTTGTCGTGTGTTATCAAGAACTTGCATTCAATTAAACAAGCAGTCAAGAATTATTAAATTCGTCTGAAATAGTTACTCGCTCTCTGCCTGAGACGGCTGATGGAACTCGCAAGGGGCAGGTGTAGTTTTATCGAAAATACCACGAATGTAGTGAGTATTACCCCCAGTGCAGATGGTGCGGACCACACCCAGTGATCCCGCAAGCTTCCTGTTGCAGTTGGCAAGGAATCACCAAGAGCACCGCACGGTTCACGGAGAAGCAACTTGCGTGTTAGGATAGTTTAAGTACACAGAGTTAGGTACACGCATGCTACTATTCTCTTGTTGACATTCTAGTTTGTTCGTGCGGTTCGCACAGCTGTCGCAACACCTGTGAAGGCGCAGGAGGACTACAGAGATGGGTAATGCGCACCTTGAGTCTGAACTATGCAGGTGGTGCTGCGCAATAGAAAGCATCGATTTTTCTTGTATTTATTAGTAATGTTTGAATCAAACTTACTGATGATAAACGTATAGTTTTTAATATAATGTTGTTATCCATCCTATCCTATCTGACCTGGCCTATGTTATTTTACTGATGTGTGTCACGAGTATTAGTTGATCTGTGCAATCAACTTTTTGGATTACAATCCACCTTGTGTCTTAATATTTCCTTGATGAATATTATTTCTGCATGAAGTTTATTCTTTTTATAAAACGCTACACATCTCTTAATTCTGTGTGTCCTGTATGTATTCGTCTTGATTCCTTTGTGGTGTGATGATTCAACTGAATGCAGTTTGTGACCTTGATATATGGTTTACATGTTGTTGACCCTCAAGTTTTCTTTATGTATATCTTTGTAAAAGATGCAATTGTCTGTAATGAAGTACTATCTGGAAAGTCTGCATAAATGTTCAATCAGACCTTGATAAGTTCTCAAAGTGACACAAACATTGGCAACTTGCTTTAAATGTTCAGAAATGTGAAATTGTGCACTACTCAAAACGAAAAAACATAGTGTCCTATGAATACAATAGCAATGAGTCACAAACGAAATCAGTCAACTCATACAAATTCATGGATGTTACAATCTGTAGAAATATATAAAGGAGCGATCACATAGGCAGTCATAGGTAAAGCAGGTGGCAGACTTTGGCTGACTGTTGGAAAACTAGGAAAATGCAATCAGTCTACAAAGCAGACTGCTTACGTGTCAATACTGCTCGGGCGTGTGGGTCCCGTACCAAATAGTACTGACAGGGGATATTAAACGCATACAAAGAAGCGTATAAAGTTTCGAGAAACAGCTTGAAGTGGATAATGTAGGAGTAAATGTATATTACAATTCTCCAGCGTATCACTGCCGTAGGTATCATGAAGACAAGACAGGACTAATTACAGCCACAGAGGCGTTTAACCGATCATTTTTCCTGCGCTCCAGACGTAAATAGAATGGGAAGAAGTCCTAATAACTGGTACAGTGGGACGAAACCTCAGCGATGCAGGATTTTGAGGTAGCGATAGAGGCTAATCCAAGTTTCTTTCTCAGCGACTATTAGGCAAAAGAAATGCAAATCCACCAAAGTGTTTATTCAGTATGAATCAAAATCCCTTTTCTGGCGACCATTAAGCAAAGCAAATGCGCATGCCGTGAAGTGTTGCATCAGTACTTGTAGTGCAGTAGACTTAAGTATTTTTAATGCTCTTGAGACATTCATCACATGACTCATTGTCGAGACAAAGTTCAGGAAATGGCTACCTGAACGATAGTAAGAAATTATGCTATACGATTACGGTAACTATTTTTCGAAAACTAATGCCTTTAATTCGATTACAATTATTTGGTAGTTGTCACTTGCAGCTACAGTGTTGCCACAAGCGCCGCCGGCTACCGTTCGGTTACAGGCGCCACGCTAACATGGTGGGTCACTTCACGAACGCTGTTACTGTCTAACGCGGAAGCGGCCATCACGAGCTGTGATGGACAGAAATGGGAGATGTTCTGGCGGCAGCTGATTTTAAGTGACCAATGACTGACCTGCGGCAGACAACGGGCTTTATACCCCTGAATGTAACTCGTGTCCTACTCTAGCCACACCCCCTTGATGTGCAATGCATCCGAGAAAACGGCGATCAGCAGTTTGTGGCAAAAACAAAATCACGATAGCTTTGTACATGGCAATTAAAGGTAACCTCTACGAGCATAGCCAGGACGGAAAAATTTCAGTTTCAACACTAAAAGTGAACTGTAGTTCCTCGCTGTCATTGGTTACCAGAAACAGTCTTCCACTGGCTACAAGAGCTGCTGCGTTACCAACCAACAAGCAGTCCTGGTTGGCACTTGGATACAGATGTTAGGCGACGCAAACGGATTCCAAACGAAAAAAGGATGATAGGAAGTAAAATAAGAGTAAATGAAAAACTCAATACGATTTTGAAAACGACGCGGCAAAGTATTAGGAATAAAAAAATACATTTAAATCAGTTAACTGAATAAAAATAATAATGAAAGTCTTTTGATAAGTGTAGTGGACTGACAAGGCAGCCAGTCCACAGTGACGGGTAGCCGAAAGGGCACACGTACACACACGCCGACTGGCGCGAAATCTGGAACAGGATTCGTAATGAATGTGATAAAGAAAAGAACGTAGCTACTAGAACACTTAACTTTTATATCGTCCTTTGGTATACAGCATTCTTGATGATACAAGTGAGACTATCTTGAGATACATGCAATGGTACAAATGGCGCCTTGCTAGGTCGTAGTCATTAACTTAGCTGAAGGCTATTCTAACTGTCTCTCGGCAAATGAGAGAAAGGCTTCGTCAGTGTAGTCGCTAGCAATGTCGTCCGTACAACTGGGGCGAGTGCTAGTCCGTCTCTCTAGACCTGCCGTGTGGTGGCGCTCGGTCTACGATCACACAGTGGCGACACGCGGGTCCGACATGTACTAATGGACCGCGGCCGTTTTAAAGCTACCACCTAGCAAGTGTGGTGTCTGGCAGTGACACCACAATAAGATTTAGAAATTTAAAAAAAAATCGCCGCAATTGACAGTATTCGAACCTACGACCTTTTATATGGGAGGTTTATACAGTAACCACTGCACCCGCCACTGTACTGCAGAAGATCTTTATACACAGCCGGCCGGCGTGGCCGAGCGGTTCTAGGCGCTTCAGTCTGGAACCGCGCGACCGTTACGGTCGCAGGTTCGAATCCTGCCTCGGGCATGGATGTGTGTGATGTCCTTAGGTTAGTTAGGTTTAAGTAGCTCTAAGTTCTAGGGGACTGATGACCTCAGCAGTTAAGTCCCATAAGCCTCAGAGCCTTTATACACTGAAGAACATGGCTCTGAGCACTATGGGACTTAACATCTATGGCCATCAGTCCCCTAGAACTTAGAACTACTTAAACCTAACCAACCTAAGGACAGCACACAACACCCAGTCATCACGAGGCAGAGAAATACTGAAGAACCAAAGAAATGTTTACACTTGCCTTATATCACATAGGCCCCTGCGAGATCGCAGAAGTGCCGCTAGACGACGTGGCATGGACTCGACTAATGTTTGAATTAGTGTTGGAGGGAAATGACACTATGAATCCCACAAGGTTGTCCATAAATCCGTAAGAGTTCGAGGGGGAGGAGATCTCTTCTGAACAGCACGTTGCAAGGCATCCCAGATATGCTCAGTAAGTTCATATCAGGGGAGTTTGGTGGCCAGAGGAGGTGTTTAAACTCAGAAGAGTATTCCTGGGGCAACTGTGTAGCAATTCTGGGCTTGTTGGATATCGCATTGTCGTGCTGGAATTGCCCAAGTCCATCGCAATGCGCAATGGACATGAATGGATGCAGGTGATAAGACAGGATGTATAAGTACGTGTCACTTGTCAGAGTCGTATCTAGACTTATCAGGGGTTCCATATCATTCCAACTGCACACGCTCAACACCATTACAGAGCCTCCACGAACTTGAAAAGTCCCCTGCCGACAAGCATGGTCCATGGATTCATGGGTTTGTCTCCATGCCCGTACACATCCATCCACTCGATACAATTTGAATCGAGACAGGCAACATGTTTCCAGTCATTAACAGTCCAGTGTCGGTGTCGACGGGCCCAGGCGAGGCGTAAAGCTTTGTGTCTTGCAGTCATCAAGGATACACGAGAGGGCCTTCGGCTCTGAAAGCCCACATCGATGATGTTTCGTTGAATGGTTCGCACGCTGGCACTTGTTGATGGCCCAGCTTTGAAATCTCCAGCAACTTGCGGAAGGGTCCGGTTCTTGGAGATATTTTCCCGGCAGCAGCGATGTCGGAGAGTTGATGTTTTACCAGATTCGTGATAACACCGTACACTCGTGAAATGGTCAAACGGGTAAATCCCCACTTCATCACGACCTCGCAGATACTGTCTCCCATCGCTCGTGCGCCGACTCTAACACAACGTTCAGACTCACTTAAATCTTGATAACGTGCCATTGTAGCAGCAGTAACCGATCTAACAACCGCGCCAGACACTTGTCTTATACAGGCGTTGCTGACCGCAGCGCCGTATTCTGCCTGTTTACACATCTCTGTATCTGAGTTCGCATGCCTATACCCGTTTCTTTGGCGCTTCAGTGTATATATGACTCTGATGACCCAGTCCCAACGATTAATTGCAGCCTAAAAAAAAAAATCGGTCTGACGCAGTGACGTGCTTAACTTATCTAACATAGGACGATATCTGTCATTATAGTAACTGTATGGTGACACTGAATATCGTCTTGTGCGGAGTATCCAGTAGTGTTTGATTAGTGCCCTTTACGAAAAGTGTGTATTTCATTAGCATCGTCGGCTGTGTGTATGTATGTGTGTGTGTGTGTGTGTGTGTGTGTGTGTGTGTGTTTGAATTGACTAATTGTGTTGGACTGTTGTAATATACGCTAAAGACGACTTTACTACGCTCTGTACTTGTTTTTTCGTTAGCCGAAAAACTTTAACTTATGCTAAAAATAACACACACAGCTATGCGCGAGGGTAGAAATGGCGTCTCTAACCGCGCTGCCACTCCGCACGGGCATCAACCTTCAGAACCGCCTGTTGCTGCACCGGTCTCTGCATTTCCGCAAGTGTGAGTGATCATAAACATGTTCCACCTATGCAGAGTGGGATAGAGAGATGGCGGCTAGTACTTTCTTGCTGTGCTGCTATCCCTGTGCATCATAGTACCCGAGTTTCTAAAGTTGAGGCAACAACGGTTGCAGCTGTAACAGCAACTACAAATGCAGCAACAGCAACCGCTCGAAAAACGCTGGGAACTCCAGCAGCAGCAGTAGCAGCAGTACGATCAGCGCCGGCCGGAGTGGCCGAGCGGTTCTAGTCGCTGCAGTCTGGAACCGCGCGACCGCTGCGGTCGCAGGCTCGAATCCTGCCACGGGCATGGATGTGTGTGATATCCTTAGGTTAGCTGGGTTTAAGTAGTTCTAAGTTCTAGTGGACGGATGACCTCAGCAGTTAAGTCTCATAGTGCTCAGAGCCATTTTTGGACCAGTACAATCAGCAGTGGGACTTCACCAGCAACAGCAAAAATTGTTGTTACAACGGTAAAACCAATAACAGTCTGCAACTGCAATTTCCTCGCCTCCCCCTCCGTCATTTCCTTCCTCCGACGAGGCGATCCAGACTTGGGATATCAGTTAACATTGTTTTGCTCTTCACTGCAAGGCAAGCCAAGTAACTGAGCCGGGACGTCAGCGTGTACTCTTACTATCTTCTAGTAATAAACTATACACAGCAGTGCAAACCTATGCCCTCTCTCGAACTCGAGTAGTTTGAGTTTTTCTGTTGATTACCGTTTTCTGCCTGAGTATTACGTTCACTTAAATCACGCAGTTTCAGCTGGGCTGAAACCCAACCAGTACGTTAAGCAACGTAAGTAAACACACGGTGCATGGGCTGCTGACTTGTAATGCTTAGCAGGCAGGTGTGATTTTTCCTGTAAATAGTGCGGCGTATCGTACGTGGAATCTTTAATATGTGGCGTTATTACACGTCTCGCTCCTGACACAGAAGTTAGAGTGGAGGCATTACAGCAGTGGTTCTCAACCTGGGAGTAATTCCCCCTGAAGGGTAAAACGAAATTTTCTGAGGGGTAAAAATGTTTCAGTCATGAAACTAAATTATTTTCAAAAGATAATTACTGTTATCACAATTTTGTAACACTCTAGCACAGACTATGTAACTTATCAATAATTACTTTTTCTCAGTTAGTTGGAGGTTACAGGTTCCTCACATAATACACCCAGTACACGCATCATTGTGCTTCCTCACGTTCATTGCTGACGATAAAAGTGGGACATAAACATAACAAATGCTAAATACCTCAAGAAAACGTCTTCTCCAAGCTGTAGATAGTAAACGCAGTAGTCCAGAAATTGCTTCGTTACTCGCTTCGAAACAGATAAATGAATAAATTGACAGCACGACACAGCAGTAACTACATAAGTGTTACTATAGTGCTGTACACAGTATTATTATTACGCTACCGGCCATTAAAATTGCTACAACAAGAAGAAATGCAGATGATAAACAGGTATTCATTGGACAAACATATTATACTAAAACTGACATGTGATTACATTTTCACGCAATTTAAGTGCATAGATCCCGAGAAATCAGTACCCAGAACAACCACCTCTGGCCGTAATAACGGCCTGGATACGCCTGGGCATTGAATCAAACAGAGCTTGGATGGCGTGTACAGGTACAGCTGCCCTTGCAGCTTCAACACGATACCACAGTTCATCAAGAGTAGTGACTGGCGTGTTGTGACGAGCCAGTTGCTCGGCCGCCATTGACCAGACGTTTTCAATTGGTGAGAGATCTGGAGAATGTGCTGGCCAGGGCAGCAGTCGAACATTTTCTGCATCCAGAAAGGCCCGTACAGGACCTGCAACATGCGGTCGTGCGTTATCCTGCTGAAATGTCGGCTTTCGCAGGGATCGAATGAAGGGTAGAGCCACGGGTCGTAACACATCTGAAATGTAACGTCCACTGTTCAAAGTGCCGTCAATGCGAACAAGAGGTGACCGAGACGTGTAACCAATGGCACCCCATACCATCACGCCGGGTGATACGTCAGTATGGCGATGACGAATACACGCTTCCAATGTGCATTCACCGCGATGTCGCCAAACACGGATGCGACCATCATGATGCTGCAAACAGAACCTGGATTCATCCGAAAAAAATGACGTTTTGCCCTTCGTGCACCCAGGTTCGTCGTTGAGTACACCATCGAAGGCGCTCCTGTCTGTGATGCAGCGTCAAGGGTAACCGCAGCCATGGTCTCCGAGCTGATAGTCCATGCTGCTGCAAACGTCGACGAACTGTTCGTGCAGATGGTTGTTGTCTTGCAAAGGTCCCCATCAGTTGACTCAGGGATCGAGACGTGGCTGCACGATCCGTTACAGCCATGCGGAAAAGATGCCTGTCATCCCGACTGCTAGTGATACGAGAACGTTGGGATCCAGCACGGCGTTCCGTATTACCCTCGTGAAACCACCGATTCCATATTCTGCTAACAGTCATTGGATCTCGACCAACGCGAGCAGCAATGACGCGATTGGATAAACCTCAATCGCGACAGACTACAATCCGACCTTTATCAAAGTCGGAAACGTGATGGTACGTATTTCTCCTCCTTACACGAGGCATCACAACAACGTTTCACCAGGCAACGCCGGCCAACTGCTGTTTGTGTATGAGAAAGCGGTTGGAAACTTTCCTCATGTCAGCACATTGTAGCTGTCACCACCGGCGCCAACCTTTTGTGAATGCTCTGAAAAGCTAATCATTTGCATATCACAGCGTCTTCTTCCGGTCGGTTAAATTTCGAGTCTGTAGCACGTCATCTTCTTGGTGCAGCAAATTTAATGGCCAGTAGTGTATTAATAATAATAATATTAATATTAACAGCCTGAAGTCTTTTAATTTTTGCCAGTTCAGAAGTAAGGACTGCAGCAGTTAGGTGATTTACGAATAGTAAGTATAGTGCACACATCTTAATTTGGTTGATTTTAAATTGGGCTGCAATGTGCAGGTCGAGCAAGTGCCGCAATGGAGAGGAGTAATGCAAGGAGAGTATGCTTCGTGAGAAGTGTGTACCCTCACTGTAGATAGCTAACTTTCTTATTTGAGAAGGATTTGTGGACAGCACTTGCGATGCACCACGAATTCCTTTGTCAATCGTTGTAACACCCCCCTTCCCCTCCTCCGCCCCCCCCCTCCCCCAACAACACAAACGAACACGAACTAAATATCATTCATCATTCTTCATAAAAAAAATTAAATGTGCCAAGAAAATTCTGTCATTCTACAGTTTAGTTTGGTGCTAAAGTTAGTGATAATGTGGGGAGGGGACAACAGACGGCAGGGGATGGGGGTGGGGAGAAGGAGGGGAGGGCGGGGGTACTAAAAAATGACTCTGAGCACTATGGGACTCAACATCTATGGTCATCAGTCCCCTAGAACTTACAACTACTTTAACCAAACTAACCTAACGACATCACACAACACCCAGTCATCACGAGGCAGAGAAAATCCCTGACCCCGCCGGGAATCGAACCCGGGAACCCTGGCGTGGGAAGCGAGAACGCTACCGCACGACCACGAGCTGCGGACAACGGGGGTACCAGTAATGTCTGATTGTACTCAGGAGTAATGGTCTAAGAATGCTTGGGAACCACTGCATTAGAGTCATCTGATCTAACCATGAGCGATGTGCTAAAAATTGCCAAATGCTTTGCGATTCCTCTGATGTCGACGTTGTTAATAGCTAATCGCCGTTGTGCTCTACGATCAGCTGATGACTTCCAATCAACGTCATCATTCGATTAACCGAGCACCAGTTCGTCCTGTAATCAGTAACATGGGATTCAATAGTTTGAGCAGTACTTAGCGATTCACCGCCCTATTTGTTGGTAGGTGCACAAAAAGAGAAGTCCTCCGTTTTCCGTCAGTGTGTCCCAGATCGAGCGGTGGCTCATGAAATTATTTCCTCCCGGTCGTTGTCAAAGGGCTCCAGATAAGATTGTGCCACCAAACCGTGTCCAGATTGAGGTCCACATCATCAATGGCGTCACTGCCCTTTCCCATACATCCACTGTTGTGCATGCCGCAAACTGGGGCACCTAGCAAATGTCTGCCTCGGCCGGCGTGCGTCGCCAACATCGATCGTCGTCAGCCCGCCGCTCGCTGTCTTGCCGGTACTGATAGCAGCAGTAAAGGTAGTACAGAGGGCCTTGTTGCAACTGGATGTCATGGAGCGACGGCTGTTTTCCAGTTGGACGCTGGCACAATTGTGTCTCTGATTAAAGAGCGCACATAACGGTCCACTGACTCCCGAAGGCTAATGAGCAGTACATAACATTGCAGTGTCAGACCATAATCCAAGCTAAGTATAAAAATACAACTCTGCAGCTAATCTTGGTAGTAATCAACTCAACATTTTCGACTTTTGCGGTTTTTGGTTTTCAAATTGAGGAACCAGACGAACCCGGTTTCTACTGTGATACTATTCACAGCACTCGATACGTTATGCGGGCAATTTAAGCAGATAGATGAACCTACACTATGTGATCAAAAGTATCCGGACACCTCCAATGCCGGCCGGTGTGGCCGAGCTCTCAGTCTGGAATGGCGCGACCGCTACGGTCGCAGGTTCGAATCCTGCCTCGGGCATGGATGTGTGTGCTGTCCTTAGGTTAGTTAGGTTTAACTAGTTCTAAGTTCTAGGGGACTGATGACCTCAGATGTTGAGTCCCATAGTGCTCAGAGCCATTTGAACTATTTGAACACCTCCAATGACGTACGGTTTTCATATTAGGTGCACTGTGCTGTCACCTACTGCCAGGTACTCCATATTAGCGACCTCAGTAGCCATTAGACATCGTGAGAGAGCAGAATGGGGCGCTCCGCGGAACTCACGGCCTTCGAACGTGGTCAGGTGACTAGGTGTCGCTCGTGTCATACGTCTGTACGCGGGATTTCACACTCCTAAACATCCCTAGCTCCACTGTTTCCGATGTGATAGTGAAATGGAAACGTGAAGGCACACGTACAGTACAAAAGCGTACAGGCCGACCTCATCTGTTGACTGACAGAGACCGCCAGCAGTTGAAGAGGATCGTTATATGTAATAGGTAGACATTTATCCAGACCATCACAAAAAAATTCCTTACTGCATCAGGATCCACTGTAAGACACTGGCGGTTAGGCGAGAGGTGAGAAAACTTGGATTTCATGGTCGAGCGGCTGCTCATAAGCCACACATCACGCCGGTAAATGCCAGACGACGCCTCGCTGGTGTTAAGTAGCGGAAAAATTGGATGATTGAACAGTGGAAAAACGTTGTGTGTAGTGACAAATCGCGGTACACAATGTGGCGATCTAATGGCAGGGTGTGGGTATGGCAAATGCCTGGTGAACATTATCTACCAGCGTGTATAGTGCCAACAGTAAAATTCGGAGGCGGTGGTGTTATGAGTTATGATGTGGTCGTGTTTTCCATGGGGGGGGGGAAGGGGAGGGAAGGGGGGCGGCTTGCATCCCTTGTTGTTTTGCGTGGCACTAGCAGAGCACAGGCCTGTTGAAGAGCAATTCGGGGATTGCGATTTCATGATTTCATCTTTCAACACGATCGAGCACCTGTGCATAATGCACGGCCTGTGGCGGAGTGGTTACACGACAATGACATTCTTGCAATGGACTGGCCTGCACAGAGTCCTGACCTGAATCCTATAGAACACCTTTGGGATGTTTTAGAGCGCCGACTTTGTGCCAGGCCACACCGACCGACATCGATACCTCTCCTCAGTGCAGCACTCGTTGAAGAATGGACTGCCATTCCCCAAGAAACCTTCCAGCACCTGATTGAACGTATGCCTACGAGGGTGGAACCTGTCATCAAGGCTAAAGGTGGGCCAACGCCATATTGAATTACCGATGGAGGGAGCCGCGAACTTGTAAATCATTTTCAGTCAGGTGTATATTAGGTTGTGCAACAAGGCTCCAAGCGCAAGTTTCCTTAAAGCAATCAGGTGTGCCTAAGTTTTGTAGAGCTCGTCCAGTGCCTTTCGCCATGTGCAAGCAAGCTGAAGCAGAACTAGATAGGTTCCGAAGTATGGGAGTTATATCCCCAGTATCAACCAGCCAGTAAGCTCTGCCCATGACTGTAATTAAAAATTAAAATGGATCACTTCGAATTTGTGGTGATTTTAAGTATAACGTTAATGCTCAAGCAAATGTCGATCTTATCCAGTTCATAGGCTGGAGGAATTGTTGACAAAATTGACTGGTGGCTATTATTTTTAAAGCATAGCTCTTGCTGGCATCTACTTTCAGTTACTCTACCACAAATACGTTGTCAGTAGAGAACAGCCCAATGCATTCGCGCCTAATACATTAATTGTGGCATACAGGAATTATTCACAAATTGAGAAAGGGGCACTGTCTATCATACATGGCACCAGGAAGTTTCACATGTATTTTTATAGTACTAAGTTCCATCTGACCACTGATCACAACCCCCTCATTTCGCTTTTTGGTCCCATTTAAAAACTTCCTGATATGACAGCGCAGTGGCTGCAACACTGGATGTTGTTCTGAAGTAACTATACGTATGAGATCCATTATAGGCCCATCATGAAGCACTCAAACGCTGATGCCCTTTTCCACTTGCTGTGTGGCCCGGATGCAGCGTTTGACGGGCACGAGGTGCTGTGTTTTACCTCAGATTCAAATCAGCAACGCACCTTTGATGAATTCCTGCTTTGCATTATGCGAAGTAGCAGCAGAAATAGTCCATAAGCGGCGATGCTGCAGCGTTTGGTCGCTGTGTGGTGTGGTGTAGGCCGGAGCACCTGTCTAGGAGCACTGACACGCAATGGTGCATCTGTTTTTCCTTATGGGACACGCTTAAAGTCACTGAGGGTATCATTTTGTTACCTATGGATTATTCTGAATGCTGGGTGGTAGTTCCCCCAATGCTGAACGTCACATACTAAATCTCCTCCATACTTCACATTGGAAAAAGTGCAGAATGAAGGCAATAGTGCAACGACATGTATATTGACGTGGTGTTGACGCTGCCATAGAACACACTATCTGGAACTGCCAGCCTGTTCTCACAATCCACCAGCCTCAGCAAAGCGATTCAGCCTTTGGCCACAACTGTATCACCCCTGGCAAACAGTGCATATTGATTTTGCCAGACCATTCCAGGGAGTAATGTATTTGTTAGTTGTCAATGGTCTCTCTACCTTTCCATATGTGACACAGATGGCTACCACTACTGCAGCAGCTTCTATCCATGCTCTGTCCATCATATTTGCAATAGAGGCGGCAACTTCCGCCCTCATTTAGGACAATGGGCCCCAGTTCAAGGCATCTTCGTTTCAGGATTTTTGTAAACATAATGAGCACCTGACCATTGACCCTTTCCATCCCGCCACCAATTCAGAAGCCGAGCAGATTGTGAAGCTCTTCAAAATGCAGATGCACAAGATAGTCACAACAGCCAACTCCAGGGAAGCTTTCACCAAAATCCTTGTCACCTACTGGTCCACCCCATAAACTGATTTAAGTGGCCAAAATTTTACACAGGTGTAGACACCACATCCTCTTCAACCTTCTGCACCTGGACTCAGCAGGCCCACCACCCATCCACACAGCCATATTACCATGTAGGCTTCCATATCTGGGCTCATACTTTCAACTGGAACCCCAAGTGGATCCAAAGCATCATTGTCTGCAATAGGGAGCAGCAAATGTTTGAGGTTGTAAGCAACCAGGAGCATTTAGTCAAGCATTGAGATCAACTCCAGCCACAGTAAGTCGTGCAGTCTCTCCTTCCCCTCAGCTGTCAGCTGGGTCATATCTATGCAGTCACTCCCAGAACAAGCTTGCCCAACAGTCTGCCTGCTACTGCTACAATCTCTTCCCTCATGTTTGAAGGACATTGACAGGAGGTCGGCAATGACCAGCAATGGGAGCAACTTCCGGACCCAGACGACTTTGAGATCCCACCAGTGCCAGCGACTCCCTCACCACACAGTCAATGGAGGTGGAACATTTTCAGATTCAGGTGCTCATTAAGGTTGAATCGCTGTTCCCATCTCCATCTGACACAGCCGATCACATTGTTGACCCTCCACGGCGTCTTTATCGGTGCTTCTGGGCTGTCTCTGTCCACAGAATCCACTGACTGGTGAACGATCCCACTGCCTGCGCCAGCATCCGACACAGCCGATCACATTGTTGACTCTCCATGGGGTCTTAATCACTGCTTCTGGGCTGTCTCTCTTCCATTCCTCGACGAAGTCGACACACACTGTGCCATTTTTGTTTTTATGTGCCGATTAAAGGAGGGAGGTTTTTAGTATCTGACATTGATTCCAATTTCCTACTCAGCCCAAGTATCCTTGTGGGAACATGTCAGAAATACTCGAGCTACATATTCCAGTTGCTGCTTGCTCTCATATGAGACACAGGAGCATGTTGCGTGGAGCCAACCACTGACACGAGACTGCCTGTAAATAGCGTGGCCTGATACTTGCTAATCAGTCTCCTGCTAGATCTTGGAGTCTTAGTTATGCGCCACTGAACAGTAGAGTTCTGACCTGGCCTGTACTACGTTTGTGATTTGAATTGCTCTCTGTACTGTTATATATGCTTAAGACGTCTTTGCTACACCCTGGACTTGCTTTTTGGTTAGCTGTTCACTTTCTGAACTCTTTCGTCATCGACATCCAGAACTGCATATCGTTTCACCAGTCTACCTTACCACCATTGTGAGTGATCATAAACTGTGTTCTACCTACGATGAATAGCATAGAAACGTTGTAGTTACGAATCTATGCTGACATGAGAGATCCTCTGGCCTAGTAAAATATCCACAGAACTTCTCACAATTGTTTTACCCATTCTGCATAATCTCTGCTTGTATTTTGCAAGACAAGCAACTTAGTCACGTTATGTGAGTTCCACACTGGTAGCGCCAACATGCTCGCTATGAAGGCAGATTTTTGTGTCCAGGGAAATACTGCGCCATGATATTGTGCCGTTCTTGGCCTGAAGCTTTTGCACAGGATATTGACATAGTATTACTATGTCAATAATGTTGAGTGTGTGAGGACTGCTTTACAAATCGTTAATTAGTTAGTAGCATTGTGTTATTCGAACAACAGGAGACCTTAAAACTAAAGATACACAGCTGGCCATTAAAGCTGCAACAGCCATCAAAATGCCATGAAATGTAGTACACGACAATACATTAGAATACTAATAACTAGCATTTCAGAGTAACTGCGCAAAGTAAGAAGGAGTAAGGCCATCTAGAGTCTATATATCTGTGTACTTGGAAATATTATGCATGAGGTTGCTCACTCAGAAATCGCATTTGAAAGTACGGTTGTTCTTAAGAACACCGTCTTATGAATAAAACGTTCTCGGTTTTTCAGCCGCGTCAATTCGAATAAAATCCTCGAGCTTTCGATGGCCATCTCCGCCATCGTCGTCAGGAGTTCACTGACTGCCGGGGCTGTTACGCTTTCTCGCTTATATAGGCATGATGACATCATCAGCAGCCAATCAGATCGATCCAATGTGGCGCGCGCGTGTAAGTCGATCTGGGCAGCTAGCGGAGCTATTGCCCGTGGCAGCACCGGTGGCGTCAGGTGGCGCCAGGGGCAGGCGCCACGTTTGAAACTGCCGCTCCCGCGTCGCTCATCTGTCTTTGCTTTCTTTCGATGTCCAGTGCCCGTCCCATGGCCTGTTGAGTGTGTATCCCTGGTCTCTGTTGAAATTGTTGAGACCATGTTAAAATATCCCTTCCTTAAGGAGTTTCCTTAAAGTGTCTCAAAACTTCCTTTGTAGATGCATATTGATACACTTGCAAACTATAACAAATTCTATTTCCACAAGTGTGCCTCAGTTATCAAAGATTTTTTCTGCCCCCATTGTTAGAAATTCCCTGTCAGAGCCACATATTTTTAAGGAAATTTACAGAGAAAATAGTATTTAAAAAATCACTACAACCTGTCACTGCAGTCATCCATACAGTTTCCGTTATGTGTCTACAGTTGCTAATTAATCTCTTTAAATCAGCGTCTGCAAAGAGGATATGCCGGCATTAAAACTTCCTCTGTTGCAGTTTTGTGTAAGATAGTCGAAGACAGTGAACAATACACAGAGATATAGGATGTCAGCAATAATAGTGCATAAATAATTTGCAGACTGACTTTTCCATGTATTCTCAACTTCTACGTGTGAAAATTGTAGATAATATTCAGTAACAATTTTCTCTTTTCTCTCTCTCTTTCTTTATTTTACAATGACTTAGTTATAAAAATTATTGTGCATGCCAAAATGACAGTATCTCAGTATCAGCTCCACAAACCAGCAGAAATGCATACTCTGTTTAGCACCCAAATATGAAAAAAAAACTCATTGAATAATAATTCAGCATTATCTCGACGGGAACTGAGTGAGATGTTGTAGTGCCTAACTCACATTCAGTAGACCAGGGTTAAGTTCTTGGGTTGGCCATCCAGACATTGGTTTTCTGAAGTCAACCATGCAGATACTGTTTGGTTGATTGGTTTGGGGTATAAAGACACCAAACTACAGGTTCGGCAGCCGTTTTTCCTCATGCAAACAAGGCTCATTCCCAAAAGGAGTCAGGGAATGGAAAAGAGAGGAAAACTAATGGGGAACCACATGGAAAGAGAAAACGAAAGAAGCTACAGAAAAGGGGAAAACATGAACTAAAAGGAAAAGTAGTGGAAGGCATTAAAATAATATAGAATGTGACTGAGGCTGGATGATCACTAGAATAAAAACGGATGAACCAGCCACTCTGCAAAACACCAAAATCTCCAGCCTAATAGAGAAGGCGAGACGGACGCTCATAGGGGCAAGAAGAACACCAAGGCAAACAAACAGGAAAGAAAGAGTGAGGAAGAGTTAAAATGGAGGGAGGCTGGAGGCCTGGGAGAGAAGGCCAGACACTCACCCTTAGATTGTGTGATAAAACCCCCCTTACGAATAAAACATAAAACAACACCAGCCATTGGGGCACTGTCGCCCAACAACGGAGGCAGGGTGCTGGGAAGGTGAAAGGTTCGCCAAGATGTGGATGACAGTCATGTGGGAGCCACAGAGACTTCGAGGTGAGTACTCGCGACAGAGGAGTTGACCATGTGTTAGCCAAGTATGGTGAATGTGGAGCCAGAAAAGGACAATGGAGTCCATGCGAGTGGCTTGCATGGATGACCACCACACATTCATTGTCTCCTTGATAACACATAGTTTAATTGGTGTACTGAGGGTGCACCATTCAGTATTCCAGATCACGAAAACTTTGTGGCAGAAGACCAATCGAACATCAGTCTCCAGCAGGCCAATCTACAGAGCTGGTTTACTGGGAGTCTACTTGGCCAGACAGTCAACAAGTTCATTACCTGGGCTCCCAACATGTCCTGGGGTCCAAATGAAGGCCACTGAACATCCACTGTTGTTGAGGGTATAAACAGACTCCTGGATAGGCAGCACCAAAGGATGGCATGGGAAGCATGGGTCGAGAGCTTGGAAGCTGCTTAAGGAGCCACTGCAGATGATGAAGGACTCCCCAGTGCAGGGGCGGATATGCTCAAGAGGCAATAGATGGCTACCACCTCTTTAGTGAAAACACTGTAGCCAGCCAGCAAGGAGTGCTGTTCAGTATGTCCAACAATAAGCATAAGCGAAACTAACAAGATCGTCGACCATTGATCCATCAGTGTACACTATTGCTGAACCCTGAAATTCGTCCAGAATAGAGGAAACTTGCCATGGACGGTCTCAGGTGGAACTGAGCCTTTTGGGGTTTGTGATAGGTCCAGAAGAAGCTGTGGCCGAGGCATAGACAGTGGGGATGTATGTAAGTGGACCAACAGGAAAGGTGGTAGAGGGAAAGTGTCGAGTTCAGTAAGAAGCGGCTGGACGTGGGCTGCAAGGGGTGCCCTGTGCTGGGCCGCCATTGCGGGAGATGGATCGCCATTTCTCCTAAAACGAAATGATAATTGGGATGATGAAGCAAACTATAAATGTGGGCAGTATACTTTGCAAGTAGCAGATTCCACCAGAACTGCAATGGAAGCACATCAGCTTCCAGAAGGAGGTTGTTCTGTGGGCTCGTTTGGAAAGCTCCCATCGCAAGCCGAACTCCACAGTGGTGGGCAGGATCTAGCAGCCACAGTTCAGAGGGCGATGCTGAACCATACACCAGGCTCCCATAGTCAATAAGGGACTGCATGGCAGTGTTGTATGGCTGCAGCAGTGTAGGGTGATCAGCATCCCAATTGGTGTGGCTCAGACATCGAATAATATTAAGATGTCGCCAGCACTTGTCCTTAAGCTCGATGTTTTCTTAATAGGGTCGTGGCTACTTCCTTCCCTCCAGTAGTAAGAAAGCCTAGCAAATCTCCATCTCTAATACTCTTAGCTGTGGACTGCGCATAAAACACCAATCTTCCTTCCTTGATGTGTCCGGATATTAAATGTGAAGATTCAAGTGAGTCGTTCTTGTAAACAACAACCATGTCAGAGGAACTCCCAACTCGGCAAGTGATAATCACATTGTGGCATGTTATGTGTTTACACCATGAGTAGCTAGCCAAGGCCACACGCCAGCCCTATAGCACAGTCTGCAGGGTGTGCACTTCCATCTGCCTGGTGGCACACGATATTGGTAATTTTTAGCATTTTAAAAAAGTAATGGCAATCCGTCTTCCGGTTGGTGTATATGTTCGTAGCGTTTTTCCATAGGTTACGACAGGTACACATAATAGAGACTTTAGTCATTAGTAACATATTCTCCTTTAGTATTTAGAACAGTCTGCCAACGCTGGGGTAACTTTTCGATGCTGCAACTCTAGAAATCGCGCGGTTCTAAGGCGAAAAACTCGTCGAACCACAATCAGAGGGCATTTTCACCTGGAAAGCAAGTTCCTTAAAGGTTGTTCGATAAAATGCGGAAAAGTTGAAAATCTGAGCGTGCAAGATCAAGTCAATAAGGTTGCTTCGGAATGGCTTACCAACCCAACTCCTGTATAGCGTTTTTTGTCAGTCTCGCTGAATGCGGATGGCCATTATCGTGGAGCAGCATCACTTTATGCAGTGATCCTGGTCATTATCCGGATTTCGTCCGCAAGACGTCTCAGTTGTTGACAACAAATGTCAGCAGTGATGTTACACCGCAGGGAAGTAATTAGTAGTGCACCACATAGTCACTGTTCGATTGATAATATTACCTTTTGTAGATGCGCGCAAGTCTTTGTACGGGGAGTTGCTGTTTTTTGGCTCAATCATCCCTTTCTTTTCTTTATGTTGGCATAAAGATCCCATTTCCCGTCACCGGTAACGATGGAGGAAAGGAATGGTTGGTGTTGTTCACCAGCCAATTGATGACAAGCAAGCAGAGATGCAAATATGGACATATGCTGATTTTGGCTTAGAGTATGCAGTACCCAAACACCCGATTTTTGAATCTTCTGCATTGCATTCAAACGTCGCACTACGCTAGAATGATCACAGTTCGTCATATTTCCCAATTCTCGAGTACAATTCCGTGGATTATTGTTTATTAATGAATTTAAACGATCTTCATCAAACTCCGTAGGTCTTCCTGAATCTGGAGAGTCACTAACGCCAAAACTACCCTCCTTAAAACGAGAAAACCATTTTATTGCCGTGCTCTGTCCAGTGGCATTATCCCCATACACGGCGAAAATGTTTCTCACTGCCTCGACTGCTGTCACCCGTCTACTGAATTCAAACAGAAGAATAAGTCGGCAATGTTCCGATTTCTCCTCTTGACACTCCATTTTCTAGCGCCCAAAGCTCCATTCATCATCTTCACATGACAAAATGGCAGTATGTAAACCCAAATACCAAATGTGAACTACGAACAAAAAATGAAACTCGATAAATAAACCCATAGCAACCAGAATACCAACATGTAAAACAAAAACACTATGAAGTTATGCACCAACCTAATACCTATAATTTTATTGACATCCGATGAACTTGGGATAATAACTGAATGTTTAATTTTTGATTGCTTCGGGGTGAAAACTTGATACCATAAAAAGTGATGATGAATGGAAGTCAGCAACTTATGACCGTTCGCTTTCGCTTTTGCCGTTGCTCGTCTATTTCACTTCCACTTTCGTTGCTGGAGGGGGTGGGGGGTGGGGGGAAACAACCGATTTCTGCCACACCCTAAACCCCATATCGGTTTTGATCTGTAACTCCTTCGCCTTCATTAGCATTTTTCAACCTTTGTTGGAAATCTACGTTTATTACTGGATGTAACAGCAATAAAAACCAGAAATTGTGTTACTTCAGAAACCGATTATTTTGGGCAGTTTTAACAGTCAAGTTAAACTGGTGACCAAAAGAACCGCTGTACCTAAAACCGGTTGTTCCAGCGATTACCGCCATTCCCTCCCTATTCGCAACGCCTGGCTGACATTGTCAGCTTTCAGCTGGCTGGCGACGCACTGCAGTGACAGGATCGAGGCGCACGTCCTGCAATCTCTCTCAAACAATTTTACAGAAACTATTTGGTAAAAAAATCATTTTTGCGCTACTTATAGATAACATGTCAGCTTCGTGATGACGTACCTATCATTTCGTTTATGACCTTAGTTATTGTGATATTTGCATTTAAGTAAGACACTACACGAATTTCGAAAAAAATTTGCATTTGCTTTTGCATTTGGTCCATATTACATAATATTTTGCTGTGCATGAAGTTTTGTTAACATATTGAGTTTTCTTTAGACTTAGGTGGAGGTCCGCATCTGTCACCAATCTCGATAAAATTGATCTTATGTAGCACACTCATTTGCGATCGAATTCGCCAGCGATAAAGCCAGCATGAAATATCCATAACACTCCTCATATTTCTTAAACGGTTTGAGATATAGAAACGGCATTTTGGCAAATGATACCACGCAAAGAGAACAGTATTTTGCGATATTGTTATTAGATGAAACTTCATTATCCACCGTGCTATTCCACTAACTAAGGACTTTTTCGATGAAATAATGTAATTTCTAGTTGGTGAAACAGAAAGTGCTGTGAGATTTAGCACATGAAGACATTACATTTTATTTTTGTACTGAGGATGTGCTTTTTCATACACTGTTGACCTCACTTATCATCAGTTCTTCACTTTAATAAACCTAATAAGCCACTGTTTGAGAATTCTCTCGCAATTGCGTTTATACAAAATGTTAGAGAGGTGACTTTTGTACACTCTGCTGAGTTTTGGCAAAAGAAGCACATTTTAACATGGCAACAAGAGAAATGTAGATTTTACTCACAATTCGCCATTCTTGACATTTCTCTGAAAGTTGCTAATGGTTAATAAGTCAGACGAAAATAAACCGCTGCTTTTGTTACATTTTCAGCGAAATTCTTTCTAGATACTAACCAAAACAGAGTGACAGTAGATCTTTTTAGTGTAGGCGTGGAAGGGCTCCACATAGGCATCAGTTTAGCGTGGCACTTCCCCTCCAGCTCTCGGTATTTCCCATACAGCTTGTTGACTGCCTGATTGCAACCCCCACCACTTCCGCTCTCCCCACATGTGCCCTGCCGACTGCGCATCTACCAGCCACGTTATTCTGCACGCCCTCTAACACATGCACTAATACAGTCTTGTGTTTATTATTATACAGTTATTTCAACTGCTGAAAATGTTGACCATGAACATTCATATATGCCGTAAATTCCAAATAGACATTTTATTTTACATATTTCTTTTCAGTTTCTGTACGAAATTACCAAACTGATAACATTTGCAAATGCTATAATTAGGTTTACTGAGATGTCACAGTACTTAAATGCAACATAATAATAATAATAGTAATAATAATAATAATAATAATAATATAATTTGCTTTGCTTTCACAGTGAACGTAATATTGGCAATAGACACACTCAAACACACTTAAGCACCAAAGAAACTGGTATAGGCATGCATATTCAATTACAAACATATGAAAACGCGCAGAATATAGCGCTGCGGTCAGCAAGGCCTATATAAGACAACAAGTGTCTAGCACAGTTGTTTGATGGGTTACTGCTGCTACAATGGTACATCATTAAAATTTAAGTGAGTTTGAACGTAGTGATGGGACACAGCATCTCTGAGATAGCGATGAAGTCTAGATTTTCTCATACAACCATTTCATGAGTGTACCATGAACATCAAGAATCTGAGAAAACATCAAATCACTGACATCGTTGCAGCCAGAAAAAGATCTTGCAAGAATTGGACCAATCACGTCTAAAGAGAATCGTCCAGTGTGACAGAAATGCAACCATCCCACAACCTGCTGCATCAATAAATATCAGTGTGTGAGCCATTGAACGTAATATAACCGATATGGGCTTTCGGAGCCGAAGGCCCATGCATGTACCCTTGATGACCACATGACACAAAGCTTTACGCCTAGTCTAGGCCCATCAACACCGACATTGGACTGTTGATGACTGGAAACATGTTCCCTGGTCGACAAGTCTCGTTTCAAACTGTATTGTGTAGATGGATGTGTATGGGTATGGAGACAACCTCATAAATCCATGGACCCTGCATGTCAGCAGGAGACTTTTCAAGTTTTTGGAGACTCTGTAATGGTACAGAGTTTGTGCAGTTGGAGTGATATGGGACTCCTGATACGTCTAGATAAGACTCTGCCAGGTGACACATACGTAAGCATCCTGTCTGATCACCTGCATTCATTCACATCCATTGTGCATTCTGAAGGACTTGGGCAATTCCAGCAGGAGAATGCGACACCATACACGTCCACAATTGCTACACATTGACTCCAGGAAAACTCTTCTGAGTTTAAACACTTCCGCTGACCACCAAACTCTCCAAACATGAACATTATTAAGCATACCTGGGATACCTTGCCACATGCTGTTCAGAAAAGCTCTCAGCTCCCTCTTACTCTTACAGATTTATGAACAGCCCTGCAAGATTCATGGTATCAATTCCCTTCAGCACTACTTCAGATATTAGTTCATACCATGTGATGTTGCAGCACTTCTGCGTGCTCACGGACGCCCTACACGATATTAGGCAGGTGCACCAGTTTCTTTGGTTCTTCATTGTATATATAAACACATAATACATGAAAAAACAAAACACTGTGAGAAATCTACTGCTGTATGACACTTAGAGTGTGAGTTTGAGCAATACCAGTTATCCAGCTGGTCAGAAAACGATCAGCTATCATGTAATTTAATTTCTTTATTCTTCCAAAAATTTGTCGCTGATTCTGGCATGTGTCATATAATACTTAAGGTTCACACACATACACACACACACACACACACACACAGAGAGAGAGAGAGAGAGAGAGAGATTTCAAGTTACATAAAGCATGTTTCAAGTTGAAATATACTAAATAAATGAATTTTTGGTTTACATATGAGAGATCTGCAATACTAATAGTAATGGATTTGGCACTGCCTTATTTAATAAAATTTCTGCTACTGATTAACAACAGAATTTTAATAAGAATGTCCCTAAGATTTCGTTTTCAGTGGGAACATTAAAATAATATTTATTTTATCTGGAAGATCATTGCAAAATTCAAAACACCTTGAACATTTACTATTTATTTATTAGTAATTGGTGGGTGATGCGCAGAAAGGAGACAGTTTCTGTCCAGCCTTCTTCGTTTTTTCAAGTTAGAATTTTAGATTTAATATCCTTGCATCGATTTAACAGTGTATTTTATGAAAGATATCTTAAGGCAACTGAAAGGCATGAAATTCATCTTTAGCCAATTTGAATTGTGCATATCCATATTCTGTAACATCCTAGAATACTAATCCCAGGATTCAACATTAAATAAATCTGAATCAGATAGTAATGATAGACAAATGACATTCACTGGGTAGAATGTAAACTGCAGACACCATTGGTACTTTTTCGGACCCCCTTTCGGCGTTGCCACTACTAAAAATTTTAAATGTTCAAATGTGGGTGAAATCTTGTGGGACTTAACTGCTAAGGTCATCAGTCCCTAAGCTTACTCACTGCTTAACCTAAATTATCCTAAGGACAAACACACACACCCATGCCCGAGGGAGGACTCGAACCTCCGCCGGGACAGGCTGCACAGGCCATGACTGCAGCGCCAGACCGCTTGGCTAATCCCGCGCGGCACTAAAAATTTCGTCTCTTTAATTATATCAAGTGCAATTTGCAAGATGCATCGCTGCCCGAAGTGTCCGCGCGGTTGGAGGCAACGTGTCACGGATTGTGCGGCCCCTCCCTCCGGAGGTTTGACTCCTTCCTTGGGCATGGGTGTGTGTGTTATTCTTAGCGTAAGTTAGTTTAAGCTAGTTTAAGTAGTGTGTAAGCCAAGGGACCGAAGACCTCAGCAGTTTGGTCCCATAGGAACTTACCACATTCACGCACATTTGGACAAGATGCATCCCACTTCCTCTCTGCTTGGTGACAAATGTTGAATGTCAGCACAACCAAGTAAACTGATCTAAGGATTTTCCATAAAATCTTTAATGTGATTGGCCATATTGAAATGGATAGTCTCCTCATACTTTAAATGTGTTATGAACCCACAACACCATTCAGTAACATGGTGTATGAACTTACTCACTGGTAGTTCATGATACAAAAACCAGCATGTTGCATTTATATAGACACTAAAACACACTAGGTTGTGCTTCAAAAGTTATCTCAGTAGCCTTCAGTTATGACAGTGGAATAATTACAATACTGGGAGCTCTTAAATACACAGAATGTCTTGCCAGTACTTAAAAAAAAAAAAAAAAATTAAACATTGACAAAAAGATCTTTATGACATACATATGCTATTTTACAAATGGTGTAAAAAATAATAAACGTGGGAAACCTTATCGATATAATTAGGGGAGGATAGTGCATAGCAATATTCCATATAATGAAAAGGTGGGCCAGTCAGGAGAACAAGCAGTTTTCCATGGACAACAATGCAGCATCTAAATACTGGCCCTTAATTTTGAGTTACACTAAATATAGGAGGTACTGGAAATGTCATCACTCAAATGGAAAATCCGTCTGTAAAGTACAGAACTACACATCTGTTCAACCAGAAATACCTCATCAGCAATGGTACAGAATTCATAACTCTTCTAGCAAATTCTCAACAATGATTCCACGACTGTAGTACAAACATGAATGCTATAGTAGAAACACCTCTTTCCGGTTGGTGTATGGAATTCACCAAACTGCTCTTGCAGACAAGAGAAGACGTGAACCATATTCCGTTTGGTAGCAAGCAAATGCAAGAAAAAATGCACCGTATGCAACCAGCAAATTCAAAGACTTTACTGACTAGAAATTGTTTTTGTGTGTATGGAGAGAGTATTAGAATCATTTGATTATGAATATAATAAGCTTGCGTAATGTATAGCTTTAGGAAAAACATTTACATCTACATCTATACTCTGAAACCCACCGTGAGATGTACGGCAGAGGGTACGCCCCATTGTGCCAATTATTAGGATTTCTTCCAGTTCCATTCAAGTATGGAGTGTGGGAAGAGTGATTGTTTCAAAGCCTCTGCACATTAAGTAATTATTCTAGTCTTATTCTCACGATCCCTAAGTGAGCAATATCTGGTGGATTGTAGCCTATTCCGAGAGTCATCATTTAAAGCTGGTTCTTGAAACATTGTTAATAATCTTTGTTGGGACAGTTTACGTCGATCTTAAAGAGTCTGTACCCATTCGTCCTGCTTTTCTCTGTATATGTTCAACATCCCTGTTAGTCAAATTTGGTATGGGTCCCACATATTTGAGCAGTATTCTAGAATCGACTGCGCTAATGATTTGTAATCAATCTCCATCGTGGACTGATTGCACTTCCCCAATATTCTACAACAAACCGAAGTCTACCACCTGCTTTACCCACAACTGAGCCTATGTGATCATGCCACTTCATATCCCTACAATGTGTTACACCCAGGTCGTTGTATGAGTTGCCCAATTCCAACAATGACTCATTGAAATTATAGTCATAGGATGTGAAGTGCGGAATTTTACACTTCTGAACATTTAAAGTAAGTTGCCAATCTTTGTGCCACTAGAAATCTTATCGAGATCTAACTTATTATTTACATCTACATCTACATCCATACTCCGCAAGCCACCTGACGGTGTGTGGTGGAGGGTACCTTGAGTACCTCTATCGGTTCTCCCTTCTATTCCAGTCTCGTATTGTTCATGGAAAGAAAGATTGTCGGTATGCCTCTGTGTGAGCTCTAACCTCTCTGATTTTATCCTCATGGTCTCTTCGCGAGATATACATAGGACTCCTCTGTGAAGGTATGTTCTCGAAACTTCAACAAAAGCCCGTACCGAGCTACTGGGCACCTCTCTTGCAGAGTCTTCCACTGGAGTTTGTCTATCATCTCAGTAACGCTTTCGCAATTACTAAATGATCCTGTAACGAAGCGCGCTGCTCTCCATTGGATCTTCTCTATTTCTTCCATCAACCCTATCTACTATGGATCCCACATCGGTGAGCAGTATTCAAGCAGTGGGCGAACAAGTGTACTGTAACCTACTTCCTTTGTTTTCGGACTGCATTTCCTTAGGATTCTTCCAATGAATCTCAGTCTGGCATCTGCTTTACTGGCGATTAATTTTATATGTTCATTCCATTTTAAATCACTCCTAATGCCTACTCCCAGATAATTTGTAGAAATAACTGCTTCCAGTTGCTGACCTGCTATATTGTAGCTAAATGATAGAGGATCTTTCTTTCGATGTATTCGCAGCACATTACACTTGTCTACATTGAGATTTTGTTGCCATTCCCTGTACCATGCGTCAATTCGTTGCAGATCCTCCTGCATTTCAGTATAATTTTCCATTGTTACAACCTCTCGAATTACTACAGTATCATCCCCAAAAAGCCTCAGTGAAATTCCGATGTTATCCACAAGCTCATTTATATATATTGTGAATAGCAACTTTCCTACGATACTCCCCTGCAGCACACCTGAAATCACTCTTACTTCGGAAGATTTCTCTCCATTGAGGATGACATGCTGCGTTCTATTATTTAGGAACTCTTCAATCCAATCACACAATTGGTTTGATAGTCCATATGCTCTTACTTTATTCATTAAACGACTGTGGGGAACTGTATCGAACGCCTTGTGGAAGTCCAGAAACACGACATCTACCTGCGAACCCATGTCCATGGCCCTCTGAGTATTGTGGACGAATAGCGCGATCTGGGTTTCACACGATCGTCTTTTTCGAAACCCATGCTGATTCCTACAGAGTAGATTTCTAGTCTCCAGAAAAGTCAATATACTCGAACATAATACGTGTTCCAAAATTCTACAACTGATCGACATTAGAGATATAGGTCTATAGTTCTGCACATCTGTTCGACGTCCCTTCTTGAAAACTGGGATGGCCTGTGCCCTTTTCCAATCTTTTGGAACGCTACGCTCTTCTAGAGACCTACGGTACACCGCTGCAAGAAGGGGGGCAAGTTCCTTCGCGTACTCTGTGTAAAATCGAACTGGTATCCCATCAGGTCCAGCTGCCTTTCATCTTTTGAGCGATTTTAACTGCTTTTCTATCTCTTTGTCATCTATTTTGATATGTACCATTTTGTCATCTGTGCGACAATCTAGAGAAGGAACTACAGTGCAGTCTTCCTCTGTGAAACAGCTTTGGAAAAAGACATGTAGTATTTCGGCCTTTAGTCTGTCATCTTCTGTTTGAGTACCATTTTGGTCACAGAGTGTCTGGACATTTTGTTTTGATCCACCTACCACTTTGACATAAGACCAAAATTTCTTAGGGTTTTCTGTCAAGTCAGTACATAGAACTTTACTTTTGAATTCGTTGAACGCCTCTCGCATAGCCCTCCTCACACAACATTTCGCTTCGTGTAATTTTTGTTTATCTGCAAGGCTTTGACTATGTTTATGTTTGCTGTGAAGTTCCCTTTGCTTCCGTAGCAGTTTTCTAACTCGTTTGTTGTACCACGGTGGCTCTTTTCCATCTCTTACGATCTTGCTTGGCACATACTCATCTAGTGCAAATTTACGATGGTTTTGAACTTTGTCCACTGATCCTCAACACTTTCCGTACTTGTGATAAAACTTTTGTGTTGAGCCGTCAAGTACTCTGAAATCTGCTTTTTGTCACGTTTGCTAAACAGAAAAATCTTCCTACCTTTTTTTTAATATTTATATTTACGGCTGAAATCATCGGTGCTGTAACCACTTTATGATCTCTGATTCCCTGTTCTGCATTAACTGTTTCAATTAGTTCGGGTCCGTTTGTCATCAGAAGATCTAATTTGTCATCGCCATTAGTCGGTTCTCTGTTTAAGTGCTCAAGGTAGTTTTCAGATAATGCACTTAAAAAAATTTCACTGGATTCTTTGTCCCTGCCACGCGTTGTAAACGTTTGAGTGTCGCAGTCTATATTTGCTAAATTAAAATCTCTACCCAGAACCTATAACATGGTCGGGAAATCTACTCGAAATATTTTCCAAATTTTCCTTCAGGTGTTCTGCCACAACAGCTGCTCATGAGACATCCAGTTACCATGTTTGAGACTGCTTTAACCGTGGCCTTCACCAAAATTATTTCACATTTCGGATCTCCGTCATTTCCTTCGTTACTATTGCACTTTTTATTGCTATAAACACGCCTCTCCCTTCACTGTCCAGCCTGTCTCTGCGGTATACATTCCAGTCTGAGTTTAGAGTTTCATTACTGTTTACAATTGGTTTCAGCCAACTTTCCGTCCCTATTACTATTTGGGCAATGTAACCGTTTATTAATGAGAGCAGTTCTGGGACCTTTCTATAGTCGCTCCTGCAATTTACTATTATCACATTAATATTGTCATTCCCTGTTGCATCTTGCCTACTGATACCTTGTCGCGTCTCAGGAGGCGTCTTGTCGGGCCTAGGGAGGGAATTCTCTAACCTAAAAAAACCACATGTGCACTCCACACGTACTCCGCTACCCTTGTAGCCGCTTTCTGCGTGTAGTGCATGCCTGACCTATTCAGGGAGACCCTACATTTCTCCACCCGATAGCGCAGATCGAGAAATTTGCACCACAGATTCGTCTTAGCCTCTGGTTTAAGCCTTCTACTCGGCTCCAAACCAGAGGACTGCGATCGGTTCTGGGAACGACACTACAAATAGTTATCTCAGATTCCACCCCGCCAGTGAGGCTTTCCGCCCTTACTAACTCCGCCAACCGCCTGTATGAACTGAGAATGACCCCTGAACGCAGACGGCAGGAGTCATTGGTGCCGACATGATCAACAATTTGCAGTCGGGTGCACCCAGTACTCTCTATCGCCGCCGGCAGGGCCTCCTCCACATCTCATATGAGACCCCCCCGGCAAGCAGACGGAGTGAACACGGGCCTTCTTCCCCGACCTTTCCGCTATTTCCCTAAGGGGCTCCATCACCCGCCTAACATTGAAACTCCCAATCACTAACAGACCCCTCCCCTCCTGTGCCTGCTCGGCCCTTGCTGAAGGAGTGACCACATGTCCACTCATAGGCAGAGCGGGCGATGCCACACGGCCAGCCTCCACATTGACTCTCCGCCGCGTGAGACGCGAACGCCGTTGAACCCGCCACTCCTCTTGGGGAGAGGGTGGCCCAACCGCCCCCGGTACCCATGAAGATGTCTCGACAGCAGGGACCCTGGGTGAAGCATGTACACCTGGGGTGTACCATGCGACGCACCAGACTCCCCACTGCCGCTACACTCAAAGGCAGCAGCCAGAAGACAGCTGACCGCGGCCATCAGCACGTTCAGCTGTTCGCAAACAGTGGCCAGCTCCTCCTGCGTCCATACACAGCAGTCAAACATCCTATCCATCCTAAGAAATCAACAATTTACTGTACAGAGTTAAGTAATCAACTCTTAACTAGACTGCTAATTCACTAAAGGCGACTGATGACTGACTAAACTGTAGTTACTAGACACTTCTTGTTGGAAACAATGAAAATAAGCTCCTTTCAGATATTATTTCATTACAGAAGTTACTTCTACATCTGACGATGATTCTTCCTCCAAGGTAACATGATGCATCCTCCCTACCAAAAAGTCCTCAGTCCAGTCACAAATTTCACTTGATACCCCATATGATCATACTTTGACAATAAACGTAGGTGTGAAACTGAGTCAAAGGCTTTTTGGAAATCAAGAATTATTGCATCTACGTGACTGCCTTGATCCAAAGCTTTCAGTACATTATATGAGAAAAGTGCGAGTTGGGTTTCACATGAACGATGTTTTCAGAAACCATTCTGGTTGGCATTGAGGTGGTAATTCTGTTCAAGATACCTCATTATGTTTGAGCTCAAAATATATTCTAAGATTGTATAACAAGTCGACATCAAGGACACTGGACAGTAATTTTGTGTATCACTTCTAATACCCTTCTTGTAGATGGGTGTGACCTATACATTTCTCCAAGAACTGGACACGGTATTCTGCTCGAGGGATCTATGGTACATTATAGTTAGAAGTGGGGCTAACTCAGCCGCAAGTTCAGTATAGAATCTGACAGGAATTCCATCAGGCCCCTTTAGCTTCTTTCAATTTTAACGATTCGCGCTATTTCTCAACACCACTGGCACTAATACTTATTTCATTCATATTTTCAGGGATACAAGGATTAAATTGGGACAATTCTGCTGGGCTTTCCTCTGTAAAGGAACATTTGAAAATGGAGTTAAGCTTTTCAGTGTTTGCTTTGCTATCCTCAATTTCAGTTCTTGTCTCATTCGCTACAGACTGGACACTAACTTTGGTGCCACTAATAGCCTTAACATACGACCATAATTTCTTTGGGCTTTATGAAATATCATTTGACAGTATTCTACTATGGTAGTCGTTGAAGGTATAACTCTCTCTTGACAGCCAAACGCGTTTCATTCAGTATCTCACTACATATAGCCCTACAAATTGGTTTACTACTTTTATGTAATAATCTGTGTTCCTTTAGAAGTTTAGTTTACAGTAGCCGTATACCATGGAGGTTCCCTCCCATTATGAACTCTCCTACTGGGTACATATCTGTCCAGTATGTGGTCACCTATTCTTTTAAACTTGAGCCATAGTTTTTCTAAATCCTCCTTCCCTGTGCTCAAGCTTCAGGTTTCTCACTGAGATATGGCACTGCTGATTTTTTATCTAGTTTACTGAAAATATCTGTCTTTCTGCTTGTTTTAGTTATCCTATGTGCTTTGGTAGTCATTCTTGCTGGAATCGCATCATGGTCACCGATACCAGTTTCGATGTGTACATCCTCAAAGAGGTCAGGTTTATTTGTTGCCATTAGATCCAACACATTTCCGTCATGAGTGGCGTTCTTAATTGTCTTTTGTAGGTAGTTTCCAGAGAAGACACTTAACTAACATAACTGTAACTTTTCTAATTAATTGTTGGATTGTTAAAGACTCCACCGATGATTACAGTATGACTGGGCAACTTGTGTACAAGTGAATTGATGCTTTCTCCAAAGTGTACCGAGCGAGGTGACGCAGTGGTTAGCACAATAGACTGGCATTCGGGAGGACGACGGTTCAAACCCGAGTTTCCCGTGCTTTGCCTAAATCGCTTCAGGCAAATGCCGAGATGGTTCCTTTGAAAGAGCACGGCCGTCCTCCTTCCCCATCCGATAGGACCGATGACCTCGCTTTTTGGCTCCCTCCTCCGAATCAACCAACCGTCCCGAGTTCGAGTCTCGGTCCGGCACACAGTTTTAATCTGCCAGGATGTTTCACATCAGCGCACACTCCGCTGCAGAGTGAAATCTCATTCTGGAACCGTCTCTAAAGTTTATGGTTACTTCCCTTTCTGTACGGATCCTATTTAATACCAAATGTAGCAAGGTGTGTGTGTGTGTGTGTGTGTGTGTGTGTGTGTGTGAGAGAGTGACGATTTTCAATATATAATAGATAATGGGACTGAAGTGTTGTTTACATTGTAACTTTGGCTTTTAATATTTTGACAGATGTCTTTGTGTCATATCTTTGTGAATTCAGGGATATCTTTGCGCAATGTCAGTGGGTTGTTTGAGTCGGGTGCAGAGTGTGGGAAGGGGTTGATGCTGCTGTATGAGTTATTGTTTATTTTTTTTAGTAAAGTGAGATATGACAGCTAGCAAAATGAGTGAGCGAAAATTTACGAGAGGCTTGAGGAAACCAGGGATGGCGGCACAGCTTCGCGAGACTGTTTCGCAGGCTGTTCGCGAGAGCACAGTTTTGGTAATGATCTCATTGTTTATAAACATGCTATTGGTATAGAATATCGTCCCTATAGGTTTATATGCAGCTGCGTGCCAAAGCTTATATTGTGTTTAATTATTCCTGCGTATTGCGGCTATGTTATCTGCATTTAACGTGGATAATGTTAGACTGTAGCGGAGTTTTGTGTCGTTTGTATGTACGGTCATTGTCAGTGTTGTCTAACTCTCCTTTAAATGTTAACTAAGATGGTAAATAAATCAGATAATTGATCCCTATAGTATAAACATTAGGTGCGGAATGTGTTAAATAAAAAGAAAAACAGTACCGGTAGATACTGACCGAACCATGAGCATAATGCTAGCATTATTCTTTACAAATTTAGTTGTGCGATAAACAGTGTGATGATGAATAAAACCTTTGTGGGTATTAATGTTAATCGTGTTTGGCTGATGTTCTTTTCATTTCTACTTCCAAATATTACACTTTATGTACATTATACCGGCTCAAGGCTGTGCTCGAAACTGTACCATTAACAACGATAAACTGCCAACATTCGTAGTAACTAGTCACGGTAGGAAGGTGAGATTGTCATTGAAAGAGCAACAAATGTTACCTTCAATATTGTCATTGAAAGAGCAACAAATGTTACCTTCAATATATATCATCGTCTGTGATGTTGAATGGAAACGGCCCAGTTTTTTCCCCCTTCGAAATACACACGATACGCTAGTTGACATATGACAAGAGTCTTCTCCATTGCCGGCAATGTTAACATGCTTTTTGAAATAAGTGAGTACTTAACTGTGCACACTTTTAGTTGCAGGGATGGTAAGGGTAACGTTCGAGCTCTTAGGTCAATTTCTAAATTAAACCTCCTGCTCAAAACAATACCAATGAAAATGTAATTTTTATTAGTAGTGGTTGGAACGTAAAAGCCAAACTTATGTTTGAGGTACCATATTTCTCAGAGGGTGTACGTCTTCATTAAAATGAATATAATATGAGCTTTTCTGTGCTCTGTGTATAATTGAGCACATTTTTCCGTTTCCTTAGGAACTGAACTAAAGATTTTTGCTTATAGTCAGAAATATTTTAGTATCTTACTGTGTACTGTGGTCTAATGTTATTGTTGTTAATCTACAACTAGATTTCCTAATGTCAAATGTCCATTACACAGTCTGCAAAAAGGATGATGTTGGTGAGTGTGACAATATTGAAATGAATTTGTAGTACAATTATATTAGTAAATATAAGATATTTGTTTTCAAAAGTGTACTAAGTGTAGTCAACTGAATAAGACCTGCTCAGTTTATCTTTCGGATTATTCCATGTCAGATCAGCACAGGGCCCAAACCTCACCATCTCGGATTTTCTTGAAATTTGGCACAGGTTTTCTGTTGGTATAGCTTAGAAAATTATTAAGTTTTACTTATATATGTCAGCTCGTTCCATAAGTGGTTCGAAAAACAGGAAACGGCAGGTTTTAGAACTGCTGTAGAAGCTATCCTAATTGAGCTACAGACCTGGGATGAATTCCATTTCACAGCATTTTTCATGCTGTTTCCTATGATGTGGAATAATATATAGTACTGTAAGAAAATTCTCTTCAAAACACAATAAAAAATTTAATTTGATCTTTTTTCAAAAAGTACATATTTTAAAATTTCCAAATTTAATCCATGAGTAGCTAGTATTGTAAATCACAGGCGAAAATTTAAATTTGGGAGGGTCAACAGAGGCGTCCGATCCCACCCAACTGTTGTGACCAGTGCCATAAGGGTCTTGTGATGTGTGACATCATTACGGTGTGGAGTTTAGTTTAAGAGCTGGTTTTGTGTAGTAAGCTTGTTACTTGTGAACTCGTATTAATGATTACTTATTGGTTAGGCCAAATATTTAGCACTTCAGTAAAACAAGGTGTTACTGAAAGCTGCAAAGTGTCTTAAAATCAATCATGAAAATGTATAAGTTACTGGCTAGTTTGTAACAAGTGATTTTCTGTTTTAACATTAAGTGTGTTTGAGGGTTTTTCCCTCAAGATGGAAAATGATACATTGTCCCCAACATGGAAACAGACACATTGAGAATACAGTGGTGCAGTCTGTTATGGAAAAGAAGTCACTTTGTTAGCAACAGCAGAGAGCTCAGACATCATGGATGTCTGATTTGTATTTGCAAATAGTCAGTGGTTCAAAAATATGTGATAAATATCGGAGAAAAATTACTGTGTTAAAAAATGCATGCTTCCTAACTGACAAAAATGTTGAACATTATCATTCTCACTCAGAAACATTCCTACACAGTGATACGGAATTTATAACTACTTCATAGGTTGTTCAGTCGCTTAATATGCCTCGTGAATAGTTGGGCCAAGAGAAAAATGAAATACAAGGAATATCACACATTGAAAGTAAGAAAAATTTTCACTACTATGGAACATAAACTTTTTCTGCTTCTGCCGAAAGTTTTTCATCAGAAAGTAATAGTGATGTTGAGAAATGTGAAGTTGTAAATAACAGGAGCATTAGAAAAATAATACGTGAATTTAATATGCCGAACTACATGGCCGGGCAGTCAAATATAATTCTGAAAGACCTTTTTGGAAGGGCCTGATTTAAAATCAGGGAAAAACTTCCCAATAGAGACTGCGGGACTTGTCTCTTCATTTTATGAATTATGTAGTTAGTAGGGGAACATCAGGTATTAAAGACTGTGTGACATTTACTGAATCAGATGCAAGTAAATCAAAGATTTTGAAGAGACTCATATTGTGTAAACCTTGAAGCCACAAACAAAAATTTTAAAGGTAAATTTTCCAGCACAAAAATAGGTTTATTTAAAATTTGCTAATTGAGATCTAAACATGGTTCATTAGCTGTTTGAGTCACTAGAGCACAACACAGTTGTGGTATATATAGTTTTCAAACAAAACTCAAAGCTTTTCTGACAGCCGAATTTCAAAACCTTCCAAAAAAGTTATTGTGTTTTCAGATCGTTCTGCTGTCCAATACAAAAACAAAAAGACCTTCTAAACCTCTGTTTTCATGAGGAAGATTTTAAAATGCAAACAGAGTGGCACTTTCTTGCCACAACACATGGCAAAGGAGCCAGTGATGGTGTTGGAGGATCTGGAAAGAGACTGGCAGCTTGTGCCAGTTTGCAAAGACCCTATGAAAACCTAATACGAACCCCACTGCAACTTTTTGAATAGGCAGTAGGAAATATTACCAATGTTGTCTTTGCATATTCAGCTCAGGAAGACTATGTTGAATCAGAATGCTTCTTGAAAAATCACTTTGAACAAGTATTGACTATCAAAGGAACTCATCAATACTGTGCATTTGTTCCAAAAACTGGATCAAAAATATTGGTGAAAAACTTTTTTTTGGATTCAGAAGTTTGCGAAAAGGAAATCTCCTGGTAGACTAAAATTAGCAGACATATCAGGCTTCATCACTGTTGTCTGTCAAGCAAAGGGATGGCTCGGTTATGTCTTACAGAAAAACGAAGAACATTATGAAGTAAAAATAACTTTTCTCCATCCAGCTGGGCCATCTGCAACCTTCTCAGATCTAAGAAATGCTGATATTTCTTCAGTTTCAACATTTTGTTGAAAGGGAACCATCAACCTTATTTGAATTTCTTAATGTGTTTATTAACGGTTCGGGTCGACAGAAGCGTCCGATCCCACGTGTCGGCTTTGACCCGTGACGTAGGGGTGTTGTCGTGTGTGACGTCATGACGGCGCGGAGTTTGGTCTGAGTGTGGCTGTCTCCAGTTCTGTTTTATCTTATTTTATTTACTTTTCTGATCTGTTCGTTCTATCTCGTGAGTTTTTTTTTTTAATTTAAAAACACTTATTACTTATTTTAATTATCTGTTTCCTCCAATTTCTGTTTTAGTTTATTATATTTATCTTTCTGATCTGTTCGTTCTATCCCGTGAGATTTTTTTTAAAAAAAAAAGACAAAAAACACTAATCAGCATGGCTGTCTTCACTTACACGCTGTAGCTACGCAAGGCGTCTAAATTTGTTTATATTTAGTTTGCCCCCCACCCAAAACACCCCATTTCCCGCGCTTGTCCCGTTAGTGTCATTAGGCTTCTTGTGGAAAGCGTGTGTGTTTGTTTTTGTTTCCGCCATATTTGTGACGTCATGGGTCAAAGCAGACGGGTGGGATCGGACGCTTCCGTATTTCCGATGATTCTGTGAACATTTGCTGATATTCTGTGGGTATCAGTAACGCATATTTTGGTGGAAGTAAATCCTGTGGCTCCTACTGGAAGAAGTTATACTCGATGTGGAAGTTGTGTGTACCAAACAAATGAAGCCTTTTCAAATTTAAAACGATAAACAAATCCTATTACTTAATAGTTGGTGTTATCGTAGAATATTTATTTCTCTTTATTTGATTGAACAGTGTTCATGTTATTTTCATGAAAATGTCAATATCATTAATTTAACAATTAACATGAGAACAAAGTTGAATTAGTGGAAAGAGAGCTTCAGTCTTAATTATTTTTACTAATGAAGATATCATTCCAAGTTTATATTTTTGTCTGTGATTTACAATAATACTAGCTACTCATGGTATAAATTTGGAAATTTTAAAATATATACTTTTCGAAAAGAATTAAATTAAAATTTTAAATTTTGTTTCAAAAATGATTTTCACATGTTAGCCTATATATTATTGTTTACCATAAAAAAGGGCATGAAAAATGTTGCAAAAAGGCATTTATCCCAGGTCTAGCTCAATTAGGAAAGCTTCTACAGTCAGTCTGAAAGCTGCCATTCCCTGTTTTTGAGCCCATTTATGATAACTTTATAGCTCTGTAATCCATAAATGAGTTGACATACCTCAGTAAAATTTCATGTTTTTCTGAGTCTGTACCAATAGTATAGCTGTGTCAAATTGCAAGAAAATATGAGATGGTGAGGTATAAAATGATCTTTTTCTGTGTTGATTTGACATGTAAATAACCTGTCTCACCAAATTTATGAAACCATTAAAAAGATTGCAACAAAATTCTGCTTCTACATAGTTAAATTTTTGAGTTTTCTACCATTTAGTTAACTGCAGTGTTATTTCAATATTAAAGAAAATTTTGTAGTGTACAGATTTTCTCCTAAGTTGTCTTTGTAAATAAGAATAAAAAAATAATTGAAGACAGAAAGAATTATTTGTCATGCAACACAGAAAATCAAAGGAACAACAGTAATTTTTGTTACTTAATGGTGACACATTATCAAATGGAAAGTTACAAACTGTAAAAAATTTTCGGAAATTTGTGCTAAGAGCCTATGCGACCAAACTGCTGAGGTCATTGCTCCCTAAGCTTACATGCTACTGAATTTAACTTAAACTAACACACACCCATGCCCAAGGGAAGACTCGAACCTCCGACAGGAGGAGATGCGTGAACCGTGACAAGGCGCCTCAGACTGCATGGCTACCCTGCGCGGGTATAAAACAAGATTTGGATTGTGAAGAAATGGTACTTGATCAAGGACAAAAACAGCTTCGTATATTCCACATTATACAGTACATAGTTAGTTACTTATCAATGCATGTCAAGCTATTAAGATTCCGGAGGAGCTCCCAGTATTACATAGTGCAAATGAATACCATCATCTCTTCCATCTGAGAACAACTTCCCCAATTACTTAGAGACATTGGCTGTGCTTGTTAAGAGTCCTCCTTTCTTTCTGGACAGCTTATTTTGTATTAGCTCATTTTTGAAAATGTAAAAAACAAATAAAATAAATAATTTGCTCTATAGTCATGCATTGAATTAAAATACAGTAAGGTTGCTCACAAAGGACTACAATCATATCTGTTGCATTTTTAACTATAGAAGCTTTACACACACACACACACACACACACACACACACACAGTAGAACATCTGTGTAACAGTAGTTTGAGTTCATCATTGTGTGGGGGTAACATGCCAAAACAGAAATTAAGATGTATTTAAAAAACAAATATTTATTCAATTTGAGGTGGGGGGGCTCATAGCATTTTTATTTTTTATAGTAGTAGGTATCTTGCTCCAATGTTATATACCCTTTCACACCTCCACCCCATCACCAGCACTCCACCCTCCCCAAATCATTATATTTCATTCGCAGGATCATGTAAAAGAAGAATGCTTGTACAATTAATTTTGTGCATGCCTAATCTCTTTTGTTTCATAACCACAAGTTCTGCGCATCACCTGCATAGGAGCAGGTGGTATGGTCTTCAAATATTCTTACAAGGGAACCTCCCCATCGCACCCCCCTCAGATTTAGTTATAAGTTGGTACAGTGGATAGGTCTTGATAAACTGAACACAGATCAATTGAGAAAACAGGAAGAAGTTGTGTGGAACTGTGAAAAATCAAGCAAAATATACAAACTGAGTAGTCTACGGGTTGCATAGGCAGCATCATGGACAAACTGTGCTCTGGAGCGTCGTGGTAGCGTGAGCAGCTGCTGAACGAGAGGTCCTTGGTTCAAGTCTTCCCTCGAGTGAAAATTTTATTTTCTTTATTTTTGCATAGTTATTATCTGTCCGTTCATTCATTGACGTCTTTGTTCACTGTAATAAGTTTAGTGTCCGTGTTTTGTGACCGCATCGAAAGGACGTGCCTCTCCAATGGGAACTGAAAACATTTGATCGCAAGGTCATAGGTCAACCGATTCCTCCACAGGAAAACACATCTGATATATTCTATACGACACTGGTGATGGCATGTGCGTCACATGACAGGAATATGTTGTCGACCCACCTAACTTGTACACTTGACGAAGGGGTAAAAAGATTCTTCTACCTTGCCCGATTTAGGTTTTCTTGTGGATGTGATAATCACTCCCAAAAAGTGATGAAAACATGAGTTTGTCACATAAACTGAAAATAAAAAATTAAACTTTTCAGTCGATGGAAGATTTGAACCAAGGACCTTTCGCTCCGCAGCTGCTCACGTTACCACGCGACCACGGCGCTCCTGCGTTCCCAGTGCCCTTGACGTTGCCTATCTTCATGTGAACTACTCAGTTTGTATATTCTGCTTATTTTTTCACAGTTCCACACAACTTCTTGTTTTCTCAATTGATCTGTTTTCAGTTTTTCAAGGCCTATCCACTGTGCCAACTTATAACTAAATCGGAGGGGGGGGGGGGTGCGATGGGGAGGTTCCCTTGTTAGAATATAGGTAACTAAACTGTTACATGAAAAAAATATGAACAAACACATACCTTAAATTCTTCATTTGTGTGGCCATGGTGTCTGTAGTTGCTTTATAATCCTTGAGGGTATTTTTGTTCTGTCATTGCAACTACAAAAATGTGTGATTTTTTTTTCACCAGGCACGTTTCGCTTTATTGAGGTAAAGCATCATCAGCATCACTAATGGTGCTTTACCTCAATAAAGCAAATCACGTGTGGTGGGGGGGGGGGGGGGGGGGGGGGAAAGACAGAACAAAAATACCCTCAAGAAACACATACCACTGAGTCAAAAAATACTGCTGCAGTTGGAGGAGAATAACACATCCCACATCACCAATTTTTTTAAACCTAGTGCTGGTCTGGAGCAGGTGACAGAGGATTTAGGATCACTTTGCAAAGATTTCACTAAGGAAGACACCGTGGTTATAGTGGGTGGGGCAGGTAATAGTATTGACAGAGATCCTGGGTACAGTATAGAGTGTGACCTGGCGAAGATTGCGTCAGCATCGAAGCATACTAGTGTTGAGTTTGTATCTGTTCTTGGGCGCCATGACCGACCTCATTTGAACTCTTCTGTCAAGAGAGTTAATTTGGAGCTGGAACGGCTGCTCATGTCGGGTGCGGGGTCACACATTGGTGTGGTTCCTGTTGATTCTCTCAGTAGGTGGGATTATACTAGGCATGGCCTTCACCTCAACAGGAAGGGGAAGGGTAAATTGGCTGGGGAAATAGCAGGAAAGTTAAAGGGGGGAGGCACTATCATGAGTGGTAAAATACCAGTGGTTATAGGATTCAGAAAAGACCCTTTTTTAGGGTAGGGAGGACAGAAAGGAAGCAAATTTTAAGAGAGGTTAGAACTGAGACAAATCTTCAGTTTGAGAAAGAAATCAAAAAACATAATTCCAGCTTATTACATCAGCATAAACAGCCATTGGTTAAGAATTTTCAACTGTCAGCAGATATTTTAACTCCACCCAATCTTAACTCAGTCAATGAGAAATGTCAGCTATCTTTATTGCATCAAAATATTCGAGGACTGAGAAATAAAATTAATGAATTAACTATCTGCATAGATGAATTAGAGTCTTCAAACCCAGCTGACATAATCTGCCTCTCTGAACATCATGTGACCACTGGTATAGAACTTTTAAGTGTTACAGGGTTTAGGTTAGCATCTCACTTTTGTAGATCAGAAATGGAGAAAGGAGGAGTTGCCACATTCATCAGGAACTGTCATAAATTTAAGAACATAGACATTCATAAATTTTGCCTAGAACAGCATATGGGAAGCATGTGCAACAGAATTAGAATTTCACAAAAAATCCTTCATAATATTAAGTGTATATCGAGCACCTGCAGGTAACTTTAATCTGTTTGTCAACCACCTTGAAGCTGTACTGGCCCATTTAACAACCAAAAACAAAGAAATAGTGGTTGCTGGTGATTTCAATGTAGATTTCCTTAAAGACTCTCCCAATAAGAACTTGTTTGAGTTAGTAACACTATCATTCAACAGTAAAGTTCCCCACTAGGATAGCCACTTGCTCACAAACAGCCATTGATAATATCTTTATAGAAAAGTCCAATGAACAAAATTATATTACAAAACCAATAGTCAATGGCCTCTCAGACCATGACATGCAGTTCCTTCTGTTAAATGTTAATACTGAACAGGATATAAAATCTGTTAAATCTGAGCTCAAAAGGCTAATCAGTAAGCCAAAAATTGATTATTTTAGGACACTCCTCAGAGACATTCACTGGACTGATGTTTACAGCGTTCATGGCATGAATGAAAAATATAACATTTTTGCTAATAAAGTGCTTACCTTATTCGAACACTGCTTTCCCCCAAAACTTACCAAGGTTAGAGCAAAGTCTACAAAGAAGCCATGGATTACTCGAGGAATAGGGGTATCTTGTAAAACAAAAAGAAAACTGTATCTGTCACTCCGAAACATTTCCAATGTTGATGCTATAGCACATTATAAGAAATACTGCAAAATATTAAAGACTGTAATACGGATGTCAAAGCAAATATATTACAAGGAAAAGATAGTCATATCAGATAACAAAATAAAGACAATATGGGATATAGTGAAGGAGGAGACCGGTAGAACCAGGCATGAAGAGGAACAAATAGCATTAAGAGTAAATGATACATTGGTGACAGATGTGTATAGTGTTGCAGAACTTTTTAACAAACATTTTATAACTGTTACTGACAAGATGGGGTTGTCAGGTTCGGTAGATGCTGCTATGGATTACCTCAGACCAGACATTTCAAGTAACTTCCATAATATGAATTTGACCCTCACTACCCCAACAGAAATAATGTCCATCATAAAATCTTTAAAATCAAAAACATCTAGTGGGTATGATGAAATATCAACAAAGTTAATTAAAGAATGTGATTCTGTGCTAAGTAACATATTAAGCTATCTGTGTAACCAGTCGTTTATTAGTGGAATATTTCCTGAATGGCTGAAATATGCTGAAGTTAAGCCACTGTTTAAGAAGGGAGATAAAGAAATAGCATCAAATTTCCGTCCAATTTCACTGTTGCCAGCATTCTCAAAAATTTTCGAAAAAGTAATGTACAGTTGTCTTTATAACCATCTTATCTCAAATAACATACTGTCAAAGTCACAGTTTGGATTTCTAAAAGGTTCTGATATTGAGAAGGCTATCTACACTTACAGTGAAAATGTGCTTAATTCATTAGACAAAAAATTGCAGGCAACTGGTATATTTTGTGATCTGTCAAAGGCATTTGACTGTGTAAATCACAATATCCTTTTAAGTAAACTAGAATATTATAGTATAACAGGAAATGCTGCATTTTGGGGCCCTTACTTTTTCTTGTGTATATCAATGACCTTTCATCAGTAACATTACCAGATGCCAAGTTTGTTTTGTTTGCCGATGATACAAACATTGCAATAAATAGCAAGTCAAATGTAGTCTTAGAAAGATCAGCCAATAAAATATTTGTGGACATTAATCACTGGTTCCTAGCCAATTCTTTGTCACTAAACTTTGAAAAAACACACTACATGCAGTTCAGAACTTGTAAGGGATGTCCCAAGAGTATATGTCTAACATACGATGACAAGAAGATAGAAGAAGTGGACAGTGTTAAATTCTTGGGATTACAGCTTGATAATAAATTCAACTGGGAGGAGCACACCACAGAACTGCTGAAGCGTCTTAACAAATCTCTGTTTGCAATGCGAATTTTGTCAGACATAGGGGATATAAAAATGAAAAAGCTGGCATACTATGCTTACTTTCATTCCATAATGTCATATGGGATTATTTTTTGGGGTAATTCATCAAGCCAAGCTAAAGTTTTCCGGGCACAAAAACGTGCAGTGAGAGTTATATGTGGTGTGAACTCAAGAACATCCTGCAGAAGCCTGTTTAGGGAACTAGGGATACTAACTACTGCTTCCCAATATATTTATTCCTTAATGAAATTTGTCATTAAAAATATATCACTTTTTCAAACCAACAGCTCAATTCATGGAATCAATACTAGAAATAAGAATAATCTTCACAAGGATTTAAAGTCACTTAGTCTTGTACAAAAAGGTGTGCATTATTCAGGAACACACATTTTCAATAACTTGCCAGCAGCCATAAAAATCTTAACAACCAATGAAATTCAGTTTAAGAGAAGCCTAAAGGATTTATTGGTGGCCAACTCCTTCTACTCCATTGATGAATTTCTTAGTAAAACCAACTGATTTGTATATAAGTACAACATAACTTCTGCACAATTTCAGTGCAGTAATGTGTTCATTGAAAATTTGTGTGTGTGTGTGTGTGTGTGTGTGTGTGTGGTTAGTATAATCTAACTTCTGCACCATTTCAGTGCAGTAATGTGTTCATTGTAAATAAGTATTACAGTAGTTGTATTACCTTATAAATAAATAAAAAACTTTTTTATTTTAAATTCAGTGCATTAGTATTTGTAAAATTACTCTTAGTGTTCATTAAAAAATGACGATCATTCCACTTGGGACCTGTGGAATGGTACATTAGCTTATTTGTTTTAATTGTAAATATTTGTCATTTATTGTTGTTTTTCTGACATGTTCCACATCCTGGAGGACCTCCTCACTACGGATCAATTGGAATGAAAGTAAATCTAATCTAATCTAATCTAAAAGAATTTGCCTATACCAAGACAAAATGCAATGGTGATATCTAATAATGAAGAAATTCTCATTAGCATAATATTAATGTGAATCATAGCAGGATGTAAGAAGAGTTGACAGGGTGGCTTCCGTAGCTTTCACGTTAGAGATGGTATACTGGATTGTAGCAGTTCCAGAAAATTATGAGAGCATTCTGCTAGGTACTCTCGAAAAATTTTGATTTCTGATCCCGAGTGTGCATGGAGGGCACATACATGTTGCTGAGTGTGGACTACTCATAATAAACTACAGAAAGAATGAAGACCTTGACTGTGCCAAAACTAACCTTATTGCCGAAACTAACTGTAGCCGTGACTACAATGATAACAGAGACAAGGGAAAATTGAACTTTGGCTGTCATAGTCATAGGAGTTGTGGATTACTGCAAAAGTGGATATATGTACCATTACTAAAAACAATGATGGATGTAGCAAATGTTAAAAGTCTGGTTAATGACAGAAAAGGTGATTTTCATTGAAGTGAATATAGTATTGCGGAAAGAATGTACCATTCATATTTTGAGGCCTGAAACAGATACAATCACTTATATCCTATCTCAGTGGTATCGAATTTTGTCGCTGCTGTGGCCAAGTCATCATCAGAACCTCGAGCTGTTACTCTCTCCATTTCTCTGATCTTGACCTCTGGTAATTGTGGAAGCAAATTGACCCTTGAGGAGGTAAAAGTCTAGAATAGGGCCAGTAATGTACTTCCGTGTTCCATGGAGGAATGTTGTCGTTGCTTGCCATGAGGCATTATGGCAATAAAAGGTGTGTCAGCTGTTTGTGGTACACAGGCAATGAGAGGTCAGCAAGCAGGAGACTTTTTCAAAGTAATACATTCAAAAGAAAGGATGAAACATTGCCATAAATGAAGATTATAAATTTAATTCCTCTTCCAGATATTTAAACTGTGCCAGTATTTGTAAATCAAGGACAGTGTCGAAAAAGCAGTGAAATATTTCTCTTCTCTGTGTCACTACACAGTTGATCTGTGTGAGCACACTGAATAAGTGGATCAGTGTTTTTAAATTAAATCTCGGGAGAAAGTGTGTGGATCAATGTTTTTTGATTACATCATGGGAGGTCGTCAGTGGATCAGTGTCTTAATTAAATCATGGGAGAAGGTAAGTGGATCAGTTTTTATTAATAGACTGAATGTGCAACTCTGTTATTAATAACATTGACCACCTACCTTCTCTCACGATTGAGTTAAAAAACATTGATCCACTCACACCTGAGCGGTGGCTTTTGCTGCACTTCTGGATTATTCCATCCTCACAAACTTTTGACTCTTTTTAAGTGTCAGTTCACCACCACATTTGGTACATTTTGGTCTCTCTGCAGTTGATCCATGAGACATGCACCAACAACTGACATCACAATGCAAAACTAAATCCCTGAAATCAGTTAACTTTGTAGCATTCACTACTGCAATAATGAAATGTATGTCTCGAAACTCAGTGAACAGCAAACAAGGCAGTGGTTTCAAATTTGGCACTAGAAATACATTGCCTGTATTCTCGCTTTTCATTGGTTATGTCAAAAAATCATCCTGTTGGCTACATGAAACTGATGCATTGCTGACATATAAGCAGGAGTTAAGCACCACTGTGACTCTATGGCCCTGATTTAGGCTTTAGCTCATGAGGGAGATAAGCCCTCACCTCCCTCTTTCTCTGAAAGGCAATTCTTAGCATCCGAGTTGGAACTAAAGTGATGAGTATTTCAATATATCACTTCTCCTTTCCAAATTTTCGAAACATACAACTTTGTAATATTTATCAAAGTTTAACTACTTTGCTTATTCTCATTTCTCTAATTGCAGCAGTTTCGTTTTTCAAATGAAACCCACATCAGTAGTGATTAAGTGTTTCCTTATTCTTGAATAATGTAATTGTTCTTTTCCTAATATCGATGTACTGTACCTTTGTTGCAGTCATATTAACATAAAATTTCTGTTTGAACATTAGCTAATCTCATACTAACGAACAGTTTTAACATTAATTCTTACATCTTTCTTCGTTAGCATTGTCGTCTTTCACATCCACAGAGTACATAGGTATGGAGTACTCTGGATCCACCTTGGCACTCCTGTGGACATCGATAGTTCCATTCAACACCTGATGTGACGTAGGTATTTATGCTGTTGAACTCCATTCAACACATTCTGCCCAAGGCATACCTCAAACAAATACTAAAAATAGAAAACAAATATCTGATCGTGTATAGTATACCATCTTCATATAAATAGCAGCTTTATGGACCAGTTTCATCCCATTTAATTACTATTGAAATTATAATAAAATTATTTATATACGTGCTTGCTCATTTTTAGATGACAGGGTACATAAATTTTTACACTTCTAATGCTTATGAGAAAAATCCTGAATTTAATTCAGAATTATGTATCCTCGCACCCCCCCCCCTCCCTCCCCTCCTTGTATGGTTCCTGCAACATCATCTCCAGAGAAGCAATGTCCCCCTCCAGTGTCTACTGATGCAGGGTCAAACTTCTCCCTGGAAATCCATAGGCCAGTCACATGATACTACTCAGTGACTGAAGAAACCATGGACTGCGGGTCTCAGGACTGCTGGTTCCTTTTCTCTTCCTATACTCACAGCGTATAAGCTCTCACAAGAGCCCTAACTCTAAAGAAGTTAAGGAGAAAATGCAGAAAATTCAGACATTGTGAGAGAAGGATACTCTGTTGACCCTGGAGATGACAGGTCTCTCCACGCCATAAGACTCAGAACCAGTTTCGTCAATGTTGTTCAATGCTCACTTGTGGCAGATGGTGTTTCTGTGGTGTCCTCTTGGGTCCTTCATGTCTAACAAGCAGCCCTTAAAGCAGTAATTCAATGGAACTGCAAATGTATCGCTGTCACCTGCCAGAGCTGCATCGCCAAATGTCTTCCTGTTCCGCGATCTGTGTTACTCTTCTAGAAACGCATTTCACTGATGACTATTCTATAACCCTTTGAGGTTATTGTAACTTATAGAAAGTGTACTGGCCCAGAGAGAGGATCTAGAGGATTTTGTACGTTGGTTTTCACAGATATCGTCAGTGAATGGATTCACTTCCATATCACACTGGAAGTGACAGCAGTGTGAGTGCAAATGACCCAATTAAATACCATTTGCTGTGTCTATTTACTGCCAGCATGGGCATTTATGTACCTCGAGATAGCTACTTTGTCTGCAGCTCGTGGTCGTGCGGTAGCGTTCTCGCTTCCCGCGCCCGGATTCGATTCCCGGCGGGGTCGGGGATTTTCTCTGCCTCGTGATGGCTGGGTGTTGTGTGATGTCCTTAGATTAGTTAGGTTTAAGTAGTTCTAAGTTCTAGGGGACTAATGACCATACATGTTAAGTCCCATAGTGCTCAGAGCCATTTGAACCATAGCTACTTTAATCCAATAACTCCTCCCCTACTTGGGGAATCAAAAACATAAGATCCCATGTGCTGGAGTACCTCGTTGTCAACTAGAGGCCTGTTGCTTGACCAACTTCAGTCTGATCTTAATGTGAGCCTTCTCAGTGACTGTACACCTACCCACTTTCATGGCACCTTTTTATTTACAGATGTTAATCTCTTTCTCCAATCATGTAGTTTCACTACAGTGGTAGCTATGCCATGTCTTTGTGACATTGATCGCTTTCTGCTGATCGTGCCACTTCCCTATCACATTGTGATGGACCAGGTGCCACATTGGGCCCACTGAAGAACCTGCTGGCTTCTGTATACATCTATCCCCATCTTTTTTTCCTCTCAGTCAAATTGTATCGATGAGTTTGTCGGTGATGTCTCCACCGCAACCATCTGTTGCACTGGAATTGCTGCCCCCCTTTCTGTGGGTTACCTCTACCAGCAGTTGGTACTATGTTGGACCAAATATACTGCAACAACTATTTAAGACCATCAGAAAACCTACATCTCAAGTGACATCTTTCACAAACTGCCCTCATCACTTTTAAGTGACTCCGTGCAAAGTCTCACTACCCAATTAAAAACACTGAGACGGAATGGTGGGAGTGATACGTCTCTTCCTGGGCAATTTATACCTCTTTATCCCAGGTGTTGTGGACCAAGTTCTGTAGTCTGTTGATCTGTTAGCAGCTGATTTGGGTGTTCTGCTTCATGATGGGATTTCTACTGATGCGTTGGTTTTTACTGAAGACCTCATGACGCCCTTTGTTACAGCATTGGCATCCTCTTTTACCCAGCTTTCTTCCAGATGCGTGAAAGACAGTTTGAAGACTTCCACTATCCTTTTCTCCCTATAACCCTTAATTATCTAATTAACCTTTCACTGACTGGGAACTGCTTCAGGTTCAAGACTCGCCTCATCATAGAACCCCAGCCCCCAATACATTTCAAAACCAGATGATCCAAACTCTTAAGTGCTGCTCACAGGCTTCTTATACTCAGTGTTCAACTCCATTTGAGTAGAAAGTGTTTTCCCTTCACAATGAGAAGATAGTGTCATTATTCTAATCCATAAGCCAGGCAGAAACCCAATGTACACACACAGCTACTTGCCAATTCACCTCACCCATTAGCCTCATCAATGTGCTCTGTAAACTATGGGAAAGGATGGTAGACCAAACATTCGAATTATGGAGCCTTTCATCCCCCTATCAGCCTGACTGAGTGTCAGGTTATTTGGGAAACAGCAAACCGACAGTCTTTTTCTGAATGTCAACAACTCATTGCAGTCATTTTTAACCTGCATGGGCATACAACACAGCTTGACACCATCACATTTTACTAATCCTTCACGACTGGGGCTTTGGAGGCTCCTTACTGCTTTTTATTTTTAAGTTCTTGTCCCTCCTATTGTTTCAAGTTAGAGTAGGTGTGTTAATCTTTCTTATTGCCATCAGTCGGCAAGTGATCTTCTTTGGACTAGTGGTTACACCCATGCTGTGTGTTGACAACTTTTGCATCAATAGCATTGTCTGAACATCAGCTCCATGGAGCCATCCAAAAGGCTGCTGCTTGTGCTCTTTCCCATGGCTTCCAACTTTCCTCCAAGAAATGTGGTTCATGCATTTCTGTTGTGTCACAATTCATCCTGACCCATACCTCAGCTTGGATGCTCAGTGCTTGGACATTGTAGCACAATCCCAATTTGGGGTTCCTCGATGATAAAAAAAACTGACACTGCTGCACTACACTGAGGTGACAAAAGTCATTGGGGAGTGATGTGTACATATGCAGATGATGTTAGTGGTAGTGTTGTGTATGCAAGGTTTTAAAGGGCAGTGCATTGAAGCTGCTGTCATTTGCACTCAAGTGATTAATGTGAAAAAGTTTTTGACATGATTATGTTATGATGGAAATTAACTCACTTTGAATTGGAATGGTTCTTGAAACTATATGCAGGGGGCATTCCATTTCGGAAACCATTATGGAATTCAATATTCCGAGATGTGGACTATCAAGAGTGTGCTGAGAATACTAAATTTTGGGTATTATGTCTCACTGTGGACAACGCAGTGACTGACGGCCTTCAGTTTACAACTGAGAGCAACAGCACTTGAATAGAGTTGCCAGTGCTAACAGACAAGCAAAACTGTGTGAAATAACTGCAGAAAACAATGTGGAATATATGTTGAATGTATCCATTAGAACGGTGTGGTGAAATTTGGCATTAATGGGCTACAGCAGCAGATGACCAATGTGAGTGCCTTTGCTAACAGCACGACATTGCCTGTAGCGCCTCCCTGTGGCTCATGACCATTTTGATTGGACCGTAGATCACTGGAAAACACTGCCCTGCTCAGATGAGTCCTGACTTCATTTGATAGGAGCTGATGTTAAGGTTTGTATGTAGCACAGACCCCCACGAAGCCATTTACCCAGCTTGTCAACAAGGCACTGTGCAAGCTGGTGGTGGCTCCATAATGGTATGGGCAGTGTTTACATGTAATGGACTGGGTCCTCTGGTCCAATTGAATCAATCAGTGACTGGAAATGGTTATGTTCGGCTACTTGGAGACCATTTGCAGCCTTTCATGGACTTCAGGTATTCAAACAACAATAGATTTCTTATGGATAACAAGGCACCATGTCACCAGGGCACAAATGTTCGCGATTGGTTTGAAAAATCTTCCGGACAGTTTGAGTAAATGATTTAGCCACCCAGATTGGCCAACATGAATCCCACCAAACATTTATGAGGTGTAATTGAGAGATTAGTCGGTGCACAAAATCTTGCACTGGAAACACTTTCGCAATTTGGATAGCTATAGAGGCAGTGTATCTCTGTATGGGACTTCACTGACTTCTTGAGCCCATGCCACGTTAAGTTGCTGCACTATGCTAGGCAAAAGGACTCACATGGGAATAGGTGGTATCCCTTGACTTTTGTCACCTCAGTGTATATTTGTCAACTTAAGACATCCCTTGGGATATGGATTACACTATTCTACTTCATATTTACCTGGCCCTGGTCTCATATAGACTGAATTGTGGATGCCAGATTTAAAGCTCAGTGGAACATTCAGTTCTGAAATGGTTGAACTCAGTACATCATTGTGAAGTAAGACTGGCCACTGCCATCTTCCGGACTAGTCTGGTGGACACTATCCTCACAGAACAGGGACCTTACCTCTTCAGTTCCAATGGTATCAACCCTTGCTTGCTTACAGAATCACCTTATGAAAATTTTCTTATCATCTGTTTTAGCAAATTATTTTTTCATACTGAGTGTGTTGATCCTTCCCCTTGGGTAGGTCTTCCTGTTGGAATACACCTCAGTATCCTCTGCCGGGGCCTCCATGTACCTCCCTCGCAGTGTGCTCCTCATGTGTATCCTGTACATTCTTCCTTTTTAGTACCCAGACCACATATTTAACTCTGATTTGTGTCAATGACTTAAAATTTCACTCATCTGCATGACCTGTTGGGGAATTTGTGTCAGTGGCTTAAAGTTTTACTCATCTGCATGAACTGTTCCTCTCAAACTTGTTGGCTTCTGTTCCTCTCAGTTCTTCGGGCATATCAAGGTGCTACTGTAATTTACACTGATGACTCTGAAACTGTGGGTAGGCTGGGATATGTAAAATCTCCCTCAAGTCAAGAGCAATATTCATTGTCGAGAACAAGTAATATTTAATGGTGGAACTGATAGCCATTAATGGGGTGCTACTTTTTATTAGTTTGTAGAAATTGTATGAGCAGTCTCAAGAGCATTGATCAACGTTACTCTTATTGGTCTGTGATATTCTCTGTTCATGATTTTCTTTCCTATTTTGCTCATACTGCTGGCTTAATTGTCTATCCGTAGGTCCCAAGTCATGTGGGTATCAGAGAGAGCAAACTGGCCAACTGTTTCATTAGAGAAGCGATTACTCGCCCAACATTCACTTTGATGATCCTGAGCATTGAATTGCAAGTACAGATAAGGCCTCTACTGACTTTTAGAACAACATCTGGTAGGTTGTTGCCATCCCTAATAAACTCTGTGCTATCAAGGGGAGCACATCTGCCTGGCATTCTTCCACCTGTTCCTTCCAGAAGGGATGTACTATCTTACGTCACCTCTGCATCTGTCATATCAGTTTAACCCATAGTTTTATATTATGTATTGAGCCAACCCCTTATTGTGCTCTCCTCTCCACACCAAGCATGGTCATCTGGATTCTCTGCCTCTGGTGGATGATGTGCTGACAGTTGAGATAGTTCTTCGTTTGTTCCCTATGAAAGTAGTTTTTATTTTCAGATCTAACATTTTAAACTGCTTTTATGGTGGTTGAGATTGAGATGCCTCCTGCTGCGTGCTGGGCCTGGGGAATGCTGGTCATTTACCTTCTTGTCATCTGTTCTGGTCATTCCTCTTTTACTCCGTTTTATTGGGCCCCAGTCACCTACCACCCTGATTATCCCTATCACTTTGTTTTGCTGTTGTCTGTTCTACTGCTGTTCATTATGATTTAAGCCTCTCCACTTTTGCTGTTATGAGCTCCTCTCCACTCAGATGGAAGGAATTGTTTATTTCATTACTGTCATACCCTTGTGTCAGATTGGTTGAAGGTTCAGATGTGGGGAAGATGGCTCTCACTGCAGATGAGCCCTGTGGGTCCCTTTTCCGCTCTCTGGCCTGTAGACACACACATTTTTATTTCTCATGCAATTATTTGTCATCTCTGGAATAAATATTGCTCTCAGTGCCTCGATTTCACCAATTCTACATAGTATCACACTTCAGTCAGATTTCTGGCAAATGTCACTAATTCCAGATGGAGTATCCCTTGAATGAGAGACTGATGTCCTCACTGTTTAGTCCCTTAACCACCAAACAACCAACAAACAACTGGCCAACTAAAAGGTCACAGTTATTACTATCTTGGTTCATTGAGCGAAAGCTGTCTCTGGGACAAAAAAACTTGTCACAAGAACAAAACCTCCTATGAAAACTTTGCTATGAGAATGAGTGTTAAGAGGCATAAGTATTAAACAGTTTCACAGGGTATCTGCAAGGAGAACACTGACAAGAAACAGAGTAAAAGCTTATGTTTTACCCTTTTGTCTGTCAGTGACAGGGAAGATTAGCTACATCCCGAAGAGACATAACATCAAATCATTCTTCAGACTTCCAGCTTATTAGGGCTGTGAAAGATTATTTAGGCTTCGTAGCTAAAGGTGGACACTACTGCATCGAGCAGACAGTATACACAATAGTACAATCCTGGACTGAAAACAAGATGTCTGCAACTACACTATTCAGAGAATTGACAGGATCTGAAGTTGCTTGGGAATGCATCCAATGGCATCCTTATCATGATAAAGGTTACTGGAATCCAAGATAGTGTAATAAAGGACAAGATAGTGTAATAAAGGACCCATAGGAATAAAAAGTATACGTGGAAGAAGCCTGGAGATACTGACAGGTTTCAGATAGATTACATAATGGTACGACAGAGATTTAGGAACCAGGTTTTAAATTGTAAGACATTTCCAGGGGCAGATGTGGACTCTGATCACAACCTATTGCTTATGAACTGTAGATTAAAACTGAAGAAACTGCAAAAAGGTGGGAATTTAAGGAGATGGGACCTGGATAAACGGAAAGAACCAGAGGTTGTACAGAGTTTCAGGGAGAGCATAAGGGAACAATTGACAGGAATGGGGTAAAGAAATACAGTAGAAGAAGAATGGGTAGCTTTGAGAGATGAAGTAGTGAAGGCAGCAGAGGACCTAGTAGGTAAAAAGACAAGGGCTAGTAGAAATCCTTGGGTAACAGAAGAAATACTGAATTTAATTAATGAAAGGAGAAAACATAAAAATGCAGTAAATGAAGCAGGCAAAAAGGAATACAAACGTCTCAAAAACGAGATCGACAGGAAGTGCAAAATGGCTAAGCAGGGATGGCTAGAGGACAAATGTAAGGATGTAGAGGGTTATCTCACTAGGGGTAAGATTGATACTGCCTACAGGAAAATTAAAGAGACCTTTGGAGAAAAGAGAACCACTTGTATGAATATCAAGAGCTCAGATGGAAACCCAGTTCTAAGCAAAGAAGGGAAAGCAGAAAGGTGGAGGGAGTATATAGAGGGCCTATACAAGGGCAATGTACTTGAGGACAATATTATGGAAATGGCAGAGGATGTAGATGAAGATGAAATGGGAGATATGATACTGCGTGAAGAGTTTGACAGAGCACTGAAAGACCTGAGTCGAAACAAGGCCCCGGGAGTAGACGACATTCCATTGTAACTAATGACGGCCTTGGGAGAGCCAGTCCTGACAAAACTCTACCATCTGGTGAGCAAGATGTATGAGACAGGCGAAATACCCTCAGACTTCTAGAAGAATATAATAATTCCGATCCCAAAGAAAGCAGGTGCTGACAGATGTGAAAATTACCGAACAATCAGTTTAATAAGTCACGGATGCAGAATAATAACGCGAATTCTTTACAGACGAATGGAAAAACTGGTGGAGGCTGGCCTTGGGGAAGATCAGTTTGGATTCCGTAGAAATATTGGAACATGTGAGGCAATACTGACCCTCCGACTTATCTTAGAAGAAAGATTAAGGAAAGGCAAACCTACGTTTCTAGCGTTTGTAGACTTAGAGAAAGCTTTTGACAATGTTGACTGGAATACTCTCTTTCAAATTCTGGAGGTGGCAGGGGTAAAATACAGGGAGCAAAAGGCTATTTACAATTTGTACAGAAACCAGATGGCAGTTATAAGAGTCTAGGGACATAGAAAGGGAAGCAGTGGTTGGGAAGGGAGTGAGACAGGGTTGTAGCCTCTCCCCGATGTTATTCGGACTAGGTATTAAAATCCATGGAGAAGAAATAAAAACTTTGAGGTTCGCCGATGACATTGTAATTCTGTCGGAGACACCAAAGGACTTGGAAGAGCAGTTGAACGGAATGGACAGTGTCATGAAAGGAGGGTATAAGATGAACATCAACAAAAGCAAAACGAGGATAATGGAATGTAGTCGAATTAAGTCGGGTGATGCTGAGGGAATTAGATTAGGAAATGAGACACTTAAAGTAGTAAAGGAGTTTTGCTATTTGGGGAGCAAAATAACTGATGATGGTCGAAGTAGAGAGGATATAAAATGTAGACTGGCAATGGCAAGGAAATCGTTTCTGAAGAAGAGAAGTTTGTTAACATCGAGTATTGATTTAAGTGTCAGGAAGTCGTTTCTGATAGTATTTGTATGGAGCGTAGCCATGTATGGAAGTGAAACATGGACGATAACTAGTTTGGACAAGAAGAGAATAGAAGCTTTCGAAATGTGGTGCTACAGAAGAATGCTGAAGATTAGATGGGTAGATCATATAACTAATGAGGAAGTATTCAATAGGATGGGGGAGAAGAGAAGTTTGTGGTACAACTTAACTAGAAGAAGGGATCGGTTGGTAGGACATGTTCTGAGGCATCAAGGGATCACAAATTTAGCATTGGAGGGAAGTGTGGAGGGTAAAAATCGTAGAGGGAGACCAAGAGATGAATACACTAAACAGATTCAGAAGGATGTAGGTTGCAGTAGGTACTGGGAGATGAAGAAGCTTGCACAGGATTGAGTAGCATGGAGAGCTGCATCAAACCAGTCTTAGGACTGAAGACCACAACAACAGGAATAAAAAGTTAATGTCACAACCAGTAAATAGCAGCTTACTGCTGATTACAGCGAGGAATGATAACATGGAGAGATTAAAACCAGTTCAGTAGATGTGAGCCAAAAATATTGTCTTGTATAGCAATGGACTGAGTGCTGGTGGTGATGCCGCATATTGTTCCACGGCTCTAAAAATATGACACCAGTAACCACACTGCAGTCAATTAGCACTTGACAGTGATTGAGGAATATTCGGCTGAAAGCTCATGGATTTATGCCTATTTGCCTTGGCTGGAAGCTTTAGAATATCATATTTAAATGATTAGCATGGTTTTGAGCCCTGGAGAAAGCTTGGTGTTCGGTTCAGGATAGTATTTCTTGTGTTCCTTGTACTTCGGTTCCCATCAATACTTTGGTTTCCCACTGGGCAGTGTGTGCACCAGGTCCATACACCCCATTTGTCATTCACACTTATTAAAAATACATGAAATAAAGCCAGTCTGTTATCCTTAACTATACACAGTAAAAATACGACCTTGGTTAAATATTGGACACAAAAAATTATTAGTTGAGATTCAGATTTAATTCAACTCAATTACAGAATTCTTAAATATATATATACATTCCAATTCTCTTTAAATAATATTAGTCTGTGTGTCAGCATACACTATTTTATTTATTCCGCAGTCCATCTGAGACAGAAGATAAGAGTTATTCAAGTCACGGTTCTAATAAGAGTCAAATTATAACATATTACATATTTATATCTAAAAACAAAGATGATGTGACTTACCAAATGAAAGCGCTGGCAGGTTGATAGACCTGTGTGTATGTTTGTTTGTGTTTGTTTGTGTGTCTATCAACCTGCCAGCGTTTTCGTTTGGTAAGTCACATCATCTTTGTTTTTAGATATATTTTTCCCACGTGGAATGTTTCCCTCTATTATATTCATATTACATATTTACTTTGTCTATGCATACGACCTTTGGCAAATTACAGATACGTGTTCTTACTACATGTTTGTTGTAACGGGTAATCATTGAACTGCATTTAAAAAGGTAACTTTCAAAATCATAGGAGATTTGCTGATTCAGAAGTGTTGTTCTCTGTGGAGGTTACCATTAATTATGTTGTCTTGTGTGGGTTGATTCCACAGCACATTCACAGTTGTACTTCTATCAACTCACAGCACATCGCAAAAGGGGACTGTGCATACTCATCATAAACCAATTTCACCCTTCTTTTTTATGTCCCGTGCTTGTCCAAAAATGAAAGGGACAGAAGTGGGAGCTTCATACGGCCAAGTGGTTAGAAAAAATAGCATTTTCGTTATGTGTAGGTGAGGCATGAAGCATTAATGTTAGTGCAGTTTCCAGGGAGTGGTTGATGCAACAGTAAGAGAGGAGAATGGTAATCCAAGGGTCAAGTGGTTGAATCCCTGTACATATATCTTTTTCTTTTTTTTTTACTTTCAGTTTTTATGTTACACTGCAAATAATCATAAATAATGCTCCGTATATTGTACATGTTAACACTTTCATAAAAGGCATGAAAAGTAAAGGCAAAGAAGAGTTTGAGATTGCATATAAATTTCCAGAAAGGGATTGTAAATTGAACCAAGTGCTTCATACATAAAACTAAATACTTTTATTACTTTGCAATTGATGATTTACACATGCTGGGGTGATATTCAGCATAAAACAGGAGAAGCAGTATTTTTCTCAGAATCTGGTACATTATAAATGCCTCATTTTAATTATTATATTGTTATTTTAAAGCTTCTATAAAAAAAAAACTTGGCTTACGTTGATAAAATGTTCTCTCCTATCTCTCATTTGGCAGCAAATGAGACATTATGCATCATTTCATCAAATATTGATGAGGATACTGATGTACAGTGGAATGTGTTTTGGTGCAGTCATCTCGGAATGTGATTGCTTTTCCTTTCCTTGCGAGATAAGAACAGTTTGAAGCTTATTGATCAAATTCTTTACCTGACAATAAAAATAGACATTGGAGGGTTGCATTGACAGAGTTTGGTTGGGGGCAATCACTGTAAGGACACGGGGTACTTTTCCGGCTCAATATTATGTAAAAAGCAACACCTATTTCTTTCAGGCACTGTTTATAATGTATATGTTTTACAGATTTTTTGTTGATATCAGGTAATGAAGCCCACTTTCTAAACAAATTAGAAGTATTTTGAATATTTTTGAACTGCTTAGGGTTATTAAAAAAATTACAAAGAAATTGATGCAATTTTTTTTTTCCAAGATGCTTTCTCAAATTGAGGTACCATTTAATCCAATGTTATACATTTGAAGGAGACCACATTTTTACCAGATGTGCATGACATGATGGCTGAGGTACTAGACTTATTTAATTCCACCTATTATGCATATTACAAGGATAAAAAATTTCACATTGTACATTTTAATTTTTATAATTTTTTTCCTAATAAAAATGTTATTTTTTATAATTTAGTTGATTCTGCAATAAAGCTTAGGTCTGCTACACAAGTATGGACTGTTAGAAGTTACAGAAAAAAAAAATTAGAGCAATGTTTTATAAACTTTAGGAAATATTTGTACCTGAATTCTGAAAAAAACAACTTGCAGGAAATTGTGAATGAAGATATGAGTCCAGTTAAACTGCGTCTCAGAACATTCCTGAAGCGTAGTCTTCATCCTGCAGCATTTCTTCATCTTCAAGCTTCCTCTTGGCATTCCTTTTAGCACTTCTTGCTTCTTTGGTAACTTGAAGAGCAAATCTTTCAGCTTCATGCACCCATTGCCTGTCACACGTAAGCAATTGATCTTCCATATGAGAGCCACATTTTATGCCTAAATTTCTCAGGACTTCCAACCTTCCTATCACTCCATCACTGAAACATATCACTGCATCTAGTACACCAACCTTTAATGTATTTAGTCCTACAAAAATATTCTTGGGTAATCTTTCCCATATACAATGGTTGAAACTTCCATTTGTATTCTGAGTGCCCTCATGAAGACATTTACTGATTTACTGAGCAAAACAGGGTCACTCAGGTCTCTAAAGATTCCCATCCACCAGTTTTGCTCATAAACGCATGCAATGAAAGAATATGGGTTAGGTTTAATAGTTGGGATAGTCATAAAAATATTTTGTTTCAACAAAATTTCCAAGTCTGAACTCACTCGTTTGGATGTAATTTCTTCACAAGAAGCTGGCTTAAAATAATGGAAACTTCTTGTACTCAGTATTGTTTGACCCATTTGAAATCTAGTTTCAAGCACTGTTCTTTTAGTTTCAATTTCTTCTTCCATTAAAAAGAAAGAACATATTTTTGTGAAAAAACTTTTGCAAAAATTTTACTTTTGTTCAGCACCTTGCTTGGTTTGCCTACTGCTCTGCAAGTTTTTTTGGTAACAGTTCTCTTGACTGTCCCCCCGATCCCATCACATGTTTTACCATGACTTCTAGCATGAAATGACCAGCTTGCATTTAATTTAAAATCTTTATAATGAAAACATAAATTTATCATGCTTTTGAAGTTTTTGTACTGAGCACTGCAACCATCTGTAAAATACTCAATTTGGTCAACATCAGGAAAGTTTTGTTTTATGAAATCTATGGTTTTTTCTTGTACTGAATAAACAAATGGCACATCATGCTTTAGATCATTTGAAATGAAACACAGTGATGTATCTTTTATGGTGGAATCTTCATTTTTAGAAAAAATCATTACTGAATGAACTGAGCAGCTCAAGTGGCCGCAGTGGTAGGATTGCACTTCATTTTGCAGATTGAAGTTACAGTTTTCTGCAAAATCCATAAGAACTAAAACCTCATTAAATTCCAAACTTTCTTTTCTCTGTTTCATGTAAGAGTTTTTGAGATGTAAGAATGAGGTATCAGAGACTCAGTTTTATATATAGTAAAATCAGTAAACTCCTTGCAAGGTAGTAGCATTGTTTGTAAAGTCATTCTGCCATCACTTGAAATCCACTGTGAAAATTTAATGTCTTCATCTTCATCGTAGTCTTCTAGTATTCCTCTTAGATGTAGCTGCAGTGATTCACTTGTTTTCAGGCACACATCACAGTGTCTTAACATACAGTCCCTGATTTATCACAAACCAATTTGTCCATCATAGTGTGTAGTGATTCTTTATCATGCTGGTTCAGAGTGTTTGCTAAAAGCTCTACATTTTTGTGGTACAAGCAAACACACATACTGTGAGATCCAGGTGACACACACCATTTCGGCCTCAAGGAGCAAAATTTGGAAAATCCAATTTAAATCTTTGGGTATTTTTCTGTAAACACAACAAATAGTTCCTCTAAGTTGCATAAAAGAATTCTTTTCTTCTTGTAAGTATTTTGTTATATTAGCTTCGTCTTTAGCACCTGTAAACATGTAAAAAAATTCATCATCCTCATAAAACAGTTGTACAGTGTGTATTATTTCTTGGGGAAGGGTTCTGCTATGTTTGGGTTCTGTCAAAACCAAAATACTTTTCCCATTTGCAAGCATTCTGGCTTATAGCACTAAATATTCTGATACATTAAATTTTTCCGCTGCTTTTCTGCGAGACCAAGACTTTGGAGTGATTGTTGATATCTGTATTTTATCCCCGTTTGGTTAAGTTTGTCTTGAGTTTTTCCTTTATAGCATCCACTAAATGATCAAGATCTGCAGATTTTGTCTTCAGTACATTACCTTGAGCTTTACTGTCAGATTCACTTGAATCGTTGGGTTCTTGTACTTTCAAAACAAATGAAAACTTTTTAAAATCTGGTTTTTTGCCTTTTTAAACTTATTTTTAGCATATTTTTCTTCGATTGTGTAGAAAATGACTGAAGTTTAAGTGGTGTCTCATCCAACCCTAAAAGAGTTTCATTCAACTTTTCTTTTTCTACTACTCTTTTTGCCTTGGTTAATTCACTCTCATTTGCTTCATCACTTTCAAGTAGAGCAATATCTTCATGATCTAAAGTAGGTGTTGCCTCATTCAACAGTTTTCTACATGTACTGCACAACAGCTTTCCTGGCACTAAAATAATGTTCTTATTTTGCTTTTTCCAGAGTAATTATCCTCAAATCTTTCTTCTTTGTTAAAGGTACAGAATGTTTCTTAAATGGATCACAATAGGAGTTTTGGTTCTTTTCAAAATACCTTAAAAAATAACACAAATGATGGGAACAAATATCATCTGTTTCACTGTACTGCTTATTAGTATGCCAAACTAAAATTTCTACTTCTTCTTTAGACAGCTTTTCTGAAATTAAATAAATGTCTTTGCTCTTTGTCAGTAAAGTATTTTCACATGAAAAATTTAGCAATGAACCTGCTGAACACTTAAAATTAGTTTCATTTTTACTTGAACTTGCTTTTATTTCCATTGTAAGAAAACATGCGCGCGCCCGCACACACACACACACACACACACACACACACACACACACACACACACACACACACACACAAAATAGTTTTAAAAATAGAATTTTAACTGTGTTTATATAACTATTATTTAAAATGTCACTAAGCACAAAACACTAGGTAGTTAACTTGAACAGAGCCAAATGCACACAGATAGACTTGCAGTACAGGCAGGCTGCGGGGGGAGGGAGGGTTTCATGTCCTGACTTGAATTTCACGTCTTGACAGAACACAGCAGGCAGACTGCTGACTGGTGAATGTTTCATGTGCATACTTACATAGTAGTACTGCCTTATCTGAACTTCAACACACTTCTCATGACTCCAAAAATGTTGTATGTTTCTTGACTTTAACTTCAGCTAAACAAAACAAAAAAGATAAATAAAGTTACAATTACAGTAAAATTTTTGTCCCAATTTAAAAATACATAACAAAAATGAATGAAAAAATTACTGTTTAAGTAGCTTATCTACCAAATTATAATTTTAAAACCTTTTACTACTATATAACCTCTATATAATCTCTACTATAACCATTTTGAATCTTAAAACAGCTGTCCGATATGTTTTGAATAGATAAAACTTGTTTTGACTTCAATATAAGATAAAATTGTTACAACTCAGAAGCCCACTGATTTTTTTGCACCATTTGAAAGTTAATTGTATGCTGTTTTCAAGAATATGTGGTTGTATTGGGTTATTTGGAGAGAGATTTTAGCTATTCATAATTTTCTACGCCTATGTTACGGTTTTGAAATTAACAATATTTTGAGTTTCAGTACAGTTTTTCCATATGATTGAACATTATAAATCAGAATTTTGTAGATGTATCAGTTTCAGTGTTTAATTTACAACAAAACAATGAAAATTTCAAGTCTCTAGCTTCAAAACTAATGATTTTGCTTCAAATTCTGTAAAAGCGTACACGCTTTAGTTACATCTTAATCACCTTCGGAAATACAGTTAGCCTAAAATTTGAAACGGTGATAATTCAGAAACTACATGATAGAATTGGATGAAACTTTGGATATTTATGCATACATTTCACATATAAATTTTGGAACAAATCCAAAAACCTTGGGTTTTATATCTTCTTTTGGATGAATGGTTTGATCTGGAATGACCCTTGAATGAGATGCAAATTTCAACATAAGAGGCATTTTCAAGTTTATATGTACATATGCTATTAGCAAATCATAGATGAAACCAAAAGTAAGAGAAAATTCTGAGGTGTGATCCAGATAAATCATTGTTCCAATTTAATATGAATCACATTACAGAATATATCAGGTATCTGTGCTCTTGTCTATTGCCAACTGCACCATTCTGCATTGAGAACAGCATTAATCCTCCTCAGTAATGGACAACAGGATTCTGAATCAGTCAGTAGAAAGGAACTGTTCCAGTTGTGTCATAGACGTACTTGAGTAAGATAACAATCCTATTCTGTTTCTAATACATACCACAGTGGCTTGATGAAATTAAATTCTGGCTATTTTGGGGGGGAGGATGGCCATGTTATTTCAACAACATTCGCATAAAGTAAATCTTGGACATTTCCAGCCATGGAACAGGTGACCATTATCACCTTCAAAGATGATAACCTCTGTTGAGAACAATGTTTATGACATTTAATGAAAATAGTTATCTAAAGTGGCTTCACATATATTACCAGTTGCCTTTCCTTTCAGTGCGATCACATGACCTGCTGAAAACTGTAATGTAACTGTATAAACCATTATACAACTTCTATCATACTTCACAGTTGGAAGGAGGCAGTCTGTACTGCACATTTCCCATGGTGTCTGCCTTGAGTAAACACATACTGTGTAAGAAACAGTGTAAAAATAGACACCATGGATCACGTAACTTGTTTTCAATTGTTGATACTTCAGGGCTTGTCCTGTTTCATTCACTTGGTTTGAAAATCGTGGTTCATGGTGTGGGTTCCTGTAGTCATGTCCTAGTTCATGAACCACGGGCAACGTATGAGTGGCCAAGTAAGTTGTCCCGACAGTCGGGATACCAGTTACTTTGGAATAAGGCTGGGCATCTCGGACATATTCTGAGTCATGGTCACCTTTGTGCTCATATGGCAAAGACTACCAAATCCACCGGTTAGTCTCTCAACTGTTAGGGGTAAAACTCAATGGGACTCGGGGCAAGTAAGGCTAGCAACCTGCTTCCCCGGTACTTTAAATATGATGCTGGCAACAATCAGAGCAAAATGCCTCGGACCTTTGGAGGTGACGGAGTCCCACCTCTAACTGACAAACCAGGGACTCCTAAGATACGACTTGCCAAACAAATGGTAATGAGATGGGGAGCTATTAATATCAATGGGGGCTACTCTGGGAAGAAGGTAGAGCTGGCAGAGGCTGCAAGTAAGATGGGGCTGGACGTTTTAGCTGTTAGTGACATTCAGGTAAGGGGGGAGAAAGAAGAGGAAGTGGGAGAATACAAGGTCTACCTGTCAGGAGTCAAAGCAGGAATAGCACAATGGGGTGTAGGGCTTTACATCAGGAAAGAAATGGAATCCAGCGTAGTTAAAGTAAGGTATGTAAACGAACGACTGATGTGGATAGATTTGACAGTGTCTAGCAAGAAAATGAGGATTGTGTCAGTATATTCGCATTGTGAAGGGACGGATCAAGATAAGATGGATAGTTTGTATGAGGCACTCAGTGATGTAGTTGCTAGAGTAAAGGACAAGGACAGTGTTCTGCTCATGGGTTGGAAATCGAACAGAAGGGTATGAAAAGGTTATGGGTAAATTTGGAGAGGATATGGAGGCCAACAGGAACGGGAAACAACTCTTGGATTTCTGTGCCAGTATGGGCTTAGTAATCACAAACTCCTTTTTTAAACATAAGAACATTCACCGGTATACTTGGGAAGGCAGGGGAACCAGATCTGTCATTGACTATATAATAACAGATCAGTAGTTCAGGAAGGCTGTGAGGGACACACGTGTATTCAGGGGATTCTTTGATGACGCTGATCATTATTTAATCTGCAGTGAAATTGGGATTGTGAGGCCGAAAATGCAGGAGGTCAGGTCCATATGTTGGAGGATAAGATTGGAGAAACTTCAGGATAAGGAAATCAGGCACAAGTACATAACAGTGATCTCAGAAAGGTACCAGTTAGTTGAATGTAGTCAATTACAGTCATTGGAAAAGGAATGGACAAGGTACAGGGACACAGTACTAGAAGTGGCTAAAGAATGTCTTGGAACAGTAGTGTGTAAAAGTAGGATGAAGCAAACAGCTTGGTGGAATTTCACAGTCAAGGAAGCCTGTAAAAGGATAAAGATGGCGTATCAAAAATGGCTACATACTAGAACTCAGGTAGACAGAGAAAGTTATGTTGAAGAAAGAAACAAAGCCAAACAGATAATTGCAGCATCCAAGAAGAAATCTTGGGAAGACTTTGGAAACAGGTTGGAGACTATGGGTCAAGCTGCTGGAAAACCATTCTGGAGTGTAATTAGCAGTCTTCGAAAGGGAGGTAAGAAGGAAATGACAAGTATTTTATACAGGTCAGGAAAACTGCTGGTGAATCCTGTGGATGCCTTGGGCAGATGGAGGGAATATTTTGAAGAGTTGCTCAATGTAGGTGAAAATAAGATCAGCAATGTTTCAGATTTCGAGGTACAATGGGATAGGAATGATGATGGAAATAGGATCACATTTGAGGAAGTGGAGAAAATGGTCAATAGATTGCAGTGCAATAAAGCAGCTGGGGTGGATGAAATTAAGTTGGAACTCATCAAATACAGTGGAATGTCAGGTCTTAAATGGCTACACAGGATAATTGAAATGGCCTGGGAGTCGGGACAGGTTCCATCAGACTGGACAAAAGCAGTAATCATACCAATCTTTAAACATGGAAACAGAAAAGATTGTAACAACTACAGAGGTATCTCTTTAATCAGTGTTGTGGATAAAATCTTCTCAGATATTGTTGAAAGGAAAGTGCGAGTATTAGTTGAGGACCAATTGGATGAAAATCAGTGTGGGTTAAGGCCTCTTAGAGGTTGTCAGGACCAGATCTTTAGCTTACAGTAAATAATGGAGAAGTGTTATGAGTGGAACAGGGAATTGTATCTATGCTTTATAGATCTAGAAAAGGCATATGACCGGGTTCCTAGGAGGAAGTTATTGTCTGTTCTACGAGATTATGGAATAGGAGGCAAACTTTTGCAAGCAATTAAAGGTCTTTACATGGATAATCAGGCAGCAGTTAGAGTTGACGGTAAATTGAGTTCATGGTTCAGAGTAGTTTCAGGGGTAAGACAAGGCTGCAACCTGTCTCCACTGTTGTTCATATTATTTATGGATCATATGTTGAAAACAATAGACTGGCTGGGTGAGATTAAGATATGTGAACACAAAATAAGCAGTCTTGCATGTGCGGATGACTTAGTTGTGATGGCAGATTCGATTGAAAGTTTGCAAAGTAATATTTCATAGCTAGATCAGAAATGTAAGGACTATGGTATGAAGATTAGCATCTCCAAAACGAAAGTAATGTCAGTGGGAAAGAAATATAAACAGACTGAGTGCCAAATAGGAGGAATAAAGTTAGAACAGGTGGACGGTTTCAGGTACTTAGGATGCATATTCTCACAGGATGGCAACATAGTGAAAGAACTGGAAGCGAGGTGTAGCAAAGCTAATGCAGTGAGCGCTCAGCTACAATCTACTCTCTTCTGCAATAATGAAGTCAGTACCAAGACTAAGTTATCTGTGCACCGTTCAATCTTTCGACCAACTTTGTTGTATGGGAGCAAAAGCTGGGTGGATTCAGGTTACCTTATCAACAAGGTTGAGGTTACGGATATGAAAGTAGCTAGGATGATTGCAGGTACTAGTAGATGGGAACAATGGCAGGAGGGTGTCCACAATGAGGAAATCAAAGAAAAACTGGGAATGAACTCTATAGATGTAGCAGTCAGGACGAACAGGCTTAGATGGTGGGGTCATGTTACACGCATGGGAGAAGCAAGGTTACCCAAGAGACTCATGGGTTCAGCAGTAGAGGGTAGGAGGAGTCGGGGCAGACCAAGGAGAAGGTACCTGGATTCGGTTAAGAATGATTTTGAAGTAATAGGTTTAACATCAGAAGAGGCACCAATGTTAGCACTGAATAGGGGATCATGGAGGAATTTTATAAGGGGGCTATGCTCCAGACTGAACGCTGAAAGGCATAATCAGTCTTAAATGATGATGATGATGATGATGGTTTGAAAATCGAATCAGTTAATGTAGAGGAAGGCATCAATGGTCATAAGACTGTGATGGCATCTATGACAACAGGTCTGACAAAGAAAGGTAAGAAGATATTTTTACTTAGCAAGTGTCAAGATACAAATTTCAGAGTATCTTAGCGGTCAGCATCAAATATTCGGTGATGAGGACGAATATGTGGAAAACGAATAGAAAAAAATCAAAGGCATCATGCAGTATGCACTACCCAAGTATGTTCTGAGTAAGGTCTTAAGGGATGGGAAATACCCACCATGGTTTAATAGCTCTGTTAGAAAGCCCCTGTATACACAAAGAGAACTTTATCTCAGATTCAAGAGAAGTGAAAGCCTAGCTGCCAAACAAAAGCTGAATGAAGCGAAAATGAGTGCAAGGAGAGCATTGGGAGAAACGTTCAATGACTTTGAAAGTAAAACATTGTCAACCGATCTGAATAAAAACCCTAAGAGGTTTTGGTCATCTATAAAATCAGTAAGTGGGCCAAAATCATCTATTCATTCTCTCAATTACCATACTCGCACTGAAATGGAAGATAACCAAGAAAAAGCCGAAATACTGGATTTGGTCTTCCGAAATTGTTTCAGCATGGAAGACTGTAACATGGTTCCGCCTTTCAATTGTCATACCAACATTACAGTGGCAGATATTGAGATAACCAATAGCGGAATAGAAAAACAACAACAATCATTAGTAGTGGAAAGGCATCAGGACTAGATGAGACGGAGTGAGGTTAGCACACTGGACTCGCATTTGGGAGAACAACGGTTCAAACCTGCATCTGACCATCCTGATGTAGGTTTTCAGTGATTTCCCTAAATTGCTTCAGGCAAATGTTGAAATGTTCCTTTGAAAGGGCACACCGGCTTTCCTTCCCCATTCTCCTCTAATCTGATGGGACCGATGACATCACTGTTTGGTCCCCTCTCCCAAATCAACCAACCAACCAGATGAGATAATTATAAGATTCTACAGAGATTATGCAAAAGAACTTTTTCCCTTGCTGGCAGTAATGACTGGAAGAAAGTGCAGGTTATTCCCATTTTTAAGAAGGCCCATAGGACAGATGGACACAATTATAGGCCATTATCATTGACATCAATTTGTTGTAAAATTATGGAACATGTTTTATGCTCAAGAATTAGATATTCTTGGAGAAGAAAAATGTCCCCTATAAAAAAATTGCCACGGATTCTGCAAACAGAGGTCATGCAAAACTCATCTCACTCTCTTCCTCCATCAGATCCACAGCATTGTAGAGAATGGCGCTCAGGTTGATGCCATGTTTCTTGACTTCAGGAAGTCATTTGACTCCATCCTGCACTGACATGTAGTGAAAAAAAATATGAGCTTATCGAGTATCCGAGCAGATTTGTGACTGAATTCAAGACTTCCTTCCAGACAGAACTCAACACATTGTTCTTAATGAAACAAAATCAACAGATATGAAGGTAACTGCCGGAGTGCACCAAGGAAGTATGAGAGGATCATTACTGTTGACAGCTTATATAAATGATCTAGTAGAAAGCATTGGATGCTCTCTAAGGCTCTTCAAAGATGATGCAGTTATCTGTAACAAAGTAGCAACACCAGAAGATAGTAACGATTTTTGGAATGACCTCCCGAGAATTGATGAATGGTGCAGGCTCTGGCAGATGACCTGAACTAAATAAATATAACATTTTTGCCCATATATAGGAGAGGAAATCTGTTACTGTATAGCTACACTATTGATGACAGACCTCTGGAAACAGTATCTGCCATAAAAGATCTAGGAATAATTATCCAGAGTGACCTTAAGTGGAATGACCACATAAAACAAGTAATGGGAAAAGCAGATGCCGGACTCAGATTCGTAGGAAGAAACTTAAGGAAAAGTAACTCATCCATGGAGGAAGGGGCTTATAAGGCGCTTGTTCGAATGATTCTTGAGTATTGTTCATCTATCTGGAATCCCTACCAGATAGGACTGAAAGAAGAGATAAAGAAGATCCAATGAAGAGTGGCACATTTCATCATGGGGTCATTTAGTTGGCACGAGAGAGCGTTACGGAGATGCTCAACAAACTTTATTGGCAGACGTTACAAGAGAGGCATTGTGCATCAGAGAGAGATTTACTACTGAAATTTTGAAGGAGCACTTTCCCCAGAAGAGTCAGACAACATATTGCTTCCCCCCACATGTCTCGCATAATGACAATGAGGAGAAAATTTGAGAAATTAGAGCCAATACAGAGGCTTACAATCATTCTTCCCATGTGCTGTTCGCGATTGGAACAGGGTTGGAGGGCTCATTTAGTCATACAAAAAGTACCCTCCATCACACAACATTAGGTGGTTTGTGGAATATGATGTAGATGTAGATGAAACATTTTCTTCACACTGTGCCCTCCAGATCCGTATTAAGTTCAGTAGTCATTTTCTCAGCAGTATTCATCAAATCAGAGATAACCATCCTCCTGTCCCTATGTATAAGTTTAGGTTTCCTATCATTTTGGTACTCAGCAGATCATATTTTCCCATGAACTCTGTGTGGTTTTAAGGCACTAGATACATTGTGTGGACATACTTTTAGCATATATTTGTGACTATTTCGCCATTGTTTGAAGTCTGTAAGACATGATCTTGCATTAGATCAACCCATCATCACGAAGATGATCTACTGCATCCAGAAACCTCTCTACAGTATAATGAAAGGAATGAGGATACCGTAAGATATATGTTAATCATCAAGAGACATACTAAATGAAGTAATGAAAATGTTAAATTTTGTAGAATACTAGCTGATTAACTGAAGATAATAACTGACAACTCACTGGATGAGGTTGTATCAGTTGTGTTTCCTAATTTTATTCTGGCGTTGAAAAAGGAATGAAAACAGTAAACAATTATCGCATTGGGAAGACAGGATTATTACAGAAATCAGTAATTGGTGAAAAAAATTGGGAGTGTTATGGGGAATGCACTGAATATTGGGACTGAAGAGTGGTGAAGCAAAAATCAAGGTGATGAAACCATAAATAATGGGAAATAATAATGGAACAGTTGAAACAGATTAGAGAAATAACAAAAAACAGACAAGCTAATGAAGAAAATGTCATTGACAATATGTGGATCACAGTCCTGGTGCAGTTTGAAGGACATATTTATTATGCCAATAAAATGTAAACAAAGAACCTTCCATGTCATTTCAATATCATGAAGCTATCAAAAAAAGAGAGAAGCTAATAATGTTTGAATGCATTGTAGTGAAAAATATACGAGGGTAATCCCAAAATTAAGGTCTCCTATTTTTTTGTAAGTACATAGACCTGTTTATTTTTACAATGGTTTATATCAGTATACACCATGAACATTGAACTATTTTTCGACATAATCACCATTTCTGTCGATGCATTTTTGTAGAGCTGAATCGCTTTCTGGGCAAATGTTCTTTTAATCTAGGGAACAGGTGATAGACACTGGGTGCCAAGTCAGGACTATAGCGTGGGTGGGTGATTATGTTCCACTCAAACTGTTGCAGGAGAGCAACGGTTTGCTGAGCGATGTGTGGGCGAGCGTTGTCATGGAGAATGTGTACGCCCTTGTTCAACATTCCTCTTCTCCAGTTCTGAATTTCCCGTTTGAGTGTTTTCAGTCTCTCACAGTACCTGTCAGCGTTAATTGTGGTTCCAGCGATTCAGCTCCGACGACGAGGTGAAAGAAGAGGCTCATAACTTTCTGAACAGCATGGCGGCGAGCTGGTATGACATGAGCATACAACAACTGCCACAGCGTCTACAAAAATGCATTGATAAAAATGGTGATTATGTCGAAAAATAGCTAAATGTTCAAGCTGTAAACTGATGTAAACCATTGTAGAAATAAACAGGTCTATGTACTTATAAAAAAAATAGGAGACCTTACTTTTGGGATTACCCTCGTATATAAGCCATGATGCGGTTATAACCAGGAATCCACTGAGAATCAAATTAAGCTACGGAATTTGTAATAAGAAGAAAATTTATAGTTAAAAAATATTGTTGTAAAGAAAATTGAAGGAAATGGAGTGCTTTGGCTAGAGTGCACTGCAGTAATTGAGAGAAAAGACTGCCCGAATAGCTGCAGACTGGTAAAACACCCAGATACAAGACTGTTATAGGAATTGAAAAAAAAAAGCTGAAATCTGGGAGTGGATAACACTGTGTGCAGTGAAGCAGTGTCAGATAGAACAAAGTGGCAGCAGATCATGAAATTTGCAAATGATGTGTAAACTCCTTGATCAGTGTGGAATTAGTGAGTGTTTTGGTTCCTTCTTTGTTTTGTGCTGTCAATGTTTGTACTAGTAGGTTATGTATTTCTTTCCTGTTTGTAACTTTATCCATCATGTGTCTTGTTACAGCAAATGTGGTTTTGTTGCAAATATGGAGTTTCTGTTGTAAGTACACAGATCAAAGATTTGTCCTTATTTATTTAATAATTTTGTGTAATGCTTTAATGAAAACATATATTTATGGTTGATGTTCTGTGCTCTTGATTTTAGAACAAGCCTCAGTTGGTTGACCCAATAGATTTTGAAACTTTCATTTTAAAAAACAAGACACTTCTCCAAAACGATCCTCAGCGAGAACTATTACTTTATCCTGCTGATGATGTGTCTGTAAGTAATAAACTTAGCTTTAATACATGTTGTTGAATAGTGGGAATTAGTGCTGAATTACTTAGTTTCCTTTGCTGTCTTGTTTTGTTTTAGCAAGTTGTGCTTCCTAGACGATACAGGACAACTAACCATAGTGTGCCTGTAAATTATGAAACATCAGATTGCTGTTTGTTTACACGAGAATGTTTGAAAAGTTATACTTGTAACTGGAATCTGATCCATTACAAATACAGTGCATATTCTGGAACATACCTTGAGTTACCTAAGTGAGTGTTATTTTTTATATATTGGATCTTATGAAGTTTTTGTAATAATGAGTGGTTACCTGTAGATTGGTGACATGTTATTAACAATACTACACACATCACATGCTGTCTCTAAAGACAATATTAGATATTATTACCCTTCTGTTATTCTTTCAAACAATAAACAATGAAGGAACAATAGTCAAATACCAGATTGCCGGTGTCTTGGTATCATTTACTGAACTAATTCATTTAAATGAGAACTTAAGTATGTAGCTTGCATTTCGTAAATTTGCTGTAGATTAATCATGGAAAACATTTTTCATGTGGGTAATGATGTTCCCAGAATATTAGCCTTTTCTCTCTCATTTATGAAGTATCCATTTAATAGGATTCCTGGAACATTTTTGTGTCTTTTCATAATAAAAATTACTTGTATTTTCTTAAAAACTAAAGCAAACATGTTATTTTGTCAATAATATTGATTCAGTAATGTCAGAGGATGCTAAGAACTGCACCCATTGACTTCTTGATATTTTTTCAGAATGTTAAGTGTCAGAGATGAATAATATGTCAAATACTTGTTTTAAGTGCAGTTCACATAATGTAGTATTTATATTTGTTGTTCCTTAATATTATCATCCAGCAGTTACAACTAGTTACATTCTTCTTTCCTATATTGACCACATTGCATGTGAAGCACACCTTTTTTCTACTCCCTGATTCATTATTTAAAGGGACTAGTAAAACTGTACATGGTTAAACATATTCTCTTTGTACTAATTTTACCATTTTTTGTGAGAACTTTTAATCACTTTTGTTTTACAGGATTCTAAAATCGGAGGAACTGAAAGATGAGGTGTATGAAGTGGATACAGATGCAGATCAAATTGATGAGGTAGGGCCTAGTATTTATAACTTTAGAGTATCTAAAAGTCATGGCCAAACAGTACATATTTTATTACTTATTCAATAACTGTTGACAAGAAGGTCTTAGAACTATCATAGTTATTACGGTACTCAGTATAAATCGTGAATGTGACATAATTTTCAGAAGAGAAGTTGGCAGTGGCGGCCGATGATCACTTGCTATAGCACACTACCAATGTTGCGCTAAGATTATGCCATTTATCTTTGAATGCAAGCAGGAAATTGCACAAAAATTACACCATTCCTCTTCAAATGTGAGCTGGAAATTATTCAAAAATTAGACCATTTTTTCTTTGAATGTGTGCTGTCATTCAAATAAAATGGACAAAAACATGTTTTGTAGCTCTCTCACTCTGCGATAACCAGAAACCAGCGTCGAGTGCTGAAATGATGGTCAGCCGCATTACGATCCAACTCATAGAAGGGATGCAGCTGACTGTTTCTGACTATGAATGCTCTGGTATGGCTGTATCCTTGCTGACACTGAGCATGTTATCTTACTCACAGCATATAAAGCATTGTGCAAGCAACATGGCAAATTCTCTAGGTGTTGCCAGAGAGGCTCTTTTCGAATAGATCTGTTGAGGAGAAAGTGAGTGTTTCAAGTTGCTAGAATATTTCACCTGAGTCAGACGTAGGAAAAGATGAAACACTCTCTAAAGATTTACAAGTAGAGTATGGGGTACAAGTAGATTATGGGGGATTTTTTAGCAGCTGTTGATGTATCGGTCCTGTAGTGCTGTGGTTGAATATTGTTATATCCTAGCCAGTAATGCCAACCGAGCCCGCTGCCAAAAAGGTTGGCAGCATCAAAGTCCGGACGCCGTCTGCATAAGCAGCGCCAGCGATACAGGAAATCGCCGCAAGTCTGCGCGCGCCACCGCTGGCTTCTGGCTTCTTAAGCGCTGGAGTCGCGAGCGCTAGGACAGTTCTGGATTCGCCGCTCAGTTGTATACTCGCCACCGAATTGTGTACCTGCTAGTGAGTTGTGTGTTCATCGCAGCAGAGTTGTTGTTTGTCGTCAGCCGACGCTGACCTAGCCGCACCGACTCGAACTAGACAGATTTCTGTAGACCATGTTCACCACTGTGTTCTGTATCGTCGTTAATAAAGATAAGTACCGACTTTCATTTAATCAGAGTGTTTGGGTTTTCATCTTCCTGTTCACTGATCCAGCGGACCGGTCGGCCCGTTATTAAAAGTGTGGCGGTGACTTCGTAGGCCGTTTCTACAGCGAAGTGTTGTCGCTACGAAGGCTGTCACAAAAAATATATCGAAGCAGTCCAATTTCATATATGAAACATTAATATATTCAATTTAGTTACAATTACTACTCTTTAAGTCAAAAGGCTGTAGGTGGTGGTAGAAAAAGTGAGTCTATGAGGAAATTTAGTATGAAAGTGTATGAAAAGAGTTGGATCTATGGATGTGATGTTGGCAATGCACTTTTTTGTTTTCTATGTTTATTATTTGGAAACTGTGATGCACAGGGTACAGGGGGAGCGAATGTTCTAATACATATTAATGCATTAATAAAATAATAAAAAACAGAAGTTATAAACAAACAAGAAATATATTTGATCTTAGTGCATTAGGTAAAGTTAATATCGCAAGATTATTAAGTTTCACATATCATGACAACATAGTGAAACTCAATTTGTTTACCAGCAAAAGGATCCTTTTATTTCCCCCAGGATAACATTTTTCCACTTAAATGGCAGATGTATCTCATAGAGACACGGCTGAGCTGAATGGTTACCTGTACACTAGCTAACCCACTATTCCATATGGACCCTACCCCTAGCTAAATGAGGCCTGATCCGAAGTTGATCAGTGTTCTCTTGTTTGTTTGGACACCCACACCGCACGTGGCTAAGCATTGTACTTCCATAAGATTGCATGTGAAGTTTTCTTTGGGAGGGGCAATACTTTGCGCTCCAAAGCTTCTGTTACATAATAGTTGGAGTTAAGATTGTGGGATGCATCCAAAAGTGTCCTTAACACTCCTTCTTGGCATCTGTATGAGTAGCTACTCAAAAATGCAGGCAGACATGTTGTAGTCACCTGTGTAGTAGTTAACATTATGCAGTCACTACTATAGAGCAGGTTGAAGCAGGTCTCATTCAGGAAAGCTGATTTGTCACTTAATATGCCAAAAACATGACAAAGTGACCATTACAGTCTGCTTTTTCTTTTTAATGGTTTCTGAACAGTGAAAACCAATGCAAATGCATGCATGCCACCAGTCAAAGCCACACATTTACTGGTTTTACATGCACATTGTGTGTAGCAGACTGCGCTGTATAAGCCACAATGTCATCATATGATGAAGTCATTTCCTGGTGCCTGATCATTCCAACCCTTCAGTACTAACTCATATGTCGATATGGCATCATTCAGTATCATTGAGGCTTACTGGCACTTAATTTCACATTTTCTCTTTGTTTGACAGCATTTCACTGACTAGGCTTGGCATAACGGTGATCTTTCCACTCAAATAAGTTAAGATGAGGGAGAAGGGGGTAGGATGTGGCAGTATGTGGACTATGTTCAGCAGTCTGTCACATATCGTCATTCTGCTACTCATCTTACAAATTTGAACTCATTTAGATTAGTCCTTTGCAATGTAGTAATTCAATAAATGTTTGTGTATGTTGTGCCTTTAAACAGTAAAAAGTTTGTTTCAAAAGTAGCTTCCTGGCTTGATAAGTTGGTTATAATGACAGGGACTTCTTAAAGAATAATATCAAATAAAATCTGCTTTATACCTTTGCAGTCCAACAGGTGGTGTGGAGGGGGCCGTCCACAATCCATTGCAAATTCCCTCTTATCTCATTTTCAGTGAGAGCTGTGTGGCCTCTAGTATACGACACAGCCCTCTGACACATTCTTTTTATAAACTGCAGAATGAGAGTTTTTTTCTAGCATGGATGCTTAAATTGTGCTTAAGTCATTTTCTTTTCCATCTTTTTTCCACATGGGCTCTGGTGCTGTAAAATATTTATGATAGCTTCTGTGGAATTTTGTAAAACAGGAAAGATTTTTTAGCACCAGAAGTGTCACAAGAGTTCATTTTCTTGCTTGGGTAAGTCACATTATCTGTTTGTAACCAGAAAAGGGGGTGGCCTAATTTTGTGCCCACATCTAACTGCTAGTTTTGTTACAGTGCACACCCCTTTTGCAAAGTTAGAGATTTAATTATGTAACTAATTCTTAAACTACAACTAAGTTATTATGGGTACAAGTTGTGGAAATTTATCAGAACAAATGCAGGAAAGCGCAAGATACTTTATGGTTTACACTTCATAAAGGAGAATTGGCAGAACTCTGTGTGTTCCGAATTTGAACCATGGTGCTGTGCAATGTTGTGATCTACCACGAAAGTTGACATTGCCTCAGGAAATTATATAAGTATCTTGTTGAAGATGAGACAATGTGACAACAGAAAATGCTGGGTTTGTAAGACATTAACAAGAAGGAAAAAGTCTGAATAATAATGTGTGTTGCTAATGCTTGAAGACATTGTCTGTGTATTATGTATTCAAAGCTCAAGAAATTTTATTTGACTCCGTTAATATGAGGGCTGTTCAGAAAATATCCAACTCTTATTTATAAAATCAGTCTTTATTGAAATACAATTGTTTGACACTAGTCACCTTCAGAGTAGTGCCCTTCTGGTTCTACACACATCTCCCAATGCTAGAAGCATTGCTGGAAAGCCTCGTTTGGTAGGGCGCACAACTGCTCCACCGAATTCTGTATAATGTGTTCCTAGTTCTGTACTCTGGTTCCTTTCAGTGTCCTTTTTTTTTTTTTTTTTTTTTGTTTAGGGGAAAGCCAGGAGTCACTCATTGCTAGGTCAGGAGAGTAGGGAGGCTGACAAACCACAGGCTGTGTTGTGTTTCACCAAAAAACTTTGAGTTAATTGAGAACAATGAGCAAGTGCGTTATTGTGGTGAAGGTGCCGACTGCCTGCTGTCCTCAAGTCCATCTCACTGCTTTACAGAGGTGATGCAGAACCTTTTGGTAGTGCTCCTTATTGATGTTAGTTCCTTCTGGGCCGTACTCATGATGGACCGTGCCATTGAAGTCAGAAAAGACAGTCAGAATGACTGTCACTTTGCTGTGGGTGTGTGTTGCTGTTTGGGTGTCAGGGATGATGGATGCTTCCATTACAATGACTGGAACTTTGTTTCTAGGTCGTAACAACCATAAGCCCAGGACTCGTCACCAGTGAGCCCTGTGTGAAGAAAGTTGAGATTACTGTTCACAGTATCAGCATGTGCTGTGTGATCTCCAAACAAAGTTGCTTCTGCTCACCTTTAACACAGATTTTGCTAAAATTCTCCTGAGGTCCAAATGTTTCATTAAAACAGAATGAATGAATCCAATACTAATTTTAACCTTATCTGCAACTTATCTAATCTTGATTTGTCTGTCTTACATCACCATGATCCTTACATGATTAATAACAGCCTCATTTGCTGATGTTGAGGGCCTAAGTGAATGTGCTTCACTCTTCACTGTCTGGTACTCATTGCTTCATCTTCAAACATTTGTCGAATCTTGTGGATTGCTTCAGCTTGAAAACTGGTAAGCTTAAAAACAATTTGATGCATAATGTTGTTCCACTTTTTCTGTCATTTTGCCCACAACACAAAATCTGACAACTACCACTTACACGTGGTCGTTTGTTGAAAGCTACACTGTTACACTCGCGGGCGGGGGGGGGTCACACTATGTATGCCTACAAACACAAAGAGTGTGTGCAATACCATTTTTGGTTTCAGCAATAAAAAATTATGTTGGATACTTCTTGAACAGCCCTCCTAGTTTGTAGATAGAAACTTTGTAAGATGACTATGATATTATACTTTTTGTGATAGAATTTGAAACGGTGTACCTTTCTAGTTTTACTCCGATGGGGCTCACATCTCTTTTGTGAGTACGTGCTTGGCCACCACGTGGTCCTGTCCATTGTAGTGCAATTTCCCTTTCCTTGCTGCAAGTCTATCCATCTACTATTACACTATGGTCTTCTTGGTGCCAATTATGCTTAGTTTTGGTATATCTCCCAGCATTCTACAACTTTTCTTAATTATATGCTCCCCAAAGTTGGGTTTGACCTGCTGTTTATTTTCCAGATTCCCAATGTGGCTTATATTCCACATTAGCCATTGTGGTGGGGGTCATCAAATACCTGCACAGTGGTAGCTCCCTTACCATGCAGGGATCACACTGTTAGTATCAAAGCTGGAAGCTCCCCAAGGATGATGGAGAAGTAATGCACCCCTCCAGGTTAGGGTCATTTGGGACACTCCCTTCCCAGAAATCTGCTGATGTGCAACCAGATGCCAGCCAATGGCAGAAGGAGCAGGTCATATGACTTTGTGTTCCTCTTTTATCCCAGACTCTGAGGCAGACAAGTCCTTCCATACATTGAAATCATCTAAGCTGAAGAAGGGCAAGAAGTAGTTCTCTGCAAAGGGAATTCGGTGGGCCCGATGCCACCGGGCTCTGCATGTTCTGCCTCTGCCTCTGTTTCCAAGATAATGTCCATAGTGGCCCCAAACGCCCCTCCTTGCGCCGCGCGCGCACACACACACACACACACACACACACACACACACACACACACACACACTCTCTCTCTCTCTCTCTCTCTCTCTCTCTCTCTCTGTGGTTTGCAACCAATGTGTCTTGATGCCATATCCTCACAACCGGTGGCAGCAGTCAGCCCTGAGACATGGCCTGCCTCCTTGGTTCCTTTGTGCCCCCACAGAGTACTGATAGCATAATCACCCAGTGGAATTGTAGCAGTTATTTGCACCACATGGCTGAGTTTCATCATCTCTTATGCGTTTCCTCTGTTTTTTGCATTGCTCTCCAGGAAACTTGGTTCCCAGCAATGCGGATCCCTAGCCTTTGTGCCTATTGGGGCTGTTTTAATCGTGCTGACTTTGGAGTGTCTGGTGGTGGTTGCACATATGTTCTGGACTCTTGTCCATAGTGAACATGTGCCACTCGATACAACTTTGGAGGCTGTGGCTGTTCATGTGAGGATGTCTCCGGAATTTACCATCTGTGATGTGTGTCTTCTTCCCGACAGTGAAATGTCCTAGAATGTATTGTCTGCACTGTTTACTCAGCTTCCCCAGATTTCCAATATTGGGTGACTTTAATGCCCACAGCCCCTGTGGGCTGGAACTATGTCTACTCACCACCATAAAGCTGTCAAAAACTTGCTTGCACAGCTCAGTATTTGGCCCTTGAATACTGGAATTTCCACTCACCTTTGTGTGGCATATGGGTCTTACTCAGCCATTGATTTTTCCGTTTGCAGCCCAGTTGTTCTCCCCTCCTACCATTGGGGAGTCCATGATGATCAGTGTGACAGTGATCATTTTACAATAAATAAAATATTCTGCATCATTATGCTGTGGTTGAATGGATACCACATTTCAATCCAATGTTTTGCCCTCATCTGCAGAGAACATTTCCAATGGGGTTTGTAACTTCCTTGAGTGTCTGATTTACACCTAGGATCGCTACTGACTGCAGCAAAATTTCATTTTTACTCTTGCTCCCACGAAGTGGTGTGACTTCACATGTGTTGATTACTCAAGTGCAATTGGCCATTGTCAGTTGCTGTCACCCATTGTTGCTGTCACCCCATGGTGGGAGGCTGGTGCACGTTTGAAAACGTCCTCTGCAGATGGGGACGAAACACTAGATTTAAATGTGAAAGCCATTCGACCATGACATAAGAGCCCACAACATTTTATGAAATGGGACATTTCCAGTCATGAAAGTTTACATTTGTCTTGACCCTTCCTTGATGTCACTCGCATGGGGGTCCAGCCAGAGGGGAACTTAACAAAACTGATTGGGATTCCTTTCCTCTACCATCACCACTTAGCACACTGCCACATGGAGGTATTGGTGTGGCTCACCAAAGTGAAAGTGGAGAAATTCTGTTTGCAGCTGACTTACTGATCTCCTCTTCCTCAGGACTTCCCTGTCTGAAAAGAGTACCTTCATTGACCCCTGAAATCACTGTGGTCATTAGGGATCACAGACAGGCTCCCCAAAGCCATAAGTGACATCCATTGATGCAGCACCACATTGCTTTCAGTGGCTCCATGCCCAAGTTTGCCACTTCATAAAGCAACAGAAATGAGAATACTGGAAATGCTATGTTCCTGACATTGGACCATGAACCGCTCCCTCACAGGTTTTGGTGAAGATTCGATGCCTCTGTTGTCACCAGTCCCTTACAGGTGTTACTCGTATCTCTCTGAATGATGGTGTCAACACTGACCTAGGTACTGTCACTAAATATTTTGCTTTGCATTATGCTCGAGCCTCTATGTCTGATAATTATCACCCTGCATTTCGAATCCTCAAACAGTAGGTGGAGTGAATTCACTTACCTTCCACAACATGTCACCTGAAGCCATATAATGCTCCATTCAGTGAGTTGGAATTCCTCAGTGCCCTAATCGTTTACCCCAACACAGTTCCAGGTACTTCCACATCCAATGCCGGATGCTCAGACACTTATCAGTGTATTGTCAATGTCATATTCTTGTCGTTTTCAACCATATATGGAATGAGGGTGAGTTCCTGTCTGGAAGGCGAGAAAGTGTGATTTTCCCAGTACTGAGATGGGTGAACACCCCATTTAGAGAGAGAGAGCTGCGGCCCAATTAGCCCACTAATGTTCTCTGCAGGCTACTGAGATGTATGGTGATCCAGCAGCTGTATTGGTACCTTGAGTCTCAGTGTCTTGGCTCTGTCCCAGGGCAGTTTTCGCTAAGGCTCTTCTACTGCTGATAGTTTGTTTGGAGTCTGCTACCCAATCAATTTTTGTCCTGTGTCAAAGTCTTATCACTTGTCTTCTTTGACATGGAAGAGGCTGACGACTCCATGTAGAGCCACCACGTCCTCGTTACCTTACATGAGTGGGGCCTCCGGGGCCCACTCCTGATGTATTTGTGAAACTCTTGTCACACTGTACATTCTGGGCTCAAGTTGGTGCTTCCCACGGTGCCCCCCCCCCCTCTCTCCCCCATATGCAATATAATGGGGTCCCTCAGAGCTCTGTATTGAGTGTGCCCCTTTTTCTAGCAGCTATTAGTGTTCTGGCTGCAGCTTTGGAGCCCTTTCTGTGTGTTGACAATTTTTTGCTTTTACTATTGCTCCTCTACCCTGAGTGTTGCTGAGTGCTAACTTCAAGGTGATATATGAACTGTGCAGTCTGGGCTGTCACCCACGACTTTCAGTTTTCAGCTGCTAAGTCATGCATCACACAATCACACACTTCAGTCACTGTCATACTGTCCATCCACACCCTGAATTTTACCTTGACAAGCAGTTGCTCAATGTGGTGGAGTCTTATCACTTTTTAGGACTGGTCTCTGATTCACAGTTGACATGGCTTCCCCATCTGTGCAAAGCAAACATGTTGTTCACACCTTAATACTCTTTGCTACCTCAGTAACACCAGCTGGGACGCTGACCATTCTACACTCTTGCATCCCTACAAAGCTCTGATCCTGTCCCGTCTTGGTCATGGGAGTTTGGCATATGGGTCAGCATCACCATCAGCATTGCAGATGCAGGACCCAATATACCAGTGTGGGGTCCAATTTGCAACTGGTGCCTTTTGATCAACCAGCCCTGCAAGAAGCCTACCTGTGGAGGCTAGGGTGTACCCTCCTTCCCCTCTACAGATCAGATGCCAACAACTGCTGCTCACTTATGCAATACACATTCACTGCACCACTGAGAATCCAAACTACTGTGTCTTTTTTTCCTGGTAGGGAGATCACAAAACAGGTCCAGTGCTGGAATTGCGATTGTAGTTCACGTATAGGGTCTCTGCTCTCAACTCCAGCTACCTCCACTGTCCCCTTTTATTAGGAAGCAATCATGTGTGCCTCCTACGGAGTCGACCCTGTCCTCAAACCTGTCTCAATTTGTCATTCAGAGCAAAAGACTCTGTTAATCCTATGGTTTCTCGCTGCCACTTTCTGCCTGTCCTTGATCCATTTCTGGGTTTGGAGGTGGCTCTACAGTCGACTGATGAAGCAAGTTTGCCTAAATACCTGCAGGGTCCAGTCAATTATGCTCCCTGACAATTGGGTGCAGTTTATTCGTTTCCATCAATTGAGCCCTCAGCCATGTTCATTCTTGCACTGCTGAGACATTCTTAATTGTCAGTGACTCCCTGAGTAGTCTTCAGGCTATTCACCAGTGCTACCTTCGACACCCATTGGTTGTGACTATCCAGGATCTTCTTGGTGGCCTCCACCAAGCTGGACAGTCATCTTTCGACCACAGGTCACATTGGGATCCCAGGAAATGAACATGCTAACTTGGTCCAAGTTGGCTACTAGAATGCTGACTTTGGAAATGGGGGTACCAAAACTGGACCTTCGAATGACTCTACTCCATCAGTTGTTTGAGGCTTGTAACACAAATTGGTGTGCTACTGCTACGGTTTTTCTGAGTAAGCTGTGAACCGTAAAGGAGACCATGACAAAGTGGCATTCTTCCCTTCGTGCTTTTCGCAGGGAATCAACTGTTTGGCCACAATAACTTGGTGATTGCACTAGTGCTGCCAGAAGTGGAGAAAATCATCACTTGAAAGGTATTCATTTGTCTCTGAGCGCTGCCAACATCACGCTGTCCCTAGATGCGAAGTACTACAAAAGGCTTGTATTTACTATATAGCAAGTACTTCTGTAAGTACTTGTTGAGGTGTTTACACTACAACAAAATCGTACTCAAGTTTACTTGTTCAAATCACTGGGGCAAGTTTTTTTTTTAGGAACTTTCTGCACATAGTTGTTGCAGAAGTGCAGTTATTTTTAAAAACCAAAGCAGTCTTCTCTGTTACTGTAATATTGTTAATGAATAAAAATCATGATGAAACACAAAAATAAAAAATAAAATAGACAAAAATGTTTGAGAGCTACTTATTGGTGTTACCAAGAGACTGTTCATTTAACTATAATCAGAGTATTTCATGTAGATTAAAAACTTTGAGGATGTCGTATGCAAATTTCGAACATCTCTTGTCCCCTGCATAATCAAATATTTGTTAACAGGGAACACTGCAGCATGGTATCTCATCGTCGTCAACAGGAAACACTGTGGCATGGTATCTCATCGAGAAACTGCTTTTTAATTACTCTTCAGTTTTTGTAAGCAGTCTTTGCTGCTTATATCATAAATGTAATGCATTTATGTTTATGGTAATGCTAAAAAAATCATCAAAAATCCACTTCTGGCAAAACAAATTGATTGGTCAACTCATTTTGCACTTCCTTGACTTGTGGTTCTTATTATATGTGGGTTCCAGTGGTACATTTGTTTCGCCTTTTTCATTTGTAACACTGACATTTTTGCACAATACTGAACACACATAACTTCTGTAAGTTTGAGAAAAACTTTCATAAAATGACAAATTCGGCAAGTATTTGCAGCAAGATGCAAGAAATTAGAACAAAGTTTTACCTTACAGCAGAGTGTGTGCTGATTTGAAGCTTCCTGACAAATTAAAACTGTGTGCCAGACTGAGACATGAACCTGGGAACCCAATCTGGCACAAAGTTTTAGTTTGTCAGGAACTTTCATGCAAGAAACTGTTTTCACTATCTTGGGAATTTCTTGAGGTTGACGATACTAATGGATGTTGAGGGAGGAGGAAGGGGTGTTTGCAGATATGGTGATTCTTATATCCTACCAAATTCTGTGATTGTATGGGTAATGCGTCATACCATGACAGGAAGTTCGGCAGAATGCCTAATAGGTATGATTAGAGGATTACGATGTTAGAGTGCTTCTGAGACAGGCAAATAAACAATGACTCAAGGAGGAAGAATGAACTGTTGCCTAAAAAGGAAAACAAATTAGCCATGAAAGTGTACATTGTGGATAAAATCGCTGAGAGTAGAGGCTGCAAAATAGTCCATTTACCACCCTACAACTGTGATCTAAATCCGATGAAACTGTCATGGGCCAACATAAAATGCAATTTCAGGGAGAACAATGTCACTGGTGACGTGTCAAATGAAAGACTGCAGAATCTTGTTAATGCTGCTTTCCATTCAGTTACTGCTCAGGATTGCCAAGGTTATTGCAGTGTAGCAGCTGGAGCAAGAGCACTGGACACGAGATGGAATAATGGTAAAGGTCATTGATTCCATCAGTACCATGCCCTCGACCTATGATGATGATGATGATGATGATGATGATCTTTTTTCTTTTAATCAAACGTAAATGACAGTGATCTTCAGTGAACATCATTTTGACAGTTCTTTCAGGCACAGTTAATTACACTTTATGCTGTGCTGCGTTTAATAAATGCAATGTGCAAACAGATTCCAGAAATCAGATTTTGGCTTTAGATTCATAGTGTCGTAAGTTGTACATTCATCTACTTTCTTTTTCATTACTTGCGATAAATAAATGTAACGTAAGTTGTAGCTAAAACCCTTGAGCATGAATATTTCAACAAATTAGGTGATTTCCAATCTGATGGAAGTGTCACTTAAGTGGGTCTGATGGAAGTGTCATGTAAGTGGGCAGTATTTCTGCAAGTGCTGCCTCAGATTTCGTGTTAAGCACAAAACGTGGGTGGCGGTGCTCCTCTCCCTTCAGCACTTGTAATGTGGGGGCACGGCCGTTCCTGAGAGCCACCATGCCAATAGTCAACTTATCGCAGACAAACGGTACTGTTCTCTGTCAGCTTTGCGTTGGCCACATTTGACTTGCCCGTGGCCACATTTCTGACATGATGGTGCACCCCACTGCTGGGGTGGAACCAATCTCTCAGTGGCTCACATCCTACTGGACTGCCCTAATTTGGCCACCTTACTTGCTATAATAATCTGATTTTGTACGTTTTACCCATGAAAGTCATTTCTACTCCTGTCAGTGACATTGGGTATATTAGCCTCATTGGTCGCATGAGGGACTGGAGGGGTGCTACGTCGCCTGCTCCGACCCAGGGCACCCACCTGTTGCTGCCCTTGCTTGGTGGTCCAGCCTGGTTCCTGTCCTTCCTACTTTTTTAATTCTTGTTATTCTTTTACATCTTTTGTTGGTTTACTGCCTCATCATTGTTGTTCTGTTTCCTAAAATTTTACCCACTAGCCCGTGTTGCTAGTTTTCTTGTGGTAATGGAGGGTGTGGAAGCACCAGTCAGATGCAGAGGGTGCACCTGCTGTTGCATAATGAACCTTGGAGTCCTCTAGCTGATTTATGGGTGGGGCGAGTCACCCACCTTCACCCTTTTACCCCTCCCTCCCTCACTTATACTTCCACCTGTCTCTTGGTTTTCTTGGTCCTAGGGTACAGTTGAGTTCATTGGTAGGTACACTACTGGCCATTAAAATTGCTACACCACGAAGATGACGTGCTGCAGACGTGAAATTTAACCGACAGGAAGAAGATGCTGTGATATGCAAATGACTAGCTCTTCAGAGCATTCACACAAGGTTGGCGCCGGTGACGACACCTACAATGTGCTGACATGAGGAACATTTCCAACCGATTTCTCATACACAAACAGCAGTTGGCCGGCGTTGCCTGGTGAAACGTTGTAATGCCTCGTGTAAGGAGGAGAAATGCGTACCATCACGTTTCCGACTTTGATAAAGGTCGGATAGTAGCCTATCGCAGTTGTGGTTTATCGTATCGCGACATTGCTGCCTGCGTTGGTTGAGATCCAATGACTGTTAGCAGAATATGGAATCGGTGGGTTCAGGAGGGTAATACAGAACGCCGTGCTGGATCCCAATGGCCTCGTATCACTAGCAGTCGAGATGACAGGCATCTTATCTGCATGGCTGCAACAGATCGTGCAGCCACGTCTCGATCCCTGAGTCAACAGGTGGGGACATTTGCAAGACAACAACCATCTGCACGAGCAGTTCGACAATGTTTGCAGCAGCACGGACTACCAGCTCGGAGACCACGGCTGCGGTTACCATTGACGCTGCATCACAGACAGGAGCGCCTGCGATGGTGTACTCAACGACGAACGTGGGTGCATGAATGGCAAAACGTAATTTTTTCGGATGAATCCAGGTTCTGTTTACAGCATAATGATGGTCACATCCGTGTTTGGCGACATCGCGGTGAACGCACATTGGAAGCGTGTATTCGTCATCACCATACTGGGGTATTACCCAGCGTCATGGTATGGGGTTCCATTGGTTACACATTTTGGTCACCTCTTGTTCGCATTGACGGCACTTTGAACAGTGGACGTTACATTTCAGATGTGTTACAAGTCATGGTTCTACCCTTCATTCGATCCCTGCGAAACCCTACATTTCAGCAGGATAATGCACAACGGCATGTTGTAGGTCCTGTACGGGCCTTTCTGGATCCAGAAAATGTTCGACTGCTGCCCTGGCCAGCACATTCTCCAGATCTCTCACCGACTGAAAACATCTGGTCAATGGTGGCCGGGCTACTGGCTCGTCACAATACACCAGTCACTACTCTTGATGAACTGTGGTATCGTGTTGAAACTGCATGGGCAGCTGTACCTGTACACGCCATCCTAGCTCTGTTTGACTCAATTCCCAGGCATATCAAGGCCATTATTACGGCCAGAGGTGGTTGTACTGGGTACTGATTTCTCAGGATCTATACACTCAAATTGCGTGAAAATCTAATCACATGTAAGTTCTGGTATAATATATTTGTTCGATGAATACCCGTTTATCATCTGCATTTCTTCTTGGTGTAGCAATTTTAATGGCCAGTAGTGTATTTGTCATCTGTGTCCTCGGTCTCTGGGGACTATTCCTGGCGTGACACACAGACGATTGAGGCACCGATGACCTTGTCGTTTGGTCACTTTAACCCCCATCAGTCCAGCCATCCATCCTTTCCATTTTACTTATGGAGTGATTATCATTTAATGTTGTCGAACAGTTGCGAACATTTTATGCAAATTGAGCAAATAGTTAACAGCAATGATATGTGATGTACATTATGCCTTAAGTGTGTGTAACAATTCTTGTCAGTAAACTGTTTCATTTTACAATTAACGAAATTGCTGGAAGTAATTTAAAACTCATCCAGTACCTCATTCTTATATAGATTATTGCATTACTTGCTATTACTTCAAAATTTTCTCATAAAGTATCATCAGATTCATATCAGTTGAAATGAATTTTTCCATAAATTTCAGGATTCAGCATTAAAAGCAGATGGCATCACAAAACAGGGCTATTTGATGAAAGGCCCAGAAACAGGGAGTGATCGTATGTTTGTCAATCTAGGATCTAAATCCTTCAAGCGACGTTACTGTTACTTGAGGTATGTACTTATTTAGGTTTGCAGTATTTAAAAAGTAGTTCATACATATTTCAAGTGTAAAGCAGACCACTCAATGAAAAACAGCATTAATTGCTGGTGCCAAAGCCTGAGAAACTCTTATCTTCATGCTTACCTTTGCTGAATGCCTGCTGGGTGTGAGCTGTCTACTTTTCCTTTGTACCAATGTTCACAGCTTCTGTTTATACACATTTAAACTACAACAGAACACATTGCAGTTCACAAAACCCTAAATTTGCTTGATCAGTGTGTGCAGGAAAACTTGATGGTGGAGAAATTAAGTGTTCTCTAACTGTGCATCCATGAATTGATTATCTTTGTTCACAGGAACCATGATTTATTTGTAGCAAATCAATTTCAGCCTGATTACAAGAGTCAACATAATTTTATATTGCTTACCCTATGTTTAAAACTTAATGCTTAAAATCCACAGTATAAGGGTATAAAAATTTATAACAAAGTAAAAGAAAAAGATTTGCTCAATATTAATTTAGAATTACTGAAAAAAATTATATGACAGACTTGTTCAGAAATGTTGTTATTCAAGATGTAGTTCATGATTGTCTGTGCCTGGGTAATGAGGTTTTCAGGACTCAGCTTGTGAGGATAAAGTAACATGGAAATAGTATAGACAGATATCATTGTGCAGGGAAGTGTTTTACGAAGAAACTGGAATTTTTACAGCCACTCCACTGGTGGACAATTGAAAACAAATGTAAACAAGTTTGCAGAGCACGGGAAAACATTTTTTGCAGGCACTAGTTCAAAGTAGTAAAACGGAGATGTGAAGAAAGATAACTGCACATAGAGACTACACCAAAGTGTTAATTGTCTTTCATGTTATATATTCCTTAGGAGAAAAAATAATAAAAGAAATTGATGAAAAACATAGAAGTTGATTAAAAGCACCATGAGTAATAGGTACTGTTCAGGTTGCTTTTGTGTCACAAGGTCACGGAAACTGGAAATAATTGCTGAACTGAGTCTGTAAATCAGTCAGGCATTTGGTCTAAGTATGAACAATTGAAAGATTATGAAATAATGATATTTTCGGAATTATTTGATGATACTGATGAGAATTGATATGAGGTAACAGTTTACTCAGCAGTCTTAACTTGATAAACCCAAATAAAACAATCATGCTGTGTTTAAAGGGAATGTTACCCCTATGTTGACGCAATATGATGGGCAATGAATATGAATATACTTAGTTCTTCACCAGAATTACATCATATAAATCTAATTAAACCAAACAGTAACTGTTAATTTAATAAGTGTTGATTGAATTGATAGCCTATTACAACACATTCACTCACACCTCCATGGCCATGAGGTATCACTATTGTATGTAAAGCAACTCACACGTATACACTGACAGAGTTATAATTGTGACTAATGGCAGTGATTAATTTCTCTGTTAAAAGTGGTAGTGATAATGCTAAATACATTCTGACATGGTGCATCTACAATTACGCATTCACTAGTGATTTTACTGGTTTAATAAATCACGACTGCGAGAGTAATAAAGAGCAATTATAGGGGAAAAAATAACAAGAGAAATTAACATTAAATTTGATAATCTTTAATGTGATTGAACTATGAAGTGTATGTGACTGTAAAAGTGTAGCATATCAAGTGAGATTCTTTTTGCCCCTTGATGCGGGGTTGACTTTTTCCTTGATAGCTAACCTTCTCCATATTCTCCTTTGCAAATTTTAATTACAGTTCATAGGTCATTAAGCAACTGAAAACAAGAATTTTAAAAGATGTGTTTTCATTGGTTCTGATGTACTGGCAATCAGCGATATTCTGTGAATGTCATTGATAATTATTTTACACTTGTGTGAAAGAAAATAAGGTAGTGTCACTGCATTTAGTAGGAAAATTGTTTTGCAGTAATTGCACATGGCATAAAGCCATAAAAGCCAAAAGATACACCTATGTCATTGCTGGCACTAAAGCTTGATACTATGCACCTATCTGAGTTCTTGTATATTCTGCCATCATTTACTGTCAAAAGTTAACAACTGTTAATGTAATTTTAAAGTCATTTGACAATGTTTCAGCATGAAAGTTAAGTCATGCATTAGTATTTATGTTATGCAACATAATGGTTATTGCAATATATGTGTATTTATTTTACAGGCAAGAAGTTGATGGGACATATATTTTAGAACTGCACAAGGATGAAAAGGAGACTGAAGCAAAAGCAACAATTGTTATGGATTTTTGTACAGAAGTTGTTAGGGTAAGAAAATTTCAACGATCAATTTAGTTGTATGCGTTTCTGGTATTAATCATTAATAGTTTCTAACAATTTTTATTTGAGACCTTTGTGTGATTCAAAGTTTTGAGATGCTGTTCTATCTAATAATTCTTTCCAGAAAATGGTGTAGTTGTAGAGTACAATGCAAATTAAGTGAAAACTAAACCACGAGAATTGTTAATTTATTCTCAGTTAAACTATGGAAGAGTACATCTCAAATGAAGGACATCATTGTGCATTGTGGTATATTGGGTGATCTATCATAATTTTAGAAGGGGAAGAAAATTGATGTCTCTTGTTAGGCAGACCCTTCTTTACTATTATGTTTCCCGAGACATCATTTGGCTTATTTCCTTATATGATTCTGAATTATTCTGTATAGTGTGAACTTCTTATGTTTCCAGAAATAACATTTTTCTCCTTTCTTGGAAATTAGAGGTTTGGTTAAATTTTTCCCTTGTGCTCATAGTAAATATTTTTTTCTCCTTTTATAATGATTGAGAACTTGTAAAATGACTGGTATATCTCATTATTTTGTCTAAGATGCAATATACTGCTATTCGTTTGATAATTGAATCTGCTTTAGAAACTTATTTTCTTTTTGCTTTTGATGATTCTTTATTCAAATGTCTGTAGCATATGTAAGCAAACAACACAAAAAATTAGTTGTTCCTAGAAGACATCAGGCTAATACCCTGTAACACTGTCATTAGCCTAAATAACAGCCTCAACTGGGTGATTAATGGAGTCTGCAATTTTGTTGGGTGTGCCATTTCCAGGCGAAGCTACTTCTTGATGATTAGATCTCATAGAGCTACCAAATTTCAGGGATGTTGATTGCTACTTTTAATCTGCTGACCCAAAGAGTCCCTGGCGTTTTCTGTGAGATTAAAATTGGGTGAGATTGTAAAGAACAATTCCAGTGTCATGGCTGTGCTATCCTGTTATTTTATTATCTATTCCAGATACATCCAACACTTACATCTCAGTCTGTGTCGTCATTTTCTTATGGCTGATATGATGCAGAGTGTAAGACAGTTTCCATGTATTTAGGAGTAGTGTGGTTCAGATCCTTTTCTGGCCTGCTGTTTGTGAGGTCACTTTGGGAGAATGCTGTGATAATTTTGAGAAGAATGCAGCTGAGTTTATTTCTTTCCCAATTCCTTTTCTGACTGTGCTAGTATTTGGACATCAGAGAGACTTAAGATTGTAACCCTTCTTTCTGTATTCCTTCTTTTCTTCTAGCCTTACTTCTTTCATGATATATTTCTTCAGAGTCCACAGATATTGTAATCACTTTTTGTAATGTAATTGGTTGGATAAAAAATCTACTCACCATGCAGCAGCAGGAGAAGAAACACGTGAAAGTTAATGAAATGTGAAAGTTTTCAGAGTGAGTTGCTCCTTCTGTTAGAAGGGTTGAAGGAGTGCCTCCGAAAGCTTCCACATTTCCTTAACTTTCATGTATATTTTCTCCAGTCATTGCTTGCTGAGTAGATTTTTTACCTATCAGTTATATTTTCAAAAATTGTTTCTTTTCACTGATAAAATCAACTTCTAGATAGATTTGCATCTCCCAGCCTTATTCAAGCCTTTGTACTGAACTCACATCAGTGGTTTGCTTGTTAGTTTTGCTACTTATCATATGTACTTGATTGTAGGCCATGTGTGAAATTGGGCTTCACCTTAATTTTGAAAAGAGATTATAGTAAGAAGTAAATCTCAAATATAGGCCGCAACACTAAATTTACAATGAAGTTCAGTTAGACAATACTTTGAGGTGCATCTCTCTCCTTCCCCTTCTTCAGTGCTAGCATAACTACAGTTTAACTGTTAAGTTGACAGAAAGAGTGGCTCTGCTACAATTATAGCTTCACCTGTTCTGCAACTAGGTGGCAGGCTTTCTATACTTGACTTGTGTGTTGTGGAAATACTGGATTTATTGGGAGTTCTGGTGATGTGACTAATTCACGGGACAGTGTAAGGAGATTGAGAGCAAGAGAAAAGTTGATCTTTTGGTTTGTCAGTGACATTGGGAGAGGAGTATGCTAGTTACAAGGAAATATTTTAATTTCAGGTTTTCAGCTACACAAAGGAACATGGAAAATGGGTAGCTGAATGCAGATTTGATGTTGATGAAAAAAACATTCGTTGATGACGAACAAGCGAACAAAACCTTCTAAATAGTTTGAAAAGTTGTTGGGCATTTTGAGGGCAATAGTGCAAATATCCAGATGTGGAAAAAGACTTGTTTGATTTTGTGATTCAGAATAGGAAATATGGATATGCTGCTACAGCAGAAATAATTCAAATTGAAGGCAGCAAAGTAGCATGTAGAAGAAACATATTGCCAGTAAAATTTAAAGTTTTGTATGGGTGGGTTTTGTGATTTATGCAACAAAACAATCTGCCTGTTCATCGAAGAACTACAACTGCACAAAAACTGCCCCAAATTTACGAAAACAATTTATCTTTTCAGCATTGCATAATCCATATTTGACACAAAAAATGTTATTTACTTTCCCAGATAGGGAACGCAGACCAAACGCCAGTCTATTTTGATATGCTGAGCAGCACTTGGGTAGGGAAACATAGTGTGCCAATACATATGTGTGGTGCTGAAAAGCAGCAGTGCGCAGTGATGTTAAGCATTATGACTGATTGGATGAAAATTGCCACTGTATGTGGTTTTTAATTAGAAAACCCTCCCCAAGGGAGGAAGCTTCCCACCTGGGGTATTATTGTAAGAGCTCGTGACAGGGGGTGGATGACAGAGCAGCTGGTCCCAGACTGGATTTCAGCAGTTTGGAAAAAGCAGTTAGGAGCTCTTCTTCACTCAAATCGGTACATACTTTTTACTGGTGCACTGGTGCTCAAATGAAACAGAATCCGGAAGAAGGAAACTGTGACTTAGTTATTATTCCTAGCGGCATGACAAGAGTGTTGCATCCTTTGGATGTGTGTACAAACCATTCACTCAGAGCTAATATAAGGCAGTTCTATAGAGATTATATAATGAACAGTGCAACTCTGATGCCAGAAGGCCCATTTGCAGTGTGCTTCTGTGTCAGACGTATGCCCTTGGATATTGGCTGCTTGTCATGAAAAGTTAAAAAATATTGAATTTCCAATTATTTTGATGGGTCTGAAGATGGCCACGTTTATATTAGTGACTCTGAACAAAATTCTGGATCATCAAGAATGGGTGAGGATGAAGATGCTGGTGATGTGGAGAAGTGATTGTGCTTGATTTAGGTGAAACTGATAGTCTGGAATAAATGGGACCAACTGCGTAGTGTTTCAGTATGTTCAGATTTTATGTACTTGCAGTTGTATATTTTTGGCAAAAGCAATAAAATGTCATTGTTGCGAGTAATCTATTCAGTGTTGCATGAATCTTATCTCCATCTGTCTTAATTAGATCTGATTACAATTCTTCGTTTGTGTGGCCACAGTGTTCATAAATGTTTTATGCTTGTTAAAGATATCTGAAATCCGTATTGGCAACTACTAAAATGACATTTCCAGACAGCTGACAATGTTTTCAAAAAATAAAATGAAACGCACAAAATAAAATAGGGTCAACGAAAGCATCCGATTCTAGCTGTCGGCTTTAACCCGTGACGTAAGGCTGTTGTGGTGTGTGATGTCATGATGGTGTCGGGTTTAGTTTGTGAGAGTGGTATGTTTGTAGGTGTCGTTTTGATGTGATCGGTGGTGCTCTCTGGTGGTATGTTTATGTGGTGTGTGTTAGGTGATATTTTTGGTTTAGTTTGCGTGTGTGGCATGTTTATAGGTGGCATATTGTTGTGGTCAGTGGTTCTCTCTGGTGGTGTGTTTATGGGTAGCGTGTTATGTGGCGTATGGGGTTCATTTGCATGAACATGTGTGTGGTATCGGTGGTGACTGTACTTTCAGCAGAATATTTTTCAGTGAATTAACAATTTTGGCTTTGCTATGTTGATGTTACTATAATTTTTTTTCTGTTCATCATGTGTGAATTTTGGTAAATTCCTTTGTTTATGTCTTTGGTAGGTATGGATATGACTGTCTAGGTCAACAGTTTTTGGATGTCGGTGATGATGGGGGACAGTGCGTTGTCTCTAATAAAATTTCTTTAGCTATTTGGCCTGTTGGCTGAAGTCGTGAAGTGTTCAATGTGTCATGAAGAAATGAGGGTTACTAAAGTTCTGGCATCTCGGAACAGGGTCGGCCATATGTGGAGATGATGTAAGGATAACTTATGGCCCTCCATTAGGCGAGGTTCGTGGTTTGAGAAGTCTAGGTTGGGCATGCGAGAAATTGTGTTAATGATGTATCATTTTTGTTATAAATCCTCTCACAGTTTCTGTGCGCATGAGGTGGTGTGAGTGAGAGAACATCGCTTGATTGGTATTCTTATTGTCGTGAGGCATGTTCTGAATATATTAAGCACAGGGGTAGATTGGGAGGGCCTGGTGTTGTGGAGAGTGATGAGTCGCAGTTGGGGAAGAGAAAGTATGGGAGGGGTAAGTCTTTGGTTGGTTTATGGGTGTGGGGGGCTGTGATATCGAGGAGGGGGGGGGGTTCAGAATGTGTATTTAGGGTTTTAGAGGGCCAGACAAAAAGGGAATTAGTGGGATTGATTGAGGATTTTATTGAAGAGGGTACCACTATAGTTTCAGACTTGTTTTCTTCTTATAGTAAGTTGGGTCAGCAGGGGTACAATCATTTAGTAGTGAACCACAGTGTTGAGTTTAAGAATTATGAGACAGGGGCCTGTACGAGAACTACAGAGGGGTTTTGGACGGCAGTTAAGTCGGTGATTGGGAGGGGGAAGAGGCGCTCTTCTAACCTTGTCTCATCTAGATGAGTACTGTTGGTGGAAGTGCGTCCCTGAGGGCTATTGTATTTTTAGGGTTTTTTTTAAAGGGCGATTAGCAGGATGTATGGGCCAAAGGTTGTGGGTTAGTTAGGTGTTGGGTGGCGGGTGGGGGGTGGTGTCTACGGCTTGGGGGGGGGGGTGTTTTTCTTTGATTTTGTGTAGAGGATTTTTTTTGTTATAGTTGTTGTGGAGTTGTAGAGTGTGAATGGGATACTTTTTTTGTTTTTTTGTTTTTGGGTCTTGTATTTTTTTTGGGGGGGGGGGTGGGTTGGGTTGTGGTTTTTTTGTTGGTTTGTATGTTTTTGTTTGTTTGCACGCGTGTGTGTGTGTGTGTGTGTGTGTGTGTGTGTGTGTGTGTATAGTGGTGAGTTGATGTTTTTTGTTTTTTGTTAAATGGTTGGTGGGATGTTGGTAAGTTGTTTGGTTGTTTGTATTGGTGATTTGGTATTTTGATTTGCTGTTGACTTATATGACTTTAGGGAAGTGTTTTATTGCAAGGTGTGGTTGTGGCTATGGCTGATTTGGTATCGTTAGTTGCTGTTGACCAATATTGGTCAAGGGAAGTGTTCGATTCCAATTTTAATGTTCTAGGAGGTCTTTTTTTTATTCCAGTGGATTTTGTGTGTAGTGGAATTTGGTAAGTTTGTGGGGTCTTGTTATTTTAGTGTTTTTTGTCATTTGGTGTACTGGCATGTGTTTATATTTAGTTTGTCCCCACCCAAAAACCCTCAATTTCCCCCACTTGTCCCATTAGTTTCATTATATTTTTGGAGGAATATCTGTTTGGTGGTTTTTCGATCTATTTTCGTGTTTGTTGTCATGTTTATGTGATTATTTCATAGGAGCAGTATGGGAGTTGTTGTGAATGGTTATTTCCACCATATTGGTGACGTCATTGGTCAAATCAGAGGGGTGGAATCGAACACTTCTATTATCCCATAAAATATATAATGTAATTGGATGGATAAAAAAATCTACTCACGAAGCAGTGGCAGAACACACACAAAAAACAAGGTTATAATTAGGCAAGCTTTTGCAGCCAGTGGCTCCTTCTTGAGGCAGAAGGGTTGAAGGAAAAGGACTGGGGGGGTCTGTGAAAAGGGTAGAGAGACTCACTGGGCAGGATGAGGAGGAGTTTCCTTGACCTACGGTTCTGGGTGACTTTTCCAAAATCAGCCCCTTCTCCTAGACCTCTCCAGTCCTTTTCCTTCCCCTTCAACTCTTCTGCCTGAAGAAGGTGCCACTGGCTCTAAAAGCTTGTCTAATTATAACCTTCTTTCATGTGTGTTTTCTGTTGTTGCTTGGTGAATAGATGTTTTATTATCCAGTGACATTAAATTGTCATAAATTGAATGTTTTTGTTGTTATAAAGTAAAACATATGCATCTTTAAAAGTATCAAAATGGCTTTCAGATACTTTTAATATTAAATGTGCTTTATGCAGTAACTGCTGTGTATTTTGTAGCAGAGAGTAGCTGCAGTGAACACATCTTCAAATTTTGACCACATCAAATTTAAATACTTATAACATTTCTGTGGCTTGGAATTCCATGTATTATGTACTTCTGCTTTTGTTTATGAACAAGTAGAGGCATTGAACACACTGTCATCTGCCAACTGTGATTGGCAATGTTGGCTGCACCAGAAACAGCTATCAGTACCGACTAAGACCATTCTATTTATATCGAAATATGGACTCATATCAGTCGTCTTGCTTCTGTTCTTTAGAAAGTGAACAAGTTGTACAAACAAGCTGACACAATTTTGTGAGACAAAGTTGCTTTCCTTCTTTCTATGAACTGCTACTCCATTAAGTTTCCAATCCTCAGTATACGTGTACATGTCATTTTGAAATGGGCACTTCATGATCTGGTGGGGGGATCTCAATTATAGACCACACCGTGGTTTACCAAGGTAAAATTTAGAAAAACAAAGAGCGGCCTATGACCACGCAAGTTCGGTATATCATTCAATATCTCCTCATATGATCTCATGGTACCAAGTGGACTCGTCCTAGGCTTTCCACACCAGGATAATCAGGGATGGTCATTGAAAGTTTGTACCAGTAACTTGTAAATACACTAAAGCAGCTCTGCAACAATCTTCCTCATAATATATTTATTTATTTATTTATTTTTTGGAGGGGGGACCTCTTCAAAAACTTTTATTAATTTGTCCTTACTTTCTGACATTGTGTTAGGAAGTTTGTTTCCTGGATGGTCATCATACTTTGTTCTAGAGTTCTGTTGAGAAGTTGTTTGATGTAGTTGGCCCAGTGTGTACCCTGACTCATAAGTTCAGCTGGCCATTTTCCATGCTTTATCATCCAGTGGTAGTTTTTCTGTAGCCATGCCAATCTCTGTGCTTTGTGACGTGTAGTGAGTGGATATACAAGGTGATTATAACTAAAGGTAAACTTTCGAACTGCTGTAGAAATAACACCACTGGTCAGCATGACATCAAATTGCAATGGAGTATTATTGGGGAAGGGGGAAAACGTATGGCAGAAGAAAAATAAATAATTACAAAATGTAGCAATAGATGGCGCTGCACTGTAAGCATCATAATTTAATAGTGATCGACTACAAATGACAAATGAATCATACAGCAATGCCTAAGGTGTACGTTAAACAAACTGCACTACTTAATGTGCATGAGTGTACAGGTGTGATACTGTTAGTTACGTAAGTCCATCCACCAAGGCAGGGTCGGATCACATTGGATGGGAAATATCGAGTTTTAATTGTCCTGAGGCCAAAAAACGCATAAAAAGCATCACTCACATCGAGTTTTAATTGTCCTGAGACCAAAAACTGCATTAAAAGCATAAATAAAAAACAAATCAGGTTATTAATTTCCGTGTGACTGGTGCAAATTATGTTCAGTATGCTGTCCACCATTTTATGCAACAAGTTTATATCGAGAAACAGCATGTTCCAAAAGTGTTCCAAGGGTCACGTTCAGAATGTGTTGCGCAATGGGTGCCTTCAATGCAGCTAAGTTTGCAATCGGGACACTGAACACATCTTTCAGACAGTCGCACAGCCAGAAGTCACATGGATTCAGGTGATCGGGATGGCCAGGCTGTAGGAAAATGACAGCTGATAATTCTAGCATTTCTGAAGTGGCGCTTCAGCAGCTGCTTTACTGTATTTGCAATGTACGGAGGTGTACCATCTTGCATAAAAATTATCCCATCCACACATCAACACTGTTGGAGAGCTTGCCAGTGACGGTACAGGTAACAGAACCAAAACACCTGTCTGTTTGAAAAAATGTAGTTCTATGATAAATGATGCCGTAAAGCTGCACCACACAGTGACCTTTTCAGGATGAAATGGTACTGGTTGATTTGCCCATATTCGACAGTTCTATGTATTGACATATCCTGTCAGATGGAAGTGGGATTCATCTGTCCACAAAATCTTCCATAGCCAATCATTATCCACTTCCATGTGAGCAAGAAATTCGAAACCAAATGTCTCTCTTGCTGTAAGGTCAACAGGAAGCAACTCATGCACATGGGTAATTTTGAATGGATAGCAAAGAAGGATGTTTCATAGGATTTTACACACTGTGTTCATGGGTATGTCCAATGTTCTGGCAATTCTCCATGCACTACATGTTTGCCACCACTCGTCTCCTCCTGCATTGCTGTGGCCACTGCTTCCGCTGATGTCGAATCAATTTGTTTGCTCCCTCTACTAAAAAAGACCCATCTTTTCGAATGTCCAAATCATATTCTCCAGACCCACAGCAGTCATTGGACCCATGCCTATTTTAAAACCCTTCAGTGTCCTGAACTACTGCAGAACAACATGTGCACAGTCATCATTCTTGTAGTACAGCTTTACCAGCAGAGCGCAATCCTGCACTGAGGCAGTCATGGCAAACTTCACAGACGTGAAAGGAGGAAAAGCTGTGTACCCAGCATGATTATACCAACTTCAATGGGTTGTGCGCATGACAGGTGTTTCCATTTACGTATTCTGACACATACAGTGCCATCTATTGATCAATTTTCACACTATTTTTTTTCTTCTGCCATACGTTTTCCGCTTACTCCAATAATATTCCATTGCAATTTGACATCATTCTGACCAGTGGTGTTATTTCTACAGAATTTTGAAAGTTTAATTATAATCACACTGTACACATGTATAGTGTCTCCAATACTGCATAGCAGTGGATTGGTTCTGGATGATGTGACTGCTCACTAGTTATTCTTGTTCAACACTTTATTTATTTATTCATCCAGGAACCACCTTAACAATAAGTTTTGTCATTGTAACATAGTAGAAACAATGTAAGTATGCTTTGATGAGGATGGGACAGGTGGTCAAACATGGCCTTGATGAAGGAGCCATCCTGGCATTTGCCTAAAATTCTTCTTCTTTGTTAGCGCTACAACCCTTGGTGAGCCTTGACTTCTTCAGTGATTTTCCTCCACATTTCTAGGTTGTTTGCTGCTCTTTTCCATTCCTGAACTCCTAAACTGGTGAGATCTGCTATTATGTTGTCAATCCATCTTCTTCTAAGTCTCCGATTTTACCTAGCTGAATGGATCATACCTTTCATCATTTTCTTTGCTATTCTGTCCTCTTGCCATTCTTTCCACTTGTCCTAATCATCATATTCTCTGTGATTTCACGAATTATATTATGTCCCTACCTTGTATTAATACTTGTAATTTTGCACTGTAGCATGTTCTCCAGTCTTCTTACTTCCATATTGTACCATAGATTTTGCATAGTATTTTTTGCTCAAAGGCTCTTTGTGGATTTTTGTCGTCTCTGTCAATGTCCATACCTCTGACCCATATGTTATAACTGGGTGGACTATGGAGTTATATATTAGTAGTTTTGTTTTTCTTGTAATGAGGCTATTTCTGAAAAGTTGCATATTTGCGAAGTAAGCTCTGTTTCCTGCTTGTATTCTTCCCCTTGTAGCCTTTCCAATAATGTTATTATTTGTTATTGGGGCTCCCAGGTAGTTTAAAGAGGACACTCCTTTGAATCATTTGCCATTGATGTTTAGGTCTTTAGCAGTTCTTCTGGCCTCAGATTGTGACATGACCATATATTTTGCTTTGTTTTCTTTCACTATGAGGCCAATTTTTAATGCTCCTGTTGCCTTTGCCAGATATATTACTTGGAGTGTATTGATATTTCTTCCTCCTATAGCAGTGTCATCAACATATGCACATATCTGGCTAGTTTTCATAAATGTGGCACCTCTTCTGTTGATTTTATTTACTAGACTACACAGGGGTATATTGAATAGGTCAGTGGAGAGACTCTCACCTTGCTTTATGCTTTTATGAAAGTAAAGCCTTCACTTGTCCTGCTAAAGACCTTTATTTTTGCTCTTGTCTCTGTCATTGTCATTCCGATTAATCTTATTAGTTTAGCACATATGGCATCTTCTTCCATTACTGTGTATAGTTCTTGCCGGTTTATGCTGTCCAAGGCTTGTTTGAGTCGATGCATAGGAAATGCAGATCTATATCATATTCATATAACATTTCTATCATTTATTTTATCACAAATATTTGATCAGTAGTTCCTCTTTTTGTCAAAAGCTACACTGATATACCCCTAGTATAACTTCTGTACACTTCAGTATCCCTTCGTTTAATGTAATTTTGAAGATCTTATAAGCTGTGCTTAGGAGTGTTATACCTATGTAGTTTCCACATGCTGTTCTATCCCCTTTCTTTTAAATGGGGTTTATTATTCCAGTTTTCCAAGTATCTGACATAGTTCGTGTTATCAGTTATTAATGTGTGCAGTTCCTTTGTTACAGCCTCTCCACCATTTTTTATTAATTCAGGGATTATGCTGTCTTCCCCAGGGGCTCGATTGTTTTTTGTCTTGTGCACAGTCTGGAGATCTCTTGTAGTGTTGGCTATCTTACCTCATCGGCATCATTGTCTACTTCCAGTTCCCATCTTTCCTCCTGTGCAGCTGTCTCTTTGTCTTGTAGGCTGGTATTTGGTGTTTCTTTGAAATATCTGCCCATCTTCCCACTGCTTGTTCTTCCTCCCTTATCATTTTACCATCTGTGCTGGAGCATGCCATTATTTTTGGCTGGAATCCGCTCTTTATTTTGCCTGCAATATAATAGTACTTTCTTATTTCACTGTGTTCCTTTAAATCTTCTAGCTCTTAAAATTTCTTCTTCGGACACTCTCTTTTCTTTCTGTTGCACAGTCTGTTAGCTCTTCTCCTCACTTCTCTGTATTGCTCCACATTATTTCTGGTTTCTCTCTGTAGCACTTCTATTCTTGCCCTGTTCTTTTCCCCTATTGCTGACCGGCAGTCTTCGTCAAATCATTTCTGGGTTCTACTGTTTCTTGTTATGCCTATTATTTCTTCTGCAGATTCTTTAATGCCTTTTTCAGTCCCACCTTACAATAGGCACCTTCACTGCTGGGCAGGAGGTTTGCATGCTTCGTTAAAGTTAAGAGCTGTGCCAGCGGTAGCATAGCTACTGGCAGGGTCACTCAAGGCCGTTTGGTCTTGACTGAGGAGACAGACGAAGTGCATCCCACATTATAGGGCAGGGAGGGCTCTGGAGGTGTAGTGAAGCCATAGAGGAGTAAACCTAATACAAATTCTGGTCCTCCAGGTTGGGGGTTGGACATGGGGCTAATAACCGCATAACATAAAAAAAGAACATTGTGGAAATTCAACAGAAACCTTGGAAACTGGATGGAAAACATGTATCATGACCCCGGCAAAGTAAACAGATTAAGGATCTGACAGTAGCATTATGGAATGTGAGGACAATGCTTCGACCTGGAAAAATGAAAGAAATAGCCAATGATATTTTAAAATTATGTATGATGTTATAGGGGTACAGGAAATAAGACAGCAAGGAAATCGGCAGAGAGATAAACTTGAGTACTCATTGGCACATAGTAGATGAGAAGAAAAAAAAGAGGCCAATTCGGAACAGGATTTATAACAACTTGGGAAGTAGGAAAAGCATATTAGAAATTGAACTCGTAAAGTGGAAGGATGTGCAGACTCAAACTAAGAGGGAAATTTAGGAACATATCAATAGTAAATTGACATGTGCCAATGAAGCAAAAAAGGAATATAATAAAAGAACAGCTCTCTGAAGACTTGGAATAAGTATGCTGTGCTGTACCTAAATTTGACTTGATGCTAGTAATAGGAGATTTTAAGGCAAAAATAGAGAGGAATGAACATCAGTATGCAGTTTCTGGAAAATATTCACTGCATGAAGAAATCAGTGAGACTGGATACTTATTATGCCAATTCGCAGCAAGGAATAATACGACTATTAAAAGTATCTGTCTCTCGCACAAAAGGATCTATTTGGGTACTTGGAAGTGTGCAGTCAATGGAGTAGTCAATCAGATTGCCCATATTTTAGTGATTGCACACCACTCCACATTAATTATAGATTTATGGAACTGTAGAGGACCAAACTGTGACTTGGACCACTCTTGTGATGAACTCAGTCTTGGGAAAGAAACTGCCATTAAAAAATGACAACAGGCTATGAAAGAAGGTAAACTGTAATACTGACAAACTGAAAATCCCCGATGAAGTAAAAAAATACCAAGTAACACTAAGCAGAAAGTTGAGTAATGAAGAGACTGTAGTAGAAATAGATGAAAGGTAGAGCATATGCCTAAAATGATTTAGGAAACCCATGGGAAACCTACAGCAGGATGGCATGACAGAGCAAACGCTATCCTCCTAAATATAAGGTCACTGTCGTAACAACTGCATTGCTTGGTCCCTATTGTGCAATGTTCTTTGATTTATACATAGTTGGTGCCAGATAAATTATAACATGAAACATAATTTTGCTCTTCATCACTGCATACACTTAGGACACACACAGGTGACTACTGAACCATAAACATGCTGCTGTGTCTCTTACACTAACTCCAGTCTGTTTGGAAACTGACTTCGTGTCTGTAAATATGTAACTATGCACCATGCACATCTTCATGTTCACATACATTAAGTACGTGGCTTGCTGCAGTGTGGTCCATTTAACTGTTACAATCTGTGATAGTTCATCGCTTGTTATCAGCTATGTTTTTTACTCAGCTTAACATTAAATGTATACAACTGAACAAAATGTTTATTTAAGTACTAGATCTGAGGGTAATTTCTGTGCTAGATTGGAACCAGTTACCAAAAACAATATTACTTCACTGAATTAAAAGTGCTAACCCTACTCTAACATGTTTAATTGTGAAAGACCATTCTTAGCTATGTCTCTAATATAAATGCAGTGATGTTTTTCACCTGTTGCTATCTCTGATTGAGTATTATGCTTAGTTTTTCTTCTCTACAGTGATTTATGATGAGATAATTTATTGTTTCATCTTTATTTGGTAATTCCACTAATAACATTTGTTTTTACTTTAGACACCATAGAGAAGCGGAAAATACCTATTGTACAGATAAAATTAAATTAAAGTAGATAATTTTGCAGCCAGAATTAAAGGAAAAGAAAATGGTGAAATAAACGATGTGACACATAAAATTTAGCAAGAGTGAAGCTATGCTACGTAGAAGATGGGCAACTTCTTTCTTTATTTCTGCTTTAGTCGTACACAACACAAAGTAAATATTTTAGTTTTGAAAACTCATTGCATTACTTTTTCTATACGTGTTTCTTTACAAGCTATGTGAGAGGTTATATTGAATCAATGTGATTTGCCAAGCCTTCTTCTGACATCTGAAAAATCTCTTTTGTGTGCATTTGTTTAGATGAATAGTATGATTAATTCTTTTAAAAATTAAGCATTATGTTTCAGAACACTAAACGAGGCCGGTTTTCCTTTGAATTGCGCATGACTGCTGGTCACAAATCATTTACCCTTGCTGCAGAATCTGAGGCTGAAATGCAAGACTGGATTAATAAGCTGAGTGCTGTCATTCAGCAGATAAAAATACAGGAAGAAAAGCGAGCGGCCTCATTGGAGAGAGGTATTTTTATTATCTTATTCAGTGGAATATGTCATTAAACTGTTTTAATTTCTTTGGCAGGTTTCTGAACAGCATGGTATAACAGCATGAGTGGTAACTGGAAAATATTATAAAGATGAATGTAGTATGAAAAGATATTGAACCATAAAATACTGGAAGTTCCATGTAGTCATAATGTATATTTATAAATTTTTGCCAAGTGGTGAACCAATACTGTAATGAAACTGCATGGCAGATTAAAACTGTGTGCCGGACCGAGACTCGAACTCCGGGCCTTTGCCTTTCGCGGGCATGTGCTCTACCAACTGAGCTACCCAAGCAGAACTCACGCCCCATCCTCATTGCTTTAATTCCGCCAGTATCTCGTCTCCTACCTTCCAAACTTTGCAGGAGCTCTCCTGCGAACCTTGCAGAACTAGCACTCCTGGAAGAAAGGATATTGCGGAGACATGGCTTAGCCACAGACTGGGGAATGTTTCCAGAATGAAATTTTCACTCTGCAGTGGAGTGTGCACTGATATGAAATTTCCTGGCAGATTAAAACTGTGTGCCGGACTGAGACTCGAACTCGGGACCTTTGCCTTTCGCGGGCAAGTGTATACGTCCCGAGTTCGAGTCTTAGTCACACAGTTTTAATCTGCCAGGAAGTTTCATATCAGCACACACTCCACTGCAGAGTGAAAATTTCATTCTTCAGTACTGTAATGCCACTACAGTGGAACTTTGGTTTTATGTTATCTGATTTTATGTTTTTCCTGATTCTACACTATAAATTCATAGTCCCTCTGAAAGGCCCATATCAGTGCTAAAAAAATTCCCTGTTTTTACATAGTAAACTTTACTCAATTTTACATTCTTGCTCGACTTCACCCAGTTTTCTTGCTATTGGCATTTGAAGTGACTGAATGAGTTATAAGTGGTATAAAAGACAGAAGGTCCACACCGTGGGTGACGGTGGAGTTAAGGGAATATTTCTGGCATATAAGGGAGACATGAGAGAGGAAATACTGATATAATCCATGAGTGGCATTGCCAACATCACTTGTAACGTTTAGCTTTGCCATTTAATAATGATGGGTCCAGTATGTTTCACACTACTTTTTGCAGGAACTCACATAATCGTGACATGGTGGCACTGTGAAAGCGACCAGGAACGAGGCTATCGATTTGTTAGTTGCTATAGGTCAAGCTGATGTTGATTATGGATGTGTTAGTGACAATAGAATCTCAGTTGTAGCAAGAACTCTTTAGGGAAATGTGTTTGTGGTTGTACAACATGAGAAATATTTGTGACAAGAAAGAATATGAATTTTATTACTCATCGTTTCACTTGCTGCAATTTAAGCTGTCCTCTTATGTTCCTGTCTAATATCACACTCAGGAATCAGCGCATATTAAGAAATAAACAATGAAATATTTGTGACAAGGAACAATAAGAATTTAATTGCTGGTTATTTCTCTTGCATGAATGTAATTATTCCTCTTAAATTTTTTGCATGTCTGCACACTCTGAAATCACCACACATTTGGAAATAAACAGACAAATATCTATTTCATCCTTCATTCTCTAACCAGACAGAAATGTGTACAGCATCGAATATTGCAGAACATCTTGTATTATTATCATAATGAATGTGGTAACAATGATAAGTGGAAGAAATATTGGCATCTAGCGAGTTGCGAACCTATAAACTCAAGCTCAGCTAACCACGACGTTAGCCAGGGGGGCACAGAAAGCGATGCGCAGAAAGCAACATGTTTTCTCAGTTGTGCGCATGATGTCACGGTGGAAGCAGCTGTGCCAAACAGTACACAGTTCGAATTGTGTGTGATTGTTTTTCTTGTGTTGTTTTGTGTTTGAAGGAGTATTTTGATTGAGTTCTTTCTTCTGAGGTACTCAGTCAACAGCGGAAACATGCGGAATTCGGGAGTGTTAACAGTTTTTGCTGTAATTGATATAGTTAGCGATAGTGGACAGCGGGATCAACATTGTGTTTGCCAGCTCTATAGTTTATGGTTCGTCCTGTGAAATTCTTACTGGAGAATCTACAAGTGAGTGAGAAAATTAATTTTTACAATGCCAGGCTGTGCTGTTATGGGCTGTTTTTCCTACAACCGGAGCACAAAGGGAACTGATGTAATGTATCACAATTTCCCGCGTAATGAAACATTACAAAAACTATGATTGTCGAAATGTTGTAGGAAAGACAGTGTAAATGTTGCGCATGCACGAATATGTTCTCGCCATTTCGCAGAAACAGATTACTTAAGGGATTTACAGTCTGAATTGCTTAATTTGCCCCGAAAAAGAATGCTCAAGCCAGATGCAGTTCCTTTGTGCAATTTGCCGTGCAGTAATGCGACTGTCAATGTGTCACCCGCAACAGAAGACAGAACCAAACGGTATAAGAAACGAGAGCTACATAAGAGACCTCTGGAAACTCTGGAAAAGCTGTCACCAAATAAGAATAATGATAATAAGAGCACATGTACAGATGACAGTTTTTTTTTCAGACACAGATAAAGTTACTTTGATGAATACTATAGCGGCTTTAGAAAGAAGGAATGCTGTTCTTACAAACAAGTGTGTGCAACCTCAAGCTCTTAAGTAAATTCATTTCAATGCGATTAAATGAATAGTTTCCGATTTATTTGAGCCAAGGTTTCGAATTTCAAGTGTGTGTCAGTGTGGTTGTGATCTGATATTTTACCGATGTGTGAGGCATAAACTGCGAAAGAGTATAACTCATTAGTTTTAACTGTAATATTTTAGCAGCAGAAAAGCAGTTTAGACATCTCAATTCTGGTATAAACAAAATCTTCCGCCAAAAACTTTATGTAAACGTGCATGCCGTGTCGTCTGCTTGTGAGCGCTTGCTTCCATGCTGACGTCACTAGGCCAGCCAATGGCAGAGCAGAGCGCTTACTGCCCAACCTTATTATTTAGTAACCTTGATGTTAGCCATTATGCTACAGCATACTCCTCTGAATCTTTAGTTGTGCATTAGTAATCATAAAATCTCTTTGTCGCCTTACATAGTAGATGCTTTATCAACGACACTTAATGATAATGTGACATATTTGTGATATGCTACTTTGAATGCACTATTGCTTTGAAATGGCATACTGCACACACATATGTCACACACTACAAAGGAAATGAATAATCGAAATTCACACAGGGGTTGTTTACATGCACTCTCCAAAGTCTATAGTCGAAAGCCTGCTAGTGACATCACCACTGTAAAAAGTACTGTGAAGCCACATCAACACTGCCACTGAAAACATATTTCTGTTGGAAACATTATTCCCTACATTGTTTCGATCTGTTTACGGCTCTGTTTCTTGCCTCTGTTTCTGTCCAGACTGACAGCAAACATATCTCAGTGTATTCACATTGTTTGCAACACTATTTGTTGTATTGTTTTCATATTATGTGCCATGTTATGTTTAGAGATGAACTGTAATTTGTACCTGAAGGCTATAAGCATCTCTCAGTGTTTAGTAGTTTTACAGAATAAGGTTGTGTTTATCAAAGAATTTCGTAATTGGTGTAAAAAGTACAGTATTATTTTCATGAAGTGTTTTTATAGTAGTTGATAATGGTTGATAAAACTGGATTAGTTATATGAAATCAATTTGTAGACTGGCATACAGTCGTCTTTGGTGAGCAAAAACATACTGTAGAACAACTTGTGGGAAAAACTTCCTGCATATAGGTACTGAATATGGAAGACAGCTATAGTTTCTGTAATTTCACTTGGATATCATCTAACAGTTTTGAATTTCTGGCTAATATGGTATAACCATTTCTTTAAAAAAAGATAGAAATTTCAGGAAAGCAATTCATTCCAAAGCCTTAAGTATTACCGTATTTACTCGAATATAAGCCGCACTCGAATCTAAGCCGCACCTGAAAAATGAGACTCGAAATCAAGGAAAAAAAATTTCCCGAATCTAAGCCGCACCTGAAATTTGAGACTCAAAATTCAAGGGGAGAGAAGAGGTTTAGGCCGCACCTCCAAATCGAAACAAAGTTGGTCCATTGTAATACGAGACACAATTTAGGTCGAATGAATGACGATACAGCTACAGTAGTTTGGTTCGAGTCGTAAGCTTAGCAGTTAAGCTTTACCAGGTAGCCATTGCTATGCGTCAGGCGCTCCGTCCGTATTTATACGGGTACTCTCCCTTTTTCACGTGCTTCGTCTGGTTTGAATCGATTGCTTATTTTGCTTCGATCTGATAAGTGCCGTTTTCTTTGTTATAGGTGTTTACGTCACTCTAAGCTGAAAATGCATTACTGTACTGTGTCATGCATTGTTTGTCACATTCTGATAGTGCGTGTTTATGGACTGTCGCCGCTCGCGGCATGGCTTGCTTTTGTGCGCGCTAATGCCACTAACAATTTAAAAAAAAAAAAAAAAAAGAAAAAAGAGAGAGAGAGGAATCGTCTCATTAGCGAAACAATGGCAAGAGACTGCTATTTGTTGTTACTTACACTGCTGTTACTTTGATAATGATCAACAAGAACCAAATAATAGACTGCGTATGATAGGACATGTTCTGAACGAGAGTTTAGCGAAAATTTTTCTCCGTTTGAAAATCTTTGTGGCCGCTTCTTTAGTACATCAAATTCTGCACAGAAATTAGTCATCTTCGATTTGCCGTGCTTCATTTCTGACTGTATCACTTAATACGAATATAAACATGACACGATACATATATTCTTCCGCGTTTGCTGTTGTCTCACTCCAGTTTCGTAGTTTATTAGGTAGGCAAGATTTAAATGAGATAGCAGCAAACACAAAAGAAAACATGGCAAAATGTTTATATTCGTATTATTCTTATGGTGAAGAGAATACTGCATGTGATTCACAATTCATAAAAGTTCCTATTAGCAACCATCTCTTGTCATAGGTAGGAAAAATTTCAGAACGTAGAGTTGGCCATATTGACAAACATCCCAAACAGTCTTGCCAGTCGGATTTTCGTAGTACATTGAAATTCTGCTACATTCGAAGATGAACAATACGGAGTTTGTATTTACTTCGTTGGATAATGTATGAAAATGCAGTGGTCGAAACTCGGGGCGGAGAAAAAAAGCTCGTCTTCCACCTTTTTTTTAAAAAAAAAAAAAAAATATATTATTTACTGACGCAGAGGTTTTGGCGCCAGTATTTATCTTTGTGCCTACAAACCATGCCTGTGTAGCGCTACATATATCCGACGGCAGAAGTTAGTTGTGGCAGCACCTACCAACATTTTTCAGAACTCCCGCTTGCTTTGCACTCGATTCTAAGCCGCAGGCGGGTTTTTGGATTACAAAAACCGGAAAAAAAGTGCGGCTTAGATTCGAGTAAATACGGTAATTTCTCATTTCGAACCAAGCTGCCACAGATGAATTTATTTTCCTTCCTATGCAAGCCTTAAGTATTAATTTCTCATTTCGAACCAAGCTGCTACAGATGAATTTATTTTCTTTCCTACGCAATCTTTCTTGGTATTCTACCAGCAGCTCTAGCAGCAGTTTTCTGCAGTGCATCTTGTTTTACTGTTCTTGTACTGCTTGATTCTTATGTTCCACAAGCAGTCGTCAACGTGGTACGACGATAACAATTTCACAGTCTTCTGCCTCATCCACTGCACTTCCCCCCCCCCCCCCCCTGCCCCCCTCCTAGAGTATCTAACAACTGTATACAACAAATGACACAATATGCGACATATAAACATACACTTGCATCATAAAGCAGTGACATGTGGTAGCTGGCCTGAAACATTGATTCTTTTGATCTGTAAGGACACTTCTGTGGGCAGATGTTTCTGTGTTTTGAAAGATGTTTCCAAATGGTGTCCACATTAAGTAGTCGCAAACTTGTTTCAAGTTAAGTGTGTATTTGGCTTGAAGTATACTTGATCCAATAAGACTGCCATTGGCTACAGAAGAAAAATGCACCACTACATGATAGATTCTGGTGCCTTACACTGCACTTCAATTTTTGGTTTAATTCGTAATTTCCATCAATTTTTGCTTCTTCTGGTTGAACACAAAATAAGGATGTCTCAAAAATACATGTTTTGACATATAATTTGTGGTCATAGCATGTCGGCAAATAACTTGATTACCTTGTACCAAGGACCAGTTTCAATTTTTTGATGAGTTTTTTCTTGCTGTTGCACATCCGTGATTTTTTAAGAACTGACGAAATTCATTACCACAAACTATATACTTCGTATTTTGCATTTAATTTCCTTCACTTATACAGATTTTATACAATTTATTGCTGAAGATTATGATTTGTAATCGTATATACCAATTACATACGTTTTTGCTAATATTTTGGGGAGTTTAATGTTTTCCACAATTTTGCATTTTCCTAAATTTTGCAGTTTTGAAGTCTGGACTCCACAAAAATGTAAAGTAGGGGTTTCACCAGAGTGAAAAACTCGTACTAGCCCCTTTCCTTGATCTTCAACAGAACTTCTGCCCCCTTAATTTTTCGACGGGAAAAGGGTGCTCTTAAACCATTGTTTACAACTGAGGAACCTTGGAAGTTAGGAATCAGTGTAAATTATTTTAATCTGTGTTATGAGAAGGAAAGTTGCTACTCACCTTGTAATGAAGATGCTGAGTTGCAGATAGGCACAACTAAAAGACTAAAAGACTCTCACAAATAAAGCTTTTGGACAGCAGTTTTGTGTGTGTGTGTGTGTGTGTGTGTGTGTGTGTGTGTGTGTGTGTGTGTGTGTGTGTGTGTGTGTGTGTGTGTGTTTTAATCTTTTCTTCGCAAGATACTCAGTTGATTTTATTGGAGTTTGGGTTTTGCATGTTGCAATATTATTCCTGAACATGACATGCATTTCTTTTCTGCCTCACATGTCACAGAAGCTGTTCAAATGGCCTTGGACCCAGCCTTGCCATTCACCTATTACAAAGTGAAAATGAAGTATCTCATGGCAACAGGCTTTTATAAAATTTTCTTGGTCTCCTTGCCACTTACAGTAAAAACTTAAGCTTTCAGTAGTAATCTCCATCAGCTTCACCAGAAACAGCTGACTGATGTAGCTGCTTCCCACTGGGTTACAAGCAACTCAATGAATGTAGCCCCTTCCCTTTTTTTGAGGTTACACGTATCAAAATAGGTAGGGTACTTGGCAGAAAAGGCATAATACCTGTTTTCTTACTGAAAATGAGATAAGAGATGCTGCCAGTTCAATGACATATTGACTGGTCAATCCATACAATTCCTTAATGTAGTGTGGAACACACCGTGGCCCATTAAAAATTGTAATTTAGAAAAATCAGATGTTACTGAGTGTAGTCTCACAAATAAATATAACTCAAACAATGGAAAATCCAGGATGGAATGTAACAATACCAGAGAAGGAAAGTTGCCACTCACCATATAGCAGAGATGCTGAGTCACGATAGGCACAAGAAAAATATTCACACAGTTATAGCTTTTGGCCATGGAGGCCTTTGTCAGCAGTAGACACACATACACACACATGCGCGCGCGCACACACACACACACACACACACACACACACACACACACACACGTCTGCAGTCTCAGAGAACTGGAACCACACTGCCAGTGTGGTTTCAGTTCTCTGAGACTGCAGATGTGTGTGCAAGTTGCGTGTGTGTGTGTGTGTGTGTGTGCGTGTGCGTGTGCGTGTGCGTGCGCGCGTGCGAGGGTGCGCGCGCACACTCGCGCGGTTTTGTGTGTGTGTGTGTGTGTGTGTGTGTGTGTGTGTGTCTACTGCTGACAAAGGCCTTGATGGCCGAAAGCTATAATTGTGTGAATCTTTGTGTTGTGCCTATCATGACTCAGCATCTCCACTATATGGTGAGTAGCAACTTTGCTTCTCAAATAAATATAACTTATATTTAATAGAATGAAAATCAAGTTCGTGAATCAAGCTAGTGGGACTCCATCATCAAGGAGGCTACAGAGTTCAAAAGAGTGATAGTATGTTAATTGGGACTGTGGAAATGATCTTAATCATGCATGGTAGCCGGCTCTCAACATTAAAAGATGACGGAAAAATTTGCTGAATTATCACATTCCAGTGGAAGTCACAGTGCCACTAACATCCCAGATGTGGACTTTATCCCTGGCAACATGATATCATGTTGATGTAAGTTGTTCAATAACAGCCCAGTTATTTGCTATATAAAGCTCTCTCTACAGCAGTTATAATTATAGCAGGAAGGTTCTGGTAGAACGTAAATATTTTAGGATTTCGTGGGAAATCCTCTCTTGAGCTAGAAAACACACACACACACACACACACACACACACACACACACACACATGGATACACACACTTGTGCTCCTACATAGTTATGACTGAATGCACAATCCCAGGAGTGCAGTTCGGCAGGTGGACTAGGGAGAGGTTGGGGTTGTGTCAGGTGGGTTGGGTAGTGGAAGAAAAAGGTGGGAGACAGAAAGAGAACTTTGAGGTAGATAGCTATCTGTTTGGAGGGGGCAGCGAGTGTTTGCTGGCTAGGAATGTGAAAGGGAGGGGTGGCTTCTGCCAGCTGACTCCTCTACGTAAAAGCTCTGCCATAATGCTCCCATCTCAGAAGTCCAACATAACATTCAGTCCCTACACAAATCCATTTGCCTATCCCAGAATCTCTCCCTCCAAGTCCATCCTCCTCCTCACTCTGACACCCCACATATGCACCGTCTACATGCTCCCCAAAAGTATGTAAACCCAGCAATCCTGGATGCTCCATTGTAGCTATTATTGTGCTCATACTGAATTTCTGCTTTTCTTAGCAACATATCCAACCAGTTGGCAAAACCTAGCCTCTCACATCAAAGATACTGACCACTTCCTTCACTGACACTCTACCATTCCCACCCCTTTACCTCCTAGGTCCCTACTCATCACTGTTAATGTCACCTTCCTATACACCAACATCCCTCATGCCCATGGCCTTTCCGCTGTCGAATACTACCTTTCCCAATGTTTAGATTACAAACCCACTACCACTTTCCTCATACACCTCACCAACTGTATCATGATGCACAACTACTTCTTGTTTTGAGTAGAAGATATATAAACAAATGTGTGGCACAACCATGGGCACTCTCCTATCCAACATTTTCTTGGGCCATGTAGAGGGAGCCTTCCTAGCCTCCCAAACTCCCAAATACTGTGTCTGGTTGAGGTTCATTGTGATATCTTCATAATCTGGACTCAAAAGCAATACACCCTATCCTCATTCCTTCACAACCTCAGCACTTTCTCGCCCACCTGCTTCACATGGTCTTGCTTGTCCCAGCATTGGACATTGACCTCCACCTGTGATGTGTCCACTCATTTTGACAGCTGTCGTCCCCTCCGCACCAAAAAATCAATCACATACTGTTTGGGCAGCTGTGGACAATGTATCTGTAGTGACAAGAATTCCCTTGCCCAATATGCTGAAGATCTCACGAGGGCTTTCACAGACAGGCATTACCTGCCAAACCTAGTGTGCAGACAGATTTCCTGTGCCATATCCTCTCTCTCTCTCTCTCTCTCTCTCTCTCTCTCTCTCTCTCTCTCACACACACACACACACACACACACACACACACACACACACGCCAAGAATCATCTGCAAAAGAGTGCCCCTTTGTCACTGAGTATCGCTCTGGATTGGAACATCTGAACCATATCCTTCATCAGGGCTTTGATTATCTATAATTGTGTCCTGAAATGAGGGACATCCTACTAAAGATCCTTCTCACCTCTCCTGAATTAGTGCTCTGTCTCCCACCCAACTTGCACAACATCCCAGTCCATCGCTATGCACCTCACCCTGCTCACCCCTTGCCACAGAGATTGTATCCTTGTCACAGGATTATTCTAATCCATAAGAGGCCAGGCTATTAGTGAAACCAGCCATGTCATATACCAACTCAGCAGTCACAGCAGAGCTTTTTACGTTAGTATGATAATCGGTCAGTTGGCTGCCAAAATGAACAGCAATTGCCAAAATGTGTCCAAGAACAAAATAGACCACCCGGTGGCACATCATACAGCTGAACATAACATGCTCAATTTCAGTGGCTGCTCCACAACCATAAGTCATCTGGATCAATCCCTCAGCTACCTGCTTTTCTGAACTATGCAGATGGGAGCTATCCTTGCAACACATCCTTTGCTCCTGGAACCATCGTAGCCTCATTCTCTTTTAACCAACCGTCGCCAAGCCTTGCACCCAACAGTTTCCCCTTCCACTGTTTTATGCCTTGTATCCAACAGTTTCCCCTTCCACTATATAATCACCTCCTCCCAATTCATCACTCCCCATTACATTCATTGTGCACTATTCCTCATCAGCTCCAACACCTGTGCATCACATGCCTGGCCTGTGCATCTGCTGTCCCTCCTTCCCACAATTCTAACTAGCAAACCAGCTGCCTCCCCTCAAGCCGCCTGCTACCCACCCACAAACTGTCTTCTTGCTTCCCGCCTCTTTCTCCCTTTACCATATTACCTGACACAACCTCCACCCACACTAGTCCACATACCACACTGCACTCCTGGAATTGTGCATCCAGTAGATACTATGTAGGGGTACGTGTGTGTGTGAGTGTGAGTGTGTGTGTGTGTGTGTGTGTGTGTGTGTGTGTGTGTGTGTGTTCTCTCTCTAAAGCTAGCAAGTTTTCAGTCTTTTTTGTGCTGGTTGATAACCCTTCTGCTTTTAGTGAGTGGTCTCCTTTACTCCTAAAGGATTTTCATTTAGCAGCAATAATGTCAGTCAGTTATTCCTGATGAGAGCGGTGAAGGCAATCACTGAAAATGTGAGATTTTGCTCTAACTTGATGTAGCTAGAAGACTGAGATTTTTTTTACAGGATTTTGTGAAACTGAGCAAACTAGTTCATAGCTGTCAGGAACATCTGACTGTGATATTATAACATGGGATGTTCAGCAGTGTGCCATACCAGAGCTGCTGCTTTTGTGATATACTTAATGATTTGCCTTCAGTCCTAGTAGACAGGTGTATAGCTCTTTTTTCAGTTCACTGGCTGAATAATATAGCAAATTATATGCTGGAAAGAAACTCTTGCTTCACAACTAGTAGACTGATTATTAACTGTGCCAAAACAGAATGTATTCCATTTCTTAAGCACAGTTCTGTATTCACACTAAAATTTATCTTTTTTACCATTTTTGGGATTGAAGGTGGATAGCAAGCCTTCGGGGAAGGCACTTATTCAGGATGTCCTGTGGAAGGGGAACACACACATCTGCCTTAACAGTTAGAATGTTGTCCATCATCAGTACCAGTGATACATAGGAACTTTTCTGTTTCACATAATTTCATCCCTTGACATGACACGGGCTGGAGCAACTCAGCAGGCCTTTATTAGCAAGCCAAGGATTCGTCAAGTATTTGCTTATGAGGTTTTTTGCTGTGAACACAAGTTTAATGAACAGCAGCATCCAGTCAATGGAAACAAGACAGCCTTGATCTTCACATTGTGAGCACACTCTTAACTGCTGCCCAGAGCTTGTTTGTGACAAACCACAAGTTTTTGTGGCAGACACCTTCTGTTCCCTGCAAGAGTACTTACGATTGGTTTAATTCTCTTATGGGAATGAATTTTATTGAAATTAATGTAGCAAAGCAGTAGTGTTCACATATGAGTACATTAGGCTAAATTGTTGTTGTTACTTTAGGCTTATTTGTTTGTGTCAGTTGTAATGTATTGGAACACACAGAAGCTGTTTATGTAAAGAGGATTCTGGCTTGCACAAAAAAATTATAAGTGTACTCCTTCAGTCACTTTGATTTTAGTTCAATTTTAGACACCACTGCACTTTTCAATAGTCATACCATTATCTTCATGTAGATTAAGACTTTTTACAGCAAAACAGCATCTGGTTCAGATTCCATGTTAAACTGGATGACTGCTTTCCCCAGTTGGATAACTGGTGTGGGTTAGGGACACTCAAGTAGCCGTAGTGGCATCCAATAGAAATACTTGCACCAGGCCATTGAGCCACATGGAATTAATTAATATAGATCATGGAATTTACTTGTGACATGCATGTGTCTTATCTATTTGGCAGACAGCGATTTGGAAAGATGGTTACATATTGTCTTGCAGTCGTGAAGAAACAGTAATGCCAGTTTACAGAACTGGAAGGTTTTACAAACATTTCTGACTGTATGTAAAAGCCATATTTACTTCATAACTGTAGGACATAACTGGAAGACACACTTGCTGTACGTTTTCATAGTACACATCACTCTTCATACCAGCCCAGTTCTCATATGGTAGCAGCATACAGATCAGTGATACACAAAGGAAACAAAAACTCCACTAAGTGATGGAAAAACAACACAGAGAAATGGGAACCATTGCACAAACAGCTGCAGATGATGGATAACTCCCTTCACATATAGACAATTTATCCGATGAAGTGCGAAATAAAGGTGAAGAAAATAGAAAAATAATAATAAACCAAATAAAATGCCCACTGTAGGTATCCTGTATTTATGAAACATTTTTTGAGAAATTGCCTACACCTTTAAATATTACAGTATTGTAACAGCTTTTCCACTAACAATAAGTTATGCCACAGCTTACCCCACAGTATTAAGAGCAATGCTGAGATCTGCTCGAACCCAATATTGGTGTTCATATTAAATGTCTTGTTCCATATAAAGGACAACTGGACATAACTTTAATGTCCAGTTTAAAGGACACATCAAATACAAAGGACACAAATATGAAAACATAAACATTAACTTGCAAATACTGCATAAATTAAATATGACCATAAGATGAGCCTGTTTGAAGAGCTTGATATATCTGTACACAGCAAGAAGATTGGACCAAAATGGCTAAAGGAAAAAATTCAATCCATCTCAACCAACCTGTTTATAGTTTTCTCAAATATGTCTGCAAACTGTAAACAGTGTTTATGTTGTACACTTCTACTTGTAATTTGCAAAGGAATAATGCTTTTAATTATTTTGAGGTATATGATGCAGTAATATAAACCTGTCAAAATCTGAAAATCCATGTCACTGATTTTAATCACAGTTTCATTTTTGTTTTAAAACAGAAATAATTAAATCATTAATTCCATGCTACTGTATTGTTACTTAGAACTAAGAATTCCCAAATAGTAATATGTCTCACTGTCTTTGATGTATCTCTCACCAATGCTTAGAGCCTTTGTGATAGTTTTTATTTTTCAGTGTAACACTTGCAAAAATTAGAGTTCGAAATTTGTAGAGACAAACACGTGTGGTGCACTATAGATGTATACAGCAAGAAGTATTATTGCATATACACAGTAAATACAGCTTCTACATAGAAATGTCTACAACCCTTTTCAATAATGCAGATTATCACTTCACCAGTGCAAGATGAAACATAACCTTCCTTCCATAATACTGTTTGCCACGTAGATGGAATATGTGTATGCCACAAGTAGTTTTTTCAATTTCAAAACATCATAATCCACTTGATGAAGATGGCATGACCATTGAAATGCATCGTGACACTTGATATAAAAAGTACAAGCCTCTGAAATAGTAAATTGGTAATTTTTTGGATTAACTGTAGGGGGCTTCTGGCTTGTTCACCTGATCCAGCTAACCTGATTTTTGCTTCAGTGGTTTTCCCAAATTATTTCAGAAGAATCCGAGGCTGGTTCCCACTAATAGACCCATTATTAAGACTTGTAAAATGAAGTAAATTCTTATACTATATGTTTATTCTGTTTTATTTTTATTATGTGACTGAGCCCATTTAGGATTGTGGAAGGTACTTACCACTGTTAGTTAGCTTCCCTCTGTGTTCATATTTTTTCAAATTATTTAGAAAATGTTCTCAATGCTTTGGCTTTTGCATGGGTGCGCCTTTGCCACATATCTTACTTTCTTTAGTTCCATCTTCCCTTATACCTTGTAGTCTTTTATTTGCCTGCTATCTTCATCTGTCTTCCATATTTAATTTATTTGTTTATGTCAGTTAATTATCATTTATGCCCAGACTTTGAAATTCTCTCTCATCTATAACGCATTGGATATATTCATCCTTGTGTTCATAATTGTGGTGTTTTTCTGTCTTGAGTTATATCTTAAGGTACTGGGGAAAATTTTTAACTTTATTTTATCCAACATAAATAGTGTTTTTATGGAAGCCAGCAAGTGAGTCTGTGAACTAATAAAACACTACATGACATAATATATTTTCATGCATACCACTTACATCCTCTTTTTGTCACCCAGTACTCAATCATGTACATATGGTCCATCAAATATTGTTTACAGTCTTTCATGAAGTGGCTAGTTTTACACATTTTTGCACCATTTCCTGGTAAAGTTCTTTGACATGAAGTATGTTTCTTACCTGCAGAAGTGTGCCATATACTGTGGTTTGTCATATTTAAGAAGCCTTATCATGTGTTACAGCTTTACAGAAAAATTGTACTGTTATTGTAGAAAGAAACTTAAATCAGTAAATGTTTATTTTGTTGCAGCAAATAATGCTCAGCCTCCTTCTCCACAACCAGTTCAAATGTATGGTACACTAAAAGGGCTGGAGCAGAGTATGAACCCTCAACTGATAAAATATTCTCGTGAAACTGATGTATCCATATCATTGGCTAGAAAAGAAAATAGGCGTCGATTATTTAGTATTTATCCACACATATTGGTGAGGCTATTTAAATTTTCTTTGTATTTACGAGAGACCATTTGATAATTACTCATAAGCTTGAAATTGTTTAACAAAGACCTTTAGCTCACAAGTGTTACTGGTACATGCTTTTTCGGTGAACGTTTTAACATGTACTAATAACATAATATGTCTTTATTTCTAGGAGTCTGAGGCTTTAATAAAATTAACAGCCATTATTCTCAACATTTTGTTTATTGTTTATGGGATCTGTCTAAGACATGACATTCGTGCTAATATAGACAAGTAACCCATTTTCTGCAAATCCCGTATGAGGATATCCTCTGGGATCTATAACCATGTAAAAAACACAAAAATACTGTGTAAGTTATGTTGCTTGTGTACAATTACCCTATCTGGCTTTTTTTTCATTGCTTATAAATACCCTTAGCAACTGCCAGCTAACTTATTTGAAGTAGGCCTAAGGAATGTGATACCACTCTAATCCATTTTCATCTGTAACTTACTTAGAAGGTGAAAAATAATACTGTATAATGTTCATGTATTATGCTACAAATACAATCATTAAGTATGCATATAAAAAATACGTCTAAAATCGTAGGGTTGGACTCCTCACACCTTGGCAGTAGTCAGTTGTGGTTGTTGGTTTGCATTCTCTAAGCGCTCTGACACCACCAACAGTGTGGAATGCTATGTTTTGGATACCTTACAATGCTTTTCAACAAAGTAGGAAAAGACAGATTGCTACTTACCATAAGGAGCACACATTAAGTTGACATGCACAATTAAAAGACACTTACATAAAGCTTTTGGCCGCAGCATTCATCAACAAATGAGAAACACACACACCATTCATACAAACTAGCAAGCACACCTCGTGCACCTACAATCGCCAACTCAAGCACCTCGGCTGAAAGCTTTTAACTGTGCCTGGCTGCAAATTAATGTGTGCTCCTTATGGTAAGTAGCTATCTGTCTTTGCTACAGTGTTGATATTCCTACCTGGCATTTCCATCGTTTGATTTTACAGTGCTTTTCATAATTTTCAAATAATGTCTTTTAATATTGTAGTTAAAAAATCAGGCTTTTTTTAGTTTCATTTGTTTTGTGTATTCTGCGATCTAAAACTTACATTCAGTGAATATTTTTGGGGTGTTTGCATTCTCGGGAAAAGCGACAGTGGGCCCTGGGAAAAGGTAACAAGTAATATGCAGAAGGAGTAAACATTGGCTATCATATTTCATATTCCTGTTATCAGTTTGACCTGTTACTTGAAATAGTTGAGTTGGCAGTCAAGGGAAGATGTAGGCCAGACGCTATGGGAAAAGGTAAGTGTATAATATGAGGTCACAAACATTGTGAAACCTGGTGCTAACCTTAGCCAGGTGACACAGAACACAGGGGTTTTGTGCAGAGATTTGGATGACAAAGCTCAGGTACTTATAGTGGGAGGAGTGGGAAACAGTCTATTTGGCTACTTAGGTAGTCTTAAAGATGATCTGGAGGAAATAGGAGCAGCAACAGCTCACACTTGTATGGGTTTGTGGAGATTTTGCAGTGCCATGATCAGCCCTGAGTTAACACAGCTGTCAGCTGAGGAAACAAAGAGCTGAATGGATTGCTTTGAACCAAGTCATATATCTGTGTTGTACATGTTGCTACAGTTGGGGGATGGGGATATACAAATTATGGTCTGCACCTGAATAGAAGGGGGAAGGGCAGATTAGTGAAGCATTTTATGGAAAGTGTAAAGGGGCCAAAAGCACACAAGGCAGAATGTCTGTGACTACTCGAGTCAGAGTGTCACATTTTATACGTTATAGACAGACAGTCTCAAAAGAACATAGGGCAGACTGGGACCATAATATATGCAGCATATTCCAGAAAAATAAAGTTACAGTGGAACTTTGATTCTATGTCCTCCGATTTTACATTTTTCCCGATTCTATACAATAAATTCGTAGCCCTTGTGAAAAACCCATAATATCAATGCTAAAAATTCCTTGTTTTTAAGTTTGTTTCTAGCAAAGTTAACTCAATTCTATGTTCTTATTTGATGTCTCACTGGACTTTGCCCATTTTCTTCCTATTTGCATTTGATGTAACTGAACAAGTTATAAGTGATGGAGTTAAGAGAATATTTCTGGCCATTGTGTAGAGGGTAGATGTGAGAGAGGAAATGCTGGCATAATCTACAATTGGCATTGCCAAAACAACTTGCAATGTTTAGCTTCACTGCACAATGATAATTGGTTGAATACGCTTCACACTACTTTTCGCGGGAACTGACATAATCGTGACGTGGTGGCACTGTGCAGGCGATCAGGAATGAGGCTATCGATTTGTCAATCACTGTAGTGTCAATTTTATGTTAATGGATGTTTTAGTGACAGGAGCATCTCAGTTGTAGCAAGAATTCTTTGGGGATTATATTTGTGGTTGCACATCATGCGAAATATTTGAGACAAGGAAGAATATGAAATTTATTGCTCATCATTTCACTTGCTACAGTTTAAGGTGTTCTCTTATCTTCCTGTCTAATGTCACACTCAGAAATCAGCACCTATTAAGAAATAAACAATGAAGTACTTGTGACAAGGAACAATACGAATTTTATTGCTGGTTGTTTCACTCACATGAATGTAAGTAGTCTTCTTTAAGTTTTTTGTGTAACTGCATACTCGGAAATCACCACACATTCGGAAATAAACAGGCAGTATCTATTTCATCCTTCATTATTTAACCAGACAGAAATGTGTACAACATCAAATATTTCAGAACATATTGTATTATTATCATAATGAATGTGATAACAATGATAAGATGAAAAAATATTGGCATCTTGTAATCATTGATACTTTATTAATTGACAATTAATGATAAGTGTGATGTATTTTTGGTATGGTACTTTCAACCAGCGTTTCTTTCAGATGGCATACTGCACTCATATGTCAACCAGTATGAGGCAAATGAATAATCAAAGATCACACATGGATTGTTCGTAAGCGCTCACAAAAGTCAGTAGTCAAAAGCCCACTAGTGATATCACAACAGCAAAAAGTAATGTGAAGCAGCATCCACACTGCCACTGGAAACGTGTCTGTTGCAAACATTATTTCCTACAGTGTTTCACATCTGTTTCTGGTTTTGTTTCTTGTTTCTGTTTCTGTCCACACTGGCAGCAAACATATCTGTGTGTATTTTTATCGTCTGCAATGCTATTTGTTGCATTGTTTTTGGATTGTCTGCCGTGTCATGTCGAAGAGAAAACTGTAATATTTGCTGCTACATTACTAATACTCAAAGGGTCATGCAAACAAAATGAAAGATGTCGGTCGTTCATTCTTTTTTTATTTATTTATCTTGACTTATGACGTGAAGGCCATAAGCATCTCTCAGTGTTTAGTAGTTTTGTGGACTAAGGTTGTGTTTATCAAAGAATTTCGTAGTTGGTTTTAAAACTACAAAATTATTTGGATGGAGAGTTTCTATAGTAGTTGGTAATGTTTGATAAAATCAGGTTAGTTGTTGTAAGAAATTGATTTTTTTGGTTTGGATACAGTCTTCTTTGGTGAGCGAAAACATACTAAAGAACAACTGTTTCAAAAATCTTGATGTATATGGGAACTGAATATGGAAGACAGCTCTAGTTTCTGTAATTTCACTTGGATATCATATAACATTTTTGAGTTTCTGGCAAATATGGTATCATCGTTCCCTAAAAAAAAAAAATATAGAAATTTCAGGAAACCAATTACAATGAGTCGTGCTGTTAGTCTTAGTTTTTTGTCAATAGGAGAGTCATTCCAGAGCCTTTAGTATTTATTTCACATTTTGAAGCAAACTACGATGGACGACTTTGCTTTCTTTCTACGCAGTCTTTCATAGTATTCTATCCAATGTAGCAGCAGTTTCCTGCAGAACGTCTTGTTTTATAGCTGTTCTTGTACTGCTTAATTCATATATTCCACAAGCATCCATCAACCTGGTACAAGGATAACAACTTAACAGTCTGCTGTCTTGTCCACTGCATTTTTTTCCCCAGAAAAACTTAATAAGTGAGAGAAAACAGAACACCTAACGACTCTATACAACAGACCACACAATGTGACATGCAAACATACATGTGTGCTGTCCAATGGTGACATGCAGTAGCTGACCCGAAATATTGTTTCCTTTGATCAGTGGTGACACTGCTGTGGGTAGATGTTTCTGAGATTCAAAAGATGTTTCCAAAAGGTGTCCACATCAAGTAGCCGTAAACATATTTCAAGCTTAGTAGTGTGTACATGACTTGTAAGCCTACTCAACCCAATTAAACAGCCATTGGCTATAGAAGGAAAACACACCACCACGTGTCAGATTCTGACACCTTTCACCATACCTCTGTTTAATTCACTATTTGCTTCTCTTTTCTTTCTCTCTCTCTCTCTCTCTTCCTTTTTTTTTTTTTTTTGGGGGGGGGGGTGAGCACAAAGGAATGATGACTCAATTACGCATAGCATATTTCAAAGGATAATTTGTGGTCATAACATGTCAGAAAATAGCTCAATTACCTTGTACTCAGATACCAATTTCAATTTTTTGACACATTTTCACTTGCTTTTACACATCTATGATGTTTTAAGAACTGATGAAATTAATTTCTACAAATTATTATTTAAATATTGTATTGTACATTTAATTTCCTTTGCTTGTACAGGTGTTATACAATGTATTGGTGAGGATTACAATTTTTAATAATGTATGCCAATTACATATGTGTTTACTCTTACTTTGGGTGTTTTAATGTTTTATTCGACTCTGCATTTTCCTCAGTTTTGTGGTTCTTAAGTATGGATGTCATGAAAGTTTTAAAAAATGGGGGTTCACTGCAGTTGTTTCATCAGAAGTAAGGGGGCTGAAAATTTAGGTAGATGATCTGCTTGTGTGTAGAAAATTTATAAAATTCTGAAGTGATAGATGTTGTTTATCTCTCTGAATGTCATATAACCACAGGGATAGAGAAGCTAAATATCAGGGATGATAGATTGGCATCATTTTCGTATAGTGTTAGAATGCAAAAAAGAGGAGTTGTAACACGTGTGAAGTTGGACATAAGTGAAAAATATTGAAACAAGGAATTTTTGTTTGGATCAGAACCTAAAGCATGTGCTTATGAGTTGTTTCTGCAAAATACTTCTCCTGTAATTGTAACAGTCTACAGATCCCCTCCCCTTCAGCATTTTTTGAAGAGTCTGTATGCATGATTGAACTATGTGTCAGACAAGAAGAAATAGTTATTAATTTGTGGAGAAAGGCTTAAATAATTATTAGCAATCCCCTTACAGATGTGTTTTTGCAAAATATGTGAAAAAGTAATGTATTCAAGAGTAATTTCACATTTAAGCAAAAACAATTTACTTAGAATATCACAGTTAAAATTCCAGAAGGGTTGCTCGACTGAGACAGCTGTTTGTATGTTCACTCACCAACTATTACAAGCTTTAATTAATAAACTAAAACCAGTTGATGTTTCTTATTTGCTTTCCAAGGTGTTTGACTGCATAAATAATGTTGTTTGTTTTTCAGTCCAAAGATTGGTTTGATGCAGCTCTGCTCCTGTGCAAGCCTCTTCATCCCTGAATAACCATTGCAGTCTACATCCATTTGAACCTGCTTACTGTATTCAGGCATTGGTATCTCTCTACAATTTTTACCCCTCACGCTTCCATCCGAAACATAATTGACAATTCCTTAAGGCCTGAATTGTCTTCTGTCTGAAAATGCATTTTTATACAGCCATGCGTGGCCATAAATAAAAACCATACCTATCTCAGTGGGGGCCAATTGTACAATCTTGGGTTAAATCCAGGGATAGATAACTGAGGAAGAGGCTAACCAAGGGTTAAGTTGTAGCGCATGTTGTATGAGACCATTTTATTCATGGGTTAATTATTCCCGGAATAGCATTCCTGTCCTGTTATGTTGGCAACAACTTAAGAGCGCACTGGATATTTTCGCGTATGTCATTTTGTATTTAGTTTAGTCATCATCTGCAGAAATAGCATGTGTAACGTGAATGATAAGCATTCTCCAGATCACAAAATTAAATTTGTTTGAGGATATTTTGAGGCTGGTAGATACTGCAGTAGAGTTCAAGAGTGTTGTAGAAAACATGAAATCTTCCGCGGTTTCATTAATTGAAAACATTTGTGCGAAACATTTAATGAAGTTTGTAGGGTACTTGCATGTATAGCAGTATAACGATCTATTGTAAAATTAGTTAAAGGGTCAGGTATTTGTTGGTTGACTAGTAAGAGATCTTTCTGGATTTCTGAATAAAGTATGGGAAAAAATGCTATAGTTTCCATTCAGAAACAACTTCACACAGATCCACTGAGCTGCAACAACAGATGTACGATATTTTTTTCCCCCCAAGAAACAAGCATGTAAATATTATGTCTATGAAGGGCAGCAGAGGCTACAGATCCATAGTGCGCCATATATGAAACGTTGTATATAATGAAATTTATGACATGATAAAGTTGTCACGGGAAGGACATCATAGGCCAAGTAGGGACATAGTATAAAAGTGATTTGAAATGCGATCTGCTTTGTGAAATAGTTGGTCTTTTAAGAGTCTCCAAGTGTGACAATACAGACATCACTGAGATTGATTTGACTGACAATGCTGAGGGGTGTTACTGGCTAGTTTGCTGTTGTATTTGTGTGTTAGAATGACTAATTCATTACAGCAGCAAGGGGTTTCTACTGAAAGTACCTTTGCTGAATTTTTGAACATTGTGCATCCACTTTTACAGTTATTGGGAATATATAAATCTTGTTTCTATGAGTGATTATTAATAATTATATTGAGCATATAAATGGAGAATAAGATGCCAACATTTACAATAAACAACTGTAATCCTTATTATAATCGAATGGTTCAAATGGCCCTAAGCACTATGGGAATTAACATCTGAGGTCATCAGTCCCCTAGATTTAGAACTACTGAAACCTTACTAACCTAAGGACATTAAACACATCCATGCCCGAGGCAGGATTCGATCCTGTGACCATAGCAGCAGTGTGGTTCAGGACTGAAGCACCTAGAACCGCTTGGCCACAGTGGACGGCTCTTATAATCCTGGGGTAGAAATGTACCTATGGCACATATTCACATTGGAGGCTGTTATTATATCTCACCCTAAAAATTTGATGAACAATAACTATTTCATACATAATTTTGGCAATCGTCTTTGGCAGCTGTATGTAACGTGGGTGCGAAGAGGAAGTAACTGTAGACATGACACCTTTACTGTATTCTTGCTTTTCTACAGTCATCTCAGCTTAAAACTGTAAATTTTGTTTTCAGAATAAAAATACATGTTCTCAAATGTGAAAGAATTAGCAGAGTTGCATATGGTGCTGCTTCAAAAGTAGCATGACAAGAACCAGAGAAGGGAGGAAGAACTGTATTGGTTAGAAAAGAGCATAAGTTAAATTTTAGGATCAGAAAGTACAGCTTAAACAAATGATTTCAGAATGAAAGTATATTATTCCATGCAAATGTCTTTATTTTATTTTCAGTTAATTACATCAGAGAACAGAAATAGCCTAATTAACAAAACTGTGTATTGTGCCTATTGTCCAGTGTCTACGCATCCATTTAATAATCCTCCTGGCTGTCCCCTTGCCAGTACCAATGAAGTTCTCAATGGACAGAAAAAAAATCATCACAGGCAGAATAATTGAGTGTCAGTAGTAGCTGCTTTATTGGTGGAACAGAGTAATTTCTGAAAAAAAGAAAAAGAATGACATGAGACAGTTTGTTTGACAATTCAAGAGAAATGTAAAAAACATAACTTGCTAGCAAGTCCTTCCACTGTTGCGATTACGTAGATTCAATAACTAAAGATTACGTGTTAGCTGAATGGACGAGTACCTATGTTCTTGTGACACACAGGTAACAATTACTTTATGATAAATATGGATGAGGTTTTGTGGATAATACTAATAACCAAGAAACACAACAGCCATATACTTCTTTCTTAAAAAGACTGACTTTCCTGTTAATTTTACTGTGTTAAACTTAACTTGAGCAAGCACAAGTAATTTATATGTTTGTAGGAATAATTCTAGGTTGTGTACAACTTTTTTGCCCAGAAGCATTCAGTAAAAGATGTAAAGTTGTTGCCCCAATGGGAGATAAGCGTGAACAATGTTTTCTGCTGTAGATGTGGCTGAGTGAACTCTGGACATTAGTTACTATTTATTACGTTAAACTGTCATACTAAGCCATCAATTACAGAAAAATGGTGCTTCGCAGAAGTGCAACATACGATATTTCAGTTTTAGTTACCTTCAGCTAGCTACAATCTGAAATAAAGGAGGACACTGAAAATAACTTAATAGGAAAGATAAAAACATAGCTTTCCAGGCATTCCTTCCACTGTGCTAAAACTGTGTGGAGACATTAACTAGACTCCTTTTCTGCTCCTGTAATGTAAATGTGTAATCATTATTTTATCATAAATATGGATGGGCTTATGGGGATAATACTGATAATTAAGAAACACAGCAGCTATGTTCTGTAGCTGAGGAAGCATCACCGGTTTTTTAAATACTAACTTTCCTGTTAATCTTACTGTGTTAAACTTAGTGTGAGTAAACACAGATAGTCCACAGGCTTCAGTGAATAATGGTAGATGGGAGATAATGTTGCTCTGAAGCGTCAATGGGCATGTAATTGGAATATTTTCACTAAAAGGCGAAAGTTTTCCGACACTGCCATGGCGTTTACATAAAGGGTAATTCCTAATTGAAAACAGAGTGGAACAACATGTTCTACTATTGAAGTAATGTGGCTGAAAGAAATTAGAATACAACTGTTTCATTAAAAATGTTTTGCTGCATGAAAAATCAATGTTTTCGTCTAAAACTGAAACAGCTGTTAATACAAATAGTGCTCATAACTGGTGTGGTTCTTCGATTTGGTTAAGTTTATTAAGGCACTGTTAAATAAAATGAAACAGTCCTTTCCACTGCTGCAGAAATTTTAATACATGCCAGATAAATAAAACTATTTTGGCCAAGTCATCATTTTATTGTGCCTGATTTACATAAATAACACGACGGAATTCACAAAGTACTAAAATCAAATGCATAAAAAACACTATTATTTTAGAAAACAGAGAAATAGTCTCACCTGTCTGTCATATGCTCCCATTTCTCACAGACAAGATGCTAAAGACAAAGTATGGCTTCCTTTGATGAGCGAAATCTGGATATAAATTTGGAATCAGCGTCATCTCACTTTTTTCTTCTTCATCACGCTTGTGAACAGTTGAGACAAAATCTTGTCATTGATGTCTGCAACTGCATCTGTCATTAGTTCTGCCACTTGACAACTTATTTCCCAGTTAAGCTCGCTAACCGGCCAAAAATCATCGGTTATTTATCTTGAGTTTATTCTCCGGATAGGCATTATTTGGGGTTTGTACAGTGCATTTCTTGTGCTACTCTGGGAGTAGAGCTTAACTGGCTGCTAGCCGGAGATTGTACAGACGGCCCTAGGTAATTAATGTCTTGCAGTGGTTAAACAGAACACTTACCAGGTAAGCCACTGCTAGTGCTGCTGCTATTACTACTACTACCACCACTACTGCTACTGTTACTACTACTATTGCGAGAGGTAGCCATAAAGTTTTAATATCACTTCAAAAAAATAAAATTATGTAATCAATTTTTTGTTTTACAATTGAAATTGGAGGAAGGGGAAAGGAAAGGAAAGGATAGGAAAGGAGAGTGAAGGAACTAATGATATCAGCTGCAGTGGGACTTTATGCAGAGTCAGTGGCAATGAGTGAAAGTATGCTCTACACTGGGACTCAAACCCTGGATCTCCTACTTACCAGGCAATTGTGTTAACCACTGAGCTGCCCAGACAATGTTTATAGCAAATATGTGGACTATCTCAGTGCCCTCCCACAAAAAGCCACATATCTGCAGCCCCATTTGTGTCCTCCGTGGTCACTACTTTTAGATTCCGGCTGGAGGTAAAACGTAAATGAGCATCCATATTGCAGCCTGTGTGTTAATTGCCCATCGAGGTGAATCAGTTATGTGAACACATGGTATCTGTTCTTTTGGACATGTCCGAAAGAACAGACAGCCTGCAGAGTCCGCAGCTGTGATTCATATTTTGTAATTGAAGTTGGATGGGAGGGAAAGGAAAGGGCAGGGAACTAATGGTATCAGCTGCATCGAGAATTTATGCAGAATCAGCGGCAGTGAGTGAAAATGTGTGTCAGACTAGGACTGGAACCTGGGATCTCCTGCTTACTAGGCAGTTGTATTAACGATAGTGCCACCCGGACACAGTGTTTATTACAAATGCGCAGACTGTCTCAGTACGCTCCCCGGCTGACCCATTCTCCCACCTAGCACTACCTATCTGCAGTCCTTGTCCATGTCTACCCTGCTTACTAATTATAGAGTCCTGCAGGAGGTTGGATGTAAACGTATATCCGCGCTGAACCTTGTGGGTTAATTGCCCATCGAGGTGAATCAGTTATATGAACGAATGGTGTCTGTTCTCTCGGACATGTCTGAAAGAAGAGTCACCACACGTTCATATAATTTTTTGTGTGTTAGCAGATACATGTGTTCAGTACTGGTACACACTGAAATTCTCAAAGCATGTTGTTTGTGCACAGTGGTAACATTAGTAAAGCCATTAATAATGAATCAGAACAAAATGCTGCATCAGTTGAATTGAGTGTCATGCTGTAACTTGTTTTCAGCAAAAGCAGAAATATTCAACTGTGTTAGCCAAATCCAGATGACTTCTTTAGCTGTCTAATTTAGCCTGACACAGCTGCAATATTTCTGCGGCTACCAAGAATAAATTACCACGTGATACTCCTCTTTATCAGTGGGCAGTGCCATTTTGTTCTGATTCCGCTAACATCTTGCTCAGCCAGCTTCATTTGTTTGCCTGTGTATTAATAATACAAATTCTTTTATGTATCTATGTCTCTGATAACACTAACTTCAACATCGTGTTTACAGAGGCTTTAAAGTAATTTTAGTTACTATCTGCACTATTTCTTTTCGTATTTCACTTTAAATAAAAGCTTGTTCTTTTGTGCACGGTGGTAAAGCAATGAGTGCACAGTGAGTGGTGAAAACTATGAGATCCGTGTTTAGTGCCTCAGGTGACTGTCTCTGGCTTTCTGTGAAGTATTGCAAATTGCACTTCTTTTGTGCTCAGTAAGAATCCATCTGTGACAGTTCTCATGCAAAATATGAATGCCAGAACTTAACTCTTATGAATCTCGTACCACCAAGAGATGTAGAAACTACTACATTCATGTTGTACCTCACCCCACTTGTCTCGTCCCTTTGTCTCGGAGACATGCTCAGAACACAACTGGTCTGTGTTCCTACTTCTTAATATTATAGAACCAAACGTATAATTATTGTCAACTCTGTAACCTGATACTTATGTATGCCTGAGATTAAACTTATTGAAGCTAACAGATTACACTGTTCAACCATTTTTGAAGTGATACTTATTATGTAAATCTCAGTCATAAATGATTATCTTGATCATTTACTTTGCACAAGAAGGCTTCACACTGTGTAGTCTACTTCACTCAACCAAAGCTGGCATCTTATGTAACAACTTTTAGTAGTCTATCTGCCACAGATCTACTATCTATAAAAATTGCAGCCTGTCTAATGATGAGATCTTTGGATTTATCCTGTGATTTTTGTCCAAGATCTCCAGAATAGAACTTGGAAGTTATAAAAAAATTGATTTTCAGTGTAGGAGACTTAATGACTTTACTTTAGGTGAACCTAAATGCAGTTGTCATTAGGATGTATGAAACATGATGTTTTGATTTTGAACTGAAGAAAAGATTAAATACCATTCTATTTTATTTCATGACTTATACATTTTGATAAACCTGAACAGCACTTATTTTCATTCTTGAAGAGCAGAACTGTGTCCACCACATCATTATATCACTATAGCTGTGGAATGTATTTTACTTCAAATAATCTGTACTCTGATTTTGTTTGTTATTGAATCATTTTATGCTTTGTGGTGCTAGAACAAAGATTGCATAGTGCCATAGCTGCTGATCCTAATTCTATTAAAAATTCTATTCAGTTGAATGTATGTGTTCATCACTATCTCTTGGAACATTAGAAGGTGATGTGGTGTGTATTGATAATTATTATGTCATCAAGACCTTTTTATTTTTTAGTTGTTAGAGCAAGAAAATGGATTTATATATTGTAGTGCTTTACTGCAGTTTTGGCCAGTAGAAAGTTAGAGCAGTTATGAATTGGATTAATTTTTAATTCCTAATTTCAGTGCTGATCACCTTTTATTTCCAAATATACTTTTTACATCAGTGTAAGGAAAAGTTAGATTGCTCCTTATCATAAAGATGATACGTTAAGTTGCAGACAGGCACAATTAAAGACCATTACACATTTGCTTTTGGCCACAGCCTTTGCTATGAAAAGGCAAACACATACAGAAACACAAACACATTCATTCACACAAGCAAGCAGTCATCCCTGGCAGCTCAAACTAGTGTAATTTTCATGTTGACAGTTTCATATAATCTTGTGTTGCTGTTACTATGTTCATTGCAATTCCAAAGGTTGTCACGAAGAATTCTGAAATGACAGTTTTATTTTTCAGCATGTAAAGAACAATACTGATAATGCTGTTGAGCAAAATATCGAGCCATATAGAGAACAGTTTGGTCAACGTATTTTAGTTACTTGTGAAAATATAAGATTTCGGCTTCAAGCACCAATTGATGGAGAGAAGGAAGGCCTTTGCCAGGTAAGTTGAATGATAATTTTTATACTAAAATCAGTTGTCAGTAAAATGAAATACCTCATAGATGTTGCAGACTGTAATTCACATTCCATCAGGTTATGATTTTTTTTGTGTGTGTTTAACTTTATGCAAAATTAAATGAGCACAATGTGATTAATTTGGTTTACTCAAAGGTGACCATGGAAAGGGGATGTGGAGAATAATTTCCATATTTGTGGAAAACTACAGTGCATGGGTGGTTAACATAGCAAATAAAAATTCTGTTTGTTCATCTTATGCTGCATTTGCTACCATGAGAGTACACTGCAGTTTCCCTGGGTATTGCCCACATTCTCTTGTCAAGTCAAACAGCTCAATAACCAGCTGTCATAGAAATGCTGAACGACAAACCTCTTTTTTTGTTGTTAAGAATCAGTATCGATACGCCAAATTGTATTTAGTATTTTCATTTGCCTTCAAATGTACAATAGAACTTCAATTTTACATTCTCTGTTGTGTGTGTGTGTGTGTGTGTGTGTGTGTGTGTGTGTGTGCGCCATAAATTAGTAGCTCTTGTGAAAAACCCATAAGATCAATGCTAAAAATACCCCAATTTTACATTTCTTCTTAGGAAAGTTTACCTCAATTTTAGGTTCGTATTCAAAGTCTCACTTGACTTCATCCCATTTTCTTCCTTCATCCCATTTTCTTCCTATTGACATTTGATGTGACTGAACAAGTTATAACAGAACAGATAGTTCAGGTGTGAACAGATAGGGTGGTAGTGGAATTGAAGGATTATTTTAGGCTGTTGTGGAGAGGAAATGTTGGCATAATCCATGATAGGTGTTGCCAACAAAACTTGCAACATTTAGCATCACTGCGCAATTATGATATGACTATTGCTACGTTTCAGCATAATGGGAAAACAACAGTTAGTGCAAATTGTTCCGATTTCCGATGTACTGTATTCAGCAACAATTTTACAAAGTCTACAGAAATTCACTGAATTGACTTCTGATAAGCTTGTAATGGCAATTGGGGAAGTAAACTCATTTTTTTTTTTTTGCATCTGTTTCTCTCATCAAGGCTAAAATAACACTTTAACAGTAATGAGCCTATGAATTGCAGCTCATAAGAAAAGCATTAAACAATAACAGCAATGGTGACGAAGTACGTCATTAAGTAGATGTCTGCATTTATGCTTATGGTTTAACCACTTAGCTGCTGTGATGTTTTTGGTTTAATTCAACATGTTTATCCATTTTGCTTTTTTTGGGCGAGCACAAAGGATGATCTCTCAAAAGCATGTGTTTTGAATGTATAATTTGTAGTTGTAGCATGTCAGAAAACAGCTCGAATGTCTTGTACCCAGATACCAATTTCAATTTTTGTATCAGTGTTTACTTGCTGTTACACTTCTGTGATTTTTTTTTAAAGAAGTGTTGAAATTCATTACCACAAATTATTGCATGAACTTTGTATTGCACATTTAATTTCCTTCAGTTAGACAAATTTCATGCAAAGTATTGGAGAGGATTGTGATTTTTAGTTATATATGCCAATTACATGTGGTTTTGCTCGTATTTTGGAGGGTTTTAACATTTTCCTCAATTCTGTATTTTCCTTGATTTTTGTGTTTTTTGAGTCTGGACAGCACGAAAATGTAAAATAGGGGTTTAACGGTAATTACGTAAAGAATTATATTATATCTTTTCTGCAGCAAGTAGTTTTTATGTTTCGGGATAATATCAAGTATTGTAGAAAAAAGTAGGTTTGTACTAATAAAACACTAAATGATGCATAAAAAAAGTTAATAATTTTCCCTAAATACTTAAAAAGGAGCTTGCAGACTTCACTCCATGGCTTGGAATAGTTTAAAGTTGCTTCACTGAATCCATTTATGATCTTACAAGTTTGTATGGTACTGATAAGCAATTGAAGATTCAAAGGAGTAAGTGCTCAATACAACCATGATTATGGAATAAAGCTTTGTGATCATTAAGTGAGGATATAAGGTCAACCTAAAATGATAAGCTTTAGAGATAACTTTATTTTTAATGTTTTATGATATTCTGTCATACACAAAGAGAATTTTGTTGTCAAGTAAACGCTACTGACCATTTTGTATCAGTTTTTGCAAGTGCAGTTTTAGGAATTTACTTAATAATTTATAAACTGGACTAATCACTTTGATATACAAAATGAGAGAGTGATTAACTGTGTAAAGAACAAAACTATTATCATTGTTTGGAAAAATACCTGTTTTTCGGGACTTTGGAAGATAACGTTATTTGGAAAGCCTAAAGAAGTTGAAAATTGTTTGATAAAATGTAATGCAATAAAAGGAGACTGATAGATATTATTCTGACTTTTTAAAATTTATTTTGAGTAAGCCGTATTGAAATCAATGAATCCTCCAGTAACTATCATATACAAACATTTCTTAAAAGTAGAGAATCCAAAGATAATGACCAAAATGAATCCAAACTCAGTGGATGCACCATAAAATTTCCCAGCAAAAAATGTTTGCAGAAAGATGGTTTAGATGTTAGCCCTGGATTCAAGGACTGTGCAAGCATTGTTTGAAGAAAGTTGGTTAACACCACTATTGCACCCTACAATAGTGGTGCCCTAGTGTACTGGCCTTTGAACATCTGTAGAATGTGTTTTTTCATCTGGTTCGTCACTGTTCTCCAGCAAGGATCGTTGATGCTTTGTGAACTCTCATAGAAACTGCATGAAGGGTTCTTAAGGAACATTTCCAGGTTGTCTTTGATTCCATGCTGCATTGTTTATACGATGGTTAGAACTTAAATAGTTTTTTTGCACTCCGACTTCAGGCCACAAGTGGCCCATTGGGATCATCCGACCGCTGTGTCATCCTCAGCTGAGGATGCAGATAGGAGGGGTGTGTGGTCGGCACACCGCTCTCCCAGTCGTTATGATGGTTTTCATTGACTCGAGTCGCTACTATTTGGTCAAGTAGCTCTTCAGTTGGCATCACAAGGCTGAGTGCACCCCGAAAAATGTCAGCAGCGTATGGTAGCCTGGATGGTCACCCATCCAAGTGCAGGCCACGTCTGACAGTGCTTAACTTCGGTGATCTGATGGGAACCGGTGTATCCAATGCAGCAGGGCCATTGCCAACTTAAATAGTGGCAACTATTTATTCATAACTGATACATAAGAGTTACATGTTTGCACCTGTTACCGTTCTTCAAAGTAGTCACCAGAGTTGTGTAGAGCCTGTTGCGAGTGATGTGGAAGGCATAGTATACCGTTAGCAGAGCCTGTTCTATTGATGGTGTGAATCGAGCGGTCTGCTGCCTGTCGAATCTCTGGAACAGTTCTGAAGCGAATGCCACGAAGTGGTTCCTTCACCTTTAGAATCAAATCAAAGTCACAAGGAATTAAGTCTGGGGAGTATGGTGGGTGGTACAGTACTTCCCAGTCCCATCAACCGAACAGTGCAGCCACAGCTTGCGCTGTATGTGCCCGCATGTTGTTATGCGCAGGAAGTGTCGCCGCTTCTTTCGCAAAGCTGGTCGCAGGTGATGTTCCAAAAACGAACAGTAATACTGTCCATTGATGGTCTGCCGTGGAGGAATGTAATGCCTTAGGATAACACCATCACAGTCGTACACAAGAATCACCATAACTTTAGACCACTCCATTCACACCATCAACAGAACAGGTTCTGCTAATGGTATACTACGCCTTCCACATCGCTTGCAACAGGTTCTACACAACGCTGGTGACTACTTTGAAGGACAGTAACATGTGCGAACATGTAACTCTTTTGTGTTGGTTGTGAATAAATAGTTGCCACTATTTAAGTTCCAACCCTCGTGTGTTTTGATTTTAGAATGTGGGGATATTACTCTGCATTCATTTACAATGCACAGTTCTGTTAACTTGGTCATGTTCATATTATTATTTTCTTAATATCTGGTACAAACTTTGTTTCAATTACATGTATTCTTCTTTGTGTTGTAATTTTCACAAACATTAGTGTGACTATTATTTAGACTCCAGTTTCCGTATTGAGTGAGTAAGTACAGTTCCAAAATAAGAACACACAACTGTTGTCTGACAATTAGCATAAGTACTAAATAAACAAATTAATTAGTGTAGGTACTAAATTAATTAATTGGTTAATTAATTTTAGTGGAGCAAAAACAGGCTCTTGTGCAACATCCCACAACACTTTCTCTTGACAACCTCTCGTAACCTCAATAAGAGATTTTTGTAGTGTGCTCCTGTGATGGTTTGCCCCTTCTGAGCATAATCTGTTAGCACCACACCATTGCAGCCCCCCAAAACATGCAGCATTACCTTAAAATGGTTGGATCTTTGCCTTTTTCAGTGACGATGGATCAATGTTTCATCCATTTGCCTTGGTTGTTTGTCTTAGGGTCATAAGCACTCATCCATAGTGGTTAGGCAGTTAAAAAATCATCTGGATTGGCCTGACACAGCAGCAATATTTCGACTGCTTCCATGGTTCAGAAGGCTTTTGGATGGATATGAACTGTGGAACCTAGTGGACGGTGACATTTTGTTGTGTTCAGGTTTTGAAAACTGGTCCACGACTGATTTTAACTTTTTTCTCTGTTGTCTTTATTGTGATATGCTGGTGTTTGAGCACCATAGTCTCCACTTCTCTTGTGAATTTTCGTTCTTCACAGGGTGATGGTCCAGCACTTCTTTCTCTTTTCATTCGAAATTGTTTGACCATTCTTGAAGCATCTGCACACCCGAGCACAGTGTCATACAATAGTGAATTATTGCCGTACAGTTTCACCAACTCAGCAGTGAATGTTGAAACATTGTTTCCCCAAATGCAGAAAATGAATTACCACACAATGTTCCACTTTTTCGATAGACTGCTTCATTTGGTTTTAGCTCCTCTAGTTGTGCCCTATGGTACCCACAGGGGGGGGGGGGGGAGGGGGGGGGGCGTTACTTTATTTTTCTGAGGTAATTATTAAAACAGATACATATTAATGGTGAATAATTTAGCCAAGTCATGTATTTTGAACACACTGGAATTTGTTGTTTTTCATATAAACAGTTGTTTGTCATTTCTGCTTGCAAAAGTTTCTCTGTAACTACAAATTCATCCGCTTTGCTCAGTGACAGAGAGAGAAGTGCTACATTCATATTTTTATCATTTGTTTCATCTGAGAATGTCAGTGATAAAATTCTATGAATATTTTATAAATTCGAAAAATATGTTAGATAATTCAGTCTTTATTACTACTCGTCAAGGCAGGTTATCAACCCTGCAATGAGTAGGTGGATCCCCTGTTATAGGATACTTTTATATCAAACAATGGAAAGTGTGGGTTAGGATACCAACAATATTATGAAGAGAATAGAATGTTACTCGCCATTATGAAGACATGTTGAGTTGTAGACAGGCACAACAAAAAGACTGTTACACATTGAGCTTTCGGCCAAAGCTTTCTTCGGAAAAGAAAACGGATGCTCATTCACACAAGCAACCATACCTCGTGCACACATGACCGCTATCTCTGGCCGCTGTGGCCAGAATGCAACTCTTTGTGTTGAATGAAAGCAGCAACCTGGAGCTGGCGGTAGGGATGAGGATCCAAATTGTTTGAGTTGTGAAGCAGCCATTGAAATCAAGCACATTATGTTCAACTGCATGTTGTGCTATAGGGTAGTCCACTTTGCTCTTGCCCACAGTTTGGCAGTGGCCATTCGTCCTGGTGGACAGCAAGCTGGTAGTCATACCAACATAAAAATCTGTGCAATGATTGCAGCAGAGCTGGTATATGACGTGGCTGCTTTCACAGGTGGATGGGCCTCTGATGGGGTAGGATAAGCCTGTGACAGGACTGGAATAGAAAGTGCTGGGTGGGTGGATTGGGCAGGTCCTGCACCTTAGTCTTCCACTGGGATATGATCCATGTGGCAAAGAGTTGGAATTGGGAGTGGCATAGGGATAGACTAGGATGTTGTGGGGATTGGGTGAGTGTGGGAACACCACTTTGGGAGAGTTGGGAAGGATATCTGCACCAAAAAATCCCTCCCATAGAGCGTGGCCATCTGGAAATGGCATATTTGCAGTGGTAAGAACTCCCTTGCCCAGTATGCTAAGTGCCCTTACAAAGGTCTTCACAGACAGGTAACATCCCCCAGATGTAGTCAGCAAACAGATTTCCTGAGCCATATCCCCACATAGCACCAGTCCTCCCATGTACCACCTTCATCACTCAGTATCATCCAGACTGGAACAACTGAACCACATCCTTCTTCAAGGCTTTGATTATCTATCATCACAACATGATATGAGGGACAATTACCCAAGATCCTTCAAACGTCTCCTAACATGGTTTTCCATTGTCTACCTAACCTCCAGAACAAGTTAGTTCATCCCTGTGCCACTACCTGTGGACGACCCAGGTGCAAGACCTGCCCAGTCCACCTCACAGCACTTCCTATTCCAGTCCTGTCACAGGCTTTATCCTACCCCATCAGAGGCTGGATCACCTTTCAAAGCAGCCATATCATATACCAGCTCTGTGGCAATCATTGCACTGCTTTTTTTTTAAAAGTTGGTATGACTTCCAACCAGCTATCCACCAGGATAAATGGCCACTGCCAAACTGTGGCCAAGACCAAAGTGGATCACCCTGTGGCATAACATGCAGCTGAACATATCACACTTGATTTCAGTGGCTGCTCCACAACCCGGACCATCTGGATCCTCCCCTCCATCACCAGCATTCTGAACTGCACATCTCGGAGTTAGTCTGCTGCATCCACAGCTCCTGAAATTATCCTGGACTTAACCTACGATGACCAACTGTCCCCATGCCCTCCACCAAATAGTTTCCACCCCCTCTGTCCTGCCACCTTCTCCCAATACACGTCTTCTCACCTTCATTGTGTGCCACTCTCTGCCAACATACCCACTAGTCTATTCCCCTCATCTGCTTCTCTCTTTTTCCACTTCCCCTCCCCTCCGCCCTGTCCCTCCCCCGTACTGTGCCTGGCAGCCTTGTCCTGCTGCTATCTAGTCCCTGCACACTCCATCTGACAGTGCTCTTCTCTCTCTCTCTCTCTCCTGTACCCTGCTATTCCTTCCTCTTCCCCTACCCCACCTCACTCTGGATTGCTGCTCTCTTTCACTGTGAGAATTGCCTTCTGGTCACAGTGGCCAGAGATAGCGGTCATGTGTGCATGAGGTGTGCCTGCTTGTGTGAATGTGTGTGTGTTTTCTTTTCTGAAGAAGGCTTTGGCCAAAAGCTCAGTGTGTAACAGTCTTTTTGATGTGCTGGTCTACAACTCAATGTCATCTTTACTGTGAGTAGCAATCTCTCCTTTTCATATATATTTTTAATACTTTTATGTTATTTAAAGGGTAACTCTAAACTGCACCTGCTAGTACTTTCAGGTGGCGGTCGCTTCTTGTGTAAAATGGAATAGAAATCATTGTATGAACTATATTGTACAGTAACACATACACATACTTATTACCCAAAATAATCAAAGGTTTAAATGATTCCAGATGTCAGCCTGTTTTTGATGAAAGAGCAGTTCTACGAAAAAATGTTTGCTTTACCAAAGCTGAAAGCTGTAAGCAGTTTTGGAGTACTATACTTCTACACCCATCTCACGACTTACTCAAATCCATTAAATCTAGCCTCTGAATGTCTTTCCCAATCTCGGTCTTGTCATGTTTTCTCTTCTAACTGTGGTGATTTTCACTCATAGTAATTTCAAAATTAAAATAATTCCCATCTCTAACAATAATTAATATGTTTGTTAGGACAGAGGAGTTCTCTGTGCTAGAAACCAGATACGCACTAAAAAATGAGTGCCATTGTAAACAGTGATTTTTTTTTAGAAACCTAGTGTTAACGCTGATTCATAAGTTTGCGTTGATCAAATGATTGCAGGTGTAGGTGAGAAATTCACAGATACTTCCATTACATTTCTGTATTAGCACTGAAGTTGCACTGTAAATTGATGTATGCAGTTATCTGGTGTGGTGGGTATTACTTTCCTTTCTGTGTATTGCCCTAGCAACTTCTTGTTGCACAGGTTTTCACCCACTATGTATACATGATGTGCTAAGTGGCATTTGTAACAACTCAACATGTTACATTAAATAAGTGATAGTCTTACAAGAAGTGTATTCATTACCCAATGTGTCTGAAATAAATTACTTTGTCAAGAATTAAAAGTTGGGGTTGCAATTAAATGTATGAGAAATTCAAACCATTCAGAAAGCATAAGTTATTTTGTGATGTAAAACCAATGGTTTTGAAAGAATTTCTTGCACAGGTATGGTGAAGAGAAGTGACTTAAACACAATGAAACAACTTTGATGTTCTCTACAGGTGGAACCATATTTAACAACTTTAGCTTTGTTTGACACAAAACAAGGGCAGACAAGGAAGCTTACTGAAAATTTTCATTTTGATGTCAATCATCCTCAAGTACGACACATGCTTCCTCCTTCTTACCAAATGACTAATGGCAGGGAGTGTGCTGGAGATAATTTGTTGGCACCGGAGTTTCAACAAATACCAAATGAATGGATAAAGTATCCAAGGCAGGTAGGTTATGGACTTTGTGTGTTGATTCATTTGTGAGCTAGAAAAGAACATTATTTGGCAATAATTTTATGCTGAGTGTAACAATAATCACCCTATAACAAATAGAGCTTCTAGCAAAGGCTTAGTTTTTGTTAAAAGTTTTTACAAATGAATATGTAATGAGTTACTGGCTATAAATAATTTTCTGTTTCATAAGTATTAGACATTGTGCTAAATATTTATCCCTGTGTAATGATTCCTTCTTTTCTTTCCTACAGGCTATATTTAGTGTCAACAACCCTCACTCTGAAATTTACTTGGTTGTGAGGATCGACAAAATACTTCAGGGAGGTATATGTCAAACAACGGAACCTTATATAAGGAGTACAAAGGATCCTCGTCTTGGGCTTAAAATTCATAAACAAGTAAAAACATGTAGTCAGAGGTTTGTTGTTGTTTTGTGAAACAATTATTTTTGCTTATGTTATTATTTACTCTGTACACCCAAAAATGTGTTATATACATCTTTGAAAACATATTCACGTGAAAGCAAAAGATCACATTATCATTAAAAAGCTAAAAAGTAAAACATAAAGCCACCTGAAGTGTTTATTAAAGCATATAAAAGTTTCTAAATATATTTTTTAAATGTTCTCCTTTGTTATTCCCTCTCTTTCTTGACTTAAAATGACAATTTTCGTACGCTGTGTATATACTGAGGTGACAAAGTCACGGAACAGTGCTCTGCAGATGGCAGTAGTGTTGCGTACATGAGGTGCACAAAGGGCATTGCATTGACGGAGCTGTCATTTGTACTCAGGTGATTCAGGTGAAAAGATTTCTGACACAATGATGGCTGCACGATGGGAATTAACAGGCTTTGAACGTGGAGTGCTACTTGGATCTAGATGCATGGGACACTCTTTTTCTCAAATCATTAGGGAATTCAATATTCTGAGATCCACAGTGTCAGAAGTGTGCGGAGAATACCAAATTTCACGTATTGCCTCTCACCATGGACAACTCGCTGGCCGACGATCTCCCCTTAATGACTGCCTAGCCAGTGGGTAGCACACTGGACTCGCATTTGGGAGGACGACGGTTCAATCCCGCGTCCGGCCATCCTGATTTAGGTTTTCCGTGATTTCCCTAAATCGCTCCAGGCAAATGCCGGGGTGGATCCTCTGAAAGGACATGGCCGACTTCTTTCCCGGTCCTTCCCTGATCCGACGAGACCGATGACCTCGCTGTTTGGTCTCTTCCCACAAACAACAACAACAACAACAACTGCCTAGAGTTGTCAGTGCTAACAGATAACAGCACTGCACGAAATAACCACAGAAATCAATGTGGAATGCCCAATGAACGTATCCATGATGGCAATGCGATGAAATTGTGTGTTAATGGGTTACGCCAGCTGACGACTGATGCTATTGCCTTTGCTAACAGCGTGACATCGCCTGGGCTCATGACTATATCGGTTGGACTCAAGATGATGTGAAAACTGTGGCCATGTCAAGTGAGTCCTGATTTCAGTTTGTAAGAGCTGATGGTAAGGTTCCAGTTTGATGCAGACCCAACGAAGCTATGGACCCAGCTTGTCAGCAGGCTTGCACACGAGCTGGTTGGGGCTCCATAATGGTGTGGGCTATGTTTATGTGGAATGGACTGGATCCTTTGGTCCAACTGAACCCAATTTTGTGCAACTGAACCAATCATTCACTGGAATTGATTATGTTCGGCTACTTGGAGACTATTTGCAGCCAATCATGGACTTCATGTTCCCAAACAACGATCGAATTTTTATGGATGACAGTGCACTATATCAGTGGGCCACAGTTGTTCGCAAGTGGTTTGAAGAACATTCTTGACAATTCAAGCAAATGATTTTTCCATCCAGATTGCCCACCACGAATCCCATCGAATATTTACGGGACATAATCGAGAGGTCAATTAGTACGCGAAATCCTATACTGGCAACACTTTTGCAATTATGGATGACGATAGAGGCAACATGGCTCAATATTTTTGCAGGGGACTTCCAATGACTTGTTGAGTCCATCTCACGTCAGGCTGCTGCACTACACAGGACAAAGGGAGACCACAAAGATAATAGAAGGTATACCATGACCTTTGTCACCTCAGTGTAAGTCTCTTTGCACTCCTCAGAAAGTATCGAAGTGACTGTAACATGTGCCATATGCTCATTTATGTTTTTGTGGTTTCTGGAGGAGCGAATATTGCATCTAACAAACTAAAAATGCAACTTTGGTGCTGAGGCCTGGAGTCGACAGTGGCTCTGAATGTATATGTGTGTGTGTGTGTGTGTGTGTGTGTGTGTGTGTGTGTGTGTGTGTGTGTGTGTGTGTGTGTGTGAGAATCTGAGGAAGGACTTTGCCTGATAGCTTAGTTTACTTTCAAATGTAGTTGAAATGTGTGTGTCTGCTGCTCAAAGTCTCCATTATGTGGTGATTGTTACATCATTGCCCCCCCCAAATGCAGAAAATAATTACTGCAAAATACCCCACTTTAACAATACACTACAGCATTTACTTTTAGCTGCTCAGGTTGTGTGCTGTAGTAATATGGCTTGAGGATTTCAGTGTGTAGCAGGACTACAACTGTATGACTGAAAACAACAATAAAATTCTGTCTCATTATTGTTAACATTCTGTCACAGATATTCCATTTAGAAAAAAAGTAACATAAGTCATATACATTTTTTCAGATTGATCACTAATGTCATTTGTACTGAAAACTGGTGGCTAATCATGTTATTCAGAATTAACATTATTTGGACATTCATGGCCTCAGTAGCCTATTGTATCTTTTTTTTCCCTCGTAAAAAGTGTTTATAAATTCTAATGCATTTCACCACTGTATGTTTTTTTAACCCCCACCCCACCTAAATTGCTAGATTGTCAGAGGCAAGCTTACTGTCAGGTTTCTGCTACCAGTTGAGCCTCAAGTGACCAAGCAAATTATTCATCTAGCAGCAGCAGCAGTATTTTCTTTCTTTTGTGGTAATTTTCTGATGACATTAGAGACATTTTCAATGTGAACCAGTTGTATTTATGACTTTTTATCATCTCCTGTCTTGCTTTTGATCACTTTCTCTTGTGGCCCTATTAATCACCAAAATACTACTCAGACATTCATCCTCAGTTTAGGTCATGCATCACTTGATGCTAGCAGAATTCTTCTTGTATCCTCTGCTTGAAGCACAGTTATTCAAATCTGCATGTAGGGATCTGACTCCGTGTGTTGGTCTTGTTAAATAACTGACTCATAATGTTTCTCAAGATTGTCTGTATATGAACATTGCCAGGAATACTGTGTTACGACTATCACCCTATACTGTCCTGTAAGAGATTTTGAGGCGGACATTATTTAGGTGTTGGTAAAACATGTATTTGTTCTTTTAGCCATGTTACTAAATGATAGAGATGTCATTGACATAGCATATCTAGTGTTGAGAGCTTCCTCTTCAAATGTCCCATGGAAACCCTACTGTAAAAATAGACACTCAATGTGTCAGTTGAGAACTCCTGGAGAAAGAAACAGACATCATGGTAATCATTGTTACCTTGTAAAGAACTTTCTTTCTCAGATTGACAGTAGACCAAATAAACTCTCTGCAAACAATTTGTGTTTATGAGGTGCAGTGAAAGGGCTGTAGACCCAGGCCTCCAGGTAGACTGTCAAAATCTCAACTGGTTGTCTAAAAAGAATCATACCAGATACAATCACTACCATAAGATAAAATACGACAAAAAATATGAAACAAGTTTCTTAGTTTGTTATGTCTGCCATCTTAATAAATTAGCTTAAATCAGTTTATTATTATTATCATATGCATCAATTACAGTAATACACATTTAGCAAAACAAAGAAATATATATAAAAATGAACATGTGAAATTATATACAGTACACAAGTTTTAAAACGGCTCAGACTACACTCAGATGTTGATGGATTCGATCCAGCGGAGTGCCTCGTGGGATGCTTGATAGAGCTTCTCAATGCCACCAGGGAAGCATCTGATGGGACATTCATTCACAATGTGGCTCATTGTTTGGGTGGCACCACAGTCACACACACACTGTCACTCGAAAAGCCCTTCTTGTGCATGTTGCATTTGCACCTACCCTCTTCAGTCCGATATCTGTTTAACTGCACCCACACCTCCCTTGGTTGTTGGAAGCCTGGGACTGGAACTGTTGGATTGTTTACAAGTTCGTGGTTTCGGGTTCTTGTAGCTTGCCACTCATGTTTCCACTCTGCGTCCTGGTCGAATCCTGTGTATAGAATTTGGACTCCCATTTCATATGCTGGTCTTCTAGTTTTGAGGCGTTTCCTGGGCAGTGATAGCAAATCGTCATGAAGAGGGATCGAGTTGTTTTCAGAAACTTGCTGACAGAGGTTGTAAAGAGCAACCTTTTGACGGAGGTCTGGTGGACAGATGTTTGAGAGCACTGGTAGCCAACAAGTAGGTGTAGACCGGACTGTACCACTAATTACTCTCATAAATGAGTTCAGTTCGACGTCTACTTTCACTATGTGGGTGCTTCGGAGCCAAACAGGTGCACTATTGTGCTGCTTTGTATACCAGTGCAAGGGATGCTCCTCGGAGGACTGATGTGGTTACTTCCCATGTACTGCCTGCCAGCTTTCTCACAAAGTTCACTCAAGTTTGTATCTTCTTGGCTAAGTTGGAAAGGTGTTTTTTGTATGTTAAAGTTCTGTCCTGAGTGACTCCCATGTATTTTGGGCTAATGTTGTATCTGACTGTGCCAAGAGGGCCGAACTGTGGACTGATCTTGGCTGATGAAAGGCGATTAGAGAGGTGGAACCAGCTTACCTCAGTTTTAGAAACATTTGTTCTCATTCGCCATGTCTCAAAATACTCAAAGTTTAGTAAGGCTGTTCGTTAGGTGTTCTTCACATTCAGAAAGGTCTTCACTTTGATATGAAATTGCCAGGTCATCTGCATATTGAAATTTTTGGCAGGTCAAATTTGGCAGGTCAGCTGTGTAGAGGTTGAATAACACTGGAGCAAGAACAGAGCCCTGAGGTAATCCGTCATTGGGTACACACCATCTGCTTGATGTACCTTAAACCGCCTATTGCTTAACATGTTACTTAAGAGATTGCCAACAGTTTTGTAAGGTATTGCTCTCAAAAATTTAAATAATAGGCCCTCGTGCCGCACCATGTCATAAGCTGCTGACAGGTCAATGAACACTACTCCAGTTTTAAGTTTCTTTTGGTATCCAGATTCTGTGTTAATAGTCAAGGAGAGCACTTGTTCACAGTTGCTTCTATAAGTTCTGAATACAGCTTGTTCAGGTGGTATCATAGCATTAATTTGATTTAATTAATTAAAAAAGGAGATTGAATATAGTGTGTGAGAATCATGATACACTTGTTCTCGTTGAATATAAATGTCTTGCAGTTTCATGTAATTATAAAATACTCAGTCCCAATCCAGCAGACAAATTAAGTCACAGCGTAGACGCGCAATAGGTTATGTTCCTTTTATATCTACAAGTTTTGTTTATAAACTCTGTATGTGTGAAGTTCGGTAGAATTTGTAGACAACAATAATAGGCAGTTTACTTCAAACACATTTGTGTTGTGTGAGGGACACTTACCCCTCACCCCCTTCCTTTTTTAAATTACTTTTATTGCTAGTCTGTTGTTATAGAGTTGAACTGTTAATTCATGTGACAGTATTGTTTAGAGGATTGTAGTGTATTGTATATTTGCAGATGGGCTCTAGTTACTAAGTGGGGTTACATTGCTTTTTCTAAACAGTTAGTGTGTAATTCATATTTGAGATTCATTTCTGGGATTTGGGACTAGAAAGGAATCCCATCGTGTGAGAAAGTTTGGCAGCGGTGCCAGCAAAAGAAAACATACAGAGAAGCAGCTGAAGAAACTGCCAAAAGTGAGTTTGTATGGTGGATGTCAGAGAACTACGTGTATTCCCTTAATTTTTCTACTGCGCTTTCACAGAAGGGCCACAAGTTTTTTCTGCCTCAAGGCCTCCACGTGGGTTAACCTGGCCCTAACTGTACATGTAATAAAGTATACGTAGAGAAAAATTGCAATTAAAGAAGCCATGTGAATTGTAAACAACTAAACATTGTGAAAAATGTGGCTAAGGGGAACCTTTAAAAATAACATTTTTGTTTTGTTAGTGCTCTAACCTATATGTGAGCAAAATATGAAAGATCTTTGAGCTTGTAGCTGATACTAATAATTTCAGCTGTGGTGATGAATTCAGACTCTCACTGGCTCACCTAGTTGCTTTAGAAATGTTTTTGTATTAGTTATTAGAGCATACCATCAAACGATGTTCAAAGGTGAGGCCAACATAAATTTAATCAGAAACAAGCTGTAGAGCTGCTTTTCTGTTTGCCAACCAAAATAGGAATTGAAAAGTACCGTTGACAGTTGACATTAACTAATCAAATAGAAGCTACTTAAAAAATTACTAGTCTGACTGTAACTGGGCAAATGCAGATATACTCCTTTGAAGGAGCCAGTGTAATCATGAGAGGAAAGTTCAAGGCCAATGTGAGAATGTTGGGACAAAGACAGAAGGAAAATGGACATAACTGCCTTTGTGAGGGTTGTACATATGAATGTAGTTAAACTGTAAAATCAACAGAAATACTCTACAACCAACAACTAACATTTATGTTTATTAGTCGCAATAAATTCAGAGACTTTTCTCCATCTTGTAGGTTACACTTAAGAAATTTAGGTCATCAGCACAGCTTCCATGAACACAAAGACCATTAAATGTTCTACAGTTCTGTCCAGTATGTACTGTGTGCTATCCTGGTGAGCTCTACATCCAGTCTTTACACTGTCCAATTTACACTCATCATTTTATGTTGTGTAAGGTAACCTTTTTTTACATGAAATCAGATATTTTGATGACGTCTTTGCTTATTCATTTTTCATCTATTTAAATGAAGGCGTCACACGCACCTTTATGTCACTATACATATGTATACACTGCTGAATACCTACTTAATAGTTCACCTCAAAGGATTTATGTTGACTGAATTGTGTAACAATATGCCTGCATTTCCTGCATCTGTTCAGTATATGGCCATTGGTATCTGTTGCTTCTGTGGCACTCCATGGGCAGTGCACTGTAAAAATGTTCTTGTTAGTTTTTCCATGTTTGGATGATGCTGATTTTGCAGCTTTTGTTCAGTTAATGAAAATATGCTCCAGTTGCTTAATTATAACTTCATTAAGTGCACACATCTGGTTCCTGCCTTCACAAAGTCACGAGAAGTTGCTGTGGTAGTGCATGGTGGTGTCTGCTGCAGGATGCGTCAGTTGGGCATCTGCCACCACGCCTCAGCAGTAAATGCCAGTGTCAGATACACTTCATAATGGTGTAATATAAAGACTGATACCATTTGTATGGACTTCATAACATTCTAATTAAATGACTGGAGCACTTTTCATTAATTTAATAAGTGATCATCTTACCTCATGACTTGCAGCTGCTAACTTGCTGCAGATGTGCCATTACCTTTGACAACAAAAGTATTTCGACTTTGGCAGCTCTCACTTGTGATAACAGGTGTTCACATCTGGACTGAGAAAACTGCATTTTATTGTGTTACTCAATGACTTCGGTGCAAACAGACTTTTGGAACAAGTTTCTAAGGAATGTTCAGTGCACTCATCCTTTTTAAATCTCAGAAAACCCCATTTCCTTATAAATACTAATAAACTGCAATTCTCTTAGCTGTTATTTTACCCATGTAGGATCTTGTGAACACCGCGACCATTAATGATAGTTGGCGAATGAAACAACGAGCCACAAATACTTTTTAAATGTGTTATTTTAGTGCCATAACTGGTTTTGGGCTGCCATGAAGTTGAACATATACATTGAGCTAAAAAACCACATGGACCACAACAAAGCATATTGCCATATACTGGTATGTATTGTGGAGCAGATGAAATGCTGTTGATCAAAACATCTTTGTAATGAAAAGTATTAACCATCTGAAGATGGGAACGGTATCCTGAAACCTATTATAGCAATAAAATAAAACATTTAAAAAGTATTTCTGGCTGATTGTGTGATTCACCAACTATTCTCTTAACTATTTCCATAAGTATTGTTATTTTTGTTAACAGGTTAGGAAATTATAGAATGCCTTTTGCATGGGCAGCACGACCACTATTTCGGCTTTATACTAACGAATTAGACACAACCCCTGACTTCCCAGCTGTATATAGACAAGAAGGAAATAAACTTACAGATGAAGAAATTTTGAAAGTGCTTGCAGAATATAGAAAGTAAGTATTCCATTAAACCCTTATGAAAATATCTGTATTTTATACTTACTGTCAACATGTAATGTGTTATCTATTGTAGACCAGACAAAATGAGCCGTCTCACTGTAATTCCTGGATGGATCACTGTAAAGGTGGAGCAGATTACAGAGATTCCTGAGAGTAAGTTGCTAGACATGCTGTAAGCATAATATCTTACTGGGTTTTATGAATTAATGCCTTATATGTGCCTAATAATGAAATATGTTTACTTTTTGGTTGTAGTTGCTGGTTAACAGTAGTCACTTGCTTCAATATATTTAACAGTTTCATGTACATAATAAATTATTGAGAAACAGGTATATTTTCAGCATTTTGATACATTTGTCTTTGTAAGGAAATCTTAAAGTAACAGAATGTAGGTACAGAAGCACATAATATTGATAGGTCATAATCTTTATTCCAAGTCATTATTGTTTGAGTAATAATTGTTACTATTAATTAAGAATATTTTTAGTGTCTTCCTTGACAGGACTTTTCAGCATTGACAAATTCCATAGCTGTGGACCTCCACATAACATTAAGGACTATTTAGAGTAATTTATTTGTCATCATTAATAGTGTTGGTGTGACTTAGGAATTATTTTGGTATGGGTCATCATTAACACTTAAAAACATGTGAGTGCAAATACTTTTAAAAAAGAAAAAACACTGTTTTATTCATTGGATATCATGTTTTAAAACTGTCACATCAAAAATTCGTTAAGTTTTCATGTAGTGTCCAACCTTACTACTTAGTTTATAGTGTGTAAAATAGTTGTAACAATTGCTACTAACACCTTGTTTTTACAAATTAGTTTCCATATTTAGTTTTTTGCTCCTCACTTCAAAATGTTTGTTGTTAACAGATACTCTAACAACAACACTTGCTCCCCTTAAGCCATTTCCTCTCCCACCAACAAGTGAACCAACTCTAGAAGTAGTAGAGTTTGAGGGGAGTTCCGAGAAAGATGTTCATCCATTTACAACATTTGTAAATCATCTGTACGTTTACCCTAGAAGTCTGAATTTTGATATGCAGAAGAATTTTACGAGGGCAAGAAACATTGCCTGTAGAGTTGAACTCAGGGATTCTGATGAAGATGGTGCAGAACCTCTTTGTGTAAGTAATTTTAAATTTCATCAGCATAATTTGTCAAGTTCCAAACAAAGTAAATTTACTACTGCTAATGAAATTATGATCATTGTTGTTTAAAATTTAATTATTGTTTGCAAAGCATTGCTGTTAATGTGAAAGGCAATAGAACTACTTGTAAAAAATCTGTGTGCTACCATTTCCCCAGTAAAAACATCACTGAGAAATGTATGTGATTCCAAACAGAGCTGGGATCTCATGCTGTCACATACGGCATTTCATTGCATGTGGCTCTTCATTAAATTAAAAGAAGTAATTTCTGTTTGTAGTATTGAATTAACTACATAACATAATATCTCATAGAGATGGAGTGGCTGGTCAGTACTTACCTTCAGGAGGTGAAATTCTACATATTGCTCATAGATGCATATAGAAGGGGAGAAACTGTCCTTTCCTTCTTCAGGGAGGAAAAGGGGCTAAGTTGGGAAGGAGACACAGGTCACTCAGACCCCATGTTGAGAGCGACCCTTGTGAGGATGAGGGGAGATAAACATGAAGGGAGAGATGTTTGAGAGTGTGAGGACAAAAGTGGTATGTTGGTAAGAATTGTGCTAGCTTAGTTAAGAAATGATAGCAGAACATAATGAGAGGTAAAGAAAGAGTTCAAAGAAGAGAAATGAGAACTGAAGTGAATTGTGCACCAAGAACTAAGAGCATGGCAAAAAAAAAGGGGGGGGGGTGAACACAAAGAGAGAGAGAGAGAGAGAGAGAGAAGGAACAGAGAAAGTGAATACAAAAAGTAAGAAAAACGAACCTAAAGAAATGGAAAAGGGGGGAAAATAATTGATTAAAAATGAAAAAAAATATATGAAATAAATGGAGGGGGTAGTTTGTTAATCGAGGAAAAGTCTTAGATGGCGGCAAGATATTAGAATATGTTTGAGAGCAAATTTTGATCTTCAGAATGCAGGGATGAGAGGATCTAAATTAAAATGTTCCATTTTAAAGTGACTGTTGTATTCATCAGAACTAATATAATGCCTAACATACAATGTAGCAGGAAGTGAACCCCCTACTACAGAATAATAGGTTGTTTTCCTATGTTAAAAGTATAGTCCAAAGTGTTGTAATTCTGAAGGATTATAAGAATCAAATAGCATTTTCTGTCAATATTCTCAGAAAATATGTCATTTTTTATGTAATTGAAGCTTAATGATTTTTAAGTTTCAAAATATGGTAATGTGATAAAAAATGCTGGTGACATCAAATACTGGGAGTGAGACAAAGCTATACGTGTGTTATAGGAGTGTTTGCTGAAGATGCTAGTTCAGTTAATTTAGTGATGGAAAAGACTTTTACAGTCTTTAAGTAATGGTGGAAAGAATTTTGCGAAGGCTGATAGTGGAAACCTTCTGTAAGTTAATGCATTTATGGTCCCTTCATTTTTCAAGAACAACCCAGATTTTTATGCTTGGGAAACAAGAAACATGAAAACTGTATTGCGTAGTAAGTGGGACAGAAGTGCTGTGACACAACGGTAGGTCAGAGAATTGTCTTAAAATGGAGGGAACCTGCAACTAGATTATTTGCTCGACCCATGCTGGAAAGATTTTCCAGAGCAAGTTGTGAAAGCATGCACAATAAACCACAGTGGAAACTTTTTCATTTGGGAGATGATTCTGGTTGTTAATTGGTGTGGTTGTTGCCATAACTACTACTGTTTTACAAGTACCTCTTTTCTCAGTTCTCACATTTTCAGACAGCATAGTAACTCTTGTGGTGAACTTGCCTTCAACAGCTTTACACATTGCAGTTTTTCTGTTCCTCCAAGTCATTAATTTAAACCACCTGGCAGTTATGTCTACAAAATATACAGCTGACACAGCAGAACATTAAGGTACCTGTAGTTCTACTGTGTATTTAACTGCTGCTGAAGCACTGTGATTTAAAAGTGCTTAAGCAGGACCAACTTTCATTTTACCATAGGTTCCAAGCAATGTTAAATTTTTCTCTTTGTCAAAATCATACAGCTTTACAGCAGGCTCAGTAAGACATTATTTTCTTCAGTGACTTGCTTGGGAAGAATAATGTAGTCAATAATTGTTAAATGACTTCTCAAATTCTTCAGAATAAGAGCTACATCAGGCATGAAATACAGTTTCTTAACACCATCCTTATGATTTATTTCAAATTGATTGTGTGTAAAATGAAGCTAATAAATAAAAATGGATATTAAAATGTAATGTGGTATAGAAATAAAACCTTTTACACAACTGTATTATGAATAAAATAAACTTGAGAAGACAGTAGCAAGGAAAAAGGAAAAACAAAGCATGGACCAAATGAGGATCAATCTTGTGAACATTGCATTAGAAATCCAGCACACGACCCATTATGCTACAAGGGAATATGTATTTGTGATATTCACAGAAATAAACACACATAGTGACCAGTATCTCATTTGGATCTCCACATGCGAGCTGAAACCACATTTTATGTCTTTTCATCTTTTGGAGCATTCAGAAATAATTTTTCAGGAGTTTGTACATTAGATCCAAATCTAGGCAGTTACAGCCCACTTGAAATGCCTGGAGTTTCTAGAATTTATTTATTTATGAGATTTTACAATTGGCTGGTATATTCTATGTACATACAAATGTATCCTGTGTTCTTGTTGCTAACTTTCAATCATTTTCTGACAGATGGTAAATTCCAGAGATATCCTCACATGAACAGCCACAGCCTCCAAAGTTGTGTCGAGTGGCACATGTTCACTATGGACAAGAGTCATATGTGCAAACACCACCAGACTCTCTATCAGAAGCCCCTATTTTCTGCATATACCTCAGGACTATGATAAGGCTTCATGTGAAGGAGATAGAATGCCACTCTACACTTTTGTCTCCTTGGTTTAGGATCATTGTCCTCTACTGCATAGGTGATGTCTTCTATGTGACATAGTATTCAGTATGAACCAAAGTAATGCTGTAATAATTTTCTGATAGCACAGCCTTCTGCACATGTGTAAAAATTTGTAATAGATCACTTGTGTTGAGTCTTACTGGTCCATATTTGGTTTTATTAGGTGGCTGTGCAAAACCCTTGTGTGTGACAGTTGTCTTGCATCTTCAGTTCCGGTGATGAGCTGTTTGATGTAATCATATTGAGCATCAAGAGGTGTAAACAGAAACAAAGTATTCACTGTTGTTTTAACATCTCGACTGTAAATCAGGGAAAATTGTGTGAAACATGTAGTGCCTAGCTTCGCTGTGTTATGTACAGGTGTCACTATAATCAATGTTGTGTCCCAGTTTTTCCCTTAGACATCAGCTACAATGAGAGTACATGTGCTGATGCCTTATTAAAACACTGTGTTGTGGTGCCATTTGTCTGCAGGTGGTAGGCAGTTGTCGTTCTTTGGTTGATGCATTGTGAAGTTACTTGTGACACCAGTTTTCATTGAAACAGTTTTTCACAATTAGAGATCATTAAACATGATTATCTATGTTTCAAAATATTGTATTTGTTAAGAAACCTGGAGATTTCTGGAGCCTAGGCTGTCTGTAGAACTGTGGGGACAGTGTGACAGGTGAGGTAGCCAGTGCACAATACTATCCATTTATTACCATTTATAGACTTGGAAAGCTTTCCCAAAAGATTAGTTTTGGTTTGATTAAATGGAGCGACTGCTTGAGAAATTGATACCAGATGTTACGGGGGTAAGTGAGGAACATGCGTGTGCCATTTGTATTGCCTACAGTTACTTATGCAATGTTAGGCAAATTGATAGTGACACAACCAATGATATCTGCTCTTGATTCTATTAAGAGATTCATAAGTCCCAAATGACTCAATGTTGTTATGTTTCTGTCATTTGCATTGCCTACAGTTACTTACACAATGTCTGACAAATTGCTAGTGACCTGACCAGTGATATCTGTTTCTGATTTTATTAAAGGTATTCATAAATCCCAAAAGACTCAATGTTGTGATATTGTAAAAATACTTAAGTATGAGGGACTGTGAATGAGCTGGGATGGAGAACGACCATGTACATCTCATTGGGCCATAATTCCTTTATACAGTCTTCCATATATTAATCTGAGCTCTCCTTTGACAGCTTCTTCCTTCTCTAAGATTTCTGTGATCTTCTGTATTGCAGAATCTTCATTTTCTTCAGCTGCAGTGCAGCAGTGACTTGGATTCACCAGTGCTGCAGTGTTCCTTCAGCACATTTCACCTAAGGCAGTTGGCTTCCGTATGTTTTTATAAGTTTTTGTACATTACTGTGACGACATTTTTTTGAAGTTTCAGTAACTGTCTTGCCAGTTTTCCGGGTTAATCCTTCAAGCTTTTCAGTCAGCATAAAGAATGGTGGTCAGTCATAATAGTGAAATAACTTCTTATAAATAGATTCAACAGCAATATGAATTAGGATATATTGTTACTTACTACACGGAAGAGGCATTAGGTGGCAGAGAGGCACTTTTAAAAGAATTTCTTTTAAATGTGACTGTCTGCCACTCAACACGTCCTCTGTGTGGTGAGAAGCAATCAATCCTAATTCATATTGTTATTATTTCATCACATGTTTTCCATTGTTTGTTATTAATAGGTTTATATTTATTGATTGATAAAAGAACTGTGAACTTTTTCTGCTGTAGAGTAATTCTACTCAGAGTAGAAGAATATTTTGAAAGCATAAACAACCACTCTGTTAGCATCTTCCTTAGTGTGCACTAAAACTGCACCAGTCCCATAACCACTAGCATAAATGTATAGTTCCTTGTCAGAATTCTCACCAAAAAGTGCCAGATTTGGTGAAATTTTAACATATCCCTGCAGCAATTTTTGTAGTGGCCATGCCTTGTAACTGATATCTTTTATGAAGTGTCTGTAGTAGGAGTGAGTCTGCAGCTTGTGGTGTACTAGTGGTTAGCATCTCCACCTCTAGATCACAGAATACCGGGTTCAGTTCCTGGCCAGGTTGGAGATGGTCATCACTTGAGGACTGGGCATTTGCTTTGTCCTAACATTTCATCTCATCTTTATCAATGCGCAAATTGCCGACATGGCATCATATAGAAAGACTTGCCCCAGGTGGGTGAACGATCTCAGATGGGGTCTCCTGGCCAACAATGCCGTACAATAATTTCATTTTATATGGTAGGAGTACTTTTTGAAGTAGCTTGTCACATCACATGTGCCAGATACTTGGAAAATTAGTTGTGGCTTTTACTTTTTGTGGGTCAAGACAGACTCCATCTCTGTTAACTTGATGCCCCATGAGTTTTATTTCCTGGGCAACAAATAAGCAGTTTCTCAGATGCAGTTGAGACCTGTGCCATGGATACACTTCAGCTTAGTTGTCAAGCAGGTTTGGTGCTCTACAAAACAACAATGACATTTGGGTAGGGAATACATTTCTTCGTGTTAAGATGTCAAAGGCTATATCCTGTTATTCATTTAGAGATGACTAGAATGTTGTGCAGACCAAACAGCATATCTTTGAAGGCATAGAGGCCATCAGATATTATGAAAGCAGTTTCCTTCCTGGTCATCCTCGTCGACCTTATCTGACAGTATCCAGTCTACATATAAATGCTTTGTTTCTTTCAGACAATCCAAGGTGTTATCAGTTCTTGGTAATGTGTCATTTGTGACGTCCTTTGTGACTATGTTGTTCAGCTGTTCTAGCTCAATCCCTCAGTGTCAGTTTGCCTTGTAGAGATTAGCACCAATGGTTGCCAAACTTCATCATGAATTTGCAATGCTGCCTTCTGCTGCCTGGGTTTGACATTAAGGGGAGGTAGAATGGACAAAATTTTTTTTTCACATTTTCGGAGTTTTATCTCATTATAAAATTTGCAATTTTCCAAATAAAATTATATATCTATCACTTATAAACTCACGTGGAAAGTATTTTATTTTATTTTTTAAATATAAGCTTCACCAGTTGAAAATTTTAAAATTCTTATGTGCATTATTTCAAGATCTAATAAAATCGGTAATTTTTTTGTTTGTATAGAAGGCTGCAAATTGCTGTGTTATAAAGGTTAACAGTGTTGGTCATGTCCAGAAGAGGATGGGCACTAGATTGAGGAAGATGAAACAAGGTTTGAGAGACAAGAAACTTTGATGGTAAAACTGTAAGAGGCAGGCTGACAGACAAAATGATTGTTGAACTACAGCAGTATTGTGGGATGGCCATTAGAAATAATACAGAGGATTTGTTAAAAATGAAGCAGGCAGTGTGGGCTACCGTCTTCCACAGACTGTCAACAGATGAAAAATGAGTACACCACCTTTGCCCTCTTGGACCTGATTCATGGTGCAATTACCACAAAGCCCATTACTCAGACAGTTCATACAGCCATAAACATTCCATCCCAGCAGCAGTAATGGATATCATGAAACCTATTTACAGAGATCTGGCAAATCCTGAATTAATGAAGAAGTGTCTGCATGGTCAGACTCAAAATCCCAATGAGTCGTTCAATAATCGTATATGGACTCGCTTACCAAAAAACTTTTTCTTTTTTTTTAATGAAACACTAAAGTGTGTGTGTGTGGGGGGGGGCAGTAATGCTGTTATTGCTTTTAATGATGGCAACATTGGTAGGGTGAAAGTGCTACAGCATATGGGAATTAATCCTGGAGCAAACTGCATCAGAGAACTTGAACAGATGGACAAGGTTCGCATTGATAAAGCAGAGTATGGAGCACAGTTGGCCACTAAGGAGTCCAGAAAGAAGAAAAGATGAAAACACGTGGAAAAAGATCAAGAGGATGATATACAGTATGGTGCAGGGTGCTTCTGCGTGACTAAAAATAAAAAAAATGAAGCATATATTGAGTTACAGTCTTTTGAAACTTCAGAAGCCGTTCCGATTTTTTCATTTACATTTTCTGTTGCATTTGTCCCTAAATCTCAGAAACCACTTTGAGTATAGTATTCAAGTTTTCAGGAAGTAATAACATACAGATCCTGAGTCTACTGAACTAAAAGAAAAACATAATGTTATGTATAATTAAAATTATTTAGGAAGATGTACAAAAAAAAGTACACAAAATTTTAACCGTGTAGTTAAAAAATTGTATTTCCGAAAGCAGTGGCAGAAATGCAATTATTGTAGTTCAGTAGACTCAGACCATACAGTTTAATGATCTGTAAAAGTTTCATGTCAATGGTTACAGTTGTTCCTTAAATACAGGGAAGCCAAGTCATTATATTTAATATTGTCGGGATAGGGCATTCAAACTCCCCTTATCAGATGTCATAAATCTTACTATTTCTTCCCTTACTGTTTTCCATATTAGGAGTGTGAGGTCCTGGTCATCTTTGACTGACATTGGTACCACATTTCATAATTCTGTCATATGTCTTTTGTGCACTCTTTTCTATTGCATTATGTTGATTTGGTGATGCCTTTTGAAGAAGTCTTTTGTTATGGTAATACATGACACATCGCAAAAGCAGCACTTGGCCTCCAGCACACACTCCATTAGGTGTAAATCTTTGTCAGCTACTGTCATATTTGGATTTTCTGTGTGACACAGTGGTGAACCTTTCAGTATAGGTGACAGTGTTGTCTCCCCCTGGGATCTGACTCATTTTCAGTTACCTTCTGCTAGTTATTGCCAAATGTTTCCATTATTTCTGTCTTAAAATTTGCCTAGCTCTTGAACGTTTCCTCATTTCTTTCAAACCATGGCTGGGCTATACTATCCAAGTAAAAGTAGATTTTAGCAAGTATCATGTCATCCTACTGGTTGTGTTTAGCAACACGGTCAAATCCCTGTAGCCTTTTTGTTGGATCCTGGCTAATGTATCCTGAAAGACACTGCTGGATCCTTTATGTTCATCTGGCTCAAAAGTGCTTTTGTATCCATTCATATCTTGAAAATGTGGACTGTAGGAGGAATGTACTGTTCATGTTTGGGTTTCTGCCCATGATGACAATTGTTTTTGTAGAATCTTATTGAAACCATGTGACGTCGACATCTGAGATACTCAGTGTCTCCACCGAACTATGTCATATGGAATTTAGATTCAAGTACCAGTTACATGAGTAGGATCATCAACAAAACCTAACACTTCAGACTGAAAGCATGCTCAAAAGTACAAGTGGTGCTGAAGATCCTACCTCAGCAGAGAGTGCTCCTGTTTAGACATATGCAGAAATCTTCCAGCATTTGCAAAATCCTACAAATAATTAAGTTTCAGAAATCAGAAAATGTTAATTGATAAATAATTGTACGAGATGAGAACAGAGCCAGTGACCCACTCATTACCACCCAGTTTATATAAGTGCTATACCATGGTCCATGGTGCATAGTGTATGATAGTATGATAATAGCACATGTTCAATAACTAGATATTTGACATCCACAAGGTAGGACAGTTCGTCTCTGTCCTTTCAAATGTTCTGCCAATGTGATGGTGGTCATCTCTGTACAGTAAGCTGTGCACTGAATAAATATTAGCTGATAAATAATGTGTTGCGACCTCAGCTGACAAATCACTCCGCACCTCTCCGTTGGCAATGTTGCGAACGATCAATGCTGGAAAGACCACATTATTCAGCAGACAGTACATTGCTACCTCACGCAGTGCAAGGATTGGAGTAATTTATGTGATCAGAGTTACTTATTTTATTGTTGTACAGGCCAATAACAAGTTGTATATTTAGATGCAGTGTACACTTAATAGTACCTACAAAGTCCAGACCCTAATAAAAGTACCATGGAGTATTTACAACAACAACAACAACAACAACAACAAAATTGAACAACTACAGCAACAGTAATGGCATCAGCAACAAGAGATTCAACGGCGGCAGCTGCTGCTGTGCTATCAGCAGTGGCAGTATGTGGGAAGCATGACCACACTGCAATAGTGACACCAGGAGTAGCTGTGTACCTGACTGGAAGCAGAGGGATGTCATATCACGTATCTGCAAGCGAGTGTTAGGGCATCCCGGCATCGCCCCACGTCAGTGACCACCACCAGCTCTACCTGCACCAGAGGCATGATTCTGCCTGTACTTGCAGATGCAAGTCTGACAAATCTTATTACCTGCTGCCGCCTCCTGGGACTGTGCCAGCAGCACAAGTGACCGAAATGGCATTTAATGCACTAGCTCTTTGGACAGATTGTGTGTTACTGTGGTTCACACATGTCAAAAGCCATTTCGTCATTGCTGGGATAACACAAGACTTCACCTAGTATGCACATGAGATGGCAGTACTGGATAGCCAGTCTGCCAGTGAGGTTAGTGACTTTATCACAAACCTGTCTGCATCTGGAAAGTACGAGTTACTAGAGGTTGAGCTCATTTGGCAGCCTTTCATCTATGACATGCAGTGCTTAGGACAGTTGTTGCACAGGGAGGAAACTGATGACAGGAAACTGTCACAGTTCCTGTGACATTCTACATCTTGGGCTCGACCAGATGTTCCGGACCCTCTCCTATGGTCCATATGGATCAGTAGAATAATTTGTCAAGAGAGGATTCTTGGAATAGGTATGTAGGTCTGCAAATATCATATGGTTATACAAGGATCTTGTGAATGTTAGGAGGATGACTGTGTAGGCCAGTTGGAGGGGATACTTAATGGGAGAAAATCTATTTCAGAGCTTTTCATGACAAAGAAGATCCTTGGCAGAATACCCTTAGGGAGTTGGCATTGGAGCAGATAAATTTACCGTGTATACCTGTGTGGTAGGATTGAGATCATATTCATGACAGATACTTTACTGTAATTGTTAATTTGTTTGATGTTGGCCAGATGAATTGGTACCAAGAGTACATAGCATGTGGGAATGAATACTTCTTTCATGTGTCCTATGAATATGCTGACAAAAGACAGGACCACCCTGACTTCTATAGTTGTCCCCCTGATTTATTTGTAGACTGTTCCCTAATGGTGAAAGGAGAGCTGCTCTTTCTCCTCGGAATTGGTGGATCCTTCATCGTGTAGATTCTGAGTGACCCTCACATCACCCTTCCCTAAGCTCCAAGTTCTTTGAAGAGGTCTAGGAGTGCAGTGATCTACTTTTTTGGGTTTTGCTGAAAGCTGTGGCTTCCGAGAGCATGTACTGGTTAGAGACATTTTGACCATGTATGAAGATAGTATCTGTTTCCGAAAGAACAGATACCATTGATGACTGTGCAGCTTCTCTAGAATGAAATGATAATTAAATCAACACCCTAGCTGCAAACAGGCGTTGAGATACATCATTGGGGACATGTTGAAAATGTGTGCCCCGACCGGGACTCGAACCCGGGATCTCCTGCTTACATGGCAGACCCTCTGTCCATCTGAGCCACCGACAGCACAGAGGATAGTGCGCTTGCAGGGACTTATCCCTTGCATGCTCCCCGTGAGACCCACATTCCAAACAAGTCCACACCACTACATTTGTAGTGCGCCTAATAGATGTTTGCCCATCACATTCATTACTCGTGGCAGATTAATCTACCAAGTCCCGTACGAGTTGGGGCATAGCGTGTGCGTTCGCACAAGAAGGACAATGGCCGGGTAGCCATATTTTAACTATACATGAAGATAGTATCTGTTCCTGAAGGAACATTGACCAAACTGTTTCTCCTAAATATCCTTTCTTCCAGGGGAGATAGTGCAGCAAGATATGCAGACAACTTTTGTGAAGTTTTGAATAGAGGTGAAAGATCTGGCAAAAGTAGAACTGTGAGGGGAGATTGTGCATGATGGCTAGTTCTGTCAGCAAGTACATGCCTGTGAAAGGCTAAGTTCCAGGTCTGAATCCCAGTCTGGCACACATTTCTCATCTGCAGAAAATCTTCATTTACAAAACCTGATGCGAGAGAATTATTGTATTCTCCTTTACATACTTCAGGAGCAGAAAAATGTGACCCACACTTCAAACATAAACTTTATGTTTACTTTTCTTCTATCACTTTGTGATAGAATAATTTAATATTTAAACATGAAAAGCAGTAAGTGATGTATTGTACAAATATTTACTTGCTACAAACTAATAATCCTGCCCACCTGATGATGGATTTGTAAGCCGAAAATCAGTTCATAATTAAATAAAGTGTTCCAGCACATAGTTTATGTGTTTTCACACTTAAAAAGAATAATTTTTATATCCGGCAGTTCTCTAATATGTAATTAAACAAAACTGGTCATATGCATAAGGCGTTTAGTATTTCATAACATATTTTAAGATTCTCTGAGTTCAAATTCCTTTCATTAGCTTATATTGAGAAATTTTTATAACTGAGAAATTTTTATAACTTCTTTTGTCTTTCATAATACACTGTTTTATTTTGACGGTGTGTTATAATAATATACCATTTGTTTAATTTTGCGTTACTGCACGTTTTTGATAAATCTGTCTTTTCTAAGGCTGTAAAAACTGCATTATTTTTTATTTGTTGCCATGACTTTCGCATAATTATTGCACATCACCTCCAAATTTTCACTCACAATCCTTTGTCATATTATTCTAGGATTACCAGAGGCTACATTTTGAAATCATCATTGAGGAAGAGTTTCGTTTCTCTGAGCTTCCTAGCACTTTTCAGTTTGTCACTAGACAATATTCATATTCTTGTCTCAAAAGGGCTATAAAATGATCTAATCAAAACATTTGATTGCAGCAGAAGAGATTCAGGTTTTACTTGTATGGTAATTAGCGTCACAGTGGTTTGTGGGTAATTAGTGTCACAGTGATTTGTGGATGTAGATGCTGGAGAGTATAAGTTTGGCATACAAAGATATTGATTAAGACCTTGTCAGTATTACCAATTGAAACTATGAACATCACATACATGCCCCTGCCATCATCATGTAGTGTGATAGCAAAATATATATTGCAGAGAACGGGGATACTTACGATTTCATTGAATGTGAAGTATTTTGAACCTCATTGAGTCATTCTTATAAGAAGTGATTAGACATGGACATGAAAAATGTTTTAACATTCAACCTCTGGAACATTCTGTAGTTGCACTGACTTTTCCTGAGTGTATTGGGTACTGTAAAGTTGGTGGCTATTAACCAAAACTTAAGCATTGAAGGACTTCAAAGAGATGTTTGCAATATCAAACCTTCCACAGGAGAAAAGCATTTTAGGGAACTTTCATCAAAATTTAACAGAAGTCATTTACTACTGAGCAAGGTAATGCAATGGTTAAAGACATTGGATTCACATTCGGCAGAAGCAGAGTGTGAATCACTGTTTGGACTATACATTTAGGTTTTGTCGATTCCCTTAGTTATTTAAGACATGTGCCAGGATAGTTCATTTGTAGCAAATACAGCCAATTTCTCCCCTGTCCATCTCATAGCCAAATGTGTATTCCATGTGTAATAGAACACAAGGGTGTTTTTTTTTCTTTTTAAATCATGATCTTTCCTTGTTTTTGCCATTTGTTGTATGTAATACTCTTCTTCCCAATGATGTTGACAAATATTTTAATCATGTCCACTATGCAAATACACATCCAGCTGTCCACTGTCTCCAGTTTTTGTATTTATGCCCCCATCAGCCAGGCTCATTAGCAGATTTTCAGTATGATCATTGTCTGCACCACTGTTACTGACTCTTCAGATGAGGTGACAAAGGATTGTACCACTTATCACACGGTGATATACTGGCTTCGAGTGGTTCAGTCTGTTCCCTTGCCAGGCCTATCATTTTCTGAAATGATTTTCCACCCAATATTGCTCCCTGATCATGCGGAGTACTTTTTCAGTATTTCTCAACTTTTGCAATATCTTCATCACACACTGGACTCATGTTGAATGCTAGCTAATAGACAACTGCCATTCAGCTTTCTGTGTTGGTTATGGAAGCCTTCATGGGTAACAAAAAATACCATCTTGTGGAACAGACTGTTGCATATAGTTGCATATAGTAGGCTTTATTATGCAGGTAGCTAAATTTTTCTTTAAAGCACCAGTACCTCTGAATTTGGCTTTGGAAACTCAGTGTGATGCATTTGATTGGTTCTAACCACCTGCCTGCATCTATCTATTTTCTATTTGCTATTATCTTCTCTTCCAACCTTCCCTCTCCCAATTATTTTTTCACTTATGTTAATTAGAAACTTCTCTTGTTTTTCTTGACCCATTCTTTTTTTCCCAGAGAATTTAGTTTTGGAACTTCAGATCATGTCCTTAAGCTACAAATGCCAAACAAGTTCGGTATAATATGACGTGGAAGTACGAACCATCTGGAGAACGTAATACTTATGATTTAAAATATGAAATTTTCTAATTGCTCTGACTCCCTGAATGCTCTTCAAGTGATCTAGGGCATTCTCTTTTCATCGTGCTGTTTGTAAAAGAGATAGGATTCGGTTCAGTACTAGTTCATCTGGAAATTCAAGGCAGTGAAATGGATGATTTAGCAGTGAAACAGTGATGTGCAGAACCTACTTTGTCACAGTTTAAAGTTTCCCTACCAGCATTGTGGAAAATTAATTGAAATGATGGGAAAAAATTGAAACATTATTAATTTTTGTGGGTTTTTGATTGCTCCAATTCTAGGCATCTGATTGCTCCAGCTCTTTGCCGTTTTTAAAACAAATGTACATTTTGTTGCTTTGTTTTCAGACCAACTATTTTTGTCAGAAAGTTGATAACTTTTTCCTCCAAATGCTAAAATATTTTGTGGACTCCCACCTACATAGAGAGGAAAGACCATTGTAATAAAATAAGAGAAATTGGAGCTTGCACAGAAAGATTTAGATGTTCATTTTTCCCGTGTGCTAGTTGAAAGTGGAGCAGTTGAGAAATAGTTTGAGACTGGTTCTGTGAAAATGGTCCTGTGAACTCTCTGGCAAGCACTCAAGTGTGAATTGCAAAGTTGCCATATAGATGTAGGTATGCAGATGTAGAATGATCAGTGAGGCCAGCAAGTATTATGCAGCCAGCAACCCGACTGTGGTGAATCTCTTTCCCAGCTTCAAAACAAAATGAAGTGCTACTAAATCCCCTCAAGACTGGTTGTTGCCCTCCAGTGCATGGATTCCTCCTCAAGCAAGAATAACCAATACTGTTTGGCACTTGTGGTATATGATTGTCATTATTCCATATATCAAAGAGTATCCAGTTTGCAGATGGAAGGGCAGCCCATAGTGTAATTGGGGACATGTTCTTTATTTTTGATTATCACAAGTGCTATATCAACCCCCTATTAAATTTTGGCCCATATTCCCAGCTTTTACATACTTATATTTAACCCCTCTCACTGCATAATTCTTTCAGTTTTCTTTTTTTTACGTCTATTTATACATCTACCCTTATGTAGCCTTTTCAGTAAAGTATTATTTTGTTGGTTTTTTACTGTGACATAGAATTACAGCAGTTGAGATTTCAGCATTTAGAGCAGTTGAAGACAATGATTCTGTGGATAGAAGAGAAATTAACAGAAGAGAAGTGGCTTGGAGTCCTTTTATTAAAATGTATATAATTTTCTAAATGAAGATTGCATTATGTAGAGAACAAAAGCTTTCAATTAGTTTCTATTCACAGTTTAGGTTTATAACAGTGACACATGAAACTGAGGGGTGTCCAGTGAGCAATGAATAGATGTGTCTTATGAATTACTATGACAGACAGGAATACAAATAAATGGATCAGGGAATAAACTAGATTGCAACACACAAATTATGAGTAGGATAAAAAAAATGGGTGTGGACAGAACATTAAATGAGGTGATTTGGATGTTAGTTGGACCAAGGAAGCTCTTTGATGGATTCTAAAAGATATGAAAACACCAAGACAGTGACCAAGTGTAATGTGGATGATTAAAAAGGATGCAGGAGTAACATGAATGCATATAATTGAAGACTATAATGCACGGAAAAGTCTAGAGGAGGATGTTACACAACAACAGATGTCAAATGGCTGGTAACTGACCATGTACTTGTATTAATCTATTGCAGAAGCCAGTGACTGTTCTGTCACGTTCCCTGAGCACATGTACAGCAATAACAACATTATTTCCTCTTTTCTGCTGCCACAGCTGTTGGTTTCTATTTCCTATTCTGATCTGTTTGTTTTGAGTACCACTGTGGATATTGTTATCATCTCTTCTGTCTGCCTTTTCAGCTCTCCATCAGTCTCTTCTTTTCATTTAGGATAGATTTTTACCCACCAAATAGAGGCAGCTTTGAGCACGCAGTGGACAGACACATTTAAAAGTAGCCCTTTGGAAAGCTATTGGACTGTGTCCTTTGTCAGATGTAATAAGACACGCTCATTCACAACAACACAGCTCACACAGACATACCCTCTGTCATCACAGGGGTGTGAGGCCTGATTTAGATGAGTAGCAATCTCAACTGGGGTGCATAGCAGGGCTACAGAAGGGGAGTGAGGTATTCAAATCTTTTCAGGTATTCAGATCTTGCCTGTTGGTCTTTTCCTCATCCTATCTGTGTTTTTGATGTGAGGTCCTGGCCAATTTTCTTGATTAATCTCTGATTAGCTCATTTGCACCAACCTTCTCTCCCATATGTTGGATGGAGAAACCTCTAGTTCCTTAAATTAAGTTTTTTGTCAACTTTCATTCATGGCTGATAATCTGCTACTGATGCTGCATGTTAGGCAAGCATTTTTTTCTGTGAAATTAAAATCAGTGATAAATGTCTCTAAATTAGAAAACTCGGTTATTTATAAATTGTGAATTTCTAAAGTTTTAATGTGAAGAGTTTTGACTGACAATACATATTATGTGCAAGGGGTAGTCATAAAGTTTTAATTATCACATTAAAAAAATGCTTTAGGGATTTCAATATGTGTGTGTGGACTACAATCATGTACATGCAAACAAACAAAAAATTAAATATGTAACTTTATTTTTTTTTGAGTTAATAATTACAACCATATGACTACCCATCATACCCGTGTGTGTGTGTGTGTGTGTGTGTGTGTGTGTGTGTGTGTGTGTGTGTGTGTGTGTGTGATATGAAAAGCATGTAAACATTGGCATGACATAGATAGAGAGATAAAGATTTACTTGCTTCTTTACTTGCAGCTAAATAAGTGGGCGATCAGGTATACGATAACATGTTTCTGTTGACTTTTGCCTCTTGCAGTGCATATATGGGAGACCAGGAGGTTCAGTGTTTGTGCAGCAAGCTTCATGTGCTGTCCTTCACCACAACACTTCTCCATCTTGGTATGAAGAAGTGAAAATGAGACTGCCAATACAACTACACTCCAAACACCATCTACTCTTTACATTTTTGCACATATCTTGCGATTCATCAAAGAAGAAGGACAGCTTAGTTGAGACTTGTGTGGGATATTCTTGGACTCCTTTACTCCATAGAGGAAGGTAATGCTGTCATTGAGTGTTAATTTTAATGTGCCTTTTTGAATTTACTGTAATCCTATTTTTAGTAGCATCACATGGTTTTTTATGAAGATATTGTCATATGAAACCCCACCAACCCATTCCATTCACAGATGATCTGAGGGATGAACACATGTCAGTAACCTTGCACACAATCTTAATTAAAATTTTTGTTGAATGGAATGCTGGTATGGATTTGCACACATGGGTTTCCCTCTTCATTCTGATCATGTACAACGGTGTAAATAAAACATGGGAGCAAAAGCTTTTTTGTGAATCCACATTAAAATAATATCTATATTCTAATGTGAGACTTATTATTGATACCTATTATAAAATCATGGTAAATAAAACTTGTAACACGATAGTGGTTAAAACACTAAAGCTTGCAGTCTTTGTAAATAGAGAACAATAGGCACAAAATCTACAGCTTGATGCCAATAAGGATGTCACTCGGCTCTGGGACATCCTGGGTGAGAAAGAAGGCAGAAATCGTCATCATGTTACATAGCGCATTGAATAGGAATCTCTGTCTGACATGTGGTTGTACCAAACTAAGATTGCGCGCCTGGTACTGATTAGTATATATTTCATGTGGAAGTAACGATGATTCTTGATAGCCCATTATAGAGGTAGTCCTCTTCAAAAGTGGTGTTTACTTGTATAAATGAGTGTGAAATTAAATTACATCTGTTGTAACATAATGAAAGTTGCTACTTTATGAGTCATTATCATTGGACAGTTTAATTTGCCACAGTTGAAAACAAAAGACAGTCAACAGAAGAAGATCCAATCATGTCAGCATGTCACGAAAAGAACTAAGTAAGAAGTCTTTTTGTTGTTAAAAAATAAAAAATAGTTACTGCATATTTTAATGAAGAATTCTGAAACAAAATGCGCCATTAGATTAAATTTCACTAACAGTATTTGTTAAATTTATAACCAGCCTTTTCCATATAATGACTGTTTGTTTGAACGCAATAAGCGAGCTGTAATTCTTACAATGAACTAAAAAAATGATACTGTATTGGTAATAATAAGCACACCCACACCCAAGTAATATGCTGTACGGGCTTGAATCAATGAGTACGAGTGAAATGATAAGAAAAGATAGGAAATGTATTTGTGGAGGAAAAAAAATGAGGATTCTACAATGTGTAGATTCAAATGCTGGATCTTGAGTTCAATTAGTGAAGGACTTTCAGCTTCCACACTGAACACGTTTGTGATAAATCAGCCCAACATCACAACCAATTTGAGATAGTCTTGTTCCATGGCAAAAAAAAAACAGAAATACATTCAGCCATTAGTGTATGATCGTTTGGATAAACTCACTTGGTGCAGAGTGGTTTGTTAGCATGAGAGTATTTGGAATTCTACTTGATGGCAACACCCTGAGAATTGCGTGGATAACCATTTCCATCTTCACATCCACCATGCATGTACTGGATGCTAAAATGGGGGCAAAAAATAGGAAAATAATGCTGCTGCTTGACAAGTGTTCAACACACCCTGACATTCTGCAGCCCAGAAACATTGAGGTAGTGTTCCTGCCTCCCAGTTGTATGGGTGAGATTCAGCTGTTAGATCTGGGAATCATCCATTCATTTAAGTGGAAATATAGAAAAATGTTAGTCCAGAAGGCTATGTTTATGCACGATAATGGCATGGACCCAAAATCTATGATCGTATAACTTTTGGATGCTGTGCATTATGTAGCCAAAGCATAGATGGGTGTGACTCCTTTCACTATTTCTAACTGTTTCATGAAAGCAGTATTTAAGTTGTCTTGTGACAGCCAGAGCGAGAGCACCAGCAGCAGCGAGTACTGTTTGTATAAAGCGTTTATTTTGCATTTTGTTTACGACCTTCCACTAAGGAAGGGATTCTATTAGTGTTTATCTGCTCTGCATAGTAACTAACAGTTCTTGATAAAACTTTACGTAGTTTTCGTGTTAGATTTCTTAGTGTTTTCTTGATCGTTTAGAACAGAAAGCGCACTAAAACCGTCTTTTGTTTGTTTCGCGGCCGTTAGCCACTAGTCACTTGAATCAGCAGTTGTCTTGTGACAGCCAGAGCGAGAGCACCAGCAGCAGCGAGTACTGTTTGTATAAAGCATTTATTTTGCATTTTGTTTACGACCTTCCACTAAGGAAGGGATTCTATTTGTGTTTATCTGCTCTGCATAGAAACTAACAGTTCTTGATCGTTAGGAGAGAAATTTATTTTGTACTTATTTGCTGCGCTTAGCTTTTAAATAGTTTTTCTGGGAAAACCTAGCGTAGTTTTTGCGTCTCGTATTTCAGTGAGTGTTTCTTGATTATCAGAGTAGCTCATCAGAAGATTATCTTGGGAATTTGTCACCGTATAGAGTAGGGTAAACATAATCATGTGTAGGGACTGTGGTTGTTGTGAGCGGACGCAAGGAGAATTGGCCACTCTTCGGGGGCAGGTGGAGGCTTTGTCTGTTACGCTCATCGAGCTCGAGGCGCAGGCGTCGGCTCGTAGTGGCGTTGAGGCAACTGTGGTGAGACCTATGCCTACTTCGGTGGCCTTGGAATCACATGGAACCCCTGATGTCGCTGCGTCTTCCGGCAGTGAGCATCTTACCGGTCAGCCATCACTCCAGGGTGAATGGCGGACAGTGGTGGGCTCGCGTGTGCCTGGCCGAAAGGCGAAGGTGGGATCTGGCCGCGTGGCAGCTGCCTTACCCCTTTCCAACAGGTACGGGGTGCTTCCTAGTGGTGATGACATCGTTTCCGAGCCACCACAGGATGCCTCGCCTGTTGGGCAGTGGCCGATTCTCCGGCAAGGTCCCGACAGTCACAGAGGGCGGGCCTATTAGTTATAGGGAGCTCCAACGTTAGGCGGGTTATGGAGCCCCTCAGGAAAATAGCGGGTAGGTCGGGGAAGAATGCCAGTGTGCACTCGGTGTGCTTGCCGGGGGGTCTCGTCCGTAATGTGGAGGAGGCCCTTCCGGCAGCTATTGAACGCACTGGGTGTGACCGGCTGCAGATAGTAGCACATGTCGGAACGAATGACGCCTGCCGCTTGGGTTCTGAGGCCATCCTTGGTTCCTTCCGGCGGCTGGCTGATTTGGTGAAGACAACCAGCATCGCACGCGGAGTGCAAGCTGAGCTTAATATCTGCAGCATAGTGCCCAGAGTCGATCGCGGTCCTCTGGTTTGGAGCCGTGTGGAGGGTCTAAACCAGAGGCTCAGACGACTCTGCGACTATAATGGTTGCAAATTCATCGACCTCCGTTATTGGGTGGAGAACTGTAGGCCCCCCCTAGACAGGCCAGGCGTGCACTACACACCGGAAGCAGCTACTAGGGTAGCAGAGTACGTGTGGCGTGCACACGGGGGTTTTTTAGGTTAGAGGGACCCCCCCTTGGGCGAAACGATAAAATACCTGACGGCTTACCAGAGAGAACATCAGCATCGTTGATAAAGAACGTCCGTCCTCAGAGACCAAAAACAGGAAAAGTTAACGTAATATTGGTAAACTGCAGGAGTATCCAGGGCAAGGTTCCTGAATTAGTATCGCTTATTGAAGGAAATAGTGCGCATATAGTATTAGGAACGGAAAGTTGGTTAAAACCGGAAGTGAACAGTAACGAAATCCTACACACAGAATGGAATATATACCACAAGGATAGGATAAACGCCAATGGTGGAGGAGTATTTATAGCAGTAAAGAATTCAATAATATCCAGTGAAGTTATTAGCGAATGCGAATGTGAAATAATCTGGGTTAAGTTAAGTATCAAAGGTGGGTCAGATATGATAGTCGGATGCTTCTATAGACCACCTGCATCAGCAACCGTAGTAGTTGAGCGCCTCAGAGAGAACATGCAGAATGTCGTGAAGAAGTTTCGTGATCATACTATTGTAATAGGGGGAGACTTCAATCTACCAGGTATAGAATGGGATAGTCACACAATCAGAACTGGAGCCAGGGACAGAGACTCTTGTGACATTATCCTGACTGCCTTGTCCGAGAATTACTTCGAGCAGATAGTTAGAGAACCAACTCGTGAAGCTAACGTTTTAGACCTCATAGCAACAAATAGACCGGAACTTTTCGACTCCGTGAATGTAGAAGAGGGTATCAGTGATCATAAGTCAGTGGTTGCATCAATGACTACAAGTGTAATAAGAAATGCCAAGAAAGGAAGGAAAATATATTTGCTTAACAAGAGTGATAGGGCACAAATCGCAGAATATCTGAGTGACCACCATCAAACGTTCATTTCTGAGGAAGAGGATGTGGAACAAAAATGGAAAAAATTCAGAAACATCGTCCAGTACGCCTTAGATAAGTTCGTACCGACTAAGGTCCAAAGCGAGGGGAAAGATCCACCGTGGTATAACAATCATGTACGAAAGGTACTACGGAAACAAAGAAAGCTTCATCATAGGTTTAAGAGTAGTTGAATCATAGCTGATAAGGAAAATCTGAACGAAGCGAAAAAGAGCGTAAAGAGAGCAATGAGAGAAGCATTCAACGAATTCGAACATAAAACATTGGCAAACAATCTAAACAAGAACCCTAAAAAGTTTTGGTCATATGTAAAATCGGTAAGCGGATCTAAATCCCCTATTCAGTCACTCGTTGACCACGATGGCACCGAAACAGAGGACGACCGAAGAAAGGCAGAAATACTGAATTCAGTGTTCCGAAACTGTTTCACTGCGGAAAATCGTAACACGGTCCCTGACTTCAGCCGTCGCACGGACGCCAAAATGGAAAATATTGAAATAAACGATATCGGAATTGAAAAACAACTGCTATCACTTAGTAGCGGAAAAGCATCCGGACCAGACGAGATACCCGTAAGATTCTACAGTGACTATGCTAAAGAACTTGCCCCCTTTCTATCAGCAATTTATCGTAGATCTCTGGAAGAACGTAAAGTACCTAGCGACTGGAAGAAAGCGCAGGTCGTTCCCATTTTCAAGAAGGGTCATAAATCAGATGCGAATAATTATAGGCCTATTTCGCTTACGTCAATCTGTTGTAGAATAATGGAACATGTTTTATGTTCTCGTATTATGACGTTCTTAGATAATACAAATCTCCTTCATCATAACCAACATGGATTCCGCAAACAGAGATCATGTGAAACTCAGCTCGCCCTATTTGTCCAAGAAGTTCACAGTGCCGTAGACACTGGCGAGCAGATTGATGCCATATTCCTGGACTTCAGGAAGGCATTTGATACGGTTCCGCTCTTACGTTTAGTGAAAAAAATACGAGCTTACGGAATATCGGACCAGGTTTGTGATTGGATTCAGGATTTCCTAGAAGAAAGAACACATGTAATATAATGCGCATACATAGGGGCAGAAATCCATTCCAGTACGATTATGCCATAGGTGGTAAATCATTGGAAGCGGTAACGACCGTAAAATACTTAGGAGTTACTATCCGGAGCGATCTGAAGTGGAATGATCACATAAAACAAATAGTGGGAAAAGCAGGCGCCAGGTTGAGATTCATAGGAAGAATTCTAAGAAAATGTGACTCATCGACGAAAGAAGTAGCTTACAAAACGCTTGTTCGTCCGATTCTTGAGTATTGCTCATCAGTATGGGACCCTTACCAGGTTGGATTAATAGAAGAGATAGACATGATCCAGCGAAAAGCAGCGCGATTCATCATGGGGACATTTAGTCAGCGCGAGAGCGTTACGGAGATGCTGAACAAGCTCCAGTGGCGGACACTTCAAGAAAGGCGTTACGCAATACGGAGAGGTTTATTATCGAAATTATGAGAGAGCACATTCCGGGAAGAGATGGGCAACATATTACTACCGCCCACATATATCTCGCGTAATGATCACAACGAAAAGATCCGAGAAATTAGAGCAAATACGGAGACTTACAAGCAGTCGTTCTTCCCACGCACAATTCGTGAATGGAACAGGGAAGGGGGGATCAGATAGTGGTACAATAAGTACCCTCCGCCACACACCGTAAGGTGGCTCGCGGAGTATAGATGTAGATGTAGATGTAGATGTAGAAGTTCACAGGGAACACACAGGAACCACTGGAAGAAGATGTGTGTTACTTATTGATTTTTCTGTGACAGGTATGTCGTCTATGTTTTAAAAATATGTCTGTGTGTCAACAGTAGATAACATTATTATCAAACATTTTGAAGAAGAAAAGAGAGTGGAGATTGGTGAAGAGGATCATGAAGATGATGATCAAGAACCAGTTGTGCCAAGCAGAAGATAAGCTATGGAAACTATTAACATTTTGAGGCAGTGCATTGGTAGAGGATCAGGTGGTGATAATGCATTTGATGCTTTGTGTGCTGTGGACAGATAAGTAGAGCTGATTGCTGTTAGAAAGAAACAAAAACAGTTAGTTATTTCAGATATTTTTTAAAGAGGGTAGACTTAAATTGCTGTAATTTCATATTTTGAACGATATAAAGGTAATGAGAATAAGAGTAATTTATTCATTTTCAGTTGTTGTTTTTCTTATACTTTCCTGTATTTTACACTTTCGTGCATTTTACACTTTTTTGGGTTCGTCCACTGAAAATCATAAAAAGGGGATTTTACTGTATATTTATTTATTATGTGCATATATGTGTATTAAAAAATACGCGGTCTATATCCCTCTGAATATTTATTAGAGTGATGTGTAAAAATTTGGTGTAATAACTTTTTGAGATTTTTGGAAGCAATAGTAAAACACCGACTTGTCTTTATATTGAAGTATATATTATCCAGTATATATTCTTGGTTGCCCTTTTTAATAAGCAGTGGTAAGGCATTATTAAAATTCAGACTGGTTCTCTATTGGTTTAAACTCAGTGTTAAACTGCAATATGTAGATTGTACCAAACATTAATTAATATACATATCTGTAATTAAATTATGGAAAATCCAGGATGGAATAAAAAAAATATGAGTTACGATAGATCGCTGCTCACTACATGGAGGATGCATTGTGTGGCAGACAGGGGCATTTAAAAGGTTAGATATCATAGGCTATCCGACCAGGTCATTTGCCAGATCTAGAAACACACATATGCGCAACTCAAATACACATAACCACTGTTGTCTATGGGTGCTGAGTCCCAACTGTGGTGCACAGCAATCTCAGCTAAGGTGGATAGTGGGAGTATAGAAGAAGCATGGGGCAAGGACAGGAGGGATTTCAGGGCAAGAGGGAAGGAAGGGAAAGGTGCCTTTGGGAGTGTGCAGAGGGCTGGTAGAGACAGGATGCTACTAGGTGTAGCATTGAGAGAGAATGCTGGGGGAAAGGGGAAAGAGCTTGGCCACAGTTTCACAGTGGGCATTCATGTGGACAGACAGCTTGTCAGTGTCCATGTTCATGTAGAATACTACACAGTGGTTGCAGCTAAGTTGGCAGCCTGCATGGCTGCTTCCAAAGGTGGCATTTGATGGCGTAGGAAATGCTGAGACAGGAATGGAGTAGGTGGTAGTAAGAGGATGTATGGGATAGGTCTTGCATCTAGGTCTGTTGCAAGGATATGAGCCATGAAGCAAGGACTTGGCAGCAGGGACAAAGTAACGAGGGATAAGGATATAGCACAAGTTGAACGGGCGGCAGAATACTGTGTGTCTTATATAAGACACTAACCATTTTGTCAACCAACTCTCCACACTTATCCCTGTAACAGCTGTTGCCTTCTTATCACTGTTGGTGCCACCTCCCTCTACACTAATATCGCAATGCCCATGGCCTTGCCTCCATTGAAAATTACTTCTTCGAGTGCCTGATTTACTCCAAACCTACAACTTCCTTCCTGGTCACCCTGACCAAATATATCTTCAAATACAGTTACTACTCCTTTGAAGGCATCACAAGTCTATGGTACTGTCATAGGCACCTAAATGGCACAAACCTATACTAACCTATTCATGGACCATCTAAATTCTAGATGAGCCCTTCCTAACCATTCAAAATCTTGGTTCAAATTTATTGATGACATCTTCATGACCTGGACCAAGGATGAGGACACTATCCTCATTCCTCCAAAAACTCAACATCATCTCCCCCCTTTTGCTTCACTGGCCCTCCTTAATCCAACAAGTCACCTTCCTCAATGTTGACTACATCAGTACCTCCATTCATATCAAACCTACCAACCACCAGCAATATCTCCACTTCAACAGCTGCTACTCATTTCACACCAAGAAGCCTTCAATAGTTACCTGTGGTCATCATACCTGCAGAGATAAGCCATATCCTTCTGAATATACCAAGAGTCTCATAGAGGCCTTCATAGTCCGAAATTACCCTCCCCATCTTGGCTAAAAACAGGGGATCCCACACCTTATCTCTTTGTTCATCTACCATCCTCCACATACCCACTGACCAGTCCCAAAGGAGCACTCTCCTTGTCACTCAGTATGACCCATGACTGCAGCAACTAAATCAGGTACTCCTTCAGGGCTTCAGCTACCTTTTGTTGTGCCCTGAAATGAGAAATACTCTTTTCACTATTCTTTCCAAATCTCCTTGGTGTGATAGCTAATAATACCAAATAATATATTTTTTTAAATATGCTTTTCTGCCACTTAATGTCTTCTCTATGTGGCAAGTAACAGTTGATCCTATTTCATATAAATAAGTGTAAAATAGAAAACAGTTGTAATATAAAATTGAATCTGACTGCCTGAATGACTTACTGTAATATAAGTTTATAGTGAGCTATATTTTGTCAGGGAATTCCACATTGTATTCCCCTATGAAGAGTTGAGTAGTACCATTTGCTTTGGAAGCAGTTAGTAAATTAAACCTATTTAGTGAAAAGACTGTCATGAAACATAGAACTGTGTAAGTTTGTGGTTAAGCATCACACAACTTATTGCTTCCTGTGCAATTGAACAGAAACATTTTGTCACAATAGCATCTTTTTTCACATATTTTATGTATGGAAAGCCCATTCTCTTGTGCTCTTATTTGCATTGTCTGATTTTTATGGCATCTCGCAATCTATGCACCAAGTAAACAATTACTTATGATGTCTTAGTCCAGTGGTGTTTCTTTCTCTTTGACCTCAATATTTTTTTATTCTTTCACTCTATTTCCTCTATTCCTTAGTGAAGATTCTTTTGCACTTGCTATTTTGTTTCTTCTGAAAACCTGCAAAGGTGACTTTATTATTGTATGTTGTCACTTCCTGTATCTGCTTAATATTGAGAAATTGTTTGTGTTCTTAACTTCTGTCATTTCTTTATAAAATGCATGAGGTATCATTTTCATTATTTGTATTGTGGTTTGACTTAAAAAGTTAATTGTTATTTCAGTGTAAAGCGGTGTCATTTGTGCAATTGATGATATCGGTATGTGTTCTTGTCTTCCTAGTGTGTCTCAAGTGCTACACAGAATTCTTATTGCAGGTTAAACGTTGAAGACCAAATACTTCCAGTTGCAGTTAATCTTCCTCCAGGCTATTTAGCAGTGCAGCCACTGGGATTGGGAAAAGGGGTATTGTTAAATGATTTTCCTCTATTCATTTTATTTTCAAACATATTTATGTTATTTCCAAACAGTAGCAAAGTTGTAATTCTCTTCATTTGGTTTTGTATTACAAGAAAATATGTGTGCTCCATCTAGTTCAAGAAGTGTTTAATATGATTAAAATATGGTGTATTTAGTGGGTGTATTCTGTGAACTATGCTTAGTTTGGGTATTCATAATAGGCACGTACTTAATTATCTTGTAAAATACCTCCACCATCTGTGTAAAAGTGCAGCAGTGTTGGATGAACCAAATGTGTGTTTTGGTACGGTAGGGTATCAGAAGAGCAACTCTGATCTTTAAGAAAAATAATTCTCCTGGTCCAAACTGGTTTTATTAAGTCATTTTGGGCAGCTGTCGAACATAATTGACAAATTTGTTAAATGAATCACTTCATCAAGATCAGATTTTGTAAGTCTGGAATTTGGTAATTCGTGAAATAAAAAAAATTGGGGGAGATGGCAAATAAAGCTCTCACTGCTGTAGAAAGATATCACCCATTTTGTCTGTCAAATATGTTAAGACAAATATGTTAAAATGTTAGATTGCTACTCGTCATGTAGAGGAGACATTGCGTGGCAGACAGACACATCAAGAGACAGCTATACATCTAAGCTTTCAACAAAAGGCCACCTTCTAAAGAAGGAAACACACACACATTCAGACAAGCACATCTCCCATGCCTGACCACTCTCTCTGACCACTGAGATGTGTTGGCAGAAAGATCATGTGTATAGCAGTCTTTTTGTTGTGCCTATCTGTGACTCAACATGTCCTTTATATGGCGAGTAACAGTTTTCGTTGTATTCATTATTCGGTCTGTGCTAGATTTTCCATTGTTTAAATCTCTTGAGAAGTACAGGAAAATGTGTGTGTGTTTGAAGTAATTGGCGTTTTGACAGATAAAATGGCTGATATATTCTTACAGTCATGACCTTCCAAATTTAGGGAATCTGATCTTGATGAAGTGATTCATTTAAAAATTTTGTAAAGTGTGACACAATTCTTTGACAGCTTCCTGAAGTGATTGCACAAATCCAGTTAGGATCAGGAGACTTACTTTCCCTTTGTTTCATAAAAAATACCAGAGCTGCTCTTCTATTCCTCTGCCATAACACAGAACACATTTGGTTCATCTAAATCTGTGCATTTTACTCAGATGGTGATGGCATTTCACAAGATGATTATGTATGTAGCTATTACGAATATGCCCAAGGCTACCTGGCTTTTTGGAATAAGTCCATAAAATCAATGTAAGCCACTGTGGTTTGAAATGAAAATGTTGATTATGCTGACAAAATTCTCTTAGTTACCAGAACAGCATAAAGGAGAAGAAAAATGCAGCTTGATTTTAACCCAATTAAGAAGCCCCTGTGCTGGTCATTATGTAAATGAAGTGTCTTACAAAACTACATACATTGAGCTTAAAGAAAATGTTTCTCTGATAAGAAACCATAGTATTAACCTCAAGGAGGTGTGTCTGTGTATAGCATGCACCAATCACAAAAACATTTTTTTGTACCATTCCATTGTTGTTTTACAATAGTGAGCCCATACCTACTCCTTGATTACTGCAGCAGCTTACACAGTGATGAGTTGTGCTCTTACACTTCTGAGTGAGCAGCAGTAAAGTATAATAAACAGCGAGCTAGGTCAGAAAAACTTTATGACCCATGCAAGAAAATGACCCAGATCCTTTGAGCTAGCAGCACAATCCCACAATGAGGCAGTTATCTATAAGATAATTAGTAATCAAACAAGTGGTTGGCAGAGATCTGATGCAGCTGTGCTGTTTAATGCTTTGAGTGGATCATTATTGTGTCATAACACTTGTTCGTGGCAACAGAGTGATGGAATGATAGGTTATTTGGTTATTATTGTTTAATTAATGAGTGATTTAGCACATATAATGTAAGTTTATTTCACCATTGTTTAATTAAACTAAAATTAAACTGTGATTTTTCTCATACATGTTTACCTTGGTCACCGTGTGCCTGCTCATGTTATGAAAAATAGCACACGCATGCGAGGGTTAAAAAAGCTGCTCAGTAAAACAAAACAATAACTAAAACAAAGTGCACGTCTTTGTACATATGCAAATTCAAAATCAGCTGTTGGGTAACATTCAGTGTCACACTGATTCACCCTCTTTACTATAACATGCTTGAAAATTTCTGTCCAAAGATGGTCGATATATTGCAGCTCAAATCTGTCCTATTCTCTGATTAAATACTTCCTGAAGTTGGCCAGCTTGTGAAGAAAGTTTCTATGATGGCATATTGCAAATTTCAGTTGATCCTAAACATTCTCAGTCCTGTTCATGTTAGCAGATATTGATTCCATAACATTAGGTTAATTCCTGCCTGCTGAAGAAGGTGTTCTCGAGATGGGCAGGTGTGCTTGTGCCTCATTGTCTTGCAAATTATACTTACCACTGAAATGTTGCCTGTAGGATTAGAGAATGAGTTGGAGAATCCTGTGCTATTACTCCACAGCAGTCAAACTATTCTTGGAACTGATGAGATGCAACTGACATCAGTACAAGATATTGGCCAAAACATCGCTGATCCACAGTCTGCCAAACCTGTGGGATTACGTGTCTAAGATATGCATTGATACCTGGCCACTTCAACACTCTCGTACAATATCATGAATGTAAAATAAATCTTGTACTCATATAAGTGAAGAGAACCCAATGCCATTGACCCAGATTCCATTCTGGGTGTTTCCTTGCACACCTTCATTGTACAGGATGTTTTGCAGTGTTGTTCATAATGGGTGCCTAATGGTCAAATTGATCTTGTGGAGAGGGTTTGTATTGTCCAGGTCAACACAGCCCTCCCAATTCTCTCCAAAGAGGTGGCACATTGCTTCTTCTTCTTCTTCTTCTTCTTCTTCTTCTTCTTCTTCTTTTTTGTCTTCTTAGCGAATATATGAGCCATAATTTGTAGGTAGCAGTCTTCAGGTCGTGTTGTTAACCATGAGTGATCACCATGATGTTGAGCATCAGTGTTTCATGTCTCATAAATCTGATTGTTTGAAAGACATCCTGTTGATGTAGGTCAAATTGGTCAGCAGATTTCCAAGCTGAAAATGCATGCAGTACCATGTTCTGAGCTCCAAATGAGCCTTCGAGACACATTGACAGGCTGAACAGCACACACAAGCCACACACCGTTTATAATTAGGGGCACAGTGAGATTTGCAGAACTGCACTGAGAAGGCAGGCCTGCCTCCATTTCATAGTTCACTGTACGAACTGATTCCTGTGGTCAAAAGAATATTGAGAAAGAAATCTCCACTTAAACATATCATGTAATTGGACAAATTATTTTAATAATTTCTCAGTTGTGTTCTGGCTATGAATTAATTTAATCTCTGTTTCTATGACAGTGAACGTTTGTATCTGTTGTATGACTGTTCATCAACCACCACTTTAGATCAAATAAATTACCCTTACAAATGCTGTGGAAGAATGTTATTGTTTGCAAATATTTATATAATTGAATTAAATTTAGTAAAGTAAATATTTATATAAACAATATATTGCTTGTAAATATTTACTTTCTGTTATAAAAATGATTTTTCATGAATAATTTTAATTTTAAATCTCATCTTCAATTTTATTTTTTTATTATTTTATAGTAAACAGAGAAGTTAGATCACATGTCCAACATACAAGAGTCTGCAGAGGGAGTGGTATGAACTCAGACTACCATCTTATTATAGCAAATATAAATCTGTTGGCTTGCTGAAATAAATAATAAATAAATAAATAAATAAATTACACAATACCAAAGAAGCAGCTTTTAAAGTATATCTATTACAAGAAGAGGTATAAAACATCAGTACCGATGATGACTTGCACAGTATCTCCAGAACAAAGTCCCACACAACAGTGTAAACACAGAATGAGGAAACATCAAGTCATGCATTAACAGAGCTGGGGTGAATGCTGTAGGAAAAAGGAAGAAATCCAGAAAGAAGAATAGTATCAGAATATGGAATGATGAAATGGAGAATGTAGTTAAAGAAAAACAGAAAGCTTCCCTCGTAAATCTATGTGATAATAATACATTAGAGACATGATAGTGCAACTTGGCCACGACAGTAGCAAGGAAAGCTCATCAAGAACAGTGGGACAGATTTATATTAACTATTCAAAATGATGTACATGGTAGACAAAAGGTGGCCTATAAACTCATGAAGCAACAAGCAAAAATAAATGTCATAGATAAAGAGACTTCACAGAAAAATTATTAGGAACTATGAACTGAAGGTGGTGACAAAGAGGATGAAGGGGACCAACTTATATATCAAGGAGATATCACATTTGATGAGATACATGAGGCTCTGAAACAGATGAAAAACAGGAAAGCTGCAGGCCCTGATATAATCAACATAGGAATCATTAAATATTGAGGATTAAAGTTATATCTCTTAAATGAATGCTGGAAGGTGAGTGTGGTACTGGAATCATGGAAGACAGTGGAGATGATAGTAGTGTACAAAAACGGAGGAAGAATTGTCTGTATAAACTATAGAGGAATAAGCCTACTAAACCTTATAAGCTTACCCTAAGAATTATTAACAGTACAGTGGTAAAGTTAGCTGATACTCTCCTAATGGAGGGTCAAATTGGCTTTAGAAAAGGATGATCTTGCAGTGACTTTGTTACTATTGTATGCCATTTAAAATTGAAAAACAACAAGAATACGACCTGAAAATTCGTATAGCATTCTTAGGTTATGAAAATAGTTTGGATGGACTGAACAGAAGCAAGCTTTGGAACATATTGGAAAAATGAGGGTATTCAAGATCTATGATACAAATAATAAAGAGTTTGCATCAGCACACAGAAATTATATATATATATATATATATATATATATATATATATATATATATATATATATATATATATATAAAAGTAATGACCTTCGAAGGTTAATTTACAGTGCACTCCAAAATAGTACTAGATGAACATTCACTAGAACAGTTGTCACATTTTCAGCTTGTAAGGTGTAATATTAAATGTGAACATGAAATGACATTACTGATAAATAAATAAGTTTCAAGTGATATGTGAAAAATACACATGACATGAACTATAATGACTCCATATATATATAAACCTCAAAATTCCAATCAACACAATCTGGAACCACAACACCCTAATTCAGTAGTTAACCTTTCCTCCAAACCTCTCTCCCAATCCGAAACCTCTGTCCTATCCAAAGGCCTCACCTTCAGCCCCACTCCCAGGTTCAACCAAACAGCCCTCGTCAAAGATTTACTGTCCTACACTCATACTCTCTGCTGGAAATATCACTTTGCCATGAAGAAAAATGATCCTAATCCTACTCCTAATGATCCAACTCCCCAAGACACTACCCAAATTGAACCCTTCCTGGAACAGTTCCGTCCTCCGTCACAGCGGGACCCACCTCCTCTTCCTCAAAATCACCCCCTCCAAACCTTCCAGGAATTTCTGACTTCCAGCCTTGCCTCTCAATCCTTCATAAAAAACCTTAATCCTACTCCCAACATCACCACTGCTGAAGCCCAAGCTATCCGTGGTCTGAAGGCTGACCGTTCCATCGTCATTCTTCCGGCGGACAAGGGTTCCACGACAGTGGTACTTGATCGTCGGGAGTATGTGGCTGAGGGACTGCGTCAGCTTTCAGACAACACCACATACAAAGTTTGCCAAGGTAATCCCATTCCTGATGTCCAAGCGGAGCTTCAAGGAATCCTCAGAACCTTAGGCCCCCTACAAAACCTTTCACCTGACTCCATCAACCTCCTGACCCCACCGACACCCCGCACCCCTACCTTCTACCTTCTTCCTAAAATTCACAAACCCAATCATCCCGGCCGCCCCATTGTAGCTGGTTACCAAGCCCCCACAGAACATATCTCTGCCTACGTAGATCAACACCTTCAACCTATTACATGCAGTCTCCCATTCTTCATCAAAGACACCAACCACTTTCTCGAACGCCTGGAATCCTTATCCAATCTGTTACCCCCGGAAACCATCCTTGTAACCATTGATGCCACTTCCTTATACACAAATATTCCTCACGTCCAGGGCCTCGCTGCGATGGAGCACTTCCTTTCACGCCAATCACCTGCCACCCTACCTAAAACCTCTTTCCTCATTACCTTAGCCAGCTTCATCCTGACCCACAACTTCTTCACTTTTGGAGGCCGGACATACCAACAATTAAAGGGAACAGCCATGGGTACCAGGATGGCCCCCTCGTACGCCAACCTATTCATGGGTCGCTTAGAGGAAGCCTTCTTGGTTACCCAGGCCTGCAAACCCAAAGTTTGGTACAGATTTATTGATGACATCTTCATGATCTGGACTCACAGTGAAGAAGAACTCCAGAATTTCCTCTCCAACCTCAACTCCTTTGGTTCCATCAGATTCACCTGGTCCTACTCTAAATCCCATGCCACTTTCCTTGACGTTGACCTCCATCTGTCCAATGGCCAGCTTCACACGTCCGTCCACATCAAACCCACCAACAAGCAACAGTACCTCCATTATGACAGCTGCCACCCATTCCACATCAAACGGTCCCTTCCCTACAGCCTAGGTCTTCGTGGCAAACGAATCTGCTCCAGTCCGGAATCCCTGAAGCATTACACCAACAACCTGAAAACAGCTTTCGCATCCCGCAACTACCCTCCCGACCTGGTACAGAAGCAAATAACCAGAGCCACTTCCTCATCCCTTCAAACCCAGAACCTCACACAGAAGAACCCCAAAAGTGCCCCACTTGTGACAGGATACTTTCCAGGACCGGATCAGACTCTGAATGTGGCTCTCCAGCAGGGATACGACTTCCTCAAATCCTGCCCTGAAATGAGATCCATCCTTCATGAAATCCTCCCCACTCCACCAAGAGTGTCTTTCCGCCATCCACCTAACCTTCGTAACCTCCTAGTTCATCCCTATGAAATCCCCAAACCACCTTCCCTAGCCTCTGGCTCCTACCCTTGTAACCGCCCCCGGTGTAAACCCTGTCCCATGCACCCTCCCACCACCACCTACTCCAGTCCTGTAACCCGGAAGGTGTACACGATCAAAGGCAGAGCCACGTGTGAAAGCACCCACGTGATTTACCAACTGACCTGCCTACACTGTGAAGCTTTCTATGTGGGAATGACCAGCAACAAACTGTCCATTCGCATGAATGGACACAGGCAGACAGTGTTTGTTGGTAATGAGGATCACCCTGTGGCTAAACATGCCTTGGTGCACGGCCAGCACATCTTGGCGCAGTGTTACACCGTCCGGGTTATCTAGATACTTCCCATTAACACCAACCTATCCGAACTCCGGAGATGGGAACTTGCTCTTCAATATATCCTCTCTTCCCGTTATCCACCAGCCTCAATCTCTGCTAATTTCAAGTTGCCGCCACTCATTCCTCACCTGTCATTCAACAACATCTTTGCCTCTGCACTTCTGCCTCGACTGACATCTCTGCCTCGACTGACATCTCTGCCCAAACTCTTTGTCCTTAAATATGTCTGCTTGTGTCTGTATATGTGTGGATGGATATGTGTGTGTGTGCGAGTGTATACCCGTCCTTTTTTCCCCCTAAGGTAAGTCTTTCCGCTCCCGGGATTGGAATGACTCCTTACCCTCTCCCTTAAAACCCACATCCTTTCGTCTTTCCCTCTCCTTCCCTCTTTCCTGATGAAGCAACCGTTTGTTGGGAAAGCTTGAATTTTGTGTGTATGTTTGTATTTGTTTGTGTGTCTATCGACGTGCCAGCGCTTTCGTTTGGTAAGTCACATCATCTTTATATTTTTCCCACGTGGAATGTTTCCCTCTATATATATATATATATATATATATATATATATATATATATATATATATATATAAAACGAAGATGATGTGACTTACCAAACGAAGCGCTGGCAGGTCGATAGACACACAAACAAACACACAAAATTCAAGCTTTCGCAACAAACTGTTGCCTCATTAGGAAAGAGGGAAGGAGAGGGAAAGATGAAAGGATGTGGGTTTTAAGGGAGAGGGTAAGGAGTAATTCCAATCCCGGTAGTGGAAAGACTTACCTTAGGGGGGAAAAAAGGACAGGTATACACTCGCGCACACACACACATGATGAGGCAACAGTTTGTTGCGAAAGCTTGAATTTTGTGTGTGTTTTTTGTGTTTGTTTGTGTGTCTATCGACCTGCCAGCGCTTTCGTTCGGTAAGCCACATCATCTTTGTTTTTAGATATATTTTTCCTACGTGGAATGTTTCCCAAACTTCAGCCGTCAGTGTACCTTGTGTTACAGTCAATTTTTTTAATGATTGTTTTAAAAATTATTTTGGTATTTTTAACATGTAATTGTCTTCCTCACTTGTATTTCAGGCAAATGAGAAGGACAAATACACACAAAAAATACCAAAATAATTTTTAAAACAACCAAATAAAAAAAATATTGACTGTGACATGAGCTAAACTGACGCCTGAAGGCCCCGTCCACACCTTTCCTGCTTTCCCCTAGTCCCACGTTAGGGAAAGCAGGAAAAGGTGTGGACGGGTCCTAATCAGTTACCATTGGTTGCACAGTAAACACACACACACACACACACACATATTTATTTAAGGAAATAATTTTATTTGTCGGCTGAAGGCCACAAGGAATACTTCCGAACAATTAACGGCTGAAGGCCTGAATTACAAGTGAGAAAGACGACTACACATTGAATAATGCCAAAATAATTTTTAAAACAATCATTTTTTTAAAAAATTGACTGTTACACAAGCTACACTGACAGCTGAAGGCCTTATTGCAAGCTATGTAACTATGTATTAACTTGTTTTTTGCACCAGTAAACCAGTTTTACTTACGTGCAGTACCGACGTAATTTTCCTGCTACTGTTCCTACCCATGCGCTGCCTTCCAGGCGGGATTTTTTAAAAAAAAAAAAAAAAAAGTAATTTCGATGAACCCTCTGCCAGGCACTTAAGTGTGAATTGCAGAGTAACCATGTAGATGTAAATTTAGACGATGGAATAATTCATGCGAGGATGAAGTGACAGACAGCACTGCGTCTTCAGAATCTGGTGTTTAAAACTTCAAAAGGCAGAAGGAACCACTACAACCAAGGTAGACAAAAGAAACCACAATCCACACTGCAAACAAGCAGGCTGTTGAACTACACGTCTTGCCGGACAGCATCGGCAAGACAAGGAAAAGTACTCTGCCGCAAAAATACGCTAACCTCCAGGGCAGGTAACTGGCGAGTTAGCTGCCACTAGGCAGTAAAATACCACAGGTTGTCCTTCACCAAATAATAACACAAAATTCAAAAACTAATAACATGTAGTAGAAGACGGCTAATAGATGCTGCCAACTTGACACCCTCCACTTGCTGGTGGTTTCACTACTGGATTAATGTTCACTCAACTCAACATGCTGGGTCCGGTGGACAACGAGGTTGCGGCCCTTGCAACTAGAGCCCCTCGATCCGGCAATGCCTGCATGCCGCCAGTGGTCCTGGCATGTCCTCGCCCTGCCGGACCTCTCTGCTGCTCTCTCCCAACCGAACTCGACACACCCAACCTGGAAAACACTTCACGTCCTTCAAAGATAGTACAGGTACTAGATATTGATCAACGCTGCTGCTGTCACTTGTGGACAGACAACACTAGCAAACGTAATGGTGCCATTAAATAGAAGAAGAAAACGAGAGACCACTGTCCCTATTACACGATGCCAACCTACCAATGGCACCAATGCGAGCCGCACATGGCTCAGACGAAATCAAAATTTTACGCTAAGAATGGACAAGTGTCCAAGCAGCCTGAGAATCATCAGGAATGGAAGTCAATGCGAGAAATGTCAGCATTATTTTCACGCAGAATGTTGTAATGCAACCTACATGAGAAATGATGCTGGCCAAATCTGGAAATGCAGTGATTGTTACCCTTGGTACGTAGTACTCAAAAAAGAGTGACTAATATTGAAATTCTGAGCTGAAATGGCAGTAGCATGAAAAGTTTGGAGTACTAATGTTAGAGCTGGATCACAAAACTGGATTACAGTCAAGCCTTCCAAATCTGTGAAACAAAAGAGCCTGCTACTCTGATGATGTCAGTGTAGCTATCTCCAGTAGTTTCAATTTTTCGAAGGCTGTGGACAAAAGTATACAGACAGTCCAACAATTTAAATACCAGTCTCTAAATACAAGTTGTAAGGTACAACTTGAGGCTAGAAATAAAATGCTTAAGCAGACCTAGAAGGTCTTATTGGTCCAGAGATCTTGTAGGAAGGGAATGTCAGAACTAGTACAAAACTGTGGGAAATGATTACTAGGTAACTAGTATTTTTAAGCCAAATGCAACACTCAGCAATTTAGACAGGTTGCTATTTACCATAAAGAAGACACGTTAAGTTGCAGGTGGACACAACTAAAAGACACTCACACAAAGCTTTCGGCTGCAGAATCATCAGCAGAAAAGAAACACAAACCATTCATACACACAAGCAAGCACACCGCATGCACACATAGCCACCAGCTCCAGCAGTTCAGCCCAGAATGCTTTCTGGAGTTTCCATTGTTTGACTCAGGAATGTAGATTAGACTCTGTAGTGAAGGAAGGTAACGTAATAATAGTACATGGTGCAGGCAAAAGTTTGGACTACAGAGGTGCGTCAGGCACATTGCTGATAAAGGTCCTCATGCTAGTGAGAAAGTCTTTCTACTTTTTGAGCTGTGTGTTGAGCAGCTAATTACCACACAAAACCAGTATTACCAAAACACTATCTATCCTACCCCAGTGCATTTAATTGTGTTCCATAGACATTTCGTAGGGTAAATTCCTTAGAAAGACTGTCCTGTGTAACAAATGTTGTCGCAGTTGGAATAGCTACTAGCCAAATGAAATACTGCAGCCTGCACAAACTCATGGGTGTTAAAGGCACTCATGTTGTATCTTCTATCAGAATAACAGAAGCATCACAAGCAAGTAAAAATGATTAACTTCTAATATCCATACATGCAAATGAAAAGGCAGACAGAATGACATATGACATGATGCATCCATCAAAACATCACATGTAAGTAATTGAAATTGAGCATATAGATATAGCTCAATTTGAGCTACTATCATATTACTGTAGAACTAGTAAGCAGAAAGGGGAAGTGGCTACATATGCACTAAGTGGTGTTAATTGGATGGGGAGATTATTGTCCCGTCGACAAAGAGGTCATTAGAGATGGAGCACAAGCTCGGATTAGGGAAGGATGGGGAAGGAAATCGGCCATACCCTTTCAAAGAAACCATCCCGGCATTTTCCTGAACCGCTTTAGGGAAGTAACAGAAAACCTAAATCAGGATGGCCGGACACAGTGTTGAACCGTTGTCTTCCCGAATGCGAGTCCAGTGTGCTAACCAGTGTGCCACCTTGTTCAGTAGGTGTTAAGTCCCAGACCCTTTGGAATAATGAATATTGTGTTGAACAGCTCTTTGAATGCTTTCCCACAATTGTGGATTAGGAAACACAAACTAATAATACAAACAGTTTGCAGGACATCAGCAGGAAATGCCTTAAGCTTCATAAAGGAGTACAGTCAGTTTTTATGAAGTTCTGCAGACCTAACTGGAGACTGAGACTACAATTTTCTGTTTAGTACTGATCAAAGACACCTAGTGTTGTTTGTGTATAGTTTTCATTATTTGCCACAATAAAATTCACTATTAGGAAGAGTTACACAGGGTGACAACCATTGGCAGTTTGTAGACTCAATAGGCTTCGGTGGATTGGATGTCATAGTTGTAATCAATGGCTTATATGGCCATTATGGTCAAATATTAACAGTAAATTGTGGTAACCAATTAGGTCTTGAATGTATGAGGGAAGTATTTTATCACAGATTCGTTAACAGTGACTAGATCACGATGTTTAAAGCAAAATTACAAGATGAACACTGCGAAGAGATTTAGGAAGCAGACAAGTTTGATGGTAAATTTAACTCTTTCTTAAACGTATTCCTACAGGAATATGAGCTCTGCTTTCCCCTAAAACAAACAATTGGTGTAGCAGGAACTAAAGGTAGATAAGCCTTGGGATTAAAGTACCTCATGCCAAGAAGACAGCTCTGTGTAATTTAAATGACAAGCTTCAGTCAAGAGTTGAAACTCCATTACCACAAGTATTGTAAAATCCTTCAGTCTATTGCTAAAAAAGCAAAACACATGCACTGTGCTCAAATAACAACACTCCAAAAATAAACTGAAAACAGTTTGGAACACTATTAAGCAAGAGATAATGCAAATGAAATTGAGTCCCAAGAAAAAAGTTGTGACAGAAATGCCGACATGTTTAATTCAGTCAATACCAGATCCATTGATTGTAGCAGTCAGATGCAGATGCTATAGATTTACTTTGGCACACACTCCTTGGACCATCAATAGACATTAGTTTTTTAAAAAAAAATCCAATGTCAATGGATAATTCAGAATTTCATGATGTCACTGTAAAGTAGTAATTATGCTGTGTATGATGACGGTTCTGACAGGATATTAAAATCATGCTATGACTTGATAGGAGTACCATTAAGGCAACATTGTAATCTGTCAGTGAGTCAGGGAATATTTCCTAACACTTAAATATGTTTTAGCAATATCAGTTTATAAAATTTGCGATAAGCAGATCACATCAAATTACAGGTCATTTTTGGTCCTTCCAGCATTTTCAGGTTATTTCCAGATAGTAGTATTTGATAGAATGATACTTCATTTTTCTAAGTAGGGCTTGTTAACTCCTCTCAGTTAGGCTTTTCTAATGGATTCTCCACCAAGAAAAATGTACATGACCCCACAAATGTTCAAATTCGACCTTACCAGACACAGCACAGATGATAGCTGAACAGGCCTACAACTGGCTCGCAACAGTTACTATAGTCCTTAAAGTCACAGAGACTCATATCATGTGATTTCAAATAAGGAAAAATTACCCATGCTTGTGCAAGAATTGGACATTAATGTGTGTATATAAATGAATTATTACCCACTACCTTGGGGCTTCAGTGGTGTAACAGACTAAACTGGGGTCAATTCATTGATAACTAATCAAGATGCTCAGGTCAGCACGATTTGCTCTTAGGAGTAATGACAAGTGTTAGCTTATTCAGCATATTTTTTATTTCTTGTTGTCTTATGGAATTCTCTTCTGGCACAGTGCATCTAAAGAAAATAAACTATTTGTTTGGCAGAAGGGAGCAGTAAACATATTGTGTAAAGTAAATAACCACACATCTTCTGGAGGCATCTTTAAAGATGTGAGAATTCCTATGTTCTTTTCCCAGTCATTTGATTCTTAATGCTATTTGTTGTTGATAATGATAATAATTAGTTTTAGCTTAACTATGATTTGCATGATCACGATACCAGATACAAAAAAGTAATTTTTGTTTGTCTTTGCTTCCTTGTGCGTATTACCTGGTGCAAATGCATTTAATGATCTCCCATATACTTTAAGAAAGGAAGTTTCAAAAGAAAATTAAAAACATACCTCATTAGCCACACCTACAAATTATCTGATTATCTAGATTTTAGGATTGACAATTACTGTTAGCTACATAGTAAGTGTTTGCTATAAAGCTGCATTACAGGTAATAGTGTATTCTAAATGGGGGTCTGTTGTTATAGATGTAGGTAAAAGCGATGGCTTTCCTTCTAATTTATTAAGTTCTGCTGTTGTAAGCACAAATAACATTAAGCAGCACAGTGATAATTTATTGTTAATACTGCATACAGGTTGAATTAGTAAGTGTTGTTTGCCTCACTTGAATGCGTTTCTTGACTCATTCCACATCCCTAAGGTTTTTCCTTCTTCTTGAGATCCACAGAGTGGGACAAATGAATGAATGAATGAATTAACTAAAAGGAATGCTAGTAGGTTATACTTTGAGGTTCTCTGGAACGACCCTCGCATACAAGCGTGTAGTGCAAAGTTTTATTGATGTATTCTCAGTTTGACCACTGGTGTATATGATCATCAATTTTTGGGTAGTAGCAGTGGCTTATTTAGCAGATGCCATATGAGGAATTCATTTTGCTCAATAATCTGTTTTTTGTATCCATATTTGTAATTATGGTCTCTGTTGATGCCAGTCTCAGTACACTTCCTTTTATTAGCCTTCAAATAGACTGCATTTGCTGCCAGTCGCCTTGGTCCCCAAAACCTATATGCCATCACATTAATAAGTTTTTTGTGTCCTCATTGTGTTTAAACACTCGCAATGTAGTGATAAACTTGTTCTATCTCTCTGAGCTAGGAATAACCATATGTGTGTTGTTTTGGTAGAGTTCATTAGTTAAGGAAAATTTATTGATCAGTCATTATATATTTGAATATACATTTTTCTTTCTCTCTGGCTGTCGATATATAAAATAGTTTTGCTAACCAAGATTGTATAAGAATACAGTGGAAATTCGATTTTACATTATCAGATTTTATGCTTTTCCTATTTCTACACTGTAAATTTATAGCCCCTGTGAAAAACCCATAAGTTCAATGATAAAAATTCCCCGTTCTTACGTTTCTTCATAGTAAGACTTACTCAATTCTTCTTTCTTACTCGACGTCATGGTTCACTTCATCCTGTTTTCTACCTATTGGCATTTGATGTGACTAAATGAGTTATAAGTGGAACAAAAGACAGATGGTTTGCACCATGGGTGATGGCAGAGTTAATGGATTATTTTAGGCTGTTGCAGATAGGGGAGATGTGAGAGATGAAATACTGATGTAATCCACTATTGACATTGTCTACAGAGTTCGCAACGTTTAACTTCACTGTGCAGTGATGATGGGTCGAATATGTTTCACACTACTTTTTGCAGCAGCTGACAATCGTAATGTGGTGGTGCTGTGAAGGTGACTAGGATTGAGGCTATCAGTGTGCCGATCGCTATAGCATCATGTTGATGTTTGTGGATCTGTTAGTGACAGGAGAATCTCAGTTGTAGCAAGAACTCTTTAGGGGAATATGTTTGTGGTTGTGCAATGTGCGAAATATTTATGATAAGGAATAATGTGAATGTTATTGCTTATCATTTCACTTGCAGCAATTTAAGCTGTCGTCTTGGGTTCAAGCCTAATCATACACTCGGAAATCGCCACATATTCGGCAACAAACAGTGAAGTATGTGTGAGAAGGAACGATATGAATTTTATTGCTGCTCATTTAACTCACAGGAATGTAAACTGTTCTCTTAGGTTTCTGTCTAACCACTCACTCGGGAATCACCACACATTCGGGAAATATACAGACAAGTATTTATTTCATCCTTTGTTCTCTAACCAGATGGAAATGTTTAGCAAAATCAAATTTTGCAGAACGTATTGTATTACAATCATAACAAGTATGATAACACACTAAGTTGAAAAATAATTTTGGCATGCAACAAGTTGCAAACCTATAACCTCTAAGCCATCTAACCATAACATTATCCATTATGCTACAAGTTTCTCATCTGAAGTTAGTATTATGCATTAGTTATCATTAAATTTCTTGAAGCCTTACATCATTGATGTTTTATTAATACTGATATACTTTCAGTGCACCGTTGCTTTGAAATGGCATAACACACACATACATCACATACTACAAAGGAAATGAATAATTGAAATTCACACAGTTCACACGGGGGCTGTTTACAAGTGCTTGCAAAAGTCAGTAGTTGAAAGCCTACTAGTGACATCACCACTGCAAAAAGTAGTGTGAAGCCACTGAAAACATGTTTCTGTTAGAAACATTATTTCCTACAGTGTTTCGATCTGCTTACGACTTTGTGTCTTGTCTTGTCTCTGTTTCTGTCCACAATGGCAATAAACATTACTCAGTGTATTTGCATCGTTTGCAATGCTATTTGTTGTATTGTTTTCGTATTACACGCCACATCATGTCTAGAGACGAGGAAACTGTAATTTGTGACCCGAAGGCCATAAAAAGCATTTCTCAGTGTTTAGTAGTTGTGCGGAATAAGGTTGCATTTATCAAAGAATTTTGTAATTGGTTTAAAAACTACGATATTATTTTGGTGGAGAATTTGTATAATGGGTGATAATGGTTGATGAAATCGGATTAGTTGTTGTGTGAAATCAATTGCAGATTTGCATACAGTCGTCTTTGATGAGTGAATACATACTACAGAACAACTGATGGGACAATCTTGTTACGTATGGGAACTGAGTGTGGAAGACAGCTCTAGTTTCCGTAATTTCGCTTGGATATCATCTAATGATTTTGAATTTCTGGCTAATATGGTATCACCATTTCTTAAAAAAAAGATAGAAATTTCAGGAAAGCAGTTACAATGAGACATGCTGTTAGTCTTAGTTTTTTGTCAGTGGGAGATTCATTCCAGAGCCTTGAATATTTATTTTGTGTTTTTAAGGCTACGATAAATGATCTTATTTTGTTTTCTACACAGTCATTCTCAGTATTCTACCAATGTAGCAGCAGTTTCATGCAGAACGTCTTGTTTTATTGGTGTTTTTGTACTGCTTGCTTCATATATTCCACAAGCATCCATCAGCCTGGTACAATGATAAACAACATGACAGTCTGCTGCCTTGTCCACTGCATTTTTTCCAGAAAATCTTAATACAGCAAGAAAAAACAAAACACCTAAAAGCTCTATACAACAGTCAACACAATGTGACATACAAACACGTACTTGCGCTGTGCAGCGGTGACATACAGTAGCTGGCCTGAAACATTGTTTGCTTTGATCTGTACTGACACTGGTTCGGATAGGTGTTTTCATGGTTCAAAAGATGTTTCCAAAAGATGTCCACATCAAGTGACTAGAAACATATTTCAAGCTGAGTGTGCATGCAGCTTTAAGTCTACTCAACAAAATTAAACTGGCACTGGCTACAGAAGGAAAACACACATCACCACATGTTAGATTCTGACACTTTTCACTGTACTTCACAGTTTTTGGTTTAATTCACCATGTTCATCAATTTTTGCTTTTTTCTCAGTGAATACAAAGGAAAGATGCCACAAAAACATGTATTTTAATGTATAATTTGTGGTTGTAACATGTTGGAAAATAGCTCAATTACCTTGTACCCAGAAACCAATTTCAATTTTTTGATGAGCTTTTACTTGAATGAAATTTTCACTTTGCAGTCGAGTGTGTGCTGATATGAAACTTCCTGGCAGATTATAACACTGTGCTGGACTAAGACTCGAACTCGGGACCTTTGCCTTTTGCGGGAAAGTGCTCTACTGACTGAACTACCCAGGCACGACTCACTAGGAGACAAGGTACTGGTGGAATTAAAGCTGTGAGGATGGGTTGTGAGTCATGCGTGGGTAGCGTAGTCAGTAGAGCACTTGCCCGTGAAAGGCAAAGGTCCTGAGTTTGAGTCGCGGTCCAGCACACAGTTTTAATCTGCCAGGAAGTTTCGAATTTTTACTTGCTGTCACACATCTGTAAATTTTTAAGGACTGATGAAATTCATTACCACAAATTATTGTATAAATATTGTATTGTACATTTAATTTCCTTCACTTACTCAGATTTAATGCAGTTGATGAGGATTATGATTTTTAATCATATATGCCAATTAGATGTTTTTGCTTGTATTTTAGGGGTTTTAACATTTTATTCCATTGTACATTTTCCTCAATTTTACAGTTTTTAAGTCTGGACCCCATGAAAACTTAAAATATGGATTTCACTATGTATTTAAACATAATGTGTTAAATATCCTCTTTCATATTGAGGTGGCTACAATGGGCACACTATATTCCAGTTCTGAATTGTGGGTTTACTTTGCTTCATAATGTCATCCTCTGGATTAATTAAATCAGAAAGGTTCCCAAAGAACTGTTTGACAATAAAATGATCACTAAGTGTAGTACTGTGCCTATGAACTGTGCAAAGTGGACTTATTCACATTACAACTCTTTCTTACATATATAATGCACCCTGTTTTTGTTCTTGTAGAGATCTTACGTGTTCTTGGCATAATCTCTAAAATTTACAAAATAATTTTTAATCGCACTGAAAGATGATGATAGTCGTTAGCAGTGAATGCTAAGATGTTTGTGGAAAATATGACCCTCCTGCATATAAAAATTAACATTTTAATAAAACTCATTGCCTGTGAATGCATGATGCTGAAGGACACACCACTCCATTGCTGTTAAATAAAAATGGTTATGGGACATGGTTGGCAATATCCCTACCACCTTTTACCAGCACAGCACAGTTACTGCAATTTTCAAAATTGCTCTTGATTCTGTACATGGTTTTGGAGAACTTTAATTGATGATACTGTTTTGCTGATCTTATGACTTCCAGTTGTCTTGTGCTTAACCAGGCGTAATATAGGGATTCAAATTTGTTGAATGTGTACGAAGGTGTGCTGAAAAGTTATGTCTCCGAATTTCTTATTCTGTTCTCAGTATCGGTTGAGGTATTACATGATATTCATATTACTCTGTTGACTTTCCTGCTTCACTGATGCTATTGCAGCCATTGCCACTAGAGGGCTTCAAATTGTAGCCTGTAACATGGTATTGTGTAACATATCAATGTCAGTGTGTGAGAAACAGCTTGCTGTACTCAAGTTCCTAACTGCAAAAAACGTTTGTCCACACATGGAGAACCCTCTCCTTCAGCATGGCAATGCCAGAACACACATAAGCACTGCCGACATCTGTGACAATCTGACGCCTTGGGTTCACTGTCATTGATTGCCCTCTATACAGTCCCGACTTGGCCTCAGCTGGTTTTCATCAGTTTGCAAAACTTAAGTAATACTTTCGAGTACTTCATGTTGATACTGATGAAACAGTGCAAGTAGAGTGAGGTTGTAGCTCCGTCAACAAAGTCAAACATTCTTCAGTTACTGTATAAACAAACTGGTCTCTCTTTGGGAGAAATGTGTTCCTCATTGGGGTGACTATATTGAGAAATAGGTATTTAGACATGAAGGATAATGATGTAGAGTGTTAATAAAGTTTGTTTTACTTAAAAAGCTTCACTAGTTCTCACATGAAAAATTCAGAGGCATCACCTTTCATCATGGACTCATGGAACCCTGTGGACTGTTAGGAATTTTAGGAAGGTATGAAACTTATTTCTTGTTCAGATTATGGATAGATTTTGATTATGAATTCCATTTCAGTTTGCAGGCCCGGAAGTGAACTGGATTGATAATCAAAAATTTATTTTTACTGTTGGTTTTCAACTATACTCAACTGTTTTCACAAAAGACCAACATCTCCATAATCTTTTTGCACATACAGAAAAACTATTGGATGTAAAGCTACCCCAGTTAACTACTGATTCAGAGACTTGTAAAGTTCTGAAGGTATGTCAAAATCTGTTAGTACAACCTTTTCAAATCTTAACTTCTGCATTAGCTGTTACGACACATTTCGTAATCATAAAAGTGAGTTACTGTTTTACTGTATAATTTTGTTTGCTTGGTTATGAGTATTTGTATGTTCTCTGCTTTAGGCGGCACATGCTATTCAACTTACAGCTGCGATAACTTTTCTTCCAACTCTTCTAAATCATCTGTTCACATTGTTAGTAGTCTCAAGTTCTGAAGAAGTTGGATTAAATATAATAAGAGTCTTGATTCATATTGTTCATATGATACATGAAGCTGGAAGAAAAGATATACTACAGTCATATGTGAAGGTGAGATATTTTGTTATTTAACAGTATTTGGCAGACTTAATATTTAATTAAATATATTGTTTGGATGACTTAACACTCAAACATTTGTACATAAACAAGTTTATTGTTCTAAAGCTTATTGTAGAATGTAACATGTAAAATAGTAATAAAAAACGAAAACAATGCTACTTTCTTGGCCTCGAGTTGGAAAAAATATTTGTTTGTCCAATAAGATCAAAATGATCAAAATGTAATGATAGTCTAAAAAGAAGAGGTCTCAGCAAGAGATCGACTTTTTTAAATCATCTGTATGGTGACATGGCTTAAGGTCCCAGGTATAACACCTTACAGGCATTCATCCCGGTGAGCCCTTGTCTTTGAGTAACTGATGACAAAAATTTCAGGATTTTGCATGATACTCTACAGCTTTGCAAAAGTGATATGTAAAAGACTGGTTGCATAGTGTGATGGTTAAGATACTGGCCTCTCATGCAAAAGGCTGTAGATTAAAGTTTCATCAGGAACTTTGAAAATTTTTATTTTTAAGTAGTTATCGAAATGACTTTTGTCATTATGTTTTTTCAATTAATTAGGTTAAATGTAAATTTTTTTATTTCTATTCCTTTGTCACATCATTTTAAGCAATGTATTGACTTTTTCAATAGCTCTCATTTTTTTCTTCCAGTCATTCTTTTTCCATTTGTCAGCTTTGTACATATGGATTTAATTCTTTTTATGTGCCTAACGTAATATGAATTATTCAGGAATAAAGGAGATGACTAACCGAAGGCAAAAGGGCTGCATCATCGATAGGTACACAAATGAAAGGTTCAGAGCTTGGTTACCTTTTAGAATCCATTTCCTTTCTCAAGCTCGTAGGAAAAACAACGAAACATACACACTCACTCACATGCACTTAGCTGTCTCACTTAGTTGACTGCAAGCTCTTTCCTGGCCCACGGTGAGTATACTGGGATGAGATGGTGGTGGAGGGTGGGGTGGGGTGGTGTGGGGTGAGGGATGGAGAGAGGCATGAGGCAGGGAGGGTTGAGGAGAAGTGTCTAGCGGCTCATGGCAGAGTGGGGAACCGTCTGTGGGCTAGTGAGCGGTGCAGGTGGTGGAGGTAGATGGCTGTGCATGCGATTTCATAGACTAGGACGTGAGATAACAGCACACAACTAGCTGATGTGGGGATACAGATTGGGTGGGGGTACTGGGACAGGGGTTGGTACACACACACACACACACACACACACACACACACACAGAGTTTGGGGGAGGGAGCAGCAAATTACCTTAGGTTTAGGCCAGGAAGGTTATGAAGGTGAAGGACGTGCTGTAAGGATAACTCCCATCTGCGGAGCTCAGAATAGCTGGTGTTGGTGGGGAGGATCCATGTGGCACAGTTTGTAAAGCAGCCATTGAGATGCGAGATTTCAGTGGCTTCGTCACAACCCGTGCCATCTGGATCTTCCTAACCATCACCAGGTTTTCTGAGCTGCACCAATGGGAGTTGTCCTTAAACACATCCGTTCTTGTAACCTTCCTGGCCTAAACCTAATGTAATTCGGTGACCCCCCCCCCCCCCCCCCCCCCTCCCCGTCAAAATCCCTCCCACCAACAGAGAGAGAGAGAGAGAGAGAGAGAGAGAGAGATAGGTGCGCGTGCACGCGTGCCATCCCTGCCCCAGTACTCCTGCCCAATTCATGCTCCACACATCAGCTAGTTGTGTGCTGTTATATCATGCCATAGACGGTGAAATTGCATGCCCAACCATTTGCCAGCAGCCCCCTCTACCTGCACTTCTAGCTAGACCACAGACAACTCCCCACTCTAACATGAGCTGCTAAACGTTTCTCCTCAACCCTCTTCCCGCCTCTCTCTATCCCTCACCCCACCCCACCCCACCCCACCCCACACCACCACCGCACCCCATTACACTCACCATGGGGCAGTTCACTGAGCACATTGTAAAGAGACAGGCATGTACCTGTGTTTATGTGTTTTTGTTTCTACGGTGTTGAAAAAGGAAGTAGATTCCAAAAGCTAGCCAAGCTCTGTACTTTTTGTTACTTTTTGTTTGTGTGTGTATCGACAATGCAGCGCTAATGCCTTTCAGTGAGTTGTTGCCTTTATTCCTAAATAGTTAATAATTCTCAACAAGAACTTTCCATATATTATTGTTATGCATTTGAAACTACCAGTGTATCGGTTAAAACACAAAAGACAAAATAATCTCTTTATATTTACCGTGCAGTGGTATATAAAATATGTTTTTCCTAACAAGATGTAAATTGTTTTGGATGGTAATCGTCATTGAAACATAAATTTTTATCGCTGTATGGACAAAGTAATGCAGATGAAGATTCAAACAAGAGATTATAAATAAAACAAAATTCATGCAGAATGAGGAAAGGAAATAATGAATGCAGTAACATGGACAAAAATATAGGATAACAACATGGGAGAAACTGAATCAAAGTTAATAAATAAAAATAATTTAAATCACATGAATTAAGATTCTAAGTGGAAAAACAATATTAGGAAGAAAATGAGAGAAAATTAATATGAAGATTTAAATAACATTACAAAAAAAAAAAAAAAAAAAAAAAAAAATTTGACCCAAGTAACTGAATAAAAATGGTGACCAAAGTTGTTTCAATAAAGATTTAAAACTAATGTGTATGCAGCACCTTTTGCTTATGAGGTCAATACCTTAATCATTATGTTGTGCAATGAATCTGTTAAATACTCCTTTAGCAAAGCTGTAGAGCATCATATGAAATTCCAAAAAAAAATTTTGTCAATTACTCACAAACAATGGCCCACCAGGGTGCATTGCTGCAGGGTGTGATACTTGGGACCTTAACCTACATCACCGTATAGTTGATTTCAAAAAGTTGATCCCACAACTGGGGACTTTTCCTTTTAAGTAATACTGATAAACAAATTAAAAGAAACATGTTGTTGTTGTTGTTGTTGTTGTGGTCTTCAGTCCTGAGACTGGTTTGATGCAGCTCTCAAAAGAAACATACAAAGACAAAAAATGAAAATAAAAGTGAGAATCAGTAAAAAGACTGAAACGTCTGATCATTACAGAGTCAGTATGCTCAACAAAAATGTGTTTTCAGAGGCACTTGTCTATATTAGTGTTTTTCATAGTAAATTTGTGTTGGAATGGTATTTCTGTTCCCTTTATATGAACATATTCAGTGCGGGAAGAGAGTTTGGCGCACAATACACACATTTTGGGCTGCCTGCAGTTATACAAAGAATGGACACTGAATGACTGAAGGCCAGTGAATAAAGTCCAAGTCCATGCTATGAGAAATCCAGCCAGAGTCAAATACCAAACATAGGCTAAGCTCGCAGCACCAGTCATCGAGAAGAGGGCAGGCTGCCATGTATATTGTAAGCATGTACATTCAATACGGCGCTGGCTTGTTACTGTGTTGGTAGATTTATCCCGCTCTGGAAACCACGAGATCAGGCCATATGACCTGACATGTCAGAGGAGAGTGTTTCTCCACTCTGTTGCTGTATGGTCACTGTCACCGGTGGTGGTAGCGAATAAGTAGTCTCACTCTCCGAGTTGCTGAATACAGCAATTTGACTGTAAAATTACATTTTAAGTGATATGTTAATCTAGTCTTTGTCCTGTTGTTGTTGTTGTTGTTGTTATTGCTGGTTAATAATTGTTACAGTTTGCAAGTTCTTTTGGGAAAGCAGATTATGCTGTATTGTGTTATTGATCTGTGTTAGGGGCTGAGAAATGTGTTCAAAAGTGTTGTGAAATTATATGTCATATTGTTAAGTGGATAGTATTCTGGGGTTAGTTTTGTAACTGTATATATTTTCTGTTATTAAATTTTATATAGTAGACAAATTGAGTAAACACAGGCATGTGTGGTCTTAAACATACGACTGTAGAATATGATCCAATAGGTAATTTGCTCCATAGAGTTCACAATTATGAAATGAGAATAATATTACACTACCTGCTGGAATTTGTAGGTGGATATGTCCTGACTACATACGCATAGAGAAAAGAAAATTCTATGAAAACGACAATTCAAAGTTAGCGCTTTTCAGCAGAATAATGCGAAATCAGCAATTTTTATGAGAGGTCACAAAATTTCTAATTTTCCCATATCAAAATTTTATAAATCTGAGCATGACAGTTTACTGAACTTACAATATTCATGGGTGACTGGAATTCGATAGTAGGAAAAGGGAGAGAAGGAAACATAGTAGGTGAATATGGATTGGGGGGAAGAAATGAAAGAGGAAGCCTCCTGGTAGAATTTTGCACAGAGCATAACTTAATCATAGCTAACACTTGGTTCAAGAATCATGAAAGAAGGTTGTATACATGGAAGAAGCCTGGAGATACTAGAAGGTATCAGATAGATTATATAATGGTAAGACAGAGGTTCACGAACCAGGTTTTAAATTGTAAGGCATTTCCAGGGGCAGATGTGGACTCCGACCACAATCTACTGGTTATGATCTGTAGATTAAAACTGAAGAAACTGCAAAGACGTGGAAATTTAAGGAGATGGGACCTGGATAAACTGAAAGAACAAGAGGCTGCAGAGAGCTTCAGGGAGACCATTAGGGAACGATTGACAAGAATGGGGGAAAGAAATACAGTAGAAGAAGAATGGGTAGCTTTGAGAGACGAAATAGTGAAGGTAGCAGAGGATCATCATCATCATTTAAGACTGATTATGTCTTTCAGCGTTCAGTCTGGAGCATAGTCCCCCTTATAAAATTCCTCCATGATCCCCTATTCAGTGCTAACATTGGTGCCTCTTCTGATGTTAAGCCTATTACTTCAAAATCATTCTTAACCGTATCCAGGTACCTTCTCCTTGGTCTTCCCCGACTCCTCCTACCCTCTACTGTTGAACCCATGAGTCTCTTGGGTAACCTTGCTTCTCCCATGCGTGTAACATGACCCCACCATCTAAGCCTGTTCGCCCTGACTGCTACATCTATAGAGTTCATTCCCAGTTTTTCTTTGATTTCCTCATTGTGGACACCCTCCTGCCATTGTTCCCATCTACTAGTACCTGCGATCATCCTAGCTACTTTCATATCCGTAACCTCAACCTTATTGATAAGGAAACCTGAATCCACCCAGCTTTCGCTCCCATACAACAAAGTTGGTCGAAATATTTAACAGTGCACGGATAACTTAGTCTTGGTACTGACTTCCTTCTTGCAGAAGAGAGTAGATCGTAGCTGAGCACTCACTGCATTAGCTTTGCTACACCTCGCTTCCAGTTCTTTCACTATGTTGCCATCCTGTGAGAATATGCATCCTAACTACTTGAAACCGTCCACCTGTTCTAACTTTGTTCCTCCTATTTGGCACTCAATCCGTTTATATCTCTTTCCCACTGACATTACTTTTGTTTTGGAGATGCTAATCTTGATATCATAGTCCTTACATTTCTGATCTAGCTCTGAAATATTACTTTGCAAACTTTCAATCAAATCTGCCATCACAACTAAGTCATCCGCATATGCAAGACTGCTTATTTTGTGTTCACATATCTTAATCTCACCCAGCCAGTCTATTGTTTTCAACATATGATCAATAAATAATATGAACAACAGTGGAGACAGGTTGCAGCCTTGTCTTACCCCTGAAACTACTCTGAACCATGAACTCAATTTACCGTCAACTCTAACTGTTGCCTGACTATCCATGTAAAGACCTTTAATTGCTTGCAAAAGTTTGCCTCCTATTCCATAATCTCGCAGAACAGACAATAACTTCCTCCTAGGAACCCGGTTGTATGCCTTTTCTAGAACTATAAAGCATAGATAAAATTCCCTGTTCCACTCATAACACTTCTCCATTATTTGCCGTAAGCTAAAGATCTGGTCCTGACAACCTCTAAGAGGCCTAAACCCACACTGATTTTCATCCAATTGGTCCTCAACTAATACTCGCACTTTCCTTTCAACAATACCTGAGAAGATTTTACCCACAACACTGATTAAAGAGATACCTCTGTAGTTGTTACAATCTTTTCTGTTTCCATGTTTAAAGATTGGTGTGATTACTGCTTTTGTCCAGTCTGATGGAACCTGTCCCGACTCCCAGGCCATTTCAGAGGATCAAGTAGGTAAAAAGACGAGGGCTAATAGAAATCCTAGCGTAACAGAAGAGATATTGAATTTAATTGATGAGAGGAGAAAATATAAAAATGCAGTAAATGAAGCAGGCAAAAAGGGATACAATTATCTCAAAAATGAGATCGACAGGAAGTGCAAAATCGCTAAGTAGGGATGGCTTCAGGACAAATGTAAGGATGTAGAGGCATATATCACTAGGGGTAAGATAGATACTGCTTACAGGATAATTAAAGAGAGCGCTGGAGAAAAGAGAACCACTTGCATGAATATCAAGAGCTCAGATGGAAACCCAGTGCTAAGAAAAGAAGGGAAAGCAGAAACGTGGAAGGAGTATATAGAGGGTTTATACCAGGGCGATGTTCTTGAGGACAATATTATAGAAATGGAAGAGAATGTAGATGAAGATGAAATAGGAGATATGATACTGCGTGAAGAGTTTGACAGAGCACTGAAAGACCTAAGTCAAAACAAGGCCCCGGGAGTAGACGACATTCCATTAGAACTACTGACAGCCTTGGGAGAACCAGGCCTAACAAAACTCTACCATCTGGTGAGCAAGATGTATGAGACAGGCGAAATACCCTCAGACTTCAAGAAGAATATAATAATTCCAATCCCAAAGAAAGCAGGTTTTGACAGATGTGAAAATTATCGAACTATCAGTTTGATAAGCCACGGCTGCAAAATAGTAAAACGAATTCTTTATAGACGAATGGAAAAACTGCTAGAAGCCGACCTCGGGGAAGATCAGTTTGGATTCTGTAGAAATGTTGGAACACGTGAGGCAATATTGACCCTACAACTTATCATAGAAAATAGATTAAGGAAAGGCAAACCTACGTTACTAGCATTTGTAGACTTAGAGAAAGCTTTTGACAATGTTGACTGGCATACTCTCTTTCAAATTCTGAAGGTGGCAGGGGTAAAATACAGAGAGCGAAAGGCTATTTACAAATTGTACAGAAACCAGATGGTAGTTATAAGAGTTGAGGTGCATGAAAGGGAAGCAGCGGTTGGGAAGGGAGTAAGACAGGGTTGTAGCCTATCCCCGATGTTATTCAATCTGTATATTGAGCAAGCAGTAAAGGAAACAAAAGAAAAATTTGGAGTTGGAATTAAAATCCATGGAGAAGAAATAAAAACTTTGAGGTTCGCCGATGACATTGTAATTCTGTCAGAGACAGCAAAAGACCTGGAAGAGCTGAACGGAATGGACAGTGTCTTGCAAGGAGGATATAAGATGAACATCAACAAAAGCAAACCAAGGATAATGGAATGTAGTCGAATTAAATCAGGTGATGCTGCGGTAATTAGATTAGGAAATGAGACGCATAAAGTAGTAAACGAGTTTTGCTATTTGGGGAGCAAAATAACTGATGATGGTCGAAATAGAGAGGATATAAAATGTAGACTGGTAATGGCAAAGAAAGTCTTTCTGAAGAAGAGAAATTTGTTAACATCGAGTATAGGTTTAAGTGTCAGGAAGTCGTTTCTGAAAGTATTTGTATGGAGTGTAGCCATGTATGAAAGTGAAACATGGACGATAAATATTTTGGACCAGAAGAGAATAGAAGCTTTCAAAATGTGGTGCTACAGAAGAATGCTGATGATTAGATGGCTAGATCACATAACTAATGAGGGGGTATTGAATAGAATTGGAGAGAGAAGAAATTTGGGGCACAACTTGACTAGATGAAGGGATCGGTTGGTAGGGCATATTCTGAGGCATCAAGGGATCACCAATTTAGTATTGGAGGGCAGTGTGGAGGGTAAAAATCGTAGAGGGAGACCAAGAGATGAATACACTAAACAGATTCAGAAGGATGTAGGTTGCAGTAGGTACTGGGAGATGATGAACATTGCATAGGATAGAGTTGCATGGAGAGCTGCATCAAACCAGCCTCTGGACTGAAGACCACAACAACAACAACAACATAATTGCTAGTTATTGAATGCTAAAATCTCATTTTGACTTCTAATAGCCTAAAGGAGATGACAGTTCATTTCCCACATATCAGACTTTGATGTAATGACAAAAATAGCACCGGTTTTGGAAAAAAAAGAACACTTAGTTTCGCAATAGAACAGTATCAAATGTAGTAGCAAAAAATTTTACAGAAATGGTAGAACACCCAAAAAAAAAAGAAAGGTTTTGTAAAAAAGCATCACCAAATTTGGCAAAACAACAACATAGAATTCTACAAAAAACTCTAAATTTGTCAAATAAATACTAAATTTGGAAAAAACTGCAGAATTTGGCAAAAAATACTGAATTTTGTGAAAAATGGTATCAAATTTGGCAAAAAATAACAGCAAATTTAGCAAAGAAGACAGCAACTTTGGTAAAAAATGAGTTAGGCAAGGAACTACTCCGAGTTTGGCCTTAAAGAGGCATCAAATTTGGTAAAAAGAAAGGCATTTGGAAGAAACAAACTTTGCCAAGAAATGACTGTGGCAATAATAATACTGCATTTAATAAGAAATAACAACAGATTTGGTAAAAATAGCAGGTAATTTGCTACAGAAAAAGCAACTATGCAGCTACGGTACTTTGGCAGAAATAACCCTGAATTTTGATTAAAAAAAACATTGACATTCGCAAAAAATTAGACTGTATTTGGCCATAAAAAACGATTTTTTCCTGTCCCTAAGTAGTGTATTAACAGTTAGCAAGGAAAGTTGATTATAAATTAATTATACACTGCCTGATGAAAAAATTGAAGTACACAGAAGACGTGGCTGGATGTGAATGCAACTTTGTACACGTTGCCACCATCGGCTAGTGGTAAATTATCACGGATGTGACTCTCTGTGACAGGTACAGTGGCCACCAGAGTGGATTAGTGTTGTTTGTGTTTAGTGTTGTTACTGGGCCTGGTAGGGTATTGTAAGGGACGTGAACAGTATCAGATATGGAGTGATCACTGTGGAGGACACAGAGCTGCAGCATGCTCATGTGAGAAAGTGTTCTCATCACCTGACAGTGATTGCAAGGGGCCTCGTTGTGGGTCCCCATTTGACCAACTGGTCAAATCGTGGAGCATCCAGGTTTATGGGGGGCATTTGAATGTGAGAGTGGCTCAAAGTTCAGCTGATTGGGAACATGAGCCAAACTCGTTGTCGTGGTCCCAGTCAGCCAACAAAAGCGAGGTTCACTCTGGTGTTGCCCAAGCACATTCCAACCGCTTCATTTCTGCACCTGCCATCCAAGAACAAATGATGGACTCCCTGCAACATTCTGTGCCATCCTGTACCATTGGTCAGAGACTAGCAGCAGTTGGACTAGATAATTATTGCCTCATGTTTAAAATGTTGTTAATATCACAACACAGACATTTGCATTTGGAGTGTGCCATGATTTGAAAGTGTGGACTCCTGATGAAATGTGTCACATTGTATTCAGCAATGAATAGCAGTTCTTCTCTACTCTGGATGACTGTCATTGCCGAGCATGGCAGGGAAATGGGGAAAGGTCCCATTCTTCCAGTGTTTTGGAGAGGCACAGAGGTGTTACTCCTGGTGTCACGGTATGGAGTGCCATCTGGTGTCACTCGATGTCACTGCTGGTAGTGGTTAAGGGAACTCTGATGGCAGAGTGGTAAGTCACGGATGTCTCACACCCTCACTTGCTACTTCTCATGCAACAGTATCATAGTGTTTTTTTCAGCAGGGCAATGCTTGTCCACACATGGCATGTGGCTTTGCAAACTCTCTTTGTGAGGCTGGTGTGCTGCGAAGGCTAGTGAGATCCCCAGATCCATCCCAGATAAAACGCGTGGGACCAGCTCAGAAGTCAACTCCATCCCAGTGCCAGTGTCCAGGATATCTAGGATAAGTTACAACAGTTGTGTTCCAGCTTGCCTCAGAAGTGGATAAAATGGCTTTTGACATCCTGCCCAACCGAATCAGTGTATTCGTCCAGGCCAGAAAGTATGCAGTGTTATTCTGACAAGTGGGCTCATACTGCTACGTTGGAATTTGATTTGATTTTTTAGGTGCTGGAATACCACTATGTGCTCTCCCAAATTGTGAAGTTCTGTTTGGTTGCATGCACACATTTCATATGGTTGCGTGTACACATGCATATGTGCGTGTGGGATGTGTGTGAACATGTGCACTAAATGTGTGACTGTTTAGTTTTCTTAAAAGAATATGTAAGGTTCAAAAGTTAATCTCCTAACAAAATTGAAAAGATAAAAACATATTGGAACTTCCATATTTTAATTAGTCGGTTAGTTTATTAGCTATTTGTGTGTTCCATGTGCGGCATTGCATTTATTTAACAGCTGTAACGTACTTTCTCAGCAAAAAATAATTACACTGGCCATTTTCATAATTGTATTTTATGTGAATCTTAAGCTACTTTTAATTTTACTTGTTCATTTTGTACAAATGTTTATTTATACTTAACACTCTATCTTGCTGTGTGTGTGTGTGTGTTTTATTTATATATATATATATATGTGAATGCTGCTGTTGTTTTGAGCTGTGATTTGTTGTTGACAACCAATATCCATTTTCATCATCAATGACTTGTTGCCACCCCATAAGATAATACCGAGTGAAAATGATAAAAATATTCCACCTTCTTGCAATTGTCATCTCCAAAGTCTAATATTATGCATAATGGAAAAGTTGCAGGTTTTAGACATTTAATGTGGTCCGTAACAAGTTTTAAATATGAGAGGGAAAGGTGTGACTGAATGTAAATAATTTAAGAGTAAAGGACAAAACTAACTGAATAGTAGAGGCATTGAGTTGTCGAAGGGCACACAAATGAGATTGAAAACTCCGAAAACTAGCAAAGCTTTTAACATTTTTTTTGTGCCTGTTGACGACTCAACATGTGTACTATTTGGCAAGTTGTTACCCTTACTTCTAAATTATATAACAAATTTTATGTTTTAGAGGCATTGTTGTTACATTACATCCTGGTTGTTGTCTCCTCTGAATTAATTCATACTGAGCTTTCAAAAAAGAAAGAAAGTATAATGCATTAGCTGTTACCTATGGCTGCACTCGCATATCAGTAGTTTTGTTGTGATGACTGATGGTAAGTAAGTACACTATTGTACATGCAATAATGTCAGCTGCCCTCACATCTGTCTGCTCGGGCAAGCATAGCTTGTGGTGGCTGCATTCCGCCCCCTCCACCCCCTCCCCTTCTACCCCTCCACAACTGCCCCAATACTTCATGACATAGCACTTGCAGTGTTGTGGCCAAGCGATGTGTGCGGAGGGGCGTGGGGAAAAGTGCATGTCTATGTGTTGTGCTATTGAAGCAGCAGTACGTTATATAATGTGTCCGTTATGCAACAAAATTTAATAATTTTTTAACATGGCTTATGTTCACTGAAGTAAAAAAGATGTTCCATTCCCTGTTTCGTCCCTGTAGCACTTGGGTTTATTTTATTTTATTTTTTTAAATATAGCAACCTGTGTTCCTCATCAGGAATCAAGCTATCTCCATACCAAATTGAAATCGGTTCAGCAGTTTAATCATTGACCTGAACACATGGTGTTACTTCCATGTTCAATAATATTAATATGGAAGTATGGATTAAACACTCTGAGAATTGTGGAAGCATTCATTACGTTGAATTCCATTCCATAGAAGACGTTGTTGTTGCTGTTGTGGTGTGCAGTCTGAAGACTTCAAAGTTTTTAGTGCTTCTCTCTGAACTTAAATTCCTGCTCCAAATTTTTCTAGGGTTTCCTTTACTACTCATTCAATGTACATATTGAATAACATCAGGGATAGGCTACAACCCTGTCTCACACCCTTTTCAACCACTGGCTTCCTTTCATGCTCCTCAACTCTTATAATTGCCATCTGGTTTCTGGACAAATTGTAAATAGCCTTTTGCTCCCTGTGTTTTACCACTGCTACCTTCAGAATTTCAAAGAGAGTGTTCCAAACAGTGCTGTCAAAAGCTTTCTTGAAATGTACAAATGCTATAAGTGTAGATTTGCCTTTTCTAACTTACACTATTTGATCAAAAGTATCCGGACACCCCCAGAAATATATGTTTTTCATATTAGGTGCATTGTGCTGCCAGCTTCTGCCAGGTACTCCATATCTGCAACCTCAGTAGTCATCAGACATCGTGAGATAGCAGAATGTTGCGCTCCGCGGAGCTCATGGACTTCGAATGTGGTCAGGTGATTTGGTGTCACTTGTGTCATATGTCTGTACACAAGATTTCCAAACTCCTAAACATCCCTACGCCCACTGTTTCCAATGTGATAGTGAAGTGGAAACATGAAGGGACACATACAGCACAAAAGCATACAGGTCGACCTCGTCTGTTGAGTGACAGAGACCGTTGACAGTTGAAGAGGGTTGTAATGTGTAATAGGCAGACATCTATCCAGATCATCACACAGGAATTCCAAACTGCATCAGGATCCACTGAAAGTACTATGACAGTTAGGCGGGAGGTGAGAAAACTTGAATTTAATGGTTGAGCGGCTGCTCATAAGCCACACGTCATGCTATTAAATGCCAAACGATGCCTCGCTTGGTGTAAGAAGCATAAACATTGGATGATTGAACAGTGGAAAAACGTTGTGTGGAGTGATGAATCACGATACACAATGTGATGATCTGATGGTGGGGTGTGGGTATGGCGAATGCCCGGTGAACATCATCTGCCAGCATGTGTAGTGCCAACAGTAAAATTCGGAGGCAATGGTGTTATGGTGTGGTTGTGTTTTTCATGGAGGGGGCTTGCACCCCTTGTTGTTTTGCGTGGCACTATCACAGCACAGTCCTACATTAATGTTTTAAGCACTTCTTGCTTCCTACTGTTGAAGAGCAGTTCGGGGATGATGATTGCAATTGCATTTTTCAACATGATCGAGTGCTTGTTCATAATGCACGGCCTGTAGAACACCTCTGGGATGTTTTGAAACGCCAACTTCGTGCCAGGTCTCACCGACTGGCATTGATGCCTCTCCTCATAGCAGAACTCCGTGAAGAATGGGCTGCCATTCCCCAATAAACCTTTCAGCACCTGACTGAACATATGCCTGCGACAGTGGATGGGCCAACACCATATTGAACTCCAACGTTACCGATGATGGATGGCGCCACGATCTTGTAAGTCATTTTCAGCCAGGTGTCTGGATACTTTTCTACATCTACATCTACACTCCGCGAGCCACCTTACGGTGTGTGGCGGAGGGTACTTATTGTACCACTATCTGATCCCCCCTTCCCTGTTCCATTCACGAATTGTGCGTGGGAAGAACGACTGCTTGTAAGTCTCCGTATTTGCTCTAATTTCTCGGATCTTTTCATTGTGATCATTACGCGAGATATATGTGGGCGGTAGTAATATGTTGCCCATCTCTTCCCGGAATGTGCTCTCTCGTAATTTTGATAATAAACCTCTCCGTATTGCGTAACGCCTTTCTTGAAGTGGCCGCCACTGGAGCTTGTTCAGCATCTCCGTAACGCTCTCACGCTGACTAAATGTCCCCATGACGAATCGCGCTGCTTTTCGCTGGATCATGTCTATCTCTTCTATTAATCCAACCTGGTAAGGGTCCCATACTGATGAGCAATACTCAAGAATCGGACGAACAAGCGTTTTGTAAGCTACTTCTTTCGTCGATGAGTCACATTTTCTTAGAATTCTTCCTATGAATCTCAACCTGGCGCCTGCTTTTCCCACTATTTGTTTTATGTGATCATTCCACTTCAGATCGCTCCGGATAGTAACTCCTAAGTATTTTACGGTCGTTACCGCTTCCAATGATTTACCACCTATGGCATAATCGTACTGGAATGGATTTCTGCCCCTATGTATGCGCATTATATTACATTTATCTACGTTTAGGGGAAGCTGCCAGCTGTCGCACCATTCATTAATCCTCTGCAGGTCTTCCTGGAGTACGTACGAGTCTTCTGATGTTGCTACTTTCTTGTAGACAACCGTGTCATCTGCAAATAGCCTCACGGAGCTACCGATGTTGTCAACTAAGTCATTTATGTATATTGTAAACAATAAAGGTCCTATCACGCTTCCTTGCGGTACTCCCGAAATTACCTCTACATCTGCAGATTTTGAACCGTTAGGAATGACATGTTGTGTTCTTTCTTCTAGGAAATCCTGAATCCAATCACAAACCTGGTCCGATATTCCGTAAGCTCGTATTTTTTTCACTAAACGTAAGAGCGGAACCGTATCAAATGCCTTCCTGAAGTCCAGGAATATGGCATCAATCTGCTCGCCAGTGTCTACGGCACTGTGAATTTCTTGGACAAATAGGGCGAGCTGAGTTTCACATGATCTCTGTTTGCGGAATCCATGTTGGTTATGATGAAGGAGATTTGTATTATCTAAGAACGTCATAATACGAGAACATAAAACATGTTCCATTATTCTACAACAGATTGACGTAAGCGAAATAGGCCTATAATTATTCGCATCTGATTTATGACCCTTCTTGAAAATGGGAACAACCTGCGCTTTCTTCCAGTCGCTAGGTACTTTACGTTCTTCCAGAGATCTACGATAAATTGCTGATAGAAAGGGGGCAAGTTCTTTAGCATAATCACTGTAGAATCTTACGGGTATCTCGTCTGGTCCGGATGCTTTTCCGCTACTAAGTGGTAGCAGTTGTTTTTCAATTCCGATATCGTTTATTTCAATATTTTCCATTTTGGCGTCCGTGCGACGGCTGAAGTCAGGGACCGTGTTACGATTTTCCGCAGTGAAACAGTTTCGGAACACTGAATTCAGTATTTCTGCCTTTCTTCGGTCGTCCTCTGTTTCGGTGCCATCGTGGTCAACGAGTGACTGAATAGGGGATTTAGATCCGCTTACCGATTTTACATATGACCAAAACTTTTTAGGGTTCTTGTTTAGATTGTTTGCCAATGTTTTATGTTCGAATTCGTTGAATGCTTCTCTCATTGCTCTCTTTACGCTCTTTTTCGCTTCGTTCAGCTTTTCCTTATCAGCTATGATTCGACTACTCTTAAACCTATGATGAAGCTTTCTTTGTTTCCGTAGTACCTTTCGTACATGATTGTTATACCACGGTGGATCTTTCCCCTCGCTTTGGACCTTAGTCGGTACGAACTTATCTAAGGCGTACTGGACGATGTTTCTGAATTTTTTCCATTTTTGTTCCACATCCTCTTCCTCAGAAATGAACGTTTGATGGTGGTCACTCAGATATTCTGCGATTTGTGCCCTATCACTCTTGTTAAGCAAATATATTTTCCTTCCTTTCTTGGCATTTCTTATTACACTTGTAGTCATTGATGGAACCACTGACTTATGATCACTGATACCCTCTTCTACATTCACGGAGTCGAAAAGTTCCGGTCTATTTGTTGCTATGAGGTCTAAAACGTTAGCTTGATCACATAGTTTATCTTCTAAGATAAGTCATAGGGGCAGTATTGCCCCAGATGTTCCTATGTTTCTCTGCAATCCAAACTGATCTTCCTTGAGGTCAGCTCCTATCAGTTTTTCAATTTTTCTATAAAGAATTTGTGTTAGTATTTTGCAGCCATAACTTACTAAACTGATTGTTCGGTAATTTTCACACATGTCATCGCCCTCAGGGGGCTCAGCATTTAGTTGCTGGGTATGGGCTTGACAACCCCGGGGTCTCTGAGCTGGGGACTGGGAAGCGCCACCTGTCCTCAATACCGTAAGCTCTGAGCGTGCTTCAACGACCACCGTAAGGTGCGACAGTGGAACGTTGTACGGCTCAGAGCCCGGGGATCTTGGTTTAACTGCCTGGGTCACAAGGATGGTATAAACCTCTATAGAAAACACCTCAGCCTCAAGGTGTGCTGCGCACCGAAGAGACACATGGCTGTTGAGGTAGAACAGTTGCTAGCGGGCGACCTCTGGGGATCCTGCCACATCCCCGGTTGTATTAGGCTTACCCAGGCAAGCGGGATTCTGTCTGGGTGGACATTCCTTTCCCTAGTTGCTCATGGGACCACCATGAAAAGAATACGAATAGTGCACAAGCACAAGTCTCTAAGAAAGGTAAGTTCAATGCTTTAAAGTATGACCCCCAATCGTTCCCTTCCCTGCTCACACCAGGGGAGGAATGGCGGTCTAAATTACCTGGTGAGACGTATTCTCCTCGATTTCTGGTTTGCAGCTGAACAGATGGAGACTCATTTCTGACCACAAAGTCTCAGTTTTTTTGTGGAAAATTTAGACGACAAGTTTGGAGAAGTTGAGGGCATGTCTAAAATGAGGTCTGGAGCAGTCCTCATACAGACAGCATCCCCAGCGCAGTCACGAGCATTGCTTGTTCAAACAAATTTCGGGCTTGCAGCCGGTCGTTGTTCAATACTTCGCATGATATTTCAACTGGGCACCTGCCAGTCATCTTCAGGTGAGCTATTGCAGACTGGCGAAAACGTCCTCCGTTCCGCAATGTATAGCGTACTGAAACTATTCTGCGCATGCATCGAAAACTTGATAGTTGAACCACACTGCCCGCCGGCGGCGCCGTCGTTGGTGGAATAGCGGAACTCAGTCGCCCTCTGCGTTGCTGTTTGCCACGGCCGTCGACGCACTCTGTCGTCTTCGATTTGAGCAAATTGTGGAGATGATGGGATTCCATGCACTGTCCAGCTGGTAGCCGCTGTCACGGTTTAACAGATTTTCCGCCAGTCGTATTTCTATGGATTCTTTAATAATGGAGTCCCAGAAAGACGTTGCTGTGGACAAAATCATTGTTTTCTCATGCTCCATTGAATGTCCAGTAGAAATACAATGTTCAGCAATAGCGGACTTGCTTGGCAGCAAAAGGTGGGTGTAACGTTGATGTTCAGTGCAGCGTTCTTTTACGGTGCGTATGGTTTGACCTATGTAAGCCATACCACATTGGCACGGTATCTTGTAAATTCCGGCCTTTCTTAGTAACAGATTGTCCTTAACTGATCCCACAAGGTCCGCAATCTTTGATGGTGGGCGGAAAACCACTTTTACCTGAAATTTTCGGAGGATTCTTGCTATTTTAAACGAAGTGTTGCCAACGAAAGGAAGAAAAGCTAAAGATTGTTCCGGCATGTTCTCCTCTTTATTCACTTCCTGCTTCTTAGTTTTAACTGTTAGTGCCCTGTTAATCTTCCGGATGGAATACCCATTTTCACTGAATACTGTCTTTAGATAGGCGAGTTCTTGAGGTAAGCTATCTAGATCTGAAACAGTATGAGCTCTATGAACAAGTGTTTTAAGGGTACACGGAACGCCCTATGTTTACAATGTTAAATTGAGCTAAAAGGTAGGAACATTTTCTCATTTGTTATTTGGACGATACTCTTGATTATTTCACAGAACGCAGAGATATGTTCTGCTTTTTTGCTGAATTATTAATTTTGAAAAAATAATGTATAGTTTTTCAGATATTTTATTTTTTGTAAATGTTAAAAAAAGTTATACATTTTAACAAGTATTTTAAAATTTACATCCATTAATACAAAATAATTCCACATATCTTTTAATTCAGATATATTAGAAGGTCTTAAGGAACAACTACAGAAAATTTCATCTTTCTACTATAAATAGGCCCTGAGAAAATGTACCTTATACACAAAAAAAACTAAAGTTACGGGAAATTAGCTTCAAAGTTTTTACTTCAGTACAAGCCTGCTCCATAGCTTGTATCATCAGAATCGTCCAACAGCTTCCTCTTGATGGCTCTGCTATGCTGTCTAGCCATCTTTGAATATACTTTTATGGCATTATCTGAAGACCTGAGCCGCTCCTTGTCCAAACAAAGCATAGCTGCGGCAGTTCGTAGTCCTACACAGAGCCCCAACTTCTGCAGAACTTTGCACTTTGTTATATTGCCCTGATTGAATGATGAAACAGCATCATAAACGCCAAAGTGAAGTGTGTTTATACCCACAAACACAGTTTTAGGTAGTCTATTCGATATCATATGGTTCACACACTAATTTGGATTTTGAGTCCGGCCATGAAGACATTTCTTTAGTAGACTAATATCTGCGAGGTCTCGGAATATTGGTTTTATTTCATCCATTATGGCAGGTGATGAGGGTGATTGTATTGTTTCTTAGTTACCTTGCCTCTGTTGTACTTGCACCAACTATCGTCTCCTTTTGGACATAGCCCATGTTGGGGATTCTCATTGTTTGAAGCTGTATGAAAAAACAGAGCCCAGACTGCTCTTCTCATTAATTCTGCATCTGCTGTATTCTGTCTTATTGCTAGACCATAGCACTTCTGAATATGATCTATTGTAGCATCTGTCAGTCTATTTTTCCCATCTATAGTTTTTCCATCGCTCAATTTCTTGCCTTTCATGCTAGCCTTGAGCCGTCGAAGTCTTGATCCCATCCTTTTCTGAACATGGCCAACACACTCCAGTTTGGAAATTTTCACATCGTTACCATAGGGTCTCAGTTCCTCAATTTCTTTGAAAGCCTTTGAGTCACCATCTCCAAGATAATTTATGTATCTAATGTTGTACCATTTTACTGAGCGTTGATAAATACTTCTTACACCAGCAACTTCCATACCACCACTTGAACCATACTAATTTGCCATGCACTCCTCTTCATGTTTAGTTTTCATTTTCTCCTTGCATCTGCAATGCTTGGAAAGTATTGCCACATCAACTACCTTACCAGTGTCCACACTTGTAGCTGTTACTACACCATTCAGAGATGTGTGGCCTGTCTTCTGCCAGCTTCCATCAAAAGCTATGGACAAGTCTCTGCTATTATTATTTTCAACAACTGCTTCCTCAACAGCATCTTTCATGTTTTCCTGTGCCACATCTTCTACAGCAGAGCCTATTGCAATTAAGTGTTTGTTAAATTTTGAAGGTGGAGGAGGGAGGTTTCCTCACACCACACAACATGGCACCTGCAGCCCTGCCCTTTCCTATACACCGTAATCCATAAAGCAGTCTAATGTTTATATCGTATAGTTTACCTGTATCTGTAGTAACATGTGAGGAATTGAAGAAAATAACACTGTGTTTGCAATAACTGCACATCAACTCTAATTCACAAGCTAGTCCTACGTGTAAGTTTGTTTTCAATAAACACCACATTTTCCACATTGTTTGCAGCACACATTGTTCTCCAAAATGTCTGATAATAAAGAGGTGTTAATTACCTCATATTTTGTAGTCCCAGCATTTAGTTTCTTGTATTCTTCTTCAATTCCAGCTAGTTTTCTTCTTGAAGCAGCATCACTCAATGTATCACTACCAGTGTTGAGGTTAGGCGCTACTGGGGCGTCAGATACTGATGAAGATGAATCAGACGAATTTTTAGTACACTTTACTTTCTTGCGCCAATGTACACGCTTTCTAAATACCTTCAGACTAGGTCTTGGCATGTTGGAGGAAAGAAAACTCAATGACTTCTCCACATACGACTTTCACAACAATGACATGGATGTACTCACAAAGGAAACAATACAAATGATGCAGAATCTATTGTCAACTGTCTAGCAGTGTAGCCAACAGAAAAGCTAACTCTCTTCTGCTCAATTATATCTCTGGCAAGGCTGTCTATATCAGGTATATTTCGCGTCTCATATACAAGGTGTGGAAGATCGTGTGTCGAAATTATTTTAAAAAATTATTTAAAATAGTTCTATTCACATCATCCAAATATTTTATACATGGTATTAAATGGGAGAGTCTAAATTTTTCGAAAATGCATTTACTTAAAAATCGATTTTTTCATTGAAAAACCCATTCCGTATACCCTTAAGCAAACTCATGGTTTGCAATGGGTGATGGCAACTCGATGCTTGCAGGTACAAATCAGTATGAGTGGGTTTCCAGTAAACTGAATGCCCTAGAGAACCATCATTCTTCCTTCGAACCAGGACATCCAAGAAAGGCAAACAACCATCTTTCTCTATTTCCATGGTGAACAGGATGTTGCTATGAATGGAGTTGAGGTGATGTAGAAACTCCATTAATTTATCTTCTCCATGAGGCCACACTATGAAAGTGTCATCCACATACCACCAAAAAACTGTTGGCTTCAGGGCAGCTGATTCAAGCGCTCTCTCTTCAAAATCCTCCATAAAAAGGTTGGCCACCAAAGGAGACAGGGGACTACCCATGGCGACACCGTCAGTCTGTTCAAAATATTCTTGATTAAACATAAAATAAGTTGAGGAAAGAGTGTGCCTGAACAAAGCAGTGATATCAACGGGAAACATGTTACCAATCAGTGTCAAAGAATCTGCAAGAGGAACTTTTGTAAAAAGTGAGACCACATCAAAACTTAATAGAAGGTCTACACTGCTAAGACGAAGAGCCCCAAGTCTATTGATAAAATCAGCTGAGTTTTGTATGTGATGTGAGCACTTGCTTACGAAAGGTCTCAGTAAGGAAGCAAGATGTTTAGCTAAATCATATGTAGGAGCTCCAATGTTGCTCACTATTGGACGCAGAGGAAGACCCTCTTTATGAATCTTTGGAAGGCCATACAGTCTTGGAGGTACACACCCATGTGGTCTTAACCTCTTGATGGTCTCTTGCGCTAAGGAGGAGGAATTTAATAGTGCTGAAGTTTTTCGTTGCACACGTCCTGTAGGATCGTAATCAATCCTCCTATAGGTAGAGTCACTTAGCAGACCATACATCTTATCTTTATACACACCACGAGGTAACAAAACAGTTGCATTACCTTTGTCAGCTTTCAATACCACTACGTCAGGGTCCTCTCTCAGATTTCGTAATGCAGCCCTTTCTGCAGAGGTTAAATTACTGCGTTGAGTAGGAGGCTTCAACAGAGCACGGCAAGTTTCCCTTCTTATTTCGTCTGCAGCATCCAAAGGAAGACGTCGTACAGCTTCTTCAACACCACTCAAAATGCTTATTAATGGCGGTGCTGTAGGTGTAGGTGCAAAATTGAGTCCCTTGCTTAATACAGGCAGCGCAGTGTCGTCCAAATTCTTCTCCGTGAGATTGACAACGGAACGTCGTACCATTATCCCTTCTGGCGACGGCTTCTGTGGCAACAGTCGATCAAATTTTCATATCTGCCGACAATTAGCATCATGTGGATCCACTCGAACTTGGCCGAAGTCACTCCATCAACCCAGTCCCATGATACAGGAGAAAGATACCTTGCAACCTTCAGATGTAACTGGTAAAGTTCTGCTGAAATAGCATCTAACCTTCGTCTTGTATAGCAAATCCTCTCCTTGACAATAGCATGACTAGCCTTCTCAGTAATCTTCCGTGCAGTGGCGGTCTTAATGAAATGAGTCACTCTAGCAAATTTTGGTATAATACCATGGTCCCGACATCTCAATAAAAAGGTTAATGAACTTAAAAGCTTTGCTCTTTTACCACGTAGCTTCTCGAAACTTCGGATATGTGAGGCCATCTCCTCCCCGTAAAGGCGTCTGATGTGAATTTTAAAATTTTCCCGGCAAATTGACTGTTCAAACAAATTTCGGGCTTGCAGCCGGTCGTCGTTCAATACTTTGCACGATATTTCAACTGGGCACCTGCCAGTCATCTTCAGGTAAGCCGTCGCAGACTGGCGAAAACGTCCTCCGTTCCACAATCTATAGTGTACTGTAACTATTCTGCGCATGCGTCGAAAACTTGATAGTTGAACCACACTGCCCGCCGGCAGCACCGTCGTTGGTGGAATAGTGGAACTCAGTCGCCCTCTGTGTTTGAACAGTCAATTCGGGGGACCTAAAGATAGTAGGGTCACCACTGGCGTCTTCATCTTGGTTTTCAAGGGAGACACCCTGCCCGAGAAGGTCAAGGTGATGATATATCGATGTGATGTTAAACCTTACGTCCCTCCTCCCATGCGCTGCTTTAAGTGCTAGAGGTTTGGGCATATGTCATCGAGATGTGATGCCAACCCTACCTGTCAGTATTGTGGACGTGCCTCCCACCCCAACGTCCCGTGTTCGCCTGTTTGTGTCAACTGCAGACAGAAACATTCACCTTGCTCGTCAGACTGCACGGTTTATCAAAAAGAACGGAAGGTTATGGAATAAAGACCTTGGACAAGCTCACTTACACAGACGCTAAATGCAAGTACGACCGACTTCACCCTGTACGCATATGATCGACGTTGGTGCCGCAGCTTCGATGTCGCCATCCCTGGCGACGAGCCCCCAAGCTCAGCCGCTTTTTGTGGGCCGTCCAGCCCGGCCATCTATTCGTGCCCCCCAGGTAGTTGGGGGAACACCCTCTTCCGTTGCTCTCCTGTTTTCAACATCGAGAGTAACAACCCCTCCTTCTTTGGGGACTTCAGTCCCCACCTCTGAGCCGGAGAAGTGCCCGCCTCCTCCGGCTCCCCTCGCGCGGAAGGGATCGCTTGGTGCCCTCCCTTCCACGGTTACTGCCTTTCCAGATGTCAGCCAGTGGCTTAAAAAGCCACCATCTGAGGGCCATAGGGCTTCCAGGTCTTCCTCGGTCCATGAGACTGGGTCAGAAAAGCCCACCCAGCCTGATAAACTGAAGGACAAACGGGACCCTACCAAAAAGAAGAAAAAGCAAACGGTGAAGGACATAGAGACAGAAAAGGAGTTCACCACTGCACCTGAAGATGATGTGGAGCATCTAGCGTCCACTCAGGAGCTAGATGTTGCTCGACCCGCAGCTCCTATGGAAGTTGATCAGGCAACTTCGCCATTGGTGGCGGCGAGCGCTTTGAAGGCGTGACCCCCCAGGTTCTGTCATGTCTTCACAGTCGGATACCATTATCCTTCAATGGAATTGCCGTTTTTTTTTCCACCACCTTGCTGAGTTGAAACAGCTTTTGTGCCGCTTCCCTGCCACTTGTCTGGCCCTACAGGAAACCTGGTTTCCTGTTGGGCGGACCCTTTCCCTCTGTGGCTACTGGGGTTACTATAAGAACCATGTCAGTGTTGTCCTAACTGCCATCTGCTTCACGTCTACTGTGCAGCGAGCTACCATAATTTAAGTATTTACTGTATTTTTCTTACTCGTCACTTCTTCCGTGTGTTTTTACTTCTAGGAAGCTTTAATCGTCGAGTGCTATTAATAGTGTTCCATAGGTTTCGTGTTTGTTTTGAATACAGTCAGAGAGAGTCCCTTTAGTCAACCATAGTGCCAGTAGTGCTAGTGTTTGTTTTCAATACAGTCCAGAGACAGGTAGTGCTATTTTCATTGTTTTCTACAAGAAGTGGCTAGCAATCACAGTTTAGTCAATAATCAGCCACCTTTAGTGAATTAGCAGTCGAGTTAAAAGTTGATTAACTCTCTTCAGTAAATTGATTCCTTAGGATGGATAGGATGTGTGACTGCTGTGTACGATCGCAGGAGGAGCTGGCCACTGTTCGCGAACAGCTGAACGTGCTGATGGCCGCGGTCAGCCGTCTTCAGGCTGCTGCCTCGGAGTGTAGTGGCAGTGGGGAGTCCGGTGCGTCGCAAGGTTCACCCCAGGTGTTACATGCTTCACCCACTGTCCCTGCTGTCGAGACATCTTCGCGGGTACCGGGCGCGGTTGGGCCACCCTCTCCCCAAGGGGAGTGGCGGGTTCAGTGGCGTTTGCGGCGCACGAGGCGGAGGGTCAATGTGGACGCTGGCCGTGTGGCATCGCCCGCTCTGCCTGTGAGTGGACATGTGGCTGCTCCTTCAGCAAGGTCCGAGCAGGCACACGGGGGGAGGGGTTTATTAGTTATTGGGAGCTCCAACGTTAGGCGGGTGATGGAGCCCCTTAGGGAAATAGCGGAAAGGTCGGGGAAGAAGGCCAGTGTTCACCCTGTCTGCTTGCCGGGTGGTCTCATCCGAGATGTGGAGGAGGCCCTACCGGCGGCGATTGAGAGCACTGGGTGCACCCGACTGCAAATTGTTGCTCATGTCGGCACCAATGACTCCTGCCGTCTGCGTTCAGAGGTCATTCTCAGTTCATACAGGCGGTTGGCGGAGTTAGTAAGGGCGGAAAGCCTCACTGGCGGGGTGGAATCTGAGCTAACTATTTGTAGTATCGTTCCCAGAACCGATCGCGGTCCTCTGGTTTGGAGCCGAGTGGAAGGCTTAAACCAGAGGCTCAGACGATTGTGCAGAGATCTGGGGTGCAAATTTCTCAACCTCCGGTATTGGGTGGAGAAATGTAGCGTCTCCCTGAATAGGTCAGGCGTGCACTACACGCCGGAAGCGGCTACAAGGGTAGCGGAGTATGTGGAGTGCACATGGGGGTTTTTAGGTTAGAGAATTCCCTCCCTAGGCCCGACAAGATGCCTCCTGAGATGCGGCAAGGTAGGAGTAGGCAAAATGCAACAGGGAATAACAATATTAATGTGCTAATAGCAAACTGCTGGAGCGTCTATAGAAAGGTCCCAGAACTGCTCTCATTAATAAACGGTCACAACGCCCATATAGTACTAGGGACAGAAAGTTGGCTGAAACCATACGTAAACAGTAATGAAATCCTAAACTCAGATTGGAATGTATACCGCAGAGACAGGCTGGACAGTGAAGGGAGAGGTGTGTTTATAGCGATAAGAAGTGCAATAGTATCGAAGGAAATTGACGGAGATCCGAAATGTGAAATGATTTGGGTGAAGGTCACGGTTAAAGCAGGCTCAGACATGGTAATTGGATGTCTCTATAAGCCCTTGGGCTCAGCAGCTGTTGTGGCGAGCACCTGAAGGATAATTTGGAAAATATTTCGAGTAGATTTCCCCACCATGTTATAGTTCTTGGTGGAGATTTTAATTTGCCGGATATAGACTGGGAGACTCAAACGTTCATAATGGGTGGCAGGGACAAAGAATCCAGTGAAATTTTTTTAAGTACTTTATCTGAAAACTACCTTGAGCAGCTAAACAGAGAACCAATTTGTGGAGATAACATATTAGACCTTCTGGTGACAAGCAGACCTGAACTATTTGAAACAGTTAACGCAGAACAGGGAATCAATGATCACAAAGCGGTTATGGCATTGATGATTTCAGCCGTAAATAGAAATATTAAAAAAGGTAGGAAGATTTTTCTGTTATTAAAAGTGACAAAAAGCAGATTACAGAGTACCTGACGGCTCAACACAAAAGTTTTGTCTCAAGTACAGATAGTGTTGAGGATCAGTGGACAAAGTTCAAAACCATCGTACAATATACGTTAGATGAGTATGTGCCAAGCAAGATCGTAAGAGATGGAAAAGAGCCACCGTGGTACAACAACCGAGTTAGAAAACTGCTGCGGAAGCAAAGGGAACTTCACAGCAAACATAAACATAGCCAAAGCCTTGCAGACAAACAAAAATTACGCGAAGCGAAATGTAGTGTGAGGAGGGCTATGCGAGAGGCGTTCAACGAATTCAAAAGTAAAGTTCTATGTACTGACTTGGCAGAAAACCCTAAGAAATTTTGGTCTTATGTCAAAGTGGTAGGTGGATCAAAACAAAATGTCCAGACACTCTGTGACCAAAATGGTACTGAAACAGAGGATGACAGGCTAAAGGCCGAAATACTAAATGTATTTTTCCAAAACTGTTTCACAGAGGAAGACTGCACTGTAGTTCCTTCTCTAGATTGTTGCACAGATCACAAAATGGTAGATATTGAAATAGACGACAGAGGGATAGAGAAACAATTAAAATCGCTCAAAAGAGGAAGGGCTGCTGGACCTGATGGGATACCAGTTCGATTTTACACAGAGTACGCGAAGGAACTTGCCACCCTTCTTGCAGCGGTGTACCATAGGTCTCTAGAAGAGCGTAGCGTTCCAAAAGATTGGAAAAGGGCACAGGTCATCCCCATTTTCAAGAAGGGACGTCGAACAGATGTGCAGAACTATAGACCTATATCTCTAACGTCGATCAGTTGTAGAATTTTGGAACACGTATTATGTTCGAGTATAATGACTTTTCTGGAGTCTAGAAATCTACTCTGTAGGAATCAGCATGGGTTTCGAAAAAGACGGTCGTGTGAAACCCAGCTCGCGCTATTCGTCCACGAGACTCAGAGGGCCATAGACACGGGTTCCCAGGTAGATGCCGTGTTTCTTGACTTCCACAAGGCGTTCGATACAGTTCCCCACAGTCGTTTAATGAACAAAGTAAGAGCATATGGACTATCAGACCAATTGTGTGATTGGATTGAGGAGTTCCTAGATAACAGAACGCAGCATGTCATTCTCAATGGAGAGAAGTCTTCCGAAGTAAGAGTGGTTACAGGTGTGCTGCAGGGGAGTGTCGTAGGACCGTTGCTATTCACAATATACATAAATGACCTGGTGGATGACATCAGAAGTTCACTGAGGCTTTTTGCGGATGATGCTGTGGTGTGTCGAGGGGTTGTAACGATGGAGGATTGTACTGAAATGCAGGAGGATCTGCAGCATGGTGCAGGGAATGGCAATTGAATCTCAATGTAGACAAGTGTAATGTGCTGCGAATACATAGAAAGATAGATCCCTTATCAATTACCTACAAAATAGCGGGTCAGCAACTGGAAGCAGTTAATTCCATAAATTATCTGGGAGTTCGCATTAGGAGTGATTTAAAATGGAATAATCATATAAAGTTGATCGTCAGTAAAGCAGATGCCAGACTGAGATTCATTGGAAGAATCCTAAGGAAATGCAATCCGAAAACAAAGGAAGTAGGTTACGGTACACTTGTTCGCCCACTGCTTGAATACTGCTCAGCAGTGTGGGATGCGTACCAGATAGGGTTGATAGAAGAGATAGAGAAGATCCAACGGAGAGCAGCGCACTTCGTTACAGGATCATTTAGTAATCGTGAAAGCGTTACGGATATGATAGATAAACTCCAGTGGAAGACTCTGCAGTAGAGATGCTCAGTAGCTCGGTACGGGCTTTTGTTAAAGTTTTGAGAACATACCTTCACCGAAGAGTCAAGCAGTATATTGCTCCCTCCTACGTATATCTCGCGAAGAGACCATGAGGATAAAATCAGAGAGATTAGAGCCCACACAGAAGCATACCGACAATCCTTCTTTCCACGAACTATACGAGACTGGAATAGAAGTGAGAACCGATAGAGGTACTCAGGGTACCCTCCACAACACACCTTCAGGTGGCTTGCGGAGTATGGATGTAGATGTAGATGTATATGTAGAATATGACAGGGTGTCTGGCGGTGTCTGTGTTTATGTTCTTGCCACTGTTCCTAGTGCCCCAGTGCTACTTCACACAGCTCTCGAGGCCGTGGCTATTAGAATCCGGGCAGGAATGGAGCTTACCATCTGTTCCCTCTACCTTCCCCCGGGTGAGGTTGTCGCTCTTGCCGACCTAGCTGCCTTGTTCGCCCAGCTCCCCCCGCCATTCCTCCTTTTGGGGGACTTTAATGCCCACCACCCTTTATGGGGTGGGGCCCAGATCTCGGGCCAGGGTAGGAACGTTGAGGCTGTCTTGTCACAGCAGGACATTTGCGTCCTTAACACTGGTGCTCCCACACATTTTACCTTGACTCATGGCACATACTCGGCCATTGACCTTTCTCTTAGTAGCCCAGGTCTTCTTCCATACCTCAGTTGGAGGGTCCACGACGACCTCTGTGGTAGTGACCACTTTCCTATCCTGGTTGCTCTTCTTCAATTCCAACCCCCTTACCAGCTGACACGATGGTCTCTTCGTGGAGCTGATTGGGCAGCCTACACCTCAGCTACTATGGCCATTGCTCCGCTTCCTGGTGACATTGATTTGGCAGAGGACGAGGTCACTATGGCCATTGTTTCTGCTGCCGAGGCAACTGTCCCCTGCTGTTCAAGTACCCTAAGGTGTAAGTCAGTCCCTTGGTGGACACCAGAGATTGCAGAAGCTATCTTGGACCGCCGGTGAGCCCTGCACCGACACCGGCGTCATCCTTCCCTAGAGAATCTGGTTGCCTTTAAACGGCTGCGGGCCCGGGCTCGGCGGTTAATCTGGCGGAGCAAACAGGACTGTTGGGAATGACATGTTGCCACCATAGGTTCTCACACCTCCCCATCTCAGGTGTGGTCGCAGGTTCGGCGCATTTTTGGCTTTCGCTCTCATGCATCTGTCCCTTGCCTTGCTCTTCAGGGTACACTTTGTAGTGACCAATCGCCATCGCTGAACATCTGGCAGAGTACTTTGCTCGTATTTCTGCGACAGCAGGCTCTAGCGCTGAATTCTGCGCCACTAAAGAGCAGGCTGAGTGTACACAGTTGTCATTTCTCACGCACCATTGGGAACAATACAACACCGCATTTAGTGAATGGGAGTTCCAAAGTGCCCCTACAGCTTGCCCCGATACCTCTCCAGGTCCAGACCAAATTCACAACCAGTTTGTTCGCCATCTCTCGGCGCACTGTCAGGGTGAATTACTCACCCTGTTTAACCGCATCTGGACGGAGGGCGTTTTCCCAATTCGTTGGCAGGATAGCGTTACCATCCCAGTGCTGAAACCTGGTGCAGATCTGCTGGTGGTTGATAGCTATTGCCCTATCAGCCTTACCAACGTTATGTGCAAACTCCTGGAACTGAGTGTGAGTCGGTGGCTCATGTGGATCCTCGAAGCTCGGGGCCTCCTAGCCCAGCAACAGGGGGGCTTCTGTCAGGACCGCTAAGCGATCGACAATTTAGTCTCGCTAGAGTCGGCTATTCGTACAGCTTTTACTCGGTGAGAACATCTAGTTCCAGTTTTCTTTGATCTTCGGAAGGCGTACGATACCACCTGGTGCCATCATATCCTTCCTACGCTGCACGAATGGGGCTTACGGGGTCCACTTCCGATTTTTCTACGGAGTTTTCTCTCCAATTGCTCCTTTCGGGTCGGAGTTGGCACTTATTTTAGCTCTGCTCATATTCAGGAGAACGGTGTCCTGCAGGGCTCGGTTCTCAGTGTTCCCCTCTTTTTGGTGGCAATTAATGGTCTTGCAGCTGCGGTGGGCTCATCAGTCTGTTCCTCTCTATATGCTGATGACTTTTGTCTTTATTACAGTTCCCCAAGCATCAGTGTCGCTGGACGGCGGCTGCAGGGAGCTATCCGTAAGGCACATTTTTGGGCATCCAACCATGGTTTTCAGTTCTCAGCCTCTAAGACCTGAGTGATGCATCTCTGTCGTCGTCAAATGGTCCACCTCCATCCAGAGCTCTACCTTGCCAATGAACTCCTTCGTATTGAGGAGATGCATCGCTTCCTTGGCATGCTGTTTGATGCTCGGCTCACTTGGACACTTCATCTTCGCGAGCTTAAACAACATCCTTCGCTGCCTCAGCCACACCGTTTGGGGGGGGGGGGGGGGGCTGCACGAACAACCCTCCTACTGCTCCATAAGGCCTTAGTCCAGTTCCATATCGACTACGGGAGCGTGGTGTACGACTCAGCAGCACCTTCAACGTTGCAGATCCTCGACCCGATTCTCCATTGTGGCGTCAGACTGGTGACAGGCATTGTGGCGTCAGACTGGTGACAGGTGCCTTCCGCACTAGTCCGGTGACTAGCCTTCTTGTAGAAGCTGGAATCCCTCCCCTATGATTCCGCTGACAACAGTTGCTTGCATCATACATCGCCTGCGTCCATGCCTCACCCGACCACCCAAACCGCAGGCTCCTTTTTCCATCTTCTGCACTCCCCTCCCCATGACGGTGGCCAGGTCGGGTCTCCCAATCGCGGTCCGCATTCGTTCCCTTCACTTGTCACTCGAGTCCTTTCCCCTTCCTCCATCCTTCCGGCCCTCTTCTTCTACCCCTCCTTGGACCCTCCCTCGCTTGCGGCTTTGCTTAGATTTGTCCTGCGACTCCAAGTCCTCCGTTCCACCTGCCAGTCTTCATCACCAATTCCTGGCTCTTGCCTCGTTTCGCAATGCAGATGTACTCTACACTGATGGTTCTGTGGTCAATGGACGCTTTGGGTTTGCTTTCATCCACAGCGACTACGTTGACCAGCATTCCCTGCCTTGTGGGAGCAGTGTTTTCACTGCAGAATTGGTTGCTCTTTATTGTGTACTCGCTCACCTTTCCTCCTGCCCTGGGGAGTCATTTGTCATATGCAGTGACTCCCTGAGTGGATTGCAAGCACTCGACCAGTGTTTTTCTCGTGACCCTATGGTGCGCGGTAGTCAAGATGCTGATTTTGCTCTTGTCGAGTGTGGTTGTTCAGCGATGTTTCTGTGGACCCCGGGCCACATCGGCATTCCAGGAAATGAACGTGTTGATCGGTTGGCCAAGCAGGCCACCACTTCGCCACTCCTGGAGCTTGGTCTCGTGGAAAGAGACCTCCGGTCAGCCCTACATCGTAAGGTCTGTAATGTCTAGAGCTCTGAACGGTCTGTCTTGAACACGCCAAATAAGCTCCTCATGGTCAAGTCGTCCACGGCTGTATGGAACTCATCCTTGAGGGGCACGCATGGGGTCTCAGTTGTTCTCTCCCGTCTCAGAATTGGACATCCGCGGTTGACCCACAGCTATCTCCTATGTCGTGAGAACCCGTCCAAGTGTTGCTGTAATGCAGAGCTGACAGTGGTCCATCTTCTGATGGACTGCCCCCTTTTAGCCCCCTTGCGGCAGTCCTTTAATTTACCAGCTGCACTTAATTTAATTCTAGGTGACAATGCCTCTATAGCTGACTCAGTTTCACATTTTATCCGTGCAGCTGGGTTTTATCACTTGCTCTAGTGTGGGCACTCTCGCACGATTTCTCAGGCTACACCCACTCCAGTAACTTTTAATTGTGATGTGGATACCAAAATAGTGTCTTTTATGGTAACAAGTTGTGTTGGTACCTCTATCAATGCTTTTCAGCTGGAGCTTCTTCGTTTGTAGTTGAGTGGTTGACCTTTTACCTGATCCATCAACCACTGTAGTCTGTTTTACTCTAGTCAACTATTTGCTCTGCTCCTTTTAAGTGTCCTCTGTTTTGTGTTATTGTGGTGTTCATTTTAGCTCTGTATCCCTTGGTGTTCCCTCCCTCTGGGTGCAGAGGTTAAGCTTTTACTGTATAGGCCTTTTACAAATATGTCTGTTTGGAACAGGGGACTGATGACCTCGATGTTTAGCCTCCATCAAACCCCAAGACCAACCAACCACACATGTCAGCAACTGATTTTTTTGGAATTAGAATTACTACATCTTCTTGAAGGCTGATGGTATTTCATGTGTCTTATGCATCTTGCACACCGGATGGAAGAGTTTTGCCATGCCTAGCTCTCCCAAGGCTATCAGTAGTTCTGACTGAATATCATCTACCTCCAGGGCCTTGTTTCGATGTAGATCTTTTGGAGATTTGTCAAATTCTTCTTCCAGTATCACATCTCCCATCTCTTCTTCACCTACTTCCACTTTCCTTTCTATAATATTGCTTTCAAGTTCATCTCCCTTGTATAGACCTGCTGTGTACTCCTTCCATCTTTCAGCTTTCTCTTCTTTGCTTAGGACTGGTTTACCATCTGAGTTCTTCATATTTGTACAGCTGCTTCTCTTTTCACCAAAGGCATCATTAATTTATCTGTAGACAGTATCTATCTTGCCCCTAGTGAAATATGCTTCTAAATCCACACTTTTTTTCTCTAGTCATTCCTGCTTAGCATTTTTGCATTTCCTGTCAATCTCCTTTTTTAAACATTTGTATTCCCTTTCACCTACTTCATTTACTGTGATTTTAAATTTCCTCCTTTCATTAATTAAATTCAATATCTCTTGTGTTATCCAAGTGTATTTCTACTAGGCCTCATCTTTTTAGCTGTCTGAACCTCTGCTGCCTTCACTATTTCATCTCTTAAAGCTACCCATTCACCTTCTGCTGCATTCTTTTCCCTTGTTCTACTCAACTGCTGCATAAGGATCCTTCTGAACTCTCAACAACCTCTAGTTTTTTGAAGTTGTCCAGGTCCCATCTCCTTAATTTCCTACTTTTTTCCAACTTGGAATTTAAATAAATTTTTCAAAGGGAAACTTAGAACTGCTCAGAGAGCTATGGAAAGGTCAGTGTTAGGTCTCATTAAGAAAGATGGACAGAAAAGTGAAGACATATGAACAATAACAGGAGTAAAAGATATTATAGAATGTGTTAAGACTCTAAAATGGCGGTGGGCAGGACATACTGCACGAACAAAAGATGGAAGATGGACAAAATCAGTTTTAGAGCGGAGTCCCAGAGAAAAACGAAGACCACCAGGGAGACCACCTGATTGCTGGGATAAGAAACTCAGGGAAGTTGCAGACTTCAACTGGCAGAAGACAGCAGCAGAGAGAGATGCATGGAAACACCTCTCAAAAATGTATTTAATAATTTAAAGAGGCTGCATCTTGTATAGATTGAATTAGCTGAACAATAAATAAATAAATAAAAACCAAATGTTAGGAATGATTAAATTATACTCGGTGCAACATTAGCTGAGTGTGTCCTCTTTCATTCCTTTCCGCCAGCCCATATTCAGATGCTATTTTCCTTCTCTTCCTTTTCATGCTATCGAATGCCAGTCCCCCATCACAATTAACCCTGTGGCGCATAGCATTCACTACAGTGGACAGCTGTTAATGGTCGTTTCTTTGGCATTTTCAATCAGTCCTGAGGCTGCAAATGCATACAGTTCACTGCAGTGGGCTCTCCCTACTGGTGTTGTGTCCTGCATGCATTTTCAACTTCATGACTGATTGAAAATGCCAGAGAATTGACCATTAAAAGTTGTCCACTGCAGTGAAATTCATGCACCTCAGGGTTAAATTTTTGTCTTCTTTAACTATCTGAATAATTTCTTTTCATCTCATCATACATTTCTTCAATCTCTTCATCGTCTGAAACCTTTACTACTGTGGTAGGCATTGGCTTCATGTCTATCTTGGCTATGATAATACATTCACTATGCTATTAATAGTAGCATACCCACATTCCTATTTTCTTATTCATTATTAAACCCACTTGTGCATTACCGATATTTAATCTTTTATTTATAACCCTGTATTCACTTGAGCAGAAGTCCTGTTCGTCCTACTACGGAGCTTCACTATTTCCCACTATGTCTAACTTCAGCCTATCCATTTCCCTTTTTAAATCTACTAATCTACCTGCCTGATTAAGAGATCTAACATTCCACACTCTGATCCCTAGAATGCCAGTTTTGTTTCTCCTGATGACGACATCCTCCTGAGTAGTCCAAACCTGGAGATCCGAATGGGGACTATTTTACCTCCAGAATATTTTACCCAAGAGGACACCACTATCATTTAACCATACGGTAGAGCTGCATGTAGTCTCCCCTTGCTTTCAGCCATTTGCAATGCCAGCACAGCAAGGCCGTTTTGGCTGATATTACAAGGGCAGATAGGTCAATCATCCAGACTGTTGCCCTTGCAATGACTGAAAAGGTTGTTGCTCCACCTCAGGAACATCATGTTTGTGTGGCCTCTCAACAGGTACTCCTCCATTGTAGTTGTACCAATGGTACGGCTATCTGTATTGCTGAGGCATTCAAGCCACCCCACCTACGGCAAAGGTCCATGGGGGTACATAGAACATACCAACCATCCAATAAAAGTGTAGAACATACTGAACAATAAAAGCAAGATGAATTTGAAAAGTCAAAGTGTAAACAGATTTTTCAAAGAATAAATATGTTTTCATAATTTGCATTATATTCTTCAGCATAAATGTCTTGTGCTACATGCTTTATAAAGTAGCCTACATTCTCCATACCAAATTGAATTGAAATTGGTTCAGCTGTTTAATCATGAAAATGTAATAGACAGATTCGCTTTCATAATTATTTGTATGGATTATAGGAAATTAATGTGAGAGTAATACCTGGCTTCAGAAATGTTAGAATGTATGTGTCACATTGTTAAAGTATGTGTTTATTATATACTCACACTGCAAATTCCTATCTTTCAGTTTGTTTTTGTGCCTCCTACTGTGCAGTCATCAACCACAGTCCATGAAGAAATGAGTAGACATTTACCAACTCTTTTACGTCCTGCAAATACAGATTTCCTTGTTGTCAATAAATTTATGCATCATTCAAGTTTCTTTTTTGATGTGATGGTGAAAAGTATGGCACAATATTTGTTGACCACTGGCCGAATAAAGGTAAGAAGACTTGACACTTTATTTTAAATAATAGCCATCATAAGTTTCCTTATTTTTGTTTTTTGTGCTAAACCAAATTCTAAAACTAAACTAAACTTCATAAAATTTTTTTGCGCGGACTTAACTTAAATGTTTCATCAGTGTTTCTACTATCACAGAATTTAACTAGCTGTAAACGGAATGATTTATTCCCTTATATGGATAATAGGATACTTCATTGGTATATTACATTAATAGTAGTCATGGGTTTTATACTAAAATACCAAGTTGAGCAAAAGATAACATACAAACTATTGCTCGTGCGGTAGTCTGGCTTGCATAGAAATACCCAGGATTCTAATTGATAGCAAAAAACTGTATCTTCTGAATAGTCACCAACAAGTGACAGAAGTGCTGTGAGTTACTGTTTAAACAGGCTTGCTAGCTGTCACTTTTCACAAGTGACTGTGAGCAACAGACCTTGCTGTAATGGTTGTAAATTTCAGCTGTAGTGAATGCCAAAGTTAATAAATGTTCTTGCATGATCAGACATGCTAACTTTTATGAACCAAAGAACTCATAGTGAACCAGTATCATCATAGCTAATTGTATCCACATGTAAATTGTACCTCATATTGCTCACTGTGTGGAACTTGGAGGGGAGAGGGTAAAATGTTATATTAAACACATCAAAATTATGATGGACACATTTGAAGAAGTGGGCTATGCAAGCATGAACAAGAGTAGAATACGTGAAATACCTGTGGAACTTATACACGGGACCATTCTACAAGTGGCAAATTCCATTTGGTGGATAACTGAACATCTAATTGGTATATTGCATAAGTGGGAAAACTGGCAGGATTTATAGTACAGGGGCAGCAGTTTAGAGATACCTGAAGTGCTATCCTAACAAAATTTAACATGTGCAGGAAATGGGATCAAATATTGTTGTGTGATACAAAGCAGGATAGCATAGGTCAGTATGTAGCAAGTCCTATCCAATAATTAGTACCACTGCTGTTTGTTAGTAATTGTATCAATAGTCTTTTCCGCATGATTGGTCTCCATTGTCTCCAGATGCTACATGCTACATGTTAATCATGTCCGTCACCAGTGCTTCGACTACCTATCATTGTGCTCAGAAATAAGGTATATCTTTTCTTCATGCTCAGAAATAAGGAATATCTTTTCTTTGTGCTCAGAAATAAGGAATGTCTTTCCTACAATTCTTCCCAACTCTCTCAAAGAGAGATTCCATGGTGTAATGCCAGCTCTGCTGTAACTTTTGCACAATGTTTCACATGAGCGTAACCACCAGCCAGCTGTCTACCAGAATGTTTGACCGCTACATAATGTGAGTCCAAGGGCAGACTGTTGACCTCTCAGTGGTAAAAGAAGCTCAACTTAAATGACTGTTTCACAACCCTTACAATCTGGATCCTCTCTGCCCCTTTACACTGCAGTTCCACCTTCTCTAAATTAACCAGACAGGAATTGTCCTTACAACACATCTTCAATCTTACAAATCTTTTGGCTTCAGTCTCTAGTAGCATTGGTCCCATAACCTGTAATTTACATCTTCTTCTGATCTAGCCCTCCCTCCCCTACCTTCCAACCGCTCCTCCCTTTCATCGAGTGCCACATGGACCTCCCCCTGCCTGTACCAATGCAAGCTCACTAGTTACACATTCTTGTCTGATTTCCAGTATGCTGCCCCCTGCCAACCTTCAGCTACCCCTCACTCGCATCACTTTGTTTCCCTCCCTACTCCTTTTTTCCTCACACCCCAGTCAGGCTGGGAGAAAGTTGTCAGCTGAGAAACTGTGTGTGTGTGTGTGTGTGTGTGTGTGTGTGTGAGCGCGCACACGAGCACATGTGCGCGCATGCACACACACACTTGTGCTTCTGAGTTTGCGTTTCTACAGTGTTCCACTGTTGTCAGTCTCATAAAAATAACCCCATGTCCAAGGTAGGTTCCAAAGGTTTCGGCCTGACTATGCTTTTAAAGTTGTCAAAATAAAACAATGATGCTATTTTTCAATGTAATCATCTTTTATTTCAGTACATTTTTCACATCTGTGAATTCACAATTATTTGCTTTTCAGAAGGTAATCTGATTCTTTCTCGGCAAAATGTCCCCTTTCTCGGCAAAATGTCCCATTGCAGTAGATTTCACTTTGTCATCATCAAATTTCCGTCCTCAAAGATCTTCCTTCAATTTGGAGAACAGATGGTAGTCACTTGGGACAAGATATGGACTATAGGATGGGTGGTCAGTCCCTTGGAAGCCACATTCCTTTACTGCAGCCTTCACAATTGCTGCCATGTGCACTGGCACATTGTTGTGGAGAAGACAAACACCATGTGACAATCTTCTTCGCCTCTTTAGTTTGATGGAGTTGTGTAATTTGTGCAGAAGTGAAGCATAGTATTGTGCATTCATAGTGGTATTTCTTACTTTGAAATCAACTAAGAGAATTCCTCTGGAATCCCAGAAGATTGTTGGCATGATCTTCTTAGTGGACTCAGTGATCTTCACCTTCCTTGGTGGAACTTCACCTGTTTTATACCATTCAAGAGAGTCAACTAACTGTGCTGCTTGAAACATGGAATTGACTGTTTGTTCCCTTCTGTACATGAAAAATTAGTCCTCAGAGAAACAAGAGCCAGGTAAACATGGGAACTGAAATGAAATGTTCCTATCAGGCAAGAGACAGATACATGTAGAAAAGTGGAAGACTCATTGCCTTGGTGGAGGTGGAGGATGAGCAGCAGCAGCATATAAGAGGACAGCAGAGACTATAGGCAGGTGAAGCACTAAAGAAATGAATTGACCCATGATAGAAATGGAAGATATCTGTATTACATCCAGACTTAGAAATCATAGCCTTATAAGTGACCCAACTTACAAAACAGAAGCTCTGAACCTCACAATGAAATTATAGATGTTGTTTTACCAAGTGATAACAGCAGTGGCTTGATGCAGGAATGTAATGATAGTATGGGATCAATAATATGTAGTTGTGGATGAGTGCAATCTGTGGTACACACATTGGATTAACTGAAAAGATACCAAACAAGCTAACACATTTTCATATGTCTATACTTGTACTGGCTGAAGAAAATTGGGAAGTAGTGCTGAATGACAAAATTTTCCCTTTTTCTTCTTTTTGAAATAATTTACTTACACTTTGTTAGAGAATGGTTTTGTGATGCCAAATGAGTACATAGCAATAGGAAACAAGGACTGTAAGGGCAAAAATTGCTGAAGAAAAAAGTGGTGACATAATGCCAAGCCACGCAGCATCAAGTATTGCTGGCACTTTGTGACACTGGTGGAAACCATGCTGGCCCCATGTTGAACCTAGGATCCTTGGAGACTGGCTCGAGCATTGGGCGATAGCACCCACTGGGTGGCTTCACATCAGTGGATCCAGTTGAAAGGCTGTAACTATTAAGATGAGCTGAGGGTTCATAGATCAGTGGCTTCACTTAGTTGGTGATACTGCTTGAAGAGAATGGAATAACTGAACCATACATTTAACTAATGACAGGCAAGGAGTGTGCTGGTCAAACGCATGATGCTGAAGGAATGCTACTACTGGCTGGGCTGTGAGCACTTATTCTCCCTCCAATGTTATAATTGTGGCTGTGGGAACGCTTTTTTTACACAATGTAACACAGCAGTCAACCAATTACAGCAGAATTTCGCATTGTAGGGTGCTGTGCCAGTGTTTTCACAGTGCCCAGCTGCAGATTTCCTTAGCAGCTGGCCTGTATAACTCTTAGATGGTTATGAAGGCCTGCATGAAGCTCAGGCCACAGTGCTACTTACCCCTTCGGAGAGTTCGATTCTCCAAATTCCAGGCTGCTCCTGAGCTTGTGAACTATTAAAACAGTATGGTACTGCTGCGCCTACAGTTTTCCCGTGCCCCTGTGGTACACTCTTTCCCATGCCACTTGTTACACTTTATCCATTGTCTGTTCTTCTTGCCCATACACTCCATCATGTGGTATTCTGCAACTGGTACACCTGGAATGTTTCATCACTTTGGTTAAACTTTGTGGTCAGTCCATTGGTTTGGAAGGTAACGGACTGGGAGAACAGGTGGTGGATGGCTTCTCACTAGTGATGGAGACAGGCCACACAAGTGATTACAGAGATTGACAGTTTCTGAAGTTGAAATTCTGATTACTATGACTCATTGGTGGCACCCTCTGCAGTTTTATTGAGCATGCTGAAATGACTGTTCTGCCCTCATATGCCCATCCTGTGCTGTTGACAGCTTGCTGAGGGAATTAAGTGTGGCAGGATCAGCAGTAGCATTCAGGTATGTTAGATTCTTTGCTGGCAGAATTTTGAAAGGGTTGTTGGGTATGTACAGCATAGAGTACATTATGTTCAGAGCCCCTCCTGGGGGGGGGGGGGGGTCACGGCTCTTTTGTGGGGATTGTCCACGGTGCACACAGGGCCCCTCGCCCATTCTTCCTCCCTGGGTTGCATCTCTTTCCCTGTGCCCCACCCTCTACATCCTTGTTCCTTCCCCTCTGTCCCCTCCTTTCCCTCTCTCCGAGTCCTTATTTACATCAGTTGACTATCCATCTGTTTTTGTTTCTCTTGCTTTTTCTTTTTCACCTTTCCTTTTTGGCGTTTTTGGTCCTCTTTTGGGGTTTGACCACCTCTCCTAAATTTTTCCCCATAATGTGAGCCAGCTGAGGAATAACACCTTACGTAGTGTCTTCGGCATGTAGCCTTACCACCTCTTCCATCTTTTCCTGGACTCTGTTGTCCTTTAACACTATAGTCAGCATGGTAGCAAGTGGTGTGGTTATGTACTCTTTGATTGAACCACCTGACAACACAGTGACTACACTTCTGATACCTGAGTTGTTACCTCCCTGTGTGTGCAGGAGTGGGTGCTTGTCACTCTGCAGCATTGGAACTTCCGGCAGTGGGTGTCGTGCCAGACGGCCCTTGCTATGGCTGGGTGGCAACCAAGGAGAGAGCCTCTGATCAGAGTGAGTGGTATTAGGTGGGCGTTTCTAGTATGTAACACATTAAGCTTCAAAAAACTGGCAATTCTTCTATGGACTTCTCTTAAGTTGGCAGTGGAGCTTTTAATACTGCTTCTTATGATCCTGTGGCCTTCCCTTCCCTGGCTACACCCTGGGAGGAGGTCCAGGCTGGGAGACTTTGAGTGAAACTCTTTCCCCACTACCTGGTCTGCACCAGGACTGATGGGGACACTTTCACCGCCACCAAGCTATTGTTTTGTGTGGAACCTATTGAAGACAAATTTGGTAAAGTGGACTCTCTGCGAAAGATGTGGTCAGGTTTTCTGTTAATCAAAACTACTTCTGCTGCCCAATCTGCTGCTCTTCATGCCTGTGACCATCTTGGCAACATCCTCGTGTCTATTACTCCTCACCAGCCTTTGAACATGGTTCAAGGTATCGGTGCCTTTACTCTGGCATTTGAGGGTTTACCCTCCTGTAGAAAACTAAGATAATGGTGTATCGGTATGAAGTGAAGCTTTACAACGGTATATCCTGCCACCCATCATTATTAATGGACTTGTGACCTCTGTTGGACCGTTGGTCACCACTGCTCTGTATGTGAGTGGTCTCTGTATCTGGGCTAGTTCCCACTCAGTGTGGCAAGGAGCACACTTCCACATAAATGCTCACACATAATTTTCAATTCCGTCCGGGGAAGAAAATTGGCCTTGCCCTTGTCAAAGGAACTATCCTGGCATTTGCCATGAGCAGTTTAGTGAAATCACAGAAAATCTAAATCTGGGAGGCCAAATGGGGATTTGAATCATCAAATTCTCAAATGTGAATCCAGTGTGCTAACCATTGTGCCACCTCGCTCAGTCTGTACATCATGATCTGGAGCTCTATCTTGATGCCCAAAGCCAGACTGTGGTCCACCACTTCCATTTCTTGGTTCTTCTTTTTGACAACAAGTTTACTTGGTTGCCCCGTCTCCTCCTTCTGAAGATTGGTGTTTCTGTAAACTCAATGCCCTTCACTTCCTTGCCCACACCTCTCGTGGCGTGTATCGTTTGACTCTTCTTGCCTGTATCGGGCCTTAGTTCTGTCCTGTCTGGACTGTGGTTGTCAAGTTTATTGCTCAGCTGCTCCTTTCCCATTGCTTCTCTTGAACCTGGTCCATCATTCATAGTAACCGTTTGGCCGCCAGTCCCTTTTGCATTAGCCCTATCAATAGTCTTCTGGTTGACGCTGGTGTCCCCCTCCCCCTTCCATTTTGTCGGTCCCAGCTCCTGGTTTCCTGTGCCATTGCTCTTTCCCTGCTCACTCCTCCTATTCTATTCTTTTTCCATCTTTGGAGCATACCCAGGCCGTTTTCTGCCCACTGGTGGGTTTACTGGTTTGGGTCCGCCTTGGTTCTCTCAGCCGCTATTTCCATCTTTTCTCTTGTCCTGTACTCCATGTTCTCTCCCGAGCACCCCTTGGTCCGAGATTCAGTAGGGTCTCTTGTGGTGTCCAAAAGTCTCCATCACTCCAATGGTGTTTCTTGTTTGTCCCTCCTGCTCTAGGGGGTGTTTCAGGATGCTATTATACTGATGGCTCTAAATCTGTCAATCACATGGGATATGCCTTCACATCTTCTGTTGGCACAGAACACCACCTCTTGCCTGCCACATGTGGGGTTTTTACCATGCAACTGATTATCATCTATCAGGCCCTCTACTCTATAAACAGTCATCCCTTACTCAAGTTTTGTTGTGTATGGACTCTATGAGTGGCATTCAAGCTGTCAGCTTGTGTTTTTCCTGCCACCTCTTGCTCTCTGCCATTTGCTATCTTCTCACATATTTTGACTGTACTGTTAGTTTGGTTGTTTTCTTTTGAGTTTCCAGCTATGTGGGTATCCCTGTTAATGAGCTTGCCAATCGTCTGGCTGGGGGACAACCATCTACCCCCTATTCTCTGTGATCCCTCTAGGGGCGGATTTGCACTTTTACATCCGATTCCTTTTTGATCAGTTGTGGTCAGACTTTCGGGGGGCCACGCCCTTGTCTAATAAATTTCATGTATTCTTCGCTCCACCTCTCCCTGTGGGAATCTACCATCTTCTAATCAGCCATTCCAGGTTGACCCAAGGTTTTTTACTCCATAATGAATTTTAACACCCCGCTCCCTCCCCTTCCCTCATGGTGATCCATATTTTGCTGGACTGCCCCTTCCTTTTGGCCTTCACACTCAATATGCCTTTTCACCTTTCTTGTCCTGGGTGTTAGCGGATGACACTCGAATGGTTATGTTGGTCCTCAGTCTCTTAGCAAAAGTGGTTTGTCGTGTCAGATTGAAGTACCTGAATTTCTTACTGGAATCAGAGTCCCTCGGTTAGCAATGGTGTTGGTTGGGAGGCCTTTGGCCTTGCCTCCGTGCCGGTCAGGTCCCCCCCACCTTTATCCCCTATGTTTTGTCTAGTCATTTGTACTGTTTTGTTTCCTTTTTTCTTGTGCCTTCTTCCCCTGGTGTTGTTCCGTTCTGTCATGGTCGTGATATGGTATTGGGATGCTGACACCCCAACACCCCTGGGGTGCCCCTGTTCTCACACTCTCTTTGTCCCTCCCTCCTGTTCTCTACTCTTCCTGCAGCCCTGATCTTCTTGTTGCCTCTTTGTTTGCCCATTTTCCCACTCATCGACTGAACTGTACTGTTGGTGTTGCTCCTCACTCTTTGGCCCCCTCAACTCCCCTCCCCCCTTCTCCTACCCCTCTCCCTCAACCTACTAACTAACCATTAGGTTCAGAACCAAAGGCCCTGTCATTGTCACTAGTAGCCAAAACGTCCATCCCAAAATGTCACATTGAGTCCTGTTTTGCAGTACCCCAGTGTCTCCATTCCATTAATTTTGTTCTCATTGTGGTCTTGCTCATGACAGATGATGATAGCTATGACTGAGTCTTGTGTTAAGTACACACCTTCTTGTGTTAAGTACATACCTTCTGAAGTGACTGGATTGCAAGGTTGTCCTATGGGTATTTGCCTAGGTGTGTTCTCATACGGAATTGTCCATTTCACCTATCCCAGTGACAGTTTGGACCACTGTGGAGGGCATACAATAACCTCTTCCTCCTGGCATTGGCACAGCTCTTCTGCTGCATTCAATACATAAGTCTTCCTAACAGGTATAACTAACATAATCTCCTTTGTTTCAAGAAGGATAATTTTCCATGAAATCCCCCCACCCCCCACCCCTCCGCCACACACACTTCACCAGACATGGGTGTATTACAAAGCATTTGTATCTTCTGTTAGCACCTGCTACTCCGATCACCCTCCTCTCTTCTCTGTTGTGGTGTATCTCTTGATTTTAGTACATATGTGCAGACTAGGTGGGAGCAGCGTGTTCACTTTGTCATGCCATGTTTCCTTTCTTACCCCCCAACCTCCTTTTTTATTGGGACCAGTGTGAATAATGGTGGTAAAGCCTCTGGCACACTCTGAAATGGCCGAATGCAATCTGTGTGAGTAATGGTGGTAAAGCCTCCAGCACACTCTAAACTGGCCAAATGCACTCAACTTGGATGACTGTGGTATGAGTAGGGAACTGTAATTTCGTGTTAAGTGGTGAAGTCTTCTTGACCACGTGGTACAGACCTTGGTAGCAGCCATAAATGATTTTCCCATTGGGGTGTATGGGCCCAGCAACACCACCTTTTGCTGTATGTGGTATTTAAGCAACTTGGCATTCTGTTGCCCCATTTGCTTCTGCTGTTCTCAGGCCTCCGTGTTTGTGTTTTGCACTTTACGCCATGCTGGTGGCAAGGTTTTCACAAAATTCTGCTCTGTCTCACTTCCACTGTGGGTTTCAATATCTCGTAAGGTGAAGGCAGCATTGAGTACCATCATACCCTGTGATGTTGGTGGGAAGTTTGGAGGCGTGACATTGAACCCAGGACTCTTGGAGTCTGGCTGGAGTGTAAGACATTAGTACCCACTGGATGATCTTGCCTCAATGGATCCATTTCATAGCCCAGAACTATGAGGGCTAGCTGATGGCTCGTAGATCAGTTGATTTGCCTGGTTGGTGACATTCCGTGTTGCACTTAGAGCAATCAATGACAGTAGGGTACTTCATCAGTTGAATGCACACTGTCGAAGGAATGAAACTTGTACAAGGTGAAACATGAACAGAAAGTTCAAAAATATTAAGTGGAAAGAAATAAGTGGTATGGGCTATAATAGTGTGATGATAACTAAAGAAAATGGAGTGCTGCCACCAAAAAATGTGTTCAACAACAGGACAAATTAATAAAAGCCAAAATACAGGTTATGTAAACTAAGATGTCATTTAAACTTCTACGTTTATCAGCTACTGCTTGGTAAATTGATGTTTTCTTTCATCATATGACTGAAAGATACTTTGCTTGTATTAATTATGTTGCAAAATTATGCCTGAAAAATTATAGTGACACTTAGAACAGCTGCAGCTGATGAAGTGACATTATACATGAAAGACAGAAGAATAGTTGTACACATGTTCCAGTATTTCGTGAGTGTGTAGGATCATCACACTTGAATGTCTTTTACTGTCCAGTTATCTTGTATTTAAACCAATATCTAGTTATCTTGTATTTAAACCAACAACTAAGCTACAACATTTTCATCACCATTTTACATTTGTTTATTGTCTTATTGTAAGATCAAGATACTTGTCACAACATATTACATATAAGTCATTATATTTAAATTTTGTACATTGTTTCTTGGCATTTCCAACATGAATTACAATAGTATTTGTCATTATAAGTTTCTAATCGGCTGAGATGTGGTGTTGGTCCGAAGGAGGAAGAATGGGTGATTTGTTGCATTACTAACCCCCAAAGTAGTTCTCCCCCCTCCCTCTCTCTCTCTCTCTCTCTCTCTCTCTCTCTCTCTCTCTCACACACACACACACACACACACACACACACACACACACACACACACAGCATGCCAAAACCCTGCGCTTTAAAGATTATGTGAGTTCAGATAGACAGACAGACAGTAAAACAACAGCAGCAGACAGCATCTGTGTTTCTCTCTCTTAGCTTGCCTAGTTTTGTACGCAGGTGCACCTTTCATGCACACTTTTGTGTACTATGACATTTTGGACCTTAATCAAGTTTTCATGCATAGTTCTGTATTTTATTGATTTTACTTTGAATGATTTGGAGATGCACTCACTATTGATTGTAAAATTTTCAAACACTTAAACTTCTTGTGCTATAACTTTTAATTTCTGTACTATACATACTGAATTTGTATAATTTCTGAAGCCTGTATTGGTAATTAATCCTGAAACTTAATATACTTTTTCTTCCAGATGCATCGAAATGAAAGATTTGCTTCCGATTTCTTGTTCAGAATACAGAATCTGCTTCAAGTTCTGTGTCCTTACATAATACAAAAGTACAAAGAAATGCCTATAGAAACCCAAGAGCTAAATTGCAGTATTGCAAGTTTTCTCAAGGTTGGTGTATTTTACAAAGGACATTAGAATAAATCTTATTTACATTTATATCATATGCCACCTCCAAAGTGCTTCTCTAATACTACGTGGAAGTGGCGAAACTGAAAAAATTTGTAGGATACCTATTGTTGTGCACATACTCTTCTTACCGTTGATAACATGGCTTATGGAAAGGAGCATGAGATGCTAAAATTATGTAAGATTTCTGCACAGGCTTAACTGAACAATAAAAGAGTGTCTACATACAAAACATCATATTTTGTGCACATTATGTCTAGAATAACATTCATGAAAATCTTATAAAATTGATAAAATAATTGAAACCCATGCAATAAGCAACTTTGTAACTCTAGAAGAATATTAAGACTCTGCACTTAAACTTCAGCTCTATGTGTGGAAGGGTATTTGGGACCTATAATTAATATGAAAAGGAAAGTTAATACTCACCATATAGTGGAGAGAGTCGCAGATAGCCACAACAAAAAGACTGTCACAAATAAAGCTTTCGGCCAGTAAGGCATTTGTCAAAAATAGAACACACACACACACACACACACACAAGCAAACACAACTCACACACATGTAACTGCAGTCGAAGGCAACTTAAGCCACACTGTGAGCAGCAGCATCAGTGTGTGATGGGAGTGGCAACTGGGTGGGGGTAAAGGAGGCTGGGGGGGGGGGGGGGCGAGGGAGGGGAAGGGATAGCAGGCTAGGGGCGGCAGACAGTGATGTGCTGTTAGGAAGTGCACAGGGATGAGGTGGAGAGAGGCTAGGGCAACTATGTGCAATGGGGAGTTGAGACGGCAGGCAGGGGAGAGGTGGGGTGAAGGGGGGGGGGGGAGCAGAAAAGGAGAGAAGTAAAAAGGCTGGGTGTGATGGTGGAATGAGGGCTATGTAGTGCTGGAATGGGAACAGGGAAGGGGCTGGATGGGTGAGGACAATGACTAACGAAGGTTGAGGCCAGGAGGGTTATGGGAATGTGGGATATATTGCAGGGAAAGTTCCCTCTTGTGCAGTTCAGAAAAGCTGGTGTTGGTGGGAAGGATCCATATTGTAGCATAGCGGATAAATAAATAGACTTTCCCTGATATTTTTGTCTTTAATAGTTATTGGATTTTGTTGATAATTAGTAATCACACTTGGCACTTTGGCAACTATTTAGTTAGCTCCATCTAAAATTGAAAGAGGCAAAATGCATGTAGCACAACATATATTCTGGCAAGAGAACTAATTTAACTATCTGATTGTAAACAGGTGTTTCTTAGTTTCACACACAAATTCAGCTGAAATTATAAACATAGCTGTCACTGAAATGAGACCTAATACTCGTATAGAAGAGGAGTTGGTAGTTGCCCAGAATCTACAACATGAATTATTACCACCTATCCTTCATTCTACAAGCCCCATTTGTATTGCATGTATATGCTTTAATTAATATGTGTCATTGTTTACTATATGAGCTATGTTTACTGAATATTAAAATTTTTAGTCTGTTATAAATTCTTTAAAATTTTAATTTTAGTCAGAAATTTATAGGTTTATCAATAGAAAATAAGAAGTTCATAGTGTGCTCACTGATATTCTCATAATTTCTGTTGTGTTTCCAGAGATGTCTAACATTCATGGACAGAGGCTATGTGTTTAAACTCATTAACTCGTACATGGACAAGTTCAATCCAGGAGATCCAAAAACTCTTCATGAGTGTAAATTTGTTTTTCTGCAAATTATTTGCTCACATGAACACTATGTGGCCTTCAATCTTCCAATACGCCATTCAAGAATAGGACTTAAAGGAAGATCAGGTAATAAATAAACTTGTAGCTCAATTTCTTAGCAGTCATTTTATGTTATAAATGACATTCATACTACAATAGTAATTGGTTTTTCAGACTATGTTGATGGCTTCTGTCTGTCAGAAGAATTTTGCAAGCAACATTTCCTAGTTGGTCTTCTGCTTCAGGAAGTGAGAACTTCACTAAATGAAGTCTCTCAGATTAGAAAAATTGCTATCTCCACTCTTCGAGACTTATTAGCAAAACACGAACTTGATGACAGATATCAAAATAAGGTATATCTAAAGTAATAAAATCTATTTTATTTCATAACACATCAAAATTATTGGAGTTGTTCCTTGTGTGATGTTTAATCAGTGAAATTGTATGTCCAAAGTTGCAGTACCAACAAACGGTTTAAGTATTGCTCCATCTTTCACAGTTTTTGTGAGAAAATACATGTTTCTACATTTATTGTCAATCATGTTACTGTGTTATTTTCCAGAATATATCAAATCAAAAAAAGTAATTATGGTAGCGCAGTTATGACACATTTTGGTATTGTAATTTTATAAAAGAAAAACATGAAAATGTAAATGAAGCAGTGGCTGCAGTCTCCAGATTCTGATATTTTATAGACATGTGAAATTAAGTATTAAGTCATGGTCATGGTCATATGCACTTGTCAAGGTGTATTATTAATTATTATTATTATTATTTCATATCACAAGCATATTTATGAAAAGCAGTACTGACTTCATTTATTAATATTGGCTATAGTCAATATAATTGATCTGAGAGATTCAGCAACTGTTTAGATAATTAACGTAATTCTCATTCATTGTTCTGTGTCAGTTGCACATTTTTAAAATTAGATTACATGTTTTGATCACTTTGGATAATCTTCAGATCTAAGTAGTTGTGACAGCAACCCATCCTGTCCACTCAGAACCACATATCAGAGTACAGTACTCTGATATGTGATTCTGAGCAGACAAAATGGATTGTTGATGCAACTACTTAGATCTGAAGATGATCCAGAGTGATTGGAACATGTAATCTAATTTTAAAAATATGCAACTGAGATGGAACAATAAATGAGTGTTATCTTAATTAATTTTACATTAATTAGACTAAAATAAATATGAGGTTTGGAACTTTAATATTGTCAACTATTTATTTAAAATTACGAAATAGATATATTTTTCAAATTTTTACTGTCCTTCAAAGTAGTCACCAGCATTGTGTATAATCCGTTGCCAGTGATGTGGAAGTCTTATGATACCCTTAGCAATGCCAGTTGTGCTGATAGTGTGAGTGGAGCATCTATTGCCTGATGAATCTTTGTAAAAGTTCTGAAGCAAATGCATCATTTTAGGAATCAGATTGACATCATGAGGGCTAAAGTCCGCGAAGTGTGGTGGGTAGTACAGTGCTTTCCAGCCACTATTGATCAAACAAATTAGTCTGAACTTGCACCATATGTGCCCGAGCATTGTGCTACAAAACAATGGATAGGTCTTGCAGAAAATGTCACCCCTTCTTTCTTTAACCTGGTCACACGCTGTGCCGAAAAATGAGCAGCTTAGAGAGGGAAATAGTGACACTTTCTGCAGGACTCAGCCGTCATTTTGCTGGTCAATGTACCACCCGCCATACTCCATGGACTTGAGGCATTGAGGCTTCAACTTCATTCCTGCGATGAAGTAAGCACTTCATCGCTTTCACTTCTGAACTGTTACAGTGATTCATCAGACAGTAGACTGCCCCACTCAAACTGTCAATACATGGGCACTGCTAAAGGTATCCTATGTCTTCCACATCACTGACAGGTGTTCATATACAATGCTGGTGACTACTGTGAACAGCAGTAGAACTTGGAAACATGTATCTATTTTGTATAAATTGTGAATAAATAGTTAACACTATTAAAGTCTTAACCTTCAAAGTAATGTGCTGTTAGGACAAGTTTGAAATGGGAAACAGCACTGGGTTAAAACTGTACAATTTAACAATGTTAACCTAGTACCAGATCATTACACTGTTTTCACTTGCTGCCCTGTTTACACATACTGTGTGAAATGATGTAAACTGAAGCTTTGAGAGGTGTTTGCTTCTCCCTATTTGGTCATTTTTATGGGAAATCTCTTCTCAGGTTGTTTGTAGTTCTACCGTAACAATTACTCAGAATGTGTGAAATAGGCTTTGCTTATTCAACTTGAGTGGTAAGCATTCACAATTAGATTCCCAAATGTCTTTGTTTAACACCCCCTCGCCCCCCAACCTCCACCCTCCCACCCTCGGCAGGCTTTTCATAGGCTTCATATGGTCTATAGCAGATCCTCTGCTATGGGGGTCAGAAGCTGTCCTGGTATTTCAGCTTCACAGAGATGTTTCGCTTCCATGCACTGAACACAGTTTTGCCCATTCTTACCTCAATAATTGTTATCTTACAATAGAAGAAGGGGTAAGAATAAGGGTCAACCATGTCCTAAGCAGATGGGAGACAGAACACTGTTTTTTTTTGTGCCAGTGATGATGTACATGTGTTGGTACATTTATGAGGAACCAGGAAAACTCTTCATGGGAAACTTCATTTCTCATTGGTGCTTCCTGTTGACAGAATGCAAACGGAAATCACAAATGTTATCAGTAAATAAGAGGCATATTAGAATGGATCGCATGTAGGATCAAGCCATTGGATCTGAAATTTTCAGTCAACAAGGCTTTTATGGAAATTGCATCTTAAACTTCCACTTTTCTCAGTGAATTTTGTGATAGTTTTATTCAGTAGAAGTGCAAGTGAATAATTAATTCATACAAGTGAAACATATTTTTAACTTGGTATATGTATGCTATGAAAAAGAGAAAAATAGTTATAGCAAAACACAAGCTACTAAAAAGACAAATTAATCAACTGGAATTTGAAATTGTGCAAAAGTTATTTAATAAAATAGGTGTATCCTAACTTCCATTCTCCCATTGTTTAACAACTTACATACTCTTAATATTAGTGAATAACGTTTGAAGCATAGCAATGATTTCATTGGCAGTTACTAAGTTGCATTAAAACAGATGTTTTATTTGAGTATATTTTGTGCATCAATGAAAAAAAATGAATTCTGAGTGAGTTGAATAGTGGTGTTATTGGCAGCTCATAAATCTGTTACTCTAGCAGTTGTATTACTAATTTGTTTAAGAGTCTTATGAATCCGTTAATTTTCTCAACCAATTCATCTTTGCTTCCATTATAGGTTTTGGAACTTTAGTTTGTCATTGACTAAGCCACCTAGTAGATCCTCAAAATTAAAGGTTAAGCTTCCCAAACATTGAATGACCCTTATCAAGACCACCATCATGATCAGTAACAGTTTGCTATTCATACACCAGATGATTCGTTTCATTTGGATTGCATTGTGATTGGTTGGCTTTTCCTGCTTCCTTGATACTACTACTACTACTACTACTACTACTACTACTACTACTACTACTTTTTTTTAAATACTGTGGCCTAGTTCCATAATTCAGGTGTGCAAGAGCTTATGTTGCTTCCCTGTAAAGTAATGTGTTCTACATATTTCCTTTCCAATGTATTGCAGTATTGCACTTAAAGTGCTCTAAAATTTTCTTTATTTAATGAACCTTATGGAGTTGTATGTACCCGTCTTTCTTTTGATGCATAACACTAGTCCTGAAGTGATTCTGAATATCTTCAAATCACTAAAGTTATCAGTTCATTGTCTTTCTTAAGTGCAGTAAACCATCAGTGTTAAGCGCAAAGAAAATTTTTCTGGAACTTTTGTGCTTCAAAAAAAGGGATAATCAACATCACTTCTTTTAAATCCCATCTTAGTTATGTATTTATACACTGTCTTCTTCAACAGTTATGGGTTTGCCTTAACGTACCTTTAAATGACATACTCTGTTACTTTACATCAATAGTTTTCTCTTAAGTCACCACACAATAGTTGCATGATGTCAACATGACGTAATTCTGCCATCTGTTATATAAAAAGTACCAGAACAGCATCAGTTATGACAGTCAGCACCCGATGAGATGCTTGAGGTGCCATTTCAAACTAACATGCAAGAAAATGGAGAGCATTTAATCTAAGAACATCTTTGAAAGACACTATGTTCTTACAGCTCTGAACAAAACTGAATTATATTTTCATGCCATAGGACTACATCTGATTATAACGTCACTTTTTTGACATGCTTGAGTTATTCGGTGTACTGTTGGATATAGCAGTCTTCCGTGCATGACATTTCGGCTATGTAACTCGTCGCCTAAATCAGGTGCAATCGGAGACTGATTGCTGTATGGAGTCCTCTGCCTTCCCACCCCTTCTACGGTCTATGCTTGCCACCTTCTCTCGCTGTCTTGGACCACTAATGCAGGCACCACCCTTGGGAGTCAACAACGTCTGAAGCTATGTAGGATGCTTCCGCATGCACCACACTTGGGAGACCACACTATGTGACATCCAAAATGCCACTCTCACCCCCAGGTATTGCCCTTGAGTTTATTGTTTTGGTCCAGGTTGACTGATCACTCCCTGTTTGCAGTTCATGTGTGTTTGAGTCATAGTGGGATGTTCTGTTGTTAGTCTGTCCCGCTTGGCAATATGCTTGAGGCCTCTGTGTTGTTGGGATCTGTATTCGTTGGACCTTTAACAGATTCAGTGCAGACTCTCAAGCTTTACTCAGCTAATAGTTCTTGTCCTGATTGGTTATGTTTTCTGTTAGTTTAAAATTGAATGACTCAGTCACTGTGCTGTTCCAATGTCTGGGCCAGGATTCTTGTGTCTTCCTAGCTCATGGAATAATCAAGTTCCAAGCAGTGTTCAGCATAGTTTTAATCTGCCAGGAAGTTTCATATCAGCGCACACACTGCTGCAGAGTGAAAATCTCATTCTGGAAACATCCCCCAGGCTGTGGCTAAGCCATGTCTCCGCAGTATCCTTTCTTCCAGGGTGCTGGTTCTGCAAGGGTCGTAGAAGAGCTTCTGTGAAGTTTGGAAGGTAGGAGATGAGGTACTGGGGGAATTGAAGCTGTGAGGACGGGTCGTGAGTCGTGCTTGGGTAGCTCAGATGGTAGAGCACTTCCCCGTGAAAGACAAAGGTCCCGAGTTCGAGTCTCGGTTCTGCACACAGTTTTAATTTGGCAGGAAGTTTCAACAATTCTTGTAGTTTGTCCAACATATGATATGTCACATTGGTAAGGTGTACTATAAATTTATGGCTTTTGTAAACCAATGTCACCTTTAACACTCTTTGGTAGGTCTCTGATCTGAAAGCAGAATTCAGCAGCGTAGAAGCCATAAGCATGGTGCCAGGTAGAATGAACTGACAGCAAAATGGTCCAGAGGGACACAAACGATAATGGATTGCAAACAGAACATGACAATTTGACTCGGATGAAAAATTGGTTACCGTAAGGCAGCATCTGCAGGTGTGGATGGCAATCAGAATGTCACACAGTGGAGACACTTGAGGGTGATGCCTTTGGGAGCTGACCGTAGATGGCATCAGAAGCCAGAAGGCACAAATTACAGGCACGCTCCATCCAACATTCAGTCATAGGTAGCGTATCATGCAAAGAAGATTATGATCTCTGGTAATATACCCTACAACTAGAGAATGTTAGCAAATTGCCAAGATTCCTGAAGAATCACAAGTCCCTTGTTTGTTGTGATAACTCCTAAATTGCCATTCTAGCCTTGTGTTTATCCATAGAACCATAAACATTTACTTTTGTTTCATAATTTACATAAAAAGACTATTATCTTGAAGAATAATCTTCTAAAACACATGCCTGGCCGTCATTCTAATATTTCTTGATTCGTTGATTCCTTCCATTGATCTTAAGGATTTGATTTCCTAGCTCCTTGAATCATTTGTGGTTCTCCATAATATGTTAAAGCAGCAGCTACTCTATCTCAATTGCTCATTGGATGTTTAACTCTCGACCATTCATGTAACTCTTGTACTGTGGTTAAATTTTTCATCACACCTTATTGAGTCATTATGTAGTTTTCACTTTTATCGCTATCATCAGAATTGTCTTCAGTTTTAGTTGTGGTATCTTGAAAGACTTAAAATACATAATAATTTCTGAAACAGGAACACGCTCTCTTCTGAATTAATTCCTGTTCTTCAAAAATGACATCTTATAACCTGATTTATATGTTATCTTCTTTTGATTTTGTTCATTTAAGAATTAGCGAATGGAGCCTGTTATTTGAAAATGCTTTGCCCTAGGTTTTTGCCATACTGTAGCTTATGAGTAGATACCTCAGATATATCAGAAAGTCCTCTTCACTTGAAAATAGATGAAAGGTAGGATTTAAATAATTGAAGGAGTCAAGGCCACGAGTCAGGATTTATCATTACAGTTCAATGGCACAGCATTTTAAAGTGAAAGTTGGTGACATGCTGTAGGGCAAGAGTGTACACACTTGCTATTACTGCAGGCTGCAACCCTCTCGCTATGACCTCATAAGGGCTGCAAACTTAAAAAAAATTCTATAATCATTTGACAACATTATGAAAAGGATAGATTGCGTCTCACTGTAGAGGGGAGAGGTTGAGTTATAAAGGGACTGCTAAACGTGAGCTTTTCGACAAAAGGCTTTCTTCTAAAGTATACGCACACAAACACACACACACACACACACACACACACACACACACACACACACACAGACACGACCACTGTCTCTGGCCATTGAAGCCAGACTGCGAGCAACTGCTCAAATGGGAGAAGCAGTCTGGGTAGTGTGTGTAAGGAGGAGGCAGTGGGGACATGGTAGAACAGTTTGGTGCAGTTGGGGGGCTAGACAGGGGAAGGGAAGGGAAGGGAAGGGAAGGGAAGGGAAGGGGAGGGGAGGGGAGGGGGGAGGGGGAAGTAGAGGAGGGGAAAAAAGACTGAGAGTGCATTGGTGGAATAGAAGGCTGTATAGTGTTAGAGTGGGAGCAGGAAAGGAGGTAGGTGGGTGAGGGACAGGGACTAACAAAGGTTTATCATCTCGTAAACTGAATAAACTGGAAGATGCGTATGTACAGCATCTTGATGAAATATCAGCTAGTATAATTCCACTTTGAATTCATTAAACATGTAACAGCCTTAATTTGGTTTGTCCTTAGTCATTTTGAACACTGTCTTAGTTCATTTGAAAATGTGGACCAACCACACCTCTAGTTTATTCACTAGCTTCCCAGTTAACTACAGCTGAGCATTTCATGTTTATCTCTTCTCAAGGCACATTCAATAAGCACCATTTCCGATCATAAATTTTATGCTGCATAGCTTAGTCCGGAAACTGCCTATGTTTTGCAGTGTCTATGGCAACCCTTTGAAAACAGCTTTTAATATCTGGATGAAAGAGGTGTTTGTGCAATGGAAATTATTAAATGTGGAAAGAGATAGGATAGACGTGGTACTCCTGGTGGAGTAGAAAGTTGAGAAAGGTAAAACTAGAAACGTTAAAACCAAGTAAGGATAGATGACAGACTCCAACGCAGTAACTATCCCCCTCACCACCACCACCACCACCACCACCACCACCACCACCACCACCTTCCCATCCTGGAGGATACTTCACCAGTGGACTGTAGTTACAAAGATCTTAGTCAGTTCTACAGAACAAACACCACTGGTTTCACCCCCTCCTCCCCTCCCAGGCTCCAAAAATTGGTTCTAAAACGCTACTTTTGAAAGTCTGTGGTGAGAGTAGCATCACAAATGGCAACCACAATCTGCTGAACAGACTTGACTTTGGTGGCATATCTCTTACTCAATTTTCACTCCATCTTAGTAAGACGAGGTAATGAACACTAAGTTGAGCAGACCTCCACTAAAAGAAAATTGTACAGACCCAGTCATAAAACTTTGTACTATCAGACAGTATAAATTCCTCTTGCAAAAGCTCCTAACAACCATTGTTAATGCCATCCATTAGAAAACATACTAATCATCAGATAGATAAGACCTGTACATTATGCTACTGCATACTTGCAAAATATTGTGCCATAATGATTACAGCACATACTTACTCATTGTGTCACTACTATTAACCAAGCTATTAAGCAAGAAGAGTTACTTTTTTGGGGTCAAAATACACTGGTATGCAAAACTTATGGACAAAAGTAACTTTATCCGTGATGTGTCACTGCCAAGTAAACTAGTGTGACGAAGCCTGAACCGTACATAGAAAGAACTGCTAGGGTGTAGTTCATAAGCTCAGTGAAAGAAACACAATGAGACAAATACAAATGACACTTTTACTCAAAGACAATAATTACCCTGAAGTTAACACAATTTATGATGGCTTCTGGACATCACAAAAGGCAGGACATGGTTCTTAACGGGCATGTGATCACCATGGATAGCACTGACAATGCTAAGTCTGACCACAAGGTTGGTAAGGAGTTCTTATAGTAGGTCACTCTGTTCATCTACCAGTGTGATTGACAAGCACTGGAATGTTGTTGGTGCTTGAGGACATGTTGCATTGTGTTTCCCCTGTGTACCCCATACATGATCAATGGGATTTAAGTCTGGGGAATATTCAGGCCAGTCTACTAATGGAATATCCTCTCATTCCAAGAGCTCCTCCACACAAGAAGTTTGTTACAATAGTGCATTGTCATCCATAAAAATAAAGTGCACCCCTGAAAAGATTCACATGAGAAAGGAGCACAGTGTCCTCATAAGTGTACTCCTCTGTTTTCCATTTATCATGGCCAGAGGATATTTTTTTTTGCATCTTGCCACTATATTGTGTTACTGTGGCTCTAAACTGCCCTATGTGGTGGTCACTTGGATGTTAATTTGTCATTCAACTACTGTATGGAGGTACATTTCACTCTTTCCTTTTCTTCACTGTGACAATGCTACCATGCCATATTCATATAGTTAAATTCGACAATAAATAATAATAATAATAATAATAATAATAATAATAATAATAGCCTAATACACACTTGTCTCACATGACATACTGAAAGTTTTGAATCATGACAGTCGGGCAGATGCAGTATTTCTTAATTTCCAAGAATCATTTGACTCAGTACTACACCCTTGATTGTTATAAAAGTTCAGTCATATGGAAAAATGAAGTGAAATTTGTGACGAAATTACAGACTTTTTGGTAGGGAGGACATAGCGTGTTATTGCGGATGGAGAGTCATTGACGGACTAGAAGTAACTTTGAGTGTGCCTCTGGGAAGTGTGTTGGAATCCTTGCTGTTCATGTTGTACGTTAATTACCTTGCAGACAATATGCTGATGATACAGTTATCGATAATGAAGTACTGTCTGAAGGAAGATGCATAAATATTCAGTCAGATGTTGATAAGATTTTAAAGTGGTGCATAGATTGACAACTTGCTGTAAATGTTCAGAAATACAAAATTGTGCACTTCTCAAAAAGGAAAAAAAGAGTGATATACTGTGACTATAATATCAGTGGGTCACAGTTGTAATCGGCCAACTCATAGAAATACCTGGGTGTAACACTTTGTAGAGATAGGAAATGTAATGTTCACACAGGCTCTGTTGTGGCTAAAGCAAGCACCAGACATCAGTTTATTGGGAGAATACTGGGAAAGTGGAATCAGTCGACAAAGGAGATTGCTTGCAAATCACTCGTGTGACCCATTGTAGAATTTTAGTCAAGTGTGTGGGAACTGTATCAAGTAGAACTAAGAGGGGATATTGAATGTATACAGAGAAGGGCACCATGAATTGTCATAGTTTTGTCTGGCTCATGGAGTGTGTCACAATGATGCTGAAAAAGTGAACTTGCAGACTCTTGAAGGTAGATATAAACCATCCCGAGACAGTATAATAATGAAGTTTCAAGAACTGGCATTAAATTATGACTCCAGAAATATACTGCAACCCCCCTACGTATTGGTCACATAGGGATTGTGAGGACAAGATTGTAATAATTACAGCACAAACAGAGGCATTCAGACAATCATTCTTCCCGCACTCCATACATGAAAGGAATGGGAAGAAACCCTAATAACTGATGTAATAGGACAGATCCTCTGCCATGCACTACATGGTTGTTTGCGGAATATGGATGTAGGTGTAGCTATAGAAGGAAATCTAAATAGGGAAAAATATAACTGACAGCCGGAGCCTTGTGTCTGTGTGCATAGTTGATACAGATTATGAACTCCCCTGAAGTTGATGACACTTAACTGTTACCACTCTGTGTCCGTGGCATTGAAAAATGTATCTCAAGACGCATTTCTAGATACATCAGTCAACATGCGTACTTCACTTTGCTTAATTAGTCACAAGGCTGTTGATGTTCTATCTGAAAATTTCCTTTTCCATATACTTTTAATTTTCCCAAAATACTTAAAATCACTATTGATCTAATTTAAAGTTCAAAAATATTTTTTTAGGGATCTCTCACTCCGTCTTTTTCATAAGTAATCACTGCAATAAATGTTAATATTAAATTGTTCACACGTACAGAAATGTCAGCACATAATCGTACAAAAACACCATATATGTCATATACATTAACAGTAAAAGTTTATAGACATCTGAAGTCTACACAGTCATTCAAAATTGTTGACAAAAATCTGTCAAGTATGTGTTTCACTAGTTTAATTGTAATTGGGCATTAAAATCAATGAATCTGTCCTAAATAGTCTGATAAGCCTCCCACATCTGGTGGAGGAGGTGTATTGATAGTTAATACAACATATTGTCGATAGTTTAGTTTGAATAAATAACAACTACATCTTCCAAATTTGACAAAATGGAATGGAAAACTTCTACCTTGCTTAAATCTGTATCTGATTTTGAACTGTTCAGACTGACACTCTTTGTCTTAGGTTTGTTTTGATCCAATATTTAACTCAACAAAACTTGTAACTAATATATTTACCACTAAATTAGATCATACAAGTAACCCAAAATGTAACTCATTTGTTCTTTTTATGACAGTAGATTCTGATCCAGCTATTCGATTATTTATTTTGAAGTTTTCTTTTCATGAGTCTGTGATGTGTTCTTCAAGTCTCTGGACCTGCTTATGTATTTTGTCTTTTAAATCAATACTAGCAATTTCTAGTCTGTTTTTAAAGTCAGCAATTGTTTGTTCCTTTGAATCAGCCAGAGCGTTTTCAAATCTAGTACCTTGATTGTCTATGTTCCTTTTAATAGTATCCAACTCATCACCTTGAGATTTGATACTTGCATTGGTAGTATCTAGGAAGTTGGCATTGTTTTTATTAGTTGTTCCCTCCTAATGTTTAATTCAGATATGGTACTAAACATTTCCTCTGTTCTTCTTGTCCACACTGGTAATAACAAGTTAATAAATAATGTATCCCATTAAATTTTGTCACACCGACAGAGTTAATTCCATTAAATCAATCTTTCAAACAGAAACACACTTTAACTACCCCAAAATACAACCAAACAAAATTTCTAAAAATCGATTTAGTTTTGATACAGCTCATTGAAGAGCAGTTCTCTGCATTGTGATGTTATTGGAACCACATCACTGCAACTCTTTGAAGCTGCATTGCCATTGACAGGTGAGCAGTTGCCATTGTTACTACCAGCTGGTGTGGTGTAGTTTTGGCATAGATGAAATGGTTGTTGTCCTTTGTAGCCTCAGCCACCAGTTTTCAAAATCATAGACCTTAATAAGTTCTTCTGATAATTAATTATTATTGATTGATTTAATGATTATTCATTGATAGATTAATTATTATTAAGTCTGTGAATCCTTGTGAGAGGTAATTACTGAACTGCTTTGTTGCAATTTTTCCACTGTTGACCACGTTACTAAAGACAACAGCAATATACGTCAAAACTTCTTCCCTCACTAAAGACAGCAGCAATATTCATCAAAAATTCTTCCCTCAAAAATTGTTAATTTCTTGTTCTTCTTCTTTTGTTTTTAATGTGTTTTTGTTGTCTAAATTTCTTTGGTTCTCAGTATAGAATAAAGCATTATCTGGTTTGATTTTTGTGTGAGAATGCTTTCTTCAGATTAAGAGTGTTGGTACCCTTAAATTTTGAACTGCTACATATTGAAATAATGTTCAAACAAACTGTATAATTTGAATTAATGTGGACTTCTTCAGTGCAGCAGCTCCATGCTGAAAACTGTAGACTATCTAAAACTTTTGAACTGTGATTGTAATAGCTAATTTAAATAAACCTCCAAAACAATTATGTGACCCTAGTAAGAACAATATTTTAAGCAGCTTACATTCAGTTTTTTTTTTTGCTAACAAAAATTCATCTTTAGTTCTGTATGACAAGAGTAAAAAATACTATTTTTTTAATTCTTGGTATGTACCTAATGTTTATCAGTGTCAGTTTCTTCCCTGTTCCAGTGATCCTTGCTCCAATCTCCACAGTTTATTTGTTAATCAGTTCATTAGTTCTTACAGTATGTCTTTTCAAAAGTCTTTTGTACCATGACCTGTTGACCCCTTATCCAAATAGCAACTTTCATTATTGCATCTCCTCCCTCACCACCACCAACTATCACATACCCACCTTTTATACGCTTCTTACAGTCCACACACTAACCCACTCTATATACCCAGTGGCATGCAGTTACTTTGAGCCCTACAGAAAGAATGTTTTCTCTAGCTGATGAACATCTCCTATCCATGAACCATAACCTGACTTCCCACTTAATCACGTACACCAACAACTGCCCCATCACCTCTCCACAATTACTTCCTCATTACCATGTCACTCCCTGCTTAACACCTTTGACACCAGCTTATTATAATACCCCAACATGTTCCAAGTCCATCACCAAATCACTACCTTACCAACAGCTGCTTCTTTGAGAGGAGGGAATACAAAGAAATCCATGACACCATCATGGTCACTTGCATGGCACCTCATAAACAACCAGGTACAGACCAGGTAGAGGAATCCTTTGAAAACACCCAAGATCTTAAACCCTTGTAGAGAAATCTTTCCTAACCACCCAGGATCATAAGCACTTGTGTGGTCCAGGTTGTTTGATAGCGTCTTCGTGATTTGACTTGGGCCTAAGGATGCGTGGGGTAGCCACGCGGGCTGAGGCATCTTGTCAGGATCCGTGCAGCTCCCCCTGTCGGAGGTTTGAGTCCTCCCTCGGGCATGGGTGTGTGTGTGTCATCCATGGTGAAAGTTAGGCTAAGTAGTGGGTAAGCTTAGGGACCAATGACCTCAGCAGTTTGGTCCCATAAGACCTTACCACAAATTTCCAAATTTCGGGCCTAAGGTGCACTGAACTTATTCTACACCTTTTATTCTATTATTTTCACCTTATCCTCTTCAGTATAACTTGCCAATTTTCTGGGTGTTGATGTCCGTCTCTCTGCCAGATCCATAAAAATCACCCTTCATATCAAACCCACCAATGTCCAACAGTTCCTCTACATCAATAGCTTACATCCTCTTTGCACCATAACATCTCCCTTGTATAGTGGGTGCACAGTAATGGAAAAAATATATTACGTGTTTTAAAGGTTGTACCAGGCCTTCCACAAATGGGAATTTCACCCCTCCATCCCTAGTTCCACTTTCTTCAAACATGATCCACAGACAGATTTTCCATATTCCATGCCAATTCTCTCATACTTCTAACACTCCAACTATTCCTACTAACCAGCCATAGCTGATTATTCAATGTAACACAGATTAGAAGAGCTGTGCCTTATTCTCCACCAGGATGTTGATTGCAATAAAGAGAGGTTCTGCTGCCCACCAAATCTATCTACAGATTATATTATTTTGGTCTTATGACGTTCTTACATCCAACATGGATTGTATCCATGTGAAAGATCCAGATACAAGGCTTACCCTTCCTAATAATTCTGTACCAGTCCTGCGACAGGTATACAGAACATAGAGAACCCCTGGAATGTAGACATACCATATAACCACTTCCACTACGCCAGCATAGCCTTTCACAGGGACATGGTTACCAACCGGACGTCCACCGAAGTTAATGAGTCATAGCTGGTCTGTGTTCATGGGGAAGGACAAACATCTGGTGTCAGAGCATGTCACTGAACACAAGTGCATGGTTGATGTAAAAGGCTGCTTCACAACCTACAATATCTGACATTGCTTATGTAACCTTGTTCCCTGGGTTGGCACTACCCAAACGGGTGATGATGTGCTGTATGATATTTGACTATGCACAGAAAGATTTTTGTGTGTGTTATTGTGCTGTATCTGTTTGAAGTAACAAACACTGATAAGCAGTCAGTCCCTGTCATGCCCCAGTATCAGAGGTTGCATTGTAAGGACAGTTTGCTGTAGCAATAGAGGAGGCAGCACGCCTGCTTTTTGTAGTGGTAGATCCAGGTGTAGATCAGGAACATATGTGTTTGTAAATATTATATTAAATATTTCAATTGCTTTGAAAAAAATAAGTGCTAGTGTTATGTTAGCACCAACTGTCCCTGTTTAACAGAAGACAAGGATGAGTTTTGAGGTAATTATATTTGTTGTTTATTGTAAATCTTTCTATTTCTGATTGTGCATGAATGTTTTTGGATTATGTGTCAGATATTACTTGTTTGTATTTATGTATTCTCCTCATTTTTTTCTAAATTCTGTTTAGGGTCAAATGGCACGTATTGCTGCTATCTACTTACCATGGCTGAGTATAGTGCTGGAGAATCTCAACCGTTTAAATGCATCATCAGATGGAAGCAAACATCTTGATCCTTGTAACAAACATAGTGCAGGCAGTCGATTATCAAGTAGTAGTTCCTTCTTGAATTTTAAAGATACAGCATCAATTGATACTCCAAAGTCGTCACATCGGTTCACTATGCTTGTAGATGGAAATCCATCATTCAGGGCATCAATGCACGTCAGAGATTCTTCATATTTAGCAGCTATTGCTGGTCAAGGTAAGTCCAAACACCTATATTGTGTGCACTTGAGTAACCCAATAATTTTTAATGCAGATTAATCATTTTTTGATGTATGATTGTAAATACCGGGTGAGGCAGCTAAGAAAGGCAACTGAAAGTTTTTACAGAGCGAGTAAATATATTGAGGTGTGGTTTTCGCTAAGTTATAGTGGACAGTGTTGTGAATTTTTTGACCTATGCAAGTAATTTTTAATGTTTATAGCTGACAAATTGTAACATTGGTATTTTTATGGAACTTCATTGGTAGAATAGTAGCAAAATAGAATCAGTCTGCAAAGGAGATTGCTTACAAAACACTTGTGTGACCCATTGTAGAATATAGCTCATTGGTGTGAGACCTGTTCCAAATAGGGCTAACAGGTTATACTGAATATATACAAATAAGGGCATTCACTTGACCCGTGGTGGAGCATCACAGATATGATGAAAAGCCTGAACTGGCAAACACTTGAAGATAGACATAAACTATCCCAAGAAACCATACTGACAAAATCTAAAGAACAAACTTTAAGTAATTAATCTAGGAATATACACAACTGTATTGCTCCCATATGGATTGTGAAGACAAGGTTGGACTTATTACAGCAAGCAAAGAGAGACTTAAGCAATCATTCTTCATGCAGTCCACTCTGTGAGTAAATGGAATGGAAAAAGCCTTGATAACTTATACAATGGGAGGTATCCTGTGCCATGCACTTCTCAGTGATTTGCAAAATATGGATAGAGATGTAGATACAATAGACATTTGCCTCATAAAACTATTCAGACTTTCGCAATATATTTGACAGTTGAAAAGATGAATGAACAGTATGTGATCATAAGTATCCGGACACCTGGCTGAAAATGACTTACAAGTTCGTGGCGCCCTCCGTCAGTAATGCTGGAATTCTATATGGTGTTGGCCCACCCTTAGCCTTGTGACAGCTTCCACTCTCGCAGGCATACGTTCAGTCAGGCACTGGAAGGTTTATTGGGGAATGGCAGTCCATTCTTCGTGGAGTGCTGCACTGAGGAGAGGTATCGATGTCAGTCGGTGAGGCTTGGCACGAAGTTGGTGTTCAAAACATCCCAAAGGTGTTCTATAGGATTCAAGTCGGGACTCTGTGCAGGCCAGTCCATTACAGGGACGTTATTGTCATGTAACCACTCTGCCACAGGCCATGCATTATGAACATGTGTTCGTTGAAAGATGCAATCACCATCCCCAAGTTGCTCTTCAACAGTGGGAAGCAAGAAGGTTCTTAAAAAATCAATGTAGACTGTCCTGTGATAGTGCCATGCAAAACAATAAGGGTTGTAAGCCCCCTCCATGAAAAACATGACCATACCATAACACCACCGTCTCCGAATTTTACTTTGGCACTACACACGTGGCAGATGACATTCACCAGGCATTTACCATACCCATACCCAGCTATCAGATTGTCACATTGTGTACTGTGATTCGTAACTCCACACAATGTTTTTCCATGTTCAGTCATCCAATGTTTACGCTCCTTACACCAAGCGAGGCGTTATTTGGTGTTTACCAGCGTGATATGCGGCTTATGAGCAGCTGCTTGACCGTGAAATCCAAGTTTTCTCACCTCTCGCCTAACTGTCGTAGTACTTACAGTGGATCCTGATGCAGATTGGAATTCCTGTGTGATGGTCCGGATAGAAGTCTGCCTATTACACATTATGACCCTCTTCAACTGTCTGTGGTCTCTGTCAGTCAACAGACTGGTTCAGCCTGTACACTTTTGTGCTGCATGTATCCCTTCACGCTTCCACTTCAGTATCACATCAGGGACAGTGGGCCTAGGGATGTTTAAGAGTGTGGAAATCTTGTGTACAGACATATGACACAAGAGACACCCAATCACCTGACCACGTTCGAAGTCCATGAGTTCCACAGAACACCCAATTCTGCTCTCTCACAATGACTAATGACTACTGAGGTTGTTGATATGGAGTACCTGGAAGTAGGTGGCAACACAATGCACCCAATATGAAAAACGTATGTTTTTGGGGGTGTCCGGATATTTTTGATAACATAGTACATATTTTGTTTATATGAATTTTCCCGAACTGTTATAGGTACGGTGCAGTTATCTGCTGAAAGGTACCTTGATTATGCCAAGCTCTCACGATCTGTCTAAGTAGACATTATATAAAAAATTCTAGAAACTTGAACTGGGAAGAATAAAATAGGCTAATGAAAAAGAACGGCAACAAAATTTTTAACTGTGATAAGACACAGTCCACCTCAGCATAAGGAAGCTTGAGAGTGTGAGTGAAATCAGCTAAATAGTTTATGGTGTATAGTATACTCCATTGCATTTGATCCTTTCCCCATTTCACTCCCTTCCAGCTTCGTGGCAGTGACTTTCAAAATCAGCTACAGTGTTCAGAATGATGTCTACAAAAACTGCAAAGTGATGTAGCATTTGTATGCAAGATTCTGCTAATACTGTTAAGGGAAGATGGGAAAAGACCTTGCCTGTCATTGTATTGTGTCTGAGTTTCAAGAACTGCATCATTGGTATGTTTTATTGATGGTATTCTAAATAGTCACAAGTATCTGCAAGTCTTAATACAAATGTTCCACAGTTATTGAGACACATCCCTCTGGTGGACATGTGATACCAACATGACAGAGGTTCCATCCATTCTGCACAGATAGTTACAGACCTTCTTAAAAGAACATTTAGACAACATTGGATCAGTAGTTTGGAAAACACAAAGTGGCCTCCCCATTCACCAGACTAACATCTATGGACTTGTGAAACGCTATATAACCCCCTTGTGCTGATATAGATTCATATGAAGTTCAATGTGCAATAGTGCCTATTTTGTGAGAGGGATCAATTTGCAACTTGTATCAATGCTTAACATCAATATATTCTGAGCATTTAACATGACAGTCACAATAATAAATATGTGAAGTATATCTCAATTACGTATTTTCTTACATTTGATAGAGTATAACTGACGTTTGTGGAACCTTATTTTGTGACAGGTTTGTTTTAATCTAGTTATTCCCTCACTCAAATGCAGATCACTTAGCATCTCTTCTGGATGTCTCATTTACTGAATAGGAATAAAAATCTAGAATCAGTCATTGGGAGTGAATTGTGGCCCCTTGGTCAAGGGCCTGTAAACTACTGAGATAGGTAACCTGAATAGTTGTAAAAAGCTACCTGTAGTCTGTAGCTGACATTCAAGTATTCCTTAGCGGGAGAAAGACTTCTTAATTAATAGTGCAATGTAGTGAGGAAATTGTTACTGGAGTATTGTAATCACTGTTCCAAGGAAAAGCTCGTATATACATAGTTCCATTTGTTAACATGCACCAAACAGTAAAACCTCACACAAATAATACTTTTTCCTCAGCACCTTGCACATTTCACATTTGAAATCCTGTCAGAGTTCTATTAATTGCAGTCTCTGTTTATATCAAACCTAAGCCACTTTTTTCAGTGATAGTTCTGCTTAGCTAAGAAGTGGAAAATCTACTTCTCCACTGGCCTTTCAAATCTTGGATATGGATGGCACACAAAAACTCACAAAATTGAAATGAATGAGGCTGTAACATTTAGTGTTGTGGATTTTCCTAATACTTTTATGAAAGTTTAAATTCATGAAATACAAATTTATTACAATCATGTCTCACTTATGAATATTGAAAGTTTTTCCCATATGCAGCTATCTGAGGCTCACACTCGTGGCTGTAACTTGCAGGATCCATCAATAAGTGAGCATGTCAAGCAACTCTTGCAGACTGCTCCAGACTGATCTAATGCGGTGCCTTTATCCTCTTTGTGTGGATGGCAAATGGAACACCCACCTGTGTGCACAAAAGACCCCCCTTGCAACACTAAATCCTAAATATTTATCCTAGTTGGAATTCTATTTCCATTCAATTTTTTTCTGTAACAGATTATTGTTTATGGAATATCTTGTTTGAATTTGTCTTCATTATTCAAATAATTACTGCTTGTACAGTTTTTCAAATGGAACTCTGAGTCATCCTTGTCTTCAAAACTGATCTCTTTCTCATTTATGTACCAGTTAATATTGCATTGATTTGCCTAGAAATTGGTACATCTTTATTAATTTGCATCAACAATATGGTGCTAAAATACCAATGTTCTAACTTATAGCTAAGGGGTTGGTAATCTACATTTTTGTGTTCATTTTAGCCCAGAATTAACATTTACCAGAAAACTCAAAAAATACTAAATGTAGTACAGTAGAAACATCATTGTAACACTTTCATGCTATAATACATTTACCATCCCAATTTAAATCTTGGCCTTTAAAATACTCTGCTTCCAAAATTTTTGGAAGTTTGATTTACATGGAAACTATTATTCTGATTAAGGTCAGACTCAGATTAGGTACTTTTACATTACTCTCAACAAGTCTAGTTACAATTTGCTTGACTTACTGAAGACACTGCCTCAACACAGTTTTTTGTTCTGGATATATTTTAGATGGCATTTCTTACACGCCTCCTCCTGTGTACTCGTAATAGCACCGTATACAATGCATTTATATGTCACGTCTAGGATAACAACTATATACGTAATTTGATTCCAAAGAAAAGTCTGCGATTGTAAATGTAATTAATATTGGAGTTGAGTAAGACTTTCTCCACATACACACTACAATATCCATGTGTGTAACAGAACTATAGTTACTGTTGAATTTCACTGATACTAATGTCTGTAAGGGCAGCAACAGTCATGTATCAGGTTGTAAAGAAATGAGTAGTTATATCAGCAGAATTGTTTTTATCATTGTGAATTGATCAGGTAAATTAAATACAAGATGCTTTCAAAAAGTCCTGTAATACACATTGTTAAATCTTCAGACTAAAGAGTGCATTTCATGAAACAGCCAGCCCCACAGCATTATACGACTCTCACTACGTTTTAAGTACAACAAATTAAAATATGATTTCTGGAATCACATAACAGTTGTGAACAATGAAGAGATAAGTAGAAGTCTTTGTTCATGTACAAAAGTTGAAATTTCCTGGCAGATTGAAACTGTGTATCGGACTGAGACTGCAGCTTGGGACCATTTCCTTTTGCGGGCAAGTGCTCTACCATCTGAGATCGGGACCAAGTTTGAGTCTCTGTCCGGCACACAGTTTTAATCTGTCAGGAAGTTTCAAATCAGTGCACACTCCGCTGCAGAGTGAAAATTTCATTCTGTGCAAAAGTTATTTGCGTTTTTCTACACTCAATACTGTTTAAGCCCAAGATATTACAAAATAATAGAAAAATTAATCAAAGTATAAAATCTTTTTGTATATTTGCTTTTGTGCTCTGCAAAAAGCACTATAGTTGTGTCATCATTTGCTCCCATTTTATATCCTGTTCTTGGAAGTGCACAGGAGGAATGACTGTTGCTCTCTCTTCTGTAAAAGTGTGAACTTCTCTAATTTTTCCATGATGCGTTTTACATGAAATTTACGTTGGAGATATTGTAGTAATATGTTTCTTAACTCATTTTAGAACATGTACATCTTCATATTGTACAATACTTTATTGCAGTGTCTCCCACTACATGGTCAGCATTTCTGTGATGCACTCACACATATGAAACCAACCCATGGCAACAGGTGCAGATCTTATATGAACTTTTGTATTTCTTCCATTTTTCCAGTTTGGTAACAGTGCTAAATCATGGAATAAAACTCAGCAAGGCATCTCCCCTGCATACGGCCCACACTTACTTCTGATAAATCTGAGTCTGGCATCTGCCTTCTCCTTGTCTTGTATTTTTGGTAATTCTGTTTTGGTCACATTGAACAGAAATTGATAAATAAGAAGTTTGAATTATTAACAGAAATGACAAATTCAGTTTTGCAAATAGCATATTTTTGACTTTTTGTTAAAGTGTGCAAAAGATTATTTAGTCACAGGTTTTCATAGTCATTGAATTAACAGGTACTGCACAAACATACGTAAACTGGCTGACATACAAATGAAACTGACTTCATCATCTTAGTAGTCATGTGAAACATGTTTTTGAAGAAAATGTAACTGAGTTGTAGAGTTAGTAATGTCTTCCCATATGTGAATCATTGGAATGTTGCTTTTATTATGTGAAACAAATCCATCTAGTGTAGTCTTGTGTTGGTTTAAGGAATATAACAATCATTCTAGGCATTGGAGTATGTAAACAAACACACAGATACTATATTACAAATGCTAGTGACTGCTAAATTTGTGTATTGACAATTATGAGCAGTAAAACAGACCCATGTATTGATGATTGTTGAGAATTCAACCACCGTTTACATGCAGCATGTGGATAGTCTGTCTCCCTGGAGCGATGATGTCGCCATGACTTTTTTTTTCCAGCAACTGTCGTAGTGTGACTACTTCTCTGAAACTTCTTACCTGTTTAGTGACTGTAGCAAGTAATTTACTTTTCGGTACCACATTTATTATGTTAAGGATCTGCACTCTTGATTTCTCTCAAGAATACATTGAAAAATGTTTATCGACTTTGCTGTAGAAAACCTGTTCTATGAATAAAGAAAAAAAGTGGATGTCCTGATTGCATAAATGCATATATTTCATGTAAAATGTGACACACTTGGTTGTCGTCTTATATTTATTCAGAACTCATCCAGTAATCTTACATCATGACTGAGGGAAGGCTGTTTACTTGAGAAAATAAAACCTTGTCCATTATTTCAGAGCTGCTCCTTCTGATATACGAGGGTTATCCGGAAACTTAAGGTTACAAGGCACGTAGCTTCAGCATGGAATGTCCATGGGGGAAGTTGGTACCACTGCTGTGTAGCTGGAAGCCAGCTGAAGGAATGAGATATCCCAACAATCAGTTGCTCGTTGATTAGTGCTGTGGTGACTGTTAGAAATGAGTGTTCTCATTCCGTCTCCTGCCAAGTGTGAAGTGTGCACTTGAATTCACTACGTAAATTCTAAGGGCATGAACGACGCTGCAATTCGTTGCAAAATTATTTCAGTTTATGGAGAGTACATAATATCGAGGTAGCATGTGATGAAATGGGTATGGAATTTCAATATTAGAAGGACGGAAATTCACATTTAAGACAAAAGCGGAAGGCTGTCTGTTGTGACTAATGATGTGGTGCAGAAAATTGTAGAACACCTTCTCTCTGATAGCTGTTTGACAATTGACGATGTGTTTGCAGTTTGTCCAAACATTTCACAAACTGTTCATGAAATTGTAACTGGTCAACTAAATTATCGCAAGATGTGTGCACGATATGTGCCCCAGGTATTTACCGAAGCACACGAAATGAACAGAGTCAGTGAATTTCTTGACCGTTTTGAGACTAAAGGCAAGAATTTTCTCAACTCTATAGTGACAGGAGGTGAAACTTTGCCGTATCACTATATTCCAAGCAAACTTCAATCAATGCAGTGGCGCTATACTCATACTCCTTCAGTCAAAAAATTCAGAACTCGGCAAACAGCAAGGAAAATCATGGTGGCAGTGTTTTGGGCTGGAAATGGGCTCTATTCATTGATTTTTTGCAAAGAAGTGAAACAATAAGTACTGCAAGACATTGTGAGACCACAAAGAAACTTTGCAGAGCCATATAAAACAGGCATCGTGGGATGCAACAATGGGAGTCTGTCTCCTTCGCGACAACGCACATCTACACACTGCTTATGCGACGACAGCGTTGAGGACTTCATTTGATTGGGATGTTTTAAGCTGTCCCTCTCCCAGTCCCGATCTCATACCTAGTGGCTATCATTTGTTCACTAAATTGAAGCAACGCTTCGAGCAAAACACTTTTCCGATGATAATGAGGTGAAACTTGAAGTGAAGAACTGGCTGAAAAAGGCGGCAGGATATGTCTATGACACAGGAGTCAAAAAACTCATCCCATGGATAACAAAATGTGTTGAGGTAAATGGTGATTATGTGTAAAAATAATGCAAGACCTATACTACAATGCGTGCAAATTTTATTAAAATAAATTCATTTTTTGTACTTCAAAAAATTCTTGTATCCTTACTTTCCTAATTAGCGTCATACTTCTTATGATAGATAGAACTTGAGATCAAAAGGCAGTGTATGTTGAAAAAGGTGTCAAAAGCTATACTGTGCTGGGTCACTGGAAGAAATATTTGTATCTTTAATCTGTAGGTAGTGGTCATCAGCTGGTGTTGTTGACTTTGGTGACCAGTCTGAGGCAGTTCTTCAATGTTTTGTGTCCTGTGGTGATAACTGAATCTTCAAATTGTGATGTAGTGTATGCCACTTTGGTGGACAACTTCTTGCTTTAAAGAGACAGTGCATGTACAGAATAATCTTGAAATGATGCTTCAAGGTGAGTTGACACACTGAATAGCGTTGTCTGGTTCAGCTTTCTTTGGGCTGATCAACTTTTGGATAAAGTATTCACTCAGAGACTAGAGGTTACACTGGATTGAAAGTCTTTCTTTGGGAACAGCGGTGCTTAATTATCTAGGATAAAAAAGCAGAAACACAATAGCAAAATCATTCCTGTTCGTGAGTGTGTGACACAAACGTAGCTAATTGCTGCTGTAACCAGGGGTGACATTAAGCAAGAACAGAACAAAAAGCATAGAACATACAAAATTCACACATCAAAGAATAAAACACACATATCGAAACCATAAGAATATATAAAAACGCAGTATCTCTGGTGGCTGCTGCAGAAGCTGCTTGATAGCCGCGATACACTTGTCACCATGCATATGCGACACTACACCAAAGAATACAAATAACGTCTGTGGGTAGTGTGAATCTTTACTGATGCCCTTGACAGCGACACACAACAAGCATAGCAGACACTTCACGATATACAATCTAGCGTTGCCCATTTACATTTTGAGACACAATGTGCTCTGCTGAAAAGTGCAAATGCCGGCTCACTTTTACGTGGTGTATATTATTTCTTTTCATCAAAAGCAAGAGTTTTCTGATCAAAAAACATAAACTATGAAAGTAAAGAGGGTGGTGCAAAAATTTCTTTGAATAGTTTATATGTTGCCAATGCATTGGCATTTTCCAGCTTTCTTAGCATAGGCATGATTAACATAGCCTCTCTTAATTTCGGTAAAGTTGTAGTGGACAACTTGTTCAGTTTTGGTTGACTTGAATATTACGAAAGTCATCATTGTGCTGGAACCTGGTAGTCATTGTTTTTACTTCAATAATTGCTTCAGCAAATAATGACTGGAGCTGCTTCTATGTGCTCGTTGCAATTTTTGAAAGAAAAATATTGTGTAAATTTTACCAAGAGCTAAGAATGTTTAATGTAAAACCAAATCTTCTTATAGCAAGGCAACATGAAGGCAGAAGGTTATAGTTACACTGGACCACATAAAAGCACTGGCTTCAGTAATTTTAAATTATTTTGTTCTCATCTAACCAGAAACATGTCTTTGGATTGAGGGAATTCATCTTAAATTCTGTTGTATAATAAGATTGCTCGAATGTTTTTCCAGTTCTGCCTTTTAGATAGCAAGTTGTAATTTAATAATTTTATGACCATCATCATCCTTCTGTATGATCACGAGAACATCAGGAAGCTTTCTTCAGATGACGCCAGACTCAGGTTGTACAATGGTCAACACATTGTTTTCTTTGTCTGGGAGAAGATGGGCTCAAATTACTGTCCAGCCATCCTGATTGAGATCTTCTTTGGTTTTCCTCAGTCATTTAAGCCAAGTGCCATGCTCATTTGTTCAGTAGAGCTACAGCCATTGTCAACTGTGTAAGTGCTCCATCTCTAATAATAATCTCTGTGTCTATGAGATTGTGAACGCTATCTTTCCTTCTTTCCCTCACTTAATGATGTTTTGAAGCTAGAAACACACTTTTTTTTGCTCTAGCTTCACTTGAAGGCAAAGATTAAGCCATAAAAATCATTACTGCTTTCGCAGATATCTTCATTGAACAATTTGTAACTTGGGACTCTGGTGTTCCAAATATTCAGATTGTGCAGACAGAGAACCAGTTTGCTTTTGGCACATAAATCATAGTTTGACTTATTCAGTGTCCACATTGCCTGCTTCTTTCTCTTGCTCATTTACAATATGATATTTAGCTCTGTTTTGTTCCCAACTCCTTACCTAATTTCCGACAGTCGCTGTTTGTAGGCCTATTAATTAGTCATGAGTTTGTCCATGTTGTGAAGTTTCCTTGGCAGTTATTAAATGTAGTAAATGACTTTCACCTCTGTCAAAATGACCTTTATTAATACAACTGCCAGTTGGAGATAGTTAATGCTCTATCTTCAGACTGTGGAGAATTACAGTCATAGGCAAAGGATAATGTATCAGCTTCTAATTTTACTTGGACCATGACATCATCAGGAGTCAATAAATCAAATATTATTAAAAAAGATGTTGTGGCAGGTGTGGAATTTTATTTGCTGTGTATTAATTCCTGTGTTTGTATCATATGCAGGTGCACTCGAGTTACTTGGCTGAGTTACTACTTTGCCAAAGTCAGATACATCTAGTTAGATATGAAGATTCTAGTGCATCTGTTTGATCCATTCTTGATGAACAGCAGCTAACATCTTTTTTTTCTTTATTACTTAGCTTAAAGAGTAAATTGTGGATGTCTTTCCTCTTTGGTTCAGTAAATCTCATACGTTGCCTCTTTCATTCAGTAATTAGTTAACCGCTTCATCTGTCTGCTACACCAAAGATCAGTATTTTTGTCGAACATTACTTTTCACGCATCTACTGCTTTAATTCATTTTCCTCTTGTTGAACACACTAGGGAAAAGGCTATGAATAAATTTGGTTGCCAATGCTCTTACCAACACAATAGTAATTTATTCCATCATTCATAGTGATTCCATTGAGAAGGAAAACCTTCAAAGGTTTGGGATGTGTCAGCAAAGTAGTAATTTATTTCTTCATTTGTAGTGGTCATAGGTCTCATTGAGAAGGAAGACCTGCGAGGATTTGGGATGAGTCAAAATGAAATGAGCATATGGCATTGATGTAAATTATCAAAAGACAAGAAAACTGCAGAAACATAGTTCATATACTGTATTCATATTAACTTATCATTGCTTAATGGTATTTATACTTATGTCCGCCCCTTGTGGTCTCGGGGTAGCGTTCTCGCTTCCCGTGCACGGGGTCCCGGGTTCGATTCCCGGTGGGGTCAGGGATTTTTCCTGCCTCGAGATGACTGGGTGTTGTTGTGTCGTCTTCATCATCATCATTCATCCCCATTACGGTCGGAGGAAGGCAACGGCAAACCACCTCCATTAGGACCTTGCGTAGTAAGGTGGTGCGGGTCTCCCGCAGCGTTCCCCTACGCTCTGTAAAGAAGCATGGGACTTCATTTCCATTTTTTTCCATTTATACTTATTCCAATGAAATTTAAGCAAGTAAATTGAAAAGACAGTAGCCACTTTAATAAAAGCTACCCATAAATTATGCTAAAAAGCTGCTGTGTATCTGTTATTGCTAGCTTAATATTTGCATGATTACAATTATATTTTAAAAGAAAATAGTTACCTTCATGTGTAAATATGTAGTCTTTTTTGCACTGTGCAGCTTCACAGTGAACACTACCGTGTGCTATGTTGGTAATAAAACTTATCAATCCCTCAGTGTGTGGATTCACATAATCTGTAGAGATATTAGCTAATGAGAAATGGTTTTAGATTTCTACAGAATCAATAGAGTTCATAATTTCTTGTTTTCTGTTAGTTGGGATATTGCTGAATATCTTTGCACAGCAGTACGTAACTCTGCTCTGAATCTTGGACAAGGAGGCAAAGTATGCATGAACATTATTCTTGGTTTGTGATTGTGTAGATTACAGTTGTGCTGAAACTGATAATTATTGTTAGCAACAAAAACCATTAAGACATAAAAGTATTGGGGAGTGAATGTGAGAATTCCATCTCATCATGATTGGTTGGCTTACTCATTACTGAATGTTGTGACCTCATTCCATGATCCTTAAAAATGTATTCCTACTCTTGAACAAAATTTAAAAATTTAGTGCTTAGTTCTAATTATAGATTGTATTTTCCTCAGCAACTAATTGAGGAGCTTTGGCTAATTAGAAATGTTTTAGAGCAGGAAATTTTACTTTTATAATGGTTACTTTTGTTGAAGAACTCAAGGGTAATTTTAATTGTTGTTGATGGTTGCTTTTTCAAAATATCCTGGATTCATATTTTGAGTAATGTAGAATTCTTTAGCAATCTTGTAGTTTAATTTTTTGGTGAAAAAAAAGTCCAACACTAAAACACTGATAAATATTCTTCATTTATTCAATCCAGCACTGGTACTAACATGAACTAAGTGACAAATCACCATCAACTCAGTTGTAACATACTGCTTTGGCAAGACACTGGCCCTTATACACAAAAGTAACAATTGGTGGTGATAAATACGTTATTACTACTAATACTTTTGTAAACTAATAATAAATATTACATATTTACTAAAGCTAAAGGGTAACAGTAAGTTTTACAGTAATGGCGGAAATGTTTGACACAGTTTTTTTTTAATATAATGTCTTCTTTATTGCAAATTTTGTAAAATTTGAATTGAAGACAATCACTTCTAAAAAAGAGGCAAATTTCTAGTAAATCGTTTTGATTGCTAACCTTTACATATGGTCCAGTTCTGTAGTTGAATTTTTACCCTAAATATAGCATATTATGCTACACCTTACTATATAAGAGCTTGATATTCCATGCTGACTTTCAGAAGCTTTTTAAATGTTACTTCCATACAAAAAATAACTTGTGTATAACTGAGTTATTATTCTTTTAAATTTGACAATTCTGTTTTAACTAAATATGAGCTTTTAAATAAATAATTTCAAAGCATTGATATTTGTAATTTCTTTTAATGACATGGTGTGTTTAGCATAAATACATATATGATATTCAGTTGTTCCAAATAATATTAAACAATAAATAGTAAATGTGAAATGTAGTCATATAGTAACACAATACTCGATACAGTACACTAAAAACTGAGCATCACAAACTCCTATATGAAATCCAAGCTGTTAAATTACAATGGTTTATCTACTTTACACAAGATTCTTATTATTCACTTCTGCTCCTGAATAAACACTTTATTTATATTAGGTGCATTGCCCTGGAAGACAGTTCCATAAGATAGCAGAGAGTGAAAATCAGAGCAAGAAGCAAATATTATGTTATCAAGTCGACACAGTGGGAGATGGTTTTATGGGGAAAGTATACTGAATTGAGCTTCTTGAGTATGTGTGTTGACTCTATTTAATTGCTGCCCAGATGTACCCCAGGGAATATTATGCACTGCATTTCATTTAGTGTATAACAAATCTTGTGCTAAGAGATCATTGTTCGAAATCAAATAATATAAGTTTTGTGAGATGGAGACTTGAACTGTTAGTTTTGAACTGCTTGTAGACCAGTTCAACTGTCATGTGAACTGTGTCTACCAAGGTTAAATTTGAACCCTTGATTGGTATGCTTGTGTCATCGGCAAATGTTACAATTTTGAACTGTACTTTGAAGTCATTGGAAGATGATTTATGTAAGTTAAGAATGAGAGTAGGGCAGCACTGATCGTTGTGGACCCCACATGTTAAATGTTCCCTCATTCTGAAGTTTCGTTTCATGTGTGTGTGATAGTCTGCAATGAGACCCTCTACTTTTTGCTGTTAAGGCAAGACTCTGTCCAAGCAAGATGGATGCCATTAGTTTGCCACATAGAATTTTGTGGTACACACAGACAAAGGCTTTGACAAGGTCACAAAATATAACATGATAATTTTTCTTGTTTAGCTCTGCCAGTACTTCGTATGTGAAGGAATTTATTGCTTTCTGTGTGGAGAATCCTTTACAGCAGCCAAACTGAGAGGCAGTTAAAAAATTCTGCTCAGTTAAATGAGTCAATATTCTGTCATAGGTCACATTCTCAAATGCTGTCGAAAAGATTACAAGAAGTGAAATAGATCTGTTACTAGAGGTGGCAGGGAAGTAATCTGAGTTTTTATCTTAGGAAAGCTGGTTCATATGAAGTATGGCAATGTATGTGTGTAGGATTTTTCTAAGAATATTACTCGCACCATCCACCTTTATTCACTTTCACTGAGTATGGACATGAAAAGAATTTCACAGCCATTCACAGATACATATAATTTATTTTGTTCTAATATTGAACCCTTATGTATAATTGACAATTTATGTTTAAAATGTTTCTCTTATAAGGTATGTTGAATGGATGCTCATCTGTTAGTCTGGAGTCAGAGTCATCCACAATGTCTGCAGATGGACATTCAACCATTTCTCAAGAGACCACTATTATCCGAGAACCTAGAGATGATGGTGTTAATTTCAAGAGACATTCAAGGTATAGTTATTAATCTGTTCCTTTATGTGACATAAATTCCTTTGCCACATTTACCTTTGAAATACTACATTATTTTGGTATTTCTTGTGTGCATTAATTCTTTTGAATTTTTCTATAAACTTGATATGTTACATGGAATGCTGATGAATACATGAAATATTATACTGCATCTGGAAGGGAATCAAAAGACTGCCCTTTATTATGAGCGGGGAGTGGCTTTTACTGACTTCCAAATAGCAGGAAAGTTTTGATAGAATGTGAATTGATATGCATGCAACAGCATTCACTCCCTAATCTGTTCCATAACGCCGCACATAAAAATGGGATACTTCAGGGGCTCACACACCGGGTTCTGTTGGTGTTAGAAACGTAGGGTCAAGTGTTGTGGATGGCCCTTGGGCTAGGGCCATTTGTACACCCAACAGAAGGATCGTCTTAGTGTTTCTATCCTGTAGTATAGGGTCACAGCATGAATATCACACACTTCCTCCTGCTTAGGCAAATGGAGCAAATCAGTTTTCTTTTTGTATTTGATGTGGTTTACAGTGGTCCATAAGGGGCTTGTTGAGCACTGTTAGTTCATGGACAGTTCCTTAGAAAACCCTAAAAAAAGCTTTTTTACCACTTTTTTCAAACCAAAAGTGAGCCACAGATTCCAAGATTGCTAGGCATAGAAAATAGTTGAAATTTTTACGATATGTTCCTAAGGTCCCAATGTCAAACAACCTTGAAAATTTTCTCGATATTTTTGTCTGTTTTTCCAGATACAGAGGTTCAGAGTTACCATACTTAAACAAGTAAAACCCGGCGTGAGGTGGAAATGAATTTGTAAAGTGATATAACATGGGAAAATATGCTGTAAATTATATCCGTTATATTAGAGGGATTATATCCGTTATATTAGAGGGATTATATCCGTTATATTAGAGGGATTATATCCGTTATATTAGAGGGATTTTGGGAACCTATGTTGTAGTACACAGACACATACAACATTTGTGTGCATGTAAAATCCAATTGAGGTGTAAAATTAGATTTGTGTTACTTCAATTTCACATAAATAAACTAACAAAATTTTGCTGACCCATAAATCTCATTTCATGTGAATGATATACCCTGATGTGGCACGGAAAAGAAGGGGACCAGTGGCAAAATGCTGGTATTGGAGCACAAAGAAAGCAATCAGAACATATTCGTGTTTTTTTTTTATGCTGAGAGAAATGGAGGCAGTGGCATTGGGAAAGGGCGGAAGAGTAATAAATACTGGACGATAGTATACATGGTTCTGATAAAGAAAGAGCAAAGGAGACAGTGGCTTGTGACAGTGTAACAGTGACAGTGGAACGTCGTTGAGAGCAACAGAATAGTGCTAGAAAAAGAACGAAGGAGACATTGCCAGTGGAAGAGATAAAAGAGAAGGAGAAAGTGGAAATGGGTGGGAGCCCGTGGTAATGAGAGACTAAGACTATGACAGTGATAATGAGGAAGAGAGAGATAGTGACAGTGAGAAGAGAGAGCAACAGTGGGAATGAATAGATACTAGCAGTAAGAGAGAGCAAGAGGGAGACAGTGACAGCAAGAGGAAGAAGTTGTAGTAGTAGGACAGAATGAAGGAGACTGTGTCTGTGAGACAAGAGTCAGAGAGACAATGAAAATGAGTTGGGCTGAATAAATGAGTGAGAATGGGCAAATGGGATTGGATGAGTGTGAGTGATTTTCAATGATGGTCTAGTGGCTGGGAGTAGTTAGAGGAACGTGTGGGAGTGAGAGGTGAATTGCAAGTTAAAAAGATATTTGTATGCCAAGGTACCCCAATTACCAATCAGGGTCTTTTAACAGGAGAATTATAAGGGGTTTTGGTTTTTGAGAGGCTGGGAAGGTCTCCTCTAGTTAACTTGTAAAAATGTTGGCATTGGAAGGTGCCATGCGGGAACCCATGACTATGCTGCGGATTTGTTTGTATACATTATCCTCGAAGGTGAAGTAGTTCTGTGTCAGGACATAGTTGGCAATGTTTACCTAAGCCAGAGACACTTCTTTGCTTCTAATTCCTCAACTAAAGCCACCCTAATGACGACATTGAACATTGCCTCTCACAATTCATACCACCATCCAACCATGAACCCCCTCCTATCTAATTATCCTCTGGTCATGTTTTAGGAATTCCTTACCCTGAACTTCACCTCGACGTCCTTCCTCAGGTTCTGTCCTAAGAACACTAACCTCTCAGCTGAAGAAAGTACAGCCATTTACAACCTCAAAACATAACCTGATCTAATCATCCTCCCCGCATACAAAGCCTCCACCACCATCAAGATGAGTCGCAGTGACTACTTGGCAGAAGGCTTCCATAGAAGTCCAATACAACCTTCAAGTTCTACTGAAATCCTTGTAGATCCATCGCAGAATCTTTCCTCCGAGTCCATCCTTACCCCGACAACACCCTGCACATGCACTACTGAGTCCATTCTTATCCTGATGGCACCCTGCACATGCACCATCTACATGCTTCCCAAAATCCACAAACCCAACAATCTTGGATGCCCCATTGTAGCTGGTTATTGTGCTCCTACTGAAAGAATTTCTACTCTTGTTGACAGACACCTCCAGCCAGTTGCACTACAAGTAGATTCCTCTATAATGTTACACAATTTAGCTTATATTTATGATAGTACAGTACACATAATACAGTGTATAATTACATTCTTTCATACCACTGATAGATCGGAGACATTGCCTATATACACTGTTTTCCAAGATGGCGGTCCTGCGAGCTCTAGCAGCAGCCAGGCGAACCTCGTCAAGGTCACCCGCCTTATGTAGCTGCTGCGTGCTGATGAACACAGCCATGCATTAACACCCACCCACCTCCCCAGAGGTCTGAACATGAACACAGCCCCTGCAACCCACAGATAATAATAATCAATAATCAATTAAGTGACAGATCTAAAAGATAAGCTTTTTTAGTGAATCAATAAGTAAACTTTAAAAAAAAAAAAAATTCACGAGATAGTTAAGGATGCTTTGCAACTTTTAAGTGAACAATAAAATAAACAGAGAGCATCACAGAGAATACCAGAGTCAGAGTCCCCAGAGAACATCCCAGAGGACCCCAGAGAGCATCCCAGAGTGCCCCAGAGACCTAAAACACTAAGAAGAATCGCTTCTCGGCTTTTGGCAAGATCAATGTGTAGTACTATATTAAACAATTAAATAGATAAAAAGAGTAACAACACTTCTCTATTAATAATTGCTTCAGTCTACTCTTTAGCATATTTAGATTTGCTTTCTTGAGTTCACAGGGTAGTGCATTGTAGGAAATTGCTCCCATTCTATGTGGGCTGTGGTCCATTGCCTTTTTTTTGGTCACAATTCTATGAAAATTTTCCCTTCCCCATGTATCATAGTTGTGTACATTACTGTTTGTCATATTAAATTCAGGATTTTGTTTCATGAACATGACTGTGTACAGTATATACATGGAGTACACCATAAGAATTTTATATTTTCTAAAGATGTCTCTACAAGGCTCTCTCTTCTTTACCTTGGCTACCATTCTTACTGCCTTTTCTTGTAATCTAAAAAGTCTATCTATGTGACCTGCTTATGCCCCACCCCATATCTCAATACCATACTGAAGGTGAGGGTGAATCAACCCAAAATATATTTACCTTAAAGTATCATGGTCCAAGAAGGCTGGGACCCGTTTCAGTAGACACACATTTCTACTGATTTTCTTGCAAATATTATCTACATGTTCTTTCCATGATAAGTGTTCATCAACAACGATGCCCAAAAATTTAAGTGAATTTGCATATACAAGACCCAATGGGGATGTAAATACAGTATGAGTTATGGCAGCATTATAACTGAGGATGAACTTCATTATTATCGTTTTGTCTTTATTTACAAGAAGCTTGTTTGCTGTTAGGTATGTGGACAGAGTATTGAAACTGATCTCAGTACTGTTAGCTGCAGACTGCATATCACTGTCACACTTGATGAAGGATATGTCATTGGCATAGCTTACAACCGTGCAATTTTGGGGTTCAAATAAGTTATTAACATATACAAGGAACAGAAAAGGCCCTAGTATGCTTCCTTGAGGCACGCCACATTGAAGTGTCCTGAAGGTTGATTTCGTTGTTAGGAGCTGTTCATTATTTTTATAAGTTAGCTTTACACACTATTTCCTGCCTTTCAAATAGGAGGTAAGTAGTTTCAAGGCTAGTCCTCTCAACCCATACTCTTCTATAGTTCAATTCTTTTATCTTGGCGGCTCGCGCATGCCCACCCAGACGCGGGAGATTGCTGCGTTGCCAGTTGCACACGACGCACGCGCCGATAGAAGCAGCGCCATAGTATACCATAGTTCGCAAACTTACGTTTAGGGGGGAGCGCGTAGTTCAGGAAGTAAAGCCACCACGGCCGCATTAACCCTTTCGCTGCTACAAAGACGTGCTCCCTGCATTCCGTGCTGTGCGCGATTTTGTCACTGCACTGCTTACCTGTGCAGACACATTGTGTTCCGACTGCTTTGACACTCTTATAAATTGATTCCACAAAAACTATTTGGCCCAAAAATTAGATTTTTACACATCTTCTTGACTGATACCTTCCCCCCATAAATGACTTAATTTTGTTTCGATGTTCAACGCAGTTATTATGCAGCATTAAATATAGTAAACCATTGTACGAAATTTTGAAGAGTTTGCAGAGGTAAAAGTCCATAGAGTATACTTTCTGTATGGTCGATTTTAGTTGCCACAATGTTGAGAATGAAATGTGGACAAGATACCTAAATTTCATATAAAATATACTGTATAACAATAGCTCATTTAAGTACCACATAGGTGTCGTATGTAATATTGAGAAATATTCCGTCTTTCACGACTGTAACAAAAGTTTTATTTACACTGAGCATGTTTGGCTTTATTTTAAAGCGCTTCAATCAATCAAAAGGAAGTAGACAAAATACATTAAACAAAACTGTGTACTTACAAAAACATTAGGACTTGAATATACCGTCTATCAGTGAAGTGCTCTGAGCTATGTCAAATATAATTTTTGTGTGTGGCACACACAAACATCATTTATTTGCTAAAACACTGATCTGCCAACACAAACGTTGAATATTGTGTTACCGCAGCACAAAACTACGAAAGGTGACTTGGCAATGGAGGAGACAAAATACTGTCCACTGAAGATGCTTCAAAAGAGAGAAACGCGTCTGGTCTAAATAAGTCCCTTATTACAGCTGCAGAAGAGGAATATATTTCAGTACCATTGGTAAAACTGCGACTGTGGAACAAAAACAAGAAAGAGAACATGAGTACCATTGTGTTTGTGCCGTACCTTTCATTGATTGAAGTGCTTTAAAATAAAGCCAAACGAGTCCGGTGTAAATAAAACTTTTATTACAGTCGCGAAAGACGGAATATTTCTCAATATTACATACGACACCTATGTCATACTTAAATTAAATGAGATATTGTTATACAGTAAATTTTATATGACATTTAGGTATCTTGTCCACATTTCATTCTCAACATTGTGGCAACTAAAATCGACCATACGGAAAGTATACGCCATGGACTTCTACCTCTGCAAACTCTTCAAAATTTCGTGCAATGGTTTACTACATTTAATGCTGCATAATAACTGCGTTGAACATCGAAACAAAATTAAGTCATTTATGGGGGGAAGGTATCAGTCAAGAAGACGTGTAAAAATCAAATTTTTGGGCCAAATAGTTTTTGTGAAATCGAATGATAAGTGTGTCAAAGCAGTGGGAACGCCATGTGTCTGCACAGGCGAGCAGTGCAGTGATGACAAAATCATGCACAGCGCAGAATGCGGGGAGCACGTGTCTGCAGTAGCAAAAGGGTTAATGAAGAGACAAAGCACTAGAAATTTCAAAAAATTGCATTCAAACGAATATAATTCGTGAAGTAAGGCACTTCGATATTGTTTTTAAATAATGAAAATATTAAGCACCGCACAAGGTTTGAACTCGTAACCTTTCGCGTGGCAGCCCGACACCTTAACCGTTACGCTAACGCACCTTGTCCGACTACTCCACGTTATGAGGCCTATAACACGTCACGCAAAATACTGACAAACACTGTTGGTATGACTATGAATTACTCACGCTTCGTCGAAGTACAATAGTAAATAAACAATTACCGCTGTACTTTATTGCGAAAAAGCGGTTCGTGAGAGTGATACAAACACCTTTCCTTGCTATCGCCTGAATTAGGAGTCTTATTGCTTATTTGGTTTAATTAATTAATAGAATATGAAGCAATTGGTATAAAGAATGCTTTTTCCAAATTTTCTATAAAAGAATGCCTGCTATCAAGACATTGATTTTGTTCTATTACTTTATTTATGACTGAACGTTTCTAAAACTGAAGACACTCGTCCATGATCTGCACTGCAGTCGAGATGTGGCAACGTCGTTCTCTGTTCGTTGGCTGACTGTGTTTTGTGACGTCAGATGCGCAGAACGAACCTAAACTCGGCCGCCAACATAAATGACGCGCACTTTAGCTTACACAGAAGAATGGTATGATTCACAGTATCAAAGGCTTTACTCATATCTAGGAAAGTGCCTATTACCTTGTCACTTTTGTCCAGCTTATTTAATGTTTCATGTATAAAAGATGCTACTGCTGTTGTAGTAGATCTCCCTTTTCTAAATCCATGTTGTAGGTTGTTTAATAGATTGTGTTTGGTGAAATATGATTCAACTTGATTTAGTGTTACTCTCTCTAACAATTTACCTCATTCTGAGGTTAATGATATTGACCTGTAGTTTTTAGTGTCAGTTTTTAATCCCTTTTTATGCACTGTTATAATTTCAGTAATTTTCAAAAGGTCAGGGAATACACCATTACTGAGGGAGGTAGTTATCAAGTGAGTCAGGGGTTTCACTAATTCATCCCTGCATTCCTTTAGCAGTTTAGGTGAAATGTCATCCCAGCCACAAGACATTTTTGGTCGAAGTGCTGATATGATTGCTAGGACGTCCTTCTCAGTAATGCCGTGGATATAAAAGGACTGGCTAGATTTTCCAAGACTAAAATTTTGTGGCTTGACATGAACTTCATTTGTACCAACTGTACTGAACTTTTGTATAAATTTCTCACACAATTCTTTTGGGCATACAATAACTCCTCCTCTGACGGGAAGGATTGTAAATAAATCTGTGGCACGGTCATGGACACCCACATAGCACCATCCTGTGGCATCGATAGTCTGTCCAATATTATTTTAGGATTGAGACTTAGGCAGGAGCACGTGGAGGCACGGAACAGAATTACCACGTCTCTCGTGGAACCATGCATAATCTTACATTTCATTCAACTCACCCAAAAAACTATTCACTTTATAAATATGCACATTGCAGCAATGTGTTCTGAAATAGTTACACTATGTTTTGATTTTAATGTATCTGCACCAAAAAATAATTAAGACAATATTAGGACAGTTTATGAAAGTGTATTTTGTCATGACATTACTGAATTGACGACATGTGGGAAACTTTTTTGTTCCAGAGTTTAGGTGAATACATTATGCAAATGAAATCTTAAGGATACATCATATTTTCATATGTTCGAAACCCGAACTCTGACGGAGATCTCTAGTGCGAGATAGTTTGAGTTAAATATGAAGTACGATTGTTCGCTCACTCCTCAGCTAGTGATCAGGCACTCATACTGTTTCAACAAAGGAAACAGATCGCTCTAAGTTTGTAATGAAACTGTTAATAATTTTTCTGATATGCCTACTGAATTTTAATACAATAAAAAATAAAATTAAATGTGTTTATCATGGCGGAAAAACGTATCTTAAACAAGCCAACATCTATTGTTTATAAAGAACAAAAGTGATACAAATAACAGGGTCTCTGTGTTGCAGCAGTTATAAACAGTAAGACTTATTTTGTATGATGCAGACTGAATTCCTGAATTGGTTGCTATTAAAGCCTTATTAAAATTTCAAAACTTGTGGTGATATGTGTTCGTTATGTAGGTACTTACAAATGTAAACTGTGTACTCCAAACATGTAGCTGAATCCTCCTGTGCTCCATTTTTACAGTGATACTGGAGAAACTCCACTGAATCCCTCTCATCGCAATGATCTATTCTTGAACTGTCACTGTCACTGCCACTGCCACTGCAACTGTCACTATTGGCATTTAATGAAATTACCATCTCCTCTACTGAATTTTCCAAAACAGCTTCATCCCACCATGCCTTTTCCATGATGCTCTGTGTGTGTTTGTGGACTTTCTTCCAGTCTCCAGTGGTGACGTTTCCAACAGCTTCTCTTTTCAGTGCTTTGACTATAGAGAGGGTAAATTTATTATTATTCCTGCAACGTAACCTTTAATTTGGACCAATATTAGTTCTGTTGGGTTGAAATGGCAGTGATAAGGTGGTAGCCTAATGACAGTATGTCCATGTTTTCTTGCCAGTTTGTCGATTTTGTATAAGGGGAACTGTGACTTGTGGAGAGAGTTTTTTCCCATAAACTCCTCCTTTTTAAGGCCATCACTTACACCGACATTATGATGTTGAAGTCAACCAGTCATTTCCTCCTCTTGGTTTGCCTTGGTAGGTGCCTTGTCAACAATAACTAAGTGGTAACGAGCATTATCCAGAACAATTGTTGACTGTTTTTCAAGACTTGGTATTAGTGAATCTTCGAACCAGTTTGTAAATGTAATGTGGATCATTTCTTTGCTATAATATGCTGTTTTCTTTGATTTAAAATGCAGATATTTGTTTGGGAGAAAACCTTGCAAGGTATCGACATGACGAAGAATAAGTCTGCCCCCCCTCCCCCCAAGCCATAAGGCATTTCCATTGTTCCTGTATCTGTGTGTCATCTGTCCAGCCCTGCTTGACAATGTAACCAGAATGAACAAGTTTTGTCAGGTTACACCACTTCGCCAATATTTATGCTACAGATGTCTAAGAAATTGGGACAAGACAGGAGAAGAGGAACTGGATGAAAAAGTGAAGAGGCAGAGGGCAAGCAACTCAGAAGGGGGTAGCTGAATATGGCAAACACAGTAATTGCAGCACAGGACTCAGGTGCTTTCGAATGTGGATAAGAAATGCATGTGACTTGATTTAGTGAGGGAGTGTATGGTGCAGATTTTATGTCTTCAGGAAAATAACTTTATAGTACAGGATTGAGACAAGAATTTGTATAGATATGGTCTCAGCAGGTGTTGACAGATGTGAAAATTACCGAACTATCAGTTTAATAAGTCACAGCTGCAAAATACTAACGCGAATTCTTTACAGACGAATGGAAAAACTGGTAGAAGCCGACCTCGGGGATGATCAGTTTGGATTCCGTAGAAATGTTGGAACACGCGAGGCAATACTGACCTTACGACTTATCTTGGAAGAAAGATTAAGAAAAGGCAAACCTACGTTTCTAGCATTTGTAGACTTAGAGAAAGCTTTTGACAATGTTGACTGGAATACTCTCTTTCAAATTCTGAAGGTGGCAGGGGTAAAATACAGGGAGCGAAAGGCTATTTACAATCTGTACAGAAACCAGATGGCAGTTATAAGAGTCGAGGGGCATGAAAGGGAAGCAGTGGTTGGGAAGGGAGTGAGACAGGGTTGTAGCCTCTCCCCGATGTTATTCAATCTGTATATTGAGCAAGCAGTAAAGGAAACAAAAGAAAAATTCGGAGTAGGTATTAAAATTCATGGAGAAGAAGTAAAAACTTTGAGGTTCGCCGATGACATTGTAATTCTGTCAGAGACAGCAAAGGACTTGGAAGAGCAGTTGAACGGAATGGACAGTGTCTTGAAAGGAGGATATAAGATGAACATCAACAAAAGCAAAACGAGGATAATGGAATGTAGTCAAATTAAGTCGGGTGATGCTGAGGGAATTAGATTAGGAAATGAGACACTTAAAGTAGTAAAGGAGTTTTGCTATTTAGGGAGTAAAATAACCGATGATGGTCGAAGTAGAGAGGATATAAAATGTAGACTGGCAATGGCAAGGAAAGCGTTTCTCAAGAAGAGAAATTTGTTAACATCGAGTATAGATTTAGGTGTCAGGAAGTCGTTTCTGAAAGTATTTGTATGGAGTGTAGCCATGTATGGAAGTGAAACATGGACGATAACCAGTTTGGACAAGAATCGAATAGAAACTTTCGAAATGTGGTGCTACAGAAGAATGCTGAAGATAAGGTGGGTAGATCACGTAACTAATGAGGAGGTATTGAATAGGATTGGGGAGAAGAGAAGTTTGTGGCACAACTTGACTAGAAGAAGGGATCGGTTGGTAGGACATGTTTTGAGGCATCAAGGGATCACAAATTTAGCATTGGAGGGCAGCGTGGAGGGTAAAAATCGTAGAGGGAGACCAAGAGATCAATACACTAAGCAGATTCAGAAGGATGTAGGTTGCAGTAGGTACTGGGAGATGAAGAAGCTTGCACAGGATAGAGTAGCATGGAGAGCTGCATCAAACCAGTCTCAGGACTGAAGACCACAACAACAACATGGTCTCAGGATATTTCTTATGTTGAATTCGCACTGGAATACAACTTTTGGAAATCAGGATAAAATTTTGAGTTTGATACCTCTCAGAGTCTGACGAAAGATAGTCAGCGCCTTGACAAAGTAGAGGTTGAGCATCTGATTCGCTTGCCACTAGTGATGTTGTGGTGTGTGTGTGTGTGTGTGTGTGTGTGTGTGTGTGTGTGTGTGTGTGTGTGTGTGTGTGTGTGTGTGTGTGTGTGTGTCGGGGGGGAGGGGGGGGGGGGTGTAGGAGAGATGTGGTTGGGTAACATTACGCGTGAATTCACTCAGTACCAAACATCAAATGATACATAGTGAGGCAAGACAGAAGGATACTGAGCTATTAAATGCTAGCAACATCTGAGACTTTAAAAGTAGAATACGCAGAAAGGTAATCATTAATTCAGTAATGAGGAAAGTAAGACTGTTTGAAGAAACATAAGAGGGGAATGTAAATAGCAACAGGAAAAAAAAGTAACAGCAAATTGTGGAGAACTATCACTCAGAGAACAACAGAGAAGGAAATAAGGTGCAAAATGTAAGATCAATGAAGAAGAAAAATAGAAGAAAAGAAAACAAGAAACACAAATAAAAACTGACACATGAAGAAAATCATGGCAAAATTGAGACATGTGAAAATGAAATAGACAACTGAAAGTGTTTGTACACATTAGGGCTACATTTTAATTTCAGCTGATATTAGCTAGCAAAGATAAAACCAGTTGCAATTATGTAGTAACCAAATATATTCAAAACTGATCTAAGAACACAAATATGGCTTTATTCATAAACCTCTAAACAATAATGCAAATAAGCCTATCGTGACTCCACATGTAACAAGACAAAAGAATAATATGCAAAGTGCAACGTAAGTGATACAAATACACTCCTGGAAATTGAAATAAGAACACAGTGAATTCATTGTCCCAGGAAGGGGAAACTTTATTGACACATTCCTGGGGTCAGATACATCACATGATCACACTGACAGAACCACAGGCACATAGACACAGGCAACAGAGCATGCACAATGTCGGCACTAGTACAGTGTATATCCACCTTTCGCAGCAATGCAGGCTGCTATTCTCCCATGGAGACGATCGTAGATATGCTGGATGTAGTCCTTTGGAACGGCTTGCCATGCCATTTCCACCTGGCGCCTCAGTTGGACCAGGGTTCGTGCTGGACGTGCAGACCGCGTGAGACGACGCTTCATCCAGTCCCAAACATGCTCAATGGGGGACAGATCCGGAGATCTTGCTGGCCAGGGTAGTTGACTTACACCTTCTAGAGCACGTTGGGTGGCACGGGATACATGCGGACGTGCATTGTCCTGTTGGAACAGCAAGTTCCCTTGCCGGTCTAGGAATGGTAGAACGATGGGTTCGATGGCAGTTTGGATGTACCGTGCACTATTCAGTGTCCCCTCGACGATCACCAGTGGTGTACGGCCAGTGTAGGAGATCGCTCCCCACACCATGATGCCGGGTGTTGGCCCTGTGTGCCTCGGTCGTATGCAGTCCTGATTGTGGCGCTCACCTGCACGGCGCCAAACACGCATACGACCATCATTGGCACCAAGGCAGAAGCGACTCTCATCGCTGAAGACGACACGTTTCCATTCGTCCCTCCATTCACACCTGTCGCGACACCACTGGAGGCGGGCTGCACGATGTTGGGGCGTGAGCGGAAGACGGCCTAACGGTGTGCGGGACCGTAGCCCAGCTTCATGGAGACGGTTGCGAATGGTCCTCGCCGATACCCCAGGAGCAAGAGTGTCTCTAATTTGCTGGGAAGTGGCGGTGCGGTCCCCTACGGCACTGCGTAGGATCCTACGGTCTTGGCGTGCATCCGTGCGTCGCTGCGGACCGGTCCCAGGTCGACGGGCACGTGCACCTTCCGCCGACCACTGGCGACAACATCGATGTACTGTGGAGACCTCACGCCCCACGTGTTGAGCAATTTGGCGGTACGTCCACCCGGCCTCCCGCATGCCCACTATACGCCCTCGCTCAAAGTCTGTCAACTGCACATACGGTTCACGTCCACGCTGTCGCGGCATGCTACCAGTGTTAAAGACTGCGATGGAGCTCCGTATGCCACGGCAAACTGGCTGACACTGACTGCGGCGGTGCACAAATGCTGCGCAGCTAGCGCCATTCGACGGCCAACATCGCAGTTCCTGGTGTGTCCGCTGTGCCGTGCGTGTGATCATTGCTTGTACAGCCCTCTCGCAGTGTCCAGAGCAAGTATGGTGGGTCTGACACACCGGTGTCAATGTGTTCTTTTTTCCATTTCCAGGAGTGTATATGCAAGGTGCAACATAAGTGATGCACAGAACAACAGAAGTGAGCAGTACAAACTAAAACAACTTGGTGCGAGTGAGACAGCAATGCTCTGAGTATATAAAGGTTCAAGTCACTGGTACACGGCATGGTGGAGACAGTACCGCGTGCACGTTTGCTACAGTCAGCCTGCTCTGATACAGTTGGCAGTTTATTTAAGTTTACACTTGTGGTGACACTACACTCAGTGCACTCACACTCACATGCACTAGTAGCATGATACGCACATCTCACCCTTGTGAAAATAGTGCACCCAAGTGACAGAGGAGATGCTGGCGACCCAATGAGAGATACATCCGTCGAATCCAGAGCAGCGGCAGCCAGTGCCGATGGGGATGAGGGGAAGGGGTGGGGGGTGGGGGCGCCGGACCTTAGGGCCAGCATGTGTGGAATTGCGGGCAAGCCCGAGGGCAATGGGCCCATGCGGTGCTTGATAACAGCACCGGGGAGGATGCTGTCACCATCTCTGCATCATCATCAGCGGGCATGTTCCAATGTGGAGGAAATGGGGCTGGAGCCACTGGCGATGATGGCAGAGGTGATGATGAGGGGACTGGAACAACAGGCTGCAGCAATGGACCCGAGGCTAGAGATGAACCATTGCCTAGCACTGGGAAGCTGGAACCCAAGGCCCTGCAAATGGAGAAGGCAGCCAATTTGATGGGGGTGCCTTCACAGCAGGCAACAATGGGCTCGAGATGGTGGGCAGTGGGAGGGGGTCAGGGGGGCTGCAGCAATGGGGGCCACATCTGCAAACCCGTAGCTTCCAGCAATGAGTGGGAACACAGCTTATCAAATTGGTGTGACATCAGCCTGTCAGCTGTACGCATGTCACATAGACAGCGTCCCTGGAGGCAGACAACAGTGGCCGGTATCCACTTGGACCAGCAACCAAACTTTCACGCCCGGAAATCCCGGTGCAAAGTGGCCAAATGAATCCTGCTGTACCAGGTGCCATGCCAACCATGAGGCAACTCAGCTGGTCTCTGCTCCCCCCCCCCCCCCCCCCCCCATATGTGTGAAGTGATAGGTGCTCAGAAAATGGAGAAAATTGTCTGGTGAACAACTCACAACAGGCTTCTTCATTTGGGACTTGAACGTACACAATAATCGTTCTGTCTCGCCATGTTATTGAGAGTGGAATGGTGGATCCGTAACATGACGAATGCCATGACGGGAACAAAACAATTGAAATATATGAGAAATTTACTGGGGCCCATTATCATAAACTAAGGTAGAATGCAACCCCTCAGTAGAAAAATCCTCAATAGCATATGAATTGTGACCTCAGCCAATGCCAGTGCACACTGGAGAATGTAAGGAAACCGGGAAAATGCATCCACAACTAAAAGCCAATAGGATTGCAAGAAGGGACCTGCAAAATCAACATGAATGTGTTCCCGTGGCTGGGATGGAGTAGGCCAAGGGACAAAGACATCCTTGGAGCTGCCTATTGTCAGGCACACTGCTCACAAGCCGTGATAACAAAACACATAATTTTGTAATCAATCCCTGGCCAAAAACATGTCTCCTAGCTTGCAGTTCAATGCTCAGAACTCCCCGGTGGTCCTGCTAGAGAAGGCAATAAACCTTGCACCATAATGCAGCAGAAATGACTACTCTGGGAGAGAGGTCTTCCATGAGTAACAGCGAAACACCATCAGAAACAAAGAGGCAATACCATAAGAAAAAACAGTTGTTCAAGGGGTTCAAAGCCCGATGCGGCAGTTTATCTGGCCAGCCCTGTTGAGCAGACTGAACTACCTGGCAGAGGATTGGGTCAGCGGCAATGGCCACTGCTATATGTGAGCTCATAATTGGGAATCCTCGATGAGATCCTGCATTTCAAAATCAGGATGGAAGCAAAGCAATTGTCAGGATCAGGACCAACAGGAAGGCCAGACAAGGTGTCCGCATTGGCATGTTTAGACGTAGGTCAAAAATGGGTTTTGTAATTGTAGCGAGACAATAACAGCACCCAACATTGTAGGCAGAGTAGTGTCTTGTCAGGCAAGGAAGTGAGGGTTAAGCAAGGAAACCAAGAGTTTACAATCAGTAATAAGGTGAGATTTGGAGGTGAAAAAATTTCTGGAGAGGATAGACTAAGGCAAGAGCTTTTTTTTCTGTCTGAGAGTAATGCTGCTGGGCTGCAGTGAGAGATTTAGAGGCAAAGGAAGCAGATCGTTAACCGTTCGCACATCAGTGCGCTAGGACCCCACCAAGGCCATACTATAAGGCATCAGTCGCCAACAATGTGCCGGTCCAAAGAGAAAATAGCTAAACAAAGGGCCAAGAGTAGTTTGGATTTCATTTGAAAAACATGTTTGCAATCTGGGCACCCAAGGAAAGTTACATTCGCGCGTAACAAGGCATGCAACAGGTGGGCCAATGTGGCTGCCACTGACAGGTATTTATGGTAGTAGTCTACCTTCTCTGGGAAGGCCTGAAAGCTTCTTTGTGGACGAGGGATGAGGCATGAACATAGCAGCCATCATGAGATACCTTGAACCCCAAATAAACATTTGAAGGTGGAAATAAACTGAGTTTCAAGAGGTTACACTGTAAGCCTGTGGACTGTAATACAGAAAACAAAGTGCGCAGATTTTTCAAGTGATTGACTGTGGAGGAGCCCGTGACTACAATATCATCCAGATAATTAATGCAGCCCAGGACAGTCAGTTGCTCTAAAAATCGTTGAAAAATACCAGGCTACTAACCACACCAATAGAAAGGCACAAGTATTGACTAAGATGCAAAAGGAGTATTCAAAACCAGAACTCGTCAAGACTCTTTGTCCCTAGGAACCTGCAGATACACTTCAGACAAATCAATTTTAAAGACATACTGGCCACCCAATATTTTTGCCAATAGTTCCTTCTGGCATGGAAGAGGATGCGTATCCATGATTGACTACGCATTGACACAGGTACTCAAGTTGCCACAGAGGCGAAGTTTCCCTTATGGTTTCTGAACTACAGCCAGTGGAGACAACAGTCCACTAGCCATAACAGGTTGCAGTAGTAACAGTCTGGATGATTGACTGATCTGACTTTGTAATATTAACCAAAGCGGCCTTGATGCGCCGGTACTGCGAATGGCCGAAAGCAAGGGGGAACTACAGCTGTAATTTTCCTGAGGGTAGGTTTGAAAATTTAAAAACGGAAAGGTGGAGGTTAAAGCTATATATAGTGGGAATTAGTGAAATTTGGTGGCAGGAGGAACAAGACTTCTGCTCAGGTGAATACAGAGTTATAAATAGGAGCGTGGGTAAGTTACTATGAACATCATAGTGAATGCATTATTGTAGCAAAGATAGATACGAAGCCCACACCTACCACAGTAGTACAAGTTTATATGCCAACTAACTCCACAGATGACGAGGAGATTGAATAAATATATGATGAGATAAAAGAAATTACTCAGATAGTGAAGGGAGATGAAAATTTAATAGTCATGGGGGACTGGAATTCAGTAGTAGGAAAAGGAAGAGAAGGAAAAGTAGTAGGTGAATATGGAATGGGGGTAAGGAATGAAAGACCATAACTTAATCATAGCTAACACTTGGTTTAAGAATCATGAAAGACGGTTGTACATGTGAAAGAGGCCTGGAGACACTGGAAGGTTTCTGATAGATTATATAACAGCAAGACAGAGATTTAGGAACCAGGTTTTAAATTCTAAGACATTTCCAGGGACAGATGTGGACTGTGATAACAATCTATTGGTTATGAACTGTAGATTAAAACTGAACAAACTGCAAAAAGGTGAGAATTTAAGGAGATGGGATCTGGATTAACTGAAAGAAACATAGGTTGTAGAGAGTTTCAGTGAGAGCATTGGGAAACAATTGACAAGGATGGGGGTAAAGAAATATAGTAGAAGAAGAATGGGTAGCTTCGAGAGATGAAATAGTGGAGGCAGCAGAGGATCAAGTAAGTAAAAAGATGAGGGTTAGTAGAAATCCTTGGATAACAGAAGAGATGTTGAATTTAATTGATAAAAGGAGAAAATATAAAAACGCAGTAAATTAAACAGGCAAAAAGGGATACAAACATCTCAAAAATGAGATAGACAGGAAGTGCAAAATGGCAAACCAGGGATGGCTAGAGGACAGATGTAAGGCTGCAGAGGCATATATCACTAGGGGTAAGATAGATACTGCTTACAGGATAATTAAAGAGACTTTTGGAGAAAAAGAGAACCACTTGTATGAATATCAAGAGCTCAGATGGAAAACCAGTTCTAAGCAAAGAAGGGAACGCAGAAAGGGGGAAGGAGTATATAGAGGGTTTATACAAGGGTGATGTACTTGAGGTCAATATTATGGAAATGGAAGAAAATGAAGGTGAAATGGGAGATATGATACTAACTGTGTGAAGAATTTAACAGAGCACAGAAAGACAAAGTTGAAACAAGGCCCCGGGAGTAGGCAACATTCCATTAGAACTATTGATAGCCGTGGCAGAGCCAGCCCTGACAAAACTCTACCATCTGGTGACCAGGATGTCTGACACAGGCGAAATACCCTCAGACTTCCAGAAGAATATAATAATTCCAATCACAAAGAAAGCAAGTGTCGACAGGTGTGATAATTACTGAACTATCAGTGTAATAAGTCACAGTTACATAATACTAATACGAATTCTTTACAGATGAATGGAAAAACTGGTAGAAGCTGACCTTGGGGATGATCACTTTGGATTTCATAGAAATGTTGGAACACATGAGGCAGTACTGACCCTATGACTTATCTTAGAAGATAGATTAAGGAATGGCAAACCTAACGTTTCTAGCATTTGTAGATGTAGAGTAAGCTTTTGCCAATGTTGACTGGAATACTCTCTTTCAAATTCTGAATGTGGCAGGGGTCAAATACAGGGAGCGAAAGAATATTTACAATTTGTACAGAAACCAGATGCCAGTTATAAGAGTCGAGGGCCATCAAAGGGAAGCAGTGTTTGAGAAGGGAGTAAGACAAAGTTGTAGCCTCTCTACCATGTTATTCAATCTGTATATTGAGCAAGCAGTATAGGAAACAAAAGAAAAAGCTGCAGTAGGAAGTAAAATCCATGGAGAAGAAATAAAAACTTTGAGGTTTGCCAACGACATTGTAATTCTGTCAGAGACAGGAAAGGACCTAGAAAAGCATTTGATCGGAATGGACAGTGTCTTGAAAGAAGGATGTAAGATGAACATCAACAAAAGCAAAACGAGTATAATGGAATGTAGTCGAATTAAATCAGGTGATTAGATTAGGAAATGAGGCACTTAAAGTAGTAGATGAGTTTTGCTGTTTGGGGAGCAAAATAACTGATGATGGTTGAAGTAGAGAGGATATAAAATGTAGACTGGCAATGGCAAGTAAAGCGTTTCTGAAGAAGAGAAATTTGTTTACATTGAATATAGATTTAAATGTCAGAAAGTCTTTTCTGAAAGTATTTATATGGAGTGTAGCCACGTATGGAAGATAAACATGGATGATAAATAGTTTAAACAAAGAGAGAAAAGAAGCTTTTGAAATGTGGCGCTACAGAAGAATGCTGAAGATTAGATGGGTAGATCACATAACTAATAAGGAGGTACTGAATAGAATTGGGGAGAAGAGGAATTTGTGTCACAACTTGACTAGAGGGAGGGATCGTTTGGTAGGACATTTTCTGAGGCATCAAGGGATCATCAGTTTAGTATTGGAGGGAAGCATGGAGGGTAAAAATCATAGAGGCAGACAAAGGCATGAATACCGTACACTAAACAGATTCAGAAGGATGTAGGTTGCAGTAGTTACTTGGAGATGATGAAGCTTGCACAGGATAGAGTAGCATGGAGAGCTGCATCAAACCAGTCTCTGGACTGAAGACAACAACAACAACAACAACAACAGCAACAATAGGTTGCACCACCCTTAGATGTTGAAATTTATCAAATTTTGCTTTCAGTTGATCTTTCATCTTCAGCTTGTATGTATTATTTAATGTTGTAAAAAACACAAATTTTTTAGTAAAGAATGGCGCTACCAGAAAATATAAAACACGATAAATCCAAGAGACAAACAATTGTACATGAGCTACATGCTGGCTCAGTTGTATAGATGACATACAATGTGTTCTAGATATACCATGTTTTATATTTTTGGATACTATCATTCTTTGCTAAAAATTGGTTTTTATAAGATTTTAATAACATAGACAAATTTGCAAATGATCATTACTGGTCAAAATTGGTAATTAAATAAAAAATTACTTCCGATTAAAGTTTGACACAAATTAAAAAAAAATTGTTATCATTAATTGCATTACATTTACAAAGTGTCGTAGTATATGTATGACCCCAGAATTTGAGAACAATTCTAATAGTTATATAAATAGTTGTAAAATATCCCATAAAAAATAAACAGAATGGCTTCAACAAATTAACATAAGATCATCCTCTTCACTAGTAATGCTGACTGAGTACAGTGATTATTCCTATTTATAGTGACAAGAAAATTTCGCAAAAGCGAGAACGCGAGATTAGTGGGTTTTAGTGAAATAACATGAAATCGATGGTTTTTGAGAGGTATCGCGACATTTGTAATTCTACTGTACAAAAATGTGATGAATTTGAGGACATCAGTTTACTAATATTCATAACTAATAGTTATCAAATATTAAAATTCCATTTTGACTTCTGATCACCTCAGGCTGAGGCTCGTGTTTAAATTAAAATAACAGTTCATTTCCCACATAACAAACATTGATGTGATGACAAAAGCGGCACTGAATTTGGCAAAAAATAACTCCGTATTTAGTAACAAATAATACAGATTTTTCCAAAAAGCTCCAAATTTGGCAAAAAATGGCAAATTTGACATAAAAACATAGAACTTGGCAAAAATCACAAATTTGGCAAAAAACAACACTGATTATGAAAAAATCAGCAACTGTCAAAAAAAAAGTTGGAAATCAAAACACCAAAATTGTAATTAAATTTGGCAGAGAAATTGCACCGAACATGTCAAAAAAAATGATATTGAGATTTCCAAACAAAAAAGCACTATTTTGTTAAAAATAGCAACAAATCTGGTAAATGTGACAGAAACGACTATGAGTTTGGCAAAAATTGCAATGAATATGGCAAAAATAACAATGATCTGGCAATAATAACTAAAACTCTGGCAATAACTAAAGAATTTTGAAAAATAAAAATGAATATGGCAAAAGTAACAAAAAATTTGGTAAAAAATAATGTCAATCTGTTAAAGAATAAGACCAATATCGGCAAAAAAAAAAAAAACCACTGAATTTGGCAAGAAATAATAGGATATTTGGCCATAAAATGAAATGAATTTTTCTTGTCTGTAGCTAGTAAGGATATTCATAAATTATATGAATTCTGTACATTTCACATTTCCTGTTATTTTCATTTCTACATTTGATATAAAAATATTTGCTTGGAGAGATACAATTTGCAAGAAATTGCCAGTACACTATAAGCTGTATCACTTACTGAGTTAGCAGTAAATTGTAAGCTATACCACATACTCAGCACATGGAAATCGTTGTTGTACTTAGATATAATAATGGTGTTATTTATCAATGGAAAATCCAATATTGTCAGTTTATCTATTTGTTGAAGTTAAATACTTATTTTTGTATTTTCCTTTTCTTTTCAAAGGTCTGTGAGTACCTCACAACCCATTCGATGTGACAAGCTGCAAGCATCAGAAGTGAAAGATATTTTGCTGTGCTTCATGTTTGTTGTAAAATACTTGGGAGATGAATATTTAGTGAACTGGTGGCAGCAGTGCTCTGAGACAGATACACTCAGCTTCTTCAGGTGTATTGAGTGAGTTTTCTTTCTTCTCTAAGGAGGCACTGCCTCTTCTCCCTACTTTCTGAGAATCATGATTACATTTTATAGTAACGTAACAATTTTTGTACTTAGGAACTTTCATGCATCATCAGCTGTCTCACAATATTTGAAATTTTGTTTCTAGGATGTGCTTGCATCAGTTTAAATATATTGGGAAACGTCAGATTATTGGAAGAGCAAGTGGCAAACCAGGAACAACTAAGGCAATGACTTTACCAGCTCGAATGCAACCTCCAGATTTTTCTGGTGATGGTGAAGCATTTAATACACACAGTGGAAGCAGCAGTGTTGGAAGAGAGAATATGCAGCAGTTAGGTGAGCGTTACAAAATTATGGCATTGAAAATTATTTATTTGTACTTGTTTTAAGCAAAGCAAAGAAATATTGTTAATGTCATCTATTTGAGACAGAGCACAATCTTGGATTTTGAAGGAAATTAGACACATCAGTTTCAAAAGAATCTTCATGGTGTTTTCTGTATTCAATTCGGGAAAATCCCAGAAAATCACAATTAGGATCACCATTTGGGGTTTTAACCTCCTGCCCACCCAAATGGGAGTCTAATTTCTTACTGTTGTTGTTTTGAACTCAGTTTCATTTGCCTCACTTGTTTTATTTGTAACTTCTTGTATAATAAGGTTCCAGATTGTTTGTACTGGGTTGAGAGAGAGAGAGAGAGAGAGAGAGAGAGACCACACAGTACGTATGTTTGCTTATATATATATATATATATATATATATATATATATATATATATATATATATATATATATATATATATATATATTGTTGTGGTCTTCAGTCCTGAGACTGGTTTGATGCAGCTCTCCATGCTACTCTATCCTGTGCAAGCTTCTTCATCTCCCAGTACCTACTGCAACCTACATCCTTCTGAATCTGCTTAGTGTATTGATCTCTTGGTCTCCCTCTACGATTTTTACCCTCCACGCTGCCCTCCAATGCTAAATTTGTGATCCCTTGATGCCTCAAAACATGTCCTACCAACCGATCCCTTCTTCTAGTCAAGTTGTGCCACAAACTTCTCTTCTCCCCAATCCTATTCAATACCTCCTCATTAGTTACGTGATCTACCCACCTTATCTTCAGCATTCTTCTGTAGCACCACATTTCGAAAGCTTCTATTCGATTCTTGTCCAAACTGGTTATCGTCCATGTTTCACTTCCATACATGGCTACACTCCATACAAATACTTTCAGAAACGACTTCCTGACACCTAAATCTATACTCGATGTTAACAAATTTCTCTTCTTGAGAAACGCTTTCCTTGCCATTGCCAGTCTACATTTTATATCCTCTCTACTTCGACCATCATCGGTTATTTTACTCCCTAAATAGCAAAACTCCTTTACTACTTTAAGTGTCTCATTTCCTAATCTAATTCCCTCAGCATCACCCGACTTAATTTGACTACATTCCATTATCCTCGTTTTGCTTTTGTTGATGTTCATCTTATATCCTCCTTTCAAGACACTGTCCATTCCGTTCAACTGCTCTTCCAAGTCCTTTGCTGTCTCTGACAGAATTACAATGTCATCGGCGAACCTCAAAGTTTTTACTTCTTCTCCATGAATTTTAATACCTACTCCGAATTTTTCTTTTGTTTCCTTTACTGCTTGCTCAATATACAGATTGAATAACATCGGGGAGAGGCTACAACCCTGTCTCACTCCCTTCCCAACCACTGCTTCCCTTTCATGCCCCTCGACTCTTATAACTGCCATCTGGTTTCTGTACAGATTGTAAATAGCCTTTCGCTCCCTGTATTTTACCCCTGCCACCTTCAGAATTTGAAAGAGAGTATTCCAGTCAACATTGTCAAAAGCTTTCTCTAAGTCTACAAATGCTAGAAACGTAGGTTTGCCTTTTCTTAATCTTTCTTCCAAGATAAGTCGTAAGGTCAGTATTGCCTCGCGTGTTCCAACATTTCTACGGAATCCAAACTGATCATCCCCGAGGTCGGCTTCTACCAGTTTTTCCATTCGTCTGTAAAGAATTCGCGTTAGTATTTTGCAGCTGTGACTTATTAAACTGATAGTTCGGTAATTTTCACATCTGTCAACACCTGCTTTCTTTGGGATTGGAATTATTATATTCTTCTTGAAGTCTGAGGGTATTTCGCCTGTCTCATACATCTTGCTCACCAGATGGTAGAGTTTTTTCAGGACTGGCTCTCCCGAGGCCATCAGTAGTTCTAATGGAATGTTGTCTACTCCCGGGGCCTTGTTTCGACTCAGGTCTTTCAGTGCTCTGTCAAACTCTTCACGCAGTATCTTATCTCCCATTTCATCTTCATCTACATCCTCTTCCATTTCCATAATTTTTTCCTCAAGTACATCTCCCTTGTATAAACCCTCTATATACTCCTTCCACCTTTCTGCCTTCCCTTCTTTGCTTAGAACTGGGTTTCCATCTGAGCTCTTGATATTCATACAAGTGGTTCTCTTCTCTCCAAAGGTCTCTTTAATTTTCCTGTAGGCAGTATCTATCTTACCCCTAGTGAGACAAGCCTCTACATCCTTACATTTGTCCTCTAGCCATGCCTGCTTAGCCATTTTGCACTTCCTGTCGATTTCATTTTTGAGACGTTTGTATTCCTTTTTGCCTGCTTCATTTACTGCATTTTTATATTTTCTCCTTTCATCAATTAAATTCAATATTTCTTCTGTTACCCAAGGATTTCTATTAGCCCTCGTCTTTTTACCTACTTGATCGTCTGCTGCCTTCACCACTTCATCCCTCAGAGCTACCCATTCTTCTTCTACTGTATTTCTTTCCCCCATTCCTGTCAATTGTTCCCTTATGCTCTCCCTGAAACTCTCTACAACCTCTGGTTCTTTCAGTTTATCCAGATCCCATCTCCTTAAATTCCCACCTTTTTGCAGTTTCTTCAGTTTCAATCTGCAGTTCATAACCAGTAGATTGTGGTCAGAATCCACATCTGCCCCTGGAAATGTCTTACAATTTAAAACCTGGTTCCTGAATCTCTGTCTTACCATTATATAATCTATCTGAAACCTGTCAGTATCTCCAGGCTTCTTCCATGTATACAGCCTCCTTTCATGATTCTTGAACCAAGTGTTAGCTATGATTAAGTTATGCTCTGTGCAAAATTCTACAAGGCGGCTTCCTCTTTCATTCCTTCCCCCCAATCCATATTCACCTACTATGTTTCCTTCTCTCCCTTTTCCTACTGACGAATTCCAGTCACCCATGACTATTAAATTTTCGTCTCCCTTCACTACCTGAATAATTTCTTTTATCTCGTCATACATTTCATCAATTTCTTCATCATCTGCAGAGCTAGTTGGCATATAAACTTGTACTACTGTAGTAGGCATGGGCTTTGTGTCTATCTTGGCCACAATAATGCGTTCACTATGCTGTTTGTAGTAGCTAACCCGCACTCCTATTCTTTTATTCATTATTAAACCTACTCCTGCATTACCCCTATTTGATTTTGTATTTATAACCCTGTAATCACCTGACCAAAAGTCTTGTTCCTCCTGCCACCGAACTTCACTAATTCCCACTATATCTAACTTTAACCTATCCATTTCCCTTTTTAAATTTTCTAACCTACCTGCCCGATTAAGTGATCTGACATTCCACGCTCCGATCCGTAGAACGCCAGTTTTCTTTCTCCTGATAACGACGTCCTCTGGAGTAGTCCCCGCCCGGAGATCCGAATGGGGGACTATTTTACCTCCGGAATATTTTACCCAAGAGGACGCCATCATCATTTAATCATACAGTAGAGCTGCATGTCCTCGGGAAAAATTACGGCTGTAGTTTCCCCTTGCTTTCAGCCGTTCGCAGTACCAGCACAGCAAGGCCGTTTTGGTTAATGTTACAAGGCCAGATCAGTCAATCATCCAGACTGTTGCCCCTGCAACTACTGAAAAGGCTGCTGCCCCTCTTCAGGAACCACATGTTTGTCTGGCCTCTCAACAGATGCCCCTCCGTTGTGGTTGCACCTACGGTATGGCCATCTGTATCGCTGAGGCACGCAAGCCTCCCCACCAACGGCAAGGTCCATGGTTCATATATATATATATATATATATATATATATATATATATATATATATATATATATATATATTGAAAGCTGAGTGATTTTAAAATTCTTGTCAGAGTGGGGTTTTAACTCTTTGGTTTCTCTGAATGAAGTAGCTCTCTCACTTCCCTGCTTGAGATACTTTATCTCCAGATGTTGTGTGTCCCATGTCCTTACATCATTTTACCTCAGTTTATTTTAAGAAAATAAGAATACCAAGTGCTTATTGTAACATTTTTAAGAAAAGACCTGTTTTTTTGTCTTCAGTGTTTGCTTTGTAAATCATTTGGCAATCAATGTTGCTCTCACAACATCTCTTCAAACATTATGACGTGAGTCATTACTTAGATAATATTGAATAGTATTTTTCCTTTAGTATGTGAATATGATTGTCAGTTGATTGCCATATTTTGTTATGGTCAATTAATCATAATAAAAAGATATATCAGTTATAGCCATTTATATATCCAAAACTTTGAAAACATTTGGGGAACAAAAAACAAGTTGACCGTGTCTGTTACTTTATGATCTTCAATTCTTACTGAAAATTTGTGTTGCGCATCTTCATGATTTCACTGTAATAGATATTTCTGTTTTTGGCAAACCGTTGAACTACTCTCAGACTATTTCTTGGTCATTCCACTCTCAAATAACCCATGGGAAAAATGAACACCTAAATCTTTCTGTGCAAGCTCTGATTTCTCTTATTATATCACTGTGGACATTTCTCTCTGTCTAGGTGAACAAAATGTGTTTTTAATGTGTACCATCACAGTTTGCTTATTATGTCCAAAACACACTCTCCCCTATGATGTGATAACACAAAACAAGCTGCACTTCTTTGAACTTTATTGATATTCTTCGTCAGTCCTATCTGGTATGGGTCCCATACCATGCAGCAATACTTCAGAAGAGGACTGACAAGCATAGTGTTAGAAGTCTCCTTACTAGATTTGTTGCATCATGTAAGTGTTCTGCCAATAAAGCACAGCCTTTGGTTCACCATCCCCATAACATTTGCTTCCAGGTGGTCCCAATTTAAGTGGTTTATCATTGTAATCCCTAGGTATTTAGTTGAGTTCACAGCCTTTTAAGTTTGTGTTGTTTATTGTATAACTGAAATACAACAGCATTTTTTTTAGTATTTAGATGCAGGATCTCACACTTTTTATTATTCAGTGTCAGTTACTACTTTTTGCACCAAGCAGGCATCTTATCTAAATCATTTTGTTTGATCCTCTGATGACCTAACTAGATGGTAAATAACAGCATCATATCCAGACAATATGAGAGCTCCTAAATCATTTGCATAAAGAATAGCTGGAGGACTATAACACTTCCATGGGAACCCTGCATATAACTCTGGACCCACTATATGACTCTCGTCAGTTACTCCCTTCTCACAGAAAATCACAAATGAGACTTACAGCTGAGATGTCATAATCCAGTACTGCACATAAACAATTTGAGATGTTCTCAAACAGTAATATGAGATAACAGGTATAGTCTTTGGCCCCCAACCCCTAAGTGGATTTCTGGCTGGAGTGCAGGGTGTTGTTTGTCATGCTACTAGGAGGGGGAGTGTGGTAAGCCCATCATCCAGCCTTCTTTTACCCCCCAGGTACTCAGTTTGATAGCAGACTGAGTGAACGTGTAGCTGTCCTGGAGGGACTGGAATGAGGAAAAATCCACACTCGTACCTAAATTAAACCTGGTATCTCCAGAGCTAGTGTAGCCCTCCACCTACTGGACCACCATGGCACATAATATCAGATAGAACATCAATATTTGAGTCTTCACAAATAATGATGATGCAGTTAATTTTGTGTAACCTCATTAATAGCGTCTCAAACTGTGTGATGAAACTTGCGATATTTCCTTTCACCATCTGATAAATACTGATAGCTTTGGTGTTTCTGTGTCCATTGTTATGGTACAGCATTTAAAAAAAGCTATTAAACTAAGTATTCAGTAACATGTAAGCCAGGACTTAACACTGGATTTTGTATAGCTATTGTGTATACAAACGCCGGCCGAAGTGGCCGTGCGGTTGAAGGCGCTGCAGCCTGGAACCGCAAGACCGCTACGGTCGCAGGTTCGAATCCTGCCTCGGGCATGGATGTTTGTGATGTCCTTAGGTTAGTTAGGTGTAACTAGTTCTACGTTCTAGGGGACTAATGACCTCAGCAGTTGAGTCCCATAGTGCTCAGAGCCATTTGAACCATTTGTATACAAACATTGATGTGAAGATCAATCCATGTTTTGTTTCAGTGGTTCTGAAATCATATGGTGTTAGCTTGCATCCATTCACATTTACCTTTAAGTACAGGGCCACAGTAAAACAGCAGTATTGTTTGAAGAGAACTTTTTATTTATTCATTTATGCCCGTCTGAAGAGATTTTAGTGCCTACAACAAAGACTCATTTATTCTATTTCTTTCATTGTTAATTATCTTGTAGTTGTTGTAGTTACAGTTGTTGCTTCAGTGTGTCTGATGATTACTGTGAATTTGTTATGAATTGAGAGTGGAACTTCTAGCACGTTCTTATACAAGATTTGTATTGCCATCACTGAAATGTAATTTGAGTGTGGTGTTTGTATGAATCATAAACACTGACAACTTGCTGCTGTTCATTGTTTCAGTGGCAGAAAATGATTCCAGTAAACTTTACCAAGCACTTTTGGAGGCAAACATGGCAACTGAAGTTGGATTGATTGCTTTGGATGCTTTAGGACTATATTGCCTGCACTTTAAAGACAATTTGCTGGATACTGAGGGAGATAATGTTGTAATGAAGAAGCTGTTTGATATTTATCTGTCATTTCTTCAAGTTGGTCAGTCAGAAACATTGTTCCGGCATGTTTTTGCAGCTTTGCGAGCATATATAAACAATTTCTCTGTCGCATTATTTAAAGGTAAGAATTACTTTCAATAAGACATACCAAAACTGTTATACAAATTAGTGTTGACATTTTTAGAGTATCAATTTACAAAACCAACAAATAAGTTAAAAGGAGACAGGTAAGAAGTCTGGTTTACAGTAAAGACGATTAAAGTGGGAAATGCTTACAAGCATATGCTTTAAGTATTATAAATGCAAAAAGGATATTTCAGCATTTACTGCTGTTTCTACAATTTACTGTTACAAAGAATTGGTGTTAACCCTTCAAGGTGGTAGTTTCTGCATGCCATAGAGCAAGGGTCATTTGTCTAAAATAAATGAAGTGTTCATAAATTGTTAAAATTAGACATTTAAAATGAACCTAATCAGTTAAAATTAACTTTCAGTTTGGTTTACTTTGAGTAAATCTTGGAAACAGAGTTATACCACAAAGTCTCTTCGCAGGAGTTTCCAGCATTTACATTATGAGAAATTTACATGTACTTCTTCCTTTGTCTTCTATGTAGACTGTTAAACAAAAAAATTGCTGTGTGTTGAATTGTTCCTTGTTCATTAACCTTCTCGATAGTTTCACGTACCACTTCGTACTCTTTCCCTACCCACAAGAAAAGACTGTAGTTTTTGGTTTGTGTGTACTCACTCAATGCGACAAAGATCTTAACATTATGCCAGCACAGATTCCCCTATATTTAACTGCTGAAGTAGTGTCAGTTGTTATCAACAGATGGCATAGAAATATGAGTGGCAAGTGTGTGGTCGGCTCGCAGCCAGTGCAGGTGCTCGTGGCCCGTGAGCTGATTCCCAGCTTGAGAGGTTAATATCTACAGCATCTGTCATCTTTGTATTCAGGTTCATGCGTGATGTACTTAATTAAGTCTGTGTCAGAAACTGTCTTTGGCAGTTGTCTCTAAGATCATGACAGAAGACATTGATTTTTCTTATCACAAGACGTGATACTACAGTTAGAATTTTTAGTTTACATTTCTGTGGACTAGAAGTTTAGATATGGTGGTAGTGTTGAAATACACTCCTGGAAATGGAAAAAAGAACACATTGACACCGGTGTGTCAGACCCACCATACTTGCTCCGGACACTGCGAGAGGGCTGTACAAGCAATGATCACACGCACGGCACAGCGGACACACCAGGAACCGCGGTGTTGGCCGTCGAATGGCGCTAGCTGCGCAGCATTTGTGCACCGCCGCCGTCAGTGTCAGCCAGTTTGCCGTGGCATACGGAGCTCCATCGCAGTCTTTAACACTGGTAGCATGCCGCGACAGCGTGGATGTGAACCGTATGTGCAGTTGACGGACTTTGAGCGAGGGCGTATAGTGGGCATGCGGGAGGCCGGGTGGACGTACCGCCGAATTGCTCAACACGTGGGGCGTGAGGTCTCCACAGTACATCGATGTTGTCGCCAGTGGTCGGCGGAAGGTGCACGTGCCCGTCGACCTGGGACCGGACCGCAGCGACGCACGGATGCACGCCAAGACCGTAGGATCCTACGCAGTGCCGTAGGGGACCGCACCGCCACTTCCCAGCAAATTAGGGACACTCTTGCTCCTGGGGTATCGGCGAGGACCATTCGCAACCGTCTCCATGAAGCTGGGCTACGGTCCCGCACACCGTTAGGCCATCTTCCGCTCACGCCCCAACATCGTGCAGCCCGCCTCCAGTGGTGTCGCGACAGGCGTGAATGGAGGGACGAATGGAGACGTGTCGTCTTCAGCGATGAGAGTCGCTTCTGCCTTGGTGCCAATGATGGTCGTATGCGTGTTTGGCGCCATGCAGGTGAGCGCCACAATCAGGACTGCATACGACCGAGGCACACAGGGCCAACACCCGGCATCATGGTGTGGGGAGCGATCTCCTACACTGGCCGTACACCACTGGTGATCGTCGAGGGGACACTGAATAGTGCATGGTACATCCAAACCGTGATCGAACCCATCGTTCTACCATTCCTAGACCGGCAAGGGAACGTGCTGTTCCAACAGGACAATGCACGTCCGCATGTATCCCGTGCCACCCAACGTGCTCACTGGACTCGCATTCGGGAGGACGACGGTTCAATCCCGTCTCCGGCCATCCTGATTTAGGTTTTCCGTGATTTCCCTAAATCGTTTCAGGCAAATGCCGGGATGGTTCCTTTAAAAGGGCACGGCCGATTTCCTCCCAAATCCTTCCCTAACCCGAGCTTGCGCTCCGTCTCTAATGACCTCGTTGTCGACGGGACGTTAAACAATAACCACCACCACCAACGTGCTCTAGAAGGTGTAAGTCAACTACCCTGGCCAGCAAGATCTCCGGATCTGTCCCCCATTGAGCATGTTTGGGACTGGATGAAGCGTCGTCTCACGCGGTCTGCACGTCCAGCACGAACGCTGGTCCAACTGAGGCGCCAGGTGGAAATGGCATGGCAAGCCGTTCCACAGGACTACATCCAGCATCTCTACGATCGTCTCCATGGGAGAATAGCAGCCTGCATTGCTGCGAAAGGTGGATGTACACTGTACTAGTGCCGACATTGTGCATGCTCTGTTGCCTGTGTCTATGTGCCTGTGGTTCTGTCAGTGTGATCATGTGATGTATCTGACCCCAGGAATGTGTCAATAAAGTTTCCCCTTCCTGGGACAATGAATTCACGGTGTTCTTATTTCAATTTCCAGGAGTGTAGATTCCCAGTGTTTTCTCTGTGCCACCTCTGTTGGGGTATCGCCATAAGTCATTTTCATCTAACTTCCAAGATCTTAAGAAATACTTGCAAAAGCTTGTCAGTTTTGACAGCCATTCCAATTTGGAACAACTTTTTGTGATGGTACCTGACACAGGGTGTACTGGCTACATAGTGTTTTGAAACCAAGATTGATGTTCGAACACTGTAACTGCAAGTAATGTGAACTTAAATCAGTACTGATGAACAAAGCCAGAATTGACATAAAAGATACAGACTGCCATTCCAGCTACTGGGCTTGGTATTTATTTCCTGTAGCAGCCCAGCAGCCATCCCCATGTGACGTGTTTGCCGCAACCCTTGGATTTGTGGTTGCTGAAAGTAGAACTGTGCTACACAGATACTATCGCTGTTACTCTCTGTGTTTTCATATTGCTAGAGTAATGGGATATTAATCAGAAAACCTTTGAAACTTGTCATCTTTGTTGGATTCTACTACTCGTTATTGTGTTTTGTTGTTGAAATACTGTTTTTCCCACAGTTCAATTGGACGTTCTCTAAAAAATTATATCTACAACTTAGTGCTTCTGTAAACAAAGCTGCAACAACGTACAACAAGAGAAAATCCTGCTATTTCAGTCCTTAATATGGTCTTTTGCTAAGCTATAGTTACCATTTTCTATACGTCTATTATCAAGTTGGTAGACAAGACAAGTTATACTTGCCTTCCAATTGCTTGCACAGGGAATATCTATAGAACCTGACAAGCAAAACAAACATTCAGCTTCTGCTGTTACTCTCGAGGTAGCCTCAGTCACAACATATTGCAGAAGCGCTCAGAAACGAGCTTAGTTTCAAAGTAATTAAGTTCCCTGTTTGTTTTTGCCTTACTAATGGTTACTCTGCATTAGATAATAGACATTTCTAAATTTCATAACAACAGCAAAAATAGCTGTTGCTTATATTCGATCAGGAAAAATGAACACATTGGTCTCACAATGCTGGAAACATACATTGCAGATTTTAATGAAGCACAAAAAACTGTCCTGTATGACACTGCTATGATAATAAGCATACTGTATTCCATTATGCTGTATTATTGGAGCACATTGCAACTAACACTGTGAAATTTTCTCACAGTTTTAGTGGAGTTCCAAGTAAAATTGCGATATGAATGCTAAGGGATTTCAATGTTGTGTGTTTGAGGCTAAGTTGATTCAGAATACTCAAAGAAAATTGTTAACAAGCAATGTTGATAAAGGAAATATGACCTTATCTTTAGTGATCAGATTAATGATTTAGTTACTCCTCGAGACATGGAGTGCATTGTAAATTATGATTTGAGGAAGAAATGTTTAACTTGAAATGGATGATTATTGCCTGAATGGTGCTTTTTATTACAGGTAATGGGTATCAAATTATGTAAAAGACTTACTCTGTAATTTCCAACCAGTTTGTTTGGAGCCATTGACCACTTTTTCAAGAATGTTGAATATTTTAGCAGTTACCTGTATTCTGAATGTAAGGCTTGATTTAACAGGTGATGCAGTCCTTTGTGGAAGACTATGCTATGAGCTGCTAAGGTGCTGTAATAGCAGACTGTCAACAATAAGACAAGAATCCTGTGCCATATTGTATCTTCTAATGAGAAGTAATTTTGAGTTCAGCAATCGCAAAGGTCTTACAAGAGTCCACTTGCAGGTTGGTGTACTTTATTTTATCACATTACCTTAATTAGTTTTTTGAATATTGATGACCAACACATTATCCATATTAAAAAAATTCTTTACGTAGTTTATATCCACATTTGGAGCATGCGAATTGTCCATTTACACCACAGTATTCAGGGCATCAGATGGAGAGAATTTTCTGATTTCCCCCTGCTCTTCTTCTTCTGTTCCCAAAACGTTTTCACTATTTCCAATCTGGCTACCCTTTCTTCATTTGTAAAGGAGTATAATATTCATTTAAATACAGTATGTCCTGGGAGGAATGGCCATTATTCAGCTGTATGACAGGAATAATCATTCAAAGTAAAAAAGTCTGGTAAACGTAGGCTCTAAAATGTGTATCTTAAGAGCTGTGAGCACTTTTTCAGTATGAGAGATGCATTTCACAGTAGCAAACATGAGCACATGCTCATATACTACGTGACCAAAAGTATTCGGACACCCCCAAAAACAAACATTTTTTCATATTAGGTGCAGTGTGCTGCCAGCTGCTGCCAGGTACTCCATATCAGTGACCTCAGTACTCAGACATTGTGGGAGAGCAGAATGGAGTGCTCCACGGAACTCACAGACTTTGAACGTGATCAGGTGATTGGGTTTCACTTGTGTCATACTTCTGTACATGAGATTTCCATACTCCTAGCCATCCCTGGTTCCACTGTTTCCGATGTGATAGTGAAGTGGAAACGTGAAGGGGACATGTGCAGCACTAAAGCATACAGACTGACCTAGTCTGTTGACTGACAGAGACCACTGACAGTTGAAGAGGGTTGTAATGTGTAATAGGCAGACATCTATGCAGAACATCACAAAGGAATTCCAAACTGCATCAGCATCCACTGCAAGTACTATGACAGTTAGGCGGGAGGTCAGAAAACTTGGATTTCATAGTCCAGCAGCTACTCATAAGCCACACATCATGCTGGTAAATGCCAAACGACGGCTTGCTTGGTGTAAGGAGCATAAACATTGGACGATTGAACAGTGGAAAAACATTGCGTGAAGTGGCGAATCACGGTTCACAATGTGACAATCCAATGGCAGAATGTGGGTATGGCAAATGCCCGGTGAACATCATCTGCCAGCGTTTTTAGTGCCAACAGTAAAATTTGGAGGCGGTGGTGTTATGTTGTGGTCATGTTTTTCATGGAGGGGGCTTGCACCAAATATTGTTTTGTGTGGCACTATCACAGGACAGGCCTACATTGATGTTTTAAGTGCCTTCTTGCTGTTAAAGAACAATTTGAGGATGGCGATTGCATCTTTCAACACAATCGGCCACCTGTTCATAATGCATGGCATGTGGCAGAGTGGTTACACGACCATAACATCCCTGTAATGGACTGGCCTGCACAGAGTACCTTTCGAATGTTTTGGAGCTCCGACTTCATACCTCTCCCCAGTGCAGCACTCTGTGAAGAATTGGCTGCAATTCCTCAAGAAACCTGCCAGCACATGATTGAATGTATGGAGGAAAGTTGGATAGATGTAAACACACATCCCGCGGATTGCACTTAAATTATGCAGCAAAACACTATTTGTGTGAAAAATTAAATTTAATCATAAAAGAAAGAATCGAACTGAAAAACTTTATATATAAAAACAGTTTGTTCACAACTTAAAGAAGTCCGACAGGAACTTTTTTAGACTAACTCAGCCTTCACCATACATACATGAAGGCGAAGTACTTCACAACATCGCAAATCACAGTAAAATCAAAATAATATCGCAAAATGTCCAGTATATTACCAATAAAATTGAACAAATTGACGAATTTCTAAGTGTTAGTAGCCCTCATATTTATCTTGTGAATGAACTAGGGTGCAAAACTGAAGAATTACGCAGCATTAATTTAAGTAATTATAAAATTGTCAGTGTCTATTGTAGGGAACAACATAAAGGTGGTGGTGCTGGTATTTATGTCAAAAATAATGTCCAGTGCGAAAAAATTGATTGGATAGATAAAAACTTGCATGTGAGATGGTCTTTGAAATAGCTGCCATAAGAATAAAGCTCAGATATAGCAGTTTAATAATAGCTAGCCTGTACAGATCCCCTAACAGTAACATGGAAGAATTCTTTTGCCATTTAGAGGAACTTACTGATAAACTCTCACCTCATAAGAAAGAGACTATAATAATAGGGGATGTGAACATTGACTCCTTAACTAATAGTGTAAGTTACCTTAGATATATTGATATATTACAGTACTATAATTACAACCACCTGAATCCAACACTAACAAGAATTACAGGTGACTCTCAGACATGTATTGACCTTGTTATTACAAACTTAAGTAAGGAGGACCTTGTAGTTGGAACTGTTGAGAACCACATTTCGGCTCATAGTGCATTAGTCCTAGAGCTTCACACTGACAAAGAAATAGTATCTCATAAGGAACAATTTACTTATAAAAGAAAGCTTGACTATCATGCATTAAAGGAAAAACTGACACACATAAACTGGTATCAGGTAGGCTTATATGCAACAGAAGACATTAATAAAAAATGGGAAATATTTTATACAACATTAACCCATTGTCTAAATCAAGTTTGCCCAAGGGTCAAAATACTAAAGAAAACTGGCAGTTCCAGGAATCTTAAACTCCCCCCTAATGTGATGAAATTAAAGAATGACATTAATGATCAATATATTCTTTTTAAAGACACCAAACTGCAGTACTTTCAGTCTAAATATAAAGCCTGTAGAAAAACCTATAGGGAAGCACTTAAGACATTAAAGGCACAGAAGTATGCAGAACAGATGAGTCAATCCTGTAATATTAGCAAAACAGCGTGGAATATAGTAAAGAAGGAAAGTGGGGGGGAATGACAAGGCATTGTGTAACAACATAATAATAAGGGGCAATGAAAAATTGGTTAGTGACCCAAAAGAAGTATGCGAGAGATTCATAGATCAATTTAGTAAGATGAGTAAGGAGGATGTGATCAACCCACCACAGGTGTTAAATCCCACTAATGTCAGTAATTTGTTGTTCCTGAGGTGTGTTACAGAACAGGAAATCCTGAGAACCATTTCCAACTTAAAAGCAAGTACATCCAGTGGCTGGGATGACATCTCAGCCAAATTTCTGAAAGAATACAGTAATGAGTTAATAAAGCCACTGCAACATTTAATAAACAGCTCTTTCAGACAGGGGTCATTTCCTGACTTGTTAAAAGTCACTGAAATAAGACCAGTGCATAAAAAGGGAAAAACTACTGATGTACAAAATTATAGACCTATTTCATTGACATCAGAACTTAGTAAGTTGTTGGAAAGGCTATTTCTTGATCAAATGGAATCATTTTTCTCTAAGTACAATATATTAAAAAGTTCTCAACACGGTTTCAGGAAGGGCAAGTCTACAATAACAGCCATAGCCACATTTATTCAAGCAGTATTGAGTAAACTTGATGATGGAAACAAAGTTATTGGCACCTTTCTAGACCTATCTAAGGCTTTTGATACTGTAAATCACTCCATTCTTCTACATAAGTTAGAAACTTATGGGGTCAGAGGAGTGGCATTAGATTTGTTAAGATCGTACCTTGCTGACGGGAGACAATGTGTTAAGTTGTATCATACAACCGGGGGACTACAGTAAAATCATCTTATAAAATTCTTAACTGTGGAGTCCCTCAGGGAAGTATTATTGGGCCTTTTCTGTTCATTGTGTACATCAATGATATAATAATTCCAAAAAATGCAGACCTTGTGAATTATGCTGACGACACCTCCTTCATAAGCTGGGGCCCTACAAAACAGCTAGCAGTGCAAAATAATATGAAGAACACAAGCCTCATCACAGAATATATGACTAAAAATAAATTGGCATTAAATAAGGAAAAGACAATTCTAATGGAGTTTATGCTAAATTACAAATCAAGACAAGTGGATACTGAGCCAGAGTTATCAATTGAAACAATTGATACACACAAATTCCTGGGTATTATAGTTGATGAACATCTTACATGGAAGGAGCACATCAGCTACATGTGTAAAAAAATCTCGTGTAATATACCTACCTGCTAAAACGCCTTTCTAGCATAATAGTGTCACCAGTCTTAAGACAAATCTATTTTGGTATTATACACTCCCACCTACAATACGGTATTGAGATTTGGGGCGGGGCACCAACGGTATACATGGATAGGGCTTTTTGAGTCCAGAAGAGAGCAATTAGGATAATAGCGAATATTAGCAAACGTCAATCCTGTAGGGAATACTTCATTAAGTATAATATATTAACAGTGTATTCATTATATGTTCTAAGGACTATACTGTTTGTAAAAGAAAATATGGAGCACAGTATAATAAATAGTGATATCCATAGTTATAATACAAGGAAGAAAGAGGATTACCACATAAAATTCAGAAATAAAAAAGCAACCGATCATAATCCATTTTCTGCTGGAAGATTTTTTTACAACTGACTGCCAAATACCATAAAAATGTTAAAAGGAAACATATTTAAAATAAAATTAAAGCAGCTGTTAATTGCTAAATGTTTGTACTCCATCAAGGATTTTTAATGTTATATGTACTTTCCACTACTAAACTATTATTATTGTTCATGTATGTACTGACCATGTCCACGACTGTATAAGTTATTATGGACAAATAAACCATTATTATTATTATTATTATTATTATTATTATTATTATTATTATTATGCTTGTGAGAGTGGAAGCTGTGATCAAGACTAAGGGTGGGCCAACACTATACTGTATTCCAGCATTACCGATGGAGGGTGCCACGAACTTGGAAGTCATTTTCAGCCAGGTGTCTGGATACTTTTGATCGCATAGTGTAGCTCTTACGGTATGCATTTTAGAGCCCATGTTTACCAGTGACTTTTGCTTCAAATGGTCATTCCTGTCGTACCCCTGAATATTGACCGTTCCTCCAGGGACACCATGTGTTTTTAGTTTGTCTCATATCTCTACATTTTACAGTCTTCTTCTCTGTATTCGATTTGTTGCTTGTTATATTTAACTCACCTAAATCATGCTGTACTTCTCTTTTTGTTATTGGTTTCATTTTTCCTAAATTGTTGTTGATTATCAAGGCATGAGACAGAAAAAAGCAAAAATATCCTACACGTTTTCGAGTTCGGTCAGTACAGAATGTGCAACCAGTGAATTATATGTTTGTGTGCCACTTAAGGTCAGTATCTTAAAAAAAGAGAGTTTCCCTTAGATTTTATGTTCATCCAAGAATGTCATATTATGTATCTTGTCCTACCTCCATCTGCTTCAGCATTCAAGTTCCTCTGGGCTTTGCTTTCTAGGTTGATTTATTTTTTTCTGATGCTGATCTCTTATTATGGTCTCTATATCTCCATCCATACTCCGCAAGCCACCTGATGGTGTGTGGCGGAAGGTACCTTGAGTACCTCTATTGGTTCTCCCTTCTATTCCAGTCTTGTATTGTTCATGGAAAGAAAGATTGTTGGTATGCCTCTGTGTGGGCTCTAATCTCTCTGATTTTATCCTCTTGGTCTCTTTGCGAGATGCACGTAGGACGCCTCGGTGAAGGTATGTTCTCGAAACTTCAACAAAAGCCCGTACCGAGCTCTTGCAGAGTCTTCCACTGGAGTTTAGCTATCATCTCCGTAACACTTTCATGATTACTAAATGATCCTGTAACGAAGTGCACTGCTCTCCATTGGATCTTATCTATCTCTCCTATCAACCCTATCTGCTACGGATCTCACACCGGTGAGCAGTATTCAAACAGTGGGCGAACAAGTGTACTGTAACCTACTTCCTTTGTTTTCAGATTGCATTTCCTTAGGATTCTTCCAATGAATCTCAGTCTGGCATCAGATTTACCGACGATTAATTTTATTTGGTCATTCCATTTTAAATCACTCCTAATGCCTACTCCCACGTAATTTGTAGAATTAACTGCTTCCAGTTGCTGACCTGCTATATTGTAGCCAAATGATAGAGGATCTTTCTTTCTATGTATTCACAGCACATTACACTTGTCTACATTGAGATTCAATTGCCATTCCCTGCACCATGCAATAATTCATTGCAGATCCTCCTGCATTTCAGTACAATTTTCCATTGTTTACAACCTCTCGATATACTACAGCAACATCCGCAAAAAGCCTCAGTTAATTTCTGATGTTATCCACAAGGTCATTTATATAAATTGTGAATAGCAACGGTCCTACGACACTCCCCTGCGGCACACCTGAAATCACTCTTACTTCGAAAGACTTCTCTCCATTGAGGATGACATGCTGCGTTCTGTTATCTAGGAACTCTTCAATCCAATAACACAATTGGTCTGATAGTCCATATGCTCTTACTTTGTTCATTAAACAACTGTGGGGAACTGTATCAAATGCCTTGCGAAAGTCAAGAAACATGGCATCTACCCGGGAACCCGTGTCTATGGCCCTTCGAGTCTCGTGGACGAATAGCGCGAGATGGGTTTCACACAATCGTCTTTTTCGAAACCCATGCTGATTCCCACAGAGTAGATTTCTAGTCTCCAGAAAAATCATTATACTCAAACATAATATGTGTTCCAAAATTCTACAACTGATCGACGTTAGATATATAGGTCTATAGTTCTGCACATCTGTTCGACATCCCTTCTTGAAAATGGGGATGACCTGTGCCCTTTTCCAATCTTTTGGAACGCTATGCTCTTCTTGAGACCTACGGTACACCACTGCAAGAAGGGGAGGCAAGTTCCTTTACGTACTCTGTGTAAAATCGAACTGGTATCCCATCAGGTCCAGCGGCCTTTCCTCTTTTGAGCGATTTTAATTGTTTTCCTATCCCTCAGTCATCTATTTTGATATCTACCATTTTGTCATCTGTGCGACAATCTAGAGAAGGAACTAGAGTGCAGTCTTCCTCTGTGAAACAGCTGTGGAAAAAGACATGTAGTTTTTCGGCCTGTAGTCTGTCATCCTCTGTTTCAGTACCATTTTGGTCACACAGTCTCTGGACATTTTGTTTTGATCCACTTACTGCTTTGACGTAAGACCAAAATTTCTTAGGATTTTCTGCCAAGTCAGTACATAGAACTTTACTTTTGAATTCGTTCAACGCCTCTCGCATAGCCCTCCTCACACTACATTTTGCTTCGTGTAATTTTTGTTTGTCTGCAAGGCTTTGACTATGTTTATGTTTGCTGTGAAGTTCCCTTTGCTTCCGTAGCAGTTTTCTAACTAGGTTGTTGTACCATGGTGGCTCTTTTCCATTTTTTATGATCTTGCTTGGCACATACTCATCTAATGCATATTGTATGATGGTTTTAAAATTTGTCTACTGATCCTCAACACTATCTGTACTTGAGATAAAACTTTTGCGTTGAGCCTTCAAGTACTCTGAAATCTGCTTTTTGTCACTTTTGCTAAACAGAAAAATCTTCCTACCTTTTTTAATATTTCACCGGTGCTGTAACCGCTTTATAATTGCTGATTCCCTAGTCTGCGTTAACTGTTTCAAATAGTTTGGGTCTGTTTGTCACAAGAAGGTCTAATATGTTATTGCCACGAGTTGGTTCTCTGTTTACCTGCTCAAGGTTGTTTTCAGATAATGCACTTAAAAAAATTTCACTGGTTTCTCTGTCCCTGCCACCCGTTATAAACGTTTGAGTCTCCCAGTCTATATCTGGTAAGTTAAAATCTCCACCCAAAACTATAATATGGTCAGGAAATCTACTCGAAATATTTTCCAAATTTTTCTTCAAATGTTCCGCCACAACAGCTGCTGAGCCAGGGGGCCTATAGAGACATCCACTTACCATGTTTGAGCCTGCTTTAACCGTGACCTTCAACCAAATTATTTCACATTTCGGATTTCCATCAATTTCATTCGATGCTATTGCACTTTTTATTGCTATAAACACGCCTCTCCCTTCACTCTCCAGCCTGTCCCTGTGGTACACATTCCAACCTGAGTTTAGAATTTCATTACTGTTTACAGCCAACTTTCTGTCCCTAGTACTATGTGGGCATTGTGACCGTTTATTAATGAGAGCAGTTCTGGGACCTTTCTATAGACGCTCCTGCAGTTTACTATTACCACATTAATATTGTCATTCCCTGTTGCATTTTGCCTACTGCTGTCTTGTTGCGTCTCAGGAGGCGTCTTGTCGGGCCTAGGGAGGGAATTCTCTAACCTAAAAAACCCACATGTGGACTCCACACGTACTCTGCTACCCTTGTAGCCGCTTCCTGCGTGTAGTGCACACCTGACCTATTCTGGGGGCCCTACATTTCTCGACCCAATAGCGGAGGTCGAGAAATTTGCACCCCAGATCTCCGCAGAATCGTCTGAGCCTCTGGTTTAAGCCTTCAACTCGGCTCCAAACCAGAGGACTGCGATCGGTTCTGGGAACAACACTACAAATAGTTAGTGCGAGCAAGGCTTTCCCACCTTCACCAACTCCACCAACTGCCCGTATGAACTAAGTATTACCTCTGAACCCAGATGGCAGGAGTCATTGGTGCCGACATGAGCAATAATTTGCAGTCGGGTGCACCCAGTGGTCTCTGTCGCCACTGGTAGGCCCTCCTCCACATCTCGGATGTGACCCCCCCCCCCCCCCCAGCAAGCAGAGTGAACTCTGGCCTTCTTCCCCGACCTTTCCACTATTCCCCTAAGGGGCTCCATCACTCGCCTAACATTGGAGATCCCAGTCACTAATAAACTCCTCCCCATGCGTGCCTGCTCGGACCTTGCTGAAGGAGCGGCCACATGTGCACTCACAGGCAGAGTGGGCGATGCCACACGGCCAGCCTCCACATAGACCCTCCACCTTGTGTGACGCGAATGCCATCTCCCCTTGGGGAGATGGTGGCCCAACTGCTCCCGGTACCAGCAAAGATGTCTTGACGGCAGGGACCGTGGGTGAAGCATGTAACACCTGGGGTGTACCATGCGACACACCAGACTCCCCAGTGCCGCTACACTCCGAGGCAGCCACCAGAAGGCAGCTGACTGCGGCCATCAGCACATTCAGCTGTTCGTGAACAGTGGCCAGCTCCTCCTGCGTCCGTACACAGCAGTCACACATCGTACCCATCCTGAGAAATCAACAATTTATGGTAGAGAGTTAAGTAATAAACTTTTAACTAGATTGCTAATTCACTAAAGGCGGCTGATAGTTGACTAAACTGTGGTTACTAGACATTTGTTGTTGGAAACAATGAAAATAAGCACTAACTGTCTCTGGACTGTATTCAAAACAAACACGAAATCTATGGAACACTATTACTAGTACTCAAAAATTAAAGCTTACCAAAAGCAAAAACACATGGAAAAAGAAGTGACAAGTAAGAAAAACACAGTTAATACTTAAATTTACGTAGCTTGCTGCACAGGAGATGTGAAGTAAACGGCATGTCGACATCTACACCACATGTCAAGCCACCATATTGTGTGTAGCAGAAGATATATAGTTTCCCATTATCCTTTATAATTTTACCTGAATGAGAATGAGTACTGAATCTCTCTTGTTCACATACCACCTTATATCTATCTACTCTGTGTGGTGATCTGTATGGTTGTGCTATATGGTGATCTGTGTGGTTAAAAATGAAGAACACACTTTATATGCCGTGATCGCAGTGTAGGCGCTAAGGTTCCAAGATAACTGTTTTCAGCAGTCCTAGGCTGCCGTCATATTATCTTATGGAACTTGTTATAAAATTGTCGTGTTTCATTACATGAAGTCAAAGCATAAAAGGCACTCCACACACATACATGTCTTGATAAAAATCCAGTTGATAAAATGCACACAATTTATAAAATCCTTATACCATCCATGCACATCAGTGCCAAATGTGTTGATGGAAAGGATGTAATAAAATGCTTACTTGCCAAGACCAATCAGATGTGTGAGTATTACTGACTGTACTATAAGAACAGGAAAGGTCTAGATTGTGTTGAAGAATAATGCTGGCAGAAACACCCATGTCCAGAGCTTCGTAACACTAAGTGAAGTGATGCAATGATAAGATGTTGGAATGTGTCAAGTGAATCTGCCAACAGTGGATGTCATTCTCATCCCATAATGTAATGATGATGTGGTTTTGACATCATACATGCTCAACTCGAAAAATAATAGAACAATGACAATATTTCTTTTGCATCTGGGTTACTTTTTGGAATGTATATTGAAGTAACAGGCAGATCTTTAGGATAACTTGAGGTCTAGATTAAGTTGGAAGATGGCTTTTTAGTTTTTAGTTGGCAAAGCCAACAAATGTGGGTGATCGGAATGGCCGAGCGGTTCTAGGTGCTACAGTCTGGAGCCGCTCGACCGCTACGGTCGCAGGTTCAAATCCTGCCTCGGGCATGGATGTGTGTGATGTCCTTAGGTTAGTTAGGTTTAGGTAGTTCTAAGTTTTATGGGACTGATGACCTCAGCATGTAAGTCCCATAATGCTCAGAGCCATTTGAACCATTTGAACCAACAAATGTGAATACAAAATCTTTGATGTGATGGCACACTGTTCTGTAGTATCCAAGGTCTGGGGTAGATTTGGTTGTGAGGTGGCAAAATGGTGTTGAATGCTACAGTTAATCTGTTAGACTCACGTTTGGGAAGATGGTGGTGCAAGTTGCCCTCCCATCATCCAGATTTAATTTCTTCACAATTTTCCTGAATTGCTTTTGGCAAATGCCAGTATGGTTCTTTTGGAAAGGTGCAGTTGATTTCTTACACCATCTTTCTCCAATCCGATCGTAAACCGTACTCTTACTTATTTTTCATAACATTCACAAATAGAACCAATGTGTTAGTCTTAATAGTGAAAGTATGTCTACAATACCATATGATTAAATCGTGCTATTAGAGTTTTACTCCTAATCACATTCAGAGAACATCATACGTTTTTTAAGCGAAGTCTAATAAACTAGTAGTCAAATTAAATGTTTAAATTCCTCGTTAACAAATTAGATAACCATAAAGAAATTCCGGAAGGAGAATATGTGTTTGATAACAGTACATTTTATTATGACTGCACCAAGAGAGTAGTGTGGATAGAGATAGATAAGTAGTCAAATTTAACATCACTCATAAGACGAGAGTGACATTTATTTTCCAATATCCAAATTATGCTTCTTTTCTTTTTTTTTCTTTTTCTTTTTTTTTTTAATAATGTTGTTTATTATGCCTGTAAATTTCCATCTTACTGAAGTATTTGTCTTATTCCCTAATTTTGGTTGCTTATGAGGAAGATAATCATACTTAGTTAACCGTGTTGGGATAGAGGGAAGCTGACCTGTTTGCAGAGCTTCTTCCATTTCACTTTTATAACTTGATATTAAACTGTTAAGAAATAAGCTCACTCCCTCTTTGTTTAGCTCCAAAATGCTTTTTCCCTTCATAATTAAGTTGTGTCTTCCTGCATTTGTTCCATCTGAAATATTGTCAAAGAGGCCAATAGCTAGTTTTCTGTCACATAAAACACTGCCTTTTCACTTTGAGAAAGAGTTATATGCTAAATAACAACAAGATCTGGTAGTAAATTTTTTAATTATAGCACAGAATGTACAAAGATTATTTAATCTGTTATGAGTAAAGAACCAGTGTGGAAATTCTGATGAATCTGAGACATTTGATAAATAATAATTTATCCTTTTTCTGGTCATTGAGCTCCTTGGCTAAGAAATACAACAACCTGCTACTTTTTGTATGTATTTTTGTTTATGCCAATACGCATTTTGGCCTTTCACCCATCTTCAGTAGGTATAATACATATCTGAATCATCAGTAGGTATTAAAACATTGAAAGCAGATTGGGTGCTGGAGCTGCCCTGTGCAAAAGAACAATTTTGTTTAGCTGCTAGTATTTTCAGGCTTTCACCCGTCTTCTGTTGGCATAATACTTATCTAAATCTACAGCAGGCGTATAGTCATTATTCATAGCACAGCAGCAGCATTCAGCTTGCTCTCTTATGTTTTAATGGTGTACTTAGGCCTACTGAAGATTTGGGTATGTATCAGTATTATGCCTATTGATGATGAGTGAAAGACTAAAATGCATATATGGATAAACAAAAATACACAAAAAAAATGGCCGATAGCTGTATTTATTAAAATAACAACATTTGATAAATGGTGTAGAATATCCAGTTATGTGAATTTTGTTTGGAACAAGTTAGAGAGGAAAAAAGGAGCAATGATGAGATATAAGAGGACTTGGTCTTTTGCCTCCTTTTCACTCTCTCTCATTTAACCTTAGTTCCTGACTTAGAAAACTAATGTTCTGAAACAGTAAGATGAGATTTTCTTTTTAAAATTTTTATGGCAATCTTGCATTAATTCTATTGCATTTTTTACAATTGTTGTTACATTTGTTGATCTTAATTGAGGAGTTCCCTTGATTTGTGTACTGACCTTTTTTTTATCATTAGTAATGATGAGCTAGTTGTGAGAAGTGAAATAGAGAAGAAATGGCAAGCAAAACAACAGTATAATACAGGGGAGTAAACAGATATTGATGAAATGTAAGTTAGCGTGGTTGTTCATGTAATCTCTGAAGTAATTGAAAACTTAATTTGGAGTATTTATGATGGAAAGTGGCACGTATATTAAAAAGATAAAAAAAAAAAAAGTGAGGAGAAGGATGTTGCATAAGAGAACTTCTCCAAATACATGGTATCCAAAGTGTAAGATGTTTTTGTTGTTGATAGAACTAAATTTTTCTTGCAAGTAGCATGTAATCATTTGTCCTAAACCATTGTTCCTAATATGAATGCAGACATTTTGTTTCCACAGCTCATCTTTTGTGTGTGATATTTATTTTAGTTGAGAGCCTCTTCTTCAATGCCTTTGTTTTCTCATTCTCTTTTTCTGCTTCTGTAGTTCAGATTGATGTTAACAAAGTTACTCTATCCCATTTCATAGATGCATAAACTATTGCTATTGTAGTTATATATTCATTTTTTTAACTTCTTTGTTTCTGTAAATCCAAAGCAAAGATCATTTGGAGACATTCCTTTAAAACTAACAACATAAAAAGATAAAAAAGTCTTTTTAAAATTATAAGTACATCATGATTTTCCTATAGTAAACTTTTATAGTTGACTGCAGTCCAATAAATATTCAAGTGGTCACCAGTGCCACACCACATGTTGCCTCTGGAAACAAAGTTATTGTTGTTGTCAATAAAAAAATATTTTGTAGTGTGCAGTTAATTAGCTCATTTTGCAACACAGTTAATGTTGTGAGCTGTTGTACCGTTACATTTTGATAGTGAAATGTGGAAAGACAGATGAATATATCCGTCTAGTGCATGTTTTTAAACTGTCATTACTGCATTTAATTGGGAGTGATTCTCTCAAACACCTTTCCTTATTCTCAGAGATAAGAATGTTACTGTAATGTTGCTTTTGAGTTTCCTTTTTTGTAAAAACCTGAATCAGAAAATTTTCCTCTGTTGTTTTCAGGTGATAATTTCTGTATCGCAAATGTTGGGAAATGTCATGGGTCTGAACAATGCCCGTTTCCAAGAATCACTTTCTCTTATAAACAGTTACGCATCTAGTGACAAAGTAATGAAGGGTACAGGTAAGTAAAGATCACATATCACTATATTATTAAGAGTGTTATTCTATAATATCTAATGCTGAAGTTTGTTTCCTAATGATATTTCTTATAGGTTTCCCTCTGGAAGTGAAAGACCTTACAAAGCGAATTCGAACTGTGCTGATGGCAACAGCACAAATGAGGGAACATCACCAAGATCCAGAGATGCTCGTTGATTTACAGCACAGTCTTGCCAACTCTTATGCATCCACACCTCAGCTTAGACACACGTGGCTTGAAGCAATGTCTCGCAACCATGACAAAGAAGGCAACTATTCAGAAGCTGCATCATGTCAGTTGCATATTGCTGCTCTCATTGCTGAGTATCTGAAATTAAAAAACATCCACAACTGGGGAGCAGAGGCATTTGAAAAAATTTCATCCAACATAGCTAAAGATGAAAGAAGTCTAAAGTTGGATGCAGGTAGTCCATTTAGTTCTTACGTATCCTTGTTCGAAATGCTATTAATAGTTAGATATGAGTATTTCTTTTGTGAGTTGTTATGAAGTGTAGGTTAGAAAATGCAAAATCTAGTCTCTCACATGCATCAATTAACAGGGGATGGATGAATGAGATGGATGAGTGGACAAAATATACACTCACCATGTGTGTAGTGGAGGCATTGGACTGTGTGTAGGTACATTAACAAAATCTGGGACATAGAAGCTCAGCAAATTTTTTTTTTGCACACACACACACACACACATTTGTACACACAAATTTGCAACCAGTCACCCAGACCTGTTTGTGTGTGTGTGTGTGTGTGTGTGTGTGTGTGTGTGTGTGCGTGTGTGTGTTTGTTTGTTTATCTTTACTCATTCCATTGTTTGTATTTCATAGAATTTTCCAGTGTGTTATTTATGTATTAATGACACTCACGCATATTCTAAGGGAACAGAGTTAACACATCGTGAAAACATATTATTTTTGTGTGGGTGATCACTGTTTCCTGTTCTTGCACTTTACCTATATCAGTGATCGATATTTTAAAAATGAATTGATGTTCTGTTACTGTCTCAAAGTACTGTGCATACAGGCAGATAATTTGTTAATTTATTTCATGTACTACACTACACAGAGTTAACACATCGTGAAAACATATTATTTTTGTGTGGGTGATCACTGTTTCCTGTTCTTGCACTTTACCTATATCAGTGATCGATATTTTAAAAATGAATTGATGTTCTGTTACTGTCTCAAAGTACTGTGCATACAGGCAGATAATTTGTTAATTTATTTCATGTACTACACTTTGCTTTTTGATTTATACTTGTCTACCTGTTACAAACAGTCCTGTGTTTAATGGATCACGTAGGATCTAAGAAAGACACCCAAAACTTTTTCTAACCAAGGTATAAAAGCAGCTGGTACAGTTTATGGTACAGCTGGGTACCCATAGTTCTGTCATAAATTACGGATATCAGTCACTATCATCATCATCATCATCATCATTTAAGACTGATTATGCCTTTCAGCGTTCAGTCTGGAGCATAGTCCCCCTTATAAAATTCCTCCATGATCCCCTATTCAGTGCTAACATTGGTGCCTCGTCTGATGTTGAGCCTATTACTTCAAAATCATTCTTAACAGAATCCAGGTACCTTCTCCTTGGTCTGCCCCGACTCCTCCTACCCTCTACTGCTGAACCCATGAGTCTCTTGGGTAACCTTGCTTCTCCCATGCGTGTAACATGACCCCACCATCTAAGCCTGTTCACCCTGACTGCTACATCTATAGAGTTCATTCCCAGTTTTTCTTTGATTTCCTCATTGTGGACACCCTCCTGCCATGGTTCCCATCTACTAGTATCTGCAATCATCCTAGCTACTTTCATATCCGTAACCTCAACCTTGTTGATAAGGTAACCTGAATCCACCCAGCTTTCGCTCCCATACAACAAAGTTGGTCGAAAGATTGAACGGTGCACAGATAACTTAGTCTTGGTACTTACTTCCTTCTTGCAGAAGAGAGTAGATCGTAGCTGAGCACTCACTGCATTAGCTTTGCTACACCTCGCTTCCAGTTCTTTCACTATGTTGCCATCCTGTGAGAATATGCATCCTAAGTACTTGAAACCGTCCACCTGTTCTAACTTTGTTCCTCCTATTTGGCACTCAATCCGTTTATATTTCTTTCCCACTGACATTACTTTCGTTTTGGAGATGCTAATCTTCATACCATAGTCCTTACATTTCTGATCTAGCTCTGAAATATTACCTTGCAAACTTTCAGTCGAATCTGCCATACAACTAAGTCATCCGCTTATGCAAGACTTCTTATTTTGTGTTTACATATCTTAATCTCACCCAGCCAGTCTATTGTTTTCAACATATGATCAATAAATAATATGAACAACAGTGGAGACAGGTTGCAGCCTTGTCTTACCCCTGAAACTACTCTGAACCATGAACTCAATTTACCGTCAACTCTAACTGTTGCCTGACTATCCATGTAAAGACCTTTAATTGCTTGCAAAAGTTTGCCTCCTATTCCATAATCTTGTAGAACAGACAATAACTTCCTCCTAGGAACCCGGTCATATGCCTTTTCTAGATCTATAAAGCATAGATACAATTCCCTGTTCCACTCATAACACTTCTCCATTATTTGCCGTAAGCTAAAGATCTGGTCCTGACAACCGCTAAGAGGCCTAAAGCCACACTGATTTTCATCCAATTGGTCCTCAACTAATACTCGCACTTTCCTTTCAACAATACCTGAGAAGATTTTACCCACAACACTGATTAAAGAGATACTTCTGTAGTTGTTACAATCTTTTCTGTTTCCATGTTTAAAGATTGGTGTGATTACTGCTTTTGTCCAGTCTGATGGAACCTGTCCCGACTCCCAGGCCATTTCAGTTATCCTGTGTAGCCATTTAAGACCTGACATTCCACTGTATTTGATGAGTTCCGACTTAATTTCATCCACCCCAGCTGCTTTATTGCACTACAACCTATTGACCATTCTCTCCACTTCCTCAAATGTGATCCTATTTCCATCATCATTCCTATCCCATTGTACCTCGAAATCTGAAACATTACTGATCGTATTTTCACCTACATTGAGCAACTCCATCTGCCCAAGGAATCCACAGGATTCACCAGCAGTTTTAAGGGCCACAACATTGAGATAATATAGCAAATAACACACAAGCAACACCATTCACATTTATTAGACACAGTTTGAATAGTTGCTAAAAGTTCACTTAGTGTGTACCATGGTTTTTCCATTGCATATTGTTGGTAACAGTTTGTATGATGAATGATGGGAAGTGAACATGATGAATCCAAAGTCAGATACAGGTTACCAGTCACATTGCACATTCACAGATTTTCTATAATTTTCAAAGGAAGTGATCTTCACAGCAGTTTAAGTAGAATTATTAGGTCCCAACCTTACTACCTCTTTAGAAATCGTCACATATTCTGGAAATAAATAAATAAATAAATAAAAATAAAATGTGGGAACAAAGACTATAAATTTCATTGCTGCTTGTGTGCTGTTTGATCCCACACAAACCACACTCAAAAATTGTGACATATTTGGAAACAATGGCCAATTATTTGTGGCAAGCAGGACTATAAATTTCATTGCTTCTTGTTTCACTCACAGCAATTTAAACTGTGCTGTTAGGTCCCAATCTAACCAAATCTTTTGAGACCTTGATACATTCAGAAAAAACAGCGAAATATTTTTGACAAGCAGGATTATAAGATTGAGCGATTCTCGTTGGCTACCATATACTAATATCTGATGGGATATGGATAACAATAATAAACTGCCAACAAAAGTGCGTAATGGAAGAGTCATGGTACACTGTTAGTGCACTGTAGCTAAGTAGCCATTTTAAGTAAATTGTAATGATTGTGATTTTGAAGGTTTTGTAATAGCATGCTGAGAACTTGTGGTCTCTTCTTTGTAGAGGAGATAATAGTATCAAATGTCCTCTGGAAACATAATCAGGTGGAATGTCCTATCCAGCTGGCCAGATGTAGTTTTTATTTGGTTTCATTAACATGATTACCAGGAATGTTTCTTCTGTAAGCTCATATCCAGTTTTCTTCACTATGTTTTTCCATTCCGAGCTTGTGCCCTTTCGCTAAAGATCTCAATTACGGAAGAGCAGAAAACTATTCTTTCTTTAATCAAAATATCCACGGGTGTACTGCCGGTCTACAGTGTCCAACGGACACAATATTTCGGCGATCATACATGTCGCCATCATCAGGTGAACTGACGGACTGAGCTCCTGTGAACATGCCGGCATGGAGATCGATACACTATGGCTGCTCAGAGGGAACTGGGTTCGGTCGCGGCGGGGGCCGATTTAAATACCCGCAGCGTGCTCCCTCCACTGTCCGTGCCCTGCGCCACGGTCGCGTGGTGGAACAGATTGTGACAGCGTCTGAGATGACGTCGGTGTGATGGCTCTGTCCACCGTAGTCGTCACAACTATACGTTTGCTCGATTTACTCTTGATTAACCCAATCGCTGGTTCCCAAGCCTCGCTTAGATTATAGCCACAGTCACGGTTTATGAGGTCGTCATTGGTGCGAATTTTGATGGCCTCTCTAACAACACTGTCCCAGTATCTCGACGTCTGTACCAGAATCCTCGTGCGTTCATACTCCATAGCGTGATTTTCCGACAAACAATGTTCAGCGACCGCCGACTTGCTCGGATACATCAGTTGAGTGTGCCTCTGGTGTTCATGGCATTGATCCTCGACGGTACGCATCGTCTGACCAATATACGACTTGCCACATTGACACGGAATCTGGTACATGCCGGCCTTCCTCAAACCGAGGTCATCCTTGGCGCTCCCCGCCAGTGCACGAGTTTTATTCGGAGGACAAAACACAGTTCCGACCCGGCGTTTCTTCAAAATGCGGGCGATTTTCCCCGAGAGTGCGCCTGTATATGAAATAAACGCAGTGCCTACCTCCTCTCTCGTGATTTCATCCATCTCCACAGGTTGTGCTGTAGTGGTTGGGCGGAGAGCACGTTGAATCCGCCATTCTGAGTACCCATTTTCCGTGCAAGACTGTCATCAATTTGAGTGGCATGGTGTTGAGTGACGATGCGGTCTTGGTTTTGCAGAAAGGTCTCAACTTCGCCCCCACCCCCAAGTTCACTCCGGTCGCAGAAATTGTTAGTGCTGTTGAACTGGTTGCAGCTCGGCTTCCACCTGAATCAGCTGAGGAAATACGTCGTGAAACTTGTCGTGTGTTGACGAAATCCAAACCGATGAAGTCAAATATCACCAGTAAAGAGAGGGCGGCCATTCATGATCTGAGGGAGTGCACTGAAAATGTTGTCTTACCGGCTGACAAAGGCAATGCTACAGTTGTCTCCCATAAGGACTACACTGATAAGATGCAGAGCCTGCTAAATGACGATTCCTACCGGAAGATCAGCGTTGACCCTACAAAGAAGGTGGAGAACAAGACGAGGTCACTTCTCAAGGACATAGATTTACCGGAGGGTGATGCTAAGAAATTGTTATCCCAAGGTCCGGTACCGCCTAGACTATATGGACTCCCGAAGGTTCACAAAGAGGGGGGGTGCCATTACGCCCCATTGTCAGCAAACCTACTTGCTTTTTCCGTTACGTGGACGACACATTCGTCATCTGGCCACATGGTATGGATAAACTCCTTGACTTCCTTACACATCTAAACTCCATACACCCCAACATCAAATTCACTATGGAGACTGAAGCGGAGGGTAAATTACCTTTCCTTGTCGTCTTGGTCAAGAGAAGGGCTGACGGTACCCTAGGTCATGGGGTGTATCGGAAGACAACACACACTGATCTGTATTTGCACGCAGACAGCTGCCACCACCCTTCACAGAGGAATGGGGTAGTTAAAACTCTAGTACATAGGGCGCGCACTATCTCTGACGCAGAGAGTGTACCCCAGGAATTGGAACATCTGAGAACTGTATTTCGAAAAAAATGGGTACTCAGAGTGGCAGGTTCAATGTGCTCTCTGCCCAACCACTACAGCACAACCTGTGGAGATGGATGAAATCACGAGGGAGGAGGTAGGCACTGCATTCATTCCATATACAGGCGCACTCTGGGGGAAAATCGCCCGCATTTTGAAGAAACACCGGGTCAGAACTGTGTTTTGTCCTCCAAATAAAACTCGTGCACTGGTGGGGAGCGCCAAAGATGACCTCGGTTTGAGGAAGGCCGGCGTGTACCAGATTCCGTGTCAATGTGGCAAGTCGTATATTGGTCAGACGATGCGTACCGTCGAGGATCGATGCCATGAACACCAGAGGCACACTCGACTGATGTATCCGAGCAAGTCGGCGGTCACTGAACATTGTTTGTCAGAAAATCATGCTATGGAGTATGAACGCACGAGGATTCTGGTACAGACGTCGAGATACTGGGACAGCGTTGTTAGAGAGGCCATCGAAATTCACACCAATGATGGCCTCATAAACAGTGACTGTGGCTATAATCTTAGCAAGGCTTGGGAACCAGCAATTGGGTTAATCAAGAGTAAATCGAGCAAATGTATAGTTGTGATGGCCACGGCGGACAGAGCCATCACACCGATGTCATCTCAGACGCCGTCGCAATCTGTTCCACTGCGCGACCGTGGCACAGGGCGCGAACGGTGGAGGGAGCGCGCCACGGGCGGAGGGTATTTAAATCGGCTGCCGCCACGACCGAACCCAGTTCCCTCTGAGCAGCCATAGCGTACGGATCTCCATGCCGGCATGTTCACAGGAGCTCAGTCCGTCAGTTCACCTGGTGATGGCGTCATGTATGATCGCCGAAATATTGTGCCCGTTGGACACTGTAGACCGGCAGTACAGCCATGGGTATTTTGATTATCAAATACGCCGGGAGAAACTCAAGAATCATATTCTTTCTTTATGCCATCTTTCTTAAAATTGGGTTGCAGTACAGAAATAAATTTATGGGCGAATTGGGGCAGGGGATTGGGAGAGCCAAAATAATAAAATTCTTGCCATTAAAACCACAACAACATGAACACAGCATGCAGCAAACATAACATTGGATGAAGTGTACTACATGCTTGGAAAATGATTACAATTTCAGTGCAGCTGCAGTAAGTAGGGAGAAGTACTGTATTTACCTGAGTATAAGATGACCTATGTGCCTACGAACTTAACATTATATCTATTCTAAATTTATGCCATTTATTGATAGTCTAAGGTTTGATAATGCAAAGAGACATAAAATAAATGAAAAGAAATTACATAAATTTGCCGACCACTTTCTATCTACATTTTTCACTTACTAACCCTGTTGTCTGTGGTCTCACTATTTTTAATCATCATCATCATCATCATCCTGATAGCACAGTTGTGAAATTTATATTTTCTTTGTCACAAATATTTGGGTGTTTCTTCCGAATGCTTTGTGATTTCTGAGACTGTGGTTACCTGGAACCTGAGAACACAGCTGTTTTTATCCAGATACGTGTCAGATTTTGCGTCTATATTGACATGGGAATGTTAAAATGTCTCTTACCTCCGAGCATATTGTTTGGCGGCCGCTCTCTGGTTGGCTGTGTAGAAGCAGCAGCCTAACCCCCAACCACACCCTTTTGTTCCTGTCTTATGGCATGGTGAGCATTGATAACATTGCAGCACGAAACATGGAAGTTCACAGCTGGCCCCTATCTAGACTTGTACAATCTCCTGAAGAAATGAATACTATCATTGAGGATTTTTCCACTTTTAAAGTCAGTGTAATTCCAACATCGAATGGATTCAAGTAGATTGCAGTATAAATGTGGTAGATGTCCCTAAAAAGCCAAATTATGCAGTCTAGATTCCCACATCTGGCAACATTATGTAATTTGCTGCCCGCTCACTACTTCACTCCCCGCACTCCACCGGTTTCCTCTCCAACCCTATGTTTACCATTCCAACTTTTCTTCATGGGTGAATTGACGGGGTTTAACTGCTGTCCGATATTGTGATGAGATCTTGGGACCTCATTCGCAGTTGTTGCGAAGTGCTGTGGGCCATACTTTGTATTGGTGGACGATAAAGCCCAACCTCATAGATCGCGGGTGGCTGGTTTTTTTTCTTGGAAATAGAAGATATTGCATGCGTAGTGTGACCTGCTCGATTTCCAACACATAGAACAAGTCTGGGATGCACTAGGGAGATGGCTTGCATCACATCTGCATCCACCAATCACTCTTCAAGACTGTGAGCAGCTCTGCAGGAAGAATGGGTTCAAAATGGGTCAAATGGCTCTGAGCACTATGGGACTTAACATCAGAGGTCATCAGTTCCCTAGAACTTAGAACTACTTAAACCTAACTAACCTAAGGACATCACACACATCCATGCCCGAGGCAGGATTCGAACCTGCGACTGTAGCAGTCGCGCGGTTCCGGACTGAATCGCCTAGAATTGCTCGGCCACCATGGCCGGCGAAGAATGGATGTTATGCCTCAACCTGAGACTGATGATATCATTCACAGCATGACCCGTCATTGTCAGCCCTGCGGTGCTTCCAGAGGTGATCACACACACCATACTGAGCACGTTACCCAGTTGTCGGAATGTGTGTGCAAATCCGTTAAGTTGGAAAAATGAAGAACATTTTTGTGTACCATTATGCATTTGCAGTTGTTTACATTCTGTGTTCTTTTTATTGTTTCTACTTTATGATCACCATTTATATTGTTTTGTGGCAAAATAAACACAATCATGCAAAATTTCTGTTTGTTGATTTATTTTGGACACCAGTATATATTTACCATCACTCAAGATTTCTTTGCAGTTATCTTCCTTGTACATTTGTCTGTCTGTCTAAGTTCTGTGATTTCTCTTTTTAGTAATCTCAGTTCCTTCTCAACGGAACTGCCTAATATGGTATTCATTGTCTCATTATCAGTGACCTTAGATAATTGCAAATGCATCTCATCATTCTTCAGTATCCCACTTTTTCCATTTTGATTCTTCTGGATGATTCTTTTATACTTCAGTCTGCTCTTTATCATTACTAAATTGAGAATCTGAGTCCTTATCTACACCTGGCTTTGCCCTATAATCCAATATTGGATTTCAGAATCTCTGTATGAATATGATGTAATCCAGCTGGTATCTTCCCCTGTCTCCAGTCCTCTTCCAAGTATATCTCCTCCTCCTCTTCTTCTTGTGATTTTTTAACAGTGTGTTTGCTACTGCCATCTGAAGTATATTGCAGAACTCAATTAACCTTTCTCCTCTCTCATTCCTACTACCAAGCCCATATATTTCCCATAACACATCTTCTATTCCTTCCCCTACTACTGCATTCAAGCTTCCATTACATTGTTACCTCCCTTTTTGTACTGAGTTACGTGTTCAGTAGCCCCATATACTTCATCTTCTCTCTTCAGTTTCTGCTCTGTCATATATACCTGAACAATTGTTGTTATTGGTCTGCTATCAATTCCTTTCACTGTATTGTTTGAAGTAACTCATTCTCTGCCTTCCTATTCACACCAAAAACTACACATTATTAATAACAAAAGGAGGTTCAGCATTGGCCTTTGAAGTAGACATCTTTATTTTTGTTTCAAATCGATTTCAATCACAGTTTGACTATCATCAGTGCTAGTATTGAAGCCCTGTGGACTCATAAATACAAGCAGTAAGATTGTAATACCTTCACATGTTGATGAAGAATACTTGTCAGACTGAAGGTACAAAATCAACTTGCCCAATTGCATGGTGTGATGTGGTTTGGTGGTCATAGTGCATGCAGCTCCTGATGGAGTCTCCATTCAGAAAAATAGTACTCCTGTTATTTCATTTTATGCTGCTATTTATGTTGCCGTGTATTCTTTTGACCAGAATTCTTTATCTTTTTTCAGCTTCACTTTATTGATCCCCACTATATCTCGATTGTGCCTTTGATACTTCCTTTACAAATTTTCTATCTTCTCCAACATGTTCAAACTTCTGACATGAGGAGTCAGCCCATATGAACTTCATGTGCGGGCACACTGTACTAGAACTGTACACAGGCAAAACAGATTGAACGTACTGTGATAGAAGTGTATATGTTTCATCAGATGGTTGTTGCATTACTGTGTGTTGTGTGCTGTATGTTTTAGTTATTGTGTATTACAGGCTTATTCGCCATTGTAAAGGTATTTTCTCAGAAAGAAGGTAACAAACCAAATAAATCATGATTATATTATAAGCTTATGGAGACCATGAATCCCTTACACCAAAGTATTCAGAAAGCACCCCTGAACAAACTATGAAAGTATGTCAGTGGAATTCTGTTTCACCCAATATATTGTGCCAAGAAATCAGATAAATAGTATATCTAAAACATTTCTATTATTAGTCTTGTTTGCACAATTACATTTTTGTGATCATAATGATTTAGTTGTGGTTTATGAAATGGTATGATATACAAAACGTATTTTATTTTACAGGTGTCCAAGACATCCAGTATTCTGAAATTAGTTTGTTAGAACAGTTGGAGAGATGTGCTGACTTACTAGTGAAAGCTGAACGCTTTGAACTCCTGGGTGATCTGTATAGGCTGATTATACCAATATATGAAGCAAAACGCAATTATGAAATGCTGGCTCACTGCTATCAAAACTTAATGCAAGCATATAACAAAATTGTAGAAGTAACACGATCTGGAAAGCGTCTGTTGGGTCGTTACTATAGAGTAGCCTTCTTTGGTCAGGTATGTATGCAAACAATTTTCATCAGCATTTTACCATCATAACTTTTTCATTAATTTTTTAATAATGAAACAAGTTACGAAGAAAGAAATGATATTTTGTTAAAAAATACAAAGATAGTGAGAATTTTCTGTAATACTGGCCAATTTTAGCAGGAGAATTTGTTGTAATATATGCCAAATTTAGCAGGACAAATGAAACTACCACTTAGTAACCACCCACATTCATATGTTTATCATAGTGCTGAGCACCATTTTGTTTACTGTACTCACCTGTGGCCATTTTAAAACAGCCTGTTATCAAGTTTTTCAGTTCCAAATTGAATGTTACCAAGAAAATAACTAATCTCAGAAGGCAGTTGCTCTTAAAGGTCCTAGCAGAGTCATAGGTACATTATGAAGTTCTTGTAGGATAGTGTGTTCATGTGGTTCTGTCTTTTTTTTTCTGATTTCAACCTGCAGCTGTCAGAGAGTGTGGCACAGTACCACCCAAAGTTTTTAAAAATCGAGATTATCAGTACTTTTAAATTTCAGGAAACAAATGCAAAGTGTATTGTAAACCAATAGGAGTTCTTTTTTTTGTTTGTTTCTCTCTCTCCCCCCCCCCCCCCCCCCCCCCCCCCATTGAACTTCTGTTAGATGAATGGACTGGTAAAAAGTTATCATCACACACGTTTGCTTTTTCTCCATAGAATATTATTTATTGTTACCTAATAAATGCTTTATGTCGTAGTGTTAACCTTAGATTTCTTATATTTTTATACAAATAATAATTTTCAAGTTCAGAACACTCTGAACGTCATACAAAAGATTTTACATTTTATTGCTAGTTTTAAAATATGAGGTCAGCATCATCCATGGTGCAGACTGAGCTAGTTCATTAAGAAATGAAATAACATGATAACAGTACTGGCAGTAATTATTTTGAATCTTCTTTAGTTCTAGACTAGCATTGATATTAATGTCATGTTTATAAAAGTTGCTTGCCTCATGAAAAAAACATGTTTACACCTCTAAAAATCTGGAAGATTGCAGTCTTATTTGTGTGTTTGTACCAGTTTTGAAAACCATGCAAAAGGCAGAAAAACAAGTCGGGTGCAGATCTATATGAGCCTCCTCCATAATGCATTAGCTACCTTCATTTGGTGTTTAAATACTTGATGACAATTTGTGTACCCGGTTTTGAATATCTTGAAGATCTGCTTCATTCAGCAATCAAGAGGGCTTACTGTCTGTTTGCAAGAACATTTTGATTGAAGGGATCTTTGTGATACCACTTTAATAATGTAGGAAAAGATAGATTGCTTCTTACAAAAAAAAACAACACACATCAAGTTACAGACTGGCACAAGTAAGACATTTAAATAAAGCTTTCGGCCACAGCCTTCATCAGTAAAAGAGAGACACACACCATTCACACAGACGAGCAAGCACATATCACACACACACACACGACTGCCAACTCCAGCATCTCAGACCAGAATGCAACATCATGTGGAATGCAAGCAGCAATCTTGAGGAGGTGGCAAAGCGGAAGGGATAGTAGTGTATAGATGGAGAGATAGATGAACTCTGTCAGGTGGAGTGTGTAGGGACTAGACTGCCAACAGGTGCAGCATCGGGAGGTTGTGGGGAAGGGAGGTGGTGAAAGAAGGAGCAAAAATGGAGAGGAGTGGGGAAAGACGGGCAGATGCATTGGCATAGGGCTCCAAATAAACAGGGAGATGCATGAGAATGGGGAGGGGATGATGGACAGAGGGAGTGGAAACTGTTGGGTGGAGGGTGTGAGGCAGTATGTTACCATCGGTTGAGACAGGGATAATTGCAGGAGCTGGCAAAATGTTGCAAGGATGGCTCCCATCTGCGCAGTTCAGAAAAGCTGGTTTTGGAGGGAAGGATCCAGGTGGATCAGGTGGTGAAGCTGCCATTGAAATCAAGTGTGTTAATATTCAGCTGGATGTCGTGCCACAGGGTGATTTTGCTGTTGGCAACAATTTGACAGTGGCCGTTCATCCTGTTGGACAGTCATACCAATATAAAAAGCTGTGCAATGGTTGCAGCAGAGCTGGTAAATGACATGGCTGCTTTCACAGTTGGCCCGGCCCGTGTTGGGGTAGGATAAAACTGTGACAGGGTTGGAATAGGAAGTGCTGAGTGGGTAGATCGGGCAGGGCTCCTGGCTCTTCCACAGGGATATGATCCTTGTGGGAAGGGGTTGGGATTGGGAGTGGCATAGGGATGGACTAGGATGTTGTGGAGGATGGGTGGGCAATGGAACACCACTTTAGGAGGGGCCGGGAAGTATCTCTGGTAGGATGTACCTCATTTCAGAGCATTATGATAGGAAATCAAAGCCATGGCAAAGGATGTAGTTCAGTTGTTCCAGTCCTGGTTCATACTGGGCGATGAAGGGGACACTCCTTTGTGGCTGGTTCTTCAGGATGGTGGGAGGATTGGGGGAGTGAGGGGAAATGGTACGGGAGGTGTGTTTGCAGACTAGATCTGGAGGGTAATGCCCGCTGTGAAGGCCTCGGTGAGAGCCTCAGCATACTAAGCTAGGGAGTTTTTGTCACTGCAGACATGCCACCAGCGGGTGGCCAGACTGTATGGTAGGGATGTTTTGGTGTGAAAGAGATGACAGCTGTCAAAATGCAGGTACTGTTGGTGGTTGGTGGGTTTAATGGGTACATCTACATCTACATCTACATGGTTACTTTGCAGTTCACACTTAAGAGCCCAGCACAGGATTAAATCTTTCCGTTCGAGCTCTGATTTCTTTATTTTATTATGATGATCACCTCGCCCTGTGTAGGTGGATATCAACAAAATATTTTCGCATTCGGAAGAGAAAGTTGATGATTGAAATTTCGTAAATAGATCTCGCCGCAGAGAAAACTGTTTTTGTTTCAGTGACTGCCACCCCAACTCGCGTATCTTATCAGTGACACTCTCACCCCTATTGCGCGATAACACGAAACAAGCTGCCCCCCTTTGCACTTTTTCTATGTCCTCCGTCAATCCTACCTGGTAAGCAATATTCCAGCAGAGGATGGACAAGTGTAATGTAGGCTGTCTCTTTAGTGAGTTTGTCCCATCATCTACGTGTTCTGCCCACAAACCACAGTCTTTGTTATGACTTCCCCACAATACTATCTGTGTGGTCTTCCCAATTAAGTTGCTCGTAATTGTAATTCCTAGGTATTTAGTCGAATTGACAGACCTTAGATTTGTGTGATTTATCATATACCCAAAATTTATCGGATTTCCTTTAGTACCCATGTGGATGACCTCACACCTTTCTTTGTTTAGCGCCAGAGGTGTGAATGGAGGTATCAGAGAGGAGGAGGTCAACATCTACAATGGTGTCATACTTGGTTGAGGAGAACTGCATAAAGCGGATGGGAGAGGTGTTGAGGGTGTGAAGTAATGAAGATAGGATGTCCAGATCATGAAGATATCATCAATGAACCTGAACCAGGCTAGTGTTTGATGTTTTGGGAGGCTAGGAAGGTCTCTTCTACAAAGCCCATAAAAAGGTTGGCATAGGACGGTGCCATGTGGGTGCCCATGGCTGTGCCAAGGACTTATTTATATATCTTCCTTTCAAATGAGAAATAATTGTGGTTTAGGATAAAGTTAGAAACGTGAATGAGGAATGAGGTAGTGGGTTTGGAGTCTGAAGGACAATGGGAAACGTAGTATTCAATAGCGGTAAGACCATGAGCATGAGGGATGTTGGTGTATAGGGAGGTGGCATCAACAGTGATGAGTAGGGATCCAGGAAGTAAAGGTGTGGGGATGGTGGAGAGTTGCTGAAGGAAGTGGTTGGTGTCTTTGATGTGGGAGACTGGATTATGGGCGACTGGTTGGAGATGTTGGTCAGTGATCTCTAAAATTCTTTCAGTTTGGGCACAACAACCAGCCACCATGGGGAATCCAGGATTGTTGGGTTTGTGAATTTTGGGGTTGTCATAGAGGTAGGGAGGGAAATTTGTCCTAGGTAGATGTTCTGGGAAGGGCCAAAGGCTTTAAAAATTTATAGATGGAGGTGTCAGGTGACTGGCAGAGTCCTCCTGCCAGGTTGTCACTGTGGTTCATAACAACAGAGGTGGAAACTTTGTCTGCAGTTAGGATGATTATGTCAGGATTTGTTGTGAGATTGTGTATGGATGTTTTTCTTCTACTGAAACGTTGGTGTTCTGTGGAAGGGACCTGGGGAAGGATGGTGAGGCTAAGTTGGAGGCAAGGAATTCCTGGTAGGTGACTAGTGGTTGGTTGGGGGGGGGGGGGAGATGGGGAGATGATCACAGTTGGATAGTGGTATGAACTGGAAGAGGCAAGGTGTAGTTTCGGAATTAGGGTAGTTTTGGTTGGAGGGATTGGCAGCGAAGAAGGGCTTCCACTGCAGGCATCAGGAGAAGGAGAGCAGGTCTTTGACAAGTCCAGCATGTTTAAGTTTCGGTGTAGGGCTAAAGGTGAGGCCTTTGCTGGAATTGGCAGTTGTGTGTGCATGGTGATGATGATGATGATTGGTTTGTGGGGTGCTTAACTGTACCGTCATCAGTGCCTGTACACATCCCCAATCTGTACACAGCCCCTGTGTGTGTGTGGTGTGCTTGCTTTTGTGTCCCCCCAGGGGATCCACAACTCTTTTGTGGATACGTGCGTAGCGAGCACGGGACCCCGAGCTGATGTGGCCTTCCTTCCTTTCCGGGCTGCATACCTTCCCTTTCCGCATCCTTCCCCATCCCCCATCTTCGCCCCCCCCCCCCCTCACCTCTGGCTCCTTCCTTCCTTTTCTCCCCCTCTGGGGGAATGGTTTGTGCCTACGTCCGGAGACGGACGCTTGTAAATGTACCACATTCTTCGCCTTCCTTACTTGTAAGTCTTCGTCCTTCCTTTGTCCTTCTCTTTTCCTTACCTCTTCTCTCTACCCTTTTCTCCGCTGCGGCGTTTGAGACCTCTTCTTTCCTTTCCCTTTCCCTTTCTTTCTTCCTCCCTGTGCGTGTCTGAAGGCCGACCCACGCACTTCCATGCGTAGCCGGTGACGGGGTAACGCGTAATTCCCCGCCCCGGGTAGACAGGTAGGACACGTACGTACCCCCTGGTAACGGCCAGGCCCAGGGAGGGGTGATTACCCGAGCTGATACCTTCCGAAAGTGCCGATTGGTCCCTCCGTCCGTTTGTCGGGAGGTGTGACCTGAGGTGTGAACAATCACCTAAGGCGGGAGTGCCCTCAGAGAGGGCCCCCACAAGGAAGGAGCGCGCCATCGGAGACGCCGGTAATCATGGGGTATTCTTCCACAATGGTTTCCTCATCTTCCACTATGTCTGCTCACAAACGTAAGTTCACTGAGTCTCAACCACAGTCAGTTCTTCCATCGTTGCCACAGTTCCTTGTTGTTTCTCGGTCTGACGACGGTCACGACTTCTCCACAGTCAACCCCTTCATTATTCAGAAAGGTGTCGACGCAATTGCCGGTCCTGTCAAGTCTTGTTCCAGATTACGGAATGGCACCCTGTTGTTAGAAACACACAGTGCCCTCCAGGCACAAAAATTGCTGCGTACCTCACTACTACACACTTTCCCTGTCCGGGTGGAACCGCACCGTACCTTAAATTCCTCGCGTGGAGTCGTTTATACACGCTCCCTCGATGGACTGTCTGACGAAGAAATTCAGCACTACCTGTCAGACCAGGGCGTAACAGCTGTTCATAGGGTTATGAAAAGGGTTGACACGAAGATCATTCCAACCCGCACTGTCTTTTTGACATTTGACAAAGTGCAACTCCCATCGAAAATCAAAGCAGGCTATGAGATAATTTCCGTTCGTCCTTACGTCCCAAACCCTACGCGTTGCTATCGGTGCCAGCGCTTCAATCACACCAGCCAGTCCTGTTCTAATCCGGCCAAATGTGTTACGTGTGGCAGGGATGCCCATGAGGGTGCTTGTCCACCTCCATCCCCTCGCTGCATCAACTGTATGGGTGACCACGCTGCTTCCTCTCGAGATTGCCCCGTTTTTAAGGATGAAAAGCTCATCCAGGAAATAAGAGTGAAGGAAAAGGTGTCGACCTTTGCTGCTCGGAAATTATTCGCCAGTCGACAACCCACCGTGCCTCAGACAGGCAAATACAGCACTGTCCTTGCTTCTCCTCGGCCAACAAAGGAGGCGGCCACGCAGACTTGCGACCTCACCTTTAGTGCCACGGTCGTCCGATCGGCCAGCGCAAAGATCGCCCGTTCAACTTCACCACTTTCGCCTGCCCACTCTTTGGCTCACCCTTCGTCGGGTTCTGCTAAATCTCGAGCCCACAAGTCAGACACCAAGTCTTCGAAGAAAGAGCATACTCGTGAAGAGTTTTTACGTACGGCAACTTCACCACCATCGGTTCCTCCTTCCTCTAAACCTCATACTTCCAAGAAGGCTACAAAGAAACCCAGTTCCTCTCCTTCTCCGCCAAGGCGTGTCCCATCCACAGCGCCTCCTGGCGGAAATCGCCCTCGGCCGTCTTCTGTGTCGCCGAGGCGCACTGCTGGTGGCCGGTCAACCGGCCGATCGCTGGTGGCAGGGGCTGCTCCTGACCAACCTATGGATCAGGATCTTCCGCCTTCGGCTGAATGCCATTCCATGCTGTCGGTCGCAAGCTCTGAGCAGTCGTTGAGTTGACAGCACCCTTGGTCACATTCCTCCATTTCCAGTTCACCCTATGTCCATTATCCACTGGAATATCCGCGGCATTCGAGCCAATCGGGATGAATTGTCGATCCTCTTACGATCCTACTCGCCGGTCATCTTCTGTCTTCAGGAAACAAAGCTGCGTCCTAATGACCGCTTTGTTCTCCTTCAATTTCAGTCCGTCCGATATGACCTCCCCTCTGTGGAAGGCACTCCAGCCCATGGGGGACTCATGATACTTCTCCATGATACTCTCCATTATCATCCAATCCCCATAGACAGTTCCTTCCAAGCTGTCGCCGTCCGTCTTTCCCTTTCTGGATACACATTCTCTCTTTGTACTGTCTACATTCCATCGTCCACACCAATGGCGCGAGCTGATCTCCTTCATCTTCTTGGTCAGCTTCCACCCCCCTATTTGCTGGTTGGGGACTTCAATGCCCACCACCCGCTTTGGGGATCTCCACATCCTTGTCCACGTGGCTCCCTATTGCTAGACGTCTTCCACCAAGCAGATCTAGTTTGCCTCAACACTGGGGTCCCCACGTTTTTGTCTGCCTCCACGACAAATTTATCTCATTTGGACCTTGCGATCGGTACTGTTCCGCTAGCTCGGCGCTTCGAATGGTTCGCCCTTGATGATACACACTCGAGTGACCACTTTCCATGTGTCCTTAGACTGCAGCCTCAACTGCCATATCCGCGCCCGCGACGCTGGAAGTTTGCCCAAGCCGATTGGACACTTTTTTCGTCTCTAGCGACATTCGATGACCGTCGCTTTCCCAGCGTCGACGATGAGGTCACACATATTACCGACGTTATTCTTACAGCTGCGGAACGTTCAATACCACGCACCTCCGAATTGCCCCGGCGCCCCCCAGTTCCTTGGTGGAACGAGGCATGCCGTGACGCAATACGTGAGCGGCGACGTGCTCTTCGCATTTTCCGTCACCATCCTACTTTGGCAAACTGTATCCGCTATAAGCAGCTCCGTGCGCGATGCCGTCGCGTCATCCGCGATAGCAAGAAGGCAAGCTGGCAATTTTTTATTAGCTCCTTTAACACCTTCACTCCCTCCTCGGAAGTTTGGAGTCGGCTTCGACGGTTCTCAGGCGCGCCTAGTTTCTCCCCGGTCTCTGGGCTCACTGTCGCGCATGATACCTTAGTGGACCCCGTCGCAATTTCTAACTCATTGGGTCAACACTTTGCTGAGGTCTCGAGCTCTTCAAATTACCCGCCAGCGTTTCTCCCGAAGAAACGTGCAGCGGAAGTGCGACATCTTGCTTTCTCCTCTCAAAATCACGAAAGCTACAATGCTGTTTTCTCCATGCGGGAACTCAAACATGCCCTTTCTTCTTCTCGCTCCTCCGCCCCAGGATCGGATGGTATCCATGTCCAAATGTTGATGCATTTATCAACCCATAGTCTGCGTTACCTCCTTCGCCTTTATAATCGAATTTGGACCGACAGTACTTTTCCCAGACGATGGCGGGAAGCTATCGTCGTTCCCATTCCGAAACCTGGAAAGGACAAACATCTCCCCTCTAGCTATCGCCCCATTTCTCTTACGAGTAGTGTCTGTAAGATTTTGGAGCATATGGTGAATTACCGTTTAGCTTGGTGGCTGGAATCACGCGATCTTTTAACACCTGCCCAATGCGGATTCCGAAAGCATCGCTCTGCAGTTGACCATCTTGTTGCTCTCTCCACTTATATCATGAACAAATTTCTCCGGAAACGCCAAACGGTAGCAATATTTTTTGATCTGGAGAGAGCATACGATACCTGTTGGAGGACAGGCATCCTCCGCACACTGTTCTCTTGGGGCTTTCGAGGCCGGCTGCCCCTTTTTCTTCGCGAATTTATGGCAGAGCGAACATTTAGGGTGCGGGTGAACACTACTCTCTCCCGTACTTTCTCTCAAGAAAACGGGGTACCCCAGGGCTCCGTGCTGAGTGTTGTCCTGTTTGCCATCGCTATCAATCCAATTATGGATTGTCTCCTTCCTGACGTCTCAGGCTCCCTCTTTGTGGACGATTTTGCGATCTACTACAGCTCTCAACGGACCAGCCTTCTTGAACGACGTCTTCAAGGATGTCTCGATCGCCTCCACTCTTGGAGCCTCGAAACCGGCTTCCGTTTTTCTCCCAGTAAGACCGTTTGTATTAATTTTTGGCGACGTAAGGAGTTTCTTCCGCCCTCCTTACATCTAGGTCCTGTCAACCTTCCGTTTTCAGACGTCACTAAATTCTTGGGTCTTATGTTTGACAGAAAACTGTGCTGGTCCTCCCACGTTTCCTATCTTTCGGCTCGCTGTCTGCGAACGCTCAACACCCTCCGTGTCCTGAATGGTACCTCCTGGGGAGCGGACCGAGTGGTCCTTCTCCGCCTCTATCGCGCCTTAGTGCGCTCGAAATTGGACTATGGAAGCATAGTCTACTCCTCTGCTCGGCCGTCTATTCTTCGGCGTCTCGACTCTATCCACCACCGTGGATTACGTTTAGCGTCTGGGCGCTTTTTACACTAGCCCTGTGGAAAGCCTTTATGCTGAGACTGCTGAACCTCCGCTGTCCAATCGGCGAGCGGTCCTTCTGAGCCGTTATGCTAGCCATCTGTCTTCCATGCCTGCTAATCCAGCCCATGACCCTTTTTTCGACGCCTCCTTTGATGTAGGGTATGCAGGCCGCTCCTCCTCCCTACTACCCCCGGGAGTCCGCTTCCGTCAACTGCTCCATTCTCTTTCCTTCCGCTTTCCTAAAACCTTCTTGACAACTTGGGGTACAGCACCGCCTTGGCTCCGTCCCCGGATCTGTCTGCTCCGTGATCTTTGTCAATTTCCCAAGGATGGTACACCTTCACTTGTTTATCGTCGGGCATTTGCTGCTCTATGTGCACAAATGACGGACGCCACCTTTATTTACACCGACGGCTCGAAAACATCGTTGGGTGTAGGGAGTGCCTATATTGTTGGCGACGCCCCAAATCACTTTCGGCTTCCCGACCAGTGTTCGGTTTATACTGCGGAGCTTTTCGCTGTTCTCCAGGCTGTCCACTACATCCGCCGCCATCAGCAGATACAGTACGTAATCTGCTCCGATTCTCTCAGCTCTCTCCTCAGTCTCCAAGCTCTTTACCCTGTGCACCCTCTGGTCCACCGGATTCAGGACTGTCTGTGCTTGCTCCACCGGGGGGGCGTCTCGGTGGCGTTCCTCTGGCTCCCGGGACACGCTGGTATCTGTGGGAATGAGGCGGCTGATATAGCAGCCAAGGCTGCAGTTTCTCTTCCTCGGCCAGCTATTCAGTCGCTTCCCTTCACCGATCTACGGAGCGGTTTATGTCGCAAAGTTGCTCATTTATGGCATGCGCATTGGTCAACACTTCCCCGCAATAAATTGCGGGAAGTGAAAGCCCTTCCTTGCGCTTGGACCTCTTCCTCCCGAACGCGTCGTCGGGAGGAGGTAATTTTAGCTAGACTCCGGATAGGGCACTGTCTTTTTAGCCATCGACATCTTTTAGGCGGCGATCCTCCCCCACTCTGTCCCCACTGCTCTCAGCTGTGGACGGTCAGACACCTTTTAATTGAATGCCCCTATTTTAATCCGTTACGCTCCCGTCTACAGCTATCGCCTGATCTATCGTTGATTTTAGCAGATGACACGCGCTCAGCTGACCGCGTTCTCCAGTTTATTAGTGACAGTGAAATGACGTCAGTCATTTGAAGTTTTATCGGGGGACCATCAAGCCCTCTCTGTAGTGGACTTTTAAGCCTTGTTTCTGCTTTTAGTGTCTCCAATTCTTTGAGTTTCGTTCCCATTTTTGCTGTTTTCCATTTTCGGTTTTTATTCTTTCCTCAGTCACGGACCGGGCGCTAATGACCATAGCAGTTTTGCGCCCTAAAACCACAAAAAAAAAAAAAAAAAAAAAAAAAAAAAAAAAAAAAAAAAAATTGCTTTTGTGTGTGTGTGTGTGTGTGTGTGTGTGTGTGTGTGTGTGTGTGTCTTACTGATGAAGGCTGTGGCTGAAAGCTTAGTGTAAGTGTCTTTTAATTGTGCCTGTCTGGAACTTGACGTGTATTCTTTGTGGTAAGTAGCAATCTGTCTTTTCCTGTATTGTTGATATTTCTACCTGGAGTTTCCACTGTTGATTTTTGCCAAACGGCTTTTCTCCATCCTACAACCTTGTGATGTTTTCTTTGTTACTCTCCTCTACAGCATAACTCTTCTCAGGTTTTGTTCGTTCCCTTCTTTCCTGCATTTATTCACCACCTTTCAAATTGCATCTACTTTCGAGCAACACTGTATCAGCATTCATCTGCTCACAACACAGACCTCGTGACCATGTGGATTGTTGATGCAGCATCTAATGCCCAATTTTCTTTCCTCTGATATTAATAATTATATTTTTCATATTGATCCCACTTCATCCCTCATCCTAATGCTTTTTGTCACAACATGTGCGCGCGCACACACACACACACACACACACACACACACACACACACACACACACCTCGTCATTCATTTTCACCCACATTTCTGTATGTTTTTAATGTATTTGTCCATATTTTTACATGGTTTCATGTGGTTCACGTATTTTGCATATTTTTACATATTTGTGTGTACTTCCACGTAACTGTGCATATTTTTGTGTGTCTGTACATATTTCTGCATGCCTTTAACTATTTTTTAGGCATCTTTATGTATCTTATCACTTACCCAGCTCCTCTTGCAACCATCAGCAGCTATTTTGTGTATTTCTGAATCATTCCCATTTCCTTTACCTTGATTATTTATTATCATGTCTGAATTGAGGTTCATCCTACCCATGATACTTCACATCCATGCTAAAGTGGTGTTCTGTCACCCATGCAACCTCCACAACATCCTAGTCCATCCCTATGCCACTTCCATTCCCAACCCCTTGCCACAAGAACCATATCCCTGTGGAAGAGCCAGGTGTAAAACCTGCCCAGTCCACCCACCCAGCACTGCCTATTCCAGCCCTGTCACAGGTTTATCCTACACTATCAGGGGATGGGCCACCTGTGAAAGCAGCCATTTCATTTACCACCTCTGCTATAATCATTGTACAGTTTTTTATATTGGTATGACTACTAACCAGCTGTCTACCAGGATCAACGGCGACCGTCAAACTGTGGCCAAGAGCAAAATCACCCTGTGGCACAACATGCAGCTGAATATTAACACCCTTGGTTTCAATGGCAGCTTCACCATCCAAGCCGCCTGGTTCCTTCCCTCCACCACCAGCTTTTCTGAACTGTGCAGATGGGAGTGAACCTGAACCAGATGAGGTTTAGGTTTTGAGAGGTTATGCATGTTTCCTCTAGATGACCCATAAAAAAAATATGTTTAGGAGGGAGCTATGTGGGTGTGTCCATGCCTGTGCCACAGATTTATGTACATGCTTTCCTCTAAAAGGAAAAGTAATTGTGTGTGAGGATGTACGAGAGCATGCTGAAAAGTTATGCCTCCAAATTTTTTATGTGAAAACTCTCAAAGCTTTTTAAATAAACAAGCTCTACTAACATTCTACAGCTTTATTCCTCCTTTCGATATATTTATTTCTCAACATAGTCACACTGGAGATGAACACATTTCTCCGAATGAGAGATCAGTTTGTCGACACTGTTACTGTAGAATGTTAGTCTGTGTTGATGGAGCCACAGCCTCACCTCTGCTTGCAGCACTTCATAACTATCAAAGTGATGTCCTCAAATCTGTTATTTAAGTCTCGGAAACAGATGAAAATTCGATGGGGCCAAGTTGGAATTTTATGGAAGATGTTTGATGACAGTGAACCGTACGTGTCAGGTGTTGCAGTGCTTGTGCGTGGTCTGGCATTGTCGTGCTGAATGAGAGGTTGCTCCATATGTGGAGGAACTCCTTAAATTCTTGCTTTCAGTTGTCTGAGGGTCTCACAATATCTTGTAGAGTTTATGGTGGTGTATTTAGGCATGAATTCCAAATGCACCACACCTTGAACATCCAAAAATGCTGCAAGCACAAATTTTCCTGCGGATGTCATGGTCTTGGAAATCGTTTTGGTATCGGTGATCCTTTTTGGTGGAACTCCATTGATGCTCTCTTGATTCTGGGGTCAAAATGGGGAACCCAGCGTTCACCACCAGTAGCAGTATTATTAAGGAACCCATTGCCCTCACACTCAAAATGCAAAAGAAATTTTTGACAGATGTCAAATCCCCTCTGTTTCATGTGAGGAGTGAGCATTCGAGGCACCCACTGTGCACACAATTTTCTGCACTGCAGTTCTGCAGTGATAACCTGCATGTGCTCTTGTGATATGCCACACTGACCTGAGGGCTATCTGACAATTTTCTCTGATGGGTTCATTAGCCCGATACCAGTGAGTCTTGTTAGTTTCCGTATGCATGTTTCCACTTCAAGCTCTGTCACCCTAATTGAGGTTAGTACCGCCATTTCCTTCATTACAAGCATGAACAACCCAGTGTTGCATATTACCAATGTTGGTACAATCATCACTGCACACAGCTTTCATCCTTCTATGGATTTTGATTGTACACAGGTTTTCTGTGGTTAGAAAGTCAATTACAGCATCATGTTTCTCACACACCAACATAGTTACGTTACACACTGCCATGCCGCATGCTACAGTTCATAGCCATCTGGTGGCATAGGATTGCATCAACAGAGTGGGAAAGTTGACCAAGTAATATGCATGGCACATGAACCTCAACCAATATTTAGAAGAGAAAGAGAAATTTGGAGGCATATCTTTCCAGAACACCCTTATAGTTGGGGAGGTGTATGAGGAATGAGGTGGTGGGTTTGGAGTTGGAAGTATGTTGCTAACAAGTTACTGATTACTGTAACACAATCTTGCATGCCACATTGAACATACACAAAACCCTGTGCACAGAAAGAACCATTGGAAGTGCACAAACCTCTGAATAAGAATGCAAGATACAAGGAACAAGACTGCTGAACATGTGTTCCATAGCCATTGACACGTGATACACAAGAATAGAAAAAGCACATAACATCAGTTTCACAAGAACTTCCAAAAGTGCATTGCAATTTGTGTGAATATACTGAACTAAACCACTGAACAACACAAGAAAATGACCCCGACAAAACAAACACCCCGTGTCTGCATAGGGGAATAGCAGCTGGCCACTGCATGTGACGGAGAAAGCCTGTCATAGGGAGAGTTTGCAGGGAAATTTCGATGAAGGTGCAACCCAAGGTCCGGAAGAATGCTTGGCGGGGCGGTGCCAGCGAGGATGATGAGATCCACAGTGGGGTCGGCAGTAATGTTCAGAGTGGCTGCACCAGCAGGTGGTGCCATCGGGGACGACCAGACCAGTCGCAGTAGTCATTGTCGAGAAGCCTGGCCTTGGCAGGGCTGCTGTTGATCACAGTGACAAGTGAGCTGGCATCACTGTCGACAGTGGTATCAGTGGCGGCCACCACAGGGCCAGCAACAACTGGACTGATGAGAAGGCTGATAGTGTTGTCAACAGGGCTGACAAAGACAGGGGGGCTTACCATGACAGGGTCAGCGACAACTGGACTGACGAAAACGCTGGCACCATCATCAAAAGGGCAGGCAACAGCAGAAGTGCCAGCGTGGCATCAAAACGGTTCAGACAAGAGGGTCGGCATCTTATGGCATCATGTACGAGGGCTGGGTGAATAGCAGAGAGACTTCCACGAGAGAACTGTGGGAACAAGAAACAGAGTGCCACATGTCATGACAACATTGCAAACAACCTGACCAGAGGTGGTCCACACACAACTCTTGGACACCCAATCTGGACACTAATCATGATCATGCTCACTTAAACACTGTGAGGAAGACGGTCCTTCACTAATCAAGAAACAGGTACATGCTTGGCATGACTGGAGGCATCTGTCATTACAAAAATGCGCATTTGACTGTTTCACTAGTAAGTCATAGTCCGTGTCCTCTGCACAAGAGTTTGGCAAAAACTAACAAAATAAAAAAAGCACCCGCACATGCAATGAAACGAGCACTTCACTGCGTATGTTGAGTGCTCTATGCATGAAATGCATCTCCGATTGTTGATGGTATATGGCCCAGTCCACTTCCTGGTTGTCGAACTTCGGCAGATGTGAGAGTAGCTTGCCAAGGCACTGCCACCGTAGCTAGCACCTAACTGAGCTGAGTTTCACTCTGCAGCAGTTTCGGAATTTGTTGCCACTGTTACTGAATTATTTGAGTCAAAAACAGCTCTGACGATTTGACAGACATGATAATTGCAAAAGACCTCAGACTACTGCAGTGAAATAGAATCGGAACGTCACGAAGTATGAAAAATTCTCCAAAGAAACACTGAAAACAATGCAGAGCAGCAGCATTAGTTAAAAAAATTCACATTTCAGCAACACATGAGCAGACCACCTGAACTGTGCAGAGAAGAGAATTACTACAAGAAACAAGTTTCACAGACTTGCAGCTACTGACAAACTTGGACATTATTTGCAAAATGAATGCCTATAAAACTGGAGACAACCAAATTGACACTCGATACAGAACCAAAGGAAAGAACAGTCCTCACGTGGTACTTGTTTGCACAGATCGTGACTAGCACCATTGAATATTGACTATTACAACACAATAAGCGTCAGTATAAAAACAAAAATCCATAATTTTGAAAACAAAATCCCTCTCCAGTGAAATGAACACAGTTAGAAACACTAAAACACAGGGGAAGCCAATTCTCCTCATAGCCAGCTGAAGTATCCAATAGCCAATCAGTGAACCATGATAGTGATTGATATGCACACGAAAAAACAACTGTTTGCTTATTAACCAAGAACTAAACTCAGTACAGCATCTGAGGACGAATGTCCACTTGACTTAATTACAACTGAAATGTCGATCCTTGATTATGCCCAACAGTTTCTCATTATGACGAATTCTGTGACTGTAACAGTGGTGGAGGGGGGTGGGTGGGTTGCCATAGAGAAGTAATGACATAGTTCCACAAGGCTAGAAGCTCAGAGACAGTTGACTGATGAGTGGACAGGTGCCATAATTACATGGACCCATGAGACTGTGAGCCCGTGGGCAGTCAAAATGCCAGATCTGTAAAGCAGTGCTCTTGGGTGTGGCAAACGGAAGTCCAATGCCATGTGGTGCTCACAACAAGGGCAAAAAGGCTCTATCTGGCAGGCAATATCAGCAGCAGGCATAGGGTCCATAGTGGAAAGTTGAGGCGGCTGATGGTCGGCTTGGAGCCCAGAGGATAGCTGGCTGTCAAGGGGCTGAACTGTGCGAAAGAATACAGGTGCGGTGTCAGACGAACATGTGAATGCTAATAGGTGTATTGCAGTAAATGACTCGGCAACTCTTCTGTTGACAAACAGCCTCCAAGGTGCGACAGGGGCTGTATCTGGTCCGCGGAGCATATATGTAAGTGTGGTGACGAATATGCAGGGTTGCAACCTTGCATACACCACAAACCCAACTTGCCAGTTTCCTGGATGTTGACCTCCACCTCTTTGATGATACCTTCTCCACTCTGTCCATATTAAACCCACGAAACACCAGCAGTACCTGCATTTTGATACCTGTCACCCCTTCCACACCAGACAGTCACTTCCATGCAACCTGACCACTCATGGGCTGTGTATTTGGATATACAAGAATTCTTTTGCCCAGTATGTTGAAGGTCTCTTCAAGTGCCTTCACATTCAAGCACTAGCCCCCAAACCTCATTCTCAAACAGTTTTCCAGTGCCATATGATCACACATCACTAATCCTCCAACCACCTAATATAAGCCCAGATTGGAGTAACTGAATCTCATTCTTTGCCAAGGAGTGGAGAACATTCTACCCAAGTTCATTCCACCCTTCCAAAGTGGCATTACATTGCCCACCTAACCTACACAACATCCTCGTCCGTCCCTACACCACTCACACTCCCAACCCCCTTGCTAAACACGTCATATTATTGCAAAAGACCCAACTGCAAGACCTGCCCAATTCACCACTCGGCACTTCCTTTTTGTACCACAAAGATGTAAGTTACCTTTGTAACATATCTTTCACACTGTAATCCTCCTGTGCTCAATCCCCACTAACCCACTCTCCACACATCCTCTACTGAATGATACTCCCTTCCTCTGTCATGTCACCCCACCCCCTCACCCCAATCCACACCACTCCTCACTTCACTGGCTTCAGTACTCATGTGTGACGTGCCCAGTCCGTGCATCTGCCACCCTTCCCTCCCACATTCCTAGCTATCACACCTACTGCTGCCCTTCGAGTCACCAGCTGCCCAACTCCTACTCTTCTTTATGTCTATTTCTCCCTCTGTCAACCCTGCCTGACACAATCCCCTGGCCACCATAGTCCACTTCCTGAACTCTTAACTCCAGCATTGTGTGTGTATTTGAGACAGTGTAGCAAGACTTACCTTTGTGTGTGTGTGTGTGTGTGTGTGTGTGTGTGTGTGTGGGCGCGCACGCGCGCGCGTGCGTGCGTGTGTGCGCACTGCAGCTTGTTGGAGAACTGCTTCCAAACACTAGCAAACTTTCATTCTCATTTGTGTGTTGCCTATTGGCGATTAACACTTCTGCTGCTCGTTGCATGATCTCCTGTAACTCCTAAATTATTTACTAATCATAGTGTCTCGGTTTTGCTGATTTTGATACCTGTCCATGTAAGTATTTTATCCAGCAATCTTGTTTAACTTGTACTACCACTTCACTCTCATCCCATAGCATTATATCATCAGTGAAGACTAACTGATTTTAGACAGATACAAAACACAGTCTCATACAATTAGTCATACTCTTGCTATGGTCTTTTCAGGTTCTTATTTGTATTTCTTCACAGAAAATTAGGTCTTTGTTTATTGAGTGATTAAATGTGGATGTGTGTTTACTTTTGTGTATTATTGTCACAGTTTTCTGTATCATATACTGTTACTTTCTTATCAACCATTATCAGTATGTAGAGATTACAATTTTGAGGTGACTCTTTAAATTTTGTTAAAATTATATTTAATTCATTGTTTTCAGTTTACGTGTCTACAGAAATATTAAGTAATATTAATTAAATATAAATATTAAATACAGTCAGTATTTACATACTGCTTTTTGTTCAATTTTAAGGCATATTTTGAAGAAGAGCATGGAAATGAGTATATATATAAGGAGCCAAAACTGACGTCTCTTTCTGAAATATCTGAAAGGCTTAAAAAGTTGTACAGTGACAAATTTGGTCATGAAGTTGTCAAAATTATAATGGATTCTGCTCCGGTAAGTGTTGATCTTGAAGACAAATGAAACAATAATCTTAAAATATGAAAAAGTATTGATGTATAAAAATATGGTTATGTTACAAATTTTATAACTTGCAAAACAAGAAAAATTACCTTGAATGTAATTAAAAAACTGAGACTGTGTGCTGCTTTAGAGCAGGACCCCAGAATAACACCTTAAAGGAGACCAGTGGAATACATCTACATCTAAATTCTGAGAGTCACTTTACAGTGTGTGGTGGAGGATACTTTTTGTACCACTGTCACTTTCCTCTTTTCCTGTTTGGGTCACTAATGTGTTGTTTGAGTCACTAGTGGGTCACAGGGAGATTAATTGTTGGTAAGCCTCCATGTGAGTTCAGATCTCTCTAACTTTACATTCACATTTTTTTCATGAGACATACCTGTACATAGGAAGAAGAGGTATATTGGTTGACTCTTCTAGAAATGTACACTCATGGGATTTTAACAGTAAATTACACTCTGATACAGGACACCTCTCTTGCAGCATCTGCCACTGGAGTCACCTGAGATTCTCCATTACATTTTCACACTTGCTAAATGGACCTGTAATGAAATGCGCAACCCTTCTTTAGATATTCTTTATTGTATCCATTGATCGTATGCGATACAAGATATCAGACTAATGAGCAATATTCAAGTATTGGTTGAACAAGGATTTCAGAAACTACCACCTTTCTGGGTGGATTGCACTTCCTGATGATTCTTCCAATGAACTTCAGTCTGTCATCTGCCGTACCTGCAGTTGATTTTGTGTGTTTGTTTCACTTTAAATCACTGTGTATGCATACTCCTAGATATTTTATTTATGTTCAGTTTCAAATCAATACACTCAGTTGCTCTTAGATATTTAATGGATGTGACTAATTCATGTGATAGTTCTGCAGTGACGTAATCATACAGTAGGAACAAAACTTTAATCCCCTGCAGGTCTTCAGTACCTTTTTCAAGCACTTGGATTTCTCTATATACAATAGTATAATTCGCAAAAAGCCTCATGTAGTCTCCAACGTTGTACACTTGGTCATTTATATACAGGGTGATCAAAAATCAGTATAAATTTGAAAACTTAATAAACCACAGAATAATGTAGATAGAGAGGTAAAAATTGACACATATGCTTGGAATGACATGGGGTTTTATTAGAACAAAAAATAAAAAATAAAGTTCACAAAATGTCTGACAGATGGTGCGTGAAAGATCTCTTGCGCGCGTCGTGTGGTGATGATTGTGTGCTCAGCTGCCACTTTCGTCATGCTTGGCCTCCCAGGTCCCCAGACCTAAGTCCGAGCGATTATTGGCTTTGGGGTTACCTGAAGTCGCAAGTGTATCGTGATCAACCGACATCTCCAGGGATGCTGAAAGACAACATCCGACGCCAATGCCTCACCATAACTCCGGACATGCTTTACAGTGCTGTTCACAACATTATTCCCCGACTACAGCTGTTGTTGAGGAATTATGGTGGACATATTGAGCATTTCCTGTAAAGAACATCATCTTCGCTTTGTCTTACTTTGTTATGCTAATTATTGCTATTCTGATCAGATGAAGTGCCATCTGTCGGACTTTTTTGAACTTCTGTTTTTTTTTTTTTGTTCTAATAAAACCCCATGTCATTCCAAACATGTGTGTCAATTTGTACCTCTCTATCTACATTATTCCGTGATTTATTCAGCTCCCAAATTTACACTGACTTTTTGATCACCTGGTATATTATGGAAATTAATGGTCCTATAAGACCTAAAGTTATTTCCATGTCTGAAAATTTCTTACTATTGAGAAGTATATGCTGTGTTCTATTTGCGAGAAAGTCTTCAGCCCAGTCACACAGTTGTTCTGATTTTCCATAACAATCTTACTTTGTTCATTAGGTGGCATGGCTTCTGGAAGTCAAGTAACATGGGCGTTGGTATGTACTGCTTTGTGGGTTTCTGCGACAAATGGAATGAATTGAGTTTCATATGAACATTGTTTTCAGAATCTGTGTTGATCACTGAAGAAGAGATTTTCGGTCTCTGTAAATTTCATAATATGCTATCATAAAAAGCGTTCCAAAATTCTACAGCACACCTCCAGAGATACAAACCTATAGTTTTGTGCTTTTGTGCATCTGATAGGTGACCCTTCTTGAAAATGAGAATGATCAGCACATTTTTCATCACTAAGAATGCATCACTCCTCCAGTGACCTAGAGTACACTGTTGCTAAAGAACAAGCAAGTTTCTTTACATATTATATGTTGAATTGTACTGGTATTATATCAGGTCCAATGGCATTTCTTGTGTTGAGAAATTTTAGTTGCTTTTCTATTCCGTGGTCACTCATTTTGATATTTATCATTTTGATGTTGTGCAATGATCTAAATCAGGAACCACAGGGAGAACATAGTGAAAATGAACAAGCTGTTAACCAGTTATAAAATTGACTGCGGAATGAGCGCAAAGGGAAGAGATTGAGAAGATTGGTTTATCTTGATGGGCAAAATTAAGTATAAATATAGGAGCATTCAAATGATGGTGTGTAGATAATGAGGTCATATAAGAAGGATGGGCAGGGAGGATAATGAAATATTTGTACAAAATAACTTCGACCAGAAACAGCAGATGTCAGAGTGAAAAATCCATGGCCAACAATTGTGAAATTGTTGCTGAAATATGTTAATTAAGCATTACTGGATATGTGAACCACATGCAATTTTTTATATATGAGGCATTCAAAAAGAAATGAGCCGGAGGCATAATCACAGAAACCACTACCTGTATGTAAGAAGTATTGGCCTTGGCTGTTGAGACACTTGTCCCAATGTGACACAAGGCGGTGAATGGCTGTCTCATAAAATTCCTGGGGCTGCGATGCTAACCAATTCAGCAGATAAAGCTGGATGTCATCGTCCAAGGTGGATCATTTGTCTCTCAGAGCTTTTTTAAGGGGACCAAAAATGGCGTAATCACAGGGAGAGAGGTCCGGACTGTGTAGAGGGTGGCTGAGAACCTCCCATTTGAATTTCTGCAAGAGTGCTGCGACTGTGTTAACTGTATGACGCTTTGCATTGTCGTGGAGCAAGGGTAAGATTGCCTTGTAGTTTTGATTTGATTGCTTGGCGAAGGGTGGTCAAGGTTTGCGAATAACACTGGGCATTCACTGTTGTCCTGTGCTGCAGGAAGTGAATCAGAAGGGGACCATCTTTTGGTCTCCTTAAGAAGGCACCAAGGGGCAATTGTTTCACCTCATATGACGACGTCCAGCTGTACGTGCCGAACTGATTAACATCGCAGCCCCCAGGAATTTTATGAGACAGCCATTCACTGCCTTGTGTCACAGTGGGATAAGTATCTCAACAGCTAGGGTCAATACTTCTAACATGCAGGTAGTGGTTTCTATAATTATGCCTCTGGATCGTTTCTTTTTGAATGCCCCTTATTAAACCATTCCAGCCAAGGTATGGCTCATCGTTCACCACTTCTGTTAACAGAGCAGGGGTACTCATTCTTCAGTCATTGATTAACCACATGCAGTCCATCATTATGTATGGAGCTCCAAGTACAGATCCTTTAGTATCATCCCACAGTGTCTAAACAAGTAATTACAGTATTATGAAAAGGATAGATTGCTACTTACCATACATCAGAGATTCTGAGTTGCAGGTAGGTGCAACAAGAAGACTACTAAACAAGTAAGCTTTCAGCCAGAAGGCCTTCTTCTTAAGCCCCCCCCCCCCCCCCCCCCCCACACACACACACTGGCTGCCAAGGTAAGACTGTGAGCCAACTGCGCATGATGGGAGGAGCAACCTGGCTGATGGGAGTAAGGAGTAGGGAGGGGGAGAGGCAGAGCAGGGCACTGGTGGGGGAAGGTAAAGTGCTGTTCGTGGGAGCATACAGGAGTGAGGTGGAAAGAGGGTGGTTGCTTGCAGTCTGGCCTCAGCAGTGAGAGACAGTGATCTCGTGTGTGAGCGGCATTTGCATGAATGTGTGTGTATGTTGTCTAATTCAGATGAAGGCTTCTGGCTGAAAGCTTACTTGTTTAGTAGTCTTTTTGTTGTGTATGTCTGTGACTCTACATTTCTGCTGTATGATGTGTAACAATCTAGCCTTTTCATGATATTGCCATTATTCCATCCTTTATTTTCCATTGTTTAAACAAGTAATTAATTGGTTCAGAAATAGTGTCACTTTCTTATACAATCCATAGGATTGAGGAATTGTCTGGGTGTGGTAGTCTGTGTGTTGTGATGTCGATGCAGCAAAGGGAGTAAAGTCACTGTGGCCACTGCTATGTTGTGTCCTTCCCCTTACAAAAGATGATGCCACCCCAAACCTTGAGACACTCTTTTTGTTTGGATCACTAGTGATAATAATGCATCCTGCTGTCAGTAATGACAGATCATGATGATGTGATGGTCATATGCATTATCAGACAGAACAGGAGATTAACATTCCAATATCTATCTGTGACAGTCCTTTTAGCGTTTGTAAATATTTCTTTGTTCAGCAGTATGTGATCTAGTTTCAAGCAACAGGTCTTTTGTGTCCTCTTGAGTCTTTCATGGCAGCATTACTGGATAAAATGTTTTCTGCTTTTAAATTCCTTCAAGTGAGATAAAATTCTTGATCTTTTGACAGCATTCATTGCCATTCATACTCGGAATTAGAGATGCCAGCTGTGTGCAGTAGTCCCTATGAATGTGGCAGTGTTTATGGAGAACAAACCATCCACACTATCACTGAATGTTGTGCTGAACACAAGTGTGGTATAAAATAAAGCAACATGGACATTTCAGCCATGGCAGAACATTATCTAAAGAATAATTGCAGAATACTATTTGAGCAGACAATGATATTGGCCAGATGAATACATATTTAGATTCAACTATAAAAGATGCGGCTGATATTTGATTGTATTGCTATAACAGGGTGTATACGACCCAGGACAACCGGGAGATCTGGGAAAAACCCATAACTTTTTTCATCCGGGAGAAAACCGGGAAAGTCCCTGGAATTTTTTAGACTTCCGGGAATTTTTCATTGTTTTAGGTTTCAGTCAAAATTTTGTAATTTTGTCCGGTAAGAATCGATACTCTAACAAAGGATATTACTGAATCCCGCTACTGCAGAATAATACTGCAACAATAAAATGTGAACGAGAAAACAAAACGAAAATTAACCATAAATTGCAAAGGAAATGTGGCATATACAACAACTAAACACAGTGCTCATACAAGGGTTTACCAACAGCAAAATGTGTCAAAGGCCTTAGGAAGACTGTGCAATGCTTCATAACAACAAATTGCCTCCGACGAGGGTGACGTCATAACTGTTTATGTTTGATTCGTTTTAGTAGTAGCGGGCTCATGCACATGCGCAGTTGAGTGGCATATGAGTAGTACCTTTTCCCATTTCTGGCTACAGAAATGTGGTTGTTGGCTGTGTAAGCAGTCGCAGCTAGATGCTACTGGGAAAAATTTTATTGCCGCGCCGAAGCTGCCAGATTCACGCGTGCGCAGTGGGCCCGGATCTATGAGGGAGGGGGGGGGGGGGGCAAATTCATGTTCTTGAGGAGGAAAAAACCTTGTTTCACGAAGCGCCTAGCATCCAGCGCACGTTGGTCTACTGATTACTCATATCATTTTGATGCGCATCCCTCTTGGTTTTTGAACATGCTCTGTAAGTTGATTTCTGAATGAATCGTAAGCCGTGCGGGGTAGCTCTGCGATCTAGAGCGGCTTGTCACGGTTCGCGCAGCTGCCCCCGTCGGAGGTTCGAATCCTCCCTCGGGCATGGGTGTGCGTGTTGTCCTTAGTGGAAGTTAGTTTAAGTTAGATTAAGTAGTGTGTGAGCCTAGGGACCAATCACATCAGCAGTTTGGTGCCATAGTAAAAAAAAAAGTTGATTTTTGAATGCATGCATAGTGTACGTGATGTCTGTCAGGGGAATCCCTGTTGCTTGTAGAAATAAAAAAACTTTCCTGCCAGCAAAAGGCAACCGGGCTATACAACCTGAGTGGAGTAAAGCTGAACATGTGAACAACAATCGCTGTCTGATTATGCTGTTGTTTGGATTTGCGAATGATCAGCGTTGCTATAACTACTAGGGAAATCCATAGATTCAGACTACCATTTTGAACTATGTGCGAGAACGTACGATGAATTTCTTAAATCACAGAGCGTTTGATGACGAGCCATTTAGAAGTACTTCATGCCCAGAAGATCATTCATGTCGTTATTATGAGCAAATTGATGTAGTGCTACAGGAAGCTCTCTCTCCTCTGCTGTAGCTAATTTATTTGTGGAAAACTTTGAGGACAAGTCACTGGACTCGGCTTAAAATTTTACTGGCACATTTGTGTGATATATGTGAAAGCTTAGCTTCTGTTGCAGCTTATTGACCAATGCTATATGTGAAAGCTTTGCTTTTCCTGTAGCAACACTATGTATATTAATTTAAAACATTAACTTTTCCTCTTTGTGTATCCACGCTGCTTAACAGTAGTGTTGCTATTAGCTGACTACATCACGTGTCCTGTGGTCTGAATATCCGCTGTCATCGGCTGGCAGAATCACGTGACATGAGCTATGACTGGCTTACAAAAGCGCATCGCAATCTGGAGTACAATGGTTCAGAAAGTAACATATGGTGTTTAGTGGAATTCGAATTTACACTTTCGTAATACGGAAATATGCAGCGTACATATTGCTGCACATCAAAAATCTTTCCAAAAGGAATTTTCTTCCCTGAGTTTCGTTTTCTAAAGTGCCGGGAAATTTTACGCCCGTGTATAAAACCATAACCATTCAAAGGATTGATAAGTTTTACAGTTGCGAGGGAAAATATACCGTCACTTAATAACACGGAAAAAGTGTGTTTTCAGCCGGGAGAAAGTTTATTTTAACTGGGAAAAATCAGGGAAGTTTTTTTCCTTGTCCACGTATACACCCTGTATAATGCCAACAGAGCATGGAGGTCCACACCTAATAGGGCATGGGAACAGAGGAAAATAATAGAGAATTACTGGTTGGCAAGAATGGCGTTTTAGAATTTTGACTGTGTCACTGGCCCTACTTGCCTGCTGACATTATTGTGCCTTGGCAAGCCAGCCCTGTGGCAGGCTATTTAACTCACCATTCTGTGCCTTCATCAATTTGGCCCACCTCTAGGACACAGGTTGCTTACCAGGACATTCAAAAATTTTTAGTTCTGATGATGGTAGAGAAGAATTTTTATGAAAGCTTGAGAATTTTATCTCAATTGCAACAGTTATTCCACTATGAGAGAATTGGAAGACACACAACATTACTCTAAAGAGAGGATATAATGTGTTGTGTCTAGACCATACAGCCTAGACACAATGCTGTAGCCGATAGGGCACGCAATGCTAACGCAGACAGGCGTGAAGTCTGGAACATGAGACTTATAAATGAATAAGAAGAAAAGTACGTAGATGCTTGTTACTTAACTTTTAATTAGTCCTTGGAATACATCTCTCTTGAATATTAGTAAGCTATAGGCACTGATACAAATGGCGCCTTGCTAGGTGGTCGCCAGTTAACTTAGCAGAGGGCTATTCTACTGTCTATCTCTCGGCAAATGAGAGCAAGGCTTAGCACGTCCAATCGCTAGCTATGTTGTCCGTACAACTGGGGACGAGGTCTCCTCAGTCTCTCGAGACCTGCCTTGTGGTGGCGCTAGGTTTGCGATCCCACAGTGGCGACACGCGGGTCCGACATGTACTACAGGACCGCGGCCGATTTAAGTTACCACCTAGTAAGTGTGGTGTCTAGCGGTGACACCACATAATGCATAGTGTGTGTCTGTTAGAAAAATGGTGCAGCAGGCATTCACGTCTGCTCAGTTATTTAGCATTTTTACAGTGCTGCTGGGACAAGAGTGCTTCATCACAAATTTAAATGAAGTCAAAACCTAGCTTTTAAAAAATAAATAAAAAAAAAAAGCTGAATGAAGTGAAAATGAGCATAAGGACAGCAGTGAAGAAGTCATTTAATGAATTTGAAAATAAAATTTTGCCAACTAATCTGATTAAAAATGTTAACTGGTTTTGGTCTAATGGAAAATCAGGAACTGGGTCAAAATCATCCATTCAGTTGCTCAGTGGCCGTACCAGCACAGAAATGGAAGACAACAGACAGTAGACTGAAATAATGAATTTGGTATTCCGAAACTGTTTCACCACAAAAAATCTTCATATGGTCCCTTCTTTCAGTCATTGCATGAACACCGAAATGGCAGGCATTGAGATAAATGGTTGCAGAATAGAAAATCAACTACAGCCATCTAATACCGGAAAGGCATATGAAACAGACAAAATAACTAAGATTTTATAGGAATTATACTGCAGAACTTTCCTTGTGGCAGAAATTTATCGTAGCTTGCTAGAGCAATGAAGGATTCATAGTGACTGTGAAAAGAACAGGTCATTCCCATTTTCTAGTGGGGTCACCAGACAGATGCACCTAATTATGGGCCTATATCCCTGACATCATTCTGTTGTAGAATTATGGAACATGTTCTATGCTCACTTATTATGACATTTTTGGAGAACAAAGATCTCCTATATAAAAATCAGATTGGATTCTGCAAGCAGAACTCTTACAAAACTCTGCTCTGTTCATCTGTGTAATCCAGATCACTATAAACATCAGCACACAAGTTGATGCCATGTTCCTCGACTTCAGGAAGACATTGGATACGGTTCTACACTGTTGGTTTGTGGAAAAAGTACAATCTTGCCAAGTATTGGACAAGATTTGTGACTGGATTCAGGAATTCCTTGCAGATAGAACTCGACACATTGATGTTTACAGAATAAAATTGACAGTTGTAAGTGTAATATCACGAGTGCCCCAGGCAAGTGTAATAGGACCGTTACCGTGTACAGTGAATGTAATGATGTGAGTAATGTTGGAAGCTCTACGAATCTGTTTGTAGATGGTGCTGTTTCCTAAAAGAAGATAGCGAGCTGCAATAAGACCTGCAGAGGATTGATGAATAGTGTATGGACTGTCAGTTGAGTCTGAAAGTAAATAAATGTGACATGTTGTGTATACATAAGAGAAGTAGTCCACTAATGTACAATTACACTATTGGTGATGAATCACTGGAAACAGGAATTACTGTAAAATACCTAAGAGTGGCCATCTGGAGCAACCTTAAGTGGAATGACTTCATAAAAAAAAGTAGCAAGCTCATGAGTCATGCTGTGATTTATGGGAAGGGCCTTACGGAAATATAATTCATCCATCGAAGCAATGGCTTACAAAACACATGTTTGACAAATTCTTGAATATTGCTCACCAATCTGGGGCCCTTTCCAGGTTGGAGTAATAGAAGAGATAGAAAATATCCAACAGTGAGCGGTGAATTTCGTCATCGGGTCATTTACTCAGCACAAGAGTGGTACAGAGATGAACATCAAACTCTAGTGGCAGATGCTACAAGAGAGATGTTGTGCATCACAGAGGGTATTATATTGAAATTCTGGGAGAGTGTGTTCCAGGAAGAGTCAGGCACATTTTATATGTGTGCCTTGCGAAATGACCACATCTGAGAAATTAGTTCTGATATAGAGGTTTACTGACAATCATTCTTCCCACACATATTTTGTGAATGGAAAGGAGTAGGAGGGATTGGATAGTAATACAAGTAGTACCTCCTGCAGCACACCATATGGTGGTTTGTGGAGTATAGATGTAGAAGTAGAGGCAGAGGATATTATACTGACTTTTAGCCTTTTTCTAGGAAATGCTAAACCATCAAAATCTAACATTAGCTCAGAGGAACAATGGAGTCAGTGTCTTCTGTGAGAAATCAAGGACTTGTTTGCCTTTTGAGCTGACAAAGGAAATGTTCTGGCAGCACATAATACTGAAAATTACCAGTACAAATTGTCACTGCTATTGGATGATGAGATGTACTAGTGTTTGAGTCATGGTATCCTAGTCAGAGTGTTGTGTGAAAGATGGGGAGTGTCTTAAAGGAGTTTGATGTTCCAGTTGAAGTAGTTAAGAAATTAATGCCATGTACTGTCTGACTGCCCATACTGTTTAGACTGCTCAAGATTAATAAGGAAGAGGTTCCTCTTGATGTAGCATGTTGTTTTAGATGGACAGTCATTGAGAAATGTAGGAGGAACTATGGGCATGTACCAGACACGTGTTGAGACTCTTGCTGTTCATGTTGTATGGTAAAGACCTCACAAACACAGTTAATAATAACCTCAGACATTTTATATTAGATGCAGTTGTGTGTGTGTGTTGTAAAGTACAGTTTCTCAAATATTCAGTTAGATCTTAATAAGATTTCAAAGTGGTGAAGTTTGTTTAAAAAGTTCTGTCATCTAAAATTGTTCACTTCAAAAACTTGCAGAAAAGTAGTATCCTATCACAATAACATCAGTGAATCACAGCTCCACTTGGTCAACTCATCAGATACCTATGTGTAACAATTTGTGGGAATATGAAACAGTATGATTACATAAAATCTCAGCCTTAGTAAAACTGTTTGGAGATTTTGGTTCAGCAGTAGAAAACAAGGAAAATGTAATAGTCTGCAGAGGAGATTACATATAAAACACATGTGCATCCCACCTTCAAATAATTCTTAAATGTGTGAAAGCCATACCAAATAGAACTAACAAATGATATTGAACATAAGAAAGTCATAAATTATCTCAGGTTTATGTATATGTGTGGTGTGTGTTCTTTTGGACATGTCTAAAAGAACAGATACCATTTTTATCCTGTAATCAATATGAATCAAGACACACAGGAATTAAAGACATTAGCTGCCAGTGGGTATTGTTTTACATCAATGGGACAAGTTGAGAAATTTGTGTCAGATCAGGATTCAAACCAGGGTCTCCTGCTTACTAGGCATATGCTCTGACTCCTATGTCATCTGAACACAGTGGTCACCACAACCACACAGCCTACTCTAGCATGCCTCCCATCAGACCCAAATTCACAAGGTATACCACACACTACTGATAGTGCATCTGCTCATTAGCCTCATTACTCGCAACATCTCACTGATTCCCCGGAAGATGGGTGTTGCCCTAGGGATCAGTGCTGGGGCCACTCTTGTTTCTTATTTATATAAATGATATGCCTTCTAGTTTTACAAGTAATTCTAAAATATTTCTGTTTGCTGATGACACTAACTTGGTAGTAAAGGATGTTGTATACAACATTGGCACTGTTTCAAATTGTCCACTTCATGGCATACGTTCATGGCCTGTAGAAAATAAACTAACGGTACATCACAGTAAGACACAGTTTTTACCCTTTCTAACACACAATTCAACAAAACCCAACATTTTAATTTCACAGAATGGGCATATGATTAGTGAAATTGAACAGTTCAAATTTCTAGGTGTTCAAATAGATAGTAAATTGTCATGGAAAGCCCACATTCAGGGTCTTGTTCAAAGACCTAATGCTGGCATTTTTATTATTCAAACTGTATCTGAAATGAGTGTTAGTTTGACACGTATGACGTATGGTATTATATTTTGGAGTAACTCTTCCCATTCTCAAAGGATATTTTTGGCTCAGAATTGGGCGGTTCGGGCAATAAGTGGTGTAAGTTTGCGAACCTCTTGTCGACCCCTTTTCATTAGTCTGGGGTATTCTGACATTGGCCTCTCAATATTCTTTACTGTCATTTCTTGTTAACAGTATCAGTTTGTTCTCAAGAATAAGCAGCTTTCACTCAGTTAATACTAGGCAGAAATCCAATCTGCAGTTGGGTCGCATTTCTTGAACCCTTAAGCAGAAAGGTGTGCAGTGTACTGCTGCATGCATTTTCAATAAGTACCACAAGAATTAAAAAAAAAAACTTAGAAGCAATCCATGCAATTTCAAATCAAAACTGAAGAGTTTCCTCTTGGGTTACTCCTTCTATTATCTCGATGAGTTCCTTGGAAAATTAAGCCAATTCCTCTGTTATGTTACTGATTGCGTTTAAATAAACTTACAGCTTGTCTTTTTTTTTTTGGTTAATAAACATTTTACTTTATCTGTTGTTACCTTTATGTTGTAATTTCATGTACTGATATGTTTCATGATCTTGGAGATTTGCTGCTCAATTTGGTCCTATGGAACTAGATGTGTAAAATAAAAAATAGAAGTTCAAGCTTGGTGTGCATCTGCACTGAACGGACCATTGGCTGCCATGCCTTAATTAAACATGTGGTGTCTGTTCTTTCAGACCTGTCTGCCTTAATTACACGTCAAACAATGGAAAATCCAGGATGGACTGTAACAATTATTGAGAAGGAAAGCTGCTTCTCACCATATAGCAGAGATGCTGAGTTGCATCTCTACTATATAGTGGGTAGCAACTTTCCTTCTCATAATTGTTAATTACATATGTGCTGTCTTTTCTTTTGAACATGTCTGAAAGAACATACTCCACATATATATAATTAAGGCGACAGTCAATGATCCCTTCAATGTAGATACACACCAAGTTCAAACTCAATGGGAATTGGCAACTTGTAGTAGGTAACGAGGCTAATGAACAGGGGCACTACATCAGTAGTGTGTGGTACGAGTTGAGAACTCAGTCTGATGGGAGACATGTTAGGGTAGTCCATGCAGTTGTAGTGACCACTGTGTCCAGATGCTGCATTTAGCAGCATATATGGATACTGTTCGCAAAAATTATTGCGAATAGAGTTAGTAGCGCGGAACTAGTAAATTTAAAAGTCATACTTGATGCAGCAGTTTTTCATGCATCTAATTGTTTATGATATGATATATCTCCTGAACTATGATAGGTAGGTGGTTCGTACCCTGAGAGTGATTGTTGTGTGACAATAAGGGATGAATGTACCAAGTTTGGTTGAAATTGGTCCACACACACACACACACACACACACACACACACACACACACACACACACACACACACACAGAGAGAGTTTTATAGTATGTGTGTATTGCATTTTTTTTTATCTGTGCTGCAAATGTTTCAGATAAATGCCAGTTCCCTTGATTCAAAATATGCTTACATTCAAGTGACTCATGTGACTCCTTATTTTGAAAAATCTGAATTGGAAGAGCGGCAGACGGAATTTGAGCAATCACATGACATAAACACATTTATGTTTGAGACACCATTCACGAAGGATGGAAGAGTCCGTGGCAGCCCTGAAGAACAATGGAAAAGAAGAACAATACTCACAAGTAAGCGTATAGATTTTTAATAGATTTTCCAGTAATGTATTAAATTAAGAATATTTAGCAGCAATCTGCGCACCTCGCATGAGTCCTTAATTTGGTTTCTGAGTGACCTGCCCCTGCCCCTCCCCACTCCCCCCAAAAAAACGAACAGCTAGTGGGAGTGTCACTGAACTATTTACTTATTTCTCCCCGGAATAAGGAATCTGCGATTCCAAAATGTAAGAGTACTTACTGTCATTTGTTATTATATTTACTGGGATTTGTACCATCTGAAGGCAAGTTATGGTCAGCTCATCTGTCTCTTTGTGGATTTAACAAATTTTTGAATAGAATTTCCTTTTCTGTACAGTAAAAAATTGGCTAGCAGTCGCACAATCTTAAATTAAATAAATTTGTTGCTCCACCTTGCTACATTGGTCATAAGGTATAACTCATATGGGTCAACTACACTGAAGTGCCAAAGATACTGGTATATACAGAGATATGTAAACAGGCAGGATATGGCACTGCAGTTGGCAATGCCTATATAAGACAACAATTGTACAGCGCAGTCTTTAGATTGGTAACTGCTGCTACAATCACAGGTTATCAAGATTTAAGTAAGTTTGAACATGATGTTATGTCGGCACATGAGCGAGGGACTACAGCATCTCCAAGATAGTTATGAAGGGGGGATTTTCCCGTGCTACCATTTCGTGAGTGGACTGTGAATATCAGGAATCTGGTAAAACATCAAATCTCCAACACCATTGTGGCCAGAAAAAGATACTGCAAGAACAGAACCAACGGCTACTGAAGAGAATCGTTCAACATGACAGAAGCGCAACCCTTCTGCAGATTGCTCCAGTTTTCAGTGCTTGGCCATCAACAAGTGTCAGTGTGCGAATCATTCAACGAAACATCATTAATATGGGCTTTTGGTGTTGAAGGCCCACTCGTGTACCCTTGATGACTGCACGACACAAAGCTTTACACCTCCCGTGGGCCTGTCAACACCAACTTTGGACTGGTGATGACTGGAAACACATTGCCTGGTCGAACGAGTCGTGTTTCAAATCGTATCGTGCGGATGGATGTGTACCTCATGAATCCATGGTCCCTGCAGGTCAGCAGGGGACTATTCAAGCTGGTGGAGGCTCTGTAATGATGTGGGGCGTGTGCAGTTGGAGTGATATGGGGCTCCTGATACATCTTGAAACGACTCTGGCAGGTGACATGTATTATGTAAGCATCCTGTCTGATCACCTGCATCCATTCATGTTCATTGTGCATTCCAACAGACGTGGGCAATTCCAGCAGGACAGTGTGACGCGCCACACGTCCAGAATTGCTAAGGAGTGGCTCGGAACACTCTTCTGAGTTTAAGCACTTCCGTTGGCCACCAAACTCCCCAGATATGAACATTTTTGAGCATATGCCTTGTAACATGCTGTTCAGAAGAGATCTCCACCCTCTCATACTCTTATGGACTTGTGGACAGCCCTGCAGGATTCACGGTGTCAATTTCCTCCAGCACTACATCAGACATTAGTCGAGTCCATGCCATGTCGTTTTGTGCCACTGTGTGCTCATGGGCGCCCTACTCAATATTAGGCAGGTGTACCAGTTTCTTTGGCTCTTCAGTGTATATTGTCAGTGCCTTTTCTTTTTTTAATTGCAGACGCAGTAAATTACTTCATGTATTTAATTAAGTTCTTGACTTGTATCATCTCCCCTTGATGTTCTGTGAAAATGTAATGTTCATTTTCCGTGTCTTATTGTACTGGCGTAAATGTGATTGTTAGTGTTCATCTCTCTATTATTTTATTTTCCTTTTATACGGCTCTAAATACCTTTACATTTTTTCTTTGTCCACATTTTGTAGTTTAATTTTGGAATAGTTTTTCATAGGTGGCTGTCTTCTCAGACATGAGGAGCATTCTGTTGTTCTTCTTTTACAGTGGCACCAAAACAATAGAACTCCATCTCTGCATTTATTGTAGTTGAATGATTGGGTATGTTGACTTGCAAATTAGTTGCACCCCCTCTATTTCCTCTTGGACTGGGCTAAAGATTTGCCATTGAAACTGAAGACAACAGACAGAAAGCCGAAATATTAAATACTACATTTAAAAACATATTTTCAAATGAGGATACTGCTGTAACAATGTTTGACATCTGCACAGGCTCACAAACGAGATGTACTGATATTAGCACCCCCATTATTGGAACCAGTTAAGACTACTTAAAATGGGCAAGGCATCAGGTCCTGAAGGTATTCCACTTAGATTTTAGACTGAATAAGCTGTGGAATTTGTTCCTTTCCTAGCTCAGATTAACTGAGAATTTCTTGTGCAGCAAATAATTCCACACGAGTGAAAAAGAGTGCAGATTAATCCAGTTTTAAAAAAGGTTGAAGGATTGGATGCACTGAATTACAGACCAGTATCATTGAAATCCATCTATTGCAGTATCCTGGAGCATAGCCTAAATTCAGACAGTGTGACACTCCAGGGAGAAAACAACCTTTATTTAAAGAATCAGCACAGATTCAGGAAAACCACTTGGTGTGAAAACCAGCTTGTTTTATTAGTACAGCCATCTGTAATGATTGTGCATGACATCTTAAAAACAGTAGGTGCAGGTGAAAGTTAGATTCTGTCTTAGATTTCTGAAAGGTGTTTGACTCTGTACCATGTCACTGACTACTAATGAAGGTACGATCATACAGACTATCATTGCAGATCAGTGACTTACTTGATGAATATTTGACTCTAGGTAGTGTACATCATGAGCAAGTCACATCATATAAGCAAGTGCGAGTAATTCTAAGAAGAGATATAAAGTGAGATGAACATGAAAAATTAGTATTAAGAGAAGTGAATGGAAGACTTAGATTTGTTGCAAAGTTTCTGAGGAAGTAAACTACATCTGTAAAAGAAGCTGCAGGCAAGACAGTTATGCAACCAATTTTAGAATAGTGTTACATTGTTTAGGGTCCTTATCAGGTAGGTATAACAATAAACATCAAAAGAAATCTGAGACATGCTCCTAGGATCATTAATATTGCCCATGTGGAAGTTTCAAAGAAATGGTCTGTGAACTTATATGGAAATCCTTGGAAGAAAGTAGTGTATATTTGGGGGACCCACATTTGAAAACAGTTTTGTGACCGTTCTGCTGTCACCATCATATAGTACACATAGGGATCATGAGAATGAGATAAGAGAGATTAGGGTGCATACAGAGTGGTTCAGACAATAGTTTTTCTCTGAGTCAATATGTGACTGGAATAGGACATAAAATCGTTAATATTGGTATCAAGTACCTTCCACCATGTACTGTGCAGTACCTTATGGTTAATATATGTAGATGCAGACCTGAGTAGTATGTTGGTCAGCTATTTGAATATAATGCTGAGGTAAGCTGGATTTACTTTTGGGAGACATGCCAATTGTATCTTGAGTTCCCATACATATAACTTGTAGATAATTATACTCTGATTCATGAACGATGGCAGTTTGCGCTGGTCGAGACAAGGATGAGGATTGCATTGTTGCTGGTCCCAGGTGACCATTGCCGTACACGCATACACGTGTTTTGCGCATAATGAAAGCATGTATCCCACAAATTATGTCCGTCACTTGCTTGTGTAGAATTTGTCGCTTACCAATACCGTCGGCCATGACAGCTGGCAACAAATGGAATAAAACTTCACTAAATAACTCACTACCATCACATATAATGCTCATATTGCATACAGCATTCACAGCAGAGTGCTCAGAACACTACTTAACGCTCATTGGCTGTCGGAGAATACGTGATTAGGTGCGCAGAACAAGCCTAAGCTCGACCGCCATCGTTCGTGACTCCAACTATAGGAATCGTGCAACAGCAAATTGCATCATATTATCCAGTTAAATTTATTGCTGTCAGCCCGCCCTAAACAGGAAACAGCAATTGCACCCACAGAAGTTTTACTGGGAAGAATACCTTCATTGTTCATTGTGGAGTCTTATCACAGTGAAAAAGGAGAGCATTGCACAGTAGTAAACTTCTTGCCTAATGGGCAAAAATTATGAGAACAAGTTTGTTTATTTGCAATGTGTATCTGTCACATTGGAAAATACACTTGATACAGTAATATGTTTGAGAATATTTATTATATATGTATGATTTGGTTAAATTATTTTCATAGTATAACATTTTTTGTTTTATTTCTACTTTTTCAGCTCAGTATTCATTCCCATATGTGAAGAAAAGAATAATTGTAGAAAAATATTCTATCCAAGAACTTAACCCTATTGAAGTAGCCATTGATGAAATGCAACAAAAAGTTGCAGAGCTAGAGGAAGTTGTGTTCACTAAACCTACAGATGCAAAGAAACTGCAGCTTAGATTGCAGGTAATTCAAAAAGTTTTCATGTCATTCCTTTGTCTGTTTGTTATGGTTGCAAAAGGCAGAAATATCAGCAGTAGTTTCTGGAAAGATATCAATTTTTGGTCTTATTGTGTTAATGTCCTTTCTTAATCATTGTTGCATTAATCATTAAATGGATAAAAAATAGGGTTCTTATGCTCGTTTTACTCACAAGGCTGAAATTTTAGTATGTCCAAATCATTTATAGTAGAATTATTTTAATGCAGTCGATTTATTTTCCAGACTAAGTGTTTGCAAGAGCTTGTGCTCTCTCTAATGACTTCGATCTTGATAGTGTGCTAAATTCCAAGAGCCTCTCATGTTCTGTTTTATATACAGGGTGAGTCATGAGGTTTTCCCCCAGTTTCTGGAGGGTGGTCCTTAAGTTATTTGGAACAAAAAATGTAAATAAAGTGATGGGGTCAGATCCATAATTAAGGAACTACAGTAATTGAAAAACTCAGGAAAATGACAGACAAAACTTTTATTGTAGGATTTCACTATAAAAAATGAACATAATAATTAATTTAAACAATTTTGTAGCAGTCTCTTGCATTCAGAATGGATTTAAAGCAAGATTCACACAGGAATGAACCACGTGAGTAGCATTTCGTAATTTCACTTGCTCGTTCCTTATTGATATTGCAGCATTGAAAATGCATTGTATCAATTCTTCTCGTGTTTCCACCTTAACATCGTACATGATGGTGAACTTTCTGCACTTGAAAAGGATCCAGTCCATTCTCATGAAGAATCCTACACACCTTAGACTGTGAAACGTTCATTTGGGTAGCTATGTGTCTTGTACTTCAACGAGGACTGCGCTCTACAGAATTAGGAATATTTTCCTCTTCTGGAACGTCATGATGTCTTATGGAGTGAATACGAGTGCTAGGAAGAGTACCAGTTCCTGGCAATGTTTGATATATTCCACTAAATGTTTTGGCACTCGGAATCCTACGATTAGGATACTTATGGTGATGTTCGGCAACAGCAGCTTTCACATTATCATCTCTCCACACTCCTGCGATGAAAACTTCTCGGCACCACAAAGTGTACTTATACAGGAGACAATAACAGTAAACAGTGTCTGCAGTATCAACAATGTGGTTGTTATGCAAATGTACCACTTGCTACACTTGTCTACCTAAGACGTCTCATGTGTCCTGTGAACACAAGCATGTTGCTCCATACACCGTGGCACGTTTTGGAACTCTGTTGTAGACCTTAATTATGGATCTGATCACATTACTGTATTTACTTTTTTCGTTCCAGATAACCTAAGGAATAACCTCCAGCAACTGGGGGGAAAACCTCGTGATTCACCCTGTGTAGGGCTGTTACTGGTCACAAAATATATAAATGTCTTGATGTATCATATCTGAACCTCCATGAGGCTGTTTGTGAACAATGTCGTGTATAGGGATGTTGATGAACTAGAGAATTGTAATCGAATGCTGGATGACCTGCAGATATACTCTTGATGCTGTGGCTGGCAGTTGACCCTCAACATAAACATATGTAATATATTGCACACAAATAAGTGGAATGGCTCTTTACTGTTTTATGAAGCAACTGTTATCAATCACTGAAAACAGTCACAACTGTTAAATATGTAAGAGTACATGCCTGAAAGAATTTCAGATGGAATGAGTACTTAAAACCAATTTTAGGGAAGGCAAATGACTAACTGAGATTTATTGAAAGAGTCTTAAGGAAATGTAATTCGCCCATGATGGATGAGGTTTACAAAACCCCGCATCTGTCCATTCTTCACTATTGCTCATCTGCCTGGGGTTAATAGAGGTGGCAAAAATGATCCATAACTGAGCAGCATGTTCTGTAACATGTGAATGTAATAATTAATAAAAATAATGATATTAATGTAATAATTAATAAAAATAATGATAATTTTGTGTAGGTCAATGGCCTGGTGCTAATCTTTCAATTGGAAGTCATTTCAGTGTTCTCTGTGTCCATAACGCACCCAGTTCTCCAACTGGGGAAAGGAACCTACAGTTTAATGCACAGTTCAGACCACATGTCATTTCAGGTGATTCCTCACACTGTTGAGAGGTGAAGACTAAGTTAAATAGCAGGTCAAAGATTCTGTGGTCCAACCAGGGTTCAATCCCATGACGTCTCGGCTTCCAGGCTAGGTGTTTAATAATTGTTAAAGCATCAGCAGGTGTTCATCTAACTCCCAGTGGCAGGCACTATATCACAGACATTGTGCATCAGGCAGAAGTTTGCTGTAAAAAAGACTCTGAGAGCAAATGTTCCATGTTGCCTCTCCCCACACATACCTTACAAAATTACCATGTTGATAAAATGAGCCAATGTGCAGGCTTACAGACAGTGATTCAACCTACACATCACTTGTAAATGGAACAAGGGAGAGGGAGTGAGGGAAATGGTGGTGGTCTATGATATACCCTTTACTACAGTGCGTATGGTTAGTTGTGGAGTATACATGTAGATGTAGTTACTTGGATAACTCTTTGAACATCAGTTCTTTTTGTTGGGAGGGGGGGGGGGGTAGGTAATTTTCAAAAATATTCTGAGTTTGAATATAATAAATTTCCTTGAGGTAGAATAGTGTCTGTCCACAAATCAACATGTATTTAGAAAGAATCACTCATGTGAAACTAAGCATGACTTTCTCCCACATGATATCCTGCAAACTTCGGATGAAGGGCAACAGGCATATTCCATATCCCTAGATTTCCGGAAAGCGTTTTACATAGTTTTCCACTGGAGACTGTTAATGAAGGTCTGAGCATATGGTTCCCATGGTGAGTGGTCTTAAGTAATAGAACCTAGTACATTGTGCTCTACAGTAAGAGTTCATCAGAGACAAAGGTATGGTGATGTGTGATGGGAGAGCTCTTGTTCTCTATACAGGCTGAGACAAAAAGGTGTTAACATTAAATGGGTGTTTAATCATGTGAAATTACCAAGGCAGAGAATTGGTGAAAGGTTTTCAATTTGGGATCCGTCCTGCTCAATGCACTTACAGAGTCTGTCCATTGATGATAGTAAGGCCCACTGTGCCATTTGGGCAGGAATAGAGGTGATCTCAGTAATGTGGTGCTTCAGGTCATCCAGGTTGCTAAGTTTGCTGGGATAGATATGATCTACATCTACCTCTACGTGATTACTCTGCTATTCACAATATAGTGTCTGGCAGAGGGTTCAATGAACCACCTTCAAGCTGTCTCTCTAACGTTCCACTCTCGAATGGCGCGCAGGAAAAACAAGCTCTTAAATTTTTCTGTGCGAGCCCTGATTTCTCTTTATTTTATTGTGATGATCATTTCTCCCTATGTAGGTGGGTGCCAACATAATGTTTTCGCAATTGGAGGAGAAAACTAGTGATTGAAATTTCATGAGAAGATCCTGTCGCTCCGAAAAACGCCTTTGTTATAATGATTGCCACTCCAATTCACGTATCATGTCTGTGGCACTATCTCCCCTATTTCATGATAATACAAAATGAGCCACCCTTCTTTGTACTTTTTCGACGTCATCCTCAGTCCCAACTGATGCAGATCCCATGCCGCACAGCAATACTCAGAATAGGGCGGGCAAGTGTGGTGTAAGCAGTCTCTTTAGTAGATCTGTTGCACCTTCTAAGTGTTCTGCCAATGAATCACAGTCTTAGATTTGCTTTATCCACAGCATTATCTATGTGATCGTTCCAATTTAGGTTATTTGTAATTGTAATCCCTAAGTATTTAGTTTTTACAGCCTTCAGATTTGTGTGACTTATCATGCAATCAGAATTTATTGGATTCCTTTTTGTACTCACGTGAATAACTTCACACTTTTCTTTATTCAGGGTCAATTGCCAATTGTCGCACCATACAGATATCTTATCTAAATTATTTTGCAGTCATTTTGGTTATCTGATGACTTAACAAGACGGTAAATGACAGCATCATCTGCAAACAATCTAAGACGGCTACTAAGATTGTCTCCTATATCATTAATATAGATCAGGAACACTTCCTTGGGGAATGCCTGATATTACTTCTGTTTTACTCGATGACTTTCTGTTTATTACTACGAACTGTGACCTTTCTGCTAGGAAATCATGAATCCAGTCACACAACTGAGGCAATATTCCATAGGCACGCAGTTTGGCTAGAAGACACTTGTGAGGAACGGTGTCGAAAACCTTCTGGAAACCTATAAATATGGAATCAATTTGACATTCCCTGTCAGTAGTGCTCATTACTTCATGAGTATAAAGAGCTAGTTGTGTTTCGCACGAATGATATTTTCTGAATCCGTGCTGACTATGTGTCAATAAATCATTTTCTTCGAGGTACTTCATAATTTTCGAATACTGTATATGTTCCAAAACCATGCTACAAATCAACGTTAGTGATATGGGCCTGTAATTCAATGGATTACTTCTACTTCCCTTTTTGAGTATTGGCGTGACTTGAGCAATTTTCCAGTCTTTGAGTACATATCTTTCTGTGAGCAAGCGGTTGCCCATGCCCCAGAGCCAAAAACTGCATGACGCCAGGTCGGGTGAACATGCTGGCCATGGGAGAGGACCACCTCTACCAATTCAATGTTTACCAAATATGTTGTTTAGGTAATCCTGGACCATCTGGCTGTAATGGGCAGGGGTACCATATTGCTGAAAGTACCCTCGCTAGAGAATGACAAGTGTTGCAGTTTCCTCCATGAACCTGGTTAGCATGACAAGGTGATTGTCTCCCCTGACAGTCTGTTCTTAAAGAAAGAGTCCAGTCACTTCACATTTGCACACTGCACACCAAATGTAAACTTCGAGGGAATCTTGCATGTGCTCTCGAACTTCCAGGGAGTGTTCGATTGCCCAGAACAGTTGTGCTTGTTCACACAACTGCTGATGTGAAGGTTGCTTTGTCAGAAAACATGAACAGAGTGCCAAGGCTCGAAGTGCACCATTTCCAAGATAATTTGCAGAGCACTCAAACATGCCTGATAGTCTGTGTTTGTGAGCTGCCGTACAATCTACAAGTGGTATGGCTTCATTCTTAAGTAATGGTGCAAAATTCTAACCACTGACCATTCAGAAATGTCAGTGACCATTCAGAAATGTCAGTCTCTAGAGAAAATCTGCATGACGACTTGGTTGGGCTGGCTACCATCACTACCCAAACAAGGATGATATTCTCTTCAGTTTGGATAGATCTCTTTCTACCACTGTTTCCCTTGCAGTTGTCTTGAACGGATACTGTCCTTAAAAAATTCTAATAGATACTATCAATTGCCAGGCACGATGATGAATCCCACGTGGTCCAGACCTGGAATTTTTCTTGTACGATACTTGGGGATTGAAAGACTCCATCCAGGCAGACATCTTCCTTTGTTCCTCAAAGGAATATCGGGACGCCGTGGTTTAATTTGGGAAAAGCTTTTTGCCTCATTCTGTATACATCACTGATCTCATGAATATTGTGAGCAGCAATTTATGACAGTCTGGTGATGTGCTGTAGTGCTTGGGAAAGTGTCATTGTTCTTTGACTGTAGAAGGACACGGAATGACATGGACAAAATTTTTATTTGGTGTTATCCAAATGTAGGAAAATTTAAGTTAATGCAGGTGACAAGGAAAAGCAATCCTGTTTAAATACAGTGTTAGTGATATGGTGCTTGACACAATAAATGTGTGGGTGTAGCATTGTAAAGCAGTATGAAATAGAATGGGTGCATAAGGACAGTAGAAGGTTGACTTAAATTTATTGGGAGATTTTTATCAAATTGCAGCTCATCTACAAAGGAGTACTGCTTGCTTTTTTGGGATCCTCACCACATCAAATTAAAGAATAGTGTTGAAGAAATTCAGAGGCTTACTACTTAGATTTGTTACTGGTAGTTTCAGTCAAAAAGCATACTGATACAGCAAGGTCATGAGCACACTTGAAAAGTGCAGAGGATACTAGGAAATCATTCAATCAATGCTGTGTGCAAACAGTTGTTTGAAATCCATTATGACAAATTACAGCAGATACCCGGGCCAACATTGAGATCCTTCGTGAACTCAAATGGGATCTCTGGAGGAAAGACAACATTCTTGTTGCAAAACACTGTTTAGAAAATTTTGACAATGCCCATTTGCTGTTGACTGTAGATCTATTCTGTTGGTGCCAATGTACTATTTTCGTAAGGACCCTAAAGACAAGATAAGAGGAATGAGGGCTCGTATGAAGGCGTGTTGACAGTTGTTTTTCCCTTGCTCTATTTGCAACTGGGACAGGTAAGGAAGTGACTAGAAGCGGCACAAGGTGTGTTCCCCCATGCACCATATGGTGGCTCGCAAAGTGTGTATGTAGATGTAGACATCACAATAGATGCTGTCTCACAACTACAGCAGGCAAGTGGGACACAGTTATTCCAGTGTGCACTAACTTGTATGTAAAGACTTCCTACTCAGAGAAAATATTAATGATTTGAAATCTGAGTGTGACAGACAACTTTCCTCATTCGTAACTGTGTATGCACCGACGCACTGAGAAGCATTCCTTTCATCATATATTCAGGATGTATACACCCCCGGAAATCTGGGAAAAAATCCAGGAACTTTTTCATCTGGAGATAACTGGGAAAAACCTGGGAATTTTTTAGAATTCTGGGAATTAAATGTTAAATGTTTATAATTTTGAGTGGTAAGAAATTATACGCTAACAGAAATTTTACTTTGGCCTGCTACTGCAGAATAATACTACAACAATGTTTTATCATAAACGAGAGAAAAACAACAATGTAAAACTTAAGATGAAAACAAAATGTGTCCTTTACAACAACAAAACACAGTACACACATAGGGGAGGATTAAGACCATGCAATAGTTCGTAACAACAAACTGCTTTCAGGGAGCATGGCATCACAATTGTTTAAATTAGGTTCATTTGAGCAGTTAGTTGCCAGCAGGCTCATACGCATGAGCAGAGCTGAAGTCACATACAAGCAGCACCTTCTCCCTCTTCTTGCTACTTGAAGTGTGGCTGCTAGATGTGTAAGCAGTAGCTGCAAGCAGCCTGATGCTACCTGGAAAAATTTTTTATGGCGTGACCAAGCTGCCAGATTCGTTCAGTGCAGTCAGTGTTGTAGGGGGGAGTAGTCTTCATGTGATCCGCATTTACTTTTCATGATTTTGCTGTTCTCTCTTCTTTTACAGCTGTCATGTCAAATGAAAACAAAATGGATTTCTGTGGCAGGGAGCTATCGGATGAATTTAAATACATTCACATAATTACAGAAGACTAAAATATATTATTACTTTCAATTTTCTGATTTTATTTTTATTTTCAAGTTATTGGCAATAAAGCATTGATCACTTTGCCGAACAATGAAGTTATTTTTGTCAGTATACTGAAGCAATTTCGCCTTTATTAATCTTATCTGCAGAGGCAGACAATATATATGAAACAAAGTGTTTTATTCCACACTATTAGCTAGTTTCAACTGTTCTCTGGATTTTAACTGTTCATTTTCATCTCTGGCGTGTGCGGTATTATGCCATGACAAAGAACCAAACATGAAATAATACAGTAATGGTACGCCAAGAAAACCGACTTCCCAATACCACACAGTGAAACTTTAGCGGAATTTTACATATATGCCTTCTGTGAAACCAAGTGGTTTTTGATCACAAGGTATGTTTTAATACTTGTCTGGTGCTTTCTCTAGGCTTGATGTTATTTCCTAATTTGCGTTGTTTACATCTTAAATTTATAGAAATCTGTTCTTCAGTAAATTATAGACTGGCACCACACCATGTTTTATCATTGTTCATGCTGCTTAACAGTAATGTTGCTATTGGCTGACTACATCATGTGTCCTATGCTCTGCATATCTGCTGTCACTTGCTGGCGAGATAATGTGACACGAGTACTGGTACATCACAATCTCGATTTCAGTGATTCGGAAACTAATGTGCTTTTTGTGATGGAATTTGTATTTATACTTTCATAATATGAAAATATGCAGTGTATATATTGCTGTACATTGAAGATCTTTCGAAAACATGTTATTTTATTTTGTGAAGTGCCAGGAAGTTCTATGCCGATATACAAAACCTTCACATTCAAAAAATTGATAAGTTTTACAGTTCTGAGGGAACATATACTGTCACTTAACACATAGAAAGTGTATTTTCACCCTGGAAAATGTGTGTTTTCACCTGGGAAAGCACACACACTCACGCACGCAGTCTGTTACTTCCATAATTTCAAATGTTACAAAAAAATTAAAATGACCTTTGATTGACCCCTAATGGTGATTACATTAGGCAGTATTGTTTTAATGAACGAGGTGATATGAGAAAATCAATTGGGGAAAAAAATTAAGAAAATTGTTGCAGAATTAAAATATTTGACATTCCTCCGTGATTAACAGCAGGCTGCAGGACAACAGAATTTGACTACATGCATACCAAAACAATTAAACTATATATACTATGTGGATGCTTGTGAAAAAAGTTTCATTCAGTCTTTTCTTTCAGAGTTTTTGTTCTTAAACTCTTTTTAAGATTATGGAAGTATGAATTAAAAACCGCCGTCAGTCACAACTCTCCGTGTTTTATTAAGTACACGATGCATTTCAGACCCTCTTGGTCAATCATCAAGTGTAATTTGTATTCATACTTGCTTTATTTTTTCCTCTTGGATGAGGTGAAATGCATATTCCTTCCTTGAAAAGGTTTAATGTTGTTGTTCTTGTTGTTGTTGTGGTCTTCAGTCCTGAGACTGGTTTGATGCAGCTCTCCATGCTACTCTATCCTGTGCAAGCTTTTTCATCTCCCAGTACCTACTGCAACCTACATCCTTCTGAATCTGCTTAGTGTATTCATCTCTTGGTCTCCCTCTACGATTATTACCCTCCACGCTGCCCTCCAATACTAAATTGGTGATCCCTTGATGCCTCAGAACATGTCCTACCAACCGATCCCTTCTTCTGGTCAAGTTGTGCCACAAACTTCTCTTCTCCCCAATCCTATTCAATACTTCCTCATTAGTTATGTGATCTACCCATCTAATCTTCAGCATTCTTCTGTAGCACCACATTTCGAAAGCTTCTATTCTCTTCCTGTCCAAACTATTTATCGTCCATGTTTCACTTCCATACATGGCTACACTCCAGACAAATACTTTCAGGAACGACTTCATGACACTTAAATCTATACTCGATGTTAACAAATTTCTCTTCTTCAGAAACGCTTTCCTTGCCATTGCCAGTCTACATTTTATATCCTCTCTACTTCGACCATCATCAGTTATTTTGCTCCCCAAATAGCAAAACTCCTTTACTACTTTAAGTGTCTCATTTCCTAATCTAATTCCCTCAGCATCACCCGATTTAATTAGACTACATTCCATTATCCTTGTTTTGCTTTTGTTGATGTTCATCTTATATCCTCCTTTCAAGACACTGTCCATTCCATTCAACTGCTCTTCCAAGTCCTTTGCTGTCTCTGACAGAATTACAATGTCATCGGCGAACCTCAAAGTTTTTATTTCTTCTCCATGAATTTTAATACCTACTCCAAATTTTTCTTTTGTTTCCTTTACTGCTTGCTCAATATACAGATTGAACAACATCGGGGAGAGGCTACAACCCTGTCTTACTCCCTTCCCTACCACTGCTTCCCTTTCATGTCCCTCGACTCTTATAAATGCCATCTGGTTTCTGTACAAATTGTAAATAGCCTTTCGCTCCCTGTATTTTACCCCTGCCACCTTTAGAATTTGAAAGAGAGTATTCCAGTCAACATTGTCAAAAGCTTTCTCTAAGTCTACAAATGCTAGAAATGTAGGTTTGCCTTTCCTTAATCTTTCTTCTAAGATAAGTCGTAAGGTCAGTATTGCCTCACGTGTTCCAACATTTCTACGGAATCCAAACTGATCTTCCCCGAGGTTGGCTTCTACTAGTTTTTCCATTCGTCTGTAAAGAATTCGTGTTAGTATTTTGCAGCTGTGACTTATTAAACTGATAGTTCAGTAATTTTCACATCTGTCAACACCTGCTTTCTTTGGGATTGGAATTATTATATTCTTCTTGAAGTCTGAGGGTATTTCGCCTGTTTCATACATCTTGCTTACCAGATGGTAGAGTTTTGTCAGGACTGGCTCTCCCAAGGCCGTCAGTAGTTCCAATGGAATGTTGTCTACTCCGGGGGCCTTGTTTCGACTCAGGTCTTTCAGTGCTCTGTCAAACTCTTCACGCAGTATCATATCTCCCATTTCATCTTCATCTACATCCTCTTCCATTTCCATAAAATTGTCCTCAAGTACATCGCCCTTGTATAGACCCTCTATATACTCCTTCCACCTTTCTGCTTTCCCTTCTTTGCTTAGAACTGGGTTTCCATCTGAGCTCTTGATGTTCATACAAGTCGTTCTCTTATCTCCAAAGGTCTCTCTAATTTTCCTGTAGGCAGTATCTGTCTTACCCCTAGTGATATATGCCTCTACAGCCTTACATTTGTCCTCTAGCCATCCCTGCTTAGCCATTTTGCACTTCCTGTCGATCTCATTTTTGAGACGTTTGTATTCCTTTTTGCCTGCTTCATTTACTGCATTTTTATATTTTCTCCTTTCATCAATTAAATTCAATATTTCTTCTGTTACCCAAGGATTTCTACTAGCCCTCGTCTTTTCACCTACTTGATCCTCTGCTGCCTTCGCTATTTCATCCCTCAAAGCTACCCATTCTTCTTCTACTGTATTTCTTTCCCCCATTCCTGTCAATTGTTCCCTTATGCTCTCCCTGAAACTCTGTACAACCTCTGGTTTAGTCAGTTTATCCAGGTCCCATCTCCTTAAATTCCCACCTTTTTGCAGTTTCTTCAGTTTTAATCTACAGGTCGTAACCAATAGATTGTGGTCAGAGTCCACATCTGCCCCTGGAAATGTCTTACAATTTAAAAGCTGGTTCCTAAATCTCTGTCTTACCATTATATAATCTATCTGATACCTTTTAGTATCTCCAGGGTTCTTCCATGTATACAATCTTCTTTCATGGTGCTTAAACCAAGTGTTAGCTATGTTTATGTTGTGCTCTGTGCAAAATTCTACCAGGCGGCTTCCTCTTTCATTTCTTAGCCCCAATCCATATTCACCTACTATGTTTCCTTCTCTCCCTTTTCCTACACTCGAATTCCAGTCACCCATGACTATTAAATTTTCGTCTCCCTTCACAATCTGAATAATTTCTTTTATTTCATCATACATTTCTTCAATTTCTTCGTCATCGGCAGAGCTAGTTGGCATATAAATTTGTAATACTGTAGTAGGTGTGGGCTTCATATCTATCTTGGCCACAATAATGCGTTCACTATGCTGTTTGTAGTAGCTTACCCGCATTCCTATTTTCCTATTCATTATTAAACCTCATCCTGCATTACCCCTATTTGATTTTGTATTTATAACCCTGTAGTCACATGACCAGAAGTCTTGTTCCTCCTGCCACCGAACTTCACTAATTCCCACTATATCTAACTTTAACCTATCCATTTCCCTTTTTAAATTTTCTAACCTACCTGCCCGATTAAGGGATCTGACATTCCATGCTCCGATCCGTAGAACGCCAGTTTTCTTTCTCCTGATAACGACATCCTCTTGAGTAGTCCCCGCCCGGAGATCTGAATGGGGGATTATTTTACCTCCGGAATATTTTACCCAAGACGACGCCATCATCATTTGATGATACAGTAAAGCTGCATGCCCTCGGGAAAAATTACGGCTGTAGTTTCCCCTTGCTTTCAGCCGTTCGCAGTACCAGCACAGCAAGGCCGTTAGGTTATGAAATTCGTAAGTCAAACACGGAAAACATGTGCAAAATAATGGAAAAGATGAACATTGTAGACTTACCACATAATCCAAGAAAAGGGTTTTTAACATTTTAGCACCATCATACATTCTTTTCTCCATCCTGTTCACACATATCATTTCACTCAAGAGGCGCATTTGTATACACATGTTTGTAAACATTTCACAGATGTTTTTGTAGACACACACACATTGAACAGAAGTCTTTTAATATTTGGCTGATATTTCGTTGTCTCTTTTTCCTCCAAATCATTTGTAAATACTACTATTTTGTTTTGGTTAGTACTAACTATTAAACTGCAGTGGGAATACAGATTAACAACCATCTAGTTTTTGTAAAAAGAATGTGGCATAGAGGGGTTGATATTGTATGTCAGGCATAGGGTTAAATGTAATCTAATTAGTAAAACAGGAGAAAAATTAGACCCTAAATTTCAGGTTCCTGAGCCCTTTCCTTAAGAAGGCTTTTTACAAAAGTAGAGGCATGTTAGTTGGACAAAAGATCCAGGAAATTTATGCTTTTGTTGTCCTCATGACAAATTCATAACCTAGCTGACTTGGGCCAGGAAGGGCCAGTAGAGAAGAAAAACTGTAGAAGTGGAAAAGACTGAAAAGTAGAACATATATTTTTGGGAACATGGATGTAACAAATTTTCTGAGATGAAAATAGTGACACATACAAAGGGTGCAGGCAGGACAAATCAATCAAAAGACATGACTGTTAGAAATGAAGAAAGTTGTGAAGTACTTTTTAGGCTAAAAGTTTTAGATGACTTCTGTGAATTGTTCTGTTGTGTGTCTTCGTACATTGTCAGTGGGTTAGTAGTGCATTACAGCACAGTAAAGTTTTGTTTCTGCCCTCATATCTTTCAAGTGATGTTGAAAGTATTAAATGTGATGATGCATATCATTACTGCCTGGAACTACTATAATTACAAAAAAAATCTTTCGTTGATGATTGTAATAAGATTTTTCGTGTTTGGTCAGGACCTTCAAACTGAAGGGTGTATTCAGATCTTAGCATATTTTACTGTTTTCAAGTTTAATTATTTTTAGGCATGTATACCTATAGTTATATTTTACATTTTACTTTGTTGTGTATCCACTTGCATTTACTTAGTAAAATAATACTTTATCCAAAATAATTTTAGAATATTGGAATTTACAGATGGCTATCACAGAAGTAAAGTCTTGACAAGTGTGTACCATAAGAATTTGTGCTAAAATGCTCAATGCCATCATATTCTGTAATTTTGTAACATCTATGAAATTAAGGATTGTCTTATGCTACAGGGAAGCATATGTGTACAAGTCAATGCTGGACCACTAGCGTATTCATCAGCTTTCCTAGACCCTAGTGTGGACTCTCAATACCCTGGTGAAAAGGTAGAGGAACTGAAGGATATATTCAGGTATGTGTTAATTCATTCATACATTGTAATGTTTTTGGCATCTATCTTTAAGGTATTCTGTTCAGAAAGCAAAATTGACACGTTACTGCTATTCACAAACAGTTTCTTGAGATTCAAACAGCATAAATTGAGATTATGCTGCATAAAGCAAAAGACGAGATTTAAAAATCTGAGAAGTTATAGAAGGGCCAGAGAGTGCAATCAAGACAGATATGAGGGGAGAGAAAGTAGGTAGTGTAACAAAGACACAAATTAACTGCTGTGTATAAGAAAAAGAAATAATGGAGAGGCAACCTACTAAGAAGACAGAACAAGAGAAACTGACAAATATTTAAGGAAAAATGATGTTGTGAACATAGATGAGAATGAAGGCGTAAAATAAAGAACAGGAGGAGGAAGAGGCAAAAGAGTGGAATGTGAGATATGATGTCCACAGAGGAATTAGAAAAACTTGGAATAAAATAAAAATGAGTCAAAGAGAAATTGGCGGCATTGGAATATAATACTGTAAGATTTTTTGTTTGAATAGAACACTAGCTAAGCTCTGACGTGCTTCCACTGGGAAAGAGGAGGTGAATGTTCATTTGTTTCATCATAAAAGTATTATTATAAAAATAGAGGAGCAATTTCGTGAAGGAAATCAACTACTTTCAATCAAATCTCTAGGGACAGCTGGTCACTTTGACTGAGCAGACTGCAGTATACTTTCAAGCATGATGTAGTTTGCTTGGTCTACAAACTAGGGAAAACCTATTACCTAGAGGGGGCTAAGTTACAACTTGCTTTACGGTGGTTGACACATTTGACAGGTATCTTATTCGTTACAGTACATGTATATTTTATTCCAGTAACAATTAATTTTTTAGTGCTAATTAGAAAAAATGAAAAGAAATGATTTCTTGAGATTTTCCGCATTGTGTTGGAATGTACTGAGCCTTCAGCTGCAATCCTCATTCCCAAAGCCGAAAATAATTTGTCATGCTGGGCCTTCAGCTGCAATCCTCATTCCCAAAGGAGAAAATAATTTGTCATGCTGCTACTAAATATCTTAATTTTGACTACTGGTTTTGAGGAGCTATGGCTCCCAGATTTGCAGCACCTCCTGGATCCTTCCACTGATTTGAAAGGCTTGACTGCCATCTAGTATGGTTAATAATGCTATTAATACTGCAAATGGCAGTTTATTTTTGTGTTAGCTCTGTACATGCTACTGCCAAATCAGTGTAGAAGTTTTAAGATGATCTGTTATTTTTCGCCATTCGCTGCATCTCCAGAAGTGGCCAACATCATTCCACATTTAGGTTATTCACAAAATAGTAGTTTTTTGTTGGACTAGGCTGTTGCAGTGTAGAACTAGGAAGAGGAAAGAGTGAGTTGCTATATATGGAAAAAGTGGAATTAAATCCCTGGCCTGAATATTATGTTGGCCAACTCTCTATATGCAGTTCCACCATAGTGGATAAGGAATAACACAAGCTTATGAAAGTGATAGTTGCTACTCACCATATGGCCCTTCAGATTGATGAATATTATGTTGGCCAAACTCTGTTTGCAGTTCCACCATAGTGGACAAGGAAAAACAAAAGCTTATGAAAGTGATAGTTGCTAATCACCATATGGCGGAGACAAGCCCGAGAAGTGTATTTGCAACAGATCCATTGGGAAAGCATGAAAAGTCACAGCTAGAGAGAGTTTCAATATGATTATGTTGATTTAACTGAGAGGTCATTGTTTGAGGAGACATAAAAGTTGATTTTCTATCAGATAGTAGATATTGAGGACATTTAGAACTGCCCAGCTTTGGATTATTTTACACAGTAAAATTCCCTGCAAGGATTGAATGACATAGTGCAATAGTCATTGACAATTTGTTTTTAGATATAGCAACCTTCAGTGATTTAAATGGAAGAACAATATTGGTTTTATCTGGCTGTGGTGGTCAAATGTTAATAGCAAGATTAGCTGACCAGTTAGGTTCTTATCATAGGAAAAAAAGAGAAATTACAAGACAGTTGCTGGGAAGGGACAGTGTAAACAGAAATTTTAACTCCCTACAAAACTGTTATGTCCGCACTATAACACAACAAATATCCCGTGATAACAAAATTTATCTGACCTTCTGTCACTCAAAACAAAACTTAAGTTCGACTACACAACACTTCGCTGGCTGTAGCGCCAAGGAAAAATCAGAGTCACTAGTAGAGAATACAAGTCAAAACCACTGCCAACCAGTCGAAACAGACGCGTCGCAAGTTTCCAGCCTGGGAGGCCACAGTACAGTTCAGTCGTCGTGAATCCAGCAGCCGGGTAGTAACACAGTCATCGGCGAAGATTGAACTGGTTAAAAGGGCTGAGGGAGCTCACTTAAATCTGCAGGTCCGGCCAATCAGTGTGTTGGTAGATGGCGCCCTTATACGGTTGCTCACTCTGGCGGCAAGGGCAGTGCCGCCAGGGTAATCCGTATCGATAGTGGTGTGTACGCTGCCGCTAACCCCGCGACGACGCGTTCACTTGCGCCAGTTGTTGACATAATGTGCAGCGCCAGCGGTACTCACTGTGTGCCGTGCATGTTGTAGCACGCCGCGCCGAGTTGATGGCTGCTGTGCGGCAGCCGATACGACAGAAACATGTTCCTATAACATTGTGAGTCTTATTTTCTGCTGAAACAAATTTGTATAAAATGAACAGGATCTAGACGAGATATGAATAACTCCTGGGATTACAGTATATCGTGCTAAGAAAAGACAGCTTTTTCTCCTTCAAAGAAAAAGCTACATTCTAGAGTTGAAAATCCAATACTGCCAATATTTTAAAATCCTCCAATCTATTTTTAAAAAATCAAAATGTGTGCTCAAAAATTAAATCACTCCAGCAATAAACTAAAAATAGTTTGGAACATTATCAATCAGGAAACAAACAAAAATATCAATGTAAATTGTTGAGATACTTCAATATTTGCAGAGAGAAATAACATTTCTGTGTTAAATTATTTATTTATTTTCTTGACTGAACTAGCTAGCATCCTTTACAATGATTGACTTAAGTATAAGAATGCACAAAGCGATGAAAAAAAATAGTAAATGTGTGTGCATCTCTGAAAACTAGGAAGTTTAGAGAATATAAAGTAAATGCAAGGGCACAAAACTTTTTCAACACTTTGGTCTGCTACCAGAGTCAAATAAATAAGTTACAATGAAATGTATACCCCTAGCTGCATACAGGCGTTGATATAAGTCAACGGGTACAGTTGAAAATGTGTGCCCCAACCGTGACTTGTACCTGGTATCCCCTGCTTACTTGGCAGATGCTCTATCCATCTGAGCCACCTAGGACACAGAGGATAGTGCAACTGCAGGGACTTATCTCTGGCATGCCTCCCGTGAGACCCGCATTCCCAACTTATTGTCTCACACTAAATTCATAGTGCCCCTGCCCATTATACTCATTACTCACGGCTTTTTGCTGCCTCCCATAAGAGTTCGTGCACTGTTTGTGCATCCGCACAGAAGATGATGGTCAAATGGCCGGTGAGCCTTATATACACTCCTGGAAATGGAAAAAAGAACACATTGACACCGGTGTGTCAGACCCACCATACTTGCTCCGGACACTGCTAGAGGGCTGTACAAGCAATGATCACACGCACGGCACAGCGGACACACCAGGAACCGCGGTGTTGGCCGTCGAATGGCGCTAGCTGCGCAGCATTTGTGCACCGCCGCCGTCAGTGTCAGCCAGTTTGCCGTGGCATACGGAGCTCCATCGCAGTCTTTAACACTGGTAGCATGCCGCGACAGCGTGGACGTGAACCATATGTGCAGTTGACGGACTTTGAGCGAGGGCGTATAGTGGGCATGCGGGAGGCCGGGTGGACGTACCGCCGAATTGCTCAACACGTGGGGCGTGAGGTCTCCACAGTACATCGATGTTGTCGCCAGTGGTCGGCGGAAGGTGCATGTGCCCGTCGACCTGGGACCAGACCGCAGCGACGCACGGATGCACGCCAAGACCGTAGGATCCTACGCAGTGCCGTAGGGGACCGCACCGCCACTTCCCAGCAAATTAGGGACACTGTTGCTCCTGGGGTATCGGCGAGGACCATTCGCAACCGTCTCCATGAAGCTGGGCTACGGTCCCGCACACCATTAGGCCGTCTTCCGCACACGCCCCAACATCGTGCAGCCCGCCTCCAGTGGTGTCACGACAGGCGTGAATGGAGGGACGAATGGAGACGTGTCATCTTCAGCGATGAGAGTCGCTTCTGCCTTGGTGCCAATGATGGTAGTATGCGTGTTTGGCGCCGTGCAGGTGAGCGCCACAATCAGGACTGCATACGACCGAGGCACACAGGGCCAACACCCGGCATCATGGTGTGGGGAGCGATCTCCTACACTGGCCGTACACCACTGGTGATCGTCGAGGGGACACTGAATAGTGCACGGTACATCCAAACCGTCATCGAACCCATCGTTCTACCATTCCTAGACCGGCAAGGGAACTTGCTGTTCCAACAGGACAATGCACGTCCGCATGTATCCCGTGCCACCCAACGTGCTCTAGAAGGTGTAAGTCAACTACCCTGGCCAGCAAGATCTCCGGATCTGTCCCCCATTGAGCACGTTTGGGACTGGATGAAGCGTCGTGTCACGCGGTCTGCACGTCCAGCACGAACGCTGGTCCAACTGAGGCACCAGGTGGAAATGGCATGGCAAGCCGTTCCACAGGACTACATCCAGCATCTCTATGATCGTCTCCATGGGAGAATAGCAGCCTGCATTGCTGCGAAAGTTGGATATACACTGTACTAGTGCCGACATTGTGCATGCTCTGTTGCCTGTGTCTATGTGCCTGTGGTTCTGTCAGTGTGATCATGTGATGTATCTGACCCCAGGAATGTGTCAATAAAGTTTCCCCTTCCTGGGACAATGAATTCACGGTGTTCTTATTTCAATTTCCAGGAGTGTATATATGAAGATGGTATCTGTTGTGCATATACAGGGTGTTTCAAAAATGACCGGTATATTTGAAACGGCAATAAAAACTAAATGAGCAGCGATAGAAATACACCGTTTGTTGCAATATGCTTGGGACAACAGTACATTTTCAGGCGGACAAACTTTCGAAATTACAGTAGTTACAATTTTCAACAACAGATGGCGCTGCAAGTGATGTGAAAGATAAAGAAGACAACGCAGTCTGTGGGTGCGCCATTCTGTACGTCGTCTTTCTGCTGTAAGCGTGTGCTGTTCACAACGTGCAAGTGTGCTGTAGACAACATGGTTTATTCCTTAGAACAGAGGATTTTTCTGGTGTTGGAATTCCACCGCCTAGAACACAGTGTTGTTGCAACAAGACGAAGTTTTCAACGGAGGTTTAATGTAACCAAAGGACCGAAAAGCGATACAATAAAGGATCTGTTTGAAAAATTTCAACGGACTGGGAACGTGACGGATGAACGTGCTGGAAAGGTAGGGCGACCGCGTACGGCAACCACGGAGGGCAACGCGCAGCTAGTGCAGCAGGTGATCCAACAGCGGCCTCGGGTTTCCGTTCGCCGTGTTGCAGCTGCGGTCCAAATGACGCCAACGTCCACGTATCGTCTCATGCGCCAGAGTTTACACCTCTATCCATACAAAATTCAAACGCGGCAACCCCTCAGCGCCGCTACCATTGCTGCACGAGAGACATTCGCTAACGATATAGTGCACAGGATTGATGACGGCGATATGCATGTGGGCAGCATTTGGTTTACTGACGAAGCTTATTTTTACCTGGACGGCTTCGGCAATAAACAGAACTGGTGCATATGGGGAACCGAAAAGCCCCATGTTGCAGTCCCATCGTCCCTGCATCCTCAAAAAGTACTGGTCTGGGCCGCCATGTCTTCCAAAGGAATCATTGGCCCATTTTTCAGATCCGAAACGATTACTGCATCACGCTATCTGGACATTCTTCGTGAATTTGTGGCGGTACAAACTGCCTTAGACGACACTGCGAACACCTCGTGGTTTATGCAAGATGGTGCCCGGCCACATCGCACGGCCGACGTCTTTAATTTCCTGAATGAATATTTCGATGATCGTGTGATTGCTTTGGGCTATCCAAAACATACAGGAGGCGGCGTGGATTGGCCTCCCTATTCGCCAGACATGAACCCCTGTGACTTCTTTCTGTGGGGACACTTGAAAGACCAGGTGTACCGCCAGAATCCAGAAACAATTGAACAGCTGAAGCAGTACATCTCATCTGCATGTGAAGCCATTCCGCCAGACACGTTGTCAAAGGTTTTGGGTAATTTCATTCAGAGACTACGCCATATTATTGCTATGCATGGTGGATATGTGGAAAATATCGTACTATAGAGTTTCCCAGACCGCAGCGCCATCTGTTGTTGAAAATTGTAACTACTGTAATTTCGAAAGTTTGTCTGCCTGAAAATGTACTGTTGTCCCAAGCAAATTGCAACAAACGGTGTATTTCTATCGCTGCTCGTTTAGTTTTTATTGCCGTTTCAAATATACCGGTGATTTTTGAAACACGCTGTGTATGTAAATAAATAAGTCATGTAGTTGGTACAAAAATGTCAGCTCTCTTTTCAAATCTTCAAATACTTAGTCAGGATATGGACCCATGCATTGTGCGGTTTACCTGAGAAAATTGGACAAGTTGTATTATGAGAGAAATTATGCAGAAAAACATTTTTCAGCCAATGTTACTAGGTGCAGTTTCACTATTCTGACCGAGCGAGGTGGCGCAGTGGTTAGCACACTGGACTCGCATTCGGGAGGACGACGGTTCAATCCCGTCTCCGGCCATCCTGATTTAGGTTTTCCGTGATTTCCCTAAATCGTTTCAGGCAAATGCCGGGATGGTTCCTTTGAACGGGCACGGCCGATTTCCTTCCCAATCCTTCCTTAACCCGAGCTTACGCTCCGTCTCTAATGACCTCGTTGTCGACGGGACGTTAAACACTAACCACCACCACCACTATTCTGATCACTTTGTGATGGACAAAAGTAATTTGTAATATCTGAAGTAGTTTCTCCGGGGCATATCATGAAATTAAATGAGAAGCATTATCAAGCCATAAAATTCCAGATGTCTGCAGTTCTCATGGTATATGGAATTTTTTATGTCGTATTTAGAACAGTAGTTCAGCCAGCTAAAACCGGCAGTGTGACCATGAAAGCATGGATAAGAGAAAATGCCAATGCTGTGTTCCTATTTCCACATCAATAGATGAACATCGAATGCAAAGTCTGTTAGTGTGTGAGACAGCACATGGAATGTGGGATAAGTTGAAATCCAAATATGAGTAATTATGAGAAGCAAGTAAGTTAACTTTAATGCATTGTTCTCATGAATGTAAGATGAATTCCAGTGATTCAGTTTTGCATGTAGCTAAGGTTGAAAACATGGTGCTGCAACTCTTAAATGTTGGAGACAGTGTGTCGGACATAGCCATAATGGTGAAAAACTCCGTGTCACTGCCATAAACATTTAACACAACATGAGGTGGTATGCCACATGGCATCTGGTCAACAAAATGTGGAAATGTTGACAAAATTCTCATCAAAGAAGAGTAAGAATTACCAAGGATGACAATGAAGTTGGTACATGGCGGCGATGGTGATCAGTAAGCAGATGAGAAAGAACGTTCAGCCTGATAAAACCAACATTTCTAAAGAGTGAAAAATATGATTTGCTGTTAAATGTTTTTATTGCAAAAAGTGTGGACATACAGCTCGGAACTGCTGGAAGGAAAAGCAAGACATGTAGGAACATAGCAGCGTTGAACATAAATCTGACTGTGCGTGTATTGTCTCATTGTCTGTCCCAGAACGTCATACTAGATTAATGCAAAATGGCTCAAGTATGATTAGTTGGATGTACGATGATGGATGGTGATAGGTCGCATTGCATGCCTTTTTGATGGCAGTGGTTCTCTGAATTTTGATCTATAATAGTGGAACACTTATTGCTCAGTGGTGATAAAGAATGTGATGTTACTGTTATGGGGATTGTCTTGTATGTCAACCCTTCTGATTGGAAGTTTGAGGGACTTCAGCCGTTCACCTATATAATAACATGAAACACCCACAGCCGTCCTTCCAGTGGTATATATTATACGGCTACCAGTTATGGCGCTTCAGTATGCCATCTTCAGACCTTTACTGATGCTGAGGGGGTTAACTCAAATCATATACACAATTCTATGAGTGGCCAGCACCTGTGAACTGGTTTCCACAGAATACCTGTAACAACGATGTTGTGTCTCCAGCCATCAACTACCAGTTGATTGGAGAAACATCTAGTCAGTTGATAGTTGGTAATGTATTTTGGAATTTGCTTCCATTGTTTCCTTTTTTATTTCCTTGAGGATGGATGTACTCTTTTTTGTGATTACTGATGGGATATTAAACAATGGAAAATCCAGGATGGAATGTAACAATATCGTGAAAAGGATAGTTACTGCTCTCCAGATTGTGGAAATGCTGAGTCGCAGAAATATATTACAAAAGGACTGTCAGAAAGTTAGCTTTTGGTTAACAAGCCTTTGTCTTAACAAGGCCTTTGTCAAAAATAAACAATAGCATGCGCGCGTGCACACACACACACACACACACACACACACACACACACACACACACACACACACACCTTTTTGCGACTCAGCATCTCTGCTATATATCAAGTAGGAACTATCCTTTTGATATTATTGTTGACTGATGAGATATTACTTTCACCTGACATTTGTGTGCTACTTGTAGAACCCCAAATGAATAGTTTGTTTGTGTAGAGAATGGAACTAGTTCGCTCTGAAACCAGTATGAAAATCCAGTAGAGGCGCTGCAGGTAATGTCGTGTGCTGTTAGCAAAGGCCATGCATCGCTCATCTGCTGCCATAGCCCGTTAATGCCAAATTTCACCACTTTCTCATAACGGATACATTCATTGTATGTACCGCATTGATTTCTGCAGTTATTTTACACAGTGTTGCTCATCTGTTAGCATTGACAATTCTATACAAATGCCTCTGCTATTGGTCCATAAGTGAAGGCCTTTGGTAGCTGCATTGTCCATGGTGAAAGGTAATGCCTGCAATGTGTATTCTCGTCACACTCTGGACACTGGGTATCTCAGAATACTTAATGCCCTAATGATTTCCGAAATGGAAGCTCGAACTACTATACCATGTTTAGAGTCTGTTAATTCCCGTTGTGTGGCCATAATCATGTTGGTAACCGTTTCACTTGAATCACCTGAATACAAGTGACAGCTCCACCAATGCACTGCTCTTTTGTACCTTGTGTACGCAGTACTACCACCATCTGTGTTTGTGTATGTCTCAATCCCATGACTTCTGTCACCTCATTGTAAAATGTTCGGGAAATATATCCTACATAGTGGATTGATGCATGGAGCACAGAAATACGTAACGGAAAACAGCAATTATGCTAGCTTGCAAGTACTAGCTCTTTTTCTGACAAAAGTGCACACATAACCACACAGACACCCAAATACTCAGTCCCATGACCACAGCAAGGCTCGTAGTGTGCACTTTTGCTAGAAAAAGAGATAGTGTTGGAAAGCTAGTGTGAATGCTGTTTTGTGTTAAATTTTTCTGTGCTCTGCTTATTGATCTGTTATAGGTGAGTGGTAGTCTTTCCCTTATTTTACCTACTGCTTCATACAGGAATTTCCGTTATTATTACTGAAAATATTTGCCAATTTTGGCCCGAGATGCTGGAGTTGCTGGTCATGTGTACTTGCGTCTCTCTTGTGTGTGTGTGTGTGTGTGTGTGTGTGTGTGTGTGTGTGTTACTGTTGAAGGCTGGGGCTGAAACTTTATGTAAGTGTCTTTTATTTGTGCCTGCGTGCAACCTGATGTGTCTTCTTTATGGTGAGTAGCAATGTGTCTTTTCCGACATTGTTCGTATTGATAGTCTTTCAGATGTAATCAGGTCTCTACGAATCATATATTGCGTATTCAGTGCTCTTTTGAAATTTGGTCTCACTAGAAAAAATATGGATATGCATTATCATTTTTAATGCCAAACATATGGATACAGTTCACTTCAGTGATTCAGTGTCTATACCACATTATTTCAAAGCTGAAAAATATTGCTAAACTGTTCTGTCCAGTGAAATGTGTTGATTTTAGAGATATGTCTTTATCTACGGCTGTTCCAACCTTCCATGAGCTTCCACGGCAGGTTTTTATAGACAACCACAATTTCAAAGCTACATACAGGTCATTTCAAATTGGCTACTTTTCCCATTTACCCCTATTGCATGCTTTGTTCTGATAGTCTTGTCATTATAGATTTCCTCTGTTTTCATGAAACAGGGTTTCACTGTTGTGTGCTTGTGTACTGCGTAAGACAAAAAGAAGTCTTCCCTATGCTTCCACTCTCAAAGCGTATGACAGGAACGAGCAAAATTTTCTTCTTGGAAGAGAAAAACATCCAACAAAATACAAGAAAGAGAGAGAGACCAGTCACAAAAGGAACCAGGGAAAGAAGTAAGGAGAAAATGGGAATGAAAATGGAACCTTTACTGGTGACATAAAAAGATAAGATATGAAAAGAGCAACCTACAGAAGATAAAATATGAAAAGCAAGAACTTAAACTACACTATGTGATCAAAAGTATCTGGACACCCCCAAAAATATATGTGCATTGTGCTGCCAGCTTCTGCCAGGTACAAAGCACAACAGCGCACAGGCCGACCTTGTCTGTTGACTGACAGAGACTGCCGACAGTTGAAGAGAGTCGTAATGTGTAATAGGCAGACATCTATCCAGACCATCACACAGGAATTACAAACTGCATCAGAATCCAATGTAAATACTATGAGAGTTAGGCGGGAGATGGGAAAACTTGGATTTCATAGTCGAGTGGCTGCTCATAAGCCACACATCATGCCAATAAATGCCAAAAGATGCTTTGCTTGATGTAAGGAGCATAAACATTGGACGATTGAACAGTGGGAAAACGTTGTGAGGAGTGATGAATCACAGTACACAGTGTGGCGATCTGATTACCGAGTTTGGGTATGATGAATGCCCCATGAACATCATCTGCCAGCATGTGTAGTGCCAACAGTAAAATTCGGAGGCGGTGGTGTTATGGTGTGGTCGTGTTTTTCATGGAGGGGGCTTGCACCCCTTGTTGTTTAGCATGGCAGTATCACAGCACAGGCCTACATTGATGTTTTAAGCACCTTATTTCTTCCCACTGTTGAAGAGCAATTCAGGGATGGTGATTGCATCTTTCAGCACTCTTGAGCAATTGTTGATAAAGCACAGCCTGTGGCGCAGTGGTTACATGACAATAACATACCTGTAATGGACTGGCCTGCACAAGAGTCCTGACCGAATTCTGTAGAACACCTGTAGGATGTTTTGGAACGCTGACTTCATGCCAGGCCTTACCGACTGATATTGATACTTCTCCTCAGTGTAGCACCGTGAAGAATGGGCTGCCATTCCCCAAGAAACCTTCCAGCACTTGATTGAACATATCGCCCATTTAGGATCAAAGAAACGTAACTACAAAAACAGTGTTTGAGATAATTCGATTTAAAGGTTTTGTCCAAAAAACTGAGTACTTTCTAATAGTTTTTCACGAAGTATTCTATGGTAAATAAAAAGTATACTTCATTGACTGTTGTTTCTACTAGGTATTACATATTATAGTCACTCGAAGGACACTAATGAAATATTTAATGAAATTATGCATGCAGTTACGTTTGTCCAATCCTTAACTTAATGGCTGCTGCTGTATGACATATGAATGTCAAACAAATAATATGCAGCTTTAAGCGATATTATCATACTAAAGATTACTGCAGTTGTGTTAATAATGTCTTTATAAGTACAGATTACATGGAACAAGTTATGGGAATGTGTGTCAGTGCCTCCAGTGAGTACTATAAACAAGAAAACTGTTTTCCAGGAAATTTATTATCAGTCTTTGATGGAGAACTCATAAAACCCGTCATTATTTTCACTTAGGGTAGGATCATAATCTGTATCTGAAACCAGTGAATGTCCTGACATCTCCACATCACGTTCTTCCTCAGCTATGAATATAAATAATAATAATAATAATAATAATAATAATAATGACAACAGCCGTGATTATAGTACTTACGACTGAAATATATACACTAAGAAACGGATTCTAATACTTACTAGATACCATCAAATTCTGTTCCTTCTCCTGCACATTTGAACCATCCTTCTTCCTCTGGACTCCATAGTGCTCCTACTTGCTTGTAAGCCCATTCACAACTGAAACAATATTTATCTTCCTTGCCAGGAAGTAGCATTTCATTGTTGCCATAGAGCGATGGTGACAATGCTTCTAAAGAGAAGTGGCGGGAAAAGCAATTTCTAATGGTTCTGTTAGGATCAGAGAAATGTAAGAGCTGTTCCGTTTCACAAATTAATACTGTGTCCAGTGGTCTAAAAACGGATCAGCTCTTCTGTCTGTCTGATTCTTACTATTTTTCGTAAAATGTAGATACTTCGACAACTAAAACGGAAACCACGTAAGATAGAGTTACGCTTGTTTGATCGTAACGTAGGTCTTGATTTTGTGTACCTTATGGTACTAGCAACTCAAAAGTGACAAAAATGTAGTTACATCTGTCTGATCCTAAATGGGCGATATGCCTGAGAGTGGAAGTTGTCATCAAGGCTAAGGATGGGCCAACACCATATTGAATTCCAGCATTACCGGTGGAGGGCACCACAAACTTCTAAGTCATTTTCAGCCAGGTGTCCAGATACTTTTGATCACATAGTTTATATGGGATGTTACACAAGGAGAAAGTGAATATGGAGGAAGAGAAGTTACGATGAATGTGTAGAGACAAGAGCTCCAGTTAATCAATGCGTGCCTTGTGAAACAAATTCTGCAGTGACAAGCAATGAAAAGTCCTGGATGGAATAACAACAACATGATGAGTATAGATTGCTACCCACAACATGGAGGAAGCTTTGAGTTGCAGATAGGCACAGTGAAAAAGATTGCTAAAATACTAAGCTTTCAGGCAAAGATCTTCTTCCAAAATATGAGCCGGCCACTGTGACCGAGCAGTTGTAGGCACTTCAGTCTGGAACCGCGCTGCTCCTGTGGTCACAGGTTCGAATCCTGCCTCGGGCATGGATGCGTGTAATGTCCTTAGGTTAGTTAGGTTTAAGTAGTTCTAAGTCTAGGGGACTGATGACCTCAGATGTTAAGTCCCATAGTGCTTAGAGCCATTTGAACCAAAATAGGAAACGCACATATTCACACAAACACAACCCGCATAGATGTGGCCATGGTCTCCCGACTACAGTCAGGCTCTAGTGCCTGGAGACAGTGATTGTGTGTGTGTGTGTGTGTGTGTGTGTGTATCGTGCTTATGGAAGAAGTATTTTGTCTGAAGGCTAATATTTTAGCCATCTTTTTCATTTTGCCTGTCTATGAGTCAGTGCCTTCTCTGTGTGGTGAGCAGCACCCTATCCTTTCCCAAAATTCTGCGGTAACTGATTTTGCTTTGGTGTTAAGATTTCTAGGTATGTCCAGTTAGTGTGATAGTTTTTGTTCAGGAGATAATGTATGTTGTGGACTCTTTTTTTTCTTCTTTTCTTCTTCTTCTTCTTCTTCTTCTTCTTCTTCTCTAATATAGATTTTGTGAATAATGATTATAGAATAGTACATGTTGATGATTTACATGTCCAAATAGAGGATACCATGAAGTTCAGTATAAATATAGTAAAGTAAATAGAGAATATGTCTTACACGTGGTGAAGAAATACTAACGCCACATTTGGCTAAGATGAATTACAACTGTTGACTGTCATTGTGTTAGATAAGTGGAAGACTGGAAGGCACAGGTGTCATAAGTGCTGTTCTTCTCCAGGATTTATGGAGGAGAACAAAACAAGAAAACTTCAGCTGTGCATTGTTGTGCATCGTACCTTACAGATTTCATTTTTTACACTCTTAAAGTAAAGATCTGTTTTTGCATGTTGAAACACAATGGTATTAACTTGTAGTCATCATTCCCTTATTTGCTACTGATTGACTGTACCATTTCTTGTAAACATTTCTGATTAAGACTCTTTGGTTCCAGGGATTTTGTAAAAATATGTTATACAGCTCTCCAGATAAACAGCAAATTAATTACCCAGGACCAGCTGCAATATCAAGAAGTGCTTCAGCAGAATTACCAGAAGCTCTGTCATAATTTGTCAACTTTGTTGGGTGAGTCACTGTGGCCTGATGAAGAAATGGGAGTTTTCAAAAGAAACAGTCATGTGTTGTTTGGTGTAATAAGTGGATCATCAAGTGCCTCAAGTACTGCTTAATAATGGGATTTACTAGTGATCATCATTGTGCACATGACTGTCTGTTTTTATATTCTTGCTCACTGGTACCAAGACTTCAGTAGTACTTTTGTTATTTCTTTCAGTGTGGCCAACACAAAGCTGTGGATTGTTTGTCTTGAGGTCACTGCTGGATAAGGTTAATTGTCCTTGCTGGTAAAGGAAAATGACTTGATGTGTTGCAGCACTGATTATATTTTCTTGGATATTGTATATCCACATTGTAAGTTTCTACCATGTACTTATTGTGTGAATGTTTAAGATGGATTGTTATTTTGGTATTTGTGCCGTATACTGTATCAATAGGGCATTCAGGGTTACAAAATCTCATTCATTCTTGCAAGTAAGATTTTTTTTTAGGGTCAATGAAAATGAAATGATACTTGAATTTTTATTTCATTTTGTATCTGTTGAATGAAACACATTTTTAAAACATTGGTCCTGAAGTAAATTAAAAAGGGTAGGTCAGTCACACTGGGCTACATATGTAGGAGTTAATGATGTTACAAAGACTGAATACATTATTTTCTGCTTTGTACTTTGTGAATTAATGAAGAGTTACTGTTAGTGTTACTGTTGAGAGGAGCACAAATTGTAGAAGTTTTTGTATGGAGGTATAAATTTTATCACACAAATATAAAAAGGTGAAAGCTGGTAATGTCATGTGGTAAAACAAAGCAAAATTTTTTGTTAATCTTGTATCTCAGGTGCACTGACTCTCTACTTAAGTGTTCTCAATCACATAGCCATTTGTAGGACCGATATTGTTAAAGAGTGTTTCCTTGCAAATGTAAATATGTAACTTTTATCTGCTGTGTGCGTGTAAGAAAAGTGTTGTGTGCAATAATGAATCTCTTTGTATGTCTGTGGCAAATCTGTGGTATACCTCTGTTAATGTAATCTACTTATCTAAATTGTGCTGTGAATCATATGAGTTTCTGAAAGATGCTCTGGAAACTGATTTTATTCTTGGAAGATTGTGGCAAAAGATACATATATTGTATTTTACAGTTCAAGTGCAATCAAATAATTTATTTACAATTTATTTTAATGTAGCATTCTGATGATATCATGAATAACATAAATTAGTAGATGTTTTGCTATTAATTTAAGTAACAAGAAGCAAGACATCAGGCACTGAACTCATTATTCATGATGGTGGTTGAATAACTATGTAAATTATATGTATATATTTTTACTTCTGCTACATCACTCATAATGAGAATCTAAGTTTCATGATTGTTTTATAACGATTTGCTGACTTTCATCAACGATTAATGTGTAATGTTATGAAGTTTTTCACCACTGAACAGTGGACCAATATGTAGCACATTGTCCATGGGAACTATTGACAGTAGATAATCCCATTTATAAGACTGTCATCTAGAAGGATTTCTTTGTGTATTGAAAATATTTCAGTATAATTACTGTCTGGGTAACAGCTGTTTCCAAAAGTAATTGAATGTTCAAATTTTTAACATCAGGTTTTAAAATCTAACAGTGTCAAACTGCAGTGCATAAGCCTAATGAAAATAAAAATATTTTAATAAGAGATAGTGGGAGTGAATGAAAACTATAATTTTTGCAGCACCTAATAGATTAATTGTTGTGTGCCAATTTATATTAATACTGTGTATAGATGAGGGCTTAATTTTAAAGTCCATTATTTAGAAAGTTCTTCCCGTTGTTTCCTTTAATCCCCGCTCCCTTTTTCCATTTTTTCCTTTTTCATTGTGTGAGGAGGAGGATTGTGGAGAGAGTTGCTGATAATCAGTTTTGTTTCGCATGTGACACTTCCTTATGATTTAAGTTACGTTCAACTCTTGAGTCAGTGTCAGCTTGTGTACATCATCTTATAGGAGAGTTGAACTTTATCTGAAAGAAGGCAGCCTCTGCCTTATACTAGTTCAAACTGAAGATTAATAAGAACATTGGCACAGCAGCATTATAGGTAGAGATTAAGAACTCATATATACCAGTTAGTTAACAGCCATTTGTTGAATCTATCTTGCAGTTGGCTACTGGCTGCTCCTTATATCTTTCATACTTCATTTGTCAACAGTAGACTTTTCCTTCTCTGAATTTTTAAACACATTTAATTGCAGTGACTACATTGCCATTATTTAAGTGTTTATTATCTTTATTACATGTCTCCCGTCTCCCATAAACTCACATTTCACTAAATGGCGTAATTTTCATAATTAGTTTGTCACAATATTTGTTTCATGGCTTGAAAAGAACATTATAAGCATACATGCATACTGTTGCCTTCCACATATCATTTGTGCAACCCATTCAGTGACCACGTAGGTTATGGCCCCTGTCAGTATGAAGAATTAATGAGATCTGATTTTATAGTCTCACTCGTCTCATTCTCAGAAAGAGAGTGTCATTATTATTTTTTCACTGTAGCTTTGCATTAATTTTATTAGGAAGTAAATGCTAACTGACTAGATTCAGTCTATTGGCAGATATTCATTTCAATCAACATACAACATAAAGCTGATAGTCTGCTTACATATGCCCTTAACTACTTAAATATGATCTGTAATGATTATGATAAAATTAAATGCTACAGAATTAAGTAATTAAATGCTACAAAATTGAATGTTTTCGTATTTAAGGGAAATAAGTATTGAATAAAATGTAATTTAAGTGTATTTTAACTCTTTCTGTTTCCCTTCCTACAAATCTTAAACTATACAGAAAGTTTTTTGTGTTGTGAAGTGCTTGATAAAATTGTCTGCTTATGTGGTTTTAGCATATTCATGTAGAAGATTTGTGTGTTTGAAAAATATTTGTAAATAATGTATTTGTGATTATATGTAAATGTATTGACCAGTTTTGTTGCCAAAATTCAAATTTTATGTATAGTATATCTGCTATATAGTATATCTGGTACAGGTATTGTATATGTATTATTGTAACAATATAAATTAATGTCAGAATTAAGTGTGTATTATAAGGCACTACAATTCAGGATGCACTGCCATCACATCATGTAATATAAACAGTAGTGTGATTTGTGTTTAAGATCCAGTTGCATTTAACTTTACATAACCAATTCAATTTAATTTACTTGCATGTGCCCCTCTTCTTGACAGTTGACAGTTCATGAGTTTTGTCTGGACTTTGTAAGTTATACTATTATTGGTATCACATATTCCATTATATAGTCTGTAACAGAAGATAAATATTATTTTCTTTACACTATTGTGAACAGAAGGGGGGGGGGGGGAAGTTTTGTGTAAACCAGGAAAGAGTGAAATACCTTTGGCTTATGAATATTTACTTTTATTGAAATTTTCAGTTTTCCATAATTTGTGCATAAACTTTCATTCTTATTACTTTTCTTAATAGAACTTCTTATTTGCATTTTACTGTACAACACACAGTTGAACACTCAAGTCTTCCATTTGTGTTCACAGTGTTTCCAGTGCTTTTTGTATGTAAGTTAGACATCTAATACTCATTTCAGCAGTTTCGTAAATGTGATACCAGTTGGTTGCAACTGAATGTTTATTCAATAATTCAGTCTTCACTTTTTAATGTATCTATACCTTTTTGATTCTATGCATTTCCATTATCTTCATCACATTTGACAAGTAAATTATCTATCTGAGAGCGATACTGAGGTGAATGGAACGGGGTACTAGTCTCATTTGGTTCTCTGTCCATTCCATAGACAGAAACTATGTAGGGAAAACAATTCTCTGTAACCTCTGATTTCTACCTGTATGTTTATGTTGCATGTTATTCGTGACTACTGTAATTACTAGTGGCATGCAACAGTATCTAAACTTTGGAAAATCCAGGATGGAATGTAACAATAACAGAGCAGGAAAGTTGCTACTAACCATATAGCGGAGATGCTGAGTCATGATAGGCACAACAAAAAGATTCACACAGTTAGATTCAGATAGATAATTGTGTGAATCTTTTTGTTGTGCATATCGCGACTCAGCATCCTTGCTATATGGTGAGTAGCAACTTTCCTTCTCTGGTATTGTTACATAGTATCTAAACTTTCCTTGCCTGTGTGCTCTGTATTGCATTTACTTTCTTTATTTAGCTGCCAGCAGTAAGTACTGATTTTTTGTAGTCCTCATTGTGTAAATGTATTGATAGCTACTCATTTGGAAAAAGGAGCAATTTGTACAAACATTATCTGAGGTCTAGCTATATTATTTATTCATTTATGTATTTTATGAATGATGATTGTTTCATCATACTTTCCGAGACATGCCTGAATTTTTTTTGTGTGTTTATAATTGTTTCTCTTAGGTAAATTCACTTGGATAAGAGGCAGAATTGTTGGGCAGTATTTACAACGAGGAAGCAAATTTCATAGCACTATAGACAGATGGATAAAAATACAAGAAAGTCCCCCAGCTTTCAGCACTAGTTAGTTTCTTCTACTTTTATATGTGTCTGTCAGCAGTACAGTTTCTTCTACTTTTATATGTGTCTGTCAGCAGTACTAAGAGTTTTTCCCTAAAAATGAGAATGATATAGGGACACTTCTGTACTGAAGAAGAAGAAATGATGTGCTGTTTCCTTTCGAGTCTCATATGATCTTCATTTCTTTCTGAGCATTCCACTTTGTGTCTTCATAAAATTCTAAAACTCTCTCTCTCTCTCTCTCTCTCTCTCTCTCTCTCTCTCTCTCTGTGTGTGTGTGTGTGTGTGTGTGTGTGTGTGTGTGTGTGTGTGTGTGTCTTGGCTCATGCGCACACAGGCGTGTACCCGCACATGCATGCATGTGCATAATACAGTTTTTCATTGGCTTTGATGTATTTTCTGTCTATAGGCCCCACTATTTCAAATAAGGAGAGCATACATTGCATTGTAATTGTGATAACTTGGGTATTTTGTTGACAACCTTCAACATCGCAGCGCGTCAGCAATCTTTGGTAAATATATTAAAAAAGTAAAAACCTGCCTCGATTGCGATAAAAGCACCTAGTGTTGAGTGTTAACTCAGGTTTTGGCGTAGATAACTACACCTTCTTCAGAAGGTTTGTTCTTAGACACTTGTGGGTGTTATTGTTGTTCTGAAGAAGGTGTAGTTATCTACGCCGAAACCTGGGTTAACACTTAACACTAGGTGATTTTTCGCAATCGAGGCAGGTTTTTAGTTTTTTAATATTTTGTTGATACTTACCAGTATCCAGAATAATGTTTTTGTGCTACTTCTGTGGTAAATTTGACAAGTGAAAAATTATTAGGTCATGATTCTGTCACCATAACCTGTTGAGATAAGGGTTTTGTGATCATGGAAGCATATGAGGTTAGTTTCGTTCATTCTCAAGTCTGGATTGCTTCCAGTTGCAGCAGTGAGGGACATTTCATGCAATGCATTGATTGTAACTGCAATTGTGAGTTATGTATTAATTTTAGTTATGGGTTTACAGTAATACCTGTGATGAATTCCAAAATAATCTTTAAAAATCTTGAATACTTGGTGCTCAGCTGCTTTCAGATATTTTTTAAAAGACATTTTCTATATATATCATGAGCTGCACTAGATATTTATGTTTACCCAAACTGCTTTTTGGGTTCCTAATCCATATTCAGTGGCATTTGATACAGTGGAACTGTGTACTGTGTTATAGGACGTATTTCAGATCCAAGCATGTCATTGCTATAGAAGTACATAATGTAAATATACTTATATTACTGCTAAATATGTACAGTTATTGTTTTGTAGAAATTGATGCACATAGAATTGTTTGTTCTTCTGTATCCGGATCCAGTTTTGACAAATAAAACATTTCTAGTGCAGCTCATGGTGTATAGAAGATGTATTTTAATAAAAACACTTTTTGTCGAACTTGCAAACATAACACATGTTATGCCCTTCTTTCATCTTTGTTAACATTTTGATACCTTGTGTCAAAGTTTCCATGTACACTTGTTTGTCCTTAATTTCGCTTCTCTTTCCTCATTTCTCTCGCCTCATACATCTGCAAGAACATCCATTTGTTTCTGAAAAATATTATGTCAGTTCAACAGTCAATAAGAAATAGATATTTATGTGTATATATATTGCTTGTAATTATTTAAAATTGTAAGCAGATAGTAGAACGCTTCTTCATTTGTAAATTTCCTTTATATAGTGGAATGGTTAGTGAAACTTGTGTTTGTTATATAGTATGTGTACCTGAAATTATTATTATACTGTTGAATATTGTTTGATTTATTTCTTTGAAAGTATCGCAGTGTGAAATAAAATGTTGGAAATGTGTTTGAATGGAAGTTTTAGACAGGCATTACTTGCGGATGGTAGTTCAAAAAATGATTTCTCTGTTGAGTTGTTGGGTGATGTGCATGTTTTCACTCAATCAGTGCCAGAAAATTAGATCTCTAGTAGCATTCTGTGTAAAATATCATTGCAATTGTTCACCAAGCAGACTTGTAACCTTTGTAATAGTAAGCATGCAAGATTAGAGACTGAAAGATAGTTCTATTTATATCAGTTAATTTTGTTTTCTTTTGTGTAGCAAAAAATTTGTAATACATTGTTCAGTCTGCACTTCCGTGAATTGTGACGAGCATGAACATTACAATAACAGTTGTTTGACACTGTGTTCTAGAACAGTTGTAACTGAATTTTACATCATACACATAATGCTCATAAAACTGATAAATGCTCATGTTAATTTTTGTCTTGCCAAATGTAGGAAACCCGTTCTTTGATTGCTTTAAATGGCTTTAGTTTCAATTTGTTGTAGTTGTTTGCTGTATGTATTTTATCTGGTCTTACAGAATCTAAAAATTGAAACTTTTTTGTTTCACATATTTTTGTACATGTTTAAGTAGAAAGGCTGTCATTTTATTGAAAAAGATGACATTGTGTCCAGAGCTATGTCATCTGTAAGCATTTACATATCAGTATTATGAAAGCATTTATCTACAAAAATGGCAGAGTAAAACATAGAAACACTGTGGAATCAGTATTACAGGTTTTATTTTCAAAATATAGACGTGTTCGTCATGTGCCATTCCCTCTCCATGTCTCCGCCCTCTTCTTCTCCAGCCACACACATCTATTTAAAATGGCACAACTTTTTGAGTATTTATTAAGACAAAACTAAAATACGATCTGTTCTCTCTGAATTCATCCAAAAATTTGGTAAATTAAAAGTGATAATGGATGTGTGGTACCATTATCTAAAAAAATCAAAAGACATTTTCAGTAATATCTCTCCCCTCTGTCCCTAAATAAAGAACGGAAAACCAGAGAATTAAAAACTTAAAAAACACTGAAGTGCATATCCTTGTTAGTATTTGATAACATTTCCATTGGGTTTGATGTCATTGCTATACTGTTCTGAAGTTTTATACCTTCTCTTATAAAGTGTTTAGAATCCACAAAGAGGGTCGGACAAACTTCAAGCTCTGCTTTGTGATTGTTACTGCTATCACATCTGATCCTTGAAAAAGCCAAGCAAGTCATTATTGGAAGGTTGCAGAGCTGGACTTCAGGCATGATGAACAAGGATTTTCTGTGTGTAAAGATATGTAATTAATTTGTCGCTCTGTTGAATTTTGGGATAATATCAACATGTTACAGAATAACTTCATTCTATCCTGAGTGTTCATTAATTGTTGGGTTATGGAGTTCACTGCAGAAATACACTGACTGGCATGAAAAACACAACACTTCAATTTCTTACAAAAAATTTATTTTACATGTTTTATTTCAAATTACAGTCACATTTATAACACTGATCTACTATTTTATGGTAAAACAAAGTTTTATGCTCCCATCCACGCCCTTAACGATGGAAAAAAAAAAATAAAAATAAATAAAATATTAAGCAAGAGGATTAGAAGTAACAAGAATGGATTCACAGTTTAAGTGAATTTTGAGACAGCTAATGAAGTTAATGCACCCTTGAATGAGCAGAGTATGTGCTGATGTGAAACGTCCAGGCAGATTAAAACTGTCTGCCAGACCAAGGCTCGAACTCAGGACCTCTGCCTTTTGTGGGCAAGTGCTCTACTGTCTGAGCTATGCAAGCATGACCCACACTCCATTCTCACAGCTTTCCTTCTGCCAGTACCTCGTCTCCTACCTTCTAAACTTCACAGAACCTCTCCTGCGAACTTTGCAGAACTAGCACTGCTGGAAGAAAGGATATTGCGGACACATGGCATAGTCACAGCTTGGGGGATTTTTTAATGCATCCTTATTTTGCTTTTCTGTGCTTCCCTTCAGATAACTCTCTTCACATCTTCAAAAGTGTGTATTACCACACACCACGCAGTAATCACATCACCCAATCTTTCAGGCATGCTCCTGTTTAATGCTGCAATGTACTTTTCAGGGATCATCTCTCATTCTTTCAGGAGGGCCTCCTGCAAGTCCTATAGGGGCTCTGAATGGTGTGGGCTGGCCCCATAAGTGCTCAGTATGATTCAAAACAGAGCTACGAGCAGGCCAAGCCATAGCATGAATCTCTGCTTCATGCAGTAACTCTTGCACAATTCTCGCAATGTGGACATACTTTGTCATGCACTAGTGTAAAACCATCACCAGTAAATAGGCTAAAAGGCACAACACTCCCCAGTAGGATTACCTCCAAATGTCGATTTTCTGTAAGGCTCCAGTTTTCCATTAAGACTAAATCTATTCTTGCAATCTACTGATTGCTGCCCACACCACCAGAGAACCACCCTGAACAGGCTTCCTGGATGTGGATATGCAAGGGGAATGCCTTTTGATGGGCTTTCCCTACATCCTCTCTCTACCATCAGGTGATTGCAGGCCAAATTGTGACTCACCAGCATACAACATTTGCTTCCATCATTGTATTCCTCACCCACGATATTCCCTTATGAAATGTAGTCTAGCTGTGTGATGGTCTCTGGTAAGTTTTGGGCCTGTAGCCCATCTCCTGGATTGAAACATGACTTCTTCCTGTCTTCTTAGGGTAGTCTGTTACTAACACTGACCTCCTCGAATGTAGTGTAGTTTGATTTTGTGATTCAATGGTGGTGGTGTGATGATTGAGGAGAACTTGAAGTTGGAAGAAGTGACCAACTCTTGCAATGTTGGTCTCCTTGGGCCTAATCTTGGTTTCCTTGCATAGCCTACAGTTTTGGGCCTGTATCATCTCTCAGTTCTAGAAATCATGGAAGGTGTAGTTCTCAGCATTTCTGCTACATAATGTATCCTACGACCACCTTTCACCAAAGCAAAAGCTTTTGCTGTATCTTCAGGGTTTAACGGCATGTTTACTCCAAGAATCCGATTACAATAATCACAGAAAGAGCCCACAAACATTTGTGTTTGAAATTGGAATAATACAAGGGACAACAATAAGGGCTACAAGAGCAGGAAAACGTTATTGCCTCACATCCAGTAATGTGTTTTTCAGGTTGTGCTGGGAAAAAAAAAAAGAAAAAAACACAATGAAGACTAGAGCAATAAACAATCCAGCCTTCGTTGTTTGCTCACAAAGCAGTACCAATACTGCACCAGTAACATATTCCCACTTAAAATATAGGATAAAGTGCTACACTTTGACTAAATGGATAATTACACATAATGCTGCATTTTCATTCTGGTCAGTGTATGTCTGTCCCTGTCAGTTGATTAAACCACTCTAGGTTCATGCCTATGATGACAGTTTATGTTTACAGTCTGTGCAGGGCATGTCTTCAGTTTCTGTATTTCCACCCTTAAATAGTCTGTCCAATTTTTTATATTACTTGCAAAGGTTCCATAAAAGTCATAGAGTGACTGCACACTGATGTGTGTTTCCTGCACACTGATGTGTATTTCAGCACGAACTGATTTTCATAATGCTTGTAATCCATCCAAAAGGATGCATACTGTCAATATGGGCTCAACGTCACACCAACAGGTGGAACCTTATGTCGTATTCACTGTTTTCAGGTGTAGTCTCTTCGTTGTTCTGTACAAGGAAGTTAGATTTTACCAAATTACAAGAAAGCCGCAATCTGTTAGTTGCATTCTCATTCTTTTACTTTGCAGTAAAAGGATATTTTTAACTATGTATAAAGTACAAAGTTATTAATTTTTAGTGGTGGATGGAAATGAAACAAAAATAATGTTGATTAAATATTTTCTCATTGGGCACATTTTAGGAAATTTCTACTGCTGTTTTCCAGTAACCATTGTGTATCTTTAAATATGTGTAAGAGATCTGGTTTATTCATTTCAGTGGGCAAGTGCTTGCTGGTAGGTTGTCTTAGAATATCTTTATATTTAATCTTCATATATATGTGAGTCATTTTTATATTCCTGCCTCTATACTTTATGTATGGAGAGATCCTCCCCAAAATGAGTATCAATACTTGCTCTTTAATATGACTCAGGTATACAGTTGTGGATTGTTCAATAGAAGAAAGGTAATTCTTTGTCCAGCAGAATTTTCCAATTCTTTTATTCTCGGCAACCCTCATGCACCTAAGACGCTCAATGACCCTCTTAGCTATGTGTAAATCCTGCAAAGGACTTTCGGGTCTGAGTGGCATCAAAGATGATATTTTTTTACTAATATGTAGGCAAGAATCCACTAAAGTTTATAAAGTAGTGCTGAAATAATGTAGCATTGTGTAAAAACATCACCTTTTTATTTTGTGCCTTCATCTTTATGATAAATCTGACTATTCTTTCATAACTGTTCATGCTATATACATCTCTTTGCAAAACCTGTCTGACAGAATGACCTGGGACAAAGTAGTCTCCATGTGACGATGAAGTTGTTTTAAAGTACTCTTCACAGTAGCAACCAGAAAAAAATATTCAGTCTCTCATCAGAATTTTTTTCTTCAACAGGGATTATAAATGGGTGTCTAGTTTAATCTACATTAAAAATAAGTTTTGTCTGCTATCCATAAATGAATTTTGAATACATGATTAACTGTGTGCGACAGTTCTGATACTGGAGACTTTTTCTTTGCCTACTCATGCGTGATTAAAATAGTTACTGTGGTGCAACTGGGAACCCTTACACCTGCTTTTGTGCATTATGAATTTCATTTATGTACTTTTTCAAGTGCTTCTGTTGGAAGAATGTGCCTAAAAATAGCATACTCTTTCTTCTGACATTTGCAAAACTCCATCCATGATTTGTTTCCTAAAAGGCTTATATGTTTTCATTCTTCTTCTTCCTTTTCTTTTTTTAAATTAGCTGCACTTTTCAATGGATCTCTGCTTTCCAGCAACGAACATATATTGTAATTTGCTGTTGTCATCATATGTACTTTTTGCTCTGCTTTATTTACATGTTATTACAATTGTGCTGATAATTTCTTCTGTTTCTATGCTAGGTAGGTATCTGGATTCCTTAGAGCATCTTGCATTAGAAAATGACTGATTTGAGGATTTTTTGTAGCTTAAGGTACTCTCCTATCATGCACAACTTACATCTTTGACAATATTTATTGTACCTCACTTTGGGGCATGATTATTAGTGACAATAAGTTCAGTTCACAAGTATCCTTTGGTATATTGAGAAGAATGTAGCTAACAGTCTGTATAAAATTAATGCCTTCGTCCATTTTGTGGCACTGAAACTGTGCAGGGCCACTTATGCCCATCATCTGCAAGATTTGTTGGTTTAACATCAGTTGACACCAACGCGTAGCACCCAGACATTAGTTACTAAACTAGAAAGAACTTGAGCAGGGTTTGGCATTCACAAAATCTTGTAAAAAATCAGAAAATTAGAAACAGAATGGTATCCCAAGCTGTTGAAATTTGTAAAAGTTTCCATTATCAGGAAGAAGGGAAGCAATAGAAAACAACAGAAATCAATATTTATGGCTATGTAAGTGATGGTGACTTAAATGTAAACATTTGTTTCAAAAAAGTATTTATGTAAATTTCTTTTTGTCTCCTTGTGTCTATCAGTCCTATTTCATTTATTTCTTCTTCAGTGGCAGGCTGTCATTGAGATTCTGGGGTAGTGCTCATTTCCAAACCTCTATTCACAACTGCGTTTATTCAAATTCTCTCGCACTACTGTATTTTGCTGTCCCTGCATAAACTTTTAAGGGAAAAAATGCCATTTTCAAAAACACTACAAATATTTGCAGTTTTTAAATGAATACTTTAGTAGCAGTTCCATTTGAAGTAATTTCTTACAGAACATGTCAATGAAATTGGTGCTACCTGCAGTTGAATCATTTGTCATCATAGAAAATTATCATTTTATCAAACTATGAAAGTACTAGCAATCATAAGTCGACATCAAAAGCATATAAGTATTACTGTGTAAGTATTGGATTCTCAACAAAACAAGTCGAAGGTATTCATAACAAGTTTACCAACTATCTTCTGTGTGTTCAGAACAATACTCAGAATTTTTGTTTGTAGTTCTTTGCTGACAAGTAGGAATTATTTATTGCATGTTTTCTTTCTAGCTTGACAGTTACATTCTTTCCACATTGTGCGGTTGTGAGTAATATTTTCATTCACTGGTGCATCTCCTACTTACTTACACATTTCTGTTGTGTATATTATACACATTTAAGTGCATACAACATGATATGCTGTAGAATACTAGAAGTGTGTATGGCGTTGTTACTGTGACAAAATTGCGGTATCAGTTACTCTCTATATTTTGTATGCTTAAACATAGTTGTTACATCCCCTGTAGGCATTAAATCTAAAGGATTGCAGTTCATATGTTCTCACACATTTTTATTGGTTATGTTGAGCCAAGTTTGTCATTACTGTATCAATTGAGAAAAGAAACAAAATTCATAAATATTGTTAAATGTTCCTTATCTTATGTGTGTGTGTGTGTGTATTTTGTGAACCGTCATTATCAGAGTAGGACCCACGTCATGTGTATCCTGATTTTTTGTCTTTCATTTTGTATGTGTATTGTTCACAGACATTATTGTAGAGTATTTGTTAACAAATAAATGTAGAATATTAATGAAAATAATGAGGAACTATGTAATTTGTTATATTTGTAAAACTGTGTAATAAATGGCTTTTTGAAAAACATATCAATGTTTAAATGAGAAATGTTGCTTTCATATGTCAAATAACCAATTTTCAAAACAAAGGAGAAGTCAGTTCTCATTCAGATCACTTATCAAACCACCTCAGTTTGTGGAGAGCTCCATACTGATGGTGAGAAAGGAGGAGGATCATGGTGCACAATTAAAAACGGTTAACTCACAGTTTTGCTGCAATAATGTACCAAGAGAATGAGACTCAAAAAGTAAAGCCTGTAGGTTCAAATTCCAGACTGCATTACTGTTGACTATTGGTAGACTGTTTAATATCCCACCACTCCAGTGATATGAGGATGGACTCAGTCAGTGCAACACTTTTAGCAGGCAGCAGGCTGATCCACCAGTTTGTGTTTCATTATTAAAGCATAGTTATGCCGATTGTTAAATACAGCTAAAGACTCACTTTCTGGCTGTGTTTCATTGAATGTTGTTATTCATGGTATAGTTCACAGACTGTGATGACAATAGTGTAAATAGTGATAGAAACATTTTCTTTGATGAAATATTCTAAATTTAAAATTCATAAAAACACTGTCATCTTCAAAATTTGATATCACTAATAATTCTCTGTTCTAGCATTGACATACCTTACCTGAAAACCCAAAACCGTATATTTAAAAACAGGGTTGCTACATGTTCTGCAAATTAGGCAATATCAGGTAATTTCAAATATGCCAGGAAAATATCAGGCAAATTTGAAAAATAAAGAAAAAAATCTCGTTTTTATCTTGGTAGATGAAATGTTTTGTTTACTGAGGCGTCTTGCATCGTTGCTGGTGGGATGCAGCTAACAGTAAGTATGTGCGCTGTTTCACATCCCTCAGTCAGTGCTGCCACCACTTCTTGCCTCAAGCCTAGAAGCTGCTGACAAGAGGCAGGGAGATATGAGGAATGGTTTGTTTGGATACAGTTATCAGAGATTGCAGACGCAGCAGCTGGAGACAGCGCTCATGTGTTCATGGGTTGTGTCTGAGTGATTGTGCGAATGCGTGTGAGCTATCGTTTTCTGATATAAGCTATAGCTGAAAAGTTATTTGTGAGAGTGTGATTGTCTTTTCTACGTGCCTGTCTGCAGCTCAGCGATCTTCCTTACAGTGAGTTGCTACCTATCCTCATGAGTATTGATTCTCAGAGTATTTGAACAAGTTTCATCTGTTGCATGAATTGATCACTGTGGTCTCATTTCATCAACATGCTGTCTGTGGCTCGTGAATATCTGTCCACACGAGTGGATTTCCACGACAGGCCAAAACCAGAGGCCATTTCTGCAGGTATCTGTAGTGGATCGGGTCTGCCGATCTGAAGTCATTCGGTTCCCACTAATGTGCAGATCTAGTCGCACTGATGTGCCCGCAGGCTGGGTCTGTTTGTGTGTGGCGTAATGCAGTGGATTTTCAAGGTTTATCCATGTAACCAGGACTGCAATGCTCCTCAGCAGGCAAGAGGCATGGGCGGTGGGTTTCAGGAATTGCGGCCGTTGCACTGTAAGTCTGTTGTATAGTGTGGCATTTTATAGACATTTTGTTTGTTCTAGTACACTTCGGCACATATAAAGTAGTTTAAATGTTAGAAAGTATGAACCATAAGAAGAAGAAAATTGTGTCAGTCGCTGGTAGCTTGTACGCTGTGTACTCATTTCTCCAAAAGAAAAATCTCACAATACCTGTAAAATTATTTTAAAAAAACTACTCACCAAGCGGCAGTGGAACACACATAAAAGACTTGTAATTGGCAAACTTTCGGAGTCGTGGCTTCTTCTTCAGGCAGAAAGGTTGAAGGGGGAGGAAGAAGGGTGAAGGAAAAGGACTGGAGAGGTCTAGCAAAAGGGGTAAGTTTTAAGAAAGTCATCCAGAACAGCGAGTCAGGGGAGAGTTACCGTACGGGATGAGAAGGAAAGACTGATCGTTGGGGACTGCATTGGACGAGATTTGAAAACCTGAGATCTTAACGGTGGAAGACAGGGTAATATGCAAGACAGAGAGTACTACTAAAACATCTTGCTTGAATTGTTAAGAGTGAAAAGCTAAGTGCATTTTACGTAACTGAGGCAGGAGTGGGGGCGGTGAAAATAGACGACGGGAAAGACAATGAAAGATGTAGAAAACTAAAATGGAGTGAAGCAAATAGTAGTCACAGTGAAGAAACCCTGAGACGGAAGAAATTAAGGCCAGGTGGGTGGCGAGAACCAAGGACATGTTGTAGTTCTAGTTCCTACCTATGGAGTTCTGAGAAACTGGTGTCTGGGGGAAGAATCCAGATAGCGCGCGTGGTGAAAAAATGGTTCAAATGGCTCTGAGCACTATGGGACTCAACTGCTGAGGTCATTAGTCCCCTAGAACTTAGAACTAGTTAAACCTAACTAACCTAAGGACATCACAAACATCCATGCCCGAGGCAGGATTCGAACCTGTGACCTTAGCGGTCTTGCGGTTCCAGACTGCAGTGCCTTTAACCGCACGGCCACTTCGGCCGGCCGCGCGTGGTGAAACGGGTACCAAGATGTCATGTTGTAGAGCATGCTCTGCAACAGAATATTGTGAGTTGCCAATATACACCCTCTGCCTATGCCAATTCATCCTAATTGATAGCTTGATGGTAGTCATGCTGATGTAGAAGGCCGAACAGTGTTTACATAATTGCTGGTATGACATGTCGTTTCGCAGGTGGCTCCCTTTGATAGTGTATGTTTTGCCAATGACAGGGCTATTATAGGTGGTGGTAGGAGGGTGCATAGGGCAAGTCTTGCAGTGGGGACGGTCACAAGGGTAGGTGACATAGGGTAGGAAGATGGTTGCAGAAGGAGCATAGGGTCTGACAAGAACATTGTGGAGATTGGGAGGGCAACGGAAAGCTATTCTAGGTGTGGTGGGCAAAATTTCAGACAGAATGGATCTCATTTCAGGGCATGATTTTAGTAACTCATGGCCCTGTCCAAGTGACTGATTAACACATTTTGTCAATAATTCATTGTTTTCCTTGTTATAATACCTAAAATAATAGATATAAAACAATGGGTAATAATAACTGACAATAATGAACATAATAGAACCAACATTTTATTGGCAGTCACCTACAGTGTTGGTTTACACAATTCTTCCCTGCATTATACACTTCTTTCAAAAGGCCTACTTTTTTCATTGAAAGTATTTTACATCTGTCTTGAGGCTGCAAGGAAATGTATATTTTTGTCACCAAATGTGCTTCATTTTATTGAAATAAAATAACATCAGTGGTCTTAATGAAACACGTGTACCATTTGGCTTCCTTTCTCCATCTAAAAACAGTTCATTACAAAAGATGTTGATGTTAGTACTTAAGGTTTTTGCTCACATCAGGAAACGTCATCTGTGTGTGAGCTTTTTTAAATTTTTTTTTAAGATGTTTCCTCACTTACACCATTGTATCTTGTACCATAGCTGCAAAGACAGATTGTCAACTTAAGCCTTTACTTACTGTTGAGATCTCAAAATTTGTCAGGGAAATGCCAGGGAATTTCACTTGGGGAAACTTGTGGTAAACCTGAAAAAGTTATTGTTTCCAGAAAATTTTAATTTTAAAGTCTAATTATTTCCAAATTACAGTATAATTGTTTCGTTATTCCATTTTTCCTGTTTTCAGATATGTATGATTTTCTTCAAATAACATCTTAGTTAACAAAACATACATATTATAAAATTTAACTTTCCAGAAAATTCTTGGCGGACTCTGGAAATCAATGTGCATGTAAAAACTTCCCTCTGGCAAAATAGTACCTATTATTTATAATATTTTAAGAGGATACAGCTTTTGGCTGAAAAACTTACTTCATTGCCTATTTTGTCTTTATATCTTTTACTTTTCCTGCCTTTTATGTTAATATCTATGTAATGAGGAGTCTAGTATGTTTTTAGTCCATTATTGATGCAAAATTTATATTGAATTGTGGCAGCAGCAGCTGATGCTCTAACACCAATAACAATAGCAAATTCAGAGACAGTTCAAGGATTGCAGAGACAGCAGAAGAACTTTCTGAAGTGCATAACAGAGTGGGACAATGTTCCGTTAATATCAACATGCTGTTAGCCACACCAACACTGTCGGTACTTGCGTTGTTAGTGCTTACTGATTTAAAGGAAACTTGAAATACTTATCAGAAATCCGGCTGTGAGTATTTGTGGAATCATAATCAGTCCAGTTGCCCACTGCACACCTCTTTTGTGTTTTCCTTGTAACAAACACATGCACGTGGCCACCATTTATCAAAGCTGCCCTGCATTCTCATCATATTGTGGCATCTCACTGCACAGCAATCAGGCCTGTGCCATCAGCTGACATCAAAACTCCACTCACTCAAACTGATAATCCCGCTGTCAACAATGTGGTTATGAGTTTTCAAGTAGATACCAGAGTTTCCATAGCCCTAATTAATGCTGGTGTATTGGTTCACTTTCTTTGCAGGCCAATAACATTTATAGTTGTGCCTTCACCATTAGTAATTAACTTTGTTGGTCTGGTCAATTTGGCAGCTTTGGTTTTCAAATAAAAGTTCCAGTTAGTGTAATCTCTAATAGAATTTTATTTAATACTTTGGAAGTTTGATGTAGGCAATATCAGTTTTATTTGGATATAATCTGTGTTGTGCACAAAATTTTGAATCACGCTTATATTTACAACCTAATGCTACTCCTTATTTTCTTTTTCTGGGAAAGACCTATGTCTTTTACTATGGAGTGAGTACCGGTAGTTAAACTGGAACAGGCATGAGCAGACACCAACCACATATAACCAATGAATGATGCCCTTGTTTGTAATTAAAAAGCGTTAAGATTCGTGGCAGTGTTAACTTATCTTTCAGTGCTCAATCAAATGTATAAATTTGATTACAAACATGGATGATCTGGTGCCACAGCCAGTTTGGTCCAAGAGAGATTTAACTGATACTTACATGCAGCATCAGTGTGTTTTATTGGTAAATAATGTGTCCTTTCAGCTACATCAGTAACAAATTACATTTTGACATTGCGAGTTCTCCAATAGTATTTAAAAAATGCTTAGACTGTGTTCTGCGGGAATATCCCAATTTGAAAATTATCTAGAAGACATTAAATTTCTGGGACTATCCAGGAGCAACACCTAAACAGTTCAAACCAGCTATTTAATAGTCTTAGAGTTAGTGGGTCTAAATATAAATTAAATTAGTGTATGAGTGTTCAGTACCTCAGCCACACACTGAGAAAATGGTCTCAGGCCTATGTCAAAGTGATTGACAGTCTCCTTGTGTCCAAAGATCCGAAGGAGCTCCAGTTGGTCTTGGCAAGGATAAATTATGGCAGATTTATATAGAACTTTGCACAGATATCATACTCCCTAAATTAGCTTGTTGTTGTTGTTGTTGTTGTTGTTGTTGTTGTTGTGGTTTTCAGTCCTGAGACTGGTTTGATGCAGCTCTCCATGCTACTCTATCCTGTGCAAGCTTCATCATCTCCCAGTACCTACTGCAACCTACATCCTTCTGAATCTGCTTAGTGTATTCATCTCTTGGTCTCCCCCTTAGCTTAAGAAAAAAAAAATGAGACCAATTTCAGTGGTCTGCTGCTTTCAGGCAGTGTTCTTGAAGATAAATAAGTCTGCCCCCTGCCTCAACACTTTTATATCAAGCAGACATTTATTCCTGCTGACAGCTGCCTAACAATATGAAATTGGTAACTTGATGTCATAAAATTCCCCCTAGTGATTACATAGGTCTCTAAAACACAGTGGCACAGGAGAATTATAGCATAATAGAAACTGAGACACAGGCTACTATTCACGGTATTAAGGAATACCAAGTTTCATTACATCAAACAAAATCCCACCTCGTCATCAACTACAGTCTGCTAATTTTGCTTTTTGTCCTGGGAGCAAACCTACCAGGTAAGATGGCATGATGACTGCATTAGTGGGCACTGGTTTTGTGCTACTACCAATATGAGATACATTACCAGCATGCTAGTCAATATGCTAATGCCAATATCGTGTTGCGTCTACTGATGAATCCTGATCAGAATTTTGGTAAGATTGATGAGAACATTAGGCATACACTGAAAACATTCTCTATGATGGTCCATGAGTCTGAGGATCAGGATCTGAAGCTCTGTGACTTAGCACAAAATGCACATCTCATTCAGCCAAAATACCCGCCCAGAGAAATTGATCTAGAGCTATGGACCTATTTCTTGGTGTGCTATAGTCCTAGTGTTAATCAGGGAGCATATCTGATGGCCACAGAAGAGCTAAAGTACTGAGTTGTATGTTCCAGCCTCACATCCTCAAGCTACATGAGGTACACTGGAGGTTTCAACAACGGAGGAGTGGCTGGGCACAGACGCTGACATAGAACATGTCGTCTTGTCAAACATGCATGAGAAACCTGTCAGTTTTGGTATTCCATTTCACCCATGCCCCAATCCAAATAAGCTATAAAACCACATGTCTATTGACTACAGGCATGTTCAAGGGGTGATGTGTCAGCTATCAAATGTAATTTAGATCTCCATGCTATTGACTGTTGTGGCTTTATGTGTTTGTTGGACTTCTGCACTGCCTATTCTTGCATTTCGGTTAAGAACTGTTTCACCAGCTTATGGAAATTCAGTTGAATTAACAACTTGTGTGTTGTCTTCACAGAGCATACAGTAATCTAACTACACCAACCTTGGTTGATGATTCATTTGAGCATGTATTTCTTCTCACCAACTGTTGCGATCTTCATCTCAAGTCAAGACGTACATCATCTCTCAATATAACTTGCCACATGCTAATTAAAGTAACAACCCCACTCAATATCTGTACCTTTACCTCTGGCCCCTTATTTTACAACTTTTAATTTCAATTGTCATTCATCATTAAGAAGGCATAGTGTTCATGTTACTCCCCTGAAGTGATATGTATCGTTAAGAAGGCATAGTGTACATGTTATTCACCCGAAGTGGTATGTATCACTACAGGATTTATGTGGTTACTTGTTGTAGACACACTATCTAATTTCCCAAATGTTACCTTGATGTAACAATTAATGATGTCAGCCTTCAACATTGCAGCGCGTCAGCAATTGTCGGTTAATATATTAAAAAACTAAAAGCCTGCCTCGATTGCGAAAAAAGCACCTAGTGTTAACCCAGGTTTCGGCATAGGTAACTACATCTTCTTCAGAACAATAAAACCCACAAGTGCCTAAGTGAGCGACCATTTGTAGTTGCAGTTTATGGCGGGTCATGGCCCATCGAACATAGGCCAGTGTGAGGTGGAGCGTACACTATTAAGTTAAGGAGTGGTTTTGACTTTGTATATATGTACTGTTTGTGTTTTCCTTTTCTTTTTTGTTTATAAATGTATAGCTATGGTGTTCTTTTAATCATTGACAAAGGTCTTCTTAGGCACTTGTGGGTTTTATTGTTCTGAAGAAGGTGTAGTTATCTACGCCGAAACCTGGGTTAACACTAGGTGCTTTTTTCGCAATCGAGGCGGGTTTTTAGTTTTTTAATAAATAATGTCAGCACTGCAATTTAGGAATTTTGACATTTTTCGCTATTGACAGAGCATACCATTGTATTTGACAATGAGTCACAATGAGTCAGGTGGGTTCCATTCCTTTTGCTGAAGAAATGGCATAATGTATTTGACTACCACCACTTTTCATCTTGAACTGACAGAAGCAGAGAGTTTGGTTAAAAGTTGGAGGCCCAAATGAATAAAATTGTGATGACAATATTCTCAAAGCAGCTCTAATATGCTTCATTATTTCATACAGATTCATCCCCATACGCTGCCCATAACCCAGCCAAGGTGATGCATGGGCACAGGTACCATATTCTTCTCAGTCTTCTGCACCTGATGTAAACAGTGCAGTCCTCACAAAACCATGCCTGTACTACTGCATATACAGCCGTACACTGAAATGGACTCCAGAGGTCTTGACTGGTCAGAGGGGATGTCAAATGTTTCAAGCAGCTGGACAATGGGCACCTCATATCTCACCAGATCTGGCCATGAAAGCTAAATAAATGGTGTTATGCTCTTGGTACAACCTCATCAGAGCCTTAATAGTCACCCAAGACTGCCGCCACTACTGATTATGCCTGTCAGCCTTCCTAGGTCAAGACTGCAACCTCACTGAAGTTCTTTTTCCCTGGTCCTAGCCTGACATTGCTAGACTCTCCTGTGCCAGTGGCTTGCCATGCCAAGAACATCATAGGCAATGGGCTATGGGTGCTGATGAAGGTGAAACCATTGCCCCCAAAAAATGGTTCAAATGGCTCTGAGCACTATGGGACTCAACTGCTGAGGTCATTAGTCCCCTAGAACTTAGAACTAGTTAAACCTAACTAACCTAAGGACATCACAAACATCCATGCCCGAGGCAGGATTCGAACCTGCGACCGTAGCAGTCTCGCGGTTCCAGACTGTAGCGCCTTTAACCGCACGGCCACTTCGCATTGCCCCCAGTTTCGGCAATCTCATCCGCATTAGGAGAACAAGTCACTGAGCATCTTCCCATCCCACCAGTTCTCATTGAACCACTTGAAGGGATGCCCATCTCTGCTGCCTCACTATATCACTGGTCCTATTTCCATCCTAGGCATTAATGCTCTTTTGGACTCGCTAAATGTGTGAGTGGTCTAAAATCTTGCCACTCCAGTGATGTGGAGATGGATTCAGAAAGTTGCAGCAATATTATTTGTATAGTTCCTAGTTCTGCATATAATGGCTGCAAACATAGGAGTCATGGTAAACATCACATGGGGATGATTGTTACCCTTCAACTGGAAATAAATACCCAGCGCAATGAGCAGATCCACCTGTTTTAATGTCATTACTGAAGCCATAGTTATGCTGACTTAAATGTGGCTATTACCTCGCTTTCTGCACCTGAACTTTGATTTTTGGAACTCAATTGGAGTGTGAGTTGTATGACACGGTTCTGGCTGTTGTTCATTGTTAATGATTAGGGCTCACATTACATTCCATGAGCACATTGTACACATTTGTCAGAGACCTTTCCTTCTTTCATGGTTCACATTTAATGATATGTATATGATTAGATTTCTCTTGAAGATTTTTGCAGTCATCATCATTTTTTGTTTCCACTATGATAATATATGAGGGTTGGAACTTTAATAGTAGCAACTATTTATTTACAGCTCGTACAAAATAGAAACATGTTTCAAAGTTTTACTGACCTTCAGAGTAGTCACCAGAATTGTGTATAATCCATTGCCAGTGATGTGGAAGTTGTAGGATACTCTTAGCAGTGCCAGTTGTGTTGACAGTTTGAGCAGCGATGTCTATTGTCCAACGTATTTCAAATCAAATGGCTCTGAGCACTATGGGACTTAACATCTGTGGTCATCAGTCCCCTAGAACTTAGAACTACTTAAACCTAACTAACCTAAGGACATCACACACATCCATGCCCGAGGCAGGATTTGAACCTGCGACCGTAGCAGTCGCGCGGTTCCGAACTGAGCACCTAAAACCGCGAGACCACCGCGGCCGGCCCCGACGGATTTGTAGCAGTTCCGAAGTGAATGCTGTGAAGTGTTTCCTTCAGTTTAGAAACTGAGTTGATCTTCTGAGAGCTTAAGTCATGGGGGTGCAGTAGGTGGTATAGCACTTAGCAGCCCCATCAGTCAGACAAATCAGTAACAGCTTGCACTGTACGTGTTTGATCATTGTCCTGCAAAATGATGGTCAGATCCTGCAGAAAGTGTCATCACTTCTGTCTCTATGCTGTTCAGTTTTGGAACACAACCAACGACCAGCTTAGAGACAGAAGTGATGACAGTTTCTGCAGGACCTGACCACCATTTTGCAGGAAAGTGATCAAGCACATACAATGCTACATCACTCATTGGCAGGGCCATTGAGGCTCTAGCACCCACTTGCTGTGACATGGCTGCAGCTACTGCGTCTGCAGTTATTACATCAAAGAACCACTCCATTTTTGTTGCTTGCCTGTAGAATTTGCTCATTGAGAATCTGTCATTCAGAGGTGGCAGCACCTGCAGCTGGCAGAGAAGACAGCTGGAGGCCAGTGGCTCCTGATGCAGTGTTGTGTCCCAACTTCTGCTGCTGCTACTGATGATGATAATGAGACACAACACGGCTGACATGACACAGATGCTGATGTTGCAGAATGTGATGGACTTCCAGGAGGAGGTACAGTGACCACCTCTCCAACCATGAAGCAAACAAATACCCTTGAAAACCTTAAAGGTGTCCTTTGTGTAGTTACAAAATATAAAGATTTAACCAGTAACATACTGCACTACTAAACACTCTGTAACTAGTTACTTATGAACAAAATGACACCTAAACCAGAAGCTGTTTCACTTGATGGCCATCACAGGGACCATCTTGCATTTGGCATTCTCTGAAAAGACAGTGATGTTTGCTGCTGATACTAGAATACGGGTAAAGAGATCAAATGTACCTTACCAAGAGATTAGTGGAACAGGTGTACGAACGGTTCATAGCAAACAGCATAGCACATAATCTTACAAAAACTTATATGGTACTAGGCAATTCCAAGGGATTAAAAAATACTTTTATGCACCAGAAGTTGCAATCACTCAGCACATGCTTCATGCTGTGTGTGTAATTCCCATGCCTCAAACTGGTTAATAAACTGAGATGGCAACAGCTCATGGATAAGTTAACCAAAAAGTCTGCTTTATACTTAGACACCTGTCTCATTGTAAACTGTCAGTAAATTATGAGACAGAATTGCTGTCCAGTGCTTAACCTTCAGGAAGTGAGTTCCAGAGTACTGCTGATGGGCTTATATAAAATGTAAAAGGGGAATACTACCCAGCTTTTGGAACCAATAGTTCCTATGTAAGAGAGGAAAGAGGAATAGCTTCGGGAGGGTTAAGGAAGGAAGGGCAGATCATGCAGACCAAGAATGTGACACACCCACCTTTAGGGTTGTTAGTTGGTTGGTTTGTGGGGTTGAAGGGACCAGACTGCCACCTTTAGGGCAGGCAAGATTTTATACAAGTAAAAGAGTGGCTTGGAGCCCTCAATTGGATTGTAAGACATAGGGTGAGTTACGGTTAATAGGATGGGTAGGTTCGAGGAACAATTTTGTTGTCTGGGAGAGAAGACAGTTGAAATTACTCTGGGGAATGATATTGGCTGTGTGAAGATATGACTAAGGTGTTGTGTAGAGTAGTGGCAGCAGGCAGGGTTACCAAGGACGGAAAGTACAGAGCGGACATGGAATGTGATTTTGTGGGAGACACGGAATGGTAAAGAAATTGCAGGTGTTTGAGGAGCTGTGGAAACTTTATCATCTGGTTCAGGACACTGATGGTAGAAAGCAATTTGAGACAAAAAGTGAGATAAAGTGGATGGCAGTCAAGGATTTGGAGGGAACAGCAAAACTTGGGAGCGGTGGAGATCGATGAAAAATTTGCGTAGTTGACGATGAGATACACTCCTGGAAATGGAAAAAAGAACACATTGACACCGGTGTGTCAGACCCACCATACTTGCTCCGGACACTGCGAGAGGGCTGTACAAGCAATGATCACACGCACGGCACAGCGGACACACCAGGAACCGCGGTGTTGGCCGTCGAATGGCGCTAGCTGCGCAGCATTTGTGCACCGCCGCCGTCAGTGTCAGCCAGTTTGCCGTGGCATACGGAGCTCCATCGCAGTCTTTAACACTGGTAGCATGCCGCGACAGCGTGGACGTGAACCGTATGTGCAGTTGACGGACTTTGAGCGAGGGCGTATAGTGGGCATGCGGGAGGCCGGGTGGACGTACCGCCGAATTGCTCAACACGTGGGGCGTGAGGTCTCCACAGTACATCGATGTTGTCGCCAGTGGTCGGCGGAAGGTGCACGTGCCCGTCCACCTGGGACCGGACCGCAGCGACGCACGGATGCATGCCAAGACCGTAGGATCCTACGCAGTGCCGTAGGGGACCGCACCGCCACTTCCCAGCAAATTAGGGACACTGTTGCTCCTGGGGTATCGGCGAGGACCATTCGCAACCGTCTCCATGAAGCTGGGCTACGGTCCCGCACACCGTTAGGCCGTCTTCCGCTCACGCCCCAACATCGTGCAGCCCGCCTCTAGTGGTGTCGCGACAGGCATGAATGGAGGGACGAATGGAGACGTGTCGTCTTCAGCGATGAGAGTCGCTTCTGCCTTGGTGCCAATGATGGTCGTATGCGTGTTTGGCGCCGTGCAGGTGAGCGCCACAATCAGGACTGCATACGACCGAGGCACACAGGGCCAACACCCGGCATCATGGTGTGGGGAGCGATCTCCTACACTGGCCGTACACCACTGGTGATCGTCGAGGGGACACTGAATAGTGCACGGTACATCCAAACCGTCATCGAACCCATCGTTCTACCATTCCTAGACCGGCAAGGGAACTTGCTGTTCCAACAGGACAATGCACGTCCGCATGTATCCCGTGCCACCCAACGTGCTCTAGAAGGTGTAAGTCAACTACCCTGGCCAGCAAGATCTCCGGATCTGTCCCCCATTGAGCATGTTTGGGACTGGATGAAGCGTCGTCTCACGCGGTCTGCACGTCCAGCACGAACGCTGGTCCAACTGAGGCACCAGGTGGAAATGGCATGGCAAGCCGTTCCACAGGACTACATCCAGCATCTCTACGATCGTCTCCATGGGAGAATAGCAGCCTGCATTGCTGCGAAAGGTGGATATACACTGTACTAGTGCCGACATTGTGCATGCTCTGTTGCCTGTGTCTATGTGCCTGTGGTTCTGTCAGTGTGATCATGTGATGTCTCTGACCCCAGGAATGTGTCAATAAAGTTTCCCCTTCCTGGGACAATGAATTCACGGTGTTCTTATTTCAATTTCCAGGAGTGTAGATGATTTTCTAGGTATGAATGATGGTAATTGGATTTCATCCTCGTGTTGAATCAATTAGTACACCGCCTGATGAAAAATAGTGAAGCTCCCATGAGGGAGAATGATATGAAATGAAACTTCATAGGTTGAAAGGGTACATTATGCTATTTCAATGATAAAAATATTAACTCAAATTTACAAAGAACTTGGCTGTGTGAGCCCACTTATCAGTATAACACTGCATCCCCTTGGCCTACATGCATGTACTGATTTGGTTGGAAAAGGTGTCATCAAGATGTTGTATACATTCCTGAGAAAGTTGGCCCACAACTGCTGTAACTGGCTGGCCTTAAGTATCCCAGTTACTGACACTGGGATGGAGTTGACGTCTGAGCTGGTCCCACATCCCTTGCTGGCCGTGAGAGTACATCAACGTCACTCAAACAGCTTATACAGATGAGAACCATTTGTGGGTGAGCATTGTCCTGTTGAAAAATGGCACTACAATACTGTTGTATGAGAAGAAACACGTGAAAATTCAGCATGTCTGTGAGTTCCCTCAGTCCCCACGAGCCGTGACTTGAAGTCATACCCAATGCCTCCAGATGCCATGACACTAGGAATAACACAGCTGTGCCTCTTCAAAACATTGGAAAAATGGGACATCTCCTGAGGTCACCACCATACTTACTGACAGTGGTCATCTGGGGCAGCTCACAACCATGATCAATTGCTGAACATAATGCAGCGCCATTCATCAGCAATCTGTGGATCCTTATCATAGCATCACTCCATATGCAGCTTTATGTGTTGTGGTCTTAATGGCAGTGTATGCTGCCTTTTGTGGCATCTGTAAGTTTCTGACCAGTGGTGGGAGTTGACACAGAATGTAGCAGGGGCAGGTCCGGCTGCCTTGGTGCAGTTCTTATTACATTCGACGCCACATTGCGCGACCTGCGCGCCGGATGGGGATGAAATGATGATGAAGACAACACAACACCCAGTCCCTGAGTGGAAAAAATCCCCGGGAATCGAACCTGGGCCCGTAGCATGGCAATCCATCACGCTGACCACTCAGCTATCAGGGCGGACCAGGGGTAGATATGAAGGGGCTACAACATATTTGGCGCACGATATGGCGATACTCCCTTCTAATGGTCAGATGTGGTCGGCCAGAACCTTGACAGATGAGTATTCCTGCCCTCACGTTCCCATGCAGTCCAACGTTCTTGGGTCACTGTCACATCTTAATGCTGCACAAATATAGATACTGGATGATTTGACAAGCAGCCCAAATGGTGACCCACAATGAGGCCCATTTCAGACTCTGTCACCAAGTGAGATTTTTATTTTTTGTATTTATTTACACATCAAGTTCCGTAGGACCAAATTGAGGAGCAAATCTCCAAGGTCATGGAACATGTCAGTACATGAAATTACAACATAAAAGTAATAACAGACGGCCGGCCGCGGTGGCCGTGCGGTTCTAGGCGCTCCAGTCCGGAGCCGCGCTGCTGCTACGGTCGCAGGTTCGAATCCTGCCTCGGGCATGGGTGTGTGTGATGTCCTTAGGTTAGTTAGGTTTAAGTAGTTCTAAGTTCTAGGGGACTAATGACCACAGCAGTTGAGTCCCATAGTGCTCAGAGCCATTTGAACCATAATAACAGACGAAAATAAAATGCTTATGAACCCGAAAAAATCAATCCATAAGTTTAAGTAAACGCAATCAACAATACAAGAAGAATCAGCTTAATTTTTCAAGGAACTCCTCGACAGAATAGGAGTGACCCATGAGGAAACTCTTCAGCTTCGATTTGAAAGCGCGTGGATTACTGCTAAGACTTTTGAATTCGAGTGGTAGCTTATTGAAAATGGATGCAGCAGTATATTGCACGCCTTTCTGCACAAGAGTTAAGTCCGATCCAAATGCAGGTTTGATTTCTGCCGAGTATTAACTGAGAGAAAGCTGCTTACTCTTGGGAATAAGCTAATATTGTTAACAAGAAATGACAGTAATGAATATATATATTGAGAGGCCAATGTCAAAATACCCAAATTCGTGAACAGGGGTCGACAAGAGGCTCGTGAACTTATACCACTTATTGCCCGAACCGCCCGTTTCTGAACCAAAAATATCCTTTTAGAATGGGAAGAGTTACCCCAAAATATAATACCATATGACATAATCGAATGAAAATAAGCAAAGTAGACTAATTTTCGTGTCGAACGATCAATCAATTCAGATACCGTTCGAATAGTAAAAATGGCAGCGTTAAGTATTTGAACAAGATCCTCAACGTGGGCTTTCCACGACAGTTTACTATCTATCTGAACACCTAGAAATTTCAACTGTTCAGCTTCACTGATCATATGCCCATTCTGCAAAATTGAAACGTGATTAGCACATTGGCACATTGGACCTGGCCATCCAGATTTAGATTTTCTATGATTGTCCTAAATGACTCTAGGCAAATGCCAGTATGATTCGTTTGAAAAGGGCGCAGGCGATTTCCTTTCGTAATCCGAGCTTTTACTCTGTCTCTAATGACCTCGCTGTTGACGGGATGTTGAGCTCCAATCTCTTCCTCCTCCTCCTCCTCCTCCTCCTCCTCCTCCTCAAACTCTGTCTTGTACTGATAATGCTGTCTCACATGAATATGTGGCATCTCCGTTTGCTTCACAGTGATCACTCAACATTTGATGCTGTTCACACTCCCTATATACCCTAACATGCCTAGAAACAAAACTAAACACAAACAATACAAATGTAATTCTTCAGTTTCTTCCAGCGTATTTGTTGATCGAACATTCTACAGGTTTACTGTCAGTCCATAGCGTCCAACGAGAACAATATTTCGGTATCAGACATGTCACCATTGTCTCCCCACAAGCTGTTCCCTATGCAGTTTCCGCCCGACGACTTGCGGAGTCGATGGCGCCAACATCTGTGGTAGCACAGTTGTAGTTACTTCATCCGTCCTCTCCGTGCAGGTCGCTGTGGTTGCTGTCTTCTTAATTAGACCCATTGCTGGTTTCCAAGCCTTTCTGAGATTATGGTTGCAGTCCCAATTGATGAGACTGTCTCTGGTGCAAATTTCGACGACGTCCGTAATGAAGCTGTCCCAGTACTTCAAAGTCTGTGTTAAAATCCTGGTGCATTCGCCACATCGCACGATTCTCAGACAAACATTGCTCTTGGACCACTAACTTGTTGGAATACGTTAGTGCGTTGTCTGGCAGTCTCGGCATCGATCTTCAATAGCATGCACTGTTAGTCCAATATGTGTGTTGCCACATATCCACAGAATCTGATATACCCTGGTCTTCCGCAAGCTGGTGTCATCTTTCACGCTCTCCAGTAATGCTTGTGTTTATTGGCTGGGCAAAAGACAGTTTTTACTCGGTGCTTTTTCAGTATGTGTCCAAATTTTCTCAATAGTGCGCCGGTGTACTGCATAAATTCAGTTGTTAATTCTATTTCAGTGACTTCCTCTGTCTCCATAGACTGTGCTGTAATGGTGGGGCTACAGCGTGCCTAACCTGGCACTCTGAGCAACGGCTTTTTCGAATATACACTCCTGGAAATGGAAAAAAGAACACATTGACACCGGTGTATCAGACCCACCATACTTGCTCCGGACACTGCGAGAGGGCTGTACAAGCAATGATCACACGCACGGCACAGCGGACACACCAGGAACCGCGGTGTTGGCCGCCGAATGGCGCTAGCTGCGCAGCATTTGTGCACCGCCGCCGTCAGTGTCAGCCAGTTTGCCGTGGCATACGGAGCTCCATCGCAGTCTTTAACACTGGTAGCATGCCGCGACAGCGTGGACGTGAACCGTATGTGCAGTTGACGGACTTTGAGCGAGGGCGTATAGTGGGCATGCGGGAGGCCGGGTGGACGTACCGCCGAATTGCTCAACACGTGGGGCGTGAGGTCTCCACAGTACATCGATGTTGTCGCCAGTGGTCGGCAGAAGGTGCACGTGCCCGTCGACCTGGGACCGGACCGCAGCGACGCACGGATGCACGCCAAGACCGTAGGATCCTACGCAGTGCCGTAGGGGACCTCACCGCCACTTCCCAGCAAATTAGGGACACTGTTGCTCCTGGGGTATCGGCGAGGACCATTCGTAACCGTCTCCATGAAGCTGGGCTACGGTCCCGCACACCGTTAGGCCATTTTCCGCTCACGCCCCAACATCGTGCAGCCCGCCTCCAGTGGTGTCGCGACAGGCGTGAATGGAGGGACGAATGGAGACGTGTCGTCTTCAGCGATGAGAGTCGCTTCTGCCTTGGTGCCAATGATGGTCGTATGCGTGTTTGGCGCCGTGCAGGTGAGCGCCACAATCAGGACTGCATACGACCGAGGCACACAGGGCCAACACCCGGCATCATGGTGTGGGGAGCGATCTCCTACACTGGCCGTACACCACTGGTGATCGTCGAGGGGACACTGAATAGTGCACGGTACATCCAAACCGTCATCGAACCCATCGTTCTACCATTCCTAGACCGGCAAGGGAACTTGCTGTTCCAACAGGACAATGCACGTCCGCATGTATCCCGTGCCACCCAACGTACTCTAGAAGGTGTAAGTCAACTACCCTGGCCAGCAAGATCTCCGGATCTGTCCCCCATTGAGCATATTTGGGACTGGATGAAGCGTCGTCTCACGCGGTCTGCACGTCCAGCACGAACGCTGGTCCAACTGAGGCGCCAGGTGGAAATGGCATGGCAAGCCGTTCCACAGGACTACATCCAGCATCTCTACGATCGTCTCCATGGGAGAATAGCAGCCTGCATTGCTGCGAAAGGTGGATATACACTGTACTAGTGCCGACATTGTGCATGCTCTGTTGCCTGTGTCTATGTGCCTGTGGTTCTGTCAGTGTGATCATGTGATGTATCTGACCCCAGGAATGTGTCAATAAAGTTTCCCCTTCCTGGGACAATGAATTCACGGTGTTCTTATTCCAATTTCCAGGAGTGTAGTTTTGAGGTGTTCCATTTCCTGGGGCAGACTCTCTGCATCTGAGATGGTGCGCCCCCTGTTTGCTAGTGGTTTTAGCATACCACTCCTCTGCGCAGGGTGGCGGCAGGTGTCTGCATGCAAATACAGGGCGCGTGCATTTTCTTCAAAAATGGCTCAAATGGCTCTGAGCACTATGGGACTTAACATCTGAGGTCATCAGTCCTCTAGAACTTAGAACTACTTAAACCTAACTAACCTAAAGACATCACACACATCCATGCCCGAGGCAGAATTCGACCTGCGACCGCAGCGGTCGCGCGGTTCCAGACTGAAGCGCCTAGAACCGCTCAGCCACACTGGCCGGTGCATTATCTTCCTATACACACCATGGCCCCGGGTGCCACCAGCTCTTCTCTTGACGACGACATCTAGGAATCGTAGTCTTCATTCTGCTGTCGTCTCTGTAGTAAATTTGATGCTGGGATATATGGAGTTCTGAGGCACAAGGAAGTCACTGAGTTTGTCCCTTCCATGAGGCCAGACGGCGAACGTGTCATTCGCATACCGGGGAAAGAAAGTGGTTTCTATTTGGATGTCGTCGAAGTGCTCCATATACAAATTTGCACCGAGCGAGGTGGCGCAGTGGTTAGCAGACTGGACTCGCATTCGGGAGGACGACGGTTCAATCGCGTGTCTGGCCATCCTGATTTAGGTTTTCCGTGTTTTCCCCAAAGCGCTCCAGGCAAATGCTGGGATGGATCCTTTGAAAGGGTACGGCCGACTTCCTTCCCCGTCCTTCCCTAATCCGATGAGACCGATGTCCTCGCTGTTTGGTCTCTTCCCCCAAACAGCCCAACCCAACAAATTTGCAACCACCAAATTATCAACTCAGGTGCATGTTAGATTGTGGACGGTCTTCTACGGGGCCTCCAGTGACGGTTTATCAATGAGACGTAAATATTTTGTAGTTTGATATTCTGCAGGCTTCCTATTGCGGAATCGGCTGGCACTCAGGATGCACGGAGTAACTACTCCTGCGCTACCACAGACGCAAATTCCATCACCTCTGCAGCCATTGGCGTGCACCCTTTGGTGTTGGCCTCATAGGCAATGGCTCATGGTGCAAGGGGACATAAGTTGGCCACGTGCCCCCAGGAGCTCAGTTCGTCAGTGCATCTGAGAAAGGCGACATGCCTGATCGCCGAAATATTGTGCCCGTTGGACACTATGAACTGGCAGTACTCCTGTGGACTACTTAGTCTACATCTACATCTACATCCATACTCCGCAAGCCACCTGACGGTTTGTGGCGGAGGGTACCTTGAGTACCTCTATCGATTCTCCCTTCTATTCCAGTCTCGTATTGTTCGTGGAAAGAAGGATTGTCGGTATGCTTCTGTGTGGGCTCTAATCTCTCGGATTTTATCCTCATGGTCTCTTCGCGAGATATACGTAGGATGGAGCAATATACTGCTTGACTCTTCAGTGAAGGTATGTTCTCGAAACTTTAACAAAAGCCCGTACCGAGCTACTGAGCGTCTCTCCTGCAGAGTCTTCCACTGGAGTTTATCTATCATCTCCGTAACGCTTTCGCGATTACTAAATGTTCCTGTAACGAAGCGCGCTGCTCTCCGTTGGATCTTCTCTATCTCTTCTATCAACCCTATCTGGTACGGATCCCACACTGCTGAGCAGTATTCAAGCAGTGGGCGAACAAGCGTACTGTAACCTACTTCCTTTGTTTTCGGATTGCATTTCCTTAGGATTCTTCCAATGAATCTCAGTCTGGCATCTGCTTTACCAACGATTAACTTTATATGATCATTCCAGTTTAAATCACTCCTAATGCGTACTCCCAGATAATTTATGGAATTAACTGCTTCCAGTTGCTGACCTGCTATTTTGTAGCTAAATGATAAGGGATCTATCTTTCTATGTATTCGCAGCACATTACACTTGCCTACATTGAGATTGAATTGCCATTCCCTGCACCATGCGTCAATTCGCTGCAGATCCTCCTGCATTTCGGTACAATTTTCCATTGTTACAACCTCTCGATACACCACAGCATCATCTGCAAAAAGCCTCAGTGAACTTCCGATGTCATCCACAAGGTCTTTTATGTATATTGTGAATAGAATGGATACACTGGTAGAAACTGCAAAAGCACATTACATACTTTTTCAAGGATGTGAAATTCGACAAGCTGCACTACCGAAGATGCCACTTGCTGGGTGCTCTTCATTTATGAAGAGATGTCATGCTGAGCATGTTGCACCAAACTTTGCTAGTGTCATATGTCACATCTATTTAATGTCAGCCAGAAGAAACAAGAAGTGGGCTAGCCTTGTCTTGAGATGTGAGAAGGTAAATTTAATCTGCTGAGCATTGAGTACAACTCCAAGGAAATATTTAAACTACGTATAATCCGTTTAAAACTACTTGATAGTTGGCGTCTGTCTCTTGCCGCTACGGCGTTGCCACATCAGCCGCCGGCTAACGCTCGGTTATAGGTAACACACAAACACGGCAAGTCACTTCACAAGTGCTATTAATATGTAATGCGGACCAATGTTGGAAGTGTCGCCGCGAGGTATGTCGGAAATGTGAGATGCTCTCTCGACATCTGACTGTAAATGGCCCAAGCGACAGGAGAGGCGTTTTGTAGCCCTGATATTAAAACTCGTGTCCTGAGTTAACCACAAGCTCGTGATGTGTAATGCATCCGAGAAAGCGGTGGTTAACAATCTGCGACAGAACTAAAATCACGGTCGCTTTATTCACGGCTATAAAAGGTAACCTCTACGAGCAAATTCAAGGCAGAAAAAGTTCAGTTTCAGCGCTAAAAGCAAACTGTAATTTCTGGATATTGTTGATTACCTCGTTGGTTCTTGGTTGCACACAGGTGGATTCCTGAAGAGAAAAAGATAAGTAGAAAAATAAGACCAAATAAAAAAGTCAATACTTTCGTGAAAAAGACATGGCAAAGAATCAGAAACAAAGAATTACATTTAAACCAATTAACTGAATAAAAATGATAATAATACTTTTTTGGTTAGATTTAGAAATAAAGAAAAATTCAGGGCATTCGACAAGGTTTGGTGCTACGGAAGACCGCCTGCGGTCGGGAGTCAAATCCATGTCGGAGTCGAGCAATAGGACAGACGAACAGCGGTAACAATTTTGGCTTTGCAGCCATCATATTCATGTACAACAAGCTCTTCTTAGAGCAGTTGAGAAGGCAGCTGTGGCAAGATGATGTAATGTGGTGTGAGGTACCGATGACAGATGGTTTATTCGGTATGGGTGTCGAGAGAATTATCGCCTAAATTGTGATCCTTCTTCGTCATTGGCTGCTGCATTCGGAAGTTGCGCACAAAAATGATAATCTTCTATTATTAATATTGCATAAACTAAACTGCATATTTACTTCAATTTGAAATTAAAGAATCTCTCAGTAGCGTACTATCATTCTACTACCGCAGTATCAGTTAATGTCTAATGTGTAAATCAGAGCAGGTTCGGCAGTGTCGGAAGACAAACGTGTAGTCTGCTGCGGTCAGAGTTAGTTCAAATGGCTCTGAGCACTATGGGACTTAACTGCTAAGGTCATCAGTCCCCTAGAACTTAGAACTACTTAAACCTAACTAACCTAAGGACATCACACACATCCATGCCCGAGGCAGGATTCGAAACTGCGACCGTAGCGGTCGCGCGGTTCCAGACTGTAGCGCCTAGAACCGCTCGGCCACTCCGGCCGGCAGTGTTAGTTAAGCCATTATTAGCAATGTATGGTTATTTGGACATATAGTTGAGAACAGTGTGATAATAATTACGGAAATATGCAGTTCGTTAATTTTCTGAAGAATAAAAGTCATTTGTGACTCTAAAAAGGAATGTAATTGTGCAGTTTCTCGTGTTCTGCCAACAAAGAGCGAGTGGCAACCCGTGTAAACAAACTGATTGGAAATTTAGTCATTTCTAGAATAGCTGTTCCTCGCAAAGAGTTTCTGACAGCCTCAAGATTACGGATTTACTACCTATGTGCTGTTTTCTGCGCAGGGGACAACAGCTATAGAAGACTGCAGCTTGGTGAACATTTCTTAGAACTTATGCATTCCACTCATGGCGGTGGAAGCAAATAGGCACCTCGCGTGTAATGTAATCTTAGTACAAATGAGATCAGTAACACGTCATCTGTGGCAACACAGAGGAGGTATAAAGAAGAGGAATATTTTTAAGGGAAAGGATTTATCGTATGCAAGTATAAATATCACCCTCTCTCTCCAACTATCTCTCTTTTTTGTCAACTTACCGTACATGGCATCCCTTTGTTACGTCTGCCACAGACGGCCCCTGCCAGGCAGACTACACTCAAGACACCCCAGTGTACCATATAACATACACAAGCACTTGCAGGCGCAACCAAGAGGAAAACAATTCTTCAAAATAAACAGAACTTGCTAGAGACTAATGCGAACCTTTTTCTGCAGAGGTCGCCTCACAGACACAGGGAAAGTTGGAGTACTCCGCCGACCTCCGCTGGCTTTATAAGGCCAGCGCAGCAGCAATACAGCCAGTTCCTCGCCGACCTACGACCAACTCCGACGGACCTCACCGGCGCTCTTGATGAATAGCCATCTACATGTTATTTGTTTTCTTTATGCGTGTATAGTGATTGTTCGAGAAGTGTAGTTCAGTTTCAATAAACGACATTATACTGAGTGTTCTACAATACTGAGTATTCTTCAGTGGCGACGAGTAGAGTGGAACGAACCGACGACCATCATGATTACGACAGCGGCACCAACAGAATGGCAACAATTCTTTCAAGGAGTTCTGCACCAGTTTTTGGAAACTCAGACACAACTGATCGCCGAAATCCGAAGCCTCCACCACCCCGCGACGCCACCGCCATTCCTAGCATTCAACGATGAAGTTGAAAAATGGGAAACATACGAACGACGTCTCCGGCAACACTTCACGATTCTTCAGGTCACCCAAGAAGACAGGCGGCGCGCTTTTTTCTTGTCATGGAACCAATCGAAGATGTATGTCCTGCTCACGAAACTACAGCCGCTGGACCCAGACTCCCTCACTTTCACCGCCATCTGTGCGACGTTAATTGCCTACTACAAACGCCGATATCATGTCCTCGCAGCCCGCGTTGAGTTCTACCAACGCCAGAAGAAATCCGAGCAGACCTATCGGCAGTGGGCCGCCGAACTGCAGGAAATGTAAGTTTCACACACATTTTTCCAAGGAATCCTACACTGATGACATGGTGATGACCACTTGATAAAGGCAGCGCCAGACGCCACCTTCCGCCATGACGCCCTTAAGTTAGAAGACCCGTCCCTCGAGCAGGTCATCGAACTAGCCTATAAAATCGAAATTTCTACGGCCGCCGATTGTCGACTGGAATCCTGGGCAGATATAGCAGCAATCCGTGACGACGCCACGCCGGACACTGAAGACGTCGCAGCAATCCAGGGCTCAACGCCGCGCTCCTCCCGCTGCGGCGCTCGGAGACCGCCTCCACAACAAGACGCCGAGTCGCACCATCCTGGCCGAGGCCAGCAGCCACTGCAGCAACAACATAACCGGCAACGTCGTCGTGGGGATCATGTCCGCCTGCCCTCCTACCCTACCTGCTATTCAACACCTGATAGAGAAGACTACCCAGACCGCTGGGTGCAATGCACGCACTGCGGCAGGGAAGGCCATTTAGCGTCCGTCTGTCGCGCAAAAACAACCACCTCCAGCAACCGCCAGCCCAGGTCATATCCAGACGGCTTGAACAACACCCCAATGGACGTCAACCAGGTAGACAACTCCTCGACATCAAAAATTTTTATAGACGTCACTATCAATGACAAGCCTCTGCGTCTGCAAATGGACACAGGTGCAGCAGTATCCTTGATTAATTACACTTCATATGCCAAAATTGGTTCACCACCCCTCTCTCCAGCCCCTAAGCTCCTGCTGGCATACAATAAGCAAGAGATAGCTCTCCTAGGACAATTCACGGTTCCAGTCAAGTACAAATCAGTTCACTGTCCAGTCACGTTTCTGGTTGTCAACAATTCCTCCACAGCAGACTTATTTGGACTGGACGCCTTCCGCTTATTCGGATTTTCCATTGTGGACGATGTTCACCTAGTGTCTCAGCACGTTCCTTTTCCTGAAGTTGATCCACTCTGTAATGAATTACAGGACCTGTTTTCACTGGGCATAGGCTGCACCAAGGACTTTGAGGCCTCGCTCCAACTCCATCCCGCCACCCAGCCCTGCTACTTCCAGGTACCAGTGGCACTACAACAGCCGCTGAAAGAAGAACTCCAGCGTCTTCAAGATGAAGGGGTTCTCCAGCCCGTGCAGTTCAGCTTGTGGTCCACGCCTTTAGTCATCGTGCAGAAGCCAGGCCGCCACCTTCGCCTCTGTGGTGACTTTAAGTCTACGGTCAACCCTCAGCTTCTCGTTGACGACTACCCCCTTCTACGACCGGAAGATCTTTTTCGCAAATTGGCAGGGGGCTCCTACTTTACCAAAATCGACCTAGCGGAAGCATATCTCCAAATTCCTCTTGATCTTCCCTCTCGACAATACACGGTTATAAATACTTCTTTCGGCCTCTTCCAACTAAACCGACTCATGTATGGTTTAGCCAGTGCTCCTGCAATCTTTCAAAGATACCTTGAACAGCTTCTCGCTGATATCCCGGGCTGTATAAGTTACTTAGACGACATAGTCGTCACGGGGTCCTCCTCTGAAGAGCACATAGCCAACCTCCGCCTCCTCTTCCTCCGCCTTTGAACTGCAGGTCTGAAATGTAGTATTTCTAAATGTTCATTTTTCCAACAATCTCTTTCCTATCTGGGTCACATCATTTCCCAGAATGGCATTTCTCCATCTTTCTCTTATATTGACGCGATTAACAACCTGCCCCATCCCCGGGACCTTTATCAGTTTAAATCCTTCTTGGGCAAAATTTCGTATTACAGGAAATTCGTTCCTTCTGCAGCTCAAGTGGCAGCATCCCTCTACCACCTCTGCCACAAAAATGTCCCATTCTGTTGGACCCCAGACTGCGAGACCGCCTTCCACACTCTCAAACAGTAGCTCCAATCCGCTGCATGTCTCATGCCTTATGATCCAAATCTTCCTTTGATACTTGCTACGGATGCCTCTGAGTATAATGTGGGCGCCGTCCTGTCTCACAAATTGCCAGATGGCACAGAGCGCCTCATAGCATACATCTCAAAAGCTCTCTCCACATCACAAATCAAATATTCCCAAATCGAGAAGGAAGCACTAGCCATGGTTTTTGCCTGTTCCAAGTTCTATCCCTTTCTCTATGGCAAGTCCTTTCACATTATTACTGACCACAAACTGCTCCTCTCTTTATTTGCGCCTTCCGAGCGATTACCGACCAAACCATCCCAATGTCTCCAGCGTTGGGCGTTGTTCCTATCCCAATTTCGCTACACCATGCATTTCCGTACCACCTCCCAGCATGCCAACGCGGATGCCTTGTCGCATCTACCACAAGGTCCGGACCCTGCTTTTAACCAGTTGGACCTCCTCGTTTTTCAGATTGATGATGATGTCCAAGAGGTCGTGAATTCATTTCCTGTTACTGCTGTCAAAGTAGCTGCAGCTACCGCAACAGATTACCTCCTCCGAGTCGTCCGACACCGCGTTCTGCATGATTGGCCATCCTCGCCACCTCCTCAGGATCAACGCCACCTCTGATTGTACTATTCCATCCGACACCAGCTTTCGATGGTGAATGGAGCCCTCATTCACTTAGATTCAGCAGAACCAAAGGTCATCGTTCTGATATCCCTGCAGCCGATGATCCTCCACATTCTTCACCAAGGGCATTGGGGGATGATTCACACCAAATCCCTCGCAAGAAGGCATGTGTCTTGGATCGGCCTCATGTCTGACATCACAGAGATGGTGCAGCACTGTACCATCTGTGCACAACAACTGCCCCATCCCCCCCAAAAATTCCTTCCCTTGCCTATGCCGATCGGTCTCTGGGAACGCATCCACCTTGACTTCGTGGGACCATTTCTAGGCCACCAATGGCTCCTAGTCACGGATGCATTTTCCCATTTCCCATACGTCGTTTGGTGTTCAGCAATCACCACGCACGTTACCTTATCAGCCCTCACAAAAATATTTTGTTTGGAAGGATTACCAAAAGCCATAGTCATGGATAATGGACCACAATTTCGAAGCCAGGAATTCCTCTCCTTTTGCACCAACAACGGCATCCAGCATCTTCCTACCCCGCCCTTCCATCGCCAATCCAATGGGGAAGCGGAACGCCTGGTTAGAACTTTCAAGACACAAATTCTCAAATATACCAAAGACCACCCCCTTGAAGATGCTCTGACGCTATTCCTCAGTTCCTCTCGAGCCACTCCAATAGGGGACAAAAGTGCAGCGGAAGCACTCCACGGCTGCCAACCCAGGACCCTCCTACATCTTCTCTTGCCCTCTCTGAGAATTCGGATTCCTCCTGGACAGTCCCGGTTCTTTCCTGGCTCCTTAGTCTGGACTTGAGGTTTTGGCACTAACGCAAGTTGGCTGGCCGCCGTCATCCAGCGCACCCAGGATCGGCAACTTTTTGATGCCATCTTGGATGGCCACATAGTTCGTCGCCATCGAAATCAATTGAGTCCTCGCTACCCTGTGCCACCTGCATCGCACCCTCCGACACGAACCACTGCCACCTCTACAACCCGTTCCGGACCACCTACGCAGACCCCTTCATTAATGCCATCTCATCGTTGCATGGGTGACGTTTCAGGGCGTCAGTCGCCGCTACCAGCACCACCAACACAGCAGCTGCAGCAGACGGACCAGCTGCCCGGCCCCTCTTCGGCGCCTCCCCAACAGCCGATGGCCACCGATGAAGACGAACCGATGCCACTGGTCCCACCCATGCCGCCATCACAACCCATACACTGGTCAGGCCGCATCGCAGGAGGTACAGCACCGTATTCTCCAAGAGGCAGCCTCCACATCCTCCTTCAGGGAGCCGCAGCCGCAGACCTCCACGACGTAGCAGCTATCGATCTCTCGCGCCGCCCCTCCCCCCCGCCCCCCGGAAGGGAGGTATGTTACGTCTGCCGCAGACGGCCCCTGCCAGGCAGACTACACTCAGGACACCCCAGTGTACCGTATAACATACACAAACACTTGCAGGCGCAATCAAGAGGAAAACAATTCTTCAAAATAAACAGAACTTGATCGAGACTAATGCGAACCTTTTTCTGCAGAGGCCGCCTCACAGACACAGGGAAAGTTGGAGTACTCCGCCGACTTCCGCCGGCTTTATAAGGCCAGCGCAGCAGCAATACAGCCAGTTCCTCGCCGAGCTAGGACCAGCTCCGACGGACCTCACCGACGCTCTTGATGAATAGCCGTCTACATGTTATTTGTTTTCTTTGTGTGTATATAGTGATTGTTCGAGAAGTGTAGTTCAATTTCAATAAACGACATTATACTGAGTGTTCTACAATACTGAGTATTCTTCAGGGATAATTATTGAAGTCGAAGTGCTTTGGAATTATGAGGCTAGATTTTATTAGCGAGAGCTGTCAACTGTAACCGACCAGCAAACTGTGTAAGTACTGTGATTCGTGTGAACTGCAAACGACCAGAGAACTGCATAAGAACTGTGGTAAGTAGGCTTTAAACTGTGTTTGAACCGGTTTTGAACTTTAGTTGAACTATGAAATCTGATGCAGCAAAAACCAAATTTTTCGATTGCAATGAAAGTAGTATCGGTAACTGAGGAATGGTAAGTGCGGAAGTGCAACGAGAATAGAAATTAACGTTGTGTGTGCGGTCCATGGGATACGTTATTAATCATCACTTGAAGATTCTTCAAGCTACGAGTCGGAGCAGCAGCTGCAAAGCAGCTTGAGGCAGTCACAGACAACAGGTGCGGCGGCAGCAGGCGGCGGCTGGCGCAGTTAACACTACACGGCGCGTTGGTAGTGACAACTGCAGCACCCCACGACGGCGGAGTTGCAGCCAAGCCAGCGGTGCGGCCCACAGCTACGAGAATCAGCGGCGGTACGTCGAAGAAGAAATGTAGTGTAAGTGCTGCTCTTGCATTCAGCAGTCTAAGATTTGTAAATGGAACATTAGTATTACTAAAATATGTGTAGAAAAGAAAGTAAGTCATGGTACAGCATCAGCTGGCACTGTGTCAACTCAGGAGGATGATCAGTATATAAGATATATGCTAAAATTAATTCTGCAAGAATCAAGAAAAACGCGAAATAAAATAGAGAAAATAAATGAGAAAATAAACAAGTAACTAAGAAAAACACGAGAGAAAATAGATGCTGGGCATAATAAATTAGAGAACAATAGGTAAGGGGTTAAAAGTGATCAATGTAGGAATGCCTCAAATTATCGGTAAGTTTAAGGCTTTGGAACAAAAGGATACAAATCATGAAGCGAAAACTGAGGGATGTACCAAGAAAATAGATTAGGAAACAAAAGAATGGGGTAAAGAAGAAATTGACCACAAAGCAATCAGCTGGACAAACACTAAAGAGATCAAAAACACAAAGTTCAGGAAGAACACAAGAATACAAACGGATCATTATCTTACAGAAGTTAAGTGCCTTGGATTCCAAACAGGGACAGACTGCTGCAGACGAATAGATGAACCGGAAAGATGAAGATAGACAGAGACAAAATACAATCGATCCAGATATGAGGAAGGGATTGAATCATTCAGTGAATGGGACGACATGAAGCGAAATATGACGAAACAGGCTGAACTATGGGGAAAGGAAGAAAAGAAACGGAGGCAATGGTGGTGGAACAAGGAATGTGAGGAAGCGGTAGAGACTCACAGGAAAGCCTGGAGAGACTGGAGCAGCAAGAAGGACCTGGAAAAATGGGAAGTTTTCTTATGAGCAAGAACGGAAGCGGCCCGAACAATAAGATGGACCAGAAGACGGAAGATGAAGCAGGAACTGGACGAGATTGAGACCAACTTGAGGAAAAACAACAGCAGACACTTTTTTCAGGAAACTGAAAACGGGTCTGATTGGATACAAGGGTAGAGAACTATAAGAGATAAGAAAGGGGAGCTGGCTGTTAGTGAGAAGGAGAACTGTAGGATTTTTGCAGAGTACTCTCACGACCTGCTGAACTGTGAACCACCTGAAGACGAGCTGGAATTGGGGACTGATACAGAAGAGAGAGAGAGAGCCGCTCCCTCCAACCAGGAATGAAGTCGCACATTCCATAAGCGATCTAAAGAATAATAAGACAACTGGAGAAGACGGTATAGCAGCCGAGATGATAAAGTGGGGAGGCAACAAAGCAGCAGACAACATGACCAACATAATCCACCAGATTTGGAGAACAAATAAGTTGCCAGAAGGATGGAAGAATGCAATTGTAGTACCAATGCATAAGAAGGGGGACAAGAGATGCAAACAACTAAAGAGGAATATCGCTACTAGAGGTCAGATACAAGGTGCTGTCAAAACTCTTGCTCAAGAGAGTAGAACAGGTAGAAAGTACAGTTGGCGATTACCAAGCGGGTTTCAGGAAGGGAAGAGATGTATTGAACAGATATTTATCCTGAAGCAACTGATAGAACATAGGGCCTTATAAAACAAAACGGCAGTAATAACCTTCGTGGACTTCGCAAAGGCATATGACTCCATCGACAGACAGAATCTTGTTAGGATCCAGAAGGACGGAGGATTAGATGGAACCACACAAGAACGTATAAAAGAAATTCTGACAGACACAAAAGCAGCGTGAGATTCAGAGAGCACTGTCAGAAGAATTTGAGGTCAAGACTGGTGTTAAACAGGGTGATGGATTGTCACCATTGTTGTTCAGTATAGCACTGAACGAAGTGATCAGGCAGTGGAGAGCAATAAACGAGGAAATGGGAATACCAGAGACCCATGTGGGGGACAAAAAGGACAACAGGGCTCAAGTGGACTGCACAGCCTTTGCAGACGACATAGCAATAGTAAGTGTGAAGGAAGAATACGCAAAGACACAACTCGGCAACTCAAGTAAGGTGTTGAGAATTTCGTGCGCGAGTAGGTGGCGTCGTCCACATACAGAGGAAGGTTTTGTTATTGGGTTGTCGTGGTTTGTTGGATTTGGGTATCATTATGGTTTTGCTTGTTTTCGACGCCGAAGGCATTGTTTCTGCCGTTAGGCAGTAGCTGAGCATCAAGGATAGGACTGGGATTATGATAGGGAGTGGGGGGGGGGGGCGCTCTTGGGATGTATCCTTGTTACGTTGTTCCATCCCGGGCTGAGTTTTGTCCTTTTCATATTGAGATGGTGGTTTCGACGTCCGTTATAGGCTTAGTCGGTTCAGATGTATCTTCCGTCTGCACTGGCGGGCTTGTGAGTGCGTCGGGGAGTTGCTTTTCGACGTGTCGATAGAAGTCATTTTCGAATTTGTTGTCAATCAGGAAGGACTTCATGGTTTGGGGGGCGTTCTGGAAGGTGTCTGCTTGGGTTTTGGGGTCAGTCATGGTTCATTGTCTGTTATTAGCGTCTGGTTGTGGGAGTCTCTTTGTCCGGTTAGCGTTTTAAACTTATTCCAGAACTTCCTGCTTTCTTTATAGTTATGTTGGCGGCAGGTGTGATCACTCTCTTTCTGTTTGTGTCGAGAGATGGTGCGTTTGGCCTGTGCATTAAGCCGGTTCCTTTGCCGCCATAGGTCCGGGTTGTTGGTGCGCCTAATTTCGCGTTGCAGCTGCCTTTTCTATAGGATGATAGCTAGCGCCTCCGCCGGTATGGTTGGCCTCCAATTTTCTGCTTTTTTTTTAGGAACTGCCTCGTCTGTTGCCTTCCTAATACTGTTTTCAAGTCATTCGTTAAGATAGTCTATGTCGTTGTTATCTATTAGGATTGTTGGGGTTTCGAGTTCGTCCTGTATTGTAATTTTATACTTTGTTCACTGAGCCTTTGCGTCTAGGTGGGAGGTGCATTGGTAGGGTGAGGAGGTGGGGGGGGGGGGTCTGTGGCGGTTGTAGAGAATATGATGGGAAGGTGATCACTGGTTATGGGGTCTGTGAATGTATTGGTTATGATCGGGCTATGAAGAATATGGTCTGGGGTGGAGGTGCCTCAGTGTCCAGTGAACGTTGGCTGGTCGTGGGCAAGTCTGGATATAGGATCGGTTGTTAGTATGGCGAAGAGTGCATGTCCATTCTCGTTTGTTGCTGTTGTAGCAGCCCTTTTTCTGTTTTCGCTTTTTCGTCTAATAGGCGAAAGTTTGATTTTATTTTTTGCACATTAGCTGCCATTGAAGGGTTTTACTTTTATTTAATATTGTCCCGGCTAAGTATCAGTTTGATTACTTTTAAAACCCAATGTGAAACGTGGGTCACTACACGTATAGTCTTCCCAACTCTGAGAGAAAAAATCTTTAGTAGCTTTACTACCAATGTTTACAGATGACGATACTTTAACCTTTCGTTCAATTGTTTTAGTTACGAATCGCTAGTTTGTTCTTGGCATAGATCACGTAACCTTAACGTTTATTAATCTAAGTTAAATTAATGTTCAAGACTTGTATTATGTTTCAAATTAACAACGTCACTTTATTGACAAGAATTATTAATAAATAGGTTTACTCATACGATCTCATTCAAAGAAGTTCTTTAATTAGATGTCTAAGTAGGATTCCCGCTAGCATCAGAGATGTTAGATAATATCCTGTCACTTTCGGTAAATAAGTTATTTCTATTTAATATCCGCAAACTGCCATTAACTATGATCACTAGTCGCGTGAAGTTAAAGTTTCCCACTATCACAATTCAAGTACGAATCCGGTTAAAATTCTCAATTCAGTAAAGCGTTTAAATATTCACACGAATTGATATTAAAGCCAAAGAGATTACTATTCACCTTCCCGTTTATCTAATCTGATAAATGTCCAAATTAAAGTCTTGAATTGACAATCCTCAAAAACAATCTCGTCACGATCTATTCTTGATCCCCGGTTAATAAAGTTCCAATTGTTGTTCTCTAAAGCTGTACGTCCTAAATAACTTCCGAACTAGAACAGACTAGAGACTGGAGTATCGTATTTACAACGTATGGCTATTTATACTTTAATAAACACTATCTCTGGTGTCCCAGACCTACGTTCTATGACTATAAAATTGATTTTCTTACGTATTGGAATAACTAATATTTTAATATTTTCTACTGTTTTTCCCCCTTCCTACGTTTCTAAAATTTATAATTAAATTTTCCTTTTCTTTTATTTTGCTTTCTATATTAGATATTTCCCTCTATTTGTTCTTTATTTATTTTTCGTAATTAGTGCTTGTGGAGGGACTTGGGTCATTTTGTGAATTGATATTTTAAGGACATGGGAGCTAATTTGGGAGCTATTTTTGTTTTTTCAACACCGAGAGGCGCTGTAAGTGTTACACTGTGCAACCTAGATGTGTGTGGCATGCGTTCAAGCGTGTCAGCAGGAGAAATTTGTTGTGCGTTGCCATCATGTACTGCAAGAAGTCGTAGGGTATCGGGTTTCCAGACGGGTTATATAGACATGCAATTGTCAGTTTACATCTTCCTTACGTCCTAACTTGCACCACAGCGACTTCGTATCATGTAGGTGTTGTTGGAAGGGCACTTCTACAGCTGGGATGTTGACGTCGGTGTATATCGCTACCTCTCTTCTACCATCTTGTCTGTTTTTGGAGTGTCAGTTGTAGTGGTTTAGGTTGCAGCGCTGGTGGGGGTGTAACCATGTTTTGGCTACGACGGGGATGCATATTTTGTGTTGCCGGATGGTGTACATGAGCACGTGTTTCCTACTTCACAGTCCTTTCGACGTTGATAAACATAACGTTGGTCGCTCCGTCTCTACCCGTCTGCCCTACCCTGGGATGCTCTGTGTGCGAGGCACCTCTTGGCATCTCTGTGAGTCTCGCTGCCGCCTATGACGTCATCGCTGCGTCTGGTTGAGAAGGGGGGCGGGGGGATTTCTTATCTTGTGTTGATAATGCTTACATGCACCCTGCTGTTGCTCTGAGTGACTTCTAGGCCCTTCCGCAGCAGCTGCCTGACTGTTTGCCTCATGAAGACTTTGATCTCGTGCTTCCCGTCTTGGAAGACGTTTAGTGGGACGGTGGTGAGCTTTCCGATAAAGTCGTCTTCCATGACTGCCTCTGTCCGCAGTTCTTCTATTCTTTGGGGGAGTGGGGCGGTCTCGTCTATAGTTTTGGGCCGACTTTGACATTTGAGTGACAGTGCAGAACGGTTTTACCCGCAGTTCGCGCACCTCGTGTTTTGCGGAGGTGCGTTGCATCTCGACAGCGCGTGCTCCCCGCTACACTGCTGGCATTCCTGCTTGGCAGTGCAGTTGTGAGTTTTGTGGTCGAACACAGCGACCGCATTGCACAGATTGGGGTGGGGGAGGGGGAGGAGGAGGAGGCGGCAAGAGAGGTTTGATGGCTTGACTGCTCGCGGCTTGTAATCTATTTTGACTCCGTCACTGAGCGTCCTATCTGTCGTGTCACCGTCGTTTGTGGGTACGCGGAATTTCATGGTTTGGTCGCCTGTACCGCGGGAGGTGACCTGCCAAGTTTAGTGTGCATTTAACCTTCGATCTATTAGTTGTTCGACATCGTCGTCGGTCACCTCTTGCTCCACACCTTTGATCACTGCGCTCAATGTGGGCTTGTCGAGTGGTCTCTGTAGTTGGGGTTCTCGGGGCGGGATTAGTTATATCTTTACAGCTGGGTAGAGGTAATTGCGAAAGAAGGTTTAGAGGAGTGGTGCAGTTTCTGCGAAGAGATGTTTTATGATAGTTGAGCGTCCTCTCCTGACGTTGATGTTCATGAGACTGATCTTCATAACAGCACTTGCGTACTGTTTGAAGGTTGTTGCCAGTCAATTTTAAGTCGTCTCGCGAGGCAAGTTCCTGATTTCATACGCACAAATCCTTGAACTTCGTGGCGTTGTGCTTCTGTACGAGCTTCCGGCACTATTGGGCCTACTCGGCGAGGCTCCTCGCGATGACAGGTTGGTGGTGTGTGGCTTCGTTGGTTTGTTTGAACGCAGCGGGGATCATCTGGGCGGTGGACTGATGGTCAGCGGTTTGGGGGGCGGGGTCTCCAGCCAATCTACCTGTCATCTTGGAGAGGTCTTCCTGATGAACTGGTGCGTTGACTGTTTGATAGTTGATTTATTTGGCCATGTGTACAGGGTGTTTCAAAAATGACCGGTATATTTGAAACGGCAATAAAAACTAAACGAGCAGCGATAGAAATACAACGTTTGTTGCAATATGCTTCGGACAACAGTACATTTTCAGGCAGACAAACTTTCGAAATTACAGTAGTTACAATTTTCAACAACAGATGGCGCTGCGGTCTGGGAAACTCTGTAGTACGATATTTTCCACATATCCACCATGCGTAGCAATAATATGGCGTAGTCTCTGAATGAAATTACCCGAAACCTTTGACAACGTGTCTGGCGGAATGGCTGCACATGCAGATGAGATGTACTGCTTCAGCTGTTCAATTGTTTCTGGATTCTGGCGGTACACCTGGTCTTTCAAGTGTCCCCACAGAAAGAAGTCACAGGGGTTCATGTCTGGCGAATAGGGAGGCCAATCCACGCCGCCTCCTGTATGTTTTGGATAGCCCAAAGCAATCACAGGATCATCGAAATATTCATTCAGGAAATTAAAGACGTCGGCCGTGCGATGTGGCCGGGCACCATCTTGCAAAAACCACGAGGTGTTCGCAGTGTCGTCTAAGGCAGTTTGTACCGCCACAAATTCACGAAGAATGTCCAGATAGCGTGATGCAGTAATCGTTTCGGATCTGAAAAATGGGCCAATGATTCCTTTGGAAGAAATGGCGGCCCAGACCAGTACTTTTTGAGGATGCAGGGACGATGGGACTGCAACATGGGGCTTTTCGGTTCCCCATATGCGCCAGTTCTGTTTATTGACGAAGCCGTCCAGGTAAAAATAAGCTTCGTCAGTAAACCAAATGCTGCCCACATGCATATCGCCGTCATCAATCCTGTGCACTATATCGTTAGCGAATGTCTCTCGTGCAGCAATGGTAGCGGCGCTGAGGGGTTGCCGCGTTTGAATTTTGTATGGATAGAGGTGTAAACTCTGGCGCATGAGACGATACGTGGACGTTGGCGTCATTTGGACCGCAGCTGCAACACGGCGAACGGAAACCCGAGGCCGCTGTCGGATCACCTGCTGCACTAGCTGCGCGTTGCCCTCTGTGGTTGCCGTACGCGGTCGCCCTACCTTTCCAGCACGTTCATCCGTCACGTTCCCAGTCCGTTGAAATTTGGCAAACAGATCCTTTATTGTATCGCTTTTCGGTCCTTTGGTTACATTAAACCTCCGTTGAAAACTTCGTCTTGTTGCAACAACACTGTGTTCTAGGCGGTGGAATTCCAACACCAGAGAAATCCTCTGTTCTAAGGAATAAACCATGTTGTCTACAGCACACTTGCACGTTGTGAATAGCACACGCTTACAGCAGAAAGACGACGTACAGAATGGCGCACCCACAGACTGCGTTGTCTTCTATATCTTTCACATCACTTGCAGCGCCATCTGTTGTTGAAAATTGTAACTACTGTAATTTCGAAAGTTTGTCCGCCTGAAAATGTACTGTTGTCCGAAGCATATTGCAACAAACGGTGTATTTCTATCGCTGCTCGTTTAGTTTTTATTGCCGTTTCAAATATACCGGTCATTTTTGAAACACCCTGTATATGGCCGGACTTGGGACGTCCAGTCCCCGCTTGGTTGGCACTTTGCTTTTACGCCTGAAGGCATCCGCTCAGCCCTACTGAGCGGTCTAGATGCGGCGGTATTTATGCCGACCGGGAGGTACACAATTGGCGGGTGTATTCACATGGCGAGACCGCGGCGCACTCACTAGACGAGGGCAGCACTGCGGCGACACTGCCCTCTCCGGCGGGCATTTAACTTCCGCGCGGCCCGTTACCAGATATTCCTTCTTCCAAGTGACCCTCTGACGGTATCAGTCGAGACACTTCAGTCGAGGCTGTAGCTTGGGTGGAAGACGGACTAGAGGAGTGCGCGACCGTAGTCTCACTACTAATACGAGGTGCGGCTAGAAAAAAACCGGACTGATGCTGGAAAAAACATTTATTTACAATTATTTACAATTTCATGTTATCTCCTTCAATGTACTCTCCTCCTCGGTCTCTACACCGCTCCATACGAATTTTCCACTGTTCATAGCAATGCTGCAGATCATTTTCGGTAAGTTCATACATTACTTCCGTCGCTTTTTCTTTTACTGCTTCAACAGTCTCAAATCTAGTTCCTTTCAAAGCTGACTTGACTTTAGGGAAAAGAAAAAAGTCACAGGGGGCCAAATCAGGTGAGTAGGGCGGATGATCTAAGATGGGAATGTTGTGTTTTGCCAAAAACGTCTTCATTGACAACGCACTGTGAGCTGGGGCATTGTCTTGGTGAAGGATCCATGACTTTTTTCTCCACAAATCGTTCCGTTTTCTCCGTACTCGCTCACGTAGGGTAGCCAGGACGCTAATGTAGTAATGCTGATTCACTGTTTGTCCCTCTGGTACCCAATCAATGTGCACAATCCCTTTGATGTCAAAAAAAAACAATCATCATTGCCTTGAATTTCGATTTTGACATTCGTGCTTTTTTTTGTCGTGGAGAACCAGGAGTTTTCCAATGCATCGATTGGCGTTTAGTTTCGGCATCGTAAGTAAAAAACCACGATTCATCGCAAGTAATAACATTTTGTAAGAAGGTGGGATCACTTTCAATGTTTTCCAGGATGTCAGAACAAATCATTCTTCGGCGTTCCTTCTGTTCAATTGTGAGACACTTTGGAACCATTTTTGAACACACTTTGTTCATATTGAAACTTTCATGAAGAATCTGCCTAACATTTTCCTTGTCAACTCCTGTTAACTCAGACACTGCTCTGATTGTTGAACGGCGATCTTGTCGAACAAGTTTACCGATTTTTTCAATGTTTGCATCAGTTTTTGCTTACAATGGTCTGCCAGTGCGAGTGTCATCACTGGTGTCTTCGCGGCCATCTTTAAATCGTTTAAACCACTCAAACACTTGTGTTCGCGATAAACAATCATCGCCGTACACTTGTTGTAACATTACAAACGTTTCACTTGCAGATTTTCCTAGTTTGAAACAAAATTTGATGTTAACACGCTGTTCTTTCTGTACACTCAACATTTTCCGACGCAGAGACAAAACGTCAACTACTTAAAACAGACGCCACGGGCAGACTGAGTGCAGGAGGCAGATGAAACTCGAGCAGTAGGCGGAGCGAGAGTCACGTGACAGGCCACGCGACTTTCAGCCTTATTGCATTCGTTTTATTGTTTCACCAGCACTAGTCCGGTTTTTTTCTAGCCACACCTCGTAAACGGTTCACAACATTTCGTGTTGACATGACTGGGCTGGCAAGCTCTCTTATCTGTGCTGTGGCAGCTGTACGATCTGCCACTGCTGCACGCACAATACGACGATCCTGGCGGGCGTCTGTGATGCGCGCACGTCCGGAACCTCGTCTGCGGATGTGAGAATGTTCACGCAAGCACTGGTACCTGCATCGTTGCACAACTAAAGCAGCAGGTCCATCTTATGTAACATTTCTCCGGAAGGACCATCCACCCACTTGGAAGGCCACAATTTGATCCTTTTCAGACTCTCTCAGTTGGCTGTAGGAAGCTCGATCTCGTCTTTGTGGTATAGTTGCCTGTTTGCTTCACACGTTTACACCGCACGGAGCCTCCTGGCTGTGAGCATTCCCAGTTAAGCGGTAGACACGGTAGCTATGCCACTACGCCGTCTGTTGGCGGACGGCGTTGAAAGTATTATTAGTACATATACTGACCGCCTGAAGACATATGCTGTCATCGTGTCAAAATCGACGTCGTCTTTCCAGGTATGCCATATTTTTCTGGCAGTGTACGATACACCCATTCCATTCCTAAGAAAACCATACTTATCACAAATGTTCTTTCTGTTAGTTCGCTGCCACTGTTTACGAATAGTTAGTCATAATTCGTTTTTCTATTAGAAATTTAACTTTGAGGTAGAAAATAATTTCAACAAATAGCACTTTCAGGCTGAAAATAAATGGTCGCACAGTTGCAAAACATTTGTCACATTTACACAAATATTGACTATGTACCTATCAAATTTGTGTTACATACACAGATAATTGCGCTTATATGGTGAATTATTGATTATTGTCACATTCGTCATATAGAAATAATTGTTAAGCGGTTAATATTATCCTTAAATATGATATGCTCCATACCGAAATTATGATAAATTGGTTCACTGTCGCCTCCGGTGCTGCTACCAGCCACACAGCAGTGTACCGCGGATTGTAGCTTTCCCGTGCTCCAGCAACACAGCCGCCGGAGACAACGCCTGTATCTGTAAGCTCACTGCTGAAAAAGAAAAGTCTCCAAACGAAAACGGAGTAGGTCAAAAGCAGGAGAATCAGAAATCTATGCCTGTGACCAAAGCTGTGGAAAGTAAACAAAAAAGACAGGAAACTGAGAAGACTCTTTCTGATTCCAACATCTGATTGAAGAGTGACGACGTCATGGATGACGTCAATCCCTTTGGAGAATCCACACCAGATCCTATTGTAATGACTATTCTAGCACATGTAGGTCGTGGAGATTACATTGTGGCTAAATTTATTGAGGAAGAAAGAATCCATACAGCTACAGGTAATTATGCAGCATGCAAAAAGTAGCGGAAATTGACTACAAAATGTGGCGTAGAGTTTCTGTACAGCGACAAAATAGTTTTAACTTAAATGAAAAAGACAGTTCTATTAGTAATAACAGTGATGTGATTACCTGTTCCCCAAGTTACTACTGAGGTGGGAAATATCAGGTGAGGAATGTGTTCTGTGTATAACGGTCCTGTTAATGTCCGTGGGAAAAAAGTAGACAGCGATTCTTTTTTGTATCAGTGTCAATATATTAAGAAACACTGTACATAGTTCTTACCCACTGCTTATTGGCTTTGTAGTAGTAAATATAGGAAAATTCGAAAAGGAAATTTCTATAGTTCATTCAGACACGCGTTACATGCCATAAATATCCTAGAAATATTCCACATAGAAAAATCTCAGTTATAGGTTTGTATGGTTTTGTTTGTTCTCTGTCTCATTTTTAAGATCTCAATTTCTGTCTTCTGTATACACAACAATGTAGCACGTATTTCATATTTTCGACCAGCTGTACCATATTTAAGAGTTTGTCCAAAAAATTATACAGTGTATTTATTTCTTTCTAGTTTACATCTGTAACTTTGAAGAATTAAATACAGTGACAGTTTAAAGTAGTTTATATTCTCTAGCATTAATGATTGTATATATTATGTATAATAACATACGTAATATACAGTTTAGTGCACTCAACGCCGAGATTATCAGCTCAACTACTGTAGTGGTATTTGCAGAAAAAAATTAACTATGTCTGTTGGTATAGTTGTGCACAACGTACATGCAACAGTATGAAACGCAGTATTCAGACAAATGCAGTAAAACGGTATCGCATTTCATGTCAGTAGTACAATGTATAGCAGTAACCTCCAGGTTAGCCGAGAGCGCTAATGCGCTGCTTCCCGGGCTCAGGTAGGCGCGCCAGCCCCGGATCGAAACCGCCCGGCGGATTAACGACGACGGCCGGTGTGCGGGCCGGGCTGGATGTGGTTTTCAGGCGGTTTTCCACATCCCACAAGGTGAATACCGGGCTGGTACACACGCCCCACCTCAATTACATGACTCGCAGACATTTGAAACACGTTCGCACTATTTCATGATTTACACTAGACACAGATAGCTGGGGCACACTGATTCCGTCCCAGTGGGGTACTGGGTGGCGGCAGGAAGGGCATCTGGCCACCCCTTCACATTAACGTTGCTAAATCCGATTGTAACCCCGCCGACCCTGCGAAAACTGCACGACAAAGGCGTCAGCAAAAGAAAGGAAGTACAATATATAGCAAGGCATCAACGATTCAAGTGGCCGACCTATGCGGGCGCAGGTTCGAATCCTGCCTCGGGCATGGATGTGTGTGATGTCCTTAGGTTAGTTAGGTTTACGTAGTTCTAAGTTCTAGGAGACTGATGACCTCAGATGTTAAGTCCCATAGTGCTCAGAGTCATTTGAACCATTTGATTCAAGTGGAAAAGGGTGGAACTTGGTATAAAGGCTCTGTGTGGTGTTAGTTTGTGAGTAAATCCCTTTACTGCAGATAGGAAACAGACACCATTAGTGACAGTGCGTGTTGTGCACGTCAACCACGACTGTGACAATGCTACGTGGAAAACAGTTCTCACGTGATAAAAAAAAAGTAAAAATCGGAAAGTGCAAGGAAATGGCACTTTATGATCGCCAAATTGCGAAGAAGTTGAACTGTTCAAATACAGTGATTCATAATTTCATTAGATTGGGAGCATGATATGGCCAGAAAGGAAAATATGGGCAAAGTAGAAAATTCTACGAGGCATAGAAAGGGTTACTTCTGCACAAAGCAAGAGCCATACACCATTTTACTTCTCAATTTGTTGCTGGTTTACAGTTACCAGTAGCTCCCAGACGTATACGATACATTTTTTCACATGATAAACATGTTGCATTCAAGAAACGACAGTAGAAACCCGGCCTAATACCCAAACATAAACGGGATAGATTTGTGTTTGCAGAAAAATATGTCATGGACTTCAGAATGGAATAAAGTGATCTTCAGTTATGAGAAGAAGTTTAATTTAGAAGGTCAGGATGATTTCAATGGTATTGGCATGATCTGAGAACGGAGAAGGAGGTAGGAATGAGCAGAAATTTTGATTGTGGAAGTGTTATGTTTTGGGCAGCCTTCTCTGCTAAAGGTATGTCACGCAGTCTTTGGCTGAACACTAGAATGAAGTCTAAAATGTACACGGAGATGCTAGAGACAGACTGTGTATGTTTCTGCTACAACCAAAACGTGATTTGAAGAAAAATATACCAAAGTCTTGCCCTGGCTTTCACATAACCGGGATTTGAACCCCGCGGTAATGTTTGAGGAATGTTTTCAAGTCGTGTTTATCGCAAAAGAAATCAATTTGAGGCCATTTATGAGCTGAAGAGAGCCATATGAGAAGAGTGGGCGACGATTTGACTGCAGAAAGTACAAACCCTAACAAAATGATTGCAGAAGAGAATTTTTGAGATAATTAGGAAGAACGGAGGTTGGACAAAGTACGTACTAACAATGCAATAATTCAACAGGACAGCCAGTTCCTTTCTACTAATTTCCAATCAGGAAATGCAAACGCCTTATTTCATTACTCGTGCTATGAAAGAAAGTACGTAATTCCGTCATGATTGTTTATGTTTTGTAGGCATCTACTGCTGTCACAATAATATCGATACATGTATGCTTCAAATATTGTGCTATTACTTTCGTGCAATCCTGTCTTTATATTGATTTCCACTATTGTATGCAATACGTTTCCAGTTGCTGCGCCAGTTCACTCCCACACTGTGATGAACTTAAGGTAGGAGTATGGGAATAACTATTATGGACGCTTTGATAATAGTAAAATAGCCACAGGTAGTTTTGTGACTACTCTTGTTAATGACTCGTTTCGAAAATATCGTCACATTCTTACAAGAGATTTTTACAAAACCAATTACAAGTTTCGAACACATTGCACAAATGTGATATAGCCAGTTATTTTACAAACCATACGATGAACTGAGTCATCTTTCGTGTGCCATAGGAACTGAACATCAGTGGCTGGAGAACCACGCAAAACAACCAGAGTGGCCGCAAGGTGGCAGCATATCATACACAAGTGAAGGCAGCGAATGCCCAAAGAACCCACACAGAAAGACAGTAATCATAAGTACAACGCTAAAAAACGTCGTGTATATATAGTTTTATACGTTGTAGTAAAAATTACAGTTAACGTAATAAAAATGTCATAAAGTGCATGGGTAGAGGTAGGTACAATCAGAAACGTTTATTTAGGTTCACGGACAAGGTCTTGGGAAGGCACGAAACACAATGAGTGGAATATTGTATGTACGTGTTATTACACAACCGTAAAATGACACCAAACAATAATGCGTGTACACGGTAATATCAATGTATATAGAAAGATAAAACAAACTCTCAGGTTTCATATCCCTATCATTATACAACTGTATGCAGACCATAGTAAAACGAAACATAAGAAACAAAGAGTACAACTCATAGATATATACTAGAAATAAAGCAAAATGAAGCATAAGAAACAAATAATACAGCTCATAGATATATACAAGAAATAAATTGTTGAACCGGCCTGTTGTTAGTGGCCTTTTGCTGTAGTAATTATATAAGAAAAAGTATGCAACGTGATGCCTTGAGGTATACGTGCTGATTATGATGTACAATTTGTAGTAATATCCATCTACCGCAGGCAATAAAATTTTTGTGCAACTGAAAATGGCACTACGCCAACTAAAATGAACACAGCAGTATGTAATAAAATATAAAAAACAATGTTTCAGGCTGAAACCTCTGTTCTTATACACAAGTATACAAATGATGATAAAATGTACCATAATAAACACTGGCTACGATCCACAAAAGTACGTCAAGTACCAAATTATAAAACTAGCCTAACGTTTACAGTGGAACAAAGCAGTAATGATTACGAAGAAACTGAAGTCATTTACCAGGGCTTCCAGCTCGTTGTCTACGCAAAAATTTCATGATTAGAGATTATAGTAAGGTTCGAACAGTGTGGACTTAAAAACACTTACACATTTGATTAACATATATGACCATGTCTGTTATGCGCACGACCTATTGAAGTTGGTGTAAACACGCCGGGTACACGGGTTTTAGCTCCTTTCGCGTCTGGGACGTTCGCCATGACTGTCTCAATGCAGGATCGCGCTCTGCTTGTAAAGCTGTTTTACAAGAATGATGACTGTGCACACGTCGTTCTGCAGAAGTTCTAGACATTGAAGGGTTTGAAAAAAGGCGTTGGTGCGATGGCTGCCGTGGGTCTGGAGATAATGATTCGTAAGTTCTAAGAGACAGGTTCTTTTAGTGTGGAACCTGGCAGAGGGAGAAAACGAATTAGTTCGACGTATGTGAAAGCAGTGGCCACAGCAACGCAGGGGGAGACGAGTGCTGGTGTGCAAACGTGTAGAGCACAGAGAATTGCCCGAACATTGGATGCAGCCGTGAGCACCGTGCGTAAAAATCCTACGAACATCATTCACAATTATCCATGTGCGCGAGATGCTTCCTGTTGACCTGCCAGCAAGAGAGACCTTTGCTTTAGAATTTCTTGCTCGCATGGAAGTGGGCAATCATTGGCCGTGGAAGATTTTGTTGACGGACGAAGCCCACTTCCGTCTGACAGGATATGTCAATACACAGAATTGTCGGATATGGGCAACGGAAAATTCACACGCAAATCAACCACTGCCACTTCATGCTGAAAAGGTCACTGTGTGGTGCGGGTTTACGGCATGATTTATGATAGGCCAATATTTTTTCGAAGAGACAGGTGCTTCCGGTCCTGTTACCTGCACCATCACTGGTAAGCGCTATGAGTGTCTTTTGTGCAACCACATCATTCCAGCTCTCCAACAGGGTGAATGTGTGGATGGGATTATATTTGAGCAAAATGGCGCACCTACGCATATTGCAAATCCAGTTAAGCAGCTTCTGAAGCGCCATTTCAACAGCGTGGATGTGTGGATGGGATCATATTTGAGCAAAATGGCGCACCTACGCATATTGCAAATCCAGTTAAGCAGCTTCTGAAGCGCCATTTCAACAGCGTGGATGTGTGGATGGGATCATATTTAAGCAAAATGGCGCACCTACGCATATTGCAAATCCAGTTAAGTAGCTTCTGAAGCGCCATTTCAACAGCGTGGATGTGTGGATGGGATCATATTTAAGCAAAATGGCGCACCTACGCATATTGCAAATCCAGTTAAGCAGCTTCTGAAGCGCCATTTCAACAGCGTGGATGTGTGGATGGGATCATATTTGAGCAAAATGGCGCACCTACGCATATTGCAAATCCAGTTAAGCAGCTTCTGAAGCGCCATTTCAACAGCGTGGATGTGTGGATGGGATCATATTTAAGCAAAATGGCGCACATACGCATGTTGCAAATCCAGTTAAGCAGCTTCTGAAGCGCCATTTCAACAGCGTGGATGTGTGGATGGGATCATATTTAAGCAAAATGGCGCACCTACGCATATTGCAAATCCAGTTAAGCAGCTTCTGAAGCGCCATTTCGGAAATGCTAGGATTATCAGTCGCCATTTCCCTACAGCCTGGCCGTTCCGATCACCTGATCTTAATCCGTGTGACTCCTGGCTGTGGGGCTGTCTGAAAGATGTTGTGTTCAGTGTTCCGATTGCAAACTTAGCTGCATTGAAGGCACGCACTGTGCAACACATTATGAACGTGAAACACTTCGATCATATGTGGAACATGCTGTTTCTCGATTTCAACTTTTTGCAGAAATCAGTGGACAGCATAGTGAGCATGTTTTGCGCCAGTCACACGCAAATTAATAAAGCGATTTTATTTTGATTGACGCTTTTTGTGCAGTTTTTAGCCTCAGACCAATTAAAAACCGACGTGATCGATGCTTTTTATGCGGTTTTTGGCTCAGGACAGTTAAAAACCGATTTTTCCCATCCGATGTGACATGACCTTGCCTTGGTGAATGGGCTTACGTAACTAACAGTATCACACCTGTACGCCCATGCACACTGAGTAGAACAGTTTGTTTAATGTCAAACGTACACCTTAGGCACTGTTGTATGATTCATTTGTCATTTGTTGTCGACAACTATTAAATTATGATGCTTACAGCGCCATCTATTGCTACATTTTGTAACCATTTATTTTTCTTCTGCCATACGTTTTCCCCCTTCTCCAATAACATTCCGTTGCAATTTGACGTCATTCTGACCAGTGGTGTTATTTCTACAGCGGTTTGAAAGTTTAACTTTAATTATAATCACCCTGTACATTATGATATTTCCATGTACACGCATTATTGTTTGGTGTCATTTTACGGTTGTGTAATAATATATAAGTACAATATTCCCCTCATTATGTTTCGTGGCTTCCCAAGATCTTGTCCGCGAACCTAAATAAACGTTTCTGATTGGCTCTACCTGTGCCCAGGCACTTTATTACTTTTTATTACGTTAACTGTAATTTTTACTACAAGATATAAAACTATATACACATCATGTTTTTTAGCGTTGTACTTATGATTACTGCCTTTCTGTGTGGGTTCTTTGGCATTAGTTGCCTTCACTTGGGGCCACTTTGGTTTTCTTGCGTGGTTCTCCAGCCACGGATGTTAGGTTCCTACGGCACACGTAAGTTACTCAGTTCATTGTATGGTGTCTGTTCCCTTAATTGGTTTGTAAAATAGCTGACTATACCACATTTGTGAAATGTGTTCACAACTTGTAATTGGTTTTGTAAAAATCATTTTTAAGAATGTGATGACGATATTTTCGAAACGCGTCATTAAAAAGATACCTGTGGCTATTTTACTATTATCATAGCGTCCATAATAGCTATTCCCATACTCCTATCTAGTATCAACATGTGCGTGCACCTTATTCGCGATTTTACATCGCAAATGCAACTTATGATTGACTTGTTATCGGTTCCACAGCAGAACTGGTTACTCTGAGGGTGTTCTCTCTTCCGACAATGTGCTGCCCTTGTTGGGCAATGGTGTTAGTGTGGAGGACATTTGTAATTTGTTTTCCGAAGTCACTATGCATTTAGAGAAAAGTGTTTTTGGTCGTAATGTACTGCAAACAATGGGCAACATCTCCAATATTTGTCAAAATCCCAATTACACGTTATGACGGTTGTACCCCTCATTGTAGACCAGTAGACAGAAATGCCGTGACAGCTGTACCCGTGATTGGGTTGGAGAGGAGAGCCGGCCGGGGTGGCCGAGCGGTTCTAGGCGCTACAGTCTGGAACCGCGCGCCCGCTACAGTCGCAGGTTCGAATCCTGCCTCGGGCATGGATGTGTGTGATGTTCTTAGGTTAGTTAGGTTTAAGTAGTTCTAAGTTCTAGGGGACTGATGACCTTAGAATTTAAGTCCCATAGTGCTCAGAGTCATCTGAACGATTTTTTGGAAAGGAGAATAACATAAAGCAAAGTAAAACTGTCACAACTATAAGATAGTTTGTTCCTTGTAACCTCTTGTTATGAAATGCTATAAAATTCAAACTAATGGCCATAAAAAGAAAGAAGATTTAGAAACGGAAATGTCAAATGAAAATTTTACGGGGATAGTCAAATGGAAACCGAATTCCCTCCACAACGGGACCACGGAATGGTTTCATTCAAAAGGAATCGCTGGACGATCCCACTGGGAGACAAGACGATCTACCCTGTTTCGGTCGGCCACTGACGCATCCGCAGCCGCACACCCTCCCGCACTTCCTCGTCCTACTGAAACCGACGATCACGCACGTCTTTCTTTAGGTCGCCAAAGATGCGAAAATCACACGGTGAAAGATACGGGCTGTACGGTGGATGTTTCAGTGTTTCCATCCAAATCTGTGAAGCTTAGCCTTCGTCTGATTGGCAGTAGACGGGCGGGCGTTACCATGCAACAGGATGTTTCCGTCCGATAGCATTCCTGGGCGTTTCGATTTTATGGCGCTTCACAGTTTCTGCTCTACGAATGTAGTTCCACGCACGAGGAATTTTACGAGCAGAGGGCCCCTGCTGTCGAAGAAGAAGGTCATCATGACTTTATCGCAACTTGTGTGAACACTTTTGGATATCTTTGACGGGAGAGATGTGGGATGTTTCCACTGTTGACTTTGCCGTTTGCCCTCTGGCTGCCGGACGGAATCACCCTGTTGCACGGTAACGCCCGCCCCCCACGCTACCAATCAGAAGAAGGCTTCGCATCAGTCATTTGGTTGGGAAATACTGAAACATCCTCCGCACGGCCCGAATCTTTCACTGTGTGATTTTTCACATCTTTGGTGACCTGAAGCAAAACGTTCGTGGACGTCGGTTTCAGTCTGACGAGGAAGTGCGGTTGTGGATCCGCCAGCGGCAGACCGACGAGTTCTATGAAATAGGAATCTATCGTCTCGTCTCCCAGCGGGATAAATGTCTTAACGCGTGTGGTGATTGCGGGTGGCATTCAATAACTAACTCAATACATTTTTTTCTGATAGCAGGTTGGTTTTATTCAGGATTCCGATAACCATATTATTACCCACTCTTTTGGCAACAAAATTCTACACTACTGGCCATTAAAATAGCTACACAACGAAGATGACGTGCTACAAACGCGAAATTTAACCGACAGGAAGAAGACGCTGTGATATGCAAATGATTAGCTTTTCAGAGCATTCACACAAGGTTGGCACCGGTGGCGACACCTACAACGTGCTTACATGAGTAAAGTTTCCAACCGATTTCTCATACACAAACAGCAGTTGACCAGCGTTGCCCGGTGAAACGTTGTGATGCCTCGTGTAAGGAGGAGAAATGCGTACCATCACGTTTCCGACTTTGCGGTTTATCGTATCGCGACATTGCTGCTCGCGTTGGTCGAGATCCAATGACTGTTAGCAAAATATGGAATCGGTGGGTTCGGGAGGGTAATACGGAACGTCATGCTGGATCACAACGGCCTCGTATCACTAGCAGTCGAGATGACAGGGATCTTATCCGCATGGGTGTAATGGATCGTGCAGCCACGTCTCGATCCCTGAGTCAACAGATGGGGAAGTTTTCAAGACAAAAACCATCTGCACAAACAGTTCGACGACGTTTGCAGCAGCATGGACTATCAGCTCGGAGACCATGGCTGCGGTTACCCTTGACGCTGCATCACAGACAGGAGCGCCTGCGATGGTGTACTCAACGACGAAACTGGGTGCACGAATGTCAAAACGTCACTTTTTCAAATGAATCCAGGTTCTGTTTACAGCATCATGATGGTCGCATCCGTGTTTGGCGACATCGCGGTGAACGCACATTGTAAGCGTGTATTCGTCATCGCCATACTGGAGTATCACCTGGCGTGATGGTATGGGGTGCCATTGGTTACACGTCTCGGCCACCTCTTGTTCGTATTGAAGGTACTTTGAACAGTCGACGTTACATTTCAGATGTGTTACGACCCGTGGTTCTACCCTTCATTCGATCCCTGCGAAACCCTATCAGCAGGATAATGCACGACCGCATGTTGCAGGTCCTGTACGGGCCTTTCTGCATACAGAAAATGTTCGACTGCTGCCCTAGCCAGCACATTCTCCAGATCTCTCACCAATTGAAAACGTCTGGTCAATGGTGGCCGAGCAACTGGCTCTCCACAATACGCCAGTCACTACTCTTGATGAACTGTGGTATCGTGTTCAAGCTGCATGGGCAGCTGTACCTGTACACGCCATCCAAGCTCAGTTTGACTCAATGCCCAGGCATATCAAGGTCGTTATTACGGCCAGAGGTGGTTGTTCTGGGTACTGATTTCTCAGGATCTATGCACCCAAACTGCGTGAAAATGTAATCACATGTCAGTTCTAGTGTAATATATTTGTCCAATGAAACCCGTTTATCATCTGCACTTCATCTTGGTGTAGCAATTTTAATGGTCAGTACTGTAATTAATATTAAAAGTTAGTACTTCAATTTTCATGTTTACGTATTAATTTTATGATATGATGATACAGGGAAAGCGCAGAAACATCATTCACTAAGTCACAACGCGGATGAAAGTGTCCGAGACGGACGGTCATAGAAGGATGTTGAGACGAAAAATAAGGCGACGACAGCTGCAAAAGTCTGTGCAGAACCGAGTTTCGCAATTGAAAATCTTGTCAGCACCAAAACAACACTAATGGAGCTCCCCAGTGAGGGAATTCTAGGGCGAGTTGGAATTCCAAAGCCCCTCATCAGTGATGCAAATCCCCCTAACAGGAAAACAAGGAGCCGAAGCCATAAAACCTAGACTTTGGAACAAAGGAAGAAAGTCGTTTCCTCGCATGAGTCTTCCTTCACACTCTTTCAAACTAGTGGCCTAGTTTCCGTCGCAAGATGCTTTGGACAGCCATATCGTGGTATCCCGTACGCATCTCGATTATGTCACGGCATATGTGACGTACAGAATAACTGCTCAGCATTTCCACCCGGAATTTGCGAGTGTAAGTAGACCTTCCTTGATCCGCTTTGGTGGGTCGTGTCGTCGGATTTCCTCCTACCTGTGCGCGGTGCAGCTCTCGTAAATGTCGCCCGGTGCAGATTCTTCATTGACACATTGGATGTCTCTGTCGGTGGTAGCTAATTATCTGAAATTGCTGTCGATCAACTTTGGGGTATCTATTTACTCGAAATTAACATTCAGAATGCCGTAATATCACTTTTATTCCTATTAGATCAATAATGAAACACTCATGTCACAAACTATTCGTAAGCGAGAGCATATGGCTACCATCGAACAAGACAGGAAGAGCTCTTAACGCCGACTGCCGACTTTGGCGCGCAGTCCGTATCTCTTACTAGTTTCGGCACAGTTCGTGGATTTCCGATCAAGTTCGTACTTACTAAGACATGCATTTGTTAATGAAAGGGTGTGAATTTTAACGAGGCAAAATTATGATAAATAGTTTTAAACATCCAGAGGCTCATCCTATATTCATGTTGTCATAAATGACTTTAATTATTAAATATAAATAAACAAAATCGGTGACTTTGGCGCCAAGATGGCAGTACTTCCCGTCATGTATATTTCCCAGGCTGACGTTGTTGCTACGGTCCAGCGCCGAGCCCCACCCCACTACGCGCGACATACACTCAGTCGCAAAAGTATTCGGACAGCACGTAACGGCGCATAATTTTGCAATTTTCCGCATGAACAAATACATAAATTGCACTTTGTAATGTATTTGGGACTCTGGGTACGATGTCGCAACGTGAAACACTCGTCAAATACGAAGAATTGTTGTTGGACATGTCTGTTACGTAATATTTCCTAAAAAACGGCATGGGAAGGTGCAACAAAAGTATTCGGACAAAGGCGGACAACGTGAGGGAATAGTTCATTCCGAGACGCACAGAGGGTGAAGCGACTGCAGTGTGTCTGACATTTCCGCGAGACGATACCGATGATTAGTAAACATGTATCGCGAGCCTGTGCAGGTCGACGATGGGACGCAGAGGGAAGTGTTCTACGTTCGAGCAAAGGCAACTTGTCGTTTATCATCACACGAAGGGGAAAACCTGCAGGGAAATTGACGCAGTAGTGAACATGAAGAAAAGTACAGTTCACGACATTATTAAACGGTTCGAGAAAGAAGACCGATTGGAATTCCGTTGCAGTACAGGACGGCCACGGACATTTTCACAGAGAGATGAACATGTGATTGTGCGAAAGGTACAACAGAATCCGAAAATATTTGCCACACGAATTGCAAGTGAGATGGAGGGAGACCTTGGTATAAAAGTTCATCCCGAAACCGTGCGGAGAGTACTACGACGATCGCAGTACCATGGTCGAGTGGCACGGCGAAAGCCATTCATAAATGCAGTGAACCAGAAGAAACGTATGCAGTTTGCGAGGGAATACGCCGAATACGGTAAGGCTTTGTGGAATCGGGTGATATTTTGCGACGAATATAAATTTACATTATGGGAAAGCGACGGAAAGGCAAACGTGTGGCGAAAGACCAATGAAGAGCTGAATCCCAGGAACCTCAAACCAACAGTAAAGTTTGGAGGTGGGAGCATCATGGTGTGGGTATACATGTCCGGCAATGGTGTGGGTGATTTAGTGTTCATTGATGATACGATGAGGAAGGAAGCGTATCTGAATATACTGCGAGGACATTTGAAGCAAAGTGCACGACATCCAGGTATTGCGAACAACTTTCATTTTTATCAGGGTAATGATCCCAAGCATACCGCGCATATTGTACAAATGTGGTTGCTCTTCAATTGCCCGAAAGTATTGCACCCCCGTCCCCAATCACCAGACCTTATCCCAATCGAACATTTGTGGGATAAATTGAAGCGGACCCTCCGCGCGGACCACATGTATACGATGGAGACCTTGAAAGAGAAACCGCGTCAAGAATGGGCAAATATAGGCCCAGATTTCACGAAAAAACTCGTGGAAAGTATGCCTAGTAGATTGGAGCAGGTATTGAAAATGAAAGGTGGACCCACAAGATATTGACATTTTCGTCTTACAACTTATGAACATTTATTGGACAGTGGCCGAATACTTAGGTAGCAGCAGGGTGTGCAGGATGTTTCATTTTTGTTGTTAATTTTTCTGTTATTTATGTTTTGTAAACGAAATAATACAATAATTCTTTTGTAATTAATGTTGTTACGCATATATATTGCTAATGAATATGTTTGGGTTTCATAGTCAGTGTTTCTCGAGTACTCATTGTGAAACTTCCCACTATCCGAATGTCGCTTCGTCACCTAGCCAGCCATCGTGGGAAATGCTCTCCGACTCATGGCCGGTTACGGACAGCAGCAACCATCGTGAATACATCAATAAGAGACAATAATTTATTAAAACTGGTAAAAATGTCTTCCTCACGTAAGAGGCACCTTACAAACTCCATCATCGTTACCTCTATTTGCCGCTATTTTGTAGTAGGAATGTTGTTAAGTTTCCCTTGAAAACTATGCGGGACCTGTATTTTTCCATTCCGAGACGACTGGATGCTGTTTTGAAAAGCAACGGTCTTCCAATACCGTATCAGGCGTAGTAATCTGTTGAGTTTTGGCGTTTACATTTTTTGTCCACCTCTTGTGTCTTCATTAATAAAAAAGTATTTTCATCGTTTTTGTGATATGTTATGTTTGACTAACGGCTCTATCATTCTTTTGTGTACAACATCTTATTAATCTAGAACGGATCATATACACGAAATTTAACAGCTTTAGGGCTTGTTCAGAGGTACATCCTTTTTCTCAAATGAACAGTTGTGAAAAAAGCAACATTTACGATTAATTAAATGAACGATTGTTGTTAACAAAGTATGTATTTCTGGCTGGTGTAGACGCGGCATGTACCGACGCGGCAGTCAGAGAGAGTTTCCAGTAGTTAAGCAGCAAACGGCGTATTTACGTCAGCGCTTGAAACACCTTCCGTGACTTTAACAGCCGGCTGTCCTCTGTGGCATACAAAGCGAGTTATTTCGCCAGGAGGGAAGTGGGCGAGGGGACGCAAGGCGCCAACCCCACAAGGGCCTCCCTTACTAATGACTACGCTCATTAACATTTCTTCCCCGGAGCCAGTCATTAGGCACGCTTATTAATATGAAACAGCGCTCCAATCTAAACGCTGAAGATTTTATCGCGGGCCGCCCGGGCAGAACGGCAGCGTTAAGTGCCTTTCAAATTACCTCCCTACGGTCATCTTTTGTCTTTGCACAAAAATCTCGCAGGTTGCAGCGGTGCGCGACAGAGATTTTCGTAGTTATATTAAGCAAACTAAATCAAAGTTCGTGAAGTCTTATTTCTTCCGGCTTTATCATAATTGCCCATGCTAAGTCCCTGCCCTAAAACTTAACAAAGGCACATTCTAATCGAACACACAAACAAGCTTTTTGTTCTTAATGATGATAGTATCATTCCAGAATCACATGAACTCATGATATTGTAAGAAGACCAGTTTCGTTTCATTCCGATATTTTCGCATCCTGCGTGTTAGAGACAGAACTGAGCAGCTTTTAGTGGGAACTAGTTCCAATATAATTTTCCCCAGAACCGAAGAGTATTACAGGAAAACAAAGAATTAATCTTGTATTAATTTGATTACGAGGAAGAAAGATGCTGGCTATAAGGAACTTAAAGAGACTTTAATGTAAAGACAGGCATCTGTATGAATATTAAGAGCTCATATGGCAAGCCGGTATGTTAGAAGGTATATGCAGAAGGCATATACAAGGGAAACGAATTTGAAGACAGTACTATATGAAAGGAGATAATGTAGATGAATACAGGAAATGTATTTGCTACTGCGAATATGAACCACCATCAGCTGTATATTGGACTGAAAAAAGTGAAATATGGGCCGGACCGGGACTCGAATCCGGATTTACCGCTTTACACGAGCTGTCGCCTTAATCGCGTCGGTTATCCAAGCGCGAATCACCGCCACTCCCAAACTTCCACATGTCGTCATCCATGTGTCACAACCTACACTCGCGTGTTACGTTCACCATGTGATCAAAAGTTTCCGGACACCCCCAAAAAATTACGTTTTCATATTAGATGCATTCTACATCTACATCTACGTGATTACTCTGCTATTCCCAATAAAGTGCCTGGCAGAGGGTTCAATGAACAACCTTCATGCTGTCTCTCTACCGTTCCACTCTCGAACGGCACGCGGGAAAAACGAGCACTTAAATTTTTCTGTGCGAGCCCTGATTTCTCTTATTTTATCGTGATGATCTTTTCTTCCTATACAGGTGGGCGCCAACAGAATGTTTTCACAATCGGAGGAGAAAACTGGTGATTGAAATATCAGGAGAAGATCCCGCTGCAACGAAACTCGCCTTTGTTTTAATGATTGCCACTCCAATTCACGTATCATGTCCGTGACACTATCTCCCCTATTTCGCGATAATACAAAACGAGCTGCCCTTCTTTGTACTCTCTCGATGTCATCCGTCAGTCCCATCTGATGCGGATCCCACACCGCACAGCAGTACTCCAGAATAGGGCGGACAAGCGTAGTGTAAGCAGTCTCTTTGGTAGACCTGTTGCACCTTCTAAGTGTTCTGCCAATGAATCACGGAATTTGGTTTGCTATATCCACAATATTATCTATGTGATCGTTACAATTTAGGTTATTTGTAATTGTAATCCCTAAGTATTTAGGTATACTTGGAAAAGGCCGGGAGATACGGGAAGATTTCAATTAGATTACATCATGATCAGACAGAGATTCCGAAATCAGATTCTGGATTATAAGGCGTACCCAGGAGCAGATATAGACTCAGATCACAATATAGTGGTGATGAAGAGTAGGCTGAAGTTCAAGACATTAGTCAGGAAGAATCAATACGCAAAGAAGTGGGATACGGAGGTACTAAGGAAAGACGAGATACGTTTGAAGTTCTCTAACGCTATAGATACAGCAATAAGGAATAGCGCAGTAGGCAGTACAGTTGAAGAGGAATGGACAGCTCTTAAAAGGGCCATCACAGAAGTTGGGAAGGAAAACATAGGTACAAAGAAGGTAGCTGCGAAGAAACCATGGGTAACGGAAGAAATACTTCAGTTGATTGATGAAAGGAGGAAGTACAAACATGTTCCGGGAAAATCAGGAATACAGAAATACAAGTCGCTGAGGAATGAAATAAATAGGAAGTGCAGGGAAGCTAAGACGAAATGGCTGCAGGTAAAATGTGAAGACATCGAAAAAGATATGATTGTCGGAAGGACAGACTCAGCATACAGGAAAGTCAAAACAACCTTTGGTGACATTAAAAGCAACGGTGGTAACATTAAGAGTGCAACGGGAATTCCACTGTTAAATGCAGAGGAGAGAGCAGATAGGTGGAAAGAATACATTGAAAGCCTCTATGAGGGTGAAGATTTGTCTGATGTGATAGGAGAAGAAACAGGAGTCGATTTAGAAGAGATAGGGGATCCAGTATTAGAATCGGAATTTAAAAGAGCTTTGGAGGACTTACGGTCAAATAAGGCAGAATGGATAGATAACATTCCATCAGAATTTCTAAAATCATTGGGGAAAGGGACAACAAAACGAACTATTCACGTTGGTGTGTAGAATATATGAGTCTGGCGACATACCATCTGACTTTCGGAAAAGCATCATCCACACAATTCCGAAGACGGCAAGAGCTGACAAGCGCGAGAATTATCGCACAATCAGCTTAACAGCTCATGCATCGAAGCTGCTTACAAGAATAATATACAGAAGAATGGAAAAGAAATTTGAGAATATGCTAGGTGGCGATCAGTTTGGCTTTAGGAAAAGTAAAGGGACGAGAGAGGCAATTCTGACGTTACGGCTAATAATGGAAGCAAGACTAATGGAAAATCTAGACACTTTCATAGGATTTGTCGACGTGGAAAAAGCGTTCGACAATATAAAATGGTGCAAGCTGTTCGAGATTCTGAAAAAAGTAGGGGTAAGCTATAGGGAGGGACGGGTCATATACAATATGTACAACAACCAAGAGAGAATAATAAGAGTGGACGATCAAGAACGAAGTGCTCGTATTAAGAAGGGTGTAAGACAAGGTTATAGCCTTTCGCCTCTACTCTTCAATCTGTACATCGAGGAAGCAATGATGGAAATAAAAGAAAGGTTCAGGAGTGGAATAAAAGTACAAGGTGAAAGGATATCAATGATACGATTCGCTGATGACATTGCTATCCTGAGTGAAAGTGAAGAAGAATTAAATGATCTGCTGAACGGAATGAACAGTCTAATGAGTACACAGTATGGTTTGAGAGTAAATCGGAGAAAGACGAAGGTAATGAGAAGTAGTAGAAATGAGAACAGCGAGAAACTTAACATCAGGATTGATGGTCACGAAGTCAATGAAGTTAGGGAATTCTGCTACCTAGGCAGTAAAATAGCCAATGACGGACGGAGCAAGGAGGACATCAAAAGCAGACTCGCTACGGCAAAAAAGGCATTTCTGGCCAAGAGAAGTCTACTAATATCAAATACCGGCCTTAATTTGAGGAAGAAATTTCTGAGGATGTACGTCTGGAGTACAGCATTATATGGTAGTGAAACATGTACTGTGGGAAAACCGGAACAGAAGAGAATCGAAGCATTTGAGATGTGGTGCTATAGACGAATGTTGAAAATTAGGTGGACTGATAAGGTAAGGAATGAGTAGGTTCTACGCAGAATCGGAGAGGAAAGGAATATGTGGAAAACACTGATAAGGAGAAGGGACAGGATGATAGGACATCTGCTAAGACATGAGTGAATGACTTCCATGGTACTAGAGGGAGCTGTAGAGGGCAAAAACTGTAGAGGAAGACAGAGATCGGAATACGTCAAGCAAATAATTGAGGACGTAGGTTGCAAGTGCTACTCTGAAATGAAGAGGTTAGCACAGGAAAGGAATTTGTGGCGGGCCGCATCAAACCAGTCATTAGACTGATGACCAAAAAAAAAAAAAGAAGTATTTAGTTGAATTTACAGCCCTCAGATTTGTGTGACTTATCGCGTAATCGAAATTTAGCTGATTTCTTTTAGTACTCATGTGAATAACTTCACACTTTTCTTTATTCAGGCTCAATTGCCACTTTTCGTACCATAATCATTTTGCAAGTCGTTTTGATCATCTGGTGACTTTACAAGACGGTAAATGACAGCATCATCTGAAAACAATCTAAGACGGCTACTCAGATTGTCTCCTATGTTGTTAATATAGATCAGGAACAATAGAGGGCCTATAACGCTTCCTTGGGGAACGCCGGATATTACTTCTGTTTTACTCGATGACTTTCCGTCTATTACTACGAACTTTGACCTTTCTGACAGGAAATCACGAATCCAGTCGCACAACTGAGGCGATACTCTGTAGGCACACAGCTTGGTTAGAAGACGCTTGTGAGCAACGTTGTCGAAAGCCTTCTGGAAATCTAAAAATATGGAATCAATTTGACATCCCCTGTCGATAGCACTTATTACTTCATGAGTATAAAGAGCTAGTTGTGTTTCACAAGAACGATATTTTCTGAATCCGTGCTGACTGTATGTGAATAAATCGTTTTCTTCGAGGTAATTCATAATGTTCGGATGCAGTATATGTTCTAAAACCCTACTGCAAATCGATGTTAGTGATATAGGCTTGTAATTAAGCGGATTACTCCTACTTCCCTTTTTGGGTATTGGTGTGACTTGAGCAATTTTCTAGTCTTTAGGTACGGATCTTTCTGTGAGCCAGTGGTTGTATATAATTGCTAAATATGGAGCTATTTTATCAGCATACTCTGAGAGGAGCCTGACTGGTATACAATCTCGACCGGAGGCCTTGCCTTTATTAAGTGATTTGAGCTGCTTTGTTACACCGAGGATATCTGCTTCTATGTTTCTCATCTCCGCAGTTGTTCTTGATTGGAATTCAGGAATATTTACTTCACCATCTTTGGTGAAGGAGTTTCGGATACCGTGTTCAATAACTCTGCTTTAGTGGCACTGTCATCAGTGACTTCACCGTTATTATCGCGCAGTGAAGGTATTCATTGCGTCTTGCCACTGGTGTGCTTTATGTATGACCAGAATCTCTTTGGGCTTTCTGCCAGATTTCGAGACAAAATTTCGTTGTGGGAATTACTAAAAGCATCTCTCATTGAAGTACGCGCCATATTTCGAACTTCTGTAAAACTTTGCCAATCTTGGGCATTTTGCGTTCTTTTAAATTTGGCATGCTTTTATCGTTGCTTCTGCAGCAACGATCTGACCCGTTTTGTGTACCATGGGGGATCAGTCCCATCACTTATTAATTTATGTGGTATATATCTCTCAATTGCTGTTGATACTATCTCCTTGAAAACTCCACAACGTTTGTACACTTACATGATTAGATCGGAAGGAGTGAAGACTGTATCTTAAAAAGGCGTTAAGAGCATTTTTATCAGATTTTTTAAGAAGATATACTTTGCGTTTCTTTTTGATGGTTGTAGGTGTTACGATATTCAGCCTAGCAGCAACTGCCTTGTGGTCACTAATCCCTGTATTCGTCACAACACTCACTATTTGTCCAGGATTATTTGTTGCTAAAAGGTCAAGTGTGCTTTCGAAACCATTTACGCTTCGAGTGGACTCATGAACTAACTGTTCAAAACAATTTTCTGAGGGTTAATACTATCTCTTTGAAAACATTCCACAACTTCTCTACATTTACACGATTAGATCGGAAGGAGTGAAGACTGTGTCTTAAAAAGGCGTTAAGAGCATTTTTATCAGCTTTTTAAAAAAAATATACTTTGCGTTTGCGGTATTGAGCCTAGCAGCAACTGCCTTGTGGTCACTAAACCCTCACTATTTGTCCAGCATAATTTGTTGCTAAAAGGTCAAGTACGCTTTCGCAACCATTTACGCTTCGAGTGGACTCATGAACTAATTGTTCAAAATTGTTCAAAATAATTTTCTGAGAAAGCATTCAGTACAATTTTGGATGTTTTATGCCTGCCGCCGGCTTTAAACGTATAATTTTTCCAGCATATCGAGGGTAGATTGAAGTCACCACCGACTATGATTGTATGAGCGGGGTACTTATTGGAAGTGAGACTCAAGTTTTCTTTGAATTGTTCAGCAACTATGTCTTCTGAGTCGGGGGGTCGGTAAAACCGTCCAATTAATAGTTTAGTACAATGTTCAGGTATAATCGCTACCCATACTATTTCACATGAACTATCTACTTCAATTTCGCTACGAGGCAAACTACCTCTGACAGCAATAAACACTCCACCACCAACAGTATTTAATCTATCCTTTCCGAACACTGTTAGTTTGAAAAAAATTCGGCTGAACTTATTTCCAGCTTTAGCCAGCTCTCTGTACATACAACTATTTGAGCTTCAGTGCTTTCTACTAGGGCTTTGAGGTCTGGTTCTTTCCCAACACTGCTACGACAATTTACAACTACAATACCAATCGTTTCTACAACTACCTTACTGTGTTTTACCTGCCCACTTTTAGACGCACGTCCCTTCTGTGGTTCTCTGAGACCCTCTAACCTAAAAAACCGCCCAGTCCCTTACACAGAGCCCCCGCTACCCGTGTAGCCGCCTCCTGTGTCTAATGGACTCCTGACCTATTAAGCAGAACCCGGAAACTCATCACCCGATGGTGCAGGTGAAGGAATCTGCAGCCTACACGGTCACAGAACCGACTGAGTCTCTGATTCAGACCCTCCACTCGGCTCTGCACCAAAGGACCACAGTCAGTTATATCGATGATGCTGCAGATGGTGAGCTCCGCCTTAATCTCTGAAGCAAGACTGGCAGTCTTTACCATTTCCGCAAGCCGCCCGAAACCAGACAGAATCTGCTCCGATCCAAAGCGACACACCTCATTGGTACCGACACGAGCCATCACATGCAGTTGGCTGCGACCTGTACTCTTCATGGCATCCGGAAGCACCCTTTCCACATCCGGAATGACTCCCCCCCGGAATGCACACGGAGTGAACATCAGCCACAGATAACGCCCGAACCCTGACCGTCGAACGATCCGGGGAGGCCATACGATCGGCCCCTCGGAAAGTTTTTCGCTGCCTGCCAGACTTTGGAATGATCTCCCACTCGACCACGGGTGAAGGGACAACCTCAGTGCAGGCAGTACCCGGGGAGGTCACAGCAGTGGACCGATCGGAGGACACGTGGGACGTGCTCGACGTCCCTCGCATCCCCGCGTCCGATCCCCCACGGTGACGCCCCCTGGAAGCAGCCTCAAGCTGTAGGATGGAAGCCAACGCAGCGTGAAGCTGTGAGCGAAGGGTCGCCAGCTCAGCTCGCATCTCTACAGAACAATCACAGTTCCTAGCAATTACTGCAGTCGCTCCTGCTTGAAGCTCGTAAAAATATGTAACAAGCGAACGGTGTACTCGCCTTATTAGTAGCAGGAACTAGCGGTGCGCTTTCGCTGACGGTCTAACCGACTCCGAGCTATTCTAACCGAACAAACAAAAGCCTGCACGATACGAGAGTTGATGCAACGGTTGATAGCAACGGCGGTACTGTACACTACACTGTTACTGAAATAAAAGGTTGCGCCTAGTAAGCGCTCGAACACTCAAGAAATTACAAAAATAAACTAGTAACTACACAGATAACTGAAAATAAGTCCCTCCTGTTTGAAGTTTGTAAAAATATGTAACAAGCGAATGGTGTACTCTCCTTATTAGTAGCTGGAACTAGCGGTGTGTTCTCGCTGACTGTATAACTGACACCTGCCACCTACTGCCAGGTACTCCATATCACAGACCTCGGCGATTTTTGATTGACTGGAGATAGTGTGAAGGGAAGAGGCATGATTTGATGACATCATTGATAAGGATGATGATAAAATTATTGATAAGAATTGAGATGTTACTGCCGGCCGTGGTGGCCAAGCGGTTAAAGGCGCTACAGTCCGGAACCGCGCGACCGCTACGGTCGCAGGTTCGAATCCTGCCTCGGGCATGGATGTGTGTGGTGTCCTTAGGTTAGTTAGGTTTAAGTAGTTCTAAGTTCTAGGGGACTGATGACCTTAGAAGTTAAGTCCCATAGTGCTCAGAGCCATTTGAACCATTTTTGAGATGTTACTGATAACATTGATTACATCACTGATAAGGAGGGTGGATTTTGTGACTTCATTAGTATGTCGATCACTTCACCACAAATGTAAACAAAATATTTTGGGGACCTCAGAGCATTCCTACTTCGGTAGAACAACTTCATAATTATAAATGAGAAGCACAAAATTGTGGAAGTTTCACACTGATCAGTACAGATATTTTATAAACAATTACCAACTTTCAAATAATTTACCGTAGTGATTAATCACTCTACTAAAAAATTTCACGATGTAGAAGTATTCAAGTACATAACGCTTAACGAGACACCCACAACTTTTAAAAGTCTTTTAGAGAAGACTATCCAGAAGATCAATTTGAAATTTGGCTTACCATACTGCGCAAGAAGTATCATCATAACAAAAGAAAAATGTAGCTGTTATCAGTCCCATCATTGAGGCAGAGCGAGAAATTTTCATTTTTTCCTAATATGTGTGACCGACGACTGGAATCTAAAAGAGTAGGAGGCGTAGAGAGCAACTGCACGGAAATCTGTACAGTCTTATTTAGACACTATGGCTGAGAGAGGATAGACCAAAAGAATATATGCTCTGTTTTCTTAAGAAATAAACGGTGTCTCAGGAAGAATGGCGTGATATTGGACAGTAATAATTACTAAACATGGAACGTGCTGGCAAGGAAAGGTGTTTTGTTTGAATGGACGTGGCCTAGAGTTTCAGAAAATCGCCTTTAGGTGTCAGTCATTGTGCCTTCTTAATTTGCAGTCAGACAGAAGTAAGATGGTGTCCTCTCAACAGGAGGTCTTCTGTGTGCTGCAGTTTGCAAAACCTGTGTCAGTGCAGTGATTTCGGTCCAGTGTGCCTTTTGGCGCTGATCCGTGTGCACCCAAAACATTCGTCGTTAGTGTCGCCAATTTGAAGAGACAAGATGCCTGTGCAAAGGTAAGAGTACAGGTCGACCTTGCACTTCTGATGACATGATGGAAAGAATTAGACAAATGTTCGAGCAGAGTCCACGAAAGGCTACTCGCCGCGCAAGCACAGAACTGGCAGTGCCTCATACGACTGTCTGGCGAGTGTTAAGGCGACGCTTGGTCTGTAAATCATACAGACTATAATTAGTGCAAGCTCTCCGGGTTGGTGATAAAAGGGATCTGGCTGACTTCAGCAGTACTCATCTAGAGGACATGGAAGACGATACGTTTTTACCATCGTTAATTTAAGTGATGAAGCAACAGTTCATGTCATCGGTAAAGTAAACCGACGTGACGTGCTCGTATGGGGACTCGTGAACTCTCAAGACATATAGCACGAAAGAGACTCGCCTAAAGTGAACGTATTTTGTGCAATTTCTCGTGAAAAAGTGGGTGGGTCCCTTCTATTTTGAGGAAAACACATTGACTGGAATGAACTATCATCGAATGCTGCGGAAATGACTTTTTCCACAACTTCAGGAGGACTCCAATGACTTTATTTTCCAACAGTATGGAGCTCCACCACACTCGCACAACAACGCACGTCAGTTTCTCAGTGACATTCTACCTGAACGCTGGATAGGTTGCATGGGACTCGCAGGCACTCACCAGCATTCTTAGCCTCCAAGATCGCCGGACATGACCCCATGCGATTTTTTGTTGTGGGATATGTGAACGAAAGTACAGGGTGATTCAAAAAGAATACCACAACTTTAAAAATGTGTATTTAATGAAAGAAACATAATATAACCTTCTGTTATACATCATTACAAAGAGTATTTAAAAAGGTTTTTTTTTACTCAAAAACAAGTTCAGAGATGTTCAATATGGCCCCCTCCAGACACACGAGCAATACCAACCCGATACTCCAACTCGTTCCACACTCTCTGTAACATATCAGGCGTAACAGTTTGGTTAGCTGCTGTTATTTCTCGTTTCAAATCATCAATGGTGGCTGGGAGAGGTGGCCGAAACACCATATCCTTAACATAAGCTGAACAACTGTCGTCGATTCACTTCTGCCGTACTCAATAACACAAAAAGCTTTCTGTTGAGCGGTCGCCATCTTAGCATCAACTGACGCTGACGCCTAGTCAACAGCGCCTCAAGCGAACAAATGTACAACTAAATGAAACTTTATAGCTCCCTTAATTCGCCGACAGATAGTGCTTAGCTCTGCCTTTTGTCGTTGCAGAGTTTTAAATTCCTAAAGTTGTGGTATTCTTTTTGAATCACCCTGTATTTTCATCTCCCCTTTACCTCGTGACATATAAGAAGTGAAAAGAATAACTGCCGCCATAACTTCTGTTAAAGCAGATATATTGTGTTTTGTATCAAGTTTATGATGAATTTATCTATTGTCTAGATGTGGTTCACGCTGCTGCTGGTGGACACAGAGCATTTGTAATAGTATAGCTAAAACTTTAAGATTTTGTTAGTGTTTTGCAATTTATTCCATGCTTGTAGTATGTTTTTTCTAGGGTCTGCAGAGGGGACATAGTAGTTAAAATTTTGATAAGGAACCCACGTCTGGATATGTATTGTTTTATATCTAAAATAAATTTGAACAGTGGATTACTATGAAATCTCTGGCTTTATGCTACGCACATAAAGTGGGATGAGGATGCCAGCGTAAGTCCCTGTTGCCTGTTGTAATTAAGACATTACATACCATTTTCGTCTGGATGCAGTAACAGTAGCGAGAAACTGGCTAGCAATTAAGATGGTTGACTGCGGTGCTCCACAGTCGTGCAACAATGTTTGTGAACTGTGTGCATAAAACCGCGCGTTGCAGATACACCTTGTGCAATGAACTGTATTGTCGCCACGGGGAGTAGTTCTTGCAGAGCAGACAGGTCAGTGCTCATTGTCTCTGCTGTCGGTGAACCGTGAACCGGGAGATTTGAAAGCGATCCGATCTTCAAACTTATTTTACATATGAGGGGCGTCCAATAAGTAATGAAACACATTTTTTTCTGAAGGCAAGATTCCAAGGCACCTTATTATTCTCCACTCTTTTTACTACAAAACTCTATTTTTCAACAAAATCTCCATTCAGTGAGACGGCCTTATACCCACTTATTGGGAGGGCCTGTATGCCCGCGTGGTACCACTCTACAAATCGACGTTAGAGCCAACATCTTGCTGCGTCAGTAACCTCCCCATCATACACGTACTGCTTCCCACGGAGTGCATTCGTCTTTGGACCAAACAGATGTTCCTTCGTTCCTCTTTATGGTCAGTGGGAAACCTTCGAGTACCCCAACTGGTGGACGAGTGTGTCAGTACTACCAACAGAGATGTCCAGTAGTGCAGTCAGGTAATTAATTGTGATCCGTCGATCACCTCGAATGAGAGTGTCCGCACGTTCCAACATTGCAGGAATCACAGAAGTGTGCTGCCGGCACGTGGGGGGATGGACAGGTTTGCGCGACCTTGTTGCGATAATGTCAGACGCCTCTCCCAACAATTCACCGTGCTTTTGTCAACTTCCAGGTCTCTGTAGACATTTTGCAACCACATATGAATATCAGCGATGCTCTGGTTTTCTGAAGAAAGAAACTCAGTGATAGCTCTCTGCCTGGAACGCACCTTCGTTACAAATGCAATTTTGAAGGCTATGCACGGAACCACTACCTATCGGATCCTCATGAAGCTATGGAGGTTAAAGCGTGAGTATTGTACGATGTCCCACAAAAAATTCCGCGTTTCTTTCAACCGAAATTAGCAGAGAAAAAAATGTGTTGCTTTACTTATTGAACGCCTCTCGTACAAATGGTACATTTCTGTACATGGGTTCCTTGTCAAAACTGTATCTACCACGTCCCCTCTACAACTCCTAGAAGCTTATAATAGGAGTTGTGAAATATTCTGTATGATAGTTATAATGCAACATTTTGGGAAACACACTGCATTTTTTTTCACTTTACCCAAACATGCTACAACACCTATACGTCATATTCTATGGGTTTCGGTTTATTTCTGTAAAAATTTTATTCAAGGCTCATGTTTTCTTGACTGTTTTAGATTTAGGAGCTACACACATCAAAAAAAGTTTTGTATCACCTTAGTACCCAGAATTCCGGAACCTGTATAGAAAATTGGAATAGAGATCAACGTAAACATCATTTCCGCCATTTTTATTACTCAGGAAAACCACATACTGCAAGTTGTACCACCATACAGTGAGACCTCCAGACGTGGTGGTCCAGATTACTGTACACACCAGTACCTCTAACACCCAGTAGCACGTCCTCTTGCGTTGATGCGTGCCTGTATTCGTCGTGGCATACTATCCACAAGTTCATCATGCTGCCTACTGCGCACAGTTTGAGTCGAAACACGACGTCCTGTGGCTGCATGGAAAGCACTATTCAACATGGTGGCGTTGCTTTTAGGGTTCCTGTGAGCCATAATCCGTAGGTATCGGTCATCCACTGCAGTAGTAACACTTGGGCGGCCTGAGCGAGGCACGTCATCGACAGTTCCTGTCTCTCTGTATCTCCTCCTTGTCCGAACAACATCGCTTTGGTTCACCCCGAGACGCCTGGACACTTCCCTCTTTGAGAGCCCTTCCTGGCACAAAGTAACAATGCGGACGCGATCAAACCACGGTATTGACCGTCTAGTCATGGTTGAGCTACAGACAACACGAGCCGTGTATGTCCTTCCTGGTGGAATGATTGGAACTGATCGGCTATCGAATCCCCTCCGTCTAATAGGCGCTGCTCATGCATGGCTTTTTACAACTTTGGGTGGGTTTAGTGACATCTCCTAACAGTCAAAGGGACTGTGTCTGCGATACAACATCCACAGTCAACGTTTATCTTCAGGAGTTCTGGGAACCGCGGTGATGCAAAACTTTTTTTGATGTGTGTATAACATGTGAGTTTTTATTTTGTATTAATTGCTCACCTGAAACTACATTAATTGAGAAAGTGGATTTTCTCAGGTTAGCTTGCATTTCTGTTCTTTTATTGTTTGAAAGCATGTCATCTGCATAGTAGTCGGAAGAATTTGTTTAAAGAGTCATTAATTTTGACATTCTTTTACCTAGAGTAGTAGTGGTTGAAGCATTCATAATATTTACACGGTATATAATGAACAAGAGGTCTCACGTATCGTAATTTGTGTGACGTTTGAGTGTGTCTCTGGCCTCTGCTGTAGAGACATGCACTGAGTTTCGCACATCATTTATATACAGATTGGAGGTTCAGGAGCTCATTGTTCTTGCTTATTAACCATGGATCCTTTCGTGTATTAATCTTCTAAAGAATCAGGAAAACGACTGTAAAGAAGTAGAGATACTAAGAGGCATAGAAAATGCATCTCCTAGCTAAACTTGCATAACATGAGTGTACGTCATAGTACAGTAAATGATTCGTGTCTGTGAGCCTACTACTATGAGGCATCTGCTGGTAATACCTGTACACATTAGTTAAAATTAGGATTCGGCACTGTTATTTACACTTGTATTTGCATATGTACAATGTCAAAGACCTTGAAATGCGTGTCATTCTGTGATTGGGTTACATATACTTTACATTCAGTATTTGCTTGTTCATGACTGACTGAAATTTTTCTGTAACTCAAGGCTGCTGACTAAAGAATACAGCTTCTTAACTAAGTAATATATGTCATCATTATTGATAACAAATTATTTACGTATGGTATCTACTTCAGTGTATAGTCCAGTACAAGTGCTGAGTGACATACAGTGACGTTTGCAGAACCCTTTTCTTGCATGGATTACTTTCCATTATGAATGACTGCTTAAATGTACCAAATAAATAAATATATAAATTAAGTACGTTTGTTCTTACTTCCCTTGGATTTCATTTACCAGTTACAGTCATTTGACATGTGAGGGAGCCATATGAACTGTGTTTCTCTCTCAACTTGAGTTTCAATGATGATCTTACAAATGACATATCTAATACACACTGACATAAAATTATTACTTCACATTGTTTACACCTGACATTCCCTTTTGAAGCTAGCCCAGTAGAACTTTTGTCCTGGTGTTCTAACCATGAGCGAATCTAGTACAAGACAAAAATTTGCATATCCAAGTGATAAATATGCAACATGTAGAAAAACACTGATTATCATTATTCTATGTACTTTTGCGAGTTCTTCCTTTTTCGACCATGCCATGGAATAAGTGGTATGTCAATATGTTTCATGAGATATTATCTCCATTTGGTATCCATACTCTTTAACAATGCCACGTTGTTCGGCGAAAACACTCATGTACCTCATTAAAAGCCGGCCGCAGTGGCCGAATGGTTCTATTCGCTTCAGTCTGGAACCGCGTGACCGCTACGGTCGCAGGTTCGAATCCTCCCTCGGGCATGGATGTGTGTAATGTCCTTAGGTTGGTTAGGTTCAAGTAGTTCTCAGTTCTAGGGCCTGATGACCTCTGATGTCCCATAGTGCTCAGAGCCATTTGAACCATTCTGAACCTCATTAAAAACAAACTAGTTCTGCTAACTGTGATAATTTCCTTCCCCTCAGTACAGAAGTATCACTTGCCATTCGTGAGATCGATTCTTGCTCACCTCTCTCGCAAAAACTCTGTGCCCAGAATGCAACACACATTTAAATGATTTACCATCGGTAATGTGCGACTCATGGCTCCATTTCTCGTATTTATACCAGCTTGTGGTTGCATCCGAACACTTTGTGGCATCACGGTCCTACAGCTTTGCTTCATCGAGTCTCCACTGTACCTCTATTACTCTTACTGTCTGATTCTGAGTTCTCCATTTTGACTGGGATGTACCAGGTTGCATCTGTTAATTGCTTTGACTACCTAAACTCAAATCAGGAGGTGAGCATTGACCTATATTACGGTTCCATCGAATGTGATGGTTGTGATCCCACATATTCATATGATTCTGCGCATTTTGCCCAGAATGCAATTCACAGTTAAATTTTTTATCATCGAGAACGTCCAACTAATGGCTCCATTACCCACATTTATACCAACTTGTGCTTACATCTTAACAGGCCTATATCCTTGTTATCAGTTCGCTGCAGAATTCTTGAATGTATTCTGAGATCAGATATAATAAATTTCCTTGAGATTGAAAAGTTTCTCTCCACGAATCAGCACCGTTTTAGGAAGAATCACTTGTGCGAAACTCAGATTACCCTTTCCTCGTATAATATACTGTAAACCATGGATGAAGGGCGACAGGCAGATTCTGTATTTGTAAATTTGCGAAAAGAATTTGACACGGCGCTGTACTGCAGACACTTAACGAAGGTATGAACATATGGAACAGGTTCCCAGATGTGTGTGTGGTTCCAAGATGTCTTACGTAACAGAAAACAGTATGTTGCCCTCGATGGTAGGTCTTCATCCGAGACATGAGTATTGTCAGGTGTGCGTCAGGGAAGTGTGATAGGACTCCTATTATTTTCTATGTACATAAATGATCTGGTGGACAGGGTGAGCAGCAATTTGGGGTTCTTTGCTGATGATGCTGTGGTGTACGTGAAGGTGTCGTCGTTGAGTCACTTTAGGAGGGTACCAGATTAAACAAACAAAGTTTTTAGTTGGTGTGATGAATGACAGCTAGTTCTAAACGTAGAAAAGTGGCAGTTAAACAAACCCATAATGTTCAAAATGGTTCAAATGGCTCTAAGCACTATGGGACTTAACATCTGAGGTCATCAGTCCCCTAGACCTAGAACTACTTAAACCTAACTAACCTAAGAACACCACACACATCCATGCCCGGGGCAGGATTCGAACCTGCGACCGTAGCAGTAGCGCAGTTCCGGACTGAGGCGCCTAGAACTGCTCGGTCACAGCGGCCGGCCATAACGTTCAAATATGGCATTAGCTGTATATGCTGCTTGACACAGTCACATTATTTAAATATCTGCGCATAACACTGCAAACTGATGTGAACTGAAATGAGCACGTGAGGACTGCGATAGGGAAGGCGAATGGTAGCGGTCAGCGTCAGTTTCTTGGGAGAATTTTAGGAAAGTGTGGTTCATCTGTGAAGGGGATTCATATGGGACACTATTGCGACCTATTCTTGAGTACTGCTTGACGTTTAAAGATTCGCACAGGGTCAGATTAAAGGAATAAGTCAAAGCAGTTGTCTGTCGGGCAGCTAGATTTGTCCCGGGAGTTTTGGACAACACACAAGTATTACGTAGAGGCTTCGGGAACTCAAATGAAAATCGCTGGAGGGAAGACGATCTTCTTTTAGAGAAACTCTGTTGAGAAAATGTAGAGAACAGGAATATGAAACTGATTGCAGAATGATTCTACACGTTTCGTGTAAAGACCACGAAGCTACGTTGTGAGAAATTAGGATTCATACGGATGCATATAGGCCGTCGCTTTTCCCTTGCTCTATTTGCGAGTGGGACAGAAAAGAAAATGAGTAGCAGTGGTACAGGATACCCTCTGCTACGCACCATACGGTGGCTTGTGGAATATGAATGTAAATGTCCACTGTTCGGATGGTAACCAGGATTGTACCTATTATCCTGATGCCTTCTTTTACCAAAATGTGGTGAACTGCGGCCATCTTGCACACAGTTATTTACATTCATGCTCATAAATTGAGGATAATGCTGATACATGGTGAAACAACGCTCTGGTGGGCGGTTTGCGGGCTTAAATCACCTCGGGGTATGACCATGCGGTGCATTTGCCCTGCGGTCGTCGCACGGTGGCGCTTGCAGCAGTCCACATACGCAGAGGTGTGTTGGCGCATGCCAGAGTACGGTGCAGCGAGTAAGTGTGCAGACGTTTTCAGACGTGCTAATGGTGACTGTGTGTTGAAAATGGCTCAAAGAACACATATTGATGACGTTATAAGGGGTAGAATACTAGGGCGACTGGAGGCTGGTCAAACACAGCAGGTCGTAGCACGGGCTCTCTGTGTGCCACAAAGTGTGATCTCAGGATTATGGCAACGATTCCAGCAGACAGAAAGCGTGTCCAGGCGCTACAGTACAGGACGTCCACAGTGTATAACACCACAAGAAGACCGATATCTCACCATCAGTGCCCGCAGACGGCCACGTAGTACTGCAGGTAGCCTTGCTCAGGACCTTACTGCAGCCACTGGAACGGTTGTCTCCAGACACACAGTCTACAGACAACTGAACAGACATGGTTTATTCGCCCGGAGACCTGCAACGTGCATTCCACTGAGCCCTGATCACAGGAGAGCCCGTAAGGTCTGATGTCAACAACATAGTACCTGGTCATTGGAACAATGGTCCCAGGTTATGTTCACGGACGAGTCCAGGTATAGTCTGAACAGTGATTCTGGACGGGTTTTCATCTGGCGCGAACTAGGAACCAGATACCAATCCCTTAATGTCCTTGAAAGGGACCTGTATGGAGGTTGTGGTTTGATGGTGTGGGGTGGGATTATGATTGGTGCACGTACACCCTTGCATGTCTTTGATAGAGGAACTGTAACAGGTCAGGTGTATCGGGACGTCATTTTGCACCAGTATGTCCGCCTTTTCAGGGGTGCAGTGGGTCCCACCTTCCTCCTGATGGACGATAACGCACGGCCCCACCGAGCTGCCATCGTGGAGGAGTACCTTGAAACAGAAGATATGCGAGTGGAGTGGCCTGTCTGTTCTCCAGGCCTAAACCCCATTGAGCACGTCTGGGATGCTCTCGGTCGACGTATCGCTGCACGTCTTCAAACCCCTACGACACTTCAGGAGCTCCGTCAGGCACTTGTGCAAGAATGGGAGGCTATACTGCAGCAGCTGCTCGACAACCTGATCACAAGTATGCCAACCCGTTGTGCGGCCTGTGTATGTGTGCATGGAGATCATATCGCATATTGACGTCGGGGTGCATGCGCAGGAAACAGTGGCGTTTTGTAGCACATGTGTTTCGGAACGGTTTTGTCAACTTATTACCAATACCGCGGACTTACAGATCTGTGTCGTGCATGTTGCCTATGTGCCTATGCTATTAGCGCAAGTTTTGTGTAGTGCCACGTTGTGTGGCACCACATTCTGCAAAAATGGTTCAAATGGCTCTGAGCACTATGGGACTCAACTGCTGTGGTCATAAGTCCCCTAGAACTTAGAACTATAAACCTAACTAACCTAAGGACATCACACACATCCATGCCCGAGGCAGGATTCGAACCTGCAACCGTAGCAGTCGCACGGTTCCGGACTGCGCGCCTAGAACCGCGAGACCACCGCGGCCGGCCCACATTCTGCAACTATCCTTAACTTATGAGCTTGAGTCTATCATAGTTTCTACCGGCAGCAGCACGCAGTGAACACGCCAATCATTATTTGATTATGCCCATTGTAATGGTGGCCTAACTGAGCTGACCAGCAAATGCCGTTACCATTTCCCATCTTCGAGTCTTTACGTATCAGGTCAGTTGACGGTAATATTGACAAGAAATGTTCCAGGTTAGTCTCTGAGATAAGTGCGAGTTTCACTTTAATATCGAGCGCTAATTTAGCTTTTAAAATTCTTAGTACATCACAGTACGAAATTACCTCAACCCAGTGTCGAGTTTTATTTAAATAATGCTCAGAATATTTACGCAAACTACCCTCCTTGCTATTATACAGCTCAGGATTAAATACTTCTTTTCTCAGTCTTCCTTTCACACACGTTAACCAATGTTTTGCTGAGAAAGCTCTCTCAAACCGTTCGTACGTTTGGTAACATTCGGCACTTTCAGTCGCCAATAATACTGAACCGCCATAAATGTAAGCTGTCGTGAATTGTAGTATTTTCTGAACATCAGTCCATGTTTTAGCTGGTACTCCTTAAACGACTTCACGAAGACTACAGGGTGCGTTGACTTTTTAACCAGGCGAAAAAATTTGAAATTGTCTGGGATTGAGCAAACTTTTGTCCAGTAAGATTGACAATAAGGTCAGACGGTTGCTGTCCCACATGATATATGATTAGGTGACAAGCTGCTGCAATACAGTTCGTCTCTATTTATTTGTTCAAATTGATTATTAAAATTGTAGGTGTCATTTACCCCACAACTAAGCGGTTGTGTCTCACGAACTACCTCCTATTTCATTAATCTATGAATTTACTTCACTGAGTAATTCAGGGATGTCGTCGCTGTCTTTTTTGTCTGGTTTAATTCCATTTGAATAACTCGACCATATTCTCCTCCTTCTGACAAAGCTTGGCCACTGTGGCGTGTGGTGTAATTGCGTGAGTTGTGTAGGACAAGTTGATCTACTAAACTAGTTATTTATTATTAATGTAACATGAGGTTTTGTTCAAGCACTGCTTTTCCCGGCTAATGACTGTTATTTTGTTAAAGAAATTTCCACCTGGGAACGTGTAGCAATGTTGTCTGTCAAGCAGTGTAAATGGCACTAAGTTCATTCACAAAAGTAATCATATATAACCAGCAAACAAGCTAAATGTACGAAAAGTAATCTGAACTAGACATGAGTAATGATTCTCCGTAATTGAAGTGCTGTTGTTTAAAAGATTCTTTGCTAGTTGCAGATCGTTTATTGAATTTAACGCTACTGTTAATCAAGGTGGCTGTCCGCCCCCGGTAGGCTGAATGGTCAGCGTGACGGATTGTCAGTCCTCTGGGCCCAGGTTCGATTGCCGACTGGGTCGGGGAATTTTCTCCGCCCAGGTACTGGGTGTTGTGCTCTCCTCACCATAATCCTATCATCCTCATCGACTGCAGGTCGCAGAAGTGGCGCCAAATTGAAAGACGGCGCCCGGCGAACGGCCTGCCAGACGGGGGCCATAGCCATACGATTAAATTAAATAAATCGAGGTGGCAACACCTTTCTTTAAGCAAAATGAACAGTTTTGTCACACAATATCACACGTACACAACACTAATGTATTTTCCTGTCAAAATATTTCACAATAGTTGTTATGAAATAACCAGACTTCATACATCAGTAGGTCCGCAGCTCGTGGTCTTGCGGTAGCGTTCTCGCTTCCCACGCACGGGATCCCGGGTCCGATTCCCGGCTGGGTCAGGGATTTATCCTGCCTCGAGATGACTGGGTGTTGTTGTGTCGTCTTCATCATCATCATCATTCATCCCCATTATGGTCGGAGGAAGGCAATGGCAAACCACCTTCCCTAGGACCTTTCCTTGTACAGCGGTGCGGGTCTCCCGCATCGTCCCCTAAGCTCCTCGGAGTATGGGACTTCATCATCATCATCATCAGTAGATAAGAATTTATATGTAAGATGCTGTTTGCAATCATAGAAGTTCGATGTATTCACAGCCTAACTGGAATTTATTACCACAGAGTGTGTCCTCGGTCACCAATGCACAATTATTATCGCAATTATGACCAACAACATTTATGTCTGTATAGAAAATCAATTTAAAACTGCCGCTGCAATATTTCACTAATATGGCGGCTAACATAAGACACTCACTTATCGATTCTAGTTCAGGGTGTATTTTACTCCTAATATATACAGGGTGTTACAAAAAGGTACGGCCAAACTTTCAGGAAACATTCCTGACACACAACGAAAGAAAATATGTTATGTGGACATGTGTCCGGAAACGCTTATTTTCCACATTAGAGCTCATTTTATTACTTCTCTTCAAATCACATTAATCATGGAATGGAAACACACAGCAACAGAACGTACCAGCGTGACTTCAAACACTTTGTTACAGGAAGTGTTCAAAATGTCCTCCGTTAGCGAGGATACATGCATCCACTCTCCGTCGCATGGAATCCCTGATGCGCTGATGCAGCCCTGGAGAATGGCGTGTTGTATCACAGCCGTCCACAATACGAGCACGAAGAGTCTCTACATTTGGTACCGGGGTTGCGTACACAAGAGCTTTCAAATGCCCCCATAAATGAAAGTCAAGAGGGTTGAGGTCAGGAGAGCGCGGAGGCCATGGAATTGGTCCGCCTCTACCAATCCATCGGTCACCGAATCTGTTGTTGAGAAGCGTACGAACACTTCGACTGAAATGTGCAGGAGCTCCATCGCGCATGAACCACATGTTGTGTCGTACTTGTAAAGGCACATGTTCTAGCAATACAGGTAGAGTATCCCGTATGAAATCATGATAACGTGCTCCATTGAGCGTAGGTGGAAGAACATGGGGCCCAATCAAGACGTCACCAACAATGCCTGCCCAAACGTTCACAGAAAATGTGTTGATGACGTGATTGCACAATTGCGTGCGGATTCTCGTCAGCCCACGCATGTTGATTGTGAAAATTTACAATTTGATCACGTTGGAACGAAGCCTCATCCGTAAAGAGAACATTTGCACTGAAATGAGGATTGACACATTGTTGGATGAACCATTCGCAGAAGTGTACCCGTGGAGGCCAATCAGCTGCTGATAGTGCCTGCACATACTGTACATGGTACGGAAACAACTGGTTCTCCCGTAGCACTCTCCATACAGCGACGTGGTCAACGTTACCTTGTACAGCAGCAACTTCTCTGACGCTGACATTAGGATTATCGTCAACTGCACGAATAATTGCCTCGTCCATTGCAGGTGTCCTCGTCGTTCTAGGTCTTCCCCAGTCGCGAGTCATAGGCTGGAATGTTCCGTGCTCCCTAAGACGCCGATCAATTGCTTCGAACGTCTTCCTGTCGGGACACCTTCGTTCTGGAAATCTGTCTCGATACAAACGTACCGCGCCACGGCTATTGCCCCGTGCTAATCCATACATCAAATGGGCATCTGCCAACTCCGCATTTGTAAACATTGCACTGACTGCAAAACCACGTTCGTGATGAACACTAACCTGTTGATGCTACGTACTGATGTGCTTGATGCTAGTACTGTAGAGCAATGAGTCGCATGTCAACACAAGCACCGAAGTTAACATTACCTTCCTTCAATTGGGCCAACTGGCGGTGAATCGAGGAAGTACAGTACATACTGACGAAACTAAAATGAGCTCTAACATGGAAATTAAGCGTTTCCGGACACATGTCCACATAACATCTTTTCTTTATTTGTGTGTGAGGAATGTTTCCTGAAAGTTTGGTCCCTTCACTATATGCATTAATATCTGAAGATATTTCTCAATGTTAATGGCTTTATATTCACCATTTACTAATAAACTGCGCTATAGATCAATAGCGCTAAGGGCTGCGCTCTTTTGTAGCTGAGCAGAAAACTTAACATTTATGCAGAACGAGAATTACAATCAAATAAAACTCCAAACAAAGAAGATTCATTTCAAAAAGACATAAACTCTATTTTCAAATACAGTTTTTTACAGAGGTTTGTGTAACGATACATCAATCACATCCTATTAGTACACCATTTCGATCAAGAGGAATGATTTTTCTACAAAAGTCATAGACAACAAAAGATTATTACTTTATACATAGGTATTGTCTGAGACATAATTTTTTACAAAATATTAAATTATGTCATTGACAATAATTATTTACTATTTTATTAACGATGAGGTCCCTTTTATCAGTATCACTAGAATAGGCTCAAGGTTCTGTCACATTCTACATACAATGCTGTCGTGAATATTATTTTGAATAAAATGAAGGCGTGGATATTGGTTTAGGTACATGGTGAAAGACTCCCTGGATAAGGTAAAGTTAAAATTTATTAAAAAATAAAACAGCGATAATTACAGATCAAAGACCGGCCATAAGCGTCGGCAAAGACATTAATTATGCAAGCGCAGTAAGGCGCTGACAAATGAACAAGAAACATTTTCTACTTTTTTGTACATGATTTTGTTTCACCTTTCTCGTATGTATAACGATGGTTGAGATGTATTGCTCGGAGTATGACGTGCTACGAGTGTTTTTATATTATATGTGATTCTGAATAAGAGAAGACTTAATAACAGTATTAAATATTTTTATTAAAGTGAAGTCGAGCCAAGTTGGGAAGATTTCTTTCATGTTTTATATCATCTTGAGAGGCACTGGTGTTCCCTGGAGTCGGCTGCCTGCATCTGCAATTGAAATGTAGGAAAGGATGTCCACGCTCATATTTCTGCAAGATTAACAAGAAGGAGAAGCTTACAGAAGACGGCATATATAATTAAAATATATAGTGATAGGCACACAAAAAGAGAAAGGCCGCAAGGTAAACTCAATGAACAATAGCATAATTTCGTACATGCAGAGCATTTAATTATAATCTAATTGTACTATCCATTAATTTTTCCATTTTAATAATAATTATATTTTTTATTATTGTAATACAACTGGCGACCTAAGTGCCACGACTTCAGGACACCTGTTGTAAGTAGGGTTTGTTAACTATTGTTATGGTAGGAAATTTCTATGACATTGTTATTAGTTATAAAAACTAATTGTATCTTCTCTTTGCATGAATCACTGAGAGGAGCAAAGAAATAAGAGTTGGTCCCAGGTTACGTAAAATTTTCCATAGTAAACTGTTTTCTTCGGCGCAGCAAAGGTAGGACGGCTACGCAAGTTGCTTGCGTAGTTACGCTTGGTAGCGCCTCTTTTGATGTAGGTAGAAACCTTTTCCTCATTATTCCATTCCTTGATTTTTACTGTGGAAAATTTAGAAGAATTATTCAGTGCGATACGCGTTGTGAGTAAAACATAAAGTACTGCAACACAATAGTTTGCGTCTCATAGTAGAAGTAAAACAGGCTTTGACATCACGTAAATTACAATTATCAGGTGTAATAATTAGCATTTTCCATTTGTTGTGAAATTTTTATTTTTACATATTCATACAACATAGCACTAAAATCTATGTCCATTGTTGATATCAACAGCGAAAACGCAATCAGCCAAGATGGCGTAGAATTGCACAGTCGAAGAATTGAAGATCAGGAGCCATGCATCCCTACCGCAGAAAGTTCAAGTAGGTCAGAGGTGAGTGTCGCAGGTGACAAATGATAGCGACGCTCCACAGCAGAATAACTTTGACGACACAATGTTTACAACTGACAAGACAATGTCACGCATCTCCCAGAGCGATACACCGCTCATAAATGAAACATTGGAGAGCGATACAAATATGAATCTTGACAACACGTTACAAACACCACTTGTTCACAACTCAGACTAACTTGGAAAGTACAGCTGACAGAAACCACAGTAGTACAACTGAAGCACTGCTATGGCAGTTATTATCGGACATAAACACGAAATTTGATAATATGAACACCAGTCTCAGTGATATGAAACACAATATGAACACCAGTTTCCGTGATATGAAATAAGATATGAATACCAAAATTGATAATTTGACACAGAATCTGAACATCGTCACACAAGATCTAAGTGCGATGAAACACGAACAAAAACAATTATTCAAGGATTTGCAAGACACGGTCTCACAGAATTCAATGACTTAGCCAAAAATTTTAGCACTGAAATCGACGAAAAATTGAATGATATGAAAAAAACAAGTAAAGCATGAAGTACTTTCTTAAGTTACTAGTAACATTACGGAATTAAAACAGGAGGTAGATTCTTTCAACGACCATCATGATCTAGTAGAACAACAGATAAGGAAAATCACAGACGCGAACACAAGCATTGAAGCCACGCATAGCCAGTTGTGTTCGACAGTAAAAAAGGTAACCACTGTCGTTAACAAACTAAACAAAGACTATGAAGGTGTACCTCTATCTGTATAAGAGCCTATATTAAGGGTAGCAACACTAGAAGTTGACTCAGCATGTGCTAAGAAGGAGAGAGAGAAGATCAATGAAAATCTAATTGATATCATTAGTCAAGCTGAAGCAGGCACGTTAGATAAGGGTAATACCATTGCAGAGAAGTTAGTAGCCGATTGTAAGTTATACACAGATGTAGCAGAAAAATCTGTTCAGAAAAAAGAAAATGAAATAGTGAAGAAGGTAAACATTAACCTACAAGCCGCAGAAGGTAGGATCCGCAATCTCTTAAAAGAAAATATTTCCAAATCTCCAAATATGCACGTAAATAATACACAGGCTACAGTGAACAAATCACAACCTGTCGGTATCTATCCACAAATTGTCACGACTCCCACAGCAGGTACCAGTGACAGTTGTTGAGTGCAAAATGTAAACATACAACTCCAACACCTGAGCAATTACCAACCAGAGTTTCAGGTACCTACAATAACAATATAAATACGACAGAAAATACCACGTGTCTATCAACTATTTTTGCAGACGAAGGCTTGCTGAGACATCGACAGTTTCCTACGTTCACTACCGAAGGTAAAAGGATGAACCCAATAGTATTTATCAGTGCTTTTCGTCATGTATTTCCTCGCAACTGGACGGAAGCTCAGAAAACAGATTTGTCGTGGGATATACGCAAGGTGGCGTTCTTTTATAGGTAACTGAAGTGGCCGAACGTTGCAGCACTTATATACAACTTGAACGAACTTTCCAGGACAAATACTGGTCTGAGGCAGTACAAGAAAGAGTCAGACGCGAGGTTTTCATTCCCCGCACCATTCAATGACAAATACGGTACTTTACGCGGATACTTTGAAAAATATCTGAACAAGACACGCTACTGGACGAACCCAATATCACTGGTAGAATTATTAAAAATTTTGAAAAGTCGGTTACCATCGCATATTAGAGAACAATTAGTCACAACGCCACAGCACGACACTGAATACTTTCTGTCAGTGCTTGATTCTATCGACTTAATTTATGAGGAAAGCCCTGTACCGCATAGAACAACAGAAAATCAGGCACAACAACAACATAGTTATGTAAATCAGTCAGTGAAACATTATCTAAACACACAGCAGAAAAGGTACATGCAACAGCAAGGTTACGTACTGTAATGGTACTTGAATTACGTAACCATTACGGCACCTCACCTCAACCTCTCGATACCAGCAATATTCTACTGTGTTTCTGTAAAGTAGTTAACATATTTCTGAGACAACATTCAGATTTGATTTCATTAATGTAGAGGTACTTTGATACATCGATATGTTTATGTTGCAATGATATTATTCTTATGTGTATTCTTTCTTTTGTCACTATGATCTTTGACGTACTTGTAACTCTGATTTTTGAGCGCGTAAGCGGTTATTAGAGAGTCAAGTGTTGGTCGTCATGTTGAAAAGACGCTAATTGTAGTCAGTTTATAAAATGTGAACTTTAACAGTGAGAAAGATATTTTCAAGTATGTTTTATGTTGTGAAGTGATGTTTTGTGAGTTACGTGATATTGCAACAAAAGTAATAAAAAAGAAGTGTAACTTAAATTCGGAGTGCTGATTACTTTTTTACATTCCATTGTGCTAACTAGCAAAAGTTTAATCTTCAAGAATGGTTTATAAAACACATATATAAAACTTTTGAGTATCGCAGAATAACACCTAGGCCTCTTTGCATCCGAGCTTGGAATCATCACTACCTAGATTTTCGACGATTGAGCCATGAGTTCACAACGAGACCAGCATGGGAAACACGAAAAGATGAGTGCCTAGTTTATCCATTATTTCATGAAATGACTGTATTAACTGTGCTCTAATGACACATGCCACATAATATAACTTTGTTGTTGCCCGAAAATGCAGTATTTAGCAGCGTGAGCAACACCACAATCATAATTAATTTTTGACCTTTGTTGTGGTAGGGTTGTTAGAATATCCAGAGGTAACGAATGCGGTAACGGGACCGGAAAAAACAAATGATTTAAAAGAAATTTTCAAAACAACAGGAGTAATTTCAGTGCACGAGCGAATTACGATCCACCATCACAAGGCCATATGCTGAACAGAAAGAGTCAGCCGCAGCAGTGGCCGACGCGCGGCATCAATGCCGTGCCTTACGCTGTACTACAGCCAACAACCTTTGGGCAGCAAAATAGCGGCACAGCAGCTTTTATTAATAACAACACGAGCACTTGCGAAGGAATGTCGTGAGCAGCCAATGACACAAATTGGCGAAGTACCCACACTGTACAACTTACAGAAATTACTCCAAGTAATGAATTAAGTCATACTACGCCGTCGGATAACCCGAGCCGGTCGAAGTTAAGCCGTAGGCTATTGACCTCGCAGGGAGTGAGGGAAAAGCAAAACTACAAACATGTTTCATAAGATTTGACAAACAAGGTGACGTCAAGGATGATTTGTATCAGCTTGAGTTAGATACAATGAATAATATAGAGGAAGAACAAGTAGAAGCAATCATTAAGGTGAAAATATTTAACATTAATACACAGTTAAATTTAGATACAGGTTCAACTACCAACCTAATGTTAAATCCATTTTTCTGTGCACTGAAGAAGAGGGGCAAATTTCCAACATTTCTTGTCCAAAACTGCAAGGCGCAAACTGCTACAGGCAGTAAGACTAAATTGGTGAAACATCAGGTGCTTATTCCATTCAAATTGTACATTTTACAGTGAGGTGCAATTTTCTTATAATTGACAAACTTCCAGTTAACTGTCTTATTGGTATGGACAGGTTAAGAACGTACAAAACGCAGATTGACATAGGTAATGGTAAATGCCACTTTTTTGTAAAGGATCAGATTTTTTCTGTTGATTTAGTCAAAACATCTCATAAAAGTAGCAAAAACAAACCAGAGTCAAATGTAATAGTACAATATTCCTTTCCAACTGAATATTTCACAAACAAATTTGATACTGAACAAGAAGCAAACACTGATTTTAGTTACGAAATGAGTGGAAACTAAGTGAATCACAGATACTAAATGATAAGCAACGACAAGAACTTTCTAACTTGTTACTTAAGTACGCAGATGTTATCAGAATGGAGCAAGGATTAACCAAAGACTATAAACACAGCCGGCCGTTTTGGCCGAGCGGTTCTAGGCGCTTCAGTCCGGAACGGCGCGACCGCTACTGTAGCAGGTTTGAATCCTGCCTCGGGTATGGATGTGTGTGATGTCCTTGGGTTAAAATGGCTCTGAGCACTATGGGACTTAACATCTATGGTCATCAGTCCCCTAGAACTTAGAACTACTTAAACCTAACTAACCTAAGGACATCACACAACACCCAGCCATCACGAGGCAGAGAAAATCCCTGACCCCGCCTGGAATCGAACCCTGGAACCCGGGCGTGGGAAGCGAGAACGCTACCGCACGACCACGAGCTGCGGGCGTCCTTAGGTTAGTTAGGTTTAAGTAACCACGAGCTGCGGGCGTCCTTAGGTTAGTTAGGTTTAAGTAGTTCTAAGTTCTAGGGGACTGATGACCTCAGATGTTAAGTCCCATAGTGCTCAAACAAATTTGAACTATGAATACAAATCTGAAGTTTATCCACATGGAACATTTTGTGTAATGTCATATCCTATTCCATGGGCAAAACGAGAGGCAGTAAGGGAAGAGATCAATCATATGATTAAATGGAGAATTATACAACCTTCATTTTCACCCTATTGCAGTCCTATATTACCAGTACGTAAACTAGGCGGATCTGTAAGATTAGTTCTCGACGCCAGAGGTATCAATAAGATTTTAGTACCTGTACACATAAGACCAGACAACCTGGACGAACACTTTTAAAGTTTTACAGTACCAAATACTTCAGTATACTCGAGCTCAAGTGTCATACTGGCAAATAAAGTTCCACGAAGGAAGTAGAAAATATACAGCATTAGTTTGTGGTGGCAGAAGTTACAAATTCCGTGTTCTATGTTCCGGACTGAACATTAGTGCAAGTGTGTTTATATTTGCACTGGACAAGGTCTTAGGACCAGAATTGCTATGTAGACGATCTGATAATAGCCACACCCACTTGGTTAGAACATATCAGGCTGATTGAACAGGTACTTCAATGATTAGCAGAATACAGAGTAATAGCCAATTCGAAAAAGTCTAGTTTTGCTAAGGAACAAGTCAAATTTTTAGGACATGTCGTGTCAGAACAAGGTATGTGACCTGATCCGAACAAACTTGATGCCATACGCAATTGTCCAGCTCCAGGGAATAAAAAACAACTAAAATCTTATTTAGGACTAGCATCATTTTTTCGTAAATTCGTATCATAGCAACTGATGAACAGTGATGCAGTACTCAACTTCCTCCGAAAAAATAGGCCTTGGTTATGGGATGATCAGTGTCAGGAGGATTTTAATAACAATAGTCAGACATTAGTCAATGCAAACATTCTGTCACCCTGACATGTCCAAGGATTTTTGTCTAGGCACAGATGCCTTATCTCAGGGGCTGGGGGCATGTTTGTTCCAGACGTGAGAAGGAGGAGGTAAAGAAGTCCCCAAGGTCACCAGTTTTGCTAGTAGAACATTATTAGAATCAGAAAGCTCTTACTCTGTGTCAAAATTGGAAAGTTTAGCTGTAGTATGGGCATTTAAAAAGTTTGAATATTCTTTGTGTGGTAAGAAAATCAAAGTTTACTGTGACCGTCCGCCACTGTACCATGTAAACTATTGCACTGTAGATTGGCTAGGTGGTGTCTATATTTACAAGAAAACAATTTCGAGATCATTTATATTAAAGGAAGTCAAAATGTTATTGCAGATGCCTTGTCTACGTTACCATAAGGTTTAGAAGAATTTAGTGAATTAACAGAGCAAGATGCAGAAATCAAAACGTTATTAATGCAAGGTACAACACAACAATCTGATTACCATAAGTTTTGTAAGCAAATGACTATTATACAACACCAAGATCGCAGATGGACTAAACTCATGCGAAAACATTAAGCAGGATGAAGATGGAAAGGTAAGTAAATGGTATTGGGAGTCCAAGGGCGTTTTGTTTCATAGGAAACATTAAAAATCTGATCAGTGGTGTTTGTGTATTCCTGAAGATTTTATCGACGAATTTATAAGACACACACATGAAGTATGGGGACATTGTTGAGTAGGCAAACGTGCTGAAAAAATAGCAACACTTTTTTATTTTCCAAATTTGAGAAGGCGAGCTCTACAGGTATTAAGAAAGAGTGCTATATGTCAAAAATCAAAATAGTTCAAGTGTCGAAATATACTGAGCTTCACCCAATACAAAAACCCTCTAGATATAGTATCCCTGGACATAGCTGGTCCATATCCAAGAGGTATGTAGTGGCACTATACGATATTTTCTTGGAACATGTCTAAATGTATGCCATTAAAAGTGCAACAGTCACAAATATTAGAAAAAGAATTGAGGAAGCCTATTTGAGAAGAATAGGTAAACCAAAGGTACTACTAACTGATAGTTCATATTTTGTTGGACAAAAGTGGAAACAATTTATGACCTCACATACCATGAAACATATATTAGAAAGCTTTTTTCACCCAGAAGCAAGCCCAGTAGAACGATCCTTTAAGGAATTTAACCGATTTATTAGGACATACACCCCTCACAAACGTACTTGATGGGTAGAATAAGTATCTCCTTTCAGGCAAATTGTCAATAACCTTCCACATTCTTCACAGGTTTCACCTCCAACGAACTGATGCTTCGCAAAAAACGGACGAATGACTGGGTGTCGCCTGTACCAAAAGTACCCACTACAGAAATGACACTACAAGACAAAATCAAACAAGCTATGATTACACTCGAAAACAGGGCCAAGTATAGAAGGAAAATTTATAATAAGAAACTGAAACGTGTTACACAATTTTTTGAAGGGCAACGGGTCCTCTTACGGACACACCCTAAATCGACAAAAATTGGCAACCTGAATAGGAAGTGGCAATTACTGTATTCAGGACCATACATAATTTCCAAAATACCTTACCCTGGAATGTACAGATTAGTCTACGAGAAAACAGGGAGAGACACGGGTCTCCACCCTCACAAAGATATAAAAGCTTTTGTAGAATGATGAGACAAGGTAACATTTTTCTTTCTGTCACAAGATAATTTTACATAACTCTAAGTATTTTTTTTAGAGTATTTTAGGATAAAATAATGTGTGATTTGTACAAGTAAGCATAAAATCAACAGAAATGATAAGTAATACACCACTTCACGTGAAGCGAAAGTATAAACAGAATTAGCACATGGTTCAGCTGTATGCGCTCAACAATACGCACTGACGTTGTAATGTGTCAGGAAAATCCAACACCTTCCATGAAAACCCTGACATGATAGCAAATCCGACAGTATGTCACATAGCTCCGTATAAATCGTGACATTAAATTAACCAAAGTAATACGATCAACGAGTGAGCAAATGAAATACCACAGACTAACGCAAGAACGCCTAAATGCATGTCATACCTTCCCACCGTGAAACAGACGCAGTTCCGAGAGGAGAAACGAGAACAGAAGCCGAGAGCAGTAACAGCAGAGAGAGCAGCAGAGAGCAGCGTTAGAAAATTGTAGCGAAATGCAGGAAGATCTGCGGCGGATAGGCACTTGGTGCGGGGAGTGGCAACTGTCCCTTAACATAGACAAATGTAATGTATTGCGAATACATAGAAAGAAGGATCCTTTATTGTATGATTATATGATAGCGGAACAAACACTGGTAGCAGTTACTTCTGTAAAATATCTGGGAGTATGCGTGCGGAACGATTTGAAGTGGAATGATCATATAAAATTAATTGTTGGTAAGGCGGGTACCAGGTTGAGATTGATTGGGAGAGTGCTTAGAAAATGTAGTCCATCAACAAAGGAGGTGGCTTACAAAACACTCGTTCGACCTATACTTGAGTATTGCTCATCAGTGTGGGATCCGTACCAGATCGGGTTGACGGAGGAGATAGAGAAGATCCAAAGAAGAGCGGCGCGTTTCGTCACAGGGTTATTTGGTAACCGTGATAGCGTTACGGAGATGTTTAATACACTCAAGTGGCAGACTCTGCAAGAGAGGCGCTCTGCATCGCAGTGTAGCTTGCTGTCCAGGTTTCGAGAGGGTGCGTTTCTGGATGAGGTATCGAATATATTGCTTCCCCCTACTTATACCTCCCGAGGAGATCATGAATGTAAAATTAGAGAGGGAGGTAATGACAGTGGCACGTAGGGTGCCCTCCGCCACACACCGTTGGGTGGCTTGCGGAGTATAAATGTAGATGTAGATGTAGAACGTGTAGGCTAGGAGGCCCTACGATAAGGGACGGACACCCACGTAGCCAGGTGACCGCCAGGACCACCCCCCAGCCCATGTTAAAAGATAGAGCCCTCCAGAAGAACAGTATAGATCTTACGATAACTCTAAAAGGACCACACCAGCTGCAAGTTTTAGCGTGAGACTTTTTCGCGTCTCTGTTACGTTGCAAACGTTAAAAACATTGCCCCACCACGAAAAATATAACGTTTCTCATTGGATAGACAGAATTTTGTAGGCGGAGCTTAAGGTTGACATTGAGACCTTGATTGGTCGGTTGAAAACACAGCCAGATAGCTTTTTTTAAACCAACTTCGGTAAATTGTAGTAAGGAGAAGTTAGAGAGAGTTGCTTCCGAGACAGCGAGGTGCGTGGAGCTGTGTCGCCCGCCGCCCCCTGACGCTGCCTAAACAACGACAAGGTAATGAATGCACACGATGCCGCATTTTTGAGCGCATAAGGCTTCACTCAGAACTGAAAAAGTCTCATCTGTTACACCCCCATTTTGCGTAATACTAGTGTCGGTCGTCAATTAAAGCTCATGGTATTCACATTTGCTACTTGAAGTAAACATCTGAAACGCGATGATTTTTCTGTTATATAACTATTGAGAAGCCACATCAGCCACTGTAATTTACGACAAGTTAGATAAGTAATTAAAGATAATTGAAGGTCACTGTAGACCATTTTGATAGTTTTCTCTTTTATGAAACTTAACTTAAAGCTAGATTATAGATGTGATATGGCATAGGTCATCCTTCGATCCATTGTAGAACTTGGAAACCCATTCAGGGAATATTCGTTCACATTTTTGTTGAACGCAGTTGGTTTTTATCATCCTGTATTAAAATATTTCCTTTTATCAATAGTGCAATTTATAAACAATGTTTTGTGAGTAGAATAAAATTTCCAATGGTAAACTTAAGTGCTTTTTCGACGTTATTTTTCCAGCTAACTAAAAATAGGAAAGCCTTGAACCCCTTCCACTAAATTTAGTTTGTGTTAAGATTCTTTTACAGGGAGTGCAGTGGAGCTGACGCTGAAATCACTAAGTATTTGTTTATATCATCGCTAGTCTCACTGAACTCTTCTGAACTCTACATGTCATGTGTGGTCTGGCGTCTCCTTACCGGCAACAGGTCCCAGGTTCAAACTAGTCAATTCCCTAAAAAACACGCTCAGAGCGTCGTTGCGCGAAAGTGGTAGGGAGACACGACTTAGAACAAACAGACACCACGCAGAATATTAGAACGTCAGTAGTAGGAGAGGAACCGTTGACCTGCGCGCATGTGCGACAGACTGGCAGAAGGCGCAACCAAATGCGATATGTACAAGTACCTAACTTAAATACAAAGTAAACAGAAATACTAAGCAATTACATCTACTGTCTAAGAACTAAGGAATCTATTGATATATGTATACAGAGGTTTAATTAAATACCAAGAATATACATATTTGCAAGCAAAAGGTGTAAGGTGGCTATAATTTCGTACCTTACAAACACTCATCCATATACTTTGCCGTGATCTACAGACACAATTAGGTATCATATGATAGGTTGTACATCGTATATATGAATATATAAAGGAGACTGATACTGTCATGTACGCCTTGTAAATAATTGTTAATGCTTATTACATGAAAGGTGACGGAATGTCTTTATTATCATATTAGTAGAGATTGGAGAGACAGTGGAAATGAAACGGCAGACGGCAGGCGGAACTTAAGCCCTATGTGGGAGGCCCACACAGGTGTGTTGGTCCTGCTTAAACACAGGAAGTAGCAAGACGGATGTTGGGACACCTGAGCGCTTGGGCACAGTAGAGTCGCGACCAGCCGGCTTTTGTAGCCAGACGGGAATGATTATACTTCGAAAACTACGAAAATCTTAGCTGAGAGGATCGAGGAAGCGTCACCTCGGAAACCACGCAGGCTAGCTTATTTCCAAGGATTTTTACTCAGAAGGGTACCATTGTACGAGTATAGCTTTTTCCTCGCAAACTTTCCGCGCTGGACAACAAAAGACTGAAATATGGTTGGTCAGCGTTCGGAAGAATCTGTAGAGAGGGAGAATATTCCGTGGTTTCGGGAATATGATTCGTTTTTGGAATTACGATGTTGGGGAGCTGAGCCTTGCTGGGAAGCCAGCGCTGGAGAGACGAGGTCTTCCAATGTGGGTGCCCGTGTGTGACGGTCGCTCGATATCAGCTTTGTTGGTACAGACGGACTTGCTGTCTTTGCCCTCAGGAGAGTTTATACTTAGAACAGTTAGGCACTGTACTGTTGCGAACCTATACGATTCTGGACTTCACCTCCGGGTTGGAAGTCGTCGTGGAGTACGCAGCGTACAGTAATTGAGAGCACTTCCTCTGCCTATACTTACGTTGAGACGTTATCTGAACTCCGTCCTTGTGGCTGTGAGTTTGCGTTTCTCGTCTGTAAAACACAGAGAGAAGAAGACAGTATTAGAGTATATTAGTCTGAGGACCGCCTTCTGCCCTCCTAGTGTTTGAAAGAGTTTGTGGCTGGAGTTCTTGCATCGTCGCAGACGAATACGAGAATCATCACTTCGACGCACCGGACGCAATACATACGGTGATATCGTAAATTGCTTCGGCTTATTAGGGCTATTAAAGCTAAACAACTGTGATCACGTTGGTTAATTTCTACTGGGGTTCCACACCACCGGCAACGGCCTTGCCGCAGTGGCTACACCGGTTCCCGTGAGATCACCGAAGTTAAGCGCTGTCGGGCGTGGCCGGCGCTTGGATGGGTCACCATCCCGCCGCCATGTGCTGTTGCCATTTTTCGGGGTGCACTCAGCCTCGTGATGCCAATTGAGGAGCTACTCGACCGATTAGTAGCGGCTTCGGTCAAAGAATGCCGTCCTAACGGTCGGGAGTGCGGTGTGCTGACCACACGCCCCTCCTTATCCGCATCTTCCTCGGAAGATGACACGGCGGCCGGACGGTCCCGGAAGGGCCACTTGTGGCCTAAAGACGGAGCTTTTTTTTTTTTTTTCCACACCACCGTAGATCATCTTTGAAAGTAGTGTCTTCTAATGTTTGGTATGTAGAAGATGTCAGTCATTTCGCGTTATTGAAATTAGATCACGCAGTCATAATAAGGGGCAGAGTTGGACAATTGATTAGTAATTTTACTTAGGAAATGTAAATTTTATAATATAAAGGATTTTTTTAATCTGCAATAAATATATAAGCAGGAACAACTTTTATCATTTAGTAGTATTAGTTGCCTTAATCATTCAGTTATGTTTAGGTTGTAATTTTTATGTTAAAGTCCATTAAGAGATCCTAAGGTCTGCTTCAGGGGGTAGTCAGACAGGGCCAAATCTTCATTTTAGCGTTTATTATTTTACGTTGTGCACATTTATTTTTACACCCGCCTGGAGTAGCATCTTGGAAAGGAAGCATTATGAAACAATATACGAGACGTGTAAGCTAAGAAGACACGATGAAATACCCTAAGAAATGACAAGTACTTTTCTTTGGAAGGTAAATGATCATAAAGGGTAACAGAATAAACGAATGTCTATGAATTTAAACACAATATGGAAATATCTGCGGCAGATATAATGACGAAATGTATCAGTGGCCACTGAGCTACATAATGCAATTAGTTTTAAGTTAGTCTTAAATTGTTTTTATTTCAGCGACCAGTGCATCGTCGCAGCGCAGAAGAAGAGAATTACGTCGAGAGTAGCTGGCACCAAATGAAGAAACGGGCCGCACCTCGAGTAAGAAATTTAGCTATAAGGATACTTATACAAAGGTCATAAGGCAACTGAAAAATAAAAATATGCATCGTCGCAGTATAGCTCCGTGACATTTACCAGTACCTGTTCGCTGCAAAGTACACATTAACATTTAAGCAGGTGATTGTACAAAAACCATTATATTTTTATTTTGTCACATGAAAGCATAAATAATGACATTTTCATGTATTCGAGAAATATAAATGTACTATGGTTGAAACTTCTTCATAATGAACACAAAGCTACACGTGAATTGATGTAAACAGCACTAGCACATGAAGAAACGACATGATAGTACATGAATGATTAGTGAGTACACATCATTTTCTTGAAATAAGACTTCCTTGGCAATTAGTCCATGATTGTACGAGTAACATTTCCTCATAAATCCTTGAACCAGTAGATGAGTATTTCCTTTCTTCCTTCTCAAACAAAGGAAGTGGCGCCAAGTGCAATTATGTCAGCAATGCGTAATGTTTTAGTCCTATTTTGAATGTTTTTCTTCCTCCTCTACTTAAGGAGGATATGAGCTCCCATAAGTGATAAAAGCCTATCTATAAAATGAAGTATAAATGTGTCATATGCAAGTATTGTACCATAATAATGTGTTATGTAATTAATTTGTATATGTGATGTGAACGAAGATAAGATAAAACTAACAAACAAAGTGTAGTAACAGAAACCAAGTAATGAAAAATTTATGACGTTTTAAAACTTAAGAAATTTATGTTCGTAGTATAAGCGATGGATGGAATGTCAGACATAGGTATAAGCTATCCGGTTATACACTCATGCTCATAAATTAAGGATAATGCTGATACAGGGTGAAACAACGCTCTGGTGGGTGATTTGCGGGTTTAAATCACCTCGGGCTATGACCATGCGGTGCATTTGACCTGCGGTCGTCGCACGATGGCGCTGGCAGCAGTCCCCATACGCAGAGGTGTGTTGGTGCATGTCAGAGTACGGTGCAGCGAGTAAGAGTGCAGACGTTTTCAGACATGCTAATGGTGACTGTGTTGAAAATGGCTCAAAGAACACATATTTATGACGTTATGAGGGGTAGAATACTAGGGCGACTGGAGGCTGGTCAAACAAAGCAGGTCGTAGCACGGGCCCTTCGTGTGTCACAAAGTGTGATCTCAGGATTATGGCAACGATTCCAGCAGACAGGAAACGTGTCCAGGCGCTACAGCACGGGACGTCCACAGTGTACAATACCACAAGAAGGCCGATATCTCACCATCAATGCCCGCAGACGGCCACGGAGTACTGCAGGTAGCCTTGCTCGGGACCTTACCGCAGCCACTGGAACAGTTGTCTCCAGACACACAGTCGACAGACGACTGAACAGACATAGTTTATTCGCCTGGAGACCTGCAAGGTGCATTCCACTGACCCCTGGTCACGGGAGAGCCCGTAAATCCTGCTGTCAAGGACACAGTGCATGGTCATTGGAACAGTGGTCCCAGGTTATGTTCACGGACGAGTCCAAGTATAGTCTGAACAGTGATTCTCGGCAGGTTTTCATCTGGCGTGAACCAGGAACCAGATACCAACCCGTTAATGTCCTTGAAAGGGACCTGTATGGAGGTCGTGGTTTGATGGTGTGGGGTGGGATTATGATTGGTGCACGTACACCCCTGCACGTTTTTGACAGAGGAACTATAACAGGTCAGGTGTATCGGGACCTTATTTTGCACCAGTATGTCCGCCTTTTTCAGGGATGCAGTGGGTCCCACCTTCCTCCTGATGGATGATAACGCACGGCCCCACCGAGCTGCCATCGTGGAGGAGTACCTTGAAACAGAAGATATCAGGCGAATGGAGTGGCCCTGCCTGTTCTCCGGACCTAAACCCCATCGAGCACGTCTGGGATGCTCGCGGTCGACGTATCGCTGCACGTCTTCAAACCCCTACGACACTTCAGGAGCTCCGACAGGCGATCCAGAGTATGCCAACCCGTTGTGCGGCCTGTGTACATCTGCATGGTGATCATATCCCATACTGATGTCGGGGTACATGCGCCGTGAACAGTGGCGTTTTGTAGCACGTGTGTTTCGGGACGGTTTTCTCAACTTATCACCAATACCGTGGACTTACAGATCTGTCCCGTGTGTGTTCCCTATGTGCCTATGCTATTAGCGCCAGTTTTGTGTAGTGCCACGTTGTGTAGCACCACAGTCTGCAATTATCCTTCATTTATGAGCATGAGTGTATGTTCTTGTGACTCAATACTTATATGAATTTTCATTAGAAACCAAACTCCATGTAAGGGAGTGAACTTTAACGACAGACTAGCAATTTATGCAATGTTTTGGCCGGTAATATGAGTCTTTCAAAAATTGGACGGTGCAGTGTGGTGACATTAACATACGTGAGCAACGAAGTAATCTCTCAGTATTGTGTCTCAGCCGGCCGTAGTGGCCGAGCGGTTCTAGGCGCTACAGTCTGGAACCGCGCGACCGCTACGCTCGCAGGTTCGAATCCTGCCTCGGGCATGGATGTGCGTGATGTCTTTAGGTTGGTTAGGTTTAAGTAGTTCTAAGTTCTAGGGGACTGATGACCTCAGAAGTTAAGTCCCATAGTGCTAAGAGCCATTTTTTATTGCATCTCACCACGCCTGATACATTAGTAAGTGAACTATACTGATTCGAGCCAGTACTTACCTCGTCGACCGATGCTGTTGGCCAGGGTTCTCTCCGCTGAAAATGCGAGTACGACGGATAACAATGACGCCCGGGCCGTAAGAATGGAGATCTTCTGCCACAGCGTCGGGTTTTGAACAATAAGCACACGCACACTGCATCCAGAATGAAGACAAATGCCACGGCAGTTCTCTAATACGCAATACTCAGGTAAAAGTGTGGCTCTCAATGTGAAATTAACACTAAGAAACGAGTGCATGCCCATACGACGGTAGCAACTAGCATGTCGACTCTTAGCGGCTCGTGCTTAGCCGCCAAACCAACCAGTGCGCAGGCGCGAAACCCGGCAGCGAGGCCGAGGCAAACTGAACATTATTGTCAGCGTGCTAAATTCAAAAACCTAATGAATTATCATATTATGGATATAATCTTTTAACTTCTTGTATAACTCTAACATACATAGGATAAGCTCACATAGCCATTCCATTAAATAAAAGAGAAGCCGACAAATAAAGGGCATTGACCCCTATCGGCACATGTAAATAAATATGTTACGTACATGCAAAAACACTGCACGTCTCCATACTATGTCAACGCCCAGTTTGTGGGCAATTGTGTAGGTACATGGTGAGAGACCCTCCGGATATGGTAAAGTTAAAATTTATTAAAAAATGAATCAGCGATAATGACAGAATCAAAGACCGACCATAAGCGTCGGCAAAAGACAATAATTATGAACGCGCAGTAAGGGACAGACATATGAACAAGTAACATTGTTCACTTTTCCGTACATGATTTTGTTTCACCTTTCTAGTATGTATAACGATAGTTGAGGTGTATTGCTGGGAGTAAGACTGATACGCTTGTTTCGTATCATATGTGATTCTGAATAAGAGAAGACTTAATAACAGTATTAAGTATTTTTATTAAAGTGAAATGGAGCCAAATTGGGAAGATTTCTTTCACGTTTTATGTCATCTTGAGAGGCACTGGTGTTCTCTGGAGTCGGCTGCCTGCATCTACGATTGAAATGTAGGAAAGGAAGTCCACGGTCATATTTTAGCAAGATTAACAAGAAAGAGAAGCTTACAGAAGACGGCACATGTAATTAAAATATTTAGTGATGGGCACAAAAAAAAGAGAAACTACGCAAGGTTAAGTGAATGAACAATAGCACAGTTTCATACACGCAGAACATTTAATAATAATGCAATTGTACTATCCATTAATTTTTCCAATTTAATAATAATTATCTTTTTACAATTATAATACATTACCCCTTGGGGTGAGAAAAAAGGAACTAGTTTATGTACTGTATAATTTTTTTATCAGACCACCATATCCACGTTGCATACTGTCCACGTTCACTCCATTAACACACTGTTCTCATTATGTAAATGTTCAGATATAACATTGAGTAACATATGACACAATCAGCGTTGATGTGATCGTGTAAATGACTTCAGTAACCGTAAAATCTTGGAAATTGCGGCGGAGGCTTCCCGGATTAACGTATTTGCCTTCCCCCTCCCAATCTGGATTCACTGGATCCAGAAAACTGGAAATAAAACCATCCACGGGTCTTCAAGAGAATACAGTTACCTACTCTTATGTGTCAGGCTTGACATGATTATAACAGAAAATATTTTAAACACGAGTATTTGTGTTTAGTTGTATCAGAGGTGAAAAGATTCTTTCATCGAGGTTCAACATGAAAATTAAAAGTTCATGGTGTTCAAAATAACAAAAATTCATATGACGAGTCCCTGACGACGTCGTGTAGCCGCCCCCGCTGCTGGAACGCCCCCGACCACGTGGATGGAGCGTCGGCTGCCGTCAGTCGCACCTTGCTCCGGATCTGTTGCTGTCTGGAAGTATTACTGCAGCAGGTCCTGCTTCGCCCATTCCACGTCCCTCTCGTACAAGGTGGGTACATGAAATGTCGAAAAGGGGTGTCAGTAACAAACTAATTACTAAGCTCATCCTGTGGAAGAAGTGTTAGTTTCAAGTTCACTTTCATTCACACGGATTCATAAAGTTTGTTTTTGGACGATGTTCTGCATCTTAACACTGTTCATTTAACTGTAGTGATTCATTGTCAACTTTAATTAGCTATGCACATCTACGACAATGCACCGTTTCTCACCGTGGTGTCCATCGTCTGCTCTGTTTATCTCCTGCGATAAGCAAGCATTTCCGCGAGACGCTGCGTAGCCAGCGTTGCATTATATTGTTGCAGCGTGGATGGTTGTACATTCTGTCGCATAACATTTCACACACGAAGATGACTCGTAACTACTTTATTTGAGGTCTGAAATTTTATATCAATTTTTATATTGTTAACAGTTCTTCAGCATCCACGTCGTTACTGCTAAGATTAACATTCCATGAGCATTCATGTGTTCGATGATCACAGCTATAATCACTGTTCATCTCTTTCCTTAAAAGAAAACACAGTTTTTTAAGCGTTTACTAGACTTTCATAGTTCTTGTGAAACACGCTTCACTGTCCTGATTACTACTAGTATTTCATAAACCACACAAAAGACAATCTTCTATACAATTGATACTTAACAAAATAACTGTTTTTGTTCATGTTCACATTGTTCCGTATTGAAATAACATGATAGCAAAGATCATATACTGTCAAAAAAAAAAAAAAAAGGACAAGATGACTTTTGGAATACTCTACATTGCTCTGACCATAGGATCATCATTTAACTGTGTAGATGCCAGTACATTTCCATATTGATGACATACATTGCATGTTCATTCACATTCTTTCATTCGTATTCTTGTTAGAATTATTACCAGTTTATGGGTCAGATGTACATGTCTGGTTCACCTAACAAGAGAAAACCTCACGTGAGCAAACGGCAAAGACAACCATGTAAGGAAAACGTACCCAAAACGGTACAAAAAAAGAAAATGCTCCATAAAGAGCTAAGGCGGATACAAACAAACACGCGAACTAACACGTATCTAACAACCGCCACGTGTGTGCGTTTACCCTCATACATGAATAAACTCAGTACATTATATGAGGGTCGGAACTTTAGTAGTGGTAACTATTTTTTTACAGCTCGCACAAAATAGATAAGTTCCAAAGTTTTACTGACATTCAAAGTAGTCACCAGCATTGAGTATAACTCGTTGCCAGCGATGTGGAAGTCGTAGAATACTCTTAGCAGTGCCAGTTTTGTTGACAGTTCGAGCCGTGCGGTCTATTGCCCGACTAATTTGTAGCAGTTCTGAAGCGAATGCTGTGAAGTGTTCCCTTCAATTTAGAAATCGAATTAAACTCACGAGGGCTTAAGTCAGGGGAATGCAGTAGGTGGTATAGCACTTAGCAGCCCCATTAGTCAAACAAATCAATAACAGCTTGCACTGTACCTACTTGAGCATTGTCCTGCAAAATGATGGTCAGGTCCTGCAGAAAGTGTCATTACTTCTGTCTCTAAGCTGGTCGTAGGTTGTGTTCCAAAAATTAACAGCATAGGACATCGTCGTCACCGGCCGTACTGCGGATGAACATCTCAGTCATCTACGACAATTGTTCTTGCGCCTGCGGACTACAGGCCTAAAATGCAACCTCGCTAAATGCTCCTTTTTTCAACCTGCTATCTTCTACCTGGGTCACATCATTTCCTGCGATGGCATATCGCCTACCTCCTCCCACATTGCCACTATAATGGTTCTTCCTTGTCCACGTGACATCCACCAATTACGGTCTTTCCTGGGTAAAATTGCTTACTATCGAAAGTTCATTCCCTGCGCCGCCCACATTGCGGCGCCTGTCACCTATACCGAAAGAACGTGCCTTTTCATTGGTCCCCGGCTTGTGAATCGGCTTTCCAAACCTTAAAGCGGAGGTTACACTCTGCGGAGTGTCTCATGCCGTACAACCCCTCTCTTCCTCTCCTCTTGGCTACGGACGCCTCAGACTATGGTGTTGGAGCTGCCGTTTCGCACAGTCTACACGATGGATCAGAGCGCCTGATGGTGTACATATCTAAATCTCTTACAGAGGCCCAACGCAAATATTCTCAAATTGAGAAGGAGGCCCTAGCCATCGTGTTTGCCTGTACCAAATTCCTCCCGTACCTTTACGGTAGGTCTTTTCGCTTAATCACTGACCGTAACCCCTCATGGCCTTATTTTCTCCTCTGCCCAATTACCCAAGAAGACTTCCCACCGGCTGCAGTGATGGGCCCTATTGCTTTCTCGTTTTAGGTACACCATCCATTTCCGGCCACCTCCCAGCATGCCAACGCCGCTGCCTTGTCTCGGCTCCTCTCCGGACAGGATTCAGCAGTCGATTCGTTGGCCCTCCTAATTTTTCATGTCGATAACGACTTACAGGATGTGTTAGCTGCAGTCCAAGTCACAGCTGAGAGTGTGGCCACAGCGGCGACCGCCGATCCGCTCCTCCAACTGGTGCGCCACTATGTTCTCCGCAAGTGGCTGAAGCTTTCTCTGCCTCGCCCCCAGGCTGACCTCCAATTCTTCTTCTCCACACACGATCAACTGGTGGCTGTCAACAGGGTGCTCCTCTGTGTGGGAAATGACACTACTCCACAAGTCATCCTACCAACTTCCCTGCAGTCCCGGACTCTCTGCGTCTTACATCAAGGTCACTGGGGTATTGCCCGCACGAAAACCCTCTCACGTCGCCATGTCTTCTGGGTAGGCATGACAGCGGATGTGGAGCACATGATTCAGGGTTGTCAGCAGTGTATCCAGACCCTTACCGCTCCGTGCCGGTTCTTCCAATCCTGGCCGGCTGCTTCCCTCCCATGGGAACGCATCCATGTTGATTTTGTGGGACTCTTCCTTGGCGCTTACTGGTTACTCGTCATGGATGCCTACTCCCACATCCCTTTCATTATCCGATTCTCCTTTATCACTACATATTTTCCATTGAAGGCCTCCCTGTCACCTTGGTATCAGACAATGGCCTGCAATTTCGCAGTCAAGAGTTTGCAAATTCTGTCATGATAATGGTATCCATGACGTCTTCCATCCCCAATCCAATGGAGAGGCAGAGCGCCTTGTTTGCACTTTTAAAACTCAGATGAAGAAGTACACGGAGGACCATTCCCTGGAAGAAGATCTTACATTATTTCTCAGTACGTACAGGGCAGTGGGCGACAGGGGTCCAGCATAACTGCTCCATGGTCATTAGCCTCAGACCCTACTCCATCTCCTCCTGCCACATGTTAGACCTCGCGCCCTGCCAGATGCTTCCTAGTATTCATCCGGCTCCAAGGTGTGGGCTCGCGGTTTCGGGCCCCGGCCCAGCTGGCTCAGGGGGTCGTTATCCGGCCCCGTGGTCGCCAACTGTTCGACGTATGTCTGGACGACAGGATGGTTTCTAGTCACCGCAACCAACTGTGTCCTCGTTTCCTCTAGCAGCCACAGCCCCAAACGCTGGCTCCTCTCCCTCCCATCGCTGGTCCATTCCTTGGGACCTATGCTGATGCCCTCTCCTCAGTTGGTGGATTATCTTCCCGGAGATAGCCACCAGATGCCAGCTGCTAGTCCCACGCCGCCGCATACTCCGGATCCGGGACAGCTCTGGGACCTTCCCTTGAACCCACTTCCCAGCCCCTCTTGGTGCCACCTCGGATGGACGACGTGGACGTCCCCATGCTGCTTGCCCAGCCTGACGTCGCCTCGCAACCGCCACCGCTGCGGCGTTCCAACCGCCTCGCACGGAAGGCGGCGCCCTACTCTCCGGCGGCCAGGTTCCACCACCTCCTTCAGGCGGACTTAGCTGCAGATCAGCCTACGGCACCGCGCTAGATTGGTACTCTCTCCCCTGCGGTCTCCCGTGCCTACCAGCTTTTCCAAGGGGGGAGGGATGTTATAACGGAGCCAAGATAGCCCCTAAGGGCCGGCGACCCATATTACACCACAGAGGACGAGGTTGTCTATGCCCAAGGCGTACCAAAAGCACCATGGTAAACACCGGCTATTTACATACAAGATAATGGAAACACACATTCCGAGCACTACTTCCTGCAGGGGGAGCTCGAGCCACGGCCTGCAGGAACTATCGCTACGTCAAAACCTGATTGGCTGGAGACAGCTATTTAGGGGCTAGAAGCAGCCCCGAAGTTCAGTTCATGCCGGATGCCGACCTCGTGTACTGCGACCGTTGAAGATTACGTCTTCGTCTCGGAATTGGACTGTTACTAATGTGTCAGTGTGTTACCACGAAAGCCGGCCGAAGTGGCCGTGCGGTTAAAGGCGCTGCAGTCTGGAACCGCAAGACCGCTACGGTCGCAGGTTCGAATCCTGCCTCGGGCATGGATGTTTGTGATGTCCTTAGGTTAGTTAGGTTTAACTAGTTCTAAGTTCTAGGGGACTAATGACCTCAGCAGTTGAGTCCCATAGTGCTCAGAGCCATTTGAACCATTTTTTGTTACCACGAACCTTTGTGGAAAATTAGAAGTGAACATTTGTTTGCTGGAAATTAGAAGTGAACATTTGTTTGCCTCAATTAGGAGACTTTTTTCGTTATCGTTACCCTTTGTTTGTATGTTCAGTCATCAATCTTCTGAACGTACATCAATAAAAGTTGTGTTTGTGAAAAATTGTGAATTGTCAGTCACAACAGCCTCTCTGTCCCATAAAAACTCAAGGACCATTAACGCCGGTATTAATAAGTTTTCCATTGATAGAAACGTGCATTTCCAAAGGTAACCTCAACCTGTGTCTGGTACTTTATAATTTGTGACTTCTTTCCCAGCGCTCCTATAACTTTGCAATTCATAACAGCCAAAATCGGCAGTCTTTTTATTTGCGTATCCTTCTTGAAATATTGTGCGTCATCACCGACACCCTCGCATCTCTGCAGAGGAGCATAATGGTTGCTACACCATTGATGGTTCCATTGACACTTGCCTGAATACCTTTTTCTTCCCTTTCAGAGACGGTAGATTCTTGATAGAGCTCATCTTTGATTTTCTTACCATCGGGATAACGAATCATATTGAAGTTCTATTGCATAGACCTACTGCCTTCATTTTTGGTCTCGGTCTCCCGGCGAAGGCCTACAGGACTGCTGACTTTGGTATATTCTGTTTCGGCTCCGAGGATTCCTCCACTATTTTCATATTTTGTGATTCTGCAGTCGGAGGTGGTCTACTCGGGTCCCACCATTGTGGATATTGGTTATTCGTCATGGGTACAGCCTGTACGTAATCTACTGGCTGACCCGGACTCATGAAATTTTGTTGCGGCTGCCAATAACTTGGCCCTGTTTGTTGCCACTATTCATTGTCACCATGCATGTTTTTTGGTTTATCCTTGTACGGACTGTTCGATTTATTTTCATTTCGTCTTTTACGATTAGAATTATTATTATTATTGGAATTTTCATTATTATATTGCCTTTGATTACCATTCGAATGCTGGTAGTCATTGGTTTCCTGGTAATTACAGAGGTGATCAGATTTTTGGATGTAATGATTTTGACTATTACTATACTTCCCAAAGCCACGGGTTTTGTTTTTGTTTTTCTTGGGACTGCCTTCGCCCCTATTTCCATTGCTTCCGTTCTAGGAAGCTTTTCCATTAAAACAGATGGCACTGTTTATTGCGTCAGAATTCTTTTTGGCGTCTTCTTGGACTAAGTCTAACGAGTCTGTCACAGATAAAAATTCCTTAAGATCAATATCTGCGACGTTACACACTTTCTCTCTAATATTTGTTGGCAATCTAGCCTTCAATGCTCGTAACATTTCTCGTGTGATTACTGGTTTATCCCAGTACCTTGTCATATTAATAAATTTTTAAAAGCATTTTTCCAAAGTTCCAGTCTTCGATACCTCAGCGTTATATACAATCTTCCTTAGTCGTTACTGAGTTGACGCTGGCCAGAACTAGTCGAGAAACACCTTCTTAAATTCGTTAAATGTTTTGCATATTTCTGCTGTGTTCAAAGCCCAGTGCGATGCGTCACCAGAAATGTGTGAAACCCCAAACTGGATTTTCTGTTCCTCCATCCACGTCTTTGGAAGAACACGTCTAACGTTTCTAATAAAAACTATGGGATGAATATTCTTTTTACTCTCGTCGAAGAATACTTGGAATTGGCGGTATTTAATCAAGCTCTCTTCATGCGTTAATGTGCTTAAGTGCATGGAGTTTTTGTCAGTAGCAGGAGATGTATTGACTTTGTTGCAAGTACGCTCTGCTTCATAATTCGGGTTTCTTAGTGAAACAAATTTATGGGATAATACAGACTGATAACCGAAACTTAGTCTATTATGCACCGCAATAGATGTTGTCGGCACATTTTCAATCTTCTTTTGTCTTTCAGAACCAACATCATCGTTGCTGTGTGCTAACATTGTTTCAAGATTGTGATTTTCAGTGTTCAGTGCCTTGGTTACTTCTGTTCGGACTTGTTTCTGTACTTCTGTGTGGATATCATTCTGTATTGACTCCACAGTTGTAGTCAAAGCTTTGAAATGCGTTTCTAACTTATTTACTTCGGTTTGAAGATTATTCACTTGAGTTGGCATGTTTGCCAATGGTTTAATGCTAGGCCTTATTGCACTGATTTCTTTGTTGAAATGAGTCGTAATTGCTGTATTGCGATCTACTAACACCTGATTAATTCTCTGGACAGTTTCGTTATCTCGTTGGATAAATACGTTGTTTATTTGTTCCATGAATTTTCTATCACGCTCCTGCTCCCTGAGCTCGCGTTGTTCTTTTATAGCCTTTTCCTGCTGCTCCCTGAGTTCGCGTTGTTCTTTTATAGTCTTTTCTTGCCTGTGCTTTTCCTTTTCCTGTTCATGATATTCGACTTTTCAAATAATAGTGTTCGCAGCCCGTGGTCTTGCGGTAGCGTTCTCGCTTCCCGCGCACGGGGTCCCGGGTTCGATTCCTGGCGGGGTCATATTTTCTCCGCCTCGTGATGACTGGGTGTTGTATGTTCCTCAACATCATTTCATCACCGTTGACTCGCAAGTCGCCGAAGTGGTGTCAACTAAAAAGGACTTGCAATATGGCGGCCGAACTTCCCCGCATGGGGCCTCTCGGCCAACAATGCCATACGATCATTTCATTTCAAATAATAATGCGAGCAATTTACCATCTGGTAGTGGCATAGCTTGAGAATTGCTAATTTCTGCTCCTTGCCCCGTAGAAATATTATCATTCATTTCTAAAGGTTTAACTGCAGGAATGTCCGTCTGTGTTGACAATTCCTCAGCTTCATTTTCGCTCGGAATATCAGGTAATAAATCGTTATCACCTATATTTACATTATCAAGGACTTGCAGTGAAGTGTGCAAAGGTTGATCTATGTGAGGGTCTGATGCCATTTCTGCATCAGCATGCTCATTCGACTTTACTTGCTCCTTCGGTCTAACCGTGTTTAACACTAATATTGCCCAAAAATAAATCACAGACAATAAATCCAACAAAAATATCTTACAACTAACACATACAAATAACAATAGCTAAATGGGTGAAGTGTGTACACAAAATATCTAGCAGAAAAATTATATTTGAAAATATTGCACTCGTAACCGGAATACTGAAGCACCCTCTTACAATCTGGCAAATTGGAAAATGCGTAAAAAAAGACGGAGCTCAACAATATAGATATTCTTCGAATGTGCGAGGTGAGATGGGAAGGCAGTGGTGTGTTATAAAGTGATGACAACAAACTATTTTATTCAGGCGAGCAAAAAACAGAATGAATGGTAAAGAAGGTAAAAACCATGATAATGAAGGTGGAATACATAAACAGCAGATTGATGATACTGAGGTTGAAAGGTCGCAAGAAAGATGTAGTTCTAATACACGTTACATGTCAACCACCAACACGGTGACGATGGGATTGAAGAATGCTACAGCAGAGTTGAATCACTGGAGGAGAGAGAGAGAAGAAAAAAGCATGCATCATAGTAATGGGAGACTGGAACGCGGTGGTTGGCGAAGGGAAAGACGGAGATGTGGTTGGGAAGTTGGGTTTGGGTAACACAAACGAAAGAGGCGCGAGAATGGTCAGATTTTGTAAGAAAAATTCATTGGTAGTTGGAAACACGCTTTTTGGACATCATAAAAGAAGACGGTACAAATGGACATCGAATATAGACAATAGCAGATACCAGATCGATTATATACTAATACAGAGTAGATTCCGGACATGCATGAGAAAATGCTAAGGCTTGTCCAGGAGCAGATATTAACTCTGACCACAACTTGGTTGTAGCAGATGTGCAGGTTACATTAAAAAGAATATTGGTAGGCCAAGTGAGAGGGATATTTAACTTGGATGCTCTAAAGGAAGAAGGAATAACCAAAAAGCTTGAAGAGTTTCGAGGCAAATGGAAAATTAGAGCTAAGACAGAGGGCATAAATGAACAGTGGAGCCAGTTCAGAGACACGCTGACAGCAACCAGTAAACATGTTGCGGGTCTGGTGCAGTGCAAGTGAAGAAGGAAACCATGGGTTACCGATGACATGATCTTTAAGATGGCACAAAGGAGAGAATGGAAAAACGCACAAACTAATGAAGGAAAACGGCAATACAGAAGACTGGACGATGAACTGAGAAGATCAGGCCAGGGAAAAATGAATGACAGAAATCTGCTTAGAAACTGAGACATTGGAAAAGAGGGCAAGTATGAAAAGATGTATCGAGTAGCCAAGGAATAGTATTTCAGATAAGGAAAAACAAAACAAATTTGGATATAGAAGGGAAAGGTGGAACTCTTAAGTGACCCACACGCTACTCAGAATAGATGGAAAGAATATACTGAAACTCTGTATGAAGCAGATCAAAGACCTTCAGTTCTGCAGATTGAGAAGGAAGAATCAGTAAATAAAGATGAAAAAAGAGATTTTTATCCTAGGTTCAGAGGAAAATAAGGCATTTTCTTTTTTTTTGTGGTTTTAGGGCGCACAACTTCAATGGTCATTAGCGCCCTGACTACGTTAAGAATGCACCGCGAGGCACAAGTTTAAAACAACAACTAAAAGGGAAAACACGATAAAAGACAGACTGACAGGCAAAGGATTAAAAAACAGCATCATCAAATGTCCTTAGAGAGGTTTGTCAAATTGATAAAACGAAGAACGCGAGCAGCTGCTCGTGGGTCATCCGCTAAAATGGCATCTAGAGCACATGGCAGGTTATGATCTAGACGCAGTGTGGTAAAATCCGGACAGGACATTAAAATGTGGCGGACCGTCAGCAATTGCCCACATGGGCATAACGGCGCCGGCGCAGCCGTCAGCAGATGGCGATGGCTGAACCGGCAGTGTCCAATGCGTAACCGGGCCAAAACGACCTCCTCCCGCCGAGAAGGGCGGGAGGAGGACGTCCAAGCCGCGGGAAGAGGTTTCAAGGCCCGAAGCTTGTTGTCTGTAAGTGCAGCCCAATCGGCATGCCACAGCGATAAAATGCGCCGACAGATTACCCTGCTACAATCCGACGAAGGGACACAACAAGAAGCTGTCCGAGGCTGGAGGACCGCAGCCTTGGCCGCGGCATCTGCAGCTTCGTTCCCAGGGATACCGACATGGCCAGGGACCCACATAAAGCTAACCGGAGAACCGACGTCCACCAGCTGCTGAAGAGAGTGTTGGATCCGGTGCACGAAAGGGTGAACCGGATACGGATCACTGAGGTTCTGGATGGCGCTCAGGGAATCGGAGCAGATGACATAAGCAGAATGTCGGTGGCGGCAGATGTAAAGAACAGCCTGGTAGAGGGCAAAGAGCTCAGCTGTGAAGACCGAACAATGGCCATGGAGCCGGTATTTGAAACTTTGTGCCCCAACAATAAAAGAACACCCGACCCCGTCATTGGTCTTTGAGCCATCTGTATAAATGAAGGTCATATTGATGAACTTCGAACGAAGTTCAACAAAACGGGAGTGGTAGACCGAACCGGGGGTAACCTCTTTTGGGAGCGAGCTGAGGTCAAGGTGAACGCGGACCTGAGCCTGGAGCCAAGGTGGCGTGTGGCTCTCGCCCACTCGAAAGGTTGCAGGGAGTGAAAAATTAAGGTGTTGAAGGAGGCGACGAAAGCGAACTCCAGGGGGTAGCAGGGCAGAGACATACAACCCGTATTGGCGGTCGAGAGAGTCGTCAAAAAAGGAACGATAAGACGGGTGGTCGGGCATTGACAGTAGCCGACAGGCATACCGACAAAGCAGTATATCGCGCCGGTAGGTGAGTGGCAATTCACCAGCTTCAGCATGAAGACTCTCGACGGGACTAGTATAAAACGCTCCGATCGCAAGTCGTAAACCCCGATGTTGTATGGAGTTGAGGCGGCGTAAGATGGATGGCCGTGCAGAGGAGTATACGAAGCTCCCATAATCCAGCTTGGAGCGGACGATCGACCGATATAGACGAAGCAGGACGGTTCGATCTGCTCCCCACGACATACCACTGAGAACACGGAGGACATTGAGAGAACGGGTACAACGGGCAGCCAAATATGACACATGTGGAGACCAGCTAAGTTTCCTGTCAAATATAAGACCTAAAAATTTTGTTGTCTCCACGATTGGGAGAGCAACGGGACCGAGTCGTAAGGACGGTGGGAGAAACTCTTTGTAGCGCCAGAAGTTAATACAGACCATCTTCTCGGCAGAAAAACGGAAGCCATTGGCGACACTCCAGGAGTAAAGACGGTCAAGAGAACGCTGAAGACAGCGCTCCAGGACACGTGTACACTGCGCGCTGCAATAGATGGTAAAATCGTCCACGAAAAGGGAGCCTGATACATCAGCTGGAAGGCAATCCATTATTGGATTGATCGCGATGGCGAAGAGAGCGACGCTCAAAACTGAGCCCTGTGGCACCCCATTCTCCTGGCGAAAGGTGTCTGACAGGACAGAACCCACACGTACCCTGAACTGTCGATCCATTAAAAAGGAACGAATAAAAAGAAGGAGGCGACCGCGAAGACCCCATGTATGCATGGTGCGGAGAATGCCCGCCCTCCAACAGGTGTCGTAAGCCTTCTCCAAATCAAAGAACACAGCCGCGGTCGGGCGCTTCCGCAAGAAGTTATTCATAATGAAGGTCGACAAGGTAACCAGATGGTCAACAGCAGAGCGGCGCCTACGAAATCCACATTGTACATTGGTAAGTAGGCGTCGAGACTCGAGCAGCCAAACCAATCGAGAGTTAACCATTCGCTCCATCACTTTATAGACACAGCTGGTAAGCGAGATGGGTCGATAACTGGAAGGCAAGTGCTTGTCCTTCCCCGGCTTAGGAATCGGGACAACAATAGACTCGCGCCAGCATGCGGGAACATGTCCCTCAATTCAGATGCGATTGTAAGTACGAAGAAGAAAACCTTTACCCGCAGGAGAAAGGTTCTTCAGCATCTGAATATGAATAGAATCAGGCCCTGGAGCGGAGGACCGTGATCGGCCAAGTGCGTTTTCGAGTTCCCGCATGGTGAATGGGGCATTATAACTTTCACGATTCGAGGAGCGGAAGTTAGGTGGCCTAGCCTCCTCCGCCTGTTTGCGGGGGAGGAAGGCAGGGTGGTAATGAGCGGAGCTCGAAACCTCGGCGAAAAAGCGGCCGAAGGCATTGGAGACATCCTCAGGGGCCACAAGGACGTCATTCGCGACCGTCAAGCCAGAAACTGGTGAGTGGACCTTAGTGCCAGATAGCCGGCGCAGGCTACCCCAGACAACAGAAGGAGTAAAACTGTTGAAGGTGCTTGTGAAAGCAGCCCAGCTGGCTTTCTTGCTTTCTTTAATAATACGACACTGTGCACGTAATCGTTTATAATTGATACAATTCGCCACTGTAGGGTGGCGTTTAAAGGTGCGTAAAGCACGTCGACGAGCACGTAAAGCGTCGCTACATGCTGCGGTCCACCAGGGGACCGGTACGCGACGTGGAGAAGAAGTAGGGTGAGGGATGGAATATTCAGCAGCAGCGAGAATGACTTCCGTGAGGTGTGCGACCTGACGATCGCAGCTTGGGAAGGTTTGATCCTGAAAGGTCGCCCTGGAAGAGAAGAGCCCCCAGTCTGCTTTGGAGATGGTCCAACTAGATGAACACGGAGAGGGGGTATGCTGCAGGAGATGGATAACACACGGGAAGTGGTCGCTCGAATATGTATCAGAAAGTGCATACCACTCAAACCGGCGTGCAAGCTGGGGAGTACATATAGAGAGGTCTAAATGGGAATAGGTGTGAGATGTGTCCGAAAGAAAAGTAGGGGCGCCAGTATTGAGGCAGACAAGATTGAGTTCGTTGAAAAGGTCTGCTAACAGGGAGCCCCTCGGGCAGGATGCTGGAGAGCCCCAAAGGGGATGGTGGGCATTGAAGTCGCCAGTTAACAAAAATGGTGCAGGTAGCTGAGCAATAAGTTGCATCATGTCTGCCCTGGTAACGGCAGATGACGATGGAGTGTAAACGGTACAAATGGAAAATGTAAAAGTGGGGAGAGTAATGCGGATGGCAACTGCCTGCAGGTCGGTGTGCAACGTGATGGGATCGTAGTAAATATCATCCCGGACCAGCAACATAACCCCTCCATGAGCCGGGATACCTACCACAGGGGGTAGGTCAAAACGCACAGAGGTGTAGTGTGCCAAGGCAATTTGATTGCATGGGCGTAGCTTCGTTTCCTGGAGGGCTACGACGAGCGGACGGTGCAAGCGGAGCAGCAACTTCAAGTCCTCTCGGTTGGAGCGAATGCTGCGAATATTCCAGTGAACAAGTGCCATCGTAAGAAGAAAAGGAAGATGAAAGAAGGGGTCACCTCGAAGGCCGCTGAGGGCCTGGCTTCGAGCGAGCACTGCCGCCGCTATCAGTAGGCGGACAGTCATCGTCCATTGGGTCTATAGGTTCATCGGCCATCTTGGGAAGATGGCCGGGAGGGGGAGCTTCCTCCGCCGGTGAGCGGCCAGATGTTCGGCTACCAGCGGTGCGGCCAGGCGAAACGGATGACGGCCTGGGGCGGCAACCGCTGGGTGGCGCAGGAGAAGAAATGCGCCGTGGCGGAGAAGGAGAACTGTGCTTCCTATGAGCCTTCTTGGAAGGACGTTTGGTGGAAGTACCGGTCGAAGGCTGGGAGGTCGAGGTACGTAGGAAGTCTGCACGGGACGGTTCCTTCTTGAAGGCCCGTGCATCAGACTTCTGGGTCTTCGTCTTAGCAGAAGCTGATGAAGGGGCTGGTGTCTGTGGGGTGATGGGACGAAGAGGAGACGTCGACCGCGCGATCTTAGCACTGGCCGAACGGACGACCGTGGTGCTGAAGGTCAGATCGCATGTCTGGGTTGCCACCTCCCTGGTAGTCCGAGGAGAGGCGAGGACAGTACTGTATTTCCCCGCTGGGAGCAGCTTGGGCTTCCTACTATCCAATAACTTGCGAGCAGCCGAGGTGGACACTTTCTCTTTGATCCGAATTTCTTGGATACAGCGTTCTTCCTTATAGACAGGACAGTCGCGGGAGGATGCGGCATGGTCACCCTGACAGTTCACACAACGAGGAGACGGAGGTGGACAGTCACCCTCATGGGCATCCCTGCCACAAGTGACACATTTAGCCGCATTGGAACAAGACTGTCGAGTGTGATTGAAACGCTGACACTGGTAGCAGCGCGTAGGTGTCGGGACATAGGGGCGAACAGAAATAACCTCATAGCCCGCCTTGATGCGCGATGGCAGCTTGACACTATCGAAGGTCAAGAAAAGTGTCCGGGTCAGTACAAGGTCATTGTTGACCTTTTTCATGACCCTATGGACAGCCGTCACGCCCTGCTCAGCGAGGAAAGATTGAATCTCCTCGTCAGTCAATCCGTCGAGGGAGCTAGTATAGACTACACCACGAGACGAATTCAAAGTTCGGTGAGCCTCCACCCGGACAGGGAACGTGTACAGGAGTGTGGCCCGAAGCAGTTTTTGTGCCTGAAAGGCGCTCTCAGTTTCTAGTAATAAGGTACCGTTACGCAACCTGGTACAAGATTTGACAGATCCGGCTATGGCATCTACGCCCTTCTGGATAACGAAAGGGTTGACAGAGGAAAAATCCTTTCCGTCCTCAGAGCGAGAAACGACGAGGAACTGTGGGGCAGGCGGTAGTACTTTTGTCACTGGTGGCGGGTCATTTTTCCGTTTTTGGGCAGAAGTCGAGAGAGATGGAGTGAAATCCATTGCGAAGGAATCCCCCATGATTGCCAGCGTCTCCGATGGCGCGCTCCTTCCTTGTGGGGACCCTCTCAGAGGGCACTCCCGCCTTAGGTGAATGTTTACACCTTAGGTCACACCTCCCGAGAAACAGACGGAGGGACCAATCGGCATGGTCAGAAGGTATCAGCTCAGGCAATCACCCCTCCCTGGGCCTGGCCTTTACCAGGGGGTACGTGCGTGCCTTACATGTCTACCCAGGGCGGGGAATTACGCGTTACCCCGTCACCGGCTACGCGTGCGAACGCGTGGGTCGGCCTTCAGGCACGCACAGGGAGGAAGGAAGAAGAGGAAAAAGAAGAGAGAGAGGGAGAGAGAGGACAGACTGTCTCAAACGCCGAGGCGGAGACTAGAGAAGGCAGGGAGAAGAAGGCAATGAGAATGCAAGGAGAAGAAGGCAATGAGAAGGCAAGGAGAAGAAGGCAATGAGAAGGCAAGGAGAAGAAGACAAGGGAAAGAGTAAGGAAGACAGTGAGGTGGAGAAGAGCAAAGAAAGGAACCAACCAAAGGAAGGAAGAAACGAGAAGTGAAAAAGCAAAATGACCGCAAATAGAGGTCGTGGAACCGTCCGTCTCCGGACGCAGGCGCTAACGACCCCCTTGAGGGGGTGGGACTCCTTTTAGTCGCCTCTTACGACAGGCAGGAATACCTCGGGCCTATTCTAATCCCCGGACCCGCAGGGGTGAAATAAGGCATTGAGAGAACTTAAAAACAACAAAGCATGTGGTTTAGATGACATTTCGGGAGAAATCTTAAATAGTTTAAAGTAATATGAGTTGAACTCCCTTTGCAGCTACATATATGACAAAGGGGAATGGCTAGAAGACTTTCTCGTAAGTATAATAATCCCAATCCCAAAGACTAATAACCACAAAAAGTGTGAAGACCACAGGACAATCAGCTTAATATCGCGGGCAGCAAAAGTAATTCTTCGAATACAGAATAGGAGGCTGTATGAAACGCTGAAAGAAACACTAGGTGAAGAACAAAATGGTTTCATAAGGGGAAAGGGAACACTAGGTACCATTGGATTTCTAAGAACCGTCGGCGAAAGATACATAGGAAAGCGCAAAGAAGTGTATGCTGTCTTCGTAGACCTCGTAAAGGCCTTTGATAGAGCGCAGTGGGCTAAGCTGTTAGATATATTGAAAACGAAGTTAGTAAAGTGGAAGGAGAGAAGATTGATCGCAAATCTGTACCTGAATGAGAAAGCTCGAGTACGAATAGGTAATGGGATCTTTGAAGACGGCAAGATTGCGAGAGTTGTTAGACAGGGCTATTGTCTCTCGCCGATTCTATTTAACATCTATCTGGAGGAAGTACTGGAAAGCTGTTTGGATGGGATAAGAGACATCAGGATAGATTGGCGGAAAATTGAATGTATAAGATTTACAGATAACATGGCGATCCTCGCGGAAAATCAAGAGACGCTGACTCGAATACTAAATGACTTGAATGAAGCCTATGTAGCATAAGGTTTGAAAATTAATAAAAAGAAAACCAAAAGCATGGTCATAGGCCTAAAGAAAAGAAAAGTGAAAATTAAATTGGGGTCAGAAATCATAGAACAGGTAAAAGCATTCAAGTATTTGGGAAGTTGGATTAAAGAAGAGATGGATTGCCAACAAGATATCAAAGTGAGAAAGAGGCATTTCAAAAGCAGAGAAGACTCCTAACTAGTTGTTCAAACAAGGAATTAAGGAAGCGACAGGTTAAGTGCTTAATATGGAGCGTGGCCTTGTATGGAGCAGAAACGTGGACTTTGCGAAAGCAGATGAGAAGAGAATTGCTTGTGAAATGTGGATATGGCGTACAATGGAGATCAGCTGGACTGATAAAGTCAGGAATGAAGAAGTACTGTGGAGAGTTGGAGAGGAACGGAGGGTAATGCTGACGGCGAAGAACAGGAAACTAACTGGATTGGCCACAATCTAAGGAGTCATTGCCTTCTAGTAGAGGCAATTGAAGATTTCGTTATGGGAAAGAGAGGGAAGGGAAGAAGAAGGTTCCGGATGCTGGATGATGTCAGTAAGCCTCAAAGAGGGTACCAAGGAATGAAGAGGAACGCATGAGACAGAAGCATTGAGGGCTATGCAGTCAAAACCCACCGCAAGTCAGACAGCACAGTGATGATGATGATATTTAAGGCTGCTGTTACTAACTGAACTGTTCCAATTTTTAATAGCACACACGCAACCAATGCTAACTGCCTGTGCGTGTGAGCCTGGAACATGAACATCCGTTCCTACGTTTCATCCGATTGTCGGCGGATAGCACAGCACAATCGTTCGCGGCTACTGGTTACAACACTTCAGTTGCCAATAATCCATAGTAATCTCCCTCGTTTCAGATATACATATGACAAGAGAATAACATACGTATTAATATTTTATTATGGTGCGCTACACCTGTAAACAATTACGATAAATACAACATTACAATATATGTTGTGTATTGTGGCCGCCAAGTGGTGGTGGTGGTGGTGGTTAGTGTTTAACGTCCCGTAGACAACGAGGTCATTAGAGACGGAGCGCAAGCTCGGGTTAGGGAAGGATTGGGAAGGAAATCGGCCGTGCCCTTTCAAAGGAACCATCCCGGCATTTGCCTGAAACGATTTAGGGAAATCACGGAAAACCTAAATCAGGATGGCTGGAGACGGGATGGAACCGTCGTCCTCCCGAATGCGAGTCCAGTGTGCTAACCACTGCGCCACCTCGCTCGGTGGACCGCCAAGGTGGCGTGTTGTGTAATTGCGTGATTTGTGTTGTACAAGTTAAGCAAGATTAGAATAAAACTAGTTACTTATTATTAATGTAACATGAGGTTTTGTTCAAGCACTGCTTTTACCGGCTAATGACTTATTTTGTTAAAGAAATTTCCACCTGGGAACGTGTAGCAATGTTGTCTGTCAAGCAGTGTAAATGGCACTAAGTTAATTCACAAAAGTAATCATATATAACCAGCAAACAAGCTAAATGTATGATAAGTACTTTGAATTAAACAAGAGTATCGATTTTTAGTAATTTAAAGTGTTGTTTAAAAGACACACTGCTAGCTGCAGATCGTTCATCGAATTTAACGCTACTGTTATTCGAGGTGGCAGCACTGTTCTTTAAGCAAAATGAACAGTTTCGTCACACAATACCACACGTACACAACACCAAAGTATTTTCCTGTCAAAATATTTCACAAAAGTTATTATGAAATAACCAGGCTTCGTACATCAGTAGATAAGAATTTATACGTAGGATGCTGTATGCAATCATAGAAGTTCAATGTATTCACAGCCTAACGGTAATTTATTACCTCAGAGTGTGTCCTCGGCCACCAATACACAATTATTATCGTAATTATGACCAGAAACATTTGTGTTTGTATAGAAAATCAATTTAAAACTGCCGCTGCAATATTTCACTAATATGGCCGCCAACATAAGACACTCACTTATCGATTCTGGTTCAGGGTGTATTTTCTTTCTGCACCTTCACTATATGTACTAACATTTGAAGATATTTCTCAATGTTAATGGCTTAACATTCACCATTTACTAATAAACTGCGCTATAGGTCAATAGCGCTAATGGCTGCGCTCTTTTGTAGCTGAACAGAAAACTTAACATTTATGTAGGACGAGACTAACAGTGAAATAAAACTCCAAAAAAAGAAGATTCATTTCAATAAGATATAAACTCTATTTTCAAACAATGGTTAGCAACATAATACAGCTTTTTACAGACCTTTGTGTTACGAGACATCAATCACATCCTATCAGTACAACAGTTCGAACAAAAAGGATTTTTCTACAAAAATCATAACTAACAAAAGATTGTTACTTTATACATTGGTATTGATTGAGATATAATTTTTTACTAAATATTAAATTATGTCGTTGACAACAATTATTTATTATTTTATTAACGCTGAAGTCCTTTTTATCAGTATCACGCGAATAGGATCAAGGTTCAGTCACATTCCACATACAATGCTGTCGTCAATATTATTTTGAATAAAACATAGGCGTGCATATTACAGCACATGCTTACTGTGCTACACCTTCAATTTGCAGTCCAGCTCTTTGTTGATTTGCCTATCTTTTCGATCCACCCACTTCGAAAAATCATCGGCAAATTTTTGGCTCTGTATTTCGAAACGTTCCTTTCATTTATCTTCCTGTTCGGCAGCGAAATTGTTAACCTTTTCTGTTAGCTGCTGTACAATACCAGTTAAAGTAGTTTGTTCCAAACACATTGAACCCATGTCATTAGTTAACTTTTTCATTATATCCAGAATGGCATTCACTTTAGATTCTAATGCGTCCTGCTTGGACTGAAAATTGTCCATCTTGGACTTGAATTCGTTTTGACTGAAATTCGTCTTGGTTTGACTTAAATGGTCTACACCACCCATGAATTCGTCTTGTTTTATCGATATGACATCGAAGTGTGATTTCAGATTTGATTTCAACATTATTTCTAATAGCTAGTGTAGCCACATAAACGGATCCGCATTTACTCATTTACATTATTATTCCTTCACCTTCAGTTTCTGGTTGCGTTAGACTAGCTAAGGATTCCATATTAACACCGGATCAGCTGGTTCGCTGTTGTTGGCTTGTGAATCGTGATCACTGCGTCTGACTGATTCCATGCTTGATATTTTGCCTATTTCTATCATACTCTAGTTGGTTGACATTAATTTATTACTTTTCACTGCAGTTGGTTCAGTACAACAACAAATGCATATTATCAGTTCTTAGGAAGAATTTGTAATGCTCGTTCCACAGAATCAAGCTAACAGTGTGCCTTCATGTTCCCCTTTTGCAGGCTTAGAATTCAATGGCTTGTCCTAAACTGCGTCCTGGAAACCAGGTCATCAATTAAAGCTTTTGATGTAATTGTTAAATTTAAAATATTCAACGAAAGGGAACACTTCAAGAATCCTGTGACTCTGAATTTCTTTGCTTAACTGGATTGTTCCATCGTGCAAATGTGTGTCTCTACTTTCAAATAATTCTTGTTAAGTTATTCTCGTTTACTTACACTCATCAGTTTCCCGTAAAATTACAGGTCAAAGTACTGTTTTGGCCGGTGGTGTTCTCTTTTAACATAACTAATATTATCATACTCAAGCAAAAGTACTTTGGAAAAAATGTTATCGGTCTTTATTAGAAAACACGGATTCGATTTAAACAATAGCATATTTAACGATAGAGCACTGAAGGTGCCCGATCATTGCGTCTTCAAACATACCGCGTCAAACTCAGTTAAAACGGTTTAATATTATATTTTCATATTCCATTTATCGGGAAAGGAACGGTGGTATGCTCAAGACTGAAATAAAAGCAGTTTTAGCTCATACAGTTACTATTTCAGATAGCAACAGACTACATCACATTTCCGTATACTGTAGTCGGCATAATGAAAGGGAAGGGAAAACAATTACAAAAACAAAAAAAAATATCAGAGCGGCTATGATTGTCATAGGTATATTTTACAATAAAGCTGGTTTCTATTGTATGTAACCATGCTTATTATTTCGTATTGAATACAGAAGGGTTCACAATTAATGTGTTAATATAAAAATCGTTCTGAATTCATATTCTTTTTTGGCATAAGGGGAATTACACTAAAATAACGCTATATTTCATACCTAGTAACGATAACATGTTAGCTTTTTATTTTTGATTGGCCACATGACTCTACGTTAATTCTAAAAAGATGGAATTGTACATCTCGGCTTGCATTTGTTTTTTTTTTTATGATTTGGCAGCATGTCATCTGCAAAGCAGTCGAAAGAGTCATTAATTTTTAAGTATTTTTACCGAGAGTAGTAGTGGTATAGACCTACGTCTTGTACTTACTTGTTCCGTCCCGTTGTTCATCTTTGCACCCTTACTACGGTCGGAAAAAGGTATTTCAAAATTAATAAATCTTAAACAAATTCTTTCGATTACTTTATAGATGACCTGTCAAACCACAAGAGGCACAGATACAAGCCGAGCTGTACCAACCACTTTCACGATTAACAAAATTTCAGGTTGTTGTTGTTGTTGTGGTCTTCAGTCCTGAGACTGGTTTGATGCAACTCTCAAGCAACAAAAAATTAAAAATTCCTGTTTTATAGCTTCTAGGTGAAACATAGTAAAACATCCATGAACTTTCTAAAACATTTTTAGAGAAATAAATCGAGATCCGCAGACTATGATACACAGGTGTCGAAACATGTTTGGGTAAACATTGTGTTTAGCAAAACTGGAGTTAAAAAACACTAATTTAATTCACAAAACCACAACCAGCAATATGGTTATAGTGAAACACGTTAAAGCAGCTTTTTCTTTGGTTAATGTGTCGAAGACGTAATCATTTGCGCTTAGTGGAAAACTAAGAACGAACTAGAAAAGGAAATTGGGTCGTTTCTATATTCTCAAGAGCACTATAAGTGTTACTGTACAGCTGTATTTTCCGTGTGCGAGGCGGAACATCGTCAAAGGCGACGCTCTGAAAGAAAGGCTAAAGGAAAGAGACTCGTCAAGAAACCCTCTATAAGCTCGCAGTAACTTCTGACATTTGCAAGAGATGAAACAGCTGTGAGCGAATCAGTGTATCTACTGTGAAACGAAATTAACGTCAAAACGAAACTAACAAGAGCATTTAGCAAGGAAAAGAGTTACTCAACGAGAGATTCTCAAACGCATTCAAATTATGTAATGACGCTGTCTCTTTTCACCATCAAAGGCTGCAAAATGTGGGCTTGCTGTTGTGGGGAGCATAATAACTAACAGAAGAGGTCTACAGCCATACATTAACTATCTTACACACGGAAGGCTACCTAAGCTTCAAGAATACATGTCGTGCAAGAGAAGTTAAAATTTCCCTATCGCCAAACATACTACATACACTGCCATGTTGGTAGTAGCCTACTGTAGATACTGATCAAAGACTTATGATAGTCAATGACAGTGTATAGTAACACACCTGATAGATTAGACATAAAGGCTTTTTTCTCTCTTTCACTTTTTCTTTATTTCATTCACCTCACAAAGTAGGGAGGATGGCTGGCTGGCAACAAACATATGGTTTCACGTAAGCCACATGATAATAAAAAAAAACCACATAGATAGATTTTTTACAGTTGAGTTAAGTTAGACTGAAATAATAAAAGATGATTTATTTTCGTAGTACTACTATATAATGGAGAGTGTCTAGACACTCATGGATGACACAAGAACTCAAAGTGAATGTAGCAAAGCAGAATCAGAAATGCTGACCTTCGTTTTCAAATGTACCATTACAAAGAAAGATACGAAAGTACGGTTCCAGTTCTCGCACCAGATGAAAGGTGAGTGGTGTAGAAATTAGTGTCAATGGCGTTGTCAAACAGGTGAAATAGCTAAAATTACCCAAGGCTCCAGGGACTGATGGGGCCCATATCAGATTCTATACAGAATTTTCAGCTTAGTTAGCTTCCACTTTAACCGTAATAAAACGTAGACCCATTGAGCGGATAATTGTGCCAGTAAGTCGAAGACAGCATGTGTCACAGACCTCTACTATAAGGGTTGTTTGATGTTGTTGTGGGGGTCTTCAGTCCTGAGACTGGTTTGATGCAGCTCTCCAAGCTAATCTCTCCTGTGCAAGCTTCTCATCTCCCAGTACCTACTGCAACCTGCATCCTTCTGATTTTTACCCTCCACGCTGCCCTCCAGTGCTAAATTTGTGATCCCTTGATGCCTCAGAACATGTCCTACCAACCGATCCCTTCTCCTTGTCAAGTTGTGCCACAAACTCCTCTTCTCCCCAATTATATTGAAAACCTCCTCATTAGTTATGTGATCTACCCATCTAATATTCAGCATTCTTCTGTAACACCACATTTCGAAAGCTTCTATTCTCTTCTTGTCCAAACTATTTATCGTCCATCTTTCACTTCTATACATGACTACACTCCATACAAAGACTTCCAGAAACGACTTCCTGACACTTAAACCTATACTCGATGTTAACAAATTTCTCTTCTTCAAAAACGCTTTCCTTGCCACTGCCAGTCTAAATTTTATATCCTCTCTACTTCGACCATCATCAGTTATTTTTCTTCCTAAATAGCGAAACTCCTTTACTACTTTAAGTGTCTCATTTCCTAATCTAATTCCCTCAGCATCACCAGACTTAATTCGATCACATTCCATTATCCTCGTTATGCTTTTGTTGATTTTCCTCTTATATCCTCCTTTCAAGACACTGTCCATTCCGTTCAACTGCTCTTCCAAGTCCTTTGCTGTCTCTGACAGAATTACAGTGTCATCGGCGAACCTCAAAGTTTTTATTTCTTCTCCATGGATTTTAATTCCTACTCCCAATTTTTCTTTTGTTTCCTTTACTGCTTGCTCAATATACAGATCGAATAACATCGGGGAGAGGCTACAACCCTGTCACACTCCCTTCTCAACTACTGCTTCCCCTTCATCCCCCTCGACTCTTATAACTGCCACATGGTTTCTGTACAAATTGTAAATAGCCTTTCGCTCCCTGTATTTTACCCCTGCCACCTTTAGAATTTGAAAGAAAGTATTCCAGTCAACATTGTCAAAAGCTTTCTCTAAGTCTACAAATGCTAGAAACGTAGGTCTGCCTTTCCTTAATCTTTCTTCTGACAAGGGAACCTCCCCATAGCACTCCCCTCAGATTTAGTTATAAGTTGGCACAATGGATAGGTCTTGAAAAACTGAACACAGATCAATCGAGAAAACAGGAAGAAGTTGTGTGGAACTATGAAAAAAATAAGTAAAATGTACAAAATGAGTAGTCCATGAGCAAGATAGGCAACATCAAAGACAGTATGTTCGAGAGCGCCGTGGTCCCGTGGTTAGCGTGAGCAGCTGTGGGACGAGAGGTCCTTGGTTCAAGTCTTCCCTCGAGTGAAAAGTTTACTTTCTTTACTTTCGCAAAGTTATGATCTGTCCGTTAGTTCATTGACATCTCTGTTCACTGTAATAAGTTTAGTGTCTGTGTTTTGCGACCGCACCACAAAACCGTGCGATTAGTAGACGAAAGGACGTGCCTCTCCAATGGGACCCGAAAACATTTGAGCGCAAGGTCATAGGTCAACCGATTCCTCCACAGGAAAACACGTCTGATATATTCTATACGACACTGGTGACGGCATGTGCGTCACATTACAGGAATATGTTGTCGACCCACCTAACTTGTACACTTGGCGAATGGGTAAAAAGATTCTTCTACCTTGCCCGATTTAGGTTTTCTTGCGGATGTGATAGTCACTCCCAAAAAAGTGATGGAAACATAAGAGTTTGCCACATAAACTGCAACAAATGAATGCAACAGTTTCACAGTCGCACAGTTTTCCCTGTGCTCTGTCAAAACATATGTTTTTAACGTTTTCAAATTTTACCGTGTGTAGACCGTCAAATCCTGCATATGTCCAAGCAAATCTGAACATGTCCTGGAATTTTGGAGAGCGAAGTTGACTATGTGTGAATGCCTGAACTTTGATAATTGTCTGAAAATAAAAGATTAAACTTTTCACTCGAGGGAAGACTTGAACCTAGGACTTCTCGGTCCGCAGCTGCTCACGCTAACCACGGGACCATGGCGCTCCCCAACTTATACTGTCCTTGATGTTGCCTATCTTGCCACTGGACTACTCAGTTTGTATATTGTGCTTATTTTTTTCATAGTTCCACATAACTTCTTTCTGTTTTCTCGATTGATCTGTGTTCAGTTTTTCAAGGCCTATCCACTGTGCCAACTTATAACTATATCTGAGGGGGGTGCGATGGGGAGGTTCCCTTGTAAGGTAAGTCGTAAGGTCAGTATTGCCTCACGTGTTCCAACATTTCTACGGAATCCAAACTGATATTCCCCGAGGTCGGCTTCTACCAGTTTTTCCATTGGTCGGTAAAGAATTCGCGTTAGTATTTTGCAGCTGTGACTTATTAAACTGATAGTTCGGTAATTGTCAACACCTGCTTTCTTTGGGATTGGAATTATTGTATTCTTCTTGAATCAGAGGGCATTTCGCCTGTCTCATACATCTTGCTCACCAGATGGTAGAGTTTTGTCATGACTGTCTCTCCCAATGCCGTCAGTAGTTCTAATGGAATGTTGTTTACTCCAGAGGCCTTGTTTCGACTCAGGTCTTTCAGTCAAACTCTTCACGCAGTATCGTGTCTCCCAATTCATCTTCATCTACATCCTCTTCCATTTCTATAATATTGCCCTCAAGTACATCGCCCTTGTATAGACCGTCTATATACTCTTTCCACCTTTCTGCTTTCCCTTCTTTGCTTCTTTACTAGAAGGGTAGCAGAAGTGATTCACAAAACTACCGTCCAGTGCCATATGAAGACACTATCGGATCTGCAGTATGCCGGCAGTGTGGCCGAGCGGTTCTAGGCGCTTCAGTCTGGAACCGCACGACCGCTACCGTCGGAGGTTAGAATCCTGCCTCGGGCATGGATGTGTGTGATATCCTTACGTTAGTTAGGTTTAAGTAGTTCTAAGTTATAGTGGACTGATGACCTCAACTGTTAAGTGCCATAGTGCTCAGAGCCATTTGAACCATCTGCAGTATCCGGACAGGTGACGGTCTCCAGCAAATCGGCAAACCCAAACCCTTCCATTGGATTACTGCAGGGTATAGCGTGATTCATCCGAATTGGTCTGTACACCACTTCTAGCGTCACCTAACATTGACAACAGAAATGTGTGACCTATGAGAAGTGGCTCGATTATTGTACGCAAATCTTTTAACTCGATACGCAGTCACTGTGCTAGCTGGACAGCTGGTGGAATTTTGGAAGTGACTAGCGATCACTCACGCTGATTTTGAGCAATTTTTTACAGCCACCCTGATCAATGCTCGAGGATCCCTGTCTGTTAGTATATGAGATCTGTCTGGCCTTGGTTTAGCTCCGGACCTTTGTTAGCGTTTCGAATCCACAGTCATATCACCAACAGAGGACTTGGCCAGCTTTAGAAGCGTTGAATTGTGCCTGATGGATTTGTTACTCGGGTGGTCTCCAACGACTAGCAAACGTTCGAAGTCACTGTTTTCTCCTCATCAATCCACTTCATCGTTAGTGCTTTCGTACTGGCAACACAGTAGTCTCTGCTTCCTTTTATACTAGCGGGTGACATCTAGTGGTCAATTCCGCATTACACAGGTGTGTCCGTAAAATAAGGCTCCCATGGCGCTACAGTCCTGAAAAGTGCTGTTACGGTGGATCTCGCGAGTGGTTTCCCCCATTCCAAATCCCCTCTCTAGCGAGCTGCCTGCTGAACTCAGTCTTGGCTTGGCAGCAGTACGTGGTGGATCTACCCCTCCCTTCGCCCGTCTGGTGTGAGCTGCGCTCGGTGATCCGTTTCCTGCCTGCAAAAAACATTGCACCTGCAGAAATCCATTCCGAGCTATGCGAAATCTATGGAGACAAGTGTATGAGCATACAACACATGCGCAAATTGTGCAGAGAGTTCAAGAACGGGCGTACTGACGTCCATGATCAGGAGCGTTCCGGACGGCCGTCTGTTTCTGACGAAACAATCGCAAAAGTAGAGGCAGCGGTGCTCTCAGATGGAAGAGTGACGGTTCGTGAGCTCTCCGAAATGATCCCTGATGTCAGCAAAACCTCTATTGACAAGATATTGACGGAGCACGTAGGGTATACTAAGGGTTGCGCGAGGTGGGTGCCAAGAATGTTGACCGAAGACCACAAACGTCAACGCGCTGAAGCGGCGCAAGAACTTCTTCAAGATCACGGAACTCATAGCGAGGAATACCTCGACTCCATCGTCACTGGAGACGAGACTTCGGTGCACTACCGCACACCCGAAACCAAAGAACAGTCCAAACAATGGAAGCACCCAGAGCTGCCGAGATCGCGAAAATTCAAACAAACGCAAAGTGTCGGCAAAGTGATGGCAACAGTATTTTGGGACAGGAAGTGGGTATTGTTGTGCGAGTTCTTGCCCACCGGTACAACAATCAACGCTGCCGGGTACTGCGAGACACTGCAAAAATTGTGTCGTGCAATTCAAAACAAGAGGAGGGGTATGCTGTCCAAGGGGGTGCGTTTGCATCAGGATAACACTCGACCGCACACCGTTAAAGCCGCCAACGAGCTCATCGCAAAATTTGGATGGGGCACTATCAAACACCCACCCTACAGCCCAGACTTAGGCCCAAGTGACTACCATCTCTTCCCTGTCATGAAGAAACACCTGGGTGGAACGCATTTCGGCGACAGAGAAGAGCTGGAAGAAGCGGTTCTCAGGTATCTGCGCTGCTTAGCGGCAGATTGTTTTTTTTTGATTTGGGCATTCAAAAGCTCGTACACCGCATGCTAATATGTATTCACCTCAGTGGCGATTATGTAGAAAATGAGGTTAAAGTTACTCTCCAAAAATGTACCCATTCATGAAATAAACATGTTTTACACTGTGAAAAAGAATTGGAAACCTTATTTTACGGATACCTCTCGTACACAGGGGTGTCCGGACACTTTTGATCTGATAGTGAATACAGGATGATGATGCTATAAAATTTCAAGGATGATGGAGGGGGGTAACTGTATCGATGTGAGGGAGGGGACACTGGTCCAGAAACGACCGAGTCGAAAGTTAAAAGCGAAAATCGTTCGGTTACCTATGACAGTGGATTTCTTCTACTTCAAGTTCTTTGCTTTCCATGTTTTGGGGAGAGGTAGCATGGACCAAAACAAGGAAAAACCGTGTCGTAAACGTAGGCTCTACAATGCATACCTTAAGAACTATGAGCATTTGTTCAGATATGTGTTTCACATTACCAAAGATGAACAAGTGCTCATAGCTCTTGAGGGGAGTTTTACTATCTTCTGGTTCAAAAAATCGATGTTTAAAAAAAATTGCATTTTTGGATCCCCAAAAGTGTTAAGAATCCACCACTGACACGGTTTTTCCGAATACGGAACGGAAATGTTTATTATTCACGGTTGAACAAAAAAATACACCTGCCTGAAATCGGCCTTTTTCACGCACCAGTTTTTTCCGGGTTTTCGACTTCATAGCCGCGAAAAATTATTCTATCTGCTTGCCCATGACTAAAACTGATAAAGTGATCAAGGAGCATACGCCTTGTTGGGCAACGTATTTCAACAAGTGTTCGACGGATGACCACTCATAATATCAAAATTGTCCGGCTGGGGAAACTAGTTGGTGCAAGTGGCGCATTGCAGAGACTTCCGGACATCTGGACGATTATCAACACGACTAGCCACTTTCCAAAGAAGTTCAAAAAGTGATTCATCCGATCTACGAGGCTCTTTCGGAGGACGAGTTATTGTACCGGTGCTTGGGAGGAAACGCACAAAATTCAAATGAAAGTTTGAACGCGTGTGTTTGGAAGTTAGCCCACAAGCATTTTCATTCTGGTGCGAAGACTGTGGAGATTGCGACTTTCATGGCAGCGAGCGGTTTCAACGAAGGGTATTCAGCAATACGTAAGACCATGACAACGATGGACGTCACCCTGGGACTCTATTCGACGCAGTTCGCCAAGCATTCGGACGACCACCGGATTCAAGCGTCTGAAAACCGCTTTTCACCGGCCGTACGAACGGCTCTGGAGCAGCGCAGGATGGCCCAGATCGAGCAGAACGCCCTCTATGAGGAAGAGGAGGGACTAGTTTATAGACCCGGAATACCAGATTGAACGTAAGTTGCATAATATTGCATTTATATGTAGTCAATCAAACTTGAAACGCGTTTTTCTCTAAATGACTTTTTTTTAATTTTTTTTATCGCGCGGTATGGTAACTTCAACTTAACCGATTGGCATGATTCATTGTTTCCAACGAAGCTAACTCAATTGCCTAGGAGTTATATACCACTTTTATTCTGTTCCATCAACTATAAATACGTATTTTTACTTGGATAACTTAAGCGAGGTACAACTCCTAAAGAATCTTGTATACTTCGCTAACGTCAACTCAGTTTTCATTTCATACGAGCCGGCTGACCTGTGACATACCGCGCGTGGAGGTCTACATCGAAATTTTGTTTCGTTCTGACTGCATTTCCGCCTTTGTTCTTCGACATTCCCGGTGGAAAAAATTCCAGTTTGTAGAGAAAATATCAATAAACATTTTGAGCAAATTTGACATTGATATCTATAACACATCCCGAGAAAAAAAATTCTCAAAGAACATGCTTTTTCGGGCCAAAGATAGTAAACCTCCCCTTACGGTATTCCCTTTAGACCCCAAGTTTAATAGACATTTTCTCTTCTTTTGTACCACACTTCTTCCTCCCAAATTACGGAAAGCAATGAGACTGCATTGAAGAGGGCCACTGTCAAAGGTTTCTGAATGACTGTCGCTTATTGTTTCAGCTCGCTAGTTTTCGGACCAGGGTGTTTACCTCAAATTGATACATTTACCCTTTTCCGTGATTCCTGAAAGTTTGTAACACCATTCACGGAACCACCCTGTATATCTGTTGTAGAATCTTACAACACTTTCCGACCCCAGTCGTAATGAGGTATCTCAAACAGAATGACCCCCCTCCATATCATTCAGCATGGATTGCGAAAACATTTCTCATGCAGGACGCTTGTTGCGCTTTTTTCATACGACGTGCTGAAAGCCACGGATCATATGGATCAAGGCATCAGGTAGACGAAGTATTTATTGACTACCAAAAGCGTTTGATTCTGTACGTCAGCAACGTTTATTGCCAAAATGTGCGATTATATAGGGTAACAAATTTGTGACTAGATCGAGAATTTATTGGTAAGAAGGATGCAGGATTTTAACTTACATGGAGGATCATCAACAAAAGTGAAATCGAAAATTTAATACACAAACACGGGAAAGAAACTTCAACAACTCCCTCCCAAGCCTAACAAGGTGATTATGACGAAACACGTTAAGAGCAGTTTTTTCTTTATTTAATGTTTCAAACACATAGTTCTTCGAGCTTATTCTACGTCTTCTGCGTGTCCCAGGGAAGCGTATTGGGGCCCTTGTTGTTGGTGTTGTATGTATTAATGGAATTTCAGGCAATGTTAATAGTATCCCCAGACTTTTTGCAGATGATGCAGTTATCTATAGTGATGTTCTATCATAAAAATGCTGCACATATATTGAGTCAGATCCTGATAATACACTAAAATAAAGACGCGCCTTGAAAAATTATCCAAATGGGTGGAAATCGGTAGGTGTGATGTAAATATACAGACAAAAAATGATTACAGTTTTAGGAAACCTGGATGATTTATTCAAGAGAAAGAGCTTCACAAACTGAGCAAGTCTCCAACCTTTATGCAAGAAGTTATTCACCTTGGCATTGATCGACAGAGTTGTTGGATGTGCTCCTGAGGATTATCATGCCTAATTCTGTCCAAATGGTGCGTTACACTGTCAAAATCCCGACATGCTTGGTGGGCCCTGTCTATCTCCAAACATTCTCAGTTGGGAAGAGATCCAGAGAGTCGCTGGCCAAAGTAGGGTTTGGCAAGCACAAAGACAAGCAGTAGAAACTCTTGTCATGTGTGGTTGGGAATATCATGCTGATATGTAAACTTTCTTAGAAAGTCGTCAACATACCAATGTGCTGAAAGCGTGGCACAAATACAACCAAAGGTGTCCTATCAAAAGAAATGACACCCCAGACCATCACAGTATTGGAGAAAAGGGGGTATGACAGCTGATTGGTTTATGACCATAAGTTATTGTCATGCTAATTGATGTATGACACCCTCTGGTTGAGTTATGACCCCATGGAGATAACCCGTCCTTCTGAGAAACCCCCAACCTCTCCAAAATCCTCTTCCATCAGCATGAGCGCTCCCCATTCCTTCCCCTTCCCTTTCCCTTTCCCCCCAACAACAGTGCTTCCCACCCCTGCCCCTCCCCCTTCCTCGGCACGTGCGTCTCTCGTCACCCACATGGTCCAGTGACAGGTGGGTTCTGGTGATCTTGAAAGGGTTAGGCCGATGGGTGTGAGGGAGCCAAGTGGATGCTGTCCAGACACCGACATTGTCACAAGAGTGGGGGCGACACGCCCATAGGGGCCTGAAGTTACTTCGCAGAAACTTAGTGAAAATGCTTTTTGATGGGCTGAGAGTGAGGTATAGGAATGACTTGTGTTCCCAGGCAGTCATGGCGGGCAAATTCCAGCGTTTTCTGCCAAACCGCCAGCCGGTGTGGCCGAGCGGTTCTAGGTGCTTCAGTTTGGAACCGTGCGACTGCTACGGTCGCCTATCCTGCCTTGGGCGTGGATGTGTGTGATGTACTTAGGATAGTTAGGTTTAAGTAGTTCTAAGTTCTAGGGGACTGATGACCTCTGATGTTAAGTCCCATTTGAACCACCTGCAAAACAATAACTGTGATTGGCTTCATCAGGGGATAGCTCCGTGACGTAGCAAAATCGGCGCAGAAATTGGCGCCAAGTATCTCCATTGATGTTTCGACAAGAGAGTGGAATTTTCCGCCGGTTTTCGAATTGCTGATTGGCACGTTTAACCACAGCCACTGTCGTGGCGGTGGGAATGTTCTGTGTTCGGCTTGTATGGGTGCTCTTGGTAGAGTCGGCTCTCGCCTTTCGGTCGGAGTAGGTTACAAGACTGAGCTTTCGCTGCTCTGGACAGCCTGCCTTCCGTTGGCTGTCTAATATATTTTATTGTAATTGTAACTGTTTGACGAAGTTGCTGAAGTTTCGACTTCAACGTGACTTTCCGAGTACAGTTGGCAATTGAGCGTTCTGCGTACAAGCGGCCTATGTTGTCTGTCTTGAGCAGTTTTGGCTAAAGTTGACTGTATCGGAGTTACTATGTGACTTCGCTTGTTAAAATTACTCACTGTACCGTCAGTGATTGTGTGGCGAGCCTTATTCGTCTCCCTCAGAGGCGCATTTGTATTGCTAGGAAGTCTTTAGTCTGGAACAACCAGACCAGGCTATACTCGCGACATTATCATCACCACGACTGGACGTCGAAGCAACCAGCCATCGCTTCCGGTACGCCAGATCGTGTCCTTGCAGTTAAGAAGACAGCTTGGTAATGTATGTCCGCACCACCGGCAGATTAGGGAATTTTGCTATGTGATAATCAGAGCTCAGCAGAGCGCGCTTGTTCCCGTCTTTTCTAACGTGTTTCTGTCTTGGGTGTTCATTGTCTGAGTTCTCACTACTCTATCAGCAATTAATGTTGGGTTGGCTGGGTGTTTCTCTTAAGATTTGAATTGCAAGGAATTGGTTCCCCATACCACTTGGTCATAAATGGCACAAGCTAGTTTATGGACAACTTCACCTTCACAGCATTTATTTGAGTATCCAATTTGACGTATTGTAAATGATTCATGTGTTGTGTTTATTATTTTGCGTTTAGTCATAATAAATCAAATTGTTATTTTGGACAGAACTTTCATTCTGTAGATCGGTAGAGCAACCCTTTCATTTCTCACTAAATTAATGAAACTTTCCTATATCAAATTAATTTCTATCAAATTAAATTATTGCAGGTGCCAAACTCTTTTCTACTCCACTTGCAGGGTCGATTACAGTCAGTTCGCGTTTCTTCTTAATCCATGTGCAACAGCAAAAGTCGGAGTTAGAAAAGGGGGGGGGGGGCTTAGAGAATCTTTTCCATATGAAGATTCTAGAAGAATTTAGTGTTAAATACACTGCTAGCCCCGGCACTTCGCACAGTTTCCAGTTTTTGTGATTCAGTAATCAAAGAATCAGTGGAAATACGTCTTGCCGATAGTCTTATGAATCATGACAATGACTTTGAACTGGATAAAAACTGGAATCCTATAATTAAAATTAAACCAAGTGGAATTAACGGGGTCATTCGATAGTCAATGATTAGATCATCTTTCACTTCCATCACTGAGGGCAGCACACACAGCTCCACTGTCACCTGACGCATGTGCCGAAAGACGCCAGCACAACTCGTATGCGCGAGATTCGGCATAAGTACCCTGAATGCACCTGGACTCTCCCACCCTCACCCACCTTGGCGTCACCATTGACTGTCATCTCACCTGGATCCCTCATCTCCATTCTATCCTATCCAAAGCCCACAACTGCCTCTGACTCCTTTAACTCCTCGCTCACCGAACATGAGGGTTGAACCCCTCTCCCATCCTCCACACCTAAAAATCCTTAATCTGTCCCATCCTCTGTTATGCCAGTCCCACCTGGATATCCGCCCCCCCCTCCCCCCCAAATTCTGTAAGCTCCTCCAGATTCTCGAGTGCCATGCAACTCTGCATTGCTTTCCATATACGCCTCCCGTCCCCCACTCGGATCCTCTATGACCTGATTCCCTTCCCCTATCTGCTCCTTTTCCTCTAACATATTCGTATCCCCTACACCTCCTGCCGTCTTGATCCCCCTCATACCCCAGTTGCTCCTCTCCTCTCCAACTCCCGTCCTCTGCCAAGCCTTCCCAGTTGTGTCCCCCCTATCCTCCACCTCTGCACCCTTCATCTCCTTTCCCTGGGTGGCTTCCATCGACTCCCCCTCCCGCATGATGCTCTCTCTCCCTCCAATTATCCCTCCTATCAACTCCGATCCTCGACTCCCCCTCCCTTCCTCTGTCCTTTTCCCAGGCTCCCTCTCCCCCTCCTTTCATCCTGTTTTTTCCCCACTTACCCTCTCTCTGACTCCCTTCGCTCCCCCGAGACCTTTTGCTCTCCCATCCACTGTGTTTCCCACTCTTCGTGTCCGCCCAGTCCCCTCCCCCTTTTTCCATGTCCTCTCCCTCCATCGGTTCCCCCCTTTTTTCTTTTCCTCTCCTCCTCCCTGTTCCCTCTCATTGGTCTGGGTCCTCCCTTCCCCCATCTGCCGCCATGTCGCCTCTATAGTGCTGTTTTAAGTGAGTGTTCAGTGTTGTGCATCCTCTATCAGTGTTGCAAACAGCCACCATACTGTCGCTAGTTGTGTTTTTTTATCTCATGCCGTGTTTTTTAATTGTGCCTGTCTATTTACTATCTGGTTTAATCAGCATCATCGACCATTTTGTTTTTACATTTTCTTCGCATCTTTTTCTCCATGTTTCAGTTTTTAACAGTCACCGTTTTTATCGCCTGCTTTTATGGTTCTCATATCTCCTAATTCTGTTTTTTAACTTTTCTGTGGGCTGCAGAGCGGCATATTGTGCTGCTGCCAGCCTGCCCCGAAATCCAATAAAGAAAACAAAAAAAAACTGGACTCTTCTGTAGGTGTCTACTCTGGTCCGAAACGTCGTGGTAGAATATCGACGGGATCCGGCTGCACACCCGAAAATTATTAGAAGAAGTTACTGATACCTACTATGTGCGTTTTTATTGAAATGGTAACCATCTGAACATGCAAGCATGTAATACACATCATGCCAATTTGACTTTGCTACATTCATCGTGTTGCCTTTGTATTTGCCAGCAGTATAGTTTGTTTTCGTCAGAAGTCCAAAGACTGCCGCTGTCAGAGATTTCACTATTGTTCTTTCAGTACAGTCTGCACACCAGTGTCGCTTTCTCTCGAGTCACTCAACGAGAAAGGTGGCGCAACGTTATAGACTCTTGTTCAGGAGAGCGGCGATGGTTCAAATCTCCGTCCAGCCATTCAAATTTACAGAGGGTGAACAAAAATAGGAAGCACCAAAAACACAACAGGTTGTCGTGCCTAAAACGGCGTAGCAGAACCGTTGGCATTCAAAACAGCTTCGAGTCTCGGAGTGGATAAATGCAGGTCCTGTATGGCTGTCAAGGGACTCTTGCACCATTCTTCCTGCAAAATTGTTGCAAGTTCAGGTGATGATGCTGGAGGTGGATAGCGATCGCGCACCCTTTCCACCAAAGTAGACCACAGAGGATCAATAATAGTGAGATCTGGTGACTGTAGTGGCCAGACATGCGCCAGTCCAACCTCGTTTTCATAAAACCAGACCTGGGCCCTGTCAACTGTGTGAGCAATGGCCTTGTGGTCTTGGAACATAGCATCACCAATTAGGAGCAGACTTCTATCACGGGATGGACCTGATCAGGCAAAATAATCACATAATCCTTGAGAGTAAGGCGAACTTGCAGAGTAGCATTGGGGCCACTGGAATACCACGATATGACTGGTCAGATCATCACCGAACACTCGTCGCCATGGAGACTTTAAGTCCTAGTCTTCCTTCCCTTTTTTTCTCTTCTTCGAGGCACTCGGGACACGATAAGGCGGCTGTGTTGCGCGTTCCTCGGGGCCGTGAAGCACAAAGTCTGAGGTCCAGCGAGCAGCCGGCGTCTGCTCAGCCGCCGGTAGCTGCGCCAGAGGCTAATCCTGCTCATCGTGGCCTGCCGTCCTGTAAGGGCGGGGGAGGGGGGGGGAGGGAGGGTAGAGGGGGAGTTAGGAGGAGGGATCGATCGCCCGCCACTTGAAAACAAGGGGATCGGTTCGGCTTGTTGACGCTCGGCTCTTAGCCGTCGCCTCTCCACGGATTTCTGGCGCGCTACTTCAACTCCGGCCGCAGCTCAATGAAAGCACAACACTCGCAAGTTGCGTGCGGATGACCTCCGCGTTGAAAACTGGCTGCGTACCCGCCATAGAGCGATAACGCACAGCAACGGCACAAAGCGAGACGCCTGTAGTTCGTTCGACCACAGAAAGCCCGCGACCGTTCTTTTTATTTGTTTTATTTGCCCATGGGTACATTAGTACGGTCAGTTCAAACTTACAGAGCTTTCTCTCCGAAAACTGCAAACTAATTTAAAACAAGTTTCTTCGACATTAGCAATGAGACTTAAATAAGTACAGTGTGTAACAATTCGAGTCAATATAATCAGTAGTTCAATTTTTGGTCGAAGAGATGTTTTAAGTTGCAGCAGGCCAGTGAAGGCAACCCCGTAGCACACGGGTGTGACGTCATGCAACAGATGCGTGAAGGGCTCAGCAGATCAACAAGCATGCTTTTTTAGTGTTTTCGGAAGGTGTCATCTACATCTACATCTACATCCATACTCCGCATTCGGGCAACATGTCTATGGAGTTAACTAAACAAAGTCTTTCCGTAAACCTTAAAACTGCGGCAACCTCAGCTAAAATAATTATACATGAGCGTATAACACTTAATGCAGAGAACAGTTTTTTTTTAAATACGGGAGTCAAAGTTATTAAAACGAAACTGAATGAAATGTTCAGTGGTCCGCTGTATCTATATGTCTTCAGGTCACTTATAAACCCACACAACCGGTTTCGCAACTTTTGAGTTGCAACTTCTGGTGCAAATACAAATACTAAGTCATAGGCTTCAGAATGCGTAACTGTAATAATTCGCGTGGCTAGGTAATGGTTTCAGTACTCCTCAGCAGATAAGAAACCATCGTCAATGATGAAAGTCATGTCTGTGTTAAGTCGCGAACTGAATAAATACAGCTACAGCGGACCATTGGGCATTTCATTCAGTTTCATTGTAATAGTTGTGACACTTGTATTTAAAAGAATGTTCACTGTAGAAAGTGTCATCATGCAATCACGTTTTAGTAATAGTTTGCAGTATGCGAGGAACTTATCACGACAGATATTAAGCTATTTGAAGATATTTAAGGGTGAGAATTGTTAAGGGGCGTTATTCATACGCTCGTATCACGAGCAAGACGAATATGTAAATCGCAGCACCCCACAAGCGAGATGCCACACATAGAAAGCGTGTTGGGGAGCAATGGTTACTCTGCAAGTTACTCAGGAAGTGTCACGGTATAAAACACTCGGCGAACTGACACGTCGGGAGAAGAAATGTCGGGTACCGCCTTTCTGCCATACATTCCCAGAATGACGAACAGAATCAGCCGTATCTTGCGCACGCATCGCGTGAAGACTATTTGTCAACTGACTAAGAAGATCAAAGGGGAAATGAAACTCACTTGCAAGGTCGAGAGCCGGCCGGTGTGGCCGAGCGGTTCTAGGCGCTACAGTCTGGAACCGCGCGACCGCTACGGTCGCAGGTTCGAATCCTGCCTCGGGCATGGATGTGTGTGATGTCCTTAGGTTTAAGTAGTTCTAAGTTCTAGGGGACTGATGACCTCAGAAGTTAAGTCCCATAGTGCTCAGAGCCATTTTTTTGCAAGGTCGAGAATACACTGCACACAATGTAAATGCGAAAAAAAATCTATGTCCGAATTATCAGACGACCATTCTGCTCCAGGATAATCGAACATAAACGGCATTGCAGGTTGCGACACTTGGAGGAATCGGCTTTGGCAGATCACGTGCTGTGTGAGACCGGCCACATAATAAAACTTACCGTCAGGGAAGCTCTTGTTGTGGAGAAGAGGTATCACAACCGCTTGTTCCGAGAAGCTATATAATTCCACGAAAATGACGATAGCTTCAACAAGAAAGAAGAAAGTCTTAATATGAACGAATCCTGCATTCCAGTGCTGAGTGAACGATTGTTGCACGTAGCAAGGGGAGAATCGCACCGGAATTGCCCACGGAAAAGTCCATGGACATTGGCGCGACATGTAGATATAATCTGCGGCCGCTTAATCAACTCCAGTCCTCCACCGTTGATGGAGTGTGGAGTTTTGCCAGCCACTCGCGGTGGGGAATTGTCTAATTGTTCAAGTGGCTCTAAGCACTATGGGACTTAACATCTGAGGTCATCAGTCCCCTAGACTTAGAGCTGCTTAAACCTAACTAACCTAAGGACATCACTCACATCCATGCCCGAGGCAGGATTCGATCCTTGCGAACCGTAGCAGCAGCGCGGTTCCAGACTGAAGCGCCTAGACTCGCTTTGGTCACAGCGGCTGGCGGGCAATTGTCAGAATCCAACGTCGGCCGAAGAACCGAGACAGAAGCCATCAGGAAATTTATTTAAAAGTTATTATTTTAGGACTGGGATAGAATATCAGAAGTGACCAAAATGTTTTTTCATGTTAGCTTAATAAAATGCTTTCTAAATAAGCAAAATAAACAAGCACACGCACGAAAAACTTATCGACTATATTTTAACGTCATCTTTTAACGATAATTCTATGAGCAATTTATAAATTGCCAGGAGTATCTACACATTCGAGGGAAATTTTTCTTGTTTCATTCTAACCAGCTGCGTAATTATAGTGTTGCCGTATCTAGCTGAGACCTCGTCGGGACACTTTGAGATGGGGGTGTAGAAATGAAGTAAAAAATTTATTTAACATAATTGATTTTTATTTAGAAGAAAATTACACGGAACTTGTTGCGGCTCAAGTAATTGGTACACCACATTTTTTGGAAGATTTCACCCTTTTCAGCAAGTCTTCCTTCCCTTTCATGTAAAACTCCCTGGACGTCGGCTTGTAATTAAACGGACACCGTAAGATTGATTCCACCTGGCAGCAGTCGCTATCTTTTGTCAGTCCACTAGATCGACTTCAGCGAAAATGCTCTTTCCACAGTGGCGTTTTGTGCGACAATAGAAAATAAATACTCGCATATTTTGCAAAATCGGGACAAAATTGGGTCTCGTGGGGACGTAGGTACAAGGCGGTCCATAACGGTGACGGTCTTGATATATCGGGACGGATGGCAGACGTCCGTATGCAGCGAGTTTGAATAGTTTCTGTGTCTAGAACAGCCAAGTGTACGTGGTTGATGCTGTGGATTCCCCACAGTCGCAGTGTGGTGACGCCAGTGACCTCTGTACTATCTGGATGTCGAATCCCGCTGGCTAAATGTGCCTGCCAAAGATGCTCGTATTTCGGCACTCACCTAATGAGAACATACCTGCCACGAAACGTCACGAGAACGCAAAATGAAAATACTTTTCGATTCTGCTCCGACATCAGCCTAATACTTCGCATATTGATATAAAGTTCAATGCCAGTAATAAGTAAAGAATTCTTTATCACGTACAGACCGGTGGAATTTTTGTTTACCTAACTACAACATGGCGGACTACGCAAAGGACAAGAATCTCGAGGCACGAAAAGGTTCATGCTCTGAGATCAGAGATCTATATCGAGATAGTACAGAGATCACTATGTGACGGTAACATATGAATTCTATAGAGATGTTATCAGGAGCAGCCTTGGTCGGGCTTACATCTGACAGTTATCATAATATACCGCCTCTTGTAGTCTTTGACAGTGGAGCTGCGTTTCATACGCGCATTTTGAAAGTACCATATGCATTCGGTACATGTGGGTTTAGTTCCCTTTTAGGGTTCTGTACTATGATCGATAAAAATGGAAGCCTTACAGGATCACTTTTTCCGTCTGTCTGTCTGTCTGTTAGTCTCTCTGTACTATTTAGATCCATTTTTCTCCGGAACGGATAGAGGTACGAAATTGAAAGTCATGTCACACACTAAGGCATACGGTTCCTTGGCGGTGTAAGAAATTGAAGCTTCTAAGGCAATGCAATAAAAAGATGCGGCCATTTATCTCAGATATTTCTATACATACAAAGTCACACGTTAAAACCTACAAGGTCCCCCACTGATCTAGAATCATGAAATTTGACGCGAAACAAGGTTTAACAGTACAGGTAATGCTAAAATTCGAAAATTGTTAATCTAGAATTATACCACATAAAAAATACTTTTTTGCGATTTGACATCTGTTTGTCTGTCTGTTAATCCGTTAAGACCTCTTTTTTCCAGTAACGGATCAAGGTATCAAGGCGAAATTTATGTCAAGTATTAAGGTCTAAATGTAACGTTCTAAGTGAATGCGACCAAAAAAATGGACATTTTTGCCACATATTTTGAGAGTCGCAAGGTCACTCATCAAAATCTGTAGGAGCCTACCTACACACATAATTTGTACGGAACTCTCAGAGCTGGAGTCCTACTCGCAGTTATCCTGTGTTTTCTTCGTTATGTAACAGGTGCCATTGTGCAGATCTTCAGTCCTCCAGGCCGTGTTCCATTAGCTTCTGGTTATGTTTCTGACAACAGCAGTTACGCTCATATTCAGAAAAAAACCTTGAACGACTAGACGTTTCCGGGACGTTCATATTCACAGGATACATATATTAGTATGTTCTGCAGAAACGATTAGTATTTGAACCATATCGGCCAGAGGATTCAAGGTCAACATCGACATCGCAGCGCAACACCACCTACTGGTAAAATGTGCCAGCGGCTCTCGTTGTCGCTATAAATCGAAGAAAATGGATCAAGTCTGAGTAAACGTGGAGGATGCATCGTGGACGTATGCGCGAACCATACGGTCAAATCAGTGAGTTTGAAAGAGAGCGCATTATTGGCACGAGAGAATGTGATGCTTTCACCAGGGAAAGTGCTACACGTGTGCGACGAAGTGTTCCGACGGTGCAACGGATGTGTGCAGAAAGGTTCACGGACGGCCCTAGAACACGAATAGATGGGTCAGGTCGCACCACGCATACCACCTTCCGAGAAGATCGACACCCCATCCGAATGGCGTTGCAGGACAGACCTGCGCCCTCCTCGGCTCTGACGCAACAGTGGAACAGTGGAACACATAGTACACTATCAGCGGTGACAGTTCATCGCCGTTCATTACGTAATGGGTTACGTGAGCGTCGTCCACCTCTCCGCCCACCTTTGACGAATGTGCAGAAACATGATGGACAGCAACGATGTATCGAACGACGTTACTGGGGGACAGGAGTGGCATCAGAAAGTTTTTCCGGACGACTCCAAGTTCTGTTTGTTTGAAATTGATGGCCGCATTTTGGTTCGCCGCAGGCAGGGGGAGCGGCCTCGCAGCGGCACTCGCACAAGACATACAGCGCCAACTCAAGGTCTTTTGGTATGGGGTGCTATGGGGGACAACCACAAACCACACTTGTTGCCTGTCCATGGCACTGTGACCGATGTGACCTACGTGAATAACATCTTGAAGCCCGTAGCCGTACTCTTTCTGCACATCATCTCAGACGCCATTTTTCAGCAAGACAATGCACGACCACATGTTACTGCAGCAACACTTGTCTCCTTGGTGTCACAGATTGTCAGCCTTTTGCCCTGGCCCGCCAGATCACCAGACGCGTCGCGAATCGAAAATGTGTGGGATATGGTGAACTGACGGGTGCAGCGCTGTGACCCAATTTTGGTATTTTTATCTCATTGTTTTTTCCGGTTTCTGTGTTATTTATTGCTGCTTTCAGTCTTATTTTATTTCAAATTCGGTGTTATTTTGCCAATTTGGCTCTTATTTTTTCCTTTGCCATTTTCTTTTTCCCAGTTTAGGAGTTATATTTTGCCTATTTCGCCGTTGCATTTTTGTCGTTTCTGGGTTATTTTTTGCCTTCACCATGTTTTGCCAAATTCTATGTTATTTTACCAATTTATCTGGTACTTTTTTGCCAATTTGGGTTTTATATTTTTTCCTGTGTAGTGTTAATTTTTTTTCCTTTTCGGAGTTTATTTTTCCAATTCCGGTGCTATTTTTTGTTTATTGCCCTGTTATTTTTTCCAAGTACTGTGTTATCTTTTGCCAAATTCATTACTATTTTTTACCAAATTCGTTTTAAGCTTGTTGCTAGTTTCAGTGTGTTTGTTGCCAAATTCGTAGTTTCGTTGCCAATTTCCGTACTAATTTGTTCCTGAATGAGATTTTCACTCTGCAGCGGAGTGTGCGCTGATATGAAACTTCCTGGCAGATTAAAACTGTGTGCCCGACCGAGACTCGAACTCGGGACCTTTGCCTTTCGCGGGCAAGTGCTCTACCATCTGAGCTACCGAAGCACGACTCACGGCCGGTACTCACAGCTTTACTTCTGCCAGTATTTCGCCTCCTACTTTCCAAACTTTACAGAAGCTCTCCTGCGAACCTTGCAGAACTAGCACTCCTGAAAGAAAGGATACAGCGGAGACATAGCTTAGCCACAGCCTGGGGGATGTTTCCAGAATGAGATTTTTTCCTGTTTCGATGTTATATTTTTGCCAATTTTGGTGTTATTTTTTGTAAACTCCGTTTCTGTTCCCGACGTCACATCATAGTTAGTTACGTGAAAAGTGAACCGTAATCTTAAGATTATACAGAATCTCAGGCTTAACGAAAAAAGACCAAATGCACTCTCAGCATTCAATAACTATCTGTTACAAATACTGGTAAACTTTCATCCCTAGGCTGGTAACATTTTTTATAAGGGAAAATGACAAATTTCACGATATTTCGTAAAAACCGAAGATTTAACGTTATTTCGCTGAAAAGCGCCAACTTCGTGTTATTTTAGTGTTATCGTTTATACGAAACTTTCTTGTCCCTGCCCGTGGGTAAAGACGGCCAGTCTCCCATCTTCTCGAAAGCCTGATTACATTTTCATAGCCGCGGTTACGATAAAATGACATTACAGGCTAATATAGCATAGAGGAAGATACTGGCACCTGATTGGCAGGTTCATTGTACGAGGCAGCATGGAGTCGATACTTTTCGAGCTCGGCATGTTTTTATTAGTTTCTGGTGATGTTGTTGCATAAGATGCATGCCGAGAGTTGGGTATATCCGTAGTGCTACAAGGCACAGAGGTGAAGGTATAAGTTAGGAGCCATGCAAAGCAGACCCCGGTCTGCTGGAGTTCTCAGGTTCTGCACACGTAAACACAATAAACCAGTGGCTTTTGAAACTTCCAATGCCACAGGCAAGTTAACTCTATAAAAGTCGTTAGCATAAAGAATTTCACATACCTTAACAGTCATCATACCCATCAACGTGGCTGAAGGACCTCTACAACTTATGATATGACGACTAAAACTACTATCGAACCTCCAGAATTTTTTACAGTTGGAACCATAAAAAATCTGTGAATCAAATCCCTCAGCTTGTCTTTTTCGGGCTGTGATACATTTCTATGAATTCTTCCTTATTTTTAGAAATCTGAGCTCGACTGAAAGCTCTTGATCTATACCTAACCGATTACATCAGAAGGAAGGCTCTCTGTTCATGGTAACCTAAATTTTCGAGCAGTAAAAGTTCATGCGGATATAACATAACAGGCACTTTCGGTTACCGCATAAAATTGCTTGAGATGTCCGTTTCTTTCCACATCGTACTTTTTGCTTGTACAACAAAACTTCCTCAAAACGGAATCGCATGAGACTAAAATAGTTTTCCAAACTGAACAAGTTTCTGGATTACACAAAACATACTGGACTATGTAAAATTTGTTAAGTACCACGCACAAAAGACTAAATGTGTAATTATGCACATATGTACGTATTTTTACTCCTCCATAGTAGATGTTCACTTACTGTATATTGTACAGTAGAATACTAAACTATTGCACTAATTTATACAAAATACGACATGTGTGTATTTCTACTGTAAAATTAAATAAATATATTGTTGTGCATATATTGTGTTCATTGGCTTTACATTTTACTTTTTTCGTCACGTATCAAGGAGGGAAACCTGTTTGAGAATCCTTTTCAAGATTATTTTTTCTACTCAATTTTTTGCACTATACAATAGTTTCACCAGCTTGGGAGAATTTGTGTGTGCTACAAATTTCATAACATCGTTTGTGCACGCAGTAGCTTCTTCAGACATGTTAATCTGTTTTCTCCTCATTTTCTGTGCTGCGTATTCTATCAGATCTGTTGCCGGAGTAAGAGTGGTGTGGTTGACAGAAAGTCATCACATCGAATGTAGTCAACTGGACTGCATAAAATATTTTTCATTTCAATTAATTCAGCAGTCGCTGCGGCATGTTCTTGAGCTTCGATGAATACAGAAGTATCTTGTTCATACCTTCATGACTCGCTTTTTTGAAGCACTTAGTGGCAGTTTTGGGCTTTATTTCTCTTACTGCCAAGCCAATGCTATTCACCTGCCCTGGGGCGACGAGATTTCACCAAAGTGTCAGGTTCTAGTAACTAGGTGTGTGGCATACTTCCTACCTAAGTAAATTGATAGAGTGACTTTCAACAAGAGAGCCTTAAGAAGCTGTGTGTTTCAGCGGGAAAAGATATTTTAGTAGCGAATCAGGAACTTTAATTTTGCTGGCGCTACCCCTTTTCATATGGAGCATATGACTGGATTATATACAACACACAAGGCATACACGTGCCGCAGAGCGATTACGCCCTGCCGTACCTCAGGAACTCCGGTACCTGTCCGTTGAGATCTTTACACGAACACTGGTATCACGCTATGAGTGCTAGTGGTATACCATTCGTTGTAGACATGGTGGAAATTTCATGGTAGTACGTCAACAAACTGGGCAGCTTCATTCGCGGTGCAGTCACGAGCGCGTCAAATACGGTAGATGCATTCTGGATTTGTCATATATCCATGTCGAACATTCTTACTGTGCTGGTTCCATGCATCTGATTGGCAGATACACAGCGCTGTCATGACCTCAGCGGTGTAAGATAAAGTGACAGCCTGTTACACCATCTACAGTTTTCTCTTTTAAGGGGGTGACTGCCGGAAAAAATGCAACATCTTCAAGGACGAGGTCATTTTATTTATAAGTGAGGGGACAGGTGGTTCATCATTGTAGGACTATATGATCACAATTGCAGACCAAAGTGTGACGGTAGAGGGTGCATAAACAATCAATAACGTATACTCCCCTCTGCTGACAGCACAGGCTTGTATTCTCGCATTCAAACGGTGCTGAATGGCATTCTGCGATAGATCGTCCCAAGCATCTTGCGCCTTTTGTTGCAATTCGGCAATGGTCCTTGTAGGCCCAAACGAAAGAGTAAGTTCCTGTTTCATCGTATCCCATATGTGTTCAGTTGGCAAGTGATATGGTGATCTTGCTGCCCAGGTAAGTTGTAAATCACAAAGAGTACGTTGCCTCGCAGCAGCTGTATATGGACGTGCATTGTTCTGATGAAAAACACTTCTTCTTGTCTCAGTAGTGGCAACAGCATGAGTTAACATGTGTAATGTAGCTGGGACTGGAAACTTTACTCTGCAGACATACAAAATGTGAGTGCGAGTTGTAACTGACTGCTCCACACATGAAGTCTCGAATAGGATCGCAATCTTACGACTGGTGTCAAAGGAAACTTTTAGTATAGATGCGTAAGCTAAAATTCGTCCCAAGTTTCTATCTTCATTTACGTGGAAATATAGGTTGTCCTGAGAGGACTGGCCAATATTCAGGAGTAAGACAGGAAGGAGCATTCGAAAAAAATTAATAATAATAAACGTGGGCTCTGAAATGAATCCGTAAAGAGCTAGGAGCAGTTCTCCATTTTCGGTACCGTGAAACAAATCTTTTCTTTCCATATTTTGAGAGGTGGCAGTATGGACCAAAACAATAAAATTATGCTTATCCATTACGGATATTTTAGATCCGTGACTGTATATAGAATGTAAATAAGTTATACAAAACTGCAACCAATCACTTTTTTGAATAATTATGTTTTATTCCATGAACCGGTTTTCGAACCTTTTCAGTTTCATCTTCAGATGGTTTCAGGAAGTTACATCATTATTGCTAGCATAATGCTGGGTGCTGGCTCTATGACAAAAAGATGGAACACACTTTAATATATCGCCATGACTATAGCTTATCTGTCGATATGGATGTAAATTTAGTTTTTTACTTACTGCGACAGTATAGGCGGCTTTTTTCGGTTAGTGTTCATCTGTCTGCCTCCATTTTGGTGTCCAGTTATTGTATCACTACACACACTTCCACACAAACTATATTAATTACACTTTGACAGCGAGACTTTTCCAGCATCCAGCATGCACTTTACATCCACTGAACATGGGTTCTAAAATGTATACCTCAACAGCTGTGAGCATTTACTCAGTCGAAGAGATACGTTTCACAGTAGCGAAATGAACAAGTGTGTTAAGTCCTTGTTTTGGTCAAATTTTTGAGCAGAGAGAAATTAACACTTCAGAGAAATTACCCAATGTATTTTATCCGAATTTTCATAGCCAAACGAAGAGTGAGAAATCGATAAACAGGGTGTCAAATTCACCATCGTGAGATCTAGCTTAATTGCTTGAAAGTAATCAAGACAATGAAGAATAACTTAATTAGTTATCGAGGAAAACTTCTTGACCGAATTTTCGTAACTAACCGAAGACTGGGAAATAAACAAATGGGGTATCAAATTGACCAGTTGTAGTTTTGCAAAAAAAGATGTAATTGCTTGAAAGTGGTCAGAGTAAATACGAAAAACTTAATTCTGATTTGAGGTAAAATTGAAATATTTTAAAAACACCTGCTGCTAGGTATGAATTGAGGTGTCAAAATATATCAAATCACAGCTTAAATAGAAACACGTCTCTGGTTTCTCTTGATCTACTTGTTCTTAATAACAACATAATACCTACTGATAGTTAAAGGTACAGGGTGGTCCTAAAGTCTTTGTCCAATTATTAATATTTATTTTAGAAAAACTGTCAAACTTAGAAATTTGTGGTTTGTGACAAATGAAAGAATAAATAACTAATTTTTTGTTACAATATCAGTAAATCTGAATATGTGCACCATTTGTTGCTCAAAGAACGTCTAATCAATATTCGATTTCACGCCATCTTTTGTCAACATTTCCTGTGTAACACTAGTAACTGCAGCTGTTATCCGTCTTCTTAAGGTATCCAGAGCAGTTATAAGGGGCGTTCAAAAAGAAACGAGCCGGAGGCATAATTACAGAAACCAGTACCTGTATGTTAGAAATATTGACCCTGGCTGCTGAGACACTTGTCGCACTGTGACACAAGGCGGTGAATGGCTGTTGCATAAAATTCCTGGGGCTGCGATGTTAACCAATTCTGCACATACAGCTGGACGTCGTCGTCCGAGGTGAATCGTTTGCCCCTCAGAGCCTTTTAAAGGGGACAAAAAATGGCGTAATCAGAGGGAGAGAGGTCCTGACTGTATGGAAGGTGGCCGAGAACCTCCCATTTGAATTTCTGCAGGATTGCCGCGACTGTGTTGGCCGTATGAGACTTTGCATTGTCGTGGAGCAGAATGACCCCACGGGTGAGACTGCCTGCTAGTTTTGATTTGATCGCTTGGCGAAGGGTGGTCAAGCTTTGCGAGTACCGCTGGACATTCGCGCTTGTCCCGTGCTGCAGGAAGTGAATAAGTGAATCTTGGTCCCCTTAAAAAGGCTCTGAGGGGCAAGCGATTCACCTCGGACGACGACGTCCAGCTGTACGTGCTGACTGGTTAACATCGCAGCCCCGGGAATTTTATGAGACAGCCATTCACCGCCTTGTGTCACAGTGGGACAAGTGTCTCAACAGCCAGGGTTAATACTACTAACATACAGGTACTGGTTTTGCTAATTATGCCTCCGGCTCGTTTCTTTTTGAACGCCCCTTATACTTGTGTAGCCTAAATCTTGTCTTTTACCTTGTCCCAAAAAAAAAAAAAAAGGCGTTATCCCTCGTGATTTTGCAGGCCACGCAATGGGAGCACCACGCCCAACTTATTTGTCAGGAAATGTTTCGTTAAGAAAATTCCTAACATCTATTCTCGATGCAGTGGTGCATCATCTTGTTGGAAAATACCGCCATGCTGCAAGTCTGTCAGTTGCGCTTCCGCAAATTGTTCTAACATATCCGTAGATGTTAGCTGTTACTGATTTTTCGACAAAAAAAGGGTCAATGACTCTTTTGTGCATTAAACAGCACCACACATTCATTTTAGGGAAATCCCTAGCGTGATCTAAGGCAACGTATGAACTTTCCGAGCCCCATATCTTCTCTCAGTGTTTATTACCTTTATCTGATATGTGGAAAGTAGCGTCATCTGAGAAAAAATTTCGTTGCAGATACTCACTACTGGTGTCGATTCGTGCTAATATCTCAGTCGTTAAAGCGGCTCGACAAGTTCCGTCATCTGGCTGTAACACGTTTCTTATCTGGACCTTATATGCATGGAGGTGCAATATGTTTATAAAATTCTTTGCACTGTGATCATAGGAATCCCTAATTCACTAGGTACGCGACGAGTTGTTTTGGAAAGGCTTCGTAAAAACGCCTGTTGCACAGCTCTGACACTTTATTCACTGACCGAAGGCCGTCCTGTTGGCGGAAGATCCAACACACTGCCTGTCTATTTAAACTTCATGTAGCACGGAACAGTATGCCTTCTATCAGGTGCTTCTCTTCCGCATTCTCTCCGAAAATTTCGCTACTCAGTAATTGGAGAGTTTGTCTCGTGATACCACTGAACACACTGCGCCCTCTCCTCGTGTGACACTGTTTTATAACAACAAAGATCGTAGTGCTCTTTGCTCAGCATCTACTTGCAGCAAACATACATTAAAAAAAGACGCACCAGGAAAGGATTATCTGAATGGAACGGAAATCGGTAGATGTGATGTACGCGTACACACTCACAGATGATTAAAATTTCAGAAAAATTGGTTGGTTTATTCAATAGAAAGAGTTTCACAAATTGAACAAATAAATAACACGCTTGCCGGCCGGGGTGGCCTAGCGGTTCTAGACGGCGACGGCTACGGTCGCAGGTTCGAATCCTGCCTCGGGCATGAATGTGTGTGATGTCCTTAGGTTAGTTAGGTTTAAGTAGTTCTAAGTTCTAGGGGACTGATGACCTCAGATGTTAAGTCCCATAGAGCTCAGAGCCATTTGAACCATTTTTTTGATAACGCGTTAGTCCACCTTTGGTCCCTAACGCAAGCAGTTATTCGGCTTAGCAGTGACTGACAGACTTGTTAGATGTCCTGTTGAGGGGTATCATGCCAAACTCTATCCAATTGGTGCGTTCGATCGTCAAAATCTGGAGCTGGCTGGAGGGCCCTACTCATATCGCCCTAAACGTTCTTCAGACGCCCTGATATACCCGCAGGACAGGACAGGTAGTGTAAGTTGTGGAAAGGGGCCAAAATAAGCGGTTAGTTCTGGAACTTATTTAGCGCCTGAAGGCGCCGTACAATCTCATGCCTTAAGGGCAAGAACACTTTAATTTAAAAACGGCTGAAAGCCAATAACTTAAACCTCAACCAAAATCAGAAATTTAAAAGGCAAAGCCTTATCTTAAAGCAGTTCCTTAATTTGGTTGAAGGCCAAAAGACTCTGACATCTTAAGAGCAAACAACTTAAATTCAAAATAGGCTGAAGGCCCAACACTTAAGACTTAATAACATTAATTTTAAAAATGCCAAAGGCTTCACGGAAAACAGTTCTTAAATTAGGCTGAAGGCCCAAACCATGTGACGCCTTAAGGGCGAAACAACCTTAATCTAAAATTCGGCTAAAAGCCATACAAGTACAAACAACAAGAACAAACAAGAGAAGGCAGTACACCCAAGGGCGCTCAGAAGTTCCGAGTGTCGGCCTGGAATTCAAACACTAATACTCGTTTAGGTGAGACATGCAGTCGGGGCCAACCATTGTCGATCCGACAACAACCCAACCGACAGTCAACGGACCCAGCGAAAAGCTAACCTCCACTTCAAACGACCAGCACACAACAGGGAGTTCAATGGAACAACGTAGAAGGTGTTGGCGCCCACAACCAATTATACATTGAGCTGTCAAACTACACACCGCGCTGGACAGCGACAACACGATGAGGAAAATACACTGCCTGAATTTACGTCAACGGCCAGGGCAGGTAACCGGAACATTAACGGCCACAAGGCAGAAGATTCCGCTGGTGCACTTCAATTCAAATAACCAAGCACAGTTAAACTCCGCCGGAGGGTGGCTAAAATGGACGGCCACAAGGCAGAAGATTCCGCTGGTGCACTTCAATTCAAATAATCAAGCACAGTTAAACTCCATCGGAGGATGGCTAAAATTTTCCAACTTGAAAACACGCGTTGTTGCTCGCAGGAATATCCCAACAGCCGACAACGAACTCCAAATGGCACTATGTGAACAGTCATAACTTGCTGGGAGATTAAGTCAAAACTCAACTTACGTGTCCAGGATCGGTGAGCCACGAACCCCGTAGCAATGGGAACAGCACTACGCACTCCGACACTGCATAGAGGCCACCAGCGGGACCGGCCAAACTACGTGCTACGGAGATTTCCTCGCTGCTCCACGCCAACCGACCAACTGCCCGCACACAGCCCAGCCGGAGACTATAAGCGCCAGGCCAAAGATAGTCCAAGGTGCGGATATCGATACACACCGCTGCTGCCACCTGCAGAAAGAGAGGATAACATCATAATCGCGATAACTGCGGGAGACTAAACACAGAAAAGCAACCAATGTTTAATCCAGTGCACAGCATGGGACAGCCACGGCTCAGTTCTCAATTGGGGAGAGGTCCAGCGACCTAGCTAACCGAAGTAGATTTTGGCAAGCATGAAGACGAGCAGTAAAAACAACCGCAATGTTTGTGTGGCCATTATCTTGCTAAAATTTAAGCCCAGAATGGATTACTATGAAGAAAAACGAAACGGGGAATAGAATATCGTCGACGTACCTCTGTGCTGTAACAGTGCCACGGATGACAACCAGAGGGATCCTGCTATGAAAATAAATGACACCCTAGAGCATCACTCCTGGTTGTTGGGCCATATGGGTTGGTACCTCACCACTGTCTGGGGCGCCTCCAGACACGTCTTCACTGGTCATCGGGGCTCAGTTCGTAGTAGGAGTCATCACTAAAGACAACCCTACTCTAGTCGACGAGATACCAGGCTGAAGACGTGTATAGAGATGCCCTAGGTAGCGCGGCATACCAACCTGACTGTCGCTCGCCGTACGGTCTGACAACCAAGAGTGATGGACTGGCGTGCTATTTCTTCTCATAGCACGACCGCTTTGGTTGTCATCTGTGGCACCCTTACGGCATATCGGTACGTCAATGATATTCTACGCTGCGTTTTGTTGGCCTTCATGGCGAGCCATACTGGGCTCATATTTCAGCAAGACAATGCCCTCACGCACAAAAGAATGGCTCAAATATCTCTGAGCACTATGGGACCCAACATCAGTCCCCTATAACTTAGAACTACTTAAACCTAACTAACCTAAGGACATCACACACATCCATGCACGAGGCAGGATTCGAACCTGCGACCGCATCAGCGCGGTTGAAGCGTCTCTGTGAAGTCGTTTCATAAGACGCTTGTTGAATTCGGTACAAACTATTCATTTTACTACCTGATTTTAGCTCAATTCATGAACTCTTCCAGAAAGACTGAGCACTCAAATAACGGCTATTGATTATTATATGTGTGTTCTAATGTGGGTTTCGGTTTTGTTTTGTGGGAATCGCTGGGAGCAGACGATGTTGCTTCTCGTTCAAAAGAGAGCACAGGATGACCAACTTAGGTTTCCAATACCTGAACGGAGAGGTTTACCCATCTTAGTCGAGGGCTGTGTCGAAGGCTGTTTTTGTGTGTGAGGTTGGTGACGGAGGGCTACCCCTCTGGTAGCTTCCGCTGCACGAGGGGCTAGGTAATCTGGGAAGAGAAAGGGGCACTCTTCGGTGAACGCTTTGTGAGTACGGGCCGAAGCTCTTAAGGGGGGTTTCAGGTGATGTTCCCGACTGAAGCGCATAGAACCGCTCGGCCACACCGGTCGGCCCCGTACGCACACGGCGAGACTTTGAGTTTCTACTGCTTGTTTTCGTGCTAACCATTCCCCGCCTTGGCCAGCTAGGTCGCTGGATCTCTCCCCAATTGAAAACATTTGGAGCATTATGGACAGGACCCTCCATTTCGACGATCTAACGAGCCAGTTGGACAGATATGCCTCAGGAGGACTTCCAGCAACTCTGTCAATCAGTGTCAAGGCTGCCTGGGGGCCACAGGTGGATCAACGCGTTATTGACTTGCTCAGTTTATGAAGCTCTTCCTCTTGAATAAATCTTCCAATTTTTCTGAAATTTTAATCATTTGTTTCTGTGTACATGTACCTCACATCTAAGAATTTCCGTCTTATTCGAGTAATTCCTTCGTGGTGCAATGTTTTTTCTCTTAGAGTGTCTTTCATGCTTTCTGAACGAAAGTATAAAACAAAATTTGAGGAAACAGGACAGTTGTTTTGAGAAATTATTTGTCTGAAGGTAAAAAATTACATAGATGGTTCAAATGGCTCTGAGTACTATGCGATACTATGCGACTTAACTTCTGAGGTCATGAGTCGCCTAGAACTTAGAACTAATTAAACCTAACTAACCTAAGGACATCACACACATCCATGCCCGAGGCAGGATTCGAACCTGCGACCGTAGCGGTCACGCGGTTCCAGACTGAAGCGCCTTTAACCGCACGGCCACACCGACCGGCAAAATTACATAGATTAGAACGGTTGTGCGTCTTTCAATGAAGCTTGAAATCGTGCACAATAAAAGAGGTACCGATTGAGAATACAAAGGTTGCATGGTTTCCTTACGTCGCTACCGCGTGAGCATCTTAGCTGCTGTTCGTGATTTTGACCGTCATTCAATGTCGTGTCAATTTTTTCTCTACTCTATTTCATTTGTTATTTTTAAATAAATAATTTCACAAAACATTTGACGCTGTAAATGATAACTAGTTGAAACCCTCAGCTGCCGACAGGTGTTGTTGATATACCTCGATGGGGACAGCTGAAAATGTGTCCCCCGACCGGGACTCGAACCCGGGATCTCCCGCTTACATGGTAGACACTGTACCCATCTGAGTCACAGACGACACAGATGAACAGCGCGACTGCAGGGACTTATCCCTTGCACGCTTCCAGTGAGACCCACATTCCCAACTGTCCACAATCTACATACGTAATGTACCTAACAGAACAGTTACTATCTTCATATATATAGTTAAAGGCTATCCAGCCATTGACCTTCGCCTGTGCGAATGCGCACAGGTTGCCCGAACTCTTACGGGAATCGTCACCTTAGTGTGCGCGAGTAATGAGTGGATGGGCAAATATCTATTAGATACATTACGTGTGTAGATTGTGGACAGTTGGGAATGTGGGGCTCACGGGAAGTGTGCAAGGGATAAGTCCCTGCAGACGCGCTCTTCATCTGTGTCCTCCGTGGCTCAGATGGATAGAGCGTCTGCCATGAAAACAGGAGATCCCGGGTTCGAGTGCTGGTCGGGGCACACATTTTCAGCTGCCCCCATCGCGGTATAGCAACAACACCTGTCGGCAACTGCGGGTTTCAACAAATTATCATTTATTCTAGAAAAGCTGCACGGTCATCAATGGTATCTGTTCTTTCGAGAACAGTTACTATAATCATATACATTACCGACCATTAAAATTGCTACACCAGGAAGAAATACAGATGATAAACGGGTATTCATTGGACAAATATACTAGAACTGACTTGTGATTACATTTTCACGCAATTTGGGTGCATAGATCCTGAGAAAACAGTACCCACAACAACCACCTCTGGCCGTAATAACGGACTTGATGCGTCAAACAGAGCTTGGATAGCGTGTACAGGTACAGCTGCCCATGCAGCTTCAACACGATACCACAGTTCATCCGGAGTAGTGACTGGCTTATTGTGACGAGCCGGTTGCGCGGCCACCATTGACCAGACGTTTTCAATTGTTGAGAGATCTGGAGAATGTGCTGACGAAGGGCAGCAGTCGAACATTTCCGTATCCAGAAAGGCCCGTACAGGACCTGCAACATGCGGTCGTGCATTATCCCGCTGAAATGTAGGGTTTCGCAGGGATCGAATGAAGGGTAGAGCCACGGGTCGTAACACATCTGAAATGTGACGCCCACTGTTCAAAGTGCCGTCAATGCGAACAAGAGGTGACCGAGACGTGTAACCAATGGCACCCCATCCCATCACCCCGGGTGATACGCCAGTATGGCGTTGACGAATACACGCTTCCAAAGTGCGTTCACCGCGATGTCGCCGAACACGGATGCGACCATCATGATGCTGTAAACAGAATCTGGATTCATCCGAAAAAATGACGTTTTGCCATTCGTGCACCCAGGTTCGTCGTTGAGCACACCATCGTAGGCGCTCCTGTCTGTGATGCACCGTCAAGGTTAACCGCAGCCATGGTCTCCGAGCTGATAGTCCATGCTGCTGCAAACGTCGTCGAACTGTTCGTGCAGATGGTTGTTGTCTTGCAAACGTCCCCATCTGTTGACTCAGGGATCGAGACGTGGCTGCACGATCCGTTTCAGCCATGCGGATAAGATGCCTGTCATCTCGACTGCTAGTGATACGAGGCCGTTGGGATCCAGCACGGTGTTCCGTATTACCTTCCTGAACCCACCGATTCCATATTCTGCTAACAGTCATTGGATTTCGACCAACGCGAGCAGCAATGTCGCGATACGATAAACCGCAATCGCGATAGGTTATAATCCGACCTTTATCAAAGTCGGAAAAGTGATGGTAAGCATTTCTCCTCCTTACACGAGGCATCACAACAACGTTTCACCAGGCAACAGCGGTCAACCGCTGTTTTTGTAAGGGAAATCGGTTGGAAACTTTCCTCATGGGCAGAACGTTGTAGGTGTCGCCACCGGCGCCAACCTTGTGTGAATGCTCTAAAAAGGTAATCATTTGCATATCACAGCATCTTCTTCCTGTCGGATAAATTTCACGTCTGTAGCACGTCATCTTCGTGGTGTAGCAATTTTAATGGCCAGTAGTGCAAATTCGACGGTGTCTTTAATTTTTTTTTATATTGAAACAACCGGTAGTCCCTTTTCGTTTCACTGAGGCAATAGAAACACTGTACTGTACTGTTCATTGTCTCCTCGTTCCCTCACGACATACGAATGACCCTTGTCTACACTCCTGGAAATGGAAAAAAGAACACATTGACACCGGTGTGTCAGACCCACCATACTTGCTCCGGACACTGCGAGAGGGCTGTACAAGCAATGATCACACGCACGGCACAGCGGACACACCAGGAACCGCGGTGTTGGCCGTCGAATGGCGCTAGCTGCGCAGCATTTGTGCACCGCCGCCGTCAGTGTCAGCCAGTTTGCCGTGGCATACGGAGCTCCATCGCAGTCTTTAACACTGGTAGCATGCCGCGACAGCGTGGACGTGAACCGTATGTGCAGTTGACGGACTTTGAGCGAGGGCGTATAGTGGGCATGCGGGAGGCCGGGTGGACGTACCGCCGAATTGCTCAACACGTGGGGCGTGAGGTCTCCACAGTACATCGATGTTGTCGCCAGTGGTCGGCGGAAGGTGCACGTGCCCGTCGACCTGGGACCGGACCGCAAAGACGCACGGACGCACGCCAAGACCATAGGATCCTACGCAGTGCCGTAGGGGACCGCACCGCCACTTCCCAGCAAATTAGGGACACTGTTGCTCCTGGGGTATCGGCGAGGACCATTCGCAACCGTCTCCATGAAGCTGGGCTACGGTCCCGCACACCGTTAGGCCGTCTTCCGCTCATGCCCCTCCATCGTGCAGCCCGCCTCCAGTGGTGTCGCGACAGGCGTGAATGGAGGGACGAATGGAGACGTGTCGTCTTCAGCGATGAGAGACGCTTCTGCCTTGGTGCCAATGATGGTCGTATGCGTGTTTGGCGCCGTGCAGGTGAGCGCCACAATCAGGACTGCATACGACCGAGGCACACAGGGCCAACACCCGGCATCATGGTGTGGGGAGCGATCTCCTACACTGGCCGTACACCACTGGTGATCGTCGAGGGGACACTGAATAGTGCACGGTACATCCAAACCGTCATCGAACCCATCGTTCTACCATTCCTAGACCGGCAAGGGAACTTGCTGTTCCAACAGGACAATGCACGTCCGCATGTATCCCGTGCCACCCAACGTGCTCTAGAAGGTGTAAGTCAACTACCCTGGCCAGCAAGATCTCCGGATCTGTCCCCCATTGAGCATGTTTGGGACTGGATGAAGCGTCGTCTCACGCGGTCTGCACGTCCAGCACGAACGCTGGTCCAACTGAGGCGCCAGGTGGAAATGGCATGGCAAGCCGTTCCACAGGACTACATCCAGCATCTCTACGATCGTCTCGATGGGAGAATAGCAGCCTGCATTGCTGCGAAAGGTGGATATACACTGTACTAGTGCCGACATTGTGCATGCTCTGTTGCCTGTGTCTATGTGCCTGTGGTTCTGTCAGTGTGATCATGTGATGTATCTGACCCCAGGAATGTGTCAATAAAGTTTCCCCTTCCTGGGACAATGAATTCACGGTGTTCTTATTTCAATTTCCAGGAGTGTATATACTCCACGACTGTCAGAGTGTTTTATTTTGACGGAAAGTCTGTGTGGTTTTGCGCGCGGCAGTGCAATGGATGTTGGGGGAGACCTCAACACGCAGAACTGTTTCGGTTAGCGAGGGCGGCGCAGCTACGAACTCGGTAATTAGCGGCAGCGCGGCAGACCGTCACATTGTCGGCCAGAGACGCGACGCGCGCATGAGTTTAGACACCGCGTTCTGCACGTTCGCGGGGTTGCCCGGACCGTGGCGTAGGGTAAAGGTTGCCACTACAAAAGGGAAATTCCGCTTCACCTCACTTGTCTATGCTCCTGACTCGTCACGTTAGAAGCAGCTGTATTGTTATTACGACTCTCACAGGCAGTGTCTATGAGATGCCCTCGGAGTTAACTCACTGGAGAATGGAGGTCAGTTCACTGCCAAAAATCTATGTAAAGGGTAAAATAGCGTTAATGAAACAATGGAAACTCCAGGTAGGAATATCAACAACGTAGGAAAAGACTGCTACTTACCGTAAAGAAGACACCTCAAGTATGCAGACAGGCACAATTAAAAGACACTCACGCATAACTTTCGGTCGCAGCCCTTCGTCAGCAAAAGAGAGACACATACACCATTCCACCATTCTCACTCTCTCTCTCTCTCTCTCTCTCTCTCTCTCTCTCACACACACACACACACACACACACACACACAAGCACAGCTCACGTACACACGAATGCCAATCCCAGAATCTCGGGTCGGAATCGAGATGCTGGAGTTGGCGTTGCAGTGAATTAACGTTGGTGATTCGGCGACCAAATTCGTCTGATGTAAATCCTAAGGAACTCATCTGGGCCACTATCGGGCCTCACCACCGCTTTCGCAAATCAGCGGCCGTTATTTAGGCGAATTATATGACCCGTTAGTGATGTATTTCGTTCGGAAGACGGACAAACAAACTACTAAGCTGGTGGTCATAATGTTCTGGCTTGTCAGTGTACACAGAGTGTTTGGAAATTATCGTTACAGGCTTCTAGAACTTGTAGAGGGAACTGAGTACATAATATTTCGAATAGGAATAGGAGTTCATGTCCGGAAACGTTCCGTTTAGGTGCTACAGTAATTTGAAAACGTGTCTTCTAGGTAGATATTCAACAGGGTAATCAGTAATCATGATGGGCGGGGTGGGGCCACCGGACTCGCATTCGGGAGGACGACGCTTCAATCCCGCGTCCGGCCATCCTGATTTAGGTTCAAATGGTTCAAATGGCTCTGAGCACTATGGGACTCAACTGCTGTGGTTATCAGTCCCCTAGAACTTAGAACTACTTAAACCTAACTAACCTAAGGACATCACACACATCCATGCCCGAGGCAGGATTCGAACCTGCGACCGTAGCAGTCCCACGGTTCCGGACTGCGCGCCTAGAACCGCGAGACCGCCGCGGCCGGCTCCTGATTTAGGTTTTCCGTGATTTCCCTAAATCGCTCCAGGCAAATGCTGGGATGGTTCCTTTGAAAGGGCACGGCCGACTTCCTTCCCCGTCCTTCCCTAATCCGATGAGACCGATGATCTCGCTGTTTGGTCTCTTCCTCCAAACAATGCAAATGCAATGCAATTCGGGTGGGGGGGGGGGGAGTCGGAAAGGAAGGGGTGGATGGTTATGTCCGACTGGCAGATGTCATTTGATGCCTATCCTACCTCTCTGACCTGGCTCCAGCCTGTGAGTGTTAGAGAAAACAACCGGGTTCCCAGGTAGATGCCGTGTTTCTTGACTTCCGCAAGGCGTTCGATACAGTTCCCCACAGTCGTTTAATGAACAAAGTAAGAGCATATGGACTATCAGACCAATTGTGTGATTGGATGGAAGAGTTCCTGGATAACAGAACGTAGCATGTCATTCTCAATGGAGAGAGTTCTTCGGAAGTAAGAGTGATTTCAGGTGTGCCGCAGGGGAGTGTCGTAGGACCGTTGCTATTCACAATATACATAAATGACCTTGTGGATGACGTCGGAAGAACACTGAGGCTTTTTGCGGATGATGCTGTGGTATATCGAGAGGTTGTAACAATGGAAAATTGTACTGAAATGCAGGAGGATCTGCAGCGAATTGACGCATGGTGCAGGGAATGGCAATTCAATCTCAATGTAGACAAGTGTAATGTGCTGCGAATACATAGAAAGAAAGATCCCATATCATTTAGCTACAATATAGCAGGTCAGCAACTGGAAGCAGTTAATTCCATAAATTATCTGGGAGTACGCATTAGGAGTGATTTAAAATGGAATGAACATATAAAGTTGATCGTCGGTAAAGCAGATGCCAGACTGAGATTCAGTGGAAGAATCCTATGGAAATGCAGTCCGAAAACAAAGGAAGTAGGTTACAGTTCATTTGTTCGCCCACTGCTTGAATACTGCTCACTGGTGGGGATCCGTACCAGATAGGGTTGACAGAAGAGATAGAGAAGATCCAACGGAGAGCAGTGCGCTTCGTTACAGGATCTTTTAGTAATCGTGAAAGCGTTACGGAGATGATAGATAAACTCCAGTGGAAGACTTTGCAGGAGAGACGCTCCGTAGCACGGTACGGGCTTTTGTTGAAGTTTCGAGAGCATACCTTCACCGAGGAGTCAAGCTGTATATTGCTCTCTCCTACGTATATCTCGCGAAGAGACCATGAGGATAAAATCAGAGAGATTAGAGCCCACACAGACAATATTTCTTTCCACGAACAATACGAGACTGGAATAGAAGGGAGAACCGATAGAGGTACTCAAAGTACCCTCCGCCACACACCGTCAGGTGGCTTGCGGAGTATGGATGTAGATGTAGAACGTTCAGTACACGTTAGCAGAATACACCGACATTATCCATCTGAATGGCGAAGCTCACGGTAATGGAAGAGTTGTACGTACCTTCACAGTCAGGAGGCGTGACTGTGGTGCTCCAACGACACGCCGTACTGCATCACTTTGAAGAGAACCCGTCAACGAGTACACCAGCAATTTCTTGGCTACTAATGAGTCGTATTGTATAACAAGTGATGTAATGGGTCACGCCTAATCAACTACTTGTAAAAGTGGTGGCGTTAACAACATGTTTTCAAATGGTTGTAACAAGGAAATTATATGTTTCTCTGCATGGGTTCTACTTCAAAATATTATCTACCAGTTCCCCTCCACAACACTCTGCATAGGTCCAAAACCTTCAGTCTTATTCGGAACATTATACACCCCGTATGAAATTCTACTATTTAGATTTATGATATTGTTCCTAATTTCAGATGGGGATGTGAGATCAGTTTCTATTTCACTAAATGCCTTCCATGCTGCTCGCTGAGTCTACTGTTTTTCTTTCTTTTCTGAACTATTTGCATCCTTTCGCCCATCCCCCTATTTTTAAAAAGTAATTGTTTAAAATATCTGTTCCACATGGACTGTCTTTCAGAATACTCCTATTTTCGTCGACGTAGGTTACGTCAACTTCTATGGCTTCTTTCTCTTTCACTCTTTTAAAAATATTCCATATTGATTTCATTTTATTGTCTGCTCTGTTAATTTTTTGACAATATATGCATACTTCTATATTTTTTACAACTTTTATTAATATGTAAGAGTGCTGTTCATAATAATAAAATATTTCTGGCTCAATACTTGTTCTGAGTATTTTGAACAAGGCCTTTTTTCATAGTGAAGAAACGGATGCCTGTAGTGACCTAAGGTTTCTAACAACTTTCCATTATTACATTTGATTGTCTTTTTAGCAAAACTACTTTCAAAAATCGTTGCCACCTCATTAAAGAAATACGTTAATTTAGAGCTGCCATTAGGCCCATTGTGAAGAGTCACGTTTTTAAGCTTTCCTTAAATTCTTCAGTATCTTTGTCATTAATAAGTCTAATTGTTTACGTAGATGGTATCAGTGCTGCAAATGTAGCTAAGTTGTGTAATGTGATAACTGAGCATAGTGATTTGGCAGCCCATTTACCACAGGTTAGGCATGCGTCCCTTTAACTTCTGATTGTCGCATGAATAAATGCATCCATATCCACAGGGCCAATTTCAATCAAACTCACTTCACATATCCCTTACTGTCAGGCGACAATAGCTGTGGGGTAAGAACAACCTACCAGTCATAAATCAGGAGTTAAGTGTGAAAAATTACGGCAACATACATGACGTTTAAATTTATTACTTCTGTGCTACTAACTCTTTCTCAATAAATTTTGCAGACAGTACCTACATACGCCGCTAAATGCACCTACAAAATTATGTCATGGCAGCTCACTTAATTCAGGATATACACTGCTGGCCACCGTAAATGCAACACCAAGAAAGACAAGAGGTAGCACAACAAAATTTATTTTGTAGATAACATGTTGACCAAGTATCAAATGATTAGGTTTACAGACGTCTGTGGCACGTGGTTCCTGCCAGAATCAGTAGCCAGAGTAGCCGCCATTGTTGGAGATCACTGCTGCCACACGACTCGGCATTGAGTCAAAGAGACGTTGGATGTGTTCCTGGGGTACAGCAGCCCAAGCAGCTTCCACACGTTGCCAAAGATCATCTAGTGTGGCAGCTGGGGATGTAATCTGGGTCACTCGTTGAGCAACCATGGACCACATGTTTTCTATCGGTGAAAGATCCGGAGAGTGAGCCGACCAGGGAAGCACTTCAATCTGGTTATTGACGAAGAATCTTTGGACAATGCGTGCCACGTGTGGTCGCGCATTATCCTGTTGAAATATGGCTGTGGCCGAGCCCTGAAGGTAAGGAAGGACAACTGGCTTCAGCACCTCGGATATGTAGCGCCGGCTATTTAAAGTACCGCCAATGCGTACTAGAGGCGTGCGAGAGTAATATCCAATACCGCCCCATACCATAATACCCGGTGCAAGACCAGTGTGGCGGTGCATAATGCAGCTGTCCAGCATCCTCTCTCCACGGTATCTCCACACTCGAATCCGACCATCTTGGTGCTGCAGACAGAAGCGTGCCTCGTCAGTAAAGACAACGTCATTCCATTCTGCCGTCCACATCCGTCTGTCATCACACCATTGGCGACGGAGACGTCTGTAGTTCTGTGTCAATGGTAGACGAAGCAATGGACGTCTTGCGGACAGACCACTCTGCTGTAAACGGCGTCGAATGGTACGCGCAGACACTGGATGATGCGTTACAGACGCAATGTGCTGTGCTATGGTTCGGGATGTCACTGAGCGATTCGTCACTGCCATGCGCACAATTTGCCTATCAGCACGTGCAGTGGTGCACCGAGGTGAATGCGATCGACCACGTCGGTCCGTCGTACCCTCCTGCATCCAACGGTCACATATCCGCATTACAGTTGTTTGGTTTCGTCCAACACGACTAGAGATTTCTCTGTATGATAATCCACAATCTCTGTAAGCCACTATCCTTCCTCTGTCGAACTCGGATACTTGATCAAACGACGTTCGCTGTTGTCTACGAGGCATAACTGATCGTCTTGTGAAACAACCACAAGGTAAACACACGTGCCGAACGTACACTCGTCGAAATCGCCAAGCCTTAAATGGCGCTATGAGGTGGCGCCACAGGCGCGCGTGATGTGCGTCTGCGCTGAAATTCTAATCAGTTGCATATCTCATCGCTGCAGTCCCATGGTGTAAATTTCGCTTGATTCGGATGCTTCCTTCAGGGTGTTGCACTTACGGTGGCCAGCAGTGTATAATGTCATAAACGTTGAGATGCGTGAAAAATTGCCGCATTGCGCATGACGTTTAAATTTATTACTTTTTTGCTACTAACTATATTCACTATTTATCTGCAGATAGTGTCCACATATGCCGCTGCATGTACCTACACAAATATAACATTATACGACACATGGTTCAAAAGATACAACGTCATAAACACTGATATGCGAGAAAAATCCCGCTTCAGGCACAAAGTTTCAATACAGTTATTTTTTACTATAGTCGAGGTAATCCCTGGCAGCGCGTTTGACAGGTTTCAACTGTGAAGCGCAAATGGCTGTAGGCGAAAACAATCGCCTTCTATAGGACTTTGAAGGGGCGTTTCCGCATAGAAGTTTACAAAATTGCGTTGTAGACCCGCGAAACAGCTGCGCCCAGCGTTCAGAATCTATCCGGGATGTAACTCTACAAACACAGTTGATTTTTTGTTTTCGATTCTAATAGAAAACTGGCAAAATGAATACCCGGCCAATGGCGGGTTTTTTAGGTAGTACATGTTATAAAAATGTATGTGTGTATGTGTCTACACAGCGTGTTTCACAATTACAGCGTTAAACTTAGAGCGGATGTAGGTCTCTTGAACAAAATGAGGACAACAACCAATACCCGGAAACGTCGCAATTGGATGTGCCGGCACTTGTGTGTGAATGTACATACAGGGTTATTTTGTGACGATGTTGCGAACTTTCTGGGATTATGGAGAACGATAAATGTATCAATTTTAGGTAAGGGACCCGCGTCCGCAAACGAATGAGTCGAAAGTTATAAGCGAAAATCGTTCTGATACCTCTGACAGTGGACTACCTGTATCGGTACTGTTGTCCCTAAGGCTTTACGCTAGGCAACTTTCAGAGGTGGTAGTACGGATCAAAACAAACCCGCCAGGTTAACCTAGAGCGCTAATGCGCTGCTTCCTGGACTTCGATAGGCGCGCCGGGCCCGGATCGAATCCGCCCAGCGGATTACCGGCGTCGGCCGGAGTGTCGGCCAGCCTGGATGTGGATTTTAGGCGGTTTTCCACATCCCGCTAGGTGAATACTGCGCTGGTCCCCACGTTCCGCCTCAGTTACACGACTGCAGACATCTGAACACGTTCGTACTTTTCCATGGATTACGCTGCACGCAGACAGCTGGGGTACACTGATTCCATCCTGGGGGGTATGGGGTGGCGGCAAGAAGGGCATCCGGCCACCCCTTATAACTAACCTTGCCAAATCCGTTCCTAACTGTGCCGACCATGCGAAGCCGCAGGACAAGGCACCAGCAAAAGAAAAGAAAGAAAAGAAGAAAGTATGGATCAAAACAAGAAAAAAGTATCCAATATAGATGGGCTCTGAAATGCATACATGAAAAAGTATGAGGAGTTATTCATCTTCGCTACTATGAAAATCAGCTCCTCTATTGATCAAGTGCTCATAGCTCTTAACGTATGCATTTTAGAGACCATGTCTACCAGACATTTTTTCTTGTTTTCGTCCACACTACCACCTTTGAAAGTTACCTACCCTACAGTCTCAGCAACTACAGTACCGGTACATGCATTCTACTATCAGAGGCACTAGAACGGTCTTTGCTTATAACTTTCGACTCGTTCGTTTGCGGACGCGGGACCCTTATCTCAAATTGATACATTTATCGTTCTCCATCACCCATGACAGTTAATAACATCATGGAATCACGCTTTATTTACATACACATCCAGGCGCCGGCGCTTAGAGCTTCGACGCTCTGGAGCGTTGTTAGATAATGTTTTCGGACACGGACTCCCACCCTGAATTTGTTCCTGAAGCTACATTCTATATCTCCCCGAATTTTGTCTGTGTAATTTTGAAACATTCTAGATATATGTATATGTATGAAGTTATAACTGCCGTAACGTAATATTTGCGGCAGTTCCCAAAAGATGTTGCTTGACGATATTTAGTCTAATTTTAAATCACCAAGAACACACGCCACTTTGCCTGCTTAAGACTTCTTTATTGTATTCTTACTTAGCAGCCATCTCAGAATCATCACATCTTTGCTACCAAAGAGTAAACAAAAAATAAATAACATTTTAAAGGTATTACATCATGTTATCGGTAATGAACTATAACTATTAATGGTCTTGGCAACTTCATAAAATATAAAAATTCCATTTAGATTCATCACTGTTGCCTTTACAAAGTTCCACATCTTCTCCCGTACCAATTTTAACCAAACTTGGTACGCATATACCTAAATGTTAGGCAACAATCGCTATGGGGATAAGAACTATCTATCTATCAGACCGCGTCCGGCCATCCTGATTTAGGTTTTCCGTGATTTCCCTCAATCGCTCCAGGCAAATGCCGGGATGGTTCCTTTCAAAGGGCACGGCCGACTTCCTTCCCCGTCCTTCCCTAATCCGATGAGACCGATGACCACGCTGTCTGGTCTCCTTCCCCAAAACAACCCTATCTATCAGACGTGTGGGGGTGAAAAAGAAGCATAGCCGGCGATACATGATTCCCCAGAATTCATTCAGCCAGTATTTGAGAATGACAGCACTTGTCGACTTGCAACAACTTTACACATAATTTCAAATCTTGTTGTTGTTGTTGTGGTCTTCAGTCCTGAGACTGGTTTGATGCAGCTCTCCATGGTTCAAATGGCTCTGAGCACTATGGGACTCAACATCTTAGGTCATAAGTCCCCTAGAACTTAGAACTACTTAAACCTAACTAACCTAAGGACATCACACACACCCATGCCCGAGGCAGGATTCGAACCTGCGACCGCAGCAGTCCCGCGGTTCCGGACTGCAGCGCCAGAACCGCTAGACCACCGCGGCCGGCGCAGCTCTCCATGCTACTCTATCCTGTGCAAGCTTCTTCATCTCCCAGTACCTACTGCAACCTACGTCCTTCTGAATCTGCTTAGTGTATTCATCTCTTGGTCTCCCTCTACGATTTTTACCCTCCACACTGCCCTCCAATGCTAAATTTGTGATCCCTTGATGCCTCAAAACATGTCCTACCAACCGGTCTCTTCTTTTTGGCAAGTTGTGCCACAAACTTCTCTTCTCCCCAATCCTATTCAGTACCTCCTCATTAGTTATGTGATCTACCCATCTAATCTTCAGCATTCTTCTGTAGCACCACATTTCGAAAGCTTCTATTCTCTTCTTGTCCAAACTATTTATCGTCCATGTTTCACTTCCATACATAGCTACACTCCATACAAACACTTTCAGAAACGACTTCCTGACACTTAAAACTATACTCGATGTTAACAAATTTCTCTTCTTCAGAAACGCTTTCCTTGCCATTGCCAGTCTACATTTTATATCCTCTATACTTCGACCATCATCAGTTATTTTACTCCCTAAATAGCAAAACTCCTTTACTACATTAAGTGTCTCATTTCGTAATCTAATTCCCTCAGCATCACCCGATTTAATTCGACTACATTCCATTATCCTCGTTTTGCTTTTGTTGATGTTCATCTTAAACCCTCCTTTCAAGACACTGTCCATTCCGTTAAACTGCTCTTCCAAGTCTTTTGCTGTCTCTGACAGAATTACAATGTCATCGGCGAACCTCAAAGTTTTTATTTCTACTCCATGAATTTTAATACATACTCCTAATTTTTCTTTTGTTTCCATTACTGCTTGCTCAATATACAGATTGAATAACATCGAGGAGAGGCTACAACCCTGTCTCACTCCCTTCCCAACCACTGCTTCCCTTTCATGCCCCTCGACTCTTATAAATGCCATCTGGTTTCTGTACAAATTGTAAATAGCCTTTCGCTCCCTTTATTTCACCCCTGCCACCTACAGAATTTGAAAGAGAGTATTCCAGTTAACATTGTCAAAGCTTTCTCTAAGTCTACAAATGCTAGAAACGTAGGTTTGCCTTTTCTTAATCTTTCTTCTAAGATAAGTCGTAAGGTTAGTATTGCCTCACGTGTTCCAACATTTCTATGGAATCCAAACTGATCTTCCCTGAGGTCCACGTCTACCAGTATTTCCATTCGTCTGTAAAGAATTCGTGTTAGTATTTTGCAGCTGTGACTTATTAAACTGATAGTTCGGTAATTTTCACATCTGTCAACACCTGCTTTCTTTGGGATTGAAATTATTATATTCTTCTTGAAGTCTGAGGGTATTTCGCCTGTCTCATACATCTTGCTCACCAGATGGTAGAGTTTTGTCATGACTGGCTCTCCCAAGGCTGTCAGTAGTTCTAATGGAATGTTGTCTACTCCCGGGGCCTTGTTTCGACTTAGGTCTTTCAGTGCTCTGTCAAACTCTTCACGCAGTATCTTATCTCCCATTTCGTCTTCATCTACATCCTCTTCCATTTCCATAATATTGTCCTCAAGCACATCGCCCTTGTACAAACCCTCTATATACTCCTTCCACCTTTCTACCTTCCCTTCTTTGCTTAGAACTGGGTTTCCATCTGAGCTCTTGATGTACATACAAGTGGTTCTCTTCTCTCCAAAGGTCTCTTTAATTTTCCTGTAGGCAGTATCTATCTTACCCCTAGTGAGACAAGCCTCTACATCCTTACATTTGTCCTCTAGCCATGCCTGCTTAGCCATTTTGCACTTCCTGTCGATCTCATTTTTGAGACGTTTATATTCCTTTTTGCCTCCTTCATTTACTGCATTTTTATATTTTCTCCTTTCATCAATTACATTCAATATTTCTTCTGTTACCCAAGGATTTCTATTAGCCCTCGTCTTTTTACCTACTTGATCGTCTGCTGCCTTCACTACTTCATCCCTCAGAGGTACCCATTCTTCTTCTATTGTATTTCTTTCCCCCATTCCTGTCACTTGTTCCCTTATGATCTCCCTGAAACTCTGTACAACCTTTCGTGGTGGTGGTGGTTAGTGTTTAACGTCCCGTCGACAACGAGGTCATTAGAGACGGATCGCAAGCTCGGGCTAGGGAAGGATTGGGAAGGAAATCGGCCGTGCCCTTTCAAAGGAACCATCCCGGCATTTGCCTGAAACGATTTAGGGAAATCACGGAAAACCTAAATCAGGATGGATGGAGACGGGATTGAACCGTCGTCCTTCCGAATGCGAGTCCAGTGGGCTAACCACTGCGCCACCTCGCTCGGTCTACAACCTTTGGTTTAGTCAGTTTATCCAGGTCCCATCTCCTTAAATTAGCACCTTTTTGTAGTTTCTTCAGTTTTAATCTACAGCTCATAACCAATAGATTGTGGTCAGAGTCCACATCTGCCCCTGCAAATGGCTTACAATTTAAAACCTGGTTCCTAAATCTCTGTCTTACCATTATATAATCTATCTGATACCTTTTAGTATCTCCAGGATTCTTCCATATATACAACCTTCTTTTATGGTTCTTGAACCAAGTGTTAGCTATGATTAAGTTATGCTCTGTGCAAAATTCTACCAGACAGCTTCCTCTTTCATTTCTTACCCCCAATCCATGTTCACCTACTATGTTTCCCTCTCTCCCTTTTCCTACTCTCGAATTCCAGTCACCCATGACTACTAAATTTTCGTCTTCCTTCACTACCTGAATAATTTCATTTATCTTCTCACACATTTCATCAATTTCTTCATCATCTGCAGAGCTAGTTGGCATGTAAACTTGCACTACCGTAGTAGGCATGGGCTTTGTGTCTATCTTGGCCACAATAATGCGTTCACTATGCTGTTTGTAGTAGCTTAACCGCACTCCTATTTTGTTAATCATTATTAAACCTACTCCTGCATTACCCCTATTTGATTTTGTATTTATAACCCTGTATTCATCTGACCAAAAGTCTTGTTCCTCCTGCCACCGAACTTCACTAATTCCCACAATATCTAACTTTAACCTACCCATTTTCCTTTTTAAATTTCTAACCTACCTGCCCGATTAAGGGATCTGACATTCCACGCTCCGATCCATAGCACGCCAGTTTTCTTTCCCCTGATAACAACGTCCTCTTGAGTAATCCCTGCCCGGAGATCCGAATGGGGGACTATTTTACCTCCGGAATATTTTACCCAAGAGGACGCCATCATCATTTAATCATACAGTAAAGCTGCATGCCCTCGGGAAAAATTTCGGCTGTAGTTTCCCCTTGCTTTCAGCCGTTCGCAGTACCAGCACAGCAAGGCCATTTTGGTTAGTGTTACAAGGCCAGATCAGTCAATCATTCAGACTGTTGCCCCTGCAACTACTGAAAAGGCTGCTGCCCCTCTTCAGGAAGCACACGTTTGTCTGGCCTCTCAACAGATACCCCTCCGTTGTGGTTGCACCTATGGTACGGACATCTGTATCGCTGAGGCACGCAAGCCTCCCCACCAACGGCAAGGTCCATGGTTCATCGAAATGTTTTTCTCGATGGCAATCCCTACAAAACGATGAACGAAAAAAGTTTATGGCTTGCTACTTTTCCGCTGTTCAAGCGGTAAAAGTACCGCATGAGACACGAATTTATAATTTATTCCTTCCTTACTACTAACTGTATTCGCGAATTTTGCGCAATATGCACATAAGCATCATTGTTCAGGCGGTAGGATCGTCATAAACAATGAGATGCCTGACAAACTGCCGCAACATGCATAACGTTTAAATTGATTACTTCTTTGCTACTATTTGTATTCGCAATACATTTTCCAGACAGTATATGCATATGATACTGAATGTATCTACAATATCATACTGTACAACACATAATTTAGGAGATATGACGTCATGAACACTAAGCACAAGGCCAGCCGCTGTGTGGTACGGGAATGGACGCACAACTATAAATAAATACCTGGGAAACGCTGGGTTTCTCTGCGAGTTATCTACACTACTGGCCATTAAAACTGCTACACCAAGAAGAAATGCAGATGATAAACGGGTATTCATTGGACAAATATATTATACAAGAACTGACACATGATTACATTTTCACGCAATTTGGGTGCATAGATCCTGAGAAATCAGTATCCAGATCAACCACCTCTGGCCGTAATAACGGCCTTGGTACGCCTGGGCATTGACTCAATTAGAGCTTGGATGGCGTGTACAGATACAGCTGCCCATGCAGCTTGAACACGATACCACAGTTCATCGAGAGTAGTGACTGGCGTATTGTGACGAGCCAGCTACTCGGCCACCATTGACCAGACATTTTCAATTGGTGAGAGATCTGGAGAATGTGCTGGCCAGGGCAGCAGTCGAACATTTTCTGTATCCAGAAAGACCCGTACAGGACCTACAACATGCGGTCGTGCATTATCCTGCTGAAATGTAGGGTTTCGCAGGGATCGAATGAAGGGTAGAGCCACGGGTCGTAACGCATCTGAAATGTAACGTCCACTGTTGAAAGTGCCGTCAATGCGAACAAGAGGTGACCGAGACGTGTAACCAATGGCACCCCATACCATCACGCCGGGTGATACGCCAGTATGGTGATGACGAATACACGCTTCCAATGTGCGTTCACCGCGATGTCACCGAACACGGATGCGGCCATCATGATGCTGTAAACAGAACCTGGATTCATCCGAAAAAATGACGTTTTGCCATTCGAGCACCCAGGTTCGTCGTTGAGTACACCATCGCAGGCGCTGCTGTCTGTGATGCAGCGTCAAGAGTAACCGCAGCCATGGTCTCCGAGCTGATAGTCCATGCTGCTGCAAACGTCGTCGAAATGTTCGTACAGATGGTTGTTGTCTTGCAAACGTCCCCATCTGTTGACTCAGGGATCGAGACGTGACTGCACGATCCGTTTCAGCCATGCGGATAAGATGCCTGTCATCTCGACTGCTAGTGATACGAGGCCGTTGGGATCCAGCACGGTGTTCCGTATTACCTTCCTGAACCCACCGATTCCATATTCTGCTAACAGTCATTGGATTTCGACCAACGCGAGCAGCAATGTCGCGATACGATAAACCGCAATCGCGATAGGTTATAATCCGACCTTTATCAAAGTCGGAAAAGTGATGGTAAGCATTTCTCCTCCTTACACGAGGCATCACAACAACGTTTCACCAGGCAACAGCGGTCAACCGCTGTTTTTGTAAGGGAAATCGGTTGGAAACTTTCCTCATGGGCAGAACGTTGTAGGTGTCGCCACCGGCGCCAACCTTGTGTGAATGCTCTAAAAAGGTAATCATTTGCATATCACAGCATCTTCTTCCTGTCGGATAAATTTCACGTCTGTAGCACGTCATCTTCGTGGTGGCCAGTAGTGTACTTTATTCAGCAACTCGGGAAGTGAAATGTATGACGTTCTCAAGATATTAACATTGCAATCACCATAAATTAATAATCCTTTCAGTCTGTGTGACAGAGACCACAATGATGTATGGAAGGAAGTTTTTTTAGAAAATTTCCCAATCACTCAGAGAAACCTATATACTGTAACAGTCACAAGTATTACATTTCCCAGTGTTAACTCACAAGCACATGCTTCTATATCCTTATCCGTACAAAATTTGCTTACTTCCATTTTTTTGTATTTATATTTTTTTTAAAATATATATTGGATCTACATTAATAAGCAGCTAGATTATAACCAGAATGAAATTTCACTCTGCACCGGTGTTGGTGCTCATATGGAACTTCCTGGCAAATTAAAATTGTCTGCCAGACCGAGACTCGAACTCGGGATCTTTGCCTTTCGTGGGCAAGTGCTCTACTCTACCAGCTTTTTTTGCCTTAGAGGAAACTTCCTGGTGCCAGACGGATGGGTGGGGTCGAAGCAAGCAGGAGCTGCAACCAGAGGCCTGGCTACCAAGTCCACTTCCCACCCCCAGGAGCCAAGAAAAGCGTAGGGAACGTGGAAGAGGTACAATGAACATCAATGCTTTTTATAATTAACATTAATACTACCGAGAATAACAAGAAACTCACGTCGCGAGCAGTAGGCCGAGCATGAGGTCAGCCTTATTGAGACTATCGACGTATAGTTTTTCGGAGAAGAACATTCCGATGACCAGAGAATGTACCGGTTGTAAGTGTGGAAGAGGTGAGATCAACTCCTCATGGCAGGAACACCCCAGCTCTGGGCTGGGTTCAAATGGTTCAAATGGCTCTGAGCACTATGGGACTTAACAGCTATGGTCATCAGTCCCCTAGAACTTAGAACTACTTAAACCTAACTAACCTAAGGACATCACACAACACCCAGCCATCACGAGGCAGAAAAAATCCCTGACCCCGCCGGGAATCGAACCCGGGAACCCGGGCGTCTGGGCTGGGGTAAGGGAGACACTATAACGGAAATTAGAGAAAAATTGTCTGTTTTTGGGACTGGGGGCAACTGCACAATGGCATTCATTAACGAAGCGTCAAAAATCGAGGTTACTTTTATCGCCATCAACAAACAAGTAGTGTATTGCGTGTCCACAAATTCACTTAGTTCCTCGTCGCTTGCGGGAAGTATGCCTCGTCCAGAAAGAGGAGCAGTCGAGTAGGTATCTGATGAGGAGTCCTATGGGTAGTTAGGGCCGGCATCAGCTGTACCAATAACCAGACATCTCTAACCTATCTACACACCAGGCGATGCTCGTCCGTGTCCAAAACATCACAGGGGACACACAACGGGATTTGTGCGGGATGAATCCCGTGAAGGCGTGACCGGCTTGCTTGCTTCCCATTGACAGTAAGGTACCGTGCAGACTGGACATCAATGTCAAGATAAGGAGCGCACACCAATCACCAAACGGCACGCCAGTCGATGGCGGAATGTTTCTCCTCAACCACATTCGGTGTCCCGTGCTGCTGACGAAAGCCATAGATCGCCTTCGTTGATGCCAAATGCACTCGCATTGTCGCAGTACGGACGTAGTTCAAATGGGTTTGAGCACTATGGGACTTAACACCTGAGGTCATCAGTCTTCTAGAACGTAGAACTACTTAAACCTAACTAACCTAAGGACATCACACACATCCATGCTCGAGGCAGGATTCGAACCTGCGGCCGTAGCGGTCGCGCGATTCCAGACTGAAGAGCCTTGAACCGCTCGGCCACAACGGCCGGCGAACCCTATCAGAGATGCGCCCAAAGGTAGTGTCAGCCACAGAAAGGGAGGAAACCGCATTAGACTCAGGCGGAGGAAGATCGATGTCCAGAGGCGGACGCTGACTGGAGACGGAGGCGGGGATAGACATCGTGTCTTCAGGTGCCACGGTGTCAGAGGACAGCTCATCATCAGTAGCAGGGTCGTCATCCTGCGCACACATCCGATGGAGGCAGTCGTCAGAAGGGTTACAGCGTTGTCTTACCGTTTCCTCGGCTACCTTTGCTTCCGAATATGCTGTTCCGTGTCGGATGGCAGACTGCTGTCGTCGAACATGTGGCCAGATGGCAGAAAAGCGGAGGTCGGTACAGCTACAGGATGAGCAACCAAGGGGTCGGGACAGATGGCTTGTGCCTGCCGACGGTCATCGTTCGTATGCACTGCTTCCGGCAGCACTGCAGGAGAGACAGGCAAAACGTCCATCGCGTCGCCGACAGGAGTCGACGCCGGTACCGACTGATTCAGAGGGGGCGCAGCAGGCAGCACCGCTGCACACCCGTAAGATACAGGTAACACAGTGGGCGCCGCAGGAAGAGCGACGTTTTCGATTGGCGTGTGAACCAGTCGGTGTCCGAGACATTCAGAACGGGCATGGCCTTCCTGGTCACAACATGAACAAGTGCGCGGCTGGCCACCGTACAAGACGACAGCCCTGCAGCCGGCAATAACCAAGTAGGAAGGCACGTGTTTCCGAAGTTCAGTTTCACCATTGAGGACCAGGTAGGTTTCGAACGTCTTCCACGTTTCAGCAACGTGACTGACGACGTTGCTTTAACCCTTTCGTGGGCAAAATTATTGAGCAGTTTTCTTTAATGAATGGAGAGCAGATAGTAGTTAACAGATAGGTATATTTATCATACAGAATATCAAATTTGCTCCAACCGTGAAAGTGAGGTCACACAACAAGGTGGGAAGTATTCTTCCCACTGCCCTTCCTTGGACTGACAAAAACAACCTTCTTCAATATATGTCATATTTATTTGATAAATTTACTTCTGTTGTTACAATGATTGTTCACAATTACTTGCCACGAAATTTTCTGAAACATGGGTCTATGCAAAGTGGTATTTGACAATATGTACAAACACAGCGAGTGCTCTTTTCCGCAGCTTTGGTACTAAAATGACGGCACGTCCAGTAGGTTTCTCCTAAAATGGATTGATGCTCCCCTACAGCCACATGACGAAAATCTTTAGGTACTTTACCCCTTTTTGACAGAAAGACAGGTTTTTGTCCACGCCTTTTTTGGGATGAGAAGCCAGCAATCAATTGTCTGGCTAGATGGATCCCGTATGTGAGCTGATCATGCTGTCCACTTTCTCTTTTACTTATTTTCCACAGGATAAAACTGCTCACTGTAGCAACGTCCACCAGGAAATAAAATATTCTGTGCCACCACTTTACAGAACGTCTGCCAATATCATACCTTTCTCGCAATTGATCAAACTTATCGACACCACCCATTGTTTTGTTGTATTCTGCCACAACTTCAGGACAAGACATCTCTGTACTAGTACTATCCCTGTTTTTCCTTTTCACTGTGGCTGTTTCCCATGGGTCATGAATTGAGGACAGGGAAGTGAGTGGACGGTTATCCATCCATTTTACTGCAGAAATGGATCCTTTTGTTTCAAACTGGGATTCTTCTCGTTCCAATTTTACGTTTTCCTTCATGAATTTGGGTAAATCAAAAGTATTTACCTTATACTATAGCTCTGAGGAAAAAATCACAAAATGTCACGCAAACAGCACTGAAAGGCTCCTCTACAGAGCAACACTCAGCTGTACAATGTCTCTGCGCGAAGGTACAGCAAAAACGGCGGGAACTTCCGATTGGAAGTAGTACCCTATACTGTTCACTAGATGGTAGCACCGTACAGAGGTGGGAACTGTGAATCCCACAGGACTAGGAGCGAGTTCATTGTAGTGGGAAGCATGTTTGCCACGGCTCACGAAAGGGTTAAGGTTTGAAGGTGGCCACCACGACGTTCGATGGTATCTCCGACGGGAGTTCGGAAATCCTCAATGGTCAGAGACCAAAACCAGTGTGATCAACCACGACAGTCACTATATGTTCGTCGGGGTATCGGAACTTGAGAGCATTAGAGTAACGCCGCACAACGTCGGCGCACAGCTCGTCATTCGCCAGCTTTATGTACACAGCAGTACTGAGGATCGAAAAGTGTATTCCAAGAACGTCCTGTGGCGGGAGACGCATCTCATCCCGGAAAAAAATGTTCTACTTCATAAGCCTTCGGTCATTCGTGAGTCGAGAGAATAGTTAATTTAATTGTGGCACGGCGGTAAGAAAACCCCACGACGGTCGATGAACTCGGACGCTGACACAGGCCGCTACGAAGAAATAAATAAAGGCGCGTTCGCTTGCAAGCAGCAAAACAGGCGAGACGCAAATAACACGTGAGCGCGACGTCAAGCTGAGCTACCCATGCTCAGTTGGTAGAGCACGTTCCGCGAAAGACAGCGGCCCTGAGTTTAAGTCTCGGTGCGGCACGCAGTTTTAATCTGCCAGAAAGTTTTACTTTGTAACCTCTTTGGTCGAGATTTTCTATCCTCGCCGTTATATGGTCTTCAGAGGCAGATGCCACCGGTTTCTTATAAACTGCTAAAATCTTGCAATCAAATTGTACTTTATTTTTTTATCTCCTTAATATTCTCATGAAGCAAGTTGATTTTATTTTTTCCTGTGTTATTATAAAATGATCTGGAAGTTTTAGTTTCCGTCAATACTGTGTCTGAGTTCTGGATTTGGCTTGAATTCTCTGTCTCACCAAACCCCAGAAACCTTTTTTACGTGCAGCTGATTTTATGCAGCGTGGGACGGTAGTGATTATTCAACTAGAGCGCGTGCAATATGAACATAACGAAATCGTTAATGACGTGGCATTTCTGTGCTTTAGAGTGATAGTGCGGGGGGGGGGGGAGGGGGGTGAGAGGGGCAATTCAAAATTTTTTTCATGTACGTTTCGACTTCAAAAGTTACTGTGACATCGATTTCTTTCGTCATATTTGATATTGTTGAACACATTCCTATATATATATATTCCTGGAAATGGAAAAAAGAACACATTGACACCGGTGTGTCAGACCCACCATACTTGCTCCGGACACTGCGAGAGGGCTGTACAAGCAATGATCACACGCACGGCACAGCGGACACACCAGGAACCGCGGTGTTGGCCGTCGAATGGCGCTAGCTGCGCAGCATTTGTGCACCGCCGCCGTCAGTGTCAGCCAGTTTTCCGTGGCATACGGAGCTCCATCGCAGTCTTTAACACTGGTAGCATGCCGCGACAGCGTGGATGTGAACCGTATGTGCAGTTGATGGACTTTGAGCGAGGGCGTATAGTGGGCATGCGGGAGGCCGGGTGGACGTACCGCCGAATTGCTCAACACGTGGGGCGTGAGGTCTCCACAGTACATCGATGTTGTCGCCAATGGTCGGCGGAAGGTGCACGTGCCCGTCGACCTGGGACCGGACCGCAGCGACGCACGGATGCACGCCAAGACCGTAGGATCCTACGCAGTGCCGTAGGGGACCGCAGCGCCACTTCCCAGCACATTAGGGACACTGTTGCTCCTGGGGTATCGGCGAGGACCATTCGCAACCGTCTTCATGAAGCTGGGCTACGGTCCCGCACACCGTTAGGCCGTCGTCCGCTCACGCCCCAACATCGTGCAGCCCGCCTCCAGTGGTGTCGCGACAGGCGTGAATGGAGGGACGAATGGAGACATGTCGTCTTCAGCGATAAGAGTCGCTTCTGCCTTGGTGCCAATGATGGTCGTATGCGTGTTTGGCGCCGTGCAGGTGAGCGCCACAATCAGGACTGCATACGACCGAGGCACACAGGGCCAACACCCGGCATCATGGTGTGGGGAGCGATCTCCTACACTGGCCGTACACCACTGGTGATCGTCGAGGGGACACTGAATAGTGCACGGTACATCCAAACCGTCATCGAACCCATTGTTCTACCATTCCTATACCGGCAAGGGAACTTGCTGTTCCAACAGGACAATGCACGTCCGCATGTATCCCGTGCCACCCAACGTGCTCTAGAAGGTGTAAGTCAACTACCCTGGCCAGCAAGATCTCCGGATCTGTCCCCCATTGAGCATGTTTGGGACTGGATGAAGCGTCGTCTCACGCGGTCTGCACGTCCAGCACGAACGCTGGTCCAACTGAGGCGCCAGGTGGAAATGGCATGGCAAGCCGTTCCACAGGACTACATCCAGCATCTCTACGATCGTCTCCATGGGAGAATAGCAGCCTGCATTGCTGCGAAAGGTGGATATGCACTGTACTAGTGCCGACATTGTGCATGCTCTGTTGCCTGTGTCTATGTGCCTGTGGTTCTGTCAGCGTGATCATGTGATGTATCTGACCCCAGGAATGTGTCAATAAAGTTTCCCCTTCCTGGGACAATGAATTCACGGTGTTCTTATTTCAATTTCCAGGAGTGTATATATAAGGCTCACCAGCCATTTGACCATCTTCTGTGCGGATTCACAAACAGTGTGCGAACTCTTACGAGAATCGGCAAAAAGCCGCGAGTAATGAGTATAATGGGTAGGGGCACTATGAATATAAGTTGGGAATGTATCACGGGAGACGTACCAGACATTAGTCCCTGCAGTCACACTATCCTCTGTGTCCTCGGTGGCTCTCATGGATGCCGGCACGGTAGCTCAGTGTATGAGGTCCAGGTTAGGTGCCCTCTGTAATAAAAAAAACTGAGTTAATGGGTCAACGATGAATATGAAGAAGAGTCATGGGGCGGCCACCCCGGACAACTAGAATGAACAACAACGATGGATAGAGCGTCTGCCATGTAGGCAGGAGATCCCGGGTTCGAGTCCCAGTCGGGCCAGACATTTTCAACTGTCCCCTTTGACGTATATCAACGCCTATATGCAGTTACGGGTGTTCATTTCATTGTAATTACATTCCTACTGGGAGTATTGTGTGTTGGAACAAGGAAACTTTCTTGCGTTTCTTTGTTGCCGCTACTACAGGAGCTGTGTGAATGCATATTTATGCGTGTTTTTTTGTTTGTCAAGGTGTTGTTGTTTATAGTTTGGAGAACAACGGATTGGGGGGAGGGGGGGGGGGAAGCCGTCTTCGTAGACTCCGTAGCTTTACTCTTCCTGAAGTCTAACGTATTGCGGACCCCACATTGGACAGTGCTGCAAGCGATTAACTCTGCCCTCGCCTATATGACACAGTTAATTTTGTTAAATAAGAAGTGTGAATGGCACTTTTGGAATAGGCAAATGAGAGAACTTAAAAGTTAAATGAAGAATCTTGCTGTCATCATTTCACAGCTTCCTGTAACTCTGCGTTGTGCCACAAGAATTGCATGTGGTTGGTCCACCTGAACAGAGCACAGGAGAGTGGCAACTTTTCTCGCACATATCGAACTCATGTACCGTAGGTAGGCACAGTGAGCACGTCCGCTCTCGGACCGAGGCGGGCAGCAACCAGACACCATCCCCGATGGCGAGAAAAACCAGTGAAAATGAGTAAAAGACGTGTACAAAAAAATTTCGTAACTGTGAGTGCTTCGGCTCTACGATTATACATTGGTGTCCAAAGCTTAAGGACGAAAGTAATTTCAGCTTGATGCTTCACTGCCAAGTAACATTATTCGATGAACCTTGGGTCACACGTAGACAGAAATGCTACAGTATAGTAGAGAAGTAAATGAAATAAGCACGCATGAGACAAACAGAAGTAGCACTTTTCTTTAAACACTGTAGTTATACTGAGGTCACCGCGATTTATGATGGCCCCCTGGACATTAGAGAAGACGGGACATGTTTCTTAAAAGATTTAAGTTAGTTTGAATGTAGTGTTATAGTCGGCACACGAATGATGGGACACAGCATACATTTCACGAATGTATCGTGAATATCAGCAATCCGGTAAAACATCTACTCTCTGACATCGCTGCAGACGGAAAAAGATCCTGCAAGTACCGGTCCAACAACGACTGAAGCGAATCGTTCAACGTGGCGGAAGTGCAACCCTTCCGCAAATTGCTGCTGATTTCAATGCTGGGCCATCAGCAAGTGTCAGCGTGCGAAATATCCAACGAAACATCTATATGGGCTTTCGGAGCCGAAGGCCCATTCGTGTACCCTTGATGACTGCACGACACAAAGCTTTACGCATTTCCTGGGCCCGTCAACACCGACAATGGACTGTTGATGACTGGAAACATGTTGTCTGGTCGGACGAGTCTCGTTTCAAGTTGTATCGAGTGGATGGACGTGTACGGGTATGGAGACAACCTCGTGAATCCATGGACCCTGCATGTCAGCAGGGGACTGTTCAGGCTGGTGAGGCTCTGTAATGGTGTGGAACCTGTGCAGTTGGATCAATATGGGACCTCTGATACGTCTAGATAAGATTCTGAAAGGTGACACATACGTAAGCATCCTGTCTGATCACCTGCATCCATTCATGTCCATTGGGTGTTCCGACGGATTTGGGCAATTCCATCAGGACAAGGCGACACCCTAACGTCTATAATTGCTACAGAGTGGCTTCAGGAACACTCTTCTGAGTTTAAATTCTTTCGCTGGCCACCAAACTCCCCAGATATGAAGATTATTGAGCATATTTGGGATGCCTTGCAACGTACTGTTCAGAAGAGATCTCCACCCCCTCGTACTCTTACGGATTTATGGACAGCCCTGTAGCATTAATGGTGTCAGTTCCCTCTAGCACTACTTCAGACACTAGTCGAGTCCATGCCACGTCGTGTTGCGGCACTTGTGCGTGTTCGCGGAGGCCCTACACGGTATTAGGCAGGTGTACCATTTTCTCTGGCTGTTCAGTGTAAGTGGCTGCCTTTTTAGGACTCTAGTCTCTTCGAACTGGATATGTATACTACATACATTTGTGACATTCTGCCGAATCGGATAGACATTATGTTACTAAAAGTGTCGGTGCTCCAACGGCACAGAAATGGAATATGAAACATTCCACCTTTCGGCTTTATGATGGCTTGGACTCTCCTGTGGACACTTTCAATACGGTGTCCGTATATATGTGGAGGATGACAGCCCGTTCTTTCTCTAGTGCCGAAACCAGAGAAGGTAATGACGTCCACGCTCGGGTGTGAAGCAAAGTCGACGCTGTAATTCATCCAAAAGGTGTTGTGCTAGGTTCAGGCTGGGACTTGGGCAGGCCAGTCCAGCCTCACAGATATTGCCTTATGACTGGGTGCATTATCATGCTTATAAAACCAACGTCTTTGAACTGTTCCTATATCGTACGCAGCAGACAGTGATGTAAAATGCATACATATCTTTCGGCATTTCTCGTTTTCTTAAGCGCAATTACGAGACGAGGCCCTAACTATGTAAAACACCCACATACCATAAAATCTGCTCATCTGTACTTCACCGACGGCACTACACATGACGGCAGGTAACGTAATCCAGGCATTCGCCAAAAACAAACCCTTCCGTCGGATTGCCACAGGGTATGGCGTAAGTCATCATCCATAATCACTTGTTTCCAGTTATCCACTGTCTAGTCGGGCCGCTCTTTACTTCACCTCAAATGGCGCTTAGCACTGAGACTATTGCATGCCATTTTTTTAAAACTCCAACGCTCAGTCATTATGCTAGCTAGACTGCGAGTAGCACTTTGGAAGTCATGACTGATTCCTTATGGCGATTTCATACGATTTCGTACGACCACCATAGGCAAAGGTCGACGGTCCCTGTGCATCAGTACATGAGGTCTGCCTGGTCTGGATTCAACTTTGGTCGTTCTTCCACGTTTCCGCTTCGGAGTCCCATTAGGATTCAACTTGGACAGCTTTCGAAGGGTTGAAATGTTCTTGCTGGAACTGTTACTCAGGTGACATCCAGCGACTAGTCCACGTTCGAGGTAGAGCTGTGCTCCAGCTCGCCTTGATGCCATTGACAGGTTGGCGTCGTGTGTTGGGATTGCCACCTCTCGTTTTCTTAGTCTGTTCACTGGGGCCACTACGTTTGCTCGGTTTATCTGTCCATGAGTGGCAGCAGCAGCGCTTATCGATAGCAAGTACTGTGGTACTATATTTGGGATGACCTCTAGTACTTCCGGGTCGTCGTGTGTCAGAGAGTTCGGTTGGGACGGAGCAGCAGAGAGGTCTGGCAGCACACAGGTATTGCCGGATCGAGGGGCTGTAGTTGCGAGGGCCACAAGCTCGTTGTCCAGCAGACCCAGGACGTTGAGTTGAGTGAACATTAATCCAGTAGTGAAAACTTCACTATTTTGTGATCATGCTGTTTGTTCGTGCGTTGCTGCTTTGCAGGGTCGCTTTCAGAAGACAGCAACAAGTGAAGCGTGTCGAGTTGGTGGAATTTATTAGCCGTCTTCTACTGCCTGTTATTAGTTTTTGAATTATGTGCTATTATTGGTGAAGTGCAACCAGCGGTATTTTGCTGCCTAGTGGCCGCTGACGCCCCAGTTACCTGCCCTGGAGGTTAGCGTATTTTGCGGCGGTGTACTTTTCCTCGTCTTGCCGATGCTGTCCAGCATGACGTGTAGTTCGACTGCCTCCTTGATTGCGGTGTGAATTGTGGTTTCTTTTTCTACCTTGTTTGTAGTGGTTCCTTCTGCTTTTGGATGTTTTAAACACCAGATTCTGAAGACACTGTGCTGTCTGTCTCTTTGTCCTCGCTTGAATTATTCCGTTGTTGTACTGGTTATCACATGTTAGGTGGATATGGTAAGAGCACTGACCGTGGTTTAAACTGTCCCTAGTTTGAGTTGCCATCCTGTCAGGTGAGCATAACTCTTGGCTACCTGTCTCACCGTTTACGCAGCTGTAGGGACTTTTCTCAGGTCGATCCTTGGAGCACTGTCTGTGGATCACTCCCTTCTTTATTTGGTCTGATTGTATCAGTTCTTTAAAAATAATATTTTGTTCAAATTTTTCCTATTGCTTGTGGCCTTCAACCGACAGATAATTTGAGTTCTTCCTAATAAGGCCTTCAGCCATCAATGTAGCTTGTGTTACAGTAATTTTTTTAAATGATTGTTTTAAGAAATGATTTTGGTATTTTCAACGTGTAATTGTCTTTCTCATTTTTAATTCAGGCCTTCAGCCGCTAATTGTTCTGAAGTATTGCTTGTGGCCGTCAGCTGACGTATAATTTTGAATTCTTTCTTAATAAGGCCTTCAGCTGTCAGTGTAGCTTGTGTTGCAGCCAATTTTTTAAAATGATTGTTTAAAAAAATTATTTCCTTAAATAAACTGTATATGTTTGCTGTGCAACCAACGGTAACTGATTAGGTCCCGTTCACACCTTTTCCTGCTTTCCCTAAATCCCACGTTTCAGAGGTCTTTGAAGTCTCGTTGGCGACCCATTCTGTCCTTACTACTTCTGTACTGACAACACACTACTCCACGCCTCCTATTATACTGGCGGGTATGTCTCTTCTGACATCTCGTGATCAATTCCGCATTACATAAGTACGTCCGGATACTTTTGATCTGATAAGGTATCACGTAGTGCGATCGTATGTGACGCCTGCGCTCCTTTAGCCGTGTCCTCATAAAACGACCCATGTTTTTAATGTAAACTTATCTGCACTCCCAGCTGACCTCAATTTAAGCTGAAGATTACAAAACCTCTCACATTTACTTCATTTAACTTTACACAACACGTTTTTGTGCATTGTTCCTCCACATCGATCTGTCCAGTTAACAAGGCACGAATGAACTACACATATGCCTTTTGGGTTGCCTATGGAACTGTCTGTTAGTGGTCACAGGCTGGTTTTACAGTCGTATTTACATCATCTACAGTTTCTATTGGTTTACTGGGTGCAAATTGGGTCCTCTTTCTTTAATAATGCAGTTAATAACATAAATACACAATTCTGTACCTCCATTTCTTCCATACTGCTTTGAGAGTGTTAAGAAGCTCCCCCTGTATGCGTACAGTAACTGAAATGGTTAAGAAACAGATGTCACTACTGATATGAGTGTGTGTAACAGCTATCACAATTCCCCCCAGGGGATCCAAACTCTTTTGTGGATACGTGCGTAGCGAGCACGGGACCCCGAGCTAATGTGGCCCTCCTTCCTTTCCGGGCTGCATACCTTCCCTTTCCGCATCCTTCCCCATCCCCCATCTTCGCCCCCCCCCTCACCTCTGGCTCTTTCCTTCCCTTTCTCCCCCTCTGGGAGTATGGTTTGTGCCTACGTCCGGAGACGGACGCTCGAAACTGTTACCAATTCCTTGCTTTCTACGCTTGCAAGTCTTCGTCCTTCCTCTGTCCTTCTCTTTTCCTTACTTCTTCTCTTTGCCCTTTTCTCCACTGCGGCGTTTGAGACCCCTCTTCTTTCCTTTCCCTTTCTCTTTTTTCCTCCCTGTGCGTGTCTGAAGGCCGACCCACACATTTCCATGCGTAGCCGGTGACGGGGTAACGCGTAATTCCCCGCCCCGGGTAGACAGGTAGGACACGTACGTACCCCCTGGTAACGACCAGGCAAGGGGGGGTGATTACCCGAGCTGATACCTTCCGAAAGTGCCGATTGGTCCCTCAGTCCGTTTGTCGGGAGGTGTGAGCTGAGGTGTGAACAATCACCTAAGGCGGGAGTGCCCTCAGAGAGGGCCCCCACAAGGGAGGAGCGCGCCATCGGAGACGCCGGTAATCATGGGGGATTCTTCCACAATGGTTTCCTCACCTTCCACTATGTCTGCTCACAAGTGTAAGTTCACTGAGTCTCAGCCACAGACAGTTCTTCCATCGTTGCCACAGTTTCTTGTTGTTTCTCGGTCTGACGAAGGTCACGACTTCTCCACGGACAACCCTTTCATTATTCAGAAAGGTGTCGACGCAATTGCAGGTCCTGTAAAGTCTTGTTCCAGATTACGGAATGGCACCTTGTTGTTAGAATCAGTCAGTGCCCTCCAAGCACAAAAATTGCTGCGTACTTCACTGCTCCACACCTTCCCTGTCCGAGTTGAACCGCACCGCACTTTAAATTCCTCGCATGGAGTCGTTTATACACGCTCCCTCGATGGATTGTCTGACGAAGAAATTCAGCACTACCTGTCTGATCAGGGCGTAACGGCTGTTCATAGAGTTATGAAAAGGGTTGACACGAACATCATTTCAACCCGCACTGTCTTCTTGACATTTGACAAAGTTCAACTCCCATCGAAAATCAAAGCAGGCTATGAGATAATTTCCGTTCGCCCTTACGTCCCAAACCCTAAGCGTTGCTATCGGTGTCAGCGGTTCAATCACACCAGCCAGTCCTGTTCCAATCCGGCCAAATGTGTTACGTGTGGCAAGGATGCCCATGAGGGTGCTTGTCCACCTCCATCCCCTCACTGCATCAACTGTATGGGTGACCACGCTGCTTCCTCTCGAGATTGCCCCATTTATAAAGACCAAAAGCTCATCCAGGAAATCAGAGTGAAGGAAAAGGTGTCGACCTTTGCTGCTCGAAAATTATTCGCCAGTCGACAGCCCTCCGTGCCTCAGACAGGAAAATACAGCACTGTCCTTGCTTCTCCTCGGTCAACAAAGGAGGCGGCCACGCAGACTTGTGACCTCACCTTTAGTACCACGGTCGTCAGATCGGCCAGCGCAAAGATTGCCCGTTCAACCTCACCACTTTCGCCTGCCCACTCTATGGCTCACCCTTCATCGGGTTCTGCTAAATCTCGAGCCCACAAGTCAGACACCAAGACTTCGAAAAAAGAGCATACTCGTGAAGATTTTTTACGTACCCCAACTTCACAACCATCGGTTCCTCCTCCATCTAAACATCATATTTCCAAGAAGGCTAATAAGAAACCCAGTTCATCTCCTTCTCCGCCAAGGCGTGTCTCATCTACAGCACCACCTGGCGGAAATCGCCCTCGGCCGTCTTCTGTGTCGCCGAGGCGCACTGCTGGCGGCCGATCAACCGGCCGATCGCTGGTGGCAGGAGCTGCTCCTGAACAACCTATGGATCAGGATCTTCTGCCTTCGGCTGAGTGCCATTCCACGCTGTCGGTCGCAAGCTCTGAGCAGTCGTTGACTTGACGGCAACCTTGCTCACATTCTTCCATTTTCTGTCCACCCTATGTCCATTATCCACTGGAATATCCGCGGCATTCGAGCCAATCGTGATGAATTGTCGATCCTCTTACGATCCTACTCGCCGGTCATCTTCTGTCTTCAGGAAACAAAGCTGCGTCCCCATGACCGCTTTGTTCTCCCTCATTTTCAGTCCGTCCGATATGATCTCCCCTCTGTTGAAGGCACTCCAGCCCATGGAGGACTCATGATTCTTCTCCATGATGCTCTCCATTATCACCCAATCCACTTAAACACTTCCTTCCAAGCTGTCGCCGTCCGTCTTTCCCTTTCTAGATACACGTTCTCTCTTTGTACTGTATACATTCCATCATCCACACCAATGGCACGAGCTGATCTCCTTCATCTTCTTGGTCAGCTTCCACCCCCCTATTTGCTGGTTGGGGACTTCAATGCCCACCACCCGCTTTCGGGATCTCCACATCCTTGTCCACGTGGCTCACTATTGCTAGACGTCTTACACCAAGCGGCTCTAGTTTGCCTCAACACTGGGGTCCCCACATTTTTGTCTGCCTCCACGACAAATTTATCTCATTTGGACCTTGCGGTCGGTACTGTTCCGCTAGCTCGGCGCATTGAATGGTTCGCCCTTGATGATACACACTCGAGTGACCACTTTCCATGTGTCCTTAGACTGCAGCCTCAACTGCCATATGTGCGCCCGCGACGCTGGAAGTTTGCCCAAGCCGATTAGACACTTTTTTCGTCTCTAGCGACGTTCGATGACCGTCACTTTCCCAGCGTCGACGATGAGGTCACACATATTACCGACGTTATTCTTACAGCTGCGGAACGTTCAATACCACGCACCTCCGAATTGCCCCGGCGCCCCCCAGTTCCTTGGTGGAACGAGGCATGCCGTGACGCAATACGTGAGCGGCGACGTGCTCTTCGCGTTTTCCGCCACCATCCTACTTTGGCCAACTGTATCCGCTATAAGCAGTCCCGTGCGCGATGCCGTCGTGTCATCCGCGATAGCAAGAAGGCAAGCTGGAAATTCTTTATTAGCTCATTTAACACCTTCACTCCCTCCTCGGAAGTTTGGAGTCGGCTTCGACGGTTCTCAGGCGCGCCTAGTTTCTCCCCAGTCTCTGGGCTCACTGTCGCGCATGATACATTAGTGGACCCCGTCGCAATTTCTAACTTATTGGGTCAGCACTTTGCTGAGATTTCGAGCTCTTCAAATTACCCGCCAGCGTTTCTCCCGAAGAAACGTGCAGCGGAAGTGCGACATCTTGCTTTCTCCTCTCAAAATCGCGAAAGCTACAATACTGTTTTCTCCATGCGGGAACTCCAACATGCACTCTCTTCTTCTCGCTCCTCCGCCCCAGGACCGGATGGTATCCACGTCCAAATGTTGCTGCATTTATCAACCCATAGTCTGCGTTACCTCCTTCGCCTTTATAATCGAATTTGGACCGACAGTACTTTTCCCAGACGATGGCGGGAAGGTATCGTCGTTCATGTTCCGAAACCTGGAAAGGTCAAACATCTCCCCTCTAGCTATCGCCCCATTTCTCTCACGAGTAGTGTCTGTAAGGTTTTGGAGCGTATGGTGAATTACGGTTTAGCTTGGTGGCTGGGATCCCGCAGTCTTTTAACACCTGCCCAATGCGGATTCCGAAAGCATCGTTCTGCAGTTGACCATCTTGTTGCTCTCTCCACTTATATCATGAACAATTTTCTCCGGAAACGCCAAACAGTAGCAATATTTTTTGATCTGGAGAGAGCATACGATACCTGTTGGAGGACAGGCATCCTCCGCACACTGTTCTCTTGGGGCTTTCGAGGTCGGCTTCCCCTTTTTCTTCGCGAATTTATGGCAGAGCGCACATTTAGGGTGCGGGTGAACACTACTCTCTCCCGTACTTTCTCCCAAGAAAACGGGGTACCCCAGGGCTCCGTGCTGAGTGTTGTACTGTTTGCCATTGCCATAAATCCAATTATGGATTGTCTCCTTCCTGATGTCTCGGGCTCCCTCTTTGTGGACGATTTTGCGATCTACTACAGCTCTCAACGGACCAGCCTTCTTGAACGACGTCTTCAAGGATGTCTCGATCGCCTCCACCCTTGGAGCATCGAAACCGGCTTCCGTTTTTCTCCCAGTAAGACCGTTTGTGTTAATTTTTGGCGACGTGAGGAGTTTCTTCCGCCCTCCTTACATCTAGGTCCTGTCACCCTTCCGTTTTCAGACGTCGCTAAATTCTTGGGTCTTATGTTTGACAGAAAACTGTGCTGGTCCTCCCACGTTTTCTATCTTTCGGCTCGCTGTCTGCGATCCCTCAACACCCTCCGTGTCCTGAATGGTACCTCCTGGGGAGCGGACCGAGTGGTCCTTCTCCGCCTCTATCGCGCCTTAGTACGCTCGAAATTGGACTATGGAAGCATAGTCTACTCCTCTGCTCGGCCGTCTATTCTTCGGCGTCTCGACTCTATCCACCACCGTGGATTACGTTTAGTGTCTGGAGCTTTTTACACCAGCCCTGTGGAAAGCCTTTATGCTGAGACTGCTGAACCTCCGCTGTCCAATCGGCGAGCAGTCCTTCTGAGTCGTTATGCTAGCCATCTGTCTTCCATGCCTGCTAATCCAGCCCATGACTTTTTTCGATGCCTCCTTTGATGTAGGGTACGCAGGCCGCCCCTCCTCCCTACTACCACCGGGAGTCCGCTTCCGTCAACTGCTCCATTCTCTTTCCTTCCGCTTTCCTAAAACCTTCTTGACAACTTGGGGTACAGCACCGCCTTGGCTCCGTCCCCGGATCTGCCTGCTCCGTGACCTTTGTCGATTTTCCAAGGATGGTACCCCTTCACTTGTTTATCGTCGGGCATTTGCTGCTCTGTGTGCACAAACGACGGACGCCACATTTATTTACACCGACGGCTCGAAAACATCGTTAGGGGTAGAGAGTGCCTATATTGTTGGCGACACCCAAAATTCCTTTCGGCTTCCCGACCAGTGTTCGGTTTATACTGCGGAGCTTTACGCTTTTCTCCAGGCTGTCCACTACATCCCCCGCCATCAGCGGATACAGTACGTAATCTGCTCAGATTCTCTCAGCTCTCTCCTCAGTCTCCAAGCTCTTTACCCTGTGCACCCTCTGGTCCACCGGATTCAGGACTGTCTGCGCTTGCTCCACCTGGGGGGCGTCTCGGTGGCGTTCCTCTGGCTCCCGGGACACGTTGGTATCTGTGGAAATGAGGCGGCCGATTTTGCTGCCAAGGCTGCAGTCTCTCTTCTTCGGCCAGCTATCCAATCGATTCCCTTCGCCGATCTACGGAGCGTTTTATGTCGTCGTGTTGTTCATTTATGGCACGCGCATTGTTCGACACTTCCCCATAATAAATTGCTGGACGTGAAAGCTCTTCCTTGTGCTTGGACCTCTTCCTCCCGAACGCGTCGTCGGAGGAGGTAATTTTAACTAGACTCCGGATAGGGCACTGTCTTTTTAGCCATCGACATCTTTTAAGCGGCGATCCTCCCCCACTCTGTCCCCACTGCTCTCAGCTGTGGAAGGTAAGACACCTTTTAATTGAGTGCCCCTATTTTAATCCGTTACGCGCCCGTCTACAGCTATCGCCTGATATATCGTCGATTTTAGCAGATGACACGCGCTCAGCCGATCGCGTTCTCGAGTTTATTAGTGCCAGTGAAATGACGTCAGTCATTTGAAGCTTTTTTGGGGACAACCAACCCCTTTCTGTAGTGGATTTTTAAGCCTTGCTTCTGCTTTTAGTTTCTCCAATTTTATGACTTTCGTTCCCATTGCTACTGGTTTCCATTTCCGGTTTTTTACTGTTTCCTAAGTCACGGACCGGGCGCTAATGACCATCTCAGTTTTGCGCCCCAAAAACCAAAACAAAAAAACAAAAAAAAAAAAAGCAAAAAAAAGCTATCACAATTGTCAAGGAGCGGAAAACGTAAGCAGACGCTATGTTAATCAACGTACAGAGACAAAAATTTCTTTCTAATAGATTTAAGTGAAGTCTACGTATTTTTTTTATAAATCAAGAACTTCAAAGGACAAACTGAAAATAACTGGTGAAACTAACCACAAGAGTTAACTTTTGTCTTTTCAGAATGTTGGAGCACAGCAGTCAGTCGTCCTCTCCTTTCAGGCTTCATTAAAGCAAAACTAGATTTCGGCTAGTGCCTAGCCAATATCAATGCACTTTTTCATAGTTTCAGTACATGTACTACTACGTCACTCCCCTGTTGTTCGGGCTTCTGTCACAGTTCATTCAAGATTCTGTCTCTTCACTCTTCTTGCTCGATCTGAAAATCAGTCATGAGAATTATGAATCTGCGTGCAACGTAAATGTTGTATTTTATTTTTTATTTTTAAAATTTAGTGTAAATGTATATAATCCCACTTCTGGCCACCAAATGTAAATGTGTAAAAGGTTTGGGGAAGGGTGGAGGCGGTTGTTACAAATGCCTCGTAGCGGTAGTGTGCAGGACGTCGAGTGGTCAAGATTTGAGAGTGGGCATCCAGGGCTGCCGTTAAATAAGAAAGCAGGAAGTTAGGTACAATAAAGAGGATGTATTTCAGTGTGCGGTGTACAAGGGGCGCGCCTGGGGTCGGAAGTTAGCAGGTTTAGGCCAGTCTAGGAGGTCGAACAATTAATTGAAATGGACAACGGAAGGGGAAGCGGCTCATGTTAACTTACGTTGGTGGCCAGTCGTGAAAAGCAGAGCCAGAGGCTCTGACTTCCAAAAAGACGTCTGTTCCGCTCGAGGTCTGGATTACAAGAGAGAGAGGCAACTGTGTTCTGCACCGCAGAACACTCCAGCGTCCACACACCTGACCTGTATCCCACGCACGCTATTGGCTAAAACCAATGGCGTGAATTCCCTAGCAGTTTCAGCAGAGGGCTCAAGGCATCTCTTTCCAGCAGCTTTAACTGGACAGAACTGCCTCGGTTTTGAAAGACGAGTGACTTTTGTCACGTAGGCACGGCGTAAGTTACTCGTGGAGAACACTTGTAAAGATTTGACTGGGCATTTGAAATAAATGTTTTAAAACCAATTCCCTAAAATATTTCTTGACTGGCTGCCATCATTTACATTAGACTGTTAAATTTAAGCACTGGTAACGCAATTCCTGTTAACTATATATAAAAAACTTTAAAGCGCTCCTGTGAAAGTCCGTCTAATAGTATTCGTTTGCCCAAACTCATTAATAAGTAACACCCAGAAATGTGATGCTGGGATAATAATGTACATAACTGTTTTTGAAATCTTTGCTTGTGGTGGAAATGTGATCGTAGTTTTTATTTTAAACACTTTAGAGCATGTTAAGCAATTTTATGGCGGTTACCTATCATAAATTTAGCTGTGGTCGTGGATGGATAATTCGCGTGGATTTACAATAAATTATGGTATATTTTTAATTACATCTTACAAGTGATGTACCAGATCACCTAATTTCAATGACTGCGAAGGCTGTACGGAGGTAATTTACTACGATGAGTCTAACGTCTTGTAATTAACTGCCGCGCGGGATTAGCCGAGCGGTCTTAGGCGCTGCAGTCAAAGGCTGTGCGGCTGGTCCCGGCGGAGGTTCGAGTCCTCCCTCAGGCATGGGTGTGTGTGTTTGTCCTTAGGATAATTTAGGTTAAGTAGTGTGTAAGCTTAGGGACTGATGACCTTAGCAGTTAAGTCCCATTAGATTTCACACACATTTGAACATTTTTTTGGTAATTAACTGCACATTTGTGCAGTATTAGTGAAGATCGAATGTTATTTACGTAAATTATTTTCGCAAGCTGGATAGCATAAATTTAACGCTCCGTAAATGGCTTACCCGAAGTGTGCTTGACGAAGTTCACTGAAACCACTAAGACCACCATTACAACAATTTTTACGATACGATGTTGCATCGCCTGTGCTCTTAAGAAAAACGATGCAGTGTTCCTTCGGCTATGCATGAATGGCCGAAAAAACAGACACTGTGGCAACTACATCAGTTATGAAGTACAAGAAATGCATTCGCAGTTGCGAACACTAACAACCATAGACTGTATCAGGGAATGACGGCAGTGAAAATTTGTGCCGTACCGGGATTCGAACCCGGATTTCCCGCTTTATGCGAGCGGTCCTCTTAACCACTTTTTTATGTTCGGTATTGTTCTTTGCGTTTGCTCTGGGCGGACGTCACAAGACATCCGTTCAAGTTGATCGTTGATTCTTTTACTCAGTTTTTTTTATTACAGAAGGCAAACAGCCCTCTGGCCGAACACGCTGAGCTACCGTGCCGGTTCCACTGTGGCTGTCCGTGCATGAGTCACAGCCAGACCCAAACTTCCATATGTCGTCGTTCTTGAGCCACAACATGTACTCTTTCTTTCCCGCACAGGTTCTTTTAATTGAATGACGTTGCCCGGTTCTTCGGATAAATACGATGTTGCAAAGCATGTGTTGTTAAGAGGAACGATGCAACCTTTTTTCCGACATGCAAGGCAGTGACTTTTAATTAAAATATTCTCCCCTGTACGGAAATTACATAACTTGTGTACAAGTACAGGTTCTGACGTGGGAACAACGACATATAGAAGTTTGGGCCTGGCCATGTCGTGCAGGGATAGCCAGTAACCAGTAACCAGTAACCAGTGCTGAAATGAAAGGTAGTACTTTGGTGTGGTTAAACCATCATCCCATATTTAAAAAAAATAGGTCAGAGACTGTATGTCAACATAAACATGACTTCATTTGGAGATGGTTCATAGTGGTTGCCAGGTGTGGAAATATGGACTAGCAATCAAGGTGCCAAGTATGTTATAAGAGTTGGTAATGAAATATCAATGCAAAAACAACAACAATTTGTCCATTTTATTTGGACTGTTGAGCTCCGTGGCCGTGGATAACGATATTTTACTATAAAAATACAGCGACCAGCCACTTTTTTTAATGCGTTTTATTTATGCCAATATGAATTTCAGGTCTTCACCCATCTTCAGCTGGCAAATTACATGTATCTTCAGTTTCTACAGTGGTACAATTTCGACAGCAGTTTGGATGCTGCAGCTGGCCTGTGCAAAACCAACGATTCCAATCATTTACTTCAATTTCGCGAGTTTAAAGTTACGCACTATCAGTTGTTCATTTTACTTGCATTCTCCTCTCCTTGTTTTTTCTTGGCTTTTCTTCTTTTTTGTAACAGGACAAAAACTTTTTTGTCACGTGTTTTACACAGGCGCACTGCGTTATCCGCCATGTTGTCGACTGAAAGTTTTTTTTTTTTTAATTTTACATAGAAACAGTTTATCTATGGACAGAGTTATATTTTACGAAAGTTTTGAGGTTCTAGCTAAGCTACTGTTTACTAAACATTGACTTGGGTGATAGAAGTATTCTAAGTACGATGAATACTAATTTTTTTTGGGGTTACTTGGGTAGTATTGAAGATAATAAACTAAAAAAATGGCTCTGAGCACTATGGGACTCAACTGCTGTGGTCATAAGTCCCCTAGAACTTAGAACTACTTAAACCTAACTAACCTAAGGACAGCACACAACACCCAGCCATCACGAGGCAGAGAAAATCCCTGACCCCGCCGGGAATCGAACCCGGGAACCCGGGCGTGGGAAGCGAGAACGCTACCGCACGACCACGAGATGCGGGCATAATAAACTAATATAACACATTTATACAGAGCAGTAATTCATACATTTACAATATAACAAAGATATAATTAAGAATTTTATGTTGTATATTACTACATGCATTTGTTGGGTTTATATTAGATTATGTTACTTCTTGATTGTGCTTCGTAAGTCGTTTGATAAGTAGAGTGTGGAAGTTTTTCAGAAATATTCGGTTTGGTAACTCTGTTTGGTCGTTAAGTATGTCAGTAGGGGATGCATGTTTATGTGAATAAATTTCGATTTCTTCCAGGAGGTTCAGTCTTTTTCCTTTGTTGGCTAGGTAGAGAACTTGTAGGTTATGGGATATGTCTGTCACTTGATGATCTTCTTCTGCTACATGTTAGGCAAATGTGGATTTATTTAAGTTTTTAAACGAAGAGCATCAATGTGTTCTCTAAAAGATATGTTGAAGTTTCTCCCTTGTTTGGCCTATGTATGTTTTTGGACATGAGTTGCAGTTACGTTTGTATATTCCTGATTGATTGTATGGTTTGGTATTATTTTTGATGTTATGGATAGCTTTGTCCTTTATTTTGTTATTTGTATAGTAGCTGATTCTGATATCTGTTCCTCGGACCAGGTTTGCTATTTTATATGACAGTTTTCCTACAAATGGCAAGCTTACATATTTTTCTTTTGGCTTTATTGTGGTATTCTTTAATGCTGTTTAGTTATTGTGTTTGGTTATGTGGGGATTTATCTTAGAGTTCAGTTCATCTATTAATTTTAGATTGTAACCATTATTGTAACCAATTGCTTTGATGGTGTTTAGTTCTTCTGTTTGGTCAGCTGGTTCTAGTGGTATTTTGTGCATTCTGTTTAGCATTGCTCTGTATGAAGCCATCTTATGTTTATCCGAGTGGCAGGATGATTTATTAATTGTGTTATCTGTGTATGTTGGTTTCCTGTATACTTGAAATTTATTTGTTGTTGGAGCTACTTATGCTGAGATCCAGAAAATTTAAACCTACTTCTGTTTGGTGTTCTACAGTGAAGATGATGTTCTGATGCATTTTATTCATTTCTTTTGCAAGGTTATCAATTTCTTCTGCTGTGCCATCAAATAAGATTATTATATCATCAACATACCTTTTGTAATAAATTATCTTTTTTACTATCTGGGGGTTTTCTTTAAAAAAATTTACATTCTAAGTTATTGATGAAACTTAGTCTGAAAAAGTCAAAGTCTGACTCAGTGGCTTCTTAAAGACATTTAACTAATTGCTGAGAATATGACGAAAGGAAACGATTTCGTAATAATTGGAAAGTACTTTTTTGGGTTACTGCTTTCTCTGTTATGGAGCTGAGTCTTACTTCTTTTATCATCACATATTGCACGCACGGCATATTTGGGCTCTATGACGTGGCCAAGCATTGATTCTTAAGAAAGTATGTCAGTTGACGGTGAATCACTTTCTCGGACTGTGATTTTAGTTGCCTGGCACCTCTAAGGTCTTTTGAAATTACGTTGGTGAAGAAACTTATTAACAGATAAGATCTTCCCCTTAAAAAAGACGCGGAACTCCGTTCGTTGCGGAATTCGTCCAGCGACGCCTTCCACACTACTTAAGTACGCCTTGTGAAGCCTGAACCCTTATCTTGGGGGGAATGAACTTCCTTACGAAAAACGTCTTCATCATGGAACGAATAAAATTAACTGTTCTTGGAAACAAAAATAAATAAAACTCTTCTTGGAAAACTAATAAATATCTTCCAGTGGGGAAAAGAGGTAAGCTTTATTTTTGCAGAGAGGGTGGCTAACTTCCGTAATGATTGTAATTTGTATCAGAAGCTCTGTCATCTTTACTGTAACAACTCTACAGAAAAAAAAACATAATTTTAATTTTATTTGAATGGTAATTTTTTTGCCAGCCAACGGTGCTGATTTAAATAGTCTCCAAAACCCGTTGTGAACGAATTTGAAGTTTTAAGTAGGTAAGAGACTACGTGGGCCCCGTATCACACATAACTTTTCTGTGTTGCAGTCGGGTAGAAAAAAAAATGTTTAAAATGGCTCTAAGCACTAAGGGACTTAGCATCTGAGGCCATCAGTCCGCTAGACTTAGAACTACTTCAACGTAACTAATTTAAGGACATCACACATTTCCATGCCCGAAGCAGGATTCGAGCCTGCGACCGTAGCAGCCGCGTGGTTCCGGACTCAAGCGCCTAGAACCGCTTGATCACAGCGGACGGCTGCAGTCGGGTAGAAGTGCGTAATGTATTTTCTAGTGTAATGGCTACGTAGGCGGACACAGATAGTGGAGAAGCAGTGAATATTATTGTAATTATTAATTTATTATTGTCATTAGTTTTAATATACCTTTTGTTACTCTCAATGAATCCTTTTCCTAGTCAGTGTATATGTAAGCCCTTACACTTCCAGCTGATATGTACTTTTGACCAGCCTATTTGACTTAAGAATTTGGGGAAAAAAACTATGTTGCATCACGTTGGTATATCATGAAGGAATAGATATACCATCGAAACTGCTGTGCCATTTTAACTAAGCGCTACTTGCTTATTAAGAATTTGTTTCTGTTTTTACATCAGCGAACTGGACAAATTCCATGACCGTGAATTATTTCCCACGCTATTTTAGAAGGATAATACTCTAATTCAAATTTTCGCGATTTTTAACTTCATAAATTTTTCCGATTTTTTCTGAAAAAATTCAATTTCCGTAGGAGCTTCATCTAGGGACAGAATTGATGTCATCTTTTGGTGTTATCAGGATGAGGGGTTGGGTCAGAGGCCAGTAGTGATGTGGTTGTGGAGAAAGGCGGATGGTTTATTGTTGTTGTTGTTGTGGTCTTCAGTCCTGAGACTGGTTTGACGCAGCTCTCCATACTACTCTATCCTGTGCAAGCTTCTTCATCTCCCAGTACCTACTGCAGCCTACATCCTTCTGAATCTGCTTAGTGTATTCATCACTTGGTCTCCCTCTACGATTTTTACCCTCCACGGTGCCCTTCAGTACTAAATTGGTGATCCCTTGATGCCTCAAAACATGTCCTACAAACCGATCCCTTCTTCTAGTCAAGTTGTGCCACAAACTCCTCTTCTCCCCAATTCTATTCAGTACCTCCTCATTAGTTATGTGATCTACCCATCTAATCTTCAGCATTCTTCTGTAGCACCACATTTCGAAAGCTTCTATTCTCTTCTTGTCTAAACTATTTATCGGCCATGTTTCACTTCCATACATGCCTACACTCCATACAAATAGTTTCAGAAACGACTTCCTGACACTTCAATCAATATTCGATGTTAACAAATTTCTCTTCTTCAGAAACGCTTTCCTTGCCATTGCCAGCCTACATTTTATATCCTCTCTACTTCGACCATCATCAGTTATTTTGCTCCCCAAATAGCAAAACTCCTTTACTACTTTAAGTGTCTGATTTCCTGTTCTACGTCCCTCAGCATCACCCGACTTAATTCGATTACATTCCGTTATCCTCGTTTTGCTTTCGTTGATGTTCATCTTATATCCTCCTTTCAAGACACTGCCCATTCCGTTCAACTGCTCTTCCAAGTCCTTTGCTGTCTCTGGCAGAATTACAATGTCATCGGGGAACCTCAAAGTTTTTATTTCTTCAACATGGATCTTAATACCTACTCCGAACTTTTCTTTTGTTTCCTTTACTGCTTGTTCAGTATACAGATTGAATAGCATCGGGGAGAGGCTACAACCCTGTCTCACTCCCTTCCCAACCACTGCTTCCCTTTCATGTCCCTCGACTCTTATAACTGCCATCTACTTTCTGTACAAATTGTAAACAGCCTTTCGCTCCCTGTATTTTAAACCTGCCACTTTCAGAATTTGAAAGCGAGTATTGCAGTCAACATTGTCAAAAGCTTTCTCTAAGTCTACAAATGTTCCAACATTTCTACGGAATCCAAACTGATCTTCCCCGAGGTCGGCTTCTACCAGTTTTTCCATTCGTCTGTAAAGAATTCGTGTTAGTATTTTGCAGCTGTGACTTATTAAACTGATAGTCCGGTAATTTTCACATCTGTCAACACCTGCTTTCTTTGGGATTGGAATTATTATATTCTTCTTTAAGTCTGAGGGTATTTCGCCTGTCTCATACATCTTGCTCACCAGATGGTAGAGTTTTGTCAGGACTGACTCTCCCAAGGCCGTCATTCGTTGTAATGGAATGTTGTCTACTCCCGGGGCCTTGTTTTGACTCAGGTCTTCAAGAGCTCTGTCAAACTCTTCACGCAGTATCATATCTCCCAATTCGTCTTCATCTACATTCTCTTCCATGTCCATAATATTGTCCTCAAGTACATCACCCTCTAAATACTCCTTCCACCTTCCTACTTTCCCTTCTTTGCTTAGAACTGGGTTTCCATCTGAACTCTTGATACTCATACAAGTGGTTCTCTTTTCTCCAAAGGTCTCTTTAATTTTCCTGTAGGCAGTATCTATCTTACCCCTCATGACATAAGCCTCTACATCCTTACATTTGTCCTCTAGCCATCCCTGCTTAGCCATTTTGCACTTCCTCTCGATCTCATTTTTGAGACGTTTGTATTCCTTTTTGCCTCCTTCATTTACTGCATTTTTATACTTTCTCCTTTCATCAATTAAATTCAATATTTCTTCTGGTAACCAAAGACTTCTATTAGCCCTTGTCTTTTTACCTACTTGATCCTCTGCTGCCTTCACTATTTCATTCCTCAAAGCTACCCATTCTTCTTCTACTGTATTTCTTTCCCCCATTCCTGTCAATTGTTCCCTTATGCGGTTCCTGAAACTCTGTACAACCTCTGGTTCTTTCAGTTTATCCAGATCCCATCGCCTTAAATTCCCACCTTTTTGCAGTTTCTTCAGTTTTAATCTATAGGTCATAGCCAATAGATTGTGGTCAGAGTCCACATCTGCCCCTGGAAATGTCTTACAATTTAAAATCTGGTTCCTAAATCTCTGTCTTACCATTATATAATCTGTCTGAAACGTTCTAGTATCTCCAGGGTTCTTCCATGTATTCAATCTTCTTTCATGATTGTTGAAACAAGTGTTAGCTATGATTAAGTTATGCTCTGTGCAAAATTCTACCAGGCGGCTTCCTCTTTCATTTCTTAGCCCCAATCCATATTCACCTACTACGTTTCCTTCTCTTCCTTTTCCTACAGTCGAATTCCAGTCACCCATGCGGTTCTAGCGCTGCAGTCCGGAACCGCGGGGCTGCTACGGTCGCAGGTTCGAATCCTGCCTCGGGCATGGATGTGTGTGATGTCCTTAGGTTAGTTAGGTTTAAGTAGTTCTAAGTTGTAGGGGACTGATGACCTAATATGTTAAGTCCCATAGTGCTCAGAGCCATTTGAACCATTTTTTTTGACTATTATTAAGTTTTCGTCTCCCTTCACTACCTGAATAATTTCTTTTATCTCATCATGCATTGCTTCAGTTTCTTCATCGTCTGCAGAGCTAGTTGGCTTATAAACTTGTACTACTGTAGTAGGCATGGGCTTCATGTCTATCTTGGCCACAATAATGCGTTCACTATGCTGTTTGTAGTACCTTACCCGCACTCCTATTTTTAATTCATTATTAAACCTACTCCTGCATTACCCCTATTTGATTTTGTATTTATAACCCTGTATTCACCTGACCAAAAGTCTATATCTAACTTTAACCTATCCATTTCCCTTTTTATATTTTCTAACCTACCTGCCCGATTAAGGGATCTGACATTCCACGCTCCGATCCGTAGAACAACAATTTGTCCGAGACCAAGTCATCACGTTTAAACACTCTTACTGCAGTCCGTATGGGATCTATAAAAAACTGAACTTTCGAAGTCAGAGATGGTGTACAGCTTTGTAAAATAAATCATCATTGATGTATATATGCAGACTGTACCGACGAATGAAAGTTTGTACGAAGGTCAAAATTCGATGTTGCGCCTCGTGGTCACTAGGCAGATGCGCTAACCACTACGCCATTCTAGCACAGCGACTTTTCGTAAGTTTACGGACTACCCTAGCACGCCTTCATCTTCAATCAAATTCCCAATCGCACCTCAGCACACTTGGTATTCACCCTAAACTCGAACAGAATTGCAGAGGCTATCAAACTATATTGGAATAGCACCTCAGCACCGAGCGAGATAGGGGATCCTGCCTGTAACCCACACATAGGTGCTTTAATCAAATGAAACTGTGTTTCCAGAGTCCTTTAAGTCTCAAACGTTTATGATTATGCTGAGGTGCTATTCCAATACAATGGAGAGCCTCTGCAGTGTTGTTAGACTTCGCTTAATGCCAAGTGGACTGAACAGCGAATGGTAATGGGATTGAGGAAGCAGGCGTGCTATAGTAGTCCATGCAGCTGTGCAAAGACATTGTGCCAAAATCATTAGTGTATTATCATGTTCACTAGTGGCCATTAAAACTGTAACACAAGCAAGGCTATCAATAACGAAATTTTACTTATTGTGCACGTACAGTATGGTAGGAAAATACGTGATTAAATTTCTAGCGTCCGCAGCTCGTGGTCGCGCGGTAGCGTTCTCGCTTCCCGCGCCCGGGTTCCCGGGTTCGGTTCCCGGCAGGGTCAGGGATTTTCTCTGCCTCGTGATGACTGGGTGTTGTGTGATGTCCTTAGGTTAGTTAGGTTTAAGTAGTTCTAAGTTCTAGGGGACTGATAACCATAGATGTTAAGTCCCATAGTGCTCAGAGCCATTTGAATCATTTTTAAATTTCTAGCCAACTTGGTGAAACATGGGCTGCGAAATTTAGTACACAGAACTGACACACCCTGTAATACGAATGGCTCTAAGCAGGCTGTACATCGCCGGCCGGTGTGGCCGAGCAGTTCTAGGCGCTTCAGTCTGGAACCGCGCGACCGCTACGGTCGCAGGTTCGAATCCTACCTCGGGCACAGATGTGTGTGATGTTCTTAGGTTAGTTAGGTTTCAGTAGTTCTAAGTTCTAGGGGACTGATGACCTCAGATGTTAAGTCCCATAGTGCTCAGAGCCATTTGAGCCAAGCCAGGCTGTACATCGAGTCGAACTCAGTTTGAACGACAGATATGGGTACGTCATTCTATCCTGCTTTGCTTCAACCCTATGAAAAGCTCTACCGTAATGACTAGCAAGCGCTGGCGTTCCAGTTGGTCTCTCAGCAATGCAAGGTCAGACGTTTACAACGATTCGGAGGTCTAGAGGAAGTTCTGGTCAGAGTAAAAGTTAAACAAGGCAGATCACAGAAACGAGCGCAACATGTTGTACGTATTCTGCAGTTTTGTGGAAAGATAACCACTCGGAAACCTAGAAGTTAAGGGACAGCCACTGGCCTTAACACGTCACAAATGAAACGCTTTTTGTCCATAGTACCGGCTATGCAGAGCAGAGATGATTTTCTTGTGTTCCTAAGAGCAACTCCATTCCATCACGTCAAGGGTTGGGCCTGTTTGATAATGGAAAATGGAATGTAGAAACGTTCGTTTCCTTCGGAGCCTCCCATTTCACCACAGCTCTCTGCAGTGCCATCGTGAACGTGCCACACAATGGGGAAGGTCGTCGCACCCATCCCTACCCACATTACACATTTCAGTCACACCTCTGCTCAGAATCGACACCAAAAGACCTAAGTTGGTGGCATAAAGGAAGTCAATGAAACAACCGCTTCCTTTGAGGGGTGGATTCCCACATATTTCACTGCCAAAAACGACAGACCGCAGTGAGATGATCAACAGGACGACGTTCTTCATAGTCTTTGACACTGCAGACACCCCACGAACGTTTCAACCCTTCTCTAAGGACATTGTGGTACTGCAACCCCTTTCAACGTGATCGCACTCCCTTGGAGCGTAGTACGACTGCAGTTTCTGCTCTGGTGTAGAGCGTGGAACCACTAGGGACCGTTCAAAATCATTCGACGAAATTTGAAGGCGATTCTTAGCAGGTAGGGGTGCTTATGCTTTTTCATCCCTAATGTTCCACGACCTCCTGTGGCGTCACCGCTGTGGGGCGCGACATTGACATATGCATGAATAAAATGGCAGTGTCCCTCTAGGACCAGACAGACATTAAAAATCCACATGTACAGAGAAAACCCGGGAGACGGTCCTAGCCGCCTGCTTTTTTTTTTTAATTCCGCAATAACAGTAACAAAAATGGCTATCTTACAATGAAATGACATACAGAAGGTGACAGATAATTGCAGTCATAAATTACAGCATTCATAGAATGAGGAATGATTTTCAGTCTTTAGCAGTAGCACACATTTAGCACCTTCACTGTCACCTCCAACTGGTGGCAGCTCAGCATGCACATTTTCTTCTTCTGCAGCCTGAGGTTCCTCATCATCATTTCCCAGACCCAAATTAATCATTCAGTAAATCCTTGATGTGTGTTCCTTCCAGGGTAAATTACGTGGACGGAAGAGCAGTCCCGAACAGCGACATCGCAAAGTCCTTCACTGTCTTGTTATTTTTTGTCAGTTCCAGCCTTCTAAACGCATCCTTATGGAGTTCAAGATCATCCTTTATAACAGACACCAGATGTTTGCCGTCATATTCTAGTATCCGCTGTACTACTGATTTATTTTTCGCCGGCCATTGTGGCCGAGCGGTTCTAGGCGCTTCAGTCTGGAACCGCGCGACCACTACGGTCGCAGAGTCGAATCCTACCTCGGGCATGGATGTGTGTGATGTCCTTAGGTTAGTTAGGTTTAAGTAGTTCTAAGTTCTAGGGGACTGATGACCTAAGATGTTGAGTCCCATAGTGCTCAGAGCCATTTATTTGTCATGTGTAACTTGCAGGTGAGGTTAGGGTCGGGCACGTGACCCAATCCATCCCCTCTCTACGAAGAATCCACGTGTTCCTAACCTATACCCATTCTGTTGAAGACAATTCGGAGCATGTTACCATATTTCTTATTGTGATTATGATACTTCTCGAATACATTTTCAATATACTCGTACATCTTGTATTCAATATGTTCATTGCTCTCAATATTGTCAAAAATGTAACTTGATTATTTGCCCATTAACCAAATCACTGCATTATTTTTTGGCTGAGGGTAGTATCTCTCTTCTGGTCTGAAGAAAATGTTAGTCGGTACATTGTTTGCTGAAGCTCTTCTTATTTCAGCAATTTTCTCCCTGGTCCACCTCCAGTTGATAATGTGATCTCCATATGTGTAACGATGAGGCACACTATGGCAAAGAGACGCTCATTAGTGCTGATGATGTTACTGACTACCGTGTACCACGCTGTTCTCACGTCAGACGAAAGAACATCACTATTGATGTTCTTCCAGACCACATTCCATGCTATTCCAGCTTATTGAGTTTCTATATTAACTTTCCTTTCATGTTTCCGTCTTTCAGCTAAAATCGCCTTTGCTGTAACGTTTTTGGAGTTTAAAAGCTTTTTGCTGAGATATCTTAGTTCAAGATAATACTCCCTAATATGCTTTGGTTTAAAACTTATTTTTGTATATTTATCGGCGGTTCTACACTTTCTGGCCTGACAATGTCGTACAGTTTTGCTGTAATGCACCCTGGATCGTTACACATTATGCTCCATGTTCGTTTGGCATACAATTCCATCGCTTTAGACTTGACGTCGGTTAGTCCCATTCCTCCATTGCTTGGATCCAAAACTGCTGTCTTCACCAGCGCTCGAAACAATTCCCCTTTCCACAAAAGCTTTGCTAAGGTTGACATGATCGTCTTCGCCACCAGTGATGGGGTGGGGAGAACCTGTGCTATGTAGTAGGCCTTGGATAAAACATACGTGCTGATAAACAGTATTCTCTGGAACTGGTCTATGCTACGTTTACAGTTTTCAATCAAAACTCCCTCGATTTTTCTTGCCACCTCCCGCCAATTGCTATCATTTTTAAAAGGGAAGTTGTCAATGAAATTCCAAGAGCTTTATCTTCATTAACAAGGTTCGCCCACTCAATGTGGAAGTTAGCAGGCCGCTTTATATTTAGAAATTTACTTTTTTTTTCATTTACCCCCATATTTTGCAAGTACCATCTCTAGTTGTGCCACATCTGCTTGCTCCCTGATGGTTACGCCTACATCGTTCGCATAAGCACCTACCACGGTCTTTGTCCCTTGATTGGTAATGCCTGTCAGCCTGTGCTGTAGCTGCCTCAGGAAAGGTTCCAGCGATATAACGAACAGGAGCATGGATAAGGGGCTTCCTTGGGTAACAGCCCTTTTTATTCCAGTTTGTTTTGTGAGTTGACAGTTAACGGAGATTTGTGCAGTAACACCCATTGCCATGTTCTTGACGATGTCGATGGTTTTTGGCAGGAAGTCCATTCGGCGCATTGTCACTGTCAGGTATTTGTGATTAATTTGATCAAATGCCTTATGGAAGTCTATGAAAAGCAGTGCACGTTTTATGTCACTTGCCTGCGTTAGCGCAATGACATCCCGATACAAAGCCGTAGTTTGTAAAATCGTCCTTCTAAAACCAGAAGTCTGCTGTTGGCCTATGATGTCAGCGGTGCATGGTGTAAAACGCTTATTAATTACTCGAGCTATAATTTTACGAGGGTAATCCCAAAAGTAAGGTCTCCTAATTTTTTATAAGTACATAGACCTGTTTATTTCTTCAATGGTTTACATCAGTTTACAGCTTGAACATTTAGCAATTTTTCGACATAATCACCATTTCTGTCTATGCATTTTTGTAGACGCTGTGGCAGTTTTTGTATGCCTATGTCATACCAGCTCGCCGCCATGTTGTTCAGAAAGTTATGAACCTCTTCTTTCACCTCGTCGTCGGAGCTCAATCGCTTTCCGGCCAAATGTTCTTTTAACCTAGGGAAGAGGGGATATAGCCGGCCGGAGTGGCCGTGCGGTTACTTTTGGGATTAGCCTCGTATAATCCGAATTTAAAAGCGAAATCGGTCGTAGGCATGCAGGATCGGAGAAGTGTCAACGGGTTGCCTACCTGTAAGCGCCTAGGACTCTTGTTACGGGTATTCACTCTTTCAATGTGCTCAACAAGCGTAGGCAAGCGGCACTGACGCTGTTGCTCAACTGGAAGATCTTGGAGGGACCATCTGCCACTTATTCGCACACGTGTCAACGTCGCACCTGTCTGTGATCACGCCACGGGAGGGCGCGAAGCAGGAGGACTGAGAAAGCATAAGCATATGAATCGCGTTTATATTTCATCGAATGGCTTTAAATGGTCCCTAGTGGTTCCACACTGTACATCAGAATCAAAATTGCGGTCGCAATGTACTCCGAGGGAATACGATTACTTCACAGGGGTTTGTGGCCCACAGTGTCCTTAGAGAGGGGTTGAAGCGTCCATGGGATATCAGAAATGTCAACTATTGTCTAGAAAGTCGTCCAGTGAGCTGTCGTTCTTGACAGCATAATGTGTGGGAATGACGCCTCACGGTGGCACTGGCAGCAGTCCATATACGCAGAGGTGTGTTGGTGCATGTCAGAGTACGGCGCAGCGAGTAAGTGTGCAGATGTTTTCAGACGTGCTAATGGTGACTGTGTGTTGAAAATGGCTCAAAGAACACATATTGATGACGCTATGAGGGGTACAATACTAGGGCGAATGAAGGCTGATCAAACACAACAGGTCATAGCATAGGCTCTCTTTGTGCCACAAAGTGTGATCTCAAGATTATGGGAACGATTCCAGCAGACAGGAAACGTGTCCAGGCGCTACAGTACAGGACGTCCTCAGTGTACAATACCACAAGAAGACCGATATCTCACCATCAGTGCCCGCAGACGGTCACGGAGTACTGCAGGTAGCCTTGCTCGGGACCTTATCGCAGCCACTGGAACAGTTGCCTCCAGACACACAGTCTACAGGCGACTGGACAGACATGGTTTATTCGCCCGGAGACCTGCAAGATGCATTCCACAGACCCCTGGTCACAGGAGAGCCCGTAAAGCCTGGCGTCAAGAATACAGTACATGGTCATTGGAACAGTGGTCTCAGGTTATGTTGACGGACGAGTCCTGGTATAGTCTGAATAGTGATTCTAGCCGGGTTTTCATCTGGCGTGAACGAGGAACCAGAAACCAACTCCGTAATGTCCTTGAAAGGGACGTGTATGGAGGTCGTGGTTTGATGGTGTGGGGTGGGATTAAGATTGGTGCACGTACACTACTGCATGTCTTTGACAGAGAAAGTATAACAGGTCAGGTGATCGGGACGTCATTTTTCACCAGTATGTCCGCCCTTTTAGGGGTGCAATGGGACCCACCTTCCTCCTGATGGATGATAACGCACGGCCCCACCGAGCTGCCATCGTGGAGGAGTACCTTGAAACAGAAGATATCAGGCGAATGAAGAGGCCTGCCTGTTCTCCAGACCTAAACCCCATCGAGCACTCCTGGGATGCTCTCGGTCGACGTATTGCTGCACGTCTTCAAATTACTATGACACTTCAGGAGCTCCGACAGGCACTGGTGCAAGAATGGGAGACTATACCCCAGCATCTGCTCGACCACCTGATCCAGAGTATGCCAACCCGTTGTGCGGCCTGTGTACGTGTCCATAGTGATCATATCCCATATTGATGTCGGGGTACATGCACAGGAAACAGTGGCGTTTTGTAGCACACGTGTTTCGGGACGGTGTTCTCAACTTATCATCAATACCGTGGACTTACATATCTGTGTCGCGTGTGTTCCCTATGTGCCTATGCTATTAACGCCAGTTTTGTGTAGTACCACGTTGTGTGGCACCACATTGAGCAGTTGTCGTTAATTTATGAGCATGAGTGTAGTATAAAGTCAGGAAGAAAGAACGACAAACTCCTCTCTCGATAGGCCACGAGGTTGCCGCTGTTCAGTTCCGACACATGCTGGTCGGCGTTGATCTTTCTTACGCTGCAAGGCAGGTGACGAGATACTGTTGTGTAGCGGATTAGCAAAAGAGTGAGAGTAGGAACGGGCATACAAAAAAAAGCAGGTTTATTTTACAAGCATAAGCATGTGAAACGCTCAGTTTGGTCGTAAACAGTAGCTTCACTGTTAAGAAGTCACAGATCTTTAGAGTAATTGCAGACACAATTACACATAAAGCAGTTCATAATTTGACATAACACCATGGAGCGTTCACTGTCATTATTTCCACAGACAAATGGTTCAAATGGCTCTGAGCACTATGGGACTCAACATCTTAGGTCATAAGTCCCCTAGAACTTAGAACTACTTAAACCTAACTAACCTAAGGACATCACACACATCCATGCCCGAGGCAGGATTCGAACCTGCGACCGTAACAGTCCCGCGGTTCTCCACAGACAAAACACGTCTAGAAAATGCTCCACTCAACTTTTTTTATTTTTTCTTTTTCTTTTTGTAATTTTCTCTAGCCATGTCGGTTACACTTCCTTTAGCAGTTGACAGAAGACACGAGGTACCGCGAAGGAAATCGCTAGATTACAGTTTCAGAAAAATTTGATGATTGATTCAAGACAAAGAGCTTCACAAGTTGAACAAGTCAGTAACGGAATGAAATTTTCACTCTATAGCGCAGTGTGCGCTGATATGAAACTTCCTGGCAGATTAAAACTGTGTGCCGGACCGAGACTCGAACTCGGGACCATTGCCTTTCGCGGGCAAGTGCTCTACCAACTGAGCTACCCAAGCACGACTCACGCCCCGTCCTCACACCTTTAGTTCCGCCAGTACCTCGTCTCTTACCTTCCAAACTTCACAGAAGCCTGGAAGAAAGGATATTGCGGAGACATAGCTTAGCCACAGCCTGGGGGTTGTTTCTAGAATGAAATTTTCACTATGCAGTGGAGTGTGCGCTGATATGAAACTTCCTGGCAGATTAAAACTGTGTGCCGGACCGAGAGTCGTGCTTGGGTAGCTCAGTTGGTAGAGAACTTGCCCGCGATAGGCAATAGCCCCGAGTTCGAGTCTCGGTCCGGTACACATTTTTAATCTGCCAGGAAGTCAGTAAGGCATTGGCCCCTTGTGCAAGCAGTTACTCGGTTTGGCATTGATTGATTGAGTTGTTGAATATCCTCCTGAGGCATATCGTGCAAAATTGTGTCCAACTGGCGCGTTACATGATCAAAATCCAGAAATGGTTGGGAGGCGCTGCCCATAGTGCTCCAAACGTGCTCAGTTGGGGAAGAACCAGCGCACTTGCTGGCCTAGGTAGGGTTTGGCAGGCACAGGGACAAGCAGTAGAAACTCTCGCTGTGTGCGGGCGGGCACTATCTTGCTGAAATATAAGCCCAGTCTGCTTGCCATGAAGGACAAAAGAACGGGGCCTACCGCTGTCCGGTAAGGGCGCTGCGGACGACAGCCAAAGGAGCCCTGCTATGAAAAGAAATGTCACCCCCGATCATCACTCGTGGTTGGCCGGCGACAGTCAGGGTGGAATTCTACCACTGTCTGGGACTCGTCACCGGGGCCCAGTTCGTAGCGGGACTTAGCACTGAAGACGGTTGCATTCCAGGCATTGAGTTTCCAGGTCGAAGGCATTCGCGCATGTCAGAAGAAACAATGCATCGTTGTTTTTAACAGCACAGGCACCGCAATATCCTATCGTAAAAATTGTTGTCATATTGTTCTTAAATATTTTAGTGAACTTTGTCAAGCATACTATGGGTAAGCTATTTATGTAGCGATAAATTTATGCTATCCAGCTTGGAGAAACAATTTATATTAATAACATTCGTTCTTTACTAATAATGCACGTAAGTGCAGCTAATTGCAATAAGATAGACTAATCGAAGTAAATTAACTCCACACAGCCTTCGCAATGATTGAAATTAGACGATCTGGTACATCAACTGGTAGATGTAATTAAAAATATATCATAATTTATTGTAAATCCACGTGAATCATCCATCTACGGTCACAGCTAAATTTATGATATCTAACCGCCACAAAATTGCTTAACATGGGCTAAGGCGTTTAAATTAAAACTTACTATCACATTTCCACCACAAACAAAGATTTCAAAAAAAGTTGTGTACATTATTATACCAGCATCACATTTCTGGGTGTTACTTATTAATGATTTCGAGGCAAATGAGTATTATTAGATGGATTTTCGCAGGGGCGCTTTAGAGTCTTCTATATATAGTTAATACCTCCTCGTGGCTTCCATGTTGATCATGAGCTGAAAGCATCTACATACTTGCTTGTAGGCTGTGGCTGGCCGGACTGCACTAGGCATTTGACTCTATTGACTAGGCACAGAACAACTTACATGCACGACAGAATTCTTCAGTTGACTGTAGTAGTACATCAGAGCCACTTACATGCTCTGATATTCTGGTAGTGTAACTAATGAGCGTGTCTTTAATTTCTTTGACTGGCCAGTCACTGACGCTGTCTCTTGCCAATTGGATTAAATGTTAGCTCTCGAGCAGAACTCTCTTCCCCTAAACAAAAAATTTCTCTCTTTACAAAAACGTGCTCCCTAAAAATTCCACAGTAATGATTTATAACCAGTAATATGTAAGACTCCACGTTACACAGAATGGTAAATATGTATGGTCCCTGTACAAATCTCTCTCTGGTTCCTTATGGATTATCGCTGACTTGCAGATCAACAGAGTGGACTAAGATGGCTCTGTGGAGGCACCATAAACGTCACTGTCTGACAAGATACATTATTTCCTAGTCTCTGGATCTTCCTGCGTTCAGATGCGAAATTTATCGCGACTGATCAGCATCAATGATATCCTATAGTATTTGTCTATGTCTCAAACTCTCACCTACAGAACTGTATCACTGTTTTGAAAGCAGTCTAAATTTAATAAATTTAAAATGAAATATATCATTTGCGTTGCACACAGATTCATAATACTCATGACTGATTTTCAGATCAAGCAAGACGAGATAAACGACAGAAGTTAACTCTCGTGGGTAGTTTGACAAGTTATTTTCATGTTGTCCTCTGAAATACTTGATTTATAGCAAAATAGACAGACTACACTTTACTCTATTACAACGAAACTTTTGTCTCTGTTTACCTTTTCCGTTCCTTGATAATTGCGGTAGCTGATACACAGAGCGGGGAGAGCTGCTTAACACTCGTAAGGCAGTATGGAAGAAAGGGGGTACAGGACAGCGCATTTGTGTTATTAACTACATTATGTATGAAATACAACACAATTTGCTCTCAGTAAACCAATAGAAAATGTAGATGATGTAAATACGATTGGAAAATCAGCCCGTGATCACTGACAGACTAACCCAAAAATCATATGTACAATACATTCGTTCCTTGTGAACTGACATACATACACATTATGTGGAGAAATAATGCACAGAAACGTGTAAGGTAAAGTTTAATGCAATAAGTGTGAGAGGGTGCATTAATCTTTAGCATAAATTGAGGTGAGAGTGGAGTGCAAATAAGTTTAAGTTATAAATATGGGTTGCTTTATCAGGACACGGCTAAAGGAGAACAGGCCTCACAAATGTATCGCAGTACGTGATACTCTATCCAAGCAGAAGTATCCGGACATACTTATGTAATGCGGAATTGATCACTCGATGTCGCGAGGGCGGACAAATACAAATAAAGAGGATTCCGAAAAATGGGAAGGCCACTAAAGAGAAGATGGAAAGACCAAGTATAGGATCAAAAGTTGAAGCGTCAAATGCATGAAACTGATGACGATGATGATGACTGTGATCAATAAATATCTTCCTCTCCACTGCCAACATCCAAACATATGACGATTTTATTTACTTTCATTATACGAAAACACAGGGACAAGAGTGAAGATGGTAGGTTTATACAATCTAAGACAAAAAACGACGCACCATGAAGTATTTGTGCAAAGTGATCGACCCAAAGAAGAGGTTACCAACATTTTTTTACACCATTACCCCTGAGGGCAATCAGGCTCTAGCTAATATCCCCGCCCTTCCCCCCTCCCACCCCTCCCACCACCACCAATCACCTACATTATCACCAACTTTAGCACCTAAGTAAACTTAGACTGAAAGCCTTTTCTTGGAACACTTTTGTTTTTAAAATTATGATAGTTGGATGATATTTAGTTTGTGTGTGTGTGTGTGTGTGTGTGAGTGTGTGTGTGTGTGTGTGTGTGTGTGTGTGTGTGCGTGTGTGTGCGGGCGCCCGTTAGAATGAATGACGAAGGAATTCGTGGCGCATCTCTTGTGCTACCCAGAACTCATTCTCAGCAAAGAAAGACAACTATCCACATTGAGGATACACGCTTGTTACAAAATATGCTTCCCCTGTATTACTCGTCTACATTCTGGCACTTGCTTGACCTGTGCATTGCAACACCATTTAAAATCAAAAAAGTTCAGATGCGTGCACTATACTTTTGTTCGTAAATCACTTCATTGCTGCACTCCTCACATCTGAACTGGCAGAAATTGGTCGACTTCAGGCTGCTAATGCTTTGTGTCTAACTAATCTAATAATCAGAATGAGATTTTCACTCTGCAGCGGAATGTGCGCTGATATGAAACTTCCTGGCAGATTAAAACTGTGTGCCCGACCGAGACTCGAACTCGGGACCCTTGCCTTTCGCGGGCAAGCGCTCTACCATCTTTTTTTTCCTTTTTTTTTTTGAGTGAGGGTATTTATTTATTTATTTTATATGAAGGAAGGTAGGAGAAACAGAAACCTTTATTATTCACAAAATAAACATAGTACGTCCTGCCACATGATAACTGTTCTGGAAGGATCCTCGCTGCCGTCCTACTATGCAGCATGAAATAACAACAAAATCGAAGGGGGGCCACCTCCGGCACCCTAAAGAAAAGTATGTTGGATATGAAAACAAAATTTGAAACACATCCATTTGATAACTGTTCAAGCGTGATTTTTTCGTCGGTCGCATACTCGCATAGTGTTCTTAGTCGATCACTTTAACTTGGTCGGTTTCACAACGACAGCACCGCCGCTCATCTTTGCGCACCCAGCACACCCCAAGTATATGGCGGGTCCGCAAAAACCGTTACTAGGAAATTGGCGTACCAATCCTTGTACTTTTGTAGCCGTAATAGTGTGGTGTGTCCATCTTGCAAGTATTGCCAGTAATCCAGGACGTGGAGTAAGTTCGTACGGGAGTCTCTATAGATGTAATGGACCGTCATACCTGTGATCCACGCCACCGCGTTCGTCTTATGACGCGGAAAATACGTTTCCTCTGGAAAAAATACTATGTCAGAAGAGACTGCTGTATAGATAGTGCGCCGCATGAACGCTATTATCTTTCTTGCGAGAGTCCAGACAGCCAATGCCTCGCCGCAGACCAGCCGATGGTCGTCCGTATCCAGCACGCCGCATTGCTGACACAAGGGCGAATCCGCCAAATGTATTGCGTACTTTCTATCGTTTGTAGGGTATTTTCGGTTGACGACAATGTACCATGTTGATCTGACTGATGTAGGTAGGTGGGGGTGGTGGACCGTGCGCCACACCACGTGCCAATTAACAGCTGGATGTTTGCGTTCCACCATATTCCGGGCGATCTGTCGAAGAAGCAGATGGTACACGTCCTTCGATGTCGACTGTCGGGTCGTCGGTAAACGCTCTCCAACGTAACTGTGTTCCACGATGAACGTGCGCACATACGTTAAATGGGGCGATATATGGCCGACACTGACTGGAGGAAGATGCGATGTTGGTACGAGTTCTTCGATGATCGTCCCCGTAAGCGAGTGGTTCCTGTTGCGCCACCGTTTGAGCATAGTATTAATAAACATGGTACGCGCCTTCTCGTGCACGTTCACTAAACCAACGCCCCCCTCTCGCGCTGGGAGGGTAAGCGTGTTGTACTGTACCTTAAAGAGTTGTCCCAGGCACACATAGTACCCAAAAGCCGCCTGAATCCTCATAGCCATCGTACGCGTCAAGGGGAGAAGGTGCGTCAGGTGGCACATCATGGGCGCAAGATAAAGGTTGACGAGTAACACTCGCTGCAGCATATCCATCGACCGTAGGGCGTTTAGTCGTACTGCCGTGCGGACTCTGAGTAACAGTCTTCGGTAGTTGTCCGCAGCCGTTCCCGCTGTCTCTTTATGAAAGGTGATACCCAAACAGCGGAGGGTTTCCACCGCAGGTAAGTGCCCTTCCGTTCCCGGTTCTAGTCCACGCCCCACATGCATGAATTGTGATTTTCGGTAGTTGACCACACTTCCAGCTGCCATCCCATACGTCTGTAGCCAATCCAGTGCTGTTTGAGTCTCCCTCTCATTCCGCACGAGGAACACAATATCATCCGCATATGCTCTGCATTTGAATGATAAATGCCGTAGGGAGATCCCGGTAAGACGGCGGCGAAGGCCTGCGAGGTACGGTTCTAAGGCGATCGCATAAAGGAGGATCGACGAGGGGCAACCCTGTCTCACTGATCTTAAGATCGTAAAATACTCAGTTCTCCCTCCGTTCACCACCATCGCTGATCTGGCGCCGTGCAACAGCCGCATCACAGCATTGGTCAGTAATGGCGAGACACCCATCCTGTTCATCACCGCCGCGAGGTACACATGATCCACGCGATCAAAAGCATGATCGAAATCTACAGCAACCATCGCCCCCCGGAGGCGGCATGCAGCCGCGAGGGCGACGACGTCACGATAGTCTCCCAAGGCTGTGTGGATATTACTGATGCCGCCAAGACAAGTTTGATCGGCATGTATTCGATGCTCCAGCGACTTTTTGATACGACTTCCCAGGATGCGCATGAAGATCTTGTAGTCACTATTAAGGAGGGTCAAGGGGCGATAATCACAAGGCCGTTTGCCACCACGGGGCTTCGGTATCGGTATCAAGAGCCCTTCCGTGAATTGAATGTGAACCGGTACGTCTTGCCGCAGAAGCTCATTAAACATACATAGCCACATCGGTGTCATAATGGTCACGAAGGCACGGTAAAATTCCAACGGGAATCCATCTGGACCTGGGGACTTGTTGCAAGCACCTCGTGTAATCGCTTCCTCCAGCTCTTCACATGTAATTTCAGATAACCCGTATGCTTCCCCGTGCACACTCGTCGCGTCTGGGATCTCTTCCAGGACGTTCCCCAGCTCCCTCGGACCCTCCCCGTTGCTCGCATAGAATCTGCTAAAATGATCCGTGAAAGCCTGTGCTATGCCCCTTTGTGTTGTAAAATGACGGCCATCGCCGAGATCGATCTCATGTATTAAATTCCTGCGTCTTCTTCGTCTTTCCTTTATCACGTAATGCATCGAGGGAACCTCGTTGGGCAGGAAATCCTGCGACCTCGCGCGTATCATCGTACCTGCCATCCTCTGCTTCGCAAGTTGTACCAGCTCCGCCTTAACTCGGTGGACGGCCGTCTGGCGTTCTGGTGTAGGTGGTTGAGCTAACAGTTCCCGGAGAGCCGTAAAGTAAAACTCAGTGGTCGTGCGCTGCCATTGAGAAACCTCCTTCCCGTAACCTATTAACGTCCTCCGTAAAGCTGGCTTCGTGCACTCGATCCACCACTGCAGGACAGAACCGAAAGAATTTCGGCGACGGAGACAGCCATGCCACGCGTCCTCCACCATGCGTCGGCATTCTGCATCTCGCAGGTGGGAGACGTTCATCTTCCAATTACCCCTCCGTCTCCATACCTGCTGTCTATCAAGGTTAACCGTACAAATATATGCCTCGTGGTCCGTAAACGCTGTCGGCCATATTTCTGCGTCCACCGTCGACACTGCTAACGCCCTTGAAACGTAGATTCGGTCCAAACGGCCCGCGGAGTGGCTAGTAAAAAATGTATATCCTGGTTGGTTGCGATACTTCAGGTCCCATGTATCGACTAATTCCATCCCGTTGACCAGCTCCCTAAGTTCTCGGCTAGTAGTATAGTTAGGTTGTTGGTCCTTTCTGTCAAGCACACAATTAAAATCTCCGCCGAGTATGCAACCATCGTATCGTCCCTGGAACAACGGTGCAACATCATGGGCGTAAAAATCTGCTCTGTCCCTTGTCTTATCCAAGCCTGACGGTGCGTATATGTTGATCAAACGTATTCCTCCTATGGTCACGGCCGTACCACGGGCAGAAGGCAAATACTCTACTTCGTCTGCACGTATCCCTTCCTTTAATAATATAGCTGTGCCAACGCCTCTCTCGTCACACGGGGAACAGTAAACGTCGTAACCGTAAAAGTCCGAGGGGGGAAGTACCCGAACTTCTTGTAATAGTGCGATGTCTAAATCCGCAGCCTTTATCATGTCACTGAGCATCTTGATTTTTACCGGCGTCCCAATGCTATTGATGTTAACAGACCCTATCCGATAAGCTTGTTGCATGGCGGTCTACGTAGATAGGGTACCGTACGGTCGCTAATTTTGCCGTACATAGGCTGCTGTCGAACTAACGTCCCCCGCCGTCCCCTCATATGGTCTGCCATTATTCCGCGCACTCTGCCGATCTTACACCGGGAGAGTGCGTGGGAGCAGTTCCTCCGGCATCATCTGTCCCCCACGGGGGTGGCTCTTCTGACCAGTCCCCTAGTGTCCCATCGTTGTCGTGCGGTGCAGGCGCCGTAGCCTCCTCAGTAGCCTGTTGCCGTCTATTGAGCTCCTTCGCTGTGTCTGGAGCTTCATCAGCGGTAGGTCGTGTCACCGTCCCGCTGGCCACCGTTGCATCCACGCTAGGCAGTTCTTCTGTATCCATGGTCGTCAGTTCTGTACCCGTAAACTTCTCAGAATTATCTGCTAGATCAGAATGGTCGTTCTCCACCGTGAGGCGGCGCTACTTCCGGCGTTTTGGTGAGCGCTGTTTACGTTGCCGGGCCTCGGAATCAGAGGTCAGCATGGTCTCCAGTTGTTCGTGGGGGACGTCAGAATCGTGCGCCGTCGTATTATCGACGTCTCCAAGTGCCTTATCGGAAGGGGCCGCAAGCGGAACCGAAGAGAGGGCGTCCTGTGACTGCTGCAGGCGGTCCAGCGCAACGTCGTCTTTCTGTGGCTCGCCACGATCCGCCGCTGTCTGTGTGTTCTGGTACGCGTCTGTCTCGCGGCCCACGTCATCGCGTAATGCGGCGACGTAAGTCATGGGGAGCACAGTCGGATGCGGCGTGAGGGGTGGATCATCCCGTGGCAGCTGTAATAACCTTCGTTGAGCACACTCAGAACGTATGTGTCCCTCCATCCCACATCCAGAGCACGTCCTTGGTTGTCCGTCGTAAATGACAATCGCCCTACAACCGGCGATGTACAAGTATGACGGGACGTGTTTTCGGAGTTCAATCCGTATTTATCTGACGCCATTGAGGACAGGATACGTCTTGAAACTCGCCCATTTTTCAGCCACGTGGGATAGGACCGTTCCGTAAGGACGCAGGGCATCTGTCACCAATTCTTCTGGCACTTCGAATGGAAGCTCAAAGACGCGGATCGTTCGGAGTCCCATGCCGGCGTGTTCAACTGTTACCGCTCCAACATTCCCGTCCGAATGACAGAAACGAAGTCCTTGTCGGTGTCGAAGTAGTAGTTCGTCACATGCCGCTTCATTTATAAGCTTGACATAAACCACGCTGCTGACTATAGATAAGTGTATTCCAACTAGAACGTCAGGTTCGATTTTCACCTCGTCCCGTAAATAACGTTCGATCTCGTAAGCCTTCGGTCGAGCATATTCGTTAGCAAAACTAAATTTCAGTGTCGATTTGCGGAACGACAAGGCCATGATTCGTTCTATGTATTACCGCGACACACCGCTACACACGTAACGTAAACAACTCTCGCGCAGACGTGCGGCAGGGACGTAAACACCGTCCGAACCGCTGCGCCGCCGAAGGCTGACTGTGCAGCTTTACTTCTGCCAGTATCTCGTCTCCTACCTTCCAAACTTTACAGAAGCTCTCCTGCGAACCTGCGAAGCAGGAGAGCTTCTGTAAAGTTTGGAAGGTAGGAGACGAGATACTGGCAGAAGTAAAGCTGTGAGTACCGGGCGTGAGTCGTGCTTCGGTGGCTCAGATGGTAATCTAATAATACTTTTTTATTCCAGTCTCTGATCACAATATGAGCTCTTTAGACGATGATCGGTTTCAGTCTGTAATCACCATCCTCAGATCTTTTTTACACCATGTCCTAAAGTGATACGGCCATAATGGCATCGTCAAAACATAAAAATAATCAGCATAGCATCGTCACATAGATTTAAAATATGGTGTAGAATAGACCACATCATCCACATAGTGATTATTGCCAACTAGCTCGCTACACCATATTTTAAATCTATGTGACGATGCTATGCTGATTATATGTTTTGACGATGCCGTTATGGCCGTATCACTTTAGGACATGGTGTAAAAAAGATCTGAGGATGGTGATTACAGACTGAAACCGATCATCGTCTAAAGAGTTCATATTGTGATCAGAGACTGGAATAAAAAAGCATTTTACAGTATTGGATCACTGTTTGTATACGCGATTATGTCGCATTTGGTGTAATCTAATAATAATAATAATAATAATGAAACAGTGTACAGCGCTATAGTAGCGCTTATGTAGATACTGCTGTGTCGCGCTGTCAATTAATTCATTTATCTGTTTCGAAGCGAGTAATGAAGCAATTTCTGGATTATTGCAGGTAATATCTACAACTTGAAGAAGACTTTTCTTGAGACATTTAGCATCTGTTATCTATATGCTTCACTTTTAATATCAGGGATGTACGGGGTTGACTACGTGGTGAAACTGTAACCTCCACCACATTAATGCTACTAATTGATAAATGTAATTATTGATAACTTACATAATCAAGATTAGAATCTTACAAAATTGTGAAAATAGTAACGATATTTTGAAAATAATTTACACTACTGGCCATTAAAATTGCTACACCACGAAGATAACGTGCTACAGACGCGAAATTTAACCGACGGGAAGAGGATGCTGTGATATGCAAATGATTAGCTTTTCAGAGCATTCACACAAGGTTGGCGCCGGTGGCGACACCTACAACGTGCTGACATGAGGAAAGTTGCCTGGTGAAGCGTTATTGTGATGCCTCGTGTAAGGAGGAGAAATGCGTACCATCACGTTTCCGACTTTGATAAAGGTCGGACTGTAGCCTATCGCGATTGCAGTTTATCGTATCGCGACATTGCTGCTCGCGTTGGTCGAGATTCAATGACTGTTAGCAGAATATGGAATCGGTGGGTTCAGGAGGGTAATACGGAACGCCGTGCTGGATCCCAACGGCCTCGTATCACTAGCAGTCGCGATGACAGGCATCTTATCCGCATGGCTGTAACGGATCGTGCAGCCACGTCTCGATCCCTGAGTCAACAGATGGGAACGTTTGCAAGACAAGAACCATCTGGACGAACAATTCGACGGCGTTTGGAGCAGCATGGACTATCAGGTCGGAGACCATGGCTGTGGTTACCCTTGACGCTGCATCACAGACAGGAGCGCCTGCGATGGTGTACTTAACGACGAACCTGGATGCACGAATGGCGAAACCCCATTTTGTCGGATGAATCCAGGTTGTGTTTACAGCATCATGATGGTCGCATCCGTGTTTGGCGACATCGGATATCGCAGTGAACGCACATTGGAAGCGTTTATTCGTCATCGCCATACTGGCGTATCACCCGGCGTGATGGTATGGGGTGCCATGGGTTACACGTCTCGGTCACCTCTTGTTCGCACTGACGGTACTTTGAACGGTGGACGTTACATGTCAGATGTGTTAACGACCCGTGGCTCTACCCTTCATTCGATCCTTGCGAAACCCTAAATTTCAGCAGGATAATGCACGACCGTATGTTGCAGGTTCTGTACGGGCCTTTCTGGATACAGAAAATGTTCGACTGCTGCCCTGGCCAGCACATTCTCCAGATCTCTCACCAATTGAAAACGTCTGGTCAATGGTGGACGAGCAACTGGCTCGTCAAAATAAGCCAGTCACTACTATTGATGAACTGCGGTATCGTGGTGAAGCTGCATTGGCAGCTGTATCTGTACACGCCATTCAAGCTCTGACTCAATACCCAGGCGCATCAAGGCCGTTATTACGCCTTATTATGCACCTAAACTGCATGAAAATGTAATCACATGTCAATTCTAGCATAATATATTTATCTAATGAATACCCGTTTATCATCTGCATTTCTTCTTGGATGTAGCAATTTTAATGGCCAGTAGTGCAGTTTCGTGACTGAAAAAGAACCGAATCACCGGCCGGGGTGGCCGAGCGGTTCTAGGCGCTACAGTATGGAACCGCACGACCGCTACGGTCGCAGGTTCGAATCGTGCCTCGGGCGTGGATGTGTGTGATGGCTTTAGGTTAGTTAGGTTTAAGTAGTTCTAAGTTCTTGGGGACCGATGACCTCAGAAGTTAAGTCCCATAGTGCTCAGAGCCATTTGAACCAGAATCGAATCGTTTAGTTTTTACCCCTCAGGGGGTAATTACCCCGGTTAGGTTGGTTGGTTTGTGGTGCTGAAGGGACCAGACCCCGATTGGGAACCGCTGATCTACATAGACGACAGAACGTGAAGAAGGTCAGTCGTTGTAGAGGCACTCAGAGCTCCGGATTCATCACTATCATCGATCCGATGTGCAACTGGTACTTCAGTGACCACAAGGATTATTAATAGGCGGTTCACAGAAATGGGGAATGAGCTCACGGCGCCCCCTACACCGACTACCGTTGACTTCTGAATGCCAACAAAGCCGTTTGCAGTGGTGTTAACTGTCTTGCGTGGTGAGTTCCGTTTCTAACTGAGCCCCGATCGCCAGCGAAGAAGTGTCTGGAGATGCCCCGAGTAGCGGTGGCATACCAGCTTGAGTTTCGCCCGCCATACGGCCCGACAACCGTCAGTGATGGTAAGCGGTGCCATTTCATTTCAAAGCAGTAGCGCTTTCGTTGTCCATGCGCGTCACCCACACAGCACGGCGGTACGTCGACGATATTTTATGCCCGTTTTTATTGCCCTTCATGGCAAGCCATCATGGGCAAGATAGTGTCCGCCGGCCCTGGGCGAAAGTTTCTACTGCTTGTCCTCGTGCCTGCCAAACCTTACCTTGGCCAGCAAGGTCACCGGATATCTTCATAATTGAGAGCCCTTGGAGTCTAACAATCCAATTAGACAGATCTTGGCACGGTGTCTCTTAGGGGGACATTCAGCAACTCGATCAATAAGTGGAAAGTCGAATAAATACTTGCATAAGGGCCAGAGGTGGACCAACGCACTATTAAGTGACTCAATATGTGCGTCTCTTCCTCTTGAATAAGTCATTCAATTTTTCTGAAATTGTAATCATTTGTTCGTCTGTACATGTTCATCAAATCCACCGATTTCTGTCGTATTCTGAAAATTCCATCTTGGTGCAACGTTTTTTTTGGCCTTACGGTGTGTATTGCTCTTCAGTCTTTTTACGTGCTCACATCGTTTCTTCCAGTCTTCTGAATAGCGTGTCGAATCTGAATTTCAAACCATTTTCAGTAACACTGTTCTTAACTCTTACTTATGCCAGCTCCATAGCATTCTGTACGGTACGGAGGAATTAACACTGTGTGGCCAGGTTTGTTTAAAATATTGTCTATTTTATAAGCCGTGTGTCCTGGTTTGTTCATTTTGATCAATAAATGTCCTTGCGGAGAGAACTTCCTTTTACTGGTAACCAGGGCATCATTTCTCTCCTGGTGGAATTTGATGATGGACCACGGGTCATTTCCTTACTGTTTTAAGGGCCACTATCTATGACGAGGGCATTATAAGGTATCAGAGAAGGTATCTCTCACTCACTCACTTATCCAATTTTCGTCATTTGAGAAGTGCATGTAGCCGTGATGATTCCCTGTTTTCTGGCTCGATTTAAACCTTATGTAGGAATTCTGTACAAAACCGTTCTCCACGCCAGCGTAAATTATGATAAGTCTACTTCCTTTCAAAAATGGTTTCAACGGACCCTGTAATGAATTGTCTCTTGATCCGTACGATACTGTGTGACAAGTGTGAACATGTTGTTGTTGTAGTCTTCAGTCCTGAGACTGGCTTGATGCAGCTCTCCATGCTACCCTATCCTGTGCAAGCTTCTTCATCTCCCAGTACTTACTGCAACCTACATTCTTCTGAATCTGCTTAGTGTATTCACCTCTTGGTCTCCCTCTGCAGGCCGGCCGCGGTGGTCTCGCGGTTCTAGGCGCGCAGTCCGGAACCGTGCGACTGCTACGGTCGCAGGTTCGAATCCTGCCTCGGGCATGGATGTGTGTGATGTCCTTAGGTTAGTTAGGTTTAAATAGTTCTAAGTTCTAGGGGACTGATGACCACAGCAGTTGAGTCCCATAGTGCTCAGAGCCATTTGAACCATCTCCCTCTGCGATTTTTACCCTCCACACTGCCCTCCAATGATAAATTTGTGATCCGTTGATGCCTCGGAACATGTCCTACCAACCGGTCCCTTCTTCTTGTCAAGTTGTGCCACAAACTCCTCTTCTCCCCAATTCTATTCAATACCTCCACATTAGTTATGTGATCTACCCATCTAATCTTCAGCGTTCTTCTGTAGCACCACATTTCGAAAGCTTCTATTCTCTTCTTGTCCAAACTATTTAGCGTCCATATTTCACTTCCATATATGGCTCCACTTCATACAAATACTTTCAGAAACGACTTTCTGACACTTAAATCTAAACTCGATGTTAACAAATTTCTCTTCTTTAAAAACGCTTTCCTTGCCATTGCCAGTCTACATTTTATATCTTCTCTACTTCGACTATCATCAGTTATTTTGCTCCCCAAATAACAAAACTCATTTACAACTTTAAGTGTCTGATTTCATAATCTAATTCCCGCAGCATCACCCGACTTAATTTGACTACATTCCATTATCCTCGTTTTGCTTTTGTTAATGTTCATCTTATATCCTCCTTTCAAGACACTGTCCATTCCGTTCAACTGCTCTTCCAAGTCCTTTTCTGTCTCTGACAGAATTACAATGTCATCGGCGAACCTCAAAGTTTTTATTTTTTATCCATAGATTTTAATACCTACTCCGAACTTTTCTTTTGTTTCCTTTACTGCTTGCTCAATATACAGATTGAATAACATCGGGGAGAGGCTACAACCCTGTCTCACTCCTTTCCCAACCACTGCTTCCCTTTCATGCCCCTCGACTCTTATAACTCCCATCTGGTTTCTGTACAAGTTGTAAATAGCCTTTCGCTTCCTGTATTTTACCGCTGCCACCTTTAGAATTTGAAAGAGAGTATTCCAGTCAACATTGTCAAAAGCTTTCTCTAAGTCTACAAATGTTAGAAACGTAGGTTTGCCTTTCCTTAATCTTTCTTCTAAGATAAGTCTTAAGGTCAGTATTGTCTCACGTGTTCCAACATTTCTACGGAATCCAAACTGATCTTCCCCGAGGTCGGCTTCTACCAGTTTTTCCATTCGTCTGTAAAGAATTCGTGTTAGTATTTTGCAGCTGTGACTTATTAAACTGATAGTCCGGTAATTTTCACATCTGTCAACACCTGCTTTCTTTGGGATTGGAATTTTTATATTCTTCTTTAAGTCTGAGGGTATTTCGCCGACTCATACATCTTGCTCACCAGATGGTAGAGTTTTGTCAGGACTGACTCTCCCAAGGCCGTCAGTAGTTCTCATGGAATGTTGTCTACTCCCGGAGCCTTATTTTGACTCAGGTCTTCAAGTGCTCTGTCGAACTATTCACGCAGTATCATATCTCCCAATTCGTCTTCATCTACATTCTCTTCCATGTCCATAATATTGTCCTCAAGTACATCACCCTCTAAATACTCCTTCCACCTTTCTACTTTGCCTTCTTTGCTTAGAACTGGGTTTCCATCTGAACTCTTGATATTCATACAAGTGGTTCTCTTTTCTCCAAAGGTCTCTTTAATTTTCCTGTAGGCAGTATCTATCTTACCCCTCATGAGATGAGCCTCTTCATCCTTACATTTGTCCTCTAGCCATCCCTGCTTAGCCATTTTGCACTTCCTGTCGATCTCATTTTTGAGACGTTTGTATTCCTTTTTGCCTGCTTCATTTACCGCATTTTTATACTTTCATCAGTTAAATTCAATATTTCTTCTGGTAACCAAGGATTTCTACTAGCCCTCGTCATTTTACCTACTTGATCCTCTGCTGCCTTCACTAATTCATCCCTCAGAGCTACCCATTGTTCTTCTACTGTATTTCTTTCCCCCACTCCTGTCAATTGTTCCCTTATGCTCTGCCTGAAACTCTGTACAACCTCTGGTTTAGTCAGTTTATCCAGGTCCCATCTCCTTAAACTCCCACCTTTTTGCAGTTTCTTCAGTTTTACTCTACAGTTCATAACCAATAGATTGTGGTCCACATCTGCCCCTGGAAATGTCTTACAATTTAAAACCTGGTTCTTAAATCTCTGTCTTACCATCACATAATCTATCTGATACCTTCTAGTATCTCCAGGATTCTTCCATGTATACAACCTTCTTTTATGATTCTTGAAACAAGTGTTAGCTATGATTAAGTTATGCTGTGTGCAAAATTCTACCAGGCGGCTTCCTCTTTCATTTCTTACCCCCAATCCATATTCACCTACTACATTTCCTTCTCTCCCTTTTCCTACTCTCGAATTCCAGTCACCCATGGCTATTAAATTTTTGTCTTCCTTCACTACCTGAATAATTTCTTTTATCTCATCATACATTTCATCAATTTCTTCATCATCTGCAGAGCCAGTTGTCATATAAACTTGTACTACAGTAGTAGGCGTGGGTTTCGTGTCTATCGGGGCCACAATAATACGTTCGCTATGCTGTTTGTAGTAGCTTACCCGCACTCCTATTTTTATTCATTATTAGACCTACTCCTGCATTACCCCTATTTGATTTTGTATTTATAACCCTGTATTCACCTGACCAAAAGTCTTGGTCCTCCTGCCACCGAACGTCACTAATTCCCACTATATCTAACTTTAACCTTTCCATTTCCCTTTTTAAATTTTCTAACCTACCTGCCCAATTAAGGGATCTGACGTTCCACGCTCCGATCCGTAGAACGCCAGTTTTTCTTTCTCCTGATAACGACGTCCTCATGAGTAGTCCCTGCCCGGAGATCCGAATGGGGGACTATTTTACATCCGGAATATTTTAACCAAGAGGACGCCATCATCATTTAATCATACAGTAAAGCTGCATGCCCTCGGGAAAAATTACGTCTGTAGTTTCCCCTTGCTTTCAGCCGTTCGCAGTACCAGCACAGCAAGGCCATTTTGGTTAGTGTTACAAGGCCAGATCAGTCAATCATCCAGACTGTTGCCCCTGCAACTACTGGAAAGGCTGCTGCCCCTCTTCAGGAAGCACACGTTTGTCTGGCCTCTCAACAGATACCCCTCCGTTGTGGTTGCACCTACGGTACGGCTATCTGTATCGCTGAGGCACGCAAGCCTCCGTAACAACGACAAGGTCTATGGTCCATGGGGGGGGGGGAGTGTGAACATATTGTCGTCCATATTTAAAATATAAAATTGGAAGTGACTCAAGCCTCTTCTCTCTTATACTTTTCAAATAAGCAAATTATTTTGTCCTGATGCTACTTTGTTTCAGGACAACTTTTCGATTATTCGCCATCTTCTTCCATCTAAATCCTACTGCAGTGTCAAGCATTATGCTGTCTGTTTATACTTCCTTCAAAATTTATTAAACTTTGTAACTTTTTTTATAAATTACCACCAAAGTGGGTTTCCTTTTATCTGCAATGTAGAACGTATTCAGCATGCGGCGAACGACTTTCTCAGTAAAACTGTCTAAGCTTACGTTCTAGTATCTTCGGACCTTTCTTTATGAGGTGCTGAAAATGTCGAGCATTCAGCTGCCTGGACTCTTGATTCGCCAAACAGAAGTCAACGATACACCAGTTGCTTCGGTCACTCGTTTCAATGTGCATTTTAGTTCTAATGGAGCATCTGGCACAGTTTCTTTCTTCATAAATTGGTAAATATTTACAACCGCTTTGTGTGTTTGATTATAGAGGACTTTGCCGTTTAACTTGCTTTGTACTGCTGGTCTCTTCAACTTCGAATGTGTCCTCCCAGAGTACTGGCTAGTGGAGCGCTCCGCCTGACCCGATGGCAACACATCCGACGCTGACGATCGAATGGGCAGAGTCTGCTGCGCGTCTTGTTTACAGTTTTCGCCTCTGTGCGCATAAACTGTGCCATGAAAATTTTTTTCAGAGACGATCTGGACAAATCAGAGGATGACGAGGCTCAGATAAAGATCCTGAAAATGTTCCTGAACGGAACGCAAATGCGGTTCAAAAGTCGTTGCTAATCGAGTAAATGTAAGCAAGTAAAGAATATTTAGCTGTGTCCCTTACTATTGTTTACGTGAATTTACGTGGTAGTGTGACGTCATACATCTTAAGCGACGTCCTTAAATCACAGATTACTCTTTGAGGTTGTTGTACATCATTATTTCAAAACGTGATAATACAAATCTTGGTATCATAAACTGAAACAATTCTGATCTTATAAATTTGTATTTTTGAGTGGTTTCACAGTAATGTTTCGTCAGCTTGTCCAGCAAGTAAACATTGGTAAGTCAGTGGTAACTCATATGACGTGCACTAAATTTGCAAGTAAACATTGTTAAGTTCTCTTGCATTTTTAAGAGGAAAGTTTTAGATAGAAGTCGCGAATTTAAAAAAAATTTCTTTACTGTAGAAGCGTTTGATAACAACTAATTATCTGAATAAAAAATTCACGGCGGATCAATTTGAAGTAGCCTATTTATGAGGTTTTATTGAAACTTTAGCTTGCAACTTCTGAAAACAACCAACTTGTCCCTTAAACCGTCCTCACACGGGACGAGCAGCTGATCTTGGCGTGGACGCGGACGGGACATTCGACTACAACGAGAGACAGCGCCCGTCGGCACACGGGACGAGCTGGTTAACTTGATTTCGGCTCTCAGAGCTCTCCAGCGGCCGTTGTCGGTTTTATTCGGGTCGAAAACCACATATTTTCTTTACGAAAGAGGACACTCCTAAAATAGTTGTGTTTGTTAGTGGCTGTCGCAGAAAAGCGGAGGCAACCGCGAATTATATTCTGAACTTGTCGATGGTTTGAAGAGCGAACAGCGGATAACGCTGCCAATCTGGCATTCACGTACTAGTAGAAGTTATTCGTTAACTCAGTTGGATCTTCATCCTATTTTCGGTTTTGAATTGAATATAGTTGTAGTGTCTAACTTCAGTTGTATCCTTCCAAGACCCAGGCAATCATCATAAGTTGTACCACTCACTCCTTCTGGCTCCTTGATTTCTCCCTTAACATCAGCACCTGTCCTATCGACCTCTCCCCCACCCTCACCTACCTTGGCCTCACCATTGACCGTCACCTCACCTGGATCTCTCATCTCCACTCTATCCAATCCAAAGCCAACAACTGCCTCCGACTCCTCAAACTCTTCTCTGGCTGGACATGGGGGTTGAACCCCTCTACCATCCTCCACACCTACAAATCCTTAATCCATCCCATCTTCTGTTATGCCAGTCCCACCTGGATATCCGCCCCCCCCCCCCCAAATTCTATAAATCCCTCCAGATCCTTGAGCGCCATGCACTCCACCTTGCCTTCCTAATATGCCTTCCATCCCTCACGCGGATCCTTTACGACATGATTCCTTTCCCCATCTGCTCCTATTCCTCGAACATATTCGCATTTACTACACCTCCTGCCACCTTAATCCCCCTCATCCCCTGGTTGCTCCTCTCCAAATCAAATGGCTCTGAGCACTATGGGACTTAACTTCTAAGGTCATCAGTCCCCTAGAACTTAGAACTACTTAAACCTAACTAACCTAAGGACATCACACACACCCATGCCCGAGACAGGATTCGAACCTGCGACCGTAGCGGTCGCGCGGTTCAAGACTGTAGCGCCTTTAACCGCTTGGCCACCCCGGCCGGCGCTCCTCTCCAACCTCCGCCCTCTGCCGCACCTTCACTGTTGTGTCCCTCCTACCGTCAACCTCTACACCCTTCATCTCCTTTCCCAAGCTGGCTTCCGTCAACTCCCCCTCCTGGATGATGCCCTCTCTCCCTCCATTTATCCCTCCTATCATCTCTGATCCTCACCTCCCCTTCTCTTCCTCTGTCCTTTTCCCAAGCTCCCTCTCCCCCCTTCCATCCTTTTTTTTCGCTACCTACCCCCTCTTTCTGCCTCCCTTCTCTCCCCTGAGTCCTTTTACATTTCCCTCCTCTGCCTTTTCCCATTTCCTCTCGCGTCTGCCCTGCCCCTGCCCCCCTTATGAGTCCTCTCCCTCCGTCGGTTCCCCCCTTTCGTTTTTCCTCTCCTCCCCCTTTTGTCCCCTCATCTGTCCAGTCCCCCCCCCCCCCCAAATCTGCTTTTGGCTGTGGTGTGTCATCTTCGTGTCGACTTTTTAGTGCAGTGTTTCCAGTGATTGTTAAGTGTTGTGCATCTTTTCTGAAGTGTTGCGAACGGACATTGTACTGTCGCTGGGTGTGAATTTTATATCTCTTGCTAACAGAAACCAGACTGTCGCCCTGTTTTTTAATTGTCTGTCTACTACGTTACATGTCTGTGTATTTTATTAGCACCACCCACTCTTTGTTTTATGTTTTAACTTTCCACAATTTTCCACCGTTTTATCGCCTGCTTTTATTGTTTTTTTTCTTCATATGTTTTGAAAATTCTGTAGGCTGCAGAGCAGCGTGCTAAGCTGCTGCCAGCACGCCGCCCTCGGGTGGAATCAAAATTCAATAAAGTAAAAAGAAAACTTCAGTTTTGCCCATGCGTAATATCCATATTTTCGATGTTGCTTTGCTACCATCACTGTGAAGTAACATACTTCATTACGTATATTACAACATCGAGAGTGGTTTGATAATAGTATTTGAATGAAAGTGGAGATTTTTTTCGAAGCTGCTCACCTATATTGAAAGATATTTGCCGACAAGATGGGCCGAGCCGTTCTAGGCGCTTCAGGCTGGAACCGCGCTACCACTACGGTCGCAGGTTCGAATCCTGTCGAATCCTGTCGAATCCAGTCGTTAGACTCTGCAACAAGAATTGCAGCTGACATATTACTTACTATAAATAACATCGACTACTGAAGGTAACACTTTCATTAAATTTACAAGAAAGGACCAATACCCTTTTGGAAAACAAAATGGGAAAGAAATTTTTGGTGGGAAGTAGACATTAATCTCTAATTTTTGCTGTACAGTCCAGAACGCCATCGACTCATCTATGACTTAACATAGCAGGTAGGCGTCCGTATATAGTATCACTGGGAAAAGCCCGTATCTACAAATGTTATTATTTGATGTTTAACTTTGACAAATTGTGCTAACTTTCACTTCAGAGACCACAATGCTATCGATTCAACTAAGACTTCAACATGACAGATAGGCTTCCGTTTATAGTACACACTGGGTAAAGGCTGTATCCATAAAATGTCATTGTTTGATATTTAACTATGATAAATTATATCAAAACTGTCCGCCTGCGGAGCTGAGTGGTAACGTGTTTGACTACCGTTCAGCGGGGCCGAGTTCGATTCCCGGGTGGACTGGAGAGTTTCTCCGCTCGTGCACTGGCTGTTTTGTTGTTCTCACCCTCATTTCATCATCACCGCCAAGCGAATCGCAATATGTGGCCTCACCTGAAATCAGACTTGCGCCCGGCGGCCTAACTTCCCCGCATGGGGCTTCCCGGTCATCAACGCCACACGATCGTTTCATTTTTTTATACCAAAACTACTCGCTTTTGATAGGTCATAGTGCTGTAGCACTGAAACGGTACGCTTTCACAGCACACAAGTTGTAACAGTAGGAACATTAAACACAGGAAGCCTTTATGTACTGATATGTAGTTTCCCGTCATTTTATTATAACAACTCGTAGCTACACTGAAGAGCCGAAGAAACTGGTACACCTGCCTAATATCGTGTAGGGCCACCGCAAGCACGCAGAGGTGCCGCAGTACGACGTGGTATGAACTCGAGTAATGTCTGAAGTAGTGATGGAGGGAACTGACATAATAAATCCTGCAGGGATGTCCATAAATCCATAAGAGTACGAGGAGGTGGAGATTTCTTCTGAACAGCACGTTGCAAGGCATCCCAAATGTGCTCAATAATGTTCATGTCTGGCAAGTTTGGTGGCCAGCTGAAGTGTTTAAGCTCAGAAGAGTGTTCCTCTGTAGAAATTCTGGACGTGTGGGGTGTCGTCTTATACTGCTGGAATTGTCCAAGTCCTTCGGAATGCACAATGGATATGAATGGATGCAGGTGATGAGACAGATGCTTATGTAAGTGTCACGTGTCAGAGTCGTATCTAGACGTATCAGGGGTCTCATATCACTCCATCTGCTCAGCCCCACAACATTATAGAGTCTCCACCAGCTTGAATATTCCCCTGCTGACGTATAGGGTCCACGGATCCATACCCGTAAACGTCCATCCGCTCGATACAATTTGAAACGAGACTCGTCCGACCAGGCAAGATGTTTCCCGTCGTCAACAGGCCAATGTCGGTGTTGACGGGTCCAGGTGAGGCGTAAAGCTTTGTGTCGCGCTGTCATTAAGGGTACACGAGTGGGCCCTCGGCTCCGAAAGCCCATATCGATGATGTTTCGTTCAGTGGTTCGCACGCTAACACTTGTTGGTGACCCAGTATTGAAATCTGCAGCAATCTGCAGAAGGGTTGCGCTTCTGTCACTCTTCAGTCGTCGTTGGCCCTGTACTTGCAAGCTTTATTTCCGGCCGCAGCGATGTCGGAGATTTGATGTTTTACCGGATTCCTGATATTCACGGTATACTCATGAGATAGTCGCACGGGAAAATCCCCACTTCATCGCTACCTCGGAGGTGCTATGTGCCATCGCTCGTGCGCCGACTATAACACCATGTTCAATCTCATCTTGATAACCTTCACTGTAGCAGCAGTAACCGAGCTGAAAGTTGCGCCAGACACTTATTTCGTTATACACGTGTTGCCGACCGCAGCGCCATATTCTGCCTGTTTACATATCTCTGTATTTGAATACGCATGCCTATACCAGTCTTTTTGGCGCTTCTGCGTAAATGACGTGTTTTCGAGAGATCCTCAATTTGCTGATGCTATGAAACAGCTTATATTCATTCCATGTATTCTGTGATGAAGAAAGCCCACCAAATACGTAGTCTAGCTCAATACAATATGACGGCTCGTGAAATCTGCTTGTGACGTAAAACGATGTCGCGTCTGATTGCCCACGTTCCTCTCCACGAGACAGAAATCTGACATGCCTGGTTTTTCATTTCACGCTCTGCAGCGTAATCGAGCGCAGAATTCCACTCTGTGACGTCACCAGCTCCTCGCCTACGCGAGTTTTCACGTCCCGTGAGACAACGGCTTTGCCATTGTTCACAGTTCAGGGCTTCATCCGAATCAGCAACCCGCAGCGTAATCTTTCCTTATATTAAGAATATACATGACGTTACTTCTACTTACTTTTTGCCGTAGCCATGAAATGCTAATCATTTGCGTAACCGACGAGGTAGTACACTTCATCCCAGTTTGACGTTTGTTACATTCCGCCTTCACGGTGCTGAAACGTTAATGTTCGTGAGCGTACATAAGCAGTCAGATGTACTGTTCTCGGCACTGAGATGTTTACAAACGCTAGTGTTGGATGGGTTTTATCACTACAAGTTTAAGAGCATCATCTTCGACGAAAGATGCTCGGAACTGCGTACATTCAAAACAGACAGCAATGGAAGCTGTAGAGTATGCACAAGTGTCGATATTAAAGTGCCACACTTTACAATGTTAAAGCAAGACTGATTCAGTTTTTGTTAGCATTCATTCGTTGTACACTACTGGCTATTAAAATTGCTACACCACGAAGATGACGTGTTACAGAAGCGAAATTTAACCGACAGGAAGAAGATGCTGTGATATGCAAATGATTAGCTTTTTAGAGCATTCACACAGGGTTGGCGCCGGTGGCGACACCTGCAACGTGCGGACATGAGAAAAGTTACCAACCGATTTCTCATACACAAACAGCAGTTGACCGGCGTTGCCTGGTGAAACGTTGTTGTGATGCCTCGTGTAAGGAGGAGAAATGCGTACCATCACGTTTCCGACTTTGATAAAGGTCGGATTGTAGCCTATCGCGATTGCGGTTTACCATATCGCGACATTGCTGCTCGCGTTGGTCGAGGTCCAATGACTGTTAGCAGAATATGAAATCGGTGGGTTCAGGAGGGTAATACGGAACGCCGTGCTGGATCCCAACGGCATCGTATCACTATCAGTCGAGATGACAGGCATCTTATCCGCATGGCTGTAACGGATCGTGCAGCCACGTCTCGAACCCTGAGTCAACAGATGGGGACGTTTGCAAGACAACAACCATCTGCACGAACAGTTCGACGACGTTTTCAGCATCTTGGACTATCAGGTCGGAGACCATAGCTGCGGTTACCCTTGACGGTGCATCACAGACAGGAGCGCCTGCGATGGTGTACTCAACGACGAACCTGGGTGCACGAATGGCAAGACGTCATTGTTTCGGATGTATCCAGGTTCTGTTTATAGCATCATGATGGTCGCATCCGTGTTTGGCGACATAGCGGTGAACGCACATTGGAAGCATGTGTTCGTCATCGCCCTACTGGCGTATCACCCCGCGTGGTGGTATGGGGTGCCATTGGTTACACGTCTCGGTCACCTCTTGTTCGCATTGACGGCACTTTGAACATTTCAGATGTGTTACGACCCGTGGATCTACCCTTCATTCGATCTCTGCGACACCCTACACTTCGACAGGATAATGCACGGCCGGCCGGAGTGGCTGAGCAGTTCTAGGCGCTACAGTCTGGAACCGTGTGACCGATACGGTCGCAGGTTCGAATCCTGCCTCGGGCATGGATGTGTGTGATGTCATTAGGTTAGTTAGGTTTAAGTAGTTCTATGTTCTAGGCGACTGATGGATGACCTCAGAAGCTAAGTCCCATAGTGCTCAGAGCCATTTGAACCATTTTTGATAATGCTCGACCGCATGTTGCAGGTCCTGTACGGGGCTTTCTGGATACAGAAAATGTTCGACTGCTGTCCCGGCCAGCACATTCTCCAGATGTCTCACCAATGAAAACGTCTGGTCAATCTTGGCCGAGCATCTGGCTCGTTACAATACGCCAGTCACTACTCTTGATGAACTGTGGTATCGTGTCGAAGCTGCATGGGCATCTGTACCTGTACACGCCATGCAAGCTCTGTTCTGACTCAGTGCCATGGCGTATCAACCCCGCTATTACGGCCAGAGGTGGTTGTTCTGGGTACTGATTTCTCAGGATCTAGGCACCCAAATTCCGTGAAATGTAATTACATGTCAGTTCTAGTATAATATATTTGTCCAATGAATACCCGTTTATCATCTGCATTTCTTCTTGTTGTAGCAATTTTAATGGCCAGTAGTGTACAAGGTACGACTAGCATCCAGTGAGTTGCGCAACAGATTTTTTTCCTGCCGAACACACTTCCGAGTCGGTCGGTACACCATGAGGGAGGACATGAAACAGAATAACCTCTTCAGAGTCCCATTCAGCGGCGGAAGGCGCGGCTTTGTACTTGTTCTTTGGAGGGGAGATGTGTGCCCCATTCCATGTACTGCAGTTTTGATTTCGGCTCGAAGTGATGGACCCATGTTTCATTGCCTGTGACAGTGTCCGACATAACACTGACACGATCAGCCTCAAAACGCGCAAGAAATTCCGCACAGATGGCACTCTTTGCTCTTTATAGTGTTATGTTAGGAACCCAGCAGGCACACATCTATGAGTATCCCAACCGGTGGACGAGTGTGTCAGCACTCCCAACAGACACGTCGAGTTGGACAGCGAAGTGTTTCATTATGATCCGGCGATCATCGTGAATGAGAGTGTCCGCACGTTCCAACATTGCAGGAGCCACGGCAGTGTGCGGCCGGCCGGCACGCGGGTAATCGAACTGGTTTGCGTGACCTTGTTGCGATGATGACATACGCCTCGCCCAACGACTCACCGTGCTTTTGTTCACTGGCAGGTCTCCGTAGACATTCTACAAGCGCCTATGAATTTTAGATGTTCTGGTTTTCTGCCAAAAGAAATGCAATGAAAGCTCTTCGCCTGGAACGCAGCTCCGTTACGAAGACTACATACAGCGCCTCCAGCTAGCGGGACTTCATGAAACTATAGGGGATAAAGCGGTTATATTTGCCGTGTCCCACAAGAGGTCCCGCATTTTTTCAACCGAAATTATCCGAGAAAGAAATTTGTTACATTACTTACTGAACGCCCCTCGTATACGAAGTAAAAGAAGTGAAATCATGATTGCAGAGAGACTTTCGTTTGGTATCACGAAGTCTATTTGCCGGTTTGGGAAGATTGCGCGAGCAAAGGGAGAAATGCGGCGTTCCTGATCGACTCGGGCCAAATCGGAAACTCCATAAAGCGTAATGGGACGAGAGGCTGGCACGTGCTGAGCGCAGGGCGGGCTCCGTTGCCCGTGGCGACGCCGACGCCTCCGCCTCCACCGCCGCCGCCGCCGCCGCCGCCCCCTCCGCAGCTTCCGCCTTCCGCCAGATCAATAGCGCCGTCTCTGGCCGAGGGCGCCGCCTCCCCCAGCTACCTCCGATCTGCCCGTCTCTCATCCGACGTTGCACGTCTCGGGGCGATAAGGAAACACAGGTCAGCGCAGGGGCTGTCAGGGGTCGGTGTATCCTCCCGAACACCACTCTACAAGAGATCGCTTTCTGTAACAACAGCTCTTTTTACACAGTCAGTGGTTTTGGCGTGGATTCTGCTTCTAAATTCCTTGATTTGTCGCTTAAGGTATTGAACCGTGGTACTACTCAATTCTTTAGAGAATCAAAAATTACAATCACACCACAGTTATTTAAAGGAAAAAGGAAGCCCGGCCTCACTGGTGATGGACAAACTTGTGATTGTTTTACAATTTTAATTTGACTCAAAACAGACTTGATTATAAACTCCAATTTGAGATTTGCCCTCTTACTGATGCAATATACAAATCTTCACTTTAACTGAATTACAGGCCGGCCGGTGTGGCCGAGCGGTTCTAGGTGCTACAATCTGGAACCTCGCGACCGCTACCGTCGCAGGTTCGAATTCTGCCCCGGGCATGGATTGTGTGATGTCCTTAGGTTACTTAGGTTTAAGTAGTTCTAAGTTCTAGGGGACTGATGACCTGAGCAGTTAAGTCCCATAGTGCTCAGAGCCAATTGAAATGAATTACATAAACACGAATAAGAATCATACTTTGCGTCCGCAAGCAAAATCATAAATAGTAGGCACGGTGAATAATAAATCATTCTTCTTTAACCATATCTCAGAAGACTAGTAACACTATACACTTCCAACCCAAAGTTATACAGCCACACAATACCACATCTTCATTAAAAAAACAAAGATCTTAAAACTTAATAAAACTGAACTGCCCACACACAGGTCCACAATGAAACATGCTTATATTAAAAATGCAAAGTGGGCCAACCAAGGTCGCAAAACTGGCACACAGGTAAAATAACAAGTTGCACATTCATTAAAGATACACAAATGATTAACATAAGTGTTAAATAAGAATGCCTAGTAATAACACAACCAGTAAATTAACTTACAGAAACGCTAATATTAACAAAGTGGCCTCACTTAACTTCAGATAACAGCGTTAAGGCCCACAGCAGTATTTGGAAGCAATAATGCTATGGCCGTCAGGCAATACGAGCGTTCACAGTCCGACCGGCCTCACAATGAGCGGTCCTGACGAGAACCGCACTGACGCCAGGAAACGAGCAGACTTAACAAATGGCCTGCAGCACAAATAGATTGCAATGAAATCAAGGTCAAATCACAGCAACACTGGACTATATAATAAGCGCGTACACAACGGCAACCAATCCCCAAGCGGTCAATATGTCCTAAAACAAGTTAAAACTTGCATGAAAACCACTTAAAACACGCACTCTACAGATGATGAGAAACGAAATGAGGAACATCAGCCTCCTCAAAATAGCCCCTGTGGAACCAAGTTTTAGAACCAGGTTAAGAACCATCTCCGGCAGCTACCCATGCCACAATAAGTTTCAACGATCTTCTTAGCTAAACACAGAATAAAAGTCATACGTAACTTGTAGCTTCCAAATTACGAGCTGGGAAGCTGTTCGGCATGAGACGACGAACCCACCACGGTTGTGCATGTCAAGGCGCCCAATGATCAGCACCGTACATCCGGCGCGACAAAAGACAAGGGCGGCGAGCACGGCGAGGCCCATGCACCAAGGTAAGGGACGCGAGCTTGTTTTGAACACACGTTGGCTCGTTGAACGCTGATCGGAGACTCTCCCGTCACACGTTCACCCGGAAAAGCGCCAGGGGGAGCAGTCAAAGATAGCAAAACAGCCGAATATTGATATCAGCGATGCAAGTAGAACACCCAAGCGCCAGCCGCCACGGCTCAGACAGCTTGCCTTTGAATCGAATGGAGAAATACGAACAATTGTTTTAAAGTATACATGTCTCTAACTACACTACTGGCCATTAAAATTGCTACACCAAGAAGAAATGCAGATGATAAACGGGTATTCATTGGACAAATATATTATACTAGAACTGACATGTGATTACATTTTCACGCAATTTGGCTGCATAGATCCTGAGAAATCAGTACCCAGAACAACCACCTCAGGCCGTAATAACGGCCTAGATAGGCCTGGGAATTGGGTAAAACAGAGCTGGGATGGCGTGTACAGGTACAGCTGCCCATGCAGCTTCAACACGATACCACAGTTCGTCAAGAGTAGTGACTGACGTATTGTGACGAGCCAGTTGCTCGGCCATCATTGACCAGGCGTTTTCAGTTGGTAAGAGATCTGGAGAATGTGCTGGCCAGGGCAGCAGTCGAGCATTTTCTGTATCCAGAAAGGCCCGTAGAGGACCTGCAACATGCGGTCGTGCATTATCCTGAAATGTAGGGTTTCGCGGGGATCGAATGAAGGGTAGAGCCACGGGTCGTAACACATCTGAAATGTAACGTCCACTGTTCAAAGTGCCGTCAATGCGAACAAGAGGTGACCGAGACATGTAACCAATGGCACCCCATACCATCACGCCAGGTGATAGGCCAGTATGGCGTTGACGAATACACGCTTCCAATGTGCGTTCACCGCGATTTCGTCAAATACAGTTGCGACCATCACGATGCTGTAAACAGAACCTGGATACATCCGAAAAAATGACGTGTTGCCATTCGTGCACCCATGTTCGTCGTTGAGTGCCCCATCGCAGGCGATCCTGTCTGTGATGCAGCGTCAAGGGTAACCGCAGCTATGGTCTCCGAGCTGCTAGTCCATGCTGTTGCAAACGTCGTCGAACTGTTCGTGCAGATGGTTGTTGTCTTGCAAACGTCCCCATCTGTTGACTCAGAGATCGAGACGTGACTGCACGATCCGGTAGAGCCAAGCGGATAAGATGCCAGTCATCTCGACTGCTAGTGATTCGAGACCGTTGGGATCCAGCACGGCGTTCCGTATTACCCTCCTGAACCCACAGATTCCATATTCTGCTAACAGTCATTGGACCTCGACCAACGCGAGCAGCAATGTCGCATTAGACGCACTGTCCAGCGAGTGCAGCAAGGTGCAGGTTCCCTACTATTTTGCGGTGGCATTACGTGGGGCCGACGTACGCCGCTGATGGTCATGGAAGGAGCCGTTAATGCCAGCCTCCGACCGATAGTGCAACCATATCGGCAGCACACCGGCGAGGCATTCGTCTTTATGACGACAATTCGCGCCCCCGTCGTGCACATCTTGCGAATGACTGCTTGCAGGATAAGGACTAGAGTGGCCAGCACGTTCTAGAGACTTGGGCCCTATCGAACATGCCTGTGATAGATTGAAAAGGGTTGTTTGTGGACGACCTGACCCACCAACCAATCTGAGGGATATACGCCGAATCGCCGTTGAGGAGTGGGACAATCTGGACCAACAGTGCCTTGATGAACATGTGGGTAGTATGCCACGACAAATACAGGTACGCATCAATGCAAGAGAGCGTGCTATTGGGTATTAGAGGTACCGATGTGTACAGCAATCTGGATCACCACCTATGAAGGTCTCGCTGTATGGTGGTACAACATTCAATGTGTGGTGTTCATAAGAAGGGCGGAAATGATGTTTATGTTGATATCTATTCCAATTTTCTGTACAGGTTCCGGAACTGTCGGAACCGAGGTGATGCAAAACTTTTTTTGATGTGTCTATCTTACATCTATTAGGAGAACTGTTAAAACGAGACTTAACTAATTTACATTAATTTAGTTGCAAATGGTTCTAAAGCTAATACATGACACTTTCAACACGTTTGTCTACTCAAAAGAAAGATTAATTAAAGATACGTAAGGAACGCAACACGAGTCGTGTGCCTCCTTCCTGGTGAAATGACTGGAACTGATCGGCTGTCGGACCCCCTCCGTCTAATAGGCGTTACTCATGCATGGTAGTTTACATCTTTGGGCAGGTTTAGTGACGTCTCTGAGTAGTCAAACGGACAGTGTCTGTGATACAGTATCCACAGTCAACGTCGGTTTTCAGGAGTTCTGGGAACCGGGGTGATGTACAACTTTTTTCGATATGTGTACATGAAATGCTTTATTGTTACAGCCAACTACCAATACGACCGTAACGGATTGTGGTGTGGAGACGCACTGGCCGAATACAATTAGTATTCACCCATTTATTCATTTTCAACTTGGTACAGCGTCCCTGAGATTAATTGCCGATCATCACGAGGTGTTCTGCAAACTTGAATGCAAGCGCGGAACCTTTTATGATCTGGTCACAGTCTCCAAGCTATGATGCTGTTTCGCCCGTATATAACAGATACTGGCCCCGCAAAATTGATGGTGGCAATAAAAGATGTAATCTTCTCTAAATTTTACAGCATTTTTGCAGAGGTCAGTTTGACCACTAACAAAAATCCATTCATCAGCAACAATGGCCGTCTGCTCTAGTTAATTTTAACAGTTTTGTTTCCAGTGATTAATTTCAATTCCCCCCAATGAATCATGGACCTTACCGTTGGTGGGGAGGCTTGCGTGCCTCAACGATACAGATAGCCGTACCGTAGGTGCAACCACAACGGAGGGGTATCTGTTGAGAGGCCAGACAAACGTGTGGTTCCTGAAGAGGGGCAGCAGCCTTTTCAGTAGTTGCAGGGGCAACAGTCTGAATGATTGACTGATCTGGCCTTGTAACACTAACCAAAATGGCCTTGCTGTTCTGGTACTGCGAACGGATGAAAGCAAGGGGAAACTACAGACGTAATTTTTCCCGAGGGCATGCAGCTATACTGTATGGTTAAATGATGATTGCCTCCTCTTGGGTAAAATATTCCGGAGGTAAAATAGTCCCCCATTCGGATCTCCGGGCGGGGACTACTCAAGAGGATGTTGTTATCAGGAGAAAGAAAACTGGCGTGCTATGGATCGGAGCGTGGAATGTCAGATCCCTTAATCGGGCAGGTAGCTTAGAAAATTTAAAAAGGGAAATGGGTAGGATAAAGTTAGATATAGTGGGAATTACTGAAGTTCGGTGGCAGGAAGACCAAGACTTTTGGTCAGGTGAATACAGGGTTATAAGTACAAAATCAAATAGGGGTAATGCAGGAGTAGGTTTAGTAATGAATAAAAAAATAGGAGTGCGGGTAAGCTACTACAAACAGTATAGTGAACGCATTATTGTGGCCAAGATAGACACGAAGCCCACGACTACTACAGTAGTACAAGTTTATATGGCAACTAGCTCTGCAGATGACGAAGAAATTGATGAAATGTATGATGAGATGAAAGAAATTATTCAGGGAGTGAAGGGAGACGAAAATTTAACAGTCATGGGTGACTGGAATTCAAGAGTAGGAAAAAGGAGAGAAAGAAACATAGTAGATGACTATGGATTGGGGCTAAGAAATGAAAGAGGAAGCCGCCTGGTAGAATTTTGCGCAGAGCATATGTTAATCATGGCTAACACTTAGTTTAAGGATCATGAAAGAAGGTTGTATACATGGAAGAACCCTGGAAATACTAGAAGGTATCAGATGGATTATATAATGGTAAGACAGAGATTTAGGAACCAGGTTTTAAACTGTAAGACATTTTCAGGGGCAGATGTGGACTCTGACCACAATCTGTTGGTGATGAACTGTAGATTAAAACTGAAGAAACTGCAAAAGGGTGGGAATTTAAGAAGATGGAACCTGTATAAACAGACTAAACCAGAGGTTGTAGAGAGTTTCAGGGAGAGCATAAGGGAACAATTGACAGGAATGGGGGAAAGAAATACAGTAGAAGAAGAATGGGTAGCTTTGAGGGATGAAATAGTGAAGGCAGTAGAAGATCAAATAGGTAAAAAGACGAAGGCTAGTAGAAACTCTGGGGGAACAGTAGAAATATTGAATTTAATTGATGAAAGGAGAAAATATAAAAACGCAGTAAATGAAGCAGGCAAAAAGATATACAAACGTCTCAAAAATGATATCGACAGGAAGTGCAAAATGGCTAAGCAGGGATGGCTACAGGACAAATGTAAGGATGTAAAGGCTTATCTCACTAGGGGTAAGATAGGTACTGCCTATAGGAAAATTAAAAAGACCTTTGGAGAAAGGAGAAGCACTTGCATGAATATCAAGAGCTTTGATGGAAACCCAGTTCTAAGCAAAGAAGGGAAAGCAGAAAGGTGGAAGGAGTATATAGAGGGTCCATACAAGGGCGATGTACTTGAGGACAATATTGTGGAAATGGAAGAGGATGTAGATGAAGATGAAATGGGAGATATGATACTGCGTGAAGAATTTGACAGAGCACTGAAAGACCTGAGTCGAAACAAGGCCCCCGGAGTAGACAACATTTCATTAGAACTACTGACAGCCTTGGGAGAGCCAGTCCTGACTAAACTCTACCATCTGGTGAGCAAGATGTATGAGACAGGTGAAATACCCTCAGACTTCAAGAAGAATATAATAATTCCAACCCCAAAGAAAGCAGGTGTTGACAGATGTGAAAATTACCGAACTATCTAATAAGTCACAGCTACAAAATACTAACGCGAATTCTTTACAGACGAATGGAAAAACTGATAGAAGCCGACCTCGGGAAAGATCAGTTTGGATTCCGTAGAAATGTTGGAACACGTGAGGCAATACTGACCCTACGATTTATCTTAGAAGAAAGATTAAGGAGAGGCAAACCTACGTTTCTAGCATTTGTAGACTTAGAGAAAGCTTTTGACAAGTTGATTGGAATACTCTCTTTCAAATTCTGAAGGTGGCAGGGGTAAAATACAGGGAGCGAAAAGCTATTTACAATTTGTGCAAAAACCAGATGGCAGTTATAAGAGTCGAGGGACATGAAAGGGAAGCAGTGGTTGGGAAGGGAGTGAGACAGGGCTGTAGCCTATCCCCGATGTTATTCAATCTGTATATTGAGCAAGCAATAAAGGAAAGAAAAGAAAAGTTCGGAGTAGGTATTAAAATCGATGGAGAAGAAATAAAAACTTTGAGGTTCGCCGATGACATTGTAATTCTGTCAGAGACAGCAAAGGACTTGGAAGAGCAGGTGAACGGAACGGACAGTGTCTTTAAAGGAGGGTATAAGATGAACATCAACAAAAGCAAAACGAGGATAATGGAATGTAGTCGAATTAAGTCAGGTGATGCTGAGGGAATTAGAATAGGAAATGAGACACTTAAAGTAGTAAAGGAGTTTTGCTATTTGGGGAGCAAAATAACTGATGATGGTCGAAGTAGAGATGATATAAAATGTAGACTGGTAATGGCAAGGAAAGCGTTTCTGAAGAAGAGAAATTTGTTAACATCGAGTATAGATTTAAATGTCAGGAAGTCATTTCTGAAAGTATTTGTATGGAGTGTAGCCATGCATGGAAGTGAAACGTGGACGATAAATAGTTCAGACAAGAAGAGAATAGAAGCTTTCGAAATGTGGTGCTACAGAAGAATGCTGAAGATTAGATGGATAGATCACATAACTTATGAGGAGGTATTGAATAGAATTAGGGAGAAGAGGAGCTTGTGGCACAACTTGACTAGAAGAAGGGATCGGTTGGTAGGACATGTTCTGAGATATCGAGGGATCACCAATTTAGTATTGGAGCGCAGCGTGGAGGGTAAAAATCATAGAGGGAGACCAAGAGATGAATACACTAAGCAGATTCAGAAGGATGTAGGCTGCAGTAGGTACTGGGAGATGAAGAAGCTTGCACAGGATAGAGTAGCATGGAGAGCTGCGACAAACCAGTCTCAGGACTGAAGACCACAACAACAACAACAACGTAAAATCAAACTATTATCCCTATTGTAATATTGCTTGAGCAGACGCGTCAGGGCGGACACATGCACGTAAAAGTCAAGTAATAGAGGTCAGATAAAATCTTACTGCCACTAAGGATTCTCTTACACGGTTCATAGGTATTGTACACTGTCAGACCTTACTGCAGACTACACAAGATGCAGCCGTATACTCGGCAACATTACCAACCACTGTTGCCAGGCAGTGTTTTCCACAATAGGATGCCGAGCCAGAAGTGCTTAGAAAGTCGTCTGTATTGTCGATAACTGGGTGAAAGAAAGTTGGTGGAAGTACGGTTCTTCCGATTTTGCATTCCACAGGTAAGGAAGTTAGCAAGACGAAGAGAAATCGATCGAGATCAGTGGATACGTTCTTTCTTCAGTAGTCGAACTGCTCCCGAATTGTTAACCAGTGAGCAGATACTGGATAAGCACCTAATCCAGAAAATTACCAGTATGTCGAACCGTGGTTTTGTATTCGACGTTAAAACACTTGTTCCAAGAATTAGTAAGAATAATGCCAATATGAGGGACAGTGTAACTGTTGCAACTTGACTGGAGATCGTCCTTCAGTTCTTGGTTACCGGTCATTTATACAGAAGCCCGATGTACCTCTTTGAACATCACTTCTCATCGATATGCCTTTCAAACCAGAACTATCCAACGATTTGGTAGAAGGTATCAACGAATTTATTAAGGTTAGTTTGAAAAAAAAAATCAAATGTTTTTGTTAATATTGTAGTGTGGTTAACCAGTACAGTGAGGGAACTATTAATATTGTAGATGCTTTTCATCTCTGACCGAGTCCTGTTGCGTGAAAAGTAATATATACAAAGACTGCAATAATTATAAAAATGGACATTTGGGAAATTGCTGTCCATGAGCACAGAACACGCGTAATGATGCATTAAAAAAGTTCAAAGTTTTTGAACGTGCGTAGAGCTCAATCATAGTTCACTACTGCTTATCGTCTTCTAATTCGTCTTCTAATTCGGCAGTAGTGGCGAGACTATACTTCTGCATAGTGCGGCGTTCGTATATATTACGTCCCATAGTTCTGGTCGTAGACATATCGCATTTGTGAAATTCATGTTTATCCACTTTTCCATTCCTGTAGGCAAAAACAAAATGAGTGCATCTACGGAGGCGTGCAGACTTTCGAAATAATTTTGTTTCACTGCTCAGATTACGTGACTGAGCACCCCAGTGCTGTCGGCGTCAGAAAGAGGAAGCGACAGTGAGAGTAACAGGGAGGCAAAGACAGGTATGGCCCGGCTACACGAAACAGTTTCCAGTCCAGACGGACCACACCGGCCACTCCCCCGCCACACACCGGCAACTGCCTGTAACAGCCTGCTGCAATAGCAATATTGCCGGGCCATACGGTAATACTGCATTATGTACATCAATAATATTGCAGCAATATTGAGGACAAGACTATTACGGCCGTACATTTACATAAGACATAGCTCCCGTAAACGCTTCTTGGCAATATTTGGACTGACAGGAACTCGTATCTTGACAGTAACGGAAAGAGGGATAACTTTGGAAGCGCCTCAAGAATAACAGCTTGGGGAGATACTTATTGCTGTTGTAGCCTCACGGAGCCAGCAGATAGCTTTTACGGGGATAAGGATGTTCTATTCAATTTATAAAAATTCTAAGACAATCTACTCATTGGCCAAGAATCCAAGTTCGATGAAGGCAATGAACGCGATAGAACAAGCGATTTAAAGAAAAATAAATAGTTTTCGACTCATTGAGTAGTTAAAAGACAATGTATAGATGCAGACACAGTATTTATTCTGGAAACATGACAGGGAAATTTCATGCTACACAATATACCGACAACCTTCCTTGTCGCATTCCATTCAAGAGTAATATGGGAAGGGGGAAAAAGATTTTGTTCACAATGTGCCCCTGCTACTCACTATACGACGACTCGTGAAGTGCAAATTTAAATGTAGGTGTGCAGTTTAGAGTAACGAAACCCAGTGGCTCCATAGAAAAGAAAAATACAATTCCAAGACAGTTAGGCAAGAGCAGTGCGAGGATGACGAGCGTCCAGTACGATCATGACGCCTTCAACATTGGCAGTCGGCATAGACACAATGACATTAGCTCGAGCGTTATTTGCTGGCTGCACTATGTGGTTGCTGTAGATGGGATGCTTTTTTGCCTTTATTGCTATTTTAACCCCCTACCCGCAAACAGACGAGCGATGGACTGGAATTAGTGTATGTTCAAATAGGAACAACGTATCAAATGAACAAAAACGATTATGGAAGGAAAGAAAATGAGGAAGAATGGACATTGCGGGCAAATACATTTAAATAAATTGAAATTAAATAAATATTCCTACAGCTGGACCGTAAACACGCTCTAACACACTTTATTAAATACATAAACAAATTAAATAAACATATATCAAAGGGATAGAACAGAAGGTAGGCCAGTAGCCTAATGTCTCTGTGCTTTCTAAAACACAGTAAATATTCAACCAATTTCTTCGTGAATAGTGTATATCGGATATAAACAAAGGCATAGATGAATAAATACATTTATAAGCATGCTGCTACCGTTTTCTCGTGTAACTGTGGAGTACTTATGGCCTGATGTGATCGATAGTAATTGGCCACTTTGACCTCCAATAACTCATGAACTATTAAAGTTACATACCTGTAATTTATACCAATTTAGGTTTACACTAATAGCTTTCTAAAGACATGTTGACCGACAAAATCAGATGAACCGTTTAGATTTTGGAAATTCGTTGCTGGGTGTTACTTGTATAATTTATCGCCAGATACTAAACTTTAAACTATAAAGATATTGAATATCTGAGTACACCATCAGAATCGTCCTGCAAATAATGGTAATGTAGATGTTTCTTTTTGAGGTATCATGATTCATATGGCTACTATTAATTTGTATATGAACTGTAAAATGTCTGCCATTTAGGTTTCACAATGCCCGCCATCTTTGGCACTCCCTCTATGCCTCCTTCATCGACACAGCGTCACCATGGAATTCCCAGCCATGTGGCCGATGGACGCCGGCTAACGTTCGGCCGTCAACGAGCCGTGGCAGGCCCACCAACAAGCCCCAGCGCAGCCAAGCCAACTCCGAACTTGGAATATTTCCAGGGCGCCACAACTCGCCCGTTACCTCGCAACATTCATGACGAAACTGAAGAGTCGAGGGGTGCACCACTTCCAGTTGGGATCTTGCGGCCTTCCATTAGGATCCCAAGGAAAAATATATTAAATATTCAAGTATACAGGACGACCATTAATAAAACCGATAAACTGCAGGAACAGATTCCTCACTGGAAATGGAGGAAAAAAGGTCTCTTGAACATGTGTTCGGAAATGCATTGTTGCCACGATAGATGGCGGTGAGGAATGAGAGTTCCTCTGACCACATGCCCCATGTCCCTTGTGTGTTGCAGGCAGCAGAAGGGTCCAGTATTTATGACGGGAACAAGCTGAGACAGTGCTTGTGTACAGCCAGTCCGATGGAAACGGTCGAGAGGCAGCACAGCCAGACCAAAGCAAATACCCTAAGAGGCAACAAGCACTTGACATAACATTTCAAGCCTTTCTTGCGCATTTGTGTGATCATGGGTCTTTTCTGACAGCTGAACGTGCAGGGAGCCGGCAGGCTGTGTGCACACCACATTTGGCTCTTGTACTAGGGTTCTGTCTCAATATTCTGTAGAACCCAGTTCTCTAAATCTAGTGTACACACAGTTCGCCACCTCCCTGCACATTTGTGTATCAGAATGGACCAATGATCACACAAACGCCTTTTTTTCCTTTACCATAATTTCATTCCCCTGCCCCATGTGGGCAGTGGCACAGTCTGCCGCTCTTCAGCCAAATGGCTTTAACGGAAATACCAGGGGAACTCTTACATAAAAAAGGGGAAAAAGGGGGACATTAAAGTACAGTAAATGGAGATGATGGGAGTTAAAATATACACTAATAAGGGGACATTCAGGGACAATTAAAAAGACCACAGCTGGGAATTTGTTGCACAATTAAAATCACTGGAGGCAACACACAAGTTAAAAGTTGGCCACAGCATAAAAATCACACAGAGTGAGACACTTAAAAAAAACCACTGGAAACGACAAAACACTAGCAAAGTATAAAAACCGCTGGTAGGGACCTGTCGAAGGATGGGAGGTCGGAGAGATGGAAAAAAGAGGGGAGGGGGAAGGGGAGGCGGAAGGAACAGGAAAAGGGGGGACAGGGGGCGCATCAAGAGGTAGGAGACGGGCAGGGCGGTAGATGAAGAGGGAAGACAAGGTAGGAGAGAGTGCAGAGGCACTGAACGGGAGCACAGGAGAGAGAGGCGGTGTAGGAGAGGGAAAGCCACTCAGAAGAAGGGAGAGGGAAGAGTGGGAGCCCTGAGGAGGAGGCAGGAGGAAGGTGGGGTTAGAGTTGGTAGGAAGGGTAGACGTCAGGGCTAAGCTCATCATCCGGGAGGGCAGATGCTGGAAGTTGCGGTGGGAAAGGAGGTGGAGGGTGTGGAGATGGAGAGAGGGTGGGACACAATGATAAAGCTGCGGCAACAGCCTGGGGGTGGAGAGCACAAACGCCCAAAATGGCTTGAAACATAGTGAGATATGGGTGGCATCTGTGAGAGTACTTGTTTTGGTACAGCCATTTACATCTGCTTGACCGTACACCTACATCAACTCGGCTTATTCCCGACGTGAATGCCGGACCATTCCGCTGCTCACAGTACACTGCGTCAATCACACAGCCTGCAATACACAAGGACCACACCACACGTGGTCAGAGGAACTGTCATTCGTTAGCGCCACCTACCGTGGCAATGATGAATTTCTGGACACAAGTTCACAGGGCCTTTTGTTCTCCATTTCTAGTCAGGAATCCGTCACTGCACTTTGTCGGTTTTTGTTAATGTTCACCCCGTGTAAGCACATTTTGTAACGAAACTGCAAAATGTGATAAAATAAAAGAGATAAAAAATAAAAAACTTATCTTTTTCTCAGGTTTTTGTCACATATTCAGGATGAGTCAACAGTTTTCCTTTAGTTTAGACATTCTCTCTTTATTAGCTTCATGATATAATCGTCCACCCCCGGTAGCTGAGTGACCCCGGCACGGTAGCTCAGCGTGTTCGGTCAGAGGGCAGCTATCCCTCTGCAATAAAAAAAAAACTGAGTATATGGATCATTCGTGATCCTGAACGGATGTCATGGGACGTCCGCACCAAACAAATCCAACAAACAATATCGAGCAAAAATGAGATAAAAAAAAGTTGTCAGAGCGACAGAATGTCAGTCCTAAGGGCCGGGTTCGATTCCCGGTTGGGTCGGAGATTTTCTCCGCTCAGGGACTCGGTGTTATGTTGTAATCATCATCATTTCATCCCCATCGACACGAAAGTCACCGAAGTGCTGTCAAATCGAAATACTTGCACCCGGCAAACGGTCTACCCAACGAGAGGCCCTAGTCACACGACATTTATTTATTTTATGATATAATCGTGAGGGTAGGGTGACTCACCTTCGTAGGTGAATTAAGATAGTTGAAATATATAGCTGAACTAAGTTGCTATAGATTGTCCATTGAGTTCTCTTGGAGATTATTCCATATATTTTTGGTATAATATCTGTGTTCCAGTTTTGCTGCACTTTCATTATCGAACGGACTAAGAAACTTCTCACCCATTACTAGATAAAATAAAGCTAAATCACCTGGGAAGGCGAAACAACATAAGCGAGTTTTAGAGTGATGCAGTCTGTCAATTATTTCTTTCACTTGTTTCCACGCCCTGGTTACTTTTTCAAGTATAACTTTGAGCCAAGGCCAGTCTCCTATTCCCATACCCAATCCCATTTTAATATCACAACGTTTAAATGTTTTGGACACTTTCATAAATTCTCTTTTCTTACTGTCTAATTCGAGTTTTTCTAAAATATCAAAAAATTTGTTTCTTTCGATTCTACCGAATTTGACGAGGGTTTTTGAAACCATTTAGTAGGAAATTGCTGATAAGGAGATCAGCAGGTATTTGTTAATGTCTGTTTTATACCCCATATCCTCCAATCATGAGCTAGCCATATTACAACATCATGTTAGTCTTCAGCGAGTTTCCTCTGTTTCAAATACACTCCTGGAAATTGAAATAAGAACACCGTGAATTCATTGTCCCAGGAAGGGGAAACTTTATTGACACATTCCTGGGGTCAGATACATCACATGATCACACTGACAGAACCACAGGCACATAGACACAGGCAACAGAGCATGCACAATGTCGGCACTAGTACAGTGTATATCCACCTTTCGCAGCAATGCAGGCTGCTATTCTCCCATGGAGACGATCGTAGAGATGCTGGATGTAGTCCTGTGGAACGGCTTGCCATGCCATTTCCACCTGGCGCCTCAGTTGGACCAGCGTTCGTGCTGGACGTGCAGACCGCGTGAGACGACGCTTCATCCAGTCCCAAACGTGCTCAATGGGGGACAGATCCGGAGATCTTGCTGGCCAGGGTAGTTGACTTACACCTTCTAGAGCACGTTGGGTGGCACGGGATACATGCGGACGTGCATTGTCCTGTTGGAACAGCAAGTTCCCTTGCCGGTCTAGGAATGGTTGAACGATGGGTTCGATGACGGTTTGGATGTACCGTGCACTATTCAGTGTCCCCTCGACGATCACCAGTGGTGTACGGCCAGTGTAGGAGATCGCTCCCCACACCATGATGCCGGGTGTTGGCCCTGTGTGCCTCGGTCGTATGCAGTCCTGATTGTGGCGCTCATCTGCACGGCGCCAAACACGCATACGACCATCATTGGCACCAAGGCAGAAGCGACTCTCATCGCTGAAGACGACACGTCTCCATTCGTCCCTTCATTCACGCCTGTCGCGACACCACTGGAGGCGGGCTGCACGATGTTGGGGCGTGAGCGGAAGACGGCCTAACGGTGTGCGGGACCGTAGCCCAGCTTCATGGAGACGGTTGCGAATGGTCCTCGCCGATACCCCAGGAGCAACAGTGTCCCTAATTTGCTGGGAAGTGGCGGTGCGGTCCCCTACGGCACTGCGTAGGATCCTACGGTCTTCGCGTGCATCCGTGCGTCGCTGCGGTCCGGTCCCAGGTCGACGGGCACGTGCACCTTCCGCCGACCACTGGCGACAACATCGATGTACTGTGGAGACCTCACGCCCCACGTGTTGAGCAATTCGGCGGTACGTCCACCCGGCCTCCCGCATGCCCACTATACGCCCTCGCTCAAAGTCCGTCAACTGCACATACGGTTCACGTCCACGCTGTCGCGGCATGCTACCAGTGTTAAAGACTGCGATGGAGCTCCGTATGCCACGGCAAACTGGCTGACACTGACGGCGGCGGTGCACAAATGCTGCGCAGCTAGCGCCATTCGACGGCCAACACCGCGGTTCCTGGTGTGTCCGCTGTGCCGTGCGTGTGATCATTGCTTGTACAGCCCTCTCGCAGTGTCCGGAGCAAGTATGGTGGGTCTGACACACCGGTGTCAGTGTGTTCTTTTTTCCATTTCCAGGAGTGTATATTAACCTACAAATTACTTGAAATTTCTTGTCGAAATTCCTGTTAAGGTTTTACCACATTTCGGTAGCAATACCACAGCATACGTGGTATATTCTTATCTTGGAGTTAGTGAATTATTTCCTTTCTCCCACTTAAATGTATTCTGTGTCTGAATTCAATAAAATGTTCCTAATATGCGTTTATCTTTTGGCGAGTCGCAGTCTGGAATGTCGCTGAAATAATTTTATAAAGTCTGCAATTTTTCTTAGTATTTGCTACCGCAGTTATACCTGGATGTCCATTTCTAGACAGCTACATTCCGTTGAGAGGCCTTTTTCAAATGAACTCAAATTAATCGAAAGTTTTTGATCAACTGGTGCTGTGTGGTTAACACACCTCTTCAACAATAATTCCATGTTCTCTTAACTGACTTTTGTCATTATTCTGGAAAATGTGACTGAAGGGCATGTTCACTTAAATAAAATATAAGTTTCTAGCTCTTAAAGTCGGTCTTGTCGTCATCTTGACAGAAGTATTGCTATGGCCAGAGGTCTAGACTGTGCGAAGAATATGTACTGATTCCAGGATTGTAGACGCGCAGGTGAACCACTAACTACGAAATGAAATCAAATATCTACACATTCAACTGTAGTATTTTCAACTCTTCATGTATCATCTTCGTATATCCATAATTAAAACGGACGACTTGGGACGTCAGCTAGTATAATATGTTCAAAATTAAGGTGTTGGTTTTATTGGCAATTAGTTTCGATGTTGTTACAATATCATCTTCAGGCCCATACTTGTTGACAGCAACCGCATGTGTCTAACACTAGTAGTAACTGGTTAGATAGGTGTGTTCCATGCGGAAGGTCTTCATGTATAAGGCTGACGACGTTTAACACCCATTTCTCCCCTGAGAGTCCGCAGCTCGTGGTCTTGCGGTAGTTCTCGCGCACGGGCTCCCGGTTTCGATTCCCGGCGGAGTCAGGGAATTTCTCTGCCTCGTGATGACTGGGTGTTGTTGTGTCGCCTTCATCATCATCATTCATCCTCATTACGGTCGGAGGAAGACAATGGCAAACCAGCTCCGCTAGGACCTTGCCTAGTAAAGCGGTGTGGTTCTCCAGAATCGTCCCCTACGTTCCTCGGAGTATGGAAACTCATCATCATCATCATCATCATCATTCCCCCTGAGCCACTAATTCCAACTAAACAAGTTTCCTTTCTATAGCATCACAAAATATCACTCTGTCCCTTTACACCATAGGTTCCTGCCACGTGCCAACAAGTAAATGTACAAAGATTACATTTGAGGCAAGAGGTTTAGATGATTTATATCATTGTCAAAGATATTGTTTCGATTAACTGATACATAATTTAGCAAAACATAGTAAAATTTATGTATACAGATTTTTAACTTGTTGTTGTTGTTGTTGTGGTCTTCAGTCCTGAGACTGGTTTGATGCAGCTCTCCATGCTACTCTATCCTGTGCAAGCTTCTTCATCTCCCAGTACCTACTGCAACCTACATCCTTCTGAATCTGCTTAGTGTATTCATCTCTTGGTCTCCCCCTACGATTTTTACCCTCCACGCTGCCCTCCAATACTAAATTGGTGATCCCTTGATGCCTCAGAACATGTCCTACCAACCGATCCCTTCTTCTGGTCAAGTTGTGCCACAAACTTCTCTTCTCCCCAATCCTATTCAGTACCTCCTCATTAGTTATGTGATCTACCCATCTAATCTTCAGCATTCTTCTGTAGCACCACATTTCGAAAGCTTCTATTCTCTTCTTGTCAAAACTATTTACCGTCCATGTTTCACTTCCATACATGGCTACACTCTATACAAATGCTTTCAGAAATGACTTCCTGACACTTAAATCTATACTCAATGTTAACAAATTTCTTTTCTTCAGAAACGCTTTCCTTGCCATTGCCAGTCTACATTTTATATCCTCTCTACTTCGACCATCATCAGTTATTTTGCTCCCCAAAGAGCAAAACTCCTTTACTACTTTAAGTGTCTCATTTCCTAATCTAATACCCCCAGCATCACCCGACTTAATTCGACCACATTCCATTATCCTCGTTTTGCTTTTGTTGATGTTCATCTTATATCCTCCCTTCAACACACCATCCATTCCGTTCAACTGCTCTTCCAAGTCCTTTGCTGTCTATGACAGAATTACAATGTCATCGGCGAACCTCAAAGTTTTTATTTCTTCTCCATGGATTTTAATACCTACTCCGAATTTTTCATTTGTTTCCTTTACTGCTTGCTCAATATACAGATTGAATAACATCGGGGAGAGGCTACAACCCTGTCTTACTCCCTTCCCAACCACTGCTTCCCTTTCACGTCCCTCGACTCTTATAACTGCCATCTGGTTTCTGTACAAATTGTAAATAGCCTTTCGCTCCCTGTATTTTACCCCTGCCACCTTTAGAATTTGAAAAAGAGTATTCCAATCAACATTGTCAAAAGCTTTCTCTAAGTCTACAAATGCTAGAAACGTAGGTTTGCCTTTCCTTAATCTTTCTTCTAAGATAAGTCGTAAGGTCAGTATTGCCTCACGTGTTCCAGTATTTCTACGGAATCCAAACTGATCTTCCCCGAGGTCGGCTTCTACTAGTTTTTCCATTCGTCTGTAAAGAATTCGTGTTAGTATTTTGCAGCTGTGGCTTATTAAACTGATTGTTCGGTAATTCTCACATCTGTCAACACCTGCTTTCTTTGGGATTGGAATTATTATATTCTTCTTGAAGTCTGAGGGCATTTCACCTGTTTCATACATCTTGCTCACCAGATGGTTGAGTTTTGTCAGGACTGGCTCTCCCAAGGCCGTCAGTAGTTCCAATGGAATGTTGTCTACTCCGGTGGCCTTGTTTCGACTCAGGTCTTTCAGTGCTCTGTCAAACTCTTCACGCAGTATCGTATCTTCCATTTCATCTTCATCTACATCCTCTTCCACTTCCATAATATTGTTCTCAAGTACATCGCCCTTGTATAGACCCTCTATATACTCCTTCCACCTTTCTGCCTTCCCTTCTTTGCTTAGAACTGGGTTGCCATCTGAGCTCTTGATATTCATACAAGTGGTTCTCTTCTCTCCAAAGGTCTCTTTAATTTTCCTGTAGGCAGTATCGATCTTATCACTAGTGAGACAAGCCTCTACATCCTTACATTTGTCCTCTAGCCATCCCTGCTTAGCCATTTTGCACTTCCTGTCGATCTCATTTTTGAGACGTTTGTATTCCTTTTTGCCTGCTTCATTTACTGCATTTTTATATTTTCTCCTTTCATCAATTAAATTCAATATTTCTTCTGTTACCCAAGGATTTCTACTAGCCCTCGTCTTTTTACCTACTTGATCCTCTGCTACCTTCACTATTTCATCCCTCAAAGCTACCCATTCTTCTTCTACTGTATTTCTTTCCCCCATTCCTGTCAATTGTTCCCTTATGATCTCCCTGAAACTCTCTACAATCTTTGGTTCTTTCAGTTTATCCAGGTCCCATCTCCTTAAATTCCCACCTTTTTGCAGTTTCTTCAGTTTTAATCTACAGGTCATAACCAATAGATTGTGGTCAGAGTCCACATCTGCCCCTGGAAATGTCTTACAATTTAAAACCTGGTTCCTAAATCTCTGTCTTACCATTATATAATCTATCTGATACCTTTTAGTATCTCCAGGGTTCTTCCATGTATACAACCTTCTATCATGATTCTTAAACCAATTTTTAACTTAAAGCTTCAAAATTATCATAATGACATAGAATGTAAATAGTTATCCATTAATAATGAATTTTAGAGAACCTAGATTTATACGAACGTTCCTACCTTTAAATAAAATTGTCGGTAGTCATTGGTATCGAAGGTTACAGAAAGTATATCAGGTTTGATTGGATCACAAATTAATTCTCTGTTATTCCATAAGCATGAAATGATTCCTGTCTAACTTCTGACCTCGCCAACACACCTGCGCTTGCACTAAATTTGGTTGATGTAGATGAGCATGATGAGTAAGGTTGCCATTACAGATTATGATTAATAAATGACATATTCGTGGACTAAACAACGATTACTACTCGAAACAACGCAATACACAGCTAGCAAAACCAAGAGCCCAGCAGTTGAAGAATGAAACTTAGTAAAATTTGATAAAGTGTTACCTCGTCTTAAAACTCTCACTATAATAACTATCAGATATGTGATAATGCTGCCAAGCGGTTTTTATAGCACGGTGTCCCGGTTGGTTTTCTCTCTGGGACTTTTGAGTTCGCGCCGTAGCCACCGATTGAGGAGTTCCTCTGCCTATTTCGTCGTCCGATCGACAACGGTGTTTCATGCACTGCTCTGGACTTTCGCTGTCGATGTCGGGAGTGGTCATGGGGCGTGAAGTGAGGCCTGGAAGGCTCCTAGTGCCTTGCTGGTGGCGATTGCAATAACAGTCGGAGATGGCGGTTATCGCTGAAACTACCGATTTTCGGTTATGTCGATTTTTTCAACGCCAGTTTAACCGGACTATTAAAACCGTTCAAACTAACTAATTTCTGAAATAACATATTTTCGTTTTTTTTATTCGCATTATTTCGTGTATTAAACGAAGTAATCGAAAAAAAGACAAAAATTTTGACTCCCTCAGTTTTAAGAAATACACAACCAAAATATTAAATTAAATAGTCAAGTAAAGGGAAATCTAGTCCGTCCACCATTTGCTGCTTTTCTCGAAAGGAGATAATTGATTGCCTATTACAAAAAATTGGAAGAATAGTCACTGCTAAAGAGTGAAAACTGAGGCTGAAGAACTGTATATTTCGTGTTAATTTGTCCATTATCAAGGGCATTTATCTAAATGCGTATTAAATAGATACAGGCAGTCAGCTGCTCTCTAATTTTATTGCAAACTATGAGTGAACTGTTGAATTTTAGGTTTTCTCCTTATATTATGTCACAAATTCGTTGTGGCTCTTTCCTTGTTTAATATTTTGAAGCAAGTGGAGCATTCTACTTCATTGATACTGCACTTCCTAAAAATTTCCAGACTAGGGTTGATGCCATTCTGTAATGCAACTGATGTCCGAAGACGTCAGTGAGAAACTACCATATATACCAGATTGGACAAGTCTTGCACACTGCATGTACACACATACCATCTAACAGACCACACCACATCCTAACAGGTACATTATTGTCTCAGCATTGCTATACGAATTCTTACACCATGTATTTGTTGCTCGTTTCTGTCGGTATTATTGTTAGAGTAGCACTGATCGCTTTTCCCATTTTCTGTAATAATAACCCAATATTTCAAAGCAGTACAAACTTTATGAACAAAAATTACTCATTCTTTAAGAAAAGGTTTACTTAAAAACGAAAAATTTTAGCTCTGCTCCAATGACTAATTGATATTCACGTGTTTTTGCCCGATTATTAGTCATCATTTTCTTAGTGCCTTTGTCCCACTTCAACTCGGGGTCAGCCTTGATTCTATGGATTTGGTGAAGTTAGTGTCATAGGGTGGCCGGATGCCCTTCCTGTCGTCCACCCGCACCCCCTGGGATGCAGTTAGTGTACCCCAGCTGTCTGTGTCTAGTGTAAGCCATGAAATAGTGCGAACGCTTTCAAATGTCCGCGAGTCGTGAACTGAGGCGGGACGTGGGGACCAACCCGGTATTCACCTCGTGAGATGTGGAAAACCGCCTAAAAACCACATCCAGGCTGGCCGGCACACTGGCCTTCGTCGTTAATCTGCCGGACGGATTCGATCCGGGGCTGGCGCGCCTACCCGTGTCCAGGAAGCAGCGCAATAGCACTCTCGGCTAACCTGGCGGGTCACTTTTGCCCGGTTATTAGTAAAAAATTTTAAAAAAAGCACCTGTTATAACAGAGAGCAGACGAATACTGAAAAATATCGGTTATTCGGAACTAACACACTGGTGTCACTTTTACTTGGTCCGTTTTCCCCAGCGGTAATAACAGCGTTGTCAAGGGGCGTCGTGGTGGCGACGTTGAGTTTGGCTTTTGCCGTAGACATGGTGGTTTCTTTGGTTCCCGTAGACGTGATGACTTCGCAGACTTGGAGATTCGTAAAAGGCTTTATTGTGTGTATTACTTAACCGCCGCCACTTGATAGGTTAGTTGTCAGGCCTGTATAAGAGAGACTCTCAGTAGCTCGGTATGGGCTTTTGTTGAAGTTTCGAGAACATACCTTCACCGAGGAGTCAAGCACTATATTGTTCCCTCCTATGTATATCTCGCGTAGAGAACATGAGGATAACATCAGAGAGATTAGAGCCCACACAGAGGCATACCGACAGTCTTTCATTCCACGAACAATACGAGACTGGAATAGAAGGGAGAACCGATAGAGGTACCCAAGGTACCCTCCGCCACACACCGTCAGGTGGCTTGCGAAGTATGGATGTAGATGTAGATGTATAACCCGTCGTTGAACGGTGCTGCCATTGCGAATGTTCGCTGGTGTGTTGGCGGCGCGCTTTTAGAGTAGTTAATGGTGTTTGTAATTTACTGACTAACTGACTACTGACTAATTTACAAGAACATAAGCACTGCAGGGCGCGCCGCCGCGAAGTAAAACTTTGCTCTGTGTTGCTGCTATGTGTTACAATAAATCTGATCGTAATAACAAGATTAGTTGGTGTTTAATTAGTTTTGCTTGTGACCGAGTGTTGATTAACTCTCAGATCACTTAGTTAAGCCTTGGGGCCGAGTGTTAGGGCGTTATGAACTGCTACAAGCTAAAAAGCATTTGCGCTTTTGACGCACTCGATCTGGTCATTTTCTGTAATTGTTTATTTGAGTAAGTCTGGCAGAGCGTAATCACTTGATCTCGATTTGATTTGGGCCAGCGCGCCTCTGAGCCTGAATTATGCGAATGGTCAGACGATTTCGGAAGTGGAATCGTGTTTCGTAAAGCTCCCGATGAACATTAGTCTCATCATATGTCCGAAGTAACAGTAAATTAATGCATCTATATATGGCGCAATATGGCATGGAATATATGGAAACTGTATGGGGATTGTCGAGCGGGAATTAACTTGTGGCAGTGTAGCGTAATGCCTGTTTTGGTCGGCGTATGTAATATGGAAAGCAACAGTGAATTTACAAAGTAGTTAAAAGGTGTGATTAGCTTCGTGTATTGCAAAGGTTGTCCAGTGAAGTAATAAATGTTGTTGGTGTGTCATTGTCCTTACCAATCACGTAATTGTTGTGGTCGTTAAGACGGTCTAATAAAAGTCATTCAAAATGTTTGAAATTCTCAGGAAAAATATATACGCTACAGATAATAGAAAAAATGTTGAAGAGTCGAGAGGAAGCAATGCGACTTGATGACCAAGTGATAAGTGTTCGGATTACAAAGCGCGTCAGGCAAGCAAACGATCTTCCTCCTCTACTCTTTATTGTTTACATCGGAGAAGCAAAGACGTACATAACGGAAAGTCTCAGAAATCAGATTAAAATTCAGGGGGAAACGATATCAATGAGATTCGCTGATGACATTGCTACCGTCTGTGGAAGTGAGGAACGATTGTGGGTCCTCTTGAATGGAATGAAGTCTGCTGAGTAAACCAAAGAAAGGCGAAAGCAGTCAGGCTAGCAGATAACGTCAAAATTGACAGCAACGTAATAGAGGAAGTGAACAGATACTGCTACCTCGGAAGCAAAATAACACGTGACAGATAAAGCCAAGAGGAGGACAAAGGCAGACTAGCACAGACAAAGCACGCATTCCTGGCCGAACTGTATCAAGGATAAGCCGTGACCTGAGAAAGAGAGTTCTGAAAACGTACATCTGGAGAACAGCATTGTTGAAAGTGAATCACGAACTGTGAGAAAACCGGAAAACAAGAGAGGAAGTGATTTTGATATGGCATTACGGAAGGATGCTTAGAAATATGTGTACTTGTAAGAAATGTGGTCCTCTGCAGAATCAACTAGGAAAGGAACATGTGTGAAAACACTCACTAGGAAAAGGGACCGAATGAAAGGATATGTAAAAAAAAACATCAGGAACAAATCTCCGTAGCACTAGAGGGGGTAGTAGAGGGCAAAATTTGTAGCGGAAGACAGAGATTGTAATATATACACTACTGGCCATTAAAATTGCTACACCACGAAGATGACGTGCTACAGACGCGAAATTTAACCGACAGGAAGAACATGCTGTGATATGCAAATGATTAGCTTTTCAGAGCATTCACACAAGGTTGGCGCCGGTGGAGACACCTACAAATTGCTGGCATGAGGAAAGTTTCCAACCAATTTCTCATACACAAACAGCAGTTGACCGGCGTTGCCTGGTGAAGCGTTGCGATGCCTCGTGTAAGGAGGAGAAATGCGTACCATCACGTTTCCCACTTTGATAAAGGTCGGATTGTAGCCTATCTCGATTGCGGTTTATCGTATCGCGACATTGCTGCTCGCGTTGGTCGAGATCCAATGACTGTTAGCAGAATATGGAATCGGTGGGTTCAGGAGGGTAATACGGAACGCCGTGCTGGATCCCAACGGCCTCGTATCGCTAGCAGTGGAGATGACAGGCATCTTATCCGCATGGCTGTAACGGATCGTGCAGCCACGTCTCGATCCCTGAGTCAACAGATGGGGACGTTTGCAAGACAACAACCATCTGCACGAACAGTTCGACGACGTTTGCAACAGCATGGACTAGCAGCTGGGAGACCATGGCTGCAGGTACCCTTGACGTTGCATCACAGACAGGAGCGCCTGCGATGGTGTATTCAACGACGAACCTTGGTGCACGAATGGCAACACATCATTTTTTCCGATGAATCCAGGTTCTGATTAAGCATCATGATGGTCGCATCCGTGTTTGTCGTCATCGCGGTGAACGCACATTGGATGCGTGTATTCGTCATACTGGCGTATCACCCGGCGTGATGGTAAGGGGGTGCCATTGGTTACAAGTCTCAGTCACCTCTTGTTCGCATTGACGGCAATTTGAACAATGGACGTTACATTTCAGATGTGTTACGACCCGTGGCTCTACCCTTCATTCGATCCTTGCGGAATACTACATTTCAGCAGGATAATGCGCGGCCACATGTTGGAGGTCCTGTACGGTCCTTTCTGGGTACAGAAAATGTTCGACTGTTGCCCTGGCCAGCACATTCTCCAGATCTCTCACCAATTCAAAACGTTTTGTCAATGGTGGCCGAGCAACTGGCTCGTCACAATACGCCAGTCACTACTCTTGATGAACTGTGGTATCGTGTTGAAGCTGCATGGGATGCTGCATCTGTACACGCCATCCAAGCTCTGTTTGACTCAATGCCCAGGCTTACCAAGGCCGTTATTACGGCCAGAGTTGGCTGTTCTGGGTACTAATTTCTCAGGATCTATGCACCAAACTGCGTGAAAATGTAAGCACATGTCAGTTCTAGTATAATATATTTGTCCAATGAATACCCGTTTATCATCTGTATTTCTCCTTCGTGTAGCAATTTTAATGGACAGTAGTGTAGGAGAAAATAAGAACATTGGGTATAGGTGCTGTCCTTCAATTTTCTCTTCTGTGCCAGTTAGAAGACTGATGGCCCAAAGAGATGTAAAACAAGATAACGATGTACGAGGACAGACTGCTTCTTGCACGGCTAGTAGCTAATGTTTACTTCCTTGCGTCGTGCCGGCCGAAGTGGCCGTGCGGTTAAAGGCGCTCCAGTCTGGAACCGCAAGACCGCTACGGTCGCAGGTTCGAATCCTGCCTCGGGCATGGATGCTTGTGATGTCCTTAGATTAGTTCGGTTTAACTAGTTCTAAGTTCTAGGGGACTAATGACCTCAGCAGTTGAGTCCCATAGTGCTTAGAGCCATTTGAACCTTGCGTCGTAGAAATTGTTGCTAAACGTCAACGCTCAGGCTCGAACGTTTTTGAATGAACTGTTCGGAGAGAGTATGGATTGTTTTGCTCTAGCTGAATGTACTCCGTGCTCATTCATACGTGATAAATTAGATTTCTGTGACGGACCGCGACTAGTACTCAAAGCCCTGCTTGTCGCGTAAAACTCAAAAACCGAGTTAAAGCCTAACTCGTGAGGGCCTCTCTTTTGTTCACTGCCAGCAATAAAACTAAGACTGCGGATAAATCAAACGTTCATTTAGGCCCATTCATTCTGAGCTGCTGACCTATTCATATATTTCTGATTTATGATTGTGTCTTCGGTAATGAATTATCACTGATTTGTACTTGTTAGTTACTATCACACAAAGATGTATGTATTATCCTTGTAGCATTTAACTACACACCGATGATCCAAAACATTATGGCCACCTGCTTAATAGCTTGTTCGTCTCTGGAACGATATACGTCACTGACTCTGCGTATCATGGATCCAACAGCTTGTTGACAGGTTTGTAGAAGTATGTGGCGTCAGATGTATACGCACAGGTCATATAATTCGTGTAAATAACGGGCCGGTGATCTGCGTACGCGGTGATCGCCCCCAATAGCGAACCAGATGAGTTCCACAGGATTTACATCCGGCGAATTTGGCCACCGAGACATCAGCGCGAGTTCACTATAATGCTCCTCAAACCGCTGTAGCACGGTTCTGGCTCCGAGACACGGACAATTATACGGCTGAAAGATGACACCGCCGTCGGGGAGGATATGAAGCATGAAGGGATACAGGCGGTTCGGTTCGTAGCTGTCAGTCTGTCTCCGATTACTACCACAGGCCCCATAGGATGACCCTGCTCCCATAAGCCTGAGTCCGTGGCGCGCTGCTCATTTCGAGCCTCCGTTCTCCTCGAGGACGGCGTTTGTGGAGACGACCATCGACCTAGTGTAGCAAAAATGTGATTCACCTGAAGAGGCGATACGTTTCCATTGATCGACGGTGGAATCCCGATGGTCCCGTGTCCACTGAAATCTTAATTGACGATGTCATTGTGTCGACATTTGAGCACGTATGAGTGGTCTACTGCGGAGCTCTGTGTTCAACAACGTACGATGAACATTGTGTTCCGAAATACTTGTGCGTGCACCAGTACTGTGCTCTTTCGGCAGAGATGCCACGGATCACCATCGGTCCTACTTTACGGAGCAGACAAGTATCCGAACCCCACGTTCTCTGAAGAATAGTGGACGTCCAACCATTTAGCGCCCAGTGGTAGTTTCACCGTCCTAATCCCTCCTCTCCCCGTCGATGCTCGTGACAGTAGCACGTGAACATTCGACCAGCTTCACCTTAATAATAATCTGCCCGTTGTCAAGTCACTTATTTCGACGGATTATCCCATTTGCAGACCATATCTTCTCTAGGGTGATCCACTGTCTGTGTATGCTCCGCTAACGTACTTTTGTTACCCCGTCACGTGCCCGCAAACCACCAGGCGGCAATAAACGTCACGGTGAGCAGTGGTCATAATGTTTTATCATTGTAGGTTGCTTTTAACTGATTGACGTAAGTTATAACTTTGGATAACGTTCTCCATTTCGTTTCATCTTCTGAATTATCTGACATCTTATCATGTCACCTGCTGTTTATTTTGTATTCCACTGGTACGACCACTAAGTGTGTGCACTTACCAAGATCTTTATTTTTGTTCTACATCCCTCGTATTTACGACCCAATGATCTATGATGATGGAATCATCCAAGTAGACTACAGAAGCTATTATTTCTCTTCATGAATTAAATTGTATCACTTTCCCTAAGAAGACATTTTAGCAGTTCGATAGTTATGTTGGTATGGGATACGTACGTGCTGGCATGTTAATTTGTTGTTCTAATTGCGAGTTTCACTTATATGCTCTGGATACAGCTCTTAATGCTATTGATATTCGAACACTGATGGTTCATTAAAAGAATTTTTTACCATATTTTATATACATAGCTTTTTTGAAAAATAAAATTGAAAGAAAAAATTATACACCGTAATTTTCATTTTTGCCACATTTTGACTTCTTCAGCGATGTGGTGGATTTGTTTTGAACTGTACTCTGGCTCAAGTGTCCTGTTAGTATCGATTTCTGCGTTCCACTGGTTGCTCTTCGTATTCTCTGTGTTTTGCTGACATTACTAGGCAGCTGAAGTAACGGTCAGCATGGTTGCTTCCCGAGCAGTTGATCCGGGTTCGATTCCCGGCCACCGCAGGAGGATTGTCTCTTTTATGTAACGCAGGAGCGTGTATTCAACAGCATGCGATCCTCGAAATTCCCAACTGTCGCTGCACAGATAATATTTCTTCGTCTTTCGCCTCGCTCCAAGCAAGTGGGCAAGTCTTTCAATTGATTTCACACGGTATCAAGCTCTTCTTGTGGGTTTCTAATACACCGTATTGTTAACTTTCAATTGAACCTGATTGGGATGCTTTTGTCAATGAATGCGTCAATAGGTTTCCATTTTCGTTGTATGTAATGTGGTTTTGTCGGAGTTTTGTAAGTACTACAGTGTACTGCTCTTGACATTTACATTTTATCTTTATAATTGTAGTTACATTTATGTTCCAACTACGAAGATACAGGTACCAAACGTTGATTTATAACTGAAACCGTTAATGCAATAGAAGAACCAAATACAGCTTTGTGTTATGAATTTTATGAAACAGAGAAGAGCTGCTGCAGAATTTGGAAGAAGAGTGGAGGAGCGTGCTTCAAGTGGAAGCCATCGGCTGGTCCGTGTTTTCGTTCGGGTGGAGTAATTGATAGCTCACTTAAAAAGTTACATGCTCTATACTAACAGCTTTTACTGTTATTCATTTCAGGTAATCCTTTGGTCATATCTTAATCACGCCTTACATCCGAAGAAAGTGAGCCTTTAAAAAAATAAACAGGACATATAAAAAACATTTAGCATGTGTACCAGTCGGCCAACTGACCAGTTTTCAGGAGAGAGCCCCTGTTCAGAAGCTTATCGTTTGGGCACTGTATTGTGTTAAGCTGGAGAAAGGTGTGTCGTTGTGTCTTCGGACTGTAAGGTATTTGAAAGCTCCTTTCAGTTGTGTTGTCCTAATCATCATCATTTCATCCCCATCGACGAGCAAGTCGCCGAAGTGGCGTTAAATCGAAAGACCGGGCGAACGGTCTGCCCGACGGGAGGTCCTAGTCACACGACATTATTATTATTATTATTATTATTATTATTATAGCTGTATGTGAGATACTGGCGTATTTTGATGCCTGCCAATTTCTTTCTGATCCAGTTCGGGATATGTTTCCTACCCGCAGACACACGGTAATGAGCAACGCGGGCTTTTAGGTGGCAATTCTCACAAAAAGAGGATTTGCGTCAGTTTAATATGATGCAAATCTCATTCACACTGTGATGGATCGTTCGTTTGTTGTTAAAAAGATGACTGTTTTCCATATTATTGACGTGAGGCGTTCTGGAAACTGCAACGCATGGCGGTGGTCACAGGGAGCGGAGGGGTTACTTGAATCCTTGGGATAGAGGTGGGGAGGGGGTTGGCCTCGAGAGATTCGGGACAGTAACGTGCCTTTACGGAGACTTGTATAAAGGGTTTTTTAAAAAAAATAGCTTTCAATATTTTGAGAGATGGAAATTTTGACGAAAACAAGACGAAAACATCCACCAAGCATCAGATCTAAAATGCATACCTTATGGGTTATGAGCACTTGTTCTCCAGCGAGGGAGGATCCTGGCAGACTTCGCACCATTCGTACTCCTCATGTGGAGGAGTAAGTATTTCAACGAATGGAAGGAGATGCTGGAACGAGTGTAAGTAGAACTGCAGAAAGTACCTGCATTAGTCACAGTGTACTGGGGGCGTTTGAAAAGTCCGTACAAAAATAGAAACTACTTACGTGTTTGTGGTAAACCTTTTTTATTTTTCGACATAGTCTCCTTTTACTCTTATACACTTCATCCAACGCTGTTCTGATTTGTTGATCCCTTCCAAATAATAGGAATTGTCCAAGTCTGCAAAATAGCTATTAGTCGCTGCAATCACCTCCTCGTTTGAATAAAATCTTTGTCCCGCCAGTCATTTCTTCAAATTGGGGAACAAATACTAGTCTGAGGGAGCCAAATCTGGAGAATAGGGGGAATGTGAAACGAGTTGGAATCCTATTTCCATTAATGTTGCGACCGCAACTGCTGAGGTGTGTGCTGGTGCAGTGTCGTGATGGAAAAGGACTTTTTTGCGGTTCAATCGCCAGCGTTTTTTTTTTTTTTTTTTTTTTTTTGCAGCTCGGTTTTCAAACGATCCAATAACGATGAATAATATTTACCTATAATATTTTTACCCTTTTCCAGATAGTCGATGAGGATTATCACTTGCGAGTCCCAAAAGACAGTCGTCATAACCTTTCCGGCCGAACGAATGGTCTTCACTTTTTTTGGTGCAGATTCTCCCTTGGCCATCCGTTGTTTAGGTTGTTGTTTGGTCTCAGGAGTTTAGTAATGTATCCATGTTTCATCCACAGTGACGAAACGACGCTTAAGGTCCTGCGGATTCTTCCTGAAGAGCTGCAAACCATTCTTCCAACGCTTCACACGATTCCGCGAGCAATCACGGACCCCATCTTGCGGATAGCTTTCTCATGTCCAAATTTTTATGCAAAATATTATGCACCCTTTCATTCGAGATGTCCGCAGCACTAGCAATGTCATGCACCTTAATTCTTCTGTCATCCATCACCATATCATGGATTTTATCAGTGATTTCTGGAGTCGTAACCTCACAGGGCGTCCAGAACGTTCAGCGTCACTTGTGCCCATATGGCCACTCCGAAAATTTTGAAACCACTTATAAACTGTTCTAATCGAAGGTGCAGAGACACCGTAATGTTTATCAAGCTTCTCTTTAGTCTCCTGAGGCGTTTTGCCTTTCATAAAGTAATGTTCAGTCACCACAAGAAATTCTTTTTCGTCCGTTTTTTGACACTCACTCGACTTCCTTGATTCACACAAATGCCAAATACAAAGATAGACCAATATGACTGAAACTTGGTGTGCGTTCTTTCCAAAGATGCTACTAACTAAACATGACCTCTTAACGCGCCAGTGGTGCCATCTCTCGGACTTTGCACGGATTTTTCAAACTCCCCTCGTAATCTGGGCTATCCTGCACCAACAGTTGTTCTACCCATATCATGCACCGCGAATCCAAGCTCTTTAGCTCAGGATCTGCCTGGCAAATGGCTGTAGCAAAGATGTGGTGAAGATCCATTTTTCACAACGATTCTTTGTAGGTGGGCTGGTTTCAACGCGAGACGGGACTGTCAGTTTTCATAACCAATATGTGTGGGCTGATGTAAATTCACACACAGTTGAAGAAGCAAGACATCTGTGCCGGTTTTTAATTAACGCGTGGACAGAAATTATTGGCTATAAACTTGCAGGACCGTACATACTACCAAACAGATTGGCTGGTGCGAGGTATCGTCAGTACCTATATGAACGACTTGCCTCTCCTGTTAGAGAAGGTCCCATTCCAACAAAGTAGATCATGCATGATGAAGCACCAGTCCATTTTGTCCTAAATGTCCGAAAACACCTCATACAGGCATTTAATGGGTAACGGATTGACCAGGGAAGTCCAGTAGGTTGACCAACCCATTCCCCAGATCTTAATCCTTTGAATTTCTCGTCGTGGAGACACTTGAGATCTTAAGTGTATTCAAATCCCACTAATGACTTACAGCAACTACGAGGACGCGTCATCAGAACTTGCCAACAAATCCCTAATCAACTTGTAGTTTTTCAGAGAGTGCGCGGTACCCCAAGATGTCGAATAGGAAGAATGCCTTCCTATTGAGCACCTGCTTTAGCGATGTCTCACGAGAGCAAACCGTATGTAATAGCTGTCAGAACATCTGCTGTTTCACAGTAATGGAATAAGGTTTTCTCATTTGTTTACCGCATTCCGTAGGTCCTTCGTAATAGTAAAGAGCCTGCAGCAGATAAAGTGTCTTTCACAGCAGTGAAGATGACCACTTGCTCTTTAGGTATGCACTCTTTAGAAGACATGTTCATTGGATGGACTTTTTTTGATCCATACTTAAGGTAGAGCTCGGCGTTTTCGCCTTGGCGGTCCAAGATAGAATTTTTCATATCTTTCCGGGAGTCTAGAGGGTAATCCCAAAAGTAAGGTCTCCTATTTTTTTATAAGTACAGAACTCTGTTTGTGTGGCAGTTGGTCACACTGTTATAAAGAGTGCTTAACGCGCTGTGTGTAAACATGCGCACGCAGCGCTGAGGCACTCAGTCTTGGCTTGGCAGCCGTTGAGAATGGAGCACCGTTGGATGTTACCACCAAGTGCAAATTGCGTGCAGTTATTCGGTTTTTGAACGCAAAGGGCACTGCGCCACTTCAAATCCATCGCCAATTGACGGAAGTGTATGGTGAGTCGTGCATGGATGTCAAAAATGTTCGTAAGTGGTGTAGAGAGTTTTCAGCTGGTCGGACCGAAACAAAGGAGCGAGAGACCGTCAACTTCTGAGGAGACAGTGTTGAAGGCTGAGCAAAGCATGTGTGATGATAGGCGGATCACCCTGGATGATTTCTGCACGTTAGTTCCTGAGGTTTCGGGAAGCACCGCTCACAGAATTTTAACGGAAACATTGAACTATTGGAAGGTGTGCGCAAGATGGATGCCACGCATGCTGACTGAGGACCACATGCGGCAACGAATTGATGCTTCCCGCGCATTTCTTCACCTCCTTGCATCCGAACAGGACAACTTTCTGGACTCAACTGTCACGGGTGACGAAACCTAGGCAAACCACTTTACACCTGAGACCAAGCAACGATCACGCCAGTGGCGGCATCCTTCTTCGCCAAAGCCGCAGAAATTCAAACACACACAGTCTGCCGGTAAAGTCATGACAGCCATTTTTTGGAATCAGAAAGGGGTACTGTTAGTCGACTTTATGCCCACTGGGACCACAACTGACGCTGACAGGTATTGTGAGTCTCTGAAAAAACTCAAACGGGCAATTCAGAACCGGAGAAGATGAATGTTGAGCAAGGGCGTACACATTCTCCATGGCAACGCTCACCCACACATCGCTCGGCAAACCGTTGCTCTCCTGCAACAGTTTCAGTGGAACATAATCACCCACCCACTCTATAGTCCTGACTTGTTGCCCAGTGACTATCACCCGTTCCCTAGGTTAAAAGAACATTTGGCCGGAAAGCGATTCAGCTCCGACGACGAGGTGAAAGAAGAGGTTCATAACTTTCTGAACAGCATGGCGGCGAGCTGGTATGACATGGCCATACAAAAACTTCCACAGCGGCTACAAGAATGCATCGACAGAAATGGTGATTATGCTGAAAAATAGCTAAATGTTATCAAGCTGTAAACTGGTGTAAACCATTGTAGAAATAAACAGGTCTATGTACTTATTAAAAAATAGGAGACCTTACTTTTGGGATTACCCTCGTACAAAACAGTGGCAAAATCGCTACTAGCATCATTTAACGTAGAAAACTAGCTCAGTTATCGAAATCTCGTTAAGAATAATCCTTATTCTTCCCAGAAATATCAGTGAGGTCAGTCACACCCACCGCAGGTTCGATTGTGACACGCTTCATCTGTCGTGCATTTATCAGTCTACCTTTGCCCAGGATCTTTCTCCTTCGTTCTGCTCAACAGTGCGTCATCGAGAAAGAACGGTGAAAAGCTCTAAGGCAAAAGTGACGCCGTTGTAAATGCAGGGGGGAAAATAATGCGTGCACTCAGCGTAATCTATACCGAGCTGTGGTTCACAAAAGGAAGGCGCATTTGTTTACGACGTGGAGCTAGCTTTCTGCAGCTTTTGGGGGGGCTGCTTCATAAAGTATTACTGCCGCTAGGAGGTAAGTGTCTAGCGGCGAAGTGGCGCACCTTGCAAGACTTTTATATCTGCGCTGCTGCAGTTCGGAGAAGGGTGAACCAGAACCTGCCAAAGAAGACGAAGAAGGTAGACCCTGCCCAGCTAAATGTCAGAGGGAAGAGTTTTCATCGAACGATCAGGAGCTTACAACGTGTTTGCAAACAAAAGCTGGAAAAAACTGTGACATGGGATACCCTGCTGTAAATAAACTCATTGCCGGAGATCCTTTCCATACGTGTCTGTGACAAAATTGGAACGTTAGTTCTTTTTTGAACTGCAACATATTTATTTGCATCATAGATAAAAATGGTTCAAATGGCTTTGAGCACTATGGGACTTAACAGCTATGGTCATCAGTCCCCTAGAACTTAGAACTACTTAAACCTAATTAACCTAAGGACATCACACAACACCCAGCCATCACGAGGCAGAGAAAATCCCTGACCCCGCCGGGAATCGAACCCGTGAACCCGGGCGTGGGAAGCGAGAACGCTACCGCACGACCACGAGATGCGGGCCATCATAGATAAATCATTAAGATAATTACAACCATAAATCAGATAATAATTTCTTTAAGAAACGCCATTCATGCAAACTTTACAAACTGCTTGTTACATAAATCCACAAATTAATTAATCTCTTTGAAAACATTTAAAAACCCGCCAATCAGGCCAATTTTACAAACAGCTTGTTATATGAAACCACAAGCGCATTAATCTCTTTGTAAACATTTAAAAAAACGGCCACTCGCGCCAAGTAGCACTCCGTCTTCAGGCCACGAGTGGCCTACCGTAACCATCCGACCGCCGTTTCATCCTCAGTGGAGGATGCGGATAGGAGGGGCGTGGGGTCAGCACACCGCTCTCCCGGTCGTATTCATGACCGAAGCCGCTACTAGTCGGTCGAGTAGCTCCTGAATTCGCATCACGAGGCTGAGTTCATCTCGAAAAATGGCAACAGCACATGGCGGCCGGGGTGGTCACCCATCCAAGTGTCGACCACGCCCGACAGCGCTTAACTTCAGTGATCTTACTGGAACCGGTGTATCCACTGCGGCAAGGCCGTTGCCTCTCGGACCATGTACATCATTTAAAATAAACTTTACATCAAATAACCAGGAAATCAATTATTATTTCCACATAGATTGAAAACTGCCCCTCCCGGTCGAGATATTAGCAAGCAACTTAACAAGGTTATAGACAGTTTGATCAATAATAACACAGTTATTTCCCCATCAAAACTGACATACGCCACTAAGGCTGAATTGCACCACAATTTTAGAAAGCGGTTTCAATTAAGGCACATTCTTCTAGAAATCCCACAAAATTCTTAAGACAAATATTTAAAACATTTAACCCGGGCAACCTTGCAGAGCCCCCACAAGTTTTAGAAAACTGCAGCTTGTACTATAACTAAGGCCAGAGATTGTGAGGCCGCGACTTGGCCACGGACGGTGGAGGCGACTGAGTACGTAACTTCGAATTAAGATGTGGACTCCGTTTTAACTTCCACAACGTTCAGAACACCGAAATCGGAACCAAACAGCACACGCGAGCTCAGGCGAAGTCCACCGCCCGTACGACCGTTAGTAATTTAAAATGGGAGGCTCTGCACTTCGGTGGCCCACCGCTTCCGATCTCTGGAACATAAATCAGAAGCGACAACAGGGAACCAAACAACCCTTCCTTCACCTTAATACTCAAACTTATACAGAAAACTACTTCGATAAAATTGACAATAATGAACTGAAACTTCCTGGCAGATTAAAACTGTGTGCCGGACCGATACTCGAACTCGGGACCTTTGCCTTTCGCGGGCAAGTGCTCTGCCAGGAAGTTTCATATCAGCGCACACTCCTCTGCACAGTGAAAATCTCATTCTGGAAACATCCCGTGAGTCGTGCTTGGGTAGCTCAGTTGGTAGAGCACTTGCCCGCGAAAGGCAAAGGTCCCGAGTTCGAGTCTCGGTCCGGCACACAGTTTTAATCTGCCAGGAAGTTTCATATCAGCGCACACTCCGCTGCAGAGTGAAAATCTCATTCTGGAAACATCCCCTAGGCTGTGGCTAAGCCATGTCTCCGCAATATCCTTTCTTTCAGGAGTGCTAGTCCTGCATGGTTCGCAAGAGAGCTTCTGTAAAGTTTGGAAGTAGGAGACGAGGTACTGGCGGAAGTAAAGCTGTGAGGACGGGGCGTGAGTCGTGCTTGGGTAGCTCAGTTGATAGAGCACTTGCCCGCGAAAGGCAAAGGTCCCGAGTTCGAGTCTCGGCCCGGCACACAGTTCTAATCTGCCAGGAAGTTTCATATCAGCGCACACTCCGCAGCAGAGTGAAAATCTCATTCTGGAATAATAAAACTGATTTCATTCCTTTAAGCAGAACCACGTGCACGAATGATGCAAACGGAACTGGCTCATTAAAACCCAAGCATCACATGGAGCACCTTATGTGGGCCTGTAAGGTACCACACGGCAATCTTTAGATCAATATATATCGTTCGGTAAGGCTGCGTGCATTGTGATATTCGCCATTTTTGACTTCATTAAAACAGCAAATACGAGTAATTAATACTTTCAGCCAGAAGGCAAATACTTGTTTATAAATAATGATTAATGTATAATGAGGCGTCGCATGGCGACGGTGGAATTTTCTAAATATATTATAATTCGTTGTCTTTGGGCGGCCATATAAACAGAAAAATACGGATAGATATGCGATCCTTCACTATTTTGTTCGCTGGAGAACAAATGAAGCCTTGAGCGCTAAAGACTTGTACTGTTTTTCTCAAGTAAGACGGACGCAGATTTGTGGCAGTCTGCTCTAATTTTTACTAAATGTATAAAAACGTGTTATGTCTAAGTTTGAGTGAAGTGTAAAGAACTGTTATAACTTACCGTGACGGCGCACGAGCGACTCAAAGAAAAATGGCTATATAAAAGAGCGCTCAATGGACATGATACGGACATAAAAATCTACCGTCATTGTAGTACTAAGCTTAAGGTACGATATACGTTTTAGTTATAATAAATATTTGTTCTGGGAATACTGAATCATTTAGCAGTGCTCTTTCCTATTATCTCCTCAGTATTATTTTCATTTTAATTGTGCATTTTGCTAATATTACAGACACCAAGATCAGCAGTTCAATGTGCGTGTTACATTGATAAAAAGAAAACTGTTTTATCGTCTTCTTGCATCAGCTTTAATATTGAATTTCCCTTTTGTGTGATGTTACAGTTGTTTTTGCGCCCTTAAGAACTTCCTGGTCCCTTAGGAAATTGTTTTGTCATAACAATAATTTCACAACCGGGTATGATCGTATCTACGATCATGAAGTAATTAGAAAGACGATAACGCAATTTCTTAATCAATAGCACGCTAGTTGTGACTGCCTCAAGCCACGCGAAACTGCAAGTAAAAAACTATTCACATCTCATAATGCAATATTTTATGACAATGGTCAATCCATGATTCTTACGCCAATTGTGATTGATAAAACAGTACGCTAAATCTCAATTTCCAACTTTTCATTGAATAACAACATCACTTTTATTTTGTAACATCACAGCACGTATCAATGTTTTAGACATTTGCCAGCTGAAGTAAGAACAATACTATTAAGGAGCGATGCACACACTTAATAAGAGGCATTAAATATCACATCACAGTCCTTGCAATACTTTGCTGCCTCAAGAGCTATCATCATTATATTTCACTAATCGTTGGTAGGACTTGAATTACTTGATGCCAGCTGCTGGATCGATGTGGCGAAGACGCCAGACGTTGCTTAGTTCGATAGTAACAGCGTATTCCTTCACGGAAGAGAGCACATGCATCGCTTCACGAGGATGCCAAGAAGCCACAGCGCCGGTCCGCTTCTACTGACCCCAGTACGAGCAAGCGCTAACTGCCGCCCGTTCTCAGACACACCGTGCTCGCTGTCGTCTATCCAATGTCTCGCTAATACGCGCACTTACGCGTGCCGTGACCAACCTTGTTCCCCCATACCACTAGGTACTGCCCGCTATATCCTGAGCCGGCCCAGGCTCCAAAGACAAACTTCTGCCGGAGGGAATCGATAGTGCCTAAGCCAAATACACTCCTGGAAATTGAAATAAGAACACCGTGAATTCATTGTCCCAGGAAGGGGAAACTTTATTGACACATTCCTGGGGTCAGATACATCACATGATCACACTGACAGAACCACAGGCACATAGACACAGGCAACAGAGCATGCACAATGTCGGCACTAGTACGGTGTAAATCCACCTTTCGCAGCAATGCAGGCTGCTATTCTCCCATGGAGACGATCGTAGAGATGCTGGATGTAGTCCTGTGGAACGGCTTGCCATGCCATTTCCACCTGGCGCCTCAGTTGGACCAGCGTTCGTGCTGGACGTGCAGACCGCGTGAGACGACGCTTCATCCAGTCCGAAACATGCTCAATGGGGGACAGATCCGGAGATCTTGCTGGCCAGGGTAGCTGACTTACACCTTCTAGAGCACGTTGGGTGGCACGGGATACATGCGGACGTGCATTGTCCTGTTGGAACAGCAAGTTCCCTTGCCGGTCTAGGAATGGTAGAACGATGGGTTCGATGACGGTTTCGATGTACCGTGCACTATTCAGTGTCCCCTCGACGATCAACAGTGGTGTACGGCCAGTGTAGGAGATCGCTCCCCACACCATGATGCCGGGTGTTGGCCCTGTGTGCCTCGGTCGTATGCAGTCCTGATTGTGGCGCTCACCTGCACGGCGCCTAACACGCATGCGACCATCATTGGCACCAAGGCAGAAGCGACTCTCATCGCTGAAGACGACACGTCTCCATTCGTCCCTCCATTCACGCCTGTCGCGACACCACTGGAGGCGGGCTGCACGATGTTGGGGCGTGAGCGGAAGACGGCCTAACGGTGTGCGGGACCGTAGCCCAGCTTCATGGAGACGGTTGCGAATGGTCCTCGCCGATACCCCAGGAGCAACAGTGTCCCTAATTTGCTGGGAAGTGGCGGTGCGGTCCCCTACGGCACTGCGTAGGATCCTACGGTCTTGGCGTGCATCCGTGCGTCGCTGCGGTCCGGTCCCAGGTCGACGGGCACGTGCACCTTCCGCCGACCACTGGCGACAACATCGATGGACTGTGGAGACCTCACGCCCCACGTGTTGAGCAATTCGGCGGTACGTCCACCCGGCCTCCCGCATGCCCACTATACGCCCTCGCTCAAAGTCCGTCAACTGCACATACGGTTCACGTCCACGCTGTCGCGGCATGCTACCAGTGTTAAAGACTGCGATGGAGCTCCGTATGCCACGGCAAACTGGCTGACACTGACGGCGGCGGTGCACAAATGCTGCGCAGCTAGCGCCATTCGACGGCCAACACCGCGGTTCCTGGTGTGTCCGCTGTGCCGTGCGTGTGATCATTGCTTGTACAGCCCTCTCGCAGTGTCCGGAGCAAGTATGGTGGGTCTGACACACCGGTGTCAATGTGTTCTTTTTTCCATTTCCAGGAGTGTATATCCCTGGCGCCAGTCCCGCCACGGCTCAATAATGATACTGGCTTTCGGATTACCCTTATACTACAACGCAACTCAGTGTGTACTGGGCAGCCAGTAAAGCTGTGATAGTGATGTTGATTTAATAAAATTTTGGAACTTTACATATTTCTAACAATGAGTGAATATCACTGTGGGTGGTGGTAAGTTCCTATGGGACCAAACTGATGAGGTCATAGGTCCCTACGCTTACACACTACTTAATCTAACTTACACTAAGGACAACACACACACCCACGCCTGAGGGAGGACTCAACCTTCGACGGGGAGAGCCGCGCGAACCGTGGCAAAGCGCTCTTAGACTAAGCGGCTACCCCGCGCGTCGAATATCAAGCATAAATTTCCTGGACCTTAAAACCTCCAACCATCAGCAAAAACATAAGTTCAGCATACACAGAAAACACACATACACAGAAATAACACTGGACAACGCATCATGTCATCCACCACACAGAAACATGCTGCATTTAGGTCCATGCTACACAGAGTACATTCTCTTGATCTAGAAGGAAATACTCTCAAGAATGAGATAGATACAATAAAGAGCATTGCCATAAGCAATGGCTACACAGCAAAACAATTGAAAATTTAGACAGACAAATACACAAAAGCAAGACAACGAATGACAACACTATGAAAGAAAAAATATTCGCCAGTATCCCATACCTGGATTCCATATCACCAAAAATAGCGAACCTTTTCAAAAAACAAATGTAACAGTTTCATTCTCAACTAATAATAAATTAGGAAACTTACTCATCTACAACATAAAATCAAATACGCAAACATACAACAACAGTGGAGTGTACAAAGTATCATGCCCCAGTTGTCCTGCCTACTATGTAGGGAAAACAGACAGAAACTTCAAAACCCGTTTTCAAGAACATGTAAGTGTTTTCAGGCTCAATCACTTTGAAAAATCCGTCATTGCATAACATATTTTGGAAACGAAACATGTCATCAACAATCTAGAAAACAATTTGGTAGTATTACATAATGAAGCCAATGGTAAGACCCTACATCTGTTAGAACAACTGGAGATATACCTCCACAAAATCAAACAACCAGAATCGATGTTAAATGAACAAATAGATTTCGCAAGCCACAGCTATTTCAGTAATTATAAAGATCTGTTCTAAAGTTATTTCCTGCAAATGCCAATTGTTTCCTGCATATGACAATTGTTTAATAATTATATCTTTAGCACTATGAAAAATTCATCTTTGACAACACCATGTACAAAAAAAATCTGTGAAGTGTTTACAAAGATGTATTTGCGAATGCGCCTCTTGGATGAAAAGATATGCTTGAAAACTATGGAGGAAAACGCATTTCTTGGATTATTTGGTAAGTTTACACTATTCATCTTTTGCACTATTTCGCACATGTTTTCTGCGCCTGACTTACGAAATTCGTCACCTAACATCAAACCTTTTCATGACAGGAATATGCATTTCATCTCATTCAAGAAAACAAATAAAGCATGCATTAAGACGAATTACACCTGAAGATGAACCCACAGGTTCCGAAACGAGTCGTGTACTGAATAGAACACTCATACCTCGAGTGTAGAGATGATCGCGACAACATTTACAAATCTTCTGGTGAATCTAGTACTATTACATCGGTCTGCACGACAACATACATATCAAGAGTTGATTTAGTGCTAGAAAATCTACACCTTATTGGCAGAGATGTGATGATATTGTAATTTTCCTTTCATAAATTACACTCAGGAACACTGAAAATAGCGCACCAAGAGGTGACCATCGGATCGAAGTGAAATTTATTAAACGTAATGGTACAGATGAGAGATCACTTGATCCTATAATCAAGACAAGTAAACAAATGCGGTTCAGTGAAACATAAATAACTCGTTGGATCACCTTCTTCTGCAATACATGTCGCAGAACTGTCCGGCATAGAGTTGGTTAGATGTCTGATGTTGTCCTGAGGCAGACTCGCCCAAAAATCTTGAACGGCCACCACCAAATCACGTACGAATTGACACGGCAGCATCTGGCGTTCCAGTTGGTCCCACACGTGCTCTATAGGGAACGGATCCGAGGAGCAGGCCGACCATGGAATAGTCGGAACATGACGTAGGAAGTCGTGTGCAACTCGACCTGTATGCGGACGAGCATTATCTTGCTGGAAAAGTGCCCCTGGTAGACCATGTAAGAAAGATCCCATATGCGGTCAAAGAATGTCATCATTATAACCGTGGCCTAATAAGATTCCACAAAACATAATTAAAGGGGACCAACTGCCGTATAATAACCCCTTCCCCTCTCAGACCATTAACCTGGGTGTGCGGGCAGTGTAGCGCGAATTGCACCTTTCACCAGGCTGCCTTCACACACGTATGTGGTTTGTCATCCATCCCCAAAAGAAATCTGGATTCGTCACCAAACAGCCCTTTTTGACAGTCTGTGGCAGTTCACGCCGTTCTGGTGGTGGTGGTGGTGGTGGTTAGTGTTTAACGTCCCGTCGACAACGACGTCATTAGAGACGGAGCGCAAGCTCGGGTTAGGTAAGGATTGGGAAGGAAATCGGCCGCGCCCTTTCAAAGGAACCATCCCGGCATTTGCCTGAAACGATTTAGGGAAATCACGGAAAACCTAAATCAGGATGGCCGGAGACGGGATTGAACCGTCGTCCTCCCGAATGCGAGTCTAGTGTGCTAACCACTGCGACTAGTGATGGGTAGCTCGTGAATGAGTCGTTCAAATGAACGCTTCACTCCAGTGAAGTGTGCACTAACCACTCAATTTCAATGAACTGGCACTTCAAACTCTTCACAGATAGCACACTCCACACTTCTGTCTAGTTCACTCACTCTCTTCCACTCTCCCTTTTGCACTACATCGGCGCTACGTCACTCATTCTCCCTTCACTTCAGTCCTCCCTCTACTGCCTGTCGACGAATCGCGCGGTGAAATACACCTAGAGCAACAGTTGCACTTTGCTTTCCCATCACCTAAACCGGCGAAGAAACCCCAGATTTCACTACTTTTAGGCGATCGTGAGTTGCTAGCCATTGTATAAGCGTGAACAGAAACAAAAACTGCTTTCCGAATAAAATAATGAGGGATTTTACCTGAAATCGTACCAATGACTACAGGTGACAGTTTACGTTTTGAATTTAGAGGGTTATTATTCTCAACAAAAATAAAATATACAGGAAAACTTCTGAATAATTACGTAACGTAGGTATATAGACTTTGTGACAGTGGTAAACATACTCATTCCATTTTGGATTAAATTTTAAAAGGAACATAAAATTGGACTGCATTTCGTTGATAGCCCTAGTTTTCAGTCCATGAATAAAACAAATAAGGTTTCACTTGGCAGATGAAGACTTATTTTGGCGCTTCATGAGAAAATGTCGAGCAAGATTAAACGTAATACCTTAGGCTTCTCTGTTTATCTTTCCTTTGTCCCCTTCGACCATGCTCTATTTAAGTTAACTCACGTCAGACGCTGTAAGACGCAAAACGTTGCGTGCACGTTACTGCATAGTTCGGCCATCTGTTGGTAAAATTATGAAGTATTACGAAGCTTTATTGTACGAGCGAGGCGAAGCGAGCGTAGCCGCGGCTGAGCGGCGAACTGGGCAACTTCGCCAGGCTTCCGTACTTCATGAATGAACTACTTCATTTGAATGCTTCACGGCAAAGAGTGAAATGAATGAAGTAGTTCACGGGAATGAACGAGTTCGACCCATCTCTAACTGCGACACCTCGCTCGGTACACGCCGTTCTGGTCTAGCACCACTGTAGGCGGATTCGCCGACGCCTCGGTGTTAACAGCTTTACACGACAAGGGCACCTGGATTTGAAATTGGCGTCGGCAAGGCATCTGGAAATGTTTTGTGAAACAACGGGCATCCGCACACCTGCCTGTATCGTGGAGCGAGGCACTGTAGGATGCCCGATCGCTTGCGGCACGATTCTTCGATCCTGTCGCATCGTCGTCTTCCTGGTCGCTCCAGACCCGGTACGTCGCACGTGGGTGTCATCTCGTGTCCACTGCTCCCAAATTGTCTGGTGGAACACTTCGAATGATCGAACTGGCGAACCACACGGGTGTCGACCAATCTGTGGCTTTCATGCCGATGATTAGGCCTCTCTCAAACTGGCTTCATTGTGAGAAATACCGTGTATCACTTCTACCTGGCATTTCTACGCCTACTAACGTCCTTCTAGAGTCGGGATGTGATCGTTACGTGCATGACTTGTCCACTGTCTGCCGTTTAGATGCGGTCCTGTGCTCGATCGCGACGCCACTGCAGGATCTGTGGGCATGTACATTGGCATCGAAATTGGATCATTTACATATCAGATATCACAGTAATTTTTGCAAGGTTTCGCGTTTGTACCTTTCTTCCCTCTGGGTGCGCTTATCTTCAGTTTTGCTGAGTGTGTATCAGGGGTTGTGAAATTTAAGCACTGATTGATTCACTGGTAGAGAATTCCACCGTTAATCGCATTTCCAGCTAACAATATCTGTTGTAATCTTCTAGTGAGTGGCTCAGCGACAACTGTGTCTCACCTGAAGATGTCGCACAGGTGGGCAGTCGAAATACAGCGTCAACTTGATGTGGCTACAAACCAGAGAAGAGTATCGCAAGTAGAAGTCAACATCTTATATACCCTAAGCTTGTATGACCACTTAGTCTTTCTATCCTCAGTTGCTAGTATTACGGTATATGATAACTTTAGCTTATTCCCGTGTACAACTGCAGAAATGGAGGTTTCGTTGCCAGACCCTCTCCGCCTAAATGTAATGAGGTATCATAAGTGGCTGTATCAGCTCGTGGAGAGATGAGAGTGCAATCTGTGCGCTATGGCGACAAGCATTTATTCCTAGTGGTGAAGGCAGAAGAACAGCTTCACAGCAGCACGGCAAGCACGCTTGTGAATAACGAAAAAATCATACTGTTACTGAAGACGGCTCAATAAACGATGCAGAAACGCGTTTGTCAATACAAAATTCAGAGACAGACATAGGCTCGAAAGTCATTAATAATAAAAATACGATCCTGGTTAAAATTGCAGAAGACATAGTTTGTACGTAATATCCATCACTTTGTTTTGCAGCTCCTTGATTGGCCGTGTTTGCACTTAAAATTGTTGGATGTAAGGTCCGCCAGGTATGCAAAACACCGTTTTTTCTCAGTACACAAACATGTTTCGGCACCACTGTGCCATCATCAGTGGGTTTTAGTTTTTTATTTATTCTGCAATGTGAACATTTTTGTTAAATGATTATAAAATCATGTGCATCTTTAGTTCAAACAACAGATCGTTTATTTTTGTAAATACCTTTACATTTTGTGGGCATGAATTTTCTGGATCACTTGTGTGTTAATTACTACAGGTAGCTTGTCATCTGCAGCCAAACGATGTTGATGAGAAAGTTTTTTGCTGGGAGTTAACCTATCTTCTAGAATGTAATTTAGTTTGTCGCGATGTTTACATTGACACACAAGTGATCCAGATAATTCATGCACACCAAATGTAAAGGTATTTACCAAAAGAAACGATCTGTTGTTTGAACTAAAGATCCACATAATTTTATAATCATTTAACAAAACTGTTCACGTTGCAGAATAAAGAAAAGCGAAAACCCACTGTTGATGACACAGTGATGCCGAAACATGTTTCGGTACTGAGAAAAAACGGTGTTTTGCATAACTGGCGGACCTCAAATGGTTCAAATGGTTCTGAGCACTATGGGACTTAACTTCTGAGGTCATCAGTCCCCTAGAACGTAGAACTACTTAAACCTAACTAACCTAAGGACATCACACACATCCATGCCCGAGGCAGGATTCGAACCTGCGACCGTAGCGGTCACGCGGTTCCAAACTGAATCGCTTAGAAACGCACGGCCACACCGGCCGGCGGCGGACCTCACATCAAACAAATTGTACATTATTATTTCACAAATTTTAGTTATTTTTTAAACTGAAGAGAAATATTTTTAACAATACTAAGCTACACACGAAATGACAATTCTGTCTTTCGCACAAATTAGTTTGTTACTAGCGATATCAATTTAGATGTTGTGGTGGTTCCTTTGTATTCCTTGGGCGCTTACAATTGTTGGGAGGATGTGGTTTGTCGACCAGCTGGCCCATTGGAACCTAGGCACACCGGTAGAAGCCTTGTGAGACACCACACGAATATGGGGCCTTTTTAATTATCTCCGTAATATTTACTATCTCAAGATAGTAATCCTGGCCTGGATTAATATCTTGGTCTGTCTGCTCAGAATTTGCCGATCTTGAGTAAAAAAACATCAATCAACACTTTGTAATAATTCACTTGCACTGAATAAATGAACTGTCATTTGCGAAAAAATGCCTTCACTACCATATTCAGACTCACTAATTAATCCAACTTTCCACACCAGTCGTACGACATGACTACAGTTTAACAGAGTAAAACGTCAAGAGTCAAAGTACAATCATTTTCAGCAGAAATCGAAATCAATGCAAGTGATCTTCTCGTAATTTATACAGTCAGGCGCCACTTAGAACCTCTATTCTTTATTCGTTACATTCAAGAATAACTGCAATATTCTGCTTGACTCGATATAGATCATTACATAGTCACGTACAGATAGGAGCAGCACTTTCTTCTTAACATTTTTCGTAATTCCAATCTGCGCCGGTGAGGTTACGAACTTTTTGGCGGCTGCTTAATCTCGCTCGGCTGTCTGCTGTACGCTGTTATCGACCAGATGGTCGGTTCACCGATTGTTTTACCAGCAGCAGCGCCCCGTAACTTACACTGTGGTTTCTGTTTCAGTTGTCAGTTTCTATTAACACAATGAAAATCTACTTTGTCCAGACACTGATTGCCCCTATCAGCTGTCTACGGAACTTTCCATAATGACGTGCCTACACCGCGCGGGTATAAGTAACTTAAAACGGCCAATGTAAGCCGTACGTCAGAATGTTCGTTACGACTATTTGATATGAAGTTTGGTCCTGTAAATAATTTGGCCGCGAAGTTCAGTTACAAATGTTCAAACCATGTTCAGTAATCAAATTTATTACCGTTACTGGCACATGCCTGAACGAAATCTCTAGTAATTCCAACGAAGCTAGCCCTCCAAAATAACTCAGAGAACTTCACAAACATAAAATACGATCTTTTTCAAAACGCAAATTTCTACATAATACTCACCATTTTCATAATTATGAATAGCAGCAACTCGATTATTTTCATGAGTTAGTCTCTCCATTATCTTCGTGCTGCACTCCGCTCCGTATCTAACGAATCATACCGCTGTTAATATTGATTCTGAAGTAACAGACATAACAATATCTGTGCTTCTGTAAGAAAGAGTACCTTTTCCTGAGTCTATTTACGTAAAGTTTTTATGCGTAACGGCAGGAGTAGTTTAGGAATTAATTTCAGGTAAATACACAAGGAAGGTAACTGCGAATAAACCATGGGTAACAGGAGATATATTTCAGTTGATTAACGAAAGAAACGGTCAGGGAAATTCAGGAATACAGATGCATAAGTCACTTAGGAATGAAATAAACAGGAAGTGCAGGGATTCTACGGCAAAATGGCTACACTAAAAACGTGAAGAAATCGAAAAAGAAATTATTGTCGAAAGGACTCACTCAGCATATAGAAAAGTCAAAACAACCTTTGGTGAAATTGTGCAGAGGAGAGAGCGGACAGGTGGAAATAGTACATTGAAGGCCTCTGTGAAGCAGTGGGAGAGGATTTTTCTGAAAACGTGATAGAAGGAAAAACAGGAGTCAATAGGGAAGTCATAGGTGATCCAGCATTCGGATCGGAATTTATAAGTAAGGCAGACGAGATAGATAACGTTCCATCGGAATTTCTGAAATCATTGAGGGAATTGGCAACGAAACGATTATTCACGTTGGCGTGTAGAATGAATACGACTGGCGATATACCAGCAGACTTTCGGAGCAAACTCACCTACAATTCTCAAGATTGCAAAAGGCGACAAGTGCGAGAAATATCGCACAATCAGCTTAATATCCCAGGCATCCAAGTTTCTGACAACAGTAATATATAGAAGAATGGAAAAGGAAATTGAGGATGCGTAAGATGACGATCAGTTTTAAGCGGGTACTACACGACGATCCGCCGCGAACGTTACTGGTCTACAGTGACAGCCTTCTAGCGGTAGAACGGGTGAAACTACGAAAATTAGCAGACACATATCCGCGTGCCAGAATAGAGAGCAGTTCTAAACTGCCGTCAATCCGCGCATGCTCAGATGGGGCTACCGCAGCGTTTTCTGCTTGTTATTTGCTTACTGCTTGGTGGCTAGTAGCTCATTTCAGATTTTCGTGTTGGGGGTCTTCCACGTTCTTTTTTTTGTAAGTAGGTTTTCATAAATGCAGAGAAAAAACATTTTTTATGCCAGTAGACTTTCTTTTATACTAGCTGTTTGTAAAAGCATTATTTCTATTGAGTACACTGTGTTACAACTAAAACTGTGCGCAATAGGCTGCGTGATGCGCAACTTCACTCCCGACGTCCATGGCGAGGTCCATCTTTGCAACCACGACACCACGCAGCGCGGTACAGATGGGTCCAGCAACATGCCGAATAGACCGCTCAGGATTGGCATCACGTTCTCTTCTCTGATGAGTGTTGCATATTCCTTCAACCAGACAATCTTCGGAGACATATTTGGAGGCAACCTGGTCAGGCTTAGACACACTGTCCAGCGAGTGCAGCAAGGTGGTGGTTCCCTGCTGTTTTGGGGTGGCATTATGTGGGGCTGCACACGAAAAGCATTATTCAACATGGTGGCTTTGCTGTCAGGGTTACTCCGAGCCATAATCCGTAGTCAACCGTCATCCACTGCAGTAGTAGCCCTTGGACAGCCTGAGCGAGGCATGTCATTGACATCGACATGTACTCCATGTCAGAACAACATCGCTTTGGTTCACTCCGAGACGCCTGGACACTTCCCTTGTTGAGAGCCCTTCCTGGTGCAAACTCACAATGCGGACGCGATCAAACTACGGTATGACCGTCTAGGCATGATTGGACTTCACGAGCCGGTATCTCCTTCCTGGAACTGATCGGCTGTCGTAACCTAAGGCATTACGATACAAATCGAAAATCACCGTGTGGCGTTATTATATGCATATTACTTAGAAAGCAACGATTGCCGACATATCGTATTATGATACAGCGAGTCACACGTACACCTTTTCCTCGCTGTATGCCTGAATTAAGACGCTTAAGGCCTTTTTGCTCCATTTCGTTTCTAGAATACGAAGTAATCAACAGTCAAAGGGACTGTGTCTATAATAAAATATGCACAGTCAACGTCTATCTTCATGAGTTCTGGGAACCGGAGTGATGCAAAACTTTTGTGATGTGTGTATTTTCAAGTGAATCACCTTGAGTACAAATGGTAGCTGCGGCAATGCACTGTCCTTTTATACCTTGTGTACGCGGCACTACCGTTATTTCTTACCTTCGAGAATGTGAGATAGCCTCCATCATCACTGTGTCACACTTGCTAAATCCGCCTTCTTTCATAAACAGCAGCTTCTCGAAACAAGCCATGTCCATCCTAACGAAGTTCCGAAATTCTTGCGGATCTTCAGGCCTCAGTTATTTCATTAACAGTGAATATTTCCCCTGCCTTCGTTCCTTCTTTTCAGCCAGGGTCGAACGCAACAACGTCTGACTTCTCGTTTTCGTCGCCGTTACGTCCTAATCCGAAGATTTACTGTCACTGCCAGGGCAATAGCTCCAAAAACAAGTGGATCCTCCATGTGCAATACGCTGTATAAATGTAAGTTTCGATATACATACGAGGTGTGGCTAGAAAAAAACCGGACTAGTACTGGTGAAACAATAAAACGAATGCAATAAGGCTGAAAGTCGCGTGGCCTGTCTCGTGACTCTCGCTCCGCCTACTGCTCGAGTTTCATCTGCCTCCTGCACTCAGTCTGCCCGTGGCGTCTGTTTGAAGTAGTTGACGTTTTGTCTGTGCGTCGGAAAATGTTGAGTGTACAGAAAGAACAGCGTGTTAACATCAAATTTTGTTTCAAACTAGGAAAATCTGCAAGTGAAACGTTTGTAATGTTACAACAAGTGTACGGCTATGATTGTTTATCGCGAACACAAGTGTTTGAGTGGTTTAAACGATTTAAAGATGGCCGCGAAGACACCAGTGATGACACTCGCACTGGCAGACCATTGTCAGCAAAAACTGATGCAAACATTGAAAAAATCGGTAAACTTGTTCGACAAGATCGCCGTTTAACAATCAGAGCAGTGTCTGAGTTAACAGGAGTTGACAAGGAAAGTGTCGAACAAGTTTACCGATTTTTTCAATGTTTGCATCATTTTTTGCTGACAATGGTCTGCCAGTGCGAGTGTCATCACTGGTGTCTTCGCGGCCATCTTTAAATCGTTTAAACCACTCAAACACTTGTGTTCGCGATAAACAATCATCGCCGTACACTTGTTGTAACATTACAAACGTTTCACTTGCAGATTTTCCTAGTTTGAAACAAAATTTGATGTTAACACGCTGTTCTTTCTGTACACTCAACATTTTCCGACGCACAGACAAAACGTCAACTACTTAAAACAGACGCCACGGGCAGACTGAGTGCAGGAGGCAGATGAAACTCGAGCAGTAGGCGGAGCGAGAGTCACGTGACAGGCCACGCGACTTTCAACCTTATTGCATTCGTTTTATTGTTTCACCAGTACTAGTCTGGTTTTTTTCTAGCCACACCTCGTATACCTGTGTAACCATGTGTAGTAATATAAAACTGTTGAGTCTGTAATTCAGAACAGTACTAGCCCACATAAGAGAAAAATAATTACTTAATAAATAATGGTAAAAAAACAATTTCTTATTAGATAGAAACCTTGAGCTCACAGAAATATTTTCAACTTATGACGCTCCAGTACAGTCGCCCTTGAGTTGCGCGCGGTAGAACGAACGACTTTAAAAGACGTCAGACAGTTCTAATTTCTTTTCTCGCGTATTGTCTGCTGCTGCGCATGCGCGCCAGGTATATCCTGCGTGGGTGGTGTAATAGATCGGAAAAGTGAAGCAGTCTGTAGTTACAGGTATGCACGTTAGGGACGCTGGAGCATAGGTGTATCGTCTAATACGGGCTTTAGGAAAGGTAAAGGCATCAGAGAGTGTGTTCCGACATTGTGATTGATAATGAAAGCAAGACTGAAGAAAGATCAAGACACGTTCATAGGATTTGCGGACCTGGAATAAGCGGTGTACAATGTAAAATGGTGAAAAATGTTGGAAATCGTGAGGAAAATAGTGGTAGGCTATAGATAAAATGGCTCTGAGCACTATGGGACTTAACATCTATGGTCATCAGTCCCCTAGAACTCAGAACTACTTAAACCTAACTAACCTAAGGACAGCACACAACACCCAGTCATCACGACGCAGAGAAAACCCCTGACCCCGCCGAGAATCGAACCCGGGAACCCGGGCGTGGGAAGCGAGAACGCTACCGCACGACCACGAGCTGCAGACAGGTTATAGATAAAAACGGATGTTATACAATGTGTATATGAACAAAGAGGGGGACAATTAAGACTAGAAGACCAAGAAAGACGCGCTCGGATTAGAAAGGATGTAAGACAGGGCTGAAGTCTTTTACCCATGCTGGTCAATCTATAAGTCGAAGAAGCAATGACGGAATAAAGAAAAGAGTCGAGAGTGGGATTAAAACTCAAGGTGAAAGTATATCAATGTTAAGATTCGCTGATGACATTGCTTTTCCCAGTGAAAGTGAAGAATGACTACTGCAGCTATTGAATGAAATGAACAGTCTAATGAATACAGGATACGGATTGACAGTAAATCAAAGAAAGGTGAAAGTAATGAGAAGTAGCAGAAATAAGTACAGCGAGAAACTTATCATCTTAATTGTTGATCACAAAGTTAAGGAATTGTGCTAATTAGGCAGGAAAATAACCTATGACGGACGGAGAAAGGAGGACATAAAAAGCAGACTAGCACTAGCAAAAAGGACATTCGTGGCCAACAGAAGACTACTAGTATCAAATGTAGGTCTTTATTTGAGGCTAAAACGGAACAAGAGAACAGAAGCATCTGAGATGTGGTGCTAAAGAAGAATGTTAAAAATCTGGAAGACTTATACGGTAAGGAATGAAGAGGTTCTTTGCGGAATCGGCGAGGAAAGGAATATATGGAAAACACTGACCAGAAGAAGGAATAGGGTGATAGCATATCTTTTAAGACATCAGGGAATAACATTCATGGTGCTAGAGGTAGCTGTAGAGGGTAAAAATAGTAGAGGAAGGCAGAGATTGTAACACATCCATCAAATAATTAAGGACGTAGGTTGCAAATGCTGCTTTGAGAGGAAAAGGTTGGCACAGGAGTAGAATTCGTGGCGGGCCGTATCCATTCAGTCAGAATACTGATCGCTCAAAAATAAATGAATAAATAAATGAAATAAATTGCAAGGGATCGTGTAGAAAGCGACTTTTGTTTTCGTCAATAGCAGTGCAACAGAGCTCAGAGTCTCATGTGTATGGTGAATCCTAGCACGAGGGAGACACAAGCAGCCAGCACGTGATCAGAAAGTGGCCACGTGGAATAACTGTGGGAGCTTCGAGGTTGTTCTAGGATAGGCTGTTCCAGCACCCACGGGCACAGGATATGCAGGGGTGAGTTAACAAATGACGCTTGGGCTGTCAGGAAGGCGGGCTGCAGTGTGGGGGATCGTACTAGACCGGTTGGCAGCTCTGGGGATGATATGCCATGGACAAACAACAGGCTACTATTATGTAGTTCCTGGACTTCAGCAAAGCCTTCGACACTGTTGACTTTGACAGTCTGCTTGCTAAAATAACACGTCAAAATTTTTCTTCAAGCGCTGTACAGTGGTTCAAAATGGCTCTGAGCACTATGGGACTCCACATCTATGGTCATCAGTCCCCTAGAACTTAGAACTACTTAAATCTAACTAACCTAAGGACAGCACACAACACACAGCCATCACGAGGCAGAGAAAATCCCTGACCCCGCCGGGAATCGAACCCGGGAACCCGGGCGTGGGAAGCGAGAACGCTACCGCACGACCACGAGATACGGGCTACAGTGGTTCCACTCATACCTTATATCCTGACAGGAGTGTGTAATGGTAGGTACTAAAAGGTCTCAGTGGAAGGGTGTTGTATCAGGGGTCCCACAAGGATCAGTATTGGGCCCATTACTTTTCTCATTATATGTTAATGATGTGTCAACCATTCTCTCCCACTGCAGATATCACCTATTCGCTGATGACCTTCAGTTATATCTCAGTGCAAGTCCAGAAAACCTGCACACACCCATCGATCATGTAAATGCTGACTTACTTGCTTTATTAGAATGGTCGTAGAACTTAGGTCTGAAACTAAACCCTTCCAAAACGCAAGCAATCTTAGTCGCCCACAAAAGACTTATTACAACACAGCACAGAGAATTTCTTCCATGATAAATTTTAAATGGCACCGAAATAACCTTTTCTCCTTCTGAAAAGAACTTGGGGATAATCCTGGACCACCACTTAGACTGGACTGAACACACTACTGCAGTCTGTAAGAAAGTTTCTGCATCCCTTCACTGTCTACAGAAATATAAAAAAAGTATTTTCATTCGAGCTCAAGAAGAAGCTCGTAGAATCTCTAACACGCCCTATTCTCGGCTATAGCGGTGCTATTCTTCAAGGACTTTCATACGAAAACTCTCGCAGGTTTGAACTGGCGATGGGCGATGAATGCTTGCGTACGATATATTTGAGACGTTCATTATTACGATTATATCACTCCAGCCTATGAACAATTATCGTGGCTACATGCTGGTAAAGGTAGGGACTACTATACTTTATGTTTACTCTATCATCTTCTCAATCATCAGACTCCGTCTTACTTTCCTCCAGCCATTACATTAGTATCTGAACAGCACAGCGGAAATACTCGTTCTCAACAGAGTAAGATCCTCTCAGTACCACCACACAACACCGTCATGTTTTCTAAATCATTTTCTGTATACGGAACCCGACTTTGGAACAATCTTCCTCAAAATATCACTCCCAGGCTTCAAAAAGAAGCTAATGGCTTACCTTCACTCGCAATAGTTATCTCTCGCACATACTGGTCTACAGCCCACACTCTTCAATCCCCCCACCCCCTACAACTTTTCCCTTCTCCTCGCATACAGAGTTATATACTTAAATAAAGTCCTCCCGTAACAGCCACTATTACTGTCATTCAAATTTTGTTGTTCTTCATCCTTTCTTTTTCTGACAATACTAAACATGATTTAAGTTGTTCTAAACTAGTCTATATTATTTTCAATGCACTTTGTTTTATTATTACTGTTATTATTGCCATTTATCCTTACTTTCAACTATTATTATTATTATTATTATTATTATGCTTATTATCATCTCTAAGATTGTTATCATTTTCATGAATGTTTTGGTAATACACTCCTGGAAATGGAAAAAAGAACACATTGACACCGGTGTGTCAGACCCACCATACTTGCTCCGGACACTGCGAGAGGGCTGTACAAGCAATGATCACACGCACGGCACAGCGGACACACCAGGAACCGCGGTGTTGGCCGTCGAATGGCGCTAGCTGCGCAGCATTTGTGCACCGCCGCCGTCAGTGGCAGCCAGTTTGCCGTGGCATACGGAGCTCCATCGCAGTCTTTAACACTGGTAGCATGCCGCGACAGCGTGGACGTGAACCGTATGTGCAGTTGACGGACTTTGAGCGAGGGCGTATAGTGGGCATGCGGGAGGCCGGGTGGACGTACCGCCGAATTGCTCAACACGTGGGGCGTGAGGTCTCCACAGTACATCGATGTTGTCGCCAGTGGTCGGCGGAAGGTGCACGTGCCCGTCGACCTGGGACCGGACCGCAGCGACGCACGGATGCACGCCAAGACCGTAGGATCCTACGCAGTGCCGTAGGGGACCGCACCGCCACTTCCCAGCAAATTAGGGACACTGTTGCTCCTGGGGTATCGGCGAGGACCATTCGCAACCGTCTCCATGAAGCTGGGCTACGGTCCCGCACACCGTTAGGCCGTCTTCCGCTCACGCCCCAACATCGTGCAGCCCGCCTCCAGTGGTGTCGCGACAGGCGTGAATGGAGGGACGAATGGAGACGTGTCGTCTTCAGCGATGAGAGTCGCTTCTGCCTTGGTGCCAATGATGGTCGTATGCGTGTTTGGCGCCGTGCAGGTGAGCGCCACAATCAGGACTGCATACGACCGAGGCACACAGGGCCAACACCCGGCATCATGGTGTGGGGAGCGATCTCCTACACTGGCCGTACACCACTGGTGATCGTCGAGGGGACACTGAATAGTGCACGGTACATCCAAACCGTCATCGAACCCATCGTTCTACCATTCCTAGACCGGCAAGGGAACTTGCTGTTCCAACAGGACAATGCACGTCCGCATGTATCCCGTGCCACCCAACGTGCTCTAGAAGGTGTAAGTCAACTACCCTGGCCAGCAAGATCTCCGGATCTGTCCCCCATTGAGCATGTTTGGGACTGGATGAAGCGTCGTCTCACGCGGTCTGCACGTCCAGCACGAACGCTGGTCCAACTGAGGCGCCAGGTGGAAATGGCATGGCAAGCCGTTCCACAGGACTACATCCAGCATCTCTACGATCGTCTCCATGGGAGAATAGCAGCCTGCATTGCTGCGAAAGGTGGATATACACTGTACTAGTGCCGACATTGTGCATGCTCTGTTGCCTGTGTCTATGTGCCTGTGGTTCTGTCAGTGTGATCATGTGATGTATCTGACCCCAGGAATGTGTCAATAAAGTTTCCCCTTCCTGGGACAATGAATTCACGGTGTTCTTATTTCAATTTCCAGGAGTGTATATCTGTATGTGTTGTTCCTGGTCAGATGTAGGAGAGAGCCTTACGGCCCTAATCTGGTCGGACTAAATAAGCAAATAAATAAAAATAAATAAATAAAGTGACTACGCTAGCGCACGCGCAGAACACGGGCAGTAACGCCGCTTGGCGGGCAGCCTATCCAAGCTGCGGTCTCCCACGAGTGAGCTGATGGATTCCTGGTATGAGGCAGCATTGAAGGCGTCTTTTCTAGTAACTGGAATTCCAGAGTACAGAAGTATTAAGAGGTATTAAACCTGTGGAGACACTCATCAGCCAATAGGATGCGTTTGTCTATCTGCCTTGGATGAGGGCGCAGTGAAAAATAACGTGTTGGATAATTGGAGTTTTATCGATAGCTGAAATAAGATTAAGCCCTGTGGTAACTTCATGTGCAAGTTTTACGCTTGAGAGGGGTTAGAAACATCTTAAGTTGTATCAGACGCGACAATGCGAGTGCTAAAAGACGTGGCAGGGAACAGTCCGAGATGACAGGGGGAGGATTGGTGACGTGTTTGGTGCGAGGACCTTGATGACGGCCAAGGGAGACGTGATGGAGATCCGCCATGTGACTGCCAAAATTACGAAGTAGTTGTTTTAGCGTGTGGGCCCTGTTATTGCTGAAGTTCAAACGACAAATAGACGTTAGCATCCAAATTCATTTAAGCGAATTTAGGTTTGTTTAAAGAATATTTTGAAACAGCAAATAATGTGCTTAGAAACAGAACTGTACACTGAAGTCTTCCTGTCCGTCCTGACCAAGCAAATAAATCTATGCTAAATACATGAATTGTATAAAAAATGGTTCAAATGGTTCTGAGCACTATGGGACTTAACATCTGTGGTCATCAGTCCCATAGAACTTAGAACTACTTAAACCTAACTAACCTAAGGACATCACACACATCCATGCCCGAGGCAGGATTCGAACCTGCGACCGTAGCAGTCGCGCGGTTCCGGACTGCGCGCCTAGAGCCGCTAGACCACCGCGGCCGGCCCTTCAAACACAGATTCTGTAGAGAAGCTTTACTTTGATTTTATGATTTTCCGTGTTTGCTCTTTTGCGATATGGTCCCACGCACAAACTATGCTGAAGGGGCTGTATCATTTGTCAAGCAAGAATTTTACAGGCCTCTGGGTTCACATAATAAATTGTCTGACCCGTGCTGGCCCCGGCTTATGCGTTGGTTTGAATCTTGACTGTTACTCTGCGTTTGGTTTCCCGCGGTTATTGCGGTTATGCCGTGGTTCTTCCTCTTTCTACATGTGGTAGCAGCGGTTTGTATCGGTATTCCCACCTTGTACTATCTTTGGTTTGGTGCTTATAGTTTCCGGCTAGCCGGTGTGCGGCAGTCGGTCGGTTGGTGTGGATCAGCAAGGAAATCTCAGCGCAGCGCAGTGGGTCGGGCCCGCTGGCGGTCTCTGTGCAGTGTCGGAGTTTGTGAGAGCTGTTCTGATTGCTACGGGGTTCGTGGCTCACCGACCCAGCACTTAAAAGTTGAGTGGTGATTTAATTACCGAAGCCAGTCTGTTCACATTGTGCCGTTGGTTTTCATGATTGGCTGTTGGGGGTATTCCCGTGAGCAACAGCGAGTGTTCAAGTTGGCGAAAGTTTGGCCACCATCCGGTGGAGTTTAACTGTATTTTGGTTATTTGAAATCCAAGTGCACCAGCGGAATTTTCTGCCTTGTGGCCGTTAGCGTTCCGGTTACCTGCCCTGGCCGCTGACGTAAAATTCAGATAGTGTCCTTTCCTCGCCGTGTTGTCGCTGTCTAACACGTGTGTGTAGTTTTGACAGCTTATGCTTACTTGTTTGTGAGCGGCTACGATTTTACGTTTTGACTTTGGAGTTCCTTGTGTACTGGCCGGGTGGAAAGCAAGTCGTCTTGTCGGTGGGTCCGTTGACTGTCTCTTGGTAGGGTTGCTGGCGGATCGGATGTAGTTGGCTCTGAGCACTATGGGACTCAACATCTTAGGTCATAAGTCCCCTAGAACTTAGAACTACTAAAACCTAACTAACCTAAGGACATCACACACACCCATGCCCGAGGCAGGATTCGAACCTGCGACCGTAGCAGTCCCGCGGTTCCGGACTGCAGCGCCAGAACCGCTAGACCACCGCGGCCGGCGGATGTAGTTGGGCCGACTACCTGTCTCCTCTAAGCATACGTTAATATTTCAAGTGCAGACCGACCCCCGGAAACTTCTGAGTGCTGTTGGCTGTACTGCCTTTTCTTATTGGTGTTTTATTGTGTATTTTAATGGCTCATAGCCGATGGTTTGAATTTCTATGCTTTTAGTTGGGTTTTAAATAATGGGCGTTCAGCCGTTTTAAAATTAAAAGTTCCTTACTTGTCATGTCTTGCATTGGTTTGGCCTTCAGCCTCATTTAAAATATTTTTTTCTGGATAAACCTTTGGGCCTTCTGCCCTTTGTAAATTTATTGTAGTTGTGTTTTTCAATCATGGGCCTATAGCCATCTTAAAATTTAAATTCCTTACTTGTTAAATCTTAGATTGTTTGTGCATCCGGCCTCATTTTAAAAAAAAATTATTTAAGGATGAAGTTTTGGGCTTTCTGCCTTGTAAAAATTTATTGTAGTTGTGTTTTGAATCATGGGCCTTCAGCCATTTTAAAAGTAAAATTCCTTATTGTTAAGTCTTAGATTGTTTGGGCCTCCACCCTTCTTTTTAAAATTATTTAACGATTAAAGCTTTCGGCCATCTGCCTTTGAAAATTTATTGTAGTTGTGTTTTTAAATCATGGGCCTTCAGCCGTTTTAAAATAAAAATTCCTTACTTGTCAAGTCTTAGATTGTTTGGGCTTTCAGCCTCATTTGAAATATTATTTAAGGATAAAACCTTGCGTTTTCTGTCTTTTGAAAATTTATGGCAGTTGTGTTTTAAATCACGGGGATTCAGCCGTTTTAAAATTAAAATTCCTTACTTGTCAAGTCTTAAATTGTTTGGGCTTTCAGCCTCATTTGAAATATTATTTAAGGATAAAACGTTGCGCTTTCTGCCTCTTGAAAATTTATTGTAGTTGTGTCTTAAATCATGGGCTTTCAGCCGTTTTAGAAATTAAAGAGATTGTGCCCTTAAGCCATAAGATTGTGTGAGATTTTCAGTCCATAGTTAAGCTCGGAAATTTGAGCCGTAATGTTTGGGCAACTAAATAAAGTTATATGTGTTCGAGTGTAACTGACAGCCGCTCATTTTTGGCCCCTTTCCACAGTTCCAACTACCTGTTCTGTCCTGCGGATTTAACCAGGCGTTTCATTGTCTTATGACATATTTGGTTCTGTTCTTGCTGGTAGGCTTAACAATCGCCTTCTAAGGCCTAGAATCTCTTTAGCACTACGATGTAACGTAACTGAGTCGAGTGAAGAGTAGGTTTGAGAGTGTCCTGTAATACTGTTAGCTTGCAGGTCGGCAGGAAGATAGCAGACGGACTAGGGAATTACTGTCTCGTGCGCAGCTTGCAATTCACACCACAACCCAAAAGGCTGCGTTTGGAGTGGCGGCGTGATGGGGAAGCATGGACAGCTGATGAATGGCGTCACATTGTTTTCAGAAATGATTCACGGTCTGCGCTCTCCCAGATGACCACCGCCGACGAATATCGCGGCAACCTGCGGAGATGTCCAATCGTTCCAATGTTTTGGAGAGGCAGGACGGCGGTACTCGTGTCGCCATGGTGTGGGAAGCCATCGGGTAAGATTCCAGGTCACAGCTGATAGAGGCTGAAGTACCGCTGACACCACAACTGTACGTCACGTGTTACCTCTCATGCGACGGTACTGTGGTGCCCTGTTTCAACAGGGCAGTGCTCGTCCACATATGGCCAGTATGTCTATGAAGTGTCTGGTGATGGCGAGGTAATCTCGTGGCAAGAGAGGCCCCCAGTTCTCACGTCAACTCGGTCCCAGTATTCGAGATAACGAGGGCCAGTTACAATAGTTGGCAGTCAACATATCTGAAATGAGTACATAGTTCTCACTGTTGTCACGCTATCTGCGGTTTTTATGGTGATGTGATTTAGTCACTTGATTAAGTGGTCAGGGTGTCGATAAAATGATTCATTTTTAAATCTGGTTTCGCAAGACAGTGCGGATCAGGTTGTGGGAAGGGGCCAAGGTCAATTACTGTTACTTATACAAGAACACACACAACTTTATTCCTTAAACCAATGCACATTTTTCCCTTTAAAACAGCAAAGATCAATTCACGGCTGAGGGCCCAGGTAACTTCTCCAGAACATGTTTAAATGATTGCTTTTAAAACACCAGGATTTAGAGTAATGGCTGAAGGCCTTAAGTAAAATTTCAATGTCTTCTCGGCTAAAGGCCGAAAGAATACTTCAGATCAGCTAAGGAAATTCTTTAAAAGTCAAGCATTTACAAATTCCGGCTAAAGGCCACATTAAGGAAAATTCAAGTTAACTCTTTGGCTGAAAGCCCAGTTAAAAAAAATTTCTTTACATTATAAAGTAGAGACTTTAAAGATAAGCCTTTACACAGCACAACAGAAAAACATCTTAAGAAAACTTGGACTATCTTCTCGGCTGAAGGCCCAAGCAATTACACAAGAAAAAATAAAGACAACCTTAAGTAAACATTTACAGAACACGTCGTTCTATAGCAGTGCAGCAAGTGATATTCACGACAGTGTTGATCTGCCCCTTCTTATTCACTATACTGAGCAAAATCGCATATATTTGTAGCACATGATTATACTTCACAAGAATTTCGTATCTTTCGCATCCGCTTCATGTAATTGAAGCTTCTCTCTGACGCTCCCAAAAAAGTTTTCAATTTCTCTTGTAAAACCTAGCTTTTATTACTTTAAGCCTTCCCGTGTCAACCCCTCAGATATACCACTAACTGGAATTCTATCTTGACAAGCTTGGACAAGAACTGTTTCCTGTTATGATCCGCCTGCGACGTATTCAAATGCAACCTTTCATGGCACAGTGTTGGTGTGGTTGCCTGATCGCTAGGCAGTGGCTATGGCTTGAGTGTTCCGAGCAGGACTCTATGTCGAGGTGACAAAAGTCATGACTTGCCGATATGCATACATACAGATGGCGGTTGTGCCGCCTACACAAGGTGTATTGGCGCAGCTACCGTTTGTACTCAGGTGATTCACTTGAAAATACACACATCAAAAACGTACTGCATCACTCCAGGTCCCAGAACTCCTGAAGATAGACGTTGAGTGTGGATATTGTATCATAGACACAGTCCGTTTGACTGTTCAGAGATGTCACTAAACCCGCCCAAAGATGTAAACCACCATGCACGAGCAGCGCCTATTAGACGGAGGGGGTCCGACAGCCGATCAGTTCCAGTCAATCCAACAGGAAGGAGCTACACGGCTCGTGTTGTCTGTAGTTCAACCATGACCAGACGGTCAATACCGCGGTTAGATGCGCCCGCATTGTTAGTTTGTGCCAGGAAGGGATCTCAACAAGGGAAGTGTCCAGGCGTCTCTGACATGGAGGACATATAGAGCGACAGGAACTGTCGATGACATGCCTCGCTCACTGCTACTACTGCAGTGGATGACCACTTCCTAGGGATTATGGCTCGGAGGAACCCTGACAGCAACACCACCATGTTGAATAATGCTTTTCGTGCAGTCACAGGACGTCGTGTTACAACTAAAACTGTGCGCGATAGGCTGCGTAATGGGCAACTTCACTCCCAACGTCCATGGCGAGGTCCATCTTTGCAACCACGACACCATGCGGCGCTTTACAGATGGGCCCAGCAACATGTCGAATGGACGGTCAGGATTGGCATCACGTTCTCTTCTCTGATTCGTGTTACATATTCCTTAAACCAGACAATCTTCGGAGACATATTTGGAGGCAACCCGGTCAGGCTGAAGGCCTTAGACACACTGTCTAGCGAGCGCAGGAAGGTGGAGGTTCCCTGCTGTTTTCGGGTGGCATTATGCGGGGCCGACGTACGCCGCTGGGGGTCTTGGAAGGCGCCGTGACTGCAATCCTCCGATCGATAGTGAAACCATATCGGCAGCACATTGGCGAGGCATTCGTCTTTATGGAAGACAATTCGAGCCCCCATTGTGCATATCTTGTAAATGACTTCTTCCAGGATAACGACATCGCTCGACTAGAGTGGCCAGAATGTTCTCCAGACATGAACCATATCGAACATGCCTGGGATAGACTGAAAAGTGCTGTTCATGGACGACGTGACCCACCAACCATACTGAGGGATCCACACGGAATCGCCGTTGAGGAGGGGGACAATCTGGATGAACCTGTGGGTAGTATGTCACGACGAATACAGGTATGCATCAATGCAAGAGGGCGTGATATTGGGTATTAGAGGTACCGGTGTGTACAGCAATCTGGTCCACCACCTCTGAAGGTCTCGCTGTATGGTAGTACAACATGCAGTGTGTGGTTATCATGAGCAATAAAAAGGGCGGAACTCTCGGAACCGAGGTGATGCAAACCTTTTTTTATGTATGTATTTCCGACGTGATTATGGCTGCGCGACAGGAATTAACAGACTTTGGACGCGGAATGGTAGTTGGAGCTAGGCGCATGGCACATTGCAACTCGGAAACAGTTAGGGAATTCGACATTTTGAGTCTCACAGTGTCAAGAATGTGCCGAGAATACCAAAATTTAAGCGTAACCTATTACCACTAACGACGCAGTGGCCGACGGCCTTCACTTAACGAATGAGAGCATCGGTGTTTGCGTAGAGTTGTCAGTGCTAACAGACAAGCAAAACTGCACGAAATAACCGCAGAAATCAATGTGGGACGTACGACTAGTGTATCCGTTAGGACAGTACGGCGAAATTTGACGTTAGTGGGCTATGTCCATTATAATTATCCGGGCTGTTATGCCGTGGTCGGTTGATGAATTCTGAGGTGATTCCCAACGTTTCGTCTCCGACTGCGGGAGACATCTTCGAGGGGGTCCGTAGCTTGATGGTCCAACACACACACTGGCTCGCTACTGACTGCCGCTAAATTCCGTGTCCGCGCGCCCCCGCGCCGCGGCGTGACGTCACGTGTTTTGAAAACGTCAGTGCAATTGGCCGCTGTCCGTCGCCGTCGATCGCCGTTGCCATCACCCAGTAGTGGACGAGTGGTACACATCTTCTTTAACACCGGCATCCATATACCGTTTAATTTGACGCCCTCCTCCTTTCGGTTGAAATTATTTGGGTGTTTAGCGATTTCGATTGCCTCCCTGTAGAGCCTTTCGTAGTATCCGCTCGTGGCCGCTAGTACTTGCGTCTCCTCGAAACGAATATTGTGGTTCCCTGGCTGGAAAGCATGCTCCGCAACAGCTGATCGTTCCGTTTCTCCTCTTCTACAATTTCCCTTGTGCTCTTCCAAACGTTTAGAAACAGTTCTTTTGGTGGTACCCACATAAACATCACCACAGCTGCATGGGATCCTATACACTCCAGATTTTTCCAGTGGTTTGCGAGCGTCCTTGGCAGGCCTAAGGTATTCCTGTATCTTCCTGGTGGGCTTGTAAATTACGGTAATATTCCGCTTCGTCAAGATCCTCCCTATTCTTTCCGTTACATTTTTAACAAACGGCAGGAAAACCTTAGATTTTGCAGTAGCCTGTACGTCAGTATGATTTCTGCGTGGCTGCCTCAACGCACGTTTTATTTCGGCGGACGAATATCCGTTCTTCGTTAGTGCATTGTGGAGATGTTCCATCTCAGCGTCGAGCAACTCAGGTTCACAAATATTTCTAGCTCTGTCCGCTAACGTCCTGATAACACCCCGCTTCTGTTGTGGGTGGTGGTTCGAATCCCGGTGCAAATAACGGTCCGTGTGCGTGGGTTTGCGGTACACTGAGTGGCCCAAACTACCATTTTCGTTTCTAAACACAAGCACATCGAGGAAATGTAGTTTGCCGTCTACCTCCTCCTCCATAGTAAACTGAATTCTTGAGTTTATACTGTTCAGATGTTCGTGGAACCGGCTTAGTTCCTCCCTTCCATGTCTCCACAACACAAACGTGTCATCCACGTATCGGAACCATATATTTGGTTTCTTGCTGGCAGTACCTAAGGCCTGTTCTTCGAATTTCTCCATAAAGAAGTTTGCAATTACGGGACTTCCCATAGCTACGCCATCCGTTTGCTCATAAAACTGTTCATTCCACTTGAAGTATGTGGTCGTCAAGTAGTGGGCTATGGCAGCAGACGACGCGCCTTTCGTTGGCTCGTGATGATGTCGGTTGGACCCTAGACGACTGGAAAACCGTGGTCTGGTCAGATGAGTCCCGATTCCAGTTGGTAAGAGCTGACGGTAGGGTTCGAGTGTGGCGCAGACTCCACAAAGCCATGGACCCAAGTTGTCAACAAGTAGTTGTGTAAGCTGTTGCTGACTCCATAATGGAGAGGGCAGTGTTTACATGGAGTGGACTGGCTCCTCTGATCGAACTGAGCCGATCATTGACTGGAAATGGTTATGTTTGGTTACGAGGAGACCATTTGCAGCTATTCATGGACTTAATGTTAGCAAACAACGATGTCATGTCACCTGGCCGCAATTGCTCGCGATAGGTTTGCAGAACACTCTGGACAACTGAGTGAATGATTTGGTCACCAACTTCACCCGACATGAATTCCATCGAACACTTATGGGATATAATCCGGAAGTCAGTTCGTGGACAAAATCTTGCACCCGCAGCACCTTCGCAATTATGGACAGCTGTAGAGGCAGCACGGCTCAGTATGCCTGCAAGGAACTTCCAACAAGTAGGTGAGTCCATGCCATGTCGAGTTGTTGCACTACGCCGGACAAAAGGATGTCCGATACAATATTAGGAAGTATCTTATAACTTCTGTCACGTATTAGGCAGTCACATAATCGGCTGGTACCCAAATTTGCTGTTGAACGCGATTACAACTTCCTTTCCTTGTGCCCTTGTCGCAGATCGGCAGAGGGTCGGTGTGATTATTAACGGATTTTGAATGGCTAGTGTAAGGGATGGCCGAATGAACTTCCTCTCCCCACCTCGTTAGCCAAATGCACAGAATATGCGCACCCCAACACTCTGCGTGCAGCGAACGAAAGTTTTCTAAACGATTGCGAACCTTGTAACCGAGGTGGGACTTGGGTACCAGCCCGGTTATCACCTAGTGGGATATGGAAAAACACCTAAAAACCAAATCCAGGCTGTTCGGCACGCCGTCGCTCTTCGTTTTTCCGCTCGGCGGATTCAACTCTACCTCAGCATTGTCAGACTGTAATACTGGAGCCCCCATGTGTTTCAGAATGTCACCAGTTTCTTGTATCTTTTCACTAGTATTATGAAGAATCAAAACATCCTACAGGGGATGCTCTAGACCTTTAGCACGAAGCAGATGGAAAGCACACAGACCAAGAAAGTGATGAGCATGCAAGTAGCTTGTTTAGGTTGGGTAGCGGTATCTGCTTCTACTTTATGTATCTCTTTTTCTCGGATGTATTTATGTATTAGGTTCAATTTACAGAAGTTACTCCGCCGCTCTGTGTCTATGCCCTGAGACTAGTTTAAGTAGACAGCTACTTAAATAGCAGGCAACGAACCGCTATTTCCATGAAACTTTTTGAATATCAGAAGAAATCTCATCTACCTTCTTAACGACCTGTCTCACTTCAAATGCAGTTCGTGGAAGATGTTTAAGCGAAATTTTAGCTCACCAAAAGACGTGTCACTTCATTTTAATACGACGTAACGGTGAATGAATATATGCAAAAATATAATTTTAGTGTCCGTAGAGGGACAGAGAAGTCGAAAGTTGATATTGGCTCCCTTCCGCAAAGCAAATTTTATCTGAAGTTAGAAACTCAGTTTTAAAGTGGCAGCGAGGCCATATATTTCTCTTTTAATTGGATTTCGACGAGATGACCCAAAGTCTGGTGTGAATTATGTTGCGAAGAGTTGAGGTTGGAATATACGGTATCTTTAGGATGGTGGGACTCCTCCGAACCCAAGTAAGACGACTAGTTTGTCTCTAGATAACGCAATTTAACTTCACAAAGAGTTTTTCCTCCATATACTCCAGTGTGCAACCGATATGTTAGTTGGCACATTGAAATCAAAAGAATAATTCATCTCGGACGACGCCTCGTTATCGTGGAAATTTATTAATTGTGTAATAGTGTTCTATGTGTTATCCTCTGTGCAATGTAACATTTCGTTTCATAATCTGTACGAGAATGAATTAGTGAGATTTGTTAATTAATGCGAAGTTGAGAAAAATAATATTAAAAAACATGACCGTTAGTAATTGCTATTCGTGCAACCCTTTTGTTCAAAATTCCGAAAATAGCAATGGTGGTTTGTTGGTAAAAATTTTAAGTAACCGATAGCTCACTTCCCCCATGAACCATGGACCTTGCCGTTGGTGGGGAGGCTTGCGTGCCTCAGCGATACAGATGGCCGTACCGTAGGTGCAACCACAACAGAGGGGTATCTGTTGAGAGGCCAGACAAACATGTGGTTCCTGAAGAGGGGCAGCAGCCTTTTCAGTAGTTGCAGGGATAAACAGTCTGGATGATTGACTGATCTGGCCTTGTAACATTAACCAAAACGGCCTTGCTGTGCTGGTACTGCGAACGGCTGAAAGCAAGGGGAAACTACAGCCGTAATTTTTCCCGAGGACATGCAGCTTTACTGTATGATTAAATGATGATGGCGTCCTCTTGGGTAAAATATTCCGGAGGTAAAATAGTCCCCCATTCGGATCTCCGGGCGGGGACTAATCAAGAGGACGTCGTTATCAGGAGAAAGAAAACTGGCATTCTACAGATCGGAGCGTGGAATGTCAGATCCCTTAATCGGGCAGGTAGGTTAGAAAATTTAAAAAGGGAAATGGATACGTTAAAGATAGATATAGTGGGAATTAGTGAAGTTCGGTGGCAGGAGGAACAAGACTTTTGGTCAGGTGATTACAGGGTTATAAATACAAAATCAAATAGGGGTAATGCAGGAGTAGGTTTAATAATGAATAAAAAAATAGGAGTGCGGATTAGCTACTACAAACAGCATAGTAAACGCATTATTGTGGCCAAGATAGACACAAAGCCCATGCCTACTACAGTAGTACAAGTTTATATGCCAACTAGCTCTGCAGATGATGAAGAAATTGATGAAATGTATGACGAGATAAAAGAAATTATTCAGGTAGTGAAGGGAGACGAAAATTTAATAGTCATGGGCGACTGGAATTCGTCAGTAGGAAAAGGGAGAGAAGGAAACATAGTAGGTGAATATGGATTGGGGGGAAGAAATGAAAGAGGAAGCCGCCTTGTAGAATTTTGCACAGAGCATAACTTAATCATAGCTAACACTTGGTTCAAGAATCAGAAAAGAAGGTTGTATACCTGGGAGAATCCTGGAGATACTAAGATAGATTATATAATGGTAAGACAGAGATTTAGGAACCAGGTTTTAAATTGTAAAACATTTCCAGGGGCAGATGTGGATTCTGATCACAATCTATTGGTTATGAACTGCAGATTGAAACTGAAGAAACTGCAAAAAGGTGGGAATTTAAGGAGATGGGACCTGGATAAACTGAAAGAACCAGAGGTTGTACAGAGTTTCAGGTAGAGCATATGGGAACAATTGACAGGAATGGGGGAAAGAAATACAGTAGAAGAAGAATGGGTAGCTCTGAGGGATGAAGTAGTGAAGGCAGCAGAGGATCAAGTAGGTAAAAAGACGAGGGCTAATAGAAATCCTTGGGTAACGGAAGAAATATTGAATTTAATTGATGAAAGGAGAAAATATAAAAATGCAGTAAATGAAGCAGGCAAAAGGGAATACAAACGTCTCACAAATGAGATCGACAGAAAGTGCAAACTGGCTAAGCAGGGATGGCTAGAGGACAAATGTAAGGATGTAGAGGCTTGTCTCACTAGGGGTAAGATAGATACTGCAACAGGAAAATTAAAGAGACCTTTGGAGAGAAGAAAACCACTTGTATGAATATTAAGAGCTCAGATGGCAACCCAGTTCTAAGCAAAGAAGGGAAGGCAGAAAGGTGGAAGGAGTATATAGAGGGTTTATACAAGGGCGATGTACTTGAGGACAATATTATGGAAATGGAAGAGGATGTAGATGAAGATGAAATGGCAGACAAGATACTGCGTGAAGAGTTTGACAGAGCACTGAAAGACCTAAGTCGGAACAAGGCCCCGGGAGTAGACAACATTCCATTAGAACTACTGATGGCCTTGGGAGAGCCAGTCATGACAAAACTCTACCATCTGGTGAGCAAGATGTATGAGACAGGCGAAATACCCACAGACTTCAAGAAGAATATAATAATTCCAATCCCAAAGAAAGCAGGTGTTGACAGATGTGAAAATTACCGAACTATCAGTTTAATAAGTCACAGCTGCAAAATACTAACGCGAATTCTTTACAGACGAATGGAAAAACTGGTAGAAGCGGACCTCGGGGAAGATCAGTTTGGATTCCGTAGAAATGTTGGGACACGTGAGGCAATACTGACCTTACGACTTATCTTAGAAGAAAGATTAAGAAAAGGCAAACCTACGTTTCTAGCATTTGTAGACTTAGAGAAAGCTTTTGACAACGTTAACTGGAATACTCTCTTTCAAATTCTGAAGGTGGCAGGGGTAAAATACAGGGAGCGAAAGGCTATTTACAATTTGTACAGAAACCAGATGGCAGTTATAAGAGTCGAGGGGCATGAAAGGGAAGCAGTGGTTGGGAAAGGAGTGAGACAGGGTTGTAGCCTCTCCCCGATGTTATTCAATCTGTATATAGAGCAAGCAGTAAAGGAAACAAAAGAAAAATTCGGAGTAGGTATTAAAATTCATGGAGAAGAAGTAAAAACTTTGAGGTTCGCCGATGACATTGTAATTCTGTCAGAGACAGCAAATGACTTGGAAGAGCAGTTGAACGGAATGGACAGTGTCTTGAAAGGAGGATATAAGATGAACATCAACAAAAGTAAAACGAGGATAATGGAATGTAGTCAAATTAAATCGGGTGATGCTGAGGGGATTAGATTAGGAAATGAGACACTTAAAGTAGTAAAGGAGTTTTGCTATTTAGGGAGTAAAATAACTGATGATGGTCGAAGTAGAGAGGATATAAAATGTAGACTGGCAATGGCAAGGAAATCGTTTCTGAAGAAGAGAAATTTGTTAACATCGAGTATAGATTTAAGTGTGAGGAAGTCGTTTCTGAAAGTATTTGTATGGAGTGTAGCCATGTATGGAAGTGAAACATGGACGATAACCAGTTTGGACAAGAAGAGAATAGAAGCTTTCGAAATGTGGTGCTACAGAAGAATGCTGAAGATAAGGTGGGTAGATCACGTAACTAATGAGGAGGTATTGCATAGGATTGGGGAGAAGAGAAGTTTGTGACACAACTTGACTAGAAGAAGGGATCGGTTGGTAGGACATGTTTTGAGGCATCAAGGGATCACAAATTTAGCATTGGAGGGCAGCGTGGAGGGTAAAAATCGTAGAGGGGGACCAAGAGATCAATACACTAAGCAGATTCAGAAGGATGTAGGTTGCTGTAGGTACTGGGAGATGAAGAAGCTTGCACAGGATAGAGTAGCATGGAGAGCTGCATCAAACCAGTCTCAGGACTGAAGACCACAACAACAACAGCTCACTTTCCGGACATAAGGATGAAACCGAATATCATATAACCATAACATATTTAAAAAGTGAACTGCAGTCCACATATAAAGTGAGATGAGAGAACGTCTTTAAAGTTGATCTGTTAATCCTTATTTGCTATTAATATGACATAATAATTTTTAGGTTAGGATCTTCTGTCTCCTACTGCAGGAAGGCAATATTCGCTTCGTCTCAGTTTATTAAGGCACCATCAGTGTACCGAAATGCATATACAATTTCATTCAAACGCGGCACATTTAATTTACATGTAATGCTATTGTACATATAAGTCACAAACAGTTCTGACCTAACATCTTTTGCTCAGTATATGTTTTAGTACTTTCTGTGTGTGTACTCTGCAGGTGCGCATGCTGTGCCGCTGGCGAGGCTGTTGTTCTGCGTATCACTAAAAACAATTTTCAGATTAGGACACAACCCGTACACACACTCTTCCACCATGCTAATTTGCTTAATATTATGTAGTGCTGCCAACTGTGGAATTTCTTTCGTGACGTCTGTGGTCAAAGGACATATTTGTGTGTCGGGCTGATGGTAATCCTCTGTCTGGAATCGAATCTGTTCAATTTTATCTTCATAGTCTTCTCGCGAAACAGGTGACAAACGTCATGGGATAGCAATCTATACGAGAGGCGTTTGGAAAGTCCGAGCAAAAATAAAAACTACTTACGTGTTTGGGGTAAACCTTTTTTTTATTTTTCGACATAGTCTTCTTTCAGACTTATACACTTCGTCCAACGCTGTTCTAATTTGTTGACCCTTTCCGAATAATAGGAATTGTCCAAGTCTTCAAAATAGGTATTAGTTGCTGCAATCACCTCCTTGTTTGAATAAAATCTTTGTCCCGCCAGTCATTTCTTCAAATTTGGGAACAAATAGTAGTCTGAGGGAGCCAAGTCTGGAGAATAGGGGGGTTGTGAAACGAGTTGGAATCCTATATCCATTAATTATGCGACCACAACTGCTGAGGTGTGTGTTGGTGCATTGTCGTGGTGGAAAAGGACTTTTTTGCGGTCCAATCGCCGACGTTTTTCTTGCAGCTCGGTTTTCAAACTGTCCAGTAACGATGAATAGTATGCACCTATAATAGTTTTACCCTTTTCCAGATAGTGGATAAGGATTATCCCTTACGAATCTCAAAAGACAGCCACCATAACCTTTCAGACTGAAGGATTGATTTTCGCCTTTTTTGGTGCAGATTCTCCCTTCGTAACCCATTGTTTAGATTGTTGTTTGGTCTCAGGAGTATAGTAATGTATTCATGTTTCATCCACAGTGACGAAAAGACGCTTGAAGTCCTGCGGATTCTTCCTGAACAGCTGCAAACCACCCTTGCAACACTTCACGCGATTCCGTTTTTGATCAAGCATGAGCAATCGCGGATCCCATCTTGCGGATAGCTTTCTCAGGTCCAAATGTTTATGCAAAATATTATGCGGCCATTCATTCGAGATGCCCACAGCACTAGCAATCTCACGCACCTTAACTCTTCCGTCATCCATCAGCATATCATGGATTTTATCAATGATTTCCGGAGTCGTAACCTCCACAAGGCGTCCAGAACGTTCAGAATCACTTGTGCCCATATGGCCACTCCGAAAATTTTGAATATACTAATCGAAGGTGCAGAGTCACCGCATTGCTTATCAAACTTCACTTTAGTCTCCTGAGGCGTTTTGCATTTTTCTAAAGTAATGTTAATTCACCACACGATATTCTTTTTCGTTCATTTTTTGACCATCACTCGACTTCCTTGATTCACGCGAATGCCAAACACAAAGAAATAGACCAATATTGCTGAAATTTGGTGTGCGTTCTTTCCAAAGATGCTGCCAACTAAACATGACCTCGATACGCGCCGATGGTGCCATCTCTCGGACTTTGCACGGACTTCTCAAACGCCCCTCGTACATATGCAGATCGCGTCAGTATCACGTACACAAGGTACAAAAGGGCAGTGCATTGGCCCTGTCATTTGTACTCAGGTGATTAATGTAAAAAGGCTTCCGACGTGGTAATGGCCGCACGACTGAAGTTAGCACAGTTCGAAAGCGGAACGTTAGTTCGAGCTAGACGTATGGAACATTTCAGTTCCGAAATCGTTAGGTAGTTCAGTATTCCGAGAACCACAGTTTCAAGTGTGTGCCGGGAATACCAAATTTCAGCCATTACCTCTCACCACGGACGACGTAGCGGCCGATGGCCTTCACTTAACGACCGAGAGCAGCGGCGTTTGCGTACAGTTGTTAGTGCAAACAGACAAGCAACATTGCGTGAAATAACCTCGGAAATCAGTGTGGAACGTACGACGAGTGTATCCGTTAGGACAGTGCGGCGAAATCTGGCGTGAATGGGCCATGGCAGCGGACGACCGATGCGAGTGCCTTTGCTAACTGCACGACATCGTCTGCAGCGACTCCCCTGCGCTCGTGACCATATCGGACGACCCATAAACGATTGGAAAACCGTGGCCTGGTCAACTGAGTCCCGGTTTCAGTTGGTAAGAGCCGATGGTAGGGTTCGAGTATGACGCAGACTCCACGAAGACTTGGACCCAAGTTGTCAACAAAGCACTGTGCAAGCTGCTGGTGGCTCCATTAAGGTTTGGGCTGTACTTACATTGAAAGGACTGGGTACTCTGGTCGAACTGAACCGATCATTGACTCGATATGATTGAGTTCGTTTACTTGGAAATCATCGTGTTGTTGTTGTTGTTGTGGTCTTCAGTCCTGAGACTGGTTTGATGCAGCCCTCCATGCTACTCTATCCTGTGCAAGCTTCTTCTTCTCCCAGTACCTACTGCAACCTACATCCTTCTGAATCTGCTTAGTGTATTGATCTCTTGGTCGCCCTCTACGATTTTTACCCTCCATGCTGCCCTCCAATGCTAAATTTGTGATCCCTTGATGCCTCAGAACATGTCCTACCAACCGGTCCCTTCTTCTAGTCAAGTTGTGCCACAAACGTCTCTTCTCCCCAATCCTATTCAATACCTCCTCATTAGTTACGTGATCTAACCACCTTATCTTCAGCATTCTTCTGTAGCACCACATATCGAAAGCTTCTATTCTCTTCTTGTCCAAACTGGATATCGTCCATGTTTCACTTCCATATATGGCTACACTCCATACAAATACTTTCAGAAACGACTTCCTCACACTTAAATCTGTACTCGATGTTAACAAATTTCTCTTCTTTAGAAACGATTTCTTTGCCATTGCCAGTCTACATTTTGTATCCTCTCTACTTCGACCATCATCAGTTATTTTACTCCCTAAATAGCAAAACTCCTTTACTACTTTAAGTGTCTCATTTCCTAATCTAATCCCCTCAGCATCACCCGATTTAATTTGACTACATTCCATTATCCTCGTTTTGCTTTTGTTGATGTTCATCTTATATCCTCCTTTGAAGACACTGTCCATTCCGTTCAACTGCTCTTCCAAGTCCTTTGCTGTCTCTGACAGAATTACAATGTCATCGGCGAACCTCAAAGTTTTCATTTCTTCTCCATGAATTTTAATACCTACTCCGAATTTTTCTTTTGTTTCCTTTACTGCTTGCTCTATATACAGATTGAATAACATCGGGGAGAGGCTACAACCCTGTCTCACTCCTTTCCCAACCACTGCTTCCCTTTCATGCCCCTCGACTCTTATAACTGCCATCTGGTTTCTGTACAAATTGTAAATAGCCTTTCGCTGCTTGTATTTTACCCCTGCCACCTTCAGAATTTGAAAGAGAGTATTCCAGTTAACGTTGTCAAAAGCTTTCTCTAAGTCTACAAATGCTAGAAACGTAGGTTTGCCTAAGATAAGTCGTAAGGTTAGTATTGCCTCACGTGTTCCAACATTTCTACGGAATCCAAACTGATCTTCCCCGAGGTCCGCTTCTACCAGTTTTTCCATTCGTCTGTAAAGAATTCGCGTTAGTATTTTGCAGCTGTGACTTATTAAACTGATAGTTCGGTAATTTTCACATCTGTCAACACCTGCTTTCTTTGGGATTGGAATTATTATATTCTTCTTGAAGTCCGTGGGTATTTCGCCTGTCTCATACATCTTGCTCACCAGATGGTAGAGTTTTGTCATGACTGGCTCTCCCAAGGCCATCAGTAGTTCTAATGGAATGTTGTCTACTCCCGGGGTCTTGTTTCGACCCAGGTCTTTCAGTGCTCTGTCAAACTCTTCAGGCAACATTCTGGACAAGAGTGAACGAATTGGCCACTCAGATAGCCTGACATGAATCCCATCAAACATGCATGGGACGTAATCGTCAGTTCACGCACAAAATCCTGTACCGACAACACTTTTCGTAATTGTGGACTGCTATAGAGGCAGTGTGGCTTAGTGTTTCTGCTGAGGTCTTCCAACGACTTGCTGAGTCCATACTACGTCGAGTACTGTGCTACGCCGGACAAAAGAAGATCTAACACGATATTAGGAGGTATCTCATTACATTTTCCACCTCAGTGTACGAGGGCTATTCGGATAGTAAGGAACGAGAGGTCGCGAAATGGAAACCACAGTGAAAATCAAAACTGTTTTACTTGCAAGGGTTAGCTACACTTTCCAGCTACTTCTCTACACAGTCGTCGCTCTGTCGTAGCGTTGTACCAACTTTTCAATTCCCTCGTTATAGAATTTTTCTACTCTGGACTGCAGCCCGTTGTCTGTGTCAGAATATTGTCTTCATAGCCAGCGCTTCATCTGAGCAGATATGAAACTCAGGGGTAGCCAATTACGGGCTCTATTGTGGGTGATCAAACGCTTCCCATCGAAAACGCTGCATCTTCATTGCCCCTGCTGAGTGCGGCCGAAAATTGTCGTGTAGAACGAACTGCATGACAGTTATGTTATGTGGATTGCATAGCTTCAAGTGGAATCTTTCGCCAGGTCCTCATACTTGGCGGGAGACGCTAATTTCTAGCCACATTTACATTCTCACTGTGAGCTCAGAACTGAAAAGAGCGACATGATGCGACCGACGGGCGTACTAGACGCAGTTCCCAACGCATCTGTGCAAAGCTTCGTCAGATTTTCAAGATATTTTCCATTTCGCGACCGATCGTTCCTTACTTTCCGAATAACCCTCGTATATTGGTTGATTCTTCCTGGAACGTACGCTCACCGAACCTTAATAGTAAACCACACCGTGATGCAGTGTCTGGTAATAAAGATGGCTGAGCATCTCTGTAACGTTTTCATTCTTTGTAAATGATCCTGTAACGGAATGTGCCGCCATTCTTTGGATCTATTCTGTTCCCTCTATCGATTCTATCTGAGACTGACGAGCAGAATTCAAGTATTGGTCGACAGAATTTTTTGTAAGCTCATTCCTTTTCCTGAGGATTCGTCTAGTGAATCTCATTCTGGCATCTGCATTAGCAGCGATTAATTTTATGTCGTCGTTCAACTTTATATCGCTCTGTAGCCATAGTCCCATATAATTTATGGAAGTAAGTACTTTCAGTGATAGTTCTGCAATCGTGTTGTCATACAAGAAAAAGTCATTTTGGCCATGTATTCGGAATATGCTACATTTGTTTACGTTGAGGGCCAATTACCACACACTGCACCAAACGTCGACCCACTGCAAGTCTTCTTGCAATTTCCTTAAATTTCCTAGCCTCGCGACTTCCCTGTGGGACCTGATAGTCAAGGGAAGGCAGGATTCGGTTACGATTGTGGACGGGGACGTAATCAGTTACTATTGGTTGCCTTTTACAGTTACACACTTTTATTTTTGAAACATTAATTACAAATCCAACAATAAATAAAAAATGCCACACGTTATTAATGAAGGAATAAACAACTGTCTAAATAATAGTGTTTTCAGTGCGTTACAATTTAGCAAATCACCATAAAATACAGGTACAGATAATGTTAAAAAAACAAGCCACTGTGATCACGGCTAAAGGCCTTACACGCCAAGAATGGCAATAAATTAAGAATGCTTAAGAACTCGCTGCAATTACAACTTACAGGTACCGAAACATTAAAAAGTAAGTGGCCACAAACACATCAGAAGGTATCAGACGCCAGGAATGTCAGTAATGAAGGTTTTAAGGTTTACTGCTAAAATAGAAATATCGAATTATTTTTTTGAAGCAAATGACCACAATTACGACTAAAGGCCTTACGCGCCAGGAACGGCAATTATATAAAAAATTTTGAAACAGGAAAGGTTAATTAAAAGAAACAAGCAACTGACCACCAAACGGGTGAAATACGATGATGGTAACCTTGTAACAGAACCCTTACACTGCTAGATTTGTTTCAGAAGGCAACTGGAACTATTAACTAGACATACATAACCTTTAATGTAGGCTTTACAAGGTATGGTAATAAATACTAGAATAATAAAACACAAGGACCAGTCACACATGGTGCTCCAGAAGTCGACCTCTGAGAACGTCCGGCAACAAACACTTTCGCGAGCGGTGAGATAGGCAGCCAAGAGTTGCATTCACTTCAAAAGATGATAACTCAGACTAATGGCAGTCTAATGAATGACTAATGATAATCTTGCTGAAGCTATTTGATGTCCGATAAACCAAATGCAACGATGGAACAATACGCCAAAGCCGGAACCGGCGGTCTGCAGTACGTCGCCAGACTACTGTGTTTAGAGCGTCCGGAACGAGAAAGGAACCACTAGCAGATTTCCGTCCGATTCCACAAACCCGAAAATCTGAACAAACAAGTCACAGTACAGAACACCAGACAAACTAATAGTAACTAAAACCCCACTCGATTTGCGTGCAAAGAAAAACCGAAATGTAACCAAACACAATCAGCAACCACACGCCATTGCGGAAACAAGTGCAAAGCGAGCAAAAAACCAGTACCAAATGACATCAAATTTAATAGGCACACAAATGCACACAGAACTCACTGTGACAGCTCTGACGACGGTTGACAGAATGAAACAAATCTCTTCACTGCTTTATTAATTCACAGTTGAGTAACCACACCGTTTAATCACTGAGCCAAGTGCTTGTAACTCAGTGGGGTCTTCAAGTACTAAGTGGTACGCAGATCCACCGAACTGCACATGACAGCGCAATGATAATGTGTCACAACATCACATACATACTACGGGGCCCACACGGGTGACTGACTCTGCTCTACTTGGCTTGAAATGTACTCATCTTAAAGCTTGCTGGATCCGGTTTACGACGAGCTCGTGCACCCTCGTGACCACAGCCCTTCCACCCGGCAGTCCATGCGTGCTGCCAGCGGCCCCGGCGTGTTCTCGCACTGCGCGGACCTGGCTCCTCCTGAGCCCCCAACCGAAATGGTATACTCACACTACCCGGAAAAACAACGACGTCGCCCCAAAGATAGGGAAACAGTTACTACACATCGATAACCGCCGCTGCTGCCACTAGCGGGCAGGGAACGATTACGAAACCGAGTGGCACCAGTCAACACAAGAAGAAGACAAACAACCGCAACCATTCCAACTAAACGATACCGTCTGGCCTGCAACGGAGGTGGGAAACCTACTAACAGCACCAACGCGAGCAGTAGCATGGCTCAGCAGCATCATCCGCGAACAGACGTGTAAGTGCCGACATGATTTGCTAGGTCTTTTAAATACAATGTGAAAAGTAACGGTCCTGTAACACTCTCTTGGGGCACTCCCAAAGATATTTTGCTGCATATATACTGCCGGTTATTTATCAGTTTCTCACTAAGGCGTTTTGAAGCCGATAGCTTCCTTGTATCGGAATAAGATATTTATTGTGATTATTTATTCTGGTAATATTTATGTCTTTCTTAATTTTTGTGGGATGGTGGCTGTATGATATTAAATGTTCTGGAACTGTGAATGATTAGTGTCGTATTTCCTACATCTGGTATGCTGTCTATATTTTGTGCTGATATTTCTGATTGTCATTCCAACATGTAATGTCTTGATGCATTGCAGTTTATGCTTCACTGAAAACTTCGTCTTTCAATTTCCCCACAGACGAAAGTCCAGAGGTGTTACGTCTGATAGGCATCTGGGAGATGGCAGTTGGCAATCAGGCAGCTAGGAGAAGGAGGTATTCAGACAGTTACACTTTGTGTCTATGCAATAGATTTGACCAAATGTCAGAGTTGAGTGGAGATGAGCCTCTTGTAGCTGTAGATGTAGGGAACATGCAGCAGTTAGGAGGTCTAGGTCAGTTGCAAAGTCTAACAGAAAGAGGAAGGTTGTTGCTAGGTAGTTTGCACGGTAGAGGCGTGGGCCAACAGTTGCAGGAAGTGTTGGGGAGTGAGTACCAGGTCACCAGCATTGTGAAGCTTAGTGCAGGATTGGCTCAGGTGACTGACAGCATAGGGGAGTTATGTAGGAATTTTACGAAGGAGGATCAGGTAGTGGTAGTTGGTGGAGCAGGCAACAGTCTTGATAGAGACAGGGAATATGATGTAGGTGGTGACCTGGTAAAGATAGCTACTCAAACTGGTGGCACTAATGTGCATTTCGTGCAACTGTTTCAGCGTCATGATCGGCCTCATCTTAATGCGGCTGTTAGGCGCGTTGACATGGGGCTGGAGAGAGCGCTGATGGCAGAGGGCATTGGTCATATTTCAATGGTGCCGGTTGGGTCCATCAGTAGATCGGGTTTCACTGGGCATGGTCTACACCTCAATAGGTATTGGAAGAGGAGGCTGGCGAAGCTTATAGGTGACAGTGTCACGGGTGATGGTGGGATCACTCATGGAAAAATTCCTGTAGCAGCTGGTGTTAGAGCTGCACCTTTTTTAGATTGAAGTCAGCTGATAGGTTTACCTGCTTAAAGGAAGTCCCTCTAACTAAGGGCTCACCTTCAGAGGACGTCATGTTTCCAAGTAGAGAAGGAATTAGCATGTTTCATCAAAATACAAGAGCTATTAGAGATAAAGTTAGTGAACTGCTTATAGATGTTGACTCTGAAATTATTGGTATGTCGGAGCACCATTTACCAGGGTACAGATTAGCTGGCTGTTTTCCAAGGAGTTCCTTCTGAGGTGGGAGAGTAGCTATGTACGTAAAAAACAGTATTGCATTTGAGTCCAAAGAAGTATCACGGCACTACACTAAACAGATATTTGAATGTTGTGCAGGGGCAGTTGAATTTAACGAAACTAAATTTCTAAATGTTGTTCTTTATAGGTCCCCTAACTCTGACTCCAGAGCATTTCTGCTCAAGCTAGAGAGGGTTCTTGATTCACATTGTAGGAAGTACAAGAAATTAGTTACATGTGGTGACTTCAATATAAATTTTGTGTATGATGGAGCAAGATATAGGGTGTCGATAGATCTTCTAAATTCATATGATCTGATGCAGACTGTGTTTTTTCCAACTAGGGTGCAAGGGAACAGTAGCACAGCCATAGACAATATTTTTAGTCATTCTTCATTACTAGACGGGAGTTCTGTTAGTAAAAGGATGAATGGCCTTTCAGATTATGATGCACAAATTTTAACACTAAAAGGCTTTTTTACTCAAACAAATGTCAAATGTAATTACATACTATGTAGGAAAGTTAATCCAACAGCAATAGAGACCTTTTTAAACCTTGTCAAGGAACAAGAGTGGCAAGATGTTTATAGTGCCGATAACGTAGATGATAAATATAATGCTTTCCTTAACACATTTCTCATGCTCTTTGAGAGTTACTTTCCATTAGAACGTTCTAAACGGGGTACTAGCAGTAATGGACAGCCCGGTTGGCTGACTAGTAGGATAAGGGTATCATGTAGAACAAAGCGGGAATTATATCAAAATGTTAGAAGTAGTCACAGTCAAGGTACAGTAGCTCATTATAAACAGTACTGTAAGGTGCTTAAAAATGGTATTAGGAAGGCAAAGAGATTGTGGTATGCAAACAGAATAGCTAGTTCACAGGATAAAATTAAAACCATATGGTCAGTTGTGAAGCAAATGTCCGGTCAACAGCAAAAGGTCGACAATATAAAGTCAGTTCGTAATAAAAATATTTCTGTTATTGATAAATAGGTTATATGTACAGTCCTTAGCAATCATTTTCTGAGCAGTGCTGGTGAATTAAACAAAAATTTATTTCTACACGGAATCATATAACTTTCTTGGCAAATGCTTTGCCGGGATTGATGTCTGAAATACTCCTCTGTGATACAGACAAGGGGGAGATTGAGTCAATAATTAAATCACTGAAGACTAAGAACTCTCATAGTTATGATGGAGTGCCTAGCAGAATATTAAAGTACTGTGCTGCACATGTTAGCCCTGTATTAGCCATATTTATAATTTTTCCTTTATGAATGGTCAGTTTCCTGAATGATTAAAGTGCTCAGTAGTGAAGCCGCTTTATAGAAAGGGAGAAAGGGATAGTGTAGACAATTTTAGAACTATTTCTATGCCATCAGTGTTTGCTAAAGTTATTGAAAAGGCTGTGTACGTAAGGATAATTGATAATTTTATATCACATGATTTGCTATCAAATGTACAGTTCGGCTTTAGAAGTCGTTTAACAACTGAAAATGCTATATTCTCTTTTCTCTGTGAGGTACTGGATAGGTTAAACAAAAGGTTTCGAACGCTAGGCAATTTTTTTGATTTAAATAAGGCGTTTGATTGAGTCGATCACAAAATATTGCCCCAGAAGGTGGGCCATTATGGAATACGGGGAAGTAGCTCACAATTGGTTCACCTCTTACTTTAGCAACAGATAGCAAAAGGTCATTATTCACGCAGTTCATGACCTAAGTTCATGATTTGTAGAAAATAAACTAACGCTAAATCACAGTAATACTGAGTTTTTACAATTTCCTACACACAGTTCAACAAAACCTGACGTTTTAATTTCACAGAATGGACATATGATTAGTGAAACTGAACAGTTCAAATTTCTAGGTGTTCAGATACATAGTAAACTGTCGTGGAAAGCCCACGTTCAGGATCTTGTTCAAAGACTTCATGCTATCATTTTTACTGTTCGAACAGTAACTGAAGTGAGTGATCGTTCGACACGAAAATTAGTCTACTTTGCTTAGTTTCATTCGCTTATGCCGTATGGTATTATATTTCGGGGTAACTCTTCCCATTCTAAAAGGATATTTTTGGCTCAGAAACGGGCGGTTCGGGCAATAAGTGGTGTAAGTTCACGAACCTCTTGTCGACCCCTGTTCACTAGACTTGGTATTTTGGCATTGGCTCTTATATATATTCCTTACCGTCATTCCTTGCTGACGATATTAGCTTATTCCCAAAAATTATTCAGATAATACTCGGCAGAAATCAAACCTGCATTTGGATCGCAATTCCTTAAATCTTGTGCAGAAAGGTGTGCAGTATACTGCTGCATCCACTTTCAATAAGCTACCACTCGAATTGAAAAATCTTAGCAGTAATCCACGCGCTTAAAATCGAAACTGAAGAGCTTCCTCCTGAGTCACTATGATTCTTGTTGTATTGTTGATTGCGTTTACTTTAACTTACGGATTGACTTTTTCGGGTTCATAAACATTTTATTTTAATCTTTTATTACTTTTATGTTGTAATTTCTTGTACTGACACGGTCCATGACCTTGGAGATTTGCTCCTCAATTTCGTCCTACGGAACTTAACGTGTAAATAAATAAATAAAACCAGTAAGTGTTTCCCGCACAGCCGATCCAGTGATACCCAAATGTTCTAGTAAGAATAATGTAATTATCGGGGGGGGGGGAGGGGAGGGGAGGGGGGTTAGGGGGGACGTGCCGGACATCCCGCCATAGGTATGTATGTCACTAACAACTGCAAAGCTGTTGGAATGAATGAATTGATGGCCGGGAGTGCCCACTTGGGGACGTTCGGACGCTGAGTTGCAAGTCTTCGCAGTTGACACCACACTGAGCAACTCGCGTGTTGATGATGATAATGAAGTGATGATGAGGACAAGAAGACACCCAGACCTAGAGCGGAGAAACTCTCCGGCCCGGTCGGGAATCGAACCCGGCCCACCACAAGGAGTCAGAAGCACTGACCACTCAGCTAAGGGGTCGGACCGCATATCATTTAGGAACTGTACATACTTGTGGCTATTTAGATTTTCATGTGTAAATAAAACAGAGACCAATGGCGCGATTCTTGAAAATTCCGCATCTCGCGCTGGCGAAAGGTCATTGTTTATCCACTTCTCTCGGCCAGTGCGGATTCTCAGCTAAACTGTAGTGCGTTTTCCAGAGCTGATTGGCCTATAATGTGAAATCTATCCTCCAAACTCAAATAAATATTTTTTGCGATGATTCATAAATACTATTCGGAGAATTGTAACTGGTTTTGACAGTAAGTTCCATGAATCTGCTGATGGTATGAAATGTGGAAACGTGTTGGAATTTAATATTCGCAGAACACTCCTTTGGCTGACTCCATTGGCAAATTCAAGCTTCCTCGTAGTGGCACGAGGATCGAGTTTCACCACTGCCAAATATTAGCTGCACTTCTATCATCAGTTGTTGTTCTGTTCCGTTGCGGTATTTTATTATTATAACGTCCAGTTTCCTGACTTTCTGTTTATGTTTGCATAGGCATCGCGAGCTCTTCCTGCAATCGGGAGATCTCTGAACATAGAGGCGCAACGGTGCCGTAACAGTTTGGCATAAGTCGCCAGAAATGAAACCCATATATACATTTTCGACTGTCGTATACGTTGTGAAAGTGTGATCACCTCCACGAAAAAGTTGCCTGTTCGCTACACTAGCAGAGCACAAACTGATGGGCGCACAGGTAAACACACGAAGCTTACCCAAGATACTTGTTTGTTTGCATTATGTTCAGTGGGGGGAGGTGGGGGGGGGGGACGTTCGTGAAACTTTTCCTGACTGTGGGCCAGTGGTTTGCGGTGCTGTTATCTGGTTACTATTCCATCAAGTATCACTCACGTTGTGCCGTAGCCCGTTTCGAAAGCTTTTCCAATGCAAGAGGAAGTCTATAGTTTCCTTTAACAAACAGTGTCAGTGTTAATTTCGGCAACTATAAACTTTAAAAATTACTTGTAAGTGGTCTGCTTCAGTGTTGGCAGCGCTGTGTAGCGCTTTGCATTGGATCTCTGACTGTGCTTTCTTTGTAAGAGACTCTGTGGCTGGTCAGACTCGTTGTTGGAAGTTAATCGCCAGTACTGTTGGGCAGTTGGAAGTTAGTCGCCAGCAGTGATGGAAGTACTGTTGGGCAGTTGGAGGTGAACAGCCAGCAGCGATGGATGTTAGATGTGATAAGTTAGCATTGATGGAGGGTAGAGGTCTGAAGTGTTAGCGTAGGCTAACGATCTGTAAGTATCCGACTTGGAGATTGCAAATTATTCATGATTATATATCTTTGTAATGGATGTCAATGACGATTTACACTCGTGCCTGAACTGGATGTCACATTATTCAGGTAAAAAAAAAATACATTATTTGGTTTGCAACAAAATCTTTCCTTTGCTAACCACATGCCTATTAGTAGTTAGTGGTTTTAATAGTTAGAATCTTTTATTTAGCTGGCAGTATTGACGCTTGCTGTGTTGCACTAGTTCGCGTAATCAAGACTTTTGTGAGGAAAGTGCTTAATGAAATGTATAGGTTATTGTTAAGATTTTTTAGTCAGGGCCATTCTTTTGAATTAATTGTTTAAAGTCAGGTTGCAATTTTCTTGAGCAGTCAGACAGCGTTGCGCTAGAATATTGTGGGTCAGTGTTGACATGATAAGAAAAAGCAAAGAGAAAGTAGGCTCAGTAAGTTCAGTCTTACTCAGCTGTTTCAGAATCAAATAACGTAGAAGTTTCATTTTCTCAGTCATTCTGCAATTTAAGTTCAGACACACTCATTTAAATAAAGAAGTTTCATACTTACGTACGGCAGAAAAAGTGCAGCATTTTCCTCTACAGCTTAGCAAAAATCGAATATTTTCTGCATATACCCTGTGTAGCCATTCTTAGCAGCCTCTCTCAGTATTAATTTCGTATATGGTTTTCAATGAACTTGAGTCCGCAGTTGCTAAACTTGTTCAAAAGGCTGTATGCTGTCCTCAGCTGCCAGTTTCTTGTATTTGTTGTTCTATTGTACAATTTCGGTCTTAGTCACCTCAAATTCTCTAGATATTGGTAGACAATACATCCGTCATTACACAGCGATGGCATACGAGCTTCTTGAACAAGTAGCATTTGAAGAATTTCCACTGTACGTGTGGGTGCAAATGTTGTAGTTGTAATAACAAGCACGTTACAAATGGGTATCAGTTTAGGTAGGCATGGCACTACGGAAAATAGTTTGTAGTATCATGGTTCAAATGGCTCTGAGCACTATGCGACTCAACTGCTTAGGTCATCAGTCGCCTAGAACTTAGAACTAATTAAACCTAACTAACCTAAGGACATCACACACATCCATGCCCGAAGCAGGATTCGAACCTGCGGCCGTAGCGGTCGCTCGGTTCCAGACTGTAGCGCCTTTAACCGCACGGCCACTCCGGCCAGCCTGTAGTATCATGCCCACATTAACTAACGTCAAGTTATACTGTGGATGTGATCTGAGTTTCTCGTGTGTGGAGGTAGAGTTGCTGACTGCTGCGTAGCCAGCCGGTGTGGCCGAGCGGTTCTAGGCACTTCAGTCTGGAACCACGCGACCGCTAACCTTGGTGATCTGCCGGGAACCGGTGGAATGGGGTAAGGCCAATGGCGTAACTGTTTAGAAGGCAACTAATTTCTGTTCTGAGTAATAGTTGTACCAGCTTTTGGAAATACACTCATTAAGCACATGTGTTGCAACGGCGATAAGACATTGTTGAGCATATTTGTGCCGCGCGGGATTAGCCGAGCGATCTAAGGCGCTGCAGTCATGGACTGTGCGGCTGGTCCTGGCGGAGGTTCGAGTCCTCCCTCGGGCATGGGTGTGTGTGTTTGTCCTTAAGGTAATTTAGGTTAAGTAGTGTTTAAGCTTAGGGACTGATGACCTTAGCAGTTAAGTCCCGTAAGATTTAAAAAATAAAAAAAAGCATGTTTGTATAAACACGGAAAAATGAGTTCAATGTCTTCCCATTCAGCAAAATTGGTTGCTTTTTAAAGGTATTATAGTGTTTCACATATAAATAGATATTTCGTCTCTTGTTTGCTTCACCATTTTACGGCTGCGGGCTAGCTGTCTACGACGTTCTCGAAAGTCGTATTTCTGCGTCACAGTAGGCGAAGCAGCATCTTCCGCCGATTCACTTGGGCTTTTTTATTGCTCATAAACCGTACTTTCGAGTTATATTATGGCAAGACTGCAAGCAATTGGATCATGGAAATGTTGGATCTAATAGAGTAGCAATGGCTGCATGGTCATCTAATGCAGTTAAGCCGTATCTCTTCTTCAACTGTCTTAATAAAACGTCATTGCTTTCTTTGACAGTTGATGAGACTGGAGTGACGCTGTTATGCTCTGTAATCAGTGGTGTAATTTCGGGTGGTATAAAATACATAAAATCGATTCGGTACAAGTACTCTTCTTTCGATACCAAGTAAGTATAAAAATAATGATTGGATTCTAAAAGTACTAAAAGCACTCGGTATAGAAACAAAAGCATCGAGTATTTGCTTGTATTAAGTTGTATCGGAACTACCCTAGGTGACGCGGCGAAAGCATAACGTTGCGAAGGTGTAGTGACCTCCAACTCTTTGAACACGATACACTCATCGGTCAACATTATCGTGTCACTATAGTCTTTCCTCATGTGTGTCTTTCCTGGGGTGCATTGGGGCGTGACTTCATTTTCCATTTTTCTCGATGACAATGCGCCATCACATCGAACAGCGCAGCTGAGGAACTCTTGGATCGAGAGGATATTAGGCGAAACGACGCCTGCCCGTTCACCCCGACGTAAATCGTACGTAACAGCTTTGTAGATCGTATTATTAAAATTAATACGGCAATATTAATAATAATTAAGTTGAAAGTAAATAAGTTATTAATCAATTAGCTATTTTTGAAGAATGTGTTTTGAGCTAAAAAGTAAGTAAGTTGTCCTATGTGATAAACTATTGGGTAACACAAAGAAAAAATCAAACTTAAAAAATAAAAGCCACCGTATTACAATACGCTAGGGAAGCTTATGTGGGCAACCTTAGCAGAAATATGACGTAGTTTTCGTGAAATTCTGCAAAAGGGGAACTGTATTCGAAAGAGACAGTCAAGCAGTTCTGCTGCCACAATCGTAATCATTACAAACGAGTTATGAGAATAACATAGGAAAGACTGGGAGGTATTCAGGAGCGCGCAGACGGTCTTACTCCTTTTCTGTTAGTATTTGAATGGAAGAGGACAGAAAATCGCTAACATTGATACGGAGTACCCTCGGCCATAAATTGTACAATATCTTGCTTAGCGTACATGTAGCTACAGAGAAAAAAAAATTGTTTTGGATGAAGGACATATCTATATTTCAAAATAACTGGACAAAGTTCCGCATTAACTAACCACAAAATTGTCACTGTCACTACGGAATTATAAACAAGTAGTAGATAGTTTGACAGTTGCTCTGAAGTGTGGTGGCTAGTAGCAGAAAATTACAGCAATATGATGAGAACAATTAAGGCTATTGCCTTACGGATAAACCTATCATATCAAGCAGAAGAATTAGGAGGCAGTGAAAATACAGACTGGGCCAATAATTGCACTGGTAGGGGAGAGCGCTTTATCTAGAGAACGGTGTGCCAAGGAACACATTACGTTTTATGGTCGATACGTCGGTCTAGTGACTGCTGTTCGAATCGGGTGGAGTATAGCGCAGTAGAGACCGCCATAAACGGTTTCCGCCATTTCCTGCAGTTTTTGTTGTTGTTAAACGTCGCGTTGAGTTCTGCGCAGGATTTGTAAATATTACGAGTTCTACATATTTCACTACTGTAGAATACTATATCCAAGCTTTCTGAAGGTGGTTGTTAATACTTCAGTTACAGAGTTTAATAGCGAGTAAAATTCTGTATATTTTTAAAACCAGTTAGGTAACATGTGGACGGTTAAGCCATACCTTGTCAGTCGTGCAACATCCTACACCTTGACACAGAGGAAGGTATTTTACCAAGGAACACGTGAGACTTGTAAGTGAACTGAGTTTCTTTAGCGTCTTAACAATTTTGCCTGTCTTGAAAATGGAAAATTATGTTAATTTCCAATAGCTCCAATTACAAAATGTATTTGAGCGTTTTTTGATAACACTTATGCTTCAGTTGACTTCAATTCCAGATTACTAGGGTGTAGTGGAATAATAATGTAAGAAACATTCGAATAAATACAGTCTTGTCGAGATTTTATCGAAAGAAACGCTTTTAAATTTCAATCAAATATTTATACATGGCTATATTATACCTTGGAATATGTTTCCACATTTGGGAAAAATCTTAATTTTGCGGAGTAATATTTGTAATTTCAGAAAAATGTTGCGGCACATTAAAAGTGAGTGCGATCTTTTAAAAATGGGGTCAGTAAATATATTAAACCTCTATTACTGGGATGGCTAGCGTCGGAAGTCTGAAAAGTTTTATATGGTGCAAAATTCTCCCCCACTGAGCTTCTTGGATACTGTATACCAAGTTATCAGCAATTGTCAGCCTAATACCGCTCTCTGTTACTTCACTTCTTACAGAAAAGGTCTTGACAAAGATATTCAAATGACATCGTGGATTCAACCTCAGAGACAGTGAGACCATAGCTGAAATAGCTGAAGTTCTCCCCAAGTCAGAGGGATGGTTGTGTCAAATTTTGAATGGTACGGAAAGATCTAATGCAGCTCTCCATTTATCTTTGAGAATCGATACATAGAACGAACGCAGTGTGTCATCTCTCATTCTGTCACATCACACACAACATGGCTGACATCTGAAGGCCTCTAGTATGAGAATAACTACTTACGTGACTAATCAACAAAAGAATTATCTGTTGAATCCCAATGATTTCCAACCTTTTGATTCGACCTTTTTTACGAAAATGTTTTGAGATACACAGCTACAGAATAGCTGTAGACACAAGCAGAACATTTCAACTTGAACCGGACCAGCGTTATAAATACACACTTCTTAGACATGTCTCGTCAAAACATAAGACTCCTCTTAAATCGAAACAAATGGCTTTGATAAGAAAGTGAAAGATAGGATGGAGAATCAATCACAGACCTCAGGTGTAAACAGCTACGGACTGGAACACATTATCGATTTCGGTGCTACATTAGTGGACCTGGAAGCTCAAAATTGTGTACACTACACTGAGAGTAAACGTTTTCAGCTGAATTTACGTCAGTGCTTGGCAGAACATGGAAATATTAAATAAGAGAACACTTCCTAATGTTCCGGAAAATTATATTTATTTGGCCTCCAAACGGTTTTCTGCTTCTTAGGTCTTCTTCAGATGACAACTGAATGTCTTTTATCTGTGTTTGCGACATTTGATTGTCACTCGAAGATGGTCTAAGAAGCCGACAGCCAGTTCGTGACCAAATAAATTTAATTTGCAGAACATTAGTAAGTTTTCTTCTAGTTAATGTTGCTATCTTGTTCTGCCTTGCGCCAACGGAAAGTTCAGTTATAATGTTACAAGTGTGCTAACGAAGTGCAGTTAACTGTCATGTGCAGGTGATTATTGGAACAGAAACTAACGACAATACAACAAATATCGTTCAACAGAGAGTGATTTCATCAAAATGTTAATCAAAAATACCACAACATTAACCAAAACTGTACTTCCTCAGCTGCAGTGAAGGCTATCAAGATCTCCGAGGGAATGTGGATAAGAGAAGAAATGCGAAACTACTACAGAATCCGGAACTGCTACAGAATCCGTAATAACCTAAGTTCATATTTAAAAGTTTGTCACGTGATATTCCGACCGTCACGCATCCGTGCGTGTTTGACAGTTATAATCGTTATGTGCGTGAATTACAGTTACAGAGTATACGCAGTTATTCACCAAAGGTATCTGTGCCAAAAAGAAAAACTGCTGAAGTTAACAAAAGATTAACCGTCGATAACACATGTTCACGAACTTATCAAATATAACATTTACTACGGACGAGCTCGGAGGGTTAAATAAAGGTATTAAATATCTCCTCCTGCGAAATCTCTGAAAAGTAGCTAGATGTCCAAAAAGTAGATCTTCAGCAAGCATTGGGTGGCGATATTTCTTAGAAACATTTGGAAACCTATGATTTAAAAACAATTGCTGTTATTAGCGAAGCATTCTCACGCAGTGAAATTAGTACGTCAAGCGAATTTAAGAGGAAATCATCAACAATGTAATCACTACCAAAGCTGACAAATCAAGCAATTTAGTTCTTTTGAGCAAAGGTAATTACGTTATCAAAGTGAACGAGTTCCTTGATGATTTGACTTTAAACACCTACCAAAAGTCCAACTGCAGCTTTCAATGAACAGACGAAAGCCATGATCAAGTCATGTAAAAGGATTATATCTGAAACCAACAGCCATATGCTTGTTAATATGAATCCTATGGCCCTTAGATTATGTTGCTTACATAACTACATAAAGATCGCGTTTTGTTACGCCCAGTAGTGTCATCCTTTTCTGCTCCTTGATAACTAGCGAAAATCAATTTTAAACCTAAGTTTGGCCTCGAAAACTCTACGGCTCTTGTCGATAAAATTAAAGGTATGCAAATCCCAGATAATTCTAAAGTAATAAAGTCTGACGTCACTAGCCGGCCGTGATGACCGAGCGGTTCTAGGCGCTACAGTCTGGAACCGCGCGACGGCTACGGTCGCAGGTTCGAATCCTGCCTCGGGCATGGATGTGTGTGATGTCCTTAGGTTAGTTAGGTTTAAGTAGTTCTAAGTTCTAGGGGACTGATGACCTTGGAAGTTAAGTCCCATAGTGCTCAGAGCCATTTGAACCATTTGACGTCACTAGCTTATTTACAAATGTTCCAGCTGGTAACTGTATAAAGATATTAACATATAGGATTACATGAAGCAATCATCGCTACTCAAATGTGAGTAAAACACACTTACTTCCAGTTTCAGAGCAAGTATTATACTCTTAATACCGTACCAACAGCCATTATTTTGGTATTGTTTTATTGGATAAACAGTTTCGACGTTCCAGTCACGTCATCTTCAGGCCTGTCGCATGACTGACAGCAAGCACTTTTCGTGCACATATTAGACAATGCACCAATAGTCGTATCTGGTACCGCAGATATCGGTGCCTTCTCTTGTACATGCAGGAATAGAACCAGGCGACATTCATGCCACAGACCTTAAAATGACATGATTGGAATGTCCAAACTAGTTGCCTAATAAAACAACATCAAAATAACGGTTCTTGTTACGGCATTATTACGCTTCATCGACCAGCCACTGTCCCATACTCCTGAAGACAAGATGGAGTTACATTTACTAGTACTATAATCAGTCTGACGGCCTAGCTATGGGTTCGCCTCTGTCCTATAATATCTGAAGTTCTTATCGATAATTACTATGGATAATTACGAATAAATTTCCTTACAGAAAGAGCCACTGAATTGCAACATTAAATACTGATGTAGATAAGTGGATTCTATGTTTGTGGATCGGTACCACTAGACGATTAGATACATTACAACATTTAAAGTCCCAAAATAAGAAAATTTAGTTTACAATGGAGCTGGGAGGCTCTTCCAAATTTATTGGACCTTAAGATAGATATTAGCACAAGAAGGACCTTAATAACCATTTACAGAAAAAACAAAGCTATAGATACGGTAAACTCTGCATGCTTCTGGCACTCACACAAACATGCAGCTTTCCGTTCGATGGCGCGTCGTATCGTATCTGTTTAATTATATGAATCAGCCTTTCAGACAGAATTACAGACCATCAAACATATCGCATTCAGTAACAGCTCTGTCATGGGGCCTCCCGGCCAACAATGGCATACGATCATTTCCATATTTTTGCTGATTAATAATATATTACGAAAAAAGAAAATTACACCACTTCTTTATGCTGGTCAACAACTATCAATCAAAGCCTGGTGCAAAATCGCATATATTGCCAACATTTCAGATAAACCTGCAAAAAACTTAAATTTTCACAACTACAGACCTGCACTTTATAATACCAAAGCCATATCAAAATTTCTGTTCAATAGTAGACAAATTGCAACCCTTGGCACACAGTGTGTCACATGCACGCATTGTGAAAAATTACATATTTGTCAGTCAGACGGATATATGGTAATTATGTTATCTGAGCATGAGAGAAGCTGGAGATCAAGGAAGAAAGATTCAACCCTTGTTGATCATCTTTTAACAGAAAATCATTCATATGATGTGGAAGGTGAAGTTTTAATTCTGTTAAGAAAAGCAGAAAGATGACACTAGTGGAGGTACTGGAAATCAAGGAACACACTGCACAGAATGCCAGACTTGTGTTAAATGGACACTCAGTTTCCTTTATCACCTATGTTAAATTAAGTTTTCGTTGCAAATACTAGATTCAAATTGTAAATTCATGTTATTTCTCATCAATTGTCACATTTATTTTCATATAAAAACTTTGTTTCCCTCTCCCCTTTTAAGTTCATGTAATTATTGCTACGTGACAAAAAAATGAAGCGCTTTCCTGTGTAAAACCTCTACGTCAGTTTTGTTTCATCTGCACTTATATTGTCTGTGTAGGTCACACTTAATTTTATCGGTTGTTGTGACATTCAGTTGTCACCTGAAGATGGCCAAAGTAGCTGAAAACCGTTTCTTGACCAAAAGGATATAATTTTTTAGAACATTGGGAAGTGTCTTCTTATTTAATTTTATATTTATGATACGGGGTGTCCAAAAATTCTCCCCGCAGTGCCGTATGATTGCTAGCCGCTCGTGCCGTATGATTGTTCACCTGCCTGGGTTACTTCCTTTCGGGTGGACTCTCCCAACATTTTACTATTTCGTTTATCTCAGCCAGCGTCAGTAGTATCGTTGGTGTGTGTCGTTACCTGTTGACGTGAACGTTTAATTTTAGTTCCTTTGTTCGTTTGTCACTGTTAAAATGCTAACCATTAAAGAATGTGTGTTTTTAGTCGAACAAGTGTTCAAAGCTGGCGGTAAATACAGTTTCAGTTCGTCAAACTTTTAATTCAGTTTTCCCGGAGACAACACTCCCACATCGCGATACTGTACGAGATCTGATTAATAAACTTGTGTTTGGAAACATGATTAGACGAACTGAATTGTGTAGTCAACAACAGGAGGGACACTTTCAACATTTAATGTGTTAAATTTGTAAGTAAAAATGGATATTCAATGAATTAATAACTTGTATTTCACTGAGTTTCATTTCGGTATATTCACTGCGGCATACGGCACGCGCGGCTAACGCTCATTCGGCACTGCGGAGAGACTTCTTGAACACCCCGTATATTATGCCTGTACGCCGAACAGTACTGACCGCGTGAACCTGCAGTTATAGACGTCCGATAGCGCTCATCGGTCAAATAAGGGATAGAAGATGGTATTGCAACCGCCAGTCAGAAATAAATTGGAATATAATATTCTATTATATGAAATATAAGACCCAAAATTTCTCGACAAACATATTCAAGTTTTCATACAATCCTCGCCTCGTACAATTATCCCCTAATGAAAACTCATCAAAACTCAGGTAAAACTGTTTGAACGCGTTTCTTCAAAATTCCATACGTACTCGAACGTAACAATGAAATGGACATTGGCAATAATACAGAGGTTTTTTGTTAAAACTAACTGTGAGAAAGAAAAAAATGTACTGTGAAAATATGCAGTTTAGTTTCCCTTCTCTGCCAGTCAGTTTTAACTACGATTATTTTTCAAAAAATCAAGTACGGTTTCAAGCTATTTAAACCACTATACAAATTCCAGAATGAGATTTTCACTCTGCAGCGGAGTGTGCGCTGATATGAAACTTCCTGGCAGATTAAAACTGTGTGCCCGACCGAGTCTCGGTCGGACACACAGTTTTAATCTGCCAGGAAGTTTCACTATACAAATTGTTTCTCCAATATATAGTATATTCTTTCCCCTTACGCATAATTTCTACAAAATGTATATACACAACAATGTACAGTCTCGTTTTATCCTTCGCAGTTGGTTTGAACAGAAAACAGGAAAGTTGTGTTTATGACTTATAAGCTTATGATTAGAATACTGCTGTGGAATATGAATCGTCTACAACTCTGTAACCATACCACTTCACAGATTAAAATCATACGAAATATTGTCATTGAAGGCATTATCTTCACCGATCCATCAGCTGGGAGCTCTCTCTCATACTCAGTACACACATGATACCAACCGTTACCCATTCCTTTTTAGCGACTTCAATTCGCAACCAGAGTTTCCTTTGCAACACCAATAAACAACGCTGAAAGAGAGAGGGGAAGAGATGTTGGACAGAGAGGGAGGAGGAAATGGAAACAGAGAGGCGGAAGGACGACATGGGCAGAGAGAGGGGGGGGGAGGGGAGAGAAAGGCAAAGAGAGGGAGGAGGAGGAGGTGACAAAGAGAGAAAGGGAAGAGAGGGAGGAAATGGAAAAAGGAGGAGGGGCAGGAGGAGATGGACTGGACAGAGAGAGGTGGAGGCGGAGATTAGGACGTACATGCAATTCCCATACATATTTAGCAATTGCGAAGCATTGCCAGGTTCGCTACAAAACTGATTCTCTCTTGTATTGTTCTGGTATATCTTTGGAAACAAGTTACGCAAATCAATGTAAACTGGAAAAAGTTTAATGTTCGTCTGTGGAGCACGGCAGGACAAAGCAGAGCCTCAATAAGGAAAAAATCGACAGATACGTATGTACTAAATCTCAAATTCATATTATAAATACTTCGCTAATCTGAGGTTTTCTTTAGGAAATCCCATTAGTTTAGAGTCTCGAACAACGTCGTGTATGTGATAGCTGCACTGACGGTCCAAGATTGTCACCGGAAGATGTTTAGATGTTTAGAAACCATTGTCTGACTAATAAATACCAAGTTTAATGACTAGTTCAAAAAATGGCTCTGAGCACTATGGGACTCAACTGCTGTGGTTATCAGTCCCCTAGACTTAGAACTACTTAAACCTAACTAACCTAAGGACATCACACACATCCATGCCCGATGCAGGATTCGAACCTGCGACCGTAGCAGTCGCACGGTTCCGGACTGCGCGCCTAGAACCGCGAGACCACCGCGGCCGGCTAATGACTAGTGATGGAGCAGTTTCGTGGCCGCTCAAAACTGTAACTTAGAGCAGACATCGAACCCAGAATCTTGCTTTTTGGGATGAATATTCTAACCTTCTACCCTTTGCCCAGTAAAGTATGCAGGAGAGTTTTCGGATGTTTGGAAAGTAGGCGAGAGAGACTGGCAAAACTGAAGCTGAGAGCGTCTCGAGTCGTGCCCGGATAGCTCAGCCGTTAAGAACACTATCTGCAAAAGATAAGGCTCTGATTTTGTAGTTCCGGTCCGTCATACAACTTCAATCTGCCAGGAAGTCTTACAACATAGTCTGCACCGCTACAGAGTGAAACACTCATCCTGGTCAACTGTATCCCAGTCTACAACACTTTCCTTTAAATATCTCGAGCTACACTTAAAGAAAGGTCTTGATCGTGTGTATATTTAATTTTTCACTACGGTTTTACATAAACTGCTCCTCTGCAAAGTGAAACACTCATTCTGGTCGATTCTATCCAAGTCTACAATACTTTCCTTTAAATATCTTGAGCTACACTTGTCTTGATTTCGCAGGCGTATATTTCATTTTTATTAGGGGTTTAAACTCATGCTCTATCACCAACTGAAATATCAGCTTCAATGAGGAGTTGAAAAATTATAATTTTCCTCAAAATTGTTAATTAATCATTACAATATCGCAACATGTTTACTTACGCAGAAATTTACACCTGCTGGTATAATTAATTTAATTGTGTTTTGTGTGTTTAATTATTATGCAATAGCTCGTCGTTGTCTCGAGCTGTTAATGTTGTTCATCGGTGATGTGGGCCAAACCATGACAAAACGACGAAAAAAATAAGCAGTTCTTTTATTTCGAAGTAAATTGTTTACAAGATTTTATAAAGTCTAATTCTCAAGTTATACATTTTGGAAATGAAAATTAATAATCGGACAATAGTTTTATTGAGGTCTGTAAACCAATAAACATATTTTTTTAAATAATGTGACAAAACATAAATTGTAAGTAATGAAAATTAAAAATGGCGTTTTGCAGTGGAGAACTAGGCTCACGGAAATGGAAAGTGTTACTCCACGAAGCATCAGTCCGCTATTTATCAAGCTTTCAGGAGATCATAGCGGGTATTGAATGATTAAACTCTGATTTCATTCGGGACTGTTGCCCACGACCAGCATCAGTACGGCATGGAAGCAAACATCCCCGAAATGGCATCTTTACGAATTTCTTGCCGTGAGTCAAACACACGTTGTGTCAGTTCATGAAAATTGCTGGCTTGAGACAGGTATGAACGTATATGCCTTCAAAGCACCTCCCTGCATTCCATGTGAGTGACAAATCAGGAGACCCGGCAAAGGATCTGTACATTCTTCGGGGCATATATGGTACAACTCCAGTCTGCGGTCTTGCAATATCCTGCTTCACTATGCTATTTGGTGCCATGTTCATGAAGGACAGACAAATAGGTTTACCGCTCTTGATAAATGCTGGTGAGCATTCAGCCTCTCTTCAATAATTACCAAACAGTCGTGTTACATTCAATAGGTCTCCAGAGCATGATTTCAAGAGATGGGCAGGTAAGAGTTTCGCAGATCGCTGTCTTATGTGACCTTTCACAGATCGTCTGTGGACGTGTTAGCCTCGATATAACCAACAACACAGAAGGGAGACTCCTCTCTAACAACACTCTGACTTTGAACTGGTTCCTCCTGTGTGAACTGATGAAGTTACGCGTTAATAAGTTCTATAAATTTTCAAAGAAAAGGATCCACTACAAAGGCGGTAAGAAAGGGGAAGGGCAGTTTTCTCATTTGCGATTGGGACTGTTCATTGACTTCAATAGATTGAACGAAAATTAAATTTAGGACAAAACGTCATTATTAACTAACGACACACCTGGTGACGAATGCCTGTGTATGTATTTAATTTTTTCACAAATAATATTATTTCGTAAAAAGATACTTACTGACAATAAAATAATTAACGATAGAGTGCTCAAGGAGCTCGATCGTTGTGTAAGTAGGCTGTTTAGGTTTTTTTATTGGTAACGCCACCTCTGTATGAAAACTACTGGCTGTGCTGTGTGCAGTCTGTGGCTGGGTGGCATTGTTGTAATATTCGCCGTTGTAGTGTTGGGCTGTTGGCTGTTAACAGCGCATAGCGTTGCACAGTTGGAGGTGAGCCGCCAGCAGTGGTGGATATGGGGAGAGAGATGGCGGAGTTTTGAAATTTGTAAGACAGGATGTCATGAACTGCTATATATATTATGACTATTAAGGTAAATACATTGTTTGTTCTCTATTAAAATCTTTCGTTTGCTAACTATGCCTATCAGTAGTTAGTGCCTTCCGTAGTTTGAATCTTTTATTTAGCTGGCAGTAGTGGCGCTCGCTGTATTGCAGTAGTTCGAGTAACGAAGATTTTTGTGAGGTAAGTGATTTGTGAAAGGTATAGGTTAATGTTAGTCAGGGCCATTCTTTTGTAGGGATTATTGAAAGTCAGATTGCGTTGCGCTAAAAAATATTGTGTGTCAGTTTAAGCACAGTCATGTATAATTTTTCTAAGAGGACATTTCATATGGCGACCCTGCCTGGATACCTCACTGGAATCTTCTGATTTTTTCTTGTAGTTTGTGTAATTAGTGTAGCTTTTGTTTATTGCTAGCGCATAATTGTAGAGAATCTCCTTTGTAGTTGCAGTCTTTCACTGTTGTACAGTAAAACAGTTGTGGCATGCATGTAGATTTGCACCAAGTATTTCGCAACTGTGCTTGCAATTGACTAGATATTATTTTCAGTGCTTTGTTAATGTGTTCTCTTATTTTTGCTCTTCAAATTGTGCTTTTCTGTGTTATCGTGTGAAATATTGTGACAATAATGGCGCGTGAAAAACGTAACACTAGGCTCCAAAGTAAACTGAGAAATAATAGTGACGACGAGCATAGCTTACCGACACCACTGTGTAATGAATTAACAGACATTCAAAGTAGTAATTCGGTAACTGTGCATAGGGAAATGGAGCGGGCGTCAAATAATGGTGTAGACAGTGAAACAGGTAGTGAACAGGGAAGCATTATCGATCGATCGGTCGGCAACAGCTCGCCTCAGGAATTGGGAATGACAGAACACAATATTGCAAATACTGTAGACTCAGGTTTTGGGTTCTCACCGTTTTCTCAAATGAGTCAAGACACATTTTCCGCTTGTCAAAATGTGAATGTTGCCGGTGCAAATTCACTGCCGAAAAGCAGGTGTTGACAGATGTGAGAATTACCGAACAATCAGTTTAATAAGCCACAGCTGCAAAATACTAACACGAATTCTTTACAGACGAATGGAAAAACTAGTAGAAGCCGACCTCGGGGAAGATCAGTTTGGATTCCGTAGAAATACTGGAACACGTGAAGCAATACTGACCTTACGACTTATCTTAGAAGAAAGATTAAGGAAAGGCAAACCTACGTTTCCAGCTTTTGTAGACTTAGAGAAAGCTTTTGACAATGTTGACTGGAATACTCTTTCAAATTCTAAAGGTGGCAGGGGTAAAATACAGGGAGCGAAAGGCTATTTACAATTTGTACAGAAACCAGATGGCAGTTATAAGAGTCGAGGGGCATGAAAGGGAAGCAGTGGTTGGGAAAGGAGTGAGACAGGGTTGTAGCCTCTCCCCGATATTATTCAATCTGTATATTGAGCAAGCAGTAAAGGAAACAAAAGAAAAATTCGGAGTAGGTATTAAAATTCATGGAGAAGAAGTAAAAACTTTGAGGTTCGCCGATGACATTGTAATTCTGTCAGAGACAGCAAAGGACTTGGAAGAGCAGTTGAACGGAATGGACAGTGTCTTGAAAGGAGGATATAAGATGAACATCAACAAAAGCAAAACGAGGATAATGGAATGTAGTCAAATTAAGTCGGGTGATGCTGAGGCAATTAGATTAGGAAATGAGACACTTAAAGTAGTAAAGGAGTTTTGCTATTTAGGGAGTAAAATAACTGATGATGGTCGAAGTAGAGAGGATATAAAATGTAGACTGGCAATGGCAAGGAAAGCGTTTCTCAAGAAGAGAAATTTGTTAACATCGAGTATAGATTTAAGTGTCAGGAAGTCGTTTCTGAAAGAATTTGTATGGAGTGTAGCCATGTATGGAAGTGAAACATGGACGATAACTAGTTTGGACAAGAAGAGAATAAAAGCTTTCGAAATGTGGTGCTACAGAAGAATGCTGAAGATAAGGTGGGTAGATCACGTAACTAATGAGGAGGTATTGAATAGGATTGGGGAGAAGAGAAGTTTGTGGCACAACCTGACTAGAAGAAGGGATCGGTTGGTAGGACATGTTTTGAGGCATCAAGGGATCACAAATTTAGCATTGGAGGGCACCGTGGAGGGTAAAAATCGTAGAGGGAGACCAAGAGATGAATACACTAAGCAGATTCAGAAGGATGTAGGTTGCAGTAGGTACTGGGAGATGAAGAAGCTTGCACAGGATAAAGTAGCATGGAGAGCTGCATCAAACCAGTCTCAGGACTGAAGACCACAACAACAAACACATTTTGGTTTACTTGAAAATACATTCTGGATTTAAAGTACTTTCTGTGAGATACCGGATGACACAGTGGTTAGTTTATGTGACAGCTACACGATTTTATCACGACGCTACTAATGAGTGACAATTTACAATGTTGCTTTTGCGGTGTATCTGTTTTATATCTGCACAGTTTTTCTGAATTCTTCTGGAAAGTAAAACATGTTTTAGTAGTAACTTTTGCGGTATAGCTACAAGGAGACAGCCTTTTCTGTAGCACAACAATACGTTACAGCACAGTACTTTCTTCATCACAGCAATAAGCGTAATAACTAAGATATCTATACGCAAAGCATTTCACTTTTATTTATCATGAGGTAAGCACATTGACTTCTGCAGAACTTAGCTTTCGGAGGACGATAACTACGACACTTCCACAGAGATTATCATACAAGACGCACAGTTTAGCGCTACAGTACACGTATTTGAGTGATTAATTTTGTACTTAAAACATTTATTTTTAAAGATATTTGAAGTACAATGATACAAAGTTTTTCCATGATACATTTCATTCCATTGCAATAATCTGTAACACCTGAGGGTATAATTACATTAATCCTCAGGGGGGTACATGCTTACTTTGTGTACCATGTGTCTGGCAAACACAAGGAGCCCTAGCTAATATGGTATTTGCTTATACAACTTTGGTACCGATGTGTATATTTCTCTAACACATAAATTACACAGCTATCTGATCATTTAACTGAGAGAGCCAAAATTTTTTTTTACTACGTCAGTGGCAGATGTTTACGCAATTACACAGCTGGATAACTTCACACTTATGAAATTGTATTTTGTCTCTACTGTGTGAACCCTTCATATTTTTCGGAACCATTGTGATATTATGAGAGCTTTGAATGATGTATTTGGTATGGGATCATGATTTTTAAAGTGCGTTTGAGGTAGATGACACTATTGAAATCAGCAAGGAATTTTTTTTTAGGTTTTGAAATTATTGGAGGAAGGTACAACGTTTTTGAGAATTGACTGAGATGTTATGATATTATTACGGCGACAATGTGTATTATGCTGTTGAGGTATGTTTATGATCAATAAGATGATGCTACCGTATATGAGGAATTTGATTATGCTACGTATTTCTTATGATGAAATATTGAAGAAGTGTCGACGAATATGTTTATGTATAATAAGGTAAGGAATAATGAGTAGTGGTTAGGGACTCTGATTTGTGGAAAAGGATGTTGGAAACCAAGAATCGTACTTTCAGAGTTATGAAATGTATGTATATGCGTAAATGTATCACAACGCCGACGAAAATTTTTTGGACACTTATATTTATAGGATTTTGTTTCTACACATTTGTAACGCAAATTCTCGACCTGTGAAATTTTTTATATGAGACTGTCACGGTAGTGCAAACTGCTGTCGTAAATATTTCGGTGAGAAAGTTGAGTGACCTGCACGTAATGCGTCGTGGGCGCCCAGCTGTGCCTCCTGCCTGGAGAAAAAGCCATTACTGTGTGCCTTTCAAAGGCACAGGTGGAAAAAAAAGAGGCCATTTTCCTCGCTATTGACATTTCTTTCTAGAAAGTATCGCAAATACGACACGCTCATTACTTGGAAAGATACTTACATCTGCACACCTGATTATGACAAGCGTCTTTCTACGAGAGTTGAGAGCTACTGACTTACGAAATGCCACATACCTATTGAATGATGTTTTTATGCTTTGCTTTGCGTAATTGCTTATTTCATTTGATATCTGTTTTCCAGCTGTGTTGCAGCATTGGTTTTATAAAATAAACTTAAATGCATTAGCTAATATGAACACTTTGTCAACAGATCTATTAAATAACTATTTTATGATCCACATTCTTCGAAAAAGGAGCTCTTGGAATGGAAAGAACAATAAGAAGGGACTAATAACAGTAACTGCATATATAATTTTCTTGTCAAGTACTTGGTAATTTTTTGTAGAATTAGTTTTTGTGGTGCACCACTTTAATTACATAGACATTAAGATGTGAATATACGTTTCCCTGGCGTATCTGCATTGTTGTCTTTAGTGTAATATTTTTTCTGCTTGAGCTTTGTCATGTTTAGGTATAAGTTATAGCACTTGCTGCTGCTGTTTGCCAGGCATAATGTTAGTGAATTTGACTTTGTATTACTCTGTTAAGCCAGTTTTACTACGGATTTATTTTTCTTGTTTGCTGTGCATTGCCTTATATTAGTTGTAATATTGCATTTGCTTTGCTAATTTATGCTGCTTGCTTTGCCAATTTGCATTTTTTATCATTGCTGTTTGTGTAAATTGTTTTGCGCTGCTGCATTACCTCGTCCCTTAGTTTAGAATCTGATCTCAGTAGATCTAAGTTAGCTTAAGATGGGGTAGGCTATATGTGAGAACGAGTTGTGATGAATTGGAAGAAATTCATTGGGAAGCTATAAGAAAATGGTTTGGCCAAAAAAGAATTTTGAAAGAGGATGTGAACAGAATACAGAAAGCATGCTTGGATAGGATTTTTTTGGTGGAAACAAATGTTGAAATAAGGGGAAAGATCTACAGAATGAAGTTTTGGGTTGGACTACAGTACCAAATGTCACACTGAAAACGAACCCTGTCTTTCCTTTTGTATTATTCCGCTATGTGTTTATGTACCCTTGTGTATTTGTCTTTTTCCTGCCTTTAAGTGTTTAGCTAATAAGATTTATGTTGTAGAATTTTTCTAATACTATGTTATTTACTTTGTAAAGAGGTTTAGACATTATTAATTCTGTTCTGTTTCAATGCTCACATGTGAAATTAATGTTTCGAAATCTATTCTCATTATTTTATATATTTACTTATGTCATAATTCCTGTGACACTGATGTATATGTTTATTTCTATTCTTTTGTAAAGCCTGTTTTATTACAAATGTTATCGGTACTATTATGTTCCTTAATGATGTATTTTGTACCTTTGTTATTGTATTCTTATGTTATAAAATTGTATAGACACCAGTTCTTCAAATTAAGTTTCATTTCAGTGCGCACGTTTTTGTTGGTCATAATATGTGCACAGTATGTGAGAAGTTGGGACTGTTTGTGCTTGCACGTGTGATAATAATTCAGCAAGGGACTGGTTAACAGCATTGCTGGTTCTAAGGACAATTCCAAAAACTTTGTGGGTGCACAAGTGGTGGTTTATGGACTTGCTATATTGTCCGCAAGACTTTTCGATGGTGATTGTGCACCTGCACAGTCGCAACAGATGGCTGCTGGCCGTCTCTACAAGGACTACAGTGGGTCTGCATCTTTGATGGCCCACCAATACCATTATTTCTACAAGGACTGCAGTGGGTCTGCAACTATGGTGGTCCACCAATACCATAATCTCTACCAGGACTACAGTGGGTCTGCTCTGTGATGACCTAGCTACAAATATTCTTCAAAACTTCGACTGACTCTGCTGTGGGTTTGCTCTGTTGTGGTCCATTACCTGTCTGCATGTCAAGAGTCAGCATTGTCTTTCCGTTGGAAGGACTACTTCTTCAAGACTGCATGGAAATCCACTACATCCGTGTGCATTTTCTTTTACCGCTCAGACATAGAGAAAAACACTGCTATTTTACTGTGATGAACGATCAGGACTGTCTTTATGGACTGTGAGAAAATTTTAGCTTTTGACCAACATTGTATCAATAAGTGTGTGCATTTGATATCTTTGTTATTGTAATTATGAAAAATTTTATCAAATCATTATTGGCCACTGCCCAAAACAATTTGTAAAATTTTTTGTGGGGAGCATGGGGGCTATGTAAGTAGGCTGTTTAGTTTTTTTTATTGGTAACGCCGCCTCTGTATGAAAATCACTGGCTGTGCTGTGTGCAGTCTGTAGCTGGGTGGCATTGTTGTAATATTCGCCATGGTAGTGTTGGGCTGTTGGCTGTTAACAGCGCATAGCGTTGCGCAGTTGGAGGTGAGCCGCCAGCAGTGGTGGATGTGGGGAGAGAGATGGCGGAGTTTTGAAATTTGTAGGACTGGATGTCATGAACTGCTATATATATTATGACTATTAAGGTAAATACATTGTTTGTTCTCTATTAAAATCTTTCATTTGCTAACTGTGCCTATCAGTAGTTAGTGCCTTCCATAGTTTGAATCTTTTATTTAGCTGGCAGTAGTGGCGCTCGCTGTATTGCAGTAGTTCGAGTAACGAAGATTTTTGTGAGGTAAGTGATTTGTGAAAGGTATAGGTTAATGTTAGTCAGGGCCATTCTTTTGTAGGGATTATTGAAAGTCATATTGCGTTGCGCTAAAAAATATTGTGTGTCAGTTTAAGCACAGTCATGTATAATTGTTCAAAGGGGACGTTTCAGTTGTATCATCAAACAAGTGCCTTACAACTTAATATAAACAGCCAGAAGTTAATTACATGGTCTAGTACAGTGTATATCCACCTTTCGCAGCAATGCAGGCTGATATTCTCCCATGGAGACGATCGTAGAGATGCTGGATGTAGTCCTGTGGAACGGCTTGCCATGCCATTTCCACCTGGCGCCTCAGTTGGACCAGCGTTCGTGCTGGCTGGACGTGCAGACCGCGTGAGACGACGCTTCATCCAGTCCCAAACATGCTCAATGGGGGACAGATCCGGAGATCTTGCTGGCCAGGGTAGTTGACTTACACCTTCTAGAGCACGTTGGGTGGCACGGGATACATGCGGACGTGCATTGTCCTGTTGGAACAGCAAGTTCCCTTGCCGGTCTAGGAATGGTAGAACGATGGGTTCGATGACGGTTTGGATGTACCGTGCACTATTCAGTGTCCCCTCGACGATCACCAGTGGTGTACGGCCAGTGTAGGAGATCGCTCCCCACACCATGATGCCGGGTGTTGGCCCTGTGTGCCTCGGTCGTATGCAGTCCTGATTGTGGCGCTCACCTGCACGGCGCCAAACACGCATACGACCATCATTGGCACCAAGGCAGAAGCGACTCTCATCGCTGAAGACGACACGTCTCCATTCGCCCCTCCATTCACGCCTGTCGCGACACCACTGGAGGCGGGCTGCACGATGTTGGGGCGTGAGCGGAAGACGGCCTAACGGTGTGCGGGACCGTAGCCCAGCTTCATGGAGACGGTTGCGAATGGTCCTCGCCAATACCCCAGGAGCAACAGTGTCCCTAATTTGCTGGGAAGTGGCGGTGCGGTCCCCTACGGCACTGCGTAGGATCCTACGGTCTTGGCGTGCATCCGTGCGTCGCTGCGGTCCGGTCCCAGGTCGACGGGCACGTGCACCTTCCGCCGACCACTGGCGACAACATCGATGTACTGTGGAGACCTCACGTCCCACGTGTTGAGCAATTCGGTGGTACGTCCACCCGGCCTCCCGCATGCCCACTATACGCCCTCGCTCAAAGTCCGTCAACTGCACATACGGTTCACGTCCACGCTGTCGCGGCATGCTACCAGTGTTAAAGACTGCGATGGAGCTCCGTATGCGACGGCAAACTGGCTGACACTGACGGCGGCGGTGCACAAATGCTGCGCAGCTAGCGCCATTCGACGGCCAACACTGCGGTTCCTGGTGTGTCCGCTGTGCCGTGCGTGTGATCATTGCTTGTACAGCCCTCTCGCAGTGTCCGGAGCAAGTATGGTGGGTCTGACACACCGGTGTCAATGTGTTCTTTTTTCCATTTCCAGGAGTGTATTAAACCTCTATTACTGGGATGGCTAGCGTCGGAAGTCTGAAAAGTTTTATATGGTGCAAAATTCTCCCCCTCTAAACTTCTTGGATACTGTATACCAAGTTATCAGCAATTGTCAGCCTAATACCGCTCTCTGTTACTTCACTTCTTACAGAAAAGGTCTTGACAAAGATATTCAAATGACATCGTGGATTCAACCTCAGAGACAGTGAGACCATAGCTGAAGTTCTCCCCAAGTCAGAGGGATGGTTGTGTCAAATTTTGAATGGTACGGAAAGATCTAATGCAGCTCTCCATTTATCTTTGAGAATCGATACATAGAACGAACGCAGTTAGTGTGTCATCTCTCATTCTGTCACATCACACACAACATGGCTGACATCTGAAGGCCTCTAGTATGAGACTAACTACTTACGTGACTAATCAACAAAAGAATTATCTGTTGAATCCCAATGATTTCCAACCTTTTGATTCGACCTTTTTTACAAAAATGTTTTGAGATACACAGCTACAGAAAAGCTGTAGACACAAGCAGAACATTTCAACTTGAACCGGACCAGCGTTATAAATACACACTTCTTAGACATGTCTCGTCAAATCGTAAGACTCCTCTTAAATCGAAACAAATGGCTTTGATAAGAAAGTGAAAGATAGGATGGAGAATGAATCACAGACCTCAAGTGTAAACAGCTACGGACTGGAACACATTATCGATTTCGGTGCTACATTAGTGGACCTGGAAGCTCAAAATTGTGTACACTACACTGAGAGTAAACGTTTTCAGCTGAATTTACGTCAGTGCTTGGCAGAACATGAAAATATTAAATAAGAGAACACTTCCTAATGTTCCGCAAAATTATATTTATTTGGCCTCCAAACGGCTTTCTGCTTCTTAGGTCTTCTTCAGATGACAACTGAATGTCTTTTATCTGTGTTTGCGACATTTGGTTGTCACCCGAAGATGGTCTAAGAAGCCGACAGCCAGTTCGTGACCAAATAAATTGAAACGTCCCCTTATTAACAATTATACAAGACTATGCTTAAACTGACACACAATATTTTTAGCGCTACGCAATCTGACTTTCAAAAATCCCTACAAAAGAATGACCCTGACTAACATTAACCTATACCTTTCACAAATCACTTACCTCACCAAAAATCTTCGTTACTCGAACTACTGCAATACAGCGAGCGCCACTACTGCCAGCTAAATAAAAGATTCAAACTACGGAAGGCACTAACTACTGATAGGCATAGTTAGCAAATGAAAGATTTTGATAGGGAACAAACAATGTATTTACCTTAATAGTCATCAAAAGTAGAGAACAAACAATGTATTTACCTTAATAGTCATCAAAAGTCATATATATAGGAGTTCATAACATCCATTCTTACAAATATCAAAACTCCGCCATTTCTCTCCCCACATCCACCACTGCTGGCGGCTCACCTCCAACTGCGCAATGCTTCGCGCTGTTCACATGCAGCTGCCGCTGCCCAACACTACAATGGCAGACAACAATGCAAACTAGCCACAGACTGCACACAGCACACCCAGTGATTTTCATACAGAGCGCTATGTAACGATGCCAATAAGAAAACATAAACAGCCTACTTACAAAATTTAATTTGCAGAACATTAGTAAGTTTTCTTATAGTTAATGTTGCTATCTTGTTCTGCCTTGCGCCAACGAAGAGTTCAGTTATAATGTTACAAGTGTGCTAACGAAGTGCAGTTAACTGTCATGTGCAGGTGATTATTGGAACAGAAACTAACGATAATACAACAAGTATCGTTCAACAGAGAGTGATTTAATCAAAATGTTAATCAAAAATACCACAACATTAACCAAAAGTGTACTTCCTCAGCTGCAGTGAAGGCTATCAAGATCTCCGAGGGAATGTGGATAAGAGAAGAAATGCGGAACTGCCACAGAATCCGTGATAACCTAAGTTCATATTTAAAAGTTTGTCACGTGATATTCCGACCGTCACGCATCCGTGCGTGTTTGACAGTTATAATCGTTATGTGCGTGAATTACAGTTACAGAGTATACGCAGTTATTCACCAAAGGTATCTGTGCCAAAAAGAAAAACTGTTGCAGTTAACAAAAGATTAACCGTCGATAACACTTGTTCACAATCAACAGTTTGCTGATCAAATCACGAACTTATCAAATATAACATTTACTACGGACGAGCTCGGAGGGTTAAATAAAGGTATTAAATATCTCCATCCTGCAAAATCTCTGAAAAGTAGCTAGTCCAAAAAGTAGATCTTCAGCAAGCATTGGGTGGCGATATTTCTTTGAAACATTTGGTAACCAATGATTTAAAAACAATTGCTGTTATTAGCGAAGCATTCTCACGCAGTGAAATTAGTACGTCAAGCGAATTTAAGAGGAAATCATCAACAATGTAATCACTACCTAAGCTGACAAATCAAGCAATTTAGTTCTTTTGAGCAAAGGTAATTACGTTATCAAAGTGAACGAGTTCCTTGATGATTTGACTTTAAACACCTACCAAAAGTCCAACTGCAGCTTTCAATGAACAGACGAAAGCCATGATCAAGTCATGTAAAAGGATTATATCTGAAACCAACAGCCATATGCTTGTTAATATGAATCCTATGGCCCTTAGATTATGTTGCTTACATAACTACATAAAGATCGCGTTTTGTTACGCCCAGTAGTGTCATCCTTTTCTGCTCCTTGATAACTAGCGAAAATCAATTTTAAACCTAAGTTTGGCCTCGAAAACTCTACGGCTCTTGTCGATAAAATTAAAGGTATGCAAATCCCAGATAATTCTAAACTAATAAAGTCTGACGTCACTAGCCGGCCGTGATGGCCGAGCGGTTCTAGGCGCTACAGTCTGGAACCGCGCGACCGCTACGGTCGCAGGTTCGAATTCTGCCTCGGGCATGGATGTGTGTGATGTCCTTAGGTTAGTTAGGTTTAAGTAGTTCTAAGTTCTAGGGGACTGATGACCTTGGAAGTTAAGTCCCATAGTGCTCAGAGCCATTTGAACCATTTGACGTCACTAGCTTATTTACAAATGTTCCAGCTGGTAACTGTATAAAGATATTAACATATAGGATTACATGAAGCAATCATCGCTACTCAAATGTGAGTAAAACACACTTACTTCCAGTTTCAGAGCAAGTATTATAGTCCTAATACCTTACCAACAGCCATTATTTTGGTATTGTTTTATTGGATAAACAGTTTCGACGTTCCAGTCACGTCATCTTCAGGCCTGTCGCATGACTGACAGCAAGCACTTTTCGTGCACATATTAGACAATGCACCAATAGTCGTATCTGGTACCGCAGATATCGGTGCCTTCTCTTATACATGCAGGAATAGAACCAGGCGACATTCATGCCACAGACCTAAAAATGACATGATTGGAATGTCTAAACTAGTTGCCTAATAAAACAACATCAAAATAACGGTTCTTGTTACGGCATTATTACGCTTCATCGACCAGCCACTGTCCCATACTCCTGAAGACAAGATGGAGTTACATTTACTAGTACTATAATCAGTCTGACGGCCTAGCTATGGGCTCGCCTCTGTCCTATAATATCTGAAGTTCTTATCGATAATTACTATGGATAATTACGAATAAATTTCCTTACAGAAAGAGCCACTGAATTGCAACATTAAATACTGATGTAGATAAGTGGATTCTATGTTTGTGGATCGGTACCACTAGACGATCAGATACATTACAACATTTAAAGTCCCAAAATAAGAAAATTTAGTTTACAATGGAGCTGGGAGGCTCTTCCAAATTTATTGGACCTTAAGATAGATATTAGCACAAGAAGGACCTTAATAACCATTTACAGAAAAAACAAAGCTATAGATACGGTAAACTCTGCATGCTTCTGGCACTCACACAAACATGCAGCTTTCCGTTCGATGGCGCGTCGTATCGTATCTGTTTAATTATATGAATCAGCCTTTCAGACAGAATTACAGACCATCAAACATATCGCATTCAGTAACAGCTCTCTCATGGGGCCTCCCGGCCAACAATGGCATACGATCATTTCCATATTTTTGCTGATTAATAATATATTACGAAAAAAGAAAATTACACCACTTCTTTATGCTGGTCAACAACTATCAATCAAAGCCTGGTGCAAAATCGCATATATTGCCAACATTTCAGATAAACCTGCAAAAAACTTAAATTTTCACAACTACAGACCTGCACTTTATAATACCAAAGCCATATCAAAATTTCTGTTCAATAGTAGACAAATTGCAACCCTTGGCACACAGTGTGTCACATGCACGCATTGTGAAAAATTACATATTTGTCAGTCAGATGGATATATGGTAATTATGCTATCTGAGCATGAGAGAAGCTGGAGATCAAGGAAGAAAGATTCAACCCTTGTTGATCATCTTTTAACAGAAAATCATTCATATGATGTGGAAGGTGAAGTTTTAATTCTGTTAAGAAAATCAGAAAGATGACACTAGTGGAGGTAGTGGAAATCAAGGAACACACTGCACAGAATGCCAGACTTGTGTTAAATGGACACTCAGTTTCCTTTATAACCTATGTTAAATTAAGTTTTCGTTGCAAATACTAGATTCAAATTGTAAATTCATGTTATTTCTCATCAACTGTCACATTTATTTTCATATAAAAACTTTGTTTCCCTCTCCCCTTTTAAGTTCATGTAATTATTGCTACGTGACAAAAAAATGATGCGCTTTCCTGTGTAAAACCTCTACGTCAGTTTTGTTTCATCTGCACGTATAATGTCTGTGTAGGTCACACTTCATTTTATCGGTTGTTGTGACATTCAGTTGTCACCTGAAGATGGCCAAAGTAGCTGAAAACCGTTTCTTGACCAAATGGATATAATTTTTTAGAATATTGGGAAGTGCCTTCCTATTTAATTTTATAGTTATGATACGGGGTGTCCAAAAATTCTCCCCGCAGTGCCGTATGATTACTAGCCGCTCGTGCCGTATGATTGTTCACCTGCCTGGGTTACTTCCTTTCAGGTGGACTCTCCCAACATTTTACTGTTTCGTTTATCTCAGCCAGCGTCAGTAGTATCGTTGGTGTGTGTCGTTACCTGTTGACGTGAACGTTTAATTTTAGTTCCTTTGTTCGTCTGTCACTGTTAAAATGCTAACCATTAAAGAATGTGTGTTTTTAGTCGAACAAGTGTTCAAAGCTGGCGGTAAATACAGTTTCAGTTCGTCAAACTTTTAATTCAGTTTTCCCGGAGACAACACTCCCACATCGCGATACTGTACGAGATCTGATTAATAAACTTGTGTTTGGAAACATGATTAGACGAACTGAATTGTGTAGTCAACAACAGGGGGGACACTTTCAACATTTTATGTGTTAAATTTGTAAGTAAAAATGAATATTCAATGAATTAATAACTTGTATTTCACTGAGTTTCATTTCGGTATATTCACTGCGGCATACGGCACGCGCGGCTAACGCTCATTCGGCACTGCGGAGGGACTTCCTGAACACCCCGTACATTATGCCAGTACGCCGAACAGTACTGACCGCGTGAACCTGCAGTTATAGACGTCCGATAGCGCTCATCGGTCAAATAAGGGATAGAAGATGGTATTGCAACCGCCAGTCAGAAATAAATTGGAATATAATATTCTATTATATGAAATATAAGACCCAAAATTTCTCGACAAACATATTCAAGTTTTCATACAATCCTCGCCTCGTACAATTATCCCCTAATGAAAACTCATCAAAACTCAGGTAAAACTGTTTGAACGTGTTTCTTCAAAATTCCATACCTACTCGAACGTAACAATGAAATGGACATTGGCAATAATACAGAGGTTTTTTGTTAAAACTAACTGTGAGAAAGAAAAAAATGTGCTGTGAAAATATGCAGTTTAGTTTCCCTTCTCTGCCAGTTAGTTTTAACTGCGATTATTTTTCAAAAAATCAAGTACGGTTTCAAGCTGTTTAAACCACTATACAAATTCCAGAATGAGATTTTCACTCTGCAGCGGAGTGTGTGCTGATATGATAGTATATTCTTTCCCCTTACGCATAATTTCTACAAAATGTATATACACAACAATGTACTGTCTCGTTTTACTCTTCGCAGTTGGTTTGAACAGAAAACAGGAAAGTTGTGTTTATGACTTATAAGCTTATGATTAGAATACTGCTGTGGAAAATGAATCGTCTACAACTCTGTAACCATACCACTTCACAGATTAAAATCATACGAAATATTGTCATTGAAGGCATATCTTCACCGATCCATCAGCTGGGAGCTCTCTCTCGTACTCAGTACACACATGATACCAACTGTTACCCTTTCCTTTTTAGCGACTTCAATTCGCAACCAGAGTTTCCTTTGCAACACCAATAAACAACGCTGAAAGAGAGAGGGGAAAAGGAGTTGGACAGAGAGGGAGGAAGAAATGGAAACAGAGAGGCGGAAGGACGACATGGGCAGAGAGAGGGGGGGGGGAGGGGAGAGAAAGGCAAAGAGAGGGAGGAGGAGGAGGTGACAAAGAGAGAAAGGGAAGAGAGGGAGGAAATGGAAAAAGGAGGAGGGGCAGGAGGAGATGGACTGGACAGAGAGAGGTGGAGACGGAGATTAGGACGTACATGCAATTCCCATACATATTTAGCAATTGCGAAGCATTGCCAGGTTCGCTACAAAACTGATTCTCTCTTATATTGTTCTGGTATATCTTTGGAAACAAGTTACGCAAATCAATGTAAACTGGAAAAAGTTTAATGTTCGTCTGTGGAGCACGGCAGGACAAAGCAGAGCCTCAATAAGGAAAAAATCTACAGATACATATGTACTAAATCTCAAATTCATATTATAAATATTTCGCTAATCTGAGGTTTTCTTTAGGAAATCCCATTAGTTTAGAGTCTCGAACAACGTCGTGTATGTGATAGCTGCACTGACGGTCCAAGATTGTCACCGGAAGATGTTTAGATGTTTAGAAACCACTGTCTGACTAATAAATACCAAGTTTAATAACTGGTGATAGAGCAGTTTCGTGGCCGCTCAAAACTGTAACTTAGACCAGACATCGAACCCAGAATCTTGCTTTTTGGGCTGAATATCCTAACCTTCTACCCTTTGCCCAGTAAAGCATGCAGGAGAGTTTTCGGATGTTTGGAAAGTAGGCGAGAGAGACTGGCAAAACTGAAGCTGAGAGCGTCTCGAGTCGTGCCCGGATAGCTCAGCCGTTAAGAACACTATCTGCAAAAGATAAGGCTCTGATTTTGTAGTTCCGGTCCGTCATACAACTTCAGTCTTCCAGGAAGTTTTAAAACATAGTCTGCACCGCTGCGGAGTGAAACACTCATCTTGGTCAATTGTATCCCAGTCTACAACACTTTCCTTTAAATATCTCGAGCTACACTTAAAGAAAGGTCTTGATCGTGCGTATATTTAATTTTTCACTATGATTTTACATAAACTGCTCCGCTGCAAAGTGAAACACTCATTCTGGTCGATTCTATCCAAGTCTACAATACTTTCCTTTAAATATCTTGAGCTACACTTGTCTTGATTTCGCAGGCGTATATTTCATTTTTATTAGGGGTTTAAACTCATGTTCTATCACCAACTGAAATATCAGCTTCAATGTGGAGTTGAAAAATTATAATTTTCCTCAAAATTGTTAATTAATCATTACAATATCGCAACATGTTTACTTACGCAGAAATTTACACCTGCTGGTATAATTAATTTAATTGTGTTTTGTGTGTTTAATTGTTATGCAATAGCTCGTCGTTGTCTCGAGCTGCTAATGTTGTTCATCGGTGATGTGGGCCAAACCATGACAAAACGACGAAAAAAATAAGCAGTTCTTTTATTTAGAAGTAAATTGTTTACAAGATTTTATAAAGTCTAATTCTCAAGTTATACATTTTGGAAATGAAAATTAGTAATCGGACAATAGTTTTATTGAGGTTCTGTAAACCAATAAAAAATTTTTTTTAAATAATGTGACAAAACATAAATTGTAAGTAATGAAAATTAAAAATGGCGTTTTGCAGTGGAAAACTAAGCTCACGGTAATGGAAAGTGTTACTCCACGAAGCATCAGTCCGCTATTTATCAAGCTTTCAGGAGATCATAGCGGGTATTGAATGATTAAACTCTGATTTCATTCGGGACTGTTGCCCACGACCAGCATCAGTACGGCATGGAAGCAAACATCCCCGAAATGGCATCTTTACGAATTTCTTGCCGTGAGTCAAACACACGTTGTGTCAGTTCATGAAAATTGCTGGCTTGAGACAGGTATGAACGTATATGCCTTCAAAGCACCTCCCTGCATTCCCTGTGAGTGGATAATCAGGAGACCCGGCAAAGGATCTGTACATTCTTCGGGGCATATATGGTACAACTCCAGTCTGCGGTCTTGCAATATCCTGCTTCACTATGCTATTTGGTGCCATGTTCATGAAGGACAGACAAATAGGTTTATCGCTCTTGATAAATGCTGGTGAGCATTCAGCCCCTCTTCAATAATTACCAAACAGTCCTGTTACATTCAATAGGTCCCCACAGCATGATTTCAAGAGATGGGCAGGTAAGAGTTTCGCAGATCGCTGTCTTATGTGACCTTTCACAGATCGTCTGTGGACGTGTTAGCCTCGATACGGCCAACAACACAGAAGGGAGACTCCTCTCTAACAACTCTGACTCTGAACTGGTTCCTCTTGTGTGAACTGATGAAGTTACGCGTTAATAAGTTTTATAAATTTTCAAAGAAAAGGATCCACTACAAAGGCGGTAAGAAAGGGGAAGGGCAGTTTTCTCATTTGCGATTCGGACTGTTGTAAATCGTGGTGATTTTTATTTCAAATGAAATCGAGTTCATTGACTTCAATAGATTGAACTAAAATTAAGTTTAGGACAAAACGTCATTATTAACTAACGACACGTCTGGTGACGAATGCCTGTGTATGTATTTAATTTTTTTACAAATAATGTTATTTCGTAAAAAGATACTTTCTGACAATAAAATAATTAACGATAGAGTGCTCAAGGAGCTCGGTCGTTGTATCATCAAAGAAGTGGCTTACAACTTAATATAAACAGCCAGAAGTTAATTACATGGTTTGTTTAAAACAGGGGAACTGAGAGGTATATCGTTATACAAAATGAAACATGTTTTAAATGTAATGCTCGAATTATTATCAGCAAATGTGATTGCGAGTACACTACCGGGGACCTAGAAACGACGGAGAGGCTTCGTCCCCGCCGTAGTCCTCAGTGGTTCACAACCCCACAAAAGGCTACAGCAGTCCACTCACCCCATCGCCGCCCCACACCGAATATAGGGTTATTGTTCGGTTCGGCCCCCAGTGGACCCACCCGGAAACGTCTCACACCAGACGAGTGTAACCCGAATGTTAAGTCGCATAGTGCTCAGAGCCATTTGTAACCCGAATGTTTGCGTGGTAATTGTGGTGAACGCGTACGTGGGGACAGTGTTTGCGCAGCAATCGTCGACGTAGTGTAACTGAGACAGAATATGGGGAACAAACCCGCATTCGCCGAGGCAGATGCAAAACCGCCTTAAAAACCATCCACAGACTGGCCAGCTCACCGGACCTCGACAATAATCCGCCGGGCGAATTCGTGCCGGGGACCGGTACGCCTTCCCGGCCGGAAAGCAGTGCGTTAGACCGCGCGGCTAACAGAGCGAGCGCGAATACACTTACATCCACATCGTGGCGATGCTAGAAAGGGAGGAAGGAAAACAATCTAACGTCGTTCATTTCATAGCAGGAACGTAACTTGACTTTATTACTAATATTTACTATCAAAAACAGTCTCGACCACAATTTATTTATTACGGTGACCGGTTTCGACCAATACTGTGGTCATCTTCAGACCAATGACTAAGGACCTCCTTCTGCTGGAGAATCACTAGTAATGAGTCTCCAGCAGAAGGAGATCCTTAATCATTGGTCGGAAGATGACCACAGTAGTTGTCACTAGTAGTGATTCTCCTGCAGAATGATGTCCTTTCTCATTGGTCTGAAGATGACCACAGTAGTTGTCACTAGTAGTGATTCCCCGGCAGAAGGAGGTCCTTTCTCATTGGTCTGAAGATGACCACAGTAGTGGTCACTAGTAGTGATTCTCCAGCAGAAGGATGTCCTTTCTCATTGGTCTGAAGATGACCACAGTAGTGGTCACTAGTAGTGATTCTCCAGCAGAAGGAGGTCCTTACTCATTGGTCTAAAGATGACCACAGTAGTGGTCGGAACCGGTCACCGTAATAAATAAATTGTGATCAATACTGTTTTTAATAGTAAATATTTGTAATACTTTGATCACTGTTCACTCCCACAACTTATTCAAAAGTAATTATTAATAATACACTGAAATGACGAAAGTCATGGGATATCTCCTAATATCGTGTCGGACCTCCTTAGTGCAGTTTATTTAATTTATTTAATCGTATGGCTAGGGCCCCCCGTCGGGCAGACCGTTCGTCGGGTGCCGGTCTTTCAATTTGACGCCACTTCGGCGACCTGCAGTAGATGAGGATGATAGGATGATGATAAGGACAGCACAACACCCAGTCCCTGGGCAGAGACAATTCCCCTTCCCAGCCGGGAATCGAACCCGGGCCCACAGGATTGACAACCCGTCACGCTGACCGTTCAGCTACAGGGGCGGGGCAAGGCTTAGTGCAATAACTCGAAGTGACATGGACTCAACAGGTCGTTGCAAGCCCCTGTACAAATAATGAGCCATGCTGCGTCTGCAGCGGTCCATAATTACGAAGATGTTGCTGGTGCAGAATTTTGTGCACGAACTGAGCTCTTATGCCCCATAAATGTTCCAAGGGATTCATGTCGGGTGATCTGGGTGGCCAAATTATTCGCTCGAATTGTCCAGAATGTTCTTCAATCCTGTCGGTGACATGTTTGGGGACATGGAGTCTATGAATGACTGCAAGTGGTCTCCAAGTAGCCGAACATAACCACTTCTAGTCAATGATTGGTTCAATTGAACCAGAGGACCCAGTCAACACCATATAAACGCAACCCACACCATTATGGAGCCACCACCGGCTTACCACTGTGCCTTGTTGACAGCCCGGGTTCATGACTTCGTGGTGTCTGCGCCACTCTCGAATCATACCATCATCTCTTACTAATTAAAATCGGGACTCATCTGACAAGGCGTCGGTTTTCCTGTAATCTAGGGTCCAACCTATATGGACAAGGGCCCAGGAGAAGCGCTGCAGGCGATGTCGCGTTGTTAGCAAAGGCACTGGCATCGGTCTTCTACAGCCGCAGCCCATTAACGCCGAATTTCACCACTCTGTCATAACGGATACGATCGTCGTACATCCCATAGCAATTTCTGTGGTTATTTCACACTGTGTTGCTTGTTATGCTAGCAGTGCCAACTCTAAGCTCCTTAGGCTTCAGACAGTATGTTGAATCTAATCGAATCAGTATAATTATTCAGTAGCTTGTTTTGATGACTTATCGATGACTTTCATACGACGTGTCAATGCTGTGGAGTACAGTTTGAAAGTCGTTTTCTGTTAGACAACTTTCACGGTGTGCGCTCATGTACACATCGATACGCACTTGTCTTTCTCAAAGAACCTTAATCATTATCCATCTGCTAAGGTAGCTATCCTTTTGGTGGATACTAGTGCATGTCTTAGCAAGTCGCCTAAATTTAGAGGTAAAGGCTTGGCAAGAGAGTCTGTTCACGAGACCGCATTTTCAGCGGACGACAGGACACTGGGTTTTTCTATATGAGATTGTGAGGGTGTGCTGATCTGTTTAGTACAGAGGCTTTGTCCTTTGCTAATTAAATGGGAGCACTGAAGTGACTTTGTCCTTCATTCTTGTGAGATGGTTGCTCGCTTGTTTGCTTATGCTGCATTTGAATGTAATTATACTTTACGGAACATCGGTTTTTTTTTTACACGAGATCCATTACAGGTGTATTTAACGGGGGCAACTTTAGGATTTTGCTGGAGTTTGCCACCATTCTTTCTCACTCATCAAATGGCATTACGGGCATTAATGTTAAGCCGAGCGAGGTGGCGCAGTGGCTAGCACACTGGACTCGCATTCGGGAGGACGACGCTTCAAACACGCGTCCGGCCATCGTGATTTAGGTTTTCCGTGATTTCCCTAAATCGCTCCGGGCAAATGCCTTTGAAAGGGCATGGCCGACTTCCTTCCCCGCCCTTCTGTAATCCGATGAGACTGATGACCTCGCTGTCTGGTCTCCTCATACAAACAATCCAATCCATTAAAGCTAATATATAGGGTGATTTCCAATGTCTTTGTATATGAAGGGCCATGTAAAGACACGTGGACCGTTGAATGCAATTATATGGGAACATGAGATTTTCTGTTCAAAAAAATGGTTCAAATGACTCTTAGTACTACGGGACTTGACATCTGAGGTCATCAGTCCCCCAGAACTTTAACCTAACTAACCTAAGGACATCACACACATCCAAGCCCGAGGCAGGATTCGAACCTGCGACCGTAGCGGTCGTGCGGTTCCAGACTGAAGCGCCTAGAACCGCTCGGCCACACCGGCCGGCTTTTCTGTTCAGTCTCTGAACACTACATGGTGAGTCGCTTAAAAATTACACCTCAAATATTGAGGGAATGGAAAGTGCTGTTCATGTGCAGTTTCCACAGAAAGGATTGGCAGTCAGAGGTTCGTGTTGTTAGCCTGTCAACAGATTGTAATGTATGGGTTCCGGGTTTAGTGACTAGATATTGAGTGTCAGTGGCAGAGGGCAGCAAAGGTCATTATTTTGTCAGGCATGGTGGGAAGGAAGCGACTCTTTGTGGGCAGTGCTGTGGGCCCTTTCCTTGGCTAAGTGTGTAAGGTGTGAGTAAAACATTGGCGATTCCACTAAAGGTCATTTATTGAGACATAACACCCCTTAAGCAAACAGACTAATACTTTGTGTTTTAACTCGCTCAATTCCTCGGGGCGGCATAGCGACGGGATCGTAGTGTGCAGATTCTGGTGACAGTTGATGCGGCGACCGCTCATGTTGCATCAGCACGCCGACGGCATACTCTTCCATTCAGTAGAGTACCTGTGACACTCTGCGGCGGCGGCACAGCCTTCTCCTTGTGAATTCACTTGTTGCGTTATTAACAAGTGGCTTCAGCGTGGCACCGAGTACTACGTCCCAGAATCGAACCAGCGACCCACAGATTCGAGGTCTTCTGGCGGAATTCATCAACCTCTAAGAAGTTCAAAGGTGACCCATTTGGTGAGGCCGCAGTTCCATCATCCTTACCAGCCACGTTGGTAAGTACCGCATGAACTTCTTTCTAGTAATATCTGGGATGGCAGCTTTCAGAGAGGACAAGTTGCTCTCTCACATATTTTTCGTATATGGAAAATTATTAAAGATTTTATTGCAACCTGACTCACCTTGAGCGAGACTCTAGAAAGTTAATGGCCTGAGCAGACATTCATGGAGCCTGGTAGGGCGCTAAAAGCATGAGGTATTTTTATGGTTCTTAGCTGATAGAAACTGCACGTTGGGAGTTGGAAGCAATTGGTGGCGAGCCCATCCCTCAGTAAATCTTGCCGGACAGGCCCACAGCCCTACAGGGCAGACAGAGCAGCCCCTTGTCCAGACAGGTCTCCAGCAGAACAATGCCGCTATACCTGCATTGGCGCCAGCCGAAGGCTGGGCTGGATGTGGCAGACTGAGCGGACACGTCTACACAGTGGAGCTGTAAACTGGGCATTGTGTGCAGAGCCATGTGTAACAAAAATTCACAAATTTTCGTGTTTGCCGATACTGCAGATAGGCCTGTGACCCACTTCCATCAGCTGTGTCGGTTGTATAAGAAACTCCGGCATTTGAGAAACGTTTAGAGATAGAATCTTTATTACACCTCATAGATAGAACTAACAAGTTCCAAGGCACAGGCGATTTAGATAAAGACCTTTAAGACTGTATCTGTTTGCTTGTTGCCGCAGGAAGCGACGCGACTTCAGAGAAAAACATCTTCCCCCTCCATGAAAACTTAAAAAAACGCCAGTAATTTGCGGTTTCTTCTTTCTCCAGAGACGTAGGTTTCTTAACTCTTGCCCTGGTTCGACAGAAGTTTGGGGTGTCGTGTAGGAGGGGAGATTTAGCCCTCTAGAGCCCTATGACTGATTAAAGATGGCGAGAAGGCGATTTTTTTTTTTTTTTCCAAAGGTGTGAGGCACTCGAGTGCTGGATTTTGGTCAGAAAGCATCTTCTGGTCGATGTTCTGGTATTTGTGGTTGGTGCTTGGGACCTGTCCTGAGACTGGTTTCACTTGCGAGTAGTTTAGGCTGGGGGGCCTGTGGTGAAGTTCTTACTGTACCGACAGTGTTACTTTAAACACCTCGGACTACTCGCTTGCCGAGGCCACACTTATTCGTTTTTGGTTTACCAGTCTTGACGTTTAGTATCCTTGTGTGCTCTGTCGTATAAGTGAGCCAAATTGGTCCTTGGTATGACCAGCGAACGGGTGTGTCACATAGTGAATTCGACCGTGATTTCAGGGCTCTGGTAGGGAGTAAATGGCGACGCATCGGCCTGATCGCTAGACTGTCAGATTTTTGCATTTCTTTCGTGGCCGCGATCGATTCACAGGTGCCGCCTCACGTCTCGCCTCTGCCGCACACATCTCGCCAGCTGCAAGTTATATCGCCGCACGAAGCAAACAGGGTAACGTACTGACGCTCCGACCTTGTCAGGGTGTACAGATCTCAATAGCCACTTGCTCTCAGCTGCACCTGTATTGAAAACCTTCTGTAGATTTGGACGGTCAAAGTCTGTTCAGCGTCACATCCTATTCAGATAGCGTCATCCACATTTTTAGGGCCAGAGTACTTGACTCACTTCTGCCACCCAGGATCCTTGTCCACTGCAGTTTTAAACCAACTGTTAGTTGTTTACAGTATGCAATAAATACTTGTTTAGCATACTGTCTCTGTCTTTGTTTTGGGAAAATAAATGTTGTTCTTAAACTAAATTTTGCATGCATTCTCAATCATTTTTATATAGTCCAAACAGCGTTATCTTTCATCTTCTGCGTTGACTTATTGGCGCGGTAGCGACATCTTATGTCGAAAAGCGTAGCTGCTAAGCCGTTGTAGCGAAGTATGACATCTGCTGACTAACCATCGGTCCGTCCGTCCAGGTGACGTTTCTTCGTGTCGTCTTTCTCCCCTCGAAGGACTTTCCAAAGGACCACCTCGAAGGACCTCCTCACGCCCGTTTGTCGGAAATATTTAATGGTGTTTTCGCCAATGTCGCTAAGTTTCTAGGGCGGTGACAGACCGTTCGTTGGTCTATGCCTCTGACCACTGTCCCACACGTGCCGGACTTCCTTGTTAGACTGCTGACGCTTTCGAGTATTGTAGCTTAACGCGTCAAAGCCTCTAAGATGTTTACTTAACCTATAATAAGTCTTTACGTACTTTTCTGCTTTGAACAACCGTAAATAACACTTAATTATTACATCTAATTATTACACACTCTACATTACTGATGCTTAGAAAGCGTATTTTTTGTGAAAACATGCACTTCTTTAAATGGAACAATCCAGATTAACATTAAGAAATGAAAATTAGGGTAAATAAGAATCTTGTTGTTGTATTTTGAAGGGTTCTAACGCTAGTCGTTTACGAGATATCGCATTTTGAAAAGTTCTCCCACTGACACTTGTACAGTACTTGCAGCAGCCCCTCATTAACCCAAGTGCATACACCAGGTATGTGGGTTCTGACCAGTAACGAGACAATTGACCATCACAGACTATGTCCAAAATAACCACCAGCAGCGGCAATACAAGCTTCCTGTCGGGTCTGGAACAACTGCTGCACCTGTTTCTGCACGTTTCAGTGGAGATGACCGAGCGGGCTGCAGTAATATATCGTTGAACATTATCGGAAGTCCACTCATGCTCATAAATTAAGGATAATTGCAGAATGTGGTGCCACACAACGTGGCACTACACAAAACTGGCACTAATAGCATAGGCACATAGCGAACATACACGACATAGATCTGTAAGTCCACGGTATTGGTGATAAGTTGAGAAAACCGTCCCGAAACACATGTGCTACAAATCGCCACTATTTGCTGCCCATGTACCCCGACATTAATATGGTATATGATCATCATGCACAAATACACAGGCCGCACAACAGGTTGGTATACTCTGGCTGAGGTGGTCGAGCAGTTGCTGGGGTATAGTCTCCCATTCTTCAACCAGTGCCTGTCGGAACTCCTGAAGTGTCCTAGGGGTGTGAAGACGTGCAGCGATACGTCGACCGAGAGCATCCCAGACGTGCTCGAAGGGGTTTGGGTCTGTAGGACAGGCAGGCCACTCCATTCGCCTGATGTCTTCCGTTTCAAGGTACTCCTCCACGATGGCAGCTCAGTGGGGCCGTGCGTTATCATCCATCAGGAGGAAGGTGGGACCCACTGCACCCCTGAAAAGGCAGACATACTGGTGCAAAATGACGTCCCGATACTCCTGACCTGTTGCAGTTCCTCTGTCAAAGACATGCAAGGGTGTACGTGCACCAATCCTAATCCCACCCCACACCATCAAACCACGATCTCCATACAGGTCCCTTTCAAGGACCTTAAGAGGTTGGTATCTGGTTCCTTGTTCACACCAGATGAAAACCCGGCGAGAATCACTGTTCAGACTATACCTGGACTCGTCCGTGACATAACCTGGGACCGCCGTTCCAATGACCATGTACTGTGTTCTTGACACCAGGCTTTATGGGCTCTCATGTGACCAGGGGTCAGTGGAATGCACCTTGCAGGTCTCCGGGCGAATAAACCATGGCTATTCAGTCGTCTGTAGACTGTGTGTCTGGAGACAACCGTTCCAGTGGCTGCGGTAAGGCCCCGAGCAAGGCTACATGCAGTACTCCGTGGCCGTCTTCGCGCATTGATGGTGAGATATCGGTCTTCTTGTGGTGTTTTACACTGTGGACGTCCCGTACTGTAGCTCCTGGACACGTTTCCTGTCTGCTGGAATCGTTGCCATAATCTTGAGATCACACTTTGTGGCACACGGAGGGCCCGAACCTGCTGTGTTTGACCAGCCACCAGTCGCTCTAGTATTCTACCCCTCATAACGTCATCAGTGTGTGTTCTTTGAGCCATTTTCAACACACATTCACCATTAGCACGTCTGAAAACATCTGCACACTTACTCGCTGCACCGTACTCTGACATGTTCCAACACGCCTCTGCGTATGTGGACTGCTGCCAGCGCCGGCGTGCGACGACCGCAGGTCAAATGCACTGCATGGTCATACCTCGAGGTGGTTTAAACCCGCAAACCGCCCACCAGAGCGTTGTTTCGCCATGTATCAGCATTATCCGTAATTTATGAGCATGAGTGTAGTTGGTATGTCCTTGCAGACATCGTATTTCAGCTTTCCCCACAGAAAAATGTCTACTGGCGTCAAATCTGGGGAACGGGCCAGCCAAGGTACAGTGCCTCTCCATCCAGTCCAACGATTAGGAAACAATTAGTGTAGACATGCTGTAGCCCTTCGTGCACTATCGGCTGGAAAGGCATCATGCTTGTATCACAGGTTCTTACTAGTCTGCAGAGGAACGTCTTCTAACATCCGTGGAATATGGTCCGTTAGGAGGCAGCGATACCAATGTGCGTTCAGTGTTCTGTCTGTGGTAAACGGGGCTATGAGCTGATGGTTCACTATCCCGTACCGCACGTTTACACTCCATGGGCTCTGATGTTCCACCTGACGAAGCCAGCGGGGCTGTTAACAGACCAGTAGTGCATGTTTCGGCGGTTTACCTGACCATGATTGGTAAATGTGGCTTCATCACAAAACAAGGGATGTGATACATCTGGAGCATCCTGTTAATGCCCACGTACAGAGGTTTACACGATTCTCATAATCTTTTCCATGAAGCTCTTGATGGAGAGGGATTTGATTGGGATGGAACCTATGTCGACAGAGAATGTGCAGGACATTTGCCTAACGCATGTCACTTCTTCGTATGATCGCGCGTGTACTAACGTGCGGATCAAGTGCATCAGCAGTAAGAACATTAATTTCACGCTCTTCTGTCGTCGCTTGTTTCCTTCTGTTGAGCTGTCTAGGTGTTAGACTACGACTTTCACGTAACTGGCTGAAGCGGTTGATAAATAACTGCCGAGACAGGTGATATCTGTTGGGGTATCTTGCCGCACACAAGGAACCGCATTATTCCTATAGTCTCCATACATAACGAGCACTTCGACTTTTTCTGCATTGGTAAATCCCACAGTCCACGCATAACCTGCTGCTTGGACTGTCACACACTAACTGAATAACAACACGCAGGGCACTCAAGGAACACACAAGCACACTGTAAGCAAACAGCGTACCAAGCAACTACGCAGTTTGAATGGTACAAAGTGTAGTGTGGAAACTTTTCAAAATACGATATCTCGTAAACACCACTGTCATTCTAATTTACCTTACTTTTAGACTGTTAATGTCAATAAACACTGTTCCATTTTAAAAAAAGTGTATGTTTGCACAAAAATACACATTCAAAATATTATTACAATCTGTTTATTGGGTACCAATACGACCCCCTGCCTACCAACCCATTCTGTGAAAACCTTACATCAATTGTATTTTTCATTTCCGCATATTTGCGGTGCAGGTTTTAGGTTATTCACCCTGTGTATTATGTACTAATGTAATTTCGGATTGCCGGTCGCGGTGGTCTAGCGGTTCTAGGCGCTCAGTCCGGAGCCGCGCGACTGCTACGGTCGCAGGTTCGAATCCTGCCTCGAGCATGGATGTGTGTGATGTCCTTAGGTTAGTTAGGTTTAAGTAGTTCTACGCTCTAGAGGACTGATGACCGTAGATGTTAAGTCCCATAGTGCTCAGAGCCATTTGAACCATTAATTTCGGATTCTCAATAACTTATTTTTCACTTTTATGATCTTTATCCCATATATCCACACATGTGACTTAAGACCTACCTTTTCGAACGTACTACGTTCGCTTTAACTGTATTTAAGGGGAGGTTTACTATCTTTCGGTTCAAAAAATCGATTTTTTTAAATTGCATTTTTGGATCAATAAGTGTTTAGAATTCACCCCTGAAACGATTTTTCCGAATACGGAACGGAAATGTTTGGTGTTCGCGGTTGAACAAAAAAATGCACCTGCCTGAAATCGGCCTTTTTCACGCACCAGTTTTTTTTCTTTCGGAGGACGAATTATTGTACCGGTGCTTGGGAGGAAACACACAAAATTCAAATGAAAGTTTGAACGTGTGTATCTGGAAGTTAACCCCCAAGCATTTGCATTCTGGTGCGAAGACTGTGGAGATTGCGACTTTCCTGGCAGTCAGCAGCTTCAACGAAGGGTATTCAGCAATTCTGAAGACTATGACAACGATGGACGTCACCCTGGGACTCTATTCGACGCAGTTCGCCAAGCATTCGGACGACCACCGGATTCAAGCATCCGAAAACCGCTTGTCACCGGCCGTACGAGCGGCTCTGGAGCAGCGCAGGATGGCCCAGATCGAGCAGAACGCCCTCTATGAGGAAGAGGAAGGACTAGTTTATGGACCCGGAATAGCAGATTTAACGTCCGTGGCATAATATTGCATTTATATGTAACTTCAAACGCGTTTTTCTGGAAATGACTTTTTCTTTTTTATCACGCGCTATGGTAACTTCAAATCTACTGAACCGTTTGAAATGATTCTTTGTTTCCGACGAAACTAACTAAATTGTCTAGGAGCTGTACTACTTTTATTCCGATCCATCAACTATAAATATTTTTACTTGGCCGACGAAGTCAAAAATCGATGAAAAAACCTTATTTTTTCAAATGGCCGCCATTTTGTTTCCTATGTTCCAAATAACGTAAGCGAGGTAAAACCAAAGAATCTTCTATAATTTGATAACGTCAACTCAATTTTGATTTCAGACTAGCCGGCTGACCTGTGACATACAGCTCGTGAAGGTCTACATCGAAATTTTGTTTCGTTCCTACGGCACTTCCGCCTTTGCTCTTCGACATTTCCGGTCGAAAAAATTCCTGTTTGTAAACACCAATAAACATTTTGACCAAATTTGATATTGATATCTATAACAATTTCCGAAAAAAAATTCTCAAAGAACATGCTTTTTTTCGGGCCAAAGATAGTGAACCTTCCGTTAAAGCCGAAAGAGAATAGATTGCCTTCAGCACCTGTCATTCAAAAACACTTTGGTGAATACCTATCTGAGGTTCGTTGCGCGGATTAAGTTTGCAACCTTGTGATGGTTTATCTCCTGTTAACTACCCGTTTAATTATTACATTACGCTATGAGAAAGTTCTTGCCACTTACTTACTACTCGTACTTACGAGGTTGGCCACACGAACCGCAGTCGCTCTTTGGCCTCGCCAATCAGCCTCCTCCATCTCATTCGGTCCATGTATTCTTTTCCAGCTAGTCCCATCGTACTCATGTCCTCTGTGATCCTGTTAATCCACCTCAGCAGTGGTCTTCCCCACAGTGTATTATCTCTGATGTCTTCTTCTTCTAGGCGCTTCAGTTTGGAACCGCGCGACCGCTGCGGTCGCAGGTTCGAATCCTACCTCGGGCATGGATGTGTGTGATGTCCTTTGGTTAGTTCGGTTTAAGTAGTTCTCAGTTCTAGGGGACTAACGACCTTAGATGTTAAGTCCCATAGTGCTCAGAGCCATCTTCTCCCACACCCCTTGTGATCTGGTGTTCTCGGCGCATTACGTGCACATACCGCTACAATCTCCTTTCTTTAATCAGAGTCACAAATGTCTGGCGATTCGTACAACTCATGCAGTTCGCACTTTTTCCTTTTCCTCCAGTAATCTCCATCCTTCAATGGTTCAAAAATCTGTCTCCGAAATAACAGTACTGTTGCCACTATGAAATTTAAAAACAAAGTTATGCGTATTGCATTTATTCAAAGGGGTAATGTTTCAAGGCAGTAAAAACCGGGGTCGTAGTCTCTTATGAACTGACAGGCTACGGTACAAAGTAGTGCAAGGCTTTCAGTTCAAAGAAAATTTTAAGAACCAACTTTCCCTTCTCTGTCTCCTTAGCTATAAAAGAAAGTGTCTTCTAGTAAAAAAAAAAAAAAAAAAAAAAAAAAAAGCATCTACGTCATCAGGAGGAGGAGTTATTCTTTAACGTCCTGTCGACGGCGAGGTCATTAGAGCTCAAACTCGGATTAGGGAACAATGGAGAAGGAAAACGATCCCAGTATTTTCCCCAAGCGATTTAGAGAGAAAACGGAAAGAAAAATCAGAATAGTCGGACGCGGGTTTGAACCGTCTTCCTCCCGAATGCAAGTCCAGTGTGCTAACACGCACTAACTCGCTCGGTCTACTTTTTCAGCTCCTCAGGAGGCTAACCATCTTCTACGCCAAACATCGCGCCGCTGCGTATATCTCAGAAAATGAATGTAGTTACGTAATTAAAAAAGCTAGTAGAATGTAAAATCCTCTGTCTCTCGCGTTCTGTCTTACGGTTTGCTCCACTACTAGAGAGCACTCAGACAAGAACTGAATAAAATATCACTTATTACTCTGGAACCTGATGTTTGCAGGATCCAGAGAAGAAAATTTCATTAAACTTGCTGCGACCGTAACTGAAAGAAGGAACAAAGACGACTGAAAGGGTAAACGTTTTCCTTTCCCCATTCAACTTGCAGAGAAGTCTCGAGTAAACACGAACGCAGGCAGATTCGCTCGCCCTGCGCTACCACCACTTAATCGAGTCCGTTTCACCTAAAGTAAGGCGAGCTCGGCGCGTCACTTTGAGGCAGGTATGCCGGGCATTAGTTCTGCCAGCTTGCGCGGCCGCCGAAGCTTTTAAACGAAAACGGAAGTCGTTACGGCAGGCAAGAGCTCTCGTGGCGGGCGCCCTGCTTTGTAATTCAGTCGCGATACGGAAAGAAGGCGCTGGCGGAGCGCCCCCCCCAGACGAGCTGGTCACGTGCTGGGATCACTGCTGGAGGGTGGGGAGCGGTTCGTGAACCACACAGCGAGTCGTAACGAAATAGCATTTTTCATGCCAGTGCTGCTAGTTTTCAATGAAAACGTCACAGTCTTTGCAACTCGTGGTACACACACACACACACACACACACACACACACACACACATATGCTAAAACACATTGCTAGGATACGACAATGAAGAATAAAAATTGCAACAAAAATAAAATAATGATTGCAGAGTACTGAAATTTTGGGAATACATTTGTCTACGTAAAATACACTACTGGCCATTAAAATTGCTACACCACAAAGAAGACGTGCTACAGACGTGGAATTTAACCGACAGGAAGAAGATGCTGTGATATGCAAATGATTAGCTTTCAGAGCATTCACACAAGGTTGGCGCCGGTGGCGACACCTATAACGTGCTGACATCAAGAAAGTTACCAACCGATTTCTCATACACAAACAGCAGTTGACGGGCGTTGCCTGGTGAAACGTTGTTGTGATGCCTCGTGTAAGGAGGAGAAATGCGTACCATCACGTTTCCGACTTTGATAAAGGTCGGATTGTAGCCTATCGCGAATGCGGTTTATCGTATCGTGACATTGGTGCTCGCGTTGGTCGAGATCCAATGACTGTTAGCAGAATATGGAATCGGTGGGTTCAGGAGGGTAATACGGAACGCCGTGCTGGATCCCAACGGCCTCGTATCACTAGCACTCGAGATGACAGGCATCTTATCCGCATGGCTGTAACGGATCGTGCAGCCACGTCTCGATCCCTGAGTCAACAGATGGGGACGTTTGCAAGACAACAACCATCTGCACGAACAGTTCGACGACGTTTGCAGCAGCTTGGACTATCAGCTCGGAGACCAGGGCTGCGGTTACCCTTGACGCTGCATCACAGACAGGAGCGCCTGCGATGGTGTACGAAACGACGAACCTGGGTGCACGAATAGCAAAACGTCATTTTCTCGCATAAATCCAGGTTCTGTTTACAGCATCATGATGGTGGCATCCGTGTTTGTCGACATCGCGGTGAACGCACATTGGAAGCGTGTATTCGTCATCGCCATACTGCCGTATCATCCGGCGTAATGGTATGGGGTGCCATTGGTGACACGTGTCGGTCACCTCCTGTACACATTGACGGCACTTTGAACAGCGGACGTTACATTTCAGATGTGTTACGACCAGTGGCTGTACCCTCCATTCGATCCCTGTTAAACCCTACATTACAGCAGGATAATGGAGGACCGCATGTTGCAGGTGCTGTATGGGCCTTCCTGGATACAGAAAATGTTCGACTGCTGCCCTGGCCAGCATATTCTCCAAATCTCTCACCAACTGAAAACGTCTGGTCAATGGTAGCCGAGCAACTGGCTCGTCACAATACGCCAGTTACAACTCTTGATGAACTGTGGTATCGTGTTAAAGCTGCATGGGCAGCTGTACCTGTACACCCCATCCAAGCTCTGTTTGACTCAATGCCCAGGAGTATCAAGGCCGTTATTACGGCCAGAGGTGGTTGTTGTGGGTACTGATTTCTCATGAGATATGCACCCAAACTGCGTGAAAATGTAGTAACATATCAGTTCTAGTATAATATATTTGTCCAATGAATACCCGTTTATCATCTGCATTTTTTCTTGGTGTAGCAATTTTAATGACCAGTAGTGTATTTAAGTGATTAACATTGCAAGATTGCAAGTTAATGTAAGCGCGAGATAAGCCATTGCAAATGAGAAATGGTGGTACATTAATAACCTGTGTAACTCAAATGGTTCAAATGGCTCTAAGCACTATGGGACTTCACATCTAAGGTCATCAGTCCCCTAGACTTAGAACTAGTTAAACCTAACTAACCTAAGGACATCACATACATCCATGCCCGAGGCAGGATTCGAACCTGCGACCGTAGCAGCAACGCAGTTCCAGACTGAAGCGTCTAGAACCTCTCGGCCACAGCGGACGGCCCTGTGTAAACGTCAGAATGTTGAATGCAGGCATGAAGATGTGCATGTAATGTGTTGTGCATGTGCCAGCTGCCAGTTTGTGGAATGGATTTCCATACCTGTTGCGCTTGGTCGATCAATACAGGGACGGTTAATGCTTTCTGTGCATGATGCTGGATGTGTCGTCCGATGGTGTCCCACATGCACTCGACTGGAGATAGATCTGGTGACTAAGCAGACCAACGCAGCATATCGACACTCTGTAAAGCATACTACAGTATGTAGGTGAGTGTTATCCCGTTAGATACCACTCCCTGGAATGCTGTTCATGAATTGCCGCACAACAGATTGATCCAGATTGATGTACAGTTTTGCAGTCAATGGGTCTGGGAAAACCATCAGAGTGCTTCTGCTCTCATACGAAATCGTACCCCAGATCTCAACTCCAAGTATAGCACACAGACAGGTTGTTTACAGGCCCTCAACCAGCCTCTTTCTAACCAACACACGGCCATCACTAGCACCGAGGCAAAAAAGCCTTCATCAGAGTACACTACACACCTCCACCCTGTCCTGCAATGAGCTTCCTCCCGACGCCATTAAAGACGCAAATGGCAGTGGTTTCGGGTCAGTGGAATCACGTTACAGAGCTATCGTTGAAGTAAACTGTGTCACTGTGGTGGCAATTGCTTCTGCAGATGCAGTCTGATGCACCAAAGCCATATATTGAAAACGATGGTCTTCCCTTTCGGCAATGCCACATGGCCGTCCAGTGCCCGGTCTTCTTGCGACTATATATTCTCATGACCACCACACCAGCTATCATGCACATTGGTTAAATTTCTGCCAAGTTTTTCTGCAGTATCGTAGGAGCATCTAGCTTCACCTAGCCCTATTACACGAGCTCGTTGAAACTCAGTGAGGTGTTGATAATAGCGTCTTTGTCGCCTGAAAGGCACTCTTGACTAACACCAGCTCATTATGTCCAAACCCAAACGTTGCAGCGCGTATGTAAAGCAAACCTGATTTGCATCCTCGTACTGGTGCTACTAACAGCACTGATATGAAAATGACATCATATTTAAAGAAATATCATTTTTCAGGTGTAGAAACACGCCTACTTACTGTTGTTTATGTCGCACAACTCCTTCTAAGTGTTACGATTTTTTTCGGTATGTGTATTATTGATACTCTTACTACAAGGGTTAATTACTGAAAACCGATACCCAGACTGAAACAGCAGTGGATCCAATGTCTCTGATGCTCTAAAATGTTCTAGGCGTTATAGTTACGTGTCAACAGTTAGATAATTCCAGAGTACATGTACTTTCAACTCACTGGAGTTAATCAATTGGTCAAGGATAACAATGAAACGAAGAATAATACTTCTGATGCAATAAATAGGATTATTCCTCATCGTAATCCAATTGATACAAATCCCGTATGTAGTCCTTGATATGTCCCTTCTCGTACTACATCTCATCATTGAATTATAGTTAGTAGGGTAATTCCGAATCCAATTATGAATAAGTTAATGTTAAATAAGTGAAATCATTTTGCTAATCCTGATACTAGGACTATTGCTCCAATTGCTCCTGTTAGTGGTCAAGGTATATAGTCTACTAAGTGGAATGGGTGATTTGAGTGAGTTCTTAAAATTGAGAAAACATAAGCTTGAATTATTGCCACTGCTGATTCTAGAATTAATAGAAGTATTTGTCCAATAATTAGTAGTGAGATTAAGTTTATTGCTATAGATGGTCCTGTATTTCCTAGTAAGGTTAATAGTAAATGTCCTGCAATTATATTTGCCGCTATTCGTACTGCTAGTGTACCTGGTCGAATGACGTTTCTAATTGTTTCAATTAATACTATAAATGATATTAATGCAGGTGGTGTTCCTTGTGGAACAAGGTGTGTGTGTATATATATGATTAGTTTGGTTAATTCATCCAAATAACATGAATCTTAATCATATAGGTAGAGCGATTGCAAATGTTTATGCTAAATGTCTTGTTCTAGTAAAGATGTAAGGGAATAATCCTATAAAATTATTAAATAGTATTATAATAAAAATTGAGATAAAGATGAATGTTGTTCCATTAAATGATTTTGGTCCTAGTAGTGTTTTTAATTCATTGTGTAAGGTTAGGTTTATTTTATTTCAGATAATATTAATTCGTGATGGTGTAAGTCAGAACATTGGTGGGATTAATAATAGTCCTAAAAATGTTCTAGTTAAATTTAATGATAAATTGAAGATGTTATAGTTGATGGGTCAAATGTTGAGAATAAGTTTATCATTATCAATTTAAGTTTTTTATCTCAATTGTTCTTCTTTCTGCTCTTTTAATAAGATTAGGCTTGAATGAGAAAAAGTTTATTTGATTGAATAGGATTAAGGTAGCTGAAAATATGATGAATCGGGAGAATCATATGAAAGGGGATATTTGAGGGATTTGGATTTAATTTCCCCATCAGAAGTAATCGTTAATTTACTATTGTTTGGTTTAAGAGACCATTACTTACTTTCAGTCATCTGATGTTTCTGGATATCTGGACGAAAGTTTAATTTTGAACTGTAAATTGACTGAAAGTGAGAACGAGAAGTACTTGAGTCGTGAAATGGTTACGTAGCAGTTCACACTCAAACTGCCACATAACCTGTTTTAGAATTTAACGTGCAGGTCCCAACAGCTTGTAAAGTCAAATCATTAATGGTCCATGAAAACGGCTAGCATTATTCATTACTGCCAATTATGGCATGGCTAATTAATTCTTTATCTTCTTTCCTCTTGGTACCATAAGGGAGTTTCGTTCATTAGCAGCGTTTCAGAGGCTTTTAGCTGTCTCGCAGAAGGGAAGTGAAGAGAAGTGTCATAAAGTTGTTTGGCACTGAAATCTATTCTTTATGCAGATACAGAACAGGGGAAAACAATCTACCATATTCGCGCAGATAAAGCATTCAGAGGACCGGGTGCCTCGCAATAAAAAGTGCTTTGTATGAGAAGCTACTACAAATAGCATAGTGAACGCATTATTGTGGCCACGATAGACACAAAGCCCATGCCTACTACAGTAGTACAAGTTTATATGCCAACTAGCTCTGCAGATGATGAAGAAATTGATGAAATGTATGACGAGATAAAAGAAATTATTCAGGTAGTGAAGGGAGACGAAAATTTAATAGTCATGGGTGACTGGAATTCGTCAGTAGGAAAAGGGAGAGAAGGAAACATAGTAGGTGAATATGGATTGGGGGGAAGAAATGAAAGAGGAAGCCGCCTTGTAGAATTTTGCACAGAGCATAACTTAATCATAGCTAACACTTGGTTCAAGAATCATAAAAGAAGGTTGTATACCAGGAAGAATCCTGGAGATACTAAAAGGTATCAGATAGATTATATAATGGTAAGACAGAGATTTAGGAACCAGGTTTTAAATTGTAAGACATTTCCAGGGTCAGATGTGGACTCTGACCACAATCTATTGGCTATGAACTGTAGATTAAAACTGAAGAAACTGCAAAAAGGTGGGAATTTAAGGAGATGGGACCTCGATAAACTGAAAGAACCAGAGGTTGTACAGAGTTTCAGGGAGAGCATAAGGGAACAATTGATAGGAATGGGGGAAAGAAATACAGTAGAAGAAGAATGGGTAGCTTTGAGGGATGAAGTAGTGAAGGCAGCAGAGGATCAAGTGGGTAAAAATAAGAGGGCTAGTAGAAATCCTTGGGTAACAGAAGAAATATTGAATTTAATTGATGAAAGGAGAAAATATAAAAATGCAGTAAATGAAGCAGGCAACAAGGAGTACAAATGTCTCAAAAATGAGATCGACAGGAAGTGCAAAATGGCTAAGCAGGGATGGCTAGAGGACAAATGTAAGGATGTAGAGGCTTGTCTCACTAGGGGTAAGATAGATACTGCCTACAGGAAAATTAAAGAGACCTTTGGAGAGAAGAGAACCACTTGTATGAATATCAAGAGCTCAGATGGAAACCCAGTTCTAAGCAAAGAAGGGAAGGCAGAAAGGTGGAAGGAGTATATAGAGGGTTTATACAAGGGCGATGTACTTGAGGACAATATTATGGAAATGGAAGAGGATGTAGATGAAGACGAAATGGGAGATATTATACTGCGTAAAGAGTTTGACAGAGCACTGAAAGACCTGAGTCGAAACAAGGCCCCGGGAGTAGGCAACATTCCATTAGAACTACTGATGGCCTTGGGAGAGCCAGTCATGACAAAACTCTACCATCTGGTGAGCAAGATGTATGAGACAGGCGAAATACCCTCAGACTTCAAAAAGAATATAATAATTCCAATCCCAAAGAAAGCAGGTGTTGACAGATGTGAAAATTACCGAACTGTCAGTTTAATAAGTCACAGCTGCAAAATACTAACGCGAATTCTTTACAGACGAATGGAAAAACTGGTAGAAGCGGACCTCGGGGAAGATCAGTTTGGATTCCGTAGAAATGTTGGAACACGTGAGGCAATACTAACCTTACGACTTATCTTAGAAGAAAGATTAAGAAAAGGCAAACCTACGTTTCTAGCATTTGTAGACTTAGAGAAAGCTTTTTATAATGTTAACTGGAATACTCTCTTTCAAATTCTGAAGGTGGCAGGGGTAAAATACAGGGAGCGAAAGGCTATTTACAATTTGTACAGAAACCAGATGGCCGTTATAAGAGTCGAGGGGCATGAAAGGGAAGCAGTGGTTGGGAAAGGAGTGAGACAGGGTTGTAGCCTCTCCCCGATGTTATTCAATCTGTATATTGAGCAAGCAGTGAAGGAAACAAAAGAAAAATTCGGAGTAGGTATTAAAATTCATGGAGAAGAAGTAAAAACTTTGAGGTTCGCCGATGACATTGTAATTCTGTCAGAGACAGCAAAGGACGTGGAAGAGCAGTTGAACGGAATGGACAGTGTCTTGAAAGGAGGATATAAGATGAACATCAACAAAAGCAAAACGAGGATAATGGAATGTAGTCAAATTAAATCGGGTGATGCTGAGGGGATTAGATTAGGAAATGAGACACTTAAAGTAGTAAAGGAGTTTTGCTATTTAGGGAGTAAAATAACTGATGATGGTCGAAGTAGAGAGGATATAAAATGTAGACTGGCAATGGCAAGGAAATCGTTTCTGAAGAAGAGAAATTTGTTAACATCGAGTATAGATTTAAGTGTCAGGAAGTCGTTTCTGAAAGTGTTTGTATGGAGCGTAGCCATGTTTGGAAGTGAAACATGGACGATAACCAGTTTGGACAAGAAGAGAATAGAAGCTTTCGAAATGTGGTGCTACAGAAGAATGCTGAAGATAAGGTGGGTAGATCACGTAACTAATGAGGAGGTATTGAATAGGATTGGGGAGAAGAGAAGTTTGCGGCACAACTTGACTAGAAGAAGGGATCGGTTGGTAGGACATGTTTTGAGGCATCAAGGGATCACAAATTTAGCATTGGAGGGCACCGTGGAGGGTAAAAATCGTAGAGGGAGACCAAGAGATGTATACACTAAGCAGATTAAGAAGGATGTAGGTTGCAGTAGGTACTGGGAGATGAAGAAGCTTGCACAGGATAGAGTAGCATGGAGAGCTGCATCAAACCAGTCTCAGGACTGAAGACCACAACAACAAAACATGAGAAGCAAAAAGGAATTCTTTTTAGCTAGATAAAAATCTGAAGGACATATGAAAACATGAGCCTTCATAGTCTGGGAGCGGCAGTTGAGCTCTGACACGCCTTGCTGGAATGTTTGTTGAAACACTATCAAGGTATTTTCTGATTTCTTCATTGTAACTATTGCAGAAGAAGGGGCGAATTCCCACATGTGTGTACGTGCATGACTGGAAATCTATCATGTAGTGGGAGAGATTTTCTGCCTTCCTCCCTGCACCATACCTTATCGATTAAGTATGACCAAATCCTAAAGAGTAAGAAATTATTAAATTTGTTTGTAAAATTATCATTGATTAGAACTCACAAGCTCTGCTGCAACAGGATGGCTAGATTCCAACGATGGCGGAATTGCCTAAGTTTTGTAGAGTAAAATCAGAAAAGACTTCGCTTAGGGATGCCATTGAGGACACACTTGCCCCAGGTCTTTGCAGGGTGCTTCAGAGAGAGATGTCTCCGACCTACAGCAGAGTACTGAGGCTGAGCTGAATTAGTATCTTCAGCCACCACTGGGCTATCTTCTAAACTCACACAACTTAAGAATGGTAAACATGCACACTCGTTGCAGCCACCAAGATGAAGGGAATGCAGAGTTAATTAATTCCCGTCAGGGTTTCATTTCACAGTTCTAATTTTCACAGACAGCTGGTTGCACCCATCTTGAACTTTGGCAAAACTTTTGGTATTTGCTCATGCTTTTCCAGGATCTTTCTTTCATATTTATAACATAGTTCCATTTTGTTCATTTTTGTGTCCACTCACCAGAGCCAAAGCTATAGTTCATATTTGCCTTCTCTATTAGTTGAATGTTTATGTGCTCGATTCAGTGGGTAAATCATCTTGTTGGTTTAATTGTGGCAATAAAACAAACTGTTATAGGGAATACTGGTATCCTTTCGTAGTCTGATGGGTCCTTTCATTAATATGTCCATGTAACATACAGTACCCATACTTTCAATCTTAATTGGACCATCCCTAGCAAATTCCACAAAATAAGATGTTGCCGTTTTGTGACCTTATGTCTTTTGACTTTGCATGATTTCATGAGGAGCTGGTTGATCTGCAGCATATTAGGGGTACGCTCAATAACTCAACCGCCATCTCATGATGTGTATACTTTCGACTCATAATACTTTAAATTCTTTCATCCAGATTGAAACAGTCTTTATATTTATTAATTGTTTATCAGGTTGCAGGACAGTTTCCTGTAGACAGAACAGTGTTGCCAACATACAAAGACCTTGTTGGAAATTTTGCATTATAGTCATATTATATTACCATGTTGCGTACACAACCAACAATTAAGTTTAATAGAGCACTTACCTACGCACACTGGATATGTAGATTTTGCACTAACAATCAAACTGAAATTCAGTGATATCAATCTTAATGTTTGGAATCTGGTCTTGCTGGACAGAGTGGATCAGGTTGTCGAAAGGGGCCAAGGTCAATTACTGTTAGTTATACAAGAACACACAAACCTTATTGCTCTAACCAAGGCACAGTTTTTCTCACAACAAAGACTAATTCAAGGCTGAGGGCCCAAGTAACTTATTATATATATATATATATATATATATATATATATATATATATATATATATATATATATATATATATATATATATAATCACCGGTTGTCGTATGACGATTAAAAGATTATAATTAATGTTAGTCTGGTTGGGAATTTGGTAAGCTAGACTGGATACCTGGTGAAACAGTTGCTCAGTAATGCAAGGTTAACTTCCCCACATAGCTCACAGGTTTTAAACCGCTTTTATTGTTTATCAGTACCGCTTCCATAGCAAATTAAAAGCAACAACATTACAATATCTTTAGTCAATGTATCATTACTATCTCATTTGACCTTCAAAACTCCAAATATTATTGTGGAAATATACCTCAGAGAAATATTTAGAATCAGAGATATTCCGTTTCACTTTCTGTATAGATTTTCTTTTTTTTCAGTCTAGAGGTTCAATTCCTCCAGAGTGTTAAATACAATCGTTATATAAATTTCTTCATATATGAAGAATAAAAAATACAAAACGCAGTTGTTGCTCTTTACCTTCAAATCACATTAACTTGGTCTATTAAACGCCAAAAATAACATGACAGTGCCAAGTATTTAAAATTCAAGTACTGAACATAAATGTTAATGTACTGTATTGTGGCCAAATGAAAACTGATAATAGGATTAACATCACCATTACAATTTTTTACTTAATTTTGTTTCATTACTTCTAGTAATATATCTATGCTGGCACCAGCGCACAGCTCACGTTTCTGCCATTAGTCAGCAATACAGTTGCAGTGCTTCTGAGACGTCAGCAGCAACGCCCCCTATATACCATGTGACACGCCACGTCCCTCTTATCTATCACATGACATGCCACGACTCACCCCTCCTCCAACGCCATGCCCCTACTCCTCCATCCCCACTCTCCAGGCATTATCACCATAGTATTAAAACGAACTAACCAATCACAGGGTAGTATCTTAGTGGGCGTTAAAACTAAATCACATCGTAGCCAGAGATGTACAAATTCCCCTTGCAGCCTGCTTGCCCCTAGCTCCTCTGCAACCATTCATGCAGGTCAGGCTGCCGCGACGTAAACACAGGAGTACGCATGTACTGAGGCATAGTGGGTAATGCGGCCGACTTGGGCTCCCGCAAGCCCGGGCTACCTGGGTTCCCGCAGGCCTGCCAAGCTTCACGGGACCCGCTCAGCTTGCTGCGCCTGACAACAGGTTGCGCTGTCAAGCTACCGTGACTAGAGTAGCCAGGTAGTTAGCCCGCAGTACATTTATCGCAACGGTGGGGGCAGCACAATGAATAGGTCGGACTTTAGTCAGATTGAAAAAAAATTGACAACTGGCGAATACATGCTGGTAACGAAACAGAACACAAGTGCCCTATAGGAAACGTTTTCGTGTGTTTGAGGCCGCTTCAAATAAATCGGTAGGTGTGTCTCAATGCACACTATGTAAAAAGCTCTTAAGTACTTATTTAGGAACCTCGAGTATGTTACGAGATGTGTGCAAATTTGACAAGCAATTCCTTTACTCCGTAAATATCTTGAAAGACGACAAAGATTTAGTGGCCGAAAAGGGCGCCGAAATGTGTGCTAAGGACCTGAGACCATTTAGCAGTATAGAGGGAGAAGGATTTCATGGTAACCCGCAAACGACGTCAAAATCTTTTGTAAGGTACTCTTTTCCATGCACTGTCCGAAATACTATGTAGACAGTGATGTTCCTCTTGATGGTCAAGTGTGCAAAATTTCTTCAAGATCGGAATAAAACTGTAGGTTGGTGTAGAAGTGTGTAAGCACCCTCCGCCATGTACCATTCAGAATTTTAAGCAGACAGCGCCCTTCATCCTGCTTTGAATATCAAGTATGCCAAATTTCATCAAGATCGGAATAAAAACGTACAATTTGTCGAATTCCGTTAGGTAAAGTAACCTCTTCCATGCACCCTACGAAATTTTAAGTAGACTGTGACCTTCCTCCTGGTTTCAAGGTATAGTGTGCAAAATTTCATCAAGATTGTATGCAATACAAACACACGGACACAATGAAAACACACTTTCAGTTTTTCTCAAATTTTCCAATTTTTCGGTCGATTTTCGAAAATTTTTATTTCATAAAAGCCTTGTCCTGAGAATTACGAACACAGCAAAAAAAATTGCCGAACTGGTCCAGCCGTTCTCGAGTTTTACGCTTATCAAGGCATTTGGCAATTCATTTTTATTTATATAGATAATAAGCCCGAAATATACGCGTAAAGGAAGAATGTACAAATAAAACCCAATATTTTTTTACCTGAAATTAATATATATATAACGTTAGGGTTTGTCTTTTGGTGCTCAGGTAAAATAAAAACTTTTAATTAACGTTCATAGTACGACAATGAAGCGCGCAGACTAAACGGCTGCGTAGCGCAGTTCAGCAGTAATATGGGCAGGCAAGCAAGTTTCCCGCAGCCTGCCCGGGTTGGGTTGTGCTTGGCTAGGCTGGGAGTGAAGCAGCCTGCCCTTTCTGTTGACAACGCGCGGCGGCCTGCCCGCCTGGCCGCCGGGCAAGCATGGGTGGGTTAAAAGCGGAACATGTACACCTCTAATCGTAGCCTCTAAGCAGGCATTTTGGCTGTGACAGAAGTATCCAAACAATATGGTCTTTTTGGGCCATGTTCAAATGTATTTACCCAAACAGTTACATAATAGATGTATCTTGCACTAATTACACATCTAAAATACTTCAGAAAAACACACCCACCCACACCCACCCACACACACACACGGAGATGGTCATACTAGTGATGACGCTTCGATGGCGACACAGATATTCGAATGACGATGGTGAGTATAGCATGGACACATATCTTGGCTTGTGCTTTTCAGACTGGGCTGGGCCGGCGGCGGCTTTTGTGCATGCACTGAAGCCCTTCGTTTGTCGTTCGACAGGTGGCGTAGCTGTCTTCCTTACTACCGATCAGGAAATGTTGGTATTGTCTACCGAATTTAGCACCTTCACGCCCGTGCGTTTTCTACGTAGAATGCCATAAATTGTAGCTTTCAGTCACAGTTCATCACTGTGTTTATGACACCTGAAGACGTCAGTCAGTTGCACCGGTGAAATACTGTGGGAATTTCACAACGTCCAACGTCTCGCCTGAGTATGATTTAAAAAACTGTATTATTTCTCTAAATACAGAAGATTTCGAGAAAAAAACGTACATGGCAGTACTGTTATAATCTAATTGTTCTATAAGATTTAAATACACATGGCCTGCATGTTGACAGAACTGCTAAAATTTACAGTCTACGTAGCAGTTGTTATTGATCAAAGTTCGAGCATTGTACCACAGTTTGCAAGCACAATGGTCATTCACATGAAATATATCCACAACTAAACTGTTTGTATAATTAAGCATGCCGTGGTCTAGGGGTAGCGTCTTTGATTGATAATCAAAAACGTCTTCGGTCCCGGGTTCGATCCCCACCACTGCCTAAATTTTGATAAATAATCAGCATTGGCGGCCGAAGACTTCCGGCATAAGAAGTCAGCCTCATTCTGCCAACAGCCTTGTCAAAGAGGGCGGAGGAGCGGATAGAGGTTCAGGGCACTCTCTTGTCCTAGGGGTGGGAAATCGCCCCTAAAGGCGGAAGAATCAGCAATGATCAACGACATGAGGATGCAGAAGGCAATGGAAACCACTGCATTAAAGACACGTAACGTGTATCCACAGGACATGTGGCCTGTAATTGAAGAAGTGTCATGATGATCTCTCCATTGGCAAAACATTCGGGAATAGTCCCCCATTCGGATCTCCGGGAGGGGACTGCCAAGGGGGAGGTTACCATGAGAAAAAGATTGAATAATCAACGAAAGGATTACGTTCTACGAGACGGGTCGTGGAATGTCAGAAGCTTGAACGTGGTAGGGAAACTAGAAAATCTGAAAAGGGAAATGCAAAGGCTCAATCTAGATATAGTAGGGGTCAGTGAAGTGAAGTGGAAGGAAGACAAGGATTTCTGGTCAGATGAGTATCGGGTAATATCAACAGCAGCAGAAAATGGTATAACAGGTGTAGGATTCGTTATGAATAGGAAGGTAGGGCAGAGGGTGTGTTACTGTGAACAGTTCAGTGACCGGGTTGTTCTAATCAGAATCGACAGCAGACCAACACCGACAACGATAGTTCAGGTATACATGACGATGTCGCAAGCCGAAGATGAACAGATAGAGAAAGTGTATGAGGATATTGAAAGGGTAATGCAGTATGTAAAGGGGGACGAAAATCTAATAGTCATGGGCGACTGGACTGCAGTTGTAGGGGAAGGAGTAGAAGAAAAGGTTACAGGAGAATATGGGCTTGGGACAAGGAATGAAAGAGGATAAAGGCTAATTGAGTTCTGTAACAAGTTTCAGCTAGTAATAGCGAATACCCTGTTCAAGAATCACAAGAGGAGGAGGTATACTTGGAAAAGGCCGGGAGATACGGGAAGATTTCAATTAGATTACATCATGGTCAGACAGAGATTCCGAAATCAGATACTGGATTGTAAGGCGTACCCAGGAGCAGATATAGACTCAGATCACAATATAGTAGTGATGAAGAGTAGGCTGAAGTTCAAGACATTAGTCAGGAAGAATCAATACGCAAAGAAGTGGGATACGGAAGTACTAAGGAATGACGAGATACGTTTGAAGTTCTCTAACGCTATAGATACAGCAATAAGGAATAGCGCAGGAGGCAGTACAGTTGAAGAGGAATGGACATCTCTAAAAAGGGCCATCACAGAAGTTGGGAAGGAAAACATAGGTACAAAGAAGGTAGCTGCGAAGAAACCATGGGTAACAGAAGAAATACTTCAGTTGATTGATGAAAGGAGGAAGTACAAACATGTTCCGGGAAAATCAGGAATACAGAAGTACAAATCGCTGAGGAATGAAATAAATAGGAAGTGCAGGGAAGCTAAGAAGAAATGGCTGCAGGTAAAATGTAAAGACATCGAAAAAGATGCGACTGTCGGAAGGACAGACTCAGCATACAGGAAAGTCAAAACAACCTTTGGTGACATTAAAAGCAACGGTGGTAACATCAAGAGTGCAACGGGAATTCCACTGTTAAATGCAGAGGAGAGAGCAGATAGGTGGAAAGAATACATTGAAAGCCTCTATGAGGGTGAAGATTTGTCTGATGTGATAGAAGAAGAAACAGGAGTCGATTTAGAAGAGATAGGGGACCCAGTATTAGAATCGGAATTTAAAATAGCTTTGGAGGACTTACGGTCAAATAAGGCAGAAGGGATAGATAACATTCCATCAGAATTTCTAAAATCATTGGAGGAAGTGGCAACAAATCGACTATTCACGGTGGTGTGTAGAATATATGAGTCTGGCGACATACCATCTGACTTTCGGAAAAGCATTATCCACACAATTCCGAAGACGGCAAGAGCTGACAAGTGCGAGAATTATCGCACAATCAGCTTAACAGCGCATGCATCGAAGCTGCTTACAAGAATAATATACAGAAGAATGGAAAAGAAAATTGAGAATGCGCTAGGTGACGATCAGTTTGGCTTTAGGAAAAGTAAAGGGACGAGAGAGGCAATTCTGACGTTACGGCTAATAATGGAAGCAAGGCTAAAGAAAAATCAAGACACTTTCATAGGATTTGTCGACCTGGAAAAAGCGTTCGACAATATAAAATGGTGCAAGCTGTTCGAGATTCTGAAAAAAGTAGGGGTAAGCTATAGGGACAGACGGGTCACATACAATATGTACAACAACCAAGAAGGAATAATAAGAGTGGACGATCAGGAACGAAGTGCTCGTATTAAGAAGGGTGTAAGACAAGGCGGTAGCCTTTCGCCCCTACTCTTCAATCTGTACATCGAGGAAGCAATGATGGAAATAAAAGAAAGGTTCAGGAGTGGAATTAAAATACAAGGTGAAAGGATATCAATGATACGATTCGCTGATGACATTGCTATCCTGAGTGAAAGTGAAGAAGAATTAAATGATCTGCTGAACGGAATGAACAGTCTAATTAGTACACAGTATGGTTTGAGAGTAAATCGGAGAAAAACGAAGGTAATGAGAAGTAGTAGAAATGAGAACAGCGAGAAACTTAACATCAGGATTGATGGTCGCGAAGTCAATGAAGTTAAGGAATTCTGCTACCTAGGCAGTAAAATAACCAATGACGGACGGAGCAAGGAGGACATCAAAAGCAGATTCGCTATGGCAAGAAAGGTATTTCTGGCCAAGAGAAGTCTACTAATATCAAATACCGGCCTTAATTTGAGGAAGAAATTTCTGAGGATGTACGTCTGGAGTATAGCATTGTATGTTAGTGAAACATGGACTGTGGGAAAAACGGAACAGAAGAGAATCGAAGCATTTGAGATGTGGTGCTATAGACGAATGTTGAAAATTAGGTGGACTGATAAGGTAAGGAATGAGGAGGCTCTACGCAGAATCGGAGAGGAAAGGAATATGTGGAAAACACTGATAAGGAGAAGGGACAGGATGATAGGACATCTGCTAAGACATGAGGGAATGACTTCTATGGTACTAGAGGGAGCTGTAGAGGGCAAAAACTGTAGAGGAAGACAGAGATTGGAATACGTCAAGCAAATAATTGAGGACGTAGGTTGCAAGTGCTACTCTGAGATGGTTGGCACAGGAAAGGAATTCGTGGCGGGCCGCATCAAACCAGTCAGTAGACTGATGACCAAAAAAAAAAAAAAATTAAAATTCAAGAGATTAATTTATTTTTACTATTGAAATAAATTGTAGCTTAGTAGATGACCATGGTTCCATCTTTCACCAAGCATTAAGTTCATCTAAATATGCTACAATTTATTCTGTAACTGTGCAGAACACACGTGGGTGCTACTACTGATCTATCTTCCAGCTTCAAGTGCACTAACCAACGACAATTACCAAATACAGAATGTTACTCCTACGTTCAAATTCATCGAAAAACCATCCAATATCGAAGTCAGTCAAACGTTATAGTAGCCACTTGCTAGGATAATACCTTCATCTTGTAGTTCAAAAACTTTTCATCTTCTGTTGTTACACAGTGGAACCTTGCAAACAACTGTATTCCTTTCACGCCCTCTGTAAGCATAATGGCCTTTCATTCCCTCTGTAATATATTAGAAATACTGGCTGCAGCTGGCCACACTTTGTTGTGCTGCAGTCAGTTTAAATGGAAAAGAACGGAAAGGATAAACACACGTTTGTAATATGAATGGGAACTGGATATATGTCCTAATCTTTTTCTCTCCCCTCTCTCTGTCCATCTTTCCCTTCCCCTTTCTTTGTCTACTTTCACTCCTTCCCCCTCTCTATCCATCACCTCCTCCCCTCACTCTCTACCCCTCTTCTCCTCACCTCTCTCTCTCTCTCTCCATCTCCTCCTGCCCCCCCCCCTCTCTCTCTCTCTCTCTCTCTCTGTCTGTCACCTCTTCCCTTCTTTCTCCCTTCTCTCCTGTGTTCTACATCCACCTCCTTCCAGCCCTCTGTCCTTCTCCCCTTCCTCCCTCTTTCTGAAATTGAGCACTGATTATTGTTATCGCAAATGCAGTTTCTGTAGTAGTATTCTAGTCATGAACCAATAAGACTATCTAGTCTATATGTTTCTAAACGTTTACTGCGATAAGGTGTAAAAATTTGAAGTAAATCAGAAAGGTACATTTTGAGATTTTTGGAAACCATCTTTTCCTTTTATATAGTACATATATCTACTTATATATCGTATACGTTAAAAATATACATATATTAAAGAAGTAGGTACCTAAAAACACGCCTTTACTCGAACACAATGTTGTACCAAAATTTCAAAGCAATCCATGAAGAACTTTCAAAGATTTGAGATTTTGAGGACACAAACATCTATTTTTGTACTTATAGAGAAACTGTAAATGTTCCTAACCGCAAATCCCCGAATGTTTTTGACTGAAAGTTTTGAAATTTTGACTCAGTCTTGCAGTGGTATATACATGTGATTTTTATGTACCTGTTTCTTAATATACATAATATACAACTTTTTAGAAGTTAAAAATGGGCAGAATTGTCACAAAAACCTGAAAGTTACACACACACACACATATATATATATATATATATATATATATATATATATATATATATATATATATATATATATATATATTCGTGCATGTAACATTTTGAAATTTTTATATAGTTTGTTGCCTCATTAAAAAATGCAGTAATGCACAGATATCCGTGGATCCATAAGTTACTACTGGTTGAAATACTCATTACCAGTTAAAATGTGCCTTTTTTGGAAGTGATAAATTTAAGGTAAGCAAGCAAAAGATGGGTTTGTTCAGTTTGAGGAAACCAAATGAAGAACAAGTTTGGTGGGACTGTCTCTGGCAGGCTTCTTGAATATGTATGCACAACGTCCTGCTTGGCTAACTTCAATGCTAAATAACTCAGAATCGGCACAACGGATCGAAGTTTTACTTAACAATTATTTCTCAGCGCATTATCCCCTGCAACACTCTTACAAGCTTTCAGACTGTTTCTGGCCATACTGTGTATAGAGAAAATAAATTTACTGTGGTTAATAAATCGGAGATGAAATTTACTGATGATGATGACGATGTGATAATTATGATGATGATGACGAGGTAGGTGTGGAAATACTGCACAAAATTTGTTGATGGTGTTTGCACACATGTGAGAAGAAATTTAACAAAGAGGTAGTACAGCAATCACAGAGGTAGAACATTGTGTGTGTGTAAAATTTATAACAACTTGCCTACTAAAGTGCATCAACTTGCCAGCAACAATGCACCAATTTTCCAACACAACTATATCAAATTGCCCAAAAAACTGTATCAATTTTCCCATAAAATTGTATCAACTTGTCCCCCAAACTGTATCAGTTTGGCTCCAAACTGTATTAATTTTCCTCTGAAACTTAACAAACCTGCCCCAGAACAGTATCAATTTGCCTCAAAAACAGTTTCACCTCCTCTTGAAACTGCATCAGTTTGTCCCAGAACCTGCAACAGTTTGCCCCAGTTTCAGACTGTACCATCTTGCTCCTGAAGCTGTGCTAACTCGCCCCTGAAACTGTGTGAATTTTATTTCAGTGTCAAAGATTATATTTTCAAGATGTCAACATTTTGTTTCTGTGTTTTTGCACCATTGTATGCGGCTGTATTCCATCTCTGTCTGTGCATCAGAGTATTTGGTCACAACGTGATGAATGTAAACATTGCAGTACTTGTGTATCACGAAAATCTGTAGTTTAAGTGATACATCAGAATGACATCTCATCACATCACCTTCTCTTCTTACTAATATCGTGTTTTCTCAGTTAATTTATCTTTTATCTATGTTCGTATGAGTTTTTTACATTGTGTAATTTGATTAGATGTTGCTGTTATTTAGTAGTTGATTGTAGGAAATACAGTCTGTAAACATTTTAGTCAGTCTCTTCACCATAACTGCACATGGTAAATATTATAGCAGTCCTAGAAAGTTGTTTTTGCACTTAACCTCTAGTACATTTAGTTCAAATGAAACTCAAAATTGGTATTTGGTTGTTAATAACATAGATTATATTTTCTAGATGGGAACATGATGCATTATCTTTGCCCTTTCTAAAATGGTGCTTGCTAAATGAAATATTACTCAAAACTTGTAAAAGGAACAGGTGATGACAGTTTGTCCTATGAACTACCACTAACATGTTATCAAATTGAAAAGACAACACACCTTGAGTATTTTAGATGTGTGTAGATCAGTGTAACACTCGTCAAGCATCGTAGATCAATTAAATGTGGAAATATTTGAGGGTGCACTGCATCTTACATCATGTTATTTTTTACTCATATGTGATTAGGCATGAAAATTGCTTTGTGATACTTTATTTGAGTGTTCACGATCATGTTTAAGGCATCACTTTTTAACAAATATTTGTAAATGTATGTGTGCAAAATCACATTATGATACTTGATGTAAACATCGCATTTTTTATTACAGACGTATTTTTGCAAACATTTTACATGTGGAAAGAAGATTAAGAAACTTGACAAGCTTCATAGAACCATTTAGATGTGGAAAATAATTAACCAACACCGCTGTGATATAGAAATCGAACTTCGCATATTCACCAATGCTGCTTAACCTTTACGTTCGTAGAATAAATATTGTGTGTGTGTGTGTGTGTGTGTGTGTGTGTGTGTGTGTATTTTGCTGATGTAGTTTACATGTGGATATACTGCAAGATACAAGACTTTACATAATTTTTTGAATAAATAATTTCGAACATCATGCAAAACAGTAAATCGTTTCGTTTGGATACTTTTGAGCATAGAGAAAATGCCTGTTCTGGGGCTACATTGTGATTTCATTATTTGACCGTGTCATTTCAGTACTACACTGATATTGGCTGGAGAAAGGGGACGGTGAAGGGCCGGAGCGTGAATGAGAGGAGTGTGGCGACCATGGATTTTGGTGATGGCGTTAGTCGTTCCCACCCTTCGATGTGTCACATTTTTCTCAACGATGTATGACGCTTTGAAGACCTTGGTTGCATAAATCTGCATTTTGGATGTTATTTTAACGTTCGACCTAAAAGATCTTCCGAAACCAATGGTTTCTTCATCCGAGAAACCAGGAAGAATTCACTGGATGGCATTTCTGCAGAATATACGGCGAAATGCAAAACTTGACAAACAAGGAACATCATGATTATGTCTTGCCCTAAATTAGGTAGAGCGTTGTCGTTGTGCAAAAATAGTCTCACAGACAGTTTCTTGAGGCTCTGCACCTTCATTGCCATCCGTAATTTCGACATGAGTTTTCGGTACTATGCTTCTTTGACTGTTTGCTGCTTACCAGGGCAATTTTGAAGCATCACGCAATGGTGGTCCCAAAAAAGATTCATCTTTACTGTGCACGCTTTTTGCCTACGGCGGTAAATCCACATGTTTCCATTGCTTGCTCCGCTATGGTGTATCAAGGTCATAATGATTAACCCAGGTGAATAGGCAGATAGAAAGGTCATGCGGATTGGACAAAACTGCAACATTTTCGTTGGTTCCCCAGGTTTTAGAATGGGTGTGATCAGTCGCGGAACGCTGTGAGGAGCGACATGTGTCATGTTGACAATGTCGTGCAAGACGCTGAGAACTGATCCATGACTGATTTCCATTTTTTTTTTTTCGCTGTCACTTCTGTGGTATCATCCAAAGATCGTGGTGTCACACCAAAGTCGGCAATACGTATCGATACCACAGAGGTTAGCATGGGCCCGCTGCAGTCGGCGACGACGAATGGGAGGCACTCCTCAACACACGCCCTCTCTCTCAGCAACGCTGCCCCATCGCATGGAGGTCGATACAGAGCCCGGCATGAACTCACTGTGCCCCAGTTCGTGACCTCCGATGAAGTCATCAACATTACCTATTTAAAGACACCAGTGCTATTCTAGTCCCACCTTGTGCTGTACTTTTGTAAATGTTGAACTTGAACTTCAAGAGAAGAGTTTATAAATGTGTGCATCATGTGATGCTTTACTGTTCAAAGACAGTTGTAAACATTCGGATCATTCCTGTGACAATGGATTGTATGAAGTTAAGTTAAAGGTTTATCATTCTTGTGATAAAGTGTACTAATGTTTCATATATTCTCCCGTAGCCCCAGTTGTCTGTCACCAGACGATTGTAGTTTTGTGAGGCCATAGCAGTCTCGATTATGATAAATCAGTCTTCGTGCATCGAGCTTGCGCTTCCCTTCTAGGCTCACGAGTCTTAACAGAAAGACGCTCTGCCGCTCCGTTCAATCTTACCTGTTCAACCATATCTGCAGCGTCTGCACCAGCTAACCACTGTTACACGATGGTGCACTGTTGCCGTACTTTTCCACCAACTCAGAATCGGTTTTTGTACCTCTGCTCACCTTCAGATGTAAAATACTACTTACCCCACGACTTTCCACTTAATCAGTGGGCTGCGCCATTTGCTTTTCGATTCTCTAGTGGCGTGCTATGGTACTAAGACGTGGGGTTTTAATGTGTACTAGCCGACCACGGTGTTATTACACTTGGCCTTATGTGACCATTATCGGAAACACACACTGTTGCTGCATTAAACAAGTACAGTGGTGACTAAGGAAAAAAAATCGTGTAGCGAATGATTTGAAGACAGTCCTGCATATACACTGGAGGAAAAATACCTCAACATCAAAAAATAACTAATGCATAATAATGAAATTTCGGGATTAAATTTGTCTAACAAGGGAACCTCCCCATCGCACCCCCCTCAGATTTAGTTATAAGTTGGCACAGGGATAGGCCATGAAAAACTGAACACAGATCAATCGAGAAAACAGGAGAAGTTGTACGGAACTATGAAAATAATAAGCAAAATATACAAACTGAGTAGTCCGTGTGCAAGATATGTCACATTAAGGTACCTGTTCACTGAGAAGCACCGTGGTCCCGTGGTTAGCGTGAGCAGCTGCGGAGCGAAGGTCCGTGGTTCAACCCTCCCTCGAGTGAGAAGTTTTAATTTTTTATTTTCAGACAATTATCAAAGTTCATGCACTCAGACATGATCAACTTTGCTCTCCAAAATTCCAGGACATGTTCAGATTTGCTTGGACACATGCAGGATTTGACGGTCTACACACGGAAAAACTTGAAAACGTTAAAAACGTTTGTTTTGACAGAGCACAGGGGAAACTGTGCGACTGTGAAACTGTTGCATTCATTTGTTGCCGTTTATGCGACAAACTCAATGTTTTCATCACTTTTTTGGGAGTGATTATCACATCCACAATAAAACCTAAATCGGGCAAGGTAGAAGAATCTTTTTACCCATTCGCCAAGTGTGCAAGTTAGGTGGGTCGACAACATATTCCTGTAATGTGACGCACATGCCGTCACCAGTGTCGTATAGAATATTTCAGACGTGTTTTCCTGTGGAGGAATCGGTTGACCTATGAATTTGCGATCAAATGTTCGATTCCTATTGGAGAGGCACGTCCTTTCGTCTACTAATCGCACGGTTTTGTGGTGCGGTCGCAAAACACAGACACTGAACTTATTACAGTGAACAGAGACGTCAATGAATGAACGGTCAGATCGTAACTTTGCGAAAATAAAGTAAGTAAAATTTTCGCTCGAGGGAGGACTCGAACCAAGGACCTCTCGTTTCGCAGTTGCTCACTCTAACCACGGGACCACGGCGCTCTTCGTGTTATATAGTCCTAGATGTTGGATATGTTACACTTGGACTACTCAGTTTGTATATTTTGTTTATTTTTTCATAGTTCCACACAACTTCTTCCTGTTTTCTCGATTGATCTGTGTTCAGTTTTTCAAGGCCTATCCACTGTGTCAATTTATAACTAAATCTGAGGGGAGTGCGATGGGGAGGTTCCCTTGTAAGTAGCTTATTTAAGTGATTAATTTTGCTAAATCTTAGATTAATGTAAGCATGAGATAAGCCATTGCAAATGTGAAATTCTGGTGCATTATTAACCGGTGTAACCGTCAGAGTGTTCAATGCAAGCGTCCAAACGTGCATGCATTGTCTTATACAGGTGGAAAATATCAGTTTGTGGGATGGAGTTCCATGCCTGTTGCACTTGGTCGATCAGTACAGCAACCGTTAATGCTGTTTGTGGATGACGCTGGTGTTATTGTCCAATGATGTACCGTATGTGATAAGTGAGAGATAGAACTGGTAATCAAGCAGGTCAAGGCAACAAGTGGACACTGTGTAGAGTATTTTAGGTTACAACAGTGGTATGTCGGCGAGCGTTATCGTGTTGGAAAACAGCTCCTGGAATGCCAGACTGATGCACAATTTTGCAGTCCAGAGTGCGTGAGATAACCACGAGAGTGCTCCTGCTGTCATACGAAATCGCACCCCGGCCCTCAACTGGCCTCCATCTAACCAACACACGGCTATCAATGCCACCGAGGCAGAACCATCTTTCATCAGAAAACACAACAGACCTGCACCCAGCCCTCCAAAGGGCTCTCACTCGTCACCACTGAAGCCGCAAATGACTATAGTTTCGGGTCAGTGGAATCACGCAAGAGGGTGTCTGGCTGGGAACTGTCATTGGAGTAACCGATTTGTAACACTTTGTTGAGTCGCTGTGGTGCTGCTGCGGGCGCCCCAGAGCCATACACCGAACACTGTGGTCTTCGCTGTCGGTAGGCCACGTGATAGTCCGGAGCCCGGTCTTCTTGTGATTGTACATCCTCCTGACCACCGCTGCCAGCAGTCATGTACAGTGGCTAATTCCTGCCAAATCTTCCTGCAGTATCGCAGAAGAAACATCTACACTACTGGCCATTAAAATTGCTACACCAAGAAGAAATGCAGATGATAAACGGGTATTCATTGGTCAAATATATTATACTAGAACTGACATGTGATTACATTTTCACGCAATGTGGGTGCGTAGGTCCTGAGAAATCAGTACCCAGAACAACCACCTCTGGCGGTAATAACGGCCTTGATACGCCTGGGCATTGAGTCAAACAGAGCTTGGATGGCGTGTACAGGTACAGCTGTCCATGCAGCTTCAACACGATACCACAGTTCATCAATAGTAGTGACTGGCGTATTGTGGCGACCCAGTTGTTCAGCCACCATTGACCAGACGTTTTCAGTTGGTGAGAGATCTGGAGAATATACTGGGCAGGGGAGCAGTCGAACATTTTCTGTATCCAGAAAGGCCCGTACAGGACCTGCAACATGCGGTCGTGCATTATCCTGCTGAAATGTAGGATTTCGCAGGGATCGAATGAAGGGTAGAGCCACGGGTCGTAACACATATGAAATGTAACATCCACTGTTCAAAGTGCTGTCAATGCGAACAAGAGGTGACCGAGACGTGTAACCAATGGCACCCCATACCACCACGCCGGGTGATACACCAGTATGGCGATGACGAATACACGCTTCCAATGTGCGTTCACCGCGATGTCGCCAAACACGGATGCGACCATCATGATGCTGTAAACAGAACTTGGATTCATCCGAAAAAATGACGTTTTGCCATTCGTACACCGAGGTTCGTCGTTCACCATCGCAGGCGCTCCTGTCTGTGATGCACCGTCAAGGGTAACCGCAGCCATGGTCTCCGAGCTGATAGTCCATGCTGCTGCAAACGTCGTCGAACTGTTCGTGCAGATGGTTGTTGTCTAGCAAACGTCCCATCTGTTGACTCAGGGATCGAGACGTGGCTGCACGATCCGTTACAGCCATGCGGATAAGGTGCCTGTCATCTCGACTGCTAGTGATACGAGGCCGTCGGGATCCAGCACGGCGTTGCGTATTACCCTCCTGAACCCATCGATTCCATATTCTGCTAACAGTCATTGGATCTCGACCAAAGCGAGCAGGAATGTCGCGATATGATAGGCTACAATCCGACCTTTATCAAAGTCGGAAACTTGATGGTGCGCATTTCTTCTCCTTACACGAGGCATCACAACAACGTTTCATCAGGCAACGCCGGTCAACTGCTGTTTTTGTATGAGAAATGGGTTGGAAACTTTCGTCATGTCAGCACGTTGTAGGATTCGCCACCGGCGCCAACCTTGTGTGAATGCTCTGTAGAGATAATCATTTGCATATCACAGTATCTTCTTCCTGTCGGTTAAATTTCGCGTCTGTAGCACATCTTCGTGGTGTAGCAATTTTAATGGCCAGTAGTGTAGCTTCTTGTAGCTCTACTATACGACCTCGTTCAAACTCAGGGAGGTGTTGATAATGGCATCTTTGCGGCCTTAAGGGCCATATTCACTAACATCAACTCACGACGTCCAATCTCAAAGGTAACTAACGCTCACGACCTCTTCAGAGTGTATTTAGAGCAAACCTGCTTGGCATCCTCTTTTGCCACTGGCACGAAATTTGTATAGACATTATCTTTGAGATGTTTAAACGGGCCTATCAACTTCCGTTTATGTCGTAGAGCTCTTTCTTTGTGTTGCGACTTCTTTCACGGCAGTGTACTATCAAGTGCTTCAGCTTGTCATCGTGAAATATCACGATAAAAACTTGCGATAAACCGGCTGAAGCGCCGTTACTCCTAGGTGCAATAATGTTGTTGTCGACTAGTACCAGGACTATACACATGTACTCCTAAACAAACGAAAATTAATTCTGTGACTTAGTTTTTCTTTATTTTTTACACTCGGCAAGGCGCCCCGTGGTGTGCGACGGAGAGCACGCTTTGTACCACTGTCACTACAATCCTCCTCCTCCTGCTCCAGTCGTGAGTGGTCCGTGGTAAACTCCCGTGTGAGAAATAATCTTTCTAATTTCATGTTCATGGTTTTTTCGCGAAGTGTACGTGGGAAGAAGCAATACATTGAGTGACTCTACTATGAACGTACGTACAGAAACCACATCGTGATGATATAGAGTGGCTCTCTAGTAGTGCCTGCCACTGGACTCGATGAGCATGTACTTGACAATTTCGAGTTTGCTAAAGTAATCTGTGACGAAAGGCACCCCTCGTCTTTGGATCTTCTCTATTTCCTCTGTCAATCCTATATGGTTCGGACACCAGACTGCGGAGTAATATAAAAGTATTGTTACAATGACGGTTTTGTAAGCTCTCTACTTATTGGTTGGACTACTACATCTACATCTACATGGATACGCTGCAAATCACATTTCAGTGCCTGGCAGATGGTTCATCGAACCATCTTCACAATTCTGTATTGTTCCAATCTCGTATAGCGCGCCGAAGGAATGAATACCTATACCTTACCGTACGAGCTCTGATTTCTCTTAGTTTATCGTGGTGATCGTTCCTCCCTATGTAGGTCGCTGTCAACAAAATATCTTCGCATTCGGAGGAGAATGTTGGTGACTGGAATTTCGTGAGAAGATTCCGTCGCAACGAAAATCTCCTTTCTTTTATTGATTTAAAAATCCATTATCATTTCTGTGACATTCTCTCCCATATTTCGCTATAATACAAAACGTGCTGCCTTTCTTTGAACTTTTTCGATGTACTCCGTCAGTCCTATCTGATAAGGATTTCACACCGCGCAGTAGTATTGTAAAAGAGGAGGGACAAGCGTAGTGCAGGCAGTCTCCTTAATAGGTCTGTTACATTTTCTAAGTGTCCTGCCAATAAAACGCAGTCTTTCGTTAGCCTTCCCCACAACATTTTCTATGCAGGTGGTCGCTCATGTCGGCACCAACGATGTGTGTCGCTATGGATCGGAGGAAATCCTCTTTGGTTTCCGGCGGCTATCTGATTTGGTGAAGACTGCCAGTCTCGCTAGCGGGATGAAAGCAGAGCTCACCATCTGCAGCATCGTCGACAGGACTGACTGCGGACCTTTGGTACAGAGCCGAGTGGAGGGTCTGAATCAGAGGCTGAGACGGTTCTGCGACCGTGTGGGCTGCAGATTCCCCGACTTGCGCCATAGGGTGGTGGGGTTTCGGGTTCCGCTGGATAGGTCAGGAGTCCACTACACGCAACAAGCGGCTACACGGGTAGCAGGGGTTGTGTGGCGTGGGCTGGGTGGTTTTTTAGGTTAGATGGCCTTGGGCAAGTACAGAAAGGGCAACAGCCTCAACGGGTGCGGGGCAAAGTCAGGACATGCGGGGGCCAAGCAGCAATCGGTATTGTAATTGTCAACTGTCGAAGCTGCGTTGGTAAAGTACCGGAACTTCAAGCGCTGATAGAAAGCACCGAAGCTGAAATCGTTATAGGTACAGAAAGCTGGCTGAAGCCAGAGATAAATTCTGCCGAAATTTTTACAAAGGTACAGACGGTGTTTAGAAAGGATAGATTGCATGCAACCGGTGGTGGAGTGTTCGTCGCTGTTAGTAGTAGTTTATCCTGTAGTGAAGTAGAAGTGGATAGTTCCTGTGAATTATTAGGGGTGGAGGTTACACTCAACAACCGAGCTAGGTTAATAATTGGCTCCTTTTACGGACCTCCCGACTCAGCAGCATTAGTGGAAGAACAACTGAGAGAAAATTTGGAATACATTTCACATAAATTTTCTCAGCATGTTATAGTCTTAGGTGGAGATTTCAATTTACCAGATACAGACTGGGACACTCAGATGTTTAGGACGGGTGGTAGGGACAGAGCATCGAGTGACATTATACTGAGTGCACTATCCGAAAATTACCTCGAGCAATTAAACAGAGAACCGACTCGTGGAGATAACATCTTGGACCTACTGATAACAAACAGACCCGAACTTTTCGACTCTGTATGTGCAGAACAGGAAATCAGTGATCATAAGGCCGTTGCAGCATCCCTGAATATGGAAGTTAATAGGAATATAAAAAAAGGGAGGAAGGTTTATCTGTTTAGCAAGAGTAATAGAAGGCAGATTTCAGACTACCTAACAGATCAAAACGAAAATTTCTGTTCCGTCACTGGCAATGTTGAGTGTTTATGGAAAAAGTTCAAGGCAATCGTAAAATGCGTTTTAGACAGGTACGTGCCGAGTAAAACTGTGAGGGACGGGAAAAACCCACCGTGGTACAACAACAAAGTTAGGAAACTACTGCGAAAGCAAAGAGAGCTTCACTCCAAGTTTAAACGCAGCCAAAACCTCTCAGACAAACAGAAGCTAAACGATGTCAAAGTTAGCGTAAGGAGGGCTATGCGTCAAGTGTTCAGTGAATTCGAAGTAAAATTCTATGTACCGACTTGACAGAAAATCCTAGGAAGTTCTGGTCTTGCGTTAAATCAGTAAGTGGCTCGAAACAGCATATCCAGACACTCCGGGATGATGATGGCATTGAAACAGAGGATGACACGCGTAAAGCTGAAATACTAAACACCTTTTTCCAAAGCTGTTTCACAGAGGAAGAACGCACTGCAGTTCCTTCTCTAAATCCTCGCACAAACGAAAAAATGGCTGACATCGAAATAAGAGTCCAAGGAATAGAAAAGCAACTGGAATCACTCAACAGAGGAAAGTCCACTGGACCTGACGGGATACCAATTCGATTCTACACAGAGTACGCGAAAGAACTTGCCCCCCTTCTAACAGCCGTGTACCGCAAGTCTCTAGAGAAACGGAAGGTTCCAAATGATTGGAAAAGAGCACAGGTAGTCCCAGTCTTCACGAAGGGTCGTCGAGCAGATGCGCAAAGCTATAGGCCTATATCTCTGACGTCGATCTGTTGTAGAATTTTAGAACATGTTTTTTGCTCGAGTATCATGTCGTTTTTGGAAACCCAGAATCTACTATGTAGGAATCAACATGGATTCCGGAAACAGCGATCGTGTGAGACCCAACTCGCTTTATTTGTTCATGAGACCCAGAAAATATTAGATACAGGCTCCCAGGTAGATGCTATTTTTCTTGACTTCCGGAAGGCGTTCGATACAGTTCCGCACTGTCACCTGATAAACAAAGTAAGAACCTAAGGCATATCAGACCAGCTGTGTGGCTGGATTGAAGAGTTTTCAGCAAACAGAACACAACATGTTGTTATCAATGGAGAGACGTCTACAGCCGTTAAAGTAACCTCTGGCGTGCCACAGGGGATTGTTATGGGACCATTGCTTTTCACAATATATATAAATGACCTAGTAGATAGTGTCGGATGATGCTGTAGTATACAGAGAAGTTGCAGCATTAGAAAATTGTAGCGAAATGCAGGAAGATCTGCAGCGGATAGGCGCTTGGTGCAGGGAGTGGCAACTGTCCCTTAACATAGACAAATGTAATGTATTGCGAATACATAGAAAGAAGGATCCTTTATTGTATGATTATATGATAGCGGAACAAACACAGGTAGCAGTTACTTCTGTAAAATATCTGGGTGTATGCGTGCGGAGCGATTTGAAGTGGAATGATCATATAAAATTAATTGTTGATAAGGCGGGTACCAGGTTGAGATTCATTGGGAGAGTGCTTAGAAAATGTAGTCCATCAACAAAGGAGGTGGCTTACAAAACACTCGTTCGACCTATACTTGAGTATTGCTCATCAGTGTGGGATCCGTACCAGATCGGGTTGACGGAGGAGATAGAGAAGATCCAAAGAAGAGCGGCGCATTTCGTCACAGGGTTATTTGGTAACCGTGATAGCGTTACGGAGATGTTTAATAAACTCAAGTGGCAGACTCTGCAAGAGAGGCGCTCTGCATAGCGGTGTAGCTTGCTGTCCAGGTTTCGAGAGGATGCGTTTCTGGATGAGGTATCGAATATATTGCTTCCCCCTACTTATACCTCCCGAGGAGATCACGAATGTAAAATTAGAGAGATTCGAGCGCGCACGGAGGCTTTCAGACAGTCGTTCTTCCCGCGAACCATACGCGACTGGAACAGGAAAGGGAGGTAATGACAGTGGCACGTAAAGTGCCCTCCGGCACACACCGTTGGGTGGTTTGCGGAGTATAAATGTAGATGTAGATGTATGTGTTCCTTCCAGTTTAAGTTGTTCGTAATTGTAATACCTAGGTATTTAGTTGAATTTACGGCTTTTAGATTAGACTGATTTATCGTGTAACCGAAGTTTAACGAGTTCCTTTTGGCACTCATGTGGATGGCCTCACACTTTTCGTTATTTAGGGTGAACTGCCACTTTTCGCACCATTCACATATCTTTCTAAATCGTCTTGCAGTTTCATTTGATCTTCTGATGACTTTATTAGTCGATAAACGACAGCGTCATCTGCAAACAACCGATGACGTCTGCTCTGATTGTCTCGTTTCTACAGATAAGGAATAGCAAATGGCCTATAACACTATCTTGGGGAACGCCAGAAATCACTTCTGTTTTCTCGATGACTTTCCGTCAGTTACTACGAACTGTGAACTCTCTGACAGGAAATCACAAATCCAGTCACATAACTAAGACGATACTCAACTTCCTGAGGGCTCTTACAAATTAAATTTAGACTGGCACCTGCCTTATCTACATTTAATTTTATGTGGTCGTTTCACTTTAAATCGCTCCTTAGGCACACTGCCAGATATTTAGTAGATGAGACTGCTACCAGAGACTATTCTCGAAATTGTGTAAGTGTACGGTAATTTATCTTGATTTTGCACGTTAATGGATAATGGGGAGTCAGTCATGTGATGATACGCAACAATAAATAAATTAGCCTCTGGCTGCAATCATGGTTTTTTTTTCTTTAATACATGATCTCTTTAGGCACTGAAAGTCCCATAATCAGATGCACCTTGAAATACAAATCCAATCGATGTTAGCTATTAGTTTTTCGTGATGATAGCTGGTTGTCATCGCTGATCAGCATACGTGCAAGACCCGCGACTACATAACACACAAAAAGACACCTCAGTAGTGGCAGAAATCTTCTTAGTCCCCTGCCAATCGCTGAGGTCTCAATTTATGTGGTGTGTGGACCTCTGCCCTGCATGTACATCTACATCTACATACAAATTCCGCAATGTGGAGAATACATTGTACGACTACTAGTCGTTAGCTTTCCTGTTCCACTCGCAAACAGAGCGAGGGAAAAACGATTATCTACATGCCTCTGTACGAGCACTAACTTCTCTTATCTCGTTTTCGTGACACGTAGGAGAAATGTACGGTGGCGGCGGTAGAATCATTCTGCAATCGGCTGCAAATGTCACTTCTCTAAATTTTATCAGTAGCGTTTCGCGAAAAGAACGTCGCCTTCCCTTCACATATTCCCATTCGAGTTCATGAAGAATCTCCGTAATGCTTGCGTGTTGATCGAATCTACCGGTAACAAATCTAGCAGCACGTCACTTAGTTCTTCCTTTAATCCGACCTGATGAGGGAGCCAAATACTCGAACAGTTCTCAAGAAATGGTCGCGATAGCGTTCTATACACCGTTTCATTTACAGACGAGCCTCATCTTCCTAAAATTCTCCCAATAACCCCAAGTCGACCATTCGCCTTCCCCACTACCGCCTTTACGCGCTCGATGTTTTTCATACCGCTTTGCAACAATACGCCAAAATAATTAATCGACGGGACTGTGTCAAGCAACACACTAATAATTCTGTATTCGAATACTACGGGACTGTTCTTTCTACTCATGTGTATTAACTTATATTTTTCTACTTCTGGAGCAAGCTGCCATTCGACAGACCAAACAGAAATTTTGTGTAAGTCGTCTTTTATCCTACACTAACTCGACTAGGACAACTTCCCTTACAGCACAGCGTCAACAGCAAATAATAAATAACAACAGATTGGTGTTCATCTGGTCCGTCACATCATTTATATATATAAAGAATAAGAATGGTCTTATAACACTTTCTCTGGGACTCTCCTGATGCTATCCTTGTCTCTGATGAACACTGTCCGTCCAGGATAACGTACTGGATTCTATTTCTTGAGAAGTCTTCGAGCCCCTCACATACCTGTGAACTTAATCCGAATGCCCGGACATTGCAGTCTGCTGATCGGTGACAACAATCAGCTGTGCTCCCGAAGAAAATAATACCTAACATCGATTAGGTGTACATTTCAAAGAGCATCTGAAGATGGAACTGTCAGTCTCGAACTTGATTATGCATCAAAAAAATTAGGAACCATGCTTGCAGCCATAGGCTAATTTACTTATAATTGAACACAATGGGTATTCATATCCATTTATGTGCAATATGTTACATTTGTTTATGTTGAGGTTTGAGTGTGGTAATTATAACTTTTACTACACGTCGTATATTCAGGGTAAGATATGTGTTATAGGGTACAATAATAAACAAAACGATTATGGGTACTTGGCAACAAAAATTAGCTTTTATAACATGCTAGATGGCAAATACACTGCTGTGCAGTCTCATCATATATCATCGCTAAATTACATAGCTCGATGAAACTCAGACCATGTATAGGAACGACTGCTACAGTATAGTAACTGAAAGAAATACACAATGACATTTTTATTCAAAGGCAGCAACTACAATGAAGTCACCGTTTTCTACGATGGTCCCTTGGATGATACAGAAGGCGGGACATGATTTTAATAGGGTGTGTGATGACCACAGACGGCAATGCATGTTCTGAAACGAGCTCCCTCGCTGTCCACATGATTTGTAAAGAGTTCTTGCGGTAGGGCGTTCTATGCTTCCACCAGCGCGGTTGACTGACTGCCGGATAGTCGTTTGTGCCTGTGGACGTGCTGCAATACATCTTCCCAAAACAGTAATATCACAAGTTGGGTCCGCCTTGATGCAAAACACCGTGTTATTTGTTTATTTGTTTATTTTACCATAATACAGAAATAAACAAATAACACGGTGTTTTGCATCAAGGCGTACCCAACTTGTGATATTACTGTTTTCTATGCAAACACGGACCCAATGGAAGAGTTCCAAGATAATATTACTGTTCCCAAAACAGCCCACACGTGCTCGGTGGGAACCGATAGGCCAGTTCATTCGCCGAATATCCTCCAGTTACAAGAGCTGCTCCACCAGCGTTGTTCAATGAAGTTGCGCGTAGACGTCAACAAGAATGAAGTCAGGGCCGAATGCACCCCTGAAAACACGCACATGAGGAAAGAGTACAGTACCACTACAACTTTGGAGGATGAATGTACGATGTTTAAAGATCTGAAGGCCAGTACGCCCATTCTACATTGCGCCTCCTCTCACCATAATACCTGTACCACGAAAACAGCCACGTTCGACAAAGCTCCTCGGTCCATTACGTGTTGCCGTCTCTTGCCTTATAAGGATATGGTGTGTCTAGGAATCCTGCCTGCTCGGTTCGCTAGACAAGCAATCAGACGACTCGTATTAATGAGTTTTATTACGACAACTTTGATGGACGTGTCACAAGCAAGGGGCGACATACAAAATAATGTCTTCTCCAGAATAGACAAATACAAGTCTGTGGCACATAGAGATTCCTAACGGAGTGGCTATCGTTGGCGCTGCTATCGAAGTGGGCTCCATCAGTCGGGCGCAGCGCTTATGTCCTCTTCACATAGGGGTCGCTGTTGTCGCGTTGTCGTCCTGGAAGGGGATCGGTCAGCGTGCGACTGGCTGACTTCTTCTCACAGCCTTCTCTTCCCTTTCGTTCCCGAATGGCGTGCTGGCGCTTGACTTTGTGGTGTAACGGGGTACGTCCAACGCTGTCCAACATGATCGTTTGGTGGTCCAGGAGTTATGGTGTGGGGAGACAGAATATTGCATCGACATACTGATTTCAAGTCTTTGAACATGGTACACTCGACGGACAACATTATTGTGCCACTGTACCCTTTCCTTAAGTGCATCATTTCAGGCGTGCATTCGGCCCTGACTACATTTTTATGGATGACAATGCGCGACCGTATTGAAACTCTGCGAAGGTGGTGGAGCGTTTCGGACGAGGAGATATTCGGCGAATGTGCTGTTCTGCCTGTTCCCCCGCCTTAAATGCCACCGATCACGTGTGCAATGCATTGGGAAGACGTATTTCAGCACGTCCAGATCCACAAACACCCATCCAGCAATTGTCGTCCGCGCTGGTGGAGTTATGAAATGCCCCATCACAAGAATTGCTTACCAATCTTGTGGCCAACATGGGAGCACGTTCCACAGCATGCAAAGTCGTTGGTAGTGGTCAGGCGCCCCATTAACACCGTGTCCCGTCTTTGGTTCAAAAAATGGCTCTGAGCACTATGGGACCTAACTTCTGAGGTCATCAGTCCCCTTGAACTTAGAACTACTTAAACCTAACTAACCTAACGACGTCACACACATCCATGCCCGAGGCAGGATTCGAACCTGCGACCGTAGCGGTCGCGCGGTTCCAGACTGTAGGGCATTGAACCGCTCGGCCACCCCGGCCGGCCCGTCTTTGGTAATGTCCAGGGGACCATCATAAATCGTGGTGACATCAGTGTAATTATTTGAATAAAATGTCATTTCAGTTCGTCTGACTACTCGGTATTTCTTCTCCTCCCTTCTGTGCTGTGCTGTAGCAGTTCTTTTTATACACTGAGGTCACAATAGTCATGGCAACCTCCTAATATCGTGTCGGCCTCTTTTTCCCGGTGTAGTGCAGCAACTCGACGCGACATAGACTCAACAAGTCATTGTAAGTAGAAATTCTTCCAATCCATCTGTGGCACGAATCAGCAAACCAGTGCTTAGCAGTATTAGTTGAAAACAGTCTTGGTTGCAATTTTAGTTTTTTTATTTATCAACTACGCGTTTCGCCTTATTTAGTCATCTTCAGGCTGATCTTAATTTGGTATTTCTTAGGACGATCCTTTAGACGGTGTAGCTGAAGGGCACCGTCGAGTACATGAGGCCAACATCGCCTTCTTTAACGTCAGTAAATACTTTCTAGATGGACGTGAGTGACTCAAAGACCTGCATAAATGGTTCAAATGGCTCCGAGCACTATGGGACTTAACATCTATGGTCATCAGACCCCTAGAACTTAGAACTACTTAAACGTAACTAACCTAAGGACATCACACAACACCCAGTCATCATGAGGCAGAGAAAATCCCTGACCCCGCCGGGAATCGAACCCGGGAACCCAGCGTGGGAAGCGAGAACGCTACCGCACGACCACGAGCTGCGGACAGACATGCATAACGCGTACAGGTTCACAGGAGCAAATAATAGAAAAAGATGGCGCTTAAGTAGTTAGCATAAAATGAGTGGTAAAATTCAGAATAGCTGACCAAATTGGACAGGAGTTACGCAAGTACTTTCTCAATTTCGCGGCATTTATTTTCGGTCAATTTATACCTATTCTCCCAATCACTTTTCGCAGTTCTATCTATTTTATAGCAGTTCTATCCATGCAATCGTGTAATAACCTCTCGTTCTGTTTTCTGGAATCGGTTTTAAATTTAGTACAGCCGCCAACACATAGTCCAAATGCACTGATCGGTTGGTCGAGGGGGGCGGGGGGGGGGCGCAATATAGCACAGTACTCGATTGTATCCAGTAAGCCACACATTTGGAGAATGTTTGCTCTGTTTTCTGTATGTCTATGTATATAAATGTGTCGCGGGAGGCCCCCAGGACCCACACTAGATCAGAGTTAGAGTGTGCACCCGCCGCGCGTTATATCCGGACCGATGTTGGTGCGGCCGCATGGTACAGATATTTCTATTTCCAGAGCCTTCAGCAGGGTGTATTTCGGTGTAAATTGTTCGGTCGAGTGCTTCTTCGCATTTGACTTCTTTATATACGAGGGCAGTTCAATAAGTAATGCAACACATTTTTTTCTGAAACAGGGGTTGTTTTATTCAGCATTGAAATACACCAGGTTATTCCCCAATCATTTAGCTACATAACACTATTTTTCAACGTAATCTCCATTCAATGCTACGGCCTTACGCCACCTTGAAGTGAGGGCCTGTATGCCTGCACGGTACCATGCCACTGGTCGATGTCGGAGCCAACGTCGTACTGCATCAATAACTTCTTCATCATCCGCGTAGTGCGTCCCACGGATTGCGTCCTTCATTGGGCCAAACATATGGAAATCCGACGGTGCGAGATCGAAGTTCGTTCTGATTTTTGTGCCTACGAACACGCTGAAGTCGTTTCTTCAATTTCTGAAGAGTAGCACAATACACTTCAGAGTTGATCGTTTGACCATGGGGAAGGACATCGAACAGAATAACCCCTTCAGCGTCCCAGAAGACTGTAACCATGACTTTACCGGCTGAGGGTATGGCTTTAAACTTTTTCTTGGTAGGGGAGTGGGTGTGGCGCCACTCCATTGATTGCCGTTTTGTTTCAGGTTCGAAGTGATGAACCCATGTTTCATCGCCTGTAACAATCTTTGACAAGAAATTGTCACCCTCAGCCACATGACGAGCAAGCAATTCCGCACAGATGGTTCTCCTTTGCTCTTTATGGTGTTCGGTTAGACAACGAGGGACCCAGCGGGAACAAACCTTTGAATATCCCAATTGGTGAACAATTGTGACAGCACTACCAACAGAGATGTCAAGTTGAGCACTGAGCTGTTTGATGGTGATCCGTCGATCATTTCGAACGAGTGTGTTCGCACGCTCCGCCATTGCAGGAGTCACAGCTGTGCACGGCCGGCCCGCACGCGGGAGATCAGACAGTCTTGCTTGACCTTGCGGCGATGATGACACACGCTTTGCCCAACGACTCACCGTGCTTTTCTCCACTGCCAGATCACCGTAGACATTCTGCAAGCGCCTATGAATATCTGAGATGCCCTGGTTTTCCGCCAAAAGAAACTCGATCACTGCCCGTTGTTTGCAACGCACATCCGTTACAGACGCCATTTTAACAGCTCCGTACAGCGCTGCCACCTGTCGGAAGTCAATGAAACTATACGAGACGAAGCGGGAATGTTTGAAAATATTCCACAAGAAATTTCTTGTTTTTTCAACCAAAATTGGCCGAGAAAAAAAATGTGTTGCATTACTTATTGAACTGCCCTCGTATTTGAGAGGAGGTCGATTGTGGTGTGTGCATCTAGCAGGTGGAAGGCACGTTTGTCGGTTGTCTAGATATGAGAAAGACGTTATTTGACTGTGGAAATTATAGGGTGTGATTTGGAATCTGATAAATCACAGAAATCTGTATTCGTGAGTGGAAATATCGGTTTGGACGTAAATGTGTTCGCAGAGATGATACGTTTCTATGTCAAACGTGAAAAACTATGCAGAATTTGGGCTCATAAAACTGGACTTCGTCAATTTTCGTGAAAAATAGGACATTTATTGTGATCGGAAATGTTTTGATTTATTACAGGAGCGAAGTTGATGTTAAATAAATAATAATCGAACGCTGAACGGTGGCTCTCGGCCGGCCCTTCTCGAGCGTACTGCGTGACCTAAAAACAAAGTCAGTGAACGCGAGGCATTGTGGGGCTGTGACAGAGGTGCTTCGTAGCGATTAGGGTATGTACACTTTTCCAGGAACAGGATGCGTTTGGAGGGAAAGCGGGACTTTCACGGCGAGGCATTTCGGCGAGGCAGGTGCCGCTAGATTGTTGGCATAGTAGCTCGATCTCGTAGTTTGTGATTGTATATGGATGAGGAGGGAGTCTTTTAGGACGAGGATTTCCCCTGGCTTCCGTTAGGGGGATTTTTTAGTGGACGTGTGTAGTGAACTCTGACATCAAAAACAGATAGTATTTCTGCCCCTCCCCTCTGTGCTGTGCTGTAGCAGTTCGTTCTATACGCTGGGGTGATAAAAGACACGGGATAGCTCGTAATATCCTGTCGGCCTCCTCTTGCCCGGTGTAGTGCAGCAACTTGATGCGACATAGACTCAACAAGTCACTTTTAAGTCCCGTGCAGAAATATTACGCTATGATGCCTCTACAGGCGTCCATAACTGCGGAAGTGTTGCTGATGCAGGATTTTGAGCACGAATTGACCTCGCGATTACGTCCCATAAATCGTCGATGGGATTCACGTCGGGCGATCTGAGTGGCCAAATCATTCTCTTGAACTGTCAAGAGCGTTCTCCAAACCAATCGCGAACAATTGTGCGCCAGTGACATGGCGCATTGTTATCCATAAAATTTCCATCGTTGTTTGGGAACAAGAAGTCCATGAATGGCTGAAAATGGTCTCCAGGTAGCCGAACATAACCATTTCCAGCGAATGATCGGTACAGTTGGACCAGAGAACCCTGTCCATTACACGTAAACACACCCCACATCATTATGGAGCCACCACCAACTTGCACAGTGCCATGTCGACAACTTGCGATCATGCACTGAGGGGTCTGGGCCACGCTCGAACCCTACCATTAGCTCTTACGAGCAGAAATCGTGACTCATCCAACCAGGCCAAGCTTTTCCAGACGTCTAGGACCCAATCGATATGGTTACGAGCCCAGGAGAAGAGCTGCAGACAGGCACTCACGGCGGTCGTCTGCTGCCATAGCCCATTAACGCCAAATTTAGCAGCGCAGTCCTAACTCATACATTCGTCTATGTCCCACATTGATTTCTGTGGTTATTTCACGCAGTGTTGCTTGTCTGTTAGCACTGACAACTCTACGAAAAACGCCGCTGCTCTCGGTCGTTAAGTGAAGGCCGTCGGTCACTTCGTTATTAGATGAAATTTGGTATTCTCGGCATACTCTTGACATTGTGGATTCCGGTATATGGAATGCGCTAACGATTTCTGGAATGGAATGTCCCGTGCGGCTAACTCCGCCTACCATTCCACATTCAAGGTCTGTTAATTCCTGTCGCGCTGCCGTAATAACGCCGAAAACCTTTCCACATGAATCACCTGAAATGACACTCCGTCTTCAGACCACGATTGGCCTACCGGGACCAACCGATCGCAGTGTCATCCTCAGTGGAGGATGCGGATAGGAGGGGCGTGGGGTCAGCATATCGCTCTCCCGGTCGTTATGATGGTATTCTTGACCGAAGCCGCTACTATTCGGTCGAGTAGCTCCTCAATTGGCATCACGAGGCTGAGTGCACCCCGAAAAATGGCAACAGCACATGTCGGCTGGATGGTCAGCCATCCAAGTGCCGGCCACACCCCAACAGCGCTTCGGTGATCTCACGGGGATCGGTGTATCCACTGCGGCAAACCTGAAATGACAGGTCTGACAACCCATTTCCCTTTTAGACTTTGTATACGCGATACTGACGACATTTGTATATGTACGTATCGCAATCCCGTGAGTTTCTGTGACTTCACTGTACACCCTGTATGGTCCAAGTTTCATCGAGATATGTTACTTGGAAGTTATGCATTAAATGTACTTACTTTCATCCTCAAGCTTTGCACACAAGTTTACTTTCACTGCTAGCGTCGTGCAGCGGCAGACAGCCTGACGGCTTTAACGCCCCGCACTCTCGTGCAGCACAGTGCGCGGCGCGCCCTGCTGTACCGATAAGAGCGGTCGGCGGCGTGGCGGGCGGCTCGGCTCGGCGCTGTCAGCGGCAGAGACAACTCATTAAACTCGGCCAGAAGCAGGCCGCCCGCTAATTCCGCTGCCGGACTGGCGCGGCCGGCAGAGCTCGTGCGCGCGCGCCTAAATTAGCTGCTCTGTTTGGTGCGTGGTGCTAGTCCGGTCTGCAGCTGGAGCAGAGTTAGGGGCCGGCGGGGTACGCTCTAGTAGTTGGTGGTGTCTACACTCATGCTCATAAATTAAGGATAATGCTGATACATGGTGAAACAACGCTCTGGTGGGCGGTTTGCGCGTTTAAATCACCTCGGGGTATGACCATGCGTTGCATTTGACCTGCGGTCGTCGCACTGTGGCGCTGGCAGCAGTTCACATACGCAGAGGCGTGTTGGTGCATGTCAGAATACGGTGCAGCGAGTAAGTGTGCAGACGTTTCCAGGCGTGCTAATGGTGACTGTGTGTTGAAAATGGCTCAAAGAACAAATATTGATGACGTTATGATGGGCAGAATACTAGGACGACTGGAGGCTGGTCAAATACAGCAGGTCGTAGCACGGGCCCTCTGTGTGCCACAAAGATCTCAAGATTTTGGCAACGATTCCAGCAGACAAACGTTTCCAGGCGCTACAGTACAGGACGTCCACAGTGTACAACACCACAAGAAGACCGATATCTCACCATCAGTGCCCGAAGACGGCCACGGCGTACTGCAGGTAGCCTTGTCGGGATCTTACCGCAGCCACTGGAACAGTTGTCTCCAGACACACAGTCTACAGACGACTGAACAGACATGTTTTATTCGCCTGGAGACCTGCAAGGAGCTTTCCACTGACCCCTGGTCACAGGAGAGCCCGTAAAGCCTGGTGTCAAGAACACAGTGCATGGTCATTGGAACAGTGGTCCCAGGCTATATTCTGAACAGTGATTCTCGCCAGGTTTTCATCTGGCATGAACCAGGAACCTAATACCAACTGCTTAATGTCCTTGAAAGGGACCTGTATGGAGGTCGTGGTTTGATGGTGTGGGGTGGGATTATGATTGGTGCACGTACACCCCTGCATGTCTTTGACAGACGAACTGTAACAGATCAGGTGTATCGGGACGTCATTTTGCACCAGTATGTCTGCCTTTTAGGGGTGCAGTGAGTCCCACCTTCCTCCTGATGGATGATAATGAACGGCCCCAACGAGCTGCCATCGTTGAAACAGAAGATATCAGGCGAATGGTGTGGCCTTCCTCTTCTCCAGACCTAAACCCCACCGAGCACGTCTGGGATGCTCTCGGTCGACGTATCGCTGCACGTCTTCAAACCCCCACGACAGTTCAGGAGCTCCGACAGGCACTGTTGCAAGAATGGTTGGCTATACCCCAGCAGCTGCTCGACCACGTGATCCAGAGTATGCCAACCCGTTGTGCGGCCTGTGTACGTGTGCATGGTGATCATATCCCATACTGATGTCGGGGTACATGCGCAGGAAACAGTGGCGTTTTGTGGCACATGTGTTTCGGGACGGTTTTCTCATCTTATCACCAATACCGTGGATTTACAGATCTGTGTCGTGTGTGTTCCCTATGTGCCTATGCTATTAGCGCCAGTTTTGTGAAGTGCCACGTTGTGTGGCATTGCAATCTGCAATTATTCTTAATTTATGAGCACGAGTGAAGATATGCATCTAGCAGAACAAAGCGAGTGGCGACATTTGTCACGTTCAAAAATCCGTGCAAGGTGCAGAAACCTGATCCATGTATGTTCACATGTGCGTATTCTGGCCACCAAAGTCATCACTGTGCAACGTCAGAGGGTGTCGATATCAGAGGGTGTCTTATTCTGTACACACAAAAATGATCTAACGGGCCATGTGAACACCAGTATATGGCAGTTTGCTGATGACACTTTAGTTTAATTAAACACACAACTGAAAACCTCGAGGGTCTCAGAAGTTCAGTCGTCCATCAAAGACATTTCACCAAGGATACATGCGCCCATTAGAAAACAAGTAAAACGCTATACACTGAAGCGCCAAAGAAACTGGTGTAGGCATGCGTATTCAAATACTGAGATATGTAAACAGGCAGAATACGGCGCTGCGGTCGGCAACGCCTATATAAGACAGAAAGTATCTGGCGCAGTGGTTACATCCGTTACTGCTGTTACGAAGGCCGGTTATCAAGATTTAAGTGAGTTTGAACGTGGTGTTATAGTCGGTGCTCGAACGATGTGACACAGCATCTCCGACTTGACCGCCTGTAAATGATGCAAACTTTTTTATCCCAACACTTCCACAAGAAGCTAATGTTTGGGGCTACTAACATGGTGGACGTCAGCTTCAAGTTTGTGACATCATGACAACCCCCCGTATTATGCCTCAATGGATCTCGCAAACCACTCAACAGAGATCACAAATGGCACCGATCCAGAGGCTGCGAGCAGTGGACTGTGACAAAGACTTCACAACTATGCTCTGAGCACGTAGTAACGGTCGTAGTACGATCAGGGAATGATGCCTGGGTAATTTCGTCAAATAATGCGCAGTTCTCATGCACGGAGGAGGGATAAAGAGAATTGGACAACACGAACGACATGATATGTTAATCATCACTGCAGATAACGCACAATCAACACTACGGCTTTTATTACGAAGAGATACACGGGATCGCTGCATTAATGACAAGATACACACGAATAACACACATCTGCTTAACAGGGTAGGTGAAGCACACATACAACATCAGGGCGGGAACTAAGTCAAACACTGACATTACAGCAGCAAATGTAAAAATCTGTCGGGCTCATTACGTCATGGGAGCTAAACGACGCGACTACACACACTGATCACATTGTCATATTCACAAACATTTCCACGCACACGACACAATAAACACAGAACAAGTGGTTTCCATTTAGTAACTCAAATTGGCGGAAATTTTATGGCTTTGTAGTTACGTACAACCCTTGACAGATTAAAGATGACCGTGAGATATTTAGATTGACGAATATCATGCAAAAGGCACAATATAGAGCAGTTTCAACAATAAAAGTAAAAATCTTTGTTCGAAGGGATTTAGTAGACTCAAAAGGGATCGAGAACCAAACGCAAATACTACCATAGGGCGGTAATTGCTGGAGAGAAACAAATACGATTAGAACAATAATTCCACGCACACGACACAATAAACACAGAACAAGTGGTTTCCGTTTAGTAACTCAAATTGGCGGAAATTTTATGCCTTTGTAGTTATGCACAACCCTTGACAGATTAAAGATGACCGTGAGATATCTAGATTGACGAATATCATGCAAAAGGCACAATATAGAGCAGTTTCAACAATAAAAGTAAAAATCTTTGTTCGAAGGGATTTAGTAGACTCAAATGGGATCGAGAACCAAACGCAAATACTACCATAGGGCGGTAATTGCTGGAGAGAAACAAATACGACTAGAACAATAATTCCACGCACACGACACAATAAACACAGAACAAGTGGTTTCCGTTTAGTAACTCAAATTGGCGGAAATTTTATGGATTTGTAGTTACGCACAACCCTTGACAGATTAAAGATGACCGTGAGATATTTAGATTGACGAATATCATGCAAAAGGCACAATATAGAGCAGTTTCAACAATAAAAGTAAAAATCTTTGTTCGAAGGGATTTAGTAGACTCAAAAGGGATCGAGAACCAAACGCAAATACTACCATAGGGCGGTAATTGCTGGAGAGAAACAAATACGATTAGAACAATAATTCCACGCACACGACACAATAAACACAGAACAAGTGGTTTCCGTTTAGTAACTCAAATTGGCGGAAATTTTATGCCTTTGTAGTTATGCACAACCCTTGACAGATTAAAGATGACCGTGAGATATCTAGATTGACGAATATCATGCAAAAGGCACAATATAGAGCAGTTTCAACAATAAAAGTAAAAATCTTTGTTCGAAGGGATTTAGTAGACTCAAAAGGGATCGAGAACCAAACGCAAATACTACCATAGGGCGGTAATTGCTGGAGAGAAACAAATACGACTAGAACAATTTAGGGAAGCGAGGCGACGATACGATGCTACTGCAAACGGAGACACCGTTGGGACGGTTGTGTCGAAACGTATCTATTAGATCTCCCTCACGGTATTTGTCGTTTCTGCCCCTCGCTACCCAGTTGTGTTAGTAGCAGATTTAGATGAAGGAGGAATGTGTCTGTTGTTCATTTCACTGACATATAAAGGTCAACATCATTCCTATCCTCCCTATCTTGTGTGTACGTAAATACGAATGACTGTACCTTCATTCCTACTTTTCGCCTCTTTTGTGCCTGCAGTGAAGAACATGTTTTAAAGTGTATTTGATCCTGTTTTCTTGGCGTGAAGGGAAGCATGTTCTGCTAACGCAGATTTTCCAATCCTAGAACTTTAGTGCACAGATAGAGAGGCTACGTGTGTAACTCGTTGAAGGATGTAGACAATCGGTGTTTTCGCGAAGCTGGCCAAGTTGTATAAGTCACATATTTAACGGCGCTTTTGGTTCTTTCGCGCGATCTGTTTGTCTAATGGACCACTGAGTCGCATGTAGTGATTGTACAAAGGCCATGGGCATTTAGATAACTCTTACTGCAGTAAACCAACTCTCAGTTTCTAGGAATATTTAACACACACTAATGCGCTTCACACGAGTTCGTAATTCACATTCCTTTTTGTGCCGCTTAGAAATTCAGAGTCTTCATGCCTTTATGAGACCGCTCGAGAACATGTATCACAGTCCGGATTACACTGTATGAGGATAAGTTATTAGAACAGCTTCCGGGTATTCAAATTATACGTACAGTTCGATCTATTGTGTACTTTCTGTCGGAGCCTTAGTTGGTTTCCTTGTGATAGTGCTGAGATAAACAGTCACGTGTCCTTCAGGCAATCCGTTGGCATCCACAATACTAATCGTGGAATAGTATCCTCTCTCGTGATTATCAATTAATCGTATGCAATAGTCGAAGATGTAAACTGACGGTATTCTGAGACATACGTTTTCGGTAATTTGGAACTTTCTTTTGTTGATGTGGTAGTGCCTCTCTGCCCTCGTACCATAGTACTGCATGCCGAAGAACTATAATGGAATAATTTTGCCAAATGATTCACTGAATATGTGTGGCTGTGTCCATTTTTTTTTGTCTTCCTTACCGCAGTACACCGACAATGCTCGGGGTACACACCGAGCTCGTGTATAAAAGATATAACGCGTCCGTTTCACATATGCAACTTTGTGTTCCAGTAAATTAATAGCGGGAACCAGTTTTACCTTGTTTAATGCGTATATTAATGTTCTAATGCATTGTGTCGCTCTAAGAATGAATAAACTCCAGGTTCACAATTCACCAATCGTGTCACAATCCCAGTTTGGTAATTTAAATATCGAATACCAAGTCATTTGAATATATCTGATTTTGGCACAGTGAAGTTGCTCTATGCACGCCGATGATCGTCGAAGTAAATTATCAGAGAGCTATCTTTGGAAGCTATGAGGAACTGAAAGCAAAGTTGTTTCCGTTGTAGGCCATCAATCGAGGTCCCATACTCCGAGGAGTGTAGGGGACGATACGGGAGACCCGCTCGGCTGACTAGGCAAGGTCGTAGCGCAAGTGGTTTGCCATTGCCTTCCTCCGACCGTAATGGGTATAAATAATGATGATGAAGGTGACTCAACAACACCCAGTCATCTCGAGGCAGGGAAAATCCCTGACCCCGTCGGGAATCGAACCCGGGACTTCGTGTGCGGGAAGCGAGAACGCTACCACGAGCTGCGTACCGTATTTAACAGAAAGCAATGTAAATGAAACTGAAATTCAAGTGCAGCCACAGTTCCTGTCCCTCTCATTTATTAATGACCTACATGAAACTTATTCGCAGTCGCAAATATGGACTACCATCAACTGTCTAATGGAATGACGACAATTAAAATTTGGGTCGGACCTGGACTCGAACGGGGATTTCCCTCTTTTCGCCAGCGTTCTCGTTACCGCTGGACTATCCGAGCATGACTCACGGCCATTCCTACATGTATTTGTATATTCCCGTCCCGTACAGGGGAGACATTTCACTTTAAAGTCGCTTGCCCGGTGTTGGCGGATAAATGCAATATTGCAGTGCCTGAGTTTCTCCGAATTACGATGTGAAGTTTCTTCGGGCATGCGTGCATGCAGACCCAGGCAAACAGCAAGACCACAACAGAGCAGCTGACACTACATCACGTAAACTGGAGGTCGAAGACACAGAAACAAGACAGCACAGACTAACCAGACAGGCAGTTATCCGAAATGAACCTGTCCCACGGGAGGTATCCGATACAGAACAGAACGAAGACAATGACAAAGACAGTTTATAACGAATGAGCCATGTAGTGTAAGCAAAATCGGGCACACTACACCGATCTACGGTTAACAGCTCCAAAATCACGAAACACCATGAAGTAACATATTTAGAGCATAACTACCAACAATTGCGCCAGGGCGTGCCATAAGTTTTGATTAGACTAGATTAGATTAGTTTTTGTTCCATATATCCGTGCTGAGGAGATCCTCTTTGGATGTGGAACATGTCAAATAACAATACTAATAACAATACTAATAGTATGAATATATACATCATTTGTTTCTATTTAAAAAATCGTCAATGGAGTAGAAGGAGTTGGCCACTAGTAAGTCCTTCAGGTTCCTTTTAAACTGATCTTTATTTGTAACTAAATTTTTTATGTTTGCTGGCAAATTATTTAAGACGAGTGTTCGTGAGTAGTGGACCCCTTTTTGAATTAAAGTAAGAGCTTTTAAGTCCTTGTGCAGATCATTTTTGTTCCTGGTATTGTATATATGAACTGAGCTGTTTGTTGGAAAAAGAGATATATTATTTAGGACAAATTTCATTAAGGAGTAAATATACTAAGAGGCAGTAGTTAGTACATCCAGTTCTTTGAAGAGGTTTCTACAGCACGTCCGTGAATTTACTCCACAAATAATACGTATTACACGCTTTTGGACTCTGAAAACTTTTGTTTGACTTGAAGAGTTACCCCAAAATATTATACCATATGACATTATAGAATTAAAGTAGGCAAAGTATGCAAGCTTTTTCATTTTTATGTCGCCTATATCTACTAACACTCGAATTGCAAATACAAATTTGTTAAGGCGTTTCTGCAGTTCTGTGGTATGCTCCTGCCAACTGAATTTATTATCAAGTTGTAATCCCAGGAATTTAAGACTGTCAACCTCTTCTATCTGCTCTTCTTCATACTTTATGCATATGCTGGGTGGAAACCTCTTACAGGTTCTGAATTGCATATAGTGAGTCTTTTCGAAGTTTAATGTCAGTGAGTTGGCTTTCAACCATTTATTAATACCCATCAAAATGTCATTAGCAGATCTTTCTAGAACTATACTCGACATACTATTTATTGCAATACTTATGTCATCTGCAAACAAAACGAACACTGCTTCTCACAGTGTAAGTGATGAGAGATCATTAATGTACACAAGAAAAAGTAATGGCCCCAAGATGGATCCTTGTCGGACACCACATGTAATTTCTTCTCATTCTGATGATGACTAATGACTTAATTCACTAGTCCCTTGCACTGACACCCATTGCTTCCTGTTAGCGAGGTATGACTTGAACCATTTTGCAGCACTGCACGTGACACCATAGAATTCTAATTTATTTAGAAGCATGTTGTGGGTCACACAATCAAATGCCTTTGACAAATCACACAAAATACCTGCTGCTTGTAATCTGTTATTTAATGAATTAAGTACATTTTCACTGTAGGTGTAAATAGCCTTCTCGATATCATAACCCTTCAAAAATCCAAACTGTGTTCTTCTTAATATGTTATTTGTGGTCAGATGGTTGAGAAGCTGCCTGTACATTCCTTTTTCTAAAATTTTTGAGAATACTGGCAAAAGTGAAATCGGTCAGTAGTATGATGGTATCTCTTTATCCCCTTTCTTGAAAAAGGCACGTTAAAACTGCAATATCTGTTAAAACTGTAATAGAAGTAGTACCACTAGACCACTAGCTCGTATATAAATGAAATACTCTAACCACACATATAGAACGACACAAGGACATACACTAAATTACAATAGAATAGAACTTAGGATAAAAGATCAGGAAAACAGACTTAAGGCAGCGAATCTACGTTCATTCGGAGATTTCTCCTACAGTCAGTCAATCACTGGGATTATAAATCAGTATGTCACGCAGAGGCGTGTGTCTCAAAGGGTATTATCGATGTCATCACATTTGAAATGGAACTGGTGGTGAAATCTCACACATTCCATCTTATTCCCTTTTTTTGCTCCCTAAAATTCAGTTAATTTCTCTATCTGGCGTACCTTCTTTCAGTTTTTTGTTTAATTGTATAATCGTAACTATAAACTAGGATAAAATAAAAATGTCTTTTTTACAACTTATAAAACATGTAATGCAAAAAATGTTTCAGTTAGGTGAAAGACCATCAATAAAGATAAATTTAAATTTGAATTTGACTCCCATATGCTACGGGCACATCATCTTGCCTATCTACGGATTCACTACAGATTTTTAGGATGGCCAGCTTCTCGCTTGCTGTTTATAGGCGACTCCTCTGGACTTGCTTTTGCGTATAGGACGTTTAATTTACGTAATCTGTTCTTGTACTTCAGCTTTCCACAGTAGAAGTGTATTACAATAGCTCGAGCTAGTACATACTACTTCATAGTTGTTGGTAACAGGTATGGATGTAGTAACCGCCCCAAGTTCAATCCTTATGTCGCTTGGACTGTAAGAGTATTAGTTCTGCCACTGGCGCGCCACTCGCAGTAGAGTGGATGGGCATGTTGCAAACCAGCGTTTCTTTTTTAAGGTAAAGAAGGTGATAATTTGGGTACCCCAAATCACCCACTTGCTACAGTCTCCAACTGATCTAGCTTAACCAAAGTATCTTTCAACTGTGTACGAATTTCATCCAACCTATTCCAAGTTTGAAATTAATGTTCGAGAAAGAGTTCCTTTCTAGTCAAGATCTATGCTCTTATACCCCAAAGTTTTACTGCACAAAATGAAAAGTAGTTGCCCGCTCTAATGATAAAGTGGAGATGCTTTAGTGCCTGCGGTAATTAAATACAAAATGAGCAAAATGTTCCTACTCGGGACGCAAGGCACAATTAACATGAATACTGACACGATTAACAGACATGTAAGAGGTCAAAATAATGCTCAATAGCTTGTGCACTCACTGCTTCTGCTATAAAAACCTGTAAGGGTCTGACACTCGGTACCACCTCTGCATTTCTTATACCTTTAAAAATAGTACTCCGCCACTGCACACAACAGAAACTCCTCCCAATGAAGGAAATGTCCTAAAATGCAGCTGGTTTTATTTATTATTTAAAGGTTCTCTAACCCAGAGAAGTTATAGGACATTAGATATCTCAAAATGTCAGATTGAGAATAAAAATCTTTTATTTAATCTAATAAAGTGAAAGTTTCACAATGAAAAAATAGGTCAATGTTCTGAAAACTGCGTCAAACTAAAGTGGAATGACTAAACTCCCTGGGACTCATTAACACCACAAATTGAGTCCGCCTTGATGCAAAATACCTTGTTATTCGTTTATTTCTTTATTATCCCAAACTAGTTTCTGTGACAAATATCACCATCATCAGTGGTTTTTTTTAATCTTATATATTATATGCTACAGCATGTTTTAAGCAATTATTGGCGTTGTTTGTGACATATTTTCTGTGCTCTTTTTTCTGTTGCCGTCTTTTTAGTTAGCGAACATCATGTCATGTTCGTTGGATGGTGTATGGCTGCTTTTTACACAGAAAAACAAAACTTTTGCACTTTGTTTTTCTGTGTAAAAAGACGGCAGCAGAAAAAAGAGCGCAGAAAATATGTCACAAAGAACGCCAATAACTGTTAAAACATGCTGTAGCATACAATATATAAGACTAAAAAAGCCCCACTGACGATGGTGATATTTGTCGCAGAAACTAGTTTGGGATAATAAAGAAATAACCGAATAACAAGGTGTTTTGCATCAAGGCAGACTCAATTTGTGATATTACTGTTTTTCTATGCAAACACGGACCAAATGGAAGAGTTCCAAGATAGTATTGTTGTCCCTGGGACTCGCATTTAATTGGAAGACTATGGGACGCAAAATCATTGCCACATCTGTACAGTTAACAAAATAAGATAAATGAGACTAATATAGGTAGCCTACCTCAGCATTCTAGCAACATAAATAAATGAGTTAAATGTGAGGAGTTCAGAAGTAAAATATAATATTCCCGGAGAGAAACTTACTTTCTCCACGTGCAGTGGGAGGTCAGACGCCAGCACCAAACGAGCACCGGAAAGCGAATCTATTCATGAAAGCCAATTTCTCTCCAGAACCTCCCACAAAACCTGAGTTCCCCTTGGAGGGGAGATACACTGCTGATGCCAATCTGACTAACCAATATGTGGCATTTGCTGTGCAAAAAGAGGGGAAAGCAATAGAAACTTCCTACTCGAACCCTGTAAAAATAGTCGTTACGATCCGTGAGTTTGGAACTGGTTTTGAACAGTCTCTTCCCATTGGTCAACAACGACTGCACAACGTCTTGTGGCAGGTGCGTTACTTTGGATTGAACGGTGCGTAATTTTGGAGGGAAGCAACGAACTTTCTCCCGCCAGACAAGCTCCGATTGGCGGCTCCTCTTTGATGTGCAGACAGAAAGGCAAATTTCATCCTCAAGCACCCTCGGGAAAAAGCTATGGCGACAGGTAGAATCCGTACCTGTGGCAAGCGGATTTGTGCCAGAGAATCACCACAATAAGCATATCGGGAAACAGCACCATTTGCGAAAACAAGTGGCTCTCGTTCCCTGCAGTTTAGATATTGTCAAAAGCCTTCTACCGATCTTATGAGACTTCCAAGCCCTTCGGACCCTCTCATTTCTGCCGAGAAACCGTATACATGCCACTCCCAACAAAATGTACCAAGCTCACACATTTAATTATCACGTATTTGTGACAGAGATGGAAAAAATCGTAAAAAATCCCAAAAAGAAATGTGACTCATTCCTTTTTGCGATTTGTTTCCATCTCTGTCACAAATACGTGATAATAAAACGTATGAGCTTGGTACATTTTGTTGGAAGTGGGATGTATTCGATTTATCGGCAGAATGGAGAGGGTCCGGAGGGCTTGGCAGTCCAATAAGGTCAGCAGAAGGCTTGACAATATCTGAACCGCAGGGAACGAGAGCCACTTACGTGGCAGTCATGCCACAAAGGAACTTCACATATAAGCACTGGCAGATAAAATAGAAAGTCTACAACAACAACAACAAATAAAGCATCGTAATATCCACTACGTAGAGAAAAATATGCAATTTGAAAGGAAACGAGGGCCACTCTAGACTGTATCCCACGGAGCACAGACGCTCGACGCAGTACATCAGCGCCATTTGGGTTGCGTACACAACAGGCGTTAAGCGGCGAGACGGCGTACAATTGAAGTCGTAATTCCAGTCTGGCCTATAAAGGGCGGCACCTTTCACACTCTACTTTGCATCGCCTGTCACTTAAAGAAAGCTTTTGGCAACTTTGACTTGAACACACATTTTGAAATTTGTCAGGCTGTGCATCCACATAAACACCAGCCGGGTGGAGCAACAGTCTGTTTCTACAGACTGCACAGCCTGACACGACAGTCGTCAGGAGAGGTTGTGGGTGGATACAGTTCAGGAAACAACATCCAGTCTTCTAGATACGACGATTGCCAGCGGACAAGAGTCTATACCCAAACTTTCACGGCGCCGTTAGTCCACCAGTTCATTACTTCGCGACTGGACGTAGAACAATTTCTTGGAAGTGTGTGCTACGCAGCTTAGATCTCTGAGTCAGAGAGATACGTTTCAGATATTGTACCTGATGTCGAATCCTTTCCACACCAGATTTAAGTATTGTATGTAACAAATTCCGTAATAAATATTGTGAACTTTGACTCCGAACAATCTCTAAGTAGTTGATTTACTTGTAATCTTCTTGATAGAAATGATATCATTTTTACGCGTTTTGTATGGTGTAGTTTAATTTATGAAAGAAGAAAATATAAAAATTTAGTATCGTAATTGAAGCAGGCGAAAGGGAATAGAGACGTATAAAAATGAGATTGACAGTAAGTGCTAAATGGTTAAGCAGAAATGGCAAGAGGATATATACTGTATGTAAAGGTTTTTTAAATTACCGCTACCAGTCACAAACTTTGTTAACTATTGTATTACTTCTTTATTTAGCGACACGTTTCGAGGGAACACCTCATCTTCAGGATAAATAGCATTACAAAAACTATTTTACAATAAAGTTATACTGATGTTACATAGGTTTTTCATTATTGCTGTGGTTATCCTGTGGAAGAAAACTTAGCAAGAGGCGATGACACTTTGGAAGCTGGACTGATGTTTGCACGAAAATGTTTTGTAACGGTCACTCACTTTGTTCTTCTGGCGTGGCAGTCTCGTTGTGATGCGTTGCGGTGTTTCCATTTCCGTGGCTCTCTTGGCTTTCTAGTTCACTGTTCACAAATTTTCACTAACGTAACAGTAACTTGGAAACACGATCACAAAAACAAATCTGTAGTGCAGTTGGACAAGATATCGGTCGAAATACAGCTGGTTTCGATTTGACTATCGATTTGTCGATCTATGCGTTGTCACATCTTTACATGTCTTCTGCTCGTCTTGTTATCATATTAGAGATGTAGCTTGACGAAATACATTACAAATTGAGCACCTGTTACAATTTTATTGTACTCATAATGATATAAACTATTTATTTTACGTATTTCTAAGCTATTGCTCTGGCTAGAGTCAAACGACTGTCCTGTTCTGTACCTTTTATTCTAAGAGTACTGTCGTGAAATTGGAAATAAATGTGAATTTTTGAAGTCTGTCATTTCATTCAGGGTCTCGTTATTCCCCATGTGGGCATGGATGAATATTTCCACCTCAGTGCATCACAACGAGACTGCCACGTCAGAAGAACAAAGTCAGTGACCGTTACAAAACATTATCATGCAAACATCAGTCCAGCTTCCAAAGTGTCATAGCCTCTTACTAAGTTTTCTCTTCTTCCACAGGATAACCACAGCAATAACTAAAAGACTATGTAACATCAGTATGACCTCATTGTAAAATTGTTTTTGTAATGCCATTTAGCCTGAAGATAAGGTATTCCCTCGAAGCATGTCGCTAAATAAATAATTAACACAACAGTTAACAAAGTTTGTGACTGGTAGAGGTAATTTTAAAAACCTTTACATATTTCTTGAGACAGTCACAGTCTAAAAATAGTCAGTATGGCTTCAAACCCAGAACTGTCATTTTAGTTACAGTGATGGTTCAAATGGCTCTGAGCAATATGGGACTTAACTGCTGTGATCATCAGTCCCCTAGAACTTAGAACTACTTAAACCTAACTAACCTAAGGACATCACACACAACCATGCCCGAGGCAGGATTCGAACCTGCGACCGTGGCTGTCGCGCGGTTCCGGACTGTAGCGCCTAGAACCGCTCGGCCACTCCGGCCAGCTACAGTGATGAGCAGCGCACTGTATCAACGAAGATCTTAGAATAATTATACGCATCTGAAATCCTTTGCTTCGAGAATACGATGGAGCACATTGTAGGGAAACTACCACTTAGTTTCCGAAAAAGAATATTTTTATCTCGAGCGCCGAAACCACTTTCCTTTAGCTTCCGTTGTCGCTGCATGTAGGACACGAGAGTAGAATTGCAAAGTACGTACAGATAGGAATGGAACGTTCCTGAATCTTTCTCTTTCCCAGCAGTCGTTAGTGGGTAACTTGCTACCTTTATGTTCCTGTGGGTTCGGTTCCTCAGAACCTTACAGCTCCGGGGAAGCCACGCCTCGCTGTTCGTAAACTCTTCGAAGTTCTACAGATTGTGGGACACAGAATATCTCTAGCAGTAGGGCCAGCTCGGTGAAGAATAGAGAATCAGCCATAAAGGAGAAATAGCGATAGCTCTCCCGAAGTCAACATCGTTGTACTCTTTCTAGGAGCTACAGTTGGGTTCGGGAAGACTGTTGACTTTTCGAAGTCAAGGAAGAGATTCGCTCATTATGCGCATGTCAAACAAGCGCCTGAGATAGGTCGATACGGGAGTTTACACAAAGGGAATCGTGGCGTAATGTCGGACCAAGAGAAACACTGCATCAATAGAACTGCCGTGAAAGGCACGGACTTAATAATACACGATAGCTCGTTTTACCCTAGTGAGGTAACGTTATATATTAATCAAGAATGCTTACTTTTAACTTCAGTTTCAGGAAATAGACGCATTATTCTCAGTGCTTTTTGTTTCTGAGAACGAATACCTACAACTACATTGATGAAAAACTGATTTAGAGATGTACGTGATGCCGAGTGTTCTGGAGCTATCCTGTTCATTGACTAACTTTGATGTTAAGTTTGTCGTTAATATCGTCACTGATAGATTTCAGTACTTTGATCTTTCTTCGGGTTACTTTCAGTTTTTATTCTAGACTCGGTCATCCATATCGTTCAACAGGATCTGTGATTCTTCCTCAGTTTCTCACACGATAACACTGTCATCACCGCACTTTGTCATTAGCATCCTTTGACCTTGATTTTTAATTCCAATCTTGGACGTTCCTTTTATTTCCTTCATTGCACCTTCGGTGTAAAGACTGAACAAAAATGGAGAAAGAGTGCCTTACAGCCTTTTTAATTCCAGTTCTTCTGCCCTAGCTGTCAATTCTTATTTTCCCTCTTGGTTGCTGTATGTACTACTCATCATTGCTAATTGCGTATTCTATTTTTCTGAGAGTTTCAAACATTTTGTACAAATTTTGGAGTGTCAAACACTTTTTTTCAGATCGACAGGCCCTACAAAAGACTATTCATTTTTCTTACATATTGGGTCCATTATCAAGCGCAAATCAGAACTGTGTAACAAATAATTATGTTTCAACGATACTGGTGTAAGATTATATCTCAGACTATGAACTTTAGTCCGATGTCATAATTATCTGTGAAAGTTCTGATTCTATTTTGTTAAAAAAATAAGAGAACAGATAGTCAGTCTTCCTGTTTCTAGTTCGAGCCTCGCTAGAAGATTGTAACATCAGGTATACGATAAATTTTATTGTGAAATAATAATATCTCTAAGTCATTTACGATTTTATTATAGTGGTTGAATGCACAACACTATACACTTGTAATGGTGAAATCTTCTATGTATTTTTTCAGTATTTCAAATTAACTGCAAATAGTCAATTTATTGACGCAATGATCGAGTGCTGTCGTATTCACGTTTCAACAATCTTAAGTCGAACCTGCAGTCTACATTTTTAACGAAGTCCGATTGTAATTATTATTGCTACGCTAACTGTTTCTTTGGAATTAACAACAACGATGTTTTGTATCACCAAGTTTACTGCTTTCAACGAGGACTTGTGGGCCTGTAGCTAAACGCATGTGAGTAATGAAATATTATCTTGCAGAAATATTTTATGCTGGAAGAACAGCATAGAGTTCAATGTTTTCCTCTGTTTATCACAACTGTATGTTTTCTTTTCTTTCTGGCAATGTGATGTTTCCTTCCTTCCCCAACGTTAATTTAAAATCACAGTAATTAACACCCTAGAACGGTGGTAATATTACACTGCCAACCCTCTTACAGTACAATATCACAATTATTCCGTATATGAAATTTTAGTGTCATTGTGTTATTACAAATTCCTTTTTCTGCTTCATGTACTCAACGAAAATCGCTAAGAACTGTGTGAACCTGAAGACAAATAAAATGTATAGAAAGAAACAATTTAGAAGAAAGAGTTACGAGCAATTAATGAACGAATAACTACAATAAAATTTTTGGAAATTAAATATTAATGATGGCCATTGCTACGCAAAGATATAAGGTACGGACAACATTACTCATTTTTCTTTCCCATGCAGTCATAATTGTCGACAGTCGAATCAATCGTTCACAGCCCAGTTTTTCCCAGTTTTGTCATTTTAAATTTTTGGCAATTATATGTAATTATTACGAAATGAAGTTGCATGAGATGGCTGATTTTGTGTTGCATGTGCGCAGAATGATGCAGTAGTGTTATATTGCTTCAGAAAATTAGTATCGCCCTTCTGAAATGTTCATGTTCAGTATTATTATTATTATTTGTGTGTTGTTGTTAAGTTAAAATACGTAATTTTACCCACATGTTTTCAGCCACCTCTGTGATATAACATACAAGAAAATATGTCAAAATGGCATCTGAAGCACATAATCAAGTAGAATCATACGTTGAAGCCAGCGAATTCGTTGATACGGCTATCGAAAATGTTGACGATTCAGCCCTTAAAATGGAGTCGCGGGCTGAGAGCAAAGAAATCATTCCATAAAGTTGTCCTACTTCAAATGCGTTTAGAAATGTTACATCAAACTTTAGAGCATGATAAAAACGAATTTCAGCACTAATCTACTTAAGCTAAATGAAATGTCATCTAAGTATAACGAAACGTAGTGTAAACTGACAAACTTGTCATCGCAGCAGGATGCCATAACAGTCGAAATTTCGAAACTGAAAACCGCATACCAGGGAATTCCTGAAACAATACTTAAATTTACTGATGAGTAAACTCAAAAAGGAGAAATGGATAGGTTAAAGTTAGATATAGTGGGAATTAGTGAAGTTCGGTGGCAGGAGGAACAAGACTTCTGGTCAGGTGAAAACAGGGTTATAAATACAAAATCAAATAGGGGTAAGGCAGGAGTAGGTATAATACCGAATAAAAAAAATAGGAGTTTGGGTAAGCTACTACAAACAGCATAGTGAACGCATTATTGTGGCCAAGACAGACACGAAGGCCACGCCTACCACAGTAGTACAAGTTAATATGCCAACTAGCTCCGCTGATGACGAAGAGATTGATGAAATTTATGATGAGATAAAATAAATTATTCAGATAGTCAAGGGAGACGAAAATTTAATAGTCATGGGTGACTGAACTCGATAGTAGGAAAAGGAAGAGAAGGGAACGTAGTAGGTGAGTATGGAATGAGGTTAAGAAATTAAATAGGAAGCCGCCTGGTAGAATTTTGCACAGAGCATAACTTGATCATAGCTAACACATGGTTCAAGGATCATAAAAGAAAGTTGTATACGTGGAAGAGGCATCCTCGAAGGTTTCAGATAGATTATATAATGGTAAGACAGAGATTTAGGTACCAGGTTTTAAATTGTAATACATTTCCAGGGGCAGTTGTGGACTCTGACCACAATCTATTGGTTATGAACTGTAGATTAAAACTGAAGAAACTGCAAAAAGGTGGTAATTTAAGGAGATGGGATCTGGATAAACTGACAGAACCAGAGGTTGTAGAGAGTTTCAGAGAGAACATTAGGGAACGATTGACAGAAATGGAGGAAAGGAATACAGTAGAAGAAGAATGGATAGCTATGAGAGATGAAATGGTGAAGGCAGCAGAGGATAAAGTAGGTAAAAAGACGAGTGCTAATAGAAATCCTTGGGTAACAGAAGATATATTCAATTTAATTGATGAAAGGAGTAAATACAACAATGCAGTAAATGAAGCAGGCAAAAAGGAATACAAACGTCTCAAAAATGAGGGCGTCAGGAAGTGCAAAATGGCTAATTAGGGATTAGGAGGACAATGTAAGGATGTAGAGGTATATCTCACTAGGGGTAAGATAGATACCGCCTACAGGAAAATTAAAGAGACTTTTGGACAAAAGAGAACCACTTGTATGAATATCAAGAGCTTAGATGGAAACCCAGTTCTAAAATAAGAAGAGAAAGCAGAAAGGTGGAAGGAGTATATAGAGGGTCGTTACAAGGGTGATGCACTTGAGGACAATATTATGGACATGGAAGAGGATGTAGATGAGGATAAAACGGGAAATATGATACTGCGTGAAGAGTTTGACAGAGCACTGATAGACCTAAGCCGAAACAGGGCGCCGGGGGTAGACAACATTCCATTAGAACTATTGATACCCTTGGGAGAGCCAGCCCTGACAAAACTCTACCATCTGGTGAGCAAGATGTATGAGACAGGCGAAATACCCTCAGACTTCAAGAAGACTATAATAATTCCAATCCCAAGGAAATCAGGTGTTGACAGATGTGAAAATTACCGAACTATTAGTTTAATAAGCCACGGCTGCAAAATACTAACACGTCTTTACAGACGAATGGAAAAACTGGTAGAAGCCGACCTCGGGGAAGATCAGTTTGGTTTCCGTAGAAATGTTGGGACACGTGAGGCAATACTGACCCGACGACTTATCTTAGAAAATAGATTAAGGAAATGCAAACCTACGTTTATAGTATTTGAAGACTTAGAGAAAGCTTTTGACAATGTTGACTGGAATGCTCTCTTTCAAATTCTGAAGGTGGCAGGGGTAAAAGATAGGGAGCGAAAGGCTATTTACAATTTTTCCAGAAATCAGATGGCAGTTACAAGAGTCGAGGGGCATGAAAGGGAAGCAGTGGTTGGGAATGGAGTGAGACGGGGTTGTAGCATATCCCCGATGTTATTCAATCTGTATATTGACCAAGCAGTAAAGGAAACAAAAGAAAAATTCGGAGTAGGAATTCAAATCAATGGAGAAGAAATAAAAACTGTGAGGTTTGCCGATGACATTGTAATTCAGTCAGAGACAGCAAAGGACCTGGAAGAGCAGTTGAACGGAATGGACAGTGTCTTGGAAGGAGGATATAAGGTGAACATCAACAAAAGCAAAACGAGGATAGCTGAATGTAGTCGAATTAAATCGAGTGACGCAGAGGGTATTAGTTTAGGAAATGAGACGCTTAAAGTAGTAAATGAGTTTTGCTATTTGGGGAGCAAAATAACTGATGATGTTCGAAGTAGAGAGGGTTTAAAATGTAGACTGGCAATGTCAAGGAAAGCGTTTCTGAGGAAGAGAAATTTGTTAACATCGAGTATAGAGTTAAGTGTCAGGAAGTCGTTTATGAAGGTATTTGTATGGAGTCTGGCCATGTATGGAAGTGAAACGTGGACGATAAATTGTTTGGACTAGAAGAGAATAGAAGCTTTCGGAATGTGGTGCTATAGAAGATTGCTGAAGATTAGATGAGTAGATCACATAAATAATGAGGAGGTATTGAATAGAATTGGGGAGGAGAGAAATTTGTGGCACAACTTGACTAGAAGAAGGGATCGTTTGGTAGGACATGTTCTGAGGCATCAAGGGATCACCAGTTTAGTGTTGGAGGGCAGCGTAGAGGGTAAAAATCGTAGAGGGAGACCAAGAGACGAATACACTAAACAGATTCAGAAGGATGTAGGTTGCAGGAGGTACTGGGAGATAAAGAAGCTTGCACAGGGTAGAGTAGCATGGAGAGCAACATCAAACCAGTCTCTGGACTGAAGACCACAACAACAACAACAACAACAACAACAACAACAAACTCAAATAATAGAGTCAGTTCGTAAGCAATGTACAAAAGTAGAAAGTTTTACAGTTGAGCAACAGATCAAGATATGGGAACAGTCTGAACAACAAGGGAAATCTTATCAAAGGATTGTTGGAAGTTAATTTCGCACAAGGACATCCAGATCAGTGGAAAATAGATTCACCTCTCTTAGGTGTTATTCCACAGAGGCACTTAAGAAGAATGAGTTGAACCAAAATTAAATGAGAACAAAACTACTTTAAGTAATGATTTGGCGGTACACTGTCGCTTGTCAGATTAGTAGTATATGGCATAAATTATCCTCTTTAAGACAAATAGTACCTGAGATTCCGCCCTCTATTTCTATGGTAGTTTCTGAGTACGATAGTGTGTTATCATATCACAGAGGATATGAAGATCATGCTGGTTTGTCACCCAGTCATATTCTGCACGGGATGAGGGCAGCTTCTTCTTTCTCATCCGTTTAGATAGAAGAAAGCCCATCGAATCACCGACAGGTCCAGGTATTCACAACTGATAGGAAAATATTCATTCTGTTGTGTTCATAAAATATTTTAAGGAAGTTTATATAGCTCTTGCTCAGAGCAACAAAAAATTCATTTCACTACAGATTTTATCCTAGGGGTAGCCGCTCTTTGGGCAACTGAAGCGGCTCAAAACTGCCAAACCTATGACCATTTGAGAAAGCATTCTTGTCGAAGTACTGGTGAGATTGCATACTGGAACAACTCCACAAAGAAGTGTTTAACCCAGAGTCATTCCACAGTAGGCAAGACAGTCTTCTAAAATGTTTCGAAAAGTATTTAAATAAAATCATATATTGGGACGAACCTATTTCAAACAGAGATGTGATATGAATACTAAAAGCGAAGATGCATCTGTATGAAGAGAAACGTTATTCCATGTTCCAGAGACAAACTTAGAACACTTAACACCCATACCAGAATCTACCTGATTTAATACACGAAGAGTCTAAAGTGAATAATAACAGTAATAATAATACCAATAATAATAATAGTAACAACAATAGTGGCGCGACTCAGTCCACTCCGCTATACACTCTGTTCGACAACATAGCAGATCGAAAGACTATCGTGTTGACTTTGTGACGCAGCTGGCGACACTTCCACTGCATAATGCTCATTCTGTTGACTGGGGTCCGCTGAATTCTCATAATAAGGAAGAGCCGATGGAAGGTACCTCTTAGGTACCACCCGGGACACTATAGTAATGGATTATGGCAATACAACAAAAATAATAATTAGTGGAATTCCAACACGGGATAACCGCAGTCTGGTGGGCATAAATGGTACACGCTAACAAAGTGGTAAGTAAAAAAACCGTGCTGTTGACGTAAGCTGGTGAACGCCAAATTCTGCAGTAAATTTAATTGAAATGATAGAAATAACTTGATCAACTATGACCAATTTAACACATTAGATAAGGCCACATTATGTCCTCCATTTACGGTTGTGGGATGGAGTGGTGGCAGAGGAAATAATTCTGTGAACCTATTGCTGTAATGAAAACACGGGGGTACAGATAATCAGGTACTGACCAATGTAAATGGCATGATCAGTGTAAAGATGTAGTTCAGGACACTACTAATACTATTGTGGGTAAGGTTCCAATTACAGTTGTTACTGAGCATGAACTACTTACAGTGTAATATCAGCGAGTTAATTTTGTAAGATTAGTGAAGTTACGAGGACACGTAGTTACCTGGTACAAAACTATAAGCTTGTTGGAGCAGTCAGCGTCAGGTCGAGAAATGTTAAAGTGCAGAAGTAAGTTGATTTGGTTGTGGGAAATGGAGCCATAGTTTGCTCATTCCTAGCTAGAATCTTTAACTATTGACTCCCAACGGCAGGCCATACTAAAAGATTTGTTGCTGAAGTACATACACACTTTAATAAGAAACCAGGTATCATATGTGCTTATCAGTATCACATGGAAGTTCTTCCAACAATGTTTACTGTCAAAACTCTTAGTCCATTCCATCGACAAAAAACAAAACAGTTGCCAAAGAAATAAGACGGATCTTAGAGTGGAAAATTCTAGAATCATCATTGTCATCTTTTTGCAGGCCTTTATGGGTAGTCGTTAAACCTGGTGGTAATTTACGCCTGGTACTATTTGCACAGACTATTAATCAAATCATTGTTCCAGTTCGTACCAGATGGGAAATCTAGACAAGCAGCTATAAAAAATTCATGGTGTTAAGTGTCTTAAAAGTGCTGCTCTGAGAGATATTTACTGCCAGGTAAACTTCTCCGAAGAATTTACAAAATATACATTACTCGTATTTTCAGAAAAATGCTATCAATTTTTTTGTATTACCTTTAGGACTGAATGTAAGCTCAAGCGTCTTTGTCACTGCATTAGACACTGTATTAAGGAGTGACCTGCTGGGCCAACTAAACTTGTATGTAGACCACTTATTAATAGCTACCTCTACTTGGGAAGAACATATTGATTTGTTAGCGAGGACATTCCAGATGTTTTCAAGTGCCAGAGTCACTGCAGATCTCCTAAAATCAAAATTTTTGGAGAGACAAAATTTCTGGGCCATGTGATTCCTTCTACAGTACTGGCCATTAAAATTGCTACACCAAGAAGAAATGCAGATGATAAACGGGTATTCATTGGACAAATATATTATACTAGAACTGACATGTGATTACATTTTCACGCAATTTGGGGGCATAGACCCCGAGGAATCAGTACCCAGAACAACCACCTCTGGCCGTAATAACGGCCTTGATACGCCTGGGCATTGAGTCAAACAGAGCTTGGATGGCATGTACATGTACAGATGCCCATGCAGCTTCAACACGATACCACAGTTCATCAAGAGTAGTGTCTGGCGTATTGTGACGGGGCAGTTGCTCTGCCACCATTGACCAGACGTTTTCTATTGGTGAGAGATCTGGAGAATCTGCTGGCCATGGCAGCAGTCGAACATTTTCTGTATCCAGAAAGGCCCGTAGAGGACCTGCAACATGCGGTCGTGCATTATCCTGCTGAAATGTAGGGTTTCGCAGGATCGAATGAAGGGTAGAGACACGGGTCGTAACACATCTGAAATGTAACGTCCACTGTTCAAAGTGTCGTCAATGCGAACAAGAGGTGACAGAGACGTGTAACAATGGCTCCCCATGCCATCACGCCGAGTGATACGCCAGTATGGCGATGACGAATACACGCTTCCAATGTGCGTTCACCGCGATGTCACCAAACACAGATGCGACCATCGTCGAACTGTTCGTGCAGATGGTTCTTGTCTTGCATACGTCCCCATCTGTTGACTCAGGGATCGAGACGTGGCTGCACGATCCGTTAAAGCCATGTACATAAGATGCCTGTCATCTCGACTGCTAGTGATGCGATGCCATTGGGACCCAGCCCGGCGTTCCGTATTAACCTCCTGAACCCAGCGATTCCATATTCTGCTAACAGTCACTGGATCTCGACCAACGCAAGCAGCAATGTCGCGATACGATAAACCGCAATCGCGATAGGCTACAATCCGACTTTTATCAAAATCAGAAACGTGATGGTATGCATTGCTTCTCCTTACACGAGGCATCACAACAACGTTTCACCAGGCAATGCCGGTCAACTGCTGTTTGTGTATGAGAAATCGGTTGGAAACTTCCCTCATGTCAGCACGTTGTAGGTGCCGCCACCTGCACCAACCTTGTGTGAAAAGGTAATCATTTGCATATCACAGCATCTTCTTCCTGTGGGTTAAATTTTGCGTCTGTAGCACGTCATTTTCGTGGTGTAGCAATTTTAATGGCCAGTAGTGCACCTAGCCTTTTAGGTTTCAGGTGGGTGGTCATACACATGCCAAACAAAATGAAATCCTGAACTGAATTTCCTGAAAAAAAAAACCAACTGCCATGTAATTTACTGAATAAAACAAATACTTGTATCTTGAAGAACCTATTTTATACGTACTCACTGGCAAACCCTTGCCACACAGAATTTTCCCCCAAAAGTGCACACACCAAAGTTTATAATCTACAAACAATCCTATGGTGCAACTTCATAGTGCTTCACTGTGCAATTCAAATTTGCAAGACTCTTCAAGAATAAATCAAAATTAAATGCTATGCTTAATCTAACAGGCACAGTGAAACCGTGCAGTGTCTGACATCCTGGCAAGGTCGCCATATACAAGCGGTCCCTTTACTCCTATAAGGCCCAAATCTCAATGCATAGTGGAGTTCAGCAGTAGCAGCTTCCCGTTTGTACACAGATTGTATGTATATTTTAGATCTGTGGTACTCTTGCACGGTTCTGAGGGGAAATGAACAGTGGCTGTTTAATTAACTGTTTTCATTAGTGCTTTTTATTTTGTTGTAAGAGTTTGCGTATTTTTCGATCTTTTGTGTGGAGTGAGCTAACTTTGTGGTGTATTTTTCCGCCACAGAAGTCGCTAGTGTGACTTTATTTTAGTTCTGTGACCTAGCAAACAGTAATAATGCAATAGAGTCTCATTCTCATGACAGACCAGAATTCAGCAGCAGCAGCTTATTGTATGTACACAGGCTGTATACACCATTCAGTTTAGTGGTACTCTTATGTGCTTCTGAGGAGAAGTGAACAGTGGGTATTTATTTATCTCTTTTTTTTAAGGTTGGATCCCCTCCACGTCCACACTGACATCTCAAAAGATGTACTAACTCTGTATTTGTTAGTTGCTAATCGAGGACATCACGGGATGTATCCCATGATGCTATCCACGTGCCTGGGTAGGGTTACCCACTAACAAGGTCGCGTCGAGGAGATAGATAGTGAATGAAAAGGGTATGAAGGGTAGGAGTTTCAAGGTCAGGGGAGAAAGAAAGTGCAAAGGCAAGCACCAAGGGAAGAAAGTCTGTGGGATAGTCTGGTTGGGTAATAAGAGCAGTAGCGGTTTTTTTGCCATCTGCAACAGATCGTGCAAGGGTAGAGTGGTTGTTAGTTTTGGGTATCGTGCAGTGCTCGGTACCGATGTCATAGCTTAGGTCGTCGTAAGAGTGTCAGTCCTTTCGAGGAGGGGGTACTGCTGGATTGGGCACCTGCGAAGTCTCCTTGACCAACAGCAGCGTCTGTACCTGTAACATGCCAAGCCTGTCATACAAGTAGTCGATTGGTCATAAATCGATCACTGTGTAAAGGTTTTTGGTTGGGTTTGTTTGCGTTTGATGTGTAATACAGCTTCCCTGCATTGCCGATTGGTCGGCTAGTTTACAGTTGGCAGTGCCAGTTAATTTTGCTGTGCTGCAGGGGTTCACCAGTATATGTCATGCTGGTGAACCCCTTCTGCACAGTAAAATTTTGTTTTATATTATGTGTTTAAGTAGTGCTGTTTATATTGTTGTAGGGATTTGCGTATTTTTCCATCGTTTATGTACAGTGAGTTTAACTTCTTGGGTTAGGGTACTCTAGCTATATTACAGACAAAAACTGATTGGAAATGGATAGGGACTGCACCTGTTGTGAACAGATGCAGGGGGAACTGGCAACCGTCCATAAACAGTTGGAAACTGTGTTGACCACGGTCCACAGGCTTCAGGCTGCTTCCCTGGAATACGGTGGTGTTGGGGCACCTGAGACAAATGCTTTGGCACATATGGAGCGGATAGAGTCGGCTAAGATCCCTGATGCCACTATGCCTTCCGATTCACACGTTGCAGCTGGTCGACACTTAACAGTCATTGACGAAAAGTGTCTCCCTTACGTCTTAAAAACAGGTTTGAGGAACTGCATACTGCTGAAAGCACATCTGAGCCAGCACAGGACATCTCGTCTATTGGGAATGCGGACAATCTTCCAGAGAGGTCCAGACAAGTGCAGAGGGTGGGATTGCTTGTAATTGGAAGCTCTAGTGTTGGGCTCTCAGGGAAATAGCGGGCAGGCCAGGAAATAAAGCCAATGTCCACTCTGTTTGATTGGTGGGAGGGTGGGCTCTCATCTGACTTGTGGAGAACGCTTTCCAGCAACGATTAAGCGCACTGAGTGCCCCCGGCTGCAAATCGTTGCTCAGTGCCTGTCATCAGGGTTCAGAGGCCATCCTCTGTTCCTATAGGTAGCTCGCTGATTTGGTGAAGACAGCTACCTCGCCTGTGGGGCTAAAGCATACCTATTGCTATTCAGCAGCGTTCCCAGAACCTGTCGTGGTCCTCTGGTTTGGAGGTGACAGGAAGGCTTAAACCAGAAGCCCAGACGATTCTGTGATGATCTGGGATGTAGATTTCTCGGCCTACATTATCGGGTGGAGAACTGAATGATTCCTCCCCCCTCCCCCTTTTCCCGCCTTTAATAGATCTGGCGTGCAATACACTCAGGAATGACTACTGAGGTAGTAGACTACGTGTGGCGTGCACGTCCGGGTTTTTTGGGATAGAGAAATCGCTCCACAGGCCCGATAAGAGCCGTTCTGATTCCAGACAGAATAACATTGGTCATAGCAGTTTGGAGAAAGGAATTATTCAAAAAATGGTTCAAATGGCTCTGAGCACTATGGGACTCAACTGCTGAGGTCATTAGTCCCCTAGAACTCAGAACTAGTTAAACCTAACTAACCTAAGGACATCACAAACATCCATACCCGAGGCAGGATTCGAACCTGCGACCGTAGCGGTCTTGCGGTTCCAGACTGCAGCGATCACAAACATCCATGCCCGAGGCAGGATTCGAACCTGCGACCGTAGCGGTCTTGCGGTTCCAGACTGCAGCGCCTTTAACCGCACGGCCACTTCGGCCGGCAAGGAATTATTAATACAGTCTTAGTTAACTATAGGAGCATGTACAGAAAGATCCCAGAAATAGTCTCGCTTATAAATGACAACAGTGTGCCCATAGAAGAGAAAGCTGGCTGAAAGCAGATGTCAATGGCAATGAAATTTTGAACTCTAATTAAAACTTATATCGCGAAGACAGATTGAACACTGGTGGTGGAGGCGTTTTCATAACCATAAAAATACGATAATATCTAGCGAAATAATTTGGGTGAAACAAGTGTTTAAGATGATTTAAACATCATCATCGGATGTTTTTAATAGACCCCTTGTCTCAGGAGCAACAGTGGAACACTTGTGGGGAAAGTTAGGGAATACTTCGCGTTAATTTCCTGTTCGTGTTGTAGTATTAAGGGGAGATTTCAACCTGACACCTATAGACTGCGGGGCTCAAGTGATTAGGGCGGCTGGTAGAGGCAGAAAATCGTGTGAAATTGTGCAAATGCCTTATCTGAAAATCACCTTGAGCAGTTAATCAGAGGACCGACTTGTGAAGGTAACGTCTTGGATCTGCTGATGACAAACAGACCAGAACTTTTCGACTCAGTTAGCGCAGAACAGGGAATCAATGATCGTATGTGAAGTGTCGGCAGAAGTGCCAACACCGTGTTGTTTGACGAAGCCGAAATGCACGCTATAAACTCACGCAGGCTGGCGTGAGGTCTGAAACTGGATACGTAATGAATGCTATAAAGAAAAGTACGTAGCTTCTGGAATACTTAACTTTAATCCATAATTGCTGAACATTGGTCTTGTTACTGTACATGCTTCATTAGATACATAGCAAAGGAGAAATGGCGCCTTGCTAGGTAGTAGCAATTGACTTAGCTGAAGGCTATGCTAACTATCGTCTCGGCAAATGAGAGCGTAATTCTCAGTGAACCTTTCCTAGCAACGTCGGCTGTACAACGGGGGCGAGTGCTAGTAAGTCTCTCGAGACCTGCCGTGTGGCGGCGCTCGGTCTGCAATTACTGACAGTGGCGACACGCGGGTCCGACGTATACTAATGGACCGCGGCCGATTTAAAAGCTACCACCTAGCAAGTGTGGTGTCTGGCGGTGACACCACAGTATGGCCGCTACAACTTCACTGAATACGGCTGTAAATAGGAATACAAACAAAGGTAGGAAGATCTTTCTGCTTAACAAGAGAGACAAGAAACACATTTAACACGGCGGTAAGTGCGAAAATTTCATCTGTAGCACAAAAAACGTTGAGTATCAGTGGACAAAGTTCAAGAGAACAGTAGACTTTAGACAGGTATGTGGCGAGCAAAGTTGTAAGGATAGAAAAGACCTCCCGTCGTTCGACAGTTATTTTATAAAGAGGCTAAGAAAGCAGAGGGAGTTTCACGGGAAATTTAAAAGTAGCCAAAGCCTCTCAGACGGCCAATAACCAAACGAGGCGAAAATTGGTGAAAGAAGAATCATGCGTAGAACTTTCACAGAATTAGAAAGTAAAATTTTGCCTACTGACTTGACAGAAAATCCTGCGAAGTTTTGGTCTTACGTCAAATAAACAAACGGACTGAAGCCATCTGTCCAGACACTCAGTGGCCATAACGACAATGAAACAGAGGATGACTCAGAAAAGGCTGAAATACAACACATCTTTTTCCAAAACTGGTTCACAGAAGGATACAGCCCTCTGTTACTTCCTTTAAATCGTCGCGCGAAGCACAAAACGACTATTATCGAAGTGACCATGGGAAGGAAAATACCTGAAATGACTCGACAGAGGAAATGATTCCGGAGCTAATGCGATATCAGTTCAGATTATACACACAGTAATCGAAAGAACTTACTCCTCTTGTAGCAGCAGTATACCGTACGCCTCTGGAGGTGCGAAGCGTTCATAACGACTGAAAAAAAGAAGAAGAAACAAGCCACTCCCGTTTCCAAGAAGGGTCGTCGAACAGAAGCACAAAACTGTGGGCTTACAGCTCTGACGTCAGTCTGTAGTAGAATTTGGAACATGTTTTATGCTCCCACGTTATGACATTTCTGGAGACCGAAACTCTCCTCTGTAGGAATAAATATGGGTTCGTAAAGCAACGACCGTGTAGAACCGAGCTCACTCTCTTCCTCCACGAGACCAAGAAAGCGGTAGATAACTTGACTTCCGTAAGGCATTCGATACAGTTCCGCACTGCTGCCTGCTGAACAAAATACGAGCATACGAAATATCAGACCAACCATGTGACTGGATTAAAGAGCTACCAGTAAACGGGACACAGCATGTCATTCTCGACGGAGATAAGTCTCCAGACGCAAAAGCAACTTCTAGCATAACCCAAGAGAGCGTCATATGTGCATTACTTTCCACAATACACATATAAACGACACAGGTGACAAAATCTCAAGTTCCATGAGGCTTTGCGCGGATAATGCTGTTGTATGTAGATAAATCGCGACACTAGAAAACTGAAATAGGCTAACAACACCATATACTCTATCAATCCATGAATTTTCATTTCGTTTCTTCCTTCCCTTCTGACAGTTTCAGTTTTATTGTCAGTGTATGTGGATGTAGAACAGATCCATCCCATTGACGTTTCTGTGTTGCACAACTATAGAACATATTTTGTTCTCGCGTATGATGGATTTTCTAGAGACAAAAAGCCTCCAGTCATTAATAAAGCTATCGCAAGCACCAACCGTGAGTCTTCAAGAGACGGAGAAGCACTGCATACGTAGTTCAGATTTATACCGTCTATCTTGACTTCCATAGAAATTTCAATACATTCTACATCGTCACCTAACAATAAAGTAAACTACACGTTGATTATCCTGAGAGATGAGTGATGGCTATCCGCCTTCCTAGTAAACAGAATTCAGGTCGTCGCCATAACGAGAAGGCAATGTCAGCGATGAAAACACCATCCAGCACGCATCAAGATAGGCTGCTTGACTGCTCGCGTTACACAGACCGTTTCAAACAGATTCATACTAAAACTTCCGGACAGATTAAAACTGTGTGCCGGACCGAGAATCGAACTCGGGACCTTTGCTTTTCGTAGGCAAGTGATCTACCAGTGAGCTGTGAGGACAGGTCGTGAGTCGTGCTTGGATAGCTGAGTTTGTAGAGCACTTGCTCGCGAAAGGCAAAGGTCCCGCGTTCGAGTCTCGGTCCGGCACACAGTTTTAATCTGCCAGGAAGTTTCATATCAGCGCACACTCCACTGCAGAGTGAAAATCTTATCCTGGAAACATCCCCTAGGCTGTGGCTAAACCATGTCTCCACAATACCCTTTCTTCCAGGAGTGCTAGTTCTGCAAGGTTCACAGAAGACCTTCTGTGAAGTTTCGAAGGTAGGAGACGAGGTACTGACAGAATTAAAGCTTTGAGGACGGATCGTGAGTCGTGATTGGGTAGCTCAGTTGGTAGAGCCCTTGCCTGCGAAAGGCAAAGGTCCCGAGTTCGAGTCTTGGTCCGGCACACAGTTTTAAGCTGCCAGGAAATTTCATATCAGTGCACACTCCACTGCAGAGTGAAAATCTTATTCTAGATTCATACTATTTCACTTGCGGTGCGTTTTGCCTTACTACTGGGAGTATAAAGTTTTCATTATCAAAAGATCCATACGCCTTTTCCATGGACGCATGCACACACATGGGGTCCTTTTTAGAATAAAGTTTGCGGAAAGTGGCCGAGGAAGAATGGGCAGAGGACTGGCGCCTTTCGATCTACCATAAAGATCAGGAGTATATTGCGATCCAACAAGTAATTTGAAGCAATCCCTTGGTTCTGAAAATTTCAGGCCAATAGGGAGCAGATAACTACCTTGGTACTAGTTCGTACCAACCGTGAATCAATTCCTCCCCACTTCATCGCGTGGGTGTCAAGGATAATCTTTTCTGCGGTGGTCAGAAGAAAATAGAAAGAGATTGAAACCACTATCTGTTTTCTTGTAGTTTCTTCAAAGCACAGAAAAAGCGCTTACTGTAAAACCTTCTGAAATTAACCAGCCAACGAGTGTTCCTGTTTTATTATATCGTGAAGCTTCTCCATGATAAAAAAAACGAGGCTTTAAGGTGTGTATAAGAAATCTGTTGTTGTATCTGTGGTTGCATAAACACTATAATCTCCGGATATGTGCTTTCCAACCTCTATCAGTCTTTTTTCTTTTTTTCTTTTTTTCTTTTCTACTATGTCTCCAGCTAATAAGCGAAGTTTCATTATCTATATGAATAGTACCCATGTGGTCATCGTAAAATAATTTTAAAACGTTGTTCAAACTTCTTATATTGTGCTGTCGCTGTGTGTATGTTTTAAATTAATTCTCTACTGTTGGCAGTATGTTTCAATCAACAAAGGCCAAATTTTTAAAAAATGAAAGTTATCATCAACATTTCACAAATGTTCTTGTACTTTCCACCGGCCGCACGATAAATACTCAGACGACAGTTAAACGCGTAACATATCTGTAGGTATTGCATTTACTGGAAGAAGAAGCTGGTTGACTTTCAAAAAATCATAGGAAAAAGGGTCACATACCGTGAGATTAGACAACCTTGAAGGTTAATGGTGTAATGCGAGGCCGTGCGTCCCATATGACCCATCTGTCTTTGAGGTATAGTTAAGAAACTTGGTCTTTTTCGAAAAAAGAACAGGCTGTAAATATCTTGTAGTTACACGGAAAGAAATTCACGTGAAATTTTGGAGGCTCTCTCCACTTCTCTACTACCATATACCAGTAAGTGTCCCAAATCCGAGTCTTTAAAGAATCGCACTACAACGAAAAGCTAGTGCTTCACATATCTCAATGTTTTTGAGATTGTTTCCTGAGCTATGTTTCGCACAGTGAAATAATTTTGCAGTTGCATTGAGTAGCATACAATGTGCAAAATGTGTTGCGAATAGAATTAGTATTAAAGAAGTAGTAAATTGAAACTCATGCCTGATTCTGAACTTTTACTGCATCTACTGAATCCAACAAGCGATAAACTTCGGTGTTTCATTAACTTGTGAGAATGTCAACAAGAAGAAGTTTTTAAAAGGTTTTAAATTATGAGTAAAGTTTATTTGAAGTCGATAAGTGCCCTCATTCTGAAATACTGGATGATTACAGACTGGGTAATCTATGCGCTGAGTGTTATACTGCCTCATGACATATACACAGTTTCTAATTGAAATACACGACCTTCAGCGTTAAATCTCGAACGCAAGACTATTTCTTAATGTGTAGATTATTAGATCTTTTAAAATTTTTATATTCGATCAATAATTATATGAAGATCATGAAAGTATGTTCCGGCTTTGCAACTAAATGAAACGCAGTCTGTTTTTGCCACATACGTTTTACATCTTTTATTTATGAAGCATCCTCAGTGGCATGTAATATATGTTTGTTTTGATATATATGTATAATAAATGCGTTATGTAGTAGTTACGAGCACGTTATTACCGGTACGTCACTATGTTAAATTTTCTCACGTTATTCTCTTATTTTTCATCCTAGAAATAACTTTTGCTGCACAATTTTCGTGAGGTTAAATTATCGTTTGGCGTTATACAATATTGCTAGTCCATGTGTGCGGTCCTGGAGATGTGTTTACTCGGTCCCCATACTCCGGATGTCCGATATTCGGCGTTTTTTCACCCACATTAATAAGTGTGAATGAAGCATTTCGCTTTCACTTTAGACTCTGTTTTTATACATGTGTGTGTTTAAAGTGTGTAGTGTTGTCAAGTGTCGCTGTGTGTTTATCGTTCACCTTTCGTTTGTGTTGTGTATGTATGGTTTGATATTTGTCCATGTATTTTGTCTCTCTCTCTCTCTCTCTCTCTCTCTCTCTCTCTCTCTCTCTGTGTGTGTGTGTGTGTGTGTGTGTGTGTGTGTGTGTGTGTGTGAGAGAGAGAGAGAGAGAGAGAGAGAGAGAGAGAGGATTTTCGAAACTAGGTATAAAGGACATATAAAGAGCTGGAAGTATGAAAGTAGCATTCTTCTTTGCTGAATACCTGATAAAATATGAACATAAACCATCCAACATGGAACAGGAGATGAAAATTGTTAGAGGGAACAATTACAACAACAAAAAAACTTCCTGCCATTACAGGAAAACTTTCGTGTACAGAGACCCCTTGCAACGAAAAAGAAAGTAGTTAATGACCGAATAAATATAACAATAGCTCAATACTCATGTTAGCAACTACAACAATAACAGAAAGAACTGTAAAACATAACCACAATAAATAATTAATTAATGCCCCTCTCTCTCCTCCCACTCTCTCTCTCTCTCTTTCTCTCTTTTTCTGACTCTCTCTGTCTGTCTGTCTGTCTCTCTCTCTCTCTCTCTCATACACACACACACACACATACACACTCACACGCAATGAAAAGTGCAAATGAAGTATTATAATAAATGTGAGTGAAAAAATAACGAAAATCAGCCATCTGGATTATAGGGACAGAGTGAACACATCTCCAGGACAAAACTCATGGATTCATGGATTACCAACACTGGAAATCGTAAGTAATATCAAACGAGAATTTAACCCACGAAACTTGTGAAAATTGTTTGTAACCTGAAGAAAGAGAATGACAAGAGAAAACGTAACATAGTAACATACTTGTGACCACTACATAAAACATTTATTATACAGGGTGTTTCAAAAATGACCGGTATATTTGAAACGGCAATAAAAACTAAACGAGCAGCGATAGAAATACACCGTTTGTTGCAATATGCTTGGGACAACAGTACATTTTCAGGCGGACAAACTTTCGAAATTACAGTAGTTACAATTTTCAACAACAGATGGCGCTGCAAGTGATGTGAAAGATATAGAAGACAACGCAGTCTGTGGGTGCGCCATTCTGTATGTCGTCTTTCTGCTGTAAGCGTGTGCTGTTCACAACGTGCAAGTGTGCTGTAGACAACATGGTTTATTCCTTAGAACAGAGGATTTTTCTGGTGTTGGAATTCCACCGCCTAGAACACAGTGTTGTTGCAACACGACGAAGTTTTCAACGGAGGTTTAATGTAACCAAAGGACCGAAAAGCTATACAATAAAGGATCTGTTTGAAAAATTTCAACGGACTGGGAACGTGACGGATGAACGTGCTGGAAAGGTAGGGCGACCGCGTACGGCAACCATAGAGGGCAACGCGCAGCTAGTGCAGCAGGTGATTCAACAGCGGCCTCGGGTTTCCGTTCGCCGTGTTGCAGCTGCGGTCCAAATGACGCCAACGTCCACGTATCGTCTCATGCGCCACAGTTTACACCTCTATCCATACAAAAATTCAAACGCGGCAACCCCTCAGCGCCACTACCGTTGCTGAACGAGAGACATTCGCTAAAGATATAGTGCACAGGATTGATGACGGCGATATGCATGTGGACAGCATTTGGTTTACTGACGAAGCTTATTTTTACCTGGACGGCTTCGTCAATAAACAGAACTGGCGCATATGGGGAACCGAAAAGCCCCATGTTGCAGTCCCATCGTCCCTGCATCCTCGAAAAGTACTGGTCTGGGCCGCCATTTCTTCCAAAGGAATCATTGGCCCATTTTTCAGATCCGAAACGATTACTGCATCACGCTATCTGGACATTCTTCGTGAATTTGTGGCGGTACAAACTGCCTTAGACGACACTGCGAACACCTCATGGTTTATGCAAGATGGTGCCCGGCCACATCGCACGGCCGACGTCTTTAATTTCCTGAATGAATATTTCGATGATCGTGTGATTGCTTTGGGCTATCCGAAACATACAGGAGGCGGCGTGGATTGGCCTCCCTATTCGCCAGACATGAACCCCTGTGACTTCTTTCTGTGGGGACACTTGAAAGACCAGGTGTACCGCCAGAATCCAGAAACAATTGAACAGCTGAAGCAGTACATCTCATCTGCATGTGAAGCCATTCCGCCAGACACGTTGTCAAAGGTTTCGGGTAATTTCATTCAGAGACTACGCCATATTATTGCTACGCATGGTGGATATGTGGAAAATATCGTACTATAGAGTTTCTCAGACCGCAGCGCCATCTGTTGTTGAAAATTGTAACTACTGTAATTTCGAAAGTTTGTCTGCCTGAAAATGTACTGTTGTCCCAAGCATATTGCAACAAACGGTGTATTTCTATCGCTGCTCGTTTAGTTTTTATTGCCGTTTCAAATATACCGGTCATTTTTGAAACACCCCGTGGTGTCACTGCCAGACACCACACTTGCTAGGTGGTAGCTTAAATCGGCCGCGGTCCATTAGTACATGTCGGACCCGCGTGTCGCCACTGTGTGATCGCAGACCGAGCGCCACCACACGGCAGGTCTCGAGAGACGTACGAGAACTCGCCCAGTTGTACGACGACGTTGCTAGCGACTATACGGACGAAGCCATTTCTCTCATTTGCCGAGAGACAGTTAGAATAGCCTTCAGCTAAGTTAATGGCTACGACTTAGCAAGGCGCCATTAGCCTTAAATAGCTTGTATATAAAGAGTCACTTGTATCGCCACAATCTCCAGATGTCTCATCAAGAACGATGTATACAAGGATGTATTAAAAGTTAAGTATATTCCAAAGATACGTATTTTCTTTATCACATTCATTACGTATCCTGTTTCAGACCTCACTCCATCCTTCGTGAGTTAGCGCGTGCATCTTGGCCGCCTCTTTCAGTTAGTGTGCGTAGTGTTGGCAAGTCTGCCGACACTACACACCCTCTATATACAAGGTGTCCCACATAAAACCGGCACACCTGACGCCCAATGTTTAAGTAACAATGAACTAAAAAAAAGGAACAGATAACAGTAACGTAAAAAACATGTAGTTACCTGTTTGCAAGAGATACTGGAATTGGTGGTAATTGGCTTCCAGGCATTGCTGACTTCGTATGATGACGTTACCATCAACACGCTGTAATTCTGCAGGCATGATGCTGCAAATTTCTCTAGTAATGTACCGTTTAAAACCGTTCATTGTGCGCGGACTGTCAGCATACACTTTGGTTTTTAGTACGCGCCCTAAATAAAACTCACGCGATGTTACGACCTGGGACCTTAGTGACCAGAAGCCCTGCTGACAATTCCGACTTCAGGGAACACGTTGATGATATGAGTCACGGTTGGATGTGTGAGCGGTCGCTCTATCTTTTAGGAATACTGCATACTGCTGCTCTAAATCTGTTGGTTGTCCATAGAAAGAGTCAAAGATCTCTAGCTATCTGGCACTTTTTAAGCTGTAATTGAAAAATGTGGGGCCAATACAGCGCATGTCGAGCCAGTATTGCAATTCTGGGAGTTTACAAAACATGGCAAATGAAATTAGACGTCATCTGATATGGAGTAAAGCGTGGGGTCCAAGTAACCGTTAGAAATTGATGTTAACAGGCAGTCTACAATAATGAACTCTTTTTTTTCCTCATCCTCAAATTTCAACTCTTGCAGCACACTCACACGACAGGCTTTTAATTTCATATCTTTTAGTACACGACGACACCATCTACGAGATACAAGAATTTGCTGCGATAGCCTCCTTACCGAACTGAGGAGCTCTCATGATGTCCATGCGAATTGTTTCTGTAGTTTCAGGGGTCCTCACTGTCGCCTATTCCTCTGCACATTCTGAGCGGATCCTACAGTCGCACATTTCCCGCACAGGTCTTGAACAGTGCTAGTCGTGGTGAGTTTCCTATCAGGATACCTCGCTCGAAACATTTCTTTACATTCCTTGATCGAGCCTGTCCCTCAGTAACATTCCACAATATCAGTTCGCTGTTCTAATGCAAACTGCCCCAATTTTGTAACAACTCAACAATACGAGCTTCTCACAACTGATGCGCGAGCACACAGCTACACTCAACTTTCCGATAAAATGCAGTTAGCCAACTTTCGAGACAGTATTGTCACCTCATAAGGAATTCTACTAGAGATGATTAACAGGTATGTGAGGTGCACCGGTTCTATGTGGAACACCCTGTATAAAAACAATCATGTAGGCCCTATTACAGGCCACTGAAGATACTTCATAAATAAAACGCATGTGGAGAAAAACAAATTGCTTTTCATTTAGTTGCATAGACAGGACATAGATCCATGAATTTTGAAGCAACTAAGGAACGACAGAAACGGAAAAAATTACAATTATATAAAATACTGGAAATAAAATTTTTGTCGCCCCTGGGAACTGTTAGATAAGCAATCTGCAACTGTGCCAGGGTGACCGGGTGACTGTTTTGGTCGTCTGATAATACACACTGCCGGAAAAACAATGTAATGCCTTCAAGGACTGTGGGTATAGTTGAGAGATTGAAATGTTACTGCCGGCCGGAGTGGCCGTGCGGTTTTAGGCGCTACAGTCTGGAGCCGAGTGACCGCTACGGTCGCAGGTTCGAATCCTGCCCCGGGCATGGATGTGTGTGATGTCCTTAGGTTAGTTAGGTTTAATTAGTTCTAAGTTCTAGGCGACTGATGACCTCAGAAGTTAAGTCGCCTAGTGCTCAGAGCCATTTGAACCATTTGATTTGAAATGCTACTGATTCATCTGCCATGGCCATCGACGATCGTCTGTGCGCCCTCTGTTTTGACTATGCAAGCAGTAACAGCGCTGAGCTTAGAGGTGAACAGTATTGCAACATTCCAGAATGAGATTTTCACTCTGCAGCGGAGTGTGCGCTGATATGAAATTTCCTGGCAGATTAAAACTGTGTGCCGGACCGAGACTCGAACTCGGGACCTTTGCCTTTTGCGAACAAGTGCTCTAGTTTTATATCAGCGCACACTCCGCTGCAGAGTGAAAATCTCATTCTGGAAACATCCCCCAGGCTGTGGCTAAGCCATGTGTCCGCAATATCCTTTGTTTCAGGAGTGCTAGTTCTGCGAGGTTCGCAGGAGAGCTTCTGTAAAGTTTGAAAGGTAAGAGACGAAGTACTGGCAGAATTGAAGCTGTGAGGACTAGGCGTGAGTCGTGCTTGGGTAGCTCAGATGGTAGAGAACTTGCCTGCGGTAGGCAAAGGTCCCGAGTTCGAGTCTCGGTCTGGCACACAGTATTAATCTGCCAGGAAGTTGCGTATCAGCGGACACTCTGCAGCAGAGTGAAAATCTCATTCTGGTTTGTTGCACATCTGCACGCTATTCTATCCTGTACCAGACTCTTCATTATGAGACGAGGTACTGGCAGAAGTAATGCTGTGGGGAAGGAGCGTGAGTCGTGCTTGGGTAGCTCAGTTGGTAGAGCACTTGCCCGCGAAAGGCAAAAGTCGCGAGTTCGAGTCTCGGTCCGGCACACAGTTTTAATCTGGCAGGAAGTTTCAGTATTGAAACATCCATTCTAGGGCACAATCACAACCATGCCCCGCCGATCAGTTCACTGTGTTCAGCAGAGGCCTATGGACTATTCCCTCGCCAGTGGACAAAGTTCTGGACGTCCGCATAGTACAGACGCACCTCAAGATCAACGCATTGTGCGAACAGCGGTGTACGACCCAACAGCGTCCCGAGAAGAAATCTGGACACACGCGTACGGCGTGGAGCTGGTGAGCGACCTATTCCAGAATGCATTCGCCCACGACATCGTAGGCCCCATCTCGGGCTTCATGGTGTGGGGGGGTCATCAGTTACAACACGTGATCACAATTGGTGTTTCTGCAGGCTAAAATAACCAGTGCCGGCTACATTGGACAGGTTGTTATCCCCATGTTACTGCCATTTCCTCGGGAGGAAGGTGACGTGTTTTTGAGCAGGACAATGCACGTCCACATACGGCTGTTGCGACGCAACGTGCTCTTTGTGGAGTACAGCAACTGCCCTGCCAGTAACATCACTAGATTACTCGCCAATTGAACACATATGGAACATGGTGAAGCGGGAACTTATTGATCATCCAGAATCTGCAAGAACCATTACCGAAATGCAACAAAATTTGAAATATATACGTACTTGCGGCAATGCATCCCAAGATGCCATTCGGCATTCTTATGATCGTCTGTATGCGAGAATACACGCCTGCGTTGCTATCGCAGGGGAGTACTCTGTGTACTCATGCGAGTATTTGCGCACCCTTCACTCTCACGTGTGTGTTTAATTTGACTGATTTCGTTATCATATATACCTACAATGATAAATTAGCTATCACCTCATTTTTCAATAAAATAACTTTGTCTTGGCTGCTTTGTTCTCCATACTCTTACGTTGTTGGGCTCATTTTTCCAGTTAAATTGAACTTAGCCTCATCACTGAACACTAAAAACGAATGTAGATCGTTAACATCGTTAACATCCATCTACATGCGCAAAATGAATTCACAGTGTTGTTGTTTATCGCCGCCACGAGGAGCTTCTGGTAACTGAATCCTGTATGCTTTGCAGAAGAGAACTGATACACTGCCCGAAAAACAAATTAGTATATCTAGAAAGACGACATCGATTCTGATCCGATGACGGAATTTGCCACCTCGGGGTAGTAGATATACTGATAGTGGTGGTTTCAAATCCGTCTGCCAGCAGATAGCCGCAGAGGAATAGCTACCAGAGCGCCGTATGTGTCTGCCCTTTAATAGGGAATGCTCACAACCAGAAGGCTCAGTGCGGTGCAAACGTGTGAAGCAAGCAGGCAACCATGCTACGGAGACACACGCCTGCTTTCTATAATCAACTGAGCGAGTTTGTAAGGGGCCAAATTGTGGCCTTCCGAGTGCCAGGATGGTCCTTTCGGAGAACTGCCACGTAAGATGGATGTGTTGCGTCAGTTGTGCAACTATTCTGGTGTCACTGGTCACGTGAACATTCTCACATCCGTAGACGAAGTTCTGGACGTCTACGCAGCACAGACGACCGACAGGATCGTCGTATTGTGAGGGTATCAATGACAAATCGAACAGCTATCAGAGCACGGATAAGAGGGCTTCTGAGACCAGACGTATCAATACGAGCTGTTGCGAGCCAATTATTAGCAGTGGGACTACAGCCCGTCTACCACTCACGGCACAGCATATACGTGCACGGGTCGTCTGGTGTCGTCACAGGATCACGGGGTACATGTAGTGGCGCTCCATGGTGGCTTCAGATAGCTCTGAGCACTATGGGACTTAACATCTGAGGTCATCACTCCCCTAGAACTTAGAACTACTCAAACCTAACTATCCTAAGGACATCACACACATCCATGCCCGGGGCAGGAATCGAACCTGCGACCGGAGCAGCAGCGCGGTTCAAGGCTGAGGCGCCTAGAACCGCTCAGCCACAGCGGCCGGCTGGCGCGCCATAGTCCTCAGCAGTGAAAGCAGAGTCTGCTTGCACGCCATAGGACATAGGCCTCGTGAGCGCTGCCGCGTAGAGTGTGTTCGTCCAAGCCACACCGGTCCCACTTCAGGTCTTGTAACTGTTGTAACTGATGACCCTCTAGTTTGGTCCCTTTATAGCCCAAACTAACCAACCAAGCCTTATGATCCAGGGTGGAGTCAGTTGACCTTTGGTGTTTCTGGGAGGGGGGAGCTAGGGAGCTAACCAGCGCTCGGTGAGTGCACAATGTTGTTAGACGTGTTCTTTTGCCATTCTTGCAACAGGAAGGTGATATGGTGTTCCAACAGGATAATACTCGTCCACATACTGCCTATGTAACTAAACGTACTCTGCAAGAGTTCGTGGTGTCTCGTATTTGGATTTTTTATTTTTGTAATTAAAGGCTTTTATGGTTTTCCTTGAATAAATCAAAGTATTGTTTGGAAATTAGCTCTTAAAATATTGCATGGGTTCTGAGTTTAGCACTTCCACTTGCGATGTAAATTACAGGAAAATTATTAGTCACATTTACATTAATAATAATTATCAATTGACCCTTTAATCTAATTATTGTGATTGCGTGGCACAAAGCTTTTACAAACGTTGACCAAGTATCGTGATGATAAACGTCCGTAACTACGTATACATAAAGTACCTATTTTCGCACTGCAAAATCAACTATGCCACTTTAAATTACTATCACTGTAGTTTTTTCTCGCTGTAATGGTTTAACAGGGCATACTCCCATACCTTTCCTTTACAACATAACTTGAAATTGCTGCCTCTTTGTTCGTTCCTAGCCATACCAGCTGAAAAATCAATCATTTATTGTGCACCTACTTGTTTCGAAGAAAATAAAATCTCCTCCAGGTCCGCAGGCTCCAGTGAAATATAAATGTTATACTAGCATTGATGAAATGTATGATGAGATAAAAGAAATTACTCAGGTAGTCAAGGGAGGTGAAAATTTAATAGTCATGGGTGACTGGACTTCGACAGTAGGAAAAGGAAGGGAAGGAAACGTAGTAGGTCAATATGGATTGGGGCTAAGAAATGAAAGAGGAAGCTGCCTGGTAGAATTTTGCACAGAGCATAACTTAATCATAGCTAACACTTGGTTTAAGAATCATGAAAGAAGGTTGTATACATGGAAGAACCCTGGAGATACTAAAAGGTATCAGATAGATTATATAATGGTAAGACAGAGATTTAGGAACCAGATTTTAAATTGTAAGACATTTCCAGGGTCAGATGTGGACTCTGACCACAATCTATTGGCTATGAACTGTAGATTAAAACTGAAGAAACTGCAAAAAGGTGGGAATTTAAGGAGATGGGACCTGCATAAACTGAAAGAACCAGAGGTTGTACAGAGTTTCAGGGAGAGCATAAGGGAACAATTGACAGGAATGGGGGAAAGAAATACAGTAGAAGAAGAATGGGTAGCTTTGAGGAATGAAATAGTGAAGGCAGCAGAGGATCAAGTAGGTAAAAAGACGAGGGCTAGTAGAATTCCTTGGGTAACAGAAGAGATACTGAATTTAATTTATGAAAGGAGAAAATACAAAAATGCAGTAAATGAAGCAGCCAAAAGGAATACAAACGTCTCAAAAATGAGATCGACAGAAAGCGCAGAATGGCTAAGTACGGATGGCTACAGGACAAATGTAAGGATGTAGAGGCTTATCTCATGAGCGGTAAGATAGATACTGCCTACAGGAAAATTAAAGAGACCCTTGGAGAAAAGAGAACCACTTGCATGAATATCAAGAGCTTAGATGGAAACCCAGTTCTAAGCAAAGAAGGGAAAGCAGAAAGGTGGAAGGAGTATATAGAGGGTCTATACAGGGGTGATTTTCTTGAGGACAATATTATGGAAATGGAAGAGGATGTAGATGAAGATGAAATGGGAGATATGATACTGCGTGAAGTGTTTGACAGAGCACTGAAAGACCTAAGTCGAAAAAAGGCCCCGGGAGTAGACAACATTCCATTAGAACTACTGACAGCCTTGGGAGAGCCAGTCCTGACAAAACTCTACCATCTAGTGAGCAAGATGTATGAGACAGGCGAAATTCTCTCAGACTTCAAGAAGAATATAATAATTCCAATCCCAAAAGAAAGCAGGCGATGGCAGATGTGAAATTTACCGAACTATCAGTTTAATAAGTCACAGCTGCAAAATACTAACGCGAATTCTTTACAGACGAATGGAAAAACTGGTAGAAACCGACCTCGGGGAAGATCAGTTTGGATTCCGTAGAAATACTGGAACACGTGAGGCAATACTGACCCTAGGACTTACCTTAGAAGATAGGTGGAAGGAAAGGTAAAACTACGTTTCTAGCATTTGTAGACTTAGAGAAAGCTTTTGACAATTTTGACTGGAATACTCTCTTTCAAATTATGAAGGTGGCAGGGGTAAAATACAGGAAGAGAAAGGCTATTTACAATTTGTACAGAAACCACATGGCAGTTATAAGAGTCAAGGGACGTGAAAGGGAAGATGTGGTTGGGAAGGGAGAGAGACAGGATTGTAGCCTCTCCCCGATGTTATTCAATCTGTATAATGAGCAAGCAGTAAAGGAAACAAAAGAAAAATTCGGAGTAGGTATTAAAATCCATAGAGAAGAAATAAAAACTTTGAGGCTCGCCGATGATACTGTAATTCTGTCAGAGACAGCAAAGGACCTGGAAGAGCAGCTGAACGGAATGGACAGTGTCTTGAAAGAAGGATATAAGATCAGCAACAACAAAAGCAGAGCGAGGATAATGGAATGTAGTCGAATTAAATCGGGTGATGCTGCGGGAATCAGATTAGGAAATGAGACGCTTAAAGTAGTAAATGAGTTTTGCTATTTGGGGAGCAAAATAACTGATAATAGTCGAAGTAGAGAGTATATAAAATGTAGACTGGCAATGGCAAGGAAAGCGTTTCCGAAGAAGAGAAATTTGTTAACATCTAGTACAGATTTAAATGTCAGGAAGTCGTTTCTGAAAGTATTTGTATGGAGTGTAGCCACGCATGGAAGTGAAATGTGGACGATAAATAGTTTAGACAAGAAGAGAATAGAAGTTTTCGAAATGTGGTGCTGCAGAAGAATGCTGAACATTATATGGGTAGATCACATAACTAATGAGGAGGTATTGAATAGAATAGGAGAGCAGATAAATTTGTGGCACAACATGCCTAGAAGAAGGGATCGGTTGGTAGGGCATATTCTGAGGCATCAAGGGATCACCAATTTAGTATTGGTGGGCAGCGTGGAGGGCAATGCCGGTCGGTGTGGCCGTGCGGTTCTAGTCGCGTCAGTCTGGAACCGCGTGACCGCTACGGTCGCAGGTTCGAATCCTGCCTCGGGCATGGATGTGTGTGATGTCCTTAGGTTAGTTAGGTTTAAGTAGTTCTAAGTTCTAGGGGACTGATGACCACAGATGTTTAGTCCCATAGTGCTCAGAGCCAATTGAACCAATTGTGGAGGGCAAAAGTGGTAGAGGGTGACCAAAAGGTGAATACACTAAACAGATTCAGAAGGATGTAGGTTGCAGTAGGTACTAGGAGATGAAGAAGCTTGCACAGGATAGAGTAGCACGGAGAGCTGCATCAAACCAGTCTCTGGACTGAAGACCACAACAATAACAATGGTTTTCCTTGAATCAATCAAAGTATTGGTTCTAAATTAGCTCTTAAAATACTACATGGGTTTTGAGTTTAGCACTTTCGCTTGTGATGTAAACCACAGGACAATTTTTAGCCACATTTACTTTAATAATTATTGTGATTGCGTGGCATAAATGCTGTTACAAGCGTTGACCAAGGACAAAACAATCTCGTGACTATAAGCGTCCGCAACTACGAATACGTAAAGTACCTATTTTCGCACCATAAAATCAACTATGCCACTTTAAATGACAATCACTGTAAATTTTTCTCGCTATAATGGCTTAACAGGACACAAACCCATACTTTCTCTTTATAACATCACTTGAAATTACGTCTTGGTTGGTACATCGCCAGGCAAGCTGAAAAATCAATCATTTATTGCGCACCTACTTGTTTCGATGTAAATAAAATCCCCTCCAGCTCCACAGACTCCAGTGAAATAGAAATGTTATACTAGCTGCACGAACAGTTGCGCGACTGTAAAGAAAAGTATTAAAATTCCAGTTGGTAGCATTATGGCGGCTATCTTGCAGCGCCTGCGATGCTACGTGTCTCGCCTGTCCAGCGTGCCAGAATTGCTGTAAATGCTTCGCCATTTGACACAGGGCGGCTACAACCACGAAATGAAAGTATAAGATATAAATCTATTTGATCATTATGAACACAACATGCAGTCGTACAGACCTAGAAGACGTAGAGCGGTCTCATAACAATGACAGAGTCAGAGAAAGAGCGCCAGAGAGGGAAGGTCAAGGAGAGAGACGCTATCACAATGGCGCTTCTATATACAGGGTGACAAAGAATAAAGGGGATTTTTGAAATGAGTGGTGGCAGCCATGGGCAGGTGGCAGCACTGCGGATTCGTGACAGTTAGCGAGCAACAGTCCACCATTTCAGTAATCATGGATCATTTGGACGGGCAACACCGTCTATTAGCCATACAAAATGTTTTATAAAAGCAATGATAGTTTGGTAGCGTCGCAAAGGGAGTTTCGACGTTTTTATAATTTAGGATGTCATGATGCCGTTCCGTCGAAACACGCGATAAAATGTTGGATTAATAACTTTGAAGAGACTGGATCTGCCTTCAAGGAGATACCAACTGGACGCCCATGTAGTGTGTGTTCTCCAGCGAACATTGATGTACGCGAGTCTGTCTTACGGAGTCCACGGCGTTCAGTTCGTAAGCAAGCAGCAGTGGTTGGAATGTCCTGGGAGCGTTCGCAGAATTCTTCATTTGATTTAAAATTTCATCCGTACAAACTACAGATGGTGCAACAATTGAAGGAGAGGAGGAGATTAGTGTTTAACGTCCCGTCTACAACGAGGTCATTAGAGACGGAGCACAAGCTCGGATTAGGGAAGGATGGGGAAGGAAGTCGGCCGTGCCCTTTCCAATGAACCATCCCGGCATTTGCCTGAAACAAGTTAGGGAAATCACGGAAAACCTAAGTAAGGATGGCCGGAGACGGATTTGAACCGTCGTCCTCTAATGCGAGTGCAGTGTGCTGCGCCACCTCGTTCGGTAAACGATTAGGATTCTGTCAACAAATGATAACAATAATCAACAATGACGATGAATTTCTAAACAAGTTGTGGATGTCAGATGAGGCACATTTTCATTTCACAGGTCATGTGAATAAACAGAACTATCGTTACTAGGCAAACACAAATCGTAATGACGTTCATGAGCGCCCTTTACACCCTAGTAAAGTGACAGTATGGTGTGGTGTCTCATCACATGGGATTATCGGGCGGTATTTTTTCGCAAATGAACAGGGAAACACAATAACTGTCAATGCCGATCGTTACGTAGACATGTTAGGAACTTTCGTTACACCTGCATTGAACAACTTCCCAAACGGTGAAGAAGTCTGGTTTCAACAGGACGGAGCGACACCACACACTTCACGGCAATCAATGGCATATATGAGGGAATAGTTTGGCAACCGTGTGATCTCACGATTTGGTAACATTCCCTGGCCCCCTAGATCGCCGGATTTATCCGTTTGTGATTTTTTTCTTGTAGGGCTACCTCAAGAGCAAAATGTCTACGCAACTGGACCAAGAACCCTGGCTGAGATAAAACAGAGAATTCGGGATGCAATTCATAGTATCTCAGCTAAAAAGTTGCAACAGTCAATGAGCAATCTCAACAGTAGATTTCACGAATATATTCGTCCAGGAGGACGCCATCTAAATGACGTAATTTTAAAAGAAATGACAAATGTCATCAATGTTTCGTGAATGACAAAACTGTAAGGTTTCAGTTACTGTGAATGCAATTGCTTTCTTTCATCACTTCTAGTTTTATTGTATTGCGGAAATAATCCCGTTTTTCTGTGTCACCCTATATATACTAAACTGTAAGAGTGACAGATATAAATATAGTGTTTCGTAGCACGTTATTTCAAGTATCCATTGTCATTGGTTTTCTCCAAAGTAACATTTCGTTGAATTAACAACCTTATATCACATGCCCACTGATTTGCTGTTTCACTAGTTGCATCACCATGCAGAGTTTATTTTATTAAAGTCACTCAGTATATTAATTTGTAACAAATATAAAAATGTTCGTGACAAATGCATGTGTGGACGCTATAACCTGCAGCAACTTCCCTGCCCAGCACGATCTCCGTGCTTGTCGCTAATGTGTGGGATATAATAGGACGAGAAGTGACTCGTGCAAGACGTCAACCAACAATTCTGACGGAATTTCGTGAACAGATCGAACCGGCTTGGCGTAACGTATCCTAGGACAGCGTTCACTATATGTATGATCGACTTGGATGCCACAGCTAACAACTGCATTGCCACCGGTGGAGGCTACACCACGCATTACGTGGTACACCAGAACCACTTGTGTGGGGTCCTGCCCAGTCGTCTCGTATAGGGTTCCTAAAGGATGCTGTGTTCTCGGAATGCTCTACAACAATTCAAGCAATTCACATTAATAGTTTTTATTACACTACTGGCCATTAAAATTGTTACACCAAGAAGAAATGCAAATTATAAACGGGTATTCATTGGACAAATATATTATACTAGAACTGACATGTGATTACATTTTCACGCAATTTGGGTGCATAGATCCTGAGAAATCAGTACCCAGAACAACCACCTCTGGCCGTAATAGTATAATGACATCGACTTCGGTATTCGAGAGTGCGAATATCATTTTTTTTGGTCTGTTTGTTTCTAGTTAGTCAGTGGTTTATAGGATACTGTACTTCGAAAAATTTTGGTGTGTTCTTGTAGTCTATGAGTCTGGAAATGTTTGTATCAAAAAAAAGCGAGAAGGCAATGAAGAAGAGAAAGTAACGCATTTATGTTGAGGGGGAGCGATCGCCGAAGTTGTGAACAATTCTGAGAGGGACTTCTGTCCGTTGATGTAGAAGGGCTGATTACCGCTGAGTGTCACGTGTGTAGAAAGAAATAGCATGTTCACAGCGCTTCCTTAGGAATGGAGAGCATTGGGGCATATAGTCGGTATTGTAAAATTACTGTGGCTTACATTGTGTAGGGTTTGTATATAATGGCTTGTAAAGTTAGTATTGCTTATGTTATGAGATGAGTAGAGACGATGACCGTGTGTGTGTGTGTGTGTGTGTGTGTGTGTGTGTGTGTGTGTATGTATAGATTGAGGGGGCTGTAGAGGTAATTTAGCGATCTCTGTAAAAGTAAGCACAGAAAGCCTCAGAAAGAAAAGCAGTATGGTACTTCGATAACGGGCCCTTAGGATATTAGACCTGTAAATTCGATAAGAAGGAATAAGAATAATTAATCGGTTGTTCTGGGATATAGGAGGGTTGAGAATATTTGCGTATGTTGAGAGCTGGAAGGGTAGGACGTTAAGAGCGCATTCAGTATTATTTTCGTTTACAAGTTCTGTTAGGGTAAGAATTTGAATTTACAAATATGCTGAGAAAACACGAAAGCGAGCGTTAACTATTTCTGGTGGGTAATATACAATTTCGGAGAGGTTGACTGGGCTCTTATTATTTTTTTTTTTTTTACATAGTATGATGATCGTTTTAGATTGTGAGGGGAGGGCAGCACTGGGATGTGTGTGGACGGTGTGTGTGTGTGTGTGTGTGTGTGTGTGTGTGTGTGTGTGTGTGTGAACTCGCTCTCGGCTATTCTGACAAGAGACGTGAAGGTGGAGATGTGTCGCAAATAGGCCGGCAAGCAATGGAATGCGGCCTTAACATGTGTGTTGGACCGCACTGAGTTAGGACGGTGAGCCCGCATCTCGTGGTCGTGCGGTAGCGTTCTCGCTTCCCACGCCCGGGTTCCCGGGTTCGATTCCCGGCGGGGTCAGGGATTTTCTCTGCCTCGTGATGGCTGGGTGTTGTGTGCTGTCCTTAGGTTAGTTAGGTTTAAGTAGTTCTAAGTTCTAGGGGACTTATGACCACAGCAGTTGAGTCCCATAGTGCTCAGAGCCATTTGAACCAAGTTAGGACGGTGACAGACGACGCGCGCGGCCTGGCTTGGATAGTCATGTTCGGCATCTAGGTGATATGAAGTTCTCAGGTGTTAGGTGTGAATGTGGCTGTCATCAAGTCATGTTTGAGGGTTCAAACAGAGACCTTTGAGTGAATTGAGAGCTGTCGGACGTGTGACTTAGTGTGGGACAGGTTCAATGCGCGCCTCTGTTATTTTGCTATGCGTTATTTGGGCAGATCACGAGTACTGATGATGTTTACTGTTATGTGTACTGCATTATGTAGAAGCAGTTTGATATTGTGCACTGAAATTAGGTGTTGTTTGCGTGTCTGCCGACTGTGCAACATGACACCAGGTCCGTCAGGGCGAGTGTTTTCTGTTTGAGAGTGATATACTCGATGCCTAAATAAATTGTACGTTAAGTATTTGTGGACGATATAGAATATGAGAGAGTTGGTTGTTATGTTTTCTACTTGGAGGTTTTGTTAGATCGAATTGCTGAGGCAAGTAGCTACGAGAGCGCGAGGGATGTGATTGCAGCATATCTCCGTCTCTCAGCGGTTAACTACAGGTGGGGCGAGCGATGTTCTCGGCTTAGGTCCTGGGGGTGTGCTCTGGTCATGTCCTAGACCATGTGGATTGAACAACAGTATTCGGGTCATAGTTTAGCTAGAATATTTACAGAGGAGTATGTCAGACGCGAGTATAAAGGTCCAGGCTGTGACGTGGGCGGTTTCGCGCTCGTGGTGTGTGAGAGAGGCAAAGCAGACGATTTTGAATCATCACAGGTAACTTAGGTTAGTGGCTTCGTTTGCCACAATTTTCTTGTGTTGGTAACGATACACGAACTGACCATCAGAATTCAAACTTGGCTTATTTGTATAGAAAAAATGTGATATACGTTAATGTTGGTTGGTGCACGTTAGTAAACGGCAGTACACATTAGTACATGTTAGCCGACGAACATGGGTCGGTAAGGGGCCGTGGTGGTCGGTAGGGGCTTTAACTATTTCATTCCGAGTGCAGGTAGGCGTGGTACTGGTGGAAAATTGATTTCCGGTCTAGGTGGACGTAGCAATTTTCCGCATCAGAGAGGTTAATTAATTGATCAATTTAATTAACTAGTCATGGGAACTTTGTTACACTCACTTGCGGAGGTACTAAGCTCGGCGCGCGCGAAGGCTCACGTGTACGGGCACGTGTTTTCGTGACGATCTTCGATTAGGTAAGTGCAGAATGTGGATTGAATAATGAGAGTCGGTTGATCAATTAACTTAGCGAGGGACGTCATGGCGAGCACATGTGCTGGACCACCTGTGTGACGTCATGGCGGATTCCACTCTCGAGCAAACTTTGGCGTCAATCGTGCGGCAGGGCATTCTTTGTCAACCAGGTGCTAGATCAACCGACCGACCGTTATGAAATCGGCAGGTTCCAACCTGTCCAGCGAACAGCTTTGGCGCCAACTGGTCGGTGGGGGTGGACTCCACTGTCCACGAAAATATGTTTACATCGCTGGACCAGCGCAGGCCCGTGACGCGAGTCGGCGGCAGTAGGGTGTGATGGGGCGGGCCGCATGGACGGGCAGCGGGCGCGGACGCAGTTCACGGCCGTCACGTGAGGTGACCGCGGGTTTGCCGGTGGCGTGCGGGTCGGTGGCGACCACATGAACTAATTCAGTTGGAGTTAGAGATGGGTCGAACTCGTTCATTCCCGTGAACTACTTCATTCATTTCACTCTTTGCCGCGAAGCGTTCAAATGAAGTAGTTCATGCATAAAGCACGGAAGTCTAGCGAAGTTGTCCAGTTCGCCGCTCAGCCGCGGCTACGCTCGCTTCGCCTCGCTCGTACAATAAAGATTCGTAATACTTCATAATTTTACCAACAGATGGCCGAACTATGCAGTAACGTGCAAGCAATGTTTTACGTTCTTACAGCGCCTAAGTTAACTCAAATAGAGCATGGCCGAATGGGACAAAGGAAAGATAGACAGAGAAGCCTGTCACATATAAAGAAGGTATAACATTTAATCTTGCTCGTCATTTTCTCATGAAGCGCACAAAAAAGTCTTTCTCTGCCAAATGAAACATTATTTGTTGTATTCGTGGACTGAAAACTAGCGCTACCAACGAAATGCAGTCAAATTTTATGTTCCTTTTAAAATTTATTCCAAAATAGAATGAGTATTTTTACCACTGTCACAAAGTCTCTATATACCTACGTTAAGTAATTATTCATAAGTTTTCCTGTAGATTTTATTTTTGTTGAGAATAATAACCCTCCAGATTCATAACGTAAACTGTCACCTGTAGTCATTGGTACGATTTCAGATAAAAATCCCTCTTTCAGTGTTATTAACAAACCTTTAATTTTCATGTTGGCTGTGTGTGCTCATACAGCCAGCCTCTTCGTTTGTATCCTAAAAATATTCAGTTGTCTGTAAGCGCTGCCAACGGTAGGCTACCCGTAGACGCGAAGTTTAACTGCACAAACAGTCACGGGTAATGATGTCAGCACTGCAGGAAGCAGCTGACGCTGCCTTCCCCTCGCCCCTCACCTCCCCCCCCCCCTCCTAAACCTATCGTTCCCCACAAACACCGCGCGATTCCTCAAATGGTTCAAATGGCTCTGAGCACTATGGGACTCAACATCTTAGGTCATAAGTCCCCTAGGACTTAGAACTACTTAAACCTAACTAACCTAAGGACATCACACACACCCATGCCCGAGGCAGGATTCGAACCTGCGACCGTAGCAGTCCCGCGGTTCCGGACTGCGCGCGATTCCTCGACAGGCAGTAGAGGGAGGAGTGAAGTGAAGGGAGGAGGAGTGACGTGGGTGAGGGAGAGGGGAAGAGAGTGAGTGAACTAGAAAAAAGTGTGGAGTGTGCTATCTGTGAAGAGTTTGAGGTACCAGTTCATTGAAATTGAGTGGTTAGTTCACACTTCACTGGAGTGAAGCGTTCATTTGAACGACTCATTCACGAGCTCCCCATCACTAGTTGGACTGGGGCCCTCGTGGCGGTTGGACTGCGATCTAAGATGTGTACTAACTCTATTGGAGAACAAGTGATGACGGTGCTGTTTGAAATAAAGACTTCAGTCCGTTTCCCACGAATTCACAGGAGGTGGCTTACGTTAGTAAAAGTGCACTTTATTACTATTTGACGCGATTTTCATAGCTTAGGAGTGAAAAAATAAGTGAGGGCGAAAAATTCAAACTTCGTAGGATGAGGTGGACTTAGGTTAGTGCACATGGCCCCAACTGATCTCTTTTTTTTTTTTTTTTTTTTTTGTAGGTGTGACAGATTATCGTGTTTGAATTTGAATTTGTGAGGGACTTTTTGTTATGGATGTAAGGGAATTGCCTTTCTTGCCGCAAAAATCGACCATCTTGAATAAATAATAATAAATCATAATAAATGCTAATAAATAATAGTAAATGATGATAATAATAATAAATAGAAGTACGGTTTTCCAGAGATTATGGCGCGTGAATTGCCTTTTCTGGTCGGCTGTCACGAGCGAGCGCGGAAGCAACTTGGATGGAGGCTCTGGAACCCTCTCTCCGCCTGCCTTGGAGCGTAATCTAAGGTGCATAGGCGATATCAATTTCCCCGGTGTTAGGCGCGAATGCGACTGTGTTGTGGTCATGTTTGGGGGGGGGGGGGGGACCGAGCAGAGACTTTTGGTCGGTTTGGCAGCTAGGGGTGTTTGGGCGCGTCTGTTGCACTATTTTACGAGCATGTCTGTGCACTATGCTGTGCTTTATTTGGATAGTTTAAGAGTACAGAGCTCGTCTGCGGATATTGTGTACTGCATTATTTAAGAGCTCTTTGCTATAGTGTGGTGAAATTAGGAGTTGTTTACGTATTTGTGGCCTGTCTCAGATGACCACAGTCGGATCAGTGCGGGTGTTTTGTGACAAATATACTCCACGACTAAATAAAAGGGCTTGAAATAAATAGAGTGCAGTCATTCCTTACTTCCCCGAGCAGCACAGCGCAGTCTGAGCGGTTTTTGCGCAATAACGGCAATCTGGTCAGACTGTGAGTGAGTCGACAAATAACTGGACAAATTTATCTTTATAGGAGTTACAGGTCCGGATTGGAATGAATATCTTGGTGTGTTGCTAGGTGTAGTGCACTACTGGAGTTCAGAACAAGCCTTAGGTCAGCCTTACATATCGAAACCTAAGAGAAGCAAAAGTTTCAAAAAGATTTGCCCCAAATAAATAAAGTACACTTCCTCCTTCCATCAGCCTATGGACTGAAATTATTTCCGAAAATTAGCAGTTGTTTGGCTTGGACGTAAATGTTTTGTATTATTTACGAGCGGTTCGCATGTCTGTAGGCTGTGCTATGAGTTATTTTTAACTGTTTACAATTAGCAAGCGTGTGTCTAGAGCATTATAAATGAGTTATGTAGGAGTGTTTTGCAGGTCTGTACGGTGTGGAACATGTCGGTGTGATACATATACACCATTCCTCAATAAAGTAAATTGGATTCTCCATCCATGGGCCTAGTGCAGGGTGAGTCATTTTACCCGAAACGTATAGGAAGAGGTTGAGTGCTGGTGGCTTAGTTTAGTGGTGATGAACTTCGTTTGCAACAATTTTCTTAGGTTGGTGGCGGGAGTGCAAGTGAGCTTTGTTTACTGGCGGATTTCAAACTTGGCGCTGGTCCCTAGGAGGAAGAGGCGGTCGGCGGCTGAGGTTCGTACAAGTGCCCTTTCTTTCAAACAAATTTTGTTAGGTTGGTAGAGAAAGCAGAAGTGACCTTCCTTTACTGCCAGAATTCAAACTCGGCGCTGGTTCCTAGGGCGAGGTGGCTGTCTGGTCCTCGAAAAGTAGTTGAAATTATGTAGTTGAACACCTTTGCATACGTATATGAAATTGTAAATCGAATGGAATTAAGTACTTAGGTATTTACTTAGGTATTTACAGAAGACTATGTCCGTCGCGTGTATGGAGGGTGTGTGATGTAAGCGGGACGGCGGCGCAGCGATTGTGCAGTTATTACGCGCGCGTGAGACAGAGTCAATTAGCGAGCGTTCTAGTGCGGACGAAATGTGCTGTTATATAGTCATGGCGGATTCCACTGTCGAACAAACTTTGCCGCCAAAAGTGTAGCACTGCGTTCTCGCTTGCACAAGGACACGTGGTAGACGGTGAGCGGTCGGCGTCGAAGGGTTTGAACTTTGGCGCCAAAAGTGTGACAGGGAACGGTCGACTGTTGTGTGATTCAGCTCTGAGGCAAACAATTTTGGCGGGAAACGTGCGGATGCGACGAATACACGTGGTGAGTGGACAGGGGACCGCTGTGACGTCAAACTCGGCAAATTCCAGCGTGTCCAGCGAAGACATGTTTCGACGTGGGGGTGCCCGCTGGGCTCGCCCCCAGTGCGAGTGGCCGGCCGCCTCACGTGACAGGCGTCGGCAGTGTCTCCGCGCGCTGGCCAGGGGGTGGCGAGGATTTGAACTAATTCAGTTGGGGCGCGGAAGTCGTGGTGACTGCACTGCGATATCAAAGACGTGTGTGCTGACTGTGTTGGAGAACAAGTGATGACTGTACTGCTTGAAATAAAGTCTTCAGTCCCTTCCCCCCTGCAAAATCAAAGGACATGACTTACGTTACTATAAGAGCAGTTTATTATTTGACGCGATTATGATAGGCTACCAGTGAAAAAAGATAAGTGTCGGAGAAAGTTCGAACGTGTGATCAATTATGGTACTGGGATTTGAAATTGTGATACATTTTTGTTATGGCTGTAAGGAAAATGGTTTTCTCGCTGAGAAAATCGGACATCTTAAATAAATAATAAATGGTAATATTAAATAGAAGTACAGTTTTCGAGACATTATCGTGTTGGAATTTGACTTTGGTGCAATTTTCTAATGGAGGTAGGCCTATAATAATAATAATAATAATAATAATAATAATAATAATAACCCCCGTGGAGGCCCGGGAAAAGAATAGGCCTCCGGTATGTTCTGCCAGTCGTAAAAGGCGACGAAAAGAACAAACCACTAATAGGGCTAACCCCCCTTTTAGTGTGATTACTTGGTTCAGGACAGAACTAAAGAAGCCTCGGACAAGCGCCGTCATGGTCGGGGACGACGCTTGAACCCTATGCCCGCCCACAATGGTAACGACACTGCTAGCCAACTGGAAAATGATTTAAATCCAAATAGAGGTGTTTTGCAGGATATGCTTCCTGCAACCACCCTAGAAGGAAAACAAAGACAGAGGATGAGATGGTCAGATGAAGTTAATCGACACCTCATGTTCTGTTATTACCAAGCAACAAACCTAGGAACCAACACAACTGGATACAGATCACAAGTACACACAACATTTATTACCAGATACCCAGAATTAAAATTTTTAACAGAACAACGACTAGCTGATCAGATCCGTGTAATAATCAAAAATAACAGGATACCCCAGTCAGAATTAGAAAACATCAAACAACAAGTACAACAAATACTGGAACAAAATAATGTGCAATCAGAAGAAGAAGAAAATACAGTAATGGACTCAAACATCCCAGAGCAAACAAACAAAGAACAACACGGATCAATTAAACAATCAGAGGAAAACGACATCTTAAGACAGCCACCAGAACAAGCACAAATAGAACACGAAGTGACACACATGTTAGATATAGACGAGAAATTTCAGCTGACATATATAGAATACAAAGACACAAATACAGACATTAGACCATTCTTGCATAAACCACCAAATAACCCACAAGTCGAAACAACAATAACAACTATCAACACAATCATACACAACAAAATAAATGAAAATACAACAATGGAAGAGTTACAACTACTGGTTTATGTAGGAGCACTCACTACACTAAATATACACACTAGGCAGAGACCAGAACCAACCAACACACAGAAGAAACCCACAAAACCAGCATGGCAACACAGGCTACAGATCAGAATAGAAAAACTGAGAAAAGACATCGGACAGCTAACACAATTTATAAGAAATGAAATATCAGACAAAAAACGAAAAAGGTTAGGTAAAATCTCACAACAAGAAGCAATGGAGCAATTAGATGAAAAGAAGCAGAAGTTACAAGCATTGGCCAAACGACTTAGAAGATACAAAAAAAGTGAAAATAGAAGGAAACAAAACCAAACATTCAACACAAACCAAAAGAAATTTTACCAGACAATAGATAACACACACATTAAAATAGACAATCCACCAAACATAACAGACATGGAACACTTCTGGAGCAACATATGGTCAAACCCGGTACAACATAACATGCATGCACGGTGGATACAAGCAGAAACAGACACATACAAGATGATACCACAAATGCCTGAAGTGATAATTTTGCAACATGAAGTCACCAGAGCAATTAATTCTACGCACAATTGGAAAGCCCCTGGAAATGATAAAATAGCAAATTTCTGGCTAAAGAAGTTCACCTCAACACATTCACATCTAACTAAATTATTTAACAGTTACATTGCAGACCCATACACATTCCCTGATACACTTACACATGGAATAACCTATCTGAAACCTAAAGATCAAGCAGACACAGCAAACCCAGCTAAATATCGCCCCATAACATGCCTACCAACAATCTACAAAATATTAACTTCAGTCATTACACAGAAATTAATGACACATACAACACAGAACAAAATTATAAATGAAGAACAAAAAGGCTGTTGCAAAGGAGCACGAGGATGTAAAGAGCAACTGATAATAGATGCAGAGGTGACATATCAAGCTAAAACTAAGCAAAGGTCACTACACTACGCATACATTGTTTACCAAAAAGCTTTTGATAGTGTACCCCACTCATGGTTACTACAGATATTGGAAATATACAAAGTAGATCCTAAATTGATGCAGTTCCTAAACATAGTTATGAAAAACTGGAAAACCACACTTAATATCCAAACAAACTCTAATAATATCACATCACAGCCAATACAGATTAAGCGTGGAATATACCAAGGAGACTCATTAAGTCCTTTCTGGTTCTGCCTTGCTCTGAACCCACTATCCAACATGCTAAACAATACAAATTATGGATACAATATTACTGGAACATACCCACACAAAATCACACATTTGCTATACATGGATGATCTAAAACTACTGGCAGCAACCAATCAACAACTCAACCAATTACTAAAGATAACAGAAGGATTCAGCAATGATATAAGTATGGCTTTTGGAACAGACAAATGTAAGAAAAATAGCATAGTCAAGGGAAAACACACTAAACAAGAAGATTACATATTGGATAACCACAGCGACTGCATAGAAGCGATGGAAGAAACGGATGCCTATAAATATCTAGGATACAGACAAAAAATAGGAATAGATAATACAAATATTAAAGAAGAACTAAAAGAAAAATATAGACAAAGACTAACAAAAATACTGAAAACAGAACTGACAGCAAGAAACAAGACAAAAGCTATAAATACTTATGCCATACCAATATTGACCTACTCATTTGGAGTAGTGAAATGGAGTAACACAGACCTAGAAGCACTCAATACACTTACACGATCACAATGCCACAAATATAGAATACATCACATACATTCAGCAACAGAAAGATTCACATTAAGCAGAAAGGAAGGAGGAAGGGGATTTATCGACATAAAAAACCTACATTATGGACAGGTAGACAATTTAAGAAAATTCTTTCTAGAACGAGCAGAAACTAGCAAAATACACAAGGCAATCACTCATATAAATACATCGGCTACACCACTGCAATTTCATAACCACTTCTACAACCCTTTAGATCACATAACATCAACAGATACGAAGAAAGCAAATTGGAAAAAGAAAACACTTCATGGCAAGCACCCATATCATCTAACACAGCCACACATCGATCAAGACGCATCCAACACATGGCTAAGAAAAGGCAATATATACAGTGAGACAGAAGGATTCATGATTGCAATACAGGATCAAACAATAAACACCAGGTATTTCAGCAAGCATATTATTAAAGATCCCAATACCACAACAGATAAATGCAGACTTTGTAAACAACAAATAGAAACAGTAGATCACATCACAAGCGGATGTACAATACTAGCAAATACAGAATACCCCAGAAGACATGACAATGTCGCAAAAATAATACATCAACAGCTTGCCTTACAACATAAACTTATAAAACAACACGTTCCTACATACAAGTATGCACCACAAAATGTACTGGAGAATGATGAATACAAATTATACTGGAACAGAACCATTATAACAGATAAAACAACGCCACATAACAAACCTGACATCATACTCACCAATAAAAAGAAGAAATTAACACAACTAATCGAAATATCCATACCCAATACAACAAATATACAAAAGAAAACAGGAGAAAAAATTGAAAAATACATCCAACTGGCTGAGGAAGTCAAAGACATGTGGCATCAGGATAAAGTTGACATCATACCAATTATACTATCAACTACAGGAGTCATACCACACAATATCCACCAATACATCAATGCAATACAGCTACATCCAAACATATATATACAATTACAGAAATCCGTAATTATTGATACATGTTCAATTACCCGAAAGTTCCTAAATGCAATATAACATATACCGTACAGCAAAAAGGAAGTGACGCTTGATAAAGGTCCGCGTCACTCCATTTCTCACCAGACTTAACGTCTGAGAAAGTAAAGATAATAATAATAATGAATGATAATAAATGACAATGAATGATAATGAATGTTAATAAATGATAATCAATAATATTAAAGACAAGTACGGTCTTTGCCTGCATTATCCTGTTGGAATTCAAACTTCCCATTTTTTCTTCTGGAGGCTTAGGTTAGTGGACGCAGCACAATTGGTCTATTTTCCCGCCAACATTCAAACTTGCCGCCATTTGTTCTTGAGGTTAGGTTAGTGGACGTAGCACAATTGGCCTGCCAAAATCCGCCATCTTGGATGACGTCATACGATGTTGCCAAGTCTACATGCCGCCATCTTGGATGACGGCATCACCGCCATCTTGAATAAATTTGGCAGCAGTGCAGCGTGTCTTGACGCGAAGGTTGCCCCACTACTGTCATATTCGTGGTGTAGTAATTTTAATGGCCAGTAGTGTACAATACAGAATATTGACTGTGGTGTCACCGCCAGACACTACACTTGCTAGGTGGTAGCTTTAAATCGGCCGCGGTCCCTTAGTACATGTCGGACCCGCGTGTCGCCACTGTCAGTGATCGCAGACCGAGCGCGACCACACAGCAGGTCTCGAGAGACGGACTAGCACTCGCCCCAGTTGTACGGACGACTTAGCTAGCGATGCACACTGACGAAGCCTCGCTCATTTGCAGAGCAGATAGTTAGAATAGCCTTCAGCTAAGTCAATGGCTACGACCTAGCAAGGCGCCATAGCAATTGATAGTTATCGTATGAAGCATGTCTCATCAAGAACGATGTATACAAATGATGGATTAAAGTTAAGTATTCCAGAAGCTACGTACTTTTCTTTATAGCATTCATTACGTATCCTGTTTCAGACCTCACGCCATCCTGCGTGAGCTTATAGCGTGCATTTCGGTCTCCTCAAACCACACTGTGTCGGCACTTCTGTCGACACATCATTGACAATACTTAACTTCGTATTTACAACGTGTTTTCGCAAGCGATGGGCGACATGAAATGAAGTAATGTTCTTCGCTATAGACAGTGTCCATGTAAGCAATTGATATGGACCACACGTTACTCCTATAGTAGTGCCGGTTCTAATACTGTACTGGTCTGCGGTTCCCAATGTGGTACTGTGCGGCCGAGGCTCGTAGGAGCGGTGGTTATATTCTCTTCGGCTAGAGGGCGCTTCTATCGTGGTGCGGTCCTAGTCAGCGGGCTACTGGCTGACGTCGTCTCACAGCCTTCTTTGCTCTTGCGTTCTTCAACTTCGTGCCGTCGCTTATCGTTACGCCGCAACAATTTGTGCTATTGATCTGTAAATGTAATCATCTCATGTACTCCAAATACACTGTTGCAACAATAAACCTGAAGTGAATTGGAAACCTTTAAAAGAGTCTTCTAATTTCTTTCCTACAGTGGTTATGAGAAATCGCTATCTCGACAGGCATGTCGACTACGTGAATTATGTGCAAAGTTCCGTTGATCTTTCTCTTGAACCAGAATAAGTTGCTCGAACAACCAGTGTCTTGAAACTGCCAGTTCCATCGTCAAATTGGTTGGTTGGTTGGTTTGGGGAAGGAGACCAGACAGCGAGGTCATCGGTCTCATCGGATTAGGGAAGGAAGTCGGCCGTGCCCTTTGAAAGGAACCATCCCGGCATTTGCCTGGAGCGATTTAGGGAAATCACGGAAAACCTAAATCAGGATGGCCGGACGCGGGATTGAACCGTCGTCCTCCCGAATGCGAGTCCAGTGTCTAACCACTGCGCATCGTCAAATGCTTTGAGCTGTAGAAGATGCAGTGTAGTAGTTTCAATGCAAAACACACAGCGCAGTTGTAACTGATTTGTACGTTTTGAAACGGAGAACACAAAACTTTTGTTGTTGTTTGATCTCCGTCTCGACTCAACATACAATCAATGAACGAACGAAAGAGCCTAGCTATTGTAGTTGCACCATGGAATCCACTCAAATAGTTCCAAGGCAAATTTTTAGATCCGATAAGTATTTAAAATGTATCCCAAGTTCTTGTCTTCAGTTATGTAGAAAGTATATTGCGTAATCGGATGAATCCTTTGAAAATACCATGTTTATAAATGGGATTAGCACATGATATCTGTAACTGTATTACGTCGTTCACAGACGACTTCAAAAAAATTGTTACGGAATTCAGAGAGAGTTTTATATAGTCAGCGACTGTGCAAAGATTGTCAGCGTACTGCTAGCATAAATAAATGTAATCAGAGTAAGATTCGCGTTCGCTAACAGTCATCTGTCACTGTAATGTCACAACCGTAAAGCATCTAGGGGCACCTGCGTCACTTAAAATGGAACGATCTCATATCTATCCGTGAGGAAGGGGGATGTCAGAGTTATTGGACGACTATTAAAGCACTGTAATTCACGCACGAACGAGGTCGCAATGAAAAACCTCGTTCGTCCGATTCTTGAGCGCTGTTCGATGGCCTGGAGTCGTTTCTAAGTTGTATTAAAGGAAGCGATAAAAAAAATTCAATGAACTGCGAACTTCCTCGTGGATCTTTTACTCGACGTGAGAGTAGCTCAAACGCAGTGAAAGACGTTGCAAGACAAACGTTCAGCTCCCCGGAGCGCTTAACTGACAAAAAATCCCAAGTCGATAAATATATTATTTCGTCCAACAGGCATGTAGAGTAGTTATCACGACAGTAAAGTCACAGAAATTCGGTCTTATGCAGAGCGGTATGAGCAATATTTTTTTAACGTACCGTTCGAGAATGCACCAACGCATGGTGGGCTGAACAGAACAGCTGTGAGTGTAGGACTGACAAAGGTGGTAACATAGCTATTGAGCAACGCGACAGACGAATTATTTAAATTTTATAATAAAATCAGTTATGTACTATAATTGTTTGCTTCAAAGCACGTGAAGCGATGTATCAACGGTAGTCTGTTGAAAGTGTACATGAGTGTTAAATGATGTAATGAGTTCACATTATTGTCCTAAGTACTGAACTAGCCTGTAACAGTACGTTATGCCTAGCTTACAATACAGTTTGAGCTTATATATGAGGCTTCTTCATGATAGCAATGTGGGTGGCAGAGGCAACGTCTTTTCTTTTTGCTTTGGTTTATTGAACCATACTGCCAAAACCGAGCAACGAATATAAATTCATTTATAAAGAGATATGACAATATAAATAGTTTGAACAACGATATTAAATTATTTTACAACTTCCTCATAGGTTGAGTACTTACACTAAGGAATCTTGACATATCAACTACGGACAAAATAGAAAATAAAAAAAGAGTTTATGACCAGAGCCATCAAATGTTTTGTGAAATGGTTTCTTTAAAAGTAAGAAGTAAAACAGATTAGGGGCACATTTCAAGTGCCTTTGAGTGATTCACCATGCACAGAAAACGTAGTGCCGAGTGAGAATGTTCTGCTTCCTAATATTCGAAGGATTTTCTAGTGAAACATTTTTGAGACTCAAAAATTGTTGGATCTTTTTTTACAATAATGGATTAAGAACGGATTCTCCTATTTCCATGTACTAAATTATTGTCTTGTTTTATCACAAAAACATGTTTCACCCCTGTTGTGGAATCCTCAATCGGTTATAATTATTTCCTTTTTATTTTACATTGCGTGTCTTGCGGCTGCCAACCAAAATCAGCCACAGTTCTAAAGTAGTACACCATGTAGTATTTTGCTAATCCTCAGCTATAACAAGCTCGTTTTTATCACCAAACGTGATTTTGTGCAGTTCAGCTGATCGTTTTCTCTTTCTCGTTTGTAAACACTACAGCTTTCGGGCGTAGACAATACAAATATGTCAAGACCACACAGCAGTAAACTGTGCTCTCTGCATAATCCACCTGTCAAATATCTCCCACTAAAAATTCTAAGATTTTAAGTCAAAAATTTGAGTTTGTTGTGCGTGATTTTGAGGATCATTCGAGGGGCAATCGGGAGAACGCCGGTTCAAATCCGTGTCTCGCCATTCTGATTTAGGTTTCACGCGATTTGCCTAAATCGCTCCAAGCAAACGCCCAGATAGGTGTTTTTAAAGGGGACGGCCAATTTCCTTCCCCATCCTTGAATCAGTCCGAGTTTGTGCTCCATCTGTAATGACCAAGATGCCGACGGGACATTAAACCCTAATCTTCCTTTCTTCCTTCCTTCCTTCCTATGACGGGCTCGTCTACTGCTTCTCTAATTCTTACTTTTAGACAAATTATTTCGCAAAACGTATCTCCTTCTTTCAATTTTTTTTTTATTTTAAAGTTATGTTCATAACTTCTCTAGCGTATTCTGTTGTCTAAATGTGCTGAATTTAGTACTTCATTGGAAGGAAGTCGTTTTTGACAGTTTAATAGCACACCAATACAACTTTTGATGCGCAAAATGACTAGACTTTGAAGAGATGAACCTGTTGACACTTCATTTACGGAGCTAGTTGCAGGTGCTCTTGAAACATATCAATTTCCCCTCAAACTTCTATTTAAGTTTTTTTTAATTCCCCTGAACACTTTCAAAAAATTCAATGTATTTTTGTGGAACTAGATCTCACGCAGTTTGCTACCCCTTTTGTCCATTTCCCAGTCTTCTTTCGGCTATGAAAATTCGTACAAAAACCCATTGCGTAATTCGCAGGGAATCTTGTTTTCGCTCCGCTCAAACGTTTCACCAAGAAAGAGAACTCAACAGAAATTTGGACGCATACAACTCTAGATTGGAGTGTTTATGCAAGTATAAGTGGAAAAATTAATTTCGTACACACGCGTTATAACCCCGTAAAAACAAGAGGGCTTTCTGTATTTCAGGATCTTCACGACAGACCACAACAGGAGCGCTTATGGGAAAGGGCACCTTCATTTTCACAAGGTTTTGCAGTGAGCGGTTTTTCTATGCTTCAAAAAAACTGCAGGAAAACAGCAAGTGGTTGTCATCTCCTTGCCCTTTCTTTTGACAGTCGCAGTAAGGTTTATCGTTGATACGTACGTGATGTAAATGGGAACGAGTTGAACCTTGGCGCATTCGTATCAAGTTAGTTCTCACCGTCTATCTCTCCAGAAATATTCGAAATCAGGAGGTGCCTCTAATTATTGCTTGGATCGCAGCGTAGTATTGATCTCTATGATAGACTGAAAGACACCAATCCTTTAACCATTCTTCCTCGGCCAATTTCCGCATCCGTAACTATAAATCGGAGCATGGTTGACTGACGTTCATCACAGGCCGATAAACTGTTGTTGGTTGGTTCGTTTGGGGAAGGAGACCAGACAGCGTGGTCATCGGTCTCATCGGATTAGGGAAGAACGGGGAAGGAAGTCGGCCGTGCCCTTTCAGAGGAACCATCCCGGCATTTGCCTGGAGTGATTTAGGGAAATCACGGAAAACCAAATCAGGATGGCCGGACGCGGGATTGAACCGTCGTCCTCCCGAATGCGAGTCCAGTGTCACCGATAAACTGTGGCCTCCTTTGTCAGATGGTCGATCTTGTCAAAAAATGGTTAAAATGGCTCTGAGCGCTATGGGACTTAACTTCTAAGGTCATCAGTCCCCTAGAACTTAGAAGTACTTAAACCTAACTAACCTAAGAACATCACACACATCCATATCCGAGGCAGGATTCCAACCTGCGACCGTAGCGGTAGCGTGGTTCCAGACTGTAGCGCCTAGAACCGTTCGGCCACCCTGGCCGGCTCGATGTTGTCATTCTACATGATCTGTGACCCATACAGAGGAGACTCTCAGTGATCTTCGTCTATTTAACAATTATTTATTTGGCTTTCCTTCCATTTGTAATGATACTACTATACCATTTAACATCAACAGTGTGTTGTAGTAATTAAGAGAATAGAATTTAGCTGGGTTTCCAAAAGGTGCAGGTGACTTCTTAGGGGTCACTTAAGAGATCAAACATCTGAACATGTACTTGAAAAGTCTCCGTAGTTCTGGTGATGAATGATTTTAGTGTGTTTCGGACAATCGTCGCAGTACAGTTTCTTCAGCTATGATCTGAAAATTCCTTTCAAGTGCATGGTAGACGGTAATTCCTGTTCTGCAATATCTTAAGGTTCCTTCCCGTTCCATTCACATCTGAAGCACGGGAACAATGCTTAAATGCCCCTGGACGCCGTGTAACTCGTCTAATCTCGTCTTCAGTGGAGGAAGAGACAGTCTGGGTTAGATGTTACGCTTCAATTGTATAACAGGTTTGGAGCCGTAATACATCTTCAGATCCACATAACTATTAATGCGAAGCGAAGCCTATCAGTTGGGCTAGGAAGTTATCTACGAATCCTCACCCTGCTGACAAGCTCATATTCCGGTAATAGTTATGTGGCTCTGAAAATAACCTGTATTACACGTCTAAACCAGTTACCCAAATTAATTGTAACAGTACGTTGGTCACGGTTCAAAGTCACATCATGCATTCAATTATGTAATCTTGCCTTCTTCGCATCTGCGGGACCTACACGTAGGGGGCAGTAGTATATTCGTACGTTCCTCACCTAATAATGGTTCTTGAAACTTTGTGAGTAGGGTTCAAGAGAAATTTTGTGTTTACCTTCAAGAGTCTGCTAGTTAGCATTCCCGTGGCGCTCTTCCGTGAGTCAATAAAATATGTCCTGGCCACACTTTTTTACGTTTACGTGAGGACTCACCGTGTACATTACGTTAATATGGCTGCCACTGGTTTAGCCGAGGCAAGAATTTCCAGACTAATAGCTGCCCGTTGACAATGCTTTGAGTAGGGCGAAATTGCTAAGCGTAGTAGTTTGATCTGTAGTCAGTAGACGACTCGAGGTGATGTTGGGCTGTTTTTGGGGAAGGATACCAGACAGCGAGGTCATCGGTCTCATCGGATTAGGGAAGGACGGGGAAGGAAGTCGGCCGTGCCCTTTCACAGGAACCATCCCGGCATTAGCCTGGAACGATTTAGGGAAATCAGGGAAAACCTAAATCAGCACGGCCGGACGCGGGAGTGAACCGTCGTCCTCGCGAATGCGAGTCCAGTGGGTGTAACTGCTGATTTTCTTTTGATATGCTTATTTGTGCCGCGTTCTGTTCGCCTTAAGGTTTCAGTGTGAAACAATCAGTGTCGTATGCTAGCAAGCGGAACACTGCTGAATTGAATGTATAGGGAATGATCATAAAGTTTCCGTTTGAGGGCGTTGCTACAGTATATGTAATGTAAAGCAACTCCGATGCTGGTATACGTATAAGCATCCATATGTAGGCAAGGGACCAACATAGCATTCGTTTCTTCCCCACGTACGTGTTGTAAATGTTAAAACGTGAACTACGGCGACGCTGCTACCAAATGCTTCCAAAAAGAACCACCGGGTTGTTATTCTTTTCTTTGCTGTCGAAGGACAAACTACGGTAGACATTCACCGGAGAATGAAGAAAGTGTGGGGAGCAGCATGTCTGTCGAAAACCAGGGAACGGTGAAGTTGCGTGCTGGTCCACACACGCGTCTCCATATCGCAAACGTCGTAACGCAGACGTCTGGCCAATTGAAGTGGGAGTCACTCGAGCTCTGTGGTCATAATCAATCCTCATGTGAAGACCTAGAAGAGTCGGTAATTCCTGCCACACGAAGAAGTGCAGCAGGCAGGTCTTATTCAGGTAGGACACCGTGTTTTACCAAAAGGGCATCTTCAACTTGGTTTGTCGGTGGGATGATTATCTCATTGCTTAAGGTGGTTTTGCCTAACTGCCAGACTGATTAAGGACTGTACGGCCTTCGAACTGTTTAATCGCCCCTTATGTTTAAAAGTGTTTAAGATGAGTAACGTTTTCAGTAATAAACCGTACAGTTCGTGATCTGCTAACAATCACTGTTCTTAACTGAATCCGTCATTATCCACTTCCTCAAACTATCGCTCAGTCGTCAAGCCACGAGTGGCCTACCGGGACCATCCGACCGCCGTGTCATCCTCAGTGGATGATGGTGATAGGAAGGGCGTGTGGTCAGCACACCGCTCTCTCGGTCGTTATGGTGATATTCTTGACCGAAGCCACTGCTATTCGCTCGAATAGCTCCTCAATTGCCATCACGAAGTTGAGTGCACCCCGAAAAATGGCAACAGCGCACGGCGGCCTGGATGGTCACCCATCCAAGTGCCGACCACGCCCGACAGCGCTTAACTTCGATGATCTCATGGGAACCGGTGTAGCCACTGCGGCAAGGCCGTTGCCTCCTCAAACTATCAATGAATGAAATACACTCATATGCCAGAACATTATGCCCACTGTCCACCGCAACGTTGGATGCCGCCTGGTGGCGTTGCGGGCACGTGACACGGTAACAAAAGTATTAGGTCTACAATTTTGCTTCCATCGTTTTGCAATAGGCGGCAGTAGCGGCAAGTGGGGTTCGGGTGGTTAGTCATAGGTGTAATACAATAACCTTAGGCATCTGTAATCATAATGCCATAAAAATATTAGTCGATCTGTGATTGCGTCATAAGTTATTCTCGATTAAGTACAACTTACGTACCCATTTCTTGCCATTTGATGGAAGTTTTAATTTTCTGCTTTAACACGAAGAAATCTGCGGCTGTGGCTCTTAAAATGCTAGGTAAGACCAATGGTGAGGGAACTATTAGTGGAAGAACGTGCAGAGAATGTTTTCAACGCCTTACGAACGGTGATTTTGATGTCGAAGACCGGCATGGCGGTGGAAGACAGAAAGTGTTGGTAGTTACTGGAACAGACGAAAACAGTCACAGGACATCATTATCGAAAACAACTGATGCGTTCGGAGCCCAGCACTGAAACACAAACGGCCACAATACAGCGATAGACACGTAAAGGTAATTTTGCAGCAGGTCAGTGCTCGACCCCATGTCGCAAAACCCGTCAAAATATACATGGAAATGAGAAGTCCTATCCCTCCCGCCGTATTCGCCATGCGTTGCTCTCTCTGACTACCACCTTTTTCGATCAGCTGCTGACCAGCACTTCCGATCATATGAACAAGTGCTAAATTGAATCGAGTCATGGATCCCCACACAAGACGCCAAGTTCTTCCGCCACGGGATTCGTATGCTATCCGAAAGATGGGAGAGTGTAGTGGCCACCGATGAGCAATACAATGAACCATAATTTGTTTGTAATTTTTTCGCAATAACGCCCCGAACTTCGAGAAAAAACGGCGGAAGCAAAGTTGTAGACCTAGTATATAACCACAGCAGACACGGGCAGGGGACCACCCTAGCGAAGATATGCGCTGCAAATGGGGAAATGCATTGAGACAAGCGACTTTGACAATAAGCAGGTTATTCTTGTGCAGAGAATGTGAACGAGTATCTCGAAAACGGCGAAGCTGGTCGAATGCTCACGTGCTACTGCCGTAAGCATATACGGAAATAGGTAGCAGCACAGTGAAACTGCCACTAGGCGCTAAACGTTTGGAAGTCCACGACGTCTCTGCTCTGTAAAATAGGATAGATGGTGATCTGAGACATCTCTGCCGAAAGACAAAATGCTGGTGCACACTGTTCTATGCTCATTGTTGAACATGGAACTCCGTAGCAGACCACCCATACGAGTTTACGTGTTGACACAACGAAATCGTCGGTTACGATTGCAGTGGGCACGGGACCATTCGGGATTCGACCGTCGATCAATCGAAACGTGACGGCGCTTCGGGTGAGTCACATTTTTCCTACACTAGGTCATGGTATTCTCCACAAACACCTTCGAGGTGCCAGTGGCTCGAAACGTGCACCGGGCCAGGGACTACGGTGGTGGGCGCAGTATGATGATATGAGAGACATTCTTCTGCGCTTGCATGGGCCCTGTGGTAGTAATGGAAGACACGCTGACGGCTGAGAATCAGCTGCATCGCTTCAGTGTTTGATGTCTTCCACGATGGCGATGGCGTCTTTCACCAGAATAATTGTCCGTGACTCGGTGCCAGAACCGTGCTACAAGGGTTTGAGGAGCACTATAGTGAACTTAAGTTGATGTCTCGGCGACCAAATTCGCCTGATATAAATTATATGGAACCCATCTGGGTCGCTATCGGACACCATCACCGCGTATGCAAATCAGCAGCCCGTTATGACCTGGGCGTAGACACTAATACCTCCACAAACTTAAGAACAAATTGTCGGATCGCGGATATGCAGAATCAGTGATGTATTTCGTTCCAAAGACGGAAAGACAAGCTATTAAGCAGATGGTCATCAGTGTACGTAAACAGTTAAATTCTTGGAGCGGAGAGAGGCAGAATCGTCGTAACATTGCACACCAGTTGGTTGTGCTGTGCCCTGGCAGTCCTATTTGGTATCGGTCTCATATACTTTAGCAATATTCTAAGATGGCATGCTCCAGTGTTTTGTAAGCCGCCTCCTTTGTGGGCTGACTGCATTTTCCCAATATCTTAGGAAAAAAAGATAGTCTATCACCTGTGGTGATTGAGCCTATGTGATCATTACATTTAATGTCCTCACAAACTGTTATGCCCAGATATATGTATGGAACTACTGATACTGTACTACGTTTTTGCATTTTGTGAAGCGAACAATTTTACGTTTTTGAACGTTTAAAAAAAGATGCTAATCTTTTCATCAATTTAAAATATTATCGAGGTCGGTCTGGATAGTCGTGCAGCTTTGTTCAAATAGAACAAGGGGCGTTCAATAAGTAATGCAACACATTTTTTTCTGAAAGCAGGTTGGTTTTATTCAGAATCGCAATGCACCATACAATTCCCCACTCTTTTGGCTACAGAACACTATTTTTCAAAGTAATTTCCGTTCAATGTGACAGCTTTACGCCACCTTGCTGGGAGGATCAGTACGCCCGCGTGGTACCACTCTATTAGTCGACATTGGAGCCAATGTCCTGTTGAATCAATAACCTCTCCATCATCTACATCAGTGTTTTTCAACCTGTGGGTTGCGACCCCCTGGGGGGTCGCAAAGCCTTGCTCAGGGGACGCGGTCGTAGGAGAAAACAGTTGCAGCATGGCTGGTAACGTATGTTTAATGACGATCATCTCCTATGGTATAAATGCCACACGGAAGTGACAAGGTTTTGTGAAAGCAACTTGCAAATTCGCTCACGTTCCGACCTGGTACTTATTTAAAATAATTAATACAAATTTATTTTAAACCTGTTGAAGAGTTCAAATACACCTACACTTGCAGCAGTGAGAAGCAACACGATGTGTATCGACCTCTTTCGCGTAATGGAACTAGGGCAGCGACAGTCACTAAGTTTTGTACGGATAGTATTTACCTATGAGAATTTTGCAGGGAGAGGGAAAGGACCACATCAACTTCCGGGCTGGAACGGCGGCGCAGTGGCAGCGTCTTGTGTATTACTGACAACTTAGTTTGCGTGTCAATCATCTGCTGTGATAAAAATATCACACGGAACGAAAACAATTTATGAAAGTACATCTAAAAGACGCTCACGTTCAAATGTGATACAAAATGGCTGCAGCAACACAGTTCACGTGCCAGATTTGGCACCACGGTTACTAGAACGCATTTCAGTAACAAGCTTCGAACCAAACAGTTGTAAGAGGTCCGAGCAGATGTAATTTCGATGTATTGCTCATGTGCTGCCTGCAAAAGGCAAGGTATAAGAGAATCTCTGACCAGAGAGCAGTGTTGACTGCAGTAGGAACTGTGTAGCTGTAGCAGTATGTTGTTGCTAGTCTGGAGTCTGCTCTGGTCTGGTATAGTGTATCGTGTTGGCTGGCCCGGTCGTGGTGCAGCGATGCCGGAGCCTGAGTATTATTGTATAAGGTAAAAAGCAGCCTCGCGCATATGTAGTAATGTTATCTCAAGTCGCATGTAAATGTTTTAAAACTCTCGTAATAATAATCTTCCTCATAAAAAGTAACTTTTAACAACCATTCATTTCAATTTAAAGAATTTACTAATTTCTCCCATCCATGATCATCCCGATTATTGCAATAGAAAAATCAGTTGCTTCCTTTCATAAATGACAGATAGGTCGGCCAGCATTGCACAGAGCTGTGCCGGAAAAATTTATTGCAAGAGCAGATATATCCGGCGACTTCATTGAGGTAAGAATTTTTCCTTTTCTTATTCAGGATGATCTTTCAGGGCCATGACGCAGCACTGCTGTCGTCCAAAATTTACCAGGTTAAATTCACAGTGAATTATTGAAAAGTCGTAAGTGAGCGACAATTTAATTGTGAGGTTAGTTACATTGCTTTATTACCAGGTTACTGAATTTATTTTTTTTTATTGGGACGTTACACTGAATGTGAACGACATAATTATAATTTTTACTGTTGAGAGGTTTAGGAATTTTTCTGTTTTGAGGTTACGCTAAATGTGAATGAATTTTGAGCTTAGATCAAATCAGAAAGAGTTTTGTGGGTAGATTAAATGTAAATGAATTTTGTGGGGAGGTTACACTGTGAAAGAATTTTGTTTTGAGGTTACACTAGATTAGAATCATATTCATATTATTTATTTAAAAATTTTTGTGGGGAGGTTACACAGTAGGTCGCAAGGATTTGCAGCAGTGAGACAAGCCACGAAGTACAACAATTTCTACCGAGCGGATCTGGGATGCCTGAGCTCAACTCAGACTTTAATTCACACACTGCATTTTGATGCTGTTTCTATTTTCCTTGCTCTGTGGCTTCATCGGGATTCCCAAAAAATCGTCGTTGCTGGTCACTTGGTTAATTTCTCATTTCTTTCGTGAATTGGCCGAAAACGCGCGACTATGCCCCCCTGACCCCTTCTTACCCCCACGCCTCTACCGCGGCGAAGAACATAATTGTATCTCTGCCCGCAGAGCACTGCGACCTCTTTTCACATTGCACTTGATTTCTCTATAAGTATAGTGTCAATATAAAGGTAATTAAATACGTTGCCTTTGAAATCGCTGACATACTTTTATTATGGTTCTCTCCGCCCCTGGTAGCTAAGTTGTCAGCACGACGGAATGTCGTACCAAACGGCCCGGGTTCGATTCCCGGCTGGGTCGGAGATTTTATCCGCTCAGGGACTGGGTGTTGTGTTGTCGTTATCACCATCATTTCATCCCCATCGACATGCAAGTCTCCGACGTGACGTCAACTCGAAAGACTTGCCCCAGGCGAACGGCCTACCCGACGGGAGGCCATAGCCACATGTTATTTCCATTATGGTTCTGGGGGTAGCCAGAATATTTTTACTTGGGAAGGGGTCGCGTATTCAAAAAGGCTGAAACACACTGGACTACATCATCCCTCCGCACAGATGGTCCTTCGTTGCTCTTTAGAGTCATGTGTTAGGCGGCGAGGAACCCAGTGGCCACACAGCTTTTGAGTACCCCTACTCGTGGACGAGTGTGTCAGCACTACCAACAGAGACGTCCAGTGGCGCAGCGAGGTGTTTGATTGTGACCCGTCGATCACCTCGAATGAGAACGTGGGCGAGTTCCAACATGGCAAGACTCACGGCTGTGTGCTGCCGGCCGGCAAGTGGGATATAGTACGTTTGCGCGACCTTGTTACTATGACGACAGACGCCTCGCCCTACGACTCACTATGCTTTTGTTCTTTGCCAGGTCTCCGTAGACTTTCTGCAAGCCCCTATGAATATCTGCGATCCTCTGGTTTTCCGCCGAAATGAACTCCATGACAGTTCCCTGCTTGGAAGACATCTCCGTTACAGAAACCATTCTGAAGGCTGAATATAGCGCCCGCACCTGTCGGAACTTCATGAAACTGAGAGATTCTATGCCCTCTTTTGCATGTCGCCTCTCATTCTTATCAATTTTATTAATGTTCTATCCCATTGCACGGTAGTAACAGACCGAATAAGATTATTGTAATGAGAGTATTTGTACTGAGAGATCAAAAAACACTTTTCACTTGATTCCTAAACATGTTGTTTTACTTCTGTGGGTGACCTGGGCGAGGCGAGCATCGTAAGACGCGGCACACTGCGTTTCCAGTTGGGAGCTACACTTCCCTGAATTCTGAGGGGTTAGTACAATAGGCTTAAGCGCCTGGCCGAACGACTGATGTCGGTCGAGTTTCGCCTGTTGAATGCAGGGCGAAACGACGTCTGAGTGTCGCCGCAGTTTATGTGTTTACCGTTCCGGCGCGTCCGGAACGAAGATTCCTGGCACTGACTGACTGCATTGTCCTCATGATTCTGAGAATACTTGTGGACTGTACCCTGCTGGGTGCGACTGTCTGGTGCCGGATGGCCGGTGGTCTAGGCAGGTTGTTTTGTAGCCGGTCAAACGGCAAGTTTAGTGCCCTCAGCTGAATAGCAGAGGCATGATTGATCAACTTAAACTGAGGCTAGTTGACGTCATAAAGCCCTGCTAGAAATTGGAGGGAACGGTCGCTATTGGCGCGAATGATGTTCTGAGACAGATGAGAGTAGGGAGTAGAGCAATGTTGGCTTCAGTCTTGCGTTGTGCGGGCAGTAAGATTTGGGATCTGATCTTCGTCGGAGTCGGACCGTCTTGAGACCTGGTCACTCTTCTTCGGAAGAACTTAGAATTCTCGGACAGCCTTCGCGGCCAGGGGTTGACACAGAGTTGCTGCATGGCAGAAGTCGGCGCCTACATCAAGAGGGCGCTGCCTACCGACGACTTGCAGCAGTTTTCAGTACTGGTGCGGTATTTTGCGGCTCCAGCATTGTAGGACCTTATCAATTTTATACTGAATCTCTCAGCAACACGCGCGCTCGCTTTGCTACAAGTCCACCTTGCTTGTTTCTCCATGTGATTCCATTTGAGCTCTGACTACTAATTGCGATACTGCTATATAGTCGGGAGATTAATATTTGATTCATTAGGGCCTGCAGTCATTATCATCAATCTATTGCATCAGAGAGAGTAGGAGCCCTTTGTTCTCGAGCCAACTCTTATTCTCATAATATTTCAGTATACCCTATCCTTTAACTTAACTGTGTGTGTCAACAATCATGTGCATTTATGTTCAAATGGTTCAAATGGTTCTGAGCACTATGGGACTTAACATCTGTGGTCATCAGTCCCCTAGAACTTAGAACTACCTAAACGTAACTAACCTAAGGACATCACACACATCCATGCCCGAGGCAGGATTCGAACCTGCGACCGTAGCAGTCGCGCGGTTCCGGACTGCGCGCCTAGAACCGCTAGACCACCGCGGCCGGCCTGCATTTATGTCCTGATGTATAATAAATCTCGTTGTAATATTTAATACGCATATCATTTCGTAGATATAGGCAGAATCCCATTTGCTTTTGTTTATTATGATAAAGTTCTCTTTTTTTGAGTAGATTACGATTTTTATTAAATTATTGTCAGTGTTCACTCCTTATTTTACCGACTAGCAGCGTCCACCATCATTTCCTTCCGTTACCGCTGCGCGCATAATTAATTAGCTGGTAGATAAGGCGGGGGTCGAGTGCATGTCTCGTTCTCATACAAAATTCGTCTGAATTAAAGAGGTGCAAACTCTTCTCCACCCCGGCACCTCGCAAAACTATAGAGGCTAAAGCTGGAATATTTGAAGATGTCCCATAACAAATTCCGCATTTTTTCAGCCGGAACCGGCCGAGTGTTGCATTACTTATTGAATCCCAACGTACTTAATTACAGGTTGCTGCATCACGTGCAAAAAGTCCGAGGTTAGTATTAACAGTGTCGGCCAGGCGAGACAAAGGCATAGTTGCACTTAGTGCGCCATTGTCGGTCGTGCACGCGCAGAGCTGACGGCAGCGCACCGCTTTGTGCTCCAGCCTGCGCTCCAGATGTGTCGCCCGCGCTGCCTGTGTTGTGACACCGGGACAGGCCACCCGCGTCCGCTCCCTTTGTAGGTGGCACGGAATGCCGGGTCCCGCTACCACTACGAGAGGCTGCTGGCCGTTCCGCGCTGGCTACAGGCCGTAAGCAAGACGCTGCAAGTGCATTCCGTCCCGTGACACCACACTCGCGGACAGAGAAACTGTGGTTAACATACTGGACTCGCATTCGGGAGGACGGCGGTTCAATCCCGCGTCCGGCCATCCTGATTTAGGTTTTCTGTGATTTCCCTAGATCACTCCAGGCAAACGCCAGGATGCTCCCTTTGAAGGAGCACGGCCGACTTCCTTCGCCATCCTCCACTAATCCGATGTCGGCTCTCCTCTGCCAAACAACCCAACCCACCAACCACCAGTGAAACACTCTGGATACGAATCAACAGGAAACTCGGTGACGTCCAGGATCGCTCTACTGGTCGCGTTGTGACTATTCGAGGTGACAATGGTGTCGAATTCTGGAAGCGCAAGGTTGACGTCCTCGGCTAGCGATCCGGACTTAAGTTTCCAGCAGCTTCCGTAGAAGGAATCGGGTTGCCTTTTAGCATTTGGTAACCTAGAGAAAGGATCTGTCAAGGTAAGACGAGCCGCGCGGTCTGGGGCGCCTTGCCACAGCTCGCGCGACTCCCCCCGTCGGAGGTTCGAATCCTCCCTCGGGCATGGGTGTGTGTATCGTCCTTGGCGTAAGTTGGTTTAAGTTAGATTAAACAGTGCGTAAGCTTAGGGACCGATGACTTCAGGAGTTTAGTCCCATAAGACCTTACCACAAATTTCCAAATTTCAATGTAAGACGACTTTGGTATTACGAATCTTACAGCCGATACTATTTCAGAAAAGTCAAGGCGTAGTCACTGTCAACAGCACCACAGCAATGACGAAAAAGCTCAGTGAATGCGCCTAGTGGTCGAGAATGAAGCCCAACAGTTCTACGTATGAGGAGTAATGGTAATCTGTTTATTTAAATACGGCCGGTTTTGGTGGTGCGCTCAACACCACTGGATCCCTCTATTGGGATCGTTGATTGATGGGTTGTGCTGGTCACATCATGCGTGAGCAGGTTTGCGGACGCAAATTATTATTCTCTTGCATTGTATGCAGTTGGTTATAGGACCACTATCTGCCAACAGGAGCCTAACGACGGTGGAGTGGACCACCGTAACCGATCACATTTATACCGTGCGTTCGCAAAGTCTCTCCGCATGTTTCGTCTTGCGGGGCGGGGTAACGTTGGCAGCGCATTCAAGTCCGCCCGTACGTATTCTGTGGATCTGCAGTGGTAGGGTGGGGATGGTAGTGTAGTGCGAGCTTTGCAGTTGTTAGTTGTCTTATTGTCTGTACTTAATTCATCGTAAGATAAAATCTGATGTAAATAAACACAAACGCGATAATTCGTGAGTAGCCGAAGCACAGGTACAATGGTGCTGTTGCGCTCTTGGAAGTACGTCCCACATATCTATTAGATAATTTATTATTATGTTACGGTACATGAAACTTTAATATATTTTAGTGTATGACAGCCACCGATATTTTTCTTAATCATGTTTAACGAATCTAATTTTTATTTAAAAAACCGTGTACAGTCGCAGTCTCCGTACAGTACTGCTCCCACGGGCGCGAAGTTTATACGTAATGTGAAAATAGATGACGCTGCTTCTTGCTCCGTAGTGAAACACGTGTGGAATACCGTCAAAGAGTGGCGACAATTAGGTCGTTCTTAGTGTTTTCTCGCAAGTTTAAAATAGAGAAAATAATCTTTGAATTTTTCTAAGGGGCAGCATTTATGAAAGTTAAGGAATTTTTGAATACGGGATGTATAGCTGAGCCGGCCGGAGTGGCCGTGCGGTTCTAGGTGCTGCAGTCTGGAACCGCAAGACCGCTACGGTCGCAGGTTCGAATCCTGCCTCGGGCATGGATGTGTGTGATGTCCTTAAGTTAGGTAGGTTTAATTAGTTCTAAGTTCTAGGCGACTGATGACCTCAGAAGTTAAGTCGCATAGTGCTCAGAGCCATTTTTTTGTATAGCTGAAACGGTACCGCGGTTTTCCAGAATTAATCTCTTTATCTAGGGTTCAAAGATCGCTTTGGTTGTTCTTTATTTCGTTAAATTTGGAACACCTATATCTTTTGAATTTAAAATTCATCTGATATCTATATAACACATATCTAATTGTTATTTTAACTGAAAATGCACGTCTTCTTGTTTCTAATTATTTATTGCACGCAAAATTCCAGTTTTTATTGGAAATATATCCTCCCCGATAGCTGAGTGGTCAGCGTGACGGATTGCCGTCCTACGGGTCCGGGTTCGATTCCCGGCTGGGTCGGGGATTTTCTCCGCTCAGGGACTGGGTGTTGTGTTGTCTTCAACATCAATTCATCCCATCCGGCGCGCAGGTCGTCCAATGTGGCGTCGAATGTAATAAGACCTGCACCAAGGTGGCCGGACCTCCCGGCCAATGACGCCAAACACTCATTTCCATTTCCAGTGCAAATATAAAATCAATTATAAATTCTTAGTTATCGATATTTTATAAAAGACTGTTAGTAAATGTTGTTAAAATTAATAAAATATTACAAATTAAACTTTTAGAACAAAAATGAAAATTAAAACTCTTTATTTGGTCTACAAAAAAATGGTTCAAATGGCTCTGAGCACTATGGGACTTAACAGCTATGGTCATCAGTCCCCTAGAACTTAGAACTACTTAAACCTAACTAACCTAAGGACATCACACAACACCCAGCCATCACGAGGCAGAGAAAATCCCTGACCCCGCCGGGAATCGAACCCGGGAACCCGGGCGTGGGAAGCGAGAACGCTACCGCACGACCACGAGATGCGGGCTCAAATGCTGTATTTTTACGGCTGTCGGCGTACTACTGCAACATGAACCCTACAGAACTGATCTGGAATTAAGTTAAGGGATACGTTGCGACAAATAACAATACATTTAAGGTGCCAGGCGTAATGGAATTAAGGCACAAAACTTTGGCACACGTCGCTGTCGAACGTTGGCGGGTTGGTGACAAAAAAAAGTAGGAGAAAGTGTTGCGCTTGGTTTGCTTCATGGATTCTGTTGTTAATCGACTTGTTATGAGTGTAGCAGATGACAGATCCGGTGCTGAAATGTTTTTCTCTGATTCGGATATGGAGGGAATTGAGAGATTAACAGACGGATGATGGTAAGTTAATACCTTGAGTGACTTCAGTATTTAAATGTACTGAGAAATCCCTGCAATCGCTTTTGCGCCACATCTCGGGCAGAAATACTATCCTGCTACGAAGTTAGGAATTTTCATCAAAAATGGTTCAAATGGCTCTGAGCATTATGGGACTTAACTTCTAAGGTCATCAGTCCCCTAGAACGTAGAACTACTTAAACCTAACTAACCTAAGGACATCACACACACCCATGCCCGAGGCAGGATTCGAACCTGCGACCGTTGCGGTCGTGCGGTTCCAGACTGAAGCGCCTAGAACCACTCGCCAGTCCGGCCGGCGAATTTTCATCACCGTTGTTTTTAATTACAATACTATGATAGTTAAAAACGAGAGCATATTATGCTTTCCGTCTGGTCCTCTAAGAAGTGTACGGTATTGTTTTGACGAATACTATTTCATTCTCTTTAAAAATTATACATTCGAAGCTATATTGTTTCTCTGCTCGTCTCTTTTTCGTCTAACTACAACTTTTCACATTACTGCAGGGTAGATGGGCCGCCAGGCTAGGCAGTGCTGTCCATGTTAAATGCGCCGGTAAAGCTGTCTTCCCGCTCAGTCGATGTGCGCGTAACGGACAGCATAGGATGTATCCTTGGTTTCGTACTTGACTCTTTCGAGACAGCTTTGCTTCCGCTCCACGTGAAACGAAATCCAATGAGATTCCAGCAAGTGCAGAAGAATATGTGATAATGCTTACGTCAGGCTTATTCTTATGATGAACACAGTACTATTCTTGAGCGTAGTGAGAATGCCTACTACTGCAGAGAGAGCATTTTTCGTGGAAGTGATTTTCTGTACAAGAGGAAATTTTGGGGAGCATGTGAGGCGGCAATTTAGATTGCGTTTTCCTGCTTCGAGGTGTCCACATCGTGACCCTGTACGTGATATAATTCGAAAATTCCAGACAACAGGTTCAGTTCACGATGTACCACGAACTGGTAAGCCCACAAGCTTAACAGAACGGAAACTTGACAACATTTCGGACATCATGTTACGGTATCTAACAAAATCAGTGAGGAGATTATCGCAAGAGGCTAAAGCCTCTCGGGCGACTGCACACAAGACTGAAGAACAGGGGATGTATCCGTATAAAATTGCTGCTGTGCAACAGTTACAATGAATGGACCATGCGAAACGAATAGCGTGTTGCAAATGATTTAAACGATTTGTTAACCGATATGGAGTTGTTGCTTTAGATCGAACCTTTTTCACTGATGAGGCTTGGTTTCACCTGTCTGGTTACATCAATTCCCAAAGTTCGCGACTTTGGTCATCAGGAAATCCACATACCTTAGGAGAAACGCCATTGCACACAGATAAAACCGGTATATGGGTTCCCATAATGCGTTCGCGAATTATAGGCCAGATCTTTTTCGATATTACCGTCACTTCCGATGCCTATTGTTCCCGGATAATTTATCCATTTATTGCTGAATGAAAATGAGATCTATCATTCATTTTTCCAACATGACAATGTTGCTGCTAATACATCATACAAGCCCCTACGGCCTTTAGATGAAATCTTACGTGACAGAGTAATTACGAAAGGTCTCTGGCCTCCTTGCTCAGTGGTTCTGTCTCCGCCCGACTATTTCCTTTGGGGTGCGGCTTAAACATTGGTCTATCAAAATAAGCTAAAGACAACAGACGAACTGAAGACTTCGATAGCTGATTATCTGCATTCGATTACACGTGAAACATTGGTAATGGTGTTCGCGAATAAATGTAAACGTGTTGAACTATGCCCTGAAGGAAGAGGAAAACATTTCCAGCACCTACTGCAATATTGGTGAGTATAGTATATTTAATAGTAATTAATATAATTAATTAATTTCATTGTTTTAGTTGTGATGATGCTGAATCCTGTCTCTTAAAAAAGCTGCAGCCACTACAGCGAAACTCGGCACCTAGGTTATACAGTGACATTAATGCGCTGCCAACTTTACGCGCCCCATAAACCGAGATACGCAGAGCTCGCCGCTGCGGGGATGCACTTTACGTGCAGACACACAGCTGACAGTCTTATCATTACTTCTTATACATACATAAGGTGTTGTCCCGTCATCCGCTTGAGGCTGAGAATGGATATACGGAAATTCGAGAGTTCTTCTGCCGCTAGGGGCAATTATAAAACAGAGAAGAGAGGGGTGTACGCGTGCACCAGAGAAGAATCAGCCAAGTGATGCACTACGACACGTCGCCATGCATTCTGATAGCAGCAAGATATTGTTGTAGCTGATAATATGGCCGATCTGGTACAAAACATACAGTAAACCAGAGAAACTAGATACAAAACAATAATTATAAAGTGTGTGTGTCCATCTCAGACTAGATTGAAGAGAAACTGATTGTAACTACGTATGGCAACATACACCTTTGTTGAATGGAATGAACACTTTCATGAGCAGATTATATGGACTGACAGTAAAACGAAGAAAGATGAAAGTAATGAGGAGCAAAAATGGGATTAGCGATAAAGTGAACATTAAAATTGGAGACCACAAATTAGACGAATATGAAGTGCGTCAATATCTAATTAGAAGCAAAATAACGCACGTCGTACGAAGTAACGAGAACATCACAAGCAAAAGAGTACTGGCAGAGAGCATTTTCGAGCAAATGGTATAGTAGTATAATACATTGGCGTGGACTTGATGAAGATCTTTCTGAGAATGTACGTCTGAAGCACAGCATTATATGGCAATGAAAGATGTACTATGAAGAAACCGCAAAAGAAGAGAATTGAAATTGAGACGTGGCGCTGCAGAAGGATTTTGAGAATTAGGTGGACTGATGAGATAAGAAATGAAGAGGTTTTTCCCAGAATCGGCCAGGAAAGAAATATGTGGAAAACAGTGAGTAGACGAAGGGACAGGATGATAGGGCTGTGCTAAGACATCAGAAAATATGTTCTATTGTACTAGAAGGAGCTGCAGAGGGCAAAAATTGTAGGGGAAGACAGTAATTGGAATAAACAACAAGTAATTGAGGACAATGGGCGTAAAGGTTGCTCTGAGATGAGGAAGCTGACACTGTAGAGCATATCGTGACAGGCCGCATCAAACTGGTCAGAAGACTATAGTACCAAAAAGAAAAGGTAGTATTACTCCACTCAAAAGCAGGTAGATCCGGTGTTTGTGTCTGTGTTTGTGTCTGTGTGTGTGTCTGATATATACTAGATGATAGCTTCATTTGTACCTGTGTGTATCTGTAGATGAAAATACACTCCTGGAAATGGAAAAAAGAACACATTGACACCGGTGTGTCAGACCCACCATACTTGCTCGGGACACTGCGAGAGGGCTGTACAAGCAATGATCACACGCACGGCACAGCGGACACACCAGGAACCGCGGTGTTGGCCGTCGAATGGCGCTAGCTGCGCAGCATTTGTGCACCGCCGCCGTCAGTGCCAGCCAGTTTGCCGTGGCATACGGAGCTCCATCGCAGTCTTTAACACTGGTAGCATGCCGCGACAGCGTGGACGTGAACCGTATGTGCAGTTGACGGACTTTGAGCGAGGGCGTATAGTGGGCATGCGGGAGGCCGGGTGGACGTACCGCCGAATTGCTCAACACGTGGGGCGTGAGGTCTCCACAGTACATCGATGTTGTCGCCAGTGGTCGGCGGAAGGTGCACGTGCCCGTCGACCTGGGACCGGACCGCAGCGACGCACGGATGCACGCCAAGACCGTAGGATCCTACACAGTGCCGTAGGGGACCGCACCGCCACTTCCCAGCAAATTAGGGACACTGTTGCTCCTGGGGTATCGGCGAGGACCATTCGCAACCGTCTCCATGAAGCTGGGCTACGGTCCCGCACACCGTTAGGCCGTCTTCCGCTCACGCCCCAACATCGTGCAGCCCGCCTCCAGTGGTGTCGCGACAGGCGTGAATGGAGGGACGAATGGAGGCGTGTCGTCTTCAGCGATGAGAGTCGCTTCTGCCTTGGTGCCAATGATGGTCGTATGCGTGTTTGGCGCCGTGCAGGTGAGCGCCACAATCAGGACTGCATACGACCGAGGCACACAGGGCCAACACCCGGCATCATGGTGTGGGGAGCGATCTCCTACACTGGCCGTACACCACTGGTGATCGTCGAGGGGACACTGAACAGTGCACGGTACATCCAAACCGTCATCGAACCCATCGTTCTACCATTCCTAGACCGGCAAGGGAACTTGCTGTTCCAACAGGACAATGCACGTCCGCATGTATCCCGTGCCACCCAACGTGCTCTAGAAGGTGCAAGTCAACTACCCTGGCCAGCAAGATCTCCGGATCTGTCCCCCATTGAGCATGTTTGGGACTGGATGAAGCGTCGTCTCACGCGGTCTGCACGTCCAGCACGAACGCTGGTCCAACTGAGGCGCCAGGTGGAAATGGCATGGCAAGCCGTTCCACAGGACTACATCCAGCATCTCTACGATCGTCTCCATGGGAGAATAGCAGCCTGCATTGCTGCGAAAGGTGGATATACACTGTACTAGTGCCGACATTGTGCATGCTCTGTTGCCTGTGTCTATGTGCCTGTGGTTCTGTCAGTGTGATCATGTGATGTATCTGACCCCAGGAATGTGTCAATAAAGTTTCCCCTTCCTGGGACAATGAATTCACGGTGTTCTTATTTCAATTTCCAGGAGTGTAGATCGATTTGTATCGTTCTTTTCTCTCGGCTGAACAAACTAAACGGCTGACTGCATTGTGTGCGCGATTAATTAAGAAGTAAAAGTCGTGCTAAGTAGACGCAACAAGGTGTGTTTGCGCAGCTAATGCGATTAACAACGACTCGTACTTCGAGCGCACTTCCGTGGCGACGTGCGTTCTCGTTATGGCACGCACGCTACAAACGCAGCAGGGGATTCGCTCATAACCGTGATACACGGCTCTCCTAAGCGCGCCGCTGTATTTCCGTCCATTACGCAGCGCCCACTGAGCCCCGCGGCTATGGGGAGGCCAGCAGAGGACGTGCACAGTGCGTCGCACTTCTGTGCTGCGTGTGCTGTACGCCACCAGTTGCAACTGGTCGCCTGTGACCGGAGTGGTGATTAAAAAGTGTTACCCGGCAAAGCCGTTTCCCACCAAATCTTGATCACGTAAAAGAGAACAGCCGCTCTGTTTCGAAATTGCGCACGATGTTATACCGTAGTTATACTTTATCATACACAGGGTGCGTCAAAAAATGTATACACACTATGAAGCGTCATAGAAAATTTATTACCCTTTCTACAATGTTAAATTTCTGGAAATGGAAAGCTTAAAGTCCAATTGGAAAAATAAACGTACTTTGCAAATGTGATTAATGTTCAAACTGGTGGCCTTCAGCATCAATACATTTCTGAGTACGAGTCAGCACTGATTCCGTACATCGTACCAAAGTGTCCAATGAGATTTCTGCGCACACCGCTTGAATCTCATTCCAAAGAGTGTCCAGGTTACGTGGCTTACGTTTGTACACCTCATCTTTCACTGTGCCCCATAAGAAGAAATCCAGCGGCGTGAGGTCTGGGGAGCGTGCAGGAAACTCGATTGGTCCCCTGCGTCCTATCCACTGGCCTGGCAGATTGTGATCCAGGTATGCTCGTGCGTCCCTATGATAGTGCGGCGGGGCGCCATCTTGTTGGAAATAAAACTCATCATTACCGTATAATGCACGAATGGCAGGGAATATGGAGTCAGCAAGCATTGTTAGGTACGTTTCTCCAGTAACAGTACCTTCAAAGCGGAAAGGCCCAATGAGTCCCCTTGCAGACAAACCACACCACACATTTACACCAGGCAAATTCACAGCCTTTTCAACTGTTATGTGAGGATTATCTTCAGCCCAGTACACAAAATTGTGCCTATTGACAGTTCCATTGAGTCTGAATTGGGCTTCATCCGACCAAATTATGCTACCCATAAATCCCGGTTCACGTCTAACCATCTCCTGAACCCATTCACAAAATTCTAACCTTCGATCTGGATCGTCGTCGCTTAGCTGTTGTACCAGCCTTGGAATGTAAACACGAAATTTGCCTTTCTTCAGAATGCGTAGAACACTACTAGCACTTACATTACTCTCACGTGCCGCTTGCCTTGAAGATTTTTGAGGCGAACGCTGAAACAGTTCCAAGACCGCAGTTATGGAATCATCACTTGTAGCTGCACGAGGTCGCCCTGATCGACCTTTATGCACATCACACGCTGTTCCATGAACTTCTAATTTGTCTCGTAGACGTGTAATTGTTAACCTTGAAGGTGGTTCTGTACCATACTCACTTCTCCAATGTCTTCGAACCGCAGCTACATTCTCAAATTTCCAGTACCACTTAATTATCTGCTTCCGCGCTTCAAAGCTCAAACGCACGTCCGCCATGTTGCAGTTACTTCCTTGCCACTGCGGCCACCTGTTGAAGAAACATAACATTACTTTCTCATAGATATTTAACATTGTAGAACGGGAAATAAATTGTCTATGACACTTCAAAGTGTGTATACATTTTTTTGACGCAACTTGTACAAAAGACAAAATTCCGTCTTTTGAAACTGAATGATTCATTTTTGTCTACCAGTCATGTTTCGCCTATTCATGGTAGGGATCATCAGTTGTCTATACCGTAAAAAAATTCTTTATACAGGGTGTTTCAAAAATGACCGGTATATTTGAAACGGCAATAAAAACTAAACGAGCAGCGATAGAAATACACCGTTTGTTGCAATATGCTTGGGACAACAGTAAATTTTCAGGCAGACAAACTTTCGAAATTACAGTAGTTACAATTTTCAACAACAGATGGCGCTGCAAGTGATGTGAAAGATATAGAAGACAACGCAGTCTGTGGGTGCGCCATTCTGTACGTCGTCTTTCTGCTGTAAGCGTGTGCTGTTCACAACGTGCAAGTGTGCTGTAGACAACATGGTTTATTCCTTAGAACAGAGGATTTTTCTGGTGTTGGGATTCCACCGCCTAGAACACAGTATTGTTGCAACAAGACGAAGTTTTCAACGGAGGTTTAATGTAACCAAAGGACCGAAAAGCGATACAATAAAGGATCTGTTTGAAAAATTTCAACGGACTGGGAACGTGACGGATGAACGTGCTGGAAAGGTAGGGCGACCGCGTACGGCAACCACAGAGGGCAAAGCGCAGCTAGTGCAGCAGGTGATCCAACAGCGGCCTCGGGTTTCCGTTCGCCGTGTTGCAGCTGCGGTCCAAATGACGCCAACGTCCACGTATCGTCTCATGCGCCAGAGTTTACACCTCTATCCATACAAAATTCAAACGCGGCAACCCCTCAGCGCCGCTACCATTGCTGCACGAGAGACATTCGCTAACGATATAGTGCACAGGATTGATGACGGCGATATGCATGTGGGCAGCATTTGGTTTACTGACGAAGCTTATTTTTACCTGGACGGCTTCGTCAATAAACAGAACTGGCGCATATGGGGAACCGAAAAGCCCCATGTTGCAGTCCCATCGTCCCTGCATCCTCAAAAAGTACCGGTCTGGGCCGCCATTTCCACCAAAGGAATCATTGGCCCATTTTTCAGATCCGAAACGATTACTGCATCACGCTATCTGGACATTGTTCGTGAATTTGTGGCGGTACAAACTGCCTTAGACGACACTGCGAACACCTCGTGGTTTATGCAAGATGGTGCCCGGCCACATCACACGGCCGACGTCTTTAATTTCCTGAATGAATATTTCGATGATCGTGTGATTGCTTTGGGCTATCCGAAACATACAGGAGGCGGCATGGATTGGCCTCCCTATTCGCCAGACATGAACCCCTGTGACTTCTTTCTGTGGGGACACTTGAAAGACCAGGTGTACCGCCAGAATCCAGAAACAATTGAACAGCTGAAGGAGTACATCTCATCTGCCTGTGAAGCCATTCCGCCAGACACGTTGTCAAAGGTTTCGGGTAATTTCATACGCATGGTGGATATGTGGAAAATATCGTACTATAGAGTTTCCCAGACCGCAGCGCCATCTGTTGTTGACAATTGTAACTACTGTAATTTCGAAAGTTTGTCTGCCTGAAAATGTACTGTTGTCCCAAGCATATTGCAACAAACGGTGTATTTCTATCGCTGCTCGTTTAGTTTTTATTGCCGTTTCAAATATACCGGTCATTTTTGAAACACCCTGTATATAGGCCTACATACGAAGGGCGTTCAATAAATAATGCAACACATTTTTTTTGTGAAAGCAGGTTGGTTTTATTCAAGATTCCAGTACTCCATATTGTTACCCACTTACAAAACATAATCTCCATTCAATTCGACGGCCTTACGCCGCCTTACTGGAAGGGCCTGTATGCCCACGTGTTACCATTCTACGTCAGAGCCAACGCCTTGCTGCATCAATAAGACCTTCAGAGTCTTACAAGACCGTCACCATGACTTTTCCGGTTGACGGTGTGGTTTGAATCTTTACCTTGAAGGAAAGGTGGTGTGGCGCCACTCCATACATTGCCGTTTTGTTTCCGGTTCGAAGAGACGAACCCTTGTTTCATCGCCTGTGACAATATTAGACAAAAAAATTACCATGGCAGCCTCCTAAAGAGCAAGCAGTTCCGCACAAATAGTCCTTCGTTGCTCTGTATGGTCTCCTACTAGGCGGCGAGGAACCCAGCATGCAGGACAGGTGTGTATTATTTATTTATTTATTTATTTATTGTTCCGTGGGACCACATTTAGGAGAAGTCTCCATGGTCATGGAGCGAGTCAATACATGAAATTATAACACGATTGTAGAAACAGAATGAAATGAAATATAAGAAACATATTCAGGCGACAAGTCGTTAGTTTAAATAAAGAAAATTAAGAATGTAACACTGGAATTTGCTTAATTTTTAGCTCTTCCAGGAGCTCCTCGACAGAATAGAAGGAGTGAGCCATGGGGAAACTCTTCAGTTTAGACTTAAAAGTGTTTGGGCTACTGCTAAGGTTTTTGAGTTCTTGTGGTAGCTTATTGAAAATGGATGCAGCAGAATACTGCACTCCTTTCTGCACAAGAGTCAAGGAAGTGCATTCCACATGCAGATTTGATTTCTGCCTAGTATTAACTGAGTGAAAGCTGCTAACTCTTGGGAATAAGCTAATATTGCTAACAACAAACGACATTAAAGAAAATACATACTGTGAGGGCAATGTCAAAATTCCCAGACTATTGAATAGGAGTCGACAAGAGGTTTTCGAACTTACACCATACATAGCTCGAACAGCCCGTTTTTGAGCCAAAAATACCCTTTTTGAATCAGAAGAATTACCCCAAAAAATAATACCATATGACATAAGCGTATGAAAATATGCGAAGTATACTACTTTTCGTGTTGAAATGTCACTTATTTCAGATACTGTTCTAATGGTAAATAAAGCGGCATTTAGTTTCTGAACAAGATCCTGAACATGGGCTTTCCACAACAACTTACTATCTATCCATACGCCTAGGAACTTGAACTGTTCCGTCTCGCTTATAACATGCCCATTCTGTCTGATTAAAATGTCAGTTCTTGTTGAATTGTGAGTTAGAAACTGTAAAAACTGAGTCTTACTGTGATTTAGCATCAAATTATTTTCCACAAGCCACGAACTTATATCATGAACTACATTATTTGATAATGTTTCAATATTACACACAAGATCCTTTACTACCAAGGTGGTGTCATCAGCAAACAGAAATATTTTTGAATCACCTGTAATACTAGAAGGCATATCATTTATATAAATAAGAAACAGCAGTGGCCCCAGCACCGACCCTTGGGGAACGCCCCATTTAACAGTGCCCCATTGGGACTGAACATCATTACTACTCTCAATATTGCGGAGGATTACCTTCTGCTTTCTGTTCTTAAAGTAGGAGGCGAACCAATTGTAAGCTACTCCCCTTACTCCATAATGTTCCAACTTCTGCAGTAATATTTTGTGGTCAACACAGTCAAAAGCCTTCGTTAAATCAAAGAAAAGAGACTATAGCATTTTCAGTTGTTAAGCCATTTCTAAAACCAAACTGTACATTTGACAGCAAATTATGTGAATTTAAATGCTGCAGTAACCTTGTATATACAACCTTCTCGATAACTTTAGCAAACACCGATGGCATAGAAATAGGTCTATAGTTGTCAACATTATCCCTGTCTCCCTTTTTATAAAGTGGCTTCACTACCGAGTACTTTAATCGGTCAGGAAACCGACCACTCCTAAAGGAAAAGTTACAGATATGGCTAAGTACTGAGCTAACATACGTGGAACAATACTTCAGTATTCTGCTAGATACCCCGTCATATCCATGAGAGTTCTTGGTCTTTAGTGATTTAATTATTAACTCAATCTCCCTCTTGTCAGTATCATGGAGGAGCATTTCAGGTAACAGTCTCGGAACACTTTTTTCTAAGAGCGCTATATGATTCCCTGTTGGGACTAGGTTTCTATTTAGTTCACCTGCTATATTCAGAAAGTGATTATTAAGTACTGTACATATATGCGACTTATCAGTAACACGGACATCCCCACTACGCACTGATTCTATATTCTCGACCTGTCTCTGCAGACCAGCCACTTCCTTTACGACTGACCATATGGTTTTAATTTTATCCTGAGACTTAGCTATTCTATCTGCATACCACATACTTTTTGCCTTCCTAATAACTTTTTTAAGCACCTTACAATACTGATTGTAATGTGCTGCTGCATTTAGATTGTGACTGTTTCTAACATTTTGATATAATTGCCACTTTGTTCTACAAGATATTCTTATCCCTTTAGTCAGCCACCCAGGCTGCCTGTTTGTGCTAGTACCCTGTTTTGAACGTTCTAACGGAAAGCAACTTTCAAAGAGCACGAGAAAAGTCTTGAGGAAAGCATTATATTTATCGTCTACTGTATCATCACTATAAACATCTTGCCACTCTTGTTCCTTGATAAGGTTTACAAAAGTCTGTACAGCAACTGGATCAGCTTTCCTAAAAAGTTGGTAACTATATTTAACATGTGTTGCAGCACAAAAATCTTTTAGACTTAAAATTTGTGCATCATGATCTGAAAGGCCATTCACCTTTTTGCTAACAGAATGCCCTTCTAATAATGACGAATGAACAAAAATATTGTCTATGGTTGTTCTACTGTTCCCTTGCACTCTCGTTGGAAAGAATACGGTTTGCATAAGATTATATGAATTAAGGAGGTCTACCAGCACCCTTTTCCTTGCACAATCACTTATACAATTAATATTGAAGTCACCACATATAACGAACTTTTTGTATTTCCTATAAAGTGAACCAAGAACGTCCTCTAGCTTAGCAAAAATGTTGTGAAATCGGAGTCTGGGGATCTATAAATAACAACAGTAAGAAGTTTAGCTCCACTAAATTTAACCACACCTGCACAACATTCAAACACCTTTTCAGTGCGGTACTTTGAAACATCTATTGACTCAAATGGGATACCGTTTTTCACATACATGGCTACTCCCCCACACCGCAAAGAGCTCCTAGAAAAGCTGCCAGCCAACCTGTATACTGGTAATGGAAGCCTCTGAGTTATCTCCTTATTTAAGAAGTGTTCAGATATACCAATAATTTCAGAGTCAACATCTATAAGCAGTTCACTAACTTTATCTCTAATACCTTGTATATTTTGATGAAATATACTAATTCCCTCATTAATCGGATACCCAAGCTTTGTAGAAAGTGGTTTCTTTGTTAGAGAGACTTCCCTTAAGCAGGAATACCTATCAGCTGACTTCAATCTAAAAAAGGTACAGCTATAACACCCACAACTACCGGAATTTGCCCATGAGTGATCTCACCACCCCCACCTATGCTGTCACCTATAAGTTTTGCCAACCTCCCCTTCCCATACCTGTTGAGGTGTAGGCCATGTCTAGTGAAACCCGTCCTGCCGATAGACTCCACCGACACCACTGAAATGTGACTCATGCCTTCTGTCATCAGCGCACCCCCAAGTCTCATGTTTTTACGCCTGACGGCTGTATTAAGATGAGGCCGATCGTGACGCTGAAACAGTTCCACGAAATGCACATTCGTGTTGCCAGTCTGAGTGGCTATCTTTTCCAGGTAACCATCTATGTCATACTCCCCATCCCTATCAATACTATTACCAGCCCCACCCACAATCACTACCTGATCCTCTTTAGTAAAATCCCTACATAACCCCCCTATGTTAAAAGTCACCTGAGCCAATCCTGCATTAGGCTTCACAATGCTGGTGACCTGGTACTCACTCCCCAAAACTTCCTGCAACTGCTGGCCTACACCTCTACCATGAGAACTACAACCAACAGAGATATCTAGTTGTGCAGCGAGTTGTTTGCCTGTGATCCTTCGATCACCTCAAATGAGAGTGTCCGCACGTCCCAACATCGCAGCGGTCAAAGCTGTGTGCGGCTGGCCGCTGCGTGGGAGATCGGAGAGGTCTGGGCAACCGTGTTGGGGTGAGGACAGGCGCCTACCCCAACAAGTCACCGTGCTTCTGTTCTCTGTCAGCTCTCTGTAGACCTTCTCAAGTGACTGTGAACGTCTGCGACATTCTTAATTTCAGTCAAAATAAACTCAATGAAATCTCTGTGCTTGGAACGTACCACCATTACAGAAGGCATTTTGAAGGCTACATGTACCACTGCTACTTATCCGAACATCATGAAACAATAGAGGCTGAAGCGGGAATATTCCGTAACGTCCCACAACAAAGTCTGCATGTTTTCAACCGAAACTGGCCGAGAAAAAAATGTTTTGCAATCCTGACTGAACTCCCCTCGTATTTTGATAGGAGATCTATGCGATTTTTCACAGGTCGTTTAAATTATGTGTATACAAATATACGATCGTGCTTTTTTTTACACATACATTGATTTTGTATCCTTTTCGTGTAGTCCTGTGTTCTTCTGTATGTACGAGGGTTGGAACTTTAATAGTGGCAACTATTTATTTACTGGTCGTACAAAATACATACGTGTTTCAAAGTTTTGCTGACCTTCAAAGTAGTCACCGGCATCGTCTTTAACCCGTTGCCAGCGATGTGGAAGTCGTAGGATACTCATAGCAGTGACAGTTGTGTTGACAGCTCGAGCGGCGCGGTCTATTGCCCGACGAATTTGTAGCAGTTCTGAAGCGAATGCCGTGAAACGTTTCCTTCAGTTTAGAAAATCGAGTTGAACTTACGAGAGCTAAAGTCAGGGGAGTGCAGTAGGTGGTACAGTACTCGTACTTACCAGCCGAATCAATCAAACAAATCAGTAACAGCTTGCACTGTACGTGCTTGAGCACTGTCCAGCAAAATGATGGCAGATCCTGCAGAAAGTGTCATCATTTTGCAAGACTGCTCAAGCACGTACAGTGCAAGCTGTTACTGATTTGTTTGACCTAAGTGCTGTACCACCTACTGCAGTCCCCTGTCTTAAGCCCTCATGAGTTCAACTCGATTTCTAATCTGAAGGAAACACTTCACGGCATTCGCTTCAGAACTGCTACAAATTCGTCGGGCAATAGACCGCGCCGCTCGAACTGTCAACACAACTGGCACTGCTAAGAAGTGGTTCAAATGGCTCTGAGCACTATGCGACTTAACTTCTGAGGTCATCAGTCGCCTAGAACTTAGAACTAATTAAACCTAACTAACCTAATAACATCACACACATCCATGCCCGAGGCAGGATTCGAACCTGCGACCGTAGCGGTCGCTCGGCTCCAGACTGTAGCGCCTAGAACCGCACGGCCACTACGGCCGGCACTGCTAAGAGTATCCTACGACTTACACATCGCTGGCAACAGGTTAAAGACAATGCTGGTGACTACTTTTGAAGATCAGTAAAACTTTGAAACACGTATGTATTTTGCACGAGCAGTAAATAAATAGTTGCCACTATTAAAGTTCCAACCCTTTTATTAGTTGCACATAATACAGGTTCCTAATTCAAAAGTCACATAACGCGGCACACTGCAACTGGATTTGTTGACATGCTGTAGGGCTGACTGACGGATCATAGGAGCTATGGAGGGTGACAGTACAGTGAACTGTTGGGCTGTTGAGATGGTGGTGGAGGGAGGGTTGATAGTGGGACACTGTGTGTGAGTGTGTGTGTGTGAGTGTGTGTGTGTGAGTGTGTGTGTGTGTGTGTGTGTGTGTGTGTGTGTGTTCTTTATGGGAAGTTATGGGTTAATGAAAGTATTTTCCTTTTACTATTGCTGTAATACACAGCATACTGTAATACACAATTCATACTGACACCAGAAAACTCATCCCTCAACACAAACACAGCGTGGCCACCATAATATACCAGTTCCACAACAAACTCACACAAAATATTAGTAAAATAAAAGAAAAAGAAAAGAAAAGAAAAGAAAAGAAAAGAGAGGAAAAAAACACTTTATCCCAATATCTTTCAAGACATACACCGTTTTCTGGAACTATTCAAGTTAATACAGGAGGCAGAGAACATCAAAACAAATATATTTAGTTATGGTACATATCGGCTCCGACGGCACTTTCTGATGCTTGGGACTATTTACGCAGAAGACATTTTAACATGCTAATTACAGCAATGGAATTCGCAGGAGCTGCTCCAATGCAACAACCACTGGCCTTTATACCCGCAGTACATCGTAACGTTAACAACAGGAGATTCCTGGCATGTCTTCATTGATGCGAGGAACGACGGCAGTTCTACCGACGGGGTTTTCTTTAGTATCCGCAGCGGTTTTATAAACCAGCTGTTTCAAATGAGCTAAAAAGAAGAAATCCAGACACGTGAGGTCATGTGACTTGGGTGGCCACGCCACAGTGTCACCTCGATCGATCCATCAATTCCAGAAGGTGGCTCTCAGAAGATTCCACAGAGTGATGCTTAAATCGACTGGCGCCCAATCGTGCTGGACGTCCTTCGTCTAACATTCAGAAGCACATTCTCCAGCAGTTCTGGCAACAAGTGTTGCTCGAAGATACTATATCTCCTTCCGCCGAGGCAGAATTCAAGAATGTACGGGCCAATGTCGGCCCACACATTAACACTGAAACGTTGTTGATTACAACGAGTTTGAGTAGCTCGTGGATTCACATGTATCCAAACATGCTAACTGTAATTTCAGTAAACATGCCCAGTCAGTGACACCGACACAACAGCTTACGTCAGCGCTACTAACAAAATGTTAACAAGCATTACAAGCTGACTTCAGAGATTGTTTGTTCCTTATCGAAATATGTTTGTTTTTATGTTCCCTACCTCCTGTTGTAATATGAACGAATAATTTCTAAACATCCTGTATAGCACAATTCACAAGAAATTTTAAACTGTGACAGAAAAAAGAGAAATACAACAGTGATCAAGTTAATATTTGATCACTGCAACTCTAAACATACTGGGGTGACTGGAAGAAATTTTAACATCAGGTACAAAGTACATATGAGGGTAGAGAGAACAGTGAATTTACCCACTGTACATGTGCAGAACATCTAATAAAAGAATATCACCTCCACAATGGAATAAAAACAGACATGGCAGTCTTATGCCATAACAACAAAAGAAAATGATTGTTTACACTACAGCAAGCATGGACAGCCTTTGGTGATCCGCGAGTCAGATTCACATACTTCAGCTCGCGAGTCCTCTTCACGATGAGACACCAACGCTCCTAGCACACAAAATCAAAACTACAGCGACCATGACTTTCATGTTTATCGGGTAATGCACCAAAATGACTGCCACACCTTTCTCAACACTCCACGCCAATAAATATCGTCTCAAAACTAGTGTTTTTGAAAAAACGTTCATTTTAGGTTCACCCGGAATTTCTCCCGCGAGCTGGATTGAAACCAATGGCGGCGGGATGCGGTGCGCCGACCACCGGTTGCCCCCCGTGTACTACAGGTGGAATGTTTCGAACAGAAGGATACAAATAAAAATAGAATAAATGACAAACAAGCAATAGCAGAAAGACAATACTCTCAATAGTTCATAGCTCATCATTAACAGGGATGCACACACACGCACACGCACACACAGTGCCCCTCAACTCACCAACCCTCCATTCCTGTACCATAACGCGACTCTTCTCTCACCCTGTACAGTTTCCATGATCATTGAGTCAGCCCTACAGTATGTGAACAAACTTTTGTGCACTGTCTTACAACATAGTTTATGTGCAGTGAAACGTTTACGCAGAAGTGGCAAAAGTCATGGAATACCTCCTAATGTCGTGTCTGACCTCGGCATGGACCCAACACGTCGTTGGAAGTCTCCTGCAGAAATATTCAGCAATTCTGCCTCTATAGCCGTCCATAATTGCCCAAGCGTTGCTGTGCAGGATTTTGTTCATGGACTGACCTATCGATTATTGTGGGATTCATGTCGGGCGATCTTGGTGTCCAAATCATTCGCTCGAACTGTCCAGAACCTTGTCCAAACCAACTGGCCCGGTGACATGGCGCATTGTCATCCATAAAAATTCCGTTTTTGGGATCATGAAATACACGAATAGCTCCACCTGTTCTCCAAGTACCCGAATACATCTATTTTCAGTCAGTGATTGGTTCCGTTGGAACACAGCCGACTCCATTATGGAGCCGCCACCAGCTTGCATAGTGCCTTGTTGACAACTTCGATCCATGGCTTTGAAGGGGTCGACGCCACACTCGAACCCAACTGCCAGCTCTTACCAACTGAATCTGGGACTCACCTGATCAGGCCATGGTTTCCATTCGTCTAGGGTCCAACCGATGCGGTCGAGAGCCCAGCAGAGAAGCTGAGGGCGATGCTGTTGGCAAAGGCACTGGCGTCTGTAGTATACTGCCACAGCCCATTCACGCCAAATTTCGCGGCCCTGTCCTAACGGATTCGTTCCTCATACGTCCCACATTGATTTCTGTGGTTATTTCACGCTGTGCTGTTTGTCTGTTAGCACCGACAACATTATGTACACGACGCCGCTCTCGGTCGTTAAAAGATGGCCAATGGCCACTGCGATTTTGGTGAGAGGTAATGCCGGAAACGTGGTATTCTCGGCACACTTTTGACTCTATGGATCTCGGAATAAAGAATTCTCTGATGATTTCCGAAAAGGAATGTCCCATGCGTCTAGCTCCAACTATCATCCGCTGATAATTCCCGTCGTGCGGCCATGATCATAACGGAAACCATTTCACATGAGTCACGTAAGTACAAATGACAGATCCACGAATTCTCTGCACTTTTACACGCGGCACTACTGCCATCTGTGTATGTACAGATCACTAACCCACGTCTTTTGTCGCCGCAGTGTAAATGTGACCTCTCAATTTCAAAACTGTAGTAACTGCATCCAGCCCGTACAGAAGAACATAAACAAACACGGTCCAAACAGGCACTGATAGCACAATGGTACGGACCAGCCCTTAGGTGACACCGGATGTGGCTATGGAGGGTCATGTGGTCAGCACACCGCTCTCCCGGCCCTTGTCAGCTTTCATGACTAGTGTCGCTACTTCTCATTCAAGTAACTCCTCAGTTGGCCTCACAAGGGCTGACTGCACCCCACTTGCCAACAGCACTCGGCAAACGCGGACGGCGACCCATCCAAGGGCTAGCCAAGAATGAGGGCGCTTAACTTCGGTGATCTGACGGGAACTGGTATTACCAATGCAACAAGGCAGTTGGCACAGAAGAACACATAGATACTTAAAAAAGAACGTAAGTGAAAAAAAAAGGAACATAACCATATATTTGCAAATAATTAATTAATGTAAATGCGCTACCAAGAATCACTACATATCTATCAAAAAATGTGTAATTTATTATTTACTTCATATTATAGGGTACTAATAACGCCTACGCGAAACATGTTTGTTAGACAAAGACAAATCATTCTTTTGCAAAAGACAGGAATTCTTTCTTATCTGTATGATAAAGCATTACTGAAGCAGCAACTGAGGAGAATTGGCTGCTAATGTTAACAATGTTCATTTGTAGCACAAGACCAGGATGCGATCAAAGAAAATGAATAAACGGTTATGGGTTACGATTTCTTGCTGAGGTTATTAACTTAACTGACATCCACGTCCGTAGGTGTGCGGCTACCCGATAGACATAGCGTGCTTTTCTGAACCTAATCAGGGAATTTTTAGAGGTACCGAAAGGAATGTCGCTTTTTACATTAAATTCGAACAGATAAACTGTTGATTATTTTCAATTTTCAACCAATGATATAATCGCTCTCGTTATCAACAACGTTTTGCCATGTTGCAAGGGTTCGTGATAAATGGAAATGCGATGGCGCAGTATCGGCCGAGTATGGTGGGTGAGGCAAAAACTCTCACCATTTTCCAGGTTTCGTCTTGTGCAATGCGGTCTTGCATTATCGTGTTGCAGAAAAACACGTCTTCTGTTGACAGCCACTGGGCAGTTTTCAATTAAAGATTGATTTACTCAATACAGCTGTTCACAGTAAAGGACAGCATTCACAGTTTGTCCAGGTTTCGGCGCTTCACAATGAACGCATCCGCAAATACTCCACCAAACACACAAAAACACATTTTTGGTGTGTAAACCTGGCTTACATGTACTTCTTGGCGATTCGTTCGGTGAGAGCCACAGTCTTTTGCGTTTTGCGTTATCATAGAGCAGCCATTTGCAATCACCAGTTATCAAGTGATCATAAAGGCATCTGTATTGTGTCGATAAAGCAATGAGATGAATGTGGTGGATAGATTAGCTTCACTTGTCTCTACCAATCTGCTGCAAATGTTCTTGGATGGTCGATCGAGGATGGTTAAGAGTAATCATCTTGGGATTGAAGCCCTTTTCTCCGTGTTTGCTTTAACAATATCTATGTTTCTGGATAGGGTCTGCCTTCAGCAAAACACAATTTTGTTTTTTAACCCAAACATGTTTCACTGCAGTTGCAGCATCTTCAGTGGGCTTTTATTTTATGAGATAAAGAATGTTCTTTACTGTTTGTATACATGTAACTATTAGTTTTTAAATCGTAATTACAGATATTTGAAAAAACACATACAATTATGAATTCATACCTTTTTACCACATGGTGCGGTTTTCCTAATGTATTGTGTTTCTACAGTGACTGTTTTGTTCCACAGTTAGTCATCTGCAACCACTTACACCTTAAAATAGATAAATTCTTTAAGCCAAAATTACGATTTGAAAACTGTTATTTCTATGCCTGAAATTAATTAATTCTGTGTGTGTGTGTGTGTGTGTTTACATTATGTTTCACTTATGTTTTCTTTTTCCTCATCTTCATAAGTTTCAAACATTATATATTGACCTGTCACTGTCACTGTTTCACTGTTTACCAGCTATGAAAACGAACATGGTGGACAGTGGAACAGTTGAAGGTGTAAAAACTAGACGGCTGACAGTGGATCAGTTGAAGGTGTTCTTGGCGGTTGATCTGAATCTTTCAGAGGTGTCTGTACATTTTGTGTATGTGTGTGTGTGTGTGTGTGTGTGTGTGTGTGAGAGAGAGAGAGAGAGAGAGAGAGAGAGAGAGAGAGAGAGAGCATGTTTGAGTATGAATTCATCATTTTATGTGTTTTTTCAAATATCTGTAATTACGATTTAAAAACTAATAGTTACATGTATACAGACAGTACAGAACATTCTTTATTCTTAACAGCCATAAAATAAAATCCCACTGAAGATGCTGCAACTGCAGTGAAACATGTTTGGATTAAAAAACAAAACTGTGTTTTGCTAAAGGCAGACCCTATCAAGAAACATACTGGTTAAGAGTGTTTGACAGTTCCCCAATTGTGTGATTCGGATTTGCTTCCACTTCCACCTGTAACATGTCATTGTCGAAACCTATTCATTTTCCTGATCGATACGAATCGGAAAGATATAAATTACCGGATTTGAACTTACATAATCATTTAAGAATGCTCTTGAATAGCTACAGAAAATGTTTTTGGCAGCAACTTTTGTCTTACCACCCTTGCGAAACTCAAAAAAGCATATGATGGCGGACACGTACCCTCTCCTACTATTTGGATGGCCACTGCACAAAAAATTAATATTTTATTGTGTACAAATAAACAAGCCACTCTAACCCTAAATTGTCTTTGGCACGACTTTGACGTACACTGTGAGCTGACAAATGATAAACGAACATCGACATGCGCAGAAACGACATTACTTTCCGTCTCCATAATATTTACTTTCTTAAATTACTTGACGATCAAGAGAAGAAAAGCATAACACATACGTCGACGTAAGACGAAAGTAAAAACTGTGCAAGGAAGGTAACATCGGGGCGATGACTGGAATTTCGACATTTACCCCTTAGCAGCTTACACGAAGGGGCCACCGATGTCTGCTTTTTCAGTGCTATGACGGTAAAATGGACTAACAATTTGTCCGAGTAGCAAAATTATTTATTTTCGATGACTGGTTCCAGAAAGTCTTCTTCTTCTGGCACTCAAGGTTAGACCAAGGGGATGTTCCGGTATCATCATCTCATGCTCGGCCTTCCCATACTTGTCTTGCCACATAGTCTACAATCCATTGCTAGTTTAGGAAGTGTTTGTGCGCACATACGAACCGCATGTTGTCTCCGTCGTTCTTTCTATTGCACGTGTTATCACTTTTTGAGTTATAGCTTGGATTCGTAATTGTTTCCTTATTACTTCGTTTCTGGTTTTGTCCAGTGCAGCCTTTCACAGAGCTTACAGATTTCACTTCTGGTGCTTCTAGTTTCACAAATCTTTACTTCTCAGTGTCCAACTCTCTGCCCCATGTAATAAAGTAAAAACTGCCATGACTTTAATAAAATTTGAGTAGTCTCTTTCCTTGTTTAACCTTAAGTGTTGTTGCCATTGTGCCACAAACACGCAAGTACGTATTACCTAGTTTATCCTGTGTAATCATATACAGTTCATATGACATCTACATCTACAGGGATACTCTGTAAATCACATTCAAGTCCCTGGCAGAGGGTTCATCGAACCACCTTCACAATTCTCTATTATTTCAATAGCGCGCGGAAAGAATGAACACCTATATCTTTCCGTATGAGCTCTGATTGCAAATACTTGAAATGAGGTACCAGTTCTATCGGTTTATTATTAATGATATTTTTGTTCGTACTGGGTGAATAACCAAAAAGCTCATGGTTTTATTTTATTTGTAGATATAGTCAGATTATAGCTTACACTTATCTCATTTAGTTTATATAATGCCAGTTGTAATTTATCTACGCTGTTTGCATGATAACTTGATCATACGTGAATAACATCGTGTTACTATATTTATTGCTCCCAATATTTATACTTGATGGTGTTCTATCTCTCATACAGTTAAGCAAGTATAGACTATTTTCAGATCTAGTTATTTAATATCTCGTCGCTGCAGTTGCAGTAACAACTCTGCCAAGAAACTTGACGGCCTCTGTCAAAAACAGCTGGGCAGTAAACGCAGGAAAGGAACAACTAAAAATTCTTAGCAAGATTTTATTTTTAAAGGCACTACAATAGACTGGTGGTCAACTGCAGAAAGAAGTGTAATATTGAAACAGAACTAAAAAAGTCAGGCAATAAACGATAAAAACAAGCGACTTTTACATTACCTGACAAAAAAATTGAAGCACGCAGTAGGGGAGGAGGGAACGAAACAAAACGTGACGGGCTGGAAGTATATGTAACGTTATTTCGGCGATTACAAAATGGACTTAAGTATGAGCACACTTATCAGTATGACGTTGGACCTTGAATGTTGCGGAAACGTGCACTGATACGGTTGGGAGGTTTGGTCTTTGTATTCTATACTGAGGCAAGCTCGCTAACAACTGGTGTACTTTGTCCTTGATTTCCCGGACTCTGGCGCTAGGATAGCGCTAAGGTTCTAGTTGATTTCACACATGTAACACATGTATTATAGGGAATCTGAGGATACTGCTACCCACGGGACTACCTCAACATCAGGCAGGCATTTCAAAAAGACACACGCCGTGTGTGGTCGAGCAATGTCCTGTTGGAAAATGACACCAAGATACTGGTGAATGAGAGCTAACACATGAGCACGCAGTATGCCCGTGGCGTTTCGCTGTATCGACAGTATCCCGTCAGTATAATCTGAAGTCATACCCAATGGCTCCCCTTACCGTAGAGCCAGGAGTTACGCCCCTGTGCCTCTCCAAAACATTGGAAGAATCGGACCGCCGCCAAACTGGTCAACCGTGGTCCTCCAGAGTAGTGCAGAATGCGACGCCGTTCATCAGCCATCCATGCTTCTTACATAACTGTGCCACACCAAATGCATCCGTTTCTGTTCCGCGTGGGACGATAATTCACTAGTCTGGCTACTCCTACTCTCCGAGCAATAGTGGCGGTGACACAGAATTTTCAGGGAAGCCTTTACTTATTCTGGATGGTAGATGAGATGTGGAGAGATTACGATATTCTTGGTGGATAATACGTCGAACTACCCTAGTGATGGTCAGATGTGGTTGACCGGAACCTTGACGACGAATATGCGTGCTTACACACTCCCATAAAGTCCCATGTCGGGCCACTACTACATCCAGATACCCCAGAAATGTGGACATTGGACGATTCGGCCAGACCGCAGTGAGGCCGCTTTCAAAATCTGCAAGATACTGATGACACTGTCTCACACGAGTACGCCAACTATTTGTGTCCTTCACACTGATCACTCAACGCCCAACGACCTTCACGTCTTTTTTGTACCCTATCAGGCTTGTTAACGCCACTAATCAGGAAAAATACTAAAGCACATTTCGGCCGTTCTGCATATGACAGAGAATTTCAAATCTCATCATTTACTTATCCGGTTCTCCGCGTGTACGATGTTACATCGACATCCATCCATATATTGTGGGTGCGCCACTTTTTTCTCAGGCAGTGTAGAATTTAAATGTTATCATCAATCGAATCTTACTTTGCATTTACAAACAGAACCGGCTTCCTGTTCAAAATGGTTTAAATGGCTCTGAGCACTATGGGACTTAACATTCTGAGGTCATCAGTCCACTAGAACGTAGAACTACTTAAACCTAACTAACCTAAGGACATCACACACATCCATGCCCGAGGCAGGATTCGAAGCTACGACCGTAGCGTTTGCGCGGTTCCAGACTGAAGCGCCTAGAACCGCTCGGCCACTGCGGCCGGCCTGGCTTCCTGTCAGTCTAATTACTATCCTTTTTTTTGGACGCTTCGTAACAAATGAATTATTATGTATGAAGTACTGTGTTCAAGTGCTGACGATCTGAAAGTACCTGGAATTTTCGTTCCACTTCAAGACCAAAAAACATTCTTTCTGAAACTTCCTGGCAGATTAAAACTGTGTGCCCGACCGAGACTCGAACTCGGGACCTTTGCCTTTCGCGGGCAAGTGCTCTACCAACTGAGATACCGAAGCACAACTCACGCCCGGTACTCACAGCTTTACTTCTGCCAGTACCTCGTCTCCTACCTTCCAAACTTTACAGAAGCTCCCGAGTTCGAGTCTCGGTCGGGCACACAGTTTTAATCTGCCAGGAAGTTTCATATCAGCGCACACTCCGCTGCAGAGTGAAAATCTCATTCTGGAAACATTCTTTCTATGGAAATTTATTCACACATTGACCAGCAGCGTTAGACTGCCCGCTAACAATCAGTAGTCCAATATAAGTGTAAATCAGTCAGCTCCGGTAGCTGAGTGGTCAGCGGGACAAAATGTCAATCCTAAGGGCCCGGGTTCGATTCCCGACTGGGCCGGAGATTTTCCCCGTCCAGGGAGTGGGTGATGTGTTGTCCTAATCATCACCATCTTTTCATCCCCATCGACGTGCAAGTCTCCGAAATGGCGTCAAATAGAAAGGCTTGCACCTGGCGAACGGTGTACCCGACGGGAGACCCTAGTCACACAACATTTACATTTCAGCGTAAATCAGACCCTGCCTTGTGGTCTATTACGCCTGTCTCTCTCTCTCTCTCTCTCTCTCTCTCTCTCTCCCACCGCCCGCATCTCGTGGTCGTGCGGTAGCGTTCTCGCTTCCCACGCCCGGGTACCCGGGTTCGATTCCCGGCGGGGTCAGGGATTTTCTCTGCCTCGTGATGGCTGGGTGTTGTGTGCTGTCCTTAGGTTATTTAGGTTTAAGTAGTTCTAAGTTCTAGGGGACTTATGACCACAGCAGTTGAGTCCCATAGTGCTCAGAGCCATTTGAACCATCTCTCCCCCACCGTCTCTCCCTCTCTCGTTCTTATTCTGATCCTGTCTGACTAGACACTGGCTTCTTGACAATTACTGGGGAACAAACTTCGCCCGAACTGCAAACAACTGGAGCCACTGTTGATAAAGCATTATGAAACTTAAGTGCTTAACTCGTGCTAGGTTCTAGCAGACGGCAGCAGCCATTGATACATCTGTCGGCAGTCGATTTATGCCGACTGGGGCAATGAACATCGAGTACTAACAAGGGGAGGCCGCCAATTGTGAAATTCAGATTAGATTCATACTGCGCATAATAAAAGCCCATGGCCAGAGGTGTAATGTGGCAAAGCACCAAGATGCACTTATCAGCCGTTGTAGAGAAAATCGACAGTTAAAATAAACCGTTGCGGTGAAATACTCTATACGAGTAATAATCTTCTACAGCGTCTTCGCGCTGCGGTAAGCGCTCGGGTTCGTAATCCGAAGGTCGGCGGATCGAATCTCGCGCCATGTACAACTTTTTTTTTTTAGTATTTGTTTTTTGTAATTCAAATGTGTGTATAAACACACACACACACACACACACACACACACACATATATATATATATATATATATATATATATATATATATATATATAATTCCCGGCAATCAGTTGCAACAATTATGAATATAATAAGTTGTTGAAAGTCGTTTGTCGTGGAAAAACTGGCGACTTCGAACATCATTATGTTTTCCGCAAACAAAGTTGTATTTCACAAATGTTATTGTCTTCATAATGTTAACCACGTATAGTTAACGGAAGACGTAGAAACGATATTCCGAAACGAATACGTATAGCGTAAGTCAAACGTTCGAATTAGAATAGAAACCCCACGAACACAAATTTGCTGTGGCAGGTATGAAATATAAACTCCGTTACTCGCTCGTTACACTTGAAGGACAGATGTTGAATGGGCCGAAACGAGCCGCCGCATAACAGCGTAGTAGGCTGCTAACTTCGAAGCCGGCCGCGGTGGTCTAGCGGTTCTGGCGCTGCAGTCCGGAACCGCGGGACTGCTACGGTCGCAGGTTCGAATCCTGCCTCGGGCATGGGTGTGTGTGATGTCCTTAGGTTAGTTAGGTTTAAGTAGTTCTAAGTTCTAGGGGACTTATGACCTAAGATGTTGAGTCCCATAGTGCTCAGAGCCATTTGAACCATTTTTTTTTTTTTTTTGCTAACTTCGAAGGAAGGTAGATGCGGTCCATAGCGCAACTTATAACATCGTCGAAAATCAGTGCGGACGTGAGAGCTTTGGTACACCCTGTTAAACAAACGGAAAAATGGAGGCGGTACAATTCGAGAGCGGTCCGCCTTCACCAACATGCATAAGCAATTCATTAATAGTTTATATATATATATATATATATATATATATATATATATATATATATATATATATATATAATCACAAAAAACTAATAATAAAAAAATGTTGCACGGCGCGAGATTCGATCCGGCGACCTTTGGATTATGAACCCGAGCGCTTACCGCTGCGCCACGACGCTGTGGAACAGTTTCTTATCGCAGAGTGTATTTCACCGCAACGGTTTCTTCTAACTGTCGATTTTCTCGACAACGGCTGAGAAGTGCATCTTGGTGCTTTGCCACATTACACCTCTGGGCATGAGCTTTTATTATGCGCAGTATGAATCGAATCTGAATTTCACAATTGGCGGCCTCCCCTTGTAAGTGACACAGTGACCCATAGAACGAAAGGGGAAATTACCCAGTGTATCCAACTATGTCACTCATCCCCTCCTCGAAACGTTTCCCATGCAAAACTTTTCATGCACATACAACTGAAATATGGGAAACAAAACACACTATCATCACAACTTTAAGTCTGGAAGCAACTATCAAGGAACTCCTTGAGTGCGATGTCCCATGTTGAGCCTGTAGGAAGGCTCATTCGAAAGTGTTCTGTTAACATACGGAAAATATTAGCTGCTAATAACTCACCAAGTGCATCAGGAGGGGAACACAAAATTACTGTCCGGTAGATAGAGAGATCAACCTTCTATGGGATGTATGTATTACATTTCACAAAATGGACATCGTCGACATTCAAGAAGTGTTCAAAACAAACCATTAACTTGCACCATGAACACCAAATGAAAAATGACGCGCCACAGTTGTCACAAAGGTTCGCACAGTCATGATCGACGGCGAACTCCTTGGGAGTTAGAAACCATGCAGGACTTTCAGCTTGGTATCCACCCTTAAAGAATTTATATAGAATCACACTGGGATAATAGGGTGATGAGAACTGATGCAATGTGATGCCATGCAACCGAATACGTCGTGGAGCATATCGCGAAACTGACTGTCCTTTCAGACGTAGCAGCAGCTAGAGGGATAATACACTCCTGGAAATGGAAAAAAGAACACATTGACACCGGTGTGTCAGACCCACCATACTTGCTCCGGACACTGCGAGAGGGCTGTACAAGCAATGATCACACGCACGGCACAGCGGACACACCAGGAACCGCGGTGTTGGCCGTCGAATGGCGCTAGCTGCGCAGCATTTGTGCACCGCCGCCGTCAGTGTCAGCCAGTTTGCAGTGGCATACGGAGCTCCATCGCAGTCTTTAACACTGGTAGCATGCCGCGACAGCGTGGACGTGAACCGTATGTGCAGTTGACGGACTTTGAGCGAGGGCGTATAGTGGGCATGCGGGAGGCCGGGTGGACGTACCGCCGAATGGCTCAACACGTGGGGCGTGAGGTCTCCACAGTACATCGATGTTGTCGCCAGTGGTCGGCGGAAGGTGCACGTGCCCGTCGACCTGGGACCGGACCGCAGCGACGCACGGATGCACGCCAAGACCGTAGGATCCTACGCAGTGCCGTAGGGGACCGCACCGCCACTTCCCAGCAAATTAGGGACACTGTTGCTCCTGGGGTATCGGCGAGGACCATTCGCAACCGTCTCCATGAAGCTGGGCTACGGTCCCGCACACCGTTAGGCCGTCTTCCGCTCACGCCCCAACATCGTGCAGCCCGCCTCCAGTGGTGTCGCGACAGGCGTGAATGGAGGGACGAATGGAGACGTGTCGTCTTCAGCGATGAGAGTCGCTTCTGCCTTGGTGCCAATGATGGTCGTATGCGTGTTTGGCGCCGTGCAGGTGAGCGCCACAATCAGGACTGCATACGACCGAGGCACACAGGGCCAACACCCGGCATCATGGTGTGGGGAGCGATCTCCTACACTGGCCGTACACCACTGGTGATCGTCGAGGGGACACTGAATAGTGCACGGTACATCCAAACCGTCATCGAACCCATCGTTCTACCATTCCTAGACGGGCAAGGGAACTTGCTGTTCCAACAGGACAATGCACGTCCGCATGTATCCCGTGCCACCCAACGTGCTCTAGAAGGTGTAAATCAACTACCCTGGCCAGCAAGATCTCCGGATCTGTCCCCCATTGAGCATGTTTGGGACTGGATGAAGCGTCGTCTCACGCGGTCTGCACGTCCAGCACGAACGCTGGTCCAACTGAGGCGCCAGGTGGAAATGGCATGGCAAGCCGTTCCACAGGACTACATCCAGCATCTCTACGATCGTCTCCATGGGAGAATAGCAGCCTGTATTGCTGCGAAAGGTGGATATACACTGTACTAGTGCCGACATTGTGCATGCTCTGTTGCCTGTGTCTATGTGCCTGTGGTTCTGTCAGTGTGATCATGTGATGTATCTGACCCCAGGAATGTGTCAATAACGTTTCCCCTTCCTGGGACAATGAATTCACGGTGTTCTTATTTCAATTTCCAGGAGTGTATGTTTAATAGGCAAGCAAAAATACAAACATCCAGAGGCTGAACTTGTCCAGTGGTTCAAGGTGGCACGAACTGCAATGTCACACACTCTGCAGGAGATATAGTTTGTTGTAAAGGAGTATGATTTTTATGCGCAGACCAGGATTCAAGCAAAAGCAAATTATTTTGACCAGCTATTGTGCAAAAGCAGTGCTCATACTGTAGTTGTAGTTGTCTTACGCCCATTCTTCCACTCTCGCTGGCTCTGATGTACATATTCCCTACTGCCCTTGCAATACCACGCACACGAGAAAGAATCTTAGGGAGTAGAGCACCTACAATTTCTCGCAGCACAATAAATAACTTTCCAGCCAATTTACCATCCAGATTAACAGTCGGCATAATTGCATACGAATGCGTTACGGCATTGGTGTTAGTTTATCATGATACAACTCTCGGCACCTCTAATTTCCAGGGTTCTTTCATATGTATTTTTTCTTCAAACCTCGTTTAGTCAGAGTTGAAAAAAAATCCTTATGAACGACGGGATAAGTTTGTCTACCACGTCTACAAATTTTCGGGACGTTTCCGCAGTTTGCTGTGCAACGTCAAATTGTTGAAATTGTTTGAAATTTCCTTACCTTGCGTCTTCCAATTCTGTAGCACTGTTTGGAGTTATGCAACCATCCACTGCTTCCCTTGAAATCACTGTAATCTATAACGCGCTCAATTTTATGTTAATAACATAGTGCATCACTATCACTCACATCCTGTAAATATTATATCGAGCTTCCTTGAAACGCGTAAACACCAGTTTTTGTGACAAGTGCGCCTAGTTTCACTTGACTATCCGTAGTTTTTCTTATGCAACACACTATCATATTGCTGTGGACTTATTCGAAATCTGTTCATAATTGTTTTTTATTATGACGCGGATGACCTTCCATGTATAGTACCCGCTCCTTGGACAACGATTGTCTTTTACTATGTTTCACTGAAGTCGGGATTTGTGGTTCCTTGTCCTACAAGGATGATGAACTACATCGCTCGCCACCTGTTTCAGTATCACTTTCACTTGTTAAGCACGTATCGAACCATTGTACTTCTCATGTACATTGCTCGCATAGTGGAGCGTATATGACACCACACATTCTACTGACTCATCTTGCAGAAGCATTAACATTTCATCTGCTGCTTCATTCACACACTACGAAATTTCTTGGGTTCCTCTCTGAAGAAATGTCAACATCGACAACTGTTGTTATAAATCAGTGTTTACTTAGTTTATGCTTTGCTTATCGTTGCTACTGCTCTGCTTCGGATCAACATAACTACACTACTGGCCATTAAAATGGCTACGAAAAGAAGAAATGCAGATGATAAACGTTTATTCATTGGACAAAAATATTATACTAGAACTGACCTGTGATTTACACGCAATTTGGGTGCATAGATCCTGAGAAATCAGTACTCAAAACAACCACCTCTGGCCGTAATAACGGCCTTGATACGCCTGGGCATTGTGTCAAATAGAGCTTGGATGGCGTGTACAGCTACGGCTGCCCATGCAGCTTCAACACGATACCACAGTTCATCGAGAGTTGTGACTGGCGTATTGTGACGAGTCAGTTGCTCGGCCACCATTGAGCAGAAGTTTTCAATTGGTGAGAGATCTGGAGAATGTGCTGGCCAGGGCAGCAGTCGAACATTTTTTGTATCCAGAAAGGCTCGGACAGGACCTGCAACACGCGGTGGTGCATTATCCTGCTGAAATGTAGGGTTTCGCAGGGATCGAATGAAGTGTAGAGCCACTGGTCGTAACACATATGAAATGTAACGTCCACTGTTCAAAGTGCCGTCAATGCGAACAAGAGGCGACCGAGACGTGTAACCAATGGCACCCCATACCATCACGCCGGGTGATACGCCAGTATGGCGATGACGAATACACGCTTACAATGTGCGTTCACCGCGATGTCGCCAAACACGGATGCGACCATCATGATGCTGTAAACAGAACCTGGATTTATCCGAAAAAATGACGTTTTGCCGTTCATGTACCCTAGTTCGTCGTCGAGTACACCATCGCAGGCGCTCCTGCCTGTGATGAGGCGTCAAGGGTAACCGCAGCCATGGTCTCCGAGCTGATAGTCCGTGCTGCTGCAAACGTCGTCGAACTGTCCGTGCACATGGTTGTTTTCTTGCAAACGTCCCCATCTGTTGACTCACGGATCGAGACGTGGCTGCACGATCCGTTACAGCCATGCGGATAAGATGCCTGTCATCTCAACTGCTAGCGATACGAGGCCGTCGGGATCCAGCACGGCGTTCCGTATTACCCTCCTGATCCCACCGATTCCATCTTTTGCTAACAGTGATTGGATCACGACCAACGCGAGCAGCAATGTCGCGATACGATAAACCGCAATCGCGGTAGGCTACAATCCGACCTTTATCAAAGTCCAAATCGTGATGGTACGCATTTCTCCTCCTTACACGTGGCACCACAACAACATTTCACCAGGCAACGCCTTTCAACTGCTGTTTGTGTATGACAAATCGGTTGGAAACGTTCCTCATGTCAGCACGTTGTAGGTGACGCCATCGGCGCCAACCTTGTGTGAATGCTCTGAAAAGCTAATCATTTGTATATCACAGCATCTTCTTCGTGTCGGTTAAATTTCGTGTCTGTAGCACGTCATCTTCGTGGTGTAGCAATTTTTATGGCCAGTAGTGTAGTACTGTTGTGAATTATTCGTCGACTAAGCAGTTCAACAACGCTCCGTAGCTCATTCTGTGCTCATCATTGGATACCTCCAGTCCAGACCTCCGTTTCCATTAGCAGTCAATATTGTGGTTACATGGTAGAAAATATGAGAGTGTCAAATGCCGTGAACATCATTGGCCTTTTGTGATCTCGCACTCATGGGGTTCCTTGTAATCCATCTCTTTCTTTCAGCGTCATACATCCTGAAATTCTTCTACAGTTCAAAGTTAGTACAAATATTACTTTGCCACCAACTATGACAATCTGTTTTTTTTTTTTTTTTGTACAGGATATCCTGAGATTCTACTGATAAATTATGAATATTATTAGGTATCATAACTAATTTTTGTTCTTTAGAAAGGACGAGTCAGTACATGACTATTCTTATAAAGTCATTAATATGATTTACCAGCGTACAACTGACAATTACCATCAGAGTATAGAGAACTGCTTTCAAACGTTTGCCAATGGAATCAACTATCCATTTACCATATTCATAAAAACTTTCACTTAAAAAGGTAGAGCTGTAAAAATACATTTTGTTTTTATATCGCTATACCCAATTTATGAGTGTGACTGACATGTGTAGCTGATTTGGTTGCTTTCGTTTTCTCCCAAAATCTTTTCATCTTCTCGCTGAAATTTCTCTTCCGTTCTTCTGTGCGGGTGCTGTTCTTTCCTGTTCCCAGTATGTTTATAAATTATGTTTCCCGCTAAATGTTTTGATGCCCTGTGACACCGGTGATCAGTTATTCCCAGTTCCTCAAGACCTCTTTCGGTGTCAAGCAGCCAATTGCTCTTAACTCCTACTGGAATGACAAGCCTGAGAAATATTTTTAATAGCCTGTCATCATTCATTCTGATAATGGGACCGTAAAATTTTAATATTCTCTGCCTCAAAGTTTCAGGGATTTTCTACGTAAAGTCCTACTTCCACTATCGAACGTGGCCCAAAAAATTTCCTTTGAATTTGTCTTTCTTATTTTTCTTTCTCTTGATTTCCTGATCTGCATCCAGTTACCAAGTTTTCAATACGTATAATGCTTGCGGTTAGATTACTGTGTGGTAATTGCTTAGTTTTCCGTTCTGGGATAGTGATTTTTGTTGTTGTACCTGTTTCAGATGATTCTGTGGGCATTTAAGAGATTATCTTTTTGCTTCACATTCAGTGCAGAAGATTCGGTAAATTTAGGTCCCCAATACATTTTTCTGTACTGAGATACAGCAAGTTTCCCATCTGCATACTGAGGAGTTTGTTCCATGCTGAATGCCATATACTGTACTAAAGGCCTTTAAGTCTAGACAATGTATTTGCATCAAATGTTGCATCAGAATTTCCATAGATGTTTCAATGTGTTTGAGTGCTATATACACATCGTTGAAAGAAAACAGAGTTAGGAAACTCTTAAATCCATTACAAGAACAAACACTGTCTCTCTTAAAAAAGATAACAGGTGGCAGTACTATCACTGCATTGCAGAATCTCACCATTGACATACAAGTAACATCACGTGCAAAAAGAAAGCATATGCGAAGGGTGTTCAATAATTAACGCATCACACTTTCTTCTCGGCCAGTTTACGTTGAAAAAAGACAGAGTTTGTTGTGATACATCGTGAGGTATTCCCTCTTCAGCCCCTACAGTTTCATGAGGGCTACTTGTAGTCTTCAGAATGACGTCTGCAACGGAGATGCGTTCAAAAGAGCTGTCATTCAGTTCCTTTTGCGAAAAACCAGCTCACTGCAGATACTCATAGGTGTTAACAGAATGTCTACAGACACCTGCCAGTCGAAAAAAGCAAGGTGAGTCGTCTGTCATTATTGCAACGAAGTCGCGCAAACCTGTCCCATCTCCCCCCGCGTGTCGGCCGGCTTCAATGTTGGAACGTGCGGACACACTCATTCGAGGTGATCGATGAATCACAATCAAACACATCGCTGTTTCACTGGTATCTCTACCTGTAATGCTGAACACTCGTCCACCGCTTCGGGTACTCTTATGTCTGCGCCCGCCGGGTTCGGCGCCGCCTAGCAGAGGACTATAAAGAGCAACGAGCGACCATCTGTGTGAAATTGCTTGCGCGTGAGGTTTATCGCGACAATTTTTGTCAAACATCGTCACGGGCGATGTAACATGGATTCAGCACTTCGAACAGGAAACAAAACGCGAATGCACGAAGAAAAAGTGCAGAGGCGCGCCCACAGCAGGTAAAGTCATTGCGACGGACTTCTGGTTCTGACGCCCTCCCTCACAGTGCAACAAGCAACTGTGAAGTGTATTGTGCAACCCTCAAAAAAATGAAGAAACGACTTCAGCGTGTTCGCCGCCACAAAAATGCAAACGAATTTCTTCTTCTCCATTCGAACACAAGCGTCACACAAGTCTGCGCATCCGAGAGAAACTCACAAAACTTCATTACACTGTTATTGCTCATCCACCGTACAGCCTGGATCTCGCAACTTCCAGTTTCCATCTGTTTGGCCCAATGAAGAATGCACTCCGTGGAAAGCAGTACTGGATGTTGGGGAAGTTATCAATGCAACAAGGCGTTGGCTTCGACGTCGAGCAGTGGAGTGGTACCATGCGGGCATACAGACCTCCCAGTAAAGTAGCGTAAGGCCGTCGCATTGAACGGAGATGATGTTGAAAAACAGCGTTTTGTAGCCAAAGAATGGATGATAATGTGGTGTATGGAATCTGAAGAAAATCACCCAGCTTACAGAGAAAAATATGTTGCATTAATTGTTGAATGACCCTCGTATATATATTATTACTAGCTATACCCGGCGAACTTCGTTCCGCCTCTGAAAATCTTTATATGTTATAGCTGACCCGGCAAACGTTGTTTTGCCATATAAATTGTCTCTAGTCTATAAGAATAATGTATACGTGTAACACAATGTATACGTGTAACACAATAGCCTTTGTTGGTGGGAGGCCGGCCGCTGTGACCGAGCGCTTGTAGGCGCTTCAGTCCGGAACAGCGCGACCGCTACGGTCGCAGGTTCGAATCCTGCCTCGGGCATGGATGTACGTGATCTCCTTAGGTTAGTTAGGTTTAAGTAGTTCTAAGTCTAGGGGACTGATGACCTCAGATGTTAAGTCCCATAGTGCTAGAGCCATTTGAACCATCTGTTGGCGGGAGCTCGTGACACATACAATAATGAAATTTAAAATTTTCCCGGCGAACTGAATATTCAAAAAAATTTCGGGCTTGCAGCCGGTCGTCGTTAGCTTCCATCCACGATATTTCGACTGGACACCTGCCAGCCATCCTCAGGTGAGCCATCGAAGACTGACGAAGACGCCCTCCGATCCGTAATATATAGCGTGCAGCGAGTATTCCGCGCATGCGTCAAAATCATATGGACAGACGTACCACACCGCCCGCCAGTAGGGCCCTCGCTGGTGGAACTGCAGAACTCAGCTGTCTTCGGCGTTGTCAATTGCCGCGGACATCGGAGTACTCTGACGTCTTCGTCTGGAACAGATCTTAGAGATGACGGGGTTCCACGCATTATCTAGCTCGTAGCCGTTGTCACGGTTGATAAGATTGTCTGTCATGCGAATTTCCACTGATTCTTTTATGACGGAGTCCCAAAAGGATGTTGCTGTGGCCAAAATTGTTGTCTTGTCATACTCCATTGAGTGTCCGGTGGAAATGCAGTGCTCAGCAATTGCAGACTTGCTAGGTTGCAAAAGGCGAGTACAGCGTTGATGTTCAGTGCAACCTTCTTCTACTGTTCGCAATGTTTGTCCTGTATATGACATGCCACACTGACAAGGTATTTTATAAATTCCCACCTTCCGCAATACCAAATCGTCTTTCACTGATCCCAGCAGGTAGGACACCTTCGATGGTGGACGGAAATTTACTTTCACTTCAAACCGTTGATGATTCTTGCAATTTTGAAGGAAATGTTGCCAACAAAGGGAAGAAAAGCTAAAGATTTAGTAGACGTGCTCTCTTCTTTCTCCACTCCCTGTTTCTTTGGGTTCATTGTAAGTGCCTTGCTAATTTGCCGGGTAGAAAATCCATTCTCTTTGAAAACCCTCTTCAGATGGGCAAGCTCTTCAGGCAAACTATCTGCATCTGACACTACATGAGCTCTGGGTACAAGTGATTTAAGTACACTCATTGTTTGAGGTGGGTGATGGCAGCTGGACGAATTTAAATACAAATCAGTATGTGTGGGCTTTCGATAAACCGAATGCCCCAGAGAGCCATCACTCTTCCGTCTAACTAGCACATCCAAGACAGGGAGGCAACCATTTTTCTCTAATTCCATGGTAAACCGAATGTTCTCATGAATGGAGTTGAGGTGATCTAAAAGCTCCATTAATTTTTCTTCTCCATGAGACCACACTACGAAAGTGTCACCCACGTACCTCCAAAAAGGGTTTGAGGGCTGCTGATTCAAGTGCTCTCTCCTCAAAATCCTCCATAAAAAGGTTGGCCACCAAGGGAGACAAGGGGCTACCCATGGCGACGCCGTCAATGTGTTCAAAATATTCTTGGTTGAACATAAAATTTGTTGAGGAGAGAGCGTGGCGAAACAAAGCAGTGATTCCTACCTGAAACGTAGTGCCAATCAGTGCCAAGGAGTCTGCAAGAGGTACCTTTGTAAAAAGAGATACCACGTCAAAACTAACTAAAAGATCTCCGCCTAAGGACTAAGTCGAAGACAGCTGAGTTCTACAGTTCCACCAGCGTGGGCGCTGCTGGCGGGCGGTGTGGTTCGTCTGTCCATATGATTTTGACGCATGCGCGGAATACTCGCTGCACGCTATATATTACGGATCGGAGGGCGTCTTCTTCAGTCTTCGATGGCTCACCTGAGGATGACTGGCAGTTGTCCAGTCGAAATATCGTGGATGGAAGCTAACGACGACCGGCTGCAAGCCCGAAATCTTTTTGAACATACAATAATAATGGCCGAAGAATTGTGTAGGGAGTGAGAAAAGACTTAGTAGGAAGTCCGGCAGTATAGGCAGTTCTATTAGTTCTAGCGTTTCTACGGTAGCTCACGCGGATTTAACAATTGCAGCCGATACACAGCTCGTCCATGAGCACACAAGCATAGCGGCAATTTCGTGTCGAAACATGTTCGCCAGCATTATGAATAAGGCCAAGCGCACATGCACCGATTTCTATCGTACGTAAAAATATTGTACGATTAAATTCTTTTAGAGGAATAACGGACAGCATAGGAACTTCTTTGTTCCATACGTATGATATATTTCCGTACGATAAAAATCGATGCGCGTGCGCTAGGCCTAAATGTCAGTTTGGCGAATGACGCGTGCTACCTACTTCAACTTCTCAGTCTAGTTACGTCGATTCAAAGAAGGACACTCGAGTCATTGCTTTCAGTACATTTTCTTCAATTACCTATCTATCGAATAGTGAAAGACTATCAACGGTAGACGCCTGGTGGGGATAACTGATCAAGTAATAATTGATGAGTTATCGACTGGGGTTGAAAATTATTAAATTACAAAAACCGCTATTAGAAAATAGGGGTTGGTGGTCGAAGGGTGAAAATTCAGGTTTGTGTGTATTTTTTAATGCCACATCAAAAAAAATAAAAAATAAAAAGTTCTGTCCAAAAAATTAGAAAATTTTTTTTGGGGTGGAGCAACCTTAGCACTTAGGGGTCTGAAAAATAGACTACGACCGATTCTCAGACCTACCGAATACACATGTAAAATTTCATCAGAATCGATCGAGCCGTTTCGGAGGAGTATGGCAACTAACAATGTGACACGAGAATTTTATATATAAGAATGTGCTGAACATGACCATGTTGAAGAAGAATTCGACTTTATAACCTTAAGAAGAACATGCTTAAAACGCACACATTTCCATAAGCATGCATCGTTATTCATTAGAATTCCGTGTAGCCCTCAGCTACATAATTCATCTGTAACTGGCGTCGGTAAATTTGTGTTCACAATTTTCTTTATAACACAATTAGAGCATAATTTCATGCTACACAAGCATTTGGTAGCCTTTTGGGAACCTCATTCGTATCATACCCACACAATAAGGCTGCTGGCAACGCCACTGCCATTCTTTCCGAGCCTGCAGTGTTCCCTCCTCGTCCAAAAACCGTGCTTAGTCCTGTGCAGCTTTCCGTATTGTGTTGTGAAGCCCATCTCCTCTCGACTTTTGAATTACAGCTGACGCTAAAGTGATAATCAGTTTTACAGATTACGTGAAACAAATCTTACTTTTCTTCTTTTTTCTGGTCGCATCCAGTACCTTCAAGGGGGCTGAGCGTAAATTACAAGTTTGCGCTCGACATGTGTCACCATTTTGTTTTCGAATAAACACTTTACTGTCAAGACAAACTCAGAGAAACATACACTGCCATGGAAAACTCTCTGTGGAGAATTGTTCTAACTCAGCACATTCTCAATATATACATCATTTAGACTCTTACCTCCCTTCACACGAACACTTAGGTTAACGATGAACCGACGACACGTGTCTTCCGTGAGTTCAGTGCAAGGTTGGAAGGATAAGGCGTTTCTGCTCCATTAAATCAGATGGATCATTTCCTTCAGGAATTCCAGAGAAAGGAACTGTCACAGATTCCTCAAATAAAATCGGTCTATTAAGTCTGTGACTGGAAACGGCGACCAACACTGCAATCCTCGGAGAACCATATTGTCGTTCATGAAGCACTTGCAGACTTTCAGTAGCCCAAAAGCGTGCATTTCTTTATTACCTACACCGTCCTAATGGAAATGCTCCTCATCTAAAAAGCAAACGTTTTTGACAGTTTGTTCCCGATCCTCTGCCCAGCGGACAAACAGCAGTTTCTGCCACTTGTGTTCTGCAGTGACCTTCTGAGCAGAGGTCATCTTGTACTGGTACATACGGATTCTTAATCCGTTGAACGGAGTGTCTGGTGATGCTCAGCTGCACTGAGGCCTTTCTGCACAATTTGATGGGCTTCTCTGTAGAGCACCTCGTGCCGTTTTAGTATTCTCCGGCGAACAAACAGGCTTTGGTCAAGGTCGCTCCACTTCCAGTATTGGTCCTTGATCTTACAGCCTGTGAATGGTTCTCCTGGAAGGGTCCCGCATCTGCCACTTGTGTTCTGAAGTGACCTTCTGAGCAGAGGTCATCTTCTACTGGTACATACGGATTCTTAATCCGTTGAACGGAGTGTCTGGTGATGCTCAGCTGCACTGAGGCCTTTCTGCACAATTTGATGGGCTTCTCTGTAGAGCACCTCGTGCCGTTTTAGTATTCTCCGGCGAACAAACAGGCTTTGGTCAAGGTCGCTCCACTTCCAGTATTGGTCCTTGATCTTACAGCCTGTGAATGGTTCTCCTGGAAGGGTCCCGCATCTGCCACTTGTGTTCTGAAGTGACCTTCTGAGCAGAGGTCATCTTGTACTGGTACATACAGATTCTTAATCCGTTGAACGGAGTGTCTGGTGATGCTCAGCTGCACTGAGGCCTTTCTGCACAATTTGATGGGCTTCTCCGTAGAGCACCTCGTGCCGTTTTAGTATTCTCCGGCGAACAAACAGGCTTTGGTCAAGGTCGCTCCACTTCCAGTATTGGTCCTTGATCTTACAGCCTGTGAATGGTTCTCCTGGAAGGGTCCCGCATCTGCCACTTGTGTTCTGAAGTGACCTTCTGAGCAGAGGTCATCTTGTACTGGTACATACGGATTCTTAATCCGTTGAACGGAGTGTCTGGTGATGCTCAGCTGCACTGAGGCCTTTCTGCACAATTTGATGGGCTTCTCTGTAGAGCACCTCGTGCCGTTTTAGAATTCTCCGGCGAACAAACAGGCTTTGGTCAAGGTCGCTCCACTTCCAGTATTGGTCCTTGATCTTACAGCCTGTGAATGGTTCTCCTGGAAGGGTCCCGCATCTGCCACTTGTGTTTTGAAGTGACCTTCTGAGCAGAGGTCATCTTGTACTGGTACATACGGATTCTTAATCCATTGAACGGAGTGTCTGGTGATGCTCAGCTGCACTGAGGCCTTTCTGCACAATTTGATGGGCTTCTCTGTAGAGCACCTCGTGCCGTTTTAGTATTCTCCGGCGAACAAACAGGCTTTGGTCAAGGTCGCTCCACTTCCAGTATTGGTCCTTGATCTTACAGCCTGTGAATGGTTCTCCTGGAAGGGTCCCGCATCTGGCACTTGTGTTCTGAAGTGACCTTCTGAGCAGAGGTCATCTTGTACTGGTACATACGGATTCTTAATCCGTTGAACGGAGTGTCTGGTGATGCTCAGCTGCACTGAGGCCTTTCTGCACAATTTGATGGGCTTCTCTGTAGAGCACCTCGTGCCGTTTTAGTATTCTCCGGCGAACAAACAGGCTTTGGTCAAGGTCGCTCCACTTCCAGTATTGGTCCTTGATCTTACAGCCTGTGAATGGTTCTCCTGGAAAGGTCCCGCATCTGCCACTTGTGTTCTGAAGTGACCTTCTGAGCAGAGGTCATCTTGTACTGGTACATACGGATTCTTAATCCGTTGAACGGAGTGTCTGGTGATGCTCAGCTGCACTGAGGCCTTTCTGCACAATTTGATGGGCTTCTCTGTAGAGCACCTCGTGCCGTTTTAATATTCTCCGGCGAACAAACAGGCTTTGGTCAAGGTCGCTCCACTTCCAGTATTGGTCCTTGATCTTACAGCCTGTGAATGGTTCTCCTGGAAGGGTCCCGCATCTGCCACTTGTGTTCTGAAGTGACCTTCTGAGCAGAGGTCATCTTGTACTGGTACATACGGATTCTTAATCCGTTGAACGGAGTGTCTGGTGATGCTCAGCTGCACTGAGGCCTTTCTGCACAATTTGATGGGCTTCTCTGTAGAGCACCTCGTGCCGTTTTAGTATTCTCCGGTAAACAAACAGGCTTTGGCCAAGGTCACTCCACTTCCAGTATTGGTCCTTGATCATACAGCCTGTGAATGGTTCTCCTGGAAGGGTCCCGAATCTGCCACTTGTGTTCTGAAGTGACCTTCTGAGCAGAGGTCATCTTGTACTGGTACATACGGATTCTTAATCCGTTGAACGGAGTGTCTGGTGATGCTCAGCTGCACTGAGGCCTTTCTGCACAATTTGATGGGCTTCTCTGTAGAGCACCTTGTGCCGTTTTAGTATTCTCCGGCGAACAAACAGGCTTTGGTCAAGGTCGCTCCACTTCCAGTATTGGTCCTTGATCTTACAGCCTGTGAATGGTTCTCCTGGAAGGGTCCCACATCTGCCACTTGTGTTCTGCAGTGACCTTCTGAGCAGAGGTCATCTTGTACTGGTACATACGGATTCTTAATCCGTTGAACGGAGTGTCTGGTGATGCTCAGCTGCACTGAGGCCTTTCTGCACAATTTGATGGGCTTCTCTGTAGAGCACCTCGTGCCGTTTTAGTATTCTCCGGCGAACAAACAGGCTTTGGTCAAGGTCGCTCCACTTCCAGTATTGGTCCTTGATCTTACAGCCTGTGAATGGTTCTCCTGGAAGGGTCCCGCATCTGCCACTTGTGTTCTGAAGTGACCTTCTGAGCAGAGGTCATCTTCTACTGGTACATACGGATTCTTCATCCGTTGAACGGAGTGTCTGGTGATGCTCAGCTGCACTGAGGCCTTTCTGCACAATTTGATGGGCTTCTCTGTAGAGCACCTCGTGCCGTTTTAGTATTCTCCGGCGAACAAACAGGCTTTGGTCAAGGTCGCTCCACTTCCAGTATTGGTCCTTGATCTTACAGCCTGTGAATGGTTCTCCTGGAAGGGTCCCGCATCTGCCACTTGTGTTCTGAAGTGACCTTCTGAGCAGAGGTCATCTTGTACTGGTACATACGGATTCTTAATCCGTTGAACGGAGTGTCTGGTGATGCTCAGCTGCACTGAGGCCTTTCTGCACAATTTGATGGGCTTCTCTGTAGAGCACCTCGTGCCGTTTTAGTATTCTCCGGCGAACAAACAGGCTTTGGTCAAGGTCGCTCCACTTCCAGTATTGGTCCTTGATCTTACAGCCTGTGAATGGTTCTCCTGGAAGGGTCCCGCATCTGCCACTTGTGTTCTGAAGTGACCTTCTGAGCAGAGGTCATCTTGTACTGGTACATACAGATTCTTAATCCGTTGAACGGAGTGTCTGGTGATGCTCAGCTGCACTGAGGCCTTTCTGCACAATTTGATGGGCTTCTCTGTAGAGCACCTTGTGCCGTTTTAGTATTCTCCGGCGAACAAACAGGCTTTGGTCAAGGTCGCTCCACTTCCAGTATTGGTCCTTGATCTTACAGCCTGTGAATGGTTCTCCTGGAAGGGTCCCGCATCTGCCACTTGTGTTCTGAAGTGACCTTCTGAGCAGAGGTCATCTTGTACTGGTACATATGGATTCTTAATCCGTTGAACGGAGTGTCTGGTGATGCTCAGCTGCACTGAGGCCTTTTTGCACAATTTGATGGGCTTCTCTGTAGAGCACCTCGTGCCGTTTTAGTATTCTCCGGCAAACAAACAGGCTTTGGCCAAGGTCACTCCACTTCCAGTATTGGTCCTTGATCATACAGCCTGTGAATGGTTCTCCTGGAAGGGTCCCGCATCTGCCACTTGTGTTCTGAAGTGACCTTCTGAGCAGAGGTCATCTTGTACTGGTACATACGGATTCTTAATCCGTTGAACGGAGTGTCTGGTGATGCTCAGCTGCACTGAGGCCTTTCTGCACAATTTGATGGGCTTCTCTGTAGAGCACCTCGTGCCGTTTTAGTATTCTCCGGCGAACAAACAGGCTTTGGTCAAGGTCGCTCCACTTCCAGTATTGGTCCTTGATCTTACAGCCTGTGAATGGTTCTCCTGGAAGGGTCCCGCATCTGCCACTTGCGTTCTGAAGTGACCTTCTGAGCAGAGGTCATCTTGTACTGGTACATACGGATTCTTAATCCGTTGAACGGAGTGTCTGGTGATGCTCAGCTGCACTGAGGCCTTTCTGCACAATTTGATGGGCTTCTCTGTAGAGCACCTCGTGCCGTTTTAGTATTCTCCGGCAAACAAACAGGCTTTGGCCAAGGTCACTCCACTTCCAGTATTGGTCCTTGATCATACAGCCTGTGAATGGTTCTCCTGGAAGGGTCCCGCATCTGCCACTTGTGTTCTGAAGTGACCTTCTGAGCAGAGGTCATCTTGTACTGGTACATACGGATTCTTAATCCGTTGAACGGAGTGTCTGGTGATGCTCAGCTGCACTGAGGCCTTTCTGCACAATTTGATGGGCTTCTCTGTAGAGCACCTCGTGCCGTTTTAGTATTCTCCGGCGAACAAACAGGCTTTGGTCAAGGTCGCTCCACTTCCAGTATTGGTCCTTGATCTTACAGCCTGTGAATGGTTCTCCTGGAAGGGTCCTGCATCTGGCACTTGTGTTCTGAAGTGACCTTCTGAGCAGAGGTCATCTTGTACTGGTACATACGGATTCTTAATCCGTTGAACGGAGTGTCTGGTGATGCTCAGCTGCACTGAGGCCTTTCTGCACAATTTGATGGGCTTCTCTGTAGAGCACCTCGTGCCGTTTTAGTATTCTCCGGCAAACAAACAGGCTTTGGCCAAGGTCACTCCACTTCCAGTATTGGTCCTTGATCATACAGCCTGTGAATGGTTCTCCTGGAAGGGTCCCGCCGTGTGTTAAACTGTTGTCGAAACCGCCTCTGTGTCTCAACAGGACTTCGTGAAGAATTAACACAACAGCTGATAGGTGCTTAGTTATTAGTCGTCCATTGTCGGCCTTGTTGTAAACGCTAGTCTCCTAATGACGGTATCGTGAATTACCCATCAATGCGTAACTCATTTGTTATCACCAACCTCTACGGCTGCTGCTGTTGAGATGATCAACGGGGTATCTAGTGCGACTCATAAATTACACTGCTGGCCATTAAAGTTGCTACACCAAGAAGAATTTCAGATGATAAACGGGTATTCATTGGACAGATATATTATACTAGAACTGACAAGTGATTACATTTTCAAGCAATTTCGGTGCATAGATCCTGAGAAATCAGTACCCAGAACAACCACCTCTCGCCGTAATAACGGCCTTGATACGCCTGGGCGTTGAGTCAAACAGAGCTTGAATGGCGTGTACAGGTACAGCTGCCCATGCAGCTTCAACACGATACTACAGTTCATCAAGAGTAGTGACTGGCGTATTGTGACGAGCCAGTTGCTCGGCCACCATTGACCAGACGTTTTCAGTTGGTGAAAGATCTGGAGAATGTGCTGGCCAGGGCAGCAGTCGAACATTTTCTGTATCCAGAAAGGCCCGTACAGGACCTGCAACATGCGGAGGTGCATTCTCCTGCAGAAATGTAGGGTTTCGCAGAGATCGAATGAAGGATACAGCCACGGGTCGTAACATATCTGAAATGTAACGTCCACTGTTCAAAGTGCCGTCAATGCGAACAAGAGGTGACCGATACGTGTAACCAATGGCTCCCCATACCATCAGGCGACGACGAATACACGTTTCCAATGTGCGTTCACTGTAGTGTCGCCAAACACGGATGCGACCATCATGGTGCTGTAAACAGAACCTGGATTCATCCGAAAAAATGACGTTTTGCCATTCGTCCACCCAGGTTCGTCGTTGAGTACACCATCGCAGGCGCTCCTGTCTGTGATGCAGCGTCAAGGTAACCACAGTCATGGTCTCCGAGCTGATAGTCCTTGCTGCTGCAAACGTCGTCGAACTATTCGTACAGATGGTTGTTGTCTTGCAAACGTCCCCATCTGTTGACTCAGTGCTGCACGATCCGCTATAGCCATGTGGATAAGATGCCTGTCATCTCGACTGCTAGTGATACGAGGCCGTCGGGATCCAGCACGTCGTTCCGTATTACCCTCCTGAACCCACCGATTCCATATTCTGCTAACAGTCATTGGATCTCGACCAACGCGAGCAGCAATGTCGCGATAGGATAAACCGCAATCGCGATAGGCTACAACAATCCGACCTTTATCAAAGTCGGAAACGTGATGGTACGTATTTCTCCTCCTTACACGAGGCATCGCAACAACATTTCACCAGGCAACGCCTGTCAACTGCTGTTTGTTTATGAGAAATAGGTTGGAAACTTTCCTCATGTCAGCACGTTGTAGGTGTCACCACCAGAGCCAACCTTGTGTGAATGCTCTGAGAAGCTAATCATTTGCATATCACAGCATTTTCTTCGTGTCCGTTAAATTCCGCGTCTGTAGCACGTCGTATTAGTGGTGCAGCAATTTTAATGGTCAGTAGTGTATGTACGATACAGATTGTTGTGTTGGCTACAGTGCGAGTCAGCACCGACACAAAGATGAAGGTGCAATGGCTGGTGGCAGGAATCCAGAATGATCTGTACATAAAACGTTCTGATCAATGGGACACTTTATTTCTGAAAAGGAAAGAAAGGTAACTTTCTGCTTGTGCCTCCTACATGCAAGAACGTTTACTGTCTATTACTATTCGCTAACGCAGGCTAAGTTTCGTTTTCCTGTTATTTAGCACCGATGCTCTCTAAGACTGATACCGAATTGAGGCCGACCGGCAATGAGCGGCTGGTTAGGTCAGCGTTGATTGGGGGCACTGAACTGTCTTCCCGGATGTTTGGCGTTTTGCGCTCCCCGCTTTTTCCATTGTCGCGCGGGTCAGCACCTTTTTGATGCCTTTTCGCAGCCTGCGCTGATCGGTGTGCTGTCGATGTTTCAGGACTGCACACATATGGTGACACATTTCGTGCCAGACCCTGTATTTGATTTGGCAATGTTAGTGATAGAAGGCGCCTGGATAGGCTTCCTGTCACCACCCCTTCCCCTTCGGGACAGAAATTCTGTACCCGATATGTTTGCGTGTAGTGTTATCCATGTGAAAGTCTATGAAAGTTTTCGAAATGTTCACTAATCGTGTAACTGAGGCGGGACGTGGGTATCAGCCCAATATTCAGGCAGTCAGACGGGGGAAACCGCCTAAAAGCAACACCAGACTGAATGCCACACAGGGCCTCGTCGTTAATGCACAGATCGGATTCGATATGGGGCAGTGCACATCCACGAATCACGAAAGTGGCCTCCTGAGGACGGTGGCTATCTGGACGAATGAAAAAAATCTTAGTAACATGTACAAACATTACAAAATAAAAAACAACACACGTATCATATCTATATTACTACTTTACATTTTTCCCTCTATAATTCTGTATAAAGTCGACAGAAAAAGTATTATACATACAATTAAAAGAAATCACTGTTCGATTTGGATCATTAGAAGGGAAGGATGGTATTTCTTAATGTGTCCTAAGCACTCGCATAATCGACAGGTAAAGATTTAGTTGAGGATGAAAGAGCAAAACATTACGGTGATGGACTGACGATTTGTTCGGGTTTCGTTGTGCTGTATACTAAGAAGCACTTTGGGCTAAAGTAGCAGCCACGGACACGGGATGACGTTGGTGGTATGAATAGTAAATTTCCTGCAGTTGCTCGCGTTATTACGTCGCCAGTTACCTTAGTTTGCGATGGAACTGAGCGAAGAATATGGAGACGCTCTTTATTAGTCAAGGTGCATCACTGGAAACGCTTTTCGATTAAATATCTACTACTGTTGAGTTTATGAGGGAAAAAGGAAAGCAAGGACGAAAATTAGGACATCCAGAAAGGAATGCAGACCTGTTACTTTAAGTGGACTTACTGCACACTACCCACAGTAAGACGTGTCAAAATTAGAAATCAATTATGTACGATTTTGTGGGGATGCATTTAAAAAGAAAATCGCATTTAGAATGGACTAATTACCCCCAAAAACACCATTCATTTCCCTACTCTTACTGTAGTTAAACAAAACTCGAACTCTGAGGAATTCTTTGTGGCATAGCTAATTACTAACCTCAGAAAAGATCACGAAGAAAGAAACTTTCCTCGACTAAAACATTTTTCATACTACAGATATATGTAATGCAGGAATGATAACTAGTCTCTCGTCTGCTGGGATCTCGATGTACCTATGCGTTGAGCGCTGTGGAGCTTAGCTTGAGATTATATGTTAGTTATTGCAAACTAATGTTCTTTATTGCGTTTTTTGTCACTCTTGTAGATCTAAGTAGCAGTAAAAAGCATTTATATATACACCAACAGCAATGAGTAAACGATTTTATGAACCCTTTCTGAAACTGTGGTCGCATGATGGATCTAAGAGATGATATCTCTACGTACTTGTTTTTTTATTTGTATTATGCTGCATGTGTTGGGATGATTAGATAGTTCATACTGTGGTTTTACATCCCATTGTTCTCACCTGGTTGGCGTCGAGTACGTATAGATACTCCCCTGAAACAGGCCTAGGAAGGCCCGAGGGGACCAACCGGCCGCCATGTCGTCCTCAGACGATAGGCGTCAATGGATGCGGGTAAGGAGGGGTATGTGGTCAGCACACCGCTCTCCCGACCGTTACCAGTTTTCGTTGACCAGAGCCGCTACTTCTCAGTCAAGTAGCTCCTCAATTGGCCTCACAAGGGCTGAGTACACCCCACTTCTCAACAGCGCCCGGCAGACCCAGACGGTCACCCATCCAAATGCTAGCCAAGCCCGACATCGCTTAACTTCGCTGATCTGCCAGAAACCGGCGTTAGCACCGCGGCAAGGCCGTTGGCGAGAATGTGTAGCATGTATAGAAAACTAAACAAATCAAAATAAATAAATCACAAAACATTATAATGAGATGCCACACAGATTCTGTTCGTGACAAATGTGTCACAAAATTTGCCTTTTAGATTCGATATCTGTAATAAACGCTTCATAAAATCGGAATCTGTTCGCAGCTAACGCATTAATCACGGCAAATTACTTTATTTCAAATACGTAAAAGTAAAGGAGCTCTATGTTTGAACAACTGACAACTCCACGCCGGGCAATCTTCACACCTTTTCAGTTCATCGAAAAGCAAACAACGAGCTACACACAGGACGCGTTCGTCGCAGCGTGCAAAGAGATTGTTTGCGCGTTGAATGAGCCAATACCGAATGTTGACGAAGCCCACAGTTAATTTGCTTTATGAAGGATTGCTTTATTGTAACAATTGCCGAAGAGTACAACATACAGTTGCCCAGCAACGGCTGTACTATTGGAATCGCTTTCAAAGATCGCAGCAAGGGAAGGAAGCGTACGGATGGAGAGAAAGTAGCTTTTTTCGCGAATAGCTGGGTATAATTCAGTGAATTTGTGTCATAACTTCGTCCTTATTCCGGGATAAGGTCACATCCTTTCTCGTAATTGTTGCCACTCTAAAGGTCTTGCTCGGCCTTTAGTTACATAATCTCAATACGTAACATACACTGCAGGCATAATGGCTGGATCTTACTCGATTTTGCTGTGAGACTTAATAAAGTTTCCCGATTGGTTAGACTGCGATTTCTGCAGCTTGGGAGGAGACAGAAGGTTGCTAAAACTGGTAAGTGGAACAACAGGCTTATTTCCTCACACTGTATTTTTTAATCGGTAAGTTGCGAGGCCACGCTTCCCTAGGGGTGGCGGAACATAATAAATTATTACATTGATTAAAGTATTGGCCAGAAATAATATAGAACTTTGGAATTGTTAATGAGTGCTTAAATTTTGTTATTTTATGTGTGATGCAGGGGAAAACTTTATTGATATAATGTGTCCCTTCGCTGTGAACTCTACATACTGTTACGGTCTGTTGAAATCCTGGCATGTGAAACCAAGCATAATTTGTGTGTTTATTTGTCCTAGCATTGAAAGCCAGGAATAATATGATGTTACTTTATTAAACTGTTAATGAAATATTAGGTTTTAATTTGCAAGTGTTTATTTGCACAACGAATTTTTTTTACATCTTTTGTTTAGATGGTATCATCTGATTGTCATGGAGTGTCACTTACAGAATCTAAATGCAAAATTTCAATTCTGATCATTTAAATCCCCGAATTTTTATCTTGGAATAATTACTCTGCTACACACATAATTTGGTCTTCTTCCCCTTAAGATGCTTGTGACCTTTCTTGGAGTTCATGCGTAGATCAGACTAAATAATACGCCTTCAATTATTTGCCCTGAGTTATCACTTATAAATTCTCATTGGTTCTTTTCGGTACCAAATTATCATGCACCCTTACCCTTGATTGCTACACATTGTTTCAATCTTTTCTCCATATTGCAGAAATAAAACTGGTTCGATAATTTTCTTATTCAATAGTCGCTTCTATCCTATGCTCTCATTAGTCTGTTAAAACTGTTAATTGTCTCAATATTTCTACAGCATTCTCACATCATTCCTCCTGTTCAGTCTCACGCCCAGCCTCTTCGAGATTCCAGGCCGATCTCCCTTGTCTTGTGACACCACCGCCTGCCGCTGTGGCCGAGCGGTTCTAGGCGCTTCAGTCCGGAAACGTGCTGCTGCTGCGGTCGCAGGTTCGAATCCAGCCTCGGGCATGGATGTGTGTGATATCCTTAGGTTAGTTAGGTTTAAGTAGTTCTAAGTCTAGGGGACTGATGACCTCAGATGTTAAGTCCCATAGTGCTCTTAGCCATTTGAACCATTTTGTGACACTACCAACGCTGCCATGGCGTCCCCTCACGGTGTAGGCTGATATTACACTATCAAATTTATTGGACAACGTTAATTTGTCCAATATACTCGACGTAGTGTCGCCTTTCATCCAGTTTATTTGATCAGATCTAGTGCCTCGCCTCAGATTTGATAAAAAAAAAAGACCGATGGTATTCTGTTTCCTGCATGGAGAAATATAACCGCTTGGAGCGCTAGCATCGCTGCAACAGTCTAACATCTAATGTTAATCAAAATAGCTTCGAAATTTAAATGGTGCTTTGCATCTACAACGAAATTGATGGGAGTGCACTAAGCAGATGAGGCATTGTATATCTCGTGGCATCCCAAATACAAAAACATAATAAGAAGAAGCGAAAGCTGTAAAAAATTGCGGAGGCCAAGTTCAGCCAAGATGTAGCCCTAGGATATAAATGAGAAAATCTAGAATTTTTATAGAAATTAAAATGGATATAGAATGCACTAAACAGTTATTTGCATTCAGATATTCCTTCTTCAGTGCTTTATAAATAGCTTCAAGTGTTTCTGGTATTATTTTCGTCAATGTGCACTGAGGTATTCGAGTGCTATACGAAAGAACTAGAGTAGCATCCTCCTGTTGCAAGAAATCGCAATGTTACGGTAAGTCTGTCTTTTGCGTATATACAATTTCTGAGGTGACTGTTCTGCTTCGTAATATGAGGAGCCACTTCCCTGAGCACATATTGAAATAGACTCTCGTCCATTCGCAAGTAACTTTCATATGACTTTAGGTCATCGACTTCTAGCTCCCGTAACAAATTTTGTTGTGTACTTTTATTAACTCGCAGTGAAAACCACTGCTTCAACGAAGTACGTTTCCTGTCACTTTTTTCGCGCTCTTTTTTCAAATACAAACACATTGCAATTGTAATACACGCAACTGCAGAGCATAGTAACAAGTTATTGTCCGCCATTCTGAAACTTTGAGGAAATACTGGACGACAATGTAATATCACTTTTTTACGCCATGTCAAAGGTTTTTGTCAGAGGTCTTTACCCAATAAATTTGATAGTGTAGTACCCCCCCCGTTACACCATACGTTCTGTTTCCGCTGATTGCATCACGTAGCTTCATAAGATGTGCCGAAGAGTGCATCATTCTTCTAAACAATTTCCTTTCCTTAGAGGTGCTTTCTCTTGTCAAATTTCTACCCAAAAATGGCGTTGAATACAAGGTGGATTTATTTACTTAAACAACAGTTTTTTAGGAGTTAATAAAACGGTAAGGAGGCTTCAGAGTTTCCATAGATTTGGTCACGCAACATTGTTTTGGTAATAATGATACGTATGTATTTTCCATAATATTTGCCGATCGTCATTCCGTTTCATTAAGAATTTTCGCCAAGATGGTATTCTTGATTAAAAGTACAAGTAATCCCTTGCGTGAATTTGAATGGTGCATTAAGCAGGGTTGCGCCAGCTCCACTGGAATTCTGTTCTCTCTCGCTATTTTTTTTTCTATTTTTTCGCGACAGTTACATACAACTAAATTACGATGGTAAGTCGCATCCACGACCTGATCCGGATCACAGACGTGTCTATGTCGCCGCTATGGCTATCTTCAACATTCTACTGTCGTTCCGATCACTAGACCGAAAATATCCCACTTGGCCTCATTTTCATGCTTGATTTCTACATCTACGTTCGATGATTCTTGCACTTGCTCTCTCTTTATTGGCTGAGAAGCATCCGCCAGGCCATAACCAATTTTTTTCTACAGCAATAGCTCTTTCAACTGATATTAGTGTGTTTTGTATTACTACATGTGAGAGCCTACTTGAAACAGTATTCACGCGTCTCTACGTGGCAATGAATCAGTTTGACTGAATATGTAGTTGACTCCTACATAAGTTGTGCTGCCCCTCCTATCCTTAATTTTAATCATACTTGGCCACGGTGATCAAGGGTTACACCAGGGCGAATTCAGCCTATGTAAGATACGAATTTGAATTTTCAGGCCACACTGCAAGATGTGGGCAGTAGGAGCATTTCTTCTAAGCCACGCCTGTGGGTACAGGCCCCGTTTTCACAGTCACAAACAGTAATTACATTATATGATCAAAAGCATCCAGACACCTAGACAAAACGAAAATTTCTGTTCCGACACCGACAATTTTGAGTGTTTATGGAAAAAGTTTAAGGCAATTGTAAAATCGGTTTTAGACAGGTACGTGCCGAGTAAAACTGTGAGGGACGGGAAAAACCCACCGTGGTTCAACAACAAAGTTAGGAAGCTACTGCGAAAGCAAAGAGAGCTTCACTCCAAATTTAAACGCAGCCAAAACCTCTCAGACAAACAGAACCTAAACGATGTGACAAACAGAACCTAAACGATGTCAAAGTTAGCGTAAGGAGGGCTATGCGTGAAGCGTTCAGTGAATTCGAAAGTAAAATTCTATGTACCGACTTAACAGAAAATCCTAGGAAGTTCTGGTCTTACGTTAAATCAGTAAGTGGCTCGAAACAGCATATCCAGACACTCCGGGATGATGATGGCATTGAAACAGAGGATGACACGCGTAAAGCTGAAATACTAAACACCTTTTTCCAAAGCTGTTTCACAGAGGAAGACCGCACTGCAGTTCCTTCTCTAAATCCTCGCACAAACGAAAAAATGGCTGACATCGAAATAAGTGTCCAAGGAATAGAAAAGCAACTGGAATCACTCAACAGAGGAAAGTCCACTGGACCTGACGGGATACCAATTCGATTCTACATAGAGTACGCGAAAGAACTTGCCCCCCTTCTGACAGCCGTGTACCGCAAGTCTCTAGAGGAACGGAAGGTTCCAAATGATTGGAAAAGAGCACAGGTAGTCCCAGTCTTCAAGAAGGGTCGTCGAGCAGATGCGCAAAACTATAGACCTATATCTCTGACGTCGATCTGTTGTAGAATTTTAGAACATGTTTTTTGCTCGAGTATCATGTCGTTTTTTGAAACCCAGAATCTACTCTGTAGGAAACAGCGATTGTGTGAGACCCAACTCGCTTTATTTGCTCATGAGACCCAGAAAATATTAGATACAGGCTCCCAGGTAGATGCTATTTTCCTTGACTTCCGGAAGGCGTTCGATACAGTTCCGCACTGTCGCCTGATAAACAAAGTAAGAGCCTACGGAATATCAGACCAGCTGTGTGACTGGATTGAAGAGTTTTTAGCAAACAGAACACAGCATGTTGTTATCAATGGAGAGACGTCTACAGACGTTAAAGTAACCTCTGGCGTGCCACAGGGGAGTGTTATGGGACCATTGCTTTTCACAATATATATAAATGACCTAGTAGATAGTGTCGGAAGTTCCATGCGGCTTTTCGCGGATGGTGCTGTAGTATACAGAGAAGTTGCAGCATTAGAAAATTGTAGCGAAATGCAGGAAGATCTGCAGCGGATAGGCACTTGGTGCAGGGAGTGGCAACTGTCCCTTAACATAGACAAATGTTATGTATTGCGAATACATAGAAAGAAGGATCCTTTATTGTATGATTATATGATAGCGGAACAAACACTGGTAGCAGTTACTTCTGTAAAATATCTGGGAGTATGCGTGCGGAACGATTTGAAGTGGAATGATCATATAAAATTAATTGTTGGTAAGGCGGGTACCAGGTTGAGATTCATTGGGAGAGTCCTTAGAAAACGTAGTCCATCAACAAAGGAGGTGGCTTACAAAACACTCGTTCGACCTATACTTGAGTATTGCTCAACAGTGTGGGATCCGTACCAGATCGGGTTGACGGAGGAGATAGAGAAGATCCAAAGAAGAGCGGCGCATTTCGTCACAGGGTTATTTGGTAACCGTGATAGCGTTACGGAGATGTTTAGCAAACTCAAGTGGCAGACTCTGCAAGAGAGGCGCTCTGCATCGCGGTGTAGCTTGCTGTCCAGGTTTCGAGAGGGTGCGTTTCTGGATGAGGTATCGAATATATTGCTTCCCCCTACTTATACCTCCCGAGGAGATCACGAATGTAAAATTAGAGAGATTCGAGCGCGCACGGAGGCTTTCAGACAGTCGTTCTTCCCGCGAACCATACGCGACTGGAACAGAAAAGGGAGGTAATGACAGTGGCACGTAAAGTGCCCTCCGCCACACACCGTTGGGTGGCTTGCGGAGTATAAATGTAGATGTAGATGTAGTTAAGTTAGTACCGCGTTCTGTCCCTAGAGAGGACAATTGGGCCCGAACCACCGCCGTATCATGCACTGCCAATGGCGTCATTGGGTGCAGTTATTGAGGTGCAAGTGGTGAGACTGTCTTCGTCGGGTTCTTGAATTTGTAATAATCGCTACTACCCTATCGTCAGTTGGCCTTACGAGGCTGAGTGCACCAGGTTCCAGTTCTCCTATCAAGGGGAAATCTTCGACAGTACGCGGGAATCGAACCCGGGTCCCCCGGCATGGCTGTCAGTTGCGCTGACGACTCAGTTTCTGACGCGAACGGACATCTTTTAGTGGACATTAACAATGGGTGTGTTCACTCTTTGCCTTAATAGCAGTTTGAACTCTGCTGGATACACTTTCAGTGAGGTGTCAATGTATGTGGAGGAATGGCAACTCATTCGTACCCGAGAGCCGTAACCAGGTAAGGTAGTGATGACGGACGCTGAGTTCTGGAACAAAGTATACGTTACAAGTCATCCCAAAGATATTGCACTGAGTTCAAGTCGAGAGTCTCGGCATGCCAAGGAATGTTATTGTCCACAAACCATTGTCTCAAAGACGCCGCTTTATAATTGGTAGCACTGACATGCTGATACAAATGATCATCGTCTCCGAATTGTTGCTCTACTGTACGCGGTATACAAGGCTCTAAAATATATTCAGATGTTCCCGCAATTACCGTTTTCATAAGTGCAATAAAGGGACCACATCATTACCATGAAAAATACCCACATACGGTAACACGATCTCATCCATATTTCATTCAGGCATTCGTCTAACCCACGCGCTTCGGTCTGATTGTCACAGGGTTTAGCGTAATTCATCACTCCAAATCGCTCGTTTCCAGTCGTCCACTCCAGTAGCGTCGTTCTTTATACCACCTCATGCGTCGCTTAGCACTGAACAGAGAAATGTGGCTCATGAGAAGCTCTACCGTTGTACCCCATTATTCTTATCTCCCTACGCACAGCCATTGCACTAGCTGGATTGTTCGTACCACTTTCAAACTCACGACTGATTTCTTCCGCTGAGTTCATGCAATGTCTTACAACCACTTACAGCAATGCTCGATGGTCCCTGCCCGTCAGAACGTAAGGTCTGCCTGGCCTTGTTTTCGTTGTGATTGTCCCTTCGCGATTCCATTTGAGAATTGAAGCATCAAAAATCAGCTTTGGCAGCTTTTTAATTGGTTGTAATGTTCCTGATGAATTTATTACTCAGGTTACATTAGGACAAATTACACGGAAAGAAATGGATATAGCTGTGAAGAAGATAGATGGGGGGAAAGCCCCAGGACCTGATAAAGTCCAAAATGGTCCAAAGGGCTCTGAGCACTATGGGACTTAACATCTGAGGTTACCAGTCCGCTAGAACTTAGAACTACTTAAACCTAACTAACCTATGGACATCACACACATCCATGCCCGAGGCAGGATTCGAACCTGCGTCCGTAGCGGTCGCGTGGTTCCAGACTGAAGCGCCTAGAACCGCTCGGTCACTGCGGCCGGCACCTGATGAAGTATCAGTGGACATGATAAGAGCAGCAGGCCCAGTGGGAATGCAGTGGCTGTATAGAGTACTATCAAGTGTGAGGAGAACTAGTACAATATCTGACGATTGGAGAAGAGGCGACATTGTTCCCATCTTTAAAAAAAGGCAATTAAAGACTTTGTAAAAACTACAGAGGAATAACACTTATGAGTCATACAGCCAAGATTTTTGAGAGAATTTTGCTAAACCGAATAAGTGAAAAGACAGAAAAGGAGCTGCGTGAAGAACAGCATGGCTTTAGGAAAGGAAGAAGCACGATCGACCCGATATTTTCCATCCGTCAACTGATGGAAAAAAGTTGGGAGTATAACAAAAGGGGGCTAATGGTTTTTATAGACATAGAAAAGGCATGACTCAGTTAACAGGGAAAGACTCTGGGAAGAAATGAAGAAGATAGGTGTAGAAGATGGATACATTAATGTAATAAAAAACAATGTACAGAGGACACAGTTGTAGAATTAGAACACTACTGGGGAACTCTGGTGTACAAGATGTATGAGACAGGCGAAATACCCCCAGACTTCTAGAACAGTGTAATAATTTCAATTCCAAAAAAACTAGTCCTGCCACATATGAATATTACCGAACTATCAGTTGAATAAGTCAATGATGTAAAGAGCTAACACGAAGTCTTTTCAGCTGAATAGAAAAACCTGGTAGAAACCAACCTCGGGGGAGATCAATTTGGATACCGAAGAAATCTGTGAACATGCGAAGCAGTACTGACCCTACGACTTCTCTTAGGAGATACGTTAAGGAAAGACAAACCTACGTTTACAGCATTTGCGGACTTTGTGAAAGTTTTCGACAATGTTGATTGGAATGCTATCTTTGAAATTCTGTACGTAGAAGGGACAAAATACAGTGATGGACGGGCTATTTAAAAAAAAATAAATAAAAAAAAATGCCTCTGATCACTATGGGACTTAACTTCTGAGGTCATCAGTCCCCTAGAACTTACAACTACTTAAACCTAACTAACCTAAGGACATCACAAACATCCATGCCCGACCGCAGCGGTCGCGCGGTTCCAGACTGTAGTGCCTAGAACCGCTCGGCCACCACGGCCGGCGGCTATTTACAGTTTGTACAGAAGAGTCGAGGGGCATGAAAGGGAAGCAATGGTCGAGATAAGAGTGAGAGGGGGTTGTAGCTATCCCCGATGTAATTCAGTCTGTATACTGAGCAAGCAGCAAAGGAAAAAAAATTCGAGTAGGAATTAAAGTCTAGGGAGAAGAAATAAAAACTTTGAGATTCGCCGAAGGCATTGTAAGTCTTTCAGAGACAACAAAGGACTTGGAAGAGCAGGTTAACGGAATGGATGGTGTCTTAAAAAGAGGATGTAAGATGAATATCAACAAAAGAAAAACCAGGATAATGGAATGTAGTCAAATTAAACTACGTGATGCTGAGGGAATTAAATCAGGAAAAGACACTAAATGCAGTGTTGAGTTTTGCTATTTGGGCAGCAAAATAACTGATGACGGGCGAAGTAGAGAGGATATAAAATGTAGAATGGCAATGGCAAGGAAAGCGTTTCTGAAGAAGAGAAATTTGCTAACGTCGAATAAAGATTTAAGTGTTAGGAAGTCTTTTCTGAAAGTACTTGTGCGGAATGTAGCCATATATGGAAGTGAAACATGGATGATAAACAGTTTAAACATGAAGAGAATAGAAGCTAAATGTTCAAATGTGTATGAATTCCTAAGGGACCAAACTGCTGCGGTCATCGGTCCCTAGACTTACACACTACTTAAAATAACTTAATGCTAAGGACAACACACACAACCATGCCCGAGGCAGGCCTCGAACCTCAGTGGTAGGAGATTAGAAGCGTCTGAAATTTGGTGCTGCATAAGATTGCTGAAAATCAGATGGGCAGATCACATAACTAATGAGGTACTGAACAGATTTGGGGAGAAAGGAAATTTGTCGCACGACCTGACTAGAAGAAGGGATCAGACGGTAGGACACATTCTGGGACGTCAAGGGATCACAGATTTGGTACTGAAGGGAAGTGTGGAGTGTAAAAATCGTAGGGGGAGACCAAGAGATGAATACACTAAGCAGATTCAGAAGGATGTAGCTAGAAGTAGTTATTCAGAGATGAAGAACGCTGCACAGGATAGAGTAGCATGGAGAGTAGCATCAAATCAGTCTTCGGACTGAAGACCATAAGACAACAAATGGAGAACATATTTTCATGAGACATGCCGCAACTGCAAAGTCTTGGAACAAGTTGGAATAAATGGATATCGACCGAAAGAAGCAACTAAAATACTCAGTCTCCAGTGTGACTTCAAGAATTTTGTGTGCTTCAAGAATTTTGACGACTTACTGAGAAGGTCGAGTCAGCAGTAACTGTCCAGCTTTGCTACAGCCCCACTCGGGAGAAGACGACCTTTGCAGCGCGCCGCACTTGAAGGCAGCGTGGCAGAATGAATGTAGAGTGGCTGCGTGCAGACCCAGTCCTACGTCCACAAGTAGAAAAAAGTACCACAGGAACCCTCTGTTGAAAACTGCGTGTCAATGTTTTAATTTAATTGCGAATTTTTACAAGATGTGTCATTTTACATTATTAGGTGCATTATCCAGATTTCCTCTTATTTTTAAATTAATTGTGCTGCATATTTTTTGGCAATATCTTCGTTACATTTTAATACCGCACAGTATTAGTGGCTTTCCTCTCTCCTTACCACCTTCCTGCCGCCCCTACCTAGCATGTATGGCCTATGGGTCTGCATGATGCAGAGTGGGTTTAGTAAAATGGTAGACAGCACTGAATGTGCTCACAAGTGTATTGTAACGCCGTTCCTTTTATCTTACAGCTTATCGCTATGTTCCTTTAAAGAAATATGACTTTGCACAACATGTGAGCGATAAGATAAAATTTAAGGGATTTTAAATTTTATATATTGTCAACCAATGTTATTTACTAATTTAGGTACAATTTTCTTCTTTCTTTCCCGTGAGGTTTCTGCAGCTGTCGCCGTGTCCCACTTGTCAGTCGCTATCGATTTCTCTCTTTCCATTCTTCCTCGTCTACTTATATTTCTCTTTTTCTCACAGCCTTATTTACCCTCTCTAGTAAGGCAACCTTCGAGGTTCTTCTTCTCCTTCTCCTCCTCTGAGTATCATGGAAGATCATAGGCCATCTGTCACCTGTCATTCGCAATGTACGTACACTCATGTTCAGGAAAAAACAGAACACCTTGAACGACTAGAGACATGACATGCACATTAGCAGAAATGAGCCATGTCGGCCCGCGGGTTCAAGGTCAACATCGAAATCGCGGCGCAACACCACCTATCGGTAAAATGTGCCTGCGGCTGTCGTTGTTGCTATAACTCTAAGGTAATGGATCAGTGTGAGTGGAGCAGACGTCCAGGATGCCTCGCAGACGTATGCGCGAACCGTACCGTCAAATCAGTGCATTTGAAAGAGGGCGCACTATCGGCATAAGAGGATGTGATGCATTCATCCGGCAAATTGCTGCTCGTGTGGGGCGAAGTGTTTCGGCAGTGCAACAGGTGTGTGCAGTATGGTTCACGGAAGGAGGTAGAACACGACACAGACCACACCCCGAGAAGATCGACGGCCTCATCCGAATGGCATTTCAGGACAGATCTGCGTCCTCCTCGGCTCTGGCGCATTAGCGGAAAAGTGTTAAGCCGTCGGCACACGGACCGTGCTGTCGAACGTTAACGTTGAGCGTGCCAAGTTCAACGTGCTGCTGAACGCTCAGGAATGATGCGACTTGTGCATACGGTACGTGGGCCCCAACGTGGTATACGCGATCGCAACGTACTCCAGCGGCAGCTGAGCGATGTTTCTAGTTCGTAAATCACACTGTTTACTCAACGGGCGCGCGTAAAATTCCCACGTTAGCACTATTAAAACGCACATTTCCTCCATCGTCCACGAAAAGGAAAGTACCATGTCCAATCAACAAGGACAGAGACATATAAAAGTTCCATTACAAACAGTGCGGTACAAATTTGTAATACTTCTCTGCATAAGATAAACATTATTTCATGATTCCCACAATTTATTAAAATCCCAAGGTCAGTCTTACTCAATCACTGTTCCTACCCAATAGCAGAATCTTTGCAACATGTGAATTACGAAGCGAAAAAGAAAAGGATCAAAATTTCTTTATGGAAGTAGCGCAAGCTGTCCTGTAGATTAAGCCAATCGAACAAAGGCACCCCTCAAAAAAAGGTGAACTTATATTTACATACTATCAAATATCATAGTATATACTTATATTAAACTAATAATAAAGTATCAGAACCTAATAAAAACGCCAAGGTTAAGAAATAAAATACGGAAGTGTCGAGACGTGAACTACCGCCCCAACTATCAACTAAATACGAGACAGTTACGCTACTCATTACGCTAATCCAACAACGCGGAGAGGGATCTCGCAAGTAATCAAAGTATGTTACCCGTTGCAGAAAACGTTACCGTAGATACATTACTAATTGAAATCTAATTATAACAAATTGTACAAGAACAATGCGTTTTGGGTGGATCATCCTTGTGTCACTGCCTTCAAATAGCTTACTCTCATAAGACGCAAGTTACAATAATTCTTTTGCTATGAATATGATGTTTCTCGTTATTTTATTGGAACGAATCACAGAATTAACAACGGGTTTTCCAATGATTCTCAATTTGCTGGTGCTCAGAAACGGCATATATACATATAGGCTTGAAATCAACGCCAATATGGCGCCTCACAACTCTGTACTGAAGGGAGACAGCGTGCGTGTGACGTAGGTGGCGTTGTGCCATCTCATTGGTCAACGCTCAGACGCACGCTCAGAATATCTGACATGCCAGATATTGCTCTGCACGTTCGGAAAGACTCCCAAACGTGATATTCCACGTTATGACGTCAGAAACTCGGCACGCTCAACGTTCAACGTTCGGATGCACGGTCCGTGTGCCGACGGCTTTAGGTTAGTTAGGTTTAAGTAGTTGTAAGTTCTAGGGGACTGATGACCTCAGAAGTTAAGTCCCATAGTGATCAGAGGCACTTTTTTTTTTTTTTTTTTTTTTTTTTTGTAAATAGCCCGTCCATCCCTGTATTTTATCCCTTCTACGTACAGAATTTCAAAGATATCATTCCAATCAACATTGTCGAAAGCTTTCACAAAGTCCGCAAATGCTGTAAACGTAGGTTTGTCTTTCCTTAACGTATCTCCTAAGAGAAGTCGTAGGGTCAGTACTGCTTCGCATGTTCACAGATTTCTTCGGTATCGAAATTGATCTCCCCCGAGGTCGGTTTCTACCAGGTTTTTCTATTCATCTGAAAAGACTTCGTGTTAGCTCTTTACATCATTGACTTATTCAACTGATAGTTCGGTAATATTCATATGTGGCAGGGCTAGTTTTTTTGGAATTGAAATTATTACACTGTTCTAGAAGTCTGGGGGTATTTCGCCTGTCCCACATATCTTGTACACCAGATGGAAGAGTTTCGTCTTGTATGCCTCCCCCAAAGCTATTATCAGTAGTTCTGAAGGAATGTCGCCTGCTCCGGGCGCCTTGCTTCGATTTAGGTCTTTCAGTGCTCTGTCAAATTCTTCTCGCAGTGTCATATCTCCCATTTCGTCTTTATCTACGACCACTTCCCTTTCTATAACATTGCCTTCAAGTTCACCTCCCTTGTACAGACCCTGTATATACTCCTTCCACCATCCTGCTTTGCCCTCTTCGCTTAGAACTGGTTTTCCATCAGAGCTCTTGAAATCCATACAGCAGCTTCTCTTTTCTCCAAAGGCCTTTTTAATTTCTCTATAGACGATATCTATCTTTCCCATAGTGATATAAGTTTCTAAATTCTTACATTTGTCCTCTAGCCATTCCTGCTTAGCCATTTTGCACTTCCTGTCAACCTCATTTTTTAGACCTTTGTATTCCTTTTCGCCGGCTTCATTTACTGCGCTTTACATCTTCGTCTTTCATCAATTAAATTAATATCTCAAGGGTTTCTCCTAGACCTTCCCTTTCCACCCATTTGCTGCCTTTACTATTTCGTCTCCCAAGGCTACTTGTTCTTCCTCTACTGTATTCCCTCCCCTTCTACCAATCAATCCTTACCCAATGCTCCCCCTGAAGCTCTCAAGAACCTCCGATTCTTTCAATTTATCCAGGTCCATCTTCTTAATTTCCTACCTTTTGGAATTTCTTCAGTTTTAATCTACAGTCCTTAACCAATAAGTCGTGCTCATCTCTGCCCTGGAAATGTGTTCAGTTTAAAAATTTGGTTCCGAAACCTCTACCAATTAATATGAAGCCTTTTGATGTGTCCAAGTCTGTTACACGTATGCAGCCTTAGTTTATGATTCTTAACGCCGGCCGGAGTGGCCGAGCGGTTCTAGGCGCTACAGTCCGGAACCGCGTGACCGCTACGGTCGCAGGTTCGAATCCTGCCTCGGGCATGGATGTGTGTGATGTCCTTAGGTTAGTTAGGTTCAAGAAGTTCTAAGTTCTAGGGGACCGATGACCTCAGACGTTAAGTCCCATAGTGCTCAGAGCAATTTGAACCATTTTTTGATTCTTAAACAAAGTGTTAGCGACGATTTAATTATGCTTCATGCAAAATTCTACCACATGTCTTCCTCTTTCATTTCTTTCCCACAGTCGATATTCACCTACCATTTTTCCTTCCCACCCTTTTCCTGCCATCGAATTCCTGTCCTCCATCATCCACTCTATTTCTTAGCCATGTTGCCCTTCCGTTCCTGTTTCTCAGGGCTTCTGTATAGTGTAAGCGTTTCTCATGTTAGTGTGACTGCTCTCACCAAGTAGGAGGAATAACCGTGGAGGATGCTTATACATTACCTCAGATACATCTCTCACATCTACCGTGTAACGCCCGTTGCCCGGGTGCAGCGCCATGCTCTTTGGTAGTCATCAATATTGTGTATGAAAAACATCTTGCTGTCTGCCAAGGGACTTCGTTATGCCTCAAAGGGCCTCGGGTTTTAGTGAATCCCTTGCCATGTCGTGAAAAGACTACTTAGACAAGTATCTCACATATTACCTCTTGTCGTATAAATACTGTGTGGTTCCTTCCAGTCACACAGTACCCATGAAAGTAAGATTTCTTTTGGCCCATTACCCTGGACGTAGGGTAGGGTAGTCTCAGAAACTTTTTAGGAGCAATTGTCGAGCATTTCTACAGATTTATACCCTTAATGGTTGGAATGCGTTTCGGGACCCATGGAGGTACTGCAATATATGCTTCGTAGGTCGGAGGGGCAGGCTCTCCCAATGTCGTTGCAGGCAACCCATATATTCGCAAAACAAAACCGCGTTTCGGGCACGTATGACAACTTTAACGTGCTGTTTCACGAACATTTATGAAAACTTTAACATCTTACACTGATAAAGAGTCCTCAGGTAGCTTGCAGCATCCAACTTGGGTAAAACTGCAGCGTCCAATGTGGATAAAAGTCCAAGTTTTCGATGACTGCCTCCATCGTCGTCTTTGGGTAAGCGTGACTGCCGTGATATGTAGCTAGTCGTTTATCAGCCGAGCATTCCTTGCTCGTCATATGTGCAGGTGAAACATTAAAACATTGTTCCTGTTGAACCATTTAGTTTTGTGTTATAATTACTGAGTTGCATGATTGGCCTCAGGAGGGGTGGAGATGCTTTTGTCCTGTAGCTGCTCCGGAGAAAAACTTCTCGCAGCATGATTGTGAGAGACTGAACTGTCCTCAGGCTGTTGCGGAGAAAATTATTCTCGCAGCAGATCCGACCAATGTCTTGTCGGCCTGCGATGTGGGGCGGTCCAGTTTTAGGACGAGCCGATTGAGGGCTGACCCGCGTTCTAGTACAATGCAGGAACAGTCCGCCGGAATTTGTCCCGCAGCAGGCGTGTTGAATGTAGCCTGAGTAGGCACAGATCGAGCTTAAGATCCGGCCGTGCAACCACTTCAGCGCTACGAAGTGATTGTCGGCGGCTTTCCCCCACTCCACGGTCACGTACTCTAACACTGGACTGGCCAGAGTTAGGGAGCGACCATTGAGGATTAAGTAAAGGCTGGAATTCGCGGAGGCACCCCTTAACTTTGCTTCTGATGTCACGTACGTATTTGCGGCGCCCATGTGAGTCTGTGATCGAGGGGCTCTCGTAAAACTGGAGATATTCCCAGGTTTCTACCCAGACGACGGCATCTGATTAGCTAGATCACGTCACGGGGTTGACGCTTCCTAAGGTGGAGCCGCAAGCGTCCAGAGATTATGTTTGCGCTCGCTGTGCAGAATCGCTTGCAGCGCCACCACTTACATCAGGCGATATCTATTCTCCTCTGTGCTTTTTCTTTATCAAGTGCACCCTTCGATGCATTGTAATCGCATATCCGGTATCCCTATTAAAGTTCTTCTCGCATTGCCTATTTCAACTGCTTCCCTGATCACAGCGTCCCTATAGTTCGATGCATGAGCAAGGATTCTCGTTTCTTCAAGGATAATCTTGTTCTTATTTGAAAGGCTCGGCCACCCCCGACACACTTCCACGCTCCTCCACATCTATACGAATAAATCCATGATCAGACCCATCCTCTGCTATGCAAATGTGGAGTGGACTTTCGTTACCCCCACAGTGTTTTGCAAGATCTTTCAATCTGTCCTCTCCCGACGCATCCACCGACATGTGCACCAACACTACCTGCTTCCTGTTACCCAGTGTGGCTACTGTGCTTCCTTCTCTGTTGATGATCAACTCCTGAACCTCACCCATATCGTGTCCCAACAGCTAAACAACCATAAGTCCGCCATCTTTGTCTCTCTTGATCTAGAGAAACATACAGCCACATATGCCATTCCAGTCTCCTTTTCAAACTCCAGACTTATGCACTTTTTAGAGACACATTTTTAGCCATAGCATGTAAATCTATTTTTTTTTAATCAGAGAACCCTGTTTAATAAAGCAAGCCAATGCAAGTTATCTTGTGCGCGGTCGCTTGTGATCGCTGGTGAGACACAGAAAGGATGTCTAGTCTTTTGTTAATTACTTCTTCTGTTATCTGTTCTGAAATGGAGTCGAGGGAGAGCCTCGCGCGTTAGACTGGCCGCTCTAATTTAAATTCTTTAATTTTATTTTAAAGTCACTGTGTACTGCAGGGCGCATACTAGTAATTATATAAGGAAATTTCCACTGCGCACGGACGCGATACCGACGTGCGGATAATCAACATATCGCTAGTGATTAATATTGTATTCCCAATGTAAGTAGCATAGTGCACTTCAGTAATTATAGTTATGATTAGCGCTATCGTGATTTCACTATTTGTTTAATCCATGATCCTAAAATTTCAACATATGTAAACTGTATTTTCAGTATTTATCTCATTTTAGATCAGAAATAACGTGGCCCACGGACCTTCTTCTTACGGCGACGAAATTCTCAAAGTATATGTCCGATCCCACCTTATCATGGTTTAAATATATTCACTGATTTTTTAAATATTTCCATCCATCTCCATTCAGTTCAACAAAAATTAGAAAAAAAACAATATATATATATATATATATATATATATATATATATATATATATATATATATATATAATTATTTACAACTTCCAGTCAACTACGTCGGCCTTATTGCATCCTTCCTATCCATTCGCCCATCCTATGTCTTTGTTAACAACCACCAATTTCCGTACCTTCCGCCCTACTGCAAGAGTGCCTCAAGTTTCTGTTCTCTCTCCTCTATCTCTTATATACTGCCGTTGTGCCCAAACCACCACCTCCCGTCCACCTCCTTCAGTATGCTTTCCTTGTCATCTGTCCTACGCTCCAGAAATCTACCTCGCTCAGTTTACCTCCTGGTGTGACCAATGACTCCTTAAGATTAACCCCTCCAAAACCCAGGCAATAATTATAGGACGCACCACTCACACCTTCCGTCTCTGTGACTGCTATCTCATCATTTACAACCGTCCTATCCAGCTAATTAACACATTAAAATATCTTGGGCTAACAATGGAGCGACAACTAACATGGATACCTCATCTACTTACCATCCAACAAAGAGCCCACAGTAAAATAAAATTACTAACTGGCCGAACATAGGGACTACACCCCTCCATTACCCCTCACACATACAAATCCCTGATCAACCTAATCCTTTCCTATGTTGCATGGATCTCTGACATATCCAAGTTCGATAAGTCCCTCCAGGTCCTCGAACGCCATGTTCTCCACCTCACATTCCGCACCCGATTACCTTCCCCTTCAATAATCCTTTACCAATTCATCAAATTCCTTCTTCTCCTCACTCACACTGAACGCCTCCAAATAACATACACCACCTGCAGTCCTACAATACTAATGTGTCCCATCTCCTTTACAATCCAAGTGTGCTGCCACACCTCTAGCTACACAGTCCACCACCCTGCATATGCACACCCTCCATGTCCTCTTCCAAAGAAACTGCAACTGTTTCCCTCTTCGTACCACAAACTGCACCCCGTCATATGTCCATCCTGCCAAATCTGAATTGATCCCACACTATCCACCGCCCTCCAGGGGCTCCCTCCCCGTCCTCTCCCCATGCCACACCACCTTTTCCCCTCCCCTGTCGCTCCCCATTCCCTTTTCCTTTCAGATTTGTAGATCCCAGTACCAGCTACCCCTCTCTCCCTGTCCCCCACAACCACCACTATCTCATCACCACCTATTACCAGTCCTCAGTCCTCATCACCACCACTCTCCTATATCTCTCCACATCCACTTTTCTTTTGATCACCAATCTGCTATCCCTGGGCAAGTCCTTTTCCAGTTTTAGTGAAAGTGTAGAATGCTCGATTTTTAATGGTCAGTGTCTCTTCTGTCATGTTCATTTTTTCTCAAGTGTTCAGTGCCCTTCAAGCGTTTTTCGGTTTTAACTGTGCTGACTGTTTTTAAACTATTTATGAAGACAGCACTTTTTCTTACATCCTCTCATTAACATCACCTTTTTAATAAATATTTCTTGGTAAATATGTCTCCGTGTTTCGTGTATAGCATCCAAGCTAGTGAATAATGTCTACTGGCCGAAGGGCGGGTTGACTGTATCACTGCCAGCCCATACCCCACCCACATGGAACGAGGAGGATGAAGTAATTATAAAGGAAAAAACTTCGCTCCTCCCTCCTATTAACACGCCCTACACGTCCTAGAACGCCACGTACTCCGCCTACGTTTTCGGAACCGCTTACCCTCCGCCACCCGAATCCTCTACCAACTTATACAACTCTCCACCCTACTCTTCCATTTTGAACACCTCCGAGTATCCTACGTTACCCGTAAACTCGTCACCCATTATTGCCCCCCGCCCCCCGCTCCCCGCTCAGTGATCCTGGTACTCCACCTCGCTTCTACCACTACATACCCCCAACACTACATTTCCGTACTCTCCACGGCCTCTCCACAAAGAAACTTTAACTGCCGTCTCTTACCCGACCATGAAATCCACCCTCGTATATACTCACCCTACCAGATCTTGAAGAATCCACCCCTCCTTCCCTTGCCAGAGATTCCTTCGTATCTACCCACATCCTAAGGTTTGGTCAGGTACCACATCCCTCTTCACTCTCGCAAAACCCTCCTCCAAATATCCACTCACACAAACGCACTCTTAGACACTACCCCAACAGCTACGATTCCCATGATATCCCTGGCAGTCGACATTCACTCATCACTTCCCTCATCTCTGTACCTATTTTAATCAGACAACACATCGGTATTTTATCCATTAATTACGCAAATGTACATCTGTCTTTTACATGGTGTGCAACATTTATTTTCCATTCATCTGTATCTACATTTTAATTAATCAACAAATCAATCTTTTATATTTTAACTTACGCAACTAACGATCTGTCTTTTTATAGTGTCAAATATTCATTTTTGTCCAATTTTATAACATGTTCTAGAATTTTTACTATCATATGGCTGAAGAGCGGGGAATTGTATCCGCTGACAACGCATTCCCCTGTCCATATGGGACGAGACGAATGAAATAACAATAAACGAAAAAAAGCCACCACCTATTTTTCGAAATTTCTGTATTTACGAGGGCAGTTTAATAAGTAATGCAACACATTTTTTTTCTCGGCCAATTTTGGTTGAAAAAAGCGGAAATTTCTTGTGGAATATTTTCAAACATTGCCGCTTCGTCTCGTATAGTTTCATTGACTTCCGACAGGTGGCAGCGCTGTACGGAGCTGTTAAAATGGCGTCTGTAACGGATGTGCGTTGCAAACAACGGGCAGTGATCGAGTTTCTTTTGGCGGAAAACCAGGGCATCTCAGATATTCATAGGCGCTTGCAGAATGTCTACAGTGATCTGGCAGTGGACAAAAGCACGGTGAGTCGTTGGGCAAAGCGTGTGTCATCATCGCCGCAAGGTCAAGCAAGACTGTCTGATCTCCCGCGTGCGGGCCGGCCGTGCACAGCTGTGACTCCTGCAATGGCGGAGCGTGCGAACACACTCGTTCGAGATGATCGACGGATCACCATCAAACAACTCAGTGCTCAACTTGACATCTCTGTTGGTAGTGCTGTTACAATTGTTCACCAGTTGGGATATTCAAAGGTTTGTTCCCGCTGGGTCCCTCGTTGTCTAACCGAACACCATAAAGAGCAAAGGAGAACCATCTGTGCGGAATTGCTTGCTCGTCATGTGGCTGAGGGTGACAATTTCTTGTCAAAGATTGTTACAGGCGATGAAACATGGGTTCATCACTTCGAACCTGAAACAAAACGGCAATCAATGGAGTGGCGCCACACCCACTCCCCTACCAAGAAAAAGTTTAAAGCCATACCCTCAGCCGGTAAAGTCATGGTTACAGTCTTCTGGGACGCTGAAGGGGTTATTCTGTTCGATGTCCTTCCCCATGGTCAAACGATCAACTCTGAAGTGTATTGTGCTACTCTTCAGAAATTGAAGAAACGACTTCAGCGTGTTCGAAGGCACAAAAATCAGAACGAACTTCTCCTTCTTCATGATAACGCAAGACGTCACACAAGTCTTCGCACCCGAGAGGAGCTCACAAAACTTCAGTGGACTGTTCTTCCTCATGCACCCTACAGCCCCGATCTCGCACCGTCGGATTTCCATATGTTTGGCCCAATGATGGACGCAATCCGTGGGACGCACTACGCGGATGATGAAGAAGTTATTGATGCAGTACGACGTTGGCTCCGACATCGACCAGTGGAATGGTACCGTGCAGGCATACAGGCCCTCATTTCAAGGTGGCGTAAGGCCGTAGCATTGAATGGAGATTACGTTGAAAAATAGTGTTGTGTAGCTAAAAGATTGGGGAATAACCTGGTGTATTTCAATGCTGAATAAAACAACCCCTGTTTCAGAAAAAAAATGTGTTGCATTACTTATTGAACTGCCCTCGTAAGATGTAGCTGAAGCTTAACACAGCTACTGGTAACAGTTGGTGTACGAGGTCTACATCTACGTCTACTACATCTACATTGTTACTTTGCAATTCACACTTAAGTGCCTCGCAGAGGGTTCATCGAACCATTTTCATAGTAATTCTCTACCATTCCAGTCTCGAATGGTGCGTGGGAAAAAGGAACACCTATATCTTTCCTTTCGAGCTCTGATTTCTCTTATTTTATTATGAAGATCATTTCTCCCTGCGTAGGTGAGTGTCAAAAAAATATTTTCGCATTCGGAAGAGAAAGTTGGTGATTGAAATATCGTAAATAGATCACGCGGCAAAGAAAACCGCCTTTGTTTCAGTGAATGCCACCCCAACTTGAGTATCATATCAGTGACACTCACACCCCTATTGCGCGATAACACGAAACGAGCTGCCCTTCTGTGCACTTTTTGGATGTCCTCCATCAATACTACCTGCTAAGGATCCCACACCACGCAGCAGTATTCCAGCAGATGACGGACAAGTGTAATAATGTAGGCTCTCTCTTTAGTGGGTTTGTCGCATCTTCCACACAATATTATCTATGTGGTCTTACCAATTTAAGTTGCTCGTAATTGTAATTCCTAGGTCGAACTGACAGCCCTTAGATTTGTGCGATTTGCCGGCCGCGGTGGTCTAGCGGTTCTGGCGCTGGAGTCCGGAACAGCGGGACTGCTACGGTCGCAGGTTCGAATCCTGCCTCGGGCATGGGTGTGTGTGATGTCCTTAGGTTAGTTAGGTTTAAGTAGTTCTAAGTTCTAGGGGACTTATGACCTAAGATGTTGAGTCCCATAGTGCTCAGAGCCATTTGAACCATTTGTGCGATTTATCGTATACCCAAAATTTATCGGATTTCTTTTAGTCCCCATGTGGATGACCTCGCACTTTTCTTTGTTTAGTGGCAATTGCCACTCTAGATCATTTTGTAATTGACATTGATTGACTGTTGATTTTACTAGATGGTAACTTACAGCCTCATCTGCAAACAATCTAAGGGGGCTGCTCAGATTATCACCTTGATCATTTATGTAAATCAGGAACAGTAGAGGCTCTGTTCAAAAAATTCCGGAACTTTGTCCACAAAATTTTCCTACGCTTACCTTTTACGTATTGTGCATGGTCTCCTTCGAAACACTCTCCTCCATTAAATGAAACAACAAGTTCACTGTTACCAGTCACCGTTTTACTTATTTCCACGACGCGTTTCGAAGGTTTAAACCTCCATCATCGAGTGGATTTACATTAGTAAGTATTACATTTGTGTGTGTGTTGTGTTGCGATTTTTGGAGGAACTTGTGGCACTGCCTAGTGGAGAAACGAGACGCTATTTCAGAATATGGTTTAGGATTACTTTTGACGAAAAATTAAACTGATATCTAATGGTAAACATTAAATAAGTAAACTACAGTACCTTCAGTGATCACAGGTTCCTTTTGCTGTCGTAACACATCACATGTATACTGCCACATTTGTAAACAAATATGGCGTCTGGAATCAGCTGGGTGTAAGGTTCGTATAGCAGAAGTGAAGACATAATCGCAAAGTGCAAAGAATATACATCATAACAATATTATTACAGAATAATTGCTTTAAGCATTTAGAGGTGTTTGTTTTGAGGTGTCAAATATATATGTGTGTGTACTTCAGGTGGTTTATAAATCCAATTCTGACAAGTTAAAACAGCAAACATTCGTACTCGTTTATACAATCAGGTGAAATGTTAAAATGGCTTAAACTTCATACTTATTGATAACAATTAGGTGAAATGTTACACACTATAATTACAATGATCATATTGGCTACAACAGTAAAATCATACATACATTACACTCTTTGATTGGGGTTAATAAACAGATGTGAAGTGAGGGGCTGGAGGCAGAAGGAGAGGTAGAGAGAGAGAAAAAGTGTGTGTGTGTGTGTGTGTGTGTGTGTGTGTGTGATAAATAAAACGGTGACTGGTAACAGTGAACTTGTTGTTTCATTTAATGTCAGTAACAGTCACGGTAAAGCCTAACCTAAAAATGTTCGCATTTAAAGAAAACTCTCCTCCATAATTGATACACTGCTCCCAACGCCGTTTCGACTTCCGGAAGCAGTCATAGTACGCCTTTTGCTGGATCGCGCGAAGCGCCGTCCTCGAATTTTCTTTTATCTCGTCCTTTCGATGAAGTTTTCAACTTTGGAAAAGAAAGGTCCGCAAGGACCATGTCTAGAGAGTACGGAGGATGAGGCAGCACAGTGATTTCCTTTCTCTTTTTTTTATGCACTAGTCAGTCACCAACAGGGATGAATTTGCGGGTGCGTTATCGTGATGCAAAAGCCATGAACTGTCTCGTCACATTTCACGCCGTTTCCTCCTCAAATTTCTTGCAGGCGTCGGAACACGTCCCGGTAGTACTATCGATTACCAGTTTGCCCCTGTGGCACGAACTCGTGATCAACTAATCCTTCGAAATCAAAGAAAACTGTCAACATGGCTTTGACATTTGACGTGACTGACGAGCTTCCTTTGGACTTGGAGACCTTCCGCAACCCATTATGAAGACTGAACCTTGGTCTCAACGTCATAACCGTAATGAGATTTTCACTCTGCAGCGGAGCGTGCGCTGATATGAAACTTCCTGGCAGGTTAAAATTGTGTGCCGGACCGAAACTCGAAATCGGGACCTTTGCCTTCCGCAGGCAAGTGCTCTATCATCTGAGCTCATAGCTTCAATCCTGCCAGCACCTCGTCTCCTGCCTTCCAAACTTCACAGAAGCTTTTCTGCGAACCTTGGAGAACTAGCACTCCAGGCAAAGGTTCCGAATTCGAGTCTCGGTCCGGCACATAGTTTTAATCTGCCAGGAAATTTCATGTCAGCGCACACTACGCTGCAGAATGAAAATCTCATTCTGGAAACATCGCCCAGGCTGTGGCTAAGCCATGTCTCCGCAATATCCTTTCTTCCAGGAGTGCTAGATCTGCGAGGTTTGCAGAAGAGCTCCTGTGAAGTTTGGAAGGTAGGAGACGAGGTACTGGCAGAATTGAAGCTGTGAGGATTGGTCCGTGAGTCGTGCTTGGGTAGCTCAGATGGTACAGCACTTGCCCGCGAAAGGCAAAGGTCCCGAGTTCGATTCTCGGTCCGGCACACAGTTTTAATCTTCCAGGAAGTTTCATCATGACCGTAGTCTCACGTCTCAGCACCAGTTATGATTCTCTTAATGAACATCTCGTTCTCATTTGCGCGCTCCAAAGGCTCTTGACAAGTTGTGAGACGGGGCGAAGGTCTTTCTCGTCTTGACGCATGAACCGTGGGACGAGCTTTGCGGTAACATGACGCATTTCAAGACACTGTGTCTGGATTTGATGACATGATCCAACTGAAATGTTACATTGTTCTACAATCTTTCGGTCAGACAGTCTTCGATTGGCACGCACGATTTTGTTGACTTTTCTGACATGAGAGTCGTCGGCAGACATCTAAGGGCGTCTTGAACGAGGCTTGTCTTTAACTTCCGTCCGGCCATTTTTAGATCGTGTGAACCATTCGTAACACCCAGTACGGCTTAAGTACTCATCACTACAAGCTTCCTGGAACATTTGGTGTGTCTCTGTAAAGGTTTCCTTGAGTTTCAGGCAACATTTAATGCAGACGCGTTGCTCCTCTAACTCTGCCATCTCGTAATTCGCAAACTGTGCGACACAACGTTCTACCCAATACAGCACTGAACAATAACTAATTGACATACAACAATGGAACTTCTGGTAGTTACACATTAAACACAGTTGTGTGCAGGGATGCCAACTGCATTTCTCTCCAACACCCCATTGGCGCCAAAATACGAATGTTCCAGAATTTTTTGAACAGACCTCGTACAATGTCCCTCTTAACTACAGCCACACTCGCAAAGCACCTTATACATCTTTGGTACCGTCAGGCCGAGATTAACTTTAACGAGTCGTAATTTTCCTGGGTAGCCGGAAGATTGGACTGATTCCTTGCCTGTTTAGGACTCCAGCTATCGTACTAATTGTTGCACCGCAGAATGGAAGACGAAGTGTGTGTTGCATGGCGTCTTGGTGTCCTCGACAGCACTGATATCAAAGACAGAATGCCCGTTCCTTCTGACTTTGCCCCTGGCAACGATCATCGAGGCAATCATCGAAAACTTGGGATTTAATCCGAATTTGACGCGGCAAGTTAACTGAGAACTTTTTATCCAAGGATTCTCTCGCGAAAAGACTTCATAGTCATCATACACATAGCTCAAAAATGACGGTTACTAAACGTCCCAGAAGAACTGGCGATCTACAGTCACAAAAAACAAAATTCGGAACTAATATTAAATTAATAGTGTGAATTTAATCATATTATCTATATCAGATTTTGTAAAATATTAGATTCACATAACATATTTCAAAAATTCACATTTTAGTATGTTCTGTACATATATGTATTAAGTCTGGAGACATTTTTAATTTCCATTTAACAACTGACATAATCCAGGAGTGCGGTTTGTAACACTTAAGCCACTCACAGTTGCATATCATTTTATGCAATGCGTATACTCCCATATTACTCTACTACACCACGCCGTACCTTGCATATTAGGAACGCGAAGGAATAGTCTTGTAGCCGACATAGCCATGTACATTTTAGAACATTTGGTTTTAGATATGGTGTAACACACACACACACACACACACACACACACACGTTTCCTTTTTTCTTTTTGTATAGGTTAACGGACAACACTGTCTCAAAATGAATTAAAGCTACACTGACGGAAAAAAATCGCAACACCAAAAAGAGATATGCAACATAAACGAAAGTTAGTAAGCGTGTTTCTACGGCTGAAAGATGATGTCTGTTCAGATTTCGTGACAGTCGCATGAAAGTGAGGCTAGCAGCACCACTATGAGGATCCAAATCAGGTTTGCCTAAAGTTCACGCTGCTCAACATTGGACGTGGTGAGCTGATGTTAGTCAAGAATGCCTTTATGGCAACAAAGACGCCATTATCAACAGGTATCTGAGTTAGAACGAGGTCGTGCAATACAAAAACGAGAAGAACTAAAATTTCAGGCACTAAACGATAAAAGCAAGCGACTTTTACACTGAAACTGGACTTTTACACTGACTGACAAAAAAAATTGGAGCACACAGTAGGGGAGGAGGGAACAAAAGAAAACTTGACGGGCTGGGAGGATATGTAACGTTATTTCGGTGGTTACAAAATGGACTTAAATTTACAAAGAACTTGGCAGTAGAGCACACTTATCAGTATGACGTTGGACCTTGAATGTCCCGGATACGTGCACTGATGCAGTTGGGAGGTTTAGCCTTTGTATCTTCTTCTGAGGTAAGCTCGCTAACAACTGATATACACTCATGCTCATAAATTAAGGATAATGCTGGCACATGGTGAAACAACGCTCTGGTGGGCGGTTTGCGGGTTTAAATCACGTCGGGGTATAACCATGCGCTGCAGTTGACCTGTGGTCGTCGCACGGTGGCGCTGGCAGCAGCCCACATACGCAGAGGTGTGTTGGTGCATGTCAGAGTACGGTGCAGCAAGTAAGTGTGCAGACGTTTTCAGACGTGCTAATGGTGACTGTGTGTTGAAAATGGCTCAAAGAACAAATATCGATGACGTTATGAGCGGTAGGAGGGCGACTGGAGGCTGGTCAAACACAGCAGGTCGTAGCACGGGCCCTCCGTGTGCCACATAGTGTGATCTCAAGATTATGACAGCGATTCCAGCAGTTAGGAAACGGGTCCAGACGCTACAGAGTGGGACGTCCATAGTGTACAACACCACAAGAAGACCGATATCTCACCATCAGTGCCCGCAGACGGCCACGGAGTACTGCGGGTAGCCTTGTTCGGGACCTCACCGCAGCCACTGGAACAGTTGTTTCCATACACACAGTCTACAGACGACTGAACAGACATGGTTTATTCGCCCGGAGACCTGCAAGGTGCATTCCATTGACCCCTGGTCACATGAGAGCCCATAAACACAGTGCATGTTCACTGGAACAGTGGTCCCAGCTTATGTCCACGGACGAGTCCAGGTATAGTCTGAACAGTGATTCTCGTCGCGTCAACCAGGAACCAGATACAAAGTCTTAATGTCAGTGAAAGGGACCTGTATGGAGGTCGTGGTTTGATGGTGTGGGGTGGGATTATGATTGGTGCACGTACACCCTTGCATGTCTTTGACAGAGGAACTGTAACAGGTCAGGTGTATCGGGACGTCATTTTGCACCAGTATGTCCGCCTTTTCAGGGGTGCAGTGGGTCCCATCGTCCACCTGATTGATGATAACGCACAGCCCCACCAAGCTGCCATCGTGGAAGAATACCTTGAAACAGAAGATATCATGCGAGTGGAGTGGCCTGTCTGTTCTCCAGGCCTAAACCCCATCGTGCACGTCTGGGATGCTCTCGGTCGACGTATCGCTGCACGTCTTCAAACCCCTAGGACATTTCAGGAGCTCCGACAGGCACTAGTGCAAAAATGGGAGGCTGTACCCCAGCAGCTGCTCGACCACCTGATCCAGAGTATGCCCACCCGTTGTGCGGCCTGTGTGCGTGTGCACGGTGATCATATCCCATATTGATGTCGGGGTACATGCGCAGGAAACAGTGATTTTTTGTAGCACATGTGTTTCGGGGACGGTTTTCTAAACTTATCACCCATACCGTTTACTTACAGATCTGTGTCGTATGTGTTCCTTATGTGCCTATGCTATTAGTGCCACGTTGTGTGGCACCACATTCTGTAATTATCCTTAATTTATGAGCATGAGTGTGCATAGATACTCGACAAGACACCATACGGTGCTTGACGGAAGGTACCCTGTGGCGCCACTTTTTATAATTTTCTTTCCTGTTCCACTTGGAAACAAAGCGAGGGAAAAACGACTCTCTATATGCCTCCGCATGAGCCCAAATTCTCGTATTTTATCTTCGTGGTCCTTACGCGCAATGCATGTTGACGCCAACAGAATCGCTCGACCTCAGCTTCAAATGCCGCTTCTCTAAATTTTCTCAACAGTGTTTCTCGAAATCAAAGTCGCCTTCAAACAGTTTTTAAATACCTTTGCTTTGCTGTAAAGAACGTTACACTGCTACCTAGAATACGTTTTTGTGCATAATGCAGTACCGCTACGGTTATCATTGTCGGAGTTCTGTAGCCCAGTCGAAGAAGCCCCCCGTCGTCAGAAGCGCCGTGCCTCGTTATGAAACGAAATGAACCGTCTCGGCTTTTCCGCACAGCGCCTCAAGTTGCGCGTTGACTCACTTGCCGTTAAAGTGGAATAACGAGCTCCATTACTCGCGCCTCAAATGTCGCGACACCTCGACAGCTGCTCGCATAAAGCTCGCAGTCAAAGCGAACTGTTCCCGAAAAATTGCAAGAGATACAAGACGTGCCCAGTGGTACCCAAGCGATTTTAGATGACTATCAGACGAAATTCTTTTCTAATTACAACCCGATTTAAACATCTCTGCTACACATAAACGGAAAGCATATCCTACTTTTCTATAAAGTAACTGATTGGCAGTTAAGTTGTGGTAATAATCGTCATAAACGTATTCTTCTTTCATTGCAGTATAAAAATAAATATAGTTGAAATGAGACAGGAGCAATGTACAGTATGAACGTGTGAGAATCCCATACGCGTCAACCCGTCATATGGGCATATTTTATCTGCACGTATGCAACAGTATGCGTACTTAATATGTTCCAAAACACCGCACACAAAAACGGGATTCTCATACCTCGGGTTCTATTGATGACAGAAAGGTAGGGTAAAGTACTTTGGATAGCCCTTTGCCGAGGGACCATTTGTGTACCCAACAGAAGGATAGTGTTAGTGTTACTATACTACAGTACAGGGTCAAAGTATGAATATTATACACTTCCTCCTGCTTAGGCAAATGGAGCAAACCGCTCGGTACTTTCGTAATAGGTGTTGCTTACAGTGGACCTAATTAAGGGGCTTATGAACCATTAGTTCATGGGCGGTTCTTTAGAAAACTCCAAAAACGTTGTTCTTTTACCATTTTTTCGTACCAAAACCGAGCCGCGTATTCCAAGACACAGCAAATGGCTGTAATTTTTACGATATACTCCTAAGATCCCAATCTCAAATAGCCTTAAAATTTCACTTGATATCTTTATCCATTTCCGAGATACCGGGTCTCAAATTTACCCTACGTGTGCACGTAAAAAACGCACGTAAAACATGCACTTAAAATACGCACATAAAATACGGTGTGCTGCGGAAACGTAGTTTATACAGTGACGTGGCACGGAACACTAGGCTGCAAAGTGTCTCCGTTGTCATCAGTACATTTCTGGGAACCTCATGTTGTAGTACTGAAGCACATGCAAAATCTTTGTGCACATAAAATCTGATCTGGGGTGTAAAATTAGTTCTGCGTTATTTCACATAAGTAAATTATCAAAATTTTACTGGCCCATAAAATTCCTATTGTATGAGTGATATGCTCTACAGTGGCAGGGAAAAGAGAGGAACCATGCGGAAAAATGCTCCTATTGGAGTACAAAAAAGACAAATGTGCTCCTGTTTAAAAGATTCTGATTGAAAATTGGGGTATCAGCTGTCTCATTTTAAATTCCTCACCACCTCTAAAAATTTTCCCAACAATTTTGGTATGCTAACATATTCGAACTGTTTCAGGCTGACGTAGAACGGGACAGTGGCAGTTGGAAAGAGACGGGAAAGTAAGAAACACTGAAAGATAGTAGACTGTGGTAAAGAAAGAGCGAAGAAGTCAATGGCGGTGTGAGATAAAGAGAGGGACGTAGTGGTGGTGGAACATAGTTGACAGTGGGAGAACAGTGGGAGGATTACAGAGAAAGAGAAAGAGTGAAAGTAGGTGAGACCTAGTTGTAATGAGAGACGGAGACTATGAGAGTGACAACGAGAAAGACAGAGATAGTGATGGACAGAAGACGCAACAGTAGTGGGAAGGAGTGAATGAGATAGTTGCAGTAAGAGAGAGCATGGGGGAGACAGTTACAGTGAGAGTAGTAGTAGGACAGAACGAAGGAGAACGTAGTTGGGAGACAGGTGATAGTGACAGTTAGGGACACAGAAAGAAATCATGACAATGAATTGGGCTGAATGAGTGAGTGAGAATGGGAAAGTAAGAGAGTATGGATATGAGAGACTTAAATTGATGGACTAGTGCGTGTGAGCAAGTTATAGTTAGAGGAGCTGATGGATGTGAGAGGTGAGCTGGATGTTAAAAAGTGGACGAATGTGTTCGCATGGCAAAAATTTTGGGGAAATTCGTAAAGGTGCTGAGGACGGTAGAATGAGGCACCTGGTACACCACTTTTCGGTCACAGTACTTTAAACAGGATCATATACGCCTATTTCGTGCTCCGAAAAGAACATTTTTCAGCTGGTGGTGTAATATTTGTAAAGTATATTATTCTTATTAAAAAGCAGATTTCAGCTAAAGTCGTCACGGCAGTGTAAACAGCGAGCAAAGCGTAGTGTAGCCTCGGTCGCCCGTCGGCCGTGAAACGGAAGGGACGTGTCTTGCTCTTCGCTTGTATTTAGAGGGCTGTCCAGGTAAGATGGCAGGGACGTGATGCGTCCACCAGCTGTTAATGTATGGAGCTACTGCCGATTGCAAGGTCTTTGTCAATTACGTTGGACTCTTCGGTGAGGACTGAAATGAACACAGTACTCTGCCTGTTATTCACTCGTGATATTCGCGTCTTTCTTGTATCCTCGACATCAAATTTATATTCGCTAAACTTCCGTCCCTCTGCAACCTTCACCATACTGCCATTCCTCCAGACTGCGGTCTTCTGAACTGTCACGCTGGCGTTCTGTTTAGCACGGTGTCTCCAGAGGTTTGTCACGCTCTGCACATGTGAGTCCGCAGCTCGTGGTCGTGCGGTAGCGTTCTCGCTTCCCACGCCCGGGTTCCCGGGTTCTATTCCCGGCAGGGTCAGGGATTTTCTCTGCCTCGTGATGACTGGGTGTTATGTGATGTCCTTAGGTTAGTTTGGTTTAAGTAGTTCTAAGTTCTAGGGGACTGATGACCATAGATGTTAAGTCCCATAGTGCTCAGAGCCATTTGCACATGTGAACACCACCCAAAGGTTCACAGTTTCTCATGAGATAGTCTGACGAATACGATACTTTCCCGGGTGATACTTTTTTTCTGTATTTTTATAACCAAAGAATGATGTCAAAGCGTACTGAATCTAGAGCCAAAAATTAACGTGATCCAACAAGTGCTCCTCAAAACCTGTTTAATGTAACTCCTGATCAAATTGCGCATCAGCTAGCGCTGAATGGAAAAACTAAAAGAAAGACTGTGAACAGGAAGTTTTAAAGAAATTCTGAAGAAGAAGGCTATGTCGGTACTCCTTTCAACACAAAAGAACTGGAAGTAAATTTTCAATCTCTGACGAAAAGTAAAGCTGCAGGCTTAGATGATCTACGACCAGAACAAATTAAAATGTTTGGCCCGGTTATAAAGCAATGGGTCTCACATTTAATGAACAGTATTTCAAAAATAACAGCTCCATAAGATCTGGCGCAAAGCGAAAGTTGGAGTGCTTCTGAAACCTGGAAAATAACCAACGAATCCTAAACACTTCCGACTAGTTTGTCTTACAACAAATTGATAAAAACCATATAAAAGACCACTCAGGTTTCTGCCCATGAAAGTGGTGCTGTGGCCAAATCTTTTCTCTGACTTACTATACAGAAGATGGATGCCAAGCACAGTCATCTAAAAACGTGAGTGCAAAAGTTAGGGCCAAAACAGAGACATTGATACACCACAAGATCTCTTATACTCTACGGCAGTAAATTCCGTTGCACAAGTCAGATTCTGTACACATGTAAATGCTTTTTCAAAAACGCAGTCAGATAGCTTAGATATTCATTGTTACACGTTTATTTTTTCGTGTAGTTTTTGATATTCAAATAGACAGTCAGATAGCTTATCAAAATGTTAGTTTTAAATTTTTCACGTCACACAACACGCACACAATGTTACACAGATATGAAACTTCCTGGCAGATTAAAACTGTGTGCCCGACCGAGACTCGAACTCGGGACCTTTGCGCACACTCCGCTGCAGAGTGAAAATCTCATTCTGGAAATGTTACACAGGTTGGATTCCGTTTACTGATAGCTCAGGTTGCTTATTGAGTCCATTTTCACAGACGAACATAGGCACATATTTGTTGTAGCTACGTTACATTTGTTACATATACGTTACAGCCTTCAAAATGGCGTCTGTAACGGAGGTGCGTTCCAAGCAGAGAGCTGTCATTGAATCTCTTTTGCCGGAAAACCAGAGCATCGCAGATTTGCACAGGCGCAGGCAGAATATCTACGGAGACCTGACAGCGAACAAAAGCACTGCGAGTCATTGGGCGAGGCGTCTGTCATTAATGCAACAAGATCGCCCAGGCAAATTTGATCTGCGTGCTGGCCTGCAGCACACATCCGTGACTCGTGCAGTGCTGGAACGTGGGCACACACTCATTCGGGGTGACTGACGGATCACACTCACAGTCACTGCACAACTGAACGTCTCTGTTGTTAGTCCTGACACGCTCATCCACCATTTGGGGTACTGAAATGTGTGTGCCCGGTAACAGAAGACCATAAAGAGCAAGGAAAGACCATCTGTGTGGAACTGTTTGCACGTTACAGGGCTGAGATTTGTGTTTAACGTCCCGTCGACAATTTGAAACACGTATGTTGTGTGGCGGCGATGGCGAGGCATTGCAGAGTCTCTGACCAGAGAGCTATTTGTCGTTCCTAGTCTGCGCTTGACTGCGCGAGAGTGCAGTTCAGTTGCGAGGCAGTTGCGATCGAGTTGCGAGAGAGAGTAGTTGCGGTCTAGTTGTGAGAGAGTTCAGTTGCATGTAGGGAGTTACCAGTTGTGTGTGAGGAGTCGGCGGGCGTCGACATGGCACTCTGGTCAAGATTCAGGACGAGGTATAATTTTTAAATAAGGTAATGAAGCAGCATTGCGCACATCTGATAATGTAATGTAAATTAACTGTAACTAATTTGTTCAAGAATTGCCCCAATAATAATGTTGTTTTGAAACCAAGCATTTTAACAAAACAAACATTTTATTGAAAGAAATATTTCCCTTGGTATTCCTTAAAGAAAAGTTTCCCTTAAATTCAAAATTTTTGCAATGCATTTCCTTCGAGCTATGGCGAAAAATAAGAGCAGATGCAGTTTTACTGAGGTAAGAGATTGAGTTTAATTATTGAACAGGGCCTAAAGATCGACATTTCGGTCTATTTGCATTTTTATTGTGACTGAGATTTCATTATCATTGAATTGACTTTCATTTTTGTGAGGAACTTATACTTGGGTCAGATTGCTATTTCTGGTCGTTGTGATTAAATATAATTACGGGGAGGTTACACTTAGCACAACATTTAAATTTTTGTCTTTAGAAATTTTTGTGGGGAGGTTACAAATTACAGGGCTGATTGTGAATTTTTTTTTGCCGACCTTCGTCACCGGCGGTAATCGTCGGTTCATTGACCTTCGAACTGCAAACAAAATGGCTATCCGTGGAGAGGCGCCACACCGCCTCTCCTCCGAAGAAACCATTCATATCCTCACTCTTAGTCCGTAAAGTCATGGCGGTGGTCTTCTGAGACTGTCTGATATCCTCGTTCATGGCGCTACGTTCAACTCGGATGTGTACTGTACAACCCTGAGGAAAATGAAGAACTGACTTCACCAGGTTCGTCGCCACAAAAATTCAAAAGAACTTCTTCTTCTCCATGACAAACCAAGGCGTCACACAAGGCCGCGCACTCAGAAGGAGCTGGCAAAACTTCATTGGGCTGTTCTTCCTCATTCACTCCACTGCCCAGATGTCGTGTCTTCCGACTTCCAACCGTTAGGCCCAATGAATGGTGCAGTCTACGGGAAGCAATACGTAGATTATGGGGAGGGTTATTGATGCAGCAAGACATTGGCTTCGACGTCGACCGGTATAGTGGTACTATGCCGGCATAAAGGCCCTCCCCGTATGATGGCGTAAGGTCGTTGCAAATGAACTCAGATTATATTGTAAAATACGGTTTTGTAGCCAAAAGAGTGGGGAATAATATGTTGTATTGGAACCCTGAATAAAATCAACCTGCTTTCAGAAAAACAGTGTTTCAGTACTTACTGAACGCCCCTCGTATAAAGTACTAGGTCTATACATTCATTCATTCATTAATCCTTGTTCCATAGCTCATGAATACGACATTCCGTATTAATGTGGAACGTGTCACTTTAACATAAGGTTTCTTTACACAAAATAATTAATTAATTTTTATACAGTTACTTCTTCATATCTAAGGATTTATCTATTGAGTAGAAGGAGTTGTCATTCAGAAATCCTTTTAATTTGCTTTCAAATGTTGGTTGGCTATTTGTCAGACTTTCAATACTATTTGGCAAATGACCTAAGATTTTTGTGGCAGCATAATTCACCCCTTTCTGTGCCAAAGTGAGATTTAATCCAGAATAGCGAATATCATCCATTCTTCTAGTGTTGTAGCTATGCACTTCGCTGTTAATTTTGAATTGGAATGGGTTATTAATGACAAATTTCATAATTAAATATATGTATTGCGAAGGTACTGTGAATATCTCGAGTTCCTTAAATAAATGTTTGCAAGGTGAGCTTTTGTGGGCTCCAGCTATTATTCTGATTACACGCTTTTGTGCAATGAATACTCTCTCTCTCTTAATTACGAATTGCCCCAAAATATGATGCCATATGAAGGCAGTAAATGAAAACAGGCATAGTAGGCTAATTTACTGATATGTTTATCACCTAAATTTGCAATAACCCTAATATCATAAGTAGCTGAACCTAACCGTTTCAACAGATAATTGATGTGTTTCTTCCAATTCAATTTCTCATCAATGTACACACCCAGAAATTTTGAGTACTCTACCGTAGCAACAGACTTCCGTTCATAGTCTATATTTATCAATGGCGTTACTGTACTGAATTGTATAAACTGTGTTTTCTCAAAATTTAGTGAGAGTCCATTTGCAGAGAACCACTTGATAATTTTCTGAAAGACATTATATGCAATTTCCTCAGCTGATTCTTGCTTCTTGGGTGTAATTACTATACTTGTATTATCAGCAAAAAGAACTAACTTTGCATCTTCATGAATATAGAGTGGCAAGTAATTAATATACACTCCTGGAAATGGAAAAAAGAACACATTGACACCGGTGTGTCAGACCCACCATACTTGCTCCGGACACTGCGAGAGGGCTGTACAAGCAATGATCACACGCACGGCACAGCGGACACACCAGGAACCGTGGTGTTGGCCGTCGAATGGCGCTAGCTGCGCAGCATTTGTGCACCGCCGCCGTCAGTGTCAGCCAGTTTGCCGTGGCATACGGAGCTCCATCGCAGTCTTTAACACTGGTAACATGCCGCGACAGCGTGGACGTGAACCGTATGTGCAGTTGACGGACTTTGAGCGAGGGCGTATAGTGGGCATGCGGGAGGCCGGGTGGACGTACCGCCGAATTGCTCAACACGTGGGGCGTGAGGTCTCCACAGTACATCGATGTTGTCGCCAGTGGTCGGCGGAAGGTGCACGTGCCCGTCGACCTGGGACCGGACCGCAGCGACGCACGGATGCACGCCAAGACCGTAGGATCCTACGCAGTGCCTTAGGGGACCGCACCGCCACTTCCCAGCAAATTAGGGACACTGTTGCTCCTGGGGGATCGGCGAGGACCATTCGCAACCGTCTCCATGAAGCTGGGCTACGGTCCCGCACACCGTTAGGCCGTCTTCCGCTCACGCCCCAACATCGTGCAGCCCGCCTCCAGTGGTGTCGCGACAGGCGTGAATGGAGGGACGAATGGAGACGTGTCGCCTTCAGCGATGAGAGTCGCTTCTGCCTTGGTGCCAATGATGGTCGTATGCGTGTTTGGCGCCGTGCAGGTGTGCACCACAATCAGGACTGCATACGACCGAGGCACACAGGGCCAACACCCGGCATCATGGTGTGGGGAGCGATCTCCTACACTGGCCGTACACCACTGGTGATCGTCGAGGGGACACTGAATAGTGCACGGTACATCCAAACCGTCATCGAACCCATCGTTCTATCATTCCTAGACCGGCAAGGGAACTTGCTGTTCCAACAGGACAATGCACGTCCGCATGCATCCCGTGCCACCCAACGTGCTCTAGAAGGTGTAAGTCAACTACCCTGGCCAGCAAGATCTCCGGATCTGTCCCCCATTGAGCATGTTTGGGACTGGATGAAGCGTCGTCTCACGCGGTCTGCACGTCCAGCACGAACGCTGGTCCAACTGAGGCGCCAGGTGGAAATGGCATGGCAAGCCGTTCCACAGGACTACATCCAGCATCTCTACGATCGTCTCCATGGGAGAATAGCAGCCTGCATTGCTGCGAAAGGTGGATATACACTGTACTAGTGCCGACATTGTGCATGCTCTGTTGCCTGTGTCTATGTGCCTGTGGTTCTGTCAGTGTGATCATGTGATGTATCTGACCCCAGGAATGTGTCAATAAAGTTTCCCCTTCCTGGGACAATGAATTCACGGTGTTCTTATTTCAATTTCCAGGAGTGTATATTAATAACAATAAGGGACCCAAGATTGAACTGTGTGGGACACCATTCTTGATATCTCCCCAGTCAGAGGACTCTGTTGGTTTTTGTAGACTATCTGTACTGTTAATTGCAAGAAATAGAGTAGCCCGTATTTAACAGCTACATTCATCTAGGCTGTTTCACAGCTCAGACTGATCTTGCTAAGCTCAAATGAATTTCTGACAGTGATAAACATGTACAAATTTCTTCTTCCTTCGTCTTCTTCACGTTCTGTTTTCCTCATAAATATTCTGTTTGGATACAGCTTTGACCAGACATCAAAGCGCTCTCCTCGATTAAAACGTCATGAATATTACTGCTTTCGATAGCCAATTCCAGAACCTTATCACAAGCGCTATGCCAGTTTAACACATTCTGCTAGACTTACATTTTTCTCAGGCTTATTTGACTTCCATTAATCCGGCCTTGAAGACTGGGCTCCATGAAGACGATTTACTGTGAAAATCGGAAAGAAGTTATTATTTCGGACATGATCTGAAAGAAAAATTCTCGTAAGAATGAAAAAAATTGTGCCAACGAAAATTAAAATTAATTTTTCTTAAGCTGGCGGTACATAAGAATAAAATCAATTCAAATGTTGCTCCGTTAATAAGTTCAGATATAATTTGAACTTCGTATTCTATCTTTCCTCCATGCTTGAAATAATATGAATGAAGTAAATACTTCGCATCTTCCCTGTATTTGGTAGAATAATTCCAAGATATTATTTGTTTTGTTTTCCACAAAATGAGGCATCATCTGACTGCTATGTTAGAGTATGCTTCTAGTTATATATGTGATACGGTTAGTGAACTGGACGGGAATATTTCTCGGTTTACTTGACATATCTCTTCATTTTCTTTTTCCAGTAAAAATATTTTTCCCTTATTTCCACAGCAACTAATACATAACAGGAAACATTCGATGTACATTACGTTTTCCATTCTTGCAGGTGCAGTGCTGTTCTGCAGCTAATTATTGGGAAGCATAAAATAAAACAAAAAAATCATTAGAGGAGACAACAAGATCATTAGATTCAAAAATGGTTCAAATGGCTCTGAGCACTATGGGACTCAACTGCTGTGGTCATAAGTCCCCTAGAACTTAGAACTACTTAAACCTAACTAACCTAAGGACAGCACACAACACCCAGCCATCACGAGGCAGAGAAAATCCCTGACCCCGCCGGGAATCGAACCCGGGAACCCGGGCGTGGGAAGCGAGAACGCTACCGCACGACCACGAGATGCGGGCAAGATCATTAGAGACGGAGCACAACGAAGCATTGGGTAAGTATTGGGGAAAGAATTCAGCCGTCCCATTTCGAAGATATCATCCCGGCGTTTACCGGAAGCGATTTAGAGAAATCACGGAAAACCTACATAACGATGGCCTGACGCGTGTTTGAACCGTCGTCCTCTCGAATGCGATTCCAGTGTGCTAACAACTGCGCACTTCGGTCGGTATGTCATAATTAGCGATGTTATGCTTTTGAAGAACGACATTACGAAAGGAATGGAGGAGCTTGTATGAGAGTGGTTTGAAAAGTTCTCAGAATCACCACGAGAGATCGGCGCTAGCGCAACTAGTTGTTCACGTGATGTTCATTGGTCTGTTGCCTGTAAACACGTGTGACGCCAGTGCTCTTGGAAGCGAGTTGTGGCGGTAACGTGGCTCTGTTGTTGTCCCGCACAGTGATTTGCGAAAATGGAAAAAAATCGAAATTCGAGGAGTGATTAGCACTTCGCAAAGAAAGGTATGAAAGCAAAGAACATTCGTGCCAATTTCCAGAATACGCTGGGGTACTGTTGCCAAGTGGACAAATGAATTTAACTTTGGTCGGGAGAGTTTAGATGACGATCTGCGTAGTGGTCGGCCAAGATGGGTCACTACTCCAGAAATCATTGCAAAAGTGCACAAAATGGTCCTGGGGGATCGCCAATTGAAAGTGCGTGAAATTGTTCAAGCTTGCCAGATGTCACCTGAAAGGTTATATCACATTTTAACTGAAGAATTAGAGATCAAACATTATCTGCAAGATGTGTCGCATTTCTTGACGCTGGATCAAAAACGCATGGGAACAATGTTTGGCCCATTTTAGAAGAAACGAAAAAGATATTTGTGACGGTTTGTGACCGCAGATGAAACTTGGGTGCCCTACTACACCCCAGAGACAAAACAACAGTCAAAGCAGTGGAAACATGCTGATTCTCCGCCACCAAAGAAAGCAAAGACAATTCCTTCCGCGAGAAAGGTCATGGCATCAGTGTTGTGGGCGAACGATTACTGGAGAACACTATGCTAACATCCTGGACAAATTGCAACAAAAGATACGCGAAAAAAGTCCAGCTTTAGCAGGGATGAAAGTCATCTTCCATCAAATCAATGCGCACCCGCACACATGTGCCGTCGCCATGGCAAAATTACACGAATTAAGGTATTAATTGTTGCCACACCCGCCTTATTCACCTGATATATCTCCGTCAGACTTCCATCTCTTCCCAAAACTGAAAATTTTTCTTGGTGGACGAAGATTCACTCCCAACGAAAAACTTATAGCCGGAGTTGACAACTATTTTGCAGGCCTGGAGGAAACTCATTTTAGAGATGGGATCAAGGTACTGGAAAATCTACAAGGAGACTAAATTTAAAAATAAAAAAAAGTTTCAGTGATGTTAGTACTTTTTTTCTATTCCATCCCAAAAAATTTTCAAACCACGCGTGTGTGTGTGTGTGTGTGTGTGTGTGTGTGTGTGTGTGTGTGTGTGTGTGTGCGCGTGCGTTTGGCCTCTTGACTCTCCTCTGAAGTCCAAACGAGATGGCCGGCCGGAGTGGCCGAACGGTTCTAGGCGCTACAGTCTGGAACAGCGCGACCGCTACGGTCGCAGGTTCGAATCCTGCCTCGGGCATGGATGTGTGTGATGTCCTTAGGTTGGTTAGGTTTAAGTAGTTCTAAGTTCTAGGGGACTGATGACCTCAGAAGTTAAGTCCCATAGTGCTCAGAGCCATTTGAACCAAACGAGATGACTTGGAGATTCGGCAGTGACTGCAGTCTGTTCATAATATGGTATCAACTGCAACACGCATCAGTATCGCTGTTAGTTAGTTCTTGTGCTGGTTTTAGTAACGTGATTATGTGCTATTCTTTCTCCTTCTCTAAAAACATTCCCTTAGAGCTTAGACAAATCACGAATGCATTTCAAGGGAGAAAAGGCATCCGTCTGCATTTATTATATGCAAATATTAATTAATCCCAGAAGCAGATTTTTATTGAATCACCAGTGCAACAGAGTACGTCAGAGGTATAGAGAATAAGAATTACGTGCCGTCATAGCATAAAACTGCAAAAAATCCCATTCTTACTCAGAGAAAATTTTATTCATAGTATGCACGAGACAAGAGGAAGAAAATTGTATTCTCCTAATATAATGAATCTACCTTTCATCTCAGAGCCAGAATCAAGCAAACTTCTTACGAATTTTCTCAGGCTAATTCCTCCGGGACACTCTTAAAAGAAATGCTGTGTTTGGTTTCAGAAAACTGCTTTCATTTGAATACCGTGATCTACGTTCATTTTCTTGTTTTCATCTTAGTCTTTAAAGTGACATCAAGCTGAATGAAATTCACGAATTATTTAGTACAGTGTGTAATCATTTTCAGGAAGAAACGCACGAATTTAAAATCAGGTGAGTATAATAACGAACGAGGTTCCACCATATGTATTTTAATGTTCTCCTTCCTTCACATTTGATCTATTTGAAGAAAACTATCCATTGGCGTCGGTGAAACCAATTCCAAGTTGTAGCTCTACGAGTCAGTTCTCTCACTAGAGTGTTTAAAATTATTTTCTGTGAGTTTCATATTCCCGAAATAAGATCAAAATAATTGAAAACCATATACCAGCAGCTATATAAAACAGTATGAATCAGCTTTAAGCCTTCTTACCCCTTACCCACTTCATGCCCTTTTCAAATTATAATGTATCGTTTCCAGAATGAATCTTTTAGTCTTTTCAACTGAGCACGCGCGGTTGTGAACGTTTCGGCAAGCGAAAGCTCTGTGTCGGACGGGGCCTCGCGCCCAGAACCTTCTTTTCACTGGCAGTGCTCTTACCAACTGATCTACTATTAACTTTGAAAACAGTACACATCCTATGCAGAGTGGAAGATTCCTGTAACAACCCGCTTGGCTGTGGCAAAGACATTTCTTCGCAATATTCTTTCTTCGTTGTTTACTAATCCCGCTAGGTAATCAGGAGAAAGTCTGTGAAGTTTGGAAAGTAGTAGGTACCCGTGCCAATGAAGCCGTGAGGCTGACTAGTTACTTGCACCTACAAACAACAGCTTACTTGGTAAAAGCATTCTGTGATGGATACGTTGTCTTGCTTGTTCTTATCTGTCTGGTCATCAGAAGAATGTCCTGCAACAATGTGCACAGTTGAACGGCACATGTGTGTCATGTGAAAATTTATTCCAATAAATTATGGTAGAGGATATGCAGAACTGAATTTAGCCTATAAGTGTGAAATCGGTTACGTATATCCAAGTGTTAGACTCTAAGCCAAAGAAAAAAAAAACTGAATGAATTATCCAAGAGAGAGAGCCTCACAAATTGAGCAAGTCAGTAACGGGTAGGTTCAAAAATGGCTCTGAGCACTATGGAACTTAACTTCTGAGGTTATCAGTCCCCTAGAACTTAGAACTAACTAACCTAAGGACATTACACACATCCATGCCCGAGGCAGGATTCGAACCTGCGACCGTAGCGGTCGCGCGGTTCCAGACTGTAGCGCCTAGAACCGCTCGGCCACCCCGGCCGGCGGGTCGGTCCACATCTGGCCAGTATCCAAGCAGCTATTCGGCTTGGTACTGAGATAGAGTTGTTGGATGTCTTCTTGAGAGATATCGTCCAAATTCTGTGCAACTGGCGCGTCAGATTGTCAAAATATGGGAGGTGGCTGGAGGGCTCTGCGCATAGTGCTCCAAACATTCTCAGTTGGGGAGAGATCCAGCGACCTTGCTGGCTAAGGAAGGGTTTGGCAATCACGAAGACAAGCAGTAAAAACTCCCGCCATACGAGACCGGGCATCATCTTGCTAAAATGTAAGCCCAGGATAACCTGCCTTGTAGCCCAATGAAACGGTCCGTAGAATATCGTCGACGTACCACTGTAGGTAAAGATGTCGTGGATGATAACCAAAGGGTCCCTGCTATGAAAAGAATTGGCGCCCCAGACCGTCACTCCTGGTTGTCGGACCATATGGTGGGCGACAGTCAGGTTGGTACCCCACCACTATCTGGGGAGTGTCCAGACACTGGTCGTCGGGGCTCATTTAGAAGCGAGACTCATCACTAAAGACGGTTCTACTCCAGTCAATGAAATTCCAGGGTGAAGACGAGCCAGGAGTTGACCCAGACAGTTGAGGATACCTACCTGACTCCACGCGGTCCGACTGCACTGGTAATAGTCTGCGGTGGAATTTTCATAGCAGGACCCCTTTGGTTGTCATCCGCAGCATCCTTACAGCACAGCGATACATCGACAACAAACTACATTTCCTTAAGAGACAACAGAGCCGTGTTGCAGATCGCGTTGGTAGGTTGGCATCATGTAATAGGGGTAGTGGCGTCTCGTTTTCTTCTTGTGTTTACTGGTGCAACTATGTTTGCTAGCGTTGTCTGTCTGTGAGCGGCAGCAGCAGCGGTTATCGATATCTAACACGGTGCTACTATCTTTGGAGGGACGTCAAGTGTTTCCCGGGTCAGATAGGGTTAGGGAGTTCGGTTGGGACGGAGCAGGAGTGAGGTCCGGCAGCACGGGGACATGCCGGGACTGCTGGCGGCACGCAAGCACTGTCTGATCGAGGGGCTATAGTTGTGAGGGCGACAACCCCGTTGGCCGCCGGACCCATGACATTTGAGTTGAGTGAACATTAACCCATTAGTGAAACGTCGACTATTTACTAAGTTGAGCGACTTTCCCCGATCGATCCTTGGAGCTTCTCTCTTGCTTAGGTCAGATTGTGATGATTGTTTTCTTTTTTTAATTTTAATTTTGCATTATTACTGTTTGGGCCTTCAGCTGACGAGAGGTTGAATTTCTTGTTAATAAGGCCTTCGCCATGAATGTAGCTTGTCTTAAGAAATTTTAATTAGACAAAATATCTTAATACTGAAACGTTTATGATAATTCTTTAAATATTTCTCAAAGAAGTTCAATTGCTTCTCAAAAATTTGCTATCCAGGCCTTCAGCCGTCCAACTGTTTTTTGAGTTATTACTATTGGGGCCTTCAGCTGACAATTTGAATTTCTTGTCAATACGGCCTTCAACTGTGAACGCAATTGGTCTTAAGAATTTTTAATTAGATATTGTCTCCTAACAGCGAAATTTTGATGATTGTCTTTTTTTAAAATATTTTAATATCTCTTGGAGAAGTTTAACTGGTTCTTAAGAATTTGCTATCCAGGCCTTCAGCCATCAAATTGTTTTTTGAGTTATTACTATTCGGGCCTTCAACCAACAAATAATTTGAATTTCTGGTCAATAAGGTCTTCAGCCGTGAGAGCAACTTGCTAATTTGGTCTGCGTATCGACTGTCGTATGTTTCAGATTGCTGTCAACCTCAAGTATCAAATACTTGTGACATTATACTAGCGTGGTGAAGTGCTCTTGGTTGACTACCTGTGTGAGTGACTTTGATTAACATGAAACACCCTGGTAGGTTAAAACCATGTGGCGGACTGGAAGTTGGGTTCCGTGCGCAAGTGCTCTACTGACTGCGCCACGACCCGCCCTCACAGCATTCCTTCCGCCAGTACCTCGTCTGGTACCTTCCAAATCTCGCAGAAGTTCTCCAGCAAACTTGCAGGACAAGCACTCCTTAAAGAAAGGGTACAGCGGAGACAAAACTTTGCCACAGACTGGATGATTGTTTCTAGAAAATAAATTTCAGTATGTGGCGGAGTATGCGCCGATTTGGAACTTCCTGGCGGAAGAGCACTTACCCGTGGTAGGAAAAGGTCTCCAGTCCGGTACACAATTTTAATCTTCAAGAAAGTTTCAAATCAGCGCACACTCCACTGCAAAGCGAAAATTCATTCTGTAGACTTTGAATAATAACAATATTTGTACATAGATTTGATTGTACTATTTAATATCACACATCATTTAAACACCACTTTTCTTCTACTTACTGCACTGTATTACAACAGCCTTCTTGTTGTTGTTGTTGTGGTCTTCAGCCCTGAGACTGGTTTGATGCAGCTCTCCATGCTGCTCTAACCTGTGCAAGCTTCTTCATCTCCCAGTACCTACCGCAACGTACATCCTTCTCAATCTGCTTGGTATATTCATCTCTTGGTCTCCCTCTACGATTTTTACCCTCCACGCTGCCCTCCAATACTAAATTGGTGATCCCTTTCTAGTCAAGTTGTGCCACAAATTTCTCTTCTCCCAATCCTATTCAGTACCTCCTCATTAGTTATGTGATCTACCCATCTACTCTTCAGCATTCTTCTGTAGCACCACATTTCGAAAGCTTCTATTCTCTTCTTGTCTAAACTTCCATACATGGCTACACTCCATACAAATCCTTTCAGAAACGACTTCCTGACATTTAAATCTATACTCGATGTTAACAAATTTCTCTTCTCCAGAAACGCTTTCCTTGCCATCGCCAGTCTACATTTTATATCCTCCCTACTTCGACCATCATCAGTTATTTTGCTCCCCAAATAGCAAAACTCCTTTACTACTTTAAGTGTGTCATTTCCTAATCTAATTCCCTCAGCATCACCCTACTTAATTCGACTACATTCCATTCTCCTCGTTTTGCTTTTGTTGATGTTCATCTTATATCCTCCTTTCAAGACACTATCCATTCCGTTCAACTGCTTTTCCAAGTCCATTGCTTCTAATTAAATTATAAATAGTAACTTTCAATTAAACTTACACTATTTCTGGTACAGGTACTTAATTCCTAGACAATACGTAAATTAATTTATTATAGAAGAAATGTTATACTGCAATCATTTACATAAAATATTCAATAGGTACATAAGTTATTACCTTCTTCCACACATTGCTTTTGCTTCAGTAACCTATGAACCACATTTTCCATTGTTGTTGTTGTGGTCTTCAATCCTGAGACTGGTTTGATGCAGCTCTCCATGCTACTCTATCCCATGCAAGCTTCTTCATCTCCCAGTACCTACCGCAACCTACATCCTTCTGAATCTGTTTAGTGTATTGATCTCTTGGTCTCCCTCTACGATTTTTACCCTCCACGCTGCCCTCCAATACTAAATTGGTGATCCCTTGATGCCTCAGAACATGTCCTACCAACCGATTCCTTCTTCTAGTCAACTTGTGCCACAAACTCCTCTTCTCCCCAAATCTATTCAATACCTCCTCATTAGTTACGTGATCTACCCACCTTATCTTCAGCATTCTTCTGTAGCACCACATTTCGAAAGCTTCTATTCTCTTCTTGTCCAAACTGGTTATCGTCCACGTTTCACTTCCATACATGGCTACGCTCCATACAAACACTTTCAGAAACGACTTCCTGACACTTAAATCTATACTAGATGTTAACAAATTTCTCTTCTTCAGAAACGATTTCCTTGCCATTGCCAGTCTACATTTTATATCCTCTCTACTTCGACCATCATCAGTTATTTTGTACCCCAAATAGCAAAACTCCTTTACTACTTTAAGTGCCTCATTTCATAATCTAATTCCCTCAGCATCACTCGATTTAATTTGACTACATTCCATTATCCTCGTTTTGCTTTTGTTGATGTACATCTTATATCCTCCTTTCAAGACACTATCCATTCCATTCAACTGCTCTTCCAAGTCCTTTGCTGTCTCTGACAGAATTACAATGTCATCGGCGAACCTCAAAGTTTTTGTTTCTTCTCCATGGATTTTAATACCTGCTCCGAATTTTTCTTTTGTTTCCTTCACTGCTTGCTCAATATACAGATTGAATAGCATCGGGGAGAGATTACAACCCTGTCTCACTCCCTTCCCAACCACTGCTTCCCTCTCATGTCGCTCGACTCTTATAACTGCCATCTGGTTTCTGTACAAATTGTTAATAGCCTTTCGCTCCCTTTATTTTACCCCTGCCACCTTCAGAATTTGAAAGAGAATATTCCAGTCAACATTGTCAAAAGCTTTCTCTAAGTCTACAAATGCTAGAAACTTAGGCTTACCTTTCCTTAATCTAGCTTCTAAGATAAGTCGTAGGGTCAGTATTGCTTCACGTGTTCCAATATTTCTACGGAATCCAAACTGATCTTACCCGAGGTCGACTTCAACTGGTTTTTCCATTCGTCTGTAAAGAATTCGCGTTAGTATTTTGCATCCGTGACTTATTAAACTGATAGTTCGGTAATTTTCACATCTGTCAACACCTGGTTTCTTTAGGATTGGAATTATTATATTCTTCTTGAAATCTGAGGGTATTTCGCCCGTTTCATACATCTTGCTCACCAGATGGTAGAGTTTTGTCAGGACTGTCTCTCCCAAGGCTGTCAGTAGTTCTAATGTAATGTTGTCTACTCCCGGGGCCTTGTTTTGACTCAGGTCTTTCAGTGCTCTGTCAAACTCTTCACGCAGTATCATATCTCCCATTTCATCTTCATCAACATCCTCTTCCATTTCCATAATATTGTCCTCAAGTACATCGCCCTTGTATAGACCCTCTATATACTCCTTCCACCTTTCTGCTTTCCCTTCTTTGCTTAGAACTGGGTTCCCATCTGAGCTCTTAATATTCATACAAGTGGTTCTCTTTTCTCCAAAGGTCTCTTTAATTTTCTGTAGGCAGCGTCTATCTTACCCATAGTGAGAGAAGCCTCTACATCCTTACATTTACCCTCTAGACATCCCTGCTTAGCCATTTTGCACTTCCTGTCTACCTCATTTTTGAGACGTTTGTATTCCTTTTTGCCTGCTTCATTTACTGCATTTTTATATTTTCTCCTTTCATCAATTAAATTCAATATTTCTTCTCTTACCAAAGGATTTCTACTAGCCCTCGTCTTTTTACCTACTTGATCGTCTGCTGCCTTCGCTACTTCATCCCTCAAAGCTACCCATTCTTCTTCTACTGTATTTCTTTTCCCCATTCCTGCCATTTGTTCCCTTAAGCTCTCCCTGAAACTCTGTACAACCTCTGGTTTAGTCAGTTTATCCAGATCCCATCTCCTTAAATTCCCACCTTTCTGCAGTTTCTTCAGTTTGAATCTACAGTTCATAACCAATAGATTGTGGTCAGAGTCAACATCTGCCCCCGCAAATGTCTTACAATTTAAAACCTGGTTCCTAAATCTCTGTCTTACCATTATATAATCTGTCTGAAATCTGTCAGTATCTCCAGGCTTCTTCAATGTATACAACCTTCTTTTATTATTCTTGAACCAAGTGTTAGCTATGATTAAGTTGTGCTCTGTGCAAAATTCTACCAGGCGGCTTCCTCTTTGATTTCTTAGCCCCAATCGATATTCACCTACTACGTTTCCTTCTCTCCCTTTTCCTACTACCGAATTCCAGTCACCCGTGACTATTAAATTTTCGTCTCCCTTCACTATCTGAATACTTTCTTTTATTTCGTCATACATTTCATCAATTTGTTCGTCATCTGCAGAGCTAGTTGGCATATTAACTTTTACTACTGTAGTAGGCGTGGGCTTCGTGTCTATCTTTGCCACAATAATGCGTTCACTATGCTGTTTGTAGTAGCTTACCCGCACGCCTATTTTATTTATTCATTATTAAACCAATTCCTGCATTACACCTATTTGATTTTGTATTTATAACCCTGTATTCACCTGAACAAAAGTCTTGTTCCTCCTGCCACCGAACTTCACTAAATCCCACTATGTCTAACTTTAACCTATCCATTTCCCTTTTTAAATTTTCTAACCTACCTGCCCGATTAAGGGATCTGACAGTCCACGCTCCGATCCGTAGAACGCCAGTTTTCTTTCTCCTGATAACGACATCCACTTGAGTAGTCCCCGCCCGGAGATCCGAATGGGGGACTATTTTACCTCCGGAATATTTTACCCAAGAGGACGCCATCATCATTTAACCATACAGTAAAGCTGCATGCCCTCGGGAAAAATTACGGCCGTAGTTTCCCCTTGCTTTCAGCCGTTCGCAGTACCAGCACAGCAAGGCCGTTTTGGTTAGTGTTACAAGGCCAGATCAGTCAATCATCCAGACTGTTGCCCCTGCAACTACTGAAAAGGTTGCTGCCCCTCTTCAGGAACCACACGTTGGTCTGGCCTCTCAACAGATACCCCTCCTTTGTGGTCGCACCTGCGGTACGGCCATCTGTATCGCTGAGGCACGTAAGCCTCCCCACCAACGGCAAGGTCCGTGGTTCATTGGGGGGAGCCTTAATTCAATGTTAATTTCTACATATAAGTACCGCATTTGAAGATGGCCGTCTCTGCAATGCGCATTCACGAATCCAGGTTAATCGTACTTGTGCGTCAAAATTTGTACCATAGCAGCTGATCGGGACGAGTCGCGCACGCAGCTGAGTTGTCAGGAAGACAAGCGACAAAACATTCTCCCTCTCATATCCTCTTAACGACTCAGATGCCGCAGTACTGCGCCTGAGCTACGGCGCCACGGTCAAATTTATTTAGCTCACGGCCGAATTCAACACCGTCAATTAAAATGAAGCCCCATCTTGCGGAAGTCTCAATATCTTAAAGAAGGACATAAGCGGACTGCTCATCGGCAATCACCCTGTTGGTGAGATTCAGGATGTGACGCAGTCCTCAAGGAGTGGAGGGATGCATTGAGGAAATACAAAACATCTCTGTAATGGTGCGAAATTTCTTGCTCTTAAGAAAATGTTCAAGACGAAAAAAAGAAAATCATGGCAAAATTTGTGCATTGCACTCTGCAAAGAAGACTAGGATTTGGAGTATGATAAGGGACAGTAGAAAAATTAGCGAGGTGCTACTAGGACTCGACCACTGAGGGTTCCGTACAAATTTAGTTATGTATATAGACAGTTCATCCATTCCTGGAATTTAGAATCTCGACTACTTTTGTTTGTTATCGACATTGACACTGGCAAAATATCGGTCCCAGGGACTCTTTAGATTTTCGAGAATGTTTAATTTCAATAACATAAATGTGATATAAAGTCATGGAAGAGGCAGACGAGCGCTATTACAATAATCAGTAGTTCTCCATTCAGGTAGTTTGGTTCAAATTGGTAGAAGTCAAAAATCACGCAAGGAGTGATTGTTTTAATTTCAAGTTTGATGTCGGAGAACTAATGACATAAGAAACACTTCTTCCGGACTTTTTGCATTACCTGTACTGTGAAGCCTTCCTTCTTGTCAAATTTCGTGAGTCTAGGTCAACGGGAAGTACCCTATAGGTTTAGATGAGTGAGTTTGCGACTGTCAGAATATGTGACGTAAATGGCTGTACCTTTTGAATGCATTGACCGAGAAGCTAGCGTTTATTATACCGCCAAGGGACCGTAGATCTTAATATGTGACATACATTTCAACCCCTTCACGAGAAAAAGGGGTCTTAACATACGGACAGGCAGACAGACAATCTGATAAAGAATGACAATTCCTTTTTTTCGTGTGTTTTAACTACAAGTTTACAGGTTTGGTTTTTTTTTTCCTTTTGGTTGTGGTATGAAACCTTATTTCTTGACAAATTCCATTATATTACGTAAACGGGAAGTACCCCCATAAGTTTTGATAAGCGAGTTTGCGAGTGTAAAAATATGTGACAGCACTCCAACCAACTGATGAATATACGGAAATGCAGGCGTTAAGGCACCGACGGTGGAATAGCCCACCTCTACCACACTACAACAGACTGTGCAAAACGTCGATTCTGCACACTTAATCCGTGACCAGTTTAACGTTTCAAAACCAGGACCCAACTGACGCAATAGCAATGGAATTCCTGTCTCACCTTCACGACGCGTGCGTGTAGCGTACAGATGGGTCCAAGTCTAGTGAAGGCGCTGGTAGAGCTTACTGCGTACCCCGAGGCAAATGGCAAGGCGTGTACAAGCTGGATCCACACTACATTATTAGGACAGACAAGCTGATTTCCATTCTGGAAGCCATACTGTTCGCACAGATGACCGCAGCAGACGCAGTAGTCATCATCTCTAACAGTCTGTCTGCTCTACAAGTGATTAAAAACCATCGTAATAGTTTTGCCAATGTCATAGTTGCGGCAGCTGCCAACGTTGTGTTTCGGGTGGAGAGGAGCTACCGCAGCATCGTTATTGTGTGGATGAAAGACAACTCTGGGATACCTGGGAATGAACAAGCAGATGCCCTAACAAAGCAGGAATCTCTGCATGGAGGTGTTAAATATGATAAACTCCCTCTCATAGATATGATGCCCTTGCTCAAAAAGCAGATGTCCTCGTACTGGCAAGAGGAATGGTCGTGGACATCTAAAATCGACTGACATTCGTACTAACATATCCCACGATTTCAAGAGTACAATAAGACACAAACATCGAGGAGTTTCATGACTGTTATAGCAGGGCTCAAATTTAATCATTGGATAGTTCAACAAACACTTTTATTGGCTCAACCTAAACGCCACGCCACTGTGTGTTTGCGGAGAGGAAAAAGATCCAAACCATATATTTCTTCTTCCTTCAATGTCTTCGGAAGCGGCATGTGTCATATAAACGTGTTTGCAAGTAATCTTCGGTCTCCCGGTCATCCGTTTCCGAGCACATTCCAAACCTTGTTAGCTTCCAACGAAATAGCAACGTAAAACTACTGTACGAGTTCGTCAACAGTGTCAACATCTCTGTGCTGCTAATCTAATGCTCCTCGTAATTAGAATGCCAGGGGGAGGCCAAAACTCAGTTAACTGATTACATACTCAGGTTTTACTCAGGCTATGGAACGCCCAGCCTCTAAATGAATATCACTATGTAGCTCCTATATTTGTGTGTATGAAAACTATACGTATAACTGTAAAACTCAAATCTGGTTTATTGTTAAGTATTCTCCTGTTTTATGAAGATGGTACTTATAGAACCGCACAAATATTAACTTCTCCCTACCCGCTGTTTTTAAAACATTTCTTGCACGATATAAAAAGGAAAATTTCATTGTTATTCATTAATAGGGACTGAATTAGGAAAATATCAAATCTGTACAAACGGAGATTTATCATTTTTTATTGTGTTACCAGTAATACTTTTATAGCAACTACCTCTGGGTATCCTGTGTTACATTTTCGTCTTGTTTACACATTTCAGTATGCTGTGGTTGTAAAACTTGTTTGCCGGCCTGGGTGGCCGAGCGGTTCTAGGCGCTACAGTCTAGAACCGCGCGACCGCTACGGTCGCAGGTTCGGATCCTGCCTCGGGCATGGATGTGTGTGATGTCCTTAGGTTAGTTAGGTTTATGTAGTTCTAAACTCTAGGGGACTGATGACCTCATAAGTTAACTCCCATAGTGCTCAGAGCCATTTTTTAAAACTTGTTTCATGTCGGTATCAGTCCTTTGTTAAGCCCATGTAGCTTCTTACCAGGATCTGTCTTAAACTAATGTCTATTCTGAATTGTCGAAACTAGCTGTATTCTGTAATATAACATTTCCAGTGTTGATATGGCTGTATGGCACGTTCCGAAAGCCAATAAATTTAAAAAAATTAAGCTCATCTTACAATAGTACTGTCGCTGTAACTACACTCCTGGAAATTGAAATGTGAACACCGTGAATTCATTGTCCCAGGAAGGGGAAACTTTATTGACACATTCCTGGGGTCAGATACATCACATGATCACACTGACAGAACCACAGGCACATAGACACAGGCAACAGAGCATGCACAATGTCGGCACTAGTACAGTGTATATCCACCTTTCGCAGCAATGCAGGTTGCTATTCTCCCATGGAGACGATCGTAGAGATGCTGGATGTAGTCCTGTGGAACGGCTTGCCATGCCATTTCCACCTGGCGCCTCAGTTGGACCAGCGTTCGTGCTGGACGTGCAGACCGCGTGAGACGACGCTTCATCCAGTCCCAAACATGCTCAATGGGGGACAGATCCGGAGATCTTGCTGGCCAGGGTAGTTGACTTACACCTTCTAGAGCACGTTGGGTGGCACGGGATACATGCGGACGTGCATTGTCCTTTTGGAACAGCAAGTTCCCTTGCCGGTCTAGGAATGGTAGAACGATGGGTTCGATGACGGTTTGGATGTACCGTGCACTATTCAGTGTCCCCTCGACGATCACCAGTGGTGTACGGCCAGTGCAGGAGATCGCTCCCCACACCATGATGCCGGGTGTTGGCCCTGTGTGCCTCGGTCGTATGCAGTCCTGATTGTGGCGCCCACCTGCACGGCGCCAAACACGCATACGACCATCATTGGCACCAAGGCAGAAGCGACTCTCATCGCTGAAGACGACACGTCTCCATTCGTCCCTCCATTCACGCCTGTCGCGACACCACTGGAGGCGGGCTGCACGATGTTGGGGCGTGAGCGGAAGACGGCCTAACGGTGTGCGGGACCGTAGCCCAGCTTCATGGAGACGGTTGCGAATGGTCCTCGCCGATACCCCAGGAGCAACAGTGTCCCTAATTTGCTGGGAAGTGGCGGTGCGGTCCCCTACGGCACTGCGTAGGATCCTACGGTCTTGGCGTGCATCCGTGCGTCGCTGCGGTCCGGTCCCAGGTCGACGGGCACGTGCACCTTCCGCCGACCACTGGCGACAACATCGATGTACTGTGGAGACCTCACGCCCCACGTGTTGAGCAATTCGGCGGTACGTCCACCCTGCCTCCCGCATGCCCACTATACGCCCTCGCTCAAAGTCCGTCAACTGCACATACGGTTCACGTCCACGCTGTCGCGGCATGCTACCAGTGTTAAAGACTGCGATGGAGCTCCGTATGCCACGGCAAACTGGCTGACACTGACGGCGGCGGTGCACAAATGCTGCGCAGCTAGCGCCATTCGACGGCCAACACCGCGGTTCCTGGTGTGTCCGCTGTGCCGTGCGTGTGATCATTGCTTGTACAGCCCTCTCGCAGTGTCCGGAGCAAGTATGGTGGGTCTGACACACCGGTGTCAATGTGTTCTTTTTTCCATTTCCAGGAGTGTATTTTTGTTTGTAACTGGGCCTGAAAACTACTCTCTTAAAAAGTTCTTATGGCTAGTGGATTTTTTTTTGATTCAGCTGTTAGGTGCGATATGCATATTATTGTAAAATACTGCTGATTAAGGAGGATCGCACGAATACTTGATTCGGACCGCATGCGTCCCACGGATCGTAGTTTGACTTCCAATGTCTTAGAGAGTATTTTCTAACTGAGGCCCAAAGAGAAATCTTGTAGCTGCTTATACAGTGTCTAACAAAATGTAAGGCACAAATTGCGGGGCACATCACTCACACACAGATGGAGAAATTATGTTACATGAACAGGGGTTTGGAAACGCTTTGTTTGCGTGTTACAACTCATTTCCTCCTACTCAGTAACCATGGGAGACATACAGAATGGAACATTAGAAGCGTGGAGGACTAGCACTCTTCGTGACATCTGGTTACGTTGTGTACCGCCAGTGTTTTGTTTTGTACGTCCCTGTTGCGATGCGACGTACGTCATTTCTTGTTTACAGGCAACATCAGCTGTTCCACCAATCAGGTCGACCTTTCCGAGAACACGGGTTACTACGTAGAGTCAATCACAGACCTAGCTCGTGCAATGGCAGCGTAAACAAATGCAGAGATGGCAGATGCCCTTCGATGTATGTATTAGGTGACGGCAACGGTGCTCGCGCTCGTCATTTGTACCGGGAGAGATTTCCAGGACGTAGGTGCCCCGACAGGTATACTTTTAAGCCTAATACTTGCGACCGGGGCAGGCCTAGAAGGACGAAGACACCACAACTGGAAGCGGCATTTCTGCGGCAGATGACTACGAACCTAGTGTCAGTACAAGACATGCAGCTGCAACACTCAATGTTGACCACATGGTTGTCCGGCGGGTTGATTCGTTTATCAGTGCCCACGAAGGGCACACTGAACATCTCCTATGAGAAGGAGTATCAAGTGGTATGCTGCTGCGTTCTTTTCGTGTGTGTTTTCCATGATTAATGAGTTGGAGAAAATCAGTTGGAACGCGGAAACAAAACGTTTCTAGACCCACGTGTTTAGAACATAATATCTTCGTCTACGTATGAGGAATGTGTCTTCCAATTTGTGCCGTACATTTTTGTTACACCGTGTTAGCAGGCCCTGAAATATCATAAGCCATGTAAACTTGCAATTGCTGAGTTTACAGTCCAAATTATTAGAAACATTTGGCAACAGACATGGCTTCCGTAATTCTTCTTCTTCTTCTTCTTCTTCTTCTTTTGCTTGTTTCCGCATTTGCTTCGGGGTCTGCATTCTTACATAGGGTGAGGCAGTATTTGTGTGGTTGGCGATCGGATGCAGCACATATTAGCTAGTCCCCCCTCCCCCCACCACCACCACCACCACTACCACCATTAGCATTAACACGAACCTAAACTTTTGAATGAAAAATAACTCTTTTTGGGCACTTTTATTTTTAAAACGATTAAAGGAAAATGACATCTGATTTTTGTTGGTATTTTATTAGACCACGAACTAATGAATCAATGAGACAACTACTAATATTTGTTTCTAACAACCATTCCTTCCGGACTGATGAAGCAATTCTCAGTGCATTGCGCTAAACTCCTTCTCACAAACCAAAGCAAACTAACCACATAGAGGGTAGACAGTTGTTACAAGACATGTTTCTCTGTACCATTCCAGTCCCTTTCGACACTTGCTTCACACCCTGCACCCCCGTTTAAACTCAACAAAATTAAAATACGAGTGCATCACTTTATTGCTGGTCTCCTGAACTGACAGAAATTGGAAGAGATTAGGCTATCAGTGCTCTGTGCTTGTCTACTGCCACTAGTAATAATAATAATAATAATAATAATAATAATAATAATGTGTAGGCCCTACAATAGTATAGTAGCCATCAGATAGTTACTGCTGTGTTGTGCTGTCACATTGTTCATTTATTGTTGCAAAGCAAATACTAAATAAATCTCTGATTTATTGCAGGAACTAGCTAAAACTGGGAAAAGAAATTGTCATGAGATATTTAAGCTCATATATCGTTTCATATGCTGTAACCTCCCCAACGTACTGTCACATGTTAATGTACGTGTGCTTTTAAAAAATATATAAATATTAGTAACTTACGTAATCAGTGTTACAGCCTTACGAAATAGTGATAATAGTAATAATCTCTTAAAAATAGTTTACCTTTGTGACAGGAACACTACTTCTAAGGGGTTAATCACCTCCAGATTGAGAATCACTGACATAGCCGGATGTGGGAAACCGCCTAGAAACCTCGTCCTGGCTGACCGGCTCACCAGCCCTCGTCGTTAATAAGCGAGGTCGATTAGATGCGGAGCATGGTTCGCCTCCCCGTACGTCGGAAACGGCGCATTAGCGCGTTCGGCCATCCGGATGGGTACACGGTTTCCACAATTTGCAGTCAAAAACGTACAGTGGATTACTATGCGCTAGTCCTGAGTCAGGAGTCGGAGAACTGTTTCAGAATGATTGCGAAGAATCTTACAAGAGAGCTGTGCGATCCAACATCTAAAAACCTGCCTTGAACTTTTTTTAAAATGGTTCAAATGGCTCTGAGCACTATGGGACTTAACATCTGTGGTCAGCAGTCCCTTAGAACTTTGAACTACTTAAACCTAACTAACCTAAGGACATCACACACATCCATGCCCGAGGCAGGATTCGAACCTGCGACCGTAGCGGTCACGTGGTTCCAGACTGAAGCGCCTAGAACTGCACGGCCACACCGGCCGGCGAACTTTTTTTACACAGGTAGAATACACCGAATAAAGCACAATGTCAAAATTGTAGCTGCTAAGATACTCTGCAAGCATTTTTTTATATGTTGCAATTTGCCAATTTCGTAACTCACCAAGTGGCTGGAGTGGCTGTAGCAGAGAGCGATGGCGCAACACAGCGGACACATATCCATGTTTCACGCCACTTCGGTTAACAGATAACACGGCACAACGGGCTCGTGATTTGTAATGCGAATTTCAGTTTCTGTTCAAATGGTTCAAATGGCTCTGAGCACTATGGGACTTAACATCTGTGGTCATCAGTCTCCTAGAACTTTGAACTACTTAAACCTAACTAACCTAATGAATCACAAACATCCACGCCCGAGACAGGATTCGAACCTGCGACCGTAGCAGTCGCGCGGTTCCGGACTGCGCGCCTAGAACCGCTAGACGACCGCGGCCGGCTCAGTTTCTGTTGATAGTTTCTCTGACACGCTTGGTCACGACTACAGTTCACTCGAATTTTCAGATCATTCTGTATCCATAATAGTTATCAGTTGCCCTTGCGTTATCTTTAAGTGTTAACAATGGAGATAAGACTGAATTAATATTCTTCGTGATTTCTTCGTACACGCTTGCTGATTGCGTGAGGCATGACGTTATAATTTATTCCTTCTTTGCTCCTATCTTCATTCACGACACATTTCATAGGCAATATACACACATGTCGCTGAAAGTAACAGTAAGACTATATCATTGTACAACACATGGTTCGGAAGATATGACGTCAAAAACAATGAGATGCGTTAAGAACTCCGCGTCATGCATGACGTTTAAAGTTATTACTTCTTTGCTACTAACTCTATTGCCAATGGCCATGCCACAGTGGTAACACCGGTTTCAGTCAGGTCACTGAAGGTAAGCGCTGTCGGGCTGGACTACCACTTGGATGGGTGACCATCCGGTCTGCCGAGCGCTGTTGGCAAGCGGGGTGCGCCCAGCCCTTCAGGCAAACTGAGGAGCTACTTGATCGAGAAGTAGCGACTCCTGTCTCGTAAACTAACATACGACCGGGAGAGCGGCGTGCTCACCACATGCCCTTCCATATCTGCATCCTGCGACGCATGTGCGCTGAGGATGACATGGAGGCTGCTCGGTACCGTTGGGCCTTCATGGGCTGTTAAGGCGGAGTTTAGTATTTTTTTTAATATCTCTATTCGCAATAAATTTTGCAGACAGTAACCATATATATCGCTGAATATACCTACTCGATTATATCACTGTACGATACATAGTTCAGGGGGTATGAAGACAAAACAGTGAGATGCCTGAAAAACTGCCACATCGTGCATGACGTTTAAATTTATTATTTCGCTGCTACCAAATTCATCTGCAACACATTTTGCAGTTAGTATCCACATACGCCGGTGAATGTACGTACAAAATCATATCATTGTACTTCACATAGTTTAGGAGATATCGCGTCATAAACATTAAGCACGAGTCCAGGTGCTACGTGGTATGGGGTTTGGACGCAGAGTTTTTAACAAATACCTGGGCAACGCCAGGTTTCTCGGCTAGTATTATTTATAGAAATGCTGTGTTTAATACAGATGTAGTTCTCCGTTTCATTTATGTATGGAGTGACATCCCGTGGCAACAAGCTGGTCACCTACAGAGGTGGAGCTATTGTAAAGTGCTATCACTAGCTACGTAGTGATCTCCAGAGCAGATACAACTTTATCACCACATTCAGAGAGGATTCTAATGTTCCGCGCAGCAGGATGGGCATGAAAGCGGTTTGCTGATCTCTACTCAGGTATGGGAAGATTACCTACGGGTTTTATGTTGGTGTACTAGTTGGTTGTCCCTTTCTATACGCGCTAGCACCACACTTCGTTTACCAGTGTCTTATTGTATTACGGCTCATTCACAAATTCCAAAACCTTTTTCTTAAACCAAATTCACTGTATCTCAGTCTTCCAGTACTTATTTCTCGCAAACACATGTGTTAATGTGATACCCAAATATCGCAATATTCTGGTGAAATATAATACAAGTAAGAAATTTACGGGATTGACGCGTACAAAATTCTGTGAGAATTGTACGCACAATTCACACCAAGAAACAGGTTTCCATGAAGTACCATTGTTCTCTACGACTGTGGTGTAAGCCAGTGAAACATCGATATTGTTTAGTATCTTACCAATCATGTGGGCCAGGACAACATCATTTATTTATTCATAGAAAAATTAGCCTTTGGTATTTTGTATTAAAACTGAATCTAAGGGCGAAATTTCATTTAGAATATAGAAATGGTCGGTGTGTTTGCTCTAATCAGAGCAAAATATTCACTCGGTATTTGCGAAGTGCTAAGTTACAACGAAATTGTTCAAACCCTACATACGCCGGCCAGATTGGCCGTGCGGTTCTACGCGCTACAGTCTGGAGCCGAACGACCGCTACGGTCGCAGGTTCGAATCCTTCCTCGGGCATGGATGTGTGTGATGTCCTTAGGTTAGTTAGGTTTAATTAGTTCTAAGTTCTAGGCGACTGATGACCTCAGACGTTAAGTCGCATATTGCTCAGAGCCAAACCCTACCTACATTTAATTATATTATTATCGATAGGACTTTGGATGCCATTAATACAGATTCAAAATTTCATCCTCGTATTATAATAATATGTTACATTACATACGTATAAACCGACCAGTAATCAAGGCATTTCCCTCGGGTCCCTAGTCCTGAGTTCATTTACTTTTAACATACTAGGAAAGACACACAAATAGGTGCTTCATACAGCTAAATACTTAATACTATGGAAAGCGATAGAATAAATTATCTAGATTTATATACAAATATCCCCTTCCTTGAGGACTCGGGTATAGCACTTTTAAATCAACATCAAAGCAACTCCACTAAACTACCAAAGGCAGTGGAAATTCTTTGTTCAAGTAATATCTCTGTACATTGACCTTGTGGAATACTATGCCAGATATCCTTCAGTACCCTAGATTATACTCTATACAAGACACACACTAACGTTAAGAATATGCTTTTGATGTATGTTCTTACTTGCTATTATTTACATATGTATGTCAGACATTGTATGATACTACCAGGACAGTTCCCAGTACTCAGTTCATCTGTTGTTGTTGTTGTGGTCTTCAGTCCTGAGACTGGTTTGATGCAGCTCTCCATGCTACTCTATCCTGTGCAAGCTTCTTCATCTCCCAGTACCTACTGCAACCTACATCCTTCTGAATCTGCTTAGTGAATTGATCTCTTGGTCTCCCTCTACGATTTTTACCCTCCACGCTGCCCTCCAATGCTAAATTTGTGATCCCTTGATGCCTCAAAACATATCCTACCAACCGATCCCTTCTTCTAGTCAAGTTGTGCCACAAACTTCTCTTCTCCCCAATCCTATTCAATACCTCCTCATTAGTTACGTGATCTACCCACCTTATCTTCAGCATTCTTCTGTAGCACCACATTTCGAAAGCTTCTATTCTCTTCTTGTCCAAACTGGTTATCGTCCATGTTTCACTTCCATACATGGCTACACTCCATACAAATACTTTCAGAAACGACTTCCTGACACTTAAATCTATACTCGATGTTAACAAATTTCTCTTCTTCAGAAACGCTTTCCTTGCCATTGCCAGTCTACATTTTATATCCTCTCTACTTCGACCATCATCAGTTATTTTACTCCCTAAATAGCAAAACTCCTTTACTACTTTAAGTGTCTCATTTCCTAATCTAATCCCCTCAGCATCACCCGATTTAATTTGACTACATTCCATTATCCTCGTTTTGTTTTTGTTGATGTTCATCTTATATCCTCCTTTCAAGACACTGTCCATTCCGTTCAACTGCTCTTCCAAGTCCTTTGCTGTCTCTGACAGAATTACAATGTCATCGGCGAACCTCAAAGTTTTTACTTCTTCTCCATGAATTTTAATACCTACTCCGAATTTTTCTTTTGTTTCCTTTACTGCTTGCTCAATATACAGATTGAATAACATCGGGAAGAGGCTACAACCCTGTCTTACTCCCTTCCCAACCACTGCTTCCCTTTTATGTCCCTCGACTCTTATAACTGCCATCTGTTTTCTGTACAAATTGTAAATAGCCTTCCGCTCCCTGTATTTTACCCCTGCCACCTTCAGAATTTGAAAGAGAGTATTCCAGTCAAAATTGTCAAAAGCTTTCTCTAAGTCTACAAATGCTAGAAACGTAGGTTTGCCTTTTCTTAATCTAGCTTCTAAGATAAGTCGTAAGGTTAGTATTGCCTCACGTGTTCCAACATTTCTACGGAATCCAAACTGATCCTCCCCGAGGTCCGCTTCTACCAGTTTTTCCATTCGTCTGTAAAGAATTCGCGTTAGTATTTTGCAGCTGTGACTTATTAAACTGATAGTTCGGTAATTTTCACATCTGTCAACACCTGCTTTCTTTGGGATTGGAATTATTATATTCTTCTTGAAGTCTGTGGGTATTTCGCCTGTCTCATACATCTTGCTCACAAGATGGTAGAGTTTAGTCATGACTGGCTCTCCCAAGGCCATCAGTAGTTCTAATGGAATGTTGTCTACTCCCGGGGCCTTGTTTCGACTCAGGTCTTTCAGTGCTCTGTCAAACTCTTCACGCAGTATCTTATCTCCCATTTCATCTTCATCTACATCCTCTTCCATTTCCATAATATTGTCCTCAAGTACATCGCCCTTGTATAAACCCTCTATATACTCCTTCCACCTTTCTGCCTTCCCTTCTTTGCTTAGAACTGGGTTGCCATCTGAGCTCTTGATATTCATACAAGTGGTTCTCTTCTCTCCAAAGGTCTCTTTAATTTTCCTGTAGGCAGTATCTATCTTACCCCTAGTGAGACAAGCCTCTACATCCTTACATTTGTCCTCTAGCCATCCCTGCTTAGCCATTTTGCACTTTCTGTCGATCTCATTTTTGAGACGTTTGTATTCCCTTTCGCCTGCTTCATTTACTGCATTTTTATATTTTCTCCTTTCATCAATTAAATTCAATATTTCTTCTGTTACCCAAGGATTTCTATTAGCCCTCGTCTTTTTACCTACTTGATCCTCTGCTGCCTTCACTACTTCATCCCTCAGAGCTACCCATTCTTCTTCTACTGTATTTCTTTCCCCCATTCCTGTCAATTGTTCCCTTATGCTCTCCCTGAAACTCTCTACAACCTTTGGTTCTTTCAGTTTATCCAGGTCCCATCTCCTTAAATTCCCACTTTTTTGCAGTTTCTGCAGTTCATAACCAATAGATTGTGGTCAGAATCCACATCTGCCCCTGGAAATGTCTTACAATTTAAAACCTGGTTCCTAAATCTCTGTCTTACCATTATATAATCTATCTGATACCTATTAGTATCTCCAGGATTCTTCCAGGTATACAACCTTCTTTTATGATTCTTGAACCAAGTGTTAGCTATGATTAAGTTATGCTCTGTGCAAAATTCTACAAGGCGGCTTCCTCTTTCATTTCATCCCCCCAATCCATATTCACCTACTATGTTTCCTTCTCTCCCTTTTCCTACTGACGAATTCCAGTCATCCATGACTATTAAATTTTCGTCTGCCTTCACTACCTGAATAATTTCTTTTATCTCGTCATACATTTCATCAATTTCTTCATCGTCTGCAGAGCTAGTTGGCATATAAACTTGTACTACTGTAGTAGGCATGGGCTTTGTGTCTATCTTGGCCACAATAATGCGTTCACTATGCTGTTTGTAGTAGCTAACCCGTACTCCTATTTTTTTATTCATTATTAAACCTACTCCTGCATTACCCCTATTTGATTTTGTATTTATAACCCTGTAATCACCTGACCAAAAGTCTTGTTCCTCCTGCCACCGAACTTCACTAATTCCCACTATATCTAACTTTAACCTATCCATTTCCCTTTTTAAATTTTCTAACCTACCTGCCCGATTAAGGGATCTGACATTCCACGCTCCGATCCGTAGAATGCCAGTTTTCTTTCTCCTGATAACGACGTCCTCTTGAGTAGTCCCCGCCCGGAGATCCGAATGGGGGACTATTTTACCTCCGGAATATTTTACCCAAGAGGACGCCATCATCATTTAATCATACAGTAAAGCTGCATGTCCTCGGGAAAAATTACGGCTGTAGTTTCCCCTTGCTTTCAGCCGTTCGCAGTACCAGCACAGCAAGGCCGTTTTGGTTAATGTTACAAGGCCAGATCAGTCAATCATCCAGACTGTTGCCCCTGCAACTACTGAAAGGGCTGCTGCCCCTCTTCAGGAACCACATGTTTGTCTGGCCTCTCAACAGATACCCCTCCGTTGTGGTTGCACCTACAGTACGGTCATCTGTATCGCTGAGGCACGCAAGCCTCCCCACCAACGGCAAGGTCCATGGTTCATGGGGGAAGCAGTTCATCTGATGCATGTAAATAATTGTAGGCTTGGATTGTTTATTCTATGCACTAGTCATTAATGTTATCCAGATACAGTAAATGCTTAACTACAAATGGTACTGCTCACATAAACGTCTCCTAATCCATGTGGACTGTATGTGTAAATATGGTTCATCGATTTTCTCCTAGTATTTTAAGTAAATTAATAATGAACGAATAATTACTCATGTACTCACACGAACTAGTGAAAGATAGATCAGATCTGTCATTAATGCAGATATTTATTAAGATCATGATGAGAACATAGTCCCTTTATTTGACTGGTTCTACGGTAGGCCAACAAGCAGATTTCTACATGAGGAATTCTGATTATTTTAAAAGGATCGGTGTAAAGCAATTTCGATTTACTAAAATGAACTGGGTAATGATTTGATTAATAGACAATGCTTCTAGTACAAGGTTGACGTTACTACCAGGTTTAGCTACTGCTAATGAAGGGCTGCAATAAGATGACAACATTTGTCATCTCTCTTTGTAAACCGCTTCCCATTTTTTTCTTGGATTTGGTGGGGGTTTTGGCAATAATTTTTTTGTAGGATAAGTTCCACATGAGATTGGTAAGTACGTATGATACCTGTGTCTATATTTCAGTAACTGTTCTTTTAGTTTGGCCTACTGTTGTCAGTTAATATTTGATGATACTACCACTTTGTCGTTTATGCTCTCTTTGTCATATCTTCACCAGTACTACAGCAAGGGCGTTGGCTGCTAATTTGTGAAACTGTCATCTTCAGAAACTTGACTCTTATGCCTTAATAGAATTTACCATGCTTACCTTTCGTCTTTATCAAATCTGTGACAATATTTTCACCATCGATACTCAGATAGCACTTACCTTAACAGGTCTGCTTTTGTGTCACTCTCCCTCAGAAATTCCATGTCAAATATGCATTCGAATAGGAGTCCATTTACAACTAGGTCTGCTCAAGCTATAGCTCCATTTCATATAATTATCTCAACTTGCGTGTGGATCCTGACATGTAACAACCTGGTACTGGCCACTTCAATAATTTTGCAGTTCTGTCCTGGGTGAGTATGTAACCTTGTAACATCACTAAGCAGAAAACTAAATATCACTAAACAGAAAACTAAATCATTATTAATAGTGGTCTGAACTATATTTTTACATAGATCGTAGCATTTACAATGGTCAGTACCTAACTCATCTCTAATGTCTGTGACTTTATTATATTTTAACAAGTTCACTGAATTGCCTTTTCTGGGTGTTGTGTGATGTCCTTAGGTTAGTTAGGTTTAAGTAGTTCTAAGTTCTAGGCGACTGATGACCATAGATGTTCAGTCCCATAGTGCTCAGAGCCATTTTTTGAATTGCCTTTTCTTCCCCCAATCCATGTCACGACCATCACTGGAGGGCATAATGTGGTCGGTTCTAGTTTGCTGAATGAGTCATAGTCGAGCGGAATTCTTCTATCAAATCAATAAGATTGACTGTTGGATTCTGCACTCCCCATTTCGTTGCAATGGTTTTGTACTGGACCACTTTGCTGGTGATTACTGTTTGTAGATAACTGACTGTGGTTTCTCGTGTTGGAATGCTACTGATTATTATTGTTTCCATGCTATTGACCGACTCCTTTACTACAGTATCTGGGGTGGTACCTCTTATCTTGTCTTCTTGTTTTGTTAGAATTTCGTAGACCTTAGCTAGCATGCCGAGTACTATGTAACGGTGGCTTCAATGGCTGCGTCGCAAAGTTAACGCAATGTTCATTTAATGAGCCGTGATTGTAGATTTGCGTGTGTAGGGGAGTGGAGTGACCCATGCCACCATTATTGTTGTCATTATTCACTTTGGAATCCTCTTGAATTAAATCAATAGAATCCAGTATGGATATGAAGTCTTCTAAATTTGTCTCTGGAACGTGGAATAACTTTGGTCTTATGTCCACAGGTAACGTTCATTTAAGTATTCGTAACACATACCTGTGGGAAATAGGCTCAACCCAATATTTAGCTTTACTTCAGTACTATCCGAAATCATTTCGAAGACTGCCCCGTTTGGTATAGAATGGTTCCGGCTTAAATACTTCCTTGTGGAGTCTTACCCACATGCAATTTCATCAATTCTTCGACGTGAGCGCTTTTTCGAATTGCCCCTAAGTACGGTTGCTATTGCTCTTTTCATCTGGACAATGCTCAGCTTCCCCTTGGATGAACCCAGTAGTAAAATGTAATTTCTTTTGTGCTGACCATGATCTAGGTAATACTCCCTTCAAAGATTTTACGAACACAACAGGATGAAGTTTTTCGCATCAGATGTGAAAACCTGGAACTGCCAGTGTTTCAATAAATTGTCTTCTAACACAACGGATCATGAAGAAGAGACTGCCCCCAGCCCACATGACACAAGGTTAGGTAACAGAATTGCATGATCTGTTTCAACTCTAGATATTGTGTCATATGTTGCCGGATTGATATAGTCATTATGTATCCTAAAAATAGAGGTTGGCATGTCATGCACCATTTTTTGACGGTATACAATTCCTGCTGCATGTTAGTAATGTGAGAAGCGTCACTGTCTTGCTATTCAGGCGGATCTTTACTTCTAGTAACTTTGATTTTATTTAACTTTGATATGCTTCATCTGATTCCTCTGAGGTACCTATCTCAGATAAAACTTCAGTAACAGACTACTATGTATCAAGTTATAATTCAGAATCTAATTTTTCATTGAAGTGGGTGTCATCATGCGAAAACATAGAAAAATCCCTTAAAAAACTTTCCCTCTGCATGTCAAACTGTTCCTTTAAATGAACCTCTTGCTCGGCTGAAAAATTATCTACTTTTTCGCTTAGCTTCCGACCAAATGCTTTCATATAAGTTTGTTCAACAGTTAATTTTTCTGTAGCCATGATATGAGGTTTTCAACTCCGAAATTTCGGCTCTTAGAAATGGCTCTGTGCACTATGGGACTTAACATCTGAGGTCATCAGCCCCCTAGAACTTAGAACTAATTAAACCTAACTAACCTTAGGACATCACACACATCCATGCGGGAGGCAGGATTCGAACCTGCGACCATAGCGGTCGCGCGGTTCCAGACGGAAGCGCCTAGAACCGCTCGGCCACACCGGCCGGTTCAAAATGGCTCTGAGCACTATGGGACTTAACTTCTGAGGTCATCAGTCCCCTAGAACTTAGAACTTCTTATACCTAACTAACCTAAGGACATTACACACATCCATGTCCGAGGCAGGATTCTAACCTGCGACCATAGCGGTTGCGCGGTTCCAGACTGTAGCGCCTAGAACCGCTTGGCCACTCCGGCCGGCTTTCGGCTCTTAGGGCATTCTGTTGCGATGACAAGTTTACTAGATGTGCTGACAATTTTGTCAGTTTACACGACATAGTATCTTGTTTAGAGCACATAGTATCTTGCTGTGATGAGAAGTGTTCAAAATTCGCTTTTATCTTTGCCTCTAAACTTCAATATAAAACTGTAAATGGCTCTTGAGCACGACTAGTTGGTGGAATAATTTCTTTGCTCTCAGGCTGGAACTCCATTGCACGTGATAAAGCGTCAATATTTTCGATAGCCGTTACCAGCGAATTTGCTACCTTCGGCAAATGATTCTATGTCATTATGTTCTTCAGATTCCATTTTTATAGATTTTCTTATATTTAGCACAACACATAGATGGCTGAAATTATCTGGGTAAATTACGCATGTTACCTTAATAACATCACACAAATAATAATACTACAGAACGAGAACTTCTCAGTGACAAGACAAACAGCTCTGTGCCATGTCGTACACTCGCTATCCAATGTCAGCCATCTTGTAAAACTTATATTCGTGAATGTCGCAATTAATTACCAACAAATTGATATACTCAAACTTTGAATAAAAAATGGGCCGTGAAAAATTACTTCGACTGGCAACAGTTATGATACGCATTGTCATGTCCTTACTTCTAACGGTGCGCGAGAAAACGGGCACTTAAATCTTTCTGTGCTATCTCCGAGGTCCCTTATTTTATTATGATGATCGTTTCTCCCTATGTAGGTGGCCGCTAACAGAATATTATCGCAATCGGAGGACAAAGTTGGTGACTGAAGCTTCACGAGAAGATCCTGTTGCAAAGAAAACGCCTTTCTTTTAATGATTGCCATCCCAAATTAAGTATCATGTCTTCCCCCCTATTTCGAGATAATAAAAAAAGAGCTGCCGTTTTTGGAACTTTTTCGATGTCCTCCGTCGGTCGTATCTGATGCGGACGCCACTTCACACAGCAGTACTCCAGAAGAGGGCGGACAATGGTGGCGTAGGCAGTCTCTTAAGGAGACTTGTTTCTCTTTCTAGGTCATCTGCCAATAAATCGCAATCTTTGGTTGGCTTTGGCTTTATCCACAAGAATATCAATTCGATTTTTCCAATTTAAGTTATTCGTAATTGTAATACCCAAGTACTTAGCTGAATTTACAGCCTTTAGATTTGTGTGATTTATCGTCTAACCGAAAATTAACGGATTTCTTTTAGTACTCACATGTATGACTTCCTCACCCCCATGAACCATGGATCTTGCCGTTGGTGGGGAGGCTTGCGTGCCTCAGCGATACAGATGGTCGTGCCGTAGGTGCAACCACAACGGAGGGGTATCTGTTGAGAGGCCAGACAAACGTGTGGTTCCTGAATAGGGGCAGCAGCCTTTTCAGTAGTTGCAGGGGCAACAGACTGGATGATTGACTGATCTGGCCTTGTAACACTAACCAAAACGGCCTTGCTGTGCTGGTACTGCGAACGGCTGAAAGCAAGGGGAAACTACGGCCGTAATTTTTCCCAAGGGCATGCAGCTTTACTGTACTGTACTGTTAAATGATGATGGCGTTCTCTTGGGGAAAATATTCCGGAGGTAAAATAGTCCCCCATTCGGATCTCCGGGCGGGGACTACTCAAGAGGACGTCGTTATCAGGAGAAAGAAAACTGGCGTTCTCCGGATCGCAACGTGGAATGTCAGATCCCGTAATGGGGCAGGTAGGTTAGAAAATTTAAAAATGGAAATGGATAGGTTAAAGTTAGATATAGTGGGAATTAGTGAAGTTCGGTGGCAGGAGGAAAAAGATTTCTGGTCAGATGAATACAGGGCTATAAATCCAAAATCAAAGAGAGGTAATGCAGTAGTACGTTCAATAATGGATAAAATAATAGGAGTGCGGATAAGCTACAACAAACAGCATAGTGAACGCATTATTGTGGCCAAGATAGAAATGAAGCCCACACTTACTACAGTAGTACAAGTTTATATGCCAACTAGCTCTGCAGATGACGAAGAAATTGATGAAATGTATGATGAGATAAAAGAAATTGTGAAGGGCGATGAAAATTTAATAGTCATGGGTGACTGGAATTCGGTAGTACGGAAAGGAAGAGAAGGAAACGTAGTAGGTGAATATGGATTGTGGGTAAGAAATGAAAGAGGAATCCACCTGGTAGAATTTTGCACAGAGTGTAACTTAATCATAGCTAACACTTGGTTCAAGAATCATGAAAGAAGGCTGTATACATCGAAGAAGCCTGGAGATACTGACAGATTTCAGATAGATTATATAATGGTAAGACAGAGATTTAGGAACCAGGTTTTAAATTGTAAGACATTTCCAGGGGCAGATGTGGACTCTGACCACAATCTGTTGATTATGACCTGTAGATTAAAACTGAAGAAACTGCAAAAAGGTGGAAATGTGAGGAGATGGGACCTGGATAAACTGACTAAACCAGAGGTTGTACAGAGTTTCAGGGAGAGCATAATGGAACAACTGACAGGAATGAGGGAAAGAAATACAGTAGAAGAAGAATGGGTAGCTTTGAGGGATGAAGTAGTGAAGGCAGCAAAGGATCAAGAAGGTAAAAAGGCGAGGGCTAGTAGAAATCCTTGGGTAACAGAAGAAATATTGAATTTAATTGATGAAAGGAGAAAATATAAAAATACAGTAAATGAAGCAGGCAAAAAGGAATACAAACGTCTGAAAAATGTGATCGATAGGAAGTGCAAAACGGCTAAGCAGGAATGGCTAGAGAACAAATGTAAGGATGTAGAGGCTTATCTCACCAGGAGTAAGATAGACACTGCCTACAGGAAAATTAAAGAGACCTTTGGAGAAAAGAGAATCACTTGTATGAATATTAAGACCTCAAATGGAAACGCAGTTCTAAGCAAAGAAGGGAAAGCAGAAAGGTGGAAGGAGTATATAGAGGGTCTATACAAGGGCGATGTACTTGAGGACAATATTATGGAAATGGAAGAGGATGTAGATGAAGACGAAATGGGAGATATTATACTGCGTGAAGAGTTTGACAGAGCACTGAAAGACCTGAGTCGAAACAAGGCCCCGGGAGTACAACATTCCATTAGAACTACTGATGGCCTTGGGAGAGACAGTCACGACAAAACTCTACCATCTGGTGAGCAAGATGTATGAGTCAAGCGAAATACACTCAGACTTCAAGAAGAATATAATAATTCCAATCCCAAAAAAATCAGGTGTCGACAAATGTGAAACTTACCAAACTATCTGTTTAATAAGTCACTGTTGCAAAATACTAACACGAATTCTTTACAGACGAATAGAAAAACTGGTAGAAGCTGACCTCGGGGAAGATCAGTTTGGGTTCCCTAGAAATGTTGGAACACGTGAGGCAATACTGACTCTACGACTTATCTTAGAAGATGGATTAAGGGAAGGCAAACCTACGTTTCTATCATTTATAGACTTAGAGAAAGCTTTTGACATTGTTGACTGCAATACTCTCTTTCAATTGGCTCTGAGCACTATGGGACTCAACTTCTGAGGTCATTAGTCCCCTAGAACTTAGAACTAGTTAAACCTAACTAACCTAAGGACACCACAAACATCCATGCCCGAGGCAGGAATCGAACCTGCGACCGTAGCGGTCTCGCGGTTCCAGACTGCAGCGCCTTTAACCGCACGGCCACTTCGGCCGGCTACTCTCTTTCAAAATTCTGCAGGTGGAAGGGGTAAAATACAGGGAGCGAAAGGCTATTTACAATTTGTACAGAAAAGACATGGCAGTTATAAGAGTCGAGGGACATGAAAGGGAAGCAGTGGTTGGGAAGGGAGTGAGACAAGGTTGTAGCCACTCCCCGATGTTATTCAATCTGTATTTTCAGCAAGCAGTAAAGGAAACAAAAGAAAAATTCGAAGTAGGTATTTAAATCCATGGAGAAGAAACAAAAACTTTTAGGTTCGCCGATGACATTGTAATTCAGTCAGAGACAGCAAAGGACTTGGAAGAGCAGTTGAACGGAATGGATAGTGTCTTGAAAGGAGAATATAAGATGTACATCAACAAAAGCGAAACGAGGATAATGGAATGTAGTCAAATTAAGTCGGGTGATGCTGAGAGAATTAGATTAGGAAATGAGACACTTGAAGTAGTAAAGGAGTTTTGCTATTTGGGAAGCAAAATAACTGATGATGGTCGAAGTAGAGATGATATAAAATGTAGACTAGCAATGGCAAGGAAAGCGTTTCTGAAGAAGAGAAATTTGTTAACATCGAGTATAGATTTAAGTGTCAGGAAGTCGTTTCTGAAAGTATTTGTATGGAGTGTAGCCATGTATGGAAGTGAAACATGGACGATAAATAGTTTGGACAAAAAGAGAATAGAAGCTTTGGAAATGTGGTGCTACAGAAGAATAATGAAGATTAGATGGGTACGTCACACAGCTAATGAGGAAGTATTGAATAGAATTGGGTAGAAGAGGAGTTTGTGGCACAACTTGCTTAGAAGAAGGGATCGGTTGGTGGGACATGTTCTGAGGCATCAAGGGATGGCCAACTTAGTAGTGGAGGGCAGCGTGGAGGATAAAAATCGTAGAGGGAGACCAAGAGATAAATACACTAAGCAGATTCAGAAGGATGTAGGTTTCAGTAGGAACTGGGAGATGAAGCAGCTTTCACAGGATAGAGTAGCATGGTGAGCTGCATCAAACCGGTCCCAGGACTGAAGATCACAACAACAACAACAACAACGACAACATGTATGACTTCACCCTTTTCGTTATTTAGAGTCAATTGCCACTTTTGGCACCATACATATATCTCCTCTAAATCATTTTTCAATTGGGTTTAATTATCTGATAACTTTAGAAGCAGGTAAATCGTGGCTTCATCTGCAGAAGAATGCTCAGATTGTCTTGTATGTCATTAACGTAGATCAGGAAAAGCAGAGGGCCTATAACACTTCCTGGGGGAACGTCAGGTATTACTTCAGATTTACTCGATGACTTTCCATCGATTATTACTAAGTGCGACCTTTCTGATAGGAAACCACGAGTCCAGTTACACAACCCGAAACTTCTTTATTTATGTGTGTGAGTCTGTACTGAAATTGCTGTATGATTGAGACCCACAATATCCTAGCGCAAAACAGTCTGACTGCCCAAAAAAAGATAACGTGACTTCAAATAATTAATTCAAAAGAATGGCCCTTTCTAAAAAGAAATCTTAACAATAACCTATTGATTTCATTAAGCACTTTCCTCACAAAAATCTTTATTACACGAACTATCGCAATACAGCGAGCGCCAATACTGCCAGCTAAATATAAGACTCTAACTACTGAAGCCACTAACTTCTAATAGGGATATGGTTAGCAAAGGAAAGATTTTGTTGCGAATAAAACAATGTATTTATCTTAATAATGTGGCAACCAGTTCAAAAATCAAATAGTATATAAACGTCCGTGACATCCAGTTCCAAAAGATTGTACAATCATCGACAAATTACGAGGGCAGTTCAATAAATAATGCAATACATTTTTTTTTCTCGGCCAATTTTGGTTGAAAAAACCGGAAATTTCTTGTGGAATATTTTCAAACATTCCCGCTTCGTCTCGTATAGTTTCATTGACTTCCGACAGGTGGCAGCGATGTACGGAGCTGTTAAAATGGCGTCTGTAACGGATGTGCGTTGCAAACAATGGGCAGTGATCGAGTTTCTTTTGGCGGAAAACCAGGGCATCTCAGATATTCATAGGCGCTTGCAGAATGTCTACGGTGATCTGGCAGTGGAGAAAAGCACGGTGAGTCGTTGGGCAAAGCGTATGTCATCATCACCGCAAGGTCAAGCAAGACTGTCTGATCTCCCGCGTGCGGGCCGGCCGTGCACAGCTGTGACTCCTGCAATGGCGGAGCGTGCGAACACACTCGTTCGAGATGATCGACGGATCACCATCAAACAACTCAGTGCTCAACTTGACACCTCTGTTGGTAGTGCTGTCACAATTGTTCACCAGTTGGGATATTCAATGGTTTGTTGCCGCTGGGTCCCTCGTTGTGTAACCGAACACCATAAAGAGCAAAGGAGAACCATCTGTGCGGAATTGCTTGCTCGTCATGTGCCTGAGGGTGACAATTTCTTGTCAAAGATTGTTACAGGCGATGAAACATGGGTTCATCACTTCGAACCTGAAACAAAACGGCAATCAATGGAGTGGCGCCACACCCACTCCCCTACCAAGAAAAAGTTTAAAGCCATACCCTCAGCCGGTAAAGTCATGGTTACAGTCTTCTGGGACGTTGAAGGGGTTATTCTGTTCGATGTCCTTCCCCATGGTCAAACGATCAACTCTGAAGTGTATTGTGCTACTCTTCAGAAATTGAAGAAACGGCTTCAGCGTGTTCGTAGGCACAAAAATCAGAACGAACTTCTCCTTCTTCATGACAACGTAAGACCTCACACAAGTCTTCGCACCCGAGAGGAGCTCACAAAACTTCAGTGGACTGTTCTTCCTCATGCACCCTACAGCCCCGATCTCGCACCGTCGGATTTCCATATAGGTTTTCAGAAATTACTGCAACCAGTCGCCTTTTATGTAGATGTATTTTATTTAACCATGACCGGTTTCGAGCTGCCTAGCAACTCATCATCAGATGGTGTATACATTTAGTGCTTTTTTGTACCCATTGTGTGGGTGGTTGAGTATCTGTGGAAATAAATCTTTTTGCAGGTATATATATCTCTTTTAGGACGTATTTTTGAAACCATTGTGTCTTGTTTTTCACAATTTCACAAGTTAAAACTTTCACTAGATGTATATTACTTTTATGAGGCACTGTTGGAAACATATATGTTTCCAACAGTGCCTCATAAAAGTAATATATGTTTCCAACAGTGCCTCATAAAAGTAATATACATCTAGTGAAAGTTTTAACTTGTGAAATTGTGAAAAACAAGACACAATGGTTTCAAAAATACGTCCCAAAAGAGATATATATACCTGCAAAAAGATTTATTTCCACAGATACTCAACCACCCACACAATGGGTACAAAAAAGCACTAAATGTATACACCATCTGATGATGAGTTGCTAGGCAGCTCGAAACCGGTCATGGTTAAATAAAATACATCTACATAAAAGGCGACTGGTTGCAGTAATTTCTGAAAACCTGTTCACACCACAGTCGCAGTGCTCCACATCCACAATGGATAAAAGTCGGATTTCCATATGTTTGGCCCAATGAAGGACGCAATCCATGGGACGCACTACGCGGATGATGAAGAAGTTATTGATGCAGTACGACGTTGGCTCCGACATCGACCAGTGGAATGGTACCGCGCAGGCATACAGGCCCTCATTTCAAGGTGGGGTAAGGCCGTAGCATTGAATGGAGATTACGTTGAAAAATAGTGTTGTGTAGCTAAAAGATTGGGGAATAACCTGGTGTATTTCAATGCTGAATAAAACAACCCCTGTTTCAGAAAAAAAATGTGTTGCATTACTTATTGAACTGCCCTCGTACATTTCCATGACGGACACACGTCCAGATAGTCCGCTCGAGCTAACACTTCAAACCTCTGACCTCCATCACCTCTGGTTATTCTCTCCCCACATCCATCACTGCTGGCTGCTCACCTCCAACTGCCCAACAGTACTTCGATCACTGCTGGCGACTAACTTCCAACTGCCCAACACTACTGGCGATTAACTTCCAACAACGAGTCCAACCAGCCACAGAGTCTCTTACAAAGAAAGCGCAGTCAGAGATCCAATGCAAAGCGCTACACAGCGCTGCCAACACATAAGCAGCCCACCTACAAAACGAAGCGATATTCCATAGGCACGCAGTTTCATTAGAAGACGCTTGTGAGGAAGGGTGCCGAAAGCCTTCTGAAAATGTAATAATATGGAATGGCTTTGACATCCCCTGTCGACATTACTCATTACTTCGTGTGAATAAGGAACTAGTTGTGTTTCACAAGGACGACACTTTTTCTGAATACATACTATTTGCCAATAAATCGTTTTCTTCGAGGTAATTCATAAATTCATAATGTTCGAACACAGTCTACGTTCCAAAACCCTATTACAAATCGACGCTAGTGGTGTGGGTCTGTAATTCAGCATATTATTCCTATTTCCTTTCTTGGGTATTGGTGTGACTTATGCAACTTTCCAGTCCTTAGGTACGGATCTTTCGAAGAGCGATCGGATGTATGTTATTTGCTAAGTATGGAGCTACTGTATCAGCATACTCTGAAAGAGTAAGGAAAGATGTACTACATTGATGAAAACAGTGGATGAGAAATTCTCTTAGATTTATAGTGCAGCAGAAACCACAGAGCTAGGCGCGCTATTGGATTTCGTAATCCTGGTCTCAAGTAAGTTTATTGCAACAAACTGGAAGCTACAGTCCTGCCACAGGGAGCTGGTAAGCGCGATCCGCGTGCCGTGGGATTAGCGCTGTCGCCGCAGAATACTAATTCTGTTCTGTTCTGTCGTGTTAGCTGCGTTGTCAGCGGCGTTTCTTCCGAAGGAAAACTACGAACCAGATCTGTGTCAGCGCTGTTGCGTGTGCAAATCCGCAGCACGCTGGGATTGTGTATGGATGCACAAATACATACAGAATCACAGATATACACACACGTACTGTAGCTAGATATTTCTCCCCGCGTCGTGCAAATAACGACAGCATGCATTGTACCCTGTAAAGCGTAGTCGCGGTTTTGTACTCTTTTTCTCCTTTATTTCTCATTGGAAATATTCACTGCAGTTTTCTAAGCTATTTCTGGCTACTGCGCATGTCATGAGAAATATTTGGGTTCTAACTTAGCGCCCGCTGCTTCGCTCGGTATGGTCAGCTGTGATTTTCTTTTTTGTTTTCTTTCCTTTAATTGAATTTTTATGTTGTTCACAAATTGCAACATCTTCTAAACTTTGCACGCTAATTATGGCCAAAGAAGTCTAATCTTTTGCAAATGTCTAATACTTCCGACCAAAAAGCGGTTGTGGTAGCCAGAGTCGGACGTCTTTGTTAACCATGCCTTTTGAGTTCTTGTGGTGATGTTTCCTCAGAAACTTTCATCCCCTAAAACATATTTCTTTAGAAGCCAAAAACAAATTTTCACAGATTTAGTTTTAAAAATATTTAATTACAACGAAATATTTTCATAAAAATTTTCGTTCGCTGTTTCTCTCTATCGGGGGTTGAATTTCCAAAGAACACTAAAACCAGTATTGTTTTATTTAACCGAGAAGCTAAATACAAATTTTCAGAAATTTAGTTTCAATAATGCTTTCATAGTGAAGTATTTCCTGTTTTACCCTCTCAGGGATTGAATTTCCAAAATCAATTCAACACGAATTTTTTTATTTCTTATCATGAAGACAAATATAAATTTTCGTCGATGTAGCTTTAAAAATGTTTTCGTAATATTTTCCAAAAAAATTTCATCCTCTTATGGCGAAATAAAATAGTAAAAAAATATTAATAATAATAATAATATTTTAATTTTGGGATTTCTTGTTGTTGAGATAAAATAACTGGTTTTTTGAAAGTCTTTTTTACGGACTAAACTGACCGGCATGAATGCGAACAAATTCAGTGCTGCGTGAAATTTGCCTCTAATATAATTTACAATTCCGCAATTCCGATTAATAATATTTTTGAATTCTACGTTCTTGTTGATTTATTCAGAGTTCTCACCTGAAACGTAGAATTAGTCCTTCTGCCACAATATTAATTCATTAGTCGCCATAGATGTTCTTCTCTTTGTTGAGTGTACGTATCTTCCTAAGTCGGCATCAGTTTCCTTCACGAAGACGGTTGAAACAAAGGAATACAATGCTACGTCGATTTAAATAATTCTCGTAAAACTTGGATAGTTTTCACTATTCTTTTATTCACTAGACAATAAGACTTGCTATGTTCGTCGCACAAATCATAAATACTAACAAGATGGCTGCCTTTACGCACACACCAAAAATTACGTCCATCCCATACAAGGTAACAAGCGAGAGTGTATCTTAACTCCTTCTTGGAGTACGAAAACAAAAGTGAATCTGATAGTGACATCACAGAGATTAATTTTTACATTCCTCTTACTTTATTCTTAGGCGCAGCATTTGAAGTGTCGTATCCTTATGTGTCGTAAAGGGTCATTTCACTCTATTTCACTTCCTTATGGGTTGAATTTCCAAAAAATATGAAAAACGTATTTTTTATTTCCAACTGAGAAGCCAAATAAAAATTTTCGTAGATGCAGCTTTGAAAATACTTTAGCATTTCTTTAATAATGATTTGTTTTTAAAAACACTTTCACCCACTATTTCCCCCTCACAGGAGTTAAATTTCCAAATATGCCGAAACACGTCTGTATTTAGCAGCCGATGACCAAACAACAGTTTTCGCAGTTCTAGCTTCAAAATTGCATTAATAGCGACAGTTTTTCCAAAAACTTTTCATCCCTTACTTTACAGCCTTAGGGCTAAAATTTCGAAAAATCCCTTCTTAAACGGTGAGTACAGTATAAGATCTCCAGTCTTAAATTTTCTAGCCTTAGCGGTACTCAGTCAGTCAGTTACGAGATGGTCTTTTACATATAGAGACTTCATCCGCTTGTAGAGCTCATAACATATTCTTCGCAGTGGTCCTCACTGAATATGACATAAGAAACAAGAAAACCATTCCTTATGTAGCGATACAATGGCTGGAACTGGCTTTATAAGTGACCATAGAGTAATGTGCAAGCAGTAGGCTCGCCTAATTGAAACACAGCTTCCGAAACGCTATTACATCTTCGTCCCAGTCGTTGGAGGAAAAGGAAGCAAAAGAAAAACGATTTTACACGTTAAAATTACCAGATGTAGTTAGAAAAAGTCAAGATGTCATCAAGCCGAAGGTTCGTTTGAACACCACAGTGATTGACATCAAAACTGGGGAACCCCAAGTCGACGAAGTGAAGGAGTTCTGCTACCTTGAAAGCAAAATAATGTATGCCGGAAAAGTACAGAGGACATAAAAACAAAACAGCACGGGCAGTGAGGATTTTCTTCGCCTTAACAACCGTGCAGGTGCCCAACAAGGGCCTTGATTTGAAGAAGGAATTAGTATTTGGAGCACAGCACTGTTTGGAGGTGAATCGAAGCATTTGACAAGTGGTGCTACAGATGAAGGCTCAAAATTAATTGGGCTGATGAAAAATCACGAGGTTGTTCGCAGAATAGCCGAGCAAAGAAATATGTGGAAAATGCTGACAAGAAGAAGGGGCAAATGACAGTGCCCAACAGTGTTACGACAATAGGGGTGGACGGAGATATGAAGGATAAAGTGTATAGGAGAAGGCAACGGAATTCGACCAACAAATAATGGAAGACGTTGGGTGCAAGTGCCACTCTGAGATGAAGAGGTTGGCACAGGAGAAGAATTCGTGAAGTATCTCATCAATCCAATTGGAAGGCTGATGACAAAAAAGTGGTCTTGTTGGTGGCGGTACGCCGTTGCTATATCCCTACGTCTGAACTACTCAGTCTACCAGTACAGTCGGAGATAGGTACTACGTGGATGACGGACTACAGTGTGACTCGGCATTTTTTACATTAACGAACATTCCCAGAGATGAAAGAAGTGAGAAGTGACAGATACAAATACTAGCACTGACGAGCGCTCGAACTCCAGACCATGGATCAGAAGTGTGGCACTCAACCACCCAGCCACAGAATAAAAGAACTGAATGTACAACGGGTAGGAATAGTAAAAACTGCCAAAACAATAATAAAAATATGGTCGTTAGCTTACTATGAAAATACACTGAAACGCCAAAGAAACTGGTACAGTCATTTGCATTGAAATACAGGGATAGGTAAACAGGCGGAATACAGCGCTGCGGTCGGCAACATCTACATAAGACGCAAGTGTCAGGCGCAGTTGTTAGATCGGTTACTGCTGCTGCAATGGCAGGTTATCAAGATTTAAGTGATCTTGAACATGGTGCTATAGTCGGCGCACGAGCGATGGGACACAGCATCTTCGAGGTAGCGGTGAAGTGGGGATTTTCCCGTACGACCATTTCACGAGTGTACAGTGAATATCAGGAGTCCGCAAAACATCAATTCTCCGTCAACGTTATGGCCGGAAAAAGATCTTGCAAGAACGGGACCATCGACGACTGAAAAGAAACATTCAACATTACAGAAGTGCAACCCTTCGGGAAATTGCTGCAGATTTCAATGCGGGGCCATCAACCAGTGTCAGCGTGCGAACTTTTCAACGAAACATCGTCAATATGGGCTTTTGGGGCCGAAGGCCCACTCGTGTACCCTTGATGACTGCAAGACACAAAGCTATATGCATCGCCTGGAGCCGTCAACACCGACATTGGAGTCTCGTTTCACATTGTATCAAGCGGATGGACGTGTACAGGTATGGGGACAGCATCATGAATCCATGGACCCTGCATGTCAGCAGGGGACTGTTCAAGCTGGTGGAGGCTTTGTAACGGTGTGGGGCGTGTGCAGTTGCCGTGATATAGGATCCCTGATACGTCTAGATACGACTGTGACAGGTGATACGTAAGCATCCTGTCTGATCACCTGTATCCATTCATGTCGATTCTGCATTCCGACGGACTTGTGCAATTCCAGCAGGATAATGCGACACCCCACACGTCCAGAATTCCTACAGAGTAGCTCCAGGAACACTTGCCTTGCGTTGCAACGTGCTGCTCAGAAGAGGTCTTCACCCCCTCGCACTCTTACGGGTTTATGGACAACCCAACAGGATTCATGGTGTTAGTTCCCTCCACACTACTTCAGACATTTGTCGAGTTCACGCCACGTCGTGTTACGGCTACGTGCCCGTGGGGGCCCTACATGATATTAGGCAAGTGTACCAGTTTCTTTGGCTCTTCAGTGTACGTATAATGTTACTGCAGCTAAATATTTAAGTTTTGAATGACAACCCATAGTGCAGGGTGTCTCTCGTGTTGGTTGCATCACAACTGCAATAGTCACCAATTTTCGTCGCTAGTGCGACTCTCAGTTTTGTTGGGGCTACGTCATCCATCCACCGCTGTTGTAATCGTTTGAAGTGTGGCGCCCTAAGTGACTATTTCAGCTGCGATTGTTATCGAAGGGAGAAAATCGCCTATGGTGGCGTTAAAGCCTTCACCTTATCCTTAGTGCTATCCATGCGGAGCCGGGTGGGTCGCTGGTCAAAAAAATATTAATAATAATAGTTAGTAGACCCGCAACCGAGCGCCTCCCCAGGTGGCGGATAGGGGAATGCCTCCTAGATATAGGTGGTACCGAGGAAATGAAATACTCGGGGCGGACCAAAACTACTAGTAGCGTCTGTTCCCACAGTGGGCGGCTACAAAAGGCGTCTGCTCCACATGTCAGTGGCGGCCTCAACCAAGCTCCTGATCTGGAAAGTCAGGTTGTAGTCGGCAGCATGCCATACATCCAACTACTAAACATCATGATGGTACAACGAGAAAAATCTCACTACCCCGGGCCCCAGTCAATAGACTGGGATCGTCGTGAGCATCGGATTCCGGGGGCTCACGGACATCATGAGAAGAATCGGAGCTTCTCAAACTCCCTCAAGACCAAACGCAAACACTACATCGGCACACTCAACGTGAACACACTGATGAAGACAGGAAAGATGAAACAACTGACAGACACTCTCGAAAAATTTCAAATCAAAATATGTGCACTGCAAGAAACACGATTCACAGACGAAGACCATTTCAACACGGATAATTTCAGAATATACAAAGGAAAACCATCGAGACAACTGAAAAACCTAAGGCTTTTTGGCACAGGATTTGCAGTACACAGGTCCATCACGGACAGCATAATCGACTTTTCGTCACCAAACGAAAGAATCAGCACCATCACAGTGAAATCAGCCAATAAATCCTACACAATAATCAACGCACATGCACCGACTAATGACTACAACAGGAAAAATCCGGACGAAATTGATGACTTCTGGACGACAATGGAAGAAACTATCAGAAAAATTCCTGCACATAGAGTCAAAATAATACTGGGAGACTTCAACGCCAAACTCGGAAAAGAAAAGATATACAGACATATCACAGGAAAACATACTCCACACAAGGACACCAACAAAAACGGAAAACATCTGATAGACTTTTGCAAAAGCCACGACCTCGCCATTATGTCAACAAAATTCAAGAAACCAACACGAAAACTTACCACATGGAAATTCCCCAGCGGAAAGCAAGAACTACAAATCGACCACGTAATAGTGCAGAAAGACTCACAAAAAGAAATTTTGAACATAGACACCCGTAAAGGCTACTTCGACTCAGACCACCACCTACTACAGATCAGGATTCGTCTTTTGCCCAAGAAAAAGCTCCAGAAGAACAAAATTGTTCGACCAGATCCAGAATACGTTACTTTAAACCAGACACAAATATTACACAAAATTAAAATGGAGAAAACGACAGACTGGACACAACTTTCACGAAGAATCCGAGAGGCCATGAAACTAGCACAAGCACCACGAACACGGAAACACCGTTGGTGGAACTACACATGTGACCAAGCTATTGACCAACGAATCAGTGCATGGAAAAAATTTAGTTGCCATAAATCCCAAGAGAATTGGATGAACTTCTTGAAAACACAGAAGCAATCAAGCAAAATCATTCGCAGTGAAAAACGACAGTATGACAAACGGCGACTGACAGAGATCGAATCGGACTTCATGAAGAACAATACAAGAAACTTCTACAGAACGTTCAGAGAAAATATGACTGGATATCAACCACCCAACTTGTGCTTCAGAAGACCGGATGGAACCCTAGAAACCAATACCAAAAACAATTGTGACATTCTGGCAAAGTACTTTGAAAAACTGCTCAACGCGGACCCCCCCATGGAAGAAATAATGACAGAAACGAGCACATACAATCCAGATAGTGAACCTCCAACTCTAGAAGAAGTTAAAGAAATAATAAAGTCACTCAAGAATCGTAGAGCACCAGGAGAAGATGGCATCATCGCGGAAATCTGGAAGTTACAAGACCCAGAACTCACCAAAGACATCCACAGGATCTTGGAAGACATCTGGAAGACCATGAAAATTCCTGACGACTGGAAAACTGCCCTGATACACCCACTACACAAAAAAGGTGACAAGACTAACCCGAACAATTACAGAGGAATATCCCTATTACCGGTCACATACAAGATCCTCTCTAAAGCTTTACTGAACAGACTAGAATGCCAAACCGACCACTTGATTGGGGAATACCAAGCAGGCTTCCGTAAAGGGCGGTCTTGTGCGGAACAAATTTGGAACCTGAAAATGATTTTACAACACAAACAGAACCTGATCATTACCTTTGTTGACTTCAAAAAGGCGTACGACTCTATCGACCGGAAAACTCTCTTCAAAATTCTAGCAGAATACAAAGTAGACAACAAAACACGGGCTATCATAGAGCAAACTTTAACCAACACGACCTCCAAAGTAAAGTTCTGTGGGGAACTATCAGAGCCCTTTGAAATTCGCACAGGTGTCCGACAAGGCGATGGCCTCTCACCTCTCCTTTTCAATCTGGTGTTAGATAAGGTCATAAAAGAATGGGAAACATCACAACAGGGGATAACCTTAGGAAACCTACAGATTAAATGCCTGGCTTTTGCAGACGATTTGGCGATTGTCACGAAAGGTATAAAGGAAACAAAAGACGCTATTGAAAAACTGCACGAAATCGCTGCCAAAACTGGACTACAGATCTCTTACGAAAAGACACAGTTTATGAGCACAAAGAAACTCTCATCTCTGAACACAAAGTATGGCACGATTTACAAAACGGCAAACTTCAAATACCTCGGTGAAACACTACAAATGAGTGGACATAACAGAGACTCAAACGAAGAAAGAAAGACTAAACTGGACAAGGCATACAAAGTAGTGTGGAATCATTACAACAAGAAGTCTATCTCACAAAAAGCCAAATTACGCCATTACGACACGGTGGTGCTCCCCGAGGCACTATATGCAGCAGAGACCACACTAATCCTAGGGCATACACGTATCAGACAATTAGAAAAAGTAGAACGGAAAATACTTAGGAAAATATTTGGCGCAACTAACAACAATGGAATATGGATCAAGAAACCTACAAAGGAACTGTACAAACATACGGAGACAATCACAGAAAAGATTAGAAAACGCAGACTACAATTCTATGGACACCTATACAGAATGCCATCACACAGGCTGACCAAACAGATCTTTGACTGGGTAACCACTAGAAACAACAAATGGGTGGCAGAGGTAGAAAACGACCTGAACCAGCTCAACATAACAGCAGACACAATAAACGACAGAATAAAGTTCAGAAACATCATTAAGAAAAGTAAACTACATGAGATACAATGCGACAAACGAACAGGCATAAAATGGACCGAAGAACGCAAGCAAGATCACAGCCAGAAGATGAAAGAAATATGGGCAACCAAAAAGGCAATCAAGATGAAGCCGAAGACACAAAGCCGACAAGAAGCATGGACAGAGGACCGGAAACAGAAACACAGCGAGCGAATGAGGGAAGTTTGGGCAGCAAGGAAGGCAGCAAAAGGAACTGGCCATGTAGTTTAGTCCAAATGCGCTCTTTAAGGGCAAAACACCAATAATAATAATAATAATAATAATAAGAATAATTCAGCTCCACAATTGTGAAGTTAATGTAAATGTCTCTTAAATGTCCAACGGAAATGCTTTTAGCTTTCACTGAGATAAATAAAGCTGCGAGCAAGCCAACAATGAAGAGCGTAAATTTATGGGTGGCACATCTATAAATAGTTTGTAGTTTGAAACTGAGCTCTCGTGGCAATGTCAGTTTCATCGTAAACATCTAACTGAAACTCTCTGCAGAGACTTGGTTACACTCTACATTGGGTAACAAGGAACCAAACTGAATTCACGCCACTGACTGAAAACGACGGGGTTGAAATTCAATTACGGTTAGAGCGATACAACGATCTTAGAAAACACGTAGCAATAAATTATGAAAATTTCAGTTCACGTATGAGATAAACAATCGTTCTGAATGTTACAGCTATTTTCGCTTTTATTACTGTGAAAACCAATAAGAAATATGTACTTTCTTTTAAAATCTTCTAGAAATATCTAGCATTTAACCTTCAATGTCAGACAGATAGCCTTCAAAGACAAGCAGTCGGTTTTTTAACTAGTTCGTTTTCACTTAAGCACTTGTGTAAATTAGTGGAAACATTGGATCACAAGTGTGCAACGTTCATCTTACTCATAACCTGCTTCTGCTAGCAAAACGTGAAGCACGTCAACCAGAAACGTGTGGCACAGACGAGACGGCGAAAATACAGAAGATTCTCAGACTGAAGAAGTTTGTCCAAACATGCGCCAACGTCAAGCAAGATTCTTTCTTTTGAGCCAGACATCGACATCGAAACAGTACAGGACTGTATTGTATTGTATTGTATGGAACTGGAGACCTAGAATTGACGGAGACGCTTCGTCCCCGCTAAGGCCCTCAGTGGTACGCAACGCCACAACAGGCCACAGCAGTCCACTCACCCCACCGTCGCCCCATTATTGTGCAGTTCGGCCCCCAGTGGAACCCCCCGGGAACGCCTCACCCCAGACGAGTGTAACCCCAATGTTTGCGTGGCAGAGTAATTACGGTGTACGCGTATGTGGAGACAGTGTTTGCGCAGCAATCGCCGACATAAAGAAACAGAGGCGGAATAAGGGGAACCAGCCCGCATCCGCCGAGGCAGATGGAAAACCGCCTTAAAAACCATCCACAGGCTGGCCGGCACACCGGACCTCGACACTAATCCGCGGACCGGCACGCCTTCCCGCCCGGAAAGCAGTGCGTTAGACCGCACGGCTAACCGGGCGGGCCACAGTACTGGATAATCAAAATGCTTTTAATTCTCGCTATGTGTAGCCATACTTCGAGCACAATCCACAAGTCGCCTCGCTAACTGCTGGATCGTCCCCTGTCTATGACAGGCAGCTGACGTGTTATAAACCCGCTACGAGACAATGCTACTTGCCATGGCCCCTTCCAATATTGTTGTTGTTGTTTATTGTCACTTTCTTCTGCTAGAAGGCTAGTTTGTTGCAGCTCTGCACGCTGGTCTATCCTTTGGGAGCGTCTTTATCTCCACACAACTGTTACATCTTACATCCATCTGAACCTGCTTATTACAATCATGCTTCACTGTTGTCCTACAATTTTCACCACTCCCCCCATACTTCTTCCCATTCTCAAATTAGTCACTTTTTGGTGCCTCAGGATCCGTGCTATGATCCGATTACTTCCTTAGTTAATTTGTGCGATAAATTTCTCTTCTTCCCAGTTTGATCAGTTCCTCATTATTAGCTTTCTGATCCACACACTTAGTCTTATTCTTCTGTAGCATCACGCCTTGTCTGGACTGTTCACCATTACGTTTTACTTCTGTACAGGCTACACTCTCGACAAAAACCTACTTTGTGTCACATTTTCTAATCTAATTTCCTCAACATCGCCTTACTTCGCTACATTCCATTACCCTTGTTTTACTTTTGTTGATATTCATTTATAGCCTCTTTTCAAGACACTACCCATTCATTTCAACTCGCCGTTCAGGTCATCTTCGCCACAGTCACAATGTCATCAACAAACCACGAAGTTTCAGTTTCTTCTCTCTGAACTTCAATTCCTTTCCCAAATTTCTCCCTGGATTGCCTCGCAGCTTCCTCAATATATAATCTGAATAACGCAGCTGGAAACATTTAAAATCTTTCATTCCCTGCCACACTATTTACAAAATTGTTCATCAAATTTCTAGTTTACTGTATCTCATTTGACAAAAAATTGCCCCCACAGAGAAAATGACTTCGGACTATTAAGAGCTTTTCGGCAAGGTAGAGCAACAGTGGACATCAGCTATGTGGTGAGACTGTTGACGGGTAAGTCGGAAAACATGTTCTTGTCGAAAACGAAATTTGTCAGTGATACAATCCTGGTTATTACAGCTTGAATTGATTAATCCTGCTGCTGCTAGGAACTTCATATTCCTATGTACCGCATTTACATTCAGCGAACATCTGCCTTAATCTCGCTGTAGATGAGCAGTGCAGTTTGGCTTTTGGAGCTAGCTGTGTTCCACCACTCACGTGCTCAACTGGGCCCTCTTGTATGTGAAGAGTAGTGTACGGCGTATCAGCCAGCCATCACACATGAGTCGTGGTTTGCCGGTCAAGCAGTACTTCAGCACTGTTGTTACGCTGAAGCGATGGTAGTCCTTGACTTCCCAGTCATCGCTCTACACATTAATTTGTATGATCGCCACCAACTATGTCATAAACGCAAACTACAGGGTGTTACAAAAAGGTACGGCCAAACTTTCAGGAAACATTCCTCACACACAAAGAAAGAAAAGATGTTATGTGGACATGTGTCTGGAAACGCTTAATTTCCATGTTTGAGCTCAATTTAGTTTCGTCAGTATGTACGCTCAATGGAGCACGTTATCATGATTTCATACGGGATACTCTATCTGTGCTGCTACAACATGTGCCTTTACAAGTACGACACAACATGTGGTTCATGCACGATGGAGCTCCTGCACATTTCAGTCGAATTGTTCGTACGCTTCTCAACAACAGATTCGGTGACCGATGGATTGGTAGAGGCGGACCGATTCCATGGCCTCCACGCTCTCCTGACCTCAACCCTCTTGACTTTCATTTATGGGGGCATTTGAAAGCTCTTGTCTACGCAACCTCGGTACCAAATGTAGAGACTCTTCGTGCTCGTATTGTGGACGGCTGTGATACAATACGCCATTCTCCAGGGCTGCATCAGCGCATCAAGGATTCCATGCGACGGAGTGTGGATGCATGTGTCCTCGCTAACGGAGGACATTTTGAACATTTCCTGTAACAAAGTGTTTGAAGTCACGCTGGTACGTTCTTTTGCTGTGTGTTTCCATTCCATGATTAATGTGATTTGAAGAGAAGTAATAAAATGAACTCTAATATGGAAAATAAGTGTATCCGGACACATGTCCACATAACATATTTTCTTTCTTTGTGTGTTAGGAATGTTTCCTGAAAGTTTGGCCGTACCTTTTTGTAACACCCTGTATACAGTAATGGAAATTAAAAACTTTAAGTTAAAATAAGATGCGGTATACCTTAGTATTATAGTACAAATCCGATCATGACGCACCATACGAATTGCTGATAATTGCTTATGTGCACGATCAGTCAAGTTCGTGTCCTTCTGCATTGACACGTGCATGTAGTCTTGACTGTGGAGGTTACGTTGAGACGTATCAATCATACGGCTCTTTATGGCCGGCCGCTGTGACCGAGCGGATCCAGACGCTTCAGTCCGGAACCACGCGGCTGCTCCGGTCAGAGGTTCGAATCCTGCCTCGAGCATGGATGTATGTGATGTCCTTGGGTTAGCTACGTTTAAGTTGTTCTAAGTTTAGGGGACTGATGACCTCAGATGTTAAGTCCCATAGTGCTTAGAGCCATTTGAACCATTTTTGACTCTTTGTGTGGTCAATTTCTCGGCATACATATCATACTAGTTTTACTGAAGTATAATTTTCTTGTAAAGGAGGTCATATACAGGTGTTACAAAAAGGTACGGCCAAACTTTCAGGAAACATTCCTCACACACAAAGAAAGAAAATATGTTATGTGGACATGTGTCCGGAAACGCTTACTTTTCATGTTAGAGCTCATTTTATTACTTCTCTTCAAATCACATTAATCATGGAATGGAAACACACAGCAAAAGAACGTACCAGCGTGACTTCAAACACTTTGTTACAGGAAATGTTCAAAATGTCCTCCGTTAGCGAGGATACATGCATCCACCCTCCGTCGCATGGAATCTCTAATGCGCTGATGCAGCCCTGGTGAATGGCGTATTGTATCACAGCCGTCCACAATACGAGCACGAAGAGTCTCTACATTTGGTACCGGGGTTGCGTAGACAAGAGCTTTCAAATGCCCCCATAAATGAAAGTCAAGAGGGTTGAGGTCAGGAGAGCGTGGAGGCCATGGAATTGGTCCGCCTCTACCAATCCATCGCTCACCGAATCTGTTGTTGAGAAGCGTATGAACACTTCGACTGAAATGTGCAGGAGCTCCATCGCGCATGAACCACATGTTGTGTCGTACTTGTAAAGGCACATGTTCTAGCAATACAGGTAGAGTATCCCGTATGAAATCATGATAACGTGCTCCATTGGGCGTAGGTGGAAGAACATGGGGCCCAATCAAGACATCACCAACAATGCGTGCCCAAACGTTCACAGAAAATCTGTGTTGATGACGTGATTGCACAATTGCGTGCGGATTCTCGTCAGCGCACACATCTTGATTGTGAAAATTTACAGTTTGATCACGTTGGAATGAAGCCTCATCCGTAAAGAGAACATTTGCACTGAAATGAGGATTGACACATTGTTGGATGAACCATTCGCAGAAGTGTACCCGTGGAGGCCAATCAGCTGCTGATAGTGCCTGCACACGCTGTACATGGTACGGAAACAACTGGTTCTCCCGTAGCACTCTCCATACAGTGACGTGGTCAACATTACCTTGTACAACAGCAACTTCTCTGACGCTGACATTAGGGTTATCGTCAACTGCACGAAGAATTGTCTCGTCCATTGCAGGTGTCCTCGTCGTTCTAGGTCTTCCCCAGTCGCGAGTCATAGGCTGGATTGTTCCGTGCTCCCTAAGACGCTGATCGATTGCTTCGAACGTCTTCCTGTCGGGACACCTTCGTTCTGGAAATCTGTCTCGATACAAACGTACCGCGCCACGGCTACTGTCTAGTGCTAATCCATACATCAAATGGGCATCTGCCAACTCCGCAATTGTAAACATTGCACTGACTGCAAAACCACGTTCGTGATTAACACTAACCTGTTGATGCTACGTACTGATATGCTTGATGCTAGTACTGTAGAGCAATGAGTCGCATATCAACACAAGACCGAAGTCAACATTACCTTCCTTCAATTGGGCCAACTGGCGGGGAATCGAGGAAGTACAGTACATACTGACGAAACTAAAATGAGCTCTAACGTGGAAATTAAGCGCTTCCGGACACATGTCCACATAACATCTTTTCTTTATTTGTGTGTGAGGAATGTTTCCTGAAAGTTTGGCCGTACCTTTTTGTAACACCCTGTATATCAGACACAGTACTGTTTCTATAAATGATCCCTGCTGGATTAATTCCACTGTTTGTTAACATTTTTATTTTATCGGCCTGCAACATACTATTTGTCTTCAGGACAAACTTACGCCAGCTAATCATGAAGACTTGGCCTGTGGGGGAAGCGACAGCGAGCATCTACCCTATTAGAAGAACGGAGACAAAACGATTGTATCATACAGCGTGCAAATGCTGAAATCAATGTGTACTATAAGCTCATGCATAACTGTACGCTTTACATAATCCAATATCAACAGAAATGGTTCGTGAACACTGAGACGGTTTTCCGTAAGGTCATCAACAGTGGATAATATGTACTTGCTCAGATCTGAAAGCATGACGAAAAAGGCATATGTTTATTATGGTCTTCGATGAGACTGACTTCGGAATACTGAAAAAAGAAATTGATCTAGAGTGTGAGTGAGTAATACAAACGAAAAGGTAAAAAACATAAAATGAGAGAGCTTTGACATGACTGGGACAAGGCGAGAGTTTATTACAAGCGTTATTCAATACCTGTGAGAAAATCTCTCACTGCAGTGCTCATGTAGCCATATGGTCCAAATACAAATAACAACTGGCTTAAATGACAAAGATCTTGGAAACTGCTGCTAAAAGGACCTATTTTGCGAATGATCAAAGACAGAGAAAAAGATAGTGGCAGACGAAGTCCGGTCCACCTAAGAGGTCAGAAAACGTAAGTACGTAGCGCAGATGTCAGCAAAGAATACAAAAAGTAAAACAGTGGTCAGAACGAACATTCACATCATGAATGGATCTTACAAGAAATTGTTCCATCTCATGGTATTGTATGGATGTGAGACACGGAGTTCCCAAACTTCCAGCGCCTCTTCGTTGTCGACCTGTGTCTTGGGGAAACGCTGCAGCAGCGAACATGGGAGAACGACGGTTCCGATACAATCGCCACGCCCCAAACAAAGTAGACCTTATGAAAACAAACGTCTGATGCGGACAACATTTGTCTTCGTTTATTGAGCAGCTGAGTAGTTTTCAACCATGCGACACAAACAGTTGACTTTCGTATCAAGTTGATGATGAGCTTGGACATACCACATGCATTGTATCTGGAACGCTTATGCCTACTCCTGATTAGGGGTTCCCAGTGCCTAGCCATATAAATCCACTGCATGTAAGAAGGCCTTCAGTTTCCTGTCGGCTGTGGACTAGAATGCGGAAAAGGCATCCCTTCCTCATGATCGGTACTATTCAACGAAGATCCACAAGGGTGCGGAAACATAATTTCCTGGCTCCAAAAAGCAAAAAAACCCATTTTGTCAGTTTTTTTAAATTTTTTTCGTGATGTGGGTATATATCTTAAGTTGTGTTTTGCACAGTTTTGAAAGTCATTCGGTCGGTGACGCCCTAATTGCTCAAACACTGACGCTTAATAAGCCGATTTCCGGCTGGACACTCCAAATCGCCCCCAACTGAGATGAGGTGCTCCGGGAAGTATTCGCTCAAAATAGCCACTCGTGTCCTTGCAGAGCGATTCATTGCTCCGTTCTGTTGGAACAAAATGCTCCCTATGTCCACTTCATCAAGTCGTAGAAAAAAATTCGTCCAACATATGTCTACATACCGTTCTGAATTCACTGTCACCGTGACCCTACTTTCCTCAAATAAAGAAGGGACCAACAGTCCCAGCTGAAGAAACTGAACACCACACCGCGAATTTATATGACTGCAGAGCTCTTTGATTCAGTTCTCGGTGATCGGTGTCGGCTCAGTAGCGCATGCTCTATTTCCTGACGCATACATTTAAATGAAGATGAGTTTCATCACTTGGATAAACGTTTGCGTCCTCAGGAACGTTGTCGAGAAATGCCTCACATGCGTTCCTCCGAGAATTGAAGTTCGGAATGGCTGCCAGTCCGCTCCCCCGGTTTAGTGTCATGGTCTATTTTCTTTTTGGGGTGTTTTAAAATCCTGCTCTCGTGTCAGTTCCCCAAGGACACAAGAATGCTTGAAACATCAGGGCAGAAGCTGCCAACATATCCGCTGCTGTGCTGGTAAGGGTCATGAGAAGCGCCAGAGATCGGGTTATGCAGTGTATGGGCAATGGAGGTGTCACCTACCTGGTATGGTTTTCAAACCTGTGTAAAACAAAACTCAGATATGTACGTACCGTATTAAAAAAATAAAAAATTCCTGTTCATAAAATTGGTTTTATTGGGTTTTAAAAGCAGGAAATTAAGTTAACTCACCCTGTACAATCCGACTAAAATCTCGTCGACAAGCTGGAAAACCGCCGTAGACTTCCAAACCTGTATCTGCCTGGAAATTGCAGTGGTCTTCTTCCCCATAGCAAATCTTGTTGCAAGTTGAAAACGAGGCTTTGAATGTCTCAGGTTTCAACCTTCTTCGCGTCACATAGCACAGACTGAACCGAATCAGGTTTCCGTTGGGAAAACATCTGCTACTCTCAGTACATCTACATCTACGTTTATACTCCGCAAGCCACCCAACGGTGTGTGGCGGAGGGCACTTTACGTGCCACTGTCATTACCTCCCTTTCCTGTTCCAGTCGCGTATGGTTCGCGGGAAGAGCGACTGTCTGAAAGCCTCCGTGCGCGCTCTAATCTCTCTGATTTTACATTCGTGATCTCCTCGGGAGGTATAAGTAGGGGGAAGTAATATATTCGATACCTCATCCAGAAACGCACCCTCTCGAAACCTGGCGAGCAAGCTACACCGCGATGCAGAGCGCCTCTCTTGCAGAGTCTGCCACTTGAGTTTGCTAAACATCTCCGTAACGTTATCACGCTTACCAAATAACCCTGTGACGAAACTCGCCGCTCTTCTTTGCATCTTCTCTATCTCCTCTGTCAACCCGATCTGGTACGGATCCCACACTGATGAGCAATACTCAAGTATAGGTCGAACGAGTGTTTTGTAAGCCACCTCCTTTGTTGATGGACTACATTTTCTAAGCACTCTCCCAATGAATCTCAACCTGGTACCCGCCTTACCAACAATTAATTTTATATGATCATTCCACTTCAAATCGTTCCGCCCGCATACTCCCAGATATTTTACAGAAGTAACTGCTACCAGTGTTTGTTCCGCTATCATATAATCATACAATAAAGGATCCTTCCCTCGATGTATTCGCAATACATTACATTTGTCTATGTTAAGGGACAGTTGCCACTCCCTGCACCAAGTGCCTATCCGCTGCAGATCTTCCCGCATTTCGCTACAATTTTCTAATGCTGCAACTTCTCTGTATACTACAGCATCATCCGCGAAAAGCCGCATGGAACTTCCGACACTATCTACTAGGTCATTTATATATATTGTGAAAAGCAATGGTCCCATACCACTCCCCTGTGGCACGCCAGAGGTTACTTTAACGTCTGTAGACGTCTCTCCATTGATAACAACATGCTGTGTTCTGTTTGCTAAAAACTCTTCAATCCAGCCACACAGCTGGTCTGATATTCCGTAGGCTCTTACTTTGTTTATCAGGCGACAGTGCGGAACTGTATCGAAGGCCTTCCGGAAGTCAAGAAAAATAGCATCTACCTGGGAGCCTTTATCTAATATTTTCTGGGTCTCATGAACAAATAACGCGAGTTGGGTCTCACACGATCGCTGTTTCCGGAATCCATGTTGATTCCTACATAGTAGATTCTGGGTTTCCAAAAACGACATGATACTCGAGCAAAGTGGGGGATGGCGAGATCCTGCAAGCTATGCCTGCAGTTTCGTGGATCACTCTGTGCCATATATCATACTGGACTGTCCCTTGATTTCTTTCGCCACATCCCTCATAGAACTGTGTAACGTTCCAGTTACATACATTTTTTCTTATTTCCCACTAAAATACGAGGGTTGCACAAGAAAGTAATACACCGCATTTTGTTCTTCGCCGGCCGGAGCGGTTCTAGGCGCTTCAGTCTGGAACCACGCGACCGCTACGGTCGCAGGTTCGAATCCTGCCTCGGGCGTGGATGTGTGTGATGTCCTTAGGTTAGTTAGGTTTAAGTAGTTCTAGGTTGTAGGGTGCTGATGACCTCAGATGTTAAATCCCATAGTGCTCAGAGCCATTTGAAACATTTTGTTTATTTATTTATTTATTTAAATGTCAAGTTCCGTAGGACCAAATTGAGGAGCAAATCTCCAAGGTCATGGAACGTGTCAGTACATGAACTTACAATATAAAAAGTAATAACAGATAAAAATAAATGTTCATGAACCTGAAAGAAAATCAGTCCATAAGTTTAAGCAAACGCTATCAGCAACACAATGAAAATCATCTTAATTTTTCAAGGAACTCCTCGACAGAATAGAAGGAGTGACCCATGAGGAAACTCTTCAGTTTCGATTTGAAAGCGCGTGGATTACTGCTAAGATTTATGAATTCGAGTGGCAGCTTATTGAAAATGGATGCACCAGTATACTGCACACCTTTTTGCACAAGAGTTAAGGAAGTCCGATCCAAATGGAGGTTTGATTTCTGCCGAGTATTAACCGAGTGAAAGCTGCTTATTGTTGGAAATAAACTAATATTAGTAACAAGAAACGATAATAAGGAATATACATATTGAGAGGCCAATGTCAAAATACCCAGATTCGTGAAAAGAGGTCGACAAGAGATTCGTGAAAAGAGGTCGACAAGAGGTTCGTGAACTCACACCACTTATTGCCCTAACCGCCCGTTTCTGAGCCAAAAATATCCTTCTAGAATGGGAAGAGTTACCCCAAAACATAATACCATACGACATAAGTGAATGAAAATAAGCAAAGCAGACTAATTTACGTGTCGAAATATCACTCACTTTCGATACCGTTCGAATAGTGAAAATGGCAGTATTAAGTCTTGGAACAAGATCCTGAACGTGGGCTTTCCACGACAGCTTACTATCTATCTGAACACCTAGGAATTTGAACTGTTCAGTTTCACTAATCATAAGCCCGTTCTGTGAGATTAAAATGTCAGGTTTTGTTGAATTGTGTGTTAGGAACTGTAAAAACTGAGTCTTACTGTGATTTAACGTTGGTTTATTTTCTAAAAGCCATGAACTGAGGTCATGTACTGCTCTACTTGAAACCGAGTCAATGTTGCACACAACATCCTTTACTACCAAGCTAGTGTCATCAGCAAACAGAAATATTTTAGAGTTACCCATAATACTAGAGGGCATATCATTTATATAAATAAGGAACAGGTGCGGCCCCAACACTGATCCCTGGGGCACCCCCCACTTGACAGTACCCCATTCAGATCCCACATCACAGCCGTTATCAACATTGTGAATAATGACCTTTTGCTGTCTGTTGCTAAAGTAAGAGGTGAACCAGTTGTGAGCTACGCCCCTTATTCCGTAATGTCCAACTTCTGGAGCAATATTGTGTGATCAACACAGTCAATTGCCTTTGTTAAACCAAAAAATACGCCAAGCGTTCGAAACTTTTTGTTTAGCCCATCCAGTACCTCAAAGAGAAAAGAGAATATAGCATTTTCAGTTGTCAAACGACTTCTAAAGCCGAACTGTACATTTGATAGCAAATCGTGTGATATAAAATGATCAATTAACCTTACATACACAGCCTTTTCGATAACTTTTGCAAACACTGATGGCATAGAAATAGGTCTAAAATTATCTACACTATCCCTTTCTCCCTTTCTATAAAGCGGCTTCGCTACTGAGCACTTTAATCATTCAGGAAACTGACCATTCATAAAGGAAAAATTATAAATATGGCTAATACAGGGCTAACATGTGCAGCACAGTACTTTAATATTCTGCTAGGCACTCCATCATAACTATGAGAGTTCTTAGTCTTCAGTGATTTAATTATTGACTCAATCTCCCCCTTGTCTATATCACAGAGGAGTATTTCAGACATCAATCCCGGCAAAGCATTTGCCAAGAAAGTTATATGATTCCGTGTAGAAATAATTTTTTTTTAATTCACCAGCACTGCTCAGAAAATGATTGCTAAGGACTGTACATATAACCGATTTATCAATAACAGAAATATTTTTATTACGAACTGACTTTATATCGTCGACCTTTTGCTGTTGACCAGACATTTGCTTCACAACTGACCATATGGTTTTAATTTTATCCTGTGAATTAGCTATTCTGTTTGCATACCACAATCTCTTTGCCTTCCTAATACCATTTTTAAGCACCTTACAGTACTGTTTATAATGAGCTACTGTACCTTGACTGTGACCACTTCTAACATTTTGATATAATTCCCGCTTTGTTCTACATGATACCCTTATCCCACTAGTCAGCCAACCGGGCTGTCCATTACTGCTAGTACCCCGTTTAGAATGTTCTAATGGAAAACAACTCTCAAAGAGCATGAGAAACGTGTTATGGAGCTAAAATTTTCTCACAGTCCATAAAGACAGTCCTGATCATTCATCACAGTAAAATTGCAGTGTTTTTCTCAAAGGCTGAGCAGTAAAAGAAAATGCACACGGAAGTAGTGGATTTCCATGCAGTCTTGAAGAAGTAGTGTTGTCCTTCCAACGGAAAGACAGTGCTGACTCTCGACATGTAGACAGGTAATGGGCCACAACAGAGCAAACCGACAGCAGAGTCATTCGACGTTTTGAAGAATATTTGTAGGTAGGTGATCACAGAGCAGACCCACTATAGTCTTGGTAGAGAGTATGGTATAGGTGGACCACCAAAGGTGCAGACCCACTACAGTCCTTGTAGAAATAATGGTACTGATGAATCAAAGGTGTAGACCCACTGTAGTCCTTGTAGAGATGGCCAGCAGCCATCTGCTGCGACTGTGCAGGTGCACAATCACCATCGAAGAGTCTTGCGGACAATATAGCAAGTCCATAACCACCACTTGTGCACTCTCAAAGTTTTTGGAATTGTCCTTAGAACCAGCAATGCTGTTATCCAGTCCCTTGCTGAATTATTAACACACGTGTAAACACTAACAGTCCCTACTTCTCACATATTGTCCATATACTATGACCAACAGAAACGTGTGCAGTGAAAGTGAACTTACAAGTTAATAATATGATGAACTGGTGTCAATTACAATTTCATAACATAAGAATACAATTACAAAGGTACAAAATACATCATTAAATAACATAACAATACAGATAACATTTGCAGTACAGGCTTTACAAAAGAATCGAAATAACATATACATCAGTGTTACAGGAATTATGACATGAGTACATACATAATAGATCAGAATAACTTTCGAAACATCAACTTCACACATGAGCATTAAAACAGAACAGAATACATAATGTCTAAACATCTTTACAAAGAAAATAACATATTATCAGAAAAATTCTACAACATAACTCTTATTAGCTAAACACATAAAGACAGGAAAAACACAAGCTAACTTAAATCTACTGAGCTCAGATAGATATACCAAGGGACGAGGCAATGCAGCAGCACATAACAAATTAACACAAACAGCAAGGACAAAAAAAATACAAATTGGCAAAGTAAGCAACAATATTACAACTAATATAAGGCAATGAGCAGCAAACAAGAAAAATAAATCAGTAGTAAACTGGCTTAGCAGAGTAACACAAAGTCAAATTCAGTAACACTATGCCTGGCAAATAGCAGCAGCAAATGAAATAATTTATATCTAAACATGACATAGCTCAAGCAGAAAAAAATATTACACTAAAGACAACAATGCAGACAAGGGAAATGTATATTCACATCGTAATGTCTATGTAATTAAAGTGGTGCACCACAAAAACTAATTCTACAAAAAATTACCAAGTACTTGAAAAGAAAATTATATATGCAGTTACTGTTATTAGTCCCTTCTTATTGTTCTTTCCATTCCAAGAGCTCCTTTTTCGAAGTATGTGGATCATAAAATATTTATTTAATAGATCTGTTGACAGAAAGTGTTCTCATTAGCAAATGCATTTAATTCTATTTTATGAAACCAATGCTGCAAGACAGCTGGTAAACAGATATCAAATGAAATAAGCAACTATGTACAAAGCATAAAAATATCATTCAATAGTCATGTGGCATTTCATAAGTTAGTAGAAATTCTCTCAATTCTCGTGGAAAGACGCTTGTCATAATCAGATGTGCAGATGTAAGTCTTTCCAAGTAATGAGCGTGTCGTATTTGCGATGCTTTCTACAGAGGAATGTCAATAGCGAGGATAATGGCCTCTTTTTTTTCTCTCCACCTAATGGCTTTCTTTTGTCAGACGACTACCTCTCAGCTGGGCGCCCAAAACGCATTATGTCAAGGTCACTTACCTTTCTTACTGAAATATTTACGACAGCAGTTTCCGCTACAGTGACAGTCTCATATAAAAAATTTCACAGGTCAAGAATTTGCGTTACAAATCTGTAGAAACAAAATCCTATTGATATAACACTGTCCAAAAAAATTTTTGTCGGCATTGTAATACATTCACGCATTTACATACATTTTGTAATTCTAAAAATACGATTCTTGGTTTCCAACATCCTTTTCCACAAAGCAGAGTCCCTAACCACTACTCATTATTCCTTACCTTATTATACATATACATATTCGTCGACACTTCTTCAATATTTTATCAAAATAAATACGTAGCATAATCAAATTCCTCATTTACGGTAGCATCATCTTATTGATCATAAACATACCTCAACAGCATAATACACATTGTCATTGTAATAATAACATCATAAAAACTCAGCCAAATCTCAAAAACTTTGTAGCTTTCAGCTATAATGTCAAAACATAAAAAAATTCTCTACTCATTTCAATACTGTCATCTACCTCAATCATACTTTAAAAATCGTGATCCCATACCAAATATATCATTCAAAGCTCTCATAATATCACAATGGTTCCAAAAAAATATGAACAGTTCACTAAGTACAGACAAAATACCATTTCCAAAGTGTGAAGTTACCCAACTGTGTAATTGCGTAAACATGTGTCACTGATGTGATGTGGTACAAAAAAAAAAATTCTCTCAGTTAAATAATCAGATAGCTGTGTAATTTGTGTGTTAGAGAAATATGGTACCGATGTGTAAAGTTGTATAAGCAAATACCATATTAGCTAGGGCTCCTTGTGCTTGCCAAACACATGGTACACAAAGTAAGCGTGTACCCCCCTGAGGATTAATGTAATTATACCCTCAGGTGTTACAAATTACAGCAATGGAATGAAATGTATCACGGAAAACTTTCTTTGTAATTCAAAAATCTTGAAAAATAAATGGTTTAAGTACAAAATTAATCACTCAAATGCGTGTCCTGTAGCGCTAAATGTGCGTCTTGCTGTAAGATAATTCTGTGGAAGTGTCGTAGTTATCGTTCTCTGTAAGCAAAGTTCTGCTGAAGTCAATGTACTTACCTCGTCATAAACAAAAGTGAAATGCTTTGTGTATAGATATCGTAGTTATTACGTACCTTACCGTGATCAAGAAAGTACTATAATGTAACGTATTGTTGTGCTACGAAAAAGGCAGTCTCATTGTAGCTATACCACAAAAGTTACTACCAAAACATGTTTTACTTTCCAGAATAATTCAGAAAAACTGTGCAGATATAAAACAGAAACACCGCAAAAGCAACAATGTAAATTGTGTCACACATTAGTAGCGTCGTGATATAATCGTGTATCTGTCAAAGAAACCAAATACTAAGTCATCTTTAATCTCACAAAAACTACTTCAAATAAGGAATGTCTTTTCACGTAAACCAAAATGTTGCATTCAAATCTCATTAGCAGTATATGTTCTGAGTAAGTAAGCCTTATAGTCGTTACGTAATTGTGCAACTAACAAGCAAGAATGTACAAATAACAACACTGTGTCGTCTGTTCACCATCACAATGCAGTGGTAATTTCTGTTTAAATAAGTTCTCTTGGTTCTTGACTGGATGTTTAACTTCAAACATTGTTGCATGTTAACAGACTCTAAGTCTGACAAAGCACACTAGTAATGTAAAGTGAACAATTTTATAGCAATGACTAAGTTAAAAAGCAGATTATCTTTCAATAAACGGTTTTACATGTGAAGTGTGGTGCTATCCTTTACTCTTCATCGTACTCACAGTTTGATTTCAATGCAATCATGTTGTATACGTCGGTAAGGAATGCTAAAATTTTTCTCAAGGTTAGCGTGTATGCTATTTTTCCCTGAGCCAGCCGGCGCAGGTGGCTGCCTGCGGTGCTAGTCATTGTCTGTTTCTTTGTTGGCGCGCGTCGTTATTGGGATTTGGAGACCTAACTTCTACAAATTCACCTTGTCGAGAGGGCCCTGCTCTGTTTGAATCCCGCCAGTTCTGATGTAATTCAGCTCTGTCGTTACAATCATATCGTCTGTCGTCATGTCGGTAGATTCCATAGTTTCTTTCTTGTCGGTCATGTGGTGGAGAATTTCTCCCTGAATTGTAACTGCACGCTGGACCATTGCATCTACAGTTATTCTGTCTAACTTGATAATGATTGTTTTTGTTCCCATATTGTCTGTTTCTATGGTAATCTCTGTCATATTCATTACTACGGAAATGCGATCTTTCTCTGTAACTATTATTACTCTGCCAGTGGTTGTCATATGGGTGGTGTCTGTTTTGGTCACGATTTGCGTTGTAAGAATAGACTTGTCGTGTCCAGTTATTGCTTCTGTCGTCACGGAATTGTGACGGATGTGACCTGTAGTTATTGTTTTCCTGTTTTCGCATCACGCAATTGTCAGTGTCAATTTCTAATTCCTGTAAGAGTCCCTGAAAAGCTTCAATGTCGTCTTTGAAAGGTCCTGCCAAAATAATATGTCGCAAATGTTCAGGCAATTTCATTAAGCAAATGCGGATGAGTTCTGAAGGGCTGTATGGGTTTGAAAGATTCTTATGCAACGTGTCTTCAAAATATTTGACAAGACTGGAAAATTCAGATTGTTCAAAGTGTTTCATCATCATGATGCTATGTTTTACTCGGTCTTGTGTAGCATGAGACCAATATGCTGAGAGGAAGGCATGATAAAATTCTCCTTCACTGTGACAATCGTGAATGACCGATCGCATTCTTACAGCTGGTTCATTCTCTAAGTAGCCACACATAAATTCTAACCTGTGCTCCAATGACCAGTTGGGAGGAAAACAATGAGAGAATTGATGAAGTCACGCTTGTGGATGAATGTCGTTGCCAGAATTCTTAAATGTTTTGAATATACGTGTAGTAATGAACAGCTTATAGTCAAAATCATCATGTCGGCGAGTCGCATGTCGGTCATTGTTACGTCGTTTCGGCGGTTCCATCTCAAAATTCAGTGTACCTTGTCAATTTCTTTCATAATTTCCGAAGTGCCCTGTGTTATTATTTTGTGGCTGTTCCGTATTTCTATGTCGGTCTTCCCGTATTGGAGCGCGAGTGTCCTCTGAAATATGTAATTCTTGTATTACTTGTGCCAACTGATCTTGTACTTCCCGGATTTCTCTTTTGTGTTGCGTATTAATTTGATTCTGATTTTATTTGAATTTCTTAATTTGTTCATACTCTTCTGTGTCAGTGAAGGCTACAGGTCTTGTGTCATTCAGATCATCATCTACCTTTGTAGATAAGTTAGTGAACTGATCCGAAAGTTCGGCTACTTTATTCGATAGTGAACTTATTTACTCAGTGTGTTTTTCTGAACCAAGTTTCAGAATGTCCATTTGTGTTGAAATCGTATCTAATGTGTCCTTTAAGTTTTCCTGAGTTTTTGCAAGTTGCGTAACCGAATCGGTAGATGCAACTGAGTCAATTTTAGCTTGCAAGGTCTCATGATTTTCATGAACAATAGTTTGCAGTTCTTTTATGGCTGCTTCGTGACTCTGTAATGCATTTTCATGCCGCGAAAAAATAGGTTGAAAATGCTCACAAATTTGTGTTTTTACGTCATTACAGACTTTTTGACATTTCGATTCAATGTTGTGTAACTCAGTAGTTAAATCCTCACGTGTTTGTTCAAGAGTTTGTTCCAATGAGTCCAACTTTTGAAGCTTTTGCTGTGTTTGTCTCTGATTTTGTTCCATTGTGTCTAACTGTTGCTGTGTTTGTCTCTGGTGTTGTTCCATTGTGTCTAACTTCTGAAGATTTTGTTCCATTGTGTCTAACTTTTGAAGATTTTGTCTCATTTGTTGCATTAATTGTAATAACAATGCAGTGGTGTCTGAAACATGTTCCTCAGTGCTATTCGGCAATGCATTTGAACCGCCATAATTCGCATTTTGAAAAGCAGAAAATGTGTCTTGACTTATCTGAGAAAACGGCGAGGACGCAAAACCTGAATCTACAGTATTTGCAAGATTGTGTCCTGTCATTTCGGATTCCTGAGGCAAGCCGTTGCCGACCGATCGATCGATAATGCTTCCCTGTTCACTAATTGTTTCACTGCCTACACCATTATTTGCAGCCTGCTCCATTTCCCTATGTACAATTACCAAATTATTACTTTGAACATTAGTTAATTCATTACACGGTGGCGCCAACACACTGCTTTCGTCTTCACTGTCATTTCTCAGTTTACTTTGGAGCCTAGTATTACGTTTTTCACACGCCATTATTGTCACAATATTTCATACGACAACACAGAAAAGCACAATTTGAAGAGCAAAAATAAGAGAACACATTAACATAGCACTGAAAATAATATCTAGTTAATTGCTAGCGCAGCTGCGAAATACTTGGTGCAAATCTACATGCATGCCACAACTGTTTTGCTGTACAACAATGAAACACTGCAACTACAAAGGAGATTCTCTCTACAATTACGCGATAGCAATAAACAAAAGCTACACTAATTACACAAACTACGAGAAAAAAATCAGAAGATTCCAGTGAGGTATCCTGGCAGGGTCGACATATGAAACGTCCCCTTAGAACCATTATACATGACTGTGCTTAAACTGACACACAATATTTTTTAGTGCAACGCAATCTGACTTTCAATAATCCCTACAAAAGAATGGCCCTGACTAACATTAACCTATACCTTTCACAAATCACTTACCTCACAAAAATCTTCGTTACTCTAACTACTGCAATACAGCGAGCGCCACTACTGCCAGCTAAATAAAAGATTCAAACTATGGAAGACACTAACTACTGATAGGCATAGTTAGCAAATGAAAGATTTTGATAGAGAACAAACAATGTATTTACCTTAATAGTCATAATATATATAGTAGTTCATGACATCCAGTCTTACAAATTTCAAAACTCCGCCATCTCTCTCCCCACATCCACCACTGCTGGCGGCTCACCAACTGCGCAACGCTACGCGCTGTTAACAGCCAACAGCCCAACACTACAATGGCAGACAACAATGCAAACTGGCCACAGACTGCACACAGCACAGCCAGTGATTTTCATACAGAGCTCTACGTAACGTTGCCAATAAGAAAACATAAACAGCCTACTTACAAGGGGAGCTATAAACAATAGCAATTAGAAGTTTAGTTTCACTAAATTCAACTAATGCTGCACAACTTTCAAATATCTGTTCAGTGCAGTGTCGTGATAGTCTATGGACTCAAATGAAATACTGTTTTTTTTTGTACAGAACCACTCCCCCACCCCGCAAGGAACTCCTTGAGAAACAGCCAGCTAATCTGTAGCCTGGTAAAGGAAGCCTCTGAATTATCAAATTATTTAAGTGATGCTCTGATATACCAATAATTTCAGAGTTAACATCTATTAGCAGTTCACTAACTGTATCTCTAATACCTCATATTTTGATGAAATATGCTAATTCCTTCTCTACTTGGAAACATTACATCCTCTGGAGGTGAGCCCTTAGTTAGAGGCACTTCCTTTAAGCAGGTATACCTATCAGCTGACTTCTGTCTAAAAAAGGTGCAGCTCTAACACCAACTACTATAGGAATTTTTCCATGAGTGATACCACCACCACCACCACCACCACCACCATCACCACTACACTGTCACCTATAAGCTTAGCCAGCCTCCCCTTCCCATACCTACTGAGGTGCAGGCCATGCCTAGTGAAACCCCATCTACTGATAGACCCAACTGGCACCACTGAGATGTGATCCATGCCCTCCGCCATCAGTGCTCTCCCCAGCCCCACATTAACGCGCCCAACAGCCGCATTAAGGTGAGGCCGACCATGACGCTGAAACAGTTGCACGAAATGCACATTAGTGCCACCAGTTTGAGTAGCTATCTTAACCAAGTCACCACCTACATCATATTCCACGTCCATATCGAGACTGTTCCCTGCTCCACCCACTATCACTACCTGATCCTCTTTCGTAAAATTCTTACATAACTCCCCTATGCTTTCAGTCACCTGAGCCAACCCTGCACTAGGCTTCACAATGCTGGTGACCTGGTACTCACTCCCCATCACTTCCTGCAACTGCTGGCCCACACCTCTACCGTGGGAACTACCTAGCAGCAGAACCTTCTTTCTGCTAGACTTTGCAACTAACCTAGGCCTCCTAATTGCTGAGGACTGTTGCAAGTTACCTACATCTACGGCTACAAGAGGCTCCTCCCCACTCAACTCGGACAGTTGGTCGTATCTATTGCATGTATGCAAAGTAAAACTGTCTGAGTACCTCCTCTTCCTAGCTACCTTCTTGCCAACTGCCAGTTCCCATTCCCCATCACCCTTCACTCTCCTCAACCAATCTAGTTCCTCCTTTGCGCATTGTAACTGCACCTGAAGGGCACAGATCTTACGCTCCTGCTCCTCTATTAACTTGTTTCTACTACAGATTCTACATTCCCAGCAGAGGATCTCCCTAAAATGACCACTGGCTTCCCCACTGCATTCCCCCCCATGAAAATATTTTGAACAAATCCCACACCGTAATCCAATACTCACAAACCTACGACAGAGCCCACACTTTTCACTCATGGTAAATTTTACAGTTACTGGAAAAAAACTATATGTCTACGTTACCAAAGTTCAGTTACACCTGTAGAACTATTCAAGAACTAATAATAATGGTCTCGAAATTCTCTGCCTACTAAGAAAGCAGCTACTTGTATTAATACTACTACAACACAGCCGATACCAATACCAGCAAAACTTCACAAAATTATTAGCTACAACCAAAAAATTAAAACTACCACTGTAACACTAAGCGAAGTTAAAACACTATATGAAAATTTTACTGAAATATTTCACTAGAAAGAATAATAAACGTCAGCTGAAAACTAAAGCACGAAAATTACTAACGACTTCAACACACTGAAAACTCTCTAAAACACAGCGAGCGAACGATTACAAAAGTTTATTAAGTTGTTATTTCGCCACAAACGGCACGCAACACCGCTGAAATCTATTAAATTTAATAACTGTATTACAGAGCACAAATAAGTTTGTCAGTACTTAGCTTATAACCGCTACAGCTGCAGTGCACGCCACAAAATGTAAACACACTACTGAGGCGCGAGGCTTAGATGAACGACGAAAGCAGACTCACAAATAACGGACCACTCGAGTCAATAACACAGGAAAAAAGACTGAGATTAATGAAAATCCACTAATAAGTTACTTTTACGGCAAATATTAAAACAAATAAACTTTAAAATAAGTAAATGAAGTCTAAAATTTATAAAATATTAACGAGCTATTTCAACAGCAGTGCAGCACACGTGACGTCACACCAAAGACTTGTTCTTCGACTATTCTTTATTGGACATAATTGAAACCCGTTCTACGGCCTTCCTCCAGCGCGAAACAAGGATGTGTATGACCTGTCGGCAAAATCCTTGTCCTGATGGCGGAAACAGTGCTTCACTGGGTGAATCACCTCCTCACCACCCTCAAAATGTCTTCCACGAATGGCCGGCCGCGGTGGTCTCGCGGTTCTAGGCGCGCAGTCCGGAACCGTGCGACTGCTACGGCCGCAGGTTCGAATCCTGCCTCGGGCATGGATGTGTGTGATGTCCTTAGGTTAGTTAGGTTTAAGTAGTTCTAAGTTCTAGGGGACTAATGACCACAGCAGTTGAGTCCCATAGTGCTCAGAGCCATTTGAACAAATCTTCCACGAATGGCATCCTTTAATGGCGAATAACAACATCAGCTCGCTGCAACATGTCAGGTGTGACAGCCGTGGATGTTCTCCCCGACCGCTGCAAATCGTGGAGCTCCGTCGAATCGCCTTCTGATGACCTCACCGTCCATGCCCAGCGATAACCGTACTTCTGTCGACAGCAGATGCTCCTTAGACTTTGCACAAGAATTTGTTAATATTCCCCAAAGCTTCTTTCTCTATTGTGAGAAATTCAATGACGACACGATTCTTGTAACGAACATCACCTACAGACGACTTTTTGAAATTGTCCGGCAGCTACGCTACCTGTCAGCAGTGACGGAAATTTGGTGCGCTCACTCAGGAGTTTCACATAATACATACGTAACATTTCGCATTTGTAGCATTGTTTTCGGCTGGAAAAATATGCAGTGCGTTAGTTTTGGGGCAACCCTTGTGTAAATGTAAAATATAAGCTAGGAAAATATTAACTGCAAATTATTGTCCACTGTTAGGGCAACGGCGACAAGTGGGGAAAAATTATTTTATTAACAGTTTTGGAAATATTTCTTAAAATTGGTCCCCATTTAGGAAAATCAATCTACACTACTAGCCATTAAAATTCCTACACCAAGATGAAATGCAGATGTTAAAGGGGTATTCATAGGACAAATATATTATACTAGAACTGACATGTGATTACATTTTCACGCAATTTGGGTGCATAGATCCTGAAAAATCGGTACCCAGAACAGCCACCTCTGGCCGTAATAACGGCCTTGATACGCCTGGGCATTGAGTCAAACAGAGCTTGGATGGCGTGTACAGGTACAGCAGCCCATGCAGCTTCAACACTATACCACAGTTCATCAAGAGTAGTTCAAATGGTTCAAATGGTTCTGAGCACTATGGGACTCAACTGCTGAGGTCATTAGTCCCCTAGAACTTAGAACTAGTTAAACCTAACTAACCTAAGAACATCACAAACATCCATGCCCGAGGCAGGATTCGAACCTGCGACCGTAGCGGTCTTGCGGTTCCAGACTGCAGCGCCTTTAACCGCACGGCCACTTCGGCCGGCATCAAGAGTAGTGATTGGCGTATTGTGACGAGCCAGTTGCTCGGCCATCATTGACTAGACGTTTTCAATTGGTGAGAGATCTGGAGAATGTGCTGGCCAGGACAGCAATCGAACATTTCCCGTATCCAGAAAGGCCCGTACAGGACCTGCAACATGCGGCCGTGCATTATCCTGCTGATATGTAGGCTTTCGCAGGGATCGAATGAAGGGTAGAGTCACGGGTCGTAACATATCTGAAATGTGACGTCCAGTGTTCAAAGTGCCGTCAATGCCAACAAGAGGTGACCGAGACGTGTAACCAATGGCACCCCATACCACCACTCCGGGTGATACGCCAGTATGGCGATGACGAATACACGCTTCCAATGTGCGTTCACCGCGAAGTCGCCAAACACGGATGCGACCATCATGATGCTGTAAACAGAACCGGGATTCATCCGAAAAAATTACGTTTTGCCATTCGTGCACCCAGGTTCGTCGTCGAGTACACCATCGCAGACGCTCCTGTCTGTGATACAGCGTCAAGGGAAACCGCAGCCATGGTCTCGGAGCTGATAGTCCATGCTGCTGCAAACGTTGTCGAAATGTTCGTGCAGATAGTTGTTGTCTTGCAAACGTCCCCATCTGTTGACTCAGGGATCGAGACGTGGCTGCACTATCCGTTACAGCCATGCGGATAAGATGGCTGTCATCGCGACTGCTAGTGATACGAGGCCGTTGGGATCCAGCACGGCGGCGTTCTTTATAACCCTCCTGAACCCACCGAGTCCATATTCTGCTAACAGTCATGGGATCTCGACCAGCGCGAGCAGCAATGTCGTGATACGATAAACCGCAATCGCGATAGGCTACAATCCGACCTTTATCAAAGTTGGAAACGTGATGGTACGCATTTCTCCTTCTTACACGAAGCATCACAACAACGTTTCACCAGGTAACACCAGTCAACTGCTGTTTGTGTGTGAAAAATCGGTTGGGAACTTTCCTCACGTCAGCACGTTGTAGGTGCCGCCATAGGCGCCATCCTTGTGTGAATGCTCTGAAAAGCTAATCATTTGCTATCACAGCATCTTCTTCCTGTCGGTTAAATTTCGCGTCTGTAGCACGTCATCTTCGTGGTGTAGCAATTTTAATGGCCAGTGGTGTATATAGTAGTCGTCGCATTCGCTATCATTTTTCTGTAGACATCTGAACTTATCATGCTTCTTGTTTATTTTTGAGGTAATCACTTTTTTAAAGTGTTATTAGTTAGAAAGCCGATTCAGACTTTAGATTTCTGAAACAGTTGTCAATTATCCGTGAAATATTACCAATAGAAACTAAGAGCGGCATTGAATAAATAACACGTTTATTTCTTAGGCAGTTTCGGTTTAAAAAATGCGGAATCTGTTGTAGGACATCATGGAATATTCCTGTTTCACTGTGGTTTCATGACGTTCCGAAAGGTGGCGGCGTTATACGTCGTCTTGAAAATGGGATCTACGAGGCCTATTCGGAAAGTAAGGAACGATAGGTCGCGAAATGGAAACCACAGTCAAAATCAAAATTGTTTTTATTTGCAACAGTTAGCTACAACTTCCAGCTACTTATCTCCATAATCGCCGATCCGACTTAGACGTTTGTAGTGGCGTTGTACCAACTTACCAATACCCTCGTTATAGAAGGCAGCCGCCAGTGCTTTCCGCCAATTCTCTACGCTGGCCTACAGCTCGGTGTCTGTGCCAAAATGTTGTCTTCATAGATAGCGGTTCATGTGAGCATAGATGAAACTCAGAGGGAAACAACTACGGGCTGTATTGTGGGTAATCAAACATTTCCAATTGAAAACGATGCAGGTGCATCTTCATTGCCCCTGCTGAATGCGGCTGAGAATTGTCTTGAAGTTGGAAACGCACGACAGTTATTTAATGTTGGCTGCATAGCTTCAGGTGAAATTTCTAACCAGGCCCTCGTACTTGGCGGAAGACACTATTGTTCTAGGTATCTTTATGTGCTCCCTGTGCACTGAGAACTAAAAGGAACGACGTAACGCGATCGACGGGCATACTAGAGGCACTGCCCAACACACCTGTGCAAAAGTTCATCGGATTTTCACTGTGGTTTCCATTTCGCGACCGATCGTTTCTTAGTTTCCGAATAACCCTCGTATAACAGAGGTGCGTACCAAGCAGAGAGCTGACGCTGAGTTTCTTTTCGCGGAAAACCAGAGCATCGCAGATATTCGAAGGCGCTTGTACAATGTCTACGGAGCCCTGGCAGTGAACAAAAGCACGGTGAGTCGTTGGGCGAGGAGTCTGTCGCTATAAGGCCGAGCAAACCTGTCTGAGATCCCGCGTGCCAGCTGAGCGCACGCAGCTGTGACTTGCAATGTTGGAACGTGAAGACTCTATCATTCGAGGTAACCAACTAATCACAATCAAAGACCTCGCTGCGCCACTGTACGTCTCAGTTGATAGTACTGACAGGCTCTTCAACCAGTTGAGGTACTCAGACGTGTGCGCCCGCTGTCTTCCTCACCGTCTGACAGAAGCCCATTAAGAGGAACGGAGGATCATCTGTGCGTAATTGCTTGAGCGGTACGAGGCTGATGGTGACAAATTTTTTGTCGAACATCGTCACAGGCTATGAAACATGGGTTCATCACTTGGGACTGCAAACAAAACGGCAATCCATGGACTGGCACTACACCACTTCTCCTCCGTAGAAAAAGTTCAAAGCTGCAATCTGAGCCGGTAAGGCCATGGCGATGGTCTTCTGGGAGTTTTAAGAGGCTCTTCCGTTTGATCTCCTTCCTCATGGTACAATGATCAACTCTGAAGGTCACTGCGATACTCTCAGGAAACTGAAGAAACAAAAATGCAAACGAGCTTCTCCTCTATGACAACGCAAGGCCTCACACGACTCTGTGCGCCCGAGAGGGACAAAACTTCATTGGACTGTACTTCCTCATCCACCCTACAACCCCTAACTCGCACTTGCCGACTTCTTTCTGTCTGGTATATGCACTTTTTCACACTGTGTTTTGTACACGAGCATTTTCACTCTCATCTTTACCTCCACAATACGTGATTTAAGTACACACTTGCGTTTCCGTTATGTTCGAGAGATTTCGTGGAAATTCGGGTGAAGTAAAGGTGAAAGTGAAATAATTATAAAACAAATCGGTGTCAAAAAATGTAGACAATAGCACTAGAAAGAGATATGCACTAATAGGACGGAAAATATAAGTACAGTAACATACAGACAACTATCTTGAATTATATTTTCAAAAATGCGCAAATTTTCTGCGTGACTAAGATGCAGATAACATGCTGTCAAAAGGACAAAAATGCACACAAAAACCGCTTTTTGAAAGTCAATTCTCACTAATAATGAAATATTCAGGTGAGCAATCGAAACAAACCAAACAAAATGCACATTTTTGGGCCTACAGTAAATAAACGGCCACAAACTATGTACTATGGTTTACAGAAATACACTATCGGCCATTAAAATTTCTACACCAAGAAGACATGCAGATGATAAACGGGTATTCATTGGACAAATATTTTATACTAGAACTGACATGTGATTACATTTTCACGCAATGTGGGTGCATAAATCCTGAGAAATCGGTACCCAGAACAGCCACCTCTGGCCGTAATAACGGCCTTGATGCGCCTGGGCATTGAGTCAAACAGAGCTTGGATGGCGTGTACAGGTACAGCTGCCCATGCAGCTTCAACACGATACCACAGTTCATCAAGAGTAGTGACTGGCGTATTGTGACGAGCCAGTTGCTCGGCCACCATTGACCAGACGTTTTCCGTTGGTGAGAGATCTGGAGAATGTGCTGTATCCAGAAAGGCCCGTACAGGACCTGCAACATGCGGTCGTGCATTATCCTGCTGAAATGTAGGGTTTCGCAGGGATCAAATGAAGGGTAGAGCCACGGGTCGTCACACATCTGAAATGTAACGTCCAGTGTTCAAAGTGCCGTCAATGCGAACAAGAGGTAACCGAGACGTGTAACCAATGGCACCCCATACCACCACTCCGGGTGATACACCAGTATGGCGATGACGAATACACGCTTCCAGTGTGCGTTCACCGTGATGTCGCCAAACACGGATGCGACCATCATGATGCTGTAAACAGAACCGGGATTCATCCGAAAAAGTAACGTTTTGGCATTCGTGCACCCAGGTTCGTCGTCGAGTACACCATCGCAGGCGCTACTGTCTGTGATACAGCGTCAAGGGAAACCGCAGCCATGATCTCCGAGCTGATAGTCCATGCTGCTGCAAAAGTCGTCGAACTGTTGGTGCAGATAGTTGTTGTCTTGCAAACGTCCCCATCTGTTGACTCAGGGATCGAAACGTGGCTGCACGATCCGTTACAGCCATGCGGATAAGATGCCTGTCATCTCGACTGTTAGTGATACGAGGCCGTTGGGATCCAGCACGGCGTTCCGTATTACCCTCCTGAACCCACCGATTCCGTATTCTGCTAACAGTCATTGGATCTCGACCAGCGCAAGCAGCAATGTCGCGATACGATGAACCGCAATCGCGATAGGCTACAACAATCCGACCTTTATCAAAGTCGGAAACGTCATGGTACTCATTTCTCCTCCTTACAAGAGGCATCACAACAATGATTCACCAGGCAACGCCGGTCAACTGCTGTTGTGTATGAGGAATCGGTTGGAAACTTTCCTCATGTCAGCAAGTTGTAGGTGTTGCCACCGGCGCCAGCCTTGTGTGAATGCTCTGAAAAGCTAATCATTTGCATGTCACAGCATCTTCTTCCTGTCGGTTAAATTTCGCGTCTCTAGCAAGTCATCTTCGTGGTGTAGCAATTTTAATGGCCAGTAGTGTATATTTCACCCATAGAAGATGACACATGTGTCGAGAGATGTCTGGGTGAATAAAAAGAAAGAAAGTGTATCTTTCAAAATTCATAAAGCAAACACTGAAGAAACGTCAGCAGGAGCTTTCAACCTGAACAAGATGAGTTTGCTTTTACTTTATTTGTGCTTCTGTGCTGAAATGTCAAGAATTATTTATCCGAGCAAGTAGTACGCATCATACCAATTTGACATTTGCTGCATGTCGCTGTTGCAGTTTTAACGTCCAGTGGCGTAATGTATCACCGTAAGTTTGAATCTCGCCTCTACGATGCGACCGTTGCCGCACTGCTGCGCGCCTAGGAGTCGGCAACCCACCTAGCAGGCAGGTGCTGCGGCCGAGCGCACGGCCCGTCACGTAAGGCGCAGTGAGTTAGCGGTGCCCCCTGCGAGTGGGGAAGACGGCGGGCGGCGTTCGCATTGTGCATTGTGCGCCATTGTGTGCCGGAGAGGAACACGGCAGTCGGCACGCATTGTGCAGCCGGGGGGCGTGGCGCGCTACGCCCCGGACGTTGCCAGTCGGCCGTCCTGCACGCTGCCTCCTGTCTCCTGTAGCTGCTCTCACTCGCTGCACTCTTTGCGCTTCCCTAGCCCCGCGCGAAATACTCCGGGAGACAGAGTCCTAAGTCCGTTTCACACGACCGACTTTCTGGTCAAAACCGACTAGTTCTGGTGCGCGCGCGTTACGTGCCTGCATGTAAAGCAGCCTCCAACCACATTGCAAGTTAGTAGGTGGCGTCATTGATCAGCTGACTATTCCGAGGGTTGAGTTCTAAAATTCTGACTATAGTTCAGACTGCACATGAGCAGACACAGGCCCTGTGGTGTCGTCTGCTCGCTCGTATTACAGTTACCAATTTTCAGCCATCGCAATACTTATTTTATTATTTCATTTGTCTTCGTACACACTGGAAAGGCTACGTGAAGATTTGATATCATTCCTACTAGTTTTCTCGCACAGTAGAGACACAGTATTTGCAAGCAAAAAGGGAGTTAATTATTCCAGTACATGGGCAAATAAAAAGCTGTGCATGAATAAGAAAGTACAGTGGCAAGGTTTTTTATGAAAACTATTTCAACCGAGATTTAGTGAGATCAACTGAACGACGTTAGTTTCCGCTTAGAAAGAAAGCCATACACAATGGATAAAGTATAAAGTAGCTATTTACGCCGGCCGGTGTGGCCAAGCGGTTCTAGGCTCTTCAGTCTGGAACCGCGTGACCGCTACGGTTGCAGGTTCGACTCCTGCCTCCGGCATGGATGTGTGTGATGTCCTTAGGTGAATTAGGTTTATGTAGTTCTAAGTTCTAGGGGACTGATGACCTCAGATGTTAAGTCGCATAGTGCTCAGAGCCATTTCAACCATTTTTTAGCTATTTACAGCTTACTTATGTACAGACTTTCTACAAAGATTAAATGACGACTTTTGTAAAGTCTTCTATTTCTTCAGTTTTCAGTAGTGTACGGGGTCTACCATACACCTTCATCAAGAACATTCAGTACGAATTTGACTTGGGTTATTGGTATACTCTATAGTTCTATTTTACTGTAACCCAACATTTTCCGACTAGGACGGTGGCTCATAACCTCTCTTTCGCAACAGACAGAACTCAGAACTCACGCAATTTTGGTGCCGATGGGTAAACAAGAACTTTGACTCGTGACATTATAGGCGCGGAGGAAAAGGAGGGGTTGAGGGCAGTTACAGGGGGTCATGATCCCTCCCCCAATTACAAAAGAAACAAAAACACTATACTAACCACGCGTGTAAACAAATTATTATTATTTTGACATTTCCCTATAACTCAACCCTGCGTCCACACCTGCATTGTTATGGAGTCTCAGTCCAAGAATAAATCGCCAGGGATTGCACAGAAAAATCACTTGCTACGAGTAATCGACTCAGACAGCTAAGTCGCTCATGTAAATGCAGTTTCAGATTTTTGAGCCGGGTTTTCGACGCGACTCGAGGGGCTGCACCTAAGTTGCACCTGGAAACACCCAAATTGCGCTCATGTCCCTAGAGTGGTGCAACGCCCAGAGCGTCTCAGAACAAAGTCCCGGTCAGAAGGTGGCCTATCCCGGAATATTCACACTTCGGCTGCCGTAGTCGACGCCCTCTCTCTACGGCTTCCCAGGCCACAGTCTGCCCTCGACGTTACCACTGGCCGAAATCAAAGTGCCGGTCTCACCCGCTGTTTTTGCCATAAATTTACGATGTTACTGCACGTCGAGTCGTTTGAAGAACGCTAGAATTCCAGTGTGAGTGTTGTTGTAACTTTCTGCGACAAAAAAAATTGTTCTGAGCACTATGGGACTTAACTTCTGAGGTCATCAGTCACCTAGAACTTAGAAATACTTAAACCTAACTAACCTAAGGACATCACACACACCCATGCCCGAGGCAGGATTCGAACCTGCGACCGTTGCGGTCACGTGGTTCCAGACTGTAGCGCCTAGAACCGTTCGTCCGGATTTCTGCGTCAGTCACACATGTTCTAGCTCTGGAAAAATCCCCCTAAACACGAATTGGGAACTTCTTCTCTGACGTCACATGGCGCGTACCCAATCACTGTCCGTCCCGGTTGTATTTTTCCAGAGGAACGCTTGAGAGAGTCGATGCCGTGTTAGAAGAACTTTTCTAGCCGGCCGTTTCTACGCCAGTGGCCACAAGGCCCCTCACACAATCTCGCACTGCACCCACTTCTCTTCCTACTGTGATTTTTGCAGAGGCAGTCGGCGGGCGAGCTGCGTGGACGGGACGTGCGGACGCTCGTCTTCTCTTCAGGAACGCCTGCACTGTGTTAACAACATAAAATATGCTCGTGACGCTCTGCCTTCCTTCCATGCCTCCTGTTTGACGTAGCCCATCCAACCACAAGAGAACAGCTTCGCTTTCCGGTGGCCCAAAGGCGATCAATATCTCAGACCTCATACTGTCGGAAGCTAACTTCCCACTTCGCACCATTTAGCGGCCACCTGCCTATTAGACAGCGACATAACCAAAGTCTCTGCTACCTGCCTCCACCACCACAGGTCCAACTAAGGGGTCGTAATTTGCCGTTTCTCTCGTCGGCACAGTGAAACTGCCTCTCGGCCCACCGCCGCTCACCCAGAAAACAAGATTACGGCCAAACTAAAATGGGTTCATGCACAAACCCAAACCAGAACTCAACCATCGTCAACAGCTTGTTTAATATGCAGCTAAACGTATAACTCAATTACCGAATTACCAGTGCCCTATTAGCATCTGCTAACATAACTGCGTTCTTTAAAGTGAAGTGAAAAACAAGTCTGAATGACTTGCTACGTTTCATCTTAACTGCGAAGTGAGACAAAATGGCTGAGAATTCGTCAAACCAAGAACGAATGTGTGCTGTTCTGTGGTAGAGGCTGTTGTCCTCTTAGAACACAGAAGTACCCACAGTATACTCATCATGAATTTCCAGACGAAAGAGGAACACTTAGTCAGTGAGATTGTAACCTGAATGAATGTTCACAACTCAAGATACAAAGAAAATCCTAGAAACATTACAGTACCACCTTCAGCCTGAACTGCACCCTCCGCACACTGCACGTTTAACGCCTGGTTGGGCTGTGGATATACTCGATGGCTTGCTTCATTTGAAAAGAGGCAAAAGAGCGACTCATTGGATCGGGATGTATGCCTCCGGTGAGCTACTGTTGTCCAATGTATGCAGCCGCCTTTGGTAACGAATTCACAGAAGCTGATAGAGATGGACCTGCATTGACCGACAGCAGCAATACCTGTTAAATCTGAAAACTAATGACACTGACAAGACGTCACAGTCCGAACAAGCCCCTAACTTCTTTTCACATAAATGATACCTACTTCGAACTTGAGTAAGGATTCGCCAAAGTTATTTCACAGTATTAACAGTGTTTGTGGAAGATTGTTATTATAAAACTAAAGTAAACTCCTCCCGAACAGGCCACCAAGGTCCAACGGTACCGACCGACTGCCATGTCATGATCAGCCCATATGCGTCACTGGATGCGGATATGGAGGGGCATGTGGCCAGCACACCGCTCTCCCGGCCGTATGTCAGTTTCCGAGACCGGAGCCACTACCTCTCAATCAAGTAGCTCCTCAGTTTGCCTCACAAGGACTGAGGGCACCCCGTTTGCCAACAGCGCTCAGCAGACCGGATGGTCACCCATCCAAGTGCTAGCCCAGCCCGACAGCGCTTAACTTTGGTGATCTGACGGGAACCGGTGTTACCACAGCGGTAAGGCCGTTGGCCTTCGATTGTTATTATCCTGTACTTAAAAATCTCTTCTTGTTATGTGTCTTATGTGTACGCATAGTGGTATCAAACTGAACGTGTGCTAATGCCGTTCTACTACAGTGCTAGGGTCACTGTTACGTATGCTCGGTTTCATCTAAAGAATGAGGCGCTTTACTCTTCTCCTGTAGTCACGTCGGGCATTCCTGTTAATGAAGTAATAAACACGTAATTTAAGTAAGACAGTCCTAGTCGTATTCCGTTTATATCTACATCTATATTTACAGTCCACAAACCACTTTACGGTGTGTGGCGCAGGGCGCTTCGGATACCACAACCTATTCTCCTCATCCCTCTTCCTTTCGCGAATGGCGCGTATTAGCTGTAATTTTTCCTACTGTTGCGTTGCTGTCATCTCGCGAGACATGTGAGAGAGGTAGTTAATTACACTCCTGGAAATGGAAAAAAGAACACATTGACACCGGTGTGTCAGACCCACCATACTTGCTCCGGACAAGCTGTAATAGCAATGATCACACGCACGGCACAGCGGACACACCAGGAACCGCAGTGTTGGCCGTCGAATGGCGCTAGCTGCGCAGCATTTGTGCACCGCCGCCGTCAGTGTCAGCCAGTTTGCCGTGGCATACGGAGCTCCATCGCAGTCTTTAACACTGGTAGCATGCCGCGACAGCGTGGACGTGAACCGTATGTGCAGTTGACGGACTTTGAGCGAGGGCGTATAGTGGGCATGCGGGAGGCCGGGTGGACGTACCGCCGAATTGCTCAACATGTGGGGCGTGAGGTCTCCACAGTACATCGATGTTGTCGCCAGTGGTCGGCGGAAGGTGCACGTGCCCGTCGACCTGGGACCGGACCGCAGCGACGCACATGTAAAAACATCAGTTCATAATAATCTTATGTCTGCTATAGAAGAAAATGTTAGGGAAATATTAAGTAAATGGTAAGTGAACTATGTCATATATATTTTAATATAACATAATATTTTTAATTAAATAAGTGAGCAAGAATTGGGGTATTGGGATAGTAGTCACATTTGGTAGGGTTTGGCTAACTTTTTTATAAAAATAAAAAATACTGATTTTCACGGTTTTTTCTTTTTTATAAAACCGATCAAATATACCTTCTATAGGACCATGTTGATGCAAGGCGGCGCTCCTCGGCACATTGCACAGCCAGTAAAGTGGCTGATGCAGAGTAATTTCGGAAATGCTAAAATTATCAGCCGTTAATTAGCAACAAAGTGGCAGTGCCGTAGGGGACCGCACCGCCACTTCCCAGCAAATTAGGGACACTGTTGCTCCTGGGGTATCGGCGAGGACCATTCGCAACCGTCTCCATGAAGCTGGGCTACGGTCCCGCACACCGTTAGGCCGTCTTCCGCTCACGCCCCAACATCGTGCAGCCCGCCTCCAGTGGTGTCGCGACAGGCGTCAATGGAGGGACGAATGGAGACGTGTCGTCTTCAGCGATGAGAGTCGCTTCTGCCTTGGTGCCAATGATGGTCGTATGCGTGTTTGGCGCCGTGCAGGTGAGCGCCACAATCAGGACTGCATACGACCGAGGCACACAGGGCCAACACCCGGCATCATGGTGTGGGGAGCGATCTCCTACACTGGCCGTACACCACTGGTGATCGTCGAGGGGACACTGAATAGTGCACGGTACATCCAAACCGTCATCGAACCCATCGTTCTACCATTCCTAGACCGGCAAGGGAACTTGCTGTTCCAACAGGACAATGCACGTCCGCATGTATCCCGTGCCACCCAACGTGCTCTAGAAGGTGTAAGTCAACTACCCTGGCCAGCAAGATCTCCGGATCTGTCCCCCATTGAGCATGTTTGGGACTGGATGAAGCGTCGTCTCACGCGGTCTGCACGTCCAGCACGAACGCTGGTCCAGCTGAGGCGCCAGGTGGAAATGGCATGGCAAGCCGTTCCACAGGACTACATCCAGCATCTCTACGATCGTCTCCATGGGAGAATAGCAGCCTGCATTGCTGCGAAAGGTGGATATACACTGTACTAGTGCCGACATTGTGCATGCTCTGTTGCCTGTGTCTATGTGCCTGTGGTTCTGTCAGTGTGATCATGTGATGTATCTGACCCCAGGAATGTGTCAATAAAGTTTCCCATTCCTGGGACAATGAATTCACGGTGTTCTTATTTCAATTTCCAGGAGTGTATATACAGGGTGAGTCACCTAACGTTACCGCTAGATATATTTCGTAAACCACATAAAATACTGACGAACCGATTCCACAGACCGAACGTGAGGAGAGGGGCTAGTGTAATTGTTTAATACAAACCATACAAAAATGCACGGATGTATGTTTTTTAACACAAACCTACGTTTTTTAAAATAGAATCACGTTAGTTTTGTTAGCACATCTGAACATATAAACAAATACGTAATCAGTGCCGTTTGTTGCATTGTAAAATGTTAATTAAATCCGGAGATATTGTAACCTAGAGTTGACGCTTGAGTACCACTCCTCCGCTGTTCGATCGTGTGTATCGGAGAGCACTGCAACATACATCGCGTTTCTACAGAATGATCTGCCAACGTTGCTCGAAAATGTCCCACTGGAAACGCGTCGACGTATGTGGTATCAGCATGATGGTGCACCTGCACATTCCGCAATTAACACTAGGCTGACCCTTGACAGGATGCTCGACGGGCGTTTCATAGGACGTGGAGGACGCATAAATTGGACAGCCCGTTCTCCTGATCTTACACCTCTACTTTCTGTGGGGTACGTTAAAGGAGAATGTGTACCGTGATGTGCCTACAACCCCAGAGGATATGAAACAACGTATTGTGGCAGCCTGCGGCGACATTACACCAGATGTACTGCGGCGTGTACGACATTTATTACGCCAGAGATTGCAATTGTGTGCAGGAAATGATGGCCACAACATTGAACATCTATTGGCCTGACATGTCGGGACACACTCTATTCCACTCCGTAATTGAAAACGGAAACCACGTGTGTACGTGTACCTCACCCCTCATGGTAATGTACATGTGCGTCAGTGAAAAAGACCAATAAAAAGGTGTTAGCATGTGGACGTAATGTGCTGTTCCAGTCTCTTCTGTACCTAAGGTCCATCACCGTTCCCTTTGGATCCCTACGTAATTCGGTGCTCTCCGATACACACGATCGAACAGCGGAGGAGTGGTACTCAAGCGTCAACTTTAGGTTACAATATCTCCGGATGTAATTAACATTTTACAATGCAACAAACGGCACTGATTACGTATTTGTTTATATGTTCAGATGTGCTAACAAAATTAACGTGGTTCCATTTAAAAAAACGTAGGTTTGTGTTAAAGAACATACTTCCGTGCATTTTTGTATGGTTTGTATTAAACAATTACTCTAGCCCCTCTACTCAGGTTCGGTCTGTGGAATCGGTTCGTCAGTATTTGATGTAGTTTACGAAATATATCCAGCGGTAACGTTAGGTGACTCACCCTGTATTGCCCGACTCTTCCTGGAACTTACTCTCTCGGAATTATAAGAGTAGACTTCTCCTTGAAGCACAACGCCTCTTATGTAGCGTCTGCCACTGGAGTTTCTCCAGCACCTTCGTAACTCCCTTGCGCCTACTAAACGATCCACTGACGAAACGTGTCACTCTTCGTTACATCTTTTCTGTCACTGCTGTTAGTCCAACCTGGTGAGGATCCCAGACAAACGAACAATATTCAAGAAACTTCCTGGCAGATTAAAACTGTGTGACGGACCGAGACTCGAATATTGTTGATGCAGGGAGGAACGTCATGGGACAAGGAAAAGTTACCTAACTCTTACCAATAGGCGCTGTAAGCATAGTAATGTAAATCAGCTCGGCTACAAATGACGGACGAATCGCAGTACGACAGCTATCCATCTGTTCAACGCGTATGGCTACGCAAGGCCGGTTATGTCTACGCAAGGCCGGTTGTCAACAGCTGTGACACTGTTACTGAACTAAACACAGGTCGTACAACATCGGATGGAAAAAATGGGTTTTTAATCATAATGAGGCCATAAACCGTATCAACAACAAAATAGCATAGGTTTTTAATTGTCCTGGGGCCAAAAACCGCCTAAAAGGCGAAATGACATCGGTATTTAACCTTCGTGAGGCTGGCGAAAGACGTATTCAATATGCTGTGCACCGTTTTCTCCCACAAGTTAAATATGAGGAACAGCATGTTCCACAACAGATCGGAGTGACTCGGGAATCACGTTCAGAATGCATTGTGCAATTCATGCAGTCTTCGTAACTGGACCATTGAACACATCTTTCAGATAACCCCACAGCCAGAAGTGACACGGATTAAGATCGGGTGATCAGGACAGCCACCTTGTCGCTAATTAACGGCTGATAATTTTAGCATTTCCGAAATTACTCTGCATCAGCCACTTTACTGGCTGTGCAATGTGCCGAGGAGCGCCGCCTTGCATCAACATGGTCCTATAGAAGGTACATTTGATCGGTCTTGGCTCCCTTTTTTATAAAAAAGAAAAAACCGTGAAAATCAGTATTTTTTATTTTTATAAAAAAGTTAGCCAAACCCTACCAAATGTAACTACTATCCCAATTCTTGCTCACTTATTTAATTAAAGATATTATGTTATATTAAAATATATATGACATATTTCACTTACCATTTACTTAATATTTCCCTAACTTTTTCTTCTATAGCAGACATAAGATTATTGTGAACTGATATTTTTACATGTGTTATTAGTGCAGACTTGACTACACTTCTTCCATATCCACATGTAACTTTAATTTCGTGATATCTCTTACCACATACTTTACATATATAACAATATCCACATTTTCGACGTTTATCCTTATAAAATTCATTAATATGTTTTATTTCCATACACTGACTACACTCCTTAGTATTGTCCATTAAAAGATTATAAATATTAATAGGAAAAACAAAATTTTTAAAACTAGAAAAGAGTAGCTGAAAGCACAGCATTGTAATAATTTGAACACATTCAGGGATGGGTACACATTCTCTCTGGAATAATAAAGATTGAGGATGTATATAATTAAAGGTCTACTGTATAGCTTCTTTTAAAATTTTTAAACTAGAAATTCTGGGACATGAAATTCATTATTATTATATCTTAAGTTTCTTCATGCCATTGTATCTTAGTTTCACTTGTCATTCTTCAAGAAACTGAATATCCCACTCAGTTATTAATTTCAAATATCTGTCTGGCAAAATAATCTTAAATTCGTTATTGACCTCAATACAAACTTTTTCACCATGCCTAGTGCTAAAATATTCACAGCCAGTAATATTATACAAAAAAGTTACTTGCAGCTCACCAATTTTTTGCAATGAACTAGAATTTTTAGTGCTGTTGAGCTTCTTGAGTAGGGGCTCCATCTATGTAGAAAAAGCTTTTATTAAGATTTTATTTTTTATTTTTGTTATTAAATTTTTTCTATATAAATGGAAAACTCATAAAAGAACAACAAAAAACTTTTCAGGGCTTTTTTCTGTTGGAGAGATAGTAAAAAAGGTATGTATAAATATGGAATTATGTTGTTAATCATCTTTAAAAAATAATGACCAGAGTTTCCAGTATGAAGAACATTGTTATTTATTTATTTACCATATGGCAGTGCACATCATTTTACGCTTCTTACAAATGTTTAAAGAAAGATATACACAAAACACAATAAAACATGCAGTTAATGAGCAATACAATTAAATAGAGACATCAAGATTATATATGGTCAATACAATTAACTACAAACATCAAGATTATATAAAGTCTTTTGCGGCGTCTGTTGCCATCAGAAAATCACTGAACTTGCCACTGTATGCTCTTCGGTCGCACTATTGGACGATGTGGCGGATGGTCTGTCTGTTGGCTCGGCAGTCACAGTTTGGAGTTGGTGTTTTCCCCCATTTGTAAAGGGTATCTGCACATCTTCCGTGATTTGTCCGTATTCTGTTAATGGATGACCATATTTTACATGGTAGTTCATATCTGGGCGGTCTCTCAGTAATGCAGGGGTGGGCTTGACAATGCTCAGGGCGCACCTCTCGCCACTGTTCCCTCCAGGTCATGAATAAAAAACGTAACAGAATCATTTAAACCACACATACACATCGAACAGACAAGAAAACTAGTTTCTAGTCAGCCAGACTATATTACGTTAGAGCAAAGAGGGGGTCTGAAACCATCCAAAAAATTGATTGGCTGACTAGAATCTAGTTTTCTTGTCTGTTGGTGCTGGTGAGATGCTCCTTTTCTGTCTCGTTGGGATTTTAAGTATTTTTGATGATTGTTGTTCGCGGTTTTCGATGTGTATGTGTGGTTTAAATGATTCTATTATGTTTCTTATTCATGACGACAGATGGTTTGACTTACAACAACAACACCGAGCGAGGTGGCGCAGTGGTTAGACACTGGACTCGCATTCGGGAGGACGACGGTTCAATCCCGCGTCCGGCCATCCTGATTTAGGTTTTCCGTCATTTCCCTAAATCACTCCAGGCAAATGCCGGGATGGTTCCTCTGAAAGGGCACGGTCGACTTCCTTGCCCATCCTTCCCTAATCCGATGAGACCGATGACCACGATGTCTGGTCTCCTTCCCCAAAACCAACCAACCAAACAACTTACTACAACATTTTGTTCGTTTTCGTTAGTATGTATCCTAGTCTTTAATTTGCGCGAGATTCTCGCGTATAACACTAGTGCCCTCTCTCGTTAGATGTGTTACTTAGCGCAAGCTTCATCTGCTTGACAGTAGGACACAGGCAAATTGGTTTCATATTTTCTATTATATACAGGTGTTTTAAATGGTTCTGATATGTTTTATTTATTAAAACAGAGGGTTTGAATTAGCACAATCTTTAAAATTTTGACAGGCATGAGTATGTATCCCTGGGTTTTAATGTGCGCGAGTGTCTCGCTCATACAACAAGTGCCCTCTCTCGGTGAAACTGTCTGGCCTAGTGCTTTCACACTCTCTTCACGCTAGTTCACAGGCTAAGTACTAATATTATGCCGTGTTCGTATCGACCATCTCTTCATAATTATGCTGTAGAGATGGAGGTAATAATTTAATTTTAACTACTGACGAAGCGTTCAGCACGATTGTTTTATGTATCACCACTGCAGGATGTGATTTTAGTAAGTGACTAAAAGTTTTTGGACTTGTAATATTTAGGTAATTTTCATGGTTACTGAAGCTATAAGTGCTTGTTTTTTTTCTTCTATCTCAGTTAGGATGCTAAGTTTTTTGCTAATGAAGGTGTCTTCCTGTTCAGGTGTATTTTTGCTTCTCATGAAGGTATATTTAGATATACCGAAACCGTGGACAGGGAATTCATTAAATTTTTATCCTGCAACTGTTTGGCTGTTGTCATTTACAGTGAAGATTTTCAACAGCTTCTGTTTCAGCCATGTTTAAAATTTTGACAAAACTGTAGAAACACCAGAGAGAGAGAGGTAATTTAAACAATTGAGAGAGGCAAACAAAATATTTTATCAAAATATCGAATTTTCAAGCTAGTTGTAGTTGGACATTAAACAGAATTATTGACTTGCAATTAGCAGTAACTAGATATGTTCCATTAAGCGGTTCAGCTTACATCAAACTGCCAGGAAAAATAAAAAAAATTGTAGAACTGTAAAAAATAATGACAAAAAAGTTTCTGTGGGCTGTAAAATCTGTTTTGTTTAAAGTTGTTAAAATTAAGATAGTCACAAAACATAAAAATGTTGATCCTGGTATTGATCAGAAGCTTAAGAATCTTGAATTTCCTGTAGTGGTTGATAATATGTCAAAATTTGAGACTAAAATTAATGTTCATTCACTTGATGAAAAATAGCTAGTCTATCTAATAATAATTACGAAATGCAAGAAAGAGAAACATGTAAAACACCGTTGTTTTAAGAAAGGGAGTTATTCTCAATATTGCTGTATAAAAAAATTTATTCAGCTTGTTTTGAGTCAAATTATTTGTGGTATGTGTTTACTTCCCTTCAAGAGTAAGGAGAAATTAGATAAAATATTGCTTAGTTAACAAACCATTAAAAGTACAATTACCAGAAAAATGTTCACGTGTAAGTTTTAAAAATTATCAGCATACACAAAAAGTTCCACTCATATTTTATGCTAATTTTGAAAGTTCGTTATTGAATATGAATAATTATCAAGCAAATTCAAAAATGTTACTGGCTGCGAATATTTAAGCACTAGACATGGTGAAAAAATTTATGCTTTCAGCTACTCAATTTCAGGTACTTTTTCCTTGTTTAAAAATTTAATTTTTCCTATTAACATTTACAATCTTTAAATAAACAACGTCAGTATACGGAAGTAAAAAATGTTAATATATTTTATAAGGATAAACATCAAAATATGGACATAATAATATATGTAAAAAAGTGGTAAGAGATACCAAAAATTTAACTTACATGTGGATGTGGAAGAAGTGTAGTCAAGTCTGCGCTAAAAAAAAGAAAAGAAAAGAAAGATGTAAGACATCAGTTCATAACAGTCTTATATCTGCTAAAGAACAAAAATTTGGGAAAATGTTAGGTAAATAGAAAAATATATCAACAGTCACAAAAGCAATATGAACAGTCCGTAAACAACACGAAGACAAAAAATTGCAAGACATAGAAAATGACTTCAAGAAAAACAATTCCCGAAATTTCTACAGAGTATTCAAACAAAAATTAACAAAGTACACTCCTCCATCACTCCAGTTCAAAAATGACCATGGGGAAACTGCTCATACCAACACCGAAAACTGTGAAATTCTTGCAAAATACTTTTATAAATTACTGAATTGTGAAAAGTCTGCATAAAAATTTGAGTTCCATCGTACACAACGAAACCCAGACTCAAAGCCACCAAGTTTACAAGAGATTAAAGAGATAACTCAGTCACTGAAAAATAACAAAGCATCAGGAGAAGACCAAATCATCGCAGAATTATGGAAAAATGCAGGAGAAAATCTTATTGCAAAACTCAAAGAAATTATACATGAAATCTGGAAAACTGAAAAAATCCCCACAGATTGGAAGACTGCAATCATACATCCTCTGTACAAAAAAGGAAGTAAAACAGACCCCAACAACTATAGTGTAATCTCTTTATTGTCAATAACATACAAAATTCTGTCTAAAGCCCTACTAAACCGCGCAGAACCTCAGCTGGATTCAAAGCTAGGCGAATACCAAGGTGGGTTCAGAAAAGGTCGATCATGCGTAGAACAAATCCTTAACTTGAGAAACTCAATGAAATATTTACATAGTACTTCAAACAAAAGTTATGTCATCACGTTTGTCGACTTTAAAAAAGCATATGACAGTATAGACCGAGAATTCCTTTTTGAAGTGTTAGCAGAATTTGGACTAGATCAAATGACAACAAACATCATAAAAGAAACACTCACGGAGACCAAATCCAAAGTAAAATTTATGGGAGAATTGAGCACAGAATTTGAAATAGACACAGGAGTACGACAAGGGGATGTACTGTCCCCAGTGCTATTCAATTGTGCTCTTGAAAAAGTTGTTAGAGAATGGAGAAAAGCAGGTGCACCAGCACACAGACTGGGACCAAGACATAAGGGCATAGAATTAGACTGTTTAGCATTTGCTGATGACATGGCACTGATCGCACAAGACATTACCGATGCGCAGAAACAGCTAGAATTATTACAAGAACAGGCAGCAAAAATAGGATTACAAATTTCATTTGAAAAAACAAAATTTATGACTGACATCAAAGATGCACCTTCTGATCTCAAAATTGGTAATAACTACATCTCTCGAGTAAAAGAATTTAAATATTTAGGTGAATGGATTGCAGAAAATTGTAATGAAAAGAAATCTGTCAGACCAAGAGTCCAGAAAATGGAGACGGCGTTTCAGTTAACAAAAAACATTTACAACAAAAAGAGTCTCTCGTGGAACTGCAAAATACGACACTATACAACAGTAATTAGACCCGAAGCTCTCTACGCATCTGAGACACTAAACCTTCAACACAGAACACTAAATGAGGAATTAGAAGTGAAAGAACGTAAGATAATGAGGAAAATCCTAGGACCAATAACTAAAGATAGGGTACATTATCCAAAACCCAATGCAGAAATATATAAAAATATCTCAAAAATAACAGACACAATGCGCATGAGAAGAATTCAATTCATGGGGCACTAAGAAAGAATGGACTCAAACAGGTTAACGCACAATATCCATACATTTTTAAAGAACAAAACTACAAGACCGAACTGGTACAAACAGACGGAAAAAGACCTGAGAGAATTAGGGTCTCCAAATCTGCATGATAGAAATGAAATCAGAAAAATCACAAACACACGGGGTTTTGAGGAAGAAGAGAGAAAAACTAACCGACATACATGGTCTACGCAACGAAAGCTAGCCCATTCGTTGTTTATGAAGGAATACTGGGCGAAAAGGAAGACCAATAAATGTTGGTTACGCGTGGTCCTAAGTGATCCATCCGCGAAGAAGAAGAAGAAGATCACATATTTTACGATAATATAATTTTTTGTAATAATATAGTTAAGTGAGCCTAGGATAACTTGAAAAATTAAAAAAAATTGATTTCACGATTTTTTTTCTATAAGGAAGTGATCCAAAACCTACCAAATGTACCCAATTCCTTCCAAGACATACACGCTGTCGAATGGTTGGAATGACGGTGGTGTGCCAAAGACTCTCACAGTGTTTGCCAGTGACGGTAGTGGTAACAGGAGCCGCAGGACTCATCTCCTCGAAATAATACGGCCTTACGATAAACGATAACGTCAACCTGCGCCACATAGTCATCTTTGCAGTATTAAATGTTACTCACTGCGAATTTTCTGTTCCCATATTCTGCATACTGACGTGTCCTTGGAGAGGAAAATGGACTTCGTCTGTCGGCAGAATGTTCGATGGCCATTCGTTGACCACTTTCATGCGAGCAAGAAATTACGGAGCGAACGTTTATCTCGCTAGCAGGTAAGCAGGAAGCAACTCTAGAACACAGGTGACTTTGTATGGATAGCAACGCAGAATGTTTCGTAGGACTTTATGCAACGTGCTCGAAGGCATGTCCGACGTTCGGGCACTTGCCCTACCACTGCATGTTTGCACACCACAGCTCAACCCCTCCTGCAGTGTTGTGGTGATATCATCGATAGACGTCGGATCATCTGCGTTCTTCCCTCTGCCATATTGCACTCCAAAAGAACCTGTCTTTTCGAATTTTGTAATCAGTTTCTACAGACTCTTAGCAAACATCGGACCAGTGCTTGTTGCCATATACTTGTGTGTCCAGGAGCTTCCACAGGGCTACTGACGCACAGTCACTGTTCTTGCTGGCAGGTCAGCGGGGAGAAACTCCAGAACATAGATATAAAAGAGCTTTACCAACTGCGCACGATCCTTTATGGAGTAAGTTATGTTGGGCATTTCGGAGGCAAAGTGAGGAACATCCGAGTCCCATTAGACTCGTGGTGTTCATTTTCTGACGCTTACAGCACCATCAAATTTCACGACATTCTGGGCAGTGGTTCTCTCTCTACAGCATTTTGAAACCGGAACTTAAATTATGGATACCTATTTTGTACAAGAGTTGCAACATATTCGCAATAAAGGTTCCACAGCGACCCAGGACACATTTATTTTATTATAAATCCAGTCACAGATCACAGAAGTTTATTAATTAGGTAATTAATTTCGATTAACAATGACCGTCTTCGACCTGAGTAAATCTAGTTTACTACATAATTCGTACCATTGTGAATACAGATGGTAGTCACATTAATCAGCCATACAAATTTCATCAGAGAATAAAAAATATTTGTTGTGTACTTCGTGTCTTTAAAGAGTCAACGTCTAGGACGTAATGATGCCCATCGTTCTCAAAATTTTTGATTTTGTGATGACGCTTGTACAACTGGGTAATGTGACAGATCCACTTATACACGCAGTGACACCAATTATTTGATATGCTAGATTTTCTTAGGTCTGAAGATGGCCGTTATTGACTGATATTTATTACCTGTTTAATGAACTTTTGTGGAGAATGATTGCATTTATAACAAAAGAAAGTATTTTGTAAGCACGTTTTTCGTGTATTTCGTTAACATTTTTCCAATGAATCTCTTCCTGGCAGATGTTTTTCCTACAATTGGTTTCATGTGGTCATTTCACTGTTTCCAGGGAATTGTGACCAATAGTTTAATCATACAGCCGTGGAACACCTCTCTTTCTTTATGTGAGATAAGTGAAATTAAGTTACGTTGACTGTCACCTGGCAGTCCTACCAATCACCGATCCTTTGCTGTATTACTCATTTTCCAGAAAGCATTTGACTCAGTACTACACTTACGATTATTTTCAAAAGTACGATCGTACGGGAAATAAAGAGACGATTTTTTGGTAAGGAGAACGCAGCGTGTTACCTCGGATAGAAAGTCATCGAGAGTTGTAATAGTGACTGATTTCTGTTGTGCCCCAGGAAGGGGTGTTGGGAGTCTTGATGTTCACGTTGTATATTAATGACCTTGTGGAAAATATTAATAGTAACCTCAGACTTTTTGCAGATTATGTAGTTGTTTATAAGGAAGTACTGTCTGAAAGAAGTTGCATAAATATTCAGTCACATGTCGAAAAGTCTAACAGTGGTGTAAAGATTGGTAGATTGGTTCAAATGTCCAGAAATGTAATATTGTGAATTTCACAAAACGAAAAGACGTTGTATCCTATGACTATAGTGTCACTGTCACAGTTGGAATCGGTTATCTCATACAAATACCTTGTGTGTAACATTTTGTAGAGGTATGAAGTGAAATGGGCGCATAGGCGCAGTCGTAAGTAAAGCAGGTGATAGACTTCGTTTTATTGATAGAACACTGGGGACAGGTAATCTGTCTAGAAAGGAGATTGCTTGAAAATAATTCGTGTGGCCCACACTAGAATATTGCCCAAGTGTGTGAGACCCATACCAAACAGAACTATCAGTGTATATTGAAAGTATACAGAAAACGCAGCACGAATGGTGATACGTTTGTTTGATCCGTGAGAGTGTGTCAAGGAGATGCTGAAGGAACTGAACTGGAAGACTTTTGAAGATAGATATAAACTATCCAGACAAAGCCTCCTTACAATGTTTCAAGAAACATCTTTATGTGATTACTCTAGCGATATATAATACAACTCCCTGCATGCAGCTAACATAGCGACCGTGATGACGACATTAGATTAACTACGGCACTCACGTAGGTATTCAAACAATCATTCTTCCCGCGCGCCATAAGTGAATGGAATGACCCTAGTAACTGATACAATGGAACGTATTATCTGCCTTGCCCTTAACAGTGACTTGCACAGTATGGATGTTCATGCAGATGTAGGGACCTTTGTGCGAGTTGCCGTAGTTTTCTGACTTTGCCCCATTACTATGGACAACCGCATCACCCGCTAACATCCTGATGGAGCTTCCGCCGGTATCCACTACATCATTTAACTGTAAACCGTAACGGTCCTAGCTCACTTACTTGTTTCCTCTGGGAAATACCTTTATATCTGTCGATTCTGGTCCATTAAGAGCGACGTGTTGAGTTCTGTCTGCAAGGAGGTCCTGAATCCAGTCACAAATCTGGTCCTATACCCGGTAAGCTCGTATTTCTTTCACTGAACTGCAGTGCAGAACCATGTCATATGCCTTCCCAAAGTCACGAAACACGGCGTCAACCTGCGTAGCACTGGACCTCAAGGACGAACAGAGCGAGCTGAGTTTCATAATTCTTTAACATATTGACATCAGCGACATAGACCTACAACTACTTGCATCTGTCCTACGACCGTTCTTGAAAACGGGAATGACTTGCCCTTCTTCCAGTCGGTAGGTACCCTCCGTTGCTCCAATGACCTCTGATAAACTACTGCTACAAGGGGAGCAATACTTTCTCTAATGTATCTACTTGTCCACTACAAAACCGAATATCTCAACAAACATACTCGGGGAACTCTTAATCAAAATTCCGATTCCCACTTAGAGGTTAAAAATGGAAATTAGCGTATGGCATCTTTGGCCGGGAGACCCCTATTCGAGGAAGTTCAGCCGCCAAATGCAAGTCTTATTTCATTCGACGCCACATTGAGCGACTTGCGCCCTGGTGATGAGGATGAAATGATGATGAGGGCTTGCCGGCCGCTGTGGACGAGCGGTTCTAGGCGCTTCAGTCCGGACTCGCGCTGCTGCTGCGGTCGCAAGTTCGAATCCTGCCTCCGCCATAGATGTGTGTGATGTCCTTAGGTTCGTTAGGTTTAAATAGTTCTAAGTCTCGGTGACTGATGACCTCAGATCTTAACTCTCATAGTGCTTAGAGCCATTTGAACCATTTATGGTGAGGACAACACAACACCCAGTCCCCGATCGGTGAAAATCTCCAACCGACCGGGAATCGAACCCGGGCCTGCTTGCATGGGAGGCGGGCACGTTGCCACCCAGCTAAGCCGGCTGACCCACTTAGAGGTAACAGTCTAAACAGTCTATTGACACGTAGTCAGCATGGATTCGGTCCGCCACCGGTAGCTGAATTGTCTGTACGGTGCTTCTTCCCCGTAGAGAGGTGTGGAACAGTAAGGCCCCGTGGAAACTAAACATTCAACATCTACATGATCCTGAATGCCGTCAACGGATCCTTGTGACATGGACGATGTGCGAGCGAAGGGTTGGAAGGTATGCGACGAAGCTTGATTGGTGGCTGACTTGTGCTAAACCGGCACTTCGCCATACGTTCATCTCAAATAGCAGGGAAATGGCAGAATGGCGCCGCCGTACCACCGACTTTTATTTTGCAGCACTGCGCGACCTGGATGATGGCCCGCCGGGACAGGACATCTGGATCGAACGCAAAAGGATAAAAGCTAAACTAGTGGCTTTAGCTCGGAAACATCTTTAGGGAACCATGGTGCGCGCCAGATGTCACGATACGGTAAGGCACGAGATTCCTTCCATGCACCACGTCGTGAATGAACGAAAGCACCGACGACGCGTTTTGGTACGGGAGTTAATCACCCGCGAAGACCGAAGAGTGACGCGTCAAGCGGACATTGTCTCTGCATTCGTCGACCATTACCAACACATCTATCGGGAAGAAGCAGCCTCTTTCGATGACCTCGACCGTATAGCCACGTCCGTCTCCCGTACACTGACGGTGGAAGCCGCGGGAACCTTACTGGAAGCCATTAGCTGTGAGGAAGTACATGATGCGATCGCACAAGGTGCGTTGAATCGGTCCCCAGGCATTGATGGGCTTCCTGCTGAATTCTATCGCGAATTTCGCAACGCAATGGCACCGCGATGGACGGAAATGTACAACGAGATGTTAAATTCCGATGCGCCTATTCCACCGGCTTTTATGGAAGGCCTCCTGGTGCCAGTACATAAACCGAAGCCAGGAATTACGGTCACACATTATCGCCCCATCACCCTGCTTAATGCCGACTATAAGATCTTTGCACGGTTGCTAGCGTCCCGATGTCGTATGTTATTTCGTAGCGTTCTCTCTCCGGAACAGACGACACCGGGTGGATCGGTGAATGTGCAAACAGCTACTGGCGAATGCCGTGATGTGATAGCGCTGGCGGAGGAGTGCCGGCTTAAAGCGGCGATGGTGGCGGTTGATTTTGACAGTGCTTTTGATAAGGTGCGCCACAACTATCTGTATGCTGTACTGGAACAAATGGGTTTTCCAGACCGTTTTACTGGTCTCATTAGAAGGATTTACGGGGGCGCACAATCCTTGGTACACGTTAATGGGCGTATAGCAGGGCCCATTCAAATTCGACGATCCATTCGCCAGGGCTGCCCTCTTTCGATGCTGCTGTTTGCGATAGCGTTGGAACCATTAATTGGGAGGCTCACCAATTCTCTTTCTGGGGTGGAACTACGGGGCTACACCTTCAAATGTCGTCCCTATGCGGACGACCTCCTGCTGCTCGTTCGTTCTGAGGAAGAGGTGAAGACGGTCCTTGAACTGTTGTTGGACCACAGTGTGACGGCGGGTAGCGCAGTGAACATGAACAAATCGGCGACAATGCCGGTGGGAAGGGGCCTTACGCCGGAAGAAATCAGTCCGTTTCCTTATGTGCAACGATTCCGCTATCTCGGCATAGACTTTACCTCATCTGTAAAACATACTGCAGCAGTTAACTACCGACGTATGTTACAGACAACACGTACCATGGTCCGACAACATCTCCTACGGCGCCTTGATCCTTTGCGGCGAGTCGAGTACCTGAAAACTTATGTGGTTTCTCGAATGGTGCATATTTCGCAGATCCTGCCCCTACCACTCACGCTCGGACGTCGACTTCAATCAGCACTAGGCTATTTCGTGATGATTGGATCGCCCCTCAAGGTGCGATACGAAACGCTCACTCTCCCTACGGAAAAGGGGGACTCGGACTTACGAATGTTCACTGCCGAGCGACGGCGCCCCTTCTAGCCACAATGTATAAGCAATGGCGTAGCGGGCGTGATTTCCTTACATCCCGCCTACTGGATCTCCTGGTTCCAGCGTCCCTCACACCTCCGGTGGCGGTGGGCAACATTACGCCACATTTTGCGCATGTCTCAACATTTATCGTGGAACTTAGTTATATCAGAGACGAGCTTCCGCGCACTAGACCGTCATGCGCGAAGGATTTTTATGTTTGGCTGCTACGACGGATAAGTTGTAATGTCATTGAACTGAAACACCCCAGGTTGCATTGGCCGAAGATTTGGAGTCATGTGCACCAAAAATTCTTTCCTACCTTCGTTCGGGCACTGTGGTTCTCTGTCGCCTGTGGCAAGTTCAACACCCACCAACGGCTCCATGCAATTGGACTAGTGGACACTCCACTATGCCCGAAATGTCACCAAGTGGATGACGACCATCACCGCTTAACTTGTATCGCGGTGGAGGACGTCTGGCTCCTAGGAAGACAGATGGTGGCTTGCTACCTCCGTGTGACCCCGCAACATATTACACCTGCTTCCTTCTTACATCCGGAGAGTGACTACTTTCCGGCGACTAAATCACAGTCGATCATCTGGATCAAAGGTTGGACGATCGCGTACCTCTATGGGGATACTGCCACGTCGCGACTTGACTTTTGGTATTTCTTGCAGCAAGCCCACAGTGAGGTTCATAGATGGTCCCACAATCGGAAAACCTTTGCCAATTATCTTCAGGCAGTCTTCCTTGACCCCCCACGCAGTTGGAATGTGCCGGGTGCAGTCGGCGTGCACATTTGACAGCTGATGATGAACCTCACGCTTCTCTCACCACTCACTATGTAATGCACATACTATACGATGAAATGGTCTATATGTTCCTTTTAACAGAGTGATCCTTCTTGAAAATAAATAAATAAATAAAAAAAAATTGTCAGCGTGACGGATTGTCAGTCCTCTGGGCCCGGGTTCGATTCCCGGCTGGGTCGGGGAATTTTCTCCGCCCAGGGACAGGGTGTTGTGCTGTCCTCATCATTATCCTTTCACCCTAATCGATCGCAGGTCGCCAAAGAGGCGTCAAATTGAAAGACCGGCACCCAGCGAACTCTCTGCCCGACGGGGGGCCCTAGCCATACGATTACATAAATAAAGCATGGATTTAAAAAATTTCGTTCTTGTGAAACATAGCTAGCTCTTTATTCGCACCAAGTAATGAGTGCTGTCGACCGATCTCAAATTGATTCCGTATTTCTGCGTTTCCAAAAGGCTTTTGACACCGTTCCTCTCAAGAGACTTCTAATCAGACTGCGTGCCTATAGAATATATTCTGCGGCAGGATCCGTGATTTATCTCAGAAAGGTCACAGTACGTAGTAAGCAACGGAAAATCATCGAGTAAAACTCGAGTGATACCCAGCGATCTCCAAGGAAGTGTTACAGGCCCTTTGCTCATCAAACATGGTTCAAATGGCTCTGAGCACTATGGGACTTAACATCTGAGGTCATCAGTCCCCTAGACTTAGACTTACTTAAACCTAACTAACCTAAGGACATCATACACATCCATGCCCGAGGCAGGATTCGAACCTCCGACCGTAGCAGCAGCGTGAATCCGGACTGAAGCGCCTAGAACCGCTAGGCCACAACGCCCCGCCTTTGCTCTTCCTTTTCTATATAAACGAACCGTCTATTAAAGTCATCAGAAGATCAAATACAATTGCAAGTGACTTAGACACGATATCTTTATGTAGCGAAAAGTGTGAGGCCATCCACATGAGTTCGAAAAGAAATTCGTTAAATTTCTGTTTCACGATAAATCACATAAATTTAAAGACTGACAATTCACCGAAATAACCAGAATTACTATTACCAAAAACAGAAATTTGAACGACCACGTAGATAAGGTGGAGCAGGCGAACCAACGACTTGCATTCTATTGGCAGAACACTTTGAAGATGCAACAAGTCTACTAAACAGACTGCCTACACTACGCTTGTCCACCTTCTGGAATACTGGCGCGCGGTGCGGAATCCTTAACACAGCAAGGACAGAGTGTTACGGATATGATAGGCGAGTTGGGGTGGCGACCATTAAAACAAAAACATATTTCGTTGCGCCGAGATCCCTTCACGAAATTTCAACCACCAATTTTCTCCTCTGGATGTGAAAAATATTTTACCGTCGTCAATCTACATAGGGTTAAATTATCAACGTAATAAAGTAAGAGAAATCAGAGCTTATGTGTTCATTTTTCACAAGCGCTGTTAGAGTGTGTCGCGGTAGGGAAACTGATGGTTATACGAACAAGCCTCTCCCAGGCGAACTTTAGAGTAATGGTGCAGATGTAGATGCAGATGTAGAAAAGTTGCGGGTACGTTTCAAGTCTCTCATACACACCTGTTTGCCGGTGATACTGCTCTGGTTAGTGCAATGGAAGCTACTGTGATTTACCTCCGCCCCCTGTGTACCGAGTACCTTGCGCCTCCACCGACCTTGTGCCCTGCCATTGCACAATTGTGTGGGGATCCTCAACTGACAGGGTGCCGCACCCACGGCTAATAAATCGTGCGACACCGCTAACCCTGTCCTCTGGGGAAGCCAGCTTCATAAATTTGCCAGACGCGGTAAGCTCCCAATACACGGCGCATCTGTACCACTCGAGTTGTCCTCTTAGAACACCGCACGACCCATACACGGCAGTGGGGGATACGGGACACCAACATCAATTTCAGTGGCTGAATGCGCGTTTCGCAACAACGCTCTTGTGGCACTGCGTTACCCTGACTCCTAACAGCCGGCATCTCTACTGCGTTTGCGGAATTCTCAGCACAAGGAATGTAATTTACCAACAGGGAAATGTACACACCTGCACGATTATTTTACATCTGTAGTTCTGTTGCTTCATCAGCCGACGCATTATAGCTTTGGGAAGTACCTGTCTCGTGGTTCACCGCGACACGTAGTAACGAGTTTATGCTTTGCTATATATAAAGAACCCTTTGGCTTTAAATGAAGAAAATGTAATATTTGCAAAAAAAAAAAAAATGGTTCTAATGGCTCTGAGCACTATGGGACTCAACTGCTGCGGTCATCAGTCCCCTAAAACTTAGAACTACTTAAACCTAACTAACCTAAGGACATCACACACACCCATGCCCGAGGCAGGATTCGAACCTGCGACCGTAGCAGCAGCGCAATTCCGGACTGGAGTGCCTAGAACCGCACGGCCACCGCGGCCGGTGTAATATTTGCAAAAGAAATTTGTATTGTCTGTTCGAGATAGACTTAACTCGAAATTGCTTCTGGAAAATCGAATAACTTGTGTGTCTCGCAGAACATTTTGTTGTAGCACATATCTAACCAGCGCGGAGTTTTCTAGCTATATCGAATAAAACGATATCATTTCTGTCTAGCCAGGTAAACAGAATGGCGGATTACTTTCAAAACTGAGAATTTTAGTCAACAACATTGCTCTGAATTATAACTGTACCATTCACAAGGAATTTTGGAGCTATGGACGTGGCCTTACGGAAACAAATGATGACGGGCTGCTTCATAATCAGTGGGTCTTCTGAAAGCTGCAAACAACTTTCTGGGGAGGACAACCACGGTTCAGAGAGATTGTGAATAACAATGAAAAACACTCAACACTCAACAGTCAATAACGTTTTAAATTGTCAGTATGGTAACGACTGAAAAGTCAAGAATGGTCAGGTATTTCCAAACGCCACATAACTGTACGGAAGTGCTTCATTCGCAGCTCGGAGCTACCGATTTCCCTTCAGTATACACGCGTCTTCAGGTTTATTTGCAAGGAATACAAACCACAGCGTGAAATTATACGAAATAGTAGAAATACAGAACACATATAGTGTTGGCATTCAACAACAAACAATTACGAGTACTCAGAAAGATAATGTTTCCATGATGTAGATAGACAATCACGGTCTCAGCATCCGGCAAGTTATCTACGTTATAGTCACACCACGTTTGAGTACACCCAAAACAAGTTTGTCAGAAGTGTAAAAAGAATGGATGATGAATGAGCCAGGCTTAAAAATTGACCGATGCCTAGAAAAAGTACTATATGTACACGGGAAGCTACAATGCAGAAATTAAATACTATGGTATGGAACCCAAAAGTTGAAAATGAAATATGGAAAAATAATTTATCGGGTTTGGTAGACAACAGCTGTGTCTTACATTAGTTTTATATAGCTAGTGTCTACCGAAACTTACGTTATGTCCTACGGAGTGTTATCCTACAATCTGTTTTTCATATTTCTTAAATTCACGACGTTACTGGTCGATACTATAGTACACTATTTTTACTAGCCATTAAAATAGCTACACTACAAAGATGACGTGCTACAGGCGCGAAATTTAACCGACAGGAAGAAGATGCTGTGATATGCAAATGTTTAGCTTTTCAGAGCATTCACACAAGGTTGGCGCCGGTGGCGACACCTACAACACGCTCACATGAGGAAAGTTTCCAACACAAACAGCAGTTGACCGGCGTTGCCTGGTGAAACGTTGTTGTGATGCCTCGTGTAAGGAGGAGAAATGGGTACCATCTCGTTTCCGACTTTGATAAAGGTCGGATTGTAGCCTATCGCGATTGCGGTTTATCGTGTCGCGACATTGCTGCTCGCGTTGGTCAAGATCCAATGACTGTTAGCAGAATATGGAATCGGTGGGTTCAGGAGGATAATACGGAACGCCGTGCTGGATCCCAACGGCCTCGTATCACCAGCAGTCGAGACGACAGGCATCTTATCCGCATGGCTGTAACGGATCGTGCAGCCACGTCTCGATCCCTGAGTCAACAGATGGGGACGTCTGCAAGACAACAACCATTTGCACGAACAGTTCGACGACGTTTGCAGCAGCATGGACTATCAGCTAGGAGGCCACGGCTGCGGTTACCCTTGACGCTGCATCACAGACACGAGCGCCTGCGATGGTGTACTCAACGACGGACCTAGGTGCACGAATGGCAAAGCCTCATTTTTTCGGATGAATCCAGTTTCTGTTTACAGCATCATGATGGTGGCATCCTTGTTTGACGACATCGCGGGGAACGCACAGCCGCGCGGGATTAGCCGTGCGGTCTAAGGCGCTGCAGTCGGGGACTGTGCGGCTGGTCCCGGCGGAGGTTCGAGTGTAGTTGTTTATCCTTAGGATAATTTAGGTTAAGTAGTGTGTAAGCTTAGGGACTGATGACTTTATCAGTAAAGTCCCTTAAGATTTCACAGACATTTGAACATTTTGAACATTTGGTGAACGCACATTGTAGGCGTGTATTCGTCATCGCCATACTGGCGTATCACTCGGCGTGATGGTATGGGGTGCCATTGGTTATACGTCTCGGTCACCTCTTGTTGGCATTGACAGCACTTTGAACAGTGGACGTTACATTTCAGATGAGTTACGACCTGTGGCTCTACCCTTCATTCGATCCCTGCGAAACCCTACATTTCAGCAGGATAATGCACGTCCGCATGTTGTAGGTCCTGTACGGGCCTTTCTGGATACAGAAAATCTTCGACTGCTGCCCTTTCCACCACATTCTCCAGATCTCTCACCAACTTAAAACATCCGTTCAATGGTGGCGGAGCAACTAGCTCGTCACAATACGCCAGTCACTACTCTTGATGAACCGTGCTATCGTGCTGAAGCTGCATGGGCAGCTGTACCTGTACACACCATCCAAGCTCTGGGTTTGACTCAATGCCCAGGCGTATCAAGGCATATCGGGAACGGTCGCCTTACCGTTTGGCTATCCGTGCACGAATCACAGCCTGCCCCAAACTTTCACAAGTCGTCAACCATTTGTCTACGGCCTGTACTCGTACATCCATTATGAATATTCCTATACAGGGGAGACGTTTAACTTGAGAGTCGCTGGCCCGGTATTGGCAGATAAATACGATATTGCAGTGCCCTTGTTATTCTAATTACGATCGAAGGTTCCGTTGGACATGCATGCATGCATATTTCTCCGCCGACGCCGGGCAAGCAGTAAAATGTCTCAGCCGTACGGGAATATACATAATGGATGTACGAGTACAGGTTGTAGACACGTGGAAGCTTGGGTCTGGTCGGCAGTCGTGCAGGGATAGCTAAATTCTAAGGTAACCGTTCGCCATAAGCGGGAAATGCGGGTTCGAGTCCAGGTACCTGACAAATTTTCGTTGTCGTCATTCCATCCTACAGCTCCATATTCGCAGTTGCAAATACAGTTTATGAAGCTTATTCCAGCGATTCAACGTGAAAACTGCAGAAAAATGCGCAAAACTCACCCTCCGCCGATCGAGGCTGGGTCACTTTCTGTGGCTACAGTCGTCCACTGCGAAGCAGCGATGTAAGTGGACAATGCTCAGACACAGGGCTTGCAGTTGGGAGAACGTCGTTCCAAATTCCCGCCCGGTAATCCAGATTCAGTTTCCCCCCAATTTTCTTTAGGCAAATGCTGGGATGGTTCTTTTAAAAACATACGGCCGATTTCCTTTGCCATCCTTCCCCCAATCCGAGCTAGTACACCGTCACTATTGACCTTGTCGTCGACGGGACGTTAAATTGTAAACTTACATCCTTTCTCTTACAATTAGGAAATGTTGTTTCGTTCTCCCTGCAATACGGGTATGGTCACTTGTTCGATTTTTGTGGAAGTAATTTAGAGCGAGTCAATTTACAGGATACATATACAGGATTTATTTGCGAGTAAGGCTACATGCTGGTCACTCACAAGTTACTAAATAGTACACTACTCTAAATTTAAGAATTAATATATTAGAGTTTCATACTATTCATGCAACTAACAATTTACCTCAATTTGGGTTTTTTAGACACAAATGCTAAGTTTTTAACTAAAAATTCGTGTACCGTATAGAATAAATTATCCAGAAGAAATGATTTTAGGCTACGTACGAAATTTGCTTTCTGCTTATTAGACATTTTTGTTTTGGGCAACTGATCAAAGGTTTTGGTGCCTGCATACTGAATTCTTTTCTGAACCACAGACAGATTTAGGAATGAGTAACAATGATCACTGTTTCTTCTAGTAGCTGTACATATCATTTTTCTTCTCACATTATGATGGACTGTTCAAGATCAGATTCATTAGCGATTATACCTTTTGTGCACGAGCGATTAAAATGTTTAAATCTCTGTAGAAACATGTTCGAGATGATTAAGGGTGTACGCAACATACTGTACTCACTGATAACTTTGGTGTGGTCAAGACTCCCTTCGAAGTAACTAACGACGACAGAAAATTATGCTAAGGACTGCTTTTTCTGCTGGGGAGTAGTAATAGCGCCAATAATCAGTTATTGGGACTATTACTAAAAGCACGAATTGTACTAAAATAATCACTGAAATGTGGTATAGCTAAAATATTAAACAGCTGAACATGGATGATCACGCTCGAGCGCCGTAACTAATATTCTTTGGTTACGAAAAAACACGTACCGATGTACTATTATAACCCAACAGGCGACCAGAACAACCTTTTATGAAAAAAATAGGCTTCCTTGTTGATCCGTGATAACCGTAACTTCCAAACAACTTGAAAATGACGTGTACTTCGAAATCCACCATGCAATAAGTCTGTACATTATATTCCTACACTCTACTGAAACTATTCTAATTTCAGTTATACAAAGCGATCATGGTGCCAACCAAAGTGGAAATACATCCAGACCAATTTTCTTTCTGATAAGAAGAAACGTAAAATGGCAAGAGCACCTCTAATGTACAATTTCTCTTGTATTTGGATAAATGAAAGCCATGTTACGTTCTCATTATCCCGTCCACTGCGAGGTATTTTAAATGCCTGAACAACAAAGTGTATCGATTAAAAGGTACGCCACCGATTGATTCTCGCCTCGCAGTTAATACATTTCTGTCCTCTCTCTCTCTCTCTCTCTCACTCTCTCTCTCTCTCTTTCTCATTTGCTTCTCTATCACTTGGCATTATCGTCAAGAGGCATTTACGTAATGGTGACCTGGTCCCTTGTTCCTTCTAATTGGAATGTGTTACTCAGCCTCTAATGACATCGATTCCATCTGAATTATATTCATTAGGATAGCTAATTCTCACTTTCGCATTTCCTGTTCGAGTCAGGAATTGGTCGACTCATACAATGGCACCCACACTCTCTGAGGTCCGTCACAGCCTTTGAACGGGGTGTCGAAGAAAATGTAGAATGTGCAATTGCAAGACTGTAGCCATCGGTTCAGATATTAGGGCCATTCAAAAAGAAACGAGCTGATGTCTGTGAAATGAAAACGGCTGAAAGGATCGTAATGCAATTGCCTACGGAAGAAGGTGTGGTCCCTATAGAAGCGCTGAAGCCTAAACTGGCCCTTAGAGGGACACGGGTGCACATCCATATGACGACAGTATGAGCACGAGCACATGTCTACCGGCCACTGCACTCATTAGCGCTGGCAACGGAAAATGGAGGCTTCAAAAGAAGAGGAAAGGAGTGTACCCAGCTTCCTTGCGCGGAAGGAGAGTGGCACAAGTATATGGACATTACTGTATGCCCGTCCCAAGGTTCAAGACGTGGCACAAGCGATTCAAGGAAAGACAGATCTTATTGGCTGATCACACAGGATCTGGAACGCCACATCGCATTACCGATGCCATTGTCTAGCAGATGGAGGTCCTCATTACTGAAGACCAGTGAGTTACTGTTGCCCTAGAAGTCGGGATAGCCGGCCGCTGTGACCGAGCGGTTCTAGGCGCTTCAGTCCGGAACCGCGCGACTGCTACGGTCGGAGGTTCGAATCCTGCCTCGGGCTTAGATGTGTGTGATGTCCTTAGGTTAGTTACGTTTAAGTAGTTCTAAGTTCTAGGGGACTGATGACCTCAGATGATAAGTCCCATAGTGCTCAGAGCCATTTGAACCATTCTGAAGAGGTCGGAACAAGCGTCGGAACTGCAACGGACCTGCAGTGCTCTTCGTACACGTGTGCCGTTATTTCATAAAAGTCCGTTACCCGCACTCCTTCTGCTGTCAGAGAATCACTACACCCCTTTTGCTTTTCGTTTGAAGCCTTTATTTCTCTGATTTCAGCTCGACTACGAGGAGAACAGCACATGTACCATTACCCGATTTCCCAGAAACTTCGCGATGGGTCAGAATAAGCGAACACGTGTCTCGGCTTATCCGTAAATACTCGACCGTTTCTGAAAAAAAAACAACGGTCAGAGTTTTCAAGGAATTTTTCACGTACTTTACGTGCCTTTTACCGCTCAGTCGTTAGCGTAGCGGATTATTAATTTTGCGCCCCGTATTCGCAAACTGATTATTACATTTATTTTCGTTTTTCATTTATACGCTCGTGTTTGTTGAAGATTACTACACGAATGTTGTTCAGTATATACTGATACAATCTTGTTCTTATTCGACTACTAATTGTACGTGAGATGAATTAATAAAAAAACTGAGAAAAATATTTAAAATTGTTTTCGCTTAAATTCCTGTAAAGTGCCAGTTTTCGGAAAAGTGATACTTTATGCATGGTTTACGGCGAAATTATTGCTAAAGAGCGAAATGTTCACCAATGTTAACGACATTTCTTTCCCGAGTGAAATTCTTACGAAGACGTGTCGCTGTGGCAAACCTGCCTTCACGCATTGCTCTTGGTGTTCAAGTATCTACATCTACATCTACATGGATACTCTGCAAATCACATTTAAGTGCCTAGCAGAGGATTCATCGAACCACCTTCACAATTCTCTATTATTCCAATCTCGTATAGCACGCGGATAGAATGAACACCTATATCTTTCTGTACGAGCTCCCATTTCCCTTATTTTATCGTGGTGATTGTTCCGCCCTATGTAGGTCGGTGTCAACCAAATATTTTCGTATTCGGAGGAGAAAGTTGTTGATTGGAATTTCGTGAGAAGATTCCGTCACAACGAAAAACGCCTTTCATTCTAATGATTTCCAGTCCAAATCCTGTATCATTTCTGTGACACTCTCTCCCATATTTCGCGATAATACAAAACGTGCTGCCTTTCTTTGAACTTTTTCGATGTACTCCGTCAGTCCTATATGGTAAGGATCCCACACCGCGCAGCGGTATTCTAAAAGAGGACGGACAAGCGTAGTGTAGGCAATCTCCTTAGTAGGTCTGTTACATTTTCTAAGTGTACTGCCAATAAAACGTAGCCTTTGGTTAGCCTTCCCCACAACATTTTCTGTGTGTTCCTTCCAATTTAAGTTGTTCGTAATTGTAATACCAAGGTATTTAGTTCAATTTACGGCTTTTGGATTAGACTGATTTATAGTGTAACCGAAGTTTAACGAGTTCCTTTCAGTACTCATGTGGATGACCTCATACTTTTCGTTATTTAGGGTCAACTGCCACTTTTCGCACCACTCAGATATCTTTCCTAAATCGTTTTGCAGTTTGTTTTGATCTTCTGATGAGTTTGTTAGTCGATAAACGACAGCGTCATCTGCAAACAACCGAAGACGGCTGCTCAGATTTCTCCCAAATCGTTTATACAGATAAGGAACAGCAAAGGGCCTATAACACTACCTTGGAGAACGCCTGAAATCACTTCTGTTTTACTCGATGACTTTCTGTCAATCACTACGAACTGTCACCTCTCTGACAGGAAATCTATGTTTAAATTGTTTCTCCTATCAGTATCATCAAAGCGAATGCACCAAATCTTCCTGAAGAATAACCAATGAACAAAATATAAGAGTTAATTCAAGTATTGATATGACAATTAAATATAATAATATTTCGAATATAAAAAGTCTAACTTGCCAGCATACCGTACATACACATGTTACGCAATAAATGTGTGACACTTATTGTGAAATCCAACTGTAATTTTACAGTTAATAAACGCGATTGTATCCCCTATTTGGAAAAGAAACATTAAGGTAGTAACTTTCTGCGAGCATGGATAGATAAATGAAAACAATAAAAATAAATAAAAGCCATAATCGGGTTTCGAACACTGGGAGCAAAATTAGTAAGCCGTGACGCTGACGATGCACCATTTCGTCTGAGGATACTTCACAGTACAAGTCACATAAAGCATCTCGGAAATAACTCGAAAACTTTGAGCTTTTTTTTTTTGACGGTCGGGTATCTAGATAAGCCAAGGCACGTGATCGCTTATCTTGACTCCCCATTGAGTGAAGTCCTGGGAAATCGGGTGATGGGACTGGCCGTGTTCTCCTCGTCAATATAGCGGACGGTCGACGCGTGCACATGTCTACTTTGTCGCCACGTGGATGTGGGCACGTGTCCCCTATAAAGTCTGGTTTGGGGCCTCACCGCTCGTGTAGGGACCACACCTTCTTCCATAGTCAACAGCATTACGATGCCTTCAAAGGCTTTCATTTCATAGCCTTCACCTCGTTTCTTTTTGAATGCTTTCCGTTTACAGCAGCAGTCTTCTCAAAAGCTCGAGTTAAGAAACATTTTCTCTATGTGTAATTTGTGCTTTTGGTCATGAAAAGAATACACAATCACCTTACTATGTATGATTACGTTTATTGATGTCATGCGGAATAATTTTGTGGAGCAATTTCAAATGGTTCAAATGGCTCTGAGCACTATGCGACTCAACATCTGAGGACATCAGTCCCCTAGAACTTAGAACTACTTAAACCTAACTAACCTAAGGACATCACACACAACCATGCCCGAGGCTGGATTCGAACCTGCGACCGTAGCGGTGGCGCGGTTCCAGACTGAAGCGCCTAGAACCGCTAGGCCACCCCGGCCGGCGGAGCAATTTCACGCATAGGCAGAAAATAATATTTGAATTTAAACGTGCTCCTAGAATAATATCTGGTGTGTACTCTTCAAATTCACGCAAGCAGCTATCCAAAATATTGGGCCATAAATATATTCGACTCCCCCTCTTGTGAATTAAATGTGCAATAGCGAAACTTTTAAAAACCATCTGACGTCATTTCTGCTTGATAGCTTCTTATATTCCACAGATCGATTTCTCGATAGGTATTATGAACATGGTTGGGTTACATTTATAAAATTTTGTTGGAGATTGAATTTAAAAACACAGTTACGTAAACTGCCTGATTGTGGCCATGTTTGCCGGTCGCGGTAGCCGAGCCGTACCAGGCGCTTCAGTCCGGAACCGCTACGGTTGCAAGTTCGAATCCAGCCTCGGGCATGGATGTGTGTGATGTCCTTAGGTTAGTCAGGTTTAAGTAGTTTTACGTTTTAGGGGACTGATGACCTCAGATGATAAGTCCCATAGTACTCAAGAGTCATTTCAACCATTTTGTGGCCGTGATTTCACAGAGAAAATACATCTTTCACTACTGGCCATTAAAATTGCTACACCAAAAAGAAATGCAGATGATAAACGAGTATTCATTGGACAAATATATTATACTAGAACTGACATGTGATTACATTTTGAAGCAATTTGGGAGCATAGATCCTGAGAAATCAGTACCCAGAACAACCACTTCTGGCCGTAATAAGGGCCTTGATACGCCTAAGCATTGAGTCAAACAGAGCTTGGATGGCGTGTACGGGTACAGCTGCCCACGCAGCTTCAACACGATAGCACAGTTCATCAAGAGTAGTGACTGGCGTATTGTGACGAGCCAGTAGCTCCGCCACCATTGACCAGACGTTTTCAATTGGTGAGAGATCGGGAGAATGTGCTGGCCAGGGCAGCAGTCGAACATTTTCTGTACCCAGAAAGGTCCTGCAACGTGCGGTCGTGCTTTATCCAGCTGAAATGTAGGGTTTCGCAGGGATGGAATGAAGGGTAGAGCCACGGGTCGTAACACATATGAAATGTAACGACCACTGTTCAAAGTGCCGTCAATGCGAACAAGAGGTGACCGAAAGGTGTAACCAATGGCACCCCATACCATCACGCCGGGTGATACGCCAGTATGGAGATGACGAATAAACGCTTCCAATGTGCGTTCACCGCGATGTGACCAAACACGGATGCGACCATCATGATGCTGTAAACAGAACCTGGATTCATCCGAAAAAATGACGTTTTGCCATTCGTGCACCCAGGTTAGTCGTTGAGTACACCACCGCAGGCGCTCCTGTCTGTGATGCAGCGTCAAGGGTAACCGCAGCCATGGTCTCCTAGCTGATAGTCCATGCTGCTGCAAACGTCGTCGAACTGTTCGTGCAGATGGTTGTTGTCTTGCAAACGTCCCAATCTGTTGACTCAGGGATGGAGACGTGGCTGCACGATCCGTTACAGCCATGCGGATAAAATGCCTGTCGTCTCGACTGCTGGTGATACGAGGCCGTTGGGGTCCAGCACGGCGTTCCGTGTTATCCTCCTGTACCCACCGATTCCATATTCTGCTAACAGTCATTGGATCTCGACCAACGCGAGCAGCAATGTTGCGATACGATAAACCGCTATCGCGATAGGCTACAATCCGACTGCCGAGCGGTTCTAAGCGCTTCAGTTTGGAACCGCGCGACCGCTACGGTCGCAGTTTCGAATCCTGCCTCGGGCATGGATGTGTGTGATGTCCTTAGGTTAGTTAGGTTTAAGTAGTTCTAAGTTTTAGGGGACTGATGACCTCTGATGATAAGTCCCATAGTGCTCAGAGCCATTTGAACCATTTTTACAATCCGACTTTTATCAAAGTGGGAAACGTGATGGTACGCATTTCTCCTCCTTACACGAGGCATCACAACAACGTTTCACCAGGTAACGCTGGTCAACTACTGTTTGTATATGAGAAATCTGTTGGAAACTTTCCTCATGTCAGAACGTTGTAGGTGCCACCGGCGCCAACCTTGTGTTAATGCTCTGAAAAGCTAATCATTTGCATATTACAGCATCTTCTTCCTGTCGGCTAAATTTCGCGTCTGTAGCACATCATCTTCGTGGTGTAGTAATTTTAAGGGCCAGTAGTGTATTTGTAAACCTACAGTATGAGCGACAGATCTAAACTAAACGATCTTTGTGATTATAAATCTACTGCTACATTTAGCAGACTAAGGATACAGAAGACTGTCCAAATGAAGATAGGTTTAAGTTGTTCTAAGTTCTAGGGGACTTATGACCTCAGAAGGTAAGTCCCATAGTGCTCAGAGCCAACATTTGGCCGGAAAGCGATTCAGCTCCGACGACGAGGTGAAAGAAGAGGTTCATAACTTTCTGAACAGCATGGCGGTGAGCTGATATGACATGGGCATGCAAAAATTGCCACAGCATCTACAAAAATGCATCGATAGAAATGGAATTATGTCGAAAAATAGCTAAATGTTCAAGCTGTAAACTGATGTAAACCATTGTAGAAATAAACAGGTCTATGTACTTACAAAAAAATAGGAGACCTTACTTTTGGGATTACGCTTGTATCTATTAGTCTAATTTCAAAAATGGCTCTTAGCACTATGGGACTTAACTTCTGAGATCATCAGTCCCCTAGAACTTAGAACTACGAGTACTTAAACCTAACTAACCTAAGGACATCACACACATCCATGCCCGAGGCAGGATTCGAACCTGCGACATTAGCAGTCGCGCGGTTCCGGACTGAAGCCCCTAGAACCGCTCGGCCACCGTGGCCGGCCCGCGGTTCCAGACTGTAGCGCCTAGAACCGCTCGGCCAATCTGTCCGGCAGTCTAATTTCGCGCCAGTGCGTACGAGTGGCGCTAGTGGCGCCACTACGAGGATGCAAATCAGGTTTGCTATAACCGTTGTGAGGGTTAGTTACCTCAGAGATTGGCCATAGTGAGTTGATGTCAGTCAAGAATGCCTTTATGGCCACAAAAACGAGGTCGTGTAATAGGGCTACAAGAAGCTGGATGATCCTTCCGCGATACTGCAGGAATACTTGGCAGGAATGTAGTCACTGTACATGACTGCTAGCAGCGGTAGTCACGAGAATATACGCTAACAAGAAGACCCGGTTCTGGACGGCCAAGTAGCACTGTCGAGGGGGATGACCATAGTGTTCCACGAATGGCTCTGGCGTATCGTACTGCATCTGCAGCAGCAATGTTAGCAGCATTTGGCACCACAGTCACACAACGAACTGTTACAAGTCGGTTACTTCAAGGGCAGCTCCGAGCCAGATCCCCGTAGCGTCTATTCCACTGACAACAAACCACCGCCATTTGCGACTTCAAATGGTTCAAATGGCTCTGAGCACTATGGGACTCAACATCTTAGGTCATAAGTCCCCTAGAACTTAGAACTACTTAAACCTAACTAACCTAAGGACATCACACACACCCATGCCCGAGGCAGGATTCGAACCTGCGACCGTAGCAGTCCCGCGGTTCCGGACTGCAACGCCAGAACCGCTAGACCACCGCGGCCGGCCATTTGCGACTTCAGTGGAGTCAAGTGAGAGCTCATTGGAGGGCAGGGTGGATGTCTTTTGTGTTTTCTGATGAAAGCTGGCTGTGCCTCGGTGCCAAGTGATGGCCGTTTGTTGGATAGAAGGAACACAACTGAACGCCTGTAATCAATCTAAGTGCTAGACACATTGGATCTAGGCACTTGGAGTTGCGGTCTGGTTTGCATTTTCGTATGAAAGCAGGAGCTCTCTCGTAGTTATTCCACATACTAAGGCTGCAATTTTGTACCTCAGTCCGGTTATTCGACTTGTCGTGCTGCCATTCCAGGGGGTATTTTCCAACAGGATAACGCTCGCCCACATACCGCAATTGTAATAAATCAACATGCTCTACAGAATGTCGACATGTTGCACTGGCCTGCTCGATCACCAGATCTGTCTCCAATAGATCACATATGGGACATCATCGGACAACTCCAGCGACAACCACAACCTGCATTAACCATCTCCGTATTGACCGACCAACTGTACAGGCATGGAACTCCGTCCCGCTAACTGACATCCGGCACCTGTACAACACAATACAAGCACGTTTGCATGCTTGCATTCAACATTCTAGCTCCTACACAAGTTATTAATGTACCATCATTTCACACATGCAGTGGCTTACCTCCTGCTCTCATTAAACTGTGACTGTGCAATGTCAGTTACTTAAATATGTTGTCTAGACAAATATTTTTCCCAAAATTTGATTATTCTATGTTAATTATTTTTTGGTTTTGTGACTTTTTTCCGTCAGTGTACTTTGAAAGTACGCCCTTTTGTCACTTATAAATACACTCCTGGAAATGGAAAAAAGAACACATTGACACCGGTGTGTCAGACCCACCATACTTGCTCCGGACACTGCGAGAGGGCTGTACAAGCAATGATCACACGCACGGCACAGCGGACACACCAGGAACCGCGGTGTTGGCCGTCGAATGGCGCTAGCTGCGCAGCGTTTGTGCACCGCCGCCGTCAGTGTCAGCCAGTTTGCCGTGGCATACGGAGCTCCATCGCAGTCTTTAACACTGGTAGCATGCCGCGACAGCGTGGACGTGAACCGTATGTGCAGTTGACGGACTTTGAGCGAGGGCGTATAGTGGGCATGCGGGAGGCCGGGTGGACGTACCGCCGAATCGCTCAACACGTGGGGCGTGAGGTCTCCACAGTACATCGATGTTGTCGCCAGTGGTCGGCGGAAGGTGCACGTGCCCGTCGACCTGGGACCGGACCGCAGCGACGCACGGATGCACGCCAAGACCGTAGGATCCTACGCAGTGCCGTAGGGGACCGCACCGCCACTTCCCAGCAAATTAGGGACACTGTTGCTCCTGGGGTATCGGCGAGGACCATTCGCAACCGTCTCCATGAAGCTGGGCTACGGTCCCGCACACCGTTAGGCCGTCTTCCGCTCACGCCCCAACATCGCGCAGCCCGCCTCCAGTGGTGTCGCGACAGGCGTGAATGGAGGGACGAATGGAGACGTGTCGTCTTCAGCGATGAGAGTCGCTTCTGCCTTGGTGCCAATGATGGTCGTATGCGTGTTTGGCGCCGTGCAGGTGAGCGCCACAATCAGGACTGCATACGACCGAGGCACACAGGGCCAACACCCGGCATCATGGTGTGGGGAGCGATCTCCTACACTGGCAGTACACCACTGGTGATCGTTGAGGGGACACTGAATAGTGCACGGTACATCCAAACCGTCATCGAACCCATCGTTCTACCATTCCTAGACCGGCAAGGGAACTTGCTGTTCCAACAGGACAATGCACGTCCGCATGTATCCCGTGCCACCCAACGTGCTCTAGAAGGTGTAAGTCAACTACCCTGGCCAGCAAGATCTCCGGATCCGTCCCCCATTGAGCATGTTTGGGACTGGATGAAGCGTCGTCTCACGCGGTCTGCACGTCCAGCACGAACGCTGGTCAAACTGAGGCACCAGGTGGAAATGGCATGGCAAGCCGTTCCACAGGACTACATCCAGCATCTCTACGATCGTCTCCATGGGAGAATAGCAGCCTGCATTGCTGCGAAAGGTAGATATACACTGTACTAGTGCCGACATTGTGCATGCTCTGTTGCCTGTGTCTATGTGCCTGTGGTTCTGTCAGTGTGATCATGTGATGTATCTGACCCCAGGAATGTGTCAATAAAGTTTCCCCTTCCTGGGACAATGAATTCACGGTGTTCTTATTTCAATTTCCAGGAGTGTATTTCATGAAGCTTATTCTCAGTGGCAGGTGAAAAGATACATTTGGTGAAACCTGCACCGTCACACCTTGCACTAATGCGTGGAGAGTGAACCAGATTTTCGGAAAGGAAACAAAAGTTTAACTTTGCTGATGCAACCCATGAAAATAAATAAGATAAAGCAGTTTCACGCACAGTGATTCATTTCAGGTACACGCACAGCCAGACCCAAATTCAATAGATCGTCAACCATGTGTCTACAACCTGCACTTATACTTTCATTACGAGTATTCCACTACAGAAATATACCCTGAGGAGCCAAAGTAACTGGTACACCAGCGTAATGTCGTGTAGGGCCCTCGCGAGCACGCAGAAGTGCCGCAACACGGCGTGCCATGGACTCAACTAATGTCTGAAATAGTGCTGGAGGAAACTGACACCATGAATCCTGCAGGGCTGTCCATAAATCAGTAAGAGTACGAGGGAGCGAAGATCTCTTCTGACCAGCACATTGCAAGGAATCCGAGATAAGCTCAATAATCTTCGTGTCTGGGGAGTTTGGTGGCCAGCGGAAGTGTTTAAACTTAGAAGAGTGTTCCTGAAGCCAGTCTGTAGCAATTCTGGACGTGTGGGGTGTCGCATTGTCCTTCTGGAATTGCCCAAGTCCGTCGGAATGCACAATTCACATGAATGGATGCAGGTGTTCAGACAAGATGCTTACGTACGTCTCACTTGTCACAGTCGTATCTAGACAAATCAGGGGTCCCATATCACTCCAACTACACACGCCCGACACCATTACAGAGCCTCCAGCAGCTTGAACAGTCCCCTGCTCACGTGCAAAGTTCATGGTTTCGTGAGATTGCCTCCATACCCGTACACGTCCATCCGCTCGATACAATTTGAAACGAGACTCGTTCGACCAGGCAACAATTTTCCAGTCATCAACAGTCCAATGCCGGTGCTGTCGGACTCAGGCGAAGTGTCGTGCAGTCACCAAGGGCGCACGTGTGGGCCGTCGGCTTCGAAAGACCATGTCGAAGATATTTTGTTAAATGGTTCACACAATTGGCACTTGTTGATGGCTCAGCTTTGAAATCTCCAACAATTTTCGGAAGAGTTGCACTCCTGTCACGTTGAAAGATTCTTTTCGGTCGTCGATAGTCTCGTTCTTGTAGGATCTCTTCTGGCCGCAGCGGTGTCGGTGATTTGACGTTTTACCGGATCCCTGATATTCACAGTTCACTCGTGAAATGGTCGTACCGGAGAATCCCCACTTTATCGCTTCCTCGAAGATGCTGTAACCTATCGCTCGTGCGTCGACTATAACATCACATTCAAACTCACTTAAATCATGACAACCTGTCAGTGTAGCAGCAGTAAGCGATCTAACAACTGCGCCAGACACTTGTTCTGTTATATAGGCATTGCCGACCGCAGCGCCGTCTTCTGTCTGTTTACATATCTCTGTATTTGAGTACGCATGCCCACAGGAATATCTTTGGCGCTTCAATGTAGATGCATGCATGGTCGAAAGAACGTTGTAACGTACTTCTGAACAACTGTAATATCGTATGAATGTGTCGACACCGGACATGCGACTTCCAATTAAAGTGTTTACCCTGTACAGAAATATACATAATGATTGGCGACATATGGAAGTTTGGATCTGGCCTTGAGTTGTGTTTAGACAACGTTGTGGTGAGGCGACCGCTCGTGATAAGCGGGAAATCCGGGTTTGAGTCCGGTTCAGCAAAAAATTTCCATTGCCGTCATTCCATTATACAGCTGATGGTTGTCCATACTAGCAACTGCGACTACATTTCATGTACGAGGCTAAGTCGGTAAGGCAGTTATAAAATTTTATTGTAATCAAATAGAAAACGTACAAGAACATCATTTTTCAATATAGTCTCCTTGCGTTTCAATTTACTTGGTCCATCGTTATACAAGCTTCCTGATGCCCTCATAAATGAAGGTTCTGGGTTGAGCTGCGAGCCAGGAATGCACCCCTTCTTCCACTGCTTCGTCCGAGGCAAATCAATGGCCTCTTAATGCCTGTTTGAGTGGACCAAACAAGTGATAGTCAGAAGGGGCAAGATCGGGACTATATGGAGAATGACCCAGTACTTCAACTTTGAGTATCTGGAGCGTTTCAGCAGTGTGGGCAGCAGTATGCTGACGGGCATTGTGCAACAACACAACACCTTCTGACTGCAGTGCTTCGAATTGCAGGCTTTAGCCTGGCAGTAAGCATCTCACTGTAACGTACACTGTTTATTGTCGTGCTCCATTTCCCATAATGGTTCAAATGGCTCTTAGCACTATGGGACTTAACATCTATGGTCATCAGTCCCCTAGAACTTAGAACTACTTAAACCTAACTAACCTAAGGACATCACACACATCCATGCCCGAGGCAGGATTCGAACCTGCGACCGTAGCAGTCGCGCGGTTCCGGACTGAGCGCCTAGAACCGCTAGACCACCGCGGCCGGCTTTCCCATAATGTTCCAGTACTGGACCTTGTGCATCCCCAAAAAAAAAAACCGTAAGCATCAGTTTTCCTGCGGACGGTTGTGTCTTGAACTTTTTCTTGAACGGCGAATTTGGATGTTTCCATTCCATGCTCTGCCGCTTACTCTCCGGCTTGTAATGATGGAACCATGTTTCGTCACCAGTAATGATCCAGTCTAAGAAGTTGCCCCCTTCGTTTTCATAGCGATCCAAATGTTTTTTGTAGATGTCCAAGCGCGTTTGTTTATGCAATTGTGCGAGTTGTTTTGGGACCCATCTTGCACAAACTTTATGAAACCCAAGTTGTTGTGGATGATTTCGTAGGCAGAGCCGTGACTAATTTGCAGACGATGTGCCACTTCGTCAGTAGTTCATCGTCTTTCTAAGAGAATCATTTCACGTGAACGCTCAATGGCTTCTTCATTTGTGGCGGTAAACGGTCGTTCGGCTCCTTCATCGTGTGTAACAATTGTGCGATCATTTCGGAATTTTTCAGTCCATTCGTAGACACTCCGTTGTAGCAAAACACTGTTCCCGTACTGTACCGGACGTCTTCGATGAATTTCGTCCCCTGATACGCCTTCCGATCACAAATAACGGATCACTCAACGTTGCTCTACTTTGGTGCAAATAGACAGTGGCGCAGTCATGATTAACGGCATGGCACCGATAACGAGTCCGGCCCGGTAGCTGAGTGCTTCCACTCACGCTCGGACGTCGACTTCAATCAGCACTAGGCTATTTTGTGATGATTGGGTCGACCCTCAAGGTGCGATACGCAACGCTCACGCTCCCTACGGACAAGGGGGGACTCGGACTTACGAATGTTCACTGCCGAGCGACGGCGCTCCTTCTAGCCACGATGTACAAGCAATGGCGTAGCGGGCGTGATTCCCTTACATCCCACCTATTGGATCTCCTAGTTCCAGCGTCCCTCACACCTCCGGTGGCGGTGGGCAACATTACGCCACATTTTGCGCATGTATCAACATTTATCGTGGAACTTAGTTATATCAGAGACAGCTTCCGCGCACGAGACCGCCATGCGCGAAGGATTTTTATGTTTGGCTGCTACGACGGATAAGTCGTAATGTCGCTGAACTCAAACACCCCAAGTTGCATTGGCCGAAGATTTGGAGACATGTGCACCAAAAATTCCTTCCTACCTTCGTTCGGGCACTGTGTTTCTCTGTCACGTGTGGCAAGGTCAACACCAACCAACGACTCCATGCAATTGGACTAGTGGACACTCCACTATGCCCGAAATATCGCCAAGTGGATGATGACCATCACCGCTTAACTTGTATTGCGGTGGAGGACGTATGGCTCCCAGGAAGACAGATGGTGGCGTGCTACCTCCGTGTGACCCCGCAACATATTACACCTGCTTCCTTCTTACATCCGGAGAGTGACTACTTTCCAGCGACTAAATCACAGTCGATCATCTGGGTCAAAGGTTGGACGATCGCGTACCTCTATGGGGATGCTGCCCAGTCGCGACTCGACTTTTGGTATTTCTTGCAGCAAGCCCACAATGAGGTTCATAGATGGTCACACTATCGGAAAACCTTTGCCAACTATCTTCAGGCAGTCTTCCTCGACCCCCCACGTAGTTGGGATGTGCCTGGTGCAGTCGGTGTGCACATTTGACAGCTGATAATGAACCTCACGCTTCTCTCACCGCTCCACATGTAATGCACATACTATACCATGAAATGATCTACATGTTCCTTTTAACAGAGTGATCTTTATGGAAAATAAATAAATAAAAACAACATCCCTGTTCCTTTACATTTGTGATTTGTTTTACAATGATTTTTTTTTGTTTTTGCAGAGGATGCATTTCATTTAGTGTTTGTGAACTGCCTAATTTTGTATCCAAATAAATAAAAAAAAGTGGTCAGCGTGACAGACTGTCAATCCTAAGGTCCCGGGTTCGATTCCCGGCTGGGTCGGAGATTTTCTCCGCTCAGGGACTGGGTGTTGTGTTGTCCTAATCATCATAATTTCATCCCCATCGACGCGCAGGTCGCCGAAGTGGCGTCAACACGAAAGACCTGCACCAGGTGAACGGTCTACCTTAAGGGAGGCCCTAGCCACACGACATTTCATTTCATACGATAACGAAACTAACCTAGCAGCTGGAAAATTGCAAAGATATAACAATAAATAAACAAGCATGCGTCATCAGCGTAAAACGACGGAACCACCAAAATAAACAAAAATATAACTAAATTGCGGATAATAATTGACTTACCCTCGTAGATTCCTCTGAAATGTGTTCGGGCCGGATGGCACAGCTTATAAAAACACTTTGCAAGTGCAGGCGTTCGCTTTGTTATGCTATGTTGTATAGCATCAGCGCTGACAGTGTCCAGGTCACTGACCGTTACCTCCCCTAAGCGGTCAGCTCTTCTCATCCGCTCGCGCTTTCCTCTGAAAGGTGGCCTCCACTTCCTTTGGGGGGGGGGGGGGGGGGTTATGTTCGGTCCGCACACCAAGTCACTGGCCTGGGCCACTCTGCCCAGCTTGGCTCATCACGTACCTAACTAAACTACAGAGAAAATCACATGCAAAACCTCCATCAGGATTATTGGACTTAACGTCCCGCCGACATCGAGGTTACTAGAGCTCGAATGAGGTCAAGGTTGGGGGAGGAAATCGACCGTGCCCTTCCAAAGGAACCATCCTGGCATTTGCCCGGAGCGATTTAGGGAATTCATGGAAAACCTAGATCTGGATGGCTGGACATGGATTTGAATCGTCCTCTTGCCAATGCAAGTCCAGTGTGCTAATCTCTGCGCCACCTCGCTCGGTGCCCGAAATATGACGGAATTAACAGAGAAGTAGATGCATTTACTCCTGGCAATAACTGACGTTACCAATTGCAAGCATTTCCTGTTTTATTAACTGGTAGAATGGAATTCAGGTAGTAATGATTTTAAATCACTCATGAATAACTCATGAGACATGTCAGTCTGGCAACAGACTGATGCATATCAGTTGACACAGTCCTTCACTATTGACCTAGTTCCATTTTAACACAATTGTTTGGTAGGGTTTTGATTCATTAATATTTTAATATATAATAGGAAAAACCATTCTCTTTGTAAAGCTCGCTGTCTGAAGACGACACAAACGTAGAAAACGGGTTATAGGCCTAAAAGTTGCTTGCAGTTGTCAATGAAAACAAAGATGTCTTGTAATAACTGGCAGACGCTAATACCCCGCCATCATATTCATAATTTAAACAAAGGAAAAGTTAATCTCTAAGTACGAATGTATTAGCAGGAAACTACTTGTTACGGTGCTCGCTTATTTCCAAGTCCGTATCGATCTTAGTGCTGAGCTTTCACTCAGACGGCGCTTTGGCGTTAGGCGGTTGTTTCCGTGTGTGATCGCTGGCCGCAGCTTAGCTGGAGGGTGTGAGGAGGAAAGAGGTGGCTGCCTTGGCGTGGAGACAGTTCGGCTCGGCTGGGGTTGTTTGCGTCTGGACGCCGAGTGGGGCCCGATGGGAAGACCTGACCGTGATTTTACGGTTAATAGTGTGGACAGTGGCGTGGTGTGCCGTTTAACTTGATTCGCAAGGGGAGCAAAATCTCGCCTGTTGTAGTTTGTCGAGCCTGAGTTTGAAATACCTTCTATGTGCGGCGGGATGCCACTTCGTCCTCCTGTCTCTCCGTCGCTGGGATTGCTATCCTCATTTACCGTTCAAAAATGGTTCAAATGGCTCTGAGCACTATGCGACTTAACTTCTGAGGTCATCAGTCGCCTAGAACTTAGAACTAATTAAACCTAACTAACCTAAGGACATCACACACATCCATGCCCGAGGCAGGATTCGAACCTGCGACCGGAGCGGTCGCTCGGCTCCAGACTGTAGTGCCTAGAACCGCTCGGCCACTCCAGCCGGCTCTCATTTACCGTCCCATGGATGTATATCGATGGGGTACGCTGCTCTTCGTACTCTACTAGACACTGGTGATTGAAGTGCGTCGTTCAGCGACACGTTAGTCTGGGTGCTTTGTTTGATCTTCAAGTGCTTAGTCTTCGAGTGGCACTCCTTCGAGTTTGCCTTGCGCAGTTAGATTGGAGTTTATTTTGTCTTGTGGTGCTTCCACTTTCCGTTAACGAAGGTTAAGCTTGTTTCGGCACTCCGTACAAGCTTGGCACCTCAGCAGGCGGGTCGGAGCCACCTTCGCGACTAAACGGAAGCCTTTGGACTGAGGTGTTTGGCATATTGTTCCTGAATTGCTCTTTTGGTATTAAGTTGGCTGTGGTTTCTTACGGATTTCCCGGCATTTGGTGTGTTGTCCGGCCCGGGCTAGGTCTCCTTATTTTAAAAGTCGGTTCTTGTTTTGGCTTAGTACGATATTGGTTTACTGCCTGGTGGTTCTGGTAGTACGCCGGGTCCCTGTGGTTGTGTTGCATTTTGTATGGGGCTGTGTGCTCGGAGCCGTGGAGTACCATTTGTGCGAACTGCTTCACTGCGGAGTACTGATCGGGCCATTCTTGGTCCTCTGCTGTGTGAAATGATTTTATTATTTTAAAGTAACATTATCACTTAAATGATTTAATTCTTGTTGCGTTAATTGCAACTTGGGTACTGAGAAATTTAGTAATGTAATTACGGAAGATTTAATAGTGGCACATGCCCCTTTACCTGTTTCTTAATCTGTTAATTACCGAAAGACCTTAAGCTCATAGTCATATGATGTGATTTTCTTAAATTACTGTATTTTTATGTCATGTTATCGTTTTATTAATTTGCTGATCACTGGTGTACTGTTCCAAGTATTAAAATGTTTCAGGTAGCTATTACTTGAGTGGAACACGTGGAACCGCAACGGAGAGAGTAGTTGCGTGCCTTAAGTGTCCGTTGTTTGTTTTGGTGCACCTGAGTTAAGTATTCTGTTGCCTCCTCCCTTGCGGCCCCGTCGTGTTCTTCTCATAAATATTTCCTTAAAGGCATTTTAGTTAATTTTATGCTAGTATTATTTTAATTTCTTACATTGGTAAAATTATGCGGCCTTCATTATGTACACTGTTTGTCATTGCGGAGTTGATGTGCCATTGTAATTTTTTAACTCCATTGTGGGTGCTCTTCGTGATACATATTGTCATAATAGATTTGAGTATGGCAGTTATGTCTCATATCATGATGTGTGTGTGTAATGGTGCAATAAATGGACGATTGTTATTTCTGCTTTTGGCGCCCTTCATGCCTCCTTTCTTGTCCCTATTGGTACTCTATCCTTGTACTTGTGTTGGTAAGCCACTTCAGGACTGCCTATGAGATGCATCCTCTGCCTCAGTCTGCATACGATATAATGTAACGCTCCAGCTACATTTTTTGAGCCGTGCTTGGCTCGTGTTCCCGGCATCATGTATCTTACACCCTGTTTTTAACGTACGTCCACCTCACTACGTAAATTTAAATTACTACTTTCACTGAGTTGCTGCTTTGCCTGGCCGGCGCTAGCAGCGCGTATCGATATATCCCCCCTCGTACTATCTTTGCTTGACTGCTATTACTTCCCCGTCCTTGTCTGTCGTGAGCTAGTTGGTCGGGAGCTCGGGTTGCGAGTTCTGAGCTGCCAGTCGGTTGGAACGCGTCTGGAGCGCAGTGCGGTCCCGCCAGTCGGGGAGTTGCAATGCGGCACTAGTGCAGTCGGGTTGGAGCAGCAGTGAGGTCTGCGTCGACATGGCTCGCCTGACCATTGCCGCCACACATCACTAGAGCCGGGCCACGGTCTTGGTGGATCGTCGGTCGCTCGTCCTACTGGACGACGCGTTTTGGCTCACCGATCGCGCTTAGTTACTGTTGGGTATCGTTCAGGTCTTCGTGCAAGTGTTTGTCAGGTTGTGTGCGTAGTTGGTGTTATTTCCTTTGAAAAGTTATTTTAAATGTTGTCGGCGTACTGCCTCTGAGAGGTCGGTCGTCTCATCGGGTGACGTGTTACTGGTTCTTCGAGAGCTTCTAGATCCCTTCAGTTACCATCTTCTGGAACTTGGGTCGGTCCTTTGCTGGTGCAGGGATGTCGTTTAGCCAATGGGTGTGTTCCCTCTACATGGTTGGGTCCGAGCCAGTATTTCCGCCGTCGTGTGTCTGGAAGTGAGTGGGAGGAGACACTCCAGCAGTGCAGTCGCGACAGACCAGCAGTCGCAGGCAGTCGGTCGGTTGTTGCGGACGAGGGAAGTTGTCTTCGCGCGGTGCAGTCTCTGGGTCCGCTGCCGATCCCTGCACAGTGTCGGAGCGTGTGTGGAGCTGTCCGATCGCTACGAGCTTCGTCGTTCACCGACCCCGGACGTCAAAGTTGAGTGGTGTTTTAAGTACCCAAGCCTCGTCCATTCATGTTGTGGTTCGTTTCGGTGGTTCGCTGTTGGGGAGGTTTTCCTGTGAGCAACACAGTACATATTTGATTGTGGATAATTACGTCCGTAACATTTTGTTTGAGTTCTCATGTACCGTATGGTGGCAAGCAAGTCGTTGTGTCGGTCGGTCGGTCCGTGGCTGTCCCGTGGTTGGGTTCCGACGGATCAAGTGTAGTTTGGCTCACCACCTGTCTCACCTAAGTGAACGAGGGCAGACCGACCTCCCTGGAGGTTTCTGAGTGCCACCGGTGTTTAAATGTTTCCAGCTACTTGAAATTTAAGGCTTATGGTTATTTTTCTCTTTTCTTAAAAATTTTGCAAATTTAATTCTGAAATTTATCTTTAAAGCTTAAACATTGCAGCCTTCTGCCTTTAAAAGAATATGGTAATAAATTTTAAAATTTTGAAACTTAATTGTGACCTTCAGCCTTTGGTATTGCATCTTGCATCTTGCTTATGCTTGTTCTATCTACTTCGCTGGGATATTTTTTTTATTTTATTGTCGTCTCAATGGGATTTTCATCTTGTTGATTTGTTAAGATTTCTTGTTTGGAGGTCTTCAGCCGTGAAAGAGTTGCATTCGGTAAAGGTCCGGCTATGTGCCGCTTTGGTTGTAAAAGTGTTATTAAATTACAATTAGAAGATGAAACTGACCCCAACCTACTTGGCCCTTTCCAGAATCCTAATTACCTGTTCTGTCCAGCAGGTTTAGCGGTCGTATCATACTTAGTTTTATTTCCCAGTAAAATATTAATTTCGAATATAAATGCGGAATAATGTTGATTCCAAATTGTCCCTAAGTGATGAGAGAAGGGCGGAAGCGGAGGAAAATGCTTTTTATTAATGAAATGTGGAAAATTTTAATACAGTTCTCATTTATTGTTGTCAGTTGCACATTTTAATTAGATAATCTAACTAAAAAATGTAAAACTGAGACGGAACAATAAATCAGAATTATCTTAATTATCTAAACAGTTGCTGAATCTCTTAAAAATTATTATATATAGTTGTCAAGGAAATTTCGTGCAGTCAGCCAACTTGCGAGGTGCGAGGACTGCAGTATCCGATGACTAAGGTGACAGCTGAGGGGGACGGAGTAATAAACTAAGAGGCGGCATCCACAATCCGTCAGTCGAGAAAAAAAGGACCAGTTGAACTATGAAATAGTCAGTCTTAATACTGTATCCATTTTTGACTGACAAATTTGTATTTGCGCCAACGGCCTTATCGCAGTGGTAACGCCGGTTCCCGTCAGATCACCAAAGCTAAGCGCTGTCGGGCTTGTCTAGTACTTCGATAGGTCAGCTGTTGCACTCAGCCCTTGTGGGGCCAATTGAGGAGCTACTTACCTGCCAAGTTCGCTCCGGTCAAGAAAACTGACAACGGCCGGGTGTGCTGATGATATGCCTCTACATCTACATCCATTCCCTCGCAAGCCACCTGACGGTGTACTTTGAGTACCTCTATCGGTTCTCCCTTCTATTCCAGTCTCGTATTGTTCGTGGAAAGGATTGTCGGTATGCCTCTGTGTGGGCTCTAATCTGATTTCATCCTCATGGTCTCTTCGCGAGATGTATATAGGAGGAGCAATATACTGGTTGAGTCCTCAGTGAAGGTATGTTCTCGAAACTTTAACAAAAGCCCGTACCGAGCTACTGAGCGTCTCTCCTGCAGAGTCTTCCACTGGAGTTTATCTATCATCTCCGTAACGCTTTCGCGATTACTAAATGATCCTGTAACGAAGCGCGCTGCTCTCCGTTGGGTCTTTTCTATCTCTTCTATCAACGCTATCTGGTACGGATCCCACAAAATTTAGAAGTGGCAAGACACGAACCACGGCCCCAACAAACCACTCCATTTAGGACAGTAACGCTACTCATACCGCTCCAGATCCGCATCCAGTGACGCCTTTAGATTGAAGATGACACGGCGGTTGGTCGGTACCATTGGGCCTTTCCAGGTCTGTTCGGATGGGATTTTAGTTTTATTTATATTTACACCAAGCTAGGACTACTGCAACTGAAATACATTTAAATACCTGTCAGGCAATTATTATTAGGAAGCGCATTTCCTGTATTATTGTTTTTCAGAATACAATCAAATTTTTGGTTTAGTTCTCAGTAGTTGGACAGAGTGAACATGTACGACAGTGTGTAATTTTATATTCAACCAATGTGCAGAGCATGAAATTTATTAATTACTGCGTGAAACTGGGACAATTGTTTATTCTTAATTTTAGCCCCAAAACAATAAATGAGAAATGGATTAAGCATGTTGGCCTACTTGTCATCTAAAATTTGTGCGGTTATATTTCAGGAAACGTGAACTATTAACCACTGACATCTTAAGAGGCGTGTATGCTCCAGCACAAAACATCGATTAAGAAAAAAGTGTTATAAAAAAGGAGATGGGGTTAAAGCAGTAAAACAAAAATTATTTCCTGCTTCACAACATTAAGATTAAGAGTAGAGTATCACAAATAGAAAATGGGTATAAGAACAGTAAAAGGGAAACTAAAATTAATTACTACATTTTTATTTCCTAAGCACACAGTAAAATTTACCTCTGAGCTGTAAAACATCTTTAAACTGTTTACTCAACTTCTTACCCTCATTAACTTTTTTATCACAGAGGGTGCGTTTCCAAGCTCATGCACACTTGTAAGTAAAAAACGGTACATGTTTTCTTGATATATTCACATTCAGAAAAACTGGACACCTTGAAGAAGATAGGACGTTCATATTCGCACGACATGAACATTCGTATGTACTACAGAAATGATCACCATTTGAACCATGTCGGCCCGCGGGTTAAAGGTCAACATCGATATCGCGGCGCAAAACCAGCTACCGGTAAAATGTACCTGCAGATCTCGTTGTCGCTAGAAAACGAAGGTAATGGATCAGTGTGACTTGAAGTACAGGAAACTACAGAAACGTACGAACGCTTGCCACAGCATAGCTAGTAATTGGTAATTCACTAACACCAGTTTCACCTGAGGAAAAGCAACTCTTGAAATTTTCTGAGAAACCTTTAGAACTGAATGTTATTAACTTACGTTGTATACAGATGAGCATCTCGAAAATTTAGTGGCGTAATTCAACATTGTATCTTTTGTATTTCAACATTAATTACATGTATTGAATACTCTAAAAAACACGCAGTCCTTTATTCCATCCACTAAACAACTTTTAAGGACAAATCAAACTTATTTAAATAAACGAACAAAAACCACGCAGCTGAATTCTTAAGAGAAGATAATAAATTTAATTTATACGTAATTAAAATGCTGTAACTTAATATCCTATCTCAGTATTTATTGTGGACTTTTTTCTGAGCAGGAATTATCTCCAGTTACATGTTGAAAGTTATGAAATTTAAACTATAAAGTTTTATTTTGATAAATTAGTATTTCCAGGGATTTTTATTTTAGGCTCCTTATAGGGCAGCGCTCCCGTGACAAACTATATAAAAACTTGAACTTTAGATGTCTGGTTGCAATGCGAATTGAATTTTTTAGAGAAAGAAGCCGCCACAGTAATCGGCTTCAGTTATCGAAAAACATTATGCGACATTTAAAATCTGTTAATTCGGTAAGTGTATTGAAACAACTGTAAGAAAGGAAGAAACGAAAATGGTTCAAATGGTTATAAGCACTATGGGATTTAACAACTCAGGTCATCAGTCCCCTAGAACATAGAACTACTTAAACCTGAAAAACCTAAGGACATCACACACATCCATGCCCGAGGCAGGATTCGAACCTGCGACCGTAGCGGTCGCGCGGTTCCAGACTGTAGCGCCTAGAACCGCTCGGTCACTCCGGCCGGCTCACAATCTTATAAGCTTTTCAGACTATTTCCGATAAGTCTGTATATACACTCATGCTCATTAATTAAGAATAATGCTGATACATGGTGAAACAACGCTCTGGTGGGCGGTTTGAGGGTTTAAATCACCTCGGGGTATGACCATGCGGTGCATTTCACCTGCTGTCGTCCACATACGCTGAGGTGTGTTGGTGCATGTCAGAGTACGGTGCAGCGAGTAAGTGTGCAGACGTTTTCAGACGTGTTAATGGTAACTGTGTTGAAAATGGCTCAAAGAACACATATTGATGACGTTATCAGGGGTAGAATACTAGGGCGATTGGAGGCTGGTGAAACACAGCAGATCGTAGCACGGGCCCTCTGTGCGTCACAAACTGTGATCTCTAGATTGTGGCAACGATTCCAGCAGACAAGGAACCTGTCCATGCGCTAAAGTACGGGACGTCCACAATGTACAACATCACAAGAACACCGATATCTCACCGTCAGTGCCTGCAGACGGCCTCGGAGTACTGCAGGTAGCCTTGCTCGGGACCTTACCGCAGCCACTAGAACAGTTGTCTCCAGACACACAGTCTACACACGACTGAACAGACATGGTTTATTCGCCCGGAGACCTGCAAGGTGCATTCCACTGGCGGCAGGTCACAGGAGAGGCCATAAAGCTTGGTGTCACGAACGCAGTACATGGTCATTGGAACAGTGGTCCCAAGTTATGTTCATGGACGAGTCCAGGTATAGTCTGAACAGTGCTTCTCGCCGGGTTTTCATCTGGCGTGAACCAGGAACCATATACCTGCCCCTGAATGTCCTTGAAAGGGACCTGTATGGAGGTCGTGGTTTGATGGTGTGGGGTGGGATTATGATAGGTACACGTACACCCCTGCATTTCTTTGACAGAGGAACTGTAACAGGTCAGATGTATCGGGACGTCATTTTGCCTTTTCAGGGGTACAGTTGGTCACAACTTCCTCCTAATGGATGATAACGCACGGCCACACCGAGCAGCCGTCGTGGGGGAGTACCTTGAAACAGAAGATATCAGGCGAATGGAGTGGCCTGCCTGTTCTCCAGACCTAAACCCCATCGAGCACGTCTGGAATACTCTCGGTCGACGTATCGCTGCACGTCTTCAAACCCCTACGACAGTTCAGGAGCTGCGACAGGCACCGGTGCAAGAATGGGAGGCCATACCCCAGCAGCTGCTCGACCACCTGATCCAGAGTATGCCAACCCGTTGTGCGGCCCGTGTACGTGTGCATGGTGATCATATCCCATAATGATATTGGGGTTCATTCGCTGGAAATAGTGACGTTTTGTAGCACATATGTTTCGGAACGGTTTTCTCAACGTATCACCAGTACCGTGGACTTACAGATCTGTGTCGTGTATGTTCCCTATGTGCCTATGCTATTAGCGCCAGTTTTGTGTAGTGCCACGTTGTGTGGCACCACATTCTGGAATATCCTTAATTTATGAGCATGAGTGTACATACAGCTCCAACTGGACTACTCATGTCCAAGGTTGAGTTCACACGAACCCAGCATTTGACATGAATAGTCCAGTAGGGAGTGTGTGTACATATGAGTACTTTTATTGTTTCAACTTACATTTCCTGCCCTGAAGATGGCCAAACAGTGACCGAAATGTGAATTTGCAAGAAACTTTATTTCTGATTGATTTATTTATCCTTCACTACTTCAAATAAGTACGTTCGCTGTGCACAGCTGTTCCCACACCGAATCAAACCTGCTTTTCAAATCGTTTTGTGGCACATACGAGTTATACTTTTTGCATAGCTTGGAGGTTTCAGAGCTTAACTGTCACTGCGTGGGGGAAGTCATTCCTTCTTATCACAACATACGTACTTTGAGCGGTGTTTGGATTTCGCATTGCGTTACGACATCAGAAGTGCTCTGATCTCACGGTATCTAATTTTTGGTGGTCGTTTGAGGAAAACTCCATCTGCTTCCCTTCCCTTCCCTTTCCCACCCTTTCCTGTCCTTCCAACATAGCAAAAGCAGGTAATGCTACAACTCCAGATATACCCACAGAAATGCGGAAGGACGCTGGCTTCAGTATGAATGTTGGCCGTGCGCCCGGTGGTTGGGCACTTTGGGAATTCGTGAAAGGTAAATGAGAACCATGATCCTAAACTTTTTCTGTGCTTGGATGTATAAGATATACCCTTGTAAAATCTGATGTTGTTGTTGTTGTTGTTGTTGTTGTGGTCTTCAGTCCCGAGACTGGTTTGATGCAGCTCTCCATGCTACTCTATCCTGTGCAAGCTTCTTCATCTCCCAGTACCTACTGCAGCCTACATCCTTCTGAATCTGCTTAGTGTATTCATCTCTTGGTCTCCCTCTACAATTTTTACCCTCCACGCTGCCCTCTAGTCCCTTGATGCCTCAGAACATGTCCTACCAACCGATCCCTTCTTCTAGTCAAGTTGTGCCACAAACTCCTCTTCTCCCCATTTCTATTCAATACCTATTCATTAGTTACGTGATCTACCCATCTAATCTTCAGCATTCTTCTGTAGCAACCCATTTCGAAAGCTTCTATTCTCTTCTTGTCTAAACTATTTATCGTCCATGTTTCACTTCCATACATGGCTACACTCCATACAAATACTTTCAGAAACGACTTCCTGACACTTAAATCTATACTCGATGTTAACAAATTTCTCGTCTTCAGAAACGCTTTCCTTGCCATTGCCAGTCTACATTTTATATCCTCTCTACTTCGACCATCATCAGTTATTTTGCTCCCCAAATAGCAAAACTCCTTTACTACTTTAAGTGTCTCATTTCCTAATCTAATTCCCTCAGCATCTCCCGATTTAATTCGACTACATTCCATTATCCTCGTTCTACTTTTGTTTATGTTCATCTTATACCCTCCTTTCAAGACACTGTCCATTCCGTTCAACTGCTCTTCCAAGTCCTTTGCTGTCTCTGACAGAATTACAATGTCATCAGCAAACCTCAAACCTCAAAGTTTTTATTTCTTCTCCATGGATTTTAATACCTACTCCGAACTTTTCTTTTGTTTCCTTTATTGCTTGCTCAATATACAGATTGAATAATATCGGGGAGAGGCTACAACCCTGTCTCACTCCCTTCCCAACCACTGCTTCCCTTTAATGTCCCTCGACTCTTATAACTGCCATCTGGTTTCTGTACAAATTGTAAATAGCCTTTCGCTCCCTATATTTTCCCCTGCCACCTTCAGAATTTGAAAGAGAGTATTCCAGTCAACATTGTCAATAGCTTTCTCTAAGTCTACAAATGCTAGAAACGTAGGTTTGCCTTCCCTTAATCTTTCTTCTAAGATAAGTCGTAGGGTCAGTATTGCCTCACGTGTTCCAACATTTCTACGGAATCCAAACTGATCTTCCCCGAGGTCAGCTTCTACCAGTTCCATTCGTCTGTAAAGAAATCGGATACTTCTTTTGAAAAAAGCTGTGTAGTCCTATGCGTCAGTTAAAATTACCTGTCTTCATTCTTATAGAAGATGTAATCTTCCGCAATCAGATAAGTCTTTTCCAAAGACACTGTATTTTTCTTCGTAGAACGTCGTCTTTCTTCTTCGTAAAAGGATATCAGACAATTTCTTTTCCTAAAAAGAGAAAAAAAGAATTCTTCTTTGAAAACTTATTAATCATTCTCTTACAGATTCCAGTCTACTTGGAATGTAAACGTTGTTTTATAAACCAAGACTCTTATTCAAAACTAAAAGTATTCTTGGAAAAAAAAATCTGTAAAAATATATCCTCATTTTGACGTCAAAGCTGTGTGTAGGTATTTCTAGAACGTGTCCTGTACTTGTCTCCCAGCTGTCGCTTCTGCACCCCCGGGACCTCGCTCTGCCTATCGGGGCGACTGTGACACTGCGGCGGCACGGAAATAGACTCGCGCAGTGTTGGCGGGACAGAAAGGACATCCTGCTCATTGATTTCCTACCCAGGGGGAGGCGGTGAACTCTGACCGCTACTGTCTGAAACGCAGCGGAAATTGCAGCAGGCCACTCAGAACACGAGGTGCGGAACCCTTTTTGCAGATATTGGGCTGATCCACGGCAGCAGAGGCCCACGCGCGACTCTCTGTACTACACAGTTAGTACAGGTCCGTGGTTTGGAGTATCTGCCAATCATACTGTAGTCCTCACACTCATTTCCATCTTTTATGGCACCGAAAGACATTTTCACTACCTGTTAGAATCTCTTGAAAACATAGTTCAGCGTTTCTGCTTTTACTTTGCTACCCTCAGTTTCAGTTCCTGTGTCATCGGTGTGCAGCCGGACACTAACTTAGGTGCCACTGACAGCATTTATCTATACTTATATGGATATGGTCTCTGTTCGTTCTGACGTCCGAAAGAACAGACACCATATCCATGTAAGTATATACACTACTGGCCATTAAAATTGCTACACCAAGAAGAAATGCAGATGATAAACGTATTAATTCGACAAATATATCATGCTAGAACTGACAGGTGATTACATTTTCACGCAATTTGGGTGCATAGATCCTGAGAAATCTGTACCCAGAACAGCCACCTCTGGCCGTAATAACGGTCTCGATACGACTGGGCATTGAGTCAAATAGAGCTTGGATGGCGTGTAAAGGTACAGCTGCCCATGCAGCTTCAACACGATACCACAGTTCATCAAGAGTAGTGACTGGCGTATTGTGACTAGCCATTTGCTCAGCCACTATAGACCAGACGTTTTCAATTGGTAAGAGATCTGGAGAATGTGCTGGCCAGGGCAGCTGTCGAATATTTTATGTATCCAGAAAGACCCGTACAGGACCTGCAACATGCGGTAGTGCATTATCCTCCTCAAATGTACGGTTCCGCAGGGATCGAATGAAGGGTAGAGCCACGGGTCGTAACACATCTGAAATGTAACGTCAACTGTTCAAAGTGCCGTCAGTGCGAATAAGAGGTGACCGAGACGTGTAACCAATGGCACCCCGTACCATCACGCCGGGTGATACGCCAGTATGGTGATGACGAATACACTCTTCCAATGTGCGTTCACCACGATGTCGCCAAATATGGATGCGACCATCATGATGCTGTAAACAAAACCTGGATTCATCCGGAAAAATGACGTTTTGCCATTCGTGCACCCAGGTTCGTCGTAGAGTACACCATCGCAGGCGCTCCTGCCTGTGATGCAGCATCAAGGGTAACCGCAACCGTTGTCTCCGAGCTGATAGTCCGTGCTGCTGCAAACGTCGTCGAACTGTCCGTGCAGATGGTTGTCTTGCAAACGTTCCCATCTGTTGACTCAGGGATCGAGACGTGGCTGCACGATCCGTTAGTCATGCGGATAAGATGCCTGTCATCTCGACTGCTAGTGATACGAGGCCGTCGGGATCCAGCACGTCGTTCCGTATTACCCTCCTGATCCCACCGATTCCATCTTTTGCTAACAGTGATTGGATCACGACCAACGCGAGCAGCAATGTCGCGATACAATAAACCGCAATCGCGATAGGCTACAATCCGACCTTTATCAAAGTCGGAAACGTGATGGTACGCATTTCTCCTCCTTACACGAGGCATCACAACGTTTCACCAGGCAACGCCGGTCAACTGCTGTTTGTGTATGACAAATAGGTTGGAAACTTCCCTCATGTCAGCACGTTGTAGGTGTCGCCACCGGCGCCAACCTTGCTTGAATGCTCTGAAAAGCTAATCATTTGCATATCACAGCATCTTTTTCCTGTCGGTTAAATTTCGCGTCTGTAGCACGTCATCTTCGTGGTGTACCAAGCCTATCGGAATGCACAGTGGACATGAATGAGTGCAGGTAATGAGACAGCATGCTTACGTCTGTCTAGACGTATCAGGGGTCCCATATCACTCCAACTGCACACGCTGCACACTATTAGGTTCTCCACCAGCTTGAACAGTCCCCTGCTGGCATGGAGGGTCCATGGGGTTGTCTCTATACCCGTACAAGTCCACCCGCTCGATGCAATTTGAAACGAGACTCGTCCGACCAGGCAACATGTTTCCAATCATGAACACTCCAATGTCGGTGTTGACGGGCCCAGGCGAGGCGTAAAGATTTTTGTCGTGCAGTCATCAAGTATACATTAGTGGGTCTTCGGCTCCGAAAGCCCATGTCTTTGATGTTTCGTTGAATGGTTCGCACGCAAACACTTGTTGATGGCCCAGTATTGAAATCTGCAGTAATTTGCGATAGGATTGCACTTCTGTCTCCTTGAACGATTCTGTTCAGTCGTCGTTGGTCGCGATCTTTTAGGATTTTTTTCCGGCTACAGCGATGTCGGAGATTTGATGTTTTAAAGGATTCCTGATATTTACGGTGCACTCGTCAAATGGTCATACGGGAAAATGTCCACTTCATCGCTACCTCGGGGATGCTGTGTCCATACGCCGACTGTAACACCACGTGGAAACTCACTTAAATCTTGGTAACCTGTCATTTTAGGGGCAGTAACCGATCTAACAACTGCGCCAGGCACTTGTTGTCTGCCGGGCGCTGTGGCCGAGCGGTTCTCGCGTTTAAGTCTGTAACCGCGCGACCGCTACGGTCGCAGGTTCGAATCCTGCCTCGGACATGGATGTGTCTGATGTTCTTAGGTTAGTTAGGTTTAAGTAGTTCTAAATGCTAGGGTACTGATGACTCAGATGTTAAGTCCCATAGTGCCCAGGGCCATTTAAACCATTTGAATTTGTTGTCTTGTATAGGCGTTGCCGACCGCAGCGCCGTATTGTGCCTGTTTACATATCTCTGTATTTGAAACGCATGCCTATACCAGTTTCTTTGGTGCTTCAGCGTATAATTAAGTGCTGTCCGAAAGTAGCTGCCTGGGTATTCAGTCAAATCTTGATAAGATTTCTAAATTGTGCAGAGATTGACTACTTTCTTTATATGTTCAGACATGTAAAACTGTGCATTTCGCAAAACGAAAAAAACATGTCGTACAGTGACTACAATAACAATGAGTTACTGTTGAATCAGTTGCCCCAACAAGTACCTGGTTGTTACAGTTTGTGGGGTAATTAAATGGCATTATCATACACACTCGCCCTCTCGGCTAGCTGTGCGGTCTAACGAACTGCTTCCCTAGCTGGAAGGCGTGCCGGTCCCCGACACGAATCCGCCCGGCGGATTTGTGTCGAGGTCCGGTGTGCCGGCCAGCCTGTGGATGGTTTTTAAGGCGGTTTTCCATCTGCCTCGGCGAATGCTGGCTGGTTCCCCTTATTCTGCCTCAGTTACACTATGTCGGCGATTACTGCGCAAACACTTTCTCCACGTACGCGTACACCACCATTACTCTACCACGCAAACATAGGGGTTACTCTGGTCTGGAATGAGACATTCCCGGGGGATGGGGAGGGTGATGGGGTGGGGTGTAGGGGGTTCCACCGGGAGCCGAACCGCACAGTAACCCTGGGTTCGGTGTGGGGTGGCGGTGGGGTGAGTGGACTGCTGTAGCCTGTTGTGGGATTGTGAACCACTGAGGGCTACGGCGGGGACGAAGCCTCTCCGTCGTTTCTAGGTCCCCAGTTCAATACATACATATATCACATACACTCATCTGTAGGTAAGGCAACTGGTTGACTTCAGTTCGTTAGTAGGAAACTGAGAGACAAAAATACCTCTGCAAAGGAGATGCCGCACAAAACACTCGTGCCACCCTTTCTATAACATTGTTAATGGTGTGGGTCCTTCTAGAAAGGACTAACAAGGCGTATTCAACGTGTACGGAGAGTTTCAGAACGACGTTTTTAAATTTTAGGACGTTGTAGATGATGAAGTTTGCAAGCTTTTGATAGCCGGAAATGTGAACCAAAGTTTCTACAGCCACTCCTGGGCTGTTGAAAACCTACGCACTTCCCTTAAGAGAAGTTACCAGATGAGAATCTCAGTAAACATTTGGGAAGGAAGTGTTGAAGACTACCTAACTGTACCACACATGTTACCAGGTCGTTTGAACGGCGTACGGTATTCGAACTTTCTGGAGACTGCTTTGCTTAAACTTCGAGAGGACGTCCCTTTGCAATTGCCCGCTAATTTGCGGTTTCAGGTCGAGGTTGCTCCAGCGCTCTTTGAGCGTCGGGCCAGGGTGTATTTCACAGATAACTTCAGCCAGTGAGTAATTGGAAGCGGATGCCGGGTCCCTCGACCCGTGCGCTTCCGTGACCTCTTATTGAGCGCATCTGTACAGCGCTCGATACCGTCAGCGGGGAGCGCCGAGTCTTGCAGAGAAACAGACAAAACATGGGTCGCCGTTGCACATTATCTAACGAAGTCTATGGTCATCGCACTGAATACTTTCCCTGTAGAAGTGAAGCCACAGATTCAGTTAACGGCTATTGCCTGTGCTCTGCTGTCAAGTATTTCGGTGTTTCATTTACCGAACCGAATGCGTAGAAAGTACAGTATTTCTCAAAAGTATTATGTAGAGGTAATAAACTAAAAAAAAAAATCACTCCGTCTTCAGGCCACGAGTGGCCTACCGGGACCATCCGACCGGCGTGTCATCCTCAGTGGAGGATGCGTGGGGTCAGCACACCGCTCTCCCGGTCGTTATGACGGTATTCTTGACCGAAGCCGCAACTATTCGGTCGAGTAGCTCCTCAATTGGCATCACGAGACAGAGTGCATCCCGAAAAATGGCAACAGCGCATGGCGGCTTGGATGGTCACCCAACCAAGTGCCGACCGCGCCCGACAGCGCTTAACTTCGGTGATCTCACGAGAACCGGTGTATCCACTGCGGCAAGACCGTTGCCGCAGAGGTAATAAACTGGGAAACAAAAATTTTAGGAGAGAATTTAAATGAAAGAACTTAGTCACCAAATCTCTACAACTTGTACTCTATTTTCTTACACATATCCAAAGGCACATTCCAAAAGTAACAAAATGCATATATATCTACCAAAAAGCAGGAATATACCAACTACAGCGCAACACGTGAGATGGAAGGTATATAGGACAAACCAGCAGAACATTTGACACCCGGTACAAAGAACATATCAGAGCAAGGAAATATGGAACGAGCCACTCAACGATTGCAGAACCATTGAGAGAAAATAACCACAAACCTACTACAGGAGAAAATGATATGAAAATAATTAGAATGAATAATGAAAGACATCTCCTAACATTACAGGAAAATTATCATATATATATAGAAAACAAAGGCTGAAAAGAAACAACTACTAAATTACCAGGTAAATATGACTAACAACTCACTGTTTACACTGATTGATTATATAATAGACAGAAATCCCAACAAATGATTACACATCTGATTCCTCTCATAAGTGTATACAAGGAAATACAATAATAATAATAATTATTATTATTATTATTATTATTATTATTATTATTTTTAAGAATAAATAAATGAATAAAAAATAAAATAATTTTATTTTATTAAAAAAGATCTCTCTCCCTCTCTAATACACACACCCACACACACACACACACACACACACACACACACACACACACACACACACACACACACACACACACACACACACTCTCTCTCTCTCTCTCAAACATTCATCACAAAACAGTTGAATCCAGAAAACTGAGAATGTTGGTAACACTTAGAAAAACAAATGAAACTGTATTAAAAAGATGGCAGTTACAGTGATGTGTAACGTAAACAGTGAACTGAAAGTGAACTGTAAGATGTCAAGCTGGTTGCCAGATGAGAAAATGCAGCTTGCTTAGATGCAATGAATTAGAAGTTACCTGTAAGTACCTTTCCATTTCATAAAAAAAAAAACGTTAAGGATCTGTTTTTAAATCTATCACCCAGGTGTGAAACCATAACCTATGTGTAAGAATGGACAAATCATCTAATATTTCAGGACACCCACTGAAGATACCTTGTAAAAAAAGGCGAAACGCTCTGGGTGCGTAAATAAAAATAAAAATTTGAATGTGCAGCAGGCAAAAAAGGCATTTTCTTTGAAACAACTGCAATTTATATACAGTTCTAATTTTTACATCAATAATAAAATACAAATGAACAAATTACATATTCTCAAAAGTATTTTGTTAAAACACACAACAGAAGAAAAAAAAATAGTCTTGACCCATGATGTTCTTGGCTTAATATTTGGTCGCATAGCCCTTAGCGTATATTACTGCAGCAGAATCCACGAGTTTGGCTAATCACGCTTGAGGATTCTTCTTCCATTGCTCACACAATCCTTTCTAGAAAGCATATCTAGCTCGCCTCAAAGATGTTCCATGATGCTTAAGCATGGACTTTGGCTTCAGCATTCGGATACCTTTACCTTGTGCTGCTCCAGAACTGTCTTCACATGGCCATCAGTGAGTTTCGGATAGTTGTCATGCTGGAACTGCCAATTACGAAGCGTATTTCGTCTTCCGTGAGATACCTTATGGTCTGTTAACATTTCACCGTACTGCAGACTATCCATTGCCCCACGAATTTAGACTTCGTAAGAAACATCCTCACACCACAGTACTTCCTACTCTGCGCTTTATGGTGGGTACTAGGTATTTTCATGTCATTCCTCATTTTTTTGGCCGTCAAACGTATGTATCCCGTCTGATGAGAAGAGACTGAACTTGCTTTCATTACTCTGTAGAATTTATGACCCGTCTTCATTGGTCCATGACGCGTACTTCTTAGCAAACTATCTACATCTACATCTACATGGATTCTCTACAAATCACATTCAAGTGCCTGGCAGAGGGTTCATCGAACCACCTTCATAATTCTCTGTTATGCCAATCTCGTATAGCGCGCGGAAAGAATGAACACCTATATCTTTCTGTACGATCTCTGATTTCCCTTATCTTATCGTGGTGATCGGTCCTCCCTATGTAGGTCGGTGTCAACAGAATATTTTCGCATTCGCAGGAGAATGTTGGTTATTGGGATTACGTGAGAAGATTCCGTAGCAACTAAAAATTCCTTTCCTTTAATGATTTCCAGCCCAAATCCTGTATCATTTCTGTGACACTATCTCCCATATTTGGCGATAATACAAAACGTGCTGCTTTCTTTGAACTTTTTCGATGTACTCCGTCAGTCCTACCTGGTAAGGATCCCACACCGCGCAGCAGTATTCCAAAAGAGGACGGACAAGCGTAGTGTATGCAGCCTCCTTAGTAGGTCTGTTACATTTTCTAAGTGTCCTGCCAATAAAACGCAGCCTTTGGTTAGCCTTCCCCACAACATTTTGTGTGTGTTCCTTCCAATTTAAGTTGTCCGTAATTGAAATACCTAGGTATTTAGTTGAATTTACGGCTTTTAGATTAGACTGATTTGTCGTGTAACCGAAGTTTAACGAATTCCTTTTAGCACTCCTGTAGATGACCTCACGCTTTTCGTTATTTAGGGTCAACTGCCACTTTTCGTACCAATCAGATATCTTTCCTAAATCGTTTTGCAGTTTGTTTTGGTCTTCTGATGAGTTTGTTAGTCGATAAACGACAGCGTCATCTGCTAACAACCGAAGACGGCTGCTCAGATTGTCTCCAAAATCGTTTATAAGGAACAGCAAAGGGCCTATAACACTACCTCGGCAAACGCCAGAAATCACTTCTGTTTTACTCGATGACTTTCCGTCAATTACTACGAACTGTGACCTCTCTGACAGGAAATCACAAATCCAGTCACATAACTGAGACGATATTCCATAAGCACGCAATTTCACTACGAGCCGCTCGTGTGGTACAGCGTCAAAAGCCTTCCGGAAATCGAGAAAACGGAATCGACCTGCAATGCCTTATCAATAGGACTCAACACTTCATGTGAATAAAGAGCTGGTTGTGTTTCACAGGTGCGATGTTTCCTAAACCCATGTTGACTGTGTGTCAATAGACCGTTTTCTTCGAGGTAATTCACAATGTTAGAACACAATATATGTTCTAGCATCCTGCCGCATATCGACGTTAACGATATGGGCCTGTAATTTAGTGGATTACTCCTACTATCTTTCTTGAATATTGGTGTGATCTGTGCAAAATTCCAGTCTTTGGGTACGGATCTTTCGGCGAGCGAACGGTTGTGTATGATTGTTAAGTATGGGGCTACTGCATCAGCATACTCCGAAAGGAACCTAATTGGTATACAATCTGGACCAGAAGACTTGCTTTTATTAAGTGATTTGAGTTGCTTCACTACTCCGAGGATATTTACTTCTACGTTACTCATGTTGGCAGCTGTTCTCGATTCGAGTTCTGGAATATTTACTTCGTCTTCTTTTGTGAAGGCATTTCGGAACGCTGTGTTTAGTAACTCTGCTTTGGCAGCACTGTCTTCGATAGTATCTCCATGCTAACGCGCAGAGAAGGCATTGATTGTTTCTTGCCGCTAACATACTTCACATACGACCAGAATCTCTTTGGATTTTCTGCCAGGTTTCGAGACAAAGTTTCGTTGTGGAAACTGTTATAGACATCTCGCATTGAAGTCAGTGCTAAATTTCTAGCTTCTGTAAAAGATCACCAATCTTGGAGATTTTGCGTCTGTTGGAATTTGGCATGTTTGTTTCGTTGTTTCTTGCAACAGTGTTCTAACCTATAGTCTGACCTTCCTATTTTTCGCACTTATCATAGATTTTCGCGAAGGTCGTCTTTAATTAAGATATGTAGCTGCTAAGCGACGTTCATTGTCGAAACATGGAACTTCACACCGTGTTTTACCTCTAGATCATGACGTATTGTCAGGGAAGATTTTTTGGGATCAGCCATCGGTTGCCTTTGGATGATCTTGTCTTCTTTTTGGATGATTTTTCGGGGCCGACCACCTCGTGCAGAGTTTCCTATCGTCCCCGTTTTTTTTCTGAAGCCAGTCCCAGACACTTACAAGGTGCTGTGAGATCCAAACACGTTCGTTACGAAGCACTGAGCTTGTCCTTGACTCAGTGCTGTTAAGACAGCTCGTCTGAAGTCTACTGAATACTCTTTACCTTTAGATACTGCTATAATTAAATAAAAACATTAAAACTAAACAGTTTTAAACATGACCGTCTCTCAGCAACGTATATAAGTTTCAGTATAAGAATCACACAGCCAACCGGCTGCAAATAACTATTTAGTACATTGATCTAGGTTTCAACAATTCTAAGGATGTCTTCATCAGAATGAAATTAAAAAAAAGTACAATTACAGAGCGAGAAAGCAATGGCCAAAGTTTCGACCAGACATGCTAGAGTCAAAAATTACAATTAAACACGTATGTCTTGCTAGGAACAACATCAGACCTGTGGTCTAGTCTGATGTTGTTCCTAGCAATGCGTACGTGCCAAAGGCTCGAACGTGTTTAATTTAAATTTTTGACTCGAGCATTTCTGCTCGAAGCTTTGACCGCTGCTTTCTCGCAATGTAATTTTGCGGTTTCTAGAAATTTCATTCTGATGTACATATCCACATCTTTAGAGGTGTCGAAACCTAGGTCAACATACCAGTCATCTGCAAACGGTTGACTGTGTTTAAGCTTAGTTTTTGATTCGAGCATATGTGCTCTACAAAATACTTATGAACTCCATGGAAACACTGTTTACTGCTGAAGTTCATGCTTACCTGCACTCAGCAATCAGTACTCGTAATTGCGGCGAGGGTAAGGTGTCTTCTGTCCGATCAACGGGGTTTGTTTTGACTACACGTATAGATAAACACGCCTACCAACATACTAGTTCAACTATAAAATACTTATGACTGATACCATACATACTGCTGCAGAAACTACACTACTGGCCATTAAAATTGCTGCACCACGAATATGACGTGCTACAGACGCGGAATTTAACCGACAGGAAGAAGAGCATTCACACAAGGTTGGCGCCGGTGGCCACACCTACAACGTGCTGACACGAGGAAAGTTTCCAACCGATTTCTCATACACAAAAAGCAGTTGACCGGCGTTGGCTGGTGAAACGTTGTTGTCATGGCTCTTGTAAGAAGGAGAAATGCATACCATCACGTTTCCGACTTTGATAAAGGTCGAATTGTAGCTTATCGCGATTGCGGTTTATCGTATCGTGACATTGTTGCTCGCGTTCGTCGAGATTCAGTGACTGTTAGCAGAATACGGAATCTGTGGGTTCAGGAGGGTAATACGGAACGCCGTGCTCGATCCCAACGGTCTCGTATCACTAGCAGTCGAGATGACAGGCATCTTATCCGCATGGCTGTAACGGATCGTGCAGCCACGTGTAGATCCTGTAGTGAAAAGATGGGGACGTTTGCAAGACAACAACCATCTGCACGAACAGTTCGACGACGTTTGTAGCAGCGTGGACCATCAGCTCGGAGACCATGGCTGCGGTTACACTTGACGCTGCATCACAGACATGAGCGACTGCGATGGTGTACTCAGCGACGAACCTGGGTGCACAAATGGCAAAACACCATTTTTTCGGATGAATCAGGTTCTGTTTACAGCATCATGATGATCGCATCCGTGTTTGGCGACATCGCGGTGAACGCACATTGGAAATGTGTATTCGTCATCGCCATACTGGCGTATCATCAGGCGTGATGGTATGGGGTGCCATTGGTTACACGTCTCGGTCACCTCTTGTTGGCATTGACAGCACTTTGAACAGTTGTCGTTACATTTCAGATGTGTTACGACCCGTGGCTCTACCCTTCATTTGATCCCTGCGAAACCATACATTTCAGCAGGATAATGCACGACCGCATGTTGCAGGTCCTGTACGGGCCTTTCTGGATACAGAAAATGTTCGTCTGCTGCCCTGGCCAGCACATTCTCCAGATCTCTTACCAATTGAAAGCGTCTGCTCAATGGTGGCCGAGCAACTGGCTCGTCACAATACGCCAGTCACTACTCTTGATGAACTGTGGTATCGTGTTCAAGCTGCATGGGCAGCTGTACCTGTACACGCCATCCAAGCTCTGTTTGAGTCAATGCCCAGGCGTATCAAGGCCGTTATTACGGCCAGAGGTGGTCGTTCTGGGTACTGATTTCTTAGGATCTATGCAACCAAATTGCGTGAAAAAGTAATCACATGTCAGTTCTAGTATAATATATTTGTCCAATGAATAGCCGTTTATCATCTGCATTTCTTCTTGGTGCAGCAATTTTAATGGCCAGTAGTGTATATTCTACATATCTGGCTATAGGTTCCTTATTGCAAAATGTTGTGAATTTTATCCTCCATAGTCTCAAAAAATTTTAACGTACTGTAACACCACGTAAAGGATACCACGTATGGTTAAAGATTTGTTTGACCTAATGAAAGATGCCCACTGCCCATCTCGACACCTTCTGATAGCGAGAATGTGATTGTTGAAAGTAGGATTCACGGTCAGAGAGTGATAAAAGTTTAGACGAGTTCGCGGCCAATGCGTCATTAGCCCCAAAATCGCATATAAATGGTCTAATTCATGTTAAAGATCGTCATATTGAGATAGCGGCTGTATATTCTCCGTCTGGAAAAATGTATGAACAGTTGTATAAATATTATTGTCTTTCGGATGCGTAATGTCGTGGACATTAACAAACGTCGGGATGCTTTTCAGGAGACGTGAACACGTTCGGCCATGAAGCTTTCGTTTGAAGTATCAATAGAAGAGAAAGTGAACGCTTTGGAAAAATATTTCACGAGTGACTGAGCATTCTCCTCGTTATGGTATCGTGAATAATACATTCATGCGCTTCCCATTGATTCCGTTCGTTAATTTGAACTGCGTGTTCCGCGACTATTTGAAGTGAGCGTATTAGGGCGAAAATTACTTGTTGTTTTCAAAATCGCACGTATCAAAAATTAGAGTTAAAGCACGGATAGCTACAGACGTCAGTGCAACCCTCATTTACTAAATATTTCTTCTAGTCTCTATAGACGCACAATTTTAGCAGAATTTCGCTTTAGTGAATTTTAAATGCGCCCTTATCCCAGCCATGTCGAAGTTAATTAATTGCAGGGTCGGGTGGCTGAACAAGCCACGGCATATCATGTACGTGGAGATTAAAGGAACCGGTCAACAGCATGCTGTGTGTGTGTTTGCGTGTAACCGCTCCTATTTCTACCCGGGCCGCTTGTACCATGGCAGAACGTCACAGAGATCCTATAACATACACTTCTATTAATAACGTAATTTTTTGACAATATGAATCTGTCTCAAAATCACGGTATATCAATAATCATACAATTCTAAGTTACATAGCGTCCCTACTCTGAAGGTGTTAGACACACAATGAATCCTGTGCGCAGTGCAGCGCCTATGTAAAGACGAGCGTGTGACAGTTTTCACCAAGTTGCAATGGACACAGCTATTATATTTTACATAGCAAGGTGAAAGAGGAAACTTACAGACTAATGGTATACAATATGTAAAGATACTGTCTAGACTAAATCCTGGTTTCAAGATCTAAAAAAAAAAAAGATATTTATTCTATGTAGCGGAAGTTCTGGTGCTTCCCTGGATTTACAGAAGCCCGCCAAAAAAATTCTGAAACTTAAATTTTCTAATTTGAATATTTTATAAACTAACATGTTACACTACGGCTACAAAACTATAACAGTACAGTTTTCTAATTTTAAAAGGACTGCATTTTCAGACTCGATCATTCTACCATACGATAATTTTGAATATGAATAACTTTCGAATCAAAAAGATAATATGTTCTTTAGAAAGCCAGAAAAAGAGGGCATTTAAACAAGGTAGGTCATCCCTAAAACCATTCTTAGCGGTATCAAATTTTGGAGCGCATGTGGTTTTAATTAATCGTAAATTTCGAATGATTCTTTAAATAAAATGTTTCTACTTGAAGTAATTACAACGTTGTAAAATATATACTGAATTATTAAGTTAAGAAAAATACAGCTGAAAAGAAGCTGAATAATTCAAATGTGACGATGAATCTTCTCTATGATTTATAAATCAGAAATATTTTTGCTAACTGCTAACTGCTTGCATGTAAGTATTTCAAAGAAGAGCAAGAAAATAAATGGCCGACTACATAAAAGGCTAATATCGTGTATTAACATAAACACAACTCGCGTATATGCGATTATGTGTGTCGCACATTACATTACGAAACTTGAATCGGGTACTTTACAGTCACATCTCAACGCTAAAAAACGTGAAGTGTCACACACGTATATATATATATATATATATATATATATATATATATATATATATATATATACGAGGCGTATTCCGAAAGTAAGCTCCGATCGGTCGCGAAATGGAAACCACAGTGAAAATCAAAAGTGTTTTATTTGCAATCGTTAGCCACACTTCCCAGCAATGCCTCTATGTACATAGTCGGCGCTCCGTCTGAAACATTTGTCGTAGCGTTGTACAAACTTCCCAGTACCCTCGTCATAGAAGGCAGTCGCCTGCATTTTTCGCCGATTCTCTACGCTGATCTGCAGTTCGTTGTTTGCGCCAAAACGTTGACTTCATAGCCAGCGCTACATGCTAGCAGAGATGAAAATTAGACTGACCAAAGTCCGGGCTTTGTTGAGGCGATCAAACACTTGCCATCGAAAACGCTGCAGGGGCATCCCCATTGCTCCAGCACAGTGCGGCCGAGAACTGTCATGAAAAAGGAAATTGCGTGACAGTTATGTTGTGTCGGCTGCATCAGATCAGGCGAAACCTTTCACGGGCGCTCATACTTGGTGGGAGACACTGCTTTCTAGGCCTCTTTACGTGCTCACCGTGCACTCGGAACTGAAAAGACAGACGTGACGCGATCAAGGGGCTTACTAGAGACACTGTCCAACATGCCTATGCAAAGCTTTATCGGATTTTCACGGTGGTTTCCATTTCGCGACCGATCAGACCTTACTTCTGGAATACGCCTCGTAACAACAATGACTCGAAAGCTTACAAAGTTTCAAGGAACTGGATCACGTTAACAAACTGCAAATATGCTTCAACACCCTATACGAGGTGTGGCTAGAAAAAAACCGGACTAGTACTGGTGAAACAATAAAACGAATGCAATAAGGCTGGAAGTCGCGTGGCCTGTCACGTGATTCTCGCTCCGCCTACTGCTCGAGTTTCATCTGCCTCCTGCACTCAGTCTGCCCGTGGCGTCTGTTTTAAGTAGTTGACGTTTTGTCTGTGCGTCGGAAAATGTTGAGTGTACAGAAAGAACAGCGTGTTAACATCAAATTTTGTTTCACACTAGGAAAATCTGCAAGTGAAACGTTTGTAATGTTACAACAAGTGTACGGCGATGATTTTTTATCGCGAACACAAGTGTTTGAGTGGTTTAAACGATTTAAAGATGGCCGCGAAGACACCAGTGATGACACTCGCACTGGCAGACCATTGTCAGCAAAAACTGTGCAAATGTTGAAAAAATCGGTAAACTTGTTCGACAAGATCGCCGTTTAACAATCAGAGCAGTGTCTGAGTTAACAGGAGTTGACATGGAAAGTGTCGAACAAGTTTACCGATTTTTTCAATGTTTGCATCAGTTTTTGCTGACAATGGTCTGCCAGTGCGAGTGTCATCACTGGTGTCTTCGCGGCCATCTTTAAATCGTTTAAACCACTCAAACATTTGTGTTCGCGATAAACAATCATCGCCGTACACTTGTTGTAACATTACAAACGTTTCACTTGCAGAGTTTCCTAGTGTGAAACAAAATTTGATGTTAACACGCTGTTCTTTCTGTACACTCAACATTTTCCGACGCACAGACAAAACGTCAACTACTTAAAACAGACGCCACGGGCAGACTGAGTGCAGGAGGCAGATGAAACTCGAGCAGTAGGCGGAGCGAGAGTCACGTGACAGGCCACGCGACTTTCAGCCTTATTGCATTCGTTTTATTGTTTCACCAGAACTAGTCCGGTTTTTTTCTAGCCACACCTCGTATATTGCTCTGGTAGAGACCGCGAATTTAATGTTCGAATAACTACAGCGTGCAAAGAGGTATTAAAGAAATCGTTCTCGCCGCGCTGCATACGCGAATAGAACAGTAGGAAGTACTTAACATTTTGCACAGTGATAAATGAAACGTGCCATGCATTTTACAGTGGTCTGCATGTAGGACTAGATCAGGGGCGTCCAACCCGCCGCATGTGGTCCAAAGCAAGCAAAATTCAAAATGGTTCAAATGGCTCTGAGCACTATGGGACTTAACACCTGAGGTCATCAGTCCCCTAGAACTTAGAACTACGTAAACCTAACTAACCTAAGGACATCACCCACATCCATGCCCGAGGCAGGATTCGAACATGCAACCGTAGCACTCGCGCTGTTCCGGACTGAAGCGCCTAGAACCGCTCGGCCACCGCGGCCGGCCTAAAGCAAGCATCAGTGAGCCCGAAGAAGTGAGTATCTATCACACGACCGATGGAAAAAACAAGTCAATAAAATTCCATTCATCTAAGTTACGACAGAGTGAATATTTTCAACCTGAAACTCCCGCCACACGATGCTATTCCCTCCTCCTCTCTTTTTCTTTCTGTTTTTTCGCCTCAGCAGTTATTGTTAGTGTGGTCCAAAACTACTCTACTCCTTCCAGTGTGACCCAGATAAGCTAAAAGATTTGACACCCAGTGATGTGAACAGACTTCACCAGTGATATAATGTTGAGGAAGACTGCCACGCATTGGTTCGAATCCAAGAACGGAAGACATGTTCGGAGTGACGTGACACGGTTATGGAGACAATGGACTCCGGCTTCGGAGGAATGTGGATCAAAACTCTCCCACTAATCTGATCCACTTTATCAGCGTATTCCCTAATCCACCTGCGACGATGCGTCGGAAACAATGTCACAGTTTCCTATCTAAAGTTAACATTAATGAACACATTATTTTTGTAGACCTACTAATGCAACTACACTCAAAAGCAAGATTTTTTTCTGGGTACCAGTTTTAAAGTAGAAATTCGTTAGTGGAATAGAAGCCGTTGTCTAGTTGAAAGGATTTTAAGTTAGTTGTAAACCTTGTTGTCCTACCTGTCACACGTTTATGTTATTAGGCAACTGATCAAAGAATTTTGTTTCTGCGTATTGAACTTCTTTCTGAGCCACTGAGAGCTATAATAAAGGGTAATAAAACTTATTTTTCCCTCAAATATTGTAGGTATGGACGTCACTGTTCTTCTCAAATTGTGATGGGCTTTTTATGACAAATATCCTTAGTGAAAATATGTATTATGACGCCGCAGTTAAAATGGCTAGCTTTTTGAAGAGGTGCGTACATGACGCCCGCCGGTGAACAACATACACTATGTGATCAAAAATATCCAGACACTCCCAAAAACATACGTTTCTCATATTAGGTGCATTTTGCTGCCACCTACTGCGAAGGTACTCCATATCATCCACCTCAGTAGTCAGTAGACATCGTGAGAGAGCAGAATGGGGCGCTCCGCGGAACTCACGGACTTCGAACGTCGACAGGTGATTGGGTGTCACTTCTGTCATACCCCTGTACGCGATATTTCCACACTCCTAAACACCCCTAGGTCCAATTTTTCCGATGTGATAGTGAAGTGGAAACGTGAAGGGACACGTACAGCACAAAAGCGTACAGGCCGACCTCGTCGGTTAAGGACATAGACCGCCGACGGTTGAAGAGGGTCGTAACGTGTAATAGGCAGACGTCTATCCAGACCATCTCACAGGAATTCCAAACTGCATCAGGATCCACTGCAAGTACAATGACAGTTAGGCGGGAGGTGAGAAAACTTGGATTTCGTGGTCGAGACACACATCACACCGGTAAGTGCCAAACGACGCCTCGCTTGGTGTAAAGATCGTAAACATTGAACGATTGAACAGTGGAAAAACGTTAGTGGAGTGACAAATCACGATACACAATGTGGCGATCCATTGGCATGGTGTCTCGTACCCCATCTTGGTTTGCGTGGCTTTCTCACAGGATAGGCCTACATTGATGTTTTAAGCAACTTCTTGCTTCCCACAGTTGAAGAGCAATTCGGGGATGTCGATTGCATCCTTCAACACGATCGAGCACCTGTTCATAATGCACGGCCTGTGGCGGAGTGTTTACACGACAATAACATCCCTGTAATGGACTGGCCTGCACAGAGTCCTGACCTGAATCCTATAGAACACCTTTGGGACGTGTTGAAACGCCGACTTCGTGCCAGGCCTCACCGACCGACATCGATACCTCTCCTCAGTGCAGCACTCCGTGAAGAATGGGCTGCCATTCCCCAAGAAACCTTCCAGTACCTGATCGAACGTATGCCTGCGAGAGTGGAAGCTGTCATCGAGGCTAAGGGTGGGCCAACACCATATTGAATTCCAGCTTTACCTTGGAAGGTGCGACGAACTTGTAAGTAATTTTCAGGCAGGTGTCCGGATACCTTTGATCACACAGTGTATATTCTTCTTATTACTCGCTTTCGTGCAGACCGTACTTTCTTTCTGTGACGAGTTACCCAGAAAATCATTTCATAAGGCATTATTGAGTGGAAATATGCAAGAAGTAGCTGGAACTGATTGTTTGAGTAGTTCAGTAATATGCATCTTCCAGCTCAAGTTTTCATCGCTCAGTAAATTGGTGTATTCTGGACTACTTACAGGCTCTTATTCATGTCCTCAGTGCTTGGTATGACAACTTGTTGTACATACCTGAATATAGCGCGTTTCTTCAACATTTAGGAACAGTTCAGTTTTTGAGAATCTCTTCATAATTATTTGGAAAACATCATTTCTCTTGTCTTCTGTTGCTTTCCTCTCTAATGGGGATTATTATAATATTAGTATCGTATGTCTTCTTAAGCACGCCCTTACAATGGTCATGGACAGGATGTATGTGTAACGGACAAGCGAGAAAGATCGACGACACGATTGTCATTGTGAAACTAAACAATTAATTTGAGAGAGTGTGATGAATGCATACGACTATCGTCAAAACTAGTAAAGAGGTCTGCCTCTACAAGTAACCATCTAGCCTCTGAAACTGCATGTAAAATTAGAACAATGCGCTATTTCCCCTCATAAACTGTTAACAACTACTGAAACTTACCCTTCAAAAATTAAGAATGACTGTACTGGTATACTTCTACGTTATTTGATTTTCAAACAGCTGAGCAAAACTGAACGTACTCAGTTTTCTCTTTACTTATTCTGATCATCACTAAACTGACACACAATATTTTAGCGCAACGCAATCTGACATTAAATAATCCCTACAAAAGAATGGCCCTGACTAACAATAACCTATACCTTTCATGAATCACTTACCTCACAAAAACCTTCGTTACTCGAACTACTGCAATACAGCGAGCGCCAATACTGCCAGCTAAATAAAAGATTCTAACTACGGAAGACACTAACTACTGATAGCCATAGTCAGCAAATGAAAGATTTTGATAGAGAACAAACAATGTATTTACCTTAGTAGTGCTCAAAAGTCATAATATATATAGCAGTTCATGACATCCAGTCTTACAAATTTCCTTTTTCTGACGGACACACGTCCAGATCGTCCGCTGTCAAACTCTGCCATCTCTCTCCCTACATCCACCACTGCTGGCGGCTCACCTCCAACTGCCCAACGCTACGCGCTTTTCACATCCAACTGCCCAACACTACACAAGCGAAAGCGAATATTCCAACAGTGAGTCCAACCAGCCACAGACTGCAGACAGCGCAGTCAGCGGTTTTCATACAGAGCACTACGTAGCGTTACCAACATAAAAACTTAAACAGCCTACTTACACTATATACTCTGAAATCACATGACACTGCGCACCACGCATCAATTTTGCAGTACAATCTTATTACGTAAGCAGTCATTCAAAAACGGATACCATATTATAACTGCAGTTAATTCTGCGTGGTACATAAATAGATAACAGCTGAATCACTGTAGCTCATACCTCTTGGCAGTACGATGCATCTCGCGTCTGAAACTGGGCGTTCACTTCAAGCAAAGCTTTTAAGGCTCCCCAAGGACTTTACAGTTGTCCTCGAAACACAAAATCCAACTCAACAATACTTGAATCAAAACGCAAGCTTCTTTTACGCAGTGTCACACAGAACCTATTCGTATTGACGAAATACGTGAGTAATTGCTAGGCAACAGCAAAAGACGCTTCAGGCAACATTTTTTGTTATTAACATAGACGGAGTTCGGCATTAAACAGCGAAGCCTGTAACTACAGAGCTCTTCACTGTTTAGCAACGTGAATGGCAATGGTTAAATGAGCATTGCAATAAAATGTCCAACAATTTAAATGTATGTACGACGCAATAACCATACTCTGCGATTGAAAGATGTCCAGCAATATCTAAATGATGAAAACGCCCTCAGTCTCCTTAAAATTTGGTCTGTTTATTTTTCTGCTCCCAGAGTTAAGGCAAATGAGCTGCAGTGAAACTACCTACGCGAACATATACCTGAATCATCACTTTGCACTGATAGCACAATCTATTGTCAGGTACAGCAGGCTGAACGGGTCTCATGAATCTTGCGGGACTGCAGAAACCCAAGTGGCCTGCTTTAATCACTATCTTTCAGTAGACATATACTCTTCGGTTTTCGTAAGGAATATTGGATTTGACGTCCTGTAGATATCGTGGTCATTAGAGACGGAGCGCAAGGTCGGATTATGTCAAGGATGGAGAAGGAAATCTGCCGTGCCCTTTCAATGGAGTGATTCCCCTAAATCACTCCAGGCAAATGCCGGGATGGTTCCTCTGAAAGGGCACGGCCGACTTCCTTCCCCATCCTTCTCTAATCCGATGAGACCGATGACCACGCTGTCTGGTCTCCTTCCCCAAGCAACCAACCAACCTTTCAATGGAACCATACCGGAATTTGCATGGAGCGGTTCAGGGAAGTCACGGAATGGATGGCCGGATGCGCATCTGAACCGTCGTCCTCCCGATTGCGGATCCAGTGCGCTAACCAATTGCGCCACCTGAACATGGTTCGGTTTCCGTTGCGACAGGCTGCACGGCTTTAATGGTTGCGGCGGGGATAGGGGCAGGCTGGGTAGAAGGAGAATTTGTACACCTCTGGTATACCCCCCCCCCCCCCCCCCCATGAACCATGGACCTTGCCGTTGGTGGGGAGGCTTGCGTGCCTCAGCGATACAGAAAGCCGTACCGTAGGTGCAACCACAACGGAGGGGTATCTGTTGAGAGGCCAGACAAACGTGTGGTTCCTGAAGAGGGGCAGCAGCCTTCTCAGTAGTTGCAAGGGCAACAGTCTGGATGATTGATCTGGCGTTGTAACAATAACCAAAACGGACGTTCTGTGCTGGTACTGCGAACGGCTGAAAGCAAGGGGAAACTACGGCCGTAATTTTCCCGAGGGCATGCAGCTTTACTGTATGATTAAATGATGATGGCGTCCTCTTGGGTAAAATATTCCGGAGGTAAAATAGTCCCCCATTCGGATCTCCGGGCGGGGACTACTCAAGAGGATGTCGTTATCAGGAGAAAGAAAACTGGCGTTCTACGGATCGGAGCGTGGAATGTCAGATCCCTTAATCGGGCAGGTAGGTTAGAAAATTTGAAAAGGGAAATGGATAGGTTAAAGTTAGATATAGTGGGAATTAGTGAAGTTCGGTGGCAGGAGGAACAAGACTTCTGGTCAGGTGACTACAGGGTTATAAACACAAAGTCAAATAGAGGTAATGCAGGAGTAGGTTTAATAATGAATAGGAAAATAGGAACGCGGGTAAGCTACTACAAACAGCTTAGTGAACGCATTATTGTGGCCAAGATAGATACGAAGCCCACACCTACTACAGTAGTACAAGTTTATATGCCAACTAGCTCTGCAGATGACGAAGAAATTGAAGAAATGTATGATGAAATAAAAGAAATTATTCAGATAGTGAAGGGAGACGAAAATTTAATAGTCATGGGTGACTGGAATTCGAGTGTAGGAAAAGGGAGAGAAGGAAACGTAGTAGGTGAATATGGACTGGGGCTAAGAAATGAAAGAGGAAGCCGCCTGGTAGAATTTTGCACAGAGCACAACTTAATCATAGCTAACACTTGGTTTAAGAATCATGATAGAAGGTTGTATACATGGAAGAACCCTGGAGATACTAAAAGGTATCAGATAGATTATATAATGGTAAGACAGAGATTTAGGAACCAGGTTTTAAATTGCAAGACATTTCCAGGGGCAGATGTGGACTCTGACCACAATCAATTGGTTATGACCTGTAGATTAAAACTGAAGAAACTGCAAAAAGGTGGGAATTTAAGGAGATGGGACCTGGATAAACTGAAAGAACCAGAGGTTGTTCAGAGTTTCAGGGAGAGCATAAGGGAACAATTGACAGGAATGGGGGAAAGAAATACAGTAGAAGAAGAATGGGTAGCTTTGAGGGATGAAGTAGTGAAGGCAGCAGAGGATCAAGTAGGTAAAAAGACGAGGGCTAGTAGAAATCCTTGGGTAACAGAAGAAATATTGAATTTAATTGATGAAAGGAGAAAATATAAAAATGCAGTAAATGAACAGGCAACAACGAATACAACCGTCTCAAAAATGAGATCGACAGGAAGTGCAAAATGGCTAAGCAGGGATGGCTAGAGGACAAATGTAAGGATGTAGAGGCTTATCTCACTAGGGGTAAGATAGATACTGCCTACAGGAAAATTAAAGAGACCTTTGGAGATAAGAGAACCACTTGTATGAACATCAAGAGCTCAGATGGAAACCCAGTTCTAAGCAAAGAAGGGAAGGCAGAAAGGTGGAAGGAGTATATAGAGGGTCTATACAAGGGCGATGTACTTGAGGACAATATTATGGAAATGGAAGAGGATGTAGATGAAGATGAAATGGAAGATACGATACTGCGTGAAGAGTTTGACAGAGCACTGAAAGACCTGAGTCGAAACAAGGCCCCCGGAGTAGACAACATTCCATTGGAACTACTGACGGCCTTGGGAGAGCCAGTCCTGACAAAACTCTACCATCTGGTGAGCAAGATGTATGAAACAGGCGAAATACCCTCAGACTTCAAGAAGAATATAATAATTCCAATCCCAAAGAAAGCAGGTGTTGACAGATGTGAGAATTACCGAACAATCAGTTTAATAAGCCACAGCTGCAAAATACTAACACGAATTCTTTGCAGACGAATGGAAAAACTAGTAGAAGCCGACCTCGGGGAAGATCACGTGAGGCAATACTGACCTTACGACTTATCTTAGAAGAAAGATTAAGGAAAGGCAAACCTACGTTTCTAGCATTTGTAGACTTAGAGAAAGCTTTTGACAATGTTGACTGGAATACTCTCTTTCAAATTCTAAAGGTGGCAGGGGTAAAATATAGGGAGCGAAAGGGTATTTACAATTTGTACAGAAACCAGATGGCAGTTATAAGAGTCGAGGGACATGAAAGGGAAGCAGTGGTTGGGAAGGGAGTAAGACAGGGTTGTAGCCTCTCCCCGATGTTATTCAATCTGTATATTGAGCAAGCAGTAAAGGAAACAAAAGAAAAATTCGGAGTAGGTATTAAAATCCATGGAGAAGAAATAAAAACTTTGAGGTTCGCCGATGACATTGTAATTCTGTCAGAGACAGCAAAGGACTTGGAAGAGCAATTGAACGGAATGGATGGTGTCTTGAAGGGAGGATATAAGATGAACATCAACAAAAGCAAAACGAGGATAATGGAATGTAGTCGAATTAAGTCGGGTGATGTTGAGGGTATTAGATTAGGAAATGAGACACTTAAAGTAGTAAAGGAGTTTTGCTATTTGGGGAGCAAAATAACTGATGATGGGCGAAGTAGAGAGGATATAAAATGTAGACTGGCAATTGCAAGGAAAGCGTTTCTGAAGAAGAGAAATTTGTTAACATCGAGTATAGATTTAAGTGTCAGGAAGTCATTTCTGAAAGTATTTGTATGGAGTGTAGCCATGTATGGAAGTGAAACATGGACGGTAAATACTTTGGACAAGAAGAGAATAGAAGCTTAGGAAATGTGGTGCTACAGAAGAATGCTGAAGATTAGATGGGTAGATCACATAACTAATGAGGAGGTACTGAATAGGATTGGGGATAAGAGGAGTTTGTGGCACAACTTGACCAGAAGAAGGGATCGGTTGGTAGGACATGTTCTGAGGCATCAAGGGATCACCAATTTAGTATTGCAGGGCAGCGTGGAGGGTAAAAATCGTAGGGGGAGACCAAGAGATGAATACACTAAGCAGATTCAGAAGGATGTGGGTTGCAGTAGGTACTGGGAGATGAAGAAGCTTGCACATGATAGAGTAGCATGGAGAGCTGCATCAAACCAGTCTCAGGACTGAAGACCACAACAACAACAACTGGTATACACGCCTCCTAGTGCTTCCTTACACCGCCGCAGCCGGAAAGTTATTTATGTCCGAGCGCAGTGCCCCACAGCCCACTCTCTAGGTAACCAGCGATCAAAGGTGAGCATCGCTTACGATGACAGAATCTTTGTAGTACAGATCCGGGTGTGTGCGAATAGAACAGTTATTCTGAACTTATAAGTTAAACACTACTGTACTCTGATGTGAAACTGTCAATCTGTAATGAAGTGTGAGCGATAGCTTCAGTTACATATCACCTAAGTGGACAGTACTTCATTCCAAAGGTAAATATTTATCATGCTCAAGTTTTAAAGAATTACTAATAACTTCTGTGCGTGTTGTACACTGAAGCGCCAAAGAAATTGTATAAGCATGCGTATTCACATTCGGAGATATGTTCAAAAATGGGTCAAATGGCTCTAAGCACTATGGGACTTAAAATCTGAGGTCATCAGTCCACTCGACTTAGAACTAAGTAAACCTAACTAACCTAAGGACATCACACACATCCATTCCCGAGGCAGGATTCGAACCTGCGACCGTAGCAGCCGCGTGGCTCCGGACTGAAGCGCCTAGAACCGCTCGGCCACCGCGGCCGACACGGACATAAGTAAACAGGCAGAATTCGGCGCCGCGGTCGGCAACGCTTACATAAGAAAACAAGTGTCTGGCGCAGTTGTTAGATAGCTTACTCCTGCTACAGTGGCTGCTTATTAAGATTTAAGTGATTTTCAAAGTGGTGTTATAGGCGGCGCACTAGCGATGGGACACAGCATCTCCGAGGTAGCGATGAAGTGGGGCTTTCCCCATACGACCATTTCACGAGTGTATCTTGAATATCAGGAATCCGGTAAAACATCAAATCTTCGATATCACTGCGGCCGGAAAAAAAACATCCTGCAAGAATGGGACCAACAACGACTGAAGAGAGTCGTTCAATGTGACAGAAGTGCAGCCGTTCCGCAAATTGCGGCAGATTTCAGTGCTGGGCCATCAACAAATGTCAACTCTCCAACCATTCAACGGAACATCTTGTATATGGGCTTTGGCAGTCGAAGGCCCACTCGTGTACTCTTGATGACTGCACGACACAATGCTTTACGCCTCGCCTGGGCCCGACTGTTGATAACCGCAGACATGTTGCCTGATTGGACGAGTATCGTTTCAAATTGTATCGAGCGGATGGACGTGTACGGTTATGGAGACAACCTCGTGAATCCATGGACACTACATGTCAGCAGGGGACTGTTCAAGCTGGTGGAGGCTCTGTAATGATGTGGGGCGTGTGCAGTTGGAGTGATATGGGACCCCTGATACGTCTAGGTACGACTCTGACATGTGTGTGTGAAATCTTATGGGACTTAACTGCTAAGGTCATCAGTCCCTAAGCTTACACACTACTTAACCTAAATTATCCTAAGGACAAACACACACACCCATGCCCGAGGGAGGACTCGAACCTCCGCCGGGATCAGCCGCACAGTCCGTGACTGCAGCGCCTAAGACCGCTCGGCTAATCCCGCGCGGCACTCTGACAGGTGACACGTACGTAAGCATCCTGTCTGATCACCTGCGTCCATTCATGTCCACTGTGAATTCCGATAGTCTTTCGCAATCCCAGCAGGACAATGCGACTCCCCAAACTTCCAGAATTGCTACAGAGTGGCTCCGGGAACACTCTTCTGAGTTTAAACATTTCCGCTGGCCACCAAACTCCCCAGACATGAACATTATTGGGCGCGTCTGGGATGCCTTGCAAAGTGCTGTTCAGGAGAGATCTCCACCCCTCGTACTCCAACGCATTTATGGACGGCCCTGCAGGATTCATGGTGTCAGTTCCCTCCAGCACTACTGCAGATATTAGTTGAGTCTATGTCACGTCGTGTTGCGGCACTTCTGCGTGCTAGCGGGGGCCCTACACGATATTAGGCAGCTGTACCTGCTTCCTTGGCTCTTCGCTGTAATTTGAGAATACACTTTGCAAGCACATGAACATCGTCAGAAACTACCTGAAGAGATCCGTCTCTATAAATGAAGCATCTAACCTTTGAAACTGCATGAAAAATGAAAAGAACGCGCTCTTTCACGTGGTTTATGTGACTGAGTACATGTTTTCAATCACATCACACTCCTCTGCACGTATCAATTTGCCAGTGCTTCCTCACTATATACACAGTTATTTAAAAGGTTATACGATATTCTAACTGCAGACGATTCTATGTGATAAATAAACAGGTAACAGTTTACTTAATGTGGCTCATACCTTTTGCGGGCACGACGCACCTCGCCTCCGAAGCTGGGCGTTAGCTTCGTTCAAAGCTTTTACAAACTCTCCCAGTACTGCAAAATGTTTCGTTAGCTGTATTTTAAACACAAAATACACCACTGCAATACTTGAATCAAAGCGGAAACTTGTTTTTTCACGAGAACAGCGAACGTATTCGTATCGATTCTTCAAGTACTCGAGGGAATACGGGAGTAATTGCTAGGCAACGGCAAACGACGATTCATGTGATATACCATTGTTATTACGATGGCCTTACATCGACGTCAAACAGCAAACCCAGCAACTACAGAGTTCAATGTTTAGCATCGTTGATAGTAATGGTTAAACGAACATTGCATTAAATTTTTAAATAACTTAAATATACGTTGCAGCTTGACGACGTTCATAACAATTGGATGGTATCGCCCGCTCCTGCCATAGATCCCGATTTCACGTCATATGTTTCAAAAGGGGCAAAAACTGATTCTCTCAGTGCAGCGAACTTCCACCTTGGTTCGATGTCCGATTATATGATAGCTCCAAAATATTTTCCTGTGTATTAATTTCCTATGTCCTTCGATTAATCTCTTCTTGTGTAAATGGAAGACTTGTCAATGTCACGGAATACATTGGCCTTACTACTTGTAATTGCCTCATCCATATATATTAATACTTTTTAATAGCTTTAACTTACAGTTTAGTTAATTAGTTTGTGTCATATATAGATCATTTGCACCAAGAATCGGAAAGGTGTGGAAGGACCTATTTCAGATTCACATCACAATTATTATGTAAATATGCATACGTGCTGATCATTCACAAGTCTTGTGTGTGTGTGTGTGTGTGTGTGTGTGTGTGTGTGTGTGTGTGTGAGTGTGCGTGTGTGTATATGTATGAGTGTGTGTATATGTGTGAGTGTGTGTGTATGTGTGTGTGCATGCATGCGTGTGCATGTGTATGTGTATGTGTGCGAATTAGTAATTTCTACCGACCACGTTTTACACATTACAATAATGGAAATTTCTCAACGGAATAGAAGGAGCTGTCAAGAAGAAACTTTTCCGGTTTATTTTCAAAATTTTATTTTGCTGATATCAGTCATTTTATATCACTAGTTTATGTTACTAGGTAAGTGATCAAAAATTGTTGACAACGAACTTTACGAGGGAATAAATGTACTGTGAAGTAGTAATCAAAATGCCTAAGTCCTTAAACAGATTTCTACAAGATGATCATGAGTGAGCATCACTTACAGCCCTTCATTCAGTTCCATAGTGATGTTATCCCCCTGTGTGGCTGGTTGTCCTCTCGTTTCGCGGCATGCCATATAGCATTAAGTCTGTTGTCGGAATTACTGATTTCTGATATCATGTACATGTTCTTTGACTTTTTAATAACTTTTCCTAGTGATTTTGATTAGTTTCTGCAGAGTGCGGCTACTGCAGGATCTGTATTTGTTGTGGCAACAGATACCTTCCCTTCTCCTGGCACGTGATACTTTAATCCCTTTAGTGATACATGGTTTTTCATATGGTTATTTAATGCCATTTCTGATTAGCTTCTGTAGAAAGGTATTTTAAAAGATTGATATGAATTTATCATGGAATAGATTAAATTTTACGTTAGCATTTAGTTCATTACTAATTTCGTCCCAGATTCTTGTAAACTATTCTTAAAAATATTTATCCTAGAGTCATTAATTATTACAACTAATTTCCAATGAGGAGTATCAGTACTGTAAGGCATTATCGTATTTATCCGAATCGTGATCAGAGAGAGAGAGCATTTCTTCTTCTTCTTCTTCTTCTTCTTCTTCGGGGATGGATCACTTAGGACCACGCGTAATCGACATTTGTTGGCCTTCCTTTTCGACCAGTATTTCTTCATACCCAACGAATGGGCTGGTTTTCGTTGCGCAGACCACGTATGTCGGTTAGTTTTTCTCTCTTCTTCCTCAAAACCCCGTGTGTTAGTGGTTTGTCTGATTTCATTTCTGTCATGTAGATTTAGAGACCCTAATTCTCTCAGGTCTTTTTCCGTCTATTTGTACCAGTTCGGTCTTGTAGTTTTGTTCTTTAAAAATGTAAGGATTTTGTGCGTTAACCTGTTTGAGTCCATTCTTTCTAAATGCTCCATGAATTCGATTCTTCTGATGCGCATTGTGTCTGTTATTTTGGAGATATTTTTATATATTTCTGCATTGGGTTTTGGATAATGCACACCATCTTTAGTTCTTGGTCCTAGGATTTTCCTCATTATTTTTCGTTCTTTCACTTCTAATTCCCCTTTCAGTGTTCTGCCTTGAAGATTTAGTGTCTGAGATGCGTAGAGAGCTTCGGGTTTGATTACTGTTGTGTAGTGTCGTATTTTTCAGTTCCACAAGAGACCCTTTTTGTTGTTTGTTATTTGGCAAACAGTTATTTTCTTGCTTAAGAAAACATGAGAGTCCTACTGACTTTATCCACGCAAGTTGGAGATTAGCCACTGAGACCAAATTGCAGGATTCACATAAGGTTTCTAGATCATTTTTTCTGTCAGAATACATCAGAAATCTACATTGAGTTCGCCACAGATTATTGGCTGCTTGTTGCCGTCTGACAGATAGAATAGTAAGAAATCCGAATTCCTCATAAACAGTTCCAGCGGGGGTCAATACACAGTTACGATTCTTCACTTTCTCCCGGCGTATTTCTTGCTCGAACAGTCCACGGGTGTACTGCCGGTTCATATCGTCCAACGGTCACAGTATTTCGGCGATCAGACATGTCGCCATCGTCAGGTACGCTGATGAACGATGGCGACATGTCTGATCGCCGAAATACTGTGACATTTGGACGCTATGGACCGGCAGTACACCCGTGGACTGTTCGAATATACAGTTATAACTAAAAATGAACAATTTTTGAGTACTGATTCACAAGCACAGACATCTGTGTGCTGACCACTATAAAATGTACTTCTATCATTGCTGTTGAACTTGTATTCTGTCTTAACACATTTTAACTCCTCCTTTTTCCATATTAGTTCTGCATGAATAAGATGCTAGAGTGTAATCGTTTATGCATAACTTACTTAACTCTTTTGTTATGTAGTGCTGCGATAGGCACAGGAAGTCTATCTTTTCAGAGCTCACTAAATTTTCCAAACCTACAAGAAGCACTTCTGCACTATTATTGAGCCTTCTAAAATTTTGATGAAATAACCTAACCTTATTTTTCTGTGTATTGTTGAGTATTTCGTGCGGATCTTCTGTTACTTTCACTTCTTTCAAAACAGGGTGGCTAAATCCTGATTCCAACCCAAAAAAGGTACCTCTCTGATACGAATAACCACAGGTATCTTGCTTTGTGTGATTGTGGCTCCCAATAAATTTCCTGCAAGAAGCTCAGCCAGCCTGCTTTTCCCTCTCCTATTCAGGTGTAATCCACGTCTAGTACATCCCCGCCTTCCAACTGCAGCAACAGGCACTGCATTCATATGAGATTTCATTTCAGTCAGCAGCAGCCTGTTCAACCCAGTGATCACACCTCTCACAGCAGTATTGACACACGGCTACTCATGGCGCTGTAAGACCCCCGCAAAATTCAAGTTTGTGTTTGTAGTTGTCACTTCTATTTCACCCACATCATCCCTAATACTGCAACTACTGTCCTTAACCAGGCTGTTCTCTGCTCCACCTACTACAATAACCTGATCTTCCTTGTTAAAATCTTTACACAAATTCCCTATGTCTTCTGTCAGCTGGCTAAGGTTAGCCTTAGTTTCACAATACTTGCGACCTGGTACCTTTTTCCTAATTTTTCCTTTACCATCTGGCCAACATCCCTGCCGTGGGTATTACCTAGCAGCAACACTCTTTCCTTCCTATTCTCTTTTAGCACTGACCTCAATTGAGTTTGTTTGCTAGAGGTTTGCTGTACCTGCTATGACCTACAGCTGGATGAGGCTCTTTCCCTCGTGCTCCAGGTAACAAGTCAATTTTGTTCGATAGTGTAAGCTCATATGCAGATGAAGGAACTGATCAGCTGTACCCCTTTCACCCACTGTCAGTTACCTTTACCCGGTTCCCACGATCTTTTCCCCCCTTCAACCTATATACACTCCTGGAAACTGAAATAAGAACACCATGAATTCATTGTCCCAGGAAGGGGAAACTTTATTGACACATTCCTGGGGTCAGATACATCACATGATCACACTGACAGAACCACAGGCACATAGACACAGGCAACAGAGCATGCACAATGTCGGCACTAGTACAGTGTATATCCACCTTTCGCAGCAATGCAGGCTGCTATTCTCCCATGGAGACGATCGTAGAGATGCTGGATGTAGTCCTGTGGAACGGCTTGCCATGCCATTTCCACCTGGCGCCTCAGTTGGACCAGCGTTCGTGCTGGACGTGCAGACCGCGTGAGACGACGCTTCATCCAGTCCCAAACATGCTCAATGGGGGACAGATCCGGAGATCTTGCTGGCCAGGGTAGTTGACTTACACCTTCTAGAGCACGTTGGGTGGCACGGGATACATGCGGACGTGCATTGTCCTGTTGGAACAGCAAGTTCCCTTGCCGGTCTAGGAATGGTAGAACGATGGGTTCGATGACGGTTTGGATGTACCGTGCACTATTCAGTGTCCCCTCGACGATTACCAGTGGTGTACGGCCAGTGTAGGAGATCGCTCCCCACACCATGATGCCGGGTGTTGGCCCTGTGTGCCTCGGTCGTATGCAGTCCTGATTGTGGCGCTCACCTGCACGGCGCCAAACACGCATACGACCATCATTGTCACCAAGGCAGAAGCGACTCTCATCGCTGAAGACGACACGTCTCCATTCGTCCCTGCATTCACGCCTGTCGCGACACCACTGGAGACGGTTGCGAATGGTCCTCGCCGATACCCCAGGAGCAACAGTGTCCCTAATTTGCTGGGAAGTGGCGGTGCGGTCCCCTACGGCACTGCGTAGGATCCTACGGTCTTGGCGTGCATCCGTGCGTCGCTGCGGTCCGGTCCCAGGTCGACGGGCACGTGCACCTTCCGCCGACCACTGGCGACAACATCGATGTACTGTGGAGACCTCACGCCCCACGTGTTGAGCAATTCGGCGGTACGTCCACCCGGCCTCCCGCATGCCCACTATACGCCCTCGCTCAAAGTCCGTCAACTGCACATACGGTTCACGTCCACGCTGTCGCGGCATGCTACCAGTGTTAAAGACTGCGATGGAGCTCCGTATGCCACGGCAAACTGGCTGACCCTGACGGCGGCGGTGCACAAATGCTGCGCAGCTAGCGCCATTCGACGGCCAACACCGCGGTTCCTGGTGTGTCCGCTGTGCCGTGCGTGTGATCATTGCTTGTACAGCCCTCTCGCAGTGTCCGGAGCAAGTATGGTGGGTCTGACACACCGGTGTCAATGTGTTCTTTTTTCCATTTCCAGGAGTGTAGTTCGAAATTCGAGTGTTCCAAATCAGCCAGAAGGGCACAATTGCCTGTCTCCTGTTCAGCCATTCTCTTGTCTTTCTTACAGAGCCTATAATTCCACGGCGAGCCTCGCTGAGTTCCCCATTCAGGTCCCCGTTATAGTCACTTCAACGGGTCTACAACCAACAATCTACACGTACTAGTCCCTGTCTGACTATCTTGTGGCAACGTCCACACTTATCACGAGTTGTAACACAGATTAAAAACTTAAAACTTATAAACGGAATTACATGACTTAAGACACTTTTTACTACACAAATTTTCATCATATACGAGCCGCAAAAATTTGGCCTACAGGTTAGCACTTCAGATTTATGATACTAATCTGAAAAGTTAATTATTTCCCCTTAAAATAAGATTTCAGCATTAACTTAACTGCAGTATTTGTTAATTAAGTTATTCACAGTAGAACGTAACTTTTACTGTAGAGTTAATGTGTGCAAACAGTACGTAAACGTACTGTTAGTGCAAAAAATTATAAATCAAACAACTTAAGATTTACACTACTTTCCAGGAATACGAATTTAATAATGAATGGAGATTTTAAAGGCACATTTGCAGTATGGGCGTGGATATATAGCAGAAACGTAGATATACGTTCAGAATATAAATAAAGAATTATTTAACATATTAATTAGTATAAGCGGTTGTATCGATTGTGCCGTGCAATCGCTGAAACATTAGAATAATTACGCAGTTCAGTTGTCTTCCCGAGAAGAAGGCACTTTTTTTGTTCCAGAAGCCGTCCTGGTCGGACGCATATCTGACATCGCTGCAGATAATTATTTGGCGCACCGCCATTATTATACGTCATTCACACGCAATCTCACTAGGCGTACTCATACTTGCATACAGCAACAGAATTAATGTTTCTACGTAATTTAATTTAGTGTAATATTCTGTGAATACTGCGTTATCACTTAATCTTGTGTTTCATTTATGTTGCAAGCTATTGTTCCAATTAAACGGCGTCTTGACAAGGCTAAAGGTTCCGTGTTACAAATATTATCAAAATACCAGCACGAACAAATGCTATGAAATTATTCAATCTACGAAGTCCTATAAAGAGATATTTTCAGAAAAATCACCCGCGGTCAAACTTACAATGAATGGACCTTACGCAAGAACCATTGCCAAGAGAGCAAAATTTGAATAAACTGATCACACATTACTATCATTATCCATTGTTATTTGTCTGTTCTCTTATATTCTAAAACCACACAGGATAAGTCACGAAAAATCAAAACATGCTCTGCTTAAATTGCTAGAAGCAGAAACAGAACAATTAAATAGGGTTCTTTAAATTTACTGCGCCAAAACATAAAGAATAATACGACCACAACTAGACTTTACGCTCTTTTCACGTCTTCTGGAATAATACGTAAGGAAAATGAAACCTTTAATGGTAAGCTTATAAACACATTAATAAAAGTATTTTATGAGTTATGTGTACTAAACTTACAGTTTTTGCTGTCGAAACAACTTACCTTTAACAGAGAGCGAAAACTCGCACGTCTCACGTAGCACAGAGTTGCCAACTGTAATATTACTGCCTGAAGCCTTTCATATATTTTAATTGGTATTCTCCTGAACAGAACAAGTTTAGAAGGCAAGCTTGCATTACCAGACCAAGCTAAGGATGGCATAGTCAACAAAGGCCCAACATGGCGCTCTGAAAACAAGTTTAGCATCCTGGAACTTTTACTGGCGTTCACAGGAGGGGAGATGTGAGCAGGAGAGAAGGGAACTGCGTAGTTTCTCTACCAGGGCACCACTTGTAATGTCGAAGCCTTTCTCTTTCCTCCACTTGGAGAATATTGTCGATACGTTATTAAATGTATGGAAATTCAGTGCAGAAAGAAATGTACACTAGAGAAAGGTCCAAAGATACAATGTGAGAGGCTACCCACACAACACAGGCAGAGAACGAAGCAGACGGCCGAAGTACACTAAGTGATCAAAAGTATCCGGACACCGCCAAAAAATATGTTTTTCATATTAGGTGCATTGTGCTGCTACCTACTGCCAGGTACTCCATACAAGCGACCTCAGTAGTCATTAGACATTGTGAGAGAGCAGAATGGCCGGCCGAAGTGGCCGAGCGGTTCTAGGCGCTTCAGTCTGGAACCGCGCGATCGCTACGATCGCAGGTTCGAATCCTGCCTCGGGAATGGATGTGTGTGCTGTCCTTAGGTTAGTTAGGTTTAAGTTGTTCTAAGTTCTAGGGGAATGATGACCACAGCTGTTAAGTCCCACAGCGCTCAGAGCCATTTGAACCATTTTTGAAGAACAGAATGAGGCGCTCACGGACTTCGAACGAGGTCAGGAGATTGGGTGTCACTTGTGTCATACATCTGTACGATAGATTTCCACACTCCTAAACATCCCTAGGACCACTGTGTCCGATGTGATAGTGAAGTAGAAACGTCAAGAGACACGTACAGCACAAAAGCGTACAGGCCGACCTCGTCTGTTGACTGACAGAGACCGCCGACAATTGAAGAGGGTTGTAATGTGTAATAGGCGGACATCTATCCAGACCATCACACACGAATTCCAAACTGCATCAGGATCCACTGCAAGTACTATGACAGTTAGGCGGGAGGTGAAAAAACTTGGATTTCAACGTCGAGCGGCTACTCATAAGCCACACATCACGCCGGTAAATGCCGAACGACGCCTCGCTTGTTGTAGGGAGCGAAAACATTGGACGATTGAACAGTGGAAAAACGTTGTGTCGAGTGACGAATCACGGAACACAATGTGGCGATCCGATGGCAGGGTTTGGGTATGACGAATGCCCGGTGAACATCTGCCAGCATGTGTAACGTCAAGAGTAAAATTCGGAGGCGGCGGTGTTATGGTGTGATCGCGTTTTTCATGGAGGGGGCTTTCACCCCATTTTGGTTTGCGTGGCACTATCACAGCACAGGCCCACATTGACGTTTTAAGCACCTTCTTGCTTCCCACTGTTGAAGAGCAATTCGGGGATGGCGATTGCATCTTTCAACACGATCGAGCACCTGTTCATAATGCACGGCCTGTGGCGGAGTGGTAACACGACAATAATATCCCTGTAGTGGATTGGCCTGAACAGAGTCCTGACCTGAATGCTATAGAACACCTTTGGGATGTTTTAGGCCGGCCGCGGCTGTCTAGCGGTTCTAGGCGCTCAGTCCGGAACCGCGCGACTGCTACGGTCGCAGGTTCGAATCCTGCCTCGGGCATGGATGTGTGTGATGTCCTTAGGTTAGTTAGGTTTAAGTAGTTCTAAGTTATAGGGGACTGATGACCACAGATGTTAAGTCCCATAGTGCTCAGAGCCATTTGAACCATTTTTTTGGGATGTTTTAGAATGCCAACTTCGTGCCAGCCATCACCGAACGACTTCGATGCAGCACTTCGTGAAGAATGGGCTGCCATTCCCCAAGAAACCTTTCAGTACCTGTCTGTGTGACGGTGCCTTATTTGCACTTCCGCAGTTTGAGATGAGGCAGGAGCTAAAGACAGCTGGAGACCATCGCAGCTGCTGACGTCATACTAAAAAGGGAAATTCCCCCTTACATCCTAGTTCAGATTGTGGTAAGATGGCCCAGTGAATAGCCTGTCAAAAGCTGAACAGGGACCAAGCATGAAAACAGGAAGCAAGGGTACTGACCTGTGAAAAAAAATTGTTCAAATGGCTCTGAGCACTATGGGAGTCAACTGCTGTGGTCATCAGTCCCCTAGAACGTAGAACTACTTAAACCTAACTAACCTAAGGACATCACACACATCCATGCCCGAGGCAGGATTCGAACCTGCGACCGTAGCAGTCGCACGGTTCCGAACTGCGCGCCTAGAACCGCGAGACCACCGAGGCCGGCTGTGAAAAAAGAAGCAAAATAGAAACAGTGAACGGTGCAAGCTGAATATGTGACAACATCAAGGGGACAGTAGGAATCTGGTGTCGTGGTTGTGTGATCACAGTGTAGGACTACAAATCGGCAGAGCCCTGTCCAAATCCTTTTTTCAGAACGTTATTTCCCGTCCGGTCATTTGATGTGCCTGTTTTACTGTAGGCTTGACAATTGTGATTCCACATATTGGTTATAGAATATGAGTCATGTGGCAGAGAATGTATTACCGTCACAAATGTTACAACAAGTGAGGGCCGGTGAGATGCTACATAGACCTCTCATACAAGTGAAAACAACAAATAAAACGGATTGAACTGTTTTGTGACAAAGGAATACAATGGACAAAACTTCCAAAACGGAACGCGAGAGTCATTACATGTAGTACTTACGTAGAATAAACAGGAGGAACGTACGCCTAGAGGTCCCTTCCTTACACCTCGCTGTTGAAAACGGGCATTACACAACGACACAAACACATAACTGAATACAAATAACAGACATGTGAATGACTGGACGGACAGCTCATAATTTCGTGGAGGAAAATATATGGAGCACAAGCGAGATTCGAACATGGATTTCTTACGGGGCAGTGTAACACTATGACCACAGAAGCACGACGCCGCATCTACTACACTTCTCTCGATTTTGCACATCTTGTGCTAGATCCTTTCACTCTTTCTATTTTGCTTCTTTTTTCACATTTCAGTACACCTTCTTCATGTATTCACGCTTAATCTGTGTTCAGTTTTTGACGGGCTATCCGCTGGGGCTTCTTACCGCAAAATATGTGTGTGGGGAATGGGGCGGGGTGGTGGGAGTTTTCCTTGTAAGGGCGAAAACACAGTTTCCGTGCGCTTGAATTCCTTGCGTGTCGGGATTTCCGTAGTAGCTTGAGAGCTGAGGAACTCAATCTGCCTTCGGCAGTGGTGAGGCGCGCACTCTTTGTTCCCGGCTCGCCTGTTGTGTTGCGTGCGAGCGAGCGCGCGTTTGTTTACTTCCGCGTAGCGGCTTGTCTCAGAGTCCGATTTCGTCGACCTTCATGGCGTTTTCTTACTGCCAAGCCACAATTAAATTAACTTCTCCTTTGGATCACGAACGACCGGAAGCGCATTTAGTAGAATATTTTATACAGGATGAAATGCGTCTCCCACCACAAGGCGTTCTCGGAATTCATATTTCGATCCTCAGTAGTACTGTGTAAATAAAGTTGGCTAATGGCAGGCCGCTGTGGGCTATCGGTTCTAGGCGCTTTAGTCCTGAACCGCGCTGTTGCTACGGCCGCAGGATGGAATCCTGCCTCGGGCATGGATGATGTGTGTGATGTCCTTAGCTTAGTTAGGTTTAAGCAGTTCTAAGTCTAGCGGACTGATGACCTCAGACGTTAAGTCCCATAGTGCTTAGAGCCATTTGAACCATTTGAAAGCTGGCTAATGTGCTGTGCGCCGACGTTGTGCGGCACCACACTAACGCTCTTAAGTTCCGATACTCCGACGAACATGTAGGGACTTTCGTGCTTGATCAGGTTGGTTTTGGCCTCCGAACGTTGGGGGTTTGCGAACTCCCATTTGAGGTATTGTCGACTTTGTGGTGGCCGCCTTTAAATCTTTCCGCTACGTCGTCAGTAACATTGCTGAAACGTGGTCTTCCACGTTTCAGTATGTCATTCTAAACGTACCGTATGTCAAAGATGTCAGTCAGATAAAAACTGAGTTTCGGAAACGAGTGCCTTCCTACTTGGTTATTGCCGGCTGCAGGGCTGTCGTCATGCACGATGGCCAGCCGCGCACCTGTTCGGATTGTGGCCGGGAAGGCCAAGTCCGTTCTGAATGTCTCCGACGTAGACTGGTACAGACGGCGATCGGTGCCATTGCTCTTCCTGCGGCGCCCACTGTGTTACCTCTGTCTTACGCGTCTGCGACGGAGCTACCTTCTGCGCCCCCTCTGAATCAGTCGGTACCTAAGTCAACTGCTCTCTACGACTCGATGGACAGTCGTTTTGCCTGTCTCCCCTACACTCCTACTAGCGGCAATACAAATGATCGACGACCGTCAGCAGGCGCAAGCTGTCTGTTGTTGATCGAGGAGCTGTACCGACTTCCGCTTTTCTGCCATCTGGTCACATGTCAGACGATAGCCACCCACCATCTGACAAGGAACAGCATGTTAGGAAGCAACAGTCCCAGAGGAAACGGAAGAGACAATGCCGTAGCCATTCTCATGACTGCCTCCATCGAATGAGTGCACAGTATGATGACCCTCCCACTGTTGGTGCGCTGTCAAATGGTTCAAATGGCTCTGAACACTATGGGACTTAACTGCTGTGGTCATCAGTCCCCTAGAACTTAGAACTATTTAAACCTAACTAACCTAAGGACATCACAAACATCCATGCCCGAGGCAGGATTCGAACCTGCGACCGTAGCGGTCGCGCGGTTCCAGACTGTAGCGCCTAGAACCGCTCAGCCACTCCGGCCGGCGGTGTGCTGTCCTCTGACGCCCTGGCACCTGAGGACGCGAAGTCCTTACCCGCCTCCATCTCCAGTCAGCGTCCACATCCAAACACCGACTTTCCCCCGCCTGCGTCAGATGCGGTAGCCTCCCTTTCTGTGTCTGACGCTGCCTGTGGGTGCATCTCTGTAGTGTTCCACTGAACCAACCCAGTGAAACGTCTATCTCCTGGCCGGATGACGTCGATTCTGAGCATAGACATTCTGAAGGTGTTCAGTGATGGACCCACCTTGTTGGTGTCGCCTCCCTCCCCTCCACGGGGGCCTAACAGGGAGATCCCTGCGCTTCCCCAGTGTTTGAATCGCCTGTCGTCTTGGCGATGGGTGCTTTCCACTTATCGCATTGCCACGGTAAATAGTAATACCTCCGCGTCCACCACAAACTGGCTCTACTCCACGACGTGCTGTATGCTGTCGACGTTGAGGTTGCTCTCCTTCTGGAGGTGCACGATCCAACTACCCATAGTTTTACAGCACATGTCTCTAACGCTCCCCCTACTGGTAGTGAGGTGGCGATTCTCTTACGTGACGGTATCCTCGCTGATGAAGTTACCTATCCCCATGTTGCCAGAGGTATGGCTCTCACGTTTAGTGGCGTCAGGATAGTCAGTGTCGATGCCCCATCTGGTTCGGGTCGCCGTAGTGAACGTTCCATTTTCTTCTCAGAGACAGTCACGCCTCTTTTCTTGAGTCGGCAGGTTGCATTGTTCATGGGAGGCGATTTCAGCTGCACCCAGGCACCCAAAGACCAGGTACCACGTCACTCGCCGTGCGCGGCGCTAGTTACAATTCTCCAGCACCTCGTTTACGCATTTCACTAACCATTCTTCCAGCTGCCTCGATCGTGCTTGCATCTTCCGCGATATTGTCAGTGGGATGCAGGCTGCTGAAGTAGGGCCAATTACGTTCTCTGACCATGTCACATACATCTGCGCCATCAATCTCTGCCGCCAGGGGGTGTGGAGGAGCCGAGGATCACGGTAACTGAATACGATGCACCTTACTTCACCTGACTGCCGGCACGTCATGGAGACCACGTGCACAGCTTGGTGTCGACGCAGTGATGGATATCAGTCCGCCCTGCCATGGTGGGTGCTCTGTGCAAGGCTTGCCCTCCGCAAGGGAGGTTACAGAAGGGCGGTTGTGGCAGGGCGGCGACGAACTCAGGAATTCTATTTCACCATTCTCCAGGAATGTACTATGATGCCGTATTCGCCAGAGCACCAGGCGATGGTGAATCGTGCCAAGGCACAGCTCACATCCCCCTCTCGCCACCACCGTGAAGGAGCTATGGCCAGGGAGCGCACACACGACGGGTTAGTGCAGGAGCGTCCACCTATGTATCATGACACAGCGTAACGACGCCACCGTCGGGGTGTTACACCATAGCTCTACTGATTTCTTTTGCCTTTTGTTTTATTTAATGTTATAGCGTTGAATTTCTGTAAATGTTGTTGGACTGAATCCAAACCATGAGAGTGTTTATTCTTTCTGTCAAAAACTTTGATGTCTTTTAGAGTGTAGGAAGTGTAATCTATGAGCAAATTATATGTTTTGTCTTTGTCATATAATCTCGTTGGTTATCTTTAAAATTAAATAATTTTATTTAAATAATTTTGTGTAGAACTACCAATATATACAAATGTTCTGTTTTATTTAAAGTATTTGTTTGCTGTTACGTAAACTGCTGACCTTCACTTAGGGTTCTTAGTTATTTTGTATGTAAAAGGTGTTGTGGTTCCCCTCGGGAACGGAACTGGGAAGCACGCGCAAATTGTGGTTGTCCTAGGTAGAAAAGGTGCTACCAAACTATCAACTGCTCATGTAAAAGTTGTGTATTGTGCTGATTCCGGGAGAGGCTTTTCCTGACGCTTTCCAATGCCTCGGGTGGACGGATAAAGAGCTGGAACTATTCTGGAATTGGTCTCTATCATCGCCACCAAGAAATGACAGAGTCCAGAAATTCTACCTGCAAATTCACCTACCAACATGCAATCGCCACCACATTGCGCAATCACTGTAATGGAACACTTTAGTAATGTACAGTAAAGCATCAAAAATGGTTCAAATGGTTCTGAGCACTATGGGACTTAACATCTGTGGTCATCAGTCCCCTAGAACTTAGAACTACTTAAACCTAACTAACCTAAGGACATCACACACATCCATGCCCGAGGCAGGATTCGAACCTGCGACCGTAGCAGTCGCGCGGTTCCGGACTGCGCGCCTAGAACCGCTAGACCACCGCGGCCGGCTAAAGGATCAGTTCATTGGATGTTTCAGTGTGCGCAAATATAAGGTAACTTATACTCGAACTCTTATAACTACCTTCATTTTTTATCCCCGTCACATTTCCACTTAGGGTCCTTCCCATGCTAAAGTGATTTCTGAGTGTCCTTATTGAAAGAACATTAAAGCCCAGTATTTTACTAATTAATGCCTCTGGAACATAGTAAAAAGAAAGTTAAAATTAATGTGGCAAGAGAGTGAACTAAAGTAAATGATGCTTGCTGAAAATAATTTTTCTATTAAAATTGCTTGTTGCCAACTTCAAAATTAAAAGTTCTTAAAACTGAGGCTTATAAAGTTTTGCTTATTAAATGATGACTTTGCTCCCTGTTGTAAATCGCAAAAGGTGAGTCAGTATCTTACAAACATGTTAATTTTGTGTCTCACTGTAGTAAAAGTTGAAAACTGCAATTGTGGAAAGTTATATACTCATGGTTGCTAAGCACTTGTTTCTCTTGTGTATTGAAAGTGCATATTAGCAGTGTAATAGCATGCATAGTTTATCCTTTATGCTCTTGATAAATAACAATTAATAGAAAGACCACTATCTATGAAAACAGACAGTGAGAAGTAACCTGTTAGTGAATTCCGTTTAACTTTCATTCTAAATAGAAAAGTATTTAGCTGAGAGAGAGACTTAACCTGTGACCAGTTCATAATTTAGCAGTGAACTATATTTACAATTTATGTCAGCTAGGAAAATGTTTGAAAAGTAATACTGAACCTATGTCCAATTTATGATTCTACAGTGAATATTAATAGTAATGTTATAAAGACCATTCAGTTTGAATAAGCCCTGAAAGTAATAGTGTGTAGTGTTATAAGGTTATATTTATACAAATAGTTTGTTCTGATCTGTTATCTCCAACCTTAACCTGAACATACTGTATTCAGGTGCCAGAATTCAATGCACTCGCGTGTGGCAAAGTATAGGTTGTGTTTGTCGGTTAAATTTACTCATACCTATTTTCTTGAACAAGAATGGTAATCATTCTCTTGCCTAATTAGGCTAGCGACCGTTTTCTTTATTCTTTGAACAGTGTAGCTAGGTAAAATATTATTTGTTACTGTTTAAATATTTACGTAATTCTTACTTTCACTTCCGATAAGCCACCTCCGTTAGGTACAACACGGTCAACATAGCAAAATTCCTCTCAGAGAGTAAAACTTCTCTGCTTCTTCTTACTATAATTACTTGAATAAAAATAATTGCATTATACGAACTGCCTTCAGCTTTGAGGTTATGGTATAGTAGTAGCAGATGAATGTGTTATACGTGGCTTTTCCGTGACAGGACTATTTGTTCTGTTGGGGCGTGGTATGTAACAAACCAAATTTGGTATTTAATTGCATAAGCTAGGTAAATGCAGTTGCAGTGTTATATGGGGACTTCGATTAATGTTCTTACGACCGATGACGGGTGGCGTTTTTATACCCAGTGGGATATGCAGGGTATTACAAAAAGGTATGGCCAAACTTTCAGGAAACATTCCTCACACACAAACAAAGAAAAGATGTTATGTGGACATGTGTACGGAAACGCTTACTTTCCATGTTAGAGCTCATTTTAGTTTCGTCAGTATGTACGCTCAATGGAGCACGTTTTCATGATTTCATACGGGATACTCTATCTGTGCTGCTACAACATGTGCCTTTACAAGTACGACACAACATGTGGTTCATGCACGATGGAGCTCCTGCACATTTCAATCGAAGTGTTCGTACGCTTCTCAACAACAGATTCGGTGACCGATGGATTGGTAGAGGCGAACCAATTCCATGGCCTCCACGCTCTCCTGACCTCAACCCTCTTGACTTTCATTTATGGGGGCATTTGAAAGCTCTTGTCTACGCAACCCCGGTACCAAATGTAGAGACTCGTCTTGCTCGTATTGTGGACGGCTGTGATACAACACGCCATTCTCCAGGGCTGCATCAGAGCATCAAGGATTCCATGCGACGGAGTGTGGATGCATGTGTCCTCGCTAACGGAGGACATTTTGAACATTTCCTGTAACAAAGTGTTTGAAGTCACGCTGGTACGTTCTGTTGCTGTGTGTTTCCATTCAATGATTAATGTGATTTGAAGAGAAGTAATAAAATGAACTCTAATATGGAAAATAAGTGTTTCCGGACACATGTCCACATAACATATTTTCTTTCTTTGTGTGTGAGGAATGTTTCCTGAAAGTTTGGTCGTACCTTTTTGTAACACCCTGTAGAGCCTGCCCTCCATGCACATTACGTTATGCTGTACCCTGAACAGCAATCACCGCCCTGCCAACATTACAGCAGTCTCCAGACTCTCCTTTGGTTCGGTTCCCGTGGATGTCAGGATGGATCTGCTTGCTGACGTCACGGAGGACGAAGCCCATGATGCTATCCAGGCGGGTTCAAGAACAGGTCGCCTGGCCCTGGCGGCGTACCACTGGAGTTTCATCGGACATTCCATCCCCTTCTGGCGCCAGTGTGGAGGGAAATTTGTCAGAACCTTGTGCCACCTTTGGTGCCGATTTCAGCCGATTTCCTCAATGGGTCCCTCATTCCCATCCACAAGCCTACCACAAGTATACCTCCCGGATATGCGATTACCGTCCCTTGATGTTACTCAACAGCGACACGAAGATCCTTACCCGGCTGTCGGTTGCGCGGCTTAAACGGTCGACTCGGTACGCAGTTTCCCCCGATCAAACTTCTTTGGGAGGTACCAATAACAGACGTACTGCCCTCTGTCGCTACCGGTACATAATTGCTCATCCTCACGTCCATCGTATGCCTGGACTTTTGGCAGCTCTTCACTTCAGCCAGGCGTTCGATCGGGTGGATCACGACTTCTTGAAATGGGCGCTCCCCAGTATGGGATACTCTAATATTACCGCCGACGTCGTAATTCATCTCCTTCGTGGAGCGACGTCCCGTGTACTCTACAATAGTATTCTAATTCCTCCCATCTCGATCCGTGCGCGCCAAGGCAGCCCGCTGTCTGCGCTGATGTATGCTTCCACCATGGAACCCTTGCTCTGCGGCCTCCGTCAACGGCTCTCTGGGATGTCTCTGTCACCTTGTATTCAGCTGTACTGCTTATCCAGATGATCACATCCTTCGTAGCGGTGCTGAGGTCAGGGAGTCACTGGCATGAGTTACCGCCTACGGCGAAGCTTCTGGTAGCTGCCTTAATGTCTGCAAATCGAGCACCATGGCTATAAGTGGCTTCCTGCGGACAGCGCTGCTCCTTTACGTGTAGCTGATAGTATCCGATGCTTAGGACTCGATTTCGCAAATGATCTACGGCGCACGATTGCCCTCAACTGCCTACTTTCTCAACTACACGCTGGGCTCCTAGATCACCATCTTCTGAAACGTACACAATATATAAATGTGTATTTGGCGTCACGTATCCCCCACGTGGCAAAGAGACTTCCTTCTCAGCCATCCACGGCCTACGGTAGGCAAGCGGCATTGAGTTCTTTTCTTTGCCACGGCTTGCTGTTAAAGATAAGGTACAAGATCCAAGCCTCCCGTGGCGCAGGGGCGGTTTAGGTCTCTATCATGTGCATGACACAGCGAAAGCCCTTTTCATTGGCTCTCACATGGCGTTGTGGCGCCGTTGTCCTACGTGCTTTACCAGCCTATTGTTGAAGGCCCTTGCACCACGCTCTCTCTCAGCACCTGTCCCACTTTCGGACGTCCCACCGCCCTTCGATTACTTCCGTCACTTTTTGCTCGAACTGAGCTACGTCCTCACAGCGATGGAAATGGAAATGAGCGTTTGGCGTCATTTGCCGGGAGATCCCTTGCGGGGCAGGTCCGGCCGCCTTGGTGCAGGTCCTATTACATTCGACGCCACATTTGGCGACTTGCGCGCTGGATGTGGATGAAATGATGATAAAGACAACACAACACCCAGTCCCTGAGCGAAGAAAATCCCCAACCCAGTCGGGAATCGAACCCGGGCCCGTAGGACGGCAATCCGTCACGCTGACCACTCAGCTGCGATAATGCCAGTGCTCTTGACATCAACGATGGCGATCTATGGTTTTCTTCAGCAGCACGGGTCAATGAATGTGGTTAAGGGGAAGCATCCGCACGTCGGCTGGCATGCCGCTCGGCGATCGGTGTGCGCTCCTTACGTTCACACTGACGTCCAGTCTTCGTGGTACCTAACTGTAAATGGGAAACAAGCATACCGGTCACACCTCCACGGGATTCACCTGGCAGACACCCCACTGTGTGTCGCCTCCGATCTTTTGGACACAGACGAGCATCGCCTGATGTGCAGATCAGCAAGAAGAGTCTGGTTATTGGTGCGGCAGATACTGTCGCTAATTAACCGCACGACTCCTGATCAGATACCTACTCAGCTGCTCCTCTTACCGTTCGCGGGATGCTTCCCGCAAGCGTAGACGAACTCTGTGAAGCGGATTAGTCAACACGCAGTTCACTACTTGTTTGCTGAGGCGAGAAAAGTATCCTTGATTTTTGGCTGTTCCTTAATGATACTGTGCAATTCTCTGCAGTTCAAAATACAGACATTTTTCTCCACTTTTCTGGTCATCGGAATGTTCTCCTCGGAAAAACCATACGTCGGGAGTCCTAATGAACCTGACATCTTGCTGTTCCCTCCTCCTCGCGACGTCGGTTTCCTGCCATTCTCGGTGATATTAATGGTAATTAAAAAAGGAAATAAATAAAAATAAAAATAAATAAATAAAAAGAAATAAAGAAATAAATCAATGTTCATAGTACCACTACTCCATGTCCCCTACGCTTTCCTTGGTTCCTGGAGGACGGGAACGGGACATGGTGGGCTGGCCTCGGATTGCGACCCCTGCCCAGTTTTCCCCCACCCCTCCCTTTGGGTGCCAGGAAAGTTCCTATGGAAAGAAAAGAAAGTAACTAGGGTGATTGCGCATTCTCATATATTTCTTGGGGGAGCTTTTACCCCAATCCATGTGGCAGCCATTAAGTGAGAGTATATGCTGACTTAAGTGAAACAACTGTCACTTCTTAAAACCACGGTGACATGAGTACACTTTTAGCTAACCTTTGTAGTGGTAGTTGAACGTCCATGACGCACTATGACTAATTTGGATTGGGTAGCATCATTTGTAATGTATACGTTATTGTTAGGATTTCTTCTTATTCAGGGCCATTCTTTTGAGTTAATTTTAAAGCAGTCAGATCGCGTTGCCGTTGAATATTGTGGGTAATTAATATATAGGAGAAGTTTGAGTACTTTTTGTCAGGGCAAATGCTGTACGTCATAAATGGAACGATAAAGACAAAGCAAAGAGTTAGTGTAGTTAATTTCACTCAGCAGTTTCAGAATGAAATAAATTAAGAAGTTTCATCTTCTCATTTATTTCAGTCTAAGTAAGTAAAATCATTTTAAGAAGTTTCAACTTACAATGCCACACACTAAGAGATGACAGAGATACAAGAATTTTTCTTTCAGGAAATATTAGTCCTGGGATGGAAGTGAGTGCTTTGGTGACAGTTTATCACTATTTTTACAATATGCTTTGCCTGACAACAACAAGGAGACGCAGCCGCCAATACGGTCTTCTATCGTTGCGTGCTAAGTGAAGAGCGGCGTCGACATGCAGTAGAGAAAATGTTGCATCTCTTCCAGCTTCTCCGTGACACAGCATCATTGTCATAGGAGCCCAAAAGGCCTAAAACGGCTGTGCAGACTGGCGAGGGTATCACACAGGTATCTACACCAAATGTTGCAGCAAATGCTATGCAGTTGCTGAATGTAGACAATAAGTGTACAGGGTGAGTCAGGAGACCGGCGTTAATTTCGCGGCAAACCAAGCATATCATATCATTTTCTCGAAGGCTCACAACTGATCACGTATCCAGGAATATAGTTTATTAATTTCATCTCTCCTGCTTGTGATTTATGTTTACTGTTCCATGACAGCTCTTTTGTAATGGTCGAGTGTAATTATTCACTTGTCACTGAAAGTATACGCCGTGGGTTTGACAGAACGACATACCCTTTGACGCAATAAACACGTCGATATCCCGATTTATTGACAATCAGACTTTTGTACAAGGAGGGATAGATTTGCACACCCCCACGAGTGAATAATATGCAGAAAACAGAAGTCGCAAGAAGAAGTGATGAAATTATTTAAATCCAGGATAATTAATAAAAGTCTCGATCCATAATCAACTACAGGCTCCAGCTGTCAAGAAAATGCCTTATATGTTTGATTTGTCACGAAATTATCGCCAGATCGCGAGGTATTTACAACGTCAAAGAAGTTGCTTTTTCCAACAACAGTCACATTAAAGAGTGTGACTGTGGCATAAGTGCCTTCGCACGTTACTATTGATGATTTGATTTTTTACGCCTTGAACGTTTTTATGATACATACCACCAAGGCGAATACACTGGTTCTGATGTAGTATTAAAGAAAAAATCAAAACAACAAACTTATGTACTGGAATTTGTCTGTTTTTTTCATTTTCTATTACTGTTGGTTAAATGATGTTATATAAGGTTTGTAATGATAAAATCTAATTGTAAGCGTATTTGAAATGCTTATTTATTTTGTAAATACTTCCATTATATTTCTCGCTTCCACAAAAATATTTCCGCCATTGATGTCACATATTTCCCTGACAACAAAAGGAAAAATATAAGATTGGATATGAACACAGAGCGAAAAATTCTAACCTGTGATCTTAGCCACAATGTTACCAGATCAACTGGTACAGCACCATATGTGTGAACTGACGCAGTAGCATAAACACTTAGTCATTTTTTCGGAAACTATTGAGTGTTGACACCTAAGACAAAATAAGGGTCCATTTCCACCGGGTGAAGCTGCGACTGTGTCAGGGAGTGATCTGCCGGCGGGTCCTAATTGTAAGATGTGATTTCTAGAAATCTCGAGTTACTACGGTGTTTAAAATTACCCGAAGAGATCTTCAGATACTTGTGTCTGGTATTGGTTAGCTGTATAGGGACGACTTCAAAACGGAAATAATTATGGAAGAAATGATTTCGGTTTTATTTCTTAATATTTAATTTATTTCGTCAACCTAATTTCATCTAAGTTAAGTGCCTTACCAGTGTTTAAATTTTTCACGTTATTGCGCAGTTATGTGAAGCGTGAGGCGTCTAGTCTCCATGCCTATTTGTTCTTCTGGTGTTACCCTGTTGATGTGACTCTCAACTTTTTAGTTAAGCAAGGGCTGATGTGCAGCTGTCCCAGGAGACAAGTTGATATGCGCAGTGACTATCTTGAAAGCGTTACTAAGCCCTTCCAGTAGTCTCCATGATTAAACGAAATTACACTTTAGCGTTGTCCTCTGACTCAGATATGGCCATAAGTGCCGTAACATTTAAAACAGCAGACTGTTTTCACAATTACATCTCACATGTGAATCTTGCGATAGCTTAGAAGGGTCTTTAGTGTGAAACAACTGAGAAATAAACCACGAGCAAAATGCGCCAACTGGGGAGATACTGAATTCTGTCCCACCGCCACCTAGGTATTTCTTGTTACTTCTGTTCCTCTCTGTCTTAAGCTGTCTGAAAACTGAAAAGCTCAATCATCACGCACTTTTCGCTGTTACTGACAAAGCATCGCGAACAGGTAAATTGCAATCGTTATGATCAGACGATTCTTTTCGTCTCTTTGTTTTTTTTTAGTATTGTTTAAGTGAATGACACTTTTGCTTAATAAATAACATATTCGGCACATTACTCATGACACTTTTTGTTCTTTGTTCAGCATTCTCATCACAACTGCTTTTCCTTTCATGTCATCAGAATCTGGAATCGAAGTTACATTCCAATGATATACTATGTCGGCATGGCTGCGCAAACACTGTCTCCATGTACGCGAACACCGTAACTAATCTAACACGCAAACTTTCGGAATTACACTCGTCTGGCATGAAACGTTCCTGGGGGGGGGGGTGGGGGGGGGGGCAGGGGTTGGGGGGGAGCGTCCACTGCAGGACGCACAATAAACCTGGGTTCGGTGTGGGACGGCGGTGGCGGTGGGGTGGGTGGACTGTTGTGGCATGTTGTAGGGTTGTGAACCACTCGGGCCTACAGCGGGACGAAGTCTCTCCATCGTTTCTAGGTTGCCAGTTTAAATACACAATTCACTGGTGATGATGATGATGATGATTGGGTTCTGGGGCGCTCAACTGCGACTCAGATACAATATGTCGGCGATTGCTACACAAACACTGTCTCCACGTATCCATATACCATAACTAATCTAACACGCAAACTTTTGGAATTACACTCGTCTGGCATGACACGTTCCTGGGAGTGGGGTGGGGAAGCGGAAAGGGGAATAGCGTCCACTGCAGGACGCACAATAGACCTGTGTTTGGTGTGGGACGGCGGTGGCGGTGGGGTGGGTGGACTGTTGTGGCATGTTGTGGGGTTGTGATCAACTGAGGCCCACAGCGGGACGAAGTCTCTCTGTCGTTTCTAGACCGCCAGTTTAAATACACAATACGCTAGTGATGATGATGATGATGATTGGGTTCTGGGGCGCTCGACTGCGCCTCAGTTACAATAGGTCGGCGATTGCTGCACAAACACTGTCTCCATGTATCCGTACACCATAACTAATCTAACACGCAAACTTTTGGAATTAGCCGGCCGAAGTGGCCGTGCGGTTAAAGGCGCTGCAGTCTGGAACCGCAAGACCGCTACGGTCGCAGGTTCGAATCCTGCCTCGGGCATGGATGTTTGTGATGTCCTTAGGTTAGTTAGGTATAACTAGTTCTAAGTTCTAGGGGACTAATGACCTCAGCAGTTGAGTCCCATAGTGCTCAGAGCCATTTTTTTTTTTTTTTTTGGAATTACACTCGTCTGGCATGACACGTTCCTGGGAGTGGGGTGGGGAAGGGGGAAGGGGAATAGCGTCCACTGCAGGACGCACAATAGACCTGTGTTTGGTGTGGGACGGCGGTGGCGGTGGGGTGGGTGGACTGTTGTGGCATGTTGTAGGGTTGTGAACCACTCGGGCCTACAGCGGGACGAAGTCTCTCCATCGTTTCTAGGTTGCCAGTTTAAATACACAATACACTGGTGATGATGATTATTATGATTCGGTTCTGGGGCGCTCAATTGCGACTCAGTACAATATGTCGGCGATTACTGCACAAAGACTGTCTCCACGTATCCATACACCATAACTAATCTAACACGCAAACTTTTGGAATTACACACGTCTGGCATGAGACGTTCCAGGGGGAGGGGGGGGTAGGGGGGTGGGAGGGAGCGTCCACTGCAGGACGCACAATAGACCTGTGTTTGGTGTGGGACGGCGGTGGCGGTGGGGTGGGTGGACTGTTGTGGCCTGTTGTAGGGTTGTGAACCACTCAGGGCTACAGCGGGACGAACTCACTCCGTCGTTTCTATGTCGCCAGTTTAAATACACAATACACTGGTGATGATTATGATGATGATTGCGTTCTGGGGCGCTCAACTGCGACTCAGTTACTATAAGTCGGCGATTGCTGCACAAACACTGTCTTCACGTGTCCGTTACACCACAACTAATCTAACACGAAAACTTTTGAGATTACACTCGTCTGGCATGACACGTGCCTGGGGGTGGTGGTGAGGGGGAAAGGAGGGGAGCGTCTATTGCTGAACGCACAATACACCTGTGTTTGGTGTGGGACGGCGGTGGCGGTGGGATGGGTGGACTGTTGTGGCCTGTTGTAGGGTTGTGAACCACTAAGGCCGACAGCGGGACGAAGACTCTCCGTCGTTTCTAGGTCGCCAGTTTAAATACACAATACACTGGTGATGATGATGATGATGATTGGGTTCTTGGGCGTGCAACTGCGCTTCAGTTACAATATGTCGAAGATTGCTGCACAAACACTGTCTCCACGTATCCGTACACCATAACTAATCTAACACGCAAACTTTTGGGATTACACTCGTCTGGCATGAAACGTTCCAGGGGTTGGGTGTGGGAGGGGGGAGGAGGGGAGCGTCCACTGCAGGACGCACAATAAACCGGTTTTTGGTGTGGGACGGCGGTGGCGGTGGGGTGGGTGGACTGTTGTGGCCTGTTGTAGGGTTGTGAAGCACTGAGGCCTACATCGAGACGAACTCTCTCCGTCGTTTCTAGGTCGCCAGTGTAAATACACAATACACTGGTGATGATGATGATGATGATTGGGTTCTGGGGCGCTGAACTGCGCCTCAGTTACAATATGTTGGCGACTGCTGCACAAACACTGTCTCCACCTATCCGTACGCCATAACTAATCTAACACGAAAAGATTTGGGATTACACTCGTCTGACATTAGACATTCCTTATGGTGGTGGTGGAGGGGAAGGGGGATAGCGTCCACTGTAGGTCGCACAATAAACCTCTGTTTGGTGCGGGACGGCGGTGGCGGTGGGGTGGATGGACTGTTGTGTCCTGTTGTAGGTTTGTGAACCACTGAGGCCTACAGCGGGTTGAAGACTCCCCATCATTTCTAGGTCGCCAGTTTAAATACACAATACACTGGTGATGATGATTATGATGATTGGGTTCTGGGGCGCTCAACTGCGCCTCAGTTACAATATGTCGGTAAGGGCTGCTCAAACACTTTCTCCACATATCCGTTCACCATTACTAAATTAACATGCAAACCTTTGGAGTTACACTCGTCTGGCATGAGACGTTCCTAGGGGAGGGAGTGGGCAGGGGGGTGGGGGGGGGGGAGCGTCCACTGTCGGACGAACATTTAAAATAAACCTGGGTTTGGTGTGGGACAGCGGTGGCGGCGGGGTGGGTGGACTGTTGTGGCCTGTTGTAGGGTTGTGAACCTCTGAGGCCTACAGTAGGACGAAGTCTCTCCGTCGATTCTAGGTCGCCAGTTTAAATACACGATACACTGGTGATGATGATGATGATGATGATGATTGGGTTCTGGGGCGCCTAACTGCGCCTCAGTTACAATATATAGGCGATCTGCACAAACACTGCCTCCATGTATCCATACAACATAACTAATCCACCATGCAAACTTTTGGAATTACACTCGTTTGCCATGAAATGTTCCTGGGGGGGGGGGGGGGGGGGCGGGTGGCATGGGTTTGGGGGGAGCGTCCACTGCAGGACGCACAATAAACCTGGATTTGGTGGGGACAGGGGTGGCGCTGGCGGTGGGGTGGGTGGACTGTTGTAGCCCGTTGTAGGGTTGTGAACCACTGAGGCCTACAGCGGGACGAAGTCTCTCTGTCGTTTCTAGGTCGCCAGTTTAAATACACAATACACTGGTGATGATGATGATGATGATGATTGGGTTCTGGGGCGCCTAACTGCGCCTCAGTTACAATATATAGGCGATCTGCACAAACACTGCCTCCATGTATCCGTACAACATAACTAATCTACCATGCAAACTTTTGGAATTACACTCGTTTGCCATGAAATGTTCCTGGGGGGGCGGGCGGCATGGGTTTGGGGGGAGCGTCCACTGCAGGACGCACAATAAACCTGGGTTTGGTGGGGACAGGGGTGGCGGTGGCGGTGGGGTGGGTGGACTGTTGTAGCCCGTTGTAGGGTTGTGAACCACTGAGGCCTACAGCGGGCCGAAGTCTCTCTGTCGTTTCTAGGTCGCCAGTTTAAATACACAATACACTGGTGATGATGATGATGATGATGATGATTGGGTTCTGGGGCGCCTAACTGCGCCTCAGTTACAATAATAGGCGATCTGCACAAACACTGCCTGCATGTATCCGTACACCATAACTAATCTGCCATGCAAACTTTTGGAATTACACTCGTTTGCCATGAAATGTTCCTGGGGGGGGCGGGTGGCATGGGTTTGGGGGGAGCGTCCCCTGCAGGACGCACAATAAACCTGGGTTTGGTGGGGACAGGGGTGGCGGTGGGGTGGGTGGACTGTTGTAGCCCGTTGTAGGGTTGTGAACCACTGAGGCCTACAGCGGGACGAAGTCTCTCTGTCGTTTCTAGGTCGCCAGTTTAAATACACAATACACTGGTGATGATGATGATGATGATGATTGGGTTCTGGGGCGCCTAACTGAGCCTCAGTTACAATATATAGGCGATCTGCACAAACACTGTCTCCATGTATCCGTTACACCATAACTAATCTAACACGCAAACTTTTGGAATTACACTCGTCTGGCATGGGACGTTGCTGGGGGAGGGGGGGGGGCAAGGGGTGGGGGAGAGCGTCCACTGCAGGACGCACAATAAACCTGTGTTTGGTGTGGGACGGCGGTTTCGGTGTGGTGGGTGGGCTATTGTGGCCTTTTGTAGGGTTGTGAACCACTGAGGCCTACTGCGGGACGAAGACTTGCCGTCGTTTCTAGATCGCCAGTTTAAATACACAATACACTGGTGATGATGACGATGATGACTGGGTTCTGGGGCGCTCAACTGCGCCTCAGCTACGATATGTCGGCGATTGCTGCACAAACACTGTCTTCACTGTCTCCACGTATCCGTACACCATAACTTATCTAACACACAAACTTTTGGAATTACACTCGTCTGGCATGAGACGTTCCTGGGGGAAGGGGGGGGGGCAGGGGGGTGGGGGGGGGGGAGCGTCCTCTGCAGGACGCACAATAAACCTGGGTTCGGTGTGGGACGGCGGTGGCGGTGGGGTGGGTGGACTGTTGTGGCCTGTTGTAGGGTTGTGAACCACTGAGGCCTACAGCGGGACGAAGTCTCTCCGTTGTTTCTAGGTCGCCAGTTTAAATACACAATACACTGGTGATGATGATGATGATTATTAGGTTCTGGGGCGCTCAACGGCGCCTCAGTTAACAATATGTCGGCGATTGCTGCACAAACACTGTCTCCACGTATCCGTACGCCATAACTAATTTAACACGCAATCATTTGGAATTATACTCGTCTGGCATGAGACGTTCCTGAGGGAGGTGGGATGGGCAGGGGTGTGGGGGGGAGCATTCACTGTAGGCCGCACAATAAAAAAAATTTCGGGTTCGGTGTGGGACGGCGGTGGCGGTGGGGTGGGTAGACTGTTGTGGCCTGTTGTAGGGTTGTGAACCACTGAGGCCTACACCGGGACGAAGTCTCTCCGTCGTTTCTAGGTCGCCAGTTTAAATACACAATACACTGGTGATGATGATGATGATTATTAGGTCCTGGGGCGCTCAACGGCGCCTCAGTTAACAATATGTCGGCGATTGCTGCACAAACACTGTCTCCACGTATCCGTACGCCATAACCAATCTAACACGCAATCATTTGGAATTATACTCGTCTGGCATGGGACGTTCCTGAGGGAGGTGGGATGGGCAGGGGTGTGGGGGGGAGCATTCACTGTAGGCCGCACAATAAAAAAAAAATCTCGGGTTCGGTGTGGGACGGCGGTGGCGGTGGGGTGGGTGGACTGTTGTGGCCTGTTGTAGGGCTGTGAACCTCTGAGGCCTACAGTGGGACGAAGTCTCTCCGTTGTTTCTAGGTCGCCAGTTTAAATACACAATACACTGGTGATGATGATGATGATTATTAGGTTCTGGGGCGCTCAACGGCGCCTCAGTTAACAATATGTCGGCGATTGCTGCACAAACACTGTCTCCACGTATCCGTACACCATAACTAATCTAACACGCAAACTTTTGGGATTACACTGCTCTGGCATGAGACGTTCCTGCGACTGGGGGGGGAGGGGGGAAGGAGGGGAGCGTCCACTGCAGGACGCACAATAAACCTGTGTTTGGTGTGGGACGGCGGTGGCGGTTGGGTGGGTGGACTGTTGTGGCCTGTTGTAGGGTTGTGAACCACTGAGGCCTACATCGGGACTAAGTCTCTCCGTCGTTTCTAGGTCGCTAGTTTAAATACACAATACACTGGTGATGATGATGATGATTATTATGTGCTGGGGCGCTCAGCTGCGCCTCAGTTACAATATGTCGGCGATTGCTGCACAAACACTGTCTCCACCTATGCGTACACCATAACTCATCTAACACGCATACTTTTGGAATTACACTCGTCTGGCATGAGATGTTCCTGGGAGTGCAGGGGGGGAGGGGGAAGGGGGGGAGCGACCACTGCAGGACGCTCAATAGACCTGTGTTTTGTGTGGGACGGCGGCTGCGGTGGGCTGTGTGGACAGTGGGGCCTGTTGTAGGGTTGTGAACCACTGAGGCCTATAGCGGGGCGAAGTCTCTCCGTCGTTTCTAGGTCGCCAGTTTAAATACACAATACACTGATAATGATGATGATGATGATTGGGTTCTGGGGCGCTCAACTGCGCCTCAGTTACAATATGTCGGCGATTGCTGCACAAACACTGTCTCCACGTATCCATACACCATAACTAATCTAACACGCAAACTTTTGGAATTACACTCGTCTGGCATGAGACGTTCCTGTGGCTGGGGGGAGGGGGGAAGGAGGGGAGCGTCCACTGCAGGACGCACAATAAACCTGTGTTTGGTGTGGGACGGCGGTGGCGGTGGGGTGGGTGGACTGTTGTGGCCTGTTGTGGGGTTGTGAACCACTGAGGCCTACGGCGAGACGAAGTCTCTCCGTCGTTTCTAGGTCGCCGGTTTAAATATACAATACACATACACTGGTGATGATGATGATGATGATGATGTTTGGTTTGTGTGGCGTTTAACTGTCCGATCATCAGAGCTCGTACAAGGCCCAATTTTTTCACACTGCAGTTTTTTACGCCGTCCAATCCAGCCACTATCACGAATGATGATAATGATGAAATCATGAGGTCACACAAACACCCAGTCCCAGGGCAAAGAAAATCCCCAACCTGGCTGGGAATCGAACCCGGGATCACGTGATCGAGGGGCAGCAATATTAGCCACTAGACCATTATCTGCGGGTCGAATATTACTGCTAACTACGCTTTAGGCGTAAATCATAGTTACAGAAATGCTAATAAAACCTCATTGGCCTATACTAGATATTTCTGCACCCAGTCAATGTAGTGGCAGCCGGTGACACTGCTTCCGCGAAGAGGGATACCCCAGTACCAACCAGCTCATGTACTACAACGACTGAGCAGACGCAGCAAGCCTGTCCCTAGTGTAATTGAGAATTGGCAACTTTGTAGAACATCAAGACACAAAGGGATAAAAGACTGCAGCTGGCAGTGGGCATTGATTTATATCAATGGGACAAGTTGAAAATTTGTGCCATACCAAGGTTCGAATATGGATCGAATTTCTAGGCAGATGCACTGACCACTACGTCAACTGGACATAAGTGGTCACGACAGCTGCACGGGCTACCCTAATACGGTTCCCATCAGACCCAAATTCTCAATTTATACCACACACTACTGGTGGAGTGCCCCTGGTCATCAGCCTCATTACTCGTGGAATCTCGCCGATTCTTGTAAGAATTCGAGCTTGGGGTGCGTCTGCACTGGAGGGATCATTGACCGTCACCGCCTTAATTATACACAGAGTGGTCCACTTAGACATTTCAGCGCAAATATCTCTGGTACAACGATGGATATTGAAAAACGACTTCAAGGGTATAAGGCAGGGGCTCATAAAAGTGAACACTATGAGACATTCTAAACTTAAACAAATGTAAGAATTGGTTCAAATGGCTCTGAGTACTATGGGACTTAACATCTGAGGTCATCAGTCTCCTAGAACGCAGAACTACGTAAACCTAACTTACCTAAGGACATCACACACATTCATGCCCGAGGCAGGATTCGAATCTGCGACCGTAGCAATCGCACGGTTCCAGACTGAAGCGCCTAGAACCGCTCGGCCACAACGGCCGGCAAACAAATGTAAGTTTTAACACAAATTTAATTCCTTTTTTTAAATGGTCACCCCATATTATTTCTTACGCTTGCACTAACATGAAAAATCACAAAAAGAAAGGTGTTGGATGCATCGCAGTGCGCCAATTACACCCCGAGAAGTTACGAAGCGAAGTTGACGCTTGAAATAAACGAAACGTACAGCTACTGCACGTCGCGTGATGCAAGTGTAGCCCCCACATATCAGTGTTTGTGGCAGGAAACCCTATTATTATTTTCGGCCGTCGTGGCAGCAGTTAAAGCGAGATTACGTACGTCAGTCACATCGCGATTGTGAGCAACGTGGGGTTCACGCATGCTCGTCGAGATGTATGATAGCCACGGAGGTAAAAGAAAAAAGGGAAATGGCTCTACAGATTTACGCTGTACGTTGTTTTGAAGCCAGAGCGAGCGGGGCCTGTCGCCATCTTAAATAGAACAAAACATTAGCAGACTGTTCTTTACAACTGATCATTGTTCACTGTTTCTGTCATGTGCACGCAACAACTGATGTAAACACTAAAACTTACAGTGCTTTCACGAATAATATAGTGTCAGGAAGCCAATTTCGAACGTTTTTCAGTTCTGTAATGACTATTTGCTCTAGTAATACGACACACTTGGCTCCGTTAATGTAACTTGTGTTTTAGTGATAGATTCACAATAACCAAGAAGAGAAGGTTATGATGTCAAAACTGATGATGTCGAAAACCATATAATTCCACTTCTATTGTATTTGCATCGATAGCAAACGAAGTTGCAACTCCGAAACCAATGCTTGTTTGCTTATAGGTACTGCTTCGCGTTCGTTACATTTCCAGCTTTCAGCTCGTATGCACAACATTTTTAATGTTCACGTTCGCTAAAAACGTACGGTGTGGTATCGTATCTTGTGCATGTAAACAAAGTGAACAATTATTGAAATGTTTGTTTTCTAGGAAACAACTACGTCTCCATCCAATCAAAGCTCCAGATGTTATTTGCGATTCGACCACGAAAGCCGATGGTCATTCCCAACGGCTGAAACTGTGAATGGGCACGCCAGAGTGACGTCACAGGGAAGTATGGTTCAAATGGCTCTGAGCACTATGGGACTTAACTTCTAAGGTCATCAGTCCCATAGAACTTAGAACTACTTAAACCTAACTAACCTAAGGACAGCACACACATCCATGCCCGAGGCCGGATTCGAACCTGCGACCGTAGCGGTCGCGCGGTTCCAGACTGTAGCGCCTAGAACCGCTCGGCCACCCCGGCCGGCACAGGGAAGTATCACCACGGTGAATCACGGAGGTATAAATGCGGTGATCCTAATTTTTCTGGTCTACATAAGATGGCGGACGTCGGCTTCAAGTTTGTGACGTACTGACAACTCCCTTCTTTTTTTACCTCCATGGTAATAGCTGCGCGTTTCATTTATTTCAAGCGTCAGTTTTGCTGTGCCATTTCTCTGGATTTAATTGACGTATTGCGATGCAACCAGCGCCATTCTTTTTGTGATTTATGTTACTGATTGCGTAAGAAATAATACGGGGTGCCCATTTAAAAAAGCATGAGCTTTAGAATGTCTCATAGTACTTATTTTCGTGAGCCCCTGCCATACATTCGTACCAGTGAAAGTCGTTTTTCAATATCTATTTTTGTTCCTCAGATATTTACGCTGAAACGTTTAAATTGACCGCCCTGTATATGTGGTGGGTGTACTTTCGGACGTGTCCAAAAGAACAGACATTGTTTTGATCCTGCAGCAACTCTGAATCAACACATAAAGCAATTAAAGACATTAGCCGGTTGATGTTAATCAATGCCCACTGCCAGCTAATGTCTTAAATTCCGTTGTGTCTTGATTCGTAGTGACTGCACGATCAAAATGGTGTCTGTTCTTTCGGACATCTTCGAAAGAACAAATACCACATATATACAGTACAACATATTTGGCAACCACGTGACCATCGATTTACTTCCACGTTTGGTTCAGAATAATTCTGGCAAACTCACTACATATATTCTTGTTATTTACATTAAATCGGTGGGGTCAGGGATTTTCTCTGCCTCGTAATGACTGGGTGTTGTGTGATGTCATTAGGTTAGTTAGGTTTAAGTAGTTCTAAGTTCTAGGGGACTGATGACCATAGATGTTAAGTCCCATAGTGCTCAGAGCCATTTGAACCATTTTTTTTACATTAAATCTTCTGAATTATTGTCAGTTAAGGGACGTCAGAAAGGTAGAGAATCATAGTTTTCAGTATAGGTGCTTGTTCCAGCAAAAACCGCGGCTTACTTCGCTATCTGAGCTGTGAATTCTCAGTCTTAGCCACCATTGGGTCAACAAGGAGGATTGTTTGATGCATTTGTGCGCCAGCTTAGCGGTAAAGCATTCACCCTTCAAGCAGAAAAGTACAGTTTTCGGCTCTAATTTCGCTGCAGACAAGATTTTTGCCTCCTCTGTGAAAGAACAGAACCACAACTAGGCAGACCGACAATCAGCAAAGTAATCCTAATACAACTTCTCCCCCATAAGTTGTGTCGCTACCTTGATTCTATACACTGTAAATCTAAAGATAAAAATTTGCTGAATTCCGCACTTGTTAGTGTCTGCTGTTTTGTTTTTGTCAAATTTGTTGACTTAATACTGGATAATTTGTCAGCTGGATTTTGTTATGCATCTGCCTCTACTTACCTTCTATTTTTTAATTTCTTTTTATTTTATTTTATTTTATTTTTTTTCGTTGCGGACGTCACATGACAGCTGTTCAGGTTCATTTGTTGATCCTTTCACTCAGTATTCTTATTACAGAGGCCAACCAGCTCTCTGACCGAACACGCTGAGCTACCATGCCAGCATACTTTGGTGGTAGACCTATTACGCTACGCTTCAGTATGACTGTGGATTGAACGTAGACACAGACAGTTTCGAAGCCGAAAGTGCGTATTACCCTGCTAATTCGTAACAATTTGGTATACTTCGTTTTACTACAAAAGAATGTTTTCGTAATGTTATCATGATAAGTTTTTATTCATTTTTATTTGTACAGAGGATACTAAATAGCGATTTCTCGTTAGTTTATTGAATACAGCAGATAAATATAAGAGATACATAAATCAGGAGCAATACAGTGTCCTACATTATTTAAAGCAGTCTCACACTGTTCAGATAGATCTTCGATTACATGTCTATAGACAATACGTTGGTAGCACCCCGTCTCCTTGCATGCTACGCTGTGTTAACACACAGTAAAGCTGGTTCAGCAGGGCAGTGAAGTGAAGATTTTCATAGATTCTGTCACTGTCTATACGATAAGTATCATAAATCGAGGACCTGTGCAGTGGGTACAATTTTTCGGTAGAACATTCGAGTTCGAAAATATGATTTTGGCTCTAGGAGTAAGTTTTCTTTGTTTTCTAAGTTTAGAGCGTACGATATTGCATCTAGCTTCTTAATAGTCACACAGCTGTTACAACAAGTCTTAGGCGATACGCTGCAATTATTTAATACTAACAAGGAAGTGAGAGTACAATCGGTTATATTATTCCATATTTAAAGACGTATTTTGGCTTTAAACGTTTACTGTATTATCTTCCATGCAGTACAGCGCTCTATACTTTCCAGTCCATTCCCAGCTTGCTACTCTTTTCTTCAGTTATATCCCTTCCCCCAAAGGAATAAAATAGCCGATTCCACCCCCTCCTTCTTGGTATGTACCTGCATCTTTCATTCTACGTAGTTCCTCTAAAGCCATGCAAATCACACAGCCACCTATTCTAAGAGTATTGTTCACACTACTTCATTAACTACGTTCTAACAGTGTTCCTGGTATATCAACCTGCCACTGGTTCTATTGACTGGTATCAATTATCATGCTTATCACATTATTTCCTTTGGAACATTACGTCACCAATAGGATTTGCAATCCACTTCACATGTAATTATTATTATTATTTCTTTACTTTCTCAGACGTTAAGTCTGGTTGAGAATGGAAAGTGACGCGGACCTTGATCAAGCGTCACTTCCTATTAACTGTACGGTATGTGTTATATTGCATTTAGGAACTTTCGGGTAATTGAACATGTATCAATAATTACGGATTTCTGTAGTTGTATATATATGTTTGGATGTAGCTGTATTGCATTGATGTACTGGTGGATATTGTGTGGTATGACTCCTGTAGTTGATAGTATAATTGGTATAATGTCAACTTTATCCTGATGCCACATGTCTTTGACTTCCTCAGCCAGTTGGATGTATTTTTCAATTTTTTCTCCTGTTTTCTTTTGTATATTTGTTGTATTGGGTATGGATATTTCGATTAGTTGTGTTAATTTCTTCTTTTTATTGGTGAGTATGATGTCAGGTTTGTTATGTGGCGTTGTTTTATCTGTTATAATGGTTCTGTTCCAGTATAATTTGTATTCATCATTCTCCAGTACATTTTGTGGTGCATACTTGTATGTAGGAACGTGTTGTTTTATAAGTTTATGTTGTAAGGCAAGCTGTTGATGTATTATTTTTGCGACATTGTCATGTCTTCTGGGGTATTCTGTATTTGCTAGTATTGCACATCCGCTTGTGATGTGATCTACTGTTTCTATTTGTTGTTTACAAAGTCTACATTTATCTGTTGTGGTATTGGGATCTTTAATAATATGCTTGCTGTAATACCTGGTGTTTATTGTTTGATCCTGTATTGCAATCATGAATCCTTCTGTCTCACTGTATATATTGCCTTTCCTTAGCCATGTGTTGGATGCGTCTTGATCGATGTGTGGCTGTGTTAGATGATACGGGTGCTTGCCATGAAGTGTTTTCTTTTTCCAATTTACTTTCTTCGTATCTGTTGATGTTATGTGATCTAAAGGGTTGTAGAAGTGGTTATGAAATTGCAGTGGTGTAGCCGATGTATTTATATGAGTAATTGCTTTGTGTATTTTGCTAGTTTCTGCGCGTTCTAGAAAGAATTTTCTTAAATTGTCTACCTGTCCATAATGTAGGTTTTTTATATCGATAAATCCCCTTCCTCCTTCCTTTCTGCTTAATGTGAATCTTTCTGTTGCTGAATGTATGTGATGTATTCTATATTTATGGCATTGTGATCGTGTAAGTGTATTGAGTGCTTCTAGGTCTGTGTTACTCCATTTCACTACTCCAAATGAGTAGGTCAATATTGGTATGGCATAAGTATTTATAGCTTTGGTCTTGTTTCTTGCTGTCAATTCTGTTTTCAGTATTTTTGTTAGTCTTTGTCTATATTTATCTTTTAGTTCTTCTTTAATATTTGTATTATCTATTCCTATTTTTTGTCTGTATCCTAGGTATTTATAGGCATCTGTCTTTTCCATCGCTTCTATGCAGTCGCTGTGGTTATCAAGTATGTAATCTTCTTGTTTAGTGTGTTTTCCCTTGACTATGCTATTTTTCTTACATTTGTCTGTTCCAAAAGCCATATTTATATCATTGCTGAATACTTCTGTTATCTTTAATAATTGGTTGAGTTGTTGATTGGTTGCTGCCAGTAGTTTTAGATCATCCATGTATAGCAAATGTGTGATTTTGTGTGGGTATGTTCCAGTAATATTATATCCATAATTTGAATTATTTAGCATGTTGGATAGTGGGTTCAGAGCAAGACAGAACCAGAAAGGACTTAATGAGTCTCCTTGGTATATTCCACGCTTAATCTGTATTGGCTGTGATGTGATATTATCTGAATTTGTTTGGATATTAAGTGTGGTTTTCCAGTTTTTCATTACTATGTTTAGGAACTGTATCAATTTAGGATCTACTTTGTATATTTCCAATATTTGTAGTAACCATGAGTGGGGTACACTATCAAAAGCTTTTTGGTAATCAATGTATGCGTAGTGTAGAGACCTTTGTTTAGTTTTAGCTTGATATGTCACCTCTGCATCTATTATCAGTTGCTCTTTACATCCTCGCGCTCCTTTGCAGCAGCCTTTTTGTTCTTCATTTATAATTTTGTTCTGTGTTGTATGTGTCATTAATTTCTGTTTAATGACTGAAGTTAATATTTTGTAGATTGTTGGTAGGCATGTTATGGGGCGATATTTAGCTGGGTTTGCTGTGTCTGCTTGATCTTTAGGTTTCAGATAAGTTATTCCATGTGTAAGTGTATCAGGGAATGTGTATGGGTCTCCAATGTAACTGTTAAATAATTTAGTTAGATGTGAATGTGTTGAGGTGAACTTCTTTAGCCAGAAATTTGCTATTTTATCATTTCCAGGGGCTTTCCAATTGTGCGTAGAATTAATTGCTCGGGTGACTTCATGTTGCAAAATTATCACTTCAGGCATTTGTGGTATCATCTTGTATGTATCTGTTTCTGCTTGTATCCACCGTGCATGCCTGTTATGTTGTACCGGGTTTGACCATATGCTGCTCCAGAAGTGTTCCATTTCTCTCATGTTTGGTGGATTGTCTATTTTTATGTGTGTGTTTTCTATTGTTTGGTAAAATTTCTTTTGGTTTGTGTTGAATGTTTGGTTTTGTTTCCTTCTATTTTCACTTTTTTTGTATCTTCTAAGTCGTTTCGCCAAAGCTTGTAATTTTTGCTTCTTTTCATCTAATTGCTCTATTGCTTCTTGTTGTGAGATTTTACCTAACCTTTTTCGTTTTTTGTCTGATATTTCATTTCTTATAAATTGTGTTAGCTGTCCGATGTCTTTTCTCAGTTTTTCTATTCTGATCTGTAGCCTGTGTTGCCATGCTGGTTTTGTGGGTTTCTTCTGTGTGTTGGTTGGTTCTGATATCTGCCTAGTGTGTATATTTAGTGTAGTGAGTGCTCCTACATAAACCAGTAGTTGTAACTCTTCCATAGTTGTGTATTCATTTATTTTGTTGTGTATGATTGTGTTGATAGTTTTTATTGTTGTTTCGACTTGTGGGCTATTTGGTGGTCTATGCAAGAATGGTCTAATGTCTGTATTTGTGTCTTTGTATTCTATATATGTCAACTGAAATTTTTCTTCTATATCTAACATGTGTGTCACTTCATGTTCTATTTGTGCTTGTGCTGGTGGCTGTCTTAAGATTTCATTTTCCTCTGATTGTTTAATTGATGTGTGTTGTTCTTTGTTTGTTTGCTCTGGGATGTTTGAGTCTATTACTGTATTTTCTTCTTCTTGTGACTGTACATTATTTTGTTCCAGTATTTGTTGTACTTGTTGTTTGATGTTTTCTAATTCTGACTGGGGTATCCTGTTATTTTTTATTATTACACGAATCTGATCAGCTAGACGTTGTGCTGTTAAAAATTTTAATTCTGGGTATCTGGTAATAAATGTTGTGTATACTTGTGATCTGTATCCAGTTGTGTTGGTTCCTAGGTTTGTTGCTTGGTAATAACAGAACATGAGGTGTCGATTAACTTCATCTGACCATCTCATCCTCTGTCTTTGTTTTCCTTCTAGGGTGGTTGCAGGACGCATATCCTGCAAAACACCTCTATTTGGATTTAAATCATTTTCCAGTTGGCTAGCAGTGTCATTACCATTGTGGGCGGGCATAGGGTTCAAGCGCCGTCCCCGACCATGACGGCGCTTGTCCGAGGCTTCTTTAGTTCTGTCCTGAACCAAGTAATCACACTAAAAGGGGGGTTAGCCCTATTAGCGGTTTGTTCTTTTCGTCGCCTTTTACGACTGGCAGAACATACCGGAGGCCTATTCTTTTCCCGGGCCTCCACGGGGTTTATTATTATTATTATTATTATTATTATTATTATTATTACATTGGCTACATCGTGAGATAATTGGAAAAACGTCTTCTATTATCGCTGTAGTGACGGCGTAATTGGCATCTTGCGCCGGTCACGAGTAGCAGTTAGACGTTCTGCAATATGAAACTTCCTGGCAGATTAAAACTGTGTGCCGGATCGAGACTCGAACTCGGGACCTTTGCCTTTCGCGGGCAAGTGCTCTACCTCTTGCAAGTTTCGCAGGAGAGCTTCTGTAAAGTTTGGAAGGTAGGAGACGAGGTACTGGCAGCAGTAAAGCTGTGAGGACGGGGCGTGAGTCGTGCTTGGGTAGCTCAGTTGGTAGAGCACTTGCCCGCCAAAGGCAAAGGTCCCGAGTTCGAGTCTCGGTCCGGCACACAGTTTTAATCTGCCAGGAAGTTTCATATCAGTGCACACTCCGCTGCGGAGTGGAAATCTCGTTCTGCAATATATTTCGTACTTCCTCTACCGAACGCAAGTAGCGCGGTTGCATCTTTGTGCGAACGGCTGACATGCAAAGAGACTGCATGTAATAACACAGTTAAGTTCCGTTCTTCCTCTGCTTCTTTACATATTATAAAATAACACTCAGCAGAACTTGAAGACCCACTTTTCTTCCACTTCTCTTTCACTTCTGCGATAGATTAAATAAAATTAATAGCCTTCAGCTATCCACATATAACTGAAATAATGAGTCTACAGCTCACGTTGCAATTTTCATTTATAGTGTTCTTTGGTTCATATTTTTATCTGGTGCTCGTAATTAACAGCCACATTTGAATAACTGATTGTTTTTCTAATGACACAATACAGAACCTGCACCTTTTGTTACAAAGTCCGATGGTCAAAGTTTAATTAATATTATTACGTGATATAAATTTACTGGCGCCATATACGAAGCGAGGCGGAGCGGACACTATAGTTCATTAAAGAAGAACAAAAGCTGCGATTGTACAAGTCGTGAATCACACACAGCCGACTACTAATGCATATCACTGACGCATATCATTGACGCACTCACATATGATTTAGCCAAACATTTAGCTTCCTTGCTGAGACCATTGGATGGCAAATGTTCACACCATTTACGGAACTCTGCTGATTTTATCAACAGACTGGGGGCTCTCCACTTAAGTAGTTGTGATCTTCTAGTGAGTTTTGATGTAATTTCCCTTTTCACAAAAGTACCTCTTACGGATTCCTTGACGCTAATTGGTCAACAGTTTGAATCGGACATCAGTGCTTTGTTTCGAATTGCTCTTCCCTCAACCTATTTTATGTTTAACCAGGAATTTTTTGAGCAGTCTGACGGTGTCGCCATGGGCAGCCCTCTCTCTCCTCTGGTGGCTAACCTCTTTATGGAGGATTTTGAGGAAAGAGCACTTGAATCAGCGGTTTGTAAACCAACTGTTTTTTAGAGATACGTAAATGACAGTTTCATAGTGTGGCCCAACGGAGAAGAAAAGTTAATGAAGTTTGTTCATCATCTTAACTCCTTCCATGAGAATACTCGATTTACTATGGAACTAGAGAGAGATTGTTGCCGTTCACTCCTGGATGTTTTGGTTAAACGGAAGAGTGACGGCTCGGTGGGACATTCTGTTTATCGTAAGCCCACTCACACCGATTTGTACTTGCACTCTTCAAGTTTCCATCGCCCATCCCAAACCATGAGTGTGTTTAAAACTCTTATGCACAGGGCACATTCTGTGTCGGATACAGAGAATTTGCGTAAGGAACTTGCACATATAAGGACGGTATTCAGAGACAATGGATACTCGACCCGGCAAATTAACAGGGCTTTCTCAACTAAAGCCAGGAACCGGGAAGTGGATAAAGAGGAGAACACGCCAACCAAGGATTTTCTTCCCTTCGTTGGAAATATCTCCTTCAAAATAGCGAGGATTCTTAATAATTTTCATGTGGAAGTGGTTTTTCGTCCACCTTCTAAGATTTCGGATCTGCTGGAATCGGTGAAGGAGGATTTGTTACTGCGGAAGGCGGGACATTTCAAAATACCGTGTCAATGTGGTATGGCCTATATAGGACAGACAACGCGTACAGTGGAAGAGCGTTGTGTGGAACATCAACGTTGCACTCGCCCACTGCAACCCAGTAAGTCTGCAGTTGCGAAACATTGTATCTCCAACGGACATTCAATGGAGTATGACAAAACTCCGATTTTGGCCACAGCAACAACCTTTTGGGGCTGCGTTATCAAAGAATCCGTTGAAATACGCTTTGCGGAAAATCTAATGAACCGTGACAGTGGTTATCAACTGAATAACGCGCGGATTCCCGTCATCTCCGAAATTTTCTCGAGACTTAAGACACCAGAAGACTTCGATACCTGCGGTTGGCGACAATACCGACGGCAGTTGAGTCTTGCAGGTCCACCAGCGAGAGCGGTGCCGCTGGCCGGTGTGGCCCTTGTGTCTCCGCGACTTCAACGCATGCGCGGTAGCACCATCCGCGCACTATATAAGACGACACTCCTCGTTCGGCTCACCTGAAGATGGCTGGCAGTTGTCCAGCCGAAACATCGTGTAATGGCTCAAATGGTTCAAATGGCTCTGAGCACTATGCGACTTAACTTCTGAGGTCATCAGTCGCCTAGAACTTTGAACTAATTAAACCTAACTAACCTAAGGACATACACACATCCATGCCCGAGGCAGGATTCGAACCTACGACCGTAGCGGTCACGCGGTTCCAGACTGAAGTGCCTAGAATCGCACGGCCACACCGGCCGGCCATCGTGTAATGAAGTTGATGACGACCGGCTGCAAGCCTGAAATCTCTCTGAACAACATCATATGCTACGAGATCCCTTCGCCAATCATTCATTATTCATCATCATTCTGTTTGTCCAAAAGCAGTCCCAAAGTGAGCTGAAAATATTTATACAGTTTATTGTGTCAAGGAATGCACTGCTATTTGAAATTCAGCTTAAGAAACTTTAAGTAGATCTCCTTAATACTACATGGGCAAATCGGTAAGAGAACAGATATACGTTAGGCACAAAAGTGCATTTTAACAAATGATGTATTTACAGGCAATTTTCCACTGACAGGGAATAGTTGCCAGCAACGTAACGCACTGTTAATGTTTTCCACTGTACAGTCGTGCACGTATTGTACTTTCTTCTTGTGTTTATCTTATAACAGCGTTCAAGTTGTTCCTGGGACAGAATGGCTTACTGTTGCCATTGTCGGTGTTGATTCTGCCATACGTTCATTGGCTACAAGTCTGGAAAGTGTTCATCCTCGTGATTTGGTTGCTTATCGAACATTTATGATTACTCAGTTTGATATGGCGACAAGAACTGATAGTACAGGAAACTTTTTTGATGATAAACCTATGTGTGTACGGACACGCCACATGTGTAAATTGTCAAAACATGACACTATATCCGTTTTTATTTGACGTCATGGAATTTCCAATTTTAAATTGGTTGGTGATATCACGTTTTGTGACAGTATTTAATTGAGAACTTGTAGAACTAGGGATGTAACAATTTATTAAAGAAACAACACATTGTTCTTGTCAAAAGCTAAGAAGTGATTGCTTCTTTTCTTTTGTAGCCCTCCTAGCACCTCACCTCCGTATCCCGTCCTCTGGATTTCTCTGTGAACTCACTGATTACACAAGCTATTGCAACATGCTGTTGTGGCATGGAGACCTTGGCCAGTGATGAGGGCTTAGGTTTTATCTGTGATAGTGAATACAGGCTCAGACAATGAATTAAAATTTGCACCGAGGCCAGGATTCAAACCCATGTCTCCTGCTGACTAGGCAGATGTGCCACCCTGGTACTGAGGCTGGAACAGGGTGGCGCAGTGGTTAGCAGATCTGCCTAGTCAGCATGACACACGGGTTTGAATCATGGCCTCGGTGCAAATTTTAATTCATTGCTTGGGCCTGTATTCATTATCACAGACCAAGTTGAGACTTAATATGTCGCTGGGACATACGATTTATCTGCTGAAGGCGTTAGGCATTTACAAACGCTGAATTCGCCGACATGCATTTGGCCGTTGGTGCAGCTGGTTGGAGTTGCTGCTCGTAAATATGCTGCCAAGTATCCTGATCGACGTCATCCAGGGAAAAATGTATTTTATCAAGTTTGTCTGCGTGGCCATCCTCCGCAGCAGACACAGAAAAACATGTTTTGTAAATAAAACCGCCTTTTCCTGTTGCAATTTCATTTATTTTACCCAGACGCGTTTCGCCTTTTTCTTACTCTAAGGCATCTTCAGTGGGATCTACAACGATACAGTTTTGTTATTTTTAGATCATCAAACAGTTCACGTCGCGTTTATTGTGTAAATAGGCAATTACTTACAGTTCGCCAGCCGGTGTGGCCGAGCGGTTCGAGGCGCTTCAGTCTGGAACCGCGCGACCGCTACGGTCGCAGGTTTAAATCCTGCCTCGGGCATGGATGTGTGTGATGTCCTTAGGTTAGTTAGGTTTAAGTAGTTCTAAGTTCTGGGGGATTGATGACCTCAGATGTTAAGTCCCATAGTGTATCAGCGCCATTTGAACCATTTGAACTTACAGTTCGTTGGCATCTGCGTTCCCTCCCATCTGGTCTGGAGGTCGCACTACACTACAACTTCCTTTCCGAAACATAAGCACAGTTTTGTATTCAGCACTTGTTATTTCACACTGTTCACTATGCTTCTCCTTCTTCTTTGGGTGCACTATTATTCTTTTGCCGCTAGTTATAGCTATTTGTTTGAACACTGTGCTTTTAAAGACGTAAATATTGCGTGTTCATTACGTGTTTCCTCGTGTTTGGTTTGTTTACCTACATGTTGCCACCCTAACGAAATATATGTTGAAAACTAACGTCTATTTATGAGTTTATATCTTTGTTTATATCTGTGTGTGTGTGTGAGAGAGAGAGAGAGAGAAAGTGAGCTGAAGAGTGTGATATGCTTTTTTTTAATAGTGTGTGTGTGTGTGTGTGTGTGTGTGTGTGTGTGTGTGTGTGTGTCAGTGTTAGAACAAATAGCTATAACTAGTGGCAAAAGAATAATAGCGTACACAAAGAAGAAGGAGAAACATGGTGAACAGTGTGAAAGAAAAAGTTCGGAGTACAAAATTGTGCTTATGTTTCGGAAAGGAAGTGGTAGTTTGACCTGCAGATCAGATGAGAGGAAACGCAGATGCCAAAAAAAACTCTAATTAATTGCCTATTTACACAAAAAACGCGACGTGTTTTATAATCCAAAAATAACACAACTGTGTCGTTGTAGATCCCATTAAAGATGCCTTAGAGCAAGAAAAAGACGAAACGCGTCTGGGAAAAGTAAATTAAGCTGCAGCAAGAAAAATCGGATTTATTTACAAAACAAGTAAGTATTTCATTATGTGGAGTCTCGTCCCAGAGGGACACGTTCTCCACTTCCACCATCAATGAATAAGCATCGCATATTCTAGATAATGACGAGCAAAATGAAGCCATTCTAGAAGCTATACACCAAGACTAAAGGTGAAGTACACGTCAGGTACTAAGGCGACTGACACTGAAAGATCGCTTTTACATGAGATCCTTTCATACACTGCACACCCGCACGCCACGCTTAAGCGACTTGTCAAGTCACCAGCCGTCCCTGTCGGTGGTAGCGGCATAGCTTCGTCAAGCAGGAAAGGGTGGGCCTCTCTTACAGCAACGCCAGAGTTTCGAACGTTGCCGGCCAATCACAGCACTGTGAGCGCATAGTTCAGCTGGCCGCTTCGTGCAATCTGAGACACAAAGGCGCTTTTCTCTCGTCTTTCGTCCTGGCCTGCACACCGGAACGGAAAGGTGTGACACTCTTGTTTTGTGTGCGTGTTCAACCATCAACTTTCAACATGATGGTGAGATGGCACTAATAATACATTTGCAAAAAAAAAAGTGTGTGAAATCTTCTGGGACTTAACTGCTTAGGTCATCAGTCCCTAAGGTTACACACTACTTAACCTAAATTATCCTAAGGACAAACACACACACCCATGCCCGAGGGAGGACTCGAACCTCCGCGGGGACCAGCCGATTTGCAAAAACTAACATAATGTCTGATGGGATACCGCAATCACTGTTTATAGAATGTTACTTTCTATCCGTCTTGACTGTAAAAATGGCGCTGGTGTAGACTTGTTTTCCTCCATGGTCTGCTTCCGTGGTTCCCGGTATTTCGGTGTTGTGCTGCGAGCCGTTCAGTCGTCTGATGTTCATCACCGTGGGTAAGAGGGCCGTGCAGGTGGGCCCCGTCAACGATGTTAGGCGCTGCACGCATCTTCCAGCTTATTCACCACGGACCATCTCTCATCCTTCGGCTTGGACTTCTATACGCAACAGTGATCATCTCAGTAAGTCGTCATAAATATTGATGTCTACACCAGCGCCATGGATATAGAAATCGCCCTTTGTTTTAGATGGTATAAAAATGATAATCTTGTGGTGTACTTTAATCTTGACAAGTACAGATTTTAACGTTGACAACTACAGATTTTAATTAAGTATTTTAGAGATAAAACTAAATTAGAAAAATCTACATAATACAGTATGTGCATATGTAATCTAACAAACGTACCAGACGCCACCTGACAGTAATAGTTCTATAATTAATATAAATGATGTGCATTCTGCCAACCAATTTTATGTGACGCAGCATGTGAAGGTTGCTCTGTGTGGACGGGTTACTCCTGTAACCGAAATTGCAGTTACATTCTGGTACATTTGATGTTGATCCGATAGGATAAAAAAGATTTGCATTTGTGCAATAGTTAATCAATATCATTATCGTTTCAGATCTGAAGATGGTTCTAGAGGAACCGAAACCGGTCGTGTGAATAAACATTTTTGCATTCAAGGCGGATTATAAGTAACACTGAGTAAGCATTCAGGCTGTATTCACATGGCTGAAAACCGTGAAGGTGATGTTTTTATATACAGTCACCACCTTTTTTCGTAATATTTCCCATCTGGGCTTGCAGCGTGGAATTTTGTACTTCTGTCCTCGTTCCCTTTTGCATAAGAACACGCGGTGATCGGTATCTGTATCTAAATTAACCATCTGTAAATTCAGGGGCCTTACCAACAGATCCTCGGACTCGCAAGGCAATTTGGCAAGAAGTGGTAAATTTATTTTCACATACTTTTGCGTCATGATGTTCAGAGGAGATGTTAAATGTTCTTATTCGATGTTTATCTTTAATCATGACGGTAGGTCTTCGTATATCACATTTGTTCACGCATTATACTACATTTTTCAAATAATTGTGATCCCGAATTCATTATCCTTTGTTCAAAAATGCTACCTCGTGTAGCTTGACTCTTTCTATTACTATTTCATATTTGTTTCACAAGGGACGTGCTTCTTGCCCTTATATGGCAATCTGCTCAGGAACTACGCTTTTGCATGCTTGTAGTACATCAGTAACAAACTTTCAGCAACCCAGGTAAGGGTAGTACGGCGGTGAAGATGGTGTTATCGTAAATCATTGCGTTCACGACACAGGCTCTCTATTTTCACTGCTGCAACAGATGACAAAAATCATATGGCTCTGAGCACTATGGAACTTAACATCTGAAGTCATCAGTCCCCTAGAACTTAGAACTACTTAAAACTAACTAACCTAAGGACATCACACACATCCATGCCCGAGGCGGCATTGGAACCTGCGACTGTAGCGGTCGCGCAGTTCCAGACTGAAGCGCCTAGAACAGCTCGGCGACACCGGCCGGCCAACAGCTGCCAAATCGTACCTATGAAGTTCATACGGTTTGCATGGCTTTCCGCCAGAATGATTTCCAAAACCAACTTTGATTATTTTAATATAGAGACAGACTTCACCGAACGGTTTTTATTAATCATTCCATCTTAATTTCTCCGTGTTTCTTTTTTTTCGTTTCCTTCTTTCGGGCTCCAGGGGCTCCACAACAGCGGCGGCCCTAGACCGATACCACAGTTACCCCACTTAGCTGCGCCCCTTATTTTCTCCCAGCTCCCTCTCGTTGCACGCCGGCGTTGCATACAGGAAATAACCTACAGATACACTGAGGTGACAAAAGTCGTCGGACAGCGATACCCACGTATGCAGATGGTGGTAGTACCGTATACTTAAGGTATAGAAAAGGACAGTGCGTTGGCGGAGCTGTCATTTGTGCCCAGGTGATTCACGTGGAAAGGTTTCCGTCGTGTTTGTGGACGCACGACGGGAATTAATAGACTTTGAACGCTGAATGGTACTTGGAGCTAGACGCATAGGGCATTCCGTTACGAAAATCGTTGTTGTTGTTGTGGTCTTCAGTCCAGAGACTGGTTTGATGCAGCTCTCCATACTACCCTATCCTGTGCAAGCTCCTTCATCTCCCAGTACCTACTGCAACCTACATCCTTCTGAATCTGTTTAGTGTATTCATCTCTTGGTCTCCCTCTACGATTTTTACCCTCCACGCTGCCCTCCAATGCTAAATTTGTGATCCCTTGATGCCTCAGGACATGTCCTACCAACCGATCCCTTCTTCTAGTCAAGCTGTGCCACAAACTTCTCAAAATGTTCAAATGTATTTGAAATCTTATGGGACCTAACTGCTAAGGTCATCAGTCCCTAAGCTTACACACTATGTAACCTAAATTATCCTAAGGACAAACACACACATCCATGCCCGAGGGAGGACTCGAACCTCCGCCGGGATCAGCGGCACAGTCCATGACTGAAGCGCCTTTGACCGCTCGGCTAATCCCACGCTGCACAAATTTCTCTTCTATCCAATTCTATTCAATACCTCCTCTTTAGTTGTGTAATCTGCCCATCTAATCTTCACCATTCTTCTGTAGCACCATATTTCGAAAGCCTCTATTCTCTTCTTGTCCAAACTAGTTATCATCCATGTTTCACTTCCATACATGGCTACATTCCATACAAATACTTTCAGAAACGACTTCCTGACACTTAAATCTATACTCGATGTTAACAAATTTCTTTTCTTCAGAAACGATTTCCTTGCCATTGCCAGTCTACATTTTATATCCTCTCTACTTCGACCATCATCAGTTATTTTACTCCCTAAATAGCAAAACTCCTTTACTACTTTAAGTGTCTCATTTCCTAATCTAGTTCCCTCACCATCACCCGATTTAATTTGACTACATTCCATTATTCTTGTTTTGCTTTTGTTGATGTTCATCTTATATCCTCCTTTCAAGACACTGTCCATTCCGTTCAGCTGCTCTTCCAAGTCCTTTGCTGTCTCTGACAGAATTACAATGTCATCGGCGAACCTCAAGTTTTTACTTCTTCTCCCTGGATTTTAATTCCTACTTCGAATTTTTCTTTTGTTTCCTTTACTGCTTGCTCAATATACAGATTGAATAACATCGGGGAAAGGCTACAACCCTGTCTCACTCCCTTCTCAACCACTGCTTCACTTTCATGCCCCTCGACTCTTATAACTGCCATCTGGTTTCTGTACAAATTGTAAATAGCCTTTCGCTCCCTGTATTTTACTCCTGCTACCTTCAGAATTTGAAAGAGAGTATTCCAGTCAAAGTTGTCAAAAGCTTTCTCTAAGTCGACAAATGCTAGAAAGGTAGGTTTGCCTTTCCTTAATCTTTCTTCTAAGATAAGTCGTAGGGTCAGTATTGCCTCACGTGTTCCAACATTTCTACGGAATCCAAACTTATCTTCCCCGGGGTCGGCTTCTACGAAAATCGTTAGGGAATTCAATAATTCGAGATCTACAGTGTCAAGAATGTGCCGAGAATACCAAATTTCAGGCATTAGCTCTCACCTTGGACAACGCAATGGCCGACGGCCTTCACTTAGCGATCAAGAGCAGCGGCGACTGCGTAGAGTTGTCAGTGCTAACATACAAGCAACAAAGCGTAAAATCAGTGTGGAACGTTGGTCGAACGCATCCGATAGCAGAGTGCGGCGAAATCTTCTGTTAATGGTCTATGGCAGCAGACGACCAACACGAGTGCCTTTGCTACCAGCACAACCTCCCCTGGGCTCGTGACCATTTAAGTTGTACCCTAGACGACTGAGCCACGACTTCAGTAGGTAAGAGATGATAGTAGCGTTCGAATGTGGCGTAGCCATGGTCCCGTGTAGCCAACAAGGCACTTTGCAAGCTGGTGCTGGCCCCACAATGGTGTGGGTCGTGTTTCAATGGAACGGGCTGAGTCCTCTGGTCAAAATGGAGTGATCATTGACTGGAAATGGTGATGTTCGGCTACTTAGAGACCATTTGCAGCCGATCATGGATTCCGTGTTCCGAAGCAATGATGGAACTTTTCGTTTTACAATGAATGGAGTGGGTACTCTGGTGCAACTAATCCGATCAGTGACGAAATGGTAATCATCAGCTTCTTGGAGACCATCTGCAACCACTGATGGATTCCAGGTTTCCAAACAACAATGGAGTTTTTATGGATGACAATTCGTCGTATCACTGGACCACAACTGTTCGCACTTAGTTTGAAGAACATTCTGGACAATTTGGAAGAATGAATAGGCCACCCAGATCGGATGCGATGAATCCCATCGAACATTTGCGGGAGTTAATCGACAGGTCAATTCACGCACAAAATCCTGCACCTGCAACACTTTCTCAATTATTTTGAGCGAATGATTAGGTTCAAAATTGTTCAAATGGCTCTAAGCACTATGGGACTTAACATCGGTCATCAGTCCCTTAGACTTAGAACTACTTAAACCTAACCTAAGGACATCACACACATCCATGCCTGAGGCAGGATTCGAACCTGCGACCGTAGCAGTCGCACGGTTCCGGACTGCGGGCCTAGAACCGCGAGACCACCGCGGCCGGCAACACATCCTCCATTATGAACTGCTGTAGAGGCAGCATAGTTCAGTATTTCTGAAGGGTGCTTCCCACGGCTTCGTGAGTCCATGCTATGTCGAGATGCTGCACTACGCTGAGCAAAGGGTGGTCCGACATCATAATTGGAGGTATCCCGTGACTTTCGTCACCTCACTGTATGTTAACGTTGTTACCACGCAGCGGTTGGCGCAGCTAAGAGTGTAGAACGGTAATGCGAGCTTCGGAGTCGAGTCCATTCATCCGAAATTATTTTCAGTTTCAGTTTTATAGTTACTAACGCTACAAATAAACGTAAATAATGCTCAATAAATTGTATTTATTAATATTTCCGTAAATGGGATGAAGAGGAAAGGGGGAGGCAAACAAATTTCCAAGAAAGGGGTTGTACGTACAGCGTCCACGAAGATTCTGCACATAACTTTCTAAGGAGCGATTGCAATTAAAGTGTCCGATCAAAAGGTAAGTCGAGAATTCTCGTTCATCAACGTCAAACCCTTTCTGGGAAAATATTGCCAAAAGCCTAAGTATGCCTACAAGAAAGTACTGGCTCATCTAGACCAATGATTCAGGAAACAGTAGACTGACATGCGCCGAAATATAGGAATGTCGCCATTACTTCATCAAAATATGGGAAACTTACAACAGCCTTACACAAATTTTTTTTGGATCATGCGAAGAAACCTCACCTGCAGGAGAACAAATTTCTTCTGTTATCTGATTAGTGGGGAAGGCAAATAAATCCACTATTATACGGCGACGTTTTTCAAGAAGAAGAAGGGCTGCCTTAGTGCAGCATTAAAGCGATTTTCCCTCACCCACTCTCCCCTCCCCTTCCTCCCCCAAATTCCCCCGCTAGACACCGGGATGTCTGATTTTATCGCCACATAAATAATTTGATCAAACGGCTTCAAAACTGCTATGACATCATCGAGAGAGAAAAAAAATTGCATCCGGAGAACACTGCATCAAAATACAATCCATTGAACATTATCAATTTGAAATGTTTGTCCTGTAGGTTGTGTGTTTGACCTGCTGGGGCTCGGCAGTGCAGTGTTCAAACTACCCACAACACTTACGTAAACAACACAGAAACGTTAGATCAACCAGTGCGTGCCTTATATAACATTAAACCAAAAGTTGCCAGTCACAATATTTGAAATTCTCTGTGATCTCAGTACTGTGGTAAATACAACTGAGAGTAATTCTCGTTAATCAGTAGCAATGCAAATGAAGTAAATTTTCTGTCGAATACATTACATTTTCCAAGTACAAGTTTACAATTGAACGCTGTACAGAGACAGCATAAATCAATTATGCAAAAGAACTCGGTCATGTTTATATTTTAGTGGGGATCGCCTGTTTCAACGTTAACTTAGTTACTAAAATTAGTATCATAATTAGATAATGTGCACTTAATTATTTGTACAAGAAGTGAGTATTTATTCACGTACACTATGTGCTCAAAAGTATCCCGACACCTGGCTGAAAATGACGTACAAGTTCGTGGCGCCCTCCATAGGTAATGCTGGAATTCAGTATGGTGTTGGCCCACCATTAACGTTGATGACAGCTTCCACTCTCGCAGGCGTACGTTCAATCAGGTGCTGGAAGGTTTTTGGGGAATGACAGCCCACTCTTCACGGAGTGCTGCACTGAAGAGGGGTATCGATGTCGGTCGGTGAGGCTTGGCACGAAGTTGGCGTTCCAAAACATCCCAAAGGTGTTCTAGGTGTTCTATAAGATTCAGGTCAGGACTCTGTGCAGGCCAACCCTTTACAGGGATGTTATGGTCGTGTAATCACTCCGCCACAGGCCGTGCATTATAAACAGCTGCTCGATCGTGCTGAAAGGCGCAATGGCCATCCCCGAATTGCTCTTCAACATTGGGAAGCAAGGAGGTGCTTAAAACATCAATGTAGGCCTATCCTGTGAGAAAGCCACGCAAAAATACAAGGTGTGCAATCCCACTCCATGAAAAACACGACCACACCATAACACCACCGCTTCCAAATTTTACTGTTGGCGCTACACTCGTTGGCAGATGACGTTCACCGGGCATCCACCATACCCACACCCTGCCATCGGATCGCCACATTGTGTACTGTGATTCGTCACTCTACACAACGTTTTTCCACTGTTTAATCGTCCAGTGTTTACGCTCCGTACACCAAGCAAGGCGTAGTTTGGCATTTACCGGCGTGATGTGTAGCTTATGAGCAGCTGCTCGACCATGAAATCCACGTTTTATCACCTCCCGTGTAACTGTCATAGTACTTGCAGTGGATCCTGCTGCAGTCTGGAATTGCTGTGTGATGGTCTGGATAGATGTCTGCCTATTACACATTACGACCCTCTTCAAATGTCGTCAGTCTGTCAGTCAACAGACGAGGTCGGCCTGTACGGTTTTGTGCTGTATACGTGTCCCTTCACGTTTCTACTTCACTCTCACATCGGAAACAGTGAACGTAGGGATGTTTAGGAGTGTGGAAATCTGTTGTAGAGACGGATGACGCAAGTGACACCCAATCTCCTGACCACGTTCGGAGTTCAAAAATAGCAAACTAACCTAACGACATCACACACATCCATGCCCGAGGCATGATTCGAACCTGCGACCGTAGCGGTCTCGCGGTTCCAGACCGAAGCGCCTAGAACCGCACGGTCACACAGACCGACCACGTTCGAAGTCCGTGAGCACTCCATTCTGCTCTCTCACGACGTCTAATGGCTGCTGAGGTCGCTGATAAGCAGTAGGCGGCAGCACGATGCTCCTAATGAGAAAAACGAATGTTTTTGGGGGTGTCCGGGTACTTTTGATCACATAGTGTATTTTTATCTCAATGAGTGCTTATTTGAAGCACAAAGAAAAATATGAGCTTTCAAAATTAAATTAAAATTAACAGGTTTAATTCCATAACGGAATGCAGGTTGATGTGCGCAAAATACAATAAATGATTAAATGAGTTAAGCTCAAGCAGGTACAGAAGGTTCTAGAATGAGATTTTCACTCTGCAGTGGAGTGTGCGCTGATATGAAACTTCCTGGCAGATTGAAACTGTGTGCGGGACCGAGACTCGAACTCCGGACGTTTGCCTTTCTTGGGCGAGTCTCGGTCCGGCACACAGTTTTAATCTGCCTGGAAGTTTCAGGTATAGAAGATACTTTTGGATGTTGTTGTTGTGGTCTTCAGTCCTGAGACTGGTTTGATGCAGCTCTCCATGCTAATCTATCCTGTGCAAGCTCCTTCATCTCCCAGTACCTACTGCAACCTACATCCTTCTGAATCTGCTTAGTGTATTAAAAAAAAATGTGTGTGAAATCTTATGGGACTTAACTGCTAAGGTCATCAGTCCCTAAGCTTACACACTACTTAACCTAAGGTATCCTAAGGACAAACTCACACACACCCATGCCCGAGGGAGGACTCGAACCTCCGCCGGGAGCAGCCTCACAGTCCATCACTGCAGCGCCCTAGACCGCTCGGTTGATCCCGCGCGGCGCTTAGTTTATTCATCTCTTGGTCTCCCTCTACGATTTTTACCCTCCACGCTGCCCTCAAATCCTAAATTTGTGATCCCTTGATGCCTCAGGACATGTCCTACCAATCGATCACTTCTTCTAGTCAAGTTGTACCACAAACTTCTCTTCTCCCCAATCCTATTCAATACATCCTCATTAGTTACGTGATCTACCCACCTAATCTTCAACATTCTTCTGTAGCACCACATTTCAAAAGCTTCTATTCTCTTCTTGCCCAAACTATTTATTGTCCATGTCTCACTTCCATACATGGCTACACTCCATACAAATACTTTCAGAAACGACTTCCTGACACTTAAATCTATACTCGATGTTAACAAATTTCTCTTCTTCAGAAACGCTTTCCTTGCCATTGCCAGTCTACATTTTATATCATCCCTACTTCGATCATCATCAGTTATTTTGCTCCCCAAATAGCAAAACTCCTTTACTACTTTAAGTGTCTCATTTCCTAATCTAATTCCCTCAGCATCACCCGACTTAATTCGACTACATTCCATTATCCTCGTTTTACTTTTGTTGATGTTCGTCTTATATCCTCCTTTCAAGACACTGTCCATTACGTTCGACTGCTCTTCCAAGTCCTTTGCTGTCTCTGACAGAATTACAATGTCATCGGCGAACTTCAAAGTTTTTATTTCTTCTCCATGGATTTTAATACCTACTCCAAATTTTTCTTTTGTTTCCTTTACTGTTTGCTCAATATACAGATTGAATAACATCGGGGAGAGGCTACAAACCTGTCTCACTCCTTTCCCAACCACTGCTTCCCTTTCATGCCCCTCGACTCTTATAACTGCCATCTGGTTTCTATACAAATTGTAAATAGCCTTTCCCTCCCTGTATTTTACCCCTGCCACCTTCAGAATTTGAAAGAGAGTATTCCAGTCAACATTGTCAAAAGCTTTCTCTAAGTCTACAAATGTTAGAAACGTAGGTTTGCCTTTCCTTAATCTATTTTCTAAGATAAGTCGTAGGGTCAGTATTGCCTCACGTGTTCCAACATATCTACGGAATCCAAACTGATCTTCCCCGAGGTCGGCTTCTACCAGTTTTTCCATTCGTCTGTAAATAATTCGCGTTAGTATTTTGCAGCTGTGGCTTATTAAACTGATAGTTCGGTAATTTTCACATCTGTCAAATCCTGCTTTCTTTGGGATTGGAATTATCATAGTCTTCTTGAAGTCTGAGGGTATTTCGCCTGTCTCGTACATCTTGCTCACCAGATGGTAGAGTTTTGTCAGGACTGGCTCTCCCACGGCCGTCAGTAGTTCTAATGGAATGTTGTCTACTCCCGGGGCCTTGTTTCGACTCAGGTCTTTCAGTGCTCTGTCAAACTCTTCACGCAGTATCGTATCTCCCAATTCATCTTCATCTACATCCTCTTCCAATTCCATAATATTGTCCTCAAGTACATCGCCCTTGTATAGACCCTCTTTATACTCCTTCCACCTTTCTGCTTTCCCCTCTTTGCTTAGAACTGGGTTTCCATCTGAGCTCTTGATATTCATACAAGTGGCTCTCTTTTCTCCAAAGGTCTCTTTAATTTTCCTGTAGGCTGTATCTATCTTACCCCTAGTGAGATAAGCCTCTACAACCTTACATTTGTCCTCTAGCCATGCCTGCTTAGCCATTTTGCACTTCCTGTAGATCTCATTTTTGAGACGTTTGTATTCCTTGTTGCCTGCTTCATTTACTGCATTTTTATATTTTCTCCTTTCATCAATTAAATTCAATATTTCTTCTGTTACCCAAGGATTTCTACTAGCCCTCGTCTTTTTACCTACTTGATCCTCTGCTGCCTTCACTACTTCATCCCTCAGAGTTACGCATTCGTCTTCTACTGTATTTCTTTCCCCCATTCCTGCCAATTGTTCCCTTATGCTGTCCCTGAAACTCTGTACAACCTCTGGTTCTTTCCGTTTATCCAGGTCCCATCTCCTTAAATTCGCATCTTTTTACTTTTGGTAAGTAGGTGAAACCTCAAACGAAACGGAAGATTGGTAGGGAACTGTGACTGGCTTTCCAAATCTGTGCAGCTCTCGAATGCTTGTTAAAGAAGTGGTTGAAGATCCAAATAAGTGAAATTTCTGAAGAAGTAATACGAGTTGCAGAAGAGACCTCGCTAACCGGGCTGCTCAGAGCAAAGGCAGCGCTAGTGCTGGAAGGCTATACTTAAAGCGTTCAGTGAAACAGCGCGACACCTATGTCTCCGTACGACGTCTCGGTCACACGTCTGCACTTTGTCTTCCGTCTTCCCTACGTTCCTCTCTGCTCCCAGAAACCTACGGTTTGGAGGGGAGAATGTATAACTTCCGCCACAGTGACGAGCAAGAATGTCTATGTCTACGCCAAAACGCACGGGAAGCCTGCCAAAACGTCTCCATCATTGCTTACTGTAGGTCCGCTAACCGACCAGAACCTGGTACTTCCCTGTGACGACAGCCATTGGTTGAGATATTCAGGCCACAACGCCTATGCTGATAACCCATCTCACTGGCCGACAACGTTTGGAATGTAAGATTCTGAAATTTTCCCACGCAAAATGGAGGTCTCGTTAGCATTAGCCCACAGGATGTGCAGATTCGTCACGCCAGCAGTATCCAGCGGGCCTGCGGTCGCTAAGCTCTAAGGCACGAACCGCCTTGCGAGTAGCCGGCCGGTGTGACCGAGCGGTTCTAGGCGCTTCAGTCTGGAACCGCGCCACCGCTACGGTCGCAGGTTCGAATCCTGCCTCGGCATGGATGTGTCTGATGTCCTTCGGTTAGTTAGGTTTAAGCAGTTCCAAGTTCTAGGGGACTGATGGCCTCAGATGTTAAGTCTCATAGTGCTCAGAGCCATTTGAACCTTGCGAGTGGTGGAACCTGCGCAGTTTACGGCCGTGTAATTCTGTGCCCTCCCAACAGGGGGTTCTATACCGTCCCGTACTCAGAGCGTCAACACCACCCACGCTTTCGGCAATACATCCGCTCGCCTGCCTCAGACACGGGAAATTCAAGAATCTCACTCCAGAAGCCACCAGCTATGTACTTCCCTCCAGAAAAATTAAGTAGATACAGCAGCGAAATTCACTTATTATCGCAAAATGATAAGTGATTCCTTTGTCACAAACTGTACTCACCAGTAGTTGGCGAAATGAAGCATTACGGTTGGTTTGCTGCCAGACTGTGCGATGAGAGGGAAACGTTTATGAATTTTAAGTAAGTTTGTTTTTTCTACAGCAACGTCATACCTCCATGTAATTTTAAAAATGTAGCGTTTAAAATGTGATCAGACCGCAGAGAAAATTACTGCTCTCCTGTTTTTACGATGAATATCACCGCACTCCCAATGTATAATATTAACGGAAATAGTATTTAATTTTATCTACGCAGTTCTCCTGTATGCCTTACAATCGCTTCCTGTATATTTATTTGCAATCCCAAATTATTCCCTATCTTTCCTTTTGAAACATTTCATGACAATTTTAGTAACAGAGTTTGCTGAGCATTAGTTCGACTTATTAGCAGTGTAAGTAACGCGAACGCTGAAAAGAAAAAAAAAAATAGAAATTTGGCGCATAGCGACTCGATCCCACGACCCTCGGATCGCTGTTCTATACTCTTTCAGCTGCTTGCTACCTGGAAAATAATGCTTTAGGTCTCTCCCGAATCGTGCCTAAAATGCTACTTTTTCTAAATGCTTTGCCAGATGGAGCTCTCAGTTCCGTCCTTTTTGTTTCTGGTCAAGTCGCGCATGCAGGGTGTTTCCGTAAGAGCGTGCAAAAATTTAATTGGACGTGGAGAATGCTCCAGTGAACGTGGGATTGGAGAGGCCAGCTTAAGGAGATAATACGAATAAAGTCACATTATTTACCTTAGTTAGAGTTAACTGCAAATACCGTCATTGAACCAATGAATGTACGATTTGTACTGTATCTTACAAAATGTGCTGCAACTGACGGCCGTCAACCTTAATGCATAAGATTCTGACGCACCCCGACATATACGCCTGGTGTGTTTCGAATCACATCACAGGCAGCTACAATTCTAGCAACTAATTCCATCTCCGTATCCATTGGGGTCTCATACACAAGTGACTTTAGATATGGTCATAGAAAATAATCAAGAGGATTCAGGTCAGATGACCTCGCAGGCACTGGAATAGGATATTCACTCCCAATCCAGCGACCAGGAAATACAGTACTGAGATGGTTGCGGACATCCACACTCAAGTGAGGCGGTGCACCGGCAATGTTGTATCCTCATCCTGTCAGGAACAGCCAAGAGCACATTCTCCAACAACTCAGGCAGAACTCTCTGCACGAACCTCACTTACACGTGGCCATTCAAACGGCCACGTATAAGATATGGTCGAATGAGATTGTCACCTACAATGCCGGCCCAGATATTCACAGCAAAACGTACTCGATGGTGTGACTCTACTACACCATGAGGGATTTCCTCATCACAATAATGTTTATTCCTGCTGTTCGAAATACCATCACGATAAAATAAGGCCTCGTCAGTGAACAGCACGATTTGGAGGAAATCTGGTCCATCTATCCATTGTTGGAGCAACCACTGACACAATGCGACCCTTAGTGCAAAGTCAATTACAAGCGCTACAGTCTGGAACCGCGCGACCGCTACGGTCGCAAGTTCGAATCCTGCCTCGGGCATGGATGTGTGTGATGTCCTTAGGTTCAGTTAGGTTTAAGTAGTTCTAAGTTCTAGGGGACTGATGACCTTAGAAGTTAATTCCCATAGTGCTCAGAGCCATTTGAACCATTTTTCAATTACAAGCACTGTATGGAATATGTGGAGTGCCTATTTCACGTACGACACGACGAGTACTTGAAGTGGGATCCGCTGCAACACGTTCCAGCACTTCCACCTCAAAATAGGGTGAGCGAGTGGTCCTCATATTGCCAGGTCCCCCGTTTCTCCTTTCCAGTGAACCAGTCTCCCGCATTTATCGATGGAGAGAAATAAACGCTTGTCGTGGCGCATGGTGACTGTTACGAAATCGTTCCCTGTACTGCCTTTTAGCAGCGAGAGCATTGCACCGTACTTCCCTATACACATGGTGCATGTCAGTGAGTTCTGCGAGACTGTACCGATACTGCCTCATCATATTGTGCTGTAAGTCTCTGAATAGCACTGAGTAATGAATGGGTCTGTCGTTGATTCATAGCACGTTCTGTCACGGTACAATGTAAGTACGATACAACAGACACGCCTTATGAACAGGTAAAGTAAACAAAATCTGCATCATGACTTGCTACTAATCAGGCTCGTCCTCCTTGTTTTCTTGAAAGAAATAAGGAATGCACATGTAAATAGACAGCACAGTATGTGAAAACTTGCACGGTTGTTAGTTGTACACTACTGGCCATTAAAATTGCTACACCAAGAAGGAATGCAGATGATAAACGGGTATTCATTGGACAAACATATTATACCAGAACTGACATGTGATTACATTTTCACGCAATTTGGGTGCATAGATCCTGAGAAATCAGTACCCAGGACAACCAACTCTGGCCGTAACAAAGGCCTTGATACGCCTGGGCATTGAGTCAAACAGAGCTTGGACGGCGTGTACAGGTACAGCTGCCCATGCAGCTTCAACACGATACCACAGTTCATCAAGAGTAGAGACTGGCGTATTGTGACGAGCTAGCTGCTCGGCCACCATTAACCAGACGTTTTAAATTGGTGAGAGATCTGGAGAATGTGCTGGCCAGGGCAGCAGTCGAACATTTTCTGTTTCCAGAAAGACCCGTACAGGACCTGCAACATGCGGTCGTGCATTATCCTACTGAAATGTAGGGTTTCGCAGGGATCGAATGAAGGGCAGAGCCACGGGTCTTAATACATCTGAAATGTAACGTCCACTGTTCAAAGTGCCGTCAATGCGGACAAGAGGTGACCGAGACGTGTAACCAATGGCATCCCATAACATCACGCCGGGGGATACGCCAGTATGGCGATGACGAATACACGCTTCCAATGTGTGTTCACCGCGATGTCGCCAAACACGGATGCGACCATCTTGATGCTGTAAACAGAACCTGGATTCATCCGAAAAAATGACGTTTTGCCATTCGTGCACCCAGGTTCGTCATTGAGTACACCATCGCAGGCGCTCCTGTCTGTGATGCAGCGTCAAGGATAACCGCAGCCATGGTCTCCAAGCTGAAAGTCCATGCTGATGCAAACGTCGGCGACCTGTTCATGCAGATGGTTGTTGTCTTGCAAACGTCCCCATCTGTTGACTCAGGGATCGGACGTGGCTGCACGATCCGTTACGGCCATGCGGATAAGATGCATGTCATCTCGACTGCTAGTGATACGAGGCCGTTGGGATCCAGCACGGCGTTCCGTATTACCCTCCTGAACCCACCGATTCCATATTCTGCTAACAGTCATTGGATCTCGACCAACGCGAGCAGCAATGTCGCGATGCGATACATCGCAATCGTGATTGGCTACAATCCGACCTTTATCAAAGTCGGAAACGTGATGGTATGCATTTCCCCTCCTTACACGAGGCATCACAACAACGTTTCACCAGGCAACGCCGGTCAACTGCTGTTTGTGTATGAGAAATCGGTTGGAAACTTTCCTCATGTCAGCACGTTGTAGGTGTCGCCACCGGCGCCAAACTTGTATGTATGATCTGAAAAGCTAATCATTTGCATATCACAGCATCTTCTTCCTGTCTTCCTGTCGTCTGTAGCACGTCATCTTCGTGGTGTAGCAATTTTAATTGCCAGTAGTGTAAATAAGCTGGAAAACAGTAACGCTAGACAAAGCGGTAGACAAGTTTATTTCCGTATCTCCTTAAACTGACTTCTCCGCCTCCTCATATTGTTGAGTATAACATTCTCTATGTGCTGCTACATTTTTGCACGCTCTTACGGTAAGACCCTGTAACCACAATCTGAAAGAAATCGGTGATACATGCTGCACTGTATTTATACATTGGCGGAAAAAATAATATACCTGCAAAGACACCGTCGATTTTGAACCGACGGTGGCATGTGCCACCTGGGGCATAGTAGATGTACTGACTACAGCTTCCACGGCGCCCGCCAACAGTTAGCGTAGTGGCATAGCTACCAGATCGCCCTTCGATAGAGAATTCTGTGGGACTTAACATCTGTGGTCATCAGTCCCCTAGAACTACTTAGAACTACTTAAACCTAACTAACCTAAGGACATCACACACATCCATGCCCGAAGCAGGATTCGAACCTGCGACAGTAGCGGTCGCGCGGTTCCAGACTGAAGCGCCCAGAACCGCCACATTAGCAGCAAGAATTCCAGCAATCTCTACCGACTTTGTGCTAGGGGGACAAGAGGCCAAGAAAATGTGGTGGCACTTTACTAGGAATGGGGGATACGAACTGCAGTGGCACAAAGACGAAACGTGGCCCTCCGTAATTTATCCTTTCAGTAACATTGGTTTCTGCCTGAAACCACCATTTTCTTCATTTTTTCCTGAAGTATCAGTGTCTTTATCACGAAACCATCGATGCTGTTGCAAGACAGAGACATTTAGTGGTACACCGAGGTACTTCTGCGATATAGACCTGTGTCGCAGCCACTTAGAGCGTTCTGAGTAACAGTCGGCGCGGAGATAGTACTGTGTGACTAGAGCTGATTGTGAATGTGGTCATACTGAGGGTATCAATTACAGTGAAAGTAAGTATATCTAAAGTTATTGTAACGTAAATTTGAGGTTGTATTACTGCTTTTATGAGTACTGTCTAAATAAAACCACTGGGCCAGTATGCAGTTTTGATACAAAATTTATTAAATTTCAGGCCCATTTTTGCTTGTGGTTTACAACTATAATTTATTTTACGCATTGTGAATTCATGGAAGTTTCGGTATGTGGGACTGTATTTAGGAAAAACTGGAATTTCCTTTCAGATATGTCACGTGAAATGATGGGTGGGTGAAAAGTGTATGTCCTAATGGTTCCAAAATTAAACCACCTCCTTAAAAAGATTTACTTTTTACAATGTCTTCTTATTTTAGGTGCTTACTATGATAATACAGATTAATTTTGTGAAAAATTTTAAAATTATGTATTCTTTCATATTGTTGGGACTCAATATGTTTATTATAGGTAGGCAGAAACAACAATTTCAAATCGTAATACGTTCCTGTTATAAGACACATATCATTTAAAAGGCATAAAAACACAGCACGATGTTTGAAATTTCTATAAAAATATGTTATTTCTTGCGATATGCGCACGATGAGACATTCGACTTCTGTACCAATGTCTGTACGAGTGAATACAGACATCATTTCGCACGTAAATTTCACATGCGAGTCTATAATTTGTAATATTGCGATGTTCTTTTAATTGCAAGATTAATAAAATAAAATTCACCCTCCATCAACACAAGCTGCTTCAGACAAAACGCCTCGATGAATGTTTAGCGAAATCACATTGCTCTGAGTATAACTGCAGTAGCGAAGATCTCCATATTGATTAAATATATTTGCCTGTGAGAATAAGCGATTCTACGCCTGTGTTTTGAGTGTCACAGATGGAGGTAACTCAATGTCAGATGCTTGTTGATGACTTTCCTTCTGACTGTACAGTACTTCACGGTTTTCTTAATATTTTTCTGACTAGGCATGAATACATTCAAACTGATATCCTGTTGCCTCGTCCCAAACTGGGGCCAAGAAAAGCGTGCATCGATGCAGGAACCGCTTTATTGTTGAGAACTGCGTCACATCGGGATTTGTTATTGTTTATTCTAAAAGAAGTTGCGGAAAATAATAACTGCACAGTTAAGAAAACTATCCATAGGTAATAGCAGGGGTGTAACTAGGTTGGGACGACCAGGGCAACGCTCCCGAGGACACAAAGTCTCTGGAAGTAAAAAATAGGAATAAATGAGAAAAAATTAAAATGGGAAAAAGAAGTGAAAAATTTAGTAACATCTATGTGTCTAGAGAAGTCTTTTGCTGTGTTAAAATAAGCGAAGTTTGTTTTGGAAATAATTTTGATGTAGAGATCTGTGAATCATTTACCTCCTTCACCTAACTCAATGAAGAGTTACCAGTAGCGTTAAGAACGTTCATTAACTTAATATATAGAACAAAAGGCACTAGATGTAAGCAAGCGTTTGACCTAGGCTGATACGGAAAATTCGCCATGAGGTGCGTAGATAACGGTGGGCAGAAAATAATCCTGTCTCAATTTAAATTTAATCTTTAAAGCCGCTATATAGGCTAAGAGTCTAACCATTAAATATCCATTTCGAAACATATACAAAGATTGTGCTCATTACATGCTACGATGTATGATTAAAAAAAAAATTCCTTTATTATTTAAAAGCTAACGCTAAAGACACCAAATCCAGTACATTGGGCTGGCGGATAAGAAACCATCTACAGTTCAGACTCTAGAGTCAGACGAACATAATTTGCAAGAGTAATAAATGTAAAATAAGAAATGTAACAACTAAATTTAGCTACAGTTTTTAAAAACATAGTATTATCATTTTCAGATTCAGTATAAATCATTAGAATGAATCAATACAACACATATAGTCGGGCAGTTTCACACCTTTACCGTAACATATGGCATAAAGCTTTTTTCTCTTTTTGTATAATAAAGGGACACACAGGGATGCTAATTTTGATGGATGCCACTTTGGCATACGTGAGCAATTTTTTATAGCTTAATTTTACTCAGGATATTGAAAGTTCGAAAGAATACAGAAAAATACACTCCTGGAAATTGAAATAAGAACACCGTGAATTCATTGTCCCAGGAAGGGGAAACTTTATTGACACATTCCTGGGGTCAGATACATCACATGATCACACTGACAGAACCACAGGCACATAGACACAGGCAACAGAGCATGCACAATGTCGGCACTAGTACAGTGTATATCCACCTTTCGCAGCAATGCAGGCTGCTATTCTCCCATGGAGACGATCGTAGAGATGCTGGATGTAGTCCTGTGGAACGGCTTGCCATGCCATTTCCACCTGGTGCCTCAGTTGGACCAGCGTTCGTGCTGGACGTGCAGACCGCGTGAGACGACGCTTCATCCAGTCCCAAACATGCTCAATGGGGGACAGATCCGGAGATCTTGCTGGCCAGGGTAGTTGACTTACACCTTCTAGAGCACGTTGGGTGGCACGGGATACATGCGGACGTGCATTGTCCTGTTGGAACAGCAAGTTCCCTTTCCGGTCTAGGAATGGTAGAACGATGGGTTCGATGACGGTTTGGATGTACCGTGCACTATTCAGTGTCCCCTCGACGATCACCAGTGGTGTACGGCCTGCGTAGGAGATCGCTCCCCACACCATGATGCCGGGTGTTGGCCCTGTGTGCCTCGGTCGTATGCAGTCCTGATTGTGGCGCTCACCTGCACGGTGCCAAACACGCATACGACCATCATTGGCACCAAGGCAGAAGCGACTCTCATCGCTGAAGACGACACGTCTCCATTCGTCCCTCCATTCACGCCTGTCGCGACACCACTGGAGGAGGGCTGCACGATGTTGGGGCGTGAGCGGAAGACGGCCTAACGGTGTGCGGGACCGTAGCCCAGCTTCATGGAGACGGTTGCGAATGGTCCTCGCCGATACCCCAGGAGCAACAGTGTCCCTAATTTGCTGGGAAGTGGCGGTGCGGTCCCCTACGGCACTGCGTAGGATCCTACGGTCTTGGCGTGCATCCGTGCGTCGCTGCGGTCCGGTCCCAGGTCGACGGGCACGTGCACCTTCCGCCGACCACTGGCGACAACATCGATGTACTGTGGAGACCTCACGCCCCACGTGTTGAGCAATTCGGCGGTACGTCCACCCGGCCTCCCGCATGCCCACTATACGCCCTCGCTCAAAGTCCGTCAACTGCACATACGGTTCACGTCCACGCTGTCGCGGCATGCTACCAGTGTTAAAGACTGCGATGGAGCTCCGTATGCCACGGCAAACTGGCTGACACTGACGGCGGCGGTGCACAAATGCTGCGCAGCTAGCGCCATTCGACGGCCAACACCGCGGTTCCTGGTGTGTCCGCTGTGCCGTGCGTGTGTTCATTGCTTGTACAGCCCTCTCGCAGTGTCCGGAGCAAGTATGGTGGGTCTGACACACCGGTGTCAATGTGTTCTTTTTTCCATTTCCAGGAGTGTAGTTAAATATATAATAAAAGAGATAAGAGGCCTTGAAGATATTATGTGTTTACAGTTTTACATTTACAACTACATACCATTTTTGTACACCAGAAGATTGCACTAATGTTACGTGTCTGACATGAAGATCTTTGTCGACAAGGATAAAAAAATTGTTAAAATACTACCTACACTATGTTTTGTTTAATGTTATGTTTTTTCCACATTATGTTATGCTATCAGTCAAAATATTCCTCAAGAATGTCACACGTCGAATTGTCAATATCATCTTCAGCATCACTTTTTAGCACTGCTAATGCAGTCCACGTTGCTTCTGGTAACTGAAAATATTCATAAGCGACTCTGGCGATGTACATTTACAACAAATACGTTGTGCAAGATAATTTATAAGATTTGCAACTGCAGTTGCTTCGTTCACATTTCATACATCTACATGCTACTGATTCCATCAGTTCAGGAGGGCCTACAGAATTCATTCCAGCTAAGGGCACGCATGGGTCGTTTTCTGTTCTCCACAGTCACTGAGTCATAATGTAGAAAACGACAACTGCTCTTCTTATTTCTGACAAATTACCTGTAAGTGAGCGCGTTTTATGTGCTTTTGCAGGATTTCATCTGTTGGTGAAAGTAACTTTAACTTAGATGAGATTTCCTTTTAGAATGTAAGCAATTGGTGTCGTTCATGAGTCATTGATTCATGTGGTCTATCTTTATACAAAGCTGCAAAAAGTTAATACTCAGCTTTCATTATTTGATAATGATCAATGGAAATCTCGCCTAATGAAACCTGCCGGCCGTGGTGGCCGAGCGGTTCTAGGCGCTTCAGTCCGGAACCGCGCGACTGCTACGGTCGCAGGTTCGAATCCTGCCTCGGCCATGGATGTGTGTGATGTCCTTAGGTTAGTTAGGTTTAAGTAGTTCTAAGTTCTAGGTTCTAGGGGACTGACGACCTCAGATGTTAAGTCCCATAGTGCTGAGAGCTATTTGAACCTAATAAAACCAAATCAAGATCTTCATGTTTCTGCTACAAGATGCATACAGCAGACTTGTTTTTCCGGAGCATGTCAACCACATTATTACCACTTGTTTCAATATCAGCTGTCTGTCCATTAAAACTCTTCATGGTAAAAACTACAGATTTGTTCGTTTCCAGTAAATGTACGGTATTAAAACAAACACATTTATATTGTCACTAACGATCTGGACGTTCTACTTACCACATTGGAATGTAGTGTAACATCAGCTTCCTCATGAACTAATAATGACTTCTTCTTATTGACGAAATTGTGTTTGGTTACCTGAATACTCGATGGAGCTTAAGAAATCAATAAGCTGTTCCTTATTTTGGATACTGCTTAAAACAATATTTTGGGTAGAAAGTGCTGTTGCCAATATCAGACGTAATTGTTAAACAGTACCAGCATTTAGTCGCCTTTCGCGTTCATGGTTTTCAATAGATGAAGTCTCGTAATTATCAAAAACGTTGTATTTGTCATAATCTCCTTTCACAGCATTTAGCATGATGAAGTGGAGGAGGGACACATTAGATTCAGTTGGCCATCTCATATAATACATCAAGTCAGTATCATCAATCAGCTGAGCATCCGGAGAATTAGCCACTGAAGTAGTGACAGCAATTTACTTTGAATGAACTGCTTTGTTTCCGTTCCGGATATTACTATATTCATCAAATAATAACATAACTGCAGACAGTTTATATTTAAGAACGTCTAAAAAATTCGTATTCCTTTGTTTGGAAATGGAAATGAGCGTTTGGCTGTCACTGGCCGGGAGGCCCCTTACGCGGCAGGTCCGGCCGCCTTGGTGCAGGTCTTATTACATTCGACGCCACAATGGGCGACTTGCGCACCGGATAGGGATGAAACGATGATGAAGACAACACAACACCCAGTCCCTGAGCGGAGAAAATCCCCCGATCCAGCCGGGAATCGAACCCGGGCCCCTTAGGACGGCAGTCCGTCACGCTGACCATTTTTTTTCTTTTTTATATAAGGGAACTCGGAGCACCACGAGATAGTGCTCTTATAGACGTTTTTGCTTTATTTCTCTTTTTGTGGTTGTTTTATTTTTTTAATTTTTTTTAATTGTAAATTATTTTCTCTGCCAACCTTTTTTTTATATATGGAAAAAGGCGTTTTCAGTTTCGACAAACAAAATTAGAATGTACATCCGCAGCAACAACAGAACAAGAGTTACTTCTAAACCATGAAATAGAATTTGAAACTAATAGTGCAATGATAGATAATAAATTTTGTGACGGCCTTCGTAGCGACAACACTTCGCTGTAGAAACGGCCTACGAAATCACCGCCACACTTTTAATTGCGGGCCGACCGGTCCGCTGGAACAGTGAACAGAAAGATGAAAACCCAAACACTCTGATTAAATGAAAGTCGGTACTTATCTTTATTAACGACGATACAGAACACAGTGGTGAACATGGTCTACAGAAATCTGTCTAGTTCGAGTCGGAGCGGCTTGGTCAGCGTCGGCTAACGACAAACAACAACTCTGCTGCGATGAACACACAACTGACTAGCAGGTACACAATTCGGTGGCGAGTATACAACTGAGCGGCGAATCCAGAACTGTCCTAGCGCTCGCGACTCCAGCGCTTAAGAAGCCAGAAGCCAGCGGTGGCGCGCGCAGACTTGCGGCGATTTCCTGTATCGCTGGCGCTGCTTATGCGGACGGCGTCCGGACTTTGATGCTGCCAACCTTTTTGGCAGCGGGCTCGGTTGGCATTACTGGCTAGGATATAACACTCCTCCCCCCCAAATCGCCGCACCGTCGTTGAATAATGACGTGGCGAGCGTCGACGGCGGGGGAGGGGTCTGGCCGCAGACGTAGCAGAAGAGACCGGGGCGGAGACTGTTGTCGGTGGCAGTCCCCGGTCCGCACCCCAGCATTGGCTGCGCGGGGCCTCGGGAAACACCGACTGAAAACCGAGGTCAGGGTGCACGCCTGTGACCACGGGCGCAGCTTCTGGTACTGGACGCGACGGGGCGTCGGGACCCACGAAGAGAGGCAGCGTCTCCTGACGCTGCGTCGACGGCTGCTGAGTGGGCGCCGGACAAGGCGCTGCGGTGTCAGACTCCTTGGGGGTGCCCAAGGAAAGCGGCTGCAGTACAGGCTGCACAGCCACCGCTTGGGAAGGCGGCCCGGCTGAGGGGTCGACGTCCATCAGCTCCGAAGGCGGTGGCGACTGAAGAGGGACCGCAGGCGCCGGAGCGACCACCCGGGGCGCTCCCGTATGAAGCTGCGCGGGAGGCATCAACGGGACGGGCTGTCGGCGTGGTAGCGGCGACGGCTGCTGCTGCTGCCCTGGGGGCGGCAGCGAAGTCGGAAGGCGCGGCTGGAACCCGCCGCGGACCAAATCTGTGGACAAAGAACGAGCGGCAGAATCCGGGCGGCCAGCGCGGCGCAACTGGTTCTGATATCTCCTGTGCACCCCAGTAGCACCTTGAACAGTATAAAAACCGCGACCCTGGACACTTATCACGGTACCACGTTCCCAACGACGGCGACCGTGATACACTCTGAAAAAAACGGCGTCGTTGCGCTGAAAACGCGTGCGATGCTCAGAAGCGGCAGGTCGATCCGGGGGGTGCAACAACCGTAGTAGGGTGCGATGACGACGGCCGTGGAGAAGCTCCGCAGGCGAAGGGCCGTCGCGTGGCGTGGTCCGGTACGACGACAGGAACGTGATGAGGGCCTGCTGACGAGAGTGCGTAGCACGAAGGCGGTCCATATGATCCTTGAATGTGCGTACAAAACGTTCCGCTGCACCATTCGATTGAGGGTGGAACGGCGGAGTAAGAACATGGCGAATGCCATTGGCAGAACAAAAACCTTCAAATTCAGCAGAGGTAAATTGTGGACCATTGTCAGACACTAAAACTTCTGGAAGACCCTCAATACAAAAAATTGAAGTCAACGCCTGTATAGTTTGTGCAGACGTTGTAGACTGCATGGGCACAACAAACGGAAAATTACTAAATGCATCTATCACGATGAGCCAACGAGAATGCCAATATGGGCCAGCGAAATCAATATGTACTCGCTGCCAGGGACCGGCAGGGCGTGCCCACTCAAAATAGCGTTGAGGCGGAGCAGCTTGGTGTTCGGCACACGTCGAACAATCTGTAGACATCTGCGTAATCTGCTTATCAATGCCGATCCATGTACAATGACGGCGGGCAAGCTGCTTGGTGCGGACCACTCCCCAATGACCTTGATGCAACAAGTCGAGGACCTTGGATTGGAGCACTTGGGGAACCACTACACGAAGCTGGTCATTCTCGGTGCGTACCAGCAAAACTCCGTGCGAAACAGACAACAGATGACGTTGCGGATAATAGCGACGAACCACAGGATCCGATATGTCCTTTGCCTTGGACGGCCAACCACGTTGAACAAAACGTAATAGTAAACTCAGATGAGGATCCGTAGCTGTCTCACGTGCCACCTGACGATAATCAATCGGAAAATCCCGGAGGGATTGATGCTCATCGGCGTCAATCTGATGGCAAGAGTCGTCAGAGGAATCGAAGACCTCATCCGCAGCAATCGGCAATCGAGAAAGCGCGTCAGCGTTTGCATGCTGAGCTGTAGGGCGATACAGTATCTCATACTGGTATTGTGATAACAAATGAGCCCAACGTTGTAGTCTCTGAGCTGTCCGCTGAGGAACTGGTTTAGACGGATGAAACAGCGACGTCAGGGGCTTGTGATCTGTGACTAAATAGAATGGTCTACCATAGAGGTAGTGATGGAATTTTGTGACACCGAACACAATAGCCAACGCTTCCTTGTCCAATTGGCTATATTTACACTGAGCTTTGTTTAACGATTTATATGCGAACGCAATAGGACGTTCGGTGTTACCGACTCGGTGAGACAACACAGCACCGAGGCCGAAAGAAGAAGCATCACAAGCTAACACCAGAGGCTTGTTAGGGTCGTAATGGACCAGACAACGATCATTCAATAAAGCCTCTTTAAGCTGCTGAAAGGCTGATTGGCAATCAGCTGACCACACAAACGGAACATTCTTACGGCGGAGACGATGCAACGGTGCAGCAATCTGTGATGCATTAGGTATAAACCTAATATAATATGTCAATTTGCCAAGAACTGCTTGCAATTCATGCAGATTGCGAGGGGCGGGCAAATCACGAATAGCTGCTAAATGTGATTGGGAGGGATGAATGCCTTGAGCATTAATAACATGTCCCCGATACTCCATCTCCGTAAGGAAAAATGAACATTTATCGATGTTGCAACGTAGGCCTGCCTGAGACAACACTGTAAACAAACACTCCAAATTACGGAAATGTTCAGCAGGCGTCCGACCGGACACAACAATATCGTCTAAATAGTTGCAACACGATGGCACATTAGCCAGAAGTTGTGACAAAAAACGCTGAAAAACAGCTGGAGCTGACGCACAACCAAAAGGCAAACGCAGAAAACGGAACAACCCCAACGACGTGTTTATGACAAAATACTGTTGTGATTGCTCGTCGAGGGGCAATTGCAAATATGCTTCACGGAGATCAATTTTGGAAAAGAAACGAGCTTCCCCTAACTTATCCATCAGCTCGTCCGGTCTAGGTAAAGGAAAAGAATCAATGACAGTCTGAGGATTAACTGTCGACTTAAAATCAGCACACAAACGTAACTTGCCAGACGGTTTCTTTATAATAACTAAGGGAGAAGCCCACTGGCTCGCTGAAACGGGTTGAATAACACCGTCGTTTTGCCAACGACGAAGTTCATCTTCTACAGGTGCCCGGAGGGCGTGAGGCACTGGACGAGCACGAAAAAATCGAGGCTGAGCATTATCTTTTAACGTAATATGAGCGGCAAAGTTCGCAGCACAACCGAGTTCGTCTTTAAATATGTCACTGTATCGTTGACACAAATCGGTTATGCTGTCTTGAGGAACAACAACAGAATTAAGTTGCAACACATTGTCTTGGATAGACAGGCCAAACAAGTCAAAACAGTCTAATCCGAAAATGTTTACACTGTCTGTAGCGCGGAGCACTGTGAATGAAACTGTTTTTGTGTTGCCCCGGAATGTGGCTGGCACGCTACATACACCTAACACAGGAATGTGTTCGCCACTATAAGTAGCCAAAGAATGTTTTGCCGCTGAAAGTTTAGGGCGGCCGATAGCCGCATACGTAGCACTATTTATGAGAGTCACAGACGCACCAGTGTCTAATTGAAAATTGAAGGTCTTATCCTGGATGCGTAGCTTCACAAATAGTTTATTACACTGCCTCTGGATCGGTGCAGCGGAGGCGGAAGACACAAAATCCGCGCGTTTAGCGCGTGTTCGCTGCTTACAACTCGTGGGTTGGGCGGGTGAAACAACAACTCCCGCTTCACTTGCAGTCTGTACATTACTTTTTACAGCGTTTGAATTACGCTCGGGTTGCATAGCAGAGGGCTGGGTGGGTGGCTTATTGCGAACAAGTTTATTACCCACACGAACCGTGGAAGAGTCTTTAAACGCGACCTTCTGGGCGGGCTGGCTTTGAAGAACATGAATATCCATGGGCTGGGCAGCACTAGAATTGTTCTTGCGTTTACGCAAACAAACAGTCTGGATGTGTCCTTTCCTTTGACAAAAGTGACAAACCGCGTTTCGTAACGGGCAACGTTCACGAGGATGAGCAAGAACACACTTAGGGCAAGACTTAAGTCTATCATTTTGCACACGCGGCTGACGAATGTGTTTAACATGACGCGGCCGGCTAGTGTGTACAGTCTGACTCTGCCGGTGGGGCCGCGGGCGTGACATAACTTGCTTAGCACAGGCAATTTGAGAAATACATGGCTGATCTAACTCACACTCAGCATAGTCAAAAGTATCTTGGGCTTCAAAAATGTTCATCACAGTCTCTAATGACGGGTCAGGCAACTTTAGGATAGCAGCACGAATACGAGAATCTGCAATGTTTTGAGTAATAGCGTCTCGTAACATGACATCACTGTAGGAAGCTCCACACACACAATTAAATCGGCACTGACGGGTGAGGCCCCGTAAATCTGTTAACCACTGTTTATTAGATTGATGTGGCAGTTTCTTTAATCTGAAGAACTTGAATCTGGCTGCTGCCACATGAACTCGCGACTCGAAATACTCAGCAAGCTTGTTAACAACAACGTCATAGTCTAAAGCTTCTGGCTTGGATTCCGGGAACAACTTACAAAGTAGTCTATAGACTTCCACGCCTGCAGTGGAAATTAAATAAAGCTGCCGCTCATTACCTGTGATTTTGTAGACTGTCATGTGCGCCTGCAACTGCGCGAAATATTCTTGCCATTCTTCTCGTGATGCCTCAAAAGCACGAAAAGGCGGTGCTGCCTGTGCTTGTTCCTTTTGTGGTGGTGGATTAGCCGCTTGTTTGGCGATTGCTTCCACCAGACTTTGTATTTGCTGACTCTCTAACAAGATCAACTGTTGTAATTCGGCAGACATAGTGAACACAAATTAAACCAGCCCCAAAAATTCTATCTCAAGAAACAAGTTGAACCAGCCGTGCACACGAGTTCGGAAGTCCTCGTCGCCAGTTTTGTGACGGCCTTCGTAGCGACAACACTTCGCTGTAGAAACGGCCTACGAAGTCATCGCCACACTTTTAATAGCGGGCCGACCGGTCCGCTGGAACAGTGAACAGAAAGATGAAAACCCAAACACTCTGATTAAATGAAAGTCGGTACTTATCTTTATTAACGACGATACAGAACACAGTGGTGAACATGGTCTACAGAAATCTGTCTAGTTCGAGTCGGAGCGGCTTGGTCAGCGTCGGCTGACGACAAACAACAACTCTGCTGCGATGAACACACAACTGACTAGCAGGTACACAATTCGGTGGCGAGTATACAACTGAGCGGCGAATCCAGAACTGTCCTAGCGCTCGCGACTCCAGCGCTTAAGAAGCCAGAAGCCAGCGGTGGCGCGCGCAGACTTGCGGCGATTTCCTGTATCGCTGGCGCTGCTTATGCGGACGGCGTCCGGACTTTGATGCTGCCAACCTTTTTGGCAGCGGGCTCGGTTGGCATTACTGGCTAGGATATAACAATAAAGAAAGAAAAATGGAACCAAATCCCGCACGCCATTCCATGTGCATGGCCCATCTGTGTACAGATTCCATGTTCCAAATTGGTACAACATTTCGCAGCGTGTGGAGCCCCATGTCGGCGGTCATCCTCTGCCAGGTACTCCCCAACTGTGAGGGGGGTTATCGAAGGCACTGCGCAAATACACTCCTGGAAATTGAAATAAGAACACCGTGAATTCATTGTCCCAGGAAGGGGAAACTTTATTGACACATTCCTGGGGTCAGATACATCACATGATCACACTGACAGAACCACAGGCACATAGACACAGGCAACAGAGCATGCACAATGTCGGCACTAGTACAGTGTATATCCACCTTTCGCAGCAATGCAGGCTGCTATTCTCCCATGGAGACGATCGTAGAGATGCTGGATGTAGTCCTGTGGAACGGCTTGCCATGCCATTTTCACCTGGCGCCTCAGTTGGACCAGCGTTCGTGCTGGACGTGCAGACCGCGTGAGACGACGCTTCATCCAGTCCCAAACATGCTCAATGGGGGACAGATCCGGAGATCTTGCTGGCCAGGGTAGTTGACTTACACCTTCTAGAGCACGTTGGGTGGCACGGGATACATGCGGACGTGCATTGTCCTGTTGGAACAGCAAGTTCCCTTTCCGGTCTAGGAATGGTAGAACGATGGGTTCGATGACGGTTTGGATGTACCGTGCACTATTCAGTGTCCCCTCGACGATCACCGGTGGTGTACGGCCAGTGTAGGAGATCGCTCCCCACACCATGATGCCGGGTGTTGGCCCTGTGTGCCTCGGTCGTATGCAGTCCTGATTGTGGCGCTCACCTGCACGGTGCCAAACACGCATACGACCATCATTGGCACCAAGGCAGAAGCGACTCTCATCGCTGAAGACGACACGTCTCCATTCGTCCCTCCATTCACGCCTGTCGCGACACCACTGGAGGCGGGCTGCACGATGTTGGGGCGTGAGCGGAAGACGGCCTAACGGTGTGCGGGACCGTAGCCCAGCTTCATGGAGACGGTTGCGAATGGTCCTCGCCGATACCCCAGGAGCAACAGTGTCCCTAATTTGCTGGGAAGTGGCGGTGCGGTCCCCTACGGCACTGCGTAGGATCCTACGGTCTTGGCGTGCATCCGTGCGTCGCTGCGGTCCGGTCCCAGGTCGACGGGCACGTGCACCTTCCGCCGACCACTGGCGACAACATCGATGTACTGTGGAGACCTCACGCCCCACGTGTTGAGCAATTCGGCGGTACGTCCACCCGGCCTCCCGCATGCCCACTATACGCCCTCGCTCAAAGTCCGTCAACTGCACATACGGTTCACGTCCACGCTGTCGCGGCATGCTACCAGTGTTAAAGACTGCGATGGAGCTCCGTATGCCACGGCAAACTGGCTGACACTGACGGCGGCGGTGCACAAATGCTGCGCAGCTAGCGCCATTCGACGGCCAACACCGCGGTTCCTGGTGTGTCCGCTGTGACGTGCGTGTGATCATTGCTTGTACAGCCCTCTCGCAGTGTCCGGAGCAAGTATGGTGGGTCTGGCACACCGGTGTCAATGTGTTCTTTTTTCCATTTCCAGGAGTGTCGGTATCGGGGCGTACACTCAAGTGTGCTATGACTGCCCTGGAGAAATTGCCAGTAATCAAGCACCATCTTCTCGTCATCTCGAAAGAGGTAGTATATGGACATGCCTTTAAACCACGTGAGAGCGTGAGTCTTCGCAGGTGGGAAATAAGTATCCTCTGGACAAAGGAGGAGCCGTGGCTCAATTGTGCGAGGCGCGATACGTAGGTAGCAGGCGAGGATCTTCTGCACTAGCAGCCATACCTCTAACGCCGATCCACATGTTAAACGGTGTTCGTCAGTATCCACGAGGTGGCAACGTGGGCAAAGGGGGGAATCCGTCATCCCAATAGCGTGCAGCCTTTGTCGTGTTACAACCTTCCCATTCACCACCTGGTACCATTCGGCTCGTACCCGCGTGGGGAGGAACGGCTTCTGGACCGCTCTCCACACTGCAGGCCATAGGGTCGTAGGCCTCTTCCTCTCAATCACATTGCGAGGGATGGACCTTAGCAGCAGCCTGTAAACGTCTCTCGCCTTGGGAGTGCGAGTGCTGGGAAGGTCTGGGTGCACATAACTATACTCAAGAATAAATGCCGAGAGGTGCTAGAGTGAGGGTGTAATGTGCGCAACCGTGACAGGTGGCAGAAGAGAAGCCGGCAGCAATTTCTCTAACAGACGTCCCGTAATGGAAGCATCTTAGCGGGTCCACAATTTCATCATTGTGCACAAGTATAACGCTGTAGCTGTCGCTCGTACATTTATAAGTCCCAGTCCGCCATCACGCGGAGGGAGGGTGAGTGTTTCGTAGCGGACTTTGAATAGGTGTCCGGCGGTAAGGTAATATCCAAACGCTGCTTGCAGTCTGTGTGCCATCGCTGTCGATAGCGGTAGGACCTGGGCCATGTGGATCATCTTAGTCGCCACGTGAAGGTTGAGGTATTCCACACGCTGTAGGAGGTCCATCCGTCGAAGTAGGTTCCGGCGAACTTCTGTGCGTATTGCCTGTAGTAATCGTGCATCGTTCATGGCAGCCGTGCGGCGCACATCCTGTGTAAATGTTATGCCCAAGAACCAGATCTTGTTAACTAGTGGGAGTGGGGCTAAAGCGTCCTCCTGTAGACCTCTCCCAATGGGCATCGCTGCCGACTTGGTCACATTCATGAGGCTGCCCGCTGCCAATCCATAGCGATTGATCCATTGTATCACCAAGCGTACCTCGTCACCAGATCGGACAAGTAATAGATGGTCATCAGCATATATCCTGCAGTGAAAGGTGTGATCCCTCAATGACATGCCCGAGAGCCTGTTTTTCAACCCTCCGACAAGTGGTTCGAGTGCGATCGCGTAAAGGATCATGTAGAGTGGGCATCCTTGGCGAACTGACCGTCGGATCGGAAAGGGACCCGCAATCCGTCCATTCACCAGTACACGGGATGCAGCTCCACGGAAAAGGCGCTGAATGATGTCGAGAAAGTCAGTCGGGAAGCCCATGCGGGCCATAACGGACAGAAGGAACTTGTGACGAACTCTGTCGATGGCGTGGTCGAAATCAATGGAGATCAGAGCAGCTCGAAGGCGACAGGACATGACGATGGCTATTAAATCCCTGCATTCGCTGGTTGCCGTTTGCATGTTGGTCATTCCGCCCTGTGTCGTTTGCTCCATGGAGAGGAGTAGGGGCAGAACCTTCTTTATGCGGCTGGCGAGTAGTCGGGCGAGGATTTTATAGTCCGAGTTGAGCATTGTAATTGGCCTGTAGTCCTCGACCGCCCGACCTCTGGAAGGCTTGTGTATCGGTATAAGGAGACCTTCCACGAATGCAGGTGGCACGTGGGAACCGGGGGTCATCGGTACATGATGATCCATCGGGGCATCATTAGATCGCGGAAAGTCCGATAAAACACGAGCGGCAGTCCGTCTGGCCCGGGAGATTTGTTGAGGGCTCCCTTGTTAAGCGCGTCCTCGACGTCGTCCCGTGTAAGTCCAGCTAACAGCGTCGCCGCTGCTGCATTGTCGAGGGTGTGCGACACGTGCTGCAGAATGTCGTGATCGTCCGCTTCATCTGTATTCACCTCGTCGTAAAACCGGCGACAGTGATCTGCAAAGGCTTCTGTAACCGCCGCCAGAGTCATGACGACCCTACCACCTGGCAATACGAGGTCCGTGATAGCTGCTGTCGGCGTCGGCGGCTGTCGAGCACGATGTGATGCATAGGCGGGTTTTCTCCTTCCGCTCGGTCTTGACGCCGCGATCGCACTACGACCCCCACCAAACGTTTCCTCGTAAGAGACAATATTTTACCTTTAATTCGGCGGCTTTCCATTTGTCGGTTTGGAGATGGTGGTTGGCTGTCGAGTTCGCGGAGCATCGTGTAATAAAAGTCCAATGTGTGACGATGCCAACCTGCGATATCTTTTCCGAATTGTGTTAGCACACGCCGAAACGCTGGTTTTGCACATTCCACCCACCATGCTAGAGTCGAAGGGTATCGGGGAAGACGACGTTCGCAATCCAGCCATGTGTTGGCGATAATCTGACGGCATTCCGGGGCTTGAAGATGTGCCACATTCAGCTCCCAGGGTCCTCGGCTGCGCCATATCCGCTGCTGCTGTAGCGTGAGTGTGCATATGAAAGCGCTATGATCGGAGAAGGCAAGCGGCCAACGTTCGGCGTCCAATACTCCCGTCGCTACAGCTCGTGAGAAATAAATGCGGTCTAGGCGACTGGCTGAGTGACTAGTAAGGTATGTCGGCCCGGGACGGTCACCGTGCACTGTCTCCCACGTTTCGGTGAGAAGCAGATCTCGAACCAGGGGCCGAAGTTCTTGACAAGTCGAGAAGTGTGGGACTTGGTCTTTGGGGTGGAGCACACAGTTAAAGTCGCCGCCGAAGATATATTGATCGAAGCGGCTGATAAAGAGGGGGGCGATATCCTCCGAGTAGAACAGCGATCGTTCGCGGTGTTGGTCAGTTCCTGATGGAGCGTAAATGTTAATGATGCGTGTGCCCAGTGCTGTGATCGCCAGCCCCCTTCCTGACGGAAGGTAAGTCACTTCTTCGATGGCAATTCCGTCGCGCACTAGTATTGCCGTACCGCTGCCATTCCGGTCCGCCGGTGACACGGGGAGGGCCGCTATATACACTTCTTGCAACAGGGCAATGTCAACATCCGAAGAACGAAGCATCTCACGCAGCAACTGGATCTTCACTGCCGTTCGTATCGTGTTGAGGTTAAGCGTGGCGATACGATAAGCTTGTTGCCGAACCGCAGGTGTTAAGTTATCCATTAAGACTGGAATTGCCTATGACGCTTCTGACTGTATTGACACCTCCGCATCCCCCCAAACCTCACCTGCAGCCCTTTCTAGAGAGGCGGCGCCAATGGCGTGGGCCCTGTTGGCGTAACTTGCATGGTTCCGTCGTCGTCGTGGTCATCCGCCCACGCCGGGGAACTCAAAGCAAGATCGGCTTCCCTAGCTTCCTCAGGACTTGGCATGGGTGCTTGCACTCCAGGAGGTGGTGGGCAGCATCTGTCCTGCATATCGGCATCCGATTTTGCCACTGTCGATGTATGTGGTTTGTCCTCAGTTCCGTTCGGTGGTGCCACACTGCAGCAAATGGCGGCTGCCTCTGTGGTAGCGTCGTCATTGAAGGTGGAGTCGTCGTCCTCTGGAGGCTGTGTCGCATCCCGTTCGGAAGTTGCTCTACGCCTCCGCTTCCGTCGCTTCGGAGAGCGTTGCTTCCTGGTGTGTCCTTCTGTGTCAGACGATGGCAAAGATTCACGACGTTCCGGCACAAAGGTAGCCGAAGGCACAATAAGCGAGTCTACGGCCATGCTATCGTCATGTATGTTGTTATCCGTCGACGGGGGCGGCGGCATCGGAGTTGAATCCGTAGCTTGTGGAACGGGCGTGTCATCATCGCCCTGTATTGGAGGATGGAGCCGCGACCCAACAGTGGATGTCGGCTGTCGTGGTGAAGTGGTAGCTGTCGTAAGGCTGCTGCATAAGCCACGGGAAGCAGCGTCGGCTGCGATGGCGGATCCGCGTCAGCGGGCGGCAGTTGAGTGATTCGACGTTGGATACTTTCGGATCTGAGGTGTCCCTCCTTCCCACAACCAGAGCAGGTCTTCGGTTGCTCATCGGAGATGACGATGGCACGGCAGCCACCGATATTCAGATATGAAGGTACATGTCTTTTAAGTTCTATTCGGGCCTGGCGGACTCCGTTCGGCACAGGATATGTCTGGAATTGCGTCCATTTTTTCGCAATATGGTCATGCACCGTGCCGTAGGGGCGCAGCGCTGTCACGACGTCCTCCGCCGGTAGTTCGAAAGGAAGTTCGAAAAGTCTGATCGTGCGAAGTCCCATGCCAGAATAATCGACGTGTACAGTCCCCACATTGCCATCAGCATGGCAGAAACGGAGGCCATGTTTCGTGTCACGAAGGATCCGTTCACATGTTGCGCCGTTGATGATCTTGACATATACGATACTACTCACAATGGATAAGTGAATGCCGAGAATGTCGGTCGCCGGGATTTTAACTTCTCCTCGTAGAAATCGTTCGACTTCGAGTGCTTTGGGCCGTGCAAATTCGTTGTGGAACGTAAATTTGAGCGTCGATTTTCTGTATTGGTGCGCCATAGTGATCTATATGCTGAGTACGGCATGCGCGAAACGGCCAAGTACGATGTAAACAACACGAGCACTCGCTCCGCGGCAGGAACACAAACAGTGCATCCTCACCGCAGCATAGCCAAAGGCCGACCTACCATTCAGCTATCGGGACGGAACCCTTTGTTTAGAGATAAATAATAAGCGAGGGTATATCTTTCCCGAAGCATAGGTTTCTCCAAGTGTAATGTTTTCCTTCGTTATAGCCTTTGTTGTTATGCCTTTATGAATCATATTCTAAAAGCCAGTGGTTTTTTTTAAAGCAATGGCCTTTCTGTCATCAATAGTTAGAACATAGTGAACATTTACTCTTTTATCAGCTCTATAGTATCTCGTTCAACATGTGTTGTGAGAGAGCGAACTGTATTTCCTTGTTGTAGTGGGCATCTAATACGTGTCTACGATTTCCCCTCTTTTTACGAGCAGTGGCTACTACTTCTCTTCATGTTTCCAACATAAGGTCCATTGACATGGGTACTTCATTACATGTGTGCTGAGAAAGTACCCATCCAGCTATTTGATCAGGGAACTAATTTTCTAATAATCCATGTTAGAAAGATCAGTAGGGACGGAAGCAGGAAGGAGAGCTTCCCACACTCGTAAACCTCTAACTGCTTTTGGCCATGCTGTGACTGACAACGTGTTGGGAACACAGATATGTAGAAAAAGCAACATCAGCCATAGGTGATTCTATATCATTTTCGTGGAGAATGTGAATCTGCAACAAAAAAGGTGTAATTTAATACCTTACAGTTGCACAACTCCACTGCACTCCTAATAGAGGGGGAGGGGGTATAGGGAATGGGGGGGGGGGGGCGTTACTTTTCGCTTCATTCTCATTCCCACTGTAAGTCACACGTATTTTGTAACCCATTTTCTTTGATCCAATGCGTAGTTTTCGACATATTTCAATATCTTCAGTAAAATTGTTCACTCAATGTCTTAAGTAATGATACAAACATATGACATAAAAATTTATACTCAAGAGTGCCAAAGTGGCACCTGCCAGAATATGAATTCTTTCACGTTTAACTATCTTCTGGAAAAGAACAAAAAAACTTTATACTAAATGCTACGTTTCAATAATTTTTACATCACTTCCGGGCTACTATGGCCCTGCGTTCAGAGAATGGACGATGAAGCTGCACATGACCTCATAGGAACGTCGCCGTCAGAAAGATGGAAGATTAAAGTTTAACGTCCCATCAACGAGAAAGTCGACAGAAAGATAGGCCAAATTCGGACAGGGGAAGGACGGGAAAGGAAATCGGCCGTATCTCTTCCGGCCTTCCCATCAAGCTATTTGTGGGGAAATCATGGGCACACTCAGTCTTAATGCACGGACGGAGATTTGAACCATTGTCCTCCCAAATGAGATTCCAGTGTCTTTCCACAGCGACGTATCACTCGGTTGCTCTCAGAAATCCACATATATCACAAAAATGTATGTATGGAGGTTTGTTTGTATGTATATTCCACGTCTCCACCCAAGTTCTGGATCGATTTGAACCAAACTTGACACATATATCACTTCCTGTCCACAAACAAGCACAGTGGGGGTAAGAACCACCTACCTATCAGGGGAGTAGGGGTGGGGTTGAAATAGCAGTATAGCCCACGACACCCAGATACCCTGACTTTGTTCATCTAGTACTGAGAATGAGACTGAGCCGTGGTAAAAATTGCTGTTTTGAAGAGCGCGCCGCAGCGCGTAGTGTGAAGCGGTCCCCCTCCGTTTCTGGCGGTGGCGCCGCTGTGGCAATCGCAGCTTTGGTGTCTCCCTCTGGTGGGAAAGGGGAAAGGTCGCCTGTTCACGTGCATTTAAGGGGCGCTATGAGCTCGCCAGTCCCCCCCCCCCTCACCAGGGCCCCCTTTTCCTCTTTCCTCCTTCTCCGAGAGCGGTTTTTCCTCCGTCCCCCCCTCCCCTGAGACCCTGCACCCCATACTTGCCTCTCTCCTTCCCACATCCCTCCCTACCTGGCCCTCTTCCGCGCGCCCCCCGCTCACCTCACCCATCTCTTCCCCTCCCCCCCTTCTCCAGGTCTCCCTCATCTCCTAGCGCCTGGCAGATCCTCTGTGTTGCTCTTCATCCGTGTGCCACATCAGTGTTGTTTAGTGCTGTTTCTCGTGTGCGTCAAGAGGTGTGTTTTAATTGTGTCCTGCCTTGAGGTGCGCCGCCAGTGTTACGTTATGTGCTATGCCGTCTGTCGCTACCTTTATGCTCCAGTCTTACTGTGCCTTGTGTTCTTTTAACCGTCGCAATGTGTGGCTTTTTATGTGTGCTACTTTTAAACAGTTTTTTCTCTCCATTTTACAGTCACCCCGTTTTTTAGTCTATTGCCTTCCATGATGTTCCCCTTTTTTTATATCTATGTTCACCTTATTCTCTCCTTTGCTGTTTTTAAATGTCTTCTATTGTTTTGTTCTATGTCTTTCGGCTGAAGAGCAGCGCCTATGCTGCTGCCAGCCCGCCCCGATGGGGAATTGAAATACAATAAAGGAAAACAAAAAAAACAAAAAAAACTCGCCAGTCAGTCAGTCTGGGTCAGTCTCTCGTCCCCAGCTTGCTAGCCTGTCACTCGTGCGAAATTGTGAGGCTGTTAGTGTCTGTCTGTCGTCCGTTCGGATCAATCTTTAAAGCCGGATAAATGAGAGTCTTTCCACTCCGCCAGTAAGAGAACTCAGCTAGTGGTCGTTCGGTTGGGGCTTAGTTGCTGCATCTGAGCCTGCGCGTTAGGCCGCCAGTCTGCTCGAGTTGCCGGCCGGTGTGGCCGAGCGGTTCTAGGCGCTTCAGTCTGGAACCACGCGACCGCTACGGTCGCAGGTTCGAATCCTGCCTCGGGCATGGATGTGTGTGATGTCCTTAGGTTAGTTAGGTTTAAGTAGTTTTAAGTTCTAGGGGACTGATGACCACAGATGTTAAGTCCCATAGTGCTCAGAGCCATTTGAACCATTTCTGCTCGAGTTGCTCAGGCAATGGTCATTGGCGGTTGGATCGATCGGTTGGTCGGTCGCGCACTTGTCCGCCTTGAGCGTCGGCGCATGTGAGGCCGGCACGTGAGTCCAGTGGGCCGCGGCGAATAGCGAGGGGTAGTGACTTCGCGGTCGACACGAGAGCAACAGGAATCAACCCACGACATCAGTCGGGCCGGTGCGAGCTGTAACGCCGTGAGACGGGAGATCGGCGCGCCTTCCTGCGTCCGTTGAAGCGGCTGGCAGCGAACGGTTCGGGAGAGCGATTTGGGGGTGCTGCGGCAGGTCTTCTCTAGAAATTGTAGTTTATTAGAAGTTAAGTGATTGGTGATATGTTGTTTGATTTACTTGTTAAATTCTACTTGTTTTCTTGGTGAAGTCAGCAGCCGCTTTGTTTTGGGGTTGTCCCACAATTCTCCTCCGTTTGCCCACCCACGGGAAGGTGGTTATTTGTGAATTGGGTGGTCTGTTTTTCGCTTGTGGAGTAGGGGCGTATTAGAGCAACCTGCGGTTCGGGTTGTTGGGTAATCTCCCCATCAATCCGCCGTACGTTAGTAGCTGCCTCTGTCATGTTTGTCAGATTCGGTGTGTTAACGAATTTATTGCTTGGAGTGTAACGGCCTAATTCGTGACTTACGTTTTTATCTTGCCTATCATCTTGAGAGGCGGTATCTGTGTACTGTAGCGCATGTTAACTTGTTTGGCCAACGTTGTATAATTTTATATAAGATTGCATTTCATGGGCTTTATTTAGATGGTCATTTTAGTATATAAGGTTGCCACCCTTCCACTGTAAGACTTTTCTTAGAAGTTAAAATCAAGTTGCACCTTCGGTGGCAAAGTTAATATTCTAATTTTAGTGTTTTGTACCATTTCCATCCCTCCTACGGGATGCATAGTTTGTGTGCTTGTGTGAATTGTTAAAACTTTTAGTTTAAACTAATCTGGTGTGTTGCAGATTTGCACCAGTGTAGTCTTTCAGAGGTTGTTGTGAGCGGTCGTAACTACGGCCGTGTCAAAAGGGAGCGGCAAGGTTCTCAGCCCGAAAGCTCATACAGTCAAAATTTTGTTTCTTTCTGCCTCTGATTAAATTGTAACTTGATATTTAGAGGGTGCTTTCTGATTATAATTACAATCTGTTTCTTTAAAAAAAAAAAAGCTTCAGGCACCATTAAAGTGAATAAATTACCATTTGTTAAAAAGGAATTTGCTTATGATTTCATCAGTTACTCCCTGGCAACTACTTTCACGCTCACATAGTGTGATTAAATGTGTTAATGTTTTTGATGAATAGCTAGTAAGTAGAATAAATTCTCAAGAAAATTCTTTGAAAATAAATCACGGCTCAGAGAGCACTTAGTCAATTGCAAATAACTTTACACATAATTTCAAACTTTAATGAAACGTTTCGTCACTGACCCCACCCCTCACCCCCAAAAAGTGATGAAAGGGCAAAAGTTTATCGCCTTACTACATTTTAGCCATTCGTGCAGTACAATTGCCGCATCAAGCATGTCGTCTTAATACACTTGAAAAATTTTATCATTGTACGACACATAGTTCAGGACATATGATATCATAAACTTGGAGATGCGTGAAAAACTGCCACATCATGCAAGACATTTTAATTTATTACAGCTTTACTACTGACTCTATTACCATCCTACTTCACAGACAATTCCTGCATATCCCGTTGAATGTGTCTGCAGGAGAAATTCACTAGAGATGCACACTGATGAGCCAAAACATTACGACGACCTGCTTAATAACTTGTTTGTCCGTCTTTGGAACGAAACACCGCGCAGATTCTGGGTATAGAGATCCGACAATCTGTTGGTAGGTTTGTGGAGATACATGACGTCAGATATCCACGCACGGGTCATTAATTCGCGTAAATTACGGACCGCTATAGGACTTACATCAGGAGAATTTGGTCGCCGAGACATCCAATTGAGTTCACTATAATGCTCTTGTCTTGTCTTGCGCGCGTGGTTCTGTATGCCATTCGACGTACAGATCCTTGCTGCCTATTCATGTAAGTTGAATTACCGTTGAATAATAATTATCAGTTGAGTTTTAAAAATTTGCTCCTGCTGTGAAACGAAAACTTTTTCCTCTCCTTAACATTTACGTGGATGTGGCCAATCTTTTTACGGGTGAAAGTTCGTGTGCTATTTTAATTTAATCCCCGAAAGAAGCATGAAGTTAGTGTTCTTTCATTTCTCGCGCTCTACGTTCTGAACAACCTGCATTTTAAAGTTATTTATGAAGTCCGATTTCCAGTTAACACAGCACATTTATCTTTGATTGTTGAAAATTTATGTTTACGTAAAACCACACTAGCAGAAACTCGCATTACCTTTGGCTTGAGCCTGACGAAATAATATTTCAGAATTGAAAGAATTTTCAATTTATTTCGAATCAGAAAGATTTTTTAGTAGCAGTAAAATATATCTATGATCTCAGAATAATAATTCCTAACGTCGTGATATTTAGACTGTATGTAAGAGATTTAGTCAATCTGAAGTGCGATTTCTGTTATCAAATGTAAGAAGAGAAGTTCATAATAACAAAGGGTAGTTATTCTTACTTTACCAATAATTGTTCAGAGAGATAATTTCTCAATTTTCCGTAATAAAATCAGGTAGGATCTAGCTCAGGGGCTGAAGGCACATGTGAAGTCGCTTTGCTTCAGGCTTCCAAGGAGGAGATGGACAGAGAGGTTTGAGTGGGTTATGGACAGTGAGAGAGGCGGAACGAGATGGACAGAGACGGGGTGAGGGAGGAGGAGGTGGAAAGAAAGAAGAGGAAGGAGGACTAATAGAAAATTAGAATAAATATTTATCGGGGAAATGCCGGGTACGCAGATAGTATCTAATATTACAGGATCGTATGAGAAAAACTATATGACGAAAGTTTCAGCGGGTATGAAACATGCGCCGTTGAGTGTAGATTACCTAACGAACGAATTAATTGTAGTAGAGAAGCACTTTGACCAGCTTGGAGAGCGAGAGGCCAACAGATCCCCTAAGTGGGCTTCAAATAAGGCTTTATTTACCATTATAAATGACAACATAAATTCTCAACCAAATACCTTGTTTTAAGAATTATTTTTATATATTTTATTCCCAACTCATGAGATCATGGCGGGCTGTTGTAGAACTTTCTTCTTTTCAGTAAAATATCCCGGCAGGCTTGGAGTGCAGCAGAAGGAACACCAATGGCTTGTACTGACGAGGGGATTTCCACTTACGGCATTTGCCTGATGACCAACGAAACTCTCCCGAAAATATTGGTCGGACTGAGTAATTGGAACTATATTAATTTATTTCTACGACAATGTTGTCCATTCTCAGGGACACCTTTCAGTGCGTATATATATATATATATATATATATATATATATATATATATATATATATATATATATATATACATATATATATTATGAATTTGGCCAGCTATGGACCGCATACAACTTAAGACTTATGGTGTTTCTTTTTTCTTCCGTTCTTCCCAGTACTTCTTCATTTTCTCGCCAACTGCTCGTCTCTGCTCATCTGTCCACACTCTCTTGGGTCGAGGTTTTGGCGCATCTTCTTCATAGTTTGCGTTTTCTATTAGTAGCCTAAAGTTATTCCTGTCACGTATTATTTCTTCTGTAACACCTATTTTGTTGGCGTCTTTCTTTACTGCTTCTATCCATCCTACAGTGTTTTTCAGCTTACTAACGTAATTAAAAATTTTCTTTGTAATCCGTGTTTCTTCCATTCTTTTTAAATGTCCATAAAATTTTTAGCCGTCTCTTCCTCATTGTATCTGTGATCTTTTCTGTATTTTTGTATAGGTCTTCATTTCTCCTTTTAATCCACCTGTTTTCCTTGTTTTTCTCAGGACCTAGAGTTTTTCTTAATATTTTTCTCTCTCTTTTTTCTAGTTCTCTTAATTCGCCTTTCTTATTCAATGTTAGGCACTCTGATCCATATGTAGCTTGTGTCCTAATAACTGAATTATAATGTTTAATCTTTGCTATTATGGATATTGATTTCTTATTGTAGTAGTTTTGTGTTAAGTTATATGCAAATTCCAACTTTTTTATTCTTTCTTTATTTGTTGTGTTATCCAGTCCATTGGCTTGGATCCACTCCCCCAGGTATTTGAATCTATCAACTCTTTTAATTTTTCCATACTTCGTTTTCATGAACTTTTCTGTATTATGTTTGTGTTCTATATACTCGGTTTTTTCGTAGGATATTTTTAGCCCAGTCTTTTCAGCAATCTCGTGTAACAAATCAAGCATAACTGTTGCGTCTGTTCGGTTGTCAGTTATCAATGCCATATCATCCGCAAAGGCTAAACATTTTACTTCAAATTTGTTCTTTCCTTGGCCCATGCTTATACCCTTTGTGCTTCTGTTTTTTATGTGTTTTCCCATGTTTTTACTACTTTATCTAAAACCAAGTTAAAGAGAATTGGGGACAGTCCATCACCTTGTCGAACTCCTGTTTTGATTTTGAATGGTTCAGAAATTTCGCCTTGAAACTTAATTCTTGATGTTGTATCTGTGAGCGTTTGTTCAACAAGTCTTCTGGTGTTTTCATCTATCCCTGATTCATAAAGTATCTGGAATAGTGTTTGTCTGTCAACTGAGTCATAGGCCTTCTTGAAGTCTACGAAAGTAACTACTGTATTTTTATTTTGTATAGCTCTCACTCTCAAAATTGTTTTTAAATTAAGAATCTGTTCTGCACATGATCTACCTTTTCTAAATCCTGCTTGATAATCTCCTATATTAGGTCCTGCTTGTTCCTCTATTCTATTTAAAAGTGCTTTAGAAAGTATTTTGTATGTCACTGGTAACAAGGATATGCCCCTGTAGTTGTTGGTGTCTGTTTTATCTCCTTTTTTATGGAGAGGGCGGATCAATGCTTGTTTCCAGTCACTGGGTATGATTCCTTTTGTCCAAATGTCTTTAATTACTTTGTGAATTTTCTGACATGCGGATAAGCCCCCTAGTTTCCACATTTCTGCCACTATCCCATCCTCACCTGGTGCTTTGTTATTTTTCAATGCTTTGATAATCTTTTCTATTTCTTCTGCTGTAGGTGGTTCCGACGGTGGATTTTCATGTTGTGGTTTTTGAAATTGTAACCTGTCATTAGGCTCCTCACAATTTAATAGATTTTCGAAGTATTCAGCTAAGATTTGGCAGTTCTCTTTATTGCTTAAAACCATTTTTCCATTTTTATCTTTAAAATGTAAACTTGGTGACTGGAATCCTGTTAAAACTTCTCCGAAAGCCTTATAGAAGTCTCTAGTGTTGTTCCTTTTGAAATCAGAATCCATTTCTTCTAATCTGTCTTTGTCATATTTTCTTTTCACTGATCTGATGATTTTTGCTGTCTTTTTCCTTTCTTCTTTAAACTCTTCCCAGTATTCGTGTTTCTTATTACTGTTCCATTTTTTCCATGCCTTTAGTCGATTGTCAATTGCTTCATCACACAGCTCATTCCACCATCTGTGTTTTGGTATTCTTCGTGGCTGTCCCATTTCTTTAACTGACTCTATCATTGTTTCTTTAATTTCTTCCCAATTATCCATTTTTCTTGTGTTTAGTATATGGCAGAATTTGTCCTGCTTTTGCAGGAGAAATTTAGTGTTTACTCTTGGAAATCTTCTTGGTTTTGGTTTAGGTTTGTTTGGATGGAACATGGTCTTTATTTCTGTCAGATAATGATCTGAGTCTATGTTTAGGCCCTTCCTCTCTCTGACATCCAAGATTTCCTTGTAGTTGCGAGTCGTTATTGCCACATGGTCCAACTGATATTCACCTTGATTTGGATTAGGTGATACCCACGTTTTTTTCTTTTTTGCAAGTTTCTTGAAACATGTCGACATTAATTTTAGATTAAACTGTCTACAAAAATCTATGAGTCTTTCCCCATTTCTGTTGGTTCTTGCATGTGCTGGATAATCTCCAACTACTGATTTAAATTTTATTTCTTTGCCAACTTGTGCATTAAAGTCTCCCACTAAAATTTTTATATGTTCTTTTGGTAATATGGATGTTTCGTGTTCAAGCATTTCCCAAAAATCTTCCACTTTGTCAACATTTGTTCTGTTATGTTGGTTAATAGGTGCATGTGCATTTATAATGGTGTAGCATTTATTGCCTGACTTGAACGTCAGAAATGAAATTCGTTCTGATGGGGAGCTAAAATTAGTTATTGATTCCGTAAGTTGCTGTTTGACCATAAATGCGGTCCCTAATATAGTCGTATTATTGGAATTTTTAATGGCTGGTTTTCCTTTGTAGATTCTGTATCCACCTGATTCAAATGCATTTTCATCCAGATACCTTGTTTCTTGAAGAGCTAATATAAGTATGTTGCGTTGATTGAGAGCGTCCGTTAGGTGTTTTAGTTTTCCAACTTTCATAAGTGTGTTGATATTCAGAGTCCCCAGTAGATGTTTTTTCTTGGGTCTTATCTTTGAAGAAGTACTAGGAAGCTCCGACTCTTCCTTACATGATGTTCTAGGCTCTCCAGAATCCAAAGGCCTAGTTACACCGCCATGAATAGCGATGGAAGATTGGTTACTTCCTGGAGTAGTTTCCATTTTGAAGTTTACCATCATGTCTTAGGTTAAAGTTTGGTTTGGGGAAAGGTAGTTGAACCTTTCGATGATAAAAATTCAAGCATTTAGCTTAGAATTATAAGTGAGGCCGCCACTAACATGCGGGACAGACGCCTTTTGCAGCCGCCCACTGTGGGAACAGACGCTACAGTCTGGTGTTTTTATACAAAAGCCTGCCTCTTCCGCCAGTTCCGCCGTTCTGATGATCTTCATCGCCGCCTTCACTGCCGTTGAGGTCTTCACCGTTTCCCTGGCTAGGGACCCTCACGAGGTACTATCATCCGGGCCAGGTGAACCAAGGTTTTTTAACGAGGTGTTACTCCTCCCCCTCCTCCTTTTTCAACCGGGCTTGGGACCGGCTTTGGCGGAGTTATATATACCGCTGGATATATTTCGTAAACCACATCAAATACTGACGAACCGATTCCACAGACCGAACGTGAGGAGAGGGGCTAGTGTAATTGTTTAACACAAACCATACAAAAATGCACGGAAGTATGTTTTTTAACACAAACCTACGTTTTTTAAATGGAACCACGTTAGTTTTGTTAGCACATCTGAACATATAAACAAATACGTAATCAGTGCCATTTGTTGCATTGTAAAATGTTAATTACATCCGAAGATATTGTAACCTAAAGTTGACGCTTGAAACCTCCGACGTTCAGTTGCGTGTTGTAACAAACACGGGCCACGGTCGGCGAGCAGCATCTGCAGGGACATGTTTACGATGACGACAGTGTTTAAGAGTGTGGCTGTAGTGCACTGTTGTGGTTTGGTCTAGCTGTCGCAGTGTCCGCATGTAGCGCTTGCTGCTATTGTTATTCTGCATTCGTCTCCGCACGCAGACCAACTGTAGTACACCGTGTTACCAGACGTATGTGATAATGTAGTGTTGTAGGAACTGTGACCATGGTGTATTCGAACTCTGAAAAGGCGGAGATGATACTCATCTATGGCGAGTGTCGACGAAATGCAGCTGAAGCCTGCAGGGTGTATGCAGAACGGTTCCCGGACAGAGAGCATCCAACGTGCCGCACATTGCAAAACATCTACCGCCAACTGTATGCAACAGGTATGGTCGTAGCACGCAAACGGGTCCGTAACAGGCCCGTCACAGGAGAAGTGGGTGCAGTTGGTGTGTTAGCTGCTGTTGCCATGAACCCACACATGAGTACACGGGACATTGCGAGAGCCGGTGGACTGAGTCAAAGTAGTGTCATGCGCATACTGCATCGTCACCGCTTTCACACGTTTCATGTGTCGCTACATCAGCAATTACATGGTGATGACTTTAATCATCGAGTGCAATTCTGTCAATGGGCATTAACAGAGAATGCGTTGCAGTTCTACCTGTTTACCGATGAAGCGGGTTTCACAAAGCACGGGTCAGTGAATCTACGGAACATGCATTACTGGTCCGTGGACAATCCTCGCTGGCTCAGACAGGTAGAGCGACAGCGACCGTGGACTGTAAATGTATGGTGCGGAATCATTGGCGACCACCTCATTCGTCCTCACTTCATTGCAGGGGTCCAAACAGCTGCAACATACATCGCGTTTCTACAGAATGATCTGCCAACGTTACTCGAAAATGTCCCACTGCAAACGCGTCAACGTATGTGGTATCAGCATGATGGTGCACCTGCACATTCCGCAATTAACACTAGGCTGACCCTTGACAGGAACTTCGACGGGCGTTTCATAGGACTTGGAGGACGCATAAATTGGCCAGCCCGTTCTCCTGATCTTACACCTCTAGACTTCTTTCTGTGGGGTACGTTAAAGGAGAATGTGTACCGTGATGTGCCTACAACCCCAGAGGATATGAAACAACGTATTGTGGCAGCCTGCGGCGACATTACACCAGATGTACTGCGGCGTGTACGACATTCTTTACGCCAGAGATTGCAATTGTGTGCAGCAAATGATGGCCACCACATAGAACATCTATTGGCCTGACATGTCGGGACACACTCTATTCCACTCCGTAATTGAAAACGGAAACCACGTATGTACGTGTACCTCACCCCTCATGGTAATTTACATGTGCGTCAGTGAAAAAGACCAATAAAAAGGTGTTAGCATGTGGACGTAATGTGCTGTTCCAGTCTCTTCTGTTCCTAAGGTCCATCACCGTTCCCTTTGGATCCCTACGTAATTCGGTGCTCTCCGATACACACGATCGAACAGCGGAGGAGTGGTACTCAAGCGTCAACTTTAGGTTACAATATCTCCGGATGTAATTAACATTTTACAATGCAACAAACGGCACTGATTACGTATTTGTTTATATGTTCAGATGTGCTAACAAAACTAACGGAGTTCCATTTAAAAAACGTAGGTTTGTGTTAAAAAACATACTTCCGTGCATTTTTTTATGGTTTGTATTAACCAATTACACTAGCCCCTCTCCTCACGTTCGGTCTGTGGAATCGATTCGTCAGTATTTGATGTGGTTTACGAAATACACTCCTGGAAATTGAAATAAGAACACCGTGAATTCATTGTCCCAGGAAGGGGAAACTTTATTGACACATTCCTGGGGTCAGATACATCACATGATCACACTGACAGAACCACAGGCACATAGACACAGGCAATAGAGCATGCACAATGTCGGCATTAGTACAGTGTATATCCACCTTTCGCAGCAATGCAGGCTGCTATTCTCCCATGGAGACGATCGTAGAGATGCTGGATGTAGTCCTGTGGAACGGCTTGCCATGCCATTTCCACCTGGCGCCTCAGTTGGACCAGCGTTCATGCTGGACGTGCAGACCGCGTGAGACGACGCTTCATCCAGTCCCAAACATGCTCAATGGGGGACAGATCCGGAGATCTTGCTGGCCAGGGTAGTTGACTTACACCTTCTAGAGCACGTTGGGTGGCACGGGATACATGCGGACGTGCATTGTCCTGTTGGAACAGCAAGTTCCCTTGCCGGTCTAGGAATGGTAGAACGATGGGTTCGATGACAGTTTGGATGTACCGTGCACTATTCAGTGTCCCCTCGACGATCACCAGTGGTGTACGGCCAGTGTAGGAGATCGCTCCCCACACCATAATGCCGGGTGTTGGCCCTGTGTGCCTCGGTCGTATGCAGTCCTGACTGTGGCGCTCACCTGCACGGCGCCAAACACGCATACGACCATCATTGGCACCAAGGCAGAAGCGACTCTCATCGCTGAAGACGACACGTCTCCATTCGTCCCTCCATTCACGCCTGTCGCGACACCACTGGAGGCGGGCTGCACGATGTTGGGGCGTGAGCGGAAGATGGCCTAACGGTGTGCGGGACCGTAGCCCAGCTTCATGGAGACGGTTGCGAATGGTCCTCGCCGATACCCCAGGAGCAACAGTGTCCCTAATTTGCTGGAAAGTGGCGGTGCGGTCCCCTACGGCACTGCATAGGATCCTACAGTCTTGGCGTGCATCCGTGCGTCGCTGCGGTCCAGTCCCAGGTCGACGGGCACGTGCACCTTCCGCCGAGCACTGGCGACAACATCGATGTACTGTGGAGACCTCACGCCCCACGTGTTGAGCAATTCGGCGGTACGTCCACCCGGCCTCCCGCATGCCCACTATACGCCCTCGCTCAAAGTCCGTCAACTGCACATACGGTTCATGTCCGCGCTGTCGCGGCATGCTACCAGTGTTAAAGACTGCGATGGACCTCCGTATGCCACGGCAAACTGGCTGACACTGACGGCGGCGGTGCACAAATGCTGCGCAGCTAGCGCCATTCGACGGCCAACACTGCGGTTCCTGGTGTGTCCGCTGTGCCGTGCGTGTGATCATTGCTTGTACAGCCCTCTCGCAGTGTCCGGAGCAAGTATGGTGGGTCTGACACACCGGTGTCAATGTGTTCTTTTTTCCATTTCCAGGAGTGTATATCCAGCGGTAATGTTAGGTGACTCACCCTGTATATGTGTGTGTGTATGTGTTCTGTATTGAGGTGATATCACTCCAGGTATCGCTTCCTCATTTCGGGGAATATGGAGAAAAACACCTGCGAGTCCTTTTTACGGGTTGAGAGAATCATTTAGTAAGGATAGTTATCGACCAGCTGCAAACACTCTACCTTTAAATTTCTTTCACGTATTTTATGTAGGTGTTGGTAGACGCGAACCAAATTGTGATGCATCTCGTTTCATTCAATTCTCTCAATGCCTGTTCCTATGAATTGTTTTCAAAAGCTTTAAAATCAATTCATCACATCGGTTTAGAAGCCTTTTATTCAATTTAAATCCAGTTCCTGCCGCACACATTGTTTTCGGAAACTCTGCAAGTAATTCATACTGCCGCGTCCGGGTATAGAATCACATAAAAATTTCATTACAAACCACGCCATTGTCAGCCGGCAAAAAACAGAACGGGCTCATTCGAGTGATATATGTTTCTTGTTGATGCTTCATTTTGCCGCGTGTCATGTAAATTGTCTCGTATTGAATGATACGAGTGCGTGCACAAATCAACATCTCATTTTATTAACATGAAAAAAAAAGAATAAAATGGACGATCCGCTGACTGCGGCTCTGCATCCGAGCCCCATCATTTGGTGCAGTGCGCGTAGTTCGTCAGCATTCGAACGATTTCTATGGAAATAACGTACAACGAGTCTGTTCGCGGGCTACGTGTAGATGATTTATTTGTCTGTATGGCCATAAGCATGACATTTGCTGATCCACAAGAGCACAGTATTTCAGCCTAACAAAAATAAACATATTAGATATTTAGATTACTTATATTACTTGTGAAACTTTCTTAAATGTAGCCATAAAATGAAATATCTGTCTTTTACGCACTGAAGAGCCAAAGAAACTTGTATACCTGCTTAATATCGTGTAGGGCCCCCACGAGCATGCAGAAGTACCGCAACACGACGTTCCATGGACTTGACTATTGTCTGAAGTAGTGCTGGAGGGAACCGACACCATGAATCCTGTAGGGCTGTCCATAAACTCGTAAAAGTATGAGGGGGTGGAGATCTCTTCTGAACAGCACGTTCCAAGGTATCCCCGATATGCTCAATAATGTCACGTCTGGGAAATTTAGAGGCTAGCGGATGTGTTTAAATTGAGAAGAGTGTTCCTGGAGCCACTCTATAGCAATTCTGGCTGTGTGGGGTGTCGTATTGTCCTGCTGGAATTACCCAAGTCTGCCGGAGTGCACAGTGGACTTGAATGGATGCAGGTGATTAGACAAGATGCTCTAGTACGCGTCACCTTTCAGTGTCGTATCTAGACCTATAAGGGGTCCCATACCACTCCAACTACATACGCCTCAGAGAGCTCCATCAGCTTCAACAGTCCCTTGCTGACATGCAGGGTCCGTGGATTCAAGAGGCTGCCTACATACACGTACACGTGCATCCGCTCGATACAATCTGATACGAGACTCGTCCGACCAGGCTACAAGTTTCCAGTTAGCAACAGTCCGTTGTCGGTGCTGACGGGCCCAGGCGAGGCGTAAAGCTTTGTGTCGTGCAGTCATCGAGGGTACACGAGTGGGCCTTCGGCTCTGAAAGCCCATATAGACGATGTTTCGTTCAGTGGTTCGCACGCTGACACTTGTTGATGGCCCAGCACTGAAATCTGCAGTAATTTACGGAAGGGTTGCACTTCTGTCACGTTGAACGATTCTCTTCGGTCGTCGTTGGTCCCGTTGTTGCAGGATCATTTTCCGACGGCAGCGACGTCGGAAATATGATGTTTAACCGGATTCCTGATATTCACAGTACACTCGTAAAATGGTTGTATGGGAAAATTCCCACTTCATCGCTACCTCGGAGATGCTGCGTCCCATCGATCGTGCGCCGACTATAACACCACGTTCCAACTCGCTTGAATCTTGATAACCTGCCATTGTAGCAGCAGTAGCCCATATAACAACTACGCCAGACGTTTGTTGCCTTATTTAGGCGCTGTCGACGTCAACGCCGTATTCTGCCTCTTTACATATCTCTGTATTTGATCATGCATGCTTATACCAGTTTCTTTGGCGCTTCAGTGTATTAGACAAGTTATTACTTAAGATTCCGTTCCTCAATCGGAAAAACAGAAACCTTATAGGACTACTTGTTGCCCGTTTGTCTGTCTCTTCGTCTGTCTGCCCGAATATATCAAAATCCTTTTTCTCATATGCGGGTGGATATATCAGGTTAAAATTTAAGTCATATATTGAGGCCTACCGTGTGTTGGCGATGCAAAAAAGTGAAGCATCAAAGTAAATCAAAGATACGGCTTTTTAAGTCACATATTTTAACACTTGCAGACTCACTCGTCAAACACTACATGGTACTTCCCGTTCACCTAGTATCGTGAAATTTGCCAAGAAGCAAGGTTTCACAGTACAACCAACGAGATAATTGCGAATTTGAAATTATGTCACACAAAAAAGTTTTTTGACGTTTGTTATCAGACTGTCTGCCTGTCCTTTCGTCTGTTAAGTCCCTTTCTTCTCAAGAGCGGGTCGACGTACCAAGTTGAAATTTACGTCGCATACCAAGGTCAATGGTCCCTTGGCGGAATAATAATCTTTAGCTTATAAGTCAACGCAATATAAAGATTTTAGCACTGGCAAACCCAGTCATTAAAATCTATAGAATATTGTATTGTATGTTAACCGGGGGCCTAGAAACGACGGGGAGGCTCCGTCCTCGCCGCAGCTGCAGTGGCTCACAACCCCACGACGGCTACCACAGTCCACTTCACCCCTCCGCCGCCCCACACCGAACCACTCTTTCAGGGTTATTGTGCGGTTCGGCCCCCGGTGGACCCCCCCCTCCCCCTGCCCCAGGGAACTTCTCACACCAGACGAGTGTAACCCCTGTGTTTGCGTGGTAGAGTAATCGTGGTGGACGCGTACGTGGAGAACTTGCTAGCGCAGCAATCGCCGACGTAGTGTAGCTGAGGCGGAATAAGGGGAACCAGCCCGCATCCGCCGAGGCAGATGGAAAACCGCCTAAAAACCATCCACAGACCGGCCGGCTCACCGCATCTCGACGCAAGTCCGCCGGGCGTATTCGTGCCGGGGACCAGGTGCTCCTTCCCAATCCGTAAAGTCGTGCATTAGACCGATCGGCTAACCGGGCAATCTATAGGGTACTGCCCCTAGACGTAGAATCATTAAATTTGGCAAGAATGGAAGTTTCAGAGTACACGTAATGGGGAAATCAGAAAATTGTTAATTTATCACTATGTGACACGAAAAAATATTTATTTTGTAATTTTAATCACATGATGCGGCTGTAAACCCGAGGATATTTTATTCATTTCTTTTGTAATTTGTTAACTTGACATTCTCTAAAGCGTTCGAATCCGTGGAACGGATATTGGGTGAACATTAATAAAACCTGATTGGAAGTAGAGGAAGAAAGGTCCTGTGAACATGTGTCCGGAAATACATTGATGCCACGATAGATGGCGATGACGAACGACAGTTCCTCTGACCACGTGCCGTGTGTTCCTTGTGTGGTGTAGGCTGCGTGATTGACGAAGCGAACTGAAAGCAGGAAAAGGGTTCGATATTCATATCGGGAACAAGCTGAGATGGTGTTTGTGTTCGTCCAAGCAAATGGAAACGGTCAAGAGGCAGCACGGCCATTCAGAAACAAGTATCCTCACAGACAACAACCACATCACAAAATATTTCGAGCGTTTGTGTGAGTATTGCTCCTTTCAGACGGACCCACGTGCAGGGAGGCAGCGGACTGTGCGTACACCAGATCTGGAGGACCGGATTCTACTGTATATTGAGACGAGCCCTATTACAAACTCCAGGCAAGTGGCCCGCCAACATGGTGTACGCCAAAGTACGATTAAGTGTATCATACATGACAACAGGTACTATTCCTGTCACCTGCAACGAGTGCAAGGATTACTAGAGGCGGATTATCCTCTAAGCCAGGCTGTTCCAACCGAGCTCCAGGGAGCCGGAGCGCTCCGGAGCGCTCACTGCGGCAGCTCGGAGCCCGGGTGGAGGGGGAAAGCGAACTCACTGCCCCCTGGCCGCATGCAGCCGCAACTGACGCAATAATCCGTGTTCAATGACAGCTATGACTAGCCGGGGAGCCCTGTACCTCTATTGGAGGATACCTTTCCATTCATTGAGAGGGATGGTCGTCGGCAGTGTCTTGTATGTAATAAAGAATTTAATTCTGCGAAGAGATACAATATACAACGACATTATACACGTCTTCACGCAGCGCACTACGATCAGGTAGAAGGCGTTGCACGCAGAGAACTGGTAGCCAAGCTTAAGTAGGACATACCGGGAGACGTATGTTTAAAAACGGTTTCGTAATACGGGGGTATGAAAACATGCAACATAGTTCGTGTTCTGTAATGCGTTTATAATTTTCAGGTGAATGAGAGCGGAGAAAACACTACTGAATCTGCAATTCGAACAAGCTATAGGCTCGCTCACATCATTGCGACGAGTGGCAAGCCGTTTTCGGTGGGACCACTCGTAAAATAGTGCGCGGTAGCAGTTGCAGAATGTTTGCTTCCAAGGGCGGTGCAGGCAGTTGAAGGGGTTTGCCTGTCGAAGCAAACAATGTCGAATGGTGGACATGGAAGCGGTTTTAGAGACACAGCTCAGGAATAAGGCGGAGAGCTTTGTTGCATTTTCGCTAGCGCTTGAAGAAAGCACCGACATATCGGAGTGTGCTCAGCTTTCAGTCTTTGTGCGTGTTGTCCACATGGAGCTTCAAGTAACTGAAGAACTCTTGTATGTGGTACCACTCTATTACACCGAAACAGGACGTGACATTTTTGAAGCTGTTTCTGAATCAGTGAACAATATGAATTTGCAGTCGGATAAGCTCCATTCTGTAGTGACAGACGGTGCACCACAAATGATCGGGCGTCACCAAGTATTTGATTCTCGTTTGAAAAATAAACTAAAGGACGAATTCGGGAACGAAATTTTGACTCTTCATTGTTTTATTCACCAGCACTGTGTGCTGAAGCAGTACAGCTAAGTGGCGTAATGAAAAATGTGAAGTGTGTGAATTTTGTGCGGCGTCACGGTATGAGTCATCGCCAATTCAAAGGATTCCTGAAAGATATGGAAGTGGAGAATGGGAATATACCTTACCACATTAAAGTTCGTTGGCTGAGTCGGGGAAAAGTTCTTGATGTTTTCTTTGCCATTCGTGAGGAAATTTCCCTTTTTCTCGAAATGAAAGGGGAAGAAATGCGTTGTCTGAAAGATATAAAATGGATATCAGACCTGGCGTTCCTAGCTGACATGGCTATGCATCTGAATAATTTAAATCTGTCATTCCAGCGCAAAGGTTCAAAAATGGCTCTGAGCACTGTGCAACTTAACTTCTGAGGTCAGCAGTCGCCTAGAACTTAGAAATAATTAAACCTAACTAACCTAAGGACATCACACACATCCATGCCCGAGACAGGATTCGAACCTGCGACCATAGCGTTCGCTCGGTTCCAGACTGTAGCGCCTAGAACCGCACTCCGGCAGGCGCAGCGCAAAGGGCAGCTAATCGTTGACATGCACGACCAGACCAAAGCGTTCATGGAAAAGTCACGTTTATTTGAGAGGCAGATGAATATTGGACATTTAACGTTCTTCAATCGTCTTACTTCTTTAAAACTAGGTACTACTTTCGGCGATTACCAAGCAAAGTTAAAGCAGCTCATCACGTCATTTGAAACAAGATTCCGAGACCTCACTAGTTTGGAAATGGAAATTAAGGTGTTCAGCACTCCTTTTTCAGTTTCCCCCGATGACTTGTCATCGTCACTTCAATTGGAGATTATTGATTTGAAAAATTCAACTTTGTTGAAATAGAGGTACTACAACACATTGGATTTGTCACGATGGTATCGTTCATTACAGCAAAAAACATTTCCCAAGCTTCACAACAATGCCGCTCAGATCATGTGCATGTTTGGATCTGCGTATTGTTGTGAGCAGCTTTTCTCAGCAATGAAAAGAGTAAAAAGTAAGGAAGGATCGTTTCTTCAGGATGCAATAATGAAGGCCATCCTCGGTATTAACGCTGCGAACACTTTGACACCTGATATTTCCTATTTTGTAATGAAAATAAAATGTCAAGCTACAGAGGCCCAATAAATTTAATATGCAATTTCTTGTAAAACAGTTGTTTCTTATTTATTTCCTGGACATCGTATTTCCTGGTGTAGCATGTCACCACGTCTTAGCAGCTAAGAGTATGAGGTTGTCGATCTTGTAAGACGCAGCTGGCACATCAAAACGCTTGCCTTGCCACCTGCCATGGTCACGGCGAGGGACACGGCTCCCTGGAGCAGGGGGCGCTCCGCGGCTCACAACGGAGCCGACGAGCTGGAACAGCCTGCTCTACGGGAAGGATTTTGTCGATGATTTTTGCATCAGACCATCGTAATTGTGGGATTTCTGTCAACAGTCCTCTTTACCGACGAAGCAGCCTTTATCAGAACTGGCATCATCAGTCTGCATAATCGTCATCTGTGGGCTCCACACAATCCTTGGGGCAACGGTTCAGCATAAATGTGTGGACAGGGATTCTTGCCGACCACTCACTTGGACCGATTATATGGGCCACCTCTTGGGAGGCTACCTCTCTGTCTAATAAACTTCGTGAGATTAAGGTGACACCTGTCCCGTGGTGTTCTTCCTTCCGCCTCTCCCGAAAGAACTCGACCACCCTGTGTCGTCTCCGCATCGGCCATACCAGGCGGACCCATGGTTTTCTTTTGCGTAATGAGCCACTCCCACTTTGTGATTGTAGAGCCTTCCAGTCAGTAGGCCACATTTTGGTGGAACGCCCCCTTCTTTTGGCTCTGCGTACTGAGTACGGACTTCCCCGCACTTTACCTTTAATGTTGGCTGACGATTCCTGGATAGTCGAAATGGTTCTCAGTTTCCTCCGGGAAAGTGGTTTTTACACTCAGTTTTAAGGTTTTTAATCTCACTCTGGTGTTGGGGTAGGACGGTGAGCGTTGGGGTGTCTCCCACTGTAAGCTTTGTTTGGAGATTCCCGACTCCCCTCCCTGGCCAAGATCCTCTTTTCTTTCCCTTTTACTCTGTTTTTATCACCTTTTAGAATTGGTTAGTCTCCTTTTCCAATATGCACTTCTACATTCTAGCGGTTGAACGCTTTTAAATAGCAGGTGGTCTTGCCTCTACTGCATCAGAGGTGGGATATTTCCTACCTCTAGCCTTGGGGTTGCTCTCTTGCTGACTTCCCTCATTTTGTTTTTACCATTGACGATACGACTGCACTTTTACGTTTTTTAGCCTTTTCCCTTTCATCGTTCCGACTTTTCTGAGATGTCAAACTGTCGGAATGGACCACATTTGAAACAAGGGACTGATGACCTTGCTGTTTGGTCCCTTCAACCCCAATCAACCAACCAATCTTGGACCGATTATCATTCCACAACGCTACGAAAAAGGAACGTACCTGGACTTCCTGCGGAATACTCTGCCTGGACTGCTTGAGAATGTGCCGTTGGTAATACGACAGGTTATATGGTTTCTGCATGACGGACCACAACACCACTTACGCATTGCAGTACGCCAGTACCTCAACAACATGTTCCCTGGACGTTGGAGAGGACGTGGAGGCCTCGTAGCATGGCCTGCTAGATCACAGGACTTAAACCCCCTGGATTTTTACCTCTGGGGGCATCTGAAAAGCGTTGTCTATGCTGAATCGGTTCCTGATGTGCAGACCCTTAAACGTTATGTTCACAACGCCTGTGACGCTATTCGGAAGCCGCAACGCCCCAAAGAGTGCGGCAACCCATGATGCGACGTGTGAACGCGTGCATGGCATCCAATGGAGACATCATTGAACATTTGTTGCGACGTGGATGCGATACACCTCCCTATTGTATTCCGGGACGATTTGTTGTTGCACGCACGCCTTCCATTTCCGGTTACATTTTCGTAGGGCCTTTTTTTCCGCCGTTTCCAGTAAGGAATCTGTCCTTGCAGTTTGTCGGTTTCATTAATGTTAACCCTGTATGACTAACTAAGTTTGTAGACGATTTCTACTCGCACCTGACCAGTTTATGTTTATATTGAAGATTGGTCAGTGAAACAGAAGAAGTTGTGCAAGTGAGATTTTTTGTTGTTGTTGTTGTGGTCTTCATTCCAGAGACTCGTTTGATGCAGCTCTCCATGCTACTCTATCCTGTGCAAGCTTCTTCATCTCCCAGTACCTACTGCAACCTACATTCTTCTGAATCTGATTAGTGTATTCATGTCTTGGTCTCCCTCTACGATTTTTACCCTCCACGGTGCCCTCCAATACTAAATTGGTGATCACTTGATGCTTCAAAATATGTCCTACCAACTGATCCCTTCTTCTAGTCAAGTTGTGCCACAAACTCCTCTTCTCCCCAATCCTATTCAATACTTCCTCATTAGTTATGTGATCTACCTATCTAATCTTCAGCATTCTTCTGTAGCACCACATTTCGAAAGCTTCTATTGTCTTCTTGTCTAAACTATTTATCGTCCACGTTTCACCCCCCAAATAACAAAACTCATTTACTACTGTAAGCGTCTCATTTCCTAATCTAATTCCCTCAGCATCACCCGATTTAATTCAACTACATTCCATTATCCTAGTTTTGCTCTTGTTGATGTTCATCTTATATCCTCCTTTCAAGACACTGTCCATTCCGTTCAGCTGCTCTTCCAGGTCCTTTGCTGTCTCTGACAGAATTACAATGTCATCGGCGAACCTCAAACTTTTTTTTTCTTCTCCGTGGATTTTAATTCCTACTCCGAATTTTTCTTTTGTTTCCTTTACTGCTTGCTCAATATACAGATTGAATAACATTGGAGACAGGATACAACACTGTCTCACTCCCTTCCCAACCACTGCTGCCCTTTCATGTCCTTCGACTCTTATAACTGCCATCTGGTTTCTGTACAAATTGTAAATAGCATTTCGCTCCCTGTATTTTACCTCTGCCACCTTCAGAATCTGAAAGAGAGTATTCCAGTCAACATTGTCAAAAGCTTTCTCTAAGTCTACAAATGCTAGAAACGTAGGTTTGCCTTTCCTTAATATTTCTTCTAAGATAAGTCGTAGGGCCAGTATTGCCCGACGTGTTCCAACATTTCTACGGAATCCAAACTGATCTTCCCCAAGATCGGCTTCTACTAGTTTTTCCATTCGTCTGTAAGGAATTCGTGTTAGTATTTTGCAGCCGTGACTTATTAAACTCATAGTTCAAAAATGGCTCTGAGCACTATGGGACTTATCATCTGAGGTCATCAGTCCCCTAGAACTTAGAACTATATAATCCTAACTAACCTAAGGATATCACACACATCCATGCCCGAGGCAGGATTCGAACCTGCGACCGTAGCGGTCGCGCGGTTCCAGACTGAAGCGCCTAGAACCGCTTGGCCACCACGGCTGGCGAACTGATAGTTCGGTAATTTTCACATGTGTCAACATCTGCTTTCTTTGGGATTGTAATTATTATATTCTTCTTGAATTCTGAGGGTATTTCGCCTGTCTGATACATCTTGCTCACTAGATGATAGATTTTTGTCAGGGCTAGCTCTCCCAAGGCTATCTGTAGTTCTAATGGAATATTGTCTACTCCCGGGGACTTGTTTCGACTTAGGTCTTTCAGTGCGCAAGTGAGATTTAAACTTCTCATTTTTTGTTAGTGCGCAAATGAGCAGAATTTTTGGCGACTGCACTCTCCTGAACCAGTGACACTGGTCAGTAAGGAAGTAATTTTTTTCTTCTATTAGCTTGGTGCATAAGTTCGTAGCGTTTTTGTTTTTCATGTTGGTATCCAAGTTACTATGGGTTTATTTATCGATTGCAATCCTTTATTTGTAGTTAGCTGTTGCTGTTTGAGTTTACATATTGTATTTTGTCATTTGGAGATAGTGAATGGAACTGTCGACGCTAGAAATTGGAGTGCCAAGTGGAGGAGAAATCGGAAAATTTCCGACGTAGTCTTCTATTTTGGTAACAGCAACGGAGGCAGCCTGAAACATTTGCGCCGTGAATGGGGATAATGCCATTAGTAAAGTATGGCAAGAAATGGTTTTCTCGTTCTAAGAGGGTCGTTTTGACATTAGTGACCCACCACATTCAGAAAGGCCTTCGGGTTTTGATGAAGATCTTTTAAACGCAATAGTCCAATGTGATTCACATCGGTGTACTCCAGAAGTGGCAAATGTGATAAATTATGATCGTGCCACGTTTTCATACAATGGGGAAGGTTCAAAATCTGGTGTATGGCTCCCGCATGCTCTAAGCCAAATCGCAAAGACCAGCAGGTGCCCATAAATGCATCTCTTCTTGCTCGTCATACATTGACTCGTTAACAACGCCGACCAAAGCAAAAGCGAAGCTCAAACAACTCTACCCTGTGTTTAACAGGCGTAGCACACTGAATAGGAGGGTGTCTAGGTCCATGTACATGACACTTATATGACCCCTGATGACGTACGCAGCCCCTGTCTGGGGATACGCTGCGCCCACACGCCTGCGCCACGTGCAGCTCATACAGAACAAAGTACTCAGAATCATAAGCAACGCTCCGTGCTACGCACTCACCGCAGACCTTCACCGGGAGTATCGGCTAGAAACCATCTTGCAGGTATTCCAAAAACTAGCCGGCCGAAGTGGCCGCGCGGTTCTGGCGCTGCAGTCTGGAACCGCGAGACCGCTACGGTCGCAGGTTTGAATCCTGCCTCGGGCATGGATGTGTGTGATGTCCTTCGGTTAGTTAGGTTTAACTAGTTCTAAGTTCTAGGGGACTAATAACCTCAGCAGTTGAGTCCCATAGCGCTCAGAACCATTTGAGCCATTCCAAAAACTCTCCACACGACTGTGCAGCAACGCGAGACACTCGCGTAACCCGTTTATCCTTTCTCTGGGTAACTACGACCGCAACCATATGGATACATAATAGACGAAAGACACTATTGGCAAGGAACTAAACATCTATGGTCCATAGCACGCTAACACGACAGTACTGGCGAGCCCCTGCTACTACTGGTAACTCCAGATGTTCGGCCCCTCCGAAAAACAGGTAACCGCAGGGAAACCGTACTGTACACAGCACGCAAACCATCCACACACACACCCCCTACACTGTGAGCCGATCTATGACCGATCGCCCACTAATGTATGACGACCTTGAACTGTTACAGGGAGGCAGCAACTGCAGCAAGCCCCACAACGACCTTCCGCAATGACAAAGGTAACGATGCACGATACCTCGCACGAACATAACCACACCTTGCATGCACTGTGGCAGCTAGAAAGCCGCTACTGCCCTTACTACCCGTCCTACTGTCGCAGAGGCTTTTTTCCCTTGGCGCTTGCCTTGGCACTTTTTTTTCCTCTGCCCTTACAACCGCTATCCTTCGATCGCTTTCGTCAACTTTCTATGTCCTGATGGACCATGTTAATAAGTAATCTTACCCAGACGCATGGACAACATCACAACCCGCATCCTGCGACTCCTGATTCAAAAACTAACATGTTATGCGGAGGTGACAGCAGAACTTTTCGTTTGGTCGCCACGTGGGTGTGGGCGTGGAGGAGCACCATCATAAAAACGCCGACCATTCATATCCTGTATCGTCACTGGTGAGGAGAAATGTCTTTATGCTAACACAAGGAAAAGAAAGGTTGAGGTTAAACAAAGCAGCAACTCCTTGTACAAAGACCTATGCGCATCCATAAAAGGTAATGGAATGGTTTACTACGAATTGCTTCCCGGCGTTATAACCATCACTGTTGACATTTATTGTCAACAACTGAGGCGTCTTACAGACGCAGTCCAAGAACGACGACCAACAAGACAGCGTGAAGTGTTGCTACTCATCCATAACGCCCGCCCGCACTCTGCTCGACTGACAAAAAACAATATACGGAAGTTGTGTTGGGAAGCCATTCCGCACGCACCTTATTCACCTTATCTGGTGCCCTAAGATTTTCACCTTTCCCTCTCTCTATCGAACAACCTTCGGGAAACTTCCTTTCAGGATTAAAATGCATGGCTCGGCGAGTTCTTCGCCTCAGAACCGCGTGATTTCTACAGTTGCGGAATCGGAAAGCTACCCCAGTGTTGGCAGATTGTTTTAAATAGTGAAAAAGGTCATAAAATTAATGAATAAAGTTTCTGTTATGTGTATCTGTTGTGTTTATTAAATTTACGTAAAAACGCTAAGAATTTATGCAGCAACACAATATTTTCGTAATAGTAGACCTAACTTTATATCGGACTGTTATTAATTACTTAGGATATATTTACTAACGCATGGAGGAATATTATTGTAAATTTGTTTCGTTTCAATGTTTCCAATTTTTTTTTTAAATTTGCATCGATTCAGTTGCTTCTAATATCATTAATCAAAAAACACTTTTCTGTATCATGATCTATTTTTGTCAGACTATAAAGAAGTATAGCCAGGTGATATTTTGTAATTAATTATCTAAAATATTTGGTGTATAAACGTATAAATGGTATTCTCGCTCGAGTAAACCTTATGGCTCCCAAAGTCAGATGTACTACGTAAATCCCTTATACTTAAACTAGCTTTATGCGAACTGCTTCGCCTGCGTACGTATTTGTCACATATATTTCACACACACGCGCAAAGTAGAAATATCATTTTGATTTTTGTAATTTACTGATGTGCACATCAGAGAGACAGCAAGATATGTTAGTATGAAACTATCTTTGGTCTTGTTGTGGCACAGACTTTGCCTCTCGAACTCTGATATATTCTTATTGTTTGCTGAAGTATGTTAGGTGGTCATATTCAGTAGTGCTGTGTTGACTTGTGATTGTATCTGTTAGACGAAGAAAGATTTATTGTAAAGGACAGCAAGGGTGAATATGATGTATGTACAGGAAGAGGAAAAGAACATAAATTTTAAATAATGTTATTATTTTTGAAGAGAATAAGTTTGAGGTACGACTGCGCACTGGACAGTTAACTTGCCGGAATGATTACTGCCAGCTAGTTAACTTACCCACAGCTGAGAGAAAGACTACTCCATTTCCCTGAGCCATGCATTAACGTATCAACTAATTAAGCCATTTGGTTTTTAAAGAAGTTCTCTGTTAACATTGTACCCTTTTTAAATCATTGTCCACTTTGTTAAGCATACTATTGTTCAGACCAGTGTCATGTGTGAAAATCACGCGAAGTTTTAATCTGTCTTTTTGAATACATACTTCATTCTAAAATCGTTGTCTTGGAATAAGATTTCATAGGAATAGTTACTCTCCCTATCCCTTTGTTTAAAGAACGTTTATCATTACGCACTATCTCATTGCACCATGTGGTATGCAACAGTTAGAATATTGTTTCGAAATGTTATTTAAAAATATAAATCTAGCTTAGGCCTTGCCTTATTGCTGTCTGCTGTTGTACCTTGGGGGAATCTACAACAGTGTTGTGAAGAGGCGAGGTAAATGGAAATTTTGATTAGGGCCAGATAAGTGTTTTACTTCAGTTGCGCATTTAATATAAAGACAAATTGTATTCAGATGAGTTACAGTTCAATTCAAATTGGTTCTGTTTAGTCAAAGGTTACTATACGAACTTAAGTTGAATAACAGCTTGTGGGTACGTAGGTTTGGTAATATGTAGACTTTTTATAGAGTGGGAGGTAAATTTGAACTAAATTTCATACAGAAACACATAGTGGGGACCTTAAATATGTCGACCTCTTCTGCCAGGTTAGTTCGTTGGGTCTTTTAGTAATAGATAGTCAGGTAGTGCGGATTTCTCGAAAGCGATAAATACCGCGGCGCTAATTTCACTAATGTTGTACTTCCTTTTCAGGCAATGTTGGTGGCTTGGGAATTTTCCTCTCCCTAGACATGGCTTTCGCGGCTGTTGAAAACATCATAGTAGGTGAATGAGGCCCCATCCGTGAACAATACGAACTGTTCGAAGCTCGGCAGTACAGTATTCTGGTGGACGATCCACTCACAGAAGTGAAAAAAATGGCTCTGAGCACTATGGGACTTAACTTCTGAGGTCATCAGTCCCCTAGGACTTAGAACTACTTAAACCTCACTAACCTAAGGGCATCACACACATCCATGCCCGATGCAGGATTCGAACCTGCGACCGTAGCGGTAGCGCGGTTCCAGACTGTAGCGCCTAGAACCACTCGGCCACTTCGGCCGGCCACAGAAGTGAATGTGGGGTTGAAAATCCGTTGGTCCCAGTGTTTGCACAAGTTCTTTAAGATAGGGGCGTAATAGCTGTTCCACCAGTATTCTACACAACGTATTTTTTGAAGTGTGCGTTTCGGGGGCACTGTGATGGGTGCCTATTGCTGAGTTTTCTACCATAAGACCAACACATCTCGACAAAGTCTGGTGTTCAGGTATGTTTTTAGCAGGAGCCTTGGCCAGCTTGTCTGTGGCATGAACGATCCTGTCTCTCGTAGGTTGGTATCCGTGGAGATAAAACTCTTCCATTTAGGAAGAGATATGCTGTTGGGGAAACATTCTCTGTACATTCTTGCTGCTTTATGGGCATTACATACTACAGTATGGTATATAGAGTGCATGTCTATCAACTTTCATGACGAGTAACATCCCATCCTTGACTACGTGTCATGCACTGTATGCAGTAATATACTTCACCATTAACAAATCTGATGCAATGGACACCATAGTGTTATGCGTGCGACACAGGTTAATGCGCCAGTGCAACGCATGTTGTCGTCACGTGAAACATCTGCTACAAGCTAAGTTGTGCACAGTATGTCTGTTTGCTGGTGAGGTTTGTACCCTGTATATCAGTCTCTGCTTCTTCCAGTGCACAACAGACACGAGGGTACTTCGCGACACTACGGCAGAACTGCATGTGCCATTTCAGTGCATGCATTGAGACTGGTAGCCGTCGCTTTGATCGAGTAAGAGTGGTTTCAGGTGTGCCGGAGGGGAGCGTCGTAGGACCGTTGCTATTCACAATATACAGGGTGTTACAAAAAGGTAAGGCCAAACTTTCAGGAAACATTCCTCACACACAAAGAAAGAAAAGATGTTGTGTGGACATGTGTCCGCAAACGCTTTATTTCCATGTTAGAGCTCATTTTAGTTTCGTCATTATGTACTGTACTTCCTCGATTCACCGCCACATGTGTGGGCTGACGAGAATCTGCACGCAATTGTGCAATCACGTCATCAACACAGATTTTCTGTGAACGTTTGGGCAGGCATTGTTGGTGATGTCTTGATTGGGCCCCATGTTCTTCCACCTACGCTCATTGGAGCACGTTATCATGATTTCATACGGGATACTCTACCTGTGCTGCTAGAACATGTGCCTTTACAAATACGACACAACATGTGGTTCATGCACGATGGAGCTCCTGCACATTTCAGTCGAAGTGTTCGTACGCTTCTCAACAACAGATTCGGTGACCGATGGATTAGTAGAGGCGGATCAATTCCATGGCCTCCACGCTCTCCTGACCTCAACCCTCTTGACTTTCATTTATGGGGGCATTTGCAAGCTCTTGTCTACGCAACCCCGGTACCAAATGTAGACACTCTTCGTGCTCGTATTGTGGACGGCTGTGATACAATACGCCATTCTCTAGGGCTGCATCAGCGCATCAGGGATTCCACGCGACGGAGGGTGGATGCATGTATCCTCGCAAACGGAGGATATTTTGAACATTTCCTGTAACAAAGTGTTTGAAGTCACGCTGGTACGTTCTGTTGCTGTGTGTTTCCATTCCATGATTAATGTGATTTGAAGAGAAGTAATAAAATGAGCTCTAACATGGAAAGTAAGCGTTTCCGGACACATGTCCACATAACATATTTTCTTTCTTTCTGTGTGAGGAACGTTTCCTGGGAGTTTGGCCGTACCTTTTTGTAACACCCTGTATATAAATGACCTTGTGGTTAACATCGGAAGTTCACTGAGGCTTTTTGCGGATGATGCTGTAGTATATCGAGAGGTTGTAACAATGGAAAATTTTACTGAAATGCAGGAGGATCTGCAACGAATTGACGCATGATGCAGGGAATGGCAATTGAATCTCAATGTAGGCAAGTGTAATGTGCTGCGAATACACAGAAAGAAATATCCTTTATCATTTAGCTACAATATAGCAGGTCAGCAACTGGAAGCAGTTAATTCCATAAATTATGTGGGAATAGGCATTAGGAGTGATTTAAAATGGAATGACCATATAAAATTAATCGTCAGTAAAGCAGATGCCAGACTGAGATTCGATGAAGAATCCTAAAGAAATGCAGTCCGAAAACAAAGGAAGTAGGTTACAGTACACTTGTTCGCCCACTGCTTGAATACTGCTCACCAGTGTGGGATCCGTAGCAGATAGGGTTGATAGAAGAGACAGAGAAGACCCAACGGAGAGCAGTGCGCTTCGTTACAGGATCATTTAGTAATCGCGAAAGCGTTACGGAGATGATAGATAAACTCCAGTGGAAGACTCTGCAGGAGAAACGCTCAGTAGCTCGGTACGGGCTTTTGTTGAAGTTTCGAGAAAATACCTGCACCGAGGAGTCAAGCAGTGTATTTCTCCCTCCTACGTACATCTCGCGAAGAGACCATGAAGATAAAATCAGAGAGAGTAGAGCCCACACAGAGGCATATAGACAATCTTTCTTTCCATGAACAATACGAGACTGGAATAGAAGGGAGAACCGATAGAGGTACTCAAGGTACCCTCCGCCACACACCGTCAGGTGCCTTGTGGAGTATAGATGTAGATGTAGATGTACTATGAGCTATGTTGTACGCTGTCTGTGTTCATAAGAGAATAACTATGCATTTCCGACCTTTAGTTGCCTATCTCTGTATAACTGTTCGTCGACTCACTACCAACTGTTTCAATTTGACGCAAAAGTTTTGAGACATGCTGTACGTCTCACTGTGCCAAGTAACTACGCAGTAGTTGTATTACTGTATCCCTGTTCTTCGGAAACCTCATCGTGTCACACACCATGATCAGCGAATACTCGTGACAGAGTAGGACCAGCAGTTGGCAGAATTGCGCTGGAGAATAGCAGAAGTGGGGCGGACCTCCTAAAATTTTTCTCTGAGTTAGTCCACAGACCATCGACGATCTCTGGAGCTCCTGTAAACAGTGAAGTGAAGGTTGCACCCTCGTCGCCGCAGCTGCAGCGGCCGCTCCCAGGCAGGTAACGCGATGCCACCCCCGGGGCATCGGTTCCCCCTTAGCGCCTAATTAGCACGCGTCAGCTTTTGGGGGCCGGCACGGCGGGACGAAGTGCGTGGCTAAAGGAACAAAACCAAGTTCAGGGGCTGCACACCGCCCTATCGCGCTTCCCACGTAGCGGGCACCCTTCCAGCCCTGCCCTCTTCCTGAACAAACCGGACACTCGTCCACCCCCCAGCTACCCTGCCTCACCGATAAGGTAGTAATTTATGCGCCCCGTTACAATTTTAAACAGCGGTTGGTCGCCGTTGTTACACATATTAACATGCACGGCAGTGCCAAACTTTGTCGACTAACTTTCCCAAATTGCTTGCGGAATATTGTTTAAGTGGACAATACAGGGGAGCTTTAGTGTTATAATCTTCCCGTTCACCCACCCACGAACCATACATACTCCACGACAGTATATCTACTGTGTTCAGATGTGGTGGCGTTGAGTAGAGTGAAATGTTTCGTTCACAAGTCGAATAAATACCAAAGATATATTCCAGTAATTACGGAATCAAGGGAATCAAGTGCTCAGATCAAAAGTACAGTCTGTATCTGTATTTTTTAACATTTACGCCGGCCTCGGTGACCGAGCGGTTCTAGGCGCTTAAGTCCGGAACCGCGTTACTGCTGCGGTCGCAGGTTCGAATCCTGCCTCGGACATGGATGTGTGTAATGTCCTTAGGTTAGGCAGGTTTAAGTAGTTCTAAGTTCTAGGGGACTGGTGACCTCAGATGTTAAGTCCCTTAGTGCTCAGAGCCATTTGAACCATTTAACATTTACGTGGAAGAAGCACTGACGGAAATAAAGGTAAGGTTTATAATGCAATAGACCATTACTATGTGTGCAGGTCGTTGATAATGGTATTTCTGCGAAAGGACTTCAGTTTCTGACTGGGATTATGGTCTAATGTTAAGGGCGTCGCATTTGTTTTGCTATCCGAATGACTTTTTTTTTTCTAGTTACCAGCCTGAGAAAAATCTTTTTCATACACACATACAATATTCTACATAGCACAGTCTAGCAAGTACTTGAAAAGTAGTTTGACATTAGCAGTACAGATATAAGTTTAAACTGTCCTGGCAATAAACTGTCTCTCACTAACATACACTGTCCATTTCCAAAGCAAGAAAGCTAATAATTTGTAATAGAAATGTACCGTCATTTGACTGTTTTATTTTTTATTTAAGTACAGCCCACGTTTCGGCTTTTTGTGCCATTTCCAAGTACTTGATTTTATGTGTCTAACATATATTGCAGGACACGCAACATGCTGTCAAGCTCAGACTTGGTCACAAAATAAGAAACATATTGGATCCCCATGAAATGACAGATGTAAAATCACCATCTTGTACCAGATCAGTAGATAATCGTGGGAGCACGTCACATTTAGTAAAAACACTCTTATGTTGGTAAATAAACAACCTCGTAAACTGACATACGGTCGGGAGAGCGGTGTGCTGACCACACGCCCCTCCATATCCGCATCCAGTGACGCCTGTGCGCTGAGGATGATGCGGCGGCCGGTTGGTACCGTTGGGCTTTCCAAGGCCTGTTCGGACGGAGTATAGTTAGATGGTAAATAAAGGATCAACACATATCCTTAAAACGTAGTGATTGTGAAATCACGTTTTAAGGACATGGTTGGTTGGTTGGTTTGGGGAAGGAGACCAGACAGCGTGGTCATCGGTCTCATCGGATTAGAGAAGGATTGGGAAGGAAGTCGGCCGTGCCCTTTCAGAGGAACCGTCCCGGCATTTGCCTGGAGTGATTTAGGGAAATCACGGAAAACCTAAGTCAGGATGGCCGGACGCGGGATTGAACCGTCGTCCTCCCGAATGCGAGTCCAGTGTCTAACCACTGCGCCACCTCGCTCGGTTTAAGGACATGTGCTCATCTTTTATGAACCAACGTAAGCCTGTTTTTACTAAATGTGCCGTGGTCCCACATTTATTTACTTATTTGTTACAAGAAGATGATTTACACCTGGCATTTCGTGGGGATCCAATATTTTTCTTAATTTGTGGCCAACTTCGAGCTTGACAACATGTTAAGTGTACTGCAATATATGTTAAAGACGTAAAATCAAATACTTGAAACTGACATAAAAGGCCAAAACCTGGGTTGTACTTAAATAAACAATAAAACAGTCACATGGCGGTGTGTTCCTTTAAAAATATTGTACGACTGTTACTCAGCATCATCAAAAGCTAATACTTGTCACACAGTGTCACTAAATAAGAGAGTAGCGCAACTATTTTGGACATGGGATTTTCCCACTTTGCATAGAAAAACATTGACGTAGAAATGATTTTTAAGACTGTCATGTTAACTGATACAATTACTGTGTTTTCTTTGGGAGCAAGTCTTTGTTTGTGTCAGGAAGAGCATAAGTCAAACAAGGGGGCTCCGAATCTATTATACACTACTGGCCATTAAAATTGCTACACCAAGAAGAAATGCAGATGATAAACGGGTATTCATTGGGCAAATATACTGACATGTGATTACATTTTCACGCAATTTGGGTGCATAGATCCCGAGAAATCAGTACCCAGAACAACCACCTCTGGCCGTAATAACGGCCTTGATACACCTGGGCATTGAGTCAAACAGAACTTGGATGGCGTGTACAGGTACTGCTGCCCATGCAGCTTCAACACGATACCACAGTTCATTAAGAGTAGTGACTGGCGTATTGTGACGAGCCAGTTGCTCGGCCACCATTGAGCAGACGCTTTCAATTGGTAAGAGACCTGGAGAATGTGCTGGCCAGGGCAGCAGTCGAACATTTTCTGTATCCAGAAAGGCCCATACACGACCTGCAACATGCGGTCTTGCATTATCCTGCTGAAATGTAGGGTTTCGCAGGGATCGAATGAAGGGTAGAGCCACGGGTCGTAACACATCTGAAATGTAACGTCCACTGTTCAAAGTGCCGCCAAGGCGAACAAGAGGTGACCGAGACGTGTAACCAATGGCACCCCATACCATCACGCCGGGTGATACGACAGTATGGCGATGACGAATACACGCTTCCAATGTGCTTTCACCGCGATGTCGCCAAACACGGATGCGACCATCATGATGCTGTGAACAGAACGTGGATTCATCGAAAAAAAGAACTCTTGCCATTCGTGCACCCAGGTTCGTCCTTGAGTACACCATCGCAGGCGCTCCTGTCTGTGATGCAGCGTCAAGGGTAACCGCAGCCATGGTCTCCGAGCTGATAGTCCATGCTGCTGAAAACGTCGTCGAACTGTTCGTGCAGATGGTTGTTGTCTTGCAAACGTCCCCATCTGTTGACTCAGGGATCGAGACGTGGCTGCACGATCCGTTACAGCCATGCGGATAAGATGCCTGTCATCTCGACTGCTAGTGATACGAGGCCGTTGGGATCCAGCACGGCGTTCCGTATTACCCTCCTGAATCCACCGATTCCATATTCTGTTAACAGTCATTGGATCTCGACAAACGCGAGCAGCAACGTCGCGCTACGATAAACCGTAATCGCGATAGGCTACAATCCGACCTTTATCAAAGTCGGAAACGTGATGGTACGCATTTCTCCTCCTTACACGAGGCATCACAACAACATTTCACCAGGCAACGCCCGTCAACTGCTGTTTGTTTATGAGAAATCGGTTGGAAACTTTCTTCGTGCCTGTACGTTGTAGGAGTCGCCACCGGCGCCAATCTTGTGTGAATGTTCTGAAAAGCTAATCATTTGAATTTCACAGCATCCTTTTCCTGTCGGTTAAATTTAGCGTTTGTAGCACGTCATCTTCGTGGTGTAGCAATTTTCATGGCCAGTAGTGTAGTTTGAGCAGGACGTAGCCAGTTAACCTTTCAATAACACAAAAGCTATTAAAATGATTGCTGCATTTCATAAGCACTGTCAGTGCAATAATGATTGTAATACAGGCTCGTTATTTAACATATAGACCCAGAAACTGTTTTATCTGTTGATTGGGGTGAGAACAAATACTTTTCGCAGGAGGTGCAGTGAAATGTTCAGTACTACCAGTTACCACGGATGATTAATTGTTCGTGTCAGAATGTGTGTCTGTGTTGCTGTTTTATTGACGTAGTTATAATTTGCTTTTGTGTTATGGTTTCTTTGAAGCTAATGCCAAAGGCCTATGTTGTCTAAGAAATTGTATAGGGCGTCTGTGGCTCAAATAAATTTTAGTCTGTTCCAGGATGGATTTATTTTCTCGAAAGTGCTATGGACTAATGTGTGCACTGATGAGTTTTGAATGTTATGCGGGTGTCCTGGCGGCTGTTTTAATGGTTTGGTGGAAACCAAATTTTTTTCTGATATTATTATCTCGTTGCTGAAATTATTATTTTTTAAATATTTTAGCTGGTTTCTTAAATACTTTGGTGAACTTGTTAAGTGAGTTAAGTTATCATGGTTTTTATAAGAGCTCATATTAATTAATTCTGCCCTAAGAGTATTTATTTGCTGTGCTGGAATTCTGACTGAAATTATTTGTGCTGCAGGAAGCTGTCGTTAATAATCTCTTGTCCTCCACTGCTGCTACGTGTTACCAATACTCATGGCCCGACGGCTTGCTTAAAGGGGGTCTACATCATTTGGTGCGCGTACAGTCGGCAGCTCTCGCCACTGCATGTCTTCCGTGCTGTTTACTCCAACCACAGCCTCACTACTTAGTATTCCTGTTCAAGTTAAGTTTATACTTGGAATAATTCTGAATTTGTATCCGTTAGCTTGTGGCTTTCACTTTAAGCGAATCTGGATGTATATTGGGATTCCAACGTATACTTTAATCTTTTCTAACTTAATTGTTCTTGTGTTATTGAAAAAAGGTGTTATTTCTAACTTATGTATTTTTCTGGTTTTAAATGTTTCTTTCCTAGGTATTGGTGTTAAATTGTTTTTCATTGTTTTTGAGTATGGTTTTTTTTAATCAGTCAAGTTTAGATCATGTTTTATTCTCATAATTTTATAATTAAAGCCTTTCTGGTTTGTTTGGGTAGTGTTGTTTAGAGTTACGTCTGCCTTTGTTACGCCTTTAGTCTTCTTACAAGCTGTGCCTCATTTAGAGATGTCTTTGCCTTTTGGGTTAAAATTGACTTTAAAATTTTCTGTAAATTATTTAAAATGGTATTGAATTTTAAATGAGTTTCTCATTGCTTGGCCTTTTAATGAATTAAAAAAGGGCTAGTTGGCTTCTATACGATTGAAACTGTTTAAAATAAATTTGTGTTCTACCAGTGAATCAAGTGTGTAAAATCCCGCCGGCCGCAGTGGCCGAGCGGTTCTAGGCGCTACAGTCTGGAACTGCGCTGTTGCTACGGTCGCAGGTTCGAATCGCGCCCAGGGCATGGATGTTTGTGATGTCCTTAGGTTAGTTAGGTTTAAGTAGTTCTAAGTTCTAGGGGACTGATGACTTCGGAAATTAAGTCCCATAGTGCTCAGAGACATTTTTGTAAAATCCCCACAGCTCCAGTCCTTCCCAGTTTTCCTTTCTGCCTGAATTGCGGGCCGTAATATCAACATTATAAGCTGTTTAGCCGGCCGCGGTGGCCGTGCGGTTCTAGGCGTTGCAGTCCGGAACCGCGGGTCTGCTACGGTCGCAGGTTCGAATCCTGCCTCGGGCATGGATGTGTGTGATGTCCTTAGGTTAGTTAGGTTTAATTAGTTCTAAGTTCTAGGCGACTGATGACCTCAGAAGTTAAGTCGCATAATGCTCAGAGTCATTTGAACCATTTTGAACCATAAGCTGTTCATTCAATGTACATATTTACACTTTTCAGGCTACGTATCGTAATCATTTGTTGAAGTAGATTCAGTTTCCTACCCTTATTGTGTAGGAGGAAAATTGTGATCGCTTTTTCAGTTCAGTACAGGAAACACAAACATCTTTAGAAACTTTCTAGGTGTGTTTTAATATCTGTCTTTGGTTAGATACTTTAAGTAGAGTTATAGCGTTTACCTTCTATTCTTGACGAGATTTGAACCTCCCAACTTCCCGGTATTGTTGTGCATTATTTTTGTTCATAGGTATCTCTTCGATTTCTTGTTTACAAACGCGTTACCTACATGTTCGTATCCCAGGTGTGTTCTGCTTGGACGTATACGGATCGTGCACAAGAGTGGCTGTTACTGTGACACTGGTAGTACTCATGATCGCATATGCCACTTCACTTCAATTTATTTTATCGACTGGACAGATGATGTACAACATTTTAGGAAGACACGATTACAAGGGAAGTGACCACGAAATTTTAATATTTTAATGTACATTTTCATCTTAATCGCGTTAGAGATTCTTGTATAATAACACTGATGTGTTTGAAATTGACAGTAACATTGAAACGTCCCCTTAGAAAAATTATACATGACTGTGCTTAAACTGACACACAATATTTTTTAGCGCAACGCAATCTGACTTTCAATAATCCCTACAAGAGAATGGCCCTGACTAAATTAACCTATACGTTTCACAAATTACTTACCTCACAAAAATCTTCGTTACTCGAACTACTGCAATACAGCGAGCGCCACTACTGCCAGCTAAATAAAAGATTCAAACTACTGAAGGCACTAACTACTGATAGGCATAGTTAGCAAATGAAAAATTTTCATAGAGAACAAACAATTTATTTACCTTAATAGTGTTCAAAAGTCATTATATATATATATATATATATATATATATATATATATATATATATATATATATATATATATATATATATCAGTCCATGATATCCAATATTACAAATTTATTCTTTCTGATGGACACACGTCCAGATCGTCCGCTCTCAAAATTCCGCCATCTCTCTCCCCACATCCACCACTGCTGGAGGCTCACCTCCAACTGCACAACGCTACGCGCTGTTAACAGCCAACTGCCCAACACTACAATAGCAAACAACAATGCAAACCAGCCACAGACTGCACACAGCACAACCAGTGATTTTCATACCGAGCGCTACATGGCGTTACCAATATAAAAACCTAAACAGCCTACTTACATAGCCCCCATGCTCCCCACAAAAAAATTTACAAATTGTTTTGAGCAGTGGCCAATACAGATTTGATAAAATTTTTTATAATTACAATAACAAAGATATCAAATGCACACACTTATTGACACAATCTTGGTCCAAAGCTAAAATTTTCTCACTGTCCATAAAGACAGTTCTGATCATTCATCACAGTATTAATTACAATTTTATGCACAAAGTCTGAGCAGTAAAAGAAAATGCACGCGGAAGTAGTGGATTTCCATGCAGTCTTGAATAAGTAGTGTCGTCCTTCCAACGGAAAGACAATGCTGACTCTTGACATGCAGACAGGTAATGGTTCACAATAGAGCATACCCACAGCAGAGTCAGTCGAAGTTTTGAAGAATATTGGTAAGTAGGTCATCACAGAGCAGACCCATTGTAGCCCTGGTAGAGATTATGGTATTGGTGGGCCACCAGAGGTGCGGACCCACTGTAATCTTGGTAGAGATTATGGTATTGGTGGGCCACCAGAGGTGCAGACCCACTGCAATCCTTGTAGAAATAATGGTATTGGTGAGCCATCAAAGATGCAGACCCACTGTAGTCCTGGTAGAAATAATGGTATTGGTGGGCCATCAAAGATGCAGACCCACTGCAGTCCTTGTAGAGACGGCCAGCAGCCATCTGTTGCGACTGTGCAGGTGCACAATCACCATCGAAGAGTCTTGCGGACAGTATAGCAAGTCCATAAACCACCACTTGTGCACTCACAAAGTTTTTGGAATTGCCCTTAGAACCAGCAATGCTGTTAACCAGTCCCTTTATGAATTATCAACACACGTGCAAGCACTAACAGTCCCAACTTCTCACATACTGTGCATATATTATGACCAACAGGAACGTGCGCAGTGAAATGATACTTAATTTGAAGAACTGGTGTCTATATAATTATAAATTTACAACATAAGAATACAATTACAAAGGTACAAAATACATCATTAAAGAACATAACAGTACAGATAACATTTGTAGTAATACGGGCTTTACAAAAGAATCGAAATAACATATACATCAGTGTTACAGGACTTATGATATAAGTAAACACATAAAGGATCAGAATAGCTTTCGAAATATCATCTTCACACATGAGCAACAAAACAGAATAAATAAAGTCTAAACATCTTTACAAAGTAAATAACATATTATTAGAAAAATTCTGCAACATAACTCTTATCAGCTAAACACATAAAGACAGGAAGAACACAAATACACAAGGTACACAGACACATAGTGGACTAACACAAAAGGACAGGACAGGGTTTGTTTTCAGTGTGACATTTGGTACTGCAGTCCAACCCAAAACTTCATTCCATAGATCTTTCCTCTTATTTCAACATTTGTTTCCACCAAAAAAATCCTATCCAAGCATGCTTTCTGTATTTATATGTTCACATATTTCTTACCTCATTATTTATTTTCCATTCTCTTACCTCATCATTTATTTCCAAGAAAATCCTACCTAAACCTTGAGAGGCACCCACATGCCTTCCTCATACTGTGGCATCAAGCAGTCAGGCCTGCAAGATGAGCGGTCTGCCAAGCGAGTGGATTCATTCTTATTTATCGAGTAACATGAACTCTCGTACTCACAATTAAGTTACAAGTTATCCTCCTGTATGAATAATACGCAATGGAAACACACATCTGACTATCAGTAATTTACAGAAGTCTGACTGTTCACTACGCACTGGCAATACCACATTTTCTTTTTTTTTTTATTTAACGGGTTTTATCAACACGTGGCCATCGCACTGAATATGAGTGGCGCACACATTATAAATTCTGGATATCATGACAACATACAGTTCGAAGGAAAGGCCAACCAATCTTTTTCTTTTCACTATCTTATTTATTCCGATAAATTCTATAACCTAAACACACAAATTCTATAACCTAAAACAATAACACATGAGAAATTCCGCCCAGTGGGCATGGCTTTACATTGGTGATTCTCTATCTTATAGTCTCGTAATTATTTAACGCTACAGTGCACTTTCTGGATAGTATGGTGGATCTTTTTCTATATCTCACACTTCGACTCTCACAACCATCATCACGAAACTTTCCTCCAGACCGAGCGGTACAAAAGGAACACCCATAACCCACTACCTCTGAAACTACCTTGCTACTCTCCCATGCAAACCACACATACTTAAATTACGTGACATACACCACACTACAACATGAAACACAATACAGGGAATAGTCACAACATTATCACTTTCAGCTTTCCCGCTTCAATTAATATTTATCCCAGTTTCACACGACACTGCCCCACTTCGTACTTCTACTTTCCTACTATGAACTCTGGAGATATATGCACGTCTTCCTCTGCAATGCAAGCCAACTGGCGTTGCTGGATAGACGGCTGACTCACCTTGCTTCTCTCTCAGAGTTTGAATCAAGCGTCACACGGAAATATATCACGCAAAGTAATATTAAGAACATATTCATCATACACGCGAGTCCTCAACTGATACCATTGACGAGTACTTCTCTTTATCCTTTGTCTCATACACAGATTGAGACACACACAGTACTCACCAAGTGGAAGTACTCGTATCTAATTTCGAGTCCTGCACACACCATTTCTTAAATATTTCAACTTATAGTACACACGCTAGTAATTCAGCTTAACTTAAGCACACAGAAGTATTTCAACTTATTGCTACACGTGGTTTCATTGTGACCGTTGGTCACTTCCGAAGATTACCACGGTCCCATTAATATTACCTGCCTGACATTTAATTCTCCCCACAAAAGTTCCTGAAATAGAGAAATTATTATTTCAAACTACTCTTAAATATTCCACATGCATACCATGTCTCCACTCTTTTGTCTTTATGGAGCACACCTAAGACAGGTCTTAACAGCACAAGATCTAGCGGCAGAGTGCTGAAACATGGCCGTTCTTCAGGTTCCCTCGCACCTCTGCCGAAGTGGGGGAGCACCTTGCTACCGTATTGGTCAGCCACATTTCAGGCACCCAAAGCTAAGGTAAATTTCATCTCTTTGGTCCCACCAAAGGTGGCCAAAGGATCGTCTCAAAGATGATCATATACTCACATTCACTATCTGCGGTTAGCATTCATTCATTTCACAGATCTCGCCAAACTGGATGTAGGGATTTATTTTGTGGGAGTGCACATGTGATCAATTAAATAAATTGTCATTCTTTCCCACACTGGTATCCGGCTTCGCTGTATTAATTGAAATTGAGTTATTTTACAAAAAAAATGTGTTGTTCTGACAAAAATAATGAAGTATGTTGTACCTATTTTCAATGTCGGGCGGTACTTTACCCTTTCAACCTGTTGTCCCTAAACCCTACTTTTTTGTTCATATCCCCTTTCAAAGTACTTTTTTGGTCAAACCATATTCTTATAGCTTCTCAATGCATTTCTTCCAATTTATCACAACTCGTTCTCTTATATAGACTACACCATCTTAAGCTAACTCAAATCTACTGAGCTCAGATGCTAAACTAAGGGACAACGCAGTGCAGCAGCACAAAACAATTAACACAAACAGCAATGACAAAAAAATGGAAATTGGCAAAGCAAGCAGCAATATATATAAATTAGCAAAGCCATTGCAATATTACAACTAATATAAGGCAATGTGCAGCAAATAAGAAAAATAAATCCATAGTAAAACTAGCTTAACAGAGTAATACTAAGTCAAATTCAGGAACACTTTCCTGCAAACAGCAGCAGCAAATGCTATAACTTATACCTAAACATGACAAAGCTCAATCAGAAAAAATATTACACTATAGACAACAATGCAGATAAGGGAAATGTATATTCACATCTTAATGTCTATGTAATTAAAGTGGTGCAGCACAAAAACTTATTCTACAAAAAATTACCAAGTACTTGAAAAGAAAATTATCTATGCACTTACTGTTATTAGTCCCTTCTTGTTGTTCTTTCCTTTCCAAGTGCTCCTTTTTCGAAGAATGTGGATCATAAAATTATTATTTAATAGATCTGTTGACAGAAAGTATTCACATTAGCAAATGCATTTAATTCTGCAACACAGCTGGAAACCAGATATCAAATGAAATAAGCAACTATGTAAAGCAAAGCTTCAAAACATCATTCAATAGCCATGTGGCATTTGATAATTCAGTAGAAATTCTCTTAAGTCTCGTAAAAAGACACTTGTCATAATCAGGTGTGCAGATGTAAGAATATTTCCCATCAACTCATAAACATATCAGCAAGTAGCACAAAGCACGTGCTCCACAGTATAATCATATGTTTCCAAATAATAGCGTGTAATATTTGCGATGCTTTCTACAAAAGAATGTCAATAGCAAGGTTAATGGCCTCTTTTTTCTCCACCTAATGGCTTTTTCTCCAGGCGGCTGGCACAGCTGGCCGCTCACAACGCATTTCGTCAAGGTCACTTGGCTTTCTTACCGAAGTATTTACGACAGCAGTTTGCACAGGTCATGAATTTGCGTTACAAATGTGTAGAAACAAAATCCTAGAAATATAACAGTGTCCAAAAAATTTTTGTCGTCATTGTAATACATTCACGCATTTACACACATTTCATAACTTGTAAGTAGGCTGTTTAGGTTTTCTTATTGGTAACGCCACGTAGCGCTCTGTATGAAAACCACTGGCTGTGCTGTATGCAGTCTGTGGCTAGTTTGCATTGTTGTCTGCCATTGTAGTGTTGGGCAGCTGCATTTTAACAGCGCGTAGCGTTGCGCAGTTGGAGGTGAGCCGCCATCAGTGGTGGATGTGGGGAAGTGAGATGGCGGATTTCTGAGAGCGGATGATCTGGACGTGTATCCATCAGAAACAGTACATTTGTAAGAATGGATGTCATGAACTGCTATATATATTATGATTTTTGAACACTATTATGGTAAATACATTGTTTGTTCTCTATCAAAATCTTTCGTTTGCTAACTATCCCTACCATTAGTTAGTGCCTTCAGTAGTTTGAATCTTTTATTTAGCTGGCAGTAGTGGTGCTCGCTGTATTGCAGTGGTGTGAGTAACTGGTGTCTATATAATTATAAATTTACAACATAAGAATACAATTACAAAGGTACAAAATACATCATTAAAGAACATAACAGTACAGATAACATTTGTAGTAATACGGGCTTTACAAAAGAATCGAAATAACATATACATCAGTGTTACAGGACTTATGATATAAGTAAACACATAAAGGATCAGAATAGCTTTCGAAATATCATCTTCACACATGAGCAACAAAACAGAATAAATAAAGTCTAAACATCTTTACAAAGTAAATAACATATTATTAGAAAAATTCTGCAACATAACTCTTATCAGCTAAACACATAAAGACAGGAAGAACACAAATACACAAGGTACACAGACACATAGTGGACTAACACAAAAGGACAGGACAGGGTTTGTTTTCAGTGTGACATTTGGTACTGCAGTCCAACCCAAAACTTCATTCCATAGATCTTTCCTCTTATTTCAACATTTGTTTCCACCAAAAAAATCCTATCCAAGCATGCTTTCTGTATTTATATGTTCACATTTCTTACCTCATTATTTATTTTCCATTCTCTTACCTCATCATTTATTTCCAAGAAAATCCTACCTAAACCTTGAGAGGCACCCACATGCCTTCCTCATACTGTGGCATCAAGCAGTCAGGCCTGCAAGATGAGCGGTCTGCCAAGCGAGTGGATTCATTCTTATTTATCGAGTAACATGAACTCTCGTACTCACAATTAAGTTACAAGTTATCCTCCTGTATGAATAATACGCAATGGAAACACACATCTGACTATCAGTAATTTACAGAAGTCTGACTGTTCACTACGCACTGGCAATACCACATTTTCTTTTTTTTTTTATTTAACGGGTTTTATCAACACGTGGCCATCGCACTGAATATGAGTGGCGCACACATTATAAATTCTGGATATCATGACAACATACAGTTCGAAGGAAAGGCCAACCAATCTTTTTCTTTTCACTATCTTATTTATTCCGATAAATTCTATAACCTAAACACACAAATTCTATAACCTAAAACAATAACACATGAGAAATTCCGCCCAGTGGGCATGGCTTTACATTGGTGATTCTCTATCTTATAGTCTCGTAATTATTTAACGCTACAGTGCACTTTCTGGATAGTATGGTGGATCTTTTTCTATATCTCACACTTCGACTCTCACAACCATCATCACGAAACTTTCCTCCAGACCGAGCGGTACAAAAGGAACACCCATAACCCACTACCTCTGAAACTACCTTGCTACTCTCCCATGCAAACCACACATACTTAAATTACGTGACATACACCACACTACAACATGAAACACAATACAGGGAATAGTCACAACATTATCACTTTCAGCTTTCCCGCTTCAATTAATATTTATCCCAGTTTCACACGACACTGCCCCACTTCGTACTTCTACTTTCCTACTATGAACTCTGGAGATATATGCACGTCTTCCTCTGCAATGCAAGCCAACTGGCGTTGCTGGATAGACGGCTGACTCACCTTGCTTCTCTCTCAGAGTTTGAATCAAGCGTCACACGGAAATATATCACGCAAAGTAATATTAAGAACATATTCATCATACACGCGAGTCCTCAACTGATACCATTGACGAGTACTTCTCTTTATCCTTTGTCTCATACACAGATTGAGACACACACAGTACTCACCAAGTGGAAGTACTCGTATCTAATTTCGAGTCCTGCACACACCATTTCTTAAATATTTCAACTTATAGTACACACGCTAGTAATTCAGCTTAACTTAAGCACACAGAAGTATTTCAACTTATTGCTACACGTGGTTTCATTGTGACCGTTGGTCACTTCCGAAGATTACCACGGTCCCATTAATATTACCTGCCTGACATTTAATTCTCCCCACAAAAGTTCCTGAAATAGAGAAATTATTATTTCAAACTACTCTTAAATATTCCACATGCATACCATGTCTCCACTCTTTTGTCTTTATGGAGCACACCTAAGACAGGTCTTAACAGCACAAGATCTAGCGGCAGAGTGCTGAAACATGGCCGTTCTTCAGGTTCCCTCGCACCTCTGCCGAAGTGGGGGAGCACCTTGCTACCGTATTGGTCAGCCACATTTCAGGCACCCAAAGCTAAGGTAAATTTCATCTCTTTGGTCCCACCAAAGGTGGCCAAAGGATCGTCTCAAAGATGATCATATACTCACATTCACTATCTGCGGTTAGCATTCATTCATTTCACAGATCTCGCCAAACTGGATGTAGGGATTTATTTTGTGGGAGTGCACATGTGATCAATTAAATAAATTGTCATTCTTTCCCACACTGGTATCCGGCTTCGCTGTATTAATTGAAATTGAGTTATTTTACAAAAAAAATGTGTTGTTCTGACAAAAATAATGAAGTATGTTGTACCTATTTTCAATGTCGGGCGGTACTTTACCCTTTCAACCTGTTGTCCCTAAACCCTACTTTTTTGTTCATATCCCCTTTCAAAGTACTTTTTTGGTCAAACCATATTCTTATAGCTTCTCAATGCATTTCTTCCAATTTATCACAACTCGTTCTCTTATATAGACTACACCATCTTAAGCTAACTCAAATCTACTGAGCTCAGATGCTAAACTAAGGGACAACGCAGTGCAGCAGCACAAAACAATTAACACAAACAGCAATGACAAAAAAATGGAAATTGGCAAAGCAAGCAGCAATATATATAAATTAGCAAAGCCATTGCAATATTACAACTAATATAAGGCAATGTGCAGCAAATAAGAAAAATAAATCCATAGTAAAACTAGCTTAACAGAGTAATACTAAGTCAAATTCAGGAACACTTTCCTGCAAACAGCAGCAGCAAATGCTATAACTTATACCTAAACATGACAAAGCTCAATCAGAAAAAATATTACACTATAGACAACAATGCAGATAAGGGAAATGTATATTCACATCTTAATGTCTATGTAATTAAAGTGGTGCAGCACAAAAACTTATTCTACAAAAAATTACCAAGTACTTGAAAAGAAAATTATCTATGCACTTACTGTTATTAGTCCCTTCTTGTTGTTCTTTCCTTTCCAAGTGCTCCTTTTTCGAAGAATGTGGATCATAAAATTATTATTTAATAGATCTGTTGACAGAAAGTATTCACATTAGCAAATGCATTTAATTCTGCAACACAGCTGGAAACCAGATATCAAATGAAATAAGCAACTATGTAAAGCAAAGCTTCAAAACATCATTCAATAGCCATGTGGCATTTGATAATTCAGTAGAAATTCTCTTAAGTCTCGTAAAAAGACACTTGTCATAATCAGGTGTGCAGATGTAAGAATATTTCCCATCAACTCATAAACATATCAGCAAGTAGCACAAAGCACGTGCTCCACAGTATAATCATATGTTTCCAAATAATAGCGTGTAATATTTGCGATGCTTTCTACAAAAGAATGTCAATAGCAAGGTTAATGGCCTCTTTTTTCTCCACCTAATGGCTTTTTCTCCAGGCGGCTGGCACAGCTGGCCGCTCACAACGCATTTCGTCAAGGTCACTTGGCTTTCTTACCGAAGTATTTACGACAGCAGTTTGCACAGGTCATGAATTTGCGTTACAAATGTGTAGAAACAAAATCCTAGAAATATAACAGTGTCCAAAAAATTTTTGTCGTCATTGTAATACATTCACGCATTTACACACATTTCATAACTTGTAAGTAGGCTGTTTAGGTTTTCTTATTGGTAACGCCACGTAGCGCTCTGTATGAAAACCACTGGCTGTGCTGTATGCAGTCTGTGGCTAGTTTGCATTGTTGTCTGCCATTGTAGTGTTGGGCAGCTGCATTTTAACAGCGCGTAGCGTTGCGCAGTTGGAGGTGAGCCGCCATCAGTGGTGGATGTGGGGAAGTGAGATGGCGGATTTCTGAGAGCGGATGATCTGGACGTGTATCCATCAGAAACAGTACATTTGTAAGAATGGATGTCATGAACTGCTATATATATTATGATTTTTGAACACTATTATGGTAAATACATTGTTTGTTCTCTATCAAAATCTTTCGTTTGCTAACTATCCCTACCATTAGTTAGTGCCTTCAGTAGTTTGAATCTTTTATTTAGCTGGCAGTAGTGGTGCTCGCTGTATTGCAGTGGTGTGAGTAACGAAGATTTTTGCGAGGTAAGTGATTTGTGAAACGTATAGGTTAATTTAGTCAGGGCCATTCTCTTGTAGGGATTATTGAAAGTCAGATTGCGTTGCGCTAGAAAATACTGTGTGTCAGTTTAGTGTTGATCAGAATAAGTAAAGAGAGTAATGTCTGAGAAAGTTCAGTTTTGCTGAGCTGTTTGAAAATGAAATAATGTAAGAGCATTATCAGCGCAGTAATTCATTAACTTTTCTAAGGGGACGTTTCATATGTCGACCCTTAGCCGAGGATACCTCACTGGAATCTTCTGATTTTTTTTCTTGTAGTTTGTGTAATTACTGCAGCCTTTGTTTCTTGCTAGCGCGTAATTGTAGAGAGAATTTCCTTTGTAGTTGTAGTTTTTCATTCTTGTACAGTAAAACAGTTGTGGCATGCATGTAGATTTGCACCAAGTATTTCGCAGCTGCGCTTGCAATTAACGAGATATTATTTTCAATGCTATGTTAATGTGTTTTCTTATTTTGCTTTTCAATTTGTGCTTTTCTGTGTTGTTGTGTGAAATATTGTGACAATAATGGCGTGTGAAAAACGTCATACTAGGCTCCAAAGTAAACTGAGAAATGACAGTGAAGACGAAAGCAGCGCCGCCGAGTAATGAATAAACTAATGTTCAAAGTAGTAATTTGGAAATTGTGCATCGGGAAATGGAGCAGGCTGCAAATAATGGTGTAGGCAGTGAAACAATTAGTGAACAGGGAAGCATTATCGATCGATTGGTCGGCAAGAGCTCGCCTCAGGAATCCGAAATGACAGGACACAATCTTGCAAATACTGTAGATTCAGGTTTTGCGTCCTCACCGTTTTCTCAAATAAGTCAAGACACATTTTCTGCTTGTCAAATTGTGAATGTTGCCGGTGCAAATGCACTGCCGAAAAGCATTGAGGAACAGATTCCAGACACTAATACATTATTATTGCAATTAATGCAACAAATGAAACAAAATCATAGACAAACACAGCAACAGTTAGACACAATGGAACAAAATCAGAGACAAACACAGCAAAAGCTTCAAAAGTTAGACACAATGGAACAAAATCTTCGGAAGTTAGACATAATCGAACAAAATCTTCGAAAGTTAGACACCACACTTGAACAAACACGTGAAGATTTAACTACAGAGTTACATAACATTGAATCGAAATGTCAAAACGTCTGTAATGACGTAAAAACACAAATTTGTAGAATTTTGAACCTATTTTTTCACGACATGAAAATGCATTACAGAATCACGATGCAGCCATAAACCACTACCTCTGAAACTACCTTGCTACTCTCCCATGCAAACCACACATACTTAAATTACATGACATACACCCCACTACAACATGAAATACGACACAGGGAGTAGTCACAACATTATCACTTTCAGCTTTCCCACTTCAATTAATATTTATCCCAGTTTCACACGACACTGCCCCACTTCGTAATTCTACTTTCCTACTATGAACTCTGGAGATATATGCACGTCTTCCTCTGCAATGCAAGCCAACTGGCGTTGCTGGATAGACAGCTGACTCACCTTGCTTCTCTCTCAGAGTTTGAATCAAGCGTCACACGGAAACATATCACGCAAAGTAATGTTAAGAACATATTCATCACACACGCGAGTCCTCAACTGATACCATGTCGAGTACTTCTCTTTATCCTTTGTCTCATACACAGATTGAGACTCACACAGTACTCACCACGTGGAAGTACTCGTCTCTAATTTCGAGTCCTGCACACGCCATTTCTTAAATATTTCAACTTATAGTACACACGCTAGTAATTCAGCTTAACTTAAGCACACGGAAGTACACTCCTGGAAATGGAAAAAAGAACACATTGACACCGGTGTGTCAGACCAACCATACTTGCTCCGGACACTGCGAGAGGGCTGTACAAGCAATGATCACACGCACGGCACAGCGGACACACCAGGAACCGCGGTGTTGGCCGTCGAATGGCGCTAGCTGCGCAGCATTTGTGCACCGCCGCCGTCAGTCTCAGCCAGTTTGCCGTGGCATACGGAGCTCCATCGCAGTTTTTAACGCTGGTAGCATGCCGCGACAGCGTGGACGTGAACCGTATGTGCAGTTGACGGACTTTGAGCGAGGGCGTATAGTGGGCACGCGGGAGGCCGGGTGGACGTACCGCCGAATTGCTCCACACGTGGGGCGTGAGGTCTCCACAGTACATCGATGTTGTCGCCAGTGGTCGGCGGAAGGTGCACGTGCCCGTCGACCTGGGACCGGACCGCAGCGACGCACGGATGTACGCCAAGACCGTAGGATCCTACGCAGTGCCGTAGGGGACCGCATCGCCACTTCCCAGCAAATTAGGGACACTGTTGCTCCTGGGGTATCGGCGAGGACCATTCGCAACCGTCTCCATGAAGCTGGGCTACGGTCCCGCACACCGTTAGGCCGTCTTCCGCTCACGCCCCAACATCGTGCAGCCCGCCTCCAGTGGTGTCGCGACAGGCGTGAATGGAGGGACGAATGGAGACGTGTCGTCTTCAGCGATGAGAGTCGCTTCTGCCTTGGTGCCAATGATGGTCGTATGCGTGTTTGGCGCCGTGCAGGTGAGCGCCACAATCAGGACTGCATACGACCGAGGCACACAGGGCCAACACCCGGCTTCATGGTGTGGGGAGCGATCTCCTACACTGGCCGTACACCACTGGTGATCATCGAGGGGACACTGAATAGTGCACGGTACATCCAAACCGTCATCGAACCCATCGTTCTACCATTCCTAGACCGGCAAGGGACAATGCACGTCCGCATGTATCCCGTGCTCTAGAAGGTGTAAGTCAACTACCCTGGCCAGCAAGATCTCCGGATCTGTCCCCCATTGAGCATGTTTGGGACTGGATGAAGCGTCGTCTCACGCGGTCTGCACGTCCAGCACGAACGCTGGTCCAACTGAGGCGCCAGGTGGAAATGGCATGGCAAGCCGTTCCACAGGACTACATCCAGCATCTCTACGATCGTCTCCATGGAAGAATAGCAGCCTGCATTGCTGCGAAAGGTGGATATACACTGTACTAGTGCCGACATTGTGCATGCTCTGTTGCCTGTGTCTATGTGCCTGTGGTTCTGTCAGAGTGATCATGTGATGTATCTGACCCCAGGAATGTGTCAATAAAGTTTCCCCTTCCTGGGACAATGAATTCACGGTGTTCTTATTTCAATTTCCAGGAGTGTATTTCAACTTATTGCTACACGTGGTTTCATTGTGACCATTGGTCACTTCCGAAGATTACCACAGTCCCATTAATATTACCTGCCTGACATTTAATTCTCCCCACAAAAGTTCCTGAAATAGAGAAATTATTATTTCAAATTACTCTTAAATATTCCACATGCATACCATGTCTCCACTCTTTTGTCTTTACGGAGCACACCTAAGACAGGTCTTAACAGCACAAGATCCAGCGGCAGAGTGCTGAAACATGGCTGTTCTTCAGGTTCTCTCGCACCTCTGCCGAAGTGGGGGAGCACCTTGCTACCGTATTGGTCAGCCACATTTCAGGCGCTCAAAGCTCAGGTAAATTTCATCTCTTTGGTCCCACCAAAGGTGGCCAAAGGATCGTCTCAAAGATGATCATATATTCACATTCACTATCTGCGGTTTGCTGACGACCATACATTCATTCATTTCACAGATCTCACCAAACTGGATGTAGGGATTTATTTTGTGGGAGTGCACATGTGATCAATTAAATAAATTCGGAAATTATGAAAGAAATTGGCAAGGTACACCGAATATTGAGATGGAACCGCCGAAACGAAGTAACAATGACGGATATGCGACTTGCTGACATGATACTTTTTGAGTACAAGCTGTTTATTACTAACGTAAATTCAAAACATTTAAGAATTCTGGCAACGACATTCATCCACAAGCGTGGCTTCATCAATTCTCTCATTGTTTTCCTCCCAACTGGTGATTAAAGCACAGAATAGAATTTATGTGTGGCTACTTAGAGAATGAACCAGCTGTAAGAATGCGAACGGTCATTCCCGATTGTCACAGTGAAGGAGAATTTTATCATGCCTTCCTCTCAACATATTGGTCTCAAGCTACACAAGACCGAGTATAACATAGCATCATAATGATGAAACATTTCGAACAATCTGAATTTTCCAGTCTTGTGAAATATTTTGAAGACGTGTTGCACAAGAATCAGTCCCTGTCAAACCCATACAGCCCCTCAGAACTCATCCGCATTTGCTGAACCAAATTGCCTGAACATTTACGACATATTATTTTGGCTGGACGTTGCAAAGACGACATTGAAGCTTTTCAGGGACTGTTGGAAAATTGGAAATTGACACTGACAATCGCGGAATGCGATAACATGTTGGAAACCAAGAATCGTACTTTAAGAGTTATGAAATGTGTGTAAATGCGTGAATGTATCACAATGCCGGCGAAAATTTTTTGGACATTGTTATATTTATAGGATTTTGTTTCTACAGATATGTAACGCAAATATTTCGATCTGTGAAATCTCATTTGTATCAAACTGCCACTGTAGCGGAAACTGATGGTAATATTTTGGTAAGGAAGGTAGGTCACTGTAAGCACTCACCTGCGCGATAGTCGCCAGGAAAAAAGCCATTACTGTGTGCCTTTCAGAGTCACAGGTGGAGAAAAAAAAAAGGCCATTATCCTCGCTATTGACATTCCTTTGTAGAAAGCATCGCAAGTACGACACACTCATTACTTGGAAACATATTGTACTTTGTGCTGCTTACTGAAATGCTTATGAACTGATGGGAAATATTCGTACGTCTGCACACCTGATTATGACAAGTGCCTTTCTACGAGAATTGAGAGAATTTCTACTAACTTATGAAATGCTACATGACTATTGAATGATATTTTTAAGCTTTGCTTTACATAGTAGCTTATTTCATTTGATATCTGGCTTCCAGCTGTGTGGCAGCATTGGTTATATAAAATAGAATTAAATGCATTTGCTAATGTGAACACTTTCTGTCAACAGATCTATTAAATAATAATTTTATGATCCACATTCTTCGAAAAAGGAGCACTTGGAAAGGAAACAGCAACAATAAGGGACTAATAACAGTAACTGCATATATAATTTTCTCTTCAAGTACTTGGTAACTTTTGTAGAATAAGTTTTTGTGGTGCACCACTTTAATTACATAGACATTAAGATGTGAATAGACATTTCCCTTATCTACATTGTTGTCTATAGTGTAATATTTTTTCCGCTTGAGCTTTGTCATGTTTAGATATAAGTTATTGCCTTTGCTGCTGCTGTTTGCCAGGCATAGTGCTACTGAATTTCATTTTGTATTACTCTGTTAAGCCAGTCTTACTACTGATTTATTTTTCTTGTTGCTGCACATTGGCACATATTAGTTTAATGTTGCATTTGCTTTGCTAATTAAAATTTACTGCTGCTTGCTTTGCCAATTTCCAGTTTTTTGTCATTGCTGTTTGTGTTAATTGATTTGTGCTGCTGCATTGCGTCGTCCCTTAGTTAAGCATCTGAGCTCAGTAGATTTAAGTTAGCTTAAGAGAGGGTAGACTATATAAGAAACTAACAATGATGAATTGGAAGAAATGCATTGAGAAGCTATAAGAAAATGGTTTGGCCAAAAAAAGTAGTGTACAGTGGAGAAAAACTATTGTGGAAAGAGGATGTGAACAGAATACAGAAAGCATGCTTGGATAGGATTTTTTTGGTAGAAACAAATGTTGAAATAAGAGGAAAGATCTACAGAATGAAGTTTTGGGTTGGACTGCAGTACCAAACGTCACACTTAAAACAAACCCTATCCTCTACTTTTGTGTTATTACGCTATGTGAATTTGTGTTTTTCCTATCTTTATGTGTTTAGCTAATAAGATTTACGTTGTAGAATTTTTCTGATAATTTGTTATTTACTTTGTAAAGATGTTTAGACATTATTTATTCTGTTTTGTTTTAATGCTCGTGTGTGAAGTTGATGTTTCGGAAGTTATTCTGATCTTTTATGTATTTATTTCTGTCATAATACCTGTAACACTGATGTATTTGTTTATTTCTATTCTTTTGTAAAGCCTGTATTACTACAAATGTTATCTGTACTATTATGTTGTTTAATGATGTATTTTGTACCTTTGTAATTGTATTCTTATGTTGTAAATTTATAGTTGTATAGACACCAGTTCATCAAATTAAGTAGCTTGTAAGCATTCATTTCACTGCACACATTTGTGTTGGTCATAGTATATGCACAATATGTGAAAAAAAAAGGATTGTTAGTGCTCGCACGTGTGTTGATAGTTCAGCAAGGGACTGATTAATAGCATTGCTGGTTCTAAGGTCAACTCCAAAAAGTGGTGGTTTATGGACGTGCTATACTGTCCACAAGACTCTTCAATGGTGATTGTGCACCTGCACAGTCGCAACAGATGGCTGATGGCCGTCTCTACAAGGACTACAGTGGGTCTACACCTTTGATGACTCACCAATACCATTATTTCTGCAAGGACTGCACTGGGTCTGCACCTCTGGTGGCCCACCACTACCGAAATCTCTACCAGGACTACAGTGGGTCTGTTCTGTGACGACCCATCTACCAGTATTCTTCAAAACTTCGACTGAGTCTGCTGTGGGTATGCTCTGTTGTGGCCCATTACCTGTCTGCATGTCAAGAGTCAGAACTGTCTTTCAGTTGGAAGGACAAAACTACTTCTTCAAGACTGCATGGAAATCCACTACTTCCGTGAGCATTTTCTTTTACTGCTCAGACTTTGAGAAAAACACTGCAATTTTACTGTGAAAAGGACTGTCTTTATGGACTGTGAGAAAAAAACACATGGTACACAAAGTAAGCGTGTACCCCCTTGAGGATTAATGTAATTATACCCTCAGGTGTTACAGATTACAGCAATGGAATGAAATGTATCATGGAAAACTTTCTTTGTAATTCAAAAATCTTTAAAAATAAATGGTATAAGTAGAAAATTAATCACTCAAATGCGTGTCCTGTAGCGCTAAATGTGCGTCTTGCTGTAAGATTCTATGGAAGTGTCGTAGTTATCGTCCTCTGTAAGCTAAGTTCTGCTGAAGTCAATGTACTCACCTCCTCATAAACAAAAGTGAAATGCTTTGCGTATAGATATCTTAGTTACTACGCTAATTGCCGTGATGAAGATGCATGTTAACAGTTTCTCAGTGTGACAAGTTGTACTAGTAGCGTGAAGTGAAAAATTTTATGGCAAAGATTAAGTTACAAAGCAGATTATCTCTCAGTAAACCATTTTGCATGTAAAATGTGGTGCAATCCTTTACTCTTCCTACTATGCATAGTTTCAACTTCAACGGAATTATCATGTCGTATATGGTACATCAGTAAAGAATGCTCAAATTTTTCTCAAGGTTAGCGTCTATGTTATTTTTCTCTGAGCCAGCCGGCGCACGTGGGTGCCTGCGGTGCGAGTCATTGTCTGCTATCTCTTTCTTGGCGTGCGTCGTTATAGGGATTAGGAGACCTAACTTCTACAAATTCACCTTGCTGAGCGGGCCCAACCCTGTTTGAATCCCTCCAGTTCTGATGAAATTCAGGTCTGTCGTTAAGATTATATCGTCTGTCGTCATGTCGGTAGTTCCTGTAGTTTCTTTCTTGTCGGTTAAGTGGTGGAGAATTTCTCCCTGAATCGTAACTGCGCGGTGGACCGTTGCGTCTGACGTTATTCTGTCTCCCTTGATAATAATTATTTTGGTTTCCATATTGTCTGTTTCTCTGATTGTCTCTGTGATAGTCATTCCGCGAAGAGGTGATCTATCCCTGTGATTATTACTTCTGTACCAACAGTTGTCATATGGGTGGTGCCTGTTTTGGTCACGATTTACGATGTAAGAATAGCCTTCTCGTGTCCAGTTATTATATCTTTCATCGCGGAATTGTGACGGATGTGATCTGTAATTGTTGTGTTCCTGTTTTCGCGTCCCGCGATTGTCAGCGTCGATTTCCAATTCTTGTAAGAGTCCCTTAAAAGCTTCAATGTCGTCTTTGCAACGTCCTGCCAAAATTATGTGTCGTAAATGTTCAGGCAATTTGATTAAGCAAATGCGGATGAAATATTTCACAAGACTGGAAAAATCAGATTGTTCGAAATGTTTCATCATTATGATGCTATATTTTACTCGGTCTTGTGTAGCTTGAGACCAATTTGCTGAGAGGAAGACATGATAAAATTCTCCTTCACTGCGAAAATGAATGACCGATCGCATTCTTTCAGCTGGTTCATCCTCTAAGTAGCCACACATAAATTCTAATCTGTGCTCTGATAACCAATTGCGAGGAAAACAATGAGAGAATTGATGAAGCCACGCTTGTGGATGAATGTCGTTGCCAGAATTCTTAAATATTTTGAATTTATGTGCAGTAATAAACAGCTTGTACTCAAAAATTATCATGTCGGTAAGTCGCATATCAGTCATTGTTACTTCGTTTCGGTGGTCAATATTCGGTGTACCTTGTCAATTTCTTTCATAATTTCCGAAGTGCCCCATGTTATTATTTTGTGGCTTTTCCGTATTTCTATGTCCCTCTTCCCGTATTGGAGCGCGAGTGTTCTCTGAAATACATATTTCTTGTATTACCTGTGTCATCTGATCTTGTACTTCCCGGATTTCTGTTTGGTGTTGCGTGTTAATTTGATTCTGATTTTGTTTCAATTTCCTAATTTGTTCGTACTCTTCTGTGTCAGTGATGGCTACAGGTCTTGTCTCATTCAGATCATCATCTATCTTTGTAAATAAGTTAGTGAACTGATCCGAAAGTTCGGCTACTTTCTCCGATAGTGTACTTATTTCCTCAGTGTGTTTTTCTGAACCAAGTTTCAGAATGTCCATTTGTGTTGAAATCGTATCTACTGTGTCCTTTAAGTTTTCCTGAGTTTTTGCAAGCTGCGTAACCGAATCGGTAGATGCAACTGAGTCAATTTTAGCTAGCAAGGTGTCGTGATTTTGATGAACAATAGTTTGCAGTTCCTTTATGGCTGCTTCATGATTCTGTAATGAATTTTCAAGACGCGAAAAAATCGGTTGGAAATGCTCACAAATTTGTGTTTTTACGTCATTACAGACGTTTTGACATTTCGATTCGATTTTAAGTAACTCAGCAACTAAACCTTCACGTGTTTGTTCAAGCGTTAGTTCCATTGAGTCTAACTTTTGATGCTGTTGCTATGTTTGTCTCTGATTTTGTTCCATCGTGTCTAACTTTTGAAGATTTTGTCCAATTTGTTTCTGATTTTGTTCGAGCGTTGAGCCTAACTTTTGTAGTCTTTGTCCCATTTGTTGCATTAACTGTAATAACAATGCACTGATGTCTGAAACAAGTTCTTCAGTGCTATTCGGCGGTGCATTTGAACCGGCAACATTCGCATTTTGACAAGCAGAAAATGTGTCTTGACTTATTTGAGAAAACGGTGAGGACGCAAAACCTGAATCTACAGTATTTGCAAGGTTGTGTCCTGTCATTTCGGATTCCTGAGGCGAGCTCTTGCCGACCGATCGATCGATAATGCTTCTCTGTTCACTAATTGTTTCACTGCCTACACCATTATTTGCAGCCTGCTCCATTTCCCTACGCACAATTACCAAATTACTACTTTTAACATTAGTTAATTCATTACATGGTGGCACTAACACACTGCTTTCGTCTTCACTGTCATTTCTTAGTTTACTTTGGAGCCTAGTACTACGTTTTTCACACGCCATTATTGTCACAATATTTCACACGATAACACAGAAAAGCACAATTTGAAGAGCAAAGTAAGAAAACACATTAACATAGTTCTGAAAATAATATCTCGTTAATTGCTAGTGCAGCTGCGAAATACTTGGCGCAGATCTACATGCATGCCACAACTGTTTTACTGCACAACAATGAAAAACTATAACTACAAAGAAGATTCTCTCTACAATTATGTACTAGCAATAAACAATAGCTACACTAATTACACAAACTACAAGAAAAAATCAGAAGATTCCAGTAAGGTATCCTGGCAGGGTCACCATATGAAACGTCCCCTTAGAAAAATTATACATGACTGTGCTTAAACTGACACACAATATTTTTTAGCGCAACGCAATCTGACATTCAATAATCCCTACAAGAGAATGGCCCTGACTAAATTAACCTATACGTTTCACAAATCACTTACCTCACAAAAATCTTCGTTATTCGAACTACTGCAATACAGCGAGTGCCACTACTGCCAGCTAAATAAAAAATTCAAACTACTGAAGGCATTAACTACTGATAGGCATAGTTAGCAAAAGAAAGATTTAGATAGAGAACAAACAATGTATTTACCTTAATAGTGTTCAAAAGTCATAATATCTATATCAGTCCACGATAGCCAATATTACAAATTTATTCTTTCTGATGGACACACGTCCAGATCGTCCGCTCTCAAAATTCCGCCATCTCTGTCCCCACATCCACCACTGCTCGCGGCTCAACTCCTACTGCGCGACGCTACGCGCTGTTAACAGCCAACTGCTCAACACTACAATAGCAAACAACAATGCAAACCAGCCACAGACTGCATACAGCACAGCCAGTGATTTTCATACCGAGCGCTACGTGGCGTTACCAATGTAAAAACCTAAACAGCCTACTTACAACTTCGTTTAAAAAAAGCGTAATCAAATCTCTTTTGTCTACTCATCCATGTACACCTCAGGACTCATTCATAGCATTAACCTACCTATACATTTCTTTACCGAAGCTGCCCTACATACTTCGCTACACTAACATTACTGAGAAAGAGGATGTTGAGGAGAATAACTAAGCCAAAGTGGGTGGTTTCCAGAATCAGTGTTTCACCTTGTTGTGGACTGTAAGTGGTTTCGAAACTATCTGCTAGGTTTGTAATTTTTCTGACGTTATAAATGTTAAAAAAAAAAAGAGGCAGACTATAAGGCGTACGTAAATCGCTCAGTGGACGTAACTGCTCGCCTTAAGTCGAGTTGTTGTTCCTGCAAGCAATTATAAACTATCACGTGGAATTATAGCTTTCTGCGACACTGTCAAAGATCAAGTCTTCAGGTATTGTAGTAGGAAATCCAGATGAAGTCATTCCGAACGGCTAGCCAAAAGAACATGTGGAACACCAGAAAGACGAGGTCGCTGATTGCCGCACAGCGCTGTGTGGGATCCTGTAAGTGCACCAGGGTCTAGTTACCTGCCCGCGGTTTCTGGTTCTCACGACTCGAGCCAGTCTCTGCGCTCCTGGACGTGCAGAAATGCTCTGTTGCAGAGTCTACGTTCAAGTTCGGTTCACTCTGATACGATACGGTATGCGATACAACACGTTGCAAGGAAGGTGGTGCGACGCGACGCTTACCGGTGATCCTACTGGAATGGTACTACACTGAGTGTACAAAAAACAAGTGGCGAATATGTTATGTTTAAAGCTTTCCCGGTGTACTGATTGTTCCATAAAAACACGGGAGAACTGCTGGATATCAGTAACGTCCTGCCACGATATTTCGGCGCAGAGTCATCTTGACATATTCAGGTGAGTGCCACTGTAGTAGTACAGGCGAGTACGTGCTGAGCTCCGCTATTTAAAGCCATACTGAGGTGACATTGCGTATGCGCTGCTCAGCGTGCGCATTCATAACAAGCCCGTGCGCTGCGCCTCGCGCCCTCCATGGTGAAAGCTTGGCGTATCGATATCAGGTCGATTTTCATCTTTGTGCAGATAATTACGTCGACTACGAACCGACAGTATTTTGGCGATACGTTGACGACACTTTTATAGTGTGGCCTCATGGTCTAGACCGTCTCCAAGAATTTTTACGTCACATGAACTCCATACATGAAAACATAAAGTTTACAATGGAGGTAGAGAAAGATGGTTGTCTGCCATTTTTAGACGTCTCTGACGCCGACAGTCTTCAAGCGGAACTGGAACACCTGCAAAAAGTATTTCTGAAGAATGGCTTTCCACCTAGGCAAGTGAACAGAGTGATGAAGACCTACAAACGACGGAACAAGGAAGAGGAAGAGGCCTTCAGGTCGACTGCTTATCTACCATTTATTGGCAATATTTCTTCGCAGATAGGCAGAATATTGAGAAAATATCACCCTCCTTCCAAAATTTCATCACTGGTGGGATCCGTTAAAGACGACCTGGGCCTGTGTAAATCAGATGTTTACAAAATTCCGTGTGAATGCGGCAGATCATATATAGGGCAAACAACACGAACTGTGCAGGAACGCATTGTGGAACACCAACGGAATACTCGCCTTCTCCAATCCACCAAGTCCGCAATCGCCGAACATTATATTTCCACAGACCATTCCATGAATTACAACGACACAAAAATTTTGGCCCATACATCAAACTTTTGGAGATCGATTATGAATGAATCTGTGGAAATAAGATTGTCTGACAACGAGACTCTCATCAATCGAGATAGTGGGTATCAGCTAAACTCTGCTTGGAATCCTGTTATAGAGAAACTTAGTAGTCGACGTAGTTTTCTGCATAAAGATGAAAATCGACCTGATATCGATACGCCAAGCTTTCACCGTGGAGGGCGCGAGGCGCAGCGCACGGAGCTGTAAAGAACGCGCACGCTGAGCAGCGCATGCGCAATGTCACCTCAGTATGGCTTTAAATAGCCAGTACTACTACAGTGGCACTAACCTGAAGATGACCAGAAGACTCTGCGCCCACCTGAAGATGACCATAAGACTCTGCGCCGAAATATCGTGGCAGGACGTTACTGATATCCGGCAGTTCTCCCATGTTTTTATGGAACAAGTGTCGAATACTTTGAGAGGTGGCAGTGCTCATTGAAACAGGAAAAATAAGTCCAATAAACATGGGTCCGGAAACGCATACTTTCCGAGATAAACAAGTATTTATTGGAAGGGCTGCGCGACGCTTTGTCGCGAATATTAGCACAGTCGTTGCATTGGCGCTCCGTCATATGTGTCGGCAGGGTATTATGATGTCTTACTCACAGAACCCTACCTACCACTAGGTAGTCTGCAGTTAGTTGTGTGGTACTTTAGTTTTCATTATATTTGTGTGCGTTAATGTACAGTGTAGCCAACTCTGTGCGTGTTTTACCTTCTTACAAATGCCGGTTCACTTTCGTGTTTGCCGGCCGAAGTGGCCGTGCGGTTAAAGGCGCTGCAGTCTGGAACCGCAAGACCGCTACGGTCGCAGGTTCGAATCCTGCCTCGGGCATGGATGTTTGTGATGTCCTTAGGTTAGTTAGGTTTAACTAGTTCTAAGTTCTAGGGGACTAATGACCTCAGCAGTTGAGTCCCATAGTGCTCAGAGCCATTTGAACCATTTTTTTGAACTTTCGTGTTTACTGTCATTGCGCTATTTGTACAAACAAATGGTGTAGTGGTTCAAATGGTTCAAATGGCTCTGAGCACTATGGGACTCAACTGCTGAGGTCATTAGTCCCCTAGAACTTAGAACTAGTTAAACCTAACTAACCTAAGGACATCACAAACATCCATGCCCGAGGCAGGATTCGAACCTGCGACCGTAGCGGTCTTGCGGTTCCAGACTGCAGCGCCTTTAACCGCACGGCCACTTCGGCCGGCAATGGTGTAGTGCATTTACATTTTCTCTCGTCCACTACTAGTTACCAATGGAAGCCTACTACTAGACAAGTGAAATGGTGGATATGGAAGTATGTTAGCGACAAGAAACAATCAATGCCTTCTCTGCGTGATAGCGATGGACATACTATCGAAGACAGTGCTGCCAAAGCAGAGTTACTAAACACAGCATTCCGAAATGCCTTCACAAGAAAGACGAAGTAAATATTCCAGAATTCGAATCGAGAACAGCTGCCAACATGAGTAACGTAGACGTAAATATCCTCGGAGCAGTCAAGCAACTTAAATCACTTAATAAAAGCCTCTGGTCCAGACAGTATATCAATTAGGTTCCTTTCGGAGTACGCTGATACATTAGCTCCATACTTAACAATCATATACAATCGTTCGTTCAACGAAAGAAGCGTACCCAAAGACTGGAAAGTTACACACGTCACACCAATATTCAAGAAAGGTAGTAGGAGTAATCCACTAAATACAGGCCCATATCGTTAACGTTGATATGCAGGAGGATTTTGGAAGATATATTGTGTTCAAACATTATGAATTACCTCGAAGAGAATGGTCTATTGACACACAGTCAACTTGCGTTTAGAAAACATCGTTCCTGTGAAACACAACTAGCTCTTTATTCACATGAAGTGTTGAGTGCTATTGACAAGGGATTTCAGATCGATTCCGTATTTTTTGGATTTCCGCAAGGCATTTGACACTCCACAACACAAGCGAAATCAAATAGCTCGGAGCACTATGGGACTTAACTTCTGAGGTCATCAGTCCCCTAGAACTTAGAACTACTTAAACCAAACTAACCTGAGGACATCACACACATCCATGCCCGAGACAGGATTAGAGCCTGGTACCGTAGCGGTCGCGCGGTTCCATACTGTAGCGCCTAGAACCACTCGGTCACAACGGCCGGCCCACACAAGCGGCTCGAAGTGAAATTGCGTGCTTATGGAATATCGTCTCAGTTATGTGACTGGATTTGTGATTTCCTGTCAGAGAGGTCGCACGCAGTTCGTAGTAACTGACGGAAAGTCATCGAGTAAAACAGAAGTGATTTCTGGCGTTTCCCAAGGTAGTGTATAGGCATTTTGCTGTCCCTTAACTATATACACGATTTGGGAGACAATCTGAGCAGCCGTGTTCGGTTGTTTGCAAATGACGCTGTCGTTTATCGACTAATAAAGTCATCAGAAGATCAAAACAAACTGCAAAACGATTTAGGAAAGTTATCTGAGTGGTGCGAAAAGTGGCAGTTGACCCTAAATAACGAAAAGTGTGAGGTCATATACATGAGTGCTAAAAGGAATTCGTTAAACTTCGGTTACACGATAAATCAGTCAACTCTAAAAGCGGTAAATTCAACTAAATACCTAGGTATTACAATTACGAACAACTTAAATTGGGAGGAACACATAGAAAACGTTGTGGGGAAGGCTAACCAAAGGCTGCGTTTTATTGGCAGGACGCTTACAAAATGTAACAGATCTACTACGGAGACTGCCTACACTACGCTTGTCCGTCCGCCTTTAGAATACTGCTGCGCGTTGTGGGATCCTTACCAGATAGGACTGACGGAGTACATCGAAAAAGTTCAAATGAGGGCAGCACGTTTTGCATTATAGAGAAATATGGGAGAGAGTGTCACAGAAATGATACATGATTTGGGCTGGACATCATTGAAAGGAAGGCGTTTTTCGTTGCGGCGGAATTTTCTCACGAAATTCCAATTACCAACTTTCTCCTCCGAATGCCTCAATATTTTTTGACACCGACCTACATAGGAAGAAGCGATCACCACGATAAAATAAGGGAAATCAGAGCTCGTACGGAAAGATATAGGTGTTCGTTCTTTCCGCGCGCTATACGAGATTGGAATAATAGAGAATTGTGAAGGTGGTTCGATGAACCCTATGCCAGGCACTTAAATGTGATTTGCAGAGTATACATGTAGATGTAGATGCTATGGTTTAGCAATTGACTTAGCCTGCGAGCCCGTGCCTTCTACGTTGAAAAATATCCAGAGCACAGAGTGCCCTCTGAAAACTATTCGGCAGACTTTTCCAGCGTCGGAGGGACACGGGCTATCTTCCACCTCGGAAGGCTGACAATGGAAGGCCCCGCACAATCCGTACGCCTGACGAAACCCCTGGGACCAATGAGCGAGGATTAGTCTTAGGGGGGTGGGGTTCTTCATGAACAACTGTTGTACCCATATCACCTACAACGCGTTCAGGCCCTAAGGTCACCGGATCATCATCGCAGACGGCGGTTCTGTCAATGGCTATAGGAGAAGTGTGCTGCAGGTCAACTGTTCACATCCAAGATATTATTTACCGATGAGGCAGGCTTCATAAGAGATGGTGTCGTGAACTTCCATAACCAGCATGTATGGGCAGATGTAAATCCCCAAGCAATTCAGGAAAGAGAGCATCAACACTAGTTCTCAGTCAACCTATGGGCAGGCGTACTTGGCGATAGATTAATAGGGACATATGTGCTACCACAAAGGTTAACTGGGGCGCATTATCTGGACTTTCTCATTACTATCTTGCTGGAGGCTTTGCCATTGCAGTAACGAATACAAATATGACTCATGCATGATGGCGCATCAGCACACTTTCGTCCAATGCGCGCGAACATCTGTCGCAGACGTTTTAGGACCTCCTGGATTGGTCAAACAGAGGAGAGGGGAGCCGGAGGAGGGGAGGGGGGCACACCTTGGCCTGCTAGTTCCCCAGACCTCAATGCCCTAGACTTTTGGTTATGGAGACACTTGAAGGAATTGTCTACGCCACGATAGTCAAAGATGTGCGTACAGTACAGGGTCGCGTCTTTAATGCGTTCCAGCAGGTACAACAGCAGCTAGGTATACTTCAAAGGTTGAGTCATTCCTTACGCCGGAGGGCAGAGGAGTGTATTGTCATGAATGGACGTCACGTTGGAAACCTCACGTAAACACGTGTTTATCACAGAATGCATGTATTTCCAGACGTATATTTATTGGACTTATTTTTCTTGTTTCGATGTGTATTAACACCTAGCAAAGTGTTCGACACTTTCTTTGATACGCAGTATGCGGTACAATACGCGATGCGACTAACCGTACAACAAGACAGCACGAATCACGTTCCTTTTTCTGTTTCAGTTGCAATCATGTGCTCTGCTGAAAAGGACGTTATTGTAGCTTATCATTATTTAAAGATGAAAAACTTAGAAAGAAAAGCATGTACTAAGTGCATCCGTACAACTGTATAATTATCATAGTTCGACTGTGATTTCTTGTGAAGCTCTCAACATGAAAAATCTCATGAATTCTACAAAGACAGTTTCCACTTTTGGGAACAACCGGTATTATGTACTGTGACGAGGCATCACATGAATTTTCGACTTACTATTTCTCCTGCTCAGGAACTACTTGTTATAATATGGTGAGTTGTTGAAGGAGTGTGAATGATGTTAAAAATGCCACTACGAAAAATGTATTTTTTGTAAGATCATCTAGTATAGTACTCTATTCAGCATGATACATATATAAATTATGCTTACAAATTAATAAAGCTAGGATAATATTTCCACAACAGTTCAGTTTCGCAAAGTAGTAGATCATTCAGCTTGAGGAATGTGAAATGGCCAAACAAAATGTAAGAAGAGTTTTAGAAAGAAGATCAAGGGAACGAGAAACGGCTGGGCAAGGTTCAGGGAAAACATCATTAGCGCTTTAGTTACACACTTTATTTAAACAGGACCCAAAATTTGGTAATTAAAAAACATTAATAGTGTTTTAAGACATATAAATTAAATAAAAAACACGTAAGGTAGCCCTCGGCCCAACTCAAGCACTTGAGACATATTCGCAATTACCCATTTCTTAAGAGAAATGTTAACCATCAAAACTTACAGTTTTCTCTTAGTTAAAGGCAACAGGAAACTTCTTTGAATAAAGATACTAACCATTTAAAGGTGGTTAACAATCACCCAGTTCTTAAGAGAAATGTTAACTATCAAAACTTCCACTTTTTTCTCAGTTAAAAGCAACAGGACTTTTTTTTTAAAAAGGGTGTTAACCATATAAGAAAAAACAACCATTTAAGAGAAGGTTCACAATAACCCAATTCTTCAGAGAAATTTTAAAGTCTAAATGTTTCCACCATAGTTAATAAAATCTTAACATTTCTTTCACTTAAAGAACCACAGGAAAATTATCAAGGTTTTAACAATTTAAAAAAAAAAAACAAAAAAACATTTAAGACAACCGTCAAAATACATCTTCAGGACAAGCTTTTAATTACGTATAATTGCTTTACATAACTCCTGATTCGCTGAGCTATTTGCTGAGCCATCGTTCCTCAGTTGTCGCAGATCCGGGTGTCCTTCCACCCCATCAGACAGGCGTCGTCTTCTGCAAGACGTGGCCCTCACGCCGATAATACTAGAACTCGCTAAGGCATGTGTTAACGGCCGGTTCCATACCACTAGTCGAGAAGTGATTTCAATAAACACACACGGGAGGGAAACATAAGTCCAGTGCGAAATATCACAGTGACTTTGTGAAACCACAGTCAATATAGAAGCACCGAGCTAGCAAGGGCTCAAATTATAAGGAGCACAAACCAAGGCCCGCAACCCCACGTGGCCGTATCGAACCAAAACACAAGAGGGGCGTTACGGAGACCTAGAAAAACTCAAGAGGTGGCCGACCTATGCAAAGGTTAAAGCAACCAGCCGCCCAACTTAGGTCAACTCCGGAGAAGGCAGCAACTTGCGCAGTTCAAGGGTGGAGTTAATGATGCATACTCATTACCCCGAAAATGTCAGGAAGTCTCTAGAACAGAACACCGGGCGGGGGTCCGGATTAATTGAATAAATATAAACAACTGTGTGAGGTAACGGGCGAACAGTGGCGCCCTGGAAATATTATAAGTTCGGAATTGGCGTGGCTGCACGGGCCGCGCGGCCAGCCCGGCAGCAAGCACGTGGTGCCGAACGTTAGCCGGAGCAAGAGGCGTGGCCCCAGCGTATGGTCCAGCGGCCGCGTGGATGGGACACTGTGACGAGAGGGTGCTTTGTGTCGATGAAGGAGATTTCGATGCCGGGAGTGCCAAAGATGGCGGACTTCGTGAAACCTTAATGGCAGACCTTTCACAGTTCATATAGAAATTAATAGTAGCCAGATGGATCATGATACCTCAAAAAGAAACATGTACATTACTATTATTTGCATGCCGATTCTGATGGTGTAATCAGATTTTCAATATGTTTATTAGTTTAAAGTTAATTATCGGACGGTAAATTATACAAGTAACACCCAGCAACGAATTTTCAATATTTAAACGCTTCATCCGATTTCGTCGATCAACGTGTCGTTAGAAAGCTATTAGTGTAAACCTAAATTGGTATGAATTACAGGCATGTAATTTAAATAGTACACGAGTTATTGGAGGTCAAAGTGACTGATTACTGTCGATCGCTCCAGGCCATAAGTACTCCACAATTACACGAAAAAACGGTAGCAGCATGCTTATAAATATATTTATTCATCTATGTCTTTGTTTATATCCGATATATACTATTCATGAAGAAATTGGTTAAATATTTACTGTGTTTTAGAAAGCACAGAGAATTAGGCTAATGGCCTACCTTTCGTTGCTATTCCTTTGATATGTTTATTTAATTTCTTTATGTATTTAATAATGTGTGTTAGAGCGTGTTTATGGTCCAGCCATAGGAATATTTATTTAATTTCAAGAATTTCAATGTAAATCCAGTATTTCTTATGTGCTTAAATACACTACTGGCCATTAAAATTGCTACACCACGAATATGACGTACTACAAACGAGAAATTTAACCGACAGGAAGAAGATGCTGTGATATGCAAATTATTAGCTTTTCAGGGCATTCACACAATGTTGGCGCCGCTGGCGACACCTACAACGTGCTGACGTGAGGAAAGTTTCCAACCGATTTCTCATACACAAACACCAGTTGACCGGCGTTGCCTGGTGAAACGTTGTTGTGATGCCTGGTGTAAGGAGAAGAAATGCGCACCATCACGTTTCCTACTTTGATAAAGATCGGATTGTAGCCTATCGCGATTGCGGTTTATCGTGTCGCGACATTCCTGCTCACGTTGGTCGAGATCCAATGACTGTTAGCAGAATATGGAATCGGTGGGTTCAGGAGAGTAATACGGAACGCCGTGCTGGATCCCAACGGCCTCGTATCACTAGCAGTCTTATCCGCATGGCTGTAACGGGTCTTGCAGCCACGTCTCGATGCCTGAGTCAACAGATGGGTACGTTTGCAAGACAACAATTATCTGCACGAACAGTTCGACGACGTTTGCAACAGCATGGACTATCAGCTAGAAGACCATGGCTGCAGTTACCCTTGACGCTGCAGCCCGCCGGGGTGGCCGAGCGGTTCTAGGCGCTACAATCTGGAACCGCACGACCGATAAGGTCGCAGGTTCGAATGCTGCCTCGGGCATGGATGTATGTGATGTCCTTAGGTTAGTTAGGTTTAAGTAGTTCTAAGTTCTAGGGGACTGATGACCTTAGAAGTTAAGTCGCATAGTGCTCAGAGCCATTCGAACCTTGACGCTGCATTACAGCCAGGAGCTCCAGCGATGGTGTACTCAACGACGAACCTGGGTGCACGACTGGCAAAACCTCATATTTTCTGATGAATCCATGTTCTGTTTACAGCATCATGATGGTCGCATTCGTGTTTGGCGACATCGCGGTGAACGCACATTAGAAGCGTGTACTCGTCATCGCCATACTGGCGTATCACCCGGTGTGATGGTATGGGGTGCCATTGGTTACACGTCTCGGTCACCTCTTGTTCGCATTAACGGCACTTTGAACAGGGGGCGTTACATTTCAGATATGTTACGACCCGTGGTTCTACCCTTCATTCGATACCTGCGAAATCCTACATTTCAGCAGGATAATGCACGACCGCATGTTGCAGGTGCTGTACGGGCCTTTCTGGATACAGAAAATGTCCGACTGCTGCCCTGGCCAGCACATTCTCCAGATCTCTCTCCAATTGAAAAGGTCTGGTCAATGGTGGCCGAGCAACTGGCTCGTCACAATACGCCAGTCACTACTCTTGATGAACTGTGGTATCGTGTTGAAGCTGCATGGGCAGCTGTACCTGTACACGCCATCCAAGCACTGTTTGACTCAATGTGCAGGCGTATCAAGGCCGTTATTACTGCCAGAGGAGGTTGTTCTGGGTACTGATTTCTCGGGATCTATGCACCCAAATTGCGTGAAAATGTAATGGCATGTCAGTTGTAGTATAATATATTTGTACATTGAATACCCGTTTATCATCTGCATTTCTTCTTGGTGTAGCAATTTCAATGGCCAGTAGTGTATGTGTGTGGGTGCGCTGGCTTGAAGACATGGAACGAGCGCTCTAGCCAGTCACAGCGCTCGTGAATGGGGAGACTGAATGGAAGCGAGTTTGGGAGAGGGAACAGGACGGCACAGGACACGGAGGTGCTGGACGCGACGGCGAGACCGAGGGACAGTCGGCGGAATGATTTGGACAGTGGAGCAGTTTGTACGTGGTCGCGGAGGATATAAATATTTCGGAGTGCTGACCTGTGCTCTTTTGTGATATCCGTGGCTTCTGCAGTTAAGTCGTAGTCTGCTTAGAGAAGTGAACCTCTGGCGAGCTATGTTGTTCTTCATAACTAATTACGTCAAGTAGGAATTGTAAGTAGGCTGTTTATGTTTTATTATTGGCAACGTTACGTTGCGCTCTGTATGAAAATCACTGGCTGTGCTGTGTGCAGTCTGTGGCTAGTTTGCATTGTTGTCTGCCACTGTAGTGTTGGGCAGCGGCAGCTGGATGTGAACAGCGCGTAGCGTTGCGCAGTTGGAGGTGAGCTGGCAGCAGTGGTGGATGTGGGGAGAGAAATGGCGGAGTTTGGAAATTTTTAAGACTGGATGTCATGAACTCCTATGTATATTATGATTTTTCAACACTATTAAGGTAAATACATTGTTTGTTCTCTATTAAAATCTTTCATTTGCGAACTATGCCTATCAGTAGTTAGTGCCTTCAGTAGTTTGAATCTTTTATTTAGCTGGCAGTAGTGGTGCTCGCTGTATTGCAGTAGTTCGAGTAACGAAGATTTTGTGAGGTAAGTGATTTGTGAAAGGCATAGGTTAATGTTAGTCAGGGCCATTCTTTTGTAGGGATTTTTGAAGGTCAGATTGCGTTGCGCTAAAAATATTGTGTGTCAGTTTAAACACAGTCATGTATAATTGTTCAAAGAGAACGTTTCAGAATCTGTTGTCTCCCTGTTGTTCAACTTATATTTTAATTAATTGCTGGACCGTCGACACCAATAAGTGTTTTGCAGAAATATACCGCATTCTCATAAGTACTTCTACTATCGTACTCATCATTTAAAGTCGTTAAGATAGTACCTGCGCCGGCCGGTGTGGCCGAGCTGTTCTAGGCGCTTCAGTCTGGAGCCGCGCGACCGCTAAGGTCGCAGGTTCGAATCCTGCCTCGGGCATGGATGTATGTGATGTCCTTAGGTTAGTTTGGTTTTAGTAGTTCTACGTATAGGGGACTGATGACCTCAGATGTTAAGTCCCATAGTGCTCAGAGCCATAGTACCTGCAGATTTTATTTAATTGCAATCTTTCATTTGTACATTTATATGTTACTTTCATAATTCGGAATTGCCAAGTGGTAGAAAACTTTGACCATTCGATTCATGTGAGTATTCTTATCGTATACTGGAGACTCAGCAGTATTTGGTCTGTAATGCGGCAACTACGTATCCCAGCCCCTAGACAACGAAGCCAGCCAAAACTTTTAATATTTCAACTCCGAGTCGGAGGGTACGTAGTTGGGGGCCACCAACTTCATTTCATTTCATTTTTCTGTTTGAAAGCCCGCGACTGCGAGTAAGGCGAGGCTATCCAGACTCCTTCCCTCTGGAATTCACGTAAGCAAACAGGTAAGCCAACAGTCAGAGTTGTAACTAGGATAAGAATTTCGTGTCTGGGATCTCAGCGCTCCACCAAATAAGTTAAAGGAGGTCACTGAGCAGTGGAAAAACGACCAGGGCGGACGATGATACCCTTCAGCCGAACGCAACACCTGTGGCCCTCGCATTCTGAAAAACGACGGGGCCTCCTCCTGTCCGTTCTGGCGGTCACGTCCTCAGTCACGCTGTCACTCCCGTCCGGGCAGAGCCGCTCCACCTGACTACCCTACATCCATCACCACGTCCGCTGTGCTGCCGATCGCGCCCTCCAGCGGCCACCGTTGCTGAAATCGAGCTGTCGCCGCGACAGGAGCGCCTGCACCAGAACAAGACCATCTCAGAAGCGAACAAACAGAGGACAGATAGACCCAAGGAATTCGAAGCAAATTGAGCCCCACTGCTCAGACTGTTCAGAAGAAACGTCGCTGCATTTGAAGTGAGATCAGTCACCATCAATGGTGTAGCAAGGGGATGAACTCTGCGTAGGGGTACACAATGTATTTGGAGAAATGGATGAAGCCAATAATGATAAGAAAAATTACGACGTGTCGTCACCTTCGTCCAGCTGCTCATTCAGAAGTTACAGGAGTTTAGCTTTGCCGTTGTAAGGTGCAATATTGAAACGTCCCCTTAGAAAAATTTATGAATGATTGTGCTGGTAAACCCCTTACGTTATTTGCAAGATTGTGTCCTGTCATTTCGGATTCCTGAGGCGAGCTGTTGCCGACCGATCGAACGATAATGCTTCCCTGTTCACTAATTGTTTCACTGGCTACACCATTTTTTGCCGCCCGCTCCATTTCCATATGCACAATTACCAAATTACTACTTTGAATGTATGTTAATTCACTACACAGTGGTGCTGATAAGCTACGCTCGTCGTCACTATCATTCCTCAATTTACTTTGGAGCCTAGTGTTACGTTTTTCACACGCCATAATTATCGCGTTTTTCACACGATAACAAAAAAAAAGCACAATTTGAAGAGCAGAAACAAGAAAACACATTAGCATAGCACTGAAAATAATATCTCGTTAATTGCAAGCGCAGCTGCGAAATACTTGGTGCAAATCTACATGCATGCCACAACTGTTTTACTGTACAACAATGAAAAACTACAACTACAAAGGAAATTCTCTCTATAATTACGCTCTAGCAATAAACAATAGCTGCACTAATTACACAAACTACAAGAAAAAGTCAGAAGATTCCAGTAAGGTATCTTCGGCTAAGGGTCGGCATATGTAACGTCCCCTTAGAAAAATTTATGAATTATTGTGCTGGTAAACCTGTTAAGTTATTTGATTTTCAAACATCTGAGCAAAACTGAACGTACTCAGACATTTCTCTCTTTACTTATTCTGATCATCACTAAACTGACACACAATATTTTTAGCGCAACGCAATCTGACGTTCAAAAATCCCTACAAAAGAATGGCCCTGACTAACAGTAACCTATACCTTTCATGAATCACTTATCTCACAAAAATCTTCGTTACTCGAACTACTGCAATACAGCGAGCGCCAATACTGTCAGCTAAATAAAAGATTCTAACTACTGAAGGCACTAACTACTGATATGCATAGTTAGCAAATGAAAGATTTTGATAGAGAACAAACAATGTATTTACCTTAATAGTGTTCAGAAGTCATAATCTATATATATCAGTTCATGACATCGAGTCTTACAAATTTACTGTCTCTGATGGACACACGTCCAGATCATTCGCTCTCAAAACTCCCTCATCTCTCTCCTCACATCCACCAACGCTGGCGGCTCACCTCCAACTGCGCAACGCTACGCGCTTTTAACAGCCAACTGCCCAACACTACAATAGCAAATTGCAACAATGCAAACCAGCCACAGACTGCAGACAGCACAGTCAGTGATTTCCATACAGAGCGCTACGTGGTGTTACCAGCTTAAAAACCTAAACAGCCTACTTACAATATTTACCCGGCAAGGTAGCCGAGAGCGCTAACACGCTGCTTCCTGGAATCGGGTAGACGCGCTGGCCCCGGATCGAATCCGCCCGAAGGAATATCGACGAGGGACGGTGTGCTGGCCAGCCTGGATGTGGTTTTTAGGCGGTTTTCCACATCCTGCTAGGTGAATACCGGACTGGTCCCCATGTTCCGCCTCAGTCACACGGCTCTCAGACATCTGTACACATTCGCACTATTCCATGGATTACACTCGACGCAGACAGTTGGGGTACAGTAATTCCGTCCCGGGGGGTACGGGGTGGCGGCAGGAAGGGCATCCGGCCACCCCTTAACCATTAACATGCCTAATTCGATTAACGATGGCTGACCCTGCGTAACTGCGAGACAAGGCTCAAGCGATAGATAAGATAGATAGTTGTAAGGTGCAATATTTGTGGTTTACTTATTCTAGGATTAAAGACAACTGCGTAAATTGAAATTACATGTTTAATGTCGCAATATTATCACAAAAATGCACGCTTTTACACAGTTTTCAATGTGACAACAAAAGACAGTTGTGAGGATAACGCATCTCGTCAGCATCAAAAAGTGAAATAACCCTAACAACAACAATATCAAATATTAACTCTCACAAGGTTAATTTATCATAAATACGACAAATTTAAAGTTTAACCTGAAGTTTCTTTACAAAATTGTTCCCACACTTACGTTATGATGTTGGTCAGTACTACGAAAATCGTCCGATTCCAGTTCAATGTTCGGTACCATTTTTAGGGTGACACTCAAGTCTACGGTGGATGGTTAATTATGTGACAAATTGAGCAAAGGATTACCGAACGTCGCTCGAGTTTACAGTGGACGCAAGCTGGTGAACCGACAAGTTTACACTTCTGCACGCGGTATTTACCTGAAGCTGCGATGAGCTGTCGTGTGCTAGGCCGCTCTCTTCCGCGGAAATTCCTATAAAACTAATTACACCTTTGCTGAATTTTCCGGAAGAAACTTTCCCTATGTTTCTCATTATGCGAGAAAACATGTACTCATCCCTAGTCTTATAATGTGGCGATATACACGCGCATGGTTGGAGCAGCGTGCATATTATAATGCTCTCTCAGTTCTCGCAAGAACGCTTAACTAATTGGCTGGTTCGTTTCTCCACAGTTGGAGCTAAACGATGCTACAGGTAATTTCTAGCTGGATATCAGCCGCTGTGAACGCAGTGTTCACACAAATCACTCCTCTGCGTCGTACAGAGCGTTATGCGCTGCGTTCTGCACTTGACACCAGTTCAGAGAAGAGTCCCCGAAAATTTCCATTTTGTCTTACACATAGCCGAACTGTTTCTCCACCTGGGTTCTTTCATTCTTAACGTCACTGCTATTTCCGACCAATAGGAGCGTTCCTCTTATTTTGTGGGAACTCTCTCTACCAATCGCAAGGTTGTTGTTGTTGTGGTCTTCAGTCCTGAGACTGGTTTGATGCATCTCTCCATGCTACTCTATCCTGTGCAAGCTTCTTCATCTCCCAGTACCTACTGCTACCTACATCCTTCTGAATCTGCTTAGTGTATTCATCTCTTGGTCTCCCTCTACGATTTTTACCCTCCACGCTGCCCTCCAATGCTAAATTTGTGATCCCTTGATGCCTCAAAACATGTCCTACCAACCGATCCCTTCTTCTAGTCAAGTTGTGCCACAAACTTCTCTTCTCCCCAATCCTATTCAATACCTCCTCATTAGTTACGTGATCTACCCACCTTATCTTCAGCATTCTTCTGTAGCACCACATTTCGAAAGCTTCTATTCTCTTCTTGTCCAAACTGGTTATCGTCCATGTTTCACTTCCATACATGGCTACACTCCATACAAATACTTTCAGAAACGACTTCCTGACACTTAAATCTATACTCGATGTTAACAAATTTCTCTTCTCCAGAAACGATTTCCTTGCCATTGCCAGTCTACATTTTATATCCTCTCTACTTCGACCATCATCAGTTATTTTGCTCCGTAAATAGCAAAACTCCTTTACTACTTTAAGTGTCTCATTTCCTAATATAATCCCCTCAGCATCACCCGATTTAATTTGACTACATTCCATTATCCTCGTTTTGCTTTTGTTGATGTTCATCTTATATCCTCCTTTTAAGACACTGTTCATTCCGTTCAACTGCTCTTCCAAGTCCTTTGCTGTCTCTGACAGAATTACAATGTCATCGGCGAACCTCAAAGTTTTTACTTCTTCTCCATGAATTTTAATACCTACTCCGAATTTTTCTTTTGTTTCCTTTACTGCTTGCTCATACAGATTGAATAACATCGGGGAGAGGCTACAACCCTGTTTCACTCCTTTCCCAACCACTGCTTCCCTTTCATGCCCCTCGACTCTTATAACTGCCATCTGGTTTCTGTACAAATTGTAAATAGACTTTCGCCCCCTGTATTTTACCCCTGCCACCTTCAGAATTTGAAAGAGAGTATTGCAGTTAACGTTGTCAAAAGCTTTCTCTAAGTCTACAAATGCTAGAAACTTAGGTTTTCCTTTTCTTAATCTTTCTTCTAAGATAAGTCGTAAGGTTAGTATTGCCTCACGTGTTCCTACATTTCTACGGAATCCAAACTGATCTTCCCCGAGGTCCGCTTCTACCAGTTTCTCCATTCGTCTGTAAAGAATTCGCGTTAGTATTTTGCAGCTGTGACTTATTAAACTGATAATTCGGTAATTTTGACATCTGTCAACACCTGCTTTCTTTGGGATTGGAATTATTATATTCTTCTTGAAGTCTGTGGGTATTTCGCCTGTCTCATACATCTTGCTCATCAGATGGTAGAGTTTTGTCATGACTGGCTCTCCCAAGGCCATCAGTAGTTCTAATGGGATGTTGTCTACTCCTGGGGCCTTGTTTCGACTCAGGTCTTTCAGTGCTCTGTCAAACTCTTCACGCAGTATCTTATCTCCCATTTCATCTTCATTTACATCCTCTTCCATTTCCATAATATTGTCCTCAAGTACATCGCCCTTGTATAAACCCTCTATATACTCCTTCCACCTTTCTGCCTTCCCTTCTTTGCTTAGAGCTGGGTTGCCATCTGAGCTCTTGATATTCATACAAGTGGTTCTCTTCTCTCCAAAGGTCTCTTTAATTTTCCTGTAGGTAGTATCTATCTTACCCCTAGTGAGACAAGCCTCTACATCCTTAAATTTGTCCTCTAGCCATCCCTGCTTAGCCATTTTGCACCTGTCGATCTCATTTTTGAGACGTTTGTATTCCTTGTTGCCTGCTTCATTTACTGCATTTTTATATTTTCTCCTTTCATCAATTAAATTCAATATTTCTTCTGTTACCCAAGGATTTCTATTAGCCCTTGTCTTTTTACCTACTTGATCCTCTGCTGCCTTCACTACTTCATCCCTCAGAGCTACCCATTCTTCTTCTACTGTATTTCATTCCCCCATTCCTGTCAATTGTTCCCTTATGCTCTCCCTGAAACTCTCTACAACCTCTGGTTCTTTCAGTTTAGCGAGGTCCCATCTCCTTAAATTCCCACCTTTTTGCAGTTTCTTCAGTTTCAATCTGCAGTTCATAACCAATAGATTGTGGTCAGAATCCACATCTGCACCTGGAAATGTCTTACAATTTAAAACCTGGTTCCTAAATCTCTGTCTTACCATTATATAATCTATCTGATACCTTTTAGTATCTCCAGGATTCTTCCAGGTATACAACCTTCTTTTATGATTCTTGAACCAAGTGTTAGCTATGATTAAGTTATGCTCTGTGCAAAATTCTACAAGGCGGCTTCCTCTTTCATTTCTTCCCCCCAATCCATATTCACCTCGCAAGGTCTCTACAATTAAATTGCGTCGAAACTTTGGCTCTTGTCTCCTTCCTAGCGCGTTTCCGCCAATCAGACGTTTTGTACACGTTCCCGACGCCTAAATGCGTACGTTGTACCACTCGTTGGACACGTGATCGAAAATGCGTCACTGGTCTTGTTTTCTATCCATTTGGAATTACGAAACGCAGTTTTCTAAAAGCTTTCTTTCCTGTCCTCCCTCAGATAGGCTGTTATACTCGCTGTCCCCATCTGAGTCACCTGGTCGGTCGTTACTTTCCTCCTGGGACACCCCTTTAAGTGGTTTCCATGGCACCCCCTGTAGCGTGCCCTAGTCCCTCTGAATTCCAAACTAAAACGCCTCTCGCTGCTTGTTTCACCTTCTGTCAATTGAATGTCATCCCTTTTTGCATTACATACTGCTAGGCAAATTTGCTCATTACCGCCGAATTAAGTTAGGTGTCATATTCTCCTTTCCATTGCGATGCATAAAGCTCTCATGTAAGGTGTGAATCTGACCTTCATTTATTCTTCCACCTTACAATGTGTCATTTACGCCTGTCATACAGTTTTCTGAAACAAGGGAGCGTAGACTGAAAACATATCCGGCCAAGATCATCAGCTGATGGCCCCTGGTGTCCTTTAATTCCACTTGGTTTTTCACTTTCAGGTACAGTTTGTATCGGCGGCGTACGGAAAAGAGAAACACACGGCAGCTCCGCACTCCCCATAGCGGGCCACAGTGGGCGGCAACAGTGACGTGTGGCGAGTAGCTGCACAAACTCGTCGCGGACCGTCTCCAATATATCTCACGTACTTTCTGGAGAATGGAAGCAGGTATCGCTGTCCTTCCTTTGCTAAAACTAAGGTATGTGAGCCGTGCTGCGGCTCGCGTTGGAGCTGTTCGTAGGTTTCCGCCCTCTGTTGCAGGCCAGACGATATCGTTTAGTTGGCATGGTTTCGGTTTTTTGTCTTCTTCTCGTGTTGACTGGCACCATTCGGTTTCGCAAGCGTTGCCTGTCCGCTAGTGGCAGCAGTGGTGGTTATCGATATGTAGTAGCAGTCGCCCTATCTTTGGGGCGACGTCGTTGTTTTTCAGGATGGTGTGAGTGTGCCAGTTCGGTTGTGGACTCAGGAGGAGCCAGGTCTGTGCAGAGCCAGAACACGCCGGGACTGCTGGCGGCACGCATGGACGGCCGAAAGGAAGGGCTGTGGTCACAGGGGTGCCCGACCTCGCCGTAAACCGGATCCAGCAAGCTTTAAGATGAGTGCATTTCAATCGAAGTAGAGTGGAGTCAGTCACCCGTGTGGGCCCCGTAGTATGTATGTGATGTTGTGACAGATTATCATCGCGCCGTCATGTGCAGTTTGGTGGATCTGCGTACCGCTTAGTACTTGAAGACCCTACTGTGTTAAAAGCACTTGACTCAGTGATTAAACGGTGTGGTTACTCAACGGTGAATTAATAAAGCAGTGAAGAGATTTGTTTCATTCTGCCAGCCGTCGTCAGAGTTGTCACAGTGAGTTCAGTGTGCGTTTGTGTGCCTAATGAATTTGATGTCACTCATTTGGTACTTGGTTTTGGCTCGCTTTGCGATTGTTTCCGCAATTACGTATGGGAGCTGTTTCTGGTTGGCTGGAGTTCGGTTTTCCCTCGCACGCAAATCGAGTGGGGTTTTAGTTACTGTTAGTTTGTCTGGTGTTCTGTACTGTTACTTGTTTGTTCAGATTTTCGGGTTTCTGGAATCGGACGGAAATCTGGTAGTGGTTCCTTTCTCGTTCCGGGTGCTCTGAACACAGTATTCTGGACGTAGTGCAGAACGCCGGTTCCGTCTTTGGCGTATTGTTCCATCGTAGCATTTGGTTTATGGGACGTCAGGTAGCTTCAGCAAGATTATCATTAGCCATTCGTTAGACTGCCACTAGGCTGAGTTACCATCTTGCGAAGTGAATGCAACTCTTGGCTGCCTATCTCATCGCTCGCGAAAATGTTTGTTGCCGGACCTTCTCAGAGGTCGATACCTGGAGCACCGTCTGTGACTGATCCTTGTGTTTTATTATTGTATTATTTATTACCACACCTGGTAATGCCTACATTAAAGGTTATGTATGTCTAGTTGATAGTTCCGGTCGCCTTCTGGAATAAATCTAGCAGTGTAAGGGTTGTGTTATAAGGTTACCATCATCTTATTTCACCCCTTTGGTGGTCAGTTGCTTGTTTCTTTTAATTAACATTTGCTTGTATTTGCTGTTTTACAGCAGGTTTCTAAATTTTTTATATAATTGCCGTTCCTGCAGTGTAAGGCCTTCAGGCTTTTTTTTTCAATCATTATCTGAATCTGTATTTTATGGTGATCTGCTAAATTGTAACGCACTGAAAACACTATTACTTACACAGTTGTTTATTCCGTCATTAATAACGTGTGGCATTTTTATTTACTGTTGAGTCTGCAATTACTGTTTTAAAAATAAATGTGTGTAACTGTAAAAGGCAACCAATAGTAACTGATTACGGCCCCGTCCACAATCGTAACTGAATCCTGCCTTCCCTTAACTACCAGCAGGTTTCAGTAGATACGTAAGCTATAATTCGTAAGCAGCAATCTATGACCTAAATCCTACAAAAAGCTACTTTACTTATTTTTTCATGTCAGGAACTCTCGATTTTGCGACCAAATACTGGGTTAAATCAAAAGCTTCAGGCTTGCTTAGCCAGAGGTCGTCTAGCGAAGAGCTTACAGGATAATTTCGGCGTGTAAGACGTTCCATGTTTTGTATTTCTACACAGTCGCACTTACTGTCATCAGGTTCTAATAGGCTCCATTTAATCAGATTTGTTTTGAGAGGGGCTAAACCAGTTCTGATTCGGTTTGGCATTTTCTGTTAGCTGTAATTTAATTCAGCACAACTTGGCGGATGTTCTGAAGTAGGGCAGCCAACAGGGGGTTCATGGATGTTTTTGATCCATTAAGTCTGCCGCACAGGTGATGATGACCATCAAATGTCTGTTTTAATTGCTCGCTGTGTTGATGAGCTACGCTACGAGATGTGGGACTGCTGAAACCTGAAGCCTCATAGAGCTTTTCCACATGCGTAGGCTTCATGCATCCTGTGACTAGGCTACAGTTTTCGTTAAGGCTTGTGCAGGTCTTTTTGTGCATGCGCCGATCTGTACCAGATAGGACACGGGTACTCAGCTGCAGAAAAGCAAATTCCTAATGCGGTGGTTCTAAGCACAGTGCGTTAGACGCCACAGTTACTGCCAGTTATCTTTCTAAGGATATTCCTTGCAGCTATCTTATTTCGAGTTTCTTCTCACAAGGGAACCTCCCCATCGCACTCCCCTCAGATTTAGTTATAAATTGACACAGTGGATAGGCGTTGAAAAACTGAACACAGATCAATCAAGAAAACAGGAAGAAGTTGTGTGGAACTATGAAAAAATAAGCAAAATATACAAACTGAGTAGTCCATGTGCAAGATAGGCAACATAAAGGAGGCTGTTAGCTGATGAGCGCCATGGCCTCGTGGTTAGAGTGAGCAACTGCGGAGCGAAAGGTCCTTGGTTCGAATCCTCTCGAGTGAAAATTTTACTTTTTTATTTTCGCAAAGTTACGATCTGTCCGTTCATTCATTGACGTCTCTGTTCACTGTAATAAGTTTAGTGTCTGTGTTTTGCGACCGCACCGCAAAACCGTGCGATTAGTAGACGAAAGGACGTGCCTCTCCAATAGGAACCGAAAACATTTGATCGCAAGGTCATAGGTCAACCGATTCCTCCACAGGAAAACACGTCTGATATATTCTTTACGACACTGGTGACGGCATGTGCGTCACATGACAGGAATATGTTGTCGACCCACCTAACTTGCACACTTGGCGAATGGGTAAAAAGATTCTTCTACCTTGCCCGATTTAGGTTTTCTTGTGGATGTGATAATCACTCCCAAAAAAGTCATGAAAACATAAGAGTTTGTCACATAAACTGCATCAAATGAATGCAACAGTTTCAGAGTCGCACAGTTTTCCCTGTGCTCTGTCAAAACATATGTTTTTTACGTTTTCAAATGTTTCCGTGCGTAGACCGTCAAATACTGTATATGTCCAAGCAAATCTGAACATTTCCTGGAATTTTGGAGAGCGAAGTTGATTATGTGTGAGTGCCTGAACTTTGATAATTATCTGAATATAAAAAAATTAAAATTTTCATCCGAGAGAAGATTTGAACCAAGGACCTGTCGTTCCACAGCTGCTCACGCTAACCACGGGACCACGGCGCTCGTAAGCCAACAGTCTACTTGATGTTGCCTACCTTGCGCATGGACTACTCAGTTTGTATATTTTGCTTATTTTTTTCATAGTTCCACACAACTTCTTCCTGTTTTCTCGATTGATCTGTGTTCAGTTTTTCAAGGCCTATCCCTGTGCCAACTTATAACTAAATCTGAGGGGGGTGCGATGGGGAGGTTCTTTTGTCAGTGATGTATGTATGTGAGGGACCTGCCCAGCGTCAGTCCAAGGTGTCGCCATAATACTCTGAAGAGCCAAAGAGACTGATACTCTTGCCTAACATCGTGTAGGGCCCCCGCGACCACGCAGAAGTGCCGAAACACGACGTGGCATGGACTCGATTATGTTTGAATCAGTGGCGCAGGGAACTGACATCATGAAACCTGCACGGCTGTCCATAAATACGTAAATGTACGACGGGGTGGAGATCTCTTCTGTTGTAAGGCGTCCCAGATATGCTCAATAATGTTCATGTCTGAGGAGCTTGGTGACCAGCGAAAGTGTTTCACCTCAGAAGAGCATTCCTGGGCCACTCTGTAGCAATTCTGGATGTGTGGGATGTCGCATTGTACTGCTGGAATTGCCAAAGTCCGTCGCAATGCATAATGGACATGAATGGATGCAGGTGATCAGACACGATGTGGCACCTGTCAGAGTAGTATCTACAGGGTGTTTCAAAAATGACCGGTATATTTGAAACGGCAATAAAAACTAAACGAGCAGCGATAGAAATACACCGTTTGTTGCAATATGCTTGGGACAACAGTACATTTTCAGGCGGACAAACTTTCGAAATTACGGTAGTTACAATTTTCAACAACAGATGGCGCTGCAAGTGATGTGAAAGATATAGAAGACAACGCAGTCTGTGGGTGCGCCATTCTGTACGTCGTCTTTCTGCTGTAAGCGTGTGCTGTTCACAACGTGCAAGTGTGCTGTAGACAACATGGTTTATTCCTTAGAAAAGAGGATTTTTCTGGTGTTGGAATTCCACCGCCTAGAACACAGTGTTGTTGCAACAAGACGAAGTTTTCAACGGAGGTTTAATGTAACCACAGGACCGAAAAGCGATACAATAAAGGATCTGTTTGAAAAATTTCAACGGACTGGGAACGTGACGGATGAACGTGCTGGAAAGGTAGGGCGACCGTGTACGGCAACCACAGAGGGCAACGCGCAGCTAGTGCAGCAGGTGATCCAACAGCGGCCTCGGGTTTCCGTTCGCCGTGTTGCAGCTGCGGTGCAAATGACGCCAACGTCCACGTATCGTCTCATGCGCCAGAGTTTACACCTCTATCCATACAAAATTCAAACGCGGCAACCCCTCAGCGCCGCTACCATTGCTGCACGAGAGACATTCGCTAACGATATAGTGCACAGGATTGATGACGGCGATATGCATGTGGGCAGCATTTGGTTTACTGACGAAGCTTATTTTTACCTGGACGGCTTCGTCAATAAACGGAACTGGCGCATATGGGGAACCGAAAAGCCCCATGTTGCAGTCCCATCGTCCCTGCATCCTCAAAAAGTACTGGTCTGGGCCGCCATTTCTTCCAAAGGAATCATTGGCCCATTTTTCAGATCCGAAACGATTACTGCATCACGCTATCTGGACATTCTTCGTGAATTTGTGGCGGTACAAACTGCCTTAGACGACACTGCGAACACCTCGTGGTTTATGCAAGATGGTGCCGGCCACATCGCACGGCCGACGTCTTTAATTTCCTGAATGAATATTTCGATGATCGTGTGATTGCTTTGGGCTATCCGAAACATACAGGAGGCGGCGTGGATTGGCCTCCCTATTCGCCAGACATGAACCCCTGTGACTTCTTTCTGTGGGGACACTTGAAAGACCAGGTGTACCGCCAGAATCCAGAAACAATTGAACAGCTGAAGCAGTACATCTCATCTGCATGTGAAGCCATTCCGCCAGACACGTTGTCAAAGGTTTCGGGTAATTTCATTCAGAGACTACGCCATATTATTGCTACGCATGGTGGATATGTGGAAAATATCGTACTATAGAGTTTCCCAGACCGCAGCGCCATCTGTTGTTGAAAATTGTAACTACTGTAATTTCGAAAGTTTGTCTGCCTGAAAATGTACTGTTGTCCCAAGCATATTGCAACAAACGGTGTATTTCTATCGCTGCTCGTTTAGTTTTTATTGCCGTTTCAAATATACCGGTCATTTTTGAAACACCCTGTAGAATCATAAGGGGTTCCATATCACTCCAACTGTACACACTCCTCACCATTACAGAGCCTCCACCAGCATGCAAAAGTCCCCTGATTACAAGCAGTGTACTTCGATTCATGAGGTTGTCTTCATAGCTGTACAAGTCCATCCGCTCGGCACAATTTGAAACGAGACTCGTCCGACCACGCTACACGTTTCCTGTCATCAGAAGTCCAATGTCGGTGTCGACAGGCCCAGGCCACATTAAGGGCACACCAGTGGGCCTTCGGCTCCGTAAGCTCTTATTGATGATGTTTCGTTGAATGGTTCGCACGCTGTCACTGGTTGATAGCTCAGCACTGAAATAGGCGCCAATTTGTGGAAGGCCTGCACTTCTCTCACGTTGAACGGTTCTCATCAGTAGTCAGTGGCCGCATTCTTGCAGGATCTTTTCCGGCCGCAGCGATGTCGGTTATTTGATGTTTTGAAGCATTCCTGATATTCACGGTACACTCGTGAAATGGTCGTACGGGAAAATCCCCATTTCATCGCTGCCTCGGAGATGCTGCGTCCCGTCGCTTGAGCGCCGACTATAACACCACGTTCAAACTCACTTAAATCTTAATAACCTGTCACTGTAGCAGGAGTCACCGATCTAACAACTGCTCCAGACACTTGTTGCTTTATATAGGCGTTGCCGAGCGCAGCGCCGTATTCTGCCGGTTTACATATCTCTGTATTTGAATACACATGATTATACCAGTTTCTTTTGCGCTTCAGTATATGTTGACATAGGTTCTACGCTATTCTCCAACTTTACCTTCCTCAAAAATTCTTCCTTGCGCTGTAATATCAAAATCCTCAGCATCGAGAAAATGTGTCTCAATCGTTAAATTACTACTGGATCACCAAAGGTTATTAATCACAATTAATACACAAAATGTAAACTGGAAGTAGATGCCAATGAATAACTGGTGAAATTACACACAACTTTCAGTTACACACTTTATTCAAATTTGGTGTCCGCAGCTCGTGGTCGTGCGGTAGCATTCTCGCTTCCCGCGCCCGGGTTTCCGGGTTCGATTCCCGGCGGGGTCTGGGATTTTCTCTGCCTCGTGATGACTGGGTGTTGTGTGATGTCCTTAGGTTAGTTAGGTTTAAGTAGTTCTAAGTTCTAGGGGACTGATGACCTTAGAAGTTAAGTCCCACGGTGCTCAGAGCCATTCAAATTTGGTAAAAGACTTTACGGTATTTTTTTTAAAAAAACAACAATCATTTAACGAATAAGTCACAATTTACGATAGGAAAGGATTGATAAATTATTAAATTATTATAAAAAAATTTAACGCCAGTAAAGGACAAGTACAGGCAAGCAATTTAACATACACAACGCGACGCTGTATAATATTTCAAGCTCAGCTAAATTACAGGTGAATTTCACTCCATTAATAAATGAATACAATTTGAATATATGACTTCACTTTTGGGCAGACAAATGTCCCATTTGGTTACAACAGCCGTAGCTACGGCCGCCCAAAGCCTCACTCAGGCTCATTAAATGGCGCAGAATCTAACTTGTCTGCAACATATAAAGACAATCCTGTTTACAAAATAGAAAAACCAAAACGTATGAGTCATGCACACGGCGGGGGGGGGGGGGTGCTTACAGTTAATAACATTAACATTTCCAAAATATATAAAAAAACTAATTTTACAAATTTCTGCCAGTTAACTTACTGCAAAGACACACGCTCGCAAGGTAGGACTTGCGAACTTTTACAACATTCTCCTTTCAAGGCAACAATTTCTACCCGTAATGAAATGGCAAATTTTTGCATGACAAGAAAACACACTAATAACCATCTACCTGTATAAAACAGATAAGCACGTTGAGTAAAAGCCTTAAAAGGTATTGAATTGGAAGAAACACACAACAGTTTTTGCTGACGAGAAACAATATAAAAAATCCACTACGGCGTACATTAACAACCTTGCTTGATTATAGCCAAATATACATAAACACAAATTTATGTAAGTTGCAGCTTCCAGATGAGCAGGAATTTGTTATGCAACTGACTAGTTCTTACCACGAGGCAAAAGGAATTTTTCTTCTTTCTTAGAGTACCTTTTACACTAGTAATACTAGTTATGGCAGGCGAGAGAATCAGGTATTAGTGCCTTACATTTAAACAGTACAGCCATCGGTGCCTTAGACTTTCACAGACATGGCAGAGGCTAACAGTCGAATAAACCCGTAGGTAAGCTGGGAAGGGAAAGAAGCAGTCCGAACCACAGATTTACTCTGACTCCCCCCCCCCCCCTTTCGTCCTCAAAAGGGGAAAAGAGACCACCGTTTCTGATATTACCACCTTCCCGCGGGTGGGCAGACGAGAATGAATGGCGGAAAACCCCCAAAATATACGGCTGGTATAATTAACAAGAATAAGTAAGTTGAATTCAATTAAACTTCATAAAATCTGTGAACAATCAGTACTCAACTTCTGGTGCGTTACGACTCCCAGGACTGAACCAACGCAGCACCTCCAAATGCTCTGCCGAGCCGCCCGCTGCCAGCCGTTTCAACGGACGCAGGAAGGCGCGCCGATTTCCAGAACCTCCTCGCCGTTCGACAGCATACGGCCGAACTGCAAATTAGGCCCCTCGCGGACCCACGCTCAGGAAGATTCCTTTCGCGACGAGCAGTTAACGCCCCATACCACGGAGCCGCTGCTCGCGTCGCTTACGCTGAAGCCGCGGTCTGCCTGCTGTCCCTCTAGCACCGGCAGAGAAGTCGCTTTTTGATGCCCCGACTGCCAACTCTCCACCAGAGCCCATACAGCCACTTCATAAACCCACGCGAACAGCCCACTTTTCCCCTTTCCCGCCAGAGGGAGACACCGAAGCCTTCAATTGCGACAACGGCGCCACCGCCAGAAAACGGAGGGCGACTGCCTCACGCTACGCGCTGCGGCGCGCTTTTCAGAGCTAACTTTACTACGGCTCAGTGTCGTATTTTTGTGTAGTGCTTGATCGTTCTTATATGTGTTGAACAGGACGGGGCTAGAACACTTCCCTGAGCAAGGCTGCTTTTCGGCTTCCTTCTAGGGTGACGTAGAATTGTCGGTTCTGTAGCAAGGATTCTATATTTTTTAATAATTGATGGTTCCTAGTAATATCATAGATTTTGAGTAACAATTTTCGGTGGTTTATTGTATCGTAGGCGGCACTTAGATCGACCAGAGCCAAGCGTAAACTGTGCAACGACTACATTCTTCATTGTAATCTTTTCAAAATATGCTCGGTAGTTTACCTATTTGTGAAGTATCGTAATAACTATGGGTAATTACGAAAAGAAAACAAGCTCATTATTTAGTTGTGATGTCAGACTGTAAGTTGTGATAGATCAATTTTATTTACGGAATAGCTTCTTCAAGCCCGAATGAGAAAGACAATATAGAAGAAAAACCGCACGAATCCCTGTGACTTTTAATGTTTCACGCGAAAAGTTAACGTTGTGCTGACAAACAAACTGTAGAATCTGATGTAACTTTGCTTCACCTCCATAAAACAATATATTTAGGTGCGTCGGATGACATGAAATTTCCCCCGTCGCCGCGTATCGTATGACAGCCGTAAAATGACAGCTAACCCCGACTTCGTGCCTTAATTTCCTGTTCTCTGTCTCCGCATCTGTGCGTCGCTGGCCGCACCACACAGTACTCTGTGATCCGCTGACTATGAGAAAAGCGTTGGAGTAGTTCTCAGTCTTTTACAGGCACATTTGCATGCTGAGCTTTTCTTAGCAGAAAACGTAATTACAAGTAATGAAATAAATAATATGACCCATAGATATAGTCCACGGCTGTATAAATATTGTATGCAGCCGCTGGAAACATTTGAAGATTTTTGATCGTCATATTATTGGCGAAAGAGGAAGAGCCGCCTTTTGTTTTCCAGATCTTGTCCAGTTCGGAAGTATTTAGGCGCACCGCCATTAATACTATATTATTTCATTATTTTATTCACGAGTAGCAACCAAATGGCACTCGTAATTGCATGATTCAAGTAACAATGTAAGTGTACTATTACATTGTGTTTTCATTATTACTAACCTATGTATGTTTTATTTTGTGTCTTTAGACACTGTAAGATTGTTGGGTGACTTGGCCTGGCAAAGGGTTCCGTACTTTTGAGTAAAAAGTCGTCCAGCTCGATCCACCGTTGTCTTCGGGTGCTGATTGATAACGAAGTCCGATATTAGAAAAATCACACAGAGAAGAAAACTGTTAAAAATACATGAACCGACCTTTAACGGAAATGCCATGCACACGCGCCGAGAGTTTGTATAAATTTACTTAAATTTAATTAATTTAATAAATTCTATAGTCTCGATCCAGTTACGTACGAGCTAAACAAATAAAAAAGCACCTAAAAACAATCGTGTTTAAATCAGTCGTTTATGCAACAGATAAATGACACAGATTTTTAAATGTTATGGGCAGCTGTGAAAGTCTACAACACTTCGCGCACCTACAACGAAAACCAATAACTACTCCATCACTAAGTTTACATCCTGCACATCTTCAGAAAGACGAAAACCGAATTTCGGAAACCGTTTTTCACTGTCGCGTTTACATGTTAAGGTCTGAAGCGGATTTTCTAGCTCAGTTAAATACGGTGGCTTGATTTGTTTCATTGTCTAACTGCCCTCATATTTTCTGGTTTGTACCTGACCCTCAGAGTTTTACTCGGTCGGCTCTTTGGTCGTAAATGTAGGCCGTAGTATTGTACTAAGACACTAGTCGTCGTTCGAAAATTTGTCCTGCTATTTTATTGCCTTTCCTTTCTGTTTTGTATCCGATCATTAATGTTCTAATTAATCAGCTCTTGGTCGTAAATACAGCCGGAACAATTGTACTAAGGCACAGGTTGCCGTTAAACATAAGAGGGACCTTGTGGTTAGATTTAGCTGTTAACCGGTTCAATTCTTTGATTGTAATTGGATTTCTCAGTCATTAGTTATGATCTGAACAACCTATTGTACCAAGCTGTTCGTTTCTGTATCTTAAAGACCCAGTCGTTACTGGTGTATTTTACCTGGATCTTGTGGTTCCGCCGAGTGAGTTCTATTGTGATAAGTGTTGTGACTATGCAAGACAGCCAAGTCACAACGAGAGGAAGCCGAAAGGCACGCGTTAAGCTCACGCAGATTGGCGTGAGGTCTGGAACAGGACAATGTCTTGAGAATTGCAATAAAGTACGAAAATCTTGTAATACTTAACTTTAATCCACAATCGGTGTACATCGCTCTTGTACAGATATAATCTCCATTTCACTAGACACTGGTAATGGCGCCTTGCTAGGTCGTAGCCAATGACTTAGCTGAAGGCTATGCTAACTATCGTCTCGGCAAATGAGAGCGTATTGGTCAGTGTAGCTTCGCTAGCAAAGTCGGCTGTACAACTGGGGCGAGTGCCAGTACGTCTCTCTAGACCTGCCGTGTGGTGGCGCTCGGTCTGCAATTACTGACAGTGGCGACACGCGGGTCCGACGTATACTAATGGACCGCGGCCGATTTAAAAGCTACCACCTAGCAAGTGTGGTGTCTGGCGGTGACACCACAATAAGTATTCACAAGTAATGTTTCAAGACGTTCCTTCAGCGAGGTCTTAATAACTGACAATCAATTTAACTTTGAAAATATTAACAGCCAACTGTCACCAGTGCTTAAGTCAAAATAAAATTGTCAGAAGGAACGGGTTGGCATCCAGTCGCACCTTGGCTGCCGATTGAAATTAAGAGGTTGGTTGCTTTGAAGCAAGCCTTATCATTACCATATTGTTTGCTAATCTGTTTAACCTTAAATCACAAGTGCGCATCTTAACCCCGAACCTTTAGACATACAGCTTTCAACTTAAAAGTTAAGTCATCTGTTTTGAGTAATTGAATAACTCATGTCATCAGTGGTGCTTATATAGTTTCCATGTGTTGCAGAAGGGCATTTAATATGACAGACTGTGTCCAGCGGGGTAGTAAACACCGCTGTTTCACCCGATAACGGACGGGCTGTAGGTCCGGCCGTCTTGTAATCATTGTCATGTTGTTTGCACTTTTGCAATACAGCACTGCAGATTTCTTTTGCAAAGATTAAAAGTTTATTCAACTTAACGTTTAAGGTCAAAAGAATTTTGCAAATTTCTTCATTTTGTTAAAGAAAATTTTATGGGTAACTGCTGCGATTATCTGTAAAACACAGTTTATATATTGTTAAATAAACAGGTTGTGTGAAAAGAAAGTTATATTGCGTGGGTCCTCCCTTCCACATTTTCCTTAAATCCAGTAGGTACCACGTATCAATTACAGACAGACAGCTTCATGCACAGTTTGTTTCTGCTTCTCCTTCACCGCACAATAAGTTCGTATCAACCGAATGTTCTGAAGGCAAGACGTAATTTGACAACTCAAGCACGTTTCAAAACCGGTTGCGTTTACGTGGGGGCGAAAATCGATTGCGCAGTTGTAAAACCGGCAACTAGAAGCGGATTTCCAGAATCGATTTTGAAGTGTTTCCATGACCACCCAGAAGCGGTATCAGAAAATCGGTTTACGTAATCCGGTTTTGGGATCCGCATGTAAACGGGGTAGCAGTTTCATTAGACATTGTTGTCGCTTTTGTTGGCGTGCCGTTCAGTAGTCCGAAGGCTTGTTTGACCCAGCTCTCCATGACAAACTATCCCGTGTAAGCCTCTTTTTATCTTCGCGTAACTGCTGCAGCCTATATCCGTTTGTACCTACGAGTACTTACTGCAGTCACCTTCGGTCTCCCCTTACAATTAATACAATTCACACTACTGACCACTATGACGATTCCTTGAGGTCTCAGGAAATGACAAATCAGCTAATTCCCTGATTTCTGTAAAGTTACATTTTTGTCTCCAATTTCGTCCAGTTATTATCCATTAGTTATCCGATCCACGCAACCAATCGTCAGAATTCTGCTGTAGTAGCAGCCTCTATACTCTTGTAGTCCCATGTGAATACTGTCTACGTCTTAATCCAACAGTGCTACACTCCAGACGTATTCAGAAACGACTTCCTAACTCTTAAATTTTTAACTGATTTTAACACATTTCTCTTCTTCAGAAATGTTTCCTTGCTACTGCCAGTCCGCAATTTACGAGGATAATCCTAAAAGTAAGGTCTCCTATTTTTTTATAAGTACAGAACTCTGTGTGGCAGTTGGTCACACTGTTATGAAGAATACAGGGTGATTCAAAAAGAATACCACAACTTTAAAAATGTGTATTTAATGAAAGAAACATAATATAACCTTCTGTTATACATCATTACAAAGAGTATTTAAAAAGGTTTTTTTTCACTCAAAAACAAGTTCAGAGATGTTCAATATGGCCCCCTCCAGACACTCGAGCAATATCAACCCGACACTCCATCTCGTTCCACACTCTCTGTAGCATATCAGGCGTAACAGTTTGGATAGCTGCTGTTATTTCTCGTTTCAAATCATCAATGGTGGCTGGGAGAGGTGGCCAAAACACCATATCCTTAACATACCCCCATAAGAAAAAATCGCAAGGGGTAAGATCAGGGCTTCTTGGAGGCCAGTGATGAAGTGCTCTGTCACGGGCTGCCTGGCGGCCGATCCATCGCCTCGGGTAGTTGACGTTCAGGTAGTTACGGACAGATAAGTGCCAATGTGGTGGCGCTCCATCCTGCTGAAATATGAATTGTTGTGCTTCTTGTTCGAGCTGAGGGAACAGCCAATTCTCTAACATCTCCAGATACTGTAGTCCAGTAACAGTAGCACCTTCGAAGAAAAAGGGACCAAAAACTTTATTGGCTGAAATGGCACAGAAAACGTTCACCTTAGGCGAGTCAACTGTTTATACCAACGTTTAATACACCACCTATCAGGAGGTTTAACACCATACTTCGTTCGAAATGCACGCTGAACAACTGTCGTCGATTCACTTCTGCCGTACTCAATAACACAAAAAGCTTTCTGTTGAGCGGTCGCCATCTTAGCATCAACTGACGCTGACGCCTAGTGAACAGCGCCTCAAGCGAACAAATGTACAACTAAATGAAACTTTATAGCTCCCTTAATTCGCCGACAGATAGTGCTTAGCTCTGCCTTTTGTCGTTGCAGAGTTTTAAATTCCTAAAATTGTGGTATTCTTTTTGAATCACCCTGTACTTGACGCGATATGTGTAAAAATGCGCATGTCGCGCTGAGGCGCTGTCTTGGCTTGGCAGCCGTTCAGAATGGAGCTCCCGTTGGATGTTACCGCCATTCGGTTTTTGAACACAAAGGGCACTGCGCCGATTGAAATCCATCGCCACTTGACGGAAGTGTATGGTGAGTCGTGCATTGATGTCAAAAATGTCCGTAAGTGGTGTAGAGAGTTTGCAGCTGGTCGGACCGAAATTCAAGACGGACAAAGGAGCGGGAGACTGTCAATTTCTGAGGAGACGGCGGATCACCCTGGCTGATCTCTGCACGTTGGTTCCTAAGGTTTCCCGTAGCACCGCTCACACCTGAGACCAAGCAACAATCACGCCAGTGGCGGCATCCTTCTTCGCCAAAACCGCGGAAACTCAAACACAGTCTGCCGGTAAAGTCATGACAGCTATTTTTTGGGAATGGAAAGGAGTATTGTTGATCGACTTTATGCTCACTGGGACCACAATTAACGCTGACAGGTACTGTGAGACTCTGAAAAAACTCAAACGGGCAATTCAGGACCGGAGAAGAGGAATGTTGAGCAAGGGCGTACACATTCTCCATGACAACGCTCGCCCACACATCGCTCGGCAAACCGTTGCTCTCCTGCAACAGTTTCAGTGGAACATAATCACCCACCCACCCTATAGTCCGGACTTGGCGCCCAGTGAGTATGAAACTGTTCCCTAGGTTAAAAGAACATTTGGCCGGAAAGCGATTCAGCTCCGACGACGAGGTAAAAGAAGAGGTTCATAACTTTCTGAACAGCATGGCGGCGAGCTGGTATGACAAAGGCATACAAAAACTGCCACAGCGCCTACAAAAATGCACCAACGGAAATGGTGATTATGTCGAAAAATAGCTAAATGTTAAAGCTGTAAACTGATGTAAACCATTGTAGAAATAAACAGGTCTATGTACTTATAAAAAATAGGAGACCTGACTTTTGGGATTACCCTCGTCTAGCCTCTCTACTTCGGCCATCGTCGTCTAATTTGCTGCCCAAATAGAATAACTTATCTTCTACTAATCCCTTCAGCAGCGCCTGATTTTATTCGTCTAATTCCACATGTACCGTCATAGCCCAGTGGATAGCCCGTTAAAAACTGAACACAGATCAAATATGTAAAAGCAAAGCAGGTGTACTGAACTGTGAAAAAAAAAGCAAAATAGAAACATTGAACGGCTAGTACAATACTGAGCGAACATTGGGATCTGTCGATTTGTGGTTAAGCGGTCACGGTGTTGGGCTGAGAAGTGAACCGTCCCTGTTCACAACTATCTTGTGTCATTTTTTTTTTCACAACATTATGAAATGTGCGTCCTGTCACTGAAATATTTGTTCTGTTTCTGTAGTCTTAGCAGATGTCATATACTATCCATTGGTTACAGACTGTGAGTCATGCGGTAAGAATACGTTTCCGTCGCAAGCAAACGTGAACAGTGAGAGCAGGCGAGATATCACATAGACGTCTCACAGATATGAAAACGACAAATAAACGGGTGTGAACTATGTTACAACAAAGGAATTCAAGAGTCAAAACTTCCAAAACGGAATGCAATTTAAAAAACGTTAAAAACATATGTTTTGACAGAGCACAGAGAAACTGTGTGATTGTGAAACTGTTGCGTTCATTTGTTGCAGCTTAGGTGAAAAACTATTATGTTTCCCTTGGGAGTGACCACATTCACATTCAAACGAACACCTAAGCAAATGGGAAGTTGCGGTACGGGTAACGGCCCAGAGATCACCAGTATGTGTGTGTGTGTGTGTGTGTGTGTGTGTGTGTGTGTGTGTTTGTTTGTTTGTGGGTGTAGTGAGTGAAGTGTTGTGAAACGATGTATGTATAGTGTGTGCAGTGACTGATAGTGAGATATGATTGAACAGTGTGGCATTACATTATCTAATAAGTTATTTGCAAAAAAAAAAAAAATATTGTATACCAGGAGTAAATCTAAAGATTATCTCTAACTAGAAGTCTGTAAATATATGTGTATAGAAGTTAGCTTATTTTAAATTGGTCTACTTTGACATATCCTATATCCTTGTAAAAAGAGATCTACGGATGAATAAAGCTACTACTTGTACTACTACCTAAATCGGGCAAGGAGGCGTATCTCCCTCACTTACTAGCCGTACAAATCAGGCGCGTCGCTAAGTGATTCCTATCATATGACACACGTACTGCCACTAATGCCGTGTGTGGCACCATAGCCCGCAGCTCGTGGTCGTGTGGTAGCGTTCTCGCTTCCCGCGCCCGGGTTCCCCGGTTCGATTCCCGGCGGGGTCAGGGATTTTCTCTGCCTCCTGATGGCTGGGTGTTGTGTGATGTCCTTAGTTTAGTTAGGTTTAAGTAGTTCTAAGTTCTAGGGGACTGATGACCATCGATGTTAAGTCCCATAGTGCTCAGAGCCATTTGAACCATTTTTGTGGCACCATACGTGTTTACCGGTGGAGAATTCGGCTGACTTGTCGCCTTGGCATCAAATGTAAGCGGTTCCCATTAGAAAGCCACTTCCTTTCGGCTTCCTTACACCTCACTGTTGCAAACGCCGGTCACACCACGACACAGACACAAATTTGAATACAGCGAACAGCGAAACAATTTTGGCACGCAGGAGGTTTGAGCACGGTTCGTCTACATGCAGTCAAAGGCAGTGACCACTAAACTAGGACGCCTTTGCTGCGACACGCTGCTCTAAATTGCAATTCTTGCCCTTAGACCGTTCAATGCTTCTCTTTTTTTTTTTTTCCCACAGTCCAGTACACCTTCTTCCTGTTGTCATGCGTGATCTGTGTTCAGGTTTTGCCGGGTAGTCCACTGTGCCCTCTTACCACTAAATCTGAGGGGGTTGCGACAGGGAGTTCATGTGTCAGAAACAAAGCGACTCGTGCATAAGGTACACGTATTTCAATGTGGTATGTGCGATCGTAGCGCGCTACAGCAGCAGTTATGGGCTAAATCCGGCTCGCAAATCACACTGTTTACGAAATAGACGGGCGTAAAATTCCTCTCAGCTCTATTAAAACGAACATTTCCGCCCTTGTCCATATGCTAGTAGAAACAAATAAAAAGTTCAGTGTCCACTAGCATGTTACGAGGCAAAAAGGGAAGTACCAAGTCCAGCCAATAAGGATATCGGCTTATAAACATCCATTATAAACAACGTGATACAAATTTACAACATTTTTCCACATAAAATAAAAGTTATTTCATCATTCTCACTTTTTTGTAAAACTCTAAGGTCATTTTTACTTGATCAGTGTCCTTGTTCAGTAGCAGAATCTTTAGAACACGTAAAATACAAAACTTAAAACAAGGAAGTGCAGAATATTTTACTGGAAGCAGTGCAAGCTGTCTTGCAGATAAAGCCAATCGAACAAGCTCATCCCTCAAAAAGAGCAAACTTACGTTTACATAAAATGGAGTACTATAGAACATATTTGTATTACATAAATAAGAAATTATCAGAAGCAATGACAAAACGAGAAGGTTAGTAACAAAAAAAGAAAAAAAAGAAAATACTTCACCTTATAATTCAGCAACTTAATTCTTTTCCTTTATTCAGATCTTCATTGTTCTCAGCATCATTCTGGTCATACATAAAGCACACCTGTGGCAAGACGCAATCAATACCTTCACTGCGCGATAACAACGGTGAAGTCACAGATAACAGTGCCACTAAAGCAGAGTTATTAAACACGGTTTTCCGAAACTCCTTCACCAAAGAAGACGAAGTAAATATTCCTGTATTCCAATCAAGAACAACATCCAAGATGAGAAACATAGAAGTAGATATCCTCGGTATAACAAAGCAGCTTAAATCACTTAATAAAGGCAAGGCCTCCGCTCCAGATTGTATACTAGTCAGGTTCCTCTCAGAGTATGCTGATAAAATGGCTCCCTATTTAGCAATTATATACAACCACTCGCTCACAGAAAGATCCGTACCTAAAGACAGGAAAATTGCTCAAGTCACACCAACACCCAAAAAGGGAAGTAGGAGTAATCCGCTGAATTACAGGCCTATATCACTAACGTCGATTTGCAGTAGGGTTTTGGAACATACACTGTATTCGAAAATTATGAAGTACCTCGAAGAAAACGATTTATTGACACATAGTCAGCACGGTTCCAGAAAATATCGTTCTTGTGAAACACAACTAGCTCTTTATACTCATGAAGTAATAAGTGCTATCGACAGGGGATGTCAAATTGATTCCATATTCTTAGATTTCCAGAAGGCTTTCGACACCGTTCCTCACAGGCGTCTTCTAAACAAACTGCGTGCCTACGGAGTATCGCTTCAGCTGTGCCTCTGGATTCGTGATTTCCTGTCAGAAAGGTCACAGTTCGTAGTAATAGACGGAAAGTCATCGAGTAAAACAGAAGTAATATCCGGCGTTCCCTAAGGAAGTGTTACAGGCCCTCTATTGTTCCTGATCTATATTAACGACATAGGAGACAATATGAGTAGCCGTCTTAGATTGTTTGCAGATGATGCTGTCATTTACCGTCTTGTAAAGTCATCAGATGATCAAAACTACTTGCAAAATGATTTAGATAGGATATATGTGTGGTGCGAAAAGTGGCAATTGACCCTGAATGAAGAAAAGTGTGAAGTTATTCACATGAGTACTAAAAGAAATCAGCTAAATTTCGATTGCGCGACAAGTCACACAGATCTGAGGACTGTAAATTCAACTAACTACTTAGGGATTACAGTTACAAATAACCTCAATTAGAACGATCACATACATAATACTGTGGTTAGAGCAAACCAAAGACTACGAATCATTGGCAGAACACTTAGAAGGTGCAACAGGTCTACCAAAGAGACTGCTTACACTAAGCTTGTCCGCCCTATTCTGGAGTATTGCTGTGCGGTGTGGGATCCGCATCAGGTGGGACTAACGGATGACATCGAAAAAGTACAAAGAAGGGCAGCTCGTTTTATATCGAAATAGGGGAGATAGTGTCACAGAGATGATACGTGAATCGGAGTGGCAATCATTAAAACAAAGGCGTTTTTCGTTGCGACGGGATCTTCTCATGAAATTTCAATCACCAGTTTTCTCCTCCGATTGCGAAAACATTCTGTTGGCACCCACCTACATAGGCAGAAATGACCATCACGATAAAATAAGAGAAATCAGGGCTCGCACAGAAGAATGTAAGTGCTGGTTTTTCCCGCATTCCGTTCGAGAGTGGAACGATAGAGAGACAGCTTGAAGGTGGCTCATTGAACCCTCTGCCAGGCATTTTATTGTGAATAGCAGAGTAATCACGTAGATGTAGATGCAGATCTGTTCCTATGGTCGTGGTTCTATTTTGCGTCTATCAGAGGACTTTGGTTATCCTTTTTCTCATCATTTCTTTCGCCCCTGACAATTTTTGTCAGTATGCGAATCGTGTTGCGGCTCAGAGTCCATGTTGAACTGTAGGTCCACATGTCTCTGGTTTGGAGGCAAGTCTGTTCAAAGCTCTGAGGAAGACAAGGGAACACCATCTCCAAAAGGACCATGCAAAGTGAATCACTGTGGTGGTGAAAGAAACCTTTGGTTTGACGACATCTCTGCTTAAGTGGACATAGAACATTTATATGTCTGCCGTCCTTTGTCTCGGCAGTTTCCTTACCGTTGAATAGCAATAAGTTATCGCATGATGTCTACACTTGTTGTTTGGTTTCCTTATACCATATATGCACGGGCACTTCGATCCACAAGACTACAGTAATATGCTGTATACACCTTCTAACATTCTGCGTGGTGTCTGTTTGTTCTATATCGTGTCTCCCTACCACTTTCGCGCAACGACGCTCTGAGCGTGTTTTTTAGGGAATTGACTAGTTTGAACCTGGCTGGTAAGGAGACGCCAGACCACACATGACATGTAGAATTCAGAAGAGCTCAGTGAGACTAGCAATGATATAACCAAATACTTAATTATCTCAGCGTCAGCTCCACTGCACTCCCTGTAAAAGAATCTTAATACTAACTAAATTTAGTGGAAGGGGTTCAAGGCTTTCCTATTTTTCGTTCGCTGGTAAAATAACGTCGAAAAAGCAGTTAAGTTTACCATTGGAAATTTTATTCTACTTACAAAACATCGTTTATAAATTCCACTATTGATAAAAGGAAATGTTTTAATACAGGATGGTAAAAAGCAACTGCGTTCAACAAAAATGTGAACGAATATTCCCTGAGTGGGTTTCCAAGTTCTACAATAGATCGAAGGATGACCTATGCCATATCACATCTATAATCTAGGTTTAAATTAAGTTTCACGAGAGAGAAAACTATCAAAATGGTCTACAGTGACCCTCAATTATCTTTAATTACTTACCTAACTTGTCGTAAATTACAGTGGCTGATGTGGCTTCTCAATAACTATATAACAGAAAAATCATCGAGTTTCAGATTTTTACTTCAAGTGGCAAACGTGAACACCATGAGCTTTAATTGACGATCGACACTAGTATTACGTAAAAAGGGGATGTAACAGATGAGACTTCTGCAGTTCTGAGTGAAGCCTTATGCGCTCAAAAATGCGGCATCGCGTGCGTTCATTACCTTGTCGGTTTTCGTCAGGGGGCGGCGGCCGGCGCAGCTCCGCTCACCTCACCGTCTCCGAAGCAACTCTCCTAACTTCTCCTTACTACAATTTACCGAAGTTGATTTAAAAAAAAAACTATCTGGCTGTGTTTTCATCTGACCAATCAGGGTCTCAATGTTAACTTTAAGCTCCGCCTACAAAAATTCTGTCCATCCAATGAGAAACGTTATACTTTTCGTGGTGGGGCAATGTTTTTAAAGTTTGCAACGTAACAGAGACGCGAAAAAGTCTCACGCTAAAACTTGCAGCTGGTGTGGTCCTTTAGTGTTATCGTAACATCTATACTGTTCTTTTGGAGGGCTCTAGCTTTGATCATGGGCTGGGGGGTGGTCCTAACGTAACAGAGACGCGAAAAAGTCTCACGCTAAAACTTGCGGGTGGTGTAGCCCTTTTTGTGTTATCGTAAGATCTATACTGTTCTTCTGAAGGGCTCTAGCTTTTAACATTGGCTGGGGGGTGGTCTTGACGTAACAGAGACGCGAAAAAGTCTCACGCTAAAACTTGCGGGTGGTGTGGTCCTAGCGGTTAGCTGGCGACGTGGGTGTCCGTCCGTCCCTTATCGTAGGGCCTTCCAGCTTAACACGGTTCTGCTCTCGGCTTCTGTTCTCGTTTCTCTCCTCGGAACTGCGTCTGTCCCACGGTGGGAAGGTATGACATGCATTTAGGCATTCTTGTGTTAGTCTGTGGTATTCCATTTGCTCACTCGTTACTCGTATTACTTTGGTTAATTTAATGTCACGATTTATTCGGAGCTATGTGACATACTACTGGATTTGCTTATCATGTCAGGGTTTTCATGGAAGGTGTTGGATATGCCTGACACTTTACAACCTGCTTATTTTTGACATCCGCTAATAATGCGATGATTATAATCTCCTGAAGAAGGGCACAAAGTGCCTGAAGCCGGATAAGAAATAAAATTTCTTTTGTACAGCTGGTTGCTGATTGTTTCAAAAATGACAATAACTTTAAAACCTGCAATCTACTGAAACTTCCGTCCACACAGAAACCCACTTAAATCCATAGCCAATGATCTGTAATTAATATGTTTTCATCACGTCCAACAAAATTCTGTGTTCAAGAACGAAAAGGGTTGACAATAATATATTTTTTGTCGTTTATGTTACACAAATTTGAGTATGTCAATGATTTTCGGTTGCAGATAATTTTTTCAAGAAGTGTGAGAAGTTTCTTCCACACACTTTCCCACATCCTTACAACACGAAACCTTCAATAATAAACAATGAGTATCTATGCTGTACAGTTGATATCTGCTGCTGAAATGCAATAATCTTGACGGTAGCTGATTCAGTAGTGTTGTGCAAGCATTATCGTGCTAATTTAGATCAACATTGAACCTCGATCAGTTGGTCCAAGTTTAGTGTTTCACAACATGGGAATTACTGAACTGGATTCATTTTCTGAACTAGGGTCAAAACTGATCTCCAATCATCAAGTTAGAATGGAGCCGTTAGGGAGGATATTACATTATTGATGGTGTCTAAGTTTATGTATTCGATATTTAATTATTTTCTTTATTTTTTCGCCATGTACACCTCACTGACCTGCCTTCTTGAAGCCATGGAAAAGTCTACAATTACAAAAAGCTATCACTTCAGTCAAAATAGCAGCTGCTTGAACTTTCTTGTTGTTAAAAATTGATTTATAATAGTATTACATTTACAGTTTATTAACTGACGTTGTGATTAACACTGCATCAACTAATAAACTGTACCTTAAATTTAGATAACCACCTATTTAGGCTTCACGTTAGTTCTTTGTATGGTAGAATATGCTACATAGTGTTACAGAGCGGTATTTATGCTTCAAGTATTTTCGATTTAAAGGATTACCAAACTTTGCATTGCATTTAGACTAAAATTTTACTGTTAACACCTTTTCGCCAAATACGTCACATATTGTTTTTTGAGAACATTTCTCCTGTACACACTGTATTTGCTAGTAATCATCCTAGTGGCTGGTCAGCTTCGACTTGCTGTACACTATGAAGCACACATAATCAGCTTGATTATATATAATGGTCCATTAGGTGAAAGCACATTGGTATTAGGGAAGAGTTGTGAACAAACACGACGAAATGTAGTACATCTAATAACTGTGATACATTGTCAGCAACGTAAAACGATAAAATAGAGTTGTCGCACGCACCCTACACCAATCGATTGTCTTTACTCAGTGTCCTTCAGCGTTTGGTGAATCCTTTTCCGTCTCAGCACTTGCCTTGATTGTTGCGTTGAAGGACATTGTGGTCTGGAGCCGCGATATCACGTTATTTTCATTAAGTATGTCGGATGTGGGGCATGGCCAGTTATGAAGTGTATCGAGCCCCTGAATTGTTGCTTCATCTGGACGACAGTTAGGACCTAATTGACGATTCCACCTGTCTTTTATTTTGTTCCACATTTCCATGCATTCGATGTCCCAGCTGCAGTCTTGTAATCTTGTTTTCCACCCGCTGTCCTTCTCTCCCAGTGCTTAGTGTATATTCATTACGACGTGCGTTGACTGCCTTTATGTTGATTTCAACTAGCCTTCGCCTTGATGACTTTACAGTTTTTTTCAGATTGTACTTTTATTCATAATTCCGTATTAGTGATCATAGAATAAATACCGTTCGCAGAGTACAATCGGAATACCGCCTTTAAAAATCGAGTGACATTTTACGGCTGCGAGCTTCGTTGCAAAATGCTTTCTGAAGCGATCTGTTTGTAGCAGACATACATTACACACACAGTTGACCTCCTAATACCTTGATGGACCTCCTTTTACCCGCCGTAGTGAAGCAACTCGACGTGGCATGAGCTCAGCAAATCATTGGAAGTCCCTGCAGTAATAATGAGCCATGCTGTCTCTATAGCCCTCCATAATTGCCGTTGCAAGGTTTTGTGCACGATCTGACGTATCGATTATGTCCCACAAATGTTCGATAGGATTCATGTCGGGTGATGTGGGTGGCCAAATCATTCACTCGAACTGTACAGAATGATCTTCAGACCAATCGCGAACAACTGTGGCCCAGTGACACGGCGCTTTGTCATCCATAAAAATTCCATCGTCGTTTGGTAACGTGAAGTCCATGAATGGCAGCAAATGGTCTCCAAGTAATCGAACATAGCCGTTTCCAGTCAGTGATCGGTTCAACTGGATCAGAGGACGCAGTCCACACCACACAAACGCATCTCACACCATTATGAAGCCACCACCAGCTTGCACAGTGCCATGTTGACAACTTAGGTCTATGGCGTCGTGGGGTTTGCACCACACTCGAAACTTACCGTGAACTCTTACCAACTGTGTGCATGTATGTTAGCACTGACAACTCTACGCAGCTCTCGGTCATTGAGTGAAAGCCGTCGGCCGCTGCGTTGTCTGTGGTGAGAGGTAATGGTTCAAATGGCTCTGAGCACTATGGGACTTAACATCTATGATCATCAGTCCCCTAGAACTTAAAACTACTTAAACCTAACTAACCTAAGGACAGCACACAACACCCAGTCATCACGAGGCAGAGAAAATCCCTGACCCTGCCGGGAATCGAACCCGGGAACCCGGGCGTGGGAAGCGAGAACGCTACCGCACGACCACGAGCTGCGGACGGTGAGAGGTAATACCTGAAATGTCGGATTCTCGGCACACTCTTGACACTATGGATCTCGGAATACTGTAGTCCCTTACGATTTCCAAAATGGAATGTGTCATGCATCTAGCTCCAACCACTATTCCACGTTCAAAGTCTGGTAATTTCTGTCGTGATGCCATAATCACATGAATCACCTGAGTAATAATGACAGCTCCGCCAATGCACTGCCCTTTTACACCTCGTGTACACGATACTACAGCCATCTGTATGTGTGCATATCGCTATCCAGTGACTTCGTCACCTCAGTGTACTTCAGATTCATTTGCAGCTGAATAACTGCAACATATGTTGAATTCGTTCTAGCTCTTTCCATCATGGATAGTGAACACTGCGACTGTGATAAATGAAGTGACGGCAGAACTTTTATTTTCCCATTACCGGTTTCAAATTACCTGGTGACTCGTCATCCGATGCTACTATTCTTAGTCATGATTCATGGTATTGTGGGGGTCGTTATAGAGCTGTAGCAGGCATAAAATGACTGATGCAGGAAAACACTGAACGTGGTGAAGTTTATGGTGTTACTTGCATCATACGAGGTGGAATCCAAAATTTTCGTGACTAGTGCTGCCATCTGGAAAGTAGGAGTAGTAGATCTTTGCACGGTTAGGTGGCGAGAGCTGCATAATTGATGAGTCAGTGTGCGGAGTGGCATTCAGCTTGGGAGGACGTGTTGCGCGTCCACAGTGATTTCTGTAATACTCTGTGTTTCGTGTGTGGCGATTTAACGATGGATCCACTGACAGAACAGCGCGTGTGTATCAAATTCTGTACGAATTTAGGGAAAAGTGCTACGGAGGCCCTTGCAACGATTCAACGTGTTTGGGGGACAGAGCATGAGCTGTGTTTGAGTGGCATGCTCGGTTCAGGGCCGGACACACAAACGTCGGATATGATGCTCACACTGGAAGGCCCGTTAGCAGCACAATGCCAGACATTGTTGCCAAACTTCAACAACTGATTCGTGCGGACCGACGTCGAACCATTCAAGACCTTGCAGATAAAGTGGGTATTGGTTATGGGACATGTCAACGAATGTTGACTGATGAACTGGGCATGCATCGTGTCGCCACAAAATTTGTGCCAAGGATCTTTACTGCCAATCAGAAGGCACAGCACGTTGAAGTTTGCACGGACTTTCGTCAGACCGCATCTGATGATCCAACCTTCTTGTCACGGGTTATCACCAGTGACGAGATCTGGATTTATGGTTATGACCCAGACACAAAGCAACAAGCGTCCCAGTGGAAGAGCCCGGGCTCTCCAAGACCCAAAAACGCGAGACAGGTGAAGAGCATGATCATCGTTTTGTTTGATACCAAGGGTTTGTGCACAGAGAATTCGTACTACCCAACCAAACAGTGAATTCCGCATACTACTGTGACGTTTTGTGATGGCTGCATGAAAACGTGTGGCGACGACGACCCAAACTTTGACGTCACGGGAACCGGCTGCTGCTTCACAACAACACGCCCTGCCACACGTCCTTGTTCACCAGGATCTTTTTGGCAAAAAAAAAAAAAAACATGGCGGTTGTACCCCATCTACCATACTCGCCAGATTTGGCACCTTGCGACTTCGCGCTATTCCCAAAACTGAAACTCAAGGTTGAAAGGCCGTCGGTTCGACACTCTAGAGAGGATTCAAGAAGCTTCGCAAAGGTAAGGTAAGGTTTTCAACAGATGGCAGCACCAGTCCCGAAGATTTTGGATATCACCTCATAAAATCATAATGTGAACTGCATGACTCTACGTACTGTCAGTTGATTCCATATGATTACTTCCGGTGCACAAATCACGTCGGAAAATATTATTTGTTTTCAGCAAAGTAAGTAAACCACACTACACAAACTTTGTCATCAGTGACAACAATCAGGTACTTAACAGAATCAAACCAGAGAATGTGAGTTAAGCTAATAGTAAATGATTTTGCGTTGGTACTTGGATTTCCTTTGGCCATCACTCGTGTTTTCGAAAGTTGCTTATTGATTTTCATTGACAGTATGTACGTGTATTTTAATTAAAGTCATTATTAATTATTATCATGTGCTGTTTACAAAGTCCATAAAAGTAGGGTTCAGAATGACATTTCTTCTGTATTTCTAAGTACTGAACTTACAATCATCAGGTTTACCGTTGCTTATTACAAATTCATCATAAACTACATACCAAAGATTAGAATGCTGATAGTTTGACTTCATGAAAGACTAAGTTATATGGATGTTGCGGGGCTGTGTGCATGGAAGAGAGAAATGTTACGTAGGTGGACGTCTGAGGGGAAGAGTATGTAAGTAAAGGAGATTGGTGTATGTGTGTGTGTGTGTGTGTGTGTGTGTGTGTGTGCGAGCGCACACGCGCGCGCGCGCACGCACGCTTGTGTGTGTTTTAGTGGAACTTGTTCACAGTCAGCGCTTAGTTTTACATGGTTAAATATTTTATGTTGGAGAAGAAATTTTCTTTCGTCATCACTCATGTTTTCGAAAGTTGTCCATTAAGTCTGATGATAGTAAATATAAGGCGCAGTCAGTTGAAAGCGAGACAGATGAGAAGAAGTAAGTGAACTGTTCATTATTTCGAAATTAATCGTCGTAACTGTTAATACACTATCCCGGTGTGATACAAGACGGTCAGTGCCTTCATTGTAAGCCGGCCGTTGTGACTGAGCTGTTCTAGGCGCTTCAGTCTGGAACCGCACTGCTGCTACAATCGCAGGTTCGAATCTTGCCTCGGGCATCGATGTGTGTGATGTCCTTAGGTTAGTTAGGTTTAAGTAGTTCTAAGTTCTAGGGGACTGATGACCTCAGATGTTAAGTCCTATAGTGCTCAGAGCCATTTGAACCTTCATGCAAAAATGTTTGTGGTTGTCTATGAAAGCTTGTTTGTACGCAGTCGCACACCTCTTCGTCCGAAGCAAATCGACGGCTACGGATGTCTTTCTTCAGGGCTTCAGAAGTATGGAAATCGCACGAGGAGAAATAAGGTCTGCACAGAGTATGTGTAAAGGCTTCCCAGGGAAAGTTTTGCAACGTACTCGAGTACTCGAAACAACTTGGCTACATAAGGGCGGGCCATTTCCCTTGGGATCCTGAAAAAGAGGGACATTCGTGTTCATCGAACTCCTTCGGACAAACAGTGCATGCCTGGAGACAATAATTGTTTGTAGACAACTGCAGACAATTTTCCATGAAGGCATTGGCCTTCTTCTCTCCGCACAGGGGTAAACGTAATAGGGATTTTGGATATTTTGCTTGAAATAATAAGCAGTTTACTTCTTTTCCATCTGCTTTATTTTATTCAGTCAGAATGACATTTCTCCTAAATGGGATGTATGTGTGTGTGAGTGTGTGTGCGCCCGCGTGCTTTTATGTGTGACAGATAGATACATAGATAGAGAGAGAGGGGGAGAGAGAAAAATACTTAATAAGAACAGTCCTCGGTAATCCAATGATGTATAATTAAACAGCCATTTGTTGAATATTTTCGGTACCGAGTCAACTCAGTATGTAGCTGAAACATTCCCTTGAAAAATCAAGAATTACTGTGCTGGTAAACTTCTACGTTATTTGATTTTCAAACAGCTGAGCAAAACTCAATGTATTCAAACAGTTTTCTCTTTACTTATTCTGATCATCATTAAATTGACGCCGGCCAGTGTGGCCGAGCGGTTCTAATGGCTCTGAGCACTATGGGACTTAACATCTACGGTCATCAGTCCCCTAGAACTTAGAACTACTTAAACCTAACTAACCTAAGGACAGCACACAACACCCAGCCATCACGAGGCAGAGAAAATCCCTGACCCCGCCGGGAATCGAACCCGGGCGTGGGAAGCGAGAACGCTACCGCACGACCACGAGATGCGGGCTCGAGCGGTTCTAGACGCTACAGTCTGGAACCGCGCGACCGCTGCGGTCGCAGGTTCGAATTCTGCCTCGGGCATGGATGTGTGTGATGTCCTTAGGTTAGTTAGGTTTAAGTAGTTCTAAGTCCTAGGGGACTGATGACCTCAGAAGTTAAGTACCATAGTGCTCAGAGCAATTTGAACCATTAAACTGACACACAATATTTTTAGCGCAACGCAATCTGACTTTCAATAATCCCTACAAAAGAATGGCCCTGACTAACAATAACTTATACCTTTCATGAAACACTTACCTCACAAAAATCTTCGTTACTCGAATTACTGCAAGACAGCGTGCGCCAATACTGCCAACTAAATAAAAGATTCTAACTACTGAAGGCACTAACTACTGATAGACATAGTTAGCAAATGAAAGATTTTTATAGAGAACAAACAATGTATTTACCTTAATAATGTTCAAACAATAAGTGGGTAGATCACATAACTAGAGGTGTTGAATAGGATTGGGGAGAAGAGAAGTCTGTGGCACAACTTGACTAGAAGAAGGGATCGGTTGGTAGGACATGTTCTGAGGCATCAAGGGATCACCAATTTAGTATTGGAGGCCAGCGTGGAGGGTAAAAATCGTAGAGGGAGACCAAGAGATGAATATGCCAAGCAGATTCAGAAGGATGTAGGTTGCAGTAGGTACTGGGAGATGAAGAAGCTTGCACGGGATAGAGTAGCATGGAGAGCTGCATCAAACCAGTCTCAGGACTGAAGACCACAACAACAACAATGTTCAAACGTCATTATATCTATCAATAAATGACAACCATCTTTCCAAATTTCCTTTTTCTGGCGGACACACGTCCAGATCGTCAGCTTACAGTAATCTCTCAAAACTCTGATATCTCTCTCTCCACATCCACCACTGCTGGCGGCTCACCTCCAACTGCCCAACGCTACATTGCTACGTGCTGTTCACATCCAACTGCCCAACACTACAATTGCGAATATTCCAACAATGCCAACCAGCCACAGAGTGCACACTGCAAAGTCAGTGATTTTCAATCAGAGCGCTACTTGGCGTTACCAACATAAAAACCTAAACAGCCTACTTACATACATACAGAGCGCTACGTGGCATTACCAACATAAAAACCTAAACAGTCTACTTACATAGTGAGTTCTAAAATTCGTAATATCGTGATCTAAGTGAACAAAACAAGTTCTGTTACACAAATTCCCTAAAATCCTACGATGTTTTAAAGGAAGTCTGTAGTTCATTCTTATGTCAGCGCTATTAAAAAAAGAATGCTTTAGAGCCTGAAAGACCTAGTGTCCTTTTGCAAGTTTCAGTCGGGGTCTGTTGTGTAACACGAGAGCCTTTCATCTCGTTAACACTCTGCGAGAAGTTGTGACTCCGTGTCAGTTAACAGCAGTAGCAGCCACATTGAGCTGTGTGTGCTATCGCAGCGACCAAGAGGAGGTGAACGTGTGGACAGGATGAATACGCGCACAGACCAGCTCTTGATGAGACTCGTGTAATTGGACGCTCGTGGAAGGGGTGGGAGAATAGGAGGGGGCGGGGGAGATAGAGCCTCGCAACTGGCTAGGCCCCAATGCAGACAACTCTGGAAACCCCAGCTTGTTCAGCAACAGTGGGGCCAACTGCAATTTCTGCCTCCCGGATTTCAGACACAGTCCGCACAGCCGTAGGGAACTTCACTAACAGTTTCCCACGAGGTATCAACCGCACTTAATGTATGCATTGAAACCACGTACTAGGATTAACGAATTTCGTGATACAATGAAAACCATCCACTTGAGATAATTCCATAGAGCACTGATCAACCGCTTTCGATGACTCTACAAGTGATAACACACGAAGGATTCGAGAAACAAAGAAGTGGTGCAATAGACGGTCCTTACAGAGTATTTGCTTTGTGACAAATGTTGCAGCTTAAATTTTTTTCACTGTCCCAGAAGTTTATTCTGAAAAATATTTTCTATCGGTTAATTCGCTATTCATCGCTCCCAGTACGTTTTAACTAGAACTAGCGTTGCCAACGTTCGGCAGTTTTCTGCAGACCATGGACTCTGATAATCACGTATGCTATATTTGAAACAATGTTACAATTTTTGGGATGAATTCCTCAATTCAAATAAGAAAAATTTCTTTGCTTCTGAACCGTTAATAGAATGTTATTGTTCAAAGTTCTCAGGTCACAAACTACAAACGAAACTGTACACCACTTGCTTCTGCATGGGGATGTACTAAGCTAGATGGTGCAGTCCTAAGACACTGGACTCCCGTTAGCGAGGACACCGGATCAAATCCCTCGTCGTACGTCCTGATTTAAGTTGTCCGTAATTTTTTTTTTAAAAATAGCTCTTGACGAATGCTGTGATTGTTACTTACAAAGGCCACAGATTGTGCTCCATCACTTATTATCTCGTCGTCGGAACGCTAAATCACAGTCTTCATTTTCTACACATGCAAGTACTTTGACATCTTGAGCGAAAGAAAATTCTCATTAAACAGTGGAATACTTTATTTTTCGACACTTGAAGTGTTTTGGCAGAAACTCATCATCAAACCTGGCGCATAAAATAAAAAAATATAAGGAATAATTTAACGAGAGTAAACTGCAATAACGTAGAAACGGCGGAGAGCATATCTGTTGAAATAAAGGCAGTGCAAACAAATAATGTGCCACGCAGAGGGGAAGAAACTTCATGAACAATGTGGAAATAGAAACTCCCTTTTACTACTCATCATAGCAAATTGACCCAACAGGTACCCAGCTGGAGTCGGAAACTTAGAGGACCCTCAACAGATTATGAACAGGTACTACGCCATTAAAGAGAAGCCAATCGTGGTGGGGGCTACAATATGACAGCGACATTTTACGAGATTGTGGTGAGATGCAGGAAATAGCAGACAGATTAGATTGTCCCATTAGTCTTTATAAATGTGCCGTCGACGATCTGTGGCTGCGAAACGGTTCAGCTATTGATATCAACCAATACTTGGGCGAAAATCTTAGAAGGGATGACAGAGATCACAGATCACGGCTGAAAACTCTGACGTGCATGGAAAAGTAAGTCAGCAACGTCCCTGCCCAAATGGTTCAAATGGCTCTGAGCACTCTGGGACTTAACATCGGAGGTCATCAGTCTCCTAGAACTTAGAACTACTTAAACCTAACCAACCCAAGGACATCACACACATCCATGCCCGAGGCAGGATTCGATCCTGCGACTGTAGCTATCTGTTAACAGTTTCGACAATTACGAGGGCAGTTCAATAAGTAATGCAACACATTTTTTTTCTGAAACAGGGGTTGTTTTATTCAGCATTGAAATACACCAGGTTATTCCCCAATCTTTTAGCTACACAACACTATTTTTCAACGTAATCTCCATTCAATGCTACGGCCTTACGCCACCTTGAAATGAGGGCCTGTATGCCTGCGCGGTACCATTCCACTGGTCGATGTCGGAGCCAACGTCGTACTGCATCAATAACTTCTTCATCATCCGCGTAGTGCGTCCCACGGATTGCGTCCTTCATTGGGCCAAACATATGGAAATCCGACGGTGCGAGATCGGGGCTGTAGGGTGCATGAGGAAGAACAGTCCACTGAAGTTTTGTGAGCTCCTCTCGGGTGCGAAGACTTGTGTGAGGTCTTGCGTTGTCATGAAGAAGGAGAAGTTCGTTCAGATTTTTGTGCCTACGAACACGCTGAAGTTGTTTCTTCAATTTCTGAAGAGTAGCACAATACACTTCAGAGTTGATCGTTTGACCATGGGGAAGGACATCGAACAGAATAACCCCTTCAGCGTCCCAGAAGACTGTAACCATGACTTTACCGGCTGAGGGTATGGCTTTAAACTTTTTCTTGCTAGGGGAGTGGGTGTGGCGCCACTCCATTGATTGCCGTTTTGTTTCAGGTTCGAAGTGATGAACCCATGTTTCATCGCCTGTAACAATCTTTGACAAGAAATTGTCACCCTCAGCCACATGACGAGCAAGCAATTCCGCACAGATGGTTCTCCTTTGCTCTTTATGGTGTTCGGTTGGACAACGAGGGACCCAGCGGGAACAAACCTTTGAATATCCCAACTGGTGAACAATTGTGACAGCACTACCAACAGAGATGTCAAGTTGAGCACTAAGTTGTTTGATGGTGATCCGTCGATCATCTCGAACGAGTGTGTTCGCACGCTCCGCCATTGCAGGAGTCACAGCTGTGCACGGCCGGCCCGCACGCGGGAGATCAGACAGTCTTGCTTGACCTTGCGGCGATGATGACACGCGCTTTGCGCATCGACTCACCGTGCTTTTGTCCACTGCCAGATCACCGTAGACATTCTGCAAGCGCCTATGAATATCTGAGATGCCCTGGTTTTCCGCCAAAAGAAACTCGATCACTACCCGTTGTTTGCAACGCACATCCGTTACAGACGCCATTTTAACAGCTCCGTACAGCGCTGCCACCTGTCGGAAGTCAATGAAACTATACGAGACGAAGTGGGAATGTTTGAAAATATTCCACAAGAAATTTCCGGTTTTTTCAACCAAAATTGGCCGAGAAAAAAAATGTGTTGCATTACTTATTGAACTGCCCTCGTAATTTCGAAATAATGAACAGTTCACATACTTTTTCCCATCTGTCTCGCTTTGTGGTCAACATGGGAACACGTTCCAGAGCATGCATTGCCGTCAGTGGTCACGTGATCTCCTAAGAACCATGCACCACCTTTTGTAATTTCCAGAGGATCGTCACAAATCACAGTGACTTCCGTGTATTTGCCTTTGAATAAAACTGTTATTTCTGTTCGTCTCGCTGGCTATTTATTTCAGGTAAATTCTGTACTGTACTATACTGCACTGTACCGTAGCAGTTATTCCCAAGTGTGGTCCAAGTTTCACCAAGTCGGGTTACTCGTCAGAGACACAACATGCGAATGACTGAAATCAAATGGCTCTAAGTACTATGGGACTCAACATCTGAAGGTCATCAGTCCTCTATATTTAGAAATACATAAACCTAACCAACCTAAGGACATCACACACATCCATGCCCCAGGCAGGATTCGAACATGCGATCGTAGCGGTCGCGCGCTTCCAAACTGAAGCGCCTAGAATCTCTCGGCCATACCGGCTGGCAAAGTCCCTCCGCAACAGTGACTTTTACCTGTGGTTCCGCCAACGGAAGCTGACGTCATATTTCCGGACCAACCTCTGCGAAGTAAAAGGAAGTGTAACGCACGCGCACTGTGGGGCCTGAAAGTTTCCTGCTTCAGGTGTATCGATAATACACGCATGTCTCTGCTTCAGCACACATTTCGTCTGCTGAAGTAGATAGAGCAGTATGGTTTCGTATGTATATACAGGCATCTTTCAACCGCTACTGTGACTTACGAAAAGTTACAAAAGTCATAGGGAAACATCCGTATCAACATCACAAGGTTTCATATGGCAAGGACGACCTTCAATCTCAAGAACAGATGACACTGTGCAAAAAGTGGTCTTATAAGGTGAGATCGTCCATTAGCACCGAGAAAGATCAGTGATGAATTACATTTAGACTAACGGTATACGGATAATTTTTACTTTTTGGACCGTCTGACTACAACTGAATGAAACACTATTTCCGTGTCATACGCGATTCGCCTTTATTCTTTGCAGGACAGGTTGCGTGGACGATTTTCTACATAACCCGTTTCTGTTCCATTTTCGGTGCCGTTCCTCTTCTTATAATTGGAACTTGCGGTTTTTTTACACTTTTCAAAGCACTAAGAACTGAACACTTGTTTTCATGCAATATTTTGGTTTGTGTTGCCGATTGCAGGACTACGAAAGTTGAACATTTAAATGCGCTTAGTGCCCATCAACTCCTACTTGTAATACATGATTTGTGCGCAAAGATGGTTTCGAAAAGCCTCACGACTGAGCAGAAGAACTATCGGAAGGATGTGTGTCGCGATCTTCCTGTCAGCCCTCAGAACGAACCAGAACTCTCCAGTAGGGTTATCACTGCTAACGAATCATGAATTTTCGCGGGGAAAAATGCCAACGTTGTGATGTGAGAATGATCAAATCAAAAGCCAAATCGGCATGTATTTGCTATTTTTGGCAGTGGGCAGATTATTCACAAAGACTTCGTGTCTCCATGATAATACATCACATTTTCATCGGTAAATTATTGAAAGACAGAAAAGAGGAGTAGGATGTGTATAACCAAGCGCTGCATACCTTTAGATGTTTCAACATGACAATGCGCCTTGTCACATGGCAATCTCTATTAACAAACTTTGCGCAAAATACAGCATTGTTGTGCTCCCTCAGCCTTCCCCTCCCCCTCCCCACCTCCCCCCAGCCCATTAGCCAGATCATAGTTTACATGACTCATTTTTATTGAATCCTTTTTAATGGCTCAGGAACCACTTGAAAGACGTTTCTGTGGTACTTTGGATAACATTCAGAAGAGTGCACTTTGTCGCAGCTGGAGTCGTTCACCGCCCTAGTTAATAAGAAGACAACCCAGAACTGCTTTAGATTTATTAGTGAACAGAAAGAATTAATGTTTTTCAATCCATGTTTCACACGATTTTTCACGTGCGTTCTAAATATGCGGGTCAAAGTAGAGGAACTGTATCGGCTATGCTGTATTATTTCCATGATATACTGTGGCGAAATAAATAAAAAAATAAATTTATTGATTTTTTAAAGAAAAAAATAAGGATATGAAACCTTAACTTAGAATTTTTGAAAGGCTTTTTTATGGACTGTATCGACCGGCTCTAATGCGGACAAATTCAGTGATGCGTGAAATTTGCCTGAAATATAATTTACAATTACGATTAATAATATTTTTTAATTCTACGTCATTGATGATTTATTCAGAGTTCTCACCTTAAACGTAGAATTAGTCCTTCTGCTACAATATTAATTCATTAGTCGCCATCGACGTTCTTCTCTTTGTTGACCGTGCGTATCTTCCTAAGTCGGCATCGGTTTCCTTCACGAAGACGGTGGAAACAAAGGAATACAATGCTACGTCGCTTTAAATAATTCTCGTAAAACTTGAATACTTTTCACTATTTTTTATTCACAAGACAATAAGACTTGCTATGTTCGTCGCACAAATCATAAATACTAACAAGATGGCTGCCTTTCAGCACACACCAGAAATTACGTCCATCCCCTACAAGGTAACAATCGAGAGTGTATCTTAACTCCTTCTTGGAGTATTAAACAAAAGAGAATCAAATATGAACATTACAGAGATTATATTCTACATTCCTTTCGATTTAATCTTTGGCGCAGAATTTAAAGTATTGTATCTCTCTGCGTCGTAATGTGTCATTACAATACCCTCAAGATACGTTTTCCTAATGCATTAACGTGTATGATACTGAATTATATGCGTTCTTGAGGGCACTGTAGCAGATGTAATAATGCTACCGCTTGCCGCAGCGGTAACACCGGTTCCCGTCAGATCACCGAAGTTAAGCGCTGTCAGTTTTGGCCAGCACTTGGATGGGTGACGGTTCGGTCTGCCGAGGGCTGTTGGCAAGCGAGGTGCACTCAGCCCCTGTGAGGCAAATTGAGGAACTACTTGACTGAGAAGTAGCGGCTCCGGCCACGAAAACTGACAACGGCCGGGAGAGTGGTGTGCTGGCCACACGTTCCTTCATATCCGCATCCAGTGACGCCTATTGGCTGAAGATGATGCGGTGGTCCGTCCGTACCGTTAGGGTATTTCGAGGTCTGTTGGGATGGAGTTTAGCTTTTCGTTTCTTTTTTAGGAGGAGGAGTGGCTGGAGCTGAAGAACAACCAGCTGCGCTCGGCGAAACAAACGACAGGGCAGTGTAGTTCAAGGTCGCTGCAGTGGACGAAGTACTCCTAACATGTGTACAGATATGGCGCTGTCCCAGCGAGAGGACTCACCAGTATGCAGTGTTTTTGGTGTACAGATATCTGCACAGCGCATTTTAAAAGAGGGTGCTTTATATTAAGTTAAGGGAGCTGTCACCGGTTTATCAGCTGATATGGTCTCTACTCAATGAGACGATGAATCGAATGTGGTTCACTTTTACGTATATTATTAACTAGAAGCTTTTAATATGTTTACATGGTGGCTGGTTCATCATATTTTTTTCCCAGTGATCATCAAGTCTTAGTTCCAAAAATGGCTCTGAGCACTACGGGACTTAACATCTAAGGTCATCAGTCCCCTAGAACTTAGAACTATTTAAACCTAACTAACCTAAGGACATCACACACATCCATGCCAGACGCAGGATTAGAACCTGCGACGTAGCAGGCGCGCGGTTCCGGACTGAAGCGCCTACAACCGCTCGGCCACAGCGGCCAGCGTCTTAGTTCCCTATTAAGCTGTTTTGGCTACTGTTTAGTTATAGTATTTGTGTTTTAACAATGGATTTTTACTAAATGACTCAGTCGTATATGTTTTGTTCTCCTACGCGAAAGTGTGAATGCTAGTGAGTTAGAATAGAATAGGTTGCACGAGATTAGTATTTCATATTTTTACTTTTTGGACCATAATTTTAAACATTTTACCCACATTCGTGTCTAGTTATTTTAGTAAATGATAACCGTCCTGTTGAGAGCTCTATACATACCTCTGCCATCCCCAGAAGAAAGTAACTGACGAGCTAAAAAGTACTCCGGAAGAATCTTTCGAGAACAATGGCTCCGTCACTGTGTAAGCACCGGCTAAAACTATGTTGAACGGGACAGCTTGGATTTATGAAAAATATGGAAGCTACGATTACAAAAAAATCAATCTCATTACTTTTCTAACACTCGTCATATACACTCCTGGAAATTGAAATAAGAACACCGTGAATTCATTGTCCCAGGAAGGGGAAACTTTATTGACACATTCCTGGGGTCAGATACATCACATGATCACACTGACAGAACCACAGGCACATAGACACAGGCAACAGAGCATGCACAATGTCGGCACTAGTACAGTGTATATCCACCTTTCGCAGCAATGCAGGCTGCTATTCTCCCATGGAGACGATCGTAGAGATGCTGGATGTAGTCCTGTGGAACGGCTTGCCATGCCATTTCCACCTGGCGCCTCAGTTGGACCAGCGTTCGTGCTGGACGTGCAGACCGCGTGAGACGACGCTTCATCCAATCCCAAACATGCTCAATGGGGGACAGATCCGGAGATCTTGCTGGCCAGGGTAGTTGACTTACACCTTCTAGAGCACGTTGGGTGGCACGGGATACATGCGGACGTGCATTGTCCTGTTGGAACAGCAAGTTCCCTTGCCCGTCTAGGAATGGTAGAACGATGGGTTCGATGACGGCTTGGATGTACCGTGCACTATTCAGTGTCCCCTCGACGATCACCAGTGGTGTACGGCCAGTGTAGGAGATCGCTCCTTACACCATGATGCCGGGTGTTGGCCCTGTGTGCCTCGGTCGTATGCAGTCCTGATTGTGGCGCTCACCTGCACGGCGCCAAACATGCATACGACCATCATTGGCACCAAGGCAGAAGCGACTCTCATCGCTGAAGACGACACGTCTCCATTCGTCCCTCCATTCACGCCTGTCGCGACACCACTGGAGGCGGGCTGCACGATGTTGGGGCGTGAGCGGAAGACGGCCTAACGGTGTGCGGGACCGTAGCCCAGCTTCATGGAGACGGTTGCGAATGGTCCTCGCCGATACCCCAGGAGCAACAGTGTCCCTAATTTGCTGGGAAGTGGCGGTGCGGTCCCCTACGGCACTGCGTAGGATCCTACGGTCTTGGCGTGCATCCGTGCGTCGCTGCGGTCCGGTCCCAGGTCGACGGGCACGTGCACCTTCCGCCGACCACTGGCAACAACATCGATGTACTGTGGAGACCTCACGCCCCACGTGTGGAGCAATTCGGCGGTACGTCCACCCGGCCTCCCGCATGCCCACTATACGCCCTCGCTCAAAGTCCGTCAACTGCACATACGGTTCACGTCCACGCTGTCGCGGCATGCTACCAGTGTTAAAGACTGCGATGGAGCTCCGTATGCCACGGCAAACTGGCTGACACTGACGGCGGCGGTGCACAAATGCTGCGCAGCTAGCGCCATTCGACGGCCAACACCGCGGTTCCTGGTGTGTCCGCTGTGCCGTGCGTGTGATCATTGCTTGTACAGCCCTCTCGCAGTGTCCGGAGCAAGTATGGTGGGTCTGACACACCGGTGTCAATGTGTTCTTTTTTCCATTTCCAGGAGTGTATATGCGAAGGACATTCAATAATTAACGACACAAATGTATGTCGAAGCGAAACAGTTTCTAGAAGGAGTTGTGTACTTTCATGACTTTGGGTTGGCATCACTGGGATTAACTGAAAACAGCTGCCGGATAAAAACTGTTTTGTTTATAATCTCCATATTGCATTTAACAGTGGCGTGGCCGCTTTAGGTTACCACATTAGTTGAACAGCGTTCAGTGATCCGTTTCGTGCTTTATGATGATGAAAACTCGGCGAAGATCTTTTCACGAATGATTATTACTCTATACTGAAAGTTGTATGAACCACGGAAGTTTTCATAAGTGTTTCGCATGAAACCCGCATTGACGACATTATTCGTGAATACTTGAGTGTTAGAGTTGAAACATTTGGCAAAACCAGTTGCAGTAAGTGTTGGCACAGTTCATAACGCTATCGGTAATAAGCTAAAGTACAGAAAAACAAGTGCAAGATTGGTCCCGAAAGAGTTAACGCAACAATATAAGGAAACAAGATTCTAAGTGTGCACGATCTTGTAAGAACGCTATGAAAGGTAAGGTGATCCTTTTCTAAAAAATATTTTAATATGTGATCAAACTTGGTTTCACATTTCAAACCACAATCCAAAAGACGAAGTATAGAATCGAAACACGCCAGATCAGGTGTCCGAAAGAAATTCAGGTCGCAAACATCAGCGGAAAAAGTAATGCTGACCGTCTTTTGGGATGGCCGATGCTACGTCTTTTATGATTATTTGGAAGATTAGTGTACAATAAACAGGGCCTATGATCAGATAAACCGGTGAATAAAGTAAAGCCAGCGGACTTCAAAGGTGCGATATTGCTCTCACACCGACCAGCTGACTCAAGAAACCATTGAAAAAATGTGTTGGGAGTAAAACCTCATTCTTCATACAGTCCACATTTGGCTCCCTCGGATTTTCCTTCATTTGGTCCACTCAAGAAGATATTACGTGGAGCAAAGTTCAGCAAGATAAAGAATTTGTGGGAAAGTAGCTCAACCAACAAGACAAAGACTTCTTTGCATCAGTTATAAAAAAGTAGTTCATCAATGAGACAAGTGTATTAACATTAATGAGAGTTACAGGGTGACAAAAAATAGGGGTTGGAAAGTTTTTGTCTACTGCGACGTAATACACTGGAGCGCCAAAGAAATTGGTATCAGCAAGCGTATTCAAATAGAGATATGTAAACAAGTAGAATATGGCACTGCGGTCGGAAACGCCTATATAAGACAACAAGTGTCTGGCGCAGTTGTTAGATAGGTTACTGTTGCTACAATGCGAGTTATGAAGATTTAAATGAGCTTGAACGTGGTGTTATAGGGGACACAGCATCTCCGAGGAAGCGGTGAAATGGGGATTTTGCTGCACGACCATTTCACGAGTGTATTGTGAATATCAGGAATCCGGTAAAACATCAAATCTCCGACATCGCTGCGGCCGGAAAAAATTCATGCAAGAATGGGACCAATGACGACTGAAGAGAATCGTTCAACGTGAGAGGAGTGCAGCCCTTCCGCAAATTGCTGCAGATTTCAGTGCTGAGCAATCAACAAGTGTCAGCGTGCGCACCATTCAACGAAACATCATCGACATGGGCTTTCGGAACCGAAGACCCACTAGTGTACCCTTGATGACTGCACGACAAAAAGCTTTAGGCGCGTCAACACCGACATTGGACTGACTGATCGTACGAGTCTCGTTTCAAATTCTATCGAGCGGATGTACGTGTACGGTTATAAAGACAACTTCCCGAATCCATAGACTCTGCAAGCCAGCAGGGGACTGCTCAAGCTGATGGAGGCTCTGCAATGGTGTGGGGCGTGTGCAGTTGGACTGATATGGGATCCCTGATACTTCTAGATATGCCAGGTGACACGTACGCAAGCTTGCTGTCTGACCACCTGCATCATTTCACGTCCACTGCACATTCCGACGGACTTGGACAATTCCAGTAGCACAATGCGACGCCCCACACGTCCAGAATTGCTACAGAGTGCTTCCAAGAACACTCTTCTGAGTTTTAAACACTTCAACTCGCCACCAAACTCTCCAGACATGAACATTATTATGTGTATTTGAAATGCCTTGTAACGTGCTGTTCAGAAGAGATCTCCACCCCCCCCCTCCCCCCTCGTACTCGTACGGATTTATGGACACCCTGCAGGATTCGTGGTGTCATTTCCCTCCAGCACTACTTCAGTCATTAGTCGAGTCCATGCCACGTCGTGTTGTGGCACTTCTGCGTGCTCGCGAGAGCCCGACACGATATTAGGCGGGTGTGCCAGTTTCTTTGGCTCTTCACTGTACGAAGTGATAGACTCCAATCATCTTATTTTATGCTATAGCAGACAACCTGAAATTTAATACAAAAGATTTTCAAAGTGCTTGCCTTCTGTAGCAACGATGGTGTAAAGTTTTGAACTGCATTCTGTGATGACTATCTAAAGAACGTTATTTTTGACTGCACGAATCAGTCTGTGAATTTCAGTACGAAGATCTTGGAGTGTTACAGGTGTGTCTTTGAATACAAGTTGGTTTCATGGAGTTCCAGAGTGGGCTGCAATTATCGTATGACAGCGAACCTTGTGAAGTGTTACATGCCGTTTGAAACGTCCCCTTAGAAAAATTATACATGATTGTGCTTAAACTGACACACAATATTTTTTTAGCGCAACGCAATCTGACTTTCAAAAATCCCTACAAAAGAATGCCCCTGACTAACATTAACCTATACGCTTCACAAATCACTTACCTCACCAAAAATCTTCGTTACTCGAACTACTGCAATACAGCGAGCGCCACTACTGCCAGCTAAATAAAAGATTCAAACTACGGAAGGCACTAACTACTGATAGGCATAGTTAGCAAATGAAAGATTTTAATAGAGAACAAACAATGTATTTACCTCAATAGTGTTCAAAAGTCATAATGTATACAGCAGTTCATGATATCCAGTATTACAAATTTCAAAACTCCGCCATCTCTCTCCTCACATCCACCACTGCTGGCGGCTCACCTCCAACTGCGCAACGCTACGCGCTGTTAACAGCCAACTGCCCAACATTACAATGGCAGACAACAATGCAAACTAGCCACAGACTGCACACAGCACAGCCAGTGTTTTTCATACAGAGCGCTACGTGGCGTTACCAATAAGAAAACATAAACAGCCTACTTACATAGCCCCCATGCTTCCCACAAAAAATTTTACAAATTTTTTTGGGCACTGGCCAATACATATTTGTCAAAATTTTTTTCACAATTACAATAACAAAGAAATCAAATGCACACACTTATTGATACAATGTTGGTCAAAAGCTAAAATTTTCTCACAGTCCATAAAGACAGTCCTGATCATTCATCACAGTAAAATTGCAGTTTTTTTTCTCAAAGTCTGAGCAGTAAAAGAAAATGCACACAGAAGTAGTGGATTTCCATGCTGTCTTGAAGAAGTAGTGTTGTCCTTCTAACTGAAAGACAGTGCTGACTCTTGACATGCAGGCAGGTAATGGGCCACAACAGAGCAAACCCACAGCAGAGTCAGTCGAAGTTTTGATGAATATTGGTAGCTAGGTCATCACAGAGCAGACCCACTGTAGTCCTGGTAGAGATTATGGTATTAGTGGACTACCAGAGGTGCAGACCCGCTGTAGTCCTTGTAGAGACGGCCAGCAGCCATCTGTTGCGACTCTGCAGGTGCACAATCACCATCGAAGAGTCTTGCTGACAATATAGCAAGTCCATAAACCACCAATTGTGCACTCACAAAGTTTTTGGAATTGTCCTTAGAACCAGCAATGCTGTTATCCAGTCCCTTGCTGAATTATCAACACACGTGCAAACACTAACAGTCCCAACTTCTCACATATTGTGCATTACTATGACCAACAGAAATGTGTGCAGTGAAATGAATGCTTACAAGTTACTTAATTTGATGAACTGGTGACAATTACAATTTTATAACATGAGAATACAATAACAAAGGTACAAAATACATCATTAAAGAACACAACAATACAGATAACATTTGTAGTAACACAGGCTTTACAAAAGAATAGAAATAAACATATACATCAGTGTTACAAAAATAATGACATAAGTAAATACATAAAAGATGAGAATAACTTTTGAAACATCAACTTCTCACATGAGCATTAAAACAAAACAGAATAAATAATGTCTAAACATCTTTACAAAGTAAATAACATATTATTAATGCCACTTATATTTGGGGATAACAGAATTCCTCATCATAGTGAATGTAGCTTAGTATTAGAAGAGAAAAAAATTCTATGAAACAGTACACAGAGACAGGAAGAAAACTAATACACAAGGGTACACAAACACATAAGGAGGATAACACAATGGAAAGGACAGGGTTCGTTTTCAGTGTAGCATTTGGTACTGCAGTATTTTGCGAACAAAACCTTTTTTGTTCTTGGAGATCTCCCTTCGTTCATCATTATTCCAAAAAAAAGTCCTATCTATACCTCTTTTCTGTATTCTAACCATATTTCTTTCAAAATAATTATGGCTCATTGTACAATACTCATTTTCGCCCAAATCGTTTTCATATAACTTCTCAATGCATTTCTTCCAATTTATCACAACTCGTTCTCACATATAGCCTACCCCATCTTAAGCTAGCTTAAATCTACTGAGCTCAGATGCTAAACTAAGGGACGAGGCAATGCAGCAGCACAAAACAATGAACACAAACATCAATGACAAAAAAAATACAAATTGGCAAAGTAAGCAACAATATTACAACTACTATAAGGCAATGAGCAGCAAACAAGAAAAATAAATCGGTAATAAACTGGCTTAGCTGAGTAACACAAAGTCAAATTCAGTAACACTATGCCTGGAAAACAGCAGCAGCAAATGAAATAACTTATATCTAAACATGACATAGCTCCAGCAAAAAAAATATTACACTAAAGACAACAACGCAGACAAGGGAAATGTATATTCACATCTTAATATCTATGTAATTAAAGTGGTGCACCACAACTTATTCTACAAAATAAATTACCAAGTACTTGAAAAGAAAATTATGAATGCAGTTCCTGTGAAGGTACATGTCTTTTTGCGCTCCCTCATTTTTTTTGAAAAAATTATTATTTACTCGATCTGTAGACAGAAAATGTTTATATTAGTACATCTATAAAATTTTATTTTAACCAATGCTGCAGTGCAGCTAGAAACTAGATATTAAACACAATAGGCAAAGCAAGGCGTGAAACGTCATTCACTAGCCATATGGCATTTCATAATGCAGTAAACAATCTTTCAACTAGCAAGGCAATAGATGTGAAATGTTTCTCATCATTTCATTAGGCATTTTAGTAAACATCATAAATTAAGAGCTCCACAGTATAATCATATGTTTTCAAGTTTGAGCGTGTCATATTTGCGATGCTTTCTACAAAGGAATGTCAATAGCGAGCATAATGGCCTCCCCTTTTTTTTCTACCTGTGCATGTGTAAAGGCACACACTAATGGCTTTTTCTCTAGGCGACTGTCGCACAGCTGCCCACGTAATGCGTCGTGCCATGACACATTACGTGAAGGTCATTTAACTTTCTTACTGAAATATTTACAACACCAGTTTGCACTACAGTGGCAGTCTCATATACAAAATTTCACGTGTCGAGAATTTGCGTTGCAAATGTGTAGAACAAAATCTTATGAATATAATAGTGTCCAAAAAAATTTCGCTGGCATTGTGATACATTCACGCATTTACACACATTTCATAACTCTTAAAGTACGATTCTTGGTTTCCAACATCTTTTTTCACAAGTCAGAGTCCCTAACCACTATTCATTACTCCTTACCTTATTACACACACATATATATTCGTCGACACGTCAATCTTGCGACGACACTTCAATATTTCATCATAATAAATACATAGCATAATCAAATTCCTCATATAGCATCAGCTTATTGATCATAAACATACCTCAACAGCATAATACACATCGTCGTCGTAAAAATAACATCATAACACCTCAGACAAATCTCAAAAACGTTGTAGCTTTCTGCAATAATGTCAAAAAATAAAAAAAATTCTCTGCTCATTTCAATAGTGTCATCTACCTCAAACGTACTTTAAAAATCATGATCTCATACCAAATACACCATTCAAAGCTCTCATAGTATCACAATGGTTCCAAAAAAATATGAACAGATCACAAAGTACAGACAAAATACAATTTCATAAGTGTGAAGTTACCCAACTGTGTAATTGCAGAAACATGTGTCACTGATGTAGTAAAAAAAAATGTTTATCTCTCAGTTAAATGATCAGATAGCTGTGTAATTTGTGTGTTAGAGAAATATGGTACCGATGTGTACAGTTGTATAAGCAAATGCCATATTAGCTAGGGCTCCTTGTGCTTGCCAAACACATGGTAAACAAAGTAAGCGTGTACCCCCTGAGGATTCATGTAATTACATCCTCTGGTCTTACCGATTACAGCAATGGAATGAAATGTAGCACGGAAAACCTTTGTATCATTGTACTTCAAATATCTTTAAAAATAAATCTTTTAAGTACAAAATTAATCACTCAAATACGTGTACTGTAGCGCTAAATGTGCGTCTTGTTGTAAGATAATCTCTGTGGAAGTGTCGTAGTTATCGTCCTCTGTAAGCAAAGTTCTGCTGAAGTCAGTGTACTTACCTCACGATAAACAAAAGTGAAATGCTTTGCGTATAGATATCTTAGTTATTACGCTTATTGTTGTGATGAAGAAATTACTGTGCTGTAACGTATTGTTGTGCTACGGAAAAGGCTGTCTCCTTGTAGCTATACCACAAAAGTTACTACTAAAACATGTTTTACTTTCCAGAATAATACATAAAACTGTGCGGACATAAAACAGAAACACCGCAAAAGCAACATTGTAAATTGTCACTCATTAGTAGCGTCGTGATAAAATCGTGTAGCTGTCACATAAACTAACCACTGTGTCATCTGGTATCTCTCAGAAAGTACTTTAAATCCAGAATGTATTTTCAAGTAAACCAAAATGTTGCATTAAAATCTCATTAGCAGTACCAGTATATGTCCTAAAGTATGTAACCCTGATAGTTGTTACGTAATCGTGCAACTAACAAGCAAGAATGTACAAATACAATAACACTTTGTCGTCTGTTCACCATAACAATGCATTCGTAATATCTGTTTAAATATGTTCTCTTGGTTCTTGACTGGATTAGGATTAGGAGACCTAACTTCTACAAATTCACCTTGTCGAGAGGGCCCTGCTCTGTTCGAATCCCGCCAGTTCTGATGCAATTCAGGTCTGTTGTTACGATCATATCGTCTGTCGTCATGTCGGTAGATTCCATAGTTTCTTTCTTGTCGGTCACGTGGTGGAGAATTTCTCCTTGAATCGTAACTGCGCGCTGGACCGTTGCATCTGAAGTTATTCTGTCTCCCTTGATAATAATTATTTTGGTTCCCATATTGTCTGTTTCTCTGATTGTCTCTGTGATAGTCATTACCGCGGAGAGGTGATCTTTCCCTGTAATTATTACTACTCTGCCAACGGTTCTCATACGGGTGTTCTCTGTTATGGTCACGATTTACGTTGAAAGAATAGCCTTGTCGTGTATTATTTCTGTCATCGCGGAATTGTGACGGATGTGATCTGTAATTGTTGTGCTCCTGTTTTCGCGTTCCGCGATTGTCAGTGTCAATTTCCAGTTCTTGTAACAGTCCCTGAAAAGCTTCATTGTCGTCTTTGCAACATCCTGCTAAAATAATATGTCGTAAATGTTCAGGCAGTTTCATTAAGCAAATGCGGATGAGTTCTGAGGGGCTGTATGGGTTTGACAGGTACTGATTCTTGTGCAACATGTCTTCAAAATATTTCACAAGACTGGAAAATTCAGATTGTTCGAAATGTTTCATCATTATGATGCTATGTTTTACTCGGTCTTGTGTAGCTTGAGACCAATATGCTGAGAGGAAGGCATGATAAAAATCTCCTTTACTGTGACAATCGTGAATGACCGATCGCATTCTTACAGCTGGTTCATTCTCCAAGTAGCCACACATAAATTCTAACCTGTGCTCCAATGACCAGTTGGGAGGAAAACAATGAGAGAATTGATGGAGCCACGCTTGTGGATGAATGTCGTTGGCAGAATTCTTAAACGTTTTGAATTTACGTGTAGTAATGAACAGCTTATAGTCAAAATCATCGTGTCGGCGAGTAGCATATCGGTCATTGTTACGTCGTGTCGGCGGTTCCATCTCAAAATTCGGTGCACCTTGCCAATTTCTTTCATAATTTCCGAAATGCCCTGTGTTATTATTTTGTGGCTTTTCCGTATTTCTAAGTTCCTCTTCCCGTGTTGGAGCGCGAGTGTCCTCTGAAATATAAAATTTTTGTATTACTTGTGCCAACTGATCTTGTACTTCCCGGATTTCTCTCTTGTATTGCGTATTAATTTGATTCTGATTTTCTTTGAATTTCTTAATTTGTTCACACTCTTCTGTGTCAGTGATGGCTACAGGTCTTGTGTCATTCAGATCATCATCTACCTTTGCAGATAAGTTAGTGAACTGATCCGAAAGTTCTGCTACTTTCTCCGATAGTGTACTTATTTCCTCTGTGTGTTTTTCTGAACCAAGTTTCAGAGTGTCCATTTGTGTTGAAATCGTATCTACTGTGTCCTTTAAGTTTTCTTGAGTTTTTGCAAGTTGCGTAACCGAATCGGTAGATGCAACTAAGTCAATTTTAGCTTGCAAGGTGTCGTGATTTTCATGAACAACAGTTTGCAGTTCTTTTATGGCTGCTTCGTGATTCTGTATTGCATTTTCATGACGCGAAAAAATAGGTTGGAAATGCTCACAAATTTGTGTTTTTACGTCATTACAGACTTTTTGACATTTCGATTGGATGTTATGTAACTCAGTAGTTAAATCTTCACGTGTTTGTTCAAGCGTGGTGTCTAACTTTTGAAGATTTTGTTCCATTGTGTCTAACTTTTTAAGATTTTGTTCCACTGTGTCTAACTGTTGCTGTGTTTGTGTCTGGTGTTGTTCCATTGTGTCTAACTTTTGAAGCTTTTGCTGTGTTTGTCTCTGATTTTGTTCAATTTGTTGCATTAGCTGTAATAACAATGCATTAGTGTCTGGAATCTGCTCCTCTACGCTTTTCGGCAGTGCTTTTGCACCGGCAACATTCACATTTTGACAAACAGAAAATGTGTCTTGACTTATTTGAGAAAACGGTGAGGACGCAAAACCTGAATCTACAGTATTTGCAAAATTGTGTCCTGTCATTTCGGATTCCTGAGGCGAGCTATTGCCGAGCGATCGATCGATAATGCTTTCCTGTTCACTAATTGTTTCACTGCCTACGCCATTGTTTGCCGCCCGCTCCATTTCCCTATGCACAATTACCAAATTACTATGTTGAACATTAGTTAATTCATTACATGGTGGCGCTAACACACTGCTTTCGTCTTCACTGTCATTTCTCAGTTTACTTTGGAGCCTAGTATTACGTTTTTCACACGCCATAATTGTCACAATATTTCACACGATAACACAGAAAAGCACAATTTGAAGAGCAAACTAACAAAACATATTAACATAGCATTGAAAATAATATCTAGTTAATTGCAAGCGCAGCTGCGAAATACTTGGTGCAAATCTACATGCATGCCACAACTGTGTACAACAATGAAAAACTACAACTACTAAGGAAATTCTCTCTATAATTAGGCGCTAGCAATAAACAAAAGCTACACTAACTACACAAACTACAAGAAAAAAATCAGGAGATTCCAGTGAGGTATCCTCGGCTAAGGGTCGACATATGAAACGTCCCCTTAGAAAAATTATACATGATTGTGCTTAAACTGACACACAATATTTTTTAGCGCAACGCAATCTGACTTTCAAAAATCCCTACAAAAGAATGGCCCTGACTAACATTAACCTATACGCTTCACAAATCACTTACCTCACCAAAAATCTTCGTTACTCGAACTACTGCAATACAGCGAGCGCCACTACTGCCAGCTAAATAAAAGATTCAAACTACGGAAGGCACTAACTACTGATAGGCATAGTTAGCAAATGAAAGATTTTAATAGAGAACAAACAATTTATTTACCTCAATAGTGTTCAAAAGTCATAATGTATATAGCAGTTCATGATATCCAGTATTACAAATTTCAAAACTCCGCCATCTCTCTCCTCACAACCACCACTGCTGGCGGCTCACCTCCAACTGCGCAACACTACGCACTGTTAACAGCCAACTGCCCAACATTACAATGGCAGACAACAATGCAAACTAGCCACAGACTGCACACAGCACAGCCAGTGATTTTCATACAGAGCGCTACGTGGCGTTACCAATAAGAAAACCTAAACAGCCTACTTACACGTTTAGGCAAACGATATTTGGCACTCCTTGTGTAGTACAAGGAAAGACGATCAAGGCAGAATAATATTAAGTAGGGAGTAAGTCGCGGAACATATACTGTGCGCGGGCGTTTCTTTTTGTATTTGTAGACATTAAACGGGAGGCGTGGAATACGAGAAAACGGGAAAGTTGAAACGTCCCCTTAGAAAAATTATACATGACTGTGCTTAAACTGACACACAATATTTTTTAGCGCAACGCAATCTGACTTTCAATAATCCCTACAAGAGAATGGCCCTGACTAAATTAACCTATACGTTTCACAAATCACTTACCTCACAAAAATCTTCGTTACTCACACCACTGCAATACAGCGAGCACCACTACTGCCAGCTAAATAAAAGATTCAAACTACGGAAGGCACTAACTACTGATAAGCATAGTTAGCAAAAGAAAGATTTTGATAGAGACCAAACAATGTATTTACCTTAATACTGTTCAAAAGTCATAATATATATATATATATATATATATATATATATATATATATATATATATATATATATATATATATCAGTCCACGCTATCCAATATTACAAATTTACTCTTTCTGATGGACACACGTCCAGATCGTCCGCTCTCAAAATTCCATCTCTCTCCCCACATCCCCCACTGCTTGCGGCTCACCTCCAACTGCCCAACACTACAATGGAGAATATTACTCCAACTATGCAAACCAACCACAGCCTTCACACAGCACAGTCAGTGATTTTCATACAGAGCGCTACGTGGCGTTACCAATAAAAAAACCTATACAGCCTACTTACAAAGTGTGACACGTAAACGGCTCCAGCTTCTGTGGGTGGGGCCTTTTACGCTTTGTTATCGCCGCTTGTCGGTGGCTTGACCGTCAAGCAGCAACCGCACTCTCCAAGAATCAAAACAAAAGACAAGATTATGATGTGACAAATAAAATATAGCGAAAGTTGGACGTTCGGATATTTTTTTGGAAAGTTGTCTATTGATTCTGCTGTCGCGTGCACACACAAATTCTGAGATATTATTATTGCGAGTGGTAGCAGCGAACAGCTAGTTTTTGGTGGTAATCGGACGTTGGCAGGCCTGGAGAGGAGCCGCGCGTCTGGAGAGGTCGTAGCCTGCCCTGACCGTGCTAGTGGCACCAGAGGAGATTTTTGCATAAATCGAGGATTTTTAGTAATTTGCCTTGTTGCTGCACGTAGTTGTTGCTTTTCACCCCATGAACCACAGACCTTGCTGTTGGTGGGGGGGGGGGGGGCTTGCGTGCATCAGCGATACAGATAGCCATACCGTAGGTGCAACCACAACGGAGGGGTATCTGTTGAGAGGCCAGACAAACGTGTGGTTCCTGAAGAGGGGCAGCAGCCTTTTCAGTAGTTGCAGGAGCAACGGTCTGGATGATTGACTGATCTGGCCTTGTAACACAAACCAAAACGGCCTTGATGTGCTGGTACTGCAAACGGCTGAAAGCAAGGGGAAACTACAGCCATAATTTTTCCCGAGGGCATGCAACTTTACTGTATAATTAAATGATGATGGCGTCCTCCTGGGTGAAATATTCCGAAGGTAAAATAGCCCCCATTCGGATCTCCGGGCGGGGGCTACTCAAGAGATCGTCGTTATCAGGAGAAAGAAAACTGGCGTTCTACGGATCGGAGCGTGGAATGTCAGATCCCTTAATCGGGCAGGTAGGTTAGAAAATTTAAAAAGGGAAATGGATAGGTTAAAGTTGGATATAGTGGGAATTAGCGAATTTCGGTGGCAGGAGCAACAAGACTTTTGGTCAGGTGAATACAGGGTTATAAATACAAAATCAAATAGGGGTAATGCAGGAGTAGCTTTAATAATGAATAAAAAAAGAAATAGGAGTGCAGGTAAGCTACTACAAACAGCAAGGTGAACGCCTTATTGTGGCCAAGATAGACACGAACCCCACGCCTACTACAGTAGTACAAGTTTATATGCCAACTAGCTCTGCAGATGATGAAGAAATTGAAGAAATGTATAGTGAAATAAAGTAAATTATTCAGATGGTGAAGGGAGACGAAAATTTAATAGTCATGGGTGACTGGAATTCGATAATAGGAAAAGGAAGAGAAGGAAACGTAGTAGCTGAATATGGAATGGGGGTAAGCATTGAAAGAGGAAGCCGTCTCGTAGAATTTTGCACAGAGCACAACTTAATCATAGCTAACACTTGGTTCAAGAATCATAAAAGAAGGTTGTACACTTGGAAGATACTAGAAGGTTTCAGATAGATTATATAATGGTAAGACAGAGATTTAGGAACCAGGTTTTAAACTGTAAGACATTTCCAGGGGCAGATGTGGACTCTGACCACAATCTATTGCTTATGAACTTCAGATTGAAACTGAAGAAACTGCAAAAAGGTGGGAATTTGAGGAGATGGGACCTGGATAAACTGACTAAACCAGAGGTTGCAGAGAGCTTCAGGGAGAGCATTAACGAACGATTGACAGGAATGGGGGAAAGAAATACAGTAGAAGAAGAATGGGTAGCTTTGAGAGATGAAATAGTGAAGGTAGCAGAGGACAAAGTAGGTAAAAAGACGAGGGCTAATGTAAATCCTTGGGTAACAGAAGAGATAATGAATTTAATTTATGAAAGAAGAAAATATAAAAATGCAGTAAATGAAGCAGGCAAAAAAGAATACAAACGTCTCAAAATTGAGATCGACAGGAAGTGCAAAATGGCTAAGCAGAGATGGCTAGAGGAAAAATGCAAGGATGTAGAGGCTTATCTCACTATGGGTAAGATAGATACTGCCTACAGGAAAATTAAAGAGACCTTTGGAGAAAAGAGAATCACTTGTATGAATATCAAGAGCTTAGATGGAAACCCAGTTCTAAGCAAGGAAGGGAAAACAGAAAGTTGGATGGAGTATATAGAGGGTCTATACAGGGGCGATGTTCTTGAGGACAGTATAATGGAAATGGAAGAGGATGTAGATGAAGATGAAATGGGAGATGGGATACTGCGTGAAGAGTTTGACAGAGCACTGAAAGACCTAAGTCTAAACAAGGCCCCGGGAGTAGACAACATTCCATTAGAATTACTGACAGCCTTGGGAGAGCCAGTCCTGACAAAACTTTACCATCTGGTGAACAAAATGTATGAGACAGGCGACATACCCTCAGACTTCAAGAAGAATATAATAATTCCAATCGCAAAGAAAGCAGGCGTTGACAGATGTGAAAATTACCGAACTATCAGTTTAATAAGTCACAGCTGCAAAATACTAACGCGAATTCTTCACAGACGAATGGAAAAACTGGTAGAAGCCAACCTCGGGGAAGATCAGTTTGGATTCCGTAGAAATATTGGAACACGTGAGGCAATACTGACCTTACGACTTATCTTAGAAGAAAGATTAAGAAAAGGCAAACCTACGTTTCTAGCATTTGTAGACTTAGAGAAAGCTTTTGACAATGTTGACTGGAATACTCTCTTTCAAATTCTGAAGGTGGCAGGGGTAAAATACACGGAGCGAAAGGCTATTTACAATTTGACAGAAAGCAGATGGTAGTTATAAGAGTCGAGGGACATGAAAGGGAAGCAGTGGTTGGGAAGGGAGTGAAACAGGGTTGTAGTCTCTCCACGATGTTATTTAATCTGTATATTGAGCAAGCAGTAAAGGAAACAAAAGAAAAATTCGGAGTGGGTATTAGAATCCATGGAGAAGGATGACATTGTGATTCTGTCAGAGACAGCAAAGGACCTGGATGAGCACTTGAACGGAATGGACAGTGTCTTGAAGGGAGAATATAATATGAACATCAACAAAAGCAAAACGAGGATAATGGAATGTAGTCGAATTAAGTCGGGTGATGCTGAGGGAATTTGATTAGGAAATAAGACACTTAAAGTAGTAAATGAGTTTTGGTATTTGGGGAGCAAAATAACTGATGATGGTCGAAGTAGAGAGGATATCAAATGTAGCCTGACAATGGCAAGGAAAGCGTTTCTGAAGAAGAGAAATTTGTTAACATCGAGTATAGATTTAAGTGTCAGGGAGTCGTTTCTGAAAGTATTTGTTTGGAGTGTAGCCATGTATGGATGTGAAACATGGACGATAAGTAGTTTGGACAAGAAGAGAATAGTAGCTTTCCAAATGCGGCGCTACAGAAAAATGCTGAAGATTAGATGGGTAGATCACGTAACTAATGAGGATGTATTGAATAGAATTGGGGAGAACAGGAGTTTGTGGCACAACTTGACTAGAAGAAGGGATCGGTTGGTAGGACATGTTCTGAGGCATCAAGGGATTACCAATTTAGTATTGGAGGGCAGCGTGGAGGTTAAAACATCGTAGAGGGAGACCAAGAGATGAATACATTAAACAGATTCAGAAGGATGTAGGTTGCAGTAGGTACTGGGAGATGAAGAAGCTTGCACAGGATAGAGTAGCATGGAGAGCTGCTTCAAACCAGTCTCAGGACTGAAGACCACAACAACAACAACAGTAGTTGCTTGCTTGCGCAATGGAGGACTTTTGTCAGATTTGTGTATATATAAATTGAAAGTAAATTTCATATCTTTGTTGTGACCAGATATGTGATTATTGATGGAAGATATTTTGGAATGATTAAAGTTTTTGCTAATCAAATAATGCAGGGAAAAGAAAAGCCTGAGTAAATTTTGTCAGTGTGTGGATCGTCCATTTTCAGAATATAGTAAATTAAAAGTTTTTATTGATTCCTTGTACTTCTTACAAGACTTAAGGCTTCCAGACTGAACTCTTCCTGATCATTTAATTTCTATAAAAAAGAAAAAGGAGAGAAGTTGCATCAGTAATTGTGATCATACGTTGCACTCTGCAAGAATCGCAGTATTTCTTTTGAATTATTTTAGTATTTTGCTGGATGCAGAACATTCATGCAGTTGCAGCGGCAAGGCGAGGTAAGTTGTCTGTTGCGTGCAGGAGCATTACAATATATTTGTTAAGAGATGTTAGAGACTATTTTAAATATCGCAATCAGATAGAAGAGAATTTATTTTTAATGATTTGTAGGAATAGTAATTAATTTCTGTTTTTCTGTTCTCTCGCGGTACACTAACGTGTCCCATACTATGAAGTTCCAGAAAATGTTTGAATACTGACAAGTTGGAATAAGGGCTACATATTAGATTTTATGATAACGATAATGAAGTTTCAGTAGAGAGCCTAGCAACCTTTTAAAGCAAAAGTCTAGATGACGATAACATTGTCAGAGACAGAGCTTTACACATTTCCGTATGTATGTTGCCATAACAATAACTTTTGATAATAGAACTTTCACCAGGATAATAATAAGAATATTTTTGATAACAAAACTTTTATCTGCAGACCTGCCTGCCAGGATTTTGTTCCGCTGGATGATTTCGAAGTTAGAGATGCTTCATTTTTCTACTGCATTTGCAAAATTTTATGCAATAGTAGTTTGTCAGTAGTTGCTGCGTAAATTTTTGTTGCTTGCACGCTGCTCCGCACTAATTCAAAATTTTTATTTCAGCATTTATGGTTCAGAATTTGTTTATTTTTTCGTAGCAGTGAGGTCTACAGTTCTGTGTTACGATATTTCTTTTGTATTTTTGTGTCATTCTCTTTGTTGGTAGAACGACAATGAAAACTATGGCACAGGCAGGAACAGACAAGACTGTGAAAGTAGCTCAAAACGAAGTTTCGAAAAATTTGGGAGATAGTGTAGATAATTGTTCTGAGTATGATAAAGTCAGGGAACTTTCGAAGAATACTGTGAAAAATCAGATTGTAGGCTGTTATTTGCCAATCATGCTTGACGAATTGGAGGGAACTACACGCAGTTCAGGAGATCCAATTTTGTTATAAGAGATACAGGTATGGATTCTGTTTCTACTGAACAAAGTAATTTCATCTTCCCCACTTTCAGTAATAATGTTACACAATTAATAGTAATTCAGCTTAATGACATTAGAAAATCCAATGACGAAATTTGAGAATTTAATAACGAGATTAAAAAATCTAATGAACTTCGTAGTGAGACCAAAGAATCTTGTAGCAAAGAGGAACAAAATTTGAAGCTACAAGAAGAGAGCTAAAAATCGTTTCGGGATGAGATAAATGACAATTTAAATCATAAATTCGAGAAAATGTCAGAACGGTTGAAAACCCAGGTACGCGAGGAACTGATATCTGATATTAATAATTTTGAACACAGACTTGACCATGTACAGTCTGTTGACACTGTTGAATTGAGACAACAGACGCCACGACAGGAATTGCAGATAGAGGAATCAGCACAAAAGTTGGAGTCATTACAGTTACAGACTAAAACTGAAGTTTCAAAGACGCGGACTCAGTTGATCACAGTTACGAAACGAGTCGAAGAATTACCCGAGAGAGTGATGCAAATGAACAATGAATCAGATAAAAGGTCAGACGATACTCGGCCAGTTCCGTACGTTAATGCCGAAGAGTTTCAGTCCCTACAACATTTTAAAAAAGGGCAAAGGATAATTAATCAACAAAATAAATGTGACGTGCAAAGGATACAGGAACAGCTTGAAAATATGGAAGAAAAAATTGGCCGCGATAACGATACTAGTAGGTTCAATAATTATCACGCTGGAAATCGCAATAAACGCAGTAATTGTGGAAATGCTAATCACTTCTCTTATGAACGTGATATGTTTGCAGTACACAATGACTAGGATGCGAGTTACGGTATGAGAGAAAACTCGTCCGTTCGGAAAAACGGTGGTTTCGATTACAAACATTTTCTCACAGTTAGGAAATTTAAAAAATTTCGCAGTGATAGCTATGAAATTCTCCCTAAGGAGTGGTTACAACAGTTTGACTACTCTTTGTTACCAACACGGCCAGTTGGCCACAAACTTGAATTCATTTACAGTTATCTCAAAGCAGGACATGCAAAAAGAAAGAGATTGATAGCAGGTGAATATCACACCAACGATGATTTTTATCACGCATTCTTGTCCACTTACTGGTCTGAAACAACTCAAGATCGCTTGAAATACAACATTATTGTGATGCAATATTATGAACAATCAAATTTCTCAATTCATGTGCAATACTTTGCAAACATGAATAGATATTTAACTAGTCCATTAAATTTCGGGCATGCAGCCGTGCAAATAAAATTTCTTCCACTGGCATTTCGGCCGCGTATCGTCCGGCCATCTTCAGAGTACGTCGCAAGAAAATGCACAGATATTTAACTAATCCGTACAGTCCGTCGGAATTAATCCGCACTTGTTTCACTAAGTTATCTACCAGATTACGTCACATGGTTTTGGCAGGACTTTGTGAAGATGAATTGGAAGCTTTCCAGGCTCTTTTACAAGAACTAGAATTTAACAATAATGATCACACAGAGAGAAATAATGGTAATCATCATTGGAAAAATTACCATTCGTGGCGTAACCGGAAACGTAGATGGAATTCGAGTTAACGGCATGATGAGAGACATGATGAAGACAGGCACTATGTGACACATTAGCCCCACAACACATTTTACTGACGCTCAAGAAATGATTCTCGCGACCGTCGGAATTATCAAATCAGGAACAGAGATCGCGGATCGCGTGAACATAGACGTTATGGCAAAGAAGTCAATTTCAGACGCAATGGTAAAGACAAAATAAATAGAAACTAGCATGACCGCACAAATGCTGTTTCCGAACGTGGTGCTCAGGTTGTAGAAATCAGGGCATGACAATAATACTAATAACAGTTATGTAAGCCGAAATAATTATGGTGATAGATTAAACCAAAAGTGGCATGATCGTAGAAATTCAAATTTGGTGGGTGGTGCAACTGTAGAAATCAGACCACCCAACCAGCGCAACAGCTCCAAGCAAAACGAACCGACATAACAACGACTAGGGACCAGGCTTGCAAATGAACCGTTTGCAGTTTCCGGCAGTCTGCATACCAACCATATTAACTTCGCAGGTTTCGATGACATTAGAGACACATTGTTACAAGTAAATGATGACTATGAAAACACACTTGTACATCCTGTTATAAAAATTTCATAGGAAGCCGTTTCACTTCCTGTTGTACTTGATTCTGGTAGCCCCATGAATGTGATTATTGAGACAGTGTTTAGTAAATGTGCTCAGTCATCTGTTTGCCCAACTTTGCACTATTAAGAACTAAATTGAAAGGAGTTATTCAAGGGAAGAGTGTAGTTTACGTAATCAGACTAACGGTTTTCATGTTTCAGGGACACAAGTTTTCTGCGAATTTTCTGATCATCCCTCTTTTGTCAACAGAAGCAATTTTGCGTGTAGACTTTCTATGTGAATATAAAGCAATATCAAATTTTTGCGATGCTGAAGTAATGTTATAAGTAAATCATGCACCAGTAATACTGCAGTTTCAAGGATGGATGACAAAGGAAGATGAAGATGTGAACTGTTTGCGTTTTCTCTTTCCGCTCGAGACACAACACTCACTGAATTTGTCTGACGGCTGCATGAACGACATAACAACATTTCGTTGTGAAGTTGAACAATCTTTTAGCACAGATCAGTTAACTAAGAAGTGCCATCCAGCAATCCTTCTGAACGCATTATGAAAGAGTTAGGCGAACTTTGCAGATTGTAATGCTATCGTCAAAACTGAAACTGGGATGTACATTTGTGGGATTTTCAAAATGTCATTAATGAACTACCAAACGTTTCTATGACTTTGCCTCCACTCCTTGTGTTGAAGAAGAAACCACCACCAGATCGTATAAAACAATTAATACCCTTCCCTACCCAGCGACGTTTAAGACACCACGAAGTAATCAAGTTAGCATAGGAAAACACGAAGAAAGCCGCACAGAAAAGAAAGAAGCTTCAAAACCCACGAGTGAACGTCAAGAACTTACAGATAGGTCAGAAAGTGTTGTTTGAATCGCATCGTTTATCTCGTAAAGGAAAGTCCTTAAGTAGAAAGTTTTTCATGGTGTATGAACGTCCTTTTCCATACGCCAAATTGCACATTCAGATACTGTTGAACTTGAAACCATACACGCACGTAAGTCACGAGGTCTTCATCATGTATCAGGCGTCAAAGTACACAAAGAATAACACCCTAGGGGGTTTACTGTTCTTTGGTAAACATAGCCAGTGGCGAGCATGGGTGCCTCAGCTGTTGCAGTGTATTTTCGTACTTTTTCTTTCAGCACTGTTTCATACTCTACACCTAACCTGTATATCTGTTAATGTATGTTTTACTGTCAACCTACTTAATAGGGAGTTTTAATCAACAGTGACTATTTACGATTTATGTGGTCTGAAGAAAAATACTTTGAATTTGCTAAACATAGTCTGACAAGTTGAAGTGCAGTCCAAGTAGACTTTTTTTTGCATTTATATTTGCACTATGTTAATATGGAATGGTAAGCCATCTCTGAACAATTTGTATTCAGCTGGAATAATTCTGAGTTTCCTGGTGAAGTATCTGACTGAAATGTAATACTGTTGTCTTATTTCATGAGTTTGTAACTTTTTTTTAAAACCTTGGTATAGCAGAGTAGACTTGGTTTTGAGGTTCTAAGATAATCATTTGTTTTTTCAGGAAGGTAGTTCGCACGTGTAAGGAAGGTTATTGTGACTTTTGATAACTTGTGGATTTTGTGCTTCATTTTTACGAGACAGAATGCCGTGTTATTTTTGAGGAAAGTGCACGAGATGAAGTGAAGTAGGTAATGACTTCTAGAGTTATAGATAACTGCTGACTTTATTTTGAATAACAGATTGTGTATGAGTTGCTCTGAATTAAGAAAGGTATTTCTGATGGGCAGTAGTCTAACTAGGAAGTATCTTGAAGAGTGGTAATTTCAGAGTTGTATGCATACACATAATGAATCTAGGAAAAACAGTGCGACATAGAGAAGGAATATGATGAGAAATTTTGCTTAAGGATTTCCATGTGAGGCTTACGATATTATTTTGGTTTATTATGGTACAACTATGCTTTATTATGGTGCAATTATGGTATATTATCTTAATTGGATTGTGATTTTTAGGGAAAATCGAAATATGTTGGTCTGAGAAAGACACATGAGGCATTATATATGACTTAGTGAGGAAGTATTTGTTGCACCTATTTATGGAACAAGGCAATATAACGAATGTACACTCTTTAAACGAAGCAGCCCACAGCTGTACTAGGTACATCGAGGTTCTATTTGCGCACACTTTGTTTGAAGGTAGAGTCACAGTGATATAGAGATTTATTTTGTCATGAAAGGATTCCTAAGAGGACAGTATTGCTGAAGTTTTGTTGCTACTGACGAGATGTATTATTACCTGTAGGAGCTACTGATTATGAGAATAATATGAGTCACAGTTTGAGTTACCAATAATGCCTGCTACATACATTGTAAACACATGAAAACACCAATCTTTTACCTGCATGAAACACCAGCGCTTGCAAATGATACATTTTCTTTCGGCCCATTTGGAGATGAGAGTGCGTACATCGATGTATCTGTCGAGTAATGAGCATGAATGGTTCCACAAAGATTTTTTTCTCTACTGCTGAATTACGTGATATACGTGTGAGATGAACTGTCTAGCTTTGCGAAGTTGTGAAATGAAATTTTATCAGAAATCTTGTTTCTCTACTTATTACTGTTTACTGTTTACTGTGCGTGAAATGATCATACCTGAATTTTTCTTCTTTGCAGAAGTAATAAAAAACACAGAACTGTATGCATTTGTGTTAGCTAGACAGCATTTCCAGATTGGAGTGTAGCGTACGTAGCGAGCGAGCTACATTCCAACAGTCTGAATGTTACAAGGTCTGTTACAGAGAACTACGTATTCCAGAAGTACCCGGTCGTGTTAAAAACATAAATATGTAATGCATTTTCACAACTTTTGTTTCCGGTTGTAGTACTTTTACGCCTTGATGCAGCTTGATCTGCTACATTTCTCATACCTGTTGTAAAAAACTGTGTAAAATAAGTTATTTCAATACTTAAGTTTCTTTCTTTTTAAACAATTTTTATTCCAGAATATCTCTAATGGTGATGAAGGAAGATGCTACAGCAGTGATGCAGCGCCGATTCTAGCATGTAAAGTTAATTATTGTAAAATGATGATTCTTTTCCAGCCATTAAGCAATAATGAAGCTCAAGAAAAATTATTTGTTTCATTTTTAGTTAATAAACCATTTCTTTAGCTACTATTGGACAATTTGACGATGATTTTTTTGTGTTGATCTTAGAGTAAGGTATGTCATTATTAGTTGCTTTACAAGATATGTATTTTAATGTTGTATTTATTTTGCTGTTGTGACTAACTACATATGGCCCCACAGTTCTGACTCCACACACAGAAAAGTTGACATTTGACATATTACGATGTTGACTTAGTGATGCTACTTACTGATTTCTGTTTGATGATCATCGTATAAACATTACTGTGATTTTTTAAAAATGAAATAATTGTGCTGTTATAATAAGGATTTACTTGTAAACACATTTTCCCCATACCCAATGGACAAATTAATAAAAAAAAAGTTTATGAAAACTGAATTGACTATGTTGACTTGAATGTAAGTCCCTTATAACGTATATGAAGGAACTGTATATATACTCACTTATATTTTTTAAGTATTTACTACATAAATTAGATCAAATAAACTTTTTATTTTGTTTCTTTACCTGTAATTCTTACCGTGCATGTGAATGCATCTTCGAGCAATGCTAATTTTCTAGTTGTATGATAATTTAAATCTAAATATGTCATCACCAATGTCTTTGGACGAATCTATATGTCATTTAGTGATGTTACATGTCACACATTTTGTATGTTGTGTATCAAAATATGTACTTCGTGGTATGCTGTACACTGTACCAACAGAAAATGAATTTGTATAGAACAAAATTGCAACCATGTGGTTGGCCTGGACTTAATATTTACAATTGAACTTCAAGAAACTTGCCACGCTTAATTATATACATATTTTGAGTCATTTACTGAGCACTGAGCTTATGTGCCTGTTCAGATGATGCAGATTTCATACTCAAGTATATATAGCTTATTTATTATAACTTGTTTCCATTACTATGTCATATACGAAACACTTGATCTATGTCAATTACGAGAACCTGTTTTGAAAAAGAGCTACAACTTCAATGCTTTTATGATTTTATTCCTAATTTTTTGTCTTCAGGAATGTCCACTTGTGTCTTATACAATCAGCACTTACTCTGTACAGTATCTTTATCTGAGTGTGAAAGGGAGTCACACACCAAAACATTTCAGTGTGGTGGTCAGAAGGATATGCTATATGTAATTAGTCCCTGGGTCTGCTTACACCTCCAACTTGTGTCGTTAAATGATTATATTAACATTTCGGTGTGGTTGTCGTTGGACTTAGTGTGAGTTGTTCCTGAGTCTGCTGCACCTAAAACATGTGTTTCTTCACCTGGTTTTCTATTGCCAGATGCTGGTTACATTCTTGAAGAATTGTAAATGACATTTTTTATTACACTGAACCATCGCTAATGTCATGTGGATATGAGTGCTTGCATGTGCAAAATGATATTTGCATATTATTTTCCTTGCCTATACTCGGCAGCTATATCAATTTTCTATTCTATGCATAACTTACGTAATATTATGCTTATGTTTATGTATTTTGTCACTTTCGTAAGACATCTCATGCTATTTTTCTCAGTTTTGTTACGTAAGAAATTTGCGTTTGCTCCTTGCCAACATGTTAGGAAGGAATCACCCTACAAAATTCTTAAAAGTGAGGATAGAAATTACGAAAGTTGGACGTTGAGCCCTTTTTTGAAAAAAAAAGTTGGCTATTGATTCTACTGTTGCATGCATACACACATTCTGAGTCTGAAGTATTATCATCGCGAGTGGTTGCGAGCGAACAGTTGGTGGTAGTCGGACGTACCCTTACGTGGAGAGTAGCCGCGGGTCAGGAGGGGTTGCAGAATGCCCCGCCCGTGCTTGTGGCCCCAGACAAGATTTTTGAATTAATCGAGGCTTTTGGGAATTTGCCCTTTTACTGAGCGTATTTGCTGCTTGCTTGATGGTGTGGTTCGAGTGTGACACAGACCTCACGAAGCAATGATTCCTTGTCAACAAGGCACTGTGCAAGCTGGTTGTGCCTCCGTAATGGTGTGAGCTATGCTTACATGGAGTGGACTGAGTCCTCTGGTCCAAGTTGACCAACCATTGACTGGAAATGGTTGTGTCCGGCTCCTTGGAGACCATTTGCAGCCATTAATGGACTTCATGTTCCCAAACGACAATGGAATATTTATGGATTACAATGTGCCATGTCACCACGCAACAGTTGTTCGCCATTGATCTGAAGAGCATTCTGGACAGTTTGGGCGAATGATTTGGCTCCATAAACCATCCGACATGAATCTCATCGAACATTTGGGGGACATAATCGAGTGGTCAGTTCGTGCACAACATGCTGAACCGGCAACACTTTCCTAATTACGGACAGCCATATAGGGCGTATGGTTCAGTATTTCTGCAGGAGACTTCCAACGACCCGTTGAGTCCATGCCGCTTCAATTTGCTGCACCGTATCGGGCAAAAAGAGGTCCGACACAATATTAGGAGGTATGAAATGACGTTTGTCATCTCAGTGCACACGGGATAATATTAAACCTCAATACACAGACACTTTCTAATGAGCATTTTCAGTCATCCTGTTCGTTGAGAAATACAAGTCTCATTTTGCAAAAGTACAGTTGTAAGTAGGCTGTTTAGGTTTTTATGTTGGTAACGCCACGTAGCGCTCTGTGTGAAAATCACGAACTGTGCTGTGTGCAGTCTGCGGCTGGTTTGCATTGTTGGAATATTTGCTATTGTAGTGTTGGGCAGTTGGGTGTGAACAGCGCGTAGCGTTGTGCAGTTGGTGAGCCACCAGCAGTGGTGGATGTTGGGAGAGAGATGGGAGAATTTTGAGAGCGGACGATTTGGACGTGTGTCCATCAGAAAGAGTAAATTTGTAATACTGGATATTATGAACTGATATATATATATATATATATATATATATATATATATATATATATTATGACTTTTGAACACTATTAAGGTAAATACATTGTTTGTTCTCTATCAAAATCTTTCATTTGCTAACTATGTCTATCAGTAGTTAGTGCCTTCAGTAGTTAGAATCTTTCATTTAGCTGGCAGTATTGGTGCACGCTGTATTGCAGTAGTTTGAGTAACAAAGATTTTTGTGAGGTAAGTGATTCATGAAAGGTATAGGTTATTGTTAGTCAGGGCCATTCTTTTGTAGGGATTATTGAAAGTAGGATTGCGTTGCGCCAAAAATATTGTGTGTCATTTTAGTGATGATCAGGATAAGTAAAGAGAGAAATGTCTGGGTACGTTCAGTTTTGCTCAGCTGTTTGAAAATTAAATAACGTTAGAGCACAGTAATTTATAATTTTCCAAAGGGAACTTTTCACAGTTTCATCGTACATCTGTTTGTCTCCTTAATTATCGGATGTTCCTAGTACAACCATCACGTGAGATGGTGGCGGGACTCGTCAGATGCTGAAGTTCCCGTTTCATTGTCCGGTATTCGTGGTTTCTGGGCAGCGTTCCAGCACGTAGTAGAGGTCGCCGGGCCATCTGCTCGGGCAGAGCTCGCATTGCTACAGCATTACTGGGAACGGGCGTTAGTCAGTGGCAGGGGAGGCTCCACTGTTCGCTGCGGCAAAGGGCGGCAGGACGCGGCCAGCCGTAATGAAGTTGCCAGCCGATTCCGGCGTGGGCGGCGTAATTAGCTCGCCGTACCTCCTCCACCTCCCGCCGGCATTCCTCGCCTTGTGACAAACTCGCGCACGACGTCTCGCACAAAGGCAGCCGCCACTCCGGCGTCCCCTCTATGTGGCTGGCGGTAAAAATGCTGCTGAGCGAGGGCTTAAATCCCTGCAACGTGCCACACACCGCGAGCACTTCCTAATATACAATGTAACTGTCTGCTGCAAATGTTTGAACAGTTGCAGTTGACTTAAGTCTACTGAGAAGCAGTACTGTAAAAACGAATATGAACATAAAGTTAGCACGAACCTACCCTGAAGAGGGGGTTTGGGTTGGGTTGTTTGGGCAAGAAGACCAGACAGCGAGGTCATCGGTCTCATCGGATTAGGGAAGGATGGGGAAGGAAGTCGGCCGTGCCCTTTCAAAGGAACCATACCGGCATTTGCCTGGAGCGATTTAGGGAAATCACGGAAAACCTAAATCAGGAAGGCCGGACGCGGGACTGAACCGTCGTCCTCCCGAATGCGAGTCCAGTGTCTAACCACTGAGACACCTCGCTCGGTCTATCTTGAAGAGCCAAATAAACTGGTACACCTGCCTAAAATCGTGTAGCGCCCCTGTGAACATGCAGAAGTGCCGCAACACGACGTGGCTTGACCTCGACTAATGTGTGAAGTAGTGCTGAAGGGAATCCTGCAGGACTGTCCATAAATACCTATTACTTCCTATTCTTGAGTACTGCTCGAGCGTTTGGGATCCCTATCAGGTCGGATTGAGGGAGGACATAGAAGCAATTCAGAGGCGGGCTGCTAGATTTGTTATTGGTAGGTTTGATCATCACGCGAGTGTTACGGAAATGCTTCAGGAACTCGGGTGGGAGCCTCTAGAGGAAAGGAGGCGTTCTTTTCGTGAATCGTACTGAGGAAATTTAGAGAACCAGCATTTAAGGCTGACTGCAGTACAATTTTACTGCTGCCAACTTACATTTCGCGGAAAGACCACAAAGATAAGATAAGAGAGATTAGGGCTCGTACAGAGGCATATAGGCAGTCATTTTTCCCTCGTTCTGTTTGGGAGTGGAACAGGGAGAGAAGATGCTAGTTGTGGTACGAGGTACCCTCTGCCACGCACAGTATGGTGGATTGCGGAGTATGTATGTACATGTAGATGTAGAATCCGTAAGACTGCGAGGGGTTGGAGAGATCTCTTCTGAACAGCACGTTGCAAAACATCCCAGATATGCTCAATAATGTTCATTCTGGGGAGTTTGGTGTCCAGCGGAAGTGTTTAAACTCAGAAGAGTGTTCTGGAGCCACTCTGCAGTAATTCTTGATGTGTGGGGTGTCGCATTGTGCTGCTGGAATTGCCCAATTCCGCCTGATTGCACAATAGACATGAATGAACGGTGCAAAAGACTGACGCAGCAACGAACAGTTGAGAGCAGTCTTGTCAGCAAGGCCTTCGATTGCAAAACGAGTCGGTAATTCATCCGTGATATTGACCCTTCGTAAAGCGCTACATAGATACTCCTCAAGCCACAGTACAGTGTACGGATGAGGGCACATAGTAGCAACATTGTCGACTAGCTTAGTGCTCGCTGCTTCACTCGGGTCGACTGTATAGCCTCCAGAGATTTTTTGGTTTTATTTAATCCAGTTTTTAAGTTGTTCACAGATTGTAACACCATCTAAGATTTTCACGCTAATTAAGGCCATACAAGTATGGTCTTTTCTGAATGTAGTTATGACCAAAAAGCGATTTTGGTAGCTAGAGACAAAAGTTTTTGTTAACCATGCCTGTTGCCCTCCTGTGGAGGTACTTCCATAGCAAATTTCATCCCCTAACTAAGATTTCTGTATACCTCAACGAGCAGTGAAATACCAATTTTCATAAATTTTGGTTTAAACTTTTTTAATATAACCAAATATTTTCTTAAAAATCTAATCCCCTATTTTACCCCTTTAGGAGCTCAGTTTCCAAAAACACTGAAACACTTTTTTTTTAATTTGTAACCGGGAAGTCAAATACTGATGTTCATAGATGCACCTCTAAAATACTTTAATAGCCCTTCAGTAATTATATATTTTCAAAAAAAAAAAAGCTTTCACCCATACGATTAAATATCGAAAAATGCTGAAACACATATTTCTTTATTTCTGACCGATAAACCAAATACCAATTTTCGTAGGTGTAGCTTCAAAATTGCCTTAATAGTGACTTTTTTTGAAAAAAGACTTTCATCCCCTTAGGGTTGGAATTTCGAAAAATCCCTTCTTAAACGACGCCTACAGTATAAGGTCCACGCCTTCTCCAAATTTCAGGTTTCTATCCTTAGCGGTTTGGGCTGGGCGATGATGAGTCATTGAGTCAGTGGGTCAGTTCCATTCGCGAACTGAGCGAGGGAAAAACAACTGTCTGTAAGCATCGTGATCTGTCTTACCATTTTCTTACGGCTGCACGAGATATACGATGGCGGCACCATAATGGCGGCAGAATCTTCTTCGAGCACAGTTCCTCTAAATAAGGTTTCGCGAGAACTACGTCGTCGTTTCTCCAACGACGCACATTTAAATTGCCGATCAGTTGTTTTAACAGCTCACAGTAAACATTCTGCTATTCTACTACTGATGTATGCATATATGGGGTTGTTTTGTGAATTTTAGTGAAAAATATTGAACTATAACTTTTTAAACACTCACATTTGCATGCATTTTAAAACGGTACCAAACATTGTGATATCAAGGACCGTAAATCCTATTGCCATCGTCCATAGAGCTTTAGTAATGGTTGCTGGAGTATTACAACGAACCAGCTGCCTGTCATCCGTAAACCAGTTAAGTTCGTTGCGCAACACCTCAGGCGAATGTCCCGATTAGGGAGCAGTGATATTGCGATGAATGATAATGAACGGAACTTTTTTTACATTTATTAATATAAAATATAAACCACTATGATATGTCAGTAATGCTACGAGACTCACTGCCGGAACACATTTCGATTGTGCGCTCTCATTCGCAGTCAGTCAGCGGAATTCCACCTAATCAGTGCGGATCTGTGACTGGAAATCCAGCAGAAAGCTGTTACATCTCCGATGTCACAACACTTGGGTCGCCATATTCCTGATTTACAGGGTGAGTCACTAACTTTTGCCACCTACAATAACTCTGAAAGTATGAGTGGAGATGAAACGTTTTTGGGACAAAAGTTGCATGGGACAACGGGGTCCATAATATGACGTTGGTTTTTTGTTGCTAGGTGCGGTCGAGTCAGAGATAAGAAGATCAACTTTGTTTTTATTTTTATTTTTTATTTTTTAAATGGGGTGCTATAGTTTGGTACTTATTTGCTGATAGCGGCTACCGAGACGAATCCAGTGATGTGTAACAGTAAGGTCCATGAAGGTCACAAAGGTGGCATGAACGTCCATTTACACAAGGTGTTCGAAGTGATGACCATCGGCATCAATGCAGTGCTGCAATCTTCTTATCATGGACTGATTGGTATTCCTATCGCTGCGGCACTTATCGAAACACATGCTCTGGTAGTTCTCTCTCACTTATCTTCAGGTGTAGTTGGATCATCTTTATAAACAATGTCTTTTACGAATCCTCACAAGAAAATATCCAGAGTCGTTAAGTCTAGCGAACGAGCCGGCCACGACACATCCTCCGCGTCCAATCCAACGATTTGGGAATTGTCTCTGCAAATCATTTCTTGCCATGAGCGAAAACTTTGCCGGACACCCATCGTGTTGATACCACATTCTGTTTCTTGTTCCTAAAGATATTTCTTCCAATAACAAACCTAATGTCTCTTGCAGGAATGTGGTGTACTTCCTACCATTGAGATTTCCTTCGATGAAACAGGGGCCTATAATTCTGTCCTCCAGAATCCCACACCACACTTTCACCGACTACGGTTTTTGGTGTGCAACTTGCCGCAGCCAACTTGGATTTTCAGTTGCCCAATAATGCTTGTTATGCAGATTAACATTTCCGTGGTTCGTGATTGTAGCCTCGTCATCAAATAAAACCAAGTTAATGAACGTGTCATCCCTCTGAATCTGAAGTTTAGCCCATCGGCAGAATTCAATGCGACGCATATAATTCGTACCAGTAAATTCTTGGTGGAGACTGATATGGTAAAGATGATATTTATGGCGATGCAGAACACGAACAACACTACTCTGACTCATGCCAGATTCCCTTACGATTTAAAGCGAACTAACACAAGGATCTCTAACTACAGTGGCAAGAGTACCAATTTCCGTCTCCTCGTTAGTAACTTTCCTTTGCAGGATATGTTTCCGATGCGTTAAAGATCCAGTTGTTCTCAATTTAGCATACATATATTCAAAGTGTACGACGTGTAGGGTGAGTACGTCGAGGATATCTTTCAGCGTATAATCTCTAGCTCTCACTGAATTTTGTTGGCATTCTGCGTAAATGAGAAGCATATCGACTTGCTCTTCAAAGAAATACATCATTCACATTCGCTTGATTCGACGATACTAGTCTTACTGTTCCTGTTAGTGTTGTATTGCGGAACCGTCGAATGCTGTTTACATGTCAATGGCACATTAGATGGATACGCCGTATTCTGCCTATATTTACTATTTGCACGATATACAAGAGAGAATTGTGAGAGCATGTGCTTCGACAAGTGCCGATGTGATAAGGAATACCACTCAATCCATGATAAGGAGATTGCTGCACTGTACTGATACCAATGGTCATCACTTCGAACACCTTCTGTAAATGGAGGTTCATGCTACCTTTGTGACCTTCGTTGACCTTCAAAGACCTTACTGTTACACATCATTGGATTAGTCTCCATTGCCGCTATCAGAAAATAGCTACCAAACTATAGCATCCCATTAAAAAAAAAAGGAAATGACCTTCATATCTCTGACGCGACCCCACCCAGCAACGTCATATTATGGCCACCGTTGTCCCAAGCAACATTTGTCCCACAAACTTTTCATCTACTATCATACTTCCGGAGTTATTCTAGGTGGCAATAGTTCTTGACTCCCCCTGTATACATCAGTAATGTAGCTGCGTGAAAAATGTGATGAACTCGAAAAAAATTGATAGTTGGAAAGACTGATTAGAGTATAGGAAAGTCAAAACAACCTTCGGTGAAATTAAAAACAAGGGAGATAAAATTAAATGTGATATTGGAATTCCACTGTGTAACGCTAAGGAGAGGGATGATAAGTGAAAAGAGTACACTAAAGACCTCTATGAGGGGGAAGACGTGTGTGAAAGAAAACAGGAGGCGATATAGAAGAGAGAGATGATCTAGTATTAGAATCGAAATTTAAAAGATTATTGGAAGACTTAAGATCGAATAAGACAATAGAGCAGATAATATTTCATCGGAATTTCTGAAATCAGGGGGGGGGGGGGGAGGGAGTGGCAACAAAACTACTATTCACGTTGGTATGTAGAATGTACGAGTTTGGCAGTATCACAGCAGACTTCGGAAAAGCAACATCCACACGATTCCGGAGACTGCAAGAGCCGACAACTGCAAGAATTATCGCACAATCAGCTTAACAGCTCATGCATCCAAGTTGCTGACAAGAACAGTATATGGAAGAATGGAAAGGGAAACTGAGGATCTGTTAGATTACGACTAGTTTGGCTTTAGGAAAGGTAAAGGCGCCAGAGAGGCAATTCCGTCGTTGCGATTAATAATCGTAGCGTAAAAAGTAAGAGTACAGAAAGAAGAAGACATGCTCATAGGTCTTGTCAACCTGGAAAAAGCGCGTTCGACAGTGTCATATGGTGCAAGATGTTCGAAATTCCAAGAAAAATACTGGTAAGCTATAGGGAAAGACGGGTAGTATAGAACAAGTACAAAAGCGAAGAGGAAACAATAAGAGCAGAAGACCAAGAACGAAATACTCAGATTAAAAATAATGTGAGACAGGAATGTAGACTTTCGCCACTACTTTTCAATCTGTACTTCGAACAAGCAATTACGGAAATAAAAGAAAGGTTGAAGAGTGGAATTAAAATTCGCATTGAAAGGATATCAATGATAAGATTCGCTGATGACATTACTGTCCTAAGTAAAAGTGAAGAAGAATTACAGGATCTGCTGAATGGAATCAACAGTATAATAAGTACAGAATACGGACTGCGAGTAAATCGAACAAAGACCAAAGTAATGAGAAGCAGCAGAAATGAGAACAGCGAGAAACTTGACATGTAAATTGGTGGTTTAAAGTAGACAAAGTTAGGGAATCCTGTTACCTTGGAAGCGAAATAACCCATGACGGACGAAGCCGGGAGGTCATAAAAAGCCAACTAGCACTGACAGAAAGGACATTCCTGGCCAAGAGAAGTCTACTAGTATCAAACATAGAGCTTAATTTGAGGAATAAATTTCTGAGAATGTCCATTTGGAGCACAGCGTTGTATGGTGGAGAAACATGGAATGTGGGGAAACCGGAAGAGAAGAGAATCGAAGCATTTGAGATGTCGTGGTACAGACAAATGTTGAAAATTAGGTGGACTGATAAGGTAAGGAATGAGGAGCTTCTCCGCAGAAACGGCGAGGAAAGAAATATGTGGAAAACACTGACAAGAAGTGACAATATGATACGACATTTGTTAAGGCAGACGGTGTAACTTCCACGGTATTAGAGGGAGCTGTAGAAGGTAAAAACTGTGGAGGAAAACAGAGATTGGAATACAGCCAAAGTAATTGAGGACGTAGGTTGAAATGATACTCTGAGATGAAGAGATTGTCAGAGGAGAGGAATTCGTGATGGGCCGCATCAAACCAGTCGGAAGACGGATGATTAAAAAAAAAAAAAGTGGCAATTTTTCCCTTTCCCTGCAATTGTCAACTAACATACCTCAGACGATGATATGCAAATTTTGTTGATCAAGTATTCATCCAGTTACACTGCGTTGTAATTGCAGATCTGGAGTAGCATCGCCAGCGGCTGTTTTTATTTCACCGTTCGTTTTTTTTTTTTTTTTTTTTTTTTTTTTTTTTTTTTTTTTCTATGTAGTCTGGTGGAGGTTTCGAAGATTTGAAAGCTTGCAGCTGGCTGCACAAGATAGGAATCCTGTCAACAGGAATTTGCCCTTATGAACATGTGAGCGCTGGGCACAGGCGCTACACGGGTGACCAAAACACCATTCCCGCCCTTTCTCGTTCCCCGGCTCGCTCTCCAGGAGCGTTACGGGACTTGCTTTTACTGTCGAAAGAAACATGGAATTCTTTGCAGAAGGCTTTTTAGCAGGATAAGAGATCAAGCCATGTGTCGTTTCTTTCAGGCCGTGTGAATTTTCGTTACGACCCCTTGGAATTACGTTCTGCTTAAGCTTTCAGAACCCAGGTTTCTGATTGGGTCGTATCGTTAATTTCGGGAGAGCACGCCTTTTTTCGTTGTGCGTTTGTGTAGAGCGTCGGATAGGGTCTTTCAGGACTGTGCCATTGAGTAGGAGAGATATTCAGCCTTCCTCCACAGCTAACAGCCCTACTGGTTCTACATGGAGAAAATATACGGCGGTAGGAGATGGTTTAACATCTTCACTTGAGTCTTACCGATCGGCTCTCGGAATCTTTGCCAACATTGGCCAGCGAGTTCCTGCTCTGACGAAAAACAGAATCGTTCCAGAGCAGCCAGAAGCAGAAGACGTTACTGTAGTATTTCGAAGAGTAAATACTTGGCTGTCGGCTTCTGCAGATTGATGACTTCACTCTAGTTTTTCGGAGAGCAGAGACTTATAAAAGGAGAGATGGCTGATAAGACGAGCCTTGCTGCCACTAGATAGATGTCTGTATTTAAGCCCTAACTAGGGAAGCTCCCCATGCACCCCACTCAGATTTAGTGGTAAGATGGCCCAGTGAATAACCCGTCAAAAAAATGGTTCAAATGGCTCTGAGCACTATGGGACTTAACATCTGTGGTCATCAGTCCCCTAGAACATAGAACTACTTAAACCTAACTAATCTAAGGACATCACACACATCCATGACCGAGGCAGGATTCGAACCTGCGACCGTTGCGGTCACGCGGTTCCAGACTGAAGCGCCTAGAACCGCACGGCCACACCGGCCGGCAATAACCCGTCAGAAACTGAACGCAGATGAAGCATGAAAACGGGAAAGAGGTGTACCGAACTGTGAAAAAAGAAGCAAAATAGAACCAGTATACGGTCCAAACTAAAGATGTGCAGCATGAAGCAAATGTGAATAGCCCCGGCGCCGTGGTTACGCGGTCACGGTGTTGGACTGCGAAGGGTGAGATCCTCCCATTAATATGTATATGGGACTGGTGTGGGCTCCATTTGTTTCATGCCTAATTCGGCCACCGCTATTAATATTAATTTAAATAAGACATTTTGAGTTGCACGACAGTATCTTTGTTTTAAATTAATTTGCGTGGTCATTTGGGATCATTCCTCACTCTGTTGGTCACCAGAGTTTTGTCCTGAGCGTCCTAGGGGTATGCACCAACGACAACCGACACTCCACTCATCGACAAGCAAAATGTTGAAGGGATTCTGACCAAAATTGAAATTTTAGGCTAAGTGTGCATCCAAATGCACGATCCACTTACCATGCCACTACGAGGAACAGTGTCTTCTCCAAACTCTGTATATTCCCTAGTAACTGTCGTTTTCTAGTGCATATTTATAGAGTAGAGGTGGTGGACCAATCGCAAAAAGACTCAACGAAGCGCCATGTGTTTGACCAATCAGGACGACGCTAAAAAGGATAGGATGCCGTTGTTCTGGACCCACACTAGCTTACTGGATAAAATTCTGAACAAAGTTCTTTGGTAAATTTCTACGACTTCGCACGTTAGCTTGCTTGAACAATTGAAAAAAAAAAAAGAAAAAGAAAAATCAGGTCACAAGTCACGTATGAACTGGGATATAATATGGCTTTGCCTGCTATTAATAATAATCATAGCAGTTTTTCAGAAGTTTATGGCACATAGCAAAAGGCATTATCCGTAAAAGAAGAAATATGTGGATAAGTACCTGGAATAGATGCAGAAAGGTTTAAACAAGATATGGGCTGGTCTGTACGAAACGAGATGTCACTGTACGACAAAAATATTTCCCATTCTGATTTTATACCCGTAATATCGTCGATCCGTGTTTTCACATTCTGCCAAGTTCACATTGAACTCGACAGCTGTTTATCAGGTAAGCTTCGTGTGTCTCTGACCATTCTCATGTGAGCAAGAGGAAGAGGGAGAGTGAGAGGAAAAGGGAGAGCGAGAGGAAGAAGGGAGGGAGATGGAGAGACTCAAACACTTGACTAACAACTTTTAGATGGTTGTGAGCCATAGCAATACAGTATTTTGAAGGAAAACACCACCATTTGACGGTATATTTCTGTATATTTCCCGTGTGCAATCCAGATTTCGGCTTTCACTCCATTATCCTGAGTACGATAATCTTAGACCATTAACGTTTCCTGCTGTGTACTGTGCAGGATGATATACACATAGTTCAACACGCTTGTTTAACATGATGTAAACGGTAAAAAGTTAACGTGTTGCAGCAAGGCAGCACGTTATCATACAAGCACATATCTGCGAAAATTAACACAAAGCAGGTAAACACATCTGCATCTACATGGATACTCTGCAAATCACACTTAAGTGCCTGGCAGAGGGTTCATCGAACTATGTTCACAATATTTTTCTATTACTCCAATTTCTAACAGCGCGCGGAAAAACGAACACCTATATCTTATTTTCTTTTCTACTACACTTTATCACTTTTGTCTTTCCTTTGTTTATTCTAAACCCACACCCCGTGTTAAGTACACTGTTCATTCCTTTCTGTAGGTCTTCTAAGTCTTCATTACAACTGGCCATATGGGTTATATCGTTTGTGAACTTTAACGTTCCTTTCTGTTGCCCCTGCACCATTTGCTTGCACTGCTATCGTTCTTTTTTTTCCATTCAAGTCGAAAATGGTTCAAATGGCTCTGCGCACTATGGGACTTAACACCGGAGGTCATCAGTCCCCTAGAGCTTAGAACTACTTAAACCTAACTAACCTAAGGACATCACACACATCCATGTCCAAGGCAGGATTCGAACCTGCGACTGTAGCAGTCGCGCGGTTCCGGACTAAAGTGCAAAGAACCGCTCGGCCATCGCGGCGGCCATTCAAGTGGCACTAACCAACAAAGCTGTATCGCATCCTTCTCAATACGACCCCGTCTTTCCCAACTTTCACTTTCGTTACTCCCACTTGCGTTTTGTAGATGCAGACAATGTGTCTCACTCCGTGCGTTACCCCAGTCTTGTAAGGACTGTGAATTTGTTATTGTGACTTATATTCTCAAAGGCTTTCTCTACTGGGAAGTATCCTGTATGTAGTAGGGTATTATTCACATGCAACTGGATTTGGTGCCACAGAACACAATCTTCAGGCACCTTTATGACTCTGGGTAATTACTCGTACTTTGATGCCGGCAATTCATTATCATACTTTCTGGAGAAGGTACCAAACATCGGCGTCCGCTAAAGTGATCCTTCTTGTCGCCTAAGATGTGTACAGCGACAGTACACCAACTGCACTACCCAGAGTACAAACCTTGAGCAGTGGGAAGCTTCACTTCAGCGGATGCCGATGTTTGGGACCTTCTCCAGAAAGTATGATAATGAATTCCCGGTATAAACGTGAGAATGCAGAGTCATAGAGAGGCCTAAAGATGATGGGTGCGATGGGTGCACTGTAGTTCCAAATCCGGTTGCATATGAATAAACCCAGTAAGTACTGATGATGGTGTTATCCTTACTACATATAACATGTAATAACAGCTGTTTTCCCATATCCACCACACGATGGATGTACGGAGATTACGAAGATGGTATCCTGATTTTTCTCCAATCTGTCTTCAACTGCTAAGCGCAATTTACAGTTGCTTCTATGCTACACTCCTGGAAATGGAAAAAAGAACACATTGACACCGGTGTGTCAGACCCACCATACTTGCTCCGGACACTGCGAGAGGGCTGTACAAGCAATGATCACACGCACGGCACAGCGGACACACCAGGAACCGCGGTGTTGGCCGTCGAATGGCGCTAGCTGCGCAGCATTTGTGCACCGCCGCCGTCAGTGTCAGCCAGTTTGACGTCGCATACGGAGCTCCATCGCAGTCTTTAACACTGGTAGCATGCCGCGACAGCGTGGACGTGAACCGTATGTGCAGTTGACGGACTTTGAGCGAGGGCGTATAGTGGGCATGCGGGAGGCCGGGTGGACGTACCGCCGAATTGCTCAACACGTGGGGCGTGAGGTCTCCACAGTACATCGATGTTGTCGCCAGTGGTCGGCGGAAGGTGCACGTGCCCGTCGACCTGGGACCGGACCGCAGCGACGCACGGATGCACGCCAAGACCGTAGGATCCTACGCAGTGCCGTAGGGGACCGCACCGCCACTTCCCAGCAAATTAGGGACACTGTTGCTCCTGGGGTATCGGCGAGGACCATTCGCAACCGTCTCCATGAAGCTGGGCTACGGTCCCGCACACCGTTAGGCCGTCTTCCGCTCACGCCCCAACATCGCGCAGCCCGCCTCCAGTGGTGTCGCGACAGGCGTGAATTGAGGGACGAATGGAGACGTGTCGTCTTCAGCGATGAGAGTCGTTTCTGCCTTGGTGCCAATGATGGTCGTATGCGTGTTTGGCGCCGTGCAGGTGAGCGCCACAATCAGGACTGCATACGATCGAGACACACAGGGCCAACACCCGGCATCATGGTGTGGGGAGCGATCTCCTACACTGGCCGTACACCACTGGTGATCGTCGAGGGGACACTGAATAGTGCACGGTACATCCAAACCGTCATCGAACCCATCGTTCTACCATTCCTAGACCGGCAAGGGAACTTGCTGTTCCAACAGGACAATGCACGTCCGCATGTATCCCGTGCCACCCAACGTGCTCTAGAAGGTGTAAGTCAACTACCCTGGCCAGCAAGATCTCCGGATCTGTCCCCCATTGAGCATGTTTGGGACTGGATGAAGCGTCGTCTCACGCGGTCTGCACGTCCAGCACGAACGCTGGTCCAACTGAGGCGCCAGGTGGAAATGGCATGGCAAGCCGTTCCACAGGACTACATCCAGCATCTCTACGATCGTCTCCATGGGAGAATAGCAGCCTGCATTGCTGCGAAAGGTGGATATACACTGTACTAGTGCCGACATTGTGCATGCTCTGTTGCCTGTGTCTATGTGCCTGTGGTTCTGTCAGTGTGATCATGTGATGTATCTGACCCCAGGAATGTGTCAATAAAGTTTCCCCTTCCTGGGACAATGAATTCACGGTGTTCTTATTTCAATTTCCAGGAGTGTACATTTTCCCATCCTAAAAGCGAAGCTGTCTTTGTCAAGTATGCCCTCAGTTTATCTTTCTGTTCTTTAGGCGTATTATTCTACTCAGCAGTTTACATTTGTGACTTATCAGACTCAACGTCAGAAAACGTAACTATGTGAAAAACAGAGTATCGGAGAATTTGGTTGTAGGATTTCTGCAAGAAAATAACAGTGAGTGCAAGACAGGAGGAGCTGGAACACTGTAACAGACCATCCTGAAGATTGATAGGTTAGAAGGAACACCATGATGGTCCCGGCGGAGGTTCGAGTCCTCCCTCGGGCAAGGGTGTGTGTGTTTGTCCTTAGGATAATTGAGGTTAAGTAGTGTGTACGCTTAGGGACTGATGACCTTAGCAGTTAAGGCCCATAAGATTTCACACACATTTGAACATTTTTGAACACCAGGATTATGTAAACGTACCACTGGGTGTGTACATGCACTAACATGTACTTAGGGTAAAATGATGGGCATAAAAGAGAAGTTCAGGGTGGGATTAAAATTCTGGGTGACATTATATCATGGTAAGATTCATTAATCACATTTCTATCTTCACTAAAAGTAAGGAAAACTTACAGGATCTGTTAAGTTGAGGGTGGGATTAAAATTCTGGGTGACATTATATCATGGTAAGATTCATTAATCACATTGCTATCTTCACTGAAAGTAAGGAAAACTTACAGGATCTGTTGAATGTAATGTACAGTCTAATGAGCTTAGCGAACCAAAGAAAGACAAAAATGACGAATACCGTATTTTACGGACTATAAGACGCACTTTTTTCTTCGAAAAATTGAATGCAAAATCCAGGTGCGTCTTACACTCGAGATTGATACAAAAGCCAGCCTCGGTGGCCGAGCGTTTCTAGGCGCTGCAGTCTGGAACCGCGCTACCACTACGGTCGCAGGTTAGAATCCTGCCTCGGGCATGGATGTGTGTGATGTCCGTAGGTTAGTTAGGTTTAAGTAGTTCTAAGTTCTAGGGGACTGATGACCTCAGATGTTAAGTCCCATAGTGTTGAGAGCCATTTGAGCCATTAATATAAAAATGTCCAGTGTTTGATTTAAAATTCCCGCTAGTCTTAAAAATGGCCATATATTCGATGCCTCGAGAAACTTATCTCTGCCTGGCAACACTGGATTCAACTGACAGCAGCAGTGCACCGATGCGACGAACATGAGCTGCGGGGATTCACAAGCTTCTTAACAATGCCTCCCCCAACGCCGCCATCACAAACCCAGAACACTATCTAGCCTATGAGGAGTCATTGCAGTCTACGGTGCCAGTGAATTTTAATTGAACATGTTTTGTGTTATGGGTAACATACAATATTTTTGTTAGTAGCTAGTTTCTTAATGGGAAAAAAAACGAAAGGTACTCATATGATGCGGGCTGTAAATTGAAAGTAATAGCATATGCAGAAGAACATGGAAACAGTGCAACTGAGCAGCATTTCGGCAATCCACCAACAGAAAAAACCATTCGCGATTGCCGGGCTAGCAAAGAACTGAAAAATATATGAAGACTAAATGTGCAAATAGAGGACTGAATGCACAGTGGTCAAAACTAAAATATGACGTATTGAAATGGATGAAAGACCACCGTCGAAATGGCGTTGGAATTAACACAAAAAGTGATTGAAATACAAGCTCGTAAGTCAGCGCTACACTTGAACTTAAGACTTTAAGGGTGGAGTTGGTAGGCGCTACAGTTTTATGAAGCTTCACTGACTTAGCAAGCGAAACCAAAATATCTCAGAAAACGCCACAACAGTATGATGAGAAAATATTAGCTTTCCATCGTTTTATTATTCAACATCGAAAGCAAAACAGTGTGGAACTAAGTCAAATAGCGAATATAGACGAAACTCCTCTGACATTTGTTGTGCCGAGTAACAGAACTTTTGCCATAAAAGGTGCTGAAACTAACCATAAAAACAAGTGGGCATGAAAAAATGCACCAGACTGTTTGTTATCTTTTCATGTTGAGCTGACGGTACTAAACATAACCCAATGACCATTTTCAAGCGCAAAACTATGCCAAAGCCTTCCGAACCATCGTCAGGTTTCGTTTTTCACCTTCAAGACAGGGGTTGGATGGACGAAGGCGGTATGAAATTATGGATTAACAGAGTGTGGGAGAGAAGGAAATGTGCTTTATTGAAGAAGAATTCTCTTCTTATGCTAGATCAGTTAAGCAGTCATTTGAAAACAATCTGTGAAAGAGAAACTCAGTCAGGGAAATACAAGATTGCTGTTATTCCGGGAGGATTTAGTTCACAACTGCAATCTAAAAAATGGTTCAAATGGCTCTGAGCACTATGCGACATAACTTCTGAGGTCATCAGTCGCCTAGAACTCAGAACTAATTAAACCTAACTAACCTAAGGACATCACACACATGCATGCCCGAGCCAGGATTCGAACCTGCGACCGTAGTGGTCGCTCGGTTCCAGACTGTAGCGCCTAGAACCGCACGGCCACTCCGGCCGGCAAATGCAATCTCTTTACCTCTCGATACATAAAGCATGTAACGTGTATATGAGAGAGGAACAGAATAAGTGGATGACGGATGAAACTCAACATGAATTCACGTCGAATAGAGCTTTAAAAAGACCCACAATGAAGCAAGTGTGTCAGTGGATAAAAAAATGGTTCAAATGGCTCTGAGCACTATGGGACTTAACATCTGAGGTCATTAGTCCCCTAGAACTTAAAACTACTTAAACCTAAATAACCTAAGGACATCACACACATCCATGCACGAGGCAGGATTCGAACCTGCGACCGTAGCAGTCGCGCGGTTCCGGACTGAAGTGCCTAGAACCGCTTTTTTTTGGCTTTTCTTTTTTTATATATTTAGCTCTTTTTAATTATTCTTTTACTTGTTTTGGAACTACAAAAAAACCAAGTGCCACCGCCACTTTTCATCCTATAAACAAAAAAATCTGGTCCACTTCAGGCGTTGGCTCCTGACGAAACCTACCCCAGAGAGCTGCCTATATACCAGGGGAAATATGGGAAATCAAGGTTAGGGCTATCCTTACAAACAAAACAAAATCTTCCTTTTTCTGAATTTTATTTTTATTGTTTTTATGTTATGTTATTTTTTTCTGTTTTTTGTTTAGTTTTGTTGTGTAATTGATCAGAGGCCTTCTGCGCCCCGCTGGTAATATGTTGAGTCACGTCTTCTCGAAATTGATGTGTTCCGTTCAATTTTTCAGAAATGTTCATTGGTTCAAACTGTAAACCTTCTTTTCTCTTGGCTTAACACATTCCAGCTGCGAGGCGGCTCGTGGAAAGCACTCCCAAGGAAGTTCGAGAAAAATTGTCTGTATTTTGGGTGACGGACTACGACATAAATGACGGTCATTGAGGTATGTCCAAAAATCGAGTACAGAGTTTACAGTTTGTCCAAATAAGTAGTGAATGGCATGTCCGCGAATCCAATTCACAGCATTGGTCTTTGTCCGAGGAAAATAGTCACGTTCCGGAAATAATAATGAAAGGGGAGCAATCCGATCCGGAATGTCCCGCGTTAGAAAAGCCACAATACGTCGAACCAAGTGCCAAACCTCCGCCGCCGGTCCGCAAACAAACCGATGTTCATCTTTGTCTGGCACTCCACACGTGGAACATAGAGGTGACTGGGCGAGGTGGATACGATGAAGGCGAAATTGGTTGATTTGCTTACCATTGACAGTTAGGTACCAGACAGATTGCACATTCGTGTCAAGGTAACAGGTGAACACCGCGCGCCATACATGACGCCAGTCAACCTGGGGGAACTTTTGTTCAATCGGGTTAGGTGGACGACCTAATTGGAGGACATTGTATACTGCCTTTGTCTTGAGTAAAAGCTGTCTTGGTAAGGTGAGGCGTAGGTAACTGAGTTCCAGAAAGAAGTACCGTATATAATGGAACTGGGCCAGAACATCCGAGATCATCACTGGGGCTGACAGTGAGACCGGCGAATATGCCGACAGGAGGAGACCAGTGAGGCTCGTTGGGCAACGTGTCCATATCGTCATCTGGGAGCTGACAAATAGGGCGCGAGCTCTATCCGGCACGTGAAACAGACCTATCCCACCTCGTTCACGGGGAAGAGTAAGGGTTGCATAGTTAACTTTGAACAACAGCCCAGAGCTGACGAAAGATGCCGTCGCTGCCAACATGCGACGTGCCACAGTAAGCGGGAAAGGTAGAACTTGTGCTACATGAGGAACTCGGGATGCGATATATATATTGACATATCGAGCTCGTTGGAGAATATCTAGGGATCGAAGGCGATGGTCCATAAGACCTGCTCTGATCATTAAAAGGAGGCGTCGGCAGTTGATGGTGGCTGAACGCCGGAGATCAGATGAAAAATCTATTCCCAAACAACGAATGGTATCAACGGTTGTGAGAGGTGTAACGCACTCCACGGGAAGTCCCGTGCCAATGAACATAACTTGTGACTTACGTACGTTTAAAGAGCTACCCGACGCCTCACCATAAGTCGCTACCCACGTCAAAACAGCTCGAACCTCGTCGGCATTACGTAAACAGATGACTACATCGTCAGCATAGGCCGTGTAACAGAATCGGTAGCGATCTATGGACAACCCTACCAAACGTTGTCTTAGTCCACATAGCAAGGATTCCAAGGAAAAGGCGTACAAAATTGCTGATAGAGGGCAACCTTGACGTACGGGTCGACCTATTATTATCGGTGGAGTGAGTCTGCCATTGTACGTAATCCTGGATGAGGCACCCTGCAGAAGGCGCATCACTACCGTGATAACCGCGACTGGGAAACCCATATGGTGGAGAACGGCCGTAAGGAACGAATGATCAACCCTATCAAAAGCTTGACTAAAGTCCAAAGACGCAAGTGCCCCAGAGAGGCGTTGTGCCTGGATAACGGCGATCATATCCCTGTAGCGGCATAAAGCAGTGCGGGTATTATTATCCCCTCCCAAAGATGCTTGGTCTGGCGACTCAACATATCGGGCAACGTTTTTAAGTCGTGCTGCCAAAAGGCGAGTGAAGATTTTCATATCACTGTTAAGGAGGGTGAGGGGCCGATAATCACTGATATTGTTGCCACCATGCGGTTTGTGTACAGGAATAATAATTCCTTCCATGAAAGCGTCCGGCACATGTACTTCCGGAGACATCAGTTCCCGACAGATGGAGGTGAAGGTGGACTCTAACAAATCACGGAAGGTGCGATAAAATTCGAGGGGAAGACCGTCGGGTCCTGGGGAGCGATTGATGGTTCCTGCCCGGATCGCATCGCGGACTTCCTCATCAGTCACCTCTGACATCAAGTCAATCGCCGCATCTCCTGGGATACCACCGAAGTTGAGCTGTGAGACTTCCTCGATCAACTCTGGGGAATGTGGAATTGCGGCGTAGAGCTTCTGGTAGTGGGCGTGAAGCACATTCCCTATTGCAGATTGGGTTACGTAGCGACGCCCTTCTTGATCTGCTAGGACGTGAATCAATTTTCGGCGTCGATTTTGTCGTTCTTGGATGATATGGTACATCGACGGATGTTCATGAGGCATGCGATCAGCAGTACGAGATCGTACTATCGGTCCTTCCAAATGCCTTCGCATGAGATTGGAGATTTGGGCCTTAGCTTGGTTCATCCTTGTATGGCGCTCAGGGGAGGCTGGCATCGTGGAGCATTCTCGTAGGATCCTGTAGTAAAAGTCCATAGTGCTCTTCCTCCAGGCGACAACATCTTTGCCATACCGGATTAAAGTTTTTCGAAGAGCAGGTTTTGCACACTGGATCCACCAGGATATGGTAGACGGATACGTGGGTCGGCGTTTATGACATGTGATCCAAGTGTCTTCTATTAGAAGTCGACAGTCAGGTGAATTAAGAAGTGCCGTGTTCAGTTTCCATAAACCACGTCCGTACCATACTGCCTGTCTTGTGAGAACAACATCACAGAAGTAAGCCTCATGATCTGAGAAAGCAACAGGCCAGATTTCAGCCTGTCGCGTGTGTTGAATTAGGGATCGCGAGATGTAGATGCTATCCAGTCGGATAGAGGAGTGCGCAGTGTAGTACGTAAAGCCCAAAAGATCACCGTGAACATATCTCCACGTGTCGACAAATTGTAGCCGCGTGACGACTGTTTCCAGAGCTGCGCATGGTGAGTGACGCGGCAATTGATCCTGAGGTCGCTGGGTGCAGTTGAAGTCTCCACCCATGACCCAGTCATCGTGTGGTCCCATAAAAAGGGGTGTAACTTCATTCGCGAAGAAGGCGTTGCGTTCACGACGGTAGCTGGAGCCCGACGGCGCATAAATGTTGACGATGCGTACACCAAAGAGAATAAGGGCCATACCTCTGCCGTTAGGGAGGTATAGGACATCTTCGGCAGGAAGACCTTCGCGTAAGATGATGGCAACACCACTACCGGTGTCCGAAGCGGGAAAAAGGTGCACCGTGAAGCCATGTGGTGGTGAAAAATCGGCGACATGCACTTCCTGTAAAAGCGCAATGTCTATGTCCGCATCATAAATCATATCGCGGAGCAGCGCTAGTTTGTGGGGCGCACGAATGGTCGCGAGGTTAATCGTTGCGACACGATAATGCTGGTGTTGGAGTCCCACAGGCACAGGTGGGGCTTCTGCTTCAGGAGCGAGAGGTCGTCGATCTTGCCGGTCCGCCGAAGAGGCTGTTATTGTGGAGAGTTTGCGAGCGCGGGCGCAACCGATGGGGGCGCCCCATCATCAGCACCGTCCACCCCAGTCCCTTCGATCTCCACGTCGTCTGCCCAGGAGACTGATACTGCGGTAGGGCATCGGCGGTGCACATCATCCACGTGGAGAGGAGACGTAGTATTCGTCTCATCGGATGGGCTCTCTTCAACGTCGACCTGTGGGGGCGACGGTGCCAGGAAGGAGGGGTGTTCATTGCCAGTGGTCGCCTGTGGCGGGTCTTTCGCATCAGACTTTTGGTCATCAAAGAGCGGTTTGTCGTCCATCTTTGGGTCTGCATCCCTGGTATCCATCCGTAGAATGGATTCATCAGGGGGTGAACGGCTACGTTTCTTTCTCTTTCGTGTCGATCCTTGTTTTCGAACAGGTCGTTCAGTGTCCGATTGCGGGTGGCTTTCGTCTGACTCCGGACCAGTCTGAAGGAAATCAGAAGTAGGTACCACTCCCGGATCAACGTCCATCTCAGTAGCATTTTCAGTCACAGTGCTGCGATGATTCGGCAGGTCAGGATCTGGCGTCTGTGGCACCTCAGAAGGAATCTCAGGAGCGGTTGCATCTACCTGATCAGACGACGTCAACGGAGCAGGAAGACCCTGTGTAGAGGTGCTACCTTCCTGGGCAACCTTGGAGTATGTGACAGGGATCTGAGTCATCATCGCTGGGGACGCTTCCTCGCCGACCGGCGTCTGGATCAGGCGGCGTCGCATGCAGGCGGATCTGATGTGGCCTTCTTGTCCACAACCCGCACATGTTCGGGGTTGGCCGTCGTACATGACAATGGCTCGCACCCCGCCAATGGTCAGGTATGATGGTATATGTTTTTTCAGTTCAATTTTGACCTGACGCACACCATTAAGGACATGGTAGGTCGTGAAGGTTTGCCATTTTTCCTCTACGTAACCGATGACGTTACCGTATGGTTTTAACGCAGAGACAACTTCATCCTTCGGCACTTCAAAAGGTAGTTCAAACACCCTAATCGTGCGTTGACCGTACTCTGCGAGTTCAAGTGTTACAGCTCCGACGTGACCATCAGAGTATTTGAACTTAAGTCCATTGGCATGGCGGCGAATAACATCTTCACACACCTCGGTGTTTGTCATTTTAATATGAACGACACTACTCGTGATCGAAAAATGGATTCCGATAACGTGGTTAGGATCTAAACGAACTTCTTCACGTATGAACGTTTCAACTTCATGTGCACGAGGTCGCGCATGTTCAGCTGGGAAGGAAACTTTAAGGGTCGCACGGCGGTAAGCGCTCGACATGTTCACGGTGGACGGACACAAGCCTTAAAGCTACGACGCGGAAGTAAACAAACCCGGCAGCGGAGCCATGGCCGGCGCGCGGGGCCGTCCGCACGCTGCCACGGCTGAGAGCCGACTGACGTGTTCTGAAGTGATAGAAGCCATTATTGATAAGTCTTTCAACAAGTGTGGCGTAAGTAACGCTCTCAACGGCGGTGAAGACCATCTTATATATGATGAAGACAGCAATGACGACGAAGAGGAGGAGGAGGAAGAACAAGATGAAGGAGAAAATTCAGATAACGATTTCCAGGGAGTTTAAAGGTAATTTGGTTTTAGAAACTAAATTTTTTTAGGCTGGTTTTGCATCTAATAATAAAAATTGTAAAAAAGTTATTTTTTTAAAAAATGCTTAAAAATTAAGTTGCGCCTTATAGCCCATCAAAGAGAAATGGTATTAGACCACGAAATGAAGGAATTTCTCTACCTTTAAGCAAAACAACACATGGACGATTTAGAAGGGTATAAAACACAAACTAGCACATGAAAAAAGAGCATTCCTGGCCAAAACAAGTTTACCTGTTTCAAACACGGGCCTTAGCTTGAGAAAAAAAGTTGTCGGGAAGGTACCTTTTGAGTAAAACATTGTATGACGCTGAATCATGGACAGTTGGACAGTGAGAGAACCGGAAATGATGAGAATCGAAGTTGTTAACAAATAGTCGTAAAGAAAGATGTGAAAAAATCACTTTCTGACAAGAAGAGCGGAGGTCCTCGGCAGAATCTCTGAAAAAATCAATACGTGGAAGACACTGAAAGAAGAAGGGACGGGCTGATACCACACATGTTAAGACATCGAGGAATAATTTCCACAGAGCTTAGAAGATAAAAGCCGTACAGGGTAAGACAGATTGGAATATATTCAACAAATAATTGAAGACATTCGATGTGAGTGTTAGTCCGAGAAGAAGACGTCAGCTCAGAGAGTAATTCGTGGCAGGCCAAATGGAACCCGCCGCAAGGAATACTCAAAAAACCTATATTCGCTCACAGGCTACTTCTTCCGCATCACATTCATTCGGAAGCATTTCTGAAAATGCTCATTGCAGAAAGTTACCTGTTCAGTGACTACAATGGCATTACTGCACTGAAAACTGGATACAGCATTTATTAGCATCAGTTCCAGGAAATTCCATCACGATTATCCATCCGCTGAAAGAGGTACCGAGTAAACTGGCAAATAATGGGAAAAAATGTGATTAATATAACGATGTTATCGCTGACCCAAGCGTATTATTGTGCAAATGAGCGTCAATCATAATGAGACAACGTCCACACAGGCCGGCGGTTTGCAGTGAAAAGCGCGCCCCTCGCTGCCTAATTATCCACCGTTGGACGGAACTATGCAGCGTTAAACAAGAGCTGTAGTCGCGGAAACAATCACTCATAGCCTTCTAATCAATAATACGTGCACCGTAATTACGTATACTAGAACAAACATTTCGCGAACTGTTCCCGTTTTACACTAGAAATGAGAGCAATTTGATGCCGCAACACGACCATATCTGTGCAGGATTTCAAAATAAAACAATTCCGTCTGAAACAAGTGTTTGCTCATACGCTTGCATAACGCTAAAAAATTAATTCTTGTTGTACATTTGGTTTATTAACAAAGTCAGTTTAGATTAATGAATAATCATCTTCTGGTGTTCCCCATAAAAATTTCAACTACGTTAAAAACGTAATAATCAAAGTTCAATTTCACATTTTACTGCAGGTGCAAGAAGAAAGAAATATAGCGGCAGCAACCTACTTGCATTCCTGTTTACGTTTAACCACGTTCTCAGTTAAAAGACAAATGCACTTCGTTAACAGACACAGCACACCGTCAATAACGCTTCTATAAATTTAGACTCTGAATTGATATTCGAAAGTTGTAAGTAATTAGTGAAACAGCCTTTAGCAAATGCAACAAATCGAACGATTGCCCCACACTTCCGTTACGTAAGATTAAATTACAAGGTGCAATCGTTGGAAAAAGTGTAGATGTACGCCAACAAACCAACTTAGAATTCTTTTGTCAAAGCCACAGCTTCTCTATGAACTTTCTCATTGTTCCATTATTGTCGACGGAAATTATATTGGGAGTAGACTTTTTGAATGAATACAAAGCAATCTTAAACTTTCACGATGCTGAAATAAGTTTAGAGAAAGAAGGTAAGTCAATAGCTTTGAAGTTTGAAGATTGGCTCTCAAACCATGACGAGGAAATTAATCGGCTTTACCTTCTGTTAGACAACAGTTCGGAATTTTCTACGGAATTAGACACTAACAATCACTCTGCAAGTACTGACAGGGATGATATCGACGACATATTTGATACTAATGAGTTAATTCAGAATAAAATTCGAACAATTGAGAATTGTAATGACACTAATAGGCAAGACCTTTTTGAGATTTTACAAGCACATTCCACAGTTTTTACTCACAAAACAGGAACAACAAGGGATTTCAATACCAATTTCGTGTTCGTGAGCATACTAAATTTTGTGTTAGACCATACGTAATTCCGGCGCATTATAGGGACCATGTTAGAACAGAAATACAATCTATGCTTAATGAGGGCATTATTGAGCCCGCAGTAAGCTCATACAACAATCCATTACATGTTGTTGAGAAGAAAAATGGATCGATCAGGCTTGTCTTAGATTCGAGACAAATCAATACTATCATCATTCCTGAAACAGGCAGGCCGCAGACGATGGAAGAACTTCTTCAAAATTTTAATGGTGTAAAAGTGTTGTCTTCCATTGATCTCAGATCCAGCTTTTATCAGATCGACCTTCATCCAGAATGTAGAAAATACACAGCTTTTCTATGTTTCGACGTTTGTTATCAATTTCGGAAACTTCCTTTTGGTTTGAACATTTCTTCGGCAGCGTTCATTCCCGGTCTAAATTCCATATTACCTGATTTCTTAAAACGTCACATCACTTTATATGTGGATGATATTCTAATAGCAGAAGCCTCTTGAGAACAACATAATCGCATCCTCAACAGTTTGTTTTTTGCAGAATCTGGAATTACAGTTAACATGGAAAAGTCTGAATTCGGTAGGTCAAAGGTGAGGTTTTTGGGACATATTATTTCTTCTGAAGGCATTCAGCCGGATCCTGAAAAGTTAGAAGCAATCAGAGCCATTCCAGTTCTATCCACAAAAAGACAAGTCCGCAGTTTTCTAGGTCTCGTCAATTTTTACCGTCGTTTTCTGAATATGCATATTCTAGTTACACCAAAACTTTGTTCTCTCACTGGAAAGAATACTATTTGGAACTGGGACGAACAAGCACAGTTGGAGTTCAATTCTTTGAAAGAATCGCTACTTAACGCGCCAATACTAGCTCATCCAGATCTCTCACAAGATTTCTGCCTTAGCACGGATTCTTCTAAAGTCGGTCTTGGTGCCCATTTATTTCAAGAAGCTATAGAAAATGATATTACTGTTCAGAAAACCATTGCTTTTGCTAGCCGAGTGCTAACAAAAATCTGAAAAAAATTATTCCGTAACTGAATTAGAAGCTTTAGCTATCGTTTGGGCATTTAACAAATTCCGTTTCTTTCTTTCTGGTAAGCACGTAAAAGTATACAGTGATCATCGTGCATTACAATTACTTATGTCTTCAAAATTAAATCATGACAGGTTAAAACGTTGGGCATTGTTTCTGTAAGAATTCCGCTTCACAGTAGTCTACATTCCCGGCAAGGAGAACATTGGTGCGGAGGCACTGTCCGCGCACCGGCTGGGCTTGAGAAAAGTGAAACAGAAGGCAACCTCGAGAAAAGTTTCAGTATTCTTTACATTCAGAAAGTCGCCTTTGAAAACTTCATCACCATATCTTTAAAGGACATTGCTCATGAACAAGATAAAGATCTGATTTGGAAAGACATTAAAAGTAAATGGCATGAAAAGCCGCACACTCAGATTCGGCATTATTATCTGGTTAGAAACAACATACTCTTCAAACGCTGCACTGTTGATGACAAGCTATGGGTACTTTGCATTCCAGACGATTTTGTTAATAAGCTCATTTGGTACATTCATTTCAGCTACGCACATTTTGGTCCACGAAAATGTTATCATATTCTTCGAACGACTTGTTATTTTAACAATATGGAAAAGAGAATTCGAAGAGTCTTGTCTATTTGTAAATTTTGTCAAAAGGCGAAACCATCTACTATCTCACATCGTGCTCCGTTGTTTCCTATCATTCCTTCTAAATTAAAAGAATTTGCTGCTGTTGATCTCTTGGGACCCCTTGTCATAACATCGAATGGATTTTCGTACGTTCTAGTCGCTGTTAACTTACTTCAAAATTTGTTTCTTTCACTCCGTTACGTAAAGCCACTGGACGGTCTGTATCCAACGCCTTTGTTAAAAATTTCTTACGTGAAGTTGGACACGTTAGTAAAGTCATTTCAGATAACGGACCGCAATTCAGATCTGCTGTTTGGTCACGCATGCTTCGGAATCATAAAATCAAACCTGTTTTTATTTCATTGTACTCACCACATTGTAACCCGTCTGAACGGATTATGAAAGAAATCAATAAGCTTTGCAGACTTTATGTCACAGAAAGCATCAGCATTGGGACAGATATTTACACTTATTTCAAAACGTGCTGAATTAAATGCCTCACGACTCCACTGCTTTACCACCTACTCTTGTACTAAAGAATGAAGAACCACCGAACAGAATCAGAGAGCTTGTACCTTTTCCGAATACACGTAAACTTCGACACAAAGACATAATTGATTTAGCTATTAAAAATATAAAATCTGCAGCAGACAAAAGGAGAAAACTACACGACAAAGCAAATGCAAAGAAATTATATATTGGTCAGAAAGTTCTCATTAAAGCTCATTCATTGTCACATAAGAAGAAACACTTGAGTCACAAATTCTTTCTAGTTTACAATGGACCTTACAGAATCCGACGTATACCACATGATAATTGCGTTGAAGTTGAAACTCTGCGTACTAGGAAGAGTAAAGGTTTACACCACATTTCACATGTAAAACCGTTTATTGAAAGATAATCTGCTTTTTAACTTTGTCTTTGCCATTAAACTTTTCACTTCACATTTCTAGTACGCTTTGTCAGACTTAAGAAATTGTTAACATGCAACAATGTTTGAAGTTAAATATCCAGTCTAGAACCTAGGGAACATTTTTAAACAGAAATTACGAATGCATTGTATAGTGAACAGACGACACAGTGTTGTATTTGTACATTCTTGCTTGTTAGTTGCACGATTACGTAACGACTATCAGGCTTACATACTTAGGACATATACTGGTACTGCTAATGAGGTTTTAATGCAACATTTTGGTTTACTTGAAAATACATTCTGGATTTAAAGTACTTCCTGTGAGATACCAGATGACTAAATGGATAGTTTATGTGACAACTACACGATTTTATCACGACGCTACTAATGAGTGACAATTTACAATGTTGCTTTTGCGATGTATCTGTTTTATATCTGCACAGTTTTTCTTAATTATTCTGGACAGTAAAACATGTTTTAGTAGTAACTTTTGTGGTATAGCTACAATGAGACAGCCTTTTCCGTAGCACAACAATACGTTACAGCACAGTACTTCCTTCATCACGGCAATAAGCGTAATAACTAAGATATCTATACGCAAAGCATTTCACTTTTGTTTATCGTGAGGTAAGTACATTGACTTCAGCAGAACTTTGCTTACAGAGGACGATAACTACGACACTTCCACAGAATTATCTTACAACAAGACACACATTTAGCGCTACAGGACACGCATTTGAGTGATTAATTTTGTACTTGAACCATTTATTTTTCGAGATTTTCGAATTACAAAGGTTTTCCGTGATACATTTCATTCCATTGCTGTAATCTGTAACACCTGAGGGTTAATTACATTAATCCTCAGGGGGGTACACGCTTACTTTGTGTACCATGTGTGTGGCAAGCACAAGGATCCCTAGCTAATATGGTATTTGCTTATACAACTTTACACATCGGTACCATATTTCTCCAACACAGAATTACACAGCTATCTGATTATTTAACAGAGAAACAAAAAGTTTTTTTATGTCAGTGACACATGTTTACGCAATTACACAGTTGGATAATTTTACACTTATGAAATTGTATTTTGTCTGTACTTTGTGAACTGTTCATATTTTTTTGGAACCATTGTGATACTATGAGAGCTTTGAATGATGTATTTGGTATGGGATCATGATTTTAAAGTACGTTTGAGGTAGATGACACTATTGAAATGAGCAGAGAATTTTTTTTAGGTTTTGAAATTATTGGAGGAAGCTACGACGATTTTGAGAGTTGACTGAGGTGTTATGATGTTATTATTACGATGACTATGTGTATTATACTGTTGCGGTATGTTTATGATCAATAAGCTGATGCTATATGAGTTATTTGAGTATGCAACGTATCTGTTATGATGAAATATTGAAGAAGTGTCGACGAATAAGGTAAGGAATAATGAGTAGTGGTTAGGAACTGTGGTTTGTGAAAAAGGTTGTTGGAAACCAAGAATCGTACTTTAAGAGTTATGAAATGTATGTAAATGCGTGAATGTATTACAATGCCGCCGAAAAATTTTTGGGCACTGTTATATCAATAGGATTTTGTTTCTACACATTTGTAACGCAAATTCTTGACCTGTGAAATATTTTTATATGAAACTGTCACTGTCGTGGAAACTGCTGTCATAAATACACTCCTGGAAATGGAAAAAAGAACACATTGACACCGGTGTGTCAGACCCACCATACTTGCTCCGGACACTGCGAGAGGGCTGTACAAGTAATGATCACACGCACGGCACAGCGGACACACCAGGAACCGCGGTGTTGGCCGTCGAATGGCGCTAGCTGCGCAGCATTTGTGCACCGCCGCCGTCAGTGTCAGCCAGTTTGCCGTGGCATACGGAGCTCCATCGCAGTCTTTAACACTGGTAGCATGCCGCGACAGCGTGGACGTGAACCGTATGTGCAGTTGACGGACTTTGAGCGAGGGCGTATAGTGGGCATGCGGGAGGCCGGGTGGACGTACCGCCGAATTGCTCAACACGTGGGGCGTGAGGTCCCCACAGTACATCGATGTTGTCGCCAGTGGTCGGCGGAAGGTGCACGTGCCCGTCGACCTGGGACCGGACCGCAGCGACGCACGGATGCACGCCAAGACCGTAGGATCCTACGCAGTGCCGTAGGGGACCCCACCGCCACTTCCCAGCAAATTAGGGACACTGTTGCTCCTGGGGTATTGGCGAGGACCATTCGCAACCGTCTCCATGAAGCTGGGCTATGGTCCCGCACACCGTTAGGCCGTCTTCCGCTCACGCCCCAACATCGTGCAGCCCGCCTCCAGTGGTGTCGCGACAGGCGTGAATGGAGGGACGAATGGAGACGTGTCGTCTTCAGCGATGAGAGTCGCTTCTGCCTTGGTGCCAATGATGGTCGTATGCGTGTTTGGCGCCGTGCAGGTGAGCGCCACAATCAGGACTGCATATGACCGAGGCACACAGGGCCAACACCCGGCATCATGGTGTGGGGAGCGATCTCCTACACTGACCGTACACCACTGGTGATCGTCGAGGGGACACTGAATAGTGCACGGTGCATCCAAACCGTCATCGAACCCATCGTTCTACCATTCCTAGACCGGCCAGGGAACTTGCTGTTCCAACAGGACAATGCACGTCCGCATGTATCCCGTGCCACCCAACGTGCTCTAGAAGGTGTAAGTCAACTACCCTGGCCAGCAAGATCTCCAGATCTGTCCCCCATTGAGCATGTTTGGGACTGGATGAAGCGTCGTCTCACGCGGTCTGCACGTCCAGCACGAACGCTGGTCCAACTGAGGCGCCAGGTGGAAATGGCATGGCAAGCCGTTCCACAGGACTACATCCAGCATCTCTACGATCGTCTCCATGGGAGAATAGCAGCCTGCATTGCTGCGAAAGGTGGATATACACTGTACTAGTGCCGACATTGTGCATGCTCTGTTGCCTGTGTCTATGTGCCTGTGGTTCTGTCAGTGTGATCATGTGATGTATCTGACCCCAGGAATGTGTCAATAAAGTTTCCCCTTCCTGGGACAATGAATTCACGGTGTTCTTATTTCAATTTCCAGGAGTGTATTTCCGTAAGAAAGTTAAGTGACCACCTGCACGTAATTCGTCGTGGGCACGCAGCTGTGTCAGACGCCTGGAGAAAAAGCCATTAGTGTGTGCCTTTTCAGAGGTACAGGTAGAAAAGGGAGGCCATTATCCTCGCTATTGACATTCCTTTGTAGAAAGCATCGCAAATACGACACACTCAAACTTGAAAACATATCATTATACTGTGGAGCTCTTAATTTATGATATTTACTAAAATGCCTAATGAAACTATGAGAAACATTTCACGGCTATTGTCTTGCTAGTTGAGAGAAATGCCATATGGCTTGCTTTATGTATTTATTTACTCATTTTGTTTAATATCTAGTTTCTAGCTGCACTGCAGCATTGGTTAAAATAAAATTTAATAGATGTACTAATATAAATATTTTATGCCTACAGATCCAGTAAATAATTTTATGATTTATTAAAAAAAAACGAAGGAGCATAAAAAGACATTTCCCTTCACAGGAATTGCATACGGAATTTTCTTTTCAACTACTTGGTAATTTTTTTGGTAGAATAACTTCTTGTGGTGCACCACTTTAATTACATAGACATTAAGATGTGAATATACATTTCCCTTGTCTGCATTGGTGCCGGCCGCGGTGGTCTAGCGGTTCTGGTGCTGCAGTTCGGAACCGCGGGACTGCTACGGTCGCAGGTTCGAATCCTGCCTCGGGCATGGGTGTGTGTGATGTCCTTCGGTTAGTTAGGTTTAAGTAGTTCTAAGTTCTAGGGGACTTATGACCTAAGATGTTGAGTCCCATAGTGCTCAGAGCCATTTGAACCATTTTTTTGTCTGCATTGTTGTCTTTAATGTAATGTTTTTTCTGCTTGAGCTATGTCATGTTTAGATATAAGTTATTTCATTTGCTGCTGCTGTTTGCCAGGCATAGTGTTACTGAATTTGACTTTGTGTTACTCTGCTAAGCCAGTTTACGACTGATTTATTTTTCTTGTTTGCTGCTCATTGCCTTATATTAGTTGTAATATTGTTGCTTACTTTGCCAATTTGTATTTTTTTGTCCTTGCTGTTTGTGTTAATTTGTTATGTGCTGCTGCATTGCCTCGTCCCTTGGTATATATATCTGAGCTCAGTAGATTTAAGTTAGCTTAAGAGGGGGTAGACTATATAAGAAACTAACTATGATGAATTGGAAGAAATGCATTGAGAAGCTATAAGAAAATGGTTTGGCCAAACAATTAGTGCACAGTGGAGAAAAACTATTTTTGAAAGAGGATGTGAACAGAATACAGAAAGCATTCTTGGATAGGTTTTTTTTTTTTTTTTTTTTTTTTTTTTTTTTTTTTTTTTTTTTTTTTTTTTTTTTGGCTGGAGCAAATGTTGAAATAAGAGGGACGATATACGGAATGAAGTTTTGGGTTGGACTGCAGTACCAAATGTTACACTGAAAACGAACCCTGTCCTTTCCATTGTGTTATCCCCCTATGTGTTTGTGTACTCTTGTATATTTGTGTTTTTCCTGTCTTTATGTGTTTAGCTAATAAGAGTTATGTTGTAGAATTTTTTCTAATAATATGTTATTTACTTTGTAAAGATGTTTAGACATTATTTATTCTGTTTTGTTTTAATGCTCATGTGTGAAGTTGATGTTTCGAAAGTTATTCTGATCTTTGATGTATGTACTCATGTCATAATTCCTGTAACACTGACGTATATGTTATTTCAATTCTTTTGTAAAGCCTGTACTACAAATGTTATCTGTATTGTTATGTTCTTTAATGATGTATTTTGTACCTTTGTAATTGTATTGTTACGTTATAAAATTGTAATTGACACCAGTTCATCATATTATTAACTTGTAAGTTCCATTTCACTGCACACGTTTCTGTTGGTCATAGTAGATGGACAATATGTGAGAAGTAGGGACTGTTAGTGTTTGCACGTGTGTTGATAATTCAGCAAGGGACTGGATAACAGCATTGCTGGTTCTAAGGACATTTCAAAAAAATTTTTTTTGAGTGCACAAGTGGTGGTTTATGGATTGCTATATTGTCCGCAAGACTCTTCGATGGTGATTGTGCACCTGCACAGTCGCAACAGATGGTTGCTGGCCGTCTCTACAAGGACTACAGTGGGTCTGCACCTCTGGTGGCCCCCCAATATCATTATTTCTACAAGGACTGCAGTGGGTCTGCACCTCCGGTGGGCCACCAATACCACAATCTCTACCAGGACTACAGTGGGTCTGCTCTGTGATGACCTACCTGCCAGTATTCTTCAAAACTTCTACTGACTCTGCTGTGGGTTTGCTCTGTTGTGGCCCATTACCTGTCTGCATGTCGAGAGTCAGCCCTATCTTTCCGTTGGAAGGACACCACTACTTCTTCAAGACTGCATGGAAATCCACTACTTCCATGTGCATTTTCTTTTACTGCTGAGACTTTGCGAAAAACACTGCAATTTTACTGTGATGAACGATCAGGACTGTCTTTATGGACTGTGAGAAAATTTTAGCTTTTGACCAACATTGTATCAATAAGTGTGTGCATTTGATTTCTTTGTTATTGTAATTATGAAAATTTTTTTCAAATCTGTATTGGCGACTGCCCAAAACAATTTGTAAAATTTTTTGTTGGGAGCATGGGGGCTATGTAAGTAGGCTGTTTAGGTTTTCTTATTGGTAACGCCACGTAGCGCTCTGTATGAAAATCACTGGCTGTGCTGTGTGCAGTCTGTGGCTGCTTTGCATTATTGTAATACTCGCCATTGTAGCGTTGGGCAGCTGGATGTGAACAGCGCGTAGCGTTGGGCAGTTGGAGGTGAGCCGCCAGCAGTGGTGGATGTGGGGAGAGAGATGGCGGAGTTTTGAAATTTGTAAGACTGGATGTCATGAACTACTATATATATTATGACTATTAAGGTAAATACATTGTTTGTTCTCTATCAAAATCTTTCGTTTGCTAACTATGCCTATTAGTAGTTAGTGCCTTCCGTAGTTTGAATCTTTTATTTAGCTGGCAGTAGTGTCGCTCGCTGTATTGCAGTAGTTCGAGTAACGAAGATTTTTGTGAGGTAAGTGATTTGTGAAAGGTATAGGTTAATGTTAGTCAGGGCCATTCTTTTGTAGGGATTATTGAAGGTCAGATTGCGTTGCGCTAAAAACATTGTGTGTCAGTTTAAGCCCAGTCACGTATATAATTTTTCATAAGGGGACGTTTCAAAGTGAAGCGCAATAAACTGTTGGAAAATTGAGAAATACGTAAATAATTATGTACATTTTTAACAACAGTAAAAGCGAATTTGAATGGCATCGTTGAGCAGGAGATCCCAGATAAAAAAATGTGGACTTCCTTAATGAAGACAGTTCTCTGTCAATAATTTTTGTATCAGTTTAGACTCCCTAGTGCTATCCGAAGTCAATAAACTCCTGTGAAATTGAAAATATAGAAATAATTTCGTACGTTTTTAGTAAGAACAAAAGTAAATCCGTGTGGCTTGTTGAGCAGAACATCCCAGCGAAGAGATCAGCCTCGTAATTGGAAAGATTTCTTTTTTCTGACGCATGGCATTTTCACTTCACCAAGTTAACTCGTCTCTTCTGAAAGTAACCGCAAAGTTCAGATGTTACAGTACCTCATGTCTTACACGGTCTTGAGAAAGTAGATGATGGAACACCTGGCACTGATGTTAAAAATTTTCTTTAAGACTTTCTTTGTTAAAACCGTCTAAAAAAATTCTGGAAACCGCATTAACTCTTGATAATCCTTTATTCCAAGATTATACACGACTGGCTTCGCAATACTGTAACCGCATCTACAGGTGTAAAATCGACAAAAACATACAATGTGGATTGTGAGCAAATTAATAATACCACAGATTTGAGGTATGTAAACCAGAAAGAAAGAGAGGGACTGAAATACGGTCATAGCTAATTTAACATAGGCCACTGAAGCAGTACGGTCTCCCAACGTTCGGATCGCACATGTCATTAGTACTGCCATTTATAATGGGCGGTGAGTCAGCCATCAAAAGAAAACCAAGACTTAGTGACTGTAGGCCGTTTAACTGAAGTGATTGTAGACCGTGTAACTGATCACTGCAACTTGCGGTTTTAGACTTAACAAAGAACAAACCGTAAGAAACCCGAAAAAGCGCTTCAAAACAGGCGAAAACAGCAAGAGGCCACATGTACTGACCGTGGCTATGTCTGCAGCAGGAAGGTCGTACCACCGAATGGTGCTGCAGACACAGCCACGTGTTGAGGAAGACTTATGTGGAGCAACACACCGCAAGAAGGCAAATGAGAAGTAGTAGAATATGTCGATAGAGAACACGAAAGTGACGAGGAATTAACATTGGCACACTTTTAAAGCGAACGTTCGGAGGCGTTACATGAGCAGGAACGTCTAGATTGAAGAATCAGATGTACTGGCAATATAGCAACAAAATTTATATATATCAAATGATGAAATTACGGCAGTACTACGAGAACTGCTAAAATAAATCATTTAATATTTATTTTGATGAAACGCTAATAATATCAAAATTAGAAAATGACCTTAAAAGTGAGGTTGGTGAAACTTATTAAAAATTGTAAACAAATTATTTAAAAATGTTGAACACTCCGGTGGAGTTTGTGAAAGAAACATACTGAAAGGGGACAAATAAATATTCCAATAGTATGAAAATAGCAATTTGACGTAAAAACTTGGCCGTGTCTACACCAACTGTTGGTTCGCTCCTAACGCACATTGCATATCTTTGTACACTTTTTTTTTTACCTGAAGATGCCGCTACAGTATCGCGAAGCCGGTCGTGTATAATTTTGGAATGATGGATTATCAACAGCTAAAGATCATACAATGTAAACTTTCACGGCCGGTATTGACTTCACTTAAAACTTCAGGGCTGATAGGCCGTGGTCGAAGTATAAAACTGTCTCCTAACGTTTCGTCTCCGACTGCGGGAGACATCATCGGAGGTAAAACGGCGAACTGCGAAGAGGACTTGAGGAGGCGTTGATTATATAGGCAGTACAGAGGGCGCCACTGTCGATCACGTGGCGTCGGCTATGAGATTGTCTCTGGTAATGCCAACATTCTCGATTGAAAGTAATCGATCGTCACGCTTGCGGTGCAACGCTGACATCCAAATTTTATCCAGTTTAACACCTTCGTCTTTCCTGTTAAAATTATTACGATGTTTATCAATCTCGATAGCCTCTCTATACAAGCGTGCATAATAATGCGAGGTTTTTGATATGACGCTCGTCTCGCTGAATTTTATTTCATGATCACCTTCCTGGTAAACATGTTCCGCTACGGCCGATTTATCCGTGTGACCTAGGCGGCAATTCCTCTTATGTTCGACAAGACGGGTGTTCACACTTCTCTTTGTGGTACCGATGTAAACCTGTCCACAACTACAAGGAATTTTATATACCCCCGGTGTAGCCAAAGGGTGCCGTGCATCTTTTGCCGACCTCAAGAATTCTTTTATTTTCCTAGTAGGTCTGAAAATAGTTTCCACCCCATACTTGCCTAAAACTTTCCCAATGCGATCTGTGACCTTGCTAATGAACGGAAGAAAAACTTTGCCCATGGACGACTGTTGTTCGTCGTTACTCCTGATTCTCTGCCTAGAGCGAAGTGCTCGATCTATATCCTTGCTAGAAAAGCCATTCTTCACGAAAGCTGACCGTAGATGTTCAATCTCATCTTTTAAATAAACAGGTTCACAAAGTTTGTGCGCCCTGTCTACCAAAGTTTTCATTACACCTCTTTTTTGTCTAGGGTGGTGGTTTGAATCTTTGTGTAGATAACGATCAGTATGTGTGGGCTTTCTATACACCTTATGGCCCAACGTTCCGTCCGGTCGTTTAATCACAGACACATCCAAGAAGTTCAATTGCCCATTCCTTTCTGTCTCCATAGTGAACTGGGCCATAAGGTGTATAGAAAGCCCACACATACTGATCGTTATCTACACAAAGATTCAAACCACCACCCTAGACAAAAAAGAGGTGTAATGAAAACTTTGGTAGACAGGGCGCACAAACTTTGTGAACCTGTTTATTTAAAAGATGAGATTGAACATCTACGGTCAGCTTTCGTGAAGAATGGCTTTTCTAGCAAGGATATAGATCGAGCACTTCGCTCTAGGCAGAGAATCAGGAGTAACGACGAACAACAGTCGTCCATGGGCAAAGTTTTTCTTCCGTTCATTAGCAAGGTCACAGATCGCATTGGGAAAGTTTTAGGCAAGTATGGGGTGGAAACTATTTTCAGACCTACTAGGAAAATAAAAGAATTCTTGAGGTCGGCAAAAGATGCACGGCACCCTTTGGCTACACCGGGGGTATATAAAATTCCTTGTAGTTGTGGACAGGTTTACATCGGTACCACAAAGAGAAGTGTGAACACCCGTCTTGTCGAACATAAGAGGAATTGCCGCCTAGGTCACACGGATAAATCGGCCGTAGCGGAACATGTTTACCAGGAAGGTGATCATGAAATAAAATTCAGCGAGACGAGCGTCATATCAAAAACCTCGCATTATTATGCACGCTTGTATAGAGAGGCTATCGAGATTGATAAACATCGTAATAATTTTAACAGGAAAGACGAAGGTGTTAAACTGGATAAAATTTGGATGTCAGCGTTGCACCGCAAGCGTGACGATCGATTACTTTCAATCGAGAATGTTGGCATTACCAGAGACAATCTCATAGCCGACGCCACGTGATCGACAGTGGCGCCCTCTGTACTGCCTATATAATCAACGCCTCCTCAAGTCCTCTTCGCAGTTCGCCGTTTTACCTCCGATGATGTCTCCCGCAGTCGGAGACGAAACGTTAGGAGACAGTTTTATACTTCGACCACGGCCTATCAGCCCGGAAGTTTTAAGTGAAGACAGCTAAAGAGTTTTCCAGAAGTTTTTTAGAACATTTAACAAAAATTCTTTGAAGAAAATTATTAATATGTATCAACTAAGCTGTGGATACCCACACTCTACAATCATATGTACCAGGCGCTGAACATGAGCTGAAGACGTCGGATTATCTTCACTGATGAGTGCAAAATTTGTCTAGCGCTTGGTGATCGTCGTATATAGGGTGCGGCGCTTAAATCCGGACAAATTTCAATTTGAATTTCTCGCCATATCCTAGTTTCACCGGAGGTTGCGATTGGCGTTCTAGAAAGCCATAGGCATCTTGTCCACAGTCAGAAACTCAAAATGGCTGAGATGTTAGGGACAAGTGTAGAGTACAACCGAAGAGCCGCGGTTATCGGAAGTCTTCGTACTGAGCGTTCGCCCACTGGAACAGTTCGATTCTCCGGGTACCCGAGATCAACTGTTTACGATATTGTGATTGCGGAGGATCCGGAGCAATCGCTGAGGAAATTGGCGTCAGTATTGACAGAAGGACCTCATACGAGCCATTTAGTCCCAAACTGGCTCTGGGATAGCGTTGATATGTTCTGGCCTAAGGAGTTCTGGCTCCATAATAGCCCGGATTTGAACCCCTCGGCTATTATGTTCGGAGCGCAGTCGAAAGAGTAACCAGTAAGACGAGGCACCCTAACGTCGCATCTCTAGGCTGCGCTATCGAAGCAGCATTCGCGAATATGGGCAGTGCTGTTTTAAAGAGTACGTGTGGTCGCTTTAGAACTAGACCGGACGCGGTCATTGCGTCTGAAGCGGGTTACATGGAGTAATGTTACTCTTGAACGATACCGCTACTTATATTTAAAAGGATTTTCATTTTTATTTGTTTTTTATTTTCAAAAATTTGCTTTTTAAAAAAGTTTCATTTACCGGATTTAAGCACCGCACCATGTACACTCATGCTCATAAATTAAGGATAAGGCTGATACACGGTGAAACAACGCTCTGATGAGCGATTTGCGGGTTTAAATCACCTCTGGGTATAACCACGCGGTGCATTTGACCAGCGGTCGTCGCACGGTGGCGCTGGCAGCAAGCCACATACGCAGAGGTATGTTGGTGCATGTCAGAGTACGGTGCATCGACTAAGTGTGCAGATGTTTTCAGACTTACTAATGGTGACTGTGTGTTGAAAACAACAAAGAACAAATATTGATGACGTTACGAGGGACAGAATACAAGGGCAATTGGAGGCTGGTCAAACACAGCAGTTCTTAGCACGGGCACTCTGTGTGCCACAAAGTGTGATCTCAAGATTATGGCAACGATTCCAGCACACAGGAAACGTGCCCAGGCGCTGCAGTATGGGATGTCGACAGTGTAAAACTCCACAAGAAGACCGATATCTCACCATCAGTGCCCGCAGACGGCCACGGAGTACTGCAGGTAGCCTTGCTCGGGACCTTACCGCAGCCACTGGAACATTGTCTCCAGACATACAGTCTACAGACGACTGAACAGACATGGTTTATTCGCCCGGAGACCTGCAACGTGCATTCCACTGACCCCTGCTCACAGGAGAGCCTGTAAAGCCCGGTTTCAAGAACACAGTACATGGTCTGGGAGCAGTGGTCCCAGGTTATTTTCACGATCTAGTCCAGGTATAGTCTGAACAGTGATTCTCGCCGGGTTTTTATCTGGCGTGAACCAGGAACCATATACCAGCCACTTAATGTCCTTGAAAGGGACCTGTATGAAGGTCGTGGTTTGATGGTGTGGGGTGGGTTTATGATTGGTGGACGTACCCACCTACATGTCTTTGACAGAGGAACTGCAACAGGTTAGGTGTATCGGGGCGTCATTTTGCACCAGTATGTCCGCCTTTTCAGGGGTGCAGTGGGTCCCACCTTCCTCCTTATGGATGATAACGCATGGGCCAACCGAGCTGCCATCGTGGTCGAGTACCTTGAAACAGAATATATCAGGCGAATGGAGTGGTCTGCCTGTTCTCTAGACCTAAACCCCATCGAGCACGTGTGGGACGCTCTCGGTCGACGTATCACTGCACGTCTTCAAACCCCTACGACACTTCAGGCGCTCCGACAGGCACTGGTGCAAGAATGGGAGGCTATACCCCAGCAGCTGCTCGACCACCTGATCCAGAGTATGCCAACCCGTTGTGCGGCCTGTGTACGTGTGCATGGTGATCACATCCCATATGGATGTCGGGGTACATGCGCAGGAAACAGAGGCGTTTTGTAGCACATGTGTTTCGGGACGGTTTTCTCAACTTATCACCAATACCGTGGACTTACATATCTGTGCCGTGTGTGTTCCATATGTGCCTATGCTATTAGCGCCAATTTTGTGTAGTGTCACGTTGTGTGGCACCACATTGTGCAATTATCCTTAATTTATGAGCATGAGTGTAGTAGTGTGGAAGTGGCCAGCTTCCAGTGCACGGCTGGATCGCGGAATCTCACGAGACGAGTAGGAAGGACGATCAGTCGTGTTTTGGGTGGGTATCAATCACAGGTGTCTGCCATCTCTCGCCGAGATTGAGCGTATTTTGACGGCTGTGCAGCATCCCGACAAGATCCTCCAGCTAAATGTGCAACTTTGCAGTCAACATCTCAGGGATGAGTTCGTGTTTCAAGACGATAATGGGCACGCACAGTCCGGCCAAGATCAGGAGGCAAGAGTTAATCACATGTAATGGCCTGCTACATTTCCTGACATGAACCTAACTGGCCTCTCACAGAAACAGTTGAAACTAGCAGTGCAGAATCCCAATAACCCAACTGACACACTGAATGAGCACGGTCGAAGCGTAGGACAGCCTTGAGCAGCAATGAAACTCCTCGTGGATATTCCGACGAAAAGTATCCAAGCACGTTACAGTGAAACACCAGTGGATTGTATTTTGTTTCATAAGATGCAATGATGTGCACTTTCGACCAGCATCGCTTTATTTTATTTACTTTTTGTTTCATTTCAGAGTGTAGTGATTTAGGCTTATTATTTAACTAGCTGTTACCCGTGGCTGCACTTGCATATCAGCAGTTTTGTTATGATAACTTATGGTGAGTGAGTAAGTTATTGTACATGAAAAGTAACGTCAGCTGTCCTCACGTATCTCCCCCGTCCCAAGCTGTCACAGTGCGTCGACCAGTGTGGCCGAGCGGTTCTAGGCGCTTCAGTCTGGAACCGCGCGACCGCTACGGTCGCAGGTTCGAATCCTGCCTCGGTCATGGATGTGTGTGATGTCCTTAGGTTAGTTAGGTTTAAGTAGTTCTACGTTCTAGGGGACTGATGACCTCAGATGTTAAGGCCCATAGTGCTCAGAGCCATTTGAACCATTTTTTGTCCCAGTGCGTGATGTGGGGGCACGCGCGCTGTTGCTGCTGAGCAACGTGTGTGTTATGCGACAAATTTAATTATATTTTGACACAGTTTATGTTCACTGATTTCATACTTCACCTACTCAGCGATAGATTTTTCTTTTAACTTTCTAAGTTGCCTGTATTCTTCCTCTGAGTTCAAGCTACCAACTTTCAAAGTTGCCTGTATTCTTCCTCTAAGCTACAACCGTTCTAAATTTCATCTACATCGGTTCAGCAGTTTAGTCGTGAAAACATAACAGACAATTAATTACATAATTGTGGAAGTATGGATTAAAAAAATTGAGAATGGTATAAGAATTGTACTCATTGCGTTGGATCGTATCACGTAGCACATAACAACCAATGAAAGCATTTTCACAAGTATAACAAAGTCAAAAGTGAAAGAGTAAATAGCTTTTTCAAAAAATAAATATTTTTCCCTACATCGCGTAATATTCTTCAAATCAATAAATATCTTGTACTACACACTTTATAAAGCAGCCTATTTGCTTCCACAGGATTCAAGCTATTTATGTACCAAAATTTGTCGAAGTAGATTCAGCGCTTTAGACGTGAAAACGTAATAGACAGAATTACTATTGCATTTATATTGGTATTAATAAAATTTCAAATTACGATATCTTTTTTTTTCGTGATCCGATTTTCACGAAATAAAGCTGTATGTTGCCCGAAGCTACGATCAAGTTATCTGTCAAAACCCCATGAAAGTTCGTTTAGTAGTCTAGGAGATTAGCGTGCTCAAACAGATAAACCGACAGAAAGACGATTTTAGATCAAACATTTAAGTCACAATATCTTTTTTTCTGTGATCCGATTTTTATGAAATAAAGCCCATACGTTGCCCCAAGCGTCGCTCAAGTTATGTGTGGAAACCATACAAAAGCAAGTATAAAAACTCTCGAGAGTAGCATGTTCAGACAGCCACCATAGTTTTAAATGATACCTTAAATTATCATATTTTTTCCTCCGTGATCCATTTCTGACGAAATAATTCCTGTACATTGACCCATGATACGCCCAAGTTATCTGAGGAAACATCATGAAAATGTGTACAATAGTTTTGGAGATAAGCCATGTTCAAACAGGCACAACCCCCCCCCCCCCCCCCCCCCGTCGGAGGTTCGAGTCCTCTTTCGGACATGGGTGTGTGTGTCGTCCTTAGCGTAAGTTAAAGTTAAATTAAGTAGTGTGGAAGCTTAGAGACCGATACAGCAGTTTGGTCCCACAAGATCTTACCACTAATTTCCTCAAAGGCACAAAATTTTTATAGTTTTATTATTGGTATAGATATATCTAGATTTCCTTGTTTCGCGGAATCAAAGTCCACACAAGTGTGCAGATATATATGTGGTACAAAATTTTCGTTGAGCAGTTTATTTGCTGTAGAGGACATGAGAATTAGTGGTATCCAGCCTTATGAGCTCGCAGCTATAGTTTACACGTCACTGTCGCTATCGAGTAACACCAAAGGTGCAGGTATACTTGAAAAATAGACAGCATTGGTAGTATATTTTTTACTATTGCAAAATCGATTTTCTGTCACTGAGTGACCATCTTCAGTGCTAGAAGTTAAAAAATTTTTTCACATTACGATCAGAGAGTACAACATAGAAAATCACAATTACATCTGCATAGGAACATTTATCACATTGCCTTTCTATGGTCCCATTAGCAATAAAATTGCCAGTGTATTCAAGAAGAGAAATATTAATGCAGGTTTCTCGACGGCGAACAGACTGGGCGTGCTTTTAAGGAATAACATTCATGAACGCAAAGTCTTACATGAATCAGGTGTTTACAAACTTATGTGTGCCACGTGTAATGCAGGTTACATAGGGCAAACAGGACGAAAATTAGAAACAAGGTTCCGTGAGCACGTAGGACTTGAGAGGAAAGATATTGCTGAAAAATCGAATTTCGCAGCCCATCTGGTAGCAACTGGTCATACAACTCCAGATTTGACATCGCAATTGAAATTGTTGCACAAGGGTAAAAAAGGTCGCCTTCTCGACCTTATGGAAGAGATGGAGATCTTTTGTCATAATAAAGCTCCAGATATCACGCTGCTCAACGAGCAAACGATATCGAGAAGCACACATTTTTGGGAATGCTTCTCCGATTTACTATGAAATAAAGTCAACTTGTGGTTATTTATCACAATTTGCATTTCATAGTCAGCTGCTTGTTATCCCTTATATACAACGCCTCAGTCATGGTTCAAATGGTTCTCAGCACTATGGGACTCAACTGCTGAGGTCATTAGTCCCCTAGAACTTAGAACTAGTTAAACCTAACTAACCTAAGGACATCACAAACATCCATGCCCGAGGCAGGATTCGAACCTGCGACCGTAGCGGTCTTGCGGTTCCAGACTGCAGCGCCTTTAACCGCACGGCCACTTCGGCCGGCGCCTCAGTCATAGTCGCTACGAGAACACGTATAATGGCCGCTATTTCAACTATCTCAACACATTGACACACATGTTTTCAGTTTGTTTTAATAACATTACTAATTTCGGTTTTTTAAAAGATGCTTCTTTCTTTTTTGTTCTGTAATTTACAGAACTTATGGACGCCTACTGAACATAATTTTACGACAGTCGACATCTCGTAGGCGTTGACACAAAGTAATACAAACCGGTTATCACTTTACGTAATTATTTTTAATGTAGGTTAACAATTCTTTTGCTATTTGAATAAGTTCTGGATATCGTGCATAGTCTATGTTTAATTTCTCTAAAGTACGATGTACATTTTGGTATAAGTGACATTGTTACTTGTCCTTCCGCATGTTGGTTTCTCGATGATTGATGTATATTACTTGTTCGCACCTTACATTTGCACGGCATTTTAATTATTAAGTAACGGCAGTTTCGTACTGTGATTATTTTTTATATATTTGACTCCTTGGTATTAACGTTATTATTTTTATATATTGACTCCTTGGTATTAACGTTTGTTACATAAATTACGAACGTTGTACTTTTGACTTCCCACGCCAGATGGTGGGTGTTACGTTTTTTTAAGAAAGACCTGTGTTGCGCCTCTTTTTATGTTGTTCATTTATTATTCTTTGGCATTATCTTTTGCTTTTTACATGTTCTGCACTCTAACAGCTTATCATCGCTCTACTTTATGTTTTATAGTTTATAAAAACAATATGCCAATGTATTTTAGATATTCTCCTGCGTCTGCTATGTGTTGTACGTACATTTTAAATTTGAATTACTACACCATTCACAAAAGTACAAGAGTTATTTAGTGTTAATAATTCGCAAAACCAATAATACTATGTCTTCACGTGACACATGTCACATAGAGGGCGTGTCAGGCCTCGTCACACCGAGGTCTGCTGAACAACTGCAGGTAAACAGCGACCTCAGTCTATGTGATCGCCGTAAGCTTAGTGACAACAGTGCATCCCAATTTAAGTTATACAATATAGGTTTGTTTCTAACAAGTGTTATGTTCATATGCAGATGTAATTGTGATTTTCTATGTTGTACTCTCTGATCGTAATGTGAAAAAAATTTTTAACTTCTAGCACTGAAGATGGTCACTCAGTGACAGAAAATCGATTTTGCAATAGTAAAAAATATGCGACCAATGCTGTCTCTTTTTTCAAGTATACCTGTTATCTGGTCGTAGTGCACAAGACAACATGGAGTCGCCAATCAACCATAGGTGCAGCTCAACTTAAGGTTCACATGCGACTGACAGGTGAATATCGTGTGTGGCATGCCCTCGTTTCTTAAGACTCGGGAAAAACTTCTGCGGTTTCACCAAAGACAGTAAGGTGCAGTGTGGTGCTCAGAAATTGTGTAGTACAATCTCCAGTTCCGTTCCTGGTCAAACACCGGTGATTAAATGCTGTTCCACTACCAAAGTTTGAACCGGCTAGCAGTAAGCTGAGCCCACCACGCTAGTATAAGACAGTGGTGCTGTATACATAGATGGGTGGGATATTTTGCCATTCGTAAAATAGAATAGTGTTCGTGAAAACTGCAAAGTGCAGAAATTTCACAACTAGATAAAAAATTATTTCCATGTACAGGAAGGAATTGTACTGTCGGGGCAACAATAATAGTGTACAGTGACTATGAAGTAGAATCACTTGCGCAGCCCGTGTAGGGGTAGGAATATGATAACAGAGAGCTGCTGATATCCTTGAAAAAACTAATAGGAAGTGGCCAGGAGTATGGCGGAATATGGAGTGAACCGTTGATCCAGGACTCCGAGATGTAATATACACAGAAAATCATATACAATGAACCGTTTTTTACACAAGAGGCGGGTGTGCACGAGAAGGTCTACATGGAGCTGTCTTTATCGTGTGAGTAACCACAGCTGTTGGTAACTATGTAGTCTGCGTTAAAGTGACCATTTACAGCTTGACCGTCGGGCAAGCTGTGCTCACAAATCACTCCGTCGAAAACCGCGACCCATTTGGCTCTGTATGGCGGTCGACGTTAGTGTGGGCTGGCAGGTAACGGAAAGGAGTACCATGTAGCGGTTCGCCGCCAAATTGACTCACCTGGACCACGGATCCGACCGATATAAAATTACCCACACACAGGCGAGCGTACCCTGACTTAATGTCCATCGAGCACGCGTGGGATGTGTTGGGGAGACATACTCTAGCACGTCCACATGCACCAACGACCATCCAGCAATTGTCAACAGCGCTGGTGGCGGAATGAAACGCCATATCACAAGAACTCCTTACCAACTTTGTGGTCAACATGGGAACACGTTCCAGAGCATGCACTGCTGTCAGTGGTCATACGATCTCCTAAGAACCATGTACCGCCTTTTGTAATTTCCAAGGGATCATCACAAATAACAGCGACTTCAGTGTATTATTGCCCTTGAATAAAAGTGTTACTTCTGTTCGTCTCATTGTGCATTTATTTCAGTTAAATTCTGTACTGCACTGTACCGTAGCAGTTATTTCTAAGTGTGGTCCAAGTTTCATTGAGCCGAGTTACTTGACAGCGACACAACATGCGAATGATTCAAATAAAATGGCTCTCAGCACTGTGGGACTCAACATCTGAGGTCATCAGTCCCCTAGACTTAGAACTACTTAAACCTAACTAATCTAAGGACATCACACACATCCACGCCCGAAGCAGGATTCGAACCTGCGACCGTAGCAGTCGAGCGGCGCCGGACTGAAGCGCCTAGAATCGCTCGAACACAGCGGCCGGCCATGCGAATGCCCTTAAGTTTTGCACACCAGTGTATATTGCAGGCACATTGTAAAAAGATATAGGCATTTTATTAGCTATTTTTACGAACCCACCAATTTCAGTTATGTATTATTTAAATAATGCTTTTATGTATATTGTTGGTTGACACTAGGCTTATTGCTATGGCAAATACTTCGCAGAGGAGCAACTTTACTCTGTAAAGTGAGCGGACACCGGAATATTCACTGAAGCCCCAAAGAAACTGGTATAGGCATTCGTACTCAAATACAGAGATATATAAACAGGCAGAATGCTGCTCTGCGGTCGACAACGCCTATCTAGGAAAACAAGTGTCTGGAGCATTTGTTACATCGGTTCCTGTTGCTACAGTGGCAGGTTATCAAGATTTAAGTGAGTTTCAAAGTGTTATAGTCGGTGCACAAACGATGTGACACAGCATCTCCGAAGTAGCGACAAAGTGGGGATTTTCCCGTACGACCATTTCATGAGTGTCCTGTGAATATCAGGAATCCGGTAAAATACCAAATCTCTGACATCCCTGCAGCCGGAAAAAGATCCTGCAAGAACGAGACCAACGGCGACTGAAGAGACTCGTTCAACGTGACAGAAGTGCAACCCTTCCGCAAATTGCTGCAGATTTCAATGCTAAGCCAAGTGTCAGCGTGCGAACCATTCAACGAAACATCATCAATATGGGCTTCCGGAGCCGAAGGCCCACTCGTATACCCTTTATGAGTGCACGATATAAAGCTTTACGCCTCGTCTGGGCCCGTCAACACCGACATTGGACTGTTGATGATTGGAAACGTGTTGTCTGATCGCAGGAGTCTCGTTTCAAAGAGTGTCGAGCGGATGGAATTGGAACGTGTAGGGGTATGTATAAAACCTCATGAATTCATGAACTCTGCATGACAGCAGGGAACCGTTCAAGCTGGTGGAGGCTCTATAATGGTGTGCGACGTGTGCAGTTGCAGTGATATGGGACCACTGATACGTCTAGATACGACTCTGACATGTGACAGGTATGTAAGCATCCTGTCTGGTCACTTGTATCCATTCATATCCATTGTGCGTTCCGACGGACTTGGGTAATTCCAGCAGGACAATACGACACCCCAGACGTCCAGAATCGCTACAGAGTGGCTCTAGCAACTCTCTTCCGAGTTTAAGCTGTGACACCCCACCCGTCACTTAGCTGGTTTTGGCGTGTGTTCACCCCAACTAATTGACTAACAGATCAACAGAGAGTGCAAAACTGCCGCAATATCGGATAACGAAAAAAAAGTAATATGGCCCTGTGACTCCTGATTGAACTTCAGTGGCAGTGTTGACATTAATTTATTCAGAATTGATCACTTTTAATTAAAAACGGGTGCACATTGATGTTATATTCAGCTATTGAACACCAGATGCAAATGTTGAACATAAAATTAATTAAGAAAGTGACTTGGTATTTCAACTACTTGATTGAAAACAGATGCAGTCGATTAGCACAAATTTATTTTAACTCCCGACCTTCAATCATCACACTACAAGACTCTCCTATCAGGCAGTGGTAATAAATTGCGTTTGCGTGGAGTAAAAAGCGATAACTCAAAAGCAATTCCTATCGACAGACCCAGGCGTAATGCGAAGTGCGAGAAGAATTCAACAATACACGGCCCATGAAACCCTCATGGAAACTTTGCCGACGTGATCCAACAAATTAATCAGTGGCCGGAGCTGGCGCAATATCACCGAATACAGCGTGGCGGAGCAGCGTCGCTGTGTGGACATCGGCCGACCTCGTAGTGCTTGCTCAGTACATAGCTGAACCAAAGCTCCAAGCTCAATCGTTCCCTTTGCTAAGTCCTAAACTGCAGAGATGCTCACTCTTTCTCAGGCAAGCTGAGTCAAGAACGCCACGTCCGCACTCTAGGCAAGCTGGGAATGGAAGACCTCTACGGAGACTTCTCACAGTCCGCTCTTCGCCTCAGTGTCCCCTCCAGCAAAATCACGTACGCCAATTGCAGCGCAAGTCGCGTGAATTATGTGTCGCTTCCCAGTGCCGACCAATGCCTGCTCTGGGAAGTGAACAAATTCCCACAAAATTTCCCTTCCTCTCAACTTCTGTTATTTAGCTCCTCCCAGGCCACCCATCAAGGTTAGCGTCTGCACAAACACCAGTTTTTCCGGAATTCTGACTCCCAGGAGAGTACTTCAAATTCCTCGGTCCTACGTTCCCATCGGAGGCTGGCGTATTTCATTCTGTCGCTCTTCACCTGATTTACTTCAGACTCTGCAGACCGTGAATTCAGCGTGAAGTTGCTATAGTCACGAACACGCATATTTTGACCTCTGTTGACCTCTCCACCATGTCTTTGCGCGGCTTTCTCGCATGTTTCACTGAAAACGGAACGACGGACATTTATCAACAGGCGTACAAGTTCTCCGTCTGCTTCCCGGTACACCAGCATGGGGTCGGGGTCAACCACCCATGCTGTCATTCATCTTAAGGCGGCTGGAGGCCGCACCGCATTACCGCTTTCTCAGAGCTTGAGCCGCCCTAAGCTGCCTATTGTCGCTTCCCTTCGCCGTTCTCCAGCCGGCCACGGTCAACTCTAAATACTTCCCTGCGGTAAATCAACTCGTTTCCCCAAAGTTTTCATGTCGTGTGAATTACTTCAAAACCATCACCCAACATTAATTATTCCAATACATCCACACTATACCCTCTACAAGATGCGTTGTGCGTTGTCAGTCATTTTGTTCAGCCCTACTGTTCGCTCAATGTGAGTTACGTGATTTTTAATGACTTCATGTAAGGGGCATAGTTGGCTGGCTGGCTCTGAGCACTATGGGACTCAACTGCTGAGGTCACTAGTCCCCTAGAACTTAGAACTAGTTAAACCTAACTAACCTAAGAACATCACAAACATCCATGCCCGAGGCAGGATTCGAACCTGCGACCGTAGCGGTCTTGCAAGGGGCATAGTTCTTGCCATCTTACAAAGCAATTCCGCTGCCCAACAAACGTTATTGAGCATAACTGGGATGCCTTGCAATACGCTATTCACAAGAGATCCTGACCCCCTCGTACTCTTACGGATTTATGGACAGCCCTGCAGGATTCATGGTGCCAGTTCCCTCCAGCACTACTTCAGACATCAGCCGAGTCCATGCCACATCGTGTTGCAGCACTTCTGCATGTACGCGGGGACCCTACACAGTATTGGGCAGGTTTACCAGTTTCTTTCGCTCTTCAGTGTTACTCGCTAGTGAGATACACCTAGAATGGCAAAATGGCGATTTGTAATGCAGTCGATTAATATTTAGTTAACAGCTAACGTAAGCCCTTATATTTACGTGACAGAATGTGAATCACAATTCTTCTGGAGCAATGTAACACTACAAACCACTATACAAAGCATTACGTAAACTGTGCAGCAGTCTGTGCAGCTTCCTAAGATACAAATACCGCTAAGAACAACTCAGAACTCATGAAACGTTACCAGACAAATTCTAACCAAAGCTGCACAGCCAAACCGCCGCAGAGACAAATCGTCTTTACACTCCAGAATACGGCAGCCACGTGTCAGAGCGAGTCAGTTCAGAAATCTGGCCTTTGGTACATAATAAATACACTTGAAATTCACCAAACTGCGGGTGACGATGACCCTGCCTGTCTCTTCATACGAGTATTTGATAAACATGCTGTAACATAATGGCATTTAGGCCACCGCCTCAAACTAGTGGTCAACAGACATGAAAATACTTGGGATCGCTATCTCATACACACTGGCGCAGATCATTCAGGAGTATTGTACACGGTGGCGCACGAAGTGTGTCACCATTTGTTTCGTACGTAATTTATGAGATAACCCTTTGAGAATCTTAACAGCAGTAGCAGTAGAGGTTGGAGATTGAGTTATGGAATAACGTTTAATTCACGATACGCTTCCTAGCACTAATGTTTGCAACATGGTCGGCAATGGACGACTAACAACGCATCAGCGATCGGCAATTGTGTTACTTTTTCACGAAACGAAAAGTCCTGTTGCGACTCAGAGGCAGTTTCCACAACAGTTTAACACACGGCGGGTCCCTTGCAACAGAACCTTTCACAGGCTGTATGATGGGTTTTTACGGGAAGGATCAATATTGGAAGCGAAGCGACCTCCGCCGAAGCCTATTAGTTCGCCGGAGAATACTGAAGTGGCATGAGTTGCTCTACAGAGAAGCCCTGGCAAATCGTGCAGACAGCCAGCAGTTCAACTGGGCATATTCAGACGTCCCGTTCAATGGAGTCTTAAAGGTGACCTCTGGCCGTATTCCTACAAGATGATCCTGTTCATTTCACTGCGGAACAAAAGCGGCAGAGATTATTGTTTGCTCGCTGGACGGAGGGAACAAACTCTCAACAACGCATGGTTTTCAGAAGAGGCGCACTTTTTTTTTTTTTTTTTGAGGGTACGGTTAACAAACAAATTGTTTACTTTTGGGCTGCTGAGGGTGCAGTGTGGGTCGCAACTTCCAGTTAAGGAATTACTGTACCTTTTTTCTTTGAAGAAACAGTGAACAGTGCGCGTTATTCGAGCACGCTCCTCAGTAATTTAATTCCTTAGCTTCTTGCTACTGCGTTGCCCTTCAACACGCAGTGCTTCATACAATATGGAGCAATGCCACATATTGCAAACACTATCTTGTATTTCTTACACGAACGTTTTGACAAGCAGGTCACTTCATTGAGATTTCCAGGCCGTCTCAATGACAGACAGTTTTGGCCCCCAATAGTCCAGACCTCAAAACTCGTAGTTTCTTTGATTGGGGGTTCCTAAAGGAAACAATTTTCCCGAAATGTCGACGTGATGTAATGGAGCTCAGACGTCTTATTCTTGAAGCCTGGAGTGAAATCACGAAACACGTGTGCCCTAGGGTTATTGCTAACATCCGTGTTCGTGTGAAGGAAGTTAGGAATCAAAATGGTGAACATACTGAGCATGTACTGAGCTATAACAATTCTCCACTGAATGTATTCCATGGCAGTATATGTTATTTTGAGTTTGTCTTGACAGTAAAGTGTTTTTTTATAAACAAAATGACACATTTCGTGCGGCCACGTATTTACACGAAGCGTATATGTGAAGAAGCGGGATCTTCGGTCCCGTTCTCGCGGAAAAAGAGCTGGATTAATCATATGTGATACGTCACAATAGTATAAGTCGTACTGTTTAAGTTAAAAGTTTTAACCCCCACGTGTGTAAGGTGTGGAAAGGTGCTTTCGATCAGAATGTTCAGGTACGTTTTCTTTGCAGAGAAAAATGTAACGGTGATGTGTTCATCAGTATACCCAAGATATTGATCTGCTGTCTTATCCCCCGCTAGCTCCAGCACATCTCGTGGGTTTTGTGGACCCCCGTTCGGAATTATATCCATAAGCTGCTTCCCAAATATAAAATAATGCCTTGCTTGGCAATACATTAGTAGATAGACAGTGACGGTTATGGCGCCAATTTGGTCATCTGTTACGTCACCTATGATGTCATCCATGAGTGGTCGGGTTTCCGCACCCCTCGTCCCTCCCAACCTGTGATATAGGTCGATTGCCCTATGTATAAAATGGCGGGAAATTGAAAAATAGGCGGGAAATTAAAAAACAGACAGACTTTTCATGTCCCTTCAGTATAAATTAGCGGGCAATTAAAATGTCCAACATGGCATAATTTCTGCTGGTAGATGAGAGTCACTTGTGCTAATTATAGAATTCACGATGACCACTGGACTTTTCCCTGATATCAATGTTGAAGTAAGACTCTTGTCCTAAATATAGAATCCCCTGGAATACTGGCATAGTTTATACAATGTAAGAATCCAAGACGCTGGCACAAACCACTATCATTGGCGCAGGCATTCGATACTCGTACAGTGGGAACACAGGGTATGGAAAGAATTCTGTGTTCTGCTCGTATATACCAGACACTGCATTAGAGAGCTTGACTGCGTGCTAATTTAGTGGCGTCGATGTTGGATGTAGTGGAAACTCCATGTCTGGAAACAGTTCTCCATGCCGACTTGATTTCCAGTCCAGCATGTCATGAACTGCATCAGCGGGCATGTCTGCATGCTGAGTTGATTTTTACTACTGCTGCTCAGCAGTGCCAGACACTGTACTGTCTACATCAAGGAGCTATTAAACTGAGGGATAAATAAAGAAAACTATGAAATCACATGCAATGAATAATAATAACAAGGAACTCTGCGAGAGAGGAATGGTTTAGTACTAACATCCAATTGTTTGAGTCAGTTTTTTTCTATTTCTTGAAGCGTTTGTTAACATATTCGTCACAGTTAACAGCACATATGTTTGGCGACTAGTTTCGAACCAGATGGTTCATTCTCAAGCCCAGACTATTGAGGCTGCACTGAAAGCTCCTAATCTTGATAACGAAGATCACAATGGCAATAAATGGGTTACATAGTAATTGCAGAAGACTCCCGGAGTCAAAAGGCGCCTACTTAGCAAGTCAGAATCAAACTGCAGTTTGAATTGTTGACATGTGCACATTTTACTTCATTTTAAAGTCATGTTGATCTGAATAAAAGAATGAACAGGCTAAGAAATGATGAGGATTAAACAAAAAATTTAGAGACGTCCAGAGAGCGAGTGGCAGAGGGGTGCATAGCCAAAACGTGCCCTGGTTGCCAATATTTCGAATGACTTTACAGCATCTCTATATCCTGATTTTTAATCGAAACTGGATATATCCAACTCCTAGAAGATCTTAATGTGGGAAAACGATCCGCGTTTCATTAATCTGCCCTCACACCGCGTTGCATAGTCCATTTTTTTATGTTACAGTAGCAAAGCCTGCCATAGCCAACAAACCATCTTCCTCAAAGCCCAACATATTCAAAGCACTAACTGATGATTGTGCACACTTTAACTGTGTGGAGGTGAAGGCGATTTGTTCACGCTCGCTCGAAACGCTACATTATGTAAGCTCGTCAAGCTTGCAGTACTTGTGTGGTCGACTTTTCACACAAGACTCACTTAGTATAGGTAACTTAAGGGGTGTGTCAGAAAAGTAATGAGACTGATTTTTTATCCATCAAAGTTTCTATTTTTTTCAAACAACAATATTGCCCGTTCAAAGTAGTTCCCCTCTGCTGCCAGTCCTGGTAGCACCGCTGAAAGACTTCAACCGGTAGGGCCTTTAACATGTCGGTCACGTTCTTTTGAAAGATCTCTAGAGTCCGAAAATGACGTCTTTCTAAGATTTCAAAAGTCACATGGACTCGGATCAGGTGTATAGGATGGCTATGGAAAGCTGGGTTGCCTTTTCAGGTCAAAAATTCCGTAGTTGAAGTAGTCATCGGACGTGGGACGTTGTCATGTTGCAGAATCCACTTGTCTGCTATGTTCAGTGACACTCGATTCATCCTTTTCCTGAGCCTTTCATGGACAGGCCGGCCGGAGTGGCCGAGCGGTTCTAGGCGCTACAGTCTGGAACCGCGCGACCGCTACGGTCGCAGGTTCGAATCCTGCCTCGGGCATGGACGTGTGTGATGTCCTTAGGTTAGTTAGGTTTAAGTAGTTCTAGGTTCTAGGGGACTGATGACCTCAGAATTTATGTCCCATAGTGCTCAGAGCCATTTGAACCATTTGAACCTTTCATGGACATCTCCGTAAAACATTTGCTTGACGTTTTGTACTGTATAAACAAATTCTTTTGTACGATACGCCTACTGTCAAGAAAGCAAATCAGCATTGTTTTGGGGTTGATTTGCTCATTCGAGGTTTTTTCGGTCGAGGAGATGTCTCAGTCAGCCAATCCACATTTTGCTGGGTCATCTCAGGATTGTACTCAAAAATCCAGGATTCATCTTCTCTGACCACACCACTGAACCATTCGTGGTCACTGGCAATCCTCTGAAGAAGATTAACACACACGTTTTGTCGCTTGTCCTGCTCAGTTTTGAGGTTTTCAGGATCATTTTGGTATAAACCTTTCTCGTGTGCAAAACTTTGTTCAAAATTTGATGTACGGTGAGAACGTTTAAGTTTAACAGGGCACCTATCATCCTTATTCTTAAACGTCGGACTGACCTCACAAGAAAACGCAAACGTTCCATGTTTTCGTCGTTTTTTGACTTCGAAGGTCTCCCTGGGGGGGGGGGGGGGGGGGGGTTCATGTTCAGTTTGTTCCCGGCCTTCCAAAAATGATTCGTGCCAGCTAGAAAAATTGTGCTCACGGTAAGGAATGTTCCCCACCGGTCTGTTCAACTTTTCAAAGGTCACACTCGAGAGTTCCATTTTCGTAACACACAACAAAAACATCACCGGCGGCGCTCTCAAAAATGCATGTGTTGGGTGTACGGACTGAGTTTCTGGAAGAGGTGAACACAGCGGTCTACACAAGCAAAGCAACACAGTGTTGCATATCGCTCGCAGTATTGTCAGTCTCATTGCTTTTCTCAAACACCTCGTAATACAAATCTCCTATCTCTATCAGTCATGTGTCAGAATTGTGTAAAACAATAAACTGGTAGCCAAGATCGGAGGAATTCCTTTTATTCCATGATTACCGGATCCGGCGAAACTAAAGCCGCCATCATCGGATCTAGGGAGGACAGACATCACTATAAAAGTGGGCTTGGATTCCACTTATATAACATGTATACATATAACTTTAGGTACATACCTTAGGACACATATAGATTACAACATCAAGGCAAACAATGGTGATATTAATAGTTGCCTATAAAACGCAGGCCTTACAAAATTGTCGTAAGTAACACATAGGTGGTTTTGTTAGATGAGTGTGGTTCATTTACACGCGGCTGCCACATAGTTGTAGTACTTATATTAAGTGGTTCTGTTAAGACCAAAACCCATAGGCTCATATGCAATGTGTATTTTATCAGTATGTTTTTTAATCTAAGACCAGACGAACATGCAGTTGTGTAACCCTGCAGTGTTCTTAAATTTATATATGTGGTGTCCGTACTGTAAGACCTTCGGTACACACACCATCAGATTACTTGACTTGTCGCTCTAACGGAGTAGGTGAGTGTCAGCAATATGTCTCGTGGTCTTATCGAGGCGTGTTTATCTTCTGCCGTTAGGTCAGACGATAGAAATGCCACTTGCACACTTAGAGTAACAGATTGATGGTGACCAACTTTAAACAGAACTTGATTACTTTTCACACACATTTATTAAAATAATAACAAGCATAAAATTACTTAACTTGATTCTGGATGCTATTTACAATTGACAATCTGAAGTTCCTTTGGTCTGGGTACGTTAATCTTATTCTCACATATCTCTGATACTTGACAAAATGTCTATACATTTCTCTTCATGGCTATGTACAGGAATGTGATAATCTTATTAGGCGCAGACTGAAACTTGACTATAGACTGATACAGACAAATGCAGACTCGTACGGACTAATGCAGACTGACTAATCGGAGGTCTGTACACTCGTTATAATACCTCGCGTGTTCAGGTATCACTGCGCGAGTGTGATCCGCGAGGAGAAAAATTCTACGTTAGCAGCAATCTCATTGGCTGCGTTACATATTAATACGCGGATCGGCGGAAGCAGAATTTGGTCCGTCTCTTAGGCAGCGCCATCCCGTAGTGCGGAGACGGACGAGCGCTGCGCCTGCGCTGTTGTGCTTAGTGGGGCGCGCTCTAGTGGGAAAGTTGTGTACGCGCTGACTACGTGGAACTATGTTCACAACAATATATGACTTTTGGTGGGTTTCATATATGACCAGACAGATGTGTACTTGAGTACCTCGGCAGTCTCAGAATTATGTACAAGCCCTAATGACGTAGTGTTACCACACACGCAGAGCCTGTTACGACGCGAGCTGCGACAGTCATTGGCGCCTCTTCTGCTAGCGCCATCTCGCGACGCGTATAAAAACAGAGCCGGAGTTGCGGTAGTGCCTGGCTTGCGCTTGTATGTAATGGAGACACTTAACATTTATAATGTCATCTCTCTTAGACGCCTATGTGCTACTGACGACAATTTTGTAAGACCTGCATGTTATAGGCAACTATTAATATCACCATTGTTTGCCTTGATGTTGTAACCTATATGTGTCCTAAGGTATGTACCTAAATTTATGTGTATACATGTTATATAAGTGGTATCCAAGCCCACTTTTATAGTGTTGTCTGCCCTCCCTAGATCTGTTGATGGCGGCTTTAGTTTCGCCGAAACCGGTAATCATGGAATAAAAGGAATTCCTGCGATCTTGGCTACCAGTTTATTGTTTTACAACCATCTAGATCGCTCCCACATTAGCACAATGTGCTCCCTACAAATCAGAATTATGTGTTGGTGTCGTACTTATCTTTGAATCTAGAACACAAATGAATTGGGATATAACAGCTGGTATAATTAATAAGCAGCATCACGTTCCTGTTCTCGGAATGAAACACGCTCCACCATGAATTGTTCACGGAAGTGCGTATGTACATAATGTAGACGTGGACGTAGAGATACAAATCGGTTTGTGCGAGTTACTCCGCACGAAATACCTATGTACCCTGTGGGCTCCCGGCAACAGCAGAGGTTAACTTTTGTCGCCACTATGAACGGCGCTAAGCAACACGGAACACGAGCTGCTACTGGGACTGCGACTGTACGTTGGCCGCAGTAAATCTCCCCTTCGTGGCGTGGCGCGCGTTTATTTATGGCAGAATTTATGCTCACCGAGGGCAGAATTTACTACATAAAGAAAAATAAATTGCTGTAAACTGGAGCTGATGTTTATGTGAGATAAAGTACGGGCTCTTACTCCACGTGGACCGTGACATCTGCAAGATGCACACAGGCCATGCGGATACGTTTCTAGTGAAAACTCACGTAATTAAGTTCCTTTCCCGACAACAAAAGGTTCGTCCTTACAACAGGTGTAATTGTTGACCGTGTTTTTGCGTGCTGCACTAATTTAATAAGTTTTTATAACGTGGCTATGAGAATTATCCAGAAGGTAAGTTTTCCCTCACAGACAGGAGATGCCCAGCTATAAATCCCGAACGTACGAGGGGCGTTTGAAAAGTTCGCGCAAGGTCATAGAGATGGCACCACCGGCGCGTATCGAAGTCATGTTTAGTTAGTAGCATCTTTGTAAAGAAGGCACACCAAGTTTCAGCCATATTGGTATATTTCTTTGTGTTTGGCATTCGTGTGAATCAAGGAACTTGAGTGATTGTCAAAAAACGGACGAAAAAGAATTTCATGTCGTGATTAAACATCAATTTATGAAAGGCAAAGCACCTGAGGAGACTAAAGAGAAGCTTGATAAACCTTACGGTGACTCTGCGCCTTCCATTAGAACAGCTTATAAGTGGTTTCAAAATTTTCGAAGTGGCCATATGGGCATAAGTGATGCTGAACGTTCTGGACGCCCTGTGGAGGTTACGACTCCAGAAATCATTGATAAAATCCATGATACGGTGATGGATGACAGAAGAGTTAAAGTGTGTGAGATTGCTAGTGCCGTGGGCGTCTCGAATGAATGGGTACTTAATATTTTGCACAAATATTTGGACATGAGAAAGATATCCGCAAGATGGGTTCCGCGATTGCTCACGCTTGACCAAAAACGGAATCATGTGAAGTGTTGCAAGGATAGTTTGCAGCTGTTCAGGAAGAATCCGCAGGACTTAAAGCGTCGTTTCGTCACTGTGGATGAAACATGGATACATTACTATACTCCTGAGACTAAACAACAATCTAAACAATGGGTTACCAAGGGAGAATCTGCACCAAAAAAGTCAAGACCATTCCTTCGGCCAAAAAGGTTATGGCGACTGTCTTTTGGGATTCTCAAGGAATAATCCCCATCGGCTGTCTGTAAAAGTGTAAAACTATTACAGGTGCATATTATTCATCGTTACTGGACCGCCTGAAAACCGAGCTGCAAGAAAAACGCCGGAGATAGGACCACAAAACGTCCTTCGCCATCACGACAATGCAACAGCACACAGCTCAGCAGTTGTTTTCTCAAAATTAATGGAAACAGGACTCCAAATCGTTTCACATCCCCCCTCTTCTCCAGACTTGGCTCCCTCGGACTACTATTTGTTCCAGAATTTGAAGAAATGGCTGACGGGACAAAGATTTTATTCTAACGAGGAGGTGATTGCAGAAACTAATAGCTATTTTGCAGACTTGGACAATTCCTATTATTCAGAAGGTTTCAACAAATTAGAACAGCGTTGGACGAAGTCTAAAAGGAGACTATGTCTAAAAATAAAAAAGGTTTACCCAAAACAGGTAAGTAGTTTTTATTTTTGCACGGCCTTTTCAAACGCCACTCGTAAATGCGTAGATCCACTAGCAAAATAAGCTGAACACGAAGAAGGCATCTGGTAATCGAACAGGCCATAGTAACATGTCCGACACACTGTAGAACATGCTGGGTTGCGACAGAGACGTGTGGGCGAGTTTATCCTGGTATAAAACATCCCCTGGAATGCTGTTTATGAATGGCAGCACTAGAGGTCCAATCACCAGATTGATGTACAAATTTTCAGTCAGGGTGCGTTGGATAACCGTGAGAGTGTTCCTGCTGTCATACGAAATCGCACCTCAGACCATAACTCTAAGTGTAAGTCCAATGTGTCTAGTATGCAGAAAGGTTGGTTGCAGGCCCTCAACTGACCTCCTACTTACCAGCAGACGATCATCAATGGCACCAAAGCAGAACGGGCTTTCATCAGAAAACACAACAGACATGCATTCTGTCCTCCAACGAGCTCTCGCTTGGCAGCACTGTAATCTCAAATGGGGTGGTTTTGGAATGGAATGCACGTTAAAGGGAGTCTGGCTTGGAGCTGTTCTTGAAGTTATCGATTTGTAATGCTTCGTTGTGTCACTGAGGTGCCAACTGCTGCGCAGATTGGTACTGCAGATGCAGTACGATGCGACAAGGCCTTTCTCTCACGTGGCCATCCAAAGCCCGGTTTTCTGGCGACTGTATACTCACGTGACCACCGCTGCCAGCAATCACGTACAGTGTGTAAGGTTCGCGTCTGATCAACAACAACTGTGTAAACTGTAAATAACTTTGGTTTAATGTTGCAAACTTATCACAGAAATACACACATTTACACAGTTTACAATGTGACAATGTTATGACAGTTGTCAAACGAACGCATCTCGTCCTCAGAAAGTGAAATAATCTTAAATAATGGTAAATTTTAACTAGAAGTTTCTTTACAACATTATTCTTACGACTACATCATGATGTTGGCCAGTTCTACGATAAATCATCAGATTCCGGTTCAAAGTTCAGTACTATTTAGGTTGACAATCAAGTCTACGGAGGATGGTTAGTTTTGTGACTAGTTGAGCAAAAGATTACCCAAGGTCGCTCGAGTTTACAGTGGACGCAAGCTGGTGAACCAACAAGTTTACACCTCTGCATGTGGTACTTACCTTAGCTGCGATGAGCTGTTGTATGCATGGCTGCTCTCGCCCACTGAAATTCCTGTAAAATCTAATTAAGCTATACTGATTTTTTACAGCAGAAATTCTTCCTATGTTTCTCGTGCTGCGAGAAAATATGCACTCATCCCTAGTCTTGGAATATAGAGATATGCACGCGCATGGCTGGAGCAGCGTGCATACTAAAATGCCCTCTCAGTCCTCGCAAGGACAATTAACTGGCTGGTTCGTTTCTCCACGGTGGTAGCTCAACGATGCTACAGCTAAAATCTAGCTGAATGTCAGCCCGCTTATATGTGTACCATTCGCTGTTCACGTGATCAACTGCGTCACTGGTTTTGTTCGTATCCATTTTGAATTCCGACAAGCAGTTTTCGAAAGCTTCTTTCTGTCCTACTTCTGGTGGTCCGCTATTCGCTCTGCAGTATGCGTCACCTGTCTGGTCGCTGACTCCTGCCGCGCCCCCCCCCCCCCCCCCTTTAGAGCTTTCCGTAGTAACTCCTAGGGTGCGGCCTCTGCTTCTACATACACTGGCTTCCACACAAAACGTTTCCTCTCGCTGCTTGTTGCACCTTCTGCTCACTGACATGCATTATATTGGATGGGTGTGTTAATACCATCGATTGAGTATCATCCCTTTCACATTACATACTTATAGGCAAATCTGCTCATTACCACCGCAGTAAGTTAGGTGACATATTCACCTTCCCATTACGATGTGTAAAACTCTTATGTAGGGTGCGAAGTTGACCTTAAATTATTCTGCCACCTTACAAGTGGCTATGTTCTTGCTAAGTCTTTCTGCAATATTGCAGAAGAAACATCCAGCTGTTTGTAGAACTACTACACGACATCGTTCAAACTCAGTGAGCTTCTGATAGTGGCGTCTTTGTCGCCTTAAAGGCATTCTTGACCACATCAACTCACCACGTAGCCATCAAATAACTAACACTTACAGCGTGTATGAAAAGCAAACTCGATTTGCTTCCTCATAGTGCCCTACCAGCTCCATTTTTACATGACTGGCACAACATTTTAATGGATATCATCTTTCAAATGCAGAAACAGGGCTACCAACTTTCATTTACGTCGCACAACTCGCTCTTGGTGCTGCTATTTTTTTCTCTCAGTGTAGTAATGGTGCACAGCCTCAAATTTTACAGCACATTTTACTTCCTTCCATGCTGTAGTTTCTGAAGATGGGCACTATATGGTCGATACTGACTAAAAGCGTGTTACTGTGAGTATCTCTAAAAGAAATAAAAAATATTGTATACCCTTTTTTTATGTTGTGCAAGTCGTTTCGTCGCATGCGGAATTTCCTTCTAGCGGATAGCTACAGGTATTGGACAAATATATTGTAATAACATGAGGAATGCTTGAACTTAAATGCAGATGCTAGGCAAGCCTGCAGTTGGCGCTGTAGTATTTGACTACGAACGTGAATCACGCAATGTCATCAATACGTTTCAGGTGTCAAATGGCTCTGAGCACTATGGGACTCAACTGCTGAGGTTATTAGTCCCCTAGAACTTAGAACTAATTAAACCTAACTAACCTAAGGACATCACACACATCCATGCCCGAGGCAGGATTCGAACCTGCGACCGTAGCGGCCTTGCAGTTCCAGACTGCAGCGCCTTAAACCGCACGGCCACTTCGGCCGGCGTTTCAGGTGTCGATTGTGATCAGAATTATACGTAGTTGTGAGTGCATCACGTCGGAGCTCAGTGATTTCGAACGTGGCTAAATTACTTTTGGTGCTCGCATGGTGGGAGCTTCCATCAAGGAAGCCAAAGTGTTTGCTGTTCCAAGAGGCACGATATCAAATATTTATACCGCGCACAGGGAAAGTGGGCAAACATCATCTGCTAAATCGTAACGCGGCCTCAGGTGTGTGCAGAGCGATCGTGAAGAACGGTCAATGAAAAGGACTGTGACGAAAAATAAGAGGACGACAGCACCAAAGTCACTGCAGAATCGAATGTCGCACTCGCGAACCCTGTCAATATGAATATAAGAGAAGGTAACCACATGAGCAGGAAATTACAGGCCGAGTTCGAATTCCAAAAGTAGTCATCAATTATTCAAATGCTCGTAACAGGAAAACGTGGTGCCGTAGCCTTAAAACCTCGTCTGTCGAGCTACGGAAGAATGTCATTTGGTCGAATGCGTCTAGTTTAATACTGTTTCCAGCTTCTGGCCGAGTTTACGTCCCAACACGACGGGAGTTTGGTGATGATTAGAGCAGCCATATCGTGGTATTCCATCGGCCGCACGTTTATTGCCAAGGATTATATTACCATTTTGGGTGACCAGTTCCATCCCACGATACAATGTTTAGTCCCCTGTGGTGATGCTGTTTTCAAAGACAAGGTCCCTGTTCACACAGCTCGCATCGTCCGGGCCTGGTTTTGTGAGCACGAGGATGAATTGTCGAATCTCCCCTGGCCATCACTGCCACCAGATCTCACTATTATTTAGCTTTTATAGTCTGCTTTGGGGAGGTGCCTAATCGCTATCCTCCTCCATCACCCGTTATCTGAACTTGCCACTATTTCGTAAGAAGGATAGTGTAAGGTTACTTTTTTCCGAGGGCATGCATTTTTACTGTATGGTTAAATGATGATGGTGTCCTCTTGGTTAAAATATTCCGGAGGTAAAATAGTCCCCCATTCGGATCTCCGGGCGGGGACTACTCAGGAGGACGTTGTTATCAATAGAAAGAAAACTGGCGTTCTACGGGTCGGAGCGTGGAATGTCAGATCCCTTAATCGGGCAGGTAGATTAGAAAATTTAAAAAGGCAAATGGATAGGTTAAAGGTAGACATAGTGGGAATTAGTGAAGTTCGGTGGCAGGAGGTACAAGAATTCAGGTCAGGTGAACACAGGCTTACAAATACAAAATCAAATCAGGGTAATGCAGGACTAGGTTTAATAATGAATAAAAAAAATAGGAATGCGAGTAAGGTACTACAAACAGCATAGTGAAGGCATTATTGTGGCAAAGATAGATACGAAGACCACGCCTACTACAGTAGTACAAGATTATAAGCCAACTAGTTCCGCAGATGACAAAGGGATTGATGAAATGTATGATGATATAAAAGAAATTATTCAGACAGTGAAGGGAGACGAAAATTTAATAGTCCTCGGTGACTGGAATTCAGTAGTAAGAATAGGAAGAGAAGGCAACGTCGGCGAATATGGAATGGGGGCAAGGAATGAAAGAGCAAGCCGCCTGGTAGAATTTTGCACAGAGTATAATTTAATCATAGCCAACACTTGGTTCAAGAATCATGAAAGAAGGCTGCATACATGGAAGAAGCCTGGAGAAACTGGAAGGTATCAGACAGATTATATAATGGCAAGACAGGGATTTAGGAACCAGGTTTTAAATTGTAAGACATTTGCAGAGGCATATGTGGACTCTGACCACAATCTGTTGGTTACGAACTGTAGATTAAAACTGAAGAAACCGCAAAGAGGTGGGAATTTAAGGAGATGGGACCTGGCTAAACTGACAGAACCAGGGCTTGTAGAGACTTTCAGGGAGAGTATTAGGGAACGTTTGACAAGCATGGGGGAAAGAAATACAGTAGAAGAAGAATGGGTAGCTTTGAGAGATGAAATAGTAAAGGCAGCAGAGGATCAAGTAGGCTAAGAGACGAGGGCTAGTAAAAATCCTTGGGTAACAGAAGATATATTGAATTTAATTGATGAAAGGAGAAAATACAAAAATGCAGTAAATGAAGCAGGCAAAAAGGAATACAAACGTCTCAAAAATGAGTCCGACAGGAAGTGCAAAATGGCTAAGCAAGTATGGCTAGAGGACAAATGTAAGGATGTGGAGGCGTATATCACTAGGGGTAAGATAGATACTGCCTACAGGAAAATTAAAGAGACCTTTGGAGAAAAGAGAACAACTTGCATGAATATCAAGAGTCAGATAGAAACCCAGATCTAGGCAAAGAAGGGAAAGCAGAAAGGTGGAAGGAGTATATAGAGGGCCTATACAAGGGCGATGTACTTGAGAATAATATTATGGAAGCGGAAGAGGATGTAGATGAAGATGAAATGGGAGATATGATACTGCGTGAAGGTTTTGACAGAGCACTGAAAGACCTAATTCGAAACAAGGCCATGGGAGTAGACAACATTCGATTAGAACTACTGACAGCCTTGGGAGAGCCAGTCATGACAAAACTCTACCATCTGGTGAGCAAGATGTATGAGACAGGCGAAATACCCTCAGACTTCAAGAAGAATATAATAATTCCAATCCCAAAGAAAGCAGGCGTTGACAGATGTGAAAATTACCGAAATGTCAGTTTAATAAGCCACGGGTCAAAATACTAACACGACTTCTTTACAGACGAATGGAAAAACTGGTAGAAGCCGACCTCGGAGAAGATCAGTTTGGATTCCGTAGAAATACTGAAACACGTGAGGCAATACTGACCTTACGACTTATCTTGGAAGAGAGATTAAAGAAAGGCAAACCTACGTTTCTAGCATTTGTAGACTTAGAGAAAGCTTTTGACAATGTTGACTGGAATACTCTCTTTCATATTCTGAAGGTGGCAGGGGTAAAATACAGGGAGCGAAAGGCTATTTACAATTTGTACGGAAACCAGATGGCAGTTATAAGAGTCGAGGGGCATGAAAGGAAAGCAGTGGTTGGGAAGGGAGTGAGACAGGGTTGTAACCTATCCCCGATGTTATTCAATCTGTATATTGAGCAAGCAGTAAAGGAAACAAAACAAAAATTCGGAGTAGGAATTAAAATCCATTGAGAAGAAATAAAAACTTTGTGGTTCGCCGATGACATTGTAATTCTGTCAGAGACAGCAAAGGACCTGGAAGAGCAGCTGAACGGAATGGACAGTGTCTTGAAAGGAGGATATAAGATCAACATTAACAAAAGCAAAACGAGGATAATGGAATGTAGTCGAATTAAATCGGGTGATGCTGAGGGAATTAGATTAGGAAATGAGACGCTTAAAGTAGTAAAAGAGTTTTGCTGTTTGGGGAGCAAAATAACTGATGATGGGCGAAGTAGAGAGGATATAAAATGTAGACTGGCAATGGCAAGGAAAGCGCTTCTGAAGAAGAGAAATTTGTTAACATCGAGTATAGATTTAAGTGTCAGGAAGTCGTTCCTGAAAGTTTTTGTATGGAGTGTAGCCACGTATGGAAGTGAAACGTGGACGATAAACAGTCTAGAGAAGAAGAGAATAGAAACATTCGAATTTTGGTGCTATAGAAGAATGCTGAAGATTAGATGGCTGGTTCAAATGGCTCTGAGCACTATGGGACTTAACATCTATGGTCATCAGTCCCCTAGAACTTAGAACTACTTAAACCTAACTAACCTAAGAACAGTACACAACACCCAGCCATCACGAGGCAGAGAAAATCCCTGACCCCGCCGGGAATCGAACCCGGGAACCCGGGCGTGGGAAGCGAGAACGCTACCGCACGACCACGAGATGCGGGCGAAGATTAGATGGGTAGATCACATAACTAATGAGGAGGTATTGAATAGAATTGGGGAGAAGCGAAATTTGTGGCTCAACTTGACTAGAAGAAGGGATCGGTTGGTAGGACATATTCTGAGGTATCAAGGGTTCACCAATTAGAGGCCAGCGTGGACGGTAAAAATCGTAGAGGGAGGCCAAGAGATGAATACACTAAACTGATTCAGAAGGATGTAGGTTGCAGTAGGTATTGGGAGATGAGACTTGCACAGGATAGAGTAGCATGGAGAGCTGCATCAAATCAGTCTCTGGACTGAAGACCACAACAACAAAAACACCTTGAAAACCACGCAGGACCGGTACTTATCCATTCCGACACGAGTGGAAGTTGAGTTGAATGACAAAGGTTTTCTTACTCCGTATTAGACGTGGCAATGTGCTGTGTTTCTGGCGTTCCCACACTTCCGTCCGTCCCCTGCACTGTAGTTGACTGCGACTCAGAGAAATTCCAGAGTTTTCGCGTCTGTTGACTCTAAGCGAGTGCCTGTCCGATGGTCGCAGCTGGCTGTAGCGCTCCCCTACATGACGACCCCACTACTTCCGGTCGACGTCAAAACGAAATTATCGGTTGTAAAAACATTTTAGACAACAGCTTGCTTCCCACACTGTGGCAACAGTTCAAGTTCGTTCCACGTACAGTACTGATGGACGAGAATAAAAACTGGCCCTCGTATTCTGAGGGTTCCGTACAAACTTAATTATAGGCAGTTCATCCATCCAGAGAGATGAGAATCTCGAAGACTTCTGCCTGATTTTTACACTGATACTGGTGTGTTACCGGTCCCAGAAATATTTTAACTTTGAAGGTGAATAACAAACGACAAAAGAAAACTTTTCCTTGCAATAACACGATAAATTAACAATTTTCTGATTTCTCCCCCTTACTTCCACTGCGAAACCTTGTTTCTCGCCAAATTTCATGATTATAGCACAATAGGAAGTATCTACGCCGGCCAGAGTGACCGAGCGGTTCTGGGCGCTGGTTCGAATCCTGCCTCGGGCATGGATGTGTGTGATTTCCTGAGGTTAGTTAGGTTTAAGTAGTTCTAAGTTCTCGGGGACTGATGACTTCAGAAGTCAAGTCCCATAGTGCTCAGAGCCATTTGAACCATTTTAGTATGTACAGGTTTTAATGAGAGAGTATACGTATGTTAAAATATACGTTATAAATGACCGTATCTTTAAATTCCGTTGACTTAGAAGCTTAACATTTTTACACCGCCAATGGACAAGAAACCTTAGTATGTGACACAGATTTCAACTTGTTGCCTCTACCCCTTCCTGAAAAAAAGGCATCTTGTCAGATGGACGAAGAGAGATAATCGGATAACAAATGACAAAACAAATTTTTTGTCGTATGATAAAACTATAAATCAACGATTCAGGTTTTTTCTCTTTACTTGTACTATGAACCTTTCTTCTTGCCATATCTTATGATTCTACGCCAACGGGATGTACCAATAGGTTTTGCTGGAAAGAGTACGCAAGTATGAATTTATGTGACGTAAATGGCTGTATTTTCTGATTACATTGATTTAGAAGCTTGCATCTATCGCATCCCCAGGGACTATATACTATAGTACGTGACAGAAATTTACACTTGATATGTCTACCCATTCGTGAGGTAAAGGGTCTTAACAAAAAAAATATTTTCGTGTATTGTAATTACAGAGTCCCTATTTCGGATTTTTTTACTTAGTTGTACTCTGAAACGTTGTTTCTGTGAAATTTCATGATTCTAGATACGAGAAGTACTCTATAGGTTTTCATGAGTGAGTTTTTGGGTATCAAAATACGTAACATGAATGGTCTTATGTTTTGATTGTACTGAGTGAGAACTTTATATTTATTACATCGCCAAAGGACCATAGGGCTTAGTATGAGAGATAAATATCAACTTGATATGTTTACCCGGTCCTAAGAAAAAAAGCGTCCTAACGGACCAAAGCACTGACAGCCAGATAATTAATGAAAAATTAATTTTTTTCTTGTAATGTAATTACAAATTCACAGTTTTCGGATTTTTTCCTGTACATGTACTGCGAAACCCTGCTTCTTGCCAAATGTCGCGTTTCTTGTTCAGTGCGACGTACCCTATAGATGACTGTGTTTAGAGTGAAAGGGTACAGTACCGCCCGACATTGAAAATAGGTACAACATACTTCATTATTTTTGTCAGAACAACACATTTTTTTGTAAAATAACTCAATATCAATTAATACAGCGAAGCCGGATACCAGTGTGGGAAAGAATGACAATTTATTTATTTAATTGATCACATGTGCACTCCCACAAAGTAAATCCCTACATCCAGTTTGGTGAGATCTGTGAAATGAATGAATGTATGGTCGTCTGCTAACCACAGATAGTGAATGTGAATATATGATCATCTTTGAGACGATCCTTTGGCCACCTTTGGTGGGACCAAAGAGATGAAATTTACCTGAGCTTTGAGCGCCTGAAACGTGGCTGACCAATATGGTAGCAACGTGCTCCCCCACTTCGGCAGAGGTGCGAGAGAACCTCGAGAACGGCCATGTTTCAGCACTCTGCCGCTGGATCTTGTGCTGTTAAGACCTGTCTTAGGTGTGCTCCGTAAAGACAAAAGAGTGGAGACATGGTATGCATGTGGAATATTTAAGAGTAGTTTGAAATAATAATTTCTCTATTTCAGGAACTTTTGTGGGGAGAATTAAATGTCAGGCAGGTAATATTAATGGGATTGTAGTAATCTTCAGAAGTGACCAACGGTCACAATGAAACCACGTGTAGCAATAAGTTGAAATACTTCCGTGTGCTTAAGTTAAGCTGAATTACTAGCGTGTGTACAATAAGTTGAAATATATAAGAAATGGCGTGTGTACCATAAGTTGAAATATTTAAGAAATGGTGTGTGCAGCACTTGAAATTAGAGACGAGTACTTCCACGTGGTGAGTACTGTGTGAGTCTCAATCTGTGTATGAGACAAAGGATAAAGAGAAGTACTCGTCCATGGTATCAGTTGAGGACTCGCGTGTGTGATGAATATGTTCTTAATATTACTTTGCGTGATATGATTCCGTGTGACGCTAGATTCAAACTCTGAGAGAGAAGCAAGGTGAGTCGGCCGTCTATCCAGCAACGCCACTTGGCTTGCATTGCACAGGAAGACGTGCAAATATCTCCAGAGTTCATAGTAAGAAAGTAGAATTACAAAGTAGGGCAGTGTCGTGTGAAACTGGGACAAATACCAATTGAAGTGGGAAAGCTGAAAGTGATAGTGTTATGACTATTTAGTGTTTTGTATTTCATATTGTAGTGTGGTGTATGTCATGTAATTTGGGTATGTGTGGTTTGCATGGGAGAGTAGCAAGGTAGTTTCAAAAGATTAGTGGGTTATGCGTGTTCCTTTTGTACTGCTCGGTCTGGAGGAAAGTTTCGTGATGATGATTGTGAGAGTCGAAGTGTGAGAAATAATAAAAGATCCACCATCCTATCCAGAAAGTGCACTGTAGCGTTAAATAATTACGAGACCATAATATAGAGATTCACCAATGTAAAGCCATGCCCACTGGGCGGAATTTCTCATGCGTTATTGTTGTAGTTTATAGAATTTGTGTGTTTAGGTTAGAGAATTTATCGGAATAAATAAGATAGTGAAAAGAAAAAGATTGGTGGACTTTTCCTTCGAATTGTATGTTGTCATAATGTCCCGAATTTATTATGTGTGCGCCATTCATATTCAGTGCGGTAGCCACGTGTTGACAAGAGCCGTTAAATAAAAAAGAAAGAAAATGTGGTATTGCCAGTGCGTAGTGTACAGTCAGAGTTCTGTAAATTACTGATAGATGCGTGTTTCCGTTGCGTATTAATCATATAGGAGGATAACTTGTAACTTAAGTGTGAGTACTAGAGTTCATGTTACTCGATAAATAAGAATGAATCCACTCGCTTGGCAGACCACTCATCTTGCAGGCCTGACTGCTTGATGCCACAGTATGAGCAAGGCATGTGGGTGCCTCTCAAGAGTGTTAAAATATGTGACATAAATGGTCGTATTTTTTGACTGCGTTGACTTAGAAGCTTTAGTTTTTATCATCGCCGAGGTACCGTAGGCCTCAACATGTGACATAAATTTTTATTTCATACACCTATCTATTCATAGGAAAACTGTTTTCAACATTCGAACAGAGCGACAACGAAGCAATCCAATAGGGATTTTGGTTTTATAGACTGAAGCACGGGACCCTAAAAATAATAACTCTTCAAGTACCATTCACTGGAAAATAAACTTGGAAAATTCGAAAGTAAAATTCCAAGGTTATTATACTTTAATCCCCTCTACAAGACATTTCAAACTCTTTTACAAATAAGGGGAGGGGGCAATAAGGACCAGAGCGGGGGAGGGAGAATATTCCTAACTCCAAAACAATAAAATATTACAGTACAAAACATGAACAAAATTAATTCTTTTTTATTCATAGTAAAAGTATAATATAAGTCCATCTGCTGTTAACTGCAACAAGTGAAAATTAAAACCAATATTTGAAATTAATTGTGTTCGACTATCGAATGATAATATCTTCAAGGGTCAGTCTGCTGGTGCACTCTTAATGTCTTCAGCGGCGACGTGTTGCGGTCATTGCTTTGCTGATATTTGGGTGGATTTGAAATTAATCTGTATCGAATGTATCTTGTCTGCAGTAGCAATGTCTTACCTGAAAGTCTTGATAAACCACTGAGGAATGTTCATCTCATGAGAAATTAACTGTAATTTTTATCTATATTCGTAAAAAAACAAACCTCATAGATTCACTTTGTTGTTTGTCTGTCAGTCTGTCCGACTGTTTAAAACCCTTTTTCTCGAAAAATGGTAGACGTATCAAATTGAACTTGATGTCACATACTTAGGTCTATGGTCCCTTGTCGGTGTAAAACCTTGTATCTTCTAAGTCAATGGAATCAAAAGATATGCCCACTTAAGTCACATATTTCAACACTCGCAAACTTACTGATCGACACTTATGGGTACTTACCGTTGGAATAGAATCGTGAAATTTTGGCAAGAAACAATGTTCCACATTGCAGCCAAAGTAAGAAATCCAAAAACAGTAAATTTGTAATTATATCAGACCAAAAAATGCTTGATATTTGTTACCTGACAGCTCGTCCGTGTGATAAGACGCGTTTCTCTCAGTGACGGGTAGACGTATCAACGTGAAATTTATGCCTACAGGCCATTGGTGGTATAATAAATGTAAGCTTCTAAGACAATGAAACCAAAAGATACGGCCATTTATGTCACACATTTTGATACTCGCAAACTCTCTCATCAAAACATATACACTGTGGGCCAATAATTAGGAAATTCGCAAGAAGCAAGGTCTCATAGGACAACCAGAGGAAAAAAAACTTAAAACTGTGAACTTGTAATTATATCAAACGATTTTTTTTAATGTTATCAGAATCTCTGTTTGTAAGTCCGTCTGATGAGATCCCTTTTTTCTTCTCAAGAACAGGTAGACGTACCAGGCTGAAATTTATGTCACAGACTCAGGTCTATGATCCCTTGGTAATATAATGAATGTTAGCTTCTGAGTAAACAACCAAATGGTACAGCCATCTACGTCACATATTTTGATACTTGCAAATTCATTCATCAAAACCCAGTGGGTACTTCCCGTTAACCTAGAATCATGAAATCTGGCAAGAAGCAAGGTTTCACGGTACAAGTAAAGGAGAAAATTACAAAATTGTTAATTTGTGATTATATCGCACTAAAAATACGTTCCTTTCTTCATTTGTCATCTGACGTCGAACTTGGAATTAAAACATCTACATCTACGTGATTACTCTGCTATTCACAATAAAGTGCCTGGCAGAGGGTTCAATGAACCACCTTCAAGCTGTCTCCCTATCGTTCCACTCTAGAACGGCACGCGGCAAAAACGAGCACTTAAATTTTTCTGTGCCAGACCTGATTTCTCTTATTTTATCGTGATGATCATTTCTCCCTATGTAGGTGGTTGCCAACAGAATGTTTTCACAATCGTAGGAGAAGACTCGTAATTGAAATTTCATGAGAAGATCCCGTCTGAATGAAAAACGCCTTTGTTTTATTCTCTGACACTATCTCCCCTATTTCGCGATAATACAAAACGAGCTCGCCTTCTTTGTACTTTTTCGATGTCGTCCGTCAGTCCCACCTGATGCGGATCCCACACCGCACAGCAATACCCCAGAATAGGGCGGACAAGCGTGGTGTAAGCAGTCTCTTTAGTAGACCTGTTGCACCTTCTAAGTGTTCTGCCGATGAATCTCAGTCTTTGGTTTGCTCTACCCACAGTATTATCTATGTGATCGTTCCAATTTAGGTTATTTGTAATTGTAATCCCTAAGTATTTAGTTGAATTTACAGCCCTCAGATTTGTGTGACTTATCGTGTAATCAAAATTTAGCTGATTTCTTTTACTACTCATGTGCATAACTTCACACTTTTCTTTATTCAGGGTCAATTGCCACTTTTCGCACCATACAGATATCTTATCTAAATCATTTTGCAAATCGTCTTGATCATCTGATGACTTTACAAGACGGTAAATGACAGCATCATCTGCAAACAATCTAAGACGGCTACTCAGATTATCTCCTATGTCGTTAATATAGATCAGGAACAATAGAGGGCCTATAACACTTCCTTAGGGAACGCCGGATATTACTTCTGTTTTACTTGATGACTTTCCGTCTATTAATACGAACTGTGGCCTTTCTGACAGGAAATAACGAATCCAGTCGCACAACTTCGTAGGCACCGAGTTTGGTTAGAAGACGCTTGTGAGGAACGGTGTCGAAAGCCTTCTGGAAATCTAAAAATATGGAATCAATTTGACATCCCCTGTCGATAGCACTTATTACTTCATGAGTATAAAGAGCTAGTTGTGTTTCACAAGAACGATATTTTCTGTAACCGTGCTGACTATATGTCAATAAATCGTTTTCTTCGAGGTACTTCGTAATGTTCGGATGCAGTATATGTTCCAAAACCTTACTGCAAATCGATGTTAGTGACATAGGCCTGTAATTCAGCGAATTACTCCTACTTCCCTTGTTGGGTATTGGTGTGACTTGAGCAATTTTCCAGTCTTTAGGTACGGATCTTTCTGCGAGCGAGTGGTTTTATATAATTGCTAAATATGGAGCTATTTTATCAGCATACTCTGAGAGGAACCTGGCTGATATACAATCTGTACTTCTACGTTTCTCATCATGGCAGTTGTTCTTGATTGGAACTCAGGAATAATTACTTCGTCTTCTTTGGTGAAGGAGTTTCGGAAAACCGTGTTTAATAACTCTCCTTTAGTGGCACTGTCATCAGTGACTTCGCCGTTTTTATCGTGCAGTGAAGGTATTGATTGCGTCTTGCCACTTTAGATTAGATTATGTTTTCGTTCCATAGATCCGTGCTGAGGAGATCCTCGTGGATGTGGAACATGTCATTTTTTAAGCTGAAATAACAATACTAATAGTATGAATATATACAATACATCATTTGATTCTATTAAAAAATTCGTCAATAGAGTAGAAGGAGTTGGCCACTACTTAGTCTTTCAGGCTCCTTTTTAACTGATCTTTATTTGTAACTAAAATTTTTATGTTTGCTGGCAAATTATTGAAGATGAGTGTTCCTGAGTAGTGGACCACTTTATGAACTAAAGTAAGTGCTTTTAATTCCTTGTGCAGATCATTTTTGTTCCTGGTATTGTATGTATGAACTGAGCTGTTTGTTGGAAAAAGAGATACATTGTTTAGGGCAAATTTCATTAAGGAGTAAATATACTGAGAGGCAGTAGTTAGTATACCCAGTTCTTTGAAGAGGTTTCTACAGGACGTCCGTGAATTTACTCCACAAATAATACGTACTACACGCTTTTGGACTCTGAGAACTTTTGTTTGACTTGAAGAGTTACCCCAAAATATTATACCGTATGACATAATGGAATGAAAGTAGGCTTTTTCATTTTTATGTCGCCTATGTCTGCTAACACTGGAATTGCAAATACAGATTTGTTAAGGCGTTTCTGCAGTTCTGTGGTGTGCTCCTCCCAACTGAATTTACTATCAAGTTGTAATCCCAGGAATTTAAGACTGTCAACCTCTTCTATCTGTTCTTCTTCATACTTTATGCATATCCTGGGTGGAAACCTCTTACAGGTTCTGAATTGCAAATAGTGAGTCTTTTCGAAGTTTAATGCCAGTGAGTTGGCTTTAAACCCATTTATTAATATCCATGAAAATATCATTAGCAGATCTTTCTAGAACTACACTCGGCATACTATTTATTGCAAGACTTGTGTCATCTGCAAACAAAACGAACTCAGCTTCTGGCAGTGTAACTGATGAGAGATCATTAATGTACACAAGGAAAAGCAATGGCCCTAAGATAGACCCTTGTGGGACACCACATGTAATTTCTTCCCATTCTGGTGATGACTGATGACTTAATTCACTAGTCCCTTGCACTGACACCCTTTATTTCCTGTTAGCGAGGTATGACTTGAACCATTTTGCAGCACTGCCCGTGACACCGTAGAATTCTAATTTATTTAAAAGGATGTTGTGGTTCACACAATCGAATGCCTTTGACAAATCACAGAAAATACCTGCTGCTTGTAACTTGTTATCTAATGAATTAAGTACATTTTCACTGTAGGTGTAAATAGCCTTCTCGATATCAGAACCCTCCAGAAATCCAAACTGTGTTCTTGATAATATGTTATTTGTGGTTAGATGGTTGAGAAGCTGCCTGTACATTACTTTTTCTAAAATTTTTGAGATGGTGGCAAAAGTGAAATCGGTCTATAGTTTGATGGTATCTCTTTATTCCCTTTCTTGAATAGAGGCTTAACATCTGCATATTTTAGCCAGTCAGGAAATGTCCCAGTTATAATTGATTGGTTACACAAGTAACTTGGAATTGTGCTAAATTCACAAGAACATGCCTTAATTAACTTTGTTGATATTTCATCATAACCACTAGAATTCTTTGTTTTTAAAGATTTTATTATGGAAGTTATTTCTTTTGGTGAAGTGAGTGACATATTCATGTACCTGAAGCTATTTGTAAAGGCTAGTTTCAGATATTCAAGGGCATTATTTACTGATCCTGACAATCCCATTCTATCAGTAACGGATATAAAGTACTTGTTAAATAGATTTGCCACACTAAGCCCATCGGTTACTAATGTGTCATCTACCCTTAGTGCTATTTGCTCCTGTTCCTTTCTGGTTCTGCCAGTCTCCTCTTTCACTATATCCCATATTGTTTTTATTTTGTTCCTTGACGTTTCTATCTTCTTTTCGCAGTGCATTTATTTAGATGTCTGAATTATTTTTTTTAATATTTTACAGTATTCCTTGTATTTAGCTAAATCATCAGCATTGGAGCTATTCTTGGTCGACAGATACATTTTCCTTTTTGTCTTACAGGAAATCTTTATTCCTTGTGTAATCCATGGCTTTATTATAGACTTCTGTTTAATTTGAGTAACTTTTAGAGGAAAACAGTTTTCAAACATGGTACTGACATTGTTCATGAATGCGTTATATTTTTCATTCATGTCGTGAGCAGTGTAAACATCTTTCCAGTTCATATCTTTGAGCAGTTTTCTAAAACACTCAATTTTTGGTTGATTGACTACTCTCCTGTACTCAGATTTAGCAGTCTTGATAATCTGCTTAGAATTTACGTATAAAACAAGGAGCTGCATGTCATGATCTGATAGTCCATTTATTACAGGTTTTATGATATGATATTGTTCCTGTGATTTGTCTATAAAAATGTTATCAATGGCTGTCCTTGAGGATTTAGTGATCCTAGTTGGAAAGTTTACAGTGTGAGTTAGACTGAAAGACAACATTACTAACTGCAGTAAATGTTTACTGGAAGATTGCATTAGAAAATCTGTATTAAAGTCACCAGCAATCAAAATTTCTTTGTTTCTTCCTGTTAAATAACCCAAAAGAGCTTCTAGATGATTTATCAATAGATTATAATTTCCTGCAGGTGCTCGATAAATAGGTACTATTATATAGGATCTGTTATGGAACTATACTTCTGTTGCACATGCTTTTAGATGCTGCTCTAAACAGAATTTATTAATGTCAATGTTCTTCAATTTGTGGCAGTTTTTGATAAATGTGGCTACTCCTCCTCCATCCATATCTACTCTGCAGAAGTAGGAAGCTAGCTTAAATCCCGAAATGTCTAACATATCTGTACCACTGGTCACTTGATGTTCAGAGAGGCAGATTATGTAAATTTGGTTAGATGAATTCATTTCATCGATACAAATGAGTAGTTCATCAACTTTATTTCTGAGTCCCAGAATGTTCTGGTGTAATAAAGATAACTGATACTGCATACTAATGGGATTATAACTGCTTTGGCGAAGATGAACTGGCAGTTTCTGATTACTTTCTGTTGAACATTGTTTAAATGGAGGCTGTATGCTAAAATCTGACTCCTTTTCATCTGTTTTTTCAAACTGAGTGTGTCTGTCAATCTCTCTTAAAACCCGTTTTCTTTCCCCCTTCCCTATCCTAAAAAAAGGCATCCCTCTGACACCTGTGACCACTGGTATTTTACCACTTGTGACAGTGTCCCCCCTTAAGTTTTCTGCAATCAACCCAGACACTGGTGTGCTTTATGTATGACCAGAATCTCTTTGGGTTTTTCTGCCAGGTTTCGAGACAGCATTTCGTTGTGGAAATTACTAAAAGCATCTCGCATTGAAGTACGCGCTACATTTCGAACTTCTGTAAAACTTTGCCAATCTTGGGGATTTTGCTTTCTTTTAAATTCGGCGTGATTTTATCGTTGCTTCTGCAACAACGATCGGACCCGTTTTATGTACCATTGGGGATCAGTACCATCACTCATTAATTTATGTGGTGTATATCTGTCAGCTGCTATCGATACTATCTCTTTGAAAACATTCCTCAACTTTTCTACAGTCACATTATGAGATCGGAAGGAGTGAAAACTGTCTCTTAAAAAGGCGTTAAGAGCATTTTTATCAGCTTTTTTTAAATAGATATACTTTGCGTTTATTTTTTATGGTTGTAGGTGTTACGGTATTCAGCCTATCAGCAACTGCCTTGTGGTCGCTAATCCCTGTATTCGTCACAATACTCACTATTTGTCCAGGATTATTTGTTGCTAAAAGGTCAAGTACGCTTTCGCAAACATTTACGTGTCGAGTGGGCTCATGAACTAATTGTTCAAGATAATTTTCTGAGAAAGCATTCAGTACAATTTCGGATGACGTTTTACGCCTGCCGCCGGCATTAAACGTATAATTTTTCCAGCATATCGAGCGTAGATTGAAGTCACCACCGACTACAGTTAGTAGTTCTGCATTCAAGCGAACTGGGTCGCAATGGTAAAATTTAGACACCAGGCAAGGAATGACTTTACTGCTCATATGACGCATTTCGGGGTTATCGATCATCAGATATCCAGGTGCGATTACTACACGTAGATATGGAGTTTCAAGTTGTGTGCGAAACAAAGATTCGCAAACTTCTCGAAAATCTTTGGTTTCCTGGGACCGATATCTTGCCAGTACCAATGTCGATAACAGGCAAAAACGGACGATATTCTAGATTTCCGGAATAGATGAACTGTCTATACACATAATCAAGTTTGTGTTGAACCCTCAGTGCGCGAGTCCTACTAGCACGCGGCCAGCTTTTTACTAACGGGCACGCGGAATGTTAACCGCGCGAGGCTACACTGCTTTACTAAAACGCGTTTTCTGGCAGAACACAGCTCAGTCAGATAAATTGCGCTGCTCTTCCTCTCAGCGTCGCTGATACCACTACGGAATCGCACAGGATGATCGTACGGAGTTACCAACTTTCGAGCGCTGCACGAACTCACAAATGGATGACATAGAAGTACAGGGTGACAATTATTGAACTATGTGAAATGAGCGGTTTGCGTTAGGAAGTTCAAACTGCACGGTTGGTCGCAGAGCATGATGGGAATTAGTATGCGCTTGCGCACGCACCTTCATTTTGTCGGCCATTTGCACGTGAACATGGGTTCCTCAATAAGCGAAACTGTAGCATTTTGGGGGCCTGAGAATCGGCATTTTCGATCTAGAAGTCTCTTCACCCCCATATGGAAACTGTGTGGTGTGCAATGTCTAGTCACAGAATAATCGGTGCGATATTTCTTGATGGCACGGCGACTACCGAACGGTACGTGAATGTTTTGGAAGATGATTTATCCCCATTATCCAAAGTGACCCTGAATTTGTCAAGATGTGGTTCACCCAAGACAGAGCTCGATAGCATCGAAGCAGGCAGGTGTTTCACATCCTGGAGGAGCACTCTGGGGACAGCATTCTGGCTCTGGGGTAACCAGACGCCACTGGTACGAGCCTCGATTGGCCACCATATTCTCCGGACCTGATCAAATGCGACTCCTTTTTGTGGTGCTATATTAAATACAAGGTGAACAGCAATAACCCCAAATCCGTTTTTGAGCTCAAGACAGTCATTCAGGAGGTCATCGTCAGCATCTATGTTCCGACACTTCAGCGGATCATGCAGAATTTCGCTATTCGTCCGCGCCACATGATCGCCAAAGATGGCAGGTACATCGAATATGTCATAACCCAAATATGAATATCTGTAGTGACGTTTACGAGTTGAACAAAGTGTGTGCTCGCCGTAATTTGTAACTAAATTACGTTTTTTTTCAGACAGTTAAATAATTGTCACCCTGTAAGTATGCCTCGTAGTGAAAAGCAACTCAACCACTTGCAAACGAATGACGCGTTACGGTGCTGATGGCATTTCAGTTCCTTTCATGGAAAGTACTCTGCGACATTGGCTCCTTTCTACGGTCGCATTTATCTCGAGTCCCTCGCGCAGCGAACATTCCCAAGCGACTGGAAAAGAAGCGTAGGTTATCCTCGTAAATAAGAAGGGCAAAGTGCTAGATGCACAAAATCCAATACTATTAACGTCGGTCTACTGCAGGATCTTGGAGCGTATTCTAAGCTGGAATATAAGATTTCCTGGAGAGAAAAACCTGTTATACATAAATCGTTGCGGATTTAGAAAGCATCTCTCGAGCAAAGCACAGTTTGCCCTTTTCACACGCTATATCCCACAAGCCACGTATGTAGGATGACAGGTATCTCCTCTACCACTAGATTTCCGGAAAGCCTCTTACCGTACCACTCTACTGAAGGTTGAAAAAAAAGGTATCAACGTACGGAATATGTTCTCAAGTTATTGCCTGCAAGAGTTGTTGAACGACAGAACTCAGTACGCTGTTCCGGCCGGCGCGTGTAGATCAGAAACGTAACATTAGGAGTGCCCGAGGGGAGCATGATAGGACTGCAGCGGTTCTCCGCATACGTACATGGTCTGTCGGATAGGGTGAATAGCAATCTCGGATTGTTTGCTGAGGATGCTTTGATCGAAGAGAAACTGTCGTTAACTGACTATTCGAGTTGACTTGGAAAGGATTCCTGTTTTCAGAATGAGATTTTCACTCTGTAGCGGAGAGTGCGCTGATATGAAACTTCCTGGCAGATTAAAACTGTGTGCCGGACCGAGACTCGAACTCGGGACCTTTGCCTTACGCGGGCAAGTGCTCTACCATCTGAGCTACCCAAGCACGACTCACGCCCCGTCCTCACAGCAAAGGGCCCCAGTTAGAGTCTCGGTCCGGCACACAGTTTTAATCTGCCAGGAAGTTTGATTCCTGTTTTGTACAATGGATGGCAGCTGGTTGTAAAGGAGGGCAGACGTAAATTAATGCAGATGGCTGTGAGAATCACACATGTAATTGTCGAATAAAGTACTAATGGTTCGCTATTTGGGTCAGAAATTTCGACTAGGCGTAACGTATCGAAGCGAAGTGAAATTGAATCAAGAACAGCTGCTAACATGAGTAAATTAGAAGTAGATATCCTCGAAGTAATGAAGCAACTTAACACACTTAATAAAAGCAAGTATTCCGGTTCAGACTGCACACCAAGCAGGTTCCTTTCAGAGTATGCTGATGCAATAGCCCCATATGTAAAAATCATATACAGCCACTCACTCGACGAAAGATTCGTAGCCAAAGACTGGAAAGTTGCGCAGGACACACCAATATTCAAGAAGGGTTGTAGGAGTAATCCACTAAATTACAGGACTATATCATTAACGTCGATATGCAGCAGAATTTTAGAGCATACATTGGAAGTGGTATTCCGTTACATCGTAATCTTGTTCGCGGAGTGTTCAATAAATAATGCAACAAATTTTTTTCTCGGCCATTTTCGGCTGAAAAACTGCAGAATTTGTTGTGACATATAGTGGAATATTCCTCCTCCGTTATACGTAGCCTTCAAAATGGCGTCTGTAACGGGGTGCGTTCCGCGCGGAGAGCTGTCATTGAGGTTTTTTTTTTTTTTTTTTTTTTTTTTTTTTTTTTTTTTTTTTTTTTTTTTTTTGTCGGAAGACCACAGCATCACAGATAATCATACGCGCTTGTAGAATGTCTACGGCGACTTGGCAGTGAGCAAAAGCATAATGAGTCGTTGGGCGAAGTGTCCGTCATTATCGCAACAAGGTCGCGCAAACCCATTCCATCTCGCGTGCGCCAGCCGGCCGCACCAGATGTGGCTCCTGCGATGTTGGAACTTGCAGATACTGTAATTCGAGGTGATCGACGAATCACTTCGCTGCTCGACTTGGCGTCTCTATAGGTATTGCTAACACACCCGTCCACCAGTTGGCGTACTCAAAAGGTATGTGGCAACTGGGTTCCTCGTCTCGTCACAGAAGACCATAAATAGCAACACAGGACCACCTATGTAGAACTACTCGATGAACGATGCCCTCTGTGGGAAGCAGTACGTGGATGATTGGGAGGTCTTTGGTGCAGCAAGACGTTGCCTGCGATGTCGACCGGTAGAGTGCTACGACGCAGGCATACAGGCCCTCCTAGTAAGGTTTTGCAGTCAATAGAATAGGGAATAATATAGTGTACTGGAATCCTGAGTAAAAGCAGCCTGCTTCCACAAAAAGAAATGTGTTGCATTACTTATTGAATGCCCCTTGTATGTATCACACACAGGTGCCATACAGGCATGAGTGGGATGTCAGATTACATCCTGATCTTGAAAATACCCACACAATTACTCGAGAGGTTTAGGCTGACGGGTGGAGACTGGGGGAATTTCCGGAAGTGCAGTAGCGACCCTGAAATAAGATCGTTGTCTTAGCTCGTATGCCCACTGTCCACTACTGAAGAAGGGACTGGGAAAGACAAAACATTTTATTTTCGTTTCCGATAATATGCTAGCCACTCGCGACAAAAAGATCTCTGCAGGTCATGTGACGGAATGCGATTTAAGGCTGAAATGTTGCACTGCACGATTATCTTTCGTAAACTGCTTTCTACTCGACTGCACGTCGTTGTATACCTACAGCATTCGTTTGGTGACAGTATTTTAGCGTTCCATACGTGTCATTGATGTTTAGAAGTACGGTAAAGAAAATTATTAATGAAGAAAATCTTTAACAAAATTTTCTCGGGCTCCAAGCCGCGTCAGGTGGTTAAAATCCCACGAGCTGTCGACCGAGCTCTCCCTGGTCATTTTCAAGTGGTGAGATTGACTGCTGTGTCGCCGTAGCTGCGAAACCATGCATTCATACATGAAGAAAATCTTAACTCTGTTTGAAGGCAAGAGAATTGTGAAAAAAAATAGTGCCTCGTTCCCTACTTGTTAACAGCTAAGACAACTCTATTTCGTAGTATCTGCGAAATATTTATCATCTGCTACTGTTTTCGGATCCAGCACTCTTTGCTTAGATTCTACCTCCGCACGTCTCACGTAAGCCTTTCTCCTTTTAACAGTGTTAAGACGTGACATGAATGTTGTGATGTTGCTGGAGTCATTTTCGAAACCACTGTGCCTGCCGTCTGATTATTTGGACTGAGAATCTCTTTGATAGCTGCAACATAAATGTGACTAATGGAATTACCTTTGAAGTCCATTCAGAAATGCCTTTACGTGGAGTAAAACGATGTGTAACCACAGGATCGCAATTTATACAATGCTTTCCGGTGCGGAGAGCAGGACAGTCGGTGCTTCAGTTTTCACCACAATATCAAATTGCGATCGACTGGCGAAGTACCTCGTTCAGCAAAGGAACGCCTGGCACGCAGATTTCATTTTTCGCCGAATATTAATGGCACTACCGTGACCGAGGAAATTACCAGGCAATTTTCCAGGCGACAGGGAGAAGTTGCTCGTTCTCTGTTATCTCTCAGCCAGTTACAATTAAAGATAAGGAAAAAGGCACAGAAATCACACCGCAGTGTTCTTCGAATTATACTGCAAAATGAGGAAGTTACAAATATCATATCGAAAGCCAGTTTACACAAGATCATGCTGCACTATCAGAAATGCAAAAAAAAGATTATTATTTGAAAGAAAGGGCCAAGTAATTCATCGTTCTTGACAGACTGCTCCGTATATTTAAAAACAACATTTTGTATATCACGACAAGCCGTTTTTCAAAAATATTTTCTGCACAAACATTGGTGAAAATAAGAGCTAAAATGTTTATAGAGATGCTGTTGCACTTATTTCTAACTATACAAAAAGATAAATACATAAACCACAATACAGTCATTGAATTCTAAGAATAGGATTTCTCGATTGTTTAATGCCAATTTAAAGTCTATGGTGTGTCAGGGACGATACCGATCCCAGAAGGTGAAAAAATAACATTGTTTACGGAGACAGTAGATAAACAAATAATGAGATTTGGGTACAACCTCTTTATGCAAACTATAAACACTTTTTATTCTCCAGATACTTTTCTATGCATTTGTGTTATCATCAGAGAGCTATATTTTATTTGGGTTAAGAAAACAACTTGTTTGCAGAATAATTCAGGAGTGAAAGAATTGGCTTAAAACTTTTTTGTCTGTTGTGGTCTTTCCGTTATGTATACTTACTGATGTAGGAAAACGATGTGTGAAACAGTGTAAACTGTGGCGAAATTACATTGATTGCCTGTGAAACTTCCCCTTAGAATGTAAATAAAGACTGTGCTGGTAAACTTCTACGTTATTTGATGCCGAAACAGCTGAGTGAAACTGAACGTACTCGGACAGTTGTCTCTTTACTTATTCTGATCATTGCTAAACTGACACTCAATATTTTTGCGCAACGCAATCTGACGTTTAATAATCCCTACAAAAGAATAGCCCTGACTAACAATAACCTATATCCTTCATGAATCACTTACCTCACAAAAAAATCTTCGTTATTGGAACTACTGCAATACAGCGAGCGCCAATACTAACTACTGAAGGCACTAACTACTGATAGGCATATAGTTAGCAAATGAAAGATTTTGATAGAGAACAAACAATGTATTTACCTTAGTAGTGTTCAAAAGTCATTTTATATATATATATATATATATATATATATATATATATATATATATATATATATATATATATATAAATTCTTGACATCTATTTTGACAAATTTCCTTTTTCTGACGGACACACATCCAGATCGCCCGCTCATATTAACATCTCAAAAACTCTGGCATCTCTCTCTCTCCCCACATCCACCACTTCTGGCAGCTCACCTCCAACTGCCCAACGCTACGGGCCGTTCACATCCAACAGCCCAACACTACACTAACGAATAATCCAACAATGAGTCCAACCAGCCACAGACTGCACACAGCGCAGTCAGCGAATTTAATGCAGAGCGCTACATGGCGTCACCAAGATAGAAACCTAAACAGCCTACTTACACCTGGAATCGTTGACTGGAGTAGAATTGTTTTCAGTGATGAATCCCGCTGAGAACTGAGCCCCGATGACTAGCAAAGACGCGTCTGGAGATGCCTCGGACAGTGGTGGTCTACCAACCTGACTGTCCCCCCCATACGGCCCGACAATGGACTGGGGTGTCGTTTCTTTTCAAGGCAGAATCCCTTCTGTTGTCATCCGCGGCACTCTTACAGCACAGTGATATATCAACGATATTCTACACACCATTTTGTTGGCCTTCATGGCAACCCGTCCTGGCTTTACCTTTCAGCAAGATAATGCCCGCCCACACACGGCGAGAGTTTCTCCTGCTTGACTGCGTGCTTGTCAAACCCGACCTTGGCCGGTGAGGTCGCCGGACCTCTCCCCAATTGAGAACGTTAAGAGTATTATGGGCGGATCCTTCCAGCCAGCTCGTGATTTTGATGATCTAACGCGCCTGTTTGAACAGAATTTGGCACGGTATCCCTCAGGAGGATGTCCAACAACTCTATCTGTCAGCCAAGCCGAATAAATGCTTGCATAAGGGCCATACGTGGACCAACGCAACACTGATTTACTCCATTTGCAAAGCGCTTTCTTTTGAAAACATCATCGTCTAATTTTTTTGAAACTGATCTCGTTTATTTGCCTGTACATGTGCGTAACATCCACCGATTTCTGTCCCATTCGGATAGTTCCTTCGTGGTTGGTTTTTTTTCCTCAAGATGTATTTGAACTTATTCGTATACCCTACTATATTAAACCAAATTTAAAAAATGAATAACAAATTACTGTTTAAAACTCTAAAACTCTCTTCCATTGCACCCATCTTCCAATATGACGAATAAAATACGCAGCTGTGATTACATGTTCAATAATCTAGATAAAGAGACAGTTAAGTCGTATCTCAAGGAGGAACTGGAAACGTTCTCTGATGGCCAAGCTGATGTGGAAGCTACTGCAGCTCAGTTTTAACGAATAGTGTCTATGTACAGTGTCGTGTGTATCTAGTAAAACAGTTCTTGCTGTGAGTGACCGAGACTTTATAGTCCAGTCGTTGCTATCTTGATGATACTTTGCACATTTTACATGAGATAAACTTCATAAATTTGTAGATTGAAATTTTCACTCTACAGCGGAGTGTGCGCTGATATGAAGCTTCCTGGCACATTAAAACTGTGTGCCGGGCCGAGACTAGAACTCGGGACCTTTGCCTATCGCGGGCAAGTGCTCTACCAACTGAGCTACCCATGCACGACTCACGCCCCGTCCTCACAGCTCTACTTCTGCCAGTACCTCGTCTCCTACATTCCAAACTTTACAGAAGCTCTCCTGCGAAGCTTGCAGAACTAGCACACTTCCCGAGTTCGAGTCTCGGTCCGGCACACAGTTTTAATCTGCCAGGAAGTTTCGTATCAGCGCTGTAGAGTGAAAATTTCATTCTAGAAACATCCCCCTGGATGTGGCTAAGCCATGTGTCCGCAGTATCCTTTCTTTCAGAAGTGCTAGTTCTGCAAGCTTCGCAGGAGAGCTTCTGTAAAGTTTGGAAGGTAGGAGACGAGGTACTGGCAGAAGTAGAGCTGTGAGGAGGGGGCGTGAGTCGTGTATGGGTAGCTCAGTTGGTAGAGCACTTGCCCGCGAAAGGCAAAGGTCCCGAGTTCGAGTCTCCGTCCCGAACACAGTTTTAATCTGCAAGGAAGTTTCATAAATTTGCATTTGTTGTTGCTATGTTACAGAGTTTATGCACTTTCACTTGTTGCAGAACACAGCAGTTCGTTGTCGGAATAGGTAAAATGTGTGTATTCCTCACAATCCAGACGTTTAGTGGTAATGATAACGTATTTTTGTATGAAGCAATTTGAACCGTGCGTGGCTCGTGTACCCGCCATCATGTATTTTACACCCTGTTTTTAACGTATTTCCGCATCACTACGAAAATTTAAATTACTACTGTCACTGAGTTGCTGCTTTGCCTGACCGTGAGCGGCGCTATCAACGCGTATCGATATATGCCCTCTCGTACTATCTTTGCTCGACTGCTATAACTTGCCGGTTGTTGTATGTCGTAAGCGAGTCCGGGTCGCGAGTTAGGGTTTGCCAGTCAGTTGCAACGCATCTGGAGCGAAGTCCGGACCTGCCACTCGGGGAGTTGCAGTGCGGCACTAGTGCAGTCGGGATTGGAACAGCAGCGAGGTCTGCGTCGACATGGCTAGCACGACCATTGCCGCCTCGCACCCCTTGAGCCGGGCCACGGTCTTGGTGGATCGTCGGTCGGTCGTCCTACCGGACGACGCGTTTTGGCTCGCCGATCGTTGGTGAGTCGGCTGTGTGTGGGTGTGCATCGACTCCCGATTTGTCTTCGTGCATGCTTAGTTACTGTTGGGTATCGTTAAGGTCAAGTGTTTGTCAGGTTGTGTGTGTAGTTGGCGTTATTTCCACTGACGACTATTTTAGATATTGTCGGCATTCTGAGAGGAGTCGGTCGGTTGGTGCGGACCAGGGAGGATCTCCATGCTGGGTTCACTGGCGATACCTGCACAGTGTCGGAGCGTGTGTCGAGCTTTCCAGTCGCTACGAGCTTCGTGGTTCGCCGACCCAGTACGTCAAAGTTGAGTAGTGGTTTCAAGTACCCAAGCCACGTCCATTCACGTTGTGTGGTTCGTTGCTGGGGAGGTTTTCCTGTGGGCAACACCGAGTGTCTGTATTGCTGAAATTTAGCCTGCCGTGGCCACTAACGTAAATTCCGGCAGTGTCCTTTCCTCACCTGTTGTCACTGTCCAACACGGCGTGTAATTTTGACAGCTTAATACATATTTGATTGTGGATAATCACGCCCGTAATATTTTGTGTTTCAATTCTCATGTACCGATTGGTGGCAAGCAAGTCGTTTGTCAGTCGGTCCGTGGCAGTCCCTTGGTTGGGTTCCGACGGATCGATTGTAGTTGGGCTCACCACCTCTCTCACCTAAGTGAACGAGGACAGACAAGCCCCTTGGAGGCTTCTGAGTGCTGTTGTCTTTACTGTCTTTCTCGCCGGTGTTTGTCTGTTTATAATATATCATAGCCAATGATTAACAAAATCCTTGGTTTTACTGTGTTTGATATAAGTAAGTTTGAATTCAGGCATGTGGATACTCCCTGAAAGGGTATTGCCGTTGTGTTGTCTTTTCGTTTAGTCCGATTTCAGCAACTTAAAACTTAAGGCTTATGTTTATATTTTTTTTAATTTTGAGAAATTTATTGTAGACCTTCAGCCTTGGAACCTTATTCTTAAAATTACCTTTCAAGCTTGAACATTGCGGCTTAGAACCTCATTCTTAAAATTACCTTTCGAGCTTAAACATTGCGGCCTTCTGCCTTTGAAAGGTTATGGTAATTTATTTTAAAATCTTGAAAATCTTATTGTGGGCCTTCAGCCGTTTGTATTGCATCTTGTTTACGTTTGTCTATCCACCCTTGCCTTGAGGCTTTCAGCGTAGCTGTCATATATATATACAGGGTGGTCCATTGATAGTGACCGGGCCAAATAAGCATCAAACGAAAATACTACAAAGAACGAACTCGTCTAGCAGATGGCGCTGCCATAGGTCAAACGAATATCAAGTGCGTTTTTCTAAAATAGGAACCCTCATTTTTATTACATATTCGTGCAGTACGTAAAGAAATATGGATGTTTTAGTTGGACCACTTTTTTCGCTTTGTGATAGATGTCTCTGTAATAGTCACAAACGTATAAGTACGTGGTATCACGTAACATTCTGCCAGTGCGGTCGGTATTTGCTTCGTGATACATTACCCGTGTTAAAATGGACCGTTCACCAGTTGTGGGAAAGGTCGATATCGTGTTGATATATGGCTATTGTGATCAAAATGCCCAACGAGCGTGTACTATGTATGCTGCTCAGTACCCTGGACGACATCATCCAAGTGTCCGGACCGTTCGCCGGATAGTTACGTTATTTAAGGAAACAAGAAGTGTTCCGCCACATGTGAAACGTCAGCCACGACCTGCAACAAATGATGATGCCCAAGTAGGTGTTTCAGCTGCTGTCGCGGCTAATCCGCACATCAGTAGCAGACAAATAGCGCGAGAATCGGGAATCTGAAAAACGTCGGTGTTGAGAATGCTACATCAACATCGACTGAACCCATGAAACCTCCCCTTAGAAAAATTTATGAATTACTGTGCTGGTAAACCCCTTACGTTACTTGGTTTTCAAACAGCTGAGCAGAACTGAACGTACTCAGACATTTCTCTCTTTACTTATTCTGATCAACACTGAACTGACACACAATATTTTTAGCGCAACGCAATCTGACTTTCAATAATCCCTACAAAAGAATGGCCCTTACTAACAATAACCTATACCTTTCATGAATCACTTAACTCACAAAAATCTTCGTTACTCGAACTACTGCAATACAGCGAGCGCCAATACTGCCAGCTAAATAATATATTCTAACTACCGAGGGCACTAGCTACTGATAGGCATAGTTACCAAATGAAAGATTTTGATAGAGAACAAACAATGTATTTACCTTAATAATATTCCAAAGTCATCATATATATATATATATATATATCAGTTCATGATATACAGTATTATAAATTTACTCTTTCTGATGGTCACACGTCCAGATCGTCCGCTCTCAAAACTTTGCCATCTCTCTCCCCACATCCACCACTGCTGGCGGCTCACCTCCAACCGCGCAACGCTAGGCGCTGTTCACATCCAATTGCCCAACACTACAATAGCGAATATTCCAACAATGCCAACCAGCCACAGCTGCACACAGCACTCAGTGATTTTCATACAGAGCGCTACAAGACGTTACCAACATAGAAACCTAAACAGCCTACTTACACCTGTACCATATTTCTATGCACCAGGAATTGCATGCTGATGACTTTAAACGTCGTGTACAGTTCTGCCACTGTGCACAAGAGAAATTACGGGACGATGACAGATTTTTTGCACGCGTTCTATTTAGCGACGAAGCGTCATTCACCAGCGTAAAACGGCAAAGTATGCACTATTGGGCAACGGAAAATCCACGATGGCTGCGACAAGTGGAACATCAGCGACCTTGACGGGTTAATGTATGGTGCGGCATTATGGGAGGAAGGATAATTGGCCCCCATTTTATGGCGCAATGTATGCTGATTTCCTACGTAATGTTCTACCGATGTTACTACAAGATGTTTCACTGCATGACGGAATGGCGATGTACTTCAAACATGATGGATGTCCGGCACATAGCTCGCGTGCGGTTGAAGCGGTATTGAATAGCATATTTCATGACAGGTGGATTGGTCGTCGAAGCACCATACCATGGCCCGCAACTTCACCGGATCTGACGTCCTCGGAATTCTTTTTATGGGGAAGGTTGAAGGATATTTGCCATCGTGATACACCGACAACGCCTAACAACATGCGTCAGCGCTTTGTTAGTGCATGTGCGAACGTTACGGAAGACGGACTACTCGCTGTTGAGAGGAATGTCGTTACATGCATTGCCAAATGCATTGAGGTTGACGAACATCATTTTGAGCATTTATTGCGTTAATGTGGTATTTACAGGTAATCACTCTGTAACAGCATGCGTTCTCAGAAATAAGTTCACAAAGGTACATGTATAACATTGGAACAACAGAAATAAAATGTTCAAACGTACCTACATTCTCTATTTTAATTTACAAAACCTACCTGTTACCAACGGTTCGTCTAAAATTGTGAGCCATATGTTTGTGACTATTACAGTGTCATCTATCACAAAGCGAAAAAAGTGGTCAACTCAAACATTCACATTTCTTTACGTACTACTCAAATATGTAATAAAAAAAGGGGTTCTTATTTTAAAAAACGCAGTTGATATCCGTTTGACCTTTGGCAGCGCCATCTAGCGGGCCAACCATAGCGCCATCTTGTTTCCCCCTTCAAGCTAGACAAGTTTCGTTCTTTGTAGTTTTTTCGTTTGAAGCTTATTTCGTGAGATATTTGGCCCGGTCACGACCAATAGACCACCCTGTATATGTAGTAATTATTTTATTTGTAATTGTAACTGCGTGTTTTCAGTCACTTGAAATTTACCTTGTTCATTTTTAAGATTTCTTGTTTGGAGGCCTTCAGCCGTGAAAAAAAAAATGGTTGAAATGGCTCTGAGCACTATGGGACTTAACATCTATGGTCATCAGTCCCCTAGAACTTAGAACTACTTAAACCTAACTAACCTAAGGACATCACATAACACCCAGTCATCACGAGGCAGAGAAAATCCCTGACCCCGCCGGGAATCGAACCCGGGCGCGGGAAGCGAGAACGCTACCGCACGACCACGAGCTGCGGACCAGCCGTGAAAGATTTGGAGTTTGAAACTCGTTGTTGTAAAAGTACGGCTATGTACCGCTTTGGCTGTAAATGTGTTATTAAATTACAATAAATTAAAGTTTTAAGGTGAAACTGACCCCAACCTTATTTGGCCCTTTTCACAATCCTAATCATCTGTTCTGGCTAGCGGGTTTAGCGGGCGTATCATAATTATCGCCAGTCGGAAGGATTATAAGAGAAGAGTCCTATCTTTTGCCCACGAATCTATCACCTTACTAGTTGAGCTACTGTTCCTGCTTGTCTTTATGAACCTGCACTCGTTATAAGAGGAAAGCGATTTGTATCCAGTTAGTAGTCGTGAGGTAAGCAACCAGAAACTGTACGTACTCGCTGCAAGATTGTGACAGTTCAACAATTACAGTTTGAACAGACGAACGATAGAAGACGTCTAAGGGAAGGAGGCAAACTGCTGTAGGTACTATCCTGTTCCATGCCATGCCTGATACCACACAGACTGATACGATGGGGTGTGGCATAGTCTGGGCATTACGTTTGGCGTATAGCATAGTCCAGGTGTTGCATTTGCTAACCATGCCACTCTGCATAATCTGAGTAGGGTGCCATGCAGTGCATTGTTCTGCCCCATGCGTTAGGGTGCTACTCAAAAGGGGTGGCCTCCCTTCCGAAGATATCTTGTATGGTTCACCTTTAAATTAATTTGTAAGCTGAATATTCCGCCATTTTGAACAGAGCAAATAGCCTAGGTTTGCTGTGACATCACAGGGAATAGGGAGCTGAGAGGGATAAATCTGGCAACCATCCAAAGGGACGTCATCAGAAACATGACAACAATGCAGACTACGCTGAAATTTCCAGTGCCTCACTAGTCTGATATTTTGATTACTGGCTGGTTGAGTAGTACATTCCAGGGTGATTCTGAGGAAGATGAGCTGGAGGAGCTCAGGTCATCAATTTGATTTTAAGGGATCATCTGGTACTGTCTGAGAAGGTTTTTATTGTATTGTATGGAATTGGGGACCTAGAAACGATGGACAGGCTTTGTCCCCACTATAGCCCTCAGTGGTTCACAACCCCACAGCAGCCTACAGCAGTCCACTCACCCCACCGCCGCCCCACAACGAACCCAGGATTTGTGCGGTTCGGCCCTCAGAGGACGCCCCCCCCCCCCCCCCCCCCGGGAGCGTCTCATAACAGACGAGTGTAACCCTAATGTGTGCGTGGTAGAGTAATTATGGTGGACGCGTACGTGGAAGCGGTGTTTGCGCAGCAATCGCCGACACCGTGTAGCTTTTTTTCACGTGGTGTTTACAGTTCCTTCGGCTTCGCCGAATCTACGTGTCTTTGTGTGTGGTTTGGTTTTGTTTTTCTCTGTGATTAATTTTTATTGACAAAAACAATCGTTGGCTTTGGAGGGCATGGTCGGTAACAATAAGGCCTTGCGGCCCCCAACCATCCTCGATTTATGAGGCGTTGGTTTTGTTGTTTGGTTCTGTGCAGTGGGTGCAGCGGGTGCTGCTTCCCACTGCTTCCCTTTTGTAGAGTTGCGCCAGTCGGCCGCTCGGCGAGATGTGGTCGTCGTTCCGTGGCGGCCGCTGTGATCGTTGTTTCCCGCCGCTTGCCCGCTGGGTAAGGGCGTCGTACATTCGTTGGTCTGCAGCAGGTCTGCGTCTCACTTTAACATTTATTCTCAAAACATCTAGTCTATTGTGGTTTAGTCTAGTTTACTCTATGTAGCTAAGGGTGGCCGCGCAGCCGACAGAGAGTGGGGGGGGGGGGGAGTGGACTTAGTCACTACATCTTAGTTTTAGTTGGGTACTACGCTAAGTTGCTTGGGTACAAAAACGGTAAACCAAGGGTACGTCAGTTTACACATTTATCTAACACTATTGGGTTTCAACAAGGGAGCACAATCAGCTAGGCAAATTAACTACTAATCAAGGCACAAACAATTTAAACATATTTTTGCTCCCTATTAGTTCCCAACAAGGGAGCAAGGATTTCCAAGGACATTAACAGGGTATATTATGTTAAGGGGAGTGGTACTGGACTAAGCTAGAAACGAAATCTTATTAAACTATTAGGCTTTTCACTATTGCTTACTAATCTATGGGGTCTTGTATGATTTGGCGTGGCACTCTCTTCCTGTGCCACGTTCGGGGTATCACAGTACCTGTGCCCCTGAGTTGTCTACAGTTTTCTCTAATTTCTTCTAGTTTGTCAAATAGTGTTGTTACTAGTCTTTTAACTGTATCTTTTATCATCTCGATTTCCACTGTTTCGTGGAGTTCGCGTACGGGTGTCCATGGTGGGGCGTCCAGAATCCACCTTAGTACCTTGTTTTGCACCCTTTGCAACTTTTTGTGATTGGTCTGGAACGTGATTCCCCACACAGAACACCCGTACGTTAGTGCTGGGAGGACTGTTGGTTTGTATAGTGTTCTCTTTGTTTCCATCCACATCTCCCTGCTGAGGATGAAGGGCAGGAGGGCTTTTGCGAGGTTTATACCTCTCTTCCGCTTTTCCCCGATGTGAAGGTGAAACAACATTTTTTTGTCTAGTGTTACGCCCAGGTATTTCACGGAGTCTCTCCACGGTAATTCCTGGGCGTTTAGGGACAGCTGGTTTCTGAGTACCGGCCGCTTTCTTGTGAAGCAGACAGCTGTTGTTTTGTCTGCGTTTAGTGTCATTTTGTTTCCCCTGCACCAGTCTTCTACCATGTCTAGCTGCCTTTGGAGGCGTGCTATGTTTGAATGGTGCTGCCCGCCACTCGTGTAGAAGGCTGTATCATCCGCGAATTGGGCTATCCTGGCATGCGGTGACAGGGGGATGCCGTTTGCGTATATGTTGAACAGTGTGGGTGATAGTACCGACCTCTGGGGGATGCCGGCCCTCAGGGTCTTTCTTGAGGAGCGTTTTCCGTCTACCTCAACAAGAAACGTCCGGTCTGTCAGAAAGCTGTCTATTAGTTTTATGTACACATCGGGGATCGTCGTATTGTGGTGTATCTTGAAGGTCAGGTTGTCGTGCCAAACCTTGTCGTATGCCTTTTCCCAGTCGAGGAATACTGCTGCTGTTGAATTTGTGTAGTTGAAATTGTGTGTAATATGTTCTGTTAGTCGAAGGACTTGTAGCTCTGCAGAGACCTTTTTCTGGAACCCGAATTGTTCCGGTCTGATGGTTTCATCGTCTATGAGACATTTGTTGATCCTGTCCAATACTACTCTTTCAAGTGTTTTCCCCATTGTGGAGAGTAAACTGATTCGGCGATGGTTCGCCGGTAGTTTTGGGTCTTTCCCTGCCTTTGGGATTGTAATAACTTTTGCTGCCTTCCAGGCCGCAGGGAATTTTTGTAGCAGCATGCAGCTATTTATTATGCGTGTTAGCAGGACTAGTGGTTTCCTAGACAGGTTCTTTAGATGTATGTTTGAAATTTTGTCTAGTCCTGGTGCGGATCTGCCCTTTCTGCATGCTATTATTTTCCTTATTTGTGTCGGTGTTGTGAGTTCTGGTGCTGTTTGTGTCGGTGTGTCCCGGAGGTTTTGAACTGTTTGTATGATATTTTCTTCCTCAAGCTGTTCGGCGGCTGTGAGGTCGATCTGTGGTGTTGTGTTTTGCTCCTCGTACGTGTCCGCAAACAGTTCGGCTTTCGACAAGGCATCAAACACGGTTCCCTGGGGTCCTAGCATAGCCCTTTTGGTTTGTCGCTGCTGTCGAATGTTTTTGACCAGTTGCCACTCGTCCTGGGTTTGGAGGCAGAAGGTCTCCATCCTGTCTTCCCAGGTTTCTGCGCGCCATTCTTTCAGGCGCTTTTCGAGTTCACGAGCCAGTTTGTTCATTTCTCTCCGCTCCCGCGGGTCCCTGCTTCTTTGCCACAGTTTTCTGTCTGTTTTTCTGGCATCGGAGCTCCCGCAGTAGCGGGGGGAGTTCTGTCTCGTGTCTATCCGGTATTATTGTAATTGTCTTGGTCTGTTTTATGGCTTTCTGTATTTTGGATGTCAAGTATTCGACAGCATCGTCCAGCTTTTCCTCTGACGACAGGTCCAGTGTTGGGTCTATTGTGTCTGTGAGGATCCTGCGATACTGTTCCCAGTTCATTTTTATCTCTTTTCTTGGGACGTCCGGGAGAGAGTTCATCCTGCGGAGCCTCACTAGTACCGGAACCGTGTAGCTGAGGTGGAGTAAGGGGACCCGTCCGCATTCGCCGAGGCATGTGGAAAACCGCCTTAAAAACCATCCACAGGCTGGCCGGCGCACCTGACCTCGACACTAATCCGACGGGCGGACTCGTGCCGGGGACCGGCACGCCATCCCGCTCAGGAAGCAGCGCGTTAGACCGCGCCGCTAGCCGGGCGGGCTTTGAGATGGTTAACAAGTACCAGAAAGAGAAAGACATTGCAACAGAAAAGGAGCATTCTAGCCAGGAGTGATGAAGTTAGGCCTTATATGTTAAAGGATGGTATCCCAGCTTGGAGCGATCACCGCTCTAAGGTAGTTGCCACCGAGCTGGTCCCCATGTTTTTCATGTGTTATCACCTATGGATGGTCACCTGGTCGTATACGAGATGCATGCTAAGAATCAGGAGCAATTTATGTGGAAGGCATGGACTCTGATATTACGACCACAGTATGGACGTGTAAGTTAGTAACCTACCTCAGAACACCAAGCAGAAATTTTTGTTTCTGAAGCCTGCTGAGAGGCAGCTGGAAAGAATCTATGTTGATTTTGTGGGACCCTTCCTCTACCTGCTTTCGTCCAATAAGTACACATTTATGTGTGTGGATGCCGTCTCGAGGTTTTCTTTGTTGTTTTCCACCCACACAGCGATAGAGTAAGTGGCTATCTATTGTTTGCAGCGGTGATTTCGCACCTTTGGTCCGTAAAAAACCATAGTATCGGATAAGGTTACCGCGTTTACACCCAGGGCTTTTAAGGATTTTTTTTTTTTTTTTTTTTTTTTTGGCCTAGGGGTAAGGCATTCTACCACCACTCCATATTATCGTAATCCCTTACTTTCTGGGACAGTTAATCGTTCTCTTCGTGCAGCTCCTACTGTGTACTATCACCTGTACCACTCTCAGTGGGATGAGTCAGTGGAGTGGTTGATTTGCGCATTTAACTCAGCTAAGCACAAGACACAGAAGGATAGAACAGCAAGGTTGATGTTCGTCACTCACACGAATTCCCCTTTGTCGAATCTGCGACCAGTTGGTGAGCTCTTATCCAGTAAGAAATCTTCAGGAGAGGTAAGGCAGGGACGGCCCTGGGTCTGCTAGACCATCCTAGTGATCCATGGCCAAGTGATCAAATTTTACGATAGACAGGTTCACTAATACGTTCAAGGTGAGAGACATGGTGTGCCGGTATTTGGGAAATTTTCGTAAGATTGGCAAAGCTGACATGAAGCTGATGGGAAAGCTCCTGTCACACCTTCGGGAATCCTACAAACAAGGGGAGGCCGCCAATTGTGAAATTCAGATTCGATTCATACTGCGCATAATAAAAGCTCATGGCCAGAGGTGTAATGTGGCAAAGCACTAAGATGCACTTCTCAGCCGTTGTCGAGAAAATCGACAGTTAAACGAAACCGTTGCGGTGAAATTTCTCTCTACGGTTATTAACATTCTCCAGCGTCGTGGCGCAGCGGTAAGCGCTCGGGTTCGTAATCCAAAGGTCGCCGTATCGAATCTCGCGCCATGCAATTTTTTCTGTAATTAGTTTTTTGTAATTCATATATATATATATATATATATATATATATATATATATATATATATATATATACTATTAATGAATTGCTTATGCATGTTGGTGAAGGCGGATCGCTCTCCAATTGTACCGCCTACATTTTTCCGTTTGTTTAATAGGGTGTACCAAAGCTCTCCCGTCCGCACTGATTTTCGACGATGTTTTAAGTTGCGCTAGGGACCGCATCTACCTTCTTTCGAAGTTAGCGGGCAACTACGCTAGTTATGCGACGGCTCGTTTCGGCCCATTCAACGTCTGTTCAAGTGTAACGAGCGAGTAACGGAGTTTATATTTCATACCTGCCACAGCAAATTTGTGTTCGTGGGGTGTCTATTCTAATTCGAACGTTTGACTTTACGCTATACGTATTCGTTTCGGAATATCGTTTCTACGTCTTCCGTTAACTATACGTGGTTAACATTATGAAGACAATTAATAACATTTGTGAAATACAACTTTGTTTACCGAAAACATAATGATGTTCGAAGTCGCCAGTTTTTCCACGACAAACGACTTTCAACAACTTATTATATGCATAATTGTTGCAACTGATTGCCGGGCATTGTATATATACATATTTGAACATTTGAATTACAAAAAACAAATACTAAAAAAAAAGGTTGCATGGCGCGAGATTCGATCCGGCGACCTTTGGTTTACGAACCCGAGCGCTTACCGCTGCACCACGACGCTGTAGAAAGTTATTAATCGTAGAGAGTATTTCACCGCAACGGTTTCTTTTAACTGTCGATTTTCTCGACAACGGCTGAGAAGTGCATCTTGGTGCTTTGCCACATTACACCTCTGGCCATGAGCTTTTATTATGCGCAGTATGAATCGAATCTGAATTTCACAATTGGCGGCCTCCCCTTGTAAGTTATTAAGTTCGTTACACCTGTCACGGTGGTGTTGAAAGATATGGCAACAACAAGAAAGTGCAGGCCGCACGAGTCGCAGTTAAAGTCAGCACATAATTCCAGTGATGTTTAATATATTATATTATGCTCTATGTCTTAGTTGGAGGCAGTGTCTTTCTCTCCATGGCATTACAAACTATTTTTATTGTGAATTATACTCATCTGCCGACACGGCTGCCCCGCTTGTGTTGCACAGAATTGGTTCCAGAGAGGAGAGCTAACGAGGATGGGCATCAAAGGAGCAATGGAGATAGGAGTGAGCAGTATAAATGGAATTGCAAATTCGTTTCGCCAGCTGTGGAGCAGCCTGGTGGAGTTTGGTTCTGAGCGAGCGGCTAGTGGCAGTGTGTTGTCTGTCGAAGATACCTGTTCCACATCCGGGTGTGTAGACGGTGCCTGGTGTCTTGGCTTCGGGGAACATTGTACTTTCAAAACAAGTGGATGTTACCCGTGGAGTGGGCTCCCGAACGATAGTGCACGGCCGGCCGTTGTGGTCGAGCGGTTCTAGGCGGCTCAGTCTGGAACCGCGCGACCGCTACGGTCGCAGGTTCGAATCCTGCTTCGGGCATGGATGTGTGTGATGTCCTTAGGTTAGTTAGCTTTACGTAGTTCTATGTTCTAGGGGACTGATGACCTCAGAAGTTAAGTCCGATAGTGCTCACATCCATTTGAACCATTTTTGATGGTGCACAAGAGGACCGTTGGGCGGGCGGTGATCGACAAAAGCAGTGGTTGTGCAGCTGTCTGTTTTCACTGTAATCTGTGCTAGCAGTAGCTTGGTTCAGTGTTTTTTCGTTTACTATTGTCCTAACTGCGATGCTGCTGCAAAACCTAGGTGTATTTCGCTGAAATACGTTTCAGTTGTGAAGTAGCCTATGTCAATTAGACGCTGTGCAAGTGCTTCTACTGTTAAACGACGTTAACTGGTTAACTTATTTGTCGGCCGCTTGGCCCAGTGTTTTGAATTGCTGAACTGGTCAATTCTCGTCATATTCCAGCGGTGTGTAGGCTTTTCCATGCTACCTGTTGCTGATTGTCAGAATTTGTATTAGCTTTTGAGAGATTTATGCCAGCCATCATTATATTTTATTTGCAAAGTGAGTCCAGAGTTTGGGCTCAGTGTGTAATCGATAGCTACGATGCCACGGCGTAGGTGCAAGTTCGTAGGTTGGCACCACGACACCGACACAGACGACAGCGCCCTCTAGCCGGCGCTGTTCAGCTTTACGAGCGCCGCTGCAGATTCTGCCCATTTGATAAAGAGCAGACGGCCGGGACACTTTGCTTCAGCTTCGCTGCATATAGAGACTCTGCACTACTTACGACGGGTCTAAGGATTCACACCTACGTGCTGGTCGGTACAAAGTTATGTATGCCTCTGTATATATTCATGCACCAGTAAACCACTTACACTTACTTGCAGTACCGACGTGTTTTACCTCACCTGCTCCTACTCGCTTCCTTCATTCAGGCAATCTTTCAGTTTTCGGGAGCAGACCTCAGTTCATCATTGTTTCTTTCTGTTTGTATCTTTAACTGGTTACAAACATGTTGACTCACCTTGCGGTCTTCTTCCTTTAATTGTAAAGCAGTGTACAGGGTGGTCAGAAACAGCCTGAAAAGCTTGTGCGGTTGTGCTGAGAAATAATAGTTAAGGAAAAATTCTATACGTTTTACCGTTTCAGAGTTATTTAGCGTTGACGTTATCTAATCAGAAAGTCGCCTGCACATATTCAAGTAGCCTGCCAGACGCGGTGTCGTCGCCAAACATATTCGTTTACTTTCCTGAAAGCGAATAAACGTAGCTTTAGCTCACCTAGTTTAAATTTATCACTTTCGAAAATTGCACATTTTAACTGGTAATGAGCATTTCAACAAGTGGTAACTCACAGATTAACAGACGTCTTTGCATTACCGCAATTTAGCACGTGTAAGTACTTGAATTTGCACCGTCGGAAACGGTGCAACTTACCGAATTTTTTTCTTAACAATTGTTTCTCAGCAGAACCTCCGCTGCAACACCCTTACAAGATTTTCAGTGTCTTTCTGATATCCTGCACATTTATGTGCCAAGAATTATGTCAAAGGATAAAACACATTAAGTTCATGCATATTTACTGAGAGCGCAAGTAAGTATTTTTTTTTTTTTTTAGATTTTCGTTACACACAAGCACTCTGATTTACTGTATTAAATTATTAGTAAATAACACTGAAGCTGACATATTTTTGCATCCCTCACAACCATCAGCCCCTTATGACCCGCATCATTCCTCTGCCACACCAGTTAGTGTTGCTATTGAGACATCTGCATCTACAGGGTGTCTCACGAAAGATGCCCGGGAATGGTCCGCGAGTGGGGCGGCGCGGCCATCTGCAGCAGCCACCGCATCCGCCGGCCGCCGCCGCGCCCGACTCTCGGGCACTAATCTGCCGGTAGTGCGCTGTGCGCGCGCTTACCCTGAGTTGAGCATAAATATCGCTCCCTTCTGATTAACTTCAGCTTACCTTTGTTTACAGCTAGCGCTCAAAATGATGTCCCTATCTGGTAAGAGGAGCCTAACATCTCCTGAACACATTAGCAAACGCTCGACTAATTTCGACTGCGAAATCTGGCAAGTGACAGGCCCAGCTCTGTCTTCCAACTCTTCGAGCTTGTGTGTTGGATGCATACACCTCGTCTTTTAACCTTCTCCCAAGTAAAAAACCACACGTATTTAGATCTGGAGAACGAGCAGGGCAGTAAACTATCCTTCCATCAAAAACACTTCGTATTTCTGTCACAGAAGTACTGGCGATGTCTGGTCTTGCATTGTCCTGCCTGAAATAACCGTACAGCTTTTCGACAGCAGTCACTTCGGGAAAAGAAGGATGCAGTGTACTGTTCACATACCTGTTTCGTGGAAAAAGATTGGTCCCGTAATTCGTCTTGCGCTAATTGAACACCGCACTCCTGTTTTCACATCATGCAGAGATTGTTGATGTAATTCATCATGATTTTCGGAGATCCAGCGTCGACTGTTCTGAGAATTTACGTGCTCTGACCAAAGCAGTATTGTTTCATCACGAAAAAAGCATCTCAGGATCAATTTCCCCATCGTGCACAGAATGCAACAGCCAGTTGCAAAAACGACGTCGACCAACACTGTCTGAGCTCTTCAGTTGATGCCTACCATGGTTTAAATCTCAGTTTGTGCACAACTCTGTGAGCAGATGCTCTTGACACAACAGTCTGAAGTGCCAAACAGCGCAAAGATTTTCACTGACTTCTTTCAAATGGTTCAAATGGCTCTAAGCACTATGGGGCTTAATATCTGAAGTCATCAGTCCCCTAGAGCTTAGAACTACTTAAGGGGGGTAGGACGTCAAACGGGCCGACTTGGAGCAGGAGAGGCACCACAGGACATTTCAATTTCCAGTGTCTATACTTTTACAAATAAATTCATAAAACTTTGTCAGCATCACCAGGAAAGATTCAGAATTCACACTCATAGCAGTGGAAGCTCTAAGACATAACGAAGCAATTCTTTTACGTGTGAAATTTCAGCATTTTTTTCACTTACTAATGGCAGCATTTGTTGCTGTAGGTACACTCTTCTTCATAAGTAAGAGAGATTCTTCGATGAATTTTGCACAGCATACAAACCATCCTGAAAGGTGCATGAAACTAGAATTTTCCAAATCTATTAAAAACTGTGGTAAAAATTGAGGTAATTAACTATAAAATTTGGGTTTTTCCTAAACATGAAGTTTAAAATATAACAGTTCATTCGTTTTTTCATAAATTAAACAAATTCTAAAGTTTCATACACCTGTGAGTATGCTATGTATGCTGCGAAAAATTAATCGAAGAATCTCTATAACTTATGAAGAAAAGTGTACCTATAGCAACAAATGCAGTCATTACTACGTGAAAAAATGATTAAATTTCGCACGTAAAAGATTTATCTTGTTATGTTTTCGAACTTCCACCGCAATGGGTGTGAATCCTGAATCCTTCCTGGTAACGCTGACAAAGTTTTATGAATTTATTTGAAAAAGTATGGACACTGGAAATTAAAATGTCCTGTGATGCCTCTCCTGCTCCAAGTCGGCCCGTTTGACGTCCTACCCCCTTAAACCTACGTAACCTAAGGACATCACACACATCCATGCCCGAGGCAGGATTCGAACCTGCGACGACCGTGGCAGCAGCACGGTTCCGGACTGAAGCGCCTAAAACCTCTCTGCCACAGCGGCCGGCGGACTTCTTTCCAAGGCCTCCCACAAATTGTCTAATTTGTTTTCGGTTCGAACAATAGGTTTTTTAGGCCTTCGTTTGTGTAACACAGATCCAGCCTCTTGAAATTTCTTCACTGCACAGCGGAAAATGTGCGTGTGAATTCAAGCCAACTTTCCACATAAGATTCCGTTTTTGCATAGTTCAACAGAAGAAACGATCGGTGATCCTTCGTGTATACCATAACGAACGGAAACTCGACAGGAAACCCAAAACAAAACACCAGAACACTCAGTCGCAGAGTATACAAGACACACGCACGGTGTTTCTATCTGAGGACCGGGCCCAGCGACATACAGGTACGGAAAGCCCCGGACTCAGCGCAGTTGCAATAATAACGCCCAGCAACAATATTTGAAGCGATTAAACTTGAGAAACAAGTAAAAGGAAAGACCACTACACTCAGCCGCACAGCGTATGGGGTACCCGTGAAGTATTGGTGTCTGAGAACTGCGGCCGGACGTGGTGGCCCAGAGGTTCTAGGCGCTTCAGTTCTGATCCGCGCGACCGCTACGGTCGCAGGTTCGAATCCTGCCTCGCGTATGGATGTGTGTGATGTCCTTAGGTTAGTTAGGTTTAAGTAGTTCTAAGTTCTATGGGACTGATGACCTCAGATGTTAAGCCCCATAGCGCTCAGAGCTATTTTTTGACAACTGCACATAGCGACAACCGACAGTCGCAGCGGCAAAGCCGGCAAATGCGGCGCTCGACCCGCAGACCGTTCCCGCTTGTCTGTCGTGAGTCACCCTGTATTTCGTCCCTGTAGTGTGCCAGAGTTCTCAGACAAACCGATGTAATCATAAAATTGGCTTGTGTAGTTGGCGTTCTGATTTTGTCAGCGTTTTATGTGCTGTCAGCTTAAATTTTGTGGGCAGTGTTAGACTGGATACACGAGGCGCAGTCATTGAGATTTTCTGAGGTACTGCTCCTAGAGGACTCCATGCTAGCTGTGATATGAGAGTTTGAACTTGGCGTTAAGTGGCTAGGTCCCATTAAGACGGAGTGTTTAGGCCGGATGTATTTCCGCCTACAGTCCTGAATACAGTTTTAATGATTCAGAATGAAGTGGCTAACCGACTGTCTTCATGCGCTGCCGTGTGGCGAGTTCCTTGAATATCACGGATTTGGAACACGTATTATGTTCGAGTATAATGACTTTTCTGGAGACTAGAAATCTACTCTGTAGGAATCAGCATGGGTTTCGAAAAATACGGTCGTGTGAAACGCAGCTTGCGCTATTCGTCCACGAGACTCAGAGGGCCATAGACACGGGTTCACAGGTAGATGTGTTTCTTGACTGCCGCAAGGCGTTCGATACAGTTCCCCACAGTCGTTAAATGAACAAAGTAAGAGCATATGGACTATCAGACAAATTGTGTGATTGGATTGAAGAGTTCCTAGATAACAGAACGCAGCATGTCATTCTCAATGGAGAGAAGTCTTCCAGAGTAAGAGTGATTTCAGGTGTGCCGCAGGGGAGTGTCGTAGGACCGTTGCTATTCACAATATACATAAACGACCTTGTGGATGACATCTGAAGTTCACTGAGGCTTTTTGGGGTTGATGCTGTGGTATATCGAGAGGTTGTAACAACAGAAAATTGTACTGAAATGCAGGAGGATCTGCAGCGAATTGACGCATGGTGCAGGGAATGGCAATTGAATCTCAATGTAGACAAGTGTAATGTGCTGCGAATACATAGAAAGAAAGATCCGTTATCATTTAGCTATAATATAGCAGGTCAGCAACTGGAAGCAGTTAGTGCCATAAATTATCTGGGAGCACGCATTAGGAGTGATTTAAAATGGAATGATCATATAAAGTTGATCGTTGGTAAAGCAGATGCCAGACTGAGATTCATTGGAAGAATCCTAAGGAAATGCAATCCGAAAACAAAGGAAGTAGGTTACAGTACGCTTGATCGCCCACTGCTTGAATACTGCTCAGCAGTGTGGGAACCATACCAGATAGGGTTGATAGAAGAGATAGAGAACATCCAACGGAGAGCAGCGCGCTTCATTACAGGATCATTTAGTAATCGCGAAAGCGTTACGGAATTGATAGATAAACTCCAGTGAAAGACTCTGCAGGAGAGACGCTCAGTAGCTCGGTACGGGCTTTTGTTGAAGTTTCGAGAATATACCTTCACCGAAGAGTGAAGCAGTATATTGCTCCCTCCTACGTATATCTCGCAATGAGACCATGAGGATAAAATCAGAGAGATTAGAGCCCACACAGAAGCATACCGACAATCCTTCCTTCCACGAACAATACGAGACTGGAATAGAAGGGAGAACCGATAGAGGTACTCAGGGTACCCTCCGCCACACACCGTCAGGTGGCTTGCGGAGTATGGATGTAGATGTAGATGTAGATACTCGAAATTAATATAGAAATGTCCAACGTTTGATTTAAAATACCCGCCAGTCGTAAGAAAGGTCAAATATTCGACGCCGCGGAAAACCTATCTCTACCTGGCAACATCGGATGCAACTGGCGGCAGCAGCGCATCGATGCGACGAACATGGGCTGCAGAGATTCACAAGCTTGCTAACACTGTGTCCCTCCCGCCCCGCCATCCCAAGCCCAGAACACTGTCTAGCCTATGATGCGTCATTGCAGTCTACAGGGCCAGTGAACTGGAATTGAAAGTGATTTGTGCTATCGGTAACAGAACAATATTTTTGTAAGTAGCTAGTTTCGTAATGGAAAAAAATAAAAGGTCTTCATATGATGCGGGCTATGAATTGCAAGTAGTAGCACAAACAGAATAACATGGAAACACATCAACTGAGCGGCATTTCGGCCCTCCACCAACAGAAAAAACCATTCGCAATTGGTGGGCTAGTAAAGAAGAACTGAAAATTAAATTTACAAATAAAGGACTGAATGCAAAATGGTCAAAACTAGGAGATGACGTATTGATATTGATTCAAGCACAGCGTAAAAATGACATTGCAATTACAGCAAAAATAATTCAAATATATGCTCGGAAGTTAGTGCTGCAGTGGAATTTAACAGATTTTAAGGGTGGAGCTGGTTGGTGCTACAGGTTTATGAAGTGTCATAGACTTAGTTAGCTGCCAACCAAAACAAAAAAAAATCTCAGAATTCAACATCGAAAGAAAAGCAGTGTGGAACTAAGCCAAATAGCGAATATGGACGAAACTCCTCTGACATCTGATGTGCCAAATAATAGAACTGTTGCCATGAAAGGTGCCAAAACTGTAGCTCTAAAAACAAGTGGACATGAAAAAATGCACTATATGCACATAACATTTCATGATATGCTGACGGTACTAAACTTAATGCTACTGACCGACTACCATGTCATTCTCTCCCGATAGGAGTCACTTAATGGGGATATGGAGGGCCATGTCCTCAGCGCACCAGTCTGCCGGCCGTCGTCAGTTTTCGTGACCGGAGCCGCTACTTCTCGATCAAGTAGCTCTTCAATTTACCTCACACGGCTGTGTACACACCGTTTGCCAAAAGCGATCAGCGACCAGGCCGTCACCCATCCAAGTTCTAGCCAAGCCCGAGAGGGCTTAAATTCGTTGATATAACGGGAACCGGTATTACCCCTGTGGCAAGGCCATTAAAACAATACCAAAACCTTCTGAAATACCGTCAAGTGTTGTTGTTCACGTACAGGACAAGGACTGAATGGAGGAGGCTGGTATGAAATTATGGATTAACAGAGTGTGGGAGAGAAGGAAAGGTGCTTTATTGGAGAAGAGTTCTCTTCTTGCGCTAGGTCACTTTAGTAGTCATTAGGAAAAAATTTGTAAAAGAGGAACTTAGACAGGGAAATACAGAGCTTGCTGTTATTCCGGAAGAACTTACTTCACAATAGCAACCCCTTGAGGACTGATGACCATAGATGTTAAGTCCCATAGTGCTCAGAGCCAGAGCAACCTCTTGATGTCTCGATAAATAAACCATTTAAAGAGTACATGAGAGAGGATTGGAACAAATAGATGATGGATGAAATTCAACATGAATTCAAGTCGAAGGGAACTTTAATACGATCTACAATCAAACAAATGAGTCGTGGGATTAAACAGTCGTGGTCTAGAGTGAGAGAAGACGTTATTGTTAAATCTTTCAAGAAATGTGATGCAAGTAACGCTTTCGACGGCACTGAAGACTATCTTATCTATGAACAGGACAACGATGACGACGAAGAGTAAGAAGATGAAGAAGAAGAAAATTCATATAGCAATTTTTCATGAATTTTAAAGGTCATTTCTGTTTTATAAACTAAGAATTTATTTGGCTGTCTTTGCAATCTAATAATAATATATATATATATATATATATATATATATATATATATATATATATATAAAGAGACGGCGGCATCCTTTTAGTATGAAGAAATATGCGGGGGTCACGAAACGACGGATGCGATTAGACCCTTCACAGATCTTCTAACAGGGTACAGAAAGCCACGTTTCCCGCCAAAAAGCAGAGAAGTGAATTTTATTGACGGACTCCTTACACGTAGGAGGAGTCGTAGAATGTTCTAGAAGAGTTTTCTATACGAAGTATGAACTTCAGAAGATTGCCTGGCAGCTTCATTACCTGTCAATAGGAGGCATAGTTTTTGTAATGGGTGCAGAGATTCGTTACAGGGAGTGTACACGCAGATGTCGCGAGTCTTGCTGGAAACTGAGATTCATTGTGAAAGAGGACTCTGTTGTGGGTATTGAAAGAGGACACATCGCACGGGGAATGACTTAGAAACTTCACTGACGAGAGCGTCAGTAAAGAGACTCACTGTTACAATTTGCAAAGTGTCGATTTCGCCACTAGGAGCGAGTTTAGTTGTTTCTCTGTACACAGAGCGAGTTGCTTCACTGTGTAGGCTAAGGCATGTTGAAGTGCTTCTTTACAAATTAGTACTTGACTGATTTCCTCGCTTATGAGCAAGCAAAAATCTCGACTCATGTTCTCTGTCGTGCTGAAACAGTTTCAGCTCTAACAGCTAGCAGTCAGTATATTATGTGAACTGCATAAACAAAAATTATAGGCACGTGACATACACCCTCTACGGTACCGAGCAGATCGACGTTGTTGTACCACGTCTCCCAGCGCCGTAATAGGTGACATGTGCATCACGGCTTGGAAGATAGGGAAACAATCACAGTGTAATGTGCTTCGAATACGTAGAAAGAAAGATCCCTTATCATTTAGCTACAATATAGCAGGTCAGCAACTGGAAGCAGTTAATGCCATAAATTATATGGGAGCACGCATTAGGAGTGATTTAAAATGGAATGATCATATAAAGTTGATCGTCGGTAAAGCAGATGCCAGACTGAGATTCATTGGAAGAATCCTAAGGAAATGCAATCCGAAAACAAAGGAAGTAGGTTACAGTACGCTTGTTCGCCCACTGCTTGAATACTGCTCGGCAGTGTGGGATCCGTACCGGATAGGGTTGATAGAAGAGATAGAGAAGATCCAACGGAGAGCAGCGCGCTTCGTTACAGGATCATATAGTAATCGCGAAAGCGTTACGGAGTTGATAGATAAACTCCAGTGGAAGACTCTGCAGGAGAGACGCTCAGTAGCTCGGTACGGGCTTTTGTTAAAGTTTCGAGAGCATACCCTCACCGAAGAGTCAAGCAGTATAATGCTCCCTCCTACGTATATCTCGCGAAGAGACCATGAGGATAAAATCAGAGAGATTAGAGCCCAGACAGAGGCATATCGACAATCCTTCTTTCCACGAACAATACGAGACTGGAATAGAAGGGAGAACAGATAGAGGCACTCAAGGTACCCTCCGCCACACACCGTCAGGTGGCTTGCGGAGTATGGATGTAGATGTAGATATCATCGTGAAGTGTTGCAAGCGGAGTGAATTTCATTGTGCATGTTCATGGTGCGCTTAGGTTAGACTATTCCTTATTATGCATAGAACGGCGTGCACGCATACCAGATGTGAGGGAACTGCTCATCCTCAGACAGGAGTAGAGTATGTCATCAGTTGTCTAATGAGATCAGTGTAAATTTTCATATGTAGTGTGCCCTCCCTGCAGAGCATCAGGTAGAGTTGGTTTAGCATCGCGTGTGCTCAATTGGCAACGTACTGAATGTTGTCCCGCAAATCTGCTCCCTGTCCAGCCAGATACCGAGGTCTCGTGTGTGTCTAGTGATTAGTTTACAGTGCTGATGTTTGTGCGCTCGTTTCCGTCTGAGAGCGAACAAAACGGCTTACTCTAACATACCATTACTCCGGCAAAGGTTCAACGACAGTGACAGCAGTGAGTTCATCTTTGATGGCGTTCAGCTCTCAGCAAGGGTAAATGTGTCATGAGGGTTGATGGCTACCACTGCATTATCTGTCGTTGGGATATCGTTAATGTTGCGAGCAAAACAGTGGGCCCCGGAATTGCTGCTCTGGAGTACTCTGGCATGATGACCACGTCGTGTTGATTGTATGTTCTCGTGATCAGTTTTGGAAGTTCTGTTTGTGAGGTATGAGTTGCATGAGACAAATAAACTTGAACTTTTCGACGCTGTTGGTGTAAAATAGGAAATCAGTTATCATAAGGCCGTTACAGCTGCATTGAATACGGCAGTAAATGCATACAAAGGAACATGAACACAAAGGAAGGTAGGAAGATCTTCCTGCTTAGCGTGGGTGACAAGATTATATGATGGTTGAGGACGAAAATATCATTTCCACTACAAACAACATTGAATATCGACGGGCAAAAGTTCAAGAGAATTGTAAAACATGCTTCAGACAGGTATGTGCCGAGAAAAGTTGTGAGGGATGGAAAAGACTAACGTTAGAAAATCGCTGCCGGCCGGTGTGGCCGTGCGGTTCTAGCCGCTGCAGTTTGGAACTGCGCGACCACTACGGTCGCAGGTTCGAATCCTGCCTCGGGCATGGATGTGTGTGATGTCCTTAGGTTAGTTAGGTTTAAGTAGTTCTAAGTTCTAGGGGACTGATGACCACAGATGTTAAATCCCATAGTGCTCAGAGTCATTTGAACCATTTAAAAAATCGATACAAAAGCAAAAAGAGCTACACTGCAAATTTATACGGAGCCAGAATTCGTGTTAGGAGAGCCATATGTGAAGCGTTCAGAAAATTCGGAAGTAACACTCTATTTACCGATTTGACAGAAAATTCAAAAAATTTTGGTCTTAAATTAGTGAGCAGATCGACGCCATCTGTTAAAAATGGCTCTAAGCACTGTGGGACTTAACATCTGAAGTCATCAGTCCCCTAGACTTAGAACTACGTAAACCTAACTAACCTAAGGACATCACACACATCCATGCCCGAGGCAGGATTCGAACCTGCTACCGTAGCAGCCGCGTGGTTCCGGACTGAAGCGCCTAGAAACGCCATCTCTCAAGACACTCTATGCCCGTAACGCTACTTAAATGGGTGACGACACATAAAAGACTGAAATACCAAACATATTTTTCCAAAACTGTTTGGCAGAAGAAGATTGCACTTGAGTGTCTCCTTTAAATCATCGCACGAATGACAAAATGGCTATCATATAAGGCGGCAATGTTTTGCCTCCATATATGTAATATCATACCTGTTTGCCTGCATATTTCATTCAATATGAGGTTGCGATTTACGATGGGTGGTCGGATGACTGATTATTTCTTTGGCTGATAGTGGACAGCGCCAGTACTAACATTTTCTGTAGTGTTGCATACCTGGGAATTAATCTGAGGTGAACACTGATAGGAGGGAGCGGTGACCGTCATGCTTTGCTGTGAAAGCCGCGACCGGAAGAAGGGAGTATAGAAAACTGCCATATCGTTTTCGACTGAGAGGGATGTGTTCCGTATTTTACGGCCTATAAACACAGTTTTTTCTTCGAAAAGTTGCCTCCAAAATTCAGGTGCGTCTTATACTCGAAATTAATGTAAAAAGTCCAATATTTGATTTAAAATTCCCACCAATCTGAAGAAAGGCCAAATATTCGATGCCGCCGGAAACCTCTCTCTATCTGGCAACATAGGATGCAACTGGCGGCAGCAGCGCACCGATGCGACGAACATGAGCTGCAGAGATTCACAAGTTTGCTAACATTGTCTCCCTTCCGCCCCGCCATCACAAGCCCAGAACACTGTCTAGCCTATGATGCGTCATTGCAGACTACGGGGCCAGTGAACTTGAACTGTAAGTCATTTGTGTTATCGGTAACAGAACAATAATTTGTTAATAGCTGGTTTCGTAATGGAAAAAATAAACGTTCTTCATATGATGCGGACTATGAACTGTAAGTAATAGCACACGCAGAATAACACGGAAACAGGGAAACTGAGCAGCGTTTCGGCCCCTACATGAACAGGAAAAAACCATTCGAGATTGACGGGCTAGTAAAGAAGAACTGAAAATAAATGAAGACTAAATGTAGAAATAAATTGACTGGATGCAAATGGCCAGATGACGTATTGAAATGGATACAAGCACAGCGTCAAAATGGTATTGGAATTACTGCAAAAATGATTCAAATACATGCTCGGAAGCTAGTGATACAGTGAAACTTAACAGGCTTTAAGGGTGGAGTTGGTTGGTACTACATGTTTGTGAAGTGTCATGGACTTAGCGTGCCAACCAAACCAAATTATCTCAGAATCCAACATCGAAAGAAAACCCGTGTGGAAGTAAGCCAAATAGCGAATATGGAAGAAACTCCTTTGATATTTGATGTGCCGAATAACAGAACTGTTGCCATAAAAGGTGATAAAACTGTACCTCTAAAAACAAGTGGACATGAAAAAATGCACTATATGCACGTAACATTTCATGTTATGCTGACGGTACTGAACTTAACGCTACTGACCGACCGCCATGTCTTCCTCTCCCGATAGGCGTCACTGAATGCGGATATGGAGGGGCACGACCTCGGCACACCACTCTTGAGCCGGCCGCGGTGGTCTCGCGGTTCTAGGCGCGCAGTCCGGAACCGTGCGACTGCTACGGTCGCAGGTTCGAATCCTGCCTCGGGCATGGATGTGTGTGATGTCCTTAGGTTAGTTAGGTTTAAGTAGTTATAAGTTCTAGGGGACTGATGACCACAGCAGTTGAGTCCCATAGTGCTCAGAGCCATTTGAACCATTTTTGAACACCACTCTTGCCGGCCGTCGTCAGTTTTCGTGGCCGGAGCCGCTACTTCCCGATCAACTAGTTCCTCAATTTGCCTCACAAGGGCTGAGTGCACCCGATGTACCAACAGCGCTCAGCCACCAGGCAGTCATCCATCCAAGTGCTCTGACATGAACCGGTATTACCGCTGCGCCAAGGCCGTTAAAGCAATACCTAAACCTTCTGAAACACCGTCAAGTGTTGTTGTTCACGTGCAGGACAAGGGTTGGATGGAGGAGGCTGGTATAAATTTATGGATTAACAGAGTGTGGGAGAGAAGCAAAGGACCTTTATTGGAGAAGAGTTCTCTTCTTGCGCTAGATCACTTTAGTAGTCATTAGAAAAAGATTTATAAAATAGGAACTGAGACAGGGAAATACAGAGGTTACTGTTATTCCGGAAGAACTCGATAAATAAACCATTTAAAGTGTACATGAGAGAGGATTGGAGCAAATGGATGAAATACAACATGAATTCAAGTCGAAGGGAACTTTAAAACGATCTACAATCAAACAAATGAGTCGTGGGATTAAACAGTCGTGGTCTAGAGTGAGAGAAGACGTTATTGGTAAATCTTTCAAGAAATGTGATGTAAGTAACGCTCTCGATGGCACTGAAGACTATCTTATCTATGAAGAGGACAACGATGACGACGAAGAGTAAGAAGACGAAGAAGAAGAAAATTCAGATGGGAATTTTTCATGAATTTTATACGTCATTTCTGTTTTGTAAACTAAGAATTTATTTGCCTGTCTTTGCAATCTAATAATATATATATATATAAGAGACGGCGGCATCCTTTTAGTATGAAGAAATATGCGGGGATCACGAAACGACGGATGCGATTAGACCCTTCACAGATCTTCTAACAGGGTACAGAAAGCCACGTTTCCCGCCAAAAAGCAGAGAAGTGAATTTTATTGACGGACTCCTTACACGTAGGAGGAGTCGTAGAATGTTCTAGAAGAGTTTTCTATACGAAGTATGAACTTCAGAAGATTGCCTGGCAGCTTCATTACCTGTCAATAGGAGGCATAGTTTTTGTAATGGGTGCAGAGATTCGTTACAGGGAGCGTACATGCAGATGTCGCGAGTCTTGCTGGAAACTGGGATCCATTGTGAAGGAGGACTCTGATATGGGTATTGAAAGAGGACACATCGCAGGGGGAGTGACTTAGAAACTTCACTGACGAGAGCGTCAGTAAAGAGACTCACTGTTACAATTTGCAAAGTGCCGATTTCGCCACTAGGAGCGAGTTTTGTTGTTTCTCTGTACACAGAGCGAGTTGCTTCTCTGTGCAGTCTAAGGCATGTTGAAGTGCTTCTTTACAAATTAGTACTTGACTGATTTCCTCGCTTATGAGCAAGCAAAAATCTCGACTCATGTTCTGTGTCGTGCTGAAACAGTTTCAGCTCTAACAGCTAGCAGTCAGTATATTATGTGAACTGCATAAACAAAAATTATAGGCACGTGACATACACCCTCTACGGTACCGAGCAGATCGACGTTGTAGTACCACGTCTCCCAGCACCGTAATCGGTGACATGTGCATCACGGCTTGGAAGATAGGGAAACAATCGCAGTTTTATTTGCTTGTTCACTGAGCTCTTTACTGCCAGTGCCACTTAGCTTGGAGCTCTTGTGGTTGTCGGGGCTACTCGCAAAGGGAACGCCGCCCCCCCCCCCCTCTGATTTAGTAGCAAGAGGACCCCAGACCAAGCATGAAAACAGGAAGAAGGTGTACTGAACTGTGAAAAATAAGTAAAATAGAAGCAGTGAACGGTTCAAGCACAGGAAGCGCAACATAGAGCAGCGTGGAATAGCCATGGCGTCGTCATTCAGCGATCACAGTGTCTGGGAAAACACGTCTGGTGTGTCATACACGGCACTGGTGACAGTACGTGTGTCACATAATAGGTATCTCTTATCGAAACACCTTCCTTGTACGCCTGGTGAGTCCTTGCTCGATTTAGGTGTTTGTATGAATATGGATGTGAATGTGATCACTCACAAACAAATGATGAAAACATAATTGTTTGTCACGTAAGTTGCAACAAATGAACGCAAAAGTTTCACAATCGTGTGGTTTTTTCTGTGCTCTGTCACAGCACGTTTTTAACGTTTTTGACGTTGCGTTGCGTTTTGGATGTTTTGACTCTTAAATTCCTTTCTTGTAACATAGTTCACACCCGTTTGCCTGGCGCTATTCATTTCTGTGAGACGTCTGTGTGATATCTCGCCTGCTCTCACTATTCATTACGTTTACTTGCGACAGTAATGTATTCTTACCACATGACTCATATTCTATAAGCAACGTATAGTATGACGACTGCCAAGACTACAGAAGGAGAACAAACATTTCAATGAACGGACGGACAGTTCATAATATTGTGGAAAATAAATACATAAGTGGCACGAGGGAGTTTTGAACACGGCTTGCCCACTTGGCAGTCAACACTATGACCACTTACCCACGACTCCGCTTCTATTCAAGGCTGCTGTTTATTGCACTTCTTGTGCTTGCACCATTCACTATTTCTATTTTTCTATTTCTTTCACAGTTCAGTGCACCTTCTTCCTGTTTTCATGCTCGATCTGTGTGCAGGTTTTGACGGGCTATCCACGGGGTCATCTTACCACTAAATCTGAGGGGACTGCGATGGGGAATTTCCCTCGTCAGTATCAACCAACCTGGTGTATCCGTTTAGTAAAAGACTGCGATTTTTGATGAAAGTCGCAGATGTTCTCCCAATCTCAAAGCTAGAGTAAGAGTAGGATTCAACATTATGCATTGAATTTAAACATTTACTTCATTTTTGTGTTGAGTGAAAATAAATAAATTAACGGCGTCTAATTGAATTTATTGTACTAAGCTATCTAGTCAACTTTATCGAGTCCGCAGCTCCTGGTCGTGCGGTAGCGTTCTCGTTTCCCGCGCCCGGGATCCCAGGTTCGATTCCCGGCGGGATCAGGGATTTTATCTGCCTCGTGATGACTGGGTGTTGTGTGATGTCCTTTGGTTAGTTAGGTTTACGTAGTTCTACGTTCTAGGGGACTGATGACCATAGCTGTTAAGTCCCATAGTGCTCAGAGCCAGCCAACTTTATCGATCTCCTAATTAAGCTAAAAAATGGCTCTGAGCACTATGGGACTTAACATCTATGGTCAGCAGTCCCCTAGAACTTAGAACCACTTAAACCTAACTAACCTAAGGACATCACACAACACCCAGCCATCACGAGGCAGAGAAAATCCCTGACCCCGCCGGGAATCGAACCCGGGAACCCGGGCGTGGGAAGCGAGAACGCTACCGCACGACCACGAGATGCGGGCTCCTAATTAAGCTAGAATAGAATATCATCATGACACCTCTAGGTGTAGGTTGGCAATGGCTAGGTTGTTTCTAATTCATCTATAGGCATGATACAACACTAGGCATCCGCACATACACAAACTGTACGGAAACTGTTCAAAAAATTCCCGAACATTTGGCATCCCTGCACAAGTGTGTTTTTACTGTTTAACCGTCGGAAGTTTCACTGTTGTATGTCTGTTAGTTATTGTTCAGTGCTGTATTGAGCAGAACGTTATGTTGTACAGGTTGCGAATTTCGAAATGGCAGAGTTTGAGGAGCAGTGCGTCAAGCATTAAATTTTGCGTGAAACTCAAGAAAACCCTTACAGAGACACAAAAAAATGATGCAGCAAGCCTACGGTGATGAGTACTTAAGCCGTATTCGGTGTTACGAATGATTAATACGGTTTATAAATGGCCGGACGGAAGTTAAAGATGGCCCTCGTTCAGGACGTATTCGACGTCTACCGACGACGCTCATGTCAAAAACGTCAACGAAATTGTCCGTACCAATCGAAGACTGACTGTCCGAGAGATTGAAGAAGAATGTAACATTTCAGTTGGATCATCTCATGAAATCTTGACACAGCATTTTGGAATGCATCGTGTTGCCTCGAAGTTCGTCCCACGGCATATGCATCAAGACCAGAAAGACTTTCACCTCGCAGTTTGTGTAGAGCTTTTGGATCCCGCAAATTAGAACGAGATGTACCTTAAGAGAATTATGACTGGCGATAAGACGTGCGTCTACGGTTATGATGTTGAGACCAAAATTTAATCTTCACAATGGGTCGGGAAAGGTTCTTCAACAGCAAAAAACGTGTTGTAACTGCGACCGGGACGGTCGCGGGGTTGAAATGACGGAAAGCGCGGCGGGACACGCGGAGTGACCCGCGAGCAGCAACACAGCGGGACAGGACGGACACGACCAACGAAGGACAGAACGAACAACGACAAGATTGAACAACGGAGTCACAAGGAAACCTAACAAACACATCCACTCGTACACAGAACGAGAAAATAAGTAAGCTGTCTAACGCGAGGCGATGTGTCCACAGACGTATGCGAGATTAGACTGGCTGGCTGAGCTTTTTTTTCCTTTATTGTATTTCAGTTTCCCATAGGGGCGGGCTGGCAGCAGCACATGCGCTGCTCTTCAGCCGAAAGACATATAACAAACAATAGAAGACATTTAGAAACATACAAAGGAGAAAACATGGTGAACATAGATATAAAAAAGGGGGAACATCATGGAAGACAATAGACAAAAAAAAGGGGCGACTGTGAAATGGACATAAAAACCGTAAAAAAGTAGCGCACACAAAAAACCACATCCTGGGACAATTAAAAGAACACAAGGCACAGTATGACCGGAACATAAAGGTATTGACAGAGGGTGTAGCACATAACAAACAGTGACACGAAGTACAAGGCTATCACACAATTAAAATCACACCTCTCGACGCACAGGAGAAACAGCACTAAACACAACACTGATGTGGCACACTGACGATGATCAAAACGGAGGATCTGCCAGGCGCAAGAAGGGAGGGAGGGAGGGGAAGAGAGGGGGGGAGATGGGCGGGGGGGCTCGCCGAAGAGGGTCAGGTAGGGACGGATGTGGGAAGGAAAGAGGCAAGGATGGGGTGCAGGGTCTCAGGGGGGGTAGGAGGAAAATCCGCTCTGGGAGAAGGAGGGGAGAGGAAAAAGGCCAGGTTATACGTAGTTGGAAGGAAGGGTAGATGTCATGGCAGAGTTCATCATCCGGGAGGGGGAGGCGCTGGAAATTGCCCTGATGAAGGAGATGGAGGGTGTGGAGGTGGAGAGAGGGAGGGATACAGCGATAGAGGTGTGGCAATGGGTGGGGGGTGGAGAGGAAGGGGAAACCAGAGGGTTGGCGGGATCAAGCCTGCAGACAGTGGAAAGGATGCAGAGATGTTGGAGGAAAAGGAGGAGGTGGAGGAAGGGGATGATTTCATACAGGAGCCGTGTGGGGGGAAGGAAGGCGGATATGGAAGGCAAGGCGGAGCGCATGGCATTCGAGGATTTGGAGGGCCTTGTAAAAGCGGGTGGGGGCAGAGATCCAGGCAACGCTGGCATAACAGAGGATAGGACGGATGAGGGATTTGTAGGTGTGGAGGATGATAGAAGGATGCAATCCCCATGCCCAGCCAGACAGGAGTTTCAGAAGGCGGAGGCGGGAATGAGCTTTCTGCTAGATGGTCTGGAGGTGAGGGATCCAGGTGAGGCGACGGTCGAGGGTGAGGCCAAGGTATCTCAGGGTGGGGGTGAGCTGAATGGGATGACAATAAAGGGTGAGGTAGAAATCATGGAGACAAAAGGAGCGGGTGGTGCGGCCTATGATGATTGTCTGGGTTTTGGAGGGGTTGAGACAGGGGAACCACTGGTTACCCAAAGTGGTGGACTGGTTAAGGTGGATTTGGAGGGTACGTCTGTACCGTTGAAGGGTAGGATAGAGAGCCAGGAAGACGGTGTCATCAACATACTGGAGAAGGTGGACAGGTGGGGGTGGCTTGGGCATATCAGCCATATACAAGAGATAAAGGAGAGGGGAGAGGACAGAACCCTGGGGGACGCCAGCAGTGGAACAAAAGATACAGGAGTTGGTGTTGTGGAGGGTGACACAGGAAGGATGGTGCGAGAGGAAGGAAGCGACCAGACAGACAAAGTTGATAGGCAGGGCGTAGGTTTGGAGTTTAAAGAGGAGACTGGGATGCCATATACGGTCATAGGCGGTTTGGAGGTCAAGGGAAACAAAAATGGCAGAGCGACGGGAGTTGAGCTGGAGGGACAGAAGATGAACGAGGTTAAGGAGTTGGTCTTCAGCGGAGAAGGAGGGTCAGGCTGAGCGAGAGGCAGGCGCTTAAGTACTCTATCGGGGGCGCCGCTATTGGCCGCTGGAACCACGTGTTCCAATGTGGCGCCCTCACACTAAAAGCGGGGAAGGAGACGCGCGCCGCCACAGCTTACGGCGCGATGGTGCAGAGACCTCTATGGGTCTTCGACGTCCATGACGTCTGGCGCGGATTCAGATTCCGCGGCGCGCGGTACCAGAAAACGCTCATTGGTTCAGGTCAAATGTCAAAGCCATCCTGCTAGTTTTCTTTGACTTTGAAGGATTCTTTATAATGAATTCGTGCCACAGGAACAAACTGTTAATTGATACTACTATCAGGACGTCTTGCGACGTCTGCGAGAAAATGTAGGAAGGAAACGGCCTGAAATGTGGCGAGACAATTCATGGCTATTGGATCACGATAACGCACCCACACATTCATACTGTGCTGCCTCATCCTCTGTACTCTCCTGACCTGGCTCGTGCGGATTTTTTTGTATTTCCAGAATTGGAAACCCCATTGAAAGGAAGATTTGCAACGTTAGACGAGATAAAAGAAATTCGCAGACGGCGCTTCACGCGATCCAGCAAAAGGAGTACCGCTGGCCTTTGTGGCCGAGCGTTTCTAGGCGCATTAGTCCGGAACCTCGCGACTGCTACGGTGGCAGGTTCGAATCCTGCCTCGAGCATGGACGTGTGTGATGTCCTTAGGTTAGTTAGGTTTAACTAGGTCTAAGTCTAGGGGACTGATGACCTCAGATGTTAAGTCCCATAGTATTTAGAGCCATTTTTGAAAAGGAGTACCAAGACTGCTTCCGGAAGTGGAAACAGTGTTGGAAGCGGAGTATCAATTGCTCATACACTATAACACCCAGGGGTTTATAATCGCAATAAGTGACCATGGGACAGAAAAGCAACTGAAATATCTGAACAGAGGGAAATCCAATGAACCTGATGGGGTATCGGTACTATCCTACATAGAGCATGCTCTTCTGGCAGCAGTCTTCCATAGGTCTTTGGAGGAGCGAAGTGTTCCTGATGATTGAAAAAAAGCACACATCACTACCGTCTATAAGAAGGGTCGCTGAACAGACGCGCAAACTTACAGATCTATATCTCTGACGTCAGTCAGTTGTGGAGATTTGGAACAGGTTTCGTGCTCGCTTATTGTGACGTTTCCGGATACCGAAAATCTGCTCTGCAGGAACCTATATGAGTTCAAAAACAGAATCATGTCAAACGCAGCACATCCTGTTCGTCCGCAAGACCATGAAGATGGTAGATACTGGATTCTAGATGGATGCCGTGTTCCTTGACTTCTGTACAGCTTTCTGTCACTAATGAAGAAAATACGAGAGCCCCGAATATCAAACCAACTGTACGACTGGAATGTAGAGTTTCTAGGAAACATAACACATCATCGTATAAAGCTGATGTTCCTGAGGGGTATTGAGTGTCACCTTTGTCTATGATAATGATGAATACTGTATAAATGAATTACAATTTGTACCAGCACCGGTGCTGCAAAGTGGATAGTAAGCAAGAGATCCGGTTTCCAATCTTACTTCTAGCATAAACTGTAATTCATTGCTTCAGCCTGCATTATTGTCGTGGATAAGGATGGTGTCATTGCTGGTACATTTAAAATATTTTGTGTGTACTTTGTTGACTGATAACATACATTAAACTATGCTAACAATTAAACTTATGTTTCATTGTTACAGGGTGTATGTGCATGATGTTTACCATATGTAGGCGCCCCAGTGGTCCCGGTCGCCTACGGTGGACTGGATGGCCGAGCGGTGACCTCTCCAGTTGTCAGGATGCTAGGAAATGGCTGTAGAAGCGTCAGAAACATTATTAACTCATAACATCTTCATTCCTGCCGAGTACAATGTGGCTTGGTCATATCAACGATCTTCCCCGAGTCCTCACTGACTCGTAGCGATGACACCAGCTCTGGGCCGCACAGTCTTGCTAGCGCAGCGCCGCGTGCTGTGACGTAGCGGAGGAATGTCCTTACTTCGGACGCGCGTGGCTGGCGGCGCCCGGCTGAGCGGCCGGCTCGGCTGCTGACAACAAGAGGCTCTGGGTTGGAGTCCCCGGCGCTGTCGGCACGAGAGGCGTACTCGTAGTGCGGAGTGTATCCCACCCCGTCTTCTTCCCTGCTCCTCCTTCTCCTCCTGGTGGCTCGTCCGCGGTGGACGGGCGGAACGGGCTGCAGTACCCCAACGTCGTCGGCTCACCCGGTTGTGACGGCGGATGCACAGGGCCTAGGCCCCGCAATATCTCGACGACGGCTCACTGATGTGGTCAGCATTGGCGGCGAGCGAGTCTGCCGCGATGTTTGCCAATCCTGGGTTGATGGTTGACAGCGGCTTCAGAGAGGACCAGAGCTGGTACTATCCCCACACGTCTGCTGCCGGATGGGCCGCCCTTACTGCAACATCTCCTTAACATGTCAATCACCGAGCTGAGCGCTACGCAGCGACCCAGTACACATCTAACTGCAAGTCCACCTGCGAGTGCGAGTGCCTTGTTGCTATCAAAGTTGGCGTATTTAAAGGAAGCACGAGCGACGTCCTGACGTCATGCTCGCTTGTAATGACCGCATTCGTTCCACTTATACTGCTGATTAATCTGTCGTACTCGCCCCTTAGGTGTTCTTGCGACAGAGTTACGTGTTGTTGCGGCAGACTTACGCGAAGTTGTGAAGTGCAGTACAGCTGACGCTATACCTCTGTCTTGCACTCCACGAAAGTCTCCGTCTAACACAAACCCACGTGCTAAGCAATTCTCTCTCACTTGCTGTGTGTAACCAGGCCATTGCCCCTGCGTGACGACACATTCCGATATGTGCAATCCTCCTACCACTTGGCTAACGTACTGCCTCTGGCTCTCGGCATAGGCAACGAAACTTTGACAATATTCCACATTCCCAACTCTACTATTCTGCGACACTACACAAAGAAGAGAAGGTGGCTATTATGACGGGGAGGTTACAGAGGTCGTCATACGATGGCATTCGGATGAGATTTCACCGCGAATTCCATCCCGATGGTCCCACTGATAAAACAATCCGCATAATGGTAAACAAGTTCAACTGCATCTGGATCGCTGGCAAGGGAGCCTGGACAAAGACGTCCAATTTCACTGATATCGATTTGTTGTAGAATCATGGAACATATTTTGTGTTCAGACATACTGACCTTTCTAGACTCTGAGAAGCTCATCTGCAGAAACCAGAACGGTTTTAGGAAACAGCGGTGCATGATATACAACAGGCTCTAGATACCGGCTCCCAGGTTGATAACATATTTCTCGACTTTCGAAAGGCGTTCGACTCCGTTCCGCACTGTCGCTTGCTACAAAAACTGCACGCTTACGGTCTATCCGATGACATATGCGGTTGGATAGAAAGTTTTCAAACAGACAGGAAGCAGTATGTCGTCCTGAACGGGGTGACTTCAACAGAAACAAGCGTAACTTCAGGTGTGCCCCAGGGCAGCGTAATAGGTCCTCTATTTTTTACGATTTATATAAACGATCTGGTTGATGGTACTGAAATATGCCTTAGAGTGTTTGCCGATGATGCTATAGTCTACAGGAAAGTAGTATCACACGAAAATTGTGAACAAATCAATGAGGATGTGCAGAAAATAAATGCGTCGTATAATGACTGGCAATTATCTCTCAATATTAGTAGGTGTAACCTACTGCGCATAACAAGGCGAAAATCCCCATTAATGTACGAGTTTGATAAATGCCCAGTCGTTTGGAAGCGGTAACGTCCGTCAAGTATCTGGGTGTGACTATTCGAAATGATCTCAAATGGAATGATCAGATTACACAAGTAACGGGTAAGGCGAACTTAGATAGCGGTTTATTGGTAGAGTCCTGAAGCGATGCAGTCCTTCAACAAAGGATATAGCTTACAATACGTTAGTTTGTCCAGTCTTAGAGTATTGTTCGTCTGCATGGGACCCTTCTCGGTTGGGTCTGTTTCAAGAGATTGAGAAGGTCCAAAGAAGAGCGGCAAGATTCGACTGGTACATATAGCCATCGCGAGAGCGTTACAAATCTCATAGAAAGTTTGAAGTAGGGCACTTTTGCAGATAGACAGCGCGCTAAACGGAAGGGGCTGCTCACTAAATTCCGAAATCCGATATTCACCGAGGATGTAGAGCATATACACTCCTGGAAATGGAAAAAAGAACACATTGACACCGGTGTGTCAGACCCAACATACTTGCTCCGGACACTGCGAGAGGGCTGTACAAGCAATGATCACACGCACGGCACAGCGGACACACCAGGAACCGCGGTGTTGGCCGTCGAATGGCGCTAGCTGCGCAGCATTTGTGCACCGCCGCCGTCAGTGTCAGCCAGTTTGCCGTGGCATACGGAGCTCCATCGCAGTCTTTAACACTGGTAGCATGCCGCGACAGCGTGGACGTGAACCGTATGTGCAGTTGACGGACTTTGAGCGAGGGCGTATAGTGAGCATGCGGGAGGCCGGGTGGACGTACCGCCGAATTGCTCAACACGTGGGGCGTGAGGTCTCCACAGTACATCGATGTTGTCGCCAGTGGTCGGCGGAAGGTGCACGTGCCCGTCGACCTGGGACCGGACCGCAGCGACGCACGGATGCACGCCAAGACCGTAGGATCCTACGCAGTGCCGTAGGGGACCGCACCGCCACTTCCCAGCAAATTAGGGACACTGTTGCTCCTGGGGTATCGGCGAGGACCATTCGCAACCGTCTCCATGAAGCTGGGCTACGGTCCCGCACACCGTTAGGCCGTCTTCCGCTCACGCCCCAACATCGTGCAGCCCGCCTCCAGTGGTGTCGCGACAGGCGTGAATGGAGGGACGAATGGAGACGTGTCGTCTTCAGCGATGAGAGTCGCTTCTGCCTTGGTGCCAATGATGGTCGTATGCGTGTTTGGCGCCGTGCAGGTGAGCGCCACAATCAGGACTGCATACGACCGAGGCACACAGGGCCAACACCCGGCATCATGGTGTGGGGAGCGTTCTCCTACACTGGCCGTACACCACTGGTGATCGTCGAGGGGACACTGAATAGTGCACGGTACATCCAAACCGTCATCGAACCCATCATTCTACCATTCCTAGACCGGCAAGGGAACTTGCTGTTCCAACAGGACAATGCACGTCCGCATGTATCCCGTGCCACCCAACGTGCTCTAGAAGGTGTAAGTCAACTACCCTGGCCAGCAAGATCTCCGGATCTGTCCCCCATTGAGCATGTTTGGGACTGGATGAAGCGTCGTCTCACGCGGTCTGCACGTCCAGCACGAACGCTGGTCCAACTGAGGCGCCAGGTGGAAATGGCATGGCAAGCCGTTCCACAGGACTACATCCAGCATCTCTACGATCGTCTCCATGGGAGAATAGCAGCCTGCATTGCTGCGAAAGGTGGATATACACTGTACTAGTGCCGACATTGTGCATGCTCTGTTGCCTGTGTCTATGTGCCTGTGGTTCTGTCAGTGTGATCATGTGATGTATCTGACCCCAGGAATGTGTCAATAAAGTTTCCCCTTCCTGGGACAATGAATTCACGGTGTTCTTATTTCAATTTCCAGGAGTGTATTATTATCACCAACTTTCAAATCGCGCAATGGTAACCATTCAAAGATAAGGGAAATTAGAGCTCGTACTGAGGCGTTCAGACAGTCGTTTTTCCTCGCGCGATCCGCGAGTGGAACAGAGGGGGGGGGGGGGGGGGGAGGAGGAATGTCTTTGGCGCGAATTATGCCCTCCGCCACACACCGCTAGGTGGCTACCGGAGTGTACATGTAGATGTAGATATTTAGATGTAGATCAGCCTCCAATGAAAGGATTGCAGCCATCAGGACATCTGTTGAAAGGAGTCCCAAATCGGTGAGGCGTCTGTTAGTCAAACTGAACATTCCACTTTCGACGGTACACAAGACGTTGCGGTTTACCCTAAAGAAGCCATACCACCTGCAGGTTCTCCACCATCTGCATTAAGAAGATTTTGCAGAGCGTGTAGCCATGTGCATCGACCTGGTCGTTGCACGTGAAGAGCGCAACATCCTGAATCACATCTTACACAGTAATGAAGCGACCTTCCACAAATGTGGAAAGGTTAACAGGCGTAACTGCGTTATCTGGGCTAACACACCACCAGTGAAACATGTTAAACTCATGCGAGACTCTCCCAATATTAATGTTTGGAAGGGCATCACGTTGGACACGGTTTACGGATCGGTTTTCTTCACTGCAAAAAATCATAAATCGAACAGTGTCCCTAGGCATGCTTACAAATTTGCTGTTTCCATAGCTTATGCAGGATGCGTGTCGGGATACTGTTTACTTTCAGCGAGATGGGGCACCTTTGATGTTCGCACATTTCTGAGTTCACAGTTTCCTGGGAGATGGGTTGGACGTGCAGGCCCCTTGCCATGGGCAACACGTTCCCCTGACCTTATGCCGATGAGCTTTTTTGTGTGGGGATTTACCGAAAGCCGGCCGAGATGGCCGAGCGGTTCTAGGCACTACAGTCTGGAACCGCGCGACCGCTACGGTCGCAGGTTCGAATCCTGCCTCGGGTATGGGTGTGTGCGATGTCCTTAGGTTAGTTAGGTTTAAGTAGTTCTAAGTTATAGGGGACTGATGACCTCAGAAGTTAAGTCCCATAGTGCTCAGAGCCATTTGAACCATTTACCGAAAGACGTGCGTTTACCCGACACATTAGCACACTGCAGGAGCTCAGGAATCGCGTTATACAATCTGCTGCTGCCATAATGTTACAGAATGTGTTTCGCGCCACATCTGAAAAAATAGAAAGTGTGTCGTCATGTTGATGGTGAACATATTGAAAGTAATCACTAGTAATCCGATACCATAGCAAACATTGTAGTACGATCACTATTTCTAAAAAACAGATACTTCCGGATACCCTGTATACGATTACAGTATCATCTACACCTGAGGTAAGGCAGGCAATCCGTTTTCAGGCCACAAGTGGCCCACCGGGACCATCCGACAGCCGTGTCATCCTCAGCTGAGGATGCGGATAGGAGGGGCGTGTGGTCAGCACACCGCTCTCCCGGTCGTTACGATGTTTTTTTTTTTTTTTTTTTTTTGCCCAGAGCCGCTACTACTCGGTCGAGTAGCTCCTCAACTGGCATCACGAGGCTGAGTGCACCCCGAGAAACGGCAACAGCGCATGGCGGCCCGGATGGTCAGCCATCCAAGTGCCGGCCACGCCCGACCGCGCCTAACTTCGGTGATCTGACGGGAACCGATGTATCCACTGCGGCAAGGCCGTTTCCACACCTGAGGTAAAGACAGGATTAAACCCATTTCGCTCATCGCTTAGGAGCTACTCCGGTATTAGAAAGCCTTTGATGCGAGTTTAGGAGGGGAACAGCAATCGGCTGTGAGTGAACTGGAAGCTGTATCGCCGAGGGAGATGTCCTAGGGCAGGACCGGTACTGGCGTCTCAGACTTCACATTTGCAGCGTGTGTGGGCCAAGGACCAGCCTGTTACTCGCATTTGCTCGGCCCTTCTTGGATGCAGCCGGAACAGCGCGACATTTCATTTAGCATTGCGCTGAGGCATTTTTCGTTCTGCACAACTCTCTCAGTTCGCCAGAATCGTGGTGTCACCGCTATTTCCCATTCGCTGTTTTCGTTCACCTGTGAACGTCCAGTGGAGGTTTGCACACAAACAGGCCGTCTACATATCTGCTGTAACAGTCCTTTAAAATGAATAGGAATGACAGAAACAGGGATAGGATTCTCAGTTCGTAAAATAGATGGGTACTGCTAAGTTGTTAGGAAACAACATCACTATACCATGCAGAAAGAATTTAAAGATTTAGTTGACAGTGAAGCAGCAAATAATTACAACGATCTACAGACGGAATTCATTGTCCTGTGCATCAAGAAGTAATTTGTGCTAAATTTGCAGACGTGGAGCACGTGAATAATTACGAATAGTAAAATTTCTGAAGGGCATTTGCAACAATTTTCAGTGAACTGAATGAAGAGTATGAAGACTCCATAGATTACTGCAATGTACGTTGGTTATGTCAAGGGGCATACCTCGAATGGTTTTTCGATTTAAAACTCGCTTCGTCTGGATCTTGGCCAAGAACGACGGAAGTGTTAATGAAGCGGAATGTCGTTATTGGTGTGTGTTAAATTTTCTATTGCTTTACCTGTAGGTATCTTGAAGACACTGGTTTTGAATGCCATCTGAACCAAGGAATTCATTTGAGATGATGTGTCCACAGACCACGTGACCTACGTCTCATCCTATTTCTTGGCCTACAATTCGAATTCTTTTTGACTTGTGATTGCCGGATATTATAGATTTGAATTTGGCATGGATGCTCCAGTTAAATTTCTGGTAGTTAATTCAGTCTTCTCCTCAGTAGAGTAGACATGTGCGTCAGGCCTTTGTAATGGAAGGACACCACATAAAATATTAGTCACCTCTAAGAAACAAAATGATAATACTTTGTAGCAGCAACTCTGGTCTCGATAACGGCCACAGTTTGGCAAGAAGGAGCATCCACAAGTTTATTCAGGTATGTCACGTCCAACTGAAGGCACTCACTGAATATCAGATACCATAGAGCCACTAGACTGCTGAGATGTTGATTGCTACCTTTCACCCGCAGTAGAAAAGTCTCATACTTTTTTGTTTTTTTGGATAAGAATGGGCAATATAGCGAACCAGTCGAGATACGACAGTGTGGCGAATGTTCATCAACCCACTAACGTATTTGTCTAACCTGATCAACAGAAAATGGCAGCAGTGCATTTTTGTTTTTTTTTCTTTGTTATCTCATTCCCCCTCTCTCCATGTAGGCAGGAGGATGGGGGTGGCAGCGGTACAAATAACCTGCTCTTCAGCCAGTAGAACGTAATAGCAACATATATGCTAAAAACAAGAGGCACATATACTACGACTTTAAAATAATTGGAAAGGTGACATGAGCGCGAAAAATATAAATAATAAAATGCTGTCCTCATGAATCTTTTAAAAACAGTGATAAGAATGTGGACAGACAGCTCAGTTAAAAGCACTTGAGGAGCGCTTGAGCACTAAACACTTGAAAAAACACTGCAAAAACGCTGAACACAACAGGAGGTATACTGAGCATTAAAAACGGAGTACCATGCACTTTCACTATAACTGCAAAAAGCACCTGCCCTGGTACGGTGGATTGCAGACGATAGGAAGGAGGGAGGGGAGCATGGAGGGAGATGGGGGAATGATCGTGATGAGGACGGCGAACTGGGAAGAGGCGGCGACTAAGACAAGCAGGAGCAACTAGTATTGGGAGCTTTAGATTTGAGAGTAAATGGGGGTTGGAGGCGGCAGGAAGGGGAAAAGGATTAGGTGTGGTTGGTGGAGATGAGAAGGAGGGAGCCCTCCGGGGGCGGATAGGGTAGGATGGATTTAGAGTTATTAGGACGGGTATATGTCGGGGCACAGTTCGTGATCCGCGAGAGGAAGATGGCTGAAATTTCTTTGGCAGAGGATGTGGAGGGTGTGCACGTGAAGCGTGGGTGAAGGCACACACTAGGATTGGAAAGGAGAAGGGATACAATAGGATTGTTGAAGTCGAGCTTACGGATGGTGTAGGTTATTCGGAGGTGTTCAGTGTGAGCGAGGTGGGAATGTGAGGGGTTGGTGAAGCATCCCTGTGGGAGAAAGTAAGTGTTTGCGTAAAGCGAGGCAGAGAGCACGGCTTTCGATGATCTGGAGAGATTTATAGAACTTAAGAGGGGCGGATATCCATACAACATTTGCATAGCAAAGAATGGGGCGGATCGGGAATCTGTACATGTGAATCACATTGGAAGGGTGTAGTCCCCATGTTCAAATGGTTCAAATGGCTCTGAGCACTATGGGACTTAACGACTGAGGTCATCGGTCCCCTAGAACTTAGAACTACTTAAACTTAACCAACCTAAGGACATCACACACATCCATGCCCGAGACAGGATTCGAACCTGCGACCGTAGCGGTCGCGCGGTTCCAGACTGTAGCGCCTAGAACCACAAGGCCACCCCGCCCGTCAGTCCCCATGTTCGGTCGGTTAGTAGTTTTACTTGTTTTAGTCTACTGTCAGCTTCCTATTGGATGGTTAGTAGGTGATGTTTCCACGTTAGTTGTCCATCGAAGGTTAGTTCGAGGTATTTAAGCTTGTTAGTTATCTGGATGGGATGGTTCTTAACGGTTAGATACAAGTCATGGAGATGGAACGTGTTCGTGGTGCATCCTATAATTATTTCTTAGGTTTTGGAGGAGTTAATCTTAAGGACAAGTGAGACAGAGTGAAAACGTTTCTACGGATCCACCTGTTTCTACGCGCAGGTCGGAAATCTGTTATTAGAAGACTGTAAGAATGGCGAGTCACTGACGATGACAGGTTTTTGCCTCCAGCGGCACTGAAGACGTGATGAAAACTCAGGGAATAATTATGTAGTATTCTTTGATGTGTTAGTGTCTGTGGTGATTGCAAAAAAGGCTAAAGAACAATTGAATATAGATTTATATGCACATTCATGTATTGGACTCGCTTGAGACTAGAGACTTTTATTTATTTTATTTTTTTCACGTCTTAGCTTTGTATGAGGCAGGACACATTTGATGTCCATAAATTATTGGCTTGTTACTATGATATTGAACTTGTGTTTCATCAAGTCTGACGTTTAAAGACACCGGTTGGCTTGTCAGAGTTTTCTTAATTATGTGAAAAAGTGTAAATGTTGCTTCGTGTTGAGAGATGAAAATATACCAAGAATGAACTGAAAGTGTTCCACGAGTACACAAATTACTTCAAGAATAGAGAAGTACCTTAATAAATTCCTGTAATCCGCTATAGTCTTCGGAGAAGAATCTTTTGGGAGGTCGACGTAGCTGATTACCCAGAGAAGAGAATCGGCTGCACACAATTACGTAACTCAACTGCGAGAGACGTGTGAGTCTTGCACCTCAGTACCACAAGTTCTCGTGTCGTCCGAAAAACGTTAGAATATGGCCGTCTTAGGAGCTACTGAATGGGAAGGGAGGTCTGGCTATCACTCCCTAGCACGTGGGCACATAGACTGGACGTGGTCACCAACAAAGCATCGGTCAGACGAGGGCAGAGAAGTGTCCTGCTTAAGCTATCTGGAGCCTTCGGCACCACCTCAGCGGATGCACCGTGTTTGGTGCTCGGAATAAGCCCAATAGATATCACGATCAAATACAGAGCTGCAAGGTACTGGTTAAAGATGGGGAAACCGGATAAGGTACACACAATAACTGGTGTGCCGATAGAGACGATACGTCACCTTAAAAGTTGACGTTTGGATACATGGCAGGGTGAGTGGGATGTAAGTGATAAGGGACGTAGATTGCACAACTTCCTCCCTGACATAAGGGAGCGGTTGAAAATTAAACATATCGATCCCAGCCGCGGTATGGTACATTTCTTAACCGGACATGGATCTTATCCCACGCACTTAAACCGCGTGAGTCTGAAGCAGACACCTACATGCACATGCGGGGAAGAAGGTTCCCTAGAACACACTTTCTTTTTCTGCGGGCAATACGCGAACAATAGACATACACTACACTTAGACTACACAGATACAGACGTAAATATATACAAGGCAATAAGAGACGAAGAACAATGGGCACAATTAAACGTACTGACAAACAGTATTTCAAAAACAACACAAGAAGAGTACATGCGGCCACGACGTGACAGACATGCCTATGTGCAACGCAACAACAATCTCCAGAGAGTGGACAGCGACACCCACAGTGACAGAGAAAACAGTGACAATGAGGAGGAACAGGAGATGGAAGCCGAGATGTGACAGTAAATAAGCATAAGATGCTGGCGATCTAGCCAAGAAATCACCAAATGCTGTACTCGGATGGGCACCTGAAGTAAATACATAGGATTAGCAATAAATAGGATAAGCAATACTATTTCTCTGCTAAAAACCGATTCTTCTTAAAAACAACAAAATTTATTTATATTTCAACCTCAAATTATTGTTATTTTGAAAAGTATCATTCTTTGCAAATGTTGTAGATAAAACAAAATAAAAGAAAACTAAAAAGATGAAAAAGGAAAATTATAAGATGTGCGACCTGTTTAAAACATCAGGTAACAGGTCTATAATTTGGCAATAAATAAATCGTCTCCTAGCGCGAGTGTTGGCGAAAGGATCAGGAAGGGGTGTGTGGTATCGATAGCAACGATGCCACGGAATAGTTTCTCAAGTTGGCACTACGAGAGACACCGACGAAGCGCCCTCTAGCCGGTGCTGTCGAGGTCTACGAGCTCCGCGACTGCTTCAGCCCATTTCATCAGGTGCAGCCACCTAGGACACTTCGCTTCAGCATTGCACCTACGTACAAAGTTATGTAATCGTTTATCACCTTATTTTTGCACCAGTAAACCACTTTCTTGCAGTACCGACTTGTTACCTTTTCCCGTTCCTACCCACGCGCCGCCTCCCAGGCGGGTGTCCACAAGGCTAGGACCTGGGGCCAATCTTTTGGGATATAAACATGGAGACTCTCCTGGACAACTTGGAGAGCAGTTCAGATGCGCTACAGGCGATAGTCTACGCAGACGACCTCCTCCTGCTGGTAGGCTGCCGCTGTCCCGAAGATCTAGAGCCCATGGTGCCAAAAAAACAAAATGAGGATAGCACCCAACAAGTCAACCTACTTGTTATTAAAGGGCCAGCTAGCCAGGTATCTCCAACAGTTCTAATCGAGGGCTCACCAGTTTTTCAGCGACGAGAGGCTCGTTTGTCATTGATGACAAATGGAGTTTCGACTAGCATATCGAGACAGTGATACAGAGGTCGTTACAAGTACTAAATAACTTAACTGCGATTGGGCATACAGGTTCACGAGGGTCATGCCTGCCATGGCCATGAGGAGAGTGCAACGTAACAGTTGGGGCTTACAGAACATCTCGTGGCGGCGGAGAGAGAGGGGGGGGTGTAGGGGTGGAGGGGGGGGGGCCTTGCTGGTACTTATGGAGCTTTGTCCCTTGGCCATAAAAATAAGGGAACAGGGGCAGCGTAGTACTGGATTAAGAAAGACAAATTCGACAAGACTGAACAAATTTTGGGGCTTCACTTAGTGGACAAGTTTGCGATCAAAAGAAGGGGGGAAGGACTTTGACAGGAATATTGAGACAACGAAGATACTGGACGAAGGACTTACCAGATGCTACCCAATACCAGAGAACGATTACAACGTAAACATTTAAAGCCAAGTATAGGGCTACTGCACTTCCTCACGAGACATGAACCGTACCCGACATGTCTTTGCCGGTTCGGGAAGCGGGCTGCCCCCTCGTGTGACTGTGCGCTGAGGAAGGCACTCCGGACCACGTAGTCTATGAGTGCCCCTGTTTGACGATGTGGCCGCCGGATTAAGACAAGAACTACACCGAATAATGACACTTACCTCCTGATCGGAGACCAAAATACCTTTAGAATTATCGACAGTCTCGCCAGCGAGGTCTCATCAGAGGTACTGCGAGAATACAGAAAGGAGAACCAGCAATTGGTAGAAGATAGCGTAACATTCCTCGCACCTATCCCATTCCGCCGGGACGCGGACTGGACGATCGCCGTGACAGTCGGGAACCGCCACGTCCTTGAGTAGGGGGGAAGGTGCGACACCATACCGAACTTGACAATGCACACCGATTACGACACGTAGTAGTTTAATTTGTAAGATGTAGTTTTTAGGACATTAATTTAGGAAACTGCAGCGATTACTTACCTTGGCCAGCCCAGTGCCAGGGATATGCTCCTCGGGTTTAGCTCGTGGAGCCTGGCCATCATAAGTAGGTTTATACTCTACTGGCACATCTGTGACGCTGCAGGTAACAGTCGTATTAGATTAGTTAAGTAACAAGTAGTTAGATCAAATTGTCCATTGTTGTAGAAAACTAAAACTAACACATTGTAGTAGTTAAACTGTAGCTCACTAACATAACTGTAATTCTAAAAGCTGCATTGTAATCCAATTTATGTATCATTTTATGACCCACTAATCATTTTAGGAGGTAGGTTAATATTGTATAATTAGTATTGTTTTTGAAATAAAGAAAATTTTTAAAAAATGTAGTTTTTCTGCAATATCAGTGGTAGTACCTGCAGTGATTCAAGTTCAGGCCAGCCCGGTGCCAGGGGCACGCCCACTGGGATTAGTTCGGGGGGGGGGGGGGGCATGGCCAGACAAAAGTAGGTTTATATATCTCTTGGCACACCTGTAACGCTGTAGGAGTGTAGCTTGGTAGGGTAGTTAGTACAGTAAACCTAGTAGAAAAATGCTGTTGTCCGTAGAATAGCTTATATTTCCTGTAGCAATAGAGATGCTAACACTTGCTGTAATAGTTAATACGCTGCTAACAATTGTATTGTATGGTAAAAGATACCACCCACTAACGTATTAGGTGGCGGGTTAATGTAGTACTGATAATGTTGTTCTTGAAATAAAGATTTTAAAAAAAGCTCCTTTATCTATAATTAGCAAAGGAATTTTATTTCGATGTATCTAAAGAGTCAACTGCATATTAAAGCATGTACATAATTACGAAAACGAAAGACACCTTGAATTAATAATTCCGTACCTACAGACCTCGGCTGCCGTATTTTTGAGATAAATTAGTAACATGTTCAAAATGGCGGGGCCGTTAAAAAGATTCATGTGTAAACGAAGTTTCTTATTCATCTTGATGCGCACACAAATACAGACCATACCGCCGTCTCACCGGCCGAGGCTGAGCCAGGTTAGGAAACTTCAGGGGCACAAAGGAAGCGGCCAGGTCTATGACCCAGCAGGCGACAGCCAGCCGCTTGACCATCCAGCAAGCTGGCACCGGAACTACGTTTTCCAACAGTAGAAACACTAGTGCGAGAAGCCGACAAGCTAACAAAACCCCTGAGCATCGCCACTCCATCGCATTCTGGAACGTCTTCTTGGAAGATCCACTAGCTCCTGTCTCGCCCGCGACCGCCAATTGTCCATAGGTACGCTCCTCCATGCGACGGTAAAGCTTAACTGTTCGTAACTAAGGGCACAGTATAATAATAATGCTCTGATTCGATCGCCCTTTCGGTCGTTTGGCGATCGTATTTCGCTATACTTCGTAAGAGCAGTAGCGCCAGTCATGCGGTAAGGTTCATTGACTTCTGCCAACGCCGCCCCCCCCCCCCCCCTTTGTTGCCGACACTATTTTCTCATGGTTCAGGATCTCACACCGCAGTGTTCTCAGTTCAGCTTATATAGCTATAGCGGAAGGTTACACTACTGGCCATTAAAATTGCTACACCAAGAAGAAATGCACATGATATATTATAAAAATGATATATTATAAAAATATATTATACTAGAACTGACACGTGATCACATTATCACGCAATTTGGGTGTATAGATCCTGAGAAATCAGTTCCAGAACAATCACCTCTGACCGTAATAACGGCCTTGATACGCCTGGGCATTGAGTCAAACAGAGCTTGGATGGCGTGTACAGGTACAGCTGCCCATGCAGCTTCAACACGATACCACAGTTCCTCAAGAGTAGTGACTGGCGTATTGTGACGAGCCAGTTGCTCGGCCACCATTGACCAGACGTTTTCAGTTGGTGAGAGATCTGGAGAATGTGCAGGCCAGGGCAGCAGTCGAACATTTTCTGTATCCAGAAAGGCCCATACCATCACGCCGGGTGATACGCCAGTATGGAGATTACGAATACACGCTTCCAATATGCGTTCACCGCGATGTCGCCAAACACGGATGCGACCATCATGATGCTGTAAACAGAACCTGGATTCATCCGAAAAACATGACCTTTAGCCATTCGTGCACCCAGGTTCGTCGTTGATTACACCATCTCAGGCGCTCCTGTCTGTGATGCAGCGTCAAGGGTAACTGCAGCCATGGTCTCCTAGCTGATAGTCCATGCTGCTGCAAACGTCGTCGAACTGTTCGTGCAGATGGTTATTGTCTTGCAAACGTCCCCATCTGTTGACTCAGGGATCGAGACGTGGCGCACGATCCGTTACAGCCATGCGGATAAGATGCCTGTCATATCGACTGCTAGCGATACAAGGCCGTTGGGATCCAGCACCGCGTTCCGTACTATCCTCCTGAACCCACCGATTCCATATTCTGCTAACAGTCATTGGATCTCGACCAACGCGAGCAGCAATGTCGCGATACGAAAAACCGCAATCGCGATAGGCTACAATCATACCTTTATCAAAGTCGGAAAGGTGATGGTACGCATTTCTGCTCCTTACACGAGGCATCACAACAACGTTTCACCAGGCAACGCCGGTCAACTGTTGTTTGTGTATGAGAAATCGGTCAGACACTTTCCTCGTGTCAGCACGTTGTAGGTATCGCCACCGGCGCCAACCTTGTGTGAATGCTCTGAAAAGCTAATCATTCGCATATCAAAGCATCTTCTTCCTGTCGATTAAATTTCGCGTCTGTAGCACGTCATCTTCGTGGTGTAGCAATTTTAATGGCCAGTAGTGTAGATCTAAAAGTTCTGTGAATGTATCACAGTGGAGGCTGCTCTCAGTTAAGAGTACGTTGTCCTGCGCTAATTTTAGAATGTATCTCTTTATGCCAGATTCTAAATCTTTTATTTGAGTTGCCATTCCTGCCACCTTTCCCCAGATTCATTTGAGTGGCTCCCTGGAAGTCAGGACGTAGTCCATGGCGTTCCCACAGTCTGATACTGGGTACAAAAAAAAATATGGTTCAAATGGCTCTATGCACTATGGGACTTAACATCTGAGGTCATCAGTCCCCTAGATTGAGAACTACTTAAGCCTAACTAACCTAAGGACATCACACACATCCTTGCCCGAGGCAGGATTCGAACCTGCGACCGTAGCAGCAGCGCTGTTCCAGATTGAACCGCCTAGAACCTCTCGGCCACAGAGGCCGGCTATACTGGGTACAATAACAATATGAGACACCAGGTCACTGGGACAAGCTCCTTTCTTCCAGGTCGCCTGCTGTACGAGAACTGTGACAGTCAGTTTAAGTGTAGTAGCGTACTGCGTTAGGTTCAAAGATGATAATTGGGTTGAGAGCTGGAGAACCCAACGAATGTGAATGCCAAATAGAGATATGGTAACTGATTGGCCTATAGTGTAGCCTGGTGTTTACATTCATGCCATGTTTTAAACCCACTGAAACTGTAAGGAAAATTCAGAAAACGTATACTGAATAACGGACAACGCTCCAAATACTATTTAGATGCGTATTATTCACATACAGGGTGGTTATAAGTAAACATTCGCTACTTGAGAGGGCCTCCACGACAAGCGATTGACCGTTGGACACTGTAACTCAAAATGTTCAAATGTGTGTGAAATCTTATGGGACTTAACTGCTAAGGTGATCAGTCCCTAAGCTTACAGACTACTTAACCTAAATTATCCTAAGGACAAACACACCCACCCATGCCCGAGGGAGGACTCGAACCTCCGCCGGTACCAGCCGCACAGTCCATGACTGCAGCACCCTTGACAGCTCGCCTAATCCTGCGCGACGGACACTGTAACGTCGTGGAAGCATTTTAAGGACATGCGGAAGAGAAACAATGAATAACAAAAATTGAAAAGAGCACATTTTATTTTCACACGAGAGGGTAACATTTGTTAATTGTGTACCATGTTTACGTTCCAGGCTAAAAGCGTTGCTCTATGTGACGACCATCCGCATCCACAACGGCCTGAAACCGAACTGGAGATACTATTTCACAACTGTTCGCATCACTTTTCGAACGGTGGACCATCGAATGTTCAGCTGTCGTGACACACTTCGTGCACCGCTTGAAGGTCGTCCACTGCGTCCAGCATTCTCAGCAGTGGAAACAGTAACTTCTTCAACACTTTGTGGCGGAATTGCCCGTCGGCCTCACCCAGGCGGAATTCTCAAATCGCGATTTAATTGTAACTTCCGAAATATGTTCTTCACGCCCAGTGTGGCAAGAGGACCTCACCGTATTCCTTTAATGCGTCGATACTGGCCAAGAGCAGCAGCATTATTGCTGTTGTTTTGATTAAGCAGTTTTACGAGTAAAAGCCCTGAGCTGGTGTCTCATATTGTTATTGTACCCAGTATAGCCGGCCGCTGTGGCTGAGAGATTCTAGGGGCTTCAATCTGGAACAGCGCTGCTGCTACGGTCGCAGGTTCGAATCCTGCCTCGGGCAAGGATGTGTGTGATGCCCTTAGGTTAGTTAGGTTTAAGTAGTTATAAGTCTAGGGGACTGATGACCTCAGATGTTAAGTCCCATAGTGCTCAGAGCCATTTGAACCATATTTTTTTTGTACCCAGTATCAGACTGTGGGGACGCCATGGACTACGACCCGACTTCCAGGGAGCCAGGTGGGGAAAGGTGACAGGAATGGCAACTGAAGTAAAAGATTTAGAATCTAGCATAAAGAGATACATTCTAAAATTAGCGCAGGACAACGTACTCTTAACTGAGAGCAGCCTCCACTGTGATACATTCACAGAACATCTAGATCTACACTACTGGCCATTAAAATTGCTACACCACGAAGATGACGTGCTACAGACGCGAAATTTAACCGACAGGAAGAAGATGCTGTGATATGCGAATGATTAGCTTTTCAGAGCATTCACACAAGGTTGGCGCCGGTGGCGACACCTACAACGTGCTGACATGAGGGAAGTTTCCAACCAATTTCTCATACACAAACAGCAATTGACCGGCGTTGCCTGGTGAAACGTTGTTGCGATGCCTCTTGTAAGGAGGAGAAATGCGTACCATCACCTTTCCGACTTTGATAAAGGTCTGATTGTAGCCTATCGCGATTGTGGTTTTTCGTATCGCGACATTGCTGCTCGCGTTGGTCGAGATCCAATGACTGTTAGCAGAATATGGAATCGGTGGGTTCAGGAGGGTAATACGGAACGCCGTGCTGGATCCCAACGGCCTCGTATCACTAGCAGTCGAGATGACAGGCATCTTATCCACATGGCTGTAACGGATCGTGCGCCACGTCTCGATCCCTGAGTCAACAGATGGGGTCGTTTTCAAGACAACAACCGTCTGCACGAACAGTTCGACGACGTTTGCAGCAGCATGGACTATCAGCTCGGAGACCACGGCTGCGGTTACGCTTGACGCTGCATCACAGACAGGAGCGCCTGAGATGGTGTACTCAACGACGAACCTGGGTGCACGAATGGCTAAAGGTCATGTTTTTCGGATGAATCCAGGTTCTGTTTACAGCATCATGATGGTCGCATCCGTGTTTGGCGACATCGCGGTGGACGCACATTGGTAGCGTGTATTCGTCATCGCCATACTGGCGTATCACCCGACGTGATGGTATGGGGTGCCACTGGTTACACGTCTCGGTCACCTCTTGTTAACATTGACGGCACTTTGAACAGTGGACATTATATTTCAGATGTGTTACGACCCTTGGCTCTACCCTTCATTCGATCCCTGGGAAGCCCTACATTTCAGCAGGATAATGCACTACCACATGTTGCAGGTCCTGTACGGGCCTTTCTGGATACAGAAAATGTTCGACTGCTGCAGTGGCTAGCACATTGTCCAGATCTCTCACCAATTGAAAACGTCTGGTCAATGATGGCCGAGCAACTGGCTCGCCACAATTCGCCAGCCACTACTCTTGATGAACTGTGGTATCGTGTTGAAGCTGCATGGCAGCTATACCTGTAGACGCCATCCAAGCTCTGTTTGACTCAATGACCAGGCGTATGAAGGCCGTTATTACGACCAGAGGTGGTTGTTCTGGGTACCTATTTCTCAGGATCTATGCACCCAAATTGCGTGAAAATGTAATCACATGTCAGTTCAAGTATAATATATTTGTCCAATGAATACCCGTTTATCACCTGCATTTCTTCTTGTTGTAGCAATTTAATGGCCAGTAGTGTAACATTCACAGATGTCGCTGATACTGGAAAGTCACAGTATAGCCCACCCTCAATTGCATCCGCAGTGTGCCACGATCAGCGGTGTCGTGACCAGGAGGCAGCAGCAGCCGCGCTGTGCGGAACAGGAAGCCAGCAGCCGGGTCCAGGCTACTTCCATCGCCCGCTGACGGACGCTGGCTGCGGCGCTGCGCTCACCTGCCCGGACAGCCAACCGGTCACCGCCCGCGGCTACCAACGGCTGGCGGTGAGCCGGCCTTGGCGTGACGTCACGGTAGTCAGGCCGACGCGCGGGACTCCCTCAAGGACGACCGGTCTTCGGATGGGCCGAACCGCCGCAGTTCGCTGACTTTCCCTTCCTTCCTTACTCCAAGCGCTCGACGTCCGCAGGCTGAACATCGAACGTTACGGTACGGACAATCGGCAGCACTTCGGCGGCAGGTTGTATAATTTGAATTCTAAACACTGGAGTCAAGTGTGTCGTAGTTATCAACTGTAGCAAATTTTCAACAACTTACATATAGTTATTTATTTCAAGTTTCTGCTACCAGTTACTTTTATGCTTAATCTAACATAATGCAACGCGTTTCGAACATGTTTTGCTCATTTTCAAGCGTTTGTACATACATACATACATACATACATACATACATACGAGAAATGTTACTTAAAAATAAATAGTTTTAAACTAGATTAATCTAGAACACTTTGTTTTTTACTGTAGCTGCTGGTGTGGCATTTGGGGAGAAGGAGGGGGCCAGTGTATATCTAGAAAACGCCGGACGGAGTGGCCGTCCGGTTCTAGGCCCTTCAGTCCGGAACCGCGTGACCGCTACTGTCGCAGGTTCGAATCCTGCCTCGGGCATGGATGTGTGTGATGTCCTTAGGTTAGTTAGGTTTAAGTAGTTCTAAGTTCTTATGACCTCAGCAGTTGAGTCCCATAGTCCTCAGAGCCATTTGAACCATATCTAGAAACCGAAGTCAGTGATGTCTTCTGCTAGTTTTAAAATAAAAAGTGACTGGTTGCAGAAACTTGAAATAAATAATTTTCCCACACAGTCACGGTTACAAACATAGCCATTATGGCTAAAAATAATTACATATACACTCCTGGAAAAGGAAAAAAAGAACACATTGACACCGGTGTGTCAGACCCACCATACTTGCTCCGGACACTGCGAGAGGGCTGTACGAGCAATGATCACACGCACGGCACAGCGGACACACCAGGAACCGCGGTGTTGGCCGTCGAATGGCGCTAGCTGCGCAGCATTTGTGTACCGCCGCCGTCAGTGTCAGCCAGTTTGCCGTGGCATACGGAGCTCCATCGCAGTCTTTAACACTGGTAGCATGCCGCGACAGCGTGGGCGTGAACCGTATGTGCAGTTGACGGACTTTGAGCGAGGGCGTATAGTGGGCATGCGGGAGGCCGGGTGGATGTACCGCCGAATTGCTCAACACGTGGGGCGTGAGGTCTCCACAGTACATCGATGTTGTCGCCAGTGGTCGGCGGAAGGTGCACGTGCCCGTCGACCTGGGACCGGACCGCAGCGACGCACGGATGCACGCCAAGACCGTAGGATCCTACGCAGTGCCGTAGGGGACCGCACCGCCACTTCCCAGCAAATTACGGACACTGTTGCTCCTGGGGTATCGGCGAGGACCATTCGCAACCGTCTCCATGAAGCTGGGCTACGGTCCCGCACACCGTTAGGCCGTCTTCCGCTCACGCCCCAACATCGTGCAGCCCGCCTTCAGTGGTGTCGCGACAGGCTTGAATGGAGGGACGAATGGAGACGTGTCGTCTTCAGCGATGAGAGTCGCTTCTGCCTTGGTGCCAATGATGATCGTATGCGTGTTTGGCGCCGTGCAGGTGAGCGCCACAATCAGGACTGCATACGACCGAGGCACACAGGGCCAACACCCGGCATCATGGTGTGGGGAGCGATCTCCTACACTGGCCGTACACCACTGGTGATCGTCGAGGGGACACTGAATAGTGCACGGTACATCCAAACCGTCATCGAACCCATCGTTCTACCATTCCTAGACCGGCAAGGGAACTTGCTGTTCCAACAGGACAATGCACGTCCGCATGTATCCCGTGCCACCCAACGTGCTCTAGAAGGTGTAAGTCAACTACCCCGGCCAGCAAGATCTCCGGATCTGTCCCACATTGAGCATGTTTGGGACTGGATGAAGCGTCGTCTCACGCGGTCTGCACGTCCAGCACGAACGCTGGTCCAACTGAGTCGCCAGGTGGAAATGGCATGGCAAGCCGTTCCACAGGACTACATCCAGCATCTCTACGATCGTCTCCATGGGAGAATAGCAGCCTGCATTGCTGCGAAAGGTGGATATACACTGTACTAGTGCCGACATTGTGCATACTCTGTTGCCTGTGTCTATGTGCCTGTGGTTCTGTCAGTGTGATCATGTGATGTATCTGACCCCAGGAATGTGTCAATATAGTTTCCCCTTCCTGGGACAATGAATTCACGGTGTTCTTATTTCAATTTCCAGGAGTGTAGTTTATATGTCGAAATGATCAGTAACCAGTTAAATAAAAGAATTTTAATGTCTCAGCCGGTTTCACACACTTAGTGCAATTCTTCAGGAGGCTACAACTATCGCATTATACACTGAAGAGCCAAAGAAACTGGTACACTAGCCTAATATCGCGTAGGGCCGCAGCGAGCGCGTAGAAGTGCCGCAGCACCACGTGGCATGGAGCCGACTAATTTCCAGAGTAATGCTGGAGGGAACTGAAACCATGAATCCTGCAGGGCCGTCCATAAATCCGTCAGAGTATGACGTGGTGGAGATCTCTTCTCAACAGCACGTTGCAAGACATCCCAGATACGCTCAATAATGTTCATGTCTGGGGAGTTTGGTGGCCAGGAGAAGTGTTTAAACTCAGAAGAGTCATGATGGTGCCACTCTGTAGCAATTCTGCACGGGTGGGTTGTCACATTGTCCTAGTGGAAGTGTCCAAGTCTGTCGGAATGCACAACGGACATGAATGGATGCAGGTGGTCACAACAGGATGCTTAAGTGCGTGTCACCTGTCAGAGACATATCTAGACGTATCAGGGATCCCATATCAATCCAACTGCACACACGCCCCACACCATTACAAAGCCTTCACCAGCTTGAACAGTCCCCTGCTGACATGCACGGTCCATGGATTCATGAGGTCGTCTCCACACCTATAGATGTCCATCCGCTCGATACAATCTGAAACGAGACTCATCCGACCAGGCAACATGTTTCCAGTCATCAATAGTCCATTGCCGGTGTTCACGGGCCCGGGCGAGGCTAAAGCTTTATGTCCTGCAGTCATCAAGGGTACGCGAGTGGGTCTTCGTTTCCGAAAGCCCATATCGATGACGTTCCGTTGAATCGTTCGCACCCTGACTCTTCTTAATGGCCCAGCGTTGAAATCTGCAGCAGTTTGCGGAAGGGTTGCATTTCTGTCACGTTGAACGATTCTCTTCATTCCTCGTTGGTCCCATTCTTGCAAGATCGTTTTCCAGCCGCAGCGATATCGGAGATTAAATGTTTCACCGGACTTCTGATATTCACTGTACGCTCGTGAGATGGTCGTACGGGAAAATCCCTACTTCATCGCTACCTCGGACATACTGTGTCCTATCACTCGTCCGCCGACTATAACACTGCTAGCTAGGGCATAGCCACCTATGGTAAACTAACATACGCAAACAAGCGACAAACGACGGCAAGCCCCTGCATATCAGCAACACTGACTGGTAACTACCAGCTGCTATTAGAGCCGACCAACAGGCCACAGCAGGGACACCGACGAGCTCGCCCACTGACGCACAAACAAACCGCCAACATCACCCTATACCGTGCATCCGATATGTGACCTATCAGTCACAAAAATGATAGTTAAACCTAACTGTTGCAGGTTGCTGTCGCTGAACGAAGACTCTACACCAGCACCCAGCGCCAGCCTCCGAGCAACAACCGCACAACGTCAAGGTATCGACATGCATGATACCCACTACTAACAAAGCCTATCCTTGCACGACCTATCGCATGCAGCAAGACATCCGCTACTACCACCCGACCTAACTATCGCAGAGGTTGTTTTTCCCTTAGCTCTTGCCTTGGCACTTTTTTTCCTCTGCCCTTCAAACCGCTACCCTTCGTTCGACTTCCTTGGACCCAATCTATCTCCAGAGGAGCGCGTATTAATGGTTAACCTTAACCAGACGTACGCAAATATCGCAGTGCCCACATCCTGCGACACCTCATTTTAGTGAAAACTAACCCTTTATGCAGAGATGGTAGTAGACCTATTGTGTTGGCCATCACGCCGGTGTGGGCGTGGAGGGGCTCCACCTCTTATTTAAAAAAAAGAGAAAAAAAACTTAAATCTTGACAGCCTGTCATTGTTGCAACGGTAACCGATCTAACAACTGCAGCAGACACTTGTCAGCGACGTATTATGCCTGTATATGTGGTGTCACCGCCAGACACCACACTTGCTAGGTGGTAGCTTAAATCGGCCGCGGTCCATTAGTACATGTCGGACCCGCGTGTCGCCACTGTCAGTAATTGCAGACCGAGCGCCACCACACGGCACGTCTAGAGAGACGTACTAGCACTCGCCCCAGTTGTACGGACGACTTAGCTAGCGACAACACTGACGAAGCCTCGCTTATTTGCAGAGAATATAGTTAGAATAGCCTTCAGCTAAGTCAATGGCTACGACCTAGCAATGCGCCATTACAGTCAATATTCTTGATAACGTACCGTCAAGAACGATGTATTCAAATGATGGATTAAAGTTAAGTATTCCAGCAGCTACGTACTTTTCTTTATAGCATTCATTCCGTATCCTGTTTCAGACCTCACGCCAGCCTGCTTGAGTTTAACGCGTGCATTTCGGCCTTCTCTAGCTATACAACAGTATACATATCTCTGTATTTGAATACGCATGCTTCTACCAGTTTCTTGGGCGCTTCAGTGTAGTTTTTAGGCTGCAAACACTTTCTATAAACTGTTGACGCAATGAAACACCTAGAGTAAAAGTAACGATATTCTCTTTCACTACACTGTGTTTGCAGATCACAATGCAGCAAGCAACACAAATTTTCAGTAGTTACGAAAACGGCTGAACTTAAAATTAACACCCAGAAAGCAACTTGATACTGCAACTGAAGGAAAAAAAATAGTAAATTTCATAAATTTTCGTATATAGGTACGTCACTCACAGAATTTTATATATTTTCTTCTACTATTGCCGCTGAGGCTGGAGGAAGAAGCAGTGTCGCTAGCGAGGCCTAGATACAACGCGTCAGTAAGTGTTCAGGTGCCGAACCTGAGGAAAAGAGCTTCTGAAAGGTGAAGCTGAGAAAGTCTGAAGCCACTAGAAGATCTGAAAACGAGGGACAACCAGGACACACGACGCCATTGCCATCCCCGCCATTGCAGAGCGAACGGTAAGCGTCAATATAAGTACCCCACTCTCCCTATCAAATATCTCATTACTGGCTCCTGATTGGTGACTGCCCCCTCAGCCATAGTGTCAGCTGCACCTATCCAGTGACGGGAAGGCTATGGGAGTCGACCCTCAGCACGCCTAGTTGACCGCTGCCTTCGATCGTCCTTTCTTTTCATCCATCAGCCTTCTGATACATTCGATGTGGCCCGCCACGAATTCGTCTCCTGTGCCAAACTTTTTGTTTCAGAGAAGCACTTGCACTCCGTGTCCTCAGTTATTTGCTGGATGTATTTCAGTCTCTTTTTTTCTCTACAATTTTTAGCTTCTACAGCTTCCTCTAGTACCAAGATGGAAGCTATTCCCTGATTTTTATAACAGATGTCCTATCTTCCTCTCCCTCCTTATTGTCGGTGTTTTCTATATATTCTTTCCTCGCCGATTGTGATGAGAACCTCCTCATTCCTTACCTCATCAGTCCATCTAATTTTCAACATTCTTCTGTAGTACGACCTCTGAAACTTTTCGATTTTCATCTGTTCAGGTTTTCCCACAGTCCATTTTTCACTACCACACATTGTTGTGCTCCGAACAAACATTGTCAAAAATTTATTCCTCAAATTAAGGCCTGTGTTTGATACTAGTAGACTTCTCTTGGCCAGAATGCCCCTTTGTGCCACTGCTAGTCTTCTTTGTATGTCTTCTTGTCTCTGTCCGTCATGGGTTATTTTGCTGCCTAGGTAGCAGAGTTTCTTAACTTCATTTACTTCGTGATCACCAACTCTGATGTTAAGTTTGTAGCTGCTCTCATTTCTGCTAATTCTCATTGCTTTCGTCTTTCTTTGATTTTTTCTCAGTCCATATTGTGAACTCATTAGACAGTTCTATTCAGCAGATTCTGTAATTCTTCTTCACTTTGACTGACGATAGCAATGTGATAATCTAATCTTATCATTAAAATGTTCAAATGTGTGTGTATTCCTAATGGACCAAACTGTTGAGGTCATTTTGCGCTGGACTTACACACTACTTAAACTTACTTAAACTAACTTATGCTAAGAACAATACACACACACACACCCATGCCCGAGGAAGGACTCGAACCACCGGCGAGAGGGGCGACATAATTCGTGACATGGCGCCTCAAACTGCGCGGACACTCTGCGCGACTCTTATCATTCATATCCTTTTACCTTGAATTCCACTCTTGAACCTTTCTTTTATTTCTGTCCTTACCTCTTGGATGTGTACAGGGTGTTTATAAATGAATATCGGGGTTTTAACGCTTTATAATATTTATTATATTAAACTTACAGTTATAAATGATATGACAAATGAAAGAGCAACTCAAACAGTTGTGTTTGGCACCAGTGTGCATGTGCAGCGCGCAATGGTTCCGCCGCAATCCGCTAGACAGCGGTAGTAGCGAAGATGGCGACTAGTGAACAGAAAGGGTTTTGTGTTTTGCAGTTTGCAAAAACCGAATCTGTAGTTACAGAGCAACGTGCATTCCGGCTGAAGTTTGATTGTGATCCTCCAAGTGATAATAACATTTGTAGATGGTATCATCAATTTGAAGATATTTGCTGTCTTTGTAAAGGGGAGAGCACAGGACGACCAAGAGTTGGTGAAGAGACTCTTGAGCGAATGAGAGAGTCGTTCACCCATAGCCCAAAGAAATCAGTCCGGAAGGCTAGTCGTGAATTACAAGTTCCCGTGTCGACTGTTTGGAAAGTTTTAAGAAAACACGTACAACTACGTCCTTACCGTTTACAGTTATTACAGGCTCTAAAGCCGGCAGGCCATGGATTACGTGCCAACTTCGCAAACGAAATGTTGTTTCATGGCGATGAAGTTTTTCTGGATCATGCTGTCTTCAGTGATGAATCGACCTTTCACATTAGTGGACATGTTAACACCCACAATGTACGCATCTGGGGCTCAGAAAATCCTCACGAGGTGGTACAAATGCAACGAGATACTCCTAAAGTGACTGTTTTTTGTGCCGTATCCCGGCGGAAAATTTATGGGCCTTTCTTTTTTGGTGAAACTACTGTAACTGGCACTTCTTACCTTGATACACTAGGGCACTGGCTCTTACCTCAGTTGGAAGAAGATGAGCCAGAGAACTTCATTTTCCAGCAAGTTAGTGCGCCACCTCACTGGTATAGCGAAGTACGTGATTGGTTGAACTTCACTGTACCCAAGCGCTGGATAGGCCGCAAGGAGCCCAATGACAGGGCTTGGTTTGCATGGCCTCCACGTTCACCCGACCTAATGCCATGCGATTTTTTCCTTTGGGGCTACCAGCAGATCTCACTGAATTATGAAACCGGATTGAAGCAGCTGTTGCTACAATCACTGAAGACACATTTATCAACGATTGGGAAGAACTCGGCTATAGACTTGATGTGAGCTGTGTGACAAATGGTGTTCACATTGAACATTTATAAGATTCTTGGTAAAGCTGTTTGAGTTGCTCTTTCATTTGACATATCATTTATAACTGTAAGTTTAATATAATAAATATTATAAAGCGTTAAAACTCCGATATTCGTTTGTAAACACACTGTAGATTGAACACTAGGGGCGATAGACTACTCTGTGTCTCACACCCTTTTTAATCCGAGCACTTCATTATTGGTCTTTCACTCTTATTGTTCCCTCTTGGCTCTTGTACATATTGTGTATTACCCGTATTTCCTATAGCTTACCCAATTTCTCTCACAATTTCGGACATCTTTAACCATGGTACACTGTCGAACGATTTTTCCACATCGATAAATCGTATGAACGTGTCTTGATTTTTCTCCTGTCTTGCTTCCATTATCAGCCGCAACATCAGAATTGCCTCTCTAGTACCTTTACGTTTCATAAAAGTCAAACTGATCATCATTTAACACATTCTCAATCTTGTTTTCCATTCTTCTGTATATTATTCGTGTCAGCAACTTGGATGCATGAGCTGTTAAGCTGATTGTGCGATAATTCTCCCACTTGTCTGCTCCTGCAATCTTCTGAATCGTGTGAATGATATTTCTCCGAAGCTCAGATGGTATATCGCCAGACATACATTCTACACACCAACATGAACAGTCTTTTTGTTGCCACTTCCCCCAATGATTTCATAAATTCTGATGGAATTTTATCGATCCCTTCTGCCATATTCAATCTGAAGTCTTCCAAAACTCTTTTAAATTCTGATCCTAATACTGAATCCCGTAACTTTTCTATGTGGAATCTTATCATTGATATACTTTTACCTTATACTTTAATTCCGCTCTTGAACCTTTCTTTTATTTCCGTCATTGCTTCTTCGATGTATAGATTGAACATTAGGGGCGAAATCGTCTCCAGCATACAGGCCTTCAATATACTCTTTCCACCTATCCGCTCTCTCCTCTGCATTTAACGTTGGAATTCCAGCAGCACTCTTAATGTTACCACCCTTCCTTTTGATTTCCTCTAGGTTGTTTTGACTTTCCTATACTCTGAGTCGGTCCTTACGACAATTATTTCTTTTTCGGTTTCTTCACATTTTTCATGTAGCCATTTCGCCCTTGCTTCCCTGCACTTCCTATTTATTGCATTTATTGTATTTCTATATTCTGAATTTCCCTGAACATTTTTGTACTTCCTTCTTTCATCAATCAACTGAAGTATTTCTTCTGTTACCAATGATTTCTTCGCAGTCACCTACTTTGTACGTATGTTTTTCTTTCCAACTTCTGTGATTGCATTTTTCAGAGATGTCCATTCCTCTTCAACTGAACTGCTTACTGAGCTATTTCTTGCTGCAGTGTCTATAGCCTGAGAGAACTTCAAGCGTATTTCTTCAATCCTAAGCACTTTCGTATCCCACTTCTTTGCACATTAATTATTCCTGACTAGTCTCTTAAGCTTCAGCCTTCTCTTCATCAATACTAAATTGTTATCTGATTCCATATCTGCTCCTGGGTATGCCTTACAATCCAGCACTTAATTTCAGAATCTCTGTCTTACCATGATGTAACCTAATTGAAATATTCCTCTACCTCACAGCCTTTTCCAAGTATACCTCCTCCTCTTGTGGTTCTCGCTATTACTAGCTGACATTTATTGCATAACTCAATTGGTCTTTCTCCTGTCTCATTCCTGCTACCAAGCCCATATTCACCCGTGACCCTTTCTCCTATTCCTTCCCCTACAACCCCATTCAGTGCCTCATGGCTGTTATATTTTCACCTCCCCTCATGTAACAAATCACCCATTCAATATCCTCAAATTGCCTGTGGAGCCAAAACTCCCGCTAGAACTACTCCACCACTGCCAGCTGCAGTGACAGCTTCCAAGGCAACGCTGATGGATTGTAGAGACACTCTCTGCAGGTCTGCTGGAGGCAGGCTGCGTGACCAGGACGTTTTCCGTCATCTGCCTTCAAGAGGGAAGGTCACTGCTGCTGCTCATTCTGTTCCTGAGCAGACATCGATGCCACAGGCTCCTGTCCCCTGAACGGAGGCTAAGAGTTGACCCTTGCATGGCAGTGAGTACTCCAGGTGGACCTGGAGACACCTCTCCTGACTGCTCATCTTCGCCGTCAACGAGAGCGCTTTGGTGGTCGATGCGTAGAGCTGGACGCCACCAGCGTCCACGGGTCGACGGCCGCCTAGTGACATAACCACTGCTACCCACTGCCTCGCTGCACCAGCAGAACCGCAAGTCCAGAAGCCCATCGCATACCGGCCTCCTACTGCTGATGAGGCCTCCTCTCTTTCAGATCGACTGTGGCATGCTTTTTCCATGGAAGCTCGATGTAGGGGGTTTTTGTGTGACTCTTTTCCCTATTGACTTCCCTCTTCTGTTTTCGACAGACTTAGTTGGTGGGAGTCTATTGACTTCCCTCTTCTGTTTCCGACAGACTTCGTTGGTGGGAGTTGCTAGGTGTCAGCTAAAGGCGATCTACGAACTATTAGTGGTGTATATTTTTTTAATCTACTGGTCGGATCGCGAAATCTGTCAAAAATTACACTGCGCAACAGAAGTAAAGAATCACTTTTTCAGGACCCCGTAACAGCCACCCGTCGTGATGCATAAGTTTGAAATTTGGCTCGAAGGTCCCTGCAACCTTCCTCTGTAAAGATGCGAAAGCGTGGCGCCCTGTGACGTCACACTCGGGCTCGGCGATGCTTCAAACAGCATGGTGTCGTCACATACGTAAAGAAGGCCACAGCTCAGAAGTTCATTTGAGCTGTGAGATGGGTTAATGATATCACACTGGAACCAAATTTCACCACTGTTCTGCCGAACGTCACAGTGGACATGTCACATGATGAGAAGGTAATCACAGCCGCTCTTACCAACATATCACCCTTTTTTTGACGTTTCTGCAGTGGAGGTCAAAACCGTGAAACCCAACTTAGAAATCACGCGATTATGGATGGCCGAAGAAAACATGGCACCCCAACGTTCACTATCGACATGAAACACAATATTTTAGCGCAACGCAATCTGACTTCCAATAATCCCTACAAATGAATAGCCCAGACTAACAATAAATTATAACTTTCATGAATCTCTTACCTCACAAAAATCTTTGTTACTCGAACTACTGCAATACAGCGAGCGCCAATACTGCCAGCCAAATAAAAGATTCTAACTACTGAAGGCATTAACTACAGGGCTTCAATGAAACCATCCCTTTCCCTGGGACACTGAATTCAACACATTTCGTGGTCGAAAATGACTGTTTGAAACTTCTCCTTTGTATGTAAAAAATGACAGTGCTGGAAAAACTCTTACGTTATTTGATACAGAAACAGCTGAGTAAAACTCAACGTACTCAGACAGTTTTCTCTTTACTTATTCTGATCATCACTGAACTGACACAATATTTTAGCGCAACGCAATCTGACTTCCAATAATCCCTACAAAAGAATAGCCCTGACTAACAATAAATTATACCAGAATGAGATTTTCACTCTGCAGCGGAGTGTGCGCTGATATGAAACTTCCTGGCAGATTAAAACTGTGTGCCCGACCGAGACTCGAACTCGGGACCTTTGCCTTTCGCGGGCAAGTGCTCTACCAACTGAGCGACCAAAGCACGACTCACGCCCGGTACTCACAGCTTTACTTCTGCCAGTATCTCGTCTCCTACCTTCCAAACTTTACAGAAGCTCTCCTGCGAACCTGCACACAGTTTTAATCTGCCAGGAAGTTTCATATCAGCGCACACTCCGCTGCAGAGTGAAAATCTCATTCTGGAAACATCCCCCAGGCTGTGGCTAAGCCATGTCTCCGCTATATCCTTTCTTTCAGGAGTGCTAGTTCTGCAGGTTCGCAGGAGAGCTTCTGTAAAGTTTGGAAGGTAGGAGACGAGATACTGGCAGAAGTAAAGCTGTGAGTACCGGGCGTGAGTCGTGCTTTGGTAGCTCAGTTGGTAGAGCACTTGCCCGCGAAAGGCAAAGGTCCCGAGTTCGAGTCTCGGTCGGGCACACAGTTTTAATCTGCCAGGAAGTTTCAATAAATTATACCTTTCATGAATCTCTTACCTCACAAAAATCTTTGTTACTCGAACTACTGCAATACAGCTAGCGCCAATACTGCCAGTCAAATAAAAGATCCTAACTACTGAAGGCATTAACTACTGATAGGCATAGTTAGCAAATGAAAGATTTTGATAGAGGACAAACAATGTATTTACCTTAGTAGTGTTCAAAAGTCAAAAAAATGGCTCTGAGCACTATGGGACTCAACTGCTGTGGTCATAAGTCCCCTAGAACCTAGAACTACTTAAACCTAACTAACCTAAGGACAGCACACAACACCCAGCCATCACGAGGCAGAGAAAATCCCTGACCCCGCCGGGAATCGAACCCGGGAACCCGGGCGTGGGAAGCGAGAACGCTACCGCACGACCACGAGATGCGGGCCTTCAAAAGTCATTATATATATATATATATATATATATATATATATATATATATATATATATATATATATATATATATATATATATATATATATATATATATATATATATATATATATATATATATGCAATTTTGTCATATGATGACATGTTGGAGACCGTGGCTGTTTTTGAAGACAAATGTTGATGTTTTTAGGGTAGCAACCAGCCACAAATTTACTTTGAGTTCCTTTATTCAAAGGAAACCGTTACCGGTTTCGAATCGTTGCGATTCATCATCAGACGGATTTACACGCTTTCTTTCTACATTTGGTGTGTTTTTATAGATAAATTGTCGTGAAACGTCGGGTTCGAGTGATTGTTTCTATAACGTTCATCCAATCGATGTAAATGCATTTCACCTGCATCTTCGTTGTAGCACATGTAATAGTTCTCACTGTACACTTTAGATTTGTCGCTGAGATCATTTCAACCACGCACCACATGTTTTGGTAACATGTGCAACAACGAAGATGCAGGTGAAATGCATTTACATCGATTGGATGAACGTTATAGAAACAATCACTCGAAGCCGACGTTTCACGACAATTTATCTATAAAAACACACCAAATGTAGAAAGAAAGCGTGTAAATCCGTCTGATGATGAATCGCAACGATTCGAAACCGGTAACGGTTTCCTGGCAGTTGGTGAGTCGCCACCAGTGGTGGATGTGGGGAGAGAGATGCCAGAGTTCTCTCCCCACATCCACCACTGGTGGCGACTCACCAACTGCCCAACGGTACGGGCTGTTCACACCCAACTGCCCAACACTACACTAGCGAATAATCCAACAATGAGTCTAACCAGCCACAGACTGCACACAGCGCAGTCAGCGATTTTCATACAGAGCGTACGTGGCGTTACCAACATAAAAACCTAAACAGCCTACTTACAAGTTAATAGCGCGATGAGCAACAGGCAGATATTCAAGACATCATTTAACTGCTGACACTCAAAAGTTTCAGCACATTGTGGGGCTACATCCCCATTGAACTTGATCGCACCCTTTGGAGTGCAACGCGATCGCATTTTATAGCTCTCGTGTACCAACTTATTCCTCGCCGCAACTGTCCAAAAGAACAACCACCATTCAGATACCATGTATCTCTGTAAGAGCGAGACGGCTCCTTGACGTTTGTTTCTGTGTTAATGCGCAAATGTGGTCCGAACTCCTACGGGAATAAGGACTTGCTAGTAGAGAATTTAATGGACAAGGGACGCCGAATTGAAGCACGCGATAAGCTGGAAATTTTAGTCGGTCAGGGACCGTGCCCGAATGGCCGAAGAGTTTAACCCAACCGCGCATGAGAAACAGTAAATCCGGGTTAGAGTACCACCCGTACGGCACAAATTTTTCGACTTTCGAGATTTCATTACCACAAAGCCCTGTGCGGCTGGAAGTCACCAGTTCCATCCCTCCCCTTCCCTTCCCCATTCTCTAAAACAAAAAACTTAACTCCTCCCGAACATGCCATGAAGGCCCAACGGTACCTACCGGCCGCCGGGTCATCCTAAGCCCACGGGCGTCATCGATGCGGATATGGAGGGGCACGTGGTCAGCAGACCGCTCACCCTGCCGTATGTCAGTTTACGAGACCGGAGCCGCTACCTCTCAGTCAAGTAGCCCCTCAGGTTGTCTCACAACGGCTGAGTTCACTCCGCTTGCCAACAGTGCTCGGTAGATTGGATTGTCACCCAACCAAGTGCTAGCCAGTGTTACAACTGCGGCAAGGCCGTTGGATTCTCCATTCTCTGGTTCATAATTATAAATGTATACACTAGCGATGTCATCGCGAGTGCTGTCAGACACCATTCAAATATAAATTGGACTTCCGAGAAGTGATAGTGGTTATCATCCATTGGATTCAAAGCTAAACCACTAGCCCACTACTAGACAGTTCGCTGGAAATTAATTTTAAACCACTATCCCGCACCAGTTTGGTCGTAAATTAAGGGGTGTAGTGTTCCTTTTAATAAATTATTGTAAGTTGTTGCTATATACAGAATGTCCCAGCGGGAATGGTCGATATATGGCGTGATAGGGGGCTGTAGACAATTTCAAGGGCATTTTCCTCGTATCTGGAAGTCATGAATGCGTAAGCCCCTTTGTATTGTTTGAAATTGCAAGCGCGGAGAGTCAACAGAGGTGCTGTGTCGCCTGGAGGCTTGCTTGGACCATCTCTGGTTTTCAAGATGCGGGGGAGGTGGTGCCCACTGTTAATCGTGAGATGAGGAGAGACAGTCGTCGGCAGTGGTGTGTCATGAGTGGTAGTACGGCACGGCCGAGTGGTACGGTTGTACACTCATGCTCATAAATCAAGGGTAATGGTAGAATGTGGTGCCATACAACGTCGCACTACACAAAACTGGCGCTAATAGCATAGGTACATAGGGAACACACCACGACACAGATCTGTAAGTCCACGGTATTGGTGATAAGTCGAGAAAATTGTCCCGAAACACATGTGCTACAAAACGCCACTGTTTCCTGCGCATGTACCCCGACATCAATATGGGATGTGATCACCATGCACACATACACAGGCCGCACAACAGGTTGGCATACTCTGGATCAGGTGGTCAAGCAGCTGCTGGAGTATAGCCTCCCATTCTTGCACCAGTGCCTGTCGGAGCTCCTGAAGTGTCGTAGGGGTTTGAAGACGTGCAGCGATATGTCGGCCGAGAGCATCCCAGACGTGCACGATGGGGTTTAGGTCTGGAGAACAGGCAGGCCACTCCTTTCGCCTGATATCTTCTGTTTCGAAGTACTCCTCCACGATGGCAGCTCGGTGGGGCAGTGCGTTATCATCCATCAGGAGGAAGGTGGGACCCACTGCACCCCTGAAAAGGCGGACATACTGGTGCAAAATGACGTCCTGATACACCTGACCCGTTTCAGGTCCTCTGACAAAGACATGCAAGGGTGTACATTCACCTATCATAATCCTACCCACACCATCAAACCACGACCTCCATACAGGTCCCTTTCAAGGACATTAAGGGGTTGGTATCTGGTTCCTGGTTCACGCCAGAATCACTGTTCAGACTAAACCTGGACTCGTCCATGAACATAACCGGGGCTCACTGTTCCAATGACCATGTACTGAGTTCTTGAAACCAGGCTTTACGGTCTCTCCTGTGACCAGGGGTCAGTGGAATGCACCTTGCAGGTCTCCGGGCGAATAAAGCATGTCTGTTCAGTCGTCTGTAGACTGTGTGTCTAGAGACAACTGTTCCAGTGGCTGCGGTAAGGTCCCGAGCAAGACTACCTGCAGTACTCCGTGGTCGTCTGCGAGCACTGATGGTGAGATGTCGGTCTTCTTGTCGTGTTGTAGACTGTGGACGTCCCGTACTTTATGTAGCGCCTAGACACGTTTCTTGTCTGCTGGAATCGTTGCCGTCACACTTTGTGGCACACGGAGGGCCCGTGCTACGACCTGCTGTGTTTGACCAGCCTCCTGTCGCCCTAGTATTCTACCCCTCATAACGTCTTCAATATGTGTTCTTTGAGTCATTTTCAACACACAGTCACCATCAGCACGTCTGAAAACGTCTGCACACTTATTCGCTGCACCGTACTCTAACATGCACCAACACACCTCTGCGTATGTGGACTGCTGCCAGCGCCACCGTGCGACGACCGCAGGTCAAATGCACCCCATGGTCATACCCCGATGTGATTTAAACCTACAAACCGCCCACCAGAGCGTTGTTTCACCATGTATCAGCATTATCCTTAATTTATGAGCATGAGTGTAGTTCAAAATTGTTAAGGCTTTCGTGGCCACTTGTTGACAAACTGCCTATTGGCTTCTGTCTCGGGTTCTTCGGCCGACGTTCATCTAATGATTTTTCTGACGTTTCGCCAGCACGAGTGGCTGGCATTGTCAAAGCTTCACCCTCCATTGCCGATGGTGAACTGGAGCCGAGCTCGCGAGCGCAGATTATATGTACCTGGCGCGCCAACGTCCGAGGCCTTCTCCGCGGTCATTTCCGGTGCGGTTCTTCTCTTGCTACCTGCGACGGTCGTTCGCTGCAGTACGGGTTCAAATGGTTCAAATGGCTCTGAGCACTATGGGACTCAACTGCTGTGGTCATTAGTCCCCTAGAACTTAGAACTAGTTAAACCTAACTAACCTAAGGACATCACAAACATCCATGCCCGAGGCAGGATTCGAACCTGCGACCGTAGCGGTCTTGCGGTTCCAGACTGCAGCGCCTTTAACCGCACGGCCACTTCGGCCGGCTGCAGTACGGGAAGCCAGGATCCGTTTACCTTAAGGCTTTCCTCTTTCTTGTTCAAACTGTTCGCGTGTTTTTGTATTTCTACAGCTTCTCTGAACAAGCGCGTGTGATAGTGCTTCTCTACAGCCAGAACTTCGGTGTCGGCGAATTTTATTACGTGGTCGGTCTCATTCAAATTGGTTCAAATGGCTCTGAGCACTATGGGACTTAACATCTTAGGTCATCAGTCCCCTAGAACTTAGAACTACTTAAACTTAACTAACCTAAGGACATCACACACATCCATGCCCGAGGCAGGATTCGAACCTGCGACCGTAGCAGTCCCGCGGTTCCGGACTGCAGCGCCTAGAACCGCAAGACCACCGCGGCCGGCGGTCTCATTCAGTGCGTGCTCTGCCACGGCCGATTTTTCCACCTGCCCCAACCTGCAATGTCGCTTTTGCTCTTTGATCCTGGTGTTAATGGATCGTCCAGTCATTCCGACATAAACTTTTCCGCATGTGCATGGTATACGGTATATTCCCGACATTGCACGTGGGTCTCTTTTCTCCTTCGCCGATCTAAGACACTCTTTGATCTTCCTTGTCGGTTTGAAAATCGTCTTTACGCCATGTTTGCGCAATATACTGCCGATTCTGTCCGTCACTCTGGGAATGTATGGCAGAAAGGCCGTACCCGACATTTCTTTTTCTGGTTCCTTACTTCGCCGAGTGTTTGGCTCTGTTACACTTCTAATATAATTTGTGGAGTACCCGTTGCTCCTCAGGACAGTTTCCAGGTGTTGCATTTCTCGTTTGAGGTGTTGCGGCTCACATATTCGTCCTGCTCTCGTTACGAGCGTACTAATCATGCCTCTTTTCTGGCTCGGATGGTGGTTTGACAGTTTGTGCAGGTATCGGTCCGTGTGTGTCGGTTTTCGATACACGCTGTGTCCCAGGTTTTCGCCGTCCCTTGTGACCAGCACATCTAGAAATGGCAGTTTGTTGTCCTTTTCTACTTCCATGGTAAATGTTATGTTGGCATGGAGGCTGTTCAAGTGTCTTAGGAAGTCACCGAGCTGTTCTTCACCATGGCTCCACACAACGGAAGTATCTTCGGCGTACCTGTACCAAACCTTAGGTTTGCAAGTCGCCGAGTCCAGTGCGTGTGCTTCGAATTGTTCCATGAAGAAGTTGGCCACCACTGGACTGAGAGGACTACCCATGGCGACGCCTTCCAGCTGTCGGCCGAAGAACCCGAGACAGAAGCCAATAGGCAGTTTGTCATGAGTGTAGTTGTATTCTGAAGAAGTGGAACATGTTGATGTACTTATTATTTGAGACGAGGAAAGATAGTGGAGCGTTTTGGGAAGAATATTTTATTATGAGCGTTTTGATGAGTAACAGAAGAGAATTTAATTTAAGGCACTTGATTTCAGATTTTGTACTTTAATTGCGGCTGCTTGTAGTTACGCATCCTTGACTCAGATAGCCAGAGACTGAGTATAGGGAAAGATAAACAGCCATGTATAATTTTCAGTTTGAATTGGAGGTGGAATAACTGTTGAACATTTAATGTTGTTTTTAAGAGTTGCATTTTTGAAAAGATCTCATTTGGTTTTAAAGAATACTTAGTGTGTCCGCTTAAGAACTGTACTTTTTTGTGTATTAATGTTTGTGAAGCAAAGAAAGAGAAAAATTTTGAATATAGAATTTCCCTAATCAGAAAACTAATTACATTTGATGTTATAATTTATCCCAAGTCATTGTCCGCATCCATTGTCCATGCCAAAATATGAGTTATCAGTTTTACTTATTCAGATATGTTATGAACGAAGTACGCTTTGCCTTTTTAAAAACGAGAGCGCATTGCAGCACGCGCATCTCAGTAGTTAAGTATAGCTCATCAATGCGACGCACTTTCAAGACATGAGCAGTGTCACTGTGTTTCCGTCGTGCAATACGTAAGCCAAAAGTAAATAATAAAGAAAAGGGAACACTGAGCTTTTTCAGGGACAATTTAAAAGTCTAATGATTCGCAATGCTGAATTCAGTCAGCATTGTAGCCGTTACGAATTTTTAAACAGAGAGGGAACAAGGTAGGGGTTTTCCAAGTTACTTTTTCGTAATCTGATTTTGCGACACATTCTCGCAGTCTAGTTCTTACGTTCAAAGTTTACAACTTCGTATGTTGAAGTCTTCCAGTTGCATAGAGATGGCTTACACTGCTTTTTTTACTTAACAAGATGACTCTCACGAGATATGATACGAACAGTCATTTGGAGTGTAATGCCGTACGGATATACACTCTTTTCCGAATGGTTTATATTAAAGAAGATAACTCTCAAGAGATACGATACGAACGCTTATTTGAAGTACAACACTGTACTGGTATACACTCTGTCCCGAATGGCTTCTTAGACGCATTTAATGCTCATTTGTTTTTGAGCCACTGGCGCGCATGTATATGCTCTTGCCCATCCAGCCTCTCTGACGCCTTATTCCAGCCCAACATATCCCATTGCTTTCAACCTCTTTGCTCGGTTTGCTTTAGCATAGCGGCGCGCAAGACAGTGCAGTACTGCAACGCGTTATCCAGATTTGCGCAGACTAGAGGTAAGGAGAAAATATTATTTTTTTTTTAAATTAATGCAATCAGGGCCAGCTTCTGTTATTCAGAGACAGTTTTTGTGATCACATTTTGCATGTCCAAGTTAATTATTCACGCAGTTTATAATGTCCAAAATCGTGCAGACAGATTGCTAACTTTTAAGTATGAAAGACTTCCCTTTTCGTTATGATAATTATTATTACAGTGAAGCTTTGCTTCCACATTATGACCGTTGATTTATTATTACACTTCAGAGCTTACATTCAGAAACAGCGTGCTTCAGTCACAATATTTTTATTTATTTAGATAACTTTCAGCTTGTTAATCCGCTGATCCCAAAAGGGCTCGATGGCACAGATAGAGCCGTGGAATGTATACAGCTTTCGATGCTGGAAGAACTTTGTGTGGAGATTTTCTGATTTAGTTCTGGTGAATGATTATGATGTCAGTTTGCACTAGAGAAACAATACAATCAAGCTGCAGTCACTAGCACATAATAAGTTCTCTTCGCCAAGGGTTACCAATGTACCGAAATATGCCTGATACCAATCAGGATATTTAAAGGGTCACCCGCGACAATGGAATGTATACAGCTTTCGATGCTGGAAGAACTTTGTGTGGAGCTTTTCTGATTTAGTTCTGGTGAATGATTATGATGTCAGTTTGCACTAGAGAAACAATACAATCAAGCTGCAGTCACTAGCACATAATAAGTTCTCTTCGCCAAGGGTTACCAATGTACCGAAATATGCCTGATACCAATCAGGATATTTAAAGGGTCACCCGCGACAATGGAATGTATACAGCTTTCGATGCTGGAAGAACTTTGTGTGGAGCTTTTCTGATTTAGTTCTGGTGAATGATTATGATGTCAGTTTGCACTAGAGAAACAATACAATCAAGCTGCAGTCACTAGCACATAATAAGTTCTCTTCGCCAAGGGTTACCAATGTACCGAAATATGCCTGATACCAATCAGGATATTTAAAGGGTCACCCGCGACAATGGAATGTATACAGCTTTCGATGCTGGAAGAACTTTGTGTGGAGATTTTCTGATTTAGTTCTGGTGAATGATTATGATGTCAGTTTGCACTAGAGAAACAATACAATCAAGCTGCAGTCACTAGCACATAATAAGTTCTCTTCGCCAAGGGTTACCAATGTACCGAAATATGCCTGATACCAATCAGGATATTTAAAGGGTCACCCGCGACAATGGAATGTATACAGCTTTCGATGCTGGAAGAACTTTGTGTGGAGATTTTCTGATTTAGTTCTGGTGAATGATTATGATGTCAGTTTGCACTAGAGAAACAATACAATCAAGCTGCAGTCACTAGCACATAATAAGTTCTCTTCGCCAAGGGTTACCAATGTACCGAAATATGCCTGATACCAATCAGGATATTTAAAGGGTCACCCGCGACAATGGAATGTATACAGCTTTCGATGCTGGAAGAACTTTGTGTGGAGATTTTCTGATTTAGTTCTGGTGAATGATTATGATGTCAGTTTGCACTAGAGAAACAATACAATCAAGCTGCAGTCACTAGCACATAATAAGTTCTCTTCGCCAAGGGTTACCAATGTACCGAAATATGCCTGATACCAATCAGGATATTTAAAGGGTCACCCGCGACAATGGAATGTATACAGCTTTCGATGCTGGAAGAACTTTGTGTGGAGCTTTTCTGATTTAGTTCTGGTGAATGATTATGATGTCAGTTTGCACTAGAGAAACAATACAATCAAGCTGCAGTCACTAGCACATAATAAGTTCTCTTCGCCAAGGGTTACCAATGTACCGAAATATGCCTGATACCAATCAGGATATTTAAAGGGTCACCCGCGACAATGGAATGTATACAGCTTTCGATGCTGGAAGAACTTTGTGTGGAGATTTTCTGATTTAGTTCTGGTGAATGATTATGATGTCAGTTTGCACTAGAGAAACAATACAATCAAGCTGCAGTCACTAGCACATAATAAGTTCTCTTCGCCAAGGGTTACCAATGTACCGAAATATGCCTGATACCAATCAGGATATTTAAAGGGTCACCCGCGACAATGGAATGTATACAGCTTTCGATGCTGGAAGAACTTTGTGTGGAGATTTTCTGATTTAGTTCTGGTGAATGATTATGATGTCAGTTTGCACTAGAGAAACAATACAATCAAGCTGCAGTCACTAGCACATAATAAGTTCTCTTCGCCAAGGGTTACCAATGTACCGAAATATGCCTGATACCAATCAGGATATTTAAAGGGTCACCCGCGACAATTTGTTCCATATTTGTTTTTGCTTCGTGTATAATATTGAAGAAATTTCATTCATTCTGTGCGCATGGTGTAAAAACAGTTATGTTTCAAGCATTTACTTACAGATTATCATTATTATAACTATTTTGTATGATAAAAAGTGCAAATCTTATTTCAGTGGACGCCACACAGGGCGACTTGCTCGCCGGTGATGAGGATGAAATGATGGTGAGGGCAACACAACACCCAGCCCCGAGCGGGGAAAATCTTCAACCCGGTCGGGAATCGAACTCAGGCCCGCATGCATGTGAGGCGAGCACATTACCACCCAGCTAAGCAGGCGGACATTTTATACGATAATAATGAGTTACATATTTTTCCAATTTACAAAATGCATGTATGTGAAACGGTTAACTATTAGACAAAAACGCCATGAATGTAAAACGTAGTGTAAAAGAAATACAAATGAAATAAATAATTAGAATAGTAATGAATGTTTAGATATTTTAATCAGGTGTGTTGAAAATACCCCAAAAGCACCCTGTGTACGGCTTATTTTCCAAAAATAGTATTCAAAAACACAGCTTTGTTACACAGGAATGTATGTGACTTGAAAGCAACAAAATTTTTCATTTTTCGAAATTAATTAATGTTGGCGTGGTGCTTTGCAAAACTACAGATTATTGCAAACGTTGATTATACAGTTTTCAAGAACATTAATTACATATGAACTTTTACACGAATAACATTTTTATATATCATCGTTTCGAAGATATTATCTCTACCCCTAAAATTCCAAATTACCTATCGGGTTGTTTTACCCCTTAAAACTGAAATTCTTCACAAGCAAAAAAATATTACCTAGTAGATAGTGTCGGAAATTCCATGCGGCTTTTCGCGGATGATGATGTAGTATACAGAGAAGTTGTTGCATTAGAAAATTGTAGCGAAATGCAGGAAGATCTGCAGCAGATAGGCACTTGGTGCAGAGAGTGGCAACTGACCCTAAACATAGACAAATGTAATGTACCGCGAATACATAGAAAGAAGTAGCCTTTATTGTATGAGTATATGATAGCGGAACAAACACTGGTAGCAGTTACTTCTGTAAAATATCTGGGAGTATGCGTACGGAAAGAGTTGAAGTGGAATGATCATATAAAATTAATTGTTGGTAGGGCGGGTGCCAAGTTGAGAATCATTGGAAGAGTCCTTAGAAAATGTAGTCCATCAACAAAGGAGGTGGCTTACAAAACACTCGTTCGACATATACTTCAGTATTGCTCATCAGTGTGGCATCCATACGAGGTCGAGTTGACAGAGGAGATAGAGAAGATGCAAAGAAGAGCGGCGAGTTTCGTCACAGGGTTATTTGGTAAGCGTGATAGCGTTACGGAGATGTTTAGCAAACTCAAGTGGCAGACTCTGCAAGAGAGGCGCTCTGCATCGCGGTGTAGCTTCCTGTCCAGGTTTCGCGAGGGTGCGTTTCTGGGATGAGGTATCGAATATATTGCTTCCCCCTACTTATAACTCCTGAGGAGATCACGAATGTAAAATTAGAGAGATTCGAGCGGGCACGGAGGCTTTCTGGCAGTCGTTCTTCCCGCGAACCATACGCGACTGGAACAGGAAGGGGAGGTAATGACAGTGGCACGTAAAGTGCCCTCCGCCACACACCGTTGGGTGGCTTGCGAAGTATAAATGTAGATGTAGATATATAGTGCTCTGTTTTGCCCCCTTTACACAACCACCAAGTTTCACCAAGATCGTTTATTGGTAGTTGGTAATATTCCCTTGTCAGTGGTATCATTTAATTTGCTTAGAAATTGCTTAGCCGTGGCGTTAATGTCAGAGTGCGAATGCTTGTTTCCGCAAGTCCCTGTGTGGTTCACTCACACTCGCTACGAACGCCCCGACGACTGACTGCAGAGGGCAGCTCTGTCCCCCCGCTGCAGACTGAAATGCCACGTTTCAGCCACCGACCGCCTCAGGGGCAGCGCCCTCCAGGGACTGAGTAGTCATCATTCACGATGCTCCTGTCCGCGCTCCCCTGGCTTTCAAAATAAAGGCCGACCGGTGACTCAGTATCGTCCTCCTTAGTCCCCTATCCGATCTGAGAGTGTAAGCAGCCATCCCTGTGCAGACTTTTAACAGCCAGATAATGTTTCTCGTGTAATAACAGCGAGTGAGGTGGTGCATAGGCTTCTGTGTTTTCCCCGTATCGCTTAAGGCAAATAACGGGACGGCTACTTAAAAGAAGACACAGCCAATTTCGTTCCTCTTTCCACCCTATACAGAGCGTGTGCTATGTCTCTAATGATCTTCTCGTTGACGGGACATTAAACGCTAATCTTCCTCCGCTTTCTAAGGCTGGTATTCTGATGTACCTACAACATCACCTCTCTCATACTAATTGTAAACATTCGCCCCATGACAACAGCGTCTCAGATTGGATTTCCCGTGGACACCCTAAGGCTCATTTCACACTGAACGTCATCAGGGTGAAACGAAACGTCACTTTGCTTAGCCCCGTACTGAAAGGCGACAGTAAGAGCCTGGGTTCTGTGTAATACCAGTTCATCATGAGAATAAACCTGATGTAAACAAACACAAAAGGAATGATTGGTCAGAAGCCGTAGCACACGTACACTGGTGTTGTTACACTCTTGGCAGTAGGTACTACTTATGGTTCAAAACTGTGCTTATGTTTCGGAAAGGAAGTTGTGGTGCAGTGCGACCTCCAGACCAGATGGGAGGAAACGCAGATGCCAACGAACTGTAGGTTCAAATGGTTCAAATGGCTCTGATACACTATGGGACTTAACTTCTGAGGTCATCAGTCCCCTAGAACTTAGAACAACTTAAACCTAACTAACCGAAGGACATCACACACATCCATGAACGAAGCACGATTCGAACCTGCGACCGTAGCAGTCGCGCGGTTCCAGGCAGTAGCGCCTAGAACCGCTCGGCCACCCCGACCGGCTGCTACTTATGTATTAAATCTTTTATTACTAAGTTACGCTAAATGGAACTTTAAGATATTCAAATGTATTAACAGCCATCAATGTTTTTTCTTAGTCATGCTATAGCTACGTAGGTTTTACTTCAAAATTCGTGTACAGTCACAGACAGCCTCTTCAACATTGTGCTCTGTTAACGCGTAGTATAAAAATGGCTGAGGCTGTTTTCTGTAGTGAAACACGCGCATGGAACACGATTAAAAAGTGCCGACAAATAGGTTGTTCTTAATGTTTTTCTTAAAGTTACGGAAATAATCGCTTTGAAGTTTTCCTGTATATACTGCAGTTGAGTGAAAAATGTTGTTGAACGTGTAGCGCAGACGGTACCGTAATCCAATGAGAACTAATTCTGGTTATTTGTGCGTTGGTTCAAATCTCCCTACGATTTTTTTCTCGTTCAATTTGAAATACCCACATCTCGTAATTATAAAACTCATCATTTCTGTGGATAACGGACGTCTCCTTGTTGTAATTACATATTGGACGTGAAATTCCTGTTTCCATTTCAAATACAAATTCTTAATTACCGGTGTTTTATAAAAGATTGTTCATAAAAGTTGCTTAAATTAAGAAAACATAACAATTTTAAGGCAAAACTGAAAAACCAAATCCTCTTTATTTGCACTCCGTCCATCGTTTTATACCGCAGAGGTAGATAAGTATCGTAGAAACATGAAAAAAATCAAATGGCTCTGAGCACTATGGGACTTATCATCTGTGGTCATCAGTCCCCTAGAACTTAGAACTACTTAAACCTAACTAACCTAAGGACATCACACACATCCATCCCCGAGGCAGGATTCGAACCTGCGACCGTAGCGGTCGCACGGTTACAGACTGAAGTGCCTAGAACCGCTCGGCCACAACGGCCGGCTAACATGAAAAACAATCATTTTGACACCTTCGAGCACATCATAAAAATTTTTTGTAGGGAGCACATTGTGCTCATGTGGGAGCGACCTAAATGCTTGTAAAACAATAAACTGGTAGCCAAGATCACAGGAGTTCTTTTTATTCTATGATTACCGGTTTCGGCGAAACTAAAGCCGCCATCATCGGATCTAGGGAGGACAGAAAACACTATTAAAGTGGGCTTGGATTCCACTTATGTAACATGTATACATATAAATTTAGTTACATTCGGAGTAGGAATTAAAATCCATGGAGAAGAAATAAAAACTTAGAGGTTTGCCGATGACATTGTAATTCTGTCAGAGACAGCAAAGGACTTGGAAGAGTAGTTGAACGGAATGGACTGTGTCTTGAAAGGAGGATATAAGATGAACATCAACAAAAGCAAAACGAGGATAATGGAATGTGAATCGGGTGATGCTGCGGGAATTAGATTAGGAAATGAGACGCTTAAAGCAGTAAATGAGTTTTGCTATTTGGAGAGCAAAATAAGTCACGATGGTCGAAGTAGAGAGGATATAAAATGTAGACTGGCAATGGGAAGGAAAGCGTTTATGAAGAAGAGAAGTTTGTTAACATCGAGTACAGATTTAAGTGTCAGGAAGTTTTTTCTGAAAGTATTTGTATGGAGCGTAGCCATGTATGGAAGTGAAACGTGGACGATAAATAGTTTAGACAAGAAGAGAATAGAAGCTTTCGAAATGTGGTGCTACAGAAGAATGCTGAAGATTGGATGGGTAGATCACATAACTAATGAGGAGGTATTGAATAGAAATGGGGAGGAGAGGAGTTTGTGGCACAATTTGACTAGAAGAAGGGATCGGTTGGTAGGACATACTCTGAGGCATCAAGGGATCACCAATTTAGTATTGGAGGGCAGCGTGGAGGGTAAAAATCGTAGAGGGAGACCAAGAGATGAACACACTAAACAGATTCAGATGGATGTAGGTTGCAGTAGGTACTGGGAGATGAAGAAGCTTGCACAGGATAGAGTAGCATGGAGAGCTGCATCAAACCAGTCTCTGGACTGAAGACCACAACAACAACAACAACTTAGGACAAATACAGGTTACAACATCTAGGCAAACAATGGTGATATTAATAGTTGCCTATAACACGCAGGCCTTACAAAATTGTCGTAAGTAGCACATAGGCGTCCAAGATAGATGACATTATAAATGCGTAGCTTGCGCTTCTATTTGATGGAGACACTTAACACTTATTATGTCATCTCATTTGGACGCCTATGTGCTACGTACGACAATTTTGTAAGGCCTGCGTGTTATAGGCAACTATTAATATCACCATTGTTTGCCTTGATGTTGTAACATGTATGCGTCATAAGGTATGTAATTAAATTGATATGTATAGGTGTTACATAAGTGGAATCCAAGCCCACATTTATAGTGTTTTCTGTCCTCCCTAGATCCGATGATGGCGGCTTTAGTTTCTGCGAAACTGGTAATCATGGAATAAAAAGAATTCCTGCGATCTTGGCTACCAGTTTATTGTTTTACATCATACAAATGCTTGATTTTTACATTTGCTACTGTTCCATTACAATATGAACCCAACAGAACTGATATGGAGCCAAGCTGAGGGATTTGGCCCGAGAAGTAGCAAGACAGTTCAGCTGCCAGACGTACCGGAACTAAACGCACGCAGCTTTTTCACACGTCACTGCCGAACACTGGAGTGATATAGAGGGGCTCGTCATAAAAGAAGAAGAGAAAATGCTGCGCATGGTTAGCTTCGTGGATCCTATTGTTGATAGGCTCGTTATGAACGCAGCAGGTGACACTTCCAGAAATGAAATGTACTTCTCGGATTCGGATAAGGAAGGAGCTAAGAGACTACCAGACGACTGACTGCAAGTAATACCTTCAGTGGCTTCAATGTTTAACTATACGGTGAAATCCTTCAATTTACGTTAAACACAACTTAGGCAGAAAAATTACGCTGTGGTTAGGTCAGGAATTTTGATCATTCTTGTTTTTAATTACAATAGTACGTTAGCTAAAACCGATAATGTGTTGCGGTTTTCATCTAGTCATCTAAGGAGCGTATAGTGGGAGATTTGCAGTGTATTATTTCATTCTGCTTAAAAATTAAATAGCATTCAAAGCTGCATTGCTTATCTGCTTGTCTCTTTTTACGTGTGAACTGCAGCTGACCACGTCAATGCAGGCTAGGTGTCCCAGCTGACCGGCCAGTACTGTCCAAATTAAATGCTCCGGTAATGCTATTGTTCCGCATGATCGCTCAGTCCATGTGCGCGTATCGCAGCATAAAACGTATCCTTATGATCGTACTTGACTCTTCTCGAGACAGCTTGGCTGCAGTCCCATGTGAAACGGCAATCCAATGAGGTTCGAGCAAACGCGGAAGAATAGTTAGTGCAATGTTTACATCTTTTTTATTCTTATGATATGTACGTAAGTATGTAATGACAGCAGATAAAATACGTAGTATCAACAAATATTTTATTAAATATTTAAAAAAACAATAATTTAAAATGAAATCAGCTGTCAGTTACACCGTAACTTACAAAATCTTAATTTTCACATAGATGTACCATAAACACGGTTAGTACGTTTTTCTTGTTTTGGAAGTCTAAACTGCGCTAATAAAAGAGTATTTTCAGTCGCATTTGCTTATAAAATTCTCTGTCTTAACTGAATCTGCTAAGGCACCATGCTTTATCTTTCATTTTGGAGTGCAATGAACCACCAGGTACTTCTCCAAATTCTCTGATATCATAGAATGTCGCCAGTCAAAAAGTAATGTTTTGGCATGGAGGTAAATGATATCTTCACTTCACAAGACGTTGATAGTGCAAATTTTAGGAGAGGAAATATTCCGAGAGAGATTTCCGCTCGAGCGAATGCTCCTCCTCCATTGAGGAGATTATAGACAGTAGCAAACGTCGAGTGGCGAAATTTCTTGCGAAGACAGCATCGAACTTACACACTTCTATCTGCCTAGTGAAGCAATACCGACTCTACGACTTATCTTAGAAGAAAGATTAAGGAAAGGCAAACCTACGTTTCTAGCATTTATAGACTTAAAGAAAGCTTTTGACAATGTTGACTGGAATACTCTCTTTGAAATTATAAAGGTGGCAGGGGTAACATAAAGGGAGCGAATGGCTATTTACAATTTATACAGAAACCAGATGGCAGTTATAAAAGTCGAGGGGCATGAAAGGGAAGCAGTGGTTGGGGAAGGGAGTGAGACAGGATTGTAGCCTCTCCCCGATATTATTCAATCTGTATATTGAGCAAGCAGTAAAGGAAACACAAGAAAAATTCGGAGTAGGTATTAAAATCCATGGAGAAGAAATAAAAACTTTGAGGTTCGCCGATGACACTGTAATTCTGTCAGAGACAGCAAAGGACTTGGAAAAGCAGTTGAACGGAATGGACAGTGTCTTGAAAGGAGGATATAAGATGAACATCAACAAAAGCAAAACGAGAATAATGGAATGTAGTCGAATTAAGTCGGGTCATGCTGAGGGAATTAGATTAGGAAATGAGACACTTAAAGTAGTAAAGGATTTTTGCTATTTGGGGAGCAAAATAACTGATGATGGTCGAAGTAGAGAGGATATAAAATGTAGACTGACAATGGGAAGGAAAGCGTTTCTGAAGAAGAGAAATTTGTTAACATCGAGTATAGATTTAAGTGTCAGGAAGTCGTTTCTGAAAGTATTTGCATGCAGTGTAGCCATGTATGGATGTGAAACATGGGCGATAAATAGTTTGGACAAGAAGAGAATAGAAGCTTTCGAAATGTCATGCTACAGAAGAATGCTGAAGATTAGATGGGTAGATCACATAACTAATGAGGAGGTATTGAACAGAATTGGGGAGAAGAGGAATTTGTGGCACGACTTGATAAGAAGAAGGGACCGGTTGGTAGGACATGTTCTGAGGCATCAAGGGATCACAAATTTAACATTGGAGGGCAGCGTGGACGGTAAAAATCGTAGAGGGAGACCAAGAGATGAATACACTAAGCAGATTCAGAAGGATGTAGGTTGCAGTAAGTACTGGGAGATGAAGAAGCTTGCACAGGATAGAGTAGCATGGAGAGCTGCATCAAATCAGTCTCAGGACTGAAGACCACACCAACAACAACATCTGCCTAGTATCACCTCTAAATTCAGCAGGTTTCATCTGCCATTCTCGACAACTTTTAACAATTTGTGCAAAAGAAATTCTTAATGCTGCTGCCAAGGAACCCGAAGTTGCTGTGGATATACGGCAGAGCATTTTCGATTTTAGGTTCAGTGAAAGCATTTTGTGCCTTCCGTAATGAAATTGAAGATTCTCTCGGAAATGAATCAGTCATAACTTTCACGACTCGAAAATTTTCATTACAAAAGAGGTGTCCTCAACCCACGTACCACACCTTGTTAGGACAGGCTCAGATGACAACACTAAGTTCAGCATCAGTTATCTATAGAGCGACGCACGATGCAAGGTTTCCAGAAACATTTTCTTGGTATATGAAATTATATTATTTATTTTTATGGTAGGCCGATTTCGGATATTTTTCTAAGGGAATGGCTTACGGTGGGTGTCGTCGTGTGACTAGTGCCTCCCGTCGGGTAGACCGTTCGCCGGGTGCGAAGAAATATGAAAAACAGTAAAAAAGCAATAATACGTAATTTTATGAAGCATAAAGTTAAAATACGCAAGAACATGCAATTATACAGAGTGAAATATCTAACGACTGTATGAAATATATCAACGTGGACAATATAATTCGTGAACGTTTGCACTTTTCACGAGCGCAGAAGCGAAGGAAAAGAATATGTAATTACATCGAAATCCGGGCTGTGGTAACGACATACCACATGTGTTACAAAAACTTAGAATATAGTATCAGAAGTAAGGTAATTGCAAGGACAGTAAACTTTATTAAAGTACAAAGCAAAACTCATAATAGATATTCTTGGGAAAACAGTGTGTTAAATTTCCGAGAAGTGTAGCAACAGGAAAGAGATTCCAAATCTTTGGAAACATGGACATTCATTTGCTAGAGAAAATAAACATAATTCGCCAAAAAAGTTCCGAGACTCATTTTATCCTGGCTTACAAGCGATGTCAGCGCAGTAACAATGGTGGTAGCTTAAACTAACAACTGTAAACAACATATGTGAATTGGACAGTATCGGACGTGGTTTTTATGTAACAAACTGCAATGCAGCAACGAACTGAACATCTCTCAATAAAGTGTTCAATACATTCTCCAGAATACTGAGAAGAACAGAGAATTGTGCGCAAAGTCTGCGCAGCATGCCTCGACTACCTAACAAAAATAACGACGCTTGGTTGCCAACGGTGACTTGACTGGAATGAAAAACTCGGACACTTGTTTTCTAGAAAAAATCATCACGGGTGACGAGACTTGGTGTTATCAGTTCGAACTTACCACAAAACGGTAACGTACAGAACTAACTTCTCTAATGTTTCACTAAGACCGAAGGAGGTGCTAATGTGACTCGCAAGTTGAACAACATCCCAAATAAGTACTTTTGTGACAGTTTCACGTGGGTGTATGAACAGTTCCGAGCGTTGTATTCAAGGGTGGAAAGACTATGCAAAACGTTTAAAGCATTAAAACCACCATCTTCCCTTTCTCCATTTTTCATTAACAGTGTCTGAGCGCATCAAACAGTATTTTGAAGGTAGTACTTCCGTTTTATTTTCTGTCTATAAAATTGTATTTTTCTACTTAAATGGAGCTGATCTTTGTGCTATTTAAAACAGGTCATTTAATGACAATTGTTTTGTCAATGACTATTCATATTCGTGCACAGTATAAGCTTTTTCTAATAGCAGGCGTAAACTCTAACCCGTTTTTCACTTTAAAATATGTGACCTATATTGTGAAAGAACGGTCAAAGGAAAAATGTGAAAGTACTCATGGAATCTTTTCAGCGGGCAATGACAATAAATGAACAGTTGCGTGTAACATTACGGTATATTGATAATTTTTACCTTTGGGACCGTCTGACAGCAACTGAATAAAACACAATTTTAGTGCCATATGCGTTTCGACTTTATTTTCTGCAAGGCATCATCAGTCGCCTGGAATATGTACATATGTTTGCTATTTAATTTACATTTTGGTCACATGTTCCTATAGGTTATAAACAGTTCTGGTGGTTGGTGTTTCCTATTAAGTAGTAATGTTTTGAACTGAACTTACAGATTGCGTGGGCGAGTCCTACATATTACACTCCTGTTGCATTTTTGGTGTTATTGTTCTTCTTATAAATGCCAATTTGCGGTTTTTTCCCCAGATTTCACAGCACTATGAACTGAACACTTGTTTCGGTGCAATGTTTTGGTTTCTGTTGCGGATTGTCAGATGTTTCTGCCAAAGATCGAATGTTATTGCCAAACTTTCGAGAGTAATTATTGAAGTATCTGTGATCTGTTCGTGTATAAATTTGTGTGTGTGTGTGTGTGTGTGTGTTTTCTGGTGTGTGGTATAATTTTTTTGGGCTATGTTTGTGTATGTGTGTGTATGACTGTGACTGTGTGTCCCAATAAAAAAAAAATCACACATCAAAACACACACTCACACACACACAAATACAGCTCACAAAAAAAATTATACCACACACAAAAAACAACACGCACACACAAATTTATACACGAACACATCACAGATACTTCAATAATTACTCTCGAAAGTTTGGAAGTAACATTCGATCTTTGGCAAAAATATCTGACAGTCAGCAACAGAAATCAAAACATTGCACCGAAACAAGTGTTCAGTTCATAGTGCTGTGAAATGTGGGAAAAAACCGCAAATCGGCATTTATAAGAAGAACAATAACACCAAAAATGCAACAGGAGTGTAATATGTAGGAAATCGCCCACGCAATCTGTAAGTACAGTTCAAAACATTACTACTTAATAGGAAACACCAACCACCAGAACTGTTTATAACCTATAGGTACAGTGACCAAAATGTAAATTAAATAGCTAACATATGTACATATTACAGGCCACTGATGATGCCTTGCAGAAAATAAAGGCGAAACGCGGATGGCACTAAAATTGTGTTTTATTCAGTTGCTGTCAGACGGTCCACAAGTAAAAATTATCAATATACCTTAACAATAAATGAATGACACAAATACTAAGAAGACACAAAATCTCAAAATCCACTACTATAATATTAGCGAACGCGGTGAGAAGCGGTCAACTTGTGATGTTAGCAGACGACACCAACACTATCGCCTCCCCTCCCCACCATCCAACCCCCTCCCTCCCGCGTTACCAACACAAATGCCACAACCTTCTTTCCAACGAATCTTGGACTTTTTTATTCTGTTTCGTATTACTACATTCTGTTGACGCTTTGTGTGAATAATGTCATTTGAAATGTACTGGGGATGTTTTGACGTTCGGTTCCGTCAAGTGCGAATAGGTATTAGCGACGACGTACACTGGAATCATATTCGCTCGACCACTGGACCGACCAACAGGCTATCCATAAAGTCGTACGACTTGGGCCGTCTGATGGAGCTCTTCCATTGCAGCCGAAACTAGTCAGTCGCGAGGCATCTGAACTGTAGATTTACACGATGAGACCATTCCCAGTATCAAAACTTGGACCAATGCTAACTACTTTTAACATGTGTCTTTTTAAGGCTCGAGAAGTAATAGAATGTGGATTTGGAATAATAACTAGTGAATGGAGTTTGCAGCTGAACAGGGTAGAGGCACGGATTTGTAGAAAGTGGAGAGAACTGGTGGTGTAATGAAAGCCAAAAGAAACATAATCACTTTACTGACACTCAGTAGTCCAACAGACCAAAACAACATTAGCTGAACAGTCACACTGTGCTAACAAGGTATTTGATAATCACACTTTTAATTACAATCTGATAAACATACTTCCAAAAATCTTTTAAAAATAGTATTATGTATATCTTGACTTCTTTCACCAGCAAAATTTTAAGTAAGCTCAAGATCCTTTAACAAATTTTCAGAGCCGAAGCGCTCCTCCATCTGTGTGAAGGCACTGGTATTTAAACACCTTGGTGCTCAGATTTTCCAAGCTTTTTAAAAACATAATAAAGTTTTTACCGTTTAAAATTACGAAAAAAATAAACTTACAAATTATAATACGAGGGTGGTTTGAAAAGCTCTCGGAACGGAATAGAAAAAACGTACTTACATCACTGAAACTTATTTTATTTTTCAATTTAGTCTCATTACAGATTAACGCACATGGTCGAACGATGTTCCAGTGTCTTTATCCCTTCTACAAAATGAGTTTCCTCCAGGCCTGTAAAATAGTATCAACTCTGGCTATCAATTCTTCGTTTGAAGTGAATCTTCGTCCACCAAGAAAAATTTTCAGTGAAGAGATGGAAGTCTGAGGGAGCCATATCAGGTGAATAAGGCGGTTGTGGCAACAATTTATACTTTAGTTCGTGTAATTTTGCAATGGCGACGGCGCATGTGTGCGGGTGTGCGTCAAGAGTTGCGGCGCCCATCTTGCAGATATTTTTTTTCATTTCTGATTCTTCAGTTAAAATGTGATATAGCCTTAGAGATGGCATCTGGCAAGTGTGATCAATTTCACGTCCTTTCTATCGGCGATCCTCCATGACCATTTTGTGCACTTTTGCAGCGATTTCTGGAGTAGTGACACATCTTGGCCGACCACAGCGCGGATCATCATCTAAGCTCTCCCGGCCGAATTTAAATTCATTTACCCACATGGCAACAGCTGAATATGAAGGAGCGGGTCCCCCAGTGTATTCTGGAAAGCGGCATGAATGTCCTTTGCTTTCATATATTTCTTTACGAAGTACTTATTCACTGCTCGAACTCGATTTTTTTTCCATCTTCACAAATCACTACGCGGGAACAACAGAACCACTTCACCGCCACAGCTCTCTTTCGAGAGCACTGACGTGGCACGTGTGAACAGGCAACAGTCCAAAGAATATCACGTGAACAACTCGTTGCGCTGGCGCTGACCTCTCGCGGTGATTCCGAGAACTTTTCAAACCACCCTCGTACAAAGGAAAATTAGTGAAACCCTTCCCAAGCGTCCTTAGGTGAACGGCTTTCTCGTTATCCTGTCACGCTTTTAACAGAAACACGTTCGTAACACAGTCCTACGGCGCCGTTCATCGAGACTTACAAGCTTCTCTACGTCCATAGCTGGTAACTGATAGCGAAATACACCTAGAGCCAAGCAACAATCTGTCAGCCGGACGTATGCTGCCGGCTTGGTCGTGTGCAGTGGCTGCGTGCCAATGCCGCTACATATCTTTGGATTACAGTCGGGCGCGTGCTGTGGTATACGGCTGTCCAACTAACCGGACGCATATGGTTCCAGTGGACGCTCAGCTTAATCCTTTCGCTGCTTCTGACGTGTCTTTGCGTTCCGTGCTGTGGCGGCTTTTGTTGTGGCTGTACTGCCCGCCAAAAACTGGTGTCTTTGCTGAGAGGCTGCGTCCCTTTCGATACAAAATACTTTTCATCCGACTTTTCGAAAACTATTAAGTGAAAAAAATTTGATATTTGCATGTCTTTCAATTTGATATCTTCACTCGATGTTATTGCTGTTGTTGTGGTCTTCATTCCTGAAACTGGTTTGATGCAGTTCTCCATGCTACTCTATCCTGTGCAAGCTTCTTCATCTCCCAGTACCTACTGCAACCTACATCCTCCTCAATCTGCTTAGTGTATTCATCTCTTGATCTCCCTCTACGATTTTAGCCTCCACGCTGCCCTCCAATACTAAATTGGTCATCCCTTGATGCCTCGGAAGATGTCCTACCAACAGATCCCTTCTTCTAGTCAAGTTGTCCCACAAACTCCTCTTCTCCCCAATTCTATTCAATACCTCCTCATTAGTTATGTGATCTACCCACCTAATCTTCAGCATTCTTCTGTCGCACCAAATTTCGAAAGCCTCTATTCTCTTCCTGTCCTAACTATTTATCGTCCACGTTTCACTTCCATACATGGCTACACTCCATACAAATACTTTCAGAAACGACTTCCTGACACTTAAATCTATGCTCGATGTTAACAAATTTCTCTTCTTCAGAAATGCTTTCCTTGCCATTGCTAGTCTACATTTTATATCCTCTCTACTGCGACCATCATCAGTTATTTTGCTCCCCAATAGCAAAACTCCTTTACTACTTTAAGTGTCTCATTTCCTAATCTAACTCCCTCAGCATCACCCGACTTAATTCGACTACATTCCATTATCCCTTCATTCGATAAAGAACTGAATTTCATTCCGCTATCCGTCATATTGCATTGCATCAAATTAAATAAAACATTGCACAAAATTTTAAAGAGTTCGCAAAGGTAAAAACGCATTTGCGTAAACATTTCGTATGGTTGATTTTAGCTCATACATTGTAATGAATGAAATGTTGATAAGATATCGGAATTATATTTAAAACTAAGAGCAGAACTACATCTGATTTCGTTCTCGAGTTATTGGGTTTTATATCCGAAGGACGCTCGGCGATGCCCATTCACGTCCTTCCGCGTCGCGAATCATGTGGTCATAACAACTGTCATATCTCATAAACGATTCGCTATATTGAAACGAGGCGTTTTGCAAATAGCAATGGCCTTGCCGCAGTGGATACCCCTGTTCCCGTGGGATCACCGAAGTTCAGCGCTGTCGGGCGTGGTCGGCACTTGGATGGGTGACCGTCCGGGCGCCACCCGCTGTTGCCATTTTTCGGGGTGCACTCAGCCTCGTGATGCCAATTGAGGTGCTACTCGACCGAATAGTAGCGGCTTCGGTCAAGAATACCATCATAACGCTCCTCCTATCCGCATCCTCCTTGAGGATGACACGGCGGTCGAATGGTCCCGATGGGCCACTTGTGGCCTGTAGACGGAGTGGTGGTGTTTTGCAACGCACATACGTTGTGTAATTAACACTCGGAACTTTTTTGTTCGCCGAGATATGGAAGTAACTGATCCGTAGTAGTGAGAAGTCGGCGGTTCAGGACTGCATAGCACTGTAGGAAAACCCAAGTGGCGAGCGTATATTATGTCCAACAGCACCTGGGGAACGACAATGCAGGACGTGTACACACGCACCGAGCGGATGGCCAAGGCGCATGGTTAAGGAGAATACTCGCTATATAAGCTTGGTATCCGGGATCAAATCCTAATACAGCCCGGCCATTTGTCACGACAGATTCAGTTGTGTTGTACCTTCGAGCCCGCTCTCTCCGAGGTCGTGCAAAGGTCGAGAAGCCTCACGAGGGGCAACGAGACACGGCGCGCTGCGCGCCAGCCGCCTGTGGCGTAGGGGGTGCGTCCGCTGGCGGGAACAGCGGCGGCGGCGGCGCTGCGATCGCTCGAGCGACGCTAGCGGGCGCTCAGTCCGGTTCCAGGCCGCGCCGGGGTAGGAGGTGCGCGCAGGCGTCGGCAGCGTGTGTTGGCGTGTGTGCCAGTGAGTGGTGCAGTGTCCGTGCAGCGCCGTGCCTTGTGCCAGCGGGAACAAGCCGACGACACCACACGGCGCCGCTTGCCGGTGCCGGGCTCCGCTCCTTCAATGTAAGTAGCAGGCAATGACGGCATGGAAAAGGCCAGAGAGCCGAGATGCCGCTCCGGTATCGACCGGCGCGCCATGGCCACGCCACGCCGAGCTGCCACTTCTGGCGTGCGCCGAACGCGCTCGCGCCTACAGACGTGCTGTGCACTCACGAGCTGCTGGCGTCTGTTTTGATTTTTCGAACGCGTGTCTCCCATTGCAGAAATAGCACGCTCTATCTGAAGCGAAGCGCTGCGCGCCCAGCGCATACGGCACAGACGCTCCCTCGGCCTAGGCGGCTGCTTCACCCAAACGACCGCCATTTTTCTGCGTTTCTCGTGGATTCGTGCGGGGGAGGGGCGAGCGATTCGGCGCGCGGCGGCACGGAATGTTTACAAGAGGGCCGCGCCGGCGTGTATCTGATACTCCACGCGCGCGTGTATGTGGAAGACACCAACGTAAATAAAGTGCCGATAGCTCCGATCGCTCTCACGTGCAAACGCCTTATACGCATTAAACATTTTCATTTTAAATAGGAAACACTTCCTAATGTTCTGCAAAATTATATTTCACGCGTCACGAACCGGCTTTCAGCCGTCTTCAAATGACACAAATTTCTCAAACACAGCACGTGCGACTGGCACAGATAATATTCACGCAGAATATAACAGCAATGATAACGTGCGTAATGTTTACTTGAGAAAGTGTTACATTTTCTTTTTTGCCATGCAGATACAGTTACATTAATTAATGAAGGAAACAAAGTTTTTTAAGTGAAGGTACATTTAACAACGAGTACGAAAATAAAGTTTAATTTACAATTTCAGTCTAGAGTTCGTAACTAAAACTTAATTTGACAGAGAGGAAAAAGGAAACTGAGTTTGGCCATTTAATGCTAAGCTGGTGGTGTGTTAACTGTCTAGACATCATTCTGCTTTTCTTAATAGAATATAGAACTTAAGATTCTACGTCCTATGAGTGGTTTTCTGCTAAAGAATGATCGGCAGCTTCTCCATGTTCAGATAACCTAATTGCAAGGAGATTTAATAGTATATTCATTTATTAGATTTTAATATCATTTAGATTAAATATTGTTACCGTGTTCTTCCAAGCGCCGACGGACAATTTATTTAAGGTTTCAAACATTTTCTTGTAAGTGAAAATCAATAAATTCGGCAACTAGTAACTTTCTTTCCTTTCGTTGCTTATAAACGTCTAGTTCTGAGGCGATTTTTTCGTACCCCGCAAGTGCGATATAACTTTCTCCCAACCGCTTTACGATGTCGCGTATGGTTTGAATGTAAATTCAGGTAACTGCGAACAGTTATGAAGTATTCCTTTATTTCCATGAAGTAGTTTCGAGCCTTTCTAGGCTAATCTTCTTGCCACAGTGAAGCAGCCTCCAGTTCCCCCAACACTAGAAACATGAATAAGCGTGAATCTGCATGCCGCGTCGCAAGATAAGCCTGAAAACGGTCGAAAAGTATTACATGAGCGACTCGTCGCAGTAATCTGTATTTGTATTTAATTGACATACAGTCACAGTTTTCTGTAGTATCCATAATGGATAAGCTCAGTCGAGTATTTCTTATTTGCGGCAGGCGGGTATTCATCAGAAAGGACGCTCACAATCGAAAGCAATGTCAAGTGTGTCAGCTACCTCTGGATTTAAGGCGCGTAAAACTAGTAAAAATGCCATTGTGTGAGTAATGGAGCAGGAAAAGTGAATATTTGTTGCGGTCGCACTCTTTCGGCAGTGTTCCAGCACAACACGGAAAGAAAATATGATAAAGAATTATGGCAACCATCATCAATACATTTACAGATTCTTTTATTTTGTCGCTTTAATCGGTTTCTGCCAGATGCACCCATCTACAGGTACCTACCCACACTTCATAACGCCGGTAATGCCTTGAGCGACATGTCTGATGCTAGGCTGTCTCTGAGATGTTAAGGTTACACCATATGATTTGGAACTACTTAAAACTGTCAAGAAAATGAGGGTCGACAGAAGCGTCCGATCCCACGCGTCGGCTTTGACCCGTGACGTAAGGGTGTTGTCGTGTGTGACGTCATGACGGCGCGGAGTTTGGTTTGAGTGTGGCTGTCTCCAGTTCTGTTTTATCTTACTTTATTTACTTTTCTGATCTGTTCGTTCTATCTCGTGAGATTTTTTTAAATTTAAAAACACTTATTACTTATTTTAATTATCTGTTTCCTCCAATTTCTGTTTTAGTTTATTATATTTATCTTTCTGATCAGTTCGTTCTATCCCGTGAGATTTTTTTACAAAAAGACAAAAAACACTAATCAGCTACTGAAGCATCTTTATCTTCTATGGGTTGCAGGGGTTACGACCCCTGGGGAGGTGGGTGGGTATTCATGCATGGCTGTCTTCACTTACACGTTGTAGCTACGCAAGGCGTCTAAATTTGTTTATATTTAGTCTGCCCCCCACCCAAAACACCCCATTTCCCGCGCTTGTCCCGTTAGTGTCATTAGGCTTCTTGTGGAAAGTGTGTGTGTTTGTTTTTGTTTCCGCCATATTTGTGACGTCATGGGTCAAAGCAGACGGGCGGGATCGGACGCTTCCCTATTTCCGAAAATGATATTTGCGCTGTACGCATGAAATAATTATTACGAGGCACAGAAAGGGAATTAAATATATCGAATTACAAGGGCTCGAATTTTAATTTTTGTAATACTTATTTTGGTTGCACAGATTTGCTGGAAAACTGTTTACCGAAATCTATCAGGGACAAAAAATCACCACGCAAATAATTTATCTGTTTTCTGTGGTTTTTAGGATATGACTGTTTGAAACTGGCGGGAAAGGATAGCTAAATAAGTAAGAGTGTCGTTACTTCGTTATTTTATTGTCTGTACAATTCATGTTCACACACTAGTACATCACCACCATATTCAATTCATTTTGCAGCTGTTGTCGACAGTCACTTCAGCTGATGATAACGTCCTGGGACCTAAAACTTTTTTAACTTGTGCGAACACGTCAGTTTGCCCGAAGACTTCCCATAAATCATAAACTGGTGGAGGAAAGGTGACTGGTTGATTCGTCAACCACATTGTCTTTAACCTTACAATTTAGGTATACCTCGTCAGTACACAAGGAAGCCTCTTCCGTTCAGAATGGTCCATACTAATGTCTTTCATCATAAATTAGTTTTCTTCTCGAATATCTTGTATACAGTTTCGAAGAGGAGTTTCAGTATACATTTTACAGCCCCAGTGAGATTTGTTTGTTCTGGAACATTGTATTTATCATTTCTTGTGGACTGAGGTACTCTTGTGTTCTTGTCGTTAAGAGCGATACTTGTAGGAAAAGAAGTGGGGAGGGATCTGAAAGGTGTACCGCCCGCCAAGCATATTGTGAGGAAGCGGCCAACAGCGTAACCAAGCACTGTAAGGTGCTTTTGGATGTGACTACGGTGAACGAAACTCCTTTCCACTTTTTTGCTGCAAATTTATATTACTGTTCTCATCACATGGGATTGTTTTATCTGTAAGGGAAGTATGTTATGCCGAAACTAATATGTAGAGTGGATCATCACTGCTGCTGCACATTTATAGTTTAGTTTCGCAGTTTGGTCATAAACATGGCTGGATGGGGTGGTTGGTACATACTCGTTTTTATACGAGGGCAATCCCAAAAGTAAGGTTTCCTATTTTTTTTTTAAGTACACAGACCTGTTTATTTCTACAGTGGTTTACATCAGTTCACAGCTTGAACATTTAGCTATTTTTCGACATAATCAACATTTCTGTCGATGCATTTTTGTAGACGCTGTGGCAGTTTTTGTATGCCCATGTCATACCAGCTCGCCGCCATGCTGCTCAGAAAGTTATGAACCTCTTCTTTCACCTCGTCGTCGGAGATGAATCGCTGGGACCACAATTAACGCTGATAGGTACTGCGAAACTCAAAACACCCACACAAACGGGCAATTCAGGACCGGAGAAGAGGAATGTTGAGCAAGGGCGTACACATTCTCCATGACAACGCTCGCCCACACATCGCTCGGCATACCGTTGCTCTCCTGCAACAGTTTCTGTGGAACGTAATCACCCACCCACCCTATTGTCCTGACTTGGCGCCCAGTGACTATCACCTGTTCCCTAGGTCAAAAGAACATTTAGCCGGCAAGCGATTCAGCTCCGACCACGGGGTGAAATAAGAGGTTCATAACTTTCTGAACAGCATGGCGGCGAGCTGGTATGGCATGGGCATGCAAAACTGCCACAGCATCTACAAAAATGCATCGACAGAAATGGTTATTATGTCGAAAAAGTAGCGAAATGTTCAAACTGCAACTGATGTAAACCACTGTAGAAATAAACAGGTCTATGTACTTATAAAAAAATAAGAGATCGTACTTTTGGGATTACCCTCGTAATACAGTTGGCTGTTTCTCAGCAACCGTATACAATTATCAAACATGGAAATTATACAGCCAGCCGGTTGAAAATAACTGTTGGTTACAATAACCCTGGATTTCGACACCTACTAAGGGTGTCTTCATCGGAATGTTTTGAGAAACCGCAAAATTACATTGCGAGAAAGCAAGGGTCAGAATTTAGAGCAGCTATACTCAAGTAAAAAATACGTTCCAGCCTTGTCACGTATGCCTAGCTAGCTCTGTCACCATTTTGTTACTTTCTTAAAAATGAGTATCAAGAAGGTGGGGTACTTGCACTGATGAATTCGAAAATGTTTTTTAGTAAGTTACATGGCATTATGGCAGGCCAAATAACTTTTATTGAATGCTGCACTAGACTTCAAAGTGACTCAGATACAAGCAGGAGCGGTTCAAGGAACAAGCAGCTAGTTTTCAGCTAGTTTTCAACATAACAACTCTGTGAACAACGAGCGGATTTTCAGTCTCTTCATTAGTTCCAAAAGCTTCGAGAGGCGGAAGATATACAAAAAAATTTACTTATCTTCATTTTCTCGTTGTTAGCTGCAGTATCGTCTAGGGGTAGACTCTTGAGGCTGCAATTTTGACTTTGTGAATTCCAGTTGACATAATAATTGATGAAGTTCTTTCTGTTTCCATGACTTTTTTATTTTATCCCATTCTTCTATATCACACTGACTTCACAGTCTTCATTTTCATAAAACCAAAAATTACATTATTACTGCCAAAATTAAAAACACGCCTGCTTCCATCAGAGGCATGCCCAACTCATTCTACGATACTAACACATTCCAAAGAGTTTACGAAGTAAAAGAGTTTGCAAACTTTTTTGACAAAAGAACAATCATCACCAAGTTATATCATTATTTTCTGAATTAATCCAGATATAAATTTAATAATTAGCGTTAGATTGTGCAATTAATAATATGAATTTTAAGTATGCCAGATATTTCGTAATTTCAAATATTTCCAAAAAAAGAATAATTTTAGCTATACAGACAGAGCTAGTAATATATATTGTAAAAAATTAATTTCGTTTTATACATTTTAGCCTGAAATACAACACATCGTAGACAAAATCGCATGAAATTCTTTCAGTGAAAAAAAAAAAAAAAAAGGTTCAAATGGCTCTAAGCACTATGGGACTTGACTTCGGAGGTCATCAGTCCCCTAGAACTTAGAACTACTTAAACCTAACTAACCTAAGGACATCACACACATCCATGCCCGAGGCAGGACTCGAACCTGCGACCGTAGCGGTCGCGCAGTTCCAAACTGTAGCGCCTAGAACCGCCCGGCCACCCCGGCCGGCTTTCAGTGAAACAGCCGAGATAATGTTCACCTATACGAGATTCGAAACTATCTCTGGTCTCCGCTATTTCTATAAAGAAAGGTAATGTCAGAGCAGGGTGTCCCATTACAAGGTCTTGGGGACGACGGTCGTTTACTATGGTGAGAAAATGAAACACCTACTGCCGTCCTTATGATTTTATTTATTTTGTAGCTACCAGTTTCGGCGCTTTAGTGCACCATCTTCAGGCTGTAGTTGATGCTGAAGGGGTTTACACGATCCTGTATATAACGCATCAGTGGCCAACACAACTGGTTACGCAAATTACATGAAAACTTTGGTGTCAGCATTCCAACCATCAGCTGCACAACCTGTTACGTTGGCCACTGATGGGACATATATAGGGATCTTGAAAACCCCTTCAGAATGAAACTGTGGTGTCACCGCCAGACACCACACTTGCTAGGTGGTAGCCTTTTAAATCGGCCGCGGTCCATTAGTATACGTCGGACCCGCGTGTCGCCACTGTCAGTAATTGCAGACCGAGCGCCACCACACGGCAAGTCTAGAGAGACGTACTGGCACTCGCCCCAGTTGTACAGCCGACTTTGCAAGGAACGGTTCACTTACAAATACGCTTTCATTTGCCGAGACGATAATTAGCATAGCCTTCAGCTACATTTGCTACGACCTAGCAAGGCGCCGTATTCAATTGATATTGAGATTCTATTAATGTATCATCAAGAGCGATGTTCTACAAATGTGGATTAAAGTTAAGTATTCCAGAAGCTACGTACTTTTCTTTATAGCAATCATTACGTATCCTGTTTCAGACCTCACGCCAGCCTGCGTGAGTTTAAGCGCGTGCCTTTCGGCTTCCTCTCATTGTGTCTAGGCTGTCTTGTCTAGACACAACACAAACTACAGCCAGAAGATCGCGCATTGAAGCGGCGAAACTGATAGCTGCAAAATCAATAAAATCATAAGGACGGCTGTAGACGTTTCATTTTCTCACAATCATCATCTTGGTCACGGGGCTATTCTGCAATAGACATGTGGACGAGCTCATAGGTGGAAAATCTCTTTCTGTCAATCAGTTCCTCGATTGCCTAGACAGTCATCTGTACTTGAATAATGATAGCAAAACCAGCTACTGTATTTGAAACCAACGTCATCTGGTGTCGAAACTGGTAGCATGTGTTGAGAAGAATAAACGGCGTTGGATTCAAATGGCTGTTAACCGAATGTGTCCCGGTATAAGGAGACCAATCTTACCAAGTGCCAACGGCCAGTAAGGGGCGGATAAGCGGGTAAAGAAGGGGCACCCCCATGTCCCAGAGATGAGAAATTGTCCCTAAAGGTGGAGGAACCATTAACATGGTCAACGGCAGGAGGATGCAGAAGGCAACGGGAAGCCACTGCATTAACGATCCCATACAGGATTCCCAAATAGAAAAAGAATTCAAATACAGCCGCCGGTTTTGTTAGCATTATTGAAGTACTTCGTGTCCAGATGTCGTCCCACCCGTTCAGATGTGTGGCCGATGTCGATGGCCCTCCTTCGCGCTCAGCATCACCCACATCTGTGCGGCATCGGTCAGACTGTTGGCACCATTTCATTATGGCTGTGCGCGACATTGCATTTGGTCCGTATACCGCCAGAAGTTAATGGCGGCTATATGTGCAGTTTAGACGTTTTGTTCACAAGAATCGTGCTCTCCCGTGTACTTCAACTTTGGAGTACGTTCTCAATTGCCGCGCAATTTTGCACGCACACAACACTGCAGCTGTTGTGCTTGCCGCAGCAGAACTGTCTTTCCAGCAGCCAACCTTTCTGAAACCATTACCTCTGAGTGTAGCCAGATATTAGCGATTTCTCCTTCCTCCTCTGCCCCCCTCCTTCCACCACCATCAACAATAGCGCCTAACTGTAGAATGAAAAAGGATTTTCTTTGAACAATTCCAATTTTTTAAAAAAAACTGAAGATGAATGAGATTTAATTTTTAGGAACTTTATGAAACCACGAATTAATGAATCAGTGAGATAATTGGTATTCATCCACGAGACTCAGAGGGCCATAGACACGGGTTCCCAGGTAGATGCCGTGTTTCTTGACTTCCGCAAGGCGTTTGATACAGTTCCCCACAGTCGTTTAATGAACAAAGTAAGAGCATATGGACTGTCAGACCACTTGTGTGATTGGATTGAAGAGTTCCTAGATAAGAGAACGCAGCATGTCATTCTCAATGGAGAGAAGTCTTCCAAAGTAAGAGTGATTTCAGGTGTGCCGCAGGGGAGTGTCGTAGGACCGTTGCTATTCACAATATATATAAATGACCTTGTGGATAACATCGGAAGTTCACTGAGGCTCTTTGCGGATGATGCTGTGGTATATCGAGAGGTTGTAACAATGGAAAATTGTACTGAAATGCAGGAGGATCTGCAACGAATTGACGAATGGTGCAGGGAATGGCAATTGAATCTCAATGTAGACAAGTGTAATGTGTAGCGAATACATAGAAAGAAAGATCCGTTATCATTTAGCTACAATACAGCAGGTCAGCAACTGGAAGCAGTTAATGCCATAAATTATCTGGGAGCACGCATTAGGAGTGATTTAAAATGGAATGATCATATAAAGTTGATCGTCGGTAAAGCAGATGCCAGACTGAGATTCATTGGAAGAATCCTAAGGAAATGCAATCCGAAAGCAAAGGAAGTAGGTTACAGTACACTTGTTCGCTCACTGCTTGAATATTGCTCACCGGTGTGGGATCCGTACCAGATAGGGTTGATAGAAGAGATAGAGAAGATCCAACGGAGAGCAGCGCGCTTCGTTACAGGATCATTTAGTAATCGCGAAAGCGTTACGGAGATCATAGATAAACTCCAGTGGAAGAGTCTGCAAGAGAAACGCTCAGTAGCTCGGTACGGGCTTTTGTTGAAGTTTCGAGGTCACACCTTCACCGAGGAGTCAAGCAGTATATTGCTCCCTCCTGCGTATATCTAGCGAAGTACGCATTCCACCATCTGAGAAATGTCGCCGGCCGCTGTGGCCGAGCGGTTCTACGCGCTTCAGTGCGGAACCGCGCTGTTGCTACGGTCGCAGGTTCGAATGCTGCCACGGGTATGGATGTGTGTGATGTTTTTAGGTTCTTTAGGTTTAAGTAGTTGTAAGCTCTAGGGGACTGATGACCTCAGATGTTATGTCCCATAGTGCTTAGAGCCAATTGAACCATTTTTTTGAGAACTGACAACGGATAAACGAACACAGGGTCGGGTCATCTGTAAGATATTCTATAGCTCGTGAAAATATCTGTCGGACTGCGCACCATCTGTTCACCGACGTACGCGTTCGGTTTCGAGGTATCCAACTACCTAAATTGACCATAAGGTATTTCTGTATCTGTGTAAATAACTGACAGTAGATGAGTAGAAGTTATTTTTCTGTGACAGATATGTTTCATTTAAAGTTATTTTTCTTTGGAAGTTGCGCTCCACCACAACAGATAAGCTGTAAGTTTGTAGCCATGTCCCGGACCCCAGTAGTTGGTATGTGATGACGATATTTCCAGAGAGCATGGATATCGGAGTAAAACAAGTATTTTCGTACTTTTACAGAAAGAAACCGTCAGGGAGACCACAGAGTTTACAAGCAGCTGTTTTCTATTGTCACAGTTTCCTGTAATTCTGGAAATGGTGTCACAATGATAAAGACACCTGAGAGTTTTAAATCTACGCCTCGTTTGAGAGGCTAACACATTAACCATTCATACACTGTAATTGTGCCTCTAGTAATACTAAACGTGAGAAATACACAAGACTCTGAAGAATTTGAATTATTCATTCTTACATAAAAAATTAATACCCTGACCGTAGGTGACGAATCGTAGAAGTCGAGCAGTTTTTCAGTTCTCACATAAAACTTTATTACTGTACTCGCAAATGGAATATCTTGTGCTGGAGTGAGCGAATTTATCACATTACGTCCATTTTCAAGACTCTACGCTTATCGCAATAAATGAACAGCACAAGAAGTTAAGCTTTGAATTTTACCTACAGAGCTTAGCTCACATATTAGTTCATACCTGCAAAAGCACGTCTTTAACATTTCACTTTTATAGTGCTGTGGAAAAGTTACGTATACTTCCTTTTCCAGGTTCGAGAATTACTGCACATTTATAATAGCGAGTGATAACCTACACACGTCATAGAAAACATCGATAACCCTTCGAACATCAACTGATCTGTAGTGGATAGTTAATTATCTAAAGTTAAGGCACAATTTAGTCGACATTCCTGCCAGTTCGAATAAGCTCAGTTTCAACTGTACTGATAGACTAAACTGGTAGAGTCTATCTGTTGGTTATTCAGCTGTACCATCGTCTGGTGATTTCGGTAGTAATAATAACTGCCGATTGTCAAGAACTGTTAAAAGTAACTGGTACAAAAAAAACGTAAAGCGATAAATGCTACTCCAAATAACCGTTTGGCCTATCTCTACGAGGTGGCCCTTTCGCGCAGGATGCTGGGAGAGAAAGCATGGGATCGGTTCGTAGCACATTGTCTGCAGTGGCAATCCCGTCTTCCTTGTTCCAGAGCAGCCAGCTTATAGCTTATAAAAGAAACGAACATGCAGTGAGTTAATGCGTCGCAGAAGTGACACGAAAGTTGACAGCGAGCCGCTAGAAGGACAAGATACAGTCTCGTCATTCATTTCTAAATAATAATAATTTCATAATAATAACAATAACAACAACAACTACTACTACTACTACTACTACTACTCACAACATCCCCGTGAATCAGTACTATTTTCCTCAATGGCTACTTTATTGCTACGGCGAACAATAGTGTTACGTATATAGTTAGCTAAGGTTGGCAACGAGTGTAAACAAACACCACGCGTCGAGACGACGTCAGCTGAATTTCACAGATCAGAGAACAGCACCTTAAAAAGTGAGCGTTTAATACGACCGCAGCTTTCGCTCCCAGAATCATCCACGAAAAGGCCAAGTTAAAGTGTGCGATTAGTAATTTACACATGTACAGTATAACAGAATGTACTACCGCTACGAAAGATGTGAAGTCCCTTTCTGTTTGAGAGCTTTGTTGTCGGTGACCCATTCTGTAGCGCCCTCCATATTGTGAGCAGCATCTGACTCACTGGTGTTTGACGGCGTCCTCTATATTTTTGTTATACGGCAATAACGTTTTCCATCCATTTTCTGTGGAAGTCCAATAACAGGTATGTAATCAACATCAGTATTCAAAAGTTTCGGAGTTTTTGCCTGGGTCTGTGCCTTTGTCGATAACCAGCGCACTTCCTCAGAGCGAGTGAATAAAATTGCAGATTAAATAACTTTTGCTATGGATAGAAACATTGATAAACATGGAAAATCGAGTGCAGATGTTAGTGCATCCAAATGTGAAATTGCTTTTACGAAAAACAATAGCCGAAGGAGAAATAGTATTAACTTGCAAAAACAAATTTCTCTGTATAAAAAAATTGTCAATATGCGCCAAGTAAAGATGAAGTTAGATATGTGGTAAAGTACAATTTCACTGCAATTAAGCGTACACTCCAGTCAATCGTCTCTGTCTAACTTGAAATGTATTGAAGAGACACACTACACCTGAGGTTAACATTTGAAGAAATGTCGTCATAAATATCTTTTAATTTCCACTTTTCATCATTCTTGAGCTTCATTCGAACTGTAGTAATTACAAATGCTGCATTGTATGCAAAAAAAAACTAACGTGTGTACAGTTTTATTTTGTGACTTTTTAACTGCAAGATAGCTTTTAAATTTCAAGATGACTATTTCCGTCAAGTCTTTTCACCTTTGATATTGATCTTACTCAAAAATTCATATAATGTGGTCTGCCGCTGGCCTAATAGCTTAAGAAAGTCTGCAGTTGCATTTTCAGTCGTAGTAACGTTATGCCGCATCCCCCCTCTCCCGTTTGTAATTTTCGTATTTTTCATTGTTGATGTGTTGTTTGTGTACATAATAGGCACAAAATTCTTGCCCGACATTTCTCTAAAATGTAGTACAATGTTTATGATATTAGCAGTTTTAGAATTTGCTTTAGGAAAGTGCGTTAATATGCTGCGATTGTTGGCTATGACAGATTCATTCCGAATTTAGAAGTGGTTGAACCTACCACAAAGCAGAGTTAACGTATTATCAAACTAATGATTTCAAATATGGAGCTACGCTACAGATTTGTCTCCTACCGCCATCTTCGACAAATAACAGTCAAATTAACAACTCGCTTCTCACTCACATTCAAAACGGATTTTCAGTTCGCTGTTAGGAAACTGCAGCTGATTTTTCCTTTCGTGGTGTGTAAATTCACCGCGTTGCACAAGATTGGCGTTGATGACAGTCAGTAACAAGGCTAGCACCGATTTTTTAATCGTGGTTTCATGCGACCCGCCACGGCTTTCTTTCCTGCTCTGCTCTCTTCATTTCAGAGTGGCTCTTGCAACTTGGTCCTATAGATCTTGCCCTCCTACGGCACCCTCTAACACAGTGGTTCCCAACCTGCGGGTAATTACCCCCTGAGGGGTAAAATGAAATTTTCTGAGGGGTAAAAACTAAACGATTCAATTTTGTTTCAGTAACGAAACCAAATTATTTTCAAAACATCACTACTATTATCACAATTTTATAACACTCTAATGCTGATTATATAAGTTACCAATAATTACTTTTTCTCAGTTAGTAGCATTAATGCGGTGGAGGTTACAGGTTCCTCACATAGTCCACCCACTACACACACATGTTGTGCTTTGTCCCGTATATCGCTGATGACAAAAGTGAGACACACATACCTAACAAATGCAGAATTTTTCAAGAAAATGTCTTCTCTTGATTGTAGATAGTACCTAGTCAAGAAAGTGCTTCATTACTCGCTTCGAAACAGATACATGAATTAATTGACAGAACAAAGCAGTAGCTACATAACGGCTACTGTAGTAGTGGACAGAGTTTTATTATTATTATCAGAGTAGTTAGACACAAAGGATTAACAGTCTGAAGTCTTCCAATTTCTGCCAGTTTAGAAGTGAGAAGCGCAGCAATCAAGTGATTTACAAACAGTAAACATAGTGCACACATCTGAATCTGGTTTTGAATGGTGTTACAGTGTGGAGTTCAAGCAAGTGCCGCAATGGAGAGGAGTAATGCAGGGGAAGGACGTTTTGTAACAAGTGTCTACCCTCATTGTGGATAATTAGCTTTCTTATATGAGGAGTTATGGGTGTCACTTGCGTGTGTGTGAAGGGGGGAGGGAGGAGGGCGGGGGTTCTAGCTAATAATCTGATTGCACTCAGGGGTGATGGGCTAAGAAAGGTTAGAAACCGCTGCTCCAGTACCATGCAACTTACTCTCTGCTGTTGTAACACATGTCGTATCATCCTGTCCCTTCTTCTGATCAGCGTTTCCCACAGTTTCTTTTCCTCACCTATTCAGTGGTGACCGTCTTCATTTCCCATCTTCTTTCTTAGATTTCGGCCATCTGTGGACTACTTGAAGTAATTTTCTCGTGGTTTTGTCTTCTTTCCTGATTTTCGACCTTGCTAGTATTTCTTCATTCTTTCACTATGTTCATTTCTTCTTTCATCTCTCCATACCGTGATGCACTTGCTAAACTTTTCCAGAAAACTTCGTGTTGGGACCAAACGAAACTACTTTAACCACAGTAGTGGCACATGTGAAATGTAACTCATGAAATATTAGTTGGAAATTACAATGAAAAGACAACCCTTAGCTGCTTACAGGCGTTGACATACGTCAACGGGGACGGATGAAAATGTGTGCCCCGACCGGGACCCGAACCCGCACCTCGGTGGCTCAGATGGATAGAGCGTGTGCCATGTAAGCAGGAGATCCCGGGTTCGGGTCCCGGATGGGGCACACATTTTCATCTGTGCCCGTTGACGTATGTCAACGCCTGTAAGCAGCTAAGGGTTGTCTTTTCATTGTAATTTCATTCTAACGAGCTGCTTGGTCACTGATGGTATATGTTCTTTCGGACATGTCCCAAAGAACAGATACCATCTTAGTATAAATATTAGTTCACTTTATTACATTAATGAATAGAATATTTACTTAACTTTGACACACCTCTTTGCCACATTAATGCTGGATAATTTACAACTGTCACAGACCAGCAAAGCGTCATTTGATGCACTAATTAACACACTGATAACAACGCGTTGGTCCTACACTATGGTGCTGACTCCAGATGAGGTGACGAACTGGGTCGAGCTCTTTCTTGCATGCTCCACACTGTACTAAAGCAGCCTGAGGGCTCTATGCTGAGAGGGAGGCATGGTTTTGGAGTGTCTCCCATTGGTTGCTGCTAATGTCTGTGGTACCGACTCGCGTTGCCAATTTTGGTGTGACACCGCAATCTCTGGACGTTACCACACTTCCGATCATCCTAATCCTGTTTCGAAACGTTAGCCTGTCTAGAATTTTTGCTTTTGTAGCGTAAATTACTGCTAGGTTCTATTTCACTTCCCTGAACCACCTGATCTGCGTTTCGGATTTTTGTCGAAATGGTAAAATATTTTTTTAGTCAATCTTTCCGCGTTCATTCGAACCATGTGTCCATAGAACGAAATTGCCCTTTTCAGATTATTTTTCACTGCGGGTGTAGATTTTTTTCATTATTTCCTCCCAACTTGTCTTGGCCCGAGTTTTTCTGTAGTACCTTCTTTCCTTTTTCTACACCTTTGCAATTTCTTCATTTCTCTTGCGGACTAAACATTCCACTGCATAAAGGCACTCCAGTTAAATGGATGTGTTGTAGTGTTGGATTTTTGTTTTTGCTAAGAGTGATTATTTTATTGTAAATTTCCTTCGTTAACTGACAGCCTATTTCCGTTTTCATGTCTCTAATTTTATTTGCTTCTTTATCTAAACCGGTTGGCACTACGGCTGTTGATAAGTCTTGACCTCCTCAATCATCTTCCTTCATGGATCCGTTCTCTGCTTTTCTCTTCCATCCTGGGATTCCATTTTCCTATGGTCAGCCAGCACGTTGCCCAACTGTCTAGCTGGTCAGCCCTTTCTTCTGGTGGAAAACAATCTGCCCTTATTTATTTGTTTGGGCAGCCTGTCATCTATTATCTTCTCCTTATGTCTTAATCAGCGTATTCTTTGGGATTTAGTAAATTTCACTATATCATTCCCTTCTGTACTTCATGTAATACCTCACTCTCAATACATTGTCTCATGTTATCACTGGTTAAGAGGACACAAATAATGGAAGTAGCTAAAAGATTTAAAACATTTGTTAGAGGCCTTGATGTCATGTGGTGTTTTTCTTGCCTTAGAACTGGGAAATACCATGTATTTGGGTTTGGCTGCACAATTTCCGCTCAATGCTTAAATTCAGTCTTTTGATTCCATCACATTCGGTGCTCAGGAATTTTGGGACATCTTTAATGTTCGTTATGAATTCTGTCTTTTCAATAGAAATTTGTAATACAGCATTTTCTGCTATCACTCTCAACAGGTTGATTTGCTCAGTTGCTGTGTCGATTTCATTTCTAGTATTATCAATGCACTTAATTTCCAGCGCACTTCTACAACACTGCATCTCAAACTGATCGTTTTTTTTTTTTTCCTTTTCGGCTTTCCATCAGTCTGTGACTCACTTCCACACAACGCTGCACTCCAGACGCACATTCCGAGAAATTTCTTCTCCTCAGTTAAGGTTCAAATGGCTCTGAGCACTATGGGACTTAACATCTGAGGTCATCAGTCCCCTAGACTTAGAACTACTTAAACCTAACTAACCTCAGGACATTACAAACATCCATGCCCGAAGCAGGATTCGAACCTGCGACCGTAGCGGTCGCGCGGTTCCAGACTGTAGCACCTAGAACCGCTCGGCCACTTCGGCCGGCCCGCAGTTAAGGACTGTGTTTGATTGCACACTGCTGGCCGCTGTGGGCGACTAGGCGCTTCAGTCCGGAACCGCGCTGCTTCTACGGTCGCAGGTTCGAATCCTGCCTCGGGCATGGATGTGTGTGATATCTAGCTTTATGCTATACTGCTTTTTATCTCTTTCTTTCGACATCCGTAATCTAGTAGAGTTCCTTCACTTCGTCTCCTTCGCGGTCCCCCTTTTCATGTTAAGTCTCTCACTAATCTCATTACTGCTACTCTCAGTACTTTCGTCTATATGGTTTACTCTCAAACAATATTCTGTTCATATTAGAGTGTTCCATTCTGCAGCTCCTGTATGTTTTACCGGATTCCTGATATTCACGGTACGCTCGTGAAATAGGTCGTACGGGAAACTCCCCACTTCATCACTACCTCGGAGATGCTGTGTCCCATCGCTCGTGCGCCAACTGTAATATCACTTTACGGGGGGTAGGACGTCAAACGGGCCGACTTGGAGCAGGAGAGGCACCACAGGACATTTTAATTTGCACTGTCTATACTTTTACAAATAAATTCATAAAACTTTGTCAGCATGACCAGGAAGGATTCAGAATTCACATTCATAGCAGTGGAAGTTCGAAAACATAACGAAGTAATTTTTTACATGTGAAATTTAATAATTTTTGTGACTTGCTAATGGCAGCATTTGTTGCTATAGGTACACTTTTCTTCATAAGTAAGAGAGATTCTTCGATGAATTTTGCACAGCATACAAACCATACTTAAAGGTGTATGAAACTCTAGAATTTTCCTAATCTATTAAAAACTGTGGTAAAAATTGATGTAATTAACTATAAAATTTGTGTTTTTCCTAAACATGAAGTTTAAAATATAACAGCTCATTCGTTTTTTCATAAATTAAATAAATTCTAGAGTTTCAGACACCTGTAAGTATGGTATGTATGCTGTGCAAAATTCATCGAAGACTCTCTCTAACTTCTGAAGAAAAGTTTACCTATAGCGACAAATGCAGCCATTAGTAAGTGAAAAAATAATGAAATTTCGCACGTAAAAAAGAAAATTATTTTGTTATGTTTTCGAACTTCCGCCGTTATGAGTGTGAATCCTGAATCCTTCCTGGTGATGCTGACAAAGTTTTATGAATTTATAGACACTGGAAATTAAAATGTCGTTTGATGCCTCTCCTGCTCCAAGTCGGCCCGTTTGACGTCCCCCCCCCCCCCCATAAAACTCACATAAATCTTGATAACCTGCCATTGTAGCACCAGTAATCGATGTAACAACTGCGCCAGACACTTGTCGCCTTAGATAGGCGTTGCCGACCGCAGCGCCTTATTCTGCCTGTTAACCTATCTCTGTATTTGAATAAGCATGCCTATACGAGTTTCTTTGGCGCTTTAGTGCATAATAGCATTTAGGTGACGTGTTGAGCCACGTGACTGAGCAGGCGCGGAGGAGAGCGGGTAGTGTTGTTTTCTTTTTCCGCTGCGGCGTTGTAGTGTGTGGTACAGTGGCGGGCGTTCAGCAGGCTGCGCACGCGGCTGTCGGCCCTGCCTGACTATATCGCAGCACGCGCCCCGCTGCAGCCGTGCCTGGCATCGGGCCATCGGCCCTGTCCGCCGGTTTTGTATTCAAACGCGGCTCCGCCCAGGCCACCGTTACACAGGTACGCGCGCAGCCTCTATCGCTTACCCCGCGCTCCTTTCCCTCGCACTTGCCAGCGAGTCTGTTGGCCGACTTTCAGTGCTTTTCATTTCAGAACACTGTTGCAGAAGCAACGAAGAAAGCATGCCAAATTCAGAAGAACGCAAAATCCCCGAGACTGGCTAAGTTTCCCACAGTCCTTTAATGAACAAAATAAGAGCATATGGACTATCAGACCAATTGTGTGATTGGATTGAAGAGTTCCTAGATAACAGAACGCAGCATGTCATTCTCAATGGAGAGAAGTCTTCGGAAGTAAGAGTGATTTCAGGTGTGCCGCAGGGGAGTGTCGTAGGACCGTTGCTATTCACAATATACAAAAATGACCTTCTGGAGCCGGCCGGAGTAGCCGAGCGGTTCTAGGCGCTACAGTCTGGAACCGCGCGACCGCTACGGTCGCAGGTTCGAATCCTGCCTCGGGCATGGATGTGTGTGATGTCCTTAGGTTAGTTAGGTTTAAGTTGTTCTAAGTTCTAGGGGACTGATGACCTCAGATGTTAAGTCCCATAGTACTCAGAGACATCTGATTTTGACATTGTGGATGACATCGGAAGTTCACTGAGGCTTTTTGCGGATGATGCTGTGGTATATCGAGAAGTTGTAACAATGGAAAATTGTACTGAAATGCAGGGGGATCTGCAGCGAGTTGACGCATGGTGCAGGGAATGGCAATTGAAACTCAATGTAGACAAGTGTAGTGTGCTGCGAATACATAGAAAGAAAGATCGCTTATCATTTAGCTACAATACAGCAGGTCAGCAATGGTAGCAGTTAATACCATAAACTATCTGGGAGTAGGCATTATGAGTGGCTTAAAATGGAATTACAATATAAAATTAATCGTCGGTAAAGCAGATGCCAGACAGATTCATTGGAAGAAACCTAAGGAAATGCAGTCCGAAAGCAAAGGAAGTAGGTTACAGTACGCTTGTTCGCCCACTGCTTGAATACTGCTCACCCGTGTGGGATCCTTAAAAATAGGGTTGATAGAAGAGATAGAGAAGATCCAACGGACAGCAGCGCACTTCGTTACAGGATCAGTTAGTAATCACGAAAACATTACGGAGATGATAGATAAACTCCAGTGGCAGACTCTGCAGGAGAGACTCTCAGTAGCTCGGTACGGGCTTTTGTTGAAGTTTCGAGAACATACCTTCACCGAGGAGTCAAGCAGTATATTGCTTCCTCCTACGTATATCTCGCGAAGAGGCCATGGGGATAAAATCAGAGAGGTTAGAGCCCACACAGAGGCATACCGACAATCCTTCTTTCCACGAACAATACGAGACTGGAATAGAAGGGAGAACCGATAGAGGTACTCAAGGTACCCTCCGCCACACAGCGTCGGGTGGCTTGCGGAGTATGGATGTAGATTTAAGTGTAGAAGCTTCACGGAAGCTCGGAATTTAGTGCGGACGTCAATGCGAGATGCTTTTAATAGTTTCCACAATGAAACATTGTCTCAAAATATGGTAGAAAACCCGAAGAGGTTCTGGTCGTATGTAAAGTACTCCAGTGGAAAAAAAAAACAGTCAATACCGTCACTGCGCGATGGCGATGGAAGTGTTACCGATGATGATGCCACTAAAGCGGAATTACTAAATACAGTTTTCCGTAATTCCTTCACGAAAGAAGATGAAGTAAATATTCCAGAATTCGTAACCAGGACAGCTGTTAGCATGAGTGACATAAACATAGATATCTTAGGTGTTGTCAAACAACTCAAATCACTTAAGAAAGGTAAGTCTTCCGGTCGAGATGGTATACCAAACAGGTTCCTTTCAGAGTATGCAGACACAATAGCGCCTTTCTTAGCAATCATATACATCCGCTCACTTGACGAAAGCTCTGTTCATAAAGACGGAAAAGTAGCACAGGTCACACCAATATTCACGAAAGGAAATATATCTCATTGAATTACAGACCCATATCACTGACCTCAATTTGCAGTAGGATTTTGGAGCATACACTGTGCTCGAACATTATGTATCACCTTGAAGAAACTGACTCATTGATTCATAACCAACACGGATTCAGAAAATATCGTTCTTGTACAACACAGATAGCTCTTTATTCCCATTAAGTAATGAGTGCTGTCGACAAGGGATCTCAGATCGATTGCTTATTCCTAGATTTCCAGAAGGCTTTTGACACCGTTCCTCACAAGCGACTATTAATCAAATTGCGTGCATATGGAGTACCGTCTCAGTTGTGTGACTGGATTCGTGATTTCCTCTCAGAGAGGTCACAGTTTGTAGTGATAAACGGAAAATCATCGAGGAGAACAGAAGTGATATCTGGCGTTCCGCAAGATAGTGTCATAGGCCCTCTGCTGTTTCTGATTTACATAAATGATCTAGGTGATAATCTGAGCAGCCCCCTTAGATCGTTTGCAGATGATGCTGTAATTTATCGTCGAATAAGATCATCAGACGATCAATTCCAATTACAAAATTATCTAGAGAGAATTTCTGTATGGTACGAAAAGCGGCAATTGACACTAAACAAAGAAGAGTGCTAGGTCGTCCACATGGGTACTGAAAGAAATCCGATAAATTTTGGGTATAAGGGCTGTCAATTCGACTAAATACCTAGGAATTACAATTACGAGAAACTTAAATTGGAAAGACCACATGGATAATATTGTGGGGAAGGCGAAACAAAGACTGCTCTTTGTGGCAGAATACTTAGGAGATGCGATAAACCCACTGAAGAGATAGCCTACATTACACTTGTCCGTCCTCTGCTGGAATACTGCTGCGCGATATGGGGTCCTTACCAAGTAGGATTGACGGAGGACGTCGAAAAAGGGCAAAAGAAGGGCAGCTCGTTCCGTGTATCGCGCAATAGGGGTGAGAATGTCACTGATATGATACTTTGGGGTGGCAGTTACTGAAACAAAGGCGGTTTTCTTTGCAGTGAGATCTATTTACGAAATTTCGATCACCAACTTTCTCTTCCTAATGCGAAAATACTTTGTTGACACCCACCTACGTAGGGAGAAATGATCATCATAATAAAATAAGAGAAACCAGAGCTCGAACGGAATGATTTAGGTGTTCCTTTTTCCCACGCGCCATTCGAGAGTGGAATGGTAGAGAAGTAGTATGAAAATGGTTCGATGAACCCTCTGCCAGGCACTTAAGTGTGAATTGCAGAGTAACCATGTATATGTAGATTAGATTTGGTTGTTACTGTTGTTGCAGTCTCCGGTGCGAGGACTCGTTCGATCCGTCACTCCACGCTTCTCTGTCCTGTGCATTTCTCTTCATCTCTGCGTAACCACTGCAACGCACTCTCATAAAACTTTAGTACAGTTGCTAAAATCCTTGGTGTCGTACCCTCGAACCAACACATTATCATTGTCGGCAGCAATCTAGATACATTTAATCCTGCTTATTGTAGTCAGGTTCTGCTCTCCCTCTACTTTTTTCGAAAAATTGGAAATTTGTTGTAAGTTCTATGGGACCAAACTGCTAAGGTCATCGGTCTCTTAGCTTACAGATTACTAATCGAATTTAAAGTAACTTACGCTAAGGACAACACACACACCCATGCCCGAGGGTGGATTCGAACCTCCGACAGGCGCGAACCGTGACAAGGCGCCTCAGAGCACGCTGCACAGTTTTACGCTCCACACCTCCTGCCATCATCACATTGATCATTTCTTGAATTATCAGGCTGTGTCGTATTAATTGTCCTTATTTTAGACAAATTGTGAAAAAAAATTGGTTCAAATGGCCCTGAGCACTATGGGACTTAACATCTGAGGTCATCAGTCCCCTAGAACTTAGAACTACTTAAACTTAACTAACCCAAGGACATCACACACATCCATGCCCAAGGCAGGATTCGAACCTGCGACCGTAGCGGTCGCGCGGTTCCAGACTGTAGCGCCTAGAACCGCTCGGCCACTTCGGCCGGCTGAGAGGCGGTAGTATGGAACAAAACAACGAAAAAAATACCCAGTAAACATGGGCACTAAAATGCATTCCTTAAGATCTATGACCACTTGTTCATGTATGCAACGGTCAGACGCGTCCTTCTACTGAACAAGTGCTCATAGCTCTTAAGGTATGCATTTTAGAACAGATGTTTACTAGACTTTTTTGCTTCAAATTATCGTCACTGTCAAGTGCTTTGCTTGAAAATACTTGCAGCCTGACGTCAGTAGTGAAATAAATCGAATGTCATAACACACAAAGTCCCTCGTGAAAATTTTATTCCATATATGAGCCGGGAGACAGCCATTTTGATAGAGAATTTTATTTAAACTCCTTTGAGTGCTACGTTTCTTAATTTTTTTGGGAATTGCCCTGGGTATGAAGTTAAATTTGTCTATATTTATGCCCTTTCTGTAGTCGTAACTTAGTAAGCAATCCGGATATCTGAAAGTTTAATTGTTCAGTTATTTCATTGATATGTAGGATCTTCAGTCTTTTAGCTTTTGTATTATAAAGGTGATTTTTAGAACATTTCCATGTTTTTTTTCCAAACTTTACTTATGGTGTGAATACGTAATTGAAGACTCGTTGCAGCTGCATATGGAAGTGAAAGTTAGTGCTTTCGTCCCCGTACACACCTTTGCAAAATTTATTTTTTCAATCTCGTAAAATGTCGTCAACATTGGAAAAGTTTAGAGAGACACGGTACACTCGACTCACTCATATATTACGCAGAAAGTATGCTGTCATTTTTTGTCACAAAACTAATACCATACTTGTATTTTCATACACATTTTAATTCTTCAGTTAAGTGAAATGGATAGCCCCTACTGTCCATGGTACTCTATAGTTTGTTTTCGTTTACCCTATCAAAATCTTTTCTCTTCTCTGTAACAAATGTTTTCCTCATATGATCTCTTGGTTCGTAAATGTGTCTTTGCCATTGATAACATATTCCTTTGTATTTTTCCACTCCCTGCCATACTAGCTTTGCCTTATGAATTAAAGGCTGTTGGCTTTCTGTGTCATTTCGTGTATCCGAAACAGAAACACTTTTCTACATCTGCATCTACATGAATACTCTGCAAATCACATTTAAGTGACTGGCAGAGGGTTCATCGAACCACCTTCACAATTCTCTATTATTCCAATCTCGTATAGCGCGCGGAAAGAATGAACTACCTATAACTTTCCGTTCGAGCTCTGATTTACCTTATTTTATCGTGGTGATCGTTCCTCCCAATGTAGGTCGATGTCAACAAAATATTTTCGCATTCGGAGGAGAAAGTTGCTGATTGGAATTTCGTGAAAAGATTCCGTCGCAACGAAAAACGCCTTTCTTTTAATGATTTCCAACCGAAATCCTGTATCAGTTCTCTGACACTCTCTCCCATATTTCGCGATAATACAAAACGTCTTGCCCTTCTTTGAACTTTTTCGATGTACTCCGTCAGTCCTGTCTGGTAGGGATCCCACACCGCGCAACAGTATTCTAAAAGAGGACGGACAAGCGTAGTGTAGGCAGTCTCCCTAGTAGGTCTGTTACATTTTCTAAGTGTCCTGCCATAAAACGCAGCCTTTGGTTAGCCTTCCCCACAACATTTTCTGTGTTCTTTCCAATTTAAGTTGTCCGTAATATACCTAGTTATTTAGTTGAATTTACGGCTTTTAGATTAGACTGATTTATCGTGTAACCGAAGTTTAACGAGTTCCTTTTAGCACTCATGTGGATCACATCACACTTACCGTTATTCACGGTCAACTGCCACTTTTCGCACCATTCAGATATTTTTTCTAAATCGTTTTGCAGTTTGATGACTTTATTAGTAGATAAACGACAGCGTCATCTGCAAACAACCGAAGATGGCTGCTCAGATTGTCTCCCAAATCGTTTATATAGATAATGAACAGTAAATGGCCTATAACACTACCTTGGGGAACGCCTGAAATCACTTCTGTTTTACTCGATGACTTTCCGTCAATTACTACGAACTGTGACCTCCCTGCCAGGAAATCCCGGCGGAGGTTCGAGTCTTCCCTCGGGCATGGGTGTGTGTGTTCGTCCTTAGGATAATTTAGGTTAAGTAGTGTGCAAGCTTAGGGACTGATGACCTTAGCAGTTAAGTCGCATAAGATTTCACACACATTTGAACATTTTGAACATTAAATCGCAAATCCAGTCACATAACTGAGACGATATTCCATAAGCACGCATTTTAGTACGAGCCACTTGTGTGGTACAGTGTCAAAAGCTTTCCGGAAATCCAGGAATACGGAATTGATCTGAAATCCCTTGTCAATAGCACTCAGCACTTCATGTGAATAAAGAGCTAGTTGTGTTCCACAGGAACGATATTTTCTAAACCCATGTTGACTGTGTGTCAATAGACCGTTTCCTTCGAGGTAACTCATAATGTTCGAACACAATATATGTTCTAAAATCCTGCTGCATATCAACGTTAACTATATGGACCTGTAATGTAGTGGATTAAACTAACAAAAACGCGAAAATTGATGTAAGGTTACCATACCATTGCATTTATTGCAAACATATTTGGTGTATCTCTGCTTCCTTTCATAATTTTTGAATCTGTTCGAGTCGATGGTCGGGGTCCCTTTCTTTTAGTACAGTTATTGTTGCGCGATTGTTGTCTGCAAGTCATTGTTTTCTTAATACTGAACCAAAAGATAATATCGAGTACACAAATGCTCATTTGCTAGTGCTGTCAAAACAAAATGGCAATAAGCAGAAGAAGAATAGTTGCAAAACGGGAAAAAACACATCAACAAAATTTACCACTGATGATGCCTTGCAAATAATAAAGGTGAAGTGTGTACAGGCAACAGTTGTTTTATTTTGGAGTATGTAGGCCGTTCTAAAGTGATAACTATCGCCATCACAGCGTTTTCTTCTTACGAATAAAGGCCTGCTGCACAGTAGCTGCTGTTGCTGCTGCCGAAGTATTTTTACACATTTCACAGCGCTACTGCGCTTCCTTACCTACTGCATCGCATCGCCACACTGAGATACCCAGCTTAGTTTTGAACGGCCTTTCTTGTTGCACTTTAGAGAGAAACGTGCCAGAAGCTCGTAATGAATTTCTGTCCTGGCGGAAGTAATTCATGTTGCCTCGTAAGCTAATTCTGACCCACATCGCTCCCTGAATGCAGTCAGAATTACTCGCTGCCCCATCCATTACACGCAGCGCTCACATAAAACGTCCATGAGGGGAGGGAGTGAAATATCTGCTAAATAAAAGACAGACGAGCGCACGCCCTCTGTGGGGAAAAACACATATAAGACTGCACCGCCGAGCGGCGGCGGCCTCGTTATGGCTTTGAATTACTTGGCACAGAAATTACGCGCCAGTGTTACTCAAGTGCCGATGGTCGGGGAACACACCGGAGCTGAAAGCGGTGCTGAGTGAACTTCCGGTGCCGTATTCGTCAGCAGTTCGCACAGCATGAGGGAGGGAAGTTTCCTTGCGTTCCGCAGGAGTACGAAAGTATGTTGCATATGGTTGGTTACACAACGCGTTGGAACGTGTCGCCGTTAGTGGCTGCAGGTTTACTGCACAGGAGGCTAAACATTTGACGTAGGACTGTTATTATTTTTAAAAATATAGCGTATCCGATATATCGGTGCTCGATGTATCGAAAGAAGTCATCGATTTATCGACGAAAACGAATATCGACACACCAGCCAAAAAAAGAAATCGGCTGCACAATGTAAATGTATCGTCGGTTTCAGAGCTGTATGTGCAAGTATTGTTATATTATTAGATATTCTGTACATCAACAACCCTACCCGCCAGGTTAGCCGAGAGCGCTAATGCGCTGCTTCCTGGACTCGGATAGCCGCGCCTGCCCCGGAACGAATCCGCCCGGCGCATTAACGACGAGGACCGGTGTGCCAGCCAGTCTGGATGTGGTTTTTAGGCGGTTTTTCACGTCCCCCTAGGTGAATATCGGGCTGGTCCCCACGTCCCGCCTCAGTTATACGACTCGCAGACATTTGTAACACGTTCGCACTATTGAATGATTTACACTAAACTCAGAGAGCTGGGGTACACTGATTACGTCCCGGGGGGGGGGGGGGGGGGGGGGGGGGGGGGGGGGGGCAGGAAGGACATCTGGCCACCCTTTAAACTAACATTGCCAAATCCGATGCTGAACCTGCAAAAGCTGTGGGATAAGGCACAACTGAAAGAAGAAGAAGAATTCTGTACATCAACAAGCTAGCAGCCTGCTTATCCCACATAGAGCAAGGATTGAAAGGCAAACTATGCACGTTCATCATTTTTTTTTTCTTTCAGCAAATGCTAGCGACCTAGCTATTGTAGTATCAAAACTGCGTCGTGAAGTTAAACGTTGCAATTTTTGCTGGTAGTGCCGTTTCCGTCAGCATTTCCCCTCACACGTCTCCCCCTCCCCCTCCCTCCCGCCGCCGAAAGACCGATTTTGTCAGTCATATTTCTCTTTCAGCAACTGTTCTTGACGAATGCCGATGTGAGGAAGTAGCACAATAGTTGCATCAAAAATTGCTTTTTAACACAATCACCCCCCCTCCCCCCAGTGTAACAGGACCTTTTGTGACAGTTATACTTGCTTCACACACTCAAAGAGAAAGATGAGACATGATGAAAGCTCAAAAAGTAGTAAGACTCTTTAATACAATGAAAGTAAAATTATGTTCTACTACAATTTCGTATATTTGCCGAAAATTGCGAAAAAATATAATATAAAATGAAAATATCTGCTATTACATTTACGAGCAGATATTTTTATTTTATATTATATTTTTTCGCAATATCTGCTATTACATTTACGAGCAGATATTTTTATTTTATATTATATTTTTTCGCAATTTTCGGTAAATATACGAAATTGTAGTAGAACATGTAATAGTATGGGATTATAAATAAGAGGTGGAGTTTACCTACATCATTTATTGTTTCCTGATGATCAAGTAGTCGTAGCACAAGATGGGGAGGATGCTAACTATACGTGCAATCAACTAGCAGTAGCATACAAAACTTCGGGTTTGAAGATTAATTACCAAAAAACAGAATACTTGACTAATGATTCAGAGGAGCTATACATTAAAGGAAAAAAAATCAAAAAGATAAACACTTTCAGTTATTTGGGATCCATTTTAGAAATCAGAGTCAGAAATCAATAAAAGAATTAGTAGCGGACGGAAGGTCATTGGGATGCTTAACTCAGTCTTATGGAGCAGGAATGTAATGAGCAGAACTAAAAAATTAATATACAAATCCATATTAGAGAGTGTGGTTCTGTATGGAACGGAGACCTGGACAGTTAACATGAAGCACATTAAAAAATTACAAGCTCTAGAGATGGACTTTTGGAGAAGATCGGCAAGAATCTCCAGGAAAGAAAAGATAAAGAACACCGAAATAATAAGGAGAATGGAAGTAAAAGAAAGAATATATGATGTAATGGATAGGAAGAAATTACAGTGGTATGGGCATGTACGACGAATGGAGAAAACCAGAATACCAAAATTGAAACTGGAGTGCGAACCGGAGGGGAGAAGAAGAAGACGACGACCTATGACCACCTGGCTGCAAAATGTACAGCACACAATGAGGAGAATGGGAGCAGAGGAAGAGGACACACAAGATCGAAACACCTGGAGATTCATTTTGAAAATATAGTTTAAGAACGTTTATTGTTTGTATTGCAATTTCCAAGTAAATTATTATGTTGGAGATAAGCCTCTGTAATGAGGAAAAGCTCAAAATAATAATAATAATAAAAATATCTGCACTCTATATTGCCAATTCGATATCGATATATAGAGATAATGCTGTTAGTAATGTCGCCGTTTTATATCGATATTCTTTTTGGAAAAAACATCCATATTTTATCAATGGCACTAATTTGATGCCGTTTAAGCAATGTCACACAGGTTTAGAAGAAAGGTACCAGAAGTGGAGACAAAACTACTGTGCAGTATCATTGACATCCATTTGTTGTAGAAACTTAGAACGTATTCTGAATTCCCGCGTAATAAAGTACAACAACGAGAATACATGCAAGGGAACAAGTATGCGCTACGGTCGCAGGTTCGAATCCTGCCTCGGGCATGGATGTGTGTGATGTCCTTAGGTTAGTTAGGTTTAAGTAGTTCTAAGTTCTAGGGGACTGATGACCTCAGTAGTTGAGTCCCATAATGCTCCAAGCCATTTTTGAACAAGCATTAATTCCGAAAACATGACATCTTGAAAGCCATGAATAAATGCAGTCAAGTAGATGCACTTCAAATGTAGAAGTATAAGGCGAAGTCAAATATAAACAAGACAGATTGAGTTGTTTATTAGCCTGCCCAGCTAGCCGCTCGGTCTAACGCGCTGCTTCCCGAGCGGGAAGGCGTGCTGGTCGATGTCCGGTGTGCCAGCCAGCCTGTGGATGGTTTTTAAGGCGGTTTTCCATCTACGTCGTCGAATGCGGACTGGTTCCCCTTATTCCGCTTCCGTTACACTATGTCGGCGATTGCTGTTAGTTCTGCCAAAGTTCGCCGCCTGTGCTATTTCACCAGTCTGCACAGCCTAAGACGTCCGACATCTGTACTGAGGGGTGGCCACCCAACTCATGACGTCTGGGCGTGGTTTCACCCTGTATTCGCCACGTGTTGAGGACATTCACCACACTATTCCTCAAACACCCAACAAGTCGTGCAATTTCTGAAATGCTCGTCCCGAGTCTCCGGGCCATCACAATTCGCCCTCAGTTAAATTCACACAGATCGCACACCTTCCCCATTCTACACATGGACAGCATGCTCGCTGAAAAATATGATCGTGCATTTGTCTGACTAACAGTCATTCCATGCCAGGTAACGCTGCCTTCTCTGGACAGGTTTATGTCGATAGTAGGTCGGTCGGTTGTCATAAAAGTTTCTGGCTGATCAGTGTATACATCATAGGTGTTCGGGCCTTGAAGAAGTCTCTGGTACCGAGAAGTTTCATGAATTTAAGTGTTAGGCAGTTTTCTTGGAAGGTATTATCTCAAGTGTAGATTTGTATGCAAGAGAAATACAAATGATACGTAATTCAGAGCAAAGGAAAATGAAACCTCGTGAAACGAGATGCTACAAAAGAATGCTGAAGGTTGGACGGGTAAATCTAATAACTAGTGAAGAGGTACTGAATCGAATTATCGCAAAAAGGTACAAATTCCATCATTCCATCAAACCGTTGGGGTTGAAATGGTTCAAATGGCTATGAGCACTATGGTCCTTAACATCTGAGGTCATCAGTCCCCTAGAACTTAGAACTGCTTAAACCTAACTAACCTAAGGACATCACACACGTCCATGCCCGAGGCAGGATTCGAACCTGCGACATAGCAGCAGCGCGGTTTCGGACTGACGCGCCTAGAACCGCTCGGCCACAGCGGGCGGCTAAAAAAGGTACAACTTTAGTAAAAGAAAGGTTCGGTGCGTCAAGGAATTGTCAGTCTGGTAATGCTAGAAAGCTTTCGAGGGAGACCAAAGGATGAATGCAGTAAGGACGTTGAACTGGAAATGGGTTGCAGTAGTTTTTCGGGGATGAAGAGGACTGCGCAAGATAGACTAGTGTGAGGAGCTAGTATTCGTAAAAAAAGGCCACAACATACAATATCCACTTCTATCGAAAAAGTTGATGGGAACTGACAAACGTTGCGGTAGGTAGAAGACAGGTGTTCGGGAGAAGTGAAGGTTAAATAACGACGAAGATGATCCATATCCGCGTTTGCCCATCTAGATGTATGTGGCGATTTTCACGAATGTTCCTTCTAATTCCGTATGACCCTTTTCTTTCTGCTTCATTGTAGTCCATCTGAGCTTAGTACTCTCTCTAACGACGTCATTACCGACGGGGTGTTACACTCTAGCGATCCTTCTTCAAAGGCACCAAGCACCATTTCAGTGGCCTTCAGATCCGCCAACGAAACTCCATATTTTATTCGGAACAGATTAATTAGCGGTTCCGCAATGTTGACGACGTGTCAGCCATCAGAATGAGCAGCGATTAACTGCGAGCGGATCGCGAGCAAGAATATCGGAGAATTAATGAGCGCGCCTCGGTGTGACCCTTCCCGTAATCGATGCGAGTGGATTCGGAAGGGGCAGGGAATTCGTGGGGCGGCTAGCGCTCTCTGCAACTTTGATCGGGCGAATCAGGGCCGCTTTTGGGCGCGGCCGTGGGCCCCTCAATAATTCATCAGGCAAATCGATTGCGCAGCCGGGCCGGCAAACGGGGGCCGTGTTTTCGGCTCGTGCGGCGCAAGAAGCAAACGCGCCACGGTCCAGATGGCACTGCGAGCGCGCTGTGGCGCCAGGAATTATCCACGGGCTGTCTCACCAGGGAACATTGTCAAACACGGCCAACAGATTCGACTAATACACTACTGGCCATTAAAATTGCTACACCAAGAATAAATGCAGATGATAAACGGGTATTCATTGGACAAATATATTATACTAGAACTGACATATGATTACATTTTCACGCAATTTGGCTGCATAGATCCTGATAAATCAATACCCACAACAACTACCTCTGCCCGTAATAACGGCCTTGATACGCCTGGGCATTGAGTCAGAGCTTGGATGGCGTGTATAGGTACAGCTGCCCATGCAGCTTCAACACGACACCACAGTTCATCAGTAGTAGTGACTAGCGTATTGTGACGAGCCAGTTGCTCGGCCACCATTAACCAGACGTTTTCAATTGGTGAGAGATCTGGAGAATGAGCTGGGCAGGGCAGCAGTCGAACATTTTCTGTATCCAGAAAGGCCCGTACCGGACCTGCAACATGCGGTCGTGCATTATCCTGCTGAAATGTAGGGTTTCGCAGGGATCGAATGAACGGTAGAGCCACGGGTCGTAACACATCTGAAATGTAACGTCCACTGTTCAAAGTGCCGTCAATGCGACCAAGAGGTGACCGAGACGTGTAACCAATGGCACCCCGTACCATCAAGCCGGGTGATACGCCAGCATGGCGATGGCGATGACGAATACACGCTTCCGCTGTGCGTTAACCGCGATGTCGCCAAACACGGATGCGACCATCATGATGCTGTAAACAGAACCTGGATTCATTGGAAAAAATGACGTTTTGCTATTCGTGCACCCGCAGTCGTCGTTGAGTACACCATCACAGGCGTTCCTGTCTGTGATGCAGCGTCAAGGGTAACCACAGCCACGGTCTCCGAGCTGATAGTCCATGCTGCTGCAAACGTCGTCGAACTGTTCGTGCAGATGGTTGTCTTTCAAACGTCCCCATCTGTTGACTCAGGCACCCTGACGTGGCTGCACGATCCGATACAGCTATGCGGATAAGATGCCTCTCATCTCGACTGCTCGTGATACAAGGCCGTTGGGATCCAGCAAGGCGTTCCGTTTTACCCTCCTAAACCCACCGATTCCATATTCTGCTAGCAATCATTGGATCTCGACCAACGCGAGCAGCAATGTCGCGAAACGATAAACCGCAATCGCGATAAGCTACAATCCGACCTTTATCAAAGTCGGAAACGTGATGGTACGCATTTCTCCTCCTTACACGAGGCATCACAACAACGTTTCACCAGGCAACGCCGGTCAACTGCTGTTTGTGTATGAGAAATCGGTTGCAAACTTTCCTCATGTCAGCACGTTGTATGTGCGCCAACCTTGTGTGAATGCTCTGAAAAGCTAATCATTTGCATATCACAGCATCTTCTTCCTGTCGGTTAAATTTCGCCTCTGTAGCATGTCATCTTCGTGGTGTAGCTATTTTAATGGCCAGTAGTGTATTTGGCGCTTTAAAATGAACATAAACCGTCTGGATTGTTAGAAACCTTTATTTTTGTTGTTAGCGGTTTCGGCCAGTTTTTGACCATTTCCAGACCTCATGCTGAGCTGTTTCGATGTTCCGTGGATTCATAACACCTGCTCCATTCACCGCTACCATCATAGTCTGAGGTCTTAAGATGGTCCAAAATTGACAGAAACCAGTAACCACAAAAATCAAGATTTCTTGCGGACGAAACTGTTTACGTTCATTTTAACGTCGCAAAAAACTGCTGTACTTCACAAGAAATATTTTCAAAAATTACTTATTCATATTTGGCAGTTAGCTTGTGTATAGCCTAACATGAAAGGCTAAGAAGTTTTGGGTTAACGCCCCCTACCGCCCTCAGTTTTTTGAGAAAACTCCGATGAAGTTCACAACGCGTAATCGACTCGGCATTGACGCGATTGACAAGTAATTGAAAGCTGAGCAATTTTCATCACCAAATGTAGGGGCCGCAAACGCGTACTTCCCTAGAAATCGTGGAAAGAATGTGTTGAGACCACCACTTATGATGGCTATTCGAAAAGTAAGTTCCGATCAGTGGCGATATAGAAACCACTATTAAAATCAAATACTTTTTATTTGCAACAACTAGCAACATCTTCCAGCCAACTCTAGATAGACATCTCTCCGACTTAGTCATCCATCGTAGTATTGTACCGACTTTCCAATACCCTCGTCATAGGAGGCAGCCACTTGTGCTTTCCGCCAGTTCTCTACGTTGATGCACAGATCGTTGACTGTGTGAAAACGTTGTCTACATATCCAGCAGTTCATGTGAGTGGGAGCCAATTACAGGCTGCACTGTGGGTGATGAAGCAGTTCCCATCGAAAACGCTGCAGGAGCATCTTCATTACTCCCGCAGATTTCGGCCGAGAATTGTCACGACAGAGGAACAGCGTAACAGTTATGTTATGTGGGCTGTATGACATCAGGCGAAATCTCTCACCAGGCCCTCATACTTCGCGGAGACACTATTTTCTACGCATTTTAACGTGCCCACAGTGCGCTCAGACCTCAAAAGAGCGACGTGACGCGATCGACAGGTATACTAGAGACACTTCACTACAAGTAAACTATTAGCCCTACAGAAACAAAATGAAAGGGTCCTTTTTGTGGGAAATTTAATGCAGTTAAAGTTTGAATTCGGATACGTTTCTGCTGGAGGCCACAATTTTCGAGTTATTCAAGAAAATCGTGTTTGAAAGTCTCTTTTGTATATTTTTCTTGAGTAATTTGAAAACTACGGCCTCAAGAGAAAGCCTATCACAGTACAGAATTTAACTACATTAAATTTTTTACACAAAGATACTGTTTATTCTTCTTTAGGAATAACAGCTAGTGCGTAGCGAGTGACGGAATTTGAAAATTTCACATTTCGTATTTGAAGGCGTTGTGGGTTGCATAAAACACACTGGTAGGGGCAGCTCAATTACCCTGTATACCCAGAAGGCAAACGCTGTTCAACCAAGTGCCACAAGGGAAGCGACTAAGGCATCTGGCTGCAAGGGAAGCGACCAAGGTATCTGGCTGTGGAGCAGAGAATCTGTGTTCCTTTCGCATATACATCACACAGTTTTTTAGTTATATTATTTCTGTAACTAAATCGCAAGAAATAGGAGAGTTAGTAATACCCGCCAGGTTAGCCGAGAGCGCTAATGCGCTGCTTCCTGGACTCGGGTAGGCGCGCCGGCCCCGGATCGAATCCGCCCGGCGGCTTAACGACGGAGGCCGGTGTGCCGGCCAGCCTGGATGTGGTTTTTAGGCGGTTTTCCACATCCCGCTAGGTGAATATCGGGCTGGTCCCCACGTCCCGCCTCAGTTACGAGGCTCGCAGACATCTGAACACATTCGCACTATTCCATGGATTACACTAGACACAGAGAGTTGGGGTACACTAATTCCATCCCGGGGGGTACGGGGTGGCGGCAGGAAGGGCGTCCTGCCATCCCTTAAATTAACCTTGCCAAATCCGATTAACAATGCCGACCCTGCATCATTGCGGGACAAAGGCACAAGCAAACAAAGAAAGGAGAGTTGGTAAGATCATCGGTAATTAGAAGGTCGGTAAATAAATTTCTCAAACAACTAGGATTAGTAAAGTTTCAAAATTTTAATACCAGCTGCCATAAAATGGCTGTTTCACTAATCTGTTACACTTTATGAGGGGTATTTTCAAAAATGGGGGTGAAAGTTGATTCAAAATCTCTTAGACTCTTTCATTTTAGGTTATACGTGCCACATATGAACCGAATCGGTTGGCTGTATCTGAGGCCTTCCCATTGTCAGCGTGGCTCTAAAGCACGTATTTGTCTCTATTTGTCGACCAAACGACACATATAATTACTTCTTGCTGCTGCTCTGCATTACTAGCCTGAGAAATTGCTCTAAGCACTATGGGACTTAACATCTGAGGTCATCAGTACCCTAAACGTAGAACTACTTAAACCTAACTAACCTAAGGACATCACACACATCCATGCCCGAGGCAGGATTCGAACCTGCGACCGTAGCAGCAGAGCGGTTCCGGACTGAAGCGCCTAGAACCGCTCGGCCACAGCGGCCGGCATTCACTAGTTCATCGTCAGAAATTTCACGCTGTAGCCTGGATGTCTCTGCCCAGAAAATTCAGCCTTCTCTTTCTTTTCCCTAGCGCTTACCCTCTCTGACACGTGGTCAGCTTTTTTTTTAATTATTTAACTTCATTCTTGGATACCCAACTAAAACGTGCAAAATAATTTATCCTAGTCTGTAGAGATTCCTAGCCCCATACAGATAGTCCTGAAAATTTGTGATTGAGAATTTTAAATATTTGTGAGAGTACTTGCAAGATTTATAACTAAAAACGTCGGGCGCATACATCCTACTGTGTGGTTACAATTAAAGTACAGCTACTCACAGAGGTCCAGTTTTCTTGGAATCTGTTGTGATGAGGACCTCCGGTTTCACTTTGTGAAGACGGTGAACTTTACCTCTGTTTGTAGATAGGTTGGTGACGGGTCGGAGGGGAGGGGGGAGGGGGGAAAGCGGTGTGAAATCTAGGTCACAGTTGAGGAAGAAAGTGAGTTTTCATTCATTTTTTTCGGATAACTTGTCTATTTTAAATTCACTGTACATTTCGGGAAAAGACAAACTGGGTACAAGCGCAACCAGAAGTGAAGTCGTTGGGGAAAGATGACTGCTATATTTGTTTTGAAGCAGAATCGTCACTGCCCGTCCTCTCACCTCGCACAAGTTCATGTAGGTACCCCCCATAATTGGCTTGATCTGTATCAGAGAAGAATCAGATACTGACACACAAACGTAATTGGATAATTCTTAGTAACGAACTGTGTTGTTCAAACCCACCTCGTGTTTAGTGACTGCTTCATACAACAGCTGAACTTTCTGTGCTAATACTGTTCTCGTTAAATTTGCTACGTTTTCCCTTTTAAGTATTAGTTTCTAGTTGCCGCCAACAGGTGAGCATTCAATTTGTATGCGCCACTAATCGATCAAATATAATCGCAAAGGTGCATTTTGAAACACAAAATTGCTCTCATACTACTTATCATGGTTATTGTTGCTTTCTCAGCTTTTTCCGGAGCAATGGTGAAACTTCAACGACGAATTTCTTCAAATCTGTGGTATCGGTTTAAAACAGAACTCGGCAATTAACTTTTCCTTCCTTCTCCAAACCATTAAGTGAGGTGGAATTTTGAACAAGCTCAGCTTCTACATTTCACTGTCAATGCCTCAAAGTGGAGTTGGAAGTACTACTGAAAGCGGCAAATTAACGAAAGAGAAAATCCCGTTACGCGAACAGCGTTTCTGTGAGGGACAGCTAATCAGTTAATGGGTCGGCATGAAGTTTACATAAACAGCTTAATTGCTGCTTTGTTTCTGCTACTCTGGTTGCGTTTCTCGGGACCCACAGACCAACTTTTGAGTATAAAAGCATTAGCTCGGACCGGCGCGGAGAGAGGCTTCGCAGGAGTTCCAACAGTCGGCTTCCCGCGTCTGCGTCGTATCGTCGACTGTCTACTAGCGGCTGTGCAACCACTCTCATTTAAAAAGGCATTTGTTAGTCCCACAATTAAAACAAAGTGCATTATCATCCTTAGCAAAGGTACACTACTGGCCATTAAAAATGTTGTATACAATACCTCATGGGACCTTTCTGTTCTTGTAGGGGCCCAGATGCCTGCAATTTTAGTTCATTGCTTCAATGTTCACAGACCGTTGTGCACTGTAAAACGGCATTAAGACAAGGTCACGCGACAGTGAATACGACAATTCACGATTCATTGTCGCGACAGTTGCGACTACGAAGCGGCGCGTCCATCAGTTGCCCTACAGAAACAAGAATGTCATGTGCCAAGAAATTGCTTTCTTTGTGTTATTAGCTCTATTGTCGGGTCGTATTACGGCTGCTACGAATTTTCTAGTAAAATTAAGACTAGAAGATGGTATGACGTTCAGATTTTTTCCAGTCTTTTCCTTGCCGATTTTGTAGTTCTTCTGCAGATGTTTGGAGTAAAGAATTCGAAAGATTCCACTGCATTTAGCTAGCATCGGTCAGGCTAGATGTCACAGTCCCCTTCCTAGCCAGTGGTGAATGTATGTGATGTATACATTTAGAATTTGAAAACAAACGATTTGAGGTATCATCCCAGAAACATACGAAGCCATAACTACTTCGCTGAAAGGCTTTCTAAATGCAAAGAAATACTGCTATTTTTATTATCGGTATGTGTTATTTTGATAATGAATTTTTATATAATCCGAATTTTTCAGGTGCATTATTATTTATTACAGGAATTATTGCTATAATTATTATTTATGTCTAAGAAAACTTTTCCGCTTTGCTTATGTGCGGTCTCTGAATTTTGGACCACAGTTTCACAATATTGCAATGTTTAAAGAAAGGAAGAGTTAGAAGTGACCGGCTGCTAGCTATTTGCGCTACGGGATGTTGATGGCGAGGAATGGAACGGAAGTATTGATATCTCAAGTGATGTGGTGTTTAAATTCGTCATCCTTCCGGAATGTTAGAAAAACGTCACGAATTTCTTGTAGTAAAAACTGCAGTAGATGGTAAGCAAATCAGTTAGACTTTTTTTATCAGCACAGGGACTTGTGTTCTCTCTTGAATTGTGATTTTAAATTGTGTATTTTTTTGCAATGTCGCCTTGTGAAATTTCACATGTTTTGGCCGAATGCTCGATAGCGTCACTTCTTTCGCTTCTGTTTTTTTAGTCTTGGGGTGTCACATTCCAAAGATATAGGAGGACCTGAAAATCTTCATTTGTTATCAAAGTTATTTCCATGGAAGGCAACTAGAAACTGACTCGGAAAAGGTACTGATTACAATAAATCGCACAACATGTCGCCTGTTCACTGTTTCGAGATGGAACTTTAGACTTGCAACTTTTGTGTATCGACAGTCGCGAAACACGAGATAAGAGTCGAGGAACAGCCCTGAAACTTGTTCTCCGATTTTGTCTCTAGGTGAGTACGCGGCTTTCGATTTTGCAGTTTGCACCGTCTCATCTGAAAAAGCCCGGGCGTGCGGTTTTAGTTACAAAGATTCTCGGCGTCCAGGCCTTTAGTGATCCTGAAAATGGGGAGCACAGACACAAAGGCGGAAAGGAAAGGAGTATGTATAGGAAATCCCGCGTCGGAACTGGAGACGGAAATCGGACAGCGCCGGGCACGGAGAGCCAAACAAACAAAGCGCGCATGTGGCGGCTATTTCTATCCGTGCATTCGGCCAACGAACCAGACTAAAATTTCCGGTTGACTCAGACTTGAAGACCAGAGCCAAGTTCAGCGCTACACAATCATTACTTAACCCTTTGAATACCACTGACTTCTGCCTGAAACAGCTATTTTATTAATTTTTTTAGGTACCAGTGAGTTCATTCGTTAATTCAGAATGGGATACCGACAGTGTTCGCCACCTTTCTTCGACCGGTCGGCGATTGACAATCGAGGCAAACCCTGCAGTCTTTCTTAGTTAATTTTACGGAAACCATTCAATGTTGCTGCGTATGAAAGATAGCTAACATATCGACTTTACCTTTAGACTTCGACTGAGGTCTCAATTTGTCACGTGTCTCAAGAAAACTGATCTGATGTAGCATACTCATCTGCGACCGCGCCGGGCCAGCGATAAAACTGTAAGTAGGCTGTTTAGGTTTTTATGTTGGTAACGCCACGTAGCGCTCTGTATGAAAATCACTGACTGTGCTGTGTGCAGTCTGTGGCTAGTTGGACTCATTGTTGGAGTATTCGCTTGTGTAGTGTTGTGCAGTTGGATGTGAACAGCGCGTAGCGTTGTGCAGTTGGAGGTGAGCCGCCGGCAGTGGTGGATGTGGGGAGAGAGATGCCAGAGTTTTGAGAGCATAATAAGTAAAGAGAGAACTGTCTGATCATCACTAAACTGACACACAATATTTTTTTAGCGCAACGCAATCTGACTTTCAAAAATCCCTACAAAAGAATGGTCGTAACTAACAATAACCTATACCTTTCATGAATCAATTACCTCACAAAAATCTTCGTTACTCGAACTACTGCAATACAGCGAGCACCAATACTACCAGCTAAATAAAAGATTTTAGCTATTGAAGGCATTAACTACTGATAGGCATAGTTAGCAAATGAAAGATTTTGATAGAGAACAAACAATGTATTTACCTATTAAACAAATTTACTTTTTCTGACGGACAAATGTCCAGATCGTCCGTCAAAACTCCGCCATTTCTCTCCCCACATCCACCACTGCTGGCAGCTCACCTCCAACTGCACAACGCTACGCGCTGTTCACATCCAACTGCCCAACACTATACAAGCGAATACTCCACCAATGAGTCCAACCAGCCACAGACTGCACACAGCATAGTCAGTGATTTTCATACAGAGCACTACGTGGCGTTACCAACATAAAAACCTAAACAGCCTACTTACAAAACCAGAGTCAAATATTAACCACAACATTCCTCATATTTCGTAAATGATTTGTGATATCGAAAAGAGATCTTGACAAATGACAGCATTCAAAGAGGAGAGTATAATGCCATACGTTTATTATGCAAAACTTCGTTATCCACCGTATTATTCGACTAACTACAGACATTTTTAATGAAAGAATTTAATTTTTAAGGGCCATAAATAGCTGGTGAAACGAGAAATGCTATGGGTGTAGGAACAACATAATAATCGAAGGCATGAAACGTTTATTTTATACTGACGATATGCTTTTTCATAAGCCACTGACCTTACTTTTCCTCAGTTTCTCACTTAATAAACTTAATAAACCACCGTTTCAGAAGTCTCTCGAAGTTTTGTTTGCACAAGATGTCAGTGAGGTGACATTTTGTAAACTCCGCTGTCTTTTGGCCAAAGATGCAAATTTTAATATAGTAACAAGAGAAATGTGATGGTTTTACTCAAAATTCGCTGCTCATGATGCTTCTCTGAAAGTTACAATTGGTTAATAAGCCAAGCAAGAATAAATCACTGCATTTTCAGCGGAATTCTTTTCAGATGCTAATCAAAGCAGAGGTGACAGATCTTTCTGAATGGTCACCATGCAAGTGGGGTGTGGAGGTCTTCACTTAACATTTACAAGCCGCGTGGGGCAACGGTGCGGTCTATGGCGCCTTGTCACAGTTCGCGCGGCTCTCCCCGTCTGAGGTTCGAGTCCTCCCTCGGGCATGTGTGTGTGTGTGTGTGTGTGTGTGTGTGTGTGTGTGTGTGTGTTGTCCTCCGCGTAAGCTTAAGTTAGATTACGTAGTGTGTGAACCTAGGGACTGACTGACGACCTCAGCAGTTTGGTCCCATAGAACTTACCACAAATTTCCAAAAAATATGCACAAAAACTTGAGAGTAGGCTTCAGTTTAGAACGGCATTGCCCCTACAGCGTCTGCTCGTAATTCCCACCATTACTGCTCTCCCCACGCATGCCCTGCGACTGCGCATCTACCAGCCAAGATACTTTGCGCGGACTCTACGTCATAGTACGAGAATGTGATATGTGTTTTTTTATACTGAATACTGATCAAATGAGGAGATCACTGAAAGTGAAAGTAAATATCTCTAAAGTTATCGCAACGTAAATCTGAACTTGTGTTACTGGTTTTATTTGTTGTTTAGAAATGAAACCACTGGGGCACCGTGTACTTTAGGCATATATTTATTAAATTTTAGGCCCATTTTTGTTTGTTATTTAGGAGTATAATTTGTTTCAGGGATTGTGAGTTCATGTAAGTTTCGAGATGGGGGACTATATCTTGGAAAATGCGAAACTGGTTTGAAATATATCTCATGGTATGTTATAGTTAAAAACTGTGTGTCCCAGAGATTCCAAAGTGAAACCATCTCCTTAAAACAATTGACTGTTTACTTTTTTCCCGTTTCTTCTTGTATTCGTTGCTTACTATGAGGATAAGGGTCAATTTAGTTGAAATTTTTAAAATTAAATTGTTTTACGTTATTGGACACAGAGGATTAACAGAACACAGCAGTACACACTTGTTAGCAAGAGGTAATATGTTAACACAGTGATCGCCAAGCTTCATCGTCCTTAAAAAAAAAGGTAAGTTAGAAGAAAGCAGTACCAGTTGTGTCACTGACTCGTTAATTTAAAACTCTTAGAAAAGCTAAATATCATGTATGTTTCCTCATTTTAAATTAGTTAGGGCCTTGTGTTGATAATGGCGGTAGTGGGGGTGAGGAGGGTACTAGCTAAAAAAGATTACTGCACGCAGGAATAATGGCCTCTGTGAGGTTGAGAACCGCTGCGCTAGATGCATATTATTACAAAATACAGCGGACGTTTGTCACCCTATACACCTCTTCCCCGGATTCGCTACTGGTTACAGTCATTGTTGTTGCTCTATGTACTGAAGTTCACACGCAAAGCACCTACAGATTTAATCGAGTACGAGGTGAGTGAGAAATGTCATGGGGCTAACAACACTGCGGTCGATTTGGCAACGGTGTGTTGCTCTACTTGTGTAGACCGGTGTTTTCAATCCTTACAGAAGCTCAGTCCAGATTTCAGCTCCATACAGCCATCACGTGATTTTTGAGAGCTGTGTTCTTGTTGTCTTACGAAAATGGAACAGTAGAATTTAGAGCAACGTTATGGCATCCAGTTAAACTTGGGAGATCCGCGAATGTGACTTTTGAAAAGTTGAAACAAGCCTATGGGGAACATACCTTATCAAGAGATTTTTGCTAACACAAATCATTTTTGGAAGGCCGAGAACACATTGAAAACGAACTTCGTTCCGGGAGACCTTCAGCTTCAAAAACGGACGAAAACGTCAAACGTGTTTGTGCTCTTAAGATCTAACCGACATTTGACAGTAAGGATAATGAGCGACCTGTTAAATACGTCTTCCGTAGAAGAATTTTGACAGAAATTTGCACATGCGAAACGTTTGTGCCAAAATGTTACCGAAAACCCCCACAGCTAAACAGCAGGACATTTGAAGGAACACGTGCTTTGGTCGTCTTAAGAGTATTGCCAGTGACTAGGAATGATACAGTCCTGTGATCAAAGATGATGAATATTGGATTTTTGACTACGATCCTGATATAAAGAGGCAAAGTGAGGAGTGGTACACTAAGGCATCTCCTTGACCGAAAAAAGCTCGAACGAGCATATCAAAGATCAAAACATAGCTGATATGCTTTTTTGAAATTAGGAGTAGCGTGCACAAGAAATTTGTTCGTCCAGGACAAATCGTCAACCAATTATTGTGCAGAGATGACACTGAAAGGCTCATGAAAAGGTTTTTTTTTTTTTAATACTGAATACTGATCAAATGAGGAGATCACTGAAAGTGAAAGTAAATATCTCTAAAGTTATCGCAACGTAAATCTGAACTTGTGTTACTGGTTTTATTTGTTGTTTAGAAATGAAACCACTGGGGCACCGTGTACTTTAGGCATATATTTATTAAATTTTAGGCCCATTTTTGTTATTTAGGAGTATAATTTGTTTCAGGGATTGTGAGTTCATGTAAGTTTCGAGATGGGGGACTTTGTCTTGGAAGTTGAACCGAGTGTGACCGGATATTACAGACAAGTGTGTGCTGCATCATGGCCACTTCAATCACGGAATTTTCGACCTCAAAAGGCATTGCTGTTGTTCCACAACACACCTATTCACCTGATCTGAGCCCTTGTGGCTTTTTCTTTTCCCGAAATTGAAAACCATGTTGAAAGGACGTTATTCTGGGACGCTGGAGATCATTGGAAAAAGTGTGACCGACATGTTCAAGCGTTTCAGTGCTGCGACGAAGACTGGGAACGACTCCGCCTGTGTACAGCTGTAGAAGGGAACTACTTTGACAATATTGTTGCAGGAAAAAATAAAAAAATAAAAACTTTGGTAGATAAAAAAATCAGTCTCATTACTTTTCTCACATATCTCGTATTTTCGCTAAAGCACTGTATACGCACAGTAAGTACAATTTCGTTATTTGTTATCCTTAGCAGTGTACACTAATGAACCAAAACACTGTGACAGCCTGATTAACAGCGTGTTAGTACACCCTCGGATCGCAATACAGCTGCGATTGTGTGTAGCATGGATTCGACAAGTCCTTGGCAAGTTTGAAAGTGGGGGGCGCCTTCAGATATCTATGCACAGGTCACACATTTACCTTCAATTACCTCCCTGTGGTCTGTGGGCGTGGAGCTGGCGAGCGACTACGTCCCACATAGAAGCTCAAGAGAGTAGCATGCGAATGGTCGACAGGGTTCGCTGTTTTCTAGATTATCGTTAACAGGTGCAGGCTATAATCATGTGCCCTTTGATTCCTCATTCGCCTCTGCTCCACTTTCCTTACGGCATAATGTTCCCCATAACGCCACCACGCAATATTCGATCCTGCAATGGGCAGTGAACACAATATCCTGACACATCACTGTTTATATAGATGTTCAGATCTTTCACGTAGTTGCACTGTGAGATGGCAGAAGTCATCGGACACCTAATATCGTGCCGGATCTCTTTTTGCCCGGTGCAGTGCCGGCCGCGGTGGTCTAGCGGTTCTGTCGCTGCAGTCCGGAACCGCGGGACTGCTACGGTCGCAGGTTCAAATCCTGCCTCGGGCATGGGTGTGTGTGATGTCCTTAGGTTAGTTAGGTTTAAGTAGTTCTAAGTTCTAGGGGACTTATGACCTAAGATGATGAGTCCCATAGTGCTCAGAGCCATTTTTTGAACCCGGTGCAGTGCAGCATCCCGACGTGGCATGAACTCCAGTCATCGGAAGCCCCTGCAGAAATATTGAGCCATGCTGCCACGACAGCCTTTCAAAACTGTGAAAATGTTACGGGTGCAAGATTTAGTGCACGAACTGACCTCTCGATTATCTCCCACGTCGGGCGATCTGCGTGGCTGACTCATTCGCTCGAACTGTCGAGAATGTTCTTAAAACCAGTCGCGAGCAATTATGGCCCGGTGATATGGGACATTGTTATTTATACAAATTCCATCGTTGCTTGTGAACATGAAGTCCATAACTGGCTGCGAATCGTCTCCAAGTAGCCGAAAATGGCTCAGAGCACTGTGGGATTTAACATCTGAGGTCATCAGTCCCCTAGACTTAGAACTACTTAAACCTAACTAACGTAAGGACATCACACACATTCGTGCCCGAGGCAGGATTCGAACCTGCGACTGTAGCAGTAGCGCGGTTCTGGACTGGAGCGCATAGAACTGCTCGGCCACAACGGCCGGCCAAGCAGCCGAACATAACCATTTTCAGTCAATGTTCAGTACAGTTGGGCCAGAGGACCAAGCCCATTCCATGTAAAAACGGCTAACACCGTTGTGGAGCCACCACCAGCTTGCACAGTGCCTTGTTGATAACTTGGGTCCAGGCTTCGTGAGGTCTGCGCCACACTTGAACCCTATCATCAGCTCTTACCAGCTGAAATCGGGACTCATTCGACCAAGCTACGGTTTTCCAGCCGTCTAGGGTCTAACCGATAAGGTTAGAAGCACAGAAAAGTGGCTGCAGTCGATGTCGTGCTGATGGCAAAGGAACTCTCGTCGGCCATCTTCTGCCATAGCCTATAACGTCAAATTTCGACGCGCTGTCCTAACGGATACGTTCGTCGCACGCCCCACATTAATTTCTGCGGTCATCGCACGCAGTGTTGCTTGTCTCTTAGCTGTGACAACTCTCAACACCGACTCAACGGAAGGCCTCGGCGCTTGTTGGTGACGTCACGTCAGCTAGGCACGGCGAGCGCCAGGTCTGTTGCAGGCAGAAACGCCTGGGCGTGCTTATCACTATAAATCTCTTATTTTTGGACAAACTGTTTGGTATTGTTCTGGATTCTGCAGTTTTATTTAGATGAAAGATTTTCTTACTATCGTAAAGCTACAAATGAAGACCATAGTTCTGTATTACTGAATCCTGTCGAAACAAACGTAGATCAATATGAGGAGATGCTTTGCCCCATTGCAAGCTTCGAAAATTTTACATTCAAGTAACTATATTTACTTGATCCATTTTGTTATCGAAACTTACCCCAACCCTCTTACAATGAACTCGTTTCTTTTATTTATTTATTTTCATTTGACATCGTCACTGGAATTGTGAACTAATTTACGTGTGTAAATGTCCAACTGTTGCCAGTCATTAGATTACAGTCCTTTTCAACGAAAGGAATTCTAGACAGGAAAGAAAATAGCTTCATACATTGAAAATACTGCTGAGCTTAAACTTTTTTAAACATGCACATTAGAAAAGATGAATATTCCCCTCTTGCAACTGAAAGGAGAAACTTTATAAGATAAAAAAAATTTATTTGATAAAACAAGTATCTCTCTTTTGCCTCTTCTTCTGTCCCCCACCCCGTCCCCCATCGTGTACAATCGCAAGATATTTCATTAACATTCAGTGCTCCTCACCCCATAGTCAACCAAGATACCTAAAGAAGAGCACCAATATGTTCAGTTTCTTGTAAAAGCAACCCAGTACAAACGTAACTTCCTCAGATTTACAAATAAGGTAAAGAAGCACGAATTCTGTTGCTGCTGGACCATGAAGTTGTTTTTGTATGTCAATCCTTAAAACAGGTGGAAATTTAAGTTCAGGAGTACACTATTTGTTAAGAAGTGTAATGAATTGCACAATTAATTGATTGCAGAATCTCTCAGAACAATGTGTGTTGGTCAACTACCGCCAATAGTTTCACATTTTCCTGTGTCAGAGGGAGACACCACCATTATGAGTATGCCTGCAACAGGCCTGGCGTTCGCCGTGCCTAGCTGACGTGACGCCACCAACAAGCGCCGAGGCCTTCCTTCGAGTCGGTGTTGCAACTCTACGCAAATCTATCTACATCTACATCCATACTCCGCAAGCCACCTGACGGTGTGTGGCGGAGGGTACCCTGAGTACCTCTATCGGTTCTCCCTTCTATGCCGCTGCTCTCAGATCGGCTACTGTGTTGTGAGATGTAATGCATGCATTGTGGATCTCGGAGTACTGAATTTCTTAACTATTTACAAAATGGAATGTCCCACGCGTATACCACCAACTACTATTCCGCGTTCAAAGTCTGTTAATTCCTGTCATGCGGCTATAATCACGTCGTAAACCTTTTCAGACGAATCACCTGAGTGCAAACGACAGTTCCGCCAATGCACTTCCATTTTATACCTTGTGTACGCGGTACTACGGCCATAGTTCAGTAATTTTCACATCTGTCAACACCTGCATTCTTTGGCATTGGAATTATTCCGTAGAAATGTTGGAACACGTGAGGCAATACTGACCCTACGACTTATCTTGGAAGATAGATTAAGGAAAGGCAAACCTACGTTTCTAGCATTTGTAGACTTAGAGAAAGCTTTTGACAACGTTGACTGGAATACTCTCTTTCAAATTCTGAAGGTGGCAGGGGTAAAACACAGGGAGCGAACGGCTATTTACAGTTTCTACAGAAACCAGATGGCCGTTATAAGAATCGAGCGGCATGAATGGGAAGCAGTGGTTGGGAAGGGAGTGAGACAGGGTTGTAGCCTATCCCAGACGTTATTCAATCCGTATATTGAACAAGCAGTAAACGAAACAAAAGAAAAATTCGGAGTAGGAATTAAAATCCATGGAGAAGAAATAAAAAACTTGAGGTTCGCCGATGACATTGTAATTCTGTCAGAGACAGCAAAGGACCTGGAAGAGCAGCTGAACGGAATGGACAGTGTCTTGATAGGAACATATAAGATGACCACCAACAAAAGCAAAACGAGGAAATAGAATGTAGTCGAATTAAATTGGTTATGCTGAGGGGAATTAGATTAGGAAATGAGACACTTAAAGTTGTAAATGAGTTTAGCTATTTGGGGAGCAAAGTAACTGATGATGGTCGTAGTAGAGAGGATATAAAATGTAGACTGGCAATGGCAAGGAAAGCGTTTATGAAGAAGAGAAGTTTGTTAACATCGAGTATGGGTTTAAGTGTCAGGAAGTCGTTTCTGAAAGTATTTGTATGGAGTGTAGCCATGTATGGAAGTGAAACATGGACGATAACCAGTTTGGACAAGAAGAGAATAGAAGCTTTCGAAATGTGGTGCTACAGAAGAATGCTGAAGATTAGATGGGTAGATCACATCACTAATGAAGAGGTATTGAATAGAATTGGAGAGAAGAGAATTTTGTGGCACAACTTGACTAGAAGAAGGGATCGGTTGGTAGGACATATTCTCAGGCATCAAGGGATCACCAATTTAGTATTGGAGGGCAGCAGCGTGGAGGGTAAAAATCGTAGAGGGAGACCAAGAGATGAATACACTAAGCAGATTCAGAAGGATGTAGTTTGCAGTAGGTACTGGGAGATGAAGAAGCTTGCACAGGATAGGGTAGCATGGAGAGCTGCATCAAACCAGTCTCTGGACTAAAGACCACAACAACAACGGCGTCACATGTCCGCAACACCAGGAGGCGATATTCCATCTTCACGGTGGTGAAAATGTTTTGCCAGATCATTTTGTATGGACATGTTCATGTAATTTGCGTAGACACTTGTGGTGCTCAGACTGATCTTTGACCTGATGGCTGTTTTCGTAAATACTCGACGCGTGGCTGCACAGTAGAGAAATCCTGAGCGTACCCGCGCGCACACACACACACACACACCACTCTTGAGCGTGTCCACTACGTCTGGGCAACGCTACCGCCTGACTCAGCTGAGCGAGTCGCCTTGGGTCGTCCACTCGACTGCTCAATTTATGCCGCTCCCCCCCCTACGCCTCGCCAACAGTTAAGCTCATTGTGTGGCGACCCGAGGTCGGCGGTTGACTCACGCGGCTACTGGATGCTGCCGCCGCCACCGCCAGCTATAGCTCTTTTTTATTCCTGGCTCCGATTTCGGGCGCATTTGGCCGGCAACACAGTGGCACCGTTTACAATCGATGATTTACGAGCACTTTGCTGCAAGAAAGCACAGGCACACCCATGTACAGGGTGACACACGGGAGACGGACGGTTTTGAACTGAGTAGTACTGAGGGCGCGGTGGTGGGAGGTGGTCGTGGTGGGGATAGGTCTGATCCACACAAGACGCCATTTCATTTACTCAGTCACTATGGAGCAGTGGGACTTGCAACGTCGTTTGTCTATGACAGTTTCTTGAAAAGTGGTTAGTCTATTATTGAATGCTACGCAGCGATTCTTTCGTGCGCGGTTTAATGTCGGTCGACATGGAGCTGTTCCGAGCAGTAACACAATCCTCAGATAAGTGGAAAACTTCAGATCAACTGGAAACATAGTGGATAAGAAGCATCCTGGCCTTAGGCGCAGACTAACGACACCAGAAAACGTTGAAAGGGTCAGGCAAGCGGCAGTCAGAAGCCCAGGACGGTCAGCTAGACGTCATGCTAGTGAGTTACGAATCAATCGTGAATCAGACGAATTTTCCAGAAAGAATTAAAATTCCATCCCTACAAAATGCTCAATGTCCGACAACTTAAGGAAACTGATTTTGCTACACGTGAAGATTTCGCTTACAGAATGCAAGTGATTTTGGGATCGAATGAAAATGAAATTTTATTGATGAGCAATGAAGCTCATTTTCATTTAAACGGGACCGTGAATAAGCAAAACCAACCTCACTGGGCTCCAGAGCATCCACACCTTATCCACCAGCGTCCTCTACTCTCAGAAAAAGGAACAGTCTGGTGTGCTCTTGGCTCTGTTGGCATTATTGGACCTTATTTTTTGAAGAGAACGGGGCCACAATTAATGTTAATTCGGTTCATTACATTCGTATACTTGAAACATTCTTGAAACCAGAACTAACAAGACGACGAATCCCTTTAAAACGCGGTTGGTTCCAGCAGGATGGGGCAACATCGCACACCGCAAACACTTCAATGACAGTTCTTAGACGCATGTTTCCTAGCCGGATTATCTCACGTTTTGGCAATGTTCTTTGGCCTCCCAGGTCTCCCGACTTCTCAGAATGTGACTTTTTTCTGTGGGGGTACCTTAACAACTGTGTCTATAACCACAAACCACGAAATTTGGACGAATTGAAGAAGGCAATCATTCAAGAAATTGCTGCCATCCCTGCAGAAATTTTAGTTTGTGTGATGGAGGATTTTGAGAAGAGACTTTAGTCCTGCATTCGAAATGATGGACATCACCTTGACGACATTATTTTTCACAAATAACTTTGTTAACTAAAATGGCAAATAATGAGCTTTGATTTTGTGCAAATAAACGTGCATTAATTTTAAAGTCGGCTGAGTATTATTTCATTAAAAACCGCCCGTCTCCCGTGTTTCACCCTGTACAAGAAGGGTAGGAGACTTGAGCAAGAAAACTACCTTCCGATAACCTTGACATCGATACGTTGTAAAATTTTAGAACAAATTCTGGGTCCCAACGTAATGAGGTATCTCGAACAGAATGACCTCCTCCTTGCCAAGAAGTATGGGTTCCGAAAACATCGACCATGTGAAACCCAATTCGCACTTCTCTCACATGACAAACTGAAAGCTTTGGATCAAGGCATTCAGGTGGGTGCAGAACTTCTCGATTTCCGAAAAGCATTTGACTTATTATCAAAAGTACGACTGCATGAGGTATCAGACGAAGTTTGTGGCTGAATTGAGAATTTCTTGGTAGGGAGGACACAACATGTCATTTTGGATGGAGAATCATCAACAGATGTGGAAGTAACTTCGAATGCGCCCCAGGGAAGTGTGTTGGTACCATTGCTGTCCATGTTGTATATTAATGAGCTTGCGGACAATATTAATAGCAACCTTAGACTTTTCACAGAGGATGCGGTTACTGCCTGAAGGAAGATGCATAAATATCCAGTCAAACCTTGATAAGACTTCAAAGTGGTGCGAAGATTGGCAACTTGGTTTAGTTGTCCAGAAATATAAAATACAGCACTTCACAAAACGCAAGTTTATTGTAATTTCTAATGGAACAATTTACATTGGTTTATGTGATCTCTCTCTCTCTCTCTCTCTCTCTCTCTCTCTATCTCTGTGTGTGTGTGTGTGTGTGTGTGTGTGTATCCTGCTTCTCTTGCTCAGCAATCTTTTTATGGTTTTACTGCTTAGCGTAATATAAATATTGGAGTTTTTTAGGTGATAATGTTAATAAATACTCTTTCTTGCTTGTTTTTGTGGACATCTGCGCAGTGAAAGAGGCATAGTACTTATAAGTAGATACGTTAGATATACTAACATTATTGTGTAAAAAAAATTCAAAATTTACCATTTCCGATTGCAGGAAAACCATAAAATGGCAAGAGAAACAGAACTTAACATACACAGAGATTAAATACAGTGTGTACATGAAAGCTGGGAACACATTGAACTATTTATTGCACAAGAACTAAACATTGTACATATGTCATACATATTGCTTTTTGAAGAGAAACTCGGGAATTTTTTTTTTTACAAACATTCGCTATGCGAACCATGACTGACCCGGCAGACGTCAATACGGAAATCCAATTCTTGCCACACCCGTCCCACACCCTGGAACCACGCGACCGCTACGGTAGCAGGTTCGAATCCTGCCTCGGGCATGGATGTGTGTGGTGTCCTTGTTTACGTAGTTGTAAGTACTAGGGGACTGATGACCTCAGATGTTAAGTCCCATAGTGCTCAGAGCCATTTGAACCATTTGAACAGCTGTAGCACACTTGTTTTTGTCGAACTCCAACACACAGAAAGCTCGCTGCGCACCTGAATTCGCCATGTTTGCGACTAGCGCTGACTATCGGCAAATTACCAAACAACGCTACAGCAGTATACATGAAAAAAAATTCAGGGTCTGTCTTCAAAATGACATATGTATGATATCTGTACAATGTTTGGTTCTTGTGCAATAAATAATTGAAAGAGTTCCCGGACTTTATGTACACCCAGTATAATACACTACTGGTCATTAAAACTGATACACCACGAATATGACGTGCTACAGACGCGAAATTGAACCGACAGGTAGAAGATGCTGTGATATGCAAATGATTAGCTTTTCAGAGCATTCACACAAGGTTGGCACCGGTGGCGACGCCTACAACGTCTTGATATGAGGAAAGTTTCCAACCGATTTCTCATACACAAACAGCAGTTGACCGGCGTTGCCTGGTGAAACGTTGTTGTGATGCCTCGTGTAATGAGCAGAAATGCGTTCCATCACGTTTCCGACTTTGATAAAGGTCGGATTGTAGCCTATCGCGATTGCGTTTTATCGTATCGCGACATTGCTGCTCGCGTCGGTCGAGATCCAATGACTGTTAGCAGACTATGGAATCGGTGGGTTCAGGAGGGTAAAACGGAACTCCGTGCTGGATCCCAACGGCCTCGTATCACGAGCAGTCGAGATGACAGGCGTCTTATCCGCATGGCTGTAACGGATCGTGCAGCCACGTCAGGGTGCCTGAGTCAACAGATGGGGACGTTTGAAAGACAACCATCTGCACGAACAGTTCGACGACGTTTGCAGCAGCATGGACTATCAACTCGGAAACCATGGCTGCGGTTACCCTTGACGCTGCATCACAGACAGGAGCGCCTGCGATGGTTTACTCAACGACGAACCTGGGTGCACGAATGGCAAAAGGTCATGTTTTTCGGATGAATCCAGGTTCTGTTTACAGCATCATGATGGTCGCATCCGTGTTTGTCGACATCGCTGTGAACGCACATTGGAAGCGTGTATTCGTCATCGCCATAGTGGCGTATCACCCGGCCTAATGGTATGGAGTGCCATTAGTTAGAGTTTCGGTCACCTGTTGTTCACATTGACGGCACATTACATTGCAGATATGTTACGACCCGTGGCTCTACCCTTCATTTGATCCTTGCGAAACCCTACATTTCAGCAGGATAATGCACGACCGCATGTTGCAGGTCCTGTACGGGCCTTTCTGGATACAGAAAATGTTCGACTGCTGCCGTGGCCAGCACATTCTCCAGATCTCTCACCAATTGAAAACGTCTGGTCAATGGTGACCGAGCAACTGGCTCGTCACAATACGCCACTCACTACTTTTGATGAACTGTGGTATCGTGTTGAATCTGCATGAGCAGCTGTACCTGTACGCGCCATCCAAGCTCTGTTTGTATTTTGCCCAGGCGTATCAAGGCCGTTATTACGGCCAGAGGTGGTTGTTCTGGGTACTGATTTCTCAGGATCTATGCAGCCAAACTGGGTGAAAATGTAATCACATGTCAGTTCTAGTATATTTGTCCAATGAATACCCGTTTATCATCTGCATTGCTTCTTGGTGTAGCAATTTTAATGGCCGGTAGTGTACTAATGTAAGTAGTTGCGATTGAAAATGAGAATTAATTCCTGAAACGTGCCGTGTTATACATGGGAAAACGTAATTGTTGTTGGAGTGAATCGTTAATGGCACTGTTTCAGGCGTGCGAAAGAACATCGATTACGATGAATGAAATCGGACTGTATTTTTGGTGACCACTTCCACTGTCAAGAGTGCAACATGCTACTGCGCATGCGGTGACTCGAAGCGCCGAATCTTTAGCGTTCTTTGTGCCGCAGTACCGCTGCGCCGCTTGTGTTGCGAGGCTGCCCTTCATCGCCTGCCCAGCTGTCGCCGCCATGCGTTTAGCTACTCGTAACCGAGGCGGGCTGGAGTGGCCCTGGCGACTGGGTTACGTGTGTCGGCGGCCGCCGTGTTTTCACGGTGTCTGCGCCGGCCGGAGAGCGGCGCTTCGGCCTACAGAAATAGAACTGAGAGAGGTTGGAGGGGGGGGGGGGGGGGGAGCTGGGGGGAACTTCAGATGGGAACGGCGCCACCTGTGCCCGCCTCTCCTGCCTTCTCGTACTTTTGTTCCCGGGTCCTCCTCTTCCAGCTTCGGACGGAGGATGCTAATTTCACCCAACCTGGATATGATGTGACGTCATTTTGACGTATATACACTTTAGTCGATTAACACACCTATCGACTTTTACGAACGTTCGAGATTCTAAACTGTCGTCAGCTAGTGGTTTGTTTTGACACGTGCGATTCTGATAACAGCTCAGTGTGGCAGCGTGTATGTATTTCGCCAAAATAAAAGAGCTGGAAATTAATGTAAATATTCCTGACCGTGGCCTTGAAAACACCATGGACAACACGTTTCGTAAAAAAGTGAAGCCTTCTTATGTCCCGACCAGATTAGATTGTGTGATTGTTGTATTGAACGCTTACGCCGAAAATAATATTTATTTATTGTCAATATTTTAGTATGGTTTCATACAATTGGTCTTGTCAGTACATATTAGATTGTAGCAGCATACTCTTGCTGACTTTTTTTTCTTAATTCATATAGCTGAAAGAGAACTCGTGCAAGTTTGTTAGCTAAGTAATTTATATGTCCATCTCAAGATAGTCTTTTATCAACCATAATTCCAAGTAATTTTACACTCGGACTGCAGAGACAGGTACCTTAGTGTCCAGTAATGACTGGTGTGTAGAATGATTGAATTTCGAACTTACGGAGATGAAATACGAGGGGAAGTGGATTTCTCAATGTAATTTTAACGAAAGGTTAGTGTCTTGACGCATCTAAAGATTTTGGCTGCTGAGTGCTTCTTCTCACCGAGTACGAATAACCGACACACTTCAGCTGGGTCAGAAGTACATCAATATCTGCTTGAGATTCACAATAACCACGCAATTTCCCGTCGTCATGGATGCTGAACTCTTTCAGCTTTTCTCTCATTAGTCTCTCGAATGCTGAACACATAATTAGAGACGAGCAAACGAAAAACAACGCACAGGACACAAACACAGTACAATACACGATTTAAACGCAAGGAACGCAAAACACATTTAAACGAATGGCGCAGAGCACAGCGCTACCCTGTCACAACCACTCGAAAGTTCACAAAAGTCGAATAGTCGATATACGGTTTCTATCGTTTTCGATGTAGCGTGTATACGTCATAATGACGTCACATCGTATCCAAGTCCGGTGAACTTAGCATCCTCCGCTTCGGACACGCCGCATTCGTTTCGTGAACGTCAGTTCCGCGCTGCCCTTCCACTGCGAACTACTCGGCGGAGACTATTTGGCGCAACAAATACCGTCGCACCGCTGCGTATCGAGGGTTTGTGAGCTTTCGCATCAGTTCCGGTCTTTATCCAGTCGTGTGACTCCGAAGAGAAGGTTACAAGGAGGCGTCAGTTGGTGGTAGGAATGAAGAGGCTTTGGAATTCTTAACAGACTTAACCCAGTCTCTATCCCGGGCGTGGAATCCATGAAAAGGAGTCTTTAAAATGGAAGTATTCAGCGCGTGTAGCAGTTTGTGCGTTCATCTGTATCAACACTCATGAGTAAATGAATGGGGACGTGCGATGACGAAGAAATGACTTAATTGTGACTTACTGGGTGAGCAAAGTAAAACTGATTCAGAAAATATTTATAGGACCAACGCGGAATTAGGCCACGTCAGTGAACAAGATCCGTTAGATGACTATCGATTTGGCTTTAGGAAAGGTAAAGGTACCAGAGAGGCACTTCTGACGTTGCGGTTGATAACGGAAGCAAGGCCGGCTGCTCTGGCCGAGCGTTTCTAAACCCTTCAGTCCGGAACCGCGCGACTGCTACTGTAGCAGGTTCGAATCCTGCCTCGGGCATGGATGTGTGTCATGTCCTTAGGTTTGTTAGGTTTAAGTAGTTCTAAGTTCTAGGGAACTGATGACATCTGTGGGTTAAGTCCCATAGTGCTTAGAGCCATTTGAGTGAAAGCAAGACTAAAGAAAAATCAAGACACGTTCATAGGATCTGTCGACCTGAAAAAACCGTTCCGCAGTGTCAAATGGTACAAGATGTTCGAAATTCGAAGGAAAATAATGGTAAGCTATAGCAAGAGGCGTGTAGTATACAATATGTACAAGAGCCAAGAGGGAGTAATAAGAGACGAAGACCAACAACGAAGTGCTCGGATTAAAAAGGGTGTAAGACAGGGATGTAGTCTTTCGCTTCTACTGTTCAATCTACACATGGAAGTAGCAATGATGGAAATATATAAAAGAAAGGTTCAAGAATGGGATTAAAATGCGTGGTGAAAGGATATCAGTGATAAGATTCGCTGATGACATTGCTATCGTAAGTGAAAGTGAACAAGAATTACGGGATCTGCTGAATGGAATGAACAGTTCAATGAGTAAAGAATCTGGATTGATAGTAAAGCGAAGAAAGACGAAAGTAATGAGAAGTAGGAGAAACCAGAACAGCAAGAAACTTAACATTAGGATTGCTGATCACGAAGTAGATGAAGTTAAGGAATTCTGCTACCTGGGTCTCTCTTTCAAATTTTGAAGGTGGAAGGGCTCAAATACAAGGAGCGAAAGGCTATTTACATTTTGTACAGAAACCAGATGGCAGTTATTACAGTCGAGGGGCATGGAAGTGAAGTAGTGGTTGGGAAGGGTTGTAGCCTAGCCTAATGTTACTCAATGTGTATATTGAGCAAGCAGTAAAGGAAGAAAAATTTAGAGTAGGAATTAAAATCCATGGAAAAGAAATAAAAACATTGAGATTTGCCGATGACATTGTAATTCTGCCAGAGACAGCAAAGGATCTGGAAGAGCAGTTGAACGGAATGGACAGTGTCTTGAAAGGAGGCTATAATATGAACATCAATAAAAGCAAAACGAGAATAATGGAATATAGTCTAATTAAATCAGGTGATGCTGAGGGAATTAGATTAGGAAATGAGACACTTAAAAGTAGTAGATGAGTTTTGCTATTTGGGGAGCAAAATAACTCATGATGGTCGAAGTAGGGAGGGTATAAAATGTAGGCAATGCCAAGAAAGCGTTTCTGAAGAAGAGAAACGTGTTAACATCGAGTATAGATTTACGTGTCAGGAAGTCGTTTCTGAAAGTATTTGGATGGAGTGTAGCCATATATGGAAGTGAAACATGGACGATAAATAGTTTAGACAAGAAGAGAATAGAAGCTTTCGAAATGTGGTGCTACATAATAATGCTGAAGATAAGATGAATAGATCACGTAATTAATAAGGAGGTAATGAATAGAATTAGGGATAACAGGAATTTGTGGCACAACTTGTCTAGAAGAAGGGATTGGTTGGTAGGACATGTTTTGAGGCATCAAGGGATCACAAAGTTAGCATTGGAGGGCAGCATGGAGGGTAAAAAACGTAATGGGAGACCACGAGATGAATACACTAAGCAGATTCAGAAGGATGTAGGCTGCAGTAGGTACTGGGAGATGAAGAAGCTTGCACAGGATAGAGTAGCATGGAGAGCAGCATCAAACCAGTCTCAGGACTGAACACCACAACAATAACAACACCAGGTAGCAAAATAACCCGTGACGGACGGAGCAAGGAGAACATCAGAAGCAGCCTTGAACTGGTGAAAAGGGCTTTCCTGTCCAAGAGAAGTCTACTAGTATCAAACATTGGCCGTAATCTGAGGAAGAAATTTCTTCGTAACCACCACTTTTGATAAGTTTCTCGCTGTTCTCATTTCTGCTACTTCTCATCACATTCGTCTTTTTCCGGTATAATCTTAATCTATATTCTGTACTCATTAGGCCATTTATTTTGTTCACCTGATCCTGTAATTCTTCCTCACCTTCACTGCGGACAACAATGCCATTAGTGGATATTATCACTGATATACTTCTACCCTGAATTCTAATCCCCCCTCATGAACTCGCTTCTTCGATGTACAGACTGAGCAGTAGGAGCAAAAGTTTGCAAACTTTCGCCCTTTCCTATCCAAGCAGTTCGTTCTTGATCTGCAATCTGTTTGTTCCCTCTTGGTTCTTGTACATATTGTGTATTAGCCGTCTCTTCGTACTGCTTACTCCAATTTTTATCACAATTTCGGACATCCTGCACCATTTTACATATAGCACGCTTTTTGTAGGTCGACAAATCCTATGGGCATGTCATTCTTTCTCTTCAGTTTTGCTTTCATTATCAACCGCAACGTCAGAACTGCCCCACTGGTGCCTTTATCTTCTTCAAGCCAAACTGTGCGCTGTCTATCACTCTCAGTTTTGTTTTCCATTCTGCTGCGTACTACTCTTGTTAGCACCTTGAATTTATGATTTGTTAAGCTGACAGTGCGATAGTTGTCACACTTACCTGCCTGTGCTATCTTTGGAAGAGTGTGGACGGTATTTTTCAGAAAGTCTCATAGTACGTCACCAGTCTGATAGATTCTATGATAGGTGGTGAGTAATGATGTACGTGCGAGGAGATAACATCTGTATCTGATAGAGAGGTGACGACTGCGGATGCTATGGCTGTTGCACAGCACTGAACTGACAAGTAATTTGCTGCATTCTGTCCCGGCCTTATGTTGATAATATTCACGATAGCCGACAGCGAAATTTGTCATAAAAACGTTGTTTCCAATTGCAGTCGACTCCTGCTGTATTGCTCCGGATCGAGGTGTTCATAGTTCACCCTTGATACAGTGGTAGGTGAAAACATGAAATATACCAAACTTGCTGAGAATCGACGCTTGATTCAGGAAATGTCACGTGACACTCATTGTAAATGAGTGTAACGTTCTACCCATAAATGGATTCGATTGTACCACTGGCTAAGGACTAGAAAGAGTCACAACCATAAAATATCTATTATTTCTCCAGAGCGACCTAGAGTGGAACTTGAGCAGGACGAATATGTGAGCCGCAACACCTCAAACGAGAAATGCAACACCTGGAAACAGTCCTGAGGAGCAATGGGTACTCCACAAATTATATTAGAAGTGTAACAGAGCCAAACACTCGGCGAAGTAAGGAACCAGAAAAAGAAATGTCGGGTACGGCCTTTCTGCCATACATTCCCAGAGTGACGGACAGAATCGGCCGTATATTGCGCAAACATGGCGTAAAGACGATTTTCAAACCGACAAGGAAGATCAAAGAGTGTCTTAGATCGGCGAAGGAGAAAAGAGACCCACTTCCAATGTCGGGAATATACCGTATACCATGCACATGCGGAAAAGTTTATGTCGGAATGACTGGACGATCCATTAACACCGGGATCAAAGAGCAAAAGCGACATTGCAGGTTGGGGCAGGTGGAGAAATCGGCCGTGGCAGAGCACGCACTCAATGAGACCGACCACGTAATAAAATTCGCCGACACCGAAGTTCTGGCTGTAGAGAAGCACTATCACACGCACTTGTTCAGAGAAGCTGTAGAAATACAAAAACACGCGAACAGTTTGAACAAGAAAGAGAAAAGCCTTAAGGTAAACGGATCCTGGCTTCCCGTACTGCAACGAACGACCGTCGCAGGTAGCAAGAGGAGAACCGCACCGGAAATGACCGCGGAGAAGCCCTCGGACATTGGCGCGCCAGGTACATATAGTCTGCGCTCGCGAGCTCGGCTCCAGTTCACCACCGGCAATGGAGGGTGAAGCTTTGACAATGCCAGCCACTCGTGCTGGCGAAACGCCAGAAAAATCATTAGACGAACGTCGGCCGAAGAACCCGAGACAGAAGCCAATAGGCAGTTTGTCATTGTAGCAGCAGTCGTCGATCTAACAACTGCGCCAGACACTTGTCTTATACAGGGTGTTTCAAAAATGACCGGTATATTTGAAACGGCAATAAAAACTAAACGAGCAGCTATAGAAATACAACGTTTGTTGCAATATGCTTGGGACAACAGTACATTTTCAGGCGGACAAACTTTCGAAATTACAGTAGTTACAATTTTCAACAACAGATGGCGCTGCAAGTGATGTGAAAGATATAGAAGACAACGCAGTCTGTGGGTGCGCCATTCTGTACGTCGTCTTTCTGCTGTAAGCGTGTGCTGTTCACAACGTGCAAGTGTGCTGTAGACAACATGGTTTATTCCTTAGAACAGAGGATTTTCTGGTGTTGGAATTCCACCGCCTAGAACACAGTGTTGTTGCAACAAGACGAAGGTTTCAACGGAGGTTTAATGTAACCAAAGGACCAAAAAGCGATACAATAAAGGATCTGTTTGAAAAATTTCAACAGACTGGGAACGTGACGGATGAACGTGCTGGAAAGGTAGGGCGACCGTGTACGGCAACCACAGAGGGCAACGCGCAGCTAGTGCAGCAGGTGATCCAACAGCGGCCTCGGGTTTCCGTTCGCCGTGTTGCAGCTGCGGTCCAAATGACGCCAACGTCCACGTATCGTCTCATGCGCCAGAGTTTACACCTCTATCCGTACAAAATTCAAACGCGGCAACCCCTCAGCGCCGCTACCATTGCTGCACGAGAGACATTCGCTAACGATATAGTGCACAGGATTGATGACGGCGATATGCATGTGGGCAGCATTTGGTTTACTGACGAAGCTTATTTTTACCTGGACGGCTTCGTCAATAAACAGAACTGGCGCATATGGGGAACCGAAAAGCCCCATGTTGCAGTCCCATCGTCCCTGCATCCTCAAAAAGTACTGGTCTGGGCCGCCATGTCTTCCAAAGGAATCATTGGCCCATTTTTCAGATCCGAAACGATTACTGCATCACGCTATCTGGACATTCTTCGTGAATTTGTGGCGGTACAAACTGCCTTAGACGACACTGCGAACACCTCGTGGTTTATGCAAGATGGTGCCCGGCCACATCGCACGGCCGACGTCTTTAATTTCCTGAATGAATATTTCGATGATCGTGTGATTGCTTTGGGCTATCCGAAACATACAGGAGGCGGCGTGGATTGGCCTCCCTATTCGCCAGACATGAACCCCTGTGACTTCTTTCTGTGGGGACACTTGAAAGACCAGGTGTACCGCCAGAATCCAGAAACAATTGAACAGCTGAAGCAGTACATCTCATCTGCATGTGAAGCCATTCCGCCAGACACGTTGTCAAAGGTTTCGGGTAATTTCATTCAGAGACTACGCCATATTATTGCTACGCATGGTGGATATGTGGAAAATATCGTACTATAGAGTTTCCCAGACCGCAGCGCCATCTGTTGTTGAAAATTGTAACTACTGTAATTTCGAAAGTTTGTCTGCCTGAAAATGTACTGTTGTCCCAAGCATATTGCAACAAACGGTGTATTTCTATCGCTGCTCGTTTAGTTTTCATTGCCGTTTCAAATATACCGGTCAATTTTTGAAACACCCTGTATAAGCGCTGGAGACCGCAGCGCCGTATTCTGCCTGTTTACATATATCTGTATTTGAATACGCATGCCTATAGCAGTTTCTTTGGCGCTTCAGTGTATTAAGTAAGCCCAACAGCATTACGGAGATGCCTGTCAAACTCCAGTAGCATACGCTACAAGAGATACGCGGTGCATGGCAGAGGGACAATACTGTTAAAATTTGAAACGCCTACCTTCCAAGACATTTCGCGAAACGTAACGTATTCCACGTAATTAGGCACAAAGATCCATTATTTAATTATTACACTGTTGCAAACCTATCACTGGAAGTAGTCAAGTTCATAAAATATCTATGCGTTTACGGCGGAGCAATTTAGAATGGAACAACCACATAAAACTAATCGCAAGTAAGGCAATAGCCAGAATGAGATTCAGTGGAGGAATCCTCAGGAAACTTAGTCCACCCACAAAGGAGATGGCTTAGAAAACGCTTGTTCGACCAATACATGAATACTGTTCGTCAGAGTTAGATCGATACCATGTAGTATTGATAGAGGGAATAGGGAAGATCCGAAGAAGAGCAGCGCATTTCGTTACAGGTTCATTTAGCAAGCGAAGGCGATACGGAGATGTTCAGCCAACTCCAATGGCAGACGCCGAAAAATAGCAGCTCTGCATCAAATGTGGTTTATTGTACGTTCCTACATGAGTGAACCAATAAAGTGCGGAAAAACCATGTAGGTGAAATTACGACAGATTCGAGCTCACGCGTCGCTTAACAGCAATTAGGGATGTCAGTTATTGCAGAAACAAGCGGTTTTCGGTTATATCTGTTTTTCAACCCCAGTTTAACCGGACTGTTAAAACTGCTCAGAATAACCGTTTTGCAATCCCTCGTCGCCCGTTTTGTAAACCCTCGTCGTTACTGCTCTCAAGGCCGAGTTGCCGCTATTGTTGCGGCAGACCGAGTTTGTGAGCTCGTGGAACGGCTTCTGGTGCAGTACGCCGCTAAGACACTTTCTCCCTGCCACTATTACACAGTTATGTCCCATGGTCAGGTAACAGGATAGGAGAACCAAGGTTCTACAGCACTCCAACAAATTAGTAACAAAGTCACACAAATGAGTTAAAACGGTTTCCTTATCTTTGTGACTTGTCGAATAATGAAGTCTGCAACACTGCATGTCATATAACACAAAAAGGCCCTCAATGGCTAAGTGCAAATAATCGTAGGTAAACTTCACAGTACATAGCAAATGCAATTTACAACTGTCTGTTCACTGCTAAGAGTTCACTAAACGATGTTCCCTGTCTAAGTCAGCCCTGGACGATGATCTATAACCAAGTGGGCGAGAGCCGCTCTTCTGTTTACCGAGTAGGCTTCTTTCCGTTGTCGTCCGGTCATTGGCGGATTGTGCTCGGCCTGTAATTGGCCGAGGCGAAGTCGATATGTTCATCCTCAACGCCGCCCGTGGCGCTGGTGGAACTCGTGCAAGTGGCGAGTCTCTACGTCTCTGACACAGCTCGCATCTTTGCGCCTGTGGCGCTTTTACCCTGGCTGTGTCTTGTTCGGACGACACAGCAATCCGGTTTTTGAAATAACCGGTTTCCGGTTTTTTATTTTCATTATTTTCTCTAATAAACGTAGAAATCAGACGAATATTGAAAAATTTTGATTCCCTCAGTTTCAAGAATTATAGAATGAAAATTTTAATTTAAATAGGCCAGTAAGATAAAACTTATTCCGTCCACCATTCGCTACTTTTCTCGGAAAGTATTAAGTGGTTGATTGCGACGATAAATTACCAAGGAAGTAAATACGCGGCCGCGATGTGTGATCGGCATAAACAACGCGCTGCAAAAAATGGTTCAAATGGCTCTGAGCACTATGGGACTTAACTTCTATGGTCATCAGTCCCCTAGAACTTAGAACTACTTAAACCTAGCTAACCTAAGGACAACACACAACACCCAGCCATCACGAGGCAGAGAAAATCCCTGACCCCGCCGGGAATCGAACCCGGGAACCCGGCAACGCGCTGCAGGTCACCTCGGTGGACAATAATATTTTGGGTAAACATTCCGCCTCTCTTGCTCTGTCCGTTTCGAATCTAGCCACTGATGACAACCAACCAATAGCGGTAGCAGGCATTTCAACCACTCTAGCATAAGTGTGGAATAGTGCCTTTCTATCCAATGACGATGGCCCGCAATTGGTATCCACAGGAGATGAGCTACCAACTCATCTTCTTCTGCACGAGAGCGGGAATATTAGCCCATGACTACGGCCCACCAATGGTAGCCATATGAACTTTAACCAGTACTATCACTTCTGCAGCATGAACGCCAGAAAACTCCCCCTTTATAAGTGGACGCGACACTCGTCTCTGACAGTGTTCTAGCAGTAGTGGACACCAGAAGATCCTGAGGAAGATCCCAGCAGAAGGGTCGAAACGTCGAACATTTTAGAAGAAACATGACGCGGCCTAATAACCCAGAAGATTTTAATTTCAGTTTCATTCTCCTTACTGATTCTAATTCTTTGAAACTTTGTTCAAAAATCATGTTGTAATCGGCGATGGTGCGTATCTCTACGGTACCACTGCGTGTTCTCGACTTAACACATTAGGAATGGTGGGACCATGGGAGGGGGGGGGGGAGTTGAGCATTGTTTGTTTAAAACATTTTTATATTTAGACTTCCTGGCAGATTAAAACTGCGTGCTGGACCGAGACTCTAACTCGGGACCTTTGCCTTTCGCGGGCAAGTACTCTACCAACTGAGCTACCCAAGCACGACTCACGCCCCGTTCTCAAAGCTTTATTTCTGCCAGTACCTCTACCTTCCAAACTTTACAGAAGCTCTCCTGCGAACCTTGCAGAACTAGCACTCCTAAAAGAAAGGATATTGCGGAGACATGGCTTAGCCACAGCCTGGGGGATGTTTCCAGAATGAGATTATCACTGTGCAGCGGAGTGTGCTTGGGTAGCTCAGTTGGTAGAGCACTTGCCCGCGAAAGGCAAAGGTCCCGAGTTCTAGTCTCGGTCCGGCATACAGTTTTAATCTGCCAGGAAGTTTCATATCAGCGCACACTCCGCTGCAGAGTGAGAATCTCATTCTGGATTTTTATATTTATTGGGCCATGGATTATTGTTACTACAAATGCAAATTGAGCACCAGATGATTATTATAAATTAAAGTGATTATGAATTAAAGTGATTTTTAACGAGGGAATCACTATTTCATTAGAAAGAAAGTAAAACAGAACCATTAAAAGTTATTTGATAGGTGCTCTTTCAGGATTCGTTTAAGTTTTATCCATATGTCCTAATAAAAAGGTTTAAGATCCTTTAGTTAAGAAAAAATAAACACACACACAATAGTAAACTTTACAATCGGTAAATCATAAAAATATCAAATATAAGATTCTTCAGTTAAGAAAAAATAAAATATACACACAATAGGAAACTTTGAACAGGTGAACACCATGAAACAGAAAGGCTTGGCAATAGAAGCCGAAAGCGAAAACAAATTACATCCAAGAGGGAGGCTGAGCATAGCGATACTTTATCGATATGAACACGTCCAAGGCGAAATAAACGATACGGTTACGTGTCGAAATAAGGAAGAAACTGGCGTACCACGACAGGGTAAACGGGCAAGCTGCCGAATAATATTCCAAGGTCTGTGCTACACACTCCACTGCCCGGATCTGAGGAAAACCACCAACGCACGAGGATAATTACGGCGCTTACCCAGTCTTAATAAGTCGAAGATTAACAAGGCTCCGTCCACCGGATAAACCAGCACCAACAGAGAGATCTGGAAAACAAAAGTTGCGTTCTGGTCGCGGCACGTCCCCGTTGCAGCGAACTCGAAAACGGAATACGTTCGTACCGAGCGCCACGTAGCCTAAACAGACCGCCAGCGACCTGTTTCAACGGCAACCACCAGTCATCTGGCTGTCTGCCCGCTTCTCCAGCCTGCTCTGTCTAAGAAAACCAGAGAGCCTCACATCGCAGCACCACACCCACACACACACACACACACACACACACACACACACACAACACGGCGCAGGGGATCGAATCACTACTTGGACATTACGAATAGTCAGTGCTATCGGGTGAAAACTGAGGATGGAGAACTTCATTTTCCGTGTCAATTTCTGCATTTTTAAGGGCTAAAAGCAGATAAAGGCACGTTGTGTAAACACAGGCAGCAGATGAACTGCTTCCTATTTTTGTTATATACAGGCTGTATCGAAAAGAATCATCCAGTTTTTAAAAACTCGTAAATATTAAGTTATTTGACAAATGTGCATGAACAATGTACCGTTAGAAAGAGCAAACTCCCGAGTTTTACATGATTCCCGCTAGGTAGCAGCACTGTACGCCCACGTCAGTTCTAGTAAATGTGATGTTGGGTCAACACATAGCGTTTTGTTCAAATGGCTCTGAGCACTATGGGACTTAACATCTGTGGTCATCAGTCCCCTAGAACGTAGAACAACTTAAACCTAACTAACCTAAGGACATCACACACATCCATGCCCGAGGCAGGATTCGAACATGCGACCGTAGCGGTCGCGCGGTATGAGACTGTAGCGCCTAGAACCGCTCGGCCACTCCGGCCGTCTCTTTAATGATGTTGCAGCCATTTGACTGCAACAATTTTTATTTTATTGTTAAACGGTTCAGATTTTGCTGTATTACATATCAGTCTGATATCTTTCGACATACAAATAAGTTACTGTGTTTGAAAATGGCCTGTGGCCGAACTCTGGATCGTATAACAATAAAATAACAATTATTACCGTCAAACGGCGGTAACATCATTAAAAAAATTACAATGTCTATGGTTCCAGCCAAAATAAAAAGATTTTCAACATTAACAAGGTAAAGCAAACTGCACAAATGTTACGCGTAAAATATCGAATAAGGACGTTACCTCTGTTTTTGTGCCGGAGAACGGAAACACCAAGATCATCATCATCGGATTGGTCATCTCTTATCACGACCACATAGTCTTCGGTATCTTTGCTGCTACTGTCCTCGTCGTTTGATAAAGAAGTTACAATATTGTGAACGGATTCTTCTCTTACACCTTCTTCTATGTTTCACCTTGTAATCTCTTTCCACGCGTGGTTCACGACGTTCTTCCAATTTTCTGGCGTTATTCGTGTGACAGCCTCATTTACCAGCATCTCTGTGTCTCGCAACGTGAAGGTTTTGTTTCGCTCCGCAACAACTGCTTTTATTGGAGCCCAGATGACTTCAATTGCGTTGTAATGGCAGTGGTACGTTGGAAGAGGTATAACTTTGTGGCCGTCGTTCTCTGCTAATGTATCAATCAAATAATGCTTGTGGCTTGTATCGTTTCACTAATTCCAGAAGTTCCGCTTTTCGCATATTCTGTTCAAAGTCTATTTTATTATCTTTCAACCAGCTGACTATTTCGTCTCTCATTGCAGCAGCCGTTGATGCCTTATTTAATTGTACAGAATGGTACGGCGCACTGTCCGTTACAAAAACACTACCAGAACTGACGTTTGGTAGCAAACGAGTAACGAACCAATCTTTGAATGCATCTGCATTCATCCCCTTGCGGTAGTCGCCAGTTGGTTGTTTTTTACTGAAACATAATCATAGCAACGGGCGAAAAACCGTTCATAGAGCCAGCATGAACTATAATTAGTCGCCATCCATTACCAGTTGGCACAATCATAGTTCCTTGGCGCGTGTCGTCTGTCCATGCGACGGCACGTATATGACGCACGTTGACCCATGTTTCTTCAATTCATATTACATTTTCCGGATTCATTGCTACCAACTCGCGCAGGAAACGACACCTCCATGCTACAGTGTCCGCGTTGCATTAATACCTATCGTCCTGAGAACTTTTTCCAACGGAAGCCAATTTTTGTCAAAACAATGGAGAAACTTGTCGTTCTGCCTGTGAACAAACCACTGTCCGGCAGTGATGCCATCAACTTTTAAGTGTGGAATACTCCTTCCTGCTGCAGTACGCGTATTAGGTTGCCTGATAGCACTTTCGTCAAAGCTGTCTGTTTCAGTCACACGACACGATCTCTTCCTTGACTGTTCAGGCGTCACAATAACAGGGCTCGCAGCTGAATTGGCAGCCTCACTGTCGCTGTAGAGATGTTCAATGCTTCTGCCACTCTGTCAGCCACTTTAGTCACTGATATCAAAGGCCCATCTTTGTCACTTTCCCTTTCAAAGTAAACACGCAATCTGCATATAAATTCGCGTGCTTGGGATTTCAGCTTAGCTCCTTTCCCAAAAGCCCACTTCTCTCGCACTACAGGCAGCCATTTTCCACTTATACACACTTTTCCACTTATATACACAGCAACAAACTCACAGAAGTAGCGGAATGCACACGTATACACACAAACCTGAACGTACCATATGGCGCAACTGACTGAGAGCAGCGGTCGCCCAGCTCTACGGCAACACTGGAGCGTTGCCACGGTAACGTAAACAAAAGCTAACGATCTGATTGGCCGACGTGGATGCGCGAAGCACGTGCGCCAAGACCGCGTCAACTGTCAAAGATCTTCTCTCACCGTATGGAACATAGGTTGGGTGTGGACCCTTCTACAGCACAGAGCATTAGACGATGTTGTTGTTGTTGTTGTGGTCTTCAGTCCAGAGACTGGTTTGATGCAGCTCTCCATGCTACCCTATCCTGTGCACGTTTCTTCATCTCCCAGTACCTACTGCAACCTACATCCTTCTGAATCTGCTTAGTGTATTCATCTCTTGGTCTCCCTCTACGATTTTTAACCCCCACGCTGCCCTCCAATGCTAAATTTGTGATCCCTTGATGCCTCAGAACATGTCCTACCAACCGGTCCCTTCTTCTCGTCAAGTTGTGCCACAAACTCCTCTCCTCCCCATTTCTATTCAATACCTCCTCATTAGTTGTGATCTACCCACCTTATCTTCAGCATTCTTCTGTAGCACCACATTTCGAAAGCTTCTATTCTCTTCCTGTCCAAACTATTTATTGTCCATGTTTCACCTCCATACATGGCTACACTCCATACAAATACTTTCAGAAACTACTTCCTGACACTTAAGTCTATACTCGATGTTAACAGATTTCTCTTCTTCAGAAACGCTTTCCTTGCCATTGCCAGTCTACATTTTATATCTTCTCTACTTCGACCATCATCAGTTATTTTGCTCCCCAAATAGCGAAACTCCTTCACTACTTTAAGTGTCTCATTTCCTAATCTAATTCCCTCAGCATCACCCGACGTAATTCGACTACATTCCATTATCCTCGTTTTGCTTTTGTTGATGTTCATCTTATATCCTCCTTTCAAGACACTGTCCATTCCGTTCAACTGCTCTTCCAAGTCCTTTGCTGTCTCTGACAGAATTACAATGTCGTTGGCGAACCTCAAAGTTTTTATTTCTTCTCCATGGATTTTAATACCTACTCCGAATTATTCTTTTGTTTCCTTTACTGCTTGCTCAATATACAGATTGAATAATATCGGGGAGAGGCTACAACCCTGTTTCACTCCTTTCCCAACCACTGCTTCCCTTTCATGCCCCTCGACTCTTATAACTGCCATCTGGTTTCTGTACAAATTGTAAATAGCTTTTCGCTCCCTGTATTTTACCCCTGCCACCTTCAGAATTTGAAAGAGAGTATTCCAGTTAACGTTGTCAAAAGCTTTCTCTAAGTCTACAAATGCTAGAAACGTAGGTTTGCCTTTTCTTAATCTTTCTTCTAAGATAAGTCGTAAGGTTAGTATTGCCTCACGTGTTCCAACATTTCTACGGAATCCAAACTGATCTTCCCCGAGGTCCGCTTCTACCAGTTTTTCCATTCGTCTGTAAAGAATTCGCGTTAGTATTTTGCAGCTGTGACTTATTAAACTGATAGTTCGGTAATTTTCACATCTGTCAACACCTGTTTTCTTTGGGATTGGAATTATTATATTCTTCTTGAAGTCTGTGGGTATTTCGCCTGTCTCATACATCTTGCTCACCAGATGGTAGAGTTTTGTCAGGACTGGCTCTCCCAAGGCCGTCAGTAGTTCTATTGGGATGTTGTCTACTCCCGGGGCCTTGTTTCGGCTCAGGTCTTTCAGTGCTCTGGCATGAACAATTCCGAGAAACAGGATGTTTGTGTGAAGGCAAACCGCTTGGCCATACCCGAGTGTCTGACACACACATCGAACCCATCCACCGTAGCTTCACAGAGAGTCCGCAGAAATCCGTTCGCCGTGCAGCTCGACAGCTCAACATGTCCCCGATGTCCGTCTGGCGTGTGTTGCGTCGACGTTTCCACATGAAACCACACAAAATTCATCTACTGAAAGCTCTTCGTGTAGGTGACAAACAACAACGTGTGGAGTTCTGTAATTTCGTTCTTGGTAAGATGGAGGATGACAGTTTTCTTCCATCCTTAGTGTTTGGTGACGAGGCAACATTCCACTTAAATGGAAAGGTGAAACGTCATAATGTGAGAATATAGGGTACGGAACAACATCAGAGGGACTCTCTAAAATAAAATGTGTTTTGTGCAGTTTCACGGGAAAAACTGAATGGTCCACTTTCCTTTGGCGAGAACACACTTAAAGGCAGCACATACCTCGATTTACCATCGAGGATGGGGCACTGCCACACTGGGATTTGGAAGTGTGGGAAGTTTTAAATCAAAGAATTACCGATGATGGCTCGGTCGCACTGGACCAAATGATTTAGCCTTACATTACAGACGTCCAAGGTCAACGAACATGACTCTATGTGATTGTTTCTTGTGGGGTTTATAAAAGACTCTTACGTGCCTCCGTTACCAACAACAGTGAATGAACCGAGACATCGCGGAACAGCAGCTGTGGAAGCTGTAACTCAAGATACGCTCGCTGCAGTGTGGGAAAAATTTGAACACCGCATTGCCATATGCCATGCATCTCAAGGGAGGTGTGTTGAACACCTATGAAAAAGTATGAAAAAATACCTTTTGAGTTTGCCGTTCCTCAAAAACCACACTTCATTGTATATGTCTATTAGTTTCAGAAATATAGACGTGCCAAATCGGACGATTCTGTTTGATGCACCCTGTATTGTGAATGATCTCTTTAAGTTTTAAGTTTTGTCCTTATATTACGTCGCCGCAAGTTTGTAGAGTCTCCACACGTTTTTAATCTTTTAAAGCAAATGGATCTTTCTACTTAACTGATATCGCATTTCGTAAAATACTTTCAGACTGGGGATGGTGCCATTCTGTAATAAATATGATGTCCGACGTCGTCAGTGAGGAATTACCATATAGAGCAGTTGGGGCAAGACTGACACAGAGCATGTACAAATGTAACATCTAACAGGCCACGCCACATGGTAACAGGTACATTATTGTCTCTGCAATGCTGTACCAATTCTTATGCCATTGTTTTTGTTGCTCGTTTCTGTCAGTATTGTGAGTAAAACAGCACCGGTCGCGTTTCCCCATTTTCTATAATAACGCAGTATTCAAAGGAATGCAAATTTTATGAATAATAATTTCTTGTTCTTTGAAAAAGTTTATTTAAAAAACGAAAAATTTTAGCACTGATGCTGTGGCTGACTGATATTTTGGTTTTTAAGCGGCCATTAGTAAACAATAAAAACACATCCTATAGCCGATACCAAACAAATACCAAAAAGTACCGGTTATTCAGAACTAAAGTACCGGTATCGGTTTTAACCGGTTGGTTTTTCCCATCCCTACCAGCGGTCGTTCGTCCCGCGAACCATTCGCGACTGGAACAGGAAGAAGGGAAAGCGACAGTGGTACGCAAAAATATCCTCCGCCACACACCGTAATGTGGCCTGCGATGTAGAGATGTAAATGTGGGAGAGAAAATAAATATTTTTCCTACCCGTGTGTGGTTGCAGAGCCTCTCGTAGGACACGCTTCCTGATACTATTCACGCCGGTGCAGATGCAAATGCGCCCAAGTTAATGTGTTCATTTTCATCGGGCGCAACTTCCCTGAAACTGTGTGCTATTGCTACCTGCGTATTTAGATTGTTCGAAATTGCCCGCTAACTACCGCTGTGGCCAGGGGGATGGGGGAAGTAATTCCGATTGCCGATGGCGCGGTACAGCGGTATCAGTTTTCTGGGAAGGGCATTCCTCTCATCGGGCAGGTAGTTTGCGCATGCGCGCGCGTGCGTGCTGGGGGCAGCTGCCGGGCTGGTTACGGGCGTGTTTATGCCGCGAAGCGAGGGACTGCCGGCACAATGGCTTCAGCTGCGTCGAGCACACGAGGAGGGCGGGAAAGGGGCGAGGAGTAGGTGGGGCGGGGGGGGGGGCTCTCATTCTGTGAGGATTCCTCCCCTCCCCACTCAGCGCTCCTTCACCGCGCTGCGAGATAGCGCCGGCTATGCAGACGCGAAATTCGCCTCGCAGAGAGCCACAGGAATAATGCTACCACAACAGAGAAGCACACGCGTGTGGTACGAGGAGGGGAGGGACAAAGAGCAGATGTGCGAATATCGGAACAGGAACCGAAAATGAAAAAGGCCGCCCTGGCAGGAAAAAGAACAGGAGACTCTCAAGGCTCGTGTGCTTCTGTTTTTGGGAGGGGCACTGGAGAATTTCACTGACTACGTCACGCGGATGCGCTTTACAGATAAAGTCTGATTAATAAAAGACCGGAAGTGGGGTGTGGGTAAGAGGGGTGGGGAGGGGCGGCTTTATACGCCGTTAATGTATTCCGCCGCCAAAGTGCCTCGTTTAAATCTTTCTCTCCGCTTCTTTCATCCCCGACGCGGGAATGAGTGCTGAAAATACTGATGTCTTTCTAAGCTCCACCTTTATTTTGTTTTCTTTTTTATTTTTTTTATTTTTTACTTTTTTTACCGAACTTCAGAGGGTCCGCTCTCCGCGGTTTCCCCTTCCTTCGTGACTACCCTAGAGTGGTGAGTAATGCCGGTGAAATGTGGCCAACTTCCGCACTCCTGTATTTCCTTCAGATCTCACTACGTCTGTTTACTGCAGTCCACCACTTTATGTAGCAGAAGAAATTGCCAGTGATGCTTTGCGATGACAATCTATTGTGTACGACGTACATCATCAGAAATCAAAAACAGGCGCTTCGCCCCACCTGTGGCTGAGTTGTAGACTGTAATGAATGACTCTGCGAACATTGTGAATTTTTCTGAACAACACCGTCTCCATAGGTTATTTAATGATTCAAAGGGGTGTGATCTCTATGGGACTTAACTTCTAAGGTCATCAGTCTCCTAGAACTTAGAACTGCATAAACCTAACTAACCTAAGGACATCACACACATCCATGCCCAAGGCAGGAATCGAACCTGCGACCGTAGCGGTCGCCCGGTTCCAGACAGTAGCGCCTAGAACCGCTCGGCAACTCCGGCCGGCGCTTATTTAATACATTTTAAGTAACGACGTTTCTGCTACTGACATAATAAGATCTGTAATGAAGATCAAAGGAATACAAGAATGTGTCAGTTATGCATTTCCAGGCGACATAAGATGAAAAATTAAACAGCTTTTAAGAGGAGGAGGAGGAGATTAGTGTTTAACGTCCCGTCGACAACGAGGTCATTAGAGACGGAGCGCAAGCTCGGGTGAGGGAAGGATGGAGAAGGAAATCGGCCGTGCCCTTTCAAAGGAACCATCCCGGCATTTGCCTGAAGCGATTTAGGGAAATCACGGAAAACCTAAATCAGGATGGCCAGAGACGGGATTGAACCGTCGTCCTCCCGAATGCGAGTCCAGTGTGCTAACCACTGCGCCACCTCGCTCGGTCAGCTTTTAAGAATTACACCTAAACCTAGCATATGTTCAAATGTGTGTGAATTGCTAAGGGACCAAACTGCTGAGGTCATCGGTCCCTAGACTTACATACTACTTAAACTAATTTATGCTGTGGACAACACACACACCCATGCCCGAGGGAGGACTCGAACCTCCGGCGGGAGGGGCAGCGCAATCCTCGCATGGCGCCTCAAACCACGAGGCCACTTCGAGCGGCTAGCATTTGTAAAGTGACGTTCAATGTCAAACTAATTAAACATCCGCTTAAACGGGCGTCAAATGCCTACGTGACTCCAATTTCGTAGAGATACAAGCTCTAGCCGAGAGGTGTCGATAGAGAAGGGTCCGCAGCTCGTGGTCGTGCGGTAGCGTTCTCGCTTCCCACGCCCGGGTTCCCGGGTTCGATTCCCGGCGGAGTCAGGGATTTTCTCTGCCTCGTGATTACTGGGTGTTGTGATGTCCTTAGGTTAGTTAGATTTAAGTACTTCTAAGTTCTAGGGGACTGATGACCACAGATGTTAAGTCCCATAGTGCTCAGAGCCATTTGAAACATTTTTGATAGAGAAGGACTTGTTGCCTTCATTTCCCAAGTCATAAAATGACATTCTCTAAAATACACAAACACCGTGAGTTACTACACAGAAAAATTCTCTGAATGAGTACCGTTGAATTAGTAATAACATTAGCTTTTTCTGACGTCAGCAATAAGTTCTTACAGAGTTCACATAATATTGCAACTAGTATTCACTGTATCAGCTTTCCAATCGTATGTGCCCATCAGCTTTGTAAAACTTAAATACTTTTTGTCTGAATATGCTGATGTACGTGCAGCAGAAAGTCAATAGTCATTCCCAGTTTCGTTTGTTTCTCTCTGTTGTTCACGACGAAAAGATGTCAATAAAGACACCATTTTTTTTCTCGCGTCGCGCATATGTCTATCTAAAAGCTGACTTATTTCCCTCCATGCGTCTAGCATTTCAGTTTGATTTATAATCGCCCTTGGACATTCCTGTTCACGGTAAGAAAACTCAGCCAGCTTTAATGCTCTCTCCGTACTTTTAAACACAATAAATACGCACTCTTAACGAGAGCAGGTATTGCCTGAATGGAAAACTGCGACTGTTTAAATTAAGTTTTTCAGGACAGCCACAAGTCGCACTCAGAAGTTTTTATCCACGGGTTTCGCTCTTCAATCTAACAGCCAACTACTGTACTTCAATGTGTAAATTCCAGACTTTCGGGCGGTACTCTTGTTAAATTAACTGTTGAAACCGGTCAATAAAACATAATAAGTACAACTTGTGGCTGTCTTGAAAAACTCAAATACACACCTGCTCTAGAGACACAACAAATAGCTACAGAACAAACATTCGACCCACGTCGAGGGGTCCCAACGCGAACCAGCGCTTTGATGTTACCGCCAGCAGACGGAACCGCAGAACGGCTTCGTTGGCTCTGATTTGCCGTCCGTACACATTACGTTAATCTCGGCCAACGAAGCCGTTGGCTCTCGTTCGTTCATTGGCCCAGTGTGTACGCGCCTTCATTGGTATGGTGCCGGGCGTCTGACCGTCTCAGAGGCCGGGGTCCCACCGCGCAACAGTCGTCTTGGCGTGCATTATTGAAATTTTATTTTACGCCTTCCCTTTGCACAGGGCCTGGGCTGGACCGCTATTGAGACTTCGACGCGTGCGCTAAACGTCATTGGAAAATATCTGTGTTACAACATGAAAGCGCATTAGTCTCACAAGGGAAACTCAGCATTGCACACTCCTCAGATTTAGTGGTAAAATGGCCCAGTGAATAGCCCGTATAAAACTGAACAAAGATCAAGCGTGAAAACTGGAAGAAGAGGGTGTACTGAAAAAAAAAAAAGCAAAATAGGAACAGTGAACGGTTCAAGCCAAGAAGAGCGATAAAAGTAGCCTAAAACGGTAACGGTATCGTGGGTAAGCGTTCGTGCTGTTGGAGTGCAAACAGAGCGAGCCGTGTTCAAAATTCCCTGGGGCCACTTTTTTTCCCACAACACTATGAACTGACTGTCCGTTCGTTGAAATCCAACATAAACTTTTCATAGAAATGAAAACAACAAATAAACTGGTGTGAACCATGTTCCAAGAAAGGAATTCAAGACCAAGACTTCCAAAACGAAACGAAACTTCAAAAATGTTAAAAATATGTTTTGACAGACCTCAGAGGGACTGTGTGATTGTGAAACTGTTGCGTTGATTTGTTGCAGGTTATGTGACAAACTATTACGTTCTCATCGTTTCCTTGGGAGTGATCACATTTACATTCATACGAACACCTATATCTGGCAAGTAGGCAAATCTCCGTCACTTAGAAGTCGTACAGATTAGGCGCGTCGATAAGAGATTCCTGTCATATGACACACGTAACGGCCAGTAAGCTGCGATTGGTGAAGGCAACAAACAACTCGGCCGTTGCGTTTCTCCTGCCGGTTGCTCAAATGGTTCAAATGGCTCTGAGCACTATGCAACTTAACTTCTGAGGTCATCAGTCGCCTAGAACTTAGAATTAGTTAAACCTAACCAACCTAAGGACATCACACACATCCATGCCCGAGGCAGGATTCGAAACTGCGACCGTAGCGGTCGCCGGTTGCTCAGGCGGGATGAAGTGACCCTCACGCGTCTTAGGATCGGGCACTGTCCTCTCACACATAGCTTTCTTTTACGGCGGTTGGATCCCACGTTTTGTGATGCTTGTGCTGTGCACAGCTCTGTCCGCCACATTTTAACGGAATGCATTTTATACCGTGATGCAAGGGCAGAAACAAAAATTGGTGGGGATCTGCCCTCTACTGTAGCTGATGATGAGACGAGTGTAACTATTCTTTTAAAGTTTTGCGATGTGTCTGAACGCTGGCCTAAACTTTTAAGCTGGAGGTTTTAGTGTATTGCAGTGTGGCTGGCTCCTCTCTTTTTTCCTTGTGGTCAGCCAGCCACTACCATCTGCTATATTGCTTTAGCTCCTTCTACCACTTTCTTCCTGTGTTGTCCGTGTTTTACTGCTGACACCATGCTTCGTCCCATACTTCGGCGTATGTATTGTACGAGGAGCATTGAAGTTCTAAGGCCTCCGATTTTTTTTTTTCTAATTAACTACTCACCCGAAATCGATGAAACTGGCGTTACTTCTCGACGTAATCGCCCTGCAGACGTACACATTTTTCACAACGCTGACGCCATGATTCCATGGCAGCGGCGAAGGCTTCTTTAGGAGTCTGTTTTGACCACTGGAAATTCGCTGAGGCAATAGCAGCTCGGCTGGTGAATGTGCGGCCACGGAGAGTGTCTTTCATTGTTGGAAAAAGCCAAAAGTCACTAGGAGCCAGGTCAGGTGAGTAGGGAGCATGAGGAATCACTTCAAAGTTGTTATCACGAAGAAACTGTTGCGTAACGTTAGCTCGATGTGCGGGTGCGTTGTCTTGGTGAAACAGCACACGCGCAGCCCTTCCCGGACGTTTTTGTTGCAGTGCAGGAAGGAATTTGTTCTTCAAAACATTTTCGTAGGATGCACCTGTTACCGTAGTGCCCTTTGGAACGCAATGGGTAAGGATTACGCCCTCGCTGTCGCAGAACATGGACACCATCATTTTTTCAGCACTGGCGGTTACCCGAAATTTTTTAGGTGGCGGTGAATCTGTGTGCTTCCATTGAGCTGACTGGTGCTTTGTTTCTGGATTGAAAAATGGCATCCACGTCTCATCCATTGTCACAACCGACGAAAAGAAAGTCCCATTCATGCTGTCGTTGCGGTCAACATTGCTCGGCAACATGCCACACCGGCAGCCGTGTGGTCGTCCGTCAGCATTCGTGGCACCCACCTGGATGACACTTTTCGCATTTTCAGGTCGCCAGCAGGATTTTGTGCACAGAACCCACAGAAATGCCAACTCTGGAGGCGATCTGTTCAACAGTCATTCGGCGATCCCCCAAAACAATTCTCTCCACTTTCTCGATCATGTCGTCAGACCGGCTTGTGCGAGCCCGAGGTTGTTTCGGTTTGTTGTCACACGATGTTCTGCCTTCATTAAACTGTCGCACCCACGAACACACTTTCGACACATCCATAACTCCATCACCACATGTCTCCTTCAACTGTCGATGAATTTCAATTGGTTTCACACCACGCAAATTCAGAAAACGAATGATTGCACGCTGTTCAAGTAAGGAAAACATCGCCATTTTAAGTATTTAAAACAGTGCTGCCATCTCTGGGACGTATTGACAATGAACGCGGCCTCATTTTAAAACAATGCGCATGTTTCTATCTCTTTCCAGTCCGGAGAAAAAAAATCGGAGGCCTTAGAACTTGAATGCACCTCGTATTGTATGTTAACTGGGGGCCTAGAAACGACGGATAGCCTCCGTCCCCGCCGCAGACGCAATGGTCCAGAACCCCACGACGACTACCGCAGTCCACTTCACCCCTCCGCCGCCCCACACCGAACCACTCTCCACTCTGTCAGAGTTATTGTGGGTTCGGCCCCCGGTAGACACCCCCCCCCCCCCAAAGGAACGTCTCACACTAGACTAGTGTAACTCCTACGTTTGCATGGTAGGGAAATGGTGGTGTACGGGCACGTGGAGAACTTGTTTGTGCAGCACTCGCCGACATTGTGTAGCTGAGCCAGAATAAGGAGAACCAACCCGCATTCGCCGAGGAATATGGAAAACCGCCTAAAAACCATCCACAGACTGGACCTCGAAACAAGTCCGCCGGACGGATTCGTGTCAGGGACCAGGCGCTCCTTCCCAATCAGGTCGGTGTGGGTACGCACATAGTTTTCCAACCTTTGTTACCTGTGTTTTACGCTCTGTTTTGTCTTAATGTTCTGGCTATTTTCTTGACACCCTTCTCAATCTGTTTTTGAGCGGGCGCTGAAGACCTTGCCGTCGTGCGTCCATACAAACCTCTCCATCCATCCATCCATCCATCCATCCATCCATCCATCCATCCATGTCGTGTATGACACACCATACATGTTTTATAGTGAATGATTCGATTGACTTGTCGCCTTGTTATCAAACGTTTGCGATTCCCAATCGAAAGCCACTTCCAATCGGCTGCTAATAGTTATACACAATCAACTGTAGTTAAACGTCCCTACCTTACACCTCGCTGTTGCAAACGGACGTTACACAACGACACAGACACAGACACAGATTTGAATAAAGCGAACAGCGGAACAAAATGGCACGAGGGTGGTCTGAAAACGGCTCGACCGCTTGGTAGTCCAACACCGTAACCAACTAACCACTACCCCGTTTCTTTTCCCGGCTGCTCTGTATTGCACTTCTTAGCCTTGGACCGTTCGTTGTTTCTATTTTGCTTTTCTTTTCACAGTTCAGTACAACTTCTTCGTGTTTTCTTGCTTGATCTGTGTTCAGTCTTTGACGGGCTGTCCACTGGCCTCCCTAACCACCAGATATGGGGGGGGGGGGGGGGGGGCGATGAAGAGTTTCCCTCGTTAGCATTAACTCAGTTCTATTTTGCTTTAGAAAGGAAAACGTGCTGGCCGTGACCATGTTGCAAAAAGTAACCCCGCTTTTAATTACAGTGATCGATTTGAGTCGGAGGGAACTTCAACTAGGTGACTGGCTGGGCGGTTTGCACCCCATTCCTCCCGGATACAATTTCAGTGTGTCCCTTCTGCCTCTGAGAGGGGAGGTTCGGCGACTACGACCCGTAAACGGAGCTGACATTCCACTCTGCAGTGGTGTATACGGTGCCGCCTGCGCTGATGAATCCATTCTCTGCGTTGCTCTGTCAATTACAGGGGCACCGCCACGGGAGAGCTTCCGCGGAATTTGGACAGCTGCGGCGGAGAGGGATGGCACATTGTTTAAGTCAACGCATTTGTATTCGGAAGGAGTGGGATGCAAATCTGCTAAATGATTCTGATTTAGGTATCTGTTGTTTCCGTAGCTTACAGACGATCAGATTTAGATGTTATTTTTTGCGTTTGCAGTCTTTTTATTTTTCATTTCTGCTCTTTATTTTCGTTCGTGTTTCCCGGAACTATGTTAGAAAATGAAATTGATTTGTTTCGATCATATACACTGTCCTGCAACTAATCGTAACTCTGTCCGAACAGGCCTTGGAAAGTCCAACGGTACCGACCGGTCGCCGTGTCATCCTCAGCCCACAGGCGTCACTGGATGCGGATACGGAGGGGCATGTGGTCAGTACGCCGCTCTCCCGGCCGTATGTCAGTTTCCGAGACCAGAGTCGCTACTTCTCAATCAAGCAGCTCCTCTGTTTGCCTCACAAGGGCTGAGTGCACCCCGCTTGCCAACAGCGCTCGCCAGACTGGATGGTCACCCATCCAAGTGCTAGCCCAGCCCGACAGCGCTTAACTTCGGTGATCTGACGGGAACCGGAGTTACCACTACGGCAAGGCCGCTGGCATACACACTGTCCTGATATGACTCCCTGTCAGAAACCTAAATAAACACCTTCTGCATCGCGGCCTGCTGCGAGACGTGCTGGAAGAGTGTCGGTGAGGTTCTGGAAGGTACCGACAGGGATGTGGGGCATTGTCGACTCCAGCGCCGTGGCGAGCTGCGTTAGGTTTCTCGGTAGACGATCCATGGCGCGAAACCCGATCGAGGTGGCTCTTCAGTCTATAAGGGATTTTATTGTCACGATATCGGTAATTTAATATGACTACCTTAAATAAAGGACACTTAAGTGCAAATTTCTCCAGTATGTGATTGTCAAACTCATGCCATCTTGCCGGCCGGAGTGGCCGTGCGGTTCTAGGCGCTACAGTCTGGAACTGAGCGACCGCTACGGTCGCAGGTTCGAATCCTGCCTCAGCCATGGATGTGTGTGATGTCCTTAGGTTAGTTAGGTTTAATTAGTTCTAAGTTCTAGGCGACTGAAGACCTCAGAAGTTAAGTTGCGTAGTGCTCAGAGCCATTTGAACCATGCCATTTACAGGAAATATATTCACAGCTGCGAATATGAACCATATTCGGCTATATGTTGGAATGACGACAATGTAAATTTCTACCGGACTTTGACTCGAACCTGAATTTCCCACTTAACGCGAGCGGTTAACGCTTCGGCCATCCGAGAACGAATTACGGTCAGACCCAAACATCCATATGTTGTCATCCATGTGTCACAAGCTAGACTCGCGTATTACGTATATTGCCGTCCAGGAAGGACATATTTATCGAATGAAATGATAATTAAATCAAGACCCTAAGCTGTGGAGAGGTGTTGATATAAATCCACGGGGACAGCTCAAAATGCGTCCCCCACCGGGACTCGAACCCGGGATATCCTGGTTACATGGCAGACGCTCTATCTATCTGAGCCAGCGAGGGCACAGAGGTTAGTGCGACTGCAGGGATTTGTCCCTTGCACGCTCCCCGTGAGACCCACATGCCCAACTTAATGTCCACACACTACATTCGTAGTGCGCCTGCCCATGACACTCGTTACTCGCGGCAATCTTACCGAGTCCTGTAAGAATTCGGGCAATGCGTGTGCATCCAGCACAGAAGATAGAGGTCAATGACCGGTTAGCCTTAACTATATGAAGATGGTATCTGTTCTTTCGGACATGTCCGAAAGAACAGATACCATCTTCATACAGGGTGTTTCAAAAATGACCGGTATATTTGAAACGGCAATAAAAACTAAACGAGCAGCGATAGAAATACACCGTTTGTTGCAATATGCTTGGGACAACAGTACATTTTCAGGCGGACAAACTTTCAAAATTACAGTAGTTACAATTTTCAACAACAGATGGCGCTGCAAGTGATGTGAAAGATATAGAAGACAACGCAGTCTGTGGGTGCGCCATTCTGTACGTCTTTCTGCTGTAAGCGTGTGCTGTTCACAACGTGCAAGTGTGCTGTAGACAACATGGTTTATTCCTTAGAACAGAGGATTTTTCTGGTGTTGGAATTCCACCGCCTAGAACACAGTGTTGTTGCAACAAGACGAAGTTTTCAACGGAGGTTTAATGTAACCAAAGGACCGAAAAGCGATACAATAAAGGATCTGTTTGAAAAATTTCAACGGACTGGGAACGTGACGGATGAACGTGCTGGAAAGGTAGGGCGACCGACAGAGGGCAAGGCGCAGCTAGTGCAGCAGGTGATTCAACAGCGGCCTCGGGTTTCCTTTCGCCGTGTTGCAGGTGCGGTCCAAATGACGCCAACGTCCACGTATCGTCTCATGCGCCAGAGTTTACACCTCTATCCATACAAAATTCAAACGCGGCAACCCCTCAGCGCCGCTACCATTGCTGCACGAGAGACATTCGCTAACGATATAGTGCACAGGATTGATGACGGCGATATGCATGTGGTCAGCATGTGGTTTACTGGCGAAGCGTATTTTTACCTGGACGGCTTCGTCAATAAACAGAACTGGCGCATATGGGGAACCGAAAAGCCCCATGTTGCAGTCCCATCGTCCCTGCATCCTCAAAACGAACTGGTCTGGGCCGCCATTTCTTCCAAAGGAATCATTGGCCCATTTTTCAGATCCGAAACGATTACTGCATCACGCTATCTTCGTGAATTTGTGGCGGTACAAACTGCCTTAGACGACACTGCGAACACCTCGTGGTTTATGCAAGATGGTGCCCGGCCACATCGCACGGCCGACGTCTTTAATTTCCTGAATGAATATTTCGATGATCGTGTGATTGCTTTGGGCTATCCGAAACATACAGGAGGCAGCGTGGATTGGCCTCCCTATTCGCCAGACATGAACCCCTGTGACTTCTTTCTGTGGGGACACTTGAAAGACCAGGTGTACCGCCAGAATCCAGAAACAATTGAACAGCTGAAGCAGTACATCTCATCTGCATGTGAAGCCATTCCGCCAGACACGTTGTCAAAGGTTTCGGGTAATTTCATTCAGAGACTACGCCATATTATTGCTACGCATGGTGGATATGTGGCAAATATCGTACTATAGAGTTTCCCAGACCGCAGCGCCATCTGTTGTTGACAATTGTAACTACTGTAATTTCGAAAGTTTGTCTGCCTGAAAATGTACTGTTGTCCCAAGCATATTGCAACAAACGGTGTATTTCTATCGCTGCTCGTTTAGTTTTTATTGTCGTTTCAAATATACCGGTCATTTTTGAAACACCCTGTATATTTATTGAGAGTCGACGGCCTGGTATTGGCGAATAAATACGAAATAGTTGTGCCTGTGTTATTAAGAAGTTCTATGCACTGTTCCTTCGGAGATGCGTATACGCAACGTACGACTACAAATTGTGACACATCGACGACGACATTTGGAACATCGGGTCTGGCCGTGATTCGTGTTTCGATGGGCGAAACGGTCAAGGCGACCGTTCGCGTAACGTGCAAACTCCCAAGTTCGAGTCCCATTTCGGCACGAATTTTCACTGTCGTCATTCCAGTGTATAGCGGAAGGTGGTTCATATTCCCATCAGGGAACACAATTCCTCTACTTGTTGCCGTCTCTAGGCGCTGCAGTGCCTGTTTCTTCGGAAATGCATGCTTGCCCGTAGGAACAATGCATTGTACTTCTTAATGTTCTATTTCGTAATCACGACATTTTCTTGCACTCGGACATGTTTAGGCGCAACTACGATCAGGCAGAGATCAGGGTTGGCATACCGACTCAGATCATAGTTATTATTCCTACAAAGCCTAAATCTTTCCGTTCTTTCGATCTAAATGCCGATGGATTCATTTTTCGACTTACGAAGGAAGGTGCAAAGGTTAGCATTTAGCGTGCCGTCGGCTTCATTACAAACGAAGTTTAGGGAATCCACAGAAACCCCCAACACGAATGGTTGGTCGGCATTTTGAAGGTTGCACTTCTCGAATACACAACGATCATAGTGAGTTAGCAGTCTTTCAAATTGTTTCATGGAACGTACGGAAATTTCGAAAACAGCTCCTTCCGAACACCACGCACACCGAGCACAGAGCTGCTAGAATGCGTTTTTGAATGACGCGGCGAGTTCAGTAGCTGCGCTGTCTCTCTATTGCGCTCCGACGGTGATTAACACCGCGCAGCGTTGTAATTGCACGCTGGCACGAAATGGCGTGGGCGTCGAAACTGGAGGAACGCGAACGTTGGAATTGAGACCGGGGTGCGAACGCAGGGGTGAACCTGTTCGCAACGTGTGGGTGTGTGGAGGCGCTTTGTTTCTCGCCGCCAGGGTTAATTATTGGACACGCAGGGGGCGCCAATGACGGAGCCTGGTCGGGGCGTGGCGTGAGAACCTTCCCCCCCCCCTCCCACCCACCCTCTCCTCCCCCTCACGGGCGTGAGAATCCTGAACCAGGGCGGCACGCGAACGGACGATTACTCGCAGTTCCTGCCTTTGTTCTGCCACTCTGTTTATAGCCGATGCTAATTGCTGCCGCCATAACGCACGCGCGCGCGCGCGCGTATTCTTTGCGCCGCGGGGCGGACCGTGAGAAACAGTTGCCTGTGCCCTCTAATAGCGCCGCACTCAATCCTCGCGCTGTAACGTCGAGTTACGATCGGCCTATTCCCGCTCGAGGAGCTGGCCTCCTTTGTGTGATCCAGACGCGACTGTGTTCAGCTCCGCTTTGTACGAGTTGGCCCGTTAACGATTCTGTTTATATGCAGTTCCTGCCTCCAGTTTCAGTGCAGCGATGTTTAGGCACGGAAAGTAAGCACGATGGTTCTTTAGCAGGCCGGAGAACGACGCCCTGCGAATCGCTACACAATCACCGATCGTGTGAAAATCAGATTTCTCTGTTTACGAGTTACAAGAAGGTGTGTTTGCTGAGCTCAGGTTGATTCTGCGTTTCTTGATTTCCGTAAACTTCTGCGCTATCAAAAAGTGGACAGAAAGTGCGAGAACAAGACCAAAAGATTAAAATATGATTTACAAAAAAACTGGCACAAATACGAGGTGCGTTGAATAAGTAATGCAGCACATTTTTTTTTTTTCTCTCAGCCACTTGCGACTGAATAAATGCGGAATTTGTTGTGGGACATCGTGAAATATTCCCGCTTCAGCCCCTATAGTTCGATGGAGTTCCCATAGGTGGCAGAGCTATACATAGCCTTCAACATGGCGTCTGTTCCAAGCAGAGAGCTGTCGTTGAGTTTTTTTTTTTTTTTTTTTTTTTTTTTTTTTTTTTTTTTTTTTAAACCAGAGCATCCCAGATATTCACAGGCGCCTGCGGAATGTCTACAGACACCTGGCAGTGGACAAAAGCACAACTTATCGTCGGGCGAGGCGCCTGTCATCATCGCTAGGTCGCACAAACTTGTCCGATATCCCGCCTGTTAGCAGGCCGCTCACAGCTGTGACGCCTGCAATGCTGCAACGTGCGGACACTCTCATTCCAAGTGAGCGACGTATCACAATCAAACACCTCGTTGCTCAACGGAACTCTGTTGGTAGTGCTCACAGACTCGCCCACCAGATCGGATACTCAAAGGTGTTTGCCCCCTGGTTTCGTCGCCGCCCAACGGAAAACCGTAAAGAACAACGAAGAACTATCTGTGCGGAAATTCTGGCACGTTAAGAGGCTGACCGTGACAGTTTTTTTTTTTTTTGTGGAACATCACAATAGGTAATGAACCGGAAAAACAGACAATCCATGGAGTGGCGGACAGGCTGCTGTCGCCGAGCGGTTCTAGGCGCTTCAGTCCGGAACCGCGCTGCTGCTACGGTCGCAGGTTCGAATTCTGCCTCGGGCGTGGATGTGTGTGATATCCTTAAGTTAGTTAGGTTTAAGTAGTTCTAAGTCTAGGGGACTGATGACCTCAGATGTTGCAACGTGACAACTAATCGTGGAGACATTTTGTGAACTTCTCTTTTAGATGTGGGTGGTACGACTGGACCTGTTAGGAGGATAGCTGTCGTTGCTTTTCTGTCTTACAACTCCTGTAAGCTGCCGTCTGTAGTAAATGGATTCTCAAGTTCGTGTGGTCCACGAAATTACTGGCCCCGTAAATTTATTGCCGGGAATTATAATTTCTAGTGGAAGGTTTTGACCAACCATTAAAAATTAACACGCAACGGATAATGCAGTATTTCTTTTTTTGAAATTCAGAAGGTACATATACAGGGCTTACTAGGGAATATATATAGCTTTCACTTTCTTAATTTCGTGACCCAAAATTCGACAGAGATATTTATTCAGCATCGATGGCGTTTAAACTACTGGACTTATTTCTGTTGCAATGAAGATGATCAGAATTGGTCTCGCTAGTTAACATCGTTCAGTTCCACCACGTAATTATGGAATGGGAGACTGGAGCGCAGATCTGGCTTCAACGTAATTTTCTACAAACAAGCAATTACACCTAAACCCATGCTTATTGTTTTAAATTGCTATTGGGCACGCAAAACAAGTTGAGCAAAGACGCTGCAAGTCAACTAGGTCAGGGTGGAAGAGAATTTCAGAAGTCTTTGTCGAGTCAAAGGGCATTAAAATCAGATCCTTTGCTAAATGTACGAGCTTAAACCGTGTATATTCCGTAATGCACAACAGTGCCATCAAATCAAATAATTATAGGGGAACACACGAAACATTATCACTTCACACGTGGCCAAGTTTCAGTGGGCAACAAAAATCCAGAAAAATACGGAAACACAACATTATTTTTTCGCTATTTACACTTGCGCAGCATCGTATGGTTATCCATTGTTTACAAAACATTTTCAGTCCAAAACTACACAGAGTCAATGTGGCGGTTGCTCCGACCTACCACGTGGCGCGAAAAGAAGTCCACAAAGTAACAGATAGAAAATACATAAAAATCCCGCAAAATATCACTGAAAATGTAAGAGCAGATTAAGACAAATGTAATGAGTGGATTTCCGTTAAGCGGAGAGCAATAATAATGGCCTTAATCCCATGGTGCTGAAGTGACCATAGTCCAAACGTAAAGTTCAACTGAAATGCGAATAAACTGTGAAAATAAACTCCCTTAAGGGGGTTTAGTGGTTATCTTGCATCTGATTTGAACAACTGGACGTCATTACTGAACAGATTTCACACAATCTAATAGCTTTGTTACTTTACCAAATCGAGAGTTGCGTCTCCACGTCTGTTCAAGTGGCGGGTCTCAGGAGCGAGACGACCGGACACCTCGCCTAACCGAACTTCGTTCAAAAGATGGTGGGGGGAAGATTCGCCAACCTAACAGAGCCAAGCCACGAGACTTCGCGAGATCTTTGACCTGACTTGGCCACCATCTTTGCTAAACTTGCTCACGTTTAGGGGGTTGGTACTATCCTACCACAGAACCAATCCACACATGCACAGCTACGACCTTTGACCAACCTTACTGCTAAATCATTAACTATCTCAATCACACAAACCAGACCGCATAAAGGAATGGCAACTAGGAAATGTAGCACACATAAAATGAATGACTGAGTAAATAAACAAATAAATAAATAAATAAACACTTGGTCCATTCCCTTCTGTATGTTACCCTAGTAATTACTTCTGCTGAATAAAAAGCACTCACAATAGTTCTCATGTGCCAGTATTTATTCAGGAAAATATGGAACGGGGCAACAAGTTCCGTTTCAGTGTTAAGTCCCAAAGTGCTGAGGGCCATATTGAACCATGGAGTGGTGCCACACCACCTCTCCTCCGAAGAAAAAGCTCAAAGCTGCATCCTCAGCCGGTAAAGTCATGTCAACGGTCTTCTGGGATTCTGAAGGGGTTATTCTGGTTGATGTCCTTCCTCATGGTGGGACGAACAACTGTGAAGTCTACTGTGTTACCCTCAGGAAACTGAAGAAATGAGTTCAAGGTGTTCGTCGCCACAAAAATGCAAGCGAACGTCTCCTTCTCCATGACAACACAAGGCCTTACACAAGTATGCGACCCTGAGAGGAGCTCACAAAAGTTCATTGAACTGTTCTTCCCCATCAGCCCTACTCCCCGCATCTCGCACCTTCCGACTTCCATCTGTCTGGCCCAATGAAGGATGCACTCCGCGGAAAGCAGTGCGTGGATGGTGGAAGGTTATTGGTGCTCCCACGTCGATCAGCAGAGTGGTACTGTGCGGACATACAGGCTCTCCCAGTAAGGAGGTGTAAGGCCGTCGCATTGAACGGAGATTATGATGGAAAATGGAGTTCTGTACCCAGGAGAGGGGCGGAATAATATGTTGCGTTACTTATTGAGCGTCCTTCTAATTATAGTTTATGGAATATGACTCTAAAAAAGAGGTAATTCACTATGGTGGCTGAAAAATTTGGCACAAAATTGCAGTAACTGCTAGGATTCCTGTGATAGCTCAGGTTATAACACTCCACTCTGCTATTGCTACACCATAACCTTAAAGCAGGAGTCAGTTTACAAACCAGGATTATTTCGTTATAGCAATTATGATATAAAGCAACAGAGCAGTGTTACCCTCTGAGAGGAATTTTGTTGTGTTGACCGTGTTGTACCTAACAGAGGTGGCTTATCGGAAATGAAAGTCAGAATTACGTAATTGTTTGAACAGTAACAAATAAAATTTTGTTTATCTGCACTGTTTAACTGATAATGGAAAACGGTCGCCAGCCTAACTAGGCAAAAGAATGATTAACATTCTTTTTCAAGAAAATAGTTATTAGTAACTTTAATGGATGAACACAACCTATACTTGGCCACACGCGAGTGCAATGAACTCTGACACACTCATATGTTTACGGTAAGATTGAATCTAACAGTTGGAGCAGCACAAACTATTTGCAAAATTATAACACGTACAGAAAAACACTATCACTTTCAAGGCTTACACAAACTGAGTGGTCTTTATACTGTTAATATGCACACAAGAGAGACAAACACTTAGTAATCATTAACATATAATTTCCTACTATGCAGTTTTCCACTTTTACTACCGTGAGACATAAAATTAACATTTATGTAAGATACTGACTCACTTTCTGCGATTTACAACAGGCAGTAATGTGATCATTTACTAAGCAAAACTTTATAAGCCTGAGTCTTAAGAACTTTTAATTTTGCAGTTGGCAACAGCACTTTAATAAGCAGTATTAATAGGAAAATTATTTTCATCAAACAACATTTACTTTAACCCACTTTCTTGCCACATTAACTTTAACTTTCTTTTTACTAAGTTCAAGAGACATTAATTAGCATAACATTGGTCATAAAAGTTCTTTCAATAGGGACACTCGGTAATTACTTTAGTTCAAACGGAAAGGAACCCGAGAGGTGTTATGATGAGGAGAAAAATCAAGGTTGGTACATAAATTCAGATATAAATTACCTTATATTTGAGCACAATAACACATCCATTAAGCTGATCCTTCACTGTACATCATTATAGTATTACGTTACAGTGATTGCGCAACGTGGTGGCAACTGCTTGTTGGTAGGTGGATTCGCAGACTAATTGCTGGACTCTGTCATTTCTTGGTGGCGACGACAGATACAAATTCCAGAATAGTTCCAGCTATTTATCCATTCATCCGAGGCCTTAGAAAGAAGCAGGAAAAGCCTCTCTCGGAATCAGCACAATATGCATCCTTTACATGGCAGTGCATGGACTCGTAGCTCATCTCCGACTGCTGGCTCGTCCCCGACTGACTATCAGTTCCACCTTTTCCACCTAGGCCAACCACAATTTGCGCGCGCTACACAGTTCCGTTCCCGAGGGGAACCACAACAACTTTTATACACAGAATACTAAGAGCCCTAAGTGAGGATCAGCAATTTACATAACAGCAACCAAATGCATTAAATAAAAAACATTTACACATATTGACATCTCTACAAAAAATTATTCACACAAAATTGCAATTATATACAGTATGTTTTGTTCCCTCCAAATGGGACAAAGCATTTAAATGACAGATACACTACACAGCATACAATCAAATCATGACATCCAAGTTCTAACAAAGAAAGGAGTATACAGTTTTGTGTTATCTATTCAAACAAACACATTTACAGAAGCACAGCAATGTAACATTAAATGAAACAAAAGCAAAATAAATCAGTATGGCATAAGAGCTATGGTGTTACAAGGTCTTCTCGGAGTGATAGAGTAATCGAAACACGAGGTCACTGTTATTTGATATTCTAACTGTGCCCACTCACAAAACAAAAACTTTTGCAAACTCCTTCTCAGTTGCCGCTGTCCGCCTCTGGAACAAACTGCCGCTTACCTTGCGCAAAATTCAATCCCATGCTGCTTTTAAGAAGTTGAAGCACTTCCTATTATCATCCTCATAAAGTTTTCCACAACATTAATGTACAAGGCCAATTCTCCCCTCTGTCAAATAGCAAAGCTAGAGTCTCATATCTTGCTCCTTTCTCCTCCTCCTCTTCTTCTTCATCTATCTCTATTAGCCACGCAATCTTCTTTTCCTTTATATTTCCTTAATTATGTTTCATCATGTCTCTATTCTTCTCCTTTCTTCACCATAGGTCTCCCCCAAACTCCCTACTGCTAGCACTCCTATCTAAAATCTGTCTCTTTCAAAATGTCTAATTATAGCAGTACTTATCATCTACGAATATAAACTGTATATGTATGTATTTTGCCAAGTGCGCCTTTGTAATTGCTTATTTCACTTTTGTACTAGATGTAGTTTAACATGCCTACTAAAACATATGAATGTAAAATAAGTAGAATGCCTGGTTAGATGTAAGACAGGGCCTTATTGCCCTAATCTTGCCAGGTTAAAAAAAATAATGGTGTGCTATCCAGCCAAATTACTGTTCTCAGGTTTTCTGTCAGCTGACACGCGCAACGCTACGGCTGTTACGTCACTTGTGGACTACAGTGAGACAGATAAGACTTCGATCCTACGAGTAAGATGAAGATGGCTCTTCTCCGTGCGGCGTGCTTATCACGCAACGTCGTTAATGAGCTTAGAACACAAGCAGATGTAGGGGTTTCCTAAGGTTTAGGCAGACTCACGGCTAGTAATACTGGCGCACTGCAAAATATTTGAAACGCCTTGTCAACGGATATGTTGAGATATACGAGTATCAGATTCGGGACTTCACTCATTGTTGTACACCACCTGTCAATGGCGGCTAATGGTTAGGAATATTATGGTCACTTTCGATATGCTCAGTTTCTGAATCCTTGGAACTAATCGAGGAAAAGTTCGAAAAATGTATCAAATTGAACGAACTGGTTTTCTCTTTAACTGAAAGCAACTCTTAAGGAAATGTATCACTCCGTTTACAATAAGCAAATAAAAGTATTTTATAAAAGTTTAAAATGGCGACTGCAAAATGGCGTGTGTGATTTGCTCGAAAAAGTAAATATCTTCGAAAATCCAAAAATCTATTAAATTACACCCGTGTGCCAGTCTCTCTGGTGTATGTTGTTGCCTCATGTCATCTCTTACTCTAAATTTAGAATGTTGACTGCTACTATGGAAGTTCGGAGTTGAGCTACCCATTATTGTTTGATTGGTGTTGGCGTTTGTAAACGAGGTTCAAATGGCTCTGAGCACTATGGGACTTAACTGCTGAGGTCATCAGTCCCCTAGAACTTAGAACTACTCAAACCTAACTAACCTAAGGACATCACATACATCCATGCCCGAGGCAAGATTCGAACCTGCGACCGTAGCGGTCGCGCGGTTCCAGACTGTAGCGCTCGGCTACTCCGGCCGGCTGTAAACGAGGAATTGTGTCTTTAAAATATTATACAGCGGTATTGTGCCAGTCTTCATTTTTCTCAAATAAACGTAGATTTTCCTTGAAACTGCTTGCCAGTCCAGGTAACGAAGATGGAGGTGTACAGCGATCACGCACCCTTCTCTTCTCCAAAATAGACCACAGTGGCTCAATAATACTGAGATCTGGTGATGGGGGCTGCCAGGGGAAATGTGACAGTTCATCCTTGTTCTCACAAAACAAGTCCTGGAACATGCGAGCTGTGTGAACGGAGGCTCTGCCATCTTGGAACGCAGTATCACCCTCGGGGAACAAACGTAGTGCCGTGGGTTGGCCCTCAGCCAAAATTGTCACATAATTCTTGGCAGTAATGCGATCTTGCAGATTAGTCATGAGTCCAATGGAATACCACAACATCGTGGAGTTCCGTGACGGCTGCCCAGATCAGCGATGACCAGATGCCTGCCATGTTTCATCCTTGAGACGTAAATCGGCCAGGAGCTTGTAACAGTGTGGAACAACACACATGTGACCAAATGACTTTCTTCCATTGCTCCGAAGTCCATGTTTTATGGCTCTGGCGCCACGTTTTCCTGTTACGACGTTTGCATCACTGATAGGTGATTTTTAATATCAGCTCACCGTGCAATTCCCTGCTTGTGTCGCTCCCTTCGTGTCCTTTTGGCGCTGACAGGATTCCTGAGAGCGAATTCTATTCTGCAGTGACTTTTCCGGCTGTTGTCCTCTTACATTTCCTCACAACCCTCCTCGATAACTGTCACAATCGCTCAGCACACACTTTCGTCCGGGTTGATTTCAAAAAATGCACCAAATCCACAGTTTTCGAGATATGGCAATGAAATTTTGTGCCACGCTCTACATGAAAGTAACACATTTACATATAAAATTCTTTGATTGTATGTATTCAATTTTTTAAATGAAATTTGAAGTTTTATTTTAAAAAAATAATGTACGTTCCTTTTTCTCAGAAAGTATTCAAGAGATTTCTACAAAAAATTCTGTGTTTTCATCTCTTCATATGTTGTAAGCTTCTCTCATGAGGATTTTGGAATAGGTCAAATAGGATAATTTTCATAATTTTTTAATTATAATTATACAAGTACAGTTTTAAATTCATGCAAAATTCCAAGCACTTTGCCCCATGCCTCAGAATTTCAAAATTTGCTCTTGAGACAACATTTATTAGGTTTACAGAAATATGTGCACAAAATTTCATAATTCTAGCATTCATAGAATATGAAGAAAAGGTACATAAACTTTTCAGGAAACGCAATTTGAAGTCGAACTTAACTTTTTTCCTTATGTCACTTCTTCAGAAGGCACCACATTTGTACTCTGAGTCGTCTTTCCCTTCAAGGCTTCTCTTCTGGTTTCTTGTTGTCTGTCTTCTTTCCTTTACCAGGTCTTCAACAGACTTTTCAGCTGCAGAGACGCGCAGTAAATCTATATTCTCAGGATGTCTTGAGTAAAATTTCCTATCTTGCAGCCCATTCTTTCTAATACCTTCATCCTCCCGACGTTCCCATCATTAAATACAATAACTGCATCATAAGTTGCAATTCTGACAACTGTAGCAGATGCAAATATGTTTTTAGGGAATCATTTCCATATGAGTGAATTTAGAGACTAATTTGGATTTTGGGTTTTGCCATGAACACACTTTTTGAGAAGTGGAGGATCGGCCAGGAACCTGTTAGTGGGCTTGACAAGATCCGGGATACAATTTGGAAGCCTCTCCTTGTGAATGTAGGGGTTGTTATCCCTCTGAGCTTGGTGTGGCAGGGAGGCCGCGTCACACTTTTAATTAATTTTCAGGCACTTCGGATGCGATTTCAACATTGAAAGTTTGGGAACTTATTGTCCATGAGTTGTACTAACAAATAAAAAATAAATCGAAAGTTCACGTTTTTGGTCAATTTCATCAACCCCCCCCCCCATAATGCACTCACAACTACCCAGAGCCCTGTTCTGCCCACAAATGACCCTTGCAACGCTTCGTGGACACTGCAGAAGTGCCACTCGTGATCAGAAACAACACCGCAACATCCAACCTCGGTGAGCATCTGCGTTTATGTTGAAGCATGCGTTCCATGTTCTTGTCCAGTCCCTCTACCCGCCACTTAAGACCCGTGGCCCTTTGCAAGGTACCTCGCTTCACATGTGCTTTGCCATACAGTTCTCTTCGCCGTAATCGCTCGGAACCTGATTGAGATGGATCTGCAGTCACGGATAGCAGCAATTCCTGTCGCGTTTGTAACGGATTGTCATTGACAACGAGTGAGACACGTCTGCAGCGGCTTTCAGTTTGAATCTTTTGAAGATCATTGATCTTACGCCGTTGTACACAGCTGGGGTGGTACACCATTCTTTGTAGACACCTCGGACAGTCCAACAAATCGGACAGCTTCATTCACTTTGTTACCATGGGGAAGTTCAAAACGACAGCTGCTTTGCGCCATTCTGTCAAGTCTCCACATCTAGAACCACCTTGCTGCGATGATTCCATGCAGCTGATTGGTTCAAATGGCTCTGAGCACTATGGGACTTAACTTCTGAGATCATCAGTCCCCTAGAACTTAGAACTACTTAAACCTAACTAACCTAAGGACATGACACACATCCATGCCCGAGGCAGGATTCGAACCTGCGACCGTATCCATACATCATCATCATCAGTTATCTGCTATATTAGCAGGTCCTTTGCTTCTCCATTTTCTGCGATCCATTGCTTCCTTCTTAAGGCTGCTGTATGTTGTACCGTCCATCATGTCATCCAGTATCTGGAATCTCTTCCTTCCTCGCTTCCTTTTCCCTTCTACATAACCTTCTAAAACTGTTTTTATCAGTCCGTCATTCTTTCTTAATATATGCCCAATCCAATTTCTTTTTCTTCTCTGTATTACATCTAGTAACTGTCTTTTCTCTCCACTCTTCTCAGTACCTCTTCATTTTTTACTCTGTCCATCCAACTTATTCTCTCCATCTTCCGTCATGTCCAGATCTCAAAAGCCTCCAGCCTTTCTCTGTCTTTTTTCCTCATAGTCCATGTTTCAGCGCCATATAGAAGAACACTCCATACAAGACATTTTATGAGTCTCTTTCTGAGTTCTCTGTCCAGACCGCTGCAGAAGATTCTCCTTTTCTTATAAAACGCCCCTTTTGCCGTTGCTATCCTTGTTTTAATTTCTGTGGTGCACTTCCAGTCGGTGTCTATCCTGCTTCCAAGATACTTAAAATTTTGCACCTGTTCTAGTGTTTCTCCATTCAGCACAATTTTTATTTCCTTATTTCCTCCTATTGCCAATACTTTTGTTTTATTTGTGTTAGTTTTCATCCATACAGCTGACTGGCAAATTCACGCTACTTCACTGTCATCACTTACACCGGCGGTGCAGGGTGACATTACCGCCTGCTACAAGTTGTGCGTCTACTTACCAGAGAGTAAGGGGGTGACTAATATTTTTCCCTGTGAGGTTAAATAAAAGAAAGGAGATGCCGCTTCTCACCCCTACGTGAAGGGCATGTTAATAAAAGAGGACTTAAGTGGTATATGGGAGCCTTCCAGGTCAATTCACATTGAGTGGCAGAAAGTGGAAGAAAAATACCCTGGGGTTGGCCCGCTCCTCCCTGATAGACCACCACTTGAGGCTGCTTCGACTGGAAAGGGCACCCACTGGATGATAGCCATTTCGGGCGGGCGGAGAGAAGGTCCGGCGATTCCCATTTCGGACACGTACCTCGGTCATTGAAAGATTTATTAGTTGGTTCGGCGCCGCGGCAGAAGCAAGTCTTTTTTTTCCCCGAGAGGCCGCGCAGTATTTCCTTCGTGGGCTTCGAAGGCAACAGAGTTTGATGGGCTGGGAGTGGATCGCGGCGCTCGGATTATGACGTAAGCCAGTCTCTCGCGGCCGCGCCGACATGTAATCATGGCCGCTGATTGGATTTTTGTCCGGGCTTCGGCGCCTTCTTCAGCCTACACCTCCTAATGCGGGGCGCATCTCCAACGAAAAGTTCGGCAGGACGATTTCTGGTGTAATAATACCACTGGAAATTTATCCTGAATCGTTCAGAAACATTGTTTCGTTCAAGATTTCTCAACAGTCTGGGGCTGATGTTCTCTGTCGCCTAATTGATTACGAGCATAGCTATTACAAACGGCTCTGCTTAATCCATAGCGATACATTGATAAGAAATGCGTCGAATGCCTAAGAAAGTTCAAAATTCCTTTCAGCAAGATGGAGCACTCCCACGGTAGGGTATTCAGCTCTGCACGTTTTAAAACCAGCATCTTCCAAACCTTTGGATAAGCAGTACAGGTCATGACGACTCTACATTCCGTTCTTGACCTTCTAAAGATAGCCGCCGGACTCTACTCCCGTGGATTTCTTTTTATGGGGTTACTTGAAAGACCTTATGTGTGTGTCGCCTCTGCCGAAAACTATTCCAGAAGTCAGAATGCCCATTTCTAACGCGCTCGCGTTGATTTCTCCACATATGCTTCAGAATATATTATATGAAATGCGTTATTGCTTAGATGTAGGCCGTGTGACCACGAGGAATCATGCAGAACGGCTATAAAGCGTGAAAAAGATTTTAAACTTTCCTCTTCATTTTCTGTAATTCTCATCCATGTATCGCCATGCATTGGTTATAACCGTTTATAATCGCATATTCATTTTTAAGTGGCCTATATATACGAAGTTTTATCTTATAATACCTTAAAATACTTTGTCATTAGTATATTTGAGGTTGATAGTGTAACTTTTGGTAATTTCATAATGAATCTTATGAATCAAGTTACCAGAGAATACAGGGTGTCCCAAGAAGAATGGTCAGGATCCAGGGATATGACAGGAACGATCATTCGAAGCAAAAAATCTGGTACACATGCCTCTAAAGTGCGTACCTTAAGAGCATATGAGCTCTTATTCAGTAGAACAGATGTGATTCATAGTAGCGAACTTGAACTCGAAGGGTATGCACTTTACAGACCACGTTTACTCGACATGTTTTTCTTGTTTTGGACGATACTACCATCTCTCAAAATATGGAAAGCAAAGAGAGATTGCAGTGGAAGATATTTGTTTCACAGTATCGACGATGAAGTATTCGTAGCTCTTAGGGTATGCATTTTAGAGCTCATGTTTACTAGACAGGATCGTTCCTGTCATATCTCTGAATATCGGCCATTCCTCCTGGGACGCCCTGTATATGCGCTTGGTAGCCATTAGGTGTTCCCTGTGTTCTTGTGCTGTTGTGAGACCTGAACACTGAAAGCTAGTGACGAGAGCCGAACTGATGCTTTTTGGACGAAGTGTTGGCGTAAGATGTTACACGTATCATGGACGAACAGAAGAACCAACGCTTCCATTGTAGAAGAACCTAACGTCACACGAAATTTATCCTCCTGTGTCAGTCAAAGACATTTCCAGTTACTTGGGCGGATTTTGAAAAGAGGAGGGAATAAGTTAGAAAAGACCACATTGCAAGGCAAAATCAACACCAGAAGAGCACGAGGAAGAGCAGCAAGTAGATGGTTAGTTCAAGCGAAGAAGATTACCGGCCTGCACCTTTGCATCATATTAAGAAGAGCCGAAGATCGGTGTGGTTGGAAACGTCTAGTCGAAGTAACTAACTAACGAGATGAATGAAGAAATTAGGTCATGACACTCAGGAATGACTAAACCGACTGGTGACAATGACCAGATAATAAAACAAAAGCCGGCCGGAGTGGCCGTGCGATTCTAGGCGCTACAGTCTGGAGCCGAGCGACCGCTACGGTCGCAGGTTCGAATCCTGCCTCGGGCATGGATGTATGTGATGTCCTTAGGTTAGTTAGGTTTAATTAGTTCTAAGTTCTAGGCGACTGATGACCTTAGAAGTTAAGTCGCATAGTGCTCAGAGCCATTTGAACCAATAAAACAAAATGGCTCTGAGCACTATGGGACTTAACAGCTGAGGTCATCAGTCCCCTAGAACTTAGGACTACTTAAACCTAACTAACCTAAGGACATCACACATATCCATGCCCGAGGCAGGATTCGAACCTGCGACAGTAGCGGTCGCACGGTTCCAGACTGTAGCGCCTACAATCTCTCGGCCACTCTGGCCGGCGATAATATAACATGAAAACATTGCCTTCTACGATGTAAACCCAATCTGAACAAAAATTATTATTGACAACAAAATTGTTCAAAAAGTCTCCAAGTTTACATTTTTGAGCTTTTACGTAACATATTATAAATCACAGAAACTCTACATCCAACGTAGAAGGTTTGCGTATTTTGTACAACAGTACTACGGAAGCTCTGTCACAGGGAAAGGAAAGACGTCCTACTTGCAGTTGATTATTTATTTTTGCGTTTAGTTGACCTGATCCAGATATCATTACTGAGTCAACATTACAGTTTGTATCGTACATGAAGAATATATAGGGTGAGCTGCATAAGACCTACTATCCCTTTTATTTACATCTTCAACTTTTGTAGTCCTGTCTTCCTCAGTTGCGTGTAATATTACTGTATATTGATAATTTTTACTTATGGACCGTCTGACAACAACTGAATAAAACACAATTTTAGTGCCATACGCGTTTCGCTTTTATTTTCTACAAGGCATCATCAGTGGCCTAGAATATGTACATATGTTTGCTATTTAATTTACATTTTTGTCACTGTACCTATAGGTTATAAACAGTTCTGGTGGTTGGTATTTCCTATCAAGTAGTAATGTTTTGAAATGTACTTTCAGGTTGCGTGGACAATTTCTTACGTATTACGCTCTTGTTGCATTTTTGGTCTTCTTCTTCTTATGAATGCCAATTTGCGGTTTTTGTCCCACATTCCACAGCACTATGAACAGAACGCTTGTTTCAATGTAGTGTTTTGGTTTCTGTTGCCGACTGTCAAATGTTTTTGCCAAAGATCGAATGTCATTGCCCAACTTTCGAGTGTAATTATTGAAGTATCTGTGTTCTGTTCGTGTATGCGTTTGTATGTGTGTGTGTGTGTGTGTGTGTGTGTGTGTGTGTGTGTGTGTGTGTGTGTGTCCAGAAGGTGAAGGGGGAAGATTTTTTTTTTGTTTTATCTTATCATTTCTTTGTGCTCATACGGCAAAGACTACCAAATCCACCGGTTAGTCCCTCAACCGTTAGGGGTAAAACTCAGTGGGTCTCGGGGCAAGTAAGGCTAGCAACCTGCTTCCCTGGTACTTTAAATATGATGCTGGCAACAATCAGAGCAAAATGCCTCGGACCTTTGGAGGTGACGGAGTCCCACCTCTAACTGACAAACCAGGGACTCCTAAGATACGACTTGGCAAACAAATGGTAATGAGATGGGCAGCTATTAACATCAATGGGGGCTACTCTGGGAAGAAGGTAGAGCTGGCAGAGGCTGCAAGTAAGATGGGGCTGGACGTTTTAGCTGTTAGTGACATTCGGGTAAGGGGTGAGAAAGAAGAGGAAGTGGGAGAATACAAGGTCTACCTGTCAGGAGTCAAAGCAGGAATATCACAATGGGGTGTAGGGCTTTACATCAGGAAAGAAATGGAACCCAGCGTAGTTGCAATAAGGTATGTAAACGGACGACTGATGTGGATAGATTTGACAGTGTCTAGCAAGAAAATTAGGATTGTGTCAGTATATTCGCATTGTGAAGGGACATATCAAGATAAGATGGATAGTTTTTATGAGGCACTCAGTGATGTAGTTGTTAGAGTAAAGGACAAGGACAGTGTTCTGCTCATGGGTGATTTTAATGCCAGAATTGGAAATCAAACAGAAGGGCATGAAAAGGTTATGGGTAAATTTGGAGAGGATATGGAGGCCAACAGGAACGGGAAACAACTCTTGGATTTCTGTGCCAGTATGGGCTTAGTAATCACAAACTCCTTTTTTAGACATAAGAACATTCACCGGTATACTTGGGAAGGCAGGGGAACCAGATCTGTCATTGACTATATAATAACAGATCAGGAATTCAGGAAGGCTGTGAGGGACACACGTGTATTCAGGGGATTCTTTGATGACACTGATCATTATTTAATCTGCAGTGAAGTAGGGATTGTGAGGCCGAAAGTGCAGAAGGTCAGGTCCATATGTAGGAGGATAAGAGTGGAGAAACTTCAGGATAAGGAAATCAGGCACAAGTACATAACAGCGATCTCAGAAAGGTACCAGTTAGTTGAATGTAGTCAATTACAGTCATTGGAAAAGGAATGGACAAGGTACAGGGACACAGTACTAGAAGTGGCTAAAGAATGTCTTGGAACAGTAGTGTGTAAAGGTCGGATGAAGCAAACAGCTTGGTGGAATGACACAGTCAAGGCAGCCTGTAAAAGGAAAAAGAAGGCGTATCAAAAATGGCTACATACTAGAACTCAGGTAGACAGAGAAAGTTATGTTGAAGAAAGAAACAAAGCCAAACAGATAATTACAGCATCCAAGAAGAAATCTTGGGAAGACTTTGGAAACAGGTTGGAGACTTTGGGTCAAGCTGCTGGAAAACCATTCTGGAGTGTAATTAGCAGTCTTCGAAAGGGAGGTAAGAAGGAAATGACAAGTATTTTGGACAGGTCAGGAAAACTGCTGGCGAATCCTGTGGATTGCTTGGCCAGATGGAGGGAATATTTTGAAGAGTTGCTCAATGTAGGTGAAAATGCGATCAGTAATGTTTCAGATTTCTAGGTACAATGGGATAGGAATGATGATGGAAAGGATCACATTTGAGGAAGTGGAGAAAATGGTCAATAGATTGCAGTGCAATAAAGCAGCTGGGGTGGATGAAATTAAGTCGGAACTCATCAAATACAGTGGATTGTCAGGTCTTAAATGGCTACACAGGATAATTGAAATGGCCTGGGAGTCGGGACAGGTTCCATCAGGCTGGACAAAAGCAGTAATCACACCAATCTTTAAACATGGAAACAGAAAAGATTGTAACAACTACAGAGGTATTTCTTTAATCAGCGTTGTGGGTAAAATCTTCTCAGGTATTGTTGAAAGGAAAGTGCGAGTATTAGTTGAGGACCAATTGGATGAAAATCACTGTGGGTTTAGGCCTCTTAGAGGTTCAGATCTTGAGCTTACGGCAAATAATGGAGAAGTGCTATGAGTGGAACAGGGGACTGTATCTATGCTTTATAGATCCAGAAAAGGCATATGACCGGGTTCCTAGGAGGAAGTTATTGTCTGTTCTACGAGATTATGGAATAGGAGGCAAACTTTTGCAAGCAATTAAAGGTGTTTACACGGATAGTCAGTTAGCAGTTAGAGTTGACGATAAATTGAGTTCATGGTTCAGAGTAGTTTCAGGGGTAAGACAAGGCTGCAACCTGTCTCCACTGTTGTTCATATTATTTATGGATCATATGTTGAAAACAATAGACTGGCTGGGTGAGATTAAGATATGTGAACACAAAATAAGCAGTCTTGCATATGCCGATGACTTAGTTGTGATGGCAGATTCGATTGAAAGTTTGCAAAGTAAAATTTCAGAGCTAGATCAGAAATGTAAGGACTATGGTATGAAGATTAGCATCTCCAAAACGAAAGTAATGTCAGTGGGAAAGAGATATAAACGGACTGAGTGCCAAATAGGAGGAACAAAGCTAGAACAGGTGGATGCTTTCAAGTACTTAGGATGCATATTCTCACAGGATGGCAATATAGTGAAAGAGCTGGAAGCGAGGTGTAGCAAAGCTAATGCAGTGAGCGCTCAGCTACGATCTACTCTCTTCTGCAAGAAAGAAGTCAGTACCAAGACTAAGTTATCTGTGCACCGTTCAATCTTTCGACCAACTTTGTTGTATGGGAGCGAAAGCTGGGTGGATTCAGGTTACCTTATCAACAAGGTTGAGGTTACGGATATGAAAGTAGCTAGGATGATTGCAGGTACTAGTAGATGGGAACAATGGCAGGAGGGTGTCCACAATGAAGAAATCAAAGAAAAACTGGGAATGAACTCTGTAGATGCAGCAGTCAGGTTGAACAGGCTTAGATGGTTACACGCATGGGAGAAGAAAGGTTACCCAAGAGACTCATGGGTTCAGCAGTAGAGGGTAGGAGGAGTCGGGGCAGACCAAGGAGAAAGTACCTGGATTCGGTTAAGAATGATTTTGAAGTAATAGGCTTAACATCAGAAGAGGCACCAATGTTAGCACTGAATAGGGGATCATGGAGGAATTTTATAAGGGGGACTATGCTCCAGACTGAACGCTGAAAGGCATAATCAGTCTTAAATGATGATGACGATGATGATGATATCATTTCTTTTATTAAGTGTATTAGGGAGCCTATGCTGACGTGTGTTTGTTCATTTATCTAATTCCTTTTATTGCGTGAACGAATCAAGATATCTGAACTAGTTTTTCAGGAAATCCCTGAAGCTGATGATAACTTCCACAGTGCTATTTAGGAATTAACGGTTAGAGAAACAGCACAACGTGTTACATTTTCAGTAAGTGATTTATTTACTCTTAGGTCGTATGGGGCCGAAGTCTGTTTCGTGAGGGCGGCATAGAAGGCGCGTCTAAAATGTTTGCTGAATTGTTTTACAAAACATAGGAAACGGAACACACAAACAAAACACCTTCATTATTTGCTTTCTATGTATTTCTTCGTTAGTCTCATACCCTACAATACAAGAAAAACGAATTACAGTGACCATTCAGTATTCGTGTATAGGGTTCGATGAGACCATCTGGGTAAAACCCAAGCTTAGAAATACGGCACTACTACGTACTACGGCGTCACACATGTGGCAGCAACCGTTCCACGAAATGACATGCAGCGAACAGAACCTCCGTGCGACGCTGACTTGCCGAAGCCTCCCTCAGCAGCGGTGTGCCTTTGCGGCGTGGGAGCTATTAATAAGACGCCTTGTGTAGCTCTGCGGACGGATTCTGTCTCGGTGGAGGCGCGCAGATTGATGGAACGCGGCAGCCACCTGAGGTATTCTCGCAGCAGCCCCCAGAGCGCGCTGACGTCTCGTTTTATGAAAATTCCTGCCTACGTCTAGTGTGGCTGGATATTGCATTCAGACGCTAGAAAAAAGCCATCGCTGTTGCAAGGCGGCACGAAATGAAAGTCCCCGCCAGAGCGCGAAAGTTCCCGGCGAATACCAGCGCAGATAAATAACGACAAGACTGCTGCAGATCGACAAATATGTATATTTGATGGAAGAGGTTAGGGAAGAACAAAAGCACTAGCATGTACAACATCAGTATTAAACCTCACAGCCACCATTCATAAATAGATGTTGAATGGATAATAGTGGTGGTGGTGGTGGTGGTGGTGGTGGTGGTGGTGGTGGTGGTGGTGGTCATGGTCATGGTCATGTACAACCTATGGGAGTACGAAAGAGAACCTTTACAGAGCTCTGATGTGGGTGAACAAATGGCAGATTTCGATTAAATTGGGTTACAGTGGAATGCTGCTTAAGTGTGAGGGTTGCTTTAGGAGTCGGTCTGTCACGGAACATCGAGCGTATACTAAGGGCAGCACGAATGGTCGCAAGCTGCTTTACATCGTAGGAGCGACAAGTGTGTAACAGATACGCAGAAAACATCTGAGCTGGCAGACACATTTAGGACAAAGTATATTATTTCGCAGCCGGCCGTTGTGACCGAGCGGTTCTAGGAGCTTCAGTCCGGAACCGCGCTGCTGCTACGGTTGCAGGTTCGAATCCTGCCTCGGGCATGGATGTGTGTGACGTCCTTAGGTTAGTTGGGTTTAAGTAGTTCTAAGTTCTAGGGGACTGATGACCTCAGCAGTTCAGTCCCATAGTGCTGAGAGCCATTTGAACCATTTTTTAATGTATGAATGTGGAACTGGTTACGCTGGAAGAACTTAATTCCAATTTTGTCCACTAGGTGCAAATTGGCGCTGTGAATCCAAGAAAGATATATAGATATGTTCCCATTCGTAATGGATTAGGAACGAGACATAGGAAAAAAGGTCAAACTAGTCAGAAAGGCATAGTTTTGATTCTATTATTAACCGCCGCTTACCCAGTTTGTTCAATATGAGCACCGGATACGTCGACGAGATGCTCCATCAGTAAAACGACGTGATCAACAGCGGCAGATTCACAACTGGTGCCCAGAATTGGAGCTAATTTTTTTCTATCGTAAATCAGTTCCGCATTAACATACCTGCTAAGTTTCGCTGCTGTACCTCCTTGAGTAGCTGTACTTTAATTATAACCACCCGGTATGTGACAAGAATGTCACAGGTGCTCCGTTTCCCCCCTGGGGGTCCATGGTAGTGATGCTAATGACGTCTTTTCCATCTCAACAAACAGCTTTTTTTAACTGTCGTTAAAGTTGAAACGTAAGAATGTAATAACAAGGGAACCTCCCCATCGCACCCCCCTCAGATTTAGTTATAAGTTGGCACAGTGGATAGCCCTTGAAAAACTGAACACAGATCAGTCGAGAAAACAGGAAGAAGTTGTGTGGAACTATTAAAAAAAATAAGCTAAATATACAAACTGAGTAGTCCATGCGCATGATAGGCAACATCAAGAAGAGTGTGAGCTGAGGAACGCCGTGGTCCCGTGGTTAGCGTGAGCAGCTGCGGAATCAGAGGTCCTTGGTTCGAATCTTCCCTCGAGAGAAAATTTTATTTTCGCAAAGTTGCGATCTGTCCGTTCATTCATTGACGTCTCTGTTCACTGTAATAAGTTTAGTGTCTGTGTTTTGCGACCGCACCACAAAACCGTGCGATTAGTAGACGGAAGGACGTGCCTCTCCAATGGGAACCGAAAACATTTGATCGCAAGGTCATAGGTCAATCGATTCCTCCACAGCAAAACACGTCAGATAATAATTGTCTGAAAACAAAAAATTAAACTTTTCACTCGAGGGAAGACTTGATCTAAAGACCTCTCGTCCCGCAGCTGCTCACGCTAACCACGGGACCACGGCGCTCCTGACCTTACACTATCCTTGATGTTGCCTGTCTTGTGCATGGACTACTCAGTTTGTATATTTTGCTTATTTTTTTCATAGTTCCACACAACTTCTTCCTGTTTTCTCGATTGATGTGTGTTCAGTTTTTCAAGGCCAATCCACTGTGCCAACTTACAACTAAATCTGAGGGGGGTGCGATGTGGAGGTTCCCTTGTAAGGCGAATATCCCGTCAGGAGGGAAAGGAAAAAAGAGAGGAAAAACAAACACTCTGGGAAGCAATGACGTACCAGTGAAAAATCCTTACGAGAGTGTTTTTGTGTTTAGAAATTCTGCGCGTGATTCGCATTGTGGCTGAGCAATACGCAGAGCTTCATTGTAATGCGCCTCTCACCGCGCAAAAGAAGCATCCGAGTGTGTTCAGCTACACCGAAGCTCGCCAAGTTGGATAACATGCAGAAACAAATGCGAATGCGCTCGTACCGACACGGAAATTGCCTCACGTACCAGTCCGAAAGCAGAACACGGCTGTTTTGCCGTGTATGCGCTGATCTGCTTGTTTTGGCCGGCCCCGAGCTGCTGTCCCGGTGATGCACGGCCCGTAACAAAAACATCTGCCGCTGCGACACGCGGTACCAGTACCAGCTGGAACGGCCAAAATCTAATAAAAGTTATATTAATGTACGGAGATGCGTCTGTTGTACTACTCAAATTGGGGGAAAACTGAGCAGCAAGTTGTTCTGTTCTCGAACATTAAGGTACAAATTTGAACTTGACAGGAGTTGTTAAAATCGATGGGTCTCGCAGGTTTCTATTCTTTGCTCATACTCTTTTTTTGTTAAATATCAGTGATCTGTTCCGCTTACCACGCAGGGGCCCCGGGTTCGATTCCCGGCGAGGAATGGGTATTGTGTGTCCATCATCATTTTCATCATCATTGACGCGCAAGTCGCCGAAGTGGCGTCAACTTTAAAAAGGACTTACAATACGGCGGCCGAACCCCTCCGCATGGGGCCTCCAGGCCAACAATGCCATACGATCATTTCATTTCATTGTTAATAAATGTGAAAGATTATTCAAAATATTTATGTAACCCATTCTGATTAGATCCGTCAGGCCTCCTCTTACATCTAACCAAGGTTTCACACATACAATACCGTTTTTAAATCGTAATTATCTAAGAAATAACACACTCACTCCTTCACTCATGGTTCAAATGGCCCTGAGCACTATGGGACTTAACATCTGAGGTCATCAGTCCCCTAGAAATTAGAACTACTTAAACCTAACTAACCTAAGGACATCACACACATCCATGCCCGATGCAGGATTGAACCTGCGACGGTAGCGGTCGCGCGGTTCCAGACTGAAGTGCCTAGAACCGCTCGGCCACTTCGGCCGGCCAAGAAATAACAATTTTAATATTAAAAACAGTACTAAAATGATTTGAGTGTCTATGTTGACAATCTGAGTGAGTAATAAAGTGATAAAGTTGATACTAGCAGTACTCCTTCTAATGCTGCTGCTGATGCCACTAATAATAATAATAGTAATAATAATTTGACAGTAATGGTGACTGTAACAGCAATAATGATAGTGGTAGATATAAAAATAATTTATCGGTGTGCAAAAGGGAAGTTTCTGATTTAGGGAGTTTTGGGGAAGGGAAATTCAAGAAGATTTCACCAGCTAAGAATACTGGGAAATGAAGATCTGGATGATTCAAAATTGTTCAAATGGCTTTGAGCACTATGGGACTTAGCAGCTGAGGTCATCAGTCCCCTAGAACTACTGAAACCTAACTAACCTAAGGACATCACACACATCCATGCCCGGGGCAGGATTCGAACCTGCGACCGTAGCGGTCGCGTGGTTCCAGACTGAAGCGCCTAGAACCGCTCGACCACATCGGCCGGCCATAGGATCTGGTTGGAAAGAAGGATGTACGGGAGTAAGAAGTGTGTTCAGGAACAATGGTAATCATTATTGGTGCTTTATTAGATATTCCATTGTCTTCTGAAGCTGGAGATGTTATTCAGTTCCCTAATATAGTGCAGAATGTTAGTCGAGAGTCGGGGCCCTTCTACTGAAAATGACTTCGAGAAAGAAGCTGAACGACGGAGTGATTATCTGTCTGCGTACTGCGGGGGTCTCAGGGCACAACATGCTCAACGTATTAGGCGTGATCTATCAAATACGGTGGTGGATGAGGTCAGCACATTGCAGTATGCCTGCGTAAGAGGAATCATTATGGAACTACTGGAGGAAACGATCTTTGTGTACCTTTCGCATCTAGCAAACGAAGCAGTAAGTTGTTGTGTTCCACATTTTTTTTTTTTTTTTTTTGCTAAGTGTCAAGAGATCTGTTAATAAACGTACCTATTATAGAAACTATATGTACTTGCGAGTTGCGTAAGTTGCCTTCGCTTATTTTTGGTGTTGGATGAGGTTTCAAATGGTTCAAATGGCTCTGAGCACTATGGGACTTAAAAGCTGAGATCATCAGTTCCCTACAACTTAGAACTACCTAAACCTAACCAACCCAAGGGCATCACATACATCCATGCCCGAGGCAGGATTCGAACCTGCGACCGTAGTGGTCGCGCGCTTCCAGACTGAAGCACCTAGAACCGCTCGGCCACTCTGGCCGGCTCTGGATGAGGTTTACAGAATGACAACAGCTACAATTCTTCAACGTTTTTCGTGATTGTTTTGAAACGCACTAGAAATTTCCGACGTAATTCACTTAGCGTAACAGATTCGTTCCAACGAAACAGTTGTTATTCAAACACTGTTTTACAGCAATTAATGCACAAGCTGATTTAGCTAAGCAATTCACCTGGCGTATGTCCGTAACCGTTTAAGATACCGTAATTCTGTTTTATGAATTATAAAAAAGTCATCATTAAATGACGCATGGTGTCTTGTCATAGCTATATCCCTCCCAAGTGTATAAATAATGTCAATTATTGTTGTTTTGTGAGCGAAAATGTTCCCATGCATCCCAGAGACAATACAGGGTGACTAAAAAACGAATTTCCAAATTTGTAATGATACAGAAAGTTATTGAGATAACTTACAGAATCGGTGGATTTGTCATTTTGTAGCAAACAGCCTCAAGTTTCACTTCAAAGGGTCAAGTGTCAGTGTGATTCGAAGTGACTACCATTTCTGATGCGACAAACATCCCACCGGAAACCGATTTGTTCCCACACTCGTTGCAGCAAATCGGGCGTAACCTGTTCACTGGCAAGGTACTGTAGATTCGATTTTTCACGTCGGCTAAATTGTTTGGTAGGGAAGGGACTTAACCCCAGAGAAATCCCAGAGAAAGAAATCCAGTGCTGTCAAGTCTGGGGGGCCAGGTGGTCACACAGTAGGCCCTTCGCGGCCAGTCCACTGACCTGGGAAGCGATAAACGAGAAAACGTCGAAATTCCGTGAGGAAATGATGTGGTGCACCGTCTTGCTGATAGTAAGGCACCCCATCTCGATCCTCTTCATCGATCTGTAGAGTTAAAAAGTTTTCAAGCATACCCTGATACAAAATAACAGTGACAGTTACGTTCCAGGAAGAAGAAAGGGCTGTAAATTACTTATGCTCTAATGACGCGTTTCAGCGTATACAAGGCATCTTCAGAGCGGCCTACGAGAAAAAGTGGCGGAATCGAATGCTGATGTAGTATGTGAGTCAAACTTTAAGCTGCTTGCCATAAAATGACAGATCTACCGATTCTGTAAGTAATCTCAATAAATTTCTATGTTATTCCAAAGGAGTAAAGTCCTTAAAAGACTCATCCTGTATAAACACTATGATAAAGACAACGTTTATCTGTTCTGCTCCGGAACAGAACTTGACAAACACTGGGCACGTCACGTTTCTAGTGCCACGTGCTCTACAAACATTCCCTTCTGCCTAAATAGAAAAGGGATGTTGATACAATATGCTGTGCCTTTGCTGTCAAGACAACTAAGGAATCATGCTACCTTCAGTTCAGTTCGCTATATTTTAGGTCTTCGTATTCTCCCCCTCCCCAAACTCACATTCCGAACAACTTAGTTGTCCCACACCACTTGTTCCATCATGGCATATACTCCCAATTATTGACTACAGCGATATTATCCTACAAGGCCTCTCTCAAGAAAATTCGCGACGTCTGGAACTGGTCATGAATGCCTGCGTCCGATATATCTGTGACGTTCGACTTTTTGATCACATTTCACCAGCATATGCAAAATTGATCTGGCTGCGTGCAGACAAACACAGAGATTTCCATACACCCTGTCTCATCTACTGCCTTATAAATGTACACTGTCCCTCATATCTCACCTCGTCCTTATCGCTTATGTCGGAACAACGTGACAGAAACACACGTTCCCATCATAATAAAATCCCCTCTGTTCCACTGCATCGCTCAGTCACCTTCTCCAAGTCCTTTACAGTAGCGGGACTCTGGAATAACCTCCCTCGTTATGTTAGAGAACTTAAAAACATGTCCGGCTTCAAAAAACAGTTAATGACGTATCTACTTAAGAAACAGTAATACCTTCCTCTGTACATGAAAGCACTTCACCTCATTACTTCCCTCTTTCCCCCTCCTTAAATCTCCCTTCCCCAAAACTCGCTATACTAGTAAACATCTACTTTACACACCAAGATATTAATGTAAATCTGCACAAATCTTCAGTACTATTGCCAATTTTTCTCATGTTTGTCATTATTATTTGATTGTTTTTTTTACTGTTATTATTATTGCTTTTATCATAATTTGTGTGTATAGCACCTGTTGTAAAAATACTGCCAACATTTACTTTATTAGGTCTTAGTCATTACTCTTTATTCATATTGTCACTAGAGTAATTTAATTTTCTTATTTAAACTATTGTCAAGATGTAACTCTGATGTGTGAAATGCTACATGTGTGGAACACTGGTCCGATGTAAGAGAGGGCCTCATGGCCCTAATCTGATCTGGTTAAATAAATAAATAATTCGAAGAAGAGACTAAATCCAGGAATTGTAAAGAAATTGGCAGACTATCTTCATATGTTTCTCAGGGTCCCAGATTACTACCCCTATCCTAAATGGCTCCCACAAAATTCAAAGTGAGCTTGGACCTTTTTGAGAGTTAATTGCTGCCGAAAGCTAAAACACATGTGCTTACATCTCAGCTTCAGCTATGGAAGATGGTGGCAGGCAAAGTAAGATCGTCCCCCTAAACGAGATCGCCAGTGTTAAGCATATAGAAAATTTCCACCCACCACCTCCACAAATGGTAAAACCGTGTGTCGATACCTTGAGTTCTTTCTTTATGGTTACTGAGGATCTGTTGTTAAATATCGGATTGTAAATGGAAAGGCCCGAGGTACGGCCTGCAAAAGGTTTTCTACTTCTGCCCTGTGACGTCGAAACGAACCTTCAAATGGAGGACAGCTTTATTTAATGGTTGACTAAACTATACTACCACATTTTTTCTTTCTTTTTTTTTTATTCAGTGCTTGTACTATACACAAGTTCGGTAACGAGATCTCCAACGAAATTTGATTGTAGTAAGAGGCGGAATGTATGATTGTACTTCATTTAGTTAATCCAATGTAATCTTTACGGCCCTGAGGCGCACTTGGAATTTCTCTCCGGGTTGTCTCTCGATAACCTGAGCTACTGAATAATTAGCATGGAGCGGTGCCAAATTTTCCTAAACTTTGCCCATCGGCACAGCCGGTTGTAGCAGAGCATCGTTTGGGTCTTTGAGTAGGTATTCTTCGCGTCGTGAATAGAACGGGGAACGTCAGTGTAGAGCACTTACGAAAATATGAGATTGCTGTTAGACTTTGTACTACACTATACTGCTTCCGAGCGCCATTCTCTTTAATTAACTGCTGTAAGAGCCGCTTGGAAAAGAGAGAGTACAAAGACCACTGTTCATATTTTTTACCGCCCACGACGCGTCTAACGAATGTTCATTCACGAGAGCCGGATGCCTCTGTTGTGGGTGCAAAAGGCTTCTTTCCCTCTGTCTCGTTGGGGACAGTGGCTAAAATACCTTACAGGAAAATCCGTTAACGCTGCATAGCACAGGAAATTATCTCATTACCGTAGGATTATGCAAAAAATCTTACAACAAGAGAAAATAATTTCTGTTTCTCTGTGGTGCTTTGGTAATTGTAGCGGATTGGTTAACGGCGATGTTGGGGGCCTCTATCCTCTTGAAACCATTAACGTACTAGTGGTTTGTGCCTTTGGAGATCCCTAAAGTACCCACAATGTAGTGAGACAAAAACTACAGGCCAAACTCTTACAAGGAAAAAGCCACAGACAAAAATTCCGTCGAAATCCATGTCATTAAGAGCGGAGCACTAACTCAAATGATCTGAAATCGGCATGAACCTCTGTAAAGGAATTACTTATGTTGTCACGTGAAGTAATTTAAGGAGAAAATGAAAATCTAAATCGTCGTGCTAGCCGAACTGGGATTTGAACCATGTTTCTCCCGAATAAATATCCAATGTCGACCTGTTGTATGTGGAAGCGAGGGTGGTACATATGTATATATCGTCCGTGCAGCGTATGGCGTGGATTTTTCGTACCAAAATTAGGCACTCAAGGTTCTGTTCCATTTGCGTATGAAGCGAGGGAAAAATGATTGCCTTTCCCTACTCATAATGCTTGTATAAAAACCAATTTCCTGATTGACTTAATCCAAACCGCGTAGGATAGAAACTTCAGATTTGGAGATGGCGTTGATCTCATACCGTAGGCGTCGTTTAAGAAGGGCGTTTTGGGAATTCCTATCCCTAACAGGGTGATATAGAGGGTGAAATGCTTTTTGAAAATGTGTCATTATTAAGAAAATTGGTATCTGGTTTCTCAATCAGACGTGTTTCAGTGTTTTTGGAAATTCGATCACTAAGGGGGCAAAATAGTGTGTGAAAGATTTTTTAAAATAAATCGTTATTAAAGAATTATTAAGGCATTTATAAAAATACGTCTGTGAAAATTGGTGCTGACTTCTCGCTTAGAAATAAAGAAAATGCTTGTTTCAGTGTTTTTGGAAATTCAGTCCTCGAAGTGAGTGAAATACGGGATGAACAGTTTTATGAAAATATTTAATTATAAAAGTAATTTCAAAGCTGTATCTTTAAAAGTTTATATTTGGTTTCTCTGTTAGAAATAAAAAAAACACGTGTTTCACTGTTTTTGAAAATTCAACCTCTAAGGGGATGAAATACGGGCTAATTTTTTTTTAAATATTCGGTTATATTGAAAATCTTTTAAAGGTAAATCTACGAAAACTGGTATTTCACTTCTCTGTTAGATATAAAGAAATACGGTTAGGCGATGAAAGTTTCTGCGGAAATATAACCACAAGAACTCAATAGAGATGATTAACGAAACATTTGGACTCCGGCTACAAGAATCGCTTTTTGGTCAGAAATACATACAGGAAGGCTATGCTTCTATGGCCATGGAGGGAGCGTATGAAAGTCACTTGTGCATGTTTTTCTTGAGTAACTCGGAAAGCGCGGCCTGTAACGAAAACGTGTCACAGTGCAAATTACATTAAATTTCCTTCAAAAAATTTCCTATTTGTTTTTTCGTCAGTACCGACAGTTTTCATAGCGAGAACGAGAGAATATCCAAAATCTCGCGCACCGCGCATGCACTGTAGCTTAGTTGGATTTTGTATGCCAGTTTGTCGTAGTTTACCGACCTCATGGACCACAAATGTCTTATATCAGGTTAGAGCTTTTTTCCATCCATGGCGGTCTGATACATCAACCTGTGATGACAATGTGAAAAAACAAACAGTTTTGGTTGCAAAATCAGGATTTATTTATGCTCTGATGAAGCGTTTCGCCTTATACAAGGCATCTTCAGTTTGGCATACGAGAAAAAAAAAAAAAAAGAAACAACCTTTCATATAAATGGCATGACCCCGATGAAGTAAAATTGGACTAATAAGGAAAAAATAAAACAGACACGTGGGATTCCGTCCATATAAACGCCTCAGCAAGAATTTCAGTGGGCAGAATTTGAACAAACATTTTGCAGTGGTCTATGAAGTACAGGGTGTTACAAAAAAGTACGGCCAAACTTTCAGGAAACATTCCTCACACACAAATAAAGAAAAAGGTGTTATGTGGGCATGTGTCCGGAAACGCTTAATTTCCATGTTAGAGCTCATTTTAGTTTCGTCAGTATGTACTGTATTTCCTCAATTCAACGCCATGATTTCATACAGGATACTCTACCTGTGCTGCTAGAACATGTGCCTTTACAAGTACAACACAACATGTGGTTCATCCACGATGGAGCTCCTGCACATTTCAGTCGAAGTGTTCGTACGCTTCTCAACAACGGATTCGGTGCCCGATGGATTGGTAGAGGCGGACCAATTCCATGGCCTCCACGCTCTCCTGACCTCAACGCTCTTGACTTTCATTTATGGGGGCATTTGAAAGCTCTACGCAACCCCGGTACCAAATGTAGAGACTCTTCGTGCTCGTAGTGTGGACGGCTGTGATACAATACGCCATTCTCCAGGGCTGCATCAGCGCATCATGGATTCCATGTGACGGAGGAGGGATGCATGTATCCTCGCTAACGGAGGACATTTTGAACATTTCCTGTAACAAAGTGTTTGAAGTCACGCTGGTACGTTCTGTTGCTGTGTGTTTCCATTCCATGATTAATGTGATTTGAAGAGAAGTAATAAAATGAGCTCTAACATGGAAACTAAGCGTTTCCGGACACATGTCCACATAACATATTTTCTTTCTTTGTGGGTGAGGAATGTTTCCTGAAAGTTTGGCCGTACCTTTTTGTAACACCCTGTATATCGGAATATGGCCTGTAGAATAGTCAGAAGCCATTAAACAACGGCCATATTACGATATACACTACTGGCCATTAAAATTGCTACACCAAGAAGAAATGCAGATGATAAATGAGTATTCATTGGACAAATATATTATACTAAAACTGACATGTGATTACATTTTCACGCAATTTGGGTGCATAGTTCCTGAGAAATCAGTACCCAGAACAACCACCTCTGGCCGTAATAACGGCCTTGATACGCCTGAGCATTGAGTCAAACAGAGCTTGAATGGCGTGTGCAGGAACAGCTGCCCACGCAGCTTCAACACGATACCACAGTTCATCAAGAGTAGTGACTGGCGTACTGTGTCGAGCCAGTTGCTCGGCCATCATTGACCAGGCGTTTTCAGTTGGTAAGAGATCTGGAGAATGTGCTGGCCAGGGCAGCAGTCGAACATTTTCTGTATCCAGAAAGGCCCGTACAGGACCTGCAACATGCGGTCGTGCGTAATCCTGCTGAAATGTAGGGTTTCGCAAGGATCGAATGAAGGGTAGAGCCACGGGTCGTAACGCATCTGAAATGTAACGACCACTGTTCAAAGTGCCGTCAATGCGAACAAGAGATGACCGAGACGTGTAACCAATGGCACCCCATACCATCACGCCGGGTGATACGCCAGTATCGCTTCCAATGTGCGTCATCGCGATGTCGCCAAACACGAATGGGACCATCATGATGCTGTAAACAGAACTTGGATTCATCCGAAAAAATGACGTTTTGCCATTCGTGAACCCAGGTTCGTCGCTGAGTACACTATCGCAGACGCTCTTGCCTGTGATGCAGCGTCAAGGGTAACCGCAGCCATCGTCTCCGAGCTGATAGTCCCTGCTGCTGCAAACGTCGTCGAACTGTTCGTGCAGATGGTTGTTGTTTTGTAAACGTCCTCATCTGTTGACTCAGGGATCGAGACGTTGCTGCACGATCCGTTACAGCCATGTGCATAAGATACCTGTCATCTCGACTGCTAGTGATACGAGGCCGTTGGGATCCAGCACGGCGTTCCGTATTACCCTCCTGAACCCACCGATTCCATATTCTGCTAATAGTCATTGGATCTCCACCAACGCGAGCCCCAATGTCACGATACGATAAACCGCAATCGCGATAGGCTACAATCCGACCTTTATCAAAGTCGGAAACGTGATGGTACGCATTTCTCCTCCTTACACGAGGCATCACAACAACGTTTCACCAGGCAAAGCCGGTCAACTGCTGTATGTGTATGAGAAATCGGTTGGAAAATTTCCTCATGTCAGCACGTTGTAGTTGTCGCCACCGGCGGCATCCTTGTGTGAATGCTCTGAAAAGCTAATCATTTGCATATCACAGCATCTTCTTCCTGTCTGTTAGATTTCGCGTCTGTTACACGTCATCTTCGTGGTGTAGCATTTTAATGGCCAGTAGTGTATTTTACACTTATCGTATGGGACACCGCGCAATGCTTTTTCGAATTCATTGCACGGCGGTTTCTTGCTGGGACATTTCTATGCACGGCTTCCTATGTGCTTAGCCACATATTTTGCAAGTAAGTCGTTTTTTTTTCTTAGTTCGATTTTAGTAAATCTGGTTTAAGTCGTTTACATGAAAGGTTCTATTTTTTTCTCGCAGGCCAGTCTGAAGATGCCTTGTATATGGCGAAACGAGTCATTGGTGGATGAGTAACATAAAAAATCCAGTTTTGCAAAGAAAGATCGTGTGTTATTTCATACTACTGTGCCCCAGACTGTTGACTTCGACTTCCTCCGCACCCTGTACAGCTGCGCCCGAGTCGGCGTCCGCGTGTTGCAAAGCGCGCCCCTTTGAGTGGTGCCGGCGTGTTGCGATGCCAGGGCGCGCATTCCAGCAGTTTTTTACGCGCCACCCTGTGTGTGTTTCTCTGTCCGTGCCTGTGACTGCGTGCACGCATGCCGTTTACGCGCCGGCCGCCACAACGAGCAGCGTTCTCGGAAGTGCGCCACACACGCTGCGGAGCACAGCTGTAGGGTGCGCAGGCGGGCGTGTGCAGAGCAGTCGCAAGTAACCGAAAGTGACCGAACACCGCGTCTCATTCCAGCGCATGCAAGTCCGTAGCCTTTGCGTTGCGGATCCTGTCTGCCATCAACTTATTTGTGGCAAACTATAAATTAATAGATAAAAAGTGCAACTGCGAATTTTCTGTGGCTTCTTCACGTTCGTGGCCGCGTTGAGCAAAAGACCTCGTTAAACAAATGGTCTTATAAAATTACATGTTGTTGTTGTGGTCTTCAGTCCAGACACTGGTATGATGTAGCTCTCCATCCTACTCTATCCTGTGCAAGCTTCTTCATCTCCCAGCACCTACTGCAACCTACATCCTCCTGAATCTGTTTAGTGTATTCATCTCGTGGTCTTCCTCTACGATTTATACCCTCCACGCTGCCCTCCAATACTAAATTGGTGATCCCTTGATGCCTGAGAATATGTCCTACCAAGCGATCCCTTCTTCTAGTCAAGTTGTGCCACAAACTTCTCTTCTCCCAAATCCTATTCAATACCTCCTCATTAGTTATGTGATCTACCCATCTAATCTTCAGCATTCTTCTGTAGCACCACATTTCGAAAGCTTCTATTCTATTCTCTTCTTGTCTAAACTATTTATCGTCCATGTTTCACTTCCATACATGGCTACACTCCATACAAATACTTTCAGAAACGACTTCCTGATACTTAAATCTACACTCGATGTTAACAAATTTCTCTTCTGGAAATGCTTTCCTTGCCACTGCCACTTTCCTCTCTACTTCGATCATCATCAGTTATTTTACTCCCCAAATAGCAAAACTCCTTTACTACTTTAAGTGTCTCACTTCCTAATATAATACCCTCAACGTTACCCGACTTAATTCGACTACATTCCATTATCCTCTTTTTGCTTTTGTTGATGTTCATCTTATATCCTCCTTTCAAGACACTATCCATTCTGTTCAACTGCTCTTCCAAGTCCTTTTCTGTGTCTGACAGAATTACAATGCCATTGGCGAACCTCAAAGTTTTTATTTCTTCTCCATGGATTTTTATCCTACTCCGAATTTTTCTTGTGTTTCCTTTACTGCTTGCTCAATATACAGATTGAATAACATCGGGGAGAGGCTACAACCCTGTCTCACTCCCTTCCCAACCACTGCTTCCCTTTCATGTCCCTCAACTCTTATAACTGCCATTTGGTTTCTATACAAATTGTAAATAGCCTTTCGCTCCCTGTATTTTACCCCTGCCACCTTGAGAATTTGAAAGACAGTATTCCAGTCAACATTGTCAAAAGGTTTCTCTAAGTCTACAAATGCTAGAAACGTAGGTTTGCCTTCCCTTAATCTATTTTCTAAGATAAGTCGTAGGGTCAGTATTGCCTCACGTGTTCCAACATTTCTAGGGAATCCAAACTGATCTTCTCCGAGATCGGCTTCTACCAGCTTTTCCATTTGTCTGTAAAGAATTCGTGTTAGTATTTTCCAGCCATGACTTATTAAACTGATATTTCGGTAATTTTCACATCTGTCAACACCAGCTTTCTTTGGGATTGGAATTATTATATTCTTCTTGAAGTCTGAGGTTATTTCGCCTGTCTCATACATCTTGCTCACCAGATGGTAGATTATTGTCAAGACTGGCTCTCCCAAAGCTGCCAGTAGTTCTAATGGAATGTTGTCTACTCCCGGGGCCTTCTTTCGACTTAGGTCTTTCAGTGCTCTGTCAAACTCTTCACGCGTAATCATATCTCCCATTTCATCTTTATCTACATCCTCTTCCATTTCCATAATTATATATTATAATAATATATGTAAAGGACATAACTGTTAGTAGATGTTTCCAATACAAATTTAGTCTCATTTCCTTGCGGTTACTGATGAAATTACAAATCTCTCCAGTAATAGGCTAGAAAAAAATCAGTCTGTTAGGAATCTACATACAGGGTGTTTCAAAAATGACCGGTATATTTGAAACGGCAATAAAAACTAAACGAGCAGCGATAGAAATACACCGTTTGTTGCAATATGTTTGGGACAACAGTACATTTTCAGGCAGACAAACTTTCGAAATTACAGTAGTTACAATTTTCAACAACAGATGGCGCTGCGGTCTGGGAAACTCTATAGTACGATATTTTCCACATATCCACCATGCGTAGCAATAATATGGCGTAGTCTCTGAATGAAATTACCCGAAACCTTTGACAACGTGTCTGGCGGAATGGCTTCACATGCAGATGAGATGTACTGCTTCAGCTGTTCAATTGTTTCTGGATTCTGGCGGTACACCTGGTCTTTCAAGTGTCCCCACAGAAAGAAGTCACAGGGGTTCATGTCTGGCGAATAGGGAGGCCAATCCACGCCGCCTCCTGTATGTTTCGGATAGCCCAAAGCAATCACACGATCATCGAAATATTCATTCAGGAAATTAAAGACGTCGGCCGTGCGATGTGGCCGGGCACCATCTTGCATAAACCACGAGGTGTTCGCAGTGTCGTCTAAGGCAGTTTGGTGGTGGTGGTGGTTAGTGTTTAACGTCCCGTCGACAACGAGGTCATTAGAGACGAAGCGCAAGCTCGGGTTAGGGAAGGATTGGGAAGGAAATCGGCCGTGCCCTTTCAAAGGAACCATCCCGGCATTTGCCTGAAACGATTTAGGGAAATCACGGAAAACCTAAATCAGGATGGCCGGAGACGGGATTGAACCGTCGTCCTCCCGAATGTAAGGCAGTTTGTACCGCCACAAATTCACGAAGAATGTCCAGATAGCGTGATGCAGTAATCGTTTCGGATCTGAAAAATGGGCCAATGATTCCTTTGGAAGAAATGGCGGCCCAGACCAGTACTTTTTGAGGATGCAGGGACGATGGGACTGCAACATGGGGCTTTTCGGTTCCCCATATGCGCCAGTTCTGGTTATTGACGAAGCCGTCCAGGTAAAAATAAGCTTCGTCAGTAAACCAAATGCTGCCCACATGCATATCGCCGTCATCAATCCTGTGCACTATATCGTTAGCGAATGTCTCTCGTGCAGCAATGGTAGCGGCGCTGAGGGGTTGCCGCGTTTGAATTTTGTATGGATAGAGGTGTAAACTCTGGCGCATGAGACGATACGTGGACGTTGGCGTCATTTGGACCGCAGCTGCAACACGGCGAACGGAAACCCGAGGCCGCTGTTGGATCACCTGCTGCACTAGCTGCGCGTTGCCCCTCTGTGGTTGCTGTACGCGGTCGCCCTACCTTTCCAGCACGTTCATCCGTCACGTTCCTAGTCCGTTGAAATTTTTCAAACAGATCCTTTATTGTATCGCTTTTCGGTCCTTTGGTTACATTAAACCTCCGTTGAAAACTTCTTGTTGCAACAACACTGTGTTCTAGGCGGTGGAATTCCAACACCAGAAAAATCCTCTGTTCTAAGGAATAAACCATGTTGTCTACAGCACACTTGCACGTTGTGAACAGCACACGCTTACAGCAGAAAGACGACGTACAGAATGGCGCACCCACAGACTGCCTTGTCTTCTATATCTTTCACATCACTTGCAGTGCCATCTGTTGTTGAAAATTGTAACTACTGTAATTTCGAAAGTTTGTCTGCCTGAAAATGTACTGTTGTCCCAAGCATATTGCAACAAACGGTGTATTTCTATCGCTGCTCGTTTAGTTTTTATTGCCGTTTCAAATATCCCGGTCATTTTTGAAACACCCTGTAAAATGGCGACAGAAACTGGACTCCAAATTTCATATGGAAGCAATCAGACTGGTATTCAACTAGGAATCTCCAATCATCAGATTTTGGATAGTCTTCTAAGGAGGACTATTTCAATTCTTCAGGTAAGATCATTGAAAGGGAAAGTCTAAAATGGGAACCTAACAAAGGAATACTTGCAAAACTACAAAAACATGCTAAATTAATTACAACAACTTATCATAACTGATCTGTATCACAAAATGCAATACTACCACATTATGGTTCAAATGGCTCTCAGCATTATGGGACTTAACATCTGAGGTCATCAGTCCCCTAGAACTTAGAACTACTTAAATCTAACTAGCCTAAGGACATCACACACATCCATGCCCGAGGCAGGATTCGAACCTGCGACCGTAGCAGCAGCGCGGTTCCGGAGTGAAGCGCCTAGAACCGCTGGCCACAGAGGTCGGCTACCATATTATGAAACAGTTGGCTGAATTTTACTTTCTGCATTTGAAACTAAGTTCATGGTGGCAAAGCACAAATTAAAATCATTTGCGGGGAGGGGGAGGGGGGGGGGAGATCTGAGGAATATTCTACGAACAAAATTCGACAATGGAATCTGAATCAAGGAAAAAAGCAAGTAAATTTATCTGTTTATAGTAAAGGGCCACAAGCAGGAAACTGCTATTACAAAGTTCTAATCACTTGCATGTAACGAATAACAGCAGGGACACAATGAAAATTCTCAGACTAACCAATGTTTCGGTTCGTCATTGATAAAACTAGCAGGAATGCATGGAGCTCCAAATGAAATTGGTGAACGTGACGTTCTGAGGCTGGCATAATTCAGAAGCATAAGTAACAATCACAGAAAGCCGTTGCCCCACAGGGTGGACAGAACAACTTCTGTTCGCAGAAAAGCTTCTGTGAAGTTTGGAAGGTAGGAGACGAGACACTGGCAGAAGTGAAGCTGTGAGAACGGGGCGTGGGTCGTGCTTGGGTAGCTCAGGTAGTAGAGCACTTGCCTGCCAAAGGCAAAGTTTCATATCAGCGCACACACCTCTGCAGAGTGAAAATCTCATTCTAGAAGAACTAAAGTTCTAAACCCAGCATTTTTTTTCCCGGATGAAGAGATATAGGGAGGAAAGGAAGTAAATAATTAAATAGTATGTACGTTCAAGTCAGTCATCGGTTAAACTCGACGAATATTAAAATATTAATAATAATACTCAGCAGAACAAGTACAGTGACATGAAGCTACTCTAGCTACTGAAAACTAATTTCGATTAGAAAAAATGTGACAACACTGCCGTCTGCGAAGCCCCAGATAACGTTATGATAAACGAAAGAACAATTTCAAACATCGTATGCCGGTGCTGTCAGACTGAAAAAACGACACGCGGAATACGTGGTCTTTGGAACTCAATGAAAACATGTCTGCGATCAGCAACAGGCAAACCTGCGAGAACAAATAGACTCGTCCAAATGCGCGATACACTTTTTAAAATAAGAATATTTATGTCGCTGTACCATTCTGGTATTTACTGATTTGTACACGTGGGACCTCGATCACTGAACAAAAAGTTGTGTGCTGTATCTGTTTAAACCTTTCAATCGGACTGAAACAAGAGCAGCACTTTCCTTTCACGCACTCCCTTATGAATATCTGCCGCTTGTGACCGCTCAATGTCATTCAATACGATTACGACGACACCCCTCGATCGACGTTGACACTCGTGGTGTCACTCGCCTTCATACATGGCAGTGGACGTTTGAAAATCCGTGACGATAGCTCAATGGTCGTCAATTGATTTAAATGTATTTCCCTTAATTCAATTACTGCCACGGGGATGAGGAGAAAGAACACATCCTGGTGATACCGGCATTATGCGTATTTAGATGTTCGATTAATCTGAATGGTTTGCAATGTTCCAGCGATTCTATTCGAACTCTATGCTGATGTACCGACAAGGACCATTTTCGCAGATAAACATGCAAGTACGTAATGGATGTTCAGTTTCTCAATATAGTTCGTCGCACTCACACATTATACATCCGCTGTAAGAACAATTTCATGCATTTACATTTTTGGTGTCCCACAATATTGGTTGGCTAAATATTATGACGATACGTTGTATACAACTTCCACAGGTATTTCTTTATCATGTAGCCAAGACTACGTAATGAAGCCAAAATCGTGGATAAAACTGAAATGTAGTTTGTTTATGAACACTTTTCTTTTCACTAACTAAATATCAGATATGAATCGGGATTGGAGGTGATGATCCTATCCTTCTTTTCAGTATTAAAATGGTCGATATCGTGTTCTGAATAACGCGTGTCATATAATGTCCAAATATCGACACGACCCAGGCTATCAATTCGGCACTTAAATGTCTATTCTTCGCTCTCGAAATGTTCGATGTGATTGTCTTTCACACACAGGGTTCAATTTAACGGTGTATGCACTGTTTTTAGTGTTTTAGGTCCCCGTTAATTAATATCTGGTAGTTAATAAGCTAACTATTTTTTATGCTGGCGCATTGTTTGTATCAGTTACCTCCGCAAACGTCCAAGGGTAAGATTCTCTTAATGTTCCGCGCACACGCGTTTCACAATTTTATAAAATGCAGAATTACGTAAACTATAGCTTTCCGTTGCGCAAAACTTTCGTGGGTTCCACAACCATAATAGTTTCCAAAGAGTATTTTTCCTAGCTAAACAAAGTTCGAATTATGTTGTCGGAATCATTTTCACTTCACTCGACAATAAACGTCTCTGATCACTTCGTCACAAGTAATGTATTTTAAACGTGCTTGAAGAGTTTTTAAATAATCTCCTTAACGAATTTCGCAGTCGCGTACCACTTTTTCATCGATTAGCCCGATCGCGATAACTGAAGGTAGAGAGCTCAATAATGTGTTACATGTTCTTTTATATGCATTAAAAAACAAACGCGCTCCTATCTCTTTCTGTCCCGCTTGGTCTTTGCTACTTTGCTTTTTATTACTTTTTAATATATTGCTTCTTAGTAATGCTGTGCAGTTATTAAAGTTTCGTATTACTTTCCCATTTTTAATTCTTCCCCGATTTTAAATAATATGATGCTAATTGACACGCCTGCCCGCAAAGTACCGTTATACCCTGTTTCGTCAAAATTTGTCCATCGTGATCATGTCTTTTATCTCTGGCTAAAATAAATCCTGCAGTAGCTGGATTCCCTTTACAGATCTCCCATATACCTATTTTTAGCTAATGCCGTGGGCTGCCCCTTCCGCCCGAGGTTCGAGTCCTCCCTCGGGCACGGGTGTGCGTGTCTTTCTTAGGATAAGTTAGTTTAAGTAGTGTGTAAGTCTAGGGACCGATGACCTAAGCAGTTTGGTCCCTTAAGAATTCACACACACTTCACTTTGCCATGAGCTGGTCGGACGAGTATCGTGGTTCATTTTCAGAACATCGTTCATGCACAATGAATCGCTCCGTCTCCTGATGTAAGCTCTCCATTTTGAATTGTACATGTTATGGTAATGTTTATTTAGTTGCTAAGCGATCAGATTTTTACGGGAGATAGCTTATAACAGATCACGTCCGACTGAGCAATAAACCGTGTTTTTCTTTTTCACGACAGCTAGTAATTAATAACCATCGACTTGATAGTCACACACGGTCAGAACCTATTATAAATAACAACACTACGTACATAAATTTAATTAACTGGCCCCCAACAAATAATATTCTTAACTAGTTGCACGTCTTTCACACACACTTTTGTAATCTACACTGATACTTTTGCATTCTAGAGAAGTCCCTAAAACTGATCTCGATTGTTTCATCGCTGATACATTCTCGTATAGGTCATTAGTTCACTTAAATTCTAATCAGCAGTTTAAGTTCTGCTGACACTACAAGTACTTCATCTTCTTGTTCTCGTTAACGTTTGCAATTCATAACCTCTTGACTTCTTAAAACAAGTCTCCCTCTCAACGCCGCCTCTAGCTTTAATTCAACCGACTCAATCTTTACGGTCAGTGTTGCCAACACTCCTAAACGAAATAAGCTAAATGCGCATACAAAAAAGTCTGAAAAAGTTGAAGTAAAATAAGGTGTATTATTGTGCAGTTTTACTGTTACAATAATTATTCTGTATAGGGTATTTAATTGTGGGAGGGACGTGTACGAAAATCCAGTGAGGTAGATATTGTTAGATAACTCCAACTGTATGGAGAACAATTTGATCAAATTTTATACACCGAGACGCCAAAAAGTAATCAACGCTGATATTAATTTGGTGGATCTTACTTTTTTACTTTGGATTCAAGTTCTTGAAAAATAATTTAACCAGATTTACACATACCAGGTATGTACTTCAGTTTAAAATAGGTTTAGAAAATAGCGGTTCCACAGGATTACTCCATCATACCTTAGTGCATGTACGACGTTTCATACCAGTAGCTTTAACAGCCGGAAAGTAAAGCGCAAAAGAATAAAAATTTAAATCTGTGCCTTGTGTATATCATCAGAGAAATGATTTCTGGGTACAATATTACTTCGAATACAGATTTAACAATTTCAGCTTTTATTTATGCATGTAAAACATCAGCCCATTTTTAAAACCTCGATAGTTTGACGAAAAAGATTAATTTAAGTAAACAACTTCATGTCAGTTTCTATCGCGTAATTTTATTTTTCTCACAACACAAATATAAATTAGTTCCTGCTACGTACTTACATGACAAACTACAGAATATCTGTCCTGTAATATTACATTATTTCGTACACTTAGCAAACTACCGCAAACTACCACTTAGCAAACTTCCTCAGTTCAATCGCTAGCACATTGTTTATTACAACTGTGAAGCGTACGTCCTCTGATTCATCCTGCATAAAGCAACTGCTGCCTGCTTTCCTTAGAACATCTTCTTCATTATTGTGAAGTTGCGATACTTTGCTGATGTCGGCTGTGCTGCAACAGCGTTTCCAGTAAGGCTCTCAACTGTGTATATCTATGCTGACGATCCCGGAAGACACACCGACACAGCTTTAGATTGCTTGCTTTGTTGTGCCTTTCACTATACTAACACGTTTTCATGGAATACTGAAGCATGTTTTGAACTCAGTTCAATGTAAGTAATTTTCCTGTAATTATCGTGGATTTTTAAAGTTTCCTATAAGTCAAGGACAAAAATATAGAGAAGAAGCCAGATTATTGTGAAAAAAGCCATATTTTCGGACGCCAGCAAAATCACTTATTTGACAGCTGAATGATATTAAAAAGTAGTCAGAATTAGCTCTAAAAACTGATTATCGGAATTGACTGGAACAAAGCCGATGTGACTTGGACAATACTCTCGCTGCAGAAAAGACGCGTAACGCACCGAAGGTTCCAGAATGATAGTATCGCCGGCTAGTGCGATCTATCCGAACGAGTACGTTGCAGGCAGACGCAGTACTCTTACACAGGTCGAAAACGAGGTCCGTTTGGGGCTTCCATCAGTAGACCGACGCGGTCAACATTAATAAGAAAACACGCTGTCTGACCTCGAAGACGGCGAGGCTTCCAATCTAGTTTATTTCAGTGGCATTACGCAAGGACACGCGACACCGCCTGTTGGATTCTCGATCGGTGTGGGGGGAGTACTGTTTCATGACCCTGACACGCACACCTTCCAGAAGGGCATTAGCCCCAAACAAAAGGTAGAAATACTAAGAATTTGGAGAACGGTAGCGGCTAGTCGTGCCGTGGATCACACAAGGTACTACAAAGCGGAGTCTTTCGTACGTGCTGGACCTACTTTTACCTAGATCGCTGCATACACTACTGGCCATTAAAATTGCTACACCAAGAAGATGACGTACTACAGACGCGAAATTTAACCGACAGGAAAAAGACGCTGTTATATGCAAATGATTAGCTTTTCAGAGCATTCACACAAGGATGCCGCCGGTGGCGACACCTACAACGTGCTGACATGAAAGTTTCCAACCGATTTCTCATACACAAACAGCAGTTGACCGGCGTTGCTTGGTGAAACGTTGTCGTGATGCCTCGTGTAAGGAGGAGAACTGCATACCATCACATTTCCGAATTTGATAAAGGTCTGATTGTAGCCTATCGCCATTGCGGTTTATCGTATCGCGACATTGCTGCTCGCGTTGGTGGAGATCCGATGACTGTTAGCAGAATATGGAATCGGTGAGTTCAGGAGGGTATTACGGAACGCCGTGCTGGATCCCAACGGCCTCGTATCACTAGCAGTCGAGATGACAGGCATCTTATCCGCTTGGCTGTAACAGATCATGCAGCCACGTCTCGATCCCTGAGTCAACACATGGGGACGTTTGCAAGACAACAACCAGTTGCACGAACAGTTCGGCGACGTTTGCAGCAGCATGAACTATCAGCTCGGACACCATGGCTGCGGTTACCCTTGACGCTGCATCACAGACAGGAGCGCCTGCGATGGTGTACTCAACGACGAACCTGGGTGCACAAATAGCAAAACGTCATTTTTTCCGATGAATCCAGGTTCTGTTTACAGCATCATGATGGTCGCATCCGTGTTTGGCGACATCGCGGTGAACGCACACTGGAAGCGTGTATTCGTCATCGCCATACTGGCGTATCACCCGGCGTGATGGTACGGGGTGCCATTGGTTACACGTCTCCGTCACCTCTTGTTCGCATTGACGGCACTTTGAACAGTGGACGTTACATTTCAGAGGTGTTACGACCCGTGGCTCTGCTCTTCATTCGATCCCTGCGAAACCCTACATTTGAGCAGGATAATGCACGACCGCATGTTGCAGGTCCTCTACGGGCCTTTCTGGATACAGAAAATGTTCGACTGCTGCCCTGGCCAGCACATTCTCCAGATCTCTCACCAATTGAAAGCGTCTGGTCAATGGTGGCCGAGCAACTGGATCGTCACAATACGCCAGTCACTACTCTTGATGAACTGTGGTATCGTGTTGAAGCTGCATGGGCAGCTGTAGCTGTACACGGCATCCAAGCTCTGTTTGAGTCAATGCCCAGGCGTATCAAGGCCGTTATTACGGCCAGAGGTGGTTGTTCTGGGTACTGATTTTTCAGGATCTATGCACCCAAATTGCGTGAAAATGTAATCACATGTCAGTTCTAGTATAATATATTTGTCCAATGAAGACCCGTTTATCATCTGCATTTTTTCTTGGTGTAGTAATTTTAATGGCCAGTAGTGTAACTGCTACTTTTGTTAAAGCACGAATCGTTGCTTAGGAACCCGTTTTGTGTATCGTCGTAGCAGTTTACTGCCTGTGACAATAATCGGCTGGTAACAGATTATTTCATATCTTCATGCGTTCGTAGTAATGTCATTTGATAAGTAGAAAGAAAGAAAAATCTGTAGAGAACAGAATAGGGCTTCTCAGAGGTCATGAAAGTTTCTCCAAAGCAGAAGTCGCAGTTTTTTGTCGCTGTCGCGTATTATCGTGAATCAGAAAGTCTGTGATAATAATTGCATGTCGTTTATTGCTAATTGCCTCTGAAACCCTGAATACTAAACAAGGCCAGAAGTCTCTGGAGATCGAATGAAAGCGTTCTGTCTGAAATGAGGCAATGTATATACTACATCGTAATTGTATTCTTGAAGGCTTTCCTACTGTAAAAACAGTTGTTACGGCTTTCGGGAGTTGCGGTAGTGGTGACACTAAAACTTCAAGATTGTTCTGGCTATTAAAAAAAAATTGTATGTGCTGATCACCTCATATGTGTGTGTGCCCTGCAGGGTTCTGTTAAAGAACGCCCTATGTCCCATGTAGATGTACTTGGTGCATCGTTCAGGATAGACGCAGTTTTGCTGGGACAGGTCACAGAACCCAGGATGGACTACAAAAACACCATTATCACCCTAGTGGTGTTTCTTATCAGAAACATCGTCCATAATGGCACAGCTTCTAATTTAATTGATGGGTGCACCAGAGAGGCTTTAGCTCGGACACTGGCTGTACTGAGATAATGTTCTCTACAGAGGACACTGCTAGAAAGAGTACCTGGGTTCATATCTCTGACCCAGAATTAGGTTTTCCGTGATTCATCTACATCTAGACCTACATGACTACTCTGCAGTTCACAATGAAGTGTCTTGCAAAGGGTTCGTCGATCCACCTTCAAGCTATTTCTGTACCGTTCCACTCTCTAAGAGCGTGAAGTAAAAACGAACGCTTAAATCTTACCGTGCGAGCTCTGGTCTCTCTCATTTCATTATGATAATCATTTCTCCCTACGTATGTTGACACCAACAAAATATTTTCACACTTTGAGAAGAAAGTTGATGATTAAAATTTCATGAGAAGATCTTGCCACAACGAAAAATGCCTTTGTTTTAATGATTGTCACTCTACCCCGCTTATCAAATCCGTCATACTCTGTAACTTGTTTTGCGATATTACAAAATGTGCTGCTCTTCTTTTAACTTTTTCAATGACCCCAGTCAATCCTATCAGACGCGGATTCTATACCGCGCAGTAATACTTCGGAAGAGGACTTTCAAGCGTAGTGTAGGCAGTTTCTTTAGTAGACTTGTTACATTTTCTAACTGTCCTGCCTGTAAATCTCAGTCTTTTGTTCGCTTTCCCCTCAACATTATCTATGTGATCATTTCAGTATGAGTTATTCATAATTGTAGTCCTAAGTATTTTGTTGAGTTCACAGCCTCTAGATTTGTGTGATTTATCGTGTAGCCAAATTTAGCGGACTCATTTTAATAGTTTTGTGAATGACTTCACACTTTCCATTATTTAGAGTCAATTGCTAATTTTCCCACAGTACAATTATCATGTAGAAATCATTTTGCAATTGGTTTTGATCATCTGATGACTTCACAAGATAGTATCGGCTGCAAACAGTCTAAGAGGATGGCTCATATATTGGATAAAGAGATTCTGGTCGTATGTGAAGTATGCTAGTGGCAAGACACAAATGATGCCTTCTCTGCAGGATAGGAATGGAAATACTATCGAAGACAGTGCTGCTAAAGCAGTGTTACTAAACACAGCCTTCCGAAATTCCTTCACCAAAGACGACGACGTAAATATTACAGAATTCGAATCAAGAACAGCTGCCAACAGGAGTAACTTAGAATCAGTTATCCTCGGAGTATTGAATCAACTTAAATCACTTAAAAAAAAGCAAGTTTCCCGTCTAGACTGTATACAAGTTAGGTTCCTTTCAGAGTATACTGATACAGTAACTCCATACGTAACAATCATATACAATCGCTCACTCGACGAGAGACCCGTACCCAAAGATTGGAAGGTTGCACAGGTCACACCAATATTCAAGAAAGGAAGTAGGAGTGACGCACTAAATTACAGGCCTATATCACTAACGTAGGTATGCAGCAGGCCTGTCTCATACGAAGTGTTGATTGCTATCGACTAGGGATTTCAAACTGAATCCGTATGTCTAAATTTCCAGAAGGCATTTGACACTGTACAACAAGAGCGGCTTGTGATGAAATTTCGTGATTGCGGAATATCGTCTCAATTATGCGACTGGATTCGTTATTTCCTGGCAGATAGGTCACGGTTCGTATTAACTGACGGAAAGTCATCGAGTAAAACAAAATTGATTTCTGGCGTTCCTCAAGGTAGTGTTATAGGCCGTTTGCTGATCCTTATCTATACAGGGTGTTACAAAAAGGAACGGCCAAACTTTCAGGAAACATTCCTCACAAACAAATAAAGAAAAGATGTTATGTGGACATGTGTCCGGAAACGCTTAATTTCCATGTTAGAGCTCATTTTAGTTTCGTCAGTATGTACTGTACTTCCTCGTTCCAACGTGATCAAATTGTAAATTTTCACAATCAACTTGTGTGGGCTGACGAGAATCCGCACGCAATTGTGCAATCACGTCATCAACACAGATTTTCTGTGAACGTTTGGGCAGTCATTGTTGGTGATGTCTTGATTGGGCCCCATGTTCTTCCACCTACACTCAATGGAGCACGTTATCACGATTTCATACGGGATACTCTACCTGTGCTGCTAGAGCATGTCCCTTTACAAGTACGACACAACATGTGGTTCATGCACGATGGAGCTCCTGCACATTTCAGTCGAAGTGTTCGTATGCTTCGCAACAACAGATTCGGTGACCGATGGATTGGTAGAGGCGGACCAATTCCATGGCCTCCACGCTCTCCTGACCTCAACCCTCTTGACTTTCATTTATGGGGGCATTTGAAAGCTCTCGTCTACGCAACCCCGGTACCAAATGTAGAAACTGTTCGTGCTCGTATTGTGGACGGCTGTGATACAATACGCCATTCTCCAGGGCTGCATCAGCGCATCAGGGATTCCATGCGAAGGAGGGTCGATGCATGTATCCTCGCTAACGGAGGACATTTTGAACATTTCCTGTAACAAATTGTTTGAAGTCACGCTGGTACTTTCTGTTGCTGTGTGTTTCCTTTCCATGATTAATGTGATTTGAAGAGAAGTAATAAAATGAGCTCTAACATGGAAATTAAGCGTTTCCGGACACATGTCCACATAACGTATTTTCTTTCTTTGTGTGTGGGGAATCTTTCCTGAAAGTTTGGCCGTACCTTTTTGTAACACCCTGTATAAACGGTTTAGGAAACAATCTGAGCAGCCGTCCTAGGTTGTTTGCAGATAATGTTGTCGTTTATCGTCTTGTAAAGTCATCAGAAGATCAAAACCAACTGCAAGACGATTTAGATATCTGTATGGTACGAAAATCGGCAGTTGACCCTAGGTAATCAAGAGTATGAGATCATCCACATTAGTTCTTAAAGGAATTCGTTATATCTAAAGGCCGTAAATTAACACCGAGGAATTACAATTACGAGCACTTTAAATTGGAAAGAACACGTAGCAAATGTTGTTGGGAAGGCGAAACAAAGATTCCGATTTACTAGCAGAACACTTCGAAGATGCGACAGATGTGCTAAAGAGACTGCCTACACAGCGCTTGTCCGTCCTTGCCGGCCGAAGTGGCCGTGCGGTTAAAGGCGCTGCAGTCTGGAACCGCAAGACCGCTACGGTTGCAGGTTCGAATTCTGCCTCGGGCATGGATGTGTGTGATGTCCTTAGGTTAGTTAGGTTGAACTAGTTCTAAGTTCTAGGGGACTAATGACCTCAGCAGTTGCGTCCCATAGTGCTCAGAGCCATTTTTTTTGTCCGTCCTTGTTTGGAGTACTGCTGCGCGGTCTGGGATCTTTACCAGATAGGATTAGCGGAGTACGTCGAGAATGTTCAAGGAAGAGTAGCGCGTTTTGTTCTATTGACAAATAGGGGAGAGAGTGCCACGAACATGATACAGGATTTGGAGTGGACATCATTAAAATAAAGGCGTTTTTCGTTGCGGCAGAATCTTCTCACGAAATTTCAATCAATAACTTTCTCCTCGGAATGCGAAAATATTTTGTTAGCGCGTCGACCTATACAGGGAGAAACGATCATCATATTAAAATAAGGGCAATCAGAGCTCGCACGGAAAGATATCGGTGCTTGTTTTTTTTCGAGTGTTGTTTGAGAGAATAATAGAGAATTATTATGAAAGTGCCAGACACTTAAGTGTGATTTGCAGAGTATCGATGTAGATGTAGAAATTTTCGCATCCGGAAAAGTTTACCTGAGGAATAACAGACGCAATGCATTGCGCAGCAGACGTGGGAACACAATTAGAACCGACACTACCAGGCTCTCTTTTATGTTGCTAGCGGGAATAGTTCAAGTCGCTAGTTGCCAAATGCCATCTTCTTTCAATCGAACTATAGACGAAACGATTTAGTTTCAACCCGTGGGAGACCTGTCGGTTCAAGGAAAATTGTCCGCGAAATGTAAGGGTCTGACTGCTAGTGCACAGAATTTTAACCTGTCAGAAACTCTCAAATAATTGCACATTTTGCTTTAGAGTGGGAGATTCCTACCTCCCCATCACGTTGTATCAACAGCAGTAAACGGTTATCAGTACAGCAACCCGTAGACGATTTTCCAAACTTCGCCTGTTTGTAAAATTATTTGGCAGTGTACTGCTTTGTTGGACTTGTTTGTCAAACGTAGCCTGTTTTTGACGGTGTTCAAAAGAAATTTTGATTGACGACCTATTTTACAAGCAAGTTTGAACGTTTACGCATGCGTTTGTCAAACAGAAACAAGTCGCTTGCCATAATACCATCCATATCTTTGAAATATCTGGCAGATTTGAAGGTTATATCATGCATTGCATCTTCAACACTGCCTCCTAGTGTCAAAATACGTTGCCGGAAAAACATCAGTACACCATTTTAGAGGTTTCCAATTCATTCAAGATTTATTGTCCCAACAGTGCACGTGGAGAACATGAAATGCTTACAAAAAAAAAAAAAAAAAAAAAAAAAAAACATGGCTCTGAGCACTATGGGACTTAACATCTGTGGTCATCAGTCCCCTAGAACTTAGAACTACTGAAACCTAACCAACCTAATGACATCACACACATCCATGCCCGAGGCAGGATTCGAACCTGCGACCGTAGCAGTCGCGCGGTTCCGGACTGAGCGCCTAGAACCGCGATACCACCGCGGCCGGCGAAATGATTACATTTACAGATCAATAACACAAGCGGTTCTGAGGTACCGGTGATCGACCAATACTGAACCACCCTTATTAGTACGTTGTGTAGCCGCCACAGGTGGCAATGCAGGCTCAGACTCTGGTATCCAGTCAATCGTACAGATGGCGAATATTGTCCTGGGATACGTTATGCCATGCTTGCTGGGCCTGTTCACGAAGTTCTGTAAGAGTTGTTGTTTGACGAGTCGCATGAGTCACATCTCGTTCCCATCACATCTCACACGTGCTCGATTAGAGACAAGTCCGGAGAGTGTGTTGCCGAGGAAGTTGTTGCACGTCTTACAGAGCACGTTGAGTTGCACGGGCTGTGTGTGGGGGAGCATTATCCTGTTGGAACAACACAACATCTTCCTGTTGCAAGAGCGGCAAAAGAACGGGTCTAACAACATTCTGCACGTGCCGAGCGCTGATTACCGTCCGCTACAGAAACACCAAAAGTGAACGAGAATACACTCACGCTCATAAATTAACGATAATTGCAGAATGTGGTGCCACACAACGTGGAACTACACAAAACTGGCGCTGATGGCATAGGCACATAGGTAACACACAAGACACTGATCTGTAAGTCCGCGGTATTGGTGATAAGTTGACAAAACCGTCTCGAAACACGTGCTACAAAACGCCACGTTTCTTGCGCATATACCCCGACACCAATTTGGGATATGATCACCATGCACGCGCACACAGACCGCAGAACGGGTTGGCATTCTCTGGATCAGGAGGTCGAGCAGTTGCTGGGGTATAGCCTCCTATTCTTGCACCAGTGCCTGTCGGAGCTCCTGAAGTATCGTAGGGTTTGAAGACGTGCAGCAATGCGTCGACCGAGAGCATCCCCGACGTGCTCGATGGAGTTGAGGTCTGGAGAACAGGCAGGGCACTTCATTCGCCTGATATCTTCTGTTTCAAGGTACTCCTATACCATGGCAGCTCGGTGGAGCCATGCTTTATCATCCATCAGGAGCAAGGTGGGACCCACTGCACCCCACGTGCAAAATGACGTCCCGATACACCTGACCTGTTGCAGTTCCTCTGTCAAAGACATGCCGGGGTGTACGTGCACCAATCATAATCCCACCCTACACCATCAAACCACAACCTCCATACAGGCCCCTTTCAAGGACACTAAGGGGTTGGTATCTGGTTCCTGGTTCACGCCAGATGAAAACTCGGCGAGAATCACTGTTCAGACTATACCTGGACTCGTCCGTGAACATAACCTAGGACCACTGTTCCAGTAACCATGTACTGTGTTCTTAACACCAGGCTTTACGGGCTCTCCTGCGACCAGTAGTGAGTGGAATGCGCCTTGCAGGTCTCCAGGCGTATAAACCATGTCTGTTCAGTCGTCTGTAGACTGTGCGTCGCCGGCCGGGGTGGCCGAGCGGTTCTAGGCGCTACAGTCTGGAACGGCGTGACCGCTACGGTCGCAGGTTCGAATCCTGCCTCGGGCATGGATGTTTGTGATGTCCTTAGGTTTAAGTAGTTCTAAGTCTAGGGGACTGATGACCTCAGAAGTTAAGTCCCATAGTGCTCAGAGCCATTTGAACCATTTGAACTGTGCGTCTGGAGACAACTGCTCTAGTGGCTGCGGTAAGGTCCCGAGCAAGGTTTCCTGCAGTACTCTGTGGCTGTCTGCTGGTATCGTTGCCATAATCTTGAGATCACACTCTGTGGCACACGGAGGGCCCGTGCTACCACCTGCTGTGTTTGGCCAGCCTCCAGTCGCCCTAGTATTCTATCCCTCATAACGTCATCAATATGTGTTCTTTGAGCCATTTTCAACACACAGTCACCATTAGCACGTCTGAAAAAGTCTGCACGCTTACTCGCTGCACCGTACACTGACATGCACCAACACACCTCTGCTTGTGTGGACTGCTGCCAGCGCCACCGTGCGACGACCGAAGGTCAAATGCACCGCATGGTCAATCCCCCGGTGATTCAAACCCGCAAACCTCCCACCAGGGCGTTGTTTCAGCATTATCCTTAATTTATGAGCATAACGTCATCAATATGTGTTCTTTGAGCCATTTTCAACACACAGTCACCATTAGCACGTCTGAAAACGTCTGCACACTTACTCGCTGTACTCTGACATGCACGAACACACCTCTGCCTATGTAGACTGTTTGCCAGCGTCACCGTGCGAGGACCGCAGGTCAAATGCACCGCATGGTCATTCCCGTGGTGATTCAAACCCGCAAACCTCCCACCAGGGCGTTGTTTCAGCATTATCCTTAATTTATGAGCACCCCAGACCATAGGGCCTGGGGTGGGCTCAATGTGCGTTGGACGATAACGCCCACCAGGTCTAGTCGTACGCGCAAACGACCATCAATTGCGCGCAGGCAGAATCTGTTGTCATCGCTGAAGATCGCGGCCCGCTATTCAATCTCCCAAGGGATCCTCTGACGGCCCCAGTCGAGCCCTGCACGTCGATGCTGAGGCGTGAGTGGAAGCCTGGCTAGAGGTGTGCACGCTCATAGTCTCACTGCTAATAATCTTAAGAGTTCGTGGTGACACGTTCCAGCCTCACAAGCGACTACGCTGCCCTTACAATACGACGATACTGGCGGGTTCAAAAATGGCTCTGAGCACTATGGGACTTAACATCTGAGGTCATCAGTCCCCTAGAACTTAGAACTACTTACACCTAACTAACCGAAGGACATCACACACATCCATGCCCGAGGCAGGATTCGAACCTGCGACCGTAGCAGTCGCGCGGTTCCAGACTGAAGCGCCTACAACCGCTCGGCCGCAACGGCCGGCATATTTGCGGGCATCCGTGCTGCGTGGGCGTCCAGAACCTCGTCTATGGGCATGAGAATGTTTACGTGACCACCGACACCAGCTTCACTCACAACTGACGGAGCACTTCCAACTTGTGCGGCAGTTTTCCGAAAAGACCATGCCGCCAGTCGCAATGCCACAATATGATCGCTTTCAAAGTCGCTCAGTTGGCTGTCGAAAACACGAGTGCATCTCCGTGGCACGGTAACCTGCTTGCTTCACACGTTTGCACCACACTGAGTCTTCTGTCTGTGAGCATTCCGCATTAGAGGGTAGAGACAGATGGCGCTCTGGTAGTTACGCCACTACGCTATCTGTTAGTGGACGACGTAAAACCATTATCCTCACGCGGCATATGCCGTCATCGGATCGTAATCGACGTCACCTTGAAACCTTCCTGTCTCCTCTATATCGATTTTGTTAAGCAACCTTCCCTTCTACAATAACCTATGAAACCTTCCCTTAGGATTTCTATCTCTTGCTTAATAATAACAAATGAAATCTTCCCTTTGAAATTAATTCTCTTTCTCAATCTTCGCATACAAATTTAAATGCTGCTTATTAAAAGTGATTTTCTGATTATTTCGACAAAACATAGTGTGTGTCGTCGTCGTGGCCGTCAGTCGTTACCTGCAATAACCCAAAACTGTTCCTTACCTTTTTTTTTAATGCTACTGGATCGCCATCTGACTGCTACATCGACCTGCGACATGAATATACTTACTCTGATTCACTATACTCTTTTAGCTGCTGGTGGGCTGTCATAATAAGTGGCTGTATTTATTACCAAAGCTGATTTTATTCTTTAATTGCAAAGCTGACGATATTCTTTAATTTGACTGAAGTTAACGTAATTCATAGTTAAACTTTTTCTTGACAAAAAAAAATTTTGGAAAGTTTTACGTTGATGGTTTTTGGGATGAATTATAATCAGTAATGCAATATTGCTGGCAAAAATTAATTATATTCTGAATGAAATGATTTTACAAACGTTCAAATGGGACTTAATTTTTACAATAATCTTACAACTAGCATTGTGCAAACATACCTTCAGTAGTCTTGAGTTTCTCAAAAAAATAATTCAATAATATTAGTTCCTCTTATGATAATAGTTAGCTGATGTCTCTGTACATCCGTTTATAATCTCTTGTAAATCATAGCTGGTGGCTGGCAGGCACACCGCTCCTCTCAACCTCTCGCTTCAGACCTGCTACCGACTCGCTTCACATCTCACTAACTACTGACTTCCTATGAACGCTAAAGTGCAGTCTCCCCCGCCAACAATGCTTTCTGGTGCAGACAATCCCTGCTACCATTACAAAATATATCAATGCGCGGTCTTTCCCGCTCTTTTCGTAAAATGTATCCATACGCGGTCTCTCCCGCTCTTTTTAAAATTATATCAATGTGCGGTCTCTCCTGCCAACAATACTTTGGTGCAGACATTCCCTGCTACCGCAATTATTTCCAACATGACAAATATTAATTATTCCTACTTAATCCTATTAATAATTTATAAACATCTTTCATAAATTATGGTTTGACAATAGACAATAGAAATATACACGTCTTACAATCTTTCCAAGTGTACTATTTTTTTTTTTTTTCTGGTAGTGGACTTCGAGACACGGTAAGCATAGAGTGACAGCTGCTACAAAAGTGAGGTTGCATATTTGACAAACTTAGCTGGTTAAGTCTGTGCGCTTGTTTGACAAAGTCATGGATAGCAAAGAGCAAATTTGACAAGCATGTTTGATCGTTTACAGGGGCCTCAAGGCGAGCATGCAGGTTAGCGTGTAACGCGGCTACGACGTAATGTCTGACCAGCAGTCTCAACTTTCCTTCTCGAATGCTAAGAGGCAGCATCGCACGTGGCGTAGTGCTGTTAGTGTGTTCCCTCCTCTTCGCGGCCGTTCTGTGACTGTAATGGGATTAGCGCTGGTATGGGAACCACGGGCCCTCGCGGTAAACCGATTCCCTCTTCCATTCGCAGCCGCGTATAATGCGCCTGTTTACATGCGCGCTGCCTCCGAACATGAACTTGCGACCTTTGCAGATGCTTTTTCCTGCTCGCAGAGATGCACCGCTGTTTTAAACTCGGTCTTCTTATTTCAGTTTTACGGTTAGCACGCACTCCTAATTTTTTAGACTTTTTGCGCTCTACGCTGTCCGCAAACAAAGCTAAGTGGTCCTGGGATGTGGGGTGAATTTGGAGAAGCCGCATCCTACGCGGTTTTTCTTGTAAGTTTTTAGCGTACTCGCCAGGGCAGGCTGAAAAAACGGATTGGAAATCGATGCAGTCCGTTTCGCTACTGTACACTCACTTTGTTTTACATTAGAAGGGATTGAGTAAAGTGAAGGAATAAGCGTAGATAGTCATAATATGATTCGTAATAACATGATCGGTAAGGGCTTCCCAGCGAAATCTCTGCAGTTTACTGGATATGGCAGTGTATGGACCCGCGTACATGTTGCCAAGATTGTGTGTGACCACTACATTAGATGTGACACACCTCCACATAGTCCCAATGTCTCCTTTGCGATTCCCACTTATTTATTTACTAGCCGTGAAGAAAGACATCCGTGGCCGTCGATCTGGTTCGGACGAAGAAGTGCACCCCTGGGTACAAGCATGTGTTGAACGTCTAGTCTCGGAGTGAGATATATGTATTAACTGTTAGGCCAGTTGCTCTTGAACTAATAAACAACTTAGAGACTCCAGAATGAGATTTTCACTCTGGAGCGGAGTGTGCGCTGATATGAAACTTCCTGGCAGATTAAAACTGTGTGCCAGACCGAGACTCGAACTCGGGACCTTTGCCTTTCGCGGGCAAGTGCTCTACCAACTGAGCTACCCAAGCACGACTCACGCCCCGTCCTCACAGCTGTACTTCCGCCACTACCTCGTCTCCTACCTTCCAAACTTTTACAGAAGCTCTCCAGCGCACACTCCGCTGCAGAGTGAAAATCTCATTCTGGAAACATCCCCTAGGCTGTGGCTAAGCCATGTCTCCGCAATCTCCTTTCTTTCAGGAGTGCTAGTCCTGCATGGTTCGCAGGAGTGCTTCGGTAGCTCAGATGGTAGAGCACTTGCCCGCGAAAGGCAAAGGTCCCGAGTTCGAGTCTCGGTCGGGCACACAATTTTAATCTGCCAGGAAGTTTCAACTTAGAGACTACTTACTTTTTTCCACCTGCCCCGTTCTTTTTACTGTCGCTTATAGACAGGCCCGTCCATTGTGAACACAGTGACTATATTAAGAATATACACTACTGGCCATTGAAATTGCTACACCACGAATATGATGTGCTACAGACGCGAAATTTAAGCGACAGAAAGAAGATGCTATGATATGCAAATGATTAGCTTTTCAGAGCATTCACACAAGGTTGGCGCCGTTGGCGACACCTACAACTTGCTCACATGAGGAAAGTTTCCAACCGATTTCTCATACACAGACAACAGTTGACCGGCGTTGCCTGGTGAAACGTTGTTGTGATGCCTCCTGTAAGGAGGAAATATACGCACTATACGTTTGCGACTTTGATAAAGGTCGGATTGTAGCCTATCGCGATTGCAGTTTATCGTATCGTGACATTACTGCTCATGTTGGTCGAGATCCAATGACTGTTAGCAGAATATGGAATCGATGGGTTCAGGAGGGTAATACGAACGCCGTGCTGGATCCCAACGGCCTCGTATCACTAGCAGTCGAGATGACAATCATCTTATCTGTATGGCTGTAACGGATCATGCAGCCACGTCTCGATCCCCGAGTCAACAGATGGAGACGTTTGCAAGACAACAACCATCTTCACAAACAGTTCGACGACGTTTGCAGCAGCATGGACTATCAGCTCGGAGACCATGGCTGCGGTTACCCTTGACGCTGTATCACAGACAGGAGCGCCTGCGATGGTGTACTCACCGATGAACCTGGGTATACGAATGGCAAAACGTCATTTTTTCGGATGAATCCAGTTCTGTTTACAGCAACATGACGGTCACATCCGTGTTTGGCGACATCGCGGTGAACGCACATTGGAAACGTGTATACGTCATCGCCATACTGGCGGATCACCCGGCGTGATGGTATGGGGTGCCATTGGTTACACGTCTCGGTCATCTCTTGTTCGTATTGATGGCACTTTGAACAGTGGACGTTACATTTCAGATGTGTTACGTCCCGTGGCTCCACCGTTCATTCGATCCCTGCGAAACCCTACATTTGAGCAGGATAATGCACGAACGCATGTTGCAGGTCCTGTACGGGCCTTTCTGGATACCGAAAATGTTCGACTGCTACGCTCGCCAGCACATTCTCCAGATCTCTCACCAATTGAAAACGTCTGGTCAATGGTGGCCGAGCAACTGGCTCGTCACAATACGCCAGTCACTACTCTCGATGAACTGCGGTATCGTGTTGAAGCTGGATGGGCAGCACGGCATCCAAGCTCAGTTTGACTCAATGCCCAGGCGTATCAAGGCCGTTATTACGGCCAGGGGTGGTCGTTCTGGGTACTGATTTCTCAGGATCTATGCACCCAAACTGCGTGAAAATGTAATCACATGTCAGTTCTAGTACGATATATTTGTCCAATGAATACCCGTTTATCATCTGCATTTAGTCTTGGTGTAGCAGTTTTAATGGCCAGTAGTGTTCATTTATCGAAACGTCACGTGGTGGGTAACGTGTGCCTCGTGTGTGTGCAGCAGGTGGTCAGTGATGGCGGCCGCTCCCGGGCGCCGCCTGGCCCTCGCGGCGCTCGCGCTCCTCTCGCTGTGGGCGCCGTCGCTCGCCGCATCGTCGCCGCCGCGGCGCCGCAGCGTCGCCGTGCTGGCCGACGACACGTACCCCGGCTACGGCGTGAAGCAGTTCGCGGCGCAGCCCGGCGCCTCGTACCGCCTGCTCGACACGGGCTTCTCGCAGTTCTTCGCGCTCGTGAGCGGCGGCCTGTTGATGACGACGGCCGACCTGCACCCGCTGGTGGGCCGGCCCGTGTCGCTGGCCGTGCTCGAGGACGCGGGCAACCGCTCGAGCACGCACTCGCTGCAGTTGCTGGTGCTGGACCGGCGCGACATGCTGCGCTTCCGCGAGGCGGCCGCGCCGGCGCGGGTGCGCGAGAACGCGCCGCCGGGCTCCGGCGTCGCCCACCTGGCGCTGGCGGGCGGCGCGGGCGGCCGCGTGCGCTACGCCATCGTGGCCGGCGACCCCGGCGGCGACTTCCGGCTGGCGGCGGCCAACGCGACCGGCGTCGCCGTCGAGACGGCGCGGCCGCTGGACCGCGAGAAGACGCCGGCGTACAACCTGACGGTGGAGGCGGCAGACGGCCGCGGCGCCGACAGGGCCGTCACCACGCTGCCCGTGGAGGTGCTCGACGAGAACGACAACAGCCCCGTGTTCTCCAGCAAGGTGTACCGCTTCTCCGTGGACGTGGGCGGCCGCGCCTCCGACCGCTTCCGGACGGTCGGCAAGGTGGCGGCGACCGACGCGGACGGCGACCGCGTGGCGTACCGCCTGGCGGCCCCCAGCGGCCTGGTCGTGGTCGTGCCGCAGACGGGAGAGCTGCTGCTCGCCGAGGAACCGCCCGAGGAGGACGTCGAGTACGAGATCGCGGTAGAGGCGCACGACCTGCGGTCGCCCAGCCGCACCTCGCAGGCTCCGGCGCAGGTCTGGCTCCAGTTCAACGGGCCCGCCGACGTCGACGAGTCCTCGGCGGCGACCGGCAACGAGACCGTCGACGAGGACGAGGACGAGGACGACAGCGCGAACGAGGTGGCCTCCGAGGAGTGGTCGGAGCGGTCGCGCGCCCGCGTCCACCGCATCGCCAAGCGGCGGGTGACGCGCGCCGTGCGGCCCACTAAGCGCATCGAGTTCACGGAGGCGGACGGCGGCACCGAGGGCCGCGCCGTCTTCACCCTGGAGAAGGAGACCGAGCGGGAGACCTTCAAGATCCGCGACGAGAACCCCTGGGTCACCGTCGAGCCCAACGGCGCCGTCCGCGTCAAGAAGAAGTGGGACTACGAGGAGCTCGGCCCGGAGAAGACCATCGACTTCTGGGTCACCATCACCAACGCCGGAGGAGGAGGAGGTCAGTTTCTATTTCATTCCATTTTGTTATATATCTTTTACCGTTATCAGAAAGAGGTAATAAGTAACTCCGCCCCAACAGGCTATGAAAGCCCAACGGTACCGACCGGCCGCCGTGTCATCCTCAGCCAAAGACATCTCTGGATGCGGATATGGAGCGGCATGTGGTCAGCACACTTCTCTCACTTTACGAGACCGGTGCCGCTACTTCCTACTCAAATAGCTCCTCAGTTCGCAGAGAGAGATAATGCTATAATCAATATAATTAACAAGATCGGTGAATATAGCATCATCAGAAGTTATGGTACTACGAAACTTCTACAATAAATACAGAATACCTAAAACCCTATTATAACGAGACAATTGATCCAGTTATCTTAGACGAGACAGTGGGCTCTAAAAATCTCAAAAATCGCAGCAGTTTTGGACGAGATGAAAGGAATGGCTCTGAGCACTATGGGACTTAACTTCTGAGGTCATCAGTCCCCTAGAACTTAGAACTACTTAAACCTAACTAACCTAAGGACAACATACACACCCATACCCGAGGCAGGATTCGAACCTGCGTCCGTAGCGGTCGCGAGGTTCCAGACTGAAACACCTACATCGCTCGGCCACACCGGCCAGCTGAAAAGAATGCCGAACTTATTAAACCTGGAGGGACGCTGTGCTGACTAAGACTGTTATATTATTTACTGGATGGTGGCGAAGCTATAAAATCCCATATTATTCAAAAACCGTCGAAGTAATGGCTGTTTTTAAAAAAGGCAAAAGAAATACACGTGGCTGTTAATAAGGATACAAGTATCACGAAAACCATTTATAAAGTTTACACCGAAATAATAAACAAGTCCTTGAATATATTGTTTCAGAGAAGAGCAAAGTGTGTTTAGGAAGCGACGCTCGACCATCAATGATTTTTTGACATCGAGAGAATTTTACGAAAACGACAAAAAGTCAGTTAATGAATACATCTTCCTTTTATTGACTTCGAAAGAGCCTTTGATTCGGTCATTAGAAATATACTGTGGACAATAATTGATAAGCAAGGATACCCCATGCATCCTACATAGGTAATCAAAAACATATATGATGACACGAAAATAATCATAAATACAGGCGTTTCAGAAGAAGATCAACGTGTCAGGCAGGAATGTAGCGTGTCGCAATCTGTTTTTAACGCTTATATTGAAGATCTTGTAAGAAATTAGAAGAAAGAATTCCATGAAGGCAAACAGCTGAACAGGAACTACCATCTAAATGTTATGGTTTACACAGATAATGTATTACAAAAGACAGAGGTAGAGTTACAAGACTTTGTATATAAATATGTGTTGGGAAGGAAACATCACAATCTAAAAATATCAGCTACTTAAAACAAAAGTTATGAGCCAGTACGGAAAATTACCAGTTCGATCTAAGATTGATATCGAAAACAAGTTATTTGAGCAAGCCTTCAGTTTCAGTTATTTAGTCTGTGACATAGCTGCACATAGAAAAAGAAACAAAGGAAAACCAACAAATTTCAACATGTATCTGGACCTATAAACAAAACTTCAAAAAATGAAGTTAGGAAAAACCACAAAATCGAAACTGTATAAAACAGTGGCGCTGTCCGTGGTTCTTACTGGTAGCGAATCGTGGATTGACAGAAAAAAGAGATAAAAATAACAAATACTTAGCAGAAATGAGATCTTTAAAAACTGTCAATTTTTGCCCAATGAGGAACGGATTTAAAAAGATGACACCCGTACAGAATTTGGAATCTGTTGTTTAAATGAGAAAATTGGAGAATACAAGAAAGAATGAAGACAACACCTCAAGTTGATGGATGAAGACGAAATGCCAGTCGCTGCAAACGAGTACAAACCCTCAGGGGGAAGAGATGGTGTTAATTATGTGCAGTTGGATCAGGCATAGTGCCTAAGCTTAGAATTACAGGAAGAAGATCTTTTAACTAACCTTCTGGACACATTGCAGTGAACTGTCACCACGTAGTTCTGACGGCAATGTCGATCAGAAATGGAAATTTTGTTTAGGGTGAGACAGTGGGGACTCACTGAACAAGGGTTTGGCGCTAGTGGCTTCTGTGCTAGGCGACGTTTCAAAACAGTGAGGGAGAGCAGAAGAAAGAAGTAAGAGGGGAAGAAGAAGAAAAAGAAGAAGCGACATATCGCTCATTTTTTTATTTTTAAAACACAGTTACAAATTTCACAATGCCATCATCTTCAGACTCAAGGCACATGCTGCATTGCTCTGTCCACAAAATGATCACCACCTGGTGGAAACCGGTTATGATGTTTTGAAACGCTGATTGTAGCGTGAAAATATTTAAAAAAATTGAAAAACAGAGCAAGAAGAGAAAAAGGGAAAGGATTGAGTGGCTTAAATTGGAATTGGGCAAAGATGTAAGATGAAACGAAGTAATGAGGAGATTCGGATTGGAGTAGGTTGAGAGCAACGTTTCCTTATAAGATCTGTCTCTGACTGGTACGTAAGAGTACGGGGGGGTGGAGATCTCCTCTGAACAGCACGTTGCAAGGCATCCCAGATATACTCAATAATGTTCATGTCTGGGCAGCTTGGTGGCCAGCGGAAGTGTTTTAACTCAGAAGAGTGTTCCTGGAGCCGCTATGTAGCAATTCTGGACGTATGGGGTGTCGTCGCATTGTCCTGCCAGAATTGCCTTAAGTCCTGAATGCACAATGGACAAGAATCGATGCAGGTGATCAGACACGGTGCTTACGTACGTGTCACCTGTTTGAGTCGTATTGAGACGTATTAGGGGTCCCATATCACTCCAACTGCAAACGCCCCACACCATTTCAGAGCCTCCACCAACTCGAACAGTCCCCTGACGACATACAGAGTCCATGGATTCATAAGGTTGTCTCCCTACCCTTGCACGTCCATCCGCTCGATACAATTTGAAACGAAACTGGTCCTACCAGGAAACATGTTTCCAGTCATCAATGGGCCAACGTCGGTGTTGACGGGCCCAGGCGAGGCGTAAAGCTTTGTGTCGCGCAGTCATCAAGGGTTCACGAGTGGTCCTTCGGTTCCGAAATCCCATATCGGTGATGTTTCGTTGAATGGTTCGCACGCTGACACTTGCTGATGGCCCAGCGTTGAAATCTACAGCAACTTGCCAAAGGGTTGCACTTCTGTCACGTTGAACGATTCTCTTCAGTCGTCATTGGTCCAGTTCTTGCAGGATCTTTATCCAGCCGCAGCGATGTCGGCGATTTTTAACCGATTCTTAATATTCACGGTACACTCGTGGAATGGTCGTGCTGGAAAATCCCCACTACATCGCTACCTCGGAGATGCTGTGTCCAATCGCTCGCGCGTCGACTATAACAACACGTTCAAACTTACTCAAATGTTGATAACCTGCCATTGTAGCAGCAGTAGCCGATGTAACTACTGCGCCAGACTCTTGTTGTCTTGTGTAGGCGTTGCCGACCGCAGCGTCGTTTTCTGCCTGTTTACATATTTCTGTATCTGAATACGCAGGCTTATACCAGTTTCTTTGACGCTTCATTATAGAATGATCACCTGAAACAAATGGTAGAAAAGGCAGACGCCAGACTGAGATTCAAAGGAAGAATCGTAAGCAAATTGGTCTCATCCACGGAAACACTTATTCCACCCGGTTCAAGAGTATAGCTTATCACTCTGGGACCTTTACCAAATTGGACTAATACGAGGTGTGGCTAGAAAAAAACCGGACTAGTACTGGTGAAACAATAAAACGAATGCAATAAGGCTGAAAGTCGCGTGGCCTGTCACGTGACTCTCGCTCCGCCTACTGCTCGAGTTTCATCTGCCTCCTGCACTCAGTCTGCCCGTGGCGTCTTTTTTAAGTAGTTTACGTTTTGTCTGTGCGTCGGAAAATGTTGAGTGTACAGAAGGAACAGCGTGTTAACATCAAATTTTGTTTCAAACTAGGAAAATCTGCAAGTGAAACGTTTGTAATGTTACAACAAGTGTACGGCGATGATTGTTTATAGCGAACACAAGTGTTTGAGTGGTTTAAACGATTTAAAGATGGCCGCGAAGACACCAGTGATGACACTCGCACTGGCAGACCATTGTCAGCAAAAACTGATGCAAACACTGAAAAGATAGGTAAACTTGTTCGACACTTTCCTTGTCAACTCCTGTTAACTCAGACACTGCTCTGATTGTTAAACGGCGATCTTGTCGAACAAGTTTACCGATTTTTTCAAAGTTTGCATCAGGTTTTGCTGGCAATGGTCTGCCAGTGCGAGTGTCATCACTGGTGTCTTCGCGGCCATCTTTAAATCGTTTAAACCACTCAAACACTTGTGTTCGCGATAAACAATCATCGCCGTACACTTGTTGTAACATTACAAACGTTTCACTTGCAGATTTTCCTAGTTTGAAACAAAATTTAATGTTAACACGCTGTTCTTTCTGTACACTCAACATTTTCCGACGCACAGACAAAACGTCAACTACTTAAAAAGACGCCACGGGCAGACTGAGTGCAGGAGGCAGATGAAACTCGAGCAGTAGGCGGAGCGAGAGTCACGTGACAGGCCACGCGACTTTCAGCCTTATTGCATTCGTTTTATTGTTTCACCAGTACTAGTCCGGTTTTTTTATAGCCACACCTCGTAGACGAGGCAGACAAAATAGAACGAAGAGCGGCGCGAAAATTGGTGCCAGACGTAGTCTCCGCGACACACCGTCAGCTGGCTTACGGAGTACACAGTCTGTCGCAAGAGGAGTGGCCAACATTCAGGGATATGAAAACAACGATCATTTGAAGCAAGAAAGTCTAGTAAGCATGGGTTCCAAACTACGTACCTTCTGAACTATGAAGTCTTGTTCAGTAGAAGAAATTTTGTTTCACAGCATCGAAGATCAGAAGTGCTCATAGCTCTTAAGGTATGCATTGTAGAGCCCATGCTTAGTAGACCTTTTTGCAACCAATGATCTTTCCTGTCATATCTCCGAATATTGACCATTTCTTCAGGGGCATCCTGTAGTTTTAACCGAGCGAGATGGTGCAGTGGTTAGCTCGCTGGACTCGTATTCGTAAGGATGGCGGTGCAAACCCGCGTGTGGCCACCACGATTTAGGCTTTCCGTGATTTCCCTAAATCGCTTCATGCAAATGCTGGGTTGGTTCCTTCGAAAGGCCACGACCAACTTACTTTAATGCAATAGTTAGGACACCTGACTCGTATTCGTAAGGATGACTGTGCAAACCCGCGACCGGCAATCCTGATTTAGGTTTTTCGTGATTTCCCTAAATCGCTTTTAGCAAACAGAACACAGCATGTTGTTCTCAATGGAGAGTCGTCTACAGACGTTAAAGTAACCTCTGGCGTGTCACAGGGGAGAGTTATGGAACCACTGCTTTTCACAATATGTATAAATGACCCAGTAGATAGTGTCGGAAGTTCCATGCGGCTTTTCGCGGATGATGCTGTAGTACACACAGAAGTTGCAGCATTACAAAAGTGCAGCGAAATGCAGGAAGATGTGCAGGGGATAGGCACTTGGTGCAGGGAGTGGCAACTGACCCTTAACATAGACAAATGTAATGTATTGCGAATATATAGAAGAAGGATCCTTTATTGTATGATTATTTGATAGCGGAAGAAACACTGGTAGCAGTTACTTCTGTAAAATATGTGGGAGTGTGCGTGCGGAACGATTTGAAGTGGAATGATCATATAAAATTACTTGTTGGTAAGGCGGATGCCAGGTTGAGATTCATTGGGAGAGTCCTTAGAAAATGTAGTCCATCAGCAAAGGAGGTGGCTTACAAAACACTCGTTCGACCTATGCTTGAGAATTGCTCATCAGTGTGGGACCCGTACCAGGTCGGGCTGACAGAGGAGATAGAGAAGATCCGAAGAAGAGTGGCGCGTTTCGTCACAGGGTTATTTGGTAAGCGTGATAGCGTTACGGAAATTTTTAGCAAACTCAAGTGGCGGACTCTGCAAGAGAGGTGCTCTGCATCGCGATGTAGCTTGTTGCCCAAGTTTCGAGAAGGTGCGTTTCTGGATGAGGTATCGAATATATTGCTTCCCCCTACTTATACCTCCCGAGGAGATCACGAATGTAAAATTAGAGAGATTCGAGCGCGCACGGAGGCTTTCCAGCAGTCATTCTTCCCGCGAACCATACGCGACTGGAACAGGAAAGGGAGGTAATGACAGTGGCACGTAAAGTGCCCTCTGCCACACACCGTTGGGTGGCTTGCGGAATATAAATGTAGATGTAGATGTAGATGCAAATGCCGGGTTGGTTCCTTCGAAAGATCACGTCGAACTTACTTCCCCATCCTTCCCTAGCTTGTCTTTGGCGAGACTTGAATTCTTGCTCCACCTTTGGCCGGCGGTCAGTCGGCGATTAGCCTTCCAGCCGATGGCGCCCCAGGGGGGTCGGGAGGTCTCGCCGACATCGATCCCGCAGCCCCGAGTGCCTCCTGGCCTCCCCGGGCGCGGCAATCTTTTGTTCGCCTCCTTTCCAATTAAAATGCAATTGTGAATCCAATTACTTGGGGGCGGCGTATTAAATTATCCTGCGCCGGCGCGCTGCCCGGTAATGAGGAAGAAAGGCCCGCCGTGCCCTGCCCTGCCCTGCAGGTACGCGAAATTGAATCTGAAGCTGGCCACTAATGGAAAGGCGGATCCATTTTTTTCGGCCGGGCTTACGTTAACAAGAGGTGGCAGGCTGCCGCCTCTGCTCGGCGTCCCGGTGACGTTTACTCGCTCCGCTATCAGAAAAACAAGAACGGGACGGCGATCCGGCGCTGAGTGTATACAGGGTGTTACAAAAAGGTACGGCCAAACTTTCAGGAAACATTCCTCACACACAAATAAAGAAAAGATGTTATGTGGACATGTGTCCGGAAACGCTTAATTTCCATGTTAGAGCTCATTTTAGTTTCGTCAGTATGTACTGTACTTCCTCGATTCACCGCCATTTGGCCCAATTGAAGGAAGGTACTGTTGACTTCGGTGCTTGTGTTGACATGCGGCTCATTGCTCTACAGTACTAGCACCAAGCACATCAGTACGTAGCATCAACAGGTTAGTGTTCATCACGAACGTGGTTCTGCAGTCAGTGCAATGTTTACAAATGCGGAGTTGGCAGATGCCCATTTGATGTATGGATTAGCACGGGGCAACAGCCGTGGCGCGGTACGTTTGTATCGAGACAGATTTCCGTGTCCCGACAGGAAGACGTTCGAAGCAATTGATCGGCGTCTTAGGGAGCACGGAACATTCCAGCCTATGACTCGCGACTGGGGAAGACCTAGAACGACGAGGACACCTGCAATGGACGAGGCAATTCTTCGTGCAGTTTACGATAACCCTAATGTCAGCGTCAGAGAAGTTGCTGCTGTACAAGGTAACGTTGACCACGTCACTGTATGGAGAGTGCTACGGGAGAACCAGTTGTTTCCGTACCATGTACAGCGTGTGCAGGCCCTATCAGCAGCCGATTGGTCTCCACGGGTACACTTGTGCGAATGTGTCAATCGTCATTTCAGTGGAAATGTTCTCTTTATGGATGAGGCTTCATTCCAACGTGATCAGATTGTAAATTTTCACAATCAACATGTGTGGGCTGACGAGAATCCGCACGCAATTGTGCAATCACGTCATCAATACAGATTTTCTGTGAACGTTTGGGCACGCATTGTTGGTGATGTCTTGATTGGGCCCCATGTTCTTCCACCTACACTCAATGGAGCACGTTGTCATGATTTCATACGGGATACTCTACCTGTACTGCTAGAACATGTGCCTTTACAAGTACGACACAACATGTGGTTCATGCACGGTGGAGCTCCTGCACATTTCAGTCGAAGTGTTCGTACGCTTCTCAACAACAGATTCGATAACTGATGGATTGGTAGAGGCAGACCAATTCCATGGCCTCCACGGTCTCCTGACCTCAACCCTCTTGACTTTCATTTATGGGGGCATTTGAAAGCTCTTTTCTACGCAGTCCCGGTACCAAATGTAGAGACAACTTGTACTGTGGACGGCTGTGATACAATACGCCATTCTCCAGGGCTGCATAAGCGCATCAGGGATTCCAGGCGACGGAGGGTGGATGCATGTATCCTCGCTAACGGAGGACATTTTGAACATTTCCTGTAAGAAAGTGTTTGAAGTCACGCTGGTACGTTCTGTTGCTGTGTGTTTCCATTCCATGATTAATGTGATTTGAAGAGAAGTAATAAAATGAGCTCTAACATGTAAAGTAAGCGTTTCCGGACACATGTCCACATAACATATTTTCTTTCTTTGTGTGTGAGGAATGTTTCCTGAAAGTTTGGCCGTACCTTTTTGCAACACCCTGTATACTATGGCGTGAGAAGTGGAAACGACACTGCCAGCAAAGTTATGCGACAGTTGTGCTTGTCTCGGCGAGTTTGTCAGGAGCCGGGTGGAACTCCATCAGCGAGTACGCGCCCGACTCGGCCGTGAGCCGCTATCGTACTTTTAATAAGGTACAGTCCACTGACCTGGCGGACAAAGCAAGTTCTCTGTCGGATGAAGGCGCTGCATTATCGACGCCGGGCGCTTAATGAGATCTATCACTGCATCTCGAATTAACGAGCGTGGGGCTCGCGTTTTTGTACCGCTCGCGCGAGCAGTCGTGTTGTGAGAATGTGTGTCTGGAGCTCACTACCCGTCGCTTACGAGGTACTCAGATCCTCCGCAGGTGCCGTCTGCTGTCTCTAAAATGGGCAATCGCCATCTTTTGCGTGTCGTGACCGTGACCCAGGCACATACAGGGTGTCCGGAAAAAACGTTGTGATATCTACAGAGGATGTAGTGTGCAACAAGGGAAAGAAAGAAGTTCCTATACTCATTGGTCGTAAACATCATATCTTTGGTCTCTGTTGATCCACTGGGGACATGGGACAGCGGCTGGTCAAATATTTAACAATGAAAAGAGTCGTTAATTGAGATGTTACTTTTTTAATTGCGAATAGGCCATCTGAGGACCTTATTCCAGTTTCAATCGTGCGTTCTTTGTTTTCTTTTCTTCCAGTATGCCTACATCTGTCCGCTATGTTTCTCCTTTCTGTCTTCAGACCATTTTGAACCAGACTTTATAACTACCCTGCCTTGGAATCCTTCCATTTTCAATACTTTTTCCTGCAAGGCTTCTCTGTTACTTATATCTTCAATTTTTATACTGTTTCTTTCTGAATCCTTTTTTACTTCGTTGACCCAACTTGTGGACTTCTTAGCCCACAAATACACTACTGGCCATTAAAATTACTACGCCACGAAGATGACTTGCCACAGACGCAAAATTTAACCGACAGGAAGAAGATGCTTTGATTTGCAAATGATTAGCTTTTCAGAGCATTCACAGAAGGTTGGCGCCGGCGGCGACACCTACAACGTGCTGACATGAGGAAAGTTTCCAAACGATTTCTCATACACAAACAGCAGTTGACCCACGTTGTCTGGTGAAACGTTGTGATGCCTCGTGTAAGAAGGAGAAATGCGTACCATCACGTTTCCGACTTTGATAAAGATCGGATTGTAGCCTATCGCGATTGCGGTTTATCGTATCGCGACATTGCAGCTCGCGTTGGTCGAGATCCAATGACTGTTAGCAGAATATGGAATCGGTGAGTTCAGGAGGGTATTACGGAACGCCGTGCTGGATCCCAACGGCCTCGTATCACTAGCAGTCGATATGACAGGCATCTTATCCGCTTGGCTGTAACAGATCGTGCAGCGACGTCTCGATCCCTGAGTCAACACATGGGGACGTTTGCAAGACAACAACCAGTTGCACGAACAGTTCGGCGACGTTTGCAGCAGCATGAACTATCAGCTCGGACACCATGGCTGCGGTTACCCTTGACGCTGTATCACAGACAGGAGCGCCTGCGACGGTGTACTCAACGACGAACCTGGGTGCACGAATGGCAAAACGTCATTTTTTCGGATGAGTCCAGGTTCTGTTTGCAGCATAATGATGGTCGCATCCGTGTTTGGCGACATCGCTGTGAACGCGCATTGGAAGCGTGTATTCGCCATCGCCATACAGGCGTATCACCCGGCATGATGGTATAGGGTGCCATTGGTTACACGTCTCGGTCACCTCTTGTTCGCATTGACGGCACTTTGAACAGTGGACGTTACATTTCAGATGTTTCACGACCCGTGGCTCTAGCCTTCATTCGATCCCTGCGAAATCCTACATTTCAACAGGATAATGCACGACCGCATGTTGCAGGTCCTGTACAGACAGGAGCGCCTGCGATGGTGTACTCACCGATGAACCTGGGTGCACGAATGGCAAAACGTCATTTTTTCGGATGAATCCAGTTCTGTTTACAGCAACATGACGGTCACATCCGTGTTTGGCGACATCGCGGTGAACGCACATTGGAAACGTGTATTCGTCATCGCCATACTGGCGGATCACCCGGCGTGATGGTATGGGGTGCCATTGGTTACACGTCTCGGTCATCTCTTGTTCGTATTGACGGCACTTTGAACAGTGGACGTTACATTTCAGATGTGTTACGACCCGTGGCTCTACCATTCATTCGATCTCTGCGAAACCCTACATTTGAGCAGGATAATGCACGAACGCATCTTGCAGGTCCTGTACGGGCCTTTCTGGATGCCGAAAATGTTCGACTGCTACGCTGGCCAGCACATTCTCCAGATCTCTCACCAGTTGAAAAAGTCTGGTCAATGGTGGCCGAGCAACTGGCTCGTCACAATACGCCAGTCACTACTCTCGATGAACTGCGGTATCGTGTTGAAGCTGCATGGGCAGCACGGCATCCAAGCTCAGGCGTATCAAGGCCGTTATTACGGCCAGAGGTGGTCGTTCTGGGTACTGATTTCTCAGGATCTATGCACCCAAACTGCGTGAAAATGTAATCACATGTCAGTTCTGGTATAATATATTTGTCCAATGAATACTCGTTTATCATCTGCATTTCTTCTTAGTGTAGCAGTTTTAATGGGCAGTAGTGTATTTGAAAATCTTATTAGTTAATCCACTGTCTTCCATTCGAAATAATGTCCAAAAAACATGATTCTTCTTTTTCTCATTACATTTGAAATATTTTCTGTACTTTGGCATATTTCAGCATTACTTCGTAATTCCCAAATTTCTGCGTGTTTTGTGGTCCTAATATTTTCCTTATACTCGCCTTTCTAGTATCTAAAGTATAGTTTAATGCCAGGCATTCGCTTGCATATAGACATTTTGTCTTCACGACTGTGTTGTAATGTCTTATTTTTGCAATTTTCGATAGACACTTTTTATGGTGCTGCCATGTGCTCTCCCCATTTTCGCAATCTTTCCTCTACTGCAGATTTTTCCAAAGCATTTTCTTGGATTACCTCCCCCTGATATTTGATTTTTCTTACCCTCTCTATTTGGCCAATATCTATTATCAGAAATTTTGGCGCATCCTGAACATTTGTTCCAAATTTTATTTTTTCTGCAGAAATTCCTAAGCCAGTTCTGGTGGCTAATTCTGCCAGGAGATTTATTTGTGTTATAGCAGATGCCACATTTTCGGAAAGTATAGCAAAGTCATCTGCAAATGCAAGGCAGTTGATTTCGATCTTTTTGATTCTTCTTCCTAACTATATAGGTGAGATACGATATTGCAGTGCCGGTGTTGTTCTGATGACGATGCACTGCGGCGACCACAGCCGTTGCTAAACACACCAGATGAATTCACAGTTGCGAATAATAACTACCATCAGTTGGCCGTGAGTCGTGCGCGGATAGCCAAAGGGTAAGGCGACCGCTCGCGATGAGCGAGAAATCCGGGTTCGAGTCCCGACCCGGCACAAATTTTCATTGATGTCATTTCATTCTGCAGCTGATGGTAGTCATTATTCGCAATTGCTACGATGGAATCGCAAAATGGTAGCCTAAACATTATTTGTTCGTTACGCGGCGGTTTGTATTGTTTGTTTTCGAACTGGTTTTGGGCTTCTTAACCGAGTGAGACGGTGCAATGAACATGCAGCAAGACAGGAATCGCGATACATTTGTTTGAGAACCACAGTGGAGAATTCCGTTGATGTCTTTGCCACACGGAATAGGTGCCTGTCGAACATACAGGAGTCAACGAATGCCAGACCAGCCATCGTCATCGCGTCTTAGTTTTACTGCAAGTGCTCTCGACGCGCAGCTGAATAAACATTATTATTGTCACCACTTCTTCGGGAAGCGAGTAAACAGCTGTAATTAGAAAGGTCAAGGTAATATGCGTCCACAATTAAAAGCGGGAGTTTGATGGGGGCTTGGGGCCCGCATGAAACCTACTCAAATTCCCACAGAGGCCATTTGTTTTTCTTTTTTCATCATATTCACCCCAATCGTCTTTATTACTTCCTGTCCGTGATTAGCATGGCAGCTGAGTAAACGTATATGTAAAAATGATGGGAAGTGCTCCAGCGATACTAATCAGAAAAGTCGTTACACTAGGCGACGAAAGAGAATTTGAAACCCGCATTGCTCTGAAACGATAACGGGCTGCTACGTTAATGGCTGCCGTAAATAATACAACTGTTCGGTTAAGTGATGACTAGTGATTAAATTAAACAATATGGATAAATGGTCTGATAACACGAAACCATACCGAATAGCTACTGTGGGCATATAACTTATGGTATAACGTTTCAAAACGTTTGGCGGAAAGGTTACGATTATTGATGCGAATAGACCGTAATACTACCGTAACACACGACATCAAATTGTTCGCTGATATTGGAGTTTACCGTAATAAGCCTACTTTTATTGTTGAAACAGAACAATAACTCCGAATTTCATTATTGAAGTGGAGTCATAAATTCAGTATTATAGCTGCTGACATATAATGCCAGCTGCAACGAATTGTTTCGTCATAATAACCTCTGTGATTTTATGCATCTCAGACTCCATCTAATCAATTCCCCGTACGACGAGACCTAGGGAGCTGGCTCAGCGACAGGTTCTGTACTCTCATCCGGGAGCACCGGGGTTAGACCGATGACCTCGCTGTCTGGTCTCCTCCCCCAAACAACCCAACCCGCACTGGGGTTCATATGCCCAGCTGAACATCTCAACTTATATTTCCATAAACTGGTTAAAGCGGACGAAAGGGCAGCTCCGGTAGAAAAGAGCACCGCCGATTTCCTTCCCCTTCCGTCCTTTGGCCGGCCGCGGTGGTCTAGCGGTTGTAGGCGCTCAGTCCGGAACCGCGCCACTGCTACGGTCGCAGGTTCGAATCCTGCCTCGGGCATGGATGTGTGTGATGTCTTTAGGTTAATTAGGATTAAGTAGTTCTAAGTTCTAGGGGACTGATGACCACAGATGTTAAGTCCCATAGTGCTCAGAGCCATTTGAACCTTCCGTCCTTTGGTCGAGTTTAAGCTCCATCTCTGACGACCCTATCAACGAAAGGACGGTAAACGGCAAAATTCCTCTTTTGCTTAAAACTTCACACCTCGCGGGAAGCTATGTTCTTAAGCTAACGTACGGTGTTTGTTCGAGGCATTTACACATCTTGACGAAGTGAAGCAACCAGCAAAGGAAACTAAGTGAAACATCATGGGTCGAGTCGTAACAGGCTGTCACAAATGAATTGGCTTCTAAACGGGTGATAAATGACAAGATTATTGCACGCGTAAAATGTAAGAATTGAAATATGTTTACAGTCAAAATGAGCACTTGTCTTTTGTTATACAACCTCTTTCTTGTGGCTATATGGCAGAGCGTAGGTACATTGTATACGTAGACAGAACCCGTCTAACACTTGTGCTGAAATAGACTGTCTTTGGTAATACAATTCGAAGCGAGCTGTCTCCAACTCTGCTGTCGCCGGACACGGTACTCTTCCGAAGACTGTGTGCTGCGGGCTAGGCCGTGACTGGAACGTAGCCTGGCGTAGAACCGACATCGTGTACGTGTGTCTGTCTACAGGGTGGTCCATCTGAAGTTTCGGATGAGATTGTCTCGAAAACTATACATCGGGTAAGTGGGTAAGACCAGTTCGTAAGCTCAAAGGGGGACATCAAATGATACTACACGTGACCTCCAGCCCCCGCCCCCTTGCGTGGGGTGGGGGGCAATTTTTAAATCTTAAATAGAAACACCCATTTTTTATTGCAGATTCGGATTCTCGATAAAAAAAGTAATCAAGTTTTGCCTGAAACATTTTTTTAAACCAATGACAGATGGCGCTGAAGTTGAGAAAAAGTAAAATTGGGGAAGAACTCTGATTTAGTTAGAATGATCCGAGAAAGACGCATCAAATCGATGAAAAATGTGCACCAGTTCTTTCGTTACGCCAGATTAAAGTATTTTTGTACAAAATGTACTGTATCCTACTTTCAGCATTACCCAGGTACAAGGACATGGACGTAGTAGAATGATGTTCCCATGGGGTGCTTCATTAGTGTGAGTGCCCTTGCCTCTCACATGTTGGGGTGGTTCATTGGTGTGAGTCCCCTTGCCTCTCACATGTTGGGGTGCTTCATTAGTGAGAGTCCCCTTGTCTCTCACATGTTGGGGTGGTTCATTGGTGTGAGTCCCCTTGCGTCTCACATGTTGGGGTGCTTCATTAGTGAGAGTCCCCTTGCCTCTCACATGTTGGGGTGGTTCATTGGTGTGAGTCCCCTTGCCTCTCACATGTTGGGAAGCTTCATTAGTGTGAGTCTCCTTGCCTCTCACATGTTGGGGTGGTTCATTGGTGTGAGTCCCCTTGCCTCTCACATGTTGGGGTGTTTCATTGGTGTGAGTCCCCTTGCCTCTCACATGTTGGGAAGCTTCATTAGTGAGAGTCCCCTTGCCTCTCACATGTTGGGGTGGTTCATTGGTGTGAGTCCCCTTGCCTCTCACATGTTGGGGTGCTTCATTAGTGTGAGTCCCCTTGCGTCTCACATGTTGGGGTGCTTCATTAGTGAGAGTCCCCTTGCCTCTCACATGTTGGGGTGCTTCATTAGTGAGAGTCCCCTTGCCTCTCACATGCTGGGATGCTTCATTAGTGTGAGTCTCCTTGCCACTCACAATTTGGGGTGCTTAATTAATGAAATTAGCTACGCAGAAATTGTTCAAGATTATCCATTTGTTTCAATGCATAAAGTCAATCGTCTGCGAAAGTTGTCCACAGTTTTGAGTAGCACATCCCGTGGTATGGCTGCACATGCTCTTCGAATGTGTTGCTCCATATCGTTTTGGGTTGTGAGCTATCTGTTATAAACAATATTTTTTAAATAACCCCACAAGAAAAAAAAGCAGGAGATGTTAGGTCTGGTGAACGTGGAAGGCACTGAATTGGTCCGCCGCGTCCTATCCACCGACCAGGGTACCGTAAATTTAAAACGTTCCTCGCATTTTTAGCATAATGGGGAGCTGCTCCGTCCTGTTGGAATCTATGTATGCGCAGTATGTTACATTTATTTACGTTCAGGGTCAACTGCCAGAGCCTGCATCATTCATCAATTCTCTGCAGGTCGTTGTGCAATTTCTTACTATCTTCTGGCGTTGCTACTTTGGTATATACAACTGCATCATCTGCCAATAGCCTTAAAGAGCTTTCTACTGGATCATTTATATACGGTATATTGTAAACAGCAACGGTCCTGTCAGACTTCCCCGTGGTACTCCGGCCTTTACATCTGTCGATTTAGTTCCGTTAAGAGCGACGTGTTGAATTCTATCTGCAAGAAAGACTTGAATCCAGTCGCAGGTCTGCTACGATACTCCGTAAGCTCGTATTTTCTTCATTAAACGGCAATGCGCGACAGTGTCAAATGCCTCACTGAAATCAAGGAACACGGCATCAACCTGAGAGCCGTTGTCCACTGCGCTGTGGATCTGATGGAAGAACAGAGAGAGCTGAGTTTCGCAGGATCTCTGTTTGCGGAATCCATGATGATTTTTGTAGAGGAGGTGTTCATTTTCCAAAACACGTCATAATTCTTGAGCATAAAATATGACCGAGCGAGGTGGCGCAGTGGCTAGCACACTGAACTCGCATTCAGGAGGACGACGGTTCAATCCCGCGTCCGGCCATCCTGATTTAGGTTTTCCGTGATTTCCCTAAATCACTCTGGGCAAATGCCGGGATAATTCCTTTGAAAGGGCACGGCCGATTTTCTTCTCCGTCCTACCCAAATCTGAGGAGACCGATGACCTCGCTGTTTGGTCTCTTCCCTCAAACAACCCAACCCATAAAATATGTTACATAATTCTACAACAGATTGACGCCAACGATACACGTCTATAGCCGTGTGGATCTGTCTTACGGCCTTTCTTAAATAAGGGAATGATCTGCTCTTTTTTCCAGTCATTAGGTACCTTTTGTTCCTCATTGCCTTATTCAATTCGATTTCATTTCATAGACCCCTCACATTGTCGCGGAGTCTCCTAATATTCGCAGTGCCGTCTTCCGCGCCCGCGGAGGTGCTTATTAACAACTGTGCTTCGAAAGGTGAAATTATGCGTTGAGGGAGAGTGCGCGGTGAAGAGCAAAATTTAGGCGGGTTAGACTGCATGGGGAACTTGCGGTCAGTGGTGTCTGGAGTGCGAGTGCTACTCAGCAGGGATTACGCGCCGAATCCTTTAGAACGAGCTCGATATTCAATTCCGGAGAGCCGGCGCGAGCACCAGGAATGGCGCCCCAGTGGTTGGCTGCACAATGGGGCTAGCGCGCGCCCGCCGGTCGCTTATGGAATATTTCCTCGGGCCAAGGCGCCCACAATATTGGCTGCCAGCTGCCCGGTTTCTGGCACCTAACCCCTGTTCCCTACACGCGGTGAATGGAAGCCAGGGTCGTCGCTTTCCTGCTCGCTGAGAGCTCCCTCCGTAGTGATTCCAGTTTAGAGCTGACGCGAATGTGATATAGTGCTTTTGGTAATTTCGATGCTAGTTTAACCCTGTGGGACATGCTATACAACATAGCCGGTTTGTAGTTTCATTTCTGTGGATGAGTATCTACGAGGGGCGTAAATTACTGCAACACATTTCTTTTTTCTACCAATTTCGGTTGAAAAAATGCGGAATTTGCTGAGAGACACGGGGAATAGTTCCGCTTCAGCTCTGTAGTTTTATGAAATTCCAATAGATGAAGGCGCTATATGTAGCCTTAAAAAAGACGTCTGTAACAGAGGTGCGTTTCAAGTAGAGAGCTGTCGTGGGTTTCTTTTGGCGGAAAACTAGAGCGTCACAAATATTCATAGGCTCTTGCAGAATGTCTACGGAGACCTGACAGTGAACAAAAGCACAATGAGTCGTCGGGCGAGGCGTCTGTCATCATCGCAACAAGTTCGCGCAAACCTGTTCGGTCTCCCGTGTGCTGGTCGGCCGCACACAGCTATGACCCCTGCAGTGTTGAAACGTGTGGACACTCTCACTCGGTGTGACGGACGGATCAGAATTAAGCACCTCAATGTTGAACTGGAAGCCTCCCTTGGTAGTGCTGACATACTCGTCCACCAGCTAGGATATTCAAAGATGTGTGTCCGCTAGGTTCATCGCCGCCTGACAGAAGACCATAAAGAGCAACGAAGGTCCAGCCGTGCGGAGTTGCGCGTCACGAGGCTAACGTGCTCCCGAGCGGAACGCACGAAACTTCATTGGACTGTTCTTCCTCGTCTAACCTACAGCATGGATCTCGCACTTTCTGACTTCCATCTTTTTGCCTCAATGAAGGATGCTCTCTGCGGGAAGCAGTACGTGTATGATGGGAAGGTTCCTGATGCAGCAAGACACTGGCTCCGTCGTTCACCTGTAGAGTGGTACCATGCAGCCATACATGTCCTGCCAATAAGGTGCGTCGCACTGAATAGAGATTGTATTGAAAAATAGGGTTTTATAGTCAAAACAGTGGTGAATTATGTGGTGTATTGGAATCTTGAAAAAAACCAACTTGTTTCCAGAAAAAAATGTGTTGCCTCACGTATTGAAAGTCTCTCCAACGTTGTTCAATGTTTCGTGGCCACGCTCCCTTTCGCAACTGTCCGTGGAATAACAATTTCTACGCCGACAAAAAAAAAAGCATCTCTGAATATGTAATGAATCCTATCAAGCCTACATTTCGGTTCCTGGCAGATCTTGACCTACTAAGCCAAGTATGTTCACGACAAAACTCAAAATCCAAATGAGTCTCTGAATGCCCTTATCTGGAAACTTTAACCCAAGACAACGTATTTATCATTCTAGAACACTGCCCAAGTGTACGGCGCCCATACCAAATTGGGCTGACAGTGGTTATTCAACGGGTACAAAGAAGGACAGCACGAATGATCACAGGTTCGTTGGACCCATGGGAGAGTGTCGCGAAGGTGTGGAAATAACTGAAGTGGCAGACGCTTGAACTTAGACGCAAACTGTCACCTGAAACCCAACTTAGAAAGCTTCTAGAACCAAAACGTTATGTGATGAATCTAGGAAATATGAAGTGGCGTTCAAAAAGTAATACAACACATTTCTTTCTCTTCCAGTTTTGGTTCAAAAAACGTGAAATTTGTTGTGAGACAACAAGGAATATTCCCGCTTCAGTTCCTATAGTTTCATGAAGTTCCGATGTTGGCGGCACTATACTTAGCTTTCAAAATGGCGTCTGAAACGGAGATGATTTTCAATCAGAGAGCTGTCATTGAGTTTCTTTTGACGGAAAACCAGAGCGTCGTAGATATTCATAGGCGATTGCAGAATGTCTACGGAGGCCAGGCGGTGAACAAAAGCATGGTGAGTCGTTGGGCGAGGTGTGTGTCATCATTGCAGAACCATGGTGAGTCATTGAGCGAGGCGTGTGTCATCATTGCAGAATGTCTACGGAAGCCAGGCAGTGAACAAAAGCATAGCGAATCGTTGGGCGAGGCGTGTCTCATCATTGCAGTATGTCTACGGAGGCAGGCGGTGAACAAAAGCGTGGCGAATCGTTGGGCGAGGCGTGTGTCATCATTGCAGAATGTCTACGGAGGCCAGGCAGTGAACAAAAGTGTGGTGAGTCGTTGGGCGAGGCGTGTGTCATCATTGCAGCAAGGTCGCGCTAACCTGCCCTATCTCCAGCGTGTCGGCTGGCTGCACACAACTGTGACTCCTGATACTTTGGAACGTGGGGACACTCTCATTCGAGGCGATCGACAGATCACAGTCAAACACCTTGCTGCCCAGCTGGACGGCTCTGTTTATAGTACTCACACGCTCGTCCACCAGATAGGGTACATAAATGTGTGTGCCTCCTGGGTTCCTCACCACCTAACAGAAGACTGTAAAGAGCAACGAAGGACCATCTGTGCGGAACTGCTTGCGGGTTACGAGGCTGATCGTGATAATTTTTTTGTCGAACATCGAGGCGATGAAACATGGGCACATCACTTCGAACCGGAAACAAAACGGCAATCCATGATGTGGAGCCAAACAACTTCTCCTCCGATGAAAAAGTTTAGGCCGGTAAAGTCATGGCGATGGTCTTCTGGGATTCTGTTTGATGTCCACCCTCTGATGTAACGATCAACTCTGAAGTGTATTATGCCACCCTCACTGTATCGAAAAAACCTCTGCAGCGTGTCTGTCGCCACAAAATAGGAAACGAATATCGCCTTCTCCATGACAGTGCAAGGTCTCACACAATTGTGAGCCCGAGAGGAGCTCAGAAAACTTCTGAATACATTATGGGCACAACAGTGATCAATGTTTTATAAATAATTACTATTAAAAACAGTCTTGATCACAATTTATTTAACAAGGTGACCGGTTTCAACCACTACTGTGGTCATCTTCAGACCATTGAGTAGGAACCTCTTTCCTTGAAGAATCTTCAAGGAAAGAGGTTCCTACTCAATGGTCTGAAGAGGACCACAGTAGTGGTTGAAACCGGTCACCTTGTTAAATAAATTGTGATCAAGACTGTTTTTAATAGTAATTATTCAGAAAACTTCATTGGAGTGTCCGTCATCCACCCTACAGCTCGGATCTCGCACCTTTCTAATGCCATCGGTTTGGCCAAATGAAGAGTGTACTCCGCGGGAAGAAGTACGTGGATGATGGGGAGGTTATTGGTGCAGCAAGACGTTAGCTCTGACGTGGACCAGTAGAGAGGTATCATGCGCGCGTACATATTCTATATCACCTATGACACTTGCTCGTTTAGCACCACCCAGGGGTCAGGTGTAGGGTAATTTAGGTTATACCTACGGACGTGAGCAACGATCGACAATGAATGGTCAACAACAACATTGGGAACAAGAGTCCATCACCTTGATCCCACAAAGAAGACCAAAGGTTTTGACGTACCGAGGAACCTCTGGTGCCGCCTCAACGGGTTAAGGACTGGACATGGTTGTTGTAGCTACTTCAGGTACAAATGGGGCTGGATCAGTTCACCAGTGTGTGAATGTAATCAAGACGAGCAGACAATTGAACATCTAGTCCAACGCTGTCCACTTCATTCATACCCTGGAATTCCGGACTACTTGCTCACTCTCACACTCAGCTTAATTAATTGGTTGAAAAACACGGACTTTGAGGTTTAATCTTGTCTTATATGTATACTGTATAAAATCACTTGTCTTATATCAACTGCATATTGTGTAAAACCACCATACGATTAAATAAATGCGGGCGTACAGTCCCTACCAGTAAGGCTGTCACATTGAACAGAGATTATGTGAGAAATAGGGGTTTGTAGCCAAAAGGGTGGGGAATAATACAATGTATTGGAGTCCTGAATAAAACCAACCGCCTTTCAGAAAAAAAAAGTGTTACGTTACTTATTGAACGCCTCTCGTATTAGAAGAGAATAGAAGCTTTCGAAATGTGGTGCTACAGAAGAATGCTGAAGATTAGATGGGTAGATCACATAACTAATGAGGAGGTACTGAATAGGATTGGGGAGAAGAGAAGTTTGTGGCACAACTTGACCGGAAGAAGGGATCGGTTGGTAGGACATGTGCTGAGGCATCAAGGGATAACCAATTTAGTATTGGAGGGCAGCGTGGAGGGTAAAAATCGTAGGGGGAGACCAAGAGATGAATACACTAAGCAGATTCAGAAGGATGTAGGTAGCAGTAAGTACTGGGAAATGAAGAAGCTTGCACAGGATAGAGTAGCATGGAGAGCTGCATCAAACCAGTCTCAGGACTGAAGACCACAACAACAACAACAACTCGTATTACAAGCCCCTACGTATCGCTCCCGTTTGACTTCGCCAGCTTAGCTGTCTTGAACGCAGCGCTGTCACATATTCTGCAATAATTGAGTTTCTCGTAAGAAAAAATATGACAGAGACATTGAATCAATTATTCTTGCCGCGCTCCATATGTGTATGAAACAGGAAAAAGTGCTTATAAGTGGTACAATGGGACGTACCCTCCGACGTTCACTTCACAGTATAGGTACGTAGATGTAGAATGTTCAGAAATGTAAAAACGTTTAACCAGTATTAAACGCTGATTTTAAATAAAAATGATGGCGGCTTGCTACACTGTCGGGAATAGTTCGCAGAGGTGTTTCGGCAGGTAGTTGGCCGCCTGCCTTGATTGGAGAAGCACTCTACGAACACGCAGATGCTCAGTTGTTCTTTTCACAAATGCAGCGCGCCAGTTGGCCGCCAGCGAATATGGCTCCCGCGGGATCGATTCTTGTTTTGTTCTTGGCTTCTTTCACTTGCAGCGGCGCCTCATCGTCCGTATCGCTCTTCACTTTCAATGCAGGATCGTTCTTTCCACTGCAGTCTCATTCATACGGAAGCCATTCACCCGGCTTATCCACTCTGTAAACTCAACGCAGTTTGTTGCCATATAACAATAGAAGGTATGACTCGCACTATGAATTAAATAATTTTTCTCTTGTAAGGGTGCCCGTAACAGGCTAAGACACAAAAGATGGAAACCAGCTATTATTCAGAACACATCAAAGTTACTAAATGAAACTTTTTTCCAGATGCCTGTACTTACATTGTTAAAACCATGAAAACACTCTGTGTTAGTTGGCCGTAATATAATAGTACATGAGAGTTAGGGCGCTTCGGTTGGCTTATCGCAAGTTGTTATCGTGGTATTTCACGAGGACATGGTGAATCACTTGATTGCAAACCCAGAACTGTCTTGAAATCATTCACTGTGCGATGTATTTTCCTTTATCACCACTATACTTGTTGTCTGTAACGTCACCGCGTGCTTCGGATAACGGCCACGGAAGGCCAAGTGCAATAATATTCTGGTAGGAAAACAACGGAATGACATTAAATTTATAGCAGAAATTGGTTACTTTAGAAGAATTACTCCATACGTCTCTGCGGTTTTGCTCAGTTTCATGCTGTGGGTTATCAAATGGTTCAAATGCCTCTGAGCACTATGGGACTTAACATCTGAGGTCATCAGTCCCCTAGAACTTAGAACTACTTAAACCTAACTAACCTAAGGACATCACCCACATCCATGCCCGAGGCAGGATTCGAACCTGCTACCATAGTGGTCTCGCGCCAGACTCAAACCTAGAACCGCTCGGCCACTGCGGCTGGTGCTGTGTGTTTTCTTGATTGACTCTGTACCCCAACTTTGTGAAGATATCCTCACTCAAAAATTGGTTTAGATGTTGTAGTACTTTGTTGCGCATGGTCCTATGCGTTTTTAAGGGGAACATACAATTGCCGGCGCTGAAAGAAAGAATAAGTGGCAGGTAAACGGGTTTCTCTATGGAGCCCTAAAGGCACATAGGATATAGCTCAGTAGTTGTTTCCCGTGTGTGGTCTTGTCGGAAGGACTCCTAAATCGTTGGCGCTGTAACATAAGATACTGCTTTCACATTCCGTTTAAAATATTAGCATCTGTCAGTGATGGCTCCATGGTTCGGCTATACCCCAAATGCCTACGCTCTGCCTTGAGAAAAGTAAGAAGGAAGGAAGGTTAGGGTTTAACGTCTCATCGACGACGAGGTCGATACTGACGGAGCACGAGCTCCATTTAGGAAAGAAAATTGACCACGAAATCTGGATGATCACACGAGGATTCGAACTGTACTCACTTTGCCAGTACATATACGAGGGGCGTTCAATAAGTAATACCACAGTTTTTTTTCGGCAAATTCGGCTGAAAAAATTCGGAATTTTTTGTTGGACACCGTAGAATATTACCGCTTCAGCCCCTATAGTTTCATGAATTTCCGATAGCCTTCAGAATGGCGTCCTTGTAACGGAATTGCGATCCCAGCAGAGAGCTGTCATTGAGTTATTGTATCCATTTTGGTTGGAGAACACCGCAGCTGCTTTCGTAAATTACACTGTAGGAAATACTGCAACCAGGCTGGTTGCAGTATTTCCTAAAGTTTAATATCATTGAGTTTCTTCGTGTGGAAAACCAGAGCATCGCAGGTATTCATAGTCGCTTGCAGAATGTCTACGGAGACCTCGCAGTGATCAAAAGCACGGTGAGTCGTTGGGCGGGGCGTCTCTCATCATCGCGACAAGGCCGCGCGAACATGTCCGATGTCGCGCATGCCGTCCGGCCGTAGACAGCTGTGATTCCTGCAGACTTGGAACGTTCGGACACTCTCACTTGAGGTGATCGACAGATCACAACCAAACATCTCCCTGCACAACTGGGCGTCTCTGTGTGTAGTGCTGACACACTTTCGACCAGATTTGGTGCCCAAAGGTGTGTGCCCGCTGGGTTACTTGCCACCTTATAAAGAGCATCTGTGCGGCCTTGCTTGCGCGTTACGAGGCTAATCGTAGCAAACGGCAGCCCCTTCATTCAAATCTCCGGCGCTGGCGAGGTGCGGGCCGTGCATCTGGTGGCAGGGCACACGCGTCCAGATTTAAGCCCGCTAACGAGCCGCACGGTTCGCAGAGGTCACGCGCCGCGGCGTACCGCCCGTGGTGCTGTGGCCGGCCGGCCAGTCGATATCGGATTTTTGAGGCGGCGTTGGCTGCGCGCATGCAACCTCGCGTGCTCTGCTCTCTGGTGCTCCGCGCGCTTCCCACGCGGGCAACTTCCGAACGGGCGCATCGCTCTACTCACCTTACACGTGCCGGTGGCCTAGCCTAGCCTAGCCTAGCTGCACGCAGGCCGTCGCCCCCGCTGCCTTGCGTTGATGAAGTTGTGAATTAATCACAGGGTTTCGCACATCAAACGGTGTCGCCTTTGCCTCTTGCGGAAGTTCTCAAACCTACTAGCGCTCCTCTCTCTCTCTCTCTCTCTCTCTCTCTCTCTCTCTCTCACACACACACACACACACACACACACAGAGAGAGAGAGAGAGAGAGAGAGAGAGAGAGAGAGAGAGAGATTATATATTCCCAGTTAACGTACACATGCTGTATACATGCACTCATGTATACAGAGGGGTCCAAAAAAATGCATCCATTGTTAAAAAGTCCATAACTGGCAAGCTAATTGACGGAGTTGTCTCATTTTTGGTGAAAGTGTAGCTTAAAGACCAACTTGAAGATATCAGTGTAGGTGTCGAAATGGTCACCATTAACATCCACACACAAACGATGGCGCCGAAATGCAGCACGAACTGCTGACTGCAACGTGTTCAGTTGGATATTTGCACATGAATGTACGATGGATTCTCGGAGTTAATCCAATGTGCGTGGCTTTTGTCAATAAATGACGTCCTTTAGTGTTCCCCACAGGTAAAAATCCAGAGGAGTTAGGTCTGGGGAACGTGGTGGATACTCCACAGCACCTCTACGGCCTATCCATCTTCCACAGGCACAGTTACCGGTGAGGTGTACGTTCAGAAGCTTCAGACATGCATTTCACCTGCCATCCGAGACTTGTATGGAGACGGAAGAGTTTACTTTCAACAAGATGGTGCCCCATCCCACTACCAAAATCGTGTTAGTGCGTATCTCGACGAAAATCTACCAGGAAGATGGATAAGCTGTAGAGGTGCTGTGGAGTATCTACCACGTTCCCCAGACCTAACTCCTCTGGACTTTTACCTGTAGGGAACACTAAAGGACGTCGTTTATCGACAAAAGCCACGCACGTTGGAAGAACTTCGAGAATCCATCGCACATTCATGTGCAAATATCCGACTGAACACGTTGCAGTCAGTAGTTCGTGCTGCAGTTCGGCATCGTTTGTGTGTGGATGTTAATGGTGACCATTTCGAACACCTACAGTGATATCTTTAAGTTGGACTTTAAGCTACACTTTCACCAAAAATGAGACAACTTAGTTTGCAAGTTATCGACTTTGAAACAGTGGATACATTTTTTTGGACCCCTCTGTATATACAAACACACAAACACTTGCATACAGCAAGTGTATGTTAACAGTGCATATAATTTTTCTCTCTCCCTCCCTCTTTCTTTGTGTGTGTGTGTGTGTGTGTGTGTGTGTGTGTGTGTGTGTGTGCGCGCGCGCGCGTGCGTGCGTGCGTGCGTGTGTGTGCTAGGCCTCGCAGTTACCTTTAAAACAACCGGATTTCGGTTATATCTGTCTTTTCAGAGCCCGTTTAACCAGACTATTAAAACCATTCTAAATAGCCGGTGTCCGAAACAATCTAATATCATTTTTTTATTCCTTTTTCAAACGAAGAAATCGAACAAAGATTGGAAAATTTTGACTCCCACAGATATACAGAACTAAAATATTAAATGAAATAGGTACATAAAAGAAAATTTAGCCCGTCTTTCGTTCGCTGCTTTTGACCAAAAATGATAAGTGGCTGACTACTACAAAAAAAAAATCACCAGTATTCTCCTATTGATTCTAATTTTTTGGAACTCTGCTCAAAAATCGTGTTGTAATCGGGGACCATATCAGTATTTGAACATTACAAAGTCAGTGCTACATTGCGAAAACTGTGGTTGAAAAACTCTATTTTTCGTGGTAATTTGTTCGTTTTTAAGGGCTACAAGCAGATGAAGTCATGTTATGTAGACATAGGCAGCAGATCAGCTGATTTTATTGCAAACTATGAATCGACTGTTAAGTTTAAAGGTTTACTCCTTATGTTATCTGACAAGTTTGTTTGTCTGCACACGTTTTTAATTTTTAAAGCAAATGGAGCATTATACTTCGTTCAGATGGCTCTAACAAGGGAACCTCCCCATCGCACCCCCGTCAGATTTAGTTATAAGTTGGCGCAGGGATAGGCCTTGAAAAACTGAACACAGATCAATCGAGAAAACAGGAAGAAGTTGTGTGGAACTATGAAAAAAATAAGCAAAATATACAAACTGAGTAGTCCATGTGCAAGGTAGGCAACATCAAGGAGAATGTGAACTTACGAGCGCCGTGGGCCCGTGGTTAGCGTGAGCAGCTGCGGAACGAGAGTTCCTTGGTTCAAGTCTTCTCTCGAGTGAAAAGTTTAATTTTTTATTTTCAGACAATTATCAAAGTTCAGGCACTCACACATAATCAACTTCGCTTTCCAAAATTTCAGAACATGTTCAGATTTGCTTGGACATATGCAGGATTTGACGGTCTACACACGGAAACATTTGAAAACGTTAAAAACATATGTTTTGACAGAGCACAGGGAAAACTGTGCGACTGCGAAACTGTTGCATTCATTTGTCGCAGGTTATGTGACAAACTCTTATGTTTTCATCACTTTTTTCGGAGTGATTATCACATCCACAAGAAAACCTAAATCGGGCAAGGTAGAAGAATCTTTTTACCCATTCGCCAGGTGTGCAAGTTAGGTGGGTCGACAACATATTCCTGTCCTGTGACGCCCATGCCGTCACCAGTGTCGTATAGAATATATCAGACGTGTTTTCCTGTGGAGGAATCGGTTGACCTATGACCTTGCGATCAAATGTTTTCGGTTCCTATTGGAGAGGCACGTCCTTCCGTCTACTAATCGCACGGTTTTGCGGTGCGGTCGCTAAACACAGACACTATACTTATTACAGTGAACAGAGACGTCAATGAAAGAACGGACAGATCGCAACTTTGCGAAAATAAAATTTTCACTCGAGGGAAGATTCGAACCAAGGACCTCTGATTCCGCAGCTGCTCACGCTAACCACGGGACCACGGCGCTCGTTATATCACATTGTCCTTGATGTTGCTTACCTTGCGCATGGACTACTCAGTTTGTATATTTTGCTTATTTTTTCATAGTTCCACACAACTTCTTCCAGTTTTCTCGATTGATCTGTGTTCAGTTTTTCAAGGCCTATCCACTGTGTCAATTTATAACTAAATCTGAATGGGTGCGATGGGGAGGTTCTCTTGTAAGCACTATGGCACTTACCATCTGAGGTCATCTGTCCCCTAGACTTAGCACTACTTAAACCTAAGTAACCTATGGACATCCCACTCATCCATGCCCGAGGCAGGATTCGAAACTGCGACCGTGGCAGCAGCGCGGTTCCGGACTGAAGCGCCTAGAACCGCTCCGTCACAGCACTTCGTAAAGTCTTCCATACTAGGGATGGTGCTATTGTGTAATACAACTGATTTCCAACGATGACAGTGACAAGCTACCATATAGACAATATGGCGCTAGTCTTGCACAGTGCATATACTCCCGTACTATGTAATTGGCCACACCATATGAGAAGAGGTACATTCCTGTGTCAACAATGCTGAACTACTTCTTATGCCATGCATTTGTTGCTCCTATATGTCGGCACTGTTATTAAAATAGCACTGGTCGCTTTTCCAATTTTCTATAATAAACAATGTATGAAAGCTGCCGAGAATTCTTGCGGGCGATGTTGTACTTTTAGTTAGCAGAGGCACTCGCGTCGGTTGTCTGCTGTCATAGCTCACTAACGCCACATTTAACCGCACTGTGCAAATCGATACGTTCGTCGTACGTCACGCATTGATTTCTGCAATTTTCACGCAGTGTTGCTTGTTTTTAGCGCTGATAACTCTACGCAAACGCCGCTGCCCTCGGTCGTTAAGTGAAGGCTGTTGGCGACTGTGCTGCCCATAGTTCGAGATAATGCCTGAGTTGTGGTATTCTCGGCACACTCTTTGACACTGTATATCTCGGAATATTAAATTCTCTAACGATTTCCGAAGTGGAATGTCCCATGCGTCTAGCTCCACTATCATTCCTCGCTGAAAGTCTGTTAATTCCCGTCGTGGGACCATCACCATGTCGGAAACCTTATCACGTGAATCACCTGAGTACAAATGAGAGCTGCCCTTTTATACGAGGGTGAGTCAAATGAAAACCTTATATTTGTAATAACAAATCGAAATTTCGCGCCGTTATCCTGTAAGTTGGTAAGCGTGCTACAAACAGCGTGCAGAATTGCCTGTAGGTGGCAGCATAGCGCAGATGCACACGTACTGTCGCAGTATCAGTATAAAGATGACCGCCCCACTTGCGACTTGCACCACGGAAGAACAGCGTTCTGTCATTCGGTTTTTGCGTAGTGAAGGTGTGAAACCTATTGAAATTGATCGACGAATGAAGTTTCAGTACGGTGATGCATGTTTGTCACAGCAGCAAGTCTACCAATGGAGTAGGAAGTTCGCAAATGGTGTGACGTCAGTGGAAGATGCTCCTTCAGGTCAGGCACAACAAGTTGTGACTCCACAGAACATTGCAGCAGTTGAAGCCATAGTGAAGGAAAACCGCCAAGTGACACTGAATGACATTGCACAATGTTTACAGATTAGTCATGGGTCAGTACACCAAATTGTGCATGATGTGCTCCAGTTTCACAGTATCTGCAAGATGGGTGCCACGGCAGCTGACTCCTGAAATGAGAGAACGACGTGTTGATGCTTGTGAAGAACTTCTTCGTCGCTTTGAACGAGAAGGTGATGGGGCGCTTTGAACGAGAAGGTGATGGCTTTCTTGCAAGAATCGTTACTGGGGACGAAACCTGGGTTCACTTCCACCAACCGGAAACGTAGAGAGCGAGCAAGGATTGGCGCCATTCCTCATCACCAAAGCCAAAGAAGTTTCGAACAGAACAATCAGCAGGGAAGGTTATGCTGACTCTCTTTTGGGACGAAAAAGGCGTCATTTTGGAGCATTACATGTCAAGGGGGACCACTGTCACCAGTGCATCATAGACAGGTCTCCTAAAAAAAATAATCTGCGGCCTGCAATCAAGTTAAAGCGACTTGGATTGCTGTCAGCAGGTGTCCTTTTGCAACACGAGAATGCAAGGCCCCACACTGCACGTACAACAGTTGCAACAATCACAGGCCTGCATTTTGAGTGTCTTCCTCATCCACTATACTCACCAGAACTTGCCCCAAGTGATTTCCATAGGTTTGGACCACTTAAAGACGCAATGGGAGGGAAGAAGTTCCGTTCTGATGGAGAGGTACGCCACGCAGTGCATGAGTGGTTGCGCGGACTACCAAAAGAATTTTTTTCTAAAGGAATTTATGCACTTTGTAAGCGCTGGAGGACTTGCACTGAGAGTGGGGGAGGTTATGTTGAAAAGTGATACAGCTTTGTACCACTTCTGCACAATAAATAAAATTTTAAAAAAATTTAAGGTTTTTATTTGACTCGCCCTCGTACCTTATGTACGCAGTACCGCCGCCTTTACATGTTACCAGTATCCTATGACTTTCGTCACCTCTGTGTATAGATTTGTTGATTTTCTAGCACTCCCATTTGCGTGTGTGTTTCGAGGTATGGGGGACCGACCAAAAAATGTCCAGAGACGTGTAGAAGTCGTTGTGCGGTCCTCTCGTTCTTTTGTAAGTTCACATCCACGGCCTCTCACAGACACATTTCGGTTCAGAAATGGCGCACTCCAAAAGTTGGCAACGCCGCCGCGACTGGCGGCTTTCGTCCCCTCGGGATCGCGCGCTCGACCAATTCAGCGTCCTGCCCACCGCGGAGAGTTATGAGCCATTCTAGCCGGCCACCGCCAGCGGTCGGCCTTTCTTGCCCACGCCTCGTTAGGGTGAATAATCGCCACGCGGGAGGTGCGGCTGGTCCCACCAGCCCTCTGCACCGACGACGACCGCTGACCGCCCTCCTCTGGCGATCTGAGCCACCACTGGACGCAGGAGATGGATCTGCGAGTTACATTTCTGCATCCGCTCGTGGGCGTAAGGAACCTAGTAGTCACTGATATGCAACTTCATCTTATCAAGCCAGAAAGTAAATGAATGAACAGAGAGAGAAAAATAATTAATGTGTATAATGAGTAAAAAAAAATTGGCCAAGTGTGCATTGAGGCTTCGTACAAAATTATATATATAATATACAGGGTGGTCCCTTGATCGTGACCGGGACAAATATCTCACGAAATAAGCGTCAAACGGAAAAACAACAAGTACGAAACTTATCTAGCTTCAGGGAGGAAACCAGATGGCGCTATGGTTGGCCCGCTAGATGGCGCTTCCATAGGTCAATCGGATATCAACTGCACTTTTTTTTTTAATAGGACCCCTCATTTTTATTACAAATTCGTGTAGTATGTAAAGAAATCTGAATGTTTTAGTTGGACCACTTTTTTCGCTTTGTGACAGATGACGCTGTAATAGTCAAAAATGGTTCAAATGGCTCTGAGCACTATGGGACTCAACTGCTGTGGTCATTAGTCCCCCAGAACTTAGAACTACTTAAACCTAACTAACCTAAGGACATCACACACATCCATGCCCGAGGCAGGATTCGAACCTGCTGTAATAGTCACAAACGTAGAAGTACGTGATTTCACGTAACATTCCGCCAGTGCGGACGGTATTTGCTTCGTGATACATTACCCGTGTTAAAATGGACCGTTTACCAATTGCGGAAAAGGTCGATATCGTGTTGATGTATGGCTATTGTGATCAAAATGCCCAACGGGCGTGTGCTATGTATGCTGCTCGGTATCCTGGACGACATCATCCAAGTGTCCGGACCGTTCGCCGGATAGTTACGTTACTTAAGGAAACAGGAAGTGTCCAGCCACATGTGAAACGTCAACCACGACCAGAAAAAATGATGATGCCCAAGTAGGTGTTTTAGCTGCTGTCGCGGCTAATCCGCACATCAATAGGAGACAAATTGCGCGAGAATCGGTAATTACAAAAACGTCGGTGTTGAGAATGCTACTGTACTATCATTGCCACAGATACTACTGCAACGCCGCGCCAACACAAGGTTGGCAGCCCGTTGTCTGCCGAGCACAGCGCACTCTAGCGGGCTGTGCAGCTCGACGGAACTGGAGTGTGCCTCGTTCACTTCTTAGCTAGATTTCAACCTAGGCAGACGCACTTTCATAATCGGCCCTCAGCCAGTTATGTAATGTTTGCACTGATTCTCTGAGGAGGGCCCATCAGGCTTAGTCCCTGAGAATATGTTGTATTAATTCATGGTATTCCATGTTACGAGTTTGTCAGTTCATAGCCGCAGCTGCAGCCCTACAAACTACTGAAGATAAGTAATTTCATTGTACTATGTGTTTCTTGAATAATAATCCTTCTCTCTAACAATGTGCCGTACCGCATATTATTGCAGCCTGGACCCCTTCAGCTCCTATCAACTCGGTCTTCTACTTATTTGCATTTAGTTCAAAAAGTGGTTCAAATGGCTCTGAGCACTATGGGACTCAACTGCTGAGGTCATTAGTCCCCTAGAACTTAGAACTAGTTAAACCTAACTAATCTAAGGACATCACACACATCCATGCCCGAGGCAGGATTCGAACCTGCGACCGTAGCGGTCTCGCGGTTCCAGACTGCAGCGCCAGAACCGCGCGGCCACTTCGGCCGGCTTGCATTTAGTAACGAGCTGGAAACACCCACGCGTTTTGTGCCTCTAAACAGTGAGAAACAATAGCTACATCAACATCGATTGCACACGTACCATATTTCTATCCACCAGGAATTGCATGGCGATGACTTTGAACGTCGTGTACAGTACTGCCACTGGGCACAAGAGAAATTACGGAACGACAGATTTTTTTGCACTCGTTCTGTTCAGCGACGAAACGTCATTCACCAACAGCAGTGACGTAAACCAGCATAATATGCACTATTGGGCAACGGAAAATCCACGATGGCTGCAACAAGTGGAACATCAGCGACCTTGGCGGGTTAACGTATGGTGCGACATTATGGGAGGAAGGATAATTGGTCCCCATTTTATCAATGACAATCTAAATGGTGCAATGTACGCTGATTTCCTACATAACGTTCTACCGACGTTACTACAAGATGTTTCACTGCATGACAGAATGGCGATGTACTTCCAACATGATGGATGTCCGGCACATAGCTCGCGTGCGGTTGAAGCGGTACTGAATAGCATATTTCATGACAGGTGGATTGGTCGTCGAAGCACCATACCATGGCCCGCACGTTCACCGGATCTGACGTCCCCGGATTTCTTTCTGTGGGGAAGTTGAAGGATATTTGCTTTCGTGATCCACCGACAACGCCTGACAACATGCGTCAGCGCATTGTCAATGCATGTGCAAACATTACGGAAGGCGAACTAGCCGCTGTTGAGAGGAATGTCGTTACACGTATTGCCAAATGCATTGAGATTGACGGACATCATTTGGAGCTTTTATTGCATTAATGTGGTATTTACAGGTAATCACGCTGTATCAGCATGCGTTCTTATAAATGATAAATTCACAAATGTACATGTATCACATTGGAACAATCGAAATAAAATCTTCAAACGTACCTACGTTCTGTATTGTAATTTTAAAAAAACCTACCTGTTACCAACTGTTCGTCTAAAATTGTGAGCCATATGTTTGTGACTATTACAGCGCCATCTATCACAAAGCGAAAAAAGTGGTCCAACTAAAACATTCATATTCTTTACGTACTACACGAATATGTAATTAAAAATGGGGGTTCCTATTTAAAAAAACGTAGAAGATATCCGTTTGACTTATGGCAGTGCAATCTAGCGTGCCAACCATAGCGCCATCTGGTTTCCCTCTTCAAGCTAGACAAGTTTTGTTCTTTGTAGTTTTTTCTTTTGACGCTTATTTCGTGAGATATTTGGCCCGGTAACGATCAATGGACCACCCTGTATTGCTCATACATCGTGGATATCTAGAACATGAACGACTTTTGCATATTGTGGATTTTGATACAAAATATTGGCCCTGGGAATTCCAAGACCATTTAAAAACCTCTATAATAATTCCTCAGGCTAGCACGGACGTACAAAAAGAACAGAGCAGCGGACTTCAGTTACATATGTAGAGAGAGAAGATTTAATAAAACATTTATTAATTACTTACTAGAACGTTACTACAACTCACATTTCATGTTTGTGTGCAGTAATGTTCATCTGTCATACTCTTGACGGACGATGAATGCGATGTACGTTTAAAAGGCAAAAGATATTTTTATTGTGATGTGGGAAGTACCCTATGGTTGTGATGAGTAAATTTGCGAGTATCAAAATATGTGACATAAATTGGATTATCTTTTGATTGCATTGACTTAGAAGTTTTCGATTTTTACCTTGCGAAGGGACCATAGACATCAGTTTGTGAGCCGGCCGCTGTGGCCGAGCTGTTCTAGGTGCTTCAGTCCGCAACCGCGCTGCTGCTACGGTCGTAGATTCCAATCCTGCCTCGGGCATGGATGTGTGTGATGTCCTTTGGTTAGTTAGGTTTAAGTAGTTCTAAGTCTAGGGGACTGATGACCCTAGATTTAAGTTCCGTAGTGCTTAGAGCCATTTGATTGGATTGGATTGGATTGTTTGGGGGTAGAGACCAAACAGCGAGGTCATCGGTCTCATCGGATTAGGGAAGGAAGTCGGCCGTGCCCTTTCAAAGGAACCATCCTGGCATTTGCCTGGAGCGATTTAGGGAAATCACGGAAAACCTAAATCAGGATGGCCGGACGCGGGATTGAACCGTCGTCCTCCCGAATGCGAGTCCAGTGAGAGAGCATTTGAACCATCAGTTTGTGACATAAATTTGAATTTATACGCCAAATTCCAGAAAAAAAGGGTCTTAATAGACGGTCAAACAAGCAGACAGACCGATAAAAAAAATACAGAAAATATTTTTTCGTGTTACACAATTACAAATTCGCAGTTTTCGGATTATTTTCCTTTCTTGTCCTGTGAAACCTTGCTTCTTGCGAAATTTCATGTTTCTAGGTCAACGGGAAGCACCCTATAGGTTTTGATGAGTGGGTTTTCAAGTATCAAAGTGTGTGACATAAATGGGGGTATCTTTTGACTGAAGTGCCTTAGAAGCTTAAATTTCTTACACCTCCAAGGGACCGTACACGTTAACATGTGACATAAATTTCAACGTATAACATCTACCCGTTTCTGAGAAAAAGGGTTCTTACAGTTGTACAGCCAGCCAGACAACAAGGTGACCCTATAAAGGTTCCATTTTTACGGACTGAGGCACGGAATCCTAAAAACTCCCGTGCAGAGACGTGAAGTCACATGTTTTCAAAACTCGAGCACAATTTTTGTTATTTGACATTGTCATATTTAGAGTTACGTGGTATATTGTGTTGAAGCTGTGGATTCAGAAGAACCCTTAATAATCAAAATTGCAAATATAATTTTATTATAGGACCAGTTTCAACTTATCTACAAGCCATCTTCAGATCGTAACAAAATTCTCTGATTAGTGTACAGCTGCCAGACGGCGGACACATCGTCATAGTCGGTGTGAGCAGGATCGTTGGATTGGGTTTCTGGGGTTGCGTTGTAAAAGGAGCAGTCGAGATGAAAGTTTCTCGTAACGCTCTCAATGGAAACGGCGGCCTGCAGCTAAGGTCATCGTGGCAGCTGGCCGTCGGAAGGTTATAAGAGGGCGCTGCGCATGCGCAACGAAAACTACCCCAAACGGTTTTGAAGCGAGTAGCAGTGACAAAATAGAAGGCAGTGCGGCTTCATCAGCAGGGCGGCAGGAACGACACGACAGTCGCCATTTGACAACGGCCGAGGTGCATTCGGCTGAAAGCTTGGGAACATTTAATCTCGTGAATCGGCAGGAAGCTCGAGAAAACGCTATTGGCAGGCCTACACATATTCTTCAGCACTGCAATCCAAATACCGTCCAGTATCGCGCCCTCCCCTTCTGATTAAAATTATTGGCGTGTTTAGTAATCTTTATCGCCTCTCTGTACAACCTATTGTTCTGTCGGAATATCTGAATTAGAATGACATTTCCAGCCATATAAATATCCGTTTTATATTCGTTCACAATACGGATAACATTTTCATGCGATGACGGTATCTTCAATCCTGTCATCAGGAAAATGAAAAACGGTAACACGAGACCAAATTTAGGGATTGCACTGCATGGGACAAGGTTTATGAGGCTTATTCTCATTTTGACCATCGCAGTGGGTGGTGTGTGAGCAGTCTTCTCCTTCAACTGACTAGGCATAAGGGTCAAATTCCGAATGGGAGACAAGTAATATTTTACCTACTTGTGGTCCCGGCGAAGGTTCGAGTCCTCCGTCGGACATGGGTGTGTGTGTGTGTTTGTGCTTAGGATAATTTAGGTAAAGTAGTGTGTAAGCTTAGGGATTGATGACCTTAGCAGTTAAGTCCTATAAGATTTCACACACACACACACACACACACACATATATATATATATATATATACTTCCAAAAAATAGTGACGAGACACCGATAGCACCAAAGAAACTGTTGCCACCACTTGACCGCTGACCAAACATTTTTCGCTTATTTTGGTGCGTTTTCATAATCGTGAAACTCCTGTCTCGACAATAGTTTTATATCCAGGATTCAGTCGTAATGGAACGTGGAATCCCTCGGTGTGACGTCACCAGCCTCTCCTCCACGTGCATTTGCATGTTCCCTGAGAGGATGGCCTTAGCCTCACCAATGATTCTCCCGTGTAACTACATAGCGGAAGTTGTGTGGTGCAAAGCATAAAAATCGGGGGCCTAAAAAGCAACTCGGCCTTGAGCAAAAAAAAAACGGTAAGTGTTTCACTCTTTTTTGGTCGCTCAGCATATGTTCAGTGCGGGCAGCTCATTACCTTTCAGCGGGAAGTCACTTTTTGGCGGTGGCCGGCTTGCGGTCGCAGCGGTAAAAACTGGCCAGTGCGGCCGCTGGCCACGTGCCGACCCTTCAGCGTGTGAGCCAGCTGGACTCCAGAGCCCCAGGTGGCTGGCAGATGTCTGCCCGGGTCGCGTGCACACCACCCAGCAGCTGCAAGGCGGCGTCCGCTGCCCGCACCACTCACCATAGCTAGGCGTTCGGGCGTACGCCACACTGCTAGCATATTCACTGTGCGTCAGAGGTTCTGCTACTCCTAGGCCAAAACAGTGTACAGTGAGGTGACAAAACTCATTGGATACCTCCTAATATCGTGTCGGACTTTCTTCTGACGGTGGCGCAGTGGTTAGACACTGGACTCGCATTCGGGAGGACGACGGTTCAATCCCGCGTCCGGCCATCCTGATTTAGGTTTTCCGTGATTTCCCTAAATCACTCCAGGCAAATGCCGGGATGGTTCCTCTGAAAGGGCACGACCGACTTCCTTCCCCATCCTTCCCTAATCCGATGAGACCGATGACCACGCTGTCTGGTCTCCTTCCCCAAACCAACCAACCAACCAACCTTTCTTCTGACGGGCGAAGTGCAAGAGCTCAATGAGGCATGGACTCAACGAGTTTTTGGAAGTCTCCTGTAGAAATACTGAGCCCTGCTGCCTCTATAGGCGTCCATACCTGCGGTAGCGTTGCACGATTTTGCGCACGAACTGACCTCTCGATAAAGTTCAATGGGATTAGTGTAGGACGATTTGGGCTGGCAAATTGTTCGCTCGAGTTGTCCAAAATGTTCTTCAAACCACTCGCGCACAACTGTGGCACGGTGACATGGCGCATTGCCATCAGTAAAAATTCCATGTTGTTTGGGAACAAAAAAAAAAAAAAAAAAAAAGACGTTCAAATGGCTCTGAGCACTATGGGACTTAACTTCTGAGTTCATCAGTCCCCTAGAACTTAGAACTACTTAAACCTAACTAACCTAAGGACATCACACACATACATGCCCGAGGCAGGATTCGAACCTGCGACCGTAGCGGCAGTGCGGTTCCGGACTGAAGCGCATAGAACCGCTCGGCCACAACGGCCGGCTATGATGTTTGCGAACATAGTCCATGAATGGCTACAAATGGACTCAGTCCATTCTATGTAGGTCCCGGCGGAGGTTCGAGTCCTCCCTCGTGCATGGGTGTGTGTGTTTGTCCTTAGGATAATTTAGGTTAAGTAGTGTGTAAGCTTAGGGAGTGATGACCTTAGCACTTAAGTCCCATAAGATTTCACGCACATTTTTGAACATTCTATGTAAACACAGCCCACACCATTATGGCGCCACCATCAGCTTGCACAGTGCCTTGTTGAAAACTTGGGTCCGTGGCTTTGTCGGGTCTGCACCACACTCGATCACTATCATCAGATCTAACCAACTGAAATCAGGAATCATCTGACCAAGCCACTGTTTTCCAGTCTAGGGTCCAACGGAAATGGACAAGAGCCCACGAGTTGCTATCAAGTCTTCGAATGAAGCACTAGTGAACGATAGATTTCACGACATACAGAGATTTATGGCCCTATATGAGATTTTCGTTTATTTGGAGAGATGCATATGGGGCCTGAAGAGGGCATAGTGAAATGCTGAAACTGGTAGCCTTTAAAATAAAATAAAATAAAATAACATCTTAAGTTACACGGTTGTTGGTGAATTTCTTTGGCATTGACAATGACTTAACCAGCCGATGTCCCATGGCCATGATGGACCAATAGAGACTGAGATACCAGTCCTGTCAACCGGATTCAGACTTTCCGTGGTTTCCCAAATCGCCGGGGAGGTTTCTTTGAAAATGGTATTCTTTCCCAGCAAACGTAGTCCTCCGCCTATAGTGACTTTATTGTCTACGGGACGTTCAGTTATAACCTTCCTTCCTTTCTCCTCCCATTTCTTCGACAAACATATGCTTTATTCATACACATTGGAATAGAGAAGTCCTTCGTGTTGAGTCTAAAGTTATGACGCGGAATGTTGGCCATCTGGCGAAATCAGAAGACCGGAAAACTTAGAGTATTTTGTTAGCAATATAATTTTTCCTTTAGTAATATAAAAAATATCACTAGAGCCACAAACTCACATTTTTACGTTAATGTATTGGGCGTTCTCTCGTCGCCAGGCTATGATTAAACGTTTACTCCACGATCTGACACAGGTTTCTTACCACATAAGTAAAACTCCTACGCCAGATCTTTGTAACCTTTTTTGGCGCATACCATCCCTTTCTTCTGAATTGCGATGTTGGAGGAATTTCATAACGCAGCGCCCTTAGGAAGCTCGATTTGCCCTTGGGAGGTTCGATTTGAATCTGCAGCCATAGTCGAAGTATCGTCAGAATAGCAGAAAGTTCTTGTGACCCGCTTGCTGCGAAAATCCTAGTCCAGGAGGTGACTCCACGGACCACGCCGCTCGAAACCGCCGCCTCAAATCGCGTCCCCTACGCTACAAAACCTTCGCGAGGAATATCTCATACAACTCCACCGTAAAAGTAGAATAAACCGAAATCAAGGAGACCCCGTAACGGCACAACATTCCTGCTGAGATCTCACATGTATGTGACGTTTAAGCTCAACTGCACTATTTTGTCCATTTCCCGAAGCTACTCGTGGATATGGACATAACACCTTTTCGCCAGTTCACTGTTCGTACCTCACAGCAACATTCGTACTCACCACAGTGCGCAGTGAAAACTACTTGTGCAGCACTTCAGAAAATGGCACTGAGTTGACGGATGCGCGTATAAAGCTCTCATAAAAATGATAAAACCTTCTTCCACCTGAAGTGGATATAAATCAGCTCTACAGCACGTAGAACCATGTAGGAACGATTTGCGACCACCTGTTGCATTGGGTGTCAGACGATTCTGCCAGGCTCTCATTCGCTACTCTACGTCCCAACGAAAAACCCTTAGGAAGGCAGTTTATACATACTACAAAAGGAACCAGCTGAAAACAGACCCCTCCTAAACTTATTTATTCCAATAACAGACCTAATGTTTCTTGCAGGAATGTGGTGTACTTCCAATCATAAAGATGTCCTTCGATGAAATAGGGGCCTATAATTCTGTCCTCCAGAATCCCACACCATATATACATTCACCGACCACAGTTTTTGGTCTGCAACTTGCCGCCGCCAACATGGTTTTTCAGTTGCCCGATAATGCATGTTATGCAAATTAAAATTTCTATGGTACGTGAATGTAGCCTCGTCAGTAAATTAAATCAAATTCATAAATGTGTCATTTCTCAGAATCTGAAGTTGTGCCCATCGGCAGAATTCAATGCGAGACACGCAGTCCGTACCAGTTAATTCTTGGTAAGGATGACATTTATGGTGATGCAGAATACGAACAACACTACTCTGGCTCATGCCACATCCCCTTGCGAACTAACACAAGGATTTCGAACCACAGTGGCAAGAGTACCAATTTCCGTTTCCTCGTTAGTAACTTTCCTTTGCCGAATATGTTTCCGATGCGTTAAAGATCCAGTTTTTCTCTATTTATCATAAGCACATTTAAATGTACGACATGTAGGGTGAGTACGTTGAGGATATCTTTCAGCGTATAATTCTCTAGCTTTCAATTAATTTCGTTGGCATTCTCCCTAAATGAGAAGCTTATCGACTTGTTCTTCGAAGAAATACATCATTCACAATCACTTCATTCGACGATGCTAGTCTTACCGTTCCTATTACTTTTGTGTTGCGAAACCGTCCAATGCACATGTCAGTGGCACGTTAGATGGATACGCCGTATTCAGCGAATATTTACTATTTGCACGATATATCTACATCTACATCTACATTCATACTCCGCAAGCCACCCAACGGTGTGTGGCGGAGGGCACTTTACGTGCCACTGTCATTACCTCCCTTTCCTGTTCCAGTCGCGTATGGTTCGCGGGAAGAACGACTGTCTGAAAGCCTCCGTGCGCGCTCTAATCTCTCTAATTTTACATTCGTGATCTCCTCGGGAGATATAAGTAGGGGAAAGCAAAATACTCGATACCTCATCCAGAAACGCACCCTCTCGAAACCTGGCGAGCAAGATACACCGCGATGCAGAGCGCCTCTGTTGCAGAGTCTGCCACTTGAGTTTATTAAACATCTCCGTAACGCTATCACGCTTACCACATAACCCTGTGACGAAACGCACCGCTCTTCTTTGGATCTTCTCTATCTCCTCCGTCAACACGATCTGGTACGGATCCCACACTGATGAGCAATACTCAAGTATAGGTCGAACCAGTGTTTTGTAAGCCACCTCCTTTGTTGCTGGACTACATTTTCTAAGCACTCTCCCAATGAATCTCAACCTGGTACCCGCCTTACCAACAATTAATTTTATATGATCATTCCACTTCAAATCGTTCCGCACGCATATACGCATATACGAAAGAGAATTGTCAGAGCATGTACTTTGATAAGCGCCGAGGTGATTCAATCCATGATAAGAAGATTGCAGTAATTCATTGATACCAATGGTAATCACTTCGAACACCTTCTGTAAATGGACCTTTTTGACCTACGTTGACCTTCAAAGACCTTACTGTTACACATCACTGGATTCGTCTCCATAGCCGCTATCAGAAACTAGGTACCAACTATAGCACCCCTTTTTAAAAAAACAAAGTTTACCTTCATATCTCTGACGTGACCCCACCTAGCAACAAAAACTAACGTCATATTATGACCCCCGTTGTCCCATTAAACATATCTCCCACAAACTTTTCAGCTACTATCATACTTACGGAGTTATTCTAGTGGCTATAGTTAGTGACTCACCCTGTATAAAGGGGAAATAGACAGCCGTGTGGACATGTTGTAACTGATGACATGCGCGAAAAAAAAAAACGTGTAATCCTCAAATGTAAAAGCTGGGAGATAAGTGTTGCCATCTGTTGCTGGCTACGGGAACTATCAAAATTGACGTTGGTCTCACCCGTAAATATCACTTAGGGATGAGACCAATGTCAGTCTTGATAGTTTCCGTATCCAGCAACAGATGGCAACACTTATGTGTAAGCTTTTCCATTTGAGGGTTAGACCGTTCTTCGGCGCATGTCTTCAGTTGTTCTCTCGTGCGGTTGTTTTGCTCAAGCAGCCTCAGTATGTCTAGTAGGAGACAGCGAGCGTCTTTCGAGCACGTTTCGGAGCTCGACCGAGGAAGAATAGTTGCCTACAGGGATTGCGAATTATCGTTCAGAGAAATCGGCGATCGTGTCGGACGAAACTAAGCAACTATGATGCGGACCTGTAATCGCTGGATGCAGGAGGGAACGGTGGACTAACGGAACCGACTGCACCCACCTCGTTGCACCACAACGCGTGGTGACAGGCGTATTGTGCACATGGCAGTAATGGATCGTTCTGCCACATCACGAACCATGTCACAGCAAATTCGGTATTTTGCCCAACAAGCAGTGTCCGCGCGTACTACTCGACGTTGTGTGCAGCAGAATGGTCTATCCGGAAGGCGTCCAATGCTGCGTTTACCACTGAGTCAATGCCATAGGCGTTTGCGCCAGCAACGGTGCGATGAACGACGGACGTGGTTAAGAATTTCGATTCTGCGCCTGCACTATCACGATGGTCGAATTGGAGACAGCGTGGTGAAACACAGTTGAACTGTTGCACTATGCATCGCCATAATGGTCCTGTCCTAGAATTATGATTTGGGATGGTACCGGATTCCACTTCCGCACCCCTCCCAGTATGCACTGCCGGTACACTAACCAGCCAGCTTTAAATTTCTGAGGTGTTGGAGCCTGTTGGCCTCCCATATCTTCGGAGCTTGCCGATGGACACATTGCAACAGGATAATGCGTGACCGCTCTTGGCACGCAGTGTTCAAGACTTCTTCGCCGGCCATCTGATTGTATGGCTGCCGTGGCCTCAGTGTTCTCCCTATCAAGGAGGAGATTCGAGCGTCCCGTTGACAACGGGGTCATTAGAAACGGTGCACAAGCTCGGATTAGAGAAGGAAGTCGGCCGTGCCCTTTCGAAGGAACAATCCCGGCATTTGCTTGAAGCGAGTTAGGGAAATCACGGATGACCTAAATCAGAATGGCCGGACGCTGGTTTGAGCAGTCGTCCTCCCGAATGCGAGTCCAGTGTTTTAACCATTGCGCCATCTCGCTCCGTGATCTACCGATCTGTCTCCTATCGAAAACGTCTGGACGATCATTGCAGAACGACTGCCCCGCGATACACCACTCACTGCTACAGCAGATCAACTTTGGCAATATGGAATAACAGCATGGACTGCTGTACCCCACCAACACATCCAGACCCTCTTTGATTCATTGCCGAGCCGTGTAGCAGCTGTTGTTGCCAGTAGTGGAGGCGAAGCTGAGTACTAATTTCGTCAACCTTGTCACATCACATGCGGCTGTATTTTCAGTCAAGTGTACAACGTGGTACCTCCCAAATCAGTTTGGCTGTGATGTCTCCGGTCCTCCTTGGTGTTGCATTTTGGACGGCCAGCAGTGTATGATGGAGCTCTGACTTTGTTACTTTTTAATCTCGGCTGGTGCACTATTCTGAAAGTGGCAAACGTAAAATTTAATTCTTCGGCTGCACAGGTTATGTACGCCCATTTTCACGGCGCTTATTAACGGGAACAAGACGTCTGAGTGAGACCGTGTGGGCGGCCTTTCATGTAACGCGCGGACGGGTATTACGCAGAGGTGTCGTAACTTTTGATCGCCCATAAAGTTGCGGAACGTGCCGGGATTCGGAATGCGTGGCTAAACGGGAAACGCAATTCACCGCGCCGCGCGCCGCCTGCCCCCCTGCCAGAAACACTCGTGCGCCAATATCCGGCCGTTCGTGGGCCCAGCGCACAACTAAGCGCTCGTATTTACGGTTACGAGCAGTCGCTATAAACAGGAGATTTTAAAAGTGTACAACGAAAATTTGCAACCAAGTTGAATTTAAAGTCGCACAGTTTTATACATTTCATATTAATTAGATCCGTGCAAAAGTTACTGGAGTCATAGAGCCAGCTCTGGAGTTTTTGTATTTAGGGCACACGAGGACAGCTGGGTAGATGGACAGCAAAACAAATAAACAGAAGAGTGAAAAGGCAGCTCCAGTACTTCTGATAAATAGAGTTTGTTTTAAATCGCTTGCTACCGGCCGCTGTGGCCGAGCGGTTCTAGACGCTTCAGTCCGGAACCGGTGCGATGTCCTTAGGTTAAGTTAGGTTTAAGTACACAACTGGCCATTAAAATTGCTACACCAAGAAGAAATGCAGATGATAAACGGCTATTCATTGGACAAATATATTATACCAGAACTGACATGTGATTACATTTTCACGCAATTTGGGTGCATACATCCTGACTCTGGCCGTAATAAAGGCCTTGATACGCCTGGGCATTGAGTCAAACAGAGCTTGGATGGCGTGTACAGGTACAGCTACCCATGCATCTTCAACACGATACCACAGTTCATCAAGAGTAGTGACTGGCATATTGTGACGAGCCAGTTGCTCGGCCACCATTGACCAGACGTTTTCAATTGGTGACAGATCTGGAGAATGTGCTGGCCAGGGCAGCAGTCGAAAATTTTCTGTATCCACAAGGGCCGGACAGGACCTGCAACATGCGGTCGTGTACTATCCTGCTGAAATGTAGGGTTTCGCAGGGATCGAATGAAGGGTAGAGCCACGGGTCGTAACACATCTGTTCAAACTGCCGTCAATGCGTACAAGAGGTGACCGAAACGTGTAACCAATGGCACCCCATACCATCACGCCGGGTGATACGCCAGTATGGCGATGACGAATACACGCTTCCTATGAGCGTTCACCGCGATGTCGCCAAACACGGATGCGACCATCATGATGCTGTAAACAGAACCTGGATTCATCCGAAAAAATGACGTTTTGCCATTCGTGCACCCAGGTTCGTCGTTGAGTACACCATCGCAGGCGCTCTTGTCTGTGACGCAGCGTCAAGGGTAACCGCAGCCATGGTCTCCGAGCTGATAGTCCATACTGCTGCAAACGTCGTCGAACTTTTCGTGCAGATGGTTGTTGTCTTGCAAACGTCCCTATCTGTTGACTCAGGGATCGAGAAGTGGCTGCACGATCCGTTACAGTCATGCGGATAAGATGCCTGTCATCTCGACTGCTAGTGATACGAGGCCGTTGGGATCCACCACGGCGTTCTGTATTACCCTCCTGAACGCACCGATTCTGCTAACAGTCATTGGATCTCGACCAACGCGAGCACCAATGTCGCGATACGATAAACCGCAATCGCGATAGGCTACAATCCGACCTTTATCAGAGTCGGAAACGTGATGGTACGCATTTCTGCTCCTTACACGAGGCATCACAAAAACGTTTCACCAGGCAACGGCGATCAACTGCTGTTTGTGTATGAGAATCGGTTGCAAACTTTCCTAATGTCAGCGCGTTGTAGGTGTCGCCACCGGCGCCAACCTTGTGTGAATGCTCTGAAAAGCTAATCAATTGCATTTCACAGCATCTTCTTCCTGTCTGTAGCACGTCATCTTCGTGGTGTAGCAATTTTAATGGCCAGTAGTGTAGTTCTAAGACTAGAGGACTGATGACCTCAGATGTTAAGTCCCATAGTGCTTAGAACCATTTGAGCCATATCGCTCGCTGGCTATGTGGGTAAGCGTCAGACAGTCAATCCAGGGACAAGAGGTTAAATTTTCAGTTGGTCCTCGATTTTTTTCTGTCACTTACTGTTTCAAACTGTATCGTTCCAGAGATCTTTTCGAGGCCCAAACATCTATGATGTATATATGCAGACTGAAGCGACGAATAAAAATTTCTACCGTGGATAGATTTCGAACCCGGGTCTCCTGCTCACTATGGACCCCCCGCCCCCTCTCCCCCAATTTCGTTTCATGCTGATGTGCTGTTCCAGTACAGTTGAAGAGCCTCTCTAATGCAGTTCGAGTTCAGGGACAATATCAAGGGGGGCTGAGACGTGAATGGGAATTGGGATTGAGCGGGGAGGTGTGTTGGGATAATCGGTGTAGATGTGCAAAGCCACTGCGCCATAGTGACGTAGTGGTTAGCGCATCTGCGTAGTGTGCAGAAGATCTGGTTCAAATGGTTCAAATGGCTCTGAGCACTATGGGACTCAACTGCTGTGGTCATCAGTCCCCTAGAACTTAGAACTACTTAAACCGAGCTAACCTAAGGACATCACACACATCCATGCCCGAGGCAGGATTCGAACCTGCGACGGTAGCAGTCGCACGGTTCCGGACTGCGCGCCTAGAACCGCGAGACCACCGCGGCCGGCGCGCAGATCTGGATTCGAATCCCAACCATGGTACAAATTCGCTTCAGTAACCATATAGACATTATTGTTTGAGACTTGAAAAGGTCTGTGGATCCATATGGTTTCATTTGATTAAATCACCTATACCTGGCTCTCAGGCAGGATCCCCCGTTTTGTTCGATGCTGACGTGCTATTCCAGTAGAATTGGAGTACCTCAGCAGGCTGTTTGCGTTAAGGGGGAATACAAAGTGGGCTGAGGAGTGGATGGGAATTTGGATCGCATTGACGGCACTTTGTACAGTGGACGTTACATTTCAGATGTGTTACGACCCATGGCTCTACCCTTCATTCGATCCCTGCGAAACCCTACATTTCAGCAGGATAATACACGACCGCATGTTGCAGGTCCTGTCCGGCCCTTGTGGATACAGAAAATGTGCTAGGATGCAGTTGTGCAAAGGCACAACAACAGGGTGGCGAAGTGGTTAGCGCATCTGCTTAGTGATCAGAAGACCGCCGGCCATTGTGGCCGAGCGGTTCTAGACGCGTCAGTCCCGAACCGCGCTGCTGCTACGGTCGCAGGTTCGAATCCTACCTTGGGCATGGATGTGTGTGATGTCCTTAGGTTAGTTAGGTTTATGTAGTTCTAAGTCTAGGGGACTGATAACCTGAGATGTTAAGTCCCATAGTGCTCAGAGCCACTTGAACCATTTGAACCAGAAGACGTGGGTTCGAATCCCAGGCATGGTATAGATTTTCATTCGTCGCTTCAGTCTGCATGTGTACCTACCATTTCCTTCACCTCTGAGAATGACTTGTGTATGTGCAGGATGTCGAATTGCGCAGTGTTTCGGTGTGTCCCTAAAACTGTCTGGGCAAATCAGTTTAAAGGTCGGAGGAAGACAAGGACACACCACCACACCAAGCCACTGACGTCGTTCTACCAGAGCCGCGTTTCTTCTGTACCTGCGATCAAACCTGGATTCTGTGTAGACGTCTACGCAGGTCACACGCCGTTGCTGTGGTGTGACGGACTGCCGACTGCAATGTTTTCACGCCGACACTCAAGGCCGTCTAACGTCATTCCGACAGGAAGAGGCAGTTGTGCAACCCTAGTCGAATTTCCGGTTTAGCGCGCTTTCCATTCTACGCTAGCAAAGAGAAAATTGCCTAACATTCAGTGTCAAATGCTATGTGTATAAGAGAGTGAAAGAACGCAGTGGCACGCGGATTAAATTTTAAGCAGTGAAGAATTCGAATGACTAACTTTTCGAGATATCCTTGAAAACTTTGGTGTTGACGCCTCGCCAGTTCGAAGTCTGATGTCATTATTTTTCCTAATGACCTCCATCTTCTGCAGTAAAATTGATTCATTGTGGTTGCAAAGTTGCGTAAAATATTACTGGATAGCTCAAATTTCGCAAATACCTGACGATATTTCGTTATCAGCATCTACACTCCTGGAAATTGAAATAAGAACACCGTGAATTCATTGTCCAAGGAAGGGGAAACTTTATTGACACATTCCTGGGGTCAGATACATCACATGATCACACTGACAGAACCACAGGCACATAGACACAGGCAACAGAGCATGCACAATGTCGGCACTAGTACAGTGTATATCCACCTTTCGCAGCAATGCAGGCTGCTATTCTCCCATGGAGACGATCGTAGAGATGCTGGATGTAGTCCTGTGGAACGGCTTGCCATGCCATTTCCACCTGGCGCCTCAGTTGGACCAGCGTTCGTGCTGGACGTGCAGACCGCGTGAGACGACGCTTCATCCAGTCCCAAACATGCTCAATGGGGGACAGATCCGGAGATCTTGCTGGCCAGGGTTGTTGACTTACACCTTCTAGAGCACGTTGGGTGGCACGGGATACATGCGGACGTGCATTGTCCTGTTGGAACAGCAAGTTCCCTTGCCGGTCTAGGAATGGTAGAACGATGGGTTCGATGACGGTTTGGATGTACCGTGCACTATTCAGTGTCCCCTCGACGATCACCAGTGGTGTACGGCCAGTGTAGGAGATCGCTCCCCACACCATGATGCCAGGTGTTGGCCCTGTGTGCCTCGGTCGTATGCAGTCCTGATTGTGGCGCTCACCTGCACGGTGCCAAACACGCATACGACCATCATTGGCACCAAGGCAGAAGCGACTCTCATCGCTGAAGACGACACGTCTCCATTCGTCCCTCCATTCACGCCTGTCGCGACACCACTGGAGGCGGGCTGCACGATGTTGGGGCGTGAGCGGAAGACGGCCTAACGGTGTGCGGGACCGTAGCCCAGCTTCATGGAGACGGTTGCGAATGGTCCTCGCCGATACCCCAGGAGCAACAGTGTCCCTAATTTGCTGGGAAGTGGCGGTGCGGTCCCCTACGGCACTGCGTAGGATCCTACGGTCTTGGCGTGCATCCGTGCGTCGCTGCGGTCCGGTCCCAGGTCGACGGGCACGTGCACCTTCCGCCGACCACTGGCGACAACATCGATGTACTGTGGAGACCTCACGCCCCACGTGTTGAGCAATTCGGCGGTACGTCCACCCGGCCTCCCGCATTCCCACTATACGCCCTCGCTCAAAGTCCGTCAACTGCACATACGGTTCACGTCCACGCTGTCGCGGCATGCTACCAGTGTTAAAGACTGCGATGGAGCTCCGTATGCCACGGCAAACTGGCTGACACTGACGGCGGCGGTGCACAAATGCTGCGCAGCTAGCGCCATTCGACGGCCAACACCGCGGTTCCTGGTGTGTCCGCTGTGCCGTGCGTGTGATCATTGCTTGTACAGCCCTCTCGCAGTGTCCGGAGCAAGTATGGTGGGTCTGACACACCGGTGTCAATGTGTTCTTTTTTCCATTTCCAGGAGTGTATTTGAGATCCACTGCTGGATAGAAGCTAATGTTAAACTTTCGTGTGGTTCATAGTACTTAGCTATAACATCCATGTTGCCCCTGCGTGGTTTTACAGTACTGACCATCCATTATGTCCTCGTCACCCGTCTCAGTAGCCGACGTCGGCAGTCAACACCTGTACTGTGGCGCTACACTCTTGAGGTAAGCCGGTTCGCTACCGATGGTGAATAAAATTTTCACTGCCAGTATTTGGTCGGCTAGCGAAGAAGACGTGGTGACGTAAAGTTCCTAATCGCCAGTGTTTTGCCATTGTCCTGAATTATACAGGGTGATTCAAAAAGAATACCACAACTTTAGGAATTTAAAACTCTGCAACGACAAAAGGCAGAGCTAAGCACTATCTGTCGGCGAATTAAGGGAGCTATAAAGTTTCATTTAGTTGTACATTTGTTCGCTTGAGGCGCTGTTGACTAGGCGTCAGCGTCAGTTGATGCTAAGATGGCGACCGCTCAACAGAAAGCTTTTTGTGTTATTGAGTACGGCAGAAGTGAATCGACGACAGTTGTTCAGCGTGCATTTCGAACGAAGTATGGTGTTAAACCTCCTGATAGGTGGTGTATTAAACGTTGGTATAAACAGTTTACACAGAATGGGTGTTTGTGCAAAGGGAAAAGTTCTGGACGGCCGAGAACGAGTGATGAAAATGTAGCACGCATCCAGCAAGCATTTGTTCGCAGCCCAGGAAAATCGACTCGCAGAGCTAGCAGAGAGCTGCAAATTCCACAATCAACTGTATGGAGAGTCCTACGAAAAAGGTTAGTTATGAAACCTTATCGTCTGAAATTGGTTCAAGCACTGTCTGCAGCTGATAAGATTAAAAGAATCGATTTCTGTGATTTTATCCTTGCTCAAATGGAAACAGATGAATCTTTCGTTTCAAAGATTGGTTTAGTGATGAAGCAACTTTCCACACTAACGGGAAAGTCAACCGTCACAATGTCTGTATATGGGGCACTGAGAATCCGTGGGAAACAACTCAGTATGAACGTGACTCGCCTAAGGTGAACGTTTTCTGTGCCATTTCAGCCAATAAAGTTTTTGGTACCTTTTTCTTCGAAGGTGCTACTGTAACTGGACTACAGTATCTGGAGATGTTAGAGAATTGGCTGTTCCCTCAGCTCGAACAAAAAGCACAATTCATATTTCAGCAGGATGGAGCGCCACCACATTGGCACTTATCTGTCCGTAACTACCCGAACGTCAACTACCCGAGGCGATGGATCGGCCGCCAGGCAGTCCGTGACAGAGCACTTCATCACTGGCCTCCAAGAAGCCCTGATCTTACCCCCTGCGACTTTTTCTTATGGGGGTATGTTAAGGATATGGTGTTTCGGCCACCTCTCCCAGCCACCATTGATGATTTGAAACGAGAAATAACAGCAGCTATCCAAACTGTTACGCCTGATATGCTACAGAGAGTGTGGAACGAGATGGAGTATCGGGTTGATATTGCTCGAGTGTCTGGAGGGGGCCATATTGAACATCTCTGAACTTGGTTTTGAGTGAAAAAAAACCTTTTTAAATACTGTTTGTAATTATGTATAACAGAAGGTTATATTATGTTTCTTTCATTAAATACACATTTTTAAAGTTGTGGTATTCTGTTTGAATCACCCTGTATAACAAACATATCCGCTGTGTCTCGTGAAGTGAGGGCAAGTGATCCCGTTTACGGTGATCCGTCTGTCGCTTGTTGCTATTGCAGTGGAGTAGGCTTTGTGCCGAAATCGAGTTTCAATTTCTCCCTTCTCTCATCGTCGTCATACAACACAAATATGTCACTTCACTATGCAAAGATGCATTACACTCAGCTACACTCAACAGATACACTCATTCACAATGAAAGGGGTCAATTTTTGCGGAGCCTGCTGCACCCACACTGTGGGATATCCTGGGCAACCGTGCAATATGGTATTTACGTTTACATGCCTTTGTCTCGGTCTTTTATTATATCTTCGATTCCAGGAAAGATTTTTTTTTTGAAAAAACCATTCATGGGCCGGATCGCATAAAATATTTTTTTTTTAGTTTCAACAGGCTGTGCTGTTATCTTCAGGTCTTAAAATCTTTTGTTGTAAAAGTGTTCATTTTACGCTGACGTCACTCGCAAGATGTCAAGTGGCTAAAAGTAGCTGATTATAAAAGGTTTATCACCGCTAAAATATTTAAAAACATAGAGCACCCTGTGCAACAGGCTATGTCCATATACATATTGCTCACAGTCGCTTGTTGCATCGTACAAACACGGAGAAAAATAGCAAAACAGTTTACCTATGTTGGGCATATTCTAAGCACTGGAAATCCACAATTTAAGTACATTGTTTTTAAATATTTTGGCAATGACAAACCTTTTATAAGGTTATATTTTTACCCACTTGATATCTTGTGCGTAAGGTCAGCGTAAAATGAACATGTTTTACAGCAAAAGATTTTAATATCTGAAGACGACAGCACAGTCTGTTGAAACCGGTTGTCTGAAATAAAAAAAATATTTTATACGATCTTGGTTCTTGAATAGCTTTTAACAATTAAACTTGTGCGCCCTTCCCTCGGACGTGTGTGTGTGTGTGTGTGTGTGTGTGTGTGTGTGTGTTGTTCTTAGCATAAGTTAGTTTAAGTGGGGTATAAATCTAGGGACCGATGACCTCAGTAGTTTGCTCCCTCAGAAATTCGCATATATTTGAACATTTTTGAACAATTAAACAGATCGCCCTTCAGTTTGTCAGACTGCGAAAATTTGGGTCCTTCTAGCTTCCATTGATCAGTCTACGTTTCTCGCCCATCGCCATATCCTGTTCACTAGCACCATAACTGTGCATTGCTCTCCACCCTGTTTTCCTGACTCATTTGATTATTTTCCAGTCGGCCGCCGGAATTAGGCAAGTACAACCGTTGCCGCCAGAGCAACCTTCAGTTTTTGAACAGCTTCCGCATTAATAGTCCGTGTCCCACTGCCGTAAGTCAAAACTCGTAACACACTGATAGTGAACGGCCACTAATTGTACGAATTTTTAGTGCTTGCTAATCTAGTGGCGTGTCTTTGAATTAAATCCATCTGCTTCCCGTTGGTAATGACTTCTACTGTGTCTTTTTTCCTGGCCCTTCGTGTGAGTTCGAATTAGTCTGATTTTGCCGCGGTCATTTGGCTAGAAATGAAAAAAATAGTTTTTGATCAGTACGGCCTCTCCGTTTACATTTATGGCAGTGAGAACGGATGCAGGAGACGAAAACTTGCGAACACGAGTACACTACATGTCGCTAAACCTCCACGGGAGCTGTAAATTCTCCGATTTTGCTGTCACAGGGTCGGCGTGTTGATCTGGCTTAACTACATTAGTGTTGTAGAGTGGCTTGATGCCCTTCCTTTGTGCATCGTGCTCATTTCTCCTGCCATTTCACAGTGGGTGTTCTCTCGAGAATGTCCTTGACGTCGGTAGTTAATCTGTGTCTTCTGCCTTTTTTCTTTTTTTTTTATCGCTACATACACCCTCTGATGCCTCGTTGTGCAGTTCTTAAGTTTTCGTCTCCTGCATCCGTTATCACTGCCATAAATGTAAACGGAGAGGCCGTACTGATCAAAAATTATTTTTTCATTTCTCGCCAAATGACCGCGGCAAAATCAGACTAATTCGAACTCACACGAAGGGTTACTGACACGTAGAGTACTTTGTTTTCAGTTTTACTTCTCGCGAAATAACGACAGCAAAATCGGAGAATTTACAGCTCCCATGGAGGTTTAGCGACATGTAGAGTACTCGTGTTGGCAAGATTTATCTCAGCACCTTTGACGAGTGCCGCCTAGACCGGCTGGGTGTTAGCACGACTGCACATTCCTACTGTCAGCGTACGTCCGTTATCAACGTGTGTGGGCCGGCCGGGGTGGCCGAGCGGTTCCAGGCGGTACAGTCTGAAACTGCGCGACCGCTACGGTCGCAGGTTCGAATCCTGCCTCGGGCATGTATGTGTGTGATGTCCTTAGGTTAGTTAGGTTTAAGTAGTTCTAAGTTCTAGGGGACTGATGACCTCAGAAGTTAAGTCCCATAGTGCTCAGAGCCATTTTGAACCAACGTGTGTGGAGTCAGTTGGTTGGCGGACAACTTTGAGGGTAAACGATTTACTGTCGTTCCAGAGACATCACAGCGGTCCAGAAGGACTATGGGATAACAGTAAACTGCTCAACGCATGTGGCCCCACATTTCACACAACCGCCCCAGCGTGAACTCAAGCAGGACATGAGGCGGCATCTACAACTTACATTCGGTTAAATACGCCGATATCTCGCGTCTTATTCATCATGCGTTGAACTGTCAAGCCGACGGATAGTGCTATGTCTTACGACATCTCAACACCAAGACACGTTAAACAATTTCTCTCTCTCTCTCTCTCTCTCTCTCTCTCTCTCTCTCTCTCTCTCTCTACCGTGACAATTTTTTCTGGCTCAATCATATGTTCATATTTCACGTATTTTATGCGCTTTAGCTCTCAGTGATAAGGGAAACTGTACAATAAATTTGTCATCAGACACGAAGCACCTCATGCTGCCAACCGAATGCCGCATCATCCTCTGTCAACGAGATACTTTCCTTCTCCTTCAAGCAGCCCGACAGTTGTTTTCGTGGATCTGACTGCACCCTGTCTCGGCTTTCCTACAAAGCCAATAAAAAATAAAAAAAAATCCTTGACAATATCAAGAAATGAACTGGTATCCACGCTAGCAGACAGATGCGCTAAACACATTGCTGTCGGGCCTCGTGGTCCATGCTGAAGAGGGTGCCTGGAAACGGAAAGGTCGCTGTCGGACCAGGGGATATTTCAGTCTGCTTTTAACCTAGTCCACTTCTCAGTGAAGATTAACGAGGAACGAGATGTGCAGATGAAGCCAGGTTCAATTTTTAAATTTTTTTTAAGCCCACCCATCATTAGTTGCTCTTGTAAAGAAGTTCTTAAGGTTACGGTATGTCCCTTTGAAGAAACGTCTGATCCATCCGTTCTGTGTGCGCGCTTCCAGTAATAGCTATCTCCCGAAGGAGACGGTCGCATCGCACAGCGGAGGGAGGGCCTTGCCCCTAGGCGCCTGGAGCACTCGGCGTTAATTGCGCCCCTCGCGTTCGTTTGTTTGGCGGTGCGCGGCCGTGTTATTCGAGGGCTGGAGGGTGGATGCTCCTCCTCGGAGGTGTGCTGCCGCTGTTGTCCGAGGCTGCTGCGCCCGTCGCTCCCATATAATAGTGCCGCGGCGATCCTCACCTCCCTTTGTCCTCACCGTAGGGGCGGAAGCGTGCCCGCGGGGCAGAGATTGCCGGGGATGCGAAGGTCACACAAAGGCCGCCACCACCCCTCCCTTGCGCTGCTCCTCCAGTCCCTACCACTCCTGCCATTTCTTTTTGCGTTATTGTTTTTTTACTCTCCATCTTTTATTAAAAGAACCTCTGGCGCAGAAAGAGGGCGGAGATCGGGAATTTTGCTGTCGAAACGCGAGCCCGGTGTTGGTGCGCCCTGCCGTCATACCGCCGACTGCAAAAGAACCCACGGTCGGCCGAAACTTGGTACTGAATGCGACAATCGGGGGCACACAATGCCGGTCGGTTTGCCATTGTAGAGCGAGCCAGCGGGAGAGTCGCGAAACCAGTTCACGAGCGGGGAGCACCCCGCGTTACCGATGATGCCTGGCGCGGGGGAAGATACTCTTGCGTTCGCACTCTGTATTTCTCTCGCTTTTGAAGTTAGGACTCTTCCTACCGAACTTCGTTTTCCATCTCCGCGTGTTTGTGTTTATGTGTGTGTATGTGTACGTGAGAGAGAGAGAGGGGGGGGGGGGATAGGGGGTGTCAATTTTGTTGTGGGGTCCTGTGACACACTGCCTACTGGGTGTCTGCCTGTAAAACGCTAACTTGCCCTTTTTTTTTACATCATTTGCATTTACATTTCCCTCTGTTGGGGGGGGGGGGGGGGGCAGTGGCCTAGCTGCCGCTTTTCAACCCTTGTGAAAGACTATCTACGTAATTGAATTTTATCCATAGTGGATGCTGTTGAACTCCGTGACTGTTCCTTTATAGGGTGTAGAAAAATTTCCGTTACCAGTCACAATAAAAGTTTATTTATTTATCACACGACCGGTTTCGGGCTTGAGCGCCCGTCCTCAGCTGTTTATACATTAATGTACAAAAAAAAAAAAAAATTGCTGGTGACTAAACAGATACAAGTGGGACAATTGTAAGTGGCAAGGCAGCATTTGTCGAAAATATATCTGTACTTACATAAAGATGAAGCATCGTTATTATAGTTACGCTATGATGACAGTTTTACCACTTAGTTGCACGCTCATCAACATCATTTTCACGTCCATATTTCAATTTTATAAAGTTTAGCTGCATATTTCACTATTGTAATGTGCGTTTCACTATTACAATGTGCACTCGTGAAATACACTGTGTTTACATACAAACATTTGGGCTATAGTCAAAGACCATAGCCCATAGGCCGGCCGCTGTGACCGAGCGGTTCTTGGAGCTTCAGTCTGGAACCGCGCGGCTGCTACGGTCGCAGGTTCGAATCCTACCTCGGGCATGGATGTGTGTGATGTCCTTAGGTTATTAAGCTTTAAGTAGTTCTAAGTCTTAGGGGACTGATGACCTCAGATGTTAAGTCCCATAGTGCTTAGAGCTATTTGAACCATTTGTCCATTCCGTACTAGGGTTCCTGTGGTGTCACCGCTAGACACCACACTTGCTAGGTGGTAACTTAAATCGGCCGCGGTCCTGTAGTACATGTCGGACCCGCGTGTCGCCACTGTGTAATCGCAAACCTAGCGCCACCACATGGCAGGTCAGAAGACACGGACATGACCTCACCCCAGTTGTACGGACGACATAGCTTGCGACCAGACCTACCAAGTCTTCCTCTCATTTGCCGAGAGACTGATAGAATAGCCTTCAGCTTATTCCATAGCTACTACCTAGCCAGGCGCCATTTGTATCAGTGCTTATAGCTTACTACTATTCAAGAGATGTATTCCAACAAGAGAATAAAGTTAAGTACATTATTCCAGCTACGTACTTTTCTTATTCATTAATAAGTCTCATGTTCCAGTACTTCACGCCCGTCTGCGTTAGTTTAGCGTGCACTTTCAGCCACTTCGATCTACAAGGTGTTGGCCCCGCTGCCGACACATCAGTTCCTTACCGCAGATTGATGCATTTATCCTTCTCCATCATCTCTGGAAGTTTATAACTTTATCACGGAATCACACTGTACAAACAATCAAAATACCGCGACACACAAGACAAATTTTACGCTCTTCACAGACGGATGGCACACACACACACACACACACACACACACACACACACACACACACACACATATGCACATGCACAAAGTCTCTTCTGTGACCGCCTATGTAGCGACAGGGAGGACATCCATCATAATGTTAAATAAAGTAAATTTACCAAATCATGCTGTTGGTGATGTAGCTGAATGTTTCAGCCCAAACATCCACATCTATAAAAGAGGTGGCAGTATTCACGCTAGTACTGTCAAATTAAACACTTGCTTGACAGAAGTGTGGCAGTACAATAAGAAATAATCAGTAACATTTATTAATAATGATGACACGAAACTTTACTTAATTTTGGTAACAGTTCCATGCATGGCAATTGATGTCCTAAACCTAATACAGTCAAATGTAAATAAATTTGCTATCTTTTCGCTGTTTCATTGAGAGTCAAATTATTAATTTCTTTGTTTATTCTTGACGATACAGTCTAATACCTGAGAAGCTAAAATAGGCCATATAATTCACAATAAAGTAGACTGAGGCGGCAGTGAGAATTTGGATCGAAGAGGGAGGCGTGCCAGCGTAATTCGTGCAGTTGGGTGAATCGCTGTGCGAAGGTTGCTCAGTGACTTAACGCACCTGCCTAGTAAGCAGGAGACCCGGGTTCGATTCCCGGGCTGGTACAAATTTCTTATTCAGTCTGTTATTGTGGTCTCCAGTCCAGATACTGGTCTGATGCAGCTCTCCAAGCTACTCTATCCTGTGCAAGCTTCTTCATCTCCCAGTACCCACTGCAACTTACATCCTTCTGAATCTGCTTAGTGTATTCATCTCTTGGTCTCCCTCTACGATTTTTACCCTCCACGCTGCCCTCCAATACTAAATTGGTGATCCCTTGATACCTCAAAACATGTCCTACTAACCGATCCCTTCTTACAGTGATGGTGTGCCTCAAATTTCTCTTCTCCCTAGTTCTGTTCAATACCTCCTCATTAGTTATGTGATTACCCATATAATCTTCAGCATTCTCCTGTAGCACCACATTTCGAAAGCTTCTATTCTCTTCTTGTCTAAACTATTTATCGTCCACGTTTCACTTCCATACATGGCCACACTGCATACAAATACTTTCAGAAACGACTTCCTGACACTTAAATCTATACTCGATGTTAACAAATTTCTCTTCTTCAGAAACGCTTTCCTTGCCATTGCCAGTCTACATTTTATATCCTCTCTACTTCGACCATCAGTGATATTGCTCCCCAAATAGCAAAACTCATTTACTACTTTAAGCGTCTCATTTCCTAATCTAATTCCCTCAGCATCACTCGATTTAATTCGACTACATTCCATTATCCTCGTTTTGCTTTTGTTGACGTTCATCTTATATCCTCCTTTCAAGACACTGTCCATTCCATACAGCTGCTCTTCCAGGTCCTTTGCTGTCTCTGACATAATTACAATGTCATCGGCGAACCTCAAAGTTTTTATTTCTTCTCCGTGGGTTTTAATTCCTACTCCGAATTTTTCTTTTGTTTCCAATATACAGATTCAATAACATCGGGGATAGGCTACAACCCTGTCTCACTCCCTTCCCAACCACTGTTTCCCTTTCATGTCCCTCGATTCTTATAACTGCCATCTGGTTTCTGTACAAATTATAGTCTTTCGCTCCCTGTATTTTACCACTTCCACCTTCAGAATTTGAAAGAGAGTATTCCAGTCTACATTATCAAAAGCTTTCTCTAAGTCTACAAATGCTAGACAGGTAGGTTTGCCTTTCCTTAATCTATTTTCTAAGTCAAGTCGTAGGGTCAGTATTGCCTCACGTGTTCCAACATTTCTACGGAATCCAAACTGATCTTCCCCGAGGTCAGCGTCTACCAGTTTTACCATTCGTCTGTAAAGAATCCGTGTTAGTTAAAGAATTCGTGTCTCTCTATATACATAAAATCATATCTGTATAAGACCAGCAATAGTGTCTGAAATTGTATCATTTCATTTGCATAATGTTCTCTAGTACTTCATTCTGAATTAAATTTGCCTAGCCAGTCCCAATATGATTCACTTCAGTAGAAGTTCCATGGACTGGACTAATCTACAGCCACACAGCATCATACTATCTTCAACAGATCCCGGCATAGGCCTCCGAAAAGGTTTTATAGTGAGTTCGAAGTCTGCGCGTAGTGTGGTCGGATAATGGTACGCGTCGCGGACATGTTCCATTCCTATTTTGAATCAAAGTTCTCTAACGCTTAGCCTCCCGTCTACATTGAATACCAACCCTGAGGCATACAGAGCCTTAAAATCCTGACGCATGGAAAGATCAGAGTTTATCTTGCCCTTGAGCTCCTTGGCTCCTTGTACGGCCTTACTCATAGCGTAATATGAACGTAATAAACATCCGGTCAGAAATTTAGTGATGTAGCAATAAATGAGTGTAAGTTAGGAAATGGAAACCATTCCATTTTTGTGTTAAAACGCGCTTCTGTGTATGAAATAAAAGCGCTTAAAATCCCAGCGAGCGTTATCGTTACGTGCATCGCACAGTGAATGAAACTGACAGAGGCAGGAAGAGATGGCTTTAGATAACTTCGCATACTTTGATCTTTTGTCACCAGAAAATAATCTCGTGCGTGTCACCGATTCAGGTCTTTTCTTCTTTTTTTTTCGCTGATTAGTCTCTGCCTTCAGTGCGTTATAGCCTTTGTGTTGCGTTTTTCTCTGGTTTAATTCACTAACTTTCCTGATCGTAGCGGCATCGCGCCCGTCTGTAGACCGACCTGCCGCTTTAAAAAGTTCCTTCCGCCCGCACACACGCGTTCACGCACACACACCCTCGGTCACACTCAAATTCGCGCGCTCGTTCAGAATCTAATAAAAGCGTCAAAGCGACTCTGCGCGGCAGACATCAAGGGCGCCACGTGCTCCCAAACGCGTATACCTCCGCAACACTTTTTCCCACCACATGCTCCTACTACCTTCATCCAGTCCCATCTGACTCTTTCTTCCTTTCGGAGTTGAATCATTAATCTAGTGTAATTAAAGCGTTCTGTTTTACGTGCCATCAGCAGAGCTAAATTTACGGATAGGAGGAAATGTAGATGTGGCATTCACAGGTGCCATGAGCGAAGTTTTCGACTGATACTGCAGGGCGACTATTGCAGAAGCTGCGGTTTTAACCCGTGAGATGAGTAATTTGCGTGCGAATTTGCTTGCCTGAAGTTGCTGTACTGAAGAGACAACGTTACATGGTTACCTACTCGAGGAAGTTTATTAGTAGGTTAGGAATTCTTTCCCAAGTCTTTGCACATAACCATGGACGTTCTTAAGAGGAGGTACTTGACCGTCTTGAAATAAGTGGCGGACCTTTTCTCAATTTCAGAATTCTTACGATTTCTAGAAATGATTGATTTCTACCCAACCACGTATTTAGCAATGCCGAATACATGGGGACACATTGTAACTTTACCAAATACCATAGTGTTTGATCCTAAGGTCGTTCGCGGGAAATTGTACCGTTTTTCGTGCCGTAGCAGCGATTTCTGCGTTCTTTTACAATATTAAGGCATGTGAACCTTTACAAAACGATGACAAAATGGAGGAACCGATCTTTTTCTCTGTCACTTCCTGGTAGTTATATTGTAATTGTCGTCCCAGATGCAGAAGCAAACAACGATTTATGCGCTGAAAAAATGATGAAATATCAAGGTGGAAAGGTATTTGGATTTGCTTAAACTACGTATATGTTTCTTAACCCATATGAAGTGCAACCCAGAGCGATATCCGTGAGTTATGGTAGACCAGCTTGCCAGCCGCGCGCGATTAGCCGAGCGGTCCAAGGCGCTGCAGTCATGGACTGTGCGGCTGGTCCCGGCGGAGGTTCGAGTCCTCCCTCGGGCATGAGTGTGTGTGTTTGTCCTTAGGATAATTTAGGTTAAGTAGTGTGTAGGCTTAGGGATTGATGACCGTAGCAGTTAAGACCCATGAGATATCACACACATCTGAATGCACCAACTTGCCAAACCAGGAATATGAGGACCATTTCGATGGTTGTTTTCGGAGGTTTCCCACACCCACGTTCTATCACCAATATAACCCACATTCCATCAACAATATAAAAAATATAAATATTCTAATGAAATAAGCTTAACTTTAAGGTATAACAATAATCTACCTTCTAAAAAATATGGACTGGATAACTATAGAACGTTTTCGATACAATATGCGTAGTGTACTTCCTGTCAGATTTATTTCTGATGACATGACATGTTTTCAAACACAACTAATCAGATATATCATAATGGCTCTTTTGGAATCTTTAATAAATTTCTGCGGACGCTCGTGCACATGACCTAACCGTCACGGAATACTGACATGATTTCTAGCGAATTTAGTCACCGGTCTGTGTTAGGTCGTATGTTCCCGAGAGAGCAGCATTGCTTTGTGCAGTAAGCGGTGGCGACAGTACAAAGGCTTTCATATTTCCCGTGCGTTAGTCGATGAATGCGGATTTTGGTAGCTGGTCCAGCGCTGAACAAAATTTACATTAATTCAGTCCATGTATCTGTTCAAGCTGTTGAAAGTAGTTTTGCGGCTCCGAAGAGGGAGTTTTTCTGCCAGAGAGAACCTGTAATTGATTTTGTGCTGTGGTAGAAGACTGCACAAGCAAACTACCATTTATTTTTTAAGCGAAACCATTAACAGATCGCTATATAAGGAGAAGAGCTTGAACTACTTACGTTACCTAGAGTGGGGAAACTAAAAGTGTGTAAGCCTCAGTTCACTTATAGACATGTTTTATCAGCAATATTTTTACATATTGCGTGGGTGGATTACTCACGTCAGTTCCAGGAAAGACATCGATATGAACAGTTTACGAATATCTGTCTTTTTTAGTTGTGAATGAAAGAACATTTTCCGGAGTTCTGAAGTCATATATTCACAACAAACGAAAATTTCATGGTACTATTCGCTAACAGCTCTAATGAATTTAATGAAATGCATTCTCAGAAAACACATACGTTTGTGCAGATAAAAATCCTTTATTTAGCTGGAGCGTTAACGATTTCAATCTTCTTGGACATTAAAGGACAGTTAGCTTACAAATTACCAAATATGTTCGATGTAGTGACGTATCAGAACAATTGTCATCGCCAAACAATTAGATTCAGTGCGATACGACAGTATTGAATAGCTCACGGGCTAACGACGTTATCAATTTAACATAACAATGTTAAGCCAGTTAAACAACGTTAGCTCCTGCGCTATTCAATACTGTCGTGGCACGCCGATGGTAGTTATTTTACACAGTTGTTCAGATATGTAGCTAAGTGGAAAGCACTTGATGATTCGTAACGCAGTCCTTTAATGACCACGAAAGTCGGAAACGGTTGTGCTTCCATGACATAAAGAATTGGGAGTATATAAAACAAGTCTTTCCAATTGCTAAAAAACGCGTATTTATGTCACCATACACGTTTCGTGAGGTAAAAGGTCGTCAGTTGTGTGAAATGAAACATGTTTATAATTCTGGGCTGCTTTATGCATGTAAAACAGCGCGCTACAAAAATAATGACGTCTGACATCTGCTTAAATATTTTTCTGCCCTATTTCCGATACACGTATATGTATACACTGAAGAGCCAAAGAAACTGGTACACCTGCCTAATATCGTGTAGGGCCCCCGCGAGCACGCAGAAGTGCCGCAACACGACGTGGCATGGACTCGAGTAGTGTCTGAAGAAGTGCTTGACGGAATTGACACCATGGATCCTGCATGGCTGTACATGAATCCGTAAGAGTATGAGGGAATGGGGATCTCCTCTGAACAGCACGTTGAGCAAGGCATACCAGACATGCTCAGTAATGTTCATGTCGGGTGGCCAGTGGAGGTGTTTAAAGTCAGAAGAGTGTTCCTGGAGCCACTCTGTAGCAATTCTGGACTAGTGGGGTGTCGCATTGTTCTACTGGAATTGCCTAAGTCCATCGGAATGCACAATAGACATGAATGGATGCAGGTGATCAGAAAGGATGCTGATGTACGTGTCACCTGTCAGAGTCGTATGTAGACGTTTCAGGGGTCCCATATCACTCCAAACTGCACACGCCCTACACCATTTAAGAGCCTCCATCACTTTGAACAGTCCCCTGCTGACATTCAGGGGCCATTGATTCATGAGATTGTTTCCATACCCGTACACGTCCATCCGCTCGAAACAATTTGAAACGATACTCGTCCGAACAGGCACCATGTTTCTAAGTCATCAACAGTCCAATGCCGGTGTTGACGGACTCAGGGGAGGCATAAAGATTTGTGTGGTGCGGTCATCGAGGGTACACGAGTGGACCCTCGACTCCGAAAGCCTATATCGATCATGTTTCGTTGAATGATTAGCACGCTGACACTTGTTGATGGCCCAGCATTAAAATCTCCAGCAATTTGCGGAAGGGTTGTCCTTCTGTCAAGTTGAACGCTCTCTTCAGTCGTCGTAGGTCCCGTTATTGCAGAATTTTTTTTGCGGCCGCAGCGACGGCGAATATTTGATGTTTTACCGGATTTCTGATATTCACGGTCAACTCGTGAAATGGACTAGCGGGAAATCCCCACTTCATCGCTACCTCGGTGATGCTGTGTCTCATCGTTCGTGCACCAACTATAACACCACGTTCAAACTTCCTTAAACCTTGATAACCTGCCATTGTAGTAGCAGTAACCAATCTAACAACTGCGCCAGACACTTGTTGCCTTATATAGGCGTTGCCGACCGCAGCGCCGTTTTCTGCCTGTTGATATTTCTCTGTATTTGAGTATGCATGCCAATACCAGTAGTTCCTCTAATATATATATATACGTGTGTGTGTGTGTGTGTGTGTGTGTGTGTGTGTGTGTGAATTATGGCGAAGTTATTAGCAAATGCGTCCAAACACAGTGTTCACAGTGTTCAGGCGCTGGACTCGTATACGTTAGATGACGCCAATGCCAGGCTTAAGGCACCTAAGGCTAATTTCTTTGAAAGGGAACGGACGATTTCCTTTTCCTAGTCAAAGCTTCTACTCCGCCACTAAAGACCACATCGTCGTCTGGACGTCCATTCGAAGGGATTCGCGGAATTTAATGATGCACTGATAAAGCATCTTCACATTATGTATGCCCAATGCGCAAACCGATAGTTTTAGTTGCTCCCACAGTTATTAATCCAAACAACTGACTTCGATGAATCATGCAGGCCATGAAATAGTTCTCGCTTGGTCATTTGCGTGTCGTTGTACCAGGTGGGACAAAAGAAACTCGCCGGGTAAAATGTTTCGTGCACCTTAAGATAGGCAACCTAACTTTCACGTCGTCTGTACTGGATGTGGATGATGTAAAGTTGGGTACCTATCTTATGGCGCGTGAAATAATTTCTCGGCGAGTTTCATTTTGCCCGCCCCGTAGTTATCACCCAGTGAATCTCGAACTGTGTGATTGAAGAGGGTATTTGACGGTTTTCTGGAAACCGTCTGAAATGGTTAATTTTTTCCCACTCTGAATTTCAGTATTTAAAAAAAAAAAAAAACGGAAATGAAATTCAAATAATTTAGAAGCCCGCTAAAATACTCCATTTGAGTTATGTGATACCTGTGACGTCACTGGCTAGCACGCTGCTCCTACTGTTGTAGAGCTCACTCATAGTGATATGATAGCCAAACACGTATAAGAATTTATCTGTTTTGGAATTCACGTTTCGGAAAACGGATTGCAAATGTTTTCATAGAACAGATACATCTATAAATCTTGTTTTGGAATTTTCGTTTCGGAAAATGGGTTCAAAATGGCTCTGAGCACTATGCGACTTAACTTCTGAGGTCATCAGTCGCCTAGAACTTAGAACTAATTAAACCTAACTAACCTAAGGACATCACACACATCCATGCCCGAGGCAGGATTCGAACCTGCGACCGGAGCGGTCGCTCGGCTCCAGACTGTAGCGCCTAGAACCGCACGACCACTCAGGCCGGCTCGGAAAATGGGTTACAAATGATGTGTAGTAGCACATTGTAGAAAAATGTGTATAAAACATTTTGGAAAATAGTTTCTAAGAGACCAAAAGACTGAGAAGACACGTAAAATATCGTCCCAACTCGCTGGTAGAGATACAGATCAGAAAAATAGTTTTTAAGAGACCAAAAGACTGAGAAGACACGTAAAATATCGTCCCAACTCGCTGGTAGAGATACAGATCAGAAAAATAGTTTTTAAGAGACCAAAAGACTGAGAAGACACGTAAAATATCGTCCCAACTCGCTCGTAGAGATACAGATCAGGTGGTGGTCACTATGTGTCTTTATTTCTGTGTGGATCGTTTTGACGTAAGTAAACACTCCATATGAAAACGTTGTCGCTGGCCTTCTAGTGGAATGTTCGCTAGATCGATCCTCGTTCAGAGCATTTTTTTATCTTTTCCTTCCTGTTCTCTTTGATTAATATTACTGTCTTCCTAAGTTTAATTTATTTGTAAGATAGTTATGTAAGAGCTTTAAATTCTGTATCATATTATATTTTAATATATATTTTCATTTTTTAGACATCATTTTACACCCGATCAATTCTATGTGAATCACAAGGTTGATACCAAGAAACTGTATTTTATGCCTGATATAGCTCGTATTCTGAAGGATCTTAGAAATCATTTAACAATTTCCGACCACATTATTCCTCCCAAACTAGTCGCTGAAGGCAATAATATGCCACTTCCAACTTGCTGCGTTGAGCCTGTTATAAAGCTGAATGATTTTAAGAAAAATGGAACATTTCGTGGAACCTACGAAGTAATGTAACAAGACTAGGGCATTACGATAAAATGAAAGTTGGTCCCGCATAAGCACTTCTAAAACACTCTTTCAGTGGTAGTTAAGCACGCAGTAGAGTAACACTTACTTAAGGGTTCTGCTGTGTTAACTGCGTATTTTATAGACATAGTTTTCCAGTGGTTTAAATTAATGAGTTAGAGGAACAAAAACATTGCAATGTGGAAAGCTGTTGAAGGCAAACACAATGATGCTCTCCAGTTCCGCACGAGCGTTATTACGCTTTATGAAGCTCTGAACATTGAGAAAAGAAGTACAGGTACTTGGAAACCAGTAGTAGTTCTGGCAACAACTACAACAGTTAACAGTCAGAATTATCTTCTGAATGAAGTAGTTCCCACTGTGTTTTATTGAGCAAGGTTTCAAAGGCTTCCTGTGTCACATTACTTCCGTCCCAGTCGTCATGCGGCAGTTTTCACGTTTCTTATTTCCGGAACATAAAAATCTGCGCTGTTTTTGAAGAACAAAAAGACCATAAACGCATCAACAATCTGAAGGTTTCCACCGTCAGCCTTCACAGAATTCCTTTCCATTGTTACTTGAAAGATGCAGTGTTTCCCATCATTAAGCTGTGTGCAGAAAAAGTAAGGAATAACGCTAGTGACTTCGTATGAGACCCTAGAAATACGTCTGAGGTTTCATCTTCATACTCCTAGCCGGCGAAGCCACCAGAGCTTGAGTCAATAAAAGAGCATTTTCGATCACGTGACCAAATATTGAAATTTATGTTTTAATGCTTTAATTCCATAAGAACAGCAGATATTTTGTGAGAATGTTGACAGAAAATTCTATCTGGATATTATAGTTTTTCAGAATAACAACAATCCGGAACATATTTTCAACACAGGAAAATATTTTGCCGTAGGCCCACCACGGTTAATGCACGTACTTCCTCCTGTTTGTGGGGACACATTCTGCAGCAAATTTGAGAACGGCTGTATATAATGTACCTGTAAACAGTCGAGAAATGAGGCAGTTTGGACCTCTGGAGGAGACCCGTGACCTTCATCAGATTTTAAAAGTCAATATTTTGGTCACAAAACATGAAAAATGATGACACCTGTTCGGATTATCAGCGAATTCTAGGCGTTTTGTTGTCGGTTGATAACCTGAGAAGCTTTCATCAATGAAATTCGCCGAGAAGGCCTGCACTTCCTTTATTAAAACTGATGACCTGTTCAGGTTTGCAGACATCATCAGGTCTAAGACCTACAGCAGTGACATGCATGTGCGTTGTCAGTAGTCTCGAACTACGCGCCTGTGTGTCGCTGTAATTTTTAGATCTGATGATGGCCGCAAAGCTGAAACAGGTTAACCGTTTTAATAAAGTAGGATGTGACGAAGACGCTGACTTCTGCACTCCGGTCTTGTAAATAATACCTGTGAGAGGTGCTGGCCCCACATATGGACCTGCCAGACAAACACCTACAATTCTATTCCGCTCGTAACCTCAAACTGCTGCTGGTGTTCTACCGGAGTTCTACCCTTGAATAACGTGCATTCGTGTGCTAAGAAAATGCATATCTTAAAAACAGCTCTTATCCGTTTCTGACTTGAAGAGTTTGTAAAATAGTCTTACCTTCATAACTCAAAAACAAAAAATTTTCGAACATGTGTGTTTTATGGTTGTTTTCTTGTTTTGGTGAGAGTATTCAGTCTCCTAAGTTTGTAAAATATTTCTGATACGCCGTCTATAAAACGCCTTCCAGTCGCATCACTATGCTACATCTTACAGGCGTTCGCGGAGTGTGTTGATGTCTGTAGCGGTGATGAGAAACATCTCATCCACTGTACAGAGTTAGGTAATCTGTGAAAGGCTGTTAGGTGAATGTGCGCAGCTACGTGGGCAATGGCGAGGCTAGCGATTCGTAAGTAAACAGTTTCAGAACTGTGTCACCTTCTGGAAGAGGAGGCGTAGCATGTACTGTAATGTTGACGATAAAAATGTAATTTAATCATCTGTTGATATGAGAGTCGATGAGGTGGCAGGCACGGTATGCGAGGATTGGTCACCACTTGTGAATTGTGGAGTGGCACTTGTAACCGTACACCTCGCAGCTCAGTGGCAGAAACAGTACGCTGCTTCATCTCTGCTCGATGCCGGCAAATATGGGCGTGGGAGTTTATTCCTACATTGCAGAGCATGATGGGACAGTGACCAACACACATTGGGATTGAACTTGGAAGGAGCGGCGTTCTCCAGCCGTTTTCAGCTGTTTTTATTTAGGTTCTCCGATGAGGCCGAAATGGCTTAAGCGGTAAACTGGAAGATTCGGTCATCAGAACTTCGATAGATTTGCACCTCCATACAACACCAAATAAGCTAAAACTCCGTGTAAAACGTTCTTCACTTTAAAAAATAAATTATTAGAAAAACGGCCTCTTCACTGTGCCGTTACATTAAACCCTAACCTTTCTCCTTGCACACTCAGTCGAAAAGAGCTACCTACTTGACGGTGAACAAAATAATCTAGAGTATGCAAGGAACATTTCAACCTTCCGCGCTTTTACATGGGTCAAGCGAAATAGATATCATTCATCTAGGTGCTGTGGATGTGGATATGAGCAGGCTGACGTTGCAGTCAGGAACACCTGTGGAGGGATGGTGCTAAAGCAATGTGCCATTTCATTACACATCATCTCACACTTTAAAAGGCAGTTTATGTGCCAGTGAGAAGACGAATACAAACCAACAAGCTACGCCGCGTGAAGCCTACGACAAAGAGTATTCCAGTCATTCAAATGGAAACAAGTGGCATGAACATGAGCAAGAAAAGGGCACCGTCCTGTGACACGTAGCCATCCCCTTGAAGGAGAAATGATTCTGGTCTGTGATGCATGTGGTGCGGTTGTTACAGTGCCCCCCGTCTTAACTGATTGTATTCTGCAATTAGAAAAAAAGAGAAAAAATGTGTCTGGTTAGTGATCAAAATGCTGTGTTAGTAAGCAATGAATCGAATATTCAAAAAATTTAAAAATGGTCTTAATATTCGGATCCCTACTCAAACTGTTAGGTGCACGTAGAGTATATTGAGGAACCTGAGATGGGCAGGTTGATACCTACCCCCTCAGTAATGAACCTACCCCATATCTCTTAGAGTTTCCTTTTAGACTTTTTTTTACGTTTATTTTGCAAGATGCGTCAAACAACGTACGTACTTATACAGTTTTTAACATTTACAGTTGAGACTGCAGGGGAGAGTACTGTACCAAGAGTGTAGTGTACTAAGAACACATGATTTTTTTTGGTCGGTTTTTCAGTATAGTGACTGATTTTGGAATCAAATGTAAAGTGCGCACTATAGAAAGTCACACGTAGTTTCCGCCATTTTGTACAGCTTTTGTTATTATTAGGCGTGAAGTTATGTTCTGAGTAGCTTCTGTAAATATTACCAACCTCTACACATGTAAGTGCTGAATAATATGTTAAAGGTGTTTGGAATATACTGTTACAGATTTTTATAGCAAGTAAAAATCCGTGTAGGTTTAAAACTAGTGATGTAACGTGTGGAGTCTTAGGCTATATTCCATCGGTTGTGCATCGTCATGTACCTTTAAAAAGAAGATGTATTTGCCAATTAACGGAAGTTCTTTAATGTCTTCACAATTTTACCTGTCTTGAAAATGCAAAGTTCTGTTAGTTTTGATTAGCTTTAATTTCAAAATGTATTTAACTTGTAAATGGGTTTTGATAATACTTCCGCTTACTTGATTTCACTTACTGATTATTGATGTGGTAGAGTAATAATGTACCAGGCAGACAAGATTTTTTCGACTGCAACACTTCGATTGCAATTTCAATAGAATACTTGTATATGACTATGTTGTACGTTGGAACTTGTTTTCACATTTGGAAGAGCCTTAATTTTCCAGAGTAATTTTTGTAATTCCAGAAAAAGAGAGCACCACATAAAAAGCGAATACTGTCATTTCAAAATGGGATAAGAAGATATGTTAAACATACACCACCATCCTCCACTTTATATATATATATAATGTGTCATATTATTTAACGATTCTCGCGTGATAGACAAAGTGCATGGGTGCTAATGACCAGGATGTCGTGCGACCTAAAATCAATTTCATCCACCCGTTGATTCATTACTCAACCATTCACCACTTTTTGGTGATCTCACCTACGCTGCAGCAACGATTTATTACTCCAGTAGAGGACCGATTTCCCGCCCAGCGAGAGTCCTGCTACTCGTTCACATTAGGAAGGAAAGAAGCTTAAGGCTTAATATTCCATCAACAAAGAGGTATCGGAGGCGAAGCGAGAGTTAGGACTGGAAAAGGATAGGAAGGAGCTCTGTCTTTTTTTAAAGGCCTTGAGCAGTGTCATTCGGCTCGGGAGCAGCTGGTTAGAATCCCAATCATAAATTTTCACTGGAAATATTAGGCTGGAAAATGGGAGGAGATAGTGGAATATATATATTTTTTTTGTGAAAGTCCTGCGTTAAATTACAAAACTCCCCTCAGTGTCTGATGGAGAGACGGCCCGTGAACTGTTTGTGGTGTTCTGTCCTCCGGAGGAGCACGTTAACCTCGTGGTCGGGGAAAGGGGGGGGGGGGGTTAGTAGACTCTGTGCCTGTAAGCCCTCCCTCTCACGTCACCATCATCATTATCAAGAACTAAAACAGCATGAACTGGACACTACGCTGTCCACACACTAGCGAGTTTATGACGCTGTGGTTAGCACTAGTGAGGAAGGCAGTTCAAATCCGATTCAGCCATCGAGGCAGGTTTTTCGTACATCCCCTAAATCGATTCAGACAAATGACGGGATAGGTCCTTTTAAAAAGAGAAAGGTAATTTCATTCCCTATCCTTTCCTCAGCCCGGGCTTGTCCTGCGTCTCCAATGACTTCAGAAGAATCACGTACAAACTAAATAGAAAAAGCCTTGGACCAGAGCGTCAGCTACTCCAATTCATTCCTTATCAGTGACAGTCCAAACACGAATAATGGTATGGGTATGTTGGACTTGTTTTAAGTATGTACCTGATCGAAGCTGAGAGCATTCCTTTCTGATACAGATGCCACGAAAATCTTGACCGTCATTTACTGTGAGTGCTCTCGTTTTTAGGATTCCGTAACATAATCGGTAGAAACGGAACCCTTATACTGTGAGGGATATAGGATCACTTTGTTGTCGATCCGTCTGTCTGTGTTTGTCGAATTGTCCAAAACCTTTTTTTCTGAGAAACGCCACATACACAAATCAAAAAAAGGTTTGCATCACCTCGGTTCCGAGAGTTCCGGAACCTGTACAGAAAATTGGAATAGAGATCCACATAAACATCATTCCCGCTCTTTTTATTGCACATGAAAACCACACATTGTATATTGACCCACCATATAGCGAGACCTTCAGAGGTGGTAGTCCAGATTGCTGTACACACCGGTACCTCTAATACCCAGTAGCACATCCTCTTACATTGATGTATGCCTGTATTTATCATGGCATACTATCCTTAAGTTCATCAAGGCACTGTTGGTCCAGATTGTCCCACTCCTCAACGGCGATTCAGCGTAGATCCCTCAGAATGGTTGGTGGGTCACGTCGTCCATAAACAGCCCTTTTCAATCTATTCCAGGCATGTTAGATAGGGTTCATGTCTGGAGAACATGCTGACCACTCTAGTCGCGCGATGCCGTTATCCTGAAGGAAGTCATTCACAAGATGTGCTCGATGGGGCCGCGAATTGTCGTCCATGAAGACGAATGTCTCGCCAATATGCTGCCGATATGATTGCACTATCGGTCGGAGGATAGCATTCACATATCATACAGCCGTTACGGCGCTTTCCATGATCACCAACATCGTACATCGGTTCCACATAAGACTATCCCAAAACAGCAGGGAACCTCCACCTTGCTGCACTCGCTGGACAGTGTGTCTAAGGCGTTCAGCTTGACCGGATTGCCTCCAATCACGTCTCCGACAATTGTCTGGTTGAAGACATATCCGACACTCATCGGTGAAGAGAACGTAATGGCAATCACCATGGTGGCGTTGCTGTCAGGGTCCTCCGAGCCATAATCCGTAGGTAGCGGTCATCCACTGCAGTAGTAACCCTTGGGCGGCCTGAACGAGGCATGTCATCGACTGTTCCTGTCTCTCTGCATCTCCTCCATGTCCGAACAACATCGCTTTGATTCACTCCGAGACGTCTCGAGACTTCCCTCGTTGAGAGCCCTTCCTGGCACAAAGTAACGATGCGGACGCGATCGAACGGCGGTATTGACCGTCTAGGCGTGGTTGAACTACAGACAGCACAAGCCGTATATCTCCTTCCTGGTGGAATGACTGGAACTGATCGGCTGCCGGACTCCCTCCGTCTAATAGGCGCTGCTCATTCATGGTTGTTTACATCACTGGGCGGGATAAGTGACATCTCTGAAGAGTCAAAGGCACTGTGTCTGTGATACAATATCCACAGTCAATGTCTATCTTCAGGAGATCTCGGAACCGGGGTGATCCAAAACTTTTTTGATGTATGTTCAAAATGGCTTTGAGCACTATGGGACTCAGCATCTGTGGTCATAAGTCCCCTAGAACTTAGAACTACTTAACCCTAACTAACCTAAGGACATCACACACATCCATGCCCGAGGCAGGATTCGAACCTGCGACCGTAGCGGTCGCGCGGTTCCAAACTGTAGCGCCTATAACCGCTCGGCCACTCCGGCCGGCTTGATGTATGTATTAAGGTCTACGGTCCCTTGGCGATGTAAAAAGTGAAGCTTCAAAGTGAATGCAATCAAAAGATACAGCCCTTTAAGCCCCTTTTTTTTTGATATTCGCAAAGTCAATCATCAAAACCTATAGGGTACTTCCCATTCACCTAGGAACATGAAATTTGGCAAGAAGCGAGGTTCCACGGTGCAAGTAAAGGGAAAAAATTGTAAAATTGTTAATTCTTAGATATATCAAATGAAAACAATTTTTTTTCCTTTTTTTATGCTGCTTCAAACCTGCAATTAAATATTGTCGAACGACTGACAATTTCTGGACCGATATCTTGCCGGTGGGGCATATTTCGAAATCAGTAAGCTTTAAATAAGGTAGAGACTCGCATGCAAATATATTCGTAAATGTATTTGTTGCCGTTAAAGTTCCGAAAACTCAAGAACTTACATGTTGCTCCGCTGTTCCTGGGACATTGTGATTAGGATAATCCAACCTGGATGTTCAAGCGACATACACCATCCTCGGGTTTTGAAATGAGAACAAAAACAACGTTGGCTACAATGTATCGATAATGGCCCCAATGCCCTTTGATGTTTGGTCGAAATACCGATAAGAAACGAAGTCGTACCAAGATTGGACCCAGTATTCATATAAGTTGTAGGATGTGAAATATTAGGATATTTTTTGTGGTTTATAATGCTCAATAAAATTAAATTACAATGTTAAGTTAAAAACACAAGCTTCCCTGCGATTTTGTGAAATTACTAAAATCCCTGAGATTTAAAAAAAAAATGATTCAAATGCCTGTGAGCACTATGGGACTCAACATCTGAAGTCATCAGTCCCTTAGAACTTAGAACTATTTAAACCTAACTAACCTAAGGACATCAGACACATCCATGCCCGAGGCAGGATTCGAACCTGCAACCGTAGCGGTCGCGCGGTTCCAGACTGAAGTGCCTAGAGCCGCTCGGCCACAACGGCCGGCCCTGAGATTTTTCTAATTTTTCGAGGTTAAATGTAATTCCTTGCGAATTCCATGTTTTCCAGAAGAATCGCCATCCTGGACTGTCTATATACATAATTAAGTTGGTACTGAAGCCTCCTGTGCGCGAGTCGTACTCGCAACCGGTCAGATGTATAATCTATTCCCGGTTATGAAAACTACGTTGTGTTCTATTATCCTCTTTTCTCGGTTACATTTGGAGCCCAGCGTGTGTTTGGGTTGTTGCCTTCTACACGAAATAAGAAGCAGTGTACACGAAGGCGGCATCGTTGATAACAAGAGTAACCATAAATTGAAGCGAGTTGGGATTGTTTGATGAGGACGTCCCTTGCTTGCAGCACGTGTGAGCCCTCGCTGTGCCAACACGGTGTGACGTTTCGCGCCGCCGCGCCCGCGGAGTAAGGAATTACCAGGGACAGCGGCGGCGCGACAACCGGCGCACCGCGGCCGCGCGCTGCCTATATTGCTTTCCGGCGCGATGAATTTGCATGCAGTGTAAACACATCTCGCCGGCCCGTTCAGCAAGCTCGTAACTCGGCGCCGCGGACAGCAATCTCGTATTCATGAATGCGCCCGGGCCTCTCTTTTCCCGCCGCTGCCGTGCCGTCGCGTTTCTCTTCCCCCGGGGTGTATCACTCTGGCGCACACGCGCGCGCCTCTGGCCGTCCAGAATTTCGTTAATTGCAGCGGTCTATGCAGAGCAGCGCGCGCCGCGGCATTCCGTGCGTATCTGTGCGCCGCGACACGGCAGCTGCTGGCCGTATCTCTCTCTCTTTCTCTCTGGCCGCGGGGGAAATAAAAGGTGGCCCCGAACGCTTTCAATACAGCCGCGCCGATGCTATCTGGACGCAGATTCTAAATAACCGGAAGTGGAGCGTTCTCTCTCTCCCCACTAAAAGGTGGAAACGTAGATCCATCGCGGGCCGGTGCAGCAGTGTTTACAGCTTGCCGCGGTCTCGCCACGCAGAGGTGCGTGCGCCGGTCCGCCCTTTGTTACGTGCGCGCTATCTGATTACGCGGTGGAAGGCGCTCGATGTGTTCTCCGAGCGACCCGGGACGAAGCTGCGTTAGGCGGCTGCTAGATGGGATGCTTTCTCGCACCTTTTACTCACATTTGTAAAGGGTCTCCCTGAAAGGACGCACCTCCTCAACTTGCCACTAATATAAGAAATCATTAAAAACAAATTAAGTTGAACGAAACGCGTTTTCTTACAGGTGCTATGTCTGTTTGCATACGCATTTCCCGCATGAGCTGTTGCACATCATTTACAATGTGCAACAATTTTAATTGGAAATTTGTAAATTATATGTACAGGGTGTTTATAAACGAATATCAGGGTTTTAACGCTTTATTTGTTCATGAGACCCAGAAAATACTAGGCTCCCAGGTAGATGCAATTTTCCTTGACTTCCGGAAGGCGTTCGATACAGTTCCGCACTGTCGCCTGATAAAGTAAGAGCCTACGGAATATCAGACCAGCTGTGTGGCTGGATTCAAGAGTTTTTAGCAAACAGAACACAGCATGTTGTTCTCAATGGAGAGACGTCTACGGACGTTAAAGTAACCACTCGCGTGCCACAACGGAATGTTATGGGACCATTGCTTTTCACAATATATATAAATGACCTAGTAGATAGTGTCGGAAGTTCCATGTGGCTTTTCGCGGATGATGCTGTAGTATACAGTAAAGTTGCAGCATTAGAAAATTGCAGCCAAATGCAGGAAGACCTGCAGCGGATAGGCACTTGGTGAAGGGAGTGGCAACTGACCCTTAACATAAACAAATGTAATGTATTGCGAATACATAGGAAGAAGGATCCTTTGTTGTATGACTATATGATAGCGGAACAAACACTGGCAGCAGTTACTTCTGTAAAATATCTGGGAGTGTGCGTACGGAACGATTTGAAGTGGAATGATCATATAAAATTAATTGTTCGTAAGGCGGGTATCAGGTTGAGATTCATTGGGAGAGTCCATCAACAAAGGAGGTGGCTTACAAAACACTCGTTCGACCTATACTTGAGTATTGCTCATCAGTGTGGGATCCGTACCAGGTCAGGTTGACGGAGGAGATAGAGAAGATCCAAAGAAGAGCGGCGCGTTTCGTCACAGGGTTATCTGGTAAGTGTGATAGCGTTACGGAGATGTTTAGCAAACTCAAGTGGCAGACTCTGCAAGAGAGTGCTCTGCATCGCGGTGTAGCTTGCTGTCCAGGTTTCGAGAGTGTGCGTTTCTGGATGAGATATAGAATATATTGCTTCCCCCTACTTATACCTCCCGAGGAGATTACGAATGTAAAATTAGAGAGATTCGAGCGCACACGGGGTCTTTCCGGCAGTCGTTCTTCCCGCGAACCATACGCGACTGGAACAGGAAAGGGAGGTAATGACAGTGGCACGTAAAGTGCCGTCCGCCACACACCGTTGGGTGGCTTGCGGAGTATAAATGTAGATGTAGATAATATTTATTATATTAAATTTACAGTTATAAATGATATGTTAAATGAAAGAGCAACTCAAACAGTTTTACCAAGAACCTAATAAATGTTCAATGTTAGACCCATTTGTCACACGGCATCTATAGCTGAGTCCTTCCCAAACGTTGATAAGTTTGTCTTCAGTGATTGTAGCGTCCGCCCCCGGTAGCTGAGTGGTCAGCGCAACAGAATGTCAATCGTAAGGTCCAGGATTCGATTCCCGGCTGGGTCGGAGATTTTCTCCGCTCAGGAATTGGGTGTTGTGTCGTCATAATCATCATCATTTCATCCCCATCGACACGCAAGTCGCCGAAGTGGAGTCTAATCGGAAGACTTGCACCAGGCGAACGGTCTACCCGATGGGAGGCCCTAGTGACACGATATTCACATTCAGTGGTTGTAGCAACAGCTGCTTCAATCCCGTTTCTTAATTCAGGGAGGTCTGCTGGTAGCGGAGGCATGTACACACGGTCCTTGATGCAGCCCCAAAGGAAAAAATCGCATGGCGTTAGGTAGGGTGAACGTGGAGGCCATGCAAAGCAAGCCCTGTCATTGGGTCCCTTGCGGCCTATCCAGCGCTTGGCTGTAGACTTGCCCTGTGACAAATGGTGCTCACATTGAACATTTATAAGGTTTGAGTAGTTCTTTCATTTGACATATCATTTATAACTATAAGTTTAATGTCATAAATATTATAAAGGGTTAAAACCCCGATATTCACTTATAAACACCCTGTATTTAGGAAACTTCCTGGCAGATTAAAACTGTGTGCCTGACCGAGGCTCGAACTCGGGACCTTTGCCTTTCGCGGGCAAGTGCTCTACCAACTGAGCTACCCAAGCACGACTCACGCCCCTTCCTCACAGCTTTACTTCTGCCAGTACCTCGTCTCCTACTTCCCAAACTTTACAGAAGCTCTCCTGTGAACCCTGCAGAACTAGCAATATCTTTCTTTCAGGAGTGCTAGTTCTGCAGGGTTCGTAGGAGAGCTTCTGTAAAGTTTGGAAAGTAGGAGACGAGGTAGTGGCAGAAGTAAAGCTGTGAGGACGGGGCGTGAGTCGTGCTTGGGCAGCTCAGTTGGTAGAGCACTTGCCCGCGAAAGGCAAAGGTCCCGAGTTCGAGCCTCGGTCCAGCACACAGTTTTAATCTGCCAGGAAGTTTCATATCAGCGCACACTCCGCTGCAGAGTGAAAATCTCATTCTGGAAACCCTGTATTTAGGGTTTCCACATTTACTGGCGAACCTGGCAATGCTACGCAGTTGCTGAATACGTATGGGAATGCAACGTACGTTGTATAATCTTCCTCTCCTCTGTCAGTCCATCTCCTCCTTTCCTCTCTCTTTGTCCATCTCCTCCACCTCCCCCCCCCCCTCTACTCAGTCTACACCGCCCGCCTTTGCGGTGATTCTTATTAACGCGACGTATGTAATATAACAGGAGGTCGCAAATGTTGGGAAATATTCCAAAAATGAAAGACAAATGTTGAACATGTGACGTCACTAGCTGACGTGCAGCCGTTGAAATTGGATGTGAAGATATGATAAACGGATGCAATACGTGCATTCGAGCAAACTCATTTGTAAATGAGATCTGTGGTACACGTAGAAGTTACAAAATTATTATCCTTAATGCAGCCAAGTGAAAGCTGTTTTTATTTTGTATATCTTTCCTTTTGCCCCTTCTTTTGTTGTTTTATCAGACATATTTCGTAAAGAAAACGTAGGTTACTAATGGTCATGACGTATGTCGGAAGCTTATACCCATGTACTTGTGAAGTAATGCGATAGGTTTTTGTTGTACTGTACTTTGCAATAAACCAGCGGGGCCCACGAGACCGGTAAATGACGTAGTAAATCTAACCTCAATGTAAACACACAACTGTTCAACGCATTGGCTAAAATACTGCCTGTCTGATGCAAATCTCCAACCCTGAGCCACACGTGTCAGAGCCGCTCACGTGAGCCCAGAACCACACCGACGTCAGTACTTGATTTGCTTTGGGATGATCCGTTGCGACAGGCCGGTAAAAATGGTTCAAATGGCTCTAAGCGCTATGGGACTTAACATCTGAGGTTATCAGTCCCCTAGACTTAGTACTACTTAAACCTAACTAACCTAACGACATCACACACATCCATGCCCGAGGCAGGATTCGAACCTGCGACCGTAGCAGCCGCGTGGTTCCGGACTGAAGCGCCTAGAACCGCTCGGCCACTGCAGCCGGCCAGGCCGGTAAGCTCAAACGTTGCGTGTACGGCGACGTTCGTCATCTCGTGAGGTCACACATTCAACTTATCATCATTCACTTTTGCGATATTTCCCGACACTTGCACCCCATATGTCTTATATTAAATTAATTGTCTCAGCGCTACCTAAGTCGATTCGGGGGTTTTTAAACATCAATGAGAATCACTCTGTATATGGAGAAAGAACAGATGGGAGAAACAATATGTCTAACGGTTAAAAGGATGCGATGTCGTACTCAAAACTAAAGGCGAGAAAGAAAATGAAACCAGAGAACGGCTTTTTTCTTTCTCTCAGTCTGTTGTAACAAAATGTTTGTATATTATTTGTTAAAGTATATACGGGGTGGCCAAAACGTCTCTCCCCGCAGTGCCCCATGTTTGTTAGCTGCGTGTGCCGTGCACCGCAGTGAATATACCGAAATGAAACTCAATGAAACGCAAGTTATTAATTCATTGAATATTCATTTTTACTTTCAATTTTCACATTAAATGTTGAAAGTGTCCGTCCTGTTGTTCAATTGCCTCGTGATGACTGGGTCTTGTGTGATGCCCTTAGGTTAGTTAGGTTTAAGTAGTTATAAGTTCTAGGGGACTGATGACCATAGATGTTAAGTCCCATAGTGGTCAGAGCCATTTTTTGTTGTTGAATACACAATTCAATTCGTCTAATCATGTTTCGAAACTCAAGCTGTAACATTTCGTTCAAATGGCTCTGAGCACTATGGGGAATTCACATCTGAGGTCATCAGTCCCCTATAACTTAGAACTACTTAAACCTAACTAACCTAAGGACATCACACACATCCACGCCCGAGGCAGGATTCGAACCTGCGACCGTAGCGGTCGGTCGGCTCCAGACTGTAGCGCCTAGAACCGCTCGGCCACTCCGGACGGCTTGTATGGGAATAGTTCTAAGTTTTTTCTTTCAGCTGTGTGAGCTGTTCCGACACTAACATCGATTTCCTCGGCGAGTTTTCTTACTAACGTGTTCGGACTCATGGACATTTTATCGGAAATATCGAGTAGTTTTCCTCAGACAAAACGTTAAGACGACCACTTCGCGGTGCATCTGTCACTAAACCCGTACTTCGAAATTTGTTAATCAAATCTCTCACAGTATCGCGATGTGGGAGTGTTGTCTCCGGGAAAACTGAATTAAATGTTTGACGAACGGAAACTGTGTATTTACCGCCAGCTTTGAACACCTGTTCGACTAAAAACACGTTCTTCAATGGTTAGCAATTTACAAGTGACAAAAACGAAACAAACGAGCAAAGGAACTAAACTTACGCGTTCACGTGGACACGTAACGTCACACACCAACGATACTACTGAGGCTGCCAGAGATAAACGAAACAGTGGAATGTTGGGAGAGTCCACATGAAGGGAAGTAACCCAGGCAGGTGAACGATCATACGGCACTGCGGAGAGACTTTTTGAACACTCCGCATATGTATGGCCTATGCCCGTGTCAATGTTTAGGGTCTCGTTTAAAAATTGTATATTCAGCGAACATGGCTAAGAGTAGCCATTAAAATAAATATCCAGCTCCATATTCAGAAATGTCTGTTTCCTTTACGCCATCAGTGTACATATTCATGTAAGTACCAATATACCCCAGAAATGTTCGGTGTAGAATATTTGTTAATAATTGTGAATCCGTGAGGTTGAAGAATCAGTCTAATATGAAACCCTTGCACTGATCGAGTTCAATAAACATCATCTCAGAAACCGACTCAATTAAACCAAAAGAAATTGATGAATTTTTCGTTTTTCTTACAGTTTCTTATAGAAATAACATGCACAAACAATCCAGTAATTTATAACGAATTATTCTGATCTGATTTTTTTTCTCCAACGTTATTTTTATATTTATATCTATGTTTGGCTTTAACTTTCTTTCTGGATACTCCAGCGAATATTTCCACAGAGTAGCAAGTACTAGCGGCTACAGTTTTAGTCGTTATTAATTCAGACTTTATTTTCTTTTTAGGAAGCGGGAGTTCATTGACACATTCTGTCATGGCGTGAAAGTATGCATTTTTGTATTCCAACGGATGACATAATCAGTTACGTCTTTGTACAACGAATGTCGCTTGGTTTACGAAATGTGTTAAATTTACGAGAACCATTTTTAAAAATCACTTTTAAGTGCAAAACGTTAATGCTGTTGACTGTGTCATATTCAAAATAGTTGGTGATTTCGTCGTTACCTTCGCTGAAGAGTGTATGGTGATCATCGTTCTCAAGCGACCTCGTGGAATTTGTAATGAGAACTCAGAAAGAACACGTGGTCACCATCTTAAACGAGCAGTACAGGTCGGTCCGCAAACTGTGCCAGTGGCGCGTGGTAACTTGCTGCATCCTGCGGGGACCAAACGATTAACTCATCAGGTCTTGCAACATGGGCGTCCTGCTGCACGTGCCGAACACTTAAATTGAGCGGTAGTTCTTCCTCGACATCCTGAACTGACACCATTATGCCCTGCTCGTAACTTACAATACAATCAACATCGTTTGGTTGCAGATGACAAGTTACCTGTAGTAATTAATACACAAGTAATTCAGAAAATTCATACACATCAAAAAGAAACAATGTGTTGTTGGAACTAAACATGCACATAATTTTATAATCATTTTAAAAAATGTTCACCTTGCACAATAAATAAAAACGAAAACCCACTGATGATGGCACACTGGTGCCGAAACATGTTTGGGTCCTGAGAAAAACGGTGTTATGCGTAAGTGGCGGACCTGACATCCTACAATTTTAACTGCAAACACGGCCAATACAAGGAGCTGCAAATCAAAATGATGGATATTTTCTTACAAGTGTTCAGTGTGAGTACCATTCGTCACATGGCATATATCAAGTAGATAGGTCAGTACTTCCCAATGCCTGATGAGTGTGTCTGGGGTAATGGATGCACGAATGATGTTTTTGGAGTCGGTTGGTTGGTTTGTTGGTTGATGTGGTGAAGGTTCGGCGGTCCCTTCGGGTTAGGGAAGGATGGAGAAGGAAGTCGACCGCGCCCTTTCAAAGGAACCATCCCGGCATTTGCCTGAAGCGATTTAGGGAAATCACGGAAAATCTAAATCAGGATGGCCGGACGTTGATTTGAATCATAGCCCTCCTGAATGCGAGTCCAGTGTGCTAACCATTGCGCCACCTCCCTCGGTTCCTGAAGTCGGCTGGATCAGCCAGCAGCGAAGGCATGTACACAAGATTCTTTTTGAATCCCGAAGGTAAAAATCGCATGGCCTCAGAACTGTGTGAACTTGGTCACGCACTACAAGCTCTATGTTGGCGACCGTCACGACCAATCCAACGGCCGCGTACAACGTCGTATCGACTTATGCCAGTGTGGCGGCACGCCATTTTGTAGTATACTGCATTTCTTGTTCCTTTATTCTTTCTGAACCTGTACTGGTCTTTCCCAGAAAGTTCCTCTGATTCAGAGATGTATAAGTAAAGAAACAAGATATTAAGGGGGGTCGGACGTCAAACAGGCCGACTTGGAGCAGGAGAGGCATCAAAGGACATTTTAATTTCCAGTGTCTATACTTTTTCAAATAAATTCATATAACTTCGTCGGCATCACCAGGAAGGATTCAGGATTCACACTCATTGCAGTGGAAGATCGAAAACATAACAAAATAAATTTTTTTTTCGTGTGAAATTTCATCATTCTTTCACTTACTAATGGCTGCATTTGTTGCTATGGGTACACTTTTCTTCATAAGTTAGAGAGATTCTCCGATGAATTTTGCACAGCATACATACCATACTTACAGGTGTATGAAAGTCTAGAATTTATTTAATTTATGAAAAAACGAATGAGCTGCTATGTTTTGAAGTTCATGTTTAGAAAAAACACAAATTTTATAGTTAATTACCTCAATTTTTACCACAGTTTTAATAGATGTGGAAAATTCTAGAGTTTCATACACCTTTAAGTATGGTTTGTATACTGTGCAAAATTCATCGAAGAATCTCTGTTACTTATGAAGAAAAGTGTACCTATAGCAGCAAATGCTGCCACTAGTAAGTGAAAAAAATGATGAAATTTCACATGTAAAAAAAATTACTTCGTTATGTTTTCGAACTTCCACTGCTATGAGTGTGAATTCTGAATCCTTTCTGGTCATGCTGACGAAGTTTTATGAATTTATTTGTAAAAGTATAGACAGTGGAAATTGAAATGTCCTGTGGTGCCTCTCCTGCTCCAAATCGGCCCGTTTGACGTCCTACCCCCGTTAATATCTTGTTTCTTTACTTATACATCTCAGAATCAGAGAAACTTTCTGGGTAAGACCAGTTCAGGTCCAGAAAGGGTAAAGGAGCAAGAAATGCAGTATACTACAAAATGGCGTGCCGCCACACTGGCATAAGTCGATACGACGTTGTACCCGGCCGTTGGATTCGCCCCAACGTACGGCAAGACAAAGCTTGTAGTGCATGACCATCAAGTTGACACAGTTCTGAGGCCATGCGATTTATACCTTCGCGATTCATAGAGAATCTTGTGTACATGCTACGGTCGCAGGTTCGAATCCTGCCTCGGACATGGATGTGTGTGATGTCCTTATGTTACATAGGTTTAAGTAGTTCTAAGTTCTATGGGACTGATGACCTCAGATGTTAAGTCCCATAGTGCTCAGAGCCATTTGAACCATTTTTTTTTTTTTTTGTTGATGAAAATTTTATGGCTACCTCTTGCAACTTAGCCCGCAGGACGTTCCCGTGTATCGACTCTTTGGACATATGTGTTTCCTCCTGAGCTCCGTTTCTTACAAGGGAACCTCCCCATCGCACCCCCCTCAGATTTAGTTATAAGTTGGCACCGTGGATAGGCCTTGAAAAACTGAAAACAGATCAATCGAGAAAACAGGAAGAAATTTTGTGGAACTATGAAAAAAATAAACAAAATATACAAACTGAGTAGTCCATGTGCAAGATAGGCAAGTCTACTCGGAGCTCAGGAGCACCGTGGTCCCGTGATTAGCGTGAGCAGCTGCGGAACGAAAGGTCCGTGGTTCAAGTCTTCCCTCGAGTGAAAAGTTTAATTTTTTATTTTCAGACAATTATCAAAGTTCAGGCACTCACACATAATCAGCTTCGCTCTCCAAAATCGAGGACATGTTCAGAATTGCTTGGACATATGCAGGATTTGACGGTCTACACACGGAAAAATTTGAAAACGTGAAAAACAAATGTTTTGACAGAGCACAGGGAAAACCGTGCGACTGTGAAACTGTTGCATTCATTTGTTGCAGTTTATGTGACAAACTCTTATGTTTTCATCACTTTTTTGGGAGTGATTATCACATCCACTTGAAAACCTAAATCCGGCAAGATAGAAGAACCTTTTTACCCATTCGCCAAGTGTACAAGTTAGGTGGGTCGACAACATATTCCTGCCATGTGACGCACATGCCGTCACCAGTGTCATAGAGAATATGTCAGACGTCTTTTCCTTTGGAGGAATCGGTTGACCTATGACCTTGCGATCAAATGTTTTCGGTTGCCATTGGAGAGGCACGTCCTTTCGTCTACTAATCGCACGGTTTTGCGGTGCGGTCGCAAAAGACAGACACTAAACTTATTACAGTGAACAGAGACGTCAATGAACGAACGGACAGATCATAACTTTGCGAAAATAAAGAAAATAAAATTTTCACTGGAGGGAAGACTTGAACCAGCTGCTCACGCTAACCGCGAGACCACGGCGCTCCTGATCTTCCTATCTCCTTGATGTTGCTTATGATGGACTACTCAGTTTGTATATTTTGTTTATTTTTTTCATAGTTCCACACAACTTCTTCCTGTTTTCTCGATTGATCTGTGTTCAGTTTTTCAAGGCCTATCCACTGTACCAACTTATAACTAAATCTGAGGGGGGTGCGATGGGGAGGTTCCCTTGTTAGTTGTAGTGCGCTGTTTACATCCCGATGGCAGGAGGACGTCACCCGCAGATACTACGGCGTTCTTATCGCGAACTCCCCCAGTTTTCCCCCTGGCGACCTGGAGGGTCGGGACAGGAATTGCAGGACGGTCCGCGGCCCGCCGTATCGGCAGATGACGCCGCTGCCCAGGCTGGGTCAGGCGGGTCCGCATCGCTTATGTATGAAGCGCGCCCCCCGCCCACGCCTTTATCGCTCCATGTTGTGCTCGGCGCCGGTCGTTGTGGCTCCATTGCTGCGTAAACAGCCGCCGCCCGGCGTAGGGTGCGTGTTCCAGCAGCCACCGCCTCTGCCGTTGGCGTGCCCCTGTGTTTTCCCCTTGTCTCGTTTTGAAAGGACTGCCGTACGTCGAAGTAATGAGGTGCATTTGTGTCCAAAACAATGCCCCTACATCCACTAGGACATCGCTATCTAAAAGAAGCCTGAAAGAGAACGAGAAAAAGCAGATCGACAGAACCACCGTCTTATATCAGTCACTTTCATCTTTATCGGAACTATACATACCACGTGTACAACTTTTGTTATTGTTGTTGGCATTGAAACTTCCCCTCTGAAAAATTATGAATTACTGTGCTGGTAAACTTACACGTTATTTCATTTTCAAAGAGCTGAGCAAAACTGAACGTACTCGGACATTCCTGTCTTCACTTATTCTGATCATCACTAAACATACACACAAAATTTTTAGCGCAACGCAATCTGACTTTCAATAATCCCTACAAAAGAATGGTGCTGACTAACAACAACCTATACCTTCCATCAATCACTTACCTCACAGCCGGCCGAAGTGGCCGTGCGGTTAAAGGCGCTGCAGTCTGGAACCGCAAGACCGCTACGGTCGCAGGTTCGAATCCTGCCTCGGGCATGGATGTTTGTGATGTCCTTAGGTTAGTTAGGTTTAACTAGTTCTAAGTTCTAGGGGACTAATGACCTCAGACGTTAAGTCCCATAGTGCTTAGAGCCATTTGAACCATTTTGAAATCAAGGAGACCCCGCAACGGCACAACATTCCTGCTGAGATCTCACATGTATGTGACGTTTAAGCTCGATTTGCCCTTGGGAGGTTCGATTTGAATCTGCAGCCATAGTCGAAGTATCGTCAGAATAGCAGAAAGTTCTTGTGACCCGCTTGCTGCGAAAATGCTAGTCCAGGAGGTGACTCCACGGACCACGCCGCTCGAAACCGCCGCCTCAAATCGCGTCCCCTACGCTACAAAACCTTCGCGAGGAATATCTCATACAACTCCACCGTAAAAGTAGAATAAACCGAAATCAAGGAGACCGCCGGCCGAAGTGGCCGTGCGGTTAAAGGCGCTGCAGTCTGGAACCGCAAGACCGCTACGGTCGCAGGTTCGAATCCTGCCTCGGGCATGGATGTGTGTGATGTCCTTAGGTTAGTTAGGTTTAACTAGTTCTAAGTTCTAGGGGACTAATGACCTCAGCAGTTGAGTCCCATAGTGCTCAGAGCCATTTGAACCATTTAGCCACTTACCTCATAAAAATCTTCGTTACTCGAACTGTGTTGTGTCGATTCCCCAAGGGCTCGACACAATGAGTGGCTAGGTGCACGCGAAACTAACGCAGACGGGCGTAAATTCTGAAACAGGAGACTGGATGAAAACTATAAAGAAAAGAAGAGAGATTTTAATATACTTAACTTTAATGTAGTCTTGTTCTTGTTGAAATACATCTCTTGCATAGTAGTAAGCAATTAGCAATGATACACATGGCGCCTTGCTAGGTAGTAGCGATGGACTAGCTGAAGGCTATTTAATCTGTCTCTCGGCAAATGAGAGGAATACGTGATACGTCTTGTCGCAAGCTATGTCGTCCGTACAACTGGGGCGAGGTCATGTCCGTGTCTTGTGACCTGCCATGTGGTGGCGCTAGGATTGCGAGTACACAGTGGCGACACGCGGGTCCGACATGTACTACAGGACCGCGGCCGATTTAAGTTACCACCTAGCAAGTGTGGTGTCTAGCGGTGACACCACATTCCTCCCCCGCAAATCGGCGAACGGTCGTGAGATAAGGCTTCCGCCCGCCGTGGGGAGGACCCCATGTTGACGTATGCGATGAGGTGGGGAGCCTAACAACAGGCGAGGCTGTGCCACCCGCACCCGGCCATTCGGTCCGAGGGGAGCTAGGAAACGCCTGCAAACCTAGTCCAGGGTGCACGTCAACATGAGGTGTATGCGCACGTAATGAGACAGAAGGGTCGACCTCCATGTGGTCGGAGCACCCGACGGGCGAAGACGACATCTGGTCCGGAGCGGGCAAGAGGTCCATGGCGGAGGACGGCTGGTCACGGGAAGCAAGCGGCGGCGCGTGACCCAGGGAGGCGCGAGGCGGCTGCAGCGAAGCGTCCGCTGCTGGCGGCGCCGGCGGCGGCTGCGGCGGCGCGACGCCATGAGGCAAAATGGAAGGCATCGTCGGTAACACCTGGGGATGAGGCGAGCCAGTAGATGGGTCCCCAGGGCGCTGACCTGACGGCTCCGTCGCTGAAAGCAGACGGGGAGCGGCAGAACCCAGGCGACGACAGAGGCGCAGCTGATTGAGATGCCGACGCACCTCACCAGAGGCCCCCAAAACCAAATACATCGCGCGGCCGAGGCAGCGAAGAATGCGCCCTGCGAGCCAACGCTGTGAACCGCGATAGTTGCGATAATAGACAACGTCGCCAGGAGCAAAAGCAGGAGTCTGCCGCTGCACAGGAACCTGATGTGGCGGATGCAGCAAAGACATCAGAGTTCGATGAGGACGACCATGGAGCAATTCAGCCGGCGAGCGACCATCGCGGGGCTGAGAGCGATAGGAAGACAAAAAGAGCAACAAAGCGTCCTCCCGTGAATGCGACTCTTTCAACTTCAACATCTGTGACTTGAAAGTCCGGACCAATCGTTCCGCGGCACCGTTTGACTGAGGCGAAAACGGCGCGGATGTCAGATGTTGAATACCATTGGCCTTGCAGAACGACTGAAATTCTGCGGACATGAATTGTGGGCCATTGTCGGAAACAATAGTCTGCGGAAGACCTTCAATGCAAAAGATAGCAGACAAGGCTTGGATTGTGGCAGAAGACGTCGTGGAAGACAGCCGGACAACAAAAGGAAAATTACTGAAAGCATCGACCACAACCAACCATCGAGCATTCCAGAATGGACCAGCAAAATCGATGTGCAAGCGTTGCCAAGGGGAAGTGGCTTTCGGCCATGCAAAGAATTTCCGCGGCGGTGCGGATTGTTGTTCTGCACACGCCACGCAAGAGGAGCACATATTCGTAATCGCAGCATCGATTCCGAACCAAGTACAGTGCTGTCGAGCAAGTTGTTTCGTTCGCACTATACCCCAATGTCCTTGGTGAAGAAGCCGTAAGACAGAGGACTGTAACGAACGTGGGACCACGACTCGGGACTGATCATTATCGGAACGCAACAACAAAACACCACGTCGGACAAAAAGTCTCTCCTTGTGGGCAAAAAATCGGCGAACCAAAGGATCCTCGATCCGTGACTTTGACAAGGGCCATTGCGTAGCAACAAAACGCAAAACGGAAGCAAGGACAGGGTCAGCAGCTGTGGCAGTAGCTACACGACGAAAATCAATCGGAAACGATGCGACCACGTCATCGGCTTCCGAATCAATGAACATGCAAGCAAGTTCGGAAGAATCGAATGCTTGATCCTCAGCAACAGGCAAACGGGACAACGCATCAGCGTTTCCGTGCTTAGCAGTGGACCGATACAAGATATCGTAGCGGTACTGCGAGAGAAAAAGAGACCAGCGAATGAATTTCTGCGCTGTACGTGGAGGTACAGGCTTGTTCGGATGAAAAAGCGATGTCAAAGGTTTGTGGTCCGTGATGATTGTAAAGTGACGACCATACAAGAAGTCATGGAACTTGGTAACACCAAACACTAGAGCTAAAGCTTCATTCTCTATTTGTGAATAATTTCTTTGCGCAGATGAGAGCAATTTTGACGCAAAGGCAATAGGGCGATCATGCGAGCCATCCTTGTGCGCAAGCACAGCACCGATCCCGAAATCCGATGCATCTACCATCAACAAAAGGGGTTTTCGGGGATCGAATGGCGTAAGGCAAGTATTTGAAAGTAACGCCGATTTCAACTGGCGAAAGGCGCGTTCGCATTCCGTCGTCCAGACGAACGGAACACCTTTACGGCGTAAGCGATGAAGCGGAGCTGAAATGGAAGAAGCATTGCGCACAAATCGGTGATAATAATTGACCTTACCCAGCACACTCTGTAGCTGTTTTAAGTTCTGCGGTGACGGCAAGTCCTGAATGGCACGAAGGTGCTCTGGACTCGGATGTATACCTTGGGCATTTATGACATGCCCCAGGTACGGTAAGTCACGAGCAAAAAACACACATTTGTCCTTCCTCAAGCGAAGACCATTCTGACGCAATACCTGAAATAATGTTCGGAGATTTTGCAAATGTTCTGCTTCTGTCTTTCCTGAGATTACAATATCGTCCAGATAGTTCGCAGCCGTAGGGACCGACGCACAAATAGTTTGTAAATATTGCTGAAATAAAGCAGGGGCGGATGCACACCCGAATGGCAGTCTTTTGAAGCGATACAAGCCAAGAGGCGTGTTGACCACTAAGACGCGCTGGGATTCTTCGTCCACAGGTATTTGCAAGTACGCATCTGCTAGGTCCAATTTTGAAAAATATTTTCCCGGGCACAGTTTGTCAAAAAGATCTTCCGGGCGGGGCAAAGGAAAAGTAGCAGTCACAAGGTGTGGATTCACAGTTGCCTTGAAGTCCACACAAAGTCTCAGTTTTCCGGAAGGTTTTGGCAAAATTACTAAGGGTGAGGCCCAGAGAGAAGCCTGCACACGTTCAATTACACCATGAGATTCTAAATCGTGCAATGTTCTTGCGACCTCATCACGCAATGCGTGGGGAACATTGCGCGCTCTGAAAAATTTCGGTTGCGCGTTGTCTTTCAATTCCAAATGTGCTGCATAGTTCTTAGCGCAACCAAGGCCCGGTGCAAAAATGTCTGCAAATTCTTCACAAAGACTAGAAACGCTGGCGGAAGGCACAGTCTGATTCACTGAGAGGACCTGATTTACTATAGACAAATTAAACAATTGAAACAAATCTAAACCAAACAAGTTCACTGCACTAGAGGAACGAAGAACATAAAATGACACAAGTTTTGTCTGTCCCTTGTATGTTGCAATAAGGCTGCACTGTCCTAACACAGGTATATGCTGTCCTGAGTAACTAGTTAACGTAACATGTGCGGCACGCAATGGCGGGGCGCCCAGTTGTTTGTACGTGTCGTGATTGAGCAATGAAACTGCAGCTCCGGTATCGAGCTGGAATGGTATCACGTTTCCTGCAAAGTCTAAGTCCACAAAAAGTTTATTGTCTTGTTGACGACAAGAGCGACTGTCTCGTGCAATTTGAACTGATACAGGTCCAGAAGCACTTGCAACTTTACGGGATTTCCGGCGACGTCGACGCACACTTTGGGTGGGACGAACACAGTCACTGTTAGCTAAAGTGTCACTGGACGGGTGGGAATGAACCACATGAATGTCCATGGGCGAAGGTCCACGAGCCTGATTGTCCTGGGTTCGATTCCGGCGCGAAGCAAAGGGCCTGGAATTTGTGTGATTGTCTGATCTTAACTTTTTCTGGCAAACACTTTGTACATGTCCTTTCTTTTGACAGTAAAAGCAAATAGCTTGGCGTGACGGGCAATTTTCACGCGAATGTCTAGTTGCACACCGCGGGCAAGATTTCACTGCATTTGCTTGCTGACGCGGCGCACGTGGTTGCAAGCTAGGCGGCCGCAGCGAAGTCGGGCGCGAGGGCCGCTTAGCGTCCCGTGCAGCGGGCCGGGCGGGCCGATTAACGTGACACACTGCTGGCGAAGTTTCAAATGATTCCTGAGCAAAGTCAAGCGTGTCTTGCCTGTCCAATATGTCTATCACTTGTTGCAGGGAGGGATTAACGAGTTTCAAAATCTGTTCCCGTATGCGAACATCAGAAACGTTCTGTGCAATTGCATCACGCACCATAGTATCTGAATATGGGAGGCCACATTCACAGGCAAACGCGCAGTCTCTAGTAAGTCCTTGCAAAGTTGCTACCCACTCCCTATTAGTCTGACCGGCCGTACGTTTTGTACGAAAAAACGTATACCGTTTTGCAACAACATTAACTGTTTCTTTGAAATAGGCATCTAAAGCCGACAAAATTTCCTCGTAGGTCAGAGTTGCTACGTCGCGTCGGGGAAACAATTTCACTATCACCCGGTAGGTAGACACACCGACACAAGAAAGCAAAAACGGCTGCCGCTCTTTACCTTGAATTCCATAAGCAGTGAGGTGGAAGTTGAACTGATCGGCCCACTCAGTCCAGCTTTCGGTTGTGGCCTCGAAGGGCCTAAATGGCGGTGCGACAGCGTTGTGTGGCTGCGGTAGCGAAGAAGCGGCTGCCGCCGCATCGGTTTGCAGCGCACGTTGACCCTGGACGAGCTGTCCAAGGGCTTCCAATAACGCCTGCGTCTGCTGATTCTGCAAGCGAAAAAATTCGGACAGTACATCTGGAGAATGCGGCGAAGCCATGACACAAGCAAATTAGAGCAAGTATAACACAAAGACTGCAACGTGGGCGCGGCATCCCATCCTCGTCGCCAAAATATTGTTGTGTCGATTCCCTAAGGTCTCGACACAATGAGTGGCTAGGTGCACGCGAAACTAACGCAGACGGGCGTAAATTCTGAAACAGGAGACTGGATGAAAACTATAAAGAAAAGAAGAGAGATTTTAATATACTTAACTTTAATGTAGTCTTGTTCTTGTTGAAATACATCTCTTGCATAGTAGTAAGCAATTAGCAATGATACACATGGCGCCTTGCTAGGTAGTAGCGATGGACTAGCTGAAGGCTATTTAATCTGTCTCTCGGCAAATGAGAGGAATACGTGATACGTCTTGTCGCAAGCTATGTCGTCCGTACAACTGGGGCGAGGTCATGTCCGTGTCTTGTGACCTGCCATGTGGTGGCGCTAGGATTGCGAGTACACAGTGGCGACACGCGGGTCCGACATGTACTACAGGACCGCGGCCGATTTAAGTTACCACCTAGCAAGTGTGGTGTCTAGCGGTGACACCACAAACTGCTTCAATACAGCGAGCGCCAATACTGCCAGCTAAATAAAAGATTCCTTAATAGCGATTCGGGAGCACGACTGTTTAATCCCGCTTCCGGCCATCCTGATTTAGGTTTTCCGTGTTTTCCCTAAATCGCTCCAGGCAAATGCCGGGATGGTTCCTCTGAAAGGGCACGGCCGCATTCCTTTCCCATCCTCCCCTAATCCGATGAGACCGATGACCTCGCTGTCTGGTCTCTTCGCACAAACAACACACACACCTTAATACCGCTTAAAATGGCTCTGAGCACTATGCGACTTAACTTCTGAGGTCATCAGTCCCCTATAACTTAGAAGTACTTAAACCTAACTAACCTAAGGACATCACACACATCCATGCCCGAGGCAGGATTCGAACCTGCGACCGTAGCGGTCGCGCGGTTCCAGTTCATGACATCCAGTCTTATAAATTTCCTTTTTCTAATCGACACACGTCCAGATTGTCCGCTTATAGTAACCTCTCAAAACTCTGGCATCTCTCCACATCCACCACTGCTGGCGACTCACCTCCAACTGCCCAACACTACACAAGCGAATATTCGAACAATGAGTCCAACCAGCCACAGACTGCACACAGCACAGTCAGTGATTTTCATAAAGAGCGCTGCGTGGCGTTACCAACATAAAAACCTAAACAGCCTACTTACAGCGTGCACGCCAGCGCAATTGCTAAGGCTGAACAGAAAAATGTAACACTTGAGAAAAATCAACTGAAAGAATTCTATAAACCTTACATCGAAATATTATACGCTTTTTTTAAAGTTCAAATAAATATTTTTGGCAGTAAATTCCATTTATTCTATACAACACTAATATGGACATGTAGATAATGTTCTCGCGAATGTGAGGTGTTAACGGGCAATTATTAATAAAATTCCATTGAATTGTGTCACTTCGATTGCTTTTCTGAAAATCGTTACGAACGCTTCATGTAATACTTTTGCCACTTTTCACCCCAAAAAATATTTTTTTAACCTTCTGTAATACTGCACGTCATTGGAATCACCAAAAGGCAGATTATTACTTTAGCTAGAATACAAAAAAATTGAAATTGTTAATGTTTTGAACATGGCTGTGATCAGCAACCGTAATTAATTACAATGTCACAAACTTCCAGCCAACCTGTTGCAAATAGAATTAAAATTCTTTAACTAGTTTTCAACGCCAACTAGGGCCGCCTTCTTCAGAAGAAACTGTTACCTTTCATGTGGTTAAAAGGAAATTTAAGCGACATCGCTCTAATCAAAACATTAAAACCACAATTAAAACATTTTCCCACCTGAATACATAACAGGTATAGCCAAAATTTTAAAACAGTATATAAATATGCCACTAAGGGCACTACAGTGGTATAGGACACGAGTAAGTAACAGCGACTAGTGCCCTTCAAAGTTTTAATTTCTTCCGCTTGAACTTTAATCCCTTTCCCGAAGTTCTCCTTGGTGTCCTTCACTCCTTGTTCAGTATCCCAATTGAGTAACATTGTGACACCGCATCTCACTCCTTTCTTAGCTTCTACTTCCCTTTCATGCCATTATGTTCATAACTGCACTCTGGTCCTTGTACTCGTGTAAGTTGCAAATAACCTTCGTACCCTGTATTTTATCCCTGATAGTTTTTGAATTTCAAATGTCTAGTCAACACTACCAAAAGTTTTTTCTAAGACTACAAATGCTATAAACGTGGTTCCACCTCCCGTTAGCTTATCTTCTAAGATACTTTGTAGAATCAGTATTGCCTCGGCTATTCCTCCATTTTTCCGGAAGATAAACTGATCTTCCCTGAGGTTGGCTTCTACCGGTCTTCGCATTTCCCTCAATTTCATCGGTAATAGAAACTTAGTGTCCGACGGTCCGCCCCCGGTAGCTGAGTGGTCAGCGCGACAGAATGTCAATCCTAAGGGCTCGGGTTCGATTCCCGGCTGTGTCGGAAATTTTCTCCGCTCAGGGACTGGGTGTTGTGTTGTCCTAATCATCATAATTTCATTCCAATCAACGCGCAAGTCGCCGAAGTGGCGTCAAATCGAAACAATTGCACCCGACGGGAGGCACTAGTCACACAACATTTATTTATTTAGTGTCCGACGGACACCCTGACTGGGAGTAAAAAAGCGTTGTGTCTTCGGAAGTACCTGGAATTCACGCGTTTCACTTCTGATCTGCAGTATCGTTATGAGAATGATAAGGCTACTGAATCATCCAAAAGATTTAGTTCAAGGGCAGCTTAGTCGCGAAGCTTCTTTAATTTCTGCGTTGGAGTGGATCCTATGACAGGTGAACGTGGAGAATGGCCGCGCCACATCGTAATCGGAGCGGGCAGTGGCTTGCAGCTGAAGAGCCAGAGAACAAGGTCCCGCTGAGGAGGCTACCGGGAAGCAGTCGAGTGGCTGACTCACATGTGGAGGCGGCATTCTGGAGAGCACGCCGCGACCCTAATTACGGCACCAGCCGCGCCCTCAGGCCTCGCCTAGCGTACGGCCTTCCAAGAATAAAAGACGTCACGCGTAGTCACTCCAGTCTCAGTGTCGTTAAATGACTCTTTTATGTGCTGTGCCAAAGACAAAGAATTTACGAGAGCAGTTCAGAATTAAATTCGAAGAACTAATTCCGTGACCAGGTCGAGAGGACCACACGTCGCGTCAGTTGGAGGGGGGGGGGGGGGGTGAGCGCACCGCTCTCCCAGCTGTTGTCTGTTTCTACGCCTTGGAGTCGATACTTCTCATCCACGTATCCTCTCAGATAGCGTCATGTGATTCAAAATGAAAACCTTAAATTTGTAATAAAAAAATCGAAATTTCGCGCCGTTATCCTGTAAGTTGGTAAGCGTCCTACAAACAGCGTGCAGAATGGCCTGTAGATGGCAGCATAGTGCAGATGCACATACCGTCGCAGTATCAGTATAAATATGGCCGCCCCACTTGCGACTTGCACCAGGGAAGAACAGCGTTCTGTTATTAGGTTTTTGCATTGTGAACGTGTGAACCCTGTTGAAATTCGTCGACGAATGAAGGTTCAGTGCGGTGATGCATGTTTGTCACTGCAGCAAGTGTACGAATGGAGTAGGTTCAAATGGTTCAAATGGCTCTGAGCACTATGGGACTTAACATCTGAGGTCATCAGTCCCCTAGAACTTAGAACTACTTAAACCTAACTAACCTAAGGACATCACACACATCCATGCCCAAGGCAGGATTCGAACCTGCGACCGTAGCGTTCGCGCGGTTCCAGACTGAAGCGCCTACAACCGCACGGCCACACCGGCCGGCTCGAATGGAGTAGGAAGTTTTCAAATGGTGTGACTTCAGTGGAAGGTGCTCCTCGTCCAGGTCAGGCACAACGAGTTGTGACTCGACAGAACACTGCAGCAGTTGAAGCCATAGTGAAGGAAAACAGCCGAGTGACACTGAATGACATTGCAACACGTTTACAGATTAGTCACGGGTCAGCACGCCACATTGTGCATGATGTGCTCCAGTTTCAAATGACATTGCAGCATGTTTACAGATTAGTCATGGGTCAGCACGCCACATTGTGCATGATGTGCTCCAGTTTCACAAAGTGTCTGCAAGATGGGTGCCACGGCTGCTGAATCCTGAAATGAGAGAACGACGTGTTGATGCTTGTGAAGAACTTCTCAGGAGAAGGTGATGGCTTCCTTGCAAGAATCGTTACTGGGGACGAAATCTGGGTTCACTTCCACCAACCGGAAACGAAGAGAGCAAGGAATGGCGCCATTCCTCATCACCAAAACCAAAGAAGTTTCGAACAGAACCATCAGCAGGGAAAGTTATGCTGACTGTCTTTTGGGACGAAAAAGGCGTCATTTTGGAGCATTACATGCGTAGGGGGACCACTGTCACCAGTGCATCATACACAGATCTCCTAAAAAGTCATCTGCGGCCTGCAATCAAATCAAAGCGACGTGGATTGCTGTCAGCAGGTGTCATTTTGCAACATGACAATGCAAGACCCCACACTGCCCGTACAAGAGTTGCAACAATCACAGACCTGCATTTTGAGTGTCTTCCTCATCCACCATACTCACCAGATCTTGCCCCAAGTGATTTCCATATATTTGGACCACTCAAAGACGCAATGGGAGGAAAGAAGTTCCGTTCTGATGAAGAGGTACGCCACGCAGTGTATGAGTGGTTGACCGGACTACCAAAAGAATTTTTTTTCTAAAGGAATTTATGCACTTTGTAAGCGCTGGAGGACTTGCATTGAGCGTGGGGGAGATTATGTTGAAAAGTGATACGGCTTTGTACCACTTCTGCACAGTAAATAATATTTTTAAAAAATTAAGGTTTTCATTTGACTCACCCTCGTAGAATGATTAAGCAATGATCGGGGCATCAATAGTGCTGCCTAAAACTGCTTCTCAGAAAAGAAATCTTAACCATTCACACTGAGGACAAACACTTACTCCAAACTTGCTTCGTCTGCACCGCTCTTCTCCCTAACAAAACTTGCTTCAATCACACCTTGCATCCCCATTTAAAATGAACAAAGTTAATGAACTACACTTACTGCTTTTATATAACTTTGATGCTGGACTTCTTACTAGTGAATTTACCGAGCGAGGTGGCGCAGTGGTAGCACACTGGACTCGCATTCGGGAGGACGACGGTTCAATCTCGCGTCAGGCCATCCTGATTTAGGTTTTCCGTGGTTTGTCTAAATCGCTTCAGGCAAATGCTGGGATGGTTCCGCTGAAAGGGCTTCTCTATTCCGGTGAGACCGATGACCTCGCTGTTTGGTCTCTTCCCCCAAACAACCCCAACCCAATTTGTGAAATGGTAGAAACTGGTATACTTCAGGCAGCCAAACCTCTGTGTCTGGTCACGTTGAAGAAAAACAACAAAGCTGTATAGACCCTACAGCGATGTAGTAACCATGACATAATTACTGTTGTGTCGCGCTGTCAGTTATCTCATTTATCTGTTGCAAACGAATAATGAAACAATTTCTAGTCGATTGCAGGAACTATCTACAACTCGAAGAAACGACTGCTCGCGGTAAGCAGGAAATCCAGGTTCTAATCTCGACTCGATCTGCCACGAGTTTTTGATTGCAACTATTTAATCATTAAATTGCAGGTTCACCCAAGCTGGACAGTTTATGCTGATATACTTTCAAGTCAGTGCATGGTTTATTTTTTTGACAACAAAGTTGTATGGAGATAAACAGCGATTAATTTACCTATAATCAATTATTCAAAATGATAGTCACAATCGCATTATTTATTTTGCCGCCAACCGGTTTCAACCCGTGATGGGGTCTTCTTGAGGGCAATTTACTCCATTTGGTCGCTCGCTGGAGTCGTCACCCTGCCTGTACACGGTTGGTAACTATGGTGTAAAATGGTGTAAATTGCCCTGAAGATGAAGGTGACCCCATCGCGGGTTGAAACCGGTTGGCGGCAAAATAAATAATTACATTGTGACTGTCATTTTGAATAACTGATCACTGCATCTTACTGATTTCATCGTCGTTGAGTCATTCATTGCAGTGCATTTAATTCTTATTTTAAAAATAAAGATGGAGGCTCTTGGTGCTTCATGTGTGATTAATGCAGTGACGCCAATGCGGTAAAATCAGTAGTATTATTCCGTGATATTTGCCTCGATGCAAACGGTGCGACAGACGATCCGGTAAATCTAACTCCATAGAGACATAATTGGCCGTAAATGAAAGGATAAAAATAGAGATAAAGAAATGAGAGAGAAACAGAGAGAGGCGCGGCGAGTGTGGCCCGTGGGATGGTACTGGCTGTAATCCAGAGGACCCGTGGGCGACGTGACGAGGAAAAAAAAAAAAGGCGCGGAGCTGGGGTAGAGTCGACAGCGGCGCGGGCCGGTAAGCCGGGCGGCGCGTCCTGAGGGAGCGAGCGGGCGGCCGGGCTTACCCACGTCCCGGTCCCGACATCTGGCACGCAGCTCCCGGCAGCCCGCGGGATTAATAAAAAGCGGCGACCACCGCAGCCGCGCGGGACGGGTCGCCAGCGCGCGGTGCGCGAGAGCCGTAACTCAGCCGCGGCTAATCGCGGCCAGGGGGCGGCTGAATATAGATGCCGCAGCCGCCGTCGTTACGGCCAATGGTTATTGCGCGGATACGGTACCCATATGTTACCGCTACCTGTTCGTGGCTGTAGCAGCACGGGCGTTCCAGGTGCAGCAGAGACTTGACGCTGCTTCCGGGGGCACTCTGTCTCCAAACTTGCAAATCTCATCTCGAAACGAGAGTAACAGCAAAAAAAAAAAGTTTTCGATTCTTGAAGGAGAAGCGATTGTTTGCCCTAAAATCCAATTTATTTTCCGCTGTCTTTTCCTAAGGAAAAACGTCTGCCAATCGAAATTTATGAATTGCAATAATGACTGTGTGAACGACGTGGCCTATTCTACACCTTATTTTAGATCTATGTGACGATGCCATTATGGCCTTATCACTTTAGGACATGGTGTAAAAAAGATCTGAGGATGGTCATTACGGACTGAAACGAGCCATCGTCTAAAGCACGGCCTCCCAACCTTTTCACCTGGCGGACCCCTTCTTCAGTCGAAAATCCATGGCGGACCCCTAGTCAGTTAAGAGCACAGTCACTTTAAATTTCAGAGCGAAACCCATGGGAACTGAAAGCTTCTTAATGCAAGTGCCATGTTCCCAATACCCCCCCCCTCCCTCCCCGAAGTATCAATAGTCTTTGGTTTAGAGATGAATGAAAACAACTTGAAATTAACGATCCAATTTGAATTCCCACTCTATCCAGACACTTACTAGGGGATTTACTCCCTTTGTTCAACACACTATAGCCTGATTAAAATTACTTGGTAATTGAAATTTCACACGATGGAGCTGTCTTCCTTCAAGAGCAATCAACGTCACGTCCAAACTGTTCGCTGTTGACATGCTGCCGCTTATGCTCTGTTCACTTCCACTATTTGGTAACAGTCGTGTGTGTGTGTGTGTGTGTGTGTGTGTGTGTTTTTCGTGAAATCCGAAGAAAAATGTTCAAGTGTATGTATTGGTAGTCCTCCCTCCTCATTAAACTGGAAACTTCCTTTGTTGTGAAGGCGATGGAGAAACTGCACCCTTCTTCAATGATCCTGACTTCAGCCACCGATCCATGTTAGACGTAATAAACTGGTCAAAAATCGACTTACGAAATAGGTAGTGCACTGACAAAGCAAGTTTAACATTTAATGATGCCTGGAGCCGCATACGTGCCAGCGAGCGCTGTGATTGGTCGACGAAGCTCGCTCCGCGCATGCGTAAAAGGTTTCAGCGCATCTAGCATCGTGAGCCGGGGCACAAACGATCCCCGTATTGTTGCGAAACAGTCCATCAGAGAAGCCGCATTCTCTGGCGCTAAACTGTGTATGCGTTCTCACTTAGGAACCGCAAAGGCTGCTTGGGGATACGACTTGAAGTGAAAGTACACATGTTTTTCACACGAAAAAAAATAGTGATGAATTTGATTTTCACATTTTTATTCAATAATTTTACTCATTATTTTACGCGATTTGGTGAAAGGTGGCCGCGGACCCCCTAGAAAGAGCCGGCGGACCCCTAAGGGGTCCGCGGACCCCAGGTTGGGAAGCCCTGGTCTAAAGAATAGATATTGTGATCAAAGACTGGAATAAAAAACATTCGAAATTTATAAGGTACCTTAGAAATGAGGAGAAGAAAATAAATGAAGAAAAAAAGAAAGGATAGAAAACGAAAGGGAACAAAATAAAACACAGGGAAAAACAACGAAAAAAGGAAACTAAAGAAAAGAAAAAGAAACGAAAGAAAAAATAAAAGGAAAGTAAATGGAAGTAAAGAGAACGAAAGAGAAGTAAAGAAACGAAAGAGATGGAAAGAAAATGATAGACAGGAAAGAAGACGGAAAAGGAGAAAAGTAAACTAAAGAGGAGGAAGGAAAACGAAAGAGGAGGGAAGTAAACGAAAGAGGAGGGAAGTAAACGAAAGAGGAGGGATGGAAGGAAAACGTAAGAGGAGAAAAGGAAAGAAAACGAGAGGGAAATGAAAGAAAAGAAAAGAAAAGATAAGCAATCAAGAAGTCAAAACGACACAAAATACCAGTAAAAGTGGCTTATGGAAATTATCTTATCACTCGAAACGAAAATTGTAGCAAGTGTCCAAATTCAGATAAAGGTGAGACAGCAAATTATAGTACAATTCATTTTGGTTATCTAAATTACGAGGGGCGCTCAGTAAGTAGTGCAACACATTTTTTTTCTGGAAGCAGGTTGGTTTCATTCATGATTCTCATACACCATATTAATCCAACTCTTTTGCCTAGAAATCGCTGTTTTTACAACATAATTTCCGTACAGTGCGACGGCCTTACGCCACCGAACTGGGAGGGCCTATATGCCTGCATGGTACAACTCTGTTGGTCTTCGTCAGAGCCAACGTCTTGCTGCGTCAATAACCTCCCCATCATCGACATACTGCTTCCCGCCGAGTGAATCCGTCATTGGGCCAAACAGATGGAAGGTGCGAGATCCGGGCTGTAGCGTAGTTGAGGAAGAACAGTCCAGTGAAGTTTTGTGAGCTCCTCTAATGTGGACAGGCTTATGTGAAGCCTTACGTTGACACGGAGAAGAAGTTCGTTTGCATTTTGAGTGTGTCCGCACGTTCTAACTTTGCCGCAGTCACAGCCGTGTGCGGTCAGCCGGATATCGGACAGATCTGCGCGACCTTGTTGCAGTGATAACAGGCGCCTCGCCCAACGACTCGCAGTGCTTTTGCTCACTGCCAGGGCTCCGTAGTCATTCTGCAAGCGCCTATGAACAGCTGCGATGCTCTGGCTTTCCGCCAAAAGAAACTCAATCATAGCTCTCTGCTTGGAATGCAGCTCCGTTACAGAGGGCGTTTTGAGGGCTACACCCACCTGTCAGAACTTCGCAAAACTGTAGAGGATGAAGCTGGATTGTTTCAGGATGTCCCGCAATCAATTCCGCATTTTTTAACCCAAACTGGCCGAGAAAAAAGGTATCCCTTTATTTACTGAACGCCCCTCGTATATACGCGTCCGCAGCTCGTTATCTAGTGGCTAGCGTTGCTGCCTGTAGATCACAGGGTCCCGGGTTCGATCCCCGGCCGGGTTGGGGTTTTTCTTTGTCCGGGGACTGGGTGTTTGTGTTCTCGTCATTTCATCAGTATACGGGAAAGTGACTCGACTGGACTGTGTACGGACTGGGACTTTGTACGGGCGCTGATGACCGCGCAGTTGAGCGCCCCACAAACCAAACGTCATCATCATCATCATCATCGTATATACGCTGGGTAAGTCTCCACACCCTGCCGCCTCTCAGGAGTACAACAAATATTAAAATGCGCCTACTGCGCCGGGAAACGTCAGCTAACATTTTGTCTCTAACACAGTTTGTTTCCCATGAGATGATGTATCACCTCTAGACGGTTCATGCAAAGACTTTGAAACACCCTATACAGGGTGATTCCGTGATGAGGTTACTGATTTTCAAAGATAATGGAGAGGTGTAAATCTATTAAGGGACTTCGGTGCGGAAACGTCCGAGTCGAAAGTTATGAGTGGACTGCCAGAGGTAATACTGTAATGTATTCAACTTTCAGAGGCGGTAGTATAGATCAAAACAAGATAAATATGACCAGTAAATACGGGCCCTAAAATGCATACCGTAACAGACACAGATGTTTGTTTAGTAGACGAGATGCGTTTCACAGTAGCGAAGAAGAACGAGCGCTCATGGCATGGTATGCATTGTAGAGCCTAGGTTTACTACACTCTTTTTTTCAGTATTGGTGCATAGTACCACCTCAGAGAGGTGCAAAAGCATTACCGGTATTTATTCCACTACCAGAGGTATCATAATAATCTGCCTGTGTAACTAGAGGGTGTTTATAAATGAATATCGGGGTTTTAACGCTTTATAATATTTATTATATTAAACTTACAGTTATGAATGATGTGTCAAATGAAAAAGTAACTCAAACAGTTTTGCAAAGAACCATATAAAAATTCAATGTGAGCACCATTTGTCACACGGCACACATCAAGTCTATAGCCGAGTTCTACCCAAACGTTGATAAGTGTGTCTTCAGTGATAGTAGCAACAGCTGCTTCAATGCTGTTTCTTAATTCAGGGAGGTTTTCTGGTAGCGGAGGCACGTACACACGATCCTTGATGAAGCCCCAAAGGAAAAAATCACCTGACGTTAGGTCGGGTGAACGTGGAGGCCATGCAAAGCAAGCACTGTCATTGGGCCCCATGGGTTCAAATGGCTCTGAGCACTATGGGACTTAACAGCTATGGTCATCAGTCCCCTAGAACTTAGAACTACTTAAACCTAACTAACCTAAGAAGGACAGCACACAACACCCATTCTTCACGAGGCAGAGAAAATCCCTGACCCCGCCGGGAATCGAACCCGGGAACCCGGGCGCGGGAAGCGAGAACGCTACCGCACGACCACGAGCTGCGGACAGGCCCCATGGGGTCTATCCAGCGCTTGGGTACAATGAAGTTCGACCAATGGCGTACTTCGCTATTATTTAACATTTATAAGGTTCTTGGTGAAACTGTTTGAGTTGCTCTTTGATTTGACATCATTTATAAGTGTAAGTTTAATATGATAAATGTTATAAAGCGATATTCATTTATAAACACCCTGTATTTTTCGTACCGGATAATTTACCTCAAATAGATACATTTACCGTTACCCCTCATCCCCCAAATTGTAACATAATCTTCATCTACATTTATACTCCGCAAGCCACCCAACGGTGTGTGGCGGAGGGCACTTTACGTGCCACTGTCATTACATCCCTTTCCTGTTCCAGTCGCGTATGGTTCGCGGGAAGAACGACTGCCGGAAAGCCTTCGTGCGCGCTCCAATCTCTCTAATTTTACTTTCGTGATCTCCTCGGGAGGTATAAGTAGGGGGAAGCAATATATTCGATACCTCATCCAGAAACGCACCCTCACGAAACCTGGACAGCAAACTACATCGCGATGCAGAGTCTCCTAAACATCTCCGCAACGCCATCACGCCTACCAAACAACCCTGTGACGAAACGCCCCACTCTTCTTTGGATCCTCTCTATCTCCTCCGTCAACCCGACCTGGTACGGATCCCACACTGACGAGCAATACTCTAGGTCGAACGAGTGTTTTGTAAGCCACCTCCTTTCTTGATGGACTGCATTTTCTAAGGACTCTCCCAATGAAACTCAATCTGGCACCCGCCTTACCAACAATTAATTTTATATGATCATTCCACTTCAAATCGTTCCGCACGCATACTCCCAGATATTTTACGGAAGTAACTGCTGCCAGTGTTTGTTCCGCTATCATATAATCATACAATAAAGGATCCTTCTTTCTATGTACTCGCAATATATTACATTTATCTATGTTAAGGGTCAATTGCCAGTCCCAGCACCAAGTGCCTATCCGCTGCAGATCTTCCTGCATTTCCTGCAATTTTCTAATGTTGCAACTTCTCTGTATACTACAGCATCATCCGCGAAAAGCCGCATGGAACTTCCGACACTTTCTACTATGTCATTTATACATATTGTGAAAAGCAATGGTCCCATAACACTCCCCTGTGGCACACATCTAGGAATCAACCTGTGCATGTAGATGTATCAGATTCAAGACGACCTTCCTCATATTATGTGGTTATCACTTGAGTACAGGCAGTGCGGTATTTCCTGGTAGACCAACGAGATGAGGTAGAAGTGGGAGAGAATGAGAACGAGGAAAAGCATGGACCTGGCTCACATTATGTAGTTAACCATTTGTTGGCAGGCCGATGTGGCCCAGCGGATCTAGGCGCTTCAGTCTGGAGCCGCGCGACCGCTACGTCGCAGGTTCGAATCCTGCCTCCGGCATGGATGTGTGTGATGTCCTCAGGTTAGTTAAGTTTAAGCAGTTCTAAGTTCTAGGGGACTGATGACCTCGAGTTAATCCCATAGTGCTCAGAGCCATTTCAACCATTTGTTATTGACAGTCCAGAGTTTCCTGGTAGAACGTACAGCCAACTGACAAGGAGACAGCACGACCGTGGGGTCGGGGATTTGTCCGCAATTTTTGTGTGGTGAAAGAGGAACCTTAACACCTCACGCGGTTAAAATATTAGGACGCACTACCCGGAAAATCCCGGGAAAAATCGATCCAAAGTTTCTTAGGTGCCTTATGAGCATAAAATGTTAGTGCACGGCCGAGCCGCCGTCTTGCGTAGGTGTTTAGGGCTCGGATTCTTACGCCAGAGGTCTCGTGTTCGATTCCTCCTCTGGCAGGCAATTTTTTTTCTTCTGTTTCATTTTCTTTCGTTATTCCACCAATTATTCAGAAAGTTTCCCAAACCTACATTATCTTTAACAAATTAGTTTCATTATGGAATAAAAATTATTTCTTTTTGTCCAACAACACAATTCATGGCGGTGGGTTTTCCATTTTTCATTGTAAAGTATATGAGGAGAAACATTGCCTTTTTAATCAGAATAACAAAGTCGATTGGAAAACATTGAATTTTTATATATATAATAATTATAAACAAGAACCGCAGTGGTAATTATCGTAAAAACAAACAAAGCAATAATTTTTGCGACATCTTGCGCAACATATAAAAGCGGATTTTTTACAATCACAGAGCGTTTGCAATAAATCTGTACAAAAACATGCCCCATTAAAATTTACGAAAATGTTTCGAGTTTCTGACAATTTTGAGGCAAACCAGGCATATTGAATCATGTCTCGGAATATTGCTGACGATAATTGATGGTGAATTATAGAATGAATTGTTAGACAGTCTTCCAGGGAATTTATTTCACAATTCCCCTGTAACAATGCGCTGCAATTTTGCAAGCAACAGAAGGGAAAAAAGTGCCGGAGGAGGAAACGAACCCGAGACCTTTGGCGCAATGGTCCGAGCGCTAACGATGTTGGCCAGACGGCGGCTCGGCGGTGGACTAACATTTTATACTCATAAGGCACCTAAGAAACTTTGGATCGATTTTTCCCCGGATTTTGCGAGTAGTGCGGCCTAATATTTTAACCACGTGAGGTGTTAGGGGTCCTCTTTCACCACACAAAATTGCGGACAAATCCCCGGCCCCTCGGTCGTGCCGTGGGGAATGGAGGCGACAGAGAACAGAGGTCCAGCGAGGTAAGCTGGCGGCTGCAGCAGAAGCACGGGGCGGCGTCACGAGTGGCGGGACCCGTTGCCCGGATACGGTTTCAGCGGCCGTCAGCCGAGACGGCGGCCGTGGGGCGCCCGCTGGGCTCTTGCGTGTTCTCTGCGACCAGCTCTGCCGTGGCCTGGCGTCGAAAGTGTTGGAAAGGTGCCTCCGTTCTCTCTGTTTTAAACACAAACACTGGCTGCAAGTTGCTTACGAGTTAAAGACTTCCGCTCACAGCTCAGGCTTTTTTGGCTGGCTGTGGTTACGCAGAGAATGAAGACTGTGAAATGCTGCAAGCGTGCGAATAAAGTTAGTCTTTCGCACTGTCGTGAGAAACCCAGCCGGAGTCAGACACCGAACATAGCCCAAGCTGACAGCTTAGTGAACAATGACAGGATACGGATTTAGCGAAGTGGAGGTTTACTGAATATCAAGGGAAATTTTTAAAAACATTTACTCGACATTAGTAGCTCAAAGATACTTTCAGCACAGCTGTACCATGTTCTATCGTATTACTTAATTCTTAGCAAAAAATTGACTCTCGAAATATTGACTTGTATTGTATTGTATTTTAACCGGGGACCTAGAAACGACGGAGAGGCTCCGCCCTCGCCGCAGCCGCAGTGGTCCGCAACCCCACGACGACTACCGCAGTCCACTTCACCCCTCCTCTGCCCCACACCGAACCCAGGGTTATTGTGTGCTTCGGCCCCCGATGGACCCCCCAGGCAGCGTCTCAAACCAGACGAGTGTAACCCCTATGTTTGCGTGGTAGAGTAATGCTGGTGTACGCGTACGTGGGAAACAGCCCTCATTCCCCGAGACAGATGGAAAACCGCCTAAAAACCATCCACAGGCTGGCCGGTTCAGCGGACCTCGACAGAAATCCGCCGGGTGGATTCGTGCCGGGGACCAGGCGCTCCTTCCCGCCCGGAAAGCCGTGCGTTAGACCGCACGACCAGCCGGGCGGGCTAAATATTGACTTACTAATAATTTTTTTCAATTTAATGTAGAACACCAATTAATAAAAACTACAAGTTCATAATATAAGAACTTCGGTTGCTGTCTACAACTACGCTCTAAACACACTAGTTTTACAATAAAGCAGAACATTTATAAAACTTTTCTTGTCATTATCAAGCCTGTGGCCGAGAGGTTCTAGGCGCTTCAGTCCGGAACCGCGCTGCTGCTACCGTCGCAGGTTCGAATCCTGCCTCGAGCATGGATGTGTGTGATGTCCTTAGGTTAGTTAGGTTTAAGTAGTTCTAAGTTCTAGGAGACTGATGACCACATATGTTAAGTCCCATAGTGCTCAGAGCCATTTGAACCATTTCATTATCAACCTTATATACCTATTTCAAAAAACATATAAAATATACACTCTACGTTTAACTTAAACCTCATAATTAAAAGTAATTTACTTATTAAGACTAGCCACGCCTTTGATTGGTCTGTTTCTCAAAACCTCACACAGCATTACTCTTTCTCTCTGACTTTACATGAACTAAACAAAAGAATTGAACACACGTTATCAAATTACCAGTCGTCAGCTGCAGTAAGGCGAGAGCCCTACCTCCTTGACAGTCATATTCTACCTGTATTGAATAGAACTGTAATACCCTTTACACAATCACATGGCATAAACGTCGCTTCATTCGTTATTAAAGCTGTCGATTCCTCAGGTTCACGTACTGTCTGTCATAGATAGCAGACTGTCGAACATCCGCTGCACGCTCCTCTGTCGTCGATAGTCGAACAGCAACTAACGGACGCAGCTTCTGAACCCACGCTATCCACCTCGCCACCAGCTCAGGGTCCAGCCCTGTCACCGAGCGAGGTGGCGCAGTGGTTAGCGCACTGGACGCGCATTTGGGAGGAGGACGGTTCAGTCCCGCGTCCTGCCATCCTGATTTAGGTTTTCCGTGATTTCCCTAAATCGCTCCAGGCAAATGCCGGGATGGTTCCTTTGAAAACGCACGGCCGACTTCCTTCCCCGACCTTCCCTAATCCGATGAGACCGATGACATCGCAGTTTGGTTTCTTCCCCCAAATAACCCAACCTACCCCGGCCCTTGCTATTTGTGTCAGTGGCCAGCCGTGCCGTACTGCTGGGATCGTTGCGCCCTCTCTGGGTGACCACAGTTACTTGCAGTCAATTACGTTATTTTCGTGCTCGCCGTTCCGTCCGTAACCCCGCTCCCCATCTCATCTCCCTCTGCTCCCCCTTTACAACACTCACACATCGATTATATAAACCAGCTGCTTAGCTCGTGTGTCTGAAAAACAGCGAAAAACGACTACACGAGCCGCGCGGGATTAGCCGAGCGTTCTAGGGCGCTGCAGTCATGGACTGTGCGGCTGGTCCCGGCGGAGGTTCGAGTCCTCCCTCGGGCATGGGTGTGTGTGATTGTCCTTAGGATAATTTAGGTTAAGTAGTGTGTAAGCTTAGGGACTGATGACCTTATCAGTTAAGTTCCATAAGATTTCACACACATCTGAACATCATCCGACCACTCGACCGTGATCTAGCAAGGTCGATACTTCGACACGTCTTATGATCACCAACGGGGCATCGAGTGCTCTCTGTTCGAAAAATTCAGAAACATTCGTAATTTCACGCCAGTAGCAGCCGCCAATAGTTAGCCGCGCGTGCCGTACGCCGCAGTGAATATACCGAAATGAAACTCAGTGAAATACAAGTTATTAATTTATTGAATATTCATTTTTACTTACAGATTTTCGCATTAAATGTTGAAAGTGTCCCCCCTGTTGTTGAACACACAATTCAAATCGTCTAATCATGTTTCCAAACACAGGCTGTAACATTTCTGTAATAGAAGCAGTGGAACTGGATATTGCAGTATTCAATTCATCGGTGGATTTTGGACGGTTTTTATAGACAGTTGCTTTCGCTGCACCCCAGAAGAAAAAGTCAGGTGCTGTTAGGTCAGGCGATCGTGGAGGCCAAAGTCCATGTGAAATTATGCGATCACCAAAAACATCACCAAGCAGTGACCCTGAAACTCGAACTGTGTGCGTGGTTGCACCATATTGTTGAAAATAACCGTTCAGTATTTCACTTAACACAAGTTCTCCTGTGAATGGTACGCCCCGATAGCTGAGTGGTTAGCGTGACGGATTGCCATCCTACGGGCCCGGGTTCGATTCCCGGCTGGGTCGGGGATTTTTCTCCGCTCAAGGACTGCGTGTTGTGTTCTCTTCATCATCATTTCATCCCCATCCAGCCCAATGTGGTGTCGAATGTAATAAGACCTGCACCAAGGCGGCCGGATCTGCCCTGTAAGGGGCCTCCCGGCCAATGACGCTGAACACTCATTTCCATTTTCCTATGAATGGGTACAGAATATCACTGCAGTATCGTTGTGCGTTTGTTGTTTCGTTGAAAAATATGGGCCCCACAATCCGACGTCTAGAAATTCCAATCCAAACTCCTATTTTCACAGAATGAAGTGGTTCCTCATGAATACACAATGGATTTGCAGTACTCCACATACGAGAATTTTGCGAGTTCATGTACCCGGATAAATGAAACCACGCCTCATCAGTGAAAAACGTTTCATTAAGAATATCCCTTCCATTTTTTTGAACGAAATTTTTGAACTATTGACAATAATGCAGTCTCTTGCCATGATCAGTATTTTTCAGTTCTTGCACGACTGTAATTTTGTTTGGGAAACGTTCTAATTTTTTCCTTACAGCTGTGTGGGCCGTCCCGACACTAACATCGATTTCCTGGGCGAGTTTCTTACTGATTTGTTCGGACTCATGGGCATTTTATCGGAAATATCGAGTAGTTTATACTCAGACAAAAACTGAATTAAATGTTTGACGAACTGAAACTGTGTATTTACCGCCAGCGTTGAACACTTGTTCGGCTAAAAGCACACGTTCTTCAGTGGTCAGCATTTTAACAGTGACAAAAACAAAACAAACGAACAAAGGAACTAAACTTAAACGTTCACGTCAACACGTAACGACACACACCAACGATACTACTGAGGCTGCCTGAGATAAACGAAATAGTGGAATGTTGGGAGAGTCCACTTGAAGTGAAGTAACCCAGGCTGGCGAACAATCATACGGCACTGAGGAGAGACTTTTTGAACACCCCGTATGTTGGCGCGAAATGTCGCTGGCTTCCCTGCACACACCTGTGTTTAATGTGTAACTGGTGGAAATTTCATTATTATATGTCTGTATATTATTGTTCAGTGCTGTTTTGAGTAGAGCGTTGTGTTGCATATTCAGCGAATTTCGAGACGGCAGAGTTAGTGGAGCAATGCGTTGCATTCAATTTTGTGTGAAACTCAAGAAAATCTTTACAAAGACACACTCGGTGTTGCCAATAGTTTACACGGCTAAAAAATGGCCGAACGGAAGTTAAAGATGGCCCTCGTTCAGGACGCCCTTCAACGTCTACCAACGACCCTCATGTCAGGTACGTCAAGAAAATTGTACGTGCCAATCGAAGATTGACTGTCCGAGAGATGGCAGAAGAATGTAACATTTCAGTTGGATGATGTCGTGAAATCCTGACTCAGCATCTTAGAATGCATCTTGTTGCCGCCAAGTTTGTCCCGCGGCTCATGAGTAAAGACCAGAAATACCTTCGCCTCGAAATCTATGAAGAGCTTTTGAATCGCGCAAATGAGAACGAGATGATCCTTAAAAGAATCATAACTGGTTACGAGACATGGATCTAAGATTATGATGTTGACACCAAGGTTGCATCTTCGCAATGGGTCGGGAAAGGTTCTCCAAGACGAAAGAAAGTTCATCAGGTCAGGTGAAATGTCGAAGCCATGCTGATAGTTTTCTTTGACTTCGAAGGACTGGGTCATCATGATTACTTGCCACAGGGGCAAACTGTTAATCGATGGTACTGTCGGGACGTATTGCGACGCCGGCTGAAATGTGGTGAGACAATTCAACGCTCTTGCATGGTGATAACGCAACTGCACATTCATCCCTGTTGGTGCGTCATTATTGCGCAAAGAACGAAATCACTGTGTTGCGTCGTTCTCCGTACTCTCCAGACCTGGCCTCTGTGGACTTTTTTTTATTTCCAAAATTGAAAACTCCGTTGAAAGGATGATGATTTTCAAGGGCAGACGAGATAAAAGAAAATTCGCAGATGGCGCCTCGCGCGATCCAGCAAGAGGCGCACAAAGACTGCTTCCGGAAGTGGAAAGGCGTTGGGACGGGTGTATCAGTTGTGGAGGAGAGTATTTCGAAGGAGACCATGCACAATAAGTAAAAGGTAAGCGCAGAAAAATTTTGTGGACCAGATTTCGGAATTTTTTGAACGGACCTCGTAACATACTTTGGTTTCGGCGCTTGCCAGGTACGAGTTAGATTTCGTCCTTCATTGACACAGATATTTCTTTCGATGGCTTTTTCCTTCGTCATCTTTTGCTCGGTACAAGTTAGTCCTAAGGTATTGTTTCATACGTTGTAACCTCCCCACAAATTTTTTTCTCATTTAACCTCCCCACAAAATTATTTCTCATTTAATGTAGCTTCAAAACAGAAAAATTCCTAAACTTCTCAACAGTAAAAATTATAATTATATCGTTCACATTCAGTGTAACGTCCCAACAAAAAAATAAATTCAGTAACCTGGTAATAATACAATGTAACTAACCTCTCAATTAAATTGTCGCTCACTTATGACTTTTCAATAATTCACTGTGAATTTAACCTGGTAAATTTTGGACGACAGCAGTGCTATGTCATGGCCCTGAAAGATCATTCTGAATAAGAAAACGAAAAATTCTTACCTCAATGAAGTCGCCGGATAACGCATATATATCTGCTCTTACAATAAATTTTTTGGCACAGCCCTGTGCAATGCTGGCCGATAGATCTGTCATTTATGAAAGGAAACAACTGATTTTTATTTTTTTTTTTGCAACAATCGGCATGATCATTGATGGGAGAAATTAGTAAATTCTTTAAATTGAAATGAATGGTTGTTGAAAGTTACTTTTTATGAGGAAGATTATTATTACGAGATTTTTAAAACATTTACATGGGACTTGAGATAACATTACTACCTATGCGCGAGGCTGCTTTTTACCTTATACAATAATACTCAGGTTCCGGCATCGCTGCACCACGACCGGGCCAGCCAATACGATACACCAGGCCAGACTAGAGCAGACTGCAGACTAGCAACATCTTACTGCTACAGCTACACAGTTCCTACTGCAGTCAACACTGCTCTCTGGTCAGAGACCTTGCATATCGCAGGCAGCGCATGAGCAATACATCGAAATTACATCTGCTCGGACCTCTTGCATCGTCGTCGCATTTGTTACTCACGCTTCCTGCACCCAGATTCAGTTGTGCCTTCTCCAATCCTATCATCCGCTTCCATCTGCTAACACGCATCGCAGCGTCGGATCTTGTGTCTTGCAGTTTTATCTCTTTTTTTTTTTCGGGAAAACGACAGCAGTGAACTGACAGACAGTATTTTAGCTGTTCTACATATTCATTAGATGTACTTCCAAGTTTCCGACTGTAGTAACATGTGTCAAGTAAGACATGCGTCTGGTGGTAGTCCTATACGAGACTACAGTGTAACCCTTGAAGCGCCGTATTTGCATACTGGCAAGTGTGCCTATTGTCTCAGTATCACACACTTTTATACATCTGCGTAGAAGTCGCCTATTCCGCTTAAAGATCTCGATAGACAGCAATTAGACAATTGGCGGATGTCAGCCTAGTAATTAACGTTGTATAGCATCAACTTCAGCTGTTGTAAAATAAGTAGCTATTGTATGTAAGCAAAGTCTCTGTGTGTATTTCGGCGTGACCATTTTGCTGTTTTTATACGAGAATATTACTCTCTGATATTTGTTAATACCTGCATATAACTGTGAATTGTAAAAACAACGCCTATAACATTTTAAAATATTTAAACAAATGTATTGAAATTATTTCTCTAACGCATCAATTTTCCTTTGTTCTAGGTGAGTTTTTCTTCCTTTATGGTCTGCACGATGCGGTAAGTGTACGCATGTTTTACACAAATTTTCCATAAAATGCGAGATTTCGTGGCCGTAAAGATTGCATTTACTAAACAAGTAAGTCCGGGCTATTAAGCCATGATCGTATTGCATTTCTATATAAATCCATCATTTCTGCACTGACTGCTGAAAGCATTTAGAGGGAGAAAGAGGTGGGGGAGAATTTCGTTGCTTCGATTCCTCCGCAGACGCAACGAAACGTTAGGTTGAGCCAGATAATTAACCTCTTTGATCAACGAATAATGCACCGGAAAATGTACTAACTGTTATTCACATTTAGTGCACACATTGTTTACGTGTACTTAAGTCGGAGAAACGCTCATAACAGCTTTTCTCCGGTAATGAACAGTTCAGTCTCCTACCGCGGAACACACGTCTCTAGATACCCATCGCTGTCCGTTGCAAAGATACCAGGCACATAACAAGAATCACGAAGCTCATTTTAACTGCAGTTGTAGCGCCTAACCTTCGGGGAAGGTCCTCCTGTAAGTTTAATCATCTGCCGCCCCATGAGGACTGCAGCTGGTCATAAAAGTTGTTCCTGGCCTTCACGTCGATGCTTTCAGCAGTCCAGTCCAGTATGTGCAGATGGTTTTTTTTCGAATGAGCTTACTTTGTGAATAAGGCTCTTATTATATTGATACAGACAAGGCCCAATTAGAAAACTGTAAACGCATTGAGATTCGGGTGCAAGACTGACCAGTGTGTTGTTTAAAAAAATTTGGCCAAGTGCGAATAGGACTTCCGCTCTGAAGGTTCCGTACAAACTTACTTACGTATATACACTGAAGAGCCAAAGAAAATGGTACATCTGCCTAATACCGTGTAGGACGCCGCGAGCACGCAGAAGTGCCATAACACGACGCGGCGTGGACTCACTAATGTCTGAAGTAGTGCTGGAGCGAACTGACACCACGAATACTGCAGGGTTCTCCATAAACCCGTAAGAGTAGGAGGAGGTGGAGATCTGGTCTGAACAGCACGTTGCAAGGCATCCCAGATACACTCAATAATGTTCATGTGCGGGCAGTTTGGTGGTCAGCGAAAGTGTTAGAAGAATTTCCTGAAGCCACTCTGTAGCAATTTTGGGCGTGTAGGGTGTCGCATTGTCCTGCTGGAATTGCGCGAGTCCATCGGAATGCACAATGGACAAGAATGGATGCAGATGCTCAGATAGGATGATTACGTACGTATCACGTGTCACAGTCGTATCTAGACGTATCACGGCTCCCATATCACTCCAACAGCACACGATCACTGAGCCTCCATCAGCTTGAACGGTCCCCTACTGACATGCATGGTCCACGGATTCATGAGGTTGTCTACGTGTACGGGACACGTCCATCCGCTCGATACAATTTGAAACGAGACTCGTCCGACCAGGCAACATGTTTCCAGTCATCAACAGTCCAATGTCAGTGTTGACTGGCCCAGGCGAGGCGTAAAGCTTTGTGTGGTAGAGTCATCAAGGGTATACGAGAGGGTCTTCCCCCGAAAGCCCATATTGATGATATTCCGCTGACACTTGTTGATGGCCCAGCACTGAAATCTCCAGCAATTTGCGGAAGGGTTGCACTTCTTTCACGTTGAATGATTCTCATCAATCGTCGTTGATACAGTTCATGCAGGTTCTTTTCTCCAGCCGCAGCGATGTTGAAGATTTGATGTTTTACCGGATTCCTGATATTCGCGGTACACTCGTGAAATGGTCGTACGGGAAAATCCCCACTTCATCGCTAGCTCGGAGGTGCAGTGTCCCATCGCTCGTGCGCCGACTAGAACACTACGTTCAGACTCACTTAAATCTTGATAACCTGCCATCGCAGCAGCAGTAAGTGGTCTAACAATTGCGCCAGACACTTGTTGTGTTACATAGGCGTTGCCGACCGAAGCGCCGTTTATGCCTGTTTACATATCTCTGTATCTGAATACGCATGCCTATAACAGTTTCTCTGGCACTTCAGTGTATGTCGTTTACCCACCCGTGCAATCGAGAATTTCTGCGATGTTTACGTGGTTTCAATACTGACAAGATATCCGTCCCAGGAATTCCAAGACTTTCGAGTTTGCGACTACAGAAATATGTGGCATAAATATGTGGTAGAAATGGTTCAAATGGCTCTGAGCACTATGATACTTAACATCTGAGGTCATCAGTCCCCTAGAACTTAGAACTACTTAAACCTAACTAACCTAAGGACATGACACACATCCAGACCCGAGGCAGGATTCGAACGACCGTAGCGGTCGCGCGGTTCTAGACTGAAGCGTGTAGATCCGCTTGGCCACAACGGCCGGCGCACTGACATAGAAGCCGGCCGGTGTGGCCGTGCGGTTAAAGGCGCTTCAGTCTGGAACCGCGTGACCGCTACGGTTGCAGGTTCGAATCCTGCCTCGGGCATGGATGTGTGTGATGTCCTTAGGTTAGTTAGGTTTAATTAGTTCTAAGTTCTAGGCGACTAATGACCTCAGAAGTTAAGTCGCATAGTGCTCAGAGCCATTTGAACCATTTGAACTGACATAGAAGCTTAAATGTTTTATACCACCAAGTGAACTAGCATGTGACATAAATTTCTACTTACTCGTTCCTAAGAAAAAGGGTCATATCATATATACGGACCGACAGACACTTAGACAGACGGACAACAAATTGTTCCCATAAGGGTTCCGTTTTTACCGATTGAGGTACGGAATGAAAAAGTAAATGATCCATATCTGCGACGTTTAGTGTGCTTTCTATCTGAGTATTGAAATAAATAAGCAGTCGAACAGTGTGCTTTGTTGTCAGAGTATAACAGTTGTAAAACGCATCTGGATCCCACTAAATTATCCCACAATACTTGAGATATTCAATACGAAGAAATATTTAAAGCATCCCTAGTACTTCAGATATTCAGTACGAAGAAAGACTTAAAGCGTCCGGTGTTTCAACTGTGTTGGAGTTGGCAGTGTCACTGCTTTATAAGGCAGGTAATGGAGTTAGGCGCATCCTGGCGAAACTCTTTGCGAAGTCTGCCAGCTGGGCGCCTTGAGCTGCAGATTTCCGTCACCCGGCGCCGCTAACCAGCTTCGCCGCCCGCAGTAACGCCCCTCCCGGACAATATTTGCTCGGAACTTGCTTCATTCCAGTGTTCAAACACCGGAGATAGAAATCCAGCGCAGGGCGGCGCGCCCGCTGCGCTGTGTGCGAGGACTCCGTCTTTGCCTTCCAGAACAGACCGTGTGATTTCTCCTCTAATAGTCTTCCCCGTGACGCGCATTGTATTGGATTTGCTGATTTTTAAGGATCAGCTGTCTCTTTCCGCTTTCCTCAGCAGTTTAATAATGCTCCTTCTTTCGTGCTTACTTCTGTGCCTGCAGTGAACATTGTGAGACACCTGTGAACTTCGCCTAAAAGGTTATATCTTCTATGTAACTCTAGGCTCATCTGATTTTCGCCTGGAATCTCTATCAACGGCACAAACAATATCGAACGGCTTGTAAAATAATGACAAACATTATGTAATGTTATTAATCACCTATAAATAAACGTTCTTCTTTTTTAAACTCTCCGTCTTCAGGCCACGCGTGGCCTACCGGGACCATCCGACCGCCGTGTCATCCTCAGTGGAGGATGCAGATAGGAGGGGCGTGGGGTCAGCACACCGCTCTACCGATCGTTATGATGGTATTGCTGACCGAAGCCGCTACTATTCGGTCAAGTAGCTCCTCAATTGGCATCACGAGGCTGAGTCCACCCCGAAAAATGGCAGCAACGCATGGCGGCCCGGATGGTCACCCATCCAAGTGCCGACCACGCCCGACAGCACTTAACTTCGATGATCTCACGGGAACCGGTGCATCCACTGCGGCAAGGCCGTTGCCCTTCTTACTTCTTTTACAAATGAAAATTTTGTTCCTTCTCCAGAATAGCCGTGCTTGTTGAGACAGGTTTAGGGATATAACATTTCACAAGTCCGACAAGAATTGGCAATAAATAAATGCACACAAAACTTAAATGTCTCCGATGTTACTGCGGATGGGTTTAGTGACGCATCTACCGGAAAATCGTGCACCAAAATATAAGGTCTTGAGCAGTTGTGTATTGCCCTTCGGAGGATCTCTGTGAAGTGCAGGGTGCTAAATTGTACGTCAGATCTTCATCAGAAGCAGAGCAATAATTCATCAGGTAAAAGGACTGCAAGTGTTCTCAGTATACGTAAACGCTCTCTCAGATATGGTGGGGAGTACTAAAGTAATGTGTCATCTATAACGATTATGTTGTTGTTGTTTTCAGTTCGAAGACGGATTTGATGCAGTTCTCCGTGCTTCTCTGCTCTGTGCAAGCCTCTTCATCTCCGAATAATTACTGCAACCTACATCTTTTGAACTACTTACTGTATTCATCTCTTGGTCTCCTCCTACACCAGCTCGGGATTTTGACGATGTAACGCGCCAGTTGGACAGAAGTAGCGGCTCCGGTCTCGGAAACTGACATACGGCCGGGAGAGCGGTGTGCTTCTGGAGACGCCTGTGGGCTGAGGATGACACGGCGGCCGGTCGGCACCGTTGGGCCTTCATGGCCTGTTCGGGAGGAGTTGAGTTTAGTTTTTTTACATGTACATTACATCTACCGATTTCCTCCCCTTTCGGATAATCCCTCCGTGGCACTTATCTTGTCTTAGAGTGCATTTTCATCTTGTTTTTTATTTAACAAACTAAGTTTTCTTTGTAACTCCTTGTTATCACGTTTTGTAATTGCTGAAAATGCTTGTAAAATGGAACAGGTATGTTATTACATGCAAAGGTGTAAAATACACTAAAAAACTTAAAATATAAAGCAACAAGTCTTTAAATATGCAATAAATGAAATGAAAATTATGTTCCTCTCCACTAACAAAAAATCTGACCCACCTGATTCTGTCTTTCAAGGTAGGGAACGTTGCGCGACTTGAAATTCCACGCTGTGACGTCACAGAACTTATCCACGTTCGCTTTCGCGCCCAGTGTGAGGACGTCGCTGCCGTATCGTTGTCGGGGTCTCCCGCGCAGCAGCTCGCTCCGGTGCCTCGACGCGGCAGGGCGCGCGCTTTGTTGGGGCGGCGCTCGTCTGTAATGGGAGTCGGCGCGCTGCCGAGCCTGTTGTTAGGCGGGGCTCGCAGGTAGCCGCGTGGGCGGCTCGAGTACTTAATCCCCGCATTCACGGCCCGCCACTAATACCGTAAACAGACCCCGGACTCTGCCTACATGGCGAACTTCCACCTGGCCGTCGCGGCTGCAGCCTGCTCGACACGGTTGCCGCTCTTCTCCTGCCGGGCCCGACAAGACCAAAACGCCGAAGGTTTCGTTCTTTTTACCCTTCGCAGATGATGTCGAAGCACCAAGAGTGCCGTCCACATTGACAAGTGATTTGTAAACCAGCGTTCGCCGGCGACGACGAAAACAACGTTTACGCATCATTGTAAGAAGCAGTGCCTCAGTGGCTATTCACTCAAACCAAGTGAATGCGCTAGACAGAACAGTGTGCTATTTATAGCATCAGTCCTGGCGCACGCAGCGGATGTGGACTCTTTATCAGCTTACGCAATCGCACCGGAAGTGAACTCCGTCTAGGGAAATCTTAGCTTACCGTACTATACCTGTTTCTGAGATTATTATTGCTAGTGAGGGTTCCTACCTTTTACCGCACGGGAGTTTGTCTTTGTCTTGTCGTAGACGTTGTAAGATAAATTCTGATTCCAGCGTTCACTTATGGGTGAAGGCTAGTGGTCCTCCTCCTTTGGAAGATTGTCGCATTGTGGGTGATTGTACTTTATATAATCATTGAAAGCAGTTCTCAATAAACGGCCCTTTTAAGGGCCACAAATACTACACATTCATCTTGCCAAAAGCCGAGAAGCGATTCTTCTTGGTGTTTTAGCTCTCTGGGGCACTCTGGGATGCTCTCTGTGGCACTCTGGGATGCTCTCTGGGCTGCTCAATAGATGTCGAGCACAGTCTCTGATTGGTTGTCTCGTTTTTGGCGCGCGATTCAAATTACGTTGGAGCAACACGCCACTAGTATTACTTGATGGTGTGTTGCTGGAAAATTCATTTCCGGTGCGATTGCGTAAGCTGATAAGAGTCCACATCCGCTGCGTGCGCCAGGACTGATGCTATAAATAGCACACTGTTCTATCTAGCGCATTCACTTGGTTTGAGTGAATAGCCACTGAGGCACTGCTTCTTACGAAATAAGAGGAGTAGGTAAAACTACTCAATTTGTTCTTATTCATGGACCTACTTTATTTTGTGGTGCGAGGTTTAATTTTTCTTTAATGAAAGTTTCTTCTTCTTCCAGTTTGGGTAACGGATGGCTAACTGTAGCTTTCGTTGCTTGTAACAATGCAGGAAGAGCCGGTTTGGAATCCTTTGAAACACGGGAAATCTTAGCTTACCGTACTATTCCTGTTTCTGAGATTATTATTGTTCGCGGCAGACCGTCATCTTGAGTGAAGATGCGTTAATTCTCACAACGTCATAGGGAAAGCATCTTGTCGTTACCTAGAAACCGAATAGAGGTACCTGCGCTCTTTGCGACTTGCTCTGCTCTCAGTACGGTATCCATTCGAAGATCTTAAAATGGCTCTGAGCACTACGGGACTTAACTTCTGATGTCATCAGTCCCCTAGAACTTACAACTACTTAAACCTAACTAACCTAAGGACATCACACACATCCATGCCCGAGGCAGGATTCGAAAAAATGTTCAAATGTGTGTGAAATCTTATGCGACGTAACCGCTAAGGTCATCTGTCCCTAAGCTTACACAGTACTTAACCTAAATAATGCTAAGAACAAACACACACACACCCATGCCCGAGGGAGGACTCGAACCTCCGCCGGGACCAGCCGCACAGTCCATGACTGCAGCGCCAGCTCGGCTAATCCCTCGCGGCCAGGATTCGAACCTGCGACCGTAGCAGTCGCGCGGTTCCAGACTGTACCGCCTAGAACCGCTCGGCCACACCGGCCGGCTTTCGAAGAACTTAGCACGAAAGTAACCTTCGCGTGTTGTGACGTTGACAAGTAACATACACTGAAGCTGCAAAGGCTGGTATAGGCGTGCATATTCAGATACAGATATATTCAAACACGCAGCCGGCCGGGGTAGCCGAGCGGTTCTAGGCGCTTCAGCCTGGAACCGCGTGACCGCCACGGTCGCAGGTTCGAATCCTGCCTCGGGCATGGATGTGTGTGATGTCCTCAGGTTAGTTAGGTTTAAGTACTAAGTTCTAGGGGACTGATGACCTCAGAAGTTAAGACCCACAGTGCTCAGAGCCATTTGAACCAGACATATGTAAACACGCAGAATACGGCACTGCGGTTGGCAACGCCTATATAACACAAGTGTCTGGCGCAGTTGTTAGATAGGTTACTCCTGCAACAATGACAGCTTATCAAGAGTTAAATTAGTTTCAACGTGGTGTTATAGTCAGCTCACGATCGATGGAACACAGCATCTCCGAGGTAGCGGCGAAGTGGGGATTTCCATTTCAAAATGGCTCTGAGCACTATGGGACTCAACTGCTGAGGTCATTAGTCCCCTAGAACTTAGAACTAGTTAAACCTAACTAACCTAAGGACATCACAAACAACCATGCCCGAGGCAGGATTCGAACCTGCGACCGTAGTGGTCTTGCGGTTCCAGACTGCAGCGCCTTTAACCGCACGGCCACTTCGGCCGGCCTTTTCCATTTCACAAGTGTACCGCGAATATCAGGAATCCGGGCACAACATCAAATCTCCGACATCGCTGTGGCTGGTAAAAGATCCTGCAAGAACGAGACCAACGACGACTGAAGAAAATCGTTCAGCGTAAGTGCAGCCCTTTCGCAAATTGCTCCAGATTTCAATGCTGGGCCACCAACAATTGTCAGCATGCGAACCATTCAACGAAACGTCATCAATACGGGCTTTCGGAGCCGTAGGCCCACTCGTGTAGTCTTGATGATTGCAAGACACCAACCTTTACCTCTCGCCTGGGCCCGTCAACACCGTCATTGGATTGTTGATGAATGGAAACATGTTGCCTGGTCGGACGAATCTCGTTTAAAATTGTATCGAGCAGATGGACGTGTATGGGTATGGAGACAGCCTCATGAATCCATAAACCATGCATGTCAGCAACGGACTGTTCAAGGTGGTGGAGCCGGCCGAAGTGGCCGAGCGGTTCTAGGCGCGTAAGTCTGGAACCGCGGGACCGCAACGGTCGTAGGTTCGAATACTGCTTCGGGCATGGATGTGATGTCCTTAGGTTAGTTAGGTTTAAGTACTGTGGTACTAAGTTCTAGGGGACTGATGACCTCAGATGTTAAGTCTTATTGTGCTCAGAGCCATTTGAACCATTTTTTTCAGAGGGTGGTCACAGCTGGCCCGAAGTGCGCACATTCCGGACGAAGAAGTAGGGCAAGATTAGGGCGTACCGCCCTGTCAACGACGAGTTCGTTAGAGATGAATCAAAAATTGGAGTACGTAACGAATGGAAGAGAAAATGGTTGTTGCCCTTTTCCAAATGAAAAATCATCCCAGAATTTGTCTTGATGGTGGTAGGACGTGAAGCGGGTCGACTTGGAGCAGGAGAGGCACCACAGGACATTTTAATTTACACCGTCTATAGTTTTACAAAAAAATTCATAAAACTCTGTTAGCATGACCAAGAAGGATTCAGGATTCACACTCATAGCAGAGGAAATTCAAAAACATAACAAAACATTTTTTTTACATGTGAAATTTCATCATTTTTTCACTTGGTATTGGTTGTATTTGTTGCTGTAGGTACACTTTTCTTCATAAGTAAGAGAGATTCTTCGATGAATTTTGCACAGCATACAAACCATGCTTACAGGTGTATGAAACTGTAGAATTTCTCAAATCTAGTAAAAACTGTGGTAAAAATTGAGATAATTAACTATAAAATTCGAGTTTTCTCTAAACACGAAGTTTAAAACGTAACAGCCCATTCATTTTTACATAGATTAAATAAATTCTAGAGTGTCATACACCTGTAAGTATGGTTCGTAAGCAGTGCAAAATTCATCGAAGAATCTCTCTTACTTATGAAGAAAAGTGTACCTATAGCAACAAATGCAGCCAACAGTAAGTGAAAAAAATCATGAAATTTCACATTTAAAAAATATTATTTTTTCGTGTTTTTGAACTTCCACTGCAATGAGTGTGAATCCTGAATCCTTCCTGGTCATGCTGACAAAGTTTTATAAATTTATTTGTAAAAGTATAGACAGTGCAAATTAAAATGTCCTGTGGTGCCTCTCCTTCACGAGGTCGGCCCGTTTGACGTCGTACCCCCCTTAAGCGATTTAAGGAAACCTCACAAAGTGTATATCTCCTTAGCTGGGCAGCAATGTGAAGTTCCTTCTTCCTGAATGCGAATCCAGTGCCTTGTGGCTTGTCAGTGCACTACCTCGCTTGGTATTTTAGGTGATGACGTCCCAGATGTGTCCAGTGTGATTGAGGGCAGGTGACCTGATGGATGACTCAGGAGCACCCTTACGTCTGTGGAGTATTCCTCAAAACATTCTGGCACAGTTCAGGAACGACGAGTGGTGCAGTTGTAACTAGACTGTTTAGGTTTTTATGTTGCTAACGCCACGTAGCGCTCTATATGAAAACCACTGACTGTGCTGTGTGCAGTCTGTGGCTGGTTGGCATTGTTGCAATATTCGCTATTGTAGTGTTGGGCAGCTGTATGTGAACAGCGCGTAGCGTTACGCAGTTGGGAGGTGAGCCGCCAGCAGTGGTGGATGTGGGGAGAGAGATGGCAGAGTTTTGAGAGCGGACGATCTGGACGTGTGTCCATCAGAGACAGTAAATTTGTAAGACTGGATGCCATGAACTGCTATATATATTATGACTTTTGAAGACTATTAAGGTAAATACATTGTTTGTTCTCTATCAAAATCTTTCATTTGCTAACTATGCCTATCAGTAGTTTGAATCTTTTATTTAGCTGGCAGTAGTGGCGCTCTCTGTATTGCAGTAGTTCGAGTAACGAACATTTTTGTGAGGTAAGTGATTTGTGAAAGGTATAGGTTATTGTTAGTCAAATATTGTGTCAGTTTAGTGTTGATCAGAATAAGTAAAGAGAGAAATGTCTGAGTATGTTCAGTTCTGCTCAGCTGTTTCAAAATCAAATAACGTAAGGGGTTTATCAGCACAATAATTTATAAATTTTTCTAATGGGAGGTTACAGAGTGTCTTGCTGAAAGGTAAATGTCGTCTGCGAAGTGAAACAGCAAAGCATCGGACACATTGATTGCACGTTATCGCCTGCCGACGAGATCCTTTAGCAGACGTATCAAGGCTCCATTCGTCCCATGTAAACATGAGAAAGTTTGTTAGAAAGTACGATCCATCGAATCATATGGTTTTCCACTACATACACTTCGATGACTTGCGGAGTGCAGGTGTGGCTGCAGAGAGTCTGTGGAGATAGATGCCGAGTGCATCGCTTGCGCCGCTGCCAGTTCAACTGCTTACTGAGTGTCCAGTCCTTCAGCAGGCGGCAGCAAAAAGCCCGCCGCGCAGCGCAGCCGCGTCGGCCCCTGGCCGCCTCGTGAAAGGCGTCCCTCTTCTCTGTCTGGCCAGCGCCAGTTATAGCGGCCGGTCCAGTCTGGCACACGCTGGCGATGGGCGGACGCCTACGGATTCCCACGATAGCCGCTGCGCTGGCCCGCTGTGGAACACGAGACGTGCACTCAGTTTCCTCTGACACTGCCCGGTCAGGACATGCCCTAGACTCGTTCGTGCGTCAAGCCGACCTCACACGGGACGAGGCAACTAACGTTGACGTGGACGCGGACGGGACTTTTGACCTCACGAGAGACAGCGCCGTCGCCACACGGGACCAGCTGGTTAACGCGATTTGCGACTACAGCGTTTTCGAGAGGCCGTTGTAGGCTATATTTGCCTCTCAAACCACACAGTTTCCTTACGAAAATGGGCGCGCGTAAGATAGCTGCATCAACTCTGTCGATGAACAGCGGAGAAAATCGCGAAGAAGATTGTGGACTCAGAGTGTGATTTTCACTCTGCAGTCGAGTGTGCGCTATTATGAAACTTCCTGGCAGATTAAAACTGTCTGCCGAACCGAGATTCGAACTCGGGACCTTCGGAGGTAGGAGACGAGGTACTGGCAGAAATGAAGATGTGGGGACGAGGTGTGAGTCGTGCTCGAGTAGCTCAGATGGTAGAGCACTTGCCCGCGAAAGGCAAAAGTCCCGAGTTCGAGTCTCGGTCCGGCACACACTTTTAATCTGCCAGGAAGTTTGTAACCTCCCCACAGAAAATTTTGAAAAAAGACAATGCTTAATGGAAATGGAGCTAAGTGTAACCTCCCCACAACACATTCAAAAAATATAACTATATTTATTAGTAATGGAGCCACAGCTAAGTGTGAACTCGCCACAAGAATATTAATGACAATGACAATTAAATGAAAGCTCGCTATCTGACTCAAGTACAAGTTCCCATAAAATAATGAACGATAATCTCATGACAATGAAACTACAGTGATAACCAAAAGTCAATTAAACCGAAATGTCGGTGTTTGCCCTGTGCGAATTCAGAATAAATTTCTTACCTTATTAAAACTGCATGTTAAAATTCTGCTCTTATTGTTGGCTGCGGCTTGGAGGAAAAACATTGCAATTGCCTTTTTTTTTTTTTTTTTTTTTTTTAAAAAAAATTTTGTTAAAGGGAAATGGAGGGAATTTGAATGATTGTTTGTAAATTTGTTTTTAAATCCAAATTATTATTGGGGGCGATTTTTGAAAGTTAAATTACAATGAGTGGACCTTACATTATCTGATAAGCGCAAAGCTGCATAAACATTTATTTAATAAAATTATACCTTGTCCTGAATCTTGACCATCGCTGTGCCGACGCCCGCCGACGCAACTGCTACAGACGTACTACTCTCCGCGACAGCTACCAACAGACTACTTTACGCGACTGCTCGCGACACACTACATTACCCGACTGCTCGCGACACACAACATTACGCGACTGCTACCGAGATACAACTGTACTGCACTGCGCTTCGAGCGCAACTGCTCTGGTCAGAGATTCTACAATGCCTCAGCATCGCTGCCGCACAACATACGTGTTTCATAACCCTCCACTGGGGGGCAAAAAATTTGGCAGCGATGGTGAGTCATTTGGACTTGCCATCGTAACAAATTTTTCATTTAATTAATTAACATTTACAAATTATTTGGGTGTAATACATGAATTAAATGTTGTGCGCATGCACTGATTACAAAACATTACAGACAAGAGAAAATATAAGTACTGAGCATATCAGCAAATCCGAAAAATGTATATACAAATTATTTGACAGATAACAAAGTGCAAAGACGAAATATATATACAATGAGTAACAAATGACATAAATCATACAATTGTACAGAAAAACACAAATCATGTTGAAAATGAGAAGAGTGCACAGGCACTGGAGTTCAGTTGAAAACATATTCACATAAGTGCACATGCACTGCAAATTTTTGAACATTTTCATAAGAAATAAACGCAAGTGTACAAAAAATCATCAAATCACAAAAAGTATATACAATATAAATGACAAGAGTGCACACATACTGCACTTCAGAACAAATCAAAAATGTCTTTAGTATTTTCACAGTAAATAAACATAATAGCAAAAAAATCATGTCGACAGGTGACATAAGTGTACTCGCACTGGAGTTCAACAAATCGAGAAAAAATGTATAGGCCATGAACATAAATGATGTTAGCTAAAATGATTTTCACTATTAGGATAGGAAAGGAAAGGATTGCATCATGGTTGTAGCACTTTAGTTTGCACATAGCTGCACTGAAAGTCCATATCTTTCCACAGAATCACAACTAAGTGATACAATCTGCAGTTCCGTTCCCAGAAGTATTTATCAGCGTATCAAGACAGTGAAACGTCGTAGTATTATTCCATGCTATCATTTGGCAGTACATCAGGTACACCAAACAGTGGGACCATAATAACGTCTTCATCGCTTACGGTGGTGGACAGCATGTCGTGTCAACACCACGTTCTTAAGAGGCGGCACACAGTGCTCCATAACAAAGTCTTGATTAGTGATTACATAAGTAGTTTCATCGCTTACAGTGGTGGACAGCATGTCGTGTCAACACCACGCTTTTAAGAAGCGGCACACCAACGTAGAATTAGTGCAAAAACCAAATATAGTGCTCCATGATTAGGAGGATGTATAGGACAAATGGATATTACAGTAATTCAGGGTAGTTAGCTCAGAAGTTAAAGGACATTAACTAACAGACAAGCCTTAATAGGTGATTACATAAGTAGTATGCAGCATACATAGCTCAGTTATTGAACATTTCTGTACCATGAATGTAGTATTACAGAAAAATGTTCATTAATTAATTTACAGACAAGAGTGGCAATCAATGGCCATCAAGTATTGAGTATTACAAAACATCTTTCCTCATTCAAGTGACATATTTACAAGTAATTATTGGCACTCAGTGGCCTATTATTAAAGACATGAATTCAAAATTGAATACAGTACCTAATTAATGACAATTAATACATAGTTCATTATGTGACACTAATTATTGGCACTCAGTGGCCATTTACGAAAATCATTATTAAAAACAAGAGCTAATTAATGGCATAATACATATTTCAGTAAGTGACACTAATTATTGGCACTCAGTGGCCATCAATTATTGAATTATGTCATAAATTAGTGACATTATATGAGACTGGTAATACATTTTGTTTTTGTGCTAGCAATACATTGCTTTAGCTAATTATACGGGAAAGCAAGAAGAAAAAGGAGGAAAAAAAAATTGCTTCTAGGTTGTTCATATAAATGAAAAATGTGTAACGTCATTCGTCATGAGTCAGCTGTACCAAGGTTGTGACACAAGGTAGTATATGTGATCACATTTATAACGATAGACACAAATGGGTAATAAATAAAATTGCAATTACTAGAACAGGTATAATAAGTAACAAGTTTAGTAAGTATCATGAAAAACTTCTCCTGGAAAAAATACAAAATGGATTATTGAGCTGAAAGAAGAAACGCAGACTATGCTGAAAAGTAGTGAACTTCGAATTAACAGGTAGTGTAATGTGTTTAAAAAAAAAATGTGTTCCATAACTGTCCTTTCCAAAACCTTCAGTCATCCTACTACGCAATATAACACCTGCTGTCAAGCAAACTGCAACAAATACTTAAATAACTACATAGCATAAATTCATAACTTCAACATTATCCTCATCTGTAAAGAAAAAACTTCATTATCCATATTATCATAACTTCATTATCATCACCTGTAAAGAAAAGCTTCATTATTCATAGTACCATATTCTTCATCATTATTCTTCATCAGCATTAATTATCATCTGTAAAAAAATCACTTCATTACTCATTACACAACTATTCCTTATCTCTAGCATATTTCATCACTTAAAACTAAAATGTGTAGTTCTGTCTGACAGCTTGCATCAATCGCTTCGTATTCTGAAAGAAAAAATTAGTTAAGACTGCTATTCGACGATGTGTATAGTATATTCTTGTTAATGCTTGTTAATTCTGATCCATTTACTCGTCCTCATTAGTTTATTGCATCTTCTTTCGTTTATTCCGTAGGTGAAATTCGCATTTCTGTTTAATTTATTTCCATTACGCATCATTTCTTTCTGAAACTGATGAACAAAGATTAATGTCTTGCATTTAAATCCTATACCCATTAAATAATGACTGGTTAATGGTGACACAATTAAGCATACAGCATAACATGACAGAAAAACGTAATATGTCAAAAGCATACAGCATAACATGACAGAAAAACGTAATATGTCAAAACATAGACGGTGTTCAAAGGCAAAAAGTGTACAGAGAATAATTAAGCATACAGCATAACATGACAGAAAAACGTAATATGTCAAAACATAGACGGTGTTCAAAGGCAAAAAGTGTACAGAGAATATCACAATGCAGCAGCAAAAAAAAAGAAAAATGTAAAACAGTCACGATGTTGAGATATCATAGGGCAAAAATGTCAAAGTCAAATGGTGTGTGTTACACCTTGACTAGTTCACAATGCATACAAACAAAACAGGAAAACAATCATACGCAAAGAAAAATGAAAAATGTGCACAGTCTGATGTGTAACGACAAGAAAAGCGACCTGCTAACCTTACCTTGCCGGGCACTTGCCAAGAAAAATACGATAGTCATCATCAGTAATTAGTCATATAATTATACTTGCATAACTGGTCATAAAATGTATAAGTTCTTTTGAAAAAAATGTGCACGGTCTGATGTGTAACGACAAGAAGAGCGACCTGCTAACCTTACCTTGCCGGGCACTTGCCAAGAAAAAATACGATAATCATCAATAATTGTTCACATAAATATCTGGAAAATGTATTACCGTGTGATAACTCATTATGTATGTTCATTCAATAAACGCTTTAACATTGGAGATATGGTGATTGCCTTTCGATTTTCTAGTTCTCAGAGTTTCGACGTGTACAACATTGGGGTGAGGAATGCTATGAATCCGATATGGACCTGCGTACAGAAGTTCAAATTTACTGCACTTACCTTTTAATTTGCTGGATAAATAGTGTGTTCGTACTAATATCTTCTGTCCAACGTGAAAGTCTCGGCGTCTACAAACCTGTTTTTGCTGTCTTCTCCGGCGCTCTGCGGCACGTTTGATGTTGTTCAGCGCAATGTCAATTATTTCGTGGTGTCGTAATCGACGAGATGTAGGAAATGTTACTAATTCTTTAATTTTGTTTGGTGGTTCAACGTTTTTCAGTATAACATACGGAGATAGCATAGTGGATTCATTTGGAATGGAATTAATTACATCTTGGAATGAGTGTATGTGTGTGTCCCAATTAACATGTCTTTTGTGGCAGTATATTCTACACAGTTTACCAATTTCTTTCATTAGTCGTTCACAAGGGTTCGAAGAAGCGTGGTACTTGGATATATAAATCGGAGAAATGTTTCTAGCTCGTAACATGCGTGTCCATATAGCAGAACGAAATTGTGATCCATTGTCAGAAATTACTTTCATCACATGTCCTACATGAAATAAGAAATGCTTTACAAATGCTTTCGAAACAGTTTTGGCAGTAGCTTTACGTAACGGAGTGAAAGTAACAAATTTTGAAGTGAGTTCAACAGCGACAAAGATGTAGCAAAAACCTCTGTTAGTTCTCGGAATTGGACCAAAAATGTCTACTGCGGCCATATGTCTTAATTTAACAGGTATAATGGGATATAATGGAGGAATGTGTGAAGTGGTGTCTGACTTAGCTTTCTGGCAAATTTTACATGACGCTAAAACTCGTCGTATACGTTTTTCCATGTTTGAAAAATAACAGTTCTGTCTCAGTATAAGAAAACATTTTCTTGCTCCGTAATGTGCGTAACTTAAATGAGTGTACCAAATTAATTTGTTAATCAGTTCGTCAGGAATGCATAATAACCAATTGTTGCTGTCTGGATGAGAGCGGCGAAACAGAATGTCATTGCGTACAGTGTAGTGGTTCCTAATCGTAACATTATTCTTATCTTGCCAAAGGTGTTTAATTTCTTTCCATACATTGTCTTTACTTTGCTCTCGTGCTATGTCCTGTAATGACGATGAAATAAAATTTTCAAATGCGACTTGTTGAATGTACATGACACTGAAATTTGCTTTGCAGAAGTTGGCTGCTACGTCTTGCTGATTGTTACTGAGAGAACGCGATAGTGCGTCTGCTATAACATTTTGTGTGCCGGGAATGTGAACAATTGTAAAATTAAATTCCTGTAAATAAAGTTTCCATCTGCTCAGTCTGTCATGAGTGAATTTAGCTGAAAGTAAAAATTGAATAGCTCTGTGATCTGTGTAAACTGTGGTGTGTCTTCCATAAAGAAAGTGCCGAAATCTCGTAAAAGCCCATACAACACATAATGTTTCTAGTTCAGTAACGGAATAATTTCGTTCAGCAGGTGACAAAATGCGACTTGCAAATGCGATGTTTTTGATTACTGTAGAGCCATCTTCTTCAATTTCCTGAAAAATGTGTACGCCTAAAGCTGTGTTGGAACTGTCGGTGGCAATGGAAAAATTTCTGGTAAGGTCTGGGTGCGATAAAAGTGGAGCATTCAACAAAGCATGTTTCAAGTTCTCGAATTCAGAGTGTGCTTGCTTATCCCATAACCAAATAGTGTTTTTACCTGTTAATTGGCATAATCTAGGTGTGTCTAAAGCAGAGTGATGAATAAATTTGCGAAAAAAGTTAATTAAGCCCAAAAAACTGCGTAATTGTTTCTTCGTTGTAGGAACAGTAATGTCACGTAGAGCTTGAAGTTTTTCTGGATCAGGCGCAATGCCTTCTGCTGAAATTACGTGTCCAAGAAATTTTATAGAAGTTTTACCAAAATGCGATTTACTGAGGTTAACTGTGAGTCCTTGTGCATGGAAAGTTTGCAATAGTCGTTCTAAAATCAGATTATGTTCAGACCAGTTAGCTTCTGCAATAAGAATGTCGTCTACGTACGTCGTAATTCTGTCTTTAAGTTCTGTCGGAAGTATTGTGTTCAAACCGCGAATAAAAGCTGCAGAAGAAATAGTTAAGCCGAATGGTAATTTGCAAAACTGATAACAGTCGCCGAAACAGAGAAAAGCTGTATACTTTCTACAATTTGGATGAAGTTGAATCTGCCAGAATCCCGATTTCAAATCTAATGTGGAATAAATAGCTGTACCGTGAAATTTCTGTAGAAGTTCCTCTAATGTCTGTGGTCGATCTGTTTCATTAATAATAATGTCATTAATATGACGTGAATCAAGTACGAGGCGAAGTGAGCCATCTTTTTTCTTAACAATATGTAGCGGGTTTATGTACGGACTAACTGCTGGTTCTATAATTCCTTGATCGAGCATATCCTGCAATTCCTTTTTAACCTGTTCTCTATGAATATATGGAATGGGATAATGCTTTGCTTTAAATGTATCGTGCTGTTTCACTTGAAATTCATACATAAAACCGGACATAGTACCAGGAATGTTGTCGAAAACTGGAGCTTGCTGTAAAAGAATTTTGTGCAACTGCGTGCGTTCGTCGTCTGTATTTGCACTGCTCTGTTAACTTTATCTGAAATCATCTGCATTATGTCGTAGTCAGCTTCGTCTGGAGTATTATAGTTGTGTACGTACGTATCCGTGAACAATGTGGGATTACAGTCTATGTTACGTGTTGCGGAAATGACCTCTGTGCAGTTAATTGTTTGTTCTTCCGCAGATAAAGAATGCTGAAACTCTAAAGCTAATTGTACATTGTCGTCCTTCAACATTAAATAAGAATTTTGAAAATCAACCACTGCGTCGTGTTGTACCAGAAAGTTCATGCCTAAAATAACGTCTGTTGTCAACAAGGGAACAATCCAAAAATTTGAATGAAAAGTATGACCTCCAATACAAAATGACAAATGTGTTTGTAATTTAACGTCTACACCTTTACTTGATACAGCTCCTTTCACTTTCGTTTTGCCTAAAGGTAATGTGGGATAGGTATTCTCTTTGTTACACTCGTTAAAAGTTTCCTCATTAATGACTGACATAGGTGAGCCAGAATCAATTACTGCTGAAAATTTCGATGAACCAATTTTAATTTCGATGACAGGATGTGAAATGGTTTTCTGAACAACTGGTCTTTCCTGCAAAAGAGTGTCTCTGATGTCGTCAAATGTAATTACATTTTCGTGAACAACATTTTGCATGTCAAAACTAGTGCTTGTGTTATTGGAAGATGCGTCCTGTACAGTATCTAGTCAGATTCTATCTGACGTGTTATTATTATCAGGGGAATGTTGTGGCATTTCTACAATTTGAACAGTTCTATTACTTTTTCCAGACGTGTTACGCTCCGGATGATACCTACTGTCGGGTTCATTTACTAGAATATGTTGTTGCTGATGGTTTTGTTGCTGGTAAGATCGACTGTTATTATATGTACGTTGATAATTGTGCTCGTCATTATTACGTCTGTCGTGATAGTCATTCCTATACGGTGCATTGCGATAGGAATTAAAATACTGTCTTCTTTGTACGTAGTTATTTCCTTGCTGCCGTGCGTTACTATTTGTTGGATCACGGACTACACGTGCACGCGGTGAAACATTAAACCCTGGTTGACCTTGTGCATTCCATTGTTGGTTAGGTATGCTAACCGGCTGACTTTCATGTTGTTGTGGCGGAAAACGTCTATTGTTACTAAAAGGTGGTTCCTGTTGCTGAAAGTTTTGATGATATTGATAATCAGAATTTTGTCTGTTATTAAAGTTTTGGTGGTTGTCATTCCTAAAGCGTCTGTTATTTTTCCTATTAAAATTACGTGACTGATCATAATTGCTGTACGTCTGTTGGCTTTGGTTGTTATACGAAAAATTTTTGTTCACAAAGGAATAATCAGATTGCTGCACTTCTAAAAGCTGTAACAGATCTCTGAATGCTGAAATATTTTCTTTTTGCTGACCGGTTAAAAGTGAAACTCTTAATGATCGCGGTAACTTAGAGATACATAATTGAATAAGTGCAGATTCACTGTACGGTTCACTTAGGTACTGGTTCTGCTGGACCATGTGCTCAAAGAATTGCGTGACACTGGAAAAATTTGTGTTCTCATAATTTGGTAAGCTAATTAACTGATCTTTAATTCCGCGCTGTGTCGTCTTTGACCAATACGCAGATAGGAACGCATTCTGAAACTCTTCTACTGAGTAACATTGCCTCGCGATCGGCCTCATACGAGTTGCCGGTTCGCCTTCCAAAAAGCTGCAAATAAATTCAAGTTTATGCGTTACAGGCCAAGTCGGTGGAAAAGCAAAGCTAAATTGTTGGATCCAATCTAGCGGGTGAATCTGTGTTCTGTCGTTTTTAAACACTTTAAATTTTCTTACTGACAGAAAATGTTTGTAATCGAAACTATCGTCTCTGTGTGATGGAACAGGATCAGTATTGCAAGAAAATCTGTTGAACTGTGGTTGTCCGGAATCTAAGTCCCGTACTCTCTGTAGATTACCCAAATTACACGCGCTGTGTGAGTCTGGCCAATGTTCGAAAAGTGGCGTCTGCTGTGCTGTGTTATTAACTGAAGTGGTTTTTATCTTTGTTACTTCTTGTTGTAAGCTTGACAGTTTTCTACGTAAGGTGTTATTAGACGAATCAATCTCATTAATCGTCTGCTGTAAATTTTGAAATTCAGGCGTTTGATTAAATGAAACTGGTGAAGTATCGTCTGATTTATTGTCGTTAGCATTTTCGATAGCATCAATACGACTGGCCAATTCATCATATTTTTCAGTCAGTATTTTTGCCTGATCATCGGTTTTAGAGTCAGTGGCATTAATCTGGTTTTGCAATTTACGTGCAGTTTCGTTCAGTTTTCTAACGTCATCTTTGACGACATCGGAATCCTGTGTTAGCTCTAATTGTTCGAGTCTATCGGTCACTGTTTGAATATTTGCTGTGTGTGTATCTGTTTTTGATTTTAGGTCAGAAATCTCATCACCTAATTCTGTGTTCGACTGTTCGAGAGTATTAATTTTGTCGGACACTGTAGCAATATTGTTGTCTACGTATGTTTTCGCCTTCGCAAACATTTTGCGTTTGTCTTCCTGTCTCTGTGCTGTGATTGTTTCCATGACTTGACGTTTTACTTGATTTTGATCCTCAATGAATTTGCGGAAACGCGTATCACTATTTTGTATGTGAAGACTAAGACGTTCGTTAATCTGAGTGTTCTGTTGTTCGAATTTCGCGTCAATCTTTTCATCCACTGTGCGCGAAAGTTCTACCGTCATTGCTTTAAATTCGTCGCGTAATTGTGTAGCCTTTTCAGAGCATTGTTTAGCGACTCCGCTAATTTCCGCTCTAAGTGTTTCGGTTGTCGCTGTTTGCATTTCTTTTAACTCCTGAGCAACAGACTTAATTTCTTCGCTACTTTTTCGTGAACAAGTCTCAATTTCCTCGCGTAACTGTTCCTTAGTGTCGTGACACTGCGCGGCAACGGCTCTAATTTGTTCACTAAGCTGCCTGGAATTGTTGTCTAATTTTTCACTCTGTTGTCTGACCTGTTCATTAAGTTGTTTGAGATTTACATCATTGTTGTCGAATTTTTCACTAAGTTTGTCTTGTTTTTCACTCTGTTGTCTGACCTGTTCATTAAGTTGTTTGAGATTTACATCATTGTTGTCTAATTTTTCACTAAGTTTGTCTTGTTTTTCACTCTGTTGTTTGTTCTCTTCAAGAATTTGCAACAATAATGCCCTAATTGGATCCGACACAAAATTAGCATTTCTATTCTCTGTACTAATTAATGGTGGATCTTTCTCTGTACAGTTTGACGGTGTATTTGCAATTGTCGCGTTTTGTGTGACCATTTGGTCATTCTGTACTTTACAAAAAGGTTTATCAGTCGGACGTACATTGTCAGACACTATTTCGGAATTAAATAGATCCGGAGTACTTTCAGTACACTGATCATTTTCATTCGAAAAATTTGTCTGTGCGTTAGTTGAATTTTCCAAACCGGGTGTGTTAAGCTGGGCAGCGCTCATTACAATAGAGCTCCCCGCATCATCAATTGTCGTCAAATTAACAGAGGACATAACCGAGTTCGTTTGTTCATCATTAAGACAAAGGTCATCATTAGCGGTTGGAACGCACTGATTGTTAGTGAACGCAGGATTGTCATCATTACTCTGCGTTTCACAATTGCTATCGGTCATGTTTAAGTCGGTAATTTCGTTCATAATACCTCGCGATACACTATTCACAGTCTTTCGCGGCATTTTCACAATAGTCACAATAAATCACAAAACAAATAAACACAATGCAAAAGCAACAAACAAAATACAACAGAGCAACGAATTGCCGATGATCTGAGGAAAGAAAGTCACAAATTAATAAAAGCGTTGCGCCAAATTATAATTATATTTAAGCAATAAGAGCAGATATCTGACTGTTTTTCAAAAGATTCTCACGAAATACGATCCTGGCAGGGTCGCCAAGTGTAACCTCCCCACAGAAAATTTTGAAAAAAGACAATGCTTAATGGAAATGGAGCTAAGTGTAACCTCCCCACAACACATTCAAAAAATATAACTATATTTATTAGTAATGGAGCCACAGCTAAGTGTGAACTCGCCACAAGAATATTAATGACAATGACAATTAAATGAAAGCTCGCTATCTGACTCAAGTACAAGTTCCCATAAAATAATGAACGATAATCTCATGACAATGAAACTACAGTGATAACCAAAAGTCAATTAAACCGAAATGTCGGTGTTTGCCCTGTGCGAATTCAGAATAAATTTCTTACCTTATTAAAACTGCATGTTAAAATTCTGCTCTTATTGTTGGCTGCGGCTTGGAGGAAAAACATTGCAATTGCCTTTTTTTTTTTTTTTTTTTTTTTTAAAAAAAATTTTGTTAAAGGGAAATGGAGGGAATTTGAATGATTGTTTGTAAATTTGTTTTTAAATCCAAATTATTATTGGGGGCGATTTTTGAAAGTTAAATTACAATGAGTGGACCTTACATTATCTGATAAGCGCAAAGCTGCATAAACATTTATTTAATAAAATTATACCTTGTCCTGAATCTTGACCATCGCTGTGCCGACGCCCGCCGACGCAACTGCTACAGACGTACTACTCTCCGCGACAGCTACCAACAGACTACTTTACGCGACTGCTCGCGACACACTACATTACCCGACTGCTCGCGACACACAACATTACGCGACTGCTACCGAGATACAACTGTACTGCACTGCGCTTCGAGCGCAACTGCTCTGGTCAGAGATTCTACAATGCCTCAGCATCGCTGCCGCACAACATACGTGTTTCAAGTTTCAGGTTGTGGACTCGTTGACGGCAGGAAAATCGAATCTCTGGTAGATAAACGCTACATAATGCTGTACATAGTCCGAGATTCGTGCTAGTAGAAGTTAGTCGTTGACTCAGCCGGCCGGTATGGCCGAGCGGTTCTAGGCGCTCCAGTCTGGAACCGCGCGACCGCTACGGTCGCACGTTCGAATCCTGCCCCTGGCATGGATGTGTGTGATGTCCTTAGGTTAGTTAGGTTCAAGTAGTTCTAAGTTCTAGGGGACTGATGACCTCAGATGTTGGGTCCCATAGTGCTCAGAGCGATTTGAAGTCGTTAACTCAATTGAATTTTCATCCCATTTTCTGTTTTAAATTGAATATAGTTAAGCTATAGTGTCAAACGTCCGTTTGAGCATGCATAATATCCTTATTCTCAATATTGAATTGTTTACCAACACTCCGAAATAATTTCCTATATCACATAGATTTCAAGAGCGAGATTCGTTTCGTAATTTCATGCGAATGGAAGAAAAGATTTTTTCAAGCTGCTGACCATCATTTTTATTTACTGGCAAGATACAAAAATGAGCCAGCCCATTAATCCAGAGTTATATATATATATATATATAGAAAGTTTCATAATAGCAAAAACTTCCAGTGTGCAACTTGTATTTACTTTCAGACGTAGACTGGCAGTAACAAGATTTCTGGCCACTGAGGAAACATTCTATTCGTTGGCCAGTGCTACAAGATTTATAGCAAATACATAACTTATAATGAATAACACAGACTTTGGAGATAATAATTCTAGTAAATGAATAACAAGCATCCAGAATCTCTTAGAAAAGAAAAGGTTAAAAAACTGGATTGAAGCGGACTTGCCCTGCTATAGCCCACGCAGGATACGATGGTCGATGCACAGTGGCCAGTTTTCATCCAAAGCGCTGGGCGAGTTCATTCTTTTGTTTGGAAGGGGAGGCCGACAGTGTGTGAAACCTTTCGGCCGGTCGGTGCGATCTTCTCAAACGATTTTACAGAAATTAACGGTAAAAAAAGATTCTTCCTTAACTTATAGCTTTGTATGTCAGATTCATGATCGTGTGCCCATCATTTAGTTAATGGTCTTAGTTTTGCGATGTTTATGTGGAAGTAAGACCCTGCACGAAATTCGAAAAAGCTTGTAATGAAAAATAGAGGTCGCTATCATGTTGCGTTTGGTGCATGTTACATAATATGTTGCAATGTATGAAATTTAGCTAAGATATTGAATTGTTCTTAAGACTTGGCTGGAAGTCTCTATCACCAGTCTCGAGAAAGTCGATGTGACGTAACAGACTCATTTGCGGTCGCGCTGCTCCAGCGATAAAGCCGAGTGGAATATCCACAACATCCCTTATATTTCTGTAGCGCAACTTTACGCTAGCACAGGAAAGGTTCAGTTAATGAAAGGACTAGGCCACAATTCTCAAACATGATTGACTTTATTACAATATAACTCTCTGAGCAAGTTTCATTCCTTGGTACTTATTTAAAAATATATATATATACACATACAGAATCATTGCGCTCCCATACTTGATCTTAAGCGAGGGTAGACAAACATCAGCTCATTTAGCATTAAACTTTTAGGCAAGCTATTAAAATAATAAAAGACTAAAATATATTTTACCAAGAAGTAATGTTTAAAAAACCACTACTAAAGCAATCAAAATCAATAAGCGTGGTACTTCAACTAGAAAAAATAACAGAGCATAATATTTTAAGACAAATTCAATGTGACAAGTAAATGACTTTAGAGTTAACTACTGCAATACTTCGACACAGGATCATTAAACAAACTCGTGGTTTTGTAATTAAGCCACCACTCACGCAACTACAAATGCATCAAGAGATAATGGTTACAATTGGAGGCGTATACTTAAAGCGGGATTACACAGCTTTTCTTTCATTACAAATGAACTGCCGCTCTCGGTACGAGCCCTTTTACTCTCCAACAGTCAACAGGCCCAGCTCGCCCGTCTCCTTAGGCAGGTCGTTGTACACAGGGGAGAGAACACAAAGTAACAAGAAATGCCTCTAAAACACACAAACAGATGGTGTTAATTCAACAAGCCTCACAAACATGTTCATACGTGCTTCAGGGAACACAGACCAGACCATAATTACAATTTAAACTATGGCCTGGAACTTCAAGCAACCAATTGGTCCAGTAAATAAAATTTAAAAAAAATTAACCACACTTGATAAACCATCAAAACACGGGCATTTCACTACTAAGGAAATCGTTCAGGACTGGCAGTTGGCAATACCCATAGCACAGATTGAAGTAGCTGACGAGAATTTCGAATGAGGCAAAAAGAGGCAGCAATACATTAAATCACGTTGTTACCACAGTTCAGGGGCTGAAATTTTGCTCACCCCCCCCCCCAAAAAAAATAAAAAAAAAACACTGTCCATGCTTCCAATACCGTCATGAGCAGTATCAAGGCTGTCCACTCAGAGTCCCGTCAACCAATGAACGTCAGAATCACCAACGCCAGTACATACAGTCTCAGTTCTACGCGTTGCCAGCTTATACTGCCTCCCAGCGTGCTTCCAAACACAGTGGAAGCGCGACTCTCGCCTCCTAGCGGCTCCGTATTCTTTCTTCACGTGCCTCGCCTCAGGCGCGCGCTATATAGGCAAACTCTACGCTAGACGGTATCGATAACCGCTAGGTCGATGTGCACACATCAGTTTCGTAGACGGTTTGAGATACCGAAATGAGATTTTGGCAAATAATAAGCCGCAAAGGGGAAAGTACTTTACGATAAAACGCAAAACTTCATTATCTACTGTGTCGTTCCACGAATACAGACTACTTCGACGAAAGAATGCAATTTTTAAGGGCCATCGATATTTGATGAAACGAGGAATGCTACGGGTTTTGGAACAACATAAGTGAAGAGATTACACGTTTATTTTGTACCGAGAATGTGCTTTTTTTATAAGGTACTGACCTTACTTTAAGGCAAAAAAGGAAGAATGAATTGATTGTTTGTGTTAATAACGATCATCCTCGTTTACCTCCTCTGCATTACTGCAGAAGACGTGTCACTGAGCACATTTGTTCTGTGCATGCAGTACACGTGAGGCGCCTAGTTGTTTCCACTGCACTGTGTGGAATACGAAGGTTCTGTTATAGTTCACTAACCTGCTGTCTTCAAGTCGATGTCCCCAGCGCAGTAAACAGCACGCAGGTCGTAGGTTCTGTATCTTGAGGCTGAAACTGACTTTTAGCGAGGTTCTGTTGTGAAATAATGTATCACTTGTTTGGGATGCCACTCGCGTATTTTAATATAGCCACACGAGAAGACTAGATGATCTTAATACAACACCTTCTGATACAGCAAAGTACATGATCAAACACAATGTTTACGAAAAGGTATCTTTACAATATTTGTGGCACCTGTCTGTGCCTCATGACTACCGGAGTGAATCTTTTAAAACTGAATACTGGCAAACACATCCTGCCACAGACAGCATGACTGTACATCTCGACTGCCTAATCCAGAGTGACGAACGGGAACTTAAATAAAATAGGAAACACATCCTACGACAGACAACATGTCTGTTCTTCTCGACTTCCTAATCCAGAGTGACGACCAGCCCGAAACACTTCGCGCGCCATACCAGAAAAGGCGTGACCCGAACGCTTCCGAAGTGCTTCGTCTACAATTTCGTCAGTCTTTTGTTTTTGATTTAAATTGTTTTTAATAATTCTAAAATGACTAATTGATAGTCAGCTCTTGAGAGATATTTATATTAAAAAGTGAAGTCATTCCTACGAGTAATTTAACTAATAATAATAACTATGCTTTAACGTTTTGGCGCCCTTGCTCCGAACACAGCAGCCGATCACAGAGCAGTAACATTATGCAGGCGGTCTTTCTCACGGGAATGGTACCGAATCTAACATCTGTCACCGGTACCTCATCCCACATTGCGTCATCTATATACTTCTTGCATCTCCACTGCTCTGGGAACAGCTTCTTGGAGCCTAATATGATGGCTGACTAAGCCAGAAATATTACAACTTTTGCTCTGTTCCTCACTTCATAAATCGCTTCTTCGCTTTCTCAGAATTCTTTTGCACCTGCGTCTGCACAGCATGTTAGTGAGGTTAGACTGTATAAAGTCCGATGTGTTTTGGCGAAAGTATCCCAAATTCGAACAGTATATTTCTTTACTTTCCCACTAAGGTGGAATTACACTTCGCAAACTCGACAGCACAAAACGATTTCTGTTGCGGGGTAGCCATTTTGCAAAATATGACTGTAACCAAACAAACAGAAGTCAAGCGACATCTAGCGGCAATGAATATAAACTTGACAGTGTATTCATTCCTCCAAGAACCGAGCCATGGCGCAGCTGCCGATAGTTTTGGCAACATAATATCTTGTAATGCGTATACTCTTTGTGAAACGCTGTATAAGGAATAGTAGTGGACGCAAAATTGAACCTCGTAGAACTTCCATTGTGATTTCTCCCCAGTCACTAAAATTTTCTACCCTTCCAACACTGTTCGAATTATTTACGAAAACTTTTTATATCATATCTTTAGTTTTTGGTAACCGATTGACAGCTCATTAAAATCTCTTTCAGCTATGAAGCGAATTTTAAACGAAATACGGACGGTATTCTGGGCGCACTGACTCTTAAGAGAGAATGAAACGACCGGGAATACAATCAGCTTCGCCTTCAGCCCGCGGCTGTGGCCGGCAGACACCGCATTTGGAAATGTAAGCCGAGGATTCGGCTTGTCATGTGCATCGGCGATGCGGCGGCCACAGAAGAATCGCGATGTGAATGAACCGGACCGCAGACCGCAACTTCCGCTGCGAAACCGCCGCGGGCGCGCTAGCAGCTCGGCGAATAGTCGTTGGCGATCGTGTATCATGCGAACCGGCTGCAGCTTTCGGCCCCGCTGTATGTTCGGGCCAACGTGCGACAGACTGTCGGACTGTGCGGTGTGCACAGAGTATGCTTCTGCTACTGGCCTAATTTTACGGTAAGTCATCGCGGAATGGGACATAACTACGTTAAAACCTTTGTGTACTCTTTTAAGAGGAGAACCAACGGGAGAGTTCACTCACTATTGACGGCTTTGTACGGATCTTTGGGACACAATGAAACAGTGTAAGCGGTTGGAAACTACACCCACGTCTCTAACATTCACAGTCAGCGCTACGCTAGTAGAACCATCTGAGAACGTCTCCAGAACGCGACTCAGATAAGTCTATTACTGCGTATCTCCTGCTGTTCTAAAGACCGTGAGGATTTTTCCACATTATTTCTGTACTTTCCTGTCCGGGACAGACAGACAAGAGCCCAGGCCTCTGAGCCGGGATCGGTAGTTCCGCTAGCGGTATTCACAGACAGGTTGTCTGATGAGATAAAAAGTATTGTGGGATTTCATATTAGCCGGCCGCGGTGGTCTAGCGGTTCTAGGCGCTCAGTCCGGAACCGCGCGACTGCTACGGTCGCAGGTTCGAATCCTGCCTCGGGCATGCATGTATGTGATGTCCTTAGGTTAGTTAGGTTTAACTAGTTCTAAGTTCTAGGCGACTAATGACCTCAGAAGTTGAGTCCCATAGTGCTCAGAGCCATATTTTTTTTTTGATTTCATATTATCTCCAATAACAAAAAAAAAATCATAAATCAGTTTTTTTCACTGAACGGATCCTGTATTTTCCATGTTATCCAAAAATGGAAAAAATACTTCTTTATCAGTATATACACTGAAGAGCCAAGGAAACTGGTAAAGCTGTCTAAAGCCGGCCGCGGTGGTCTAGCGGTTCTAGGCGCGCAGTCCGGAACCGCGCGACTGCTACGGTCGCAGGTTCGAATCCTGCCTCGGGCATGGATGTGTGTGCTGTCCTTAGGTTAGTTAGGTTTAAGTAGTTCTAAGTTCTAGGGGACTGATGACCACAGTAGTTAAGTCCCATAGTGCTCAGAGCCAAAGCTGTCTAAAATCGTGTAGGGCCCCTACGAGCACGCAGAAGTGCCGCAACACGACATGACATAGACTCGAGTAAAGTATGAAGTAGTGCTGGACGGAATTGACACCATGGATCCTGCAGGGCTGTCCATGAATCCGTAAGAGTACGAGGGGATGGGGATCTCCTCTGAACAGCACGTTGTGCAAGGCATCCAAGGTATGCTCAGTAATGTTCATCTCTGGGGAGTATGGTCGCCAGCGGAAGTGTTTAAGCTCAGAAAAGTGTTCGTGAAGCCACTCTGTACCAATTGTGGACGTGTGGGGTGTCACATTGTTCTGCTGTAATTGCCTAAGTCGGTCGGAATGCACAGTGAACATGAGTGGATGCAGGTGATCAGAAAGGATGCTCACGTACCTGTCACCTCTCAGAGTCGCATCTAGACGTATCAGGGGTCCCATTTCACTCCAACTGCACATGTCCCACACCATTACAGAGCCTCCATCACCTTGAACAGTCTCCTGCTGACATGCAGGGTCCATGGATTCATGAGGTTGGCTCCATACCCGTACACTTCCATCCGCTCGATACAACTTAAAACGAGACGCGTCCGACCAGGCAACATGTTTCCAGTCATCAACAGTCAATGTCGGTGTTGGCGAGCCCAGGCGAGGCGTAAAGCTTTGTGTCATGCAGTCATCAAGGATACACGAGTGGGCCTTCGGCTACAAAGGCCCATATCGATATGTTTCGTTGAATGGTTTGCACGTCTCTGACGTTGAACGAATCTCTTCAGTCGTCGTTGGTCCCATTCTTGCAGGGTCTTTCTCCGGCCGCAGCGATGTCGCAGATTTGATGTTTTACCGGATTCCTAATACTCACGCTACACTCGTGATTTTCCTCCATAGGGGGAAAATGCCCTCTTCATCGCTAGCTGGGAGATGCTGTGTCCCATCGCTCGTGCGCCGACTATAATACCACGTTCGAACTCACTTAAATCTTAATAACCTGCCATTGTAGCAGCAGTAACCGAACTAACAACTGCGCCAGACACTTGTTGTCTTATATAGGCGTTGCCGACCGCAGCGCCGTATTCTGCCTGTTCACATATCTCTGTATTTGAATACGCATGCCTATACCAGTTTCTTTGGCTCTTCAGTGTATAAAGGGAAGCAAATAAGATGGATTGCATGTTTCAGAGATTTGGTGTTGTACATCTTTAACGAATGTTAAGAACTACAGCGTGCAGTACACAGCTGTATCAATATATTTTATTAGAGACTATCAATTTCAGTCTAGGATCAGACCATCATCTGGTCCCAAAAACATCTCAGCTATGCATTTCCGTAATTGGAATAACAGTTACCAGATGTGTATTGTTCCATCATTAATAGTAGTTGTATATATGGAATATATATGTCCATTTGACCTATGAGATTAAATGGACATGCATACGTGTCTCCATCTGACGGACGGATCGCAACAGTGTCGCATGCCCTCACTTCAAGACATAGGGCAGAAAGGTTTGGAATGTAGTCCCGGACACTGATGCAAAGACTTGTGATCAGGAACTTTACGCCTTTGGTAGCCAAATACTGACAGTGAAATCTTTCCACCAGCAGGACTCGAACCGATATAGCTGGGAGGGGAGCTCCACTGTATCTACTTCCTTTATCGATTTTACTACGGAAGTAGGCATTAATAGCGAAAACTATCGACGTTAGAGAGGAGAGAGACAGAGAGAGAGAGAGAGACGGCAGCAGCAGGAAGGAAGGAAGAAATGAGATGTTAGTAGTCTGAGGTGTGGGGTTGATCTGTTATTCTGCGCAACGGATTAATCTGAGGTGTACCCTTTACCCTGTGGCTCATGCAAGATGCAATTTCCACCCCCACACTACTACAGAACTCAGACAGACGCTCCTAACGTTCTAAAGACAAATGCCTGAAAAACTTTCAGCAATAAATATCTTCTGGAGTCGTCCGCTGTAAGGAAATGATCCAAAAATTCACAAAATTTCTTACGTAACTAGTGGGATACTTGGGTACTGGAGTAGTGCTAGTTAGTGTAAGAAAAACATGTTGTTGTGGTCTTCAGTCCTGAGACTGGTTTGATGCAGCTCTCCATGCTACTCTATCCTGTGCAAGCTTCTTCATCTCCCAGTACCTACTGCAACCTACATCCTTCTGAATCTGCTTAGTGTATTGATCTCTTGGTCTCCCTCAACGATTTTTACCCTCCACGCTGCCCTCCAATGCTAAATTTGTGATCCCTTGATGCCTCAATACATGTCCTACCAACCGATCCCTTCTTCTAGTCAAGTTGTGCCACAAACTTCTCTTCTCCCCAATCCTATTCAATACCTCCTCATTAGTTACGTGATCTACCCACCTTATCTTCAGCATTCTTCTGTAGCACCACATTTCGAAAGCTTCTATTCTCTTCTTGTCCACACTAGTTATCGTCCATGTTTCACTTCCATACATGGCTACGCTCCATACAAATACTTTCAGAAACGACTTCCTGACACTTAAATCTATACTCGATGTTAACAAATTTCTCTTCTTCAGAAACGATTTCCTTGCCATTGCCAGTCTACATTTTATATCCTCTCTACTTCGACCATCATCAGTTATTTTACTCCCTAAATAGCAAAACTCCTTTACTACTTTAAGTGTCTCATTTCCTAATCTAATCCCCTCAGCATCACCCGATTTAATTTGACTACATTCCATTATCCTCGTTTTGCTTTTGTTGATGTTCATCTTATATCCTCCTTTCAAGACACTGTCCATTCCGTTTAACTGCTCTTGCAAGTCTTTTGCTGTCTCTGACAGAATTACAATGTCATCGGCGAACCTCAAAGTTTTTACTTCTTCTCCATGAATTTTAATACCTACTCCGAATTTTTCTTTTGTTTCCTTTACTGCTTGCTCAATATACAGATTGAATAACATCGGGGAGAGGCTACAACCCTGTCTCACTCCTTTCCCAACCACTGCTTCCCTTTCATGCCCCTCGACTCTTATAACTGCCATCTGGTTTCTGTACAAATTGTAAATAGCCTTTCGCTCCCCGTATTTTACCCCTGCCACTTTCAGAATTTGAAAGAGAGTATTCCAGTTAACGTTGTCAAAAGCTTTCTCTAAGTCTACAAATGCTAGAAACGTAGGTTTGCCTTTTCTTAATCTTTCTTCTAAGATAAGTCGTAAGGTTAGTATTGCCTCACGTGTTCCAACATTTCTACGGAATCCAAACTGATCTTCCCCGAGGTCCGCTTCTACCAGTTTTTCCATTCGTCTGTAAAGAATTCGCGTTAGTATTTTGCAGCTGTGACTTATTAAACTGATAGTTCGGTAATTTTCACATCTGTCAACACCTGATTTCTTTGGGATTGGAATTATTATATTCTTCTTGAAGTCTGTGGGTATTTCGCCTGTCTCATACATCTTGCTCACCAGATGGTAGAGTTTTGTCATGACTGGTTCTCCCAAGGCCATCAGTAGTTGTAATGGAATGTTGTCTACTCCTGGGGCCTTGTTTCGACTCAGGTCTTTAAGTGCTCTGTCAACCTCTTCACGCAGTATCTTATCTCCCATTTCATCTTCATCTACATCCTCTTCCATTTCCATAATATTGTCCTCAAGTACATCGCCCTTGTATAAACCCTCTATATACTCCTTCCACCTTTCTGCCTTCCCTTCTTTGCTTAGAACTGGTTTGCCATCTGAGCTCTTGATATTCATACAAGTGGTTCTCTTCTCTCCAAAGGTCTCTTTAATTTTCCTGTAAGCAGTATCTATCTTACCCCTAGTGAGACAAGCCTCTACATCCTTACATTTGTCCTCTAGCCATCCCTGCTTAGCCATTTTGCACTTTCTGTCGATCTCATTTTTGAGACGTTTGTGTTCCCTTTTGCCTGCTTCATTTACTGCATTTTTATATTTTCTCCTTTCATCAATTAAATTCAATATTTCTTCTGTTACCCAAGGATTTCTATTAGCCCTCGCCTTTTTACTTACTTGATCCTCTGCTGCCTTCACTACTTCATCCCTCAGAGCTACCCATTCTTTTTCTACTGTATTTCTTTCCCCCATTCCTGTCAATTGTTCCCTTATGCTCTCCCTGAAACTCTCTACAACCTTTGGTTCTTTCAGTTTATCTAGGTCCCATCTCCTTAAATTCCCACCTTTTTGAAGTTTCTTCAGTTTCAATCTGCAGTTCATAACCAATAGATTGTGGTCAGAATCCACATCTGCCCCTGGAAATGTCTTACAATTTAAAACCTGGTTCCTAAATCTCTGTCTTACCATTATATAATCTATCTGATACCTATTAGTATCTCCAGGATTCTTCCAGGTATACAACCTTCTTTTATGATTCTTGAACCAAGTGTTAGCTATGATTAAGTTATGCTCTGTGCAAAATTCTACAAGGCGGCTTCCTCTTTCATTTCTTCCCCCCAATCCATATTCACCTACTATGTTTCCTTCTCTCCCTTTTCCTACTGACGAATTCCAGTCACCCATGACTATTAAATTTTCGTCTCCCTTCACTACCTGAATAATTTCTTTTATCTCGTCATACATTTCATCTATTTCTTCATCATCTGCAGAGCTAGTTGGCATATAAACTTGTACTACTGTAGTAGGCATGGGCTTTGTGTCTATCTTGGCCACAATAATGCGTTCACTATGCTGTTTGTAGTAGCTAACCCGCACTCCTATTTTTTTATTCATTATTAAACCTACTCCTGCATTACCCCTATTTGATTTTGTATTTATAACCCTGTAATCACATGACCAAAAGTCTTGTTTCTCCTGCCACCGAACTTCGCTAATTCCCACCATATCTAACTTTAACCTATCCATTTCCCTTTTTAAATTTTCTAACCTAACTGCCCGATTAAGGGATCTGACATTCCACGCTCCGATCCGTAGAATGCCAGTTTTCTTTCTCCTGATAACGACGTCCTCTTGAGTAGTCCCCGCCCGGAGATCCGAATGGGGGACTATTTTACCTCCGGAATATTTTACCCAAGAGGACGCCATCATCATTTAATCATACAGTAAAGCTGCATGTCCTCGGGAAAAATTACGGCTGTAGTTTCCCCTTGCTTTCAGCCGTTCGCAGTACCAGCACAGCAAGGCCGTTTTGGTTAATGTTACAAGGCCAGATCAGTCAATCATCCAGAAAAACATGAAACTAACGAAAGTTATTACTTATTTTGCAAAAATTCTGAGAAATCACAATGGCACTTTTAATTTTGAATTGAACAAGTTGTATCCTGGTTCTTTTCGGAATGTGAAGTTACCTTTCAAGGATAGGATTCGCTAATGAAATTTTTACACAAAGTTTAAGATGGTAGTTAACTTGGCAGAATGGCTGAGAGGCACACCTACTCAACTTGAATAATTATCCTTTAGAATATTGCTAGATACGGTCGAGGCTGTCGCATGTGAAATGCAGTGAAGTGTACTGTTGTTGAGGAAATATGGGGCTCGCAATAGCTGTAGCGCACAATACCGTAAGCTGCGATGACTGCTGTCTGCGCCGCTCGCTGCTGAAACTCTCCCTATGCCTTGATGAAGTCAAGGATTCCTATTCGCCCCTAGTCTAACTATTGGCGTGGTACACCGGTCAGATAACCAGTCCACCGCGATGCTACTCAAAATTCGCTCGCAGGCGTTTAACTATAACTCTGTCCATTCACACCGCTCAATAAGTGTGTCGGCCAACACAGTGAACAACGCTTAATCGCAAGGACTCAATATAGAGTCGCCCTTGGATTAGCTCTCGACAGAGGTGCTCTCCCAGTGAGGTACTGAGGAGAGACTTGTTCCTTACTCCAAGAGCGACAACGGAACGGCGCCTCTCCACACCAGACGTCAAGAGGTATATCTTTTGGTCTCTTCCATTATTCCTTCAGCTCAAGGCGTCAGAAATATCGTCTGCCAATCAGCATTGCTCTTCTAAAACGGGAGGATGACGTTTCGTTTAAGGCGACCAATCCGGAAACCTGTAGCATTGGTGTTTGGCGTTTGCTATCTCCCTGTGAAAATCTCTGAAACTGCGTGCTATGTGTAAAGAATGCGTAGGCTGGCCGCTCCCACACAATGTATCGGAATTTGCTTTTAAGCCGAACACGGGGTCATTCCCCCTTTTCACTTGGGCCCACGCTATCTGCTACACGGGCGGTCACCGGCCGACATAGGCTGGGTCGTCCTCTGAAGGGACCGGCGTCCCGTTGTACGGTTTCTCTCCCGAACTAAAAGCTTCTGTGATCGTCGTGTCTGGAATGTATGTGGTATGTGTGTACGCCAGCCTCGAGTACTTCAACCACGGTGCCCTTACTTGTTAATTGCATATCGTTTACATGAATTCATACAACATTGACTTTATCTTATCGAATTTGGGTTCGAATGAAGCGTCTTGATGTGCGTAATATGATTGTGAGGGTGGAATATGTAAGCAATGAAGGTCAGGAGACCACGCCGTCTTACAGTAGTAAGAGAGAACAAGAGGGAGACAGTGAGAGGAGCAAGAGGGAGGCAGGACAGGAGACAGTAGCAGTAGGATAGAATGAAGGCGACTGTGGCTGTGATGCAGAAGACAATGACAGAGAGACACAAGTAGACAATGACAATGGGTTGAGCTGAATGAGTGAGTGAGAAAGAGCAACTGGGAGTGGATGGGTATGAGTGACTTACAGCGATGGCAAAAAATGGCTCTAAGCACTATGGGACTTAACATCTGAGGTCATCAGTCCCCTAGACTTAGAACTACATAAACCTAACTAACTTAAGGCCATCACACACAACCATGCCCGAGGCAGGATTCGAACGTGCGACCGTAGCAGCGGTGCGGTTCCGGAGTGAAGCACCTAGAATCGCTCGGCCACAGCGGCCGGCGCGATGGGAAAAGTGGGTGTGAGTGAGTTATAGGTAGGAAAGCTTCTGGGGGTTTGAGACGAGTTGCGTGTCAAAAAAGCGCAAATGTATTCACGTTCCAAAATTTTTGGGAATTTTTTAAACCTGAGGAAGGTTGAACGAGGCAGCTGGTACCCCACTTTTCTGTCAGAATCTTGTAAACAAACACGAACATATTCATATTTTTGGGCTCCGATAGGAGCATTTTTCAGTTTTTCCACTTTTAACGTTACCTGCCTTACCTTACAACATCACCACACACACTTCCTTATTTTCTCATGTTTAAAATTTGACGACGTAAACGTATATTTGCGACTAGTTAATTTGTCTGGTGTAAGCTGGCCCTGCCTTCCTCAGTCAACATTCAACTTGTCCAGCACACAAAATTAATTCCACTAAATATAAGAGAAATGTCATTTCGGAACGAAGGTAACTTACCTGTCACGGCTCATACTTCTCACTGTAGTCGATTTGAGTTCAAATACAGCCATGGAAAAAAAAATCTCTAGTAAAGCAATATAATGAGAGACGTACTGGATTAACTGCATTTTATTGACAGAAGTACATGTATGATGGTGTGATTACAAGGAATAAGCGATAAAAAAAAATTGAGTCCTGCCACCGGAAGTGCGTGTGCGAATTCGGCGTAGCATAGCAAAGCACCATTAGGCGAAAAAGTAACTAATGCGTTCTTAAATCCTGCAGAAAGTACACATGGACGAGTCCGCGCTAAATGCCTCTCTTCTGACACCCACACATCAACACGGAAGTGGCCCAGCAGCAGGATTCTCTCAGTACACACGGACAAGCGAAGATCTGGCTGTCTGCGCTGACGAGTTTAGTTCGACGCATCCCTTTGACGTGCCCCAGGGCGCTCTGTTCACAGTAGTAACTGTCCAGTTGATTAAATTAGCTTGCCGGTACCTTCCGTGTTTGTTTGCTGACAGGTCCTTTGAAGTCGCGCAAAGTGCACAGCTGCGCCATGACATTACCTGCTTACCACATTAATCGGCTTGCCGGGTCGTCGTCCGTGTATAGCGTAACGTATTAGAGGGTATTATCCGGTTCAGCCACAGAATCCTTTAGATCTGAATTTTCCATGTTCTAGCTAAAGTTTGCCCGTTTTATGACGTAATCCTTCGAAGTTTACAACTGTTCATTAAACTGATTATATTAAAATCCCAGTTATTTTTGTCCTTGACTGCTGTAGTGCGCCGGCCGGAGTGGTCGTGCGGTTCTAGGCACTGCAGTCTGGAACCGCGAGACCGCTACGGTCGCAGGTTCGAATCCTGCCTCGGGCATGGATGTGTGTGATGTCCTTAGGTTAGTTAGGTTTAACTGGTTCTAAGTTCTAGGGGACTAATGACCTCAGAAGTTGAGTCCTATAGTGCTCAGAGCCATTTGCTGTAGTGCAATAATACAAAGAGGACGGCATCAAAAGCACCAGAAACGCTTTATAACTACGATTTCTTTTTGCTTAAACTAAACTGGACACTCTTACAAGGGAACCTCCCCATCGCACCCACCTCAGATTTAGTTATAAGTTGGCACAGTGGATAGGCCTTGAAAAACTGAACACAGATCAATCGAGAAAACAGGAAGAAATTGTGTGGAACTATGAAAAAAATAAGCAAAGTATACAAACTGAGTAGTCCATGCGCAACATAGGCAACATCAAGGAGAACGTGAGCTAAGCAGCGCTGTGGTCCCGTGGTTAGCGTGAGCAGCTGCGGAACGAGGGGTAATTCGTTTAAGTCTTCCCTCGAGTGAAAATTTTAATTTTTTATTTTCAGACAATTATCAAAGTTCAGGCACTCACACATAATCAACTTCGCTCTCCAAAATTCAAGCACATGTTCAGATTTGCTTGGACATATGCAGGATTTCACGGTCTACACACGGAAAAATTTGAAAACGTTAAAAACATATGTTTTGACAGAGCACAGGGAAACCTGTGCGAATGTGAAACTGTTGCATTCATTTGTTGCAGTTTATGTGACAAACTCTTATGTTTTCATCACTTTTTTCGGAATGATTATCACATCCACAAGAAAACCTAAATCGGGCAAGGTAGAAGAATCTTTTTACCCATTCGCCAGGTGTGCAAGTTAGGTGGGTCGACAACATATTGCTGTCATGTGACGCATATGGCGTCACCAGTGTCGTATAGAATATATCAGACGTGTTTTCCTGTGGAGGAATCGGTTGACCTATGACCTTGAGATCAAATGTTTTCGGTTCCTATTGGAGAGGCACGTCCTTTCGTGTACTAATCGCACGGTTTTGCGGTGCAGTCGCAAAACACAGACACTAAACTTATTACAGCGAACAGAGACGTCAATGAATGAACGGACAGATCGCAACTTTGCGAAAATAAAGAAAGCAAAATTTTCACTCGAGGGAAGATCCGAACAAAGTACCTCTTATTCCGAAGCTGCTCACGCTAACCACTGGACCACGGCGCTCGTAATATAACATTCTCCTTGATGTTGCCTACCTTGCGCATGGACTACTCAGTTTGTATATTTTGCTTATTTTTTCATAGTTCCACACAACTTCTTCCAGTTTTTTTCGATTGATCCGTATTCAGTTTTTCAAGGCCTATCCACTGTGTCAATTTATAACTAAATCTGAGGGGGGTGCGATGGGGAGGTTCCCTTGTTAGCTTCAAAGCAGTGCCTTTGGGAGAACGTACACAAGCCAACGTTGTAAGTAGCCTGTTTGTATGTTGGTTGCGCTATAGACTGTATTAATATCGCTGACAGCGGTCTGCGCCCTCGGGAAGAGACTGTGGTTGGACGGACTAGCGGTTAGCGAGCGGCCGGCTCGGACATGCATCCATCGTGGAGACTCAGTGTTGGTAGGACATGCATTGCAAAATAATGGTGGATGTAGTTGTTAATTCTGGGTAGTGGAATTATTGACGATTATATAATTTTTGGAACTGTATGTCACATGACTAAGGTAAAACCCGCTAAATACATTGTTTGCTCTTCAACAAAAGCTTTCTTTTGCTAACCACATGCCTCCTAGTAGCTAGAGACTATAGTAGTTAGAATCTTTTTATTTAGCCGGCTGTAGTTGCTGCTCGCTGTAATTGCTGTGGTTCGTGTTATGATGATTTTCTGTGAGGTAAGTGACTTATGAAAAGTGTCGGTTATGTCAGGATTTCTTCCAATTCAGAGGCATTCTTTTGTGTTAATTACTTGAAGTCATGCTGTCATTGTAGAGCAGTCAGATTGCGTTGGTCTTGTATATTGTGGGTAATAAATGGTAGGTTACGTTTGAGTTGTCATTGTCAGGGAAAATTCCGTAGGTCAGTGTTCAAATGATAAAAGCAAATAACGAGACAGTAGGTTCATTTTCACTCGGTGGTTTAAGTTACACAAAGAAGTTTCCGGGTTCCACCGCCACTTTTGAGGTGCTCCTTCTTTGATAAAGTGTTATAAGCGAGTCACTGTAAAAACTAGCGTGGAAATTTCACCTGAAGCAAGACACTATTTGCCGGCCAGTGTGGCCGAGCGGTTCTAGGCGCTTCAGTCTGGCACTGCGTGACCGCTACGGTCGCAGGTTCGAATCCTGCCTCGGGCATGGATGTGTGTGATGTCCTTAGGTTAGTTAGGTTTAAGTAGTTCTAAGTTCTAGGGGACTGATGACCTCAGATGTTAAGTCCCATAGTGCTCAGAGCCATTTGAACCATTTTTATAAAGTTGATTACAAAGTTGGTAACTTATTTGAGGAATAAAAAAATAGCATACTTGAAGTTCCGTTTTATAAAACTAGCTACTGCGTCGAGTACACGGTGTCACAGGTATAAACTTTTATTGTTTCTCATTTGCACGAAGAAAAATATTTGTTTACTTTTTCGCTGTAGACTGAAAAGATCGCCTGTTAATAGAGATTATGATCTTATGCTATTTTCGAGCGGTACGTAAGTTTTTAGGTTTTCAGCTTCTTTTTACTGGGAAGTTTTATTTTATTAGTAAGAATTTTGACTTCATTGTGGGAATTTCTCCTCAGCGTTGACGCACGACAATGCTTCTTAATGTGAAATTATACTGTTTCTACAATCAACTCGTGTGTTTGTAATATTACTTGCTTCTTCGCATGTTTGTTTGTGGGTTGTGCGTGATTTCCAGTGCTTTTGTTATCTGAGAAAGTGTGTGACTTCGATCGAAGGAGGGAGAATAATCTATATGTTTTAGGTGATCGAGCATGTGCTGTGGATATCGTTTAAATGTTGTGGCTGTGTTCGGAAATATGGCGTATCAAAAGCTTCCCTGGGCATTTCACGTCTTCCGTGATGTGACTACAGGAGAATGTTTTCGGAACTGACGCTAAGTGGAGGCGAATGTTTTCGGTACTGTCTTGGGGTGCGTGTCGACCGGCTGCGCCGTCGTTGCCGTGGCAACGGCTCCCCCTAAGCTGGGTCTCCCCCTGGAAGCGCCTTTTCTCTCGGCGAATATCAAAAACCCGCGCACTCTCAGCCGCTTTACTTCGCTGTTTGGAGCCGTTTCGGGTCTCTGGGGGACTCCCGCGGATGCTTTTTACAGCCTCTTCCTGGACTTTTATGCGAGCAGCGCCACGCGCTAATTTCTTGAGAGAAGAGAAAAAAAAAACATTTACTCTAAAATTTTTACTTTCATTTATTCCATTGCCCTGCTACCGTGCTAGTTAGGCATCTCCATTTAATTCCTGGCGCTGACGCAAAACCTGGCAAACGGATTCTGAATCTCAAGTATTTACTTTTTTGTTACAGTTTTTTCTTGTTTGGCTTGGAAGATACAGGCCAAAAATTCAAGACCCGCGAACTACTGCCGTGTTTCCATGACCTAGTAGATAGTGTCGGAAGTTCCATGCGGCCTTTCGCTGATGATGCTGTAGTATACAGAGAAGTTGCAGCATTAGAAAATTGCAGCGAAATGCAGGACGATCTGCAGCGGATAGGCACTTGGTGTAGCAAGTGGCAACTGACCCTTAACATAGACAAATCTAATGCATTGCGAATACATAGAAAGAAGGATCCTTTATTGTATGATTATATGATAGCGGAACAAACACTGGTAGCAGTTACTTCTGTAAAATATCTGGGAGTATGCGTGCGGAATGATTTGAAGTGGAGTGATCATATAAAATTAATTGTTGGTAAGGCGGGTACCAGTTGAGCTTCATTGGGAGAGTCCTTAGAAAATGTAGTCCATCAACAAAGGAGGTGGGTTACAAAACACTCGTTCGACCTATACTTGAGTATTGCTCATCAGTGTGGGATCCGTATCAGGTCGGGTTGACGGAAGAGATAGAGAAGATCCAAAGAAGAACGGCGCGTTTCGTCACAGGGTTATTTGGTAAGCGTGATAGCGTTACGGAGATGTTTAGCAAACTCAAGTGGCAGACTCTGCAAGAGAGGCACTCTGCATCGCGGTGTAGCTTGCTCGCCAGGTTTCGAGAGGGTGCGTTTCTGGATGAGGTATCGAATATATTGCTTCCCCCTACTTATACCTCCCGAGGAGACCACGAATGTAAAATTAGAGAGATTCGAGCGCGCACGGAGGCTTTCCGGCAGCCGTTCTTCCCGCGAGCCATACGCGACTGGAACAGGAAAGGGAGGTAATGACAGTGGCACGCGAAGTGCCCTCCGCCACACACCGTTGGGTGGCTTGCGGAGTATAAATGTAGATGTAGATGTAGACGTCTGCACAAAGTGTAACGTCTTCGTCGAGTGTATGTTCGAACAAGTCCTATGTCTTAGCCACACTGTTCGGTTAACCTGACAAGTGACATCCATTATACCGAAGGCGTTTGCGAAAATATAAAAAGAGGGAAAGACGATGGCTGTAGCAATATCATTCGATCTGGTCTAGCATGAGAGTACTCTATGTAGACTTTGCCGGCGTATTAGTCTATCAAATCTTGTCGGTTTTCCAGCCGCATCAAACTGTCATCTGAACACAATATTTCAGCGGCCCGCCTGGTCGCCATCATCAGGTGAGAAATGCTACGCTGCTCTCGCCGATAGCTGATTCCACTCGCAAATGACTGCACATTCATAAGCATCGAAAGTACAACAGCGCATGTGCTACATACAGTGCGCTGGCGCTCAATCATTCCTGCTGCCTCCTGGCGCAAAAAGAGTTGCAGCGCCTCCGGTGGTGAATACTGTTGAAAACGAGATATCATTACAAATGATTATTCATGGCAAGACGATTCAGATGCCGTTGCTTCTTCATATCTGATAAAACAGGATTCCGCGTTTTACTTAGCGGGTATCCATTATCACGATTAATGATATTATCTGCTAGTCTGATTTCGACAGATTCTTTTATAACACAATCCCAGTACCGCGAAGCATTTGCAACTACTTGCTTCTCATTGTATAACATCCTGTGTCCCTCTGTAAGGTAATGCTCAGCCACCGCAGATTTACCTGGTCGTAATGATCGCGTATGGCGATGGTGTTCAATACACCTGTCGTTGACGGTACGAATAGTTTTGCCAATGTAAATTTTCCCGCAGTCACACGGTATTTTGTAAACGCCCGACTTCCTCAAATTTAAATTATGTAAGACTGAGCACCTCTTGTCTCTGGTAAAGATAATTTAGGTCGAGCATTAGTCCAAGATATCTTAGTGTTTTAGATAGACGGGTGAGATGATTGGGGATTTTATTTAATACTCAGCTCGTGAAACCGTGATACGCTGTTGCAGGACTTCGTGCAGCTCAGCCAAATATCCCAACAGGCTGGGCGTGGAGCAGCTTGTCAGTAAAAGGTCTCTGGGTTGGAGGGCTCGTTTAGATTTTCCTATAATACGAGGGGCGTTCAGTAAGTATACAAATTATTCGTCTTGGCCAATTTTGGTTGAAAAAATGCGTATTTTTTGTGGCACTTAGTGGAATATTCACGCTTCAGCCCCTATAGTTTCGTGAAGTTCTGACAGGTGGCGGCGCTACACGTAGTCTTCAAAATTGCGCCTGTAGCGGAGATGCGTCCCAAGCAGAGAGCTGTCACTGAGTTTCTTTTGGCAGAAACCCAGAGCATTGCAGATATTTATAGGCGCTTGCAGAATGTCTATGGAGGCCTGGCTGTGAACAAAAGCACGGCGAGTCGTTGGGTGAGGCGCTGTCATCGTAGCAACAAGGTCGCGCAAACCTGTACGATCTCCCCCATGTCGGCCGGCCGAACACAACTGTGATTTCTACAGTTCTGGAACGTGCGGACACTCTCATTCGATGTGATCGTCTGATGACAGTCAGACTCCTCGCTGCTCAACTGGATGTCTCTATTGGTAGTGCTGATACTTTCGTCCACTAGTTGAGGTAATCAAAGGTATGTTCCCCCTGGGTTCCTCGGCCCCGAACAGAAGCCCATAAAGAACAACGAAGGGCCATCTGTGCGGAATTCCTTGCGCTTTACGAGGCTGATTGTGACAATTTTTTGTCGAACATCGTTACGAGCGATGCAATGAGCGTTTGACGTCATTGGCCGGGAGGCCCCTTGCGGGGCAGGTCCGGCCGCCTTGGTGCAGGTCTTATTACATTCGACGCCACATTGGGCGACCTGCGCGCCGGATGCGGATGATACGATGAAGAAGACAACACAACACCCAGTCCCTGAGTGGAGAAAATCCTCGACCCAGCCGGGAATCGAACCCGACCCCGTAGGACGGCAATCCGTCACTCTGACCACTCAGCTATCGGGACGATGAAATACGGGTTCGTCACTACGAACCGAAAACAAATCGGCAATCCATAGTGGCACCTTATTACCTTTCCTTCAACAAAAAACCCCGCCATCGGCCGACGAAGTCATGACGACGGTTTTCTGGTACTCTGAAGAGTTTATTCTGGTGGTGGTAAGTTGCTGTGGAAGCAAAATGCTGAGGTCATCGGTCCCTATATTTACACACTACTTAATCTAACTTTAACTTACACTAAGGACAACACAAACACCCATGCCCGAGAGAGGCCTCGAAGCTCCTACGGGGGGGCCACGCGAACCGCGGCAAGACGACTAAGACAACGCGGCTATCCCGCGCGGCAGTTTATTCTGTTTTTTTGTCCTCCCTCATGGTGCAACGATCAACCCTGATGTGCATTCTGTAACTATCAGGAAAGTGAAGAAACGTCTCCATCGTGTTCGCCACCACAAAAATTCAAGCCAACTTCTTCTCTATGACAACACATGGCACTGCACAAGTCTGTACACCCGAGAGGAGATCACGAATCTTCGTTGAACTGTTGTTCGTCAACCACCCTACAGTTCGGATCTCGCAGCTTACGACTTCGATGTGTTTGACACAATGAAGGATGCACTCCAAGCGAATCAGTACGTGTGTGATGGGTCCGTTACTGATGCAGCAAGACGTTACCGCCGGCCGGAGTGGCCGAGCGGTTCTAGGCGCTACAGTCTGGAACCGCGCGACCGCTACAGTCGCAGGTTCGAATCCTGCCTCGGGCATGGATGTGTGTGATGTCCTTAGTTTAATTAGATTTAAGTAGTTCTAAGTTCTAGGGACTAATGACCTCAGATGTTAAGTCCCATAGTGCTCAGAGCCATTTGAACCATATTTGAAGACATTTGCTCCGACGTCGAGCAATAGTGTGGTACCACGCGGTCGAACAGGCCCTCCCAGTAAGGTGGCGTAGAGTCGTCGTTCTGAACGGAAATTACGAGGCGTGTTTTTTTTTTAAGTAAGTACCGTTTTGAAATTAAAGTCGTGCTAAGATGTCTCAATAATTTTATCTTTACATGAAAGCCTGTACCTTAATCTACTTTTCTACAATAATTTCCGTCAATATTGCGGCACTTGTCATAACGTTGTACCAGTTCTTGAATACCCTCCTCATAGAAGTCTGCCGCCTGACTTGTTAACCACTGCATCTCCACTGTTTTGACTCCGTCATCGTCTTGAAGACGCTGACCGCACAGATGTTTCTTCAAGTGCAGGAACAGATAGTAGTCACTGGGCGCCATATCGGGGCTATACGGAGGATGATCTAGAGTTTCCCACCGAAAGGATGTGATGAGATCTTTGGTCTGATTCGCCACATGCGGACGGGCATTGCCTTGCAGCAAAACGATGCCCTTCCCCAACTTGCCACGTCTTTTGTTCTGAATTGAACAGCGTAGATTGTGCAATGTCTTATAGCAAGCTGCTGCATTGATTGTCTCATTACGAGGCAGAAATTCCACAAGCAGTACTCCTTTTCTGTCCCAAAAAACTGTGCACATGATTTTCCGGGCAGAAATTGTTTGCTTAATCTTCACTTTTCTAGGTGAATCTCAATGCCGCCAGTCCATGGACTGTTGCTTTGACTCTGGTATGACGTAGGCCACCCTTGTTTCATCGCCCGTAACAGTTTGGCTTAAGAAATCATCACTGTCGTTGTGGTACCGCTCAAGGAAAGTCAATGCACTGTCTAAACGTTTGGTTTTGTGCACATCCGTCAACATTTTCGGTACCCAAAGTGCGCACAACTTTCGGTAATTCAAGTGCTCGGTCACAATACCATCGCCGCGCGGGATTAGCCGAGCCGTCTAATTGGCGCTGCAGTCATATAGACTGTGCGGCTGATCCCAGCGGAGGTTCGAGTCCTCCCTCGGACATGGGTGTGTGTGTTTGTCCTTAGGATGATTTAGGTTAAGTCCGCAAGACCGCTACGGTCGCAGGTTCGAATCCTGCCTCGGGCATGGATGTTTGTGATGTCCTTAGGTTAGTTAGGTTTAACTAGTTCTAAGTTCTAGGGGACTAATGACCTCAGCAGTTGAGTCCCATAGTGCTCAGAGCCATTTGAACCATTTTTTATTTAGGTTAAGTAGTGTGTAAGCTTAGGGACTGATGACCTTAGCAGTTAAGTCCCATAAGATTTCACACACATTTGCATTTGCACAATGCCATACAAAACACTACGAGAAACATTACGAAAGACGTCCCGCAAGGAGAAATCGTAATGCGTCTGTTTTGTCTCACTTTATTGTCCACTTCCTGCACCAAACTTTCATTAACGAACGAAGGACGCCCACTCCGTTGTTCATCGCGCACATTTGTGCTGCCATCTTTAAATGCTTTCACCCACTTTCTTACCATTCCATCACTCATAATGTTTTCTCCGTAAACTGCACGGATCTCACGATGAATATTGATCGCTTTTAGGCCTTTAGTACTAAGAAATCTTATAACAGCCTGTACTTCACAGTCGGCGGGACTCACGATTATCGGAGGCATCTTAAAACACACAGTACACTACGTAAACAAGGAAGAATCAAACTGTAATGGCGTCACTGCGTAGTAGAGTTGTGGCGATTCGTGAATGAGTCGTTCATTTGAACGACTCTAAATAAAGAATCGTAAGAATCGAATCGTGATACGGACGAATCGTCGTTCAAAGAATCGTAAGAACGATTGCGTGTTTCCGAGTTGTGACGATTCCAAGTTCCAACGATTCATCGATTCTTACAAGGGAACCTCCCCATCGCACCCCCCTCAGATTTAGTTATAAGTTGACACAGTGGATAGGCCTTGAAAAACTGAACACAGATCAATCGAGAAAACAGGAAGAAGTTATGTGGAACTATGAAAAAAATAAGCAAAATATACAAACTGAGTAGTCCATGCGCAAGATAGGCAACATCAAGGACAGTGTAAGCCCAGGAGCGCCATGGTCCCGTGGTTAGCGTGAGCAGCTCCGGAACGAGACGTCCTTCGTTCAAGTCTTCCCACAAGTGGGAAGTTTACTTTTTTTTATTTTCGCAAAGTTATGATCTGTCCGTTCGTTCATTGACGTCACTGTTGACTGTAATAAGTTTACTGTCTGTGTTTTGCGACCGCACCGCAAAACCGTGCAATTAGTAGACGAAAGGACGTGCCTCTCCAATGGGAATCGAAAACATTTGATCGCAAGGTCATAGGACAACCGATTCCTCCACAGGAAAACACGTCTGATATATTCTACAGGAAAACACGTCTGATATATTATATACGACACTGATGACGGAATGTGTGTCACATGACAGGAATATGTTGTCGACCACCTAACTTGTACACTTGGCGAATGGGTAAAAAGATTCTTCTACCTTGATCGATTTAGGTTTTCTTGTGTATGTGATAATCATTCCCAAAAAAGTGATCGCATCGGACGGACGGACAGATAATAATTGTCTGAAAATAAAAAAATTAACTTTTTCATCCGAGGGAAGACTTGAACCAAGGACCTAGAGTGCAGCAGCTGCTCACGCTAACCACAGGGCCACGGCGCTCCTGAGCTCAAACTATCCTTGATGTTGCCTCTGTTGCGCATGGACTACTCAGTTTGTATATTTTGCTTATTTTTTTCATAGTTCCACACAACTTCTTCCTCTTTTCTTGATTGGTTTGTGTTCAGTTTTTCAAGCCCTATCCACTCTGCCAACTTATAACTAAATCTGAGGGAGGAGCGATGGGGAGGTTCCCTTGTTAGTACGCTATGCTTCGAAGGCAACTTCCGAAACATGCCGAGTCGTGCCGAATAATTACGACCGCCAGATGACAGTGAAGTGGAGGATGCGTGTGAACAAAGGAAGCTCGGAACGAACAAACGAAGTTCGTGGGCCGTAATATTACTCGTGAAAACGAAGCTGACACTTGGCGGTGGCTGACGGGAACGAGCGTAAAGGCATTTCCCATGTACCATCGCTACCATCAGCCACCGCGCCGACGTCAGCTTAGTTTGCGCGAGTATTACACGAACTAGTGATGACAGAAACGATATACGGCGAGTACACAGCTCCCAATACACACGATTAAAATCAAGAAATCCGAGTATGATGAATAAATATGTGGTGTCACCGCCAGACACCACACTTGCTAGGTGGTAGCTTTTAAATCGGCCGCGGTCCATTAGTACATGTCGGACCCGCGTGTCGCCACTGTCAGTGATCGCAGACCGAGCGCCACCACACGGCAGGTCTAGAGAGACTTACTAGCACTCGCCCCAGTTGTACAGCCAACGTTGCTATGAAAGGTTCACTGAGAATTACGCTCTCATTTGCCGAGACGATAGTTAGCATAGCCTTCAGCTAAGTCAATTGCTACGACGTAGCAAGGCGCCACTTATCCTTTGCTATGTATCTAATGAAGCATGTACAGTAACAAGACCAATGTTCACCAATTGTGGATTAAAGTTAAGTATTCCAGCAGCTACGTACTTTTCTTTATAGCATTCATTAAGTATCCTGTTTCAGACCTCACGCCATCCTGCGTGAGCTTATAGCGTGCATTTCGGCTTCCTCAAACAAAACGATGTTGGCACTTCTGCCGACACATCAAAATACGTACCTCTTATTTGTTGCAGATGCAATGCAAAACACACACACCTTCTTTACACACGAGCAGTAGCACTTGGATTATGTATTATATTTCGCGTATCTCGAAAACGGCCCTAACGATTTGGATGAAATTTTGTATTTAGACTGGTTTTCGCTTTTTGAGTTCACCATCATAGTTCCATTCTTTCGTAAGTAGTCAATTTTACAATATTTATATCCTACATAGTTCCATTCGTAAAAATGCAATTTTATATACCTTTCTTGGCGGATCGCCGTGTAATACCGTCTTTAAACAAAAGCTTTTTAATTAATAATTTCAAATTCGAGTTTTCGAATATTATCGTGTTCAGATTCATATTAAATTTTAGTGAAGTAATGTCGCTGTATACGATCGAATCCTACTGTTTAGAAGTATGTCGTCTTCTCACGTAAATAGTAGTGACAGCGGCAAGTTCTCAGACAAATTAAAAGCAAAATACCTATGCTTTGTATTTAGAAGAAATGGAAGTTAAGCTAAATTTGCTGCGTGGGAGGGCTGTCAGCTGCGTTATGAATTACAAGGGTGATGTGGACTTGGAAAGACATCTTAGCATAGAAAAACATAGGATGATATGAGCCAAACCACGTCTGCCTCACCGAGCGAGGTGGCGCAGTGGTTAGACACTGGACTCGCATTCGGGAGGACGACGGTTCAATCCCGCGTCCGGCCATCCTGATTTAGGTTTTCCGTGATTTCCCTAAATCGCTCCAGGCAAATGCCGGGATGGTTCCCTTCAAAGGGCACGGCCGACTTCCTTCCCCGTCCTTCCCTAATCCGATGAGACCGATGACCTCGCTGTCTGGTCTCCTTCCCCAAACCAACCAACGTCTGCCTCACTGCTAGATTTTGTTACTATAAAACAGACGTCTGTAGTTAGATACGTTCAAGCCACACAACCAAACTGGCATACCACGTAATTTTGCACCACCTTTCGCACAAATCGACTCCTCTTTCCTGGCATACTGAAATAAAACAATAGATGCAATCAAATCAAACGAGACCTTTCATCAATTAAGGCATTACTCGTATAAATCGAGAATCACACTTGTAAACGTCATATGCATGTTTACTCATAAATAAACTATTTCTGGCATATCTTATCATGACACAGTTCGATTCTAACGTCATTGACAATTTCAAGACATGTCCTGCCATCTGTGAGTAAGATGTAGAACTTTTTGCATTCCGTAAGAATCGTGCCATCGCAGACTAGAATGAATCGTGAACGAATCGTAGGAATCGATTCGCAATGTGAGATTGAATCGTAGGAATCGAATCGGGAAAAAGAATCGTGTTGCCCAACTCTAGTGTGTAGACAACAGATGTAGGTACCCAGTGCGCATGCGCAGAACGCCGACCGCAGCGCTGCCGCCGCGGTGTGGCAAAACGGTACTTACTTAAAAAACACACCTCGTACGTTGCAAAATTGGGTTTTGTTGCCAAAAGAGGATTGAGTGAATGTTGTTAAAAGCTCGTCGAATCTTCGTAGAGAATCATCGTGACCAGTGCACAGGGAACTTTTAATGCGAGATGGAGTTATTTTCAAACTCGATAAACGGAGGGAGGGTCGCAGTGCCAATAAGAATCCTGTATGCGCGAGCGATGCGGCGCTGCACGGGCGAGACGTGAAGTATCGACGGCGGCGGGCCATGCTTACTTTATGGCGAACAGCGGTCCTCACTCGGCCGCTGGCCCACGCCAGCCTTCTGGGCGTGTTTGCTGTCGGCGCGCCGCTCCGCCCGGGTCGTCGCCTTCCATTATTTGTTGCCGCGGCAACGGGCTATGGCCGGTGGAGAGGCTCTGTAGGCCAGTACAGCGCGCGCTGTCCGCTTCGTAGCAGACGGTTAGTGTACTCTGACCGTTCCAGTGCGTGAATACATTATTCACTACGTACTCACAGGAAGGCACAAGACCTGCTCGGATATCTTGTTTCGTGTCCCTGTCCGGCACAAGGTGGTGTAGGCACTCTTCACATGCTCAGTTTATAGCCATTTTAATTGCAAGAATGTCCAGCAGTCCACAGTAGTTCTAACGGAAAACACGGTTTCTTCGCATTATATTTTTCTTAAGGCACATAAATTACTACACCGGTTGATAAAGTGTAAAATTTGGTTTATTATTGTAAATCAAATGTAAGTTGTAGGAAGTAAGTCTCAAAACGTAAAATAGAAACGTGTTTAAACTATTCAGTTCTTATCGACCGTCCGTCCTCTCGTGATTTGGAACAGGACAGACAGTAAATTGTAATGGTTTCCTCTGTCGCTTACCGAAAGGGAACTTGCAGAGTCTGTATAACCATGAACAATTATTAGGAAAACGAACTGTCTGTGAAGGGCTAGACATGATAGTGAAATGCCGACACAAGCACAAAACAAGATAGTGGTCAAAAGAATGGTAAAAATATTCCTAAGACTACATTACAAAGAGGCATGCAAAAAGTTTTCGTTAGAAGGTCGTACAGTCCAGAATCCGTATGCCGATGAGGCAAAATCGGGGTGAGCATTGAGGCAATTATTCAACAGGTTGAAGATACTCGTTTGGTAAAACACCTCGTTTTGCTGCGTGTGTCTGTTGCACACCCTAGTCCGACAGGAATCGTCCACCCTTGAAAGCCCTTTTTAGGGGGCTGAGGACGCGATAACCGCATGCGGAGCGATCAGGACTAGAGAAGGGTCGTTCGCGAACTAACGGGTCCAAAGGAACGGTTCACCAAGGTGAACGGGACGAGCGAGGAACGAATTCTAAGGGACGGTCTTTCATAGTTCACTTCGGTCGCGACGTTCTACTTATAGTTCCCGGGAACGGGAAACGGTCTGTCTCGTTCCCGCAACGGCACGTCGGCCGGTCTCGTTCCAGCCTCGGTCCCGTTCCCGTCGGTCTCGGTCTCGATCAGCCGGACTCGTCCTTCGCGTGGCCACTCATCGCAGTTCCACTGCCGACTGCTTGTAGTTCAGTATCTAGTTGTTCGTTTCGTTAGCTTCGCACGTCCATTCTGTATCTATTTCAAATCGTTTTTGACCTCTGAACTTCTGGTTCTTTTCGTATTCTATTCAGCGTCCACGGCCGACAGTTAAAATGTAATTTATAATTACGTAAATTACATAAAAATTACGTGGTTTGTAATATAAGTCATCTTTTCAGGTAAAAAAACGGCGTATCAGCTTACTTCACTATTTCGATAGACAGCAGAAGAAATACTTGTAAAAAAGGCAAGATTTTTTATTATTACACATGCAAAGGACGTCGGCACGGCACACACGAATGGCCATATTCCGTCATTTTTCGCTCCAAGGTAAAAGAGCATGTTCGTTGTTATGGAAGGCAGACCGACCTACAACCGAATGAAGCCCGCGCTTCGTGATCGAGTGTATGGTGTCACGTTTTGTAAAGAGAATATGATATCTACTGCAATATTATTTCAGTGGTACAGGGTGGCGCACGAAAAATCGGCCCCGAGTACTAGACTGCTCATTGTCGCTTACCAATCGTTATCTACTGTTAAGAAGTTATTTCCATTAGCTGTCAACAAATAGTGCATAATTGGCGAGTCGTCTGTACTCCGGGTCGGCTTTTCTTGCGCCACCTTATATTACTTCCCTGCGATCAGCCACATAACGCTAGTTAGCTAAACGAGATGTTTTGTAGAATCATGAAAATTACAAGTGTGAGAATTCTGTTATGAATAAAAACTCTGTACTCCAGGAGGGAGGCAAGTGTCTCCTCTTGGCGCCTTCTACCTTCAGTCACCTATGTTATTAATTTTCAATTTTTCATAAGAACCATATACCAAGTAGAATGAACGGTGAACGAGTCAAAATGAACGGTTCCCAAAAGAGAGCGATCACCGGTGAACTAGTTCCCAAGGATGAACGACTTTGCCCATCTCTATTCCACAGAAGAAGCTAACGGATACTGCAGCGTGTATACACCCCGAGACAAACGGAAAATCTGGGAAAAACGCGGAAAATTTCACGTATTGATACCACCCCACGGGTGTCGCGATGTTGGCAACGGAATTTCAAGTTTCCATTAGACGGCGATAGCGATCGCGCGGGATCGGGCGGACCGAATGGTGCGCGGCCGATGAAATAAAATTAATACATGATCTGACTACTCCCAGGAATAGTTGGTCACATGCACGCACACGCAGTCCAACGGAAATTCTCTTGGCAACTTAAATGATCTGCTATTGTATATGGCGACCTAGCACAATAAAGAGACGACAAAACAGCTGCTGCCCAGGAATTCTCGAGGCAAATTTACCTTCCGCAATCTGAAAATAATTCACTAAAGCTAAGAAATGCTTGATATTTAAATAACATGCTCGGGGCAGAAGTGGTTCCAACTAAACTATCGATAGTTCTGCGATAAAGCATCAATGCAAGCCTCGCGACTATTCAGTACAAAAAATGGTTCAAATGGCTCTGAGCACTATGGGACTTAACTTCTGAGGTCATCAGTCCCCTAGAACTTAGAACTACTTAAACCTAACTAAACTAAGGACATCACACACATCCATGCCCGAGGCAGGATTCGAACCTGCGACCGTACCGGTCGCGCGGTTCCAGAGTGTAGCGTCTAGAACCGCTCGGCCACTCCGGCCGGCTATTCAGTACAGTCGTCTTGGAAAAGTAGTCTTATAATTAGGATGTAGAAAAATTCCCGCTACCACTCACAATATAAGAACATTTATTCGTCACACGACCGGTTTCGGGCTTGTGCCCATCCTCATGTGTTTATATTGCTGGAGATCAATGAAGATGAAGCATCCGTATTATAATTATGTTGTGGTGACAGTTTTCCCACTCAGTTACACATTTGTTATCATTTTCACGTCCATGTTTTAGTTTTACAAATTGTAGCTGCACGACGCTGTACTAAATTACTCAGCTAAATTTTATAAAACTCAAACAAGGACGTGAAAATGATAACAAACGTGCAACTGAGTGGAAAAACTGTCACCACAGCATAATTATAATAAGAATGCTTCATCTTTATTGGTCTCCAGCAATATAAACATGTACATAATGTATAAACACCTGAGGATGGGCAAAAGCCCGAAACCGGTCGTGTGACGAATAAATGTTCTTTTATTGTGACTGGTAGCGGAAGTTTTTCTACACCATGTAAAGGAACAGTCACGGAGTTCAACAGCAACCACTATGGATAAAATTCACAGTCTAATAAATCTTAACTGAATCGATGAAAGGAACGAAACAGCAATAGAGACTGGAAACGTTCTTTTGAAATTCAGGGTTATTATTTGATCACGAGAAGCTCAAGGATTACACAGAACTGTCAGATTAATGTCTACATCTACATGGATACAAGAGCCTGGAATAGGGTTCATCGAATCACCTTCACAATAATTCTCTATTATTCCATTCTCGAACAGCGCGTGGAGAAAACGCTTATATCTTTCCGTGCGATCTCCGATTTCCTTTATTTTATTACAATGATCGTTTCTCCCTACGTCGGTCGCAGGTTCGAATCCTGCCTCGGGCATGGATGTGTGTGATGTCCTTAGGTTAGTTAGGTTTAAGTAGTTCTAAGTTCTAGGGGACTTATGACCACAGCAGTTGAGTCCCATAGTGATTAGAGCCATTTGAACCATTTTTCTCCCTAAGTAGGTCGGCGTCGACAAAATATTTTCGCACTCGAAGGAGAAAATTAGTGATCGAAATTTCTTGAGAAGATTCCGCCGCAAGGAAAAACATCTTTGTTTTAGTGATGTCCACCCCATATACTGTATCATGTCAGTGATGTCTCCTCTATTTCGCGATAATACGAAACTTGCTGCTCTTCTCTGAACTTTCTCGATGTTACATAATTTACGTTGTGCTCTCAGCACAGTCACACACACACACACACACACACACACACACACACACACACACACACACACACACACACACACACACACACACCTGCTTCATAACGTGGGTATGAATATACACTCCTGGAAATGGAAAAAAGAACACATTGACACCGGTGTGTCAGACCCACCATACTTGCTCCGGACACTGCGAGAGGGCTGTACAAGCAATGATCACACGCACGGCACAGCGGACACACCAGGAACCGCGGTGTTGGCCGTCGAATGGCGCTAGCTGCGCAGCATTTGTGCACCGCCGCCGTCAGTGTCAGCCAGTTTGCCGTGGCATACGGAGCTCCATCGCAGTCTTTAACACTGGTAGCATGCCGCGACAGCGTGGACGTGAACCGTATGTGCAGTTGACGGACTTTGAGCGAGGGCGTATAGTGGGCATGCGGGAGGCCGGGTGGACGTACCGCCGAATTGCTCAACACGTGGGGCGTGAGGTCTCCACAGTACATCGATGTTGTCGCCAGTGGTCGGCGGAAGGTGCACGTGCCCGTCGACCTGGGACCGGACCGCAGCGACGCACGGATGCACGCCAAGACCGTAGGATCCTACGCAGTGCCGTAGGGGACCGCACCGCCACTTCCCAGCAAATTAGGGACACTGTTGCTCCTGGGGTATCGGCGAGGACCATTCGCAACCGTCTCCATGAAGCTGGGCTACGGTCCCGCACACCGTTAGGCCGTCTTCCGCTCACGCCCCAACATCGTGCAGCCCGCCTCCAGTGGTGTCGCGACAGGCGTGAATGGAGGGACGAATGGAGACGTGTCGTCTTCAGCGATGAGAGTCGCTTCTGCCTTGGTGCCAATGATGGTCGTATGCGTGTTTGGCGCCGTGCAGGTGAGCGCCACAATCAGGACTGCATACGACCGAGGCACACAGGGCCAACACCCGGCATCATGGTGTGGGGAGCGATCTCCTACACTGGCCGTACACCACTGGTGATCGTCGAGGGGACACTGAATAGTGCACGGTACTTCCAAACCGTCATCGAACCCATCGTTCTACCATTCCTAGACCGGCAAGGGAACTTGCTGTTCCAACAGGACAATGCACGTCCGCATGTATCCCGTGCCACCCAACGTGCTCTAGAAGGTGTAAGTCAACTACCCTGGCCAGCAAGATCTCCGGATCTGTCCCCCATTGAGCATGTTTGGGACTGGATGAAGCGTCGTCTCACGCGGTCTGCACGTCCAGCACGAACGCTGGTCCAACTGAGGCGCCAGGTGGAAATGGCATGGCAAGCCGTTCCACAGGACTACATCCAGCATCTCTACGATCGTCTCCATGGGAGAATAGCAGCCTGCATTGCTGCGAAAGGTGGATATACACTGTACTAGTGCCGACATTGTGCATGCTCTGTTGCCTGTGTCTATGTGCCTGTGGTTCTGTCAGTGTGATCATGTGATGTATCTGACCCCAGGAATGTGTCAATAAAGTTTCCCCTTCCTGGGACAATGAATTCACGGTGTTCTTATTTCAATTTCCAGGAGTGTATGTACGCCACGCGGGGTAGCCGCGGAGTCTAGGGCGCCTTGTCACGGTCCGTGTGGCTCCCCCCTCCCCCCCCTCCCCCGTCGGTGGCTCGAGTTCTCCCTCGGGCATGGGTGTGTGTGTTGTCCATAGTTAGTTTAAGTTAGATTAAGTAGTGTGTAGGCTTAATGATCGATGACCTCAGCAGTTTGGTCCCTTAAGACCTTACCACAAATTTCCAAAAATATGGGTACGTATATGAAGTGAAAAACTTTTTGGTGAACGAAATATTGGTTTGCTAAACCCGAGTGGGATTAAAATTCAAGGTGAAAGGATATCAGTCACAAAAATCGTTGATGTCTTTGCTACCCTCAGTGAAAGTGAAGATGAATCGCAGGACTTGCTGAATGGAGTGAATAGATTAATGTGTACAGAATAAAGATTGAGGTTAATTGAGGAAAGACGAAAGTAACGAGAAGTAACAGAAATAAGAACAGCGAGAAATTTAACATCAGAATTGATGATCTTGAAGTACCGGGTGATCAAAAAGTCAGTATAAATTTGAAAACTTAATAAACCACGGAATAATATAGATAGAGAGGTAAAAATTGACACACATGCTTGGAATGATATGGGGTTTCATTAGAACAAAAAAAAACGACCTCTTATTGCTAGACGCGCGAAAGATCTCTTGCGCGCATCGTTTGGTGATGATCGTGTGCTCAGCAGTCACTTTCGTCATGCTTGGCCTCCCAAGTCCCTAGACCTCAGTCCGTGCGATTATTGGCTTTGGTGTTACCTGAAGTCGCAAGTATCGTGACCAACCGACATCTCTAGGGATGCTGAAAGACAACATCCGACGCCAATGCCTCACCATAACTCCGGACATTATTCCTCGACTACAGCTATAGTTGAGGAATGATGGTGGACATATTGAGCATTTCCTGTAAAGAACATCATCTTTGCTTTGTCTTGCTTTGTTATGCTAATTATTGCTATTCTGATCAGATGAAGCGCCATCTGTCGGACATTTTTTGAACGTTTGTATTTTTTTGGTTCTAATGAAATCCCATGTCATTCCAAGCATGTGTGTCAATTTGTACCTCTCTATCTACATTATTCCGTGATTTATTCAGTTTTCAAATTTATACTGACTTTTTGATCACCCGGTACATGAAGTTAAGGAGTTCTGCTTCCTAGACAGAAAAAACCCGTGCGATGATCAAGGAGGACATAAAACGCACACTAGCAATGGCAAAAAGGGCGTGACTGGCCCCTAGTATAAAAAAAAAAGATCTTAATTTCAGGACGAACTTCGTGAAAATGAACTTTGGGAGCACAGCATTGCATGGTAGTGAGACATGGCCGGCCGAAGTGGCCGTGCGGTTAAAGGCGCTGCAGTCTGGAACCGCAAGACCGCTACGGTCGCAGGTTCGAATCCTGCATCGGGAATGGATGTTTGTGATGTCCTTAGGTTAGTTAGGTTTAACTAGTTCTAAGTTCTAGGGGACTAATAACCTCAGCAGTTGAGTCCCATAGTGCTCAGAGCCATTTGAACCATTTTTTGAGTGAGACATGGACTGCGGTAAAGCGGGAAGAGAAGGAATTCGAAGCATTTGAGATGTGACGCTACAGAATAATGTTGAAAGGCCGGCCGCTACGGTCGCAGGTTCTAATCCTGCCGCGGGCATGGGTGTGTCTGATGTCCTTAGGTTAGTTAGGGTTAAGTAGTTCTAAGCTCTAGGGGACTGATGACCGCAGAAGTTAAGTCCCATAGTGCTCAGAGCCATTTTAAAAAAACAATGTTGAAAATTAGGTGCTGATAAGGTAAGCAATCAGAAGTTCTCGCCGCGCGGGGTAGCCGTCCGGTCTCTGGCGCCTTGTCACGGTCCAGGTGGCTCCCCTCGTCGGACGTTCGAGTCCTCCCTCGGGCATGGGTTTGTGTGTCGTCCTTAGCGTGAGTTAGTTTGAGTAAGTAGTGTGTAAGTCTAGGGACTGATGACCTCAGCTGTTTGGTCTCTTAGGAATTTACACACATTTGAACATTTTTAGCTACTTGGAGGTAGCGGCTTCGGTCTCGTAAGCTGACATACATCCAGGAGAGCGGTGTGCTGACCACATGCACCTGCGGGCTGAGGCTGACACGGTGGCCGGTCGGTATCGTTTGGCCTTCATGGCCTGTTAGGGCAGGGTTTAGTTTTTTTAAATCTATCCAAGAGAACGTCAGCCGGCCGAAGTGGCCGTGCGGTTAAAGGCGCTGCAGTCTGGAACCGCAAGACCGCTACGGTCGCAGGTTCGAATCCTGCCTCGGGCATGGATGTTTGTGATGTCCTTAGGTTAGTTAGGTTTAAGTAGTTCTAAGTTCTAGGGAACTGATGACCACAATAGTTAAGTCCCATACTGCTCAGAGCCATTTGAACCAAGAGAACGTCAGCAGCTGTAGCGAAGCTAATGTAGAGCACGAAGCACCTCAGTTCAGTATGGAGTGTAATTTTCGCGGACAGTTTGCTTCACCGCTGGTGACGACGGAGGCACGTTTTTTTTTTATCTGCCGGGCAGGGCTTTGCGTGGGCGCGTATAAGGGCCGTTACGTTACGTTGCGGTACGCCGGAGGTCGGCCGTGCAGCGGTTGTCTCGCTAATTGGCGGCTGCGGAGCGAAGCGGATCAATAGCACGCCCGGCACGCGTGCGTCACGCCTCGCCGCTATTCTGTTTACGTTTCCACCGCAGGCGGCCCGTGTCTTCCTAGTCACTGCGACTCTCTGCAACTTCGCGGTTGAAAACGAGAATAAATTAGGTCCAATCAGGCACATGTTTTTAATTAAACCGTCGTCAGCGCACTAGGGAGACGTCACGCTAATGCCGTGTAATATCTCTTGTATCCTTGATTATGGCCTTAATTCGTCGATGAATAGCGTCCTCAATTATCTTCACGTGTGCTATACTGAGCTGAAGTCACTCATTGCTGATTAGATCGCGTAGAGCAGGCGTGAGCATCGTTTGCTGATCCCGGGGCCCGATTCACGCACTTAATCAAGCTCGCAGCCGGCTCGTCACGTGACGCGACAGCAGCGCTCCAAACGCATAATGTCAGAACTACTGCTTTCGTGACGTTAATGTCTACGAGGTAATGCGCAGATAGGAATGGCACTCCTCTCACTGCACGCCACGCCAACAGATTAAGCCTCGAAACGCTTGTTTCTGAGAGTACATTCATTTTATGTTCACCCCATGTTCATATAGTTTTACTTGCGGCGTTTTACAGTAGCTGTCTTAAAAACTTCCGTTGCAAAAATCTGCACCGCCGTAACCGTTGCAGTGTTCTAATATTTCCACAAAGGACACGAATTATTTGCTAATGTTAATACGAAAAAGAATGGAAACCCAAACTACTGCAGTGAAATAGACAGGCAGACTCACTCGATAAGCAATTTAGGAGTAAATTTACGATTTTTTTTTACCACTAGCAGGTCATTCTTCTGATTGAAAAGTAGTGTCTTAATATCCAGAAACACTATTAGCAAGAGTTTTTCTTAAATATTTCTCCAACAATACTTTAGATGACTGATCGAATGCCGGCCGGTGTGGCCAAGCGGTTCTAGGCGCTTCAGTCTGGAACCGCGCGACCGCTAAGGTCGCAGGTTCGAATCCTGCCTCGGGCATGGACGTGAGTGATGTCCTTAGGTTAGTTAGGTTTAAGTAGTTCTAAGTTCTAGGGGACTGATGACCTCAGATGTTAAGTCCCATAGTGCTCAGAGCCTTTTGAACCCTTTGTACTGATCGAATGGGTTGTTTGTGTACTACTAAATAATTTAAACCACCCTTTCTTTGTTAATCCTAAAAAAACGTAAATATGTAAATTGCTTGAACTTAGCATGTATCGGCTGTTTTATTCAGAAGACGAAATGGAGAAATCCGAACAACCGATTGGCGAATTGTCATACAGATAATTCTCGCCCTCCTTCGGGTGCTAAACCCCGTTATTATGAAACACTACAACTTTCAACGGTCTTTGCAGCGGTCCTCTTCAGGCCATCTAAACTGATTATAGCAATTGCAAGTAGTTTAGTAGTCCTGACGAGGACCACTGCAGCAATGATCGAAACGTCAGCTTATAAAGCCGTGTCTTAGTCTTACATAATGACGCAGCCCAACACCCCAAAGAATTTGTTCAATATTTTATTCCATCTCAGAAATTTTCTGATTACATAATTAGGGCAGAGTTGCACGCCAAACGTCTAGATCTGCCCTATCCAGATGTACACGTCCGGAAATTTGCTCTCATGTAGTTGATAGCGCTTACATTTTGGGCACTGGCGTACTTAATGGACCAAGATTACTGACATGAAATGATTGGAGTCAACCGGATGAACTGAATGAATTGCAGGAAAATGAAATGATATCAGTGTAGTACGCTGAGAAAATGCGGAAATCTGTTCCAATGAATATGTCATGAGTAATTAAAATTTGCACCTCTCAGAGACTCGAGCCACGTTCTCAAGCATTAGGCTGATGAGCACGTCTCCAGACCTCGCTCAAAGCTTTCGCTGTCACTAAAGATTCCACCAATTACTTTCTAACATTGCAACAAGGCGCTCTCCCACGGAATTTGTGGCAAGTGTACAGAAGGAAACATCAGTAACCATGAGAATTTGAGTCGAGCCTGAAGTTGTGTTCAGATAGACTGATGTTGTTTCGAGCCATGGGTTTTTACAAGTACCTGGACTGCAGAATGAGGAAGTGAATACGAGCGAGATATGACGAGTCCCCCGTATCTGGGATTAGCGCAAGCGCGCGTGGCAACCAGTGAGGCAGAAGCTGCTATCCAGCAAATTGTAGGGTAGGTTTCCAGTTGAATGTTTGTACGGGCAGAGATTCTGGTGACCTTCCGTTTCTATCAAGTGCTCCATACTTCAGCTATTCGATCTGCGTTAGGCATAGTCGCTACTACAGGTCAACATACGATATCACACAGACGAAGGACATACAGAAGAAAGTCTCGGCAATAACTAGCATTGGATTCAAACCATAAACCGGTAGATTACCATCTATGTGCCTTAACAAGCACATCTAGCGCAAAATAATGGGGCAGCACAGATTAGCAACAATTTAGAACGGTTTATCAGACTCTAATAGAAACTTTACGTTAGTATCTGAAATACGGAATGAATTTATGTTCGACGTTAATGTGAAAGACTGTTTTATTTACCAAATACTTTTTGAGTCAAACATAAATGTCAGGTTGGATTCCATTACGAACAATTGCGCTCAGCGACTGTGAAAATGCTATAATCAGGGATGAACACAGCAATCATTCGCATAGCAGATATAGCTAGATTTCTTCAGTGCTGAAAAGAATAAGAGACACAGGGATCAGACACGTGAACTGGATACAACAGGAAGCATTTTAGCACTTGTACAGCTTAAATATTACAAGACAAACATAACCACCTCAGTGTGAACTGAACCATGAGGACGTTAAAGCCGTTTTAACAATTTGTGCACATACAAGCTTTCTGGGTCTACATGATCTGCTAGTAAATGTTATATTGGTCTTGTCATTCTGTATTTAAGCTGTACAGCTGCTACAATTCTTGCTGTCCTAGCCAGTTCAAATGTCTGATCACTACGTTTCTTATTCTTTCTAACACTGATGATGGCTATACTGTAGCTGAAATCTAGCTACATCTACAGTAAAATACAGATTTATGTGCAACTGACTGCTGTGTTGAACCCTGATAATAACATAAGTATGTGGCAAAAAGAGAAGCCGCTACACCGAAAGTAGTTGCTGGTATGAGCTGCTTTTCTTGGATACAGCTACTACGCTGATCAGCCAGAACATTATGACTAACGACCTACTATCGATATAAACCCGTGCAGTCGATAGCAGCGTCACCTAACGACAAGTGTGTACTAGTCAGGCACATGCATGGTGCTTGTAGTATCAGTGAGCGTGCTATCCATGTGTAGAATGGGGAAGGATCTGTCTGAGTTTGACCGAGGGCAGACCTGGACGCCTGGTTCGAGCATTTGGCGAACAGTACGACTTGTCGGGTGTTTGAGGTGTACTGTGGCGAGAGTCTTCAACACGTGTTATCGCGCAGTAGGGTTAGAGTGTCACTGATATGATACGTGAGTTCTACATCTACATCTACATTTATACTCCGCAAGCCACCCAACGGCGTGTGGCGGAGGGCACTTTACGTGCCACTGTCATTACCTCCCTTTCCTGTTCCAGTCTCGTATGGTTCGCGGGAAGAACGACTGTCTGAAAGCCTCCGTGCGCGCTCTAATCTCTCTAATTTTACATTCGTAATCTCCTCGGGAGGTATAAGTAGGGGGAAGCAATATATTCGATACCTCATCCAGAAACGCACCCTCTCGAAACCTGGCGAGCAAGCTACACCGCGATGCAGAGCGCCTCTCTTGCAGAGTCTGCCACTTGAGTTTATTAAACATCTCCGTAACGCTATCACGGTTACCAAATAACCCTGTGACGAAACGCGCCGCTCTTCTTTGGATCTTCTCTATCTCCTCCGTCAACCCGATCTGGTACGGATCCCACACCGATGAGCAATACTCAAGTATAGGTCGAACGAGTGTTTTGTAAGCCACCTCCTTTGTTGATGGACTACATTTTCTAAGCACTCTCCCAATGAATCTCAACCTGGTACCCGCCTTACCAACAATTAATTTTATATGATCATTCCACTTCAAATCGTTCCGCGAGTTGGGGTGGCAGTCACTGAAACAAAGGCGGTTTTCTTTGCGGCGAGATCTATTTACAAAATTTCAATCACCAACTTTCTTTTCCGAATGCGAAAATATTTTGTTGATCTCCCACCTGCTTAGGGAGAAATGATCACCACAATAAAATAAGAGAAATCAGAGCTCGAGCGGAAAGATTTAGGTGTTCCTTTTTCCCGCGCGTCATTCGAGAGTGAAATGGTAGAGAAGTAGTATGAAAATGGTTCGATGAACCCTCTGCCAGGCACGTAAGAGTGAGTTGCAGAGTAACCATGTAGATGTAGATCTGGCGAAATCAAGGTGAAACCACGTACAGATGCCGTGTGGTTGGCGTTACACATGTCGGATGACGTAGGGTGGGCAGACTGGTAAAATATGGCGGCGAAATATGGAGGAACTAACATCAGACTTTAATGCTGATCAAAGTAGAAGTGCGTCTGAAAACATAAGGCATTGTGAACACTCCTAACGATGGGACTGCGCAGCCGACGGTCCATGCATGTGCCAATGTTAACACCACGACATCCGCAACTACGGCTGAAATGGGCACGTGACCATCAGCACTGGACATTGGCGCAGTGTCAGAGCGTTGCGTGGTCTGATGAATCACGATACCTTCTTCATGATCCCCATGAGACGGCGCGAGTCCGTCTTTTTCCAGCGGAGCAGCTCCTTGACACCTGTACTGCGGGTCGGAGACAAGCTGGTGACGGCTCCATTATGCTCTGGGGAACATTCACGTAGCCATCCTAGGGTCCAGTGCAGCTCGTGAAAGGAACTATGACGGCGGAGGGCTATCGAACGCCGGTTGCAACCACATACATCCTTGTTTCCTCGGCGGCAGTGCCAGTTTTCAACAAGATAATGCACCGTGTCATAAGGCCAGGGGTGTGACGATGAAGTGGTTCGAGGAACCCGGTGGCGAGTTCCAAATCATGTGCTGGCCCCCCGTTTCGCCAGATCCGAATCCTATCGGACACATCTCGGATGTGATTGAAAGTGGCGTCATAGCTCATCGCCCCTCTCTCCGGTATTACTGCGCTAATATTTTCCCGAGTGGAGCCGTGTCGGCTTATATTCGCGTCCTTAGGTTAGTTAGGTTTAAGTAATACTATGTCTAGGCGACTGATGACCTCAGATGTTAAGGCCCATAGTGTTTAGAGCCATTTGAACCATTTGATATCTGCGTTTGGCAGATGGATGTCTACTTGCGAACCATTTGTGTGACGTAAGGGGGAAGCTAAAAACTGCTCTTGGCGTGTGCGCCTTCTGTTGGTGGCTAACCTTAACTCACTATTAGGCAGCTCAGCGGTCTACTGTGTAGGTTTGTGTTCCGTATCTTCTGGAGGATACAGCAAAGGCAGTTGTCGGACCGATCGGGAGATGAACTCTGTGCCTAAAAACTATCGAATTAGCGCTTAACCGACTGACTTACGATGTCATTCAGATGAGTATGAAACTTGGAAGTCCGAACGTTACTACCATCTCCGTTTTTCTCTGGCCCTCAGTACCCACTCAGATACATAGAGTACGAAGCGACGCACCCGCAATGTTATAATCTCTGTACGCTTGTGTTCCATATTTGTCTGCAATAATAAAACTTTGAGCCGAAGTAAACTTGTAACGAGAGACGGGAGTGCGGAGGTGGAATCGCAAAGAGTGGACCGAAACAGCGAAATATGATTCCGTTCCGCTTACCTCAACAGTTAGCAATAACCTAACTCGTTTTCGCAGCAGCCAGTTCGGAAGCCGGCCTGATTAACTTTGCAGAGATTAAACCTCTTAGTGGCGTCCACGCCGCCGAAAATCAAATTACAGCCGTGATTGTTCGCTCGCAGACACGAGGCGCTTTCGTCGATAACGTGGCTGAAAATCCCTCAACTCTAAGCAAGGGCCGACGCAAAACCCTTTTGCTATATACGATGCTCCATAAAAAATTAACCAGAATTTCGTAATAGACGCTATATTCCTCCACCCACTTAGCATACTTTTTAGTTCAACACGTCACGGATTTATTTCACGTGAAGAGTAGACGCTATAAAGGAAGGAATATTGTGGTTTATCGGCCTGTCCATGGTGAAGTTAATGGATACGGATGAAAGCTCGGATTAGGGAGGGAAATAGCCTCTGTCCTTTCCACAGGGGCCATCTCGGTATTTGTCAGTTGAATATCTACGCTGGCTGAGGGAAGTGGAAAAAGGACATTGGTCTCTGAACGTGTGTTGAGCGATTTTCAACCATTTTAATTGTTGGTAATCTACGCAATCGCAAGTAGCTACACTTCCTAACAGATATGTTGCCGCAATTATTGGGAGACATACAGTAAGATATAAGACAGTTCACGAGGTACCAACATGACCGATGTCCTGCCCTTTCCGAACAGAAATTACAGATCATCTTAAGAGAGCATCTGCATCGGGAAAACCGAAATGGCCTGCACGCCTGCCAGACTTAACGTCTCTAGACTTTCTCGTGTGCGGAAAATTAGGGCGAGAGGCCTACCAGAAATCACTGACGACTACCGAAGACATTAAATGCCATATAACACGGGCCTTTGCCCGACGAAATTGAAAGCTTACATTTGGTACAATAGGGACGATATTTGTGCTTCTTTTCCTAATGACGACACAGAGCTTTGCGATGTTGCTGTTTGATGAAGTTCCACACACGTTGTGTCACTGCAATTCTCTCGAAAGGCACTCTATTGCCACAGATAAAAGTACTTACAGCATTAAGAATACGTGGTAAAATTTAACGGTAACTTGAGGGAGTATTGGGTGGGAAATTTCATACACACGACTGCCATCTATAGCAGCAATAAAGGCCCAAACCTAGCTGGGCATCCAATCGAACTGAGCTTGGATGACATAACGCTCCAACTTGATGCGAGAGTTTCTTAGTCGTAGTGGCTGACGAGAGATGGTGTGTCCGTCACTCTGCAACCCATGACGAGATGTACCGTGTGGGGGATCTGGTTAACGTGCTGGGCAGAGCAACAGTGGAACACCATCAGTATCGACGTAGGTCAAGACAGCACGGTCAACACGTGGTCTTGTGTCATCTTGTTGAAAGATAACGACACGGAGACGTTTAAGCCACCGGCCTCGACACGTTAGAAATGTAACGCCTGCTTTCCAAACCACTGGCTACACCAATCAGAGGAGACGGTATTGGGCCTGTTTACATACGATTACATTCATAGTGGTTTTGTACTGGACTTATCTGAAAAGACGACGTGGTGCCACCCCTGTGTCCAGTAACGTTGCTTACACCCTGCTCGGTGTGCATCTCTTTGCAGCCGCGTTAATTGGTGTCGTGGACTACCCGATCCGTGACGTCAACGCGGTGTCTCCAACCACAAATACACTACTGGCTATTAAAATTGCTACACCACAAAGATGACGTGCTACAGACGCGAAATTTAACCGACAAGAAGAAGATGCTGTGATATGCAAATGATTAGCTTTTCAGAGCATTCACACAAGGCTGGTGCCGGGGCGACACCTACAACGTGCTGACATGAGGAAAGTTTCCAACCGATTTCTCATACGCGAACAGCAGTTGACCGGCGTTGCCTGGTGAAACGTTGTTGTGATGCGTCGTGTAAGCAGGAGAAATGCATACCATCACGGATCCGACTTTGATAAAGGTCGGATCGTAGCCTATCGCGACTGCGGTTTATCGTATCGCGACATTGCTGCTCGCGTTGCTCGAGATCCAATGACTGTTAGCAGAATATGGAATCGGTGGGTTCAGGAGGGTAATGCGCAACGCCGTGCTGGATCCCAAAGGCCTTGTATCACTAGCAGTCGAGATGACAGGCATCTTATCCGCATGGCTGTAACGGATCGTGCAGTCACGTCTCGATCCCTAAGTCAACAGATGGGGACGTTTGCAAGACAACAGCCATCTGCACGAACAGTTCGAAGACGTTTGCAGCAGCATGGACTATCAGCTCGGAGACCATGGCTGCGGTTACCCTTGACGCTGCATCACAGACAGGAGCGCCTGCGATGGTGTACTCAACGGCGAACGTGGGTGCACGAATGGCAAAACGTCATTTTTTCGGATGAATCCAGTTCTGTTTACAGCATCATGATGGTCGCATCCGTGTTTGGCGACATCGCGGTGAACGCACATTGGAAGCGTGTATTGGTCATTGCCATAGTGGCATATCACCCGATGTGATGGTATGGGGTGCCATTCGTTACACGTATCGGTCACCTCTTGTTCGCATTGACGGCACTTTGAACAGTGGACGTTACATTTCAGATGTGTTACGCTCCGTGGATCTACCCTTCATTCGATCTCTGCGAAATCCTACATTTCAGCAGGATAATGCACGACCTAATGTTGCAGGTCCAAGCTCTGTTCCCGCACGTCTCACAGCGGTTTGCACTGCAAAATGTGGTTATTTATGCTTTTGACAGTTGCTCACCCTAATGTGACTGGGCATCGTATTATGAGTGGCATAATACAGCAACTACAAACTTTAGAGGTTATTTCAGTACATTTGAAAATTATAGACATTGCCCACCATAACGTAGCAAAACAGCACTTCGACAGATTTACTCGTTCGCGATATACGAGGGGGGACCCAAAAGAAATCAGATTGTTGTCATAAAAAAATTATTGATGAACCTTTTCGCAAAATTACTTCAGTCACCTTCAAAATGCTCTCCATTACATGCGATGCACTTGTCAAGTCTCTTTTCCCACTGTTGGAAGCATGTTTGAAACTCTTCAAGTTTGATATTGTCCAGTGCCCTTTGCGAAGCTGTTTTTACCGCCTCCACATTGTCGTAACGCCCCCCTTTTAGCGTTTTTTTCATTCGTGGAAATACGAAAAAGTCGCACGGGGCTAGGTCCGGCGAATACGGAGCGTGGGGAACGACAGACCACCTCTGAGATGCCAAATAGTGAGTCACTCGTAAGGCCGTGTGTGCTGGAGCGTTGTCGTGATGCAGAAACCAGTCACCTGATCGCCAAAGTTCAGGGCGTTTCCTCCTCACATCCTCTCGCAGACGCCTTAAAACATCCAAGTAAAAGTGCTGGTTGACAGTCTGGCCAGAGGGTACGAATTCCCGATGCACAATTCCACGAACATCAAAAAAGACAGTGATCATCGTCTTCACATTTGACCTCACTTGCCTTGCTTCTTTTGGTCTGGGAGAGTTGGGAGTCCTCCATTGGCTTGACGCTTGCTTGGTTTCTGGGTCATACCCGCAACACCAACTCTCATCCCCTGTAATGACTTTGTTCAAGAAGTTTGGATCACGTGCAATCTGTGTTTTCAAGTCCTGACACACATTCATGCGGATAGTTTGTTGCTCCTGTGTGAGAAGGCGCGGAACAAATCTAGCAGCAACGCTTCTCATGTGCAAATTCTCACTCAAAATCCGCTGGCACGAGCTCCAACTGATTCCTGTCTCTGCTGAAATTTGGTCGATCGTTTGGCGACGATCCTCGTTCATCTTTTGGCGGACCTTTTTCATGTTCTCCTCATTTGACGATGTTGAAGGGCGTCCAGAACGAGCTTGGTCTTCAACACACATCTCACCACGTTTAAAGCGCCCAAACCACTCGAAAACTTCTGTGCCGCTCATAGCGTCCTCCTGGAAAGCTTCCTGAAGCATTTGGTGTGTCTCCGTTGCAGTTTTTCTTAAGCTGGAAACAAAATTTCACACACACTCTTTGTTCTTTTAAAGTTGCCATAACGACTTCGCACAGAGGTAACCCGCCAACAGTCAGAGAAACTTGCACGTTCAGCTCTACACTGACGCCGTCTGCATAGCTGTTTCATGAAGGGCTCTACTAACAGCGTGTAGCGTGAGAACCCTGCATTACGTATACGAGTGGCAGCGCCCTCGGAGACCGGTTTCTTTTGGGTCCCCCTCGTATTGGGGGTCGTCTGTCGTAGTTTAGCTGTATAAAAGCCTATAGGATGAACTGCCTGGGACGGCCTAGCGGCCAGTCTGTGTACAGTGGGGACTAGCCCGCCGTGTGCTGACGGGATAGCATCGCGGCAGGTGGAGGCGGTGCGGCGTGCCGGGCAGACGCGTGCTGGCACGCGCGTGGGAGCGCCGTGGCGTCGCGCCTATTGATTTCGGGACAGCGGCGGCGTCTGCGCGCGCTTCCAACCGCCCGGCGCCATCGTCGGACCCCCACCCCCGCCGTCCCACCCCCGCCCCATCTCCAACGGGGCCACACACGCGCCACGCTCACTCTGCTGGCAACCGTCCATCCCAATCAGCTCCAACTTGTCTCGTTTCATATGCTCTCTGTTCAAGGATACCGGAAACCGACGACGACATTTGCTCCTTCTATAACTTGTTCATACACTCTCTAACCACTTAATTACGAACGTATCCTGAATGTAACGACTACATCCTATATCCCGTGATGTGTGCCAAGTGACAGACACAGCCCAAGTAGTCGTTATACAGGGAGACCCAAATCTTCAGGGGTCAATCACGGAAGACGAGCAACATCCAAATATCGGGCAGTTCAAAAACGGTTGAAACTACGACGGGCGTTCAATAAGTAATGCAACACATTTTTTTTCGGCCACTTTGAGCTGGAAAAATGCGGAATTTGTTGAGTGACATCGTGGAATATTCCCACATCAGCCCCTACAGTTTCATGAAGTTCCGATGGGTGGCTGCACTCTACGTAGCTTTCAAAATGGCGTCTATAACGGAGTTACGTTCCAGGCAGAGAGCTGTCATTGTGTTTATTTTGCCGGAAAACCTGAGCACGTTCATAAGCGCTACGGAGATTAAGTAGCGAACAAAAGCACGGCAAGTCGTTGGGCAAGGCGTCTGTCATCGTCGCAACCAGCACGAGTAAACCTGTCCGGACCCTCGCGTACCGGCCAACCGCACACAGCTGTGACTCCCGCGATGTTGGAACGTGTGGAGGACACTCTCATTAGAGGTGATCGACGATGACAATCGAATATCTCGCTGCACAACTGGACGTCTCTATTGGTAGTACTGATACACTCGTCCACCCTTTGGCCTAATCAAAGGTGTGCGCCCGCTGTGTTACACGCCTAAAACAGAAGACCATAAAGAGCAACGGAGGATCATCTGGGGCGGAATTTCTTGCGCGTTACGAGGCTGATCGTCACAGGCGATGAAGCATGGGCTCAACACTTCTAACCGGCAACAAAACGGCAATCCATGGAGTCACACCACACAACATCTCCTCCGAAGAAAAAGTTCGAAGACGCAGTCTCAGGCGGTAAAGTCGTGGCGATGGTGTTCTGGGACTCTGAGGGAGCATTCTGTTTAATGTTCTCCTTCATGGTGCAACGAACAACTCTGAAGTGTATTGTGCTACCCTCAGGAAACTAAAGAAACAAAACATGCAAACTAACTTTTCCTTTTCTGTGACAACGCAAGTCATAATACAAGTCTGCGCTCTCCAGGGAGCTCACGAAACTTCTGACAGCCCGAATCTCGCACCTACCGACTTCCACCTGTTTGGCTCAATGGAGGATACACTCCGCGGGAAGCGTACGTGGATGACGGGGACGTTGTGATGCAGGAAGACGTTGTCTCCGACCAGTGCAGTGGTACCGTGCGTGCATACAGGCGATCCCAGTGAAGTGACGTAAGGCTGTCGAATTGAACGGAGATTATGGTGAACAGTAGGGTTTTGTAGCCAAAGAGTAGGGAATAATATGGTGTTCTGGAATCCTGATTAAAAACTTCCTGGTTTCAGGAAAAAGGTGTATTGAACGTCCTTCGTATTTAACACAGAGCGGTGCAACGGTAACAATTACAGATGATGTAAAAGAAAGTTCAGCATCTAACTAACTGTTAGACCGGTCCTACTGGAGATGATGAGGCTGCGTTCTATTCCTGTCACCCATGTCGCCGGACCTATGGCGCTAAGCGAATGACTTTATATATGTGCCTTCTTTGCCGAAAACAGTTCCAGAACTCGGTGACTCCACATATGAATCAGAATTTATGGTGTCTAATGGATTATCGCTTAGATTGTCTGTGCAACCAAGGCGAGTCATGTACAGTTTGGGCAAAGTAAAACTGGCTCGAAAAATATATATGAGAGAAACTGACCAGGTGAACTTTCCATCACAGAAAATACTAGAAACCGTAATTTGGATATACCAATCGTTTGTCGCCACACATCTCCACATGCGCATCTCCTGCATGTTGCGTCACCAGTAATTCACTGTGTCAGTCGTTTGAGTGAATGAGAGGAAAAAAATGGTTCAAATGACTCTGAGCACTATGGGACTCAACTGCTGAGGTCATTAGTCCCCTAGAACTTAGAACTAGTTAAACCTAACTAACCTAAGGACATCACAAACATCCATGCCCGAGGCAGGATTCGAACCTGCGACCGTAGCGGTCTCGCGGTTCCAGACTGCAGCGCCTTTAACCGCACGGCCACTTCGGCCGGCGAATGAGAGGAGCAGACGAGATTAGTGACCAGTTGAATGGAACAGAAAATGGCGTTCACGATAAAACAGTGCGCATTCATTGTGAAGTGTTACGTGGAGCACAGTTCGTGGAAACCGTGTGCGGAACTAGTTTGCACAAGACTTCAAGATTCAAAATGTGGTGACAAAACCTGCAGCGAAGTCCGCAATGCAAAACTTAGCTGGAAAATGGCGCGCAACGGTAGCCATTTTCAGCATCTTCGACGATTATAGTCAACAAGACTCAATCCTGCGCCAGTCTTATTGAAAATATATACCGGACCAGTTTTATTTTATTTTGCCCACCTGCAGAAAACCTACAGGGTGTCCCAGTAGGCATCATTAGAAGCAAGAAAGTCTCGTAAACATGGACTCTAAAATGCATATCTTAAGAGCTGTGACCGCTTGTTCATCTTCGATACTGTAAAACAAAACTTTCTACTGCAAGCTCTTTGCTTTCCAAATTTTGAAAAGTGGTAGTATGGACCAAAACGAGAAAAGAAGCCCAATAAACATGGGTTCTAAAGTGCTCACTTTAAAAGCTGTGAGCACTTGTTCATCCTTCATCTTTCACCGAGCGAGGTGGCGCAGTGGTTAGCACACTGGACTCGCATTCGGGAGGACGACGGTTCAATCCCGTCTCCGGCCATCCTGATTTAGGTTTTCCGTGATTTCCCTAAATCGCTTCAGGCAAATGCCGGGATGGTTCCTTTGAAAGGGCACGGCCGATTTCCTTCCCCATCCTTCCCTCACCCGAGCTTGCGCTCCGTCTCTAATGACCTCGTTGTCGACGGGACGTTAAACACTAATCTCCTCCTCCTCTTTTTGTTCATCTTTCCTACTTCTACTGAATAAGCGCTCATAACGCTTTGAAAGTGTTATTCATCATAATAGCTGCAATTCAGTTTTTATCGATGTAGTAAATTCTTGTAAAAAACTGTCTGTGTAGCACATATTTCAAAATATCGCCAATGGTACGACGATATAGTATTTGTGTTGTCTTCGTCGTTTATCGCACATTCACTACGTCACTGGACAAAGCCGACAGTCAGTTATGACAATTTACTTTTCACCCAACACTTTGAAGCCGGCTGGTGTGACCGGGCGGTTCTAGGCGCTCCAGTCTGGAACCACGCGACTGCTACGGTCGCAGGTTCGAATCCTGCCTCGGGCATGGATGTGTGTGATGTCCTTAGGTTAGTTAGGTTTAAGTAGTTCTAAGTATAGGGGACTGATGACTTCAGATGTCAAGTCCCATAGTGCTCAGAGCCATTTGAACCAACACTTTAAATTGACAAGCTTGAACGAAATGTTGTAACTCGAATTGAGAGTCTGACATTTTGCTTTTGTTAATGAAATACCACTGTTCGAAGAATTTGTATCTACCCCTAATTTGTATTATTGCGTATGATGCAGTACCGAGCACGAGTTGATTGCGCGGGTGACATAAACGCGCACAACTTCGTCTTTGCTGTTGGTGAATGCTATGCGCATGCTACGAGAATGTCGCACGTGGGGAAAACTGTACTATGATAGCTATTCTGCAAACGTCTTATTCAGAACACAAAAAATAGAGAAATGGTGCAGATACTTACCGAAGTGAAGTCCTGAGACGATGCCGAAAATATGGCGCGACCATCAGTTACAGTCTCCTAATCTTCTGCCTTTGGGTGCAGTTATAGTCCGTAACCCATCCGCTATCTCTACTCCGTGCTAGATAAATCCACTGAAGCAGGACGTACGCGTCTTCCATCGTCTTTAGATATTCGGTACACATATAGTTCTGGATAACAGGACGTTTATCGCTCTCTGTTTCAAAGATCGTTAAACAGACACAATGCAACATAGATACATCAAAGATTGACATTACCATAGAGTAAATATCTCTGGGGTGAGCATTGCGTTCTGCGCATGTTGTCATTAAACCAGGATCGTCACGTGATCTCGGGACTTCGCTGTGCCTGTGTGCTTTCTGCAGCGTTTGAAGTTTATAATACCAAGAGTTTTTGTTGTGTTTCACCGTTTGTTGATAGTGTAATAGCGATGGTGAATTACGTTGTTGCTGCGGATGGAAAGGAAAATATGTGAAAGGAGGGATAGTAACTTTTCATGGGTACATTCCATATAGCTCTAATTATAGTTTTCATTTTAGTAAGAGACACTGTATACGTTTAAAAATTTCGAGACGCATTATAATTAAGACTTGATTCTGTAGACCTATTTTTCTTCGATTTTATGACTATATAATAGATATTACGGCTCGTACAAAAGCTTACAAACAATCGCTTCCTCTCGTAAATTTGCTAGTGGAACAGGAAAGGGAAAGTTTAGTTGTTTCAGTAAATACTATCCTCCATACGTTTATCAGTGACTTGTCGATTATGTATATAGATTACTCCGTCTACTATTTATTTAATGAACTGGGAGCAAGTACTTAAAATGCGTTAAATAAATACCTCAAAGTGCCACCAGTAAGAAAAATTGTGCTTTAGGTCGCAAAAACGAGAAAAAAAAGTAGGGATGTAGTGACATTCTAAATATACAGGGCGCTATACGAACAAACACACGACGTCCGAGATGACGTGACCAGGCCGGCAATGTATGTTGACAACACAAAATCTGTTCTGCGCATGTGAGTGCTCACTCCAGAGATATTTACTCTATGGACATTACTCAGTGATTTATATACTCTCTGTACGTCGAACTCCAGCTGTCTGAGCGTGCCGGACAAAGATTGTTTTTTGTTTCTTGCCAAATCATAAGATGGCTGCCACGAAATGCCGATAGAACGCAAAATTAAAATACTCTCCGAGTCTGCTCCCACATCAGCCTATTACATCGTATGTGGACAAAAAACTTTAAGCCAGATGTAAGTAAAGAATTTTTTATTACATACAGACTGATGGAAATTTATTTTTTGTCTGTGTACAACATGGCGGACTATGTGTTTGACAAGAATCGGTAGGCACGCCGGAGTCAGATGGTCTTGAGATCAAGTTCTGCGCCCTGGTAGTGTAGAGATCACTGCATCTATCGAAACGGTTTGCGTGTCGGCCAAAGATATTCGTACTTTGATTCTTGCCCAGCTACAATACGGGGCTCGAAAGTGTCATTAGAGCAGAAAGGAAAATACTTTCCAGTTCTGCGCCCACGTGAACCTGGTATGCCGTATGTACCAAATCTCTGGAGAAAAAAAAAAAAAAAAAAAAAAATTTCGAAACTTGAACGTCGTCCGAACATTGACAAAATGATAAGAAAATCGACTCTGCTTCAGTTTACTTCTGTATCACTCCTACATCCCATTGTGCAAAATAACGGCAAGAGATGCAACAGAAGTTGACAAATTAGGTATTACATTAGCCAAATCGAGTGTCGTAAACAATGCAGCCTCCTTTTGAACAAAGTTGACGTCATTTGCTCAGATACGCCATTGTTGTAGATAAAAAATTACATCTTGACTATGCAGGTACTCCGCAAGTATAAAATGATATCGAAATATGCAAGGGCATATGCCCTTCAATGTGAAGCGAAATACACGTTTACATACTACGTATCTGAAGTGAAGCATTGTCTACCAGCATGTGTGGCCAGTCGGCCTCACAGCAACATGCAGTGCAACGTGACAATGTATTTCTTTCACCAAGACGTGAGATATTAAGTTTTCGGGAAGTTTATCTGCAGTTTTGGGTATACTAGGCGGTCTAATTTGACAACAGAGGTGACCGATAACGGATTTCGGGAATACTGTTGCAGATGCTTGTCAAGTTTCTGCGGGATATATGAAATAAAGGCATATACAGCACACAAAATGTTTCTGGAACATTAAACTTCCTGTTACCATTTGCGAGAACAAAACTAGGATATTTGCTGTGAAATTCGTAGCTTGTGTGAAGGAAGGACATATTCTGGGTATGCCGGTGTCTTTAACGAAATATTGTCATCTTGTAATGATCTGCGAGTTCTCTGCTCCAGAAGAAAATTTTCAGTAACCTACGGTTTATAACCATAAAAAAGTAAATAATCCTTAATCGCGTAGAGGCCGATCGAAAACTTTTTGCATGGGTACAAGACAGCCACGACACAGAGGACGGGTAATTGCAGGCACGCCTAAATTCTACTCGCAAGATTCTGAGACCAGTGTTCTCCATCAGTGTGGCGTACAGATCACTGTGTTCACAGTCCTCAGTATATCATCGATTCCCGACTGAGAAATCATTAGCTATGTTTCATATGCTTGCCTTCTCGTCTTGGTCCAAGGAATACCCTCCTGAAATTTGCGACGTAATTTATGTGATACCTAATATAAGAGGCTTGTAGGCACTCTATATGCAGTTCGCTCTTTTTTGCCACAGGACAAGGGAAATATTTCCGCACCTGCATCCACACACCCCAGGTTCCCTTCATCTCGACATTCCCGCGTCATAGCCACAGGAACCCGTTCCCATCCCACAGTTACGCTGAGAATCCACCTGCGACAAGTGGCATACTACAATTTAACTATGCCCTTTGCAGCTTGTGTTTAGTCACCCCCCCCCCCTCCTCCCACCCTCACCGCATACAATGAAATCATCCCTGAAATCTCATTTCCTTCGAAACATAACCTCATCCCAAATGAAGACTCCAACGCACCTTTTACTTGCCCAACTGACATGACAATCATCTCCTGACACCTGCATCACAATCATCACTTACTACCCATATAAACACACCACATTCTTTTCCACATAACATCACACTCCTTACCTAGGTAGCAGGAGACTCCATCACATTGCTCTCATAATGAAAAGAACTTACTTCACATCACCATCTTCTGCTTTTTCCGCCTTACACAGGGTCGACTTTTCTGCAAAGTTTCCTCCACATTTTTCGGTCCTGTGTGTCGTCCTCTGTCACTTGCTTTTCCCTCTGGTCCTCTCGCAGGCAGTTCGCCCACATCCTTTTATGCCTTCCTCTTTCGCTGGAGCATTCCACTGCCATCTCCATCACTCTGCTTTCAACACGACTTTGCTCTCTTCGCATGACGTGTCCGTAAGACTGGAATCTTCTCTCCTGCTCTTTCTTGGAGACTTCAACTTTAACGGTTCCTCTGATTTTCCACACGGAATCCGGTCCATTCTGATAATTTCACACATCCATTTCATCATCTTCATCTCAGTTACATCTAGCCTACTTCACTAGTTATAAGTTGTTGCCCATGTTCCTGTTCCATACAACAGTACTACCCTTGTGGTTGCCTTACACGCCTTCCCGTTTACTTTGGCATTTATGATTTGTATCCTATCACCATCATCTTGCCATTAATTTCATGACCTGTTTTAACATATTAAATTATTTTTTGTATGTTAAAAAATTGGGTAATCAAATGGCCGTGAGCAGCAATTTGATAGCTGGCAAACTGTCTTCAATACGGGGAATGTAATAAAATAAAAAAGGGTAGATTTCTACAATTTCAAAAAGAGATCCATTAGCTTCCAGGCTGAAGCGAGCAGCATTTTCTAATATGCCTGTCGTTTGTCCCTGTCTCTTTAATTTGTTAACGTATTTTTTGCAACTATCGCACTCGAGTTGTGAAATCACACTTCGTTACGAAATAAAACTGACCATGTGCCTAAAATTGTTCAGTTGAAAAATGGAAAATGTCACTGAAATAATAACAGTACAAGGCTTCGCTTTATTATATTTTTAGTACGTAAAACATTTCCCTAACTGTGCCTAAAGTGATCCAGTTCTATATTAACAAGTAAACTCGTTATACATTGATACTAAAGTAACCATTGCTACTTTGCCTTTCCAAAGAGGTAAACACTGATCACAGAATCATTTTCAGTTACGCTCCAAGAAAGTTGTTGATAAAGGAACACGATACTGTTTTAAACCTTAAATCTCGTCTCTAATCCCGCACTGGATTACTTGAACACTTTTCTCCTACGAACCGGCGTAACTCTGTCAGCTTTTAATCATACTTTCTAGCAAATTCTTCATATTATTTATCCGCAACGCGGCTGCGCACGAGCAGTCCGTCCTGAAGGCCAGCAACGACTCTCTGCACACCACAGGTGGCAAAAAATAACAGCTAGAAACCACCGGTTACTGAGGAGTAGCAGTTACGGTTCTATAAAAACCACTCATCTGTTACTAGCAGTTATTTTAAGAACTTCCCAAAAAGTTTCAAAATGGGCTGTGACGTCACACAATTATGCTGATGCGACAAGGCTCTGCTAATTGGTTATCTTAAGAGAGATGGTGCCTAAAGATTAAGCGACAAAAGTTATAGTCCTTCTAACAAGAAATACATTGGGGAAAAAATATTTTAAGTCAGAGTTAGCCCGTACGCGAGATGGAAATTTAGGAGCTCGCCCTTCGCAGGCATCATGAGTTTTCCTGTCGGGGCAATTCGGTAGTAAAAATAACTTACAAATTATAAGTAACTGTTAAAAGTAATTGATGTAAAAAAATAACAGTAACCGCAACAACTGATACTCCGAAATAACCGTTTGGCCCACCTCTACCGCACACAACTCGGCACGTAAGTAGAGCTGGGGCATTGTTGAAGCTGTACAGCAAGACAATGCTCCCCTTCAGAGAAATGGCGCGTTCAGCTTCGAAACTTGCAGAAGCCAGCGATAAGTGAGGAGTACAATATTGATTGCTACGTCATAAAACGAAGGGCGTTCAATAAATAATGGACCACTTTTTTTTCGAAAGCATGTTTTTTTTTTTTTTTTGAGAATTCTAATACATCATATTATTCCCCACTCTTTCGGCAACAAAACAATGTTTTTCAACATTATTTCCGTTCAGTGTCACAGACTTACTCTACCTTATTGGGGGGGGGGGCTGTATGCCCACACGATACCACTCTATTGGTGGACGTCGGAACCAACGTCTTGTTGTATCAAGAACCTCCACGTCATTCACATACAGCTTCCAGCGGAGAGCATCCTTCATTGCGCCAAAGAGACGGAAGTCGGAAGGCACTAAATCCGGGTTGTAGGGTGGATGATGAAGAAAAATCCAGTGAAGTTTTCTGAGATCCTCTCGGATGCGGAGACTTGTTTGAGGCCTTGCGCTGTCATGGAGAAGTTCGTTTGCATTTTGGTGGCGACGAACACGCTGAAGTCGTTTCTTCAGTTTGCTGATTTTCACGATCAGCCTCATAATGCGTAAGCTATTCTGCATAGATGGTCGTTCGTTGCTCCTTAGGCGCCGTGAACCTAGCGGGCACTCACTATTGAGTGCACCAACTGGTGGACCAGTGTGTCAGCACTACCAAGAGGTACAACGAGGTGCTTGATTGTGATCCGTGTGTCACTTCAAATGAGAGTGTCCGCACGTTGCAGAAGTCACAGCTGTGTGTGGGTGGCCGGCGCGCGGGAGATATGCGTCACCTTGTCGCGATAGTGACAGACGCCTCTCCCAACGACTCCACGTGCTTTTGTTTCCTGTGAGGTGTCCGTAGACATTCTGCAGCGCCTATGAATATCTCCGATGCTCTGGTTTTCCTCCAAATGATCAGTGTGCTGTGCATACTGTAAGACCTTCAGTACACACACCATCAGATTATTGGACTTGTCGCTCTAACGAAGTAGGCGAGTGTCAGCAATATGTCTCGTGGTCTTATCGTGGCCTGTTTATCTTCTGCCGTTAGGTCAAACGATAGAAATGCCACTTGCACGCTTAGAGTAGCAGATTGACGGTGACCAACTTTAAACAGAACTTGATTAATTTTCACACACATTTATTAAAATAATAACAAGCATAAAAATTACTTAACTTGGTTCTGGATGCTATTTGTTGTTGTTGTTGGTATTGGTACATTAATCTTATTCTCACATACATCTCTAATACTTGAAAAAAGTGTCTATACATTTATCTTCATGGCTATGTACAGGAATATGGTAATCTTATTAGGCGCAGACTGAAACTTGACTACAGACTAATGCAGACTAATGCAGACTGACTAATCGGAGGTCTGTACACTCGTTATAATACCTCGCGCGAGTGTGATCCGCGAGGAGAAGGTTCTTCGTTAGCAGCAATCTCGTTGGCTGCGTTACATATTAATACGCGGATCGGCGGAAGCAGAATTTGGTCCGTCTCTATGGCAGCGCCATCTCGTAGTGCGGAGACGGACGAGCGCTGCGCCTGCGCTGTTGTGCTTAGCCGGGCGCGCTCTAGTGGGAAAGTTGTGTACGCGCTGACTACGCGGAACGATGTGCACAACAATCAGTGACAGCTCTCTGCTTGGAATGCACCTCTATAACAGACCACATTTTGAAGGCTGCGTATAGCGGCTGCCTCCTGTCGGAACGTAGTGAAACTATAGGAGCTGACGCGGAAATATTCCAGCGTGTTCCACAAAGCCGCGCGGGATTAGCCGAGCGGTCTAGGGCGCTGCAGTCATGGACTGTGCGGCTGGTCGCGGCGGAGGTTCGAGTCCTCCCTCGGGCATGGGTGTATGTGTTTGTCCTTAGGATCATTTAGGTTAACTAGTGTGTAAGCTTAGGGACTGATGACATTAGCAGTGAAGTCCCATAAGATTTCAGACACATCTGAACATTTTTGAAAATGCTCCACGTGACAGCGACGAGAACGTTGCCAGGAGTGCAGCTCTTTGGTGCGGCTGGCCACTGCAGTGGCTTTGTGTGAGAGGCGCAGCTGGTCGCGACCTCTGGCCAGCTTCCGGCCGGCTCTTCCTTCCGGCATGCGGGCACTCCGCGGAATTACGCCGGATGCCCTCTACTGGCAGGGAGCCGCCGCACCCGGACTGCACCCAACCACCTGCCCGGCGTCTAAACGGTTGCCCCTAAGAACCACCGCCACACCACCAAATAGTTTGCTGCCATTGTATTACCCCACCACGATATTATCACACTTGGTCTCTCGTGGCCGCTATGAAAAACCGCGGTGATTTTACAGTAAATATGTACATTGGTGACTGAAATTGTAAATAATTACAAGACAGTTGTGCATACATCATCAAGTATTTCAGTGTGTCCTAGTGAAATATCATCATAATAATTGACGATATGCCGACCGAAGCGCCCTCACTCCCAAGTACAATAATATTGTGGTCGATTAGTGCAGGAGATGTACAAAAATATTGTGGAAACACCTTCAATGTAAATGGTGATGGTAGCCAAGCCTGCAGGTTGAGCTGCTGTACACACATCAAAAAAAGTTTTGCATCATCCCGGTTCCCAGAGCTCCTGAAGATAGACGTTGACTGTGGATATTGTATCACAGACACAGTCACTTTGACTGTTCACAGATGTCACTAACCCCACACAAAGATGTAAACAACCATGCATGAGCAGCGCCTATTAGACAGAGGGGGTCCGACAGCCGATCAGTCCCAGTCATTCCAGCAGGAAGGAGGTACACGGCTCGTGTTGTCTGTAGTTCAAACATGAATAGGCGGTAAATACCGCGGTTCGATCGCGTCCGCATTGTTATTTTGTGCCTGGAAGGGCTCTTAAGGGGGTAGGACGTCAAACGGGCCGACTTGGAGCAGGAGAGGCACCACAGGACATTTTAGTTTCCACTGTCTATACTTTTACATGTAAATTCATAAAACTTTGTCAGCATGACCAGGAAGGATTCAGGATTCACACTCGTAGCAGCGGAAGTTTTTTTTACATGTGAAATTTCATCATTTTTTCACTTACTATTGGCTGTATTTGTTGCTATAGCTACACTTTTCTTCATAAGTAAGAGAGACTGTTCGATGAATTTTGCACAGCATACAAACCATACTTACAGGTGTCTGAAACTCTAGGATCTATTTAATTAATGAAAAAATGAATCAGCTGTTACGTTTTAAACTTTATGTTTAGAAAAAAATCAAATTTTGTAGTTAATTATGTCAATTTTTACCAAAGTTTTTAACAGATTTGGAAAATTCTAGAGTTTCATACACATGTAGGTATGGTTTGTATACTGTGCAAAATTCTACAAAGAATCTCTCTCACTTGTGAAGAAAAATGTACCTATAGCAACAAATGCAGCCAACAGTAAGTGAAAAAATGATGAAATTTCATATCTAAAAAAAAATTATTTTGTTATCTTTTTGCACTTCCACTGCTGTGAGTGTGAATCCTGAATCCTTCTTGTTCGTGCTGACAGTTTTATGAATTTATTTGTAAAAGTATAGACAGTAGAAAATAAAATGTCCTGTGCTGCCTCTCCTGCTCCAAGTCGGCCCGTTTGACGTCCTATCCCCCTTAACAGGGGATGTGTCCAGGCATCTCGGAGCGAACCAAAGCGAGTTGTTCGGACATGGAGGAAATACAGAAAGACAGGAATTGTCGATGACATGCCTCGCTCAGGCCGCCCAAGAGCTAGCGCAACTTCACTCCCGACGTCCATGGCGAGGTCCATCCTCGCAACCACGACACCATTATGTGGTTCCTACGTACGCCGCTGGTGGTCATGCCCTCATAACGCGAAAGAAGAACGATCAAGTTGTCAAAACATGTTTGGGTAACAAGAAAAAACGTGAAAGGCAGAACCTAAATCCAATAATTTTAACAGCAAACGCTGAAAAAAATACAAGAGCTGCAAATCCAAAACATGAAGAGAAATTGTACTTATCCTGAGACGAATGTCTACGTATTTCCTACACTGTATTAGGCATGGTAATGTGTTGTTTTTGCTGTTTCCATATTTTTGCCCCCCCCCCCCCCCCCCCCCCGTTCGTAGCTTACGTTTCTTTCAATTGCCCTGTCCCAAACTGGTTGTCACAGATTGAAACTGTGCATAGCTTAAATTTTGGGTAATAACTGAATTTTACACCACCTGTTGGTGTCGTACAGGAAGCTGTAGATTGTGCTGCTCTCTACAGCCTGTGTGTGTGTGTGTGTGTGTGTGTGTGTGTGTGTGTGTGTGTGTGTGACGTAACTAAATTTAATTGTAAAGGATACTCTGAATAAATATGTGAGCTAAAGTTACTGTGTTAAATTCTTTTTGAATGCGTTGTAGCACTACATTTCTTCATGTCCTCTGGGGTTTCGGCACCAAAATGTTGCTAGTTACCAATATTTAAAGGAACTCAACACAGTAACTTCGGCTCACACATTTATTCACAACATCCATTACAATTACATTTACAGTTGCATCACACACGCGCTGCAGAGGCAGTAAAGTCTACTATTTGGTATAAGACAACAGGCTGTGCAAGAGTCTGTTACTACGTAACACTAATCTCCTGTATGGCCAACGTTTTGGACCACCGCACTGTTGCTCATGCACTCAGCGCTCCTGTAGATTCGGCCTTTACCGGGATGGCATTCAGTCACGTCGTACCACTAACAATGCCAAATCAAAGATTAAAATTCCCACCTCGTAACGATTCGAGATAGGTTGGGGTTGGTTGATTTGGAAGAGGGGACGAAACAGCGAGGTCATGGGTCCCATCGGAGTAGGGAAGGATGGGGAAGGAAGTCGGCCGTGCCCTTTGAAAGGAACCATCCCGGCATTTGCCTGCAGCGATTTAGGGAACTCGCGGAAAACCTAAATCAGGATGGTCGGACGTGAGCTTCAACCGTTGTCGTCCCGTATGCGATTAAGTGTGCTAACCACTGCGCCACCTCGCTCAGTAATACGAGATAAAGGCCAAAGAAAAAGGAGAAGAATGCTTTCTTTCTTACCTTTTATTTCTTCGTTTTGCTGTAACGCTACTCCAAACTCAAATGAACGAATATAACAAGCAACAAATATATGAAAACTAAAACCTTCCAATACAGACGAGAATTGAGTGGTGTGACGGCTGACGAGAGGGGGATGGGGGGGGGGGGGGGCAACGAGAGACTAAAACGTTACAGACGTAGGCGCCGCCGGTTGTACAGTTTGTTAAGGTTCTGAACGAGGGCTATGTAGTTCTCAACCTGATATCGGTGGTCTTCGGTCTCGAGAGTTTTGTGTCCGTCCGCTGCCAACAATCGTGGTCTAGCAGTACAGTCCTCTGCGTACCGCAGCCGTTACGAAGCGATTGTTATGTCATGCCGTACCAGTCAGTAAGCGTTTGTGTAGTGGTAGAACTGCGTCAGAAAAGTGCAGCGGCTTGTTCCCCCCGTATCGCCAGTGTGCGCATGGTTGTCTGTGTGTTGAGGATTCTCCAAATACACCCGTCCCCTCCTCCCCTCTCGTGTAGCCCGTGGGCGCACGCGAGGGCGCATACAGGAACATCTTTGTATCTGTCCCTGAAGTTGAGTAACAGTGAGCCGTGTCGTTTTCGTCAGTATATCTGCTGATAACATGCGTCGTTTGACCATCGCACAGAGTCCAATATGGACGACATAGTAATAAGGATCCCGGGCGTAGAGAAACAACTGCAAGAACTGAAGCACAAGTCGCTAAATCCGGATGGAGCCCCAATTCTGTATTGCAAATAGGACTCTGTGTAGTTGGCCCCCTTACTTAGCTTTCATTTAGCGCGAAGTGCCAAGCGACAGGAAAAAAAGCACTGGTGACTCCTGAGCATGAAAAGTATGAAAGAACGGACCCAACGTGCTTAACATCGGTCTGCAGCTGAATTCTTCTACATATTCTAATATAATACATTTCCTGTTCTTGTTGTTGTTGTGGTCTTCAGTCCTGAGACTGGTTTGATGCAGCTCTCCATGCTACTCTATCCTGTGCAAGCTGCTTCATCTCCCAGTACCTACTACAGCCTACATCCTTCTGAATCTGCTTAGTGTATTCATCTCTTGGTCTCCCTCTACGATTTTTACCCTCCACGCTGCCCTCCAATGCCTCAGAACATGTCCTACCAACCGATCCCTTCTTCTAGTCAAGTTGTTTCACAAACTCCTCTTCTCCTCAATTCTATTCAATAGCTCCTCATTCGATATGTAATCTACCCATCTAATCTTCAGCATTCTTCTGTAGCACCACATTTCGAAAGCTTCTATTCTCTTCTTGTCCAAACTATTTATCGTCCATGTTTCACTTCCATACATGGCTACACTCCATACAAATACTTTCAGAAACGACTTCCTGACATTTAAATCTATACTCGATGTTAACAAATTTTTCTCCTTCAGAAACGCTTTCCTTGCCATTGCCAGTCTACTTTTTATATCGTCTCTACTTCGTAGAAACCGAAAAGCTTACGTCAACCAATCAACACGGTTCTAGAAAGCATCGCTCGTTCGAAACTCTGCCTGCCCTTTTCTCAAATGATATACTGCGAACTGCGAATGAACGGAAACTGGCGGAATCCATGTGTCTAGATTTCAGAAAACCAGCTACCATAGTGCACGCCCAGATACAGATTGTTAACGAAGGTACCAGGGTATGGAATAGGTTCCTAGAGATGTGAGTGGCTCGAGGACTTCTTAGCTAATGGCACCTTTTATTCTCGACGGCGAGTGTTCATCAGAGACAAGGATATTGTCAGCTGTGCCACAGGGAACTATGTTAGGACCTCTGTTACTGCCTATAAACATAAGTGATCCAGCGAGCAGGGTGGGTAGCAATCTGCGACAGTTTCCTGATGATGCTGTGGTGTAGGAGAAGGTACCGAAGTTGAGTGCCCGTAGGAGGATACAAGATGACTCGAACAAAACTTCTAGCTGAGTAGGAAAAACAGATCCGTAGTGTTTAGATACAGCATTAGTTCTTTGCTGTCACGTCACGTCGTTTAAATATCTTGGCGTATCGTTGCAATGCCACTTGAAGTGGGACGAGCATGTGAGGATTGTGGTAGGAAGGGCGAATGGTCGACTGTGGTTTATTGGGAGAATTGTAGGTAAATGATTCATCTGTAAAGGAGACCGCATATAGGTCGCTAGTGCAACCTATTCACGAATACTGCTTGAAGGTATGGGATCTGCATCCGGACGGATTAAAGGAAGATGTCGAAGGAATTAAGAGGCTGGCTGCTAGATTTGTTTCTGGTAGGTTCGAACGACATGCAAGTGCTACGGAGATAATTCGGGAACTCAAATTGAGAACGCGATGTTCTTTTCGAGGAACACTATTGAGATAATTAAGAGGAACGGCATTTGAAGCTGATTGCAGTACGATTCTACTGCTGCCAACATTTCGCGTAATGACCTGAAAGGCAAGATACGAGAAATTAGTGCTCATATGGAGGCATATAGATAGTCTCCTTTGCCTCGCTCTATTTGCGAGTGGAACCGTCGGTGGCTGTGGGGTATGTATGTGGATAACAAGCGTTAGATATACGAGGTGCTTATTTGTCGGCTGCACCGGCCGAAGGTCGTCGCTGATCGAGGAAACGAGTTCTTGTCGGAACAATAATTTGAATCCAGCGCGGCGGCTGTTTGTGCCGCGCCGTTTTGCCAGCGTACAAAGGGCAGGCAGGCGCAGCCCGCTGCCTTTGGCCCCGCTGCCGGCTCGCTGCTCAGGAGTGCCGCGAGATCAAAAGCGCCGCCTCCGGGACACGGTGCCCGCCTCCGCTGCGTCCCTACAATCGCGCCATTCCATTCGCACTGCTCCGCTAATCGCGATCCCGCTAATGGAGAGGCCAACCCACGTCTTCGAGAACAACGCCACCGGATTACAGCGACAGCTTAATCCGCTGCTATGGTAGTGCAGCAGTGGGCGCTGGTTCCGCCTCAACACACACAACCGCCGCACCCACTGTTCTGTTGTTGGCACACTCGGAACAGGGCTCCGGGGACGACAGAACCGACCAGTTGACGAAAAAGGAGTACTCATTTCTCTCTTGCGGTTCGTGGGCTCATCGTACAAACATAAAACAAGAATGCACGAACGCTACCACTGCCCCGCTCTCTCTCTCTCTCTCTCTCTCTCTCTCTCTCTCTCTCCTACCCCGCTCCCAAGGTCTCGCAGCGAGTAAATCTCTGTAACTGGATTTCTTCTTTTACTGGTCCTTTTGTGCGTAAAACGATATGGGATTGTAGGTCCGCCTTAATGCGAAATATCGTCGGTGAAGAAACAACACTGCGAAATTAGTAAAGCACGAAATTTTTAAGTGAAAAGAAACTGTCCATTATACCTGATACTTTATATTTTCATACGGACGCTAAATTTGCATTGTAGCACTACAGTGAAATTTCTGATCATACCAAAAAGTGAAAAAAAAAGAAAATATTCTTTAGAAAGCTTAATCATGGTAAATACGCGGAACTGTCATGGTATTTGTGGTATAGTATGTTACATTTGCGGTATTTGTTTGTCAGAGTCTCCTATACCGCCTGCCGATGTGGCCGAGTGGTTCTAGGCGCTACAGTCTGGAACCGCGCGACCGCTACGGTCGTCGATTCGAATCCTGCCTCGGGCATGGATGTGTGTGATGTCCTTAGGTTAGTTAGGTTTAAGTAGTTCTAAGTTCTAGGAGACTGATGACCTCAGAAGTTAAGTCCCATAGTGCTCAGAGCCATTTTTCTCCTATACCACTTAGCGCAGTTACGTTGTCGAAAACCATTATCTTCATTGGGTTTCATTATTCGAAAATATGAAAATTAACATCGTTAAAGTACTTAAGTAAAGCCGTTATTATATGTTGTACCGTTTTGATTCCAGGTACATAACATGTTCAAATGTGTGTGAAATCTTATGGGACTTAACTGCTAAGGTCATCACTCCCTAAGCTTACACACTACTTAACGTAAATTATCCTAAGGACAAACACACACACCCAAGCCCGAGGGAGGACTTGAACCTCCGCCGGGACCAGCTGTTCAGTCCATGACATTCAAGGTACATGTGCGAAACATCTTATAGTAAGTCTTATTTAATAGCCATTGCATATTTTTATGCTTATTGTGGCATTTTGGCATACAGCATGTCATCTGCAATGGCGTGAGTGGCTGCCACTAACAAGAACGAACAAATGAAACTAAAAACGCCCGTGTTATGAAAATGAAATTTGCGGCTGTGTTGTGAGACAATTTTGTAGGTCATTAAGTTGTAACGCAGTCTATCCTTTACGAACGTTACTTAGTGGACGTAAGCTGCTTCGAAACCAAAGGAAAGGCATAAATTTTACTTTGGTGGCAGTTACAAAATTATGCAGTTTTGTTACTGTCTTGTCTAGCGAGATGTATTGCGAGAATTTTGAAAGCTACAACGGGGGAGGATAATAATGCGCGTGGAATATATGGAGGACTTATTTCAATAGTGGTACAAGTCCATTTTTGTTCATTTTGAGATACAAAGCCCTAAAGTTAAATGAGCGCTGAAAAATCCTCAGATGAGATACCAGAAATATTCAAGCATATGGATTCTTGCTAGAGATGAACCTTTCTTTCTGTTTGTTTGGCTCATTAATTTCAGAAGCATTATAGACAGAAAAGTGGAGGTAATGGACTTGTACCACTATTGAAATAAGTCCTTTATGTATATGGTGTGTGTGTGTGTGTGTGTGTGTGTGTGTGTGTGTGTGTGTGTGTGTGTGTGTTTTACTTCTGTTGTGTGTCATGTGTCAATTCTGTTAAACCAGTAGGTCATCGGTCCCTGGACTTACACACTACTTAAACTAACTTATGCTAAGAACAAAACACACACCCATCCTGCCGGCCGAAGTGGCCGTGCGGTTAAAGGCGCTGCAGTCTGGAACCGCAGGACCGCTACGGTCGCAGGTTCGAATCCTGCCTCGGGCATGGATGTTTGTGATGTCCTTAGGTTAGTTAGGTTTAACTAGTTCTAAGTTCTAGGGGACTAATGACCTCAGCAGTTGAGTCCCATAGTGCTCAGAGCCATTTTGAACCACACCCATGCTCGAGGGAGGACTCGAACCTCCGGCGGGACGGGCCGTGCAGTCCGTGATATGGCGCCTCAAACCACGCGGCCACTCCACGCGTCTTGACTCGCATCCCTTCCCTTGCCGCACACACGAATTTTCCACCTACAGAAAACCCACAGCCTACGCGCTGTTATTCGTAACACGTTCGACCACCCACCAGCATATGAATGTGCCAGTTACGCACACATGCTGTGCAGGTTACACTAAACACCTGTCAAACCTCAAAATTACAGTCATGAACTAAAGACAATCCAATTGCTGTTGAAAATGAATACATGAGGGACACCATAAACAAACTAACCACATTTTAAAAGGTTTACAAAGTGACACATGCCACTCAGACAAGTGAACAAATGTTCAAATGGCTCTGAGCACAATGGGACTCAACTGCTGTGGTCATAAGTCCCCTAGAACTTAGAACTACTTAAACCTAACTAACCTAAGGACAGCACACAACACCCAGCCATCACGAGGCAGAGAAAATCCCTGATCCCGCCGGGAATCGAACCCGGGAACCCGGGCGTGGGAAGCGAGAACGCTACCGCACGACCACGAGATGCGGGCGACAAGTGAACAAATAAAAAGTCTGAAAACACTGGCAGAGCACAAACACAACAGACCACATCACACGTCATAAAAACAGGAAAATGGTACACACTAACATATATAAATCCCATTGCACAGGATAAACATCAAGGTATATCCGAGCAAAGTACACAGAAAACATGGGCGCACTTTAGAGTGACAGCTCACATTCCCATTAGCAGTTGACTATTAGGCTAGCTGATGTTCAGGACAAACTTAGAGTTTGCTCATCACAACCCCTTCTCCGTTTTTTGTTTGATCTTCCTTACTGCTTAGCACGTTTAATGGTTTATTCAGGTCAAGACGATGTTACACTGAAGTAAGAGTTAAATATTACAAGTCTTTTTTTGTATGTATGATACAGCAACAGAGGAAACAACGTACAATCCGAAGCTGCATTGCTTGCAACAACACCGCGACAGCTTTTCCCACTTTGCTTTGCCGTTCAGTGCGAAGATGTAACCGAGTCGCGCGGGAATAGTCGAGAGGTCTAAGGCGCTGCAGTCATGGACTGTGCGGCTTGTCCCGGCGGAGGTTCGGGTTCTCCCTCGGTCATGAGTGTGTGTGTTTGTCCTTAGGATAATTTAGGTTAAGTAGTGTGTAAGGTTAGGGACTGATGACCTTAGCAGTTAAGTCCCATAAGATTTCACACACATTTGAACATTTTTTTGTAACAGAACAAGAAACGCAAAATATTCTGTTTATTTTCGTTGCGTTGCCTCGCTTGGCATGAAGAGAGTGGCTCCATCTATATTTCCTAAGACAAAATAAAATGTGCGTGTGGCTACGGCATCCCGTCAGGTTAGGGTGACCAAAAGTACTCTATTTAGAGTACAAGTACTCTTTTTCATCTTCTTCTCTACGTACTCTACAAAAAATGCGTGTGAAATCTTATGGGACTTAACTGCTAAGGTCATCAGTCCCTAAGCTTACACACTGCTTAACCTAAATAATGCTAACGACAAACACATACACACATGCCCGAGGGAGGACTCGGACCTCCGCCGGGATCAGCTGCACAGTCCATGACTGCAGCGCCTCAGACCGCTCGGCTAAAACTTGAGCCGCCGTACTCTACAATTTCCCTTTATTTACACATGCTGTACTCGTTTTGAACTTCTCAGTCTCGCATAATCTAAAATGCTTTGGGTTCAAAGTTGGCAGCACTAACGTCTGTTTATGACGTATCGCGATACAGTGTGGCTAATGTGTGGTACACCAGTTCTCTTCGTGTACGCAGGATGAGATCATTCCGTTAATTGCAAGGAAAAGGTGTCTATATTACAATGGAGATGCCTTTATTGAGTAGGCACCAACTTGCAACGCAGCCCCCACCACTGTCTAACCGTCGTACACTATGCTTGTGCTCTTACCGCATGCACTATCTCACCAGTAGAAATCGATGTCGACCCACTGCCTCTTCAGAGGATTTGAGGCTCAGTGTGGGGGTCAGTTACCTACTGGAGAGGATATATTGCGAGGCCAGAGAATATCGGCAGCAGAGCCGGTGCGTCAGCAACCCCCGCGGATCAGACGCGGGGGTTCTCTCGCTGTGAGGTCACCAGCTGCAGCCCCGTCCCCCCCAGTAATCCTGGGTGGTCTGGGGAGTTGCGTTAGGTCCGGGCAGGGGAGGGTAGCACGCCGGACGCTGACTCAGAGCTGGCGGCTCAGCTTGCACATCGATCAGCTGGCTTTGCTGCTGCTGATTCTGCTGCTGCTGCTGCTGCAGGAGCGCCCTACCACAACCTTCGCTGACTGCTGTGGAAGAACGTACAGCTTGGTAGAAGCGCTGAATAATAACGCTAGTACATAAAATGTAACACCAAAATTCCCCAAACCCACAAATTATAGTTTTATTAAACTACACTGCCAGAGAAAAGTAGTACGTCCTTTCAGGGATTTCCAATTCACTCAAGCTTTATTGTTGTAATGGTGCACGTGGAGTACATAAAATGATTACAGTTACAGACCAATAGCACAATCGGTTCTCAGGTGCCAGGTATCGACTCATGCTGCAACATGCTTATATGACACTCATTGAAGTATATGAAACAAAACTTTGAGGTTCGCCGATGACATTGTAATTCTGTCTGAGACAGCAAAGGCCTTGGAAGAGCAGTTGAACGGAATGGACAGTGCCTTGAAAGGAGGATATATAAGATGAACATCAACAAAAGCAAAACGAGGATAATGGAATGTAGTCGAATTAAGTCGGGTGATGCTGAGGGAATTAGATTAGGAAATGAGACGCTTAAAGTAGTAAAGGAGTTTTGCTATTCGGGGAGCAAAATAACTGATGATGGTCGAAGTAGAGAGGATATAAAATGTAGACTGGCAATGGCAAGGAAAGCGTTTCTGAAGAAGAGAAATTTGTTAACATCGAGTATACGTTTAAATGTCAGGAAGTCGTTTCTGAAAGTATTTGTATGGAGTGTAGCCATGTATGGAAGTGAAACGTGGACGATAAATTGTTTGGACAAGAATAGAATAGAAGCTTTCGAAATGTGGTGCTACAGAAGGATGCTGAAGATTAGATGGGTAGATCACATAACTAATGAGGAAGTATTGAATAGGATTGGGGAGAAGAGACGTTTGTGGCACAGCTTGACCAGAAGAAGGGATCGGTTGGTAGCACATATTCTGAGGCATCAACGGATCACCAATTTAGTATTGGAGGGCAGCGCGGAGGGTAAAAATCGTAGAGGGAGACGAAGAGAAAGAATACACTAAACAGATTCAGAAGGATGTAGGTTGTAGTAGGTAATGGGAGATGATGAAGCTTGCACAGGATAGAGTAGCATGAAGAGCTGCATCAAACCAGTCTCTGGGCTGAAGGCCACAACAACAACATGAAGCAAAACGTAAATTAGTTAACAAACTACGGCGTGCACACACTTTATTTAACATGTTAACGTCGCTGCAGATATTCGGATTTCGGTTGTGACGTGTTGTATATGCCTGCCATCATTGGCGATGGCGATGATGTGGCGCAGACGAATAGCGAAATGCTGCTTGACCCGCTGAAGTGTCGGAACATCGATGCTGTCGGTGACCTCCTGAATGGCTGTTTTCAGCTCAGCGATGGTTTTGTGGTTACTGCTGTACACTTTACCTTTAATGTAGCCACACTAAAAGGAGTCGCATGTGTTTGGATCCGGAGAATACGGCGGCCAATCGAGGCCCGTGCCCTCTGGGTACCCTACTGCCGCTGCTGCCGTTACAATACGACAATCCTGACCGCCGTCTGTGCGGCGTGGACATCCAGAACCTCTTCAAACAAATTTCGGGGTCGTTCAATACTTCGCATGATATTTCAACTGGGCACCTGCCAGTCATCTTCAGGTGAGTCGTCGCAGACTGGCGATAAAGTTCTCCGCTCCGCAATATATAGCCTACTGTAACTATTCTGCGCATGCGTCGAAAACTTGATAGTTGAACCAACACTGCCGGCCGGCAGCGCCCTCGCTAGTGGAATAGCGGAACTCAGTCGGCCTCTGCGTTGCTGTTTGCCACGGCCGTCGACGCACTCTGTCGTCTTCGATTTGAGCAAATCGTGGAGATGATGGGATTCCATGCACTGTCCAGCTGGTAGCAAATTTTGGTATTTTGCCATGGTCCCGACATCTCAATAAAAAGGTTAATGAACTTAAAAGCTTTGCTTTTTTACCGCGTAGCATCTCGAAACTTCGGATATGTGAGGCCATCTCCTCCCCGTAAAGGCGTCTGATGTGAATTTTAAAATTTTCCCGGCGAATTGACTGTTCAAACAAATTTCGGGCTTGCATCCGGTCGTCGTTCAATACTTCGCACGGAGCGGAGAACTTTATCGCCAGTCTGCGACGACTCACCTGAAGATGACTGGCAGGTGCCCAGTTGAAATATCGTGCGAAGTATTGAACGACGACCGGCTGCAAGCCCGAAATTTGTTTGAACAGTCAATTCGCCGGGAACATTTTAAAATTCACATCCAGAACCTCGTCTACGGGCGTGAGTACGAGGTGTGGCTAGAAAAAAACCGGACTAGTACTGGTGAAACAATAAAACGAATGCAATAAGGCTGAAAGTCGCGTGGCCTGTCACGTGACTCTCGCTCCGCCTACTGCTCGAGTTTCATCTGCCTCCTGCACTCAGTCTGCCCGTGGCGTCTGTTTTAAGTAGTTGACGTTTTGTCTGTGCGTCGGAAAATGTTGAGTGTACAGAAAGAAGAGCGTGTTAACATCAAATTTTGTTTCAAACTAGGAAAATCTGCAAGTGAAACGTTTGCAATGTTACAACAAGTGTACGGCGATGATTGTTTATAGCGAACACAAGTGTTTGAGTGGTTTAAACGATTTAAAGATGGCCGCGAAGACACCAGTGATGACACTCGCACTGGCAGACCATTGTCAGCAAAAACTGATGCAAACATTGAAAAAAGTCGGTAAACTTGTTCGACAAGATCGCCGTTTAACAATCAGAGCAGTGTCTGAGTTAACAGGAGTTGACAAGGAAAGTGTTAGGCAGATTCTTCATGAAAGTTTCAACATGAACAAAGTGTGTTCAAAAATGGTTCCAAAGTGTCTCACAATTGAACAGAAGGAACATCCTGGAAAACACTGAAAGTGATCCCACATGCTTACAAAATGTTATTACTTGCGATGAATCGTGGTTTTTTACTTACGATCCCGAAACTAAACGCCAATCGATGCATTGGAAAACTCCTGGTTCTCCACGACAAAAAAAAGCACGAATGTCAAAATCGAAATTCAAGGCAATGATGATTGTTTTTTTTGACATCAAAGGGATTGTGCACATTGATTGGGTACCAGAGGGACAAACAGTGAATCAGCATTACTACATTAGCGTCCTGGCTACCCTACGTGAGCGAGTACGGAGAAAACGGAACGATTTGTGGAGAAAAAAGTCATGGATCCTTCACCAAGACAATGCCCCAGCTCCCAGTGCGTTGTCAGTGAAGACGTTTTTGGCAAAACACAACATTCCCATCTTAGATCATCCACCCTACTCACCTGATTTGGCCCCCTGTGACTTTTTTCTTTTCCCTAAAGTCAAGTCAGCTTTGAAAGGAACTAGATTTGAGACTGTTGAAGCAGTAAAAGAAAAAGCGACGGAAGTAATGTATGGACTTACCGAAAATGATCTGCAGCATTGCTATGAACAGTGGAAAATTCGTATGGAGCGGTGTAGAGACCGAGGAGGAGAGTACATTGAAGGAGATAACATGAAATTGTAAATAATTGTAAATAAATGTTTTTTCCCAGCATCAGTCCGGTTTTTTTCTAGCCACACCTCGTGTGTTCACGTGACCATTGACACTGGCATCGCGCGCAACTGACGCAGCGCGTCCAACTTGTGTGGCAATTCTCCGTAAGGACCATCCCGCCTCTAGGAAGCAAGAATGAGTCTCCGTGGCGTGCTTGCCATATTACTTCACACGTTTGCTCTACACAGATGGCGCTCCGGTAACTATGCAATTGCGCTATGTTTTGGCGGACGACGTTCAAACCATTATCAGTGCATCTATTGTTCGCCAAGGGGCATACGCCACCATCGGATCAAAATCGACGTCTTCTTTCCAGGTGTAGTAATTTTTTTTTTTTTTTTCCGGCAGTGTATTTCACTGCTATTAGGATGTATGATTTTGAGTGTGCCCCAGGGAAGTGTGTTCGGGAGCCTTGCTGTTCATGTTGTCTATTAATGACTTTGTGGCAATATTAATAGTAACCTCACGTTTTTTACAGATGATACAGTTATCAACAATGAAGTGCTGTTTGAAAGAAGGTGCTCAAATATTCAGTCAGATCTTGATATAATTTCAAAGTGGTGCAGTGACTGGCAGATTACTCTAAATGTTCAGAAATGTGAAATTGCGCACTTAATAAACCAAATACACTTCATAAATCGACTAAACATAGTATCCTGTGACTATAATATGTTCTAAATCTGTGTGAATTCCTAAGGAACTCAACTGCTGAGGTCATCGGTCCCTAGACTTACCCACTACTGAAACTATCTTTAAGTTATGCAAAGAACAACACACACACAGCCATTCCCGAGGGAGGACTCGAACCTCCGGCGGGAAAGGCCGCGCAATCGATGATATGGCGCTTCTAACTGCGCTGCCACTCCGTGCGGCTATATTATCGGTGAGGAGGGTTCGGTCAATTCACACAAATTTCTAAGCTTAAAATTTATAGGGATATGAAGTAGAATGACCATATAGGCTGAACTGTGGGTAAAGCAGGTAGTACACTTTGGTTTATTGATAAAATACTGGGGTGGTAGAATCAGTCTACAAAGGGAATTGTTTACAAATTACTTGTGCGACCCATTCTAGAATATTGCCCAAGTGTGTGGGACTCGTACCAAATAGGAATAACAGGCGATACTGAACGTATAGATAGAAAGGCAGCACGACTGACCAGAGATTTGTTTGACCCGTGGGAGAGAGTAACAGAAACGCTGAAGAAACTGAAGTTGCCAAGTACAGGGTTATTACAAATGATTCAAGCGATTTCACAGCTCTACAGTAACTTTATTATTTGAGATATTTTCACAATGCTTTGCACACACATACAAAAACTCAAAAAGTTTTTTTAGGCATTCACAAATGTTCGATATGTGCCCCTTTAGTGATTCGGCAGACATCAAGCCGATAATCAAGTTCCTCCCACACTCGGCGCAGCATGTCCCCATCAATGAGTTCGAAAGCATCGTTGATGCGAGCTCGCAGTTCTGGCACGTTTCTTGGTAGAGGAGGTTTAAACACTGAATATTTCACATAACCCCACAGAAAGAAATCGCACAGGGGTTAAGGCGGGAGAGCGTGGAGGCCATGACATGAATTGCTGATCATGATCTCCACCACGACCGATCCATCGGTTTTCCAATCTCCTGTTTAAGAAATGCCGAACATCATGATGGAAGTGCGGTGGAGCACCATCCTGTTGAAAGATGAAGTCGGTGCTGTCGGTCTCCAGTTGTAACATGAGCCAATTTTCCAGCATGTCCAGATACACGTGTCCTGTAACGTTTTTTTCGCAGAAGAAAAAGGGGCCGTAAACTTTAAACCGTGAGATTGCTCAAAACGCGTTAACTTTTGGTGAATTGCGAATTTGTTGCACGAATGCGTGAGGATTCTCTACCGCCCAGAATCGCACATTGTGTCTGTTCACTTCACCATTAAGAAAAAATGTTGCTTCATCACTGAAAACAAGTTTCGCACTGAACACATCCTCTTCCATGAGCTGTTGCAACCGCGCCGAAAATTCAAAGCGTTTGACTTTGTCATCGGGTGTTAGGGCTTGTAGCAATTGTAAACCGTAAGGCTTCTGCTTTAGCCTTTTCCGTAAGATTTTCCAAACCGTCGGCTGTGGTATATTTAGCTCCCTGCTTGCTTTATTCGTCGACTTCCGCGGGCTACGCGTGAAACTTGCCCGCACGCGTTCAACCGTTTCTTCGCTCACTGCAGGCCGACCTGTTGATTTCCCCTTACAGAGGCATCCAGAAGCTTTAAACTGCGGATACCATCGCCGAATGGAGTTAGCAGTTGGTGGATCTTTGTTGAACTTCGTCCTGAAGTGTCGTTTCACTGTTATGACTGCCTGATGTGAGTGCATTTCAAGCACGACATACGCTTTCTCGGCTCCTGTCGCCATTTTGTCTCACTGCACTCTCGAGCGCTCTGGCGGCAGAAACCTGAAGTGCGGCTTCAGCCGAACAAAACTTTATGAGTTTTTCTACGTATCTGTAGTGTGTCGTGACCATATGTCAATGAATGGAGCTACAGTGAATTTATGAAATCGCTTCAATCATTTGTAATAGCCCTGTATATGTGTATGCTGCGGGAGGAAACCCTACAAACCGGTACAGTGCAATGTACCGTCTGCCACGCACTTCATAGTGGTTTGCAGAGTATAGAGCTTGATAGATACGTGTCCGAAATAGGTAATCGGAGAGCCAGTGGGAATTAGTCGCATGTTCTTGCTCTGTATCAGTGGTACAAATGGATCAAATGGCTCTGAGCACTATGGGACTTAACGTCTGAGGTCATCAGTCCCCTAGAACTTAGAACTAGTTAAACCTAACTAACCTAAGGACATCACACACATCCATGCCCGAGGCAGGGTTCGAACCTGCGACCGTAGCAGTCGTGCGGCTCCGGACTGAAGCGCCCAGAACCGCTCGGCCACAGCGGACGGCTCTGTATCAGTGCCCACCGGTAAAGGTTACTTAAGTAAAATAAAATTGTCTCCTGTTATTAGGTCTGCTACATTGGCGCTGTTAACCCAACAGTGATTCTATATTTATTTCCTGCAGTTATTATCTGGATCATCAGTAACGACTTTTGTCATTGTGGAACGAAGACAGCCGGCCGTTGTGGCCGAGCGGTTCTAGGCGCTTCAGTCCAGAACCGCGCTGCTGCGACGGTCGCAGGTTCGAATCCTGCCTCGGGCATGGATGTGTGATGCCCTTAGGTTAGTTAGGTCTAGGGGACTGATGCCCTCAGATAAGTCCCATAGTGCTTAGAGCCATTTGAACCATTTGAACGAAGACGTTGTAAATACTTGTATAGTTTTTAAAATTTTTGTTATTTTATTTATGCAAAATTATCTCGAGATCCTTAGGGCTGTTACCTTGGCGCATATGACACAAGTATTAATTATGTGTATAAGTTTTATATTGTCGTTTGGATGTTTCTGTTACATGACTATGTATTTGTAATTTTTCCTCCTATCTATGTAATTATGTAGTTCTCAATTCGTTCGAGCAATGAATCATTCATAATAGGAAACACAGTCATAGCTCAGTCACTCAAAATGATTCAGAAATTTTTGCTTGTTAGAATGAAATCAGGCGATGATTCTTCTTCTCTGCAGGCTCGTGGTTTGCGGCAGTCTGCTAATCTGTACTAATAAAATGGCTCGTATTTTTGGGAGCATTGTATAATCAGTCGGGAAACCTCAGATCAAGCGGATATTTGGCTTTGATGAAGTTTAACCTTCCGAAGAAGTAATGGAGCTCTTGGATTATTAAATGCAGGTTCGTATCCAGTCTTTCGGAAGTTACCTTCTGATTAACAACTACGCAATATATCGATGAATATAATTAATTCTCAAATGTGAAATACACACCTTTTGTATGAAGGAGCAATATATATGTATATTTCCCTTTTAATAGTACAATTTCGTCTCAGTTATCTTTTGTCATAAATCTCAATATTCAGATTACAGTTCTTCAAACCAAGCTCAGGCTAATAGGCACGAAGACAATCTCGGAAGTTTTTTTTTTTCTCTGACAACCACCAGAGAGTGTACTACAAAGAATAATTATGCGCTCATGGCATAGCTGTTGTATGAAACTACTTTGCGCATGGATTCTGCGAGTATGAAGATAGGAAATTGGTAAACGTCATTCAAGGGTAGAATTTTATCAGAATAATTCATCGAAATAAAGAGATATTACATATTTTTAAAAATTGTAGCACATAAGTATTCGTTTGTTACATCTACATCTACATCTACATCTATACTCCGCGAGCCACCTTACGGTGTGTGGCGGAGGGTACTTATTGTACCACTATCTGATCCCCCCTTCCCTGTTCCATTCACGAATTGTGCGTGGGAAGAACGACCGCTTGTAAGTCTCCGTATTTGCTCTAATTTCTCGGATCTTTTCGTTGTGATCATTACGCGAGATATATGTGGGCGGTAGTAATATGTTGCCCATCTCTTCCCGGAATGTGCTCTCTCGTAATTTCGATAATAAACCTCTCCGTATTGCGTAACGCCTTTCTCGAAGTGTCCGCCACTGGAGCTTGTTCAGCATCTCCGTAACGCTCTCGCGCTGACTAAATGTCCCCATGACGAATCGCGCTGCTTTTCGCTGGATCATGTCTATCTCTTCTATTAATCCAACCTGGTAAGGGTCCCATACTGATGAGCAATACTCAAGAATCGGACGAACAAGCGTTTTGTAAGCTACTTCTTTCGTCGATGAGTCACATTTTCTTAGAATTCTTCCTATGAATCTCAACCTGGCGCCTGCTTTTCCCACTATTTGTTTTATGTGATCATTCCACTTCAGATCGCTCCGGATAGTAACTCCTAAGTATTTTACGGTCGTTACCGCTTCCAATGATTTACCACCTATGGCATAATCGTACTGGAATGGATTTCTGCCCCTATGTATGCGCATTATATTACATTTATCTACGTTTAGGGAAAGCTGCCAGCTGTCGCACCATTCATTAATCCTCTGCAGGTCTTCCTGGAGTACGTACGAGTCTTCTGATGTTGCTACTTTCTTGTAGACAACCGTGTCATCTGCAAATAGCCTCACGGAGCTACCGATGTTGTCAACTAAGTCATTTATGTATATTGTAAACAATAAAGGTCCTATCACGCTTCCTTGCGGTACTCCCGAAATTACCTCTACATCTGCAGATTTTGAACCGTTAAGAATGACATGTTGTGTTCTTTCTTCTAGGAAATCCTGAATCCAGTCACAAACCTGGTCCGATATTCCGTAAGCTCGTATTTTTTTCACTAGAATTTCCGTAGAATATTTTTCTGGTGCTCTTATGTCTCTCACAGTTATGTATGTATCAGAAAACTTCAGTTCATCTGTACACTTCCATTTATCTGGTACTGTCATTGACTTGTAATTTTTGGATATTTTTGTGATGCGCTGGCCGAAGTGGCCGTGCGGTTAAAGGCGCTGCAGTCTGGAACCGCGAGACCGCTACAGTCGCAGGTTCGAATCCTGCCTCGGGCATGGATGTTTGTGATGTCCTTAGGTTAGTTAGGTTTAACTAGTTCTAAGTTCTAGGGGACTAATGACCTCAGCAGTTGAGTCCCATAGTGCTCAGAGCCATTTGAACCATTTTGTGATGCGGCATGTCTTTGCTATTGCGGTTATTACACGACAGTTGGTTGGTTGGTTTTGGGGAAAGAGACCAAACAGCGAGGTCATCGGTCTCATCGGATTAGGGAAGGAAGTCGGCCGTGCCCTTTCAGAGGAACCATCCCGGCATTTGCCTGGAGCGATTTAGGGAAATCACGGAAAACCTAAATCAGGATGGCCGGACGCGGGATTGAACCGTCGTCCTCCCGAATGCGAGTCCAGTGTGCTAACCACTGCGCCACCTCGCTCGGTGTTACACGACAGTGTATCGTCCGTTTCACAGATATCTAATGATAGGTTATCCCGAAATACGTAGTGTTAAAGTCATTCACTGAGCAGCAGATGATGTTTTAATGAGTCAGCTATTCAGCATTGGTGCAGCACTGTTCCAATTCTATAACATCCTTCCTATATGACTATTTGTTGCATCCCCAATTATATATATAATTTCCTTTAAAAAATTTAAAGATGAATCCACCTTCACCTTTGGAGTGGAAGAAGGAACTAAAAAATGGTTCAAATAGCTCTGAGCACTATGGGACTTGACATCTGAGGTCATCAGTCCCCTAGAACTTAGAACTACTTAAACCTAACTAAGGACATCACACACATCCATGCGCGAAGCAGGATTCGAACCTGCGACCACAGCAGCAGCGCGGTTCCGGACTGAAGTGCCTACAACTGCTCGGCCACAGCGGCCGGCCCAGGAACCAAGAGAAAAGTTCAGAAACAGAAATAAAATTCAGGGCGATATTGTGTCAGCGGTAGGATTAGCTGACGACATAGCTATCCTCTCTGAAAATGAAAAATTACGGAAGCTGCTGAGTCGAATGAAGTGTCTAAGTATCAGAGAATATTGGTTGAGACCAAAACCAAAGTAATGGGGGGCAGCGGCTCTGCGATTTACTTCAAAGGTACATTTATATATTCCTGTATGCATCGTACTGTGTATGGCGAAGAGTGGTTTGTCTATCACTGTCCCATCCCTGTTGCAGTAGCAAATGATTCGCGGGAACGAGTGTCTGATAACCCTCTGTGCGAGTTCGAACCTCTCTGGTTATACCTTCAAGAGCTTTTCATGAGATATGCATAGAAGGAAGCAATAGATTGACTGACTTTCCTATGAACGTATGCTCTCGGAGCTCTAACAGTAAGCTGCACTTTGACGCTGAACGCCTCTCCTGCAGCGTCTGCCAATGGAGTTGGCTGAGCATCTCCATGTCGCTTTTACACTTACTTAATACCAGGATTGCCGACCGGGGTGGCCGAGCGGTTCTAGGCGCTACAGTCTGGAACCGCGCGACCGCTACGTCGCAGGTTCGAATCCTGCCTCGGGCATGGATGTGTGTGATGTCCTTAGGTTAGTTAGGTTTAAGTAGTTCTAAGTTCTAGGGGACTGATGACCTCAGATGTTAAGTCCCATAGTGCTCATAGCCATTTTAATACCAGGATTGGGGAACACATTGACATTGACTGGAAGAAGGAACAGGATGATAGGACATCTTTTAAGACACCGGGGAATAACTTGCACGGTACTAGAGACAGCTGTAGATATAAAACTTCTAGACAACTACAGATGTTACAATACACAGGACAAATACGTTGGATGTGATACTCTGAGATGAACAACTTGGCGCAGAACAGGAAATACACTCCTGGAAATTGAAATAAGAACACCGTGAATTCATTGTCCCAGGAAGGGGAAACTTTATTGACACATTCTTGGGGTCAGATACATCACATAATCACACTGACAGAACCACAGGCACATAGACACAGGCAACAGAGCATGCACAATGTCGGCACTAGTACAGTGTATATCCACCTTTCGCAGCAATGCAGGCTGCTATTCTCCCATGGAGACGATCGTAGAGATGCTGGATGTAGTCCTGTGGAACGGCTTGCCATGCCATTTCCACCTGGCGCCTCAGTTGGACCAGCGTTCGTGCTGGACGTGCAGACCGCGTGAGACGACGCCTCATCCAGTCCCAAACATGCTCAATGGGGGACAGATCCGGAGATCTTGCTGGCCAGGGTAGTTGACTTACACCTTCTAGAGCACGTTGGGTGGCACGGGATACATGCGGACGTGCATTGTCCTGTTGGAACAGCAAGTTCCCTTGCCGGTCTAGGAATGGTAGAACGATGGGTTCGATGACGGTTTGGATGTACCGTGCACTACTCAGTGTCCCCTCGACGATCACCAGTGGTGTACGGCTAGTGTAGGAGATCGCTCCCCACACCATGATGCCGGGTATTGGCCCTGTGTGCCTCGGTCGTATGCAGTCCTGATTGTGGCGCTCACCTGCACGGCGCCAAACACGCATACGACCATCATTGGCACCAAGGCAGAAGCGACTCTCATCGCTGAAGACGACACGTCTCCATTCGTCCCTCCATTCACGCCTGTCGCGACACCACTGGAGGCGGGCTGCACGATGTTGGGGCGTGAGCGGAAGACGGCCTAACGGTGTGCGGGACCGTAGCCCAGCTTCATGGAGACGGTTGCGAATGGTCCTCGCCGATACCCCAGGAGCAACAGTGTCCCTAATTTGCTGCGAAGTGGCGGTGCGGTCCCCTACGGCACTGCGTAGGATCCTACGGTCTTCGCGTGCATCCGTGCGTCGCTGCGGTCCGGTCCCAGGTCGATGGGCACGTGCACCTTCCGCCGACCACTGGCGACAACATCGATGTACTGTGGAGACCTCACGCCCCACGTGTTGAGCAATTCGGCGGTACGTCCACCCGGCCTCCCGCATGCCCACTATACGCCCTCGCTCAAAGTCCGTCAACTGCACATACGGTTCACGTCCACGCTGTCGCGGCATGCTACCAGTGTTAAAGACTGCGATGGAGCTCCGTATGCCACGGCAAACTGGCTGACACTGACGGCGGCGGTGCACAAATGCTGCGCAGCTAGCGCCATTCGACGGCCAACACCGCGGTTCCTGGTGTGTCCGCTGTGCCGTGCGTGTGATCATTGCTTGTACAGCCCTCTCGCAGTGTCCGGAGCAAGTATGGTGGGTCTGACACACCGGTGTCAATGTGTTCTTTTTTCCATTTCCAGGAGTGTAGTAGAGCTGAGTTAATCAGTGAGCAGATGGGTGCACAAAAAGAAAAAAATTGAGTGGGCAGCAGTTGTCTGCACTGCAGCGGGAGCGTGGCGTTCGCATAGTATTCCGCACCAGTTTCTTCGTGTGGTTTGGAAATTGCGGAGACGGCCACTTTAAAATTCTGCAGGAATGGCCTCTGGGAGAAATTTTTGCTCTTTGCCATTATCTGTGCGTCGGCGAGAACACGTAGCAGCGTGTGCTGTTTTTAATTTCGCGGAGCGCCCGTCCGCGGTGGTGGTCCTTTAAGGGCCGTATGCGCGTTCTCGCGGATCTCACCAGCTAGGAGGCAGCAGGCATCAACTCGAGCTTTGGCGCTGAAAGTTTGCTGGGGGCGAGCGGGAAGGGATTTGCCACCTGGCAAACTCACTCAGCTATAAGGCCGATTCACACTGGACGTCAGCGGAACGGGAGGAGAAATCTGAGTACAGCACGACTCCACCGACAGGCCAAATGAAAACCCACAATGAGGCCCCGTTGAAACTGTGTCAGGTGCTGATAACGCTGTCTCACACGCGTATCTCAGTCACCCTCAAATCCAAGTGCTTTCGCTCGAGACAGAACGTCAACACGCCAACGAAACGTCAGCCCTGTACCGAACGTTGAAAGCTATGTTAATTCTTTTAAAAGATACCGTCCTTGACACACAGAATGAGTAAGTTATTGCTTACAAGAAAAGTAACGCACCCAGAAGAAACGGTAGCATGTCAATCTAACTTCGTACACGAAGACCCATGGGCGCGTGTGTAAATTATTAAGTTGCAATTCTCTGTGACAGGTAGAACGGCGACCAGAGTACATTAGTGATGTTCGTATTTAGTGGTCTTACCAGGCCTCGAAGGGTAAGTAACAGCGTCAGATGATGAATGATCATTACGGAGGAAACTGAGATGTGGCATACGCGTTTGAGACAGCGTTATCAGCACCTCACACAGTTTGAACGGGGCCTCCTTGTGGGTTTCCATTTTGCCTGTCGGTGGAGTCGGGCTGTATTCAGATTTCTAGGGAATTCGGATGTAGCTAGTGTTCCCGATTTTTGACTGCATTGACGGCAGAAATCCTGCAGGATCGTTCAAAGGACTATAGCAGTGACTTGCGAGGATAAAAACGTTTGTGTTTTTCCGCTATTTTGCGAGCCCTTTTACTAGAACGCAGGGACATCGTTGATACTACACTACTGGCCATTGAAATTGCAACACCATGGAGATGACGTGCTACAGACGCGAAATTTAACCGAAAGGAAGAAGATGCTGTGATTTGCAAATGATTAGCTTTTCAGAGAATTCACACAAGGTTGGCGACGGTGGCGACACCTACAACGTGCTGAATGAGGAAAGTTTCCAACCTATTTCTCATACACAAACAGCAGTTGACCGGCATTGCCTGGTGAAACGTTGTTGACATGCCTCGTGTAAGAAGGAGAAATACGTACCATCACGTTCCAGACTTTGATAAAGGTCGGATTGTAGCCTATCGCGATTGCAGTTTATCATATCGCGACATTGCTGCTCGCGTTGGTCAGTATCCAATGACTGTTAGCAGAATATGGAATCGGTGGGTTCAGGAGGGTAATACTGAACGCCGTGCTGGATCCCAACGGCCTCGTATCACTAGCTGTCGATATGACAGGCATCTTATCCGCATGGCTGTAACGGATCGTGCAGCCACATCTCGATCCCTGTGTCAACAGATGGGGACGTTTGCAAGACAACAACCATCTGTACGAACAGTTCGACGACGTTTGCAGCAGCAGGGACTATCAGCTCGGAGACCATGGCTGCGGTTACCCTTGACGCTGCATCACAGACAGGAGCGCCTGTCATGGTATACTCAACGACGAACCTGGGAGCACGAATGGCAAAACGTCATTTTTTCGGATGAATCCAGGTTCTGTTTACAGCATCATGATGGTCGCATCCGTGTTTGGCGACATCGCGGTGAACGCACATTGGAAGCGTCTATTTGTCATCGCCGTACTGGCGTATCAACCGGCGTGATGGTACGGGGTGCCATTGGTTACACGTCTCGGTCACTTCTTGTTTGCATTGACGGCACTTTGAACAGTGGACGTTACATTTCAGATGTGTTACGACCCGTGGCTCTACCCTTCATACGATCCTTGCGAAATCCTACATTTCAGCAGGATAATGCACGACCGCATGTTGCAGGTCCTGTACGGGCCTTTCTCGATACAGAAAATGTTTGACTGTTGCCCTGGCTAGCACATTCTCCAGATCTCTCACCAATTGAAAATTGGTGGCCGAGCAACTGGCTCGTCACAATACGCCAGTCACTACTCCTGATGAACTGTGGTATCGTGTTGAAGCTGCATGGGCAGCTGTACCTGTACACGCCATCCAAGCTCTGTTTGACTCAACGCCCAGGCGTATCAAGGCCGTTATTGTGACTAGAGGTGATTGTTCTGGGTACTGATTTCTCAGGATCGATGCACTCAAATTGCGTGAATATGTAATCACATGTCAGTTCTAGTATAATGTATTTGTCGAATGAATACCCGTTTATCATCTGCATTTCTTCTTGGTGTAGCAATTTTAATGGCCAGTAGTGTAATTAAATTTTGTTTTGCTTCTGGTACAACCTAGGAAATACGGTCGAAGGTCACTTTGCTATAAAGGCTACTAGCGTTTGTCGGTAGTGAAGCACAGACAGATCCTTATGTTACTTTGCGACGGTTAATTGCAGCTGACCAAAAACATTAGGCGAGAGATTTAGGAAAATATTTTCATCATTGCGTGTACAGTTGCCACGGTAGCTTCTTAGGTTGAGGATGGGCAATCGGTAAGAACATATAGGGTGCAGTAGGAAATTCTGAACAGTATGTCAATTTCTCAGTGTCAACGTAAAGATGAACGAAGCTCAGTGACACGGTAAATAGCCGTTATTTTGCGCATGAATTCTTCGCGAAATGCGCTCCCTGCGGCTAGCTTACGGCGGTGTTACACTTATTGCTCCAACGTTTAGACTCAGTCGTTCCATCACAGTTTAATCGTCGTAGATTTTCTTTATGGCTCATGTTGAATCGATGGCTTTTTATTGCAGTAAGTAGCAATAGAGCTCCCTCCAAACAAGATTTATCCTGGCGGGATTCTTCAGAGTAGTATTAATTTTTTTCTTCCTTCGTCGGTTTTTTTTTTTTTTCGTTACACACCATTTACGTAATCGTATTTTATCCGCCGGGAAAATACACTGAAGTTTATTGGGCGGCTGTGCCGTTCGAAATTGTTACTCCGTGTATCGAGTGAGACATAATGCTTGAGATATAGCGAAGGGTACTCTAAATTACAAACACCGAACCCTGGCTCTGCCTTAGCCACGTTAAACTGCCCACAGTGATAGAATGCAGCAGTGGGAAAGTGGACGTCTAGCTACAGTACAAGCTCACTGTCCCTTCTGGCTGATAACAGAGCTTCTTTTTTACTGCCTCCAGAGCATACGGACGCAGATTAAATCGTGTGGTATTTACCATTCAACAACATTCAACTGTATTCGTTGTTGTAGTTCTCCTTTTGGTTCTTGGTAGTATCAACAACCGTCTGTGACAATTTATAGCGCCACCCATTGTGAAACTCCGATATACACAGACTATTCAAGAAGTTTAGGCAATGTCTCCTCTTCATTTCGGCCCTGGAAACATTCACTGCCTCACGTGTAAAAATATGCATCATATTTGCTGTTCCGCCTACTGCCTTTGGTAAATAGGCGTAATTGAGAGCTATTAATCACACGGGAAAGTGAAAATGACATTCCTTGTGGCAAATTACTTGTTTAATATGAAGATCCAAAATATGAGTAGTGAAGCCGTAAAACCCGCTTTACTTCTTTTAAGATGCGTAAGACATTGGCTTAGAAAATAGTTATTCACTTTTATACAGGGTGTCCCAAAAAATGGTTCAAATGGCTCTGAGTACTATGGGACTAAACTTCTGAGGTCATCAGTCCCCTAGAACTTAGAACTACTTAAACCTAACCAACCTAAGGACATCACACACATCCATGCCCGAGGCAGGATTCGAAGCTCCGACCGCGGCGGTCGCGCGGTTTCAGACTGAAGCGCCTAGAACCGCCCGGCCACACTGGCCGGTTGTCCCAAAAAGAATGACCTGATTTTAAATTGTAATAATATTGAGACAAATGTCATTAGGTAACTGAAACAGCGCTAGATGTAATCGGCATGGTCTAGAGTTTCAGAAAAAATACCGATTACAACTGGTACAAGCTCTTCGAGATACTGACAAAGTGAAGCGAGTAGACTTTAGCGATGCTATTCTAGAGGACATGGAAGATGACATTTTTATGTCACGGTTGATATTCAGCGATGAGGCAACTTTCCATATTAGCAGTAAGGTTCACCATCATAATGTGCGTATATGGGGGCTCGAAAATCCTCATTGAACACGAACGTGATTCACCAAAAGTGAATGTTTTTGTGCTGTTTCGCAAAGCAAGGTTTATGGACCCTACGTTTTTGAGGAAGAAACCGTAACAGTACCATCATATCTTGCAATGCTACGGAACTGGTTATTCCCACAACTTGACTCTGACAATTTCATCTATCAGCAAGATGGAGCACCACCGCACTCGTCAGCGTGACTCAACATTGGGTAGGGCGTACAGGACCGCGAGACCAGGCTTTACACTCTTGGCCTCCTAGGTCCCCTGACTTAACACCATGTGATTTCTTCCTGTGGGGGTATGTTAAACAATGTGTTACGTTCCTCCCTTACCTTGTGACATTGATGAACTAAAAACCAGAAATCAGCTGCTGTAGCTTTAGTGACAGAAGACACCTTACGCTCAGTTTGGGATGAATTCGGCTGTCGCCTAGATGTCGTCCGGGCAGCCAATGGAGGACATATTGAACATTTACGATGGATTTTTATAAACTTCTGTCTTTTCTGAGTAATTTAGTATGCATTTTGTTGAAGTTAAGCCCTTATTCCTAATAAATAATTCTATTTAAAATCGAGTCATACTTTTTGGGACACCCTGTATTATTTCACTGCTTAACGATTGAAGGCACAGAAGAAATCAGTTTAATCAGTTTTCTAGCAAATTACTTCTAAATATGCTAACTGTGTTAAAAACTCGATAAAGGCGGCTTGTGAATGAGCCGTTATTTTCAGTATGAAGATATAGAAAGAAAATAGAAATATTATTAGTTTACTCATCTCGATTGGTAAGGGGCGATCTGTAATTACTTGAGAGAAGGTGAACTACTCAGCAAAGGTCGCTTATAAACAACCTATATTGTCAAGCAGAAGTAAAGCTGTGAGGACGGGTCGAAAGTCGTGCTTGGGTAGCTCAGTTGGTAGAGCACTCCCCGCAAAAGGCAAAGGTCCCGAGTTCGAGTCTCGGTCCGGCACACAGTTTTAAACTGACAGGAAGCTTCATATCAGCGCACACTCCGCTGCAGAGTGAAAATTTCGTTCGGGGAACCTTTATTGTCGATTACCGGTTTCGGTAAGCGTGGTTACCATCCTCAGCTCGGTGAATGCAAACATACAGTGTGAAATTATACCGAAATAAATTCAAGTGTAATAATAGTGCATTATAATAGCAAAACTGTATTACAACATACCTCGATGAAAGGTTATTATGTGCCTCCTACTCCTGTAGTGCAAGTACTCTTTCTAAAACATTACCAGGTAAGTCACGAGAAACATGCATTGGCAAGTGAAGGTTAAAACCACAATATGCACAGTGATCCTGTAAATGCTCGTGTCTCATACCACACACTACCGTGTACTTCATTACAGCCAGAGCACTGCTAGACTGGCATGTGGTGGCCGCTGGATAATTGACAATTAGCTTCGACAGATGTCGGTAGTATATTGATATAGTTGTTAATTTATTTATTGTAATTATAGCACGATTCCTGTTACGTGCCAATAAAGGATTCGTGAACCTTTTTTTAAATTATTGTAAATGTTTATTAAAAGAGAAGCTAAAAATATTGTTATTACGTTGACTTGCACAAGTTCGCCAGTGTAGAAGCTGCTTTACAACTTGGTAAAATTTCCACAGACTGATATACAGTAAATTGCTGTAAGATAATATTTTGTGATTTATGCTGCAGAGGTAATTGTACAATTATAAAAAATATAAAAATACGCAGAAGTAATGTTACAAGGTGGGCCTCCGCAGTCTCATTTGGATAACAATCTACGTGTTTTAGAGGTAGCAATTGATCAATTTATGTAGAGTATAAAACATGGCAATCCTTAAAATAACGAATATCTCCAAATGTAACATTCTTCACATTATATTTTTCTTAAGGCACATAAATTATTACACCGGTTGATAAAGTGTAAAATTTGATTTATTATTGTAAATCGAATGTAAGTTGTAGAAAGTAAGTCTCAAAACAAAATAGAAACGTGTTTAAACTATTCAGTTCTTATCGACCGTCCGTCTTCCCGTGATTTGGAACAGAACAGACAGTAAACTGTAATGGTTTCCTCTGTCGCTTACTGAAAGGAAACTTGCAGAGTGTGGATCCATACCAGGTCGGGTTGACGGAGGAGGTGCAGAAGATCCAAAGAAGAGCGACGTGTTTCGTCACAGGGTTATTTGGTAAGCGTGATAGCGTTACGGAGATGTTTAGCAAACTCAAGTGGCAGACTCTGCAAGAGAGGCGCTCTGCATCGCGGTGTAGCTTGCTGTCCAGGTTTCGAGAGGGTGCGTTTCTGGATGAGGTATCGAATATATTGCTTCCCCCTTCTTATACCTCCCGAGGAGATCACGAATGTAAAATTAGAGAGATTCGAGCGCGCACGGAGGCTTTCCGGCAGTCGTTCTTCCCGCGAACCATACGCGACTGGAACAGGAAAGGGAGGTAATGACAGCGGCACGTAAAGTGCCCTCCGCCACACACCGTTGGGTGGCTTGCAGAGCATAAATGTAGATGTAGGTGTAGGAAAACGAACTGTCTCTGAAGGGCTAGACATGATAGTAAAGCGCCGACACAAGCACAAAACAAGATAGTGCTCAAAAGAATGACAAACATATTCCTAGGACTACATTACAAAGGGGCAAGCAAAATGTTTTCGTTCGAAGGTCGTACAGTCCAGAATCCGTATGCCAATGAGGCAAAATTGGCGTGAGCATTGAGGCAATTATTCTCAACAGGTTGAAGATACTCGTTTGATAAAACACCTTGTTTTGCTGCGTGTGTCTGTTGCACACCCTAGTCCGATAGGAATCGTCGACCCTTTTTTAGGGGGCTGAGGACGCGATAACCGTATGCGGAGAGATCAGGACTAGAGAAGGGTCGTTCGCGAACTAACGGGTCCAAAGGAACGGTGCACCAAGACGAACGGAACGAGCGAGGAACGAATTCTAAGGGACGGTCTTTCATAGTTCACTTCTGTCGCGACGTCCTCCTTATAGTTCCCGGGAACGGGAAACGATCGGTCTCGTTCCCGCAACGGTACGTCGGCCGGTCTCGATCCAGCCTCGGTCCCGTTCCCGTCTGTCTCGGTCTCGGTCTCGTTGGGCTGGACTCGTCTTCGCATGGCCACTCGCAGTTCCACTGCCGACTGCTCATAGTTCAGTATCGAGTTGTTCGTTTCGCTCGCTATTCGCACGCCCATTCTAGATCTGTTTCAAACCGTTTTTGAACTCTGAACTTCTGTGATTCTTGAGTTTCTCCCGGCGTATTTGATAATCAAAATATCCACGGGTATGCTGCCGGTCTATAGTGTCCAACGGGCACAATATTTCGGCGATCATACATGTCGCCATCATCAGGTGAACTGACGGACTGAGCTCCTGTGAACGTGCCGGCACGGAGATCCGTACGCTATGGCTGCTCAGAGGGAACTGGGTTCGGTCGCGGCGGCGGCCGATTTAAATACCCTCCGCCCGCGGCGCGCTCCCTCCGCCGTCCGCGCCCCGCGCGACGGTCGCGCGGTGGAACAGATTGCGACGGCGTCTGAGACGACGTCGGTGTGATGGCTCTGTCCGCCGTGGTCGTCACAATTATACGTTTGCTCGATTTACTCTTGATTAACCCGATCGCTGGTTCCCAAGCCTTGCTGAGATTATAGCCACAGTCACGGTTTATGAGGTCGTCATTGGTGCGAATTTCGATGGCCTCTCTAACAACGCTGTCCCAGTATCTCGACGTCTGTACCAGAATCCTCGTGCGGTCATACTCCATGGCGTGATTTTCCGACAAACAATGTTCAGCAACCGCGGACGTGCTCGGATACATCAGTCGAGTGTGCCTCTGGTGTTCACGGCGTCGATCCTCGACGGTAGGCATCGTCTGACCAATATAGGACTTGCCACATTGACACGGAATCTGGTACACGCCGGCCTTCCTCAAACCGAGGTCATCTTTGGCGCTCCCCACCAGTGCACGAGTTTTATTTGGAGGACAAAACACAGTTCCGACCCGGTGTTTCTTCAGAATGCGGGCGATTTTCCCCGAGAGTGCGCCTGTGTATGGAATAAATGCAGTGCCTACCTCCTCCCTCGTGGCTTCATCCATCTCAACAGGTTGTGCTGCAGTGGTTGGGCGGAGAGCACGTTGAATCTGCCACTCTGAGTACCCATTTTTTCGAAATACAGTTCTCAGATGTTCCAATTCCTGGGGTAGACTCTCTACGTCAGAGATAGTGCGCGCCCTATGAACTTCTGGTTCTTTCGGTATTCTATTCAGCGTCCACGAACGGCAATTAAAATGCTTTTTATAATTACGTAAATTACATGGTATATAATACATTGATCTTTTCAAGTACTGCGTATCAGCTTACTTCACTATTTCGATAGACAGCAGAAGAAATACTTGTAAAAAAGGCAAGATTTTTTGTTATTACACATGCAAAGTACTTCGGGACGGCACACACGAATGGCCATTTACCGTCTTTTTTTTTTATCCAAGGTAAAAGACCATGTTCATTGTTACGGAACGCAGACCGACTTACAACCGAATGAAGCCGCGCTTTCGTAATCGAGTGTATGGTGTCACATTTTGTAAAGAGAATATCATAACTACAGCAATATTATTTCAGAGGTAAAGGATGGTGCACGAAAAATGGGCCGCGAGTACTAGACTGCTCATTGTCACTTACCAATCGTCATCTGTTGTTTCGAAGTTGTTTGCATCAGCTTATTTGTTATTTCTTCACTGTCTAATTATTACATGTTTATCGATTCGGCTCGTAGCGGTTCGACAAATCGTGCGTAATTGGCGAGCAGTCTGTTCGGGGCGGCGTTTCGTCCTCCACGTTATATTATTTCACTGCGATCAGCCACATAACGCTGCAGCTGGCTAAGTTTTGCAGAAACACGAAAATTACAAGTGTGTGAGAATTCTGTTATGAATAAAAACTCTGTATTCCAGGGGGGAGGCAAGTGCTCCCTCTTGGCGCCTTCCATCTTCAGTCACCTATGCTACTAATTTTCAGTTTTTCATATGAACCATGCACGGTGAACGAGTAAAAATGAACGGTACCCAAAAAAAGTGCGATCACTAGTGAACTAGTTCCCAAGGATGAACGACTTTGCCCATTGCTAATCAGGACTATAGGGCGGTTTTACGACATGTGCGATAAGTGGACGTGTGTTATCATGAAGCAGTAGCATACCATGTCACACCATTCCGTAAGGGTGGTTTTCGACAGCGTGCTGCCCCATGTACAGTCTTCTAACTCCGATAGACGTATGCCGACGTTTGTCCCTCGGCAAACAAGAAAAGAATAGCAGCATTTGGTCCTGTTTGGCAGTATTTGGTAATAACGTCGCTGTAGTTGACGTTTCCACACTTACGGCACGCACATCGGAAACACACGAATGCCACATTGGTAAATGAGCCGACGAAAAACCTACATTCGTGTCATTGGGTTGAATCCCACCATTACTTGCTAGCACCCTTCGTAAGACTAAGTGAGCATGAAACTTCCTGGCAGATTAAAACTGTGTGCCGGACCGAGACTCGAACTCGAGACCTTTGCCTTTCGCAGGCAAGTGCTCTACCAACTGAGCTACCCAAGCACGACTCACGCCCAGTCCTCACAGCTTTACTTCTGCCAGTACCTCGTCTCCTACCTTCCAAACTTTACAGAAGCTCTCCTGCGAGCATGTTCGGTGATCGATATTGACGATTTGTGTAAATTGCATTAGTTCTTACATATACACTCCTGGAAATGGAAAAAAGAACACATTGACACCGGTGTGTCAGACCCACCATACTTGCTCCGGACACTGCGAGAGGGCTGTACAAGCAATGATCACACGCACGGCACAGCGGACACACCAGGAACCGCGGTGTTGGCCGTCGAATGGCGCTAGCTGCGCAGCATTTGTGCACCGCCGCCGGCAGTGTCAGCCAGTTTGCCGTGGCATACGGAGCTCCATCGCAGTCTTTAACACTGGTAGCATGCCGCGACAGCGTGGACGTGAACCGTATGTGCAGTTGACGGACTTTGAGCGAGGGCGTATAGTGGGCATGCGGGAGACCGGGTGGACGTACCGCCGAATTACTCAACACGTGGGGCGTGAGGTCTCCACAGTACATCGATGTTGTCGCCAGTGGTCGGCGGAAGGTGCACGTGCCCGTCGACCTGGGACCGGACCGCAGCGACGCACGGATGCACGCCAAGACCCTAGGATCCTACCCAGTGCCGTAGGGGACCGCACCGCCACTTCCCAGCAAATTAGGGACACTGTTGCTCCTGGGGTATCGGCGAGGACCATTCGCAACCGTCTCCATGAAGCTGGGCTACGGTCCCGCACACCGTTAGGCCGTCTTCCGCTCACGCCCCAACATCGTGCAGCCCGCCTCCAGTGGTGTCGCGACAGGCGTGAATGGAGGGACGAATGGAGACGTGTCGTCTTCAGCGATGAGAGTCGCTTCTGCCTTGGTACCAATGATGGTCGTATGCGTGTTTGGCGCCGTGCAGGTGAGCGCCACAATCAGGACTGCATACGACCGAGGCACACAGGGCCAACACCCGGCATCATGGTGTGGGGAGCGATCTCCTACACTGGCCGTACACCACTGGTGATCGTCGAGGGGACACTGAATAGTGCACGGTACATCCAAACCGTCATCGAACCCATCGTTCTACCATTCCTAGACCGGCAAGGGAACTTGCTGTTCCAACAGGACAATGCACGTCCGCATGTATCCCGTGCCACCCAACGTGCTCTAGAAGGTGTAAGTCAACTACCCTGGCCAGCAAGATCTCCGGATCTGTCCCCCATTGAGCATGTTTGGGACTGGATGAGGCGTCGTCTCACGCGGTCTGCACGTCCAGCACGAACGCTGGTCCAACTGAGGCGCCAGGTGGAAATGGCATGGCAAGCCGTTCCACAGGACTACATCCAGCATCTCTACGATCGTCTCCATGGGAGAATAGCAGCCTGCAATGCTGCGAAAGGTGGATATACACTGTACTAGTGCCGACATTGTGCATGCTCTGTTGCCTGTGTCTATGTGCCTGTGGTTCTGTCAGTGTGATCATGTGATGTATCTGACCCCAGGAATGTGTCAATAAAGTTTCCCCTTCCTGGGACAATGAATTCACGGTGTTCTTATTTCAATTTCCAGGAGTGTATTAAGAGCCGATTGTATTGAAGACGGCTTCTGAAACTATTCAGCTACTTGGGAACGAGCAGCTAGCGAACTTTGACGATGAAGTGCGGATACTGTTTCCCTAGTCTGTCTGACAGACTTGAGAGAGCGGTTTACAGTAGCGTTCTCGTGCCGTAATTACCCGTATAGCAAGCTGAGAACGTCTGCGGCTGCTACGGCACGGCCAGGCGCTAGGCTTAAGTGTGCGCGCTCCTACCTCCATTGCTACCCCGCAATTCACGGAGCTACAGCAGGCGACCTCTTTCCGCCAGCTCAGAGGGCACAGTCTGCTTTAACAGTTGGACGTCGCTTTAGCGGTTAGGTTGCTTTCAATTAAGAGATGGCTGGAGCTGAGCGACTCTGAAGTGTGGAGGGTGACTGGAAGGGGGGCGGGGGGAGGAGAAGGGGTTACCGCCCCAGCTGTTGATGCTGGGGCGCATTAGTGAAATTGCCGGTGCTTCAGTCAGTACTTCTAATTCCTTCGATGACCCCTTAGCGAAGCGGGACACTGCGAAGCGTACGAAACGAGCCACGGACACGAAACATCCAATCGATTTCACATTGCTGCCTGTTTTGATTCAGCTGCCACGACGAGCTGCTACTAGTTGTCCTGCCTTTTATACTGAACTAAGGTCTGGATGGATCCAGTTTTCGATCCCATCATTTACTAACTAAAGGCCAGTCCTTACCATAGTGCTACTGCCCCTCTCGGTTTAAGGATCATAAAGAGGTAAGATAGCAACTCACAGCACGATTTACCATGGCGAACCAACTCATTATAAGCTGACCGCCTCAGTAGCTGCACGGTCAGCGCGGAGGATTGCTAAACCAAGAGGCCCGTGTTCGATTCCCGGGCGAGTCCGGGATTTTTCTCCGCCCGCAGTTTGCGTGTTGTGTTGTCCTTACATTCGTATCGTCAAAATTGACATTCCAGTATTGAGATGGCTGTATGGACAAGACCAGAAAGCCAACAAAAAATGAAAAAATAGAAAGAAATATAACTATATGTATGAAATCTGGTGAAATTGGTAGCCAAGACGTCAACGGCATTTCACTATCCTGCACCTCAAATCACTGTAGTTACACTACTGGCCATTAAAATTGCTACACCAACAAGAAATACAGCTGATAAACGGGTATTTATTGGACAAAGATATTATACTAGAACTGACATGTGAATACATTTCACGCAATTTGGGTGCATAGATCCCGAGAAATCAGTATCCAGAACAACCACCTCTGGCCGTAATAACGGCCTTGATACGCCTGGGCATTGAAACAAACAGAGCTCGGATAGGTTGTACAGGTACAGCTGCCCATGCAGCTTCAACACGATACCACAGTTCATCATGAGTGGTGACTGGAGTATTTTGACGAGCCAGTTGCTCGGCCACCATTGACCAGACGTTTTCAGTTGGTGAGAGATCTGGAGAATGTGCTGGCCAGGGCAGCAGTCGAACATTTTGTGTATCCAGAAAGGCCCGTAGAGGACCTGCAACATGCGGTCGTGCATTATCCTGCTGAAATGTAGGGTTTCGCAGGGATCGAATGAAGGGTAGAGCCACGGGTCGTAACATATCTGAAATGTAACGTCCACTGTTCAAAGCGCCGACAATGCGAACAAGAGATGACCGAGACGTGTAACCAATGGCACCCCATACCATCACGCCGGGTGATACGCGCTTCCAATCTATGTTCACCGCGATGTCGCCAAACACGGATGCGACCATCATGATGCTGTAAACAGAACCTGGATTCATCCGAAAAAATGACGTTTTGCCATTCGTGCACCCAGGTTCGTCGTTGAGTATACCACCACAGGCGCTCCTGTCTGTGATGCAGCGTCAAGGATAACCGCAGCCATGGTCTCCGAGCTGATAGTCCCTGCTGCTGCAAACGGCGTCGAACTGTTTGTGCGGATGACTGTTGTCTTGCAAACGTCCCCATCTGTTGACTCAGGGATCGAGACGTGGCTGCACGATCCTTTACCGCCATGCGGATATGATTCCTGTCATATCGACAGCTAGTGATACGAGGCCGTTGGGATCCAGCACGGCGTTCCGTATTACCTTCCTGAACCCACCGATTCCATATTCTGCTAACAGTCATTGGATCTCGACCAACGCGAGCAGCAATGTCGCGATACGATAAACCGCAATCGCGATAGGCTACAATCCGTCCTGTATCAAAGTCGGAAACGTGATGGTACGCATTTCTCCTTACACGAGGCGTCACAACAACGTTTCACCAGGCAACGCCGGTCAACTGCTGTTTGTATATGAGAAATCGATTGGAAACTTTCCTCATGTCAGTACGTTGTAGGTGTCGCCACCGGCGCGTGAATGCTCTGTAAAGCTAATCATTTGCATATCACAGCATCTGCTTTCTGTCGGTTAAATTTCGCGTCTGTAGTACGTCATCTTCTGGTGTAGTAATTTTAATGGCCAGTAGTGTACTAAACAATTTAACCAATAACGTCCACGTTGTTTGTTTTTAAAATAGAGCTTCGGACGCGTTCTATGACCGAACCGACAGCCGCAGGCGTATGTCGGAACAGGTAACCGCAAGACATTCTCTGGTTCTTATTGGCAATACCCGGAGGATATGCAGAGTTCAAAGTATGTCACAATCGGTTGATGACACTTTTCCGAGTAGCGCTGCAGCATTCCCTACTGGAAATATGGTGCTTCCAAAGTTACCACCCTTTTTGTTTGGGTTTTTTACTGAAACATTTCGTCTATTTTGTTGTCAGCGTGCATCGTTTTATGGAGGCCGCTGTGCAAAACCTTATTAATGTTATCATTTTATGTTTGAATTAGTTTTATGTGTTGTTTAGGCGATAACACTAATTTCTGCCTCTCATAAATATAGGTCTGCATGAAAAATGGTGCATGGTTTTTCCATTCTTTTCAGCATTATCTGTACGTCATTTCAGCTTCCGTAACATCGAAAAATAAGATTGTTGACATCGTGTAAAGGATGACTGTTTACAAAGTACCACAGCGGTGTAAGGGAAATCGAAACGAACAATTTGATACAGGACGCTTGCGGCCTATCACGCTGGGGAGCAACCGCAAATTGGCGTACAAAAGCCACTTACAGCCGCGTGCATACCGCAGAAACGCGCGGCACGGAGCAGACCAGAACTGCACAGAATGGGGTGGAATGTATGTAGGTGCGCAGCAATGTTCCACTGTGCCCGATTGCAAGTCAATAACAATGAAAAACTAGAATCGCCGTTCAAACTGAACCGCGCACGAACGAACCATTTCCTTTGATGTAGCGACACGGAGCGGAACTTGTTCGACGTTGCGCAGAGCAGCACTGTTTGATGTCCACACCGGACACACAGTGTGTGGACGTGGCTACAGCTCTCTGCGAGAGATTTTTAATATCCTATCGCCCTCTTATGCCACCGACTTTTCGTTAAAGTTGTGTAAGTTACCCTTTCCTGTGATAGTAATGAAAAAAAAATGGCTCTGAGCACTATGGGGCTTAACTTCTGAGGCCATCAGTCCCCTAGAAGTTAGAACTACTTAAAACTAACTAACCTAAGGACATCACACACATCCATGCCCGAGGCAGGATTCGAACCTGCGACCGTAGCGGTCGCGCGGTTCCAGACTGTAGCCCCTAGAACCGCTCGGCCACCCCGACCGACTGTAATGCAAGCAATTGACTTTTGAACATGTTATGTAAAAAGTAATTACATTTCCGATTTGATCTAGGCTTATCCCTTACAAGCAAAGTTGCAATCGTAGCAAGAAGGGAAGATAGGCAAAACGGTTTAATTGCTAATTTTACGCTGTGAGGTAAAATTTACGCCAACACCAGTCTCAAAATTTTAAACATGGCTGAAGCAGCAACTGTTGAAAATCTTCACATGGTAAATGATAACATCCAAACGGTTTTAGGATAAAGATTTACTGAAATCCTTGACAACGGTTTCGGTATATCTAAATATACCTTCATCGGAAGCAAAAATACACTAAAATCACATTCTGCAGTAGAGATGCATAAAACAATCGTGCCAAAGGTGTCGTTAATAGTTAAAATTAAAATATCACCTCCATAATTACGCTGTACAGATGGAGGTGATGTAGGCAGAGAGAGGGGTGAGAGGAGATGGTCAGAAGGGGAGGGGGAAAATGAACAGAGAAAGGAGGCAGGAGAGGGACAAGCAGGGGGCAGGTGGAAGGTTTAGGGGGTACTGGGCAGGTGGATAAGGAAAAAGTGGAGGAGGGATAGACAGAGACAGGTGGAGGGGGATATAGTCGGAGAGAGTGGGCAAAGGAGACGGAAAAACAGAGGTAAGAGGAGGAGATCTATGCAGTATATGTGTCGAAGGCATACACAGTGAAGCTGTGGGGAAAAGGCATGCACTACACACTAACTTGCAGAATGCAGATGTAGGTGCAGTATTATGCCGTAATGAATAATTCGCTTGTCGCTGCAAACGATGCTTGTTCTGTCCTCTGTTAATACTCACTCATAATTGTCGTAACGCCGACCGCGGTGGTCTCGCGGTTCTAGGCGCGCAGTCAGGAACCGTGCGACTGCTACGGTCGCAGGTTCGAATCCTGCCTCGGGCATGGATGTATGTGATGTCCTTAGGTTAGTTAGGTTTAAGTAGTTCTAAGTTCTAGGGGACTGATGACCACAGCAGTTGAGTCCCATAGTGCTCAGAGCCATTTGAACCATTTTTTGAATTGTCGTAACGTCATGCTGTACTTGAGCAGAAATGTCATTCTGTAGGGCTAGGGTGACCAGATGCAACTGTTTAAAAAGGAGGACAAACAGCTTCAAAAAGGAGGACAAAGGAAGAAAAAAGAGGACACATCAAACGGGTCAACTGCAGATGTGGGTACAACTCGTCAGCTTTGGACAAGTCACGTGACTGCTGGGAAATACCGGTAAACCTAGTAGTTAATTGTTACTGGTGGTCAGGAGGTGGCTAACTGAGCAATATAAAAAAAAAATTAAAGCATTGATTGTGGTGACAGTGTGGCGTCAATTGTTTTGTTATGTCAACAACACGGAATTGTTTACAAAGCGAAAAACGTAAGACCATTCAGCTCCCTTCATTCGACGCACCGCTACCAACATCTACAATTCAAGCAGCAGCTGACATGTAAACTGCACTTTAACCTTCCGAATACAAATAAATTGAATGTCTATGAAACAATGAAATAAAACCATGACAGTTAATCTGTCGAGTTACTTCTTACCTTTATTGGCCACTGAGCTCCACATATCTTACATTCCGCTTCAACTTCATTTCTCCCTTTCTTGAAAGCTGGATATTTGCAGGAAAGGACATCAGAAAATGTACACTTTCGTTTAGGCATAGCCAAACATTTCACGTAACTCACTCGGTTAAAAATTACACTCACAAATCACACGTGCACTACAGGAAGCCAAGCCAATACAAAGTGAAGATACGAAACAAAAATTTTAAATAATAGATATTTGCATTCGCTTATAGGTCGATCAACGATAACATCGACGATCCTGGTGCCACCTACTAACACCGTCTTCGTGCGTGTTTAGCACGAAAGCTGTGCCAATAGTTAAAGTATTGAAGAAAAGAGCAATAGAACGGGACGAATTGTCAATTTAACTGTATTACGTTCAACTTTCCGAAAAAGCCGGACACTGTAAAAATCCGCCCGGACCCCGGACAAAGAGCTAAGAAGGAGGACATGTCCGGATCAATCCGGACGTCTGGTCACCCTATGTACGGCGCACATTTCCCAGAGGGTGATCGTTGAATGTCATTCGAACTCGCTGACGTGTGTGCACCCTTTGACGTCCACGGTACATGCTGACATTCGCTCTCGTGTTTTCACTTGGTCTGGTTAAGAATCATTGACTGGCTTTGGCATCAGACTGATGACTGCAGTTATACGTGACAGCGCGTTGCAGGGCTAATGTACGCACATTCTGTGTGTTAGTCAAAAACGCTGGCATACTGCCTCTGAGGTTGGATCCATCCGAGTCATTCTTTCTAGGTGTTGCAATTTTCATTGACTTTAGTCTCGAGATACGGCCAAAAGTCGTCAACTGACGGTTGCAAAGTAGCATGTAGCCACAGTGTGTCACTATTTCCTGTGGATACTTCATTTCTTCTCAATAAAAATAATTCTGTATTTTTTATATGTAATGCTTTTTTTATGGCGACATTAGCTTGATTTAAAGATTCATCGTCAGATCGATGTTTTATAGTCATATGAAAGCAACTCAAATCGCTTGAGACGGGCAAGTCTTCAGGTCCAGGTAGTATACCGATTAGGTTCCTTTCAGATTACGCTGATACAATAGCTCCCTACTTAGCAATCATATACAACCGCTCGCTCACCGATAGATCTGTACCTACAGATTGGAAAATTGCGCAGGTCGCACCAGTGTTTAAGAAGGGTAGTTGGAGTAATCCATCGAACTACAGACCTATGTCATTGACGTCGGTTTGCAGTAGGATTTTGGAGCATACACTGTATTCAAACATTATGAATCACCTCCAAGGGAACGATCTATTGATACGTAATCAGCATGGTTTCAGGAAACATCGTTCTTGTGCAACGCAGCTAGCTCTTTATTCGCACGAAGTAATGGCCGCTATCGACAGGGGATCTCAAGTTGATTCCGTATTTCTAGATTTCCGGAAAGCTTTTGACACCGTTCCTCACAAGCGACTTCTAATCAAGCTGCGGGCCTATGGGGTATCGTCTCAGTTGTGCGACTGGATTCGTGATTTCCTGTCAGGAAGGTCGCAGTTCGTAGTAATAGACGGCAAATCATCGAGTAAAACTGAAGTGATATCGGGTGTTCCCCAGGGAAGCGTCCTGGGACCTCTGCTGTTCCTGATCTATGTAAATGACCTGGGTGACAATCTGAGCAGTTCTCTTAGGTTGTTCGCAGATGATGCTGTAATTTACCGTCTAGTAAGGTCATCCGAAGACCAGTATCAGTTTCAAAGCGATTTAGAAAAGATTGCTGTATGGTGTGGCAGGTGGCAGTTGACGCTAAATAACGAAAAGTGTGAGGTGATCCACATTAGTTCCAAAAGAAATCCGTTGGAATTCGATTACTCGATAAATAGTACAATTCTCAAGGCTGTTCAATTCAACTAAGTACCTGGGTGTTAAAATTACGAACAACTTCAGTTGGAAAGACCACATAGATAATATTGTGGGGACGGCGAGCCAAAGGTTGCGTTTCATTGGCAGGACACTTAGAAGATGCAACAAGTCCACTAAAGAGACAGTTTACACTACACTCGTTCGTCCTCTGTTAGAATATTGCTGCGCGGTGTGGGATCCTTACCAGGTGGGATTGACGGAGGACATGGAAAGGGTGCAAAAAAGGTCAGCTTGTTTTGTATTGTCACGTAATAGGAGAGAGAGTGTGGCAGACATGGTACGCGAATTGGGATGGAAGTCATTAAAGCAAAGACGTTTTTCGTCGCGGCGAGATCTATTTACGAAATTTCAGTCACCAACTTTCTCTTCCGAATGCGAAAATATTTTGTTGAGCCCAACCTACATAGGTAGGAATGATCATCAAAATAAAATAAGATAAATCAGAGCTCGAACAGAAAGGTTTAGGTGTTCGTTTTTCCCGCGCGCTGTTGGGGAGTGGAATGGTAGGGAGATACTATGATTGTGGTTCGATAAACCCTCTGCCAAGCACGTAATGTGAATTGCAGAGTAATCATGTAGATGTAGATGTAGAACTGTGCGTAGTAGTATAATGTAAACTTTGCTTTAATGTTTTATTACAGTGGGGACTATTTTGTTACGTAGTTTCTTAATTCCAAATTTGATGCTATTTTTAAATGTCTTCTACACTGTGACTTTAAGAGGTAAAAAAAGTAAAAATAATTAAACTCTGTGCATAGGGGGCACTACTGTCACAGCTAACTCCAAATAACATCTATTTAAAGCTCAACATTGACACTTTCTTTTAACATTCGACATACCTACTTAGGAAACCAATATGACGACTGCGTGCCATTAGTAAGAGGCTACCTACACATTTAAAGACTCACTATACACCACGCGTGCTGTCATAAAGGAAAATATTTTGTAAATTACTCTTGCACTGCTGCTTTAACTAGTAAACGAAATTTTTAATATTAGAATAGCTTGAGGATGGTAATGTGTACTGAATCCAGTAGCCAGCGGGCAAAATAAATTGCAACTGTAGACCAAGACAGTTCATTTTTCAGACTTCCATCACAAATTCCTCACAGCGTGGAATGACTGGTGGAAACCGATCCGTGGGAACGTGAAATGACGTTCTGTAGAAATGGAAGAACGCGCGAAGCAATAATGACAATACGAGTTGTCTTAGAAGATCGGTTAATAAAAGGCAACTTATATTTATAGCATTTGTAGATTTAGAGAAAGCTTTTGACATTGAAATTTTGAGGGTAGTAGGGATAAAATGTAGGGGGACACAGAGACCAGACTGCTGTAAAGAGTCGAAAGGCATGAAAGGTAAGCAGTGGTTGAAGAGGGAGCGAGTCTTCGAGTTCGTGCTTTGTTTTCTGAAGGTGTCCCAGCACATTCCACAGTTTACGGTGATGCGTTACTGTGAGTTCATCGACCCGATTCCGATGAGTCTCCTCGATTGCCGTACGCGGTCTTCCACACCGGGCTCCAACACACACTTTGAGGTGGCAACATCTTTTCCTCCAATACGAGCACGAACATCTCAGCGTTGCCCATTACTAATGCCGGTACAATCACCACCGTACACAGCTTTCTTTCTTCCGTGGATTACAACTGGAGGCGCATTTTTTGCGTTTGAAAACTCGATTACACCACGCTGTTTCTCGCGTACCGACAGAGTTACGTTACACGCCACCCTGTTACGCGCTGCATTTCGGATCCCTCTTGCGGCAGAGGGAAGCAGCTTGCTGTCAGCGAAGGGGGAAAGTCTACCGAGTAATATGCACAACAAGTAATAGCTCAACAGCAATTGAGAACAGAATAACTTTTCAACATGCCCTCCTAAGTAGAGATGAAGAGGCTTGCACAGGATACATTCGCATGGAGAGGTGTGTCTTCTAATTAAAAATTATAACAACAACAAATATACACTACTGGCCATTAAAATTGCTACACCAAGAAGACATACAGACGATAAACGGGTATTCATTGGACAAATACAATATACTAGAACTGACATGTGATTACATTTTCAAGCAATTTGGGTGAATAGATCCTGAGAAATCAGTACCAAGAACAACCACCTCTGGCCTTGATACACCTCGGCATTGAGTCAAACAGAGCTTGGATGGCGTGTACAGGTACAGCTGCCCATGCAGCTTCAACACGATACCACAGTTCATTAACAGTAGTGACTGGCGTATTGTGAGGAGCCAGTTGCTCGGCCACCATTGACCAGTCGTTTTCAATTGGTGAGAGATCTAGAGAATGTGCTGGCCAGGGCAGCAGTCGAACATTTTCTGTATCCAGAAAGGCCCGTACAGGACCTGCAACATGCGGTCGTGCATTATCCTGCGGAAATGAAGGGTTTCGCGGGGATAGAATGAAGGGTAGAGCCACGGGTCGTAACACATCTGAAATGTAACGTCCACTGTTCAAATTGCCGTCAATGCGAACAAGAAGTGACAGAGACGTGTAACCGATGGCATCCCATACCATCACGACAGGTGATACGCCAGTATGGCGATGACGAATACACGCTTCCAATGTCCGTTCACCGCGATGTCGCCAAACACGGATGCGACCATCATGATGCTGTAAACAGAATCTGGATTCATCTGAAAAAATGACGTTTTGCCATTCATGCACGCAGATTCGTCGTTGAGTACACCATCGCAGGCGCTCCTGTCTGTGATGCAGCGTCAAGGGTAACCGCAGCCATGGTCTCCGAGCTGATAGTCCCTGCTGCTGCAAACGTCGTCGAACTGTTCGTGCAGATGGTTGTTGTCTTGCAAACGTCCCCATCTGTTGACTCAGGGATCGAGACGTGGCTGCACGATCCGTTAGAGCCATGCGGATAAGATGCCTGTCATCTCGACTGCTAGTGATACGAGGCCGTTGGGATCCAGCACGGCGTTCCATATTACCATCCTGAACCCACCGATTCTATATTCTGCTAACAGTCATTGGATCTCGACCAACGCGAGCAGCAATGTCGCGATACGATAAACCGCAATCGCGATAGGCTACAATCCGACCTTTATCAAAGTCGGAAACGTGATGGTACGTATTTCTCCTTCTTACACGAGGCATGACAACAACGTTTCACCAGGCAACGCCGGTCAACTGCTGTTTGTGTATGAGAAATGGATTGAAAACTTTCCTGATGTCAGGACGTTGTAGGTGTCGCCACCGGCGCCAACCTTGTGTGAATGCTCTGAAAAGCTAATCATTTGCATGTCACAGCATCTTCTTCCTGTCGGCTAAATTTCTTCGTGGTGTAGCAATTTTAATGACCAGTAGTGTATATAGTAATACTTTGATAGAGATTTCTACGGCTGATTAGTTTTTTAACGCATTTGCACTTGCTACTCATTCTTCAGTCTGTGGTCACTTCAGCTTCTGTCGTATGAAGGAAAAAAAATTGCGTGTGGGCTGAAATGCATGGTGAATTTCCATATACACACAAGAACTAAACTGTTTCTAACGTGTTTTTTGGCGAGAATTTGGTTTGGAGAAATATACATTAGTAATTCGGAAGTATTTCAACGCTTTCCGCATAAGTGTTTGAGCGTTAATTCAGAATGCAAATTTTTCGGGTGCCCTGCTGAATTAAAGACCCTTTCAAAGCAGATTACGGAAACAATGTATCATAACAGAAGCAGGCTTTCAGCTGCACTGTTTTGTGTATTGTATGGATAAATAGTAATCAGTGAATAGTTACGTATATATTTTAATTATTTTTGGTCGTAACGTTCTCGAAATGTTCATTAACTAACGATATATGCGTAAATCCGATACATGTAAAATGAGGTAACTATGGAGAGAGATAACTACGGAATTATAATATTGAGCGGTAGCCGAAAATTTTCCGCTAGTGCAAATTTAGAGGCGAAATTAAACGCGAAATAATTCCGGACGAAGAACGAAACGTTAACAGCTGGATGAAACCTCTAATCATTCCGTTTATTCATGCATGATGCCCGGGTAATTCCCTCTGCTCTTTGTAGCTGTCGAAATGGCAACGATTCCGGTCTACGCGCGCACCTGTGAAATGCTCTGCATACCTTGCATCTTTCATCGTCTTACATTATTTATTTAAAAAAAAATTTTATATTTTATTGAAAGGCTAGGTACATCTCTCGCGGCAGCTGACGTCTGCCAGAATTTCTTATATCGGTTGTTTCACACTTCACTATCTTTGTGTTCATACATCAGTATACACTTTTGCGAATACATTATCGATTACCTTTTCCACACACTTGACTTGCAAAACAGTGTTATTTATTCCATTGCAGCGCTTACAATAAATATTAAAAATGTTTAATTCTAGCTTTCTAGAACACTTCGTTTCCACGCCATTCGACTTGTATAACTACAGTCTTTTTAGTCTACAAGCTCTGTGTCACATTTCGGTCTCTGCTGCCGTCAATATTTCAGTGTTTGTCATAACAGACAAAAAAATTTTAGTATAGAAATAACTACAGAAAATTATTGTCCATTTAACACGCATTTAGTACTTTTAGAGTGTTATTAATAGTTTTCATAATTTTATTTTGCAGATTCGTAGCGGACAACTGCTTTCGGATGATAGTTGTCTCCTCGTGCGAATGACGCAATATTTCGCAATGTTATTTTAGTCGTCTTTATACCTGATACGTGGCAGGCGACGGAATGTTTCGCTGATATGTAAATAAGCCACTTAATTCTCAACCAAATTGACTCCCAGAAAACGAAACAAACTCTAAATAAATTCTGAGATTTTATTATGACAGACACGCAGTCAGTAGCTTCAAACTGACGTACAGTGGTATGTACTAGCATAGCATGCCGCCTTTCTGTAAACCTTATTTACGTGTGAATTGTCCGGCGAGTACATTCTACAATGCAAACTTTGGAATTCTGCATGGGTCGTAAATTAATTTGGAAACTTCATATTAACTGCTATATAAGTTACGCAACAGTAATTTCCTTACGAAGATTCGATGTATAACTCTCTTTTCATCTTTGTCCAGTTTTTTGACAGATTTATCTTCCTAAAAATCGATAGAGAAACATTAAAGAAGTAAAAGTCGTACAGAATGAAAAAATTTGGTCCTTAATTTTTTATTCAAAAACTGCAGTACCGGTAGTGATACGAGGCCGTTGGGATCCAGCACGGCGTTCCGTATTACCTTCCTGAACCCACCGATTCCATATTATGCTAACAGTCATTGGGACTCGACCAACGCGAGCAGCAATGTCGCGATACGATAAACCGCAATTGCGATAGGCTACAATCCCACCATTATCAAAGTCGGAAATGTGACGGTACGCATTTCACCTCCTTACACAAGGCATCACAACAACGTTTCACCAGGCAACGCCGGTCAACTGCTGTTTGTGTATGAGAAATCGGTTGGAAACTTTCCTCATGTCAGCACGTTGTTGGTGTGGCCACCGGCGCCAACCTTGTGTGAATGCTCTGAAAAGCTAATCATTTGCACATCACAGCATCTTCTTCCTGTCGGTTAAATTTTGCGTCTGTAGCACGGCATCTTCAAATGGTTCAAATGGCTCTGAGCAGTATGGGACTTGACATCTGAGGTCATCAGTCCCCTAGAACTACTTAAACCTAACTAACCTAAGGAGATCACACACATCCATGCCCGAGGCAGGATTCGAACCTGCGACCGTAGCGGTCTCGCGGTTCCAGACGGAAGCGCCTAGAACCGCTCGGCCACTCCGGCCGGCTCGTCATCTTCGTGGTGTAGCAATTTTAATGGCCAGTTGTGTAGTTCCGAATAACCGATATTTATAGGTATTTATTTGGCTTCGGTTATAACAAATGTTTTTATTTTTTACTGGCAACTGGGTAAAAAACTGGAACATGTATCAGCCATAATAGTAGTGCTAAAAGTTTTCATTTTTAAATAAACCTATTTTAAAGAATGAGTAATTTTTATTTCTAAACTTTACATTGCTTGTTATTATAGAAAATGGGATAAGCGATGAGTGCTATTTTAATAATAATGCCCACAGAAGCCAGCAACAAAAAATGGCATAAGAACTGGTAACGTCGCTGAGACAATAATGTATCTGTTACCACGTGGCGTGGTCTCTTAGATGGTACTACGCGTTGTACATGTGCAGCTTGCACCATCTGGCCTATATGGCAGTTTCGCACTGTCGTCGTCGGAAATGAGGTATTTTACAGAATGGTACCATTTCTAGTCTGGAAGTATTTTGCGAATACTGGCTTAAAGAGGATGAAAACAAAAAGGTCCACAACAAACTTGTGACATGATATAAGGAGAAAACTTGAAACTTAACTAATCTTTTACTTTCGAAAGCAGTCTTGATCACAAATTATTTATTCCGGTGACTGGTTTCGACCACAACAATGTTCATCTTCAGACCTACAAGTCATATACAAAGCTTTGATCAGAGGGCTACATACATTAAAGAAAATACATAAAGCTACAAAGCTGTAAAACGATGAATTACCAATTGGTCAGAACCTCCTTCCGGTGGTAAATCCCTACTGGAGGAATAAATAGTTTGTGATCGAGACTGTTTTTGATAGTAAATATTTGTAATAACATTGATCGCTGTATACTCCCACAATGTATTCAAAAGTACTTAACAATTCATTCATAGTTTATCATAAAAGTGGAAAGCAGCTCATCTGCTTCCTGTGTCTATATAACGTGCATTTATAAGCTTTTAGCCCTTGAAAACGGACAAATTAACACCAAAAATAGTTCTCCAACCTGAGTTTTCATCCTTTAGCACTGACTATTCGTAATGTCCAAGTAGTGGTATGATTCCTGATCACATCATTTTCGAGCAGAGTTTCCATGGAATGGTTCGCCGATGACATCGTAATTCTGTCAGAGACAGCAAAGGACCTGGAAGAGCAGTTTGAACGAAATGGACAGTGTGTTAAAAGGAGGATAAAAAGTGAACATTAACAAAAGGAAAACGAGGATTATGGAATTTAGTCGAATTAAATCGGGTGACGGTGAGGGGATTACATTAGGAAATGAGACGCTTAAAGTAGTAAATGAGTTTTGCTATTTGGAGAGCAAAATAACTGATGGTCGAAGTAGAGAGTAAATAAAATGTAGACTGGCAATGACTAGGAAAGCGTTTCTGAAGAAGAGAAATTTGTTAACATCGAGTATTGATTTCAGTGTCAGGAAGTCGTTTCAGAAAGTATTTGTATGGAGTGTAGCCACGTATTGAAGTGAAACGTGGACGATAAATAGTTTAGACGAGAAGAGAATAGAAGCTTTCGAAATATGGTGCTACAGAAGAATGCTGAAGATTAGATGGGTAAATCACATAACTAATGAGGACGTATTGAATAGAATTGGGGAGAAGAGAAATTTGTGGCACAACTTGACTAGAAGAAGGTTGGTAGGACATGTTCTGAGGCATCAAGGGATCACCAGTTTAGTATTGGAGGGCAGCGTGGAGGGTAAAAATCGTAGAGGGAGACCAAGAGATGAATACACTAAGCAGATTGAGAAGGATGTAGGTTGCAGTAGGTACTGGGAAATGAAGAAGCTTGCAAAGGATAGAGTAGCATGGAGAGCTGCATCAGATCAGTCTCTGGACCGAAGAGAAAGGAATTTTTACCAACAGACACGGAACTTAAGAAATGAGTAAGTCAGAATATGTCTTGTCTCTATCGTAGTTCTACCTGTACATTACAAAGACACTGAGGAATATAAAGAGCATATTGAAGAGAAAGATGAAATTAATCATCATCATCATCATCATCATCATCATCATCATCATTTAAGACTGATTATGCCTTTCAGCGTTCAGTCTGGAGCATAGCCCCCTTATAAAATTCCTCCATGATCCCCTATTCAGTGCTAACAATGGTGCCTCTTCTGATGTTAAACCTATTACTTCAAAATCTTTCTTAACCGAATCCAGGTACCTTCTCCTTCGTCTGCCCCGACTCCTCCTACCCTCTACTGCTGAACCCATGAGTCTCTTGGGTAACCTTGCTTCTCCCATGCGTGTAACATGACCCCACCATCTAAGCCTGTTCGCTCTGACTGCTACATCTATAGAGTTCATTCCCAGTTTTTCTTTGATTTCCTCATTGTGGACACCCTCCTGCCATTGTTCCCATCTACTAGTACCTGCAATCATCCTAGCTACTTTCATATCCGTAACCTCAACCTTGTTGATAAGGTAACCTGAATCCACCCAGATTTCGCTCCCATACAATAAAGTTGGTCGAAAGATTGAACGGTGCACAGATAACTTAGTCTTGTTACTTGGTTCAAATGGCTCTGAGCACTATAGGACTCAACTGCTGAGGTCATAAGTCCCCTAGAACTTAGAACTACTTAAACCTAACTAACCTAAGGACAACACACACATCCATACCCGAGGCAGGATTCGAACCTGCGACCGTAGCGGTCGCGCGGTTCCAGACTGTAGCGCCAGAACCGCTCGGCCACCAGCGGCCGGCTAGTCTTGGTACTGACTTCCTTCTTGCAGAAGAGAGTAGATCGTAGCTGAGCGCTCACTGCATTAGCTTTGCTACACCTCGCTTCCAGTTTTTTTCACTATGTTGCCATCCTGTGAGAATATGCATCCTAAGTACTTGAAACCGTCCACCTGTTCTAACTTTGTTCCTCCTATTTGGTACTCAATCCGTTTATATTTCTTTCCCACTGACATTACTTTCGTTTTGGATATGCTAATCTTCATACCATAGTCCTTACATTTCTGATCTAGCTCTGAAATATTACTTTGCAAATTTTCAATCGAATCTGCCATCACAACTAAGTCATCGGCATATGCAAGACTGCTTATTTTGTGTTCACATATCTTAATGTCACCCAGCCAGTCTATTGTTTTCAATATATGATCCATAAATAATATGAACAACAGTGGAGACAGGTTGCAGCCTTGTATTACCCCTGAAACTACTCTGAACCATTAACTCAATTTACCGTCAACTCTAACTGCTGCCTGACTATCCATGTAAACACCTTTAATTGCTTGCAAAAGTTTGCCTCCTATTCCATAATCTCATAGAACAGACAATAACTTCCTCCTAGGAACCCGGTCATATGCCTTTTCTAGATCTATAGAGCATAGATACAATTCCCTGTTCCACTCATAACACTTCTCCATTATTTGCCGTAAGCTAAAGATCTGGTCCTGACAACTTCTAAGAGGCCTAAACCCACACTGATTTTCATCCAATTTGTCCTCAACTAATACTCGCACTTTCCTTTCAACAATACCTGAGAAGATTTTACCCACAACGCTGATTAAAGAGATACCTCTGTAGTTGTTACAATCTTTTCTTTTTCCATGTTTAAAGATTGGTGTGATTACTGCTTTTGTCCAGTCTGATGGAACCTGTCCCGACTCACAGGCCATTTCAATTATCTTGTGTAGCCATTTAAGACCTGACATTCCACTGTATTTGATGAGTTCCGACTTAATTTCATCCACCCCAGCTGCTTTATTCCACTGCAATCTATTGACCATTTTTTCCACTTCCTCAAATGTGATCCTATTTCCATCATCATTCCTATCCCATTCTACCTCGAAATCTGAAACATTGCTGATCGTATTTTCACCTACATTGAGCAACTCTTCAAAATATTCCCTCCATCTGCCCAAGGCATCCACAGGATTCACCAGCAGTTTTCCTGACCTGTCCAAAATACTTGTCATTTCCTTCTTACCTCCTTTTCGAAGACTGCTAATTACACTCCACAATGGTTTTCCAGCAGCTTGACCCATAGTCTCCAACCTGTTTCCAAAGTCTTCCCAAGATTTCTTCTTGGATGCTGCAATTATCTGTTTGGCTATGTTTCTTTCTTCAACATAACTTTCTCTGTCTACCTGAGTTCTATTATGTAGCCATTTTTGATACGCCTTCTTTTTGCTTTTACAGGCTGCCTTGACTGTGTCATTCCACCAAGCTGTTTGCTTCATCCTACCTTTACACACTACTGTTCCAAGACATTCTTTAGCCACTTCTAGTACTGTGTCCCTGTACCTTGTCCATTCCTTTTCCAATGACTGTAATTGACTACATTCAACTAACTGGTACCTTTCTGAGATCGCTGTTATGTACTTGTGCCTGATTTCCTTATCCTGAAGTTTCTCCAGTCTTATCCTCCTACATATGGACATGACCTCCTGCATTTTCGGCCTCACAATCCCAATTTCACTGCAGATTAAATAATGATCAGTGTCATCAAAGAATCCCCTGAATACACGTGTATCCCTCACAGCCTTTCTGAATTCCTGATCTGTTATTATATAGTCAATGACAGATCTGGTTCCCCTGCCTTCCCAAGTATACCGGTGAATGTTCTTAAGTTTAAAAAATGGTTCAAATGGCTCTGAGCACTATGGGACTCAACTGCTGAGGTCATTAGTCCCCTAGAACTTAGAACTAGTTAAACCTAACTAACCTAAGGACATCACAAACATCCATGCCCGAGGCAGGATTCGAACCTACGACCGTAGCGGTCTTGCGGTTCCAGACTGCAGCGCCTTTAACCGCACGGCCACTTCGGCCGGCTCTTAAGTTTAAAAAAGGAGTTTGTGATTACTAAGCCCATACTGGCACAGAAATCCAAGAGTTGTTTCCCGTTCCTGTTGGCCTCCATATCCTCTCCAAATTTACCCATAACCTTTTCATACCCTTCTGTTCGATTTCCAATTCTGGCATTAAAATCACCCATGAGCAGAATACTGTCCTTGTCCTTTTCTCTAACAACTACATCACTGAGTGCCTCGTAAAAACTATCCATCTTATCTTGATATGTCCCTTCACAATGCGAATATACTGACACAATCCTAATTTTCTTGCTAGACACTGTCAAATCTATCCACATCAGTCGTTCGTGTACATACCTTATTGCAACTACGCTGGGTTCCATTTCTTTCCTGATGTAAAGCCATACACCCCATTGTGCTATACCTGCTTTGACTCCTGACAGGTAGACCTTGTATTCTCCCACTTCCTCTTCTTTCTCACCCCTTCCCCGAATGCCACTAACAGCTAAAACGTCCAGCCCCATCTTACTTGCAGCCTCTGCCAGCTCTACCTTCTTCCCAGAGTAGCCCCCATTGATATTAATGGCTCCCCATCTCATTACCATTTGTTTGCCAAGTCTTTTCTTAGGAGTCCCTGGTTTGTCAGAGGTGGGACTCTGTCACCTCCAAAGGTCCGAGGAATTTTTCTCTGATTGTTGCCAGCATCATATTTAAAGTACCAGGGAAGCAGGTTGCTAGCCTTACTTGCCCCGAGTCCCATTGAGTTTTACCCGTAACGGTTGAGGGACTACCAATGGATTTGGTAGTCTTTGCCGTATGAGTATAAAGGTGACCACGACTCAGAATATGTCCGAGATGCCCAGCCTTATTCCAAAGTAGCTGGTATCCCGACTGTCGGGACCACTTACTTGGCCACTCATACGTTGCCCGTGGTTCATGAACTAGGACATGACTACAGGAACCCACACCATGAACCATGAAATTAATGAGTAGCAGAAATGAGATGAGCGATACAGTTCGCGTCAGTACTGACGACCACGATGTGAAGGAAGCTGGATTGTGAAACTTCTTTCAACACTTAAATAGCCTGCATATGAATATACGGTTACGGAAGAAACCGAAAACAACGGTTCGTTACCACTTTCGGACATGGGGGTATAAAGAACCGTCGATGGCAAATGCGGAACGAAGTGTACCTGGAGTCAACTCGAAACCTGCACGTGGAGAGCCACCATCACCCGGGTCAGAAGTCTTCAGTACTACATACGTTGACTGGCCGTGCATACCGGAAAAGGTATACTAATAACATCAAAGAAGAATTGTGGGAGCTATACCACACCTTTCGCGTCAACCAGTGTGATAACAACATTGGAAGTAAGTCAGCCATGGTCAACCGGAATGAGACAAGAAGGGAAGGGAGAGAAGCTTTCGCTACTGTGCTTGCCATATGTGGAGGGCGTCAGTGAATGGCTAGGCAACGTCCACCGCCAACGAGGTTCCAAACCGATTTTCCGCAGCAGGCACAACATCCACGACATGACTGGTTCTAACACGGATGCAGTAAACAGCCTGAGTATCGCCGATGTATACGAGCTACGTTGTTAGTGCGGTGCTGCCTACGTAGCAGAACAGCGAGGCCAGTCAGCACATGAGTAGCAGAACGCGAACGATGCGTGCGATAAGCACAGCACAACAAATTGGTGATAGTGGAACACCACGGTGACTGCGGACAACCTATCTTGTTTCACGAAGGCCGCGTACTGGTGAAAGAGTCATGGGCGCCCCAACGCAAAATACTAGAGGCGGCCGGCCGGTGTGGCCGAGCGGATCTAGACGCTTCAGTCTGGAACCGCTCGACGCTACGGTCGCAGGTTCGAATACTGCCTCGGGCATGGATGTGTGTGATGTCCTTAGGTTAGTTAGGTTTAAGTAGTTGTAAGTTCTAGGAGACTGATGACTTTTGAAGTTAAGTCCCATAGTGCTCACCAGGGAACGTCCCCATCGCACCCCCCTCAGATTTAGTTATAAGTTGGCACAGTGGATAGGCCTTGAAAAACTGAACACAGATCAATCGAGAAAACAGGAAGAAGTTGTGTGGAACTATGAAAAAATAAGCAAAATATACAAACTGAGTAGTCCATGTGCAAGATAGGCAACATCATGGATAGTGTGAGCTCAGGAGCGCCGTGGTCCCGTGGTTAGCATGAGTAGCTGCGGAACGAGAGGTCCTTGGTTCAAGTCTTCCCTCGAGCGAAACGTTTAATTTTTTTATTTTCAGACAATTATTATCTGTCCGCCCGTCCGTACGATGCGAGGTAACTGCGCCGTAGTATGGCGCAGTAGTATAAATAAACATCGAAACACACGACGTCAGTCGACTACAGCGCACAGAAGAGAGTATTCCTGCTAACGAGGCTCCCTGGCTGGCGGTTAACTGTTCGGTACTTTGGACGAGAGTGTATTAAATACGTGAGATGTATTCCGTAGGCAATATGAATCCAGCAAATATAGCTCGCGACTTCAATAAGAAGGTCAATGACAATAATTGTCTGAAAATAAAAATTTAAACTTTACACTCGAGGGAAGGCTTGAACCAAGGACCTCTCGTTCCGGGGTTACTACGGGACCACGGCGCTCCTGAGCTCACACTATCCTTGAAGTTGCATATCTTGCGCATGGACTACTCAGTTTGTATATTTTGCTTTTTTTTTTAAATATAGTTCCACAGAATTTCTTCCTGTTTTCTCAATTGGTCTGTGTTCAGTTTTTCAAGGCCTATCCACTGAGCCAACTCATAACTAAATCTGAGGGGGGTGCGATGGGGAGGTTCCTTTGTCAGATCCATTTGAACCAACTAGAGGCGACTGAAATTATTAAGCAGCCAGACAACATTAATAGACAGAATGGCTACAAACTTCCGGCGTCCTGGCTGCCGGAGAGGAAGAACTAAACAGAACACATTCATATGAGTAAATGAAAAAACTTCAGGAAAGAGATGGGCGTACAGACAGTCAGGTAAGAAATGACGAAAAAATTTTTTGGATGATGAAATTACAAATGGACCGTTATCGGACGTTTTCCGTTCATTGAACTGTGAAACCATGTTTCTTGCGAAATTTCACGATTCTATGCGAACGGGATAGGTTTTTATGAGTGATTTTGCGAGGGTGAAAAAAAAAATTGACATTAACTGCAATATCTTGACTGCACTGACTGACAGGCTTTCCTTTTTTACACAGCCAAGGAGCCTTCGGCATAAATTTGACATAAATTTCAACTTGTCCTGGAGAAAAATGGTTTTTAACAGTAGGACGGATAACAAAAAAAATGGTTCAAATGGCTCTGAGCACTATGGGGCTTAACATCTATGGTCATCAGTCCCCTAGAACTTAGAACTACTTAAACCTAACTAACCTAAGGACAGCGCACAACACCCAGTCATCACGAGGCAGAGAAAATCTCTGACCCCGCCGGGAATCGAACCCGGGCGTGGGAAGCGAGAACGCTACCGCACAACCACGAGCTGCGGACGACGGATAACAAAGCGTTTATATAAGGATTCCGCTTTTTAAACGGTTGAGGCAAGGGAATTAACATGATAAATATAATTTTTATTTTGTTATACTGACTTTTCAGTTCAGTGAAGTATCAGTCCTGTAATTCTGGTGTGCCTTATCGATCCGAGCATTTACGTACCGTGCCCGGCTATCTCTGTGAGACAATGCCGGCTCCCCCATTCACCTACTCCCCCCCTTCTCTTTGGAGGACGGATTGAATTATCCTGGCTGCGAGCGGAAGCTGGCGCGGGTGAGGCGTTCGGAGCTACGCCCTGCCCCGGCACTTCCGGCGTCCACTCGCAGCTGATGGCGCACCACGGGCGCCACCTGCCCGCTTCGCGCATGCGCAGTGAGACGGCCTGACAGCTGTCTGTCGAGCGGCGCCAGCGGGCCGCGAAGCCGGTGAGGAACTACGGTAGGGGAGGCGGGAGACCCGCAGCGCAACAGGCCGATTCAAATTATGTTATTAGCGATAAGGCGTCTCAATTATCGCTCCGCTGCAGACCCTAACGATGCCTATTAATAATTAAAAAAAAATAATGAAAGGCCTTCATCAGTCAGCTGTCACGCACACCCACTGGCAATCAATAGACCGATGCTGTTGCAACCGTCACACCTGATTCCATGAAGCATTTCGCGCCCCGTCTCATTACTTTCAGCAGCAAGTTGCTGGCGTCATACTTATTCCGACACACACCGGATATAATATCCAGACAAATACAGGGCATGAACTGCTGGAATAACCGAAAAGCATTCCCTGTCCTTCTCACAAGGGGAGGCCACGACATTCAGATCACGGATTTATTTCAAACTTTGTAGAGTTTTAGTAGTTTTATTAGGATAGGACAACATAATGTGCAAGTAGCAAGACTTACTACTGAAACGTCCCCTTAGAAAAATTATGAATTACTGTGATGATAAGCTTCTACGTTGATACAGACAGCTGAGTAAAACTGAACGTACCCAGACAGTTCTCTCTTTACTTATTCTGATCCTCAGTAAACAGACACACAATATTTTTTTTAGCGCAACGCAAACTTTCAATAATCCCTACAAAAGAATGGCCCTGACTAACAATAACCTATAACTTTCATGAATCGCTTACCTCACAAAAATATTCGTTGCTCGCACTACTGCAATACAGCAAGCGCCAATACTGCCAGCTAAATAAAAGATTCTATTTACTGAAGGCACTAACTACTGATAGGCGTAGTTAGCAAATTAAAAGATTTTGCTAGAGAACAAACAATGTATTTACCTTAATAGCGTTCAAAAGTCATATATAAAATGTTGTGACATCCAATTAAACAAATTTCCTTTTTCTAACGGACACACGTCCAGATCGTGCTCACATAATAACCTCTCAAAACTCCGGCATCTCTCTCTTCCCCCCCCCCCCTCCCCTCACCCCACAACCAACACCACCACTGCTGGCGGCTCACCTCCAACTGCGCAACACTACAATAGCGAATATTACAACAATGGCTCCAACCAGCCACAGACTGCACACAGCACAGCCCGTGATTTTCATACAGAGCGCTACGTGGCGTTAACAACATAAAAACCTAAACAGCCTACTTACACTACTTACGCAATTTCGAGAAAATCGCAAGAGAAGTTTTACCCTTCAATGATGCATCCATGCTTTGCGACATTTACCACGGGCTGGCGGTGGTCATGTTGTAAGCGTTCAAGGTTCGTACCAGTGGATCACTGGATCGAGACCCGCTCATGTTTTCTTTTAATTTATATATTTTTCGTCACCAGCTGTATTATTTCGTACATATTACATTTGGAAGGTAATATTTTCACGAACTTTTATTGAATTTCGAATGTTATTAGGTTGTTTACTAATTTTCAAAAAATGGTTCAAATGGCTCTGAGCACTATGGGACTTAACTTCTGAGGTCATCAATCCCCTAGAACTTAGAACTACTTAAACCTAACTAACTAAGGACATCACACACACCCATGGCCGAGGCAGGATTCGAACCTGCGATCGTAGCGGTCGCGCGGTTCCAGACTGTAGCGCCTAGAACCGCTCGGCCACCCCGGCCGGCTACTAATTTTCACTATTAAAACAAATACTATGCGGCTTTTATTTCTACAGACAAGTTAAAAACATTATCAAGCGCCTTCAAACTTTTTCGTATTTGGTTGAGAACGAACGAGAAATTGCTTCTCGCCAAGTTGCTATTACAATACATTGCATCGCAGATCAGCAATTTTCGGGAACCGATATCTCCAAAAATGTTGCGTTACGCATGTTTCGCATCCAGATTGTCGGAAGAAAGAGAAATGTTTCAAGATGTCAGTGACTTTGTTTTTGATAAAAAACCACGAACATTCCTTGTGCATGAGGGAAAATTGCATTCATTCGATGTAGGAGATGCCGTTTTAATTTGTTTTCCGTGTCTCTATGAAAAATATCATCCTGCAGCTGGTTAAGTCTAAAGCACATCCGACGCTTAATCGTACATTACCCTCACATTCTGACATAATGTAAAGTACTCCGTCTTCAGGCCACAAGTGGCCCACCGGGACCATCCGACCGCCGTGTCATCCTATGTTGAGGATGCGGATAGGAGGGGCGTGTGGTCAGCACACTGCTCTCCCGGTCGTTATGATGGTTTTCTGTGACAGGAGACGCTACTATTTGGTCAAGTAGCTCCTAAATTTGCATCACGAGCCTGAGTCCACCCCGAAAAATGGCAACAGCGCATGGCGGCCTGGATGGTCACCCATCCAAGTGCCGGCTTCACCCGACAGCGCTAAGCTTCGGTGAGCTCACGGGAACCGGTGTATCCACTGCAGCAAGGCCGTTGCCGACATAAAGCAACCAATTGTATTATTTAATAAAGATATTTACATTTTTATTTATTGATATTTCGCTTTGAAAGCCACTCCCTCGTCCTTGAAACCTGTGTCTTCTGGTCGAAGCGTCCAGGTGCAAAGTAGTTGTCGGTACCTTTCTTAATGGAATGTATAAGACCTTTGGGAAATCACGACAGGCATACATTTTCGGGAAAACTTTTGCCTTTGATCGTTTACTTGTCGATGATTACAAATATAATTTTCGTTGTGATAGTAAAAATTAGCAAACAACCAAATAAGGTTGGAAATTCGATAAAAGTGGACGTAAATACACGTGTCTTTTCATCATAATTGTATTATCTAGGAATCCCGCGTGCTCGGTTCGCTAGACAAACAATCAGGAAGTCGTATTAGTGAGTTTTACTACAATAAGGAAATTGCAATACGTAACTTTGGCACTTACACAGATGTGTCGCTAACAAAGTGCGACTTACGAAAAAATCAGTCTTTGCAGTGACTCCTGATCTCTAACTGACAAAGGTCTTTCCTGTACTGCTGTCGAAGTGCCTAACGTTGACGCTGCTACCGAAGTCGCTAATCGTGAAGCTGCTATTGAACTGGGCCGCCATCAGTCGGTCGTGGCGCTTATGTCCTCCTCACGCAGGGGCCGCTGCTGTCGCGTTGTCGTCCTGGAAGGAGGTCCGGTCAACGTGCGACTGGCTCATCTCTTCTCACAGCCTTCTCTTCTGTTTTGTTTCCGACTGGCGTGCCGGCGCTTGTCTTTACTCCGTGATAATAATACCTCTCAAATGTAATACGTATGAAATAATATGACTAGCGTTAAAAATATAAATTAAAAAAAATCCATGACCGTGAATCTAACTGCGATACACCGATTACAGACTGAACGCTAACCACATGACCGCCCCGAACGGTTCTAGGCGCATCAGTCCGGAACCACGCGGCTGCTACGGTCGTAGGTTCGAATCCTGCCTCGGGAAGGTTTAAGTTGTTCTAAGTCTAGGGGACTGATGACCTCGGATGTTAAGTCCCTTAGTGCTCAGAGGCATTTGAACCACATGACCGCCACAATATCGTGCTCAGGGTCGCAGCGCTCCGATCTACCGCTGACATGTAAAACTATTGCGATTTCCTCGAAATAACTTACAGGGTGTTTCAAAAATGACCGGTATATTTGGAACGGCAATAAAAACTAAACGAGCAGCGATAGAAATACACCGTTTGTTGCAATATGCTTGGGACAAAAGTACATTTTCAGGCGGACAAACTTTCGAAATTACGGTAGTTACAATTTTCAACAACAGATGGCGCTGCAAGTGATGTGAAAGATATAGAAGACAACGCAGTCTGTTGGTGCGCCATTCTGTACGTCGTCTTTCTGCTGTAAGCGTGTGCTGTTCACAACGTGCAAGTGTGCTGTAGACAACATGGTTTATTCCTTAGAACAGAGGATTTTTCTGGTGTTGGAATTCCACCGCCTAGAACACAGTGTTGTTGCAACAAGACGAAGTTTTCAACGGAGGTTTAATGTAACCAAAGGACCGAAAAGCGATACAATAAAGGATCTGTTTGAAAAATGTCAACGGACTGGGAACGTGACGGATGAACGTGCTGGAAAGGTAGGGCGACCGCGTACGGCAACCACAGAGGGCAACGCGCAGCTAGTGCAGCAGGTGATTCAACAGCGGCCTCGGGTTTCCGTTCGCCGTGTTGCAGCTGCGGTCCAAATGACGCCAACGTCCACGTATCGTCTCATGCGCCAGAGTTTACACCTCTATCCATACAAAATTCAAACGCGGCAACCCCTCAGCGCCACTACCATTGCTGCACGAGAGACATTCGCTAACGATATAGTGCACAGGATTGATGACGGCGATATGCATGTGGGCAGCATTTGGTTTACTGACGAAGCTTATTTTTACCTGGACGGCTTCGTCAATAAACAGAACTGGCGCATATGGGGAACCGAAAAGCCCCATGTTGCAGTCCCATCGTCCCTGCATCCTCAAAAAGTACTGGTCTGGGCCGCCATTTCTTCCAAAGGAATCATTGGCCCATTTTTCAGATCCGAAACGATTACTGCATCACGCTATCTGGACATTCTTCTTGAATTTGTGGCGGTACACACTGCCTTAGACGACACTGCGAACACCTCGTGGTTTATGCAAGATGGTGCCCGGCCACATCGCACGGCCGACGTCTTTAATTTCCTGAATGAATATTTCGATGATCGTGTGATTGCTTTGGGCTATCCGAAACATACAGGAGGCGGCGTGGATTGGCCTCCCTATTCGCCAGACATGAACCCCTGTGACTTCTTTCTGTGGGGACACTTGAAAGACCAGGTGTACCGCCAGAATCCAGAAACAATTGAACAGCTGAAGCAGTACATCTCATCTGCATGTGAAGCCATTCCGCCAGACACGTTGTCAAAGGTTTCGGGTAATTTCATTCAGAGACTACGCCATATTATTGCTACGCATGGTGGATATGTGGAAAATATCGTACTATAGAGTTTCCCAGACCGCAGCGCCATCTATTGTTGAAAATTGTAACTACTGTAATTTCGAAAGTTTGTCTGCCTGTTGTCCCAAGCATATTGCAACAAACGGTGTATTTCTATCGCTGCTCGTTTAGTTTTTATTGCCGTTTCAAATATACCGGTCATTTTTGAAACACCCTGTAGATAGACAGCACCCCTTATTATTTACCGATTATGTTGTCCTAATGCACTACTGGAAGTGTACAAAGTCTGAGGTAAATCCGTCATCCTCCTGTCACTCTCAACCCGAAGATTGCTCGGTAGTAATAATGTTTCTTCTCCAGATTTTAACAAAACGATAACTCGAAGGCAACGTTGGAGTCACAAAGATATTATGGACAAGTATGTCGTGTTAGCACATCGAATTTATCTCATTGAAAAAGCATACTGCTTGCGGGAAAGATATGGTACGTAATGCATGTCACTGAGTTAGTTTCTCTCCGATTGCAGGGTACACAACCCAGGATCCTTGCTGCTTATTTGTAACACCATCTTTACTTTGGTTGGCACTGCGCCAGAAACTTGGGAAACAGACTACGATTTCACGATCTAACGGGAAAACTTGGCAGGTGGCGCGTCTCAAAATGAAAAACGCAATAATGAACGTCTGTCTAAACGAGTGCCACAGCGCTATTAACGCTGGCCGTTCCTCAAACGTACTCTATGCCAGGAGTAGCTTTAATCTCGCATCGATCTCCACAAAATACTCTTCCAGTATAAATGAAAAGATAACGGTACTTGGACGAGAAATTTAGAAACGTCAGTCTACAAACTGTAGTTACAAAAGCACCTCAAAGACGACTTTGTCATTATATCACGTCGCCATCGTTGTTTCACTGATTAGGAAACTTCAAGAAACCTCTTTCGTGGCAGATGCTACGAATATTACTTACAGCTCCACATATATGTCTCATAAAGGTCGAGCAGAGAAAAATTCGCAAACAGCATGTAGTGCAGAGACATTCTTTTCACGCTCTGAGTGGAACGTAAAGGAAATACGGGAAGTACCTCTGCTACTCAGTTCGTAGCAATCCACACTAGGGGTAGGAAAAATCATCCAGTTAAAACCGATACCGGTGTTTCGATTCTGAGCAACCGATATTTTTCGGTATTTATTTGGGCTCGGTTATAACAGGTAGTTTTTCTTTTTTACTAAAAATACCGAAATATCATTTATCCATTGCACCAGTGCTAACATTTCTCCTTTTTAATAACTTTTTTTAGAAACGAAGTAATTTAATTTTTATTCGTAAAATTTGCATTGGTTTGGACTATTGCGCTATTATAGAAAACAGGAAAAGGCTGGCTCTGAGCACTATGGGACTCAACTGCTGAGGTCATTAGTCCCCTAGAACTTCGAACTAGGAAAACCTAACTAACCTACGGACATCACAAACATCCACGCCCGAGGCAGGATTCGAACCTGCGACCGGAGCGGTCTTGCGGTTCCAGACTGCAGCGCTTTTAACCGCACGGCCACTTCGGCCGGCAGGAAAAGGGGTCAGTGCTATTTTAATAGCAATTCCGACGGAAACGAGGAACAAACACATCGAGTAAGAATTGGTACGGCATTGCCGGCCTGAGTGGCCGTGCGGTTCTAGGCGCTGCAGTCGGGAGCCGGGTGACCGCTACGGTCGCAGGTTCTAACCCTGCCTCTGGCATGGATGTGTGTGATGTCCTTAGGTTAGTTAGGTTTAAGTAGTTCTACGTTCTAGGCGACTGATGACCCCAGATGTTGACTCCCATAGTTTCTTAGAGCCATTTTTGAACCCCCACCTGGCCTGTAAGTCTCTCGCTGTCATCGCCGGACATCAGTTACATTGCAGGGAATATTTTTACGAAGTGATGTAGCAACAAAGTACAATGCTTCATTTGCATTAAAAGATTAAACACTTCTTTGCCATTTCTAAGAAATAATAAAAGAGGAATGAAATTATGATAGCAATCATAAATTAAAACCTTAACAAGACACTCACAGCATACAACAAAAACAGAAAATTACAATGAAATGAATACCCTTAGCTGCATACAGGCGTTGATATATATCAATGGGGACAGCTGAAAATGTGTGCCCCGACCAGGACTCGACCCCGGTACTCCTGCTTACGTGCCAGACGCTCTATCCATTTTCTTCGTTGTGTGTGGTCGTTGCGGCCATCACATGACATCCGTTCAAATTCGTTTGTTGATCTTTCCACTCAGTTTTTTTTTTTATTACAGAGGCCAACCAGCTCTCTGACCGAACACGCTGAGCTACCGTGCCGGCTGTCCATCTGAGCCACCAAGGACACAGAGGATAGTGCGACTGCACGGACTTATCTCTGGCACGCCTCCCGTGAGACCCACATTTGCAACTTAGTGTCCTGCACTATTTTCACAGTGCCCCTGCCCATCATACTCATTACTCGCGGCTTTACCGCCGATTCCCGTAAGAGTTCGGGCACTGTTTGTGCAACCGCACAGAAGATGGTCAAATGGCCGGTGAGCCTTATATAAATGGTATCTGTTCTTTCGGACATGTCCGAAACAACACATACGATCTTCATATATAAAATAGCCGGCCGGAGTGGCCGAGTGGTTCTAGGCGCTACAGTCTGGAACCGCGCGACCGCTGCGGTTGCAGGTTCGAATCCTGCCTCGGGCATGGATGTGTGTGATGTCCTTAGGTTAGTTAGGTTTAAGTAGTTCTAAGTTCTAGGGGACTGATGACCTGAGAAGTTAAGTCCCATAGTGCTCAGAGCCATTTGAACCATATATAAAATAGAAAATATCTGATCTCATGCCATTGTTTACATAATATGCTTTTATTTTGTACACATTCAAAACGGACAAATTGAATACAAAAAAACAGAGTTGTTCAACCTAAGTTTTCGCTCTTTAGCACTATCTATTCGTACTACCGAAATAATGGTAAGACCTCCTCTTACAAAATTATTTTTGAGAAGATTTTAACAAAAATTGTAATTAATACGAGAACACTGGTGATTTTTTGTAGTATTGAACCACTTATTACTGTTCGAGAAAATCAGCGAATGGTGGATGGACTCAGTCTTCTTTTATTTGTCTATTTAATATAATATTTTGATTTTATGCCTCAAGATACAGAGAATCAAAATTCTTCATTATCTGTTCGCTTTCTACGTTTATTACAGGGAACTATATGAAAAAAACGAAAATCAGTTATTTCAGATACCGTACCGGTTATTTTGAGTGGTTAAACTAGCGTGAAACAAAAGGGTATAGCTGAAATGAGAGATATGATACTGCGTGAAGAGTTTGACAGAGCACTGAAAGACCCAAGTCCAAATAAGGCCCCGGGAGTAGAGAACATTCTATTAGAACTACTGATAGCCATGGGAGAGCCAGCTCTGACAAAACCGAAGCACGACTCACGACCCGTCCTCACAGCTCTACTTCTGCCAGTACCTCGCCTCCTACCTTCCAAACTTTACAGAAGTTCTCCTGCGAACCTTGCGGAACTAGCACTCCTGAAAGAAAGGATATTGCGGAGACATGGCTTAGCCACAGCCTGGGGGATGTTTCCAGAATGAGATTTTCACTCTGCAGCGGAGTGTGCGCTGATATGAAAAGCTGTGAGGACGGGGCGTGAGTCGTGCCTGGGTAGCTCAGATGGTAAAGCACTTGGCCGCGAAAGGCAAAGGTCCCGAGTTCGAGTCTCGGTCCGGCACACAGTTTTAATCTGCCAGGAAGTTTCGTATGAGCGCACACTCCGCTGCAGAGTGAAAATCTCATTGTTAATTTTTAATTATTTCAGACGAAAATATTTCTTCTGTCGTTTGTTACCCGACTTCAAATTTAAAATTACAACATTCACGGGACTGATATCTTGCCAGTGTTAATATCGACACCAGCAAAAATCGTCAAGATTCTCGACTCGATCGTGTGAGACCCAACTCGCTTTATTTGTTCATGAGAGCCAGAAAATATTAGATACAGGCTCCCAGGTAGATGCCAGTTTCCTTGACTTCCGGAAGGCGTTCGATACAGTTCCGCACTGTCGCCTGATAAACAAAGTAAGAGCCTACGGAATATCAGACTAGCTGTGTGGCTGGATAGAAGAGTTTTTAGCAATCAGAACACAGCATGTTGTTCTCAATGGAGAGATGTCTACAGACGTTAAAGTAACCTCTGGCGTGCCACAGGGCAGTGTTATGGGACCATTGCTTTTCACAATACCATATATATATAAATGACCTAGTAGATAGTGTCGGAAGTTCCATGCGGCTTTTCGCGGATGATGCTGTAGTATACAGAGAAGTTGCAGCATTAGAAAATTTCAGCGAAATGCAGGAAGATCTGCAGCGGATAGGCACTTGGTGCAACTGACCCTTAACACAGACAAATGTAATGTATTGCGAATACATAGAAAGAAGGATCCTTTATTGTATGATTATATGATAGCGGAACAAACACTGGTAGCAGTTACTTCTGTGAAATATGTGGGAGTGTGCGTGCGGAACGATTTGAAGTGGAGTGATCATATAAAATTAATTGTTGGTAAGGCGGATCCCAGGTTGAGATTTATTGGGAGAGTCCTTAGAAAATCTAGTCCATCAACAAAGGAGGTGGCTTACAAAACACTCGTTCGACCTATACTTGAGTATTGCTCATCAGTGTGGGATCCGTACCGGGCCGGGTTGACAGAGGAGATAGAGAAGATCCAGAGAAGAGCGGCGCGATTCGTCACAGGGTTATTTGGTAAGCGTGATAGCGTTACGGAGATGTTTAGCAAACTCAAGTGGCAGACTCTGCAAGAGAGGCGCTGTGCATCGCGGTGTAGCTTGCTGTCCAGGTTTCGAGAGGGTGCGGTTCTGGATGAGGTATCAAATATATTGCTTCCCCCTACTTATACCTCCCGAGGAGATCACGAATGTAAAATTAGACAGATTCGAGAGCGCACGGAGGCTTTGCGGCAGTCGTTCTTGCCGCGAACCATACGCGACTGGAACAGGAAAGGAAGGTAATGACAGTGGCACGTAAAGTGCCTTCCGCCACACACCGTTGGGTGGCTTGCGGAGTATAAATGTAGATGTAGACTCTCGGGATGGATGAATTGTCTATATCCATAATTAAGTTTGTACGGAACTCTCAGAGCGCCAATCCTAGTCTCACCTGACCAATGTTTTGCGTGTGTGAGCCTCGTGTACTACACTAGTTGCATGTATGATGCCTCTGTAAATTTACACGTAACAGACCTGCTCGGAGAACGAGTCGGCGAGTGTCGTGCGTGAGCTGCGCAGCGGGCTCACAGTTATTGCGGCGCAGGCAAATCCGCGCCGACTGGCTCGTTGCAGGGAGAGACGCGCTCCGCTGTCAGTCCACATAACGTTCCGTCTGTTTGCCGCCCCCGGCTCTTCGCGGAAGCGTCTTATGACACAGGCTCTCCGCTGTCACTCCAATTTCACGAGCTGCTTCGTGCTATTGGCATTTCTCCTGCTTTCCCTGCCTCGTGCTCGACACGGGACGAGGCAGCATTCGGCTCTCGCACATCATTCTGCCACCACAGCAACGTCATCTGTGTCCATCACGTCCCTCCTGTTCCAGCATACGCTGATTCTCCACCCCTCAGTTTCAAAATATAAGTGGCCGTCGCCGTCACTTTAACGTACTGCAGTTATTAATAACAACAGTGACTTACATACAGGGTGGTCCATTGATCGAGACCGGGCCAAATATCTCACGAAATAAGCGTCAAACGAAAAAACTACAAAAAACGAAACTTGTCTAGCTTGAAGGGGGAAACTAGATGGCGCCATGGTTGGCCCGCTAGACGGCGCTGCCTTAGCTCAAACGGATATCAACTGCTTTTTCTTAAATAGGAACCCCCATTTCTATTACATATTCCTGTAGTACGTAAAGAAATATGAATCTTTTAGTTGGACCACTTTTTTCGCTTTGTGATAGATGGCGCTGTAATAGGCACAAACATATAGCTCACAAGTTTAGACGAAGAGTTGGTAACAGGTAGGTTTTTTTAAATTAAAATACAGAACGTAGGTACGTTTGAACATTTTATGTCGGTTGTTCCAATGTGATACATGTACCTTTCTGAACTTACCATTTCTGAGAACGCATGCTGTTTAGCGTGATTATCTGTAAATACCACATTAATGCAATAAATGCTCAAAATGATATCCGTCAACCTTAATGCATTTGGCAATAGGTGTAACGACATTCCTCTCAACAGCGAGTAGTTCGCCTTCCTTAATGTTCGTACATGCATTGAAAATGCGCTGACGCGTGTTGTCAGGCGTTGTCAGTGGATCACGATACCAAATATCCTTCAACTTTCCCCACAGAAAGAAATCCGAGGACGTCAGATCCGGTGAACGTGCGGGCCAATCCACCTATCATGAAATATGTTATTCAATACCGCTTCAACCGCACGCGAGCTGTGTGCCGGACATCCTTCATGTTGGAAGTACATCGCCATTCTGTCATGCAGTGAAACATCTTGTAGTAACATCGGTAGAACATTACGTAGGAAACCAGCATACATTGCACCATTTAGATTGCCATCGATAAGATGGGGAACATTTATCCTTCCATTTATGCCGCACCATACATTAACCCGCCAAGGTCGCTGATGTTCCACTTGTCGCAGTCATCGTGGATTTTCCGTTGCCCAATAATGCATATTATGACGGTTTACGTTACCGCTGTTGGTGAATGACGTTTCGTCGCTAAATAGAACGCGTGCAAAAAATCTGTCATTTTCCCGTAATTTATCTTGTTTCCATCGGCAGAGCTTTATACGACGTTCAAAGTCGTCGCCATGCAATTCCTGGTGCATAGAAATATATTACGGGTGCAATCGATGTTGATGTAGCATTCTCAACACCGACGTTTTTGAGATTCCCGATTCTCGCGCAATTTGTCTGCTGCTGATGTGCGGATTAGCCGCGACAGCAGCTAAAACACCTACTTGGGCATCATAATTTGTTGCAGGTCGTGGTTGACGTATCACATGTGGCTGAACACTTCCTGTATAACGTAACTATCCGGCGAACGGTCCGGACACTTGGATGATGTCGTCCAGGATACCGAGCAGCATATATAGCACACGCCCGTTGGGCATTTTGCTCACAACAGCCATATATCAACACGATATCGACCTTTTCCGCAATTGGTAAACGGTCCATTTTAACACGGGTAATGTATCACGAAGCAAATACCGTCCGCACTGGCGGAATGTTACGTGATACAACGTACTTATACGTTTGTGACTATTACAGCGCCATCTATGACAAAGCGAAAAAAGTGGTCTAAATAAAACATTGATATTTCTTTACGTACTACTCGAATATGTAATAAAAATGGGGTTTACTATTTGAAAGAAACGTAGTTATCCGTTTGACCTATGGCAGCTCCATCTAGCGGGCCAACCATAGCGCCATCTGGTTTCCCCCTTCTAGCTAGATGAGTTTCGTTCTTTGTAGTTTTTTCGTTTGATGCTTATTTCGTGAGATATTTGGCCCGGTCACTATCATTGACCACCCTGTAGAATGTTTCGATATGAAAAGTGTGAAGTCTTCCATCTGGATATTAAAAAAATCTATCAATTCTCAGTTTCACAATAAATCACACAAATCTGAAGACTGTCAATTCAGCTAAATACCTAGAGATTACAATTACGAAGAACTGAAATTAGTAGCATCAAATAGAAAATGTTGTAGGGGAAGACGGACCAAAGACTGTTTCTCACTGGCAGATCTACTGAAGAGACTGACTTACACTGCATTTCTCTGACCTCTTCTGCAATACTGCTGCACGGTATGGGATGCTTAAAAGATGGGATTGACAGAGAACATCGTAAGAGTTCAAAGAACGGCAACTCGTTTTGAATGATGGCGAATTAGGGGGAGAGAGTGTCACGGAAAGGATAAGCGAGTTGGGGGCGGCACTCATTAAAACAAAGGCGTTTTCCGCTCTCGCTGTATCCTTTTGCGAAATTTCAGTCATCAACTTCGTCCTTCGAATGCCGAATCACTTTGCTTTTGTTTTCAACTAGAAAGGATGAAATTAGGATCGGAATAAAATAGGGAAATCAGAGCTCGCACGGATAAATTGACGTGTTCATTCTTCCTTCATGCTCTTTGAGAGAGGAACGGTCGAGAAATAGTCTGGTAGCGGTTCTATGAATCGTCCACTAAGAACTTAGACGTGAAATGAAATTGATCATCTAGAAGTAGATAAGAACAAAAATAATTTCTTTAGCTCACTGCTTAGTTTCTCGAGTTACCACGACGCCCAAGAAAGTGAAGTTTAGTGGTATACATTATTTGAAAAGGTCACTATTTGTATGACTACTACGACTCACGACTGCATCATAAGGCGAATTGGGACCACACCCTCATTACATCACTCTCGTGCAACGAGAGCAAACTAACACATAGCCGACATATCGAGAAGAAATTTGCACAGGTTAACACCGGGGTAATACTGTTTAATAGTATTTTGTGCTTATCAGAGACAGCGACTGGGCGGGCAGGAAAAGAAATACACATGAATAACGTCCTGCAGTGCTATTGTTGCACTAAAAAGGGATTTCATAATTAAGGTGTTAATGTGCCTTAAAAGGAAAGTTTACAATAATATTGTTTCAATACGGAAGGCATTTACAAACTTTGTGTTATTCAAGGAATGATGGGACACGATGACCAGCAAATGGTTCAGCGGTACTACGTCTGCACTGTAAATTACATGGTATGAAATAAGGCTCAAGGAAGATCTTTGATGAATTCCATAATACGAGAATAGACCGAAACGACGACTTCTAGTAGAGCTGAGTAGCTAACACTGGAAGAGATGCAGAAGCAGAAGGATGTAAAATTAGAGAAATTCGAGCGCGCACGGAGGCTTTCCGGCAGTCGTTCTTCCCGCGAACCATACGCGACTGGAACAGGAAAGGGAGGTAATGACAGTGGCACGTAAAGTGCCCTCCGCCACACACCGTTGGGTGGCTTGCGGAGTATAAATGTAGATGTAGATGTTGATGCGAGTCACTGACGGCTGGGACTAGTGTAGGGGAATCTTTTATCCAGTAACGAATGACAAATGCCCGATAATCGTGTTTATGGTGATAATATAGTTGTAGTCCTTTAGCGTATTTTGCAGTACCAGTTCCTTATTTCCATCTGAAACTGCTTCAACATTTAACATTATTTTATGTTACTGGATAAGCCTAAACTAGGAAATTTTAAGTTACTTTAATAATAACACCTGTGTTAATTGCCAAAACTAATTATCGAATTGGTTCTGTTCCAGGTGAGTGTTTCCTGTTACGGACTGCAGTTCGCGGTAAGAAAATGCATATATTTACTTACTACCGGTGCACTTACTGTTCCCGTGAGCAGTATGCAAAGAAACTGAATTTAAGTCTCAAAATATCTTGTTGACCTGTAGCAAACAGTGTGAAAACATAGACACACTAGAGTGTACATGATGTATTCATGCCTGGTACAGTCTGCATAGGAAGATTGTTAATACCTCAGTGTGTAACATAGTTAAATGTAGTGAATGTTGCCTCTTGTGTTGCTATTGCATTGGTCGTATCCACCGTCGATGTTTGCAGAACTCGATAAACTACAAAATAGGAAAAGAAATTTAACTGCTGCAACTGTTACTTTTTTTCTCATTAACAGGTCTCCTCCTACAGTGATTTGGCAACTTAAAATGCTGATGAGATAATGCCCTACGCTAAGTGACTCCATTCTGTTATGAGATATCCTATGTTACCTCTTCTCCCATAACATCTAAGACGAGCGTTTCAGGCCTCTCAATCAGAGGCAAAGTAATCTGCGACGCTGCCGACATAAGAAAGAAGGCCGAAACTTGGAGCGGGAAGGGCTTCTGTCCCGGGTGCTTGGAGAGCCAAATCAACGTCCATCAGGCGCGCGAGATCACAGAGGCTGCCGTCGGGACGGGAGGTGGGAGTAGTCTGAGATGCGTTTGGCACCTGGTGAGTTAATGTCCTGTCATCAGGGATCCGCTTCTACAGAATTTGGCAAATTTTATTTTTTATTATTTAACTTTTGTGGCCGGCTGCAGTATCTGACGCCAATCGTCAAGGTAACCTGAGAGAGGCGCCGGTCGGAGTGGCCGAGCGGTTCTTAGCGCTACAGTCTGGAACTGCGCGACCGCTACGGTCGCAGGTTCGAATCCTGCCTCGGGCATGGATGTGTGTGATGTCCTTCGGTTAGTTAGGTTCAAGTAGTTCTAAGTTCTAGGGGACTGATGACTTCAGCGGTTAAGTCCCATAGTGCTCAGAGCCATTTAACCTAAGAGAGGGAAGTCGTCTGCGCCATCTGTCTGTGAATCGTTTGACTGGTCCTGTATCGTATTTTCCATGTCGGAATTTGGAGCCAGCCCAACCTTTGCCTAAACCAGCTCTGTAAACACCTAAAAACCGCACGCTGGCCGGCCGGTCAATCAGCCCACGATGGTTCTTCCGCCGCATGGATTCGTCGTGGTCGACGAAACTCTTCTGTTTCTAACGTTTCGGCCTGAACGGCGCTGGACATCTTCAGAGGCGTTGCTCTTCCGTTGAGTCTCGCCGACGGACGGGTCGGACTCTCAGAGTGACATACGTACTACAGAAAAAAGAGCGTGGCCAGAGATACTTGATAAGCAGTGATGTTCCTTGTCAAAGACAAAACTTAACTACCGATTGTCATCTTGTCAAAGATAGAAAGCTATTTCGCTACAGAGCTACTGTGTTTATGTCACTAAGTTAAGGTCTCTTCTTTCGTATCAAAATTATGTCTATGTTAATATATTTCAATGGCTTCTCTACATAGTCGTGGACAATAGTTCGTCGTCTTAGATAAAAGTTTTGTTTCAGAAACCTTGACTTCCTGACTGAAGAGCATGCTATGCTACAGCCGATTTGTCTGTGTTCCCTACTCGGCAGTGACTTTTGTGTTCCTTTAGCCATGTATTCACGCTTCTCTTGGCTGTTCCAATATAAACATTAACGCACGTACACGAAATTTTATATACGACACATACTGGCAAAGGAGGGCGTTTATCCTTCACAGATCGGAGAGCTTGACGTATTTTATTTGTTGGTCTAAAAATCGGTCTAACCTCATGTTTCTGTAAAAGATTTGTTTGAACACGATAGTGTTTCACTAGGCATGGTCCTGTTAGAGGTGCCATCCCGGCCCCTTCCTCTGGTCTGTGAACTGACTTACCCAGCAAGTCGTAGTGGGACTCCCAACCACAGGGCATGTCGGTATTTTCCGCATTAACAAACATTGCCAGAGGTGGAATAAGTGTTAAGTGGTAGACAAATATTACAGAACTGACCGGCGATGGAACCTTTAGTCTCTTAACCGCAACTGCGCAACTCGAAAATCGCTTGAGAAAAGTTATTCACAAAGTTAGAAACTGGCAAATGTAAATACATCTTTACTAGAAGCGATTTCTTTTGAATCTCAGTCCGAAGTGTCTTTGTGTAAAATCAATGTCGCACTACAAAAAGAACGGTTTTCTGTTCAGTCCTCGGTCGAACGTATATAATTTTTACTTTATTTTTACGGTCAGTAATAGGTTTCTTTCCCGCCTGACAATGGCTTTTATATGCAGAAAATACGAAGTTGTACCGGGGGTCGATACTAAACCGAAGATCCTAATAGAACTGGCTAGGCAAGTCTGTTAAAAGCTCGGATGAAGGAAAGGGCATTAAGCTTCTACTAGGATCACGGCTAGTGAAGCAGTGCGATGGTCAGACCAACCTTCGGGCTGAGTTAGTTTTAGTGATTTCAGAGGTCATGGGGTCTACGACCGAGAGATTAAATGGTACCAATTTATCTCTGGATGACAAAATTACTCTTGCCTTTAGGTTCTGTGTAGTAATACGGGCTTACATCCAACGAAATAAAGTGCCAAGTGCTCTGCAGTGTTTGATACTACACGTTAAACAAACGTCTTATCCTTTTTTCTGATAAGTTTGTTCTTTCGCTTGCTCGTCTTCCCTTCATTTTGATTGATATTCAGAGACTGAGATGTTTCGTTACATGAAAGCGCCGCTTCACGAGCTCGCCTCGCCCGAAACTAATAGAAAAGAATGTAAAGCTTTCATATTAGGCAGAACCATGGAACTGTAAGTGTGTCGTGTACGCGCTGATGGAATAAAGAATGTGTTAATTGACGCGGTTTCTTCATATTCAACGAAACACTCAGAGACATATTTATGGAGATTTCATCCGCCTTTTTAATACCATGCTCTGTTCAAAATTACTTTAGGAATGACAGTCACGGAGAAGTACTGGGGCATTCAGCCAATCCCACGAGCCCTGTAGCGCCCGCAGCTCTTGGTCTGGCTAGCGTTACTGCCTCTACATCACAGGGTCCCGTGTTCGATTCCCACCCGGGTTGGGGATTTTCTCTGCCCGGGGAGTGGGTGTTTGTGTTGTCTTCTTCTTCATCATCATCATTCGTGACAGTTGCTAGATTGGACTGAGTTAAACATTGGACTGTGTAAAAATTGGGACTTTGTACGGGCGCTGATGACCGCGCAGTTGAGCGCCCCACAAATCAGTCATCATCATCATCATCATCATCATCATCATCATCTAGACCTGTAGTCGCGGTTGCCAAACTTTCAGTCCCCCCACTACACTTCCCAATTGCACTATGCTTCAGTTTCAGACAGCTTTCTGTAACGGGTCACCGTAGTCTGTATTTCTACTGTCATTAATTGCGGTTGCATGAGTTGTAATTTATATGTTGTTTCTGCTGTCTGTTGTGTGATTCAGATGTGCTAATTATAAACGTAGCTATATATCTGTGAAACGTAGCAATGGAGCGGTGGTGCTTGGGTTTACAGGCTTACGTAATGACATTCCAATGAAGTAAGTTTCAAGCTTTTATCACATACAAATATTTAAATAGAAGATTTGAGAGGTTGAACCCCACTTAGCCTTACAAAAGAATCTGTAAAACAATTTTATCACATAATTTTTTTTTCAAATGCAACTTTTAAAATCAATGAGCAGGGAAGATATGAATTTACTCTTTCATTCCCCTTTTACCTTTAAGAAACAACTAATATGAAGTAAACAGCTAATGAACCAGCGTGACATAAACGTACCTGGAATTAACCAAAGCAACTTTCAAATTATGTACTGGATTCACCTTCCTGCGTTTAGGATAAACAATTGTAAAGTGCCCACAAAGAATATTTACATAAAGAACAAATCCCATTAACTAACATGTCAGACGGAAATCGCACAGGCCTCACCAGCAATTAACAAGAAAGATTTAAATTTACGCACTTAATTCACCGTCCTGCGTTTCAGAACAGAAAATAATAAAATGACCACAGGTAATCCTTACACAAGAGACCAAGTCTGTTACTACCTTGAATTGATGGCTCACACGTTAACATTACTACCCATATACAGCCTTCCTTCCAAAATGTGAACGGCACCGTTTTTCATCTACATCTTCATCTACAAGGACACTCTGCAAATCACATTTAAGTGCCTGGCAGAGAGTTAATCGAACCACCTTCGCAATAATTCTCTATTGTTCGTATCTCGTACAGCGCGCGAAAATAAACGAACACCTTTATCTTTCGGTGCGACCTCTGATTTCCCTTGTTTTACTATAGTGTTTTTTTTTCCCCTGTGCAGGTCGGCCTCAACAAAATATTTTCGCCTTCGGAGGAGAAAGTTGGTGAACGAAATTCCGTGAGAAGATTCCGTCGCAACATTTTAATGACGTCCACCCCAAATCCTGTATCATTTCAGTGACACTCCCCCTTTTTCCCGATAATACAAAACGTGCTTGTTTTCTTTGAACTTTCTCGATGTATTCCATAACTAGACCGTTTTCTGCGAGATAATTCATAATGTTTGAACAGAACATGTGTCCCAAAATCCTGCTGCATATCGACGTTAATGATATGGACCTGTGATGTGGTGGATTACTCCAATTACCTTTCTTGAATACTGGTGTTACCTGTGCAACTTTCCAGGCTTTGGGTACGGATCTTTCGTCGAGCGTACGGTAGTACATGCTTGTTTTTAAAAATAAGGGAATGAATAACAGGATACACAACACTCAAAATAATTTAATAAATATGGTTTTTGTCAAGACAAGCACGCGTATCGAAAGCCACGTGGACTCAATACACTGACCACGATTCGAACCAGTAACCTACTTACAATATGTTCATAAACTTCAAGAACAAAAAAAAGTTTCGGCATATCGGAAATTCAGTAACATCATCATAAAATTTATTTGAGTAAACTTTCTGTACGTCATCTTAAAAACTTCTTACCGTAAATGAAACTAAAATGGAGACATAGTTTAGCTCTTTCAGAACACACTCATGCCACTTCCATCTTCGTATAATGAATAGTTTGCGAGTTTGAGTAAGTTGAACGAAGCGTAAAATTACGCCTTTTCCGCGGGATTCGGCAATTACTACCCGCGACTACCTTCTCTTGCCGTAGTGTCAATCGTTAATCTTGAACAGAATATAGTGCTGAAGGTAAAATCTTTAAGCTTGGTAGGCCACATCATGTTGCTCTCCAGTTTCTTCTTACACAATCGATGTTTCGGCCATGCTGAATCTTCTGGTTTAACCAGTTGGTGAAACGAGAAGATCCTGAAGATGATCCCAGTAGAGGGGTCGAAACGTCGAAGGTGTAAGAAGAGACTTGAGAGGAACATGACGCGGTATAACAACCTAGACGATTTTAGCTTCAATGAGAGGCCAAGAAAACCTGGAGAGGTATAGAACTGGAGCTTCGAGTTCAGAAATGGAAGGAAGAGACTCCGCGTGGAGTCAGCGGCTTTCCAATCGCGTGGCGTGGGAAAGGCTCCGTGCCATCCCTCCCCACCACTGCTACGCCCCCTCCCTCTTTCCAGCCTGGCAGCTGCAGGCGCCAAACGCATCTCAAACAATTCCCCCCTCCCTTGTCGGCGGCAGCCTGTGAGGTCTCGCTCCCCTGATGGACGTCGATTTGGCTCTCCAAGCACCCAGAGCAGAAGCCCTTTCCGCCCCTAGCTTCGGTCTTCTTTCTCATGTCGGCAGCGTCGAAGATTCCTTTGTCAACGTCCCTCTGATTGAGAGGCCTGAACCTCTCTTATTAGATGTTACAGGAAAAGTGGTAATATAGACCATCTCATGGCAGAATATGGTCGATTGGCTCTGAGCACTATGGGACTTAACATCTATGGTCATCAGTCCCCTAGAACTTAGAACTAGTTAAACCTAACTAACCTAAGGACATCACACAACACCCAGTCATCACGAGGCAGAGAAAATCCCTGACCCCGCCGGGAATCGAACCCGGGCGTGGGAAGCGAGAACGCTACCGCACGACAACGAGCTGAGGACTATGGTCGATTGGTGTAGGGCATTAACTCACCAGTATTTTAAGTTACTATATCACTTTAGAAGACGACCTACATTCTTCGGCATAAAACTTTACTGGCGGGGCGAAAAAATCGGCGGGACGAAAAAATCGATACGCTTCAGAGGAACCTGGTTAGAACCAGAACCAGTATCGTGAAGCAGAGGCATTTTGAAAGCAGTTTTTTTTTATTTTCACAATACACCTTGATTTCAAAATTCAGTTCTTTGATAAAATAATCACTGAAGACTGAAGATGTCATAAAAACGTTTTTATTTCACAACCACGAAATATTCAACTGACCTGGCTAAAACTCTTCAGGACCTTCCCATGTTGTGAATGGAAGATTTTAATCCACAATCTCTTGAAGTGTTTTCTCCGAAAAACAGTGTATGGACGCATAGCTACCTTCAAACTGTGAATAGTTTCTGCACTGATATAAATACTTTCTTCGCTTAACGCTATGTGACAAAATTAACACTTAAAACGTGAGTGTAATGACAGTAAATCCTTCGCAGTGAAATTATATGAGGTGACGAACAGCTTTTATGTTGCACGTGGGAAATCGCCTTCAGTTGCAAATTCTTGCGTTTATTGCATTTGGGCTGTCCTAAGTGATAATAAAAAGGTGGTTGAGGGCCCTGTTCTTTAGTGGAATTTGCAAACAAACTCTTCGCTGTTGCTTCCAATACAGCTTATGAAAGAAGCATGTGCTGATCGTTGTTGTGGTGACTACCTTGACATCTTATCTCTCTTTGCCACGACCGTGCGAGATATAGTCACTTGCGGGTCACTGAAGTTCGTTGAACAGCTAGCTGTTTTCTGAACTGAATCAGCATTATAGCGAATAGCTCCAGCTGTGGATTCAGTAGAGCCAAATTTCTCAAGATGTATGTCAGCAATACACTCATCTTCGCCTCGTTGTTGTTGTGGTCTTCAGTTCTGAGACTGGTTTGATGCAGCTTGGTTCAAATGGTTCAAATGACTCTGAGCACTATGGGACTTAACATCTATGGTCATCAGTCCCCTAGAACTTAGAACTACTTAAACCTAACTAACCTAAGGACAGCACACAACACCCAGCCATCACGAGGCAGAGAAAATCCCTGACCCCGCCGGGAATCGAACCCGGGAACCCGGGCGTGGGAAGCGAGAACGCTACCGCACGACCACGAGATGCGGGCAAATTGCAGCTCTTCATGCTACTCTATCCTGTGCAAGCTTCTTCATCTCCCAGTACCTACTGCAACCTACATCCTTCTGAATCTGCTTAGTGTATTCATCTCTTGGTCTCCCTCTACGATTTTTACCCTCCACGCTGCCCTCCAATACTAAATTGGTGATCCCTTGATGCCTCAGAACATGTCCTACCAACCGATCCCTTCTTCTGGTCAAGTTGTGCCACAAACTCCTCTTCTCCCCAGTCCTATTCAATACCTCCTCATTAGTTACGTGATCTACCCACCTTATCTTCAGCATTCTTCTGTAGCACCACATTTCGAAAGCTTCTATTCTCTTCTTGTCCAAACTATTTATCGTCCATGTTTCACTTCCATACATGGCTACACTCCATACAAATACTTTCAGAAACGACTTCCTGACACTTATATAAATCAATACTCTTCTTCAGAAGCGCTTTCCTTGCCATTGGCAACATACATTTTATATCCTCTCTACTTCGACGATCATCAGTTATTTTGCTCCCCAAATAGCAAAACTCATCTACTACTTTTAAGTGCCTCATTTCCTAATTTAATCCCCTCAGCATCACCCGATTTAATTTGACTACATTCCATTATCCTCGTTTTGCTTTTGTTGATTTTCATCTTATATCCTCCTTTGAAGACACTGTCCATTCCGTTCAACTGCTCTTCCAAGTCGTTTGCTGTCTCTGACAGAATTACAATGTCATCGGCGAACCTCAAAGTTTTTACTTCTTCTCCATGAATTTTAATACCTACTCCGAATTTTTCTTTTGTTTCCTTTACTGCTTGCTCAATATACAGAATGAATAACATCGGGGAGAGGCTACAACCCTGTCTCACTCCTTTCCCAACCACTGCTTCCCTTTCATGCCCCTCGACTCTTATAACTGCCGTCTGGTTTCTGTACAAATTGTAAATAGCCTTTCGCTCCCTGTATTTTACCCCTGCCACCTTCAGAATTTGAAAGAGAGTATTCCAGTTAACGTTGTCAAAAGCTTTCTCTAAGTCTACAAATGCTAGAAACGTAGGTTTGCCTTTTCTTAATCTTTCTTCTAAGATAAGTCGTAAGGTTAGTATTGCCTCACGTGTTCCAACATTTCTACGGAATCCAAACTGATCTTCCCCGAGGTCCGCTTCTACCAGTTTTTCCATTCGTCTGTAAAGAATTCGCGTTAGTATTTTGCAGCTGTGACTTATTAAACTGATAGTCGGTAATTTTCACATCTGTCAACACCTGCTTTCTTTGGGATTGGAATTATTATATTCTTTTTGAAGTCTGTGGGTATTTCGCCTGTCTCATACATCTTGCTCACCAGATGGTAGAGTTTTGTCATGACTGGCTCTCCCAAGGCCATCAGTAGTTCTAATGGAATGTTGTCTACTCCCAGGGTCTTGTTTCGACTCAGGTCTTTCAGTGCTCTGTCAAACTCTTCACGCAGTATCGTATCTCCCATTTCATCTTCATCTACATCCTCTTCCATTTCCATAATATTGTCCTCAAGTACATCGCCCTTGTATAAACCCTCTATATACTCCTTCCACCTTTCTGCCTTCCCTTCTTTGCTTAGAACTGGGTTGCCATCTGAGCTCTTGATATTCATACAAGTGGTTCTCTTCTCTCCAAAGGTATCTTTAAATTTCCTGTAGGCAGTATCTATCTTACCCCTAGTGAGACAAGCCTCTACATCCTTACATTTGTCCTCTAGCCATCCCTGCTTAGCCATTTTGCACTTCCTGTCGATCTCATTTTTGAGACGTTTGTATTCCTTTTTGCCTGCTTCATTTACTGCATTTTTATATTTTCTCCTTTCATCAATTAAATTCAATATTTCTTCTGTTACCCAAGGATTTCTATTAGCCCTCGTCTTTTTACCTACTTGATCCTCTGCTGCCTTCACTACTTCATCCCTCAGAGCTACCCATTCTTCTTCTACTGTATTTCTTTCCCCCATTCCTGTCAATTGTTCCCTTATGCTCTCCCTGAAACTCTCTACAATCTCTGGTTCTTTCAGTTTATCCAGGTCCCATCTCCTTAAATTCCCACCTTTTTGCAGTTTCTTCAGTTTCAATCTGCAGTTCATAACCAATAGATTGTGGTCAGAATCCACATCTGCCCCTGGAAATGTCTTACAATTTAAAACCTGGTTCCTAAATCTCTGTCTTACCATTATATAATCTATCTGATACCTATTAGTATCTCCAGGATTCTTCCAGGTATACAACCTTCTTTTATGATTCTTGAACCAAGTGTTAGCTATGATTAAGTTATGCTCTGTGCAAAATTCTAACAGACGGCTTCCTCTTTCATTTCTTAGCCCCAATCCATATTCACCTACTATGTTTCCTTCTCTCCCTTTTCCTACTGACGAATTCCAGTCACCCATGACTATTAAATTTTCGTCTCCCTTCACTACCTGAATAATTTCTTTTATCTCGTCATACATTTCATCAATTTCTTCATCATCTGCAGAGCTAGTTGGCATATAAACTTGTACTACTGTAGTAGGCATGGGCTTTGTGTCTATATTGGCCACAATAATGCGTTCACTATGCTGTTTGTAGTAGCTAATCCGCACTCCTATTTTTTAATTCATTATTAAACCTACTCCTGCATTACCCCTATTTGATTTTGTATTTATAAGCCTGTAATCACCTGACCAAAAGTCTTGTTCCTCCTGCCACCGAACTTCACTAATTCCCACTATATCTAACTTTAACCTATCCATTTCCCTTTTTAAATTTTCTAACCTACCTGCCCGATTAAGGGATCTGACATTCCACGCTCCGATCCGTAGAATGCCAGTTTTCTTTCTCCTGATAACGACGTCCTCTTGAGTAGTCCCCGCCCGGAGATCCGAATGGGGGACTATTTTACCTCCGGAATATTTTACCCAAGAGGACGCCATCATCATTTAATCATGCAGTAAAGCTGCATGTCCTCGGGAAAAATTACGGCTGTAGTTTCCCCTTGCTTTCAGCCGTTCGCAGTACCAGCACAGCAAGGCCGTTTTGGTTAATGTTACAAGGCCAGATCAGTCAATCATCCAGACTGTTGCCCCTGCAACTACTGAAAAGGCTGCTGCTCCTCTTCAGGAACCACACGTTTGTCTGGCCTCTCAACAGATACCCCTCCGTTGTGGTTGCACCTACGGTACGGCCATCTGTATCGCTGAGGCACGCAAGCCTCCCCACCAACGGCAAGATCCATGGTTCATGATCTTCGCCTCAACGATCAGAAACCTCAATTTTTTTCCTAAAGTGATTAGCGTTCAAGCTCTTAACCCAGTTATTCTGGAAAGGAACCTTCTCCCCCTTTCTGTCCCCCCTCCCCCTCTCCCTCTCCTCTGTATCTATGCCTCCCCCCCCCCCCACACACACACACACACACTCACTCACACGCTGTAATGGTTCAAATGGCTCTGAGCACTATGGGACTTAACTGCTGAGGTCGTCAGTCCCCTAGAACTTAGAACTACTTAAACCTAACTAACCTAAGGACACCACACACATCCGTGCCCGCGGCAGGATTCGAACATGCGACCGTAGCGGTCGCGCGGTTCCAGACTGTAGCGCCTAGAACCGCTCGGCTACAGCGGCCGGCACACGCTGTAATATGACAATGAAAACGGTATACGAAAGTGTAGTGTTACTACTCGTATTTCCAGTCAAACGACATCTCGTGACGCACCTGTTGCATTTAGCATGTGTTTAAACAAGAAGTGAGAACAAGCGCAACCACGCATGACGTAAACAGTATACCAACATTTACCTGTAATTCTATACCAAAAACCAGGAGTTGCACTTGAGTACTGCCCAATTTACAAACCAGTTAAGAATAACAGAGGAAAAAAAGATTTAATAGTTTGAGACATTCAGTTCTGTTGCACGACGACTGCAGCCCACGCTTGTGGTAAGTTTTATGGGCATTATACACCGTGTGAGGATAAAGTTACGGTTGCAGAGAAGCTAAAGGGAGTGATGAAAACTCTGCGTGCTTCTTGGGCGGTGTCTGTTGTGTTGCGAATTTCACGTGTGTCTGTCTGGCCAGATAACTCCCGAGTTGCTGCCAAGATGGGAAGCCTGGGAGGTGTATTTCTGCGTGTAGCGAGGCGGGGCCAGGCGCTATCGCGTCATCACTCCGTCCGCCAATGAAAGGCTCGCCTGGCTGGCAGCCTATCTCGCTCCTTAACAGCCAACCGCACCGCCTGCCGGCTGATAAGCCAGGCCCCCACCCACTCCCTCTGAATTACCTCCCCCGTTCCCTGACGCCCGTCGGAAGGTAACGCCGTGCCTCGGAACTTCCTCCGGAGTTGTGCTGTCTGACGCAAAACGAAGGAAAAGTTCCTTCTGCCACGACACACACCCATTCGTCTCACTTCATATCTACAGAATCACCAGAGTTTGTTCAAATTGCAACACCCAGATAGAATGATCGGAATAAATAGAAAGTCTGAGCATGTACCTGTAATACATCAGTAAGGCTACACAGAACTTAAAAAATTTGTTTTCTGCCTGACGGCAGGTCTCGTCATGGGGGAAGCCTCGTCAGAGGTGTCGACCGCATGAGCGTCTAGGGAAGTGATTCCAGTGGTGGTTTCCCGTTGCCTTCCACTGATAATGAAATGATAATGAGGACAACACAACACCCAGTCCCGAGAAAATCCCCGACCCAGCCGGGAATCGAATCCGAGCCCCTTGGCGTGACGTACCGCCGCGCTGACCACTCAGCTATCGGGGAGGACACAGAACAGAAATGACACATTGAATAAAGACAATTACTACAATGAAGTCTCCATGATTCATAATGGTTTCCCTGAGATTACAAAAGACAGTACATGTTCTTAAGGGGGGTAGGACGCGAAACGGGCCGACTTGGAGCATGAGAGGCATCACAGGACATTTTAATTTTCACTGTCTATACTTTTACAAATAAATTCATAAAACTTTGTCAGCATCACCAGGAAGGATTCAGAATTTACACTCACAGCAGTGGAAGTTCGAAAACATAACAAATTAAATTGTTTTTACATGTGAAACTTCATAATTTTTTTTCACTTACTAATGGCAGCATTTGTTACTATAGGTACACTTTTCTTCATAAGTAAGAGAGATTCTTCGACGAATTTTGCACAGCATACGAACCATACTCAAAGGTGTATGAAACTCTATAATTTTAAAAAATCTACACACCTGGAAATTGAAATAAGAACACCGTGAATTCATTGTCCCAGGAAGGGGAAACTTCATTGACACATTCCTGGGGTCAGATACATCACATGATCACACTGACAGAACCACAGGCACATAGACACAGGCAACAGTGCATGCACAATGTCGGCACTAGTACAGTGCATATCCACCTTTCGCAGCAATGCAGGCTGCTATTCTCCCATGGAGACGATCGTAGAGATGCTGGATGTAGTCCTGTGGAACGGCTTGCCATGCCATTTCCACCTGGCGCCTCAGTTGGACCAGCGTTCGTGCTGGACGTGCAGCCCGCGTGAGACGACGCTTCATCCAGTCCCAAACATGCTCAATGGGGGACAGATTCGGAGATCTTGCTGGCCAGGGTAGTTGACTTACACCTTCTAGAGCACGTTGGGTGGCACGGGATACATGCGGACGTGCATTGTCCTGTTGGAACAGCAAGTTCCCTTGCCGGTCTAGGAATGGTAGAACGATGGGTTCGATGACGGTTTGGATGTGCCGTGCACTATTCAGTGTCCCCTCGACGATCACCAGTGGTGTACGGCCAGTGTAGGAGATCGCTCCCCACATCATGATGCCGGGTGTTGGCCCTGTGTGCCTCGGTCGTATGCAGTCCTGATTGTGGCGCTCAGCTGCACGGCGCCAAACACGCATACGACCATCATTGGCACCAAGGCAGAAGCGACTCTCATCGCTGAAGACGACACGTCTCCATTCGTCCCTCCATTCACGCCTGTCGCGACACCACTGGAGACGGGCTGCACGATGTTGGGGCGTGAGCGGAAGACGGCCTAACGGTGTGCGGGACCGTAGCCCAGCTTCATGGAGACGGTTGCGAATGGTCCTCGCCGATACCCCAGGAGCAACAGTGTCCCTAATTTGCTGGGAAGTGGCGGTGCGATCCCCTACGGCACTGCGTAGGATCCTACGGTCTTGGCGTGCATCCGTGCGTCGCTGCGGTCCGGTCCCAGGTCGACGGGCACGTGCACCTTCCGCCGACCACTGGCGACAACATCGATGTACTGTGGAGACCTCACGCCCCACGTGTTGAGCAATTCGGCGGTACGTCCACCCGGCCTCCCGCATGCCCACTATACGCCCTCGCTCAAAGTCCGTCAACTGCACATACGGTTCACGTCCACGCTGTCGCGGCATGCTACCAGTGTTAAAGACTGCGATGGAGCTCCGTATGCCACGGCAAACTGGCTGACACTGACGGCGGCGGTGCACAAATGCTGCGCAGCTAGCGCCATTCGACGGCCAACACCGCGGTTCCTGGTGTGTCCGCTGTGCCGTGCGTGTGATCATTGCTTGTACAGCCCTCTCGCAGTGTCCGGAGCAAGTATGGTGGGTCTGACACACCGGTGTCAATGTGTTCTTTTTTCCATTTCCAGGAGTGTATTATAAACTGTGGTAAAAATTGAGGTAATTAACTAGAAAATTTGTGTTTTTTCTAAACATGAAGTTTAAAATATTACAGCTCATTCGTTTTTACAGAAATTAAATAAATTATAGAGTTTCGTACACCTGTAAGTATGGTTTGTATGCTGTGCAAAATTCATCGAAGAACCTTTCTAACTTATGAAGGAAAGTGTACCTATAGCAAAAAATGCAGCCACTAGTAAGTGAAAGAATGATGAAATTTCACATGTAAAAAAAATTATTTTGTTATGTTTTCGATCTTCCACTGCAATGAGTGTGAATCCTGAATCCTTCCTGGTGATGCTGACAAAGTTTTATGAATTTATTTGTAAAAGTATAGACAGTGGAAATTAAAATGTCCTGTGATGCCTCTCCTGCTCCAAGTCGGCCCGTTTGACGTCCTACCCCCTTAATAGGATGTATCGTCACCATGCGATGTATATTGTGCAAGGTGCTCCCAAGCTGGCCACAAAATTGGTAGGGAGTTTCTGTGGTAGGGCGTTCCAGTTCTCTATCTGGACATGCGCGATACGTCTCCCCAACGTATTCAACTTGTGCTCGATGCGATTTGAGTCAGGAGAACGGGTGATTCGCCGAATATCCTCTTGTTCCAAGAACTGCAACAGCTGCCGTGTACGATGCGATCGTGCATTGTCATGCAGAAAAATGACCAGGAGTGAATGCACCCGAGAAAAGAGACATCGGGAAGGAGTACAGGGCACGAAGCACCTTGAGCATCTCGTCGTATCAGGACGTGTCCAGCATTGTTGAAAATCATCATTTTCGTGGTGCAGGTATTACCATGTCGAGAAACATAATCCTGCATCATGTCGCGGATTTCAGTATTAAGGGGGAAATACAGCATTACATTCAGGTTGTAGCTAGGAGCTGTTCAGGGAAGGCTGCGTAATTGTTAGCGCAATCGGTTATTCAAACAGCAACAGGCGGAGATGGTACATAGTCTAACGCACGGCTTTCCGGGCGGGAAGGAGCGCCTGGTCCCCGGCACGAATCCACCCGGCGAATTTGTGTCGAGGTCCGCTGAACCGGCCAGTCTGTGGATGGTTTTTAGGCGGTTTTCCATCTGCCTCGGCGAAAAGAACAGGAAGTGGCGAATGGAATTCGCGAAACAGCATGTATCCAAGACAGCAGACTTCTGGGATACTGTATTATTTAGTGATGAAAGCAAATTTAATATCGTGCTCAGATGGTAGGATCTTGGTCTGGAGGAGACAGAATACAGACCTCGACCGAAACAACATTCAACCCACGGTTAAGCACAGAGGTGATGGAGTGATGGTAATGGGTGAGCTGGAAACACGAGTGAGAAAGCACGACATCCGTAGTAAGGCTGCTTTGAAAGAGGCTCTCCTTCGAGAATGGGAAGGTATCACGTCGGAAACTACAAGAAAATTGGTCCATTCCGTGCCACGGAGGTTGCGAGAAGTAACACATCGGAAGGGTATGCATGCAAAGTATTAAACACGTTCTGGCTTTGTTGGAAGTGTTATTTTCTGTTGGTGTATGAATACTTAATGCCCAGCGCAGTAGAGAACTTGGCAGACGTTTTTGTATTTTGTTTTATAAACGCTTGTTCATTCTTGTTCTATATACTAGCATAGCTGCATTGGCGACTGGCCAGTGTGTATAGTGCGTATCCAGTTAGTGTTTTTGGTTTCATATTGTTAATAAAGGCAGTTTACTTTTCCACGCTCTAGTATATGAATACTTATTTCCATTACTGTATGTGTTGTGCACATCGTTCCGCGTAGTCAGCGCGTACACAACTTTCCCACTAGAGCGCGCCCCGCTAAGCACAACAGCGCAGGCGCAGCGCTCGTCCGTCTCCGCTCTATGAGATGGCGGTGCCATAAAGACGGACCAAATTCTGCTTCCGCCTATCCGCGTATTAATATGTAACGCAGCCAATGAGACTGCTGCTAACGTAGAACCTTTTCTCCTCGCGGATCATACTCGCGCAGTAGTACCTGAACGCCGAGGTATTATAACGAGTGTACATACCTCCGATCAGTCAGTCTGCATTAGTCTGTAGTCAAGTTTCAGTCTGCGCCTAATAAGATTATCATATTCCTGTACATAGCCATGGAGAGAAATGTATAGACACATTGTCAAGTATCAGAGATATGTGAGAATAGTATTAACGTACCAAGACCAAAGGAATCACGGTGAAGAAGAACTGAACCGTTTTTTGAAGCATTTGAATAGCATTAATTCAAAAATACAATTCACTATGGAGACAGAAAGTAATGGACAGATTAATTTTTTGGACGTCTCAGTAATTAAACGAGCAGATGGGACTCTGGGTCACAAAGTCTACAGAAAAGATACGCATACCGATCGTTATCTTCATAAGGATTCGAACCATCATCCCAGGCAGAAGAGAGGTATTATCAAGACATTGGTGGACAGGGCTAATAAAATCTGTGAGCCAGCTTATTTGCAAGAGGAACTAAATCACCTGCGAACCGCTTTCCAGAAAAATGGGTACGCTGGAAAGGAGATAGATGGAGCACTCCATCCCAGAAGAAAAATGTTCGAAAACGTGCAACAACAACAACCATCGGTGGGGAAAGTTTTTCTTCCATTCATCCACAATATTACGGAGCGTATCGGGAAAGTGCTGGCCAAGTTCGGAGTTGAAACAATCTTCAGACCCACCAAGAAGATTAGTGAATGCTGAAGATCGGTGAAAGATGCACTACACCCTTTAGCCTCTCCTGGTGTGTATAAGATTCCGTGTAGTTCTGGGAAGGTTTACATTGGAACCACAAAAAGAAGTATCAATACTCGCCTAACTGAACATAAAAGGAACTGTCGACTGGGACACACGGACAAATCGGTTGTAGCGGAACATGTTTTTGAAACGGGTGACCATGAAATAAAATTTAGTGAGACGAGCGTGCTAGCTAAGACATCGCATTATTATGCACGTATGTATAGAGAGGCTGTAGAGATTTTTAAATACCACAATAATTTTAACAGGAAAGAAGAAGGCTTGAAGTTAGATAAGATATGCCGATCGACTTTGTATCAGAGATGTGACAATCTATTACCTTCGATCGAGAGTAATGACGCCAGCCAGAGACAGTTTTACTGTTGACAACACGTGACGAGTGGTGGCGCCCTCTACACTCTCTGTATAAACAGGATCTCCACGGCCTAGCAGCCAGTCGTAGACTCACCTCAGATGATTTTCCGGCGGCTGGCAACGAAACGTCAGGGAGAAGTATTTCTACTATTGGACCACGGCCTCTTAGCCCGGAAGTTTTAATTACTGAAGACGCCGGCCTTGAAAGCCTACACGCTATGATTGATCAAGTTCTGTTTAAAGTTGGTCACCGTCAATCTGCTACTCTAAGCGTGCAAGTGGCATTTCTATCGTCTGACCTAACGGCAGAAGATAAACACGCCACGATAAGACCACGAGACATATTGCTGACACTCGCGTACTTCGTTAGAGCGACAAGTCAAATAATCTGACGGTGTGTGTACCGAAGGTCTTACACTACGCACACCACAGTATGTCATTTGGCAGTGACACACCATGCGAAAGATACTTTCGTCCTGAAGTTTTGTCCACCAGTATCCCTTCGCAGACTTTTCCGCGTGGATTCGAACCAGCCACATCCTCGCATTAGCGGCGTCGGCTAAGGACCGAGTGATTCACTAGCAAGAAGACTCGTCGCCGCAAGTGTCGTAAACTGTAAGTTACAAGGTGGCTGCGGCGAAGCGGGCCAGACAGCTGTGGCGGCGCTGACGGCGGCTGTAAGCCAGCGGCCGTCAGCTGAGGCGTGACCGCGGGTCGTGGACCGGCGTATTTCACGGGCGCTGTTGTGCCGTCCCTTTCTCCCGGCGCCCGCGTGTTTGTTTAAGGCCGAGGCGCGCACCTGTTATTCGACACGCGGCCGTAACTCAGCCGTCGCCGCAGCGGGACCACTTACCCGCGCAGCCGTGGCCCGCCGGCCGTTCGTCTCCGTCGGCTCTGCGCGGCCGGCCGATGGCTCCTATTGACGAACCTCTCCTTTGTTCGCGGTCCTCCTTATTTGCTCCGCTCCAATCAGGTGGATTGCGGTCGGGACCGCAGACCTGTAAGCCCTGCCTCGGGGGAAATAGGGGGCCATTACTTGCCGTCCACCAAGGAGAACTCGCTAGCTCCACCTCTCTGCTCTACAGGTGTGCGCGCGATAGCCGCGCTAAAGTGCGCCGGGCTCTAACGAACTCTCCTAGTCACTAAATCGCTGTAATCGATACCTCGAGGGTCGCAGATATTTCGTTCGTTGCCTGCTGCTACACATCACTGGCGGAATTCCCCCGTCCAAATAGAAAACTTCTGTGTTTCCTGGGCATTACAAAGGGCGTTTAAAAATGTTCATTCCATTTGGTAGTACTGAGCGAGGTGGCGTAGTGGCTAGCACAATGGACTCGCATTCGGGAGGACGACGGTTCAAACCCGTGTCCGGCCATCCTGATTTAGGTTTTCCGTGATTTCCCCAAATCGCTCGAGGCAAAGGCCGGGATGGTTCCTTCGAAAGGGCACGGCCGACTTCCTTCCCTAATACGATGAGACCGATGACCTCGCTGTCTGGCCTCCTCCCCCAAAAGCAGCAACCATTTGGCATTGGCCGGCCGGAGTGGTCGTGCGGTTCTAGGCGCTACAGTCTGGAACCGCGTGACCGCTACGGTCGCAGGTTCGAATCCTGCCTCGGGCATGGATGTATGTGATGTCCTTAGGTTAGTTAGGTTTAAGTAGCTCTAAGTTCTAGGGGACTCATGACCACAGCAGTTAAGTCCCATAGTGCTCAGAGCTATTTGAACATTTTTTTAATTTTTTTTTTATTTGGCATTGATCCAGTTGTATTGTGTTGTATTGTATTGTATGTTAACCGGGGACCTAGAAACGTCGGAGAGGCTCCGTCCCCGCCGCAACCGCAGTGGTCCACAACCCCACGACGACTACCGCAGTCCACCCCTCCGCCGCCTCACACCGAACCCGGGGTTATTGTGCGGTTCGGCCCCCGGTGGACCCCCCAGGGTACGTCTCTCACCAGACGAGTGTAACCCCTATGTTTGCGTGGTAGAGTAATGGTGGTGTACGCGTACGTGGAGAACTTGTTTGCGCAGCAATCGCCGACATAGTGTAACTGAGGCGGAATAAGGGGACCAGCCCGCATTCGCCGAGGCAGATGGAAAACCGCTTAAAAACCACAGACTGGCCGGTCCACCGGACCTCTTAGCACACTGGACTCGCATTCGGGAGGACGACGGTTCAATCCCGTCCCCAGCGGTCCTGATTTAGGTTTTCCGTGATTTCCCTAAATCGTTTCAGGCAAATGCCGGGATGGTTCCTTCGAAAGGGCACGGCCGATTTCCTTCCCAATCCTTCCCTAACCCGAGCATGCGCTCCGTCTCTAATGACCTCGTTGTCGACGGGACGTTAAACACTAACCACCACCACCACCACCACCACCACCACCGGACCTCGTCACAAATCCGCCGGCTGGATTCTTCCTGGGGACTAGGCGCTCCTTCCCGCCCGGAAAGCCGTGCCTTAGACCGCACGGCCAACCGGGCGGGCGCATTGATCCCATACTTTGCACAGGTGATCCAGTGGTCTATAAGGAAGTTCTATCTCCACAGCTGTGTGGATGTTATAACTATATGTTTCTACACTGAAGCGACAAAGAAACTGTTATAGGCATGCGTTTTCAAATACAGAGATATGTAAACAAGCAAACTACGGCGCTGCAGTCGACAACGCCTATATAAGACAACAAGTGTCTGGCGCAGTTGTTAGATCGGTTACTGCTGCTACAATGTTAGGTTATCAAGTGAGTTTGAACGTGGTGTTACAACGGCGCACGAGCGATGGGATACAGAATCTCCGGGGTACCGATGGGACGTAGTACCTCCGCGGTATCGATGAAGTGGGGTCTTCCCGTATGACCGTTTCACGCGTGTACCGTGAATATGGGAAATCCGACAAAACATCATCATCTGTGACATCGCTGCGGCCGGGGAAAGATCCTGCAAGAACGGGACAGATGACGACTGAAGAGAATCGTTAAACGTGACAGAAGTGCAACCCTTTCGCAGATTGCTTCAGATTTCAATGGTGGGTCATTAACAAGTGTCAGCGTGCGAACCATTCAACGAAACATCATCTATATGGGCTTTGGCAGTCGAAGGCCCACTCGTGTACTCTTGCTGACTGCACGATGCAAAGCTTCACGCCTCGACTGGGCCCGCCAACGCAGACATTGGACTGTTGATGACTGGAAACACATGGCCTGGTCGGACGAGTTTCGTTTCAAATTGTATCGCGCGGGTGGCCGTGTACGGGTATGGAGACAACCTCATGAATCGACGGACGCTGCATGTCAGCAGAGGACTGTTCAAACTGGTGGAGGCTCTATAATGGGACCCCTGATACGTCTAGATACGACTTTGACAGGTCCTGTCCGATCTTCTAATATAATTTGTGGAGTACCCATTGCTCCTCAGGACTGTTTCCAGGTAGAAGTGTAACTGAGCCAAACACTCGGCGAAGTAAGGAACCAGAAAAAGAAATGTCGGGTACGGCCTTTCTGCCATACATTCCCAGAGTGACGGACAGAATCGGCCGTATATTGCGCAAACATGGCGTAAAGACGATCTTCAAACCGACAAGGAAGATCAAAGAGTGTCTTAGATCGGCGAAGGAGAAAAGAGACCCACTTGCAATGTCGGGAATATACCGCATACCATGCACATGCGGAAAAGTTTATGTCGGGATGACTGGACGATCCATTAACACCAGGATCAAGGAGCATAAGCGACATTGCAGGTTGGGGCAGGTGGAGAAATCGGCCGTGGCAGAACACGCACTGAATGAGACCGACCACGTAATAAAATTCGCCGACACGGAAGTTCTGGCTGTAGAGAACCACTATCACACGCGCTTGTTCAGAGAAGCTGTAGAAATACAAAAACACGCGAACAGTTTGAACAAGAAAGAGGAAAGCCTTAAGGTAAACGGATCCTGGCTTCCCGTACTGCAGCGAACGACCGTCGCAGGTAGCAAGAGGAGAACCGCACCGGAAATGACCGCGGAGAAGCCCTCGGACGTTGGCGCGCCAGGTACATATAGTCTGCGCCCGCGAGCTCGGCTCCAGTTCACCACCGGCAATGGAGGGTGAAGCTTTGACAATGCCAGCCACTCGTGCTGGCGAAACGTCAGAAAAATCATTAGATGAACGTCGGCCGAAGAACCCGAGACAGAAGCCAATAGGCAGTTTGTCAACAAGTGGCCACGAAAGCCTCAACAATTTTGTATTTCGAGAGATTGTGACAGGGTAGCGCTGTGCTCTGCGCCATTCCTTTAAATGTGTTTTGCGTTCCTTGCGTTTAAATCGTGTATTGTACTGTGTTTGTGTCCTGTGCGTTGTTTTTCGTTTGCTCGTCTCTAATTATGTGTTCAGCATTCGAGAGACTAATGAGAGAAAAGCTTACCACCATGGAATGCTTTGACACTATCATACCACCATGGAATGCTTTGACACTGCATTCGATCATTTCATACGTCAGTCAGTACTAGACATTAACCTTTGGTTAAGATTACATTGAGAAATCCACTTCCCCTCGTATTTCATCTCCGGTCGACGATTATTCATCAACATTGCCTCATATTTTTCTTTTTAAGTTCGAAATTCAATCATTCTACACATCAGTCATTACTGGACACTAAGGTACCTGTCTCTGCGGTCCGAGTGTAAAATTACTTGGAATTATGGTTGATAAAAGACTATCTTGGGATGGACATATAAGTTACTTAGCTAACAAACTTGCACGAGTTCTCTTCCAGCTATATAAATTAAGAAAAAAAAAGTCAGCAAGAGTATGCTGCTACAATCTAATATGTACTGACAAGACCAATTGTATGAAACCATACTAAAATGTTGATAATAAATAAATATTATTTTCGGCGTAAGCATTCAATACAATAATCACACAATCTAATCTGGTCTGGACATAAGAAGACTTTACTTTTTTACGTGGTGTTTTCAAGGCCACGGTCGATTAATATCCAGCTCTTTTATTTTGGCGAAATGCATATACGCTGCCACACTGAGCTTTTTTCAGAATCGCACGTGTCAAAGCAAACCACTAGCTGACGACAGTTTAGAATGTCGAACGTTCGTAAAAGTCGATAGGTGTGTTAATCGACTAAAGCGTATATACGTCATAATGACGTCACATCATATCCAGGTTGGGTCAACTTAGCGTCCTCCTCAGACGAGTGGCTGTATCTGTGTGGTGGCGACATCTATGGTAGTTACCGTGTACCTCTCGAGCCTGGTGCACAACAACAAATATTGAGTCAGATCTCGATAAGATTTCGAAGTGGTGCAGAGATTAGCAACTTGCTTTAAATGTTCAAAACAGCAAAACTTTGTACTGCACTAAACAAGTGTGGTGTCCTGTGACTTCAATATGAATGAGTCAAAAGTGGTAACTGTCAGCTCATACGAATACCTGGATGTAAAAAGTTTGGGGATATAAAATGGAACGATCACATGGCCTCAGTGTTGATTACTGCAGTTAGCGGACTTCGGTACACTGGTAGAGTACTAGGGAGTCCAATCGCTCTGCAGTGGAATTGCTTACAAAACACTTGTGCAATCAATCATAGAATATTGCTCAAGTGTGTGGGACCTGCACCAGATAGGACTAGTAGCAGACATAGAACGTGTACAAAGAACAACATTACATATTATTATTACTGGTCGCTTTTGTGCAATCAGTACTTTCTTTCTAAGTGAGAAGTTACCTTAGAAAATTACTCCATTATTTTGGTATTTTCGTTCCATCTGCAATACTTGTAGTCCACAATGGAATACATTGAGAATCTAGTGCAAATGGTTCAAATGGCTCTGAGTACTACGGGACTTAACTTCAGAGGTCATCAGTCCCCTAGACTTAGAACTACTTAAACCTAATAAACCTAAGGACATCATACACATCCAAGCCGGAGGCAGGCGGTCGCGCGGTTACAGACTGAAGCGCCTAGAACCGCTCGGCCACACTGGCCGGCGAATCTAGTGCACATCTATAACAATTGTGGTTCCACGTGTCTGGCGAAAAACCCAGGAATGTAACCAAACTTCTACGTCAAGCTACAACTTCATCTGCCTTTTGAAGTAGTCCACAGCTGGTGACGTCGTGTGTACCATTCAGTCTTTATACGGGAGAAAAAAAATAACCTGAGAATAAGGTTAGATGTCGAAACGAGCAAAATAATCACAGGCCGGAAATGCACACTTCTGAAGGTCCGGCCACAGCCAGTCAGCGGTGGGCGTGCGTAAGTTTGCCCGCAAAGTGAATAAATGTTCAAATGTGTGTGAGTCCCTAAGGGACCAAACTGCTAAGGTCATCGGTCCCTAGAATTACACACTACTTAAACTAACTTATGCTAACAACACCACAGGACTCGAAGCTGCGGCGGTAGGGGCCGTGCAATCCGTGACATAGCGCTTCAAACTCCGCGGCCGCTCCGCGCGGCGCAAAGTGAATGTGTTTGGGTATATCGAGCGGTGCGGTTTTGTCCAAGCGGATGAATTTCGAGCACTTGCTGTATCAAAATCGTAATTATCGAGAAAAAAGAATGTTTAGAATGTTTAAAATTTGATTCTGTTCACTAGTAAGCGTTAAAACATGCGGCCTTCAGATTTCATTATTGGCAACGCAGTACCTTACAGCACCATATGCCCATTATCTTACTGCAGTGCTATTTCTGCAGTAAATCTTATTGTTCTAACAAATTAATGACATTACTGTCCGCTCCTAGTAGCTGAGTGGTCGGCGCGACGGAATGTCATACCTAACGGCCCGGGTTCGATTCCCGGTTGGGTCGCAGATTTTCTCCGCTCAGGGACTGGGTGATGTGTTGTCCTTATCATCATCATTTCATCCGCATCGACGCACAAGTCGCCGAAGTGGCGTCAAGTCGAAAGACGTGCACCAGGCGAACGGTCTACCCGACGGGAGGCCCTAGCCGCACGGCATTTCCATTTCCAATGACATTACTACACTTTTAGCGCAGTTATTTTAATAGCCAAACTTTATCCAGTAAATATTATAGAAATTTCGCGTTTAATTTAACTCTAGAACGCTACGAAATGTTGCAATGCTGCCAAACACTCGTAATTGTACTGCTACAAATTTATGTAAAGGAAGTCATAACTTATATGTTTTGCATTAGTTAATCACAAGTATTAGATCTCCAGTGGTATGTTACATACGTAAAATGCTCTGTTTTATACCCTACTGCAGTTGTAAATTTTGCATGGGTTTAATAATCAGGGTTAACCAGCCATGGAAAGAAATTTGAAGTTTACCTTGCCCTCACTGGCTAGCTGAAACTATTGCTAATTTAATCAGTAACTACTCTCTTTATTATTACAGATATTCGTTGCCGCAAGATGGTTTAAATGCGCTCACTTCTGCGCCGTCGTCGCTGATTGGCTGTCCGTTTATGGCCGTAACTCTAAAACTGTGCATCTCTCATCTGCGTTTATTTAGAAAAATATTCTGATTTCGCGCCTTTCTTTGCTCTGACCTTATTAGCAGGTTGTTTTTCTCTGCATAGCGCTAAGTATATACAAAGTGTATCAAGAGAAGGTCGAAAAAGATTGAAATGTTATTTTCAAGACAGGTGAAAATGCCTTTATGTGCTCTTGCGCGTGTCTCTCGTCAGCGCACGTCCATGTTTACGGCTTCGGTGAAGAATATTTTTGGCTGCCGGAGGGAAGCCGCGACTAACTAGAACGAATGCGGCTGCCCCAGGCGGAGCTGGGCCTCTCAGCTTGAGGCTTCCTTTTGAGTCTCTTCTCCCGACCGCGTCGACTGACGTAAAAAGAAAAGAACAAGCAAAAGACTAGCTCGTTATTCTCATCTTTGCCGAGGACATCTACACTGCTGCTTCTGTTCCACTTCCGGTATATTTATGAATTTATGAAAGTCTCATTAAATCGGGAAAAAAATGTTGCACCTCTCTTTTCTAGTTTAATGTCTCCTTGTCCAGATAGATGCCTTTTTTTTACTATCTTGGTTTAATAATTATTACTAACATGATTACCATGCGCGTAATGTTCAAAAAGACCTCGCCCATACCGAGAAAGAAAGATTTAAGGCATAATCTTTTTCCCCCTTTTTTTAAATTTATTCTTATGCGTGATCGCTTCATAACATATTTTACTGCAACGACTTTCTACCTTTTCAATAGCCTCAGTAAAATAAGATTTTCCTAACTGTATAAGATAAGCGCCAGATTCAGCGTAACCTTATTATTTTATGTGAATCTTTCTCCATCCAACCATTTCTCCAGTAAAAAACAAAATCTAATTGGTGGGACCAAATCCGGTAAATACGGCGGATGGGGAATCACTTCGAAGTGAACGTCACGAAGTTTTAGGCAACCATACGGTCCGTATGTGAGGGCGCGTTGGCGGAATGGAAGATATCATTTTCTTTTATTTTATTTTTGTGATTGTGATGGTTTAGGCGAATACCACCTCCTGTGTCAAAATGTAATACGGCCCTTTGACGGTTTTTGCCCTTGCGGAAGTTGCCAGAGTATGGCGTCGCCTTTACTTGACGTAGTAACATGTTTAAAGACAGCAGTCCACTTATTAATAATAGAAAACGAAATGCAAGAAATAATGTCGACCGAGCGACGTGGCGCGGTTCTCAAGACAATGTACTTGCGTTCTGCAGGATACAAATATTGCCATGGTTACGCAGTAAAGGACACAATTAGTTTCCTTCACCATTCTTCCCCAATCCGAGTGTGTGTACCGTCTCCGACGACGTCGTCACGACGGAACGTTCAACCCTGAGTTTTCTTCTTTTCCTTTCAGCGTCAAACATAGGAACCATTTAAGGCGAAGCACCTATTTCGAATCTTATGTCTGTTCTTTCAAACAGTGCGACCTTTTCAGAGGTAACAGTTGAAACTTCTTTATTTAAATGTGTGAATCTGTACTTAAATTGCTCAATGACTGAGAAGATGATACTTGTACGTTATTTCATTCTGAAACAGCTGAGTGAAACTGAACGTACGGAGCCTACTTTCTCTTTACTTTTTCTTATCATGTCAACACTGACCTACAATATTCTAACGCAACGCAGTCTGACTGCTCAAAAAAATTACAACCTGAATTCAAATAATTAATTCAAAAGAATGGCCCTGACTAAAAAGAAATCCTAACAGTAACCTATACATATCATGAATTACTTGCCTCACAAAAATCTTCATTACGCGAACTGCTGCAATACGGCGAGCGTCAATACTGCCAGCTAAATAAAAGATTCTAACTACTAAAGCCACTAACTACTAATAGGCGTGTGGTTAGCAAGATTTTGTTGCTTACCAAATCATGTATTTTTTTACCTTAATAATGTGACATCTAGTTCAGACACGAATATAAATCGTTATTGACATCTAGTACAAAGGTATATAATCATGAATGATAATCAGCCGGCCGCGGTGGTCTCGCGGTTCTAGGCGCGCAGTCCGGAACCGTGCGACTGCTACGGTCGCAGGTTCGAATCCTGCCTCGGGCATGGATGTGTGTGCTGTCCTTAGGTTAGTTAGGTTTAAGTAGTTCTAAGTTCTAGGGGACTGATGACCACAGCAGTTGAGTCCCACAGTGCTCAGAGCCATTTGAATGATATTCAATCTCCAAGTCGAACATGTACAGATCGTTAGCCTACGCTCCATCAATGCTAACTTCTCACATCTTACATCCATCACTGCTGGCTGTTCATCTTCAACTGCCCAACAGTACTTCCATCACTGCTGGCGACTAACTTCCAACTGCCCAACAGTACTGGCGATTAACTTCCAACAACGACTCCGACCAACCACAGTCTCTCTTACAAAGAAAGCGCAGTCAGAGATGCAATGCAAAGTAAGCGCTACACAACGCCGCCAACACAGAAGCAGCCCACTTACACAGTGTTATCGCCACATTCATTAAACTCTGCGTTGAGGCGAGGACTTTTAGAAGGTCTCTTAAAAGTTAGATATAAACTTTTTTCCATAGGCGACTTCCGCAGCTGTTACTTCAAACTATAAATAAATAACAATTCGTAACCTGTCACTAAAGTTAAATATACGTAAATTACGACACGTTTCGTAGACTTTGCTCCATATTCATGGAAAATTTTATGTTCTAAATTCAGCAGAATTCTCTCAGAGTTACAAAAATGTCGCTAATTCTAAAAATGATTTAAATTTTCTCCATATTTGGGTGAATTAGCAAAATAACATGCCTTTTACACTTGAAGAGGCACGTTTGTAGTTAATTTGCAAGAGCGTAGTGCTGGAGGGAATTGACACCATGAGTCGTGCAGGGCTGTCTATAAATCCGTAAGAGTATTGGAGGGGGCGGGGGGATGTGGAATATCTCTTCTGAACAGCACATTGCAAGGCAGCTAAGGTATGCTCAACAATATTTATGTCTGCAGGGTTTGGCGGTCAGCAGAAGTGTTTAAACTCAGCAGAGTGTGCCTGGAGCCACTCTGTAGCAATTCTGGACTTTTGGGGTGTCGCATTATCCTGCTGGAATTGCCCATGTCCCTCCGAATGAACAATGGAAATGAGTGGATGCAGGTGATCGGATAGGATTCTTACGTACGTGTCACTTCTCAGAGTCGTATCTAGACGTATTAGAGGTCCCATATCAGTCCAACTGCTCACGGCCTACACCATTACAGAGCCACAACCAGCTTGAACAGGTGACTGGGGAATGATTCTACTGCCGCCAACATACATTGCGCGTAAGGACCACGAAGATAAGATACGGGAAATTCGGGCTCATACGGAGGGATACAGACAGTCGTTTTTCCCTGGCTCTGTTTGCGAGTGGAACTGGAAATGAAGTGACGTGGTACAGGGTACCCTACGCCGAACCCTGGGTTCGGTGTGGGGCGGCGGAAGGGTGAAGTGGACTGCGGTTGTCGTTTGGGGTTGTGGACCACAGCGGCTGCGGCGGGGACGGAGCCTCTCCGTCGTTTCTAGGCCCCCGGTTAACATACAATACAATGCTCACATAAAAACGTTACAAGGCAAAATAAATATTCTATCTCCAGTCAACAAGGACATCAGAAGTTCCATTCCAATAGCGCGACACAAATTTACAACAGTCTTACACATAACATAAAGTTATTTTGTCATTCTCACTGTTTAGCAAAATCCTAAGTGTTCGAAATATGAGACACCACAGATTCATATAACCTACCGTCATTTGTACTTGATGACTATTCAATGGCAGAATCCTTTGAACATGTTAAATACAAGACTTGAAACAAGCAATCGCTAAATATCGTACTGCAGGTAGTGCAAGCTGTCTTGGCACTTACATGCACATAACATCGAACATTCCAGAACGTACTTCTCTTAAATTAATAATAAAAGTCCTGTAACATGCGCGGACCCTATACCTATGGATCACGTGACTCGCATGGACTGCGGCCGGCACCAGCTTGACGGGGACGCTGCTTCAGATCCTCGCGCCCCGAGATCTTCGACCGCCTGTCGCCGTGGGCCACATAGCTCCGTCTCTCGCCCACATCCGACATTTCCTGGTCGAACTGAGCTACATGACCGAGGATCTACCTGCTGCGAGGGCGCCTAGCACGAGAAACTATTACCGCCTCTAACAACCGCAACAACACCGCAATAATGTCGAACAGCAGCACCCGGCAATCCTCTGGATCGGGTATGGCGAGCTCTCCACACCGCGTACCTCCCCACGTAACCTCGTACGTGGTGGTGAAAGGCAAATTAGCCACACCCCAGCATCCCCATTCTGTCCATCTTACAGACGACTCTTTGTCCCCGCACTGCGCAATCATCGATTCGGACGCGCACCGTTTAATATGTGCTGCAACGGGCAGCTGCTGGGATATACATCGTACGCAAGCGCTCGTGTTGAGGCAACAGCTGGAGTCTGTGACGGCTGACGAACTGCTACGTCCAGATTTTGTTTACTTTCCCACCGCCAGAATGAACTCCGTCCACTGAATGAAGGGAGTCATGCAGTATTACCTTTTGCAAGCCGCGTTCTAAAGCGCTCTCGACTTGTGGTTTCACCCTGACGGCGACACTCGAGGCGCTCCACCGCCATGCATTGTACCGGACACGACTAGCGAATTATTTAGGCGCGTTATTCGAGGATTCTCCTGCCCATGCGGGCGTTCCGAGTACTAGAAGGCACACTCGAAGACGACTCACAGAACGTGATTCATGCTCCGAGAAAACGGTTAGACAGAACCCCCCCCCCCTCCATTAATTTGCGAGAACTCGGAAGCTTCTGATGGCGGTAGTACGATGCAGTTAAAAAAGTAAAATAAAGTAAATTTGTTCACATAAAGATCTCTTGATGCTGTAAGACTCCATTCCTTCCTTGGCTCTGGCAGGGCGGGAACACGACATTGTGGCGGGTCTGTTTGCCACGCAACGGGCCTGGGTTCGATTCCCGGCTGGGTCGGAAATTTTGCTCCGCTCGGTGACTTGTTATTTTGTTGTCCTCATCAATCTTTATCCAGACGCAAGTCGCCCAATGGAGCGTCAACTTAAGAGGTGCAAATCGGCAGTCGAACATATCCAGGTGGGGGGGGGGGGGGGACTCCCGGCTATCAGTACTATATGACCATTTCATTTCGCCATCTCCTGGAAGCTTTGATGGCAGACATCTAGTTTTAACAAATCGTACCAAGAAAAACGCGTTTTTACAAAGCAAAAACATCTAAATAAGAAAATTCTTTTACTACCAATATGTACAGTAGAGTAGATAAAGTGGAAAGTAGAATGTAGACTTACCCGTAACAAACACACATCCTGTAGCAAGGTAGAAGGTAGAAAACTTGTAATTGTAATAATGTTGCAATGTAAATAACTGTACTGTAGTAATTAAGACCCACTAATGTTTAAGGTGGTGGGTTATTATGTATGAATATCATTGGTTGAATAAAGAAATTAATATATATATATATATATATATATATATATATATATATATATATATATATATATATATATATATATACTGTGTGGTCCATTGATAGTGACCGGGCCAAATATCTCATGAAATAAGCATCAAACGAAAAAACTACTAAGAACGAAACTCGTCTAGCTTGAAGGGGGAAACCAGATGGCGCTATGGTTGGCCCGCTAGATGGCGCTGCCATAGGTCAAACGGATATCAACTGCGTAAAAATGTTCAAATATGTGTGAAATCTTATGGGACTTAACTGCTAAGGTCATCAGTCCCTAAGCTTACACACTACTTAACCTAAATTAACATAAGGACAAACACACACACCCATGCTCGAGGGAGGACTCGAACCTCCGCCAGGATCAGCCGCACAGTCCATGACTGCAGCGCCTTAAACCGCTCGGCTAATCCCGCGCGGCTATCAACTGCGTATATATATATATATATATATTTCCCGTCATTTTATAACAACAGATCGGACCAGTAACGAACCGTTTTCGAGAGATCCTCAGTGTGCTGGTGCTTTGAAACGGTAGATATTCATAGCACGTAACTTAGTGTAAAACACAACAAATATGGTTGCAAACTGATTTCCAGTATAGCATATCCCAACTCTGTACTGAAAAGAGACAGAGAGAGATATGTGGCCTGCATGTGACGTAGTTGGCTTCTTCCATCTCAGTGGTCTAAATTCAACTGCGCGTTCGGAATATCTGGCAAGCTTGACAATGATCTGCACGTTCGGAAACGCTCTGCAGCGTGCTTTTTCCACCTCACGACATCAGAAACTCGGTACACTCAACGCCTGCCGTTCAAAATCACGGTCCGTGCGATGACGTCTTAAGGCAGGTAGCGTTCCTTCCAGACAACGGTCCCCTGAAATAGTGCGCGCCATAGAAACGCTTCCGCGCTGCTGCCTTCGCGCGCCACCCTCTCGGAGTCCCGTGCCTTCCATTATGAAGTAAAGAACGCGCCAGAGACCGGGGCCGCTTTGCCGGCCTCGCAGTGCCTTTCATGTGCCGCGCCCGCGCTCTGAGAAGCATCCCTTTGTATCCGCCAGCGGCGCACAGCGGGTTTAACCTCTCCGAGTAGGCTACGCCGGGACAAGGCCGTGCTTTGATGCGGTAACTCCTCAATCGCTGCGCTCGCTCTGCGCTGCCGGCTGCCGACCTCGCAGGGGCCACAGGCATCGCTTCAGACGCCCCTATCTTGCCGCTCACCGACGCCAGGCCACTAACCGTGCAAATGTCGCCGACCCTGCATTTTGACTTGAGTGGGTTGGTACCTGCTGTTTAACATCTTAATTTGCGACGTTGTCGTGACAATTACTGGTTCTTACAACTGCAGTGCAGCTACTCAGGGAGGTGAAGTGTGGGCTGTAAGTAGGCTATCATATGCCAGCGAAACTTTGCAGATACGCTAATGCAGGGGCGGGCAGGAATCCTGCACGTGTGCGGTGCACTTGCACGTGTGCAGTTAACAGTTGTTCTGCGTGCACACAGGGGCAAGCTGGCCACCCGCTTCTCTCCCCTCCCCACCATACCGGCTCTCCGTTTCTTCCTCTGTAATGCGTTTTGTTTCCTGGCCTGCTTTATTGAATTGTTCAAATGGCTCTGAGCACTATGGGACTTAACATCTTAGGTCCCCTAGAACTTAGAACTACTTAAACCTAACTAACCTAAGGACATCACACACATCCGTGCCCGTGGCAGGATTCGAACCTGCGACCGTAGCAGTCCCGCGGTTCCGGACTGCAGCGCCTAGAACCGCAAGACCACCGCGGCCGGCTATTGAATGAGGGAATAAGGTAAGTAGGAGTGCTTGAAAGAAATCATGGTTTGAAAGAGTACCTATTACCTACGATATGTTTTATTTAATTGTCAAAGGTGGCGTTTACAATACGTTTAATGTCTGGAACAAAATTCCTATATACAGGCAAACGCAAACAGTTACGTAAATTTTCATTACTGATGTTTGCTCTTAACCGAGACTTATTAATTTTCATAACAGAAAAAAATCTCTCACAAACGTATGTAGAGCCAAACATTGACATTATCTTCGCGGCTTCACGATGGAGACGAGGAAACTCTTGCTGTGGAAAGTCGTGATAAAAATCTACTATGCGTCTTGCCAAAGGGAACTTGTCTCTCATACGAGAATTACGCTGTAGAGTGTAGATCTATTAATTCCATTTGCAAACTGGGATGAATATCATATAAAGAAACAGCAAATTATCTCGAGAACTATTCAAAACCTTGGGATAAGTATGATATATCCCCAAATCGCTTGAGAAATTCCTGTTTTATTACACTAAGTTACGGGAACGTATTGAAATTTATTATAATGGCGTTCAATATTAAACTTCCGCTGACCAGCGAGAATACTGTCACATATTATACATTTCGAATTTTCACGTTTTTGCATAATGAAAAAATGATTCTCCCACTCCTTTTTAAAAGATAGCAAATCTCCACTTCTCCGTTTCCTTGATTCACTCTGCATTTTCCGGTTCTTGAAATACAACGTTCACTACGTAGTGGTCGCTTCGCTTCAACGTCCGCAGCTTAGCCTGGCACTACACTGCTGCAACCTGCCGGCTGTCGCCGCTGCCCCGTTCGACGATTGCACGCGAGCAGCACACGTGCAGCGCTGTGTGCTCATGAGCCGCGTGCAACGTTTGCCCGCCCCTGCGCTAATGCATTAATGCGGAACCGATTTACATTGGAAAAAAATTGGTTCTAATTTTGGCAACCAGGTGCAAATTTGACGCCATACAGCATCTCGTCGACGTACCTGAAGCTCATATTGAACAAATTGTGTAAATGGCGCTTAATAATAAAATCATCATTATGCATTTCTCACCAGCTTGACCCTTTGTCCTCACGTCCCGTTCTTAATACATTCCACATGGAAACATTTCTATACGTCTTTCTTGCATTCACAGCGCCAGACTTGTACATGGTGGCCAAAATTGGAACTAATTTCTTTCTAGTGTAAATCGGTTCCGCATTAACGCCGTAGAATATCTAACAAGTTTCGCTGCCATTCGATAATTACAGCCCACACTGGAACTCTGTCAGTATCTGCATTTTAATTATAACAACCCGGTACTTCTGCAAGTAACCGCCACAGAGATCTCTTTATTTGTGAGGACAGAAATTCGTTTCAGTCTCCATCTACTATCAAACTCACTTATAAAAAACTAAAATTGACATATGGTATGCCTCTACAGCGCTTCCAAGCATGTCAAAAATCTGCTGTTAGTTTAATCAGAGGCGTAAGTGTTTCTTTTAACAGGTAACATTTTATTGGAAACGTCGTCTTTTTTTGTTTTTCAATTTTTAATTCGTAATATGTATTAAGTTTAAAGCCTCCATCTCATACAAGATGCATGTAAATTCTTACATTTGTGCCCTTAATTTTTAATTAACGCCGGACCTGCTCGTATAGCATGCTAGCTCGCGAGGAAGGGAGGTGCACCAGATTCCAATCGAGTCCGTGAGGTGGTTTAACGACCGTGGGCTGGCGTGGCGGCCAGGCTGAGTGTGACATTTTGGCGGTTTCCCACGTTTGTTTTGGCAAATGCTGGGCTGGTTCCCAAATTACGCCTCAGAGAATACGATCTGCGAACACCTAAAAATGGTGACCTACAATACAAAGTTGACACAATTCACTGACAGATGGCGTACACGAGTTCCCTCCCTTAGGTTACCGTGACGAATGTGCCGTAAGGGAATGCATCCGACCAAAATGTTAAATAATAAAAGTGAAATATGCCAAATCATGGAAAAAACGGCGCCGTACTAGACGGAACTAACGCTACGGAAAAGGAAGAATTTTAATTAGAGCCGGAGTACTGGTTTTTCTTGAAACAGGCGAAATGTTCACTTCCGGATAAGTTTCTTCCTTTATAATTAGCTGTCACAATGTATTTGGCGATAGAAGTAGCGACACACTCGGAACCAGCAATGCTATGCACCCACTGGTGTACTGCTGGCAGGAGCGTTCCAGCCAACTTGCTGTCAAATGATGACTACTTTAAGCTGGATGGTAAAATCTACATCTACATCAACACCCCATAGTCACTTCACTGTGTTTGTTGGAGGAAATTTCTACTTCCCGCATTCCCTGTTCCATTCGGACGCCTGGATACAATCATTGTCCTAAATGCAACGGCAAACATTTTTCCCTGAAGGTAATGACCATCTTGTCTCACAGTGCGACAAATGTATTGACAATGATGGCGATTGATTTCGAAATACTAAACAGTTTACTCGCTTTTTTACATGTCTCTGGTTTTCATATGACAGCCCGTTATATGAGTGGGGATTAGGAAATGTAAGGACATCTTTGTTCGATCCTAAAGATGAATAAATCAAATGTTCAATTAAACTGGGTGTCATTTGAAGAGAATCTTTCATCATATTTTTTTTATTGTGGTGTGTTGCTAATGCACGCCTTTGTGGCGGCGCTCGACTCGGAGGTAAGCCAGTTCGAATCCTGCTGATGAATGAAAGTATCGCTGCCTGTATTTGGTCGACAAGAGGAGGAGAAGTGGTGGCGTGACGTTCCTGATAAAAAGTCCTTGCGACAATGTCCTAGATTAAATTCTAAACGTCTCCGCAATGTCTTACGGAGTGAGGGCATGTGCCACTTTTGATGGTGATCGTCCGTCGAATGGGAACGTTGAGTTCGGTGGTCTCTCTGGTGCTTTTCGAGATAGTTAGGCTATGTGCCGCGTTTCACCCTCTCCTTTCCCTTCATCCATGACAGCACAAATCGAACACTACGTTGTAGAAGCACTCGTCACAATCATCCCACACGACACAGTCACAAATTGAACACTTTATAAAATGGCTCAAATGGCTCTGAGCACTATGGGACTTAACTTCTGAGGCGTCTATGGTTCAAATGACTCTGAGCACTATGGGACTTAACTTCTGAGGTCATCAGTCCCCTAGACGTAGAACTACTTAAACCTAACTAACCTAAGGACAACACACACATCCATGCCCAAGACAGGATTCGAACCTGCGACAGTAGCAGGAGCACGGTTCCGGACTGACGCGCCTAGAACCGCTCGGCCACAACGGACGGCGAACACATTATAACAGGCCGGAGAAAACTAACAGTAAATCACCTCCATTAGCACCTTGCCATGGGCAGCGGTGCCTGACTCCTGTGTTTACTCCCCCCATGCTCTGTCCCTGAATATGGGACTATTTATATAACGGCCAGAAGTAGTAGACGTTTTTATAGGCCACGTGTCAATGGGCGGACGTTAGGAATTTCAGTACTTTTGTCACGTATACCTTGCACGTAAGCCCGCCCTCATGTGCTGTCGTAAACGTTCAGCCAGATGCCTGTTAATTTCGACAGCGAAATAACTCAAATATTTTATAATAAAACGGGATGAGGCTTACAACGTCACGGACCTAATCGTCACTAACGTACTTGGCGGCAGGTTTACGATCTCGCGGTCGATTTTGAGCAGAAAGTCCATCGAATAAAACGTGCTTTAGCCGCGCGACTGCACGGATAAACCATGATTAACACTGAGTACTACCGGAGATGAACAGTATGCGCCGAAGCTCTCGTGAAAGAAAACGAGACAAACCAGAACTGAGTCGCTCAGTGTGTAACCAGCAGTGCAAACTGGCGCACTCCGGGGTTGGCTGGTCCCCTGGAGTACGCCGTGCTAACGGCTGGTGTTGCGAAAAGCGCCAATGGCGGGACCCGGAGGCGCTCGGTCCGGGCGATAGGGCGGCGCCCGCGCTCGTATTAATTAGCGGCAGCTCGTTAATTAATCAGACGCGCCGAGGCGCCAGGTGTACCAACTTTGCCCCGCCAGCTCGGCCGCCGCTGCCACAGTGCCCGCCTGCTGTGCTGGTGTTAACTGCAAGGGTATGCGCAGCCTTACAATCACATCTTTTGAGTGTCCGCCCCGCATCACTGACAAAATAAGCGCGGCCCCCGTTACAAACCATATCTGCACCGCTACTAATTAACACGCTATACAAATAGTCTGCACTCAGCCTTAAGAATTTAGCAGTCCATGGGTATCTCATTGTTAAAATAAACCCTCACAAGCCAAAAAGAATATTAAAAACATAGAGGGTGATTCAGCTGCCCCTACCGATTGGTTTCATGCAACCCGCAATGCCTTCTAAAGCCACGTGCAAGATTTTTATATTCTTTCCCTCACTGCACGCAGACTATTATTCTTACAGAAAAAATGAGCAGGATCTTTTTAGAGAAAATTGAATGTAGTAAATTTGGTACTGGTATACGTTTACCCTGAAAGCCAAGGTTTTCGAGATATTCAAGAAAAACGCTTTCAAGGTCACTTTTGTACCTTTTTCTTAAGCAATTTGAAAACTATGGCATCTTAAAAAAGGTATCCCAGCACAAAATTTAACTAAATTAAATTTTCTACATTCCTTTTTTACTGAAGGACTAATAGTCTGCACGTAACAAGCGAGAGAGTAAGGAAATCTTGTGTGTGGTATTTGATATTGCAAACCAATGGGTAATAGCAGCTGAATCAACCTATTTTATTTATTTACATAGCTTACGCCCACATTGGAGCACTAAAATCATACATAATACAACAGAGTTTCTTCGTTTCCCAAAACTTCTTCATTCGCTGTGACCTGACTGCTCGTTCTTTTGCAGATATGACATACTTCTTCCGTTCTGATGGTTTGAATGCCAGCCGTGTGTATTTGTTCTTCAGAAGCAGTTTCTCTTTGTTGAATTTGGTGTGTGGTGATGTTCAGTTCATCAGGATCACTTTGTACTTCTGTAAACCAGATGATTTTGGTTTTACTGTTCCAGAAGTAGTCAAGAAGCTGCTTCAGGATTCTAGTATTTGGTAGGCGAGATATGTGGCCGAAAAATGCAATTCTTCTTTTCCGCATTGTATCAATAATGGATTCACTTTCTTTATACAGTTCTGAATTGGGCAAAAGTCTCCACTGCCCATTAACTTGGTGTTCCTTACTGATAATTGTTCGGAGTATTCTTCTATCAACTTTCTGCAATTTGTCATTTATTGCTTGAGTATTTAGTCTGAATAGTGTTTCACTTGCATATTTTGCTTCCGGTTTAACGACGGAGGAGTAATGTCGAAATTTAGCATTTACGGAGAGAGATCCTTTTTTGTAGGTTGGCCACGTGGTTCTCTGCGCTCGCTGAAGTTTTAATATTCTCTCACTAAGACATTTAAACGTTTTTACTACCCTAATTTTTTGATCATTTCGGAGTATGATATGGGATGTGTCAACTGGTAATCAACCTATATAACAATTACGATTACTTTTGTACTGCTTTCCCAAGAATCTGAATGAAGTACATTAGAAACTTTGTACGTCGTGAGGTCTGGCGAAATTTATCTGCGGCAACATCTCTGCTAAATAACTGACTTGTTATAGACACCATTGACAGTGCTCCAAACCATGCCACACATCACGGCTGCTTAAGTCTTTACATAATGAGATCTGGAATAATGAAATCTACGTCAGTGAAGAATATTCTGAACACTTTTGTGATTCATAGCAATTCTCAATCCTTCTTTACTAGAGACATCATAACATCATTTTATTTTGTAACCAACTGCAGTCTTATTTCCTGCAGAGCTGGATTCTGCTAAGCAGAAGTTATTTTCGGAAGCGTATTTAATCTTTATGTTCTTTACTTTCGTCTTGTTGAAACCTTTCTCGATGTTCTGTTCAAATTGAACATAATTTTCCATGTATACAATATTTATCAGGCCACATGCATCACATTTAATTACGCAAGCAATTAGTTAATGCAGCTGACAGTAAAAACATACAGAAAACGTCATGTGAGCTCAAAGATCAACTTCGAAGGATTCTCACAATGAACGTTCAACATGTTTCACTTTAGCTTTAACGTTGACATTCCGTTATGTTTAAATATCACCTAGTGTGAAGCGAATTTCACACTTCCTGATCAACAGCAATTAATAACCGTGACTAGATCGCAGTCAACTTCGACCGCTGGTAGATTGTTTTCAAGGTTAATACTGTTCTGCCACTTTCGGTTTTTTTTGTTGTTGTATGGCTACTTCAAGAAGAATATAATAATTCCAATCCCAAAGAAAGCAGGTGTTGACAGATGTGAAAATTACCGAACTATCAGTTTAATAAGTCACAGCTGCAAAATACTAACGCGAATTCTTTACAGACGAATGGAAAAACTGGTAGAAGCCGACCTCGGGGAAGATCAGTTTGGATTCCGTAGAAATGTTGGAACACGTGAGGCAATACTAACCTTACGACTTATTTTAGAAGAAATATTAAGAAAAGGCAAACCTACGTTTCTAGCATTTGTAGACTTAGAGAAAGCTTTTGACAACGTTAACTGGAATACTCTCTTTCAAATTCTGAAGGTGTCAGGGGTAAAATACAGGGAGCGAAAGGCTATTTACAATTTGTACAGAAACCAGATGGCAGTTATAAGAGTCGAGGGGCATGAAAGGGAAGCAGTGGTTGGGAAAGGAGTGAGACAGGGTTGTAGCCTCTCCCCGATGTTATTCATTCTGTATATTGAGCAAGCAGTAAAGGAAACAAAAGAAAAATTCGGAGTAGGTATTAAAATTCATGGAGAAGAAGTAAAAACTTTGAGGTTCGCCGATGACATTGTAATTCTGTCAGAGACAGCAAAGGACTTGGAAGAGCAGTTGAACGGAATGGACAGTGTCTTGATACGAGGATATAAGATGAACATCAACAAAAGCAAAACGAGGATAATGGAATGTAGTCAAATTAAATCGGGTGATGCTAGGGGATTAGATTAGGAAATGAGACACTTAAAAGTAGTAGATGAGTTTTGCTATTTGGGGAGTAAAATAACTGATGATGGTCGAAGTAGATATAAAATGTAGAATGGCAATGGCAAGGAAATCGTTTCTGAAGAAGACAAATTTGTTAACATCGAGTATAGCTTTAAGTGTCAGGAAGTCGTTTCTGAAAGTATTTGTATGGAGTGTAGCCATGTATGGAAGTGAAACATGGACGATAAATAGTTTGGACAAGAAGAGAATAGAAGCTTTCGAAATGTGGTGCTACAGAAGAATGCTGAAGATAAGGTGGGTAGATCACGTAACTAATGAGGAGGTATTGAATAGGATTGGGGAGAAGAGAAGTTTGTGGCACAACTTGACTAGAAGAAGGGATCGGTTGGTAGGACATGTTTTGAGGCATCAAGGGATCACAAATTTAGCATTGGAGGGTAGCGTGGTGGGTAAAAATCGTAGAGGGAGACCAAGAGATCAATACACGAAGCAGATTCAGAAGGATGTAGGTTGCAGTAGGTACTGGGAGATGAAGAAGCTTGCACAGGATAGAGTAGCATGGAGAGCTGCATCAAACCAGTCTCAGGACTGAAGACCACAACAACAACAACAACAATGGCTACGTACAAATATAAATCTCCATGTAATTCCACAAGATTTATAATATCACTGGAGTGGAAACAAAAGATCCCTCTTTGCAGTAAACTTTTTGAACAATATATATTCTTTTGAGGTCTCAGAGTTTGAACAAATTCAATTACCTCACTGTTTACAGAGAAAGATATTACGGGTCTTTCGTGTAATCTCTCCAGCGGAAGTTATTACAACGCTAAAAAAGACGCAAGACGCCTTAACATCTTTGTGACAACACCAGAGATCTCTTGAGAAGGCACAGACTGCTACACTGAAACACCAAAGAAACTGGTATAGACATGCGTATTCAAATACAGAGATGTGTAAACAGGCAGAATACGGCGCTGCGGTCGGCAACGCCTGTATAGATCATCAAGTGTCTGGCGCAGTTATTAGCTCGGTTACTACTGCTACAATGGCAGGTTATCAAGATTTAAGCGAGTTTGAACGTGGTGTTACAGTCGGCGAACGAGCGATGGGACACAGCATCTCCGAGGTAGCGATGAAATGGCGATTTTTCCCTACGACCACCTCTCACGTGTACCATGAACATCAGAAATTCGGTAACACATCGAATCTCCGACATCTCTGAGGCCGGAAATTGGATCCTGCAAGAAAGGAACCAACGACGACTGAAGAGAATCGTTCAACATGACAGAAGTGCAACCCTTTCGCAGATTGCTGCAGGTTTCACTGCTGGGACATCAACAAGTGTCAGCATGCGAAGCATTCAACAAAACATAATCGATATGGGGTTTCGGAGCCGAAGGCCCACTTGTGTATCCTTGATGACTGCACGACACAAAGCTTTAAACCTTGCCTGGCTCCGTCAACACCGACACTGGACTGTTGATGACTGGAAACATGTTGCCTGGTCGGACGAGTCTCGTTTCAGATTGTATCGAGCGGATGGACGTGTACAGGTATGGAGACAACCGCACGAATCTATCGATCCTGCATGTCAGCAGGGGATTGTTGAAGCTGCTGGAGGTTCTATAAAGGTGTGGGGCGTGTGCAGTCGGATTGATATGGGACCCCTGATACGTCTAGATACGACTCTGACTGCTGACACGTACGTAGGCATCCTGTCTGATCACCGGCATGCATTCATGTCCACTGTGCATTCCGTCGCACTTCTACAATTCCAGCAGGGCAATGCGACTCACCTTAGTCCAGTATTGCTACAGAATGGCTCCAGGATCACACTTCTGTGTTCAAACACTTCCGCTGGCTACCAAACTCCCTAGACATGAACATTATTGATCATATCTGGGAAGCCTTGCAACGTGCTGTTCAGAAGAGATATCCACCCTTCCATACTTTGTATGGACAGCCCTGCAGGATTCATGGTATCATTTCCCTCCAGCACTACTTGAGACATTAGTCGAGTCCGGACTCGTGCCACGTCGTGTTGCGGCACTTATGCGTGCTGGCTGGGGCCCTACATGATGATAGGCGGGTGCACCAGTTTATTTGGCTCTTCAGTGTTAATTAACATTGGTAGAATATAGACAGTGTTGTACTTGTCATCTATAATTATGAAGATGTTCTATCAAGAAGCGACGGAGTAATAACTTAACTCGTTTCCCTGATTTTTATTTTTTACGATCTAGTTTTCGGGTGTTAGCCCCAGCATAATTGACAGAAATATTGTTGTACTTAACGATTCAAACATTAACCGCGATACGATGGTCAAAGAAGTTTATTGCTGATACTGTAAACATGCAAAATACTACGCAATACACAGGTTGAAACTTTCAACAGCCCGTCAGCCAACAGCTACTGTTATTTGTGTGTTCGTACTTTACGACGTCATGTAAAAAAGAAGTATTGGCGTCATTGAACTGTACGGCTGTATTTGAAAGCACACGGTTTAATATCGGGCGCAGGCGGCTGTCGGTGTTGCGGGACCGGGCAGCGCAGCCTGGTGGTTGCAAACACGCGGCCCTGCACAGCCGGACCAGATAATGAAACCCGCGTCGGGCGGCGGAGACAATTAAGTGCCCCGCTGCAGAAACGCGCGGCAAAAAACAGACGGGGGCAGGAGTTCCAACTAGGGCGCGGGCACGTGGAGATGCGACAGCGCACACGGTGGAATGTGCCCGCGGGAAGCATTCCAGCACGAGACGCCCGGGTAAGGTCCAGCACAATGCAGAAGAGCTCACATTGACTGTTGTACGCTGAAAATGACACCAATTCTGTTTTTAATAGCACACGCAGCATTAGCGCGATTGCTGCGAGTTTTGGAGTGCAGAAATAAGCCGAGTGGGCAAAACTGATAAGAAGTCACTGCGTGTGGTGTTGGCTTTCCGGCTGCCGAAGCCTGCGGGGTGTGTTTTGCGGGTGTGCTTTCCATTCCTCTGCAGATTCAACTTTCTACAGCGTGAGAAAGACAAGGAAATCCGTATGGACACCATGAGAACGCACAGCCTGCACTCAGTGGAAATACGCTGACGGGAAAAAATCGCAACAGCAAAAAATAATTAATGTAAAGTGATGAAATTTGAGGAATGCATCTCCTAAATAACATATATGTCAGTGATAAACATGCAAGATCACAGGTTAACGTAAGCGCAAGATAAGCCGCTGCAAATGTGATGGCCGAGCGGTTCTAGGCGCTTCAGTCTGGAACCGAACGACCGTTACGGTCGCAGTTTCAAATTCTGCCTCGGGCATGGATGTGATGTCCTTAGTTTAGTTAGCTTTAAGTAGTTCTAGGGGACTGATGACCTCAGATGTTAAGTCCCATAGTGCTCAGAGCCATTTTTTTGCAAATGTGAAATGCTGGTACATTAACAGCCTGTGTAACCCCCATAATGTTGAATGTAAGCATGCAAACGTGCATGCATTGTGTTGTACAGATGTTACTGCCGCCGACTTAAATTTCGCGGAAAGACCACAAAGATAAGATAAGAGAGATTAGGGCTCGTACAGAGGCATATAGGCAGTCATTCTTCCCTCGTTCTGTTTGTGAGTGGAACAGGGAGAGAAGAAGCTAGTTGTGGTACAAGGTACCCTCCGCCACGCACCGTATGGTGGATTGCGGAGTATGTATGTAGTTGTAGATGTAGATATCATTTTTTTTGGATGGAGCTCCATGCCTGTTACACTTGGTTGGTCAATACAGGGACGGTTAATTCTATTCATGGTTGACGCTGCAATTGTGGTTCGATGACGTATCATATGTGCTCGATTGGGGACATATCTGGTGATCGAGCGGACCAAGACAACATACCGACACTCCATAGATCATGTTGGGTTACAATAGACGTATGTGGGAAGGAGTTATCCTGTTGGAAAACATCCCATGGAATGCTGTTTGTGAATGGTAGCACAGCAGGTCGCATCACCAGATTGACGTACAAATTTTCAGCCAGGGAGCGTGGGATAATCACGAGAGCGCTCCTGCTGTCACACGAATTCGCACCCGAGAGCATAATTTAATGTGTAGGTCCAGCGTGTCTAGTACGCAGACAGGTTGGTTGCAGGTCCTCCTCCTAGAAAACACACGGCCATCACTTGCACCGAGGCACAACCAGCTTTCATCAGAAAACACAACTAACCTGAACCTTGCCTCCAGTGAGCTCTCGCTTGACACCACTGAAGTGGCAAATGACGGTTCAAAATGGTTCAAATGGCTATAAGCATTATGGAACTTAACATCTGAGGTCATCAGTCCCCTAGACTCAGAACTTATAGAACCTAACTAACCTAAGGATATCACAAACATCCATGGCCGAGGCAGGATTCGAACCTGCGACCGTAGCAGCAGCGCAGTTCCGGACTGAAGCGCTTAGAACCGCTCTGCCACAGCGGCCGGCAAATGACGCTGATTTGGGGTCCGTGAAATGCACGCTATAGGACGTGAGGTGTCCTTGAAGTAATCGATTTATAATACTCGTGTATTCTATTGTATTGTATTGTACGAGGGCAGTTCAATAAGTAATGCAACAAATTTTTTTTCTGAAACAGGGGTTTTCAGCATTGAAATACACCAGGTTATTCCCCAATCTTTTAGCTACACAACACTATTTTTCAACGTAATCTCCATTCAATGCTACGGCCTTACGCCACCTTGAAATGAGGGCCTGTATGCCTGCACGGTACCATTCCACTGGTCGATGTCGGAGCCAACGTCGTACTGCATCAATACCTTCTTCATCATCCGCGTAGTGCGTCCCACGGATTGCGTCCTTCATTGGGCCAAACATATGGAAATCCGACGGTGCGAGATCGGGGCTGTAGGGTGCATGAGGAAGAACAGTCCACTGAAGTTTTGTGAGCTCCTCTCGGGTGCGAAGACTTGTGTGAGGTCTTGCGTTGTCATGAAGAAGGAGAAGTTCGTTCTGATTTTTGTGCCTACGAACACGCTGAAGTCGTTTCTTCAATTTCTGAAGAGTAGCACAATACACTTCAGAGTTGATCGTTTGACCATGGGGAAGGACATCGAACAGAATAACCCCTTCAGCGTCCCAGAAGACTGTAACCATGACTTTACCGGCTGAGGGTATGGCTTTAAACTTTTTCTTGGTAGGGGAGTGGGTGTGGCGCCACTCCATTGATTGCCGTTTTGTTTCAGGTTTGAAGTGATGAACCCATGTTTCATCGCCTGTAACAATCTTTGACAAGAAATTGTCACCCTCAGCCACATGACGAGCAAGCAATTCCGCACAGATGGTTCTCCTTTGCTCTTTATGGTGTTCGGTTAGACAACGAGGGACCCAGCGGGAACAAACCTTTGAATATCCCAACTGGTGAACAATTGTGACAGCACTACCAACAGAGATGTCAAGTTGAGCACTGAGTTGTTTGATGGTGATCCGTCGATCATCTCGAACGATTGTGTTCGCACGCTCCGCCATTGCAGGAGTCACAGCTGTGCACGGCCAGCCCGCACGCGGGAGATCAGACAGTCTTGCTTGACCTTACGGCGATGATGACACACGCTTTGCCCAACGACTCACCGTGCTTTTGTCCACTGCCAGATCACCGTAGACATTCTGCAAGCGCCTATGAATATCTGAGATGCCCTGGTTTTCCGCCAAAAGAAACTCGATCACTGCCCGTTGTTTGCAACGCACATCCGTTACAGACGCCATTTTAACAGCTCCGTACAGCGCTGCCACCTGTCGGAAGTCAATGAAACTATACGAGACGAAGCGGGAATGTTTGAAAATATTCCACAAGAAATTTCCGGTGTTTTCAACCAAAATTGGCCGAGAAAAAAAATGTGTTGCATTACTTATTGAACTGCCCTCGTATGTTAACCGGGGACCTAGAAACGACGGAGAGGCTCCGTCCCCGCCGCAGCCGTAGTGGTCCACAACCCCACGACGACTACCGCAGTCCTCTTCACCCCTCCGCCGCCCCACACCGAACCCAGGGTTATTGTGCGGTTCGGCCTCCGGTGGACCGCCAAGGGAACGTCTCACACCAGACGAGTGTAACCCCTATCTTTGCGTGATTGAGTAATGGTGGTGTACGCGTACGTGGAGAACTTGTTTGCGCAGCAATCGCCGACACAGTGTAACTGAGGCGGAATAAGGGGAACCAGCGCCGCATTCGCCGAGGCAGATGGAAAACCGCCTAAAAACCATCCACAGACTGACCGGCTCACCGGACCTCGACACAAATCAGCCGGGCGGATTCGTGCCGGGGACCAGGCGCTCCTTCCCGCCCGGAAAATACTCGTGTAACTGTGGTGCCAAGTGCTGCTCAGATCGCTGCTGCAGATGCAGTACGATGCGCCAATGCCATACACGGAACACGATGGTCTTCCCTGTCTGTAGTTCTACGTGGCCGGTCGACCTTCTTGTGACCACACATTCCCGTGACCATCGGTGCCAGCGATCATGTGCAGTGGACACATTCCTGCCAAGTAACTCTGCAATATCGCAGAAGGAACACCCAGCTTTTCGCAGCCCTAATACACCACCTCGTTCAAACTCAGTGAGGTGTTGCTAATGGTGTCTTTGTCACCTTAAAGGCATTCCTGACTAACATCAACTCAGCACTTCCAGCGTCAAAGGTAACAAACTCTAATTGTGTGCCGGCCGGGGTGGTCGAGCGGCTCTAGGCGCTACAGTCTAGAACCGCGCGACCGCTACGGTCGCAGGTTAGAATCCTGCTTCGGGCATAGATGTGTGTGATGTCCTTAGGTTAGTTAGGTTTAAGTAGTTCTAAGTTCTAGGGGACTGATGACAACAGTAGTTGAGTCCCATAGTGCTCAGAGCCATTTGAACAATTTTTTCTAATGGTATCTTTGACACCTTAAAGGCATTCCTGACTAACATCAACTCAGCACTTCCAGCGTCTAAGGTAACTAACTCTTACGACCATTACAGCGTGTATTTAAAGCAAACCTCACTCGCATCCTCATAGTGGCGCCACTAGCGCCGCCCTTATGTGACTGGTGCGAAATCTGAATAAAAGTCATCTTTCAGATGTAGAAACACACCTACTATCGTTTATGTCGCACGATTCCTTCTTGTTGTCTCCAATGAAAAACAGCCCAGTTACACTAAATTATGTTTATTTTAAACCTTGACCATGGTTTCTGCTATAATAATATAGCCTTCTTCAGAAGTCCTAAAAAATTATCAAAATAACGTCTAGACCAGTGATACAATCTACACATAAACCTCAAAATTACGTAAGTGATAACATATTACTTACATACACAATAATAAATGAAAAATGTCTTAGCCCAGCGGCTGCGCCAAGACCAGTAAAATAACTTCAACAGACATAAGCCTGTTTCGAACATAAGTAAAATTACATGTTGTTGTAGTCTTCAGTCCAGAGACTGGTTTGATGCAACTCTCCATGCTACTCTACCCTGTGCAAGCTTCTTCATCTCCCAGTACCTACTGCATCCTTCTGAATCTGCTTAGTGTATTCATCTCTTGGTCTCCCTCTACGATTTTTACCCTCCACACTGATCTAAATTGGTGATCCTTTGTTGTTGTTGTTGTTGTGGTCTTCAGTCCTGAGACTGGTTTGATGCAGCTCTCCATGCTACTCTATCCTGTGCAAGCTTCTTCATCTCCCAGTACCTACTGCAACCTACATCCTTCTGAATCTGCTTAGTGTATTCATCTCTTGGTCTCCCTCTACGATTTTTACCCTCCACGCTGCCCTCCAATGCTAAATTTGTGATCCCTTGATGCCTCAAAACATGTCCTACCAACCGATCCCTTCTTTTAGTCAAGTTGTGCCACAAACTTCTCTTCTCCCCAATCCTATTCAATACCTCCTCATTAGTTACGTGATCTACCCACCTTATCTTCAGCATTCTTCTGTAGCACCACATTTCGAAAGCTTCTATTCTCTTCTTGTCCAAACTAGTTATCGTCCATGTCTCACTTCCATACATGGCTACACTCCATACAAATACTTTCAGAAACGACTTCCTGACACCTAAATCTATACTCGATGTTAACAAATTTCTCTTCTTGAGAAACGCTTTCCTTGCCATTGCCAGTCTACATTTTATATCCTCTCTACTTCGACCATCATCGGTTATTTTACTCCCTAAATAGCAAAACTCCTTTACTACTTTAAGTGTCTCATTTCCTAATCTAATTCCCTCAGCATCACCCGACTTAATTTGACTACATTCCATTATCCTCGTTTTGCTTTTGTTGATGTTCATCTTATATCCTCCTTTCAAGACATTGTCCATTCCGTTCAACTGCTCTTCCAAGTCCTTTGCTGTCTCTGACAGAATTACAATGTCATCGGCGAACCTCAAAGTTTTTACTTCTTCTCCATGAATTTTAATACCTACTCCGAACTTTTCTTTTGTTTCCTTTACTGCTTGCTCAATATACAGATTGAATAACATCGGGGAGAGGCTACAACCCTGTCTCACTCCTTTCCCAACCACTGCTTCCCTTTCATGCCCCTCGACTCTTATAACTGCCATCTGGTTTCTGTACAAATTGTAAATAGCCTTTCGCTCCCTGTATTTTACCCCTGCCACCTTCAGAATTTGAAAGAGAGTATTCCAGTCAACATTGTCAAAAGCTTTCTCTAAGTCTACAAATGCTAGAAACGTAGGTTTGCCTTTTCTTAATCTTTCTTCCAAGATAAGTCGTAAGGTCAGTATTGCCTCACGTGTTCCAACATTTCTACGGAATCCAAACTGATCTTCCCCGAGGTCGGCTTCTACCAGTTTTTCCATTCGTCTGTAAAGAATTCGCGTTAGTATTTTGCAGCTGTGACTTATTAAACTGATAGTTCGGTAATTTTCACATCTGTCAACACCTGCTTTCTTTGGGATTGGAATTATTATATTCTTCTTGAAGTCTGAGGGTATTTCACCTGTCTCATACATCGTGCTCACTAGATGGTAGAGTTTTGTCATGACTGGCTCTCCCGAGGCCATCAGTAGTTCTAGTGGAATGTTGTCTACTCCCGGGGCCTTGTTTCGACTCAGGTCTTTCAGTGCTCTGTCAAACTCTTCACGCAGTATCTTATCTCCCATGTCGTCTTCATCTACATCCTCTTCCATTTCCATAATATTGTCCTCGAGTACATCTCCCTTGTATAAACCCTCTATATACTCCTTCCTACTTTCTGCCTTCCCTTCTTTGCTTAGAACTGGGTTTCCATCTGAGCTCTTGATATTCATACAAGTGGTTCTCTTCTCTCCAAAGGTCTCTTTAATTTTCCTGTAGGCAGTATCTATCTTACCCCTAGTGAGACAAGCCTCTACATCCTTACATTTGTCCTCTAGCCATCCCTGCTTAGCCATTTTGCACTTCCTGTCGATTTCATTTCTGAGACGTTTGTATTCCTTTTTGCCTGCTTCATTTACTGCATTTTTATATTTTCTCCTTTCATCAATTAAATTCAATATTTCTTCTGTTACCCAAGGATTTCTATTAGCCCTCGTCTTTTTACCTACTTGATCGTCTGCTGCCTTCACCACTTCATCCCTCAGAGCTACCCATTCTTCTTCTACTGTATTTCTTTCCCCCATTCCTGTCAATTGTCCCCTTATGCTCTCCCTGAAACTCTCTACAACCTCTGGTTCTTTCAGTTTATCCAGGTCCCATCTCCTTAAATTCCCACCTTTTTGCAGTTTCTTCAGTTTCAATCTGCAGTTCATAACCAATAGATTGTGGTCAGAATCCACATCTGCCCCAGGAAATGTCTTACAATTTAAAACCTGGTTCCTAAATCTCTGTCTTACCATTATATAATCTATCTGAAACCTGTCAGTATCTCCTGGCTTCTTCCATGTATACAGCCTCCTTTCATGATTCTTGAACCAAGTGTTAGCTATGATTAAGTTATGCTCTGTGCAAAATTCTACAAGGCGGCTTCCTCTTTCATTCCTTCCCCCCAATCCATATTCACCTACTATGTTTCCTTCTCTCCCTTTTCCTACTGACGAATTCCAGTCACCCATGACTATTAAATTTTCGTCTCCCTTCACTACCTGAATAATTTCTTTTATCTCGTCATACATTTCATCTATTTCTTCATCATCTGCAGAGCTAGTTGGCATATAAACTTGTACTACTGTAGTAGGCATGGGCTTTGTGTCTATCTTGGTGATCCTTTGATGCCTCAGAAAATGTCCTGCCAACTGATCCCTCCTGTTAGTCAAGTTGTGCCACAAATTTGTCTTCTACCCAATTCTATTCAATGCCTCCTCATTAGTTGTGTCATCTACCAATGTAATCTTCAGCATTCTTCACATTTCGAAAGTTTCTATTCTCTTTTTGTCCAAATTATTTATCGTCCATGTTTCACTTCCATACATGGCTACAATCCATACAAATATTTCAGAAACGACTTCCTGGCACTTAAATCTATACTCGATGTTAACAAATTTCTCTTCTTCAGAAATGATTTCCGTGACATTACCAGTCTACATTTTATATCCTCTCTACTTCGACGATCATCAGTTATTTTGCTCCCCAAATAGCAAAACTTCTTTACTACTTTATGCGTTTCATTTCCTAATCTAATTCCCTCAGAATCACCCGCTTTAATTCGACTACATTCCATTATCCTCGTTTTGCCTTTGTTGATGTTCATTTTATATCCTCCTTTCAAGACACTGTCCATTCCGTTTAACTGCTCTTACAGATCCTTTGCTGACGGAATTACTATGTCACCTCAAAGTTTTTATTTCTTCTCCATGGATTTTAATACCCACTCCGGATTTTTCTTTTGTTTCCTTTACTGCTTGTTCAATATTCATATTGAACAACATCGGCGATATGGCACCGCATGTCCTACGCCACTACCTCTGTTATGCTGGGCGCACGGTCGTCAAATGTGCTGCACCCTGCGCTCCATAGATGGCGCTCACCACAGTGAGCTACATCGCACCGTTTATCAGGCAACTAGTCAATATATACGACAATAAATTAGTAACAAGCCTACATGTGCAAGTGAAGGACTATATAGTTACTACGAATGTCCAACAGATGAAATACTGTTACATACGCTAATTAGAGTGGTCGAACATTAACAGTTCCATATAACAAAGTTTGTCGTATCACTATTTGATGAATCATTCAGAAACGAGACTACCATATGCAAATATAACTTCAGCTTACATTATACGCTCTAATAACGTATAGGGCTGATTCTACCAGTCGACCGTAGTCGTGGTACATAGTCGCACTACCATTGATTGACATTACTTCTGCGACTAGCACCCTAGTGCTTGAGTGCGGTAACATGGAACAAAGGGCATATTTACATATCTATCTCAACGTAAACCGTTGTTAACAAAAAGCAGATCACGACTCTTTATGACATATTCCTTTTTGAGCTTTGTCCTAAAACATTAATTTACCTCAAAAGATAATCATACAATCATATGGCACAATCGAGTAACTACTAGTGCCTACCTCCTACACCTGATACGGGCTGAAAACCTTCAAGGAAGCTGGAACTTTTTATAAACAATGATCATTCAGTAAATTCCTATTGTCAAACTTTTTGTGCTTGTATATCTGCACCTCCTCCAATAAATCTAATTTCATACCCTTTGCTTATTTACTGAGTAGTTCGGTGTCGTTAACAGGTTGGGGCGTATGTCCTTCTTCGATGATGTGTTCAGAAAACGTTGAGCCATTCTTATTCATACACATTCTTGACGGCATATGTTCTTTATATCTTATGGCTATAGCCCTACCTGTTTGCCCTATGCCTTCCTGGTGTTCTGTTTTTTTTTTTTCCCTTCAGTGTATTTTATACCGTGTAGCTACAAACAGAGCGGACCTTATCGTCAGCGTCATTGTAGAGACGGGGATTAGTGATTATTATGTCACCAGACCGATTATGGTTCCTATACTTAATAAATTAGTCAAAAAGGGTAGAAAGAGCAGATAAGCAGCAGTTAACATCTCACTTAGACATTTAACTGATATCATTTAGTTGCAGTATGATGGACGTAGAAAAATTATGGGCAAAGTGTACACGGATTGTAAATCATACTCTGAAGAAGTATGTGCCGAGTAAGTGGACTGAAGATGGATTAGACCCACCGTGGTTTAACATATTTGTAAAATGATGAGAAAGCAGAGGCTGTTGCACTCTCGGTTCGAAAGAGAACGACAAATGACCAGAGGCAAAGTTTCACGCAGGAGAATCGTACGATCATACCGTCGTTTAACCATCGCACAGATTGCCGTATGGATGACATAGTAATAGGCATTTCTGGCGTAGAATGGAATCCCGTTTTACGTAGAGTATCCTACGGCAAAGCTTCCTTACTTACCTTGCATTTACTGCGAATGTCTCGCCCAGCGGCAAGTCCCAAGCGACTGGAAAAAAGCGCGGGTTACTCCTGTATATAAGAAAGGTAAAGGAACGGACCCGCATCATTAACATCGGTTTGCTGCAGAATTCTTGAATATAATAAATTTCTTAAGAGATCGAAAAGCTAATGTCTACGATTGAGCACGGTTTTAGGATGCATCGCTCGTGCGATCAAAATTGCTCTAGAACCTTCTTGTAATAAAATTACTGAAAAAATTATAACAAATAGTCCCGGTCTTCCCTATGCTAAAAAGGATTTAGTTTTTAACTGTATTGTCACCTAGTTGTACAAGCATGGGTGTGCACAAATCCAGGAACCATTTATGAAGATGAGGGAAAATATTCAAAAGGGGCTGCAAGGTATTTGCTAAGGGCAGAATAGAATTAAAGTGTGCAACGGACATGACGAACATAATCAGAATTCCAGGTGCTTGCTGCGATTAATTGGAATCGATAAACAAATTATCAAATTACAGATACCATCAGTGTTCATGATTCGAACCGAAATTAATAACCAGAGATATGTACTTGTTGATATGTTATCGGTAACAGGGAGCCAGGAATTTAATAGAGAACGAGAGATGTGCAACTGAAATGAAAAATAATGTACGTGACTGTTGTAGGGAGGAAACGTTTAACCTTTCGTGCAGTACTGTTTTAGGAATTGTACGAGTTTAACATAAACATGAAAGGCTTGTGGGCAGCGTCATCGAGACAATGAATAACGCCAGTTGCGTAAAACACACAGGTTGAGTTCAACGCTCTTTTGTGGAGAGCACTGTGATTTGCCGACACTGAACAGGGCCTGGAGTACGCTCTGACGGAGGGCCCTACACCTACGTAAATAGATTGCAATGTATCGGCGAACGCCCACAGTTTATCGCTGATGCAGCGTTGGTTGTAATGTAGTGCACTCATTGTGCCCTGATCTACCAGTGCCGCTAATGGCCCAGCGCAGTCAGTAAGTCGCCCTCTTTTGAGGGGAGAGACACTCCATTTTGGTCAATATTCTCCAGCTAATCTGACTGTAATGGGAGAGACGCGTCATTACACTGATATTGCGCTTTTTATGACAGAAAATGGAGCGGCTCTGCACTGCATATTGTCAGACAAATACCAAACAGAGATGCAGTCCGTGAATTGTGCAAGACAATACAAAGCACGAGAGTTGCCCAGAAAGTATTACACCGTATTTTTTTCTTCAACAGTTCTTAATTGAACATAATGAGAATTACACACAGGAAAGAATGGTATTTTATCTACACACCCTATTTTTCCACATCATCTCCATCCCGTTCTATGGCTTTCCTCCAGCGCGAAACAAGGACGTGTATGCCCTGTGGGTATCAATCCTTGGCCTGGTCGCGGAGCCGGTGCTTCACTGTGTGAATCACCTCCTCAAAATGTCTTCCACAAATGGCATCGTTTCGTGGCCCAAACAAGTGGGAGTCCGAGGGAGCTATATCAGGTGTGTCAGTGGTTTCCCCGACCACTGCAAACCGTGGAGCTCTGCCGAAATGCCTTCTGATCTCACCATCCGTGCGCAGCGACTAAAAATACTTCCGTCGACAGCACATGTTCCATAGGCTTTGCGCAAGCGTTTGTGAATATTCCCCACAGTTACTTTTTCTACTTTGAGAAATTCAGTGACGGCACGTCGCTTGTAACGCACATCACCTACAGACGCCATTTTGAACCTGTCCTGCAGCTACGCTATCTGTCGGAAGTGACGGAAACTTGGCGCGCTCATTCAGGAGACTTCAAATGATACATACGTAGCGTTTCGCATTCGTAACATTGTTTTCGGATGAGAAAAAAAATGCGGTGCACCACTTTCTGGGCAACACTCGTAAGTGGTTAGGCAGTCTCTCTGTTCTAAAAAAAAAAAAAAATGGTTCAAATGGCTCTGAGCACTATGGGACTTAAGTTATGAGATCATCAGTCCCCTAGAACTTAGAATTACTTAAACCTAACTAACCTAAGGACATCACACACATCCATGCCCGAGGCAGGATTCGAACCTGCGACCGTAGCAGTCGCGCGGTTCCGGACTGAAGCGCCTAGAACCGCTTGACCACCGTGGCCGGCCTCTGTTCTCACCACCTCCTTCTCCTACACACATACAAACTATTTTAATATAGTACAACAGCTGATTCCTCAATCTTCCAGTGGACTAAGAAAACAAAACAATTTAATCTATCTACAGTCTAACTCAAGAGTCATTTTTATGTATAGAGTGCTTGTATACAAACGTAACCTTTAATTCTGAAAACGGTAAATAACCTACAAAAATGTTTGGTATAGCAATGAATACAGTATGTATTCAGGTTTTATTCCCGCCTAACACTGTTAGTTCCCAACTTCCCCGTTAGGTGGCATCCGCGAATGAGTTATTCCAAGAGTCATCATGGAGTCATTTAACGATGTGTGTGCAGCGTGTTATTTATGGTTTCATGAATCCAAATCCACTACTGCAATCCAGAGACAATTCAGGACTAAATATTGCAAGCCACCACATCAAAGACAAACTGTTATTAATTGATACAATCGTCTCACCGAAACTGTCACATTGGACACCGGGTCAGGGTCGGCCAGCAGTCTCTGACGCAGGAACTGAATAAGTTCGGCAGTCTACCAGGCGTATTCTGCGTAAACCAATGAGACGTGGCAGCTTAGAATTGAATATGCCTAGTGTTACAGGGTGTAAGGTGTTACGGAAAGGCCTGTCATTCAGACCCCACAAATTGTAACTGTTGAAAGCTTTAACAGAAAGTGGCAAAGAAAAACGAGCTGAGTTTTGTGTGGAAATGTTTGACAAAATGCAAAATGATGGTGATTTTCTTAAGAAAATTGTGTTCCGTGACGGAGCCGCCGTTGAGGAGGGCAGCTAGAATTTCGCCAACTTGAAAGCACACGTTGTTGCTCGCGGGAATGTCCCAGCAGTCCACAACGAAATTCAAACGGTACATTGTGAACAGTTGGGGCTGGCTGGTAGATTACGTAAAGACTGAACTTTCGTGTCCGGGATCGGTGAGCCACAGACCTCGTAGCAATGGGAACAGCACCACACACTACGACTGCGCGTGGATGCCGCCACCGGGCCCGGCTCGACCTGCACCACGGAGACTTCCTCGCTGCTCCCCGCCAATCAACCAACTGCCCGCACACGACACAGCCGGAAACTATAAGCGCCAGGCCAAAGATAGTACAAGAGTGTGAATATCGATACACGCTGCTGCTGCGGCTCGCGGAGAGAGGTGATGATGATAGCATAATCGCGATAACCACGGGAGGCTAATCACAGAATAGCTACCAAGGTTTAATGCAAAGCATAACACGAGCCAGCCACGGCTCAGGTAGTACTGCCAACTTCAATGCATTTAGTAAACTAATTTCAAATGACCATACTAAGGACAGAAACATATCAGCGGGAATGTCAGCACAAGTGTTTCTGATGCGGTCGACCATGTCTTCACGGCCTGTTGGCACTTTCTGGTACAGCTAATCTTTTAAATATCCACACAGAAGGAAATCCGGCCACGTCAGACCCGGCGACGTAGCGGGCCAATTAATAGTGCCACCTCTGCCCACCCATCGACCAGTTCAAACACTGTGTAATACCGCCCGTGCTTCAAATGCTTAATGCACTGGGCAGCCATCATGCTGAAAGCACAAACATTGTCGAACGTCCGGGCTAATATCCTGTAGTAGTAGCGGTAGTTCCTGTTCCAAAAACGTTAGATATTGGATCCATTCAACGTACCGTCGATAAAATGTGGACCAATGAGTTTGTTCCCCATGATGCCACGCCATACGTTTAACCGACCAAGGACGTTGACTGTCAACCTGCCGTAATCAGTCGGGGTTGTCTATACTCCAGTAATGCATGTTACGCTAGTTAACGCTACCATGATTTATGAATGTAGACTCATCAGAAAATAGTGCCTCGGCAGAGAACGTGGGATCGTTTGCTTTTGTTCAAGCGCCCGTTCGCAAAACACTACCCGGTTATGGAAATCGGCGCCATGAACTTCTTGATGCAGTGACACGTGGTATTGGTGATATGTACTACGATGCAGTGTTGTGCCAACACTTCCTACGGAATCGTTTCATTAGCTCCCACTGTAACACGTGTGCATCGTTTCCTTTTGCTGGTCTGTACGCTGCCATTAGACTTACAGGCGTCCACAATCTTGTAAAAGAACGAACGAGAGCGAGCTTTCTCTGGAAAACGCTCGGCATACAAGTCAACCGCAGCCTCAACGTTTCTCCTACATTCTCCGTAAATCAGAATCACTTTTAACATGCATGTCCACTTGCACGTCTGTTCTCCACGTGATAGGTAGGTGTGCAGGCAATAAACTATGTGCAAGTATTGTAATGTTGAGAGCCGCTATCTGTTCCATGTCCGCACAATACGTGAGCTCAGATCCCAGTATTCTGCCTGTTATGATAAGTCATAATTCACTACACTGCCACGTTGGCGCGTCGTGTAGTCCACTGTTCGACATGTCGGAGGAATACAACGTTGGGAATCGGGTTTCCAATTAGAAGTTATGAAATACTGGCCTATCGTACCCTCGCAGCATGGAGGTGGGGTCCCATATGCCACTGGATATTCAAGGGCCACTAAGTAGCATGTCGTAAATTACGATTGTGTACGCATTTCTATTCCTCCGATTACAGCGCCATCTGTGGCGAAATAAATAAAATGCCTCAGACAAAACGTATATAGATTTTGCCGTAGAATCATAATTTGCAATAAAAAACGGCGATTCTCATTGAAGATTTCAAAGTTTGCCCCCGCCACCCACACACGGGGTGGGATTGTCGGTCGAGTGTGGTATCGTTGGATGTCCCCCTCCGAGACAAAAAAAAATTGGAACTGCAACTCTTTTGATGCGTTTTTATCCAATGGAAAAGAATATAAAGAATATTATTATCAGTAATTAATTGCCTCTGTTTCATATGGCGTTCCTTAAAACATCTGGTAACAGTGCGTAATGAGGTCATAGAACTTCTGCATCGGAAAAGAAGCGATATATTGTGACCAGCACGAAAACTTTGCGGTGCTCGATAGAGCGCCACCATTTCGTGATAACTTTGCGGACGTAGGTGGCCATTCTCCAACTAGCGCCTTCGCTCTTTCCACTCCTCTCTGTCTCTCCCGTTCATTTTTTTTTAAGCCTAGACGGCAGTTAAGGTAAAAGTTCGGGCTAAGTCCTCTTTTCTTCGTACTTGCCATTAAAGTTTTTCGGAAAGTGTGTTCAAGAGTTCGCACCCCTCAGTTACACGAAATTGCTACCTGGGCTCAAGTGCAAGGTACGCCAGAGCCATTTTATCGAACTGCTTTTGTTCACCGTAATTACTCCTGCTCTTTTAATTAAGAGCTATTTAAAATGATGGCGGAGCAAAAATATCACAACGGCGACGCCTTCTCAGAGCGTGCGGCGTATTAAAAGTTTCTGCCACAGAGTGGTGTGTTTTGAATCCACGTCGTTCTATCGCTATCGCTCTGCCTGCTGCCCGTGATGGAACATTCCGCGAGTTTCTGTTGACAGCAGAACAACAAAACGGGAGGTGTCTCCGTTACCATTATATGGACCAGAGAAGAATGTTTTATGGGACGCGGTGCAACTGTTTGTACACACCACAAAGCACGTTAACAGTATTTCATCGTGCATACAAATTGCTTTTGCTTTGCGCAACATAATAATTTGTTTCTTCGATGGATTGATTTTTGCATTTTCGGCTGTGTGAATGATTAACGCTGGAATAGATGCGTATTATGTCGAACGGGTAGTAGAATGAAGGCGTTGTCGACCGGATGACATTGCTGCTGATAAACCTTTCGGGACAGAATGTTGTGGCCTAAGAAATTCTTCTGTTCCTAACGTTACGTCCAGAACTGTGCAGGACATCTTCAGATATCGACATGACTCAACGAAGGAGCAACGCCTCTGAAGATGTTCAGGCAGTTTTGGACGAAACGTTAGGTACAGAAGAGTTTCGTGAACCACTACCTTATATACCCCGAAAGGTTTACCAGCAGCAAACACGTAACAGATATATTGCATTCATTGAAAATAACAAACTTTATTCGGTCGGAACGTAACGCTACAGAGTTTCTCGAGAAATCCCCGCCATTAAACATAATTAGTATACGACATTGAGTATATCCTGTTAGTTCCAAGATAACATCGGTATGTGTCGTCTAAGGTGCTGCAGTCTTGGACTGTGCGGCTGGTCCCGGCGGAGGTTCGAGTCCTCCCTCGGGGATGGGTGTGTGTGTGTGTTTTTGTCCTTAGGATAATTTAGGTTAAGTAGTGTGTAAGCTTAGGGACTGATGACCTTAGCAGTTAAGTCCCATAAGGTGTCATACACATCTGAACATTTTTTGGTATGTGTCTGCATGGCATCGTGTTGGAGTCTATAAACTGTAGTTAAAGTCCGAGGAAACGTTTATGAGATGCGAAAGTAGAGCACAAGTTCACGATTATCTCAAGACCGTGGACTTTCGCAATAAGAGTGAACGGTCGGATAGATATTGCACAGATTGCTCGCTGGACTGAATGAGCTAGTGTTGGGACGAAAGGAATATGATCGTTAAAATGCTCTGCGAGCTTGTAATTTAACCACAGCACGTAGAGTGTGTGCTGATTTACAACTACAGTATACAAGTGCCAAAGTGAAACCAATTGCCGTTAGTTCCTGTTTTGACCTATTGGTCGGCAGCGTAACGGTGTCACTTAATGACTGGGCTGCACACTCAGTGTTAACTCCATAATGTGAGAATATTAAAACGTCGATGAATGACATGAAATAATTATGAGTTCGCGGTCATCATTGCACTACACAGTGTAATACTCTATCTTGGTCGCTTTTTTATTGTAAAAACTTTGCAAATTCACGCGTTTCGGCTTTGAACCATCTTCAGAATAATTTTAAGAGGGACATCGATAAACACTATACCTGCAAAAATTACAATCTACAACTGTACCGTCGATTAGTAACGAAACACGTAAATTGTAAAGTTTGTAGAATAAGAAAGCGATCAAGACACACTATTACATTACCTAATAAGAAAAATATTTGTATGATCCACCTAATAATGTGAACAATTACAGAAAATGGTCGTGCAATTAAGTATATATTTCTGATGCGATTTTAATGGAACTGTGATCTCTTGGGGCAGTTTGTAAATGAAATGGACGAAATAAAGTAAAGAGTGACTTAATTAGTTAGATCTGCTGTTCCTACAATCCTTGGGCGTGTATATAAGAGATTTAGTCACTTGCTCGACATTAATTTTGCTCAACAACGTGTTACCGATTTTGAAAGAAATGGATCACAATTGGTGACAATAGATTTGTGAAAGAAAAAATTGTGTGTGTGTGTGTGTGAGAGAGAGAGAGAGAGAGAGAGGGAGAGAGAGAAGGGGGGGGGGAGACAGGGAGACCTTGAGAGGGAAAGAGATCGATCAAAGAAGGGTGTTTCGGACATTTAAATGTTTGAGAGCATGGTCTCAGCAACAAACAATAAAAGTTTGAATCAATAAAATTACAAAGTTCCAATTCTGATGTTTTTGTAATTTTATTGAATGATAATAAGTTGCCGCCTATTGCCATCCAGCATGCTGGATGTAAGTAGGAAATAAAATGTTATTTGCCAGGAAGATGAGTCTGTGTAGTGCAGTATATTACATTTTTACGTTTGTCATACGTTTACAGATGGCTCAGAGACAGCTGTTAACTTTGTCCCTCTGACTGTCGAAGGGTTTTTTTCCCCCTTCCGCCTCACAGTTGGATTTAAAGGACACGCATTGGTACATTCATCGTAACAATAAACGTTTATCACAGAATGTCACAGACTCAATAGCTGCTGCAATCACAAGACGTGATTTATACGCTGCCGACAAGCCGTTCGAGAAACGTGCGCTGTTCGGGATTAAGGATTACTGGACGATTAAAAGCTCCGATTGCAAAAAAAAAGGGGCTCTGCTAGACGACGGCTGCTAAACATTGACAGCTTAACTGAAAGAACTTAATTAATCCCAGCGAGACGGCAGCCGCCGCCACTCGAATCGGAATCCGTTATTGTGCCCGCTTGTTGTGGGCCAACTGTCGGTCTCTTAGCGGTCACATCTGCAGGCAAAATTACACCAATAGAGAGAGAGAGAGAGAGAGAGAGAGAGAGAGGAGGGAGAGGGCAATGGAGGAATTCCTTTTTGGGGGAGGGGGCCTGGAGGGAGTGAACACATCTATATTACTTACCGACTTCCGACAAACTTCAAACCCAATTTCAAACCTTTTTGAAACTTTTTCTCGCTGAAAAAAAAAGTGTATCCATTACTACATTTTGGCTGTTCCTACAGTACAACTTCAGCGTCAGGAATGAGTTTTCAATTTATTACTTCCTCACTACTAATTCTATTTGCAACATACTGTGCAGACAGTATCCAAAAATGGTTCAAATGGCACTGAGCACTATGGGACTTAACATCTGAGGTCATCAGTCCCATAGAACTTAAAACTATACTACTGGCCATTAAAATTGCTGCACCAAGAACATGACTTACTACAGACGCGAAATTTAACAGACAGGAAGAAGATGCTGTGACATGCAAATGATTAGCTTTTCAGAGCATTCACACAAGGTTGGCGCCGGTGGCGACACCTACAACGTGCTGAGATGAGGAAAGTTCCCAACCGCTTTCTCATACACAAACAGCAGTTGACCGGCGTTGCCTGGTGAAACGTTGTTGTGATGCCTCGTGTAAGGAGGAAAAATGCTTACCATCATGTTTCCGACTTCGATAAAGGTCGGATTGTAGCCTATCGCGATTGCGGTTTATCGTATCGTGACACTGCTGCTCGCGTTGGTCGAGATCCAATGACTGTTAGCAGAATATGGAATCAGTGGGTTCAGGAGGGTAATACGGACCGCCGTGCTGAATCCCAACGGCCTCGTATCACTAGCAGTCGAGATGACAGGCATCTTATCCACATGGCTGTTACGGATCCTGTAGCCACGTCTCGATCCCTGAGTCAACAGATGGGGGCGTTCGCAAGACATCAACCATCTGCACGAACAGTTCGACGACGTTTGCAGCAGCATGGACTATCAGCTCGGAGACCATGGCTGCGGTTACCCTTGACGCTGCATCACAGACAGGAGCGCCTGCGATGGTGTGTACTCAACGACGAACCTGGGTGCACGAATGGCAAAACCTCATTTTTTCGGATGAATCCAGGTTCTGTTTACAGCATCACGATGGGCGCAACCGTATTTGGCGACATCGCGGTGAACGCACATCGGAAGCGTGTATTCGTCATCGCCATACTGGCGTATCACCCGGCGTGATGGTATGGGGTGCCATTGGTTACACGTTTCGGTCACCTCTTGTTCGCATTGACGGCAGTTTGAACAGATGTGTTACGACCCGTGGCTCTACCCTTCATTCGATCCCTGCGAAACCCTACATTTCAGCAGGATAATGCAAGACCGCATGTTGGAGGTCCTGTACGGGCCTTTCTGGATACAGAAAATGTTCGACTGCTGCCTTGGCCATCACATTCTCCAGATTTCTCACCAATTGAAAACGTCTGGTCAATGGTGGCCGAGCAATTGGGTCGTCACAATACGCCAGTCACTACTCTTGATGAACTGTGGTATCGTGTTGAAGCTGCATGGGCAGCTGTACCTGTACACGCCATCCAAGCTCTGTTTGACTGAATGCCCAGACGTAACAAGGCCGTTATTACGACCAGAGGTGGTTGTTCTTGGTACTGATTTGTCAGGATCTATGCACCCAAATGGCGCGAAAATGTAATCACAAGCCAGTTCTAGTATAACTTATCAGTCCAATGAATACCCGTTTATCATCTGCATTTCTTCTTGGTGTAGCAATTTTAATGGCCAGTAGTATACTTAAACCTAACTAACCTAAGGACATCACGCACATCCATGCGCAAGGCAGGATTCGAATCTGCGACCATAGCAGTCGCGCGGTTCCTGACTGAAGCGTCTAGAACCGCTCGGTCACCGCGGTCAGCAGACAGTATACATATATACTACTGAACATGCCTGCAAAATCAAATCGTTTTATTGCATGTAGTTCAGGAGACATGACTTACAAACATTGAGATATGTGACAAACTACAGGGTCTTCAACTATTAAGGTTTTACATTGTGAACGTCAAATATTTACCACCGAACGACGTGGCGCAGTGGTTAGCACACTGCACTCGCATTCTGGAGACCAAAGGTTCAAACTCGCGGCCGTCAGAGCTACGTTTTTCGTGATTTCCCTAAATCGCTTGAGGAAAATGCCGGGACGGGATCCTTTGAAAGGGCGCGCCCGATTTCCTGCCCTATCCTTCCCTAATCCGAGCTTGTGCTTCGTCTCTAATGACCTCGATGTTGACGGGATTTTAAACATTAACCTTCTCCTCCTCCAATATTTAACTCACGAACTCATTTGTAATCAAACGTCTGAGGTTGTTTTATGCATGTGAGTTCAATTCTTTAAAGTATCGGGTTGGGCGGGGGGGGGGGGGGGGGGGACAATTGGAACCTGCAGAAGACGGTAGAAAATTAACGTTAGAAAATTATCGTGCAACAGAATGATGTCAGCCACTTGGTGTCAATGTTGTTTCGACTACGCTGCGCAAGTTTCGCGTGGGAACTGTCACACATCTTACATAAGGTCCCAATCTATCCCAATGTGATTTCCATATTTTTGGAGCTCGTGGCCCTCAATTTGCTTCGGAGGAAGAGGTGCACTCTTAGGAACAATTATGTTACCGTAGGCAACCGCAAACATTTTTCCACCAGAACACTGACCATCTTGACTCACAGTGGGATAAATGTTTTAACAGCTACGGGAATTACTTTTGCTGTAATAAACTGTTTAGTTACTTTCTTCCATCTATATCGTTTTCATTTGATTGCCCAGTGTCTACAGCCGGCCGCTGTGACCGAGCGGTTATAGGCGCTTCAGTCTGGAACCGCGCGACCGCTACGGTCGCAGGTTCGAATCCTGCCTCGGGCAAGGATGTGTGTGATGTCCTTAGGTTAGTTAGGTTTAAGTAGTTGTAAATTCTACGGGACTGATGACCTCAGATGTTAAGTCCCATAGTGCCCAGAGCCATTTTGAACTCAGTGTCTACAGGGTGATTAGAAACAGTTTGGAAAGCTTATAAGGATGTTGCAGGGGAGGTTGTGCTGAGAAATAATTGTTAAGAAAAAATTTCGAAACGTTGCGTCGTTACAGAGTTAATTAGCTTTAAAGTCATGCAATCGGGGCTTTCTGCTCGAAAATTCAAGCGGCTCTCGAGAAACGTTGTCGTCAAACGTGTCCTTCCGTTGGTTTCCTAAAAGCGAACAAGAGAGCGATACAAAAATTGGACATGGGATGATAGTAAGGATCAAACCCGAGCCAAAGGCTGAGCAGTCTCGTGCGCCATCGTCTACGTTATGAGAACAACTAACACTAAATATACAGGGCTATTACAAATGAGTGAAGCGATTTCATAAATTCACTGTAGCTCCATTCATTGACATATGGTCACGACACACTACAGATACGTAGAAAAACTCATAAAGTTTTGTTCGGCTGAAGCCGCACTTCGGGTTTCTGCCGCCAGAGCGCTCGAGAGCGCAGTGAGACAAAATGGCGACAGGAGCCGAGAAAGCGTATGTCGTGCTTGAAATGCACTCACATCAGTCAGTCATAACAGTGCAACGACACTTCAGGACGAAGTTCAACAAAGATCCACCAACTGCTAACTCCATTCGGCGATGGTATGCGCAGTTTAAAGCTTCTGGATGCCTCTGTAACGGGAAATCAACGGGTCGGCCTGCAGTGAGCGAAGAAACGGTTGAACACGTGCGGGCAAGTTTCACGCGTAGCCCGCGGAAGTCGACGAATAAAGCAAGCAGGGAGCTAAACGTACCACAGCCGACGGTTTGGAAAATATTACGGAAAAGGCTAAAGCAGAAGCCTTAACGTTTACAATTGCTACAAGCCCTGCACCCGATGACAAAGTTAAACGCTTTGAATTTTCGGCGCGGTTGCAACAGCTCATGGAAGAGGATGCGTTCAGTGCGAAACTTGTTTTCAGTGATGAAGCAACATTTTTTCTTAATGGTGAAGTGAACAGACACAATGTGCGAATCTGGGCGGTAGATAATCCTCACGCATTCGTGCAGCAAATTCGCAATTCACCAAAAGTTAACCTGTTTTGTGCAATCTCCCGGTTTAAAGTTTACGGCCCCTTTTTCTTCTGCGAAAAAAACGTTACAGGACACGTGTATCCGGACATGCTGGAAAATTGGCTCATGCCACAACTGGAGACCTACAGCGCCGACTTCATCTTTCAACAGGATGGTGCTCCACCGCACTTCCATCATGATGTTCGGCATTTCTTAAACAGGAGATTGGAAAACCGATGGATCGGTCGTGGTGGAGATCATGATCAGCAATTCATGTCATGGCCTCCACGCTCTCCCGACTTAACCCCATGCGATTTCTTTCTGTGGGGTTATGTGAAAGATTCAGTGTTTAAACCTCCTCTACCAAGAAACGTGCCAGAACTGCGAGCTCGCATCAACGATGCTTTCGAACTCATTGATGGGGACATGCTGCGCCGAGTGTGGGAGGAACTTGATTATCGGCTTGATGTCTGCCGAATCACTAAAGGGGCACATATCGAACATTTGTGAATGCCTAAAAAAACTTTTTGAGTTTTTGTATGTGTGTGCAAAGCATTGTCAAAATATCTCAAATAATAAAGTTATTGTAGAGCTGTGAAATCGCTTCAATCATTTGTAATAACCCTGCATATTGTATCTGGCAGGGTGCTGCTATTTGCGCTTAGCGGCCTGATTAACTTCAGTGTTAATTAACTCTGAAACGGCGAGAAGTGTCGAATTATAATTATATTAATATTAATAATTATTTCTCAGCACAACTTACTCTGCAACACCCTTAAAGCTTGTCAAAATGTTTCAAACAACCTTCGCCTATATTGATATTTTCTTCTATCTATATCTAGATCTTCTATATCTATATTTTCTGTGCTGATACGGTAGGAGCTGTAGGAAGTGTTAAGGTGCCGGGCTAACATTATTTCAGACATGCTTCTAAAACAAATTTATTGACCAGAAATTCCTACTCAACGTTTACAAAAAACAGATGTCCACACCTTCTTATTTATTTTAAAGGTAACTTCTACAATGTCTTTCAATTGATAGAGCACAGCATTCAGTCGTCCTTTTCTCACAGATTTCATTCGGCAAATCTAGAATTCGGCTAGTGCCTAGCCATTATCAATGCTCCATTTCATTGTATCAACGCGTGTTCCAGTACTCCAGCCCCCTGTTGATGCTTTCTGTTAGTTTGTTCAAGACGACCACAATGTACTCGATTAAATATTAATCCTGTTCCACCATTGATGGCAAATAGGATGATGCAAAGATGTCAAATTTAAGCTCAAGAAAGTAACAACGACATGAATTAAAAGTTTCAGCTGAAACTAGATAACTACTTAATATTAACATTTAAATCCCCAAACGTATTAAAAAATGCATCATTAAACAAAATTTATAATGATAAATTGACATCAATTCAATGTTCAAAACTATCTTCAGATAAAATCTATTTAGGAACAGAACTTAAAATGCACACAACAATTACAGCGGGACCCCTACTCACACCTTTTATGCACACCAATTTCGCTCGTAGCACAATTTAAAATTTACTGAAGTACTGTGCGGAAGTACCAGACAATTTCAAAACAAGCTAGGCGCAGAGCGCCTTCAGATGAACGCCAAATAAGGTACACAAATTGTTCAGTTAAATGTGGTAATTAACTCAAAGATTGGTCTGCAACAATAGAGTTCACCCATGGCTACTTTAATGGATTTATAGTGCCGTAAGCTTCAGAAAAACTGAACGTACTCAGACATTTCTCTCTTTACTTATTCTGATCAACAGTAAACTGACACTTTTTTTTATGTAGCGCAACGCTATCTGACTTTCAATAATCCCTACAAAAGAATGGCTCTATACCTTTCATGAATCACTTACCTCACAAAACTCTCCGTCACTCAAACTACTGCAACATAGCGTGCGCCAATACTGCCAGCTAAATAAAAGATTCTAACTACTGAAGACACTAACTACTGATAGGCATAGTTAGCAAATGAAAGATATTGATAGAGAACAAACACTGTATTTACCTTAATAATGTTCCAAAGTCATAATATATATATATATATAAGTTCATGACATCCAGTGTTACAAATTTCCTTTTTCTGACGGACACACGTCCAGATCGTCCGCCCTGAAAACTCTGCCATCTCTCTCCCGACATCCACCACTGCTTGCGGTTCACCTCCAACTGCGCAACGCTACGCGCTGTTCACATCCAGCTGCCGCTGCCCAACACTACAATAGCGAATATTCCAACAATGCCAACCAGGCACAGACTGCACACAGCTCAGCCAGTGGTTTTCATACAGAGTGCTACGTGACGTTACCAACATAAAAACGTAAACAGCCTACTTACAACGTCAGTGACAGAATACAAAGTAACATTAAATTTATTTGGCTAGGGTATATGGATGTACTGATGTCGCTTTCTGTATTAAAAACTCAACGAAAGTGTCCGTTGTTTTCTTGTAGTACGGGTCCACATCTTCTATAATTGTTTTAAGGGATTTCATCTTGCTTTCAGCTGTCAGCATTCTATTTTGTGGTTGCAATTTTGGCATTAAGCCTGTATGTCAAACTCTTATGGTTGAAAATGGCTTAACGTCGAAATTGCAGTCACAGAATAAAATTCTAACAACTGAAACCAAGTTGAAATCGTTTGACAAAAGTGCTTTGTTTCTTTTTGTAGGTTACGTTTGCATTTGACATCTTGGATAGTAAAAACAAACTTAATTACAAGGGTTCCGTTTTTACCAATCGTGGTGCAGAACTCCAAAAAGCGACGGTATGCGAATGTCGTTCTTTAACTTCCATTGCGAAGCACAGGAATATAGCTAGTAACGTAAATAAATTCGATTCTTCTTTTCTCGGTTTCGTTCCGCACAGATCTTGTTGCAGCGTTTGTTCCCGGCAAGAGGTTTGGGGAAACTCATTCCTGGGGAGGTGTGGTAGATATACAGAGGGTCTACGAGGCAACTGCCACGGCGTCCCCGGGGCAAGGACGGCTGACGAATGGGTCACGTGCGGCGTCAGGCCGGTCGCCATTGGCTGCGGCGTTGATTGGCTGGATATTGCGGCCGACGGGCCCTTAATAAGGCGAGCGGTTTCCGCCGCCGCGAGCTGCAATATCCGCCGGAGGCGCCAGGGCAGCCGGCTACCTGCGAAGCACTGTTCTGTTCCACTGTGCGTGCAGCGACCGATGCTTCACTGCGCTGCCACGACTGAGGCAGAGAAATGTTTTTGAAAGAAATTTCTGGTTTTTAATTTAAATGGGCACTGACATGACAAACGTCACGGTATAGTCATATGCTCATCTACAGATGACGGTAGTATCGCGTACACTAGGTATAAAAGGGCAGTGGATTGGTGGAGCTGTCATTTGTACTCGAGTGATTCATGTGAAAATATTTCCGACGTGAGTTTGACCACACAACGGGAATTAAAAGACTTTGAAAGCGGAATGGTGGTTGGAGCTAGACGCATGGGACATTCCATTTCGGAAATCGATAGCAAATTCAATATTTCCAGATCCACAGTGTCAAGAGTGTGCAGAGAATACCAAATTTCAGGCCTTACATCACAGCAGTGACGACGCAGTGGCCGACGGCCTTCACTTAACGACCGAGAGCAGCAGCGTTTGAGAAGAGTTGTCAGTGCTAAGAGACAAGCAACACTGCGTGAAACAACCGCAGAAATCAGTGTGGGACGTACCACGAACGTACCCGTTAGGACAGTGCAGCGAAATTTGTCGTTAATGGGCTATGGCAGCAGATGACCGACGCGAGTGCCTTTGATAACAGCACGGCATCGCCTGCAGCGCCTCTCATGGGATCGTGACCATATCGGTTGGACCTTAGACGTCGGGAAAACCTTGGCCTACTCCGATGAATCCCTCTATCAGTTGGTAAGAGCTGATTGTAGGGTAGGAGTGTGGCGCAGACCCTACGAAGCCACGGATCCAAGTGCCGGCCGCTAGGGCCGAGCGGTTCTAGGCGCTTCAGTCCGGAACCGCGCTGCTGCTACGGTCGCAGGTTCGAATCCTGCCTCGGGCATGGATGTATGTGATGTCCTTAGGTTAGTTAGGTTTAATTAGCTCGAAGTCTAGGGGACTGATGACCTCAGATGTTAAGTCCCATAGTGCTCAGAGCCATTTGAACCTTTGGAATTTTTATGGATGACAGGTATCCATGCCACAGGGTCACAATTGTCCGCAATTAGCTTGAAGAACATACTGGACAATTCGAGCGAATTATTTGGCTACCCAGATCAACCGACGAGAACATTTATGGAACATAATGGAGGGGATAAATCGTTCACAAAGTCTTGCAGCGGCAATACTATCGCAATTATGGACGGCTGTAGAGGCAGTATGGCTCAATATTTCTGCAGGGGACTTCCAAAGGCTTGTTGGGTCCATTCTACACCGAGTTGCTGTACTACACCGCGAAAAAGGAGATCCGACACGATATTAAGAGGTATCCCATGAGTTTTATCACCTCTGTGTGTATGTAGTCTTGTAACTGGCTGGATCTTGTCCGACATAAATTCCTTTCTTGTGCCAACCTCTTCATCTCAGAGTGGCAGCTGCTGCCAACATCGTCAATTATTTGCTGAATGTGTTCCAATCGTCCCCTACAGTGTGATATTTGAAAGTTTCACTGCGTAATGAGTATTCCACGAAGTTTCGGGACTGCAGCCGGATGACATCAATTTCTTGCCACGATTTGTCGGCTGACAACCATTCAGGCACTTCCATGTGAGCGTTCTGCAAAACACTCACCTGATGATGGCTGAATGTTTATCAACGGAAATATGGTGGAAGAAGTTAACTTCATTCGGCTGAAAACCGAAACTTTCTGGCACTCCCGTGCAGCTTTTACCCTCTACAGCTCCCTCCAGTACCATAGAAGTTATCCCCTGATATGTTAACACGTATGCTATGGTTCTTTCATGCTTTCTTGTCAGCGTTTTTCGTATATTCCTTTTTTCGCCGACTCTGCTGTGAAACTCCTAATTCCTTATCAATGCACTAATTTTCAATATCCTTCTATAGCACCACATCTCAGACGTTCAGAGTCTGATCTTTTTCGGCGTTCCCAAAGTCCATGATTCACTACCGTCCAATGCTGTGCTCCAAACGTACATTATCAGAAATTACATCCCCAAATCAAAGCCTATATTTGATACTAGCATAGTTCTTTTGGACGGGAATGCCATCTTTGCCTCACTAGTTTGGTTTTTGCGTCCTTGCTTCATCTGTCACGTGTTATTTTGTTCCCAAGGTGGTAGAATACCCTAACTTCTTCTGTTTCGTGGTTATCAATTTTGGTATTAAATTATCGCTAATCTCGTTTCTGCTACGCGTTAGCCTGTTCATTCCATTCAACACTTCTTCACTTTCATGAGGGTAGCAGTGTCCTTAACGAATGTTATAACTGATATCCTTTAACCTTGTTATCCACTCTATTCGCACATTCCACTGAGACACTGGAAGCGGTAGCTGACGGAGGTAGCAGATTGGACAAAAATCAAATAACCAATTGGTTCTAGCGCCTTTGTTAATCGTTTCCGCTCTAAAGTACCTCTGTCGGTAGATATCACTGACATTAGCTCACACCTGCTTTCTTTAAGTTCGACGGGGAGAAAACAGGATGATGATAACATTGCTATATTGTGTGACAGCCTTTGCAAATAAAACTGTCGAGATCGCTTAATGTTTTTTCTTTACACTATTTCGTCAAATAATGTGCTACATAAGAAAACATTTCCCGTTGTAGACAGGATTATTCACAAATGTTCATAATGATCGTGGACTCGTTCCAGCAATTTATTTCCCCCGCCCCGTCTTGAGACTTGTAAGAAATTTTTGCTACTCGCATCAACCATCGAGCTTTGTGGTTTCGTGGATTGCGCTTATATTATTATACGTTTTCTAACACTATTATACCGACAAATGTTGTTTGGATGCCAGTAAGGTCCCATTAATCTACGGATGCTGATGTTCCAAAGTAGCCTGCCATACGGCCTATAGCGTGAGACAAGTCGCATTCAACTTTCGGTAACTACATAGTAGCAGAAGATCACTACTCAAAATAGTTTCTACCAGAAATTCACGACAGTCGAAAGTTTCTACGTATGGCAAGAGACAAAAAAAAAAAATAAATAAATAAATAAAATAATAAAATAAAAAAAATAAACAGTTGCCAGGGGAGTAAAAACATATTACGCGAATATATCCCACTCGGAAATAAAAGTCTTATTTGCCGTTCATAACAGAAGATTTTTGGCAAAATCATTCACATAACATCAACGAGACGTATCTTTCCTCCTCCCATCCTCACTTCCCCCTTTACGGCGACCACCACGTACAAAAACTACATCTCGCAGAATACAGCCTTTCTTCAACCTTTTGACGGAAGCTGCTTCAGGAGATAGGTGAGCAGTTAGTCATTTCAGTCAGTGTTTCATTGGCTTTCGCCTGCATGGAAGGCATTTCATTCCCATCTATTCCCATTGTGTCTGCCATCTCTTCCACTTACTGCAACGAAGTGTAGGATGCTGTCTCCGTCCCAACATTCAAACAAGTTCCACTGACGTCATGGGAGATCAAAGCTTATCAGCGTAGGAGAGCCGACAATAGTAGCATCCCAGTTAAACGTAGTCCCTCCACATCTTTTGGAAATCCAGATGGATTCCATCGGTTTAGGTTTCCCTGTGACATACTGTGCCACGGGCGACGCTTCGGTAGCGAAGTTGTGACAGCACACAACGCAGGAAAACTAGCACTGTTAAAAAAAGTGACACAAACCGATATAGTTTTTAGAGGGTTCCTCTTAGTTGTCAAGAAAATGCTGGAACTAGAAATCTTACCCAAATTTTTCTGATTGTAAAATTGGTATATGGTTCGAAAGAACCGAATTCTACTATAAACCAGATGTCGAGCTGCTCACCTTGACCGTGTACACATGGAAGGAAAAAATGAATAATTAAGTTAAAAGCAGCTAGTGACTGAGTTCTGGGCTCGTCGTATTTGAGCAGCACATCTACGAGAGCAGTTGAAATATCACACGGAAAATGAAAACACTGAGAAAGCATGAAAGATCACGTCTGTGGTGTCGCATTCAGTAGTGTGTCCAGAGATTTCTGCCCTCATAATTTCTCTTCGATGCGAATAGATAACATTGCGGCCGTCCTTAGTCTGCTACTGCAGTGCAGGCATTTTCAGTAAACTACACATTAAGATAGCAACCCACACTTTGTCCCCGGGCTTAAGGTCGGAATGGTCAGCTTTTCGGAATGTATCACTTTTCCCCATCTCCCGGCCGTTTTATGTAAATGAAGCAATGCTACGAAATTTTCGCGCGCGCCTGCTAGCAGTACACTGCAGAAAATTTCGCGATGCTGTGGATAATATCGCCCCTCTCTTTATCTTCGCGAAATTACTGGATATACAATAACGCTCGTGCCTTGAAGTATTTCATTTGCAAGTGGTACTTGTCATTTAGACTAGAACTATTTCATTATTTTTTCATTTATAGTTGTGTTTCTGAAAGCGTTATGTTATTATTTAAAATGGGTGATATATTACACCAGGTGCCTGAAAAGCTGCCATCGCAGAAGTTGTTTCATTATTTCAAACTATTTACAACGAACAGTACTTTAAGAAACTTAAAATGTCGTAAAACGGGTATACTTTGACCGTCGTGGTTATTTTGACCACTCATACACCAAAAGTTTTACACCTCCCTGCTGGCTGTCAGTTGGGTGCTGTGTATATACTGTTTGATGGTTAAGTTCCACCAATATGTGCTAAATGACGTCATGTGGCGCCGATTTTCTTGCACAAGAGTTGACGAACCTGCTGCGACTTATTGTATACGATGAAGTGTGGTAAAAGAGGTTGTGGGCAATCCACCGGTGTTATTTATCTGCAAAACGATCGGTATTTTCAAATGTATCATGTATTCACTCGATTAATTCTCGAAACAGATCACTGATTAGTTTTTTGTTCACATGTATATGTCTGCCAGTATATTACGATTTCTGGGGTCATGTGCATGATTTCTATATTTCGGGGTTACTTTAAGCACTGGTCATTGCTACCCCAGGATTGCAAATATACGGTCTGTTAAACAATATTGATGCCAATGATAGTGTGGAACTAAGGAATACAAACATTAATCATCGATATATAGACGAAGGCTCATTTGTAATTGTTAATGTGATTACAACTAAGGGAAACAAATGGCAGGCATATATTGCTCAAATTGCGAGCTGCTGTGTTTCAGGTAGTGATTCATGTACAACATATGGTGTCGAATACCTCCGGAAAACAAGGAATGTAGGTTGTTTGGCCACGAGTGCCGGATATTGTGTCGATAAGTGAATAACGGATGACTTTAATTGTAACTGTATTGGTTGGTTTGAAATTGAACGTGTTAACGCTGAGTTCCGTTGGGAGCTATGCATGTGGTACTCCGTCTTAATAGCTTTCATTACATTTATAATTTTGGTGATGCATCACACTGATTTATGTACCATAGTAGGTTTTTTTTTCTTTCATGGTGCTTAATAAAGCACTTAAGAAAGCTTTTAGATCGGTGTATTTCTTGGTGGTGAAAGTTTAATTGTGTTCTTGAAATATTGAAATAGGTACATGTGATGGAAATGGTAAATTTTAAGGTATTATCCAAGAGTGTAAGTGATATATCGGTTACAGAGATGTACATGTGAAAGTACGCTGTGAGGCAGCTATCGCTGAGGCAGAGTATGTGTAACAAAGAGCTTATGTCGCGCAGTAGTGGGCAGTGACTACTCAGGAGCAGCAGGAGTAGTGCGCCAGAGGCTGGAGGTGTCTGTTGCGATGCTCCGGAGTGAGCACACACTTAGTATTAAATATTCAGTGTAATAATTTCAGTGTTGTGTATTAATGTTTTGTGAAAGAAATAAGATTTGAAGTAAAATTAATTAAATGAAACAACAAGTTTACTGTTACCAGTCACTGTTTATTTGTCCCCAAGACGCGTTTCAAAGGTTGTAACCTCCATCTTTAGGTGGATTTACATTAGTTAGTATGACGTTTTTGTGTGTGTGTGTGTGTGTGTGTGTGTGTGTGTGTGTTTTGCGTTACGATTTTTTGGAGGAACTTGTGGTACTGTCTCCAGTGGTCACAGGTTCCTTTCACTGTTGTAACACATTACATGTATTTGGTTTACAAAATATGACAGTATACATGTGATGTGTTAGGACAGGCTTAAAACTGTCAGTGCTGCAAGCCCAGTGATTGCACTCGTAAATGGCTCATAGCGGAGCGTCCACCTGTGACGCCAGGTTGTTCGTTTGCCTGCTTAAGAATTCGATTTTTTTTTCTTTTGTGACATGCTCGTAGCAGTGGTGTTAGTGAGTGGCTGGTTCTGTCCCTGGCAGCTGCCTGACGGAGCGGGCAGCAGGCGTCGCCGGTCGCGCTGCCAGCCAGGCAACCATCCAGCGGAGCTGACAAACGTCGCCGCCTCCCGGAGCGGAAAGCCCATTTCCCCAAACAGGCTGATTACAAGCGGCAGCCTAATCTTACTTCCAGCGCGCCGACCGCCCTCCCACTGTATTGATTTCCTTTCGGAAGCCCCCGGCCACCGACTCGTGGGCTGCGGCTGTCTAGTTCCTGCCGGGAAACGTGCGCACTCTGTGGTCCGCCCGCACTGTTCGTCTCTGCTTCCGAACGATCTGCCTGCAGATATACCGCCACCAAAGATTGCCTTCTAGGACACTAACAGCCGCCAGGAATGTGTCCGTAATGGCTACATAAAACAGCAGTAGCATTGGCCACGGCGTTTCTGAAATGAGCCGCCAACGACGCGAAAAGAGATGGGCGGCTTAATGCCTTTCGGCAGAGAGATATATGTGAAAGAAACTGCACAGCTGCCGAAGCTATTGACTGCCACTTCACAGTTCTGTGACAACTGAGCGTAAGGAATTTCTCGGGCGGAAGCGTCTGTATTATGGGGACGGCATTTCCAATAGACCGCACAAGGCAGTGTAATAAATATCCCTGCAATAAGCTTGTAGTAAGAGAGGCCGTTGGTAAAGAAAAGGACAAGTATGTGGAGGGAAAGAAAAGAGACGTACGTTGACTACACACCACAGCTGATTAGTGGCCGATGATACGGCAACTAACAACCGTTTTATTATTATATTTACTACATCAGTAAATTGACAGAAATGGCCAGGCTAGCCATAGTGGCCGAGCATTTCTAGGTGCTGCAGCCTGGAACTGTGCGACCGCTATGGTCGCAGGTTCGAATCCTCCCTCGGGCATGGCTGTGTGTGATGTCCTTAGGTTAGTTACGTTTAAGTAGTTCTAAGTTCTAGGGGACTGATGACCTCAGACGTTAAGTCCCATAGTGCTCAGAGCCATTTGAACCATTTTAGAAATGGCCAGGAAAAATAATTTGTCTCGGGAGGAGGGGGGAGGGGGGGGGGGTGTTAGGGCGCCAAATGATATGTCGCTTCTGTGTAAAATGTTCTCGAACTGGTTCTTCTCAAAGCTTTACTTCCGACTAGGGGCCCGTGCGAAACTTGCGCTCTTAATAATGATAGCTGTAAGATTCATGCCTAAAGTAAGATGTGATGTTTATGTCTAACAAAGAATACTTATATCAAGTGGTGTGCTGACTGTGTATCGGACGATCTTACTACACCTCGTTAATCTGAATAAGTACAAAAGTGATCCCTGTGCGAAAATCCATTAACTGTGTGAAATTAATTTCTTACCTCCTATTGGTGCCGCCTTGGATGACGCGTTGTTCTACTGTTAGCACTACTAAACTAACTACAGATGCAAAAGCTAAAATACAAGATATTTGACAAACACATTCAGCATTTGTTTAAATAAAAACGACTTGGAATTGTGAGGCGGAACATGAGTGAGGAGAATGACTGTAATATCTCACTTGAAAATCTTACTGTGTTGTGAAACCGACTTCCAATTGTTAAGCCATATCATAAAAATTAAATTTACGCAAACAAATGATCGTTACAAAAAATGCAATAAAAAACTTGGAGTTACATATAAAGCTCGTCTCATTCAAATTCGTTCCACAGCAAAACAGCACAAATATATGAATATTGATTACCTTATTGCTGATCGATGTAACAATATGTAGAAAGATTCGTCAAAACTTCATAATAATATTTGTAGCATTTTCTTAATTAATTTTACTTCAAGTCGTATTTTTTCCATAAGTCATTAATACACAACACTGAAATTATTACACTGACTACTTAATACTAAGCGACTGCCCACTCCGGAGCATCGCAACAGACACTGCCAGCATCTGGCATGCTACCGCTGCTACACCCGAGCAACAACCGCCCGCCACTGCGCGACTTAACTTAAGCTCTTTGTTACACATACTGTGCCTCAGCAATAGCTGCTTCGCAGCGTTCTGTCACACGTACATCTTTGTAATCGATATATCGCTTATGATCTTCGATAATACGTTAAAATTTACGATTTTCATTATATGTACATACTTAACAGTATTTCGAATGAGTGTAGTCACTGCGATAAGAGTAGTTGAGAGAATGAAAAGAAACATCTTTGAAAATAAACCGAAGGAGGTGAAAGAATAATCATGAATTTATGACACATCCTTCCATCTACAATTCCATTTGTCCAAAAATTTATTTTGCCTTTGGGATGTTTGTCTTGGCTTGTATGATGGGCAGATATCAGGGACTGTCAGTAGAGCCACGTAATTTATAACTTTAACTTGAGAAACATTTTCAGTTACAGTAAACACGCTAGGCCGTAATGGTAATAGGCAAATCACAGTTCAAGGCGACAGTGAAAATATGTTTGTTGTTTTGGGAAGTATATTCATTTTAAAAAACTCAACATCTACGACGGGTAGAGATAATGTAGTACTGCAGTGGTCATGATTATGATTTGTGACAATCCTATATAAAAATTATCCAGTTAATAAGTACTTTACAACAACAAAATAATATCTGTAATAAGATAATTTGAAAAGGGAGTCTGTTATTCGTGATTAGTAAGTTAGTTTCGTAAAATATAGGTATGAAACTGGGCATCCATGATGGATTTTTGCCTATGAGAATAGTCTCTTTTATGTTAAAATTTTCCTCAAATAGTAAGTTTTAGCGCAAAATCGGTATTGAATGTTAGAAGCCGGTTAAAAAACATTGCTAACGACACCTCGTTCATTCCTGTACAATTACTATCATCATCATTATCATCATCATTTAAGACTGATTATGCCTTTCAGCGTTCAGTCTGGAGCATAGTCCCCCTTATAAAATTCCTCCATGATCCCCTATTCAGTGCTAACATTGGTGCCTCTTCTGATGTTAAGCCTATTACTTCAAAATCATTCTTAACCGAATCCAGGTACCTTCTCCTTGGTCTGCCCCGACTCCTCCTACCCTCTACTGCTGAACCCATGAGTCTCTTTCGTAACCTTGCTTCTTCCATGCGTGTAACATGACCCCACCATCTAAGCCTGTTCGCCCTGACTGCTGCATCTATAGAGTTCATTCCCAGTTTTTCTTTGATTTCTTCATTGTGGACACCCTCCTGCCATTGTTCCCATCTACTAGTACCTGCAATCATCCTAGCTACTTTCATATCCGTAACCTCAACCTTGTTGATAAGGTAACCTGAATCCACCCAGCTTTCGCTCCCATACAACAAAGTTGGTCGAAAGATTGAACGGTGCACAGATAACTTAGTCTTGGTACTGACTTCCTTCATGCGGAAGAGAGTAGACCGTAGCTGAGCGCTCACTGCATTAGCTTTGCTACACCTCGCTTCCAGTTCTTTCACTATATTGCGATCCTGTGAGAATATGCATCCTAAGTACTTGAAACCATCCACCTGTTCTAGCTTTGTTCCTCCTATTTGGCACTCAACCCGTTTATATCTCTTTCCCACTGACATTACTTTCGTTTTGGAGATGCTAATCTTCATACCATAGTCCTTACATTTCTGATCTAGCTCTGAAATATTACTTTGCAAACTTTCAATCGAATCTGCCATCACAACTAAGTCATCGGCATATGCAAGACTGCTTATTTTGTGTTCACATATCTTAATGTCACCCAGCCAGTCTATTGTTTTCAACATATGATCCATAAATAATATGAACAACAGTGGAGACAGGTTGCAGCCTTGTCTTACCCCTGAAACTACTCTGAACCATGAACTCAATTTACCGTCAACTCTAACTGCTGCCTGACTATCCATGTAAAGACCTTTAATTGCTTGCAAAAGTTTGCCTCCTATTCCATAATCTCGTAGAACAGACAATAACTTCCTCCTAGGAACCCGGTCATATGCCTTTTCTGGATCTATAAAGCATAGATACAGTCCCCTGTTCCACACATAGCACTTCTCACAACCTCTAAGAGGCCTAAACCCACAGTGATTTTCATCCAATTGGTCCTCAACTAATACTCGCACTTTCCTTTCAACAATACCTGAGAAGATTTTACCCACAACGCTGATTAAAGAAATACCTCTATAGTTGTTACAATCTTTTCTGTTTCCATGTTTAAAGATTGGTGTGATTACTGCTTTTGTCCAGTCTGATGGAACCTGTCCCGACTCCCAGGCCATTTCAATTATCCTGTGTAGCCATTTAAGACCTGACAATCCACTGTATTTGATGAGTTCCGACTTAATTTCATCCACCCCAGCTGCTTTATTGCACTGCAATCTATTGACCATTTTCTCCACTTCCTCAAATGTGATCCTATTTCCATCATCATTCCTATCTCTATCTACAATTACTATGTGTTGAGAAAAAGGGATATACACTTGAGAAATAATATGTATGATAGCAACTTCTCTCCCACCTTGTAAACATGGAACAATTTCTGCTTCATACCAGCAAACAATCCTGTGGGCTGTGGCTAAACCATTTCTTCACATGTATCCCTTCTCCTACGAATGCTAGTCCCGTTTGGAATGTAGGAGAGAAGTCTCGTACAAGCGGAGGTGAAGCTGTGCTTTGTTGAAAGTTTGCATAAGAAGAAAATTCCCCGTTCTTTACAACTAAAAAGACAGAAAAGACTTTAAAATCTTTTGTCCTGTCTGCCTAATCTCCACAATGTGCAAGATGCTCACCGAAATTACCACCAACAGTACTCGGGAAATTTTAAAATGCCTAAATTGGGAAATGAAAGCGAGATTCGTGTTAATGAGGAACAGGATCGATTGTCTGAGTGCTACAGTTCGGATCTAAATGAAGATTTGTACAGAAAGAGAGAATGAGTAACATAACTTCGTTAGAGAAAAATGCTGTTCTGTTCGCGAATGTACAAAGTGGGTAACGTATAGCTGACTAAGAGGATCTGCAGCTCCTAATGTGAACAATACAGTAATGTTGTTTTCGTCTTCATTCCGAAGACTGGTTTCATGCTACCCTCCACTCTATTGTGTGCAAGCCTCATCATCTCCCTGAATAACTACTGCAACCTACATCCAGTCGAACCTACTACTTACTGTATTCATTTCTTGGTGTCCCTCTACGCCGGCCGAAGTGGCCGTGCGGTTAAAGGCGCTGCAGTCTGGAACCGTAAGACCGCTACGGTCGCAGGTTCGAATCCTGCCTCGGGCATGGATGTTTATGATGTCCTTAGGTTAGTTAGGTTTAACTAGTTCTAAGTTCTAGGGGACTAATGACCTCAGCAGTTGAGTCCCATAGTGCTCAGAGCCATTTGAACCATTTGTCCCTCTACAGTTTTCACCCTTCCTCCCCTCTCTTCCGCCCCTCCCTCCATCCCCCCTTCCCCCACACACGTTTTCCTCAGTTACCAAATTTACGATTCATTGATGTCTCAGAATATGTCCTGTCAACAGATCTCATCTTTTAGTCAAGTAGTGCCGCAAATTCCTTTTCTCCACAGTCGGATTCAGTACCTCCACGTTAGTAGCTCAATCTAGCCTTCTAATATTCATCACTCTCCCATTGCACCACATTTCAAAAACTTCAATTCATCTCTTGTTGAACTCTTTATCTCTCACGTTTCATATCTGTGTAATGTTACGTTCCAGACAGTATAGACCAATACTGTGAATAAAAACTTCCTAACGCTTAAATGTACATTCAGCTAGCGACCTGTCCTGTCTTCGCACAGGTAGCACTAAGTATTGCGACCGGACGACTTGTCTGGTGTAGCGGTAATAAATGATGTACACAAATGTACCTCGTGAATCAGATTACCTGCCAGTGAAAACCGTGTCAAAAACTCTACAGTAGTTCTGAGATGAATCTACACATATGGGCAGAAGAACGAGCAGGACACTTGAGTGTAGTAGTGTTGTGTACGCAGGGTGTCTCACAAATGTTGCGACAAACTTTGAGGAGTTGTAGAGGGTGTCTTGAGGAACAAATCGAGGATAAGAAGCCGTGTGTGTGAAGTTGTCGAACGACGCTACAGAGCACCGAAGTTATAGGCGCCGGCCCCTGCTATTAGGCCACCTATTCAGCAGCAAACGTGACTGTGCGCTGACATACCGCAGGCGGGAAATCTCGCAGTGCTGATTGTTATTCAGTGATCGCGGTTGATCGGCATGATCGTCAGTGGAGAAGATGAAGCTAGATGCTGTGTAGACAGGCCTTCTCTCTCTCTTATGTATACGTTCTGTTGCCTTCGTGGATGACGGTTTTGGATACGGTTTTCCACTTTTTCTCCTGTATACCGAAAAACATTGTAAACAGTCATCCGTAGAGGCAACAGGGCATCGGATTCATAGGAAATAAGGCCTTTCTATGGAGCAGTGGCGGTCGTGGCCATCAGTCGCAATCATTACATAACGAACAACATTGCGAGACGTTGCGCTTACGGTCCGTCAGGTGCACAGTCACGTTGCCGCCGAAGGTGTTGCCTTGTGGCAGGCGCCGGCGCCTGTAACTTACCATGTTTCCGGACACGGCTTCCTGTTCTCGATTTGTTCGTCAAGGCACCTTATACATTCTCTCGAAGATAGTTCGTAACATTTTTGGGACGTCCTGCAGATGGTAGCAAATTTCTCTTTTCAGATTTGCTTTTCTTGCTATCGCCAAGCTGCATTTTATATTCTCTACTACATTCATCGTCACTTATTTTGCTGCCCAAATAATAAAACTTATCTACTTCTTTTTGTGTCTCGTTTTCCAATCTGATTACCTCAGTATCGTCTGATTTAATTTCACTGCATTCTATTACCCTTGTTTTACATTTTTAGCTGTTCATCTTATAACTGAATTTCAACCATTCCGTTCGACTGCGTTTCCCAATCCCTTGCTGTCTCTGACTCAATTACAGTATCATTATCAAACCTCAGAGTTTTGACTACTTCTCCCTGATCTTTAATTCCCTTTCCAAATTAGTTCTTGGGTTCCTTCACAGCTTGCTTGATGTACAGATTGAATAATAACATCGAGGATAGGCTAAAATCCTGTCTCAATTCCCTAACTATTTATTGCCTTCCTTCCCTGTCATTCGAAGCGTAGTCATTCAGCATAGTTCCTGTACATGTTGTAGACAACACTTCGCTCCTCTATTTTATCACCAGTCAACAATGTATATGCGAGGGTTGGAACTTAAATAGTGGCAACTATTTATTCACAACCGATACAAAAGGGTTACATGTTTGCACGTGTTACTGTCCTTCAAAGTAGTCACCAGCGTTGTGTACAACCCGTTGCCAGCGATGTGGAAGGCGTAGTATACCGTCAGTGGAGCCTGTTCTGTTGATGTCGCACCATGGAGCGGTCTACTGCCTGTCGAATCTCTGGAACAATTAAGAAGCGAATGCCACGAAGTGTCTCCTTCATCTTCTGAATCAAATCAAAGTCACAAGGTCTTACGTCCGGGGAGTATGGTGGATGGTACAGTATTTCCCAGTCTCGTCGACCGAACAGAGCAGCTACAGCTTGTGCTGTATGCGCCCGCGCATTGTCGTTCAAAATGTTGGGTGGGTTGCGCAGAAAGTGTCGCCGCATCTTTCGCAAAGCTGCAGGTGATGCTCCAAAAACTTAACAGTAATACTGTGCATCGACGGTCTGCCGTGGAGGAACGTTATGCTTTTAGGATAACACTATCACAGTTGTACACGAGAATCACCATAACTGTCACCATACTGGGGCTCTGAAGCACTTTTGCCTTTCGCCACGACCCATAATGACGTCATTCGTTGGATTGGCGTTTCAGTTTTCGCTTCGTGGCATTCAATTCAGAACTGCTCCAGAGATTCTACAGGCAGTAGAGCGCTCCATTCGCACCATCAATAGAACAGGCTCTGCTAGCGGTAAACTACGCCTCCTTTATCCCTGGCAACAGGTTCTACACAACGCTGATGACTACTTTGAAGAACAGTAACAGGTGCAAACATGTAACTCTTTTGTAGCGGTTGAGAATAAATAGTTGCCACTATTTAAGTTACAACCCTCAACCTTCTAACAAGACCGTGAAGGTTCATGAAAGCACAAAAGATCTGCAACAAGTTGATATCCCAAACATCACGATCAGGAACTTGGATGGATTCAAGACAGATGGGTCAAAACCACGACGGCTCCAGAGTAGTATAAGAAACCAGCAGACAAAGAGGACCTCTGTCGGAAAAAAATGGTCTTCACCGAGGACTTCACAGATATGGCCAGGATGTAAAGTCTTCAGGGATGCCTTCTGAAACACAGAAAGTGAAATGAAATGGAAATTCGTATAAATTAACTACTGCTTAAAGCAAGAGAACTAAAACTCTGGGAGTACAACACTCTTATGTTGGCGGGTAGCGAGTGGATTATGTATAGTAAGGTAGGTTATGTTGCACGACCATTCCGTTTCTGGGCGTTACTGGAGTTTTCGTAACTTCTTACAGTAGACTCGGTTGTATTTCTACTTTTAATACTATAATCTATAAAATACGTACACTAACAATGTGCCCAATTTAATGTTTGGCGTTTACATCTATTTCTAAGAAATACATTCGTCTTGTGTATAACAGAAAATAAGAACAAGACTGGACGTATGTTCTGCAAAGTTATGGCCTATGATGCATCTGGAACTACTACAACTACTGTTATTACTTGGGTGGTTATAATTAAAAGTATGGACTGTAATTATCATATGGCAGCGAAACTAGGCAGATAGTACAGTGGATTAATACGAAACCAATGTACGCTGGAAAAAAATTAGTTACCAGTTTCGATCATCAGGAGAAAACCTGGCACTGTGAATGCACGAAAGTCGCACAGAATTTATTCCATATATAATGAATTAGAAAAGGTACGTGGACAGAAAAGGTCGAACAACTGAGAAAGACGTAATGTTGACATTGTGCCTTACACAATTTCTTTAAAAAAATGGCTCTGAGCACTATGGGACTCAACTGCTGTGGTCATAAGTCCCCTAGAACTTAGAACTACTTAAACCTAACTAACCTAAGGACAGCACACAACACCCAGCCATCACGAGGCAGAGAAAATCCCTGACCCCGCCGGGAATCGAACCCGGGAACCCGGGCGAGGGAAGCGAGAACGCTACCGCACGACCACGAGATGCAGGCACAATTTCTTCAATATGAGCACCAGAGACGCCTACGAGATGGTGTACAGCGCCAGATTTGCACCTAGTGTCCAAAATTGGATTTTTTAAGCGTAAATCGGTCCCGTATCAACGCATTAGCTTATTTGTGAAATTTCACTGCCATACGATAATTAGAGCCCACACTAGGCCTCCGTGAGTCTCTGCACTTTTAAATATAACTGCCCGGACTATAACATATTCAGGACCTGATGAAAACAGACGCTGTTACTACTTGAATACCCTCGCTTGTTGTCTCCTGAAGTACTCCATTAATCGCGTGCAATAACTGCCGCTATCAATTTTATACCACTGAAGTATATTTTTCCCGTGTGGGCCATCAACTCTGACATTTGCAAGGAAAAATAAACATCTCCAAATGTACGCGTACGTAAACACATTTGTACAAAATAAATATTTTTTTGTATTTATTTTTTGTCGGTTTCCAATTTTGCGTGTGGTCACAAAAAATTTGCAGTTATTGGACGTGAGCACCTGTTTATTCCGGACTGAGTGAATGGACTCCCCCTCCCTCCCATCCTCTTCGCTTAATTTTATACATTTTTTATTTTTGTTCCAAGAGGGTTTGAACACAGGTTGCCATCTCACTTGTCATAGGACTGTACTCCTGTCTTTGATTCATGCATTATTTTCTTAAAAATCCCTAAACAGGCACACAGGTGCTACTAACATCGCAGTGAGATCAGATTCACCGCTGTTTATTTGAGGTATCAACTGTTCCATTATATCCTTCTCCTCTCTGTCTGTCTGTCTCTATAGTTAAACCTTTCACCAAACGGAAGGTTTGGCTAAACAACACTGCACTTTACTAGGATCCTATAGGAGGCGTGGTAAGCTCTTGGCTTGCTTCGAACTAATTTACCGAGCCGGTCTACGGTACCTACCACTTAACGCGGACCCCAAATCACAATGCAACGCGTTATTGTTCACCTAAAAAAACAGTCTAAGACTTTAAAGAAGTGATAACATACATAAAAATCATGCAACTGACTGGGGATCGAACCTGAAACTTTTGATTCGTGTTCTGCCACTTAACTAAACCGTAACCACACACAAATTCGTATTTGGTGTCTACATCTTCATGGATACTCTAAAAATAACACTTAAGTGCCTGGCAAAGGGTTCATCGAATCACCTTCATATTAATTCTTTAGTGTTCAACTCTCGAACTGCGCGCGAAATAACGAATACCTGTATTTTTTTCATGCGAGCTCATATTTCCGTTATTTTATTATGATGATGATCGTTTCTCCCTATGTAGGTCGGCGTCAACAAAATATTTTCGCATTCGGAGGAGAAAGTTGGTGATTTAAATTTTGTGAGAAGACTCCGCAGCAACGAGAAACGCCTTTGTTTTAGTGGTGTCCACCCCAAATCCGGTATCATATCCGTGACACTTTCGCCCCTGTTTCTCGATAACGCAAAACGTGCTTCTCTCTTTTGAACTTTATCGATGTTCTCCCTTAATCCTATCGGGTATGGTATCCACACCGCCCAACAGTATGCCGGCACGGTAGCTCAGCGTGTTCGGTCAGAGGATTAGCAGCCCTCTGTAAAAAAAAAAAAAAAAAACTGAGTTGACCGATCAACAACGAATCTAAACGGCTGTCTTACGACGTCCGCCCCGAGCAGATGCAACGAACAAAAGCGAACAAAATGAGATTAAAAAAAAAAAAAAAAACAGTACGCCAAAAGAGGACGAACAAGCGTAGTGCAGTCAACCTCTTTAATAGATCTGTTGCAGTTTGTAAGTGTTCTCCTAATAAATCGCAGTCTTTGGTTCCCCTTCCCCACAATATTTTCTATGTATTCTTTCCAATATAAGCTGCTTGTAAATGTAATTCCTAGGTATTTGATTACTACATCGTATAACCAAAATTTAACGGATTCCTTTTAGCACTCATGTGGATGACCTCACACTTTTCATTATTTAGGGACAACTGCCAATTTTTGCACCATACAGTTATCTTTTCGGTCCCGGCGGAGGTTCGAGTCCTCCCTCGGGAACGGGTGTGAGTGGTTGTCCTTAGGATAATTTAGGTTAAGTAGTGTGTAAGCTTAGGGACTGATGACCTTAGCAGTTAAGTCCCGTAAGATTTTTTTTTTAAGTTATCTTTTCTAAATCGTTTTGCAATTTGCTTTGATCTTCTGATGACTTCACTACACAATAAACGACAACATCATCTGCGAACAACCTAACACGGCTGCTCAGATTATCTCCTAACTCGTTTATATAGATAATGAACAGCAGAGGGCCTATAACGCTACCTTGGGGAACGCCGGAAATCACTTCTGTTTTACTGGACGACTTTCCGTCAGTTACTACAAACTGCGACCTCTCTGACAGGAAATCACGAATCCAGTCACATAACTAAGGCGTTATTCCATAATCACGCAATTTGATTACAAGCCGCTTGTGAGGTACAAAAGCCTTCTGAAAATACGCAATCAATTTGAAATCCCTTGTCGATAGCACTCAACACTTCGTGTAAGTAAAGACCTAGTTATGTTTCACACCTTTTCTAAATCCGTGTTGACTGTGTGTCAATAGACCGCTCTCTTCGAGGATATTTATAGTGTTCGAACACAGTCCTGCTGCATACCGACGTTAATGATGTCGGTGAGTAATTTAGTGGATTACTCCTATTGCCGTTCTTGAGTATTCGTGTGACCTCTGCAAATTTCCGGTATTTAGGTACGGGGTCTTTCATCGAACGAGCGATTGTATATGATTGTTAAATATATTAGCTGTAAACGCTTGTTGCGCTACCAATACATTATAATTTTATTTATCGTATAATTAGAAGTAATATCGTTTAAAATGTCGAGTAACATTACAAAGTCATTGATTTTATGTAAGTACGATTTTAATAATTAGGAAACAACAGAATCTAATTATAAAAGTATTAACATTTTCCGGAAATATCGTACGTACTCCAATATGTAAATGAGGCAGAGACATTTTCTGGCTATCATTTGCGTTCCATTGAATCGCTGTATTCGCTGTGCAGAGATGTAAATGACGTCAGTGAATGAGAGCGTGTTGAGCCGTTGTTCGAATGTCGTTCGTGGTTCATGACTCGTTGAAGTACCTCGGAGCTGTGGAGCGCTTTTGAGATTTTCCATTAATGCTGTATTGAAGCCCTCTTCAATGCCGTCTCTCGAGCACACGATTATTGAACTATCTTGTTTAAACCCAGTGAGCAAAGTTAATGTTTCACTGTATGTACTCATTCACTGACTAGCCATAGACTTCATTTCGTTCCTTTTTTCTCCCTACTATAACCAACAGGAGAAGATTACCTATATTACGTATATTTCAGTTTAAAATGATTAAATTTCTTCAATTAAAATTTCTATTTAAAGTGTTAATTTCATTAATATTGTCGAACTGAATTTGGAGTTACTTTCTTAGTCTAATTTCACACAAAAGGAAGTTTGTTATCTTTCTCTTCCTTCTGTAATTAGTGCGTTATTTACTATATTATCGTGTTTTAGAGGAAAATTCAAATCTTTCATACTAAAAGAAATTATAATTGAAAAATTAACACAAAGTGATATTCTATATGTGTCTGTTGTTTTGGGAGGTAAAATTAAGAATTTAGGAGCAGAAAAGATAACACTCCATCATCATCTCTGTAATAAAATCTGGTGTTCGCAGTATATAGGGGCTATTTTTTTTCTTATTTTTTCCAATGTGCTTGTCATGGGAATGACAATTGCATGCGATGAAAAAACGACAGATATTTCCTATTGTGTATTAGAGACATATTGCTATGCATATATTAAAAATCATTCACTACGTTAATGAGAGTGCAAGAGTATTCATACATTACGTCAGTGAAAACTCTAGTCAGTATTAACTGTTTACACATTTTGCAGTTGAAGTAAAAGCAATAATTAACGCGGTACGTGGGATCACGGACAGAAATGTGATCCATCATCTTCTGTCGGTAATTCTGGAAATGAAGATTGAATGAGGTGTCATGTTTTGTACATCATAACACACGATAGGCTGTGCGTTCTCTTGTTTCACAGGATGGTGCAACATCCCGTCCTCACCACCTCTTCCCTGTTTTCCGTGCATTCCTTGTGTTGTATTTACAAGGGTTTCATATTAAACACGGTGCCAGTGCTGTGTTCGCTTTACGTTTTTTCATCTAATTAGCATATTTACCCGAGTGTTATTTGTTCAACAATTTTCTGCTTCTGTTAGCAGCAGTTGTAAATAGCGCAAACGTACAAATTTGAGCATTTAAAAGTTCTCAACTGTATGTTAACCAAACAATCAATTTTACCACACAGGAAGAGGACTCCCAGCTTCACTTGAAATGGCGATTTGTTAACATATGTAACGCAGCCGTTACTAGGCGGCATATTGGTAACGGGATGTCGCATTGATACTTAAAGCAGTTCATTAAAACGTTATTATTTCCAAGGATGAGGATATATAGCACGAAATGCATCCTGGAAAAGTATGCTTCAGAGCATCTAGTCACGGGTCTTTTAATGCGCCGGTCAGTAGTCGAACTCAAAAGTTCTTGACGAATCTTGTGTCGTCAAGGTTCAGAGACGAATTGGCGTATTTTGACAATCATTTAGTATGACATCGGCTGTGATTCTACTGTCAAAGTATCTGGCATTCAGAACTGGACAAGAAAGAAAGGAAACTACACAGACAATTTAAGGACCACAATTTTAAGATAACTGGACGAAGAGGAGAAATGAAGATGAAACATAGAAACAGACACAGTCGCTATAAGGAAGAGGAGATTAAAATTTTACGGTCGTATTTACACAGTGAATGAAAACAGGCTAACGAATGAAAGTTTTAATTTCATTTCCGAATTAAAAAAGAAACTCACGAGATGGCTGGAAGAGACAAGAAGAGATTTAAGAAAGCTTAACGTCAGAGAAGGCACCATGCACGACAGGAAAAATTTCAGGCTACTGATCAATGCAGCTAAATTTCCTGTCCAACAACAAAAACCACAACTTAGGTGGGTGACGTCAAATGAACAGATGCAGGCCATCATTGGCCAGCGCATGAGAAAGTTCAGAGAAGATAAGAAGAAAAAAATTGTGCCATAGTCTTAAGTTCTAAAAGGTCTATAACTGGCCAATTTCTGTTATATACGAGGGTTGGAGTTACATGTTTGCACCTGTTGCTGTCCTTCAAACTAGTCACCAGCGTTGTGTAGAACCCGTTGCCAGCGATGTGGAAGGCGTAATATACCGTTAGCAGAGCCTGTCCTGTTGATGGAGCGAATGGAGCGGCCTACTGCCTGTCGAATCTCTGGAACAGTAATAAAAATTAGCTGATCGCGCAACTTCTGCGCTTTTATGTAGCCGAAGCGATTACTTTTGATGCGAATACGGTTTACAAGCACAAACGTAAAAAGATCTATGTAATTGGCTCAGATGGCTCTGAGCACTATGGGACTTAACATCTGAGGTCATCAGTCCCCGATCTATGTAATTACTGTTCTTATTTTTTACTCGGTAGAACTATTTTCATCGTGATCAAAGGCGATAGTTTCCTATTTTACTGGTAAATGCGTAAGTTGATTACAAATAACAGTACCATTTTTACCTAAGTTGACATAGTATTGAAGCATTGTTTCCTGTTTTTCTGTGGTTCAGTTTTTATTGGTTTTACATTTTTGTTGAGAAAACTGTGTTTTCTAGCACTATATGATGAATCTGTATTGTTTTCTTTATTTTTACTACAGCATCCCTCTGTTTCACATTACAAATGAACGATTTTTGTAATAAAACGTGAATTACAAATTGACAACTTCAATTTTGCGATAAATACTGTTTGTTTTTTTAAGTCACAGAAGGGAAGGTAAATATGTAGAATAAAAATGTTAGGTGGTTCTTTATAGATCCCCACTCAGTTTCTAGAATGTTTACCGCTCTCGGTTTTTAGGGGAACCTAGTAAGACACTGATCACATGCGTAAAGAAAACGATCGTTATGAGGTAACGCCCAATAGTTATGCAACACACCTAACGTGTAGGTAATGCGGGTATGACCTTAAACTGGCCAAAACTACTTGCAGAAACTGCATTGATTTACGCTTAAGAGGTAGTCTGTGATAGCCTACGGTCATCTTACAACTTCAGTTACAAAACATATTTTTGTCCGTTTTATTTGCATACCAGCACGCATTCGAGGAGAGATGGCGTAATTTTATTGCCATTTCTGGCTCGCATTCGAAGTGAAGTGGCATAATTTTAGTGCGATATTTACAGTGTGCTGTAGTACATTAGCATATGATAACTGGGCACCACTGTCCATTATTGAATACTGCGACGTTAACGTAACGTTCTGTTCATATTCACTGAAAATCAATTTTGTTTGGTTTCGGGAACCTTTCATGCGTAATTTACCTTTTGGCGTTTCCTATGTCGTGACGATTGGGGTTCGTAACGTCGTTGTTTTCCCGCTGAGGTCTCTGCGGCATATCCGTAGGTACAGAAGAAATTCCGTGCCCGTTTTTTCCCCTCTGCGCGCGGTGCGATGAAATATTCGAGCGGGGCTGGATTTTTGGGAGACTGGTTACATACGACGTAGGCAGCTGTGAGGTGACAGGCCACATTGGAACGCTGAAAGCTGTGAACGCGCCGCGCTGTGGGTGCTTCTTTTTTGTTGTTGGAGTGAACGGGCGGACGCTTAAAGTCCCACTGGAGGCGGCGTTGCCTAGCGACCGTTGCCGGGCGACGCGCTTGTTAGGCGAGATTCGCGCTGCCTCACGGTAGCCGCCACCGGGCGCTGCCATGTTGATGGATTGCCTCTCGTGCTTCATTAGGGCGCAGTCCGCACATCTGCTGTCGTCATCGCCGCTACCGAATTCATCAGCGGCCGTGACTGTCGGATCAGATGCCTCGCTTTACAGTACCGTTTGCTGAAAAGGGGACGGATAGCGTGCAGCGAACGAATCTCACATTCATTCTGTGACTTGAAGAGCTGTAAAGACGAATTCTGATTTCAGTATCGCAGTCGTTTTACCTTATTTTATGAGTGCATTCACAAAATACTGCCTGCCGTGGCGTCTAAAGACTGTTGCCAAACCGAATTACGGGGCTTGATTCGGAGTTAAATACGGTTTTCAGGTACTGGAGCAGATGAGACCATGCTGCACCAATTCACTGTGTAACCATCCTGCTTTTTGTCTTACGCGATTCAGGGAAGAACAGAAAACCGCCGGACGCCGATATGAACCCTGCTCCTACCATGTCCAGAGTCTAAACCACAGTCTGCATGCGTGTTACAAGGTAAAGACAGAATGCACTTTTCTGCTTGCCGTTACGCCTCACGTCCTCCAGCAGAATGTAAGGTATCTATCTGTAGCTACATGTATACACTACTGGCCATTAAAATTGCGCAAATGCCGGGATGGTTCCTTTGAAAGGGCACGACCGACTTCCTTCCCTAATCCGATGAGACCGATGACATCGCTGTCTGGTCTCCTTCCCCAAACAACCCAACCCAACCCATTAAAATTGCTACACTACGAAGATGACGTGCTACAGAAGCAAAATTTAACCGACAGGAAGAAGATGCTGTGATATGCAAATGATTAGCTTTTCAGAACATTCAGAACATTGGCGCCGGTGGCGAAACCTACAATGTGCTGACATGAGGAAAGTTTCCAACCGATTTCTCATACACAAACAGCAGTTGACCGGCGTTGCCTGGTGAAACGTTGTTGTGATGCCTCTTGTAAGGAGAAGAAATACGTACCATCACGTTTCCGACTTTGATAAAGGTAGGATTGTGGCCTATCGCGATTGCGGTTTATCATATCGCGACATTGCTGCTCGCGTTGGTAGAGGTCCAATGACTGTTAGCAGAATATGGAATCGGTGGGTTCAGGAGGGTAATACGGAACGCCGTGCTGGATCCCAACGACCTCGTATCACTAGCAGTCGAGATGACAGGCATCTTATCCACATGGCTGTAACGGATCGTGCAGCCACGTCTCGATCCCTGAGTCAACAGATGGGGACGTTTGCAAGACAACAACCATCTGCACGAACAGTTCGAAGACGTTTGAAGCAGCATGGACTATCAGCTCGGAGACCATACCTGCGGTTACCCTTGACGCTGCATCACAGACAGGGGCGCCTGCGATGGTGTACTCAACGACGAACCTGGGTGCACGAATGGCAAAACATCATTTTTTCGGATGAATCCAGGTTCTGTTTACAGCATCATGATGGTCGTATCCGTGTTTGGCGACATCGCGGTGAACGCACATTGGAAGCATGTATTCGTCATAGCCATACTGGTGTATCACCCGGCGTGATGGTATGGGGTGTCATTGCTTACGTGTCTCGGTCACCTCTTGTTCGCATTGACGTCACTTAGAAGAATGGACGTTACATTTCAGATGTGTTACGACCCGTGGCTGTACCCTTCATTCGATCCCTGCGAAACCCTACATTTCAGCAGGATAATGCACGACCGCATGTTGCAGGTCTTGTACGGGCGTTTCTGGATACAGAAAATGTTCGACTGCTGCCCTGGCCAGCACATTCTCCAGATCTCTCACCAATTGGAAACGTCTGGTCAATGGTGGCCGAGCAACTGGCTCGTCACAATACTCCAGTCACTACTCTTGATGAACTGTGGTATCGTGTTGAAGCTGCATGGGCAGCTGTACCTGTACACGCCATCCAAGCTCTGTTTGACTTAATGCCCAGGTCTATCAAAGCCGTTACTACGGCCAGAGGTGGTTGTCCTGGGTACTGATTCCTCAGGATCTATGCACCCAAATTGCGTGAAAATGTTATCACATGTCAGTTCTAGTATAATATATTTGTTCAATGAATAACCGTTTATCATCTGCATTTCTTCTTGGTGTAGCAATTTTAATGGTCAGTAGTGTACTTTAAGGTGTCAAAAAGTCATGGAACACCGATATGCACTTATGTAGATGGTGATAATATCGTGTACACAAAGTATAAAAGGGCAGTGGATTGGTGGAGCTGTCATATATACTCATGAGATTCGTGTGGAAAGGTTTCCGACGGGAATGCGGCCGCACGCCGGGAACTAAGACTTTCAGCGCGGAATTATAATTGGAGCTACATGCATGGAACGGACTTCAGTATTCCGAGGTCCACAGTGTCAAGAATACCAAATTTGAGGCATTCCCTCTCATTGCGGACAACGCAGAGGCCGAGGGCCTTCACTTAACTACCGAGAGCAGCGGCGTTTCCGTAGAGTTGTCAGTGCTAACAGCGAGGCAATGCTTCTTGAAATGAATTCAGAATTCAATGTGGGACGTACGACGAATGTATCCGTTAGTACAGGGCGGCGAAATGTGGTTTTAATGGCCTATAGCAGCAGGCGACCGACACGATTGTCTTTGCTAACAGCACGAATTCTCCAACAGCGCCTCTCCTGGTCTCGTGACCATATCCGTTGGACCACAGACGAGTGGAAAACCGTTGCCTGGTCAAATGGGTCCCTATTTCAGTTGGTAAGAGCTGATGGTAGGGTTCGAATGTGGCACAGATCCCACGAAACCATGGTACCAGTTGTCAACCAGTTACTGCGCAAGCTGGTGGTGAGTCTATAATTGTGTGGGCTGTGTTTACATGGAATGAACTGGGTCCTCTGGTCCAACTGAACTGATCATTGACTGGTGATGGTTATTTTTGGCTACTTGTAGACAATCTACAGCCATTCATCGACTTACATGTTCCCAAACAATGACGGAATTCTTGTAAATGATGATGGCCAAGTCACCAGGTCACAGTTCAAATGGTACAAATGGCTCTGAGCACTATGGGACTTAACATCTGAGGTCATTAGTACCCTAGAACTTAGAACTGCTTAAACCTAACTAACCTAAGGACATTACACACATCCAAGCCCGAGGCAGGATCCGAACCTGCGACCGTAGCAGTCGCGCGGTTCCGGACTGCAGCGCCTAGAACCGCTCGGGCACCACGGCCGGCCGGGTCACAGTTGTCTGCGATTGGTTTGAAGAACATTCTGTACAATTCCAGCGAATGATTTAGGCATCCATCGAACATTTGTGATCGACAGGTCAGTTCATCTTATTTCCAGTCATGGACTTTTCGTGAGACGTATGTCGGAAAACGTACTATCTGGAAATTTTATCAGTAAATTTTTCCGTAATGCACAACGCTCACCTTGCAGCTTCGGCCACTAAAGTTTGTTGGGCCTATCCGCAACGCTCTAGCGCCTAGTGAACAATCCCCTGACGAAATGCACCCCTTTTCATTGAATCTTGTCTGTCTCCTCTATGAATCCAATCCGATACGAGTCCCAGACTGATCAGTAGTGCTCAAGAATCGCTCTTGCAAGTGTTTAGTAATGAAGAGATTTCGTTAAGATTTTTCTGTTGAATCCTAGCATGGTATCTGTTTTTCCTGCGGTTAGTTTTATGTGGTGTTTCAACTGTGGTTCGCGCCGGACCGGTCCTCCTTCCTAGGTATATTACTGTGGTACCTGTTTCCATTGATTTATTGCCAACAGCGTAACCGAAAAATAGTCAATCTCTTCCCTTATTTAGGGGCAACGATTCTCCGCAGTTTTTTCTGAAATTCTCTGAATCGTTAGATGTTACTATAGACAACAAACAGCATTGTCTCCAAACAGCCTCATGGAACTTCCAACATTGTTCATTACATCCTTTATATAATTACGTATACTGTAAACAGTAACAACCCGTAACGTTCCCTTGGGATCGTCCCGAAATAACCTTTACGTTTATCGATTTCATCCCATTAAGAACAAGTTGAGTTGTATTTGCTACGAAATTTTGAAGCCAGTCATAAATCTTGTCCGATAAACGTTAAGCTTATACTTCATTCACTAAAAGACATTGTGGAACTGTATCGTATACGGCTCTCTAGATTTCAAGGACGGAAAAAGAGACCCGTGTTCCTGTTTGCGGAGTCCATGTTGATTTTTATAGAGGAGATTTTGTTCTCCAAAACTGTCTTAATACGCGAGAATTAAATCTTCTCATAATTCTGCAACAGACTGACATTAGTGATACAGATTTTAATTAATTTCTTCTGTTCGTCAATGCTTCTTCAAAGCGGCACTGACCTACGCTCTTTCCCAGTCACTCAGTCGGCCTTCGTTGCTCCAGCGGCATACTATCAGTTGCTGCCGGAAGGAGATACATTTATTCGATTTGCCTCTGTAGTCACAGGTATCTCATTCTGCCCGACATTTCCTCTGTTGAGCGATTGTAGTTGATGTTTTATTGTGCGTTCGTGGAAGGATCGAAAAGGGGAACCGTACTACCATCCTCCACGATAAAACAGTTTCATCAGACCGACTTCGATATTTAGACCTTCTCTCTGTCACCTTTCCTTGCCCTGAATAGGTGATTTCGATCCGCTTACTGACTTTCTGTAGGACCAAAAGTTGTTAGGGTTTGTAGTTATTAGTCGACCACATTATTATTGCACCTGGGAGAGATGGTGCTTCCGTCTGCTTATCGTGAGTTTTTATCACGATATTTCACAGGGCACGATGAAACATTTAATAGTACATACACAACAACTGTCTTTCTGATCGATTGGCAAAATATCGCTTCCAGGTTCATTGAATGCTTCGCCTCCTTACGCTCATTTGCGCTTCATTCTCCACTTGTTTGTCAACTAGGCTTTGACTTCACCTGAATTGCTGATAACGTTACGTTACCTTGCAAGATTCTTAGACGACTACTGAACCGCGGCGGATCTGCTTACTACGTTATTCGTCACATAGTGGTCTGAGGCGCACTGCACAATGTATTGCACAATATTTCGATCTGCTGTAGCCAGATTATATCAGACCACTTTGCTCAGCATCTAGATAAGCTTCATGCTCGCTTGTTGACTCGAGTGTATCGCCAGTGCCTGCCACCTGTCGCTTTGTAGCGGCGCGGCATGGCCGTTTAGAGCTGAGCTTAAAACTCGTGCTTCGCATGTCGCGAAAGCCAGCCTGACAAAGTTTCGTTGCTCGCTGCTGAGTGGGCCACCTACCGTAACAGGTACACGTTTACGACCGCCGACGTTCGCGAAAGCTCCGGCACTCTAGCGTGCTAGCGCAGAGGGTCACCGAATTTGTACTGGAGAGAGCAGAGTAGTACGATAACGCCAAAAGTTGCTAACAGCTTTTAACCTGCCAGGATGTGTTAATATAGTTACTACCAACCAGCTAGCGTCTTGTTCGAACCAGAGTAGCTAGACTTGGTTTCAGCATCTGGAACCACAAATGTCATTTCAGAAGCATGTTAAACGACCGGACTTGCGGATAGCAAACGTTAGCAGCCTCCTGTCCTCACAGTGTTTCTGGAAAGCAGCACGGCTTTCCTGAAGCGTCAGTTACTTTTCCTACTGCAGACTTAATTCTCTTGAGCGTCAGGCTTGATTGCAGTTATGTTGGCCAAGCATGATTAAAATTATGGACAGGAGGGGACAGCACACTACTTCTTAAATGAGACTGACCACAGAGTAAATTAAATGATACAGCATCTGATCAAAATTATCTGCACACCCACATGTCATGACAATTACATGACACGAGAAGCGGATCCCAAGTATACAAGATGGCAAGGAGTATTGTGTTGTCAGTAATGTGGCGGGAAGAGGTAGAAGGCACCGTATTAAGACTCGTCCGAGCTTTACAAGTGGTGTATTGTTTCCAACTACAGTGCCCCCATTCCTCTCGATCTGCGTCACTGGGTCCCGCAATGCTGAGGACACCACTTCGCTGTCTGCGAAACGGCTCGGCCCGGAATGGCTGCCTCAGCGACCCGTGCACGCATTGCTGTGTGTCGGCCTTGTACGGCAGCAGAGTTGCGTCGTCGTCAGGATGCCGGCAGTCGACTCAGCGGTCTGTGTCGCTGCTGGCTCACCACTGCTCGGTTTGAGCCACAGGCGGCCAGCTGCGTGCTTCTCGCCGACGTGGCTGAGATCGCGGCGACAACAAGCGCCCGCAATCCGGTGTCCGAATCTGCGGCCCTCGCCTCGGGATGCCTCCAGCGTGTGTTAGAAGCCAGGACGACTGCCCTCGGTAGCGAGCTGTGGAGTGGCCCGCCGCTGGCCGACTACGGACCCCGCGTCGGCCTCAGAGGGTCGAACCAGCGACCTAGTGTGGACTGGAACGCTGGCGCCCCATCTGCTGCTGCATGTAGCTGGTGGTGTGACACGCACCACTGTCCAGGAGAGCTGCCACACTTGAATGAATCGCGTTAGAAACCCGCACCTATTTATATGCGGCTGTGCACTTCTGGTTTTCCATACCCGCTGATTCGTGTCACATACTCATAACACGCTAGGTAGGCCAGTGGGCCCCTTCTGCCTGTGATTTGAGACATGCAAAACCGCTACGTATACCCTTTAAGCAATTTGACGGAGCTGTGGCCTCTATTCTACTTCGCAACTGTTGGTACGTGTAACTCAGTGCAATTCGGCCCACACCTGGCTGTAACTTGTGCTCAGAATATTGCACAAAACTAACTTTGCCTATCCTAAACGGTGGTACCGCTACAGTAGAGAAGCAGCAACAGTGGGAAGTATCTGGTCAGGAGAGCTCGGAGATCTCCAGTTGGAGTAATCGTTGGATGTCACTTCAGTAAGAAGTCCATCATAGAACATTTCATCCTTTCTAAGGCTGGCCATGTCAGCTGTTGACGTGGTTGTGAAATGGAACTGCAGAGGGGTAACCACACTTATGCCTAGACCAGGTAGACCAGCCGGCCGAAGTGGGTGTGCGGTTAAAGGCGCTGCAGTCTGGAACCGCAAGACCGCTACGGTCGCAGGTTCGAATCCTGCCTCGGGCATGGATGTTTGTGATGTCCTTAGGTTAGTTAGGTTTAACTAGTTCTAAGTTCTAGGGGACTAATGACCTCAGCAGTTAAGTCCCATAGTGCTCAGAGCCATTTGAACCATTTTTTGAACCATGTAGACCTTATGTACTGAAGAACATGGACAGTCGAGCATTGCAGAGGGTGGTTGTAAAAAATCACATGAAATCAGCGGAAGGAACCACTCGGGAGTTCCAAAGTGCTACCAGCTGTCCAGCTAACACAGTGACTGTACGTAGCGACCTAAGGATGGGGTACAGTGGTCGAGCAGCTCCTCATAAGCCACATATCTCTCTGGTCAGTGCTAAGCGACCCTTGAGGGAGCGTAAAGAGCGACTCTACTGGAGAGTGGATCACTCGAAACAGAGATGAATCATGCTACATACTACGGAACTCCGATGGAACGGTTTAGTTCTGAGTTTGGCTATTGTCTGGAGAACTTTGCCTACCATCATCTGGAGTGACGAAGGTGAAGTACGGATGAGTTGTTGTTACGGTATGAAGCAGTTAGTCTGTCGTTAATGAATTCACAGCTTCAACAATGCCCTCTAACATCAGAACTACAAATCTGCACCAAAGATTGTCGTTGCCCCAGCGTTTACGTGGATAATCTTATTTTTATATGCTTATTATAACGTCTGTACTACTTTGGCAGTATATCTTTACAGAGTCTGAAGATGACTTTTTCATAGAGTCGAAACCGGTCACTCACTCCAATAAAAGAATATTTTAACGAGATTGCGATCAAAACTGTTTTAAATTTTAATTTTAACATATCTGGGATGCCTTGCAACGCGCTTTTCAGAAGCGGTCTCTACCCACTCGTACTCTTACGGATTTATGGACAGCCCTGCAGGATTGCCGGGCGGAGTGGCCGAGCGGTTCTAGGCGCTACAGTCTGGAACCGCGCGACCGCTACGGTCGCAGGTTCGAATCCTGCCTCGGGCATGGATGTGTTTGATGTCCTTTTGTTAGTTAGGTTTAAGTAGTTCTAAGTTCTAGGGGACTGATGACCACAGCAGTTGAGTCCCATAGTGCTCAGAGCCATTTGAACCATTTTTTTAAGTTCTAGGGGACTGATGGCCTCAGAAGTTGTCTCATACAGCTCAGAGCCATTTGAACCATTTGAACCCTGCAGGATTCATGGTGTCAATACCATCCAGCACACTTCAGACATGAGTCGATACCACGTCGGATTGTGGCACTTAGGCGTGCTCGCGGTGTCCCTACACTAGTCAGATGTACCAGTTTCTTTGGCTCTTCAGTGTATGTAAATGTAGACAGGAGGCCCAGACTGTACGCGAGGTACGCTGCGGAGAAATACCGGCCACCACTGGACACCAACGGACAGGTATCGTGGCGTTTGACTCTCGCGTGGAGTGCTGGCACGACAAACAGCTGAGACGAGAATGCCAGACGGAGTTGGAGGGCAGTTTTGCACGCGACGTGTAGCGGAGTGGAGCGGCCGCCGCTGGCTGTTTGTTGTCAAACAGGCGACGGTGGCCGGCGCATTAATGAGGTTATATTGTGGGGGCGACGAATCAATATTCGCGCTGGCCGTGGCCGGGCAATGAGGCCGAGCCTGTCGCACACGCGCGCCCGGCGCGCATCGGAGATCGATGGCGGCCGATAAAGTAGCGGCCAGCGGCGCCGAAACACGCGGCCCGCACGGTGACTGGGACACGTCTGTCTGCCGCAGACCGAGTCGCGAGTGGGTAGCTGTCGTCAGTGATCAATCCACTGTGTCGCGTGAAGGGTTCCGAAAACCTGAGTATGCACCAGAGCGCGCATGCTCAGGAACAGGGGGCTGCGGTGTCGTCTGCTGACGTCCGAAGTTAAGGACTACTCACTGTGCTCACTCACGTTATAAAAATAGATCTTTTTGCTTTTGTGCCTTCTTAGAAACCAGATGGCAGTTATAAGAGTCGAGGGGCATAAAAGGGAAGAAATGGTTGGGAAGGGAGTGAGACAGGGTTGTAACCTCTCCCCGGATGTTATTCAATCTGTATATTGAGCAAGCAGTAAAGGAAATAAAAGAAAAATTCGGTGTAGGTATTAAAATTCCATGGAGAAGAAATAAAAACGTTGAGGTTCGTCGATGACATTGTAATTCTATCAGAGACAGCAAATGACTTGGAAGAGCAGTTGAACGAAATGGACAGTGTCTTGAAAAGGAGATATAAGATAAACATCAACAAAAGCAAAACGAGGATGATGGAATGTAGTCCAATTAAGTCGGGTGAGGATGAGGGAATTAGATTAGGAAATGAGACACTTAAAGTAGTAAAGGAGTTTTGCTATTTGGGGAGCAAAATAACTGATGATGGTCGAAGTAGAGAGGATATAAATTGTAGACTGGCAATGGCAAGGAAAGCGTTTCTGAAGAAGAGAAATTTGTTAACATCGAGTATAGATTTAAGTGCCAGGAAGTCGTTTCTGAAATATTTGTATGGATTGTAGCCATATATGGAAGTGAAACATGGACGATAAATAGTTTGGAAAAGAAGAGAATAGAAGCGTTCGAAATGTGGTGCTACAGAAGAATGCTGAAGATTACATGGGTAGATCACATAATTAATGAGGAGCTATTGAATAGAATTGGGGAGAAGAGAAATTTGTGGCACAACTTGACTAGAAGAAGGGATCGGTTGGTGGGACATATTCTGAGGCATCAAGGGATCACCAATTTAGTATTGGAGGGCAGCGCGGAGGGTAAAAATTGTAGAGGGAGACCAAGGGATGAATACACTAAGCAGATTCAGAAGCATATATGTTGCAGTAAGTACTGGGAGATGAAGAAGCTTGCACAGGATAGGGTAGCATGGACAGCTGCATCAAACCAGTCTCAGGACTGAAGACCACAACAACAACAACAACAACAACAACAACAACTTCTGTTTCCTAGCTTGCTTTATTTCCGTGTGAAGAAATGAGAAATATACATCTCGATGTTATTTCACACTTAGAAAAAAGAGATATGATGGGTGATCAAAAAGTCAGTATAAATTTGTAAACTGAATAAATCACGGAATAATGTAGATAGAGAGGTACAAATTGACACACATGCCTAGAATGACATGGAGTTTTATTAGAAGCTAAAGTTCAAAAAATGTCCGACAGATGGCGATTCATCTGCTCAGAATAGCTGTAATTAGCATAACAAAGTAAGACAAAGCAAAGATGATGTTCTTTACAGGAAATGCTCAATATGTCCACCATCATTCCTCAACAATAGCTGTAGTCGAGGAATAATGTTGTGAACAGCACTGTAAAGCATGTTCGGAGTTATGGTGAGGCATTGGCGTCGGATGTTGTCTTTCAGCATCCCTAGAGATGTCGGTCGATCACGATACACTTGCGACTTTCGGTAACCCCAAAGCCAATAATCACACGGACTGAGGTCTGGGGACCTGGGAGGCCAAGCATGACGAAAGTGACGGCTGAGCACACGATCATCTCCAAACGACGCGCGCAAGAGATCTTTCAAGCGTCTAGTAATATGGGGTGGAGCGCCATCCTGCATTTTGGTTCTAATAAAACCCCATGTCATTCCAAGGATGTGTGTCAATTTTTACCTCTATGTACATTATTCCGTGGTTTATTAAGTTTTCAAATTTATACTGACTTTTTGATCACCCTAGTATTCTGTAGGGCCACCGAGAGCCCGCTGAAGTGCCGCAGCATGACTTGGCATGGACTCGACTAATGTCTGAAGTAGTGCTGGGGGGAACTGACACCATGAATCCTGCAGGGCTGTCCACAGATACATAAGAGTACGAGGCGGTGGAGACCTCTTCTGAACAGTACATTGCGAGGCATCCCAGGTATGCTCAATAATATTCATGTCTGGAGAGTTTGGCGGCCAGCGGAAGTGTTTGAACTCAGAAGAGTGTACATACATTCACATTTTGTATTATGTGTTTGGTCCTGTTGTCATGTTTTGAGCTACAGTTCGTACATGATTGTCTTTATTTTACGAAACGACTTACGTAGGTCAAGTCCTCTGAGCAGGTTGCCTGTATAACGCCATCAAGGGGCAGCAAGAATTTGGTTTCCAATATTTCATATAATTGTTGGCCGAATTTAAAATGCCGTCCTAATACTTACACGTTGAGAGACAAGTTTTTGTATTTATGTCTAGAGACAACCTAACTTACGGCGCGAAAATCACCCAGACTATATTCATGCAGTATCTGAGAATGGGAGCACTTAGCGACTTTCAACAAACTTTAAACGTAATTTGAAGATGTTTTATACATGAGATTCCGATTCACTTTCATGACCTTGCACTGTTCACTCACAGTAACGTGAGCACCTGTCAAAAGCCTGAACAACCACCTTTTGCGGTGCGAACCGCCGCGAGACCTATAGGAAGGGAATGAATGAAGTTCTGGAAGGCACCGACAAGGATGTGAACCCATTCCGTCTGCAGTGACATGGCCAATTGCGATAGGTTTCACGGTTGAGGAATGGTGTACTGACGTGTGTTCGGTATTGACCAAAATGCAGGATCTAGGGCCAATGGGTAGTGCTACTGGGGTTGGTGTGCGCGTCGGGCGAAACTACATTCTAAAACAATCTAAAATTGTCGTATCGACTGTACTAAATTTATTAGATGATCTGGCCTACATCATAATGCCAGGAATAACATAAACTCAACACGAGTTCAGAAAATGACAACAAAACTTTGTGGTATTTCCAAATCGACTGTGTTCCGTATTAACAGTGCAGTAAGATCGGCAGAATCTTTAGATGACAGACGGGTTTTAATGCTCAAAGAAAGGGCTGTAAATGAAAGCAGAAATCTACGGATGAAATCTCATTCTTCCATCCGGGTGGATGCGTTCAGATTCCACGGCGTTTCGATGAGTGTCATTCCCATCATCTTTGGACAAAGTGATGTCCTTGTAAAAAATATAATGACGGGCAAAAAATAATAATGGAATACAGACACATTGCAACAGCAACAACGAAGTTTTATTTACAATGCACTTATTACATGCTGAAGAGAACAATAGTATACTTGGATAAAACTCGAGGTTCACAAAACCATATGCACAAACACATTTTGCTCGACTTCAACGGAAATACTGGCCTGAAAGTGTCTACAGTTACTTCTGTATAGCGTACACCGGCAATGTAGGTGTTGGTTCAGTGACGGAAGGTTAATAAGAGCTGCAAATAAAAAGTTTTCGTGAGGTAGGGAATATTCTCAGTCGTATTAAGACGAGCCGTCGGGAAAAATCCTGGCGGCGACTCGTGTGATGTTGCACACGCAGTCTCTCGCAAATAAAATGCGTTCATACGTGACACAATTTGCAAATGTTGTTTCATATGTTACCAAAATTTGTTTTATAATTTTCTTTCTTCGAGCTCAAATGCGGAGCGCAAATCCATCAGCGACGACATTTTTCCGTCTTTCGCTACACACGCGGAACAATTTGACACCTCTTACGGTATGTCTGTTTGAAACAGAAAATAATTTTTCTTTAATATCTCTTGCAACGTTATCTTTTTTTTTCATAGCAGCTGGTAAGATTTTTCTTTCGGAAAGTACGCCATCATGCACTAAAAACAGATATATCTAATATTTTTTTCGGAACTCTTACAAACATTTAAAATTATCGCTAACTGTGAAATTATCCTTTAAAATGTTTTGATAATCGTATAATTCTGAAATCAGACTGTAAAAAATGCAAAGCTGAGTATTTAAGAGACGTTTACTGAAAATATCTCAAGCTTGTTACAGATGTAAATATGCGAAGCTTACGCTACACGATGTGAAACCCAGAGTAACCGGTCGATCAAAGAATACGATTGCGATAAAGAAATCTGTTTATAAAATAAATTTACTCCGTGACAAATGACTGTTTAATGGTTCAAATGGCTCTGAGCACTATGGGACTCAACTGCTGAGGTCATTAGTCCCCTAGAACGTAGAAGTAGTTAAACCTAACTAACCTAAGGACATAACAAACATCCATACCCGAGGCAGGATTCGAACCTGCGACCGTAGCGGTCTTGCGGTTCCAGACTGCAGCGCCTTTAACCGCACGGCCACTTCGGCCGGCGACTGTGTTTAATGTTGGCCCTGAATGTTGCGAATGTATGTTAGTTTAGAAAACAACTGTTGTACCAGAACTGTTATTGTAATTACACAACAAATTAACAAATGATCTCTGAATATAACGCAACTGACTTTATATGTTAAATCTGTTTGAAACAACAATATAGCACTTCCATAAAATATTTCACTCCCATTGAACCTCTGAACTCATACTGACATCATTCTCGTAAATGCATTGTGACAATCACTGTTCCTGACTCTGAATATGAACTTCAATCGTAATGAAATTTATGGCCTACCTGTGCGCAATGGATAGCAACAGTTCAACTCTTCACATTTTTCACACATGAACTAATTCTCAGAATGTCTCTCCAGCGTACAGAAAATCTAAACCACAAGCAGTGTTATAACGATTAGCACACTAAGTAATAACAAATGTAACAGACCACGTTACCTTCAAATGTTAGATGTTCTTATTCATACAATATTTTAATCCTTCTGCTTAATATCTCTCTTTAATCATCATACTAGAAAAAATTGCTCCAAATAATGCTGCCTCCGTCCATTTCAAACCAAGTACTAGGATTGGGCAAACGATACTCATGTTCGAACGGATTCGAGATTTCCGCATACGCCGCAGCGTTCGATACACTATCCAGCTAGTTCGAACAATCACGTGACATCTGACTCGCGCGACACGAGTGCAGGGCATATACGCAAGGAACTACGAAGTAGTTCACAACAATAATCTATGGTTCAGCAAAAATTTCATTGTCGTGAAACAGTGGAGGAAACTGCAGTAAATCTACCACTGCACAAAATCCAATTACATTTGAACAAATTAACAATGCGTGTTCGCATACATTTACTACGGATGTATGTATAGCTGTAAGAAACATGTATATCGATTTTTAAACTAAAGGTAACAGAGGTAACGAAATTGTTGTTCAATTGAACCCAGCATAATATTTTATTTGATCATGAGAGGCGGTAATGACTTACCAAGAAGGCTGCAAATGAGCAATTCAGTCCCTATTCACGTATTTGAAAAATAGCTAAAAATTTTACCAGATTTTAATCAGTTTGAAAACAAGGTGGCAACACTCAGATGAAACAATCAAGACAACTATCAAGAATTAAATGTTGAACAAACGAACTGTTTCCTAATAAACTGACTGTAATTTTTATCGCGAGAATAAATTACAGCGGAATGACCCTTCTTGGAGGTAGTACCATCAGACCTCACAAGACTGCAGCACAATCGAAAGCTCGAGAACTGCACAGAATCGTGATTGCGATCTATTATTTGTTTCTTAATTTCCGTTCTTACGCACCTGCATCCTAGAAGATATTTCAGTGCGTGTTTTACAGCAACTTATATTGTTAAAATCCATAGGCCATTAAAAACTTAAGACAGGGCGTTGTGATAGTACCAACAAAAGTCACTAGATCGCAGGCCGATCAAAAGATCGAACAGTATCCGTGATTTCTCGAACTGTGACGTAAACTCTTCAGACCACTCGAGTCGCGTTCAAACACAGCCCTACGAAATACAGCAACACACAGATGCTACTAGCACTCTGTGACTCTACTATTATATAGTAAAGCCAACCTCTCTGTCCAACATATCTGGCATCGACCATACAATGAAGAGCCAAAGAAACTGGTGCTCGTGCCTAACATCGTGTGGGCCCCCCGCAAGCACGTAGAGGTGACACAACACGGCGTGGCATGGACTCGACTAATGTCTGAAGTTGTGCTGGAGGGATTTGACACCATAGATCCTGCAGGGCTGCCCATAAATCCGTAAGAGTACAAGAGTGTAGAGATCCCTTCTGGACAGCTCATTGCAAGACATTCCAGATATGTTCAGTAACGTTCATGTCTGGGGAGTTTGGTTTAAACTCATGATAGTGCTCCTGGAGCTACTCTGGAGCAATTCTGGACGTGTGGGGTGTCGCATTGTCCTGCTGGAATTGCCCAAGTCCATCGGAATGCACAGTGGACATTAATACATGCAGGTGATCAACTGGATGCTTACGTACGTGTCAATTGTCAGACTCGTATATAGACTTATCAGGGGTCCCATATCACTCCAATTGCACACTCTCCACACCATTACAGAGCCTCCACCATCTTGAACAGTCCCCTGCTCACATGCAGGATCCATGGATTCGTGAGGTTGCCTCCATACCCGCACACGTCCATCCGCTCCATACAGTTTGAAACGAGACTCGTCCGACCAGGCAACATGTTTCCAGTCACCAACAGTCCAAAGACGGACCCAGGCGAGGCGTAAAGTTTTGAGTCGTGCTGTCATCAAGGGTACACGAATGGGCCTTGGGCTCCAAAAGCCCATATCGTTGATGTTTCTTTGAATGGTTCGGCACGCTGACACATTAAAATCTGCAGCATTTTGCGGAAGGGCTGCATTTCTGTCACGTTGAACGATTCTCTTTAGTCGTCGTTGGTCTCGTTCTTGCAGGATCTTTTTCTGGTCGCAGCGGAGTCGGAGATTTGATGTTTTACCGGATTCCTGAAATTCACGGTACACTGGTGAAACGGTCGTACAGGAAAATCCCCAATTCATCGCTACCTCTGAATACTATGTCCCATCCTTCGTGCGCCGACTATAACACCACGTTGAAGCTCACTTAAATCGTGATAACCTGCGATTGTAGCAGCAATAACCGATTTAAGAACTGCGCCAGACACTTGTTGTCTTCTATAGGCGTTGCCGTATTCTGCCTGTTTACGTATCTCTATATTTGAATACGCATGCCTATAGCAGTTTCTTTGGCGCTTCAGTGTAGTTTCAAAACTGTAAAATTATAAAAGTAATGTTAAAGCGATATTACAAGGTTTGAGAACATTTATCAGATTTAGTGCTCCTACTCGTTATCCTCATTACTCGTTGCATTTCGCCGAGTCCCGTGAGAACTCGAGCGTGGTGTGCATCTGCACTGTAGGATCATTAGCCAATCTTGGGTTACTTATATATGTGGCGTCTATTCTTTCCGATAGAGAGAGAGAAAAAAATGTAGTCAGCGCATGTGCCTAGTGAGTAGGAAACCACTGGTTCGAATCCCTGTCCGACACAGATTTGCAGCATCCCCAATTAATGGAAATCAATCGTTACTACATGGTCTGATTCACCGTGTCACTGTGCTTAGTCTATGGGAAATAAGACACAGTCTTGCAATTGGAATTAAGGCACGTTGTTGTTGGTCCACAACATCTTTACTTTCAAACGCCTGCCGGCGTGTGTAACTTAAACATCTTTTGGGCACTTGGTATATTATAGCGTCAAACCCACGGAACACAGCATTTGTCTTTATTCGTACTGATTTCAACGTATTCTTTACTGTAAACTTCTTAGAAACAGGAACTTCTGTGTCACAGGATACAGTAGCATGAGAGCTATGACATTAAAATTATTTAGATATATCCTCTGGTACTAAGTATATGGCAAATATTTTGTTCAGCTGAAAAATATCTGTCGAGCAGCGTACATTTACTGCGGTTCAGCTCATTATTAGCTTAAAAAATTGCAGTGCCATGTACCAAGGGCCAAGGTCTAAGCAACAAATGACACCTCTGCAGTAAGACAGTCAGATGGTATCATTTGCCTTTAAAGAAAAAAAATGAATCCACAATCGTGTAGTAAATTTTAAGGTACACAAAAGTCTACCGAGCTCTTACTTTCGAAGGAAACTTCCGATTTGTACTAGTAAATGCGTACATATATAAACTCAGGGTACTTCTCAACATTACTTTTAAGATGTAAGTTCTTATTCAAGCTTTACAAATAGTCGATAGACCCTCAGCGGACGCACACGGAAACATCCAGACTGTAGTGAAACTCTACCCAAACTTTTGCGAGGAAGTCTGGCTTTAGTCCGTTTACTACTGTTGGTATGTGGCGACGCACGTTACCCAAATTACTCGAAATGGGAAGCACACATAGAAGGAGTCTTCCATAAAACTGCATAGAAAATCACATAGTACAAGATCAGAAGACCTTGGAGGACAATGTTGCAGAATGTGATACGTAATTTGAGGCTGTACTCTCGATGAAAATCACTTTGCACCGTTGAAAGTGAATTGCACCAGTTGAAACGGAGAACACAAAACGATTTCTGTTGCTATCTTATGGCCATCTAGCCTTTACACACACACACACACACACACACACACACACACACACACACACACACACACACACACGGAAGCGTACGACAGCCTTCGTTAACATAAAAGATAGTCTATCGGAAAGCATGAATCCGATATTACAAGGTTATTTAATTATTTATCGTATGGCTTTTTTTATTGAGTTCCTTTCCAGCGAGTTTGTTGTTGAGATGGAAGCAAGTAACCTCTGTTTTCGAAGCATTTTGTTGAAGTGTCCACTTACGGAAATATTCACCCATCATCTTCAGGTCTTTCGTTAGGATATCCTCAGATGCTTCAATTGTGCTACATATTGTAGCGAGGGCCCAATCGTCAGCATACCCGAACTTTCTTGATTGTGTTTCTGGCAGGTCTACAATATAGAGGCTAAACAGCATTGATGAGAGCACTGATCCTTGTGGTAAGCCATTCTTTAGTTTTTTGATGGAGCTGTAGTCAGTGTCCATACTTATTTGGAACACCCTATCATTGAGCATGCTGTCTATCAAGCGTGCTATAGATTTGCAAGGAATGACTCGAAGAATTTTGTACATGATGCCTCCTCTCCACACAGTGTCGTAAGCTGCTGAGAGGTCAATAAAGGCGACTGATGTTTTCAATTTACTCTGTAATCCCGCCTCAATGTAAGTATTGAGTGACAACACCTGGTCAGTACAACGTCTTCCTGGCCGAAAGCCTGCCTGTTCAACTGGGATCGCCCTGGGCTAATTCTGTTATATATAAGCCTCTCTAGTAATCTGTAAATTACAGACAGCAGGGCATTTGGTCTGTAGCTTTTTGGGTTTTCAGCTGGCTTGCCAGGCTTTAGAATAGCTATTACCTTAGATCGTTTGAGTTCTTGTGGGATATTGCCAGTTTGCATGGTGTTTGTGAAAAATTGAGCCATCCATACTTTTGTATAATTGCCACAGTTTATTATGAATTCAGGGCGAACGTTGTCGAAACCTGGTGCCTTTGTTGGTTTGACATCTTTCAGAGATTTTTCTATGTCTTCGCTAGAGAAAGGGCGAGAGTGTTCAGTTTCTGTGGCTTCATTTTTTAAGATTTTGAGTTCTCGCCTCACTTGGATTGTATGTGTTTTATCCTTTGGTGTCCTAGACGTGATAACTGGATGTGTAGCTATGGAATTTGGTCTTACAGCTGCCTTTTGTCGTTGTGCTGGTGGGCTGATACCTAGTTTTCTCAGCAGTGACCATGCTTGCCTGCTAGATGTTTGGAAATTGAGGCTTTCTACAGTTTCCGTCCACTTTTGTCTTCTGGCAGTATCCAAGCTGTGAAGCAGTTCATCCGCTATTTCCTGATCTCCGGATTCAAGGAAGCTCTGGTATAGTTCTTCGCTGGTTTGGGACCATCTAGGGATGTATTCTTTGCGGTACCCTCTTGGTATGTGCTTCTTGGCCGTGCTTATCATGGCACCAACAAACCTTTGGTAATTTTTGCTAGTAGGTGGTATCCATCCCAAACATTTGTCCAGATCTGTGGAGAAACCAGTCCAATTGGCATTTTTAAAATTCCATCGTGGACGAGGAATAGAGGGAATTAGGGGAATTTGAGTTCCTACCTCTATTATGACTGGTCGGTGTCGACTGTGCGGAAAGTCGGGTAGAACTCTTCGCGAGGCCATGAGAGGTTGGTCTCTGTTTTCGGACGAGACGAAACACAGGTCAGGGTTGTATTCCTGTCTCCAGGCAGCTGATCTAAACGTAAATCGATCCTTAGTATCGAATACGTTGTATGAGTATTCGTCTTCTGCCCATTTTGCTAGTGCTTCTCCATTTGCATCATTGTCTTCATACTTCCACTGTTCATGATGACTATTGAAATCCCCAACGTATGCAGCAGGATGTGGCTGAGTTTGAAGAACGTGGGCTGGCCAAGGTGTAGCAGGTGGCTTATAAATATTGGAGATGGTAATGCTTCCGATTTTTGTGACAACGTTATGAATGTCTTCGTTGGTGGATGTAGAAATTACGAAAGCGTTTTCAATATCTTGTTTGACATTGAGAGGTGGCAGGAGCCCCCTCTCATGTTTCTATCTTACTCTGAGTAATTCGATTTTCCTCTCTAATTGCATGCAGTGAAAAGTTGCTAGTCCTTCACACACGGACTTCACACGCAGCGTCTCTCGTCATCCGGGTGGTCCTGTGACAGGCGAGTTCTGCTGATCTTGAAAGGGTTAAGCCGACGGGTGTGAGGGAGTCGAGTGGATACTTTCCAGACGCCGACATTGTCATAAGAGCGGGAGCGACACGCCCAGAGGCGCCAGAAGGGGCGGCTGGGCTAGAGATTCCGTTACTTCGCAGAAACTTAGCGAAAACACTTTCTAGCGGGCTACCAGCGAGGCGTGGGAATGACTTGTGTTCCCAGGCAGTCTTGGCGAGCAAATTCCCGCGTTTTCTGCAAAATCGTAACTGTGATTGGTGTGGTGTCACCGCCAGACACCACACTTGCTAGGTGGTAGCTTAAATCGGCCGCGGTCCATTAGTACATGTCGGACCCGCGTGTCGCCACTGTCAGGATCGCAGACCGAGCGCCACCACAAGGCAGGTCTCGAGAGACATACTAGCACTCGCCCCAGTTGTACGACGACGTTGCTAGCGACTACACTGACGAAGCCTTTCTCTCATTTGCCGAGAGACAGTTAGAATAGCCTTCAGCTAAGTTAATGGATACGACCTACGACCTAGCAAGGCGCCATTTGTACCATTGCATGTATCTCAAGATAGTCTCACTTGTATCATCAAGAATGCTGTATACCAAAGGACGATATAAAAGTTAAGTGTTCTAGTAGCTACGTTCTTTTCTTTATCACATTCATTACGAATCCTGTTCCAGACTTAACGCCAGACGGCGTGAGTTGACGCGTGCCCTTCGGCTACTTCACTGTGGACTGGCTGCCTTAACAGGCCACTACAATTGGCTTGCTCAGGGCATAGCTCCGTGACGTAGCGAAATCGGCGCAGAAATTGGCGCCAAGAATCTCCATTGGTGGAATGGTAGTGCTTCGGCAATAGAGTGGAATTCTCCGCCGCTTTTCGAGTTGCTGATTGGAATATTTAACCACGGCCACTGTCGTGGGGGCGGGAATGTTCTGTGTTCGGTTTGTACGGATGCTCTTGTGGGTAGTCGGCTCTCGCCTTTCAGTCGGAGTAGGTTACAACACTGAGCTCTCGCTGCTCTGGACAGCCTGCCTTCCGTTGGCTGTCTAATATACTTTTATTTGATTGTAACTGTTTAACGAAGTTGCTGAAGTTTCGACTTCAACTTAACTTTCCGAGTACAGTTGGCAATTGAGCGTTCTGCGTACAAGCGGCCTATGTTGTCTGTCTTGGGCAGTTTTGGGTAAAGTTGACTGTATCGGAGTTACTGTGTGACTTCGCTTGTGAAAATCAATCACTGTACCGTCAGTGATTGTGTGGCGAGCCTTCTTCGTCTCCCTCAGAGGCGCATATGTATTGATAGGAAGTCTTTAGTCTGGAACAACCAGACCAGGACAATTTGTTTCGGGCTATACTCGCGACATTATCATCACCACGACGGGACATCGAAGCAACCAGCCATCACTTCCAGTACGCCAGATCGTGTCCTTGCAGCTAAGAAGACAGCTTGTTAATGTACGTCCGCAGCACCGGCAAAGCAGGCATTTTTTGCTAGGCGATAATCAGAGCTCAGCAGAGCGCGCCTGTTCGTCTTTTTCTAACTTTGTTCTGTCTTGGGTGTTCATTGTCTGAGTTCTCACTACTGTATCAGTAATTAATGTTGGGTTGGCTGTGTGTTTCTTTTAAGATTTGAGTCGCAAGGAATTGGCTCCACATACCACTTCGTCATAAATGTCACAATCTAGTTTAGGGACAACTTCACCTTCACACCATTTATTTGAGTATCCAATTTGACGTTTTGTAGATGTTTCATGTGTTTTGTTTATTATTTTGAGTTTAGTCATAATAAAGCATGTTGTTATTTTGGACAGAACTTTCATTCTGTTAATCGGTAGAGAAACCCTTTCATTTCTCACTACGTTAATGAAACTTTCCTTTATTTAACTTATTTATCAAATTAAATTATTGCAGGTGCCAAACTCTTTTCTACTCCACTTGCAGGGTCGATTACAGTCAGTTCGCGTTTCTTTTTAATCCATGTGCAACAGCAAAGTTGGAGTTAGAATAGGGGGGGGGGGGGGCTTAGAGCATCATTTACATATGAAGATTCTAGAAGAGTTTAGTGTTAAATACACTGCTAGCTCTGGCACCGGCAACATATGTGGCTACTCCATACAAGGTTTGAGAACATTTATCAAATTTATAAATTAAGTCACATTTGTGGCCCATGACTTACACAGTATTATCGTAGTAACCAGGACAGCCATCCTTCAGCTGGCAATAGTGCAAGACAGTCAGATAACCTTGAGGTGCCTACTTTCGTGACGGCCGCTATAGCGGGAACAGCGCCAGGTTGGAGCAGCTAGGCGGGAGACACGCGGTGCGTGTCAGTGGGAATGCGGCTGAGACCGCCCAAAAGCGGGCCCGCCGATTGGCCGGTACCTGCAGCGCTGTCGGCAGTCCATCTCGGCGCGCGCGGTCGGGGGTCCCGCGCCTCCAGCAGCCGGCGGGGCATTTAGTAGTTTTCTTGAGCCGCGCGGCTGAATAATTCATGCCAGCAGCACCAGCGCCCGCGGCCGAGCCCGCCACCTGTGGAATGATTAAGCAGCCGCCCCCGGGTCGTAGGCGCCCGGCCTACCTGGGCCCGCGTGGATTCCCTGCCGGTCCCTCTCGTATTTCATATTTATGAACTCGCTTCACGTAAACCATAAAATGTCGTATTAGGCGGCGAGCGCGTGGACCGCCTCATTAGCTCGGGGACCGGCGCCGGACGACGCCGGCTCCATGCTAACGCCGCAAACCCCGAGGGGGTGGGTTGCGCCTACACCTCCCTGGTAAGGCTGCCGCTCGTGTACCCAGTAGCACTCACTTTCCCTGTCGCTTTGAAACTGTGTACCACGTCGGTGTTCAAATCCTTCTTGGGCCGAAGTTGAAATATTCCTGGCTTTAGTAGTTCGAAGCAGCTGAGACTGCAGCAATAAGCAGACGACGTTATAAGTAGTGTGAGGTACCAGCGGCAGATCATAAGACCGGTACCTCTTTCGTATTAAAGATGATGATGATGTTTTGGTTTGTGGGGTGCTAAACTGCGCGGTTAATAGCGCCCATAAAATTCACAACCTTTGCTCAGTCCAATCTCGCCATTTCCATGAATGATGATGAAATGATGAGGACAACACAGGCACTCAATCATCTCGTGGCAGGTGAAAATCCCTGACCCCGCCGGGAATTCGTAGAAAAGTCCGCCCGAAGTATAGTGTATCACTGTGATTGGCTGCCGTGTTTCGGAGGCAGCGCCCTAAACGCTAATTTTCCGTCCTTAGTATTATAAATACAAACGTCTCAAAAATGAGATCGACAGGAAGTGCAAAATGGTTCAAATGACTGTGTGCACTATGGGACTTAACTTCTGAGGTCATCAGTCCCCTAGAACTCAGAACTACTTAAACCTAACTAACCTAAGGATATCACACACATCCGTGCCCGAGGCAGGATTCGAAACTGCGACCGTAGCGGTCGCGCGGTTTCAGACTATACCGCCTAGAACCGCTCGGCCACTCCGACCGGCGTGCAAAATGGCTGAGCAGGGATGTCTAGAGGACAAATGTAAGGATGTAGAGGCTTATCTCACTAGGGGTAAAATAGATACTGCCTACAGGAAAATTAAAGAGACCTTTGGAGAAAAGAGAACCACTTGTACGAATATCAAGAGCTCAGATGGAAACCCAGTTCTAAGCAAAGAAGGGAAAGCAGAAAGGTGGAAGGAGTACATAGAGCGTCTATACAAGGGCGATGTACTTGAGGACAGTATAATGGAAGTGGAAGAGGACGTAGATGAAGATGAAATGGGAGATATGATACTGCGTGAAGAGTTTGACAGAGCACTGAAAGACCTGAGTCGAAGCAAGGCCCCGGGAGTAGACAACATTCCATTAGAACTACTGACAGCCTTGGGAGAGCCAGTCCTGACAAAACTCTACCATCTGGTGAGCAAGATATATGAGACAGACGAAATTCCCTCGGACTTCAAGAAGAATATAATAATTCCAATCCCAAAGAAAGCAGGTGTTGACAGATGTAAAAATTACCGAACTATCAGTTTAATAAGTCACAGCTGCAAAATACTAACGCGAATTCTTTACAGACGAATGGAAAAACTGGTAGAAGCCGACCTCGGGGTAGATCGGTTTGGATTCCGTAGAAATATTTGAACACGTGAGGCAATACTGACCCTACGACTTATCTTGGAAGAGAGATTAAGGAAATACAAACCTACGTTTCTAGCATTTGTAGACTTAGAGAAAGCTTTTGACAATGTTGATTGAAATACTCTCTTTCAAATTCTGAAGGTAACAGGGGTAAAATACAGGGAGCGAAAGGCTATTTACAATTTGTACAGAAACCAGATGGCAGTTGTAAGAGAGTAGAGGGATATGAAAAGGAAGCACTGGTTGGGAAGGGAGTGAGACAGGGTTGTAGCCTCTCTCTGATGTTATTCAATCTGTATATTGAGCAAGCTGTAAAGGAAACAAAAGAAAAATTCGGAGTAGGTATTAAAATCCATGGAGAAGAAATAAAAACCTTGAGGTTCGCCGATGATATTGTAATTCTGTCAGAGACAGCAAAGGACTTGGAAGAGCACTTGAACGGAATGAACAGTGTCTTGAAAGGAGGATATAAGATGAACATCAACAAAAGCAAAACGAGGATTATGGAATGTAGTAGAATAAAGTCGGGTGATGCTGAGGGAATTAGATTAGGAAATGAGACACGTAAAGTAGTACGGGAGTTTTGCTATTTGGGGCGCAAAATAACTGATGATGGTCGAAGTAGAGAGGATATAAAATGTAGACTGGCAATGGCAAGGAAAGCGTTTCTGAAGAAGAGAAATTTGTTAACATCGAGCATAGATTTAAGTGTCAGGAAGTCGTTTCTGAAAGTATTTGTATGGAAGTGAAACATGGACGATAAATAGTTTGGACAAGAAGAGAATAGAAGTTTTCGAAATGTGGTGCTACAGAAGAATGCTGAAGATTAGATGGGTAGATCACATAACTAATGAGGACGTATTGAATAGGATTGGGGAGAAGAGAAGTTTGTGGCACAACTTGACTAGGTAAGAGAGATGGTAGCGTCCATACGGCACCAGCGCTTTGTGAGGTTCCCTGCCGCCGGACACGGAATGTGGAGAGCTGCACCGCATGTGCCGGGGCTGATTAATCCCCCTCTGGGCGGCGCCGTTGCCTGGCAACAGCAATATTGCGCGTCGCCCCCCCCCCCCTCTCCAGTCCAATCACCGTTGCCATGGCGACCGGGTTGTCCGATCCAGTGACGCAGCGCGAACGACGGACCATTGGAGAAACATCACCGACTAACTGATCTGGATGCAGGGCGCGCATTTGTGTTTCTGGGAACTAAACCACGCTGTCATTTGTGTACATACTTGTCTTCATAAACGCGACCAATTACTGCGGAATGTGTAGCGGAGGGTAATTTTCATTAATTCATAGCTTGTTTTCTGTGACATTCACGAACGTATTGCAGGATCTAATTATTTCCTGAATTATAGAGGACTGTCATGAACACTGGGCTGAAGAATGTTCCTAGTTTTGTGTTGTTGTCGTTGTGGTATTCAGTCAAAAGACAGTTCTGATGCAGCTCTCCATGCTACTCTAACCTGTCAAGCCTCTTCATCCCCGAATAACTACTGCAACCTACATCTTTCTGAATCTGTTTACTATATCCATTTCTTGGTAACCCTCTACGATTTTTACCTGCCACACTTCCCTCCAGTACAAAATTGTTGATCTCTTGGTGTGTCAGAATGTATTCTATCAGCCAATCCCTTCTTTTGGTCAAGTTGTACCACAAATTTCTTGCCTTCCCAGTTCTATTCAGCACTTCCTCATTAGTTACGTGCTCGGCCCATCTAATGTTCAGTATTCTTCTGAAGAATGACGGAAGTACTAAGAGCACACATGAAATTAGTAGTCTAAGATCCTTACTTAAAACGCCGCGTGGGATTAGCCGAGCGGTCTAAGGCGCTGCAGTCATGGGCTGTACGGCTGGTACCGGCGGAGGTTCTAGTCCTCCCTCGCGCATGGGTGTGTGTGTTTGTCCTTAGGATACTTTAGATTAAGTAGTGTGTAAGCTTAGGGACTGATGACCTTAGCAGTTAAGTCCTATAAGATTTCACACATATTTTTTTCCTTACTTAAAACGATCTAATAAAGTGTGTATTTTATATATTACAGTGTATAAATAAACAAAACGTACTAATGTTGTCGCCCGGTATCCATACACAGCCATTTTTAATTAAGTTTTTTTTGATATTTATCATCATGTAGTTTCCTAAAAAATTGTCGTCTGTCAAGAGTAAAAAAATGTAAATAAAATGCGAAAGTAAGGTTGCTAATTTTTTCCAGACAATTACGAAAGGTTGCCAGATGCAAACAGGGACGCGTGTAGGAGTAACTTACCCTCATCGACTTTCTTTATACAACCATAAATAAAATACAGATAATTTTATTGCGAACACAGTGGTATACGACTGCCTTATAAAAAGTGGACCTATCTTGGGCACCGCATTTCGAAAGGTTTTATTCTCTTTTTATCTAAGCTGTTTATCATCCATGTTTCACTTCCATACATGGCTACACTCGAGACAAATCTATATTCGATGTTAACAAATTTCTCTTATATCCTCTCCGCTTCGTCCGTCATCACTTATTTCGCTGCCCAAATACAGCAACTCATCTGCTACTTTAACCGTCCCGTTACCTAACCTAATACCCTCAGCATCACCTGATTAAATTAGACTACTTTCTATTATCCTTTTTCTGCTTTTGTTGATGTTCATCTCATATCCTCCTTTCAACACACTGTCCATTCCGTGCAACTGCTCTTCCAAGTCCTTTGATGTCTCTGAAATAATTGCAGTGTCATCCGTAAACCTCAAAGTTTTTATCTCTTGTTGCTGGACTTTGATTCCTACCCCAAATTTATCTTTGGTTTCCTTTACTGCTTGCTGAATGTACGAGGATTGGATCTTTAACAGTGGTAACTATTTATGTACAGGTTGGTTGGTTTTTTGGGGAAGGAGACCAGACAGCGTGGTCATCGGTCTCATCGGATTAGGGAAGGATGGGGAAGGAAGTCAGCCGTGCCCTTTCAGAGGAACCATCCCGGCATTTGCCTGGAGTGATTTAGGGAAATCACGGAAAACCTTAATCAGGATGGCCGGACGCGGGATTGAACCGTCGTCCTCCCGAATGCGAGTCCAGTGTCTAACCACTGCGCCACCTCGCTCGGTCTTTATGTACAGCTCGTACAAAATAAATACGTGTTTCAAAGTTTTACTGACCTTCAAAGTAGTCACCAGCATTGTGTATAACCCGTTGCCAGCGATGTGGAAGCCATAGGATACTCTTAGCAGTGCCAGTTGTGTTGACAGTTCGAGCGGCGCGGTCTATTGTCCGAAGAATTTGTAGCAGTTCTGAAGCGAATGCCGTGAATGTTTCATTCAGTTTAGAAATCGAGTTGGACTCACGAGGGCTTAAGTCAGGGAAGCGCAGTAGGTGGTATAGCACTTAGCAGCCCCATCAATCAAACAAATAAGTTACAGCTTGCACTGCAAGTGCTTGAGCATTGTCCTGCAAAATAATGGTCAGGTCCTGCAGTAAGTGTCATCACTTCTGTCTCTAAGCTGGTCGTAGCTTGCGTTCCAAAAATTTGTTCGGTTTTGATTCAAAGCCGTCTTGTTACATAGTGTGTTGTTCAGTATGGGTGGTCTCAGTGCACAGGTGTGAGGCTACGGGTCCGAAGGTCTGCCTCGTGTTCGATCCCCGGCTTGTCCTTGGATTTTAGGATTTTTATGTGTCACTTGTCCCTCCATGAATGCTTGTAAATATAAAAAATGGCGAAGTGTATAGTGGTTGGAAGTTAACGTCAAACTGTAGCCCCCCCCCCCCCCCCCCCGCCTCCGCAAGTGCTTCCAACAGAACCGTGGCTAGCAAATCACAGTGGTGTTCAAACTAATTTTCGACCTTTACTTACTTCTGTTCGAAAAGTGACCTAAGCAACGCCATCAAAATTTATCCTACCGACGGTAGTACATTAAGATAATTCACATACCTTTTTCCTATCTACACTACTGGCAAATAAAATTGCTACACCATGAAGATGACGTGCTACAGACTCGAAATATAACCAACAGGAAGAAGATGCTGTGATATGCAAATGATTAGTTTTTCAGAGCATACAAGGTCGGATTGTAGCCTATCGCGATTGCGGTTTATCGTAACGCGACATTGTTGCTCGCGTTGGTCGAGATCAATGACTGTTAGCAGAATATGGAATCGGTGGGTTCAGGAGGGTAATACGGAACGCCGTGCTGGATCCCAACGGCCTCGTATCACGAACAATCGAGATGACATGCATCTTATCCGTATGGCTGTAACGGATCGTGCAGCCACGTCTCGATCCCTGAGTCAACAGATGGGAACGTTTGCAAGACGACAACCATCTGCACGAACAGTTCGACGTTTGCAGCAGCATGGACTATCAGCTCGGAGACCATGGCTGCGGTTACCCTTGACGCTGCATCACAAACAGGAGTGCCTGCGATGGTGTACTCAACGACGAACCTGGGTGCACGAATGGCAACACGTCATTTTTTCGGATGAATCCAGGTTCTGTTTACGGCATCGTGATGGTCGTATCCGTGTTTGGCGACATCGCGGTGAACGCACATTGGAAGCGTGTATTCGTCATCGCCATACTGGCGTATCACCCTGCGTGATGATATGGGGTGCCATTGGTCACACGTCTCGCTCACCTCTTGATCGCATTGACGGCACTTTGAACAGTGGACGTTACATTTCAGATGTGTTACGACCCGTGGCTCTACCCTTCATTCGATCCCTGCGAAACCCTACATTTCAGCAGGATAATGCACGAACGCATGTTGCAGGTCCGGTACGGGCCTTTCTGGATACAGAAAATGTTCGACTGTTGCCCTGGCCAGCACATTCTGCAGATCTCTCACCAACTGAAAACGTCTGGTGAATGGTGGCCGAGCAACTGGCTCGTCACAATACGCCAGTCGCCATCCAAGCTCTGTTTGACTCAATGCCCAGGCGTTTCAAGGCCGCTTTTACGGCGGGAGGTGGTTGTTCTGGGTACTGATTTCTCAGGATCTATGCACCCAAATTGTGTGAAAATGTAATCACATGTCAGTTCTAGTATAATATATTCGTCCAATGAATACCCGTTTATCATCTGCATTTCTTCTTGGTGTAGCAATTTTAATGGCCAGTAGTGTAATAATCCAGGTCATGTGTGAGCAGCTGTCCTCCGCAGCCTTGAATCAATTTGAACGTAATTTATGGCGTATCAAATTAGGCTAACGCTTCCATTGTTAACGCTCGCATTTCTTAGCGAGTCACACAAGCGGATGTCCAGCACTGCTCATGCGTCACCTTATAGGCCTTTCCGTTGTCGGTAAGACTGAAAGACTTCCTCGACGACGTGTTTAGTAGACTTGACGAGGCCTGCCCCCTGACTACACCGGCGCGGAAGCAGGCCGCCGGCCGTCGCGGCACGCACCGCCGTAACCATAAATCCCTCGCCAGGTCGCCCCTTGTCAAAACAGCGGCCAGCCGGCCTCTGCGTCTCTCCAGGGTGGCGCGCCGCGGCCGGTCGTAAAACACAGCGCATTTCTGAAAGATCCCCGCACTCCAGTGTCTTCCAACGAATATATCTTAGGCGTTGCGGAACAACTCAAATCACCCGAAAGGCAAGTCTTCCGGTCCAGATGGTATACCAATCAGGTTCCTTTCAGAGTATGCAGACACAATAGCGCCTTTCTTAGCAATCATATACAACCGCTCACTTGACGAAACGTCTGTTCCTAAAGACTGGAAAGTAGCACAGGTCACACCAATATTCAAGAAAGGAAACAGGAGTAGCCCATTGAATCACAGACGCATATCACTGATATCAATTTGCAGTAGGGTTTTGGAGCATATACTGTACTCTAACATTGTGAATCACGTTGAAGAAATGACTTATTGAAACATAACCGGCGACCACTATCGTCGCAGGTTCGAATCCTGCCTCAGGCATGGATGTATGTGATGTCCTTAGGTTAGTTAGGTTTAAGTAGTTCTGAGTCTAGGGGACTGATGACCTCAGACGTTGAGTCCCACAGTGCTCAGAGCCATTTGAACCATTGTGAAACATAACCAACACCGATTCAGAAAATATCGTTCTTGTGCAACGCAGTTCTAGCTCTTTATCCCCATGAAGTAATGAGTGCTGTCGACAAGGGATCTCAGATCGATTCCATTTTCCTAGATTTCCAGAAGCTTTTGATACCGTCCCTCACAAGCGACTATTAATGAAATTGCGTGGATATGGAGTATCGTCTCAGTTGTGTGACTGGATTCGTATTTCCTCTCAGAGAGCTCACAGTTCGTAGTGATAGGCGGTAAATCATCGAGTAGAACAGAAGTGACATCTGGCGATCCACAGGCAATGTCATAGGCCCTCTGCTGTTCCTTATTTATATAAATGATCTAGGTGATAATCTGAACAGTCCCCTTACATTGTTTGCAGATGACGCTGTAATCTACCGTTTAGTAAAATCATCAGACGATCAATTCCAATTACAAAATGATCTAGAGAGAATTTCTTTATGGTGCGAAAAGTGGCAATTGACACTAAAAAAGAAAAGTGCGAGGTCATCCACATGGGTACTAAAAGAAATCCGATAAGTTTTGGGTATACGATAAATCGGACAAATCTAAGGGCTGTCAATTCGACCAAATACCAAGGAATTACAATTACGAGCAATTTAATTGGAAAGACCACATAAATAATATTGTGGGGAAGACGAAACAAAGACTGCGCTTTGTCGGCAGAACACTTAGAAGGTGCGACAAGCCCAGTAAAGAGACAGCCTACATTTCAATTGTCCGTCCTCTGCTGGAATACTGCTGCATGGTATGGGGTCCTTACCGGGTAGGATTGACGGAGGACATCGAAAAAGTGCCAAGAAGGACAGCTCGTTTCGTGTATCGCGCAATAGGGGTGAGAATGTCACTGATATGATACGTGAGTTGGGGTGGCAGTCACTGAAACAAAGGCGGTTTTCTTTGCAGCGAGATCTATTTACGAAATTTCAGTCACCAACTTCCTCTTCCGAATGCGAAAATATTTTGTTGACACTCACTTACGTAGGGAGAAATGATCATCATAATAAAATAAGAGAAATCAGAGCTCGAACGGAAAGATTTAGGTGTTCCTTTTTCCCACGCGCCATTCGAGAGTGGAATGGAAGAGAAGTAGTATGAAAATGGTTCGATGAACCCTCTTCCAGGCACTTAAGTGTGAATTGCGGAGTAAACATGTAGATGTAGATATGACAGAGTTATTCAACCCATCTACAGTTTTTGCTGTTGTCGTGAAATACATGAAAATACACAGAAGTGACAAAACTCGCGGGACACCTCTTAATATCGTGTTGGACCACCTTACGCCCGGCGTCGTGCCGTAACGCGACGTGGCATGGAATCAACAAGTCGTTCGAAGTCCCGTGCAAGTATACAGAGCGAGCCAAAACGACTTTATAATTCGGAATAATATACGCTAAATTTACTGGGGTAACTTATAATATTAGTATATGTCATTTTGTAGCAAACAGGCTCACATTTGATTCACATAGTGCATCAGTGCCCTATTTCCCACCGTAATGCACAGTTAAAACGGCTACTTTAACTGGTGCGGAGCGTCCTCGCCATGTGGTTTGGTTACATGAAACGAACTCTACAGTAACAGCTGGCCGGGAATTTCACACCGAATACGCTGAATCACCTCCAAATACGCCTACAATTAACCTTTCGCACAAGAGCTGTATTGAGACGGGTCGTTCACTGCGACATGATAAATCACCAGTTTGCCCACGACGTGATGGTATTGTGTATCTCGATATGCTTGAAAACTTTTTTAATTCCACAGATCGATCAAGATGACCGAAATGGGATGGTTTACCACCAGCAAGACGGTGCGCCACATCGTTTCCTCGTGGAAGTTCGAGGTTTCCTCGATAATCGCTCCCAGCTCGGTGGAGTAGCCATGAAGGGCCATTTGCATGGCCATCTCGTTCCCCTAGACTTGACGTCACTGGATTTCTTTGTCTGGGGTTTTATTAGAGACTGTTTGTATGTTCCTCCTCTACCAAACAAATTAGCTAACCTGGAAAATCGAATTTCTTGAAGATGTTTATTTTGCTGTGGAAGTTCAAATGGCTATGCGCACTATGGGACTTAACATCTGTGGTCATCAGTCCCCTAGAACTTAGAACTACTTAAACCTAACTAACCTAAGGACATCACACACATCCATGCCCGAGGCAGGATTCGAACCTGCGACCGTAGCGGTCACGCGGTTCCAGACTGAAGCGCCTAGAAACGCTCGGCCACAGCGGCCGGCGCTGTGGAAGTGCTGCGAGTACTGTGGTGCGGAGGAACAGGGTGTATTTTGGAAAATGCCCGCTCTACGCTTTTAAAGATGGTTTGAAAAACTTGGCATGAAGTGATACCAAGTGCTGCGGTCCGGTAGTCAAATTTAAAGGTCAACCTGTAAATTTATTGGCCGGACTTTGTGGCCGAGCGGTTCTAGGCGCTTCAGTCTGGAACCGCGCGACCGCTACGGTCGCAGGTTCGAATCCTGCTTCGGGCATGGATGTGTGTATCTACATCTGCATTTAAATCCATACTCCGCAAGCCACCTGACGGTGTGTGGCGGAGGGTAGCTTGAGTACCTCTGTCGGTTCTCCCTTCTATTCCAGTCTCGTATTGTTCGTGGAAAGAAGGATTGTCGGTATGCCTCTGTGTTGGCTCTAATCTCTCTGATTTTATCCTCATGGTCTCTTCACGAGATATACGTAGGAGGGAGCAATATACTGCTTGACTCCTCGGTGGATGTATGTTCTCTAAACTTCAACAAAAGCCCGTATCGAGCTACTGAGCGTCTCTCCTGCAGAGTCTTCCACTGGAGTTTATCTATCATCTCCGTAACGCTTTCGCGATTACTAAATGATCCTGTAACGAAGCTCGCTGCTCTCCGTTGGATCTTCTGTATCTCTTCTATCAACCCTATCTGGTACGGATCCCACACTGCTGAGCAGTATTCAAGCAGTGGGCGAACAAGCGTACTGTAACCTACTTTCTTTGTTTTCGGATTTGCATTTCCTTAGGATTCTTCAATGAATCTCAGTCTGGCATCTGCTTTACCGACGATCAACTTTATATGATCATCCCATTTTAAATCACTCCTAATGCGTACTCCCAGATAATTTATGGAATTAACTGCTTCCAGTTGCTATCCCGCTATATTGTAGGTAAATGATACGGGATCTTTCTTTCTATGTATTCGCAGCACATTACACTTGTCTACATTGAGATTCAATTTCCATTCCCTGCACCATGCGTCAATTCGCTGCAGATCCTCCTGCATTTCAGTACAATTTTCCATTGTTACAAACTCTCGATACACCACAGCATCATCCGCAAAAAGCCGCAGTGAACTTCCGATGTCATCCACAAGGTCATTTATGTATACTGTGAATAGCAACGGTCCTACGACACTCCCCTGCGGCATACCTGAAATCACTCTTAATTCGGAAGACTTCTCTACATTGAGAATGTTATGCTGCGTTCTGTTATCTAGAAACTCTTCAATCCAATCACAAAATTGGTCTGATAGTCCATATGCTCTTACTTTGTTCATTAATCGACTGTGGGGAACTGTATCAAACGCCTTGCGGAAGTCAAGAAACACGGCATCCACCTGGGAACCCGTGTCTATGGCTCTCTGAGTCTCGTGGACGAATAGCGCGAGCCCGGTTTCACACTATCGTCTTTTGCGAAACCCATGCTGATTCCTACAGAGTAGATTTCTAGTCTCCAGAAAAGTCATTATACTCGAACATAATGCGTGTTCCAAAATTCTAGAACTGATCGACGTTAGAGATATAGGTCTATAGTTCTGCACATCTGTTCGACGTCCCTTCTTGAAAACGGGGATGACCTGTGCCCTTTTCCAATCCTTTGGAACGCTACGCCCTTCTAGAGACCTACGGTACACCGCTGCAAGAAGGGGGGCAAGTTCCTTCGCGTACTCTGTGTAAAATCGAACTGGTATCCCATCAGGTCCAGCGGCCTTTCCTCTGTTGATCGATTTTAATTGTTTTTCTATCCCTCTGTAGTCTATTTCGATATCTACCATTTTGTCATCTGTGCGACAATCTAGAGAAGGAACTACAGTGCAGTCTTCCTCTGTGAAACAGCTTTGGAAAAAGACATTTAGTATTTCGGCATTTAGTCTGTCATGCTCTGTTTCAGTACCACTTTTGTCACAGAGTGTCTGGACACTGGAATGTCCTTAGGTTAGTTAGGTTTAAGTAGTTGTAAGTTCTAGGGTACTGATGACGTCAGATGTTAAGTCCCATAGTGCTCAGAGCCATTTGAACCATTTTTTTGTAAAGTTATTGTGTTTACATATGTTCCGCTTCGTCATACGTTAGTAGTAACGTTAGACAATCGTCTTAATCATGTGTCCTGGTTCACACACGGGAACTTACATATTTCTCCTTTTGTTGCAGGTGAGTCTGACATCAGCGCACCAGTTCTTGCTGGACCATTACGCGTTGCAGGTATGATTGTAATCTGTAATCAACAGAAAAATCCCAATGCTAAGCAGAAAAGTAAAGCCAGTGTCTTGCTCACCAAGAAAATTAGTCATTACGATGTAACTTCTCTTTGAAACGGTGCTATAACAGTATCGGTAGATTTCTCAACATTCAGATAGAGGGAATATCACTATTTTAAGTATCTGTCTGTCTGTCTGTCTGTCTGTCTGTCTGTGTGTGTGTGTGTGTGTGTGTGTGTGTGTGTGTGTGTGTGTGTGTGTGCTTTATTCACCTCTGCTCTCGCCTACTCTTCTTTTCCCCACGACAGACGTTTGTAACGAAAGAATTGATAGCTTGACCAAACGAAGTGTTCCACTGGCGATCATAACAGCACTGTGTTTTCCAGATAAAGGATAAAGCACTCATTGCACAATGTTAAAACATGAGAAACGAAGAGGAAATCAGCGTAGCGCACCTTTCAGAAACACACTGCTGCTTTTCCTAGGCTCATATTTCCCTTGGTGAGGCTGTGGAAAGCTTCCTGTGTTATCATTTTCTTAAAATATTTTGTGAGAGAAGTTCAAAGACTGAGTTTTAAAACAGAAGGAAAGACATACGTTACAAAACTATTCTCAGCTACTAATGTTCAACGATGGCGCGCATATTTTTTTCACTCGTACTTATGATAACAAAACGAATATAATTTATACCAATAAAAATGCCATTGTGTTCAGTCATACAACATGTGACATATTGTCTGGATGCACGTCGCCGCGCGGTTTGAGGCACAATGTCACGGATTGCGCGGCCCCTCCTGCCGGAGGTTCGAGTCCTTCCTCGGGCATGGTTTAAGTAGTGTGTAAGTCTAGGAAAGCTACGAAACTTTCTCAAGTCATAAGGCCAAAGAGATTCTCATCGTAACAAGGGAATGAAAAGTAACTACGCAATTAATGAGTTGCTTTCTTCGAACTACGCGAAGAGATCTATTGATGGCCCATGGCTGGCCCTTTATGGATGTTTTACAGCCCATGACTGTTTATTCAACATAAATACAGATCACTGCAATCACTCACTTTTTGAATTACTCGTTTATTCCAAAAATTTAGTTTTCGAACATGTCAGGTTCATTTTCCAGATGGAGCACATGGAAGCTACGCACTGTTTCATTGCACGGTTCTGGGTAATGGTTTGTGACAAGAAGATAGAAAAATTCTTTAACTTACCACCATGAGGTATGTTTATGCGGCGAGTTGTATAGTGCCAGTAACTATCCGAACTGTACGCGTCTCCTTTCGTGGGTCACCGCGAGGGAAGGTTCCTTCCCTTTCCTAATATGAATACTATCAACTGTTACCACCCCTACTGCGTTTAGTGGGGGCGTGTCTGTCTGTTGTTACTTCTCATTTTTCGGAGGGGGAGTCCTTGACTGAATGCTTTTGCTCAGCGTATCCGAGCCTAGAAGAATGCTGGGTTATCAGTTCGCATTAAGTGGAAACTAGCAATCCCGTGTTACAGTAGGCTTGATACGTGCCGCTGGAAACTTTGGCGTGACCAACCTGGGCCCGTAGTTAAAGGTAAACAACAGTCTCCGGCTCTGTCACCCAATCGGGCTGTTTCACGGATGAAATAAATTGTATTCGGTCGGAGCCGCAGAAAACCGTTTGTTTTTCGTTCACCCGTATCAGTCCGCGCTGCTGGTTTCCCCCATCGGTTTTTCCCACCGTGAAACACTGGCGGCTCTCGTCGCAGATAACGACATGTCGAACATGTCCGTGTGCTTTTGTCTGAAGCGTCTTCTATCGGTATTATATCAGCAATACGTTAAGGAAAGGCAGACCTACATGTCTAGCATTTGTAGACTTCGAGAAAGCTTTTGACAATGTTGACCGGAATACTCTCTTTCAAATTCTAAAGGTGGCAGGGGTAAAACACAGGGAGCGAAAGGCTATTTACAATTTGCACAGAAACCAGATGGCAGTTATAAGAATCGAGGGGCATGAAAGGGAAGCAGCGGTTGGGAAGGGAGTGAGACAGGGTTGTAGCCTGTCCCCGATGTTATTCAATCTGTATATTGAGCAAGCAGTAAAGGAAACAAAAGAAAAGTTTGGAGTCGGAATGGCGTTGAAGTAAAACCCTTGAAGTCCGCCGATGACATTGTAATTCTGTCAGAGACAGCAAAGTACTTGGAAGAGCAGTTGAACGGAATGAACAGTGTCTTGAAAGGAGGATATAAGATGAACACCAACAAAAGCAAAACGAGGATAATGGAATGTAGTCGAATTAAGTCAGGTGATGCTGAGGGAATTAGATTAGGAAATGAGACACTTAAAAGTGGTAGATGAGTTTTGCTATTTGGGGAGCAAAATAACTGATGATGGTCGAAGTAGAGAGGATATAAAATGTAGGTTGCCAATGGCAAGGAAAGCGTTTCTGAAGAAGAGAAATTTGTTAACATCGAGTATTGATTCAAGTGTCAGGAAGTCGTTTCTGAAAGTATTTGTATGGAGTGTAGCCATGTATGGAAGTGAAACATGGACGATAAATAGTTTGGACAAGAAGAGAATTGAAGCTTTCGAAATGTGGTGCTACAGAAGAATGCTGAAGATTAGATGGGTAGATCATATAACTAATGAGGAGGTACTGAATAGAATTGGGGAGAAGAGGAGTTTGTGGCACAACTTGACAAGAAGAATGGACCGGTTGGTAGGACATGTTCTGAGGCATCAATGGATCACAAATTTAGCATTGGAGGGCAGCGTGGAGGGTAAAAATCGTAGAGGGAGACCAAGAGATGAATACACTAAGCAGATTGAGAAGGATGTAGGTTGCAGTAAGTACTGGGAGATGAAGCAGCTTGCACAGGATCGAGTAGCATGGAGAGCTGCATCAAACCAGTCTCTGGACTGAAGACAACAACAACAACAACAACAGAACAAAATCGTCTGAAGATGACGAGCAGGTGCGTGTCGTATTGTTTTCACCATGTCATCATCACCGACGTGCAAATCAGCCAATGCGTCGTCAGCCGAAACGAGACTTGCAATTGGCAACCGAACTTCCCCGGATGAGGCATCGCTGCCAACAACGCCACACGACCATTTCATTCATTTCCCACGATACATTACTGTGTTTCAGGCTAGACTGCCGGACGCAAATGCTGAGAGCCTCGATGTAATTTATTAGCCCGGAAAGCGTGTAACAGCACAGCTCTTCCGTTGTTTACTCTCACCTGTTTACGCGCGAAAGCGCCACAACTCGGCTCTTTAAGCTCAGACAGAGCGTAAAGCCCCAGTCCTAGGGTGGGGGGGATGAGCTACGGTGTAAACTTTTGGCGCGAACATTGCAATTCGGTGTCGTGACAGCGGGCGCGTGTATATTCAGGCAGCGCCGAGCCGTAAACAAGATTTGTAGTGGGCGGGGCTAATTAGCACGCGGTTTAACCGCCACAGACCCCCCCTCCACCCCCCTCTCACCTCCCCCTTCCCCCCAGATTGAAAATTAAACCGGCCGGCTGGTTGGCGCCGAAATTTAGCGCAGGCTGCGGCGGCGAACCGCGCTGATGTACGTCCGTGCGAGCGAGCAGGCGTAGTCGTGCTGGTTGCGGGGAATCCGTTCTCTCTGCGGGTGCGCGGACTGGTGGCAGAGAAGGAACTACTACAGCGTCATCACGTTGGTTCCAACCATTTCACTAATGTGTGGTATCTGTGTATTTTCTTGTTGACAACAAGGTTTTTATTTTAATTTCAACCGACTTTCGATAATTTTCTCAGAAATATTGTCGATAGGTGAGCTTTTTTCAGTCTCGCAAAAATTTGACCGATCATGTAGGAATTACGGAAAAGCAGACTTTTATGGTGTTTTTTTTTTCACGTTAGCGAGACAAGGAAAGCAACTGCTAACATGTGTGAATACTATAGTTCAATTCTTTTATCTTGGCGGTTCGCGCATGCCCGCTCAGACGCGGGAGATTGCTGCGTTGCCAGTTGTAAGCGCCAAGAGAAGCAGCGCCATAGTATAGTTCGCAAACTCACGTTTAGGGGGGAGCGCGCAGTTTATGAAGTAAAGCCACCACGGCCGCATTAACCCTTTCGCTGCTACAGAGACGTGCTCCCCGCATTCCGCGATGTGCGCGATTTTGTCGTCATCGCACTGCTCGCCTGTGCAGACACATGGTGTTTCGACTGCTTTGACACACTTTATCATTCGATTTCACAGAAACTATTTGGACCAAAAATTTGATTTTTACGCGTCTTCTTGACTGATACCTTCACCCCCATAAATGACTTAATTTTGTTTCGATGTTCAACGCGGTTATTGTGCAGCATTAGATGTAGTAAACCATTGCACGAAATTTTGAAGAGTTTGCAGAGGTAAAAGTCCATAGCGTATACTTTCCATATGGTCGATTTTAGTTGCCACTAGAAATTTCAAAAAATTACATTCAAACGAATAAAATTCATGAAGCAAGACACTTCGATATTGTTTTTAAGTAAAGAAAATATTGAGCACCGAACCAGGTTTGTACACAGAACCTTTCGCTTAGCAGCCATACACTTTAACCGTTACGCTAACGCAGCTCGTCATTCAGTACATCTCCCGGAGGAGTTTAAAATATCACGCAAAATACCGACAAACACTGTTGGTATGACTATGAATTACTCACGTTTCCTCGAAGTACAATAGGAAATAAACAATTTCCGCTGTTCTTTATTGCGAAAGAGCGGTTAATGAGAATGATACAAACACTTTTCCTTGCTATCGCCGGAATTAGGAGGCTTATTGCTTGTTTGGTTTAATTAATTAATAGAATATGAAAAAATTGGTATAAAGAATGCTCTTTCCAAACTTTCTATAAAAGAAAGTCTGCTATTAAGACATTACTTTTGTTCAATTACTTTATGACTGAACGTTTCTAAAACTGAAGACACTCGTCCGTGCTCTGCACTGCAGTCGAGCTCTGGCAACGTCGTTCTCTGTTCATTGGCTGACTGTGTTTTGTGACGTCAGATGCGCAGAACGAACCTAAACTCGGCCGCCGTCATAAATGACGCGCACTTTAGTGAACCGTCAGTTTAATCAGTGATGCTTGCAAAAATACTGGCACGAATTATTTACAAAAGAATCTGACCTCAGGGAAGGCAGTTTGGTTTCCGGAGAAATGTAGGAACACGCTGAAAGTAGCAGGGATGCAATAAAGGGACCGAAATGTGATTTACAGAAACCTAATTGCAGTTATGAGAGTTGAAGGAGCTGCAGAAGTTGATATGGGTATGAGACAGCGCTGTAGCCTATTCCCGATGTTGTTCAATCTGTACACTGGGCAAGTAGTAAAGGAAACCAAGGAGGTATTTAAAAAAGGAATTGCAGTTCATGGAGAAGCCATAAATACTTGATTGTGTGCTGATGACATTGCAGTTCTGACAGAAACGGCAAAGGATTTGGGGGAACAACTGAATGGAATGAATAGTGTGTTCAGAGAGATGCCATAAAGAGGAACATGAGCAAAAGTAAGACACGGATATTAAAAGTGTAATCGAGTAGCATCAGGCGTTGCTGAGAGAATTATGATAGGAAATGGGAGACTGAAAGTAATAGATCAGTTTTGTAAAACAAATGATGATGGTCGAAGTGCAGAGGGTATAAAAAGCATATTGCCAACAATAAGAAAGGCGTGTCTGAGGAAGATAAATTTTTTAACATCTAATATCAATTTAAATGTTACCAAGTCTTTTCTGAAGGCATTTATCTGGTGTCTAGCATTGCACGAAAGTAAAACGTGGACGATAAGCAGTTCAGACGAGAATGGACGCCTTAAAATGTAGTGCTGTAGAGGAATGCTTAGGATTAGATACTTAGCTCGAATAACAAATAAGGAGGCAGTAAGTGCATTGGGAAAGAAATAAATTTATGGCAAAACCTGACTAAAACAAGGCATCAGTTGATAGGACACATTCTTATGCCTCGAGGAATTGTCAGTGTGGGAAGGAAAGGAAGTGTGGGGGAGGAGGGGCTAGAAGCTGTAATAGGAAATCAAGGCTTGGTATACAGTAAGCTGGTTCAAATCGATGTAGAGATGGAGAGGCTTGCACAGGATAGACTAGCGTAGAGGTCTGCTAGAAACTAGTTTTCGGACTGAAGACCACAACAACTGTAATGAGCCACCACTAACTTGAGGCAAACTCTTGAGTGCTGACACTAACAGCTAATAGCTTACGGTACGTAAGTTTTGCCCTTTACACTGACTAAGCCAATTGGATAACCGTTGTTGAAGAAGTAACTCTCCTTACAATAGCCACTCCCTCACTCAGTATGAATCGTTTGCAGCAGGCATATCGTTCTGATTCAGAAATGGTTCGTGGACAGTGTAGGATGTTAAAAAAAATATTAGAAGATCCATATTTTTTGATATTCATATTTCAGCTACAAATGCAAAAAAATTACTGTGCCTTTTGTCTACATTATTGTTCTCATTTTTGGTACATTTCCCACAGAGAGGTGTCAACTTTTGTACACAATCAGAAAATACATACATTAAAAAAGGTTCCGCATCAGTTCCCAGAACTCCTGAAGATAGACATCGACTGTGGATATTGTATCACAGACTCAGTCCCTTTGACTCTTCAGAGATGTCACAGAACCCGCCCAAAGATGCAAACAACTACGCATGAGCAGCACTTATTAGATTTTTTAGACGGAGGGGGTCCAACAGTCGATCAGTTCCCGTCATTGCACCAGGAAGGAGGTAGACGGCTCGTGTTGTCTGTAGTTCAACCATGGTTAGACGATCAATACCGCGATTCGATCGCGTCCGCATTGTTACTTTGTACCAGGAAGGGCTCCCAACAAAGTGTGTGTCGAGACGTCTCGGAGTGAACCAAAGCGATGTTGTTCGGACATGGAGGAGAGACAGAGAGACAGGAACTGTCGATGACATGTCTCGCTAAGGCCGCCCAAGGGCTACTACTGCAGTGGATGACCGCTACCTACGGATTATGGCTCGGAGGAACCCTGACAGCAACGCCACCATGTTGAATAATGCTTTTTATGCAGCCACATGACGTCATGTTACGACTCAAGCTGTGCGCAATAGGCTGCATGAGGCGCAGTTTCACTCACGACGTCCATGGCGAGGTCCATCTTTGCAACCACGACACCACGCAGCGCGGTTCAGATGGGCCCAACAACATGCCGAATGGACCGATCAGGATTGTCATCATGTTCTCTTCACCGATGAGTGTCGCATATGCCTTCAACCAGACAATCGTCGAAGACGTGTTTGGAGGCAACCTGGTCAGGCTAAACGCCTTAGACACACTGCTCGAAGACAGGAGGTTCCCTGCTGGTTTTGGGTGGCATTATGTGGGGCCGATGTACGCCCCTGGTGGCCACGGAAGGCGCCGCAACGGCTGTACGATACGTGAATGCCATCCTCCGACCGATAGTGCAACCCTATCGGCAGAATATTGGCGAGGCATTCGTCTTCATGGACGACAATTCGCTCCCCCATTGTGCACATCATGTGAATGATGTCCATCAGGATAACGACATCGCTCAACTAGAGTGGCCAGCATGTTCTCCAGACATGAACGCTATTGAACATGCCTGGGATAGATTGAAACGGGCTGTTTATGGACGACGTGACCCACCACCCACTCTGAGGGATCTACGCAGAATCGCCGTTGAGCAGTGGGACAATCTGGGCCAGCAGTGCCTTGATGAACTTGTGGATAGTATGCCACGACGAGTACAGGAATGCATCAGTGCAAGAGGAATTGCTACTGTGCTGCTGGGTATTAGAGGTACCGGCGTGTACAGCAATCTGGACCACCACCTCTGAAGGCCTCGCTGTATGGTGGTACAACATACAATGTGTGGTTCTCATGAGCAATAAATAGGGCGGAAATGATGTTTATGTTCATCTCTATTCCAATTATCTGTACAGGTTCCGGAACTCTCGGAACTGAGGTAATGCAAAACTTTTTTTGATGTGTGTATATTGTACTTTTAAATTAACCCTGCAACAAACGGATGCGTTCACTTTAATACTGTATGAAGAACCAGGAGTCGTCTAGAAGACGACTTTGTGCCATTACTGTGTCCTTTGTGTTTGACATTCGTGTGAATCAAGGAAGTCGAGTGATTGTCAAGAAATTGACGAAATAGGATTTCGTGTGGTGATTAAACATTACTTTATGAAAGGTAAAACGCCTCAGGAGACTAAAGACAAGCTTGATCAACATTACAGTGACTCTGCACCTTAGGTTAGAACAGGTTATAAGTGGTTTCAAAATTTTCAGAGTGGCCATATGGACACAAGTGATGCTGAACGGGGCCGGCCGGAGTGGCCGAGCGGTTAAAGGCGCTACAGTCTGGAACCGAACGACCGCTACGGTCGCAGGTTCGAATCCTGCCTCGGGCATGGATGTGTGTGATGTCCTTAGGTTAGTTAGGTTTAAGTAGTTCTAAGTTCTAGGGGACTTATGACCACAGCAGTTGAGTCCCATAGTGCTCAGAGCCATTTGAACCATTTTTTTTTTTTTGATGCTGAACGTTCTGGACGCCCTGTAGAGGTTACGACTCCAGAAATCATTGATAAAATCCATGACATGGTGACGGAAGAGTTAAGGTGCGAGAGATTGCCAGTGCTGTGGGCATCTCGAATGAACGGGTACATAATATATTGCATAAACATTTGGACATGAGAAAGCTATCCACATGATGGGTTCCGCGATTGCTCACGCTTGACCAAAAACGGAATCGTGTGAATTGTTGCAAGGATGGTCTGCAGCTATTCAGGAAGAATCCGCAGGACTTTAAGCGTCGTTTCATCACTGTGGTTGAAACATGGATACATTACTATACTCCTGAGACCAAACAATAATCTAAACAATGGGTTACCAAGGGAGAATCTGCACCAAAAAAGGCGAAGACCAGTCCTTAGGCCGGAGAGATAATGGTGACTGTCTTCAGGGATTCGCAAGGGATAATCCTCATGAACTATCTGGAAAAGGGTAAAACTATTACAGGTGCATATTATTCATCGTTATTGGAGCGTTTGAAAACCGAGCTGCAAGAAAAACGCCGGCGATTGGGCCGCAAAAAAGTCCTTTTCCAACACGACAATGCAGCTGCACACACCTCAGCAGTTGTGGTCGCAAAATTACTGGAAATAGGATTGCAACTCGTTTCACATCCCCCCTATTCTCCAGACTTGGCTCCCTCGGACTACTATTTGTTCCCCAATTTGAAGAAATGGCTGGCGGTGCAAGGATTTATTCAAACGAGGAGGTGATTGCAGCAACTAATAGCTATTTTGCAGACTTTGACATTCCTATTATTCAGAAGGGATCAACAAATTAGAACAGCGTTGGACGAAGTGTATAAATCTAAAAGGCGACTATTTCTAAAAATAAAAAAGGTTTACCCCAAACACGTAAGTACACTACTGGCCATTAAAATTGCTACACCACGAAGATGACGTGCTACAGACGCGAAATTTAACCGCCAGGAAGAACATGCTGTGATAGGCAAATGATTAGCTTTGCAGAGCATTCACACAAGGTGGGCGCACGGTGGCAACACCTACAACATGCTGACACGAGGAAAGTTTCCAACCGATTTCTCATACACAAACAGTAGTTGACCGGCGTTACCTGGTTAAACGTTGTTGTGATGCCTCGTGTAAGGAGGAGAAATGCGTACCATCACGTTTCCGACTTTGGTAAAGGTCGTATTGTGGCCTATCGCGGTTGCGGTTTATCGTATCGCGACATTGCTACTCGCGTTGGTCGAGATTCAATGACTATTTGTTAGCAGAATATGGAATCGGTGGGTTCAGGAGGGTAATACGGAACGCCGTGCTGGATCCCAACGGCCTCGTATCACTAGCGGTCGAGATGACAGGCAGGCGTCTTATCCGCATGGCTGTAACGGATCGTGCAATCACTGAGTCGACAGATGGGGACGTTTGCAAGACAACGACGATCTGCACGAACAGTTCGACGACGTTTGCAGCAGCATGGACTATCAGCTCGGAGACCATGGCTGCGGTTACCCTTGACGCTGCATCACAGACAGGAGCGCCTGCGATGGTGTACTCAACGACGAACCTGGGTGCACGAATGGCAAAACCTCATTTTTTTCAGATGAATCCAGGTTATGTTTACAGCATCATGATGATAGCATCCGTGTTTGGTGACATGGCGGTGTACGCACATTGGAAGCGTCTATTCGTCATCGCCATACTGGCTTACCACCCGGCGTGATGGTATGGGGGTGCCATTGGTTACACGTCTCGGTCACCTCTTGTTCGCATTGATGGCACTTTGAACAGTGGATGTTACATTTCAGATGTGTTACGACCCGTGGCTCTACCCTTCATTCGATCCCTGCGAAACCCTACATTTCAGCAGGATAATGCACGACCGCATGTTACAGATCCTGTACGGGCCTTTCTGGATACAGAAAATGTTCGACTGCTGTCCTGGCCAGCACATTCTCCAGATCTCTCACCAACTTGAAACGTCTGGTCAATGGTGGCCGAACAAGTGGCTCGTCACAACACGCCAGTCACTACTCTTGATGAACTGGTGTCGTGTTTAAGCTACATGGGCAGCTGTACCTGTACACGCCATCCAAGCTTTGTTCAACTCAATGCCAAGGCGTATCAAGGCCATTATTACGGCCACAGGTGGTTGTTCTTGGTACTGATTTCTCAGGATCTATGCACCCAAATTGCGTGAAAATGTAATTACATGTCAGTTCTATTATAACATATTTTTCCAGTGCATACCCGTTTATCATCTGCATTTCTTCTTGGTGTAGCAATTTTAATGGCCAGTAGTGTAGTTTGTATTTTTGCACGAACTTTTCAAACGCCTCTCGTAAGTGAACGCGACACATGTCGTTTAGGTAACTGGAATCATCAGAAGTTTCCAGCAGGACGGTCGCAACGTCAGCCACGTAAGAAGTAATTTCAGAGGGAGAAGACGCGACTTCGGAGATTTCGCCTTCAGTCACACTTCGGACAGCCTGAGGTCAGCACAGCAGTAGTGGACGTCCAGTGGGAGTGGACTGGAGTGAAAAACTGAAGGCTCCCTGACGCGGCCGCCGCTGTCACCGGCAGGTCGATGGCGGGCAGCTGTCCGCCGGTGGGCGCGAATTAAACATGGCCAGAGGCAGCCGGCGCCGGCAGGGCCGTAATTAAATTTTACTCCGCATCGACCGCAGCGTGATGCGCCGAGCGCTCCAGCCTGCGTCTGGCGCGTACTTGCGTAGCCGCTGACCTGACCGCGTGGCACCCGTTTGCTCCAGCACAGTGGCTACTGCGGTCTTCAACCTTCCTCACACGGGAGCGAGTTAGCTGACTTTGGCAAGGAGCACTACACGTTTTGTGACGTCACTCCCTGTAACGTTACGTTGAGGCGGCACTGCCACCGTGAAACACGAAATAAGCTATAATGAGATTTTTACTCTGCAGCGGAGTGTGCGCTGATATGAAACTTCCTGGCGGATTAAAACTGTGTGCCGGACCGAGACTCGAACTCGGGACTTATGCCTTTCGGGGCAAGTGCTCTACCACCGGACTGAGCTACCCATGTGTGCCGGACCGAGACTCGAACTCTGGACCTATGCCTTTCGCGGGGAAGTGCTCTACCACCGGACTGAGCTACCCAAGCACGACTCACGCCCCGTCCTCACAGCTTTACTTCTTTGGAAGGTAGGAGACGAGATACTGGCAGAGTCCGGTGGTAGAGCACTTGCCCGCGAAAGGCAAAGGTCCCGAGTTCGAGTCTCGGTCCGGCACAGAGTTTTAATCTGCCAGGAAGTTTCACGAAATGAGCTGTACGATATTTCGGGAACGTGCTACGAAACGTTGAACCAATGAGAGGCAAGAACTCTATCTACGTCACAAACAGAACTTGGAAGACGCCATATTGGATTTCGTCGTTTACAGTTGAAGCCCATATTTCGTGCGTTTATTATTATAACTTATGTCCTATGAAAATACGCTGTATCATAGCACCGGTGCATTGATTGTCTCTGGAAAACACGTGGTTATTGGTACGATTTCTTGTGCAAAATGACGGGAAACGTTATATTGGCGGTTGAAGCATTTTTGCATTTAATTATTTGCGTATTAAAAATTGCGTGTTTTGAGGCAATCGCACATTGAAGATTCATAAAAAACGCGTTATTTCTGGTGCGACTTGTTATAATTATATATCAGTTAAAAATATATCAGTGATTAAGGCCTTAAGGAGATTTGGAAATTTGTGGTAAGGTCTTATGGGACAAAACTGCTGAGGTCAACGGTCCCTAAGCTTACGCACTACTTAATCTAACTTAAACTAACTGATGCTAAGGACAACACACACACACACACCCATGCCCGAAGGTGGACGCGAATCCCCGCTGGGGGGGGGGGGGGGGGAGGAGAGCCGCGTGGGCCGTGACTAGGTGCCTGAGACCGCGCGACTACCCCGTAACATAAAATATAAGAGAGTCTGTTACACGGAGTCAGTGTAGCGGTTATGAACCTGTAGGCCGCCCCCTTCACGCGGCGATACTCTCTCAATGCGGCACTGTAATTACTGACTTTCACACAAAGCAGTTCCATTAACAAAGCGCGGCCTCTCTTCTCGATAGCCATACTGTTCACTCACGTTATGGCTTGCCATATGACAGTGTAGGTGCCATACCGTCATACAAACTGTGTACAGCGCCAAATTTGCATCTGCTGGCCATAGTTGAAACTACTTTGTTTTCCAGAGTAAACCGGTCACTGTGCCGTCCGGCGACACTACAGTGGCGCCGTGCGCGAAATAGCGGTCAACGGCCGGCGACACCACAGTGGTGTCGTCTGCATAGTATCGCGCAGAGGCCGGTGACAGCACGTTAGTAGCTTTTGCATTCTGTTGGTGTTTTGTTTAGGTAACATGTTACACACGTCAACAAGTGTCTTGTTTTTATAAGTACTTGTGCCCTTTCATCGTGGCAGACGAAAGAGTGAATAGGATTATTTACGATGAATGCACGGATGTCTTGTCTGACGTTCCGGACGACTTGGCCGATTGGGAAGAAGACATTGGATACCAAAGAAATGAAAGTGAAGCAAAATCGTAGGAAGATAGTGAAATACGTCCAAGAAGAATTCGGCGAAAGCTACGGTTGCCAACTGATTCGGCTGAATCAGACGAAGAAGACAGTACACAGTTATCAGACTTTGATTTACCGACGACCAGTAATAAATTTGAAGGATCCCCGGGTCCAAACATATTTCCCAAAGATACCCAGAGCGTCGAGGATATCGTACAATTATATATTGGGAACGATCTATTTGAATATATTAGCAACGAAACCAAAAAGTACTACAGTCAAAATTACAATAGAAGAAAACTAGATTTAAAAAGTGCCAAATTTGTCGACGTTACGGAACCCGAACGTAGAAAATGGTTTGGGATTGCTATCCTTGTGGGAAACTTAAGAAAAGCAAGGATCAATGATTATTGGTCAACGAATCCGTTGATAGACACACCGATATTTCCAAAAACGATGTCCCGTAATCGATTCAGACAAATATTATTATTTTTACATTTTTCCGACAGCAACAATAAACTGGATAATGCCGACCGGCTTATCAAAGTGTTATTCGTAATTGATTTTTTTTCCAAAAGTTTAAAAAACGTTTAATCTAAGTCAAAACATCTTCAATTGATGAAGGAATGACACCTTGGCGTGGACGGTTAGATTTTAAAGTTTACGGTGGTTCGAAAATTACGAAATACGGCATACTCATTCGGATGCTGTGTGATTCGAGTACGGGATACATTTGGTCATTCAAGATATATTCCGACGCTGAACAGCCTTTAGCAAAAACAGTGATGGAACTATTGACACCTTCTGATGGAAAGTGCCATCACCTCTGCATGGACATTTATTATAACAGTGTAGAACTTGTAGAGAAGTTACTTGAAAATAAAATTCGAGTTTGTGGAACGATAGAGGATTTCAGGAAAATTAAAGTGCGCAAAAGTCAATGTGTTTGAAGCTTGTCATCAACGGAGAGGTGACAAGCGGCCGGCCACAAGCCAAGTATTCCGACTTAGCGCTGCCGCCGTCAAGCGAATAAATTTGTACGAGACGTGCGGACGGCAGTGTGCTGACGCAGTATCATATCTACCAATTTTTGCTGTCATACGATAGTTAAGACCCATACCGGACCCCCTTGAGCAGGCGTACTTTAACCGTACGGTACTTGTACGAGGGTTGACTGAAAAGTAATGCCTCCACCTTCGTAACTCTTCAACTGTTGGCAGCATTGGTATGCAGCAGGTACTGGCTTGTTCCGTAGCCTCTTCTCTACAGCTCCAGTTAGCAGGAAGCCTTAGCTTTGAACGGTTGTGTTGTTACAGTGTAAAGTTTGGAACCCTGCGCGGACGGTCGGTCAGTGCGCTTTAAGCAACGTGCAGTCATTGAATTCTTGAGTGCAGAAGTTGTCACCCCAAAGGAGATTCATCAGAGAATGAAAGCAGTTTATGGTGATTGTAGTGATGTGAGTACTGTGCATCGTTGGGCGAGTAAGTTGAAAGATGCTGAGGCGGAACATCTGACCTGCGTGATAGAGAGTTGGACGTCTTGTGACAGCAACCACCGAGCTTCACAAGAAAAATGTAGACAGATTGATTCAGGACGATCGTTGTATCTCTCAGAGAGAAACTGCAAGCACAATCGGCATTTCACAAGAACGTGTGCGTCACATTATTGCTTTGCTTGGCAAACCACACACTTCACGTACCACCACAGCAGAACTTCAGAGACTGACTCTCACCACCGTACGGCATCCTCCATACAGTCCAGGTTTAGCACCGTCTGACTTCCATCCGTTCCCGGTAACGAAAGGCGATCTGCGGGGACATCATTATGCTTCTGATGAAGACGTTGAGACAAGCTTCAGAAAACTTGTTCATCGTTGGCAGAAATGTATCCAGTTGGCTGGTGATTATGTGGAAAAGAGAACATTGGTAATTAAAGTTCACATTCTAAGGATTATTTCTACGTTTGATTTATTAAATATTACCACCCAAACCAGTTAACATGTTTTCCGCATCATTTTCTATTCTCTTTAATGTGCGACTGGAATAGTGAGCGGCTCCTGAAATCCTCTGAGTACACTATTTAATGAGAGTTCTGCTTCCTCGTTTGCCTCTTCTGTTACTGATGGACAAGCAACAGTCCTCTGAGGCTGGAGCCAGTTCTGAACAACGGGGTGGACTCGCGCAGCTTTCACGACGAGAATGCGTTTCTGCGCAGGGCCCACATTATTTCACGTTAGCTGTAGCGCACCAGCTACTAAGACTTTAAACTCGGCCGACCGGTTGCGATTTCTAAGTTCACCGTACATGCAGGGTGTTTCAAAAATGACCGGTATATTTGAAACGGCAATAAAAACCAAACGAGCAGCGATAGAAATACACCGTTTGTTGCAATATGCTTGGGACAACAGTACATTTTCAGGCGGACAAACTTTCGAAATTACAGTAGTTACAATTTTCAACAACAGATGGCGCTGCAAGTGATGTGAAAGATATAGAAGACAACGCAGTCTGTGGGTGCGCCATTCTGTACGTCGTCTTTCTGCTGTAAGCGTGTGCTGTTCACAACGTGCAAGTGTGCTGTGGACAACATGGTTTATTCCTTAGAACAGAGGATTTTTCTGGTGTTGGAATTCCACCGCCTAGAACACAGTGTTGTTGCAACAAGACGAAGTTTTCAACGGAGGTTTAATGTAACCAAAGGACCGAAAAGCGATACAATAAAGGATCTGTTTGAAAAATTTCAACGGACTGGGAACGTGACGGATGAACGTGTTGGAAAGGTAGGGCGACCGCGTACGGCAACCACAGAGGGCAATGCGCAGCTAGTGCAGCAGGTGATCCAACAGCGGCCTCGGGTTTCCGTTCGCCGTGTTGCAGCTGCGGTCCAAATGACGCCAACGTCCACGTATCGTCTCATGCGCCAGAGTTTACACCTCTATCCATACAAAATTCAAACGCGGCAACCCCTCAGCGCCGCTACCATTGCTGCACGAGAGACATTCGCTAACGATATAGTGCACAGGATTGATGACGGCGATATGCATGTGGGCAGCATTTGGTTTACTGACGAAGCTTATTTTTACCTGGACGGCTTCGTCAATAAACAGAACTGGCGCATATGGGGAACCGAAAAGCCCCATGTTGCAGTCCCATCGTCCCTGCATCCTCAAAAAGTACTGGTCTGGGCCGCCATTTCTTCCAAAGGAATCATTGGCCCATTTTTCAGATCCGAAACGATTACTGCATCACGCTATCTGGACATTCTTCGTGAATTTGTGGCGGTACAAACTGCCTTAGACGACACTGCGAACACCTCGTGGTTTATGCAAGATGGTGCCCGGCCACATCGCACGGCCGACGTCTTTAATTTCCTGAATGAATATTTCGATGATCGTGTGATTGCTTTGGGCTATCCGAAACATACAGGAGGCGGCGTGGATTGGCCTCCCTATTCGCCAGACATGAACCCCTGTGACTTCTTTCTGTGGGGACACTTGAAAGACCAGGTGTACCGCCAGAATCCAGAAACAATTGAACAGCTGAAGCAGTACATCTCATCTGCATGTGAAGCCATTCCGCCAGACACGTTGTCAAAGGTTTCGGGTAATTTCATTCAGAGACTACGCCATATTATTGCTACGCATGGTGGATATGTGGAAAATATCGTACTATAGAGTTTCCCAGACCGCAGCGCCATCTGTTGTTGAAGATTGTGACTGCTGTGATTTCGAAAATTTGTCTGCCTGAAGATGTACTGTTGTCCCGGGCATGTTGCAGCAGGCGGTGTATTTCTATCGCTGCTCGTTTGGTTTTTATTGCCGTTTCAAATGTACCGGTCATTTTTGAGGCACCCTGTTTGTTCAGGTGCAGAGCGAACATACTCAAGATAGTAAAGATATGGGCAGATTTAGTAGTCGTTAAATCCTAAGATTCAGATTTTAATGAACCAAAAGGTACGTGGCAACCAAACGACCAACGATGGAAAAGAAACATGAGGATTTGTTAGATGACGATCAAATTGACTTTATAAAAGGTAAGGTACCAGAGAGGCAGTTCCAACGCTCCACTTTAATGAAGCAAGGTTCAAGAAAAAGCAAGACATCTTCACGGGCCTTGCCGGCCTAAAAAAAGCGCTCGATACTGTGAAATGGGGCAAGATGTTCGAAATTCTGAGAAAAGTAGGAGTAAGCTACAGGAAACGACGAATAATATACAAATGTGCAAGAACCAAGACGGAATAATAGCAAATGGAATACCAAGAACATAAGTGATACAATTAGAAAGACTAGAAAAGAGGAATGTAGCCTTTCTTGTGGTGGCCGAATGGTTGTCTCGTCGCTACAGTCATCATTAACGTAAGTGAGGGAATTCTTGAGTGCCATCTGTCGATGAGTCATGTAAACTCTGTCCAGCGTGTTATCGTATTTTAACTGTTTGTGTATTCGCATTGTCTGCGGCGGAAGTTGGGGATCAGATCAGCGTTTGCCGAAAAGAGCATGAAAAACACCTAAAACTCGCACTCCGGCAGGCCGACGTACCACACCAGAGGTCCTCAATCCGAATGTGTTCAATTAGTAGAGATCCTCTTTAAAACAGGGCCCATTGTAGACCACACACATGCGCGTGCGCATCAGGTCTTTTCGCTGCGGGAACTATTCCCACGAGCTTTCTTTTTTTCTATGGGCCTGCATAGAAGTTCCGCGGTTTGTTTCTTCCGACGGACCTCAATGCCACGTAAAATAGTGAACAGCTCGTCTACTGCCAATGAATTGGCGAGTACGTTGAAATTTGTTGCAATAGGACGACACAGAGTTCGAAATACACGGACGCACTGAAACAATACAACAAATAGTGTCTGTATGATACTACAATAGAAATTCGTCAAAGATCTTGGGACAAGAAGCTTAATAAAATCTTTTACAATTAAAGTTTTTGAATTACGATTATGATACTGTGGTGATAGTCTTTAATCTTAAGACTGGCTTAATTCGGCTCTCCACAGCAGTTTATTCTACGCAAGCCTCCTCATTTTGCAAGACTTGAACCGACAGCCTGTTGAACCAGTGTATTATAATCAAGCCTTGATCTCCCTATAAAATATTTATCTCCCGTACTTGACTCCCTTTGCCAAATTAACTATTCCTCGATGTTTCAGCATGTGCCCTGTCAACAGTTCTTTCAGAGGAGTTGTTCCATAAAGTACTTTTTTTCCCAACTTCGACGCAGAATCCCTTCATTCGTAACAGGTTTTACCCATGTTTCAGCATTATTCAGTAGCATACTCATGTCCTCTTATTGTCTATAGTGTTCATCGGACACGTTTCACTTCCGTGTAAGACTGGTTTCACGACAAATACTTTCAGAAAAGAATACTCAGCACTGAATTTAATATTGTATGTTAACGTTTCCTGGTATTGCAAGTCTGTATTTAATTTCTTTACGACAGTTAGCTCTCTCCACCGACACCTCTCCAACGTGAGTACAGTTACAGGAAGGCTATCTACATCACTGAAACATGCAAGCCATCGCACCGTGGAAAGGTTCACGGCTCGTGGGGCGAAAGGGCTATTACACAACATATGTGTATAAAAACATTGTCAAATATTTTTAACAGTGTGAGTAGGTCGCTTTGTAATACAGGGTGACCCAGAAAAATAGGAACATTTCCACAGTCCAATAAAACTAGAAGTGATGAAGGAAAGAAATTTCGTTCATAGTAACTGAAACCTTACAACTTTGCTGTTTACGAAACACTGATGGGACTTATCATTTTTTTTAAAAAAAATTACGTCCTTTAGATGGCGTCCTCCGTGAAATCTGCTGTTCAAATTCCTCATTGACCGCTGCAACATCTCAGCTAGGATACTGTAAATTGCATCCCGAATTCTTTGTCCTTCAATTGTTGCACCATCTGTAGTTTGTACGGATGAAATTTTAAATCAAGATGAAGAATTCTGCGAACACTCTCTCCTGACATCCCAACCACTGCTGCTTGCTTACGAATTGAACGCCGTGGGCTCCGTAAGACAGACTCGCGTACAACATGAATGTTCGCTGGAGAACGTACACTTCCTGCTCGTCCTGTTGGTTTCTTCTTAAGGACAGATCCATTCCCTTCAGAGTTATTAATCGCGTGTTTCGATGGAACGGCATCATGGCGTCCTAAATTATAAAAACGTCTAAACCCTCTCTGCACCGCTACCAAACTGTCATTGTTTTTGCAAAACATTTTTATGGCTAACGCAGGCTGATGTCCGTTCCACTGATCCAAGATTACTGAAATGGCGGGCTGTTTACTCGCTAACTGTCACGAACTAGCAGTGCTTTCACCTGCCCATGGCTGCCACTACTCATTTCAAACATTCGCGTTACTCTGTCACTCTCTCTCTCTCACTCTCTCTCTCTCTCTCTCTCTCGGTAGGTTCAAACCCACGTCCGGCCATCCTGATTTATGTTTTCCGTGATTTCCCTAAATCGCTTCAGGGGAATGCCGGGTTGGTCCCTTTAAAGGGGCACGGCCGATTTTCTTCCTCATCATTAGCTAATCCGAGCTTGTGCTCCGCCTCTAATGACCTCGTTATCGACGGGACATTAAACACTAATCTCCTCCTCTTCTCTCTCTCTCTCTCTCTCTCTCTCTCTCTTTTGACAGGTGTCGTATCTTTTGCAACAGCCATATCTGGGCTGCTTTTATTCATCGTCAGACACCTTCTTGTTTCAAAAGGCTAAGCCTTGTCTCTGCATCCACAGCTTCCTCGCTACAGCAGCTCTGTGTACGAAGAACATTCCATCTCAATGATCATATCTTTTAAATAGGCTGTTTCGGTCGCGTCCCCGTTTTCTTCCTTACGATGTTGCTTTTGAAAATCTTTCGTGGAAGAATATAATGATTAATTACGTGTCTAACGTGTTTTGCTTTACGTTAGCCTGTAACACTCGTTAGTTCTTCCTTTTCTCTTATTTCTTGTAGAACCAAGTCATTCGTTTTTCCGTCAGTTCAGCTAGTTCTTGTAATTGTCTTTCAGAACAACATTTCCACAGCTTCAAGGCGAGCTTTTTCCTGCATAGCTAACACCCAGGTTCCACACCCGTTGTCAGGACACTCCACGAAAGGGTCTACAAAAATGTTTTCGTAGTTTTGAAGCTGAAGTGCTTGTTGAGTACAAGGTTCTTCTTATTTTGGAAGGCGCCCTTGGCCAGTGCTGTTCGTCTGTAGATTCCGTGTTTTTCTTCACAATCCTAGCAAGATAGTGAAATTCGGTTACTTCCTCTAGTTGTTCACTGCCTATTGTTATATCAATTTTATCTCCAGTACCTCTCCTGCCTATAACCACGACTATTGTCGTGATTTGTATTTTTCGACTCTTGATTTAAGACCTCAAGCATTATATTTAGTTCTTTTTCTGACTCTGCCACTACTGCAGCATCATCGACAAATCTGATGCAGTAAATCTGAATACCATTAATTTTGATTCCATTTGTCCTTTCTTCGTTGTTGTTATTGCCTCCTAGATGAAAGTGTTAACTAAGTTAGGTGGTAGAGGGTGCCCCTGTCTTACTCCATTACGATTTTTGCATCCTTCTTTCTACCATTAACATCCTGCTTAGTATTTTGAGTTTAATATATACTGAAAAGTAATCACCTGTCCTAGTAAAGTCCAACTTGGCGCACTGCTTTAAATAATGACTTCGAATCAACCACATCAAATGCTTTTTCTAGATCACTAAATGCTATATTTGTTTTTCTGTTTACTTCTAATGTTCTCTTTCCAAAATCTGATGTAGTGTCAGTATAGCTAGTGTCGTTGCTTTCCTTGTTCTGAAGCCAAACTGTTCATTGGCTAAGTTTCAATCTCTTTACTGTTTAATCATCTCTTTGACTGTTGAGCAGTTGAACGGAATGGACAGTGTCTTGAAAGGAGGGTATAAGATGAACAACAACAAAAGCAAAACGAGGATAATGGAATGTAGTCGAATTAAGTCGGGCGATGCTGAGCGAATTAGATTAGGAAATGAGACACTTAAAGTAGTAAAGGAGTTTTGCTATTTGGGGAGCAAAATAACTCATGATGGTCGATGTAGAGTGGATATAAAATGTAGACTGGCAATGGCAAAGAAAGCGTTTCTGAAGAAGAGAAATTTGTTAACATCGAGTATAGATTTAAGTGTCAGGAAGTCATTTCTGAAGGTATTTGTATGGCGTGTAGCCATGTATGGAAGTGAAACATGGACGATAAATAGTTTAGACAAGAAGAGAATAGAAGCTTTCCAAATGTGGTGCTACAGAAGAATGCTGACGATTAGATGGGTAGATCACATAACTAATGAGGAGGTATTGAACAGAATTGAGGAGGAGTTTGTGGCACAACTTGACTAGAAGAAGGGATCGGTTGGTAGAACATGTTCTGAGGCATCAAGGGATCACCCATTTAGTACTGGAAGGCAGCGTGGAGGGTAAAAATCGTAGAGGGAGACCAAGAGATGACTACACTAAGCAGATTCAGAAGGATCTAGGTTGCAGTAGGTACTAGGAGATGAAGAAGCTTGGACAGGATAGAGTAGCATGGAGAGGTGCATCAAACCAGTCTCAGGACTGAAGACCACAGCAACAAGAACAACAACAACAATAATATATCTGATGCATGTGAGAGAAGTCCTAGGTTCTAACACCTACGGCTACAAAATTCTTACGTACCTTGTCTTCAGACCTCGAAACCTTCTGAGAAAAGTCACCGATAGGAAGTTATTTACGAGCCTTGTGCAGAGTTTAACAAGTACTCGCTGGGTGGCCACTACACGAGACGGGGTTTCATTTTATGGAGGCATGCGAAGCGGAACAGCATCGCGTGCAGTGCAGACCGGCGGATGTACGGCCGCAGGTCAGAGGCCAACGAGGAGCAATTGGCCACCGCCGCCACCAGCAGAGCCAGACGGCACGTGGGCCGCACGTTGGCGCCGGCGGTGAGCGCCCGACAGGGTCGCCACAGAACTGTGCACGCGCGCAGCTGCGGCCCGGCAACAGATCTCCCTCTGTGCAAGTGCAGGACTCCCTTCTCTGCACAGCTGCACTGTGCGTCACTTCGGAAATTTATTTTGGAAAAAATACTGACCGTACTATCACATAAAAGAGTTGATTGGATAGATGGGATGCCGCATGTGGCTTCCATAGCAGCAGCAGCGGTGCAGTTCCGTACCGAATGCGTTGATACGTTCCCCACTAACGTACCTTATTGATCTTATAAATAAATTTTCCCTGAGACATTTAAGTGTCATCTTCAACTACGATAAGGATGAAAGCAGACGAAGTGAATTAAAATTTGTGCCTCGGCCGGAAATCGAACTCGTGTCTCCTAGCTTCCTACGCAGCACTATTATCAACATTACCCTCCCAAATACAAGCTGAAGACTTTGAACACAGCTGCTAAGGTTCAGTGACCGTATCAGAATTATATTAGAACAAATAAGCCCTCGGTCACAAATATTAAGTCAAAATTGACCAGGTTTCGGCACTACTATGAGCGTCGTCTTCAGAATTAAACTAACTGTTCTAAAACATATTAGGTATATAATACGTTAATAAAATTAAAGTTAGTACTGAATGGAAAAAAATTGCAGTACTTACAAGTCACATTTAAAAAAAATCTAAGCCGGAAAGGCGACGTCAATAATAGTTGTAAATAAGATGGCGAGCCGCTAAGGGCTGCTCGTACTTGAGTGCCCAAGGGTTGCAACAAGACTGTGTAAATATGTAACTTCACCCTATTATTATCAGTGCCTGCGTTATGCCTGAATCAGCTGCATCGCAATTGCATGTGTCTAATTTTGAATGTACAGTAGCCTAGTTGTTTCTGCGGCTACTAAATGGCGCTCGTAGCAACACCATGTTTACTTGCCCACACTTTCTAACGTGGGCACCTCAGTCTTGTTGCAACCCTTGGGCACTCAAGTACGAGCAGCCCTTAGCGGCTCGCCATCTTATTTACAACTATTAATGACGTCGCCTTTCCGGCTTAGATTTTTTTTTAAAATGTGACTTGTAAGTACTGCATCTTTTTCCAGTCAGTACTAACTTTAATTTTATTAACGTATTATATACCTAATATGTTTTAGAACAGTTAGTTTAATTCTGAAGACGACGTTCATAGTAGCGCCGAAACCTGGTCAATTTTGACTTGCCGGCCGAAGTGGCCGTGCGGTTAAAGGCGCTGCAGCCTGGAACCGCGAGACCGCTACGGTCGCAGGTTCGAATCCTGCCTCGGGCATGGATGTTTGTGATGTCATTAGGTTAGTTAGGTTTAATTAGTTCTAAGTTCTAGGGGACTAATGACCTCAGCAGTTGAGTCCCATAGTGCTCAGAACCATTTGAACCATTTTGAACCAATTTTGACTTAATATTTGTGACCGAGGGTTTATTTGTTCTAATATAAAACACGCTGAAGATATGAATTGAAGTTTGTGTTGGGGAGGGCACTGGACTTGGGCCATCAGTGCAGCATTATTGACAATAGTGCTGCGGTGGTGCAATGGTCAGCGGTGGTGTAATGGTCAGCATTTCTACCTACTAAGTAAGGAGGCCCGGGTTCGAGTCCCTGTGCAAATTTTAATTCATTTCTTCAGCTGTGATCTTTATCGTGTATACCGTATTGAGTTCGCGACCGTGTCACTAGATTTTATCTGCGCGTGAGCTGTTTGAGAGTGGGCACGACCCGAAACTAGTGGGAAATAAATAATAAAGCACAGAATATGTATTTGATATCATTGTATGACAGTTTTCGTTATATTGTCATTGTCAGTACATCCCTTTTATATATGAGCGTCTGCGACTGTTTCTGACTGGCAACGTGGATACGCACGCCGTGCTACGAATCATATGTTGTGTACTCGCAACAAGTGCCTTCGGAAACAGCACGTCGATCCGTATCTTGGCCGATAGATTTACAGCACCACTCTGTCAGTAGTTCCGACGGCAGATGGCTGCCCGCAGTATCGATAGCATACCGGGGGGGGGGGGGGGGGGGTTGGCAGCCGTGGGCGGGGAAAGCCCGCAGGCACGAGGGAATGACATTCACCGCGGGACTCCGGCGGGCGGCCGTATTTTTTTATTCCCCGCGACCCTTTCGTCGGGATGACGCCGTTCTGCGGGAGAGGGGCGGAGGAGGGGGCAGTAATAATTCCAGGCGGATGACGTCATGGCCTACCACCAATGCGCTTCCCTTCCCACACGTCTTCCATCAGTCGCGGCTGTCTTTCCTGTCTTGCGTGCGAAGCACCACTGAGTCCTACCGCATCTGGAATTTGCATAACCCTGCATATTAAAGCTTACAGTAAGAGAATTACTGTATACAGTTGTGAACTCCACAAATGTCACAGGCGAGTCTGACAGAGGGTACTCTTCTTTGCATGCTCTTTAAGGCTTATCCACTGTAAGTGCATGGTAATTCATGGTAGTTAAGATATTTTGTTATACTGATTCTTAGTATAAAATTCATTCACTGCTTCGAATGTCCTATCAGCAGCTTTTCATATAATTTCCGCCCTATCGGACTAAATAGTTGAAATGGAAAACGTTCTAAGTCCCAATACTTCCACAAAACACTTCTTCATTGCTGTTCTGTTCTCCGTATTCTGCTGTATGTTGCTAGATTTGAAGCAGGTGCCAAACCATGGAGGAAATCTTTCAAACCTGCGCTAGTAGATGCTACAAACTGTATCCCCCTCTGGAGTTTCAAAATTTGAAAGATATGAGGAGCGGTTTTTGTTCATTGGCAGCGGCCTTGCCGCAGTGGATACACCGTTTCCCGTGAGATCATCGAAGTTAAGCGCTGTTGGGCGCGGCCGGCACTTGGATGGGTGACCATCCAGCAGCCATGCGCTGCTGCCATTTTTCGGGGTGCACTCAGCTTCGTGATGCCAATTGAGGAGCTACTCGACCGAATAGTAGCGGCTTCGGTCAAGAATACCATCATAACGACGGGGAGAGCGGTGTGCTGACCCCACGCCCCTCCTATCCGCATCGAGGAGCTGAGGATGACACGGCGGTCAGATGGTCCCGGTAGGCCACTCGTGGCCTGGTGACGGAGTGCTTTTTTTGTTGATTACAGTTCTGCTAGTTAAAAACCTAATACTATGTTTCTGTACTTGCAGCATCACAAAAAACGTAATGCTTCAGAATTAATGGCACTTGCAACAAAAACTTTCTTCCTGTTATTTGTCGAAAACTGGCATTTTTAAGACCTTGGCTGTGTACAAAATGCAAGCTGATTCTTGCAAAGAAGGAAACACTGGCCAGTATTAATAACGCTATTTATTTACACAAATAGAACCGTTACCGGTTTCGTACTTACAGGTTCATCATTAGACGGCACCTCATGTTTATATTACGCTTGTTATTGTTTACATTAGTCATTGGAAGAAAAACAGTCAAGAACTATGTAAAGAACAACAGATGTAATATACCTGATGGTAGAGAAATACCGACGGCAGATGCATGAGGGCATCGAAATAATTTAATGGCGACAAGTGAAAAATTGTGCCGGACCGGGACTCCCATACGAGTTTCCAGTTTTACGCGAGCGGTCACCTTAACCACTTCGGCTATCCGAGTACACTTCCCGTCCAACCCAAATTCCCAACTTGGTTCACACTACTGTCGTAGCGGCCCTCTATCCAGTTTCCTCATAGCTCGCAGCATCTCGCATGATTCACACAATAAGTCGGACCTAAGTTGCACACACACTGAAAATATCATGAAAGGCTTAGATATTACCATTATATATCTAGTGTCTGTTCTTACTGATATGCCAGGAAGAATAGAGACCACGCATAAAATAGTAAAATGTAATATAAACGTTAATAGCCATCTCAAGATGAACCTGTCAATTCGAAACCGATAACCGATGTTTTTGTGTCAATAAATAGCATCATTCACAATAAATAGCTACTTTTTCTTTTCTTTTCAAGAATAACCTTGTAAAATCTCTCAGTGACACAATCAGTCAGTTCTCTAGTATGTGTCTTAGAACATACTTAATAACGTGTTCATTTTCTAATTTGTCTCATTATGTTTTTCGGTGACGCACTGAGCAGCATAATTATGAGGTATCAGAATACCTTTTCAATGTTTTGGATGCAAATCAGTTTTGTACAAACACACTACATTGTTTTTTACTCTCCTGATAAAAGTCAGACCTGCTACTTAGAACGTTTCCCACTTGCTCTCTTCATCTGTACGATCACTTTTAAACGCTTCACACTATTGCCTAATTTTCCTTCACTCTTTCCTGTAGTTCCATACAGTAGGGACAACTCCTGACAAATCTGAGCGGATGTAGTCCCTCATAACAGGAAAATCGAATTATAGCACGCACTTAGTAACTGGCGAGAACAACAAATTCGAAGAATTATTTTGTACGGTTCCTTGCATAGTCATACGGTTTTTGAATCAAAAGAATGGGTTTTGACGATGATGTTGATGAAGATGATGTCTTCTGCCTACACAACAGTTTATCACTGTAACTTTAGCATGCTGTAGTCCTTCCGGTTACCCACCATCATTTCGTAGCTGCGTATGATGCATACACAGAGTGTTTCAGCTATCCCTATCGCTGGGTTTTATGCAACCAAAAAAATGTTCAAATGTGTGTGAAATCTTATGGGACTTAACTGCTAAGGTTATCAGTCCCTAAGCTTACACACTACTTAAGCTAAATTACCCTAAGGACAAACACACACACCCATGCCCGAGGGAGGACTCGAATCTAGCCGGCCGAAGTGGCCGTGCGGTTAAAGGCGCTGCAGTCTGGAACCGCAAGACCGCTACGGTCGCAGGTTCGAATCCTGCCTCGGGCATGGATGTTTGTGATGTCCTTAGGTTAGTTAGGTTTAACTAGTTCTAAGTTCTAGGGGACTAATGACCTCAGCAGTTGAGTCCCATAGTGCTCAGAGCCATTTGAACCATTTTTGACTCGAATCTCCGCCGGGACCAGCCGCACAGTCCATGACTGCAGTGCCTAGACCGCTCGGCTAATCCCGCGCGGCTTTTATGCAACCTACAACGCCTTCCAGTACCAAGTGCGCGATTTTCATATTCTCATTCACTTCGCCTAAAGTATTAGTCCTACAGAAAAATGAATAGAACCTTTTTGCAGGAAAGTTAAATTTTGTACTGGTGTATGTTTTCGCTAGAAGCCGTAGCTTTAGAATTATTCAAGGAAAACGTAAAAAAACAACAGAGGCCCCACAGTGGGAAGGAATCCCAGTACAAAATTTAACTGCATTAAATTTCCTTCATAAAGGTTTTGTTCATTTTTCATCTACCTCCAACATTTCGTGCATAGCAAGGGAGAGAATATGAAAACCTAGCTCGTGGTTTTTGAATGTGTTGTGGGTTGCGTGAAATCAATGGGTAGAGGCAGCCGACTCACCCCGTATCTTGTCGCCAATTAGCTAGTATCTGCTTCTTCCTCTGGTCCTCTACCCAGTCACTATTCCTTTGTCACCATCCTTTATTATGGACTCTCTTCTCATTCCAATATCTGTTCTTCTTCGTAGTTAACATCATTTGTCTTTCCTCATTCTCCCTCTGTGACACAGGATCGGTCCTTAATTTTGTACCGGAGCGACAGGTGAGTGTAAGGACTAGGGATTACGTGAGTTTGTGGTTCACAGTAATCACTAGAAAAAAAGTTAACTAAAGAAAACTTTAATTATGTGGCGCCACGTCCGAACTGAAACACAATAAAACCAAGCGGCACCGCTAGTTTAAAATAAATAAATATCACAATCAAAATAAACCAAATAAAAGAAGTTTCTCACGGCTGCTGGTGACGTAGTTGTGGTGTCGGGCGCTCCACCACATTCAGTAACACTGCCAAATCGATAGCCAGGCAGGATGGGTTCTCTAGCTTGCCTGCAATCACGCGCCACCTCTTCGATGTCATTCCGCCTCACTGAAGACCGACAGACTCCGCCACTGCGCGTGTCCCGCTATGCCTCGGCCTAGCAGGCACTACCGCTGTTCATATGGCACAGCGGGGTAGCTGGAGTAACCGCCGAGGCACTCAAACGCCATACGTGCACCAACGGAAAAGTGCCGTGCCCATCACGATACGAACTTCTCTGTCCTTTTCTGCCCTCCCATCCTTCTCCAAGACCACATCTCAAAAGCCTGTAAGCGTTTCTCCTGTCTCCCCGTAGCAGTGTCCATGCTTCGGCACTAGAGTACATAACACTCCATGCAAAACGTTTTCACTAATACTTCCCTTAATTGGTTATTTAATGGACCACATAAAATGCTCCATCTGTAAGACGTTTCTTTGCAGTAGCTACCACAGTTCTCATTTCCTAATTACATATCATGTTACTCGTTACTTTGCATCCTAAGTAACTAAAGCTGTCGTCTTATTCCATTTATTCATCACAAATTTTCACTTTTATCGTCTTTGATTGTCTAGTAAAAACCGTCGAAGTTGTCTCTTTCACATTTATGGCCATTCCATACTTCTCGCAGCTGGTGTTCAATTCTTGTAATGTATTGTTAATTCCATTTTGACTTTCACTTATTAATATCATTTCGTCACCAAATCTGATACATCTGATCATCTTCCGTTCTATTCTTGCACGATTCTTTTGTACAAAGCTGTCATTAAACTGCATCTTCTGCTAAACACGACGCATTTCTTTTTTCCCTATGCACCTAAACATGTGTCGACAGCTGTGTGTCACCTCTATGAGTCTCGATTTATTTCTGTACAAATACAGTACGAAGTTTATGGATCTTTTTCTATTTTAAGCGCAAGAACTATAAAATGTGCGTTTTTTATTTTGTTTTTATTGCTTAGCTGAAATTGGGTTAGTTATGAAAATTCATAAAGACGTAAAAACATCAACAGAAGCTTCCAGTCCCCAGCAAGGTGACTAAAAAGACTAACTTCATCCCTTTCTCAGATTCAATTCCTACTGTCGCCTTTCTTTCTCTTCTTACTTTTACCTGTTCTGGTATATACAGGGTGTTTAAAAGTCTTCGTAACAAACGTCCAGGGGAGATAGATCACACCATGGGGAAGAAGTGTTCTTTCGAGACAAAAAGATCGCTGACGCATTCTGGCGATGCAAAACATCATTTTATTGAATTCGCCAGCACTGTGACGAAAGGATTTCCCTGTACTAGTGTGACTAAACACGTGTGCTGCAGCTGCATACTACCTACTCCAGTAGAATGTGTGCTTCTAAGCGGCGGAAGATATTTAAAAGTCTCGGACTACTCCATTCGCGCAGAGCAGATGACTGGCTTATTGGCAACACAGAATGCGTAAGAACACAGCAGTGAGCTTACGCCCTGCCGCATTTCAGTGGCATAATCAGTTATAAAACACGCTTGGCGTCACTGAAAAGGCCAGCATACATTTTTGTCTTTCATAAAAGTTGTTCGCGATGACATGATCTATCATCGCTAGACGTTGGTCTCAAAGACTTCAAAACATCCCATGTAGATTGCTTATTAAAATTATTATAAGATTGACGTGTATCGTTTCGCCACCAATCAATCGACTGCGGTGCGTACTTGCATTTTTGTTCTGAGCCGCCAACATTTCTAACACGTTGACGAAAAAAAGAGTCGCATGTTTCTTCACGTGAAAGATGATGCCTATTCAAAATGGTACAAATGGCTCTAAGCACCATGGGACTTAACATCTGAGGTCATCAATCCTCTAGAACTACTTAAACCTAACTGACCTAAGGACATCACACACATCCATGCCCGAGGCAGGATTCGAACCTGCGACCGGATGCCTATTCAAATCTCGTGCCAGTTACATAAGAGTGGTAAGAGTAGCGCCACTATGAGGATAGAAATCAGGTTTGCTTTAAATACACGCTCTAACGCTCGTTAGCGTACCTTAGAGACTCGACGTGATGAGTTGATATAAGTCAAGAATGCCTTTAAGGCGACAAAAATGCCGTTATGAACACGTCACGGAGTATGTACGAGGTCGTTGAATAGCGCTATGAGATGCTTGCTGTTCCTTCTGTTAAAATAACAAATTCATTAAAGAAAGAGTAATAACTTGTTACTTCAGCAAACTATTCCTGCCAACTGCATGATAGTTACCAACCTTCCGTAGCCTAATCCACTCCAACCAAGGAGGTTTACTCCCTGTCATCTCTGCTACACAGATTGACAAAAAATCGTAGTGAACCCACATTGACGTTACCGTCCTGTTGCGCCACGGAGGTCACACAGAGTCCAGTTCGGTGCAGTGAACCTGTGCCGGGACGCCACGTAATCTGGAAGCTTCCAGTCCGTAGTTGGCAGTATGGTAGTAACTTCAGATGTGTACGTAGAGGCGCCAAGCAGACAAGAAGCTGATGGAGCTGGTTGCCTCCGAAGGCAGCGGCTGCGGGCGCCTCTGGCTGTTGTGGAGACGATTAATCGGTCACACCGCCACACTAGTGGCAGCCTAATCCCGGGACGGCGTTATCTGCATTCCCGCAGCCACGCCCTCCCCACGGTCCCGCCCCGCCTCCGTCCATCGGCTGGAGGGCGGAGCCATTACTTAGTTAAAAAGCAATTACTCTGAGGCAGCGAGTCGCGCCTCATAATCCGCCCTAATCCGACTCCTGCTTAATGCAAACAGACAGACAGACAGACAGACAGACAGGCGGGCAGCTCAGAAAGCAGGGGAGTGGGATTGTCTCGCGAAACAAAAGCCGCACTCGACCGCCGTCTCTTTTTCCTCATCTTCTCTTCCATTCCTGACTCGCTTTTCTGCTTTTCTACGGCGACAGCGCGCGGGTCGCTAGAGCAGACGCTGCTGGCGTCTTCGAAATGAACTCCCCGGCGCTGCGGAAAGGGTTTGACGCCACTGGCGATGTGGGGTGGGGTGGGGGCAGTTTGGCGGCAGATGGTGCCCGTCGAGCCGAGCGAACTATACCACCGACAACAGGCCGATGTGCCGCCTCCTCTCCTCATAATTTGCGGAAGACCGTAGCGCGCAACTGGCGCGAACAGTTTGCCGAGTTACAACACTTTTGGCCGCGCGCAGTTGGTCTGCTAAGCGCTTCCGGGTCCCCACCAGTGGCACTCCACTACCTTGTCTCTTTCTTACTGCTTTCTGGCGCCTTGGAAATACGAAGCGTATTAAAAACGTAAGGACCGATTCCTTATACACCGACGTAACAAAAAATCGGAGCACCAAAAAATAACTAATTTAATGAAATTTCGTGAATACATTTGTCTAGGTAACGTATTTGACTGATTAACATTGCAGGATCACAGGTTAATGTAAGTGCGAGATAAACTATTGTAAATATGATGTGCTGGTAGATTAATAACCAGTGTAAACGCCAGAATGTTGAATGCAAGCATGCAAATGTGCATGCATTGTATTGTACAGGTGCCGTTTGTCAGTTTGTAGGATGGAGTTCCATGCCTATTGCACTTGGTCGGTCGGTACAGGGACGGTTAATGCTGTTTGTGGATGGCGCTGGAGTTGTCCGTCCGATGATGTCCCATATGTCCTCGATTGAAGACAGCTCTGGTGATCGAGCAGGCCACGGCAACCCGTTGACACTCTGTAGAGCAGCGGTATGTGGCCGAGCGTTATCCTGTTGGAAAACATCCCCTTGAATGCTGTTCATGAATGAATGGCAGCGTAACAAGTCGAATCACCACACCGACGTACAAATTAGCAGTCAAGGTGCGTGGGATAACCAGGAGAATGCTCCTGCTGTCATACAGAATCTCATCCTCGATCATAGCAAACACATTTGTTTAGTGAGGTACCGGAACCAAACCCCTTATTAGAATACCAGATGCTCTCAGTAATTAGTAGAAATTACATCTATGGCCTAACTAATCAATCATCGGCACTTTAGAAGTCACTCGGCTGCTAACAACCGACCACTTGGCCTAACTAATCAATTATCAGCACCTTGAACTCACTCGGTCGGCTAATTACTGATCGCTTGGCCCAACTAATCAGTCACTGGAAATTTGAACTAATTCACTAGTAGTCAAGAGTCTCTTGGTCTCCCGTACAAGAAGCAAGTACGAAGCAGTGACTTGTTACTGCTATTCACAGAAATTTCTCTTTTCCAACTCTTTCAGACAGAGATGGGCAGTCTCTGTTGAGCACTATTCCAATATATACTGTGAAACGCTACTTAGCTGGCAATTGATTTGTGTGCAGCAGTGTCTATCAGCACCTTCTCGTAGTTGAACTGTGTACAGATGCTTGGCGGCTTCGGTTGCCGAGCGGTTCTAGGCGCTTAAGTCTGGAACCGCGCGACTGCTACGGTCGCAGGTTCGAATCCTGCCTCGGGCATGAATGTGTGTGATGTACTTAGGTTTAAGTGGTTTTAAGTTCTAGGGGACTGATGACCTCAGATGTTAAGTCCCATAGTGCTCAGAGCCATTTGAACCATTTTTTCTACAGATGCTTCTGTGGAGCGTCACTGCCCTCCGGCTACTTGGTACCGTTACCGACTTCCTCCTATTCTGTTGCTGGCTGACTTCGTTCTAAAATAATTCTGAGTGCACATGCCCCTCTTCAGCATCTGTCTGGAACCTTCCCTCGACATCGATGTTTGATTATCGCTGTAAATTCCACTCGGCATTCTTCCATCCCGTTCGTCGGAACACTTCTTCTTTTTCCATTGACCCCGACCCGCGGCGCATTTGGCAATGTTTAAGGTGTAAAACTTACAGTCGTATTTGACTATTCTCTTAAAAAGAAATAGAGTCTAGCTGGTGCGGGAAGCGTCGTCTTCTCCCGATATCCTGTTTGTCTTCCATCTGTCACGGATGCGGGTCGGTTTGACTATTGAACTCTGCGCGCTCTTCTCGCTGTGATCTGACATGTAACTACAATTAGTAAATTGTCTAAGGTCGCAGCGATTGTTACCTTTTTCAAATTACATATTTCAAATCGGCACGGTTCTCACTGAGGGAATACAGCATGCGGTACGATACACAAAGCGACTTGGGATGTGGCACGGAAGCAACCCGCATCAGCGGAGGGCGCAGAAAGGTAATTGAAGCGACTTAACTGGTTCACACTGGGATGACAGCGAATGAGGTGGTGCAGGGTTAGCACATTGGACTCACATTCGGGAGAACGACGGTTCAAACCCACGTCCGGCCATCCCGATATAGGTTTTCTGTGATTTCCCTAAATCGCTCCAGGCAAATCCTCGATGTCGACGGGACTTCAATCCTCCATCCACTGGGATGACAGTGACACGTCACCGATACTATTTATGAAAATAAGAAAGTACTTCAATCTTTTAATGCCCATACTGCAATTATGTAAAGCAAAATAAGATGACTAGCTGTTTTCAGCTGTAAGTAATAACCATCTTCAGATCATGCGTATAAAATGGTTCAAATGGCTCTGAGCACTATGGGACTTAACATCTGTGGTCATCAGTCCCCTAGAACTTAGAACTACTTAAACCTAACTAACCTAAGGACATTACACACATCCATACCCGAGAAGAATTCGAACCTGCGACCGTAGCGGTCGCGCGGTTCCAGAGTGAAGCGCCTAGAACCGCTCGGCCACTGCGGCCGGCGTTCGTTGAAGAAACTGTGCCGTACGATACAGTTGCTTCAGCTCTTTGCTTTTCATGTTTTGGGTGGAGACAGTGTAGATCGAAAAAAGAAAAAGTCTAAACTAAACGTGGGCTCTAAAATGCAAGCTTTAAAAGCTGTGAGCACTTGTTCAGTAGAAGAGATGTATGTCATAGTAGCGGAGATGAGCAAGTGCTCATAGCTCTACACGTATGCATTTTAAAGCCCATGTTTGCTAGACTTTTTGTCACGGTTGGGCGTAAGGAATCTGTTGTCAAAGCCTGTAAAGGTAATTTAGTTACACCCTGTACGAGGTGCATTCAAGTTCTAAGGCCTACAATTATTTTTCTCCGGACTGGAAAGAGATAGAAACAAGCGCATTGTTTTAAAATGAGGCCGCGTTCATAGTCAATACGTCCCAGAGATGGCAGCACCGTACGGCAGATGGAATTTTACCGCCAGTGGCGAGAATGAGAACTGTTTTAAATACTTAAAATGGCGACGTTTTCCTTACTTGAACAGCGTGCAATCATTCGTTTTCTGAATTTGCGTGGTGTGAAACCAATTGAAATTCATCGACAGTTGAAGGAGACATGTAGTTATGGATGTGTCGAAAGTGCGTTCGTGGATGCGACAGTTTAATGAAGGCAGAACATCGTGTGACAACAAACCGAAACAACCTCGGGCTCGCACAAGCCGGTCTGACGACATGATCGAGAAAGTGGAGAGAATTGTTTTGAGGGGTCGCCGAATGATTGTTGAACAGATCGCCTCCAGAGTTGGCATTTCTGTGGGTTCTGTGCACACAATCCGGCATGACGACCTGAAAATGCGAAAAGTGTCATCCAGGTGGGTGCCACGAATGCTGACGGACGACCACACGGCTGCCCGTGTGGCATGTTGCCGAGCAATGTTGACGCGCAACGACAGCATGAATGGGACTTTCTTTTCGTCGGTTGTGACAATGGATGAGACGTGGATGCCATTTTTCAATCCAGAAACAAAGCGCCAGTCAGCTCAATGGAAGCACACAGATTCACCGCCACCAAAAAAATTTCGGGTAACCGCCAGTGCTGAAAAAATGATGGTGTCCATGTTCTGGGACAGCGAGGGCGTAATCCTTACCCATTGCGTTCCAAAGGGCACTACGGTAACAGGTGCATCCTACGAAAATGTTTTGAAGAACAAATTCCTTCCTGCACTGCAACAAAAACGTCCGGGAAGGGCTGCGCGTGTGCTGTTTCACCAAGGCAACGCACCCGCACATCGAGCTAACGTTACGCAACAGTTTCTTCGTGATAACAACGTTGAAGTGATTCCTCATGCTCCCTACTCACCTGACCTGGCTCCTAGTGACTTTTGGCTTTTTTCCAACAATGAAAGTCTCGTGGTCGTGCGGTAGCGTTCTCGCTTCCCACGCCCGGGTTCCCGGGTTCGATTCCCGGCGGGGTCAGGGATTTTCTCTGCCTCGTGATGGCTGGGTGTTGTGTGATGTCCTTAGGTTAGTTAGGTTTAAGTAGTTCTAAGTTCTAGGGGACTGATGACCATAGATGTTAAGTCCCATAGTGCTCAGAGCCATTTGAACCATTTTTGAACCAACAATGAAAGACACTCTCCGTGGCCGCTCATTCACCAGCCGTGCTGCTATTGCCTCAGCGATTTTCCAGTGGTCAAAACGCCGCTGCCATGGAATCATGGCGTCAGCGTTGTGGAAAATGTGTACGTCTGCAGGGCGATTACGTCGAGAAGTAACGCCAGTTTCATCGATTTCGGGTGAGTAGTTAATTAGAAAAAAATTCGGAGGCCTTAGAACTTGAATGCACCTCGTACAGTGCTGTTATGGCGTTAGCAATCGACGGATGGAAGAGAGAGGACAGTAACATTGGCAACAATTTCTTCCGTCCATCTCGTTTAATTCGTTCACCGTCAGGAGCTGCATTGTCTTTATTCTTCAGATTTTGCAGACTCATCCACGTAGCATTGAGCTTGAACAGCGGGTTCTCCGTGCCACAGCTGCTCTGGCGACCCGGTGAGCTGCTGGCCCAGGAAAAGCCCAACCTAACACGCCCAGTGCGGCCGTGTCGCGCTCGTCGCAATGGGAGCCGACGGGTCGTAAATCGCGCCGAGACCAGGCTGCACATTTGCAGCAATTCCCAGGGCGAAGATTCGATTTTGCAGTTGGCAAATTACGGACCACCGGACCGATGTGCGTCCTGGGAAAACAGAGTTATTGTTTTCCATCGGTGGCCTGGGACCCGCGAAAAACTATCGCGCTCACTGCTAGCAAATTACGGACACAGTGCGCGGGCAAAGTGTACGAAGGGTCCAGGTTGCTCCGGATTACTTCTCACTCTGCGCTGTGCTGTGATTTATTCCTCAGCCACCTGCCGTTGTCAGAGTGAACGGTTCCGGGGGAAAACGTTGTTTGTGTCGGCTTTACAAACGCACAAGACCTCTATGGTTCTACAGTTCGGTTAGTGTTAAAACATAAAATATTTTTAAGCTACATAAATATTTTTTTGCGAACACAAATTCTTTTCAATATCGGTATAGTGCCACGATAATTATCAGAAAGAGAAGAGCGCAGTTATTTGCATAATCAATTCCTTGAACACTTAATTAATAGTTATACTGTAGTGCTGGATTTTGTAAAGCCACCACTTTGAGCACAAAAACGAAATGAGCGTATGGCCGGGAGTCCACTTCTCGGGTGTTCGGTTGCCTGGTGCAAGTCTTTTGATTTGACACCACTTCAGCGATTTGTGCGTCGATGATGGTGGTGAAGACAAAAAAACACACACACACACACACACACACATATATATATATATATATATATATATATATATATATATATATAGAGAGAGAGAGAGAGAGAGAGAGAGAGAGAGAGAGAGAGAGAGAGAGAGGGGGGGGGGGGGGCGTGGAGTCCCGAGCGGAGAAAATCTCCGAACTCGGAGCACCATGATCGAGACTCAACGCTAATTGCAGGACCACGAGTTGCTAACACGTTGAGCACAAATTACGTAGGTAATGACTGAATTATTTAGACTACCCCTACCTTTGCGAGTAATTTAAATACAGTGAGCTGCACATTTGCGAGTCATTTAAATATAGTTGATTGCAAGTATGAACGTCCTCAGTCCTTGTGTAGCATATGTACTACGTCCATCTTCAATTTTTTCTGCTTCAGGGGATAAACTAAACTCGCTGTGCCCGATTGTAGCATATATTTCACGGCATGGGCCGCCTTTGGTGCACATTCGTTTCTGCATGTTCCCAGGAGGTGGCAGCATCTGCCTGAAGAAAGCTGTTTGTCGCAGTGTCAGCTATTCGAAAAATGAAACTTAATTTCTGTTTGTTTTTAGTAATTTTGGACTTGGATGTATTTAGAACATGCTTTAATAAACTAATATACTCCACCGAATATGCCATTGTTTATTTAATCACAACAATACAGTGATAATTTTTTTTCTATGTAGCACTGTACCTTCGTCCGGCAACGACCTAACTTCCACATTCCAGTGGTATTGCCTTGATAATTTTTAGACGTTTGGCATTGAGTTTTCTGAATATTGCACATATTTTGGTTATTTTCTTCAGTAATATTCGCTTTGAATATGTTCCAAAAATTTGACGAATCGCACCAATTTTCTAAAATTAATGCTCTAGTCGTATTTCATCCCTGAACAGTCCATTAAACATAAATATAAAATTTCTTTTGTGAAATTTAACTTCAGGACTGAGTAGGCCAACAGTAAAATAACTGCAATATTAACGATACGTAAGCGGCAGCCGTATAAGTTTCGTTCTTCGTGTTCTGGGAAAATATGCGGTTGCGGGCCCCATATATGATGATGAGAAATGCTCTATTTTCAATTATCTGCCGACTGCGCCTCATGAAATTGAGGAGTGGTTTTCTCAAAAACAGGTGTTTGTTGAGCCTCATTTGCGGGTGTAGACATGTGACCTGCCTAATGTGAGACGAATCGATTAGCCGTGTCTGAGCTCTTCCCCTGTGTGTAGCGATTGCATTCATTTCAATAAATGAAGAGAATAGTTGTGGCAGCTGCTGGAACGTAGGTACAATACAATGACTTTATTAATGTAAAAATTCTGTTTCAGTATGTGACTAGATAATTTCATTTAGCCTTTGTAACCTCCGGACTATATGTTTCTGTATGAAATTTGTTCCAGAATTTACCTTCCACTTTATAAAAAGTCTACGTATTACCAAAACTAAGTAATGACAAACTGTTATCCAACTTTAACTCGTAAGGTCACCTTTCACTGAAAGGAACCTAATTTGAACTGAGCTGTAACTGGTCTCATTAGAACTTGTCTTTATATTAAATGCGTAACTGAAGTAAAACAATTATCCGGCCATAGTCAAAATTTCCACTTTCCTCGCTTCTTGACAACATTGTTGCAGATTTCTCGAAAGCACAACAGCAAAGGGCAAGCAGGCAGCGGCTAAGGTAGATTTCTGTTTCTAAATACATACTCAGACTGCCTGATCAATACATGATATGTCACAGCTACAGGGTATACGATAGATGATGTTGAAAAAATCAGCCATCCAGTTGCAAATAAAGGTTTATTAGTCCTTGACCATGGTTTCCCTATTTGTAAAAACATATTCTTCAGAATTAGTGGCCCTAAAAATGTATCCATACACTTGGTGACAGCCTTCGATATCTGGGCAGCACGGACGTATATAAGGGGGGTAGAGGGGGCTCCAGGGGGTCCGGACTCTCCCCCCCCCCCCCCTTCCTTAGTTTACACAAAAAAAAGCAATATTAGAAGAATACCCGCTTTTGATTCCCCTAGCCACAAAATAGTCGCGCACTGCGCTTGGTTGACGTAGTGACAAGCCATGGAGGAATGAGGCTGCAAAAAATAGCTGTGCCCTCACTATGTGTGCAACGGAAGTCAGTGCAGTCTTGCCAACCGTAGCGGAATTCCGCTACGCGTATTGGAGTATTTTTGGCCTTCGTGGCGTAGCGGCGAAATTCTGAAATTGTTAAAAATGTAGCGGAATTCAACTTTCTTTGGCAAAATGTAAAACCCTCGTAAATTGTCACTGCCAAGTACAAAACATGTAATATATGCACGGGAATGCAGATAGCGAACAGTTTTTCTCCATGATGACGGACATTAAAAGTAAAAGACTTATTAAGCTAAGTGACTTGTTGAAAGCACGACAAGACATCCAAAACAAGAAGCGTTATTGATCATTATTATATTTCGTACTCAATTACGGAGGAACATTTCCGTAAGTTTGAAAAACGTATCAATTATTATCTGAGAACTCAAGGTGATCAAAATACCGCTGCATCAACAAATTCGTAAATTTCACTGTGATTTTAATAAACATCGAAACGTTTCACTACTCTACAAAATATTCGGAATGAAAGTGAGTTCTCCGTCCTTTTCGAGCAGAGCAGACAAAGCACATGAGCTCAAGTGACATACTCGTAATTGTTCCAAGAACGACTGGAAGGCAAACCCAGCGCAGCAATGTACCAGGAGAAACTGCTGAAATATATTATCGTCGAAATGTATTTTACCCTTTTATTGAACATATTATCACAGAACTTGATGCTCGTCTTAAACCACATGAAGAAACAATCGAAGGAATTCAGATGCTTCTGCCTGAGAAAACCAATAATGACTCCAGGACAAAAGAAAATCTTAAGAACATAGCGCAAATATTTCTTGGTGAGAATGTAGGCACAATAATTCTGAGTGAATGCGAGATATGGCACAATCACTGGAAATCTGTAGAGCAAAAACCTGTCACTGCAATAGAAATTATTGATCACTGTAATGAACTGTTTTTCCCTTCGATAAAAAAGCTTCTTATCGTATTAGCCACACTCCCAGTGTCAACGGCGACCCCTGAAAGATGTTTCTCGACTATGAAGAGTCTAAAAACTTACATATGGAATAAAATGGGAGGTGAAAGACTTACTGGTCTTGCTCTAAAGGGTGTTCATCGTGATCTGGCGGTGCAACTAGATTGTGAAGAAATTATTAGTAAGTTAGCAGCAAGACGTAAAAGGCTAAATATAATACTTTAAATTAGAGTAATTAATGTTTATTTTTAAATTAACTTACGACCTGAAGTTACAGCAAAATTCCAAAGTGTCACAAATACAAAGGCTAATATAATAATATTATTGCTTAATATAAATGATTAATAATGATATTCAAAAATATATAATTACCTCCATGGTTAGCTTACAATTAGTTGCTTCTTCATAAATAAATACTTCCACAGCTACAATACATATGTTTTATTTAAAGACACTTGGATCAGTTAGTGTTTCTCTACAGTTTTACCCGCATGTAATATGGATGCTAACGTAATTGTGTTTTTTTTTTATTTCTGCTTGATTGACTCTATTGGCGTTAACAGCAAAACCTTTTTATGTAGTGGGCGAAACAGGTTTACCTTCCTAAATCATAGTGCTGCAACCCCCTCCCCCCCCCCCTCCATGCAAAAGCTGTAGGTACGTTCCTGCTGAGCAGGCACGTATTAGTGAAGAAGATATTTTAACTAGTTGGCTGATTTTCAACCTCTTCAGATTTACACAGTTTCCGCTTCACAGCCATGTTTAAGATTTTGGGATACGATAGACTTAGTAACTTGATACGCAAACCATAGCCGTCTAGAACTGCGACAACCTCGGAGTGTTGCGACAGAAAGGTGAACAAAATCGTGTTACGTGTCTGGTGACGCCAGAAGCGCGGGTAGCAGCCCCAAGCCCACTTTTTAACAGTCAGGGAGGCTCTCTCGCCGCACGGAGTGTAGTGATCCGTCACTAATAACCTCGACATCGCCAGGGCGCTGGATTTTAATCTTCCTTCCGTGACGCACTTTGCTACGTGCCGTGACTTGAGAGTGGAAGGACGCGAGTAGAGAGCGAAAGAAGTCGCGGCCGTGGTGTGTTCGGAGAAGGTAGGCTCGCGTGTCGTGGTTGCCGCAGGGGGCTGGACTAGTGGGCTGGGGTGCGTCGTGGGAAAGAAATACCGCCGGCCGGGTTGGCGCCGACAGCCGTGAGATATACGGCCGGTCCCAGCTGAATGCCAAACGCTGGCCGCCACGTGTAGCCCGTGGCCACGGCAGCGCAAGCAGATGACTCGCACGAACTCACCACACGCGGAAGGTGAAATATCGCTGTCTGCAGAAGTTCTGCACTGTCGCATAGTAAACAAAACAAGCTCTTACTGAACAAATTTTGGAGATGTACGACTGGGTGCGACACTAAACGGAGAGTTCCCGTCAGATGCGTGAACTGTACTGTATATAAATGTGATAGGGCCATTACTGTGCACCGCATTGTGCAGGGGTGTCCAACGCGCGGCACGAGGCCCACATACGGCCCAAAAGAAGTGTCAGTGTGGCCCAAGAAGTGAACATTTATCTTGTTGTTGTTGTTGTGGTCTATCCTGTGCAAGCTTCATCTCCCAGTACCTACTGCAGCCTACATCCTTCTCAATCTGCTTAATGTATTCATCTCTTGGTCTCCCTCTACGATTGTTACCCTCCACGCTGCCCTCCAATACTAAATTGGTGATCCCTCGATGTCTCAGAACATGTCCTACCAACCGATCCCTTCTTCTAGTCAAGTTGTGCCACAAGCTCCTCTTCTTCCCAATTCTATTCAATACCTCCTCATTATTTATGTGATCTACCCATCTAATCTTCAGCATTCTTCTGTAGCACCACATTTCGAAAGCTTCTATTCTCTTCTTGTCGTCCATGTTTCACTTCCATACATGGCTACACTCCATACAAATACTTTCAGAAACGACTTCCTGACACTTAAACGTATACTCGATGTTAACAAATTTCTCTTCTTCAGAAACGCTTTCCTAGCCATTGCCATTCTACATTTTATATCCTCTCTACTTCGCCCATCACCAGTTATTTTGCTCCCCAAATAGCGAAACTCCTTTACTACTTTAAGTGTCTCATTTCCTAATCTAATTCCCTCAGCATCACCCGAGTTAATTCGACTACATTCCATTATCCTCGATTTGCTTTTGTTGATATTCATCTTATACCCTACTTTCAAGAGCCTGTCCATTCCGTTCAACTGCTCTTCCAAGTCCTTTGCTGTCTCTGACCGAATTACAATGTCGTCGGCGAACCTCAAAGTTTTTACTTCTTCTCCGTGGATTTTAATACCTACTCCGAACTTTTCTTTTGTTTCCTTTACTGCTTGCTCAATATACAGATTGAATAACATCGGGGAGAGGCTACAACCCTGTCTCACTCCTTTCCCAACCACCGCTTCCCTTTCATGCCCCTCGACTCTTATAACTGCCATCTGGTTTCTGTACAAAATGTAAATAGCCTTTCGCTCCCTGTATTTTACCCCTGCCACCTTCAGAATTTGAAAGAGAGTATTCCAGTTAACGTTGTCAAAAGCTTTCTCTAAGACTACAAATGCTAGACACGTAGGTTTGCCTTTCCTTAATCTTGCTTCTAAGATAAGTCGTAGGGTCAGTATTGCCTCACATGTTCCAACATTTCTACGGAATCCAAATTGATCTTTCCCAAGGTCGCTTTCTATCAGTTTTTCCATTCGTCTGTAAAGAATACATTTATCTTACGACCACTAAAAAAATTCCAATTCCGTTTATGTGAAGTTATAATAAATTAAAAGTTTTGAATATTTTTTTAATTTGAAACTCACGCCACACTATCAGACGATGCTTTCTTTGAACAATTTTAATAGACATTTTCGGAACAGCGATGAAAAATTTTTTTTAAATTTTTCGTTTTAAAATTCAGTCTCGATCGCACCATGTATGCTACAAGAACATAGGTGAACGGTTTCGGTCATATCACATGACCATCATTAGACCTGTAATTTAATTTAGAAAGTAATAGAAACCTTACTAGATTGACAATAAAATATGACAAAATGCTTAGCATACTTTGGTATGACATGTTTGACGAGACATAATTTATTAAATTTAATTTTCATACTGAGCTCCATGATTTTAGTTCTAGTACTTCTAAACTTTTTATGATTTCCAATTGCCTGACTAGTAAACATTTGTGGAAATTTAAAAAGAAAAACTTAAAAAAAATTTTTTTGATCGCTGTTCCTAAAATGTTTATTAAAATTGTTCAAAGTTTGTCTAGTCAGACAATTGGAAAATATAAAAAGTTTAGAAGTACTAGAACCAAAATCATGAAGCTCAGTATGAAAATTAAATTTAATAAATTATGTCTCATCAAACACCTCATACCAAAGTAAGCTAAGCATTTTGTCATATTTTATTGTCAATCTAGTAAGGTTTCTATTACTTTCTAAATTAAATTACAGGTCTGATGGTGGTCGTGTGATATGACCGAAACCGGTCACCTATGTTCTTGTAGCAGACGTGGTGCAATCAAGAGTAAATTTTAAAAAGAAATTTTTTTAAAAAAAGAGGCTTTCTTTTTTCAGCGGTTATTGTTAGTGTTAGGTTTATAATGGGTGGCCCAAAAAATACTTTTATTCTAAGCTAAAAGTTAAGCTAAAAGGTTGGTCACCCCTGGTAAAGAGAATATATCATAGTTAATCGCTCAAAATGGCACAGCTGAAAGTAGTATCGATTAGAAGCAAAGTAAACACGGGTTCGCAAATGAGCAAATAGTTCGCTGGACAACTGGATGTGTTTGATGTCCTTAGGTTAGTTAGGTTTAAGTAGTTCTAAATTCTAGAGGACTGACGACTTCACGTGTTAAGTCCCATAGTGCTCAGAGCCATTTGAACCCATTTGATATTAATGATAGTCTGTTTTTGGCTGCTTTTTAACATGATTTTAATCAACATGGTTGGGTGAGTCAGCAAGCCTACTTGTGATAATTAGATATGAAGAAATACGATCGCAGAATATCATTTATTTAAAATGGCCGATTTCTGTACAGTAGGCCATCTTCAGATTGACTGCATCATTTGAGCAGCTATCGTCTTGACAACACGTAGCTACTCGGCACGACGCCAGCTCCAGCAAATGGTGCTAATTAGTCTGAAGGTGGCCTACTGTATGTACCTAATCGGTCATTTTAAATAAATGATGGTTTCTTCATAAAAACTTGTATGTTAACAGTTTTTGGAGTATACGTATTACAAAAGTTTTTCACGATAAAACCACATGAGCACCACTGACGAGAGAAATAAAGCGACTGTCTTAGGAGGTTTGAGGCAGGAACTACACGATTTAAACCTTTAACAAGGTAAGTGGCAAAAATGTTAAAGACTTTGAGTGCTTTAGCGTAGCCCAGTGCCTCTTTCATGCTAGAATAACAACGAAGTAACTGATGCATACGTAGAGCCTATTAGCAGTTGCATCACGCATATGGTGTAGCTGCAAATCGCCCCACGACCAATCGCTGAGCGTTAGCTTACATTAGGGTCAAAGTCACGATGAACAGGGTATATTGTATTGTATGTCTACATCTACATTTACTCTGCTATTCACAATAAAGTGTCTGGCAGAGGGTCCAATGAACGACCTTCAAGCTGTCTCTCTACCTTTCCACTCTCGAAAGGCGCGCGGGAATAACGAGCACCTGAATTTTTCTGTGCGAGCCCTGATTTCTCTTACTTTATCGTGATGATCATTTCTCCCTACGTAGGTGGGTGCCAACAGAATGTTTTCGCGATAGGAGGAGAAAACTGGTGATTGAAATTTCATGAGAAGATCCCGTCGCAACGAAAAACGGCTTTGTTTTAATGATAGCCACTCCAATTCACGTATCATGTCTGTGACACTTATCTCCCCTATTTCGCGATAATACAAAACGAGCTGCCCTTCTTTGTACTTTTTCGATGTCATCCGTCAGTCCCGCCTGATGCGGATCACACTACGTACAGCAACACTCCAGAATAGGGCGGACGAGCTTGGTGTAAGCAGTCTCTTTAGTAGACTTGTTGCACCTTCTAAGTGTTCTGCCAATGAATTGCAGTCTTTGGTTTGCTCTACACACAATATTATCTATGTGATCGTTCCAATTTAGGTTATTTGTAAGTGTAATCCCTAAGTACACTCCTGGAAATGGAAAAAAGAACACATTGACACCGGTGTGTCAGACCCACCATACTTGCTCCGGACACTGCGAGAGGGCTGTACAAGCAATGATCACACGCACGGCACAGCGGACACACCAGGAACCGCGGTGTTGGCCGTCGAATGGCGCTAGCTGCGCAGCATTTGTGCACCGCCGCCGTCGGTGTCAGCCAGTTTGCCGTGGCATACGGAGCTCCATCGCAGTCTTTAACACTGGTAGCATGCCGCGACAGCGGGGACGTGAACCGTATGTGCAGTTGACGGACTTTGAGCGAGGGCGTATAGTGGGCATGCGGGAGGCCGGGTGGACGTACCGCCGAATTGCTCAACACGTGGGGCGTGAGGTCTCCACAGTACATCGATGTTGTCGCCAGTGGTCGGCGGAAGGTGCACGTGCCCGTCGACCTGGGACCGGACCGCAGCGACGCACGGATGCACGCCAAGACCGTAGGATCCTACGCAGTGCCGTAGGGGACCGCACCGCCACTTCCCAGCAAATTAGGGACACTGTTGCTCCTGGGGTATCGGCGAGGACCATTCGCAACCGTCTCCATGAAGCTGGGCTACGGTCCCGCACACCGTTAGGCCGTCTTCCGCTCACGCCCCAACATCGTGCAGCCCGCCTCCAGTGGTGTCGCGACAGGCGTGAATGGAGGGACGAATGGAGACGTGTCGTCTTCAGCGATGAGAGTCGCTTCTGCCTTGGTGCCAATGATGGTCGTATGCGTGTTTGGCGCCGTGCAGGTGAGCGCCACAATCAGGACTGCATACGACCGAGACACACAGGGCCAACACCCGGCATCATGGTGTGGGGAGCGATCTCCTACACTGGCCGTACACCACTGGTGATCGTCGAGGGGACACTGAATAGTGCACGGTACATCCAAACCGTCATCGAACCGTCTTCGAACCCATCGTTCTACCATTCCTAGACGGGCAAGGGAATTCTACCATTCCTAGACGGGCAATGGAACTTGCTGTTCCAACAGGACAGTGCACGTCCGCATGTATCCCGTGCCACCCAACGTGCTCTAGAAGGTGTAAGTCAACTACCCTGGCCAGCAAGATCTCCGGATCTGTCCCCCATTGAGCATGTTTGGGACTGGATGAAGCGTCGTCTCACGCGGTCTGCACGTCCAGTACGAACGCTGGTCCAACTGAGGCGCCAGGTGGAAATGGCATGGCAAGCCGTTCCACAGGACTACATCCAGCATCTCTACGATCGTCTCCATGGGAGAATAGCAGCCTGCATTGCTGCGAAAGGTGGATATACACTGTACTAGTGCCGACATTGTGCATGCTCTGTTGCCTGTGTCTATGTGGCTGTGGTTCTGTCAGTGTGATCATGTGATGTATCTGACCCCAGGAATGTGTCAATAAAGTTTCCCCTTCCTGGGACAATGAATTCACGGTGTTCTTATTTCAATTTCCAGGAGTGTATTTAGTTGAATATACAGCCTTCAGAGCCGGCCGGTGTGGCCGAGCGGTTCTAGGCGCTTCAGTCTGGAACCGCGCGACCGCTACGGTCGCAGGTTCGAATCCTGCCTCGGGCATGGATGTGTGTGATGTCCTTAGGTTAGTTAGGTTTAAGTAGTTCTAAGTTCTAGGGGACTGATGACCTCAGATGTTAAGTCCCATAGTGCTCAGAGCCATTTGAACAGCCTTCAGATTTATGTGACTTACCATGTAATCGAAATTTAGCTGATTTCTTTTAGTACTCATGTGAATAACTTCACACTTTTCCTTATTCAGGGTCAATTGCCACTTGTCGCACCATACAGAATATTATCTAAATCATTTTGCAAGTCGTATGTATTGTATGTTGACTGGGGGCCTAGAAACGACGGAGAGGCTCCGTCCCCGCCGCAGCTGTAGTGGTCCACAACCCCACGACGACTACCGCAGTCCACTTCACCCCTCTGCCGCCCCACACCGAACCCCCACTCCCACCCCAGGGAACGTCTCACACCAGACGAGTGTAACCCCTATGTTTGCGTGGTTGATTAATGGTGGTGTACGCGTACGTGGAGAACTTGTTTGCGCAGCAATCGCCGACATAGTGTAGCTGAGGCGGAATAAGGCGAACCAGCCAACATTCGCCGAGGCAGATGGAAAACCGCCTAAAAACCATCCACAGACTGGCCGGCTCACCGGACGGATTCGTGCCGGGGACCTGGCGCTCCTTCCCAATCCGGAAAGCCGTGCGTTAGACTGCACGGCTAACCGGGCGGGCAGGGTGTAGTGTACAAATTCAAGCCTTCCTCGGAATGGCGTTTTCGTTTGAAAGGCTACCCCGACGTGTTTTGTTGCTGGCACACTGGGCGACGCGGAGCCTGCAGAAATTGCCCCGCGCAGTTTTGCGGCTTCACGGTGGAACTCTTCGCCCCCAGCGGCGCTGGAAGCCTCGAAAGTGCGGCTGGGCGGGCAGTCGGCGGAACTGAGCGCAGGGCGGCGCCGCTCCGGTCGGAAATAGCGCCGCTCCGTGCTGGCCGGAGTAGGGTAGGGGCGCTCCCCCAGCCAGCCGGGCGTGCGTGCGTCCTCACGTGTGAGCGGTGCCCGCCCACGCGATGAGGCACTGTGCGTCACTGGGGCCAGTCTCGCAGCTGGGGCGACAGTAGCAAGTGACAGTAACAAGTCTCTTCAGCGACATGTCTGTCTCAAGCCCGTCTCACGCGGACGCCGTCATCATCATCATCATCATCATCATCCGACATTCAAAATCCAGTCGACATCATCATCAACATCGTTATCATCATCATCATCAACAACAACAACAACAACAACAACAACAACAACAACATCAACAACAACATCGTCATCACAACCACCACCATCATCATCATCTTGAACAGTTTCCAGCACCAGGCACAAAAACCTCGTCACCTACTCTTTTCTCCACCATATTTCTGTGTTCACTCTGCTCCAATCTTCACCTCTTTTTTCGACACTCACCCCCACACCTTTCAGCCACCCCTCCTTTGGTCTTCCTCGTGATCGTTTCCTTCATTTCTACATTTCGTGTATCTTCTTGGGACTCCTCTCGTTTTCCATTCTCTTTAAGTGCCCATACCATCTTAGCCTTGATGTTTCATTCCTGCTCTGCGAGGATTCCTCTTTTCCTATTTCTCTTACCCCTACATTCCTCATCACACCTCTCCTTCTTACTCCTGTCCTATTTCAGAGGAACTTCGTTTTACGTGTCTGTAATCTGCATAAAACTATTTTCCTCATTACCTATATTTCAGATGGATAAGGTCAGTATCGGGATATAGTAACTCGTATACAGGGTGTTACAAAAAGTTGCGGCCAAACTTTCAGGAAACATTCCTCACACACAACTAAAGAAAAGATGTTATGTGGACATGCATCCCGAAACGCTTAATTTCCATGTTAGAGCTCATTTTAGTTTCGTCAGTATGTACTGTACTGCCTCGATTCACTGCCATGATTTCGTACGGGATACTCTATAAGTTTACAAGATAAAAATTTTATACAAATAAATATACTAATTCTATCATTATTACAAAAATTTTAAAATTAAATTAATAATCTTAATAAAAAACCTAAAATATTTATAAAATCAAAATAAAAAATAATGAACTAAAACGTAATCTTTTGTGCTGCTAGACCATGTGCCTTTACAAGTATGACACAACATGTGGTTCATGCACGATGGAGCTCCTGCACATTTCAGTCGAAGTGTTCGTGCACTTCTCAACAACAGATTCGGTGACCGATGGATTGGTAGAGGCGGACCAATTCCATGGCCTCCACGCTCTCCTGACCTCAACCCTCTTGACTTTCATTTATGGGGGCATTTGAAAGCTCTTGTCTACGCAACCCCGGTACCAAATGTAGAAACTCTTCGTGCTCGTATTGTGGACGGCTGTGATACAATACGCCATTCTCCAGGGCTGCATCAGCGCATCAGGGATTCCATGCGACGGAGGGTGGATGCATGTATCCTCGCTAACTGAGGACATTTTGAACATTTCCTGTAACAAAGTGTTTGAAGTCACGCTGGTACGTTCTGTTGCTGTGTGTTTCCATTCCATGATTAATGTGATTTGAAGAGAAGTAATAAAATGAGCTCTAATATGGAAAGTAAGCGTTTCCAGACACATGTCCACATAACATATTTTCTTTCTTTGTGTGTGAGGAATGTTTCCTGAAAGTTTGGCCGTACCTTTTCGTAACACCCTGTATATTACTTCCTTGCTTTTTTGTGGGACGGCCTTTTTTCCAAACCAGGCTCGTAACACTTCGCAGGAATGCGTCTGCATGTCTGGCACGTTCACTGAACTCTTTCTCATTTCTTCCATTTTCTTCTATCACACTTTCCAAGTACTTGACACTTTCCACCTTCTTCAGTTGTTCAACTCTAATCCTTATTCTGCTAGGTGGTATATCTTTCTTTCGAGTTGTAATTAGGAACTCAGATTAGTTTACATTAAATTTCATTCCATACTGTCTCACAGTTTCTTCCCAAGCATCCAGCTGTTGCAGAATCTCCTCTCTGTTTCCCCAGATCATCAACTCATCTGCAAGCGGTGTGGCTTTCATCTTTTCAAGTTTTTTTCTGCCACCTTAGTCATTCTCTCATCCAAGACGACATCGAATGGGAGAGGTGACAATGCATTACCCTATTCCGTACCACTTGTTTCCTCGAACCAGCTTTTAGCAAGGCAACTAGCCAGTCAAAGTTCTGACGGCAAATATGTAAGCATATACAGGGTGTTTCAAAAAGAATACCACAACTTTAAAAATGTGTATTTAATGAAAGAAACATAATATAACCTTCTGTTATACATCATTACAAAGAGTATTTAAAAAGGTTTTTTTTTTCACTCAAAAACAAGTTCAGAGGTGTTCAATATGGCCCCATCCAGACACTCGAGCAATATCAACCCGATACTCCAACTCGTTCCACACTCTCTGTAGCATATCAGGCGTAACAGTTTGGATAGCTGCTGTTATTTCTCGTTTCAAATCATCAATGGTGGCTGGGAGAGGTGGCCGAAACACCATATCCTTAACATACCCCCATAAGAAAAAATCGCAGGGGGTAAGATCAGGGCTTCTTGGAGGCCAGTGATGAAGTGCTCTGTCACGGGCTGCCTGGCGGCCGATCCATCGCCTCGGGTAGTTGACGTTCAGGTAGTTACGGACAGATAAGTGCCAATGTGGTGGCGCTCCATCCTGCTGAAATATGAATTGCTGTGCTTCTTGTTCGAGCTGAGGGAACAGCCAATTCTCTAACATCTCCAGATACTGTAGTCCAGTTACAGTAGCACCTTCGAAGAAAAAGGGACCAAAAACTTTATTGGCTGAAATGGCACAGAAAACGTTCACCTTAGGCGAGTCACGTTCATACTGAGTTGTTTCCCGCGGATTCTCAGTGCCCCATATACAGACATTGTGACGGTTGACTTTCCCGTTAGTGTGTTAAGTTGCTTCATCACTAAACACAATCTTTGAAACGAAAGATCATCTGTTTCCATTTGAGCAAGGATAAAATAACAGAAATGGATTCTTTTAATCTTATCAGCTGCAGACAGTGCTTGAACCAATTTCAGACGATAAGGTTTCATAACTAACCTTTTTCGTAGGACTCTCCATACAGTTGATTGTGGAATTTGCAGCTCTCTGCTAGCTCTGCGAGTCGATTTTCCTGGGCTGCGAACAAATGCTTGCTGGATGCGTGCTACATTTTCATCACTCGTTCTCGGCCGTCCAGAACTTTTCCCTTTGCACAAACACCCATTCTGTGTAAACTGTTTATACCAACGTTTAATACACCACCTATCAGGAGGTTTAACACCATACTTCGTTCGAAATGCACGCTGAACAACTGTCGTCGATTCACTTCTGCCGTACTCAATAACACAAAAAGCTTTCTGTTGAGCGGTCGCCATCTTAGCATCAACTGACGCTGACGCCTAGTCGACAGCGCCTCAAGCGAACAAATGTACAACTAAATGAAACTTTATAGCTCCCTTAATTCGCCGACAGATAGTGCTTGGCTCTGCCTTTTGTCGTTGCAGAGTTTTAAATTCCTAAAGTTGTGGTATTCTTTTTGAATCACCCTGTATTACACTGACGTGACAGAAGTGATGGGATAGCGATATGTACATACACAGATGCCTCGGGTATCGCGTACACAGCCAGTGCATTAGCGGATCTCTGACTTGTACTCAGGTGCGTCACGTGAAAGGGTTTCCGGCGTAGTTATGGCCTCACGAGCGGAATTGAATGTGAAATGGTTGTTGGAGCTAGGCACACGCGACAGTTCGGAAATGGTTAGGGAATTCAATACTTCGAGATCCACAGCGATAAAAGTGTGCCGAGAATACCAAATTTCAGGCATTACCATTCATCACAGACTACGCAGTGGCCAATAGCATTCACTTAAAAAACGGAGAGCATTTCCGTTGAGTTGTCAATGCTAACAGACAAGCAACATCGTGTGAAATGACTGCAGACATCAATGTGTGACGTACGACGAACGTATCCGTTAGAACAGTGCGGTGAAATTTGGCTTTAGGGGGTATGGCAGCAGACACCGATGCTAGTGCCTTGATAACAACACGACATCGACTGCAGCGCCTCACTTTCATTCTTGACCATATCGGCCAGACCGTAGACGACAGGAGAACCGTGGCTTGGTCAGATGAATGACGACTTCAGTTGGTAAGAGCTTTTGGGAGGGTTAGAGTGTGGTGCAGACACCACGAACCCATGGATCCAAGTTATCAACAAGGTTCAAAAATGGTACTGAGCACTATGGGACTTAACTTCTGAGGTCATCAGTCCCCTAGAACTTAGAACTACTTAAACCTAACTAACCTAAGGACATCACACACATCCATGGCCGAGGCAAGATTCGAATCTGCGACCGTAGTGGTCGCGCGGTTCCAGACTGTAGCGCCTAGAACCGCTCGGCCACCTCGGCCGGCTATCAACAAGGCAGTGTGCAAGCTGCTGGCGCCTCTCTGATGGTGTGGGATGTGTTTACATACAGGAAATGGTTATGTTCGGCTACTTGGAGGCCATTTACAACCATTCATGTACTTCATGTTCCCAAAACAACGATGGAATTTTTATGGATGACAGCGCCATGTCACCGGGCCACAATTGTTCGTGATTGGTTTGACGAACATTCTGGACATTTTGGGCGAATAATTTGACCTCCCAGGTCGCTCGACATGAATTCCATCGAACATTTATGGGACATAAACGAGAGCTCAGTTTGTGCACAAAATCCAGCATCGGCAACGCATTAGCAATTATGGCCTGCTATAGAAGCAACGTGGCTTGATATTTATGCAGGGGGACTTTTCAACAGCTTGTTGAGTCTGTGCTACAGCAAGATCCTACACTACACATCCTCTTTCGTTCCGTTACCTCCAATGGCTGGATCGTTATGTTTGGCGTCCAGAATGCGTTGCTCGACAGATCCATGTAGTCCATTGTACGAACGTTTACATCCAACACAAACGGTAAATAAGGGATTACAAGATTTCATTTACAACCAATTTCCAAAAGTTCATGCATCGACTGCGAATGGAATAAATTGAAACTCCAGTTGCCAAACCTCCATTTTCATCTGTTTTTATGCGGGGTAGCTGCTATTTTTTGAACTCCACGATAGGCAGTTCCCTTAAGAGTGACAGGAGAAATGGCTCTCGAAACTGAAAGTAAAATGATCGTATCTCAGGGTATTGGTTTAGCAGTAGTCCCAGCCTCACGCGAAGCTGCACGAATTGAAAAGGCTGCCCCGAACAAAAACGCTGGCTACGCTGGCGAGTGTCGGCTCATAGAGAATGTATGACGGGAAGCAGTATGGCTTCTGTCGGGTCGCGTAGCGCCCCTCTGCGCCCCGGCGCCAAATATTGACTCTTGTCGCCGCCCCTCACCCCAGGCCACGGGCGCTCATCATGAGAAAGTGCAGCTGCGCAAACCACCCCTGCGTATGACTGTTCGGGCCTGCGCCACGGTGCACACATGTCGCAGGGTGCCGGTGTAAGACCAGAGACACGGGGTGACGTTCGCATGGTTAGTGCAGCGGTCTATGATGTCATGGGTTTTGAACATAGAGTAAATATCTCTGGAGTGAGCATTCACATGCGCAGAACAGATTTTGTGTTGTCAACATACATTGCCGGCCTGGTCAGGTGTTCTCGGGACGTCGTGTGTTTCTCCGTATAGCGCCCTGTATATTTCGAATGTCACTACAACCCTAGTACAGACGGATTCTTTTCATACGTGTCGTGGATTATTTATATGTGTTGCGCAGACATTTTAACAGTATCCATTTGATACCGGGAAGAAACCAGCTACGTAACTTTTAAGGGCAAGTGATATTGCATTCTGCTTCTTTGCGATAGGTGTCACAGTTCAGATGCACTCGATACGGCACTTTATAGTATTACAGAGCCTGACGTACATTTTTGCAGTGATAGCCTTGCAAAACGACTTGACAGTACACTAGTACTTTTGTAAGTGTCCGAAAAACACTGAATTTGCCACACATTAGCGATTATATCTCTGCTAATTCGTCCTTTTTTTTTGCTATTTCTGCGTATTTATTTTCTCGTTTTTGCGACCTAAAGCACAATTTTTCTTACTAGTGACATTTTAAAGTGTTTATTTAACGCATTTTACGTACTTGCTCCCAGTTTATTAAATAAATAGTAGACTGAGTAAGAATGAGGAAAAAGGCGATCGTAGAATAAATGTACTGTAAAGCAAATACAGTTGGTCATGTAACAGTCAACCCAAATAACACCATTAAGGGAAGTGGAAAGTGACACAAATGAAAGCGTTTGGGGACTAATATTTTACGCTTCTTAATCAAATGGTAAAGAAAATAAATTGAAGGCAAAATACACCAAAGAAGATGAATGTGTACTTTGATTAGCTACACTATTTTTTTATTTGTGCAGAAAGTGTATTTAAGCTGAATGCAGAAATTGGTAGTAGGTGCTGTGGAAAATTAAAAATAGTTGGTATAGCATCTACCTTCAGCCACACACGGCCAAATTTTTCTCAGTCTAAACATTACGCTTCAAAGTGTTTTGAACATACTTTGGAATACTTTGTGGGGACAAAATTACTCCTCCTTATTTGCTGGAGCCACGTCTTTGTTCATCCTTCGGGAAACTAAAATATAAATCACACATAATCATTCTCCATGTCCTAGACACACTTAACATGGTCTCCTACTGTAACTTTATAGTAAACAAAAAGGTTTGGAGATATATATATTATACGAAGACAACCACAGACTCCCACTCTATTGAATTTATCTGTCTCCCGTCTTTCAAATCTATATACATAATCGACAAGTCACTGATAAATGCATGGAGGATAGTATTTGCTGAAACAGCTAACCATTCCCTTTCCTGTTCCACTAGCAAATTTACGAGAGGAAGCGATTGTTTGTAAGCTTTTGTACGAGCCGTAATATCTATTGTACAGTCATAAAATCGTAGAAAAATAGGTCTACAGAATCAAACCTTAATTATAATGCGTCTCGAAATTTTTAAACGTAGTACCCATGAAAAGTTACCATCCCTCCTTTCACTTATTTTTCTTTGTATCCGTAGCAACAACAGTAATTCACCATCTCTATTATACTATCAACAAACGGTGAAAACACAACAAAAACTCTTGATATTATAAACTTCAAACTTTGCGTAAAGCACACACGCACAGCGAAGTCCCAAAAACACGTGACAATCCTGGTTTAATGTTGACAACATGCGCAGAACGCAATGCTCACTCCAGAGATATTTACTCTGTGGTTTTGAAGCTGTATTAATTGTTCACTTCAAAAAGAATCTGGGCTCAGTGGTTGACGGAAGTACTGTTTCGATAGAAGATTGAGGGCGGTGTATGATTTCAGATTGAAATTAATTCATTTCTTGTCGCTCCAGTCATTAGCTTTCAACACTGTGTCCTAGTACACTGACGTTGTAGCGATATTGTTTCGGTGTTGACCTCACCGTGCGAGTACGACCATGCACAAAGGATATCCAGTTAGCAGTACTTAAAACTAAAAAATACAGTTTCGTTCACGAATGCGTAGACGCACTGGATAAAGTGTCGTCTGCTAGCTCAGATTGACTACGTTGACTACGAGGGGAAAGTTTTGGGGTACTTACCGAGGACTTTCCACTTCTGTGGAGACAACTTCCCCAGTCAGCTACAGGGCCTATAGCGATCTTGGAATGAGCAGTTAATACAGATAACTGATTATAAAAGAAGGAATTTCTTTTTATTAATTTACTGTGGATTGTAACAATAATTAATCATAAAACTGTGAGGTATGGCCTGCAAATGATTTCAGAGTGTAGATTATTACAACCGAAGGCTGCCTCTTTCTTGTAAATTAAATCGTCCGACACCCTTTTTGTTCGCCATCTTCTATTTTTGCTCAGAAACACAGTTTTTCGTTACTTTCGTCCTGCTTCCCTACTTCAGTACCAGTTTCATAAATTATGAAAACATTTCTGCAGGATTTACGTAAAACATAGTTTGATTCCATCAAGTTTATTAGACTAGTTTAGATAAAAATTAACAGAATGGCATTGTATACAGTAGAAATATGTTTTAATGTAACAAAATATACACGAAATCAGAATTTCATCGATGTTGACAAAAACACGGAGAATTTTGTTTTACTGAAAACACTCGGCTCCATATCTATGACTGATTATTCGGGCCTTTACTGCGAATGAGTTGGATGGTTCAAAATGGTTCAAATGGCTCTGAGGTCATCAGTCCCCTAGAACTTAGAACTACTTAAACCTAACTAACCTAAGGACATAACACACATCCATGCCCGAGGCAGGATTCGAACCTGCGACCGTAGCAGCAGGGCGGTTCCGGACTGAAGCGCCTAGAACAGCTCAGCCGCAACGGCCGTCAAGATAAATACAGACAGTTACATATGCGGAGCGGAAAACTGGGACTGATGTGCAAGTTAAAATTTTTCCCACGTTTTTATCTTCATTTGTGTAAAGGATACAATGTCAAGATATATTAACTTCTTTGAAACAGCCTGTACTTAAAAAAAGGGGGAGAACAGAAGATGCAGCGACTTACTTCAGAGATGAAATATCTGTTCAGACGCTTCGAAGGACACGCTCTGATGCACTGCTCCCAAAAACACCGACTTTATGGATGTGGTCCAGTTGAAACGGGTTCGCGAATGTGGACTATCTCATCTACAAATCGACCAGTTTACTCGGCTGATATTCCGGGAAGATTTCCCAAGCACACGACTCTCTTTTAATCTCCCGCTAATTTGAAACGGCCTCGTGCACTCTTGTCGTGACTTCTCCACGCGGTAAGTCGGTGTTTTCGTGCAGAAGGTCGAGGAAACGTCGCGGCTTCGCGTGTCGGCGGCAGCGCGGCGTGTAGCAGGTGGCAGGCGGGCGCTTGAAGCTAATGAGAAGCTGCCGACAGCGTGGCTATGTCACGCAGGCCGCGCCGCCTCTTGCTGCTACTGTATGGAACAGCTGCCGCCGTGTCGCCGCCTTCTGTGTCCAGCGTCTAAGCGTGTAGAGTTCCTGTGTGCGTCTGCCCTTCCGCAAATGTTATCCATCCAAAATTGTGCCGACGGCCATGTCACGCCGGATACACCGGTTCTCGCCCGATCACCGAAGCTAAACAACATCGGACCCACTTGGTACTTGGACCGCCGAGAAGTATTTTTTGCAACAGTCGATGTTATTTGCATACAAGAGCACTCTCCCTCAGGAGTGGAGTTTCTTCGATTTCGTGACTTAAGTCTGATTAAAAAAGGAAAGATCAAATTGCCGTCATTGAAACGAGCACATCAGTATTCTTACTTGTCATAAATACACTACTGGCCATTAAAATTGCTACACCACGAAGATGACGTGCTACAGACGCGAAATTTAACCGACAGGAAGAAGATGCTGTGATAGGCAAATGATTATATTTTCAGAGCATTCACACGAGGTTGGCGCCGGTGGCGACACCTACAACGTGCTGACACTAGGAAAGCCTCCAAACGATTTCTCATACACAAACAGCAGTTGACCGGCGTTACCTGGTGAAACGTTGTTGTGATGCCTCGTGTAAGGAGGGGAAATGCGTACCATCACCTTACCGACTTTGATAAAGGTCGGATTGTAGCCTATCGCGATTGCGGTTGATCGTATCGCGACGTTGCTGCTCGCGTTGGTCGAGATCCAATGACTGTTAGCAGAATATGGAGTCGGTGGGTTCAGGAGGGTAATACGGAACGCCGTGCTGCATCCCAACGGCCTCGTATCACTAGCAGTCGAGATGACAGGCATCTTATCCGCATGGCTGTAACAGATCGTGCAGCCACGTCTCGATCCCTGAGTCAACAGATGGGAACGTTTGCAAGACGACAACCATCTGCACGAACAGTTCGACGACGTTTGCAGCAGCGTGGACTATCAGCTCGGAGACCATGGCTGCGGTTACCCTAGACGCTGCATCATAGACAGGAGCGCCTGGGCTGGTGTACTCAACGACGAACCTGGGTGCACGAATGGCAAAACGTCATTTCTTCGGACGAATCCAGGTTCTGGTTACAGCATGATGATGGTCGCATCCGTGTTTGTCGACATCGCGGTGAATGCACATTGGAAGCGTGTATTCGTCATCGCCATACTGGCGTATCACCTGCGGTAATGGTATGGGATGCCATTGGTTACACGTCTCGGTCACCTCTTGTTCGCATTGATGGCACTTTGAACAGTGGACGTTACATTTCAGATGTGTTACGACCCATGGCTCTATCCTTCATTCGATCCCTGCGAAACCCTACATTTCAGCAGGTTAATGCACGACCGCATGTTGCAGGTCGTGTACGGGCCTCTCTGGATACAGAAAATGTTCGCCTGCTGCCCTGGCCAGCACATTCTCCAGATGTCTCAACAATTGAAAACGTCTTGTCAATGGTGGCCGAGCAACTGGCTCGTCACAATACGCCAGTCACTACTCTTGATGAGCTGTGGTATCGTGTTGAAGCTGCACGGGCAGCTGTACCTGTACACGCCATCCAAGCTCTGTTTGACACAACGCCCGGGCGTATGAAGGCCGTTATTACGGCCAGAGGTGGTTGAGATAGTAATCACATGTCAGTTCTTGTATAATATATTTGTCCAATGAATACCCGTTTATCATCTGCATTTCTTCTTGGTGTAGCAATTTTAATGGCCAGTGCTGTATTTAGCTGAGCTATTTTTTCGTACATGTCGCGATTCACACACGGAAGAAGCAGCATCACTTGCAGCTTGCTTGGTTGATTGCAGTAGAGTTTCGTGATCGCATCGAGTACACGTCATCTTGACGTTACGTCCGAGTAACTACCTTCTCCCGATAACGACAGACTGAGCAACCACCGTGTGGAGTTGTAGTTGGTTGGTTGGTTGGTTGGTTGGTTTGGGGGAGGGGACCAAACAGCGGCGTCACCGGTCCCATCGGATTAGGGAAGGACAGGTGTAATGTTCTTTAATAATTATTTGTGTTTGTTAATGAATATACAGCGTGTAATGATTGTCTTACGGAAATTTACTGTGTAATGTGTTATTGAGCAAATGGTGTGCTTAATCACTTGTACTGTAATCCAAAAAAAATTAAACAACTTAATCTGGAAAACCAGTATGTAATGCTTATAATGAAATTAATCCCTCTGAAATTTACTCAGTCTCGTTGTACCGAGTTCTATGGTCCTGCGCAATAAACTGATAAAATTCCCTATGCAAATACAAAGTAATGCAATTTTTTTAAGCTCTTGAGTCGCAACGACTGTAATCTTGGTATTCTGTTCTCTCCACAGTGGGTATACAAAATATTCAGTCTTGGCTCAGCGAAGTGCAATGCCGGCCGTAAAATAGCTTCATACAAATAATGTCAGTAGATAAATGGATAACCTTGCAAATGTTCAGTGACAATATTGTTTATTGGCTCAGCAATGTGCAATGCTCCCCGCATTAAAGCTGTTACTAACATTAGTACTTTTCTGATTCTGTCACATTAAATTTTTTTGACTCTCATTGAAAAATTATTTCTTTTAAAAAATATTCATTGGATTTAAATAAATAGGATGTGGAAGAGGATGAGGTACTGATAAGGGGATGTCGTAAGACAGAATGGTTCAGTTAGAAACTTGTATTCAGAATAAAATTTCTCCTTCACAAAATCTGATACGGAACATTTTACGTTAACTTCAAAATCAGTGAACTTCTCAAGTGTTCTACAATTCTCACTTACTGACGTAGTTGACAAAACATGGATTGTTACATGACAAAAGGTCTGACATCGATTGACATTTACATTCCAAAATTTAGCTTGTCTGTATCAGGATTCCAAAAGACACAAAATATGACAATTCTCATACACCTAATCCACCTATTCATTAAATATGATGACAAATACTTGGTTCCTACATTCAAAGGTCGGTACTGTTAATATTAGCACAATCCATATTGCGCTGGTGCCTACTTAAAAACTAAATATACAAAATTTCATTACCTTACAAAACTGTATTATGCTGCGTCCATAGACCAACCGGCCACAGCTAGCCACTAGCTTAAAGTCTTGCAGCCTACCTTTAACAGAGTGCAACGGCAACTGCTACTGCGCTCCGCGCGCCCCTACTTACAATCGATTCTGCCACTCAGGCAACATCTTTGGTTCAGTGGTGTCAAAGATACAATCTCTTCTACATGTGATAACCATTTCATGTCATTTTTCATGAAATATTTTAGAAAATCGGGCTCCACGTACAAGTGGACCCCTCACATAGGGAAGTAAAACGGCCGTGCCCTTTCAAAGGAACCATCCCGGTATTCGCCTGAAGCGGTTTAGAGAACTCACAGAAAACGTAAATCAGGAGGATGGCCGGATGCGCGTTTGAACCATCGTCCTCCCGAATGCGAGTCCTGTGTGCCAATCACAGCACCACCTCGCTTGGTATGTACAGTTAAATGCTTGCGTGTCTGCCATGCTGTATTTGTTAGTTTCCGTATTTATAACTGTGTACTCCGAAAATAAGCAATTGAAGTGATACACCACATACTCTGAACGAGTAATTTTTTAGTGCGGCTTGTTATGCAAAAATGTCGGGAAATGTTACATTGGTGGCTAAACATGCCGGCCGCGGTGGTCTAGCGGTTCTAGGCGCGCAGCCCGGAACCGCGCGGCTGCTACGGTCGCAGGTTCGAATCCTGCCTCGGGCATGGATGTGTGTGATGACCTTAGATTAGTTAGGTTTAAGTAATTCTAAGTTCTAGGGGACTGATGACCACAGCAGTTGAGTCCCATAGTGCTCAGAGCCATTTGAACCATTTTTTGGCTAAACATGTTACCGTACAGGTACAGTACTCCGCTGTAATTAAGTGTATATATCTGCGTGGGTTTGCACTCTATTGGTCCTCGTATGTTTTTTGGATCGGGTTTGGGCGCACCAAGTTCCTTCAGTTTTTGGCTAATAAATTGCACACTAAATCCATATTGTGATGTTTTCAGATTGACGGCATGCTACGGTTGTTGCAAAGAAAATAAAACTCGCGAGAACTGAGGCACAACATACAAAAACAATCTTGCTAATAGCGCACTGTATCCCGCAAGTATCGTCATTAAGCAAGTAAATTCTTACCAACCAAATGTATTGGTAGACAACAATATTATTGCGCACCGGAGTCAGGCCGCTTCGGACGACATGTCGGGGGTTTTTATCGTTATATTTGACGAGGACACGCTGAACCGCTTCATAATACGAGGGTTGGAACTTTAATAGTGGCCACTATTTATTTACAGCTCGTACAAAATAGATACGTGTTTCAAAGATTTACTGACCTTCAAAGTAGTCACCAGCATTGTGTATAACCCGTTGCCAGCGATGTGGAAGTCGTAGGATACTCTTAGCAGTGCCAGTTGTGTTGACAGTTCGAGCGGCGCGGTCTATTGCCCGACGAATTTGTAGCAGTTCTGAAGCGAATGCCGTGAAGTGTTTCATTCAGTTTAGAAATCGAGTTGAACTCACGAGGGCTTAAGTCAGGGGAGTGCAGTAGTTAGTATAGCACTTACAAGGGAACCTCCCCATCGCACCCCCCTCAGATTTAGTTATACGTTGGCACAGGGATAGGCCTTGAAAAACTGAACACAGATGAATCGAGAAAACAGGAAGAAGTTGTGTGGAACTATGAAAAAAATAAGCAAAATATACAAACTGAGTAGTCCATGCGCAAGGTAGGAAACATCTAGGAGAGTGTCAGCTGACGAGCGCCGTGGTCCCGTGGTTAGCGTGAGCAGCTGCGGAACGAGAGGTCTTTGGTTCAAATCTTCTCTCGAGTGAAAAGTTTAATTTTTTATTTTCAGACATTTATTAAAGTTCAGGCACTCACACATAATCAACTTCGCTCTCCAAAATTCCAGGACATGTTTAGATTTGCTTGGACATACGCAGGATTTGACGGTCTACACACGGAAACATTTGAAAACGTAAATAACGTATGTTTTGACAGAGCACAGGGAAAACTGTGCGACTGTGAAACTGTTGCATTCATTTGTTGCAGTTTATGTGACAAACTCTTATGTTTTCATCACTATTTTGGGAGTGATTATCACATCCACAAGAAAACCTAAATCGGGCAAGGTAGAAGAATCTTTTTACCCATTCGCCAAGTGTGCAAGTTAGGTGGGTCGACAGCATATTCCTGTCATGTGACGCACATGCCGTCACCAGTGTCGTATAGAAGATATCAGACGTATTTTCCTTTGGAGGAATCGGTTGATCTATGACCTTGCGATCAAATGTTTTCGGTTCCCATTGGAGAGGCACGTCCTTTCGTCTACTAATCGCACGGTTTTGCGGTGCGGTCGCAGAACATAGACTCTAAACTTATTACAGTGAACAGAGACGTCAATGAATGAACGGACGGATCGTAACTTTGCGAAAATAAAGAAAGTAAAATTTTGACTCGAGGGAGGACTCGAACCAAGGACCTCTTGTTCTGTATTTGCTCACTCTAACCACGGGACCACGGCGCTCCTCAACCGACATTGTCCTTGATGTTGCATATGTTGCACATGGACGATTCAGTTTGTATATTTTGTTCATTTTTTCATAGTTTCACACAACTTCCTCCTGTTTTCTCGATTGATCTGTGTTCAGGTTTTCAAGGCCTATCCACTGCGTCAATTTATAACTAAATCTGATGGGGGTGCGATGGGGAGGTTCCCTTGTTAGCAGCCCCATCAGTCAAACAAATCAGTAACAGGCTGCACTGTACGTGCTTGAGCACTGTTGTGCAAAATGATGGTCAGGTCCTGCAGAAAGTGTCATCACTTCTGTCTCTAAGCTGGTCGTAGGTTGTGTTCCAAAAATGAACAGCATAGAGACAGAAGTGATGACTTTCTGCAGGACCTGACCATCATTTTGCAGGACAATGCTCAGGCACGTACAGTGCAAGCTGTTTCTGGTTTGTTTTGAATGATGGGGCAGCAAAGTGCTATACCACCTACTGCACTCCCCTGACGTAAGCCCTCGTGAGTTCAACTGGATTTCTAAACTGAAGAAAACAGTTCACTGCATTCGCTTCAGAACTGCTACAAATTTGTCGGGCAATAGACCGCGCCGCTCGAACTGTCAACACAACTGGCACTGCTAAGAGTATCCTACGACTTTCACATCGCTGGCATCGGCTTACACACAATGCTAGTGACTACTCTGAAGGTCAGAAAACTTTGAAACACGTATCTATTTTGTACGGGCTGTAAATAAATAGTTGCCACTATTAAAGTTCCAAACCTCGTATATGCGCATCTGTCCTGATTGCATTCACAGTGCGATGCCTTTTTTTCCTTAGACACAACCGTTCCCTTTTTCGGTGACGTCCCCGCGGTATCCGGTAATGGCCACGGGAGTCCAAGTGCAATCGTATCGTGGTCGGGTATTACTGCGACTTGGTCAGCACGGTTAGTTCTTTTTATCAGTCGTGAAACACTCGGTGGTTGGTGCCACTTAAGGCATTGTGCACCGTAGCGAAACATTTACAAACTTAGCATGACTTTTCTACAATGGATAGAATTATCAGGGACAAAAAAAACTTCTTCAATAGTATCAAAACATTAACTAATATTAAACGTCAAGGAATGACACATCAAACATAATTGAGATATACAGAGACAGAGATTAGATAGCGAATGTTGAGCGACTGTGTTGATTCCCTTTCGTTCTAAGCGGCGGAACATGAAAATCACAGGCTGAATGAGCGAAGCCAAAAGCTGTGCCTTGCAGAAGCCCCGCGAACCGACCATGAAATCTGCTCTGATACATATTCGTCCCACCAGATGCAAACAGAACCCATCCCCAGCTCCCTCAGTCAGGGCTCCCTTACTCTGCACCCACATCCTAAGGCTTGGTCCGGAACAGCATCCCTCTTCACGCTCCCGAATTCCTCCTCCAAACATCCGCCCACACAAACACCGTCTTACGCACTACCCCAACTCCAACGCTCCCACGATACCCCTCTTTCTGGCAGTCTAGGCCCAACTCATCCCTTCACCAATGTATGTCTTTATCTTAATCAGTCAACACACTGGCTTTTTACTTTTTTTAACTTCCGCAGCTGTCCCTCTGTCTTGTATTTTTTGTGACACATTAATTTGCCATTTCATCTGTTTCAATCCTTTAGTTAATCGACAAATCTGCCTTTTACATTTTGAATTATGCAACTGAATCAATGCCTTTTTGTTACGTAAAACATTCATTCTTCCAACCGCCATGTCCAGTTTCATGATATGGTTTAAAGTTTTTGCTCTGATACGGATGAAGAGCGGCGACTTTAATCCGCTGTCAGCCCACCCCATACCCTTACGAGGCAAGAGGAATGAAACGACAGTAAAGGGGAAAAAAACAGCCACACTCACACAACCCACCACCCCTACAGCTACAAACACTCCATATACTCTCTCAAAGGAGCTTTAACCGTTTCCCCCTCCCACATCATGAACTTCGCCCCGTTTTTCTCACCTTCCAACTTTTAACCCTCCCCACCCACTCCACCTCCTCAGGGATCCCTCCCTCCTCCATATTTTCCCTGCCCACATTTTTTTTCTCCAGCCCCTTTCCCTCATCAGATTTTAACCTCATGAATACCCCTCTACTCCAACCCGTATTGTATCCCAAGAGCCACTCCTGCCTCATGGATACATCCGCACCAGTCCTCCATCCGAATGCCACCTCCACTCTACACAGCTGTATGCCATATCCACTCTACACTCTTCAACTATGAACCTTTCCCGTTCAACAATAGACTACTCACCCCAGAGAAGGTGTCAGTGAAGTGCTTCTTTTTAAAATTTTTTAGGTTCTAGGTGCTTAGTCCGGAACCGCGCTGCTGCTACGCTCGCAGGTTAGAATCCTGCCTCGGGCATGGATGTGTATGATGTCCTTAGGTTAGTTCGGTTTAAGTAGTTCTAAGTCTAGGGGACTGATGACCTCAGATGTTAAGTCCCATAGTGCTTAGAGCCATTTGAACCATATTTTTAGGTGTAGATTTCTTGTGTTCCTCATTTTTACCTTTTATTACTACTGTTTCAACTAAAAGCGAATGCGTCATGCCTCCTATACATAAGAACTTCCGGTTCTATTTTTGCCTTTAAAAGGTTTTAAATTCATTGTAAATTTATCACGTTTCTGTTTATTATTTTCCCATCTCATTTAGATTTTTTATCATTGGCAGAAGAGTGGGTTCACTGTACCGCTGACTGCCTCCACCCCCACCCCCCGTCCTTCTGGGTTGAGGGGGGGATGAAATAAGAGTAAAGGAAAATAAGCCACGCCCTCAAAGCTCTGATACATGAGGCTAATCGGCATTTCAAGATGCAACCTTAAGGCTAGCTTCTACCACCTGTTCGAAAACCGTGACTCGGTATCAGCTGATTCAAAACCTTTCACTGTCGTCATTCAAATCTGTGTCGTAAATATAACAAAAGTGTCCTGATGATTCAAGTTCTCTAGTCCATTATTAAGAAATATGTTTTAACATATATTGTGGAGGGGGCGAGGATGGGCTACACCTCACGGCCTTAACGACGATGCACAACTGCAAAGATTCAGATGCTTTGGTGCAGAGTTGCATCAAACCAGTCTTCGGACTGGAGAGCACAACAAAGATATGCCCTGCCTGTTACTAGCCGGCCGGTGTGGCGGAGCGGTTCCAGGCGCTTCAGTCTGGAACTGCGCGACCGCTACGGTCGCAGGTTCGAATCCTGCCTCGGGCATGGGTGTGTGTGATGTCCTTAGGTTAGTTAGGTTTAAGTAGTTCTAAGTCCTAGGGGACTGACGACCTCAGATGTTAAGTCCCATAGTGCTCAGAGCCATTTGAACCATCTGTCTGTTACTCTGTTAACGAAAAACGACGTTACAAATGAGCGAGCTCTGAAAGTTACGGAGATCAACTCATTTTGCTTGTAGTCGAGACCAGGTCACTAGGATGCCCACGCAGCCGTCGTGCTGCAGAAATAATGGCGACACGCCATAGCTCGGTCATCATGAATAAATAGCTCGTCAGCGCAGAGTAAACGGCTGCTGTGGCCCGTATTGTGCGTCGAGTAAAGGACACAGCAGGAACCTGTCATAAATCACGGCGGGGACGCGCGCTGACGGCAGGTAATCCTCGCTGAATGGACGCCAACCCTGCCACGCCGCTCTGACGCCTCAGTCACGAGGACGCTACCGTACGAAAGTCTTCGCGCGAGAATCTTTTCTCTCTCTCTCTCTCTCTCGCCACAGTTTTTTTGTCCCTTTTGCAGTCGCCTCGCGTCGCCAGCGGTAATTTAGTTAGGTATCAAATTTCTTTGGCGGGGCTAATGGCACTTTAATGAGCTGCGGCGGAACAATCGCGGCGCGCTGCCGCGTGGCGCGCTGCTGCGCGGGTGATGGATGCGCGACACGCCCCCGCGCTCGCAACCTGCCGGGGGGGGGGGGGGGGGGAGGATGGGGGTGGCGGCGAATGTGCACTCGCAATTACCACCCCGTCCCGGCGGCGCTTGTCGGCTCCTGCGACATCCACATCAGCTGCCGGCGGCGGAAAAAGGCTTCTGTCAACAGGCGCCCGTTCTCGTGAGCGGAGGCTGCGCTGCTGATAGAAGTGTTGTGGTCCTACGTAATACACTCAGGGACAAAAGTCGTGGGATAGCGATATGTACAGACACATATGTCAGCTGTATCGGGTCGACAAGGTACAAAAGGGCAGTGCTTTGGCGGAGCTGTCATGTGTACTCACAAGGGAACCTCCCCATCGCACCCCCCTGAGATTTAGTTATAAGTTGGCACAGTGGATAGGCCTTGAAAAACTGAACACCGATCAATCGAGAAAACAGGAAGAAGTTGTGTGGAACTACGAAAAAAATAAGCAAAATATACAAACTGAGTAGTCCATTTGCAAGATAGGCAACATCAAGGCTACTGGGAGTTCAGGAGCGCCGTGGTCTCGTGGTCCCGTGGTTAGCGTGAGCAGCTGCGAAACGAGCGGTTCTTGATTCAAGTCTTCCCTCGAGAGAAAAGTTTAATTTTGTATTTTCAGACAATTATCAAAGTTCAATCACTTACACATAATCAACTTCGCTCTTCAAAATTCCAGGACATGTTCAGATTTGCTTGGACATATCAGGATTTGACGGTCTACACATGGAAAAATTTGAAAACGTTAAAAACGTATGTTTTGACAGAGCACAGGGAAAACTGTGCGACTGTGAAACTGTTGCATTCATTTGTTGCAGTTTATGACACAAACTACTATGTTTTCATCACGTTTTTGGGAGTGATTATCACATCCACAAGAAAACCTAAACCGGGCAAGGTAGAAGAATCTTTTTACCCATTCGCCAAGTGTACAAGTTAGGTGGGTCGACAACATATTCCTGTCATGTGACGCACATGCCGTCACCAGTGTCGTACTGAATATATCAGACGTGTTTTCCTGTGGAGGAATCGGTTGACCTATGACCTTGCGATCAAATGTTTTCGGTTCCAATTGGAGAGGCACGTCCTTTCGTCTACTAATCGCACGGTTTTGCGGTGCGGTTGAAAACACAGACGCTAAACTTATTGCAGTGAACAGAGACGTCAGTGAACGAACGGACAGATCATAACTTTGCGAAAATGAAGAGGGTAAACTTTTAACTCGAGGGAAGGCTTGAACTAACGACCTCTCGTTCCGCAGCTGCTCACGCTAACCATGGGACCACGACGCTCCTGAGCTCACATTATCCTAGATGTTGCCTATCTTGCGCATGGAGTACTCAGTTTGTATATTTTCCTTATTTTTTTTTTCATAGTTCCACACAACTTCCTCCTGTTACCTCGATTGATCTGTGTTCAGTTTCTCAAGGCCTATCCACTGTGCCAACTCATAACTAAATCTGAGAGGTGTGCAATGTGGAGGTTCCCTTGTCAGATGATTCATGTGGGAATGTTTCCGATGTGATTGTGGCCGGAAATTAACAGTCTTTGAACGTGGTTGGGGCTAGATGCGTGGGACATTGCATTTCGGACATCAAGGGAATTCAATATTCTGAGATCCTCAGTGCCAAGAGTGTGCCTCTCAACACGGACTACGCAGTGGCCGAGGGCCTTCACTTAACGACCGAGAGCAGCGGCCTTTGCGGAGAGTATTCGTTGTGTTGAGTGGTACTTAAGTAAATAAATTAGTGAAATCAAAGTGAAGTAGAAATTAGAATATAAATGAAAAACTTGGTTTAGTTTAGAGAGTTACATACTGGCAAACAGCGGGCAGAACAGCAGAGCAGAAGAGACAATGACCGTGAAGTCAGCAAGTTCCACATACGCGGGCGCTGTCGATTCAGCCGTCAGGGCATCGCCCGACCGGCTCACGTGTTTCTCAGTTGTCGTATGTGAGCAAAGGCCCTCGCCTACATTCCAAGAGACAATGACCGACGTTAAGAAGATTCTTCGAGAAGCTTTTCAACGTGACAGAAGAGGCAATGACTGGCTCACGTGTTTCTCAGTTGTCACATGTGATCAAAGGCCCTCGCCTACATTCCAAGAGACAATGACCGACGTTAAGAAGCTTCTTCGAGAAGCTTCTCAACGTGACAGAAGAGGCAATGACTGTGAAGTCGTTCACCTCCAGTAAACTGAAGTGAATAAATACGCGAGACGCAGTGGGCCCGACAGAGGAGAGACGAAGAAGACGAAGAAGTGAAGAAGCGTAGCAGTAGTTTTCAGTCAGTTTCGGTGCTGAAGACCGTCATACAAGAAGAGACTGCATCATGCACAGACGCACCAAGTCCGCCGCTGTAATGGAATAGCAAGCAGCAGCCGCGGCGCAAGAAGACAGAAGTTAAAAGGTATTTGAAGTCTGATTTTTACATACCCGGGTGACTCGTGAGGACGGGAAGGAGAGGGCCTCACATCAGCAGTCACCTGTGAGCTGGGCTGAAGATCTGACAGCCGAACACTGGCAAGCGGGAGTCCGTTGTTCGAGTCCAGGACACTGGCCTTCCCCCGCCGCGCCGCTCCGCTGGCCGACGCACAACACACGCGGCCGCTTAGAGAAGAGAAACACAGACGCCACATCCAAGGTATCACCATCCGATGCACGACTTCGCTCGCAATAATTAAACGGGCCACCTCGCGCTGCGCGTCTCCAGTCAGCTGGGCGAGACGGCGACACGAGATAAACACTGCCAAGCGTAATCAGACGCCGCCGCCGCCGCTGCCGCAACAGAAGACTTCGCAAACGACATAGCTGCCGCTCTCCGAGCCAGAACATCAAGTAAGAAACAGTTGTACAAATCTTCAATGAAAGTTATGTAAAAATGATGTTTCATTCGACCTCATACCCGAGCCAAGGAAGAACCCACCCTGCCCACATGTTGTTAAGAGAGAAAAATTAATTAATTTACTATTTTCACCCTGACATAATGCCTTAGAATGCTTATCCTGACAATTGACTAGCATCAAAAGAGAAAACCCAGTTACATTTAGTATCAGAACTGCTACAGTTGCTAGAAGGCAAGCAACACTGCGTGAAATAACCGCAGAAAGCAATGCGGGGCGTCCGACGAACCTTTCGGTTATATATTGGCCACGACATCTTGGCAGATGATTGTTGCAGTGTCTGTGTGTTTATGGGTTGCATTTTTTCATATGACTTGTCAAGCCAATGGCAGCACGGCATCTCTTGCCGCAATTGCTACAAGTATATCTGGCTGCCGAGGCAGGAGCAGTGGTAGCATTCCGAAGCTTTTTCTGCCTTAATCTGTCTAACAAGCCTTCATCATGCTGCCACATTCCAGATGATATATCATTACGCCACTCTGGTCTCATGGCAGCCCGTGCCTCCCATCGGTTTGTGTCGATTCCAAAGCTCTCCATATCTCGTTTACAGGAGTCCTTGAACCTCAATACAGGACGTCCTACAGGTCTTTTGGCGGTAGAGATCTCTCCAAGCATCACCTCACGTGGTTATCTGTCAGGATCCATACGGCGGACGTGTCCCCGCCAGCGGAGTTGTCTCTGCTTCAAGATAGCTGAAATGCTGTTTGCAGTTAGTTTTAGATACCACTGCTTCGTTGGTTACTCGGCCCTTCCACGTTACTCCGAGGATGGATCTCAGGCACCGCATGTGGAAAGCATTAAGGCGACGTTCTTGTTTGGCATAGGTAGTCCATGTTTCCGATGCATACAAAAGGATGCTGAGGGCGCAAGTTTGATATACAAGAATTTTGGTGGTCAAAGAGAGTTTGTTGTTTTTCCAAACACGTGTAGAGAGCTTGCCAAAAGTTGTCGCAGCTCTTCCAATGCCAGCATCAATTTCCTTGTCAACAGACATGTTTAATTCTATAGTAGATCCAAGATAGCAGAAGTTACTACAGTGCTGCGAAATGTGGCGTTGATGGTCTATGGCAGCAGACAAGCGACGTTAATGCCTTTGCTAGCAGCACATCACCTCCATCGCCTCTCCAGGGCTCGTATCCATGTCGGATGGACACTAGACAACTGGAAAACCATGGCCTGGTCAGATGAGTTCCGATTGGTAAGAGCTGATGGTACGGTTCGAGCGTGGCGCAAACCCCGTGAAGCCATGGACTCAAGTTTTGAACAAGTCACTGTGCAAGGTGGTGGTAGCTTTATTTATTTATTCGTGTCAGAAGCACTTACGATGTATAAAATAATGTACAATATTTACATGTCGTGTGTATATACACTACTGGCCATTAAAATTGCTACACCAAAAAGAAATGCAGATGATAAACGGGTATTCATTGGACAAATATATTACACTAGAACTCACATGTGATTACATTTTCACGCAATTGGGGTGCATAGATCCTGAGAAATCAGCACCCAGAACAACCACCTGTGGCCGTAATAACGGCCTTCATACGTCTTGGCATTAATTCAAACAGAGCTTGGATGGCGTGTAAAGGTACAGCTGCCCATGCAGCTTCAACACGATACCACAGTTCATCAAGAGTAGTGACTGGCGTATTGTGACCAGCCAGTTGCTCGGCCACCATTGACCAGACGTTTTCAATTGGTGATAGATCTGGAGAGTGTGCTGACCAGGGCAGCAGTCGAACATTTTCTGTATCCAGAAAGGCCCGTACAGGACCTGCAACATGCGGTGGTGCATTATCCTGATGAAATGTTGGGTAGCGGACTTCTTCGCCTATTTGTTACGCTACATTTATTTGTGTTCAGGGTCAACAACCGGTCCCTGCACCAATCATTGAACATCTGTAGCTCTTCTTGTATGTGTCTGAAATATTCTCTTATGGTGCCCAGTCTGATCAGTGTGTCAATGAATCAGAGTAGGAGAAATGTGTCCTTTTGGGGCGGGGGAGCTCACCAGCGTAAAAGGGGTAGAGGGGGAGGATGACGACACTGGTACCAGAAGTAGCCTCTTTGCGGAGAAGAGCGCCTCCGTCCTAAGTCCCTGAGCATGTCAGCTAGCGTTCACTTTCTAATGATATCAGTTTCTCTTGCTCGTTAAATTTTGCAGTCTATCCGTGTACTATAGCGGAAAAATGATAACTTCTGACACCCGCGCACTGCACTCAAAGACCATCGTGAACTACACTACTGGCCATTAAAATTGCTACACCACGAAGATGACGTGCTACAGACGCGAAATTTAACCCACAGGAAGAAGATGCTGTGATATGCAAATGATCAGCTTTTCAGAGTATTCACACAAGGTTGGCGCTGGTGGCGACACCTACAACGTGCTGACATGAGGAAAGTTTCCAACAGATTTCTCGTACAAAAAGAGCCGTTGACTGGCGTTGCCTGGTGAAACGTTGTTGTGATGCCTCATGTAAGAAGGAGAAATGCGTACCATCCCGTTTCCGACTTTGATAAAGGTCGGATTGTAGCCTATCGCGATTGCTGTTTATCATACCGCGATATTGTTGCCCGCGTAGGTCGAGATCCAATGACTATTAGCAGCAAGTGGAATCGGTGGGTTCAGGAGGTGCTGAATCCCAGCGGCCTCGTATCACTACCAGTCGAGATGACAGGCATCTTATCCGCATGCCTGTAACGTATCGTGCAGCCACGTCTCGATCCCTGAGTCAACAGATGGGGACGTTTGCAAGACAACAACCATCTGCACGAACAGGTCGACGACGTTTGAAGCAGCATGGACTATCAGCTCGGAGACCACGGTTTCGGTTATCCTTGACGCTGCATCACAGACAGGAGCGCCTGCGATGGTGTACTCAACGACGAACCTGGGTGCACGAATGGCGAAACGTCATTTTTTCGGATGAATCCAGGTTCTGTTTACAGCATCATGATGGTCGCATCCGTGTTTGGCGACATCGCGGTGAACGCACATTGGAAGCGTGTATTCGTCATAACTATTCTGGCGTATCACCCGGCGTGACGGTATGGCGTGCCATTGGTTACACGTCTCGGTCACCTCTTGTTCACATTGACGGCACTTTGAACAGTGGACGTTACATTTCAGATGTGTTACGACCCGTGGCTCTACCCTTAATTCGATCCCTGCGATACCCTACATTTCAGCACGATAATGCACGACCTCATGTTGCAGGTCCTGTACGGGCCTTTCTGGATACAGAAAATGTTCGACTGCTGCCCTGGCCAGCACATTCTCGAGATGTCTCATCAATTGAAAACGTCTGTTCAATTGTGGCCGAGCAACTGGTTCGTCACAATACGCCAGTCACTACTCTTGATGAACTGTGGTATCCGGTTGAAGCTGCATAGCTGTACCTGTACACGCCATCGAAGTTCTGTTTGACTCAATGCCCAGGCATATCAAGGCCGTTATTACGGCCAGAGAGGTTGTTCTGGGTACTGATTTATCAGGATCCATGCACCCAAATTGCATGAATATGTAATCACATGTCAGTTCTACTATAATTTGTCCACTGAATACCCGTTTATCATCTGCATTTCTTCTTGGTGTAGAAATTTTAATGGCCAGTAGTGTAGTTTGTCGATGGAAAGAGGGCACCGAGATGGCAATTAATTTGAAAAGAGGTAATTTAATGGCGTGCGGCGCAGTGGGAGAAGTGGAGTAATCTCGTGTCCAAACCGGCGGCTCCAAGGAAAGAGAGCGACTGGATGAAGCCTGTCGGAAGGGCGACGCCCGATTCATTTCTGGGGCCGCAGACGTAATTAACGGAAATAATCCGGCAGGCGGACCGGACAGACAGGTACCGAAAGCCCCGGAAGCTGCCCGCGATGGACGTGTGGATTACTGGCGGAAGAAGCTGGGGGCTACGGCCGGCAGAGCCCATCAATATCCGTCCCGCGCAGCAACACAGATCCCGCGGAATCCCGCCGCGTCAGCACACGCGCACAATTGAGCCCGCTCGGCGGCTTGGGGGACTCGAGATAGCTCCCGTGAGGCTTTGCTATTGAGTAGCTGTCTTTCTGTCTCCTCGTCCTTCCCGCTGGACTAAAAACCTAGGGAAACGGGTTATCCAGTCTTGATAGGAGTGGTACTATGTGTTCACCGCGTGTACATTGCTCTTCGCTCTGCTGATGTATTTTCTCTTTCAGAATTGCGAAAGATGCGTGAACCGTGGTAAAAATTGCTGTTTTGAAGAGCGCGCCGCAGCGCGTTGTGTGAAGCAGTCGCCCTCCGTTTCTGGCGGTGGCAGTCGCTGTGGCAGTCGCAGCATTGGTGTCTCCCTCTGGTGGGAAAGGGGAAAGGTTGCCTGTTCACGTGCATTTGAGGGGCGCTATGAGCTCGCCAGTCGGTCAGCCTGGGTCTGTCTCTCGTCCGAATTTGTGGCTCAATGAGAGAACTCAACCAATGGTCGCCCGGTAGGGGGCTTAGTTCCTGCATCTGAGTCTGCGCGTTAGGCCGCCAGTCTGCTCGAGTGTGCTCAGGCAACGGTCATTGGCGGTTGGATCGATCGGTTGGTCCGTCGCGCACTGAGACACAAGATGACTTGTCCGTCTTGAGCGTCCGGCCCATGTAAGGTCGCCACGTCAGTCCAGTGGGCCGCGCCGTATAGCGAGGGGTAGTGGCTTCGCGGCCGACACGAGAGCAACAGGAGTCAACCCACACATCGGTCTGGCCGGCGCGAGCTCCGACGCCGTCAGACGAGAGATCGGCGCGCCTTCCTGCGTCCGTTGAAGCGGCTGGCAGCGTGCGGTTCGGGAGAGCGGTTTGGGGGTGGTGCGCCAAGTCTTCACCAGAAATCGCAGTTTATTAGAAGTTCAGTGATTGGTGATATGTTGTTTCATTTACTCTTGTTAAATTCTACTTGTTTTCTTGGTGACGTCATCAGCCGCTTTGTTTTGGGGTCGTCCCACCATTCTTCTCCGTTTGCCCACCCCCGGGAAGGTGGTTATTTATGAATTGTGTGGTCCGTTTTTCCCTTGTGGAGTAAGGGCGGGTTAGAGCAACCTGCAGTTCGGCTTGTTCGGTAATCTCCCTATCAATCTGCCTTACGTTAATAGCTGCCTCTGTCATGTTTGTCGCCGTCCGGGGTGGCCGAGCGGTTCTAGGCGCTACAGTGTGGAACCGCGCGACCGCTACGGTCGCAGGTTCGAATCCTGCCTCGGGCATGGATGTGTGTGCTGTCCTTAGGTTACTTAGGTTTAGGTAGTTCTAAGTTGTAGGGGACTGATGACCTCAGAAGTTAAGTCCCATAGTGCTCAGAACCATTTTTTGTCATGTTTGTCGGATTCGGTGTTAACGAATTTATTGCTTGAAGTGTAACAGCCGAATTCCTGAAACATGTTTTTATCTTGCATATCATCTTGAGAGGCGGTATATGTGTACTGTAGAGCATATTTGGACAACCTTGTATGATTTTATGTAAGATTGCATTTCATGGGCTTTTACTTATATGGTCATTTTAGTATGAAAAGTTGCCACCCTTCCACCGTAAGACTTTTCTTAGAAGCTAAAATAAAGTTGCACCTTCGGTGGCAAGTTAATCTTTTAATTTCAGTGTTTTGTACCATTTCCATCCCTCCTACGGGGTGCATAGATTGTGTGCTTGTGTAAATTGTTAAAACTTTTACTTTAAAGTAATCTGGTGTGTTGCAGATTTGAACCAGTGTAGTCTTTCAGAGGCTGTTGTGAGCGGTCGTAACTACGGCCGTGTCAAAAGGGAGCGGCGAGGTTCTCAGCCCAAAAGCTCATACTGTCAAAAATTTGTTATTTCTGCCTCTGAATAAATTGTAACTTGATATTTAGAGGGTGCTTCCTGATTATGTTTTTAAATCTGTTTCATCTTGTGTCTCAATGTGATACCTCAAAAATGTAATACTAGTTGGTTGGTTGGGGAGAGGGGACCAAACAGCGAGGTCATCCGTCCTGTCGCATTAGGGAAGGATAGGGAAAGAAGTCAGCCGTGCCCTTTCAAAGCGACCATCCCGGCATTTGCCTGAAGCGATTTAGGAAAATCACGGAAAAGCTAAATCAGGATGGCCGGACGCGGGTTTGAACCGTCGTCCTCCCGAGTGCGAGTCCAGTGTGCTAACCACTGCGTCACCTCGCTCGGTTATAATACTAGAAACCGGATATGAATTACCGTATTTGGTCACTATTGTCGTTAAGAGTGACTTTAATGTGTAGCTGCGTGAACCGATCACTGCCACGCTGGACAGGGTTTTACATGAGTGCCTCTGTTGTTTCAGTAGATGACTGCACGAAATCTAGAACATCTGCCCAAGTTTTTAACTCACATTACAGGTGCTCAGTATGGAACCGTTTGTGATGCGGCGATCTTCAATACTTGCGTCCAGCACACATTGCGCTGGAAGACCTCACAATGATGTCGCTATAGTTCACGTTTCCGCGTTTACAGCACGCATGTCACACCAATGTCACACTAATCCGTTCCGTACATGTCGTTGCTTATATACCCACATCGGACTCAGGCAGCGTTGTATATATACTGCAGCACCGCTTTATAACGGAAATTTTGTCGTCGCCCCCTTGCATTCATCTACATCTACATGGATACTCTGCAAATCACATTTAAGTGCCTGGCAGAGGGTTCATCGAACTACCTTCACAATTCTCTATTATTCCAATCACGTATAGCGCGCGGAAAGAATGTACACCTATATCTTTCCGTACGAGCTCCGATTTCCCTTATTTTATCGTGGTTATCGTTCCTCCCTATGTAGGTCGGTGTCAACAAAATATTTTCGCATTCTCATTCGTGATTGCAATTTCGTGAGAAGATTTCGTCGCAACGAAAAACGCCCTTCTTTTAATGATTTCCAGCCCAAATCTTGTATCATTTCTGTGACACTCTCTCCCATATTTCGCGATAATACAAAACATGCTGCCTTTCTTTGAACTTTTTCGATGTACTCCGTCAGTCCTATCTGGTAAGGATCCCACACCGCGCAGCACTACTCCAAAGGAGGAACGGATAAGCGTAGTGTAGGTAGTCTCTTCAGTATATCTGTTGCATCTTCTAAGTGTTCTACTGATAAACGCAGTCTTTGGTTAGCCTTTCCCACAACAATTCTGTGTTCTTTGCTATGAAGTTGTCCGTAATTGTAATTCCTAGTCATTTTTCTGAATTTACGGTCATAAGATTTGATTGATTTATCGTGTAATCGAAATTTAACGGGTTCCTTTTAGCGCTCATGTGGACAACCTCACACTTTTCATTATTTAGGGTCAACTGCCAATTTCTGCACCTTACAGATATCTTTTCTGAATCGGTTTGCAATTTGTTTTGATACTCTGATGAGTTAACTAGGCGATAAACGAGAGCATCATGTTCAAACAGTCTAAGGCGGCTGCTCAGATTGTCTCCTAAATTGTCTATATAGATATGGAACAACAAAGGTCCTATAACACTACCTTGGGGAACCCCAGAAATCACTTCTGTTTTACTCGATGACTTTCCGTCAAATACTACGAACTGTGACCTCTCTGACAGGAAATCACAAATCCAGTCACATAACTGAGACGATATTCCATAAGCACGCAAGTCCGCAGCTCGTGGTTGTGCGGTAGCGTTCTCGCTTCCCGCGCCCGAGTTCCCGGGTTCGATTCCCGGCGGGGTGAGGGATTTTCTCTGCCTCGTGATGACTGGGTGTTGTGTGATGTCCTTAGGTTAGTTAGGTTTAAGTAGTTCTCAGAGCCATTTGAACCATAAGCACGCAAATTCTCTACTAGCCGCTTGTGTGGTTCAGTGTCAAAAGCCTTCCGGGAATCCAGAAACACGGAATCGATCTGAAATCGCTTGTCAATAGCACTCAACACTTCATGTGAATAAAGAGCTAGATGTGTTTCACAGGAACAATGTTTTCTATACCCATGTTGACTCTGTGTCAATAGACCGTTTTCTTCGAGATAATTCATAATGTTCGAACACAATATATGTTCCAGAATCCTGCTGCATATCGACGTTAACGATATGGGCCTGTAATTTAGTGGATTAGTCCTACTACCTTTCTTGAATATTGGTGTGACCTGTGCAACTTTCCAGTCTTTGGGTACGGATCTATCGTCGAGCGAACTGTTGTATATGATTGTTAAGTATGGAGCTAATGCATCAGTATACTCCGAAAGGAACCTAATTGGTATACAGTCTGGACCAGAAGGCTTGCTTTTATTAAGTGATTTAAGTTGCTTCACTACTCCGAGGATATTTACTTCTACGTTACTTATGTTGGCAGCTGTTCTCGATTCGAATTCTGGAATATTTACTTAGTCTTCTTTTGTGAAGGCATTGTGGAACGCTGTGTTTAGTAACTCTGCTTTGGGAGCACTGTCTTCAATAGTATCTCCATTGCTATCGCGCGGAGGAGACATTGATTGTTTCTTGCCCCTAACGTACTTCACATACGACCAGAATCTCTTTGGATTTCCTGCCAGGTTTCGAGACAAAGTTTCGTTATGGCAACTTTTATAGGTATCTCGCATTGAAGTTCGCGCTAAATTTCGAGCTTCTGTAAAAGATGACCAATTTGGGGATTTTGCATCTGTTTAAATTTGGCATTAATAGTTTAGAACTTTTGCTCTATTTGTATTTGCGACCACATTCTAATCCTGTTGCGCAGTTATATAGTGTTCTCAGGTCTGCAGAGAGAACCACTCAATCCCCTGATTGTGTGCCTGTCACAAGCGCAGCAATAAATCGCGCGTCGCCCAATTCCAGTTTCGCCAGTTGTGAATTAAATCGTCGCTCTAAATATCTAGTACCGCCGAAAATCCCTTTAAGATAGCAGGGCTGAGCGGAAGGACTGGATTCGCCGTGCTAATCTGAAATCACCCCCGGACTCGCATCACGGCCCGAATTACGGTCACACCCGCCGCGCGCCGTTCCCCTGCGGGTACTTTTTAATTACGCCCCTGGAAGTGCTGCTCGCGGAATTAAAATTCGCCGGCGCCAGCTCCCCTCGCTGCAAGAGTGGGAACTGCGCCGCTGCAGCACGTAGGGGTGCTGGCCGCTGCGTGCTGACTCTCGCATTTGGCACCCGACGGTAGACGGGGGTGAAAAGAAGGCCGTTTGCGAACACGCTACATGGCTCTCATACTCCTGTAGCAGCAGCAGCGACATTTCATTTGATGAAGCGCCGTTCCTGAATATAAATCATTTAAACGCGTAACCGTCTCATTACTTGTATAGCATCGATTAAGCAAAATCTACACCTCTAACAAATGTCCTTCTCAAAGAAGTAGATAAGTGAATGTAGACTCATGAGTTGGATGGAAGAAAAATTTGAAAAATGTGCTGCAGAAAGATCGGTTTCACTCGGAAAACAAAACAAAAAAAGTACAGAAATTATTCTCGTCTTACGCTTTGCAATAATAATAATAATAATAATAATAATAATTACAGATGGCTAAGACAAGACAATATATACAGCGAGACAGAAGGATTCATGATTGCAATACACGATCAAACAATAAACACCAGATATTACAGCAAGCATATTATTAAAGATCCCAATAGCACAACAGATAAATGCATACTTTGCAAACAACAAATAGAAACAGTAGATCACATCACAAGTGGATGTACAATACTAGCAAATACAGAATACCCCAGAAGACATGACAATGTAGCAAAAATAATACATCAACAGCTTGCCTTACAACATAAACTTATAAAACATGTTCCCACATACAAGTATGCACCACAAAATGTACTGGAGAACGATGAATACAAATTATACTGGAACAGAACCATTATAACAGATAAAACAACACCACATAACAAACCTGACATCATACTCACCAATAAAAAGAAGAAATTAACACAACTAATCGAAATATCCATACCCAATACAACAAATATATAAAAGAAAACAGGAGAAAAAATTGAAAAATACATCCAACTGGCTGAGGAAGTGAAGGAGATGTGGCATCAGGATAAAGTTGACATTATACCAATTATACTATCAACTACAGGAGTCATACCACACAATATCCACCAGTACATCAATGCAATACAGCTGCATCCAAACTTATATATACAACTACAGAAATCTGTAATTATTGATACATGTTCAATTACCCGAAAGTTCCTAAATGCAATATAACATATACCGTACAGTAAAAAGGAAGTCACGCTTGATCAAGGTCCGCGTCACTTTCCATTTTTAACCAGACTTAACGTCTGAGAAAGTAAAGAAATAATAATATTAATAATAATAATAATAATAATAATAATAATAGCAAATTTCTGGTTAAAGAAGTTCACCTCAACACATTCACATCTAACTAAATTATTTAACAGTTACGTTGCAGACCCATACACATTCCCTGATACACTTACACATGGAATAACTTATCTGAAACCTAAAGATCAAGCAGACACAGCGAACCCAACTAAATATCGCCCCATAACATGCCTACCAACAATATACAAAATATTAACTTCAATCATTAAACAGAAATTAATTACACATACAACACAGAACAAAATTATAAATGAACAACAAAAAGGCTGTTGCAAAGGAGCACGAGGATGTAAAGAGCAACTGATAATAGATGCAGAGGTGACATATCAAGCTAAAACTAAACAAAGGTCGCTACACTACGCATACATTGATTACCAAAAAGCTTTTGATAGTGTACCCCACTCATGGTTACTACAAATATTGGAAATATACAAAATAGATCCTAAATTGATACAGTTCCTAAACATAGTAATGAGAAATTGGAAAACCACACTTAATATCCAAACAAATTCAAATAATATCACATCACAGCCAATACAGATTAAGCGTGGAATATACCAAGGAGACTCATTAAGTCCTTTCTGGTTCTGCCTTGCTCTGAACCCACTATCCAACATGCTAAATAATACAAATTATGGATACAATATTACTGGAACATACCCACACAAAATCACACATTTGCTATACATGGATGATCTAAAACTACTGGCAGCAACCAATCAACAACTCAACCAATTACTAAAGATAACAGAAGGATTCAGCAATGATATAAGTATGGCTTTTGGAACAGACAAATGTAAGAAAAATAGCATAGTCAAGGGAAAACACACTAAACAAGAAGATTACATATTGGATAACCACAGCGACTGCATAGAAGCGATGGAAAAAACGGATGCCTATAAATATCTAGGATACAGACAAAAAATAGGAATAGATAATACAAATATTAAAGAAGAACTAAAAGAAAAATATAGACAAAGACTAACAAAAATACTGAAAACAGAATTGACAGCAAGAAACAAGACAAAAGCCATAAATACTTATGCCATACCAATATTGACCTACTCATTTGGAGTAGTGAAATGGAGTAACACAGACCTAGAAGCACTCAATACCCTTACACGATCACAATGCCACAAATATAGAATACATCACATACACTCAGCAACAGAAAGATTCACATTAAGCAGAAAGGAAGGAGGAAGGGGATTTATCGATATAAAAAACCTACATTATGGACAGGTAGACAATTTAAGAAAATTCTTTATAGAACGAGCAGAAACTAGCAAAATACACAAAGCAATCACTCATATAAATACATCGGCTACACCACTACAATTTCATAACCACCTCTACAACCCTTTAGACCACATAACATCAACAGATACGAAGAAAGTAAATTGGAAAAAGAAAACACTTCATGGCAAGCACCCGTATCATCTAACACAGCCACACATCGATCAAGACGCATCCAACACATGGCTAAGAAAAGGCAATATATACAGTGAGACAGAAGGATTCATGATTGCAATACAGGATCAAACAATAAACACCAGGTATTACAGCAAGCATATTATTAAAGATCCCAATACCACAACAGATAAATGCAGACTTTGTAAACAACAAATAGAAACAGTAGATCACATCACAAGCGGATGTACAATACTAGCAAATACAGAATACCCCAGAAGACATGACAATGTCGCAAAAATAATACATCAACAGCTTGCCTTACAACATAAACTTTTAAAACAACAAGTTCCTACATACAAGTATGCACCACAAAATGTACTGGAGAATGATGAATACAAATTATACTGGAACAGAACCATTATAACAGATAAAACAACGTCACATAACAAACCTGACATCATACTCACCAATAAAAAGAAGAAATTAACACAACTAATCGAAATATCCATACCCAATACAACAAATATACAAAAGAAAACAGGAGAAAAAATTGAAAAATACATCCAACTGGCTGAGGAAGTCAAAGACATGTGGCATCCGGATAAAGTTGACATCATACCAATTATACTATCAACTACAGGAGTCATACCACACAATATCCACCAGTACATCAATGCAATACAGCTACATCCAAACATATATATACAACTACAGAAATCCGTAATTATTGATACATGTTCAATTACCCGAAAGTTCCTAAATGCAATATAACACATACCGTACAGTTAATAGGAAGTGACGCTTGATCAAGGTCCGCGTCACTTTCCATTCTCAACCAGACTTAACGTCTGAGAAAGTAAAGAAATAATAATAATTAGATTGGGACCCATCTGATCCCGTTGTGCACAGCGATTGTTGAATGTAGACAATGGAGAAAAGAACAGCAATCGATCCCGAAATCCGTCGTATTATTATAGCAGATCTAGATTTCAGGTATCACAGTACATAGTGACTTTCACTGCATGTAACATCATCCTCCTCATTAGAGGTTCCAAGAGCCCAGGGACTTCAGCCGTTCACCTGCAGTCGTCCTAGCGACGTTGTTTATTATATGGCTACCACTTCCGGTGCTTCATTGCACCTTCTTCAGGCCTTAACTGACGCTAAGGGAGTTAACTCCAATCGTATACACGATTCGGCAGTGGCCAACATGTATGAACTGGTTTTCGCAGGTTATCTGTAACAACGATGTTGCGGATCTTGATGAATCATGTGTAAGATTGGAGTTAACCCCCTCAGCGTCAGTTAAGGCCAGAAGATGGTGCACTGAAGTACCGAAACTGGTAGCCACATAATAAACAACGTCGTTAGGACGGCTATAGGTTAACGGCCGAAGTCCCTGGGTCCTTAGAACCTCTGATCAGAAGGACGTTGTTACATGCAGTGAAACTATGTACTGTGATACTTGAAATCTAAATCTGCTATAATACTAAGACGGATTTCGCGATCGATTACTTTTCTTTTCTCCATTGTCTACATTCAACAATCGCTGCGCAAAACGGATTCAGATAGGTCCCAATCTAATTATTATTATTATTATTATTATTATTGCAGCGTGTGAGACGAGAATAGCTTCTGTACTGTCATTTACTTTTTTTTTCCGAGTGAAACCGCCTGCAGGTGTTCTGTTTTACTATACAGGTGACATGAGCCCAAAGCGTCAACATAGTAAACGGTATTGGTGGTGTAGAGCACAACTAAAAAATGTACAGTGTTGATACGACGATAGACCCCAACAAAAATGCAAAATATACGCAAGAAGAGATGTTGGAAACCAGTCTGGCTTAACATACAAAACGCATGATCAGTTGGAATGGCTGCTGGATATGGTTCATGTTAAGACTGCTGTGCGCTCTTCAAGACCAATATCTCTCACTACGTGGCACTGTGGACTAATGTCACCTGTTGGTATATGCACTGAATATAACAAGATAACAGCTGTAATCTAGATCTACTGTAATAAAACGACGGATTTCGCAATCTATTGCGACTCTCTTCTCCATCGTCAGTAATGTTAATGATAATAAATGCATACTTGGGAGAACACATTACTCTTTTCATGAAGACACATTTCATCGTCCAAACTACGAGATAGAAAGCCTTAAAATTATTTGATTGTTCAAACAGCACCACAGTCCGAAGAAGCACCAATAGTTATTCGGGCTATCAGCTAACAGCTGTAACACTTCCGAACGTTCTTCATAGCACGCAACATAATACTTGAAATCATAATCTAAAACGTCTCAACTTTAAACAAAAAAAAAAAAGTATAGTGCAATACAACGACGGATCCCACGTAATATGCGAAATACGTACAAATAGTGAAACTGGAAAAAACCCATTTCCGCAAACGGCAGTTTGTTTGGAGTTGATTGTTTACTGTGCATGAATCGGCTTTCGTATGGAGTGTCAACGTGAGCCCTATTGAACCTGTATTAAGCGCTAACAGAAAAGAAAATAACCACGGGAAGTTACCAGCAAAGAAACTAGGGCATTCCATACCAGATCCGTTGGCTGTGGAAGTGACGAAATGGAATCAGCGTGACTACAAGCAAACAGTTAACAAAGAAGTGTATAATAAGCGTAAATTGTTGTGTGGATGTAACGTAAGAATGCCTGATTTTCAGCCCAGAAGTTAATTCGCTAACTAATACATTAATTAGGGATCTTGTACATTTGTCCTAAAATATAAAAAGCACGAAAACTCCTACTTAAACAAAACCGCGAAACAGAGAGTATCGAAAGCTTAAACATTATTTCGTTCTTGCCATAAACTGTGCTTAGTTATGTACAAAACAACAAAATTCCGCAAAAAAACTCTTCCCTGTTTTCTTGAGTTACACATATTATTATTTTCTTTCCTTTCTCAGACCTTAGGTCTGGTTAAAAATGGAAAATGACGCGGACCTTGATCAAGCGTGACTTCCTTTTAACTGTACGGTATATGTTACATTGCATTTAGGAACTTTCGGGTAGTTGAACATGTATCAATAATTACAGGTTTCTGTAGTTGTATATATACGTTAGGATGTAGCTGTATTGCGTTGATGTACTGGTGGATATTGTGTGGTATGACTCCTGTAGTTGATAGTATAATTGGTATAATGTCAACTTTATCCTGATGCCACATGTCCTTGACTTCCTCAGCCAGTTGGATGTATTTTTCAATTTTTTCTCCTGTTTTCTTCTGTATATTTATTGTATTGGGTATGGATATTTCGATTAGTTGTGTTAATTTCTTCTTTTTATTGGTGAGTATGATGTCAGATTTGTTATGCGGTGTTGTTTTATCTGTTATAATGGTTCTGTTCCAGTATAATTTGTATTCATCATTCTCCAGTACATATTGTGCTTCATACTTGTATGTCGGAACGTGTTGTTTTATTAGTTTATGTTGTATGGCAAGTTGTTGATGTATTATTTTTGCTACATTGACATGTCTTCTGGTGTATTCTGTATTTGCTAGTATTGCAAATTATTATTATAATAATTATTATTGAAAGCAGCTGAAGCTGCATAAGTATGTTGATAAGCGTAACTGTTATACAGCAGATGCTATTAATTTCGCACTCTCATATTTGTCTCCATTTAAAAATTTGTGAACACCCACCCTGTATACCTACGAGCCGCCACTGTCTCCATTGCCTTCTGTGCTTCATGCAGTAATCGAAATCTAAATGAGAATAGCTCAACATGAGTGGGAAAGAGGTAGGTAATTGCTGACTACAAAAAGGGTGAAAGCTTGTCTCTTGTAAGCTTAAACATTATGGAGTTCCTGGACAAAAAAAAAAAAAAAAAAAAAAATTCTCAAAGAATCAGTACAGTCCCAAGAAAAACATCTCGCGTGAAACACAGCTTGCTTTATTCATACACGGTATCTTACAAAGAGTAGGTGCAGGTAACCGATAGATTCCGTCTTCCGAGGTATCAGAGAGGCGTTCGACTCTGTAGCACATCGTCAATTACTAAGCAAGATACGATCGTACGGAGTATCTCTACGGGTATGTAATTCCTCTATGGATATTTTACCAAAGGAACCCAGTACGTTATACTGGACGGCAGATGTTCAACAGAAACGAAAGCAATGTCGGGTGCGGCCTAAGGAAGGGTAATAGGACCGCAACACACACAAATAATGTACAGCAATATTTGAACATAACCCATTTCATTGTGCCTTTGTACCGCATCGGCGCAGGGTCGGCATGGTTTTTAACGAATTTGGCGTCGTTAGCTTGGGGTGCCCTGATACCCTTCCTGTAGAGATGGCGGTTATCGCTGGAACAATCGGTTTTCGATTACAGCGGTTTTTTCTCACGCCAATTTAACTTGACTGTCACAACTGCCCAGAATAACCGCTTTCTGATATAACCGATTTTCGGTTTTTTATTCTTGCTATTTTCTGTGATAAACATAGAAATCGATCAAAGATTGAAACATTTTGACTCTCAGTTTCAGGATATATAGAATCAAAATATAAAATTAAACAGGCAAATAAAATAAAACGTACTCTGCCCACAATTCGTTGATTTTCTCGAAAAGTGATAACCGCTTGAGTACTACAAAAAACCAGCAATATTCTGCTCTTGGTTCTAATTTTTTGAAACCCTGCTCAAAAATCATGTTGTAATCTGGTATCGTGCTACATTTGCGCATTACGAATATTCAGAGATAACGGGTAAAAACTGAGGTTGAAGAATGTTTTTCGTGTTCACTTGTCCGTTTTCGAAGGCTACAAGAGGTTAAAGGCATATCATGTAGACATAAGCAACAGATCAGCTACTTTCTATTTTTATAGTGCACTATGAATGAATTGTTGTTACGATTTTAATTTATTATTGCTACCATAATTTCCTTTCTCTTTTGTTTCTTCATAGAAATGGCAGACAACCCCATAATCTTTTAAATTAAATGAAGCATTTTACTTAATTGCTACATTAGACCACATATTCCCAGACTTCGGTGGTGCCGTTCTAGAATGCAACGGATGTCCGGTGACGAACGCGAGAAACTACAGTACAGACCAGGTGGGCGCAAGTCTCAACCCGCCAAACACTGTAAAAGGAACATTATCAATATTTCTGTGCCAATTTTTATGCCATATGTTTGTTGCTAGTATCTGTCGGCATTGTTATTAAAATAGCACTGATTGCTTTTCCTATTCTCTATAACACCACAATATTTCAAACCAATGCAAATTTTACAAATAAATATAACTCATTTTTTTTTTAAAAAAAAGGCTTATTTAAAAATTTTAGTACCACTGGTATGATTAGTTGGTATTTCAGATAATTCACTCTGTTATTAGTAAAAAATAAAGAAAACCCTGTTATCACTGGGACCAAACAAATACCGAATAATACCAGTTATTTAGAGTGTGTGTATGTGTAAAAACTTATGGGACTTAACTGCTAATGTCATCAGTCCCTAAGCTTACCCACTACTTAACCTAAATTATCCTAAGGACAAACTCACACACCCATGCCCGAGGGAGGACTCGAACCTCCGCCGGGACCAGCCGCACAGACCATGTCTGCAGTGCGTTAGACCGCTCGACTAATCCCGCACAGGGGTTATTCAGAACTGAAATACCAGTATCTGTTTTAACCGTTCGGTTTTTTCCATCCCTACATTCCTGTCACCAGCCGGATACCCGCCGGAACGGAATGTGTGTATCCCAGCTGTCCACTCATGTGAACGTGAGCGAAAGTTTTCCAAAATGTTTGCGAGTGCTGTAAATGAGATGGGACTTGGGTACCATCCGTGTACTTAGCTAGCCGGATGTGGGAAAACGCCTAAAAACTACACTCCTGGAAATTGAAATAAGAACACCGTGAATTCATTGTCCGAGGAAGGGGAAACTTTATTGACACATTCCTGGGGTCAGATACATCACATTATCACACTGACAGAACCACAGGCACATAGACACAGGCAACAGAGCATGCACAATGTCGGCACTAGTACAGTGTATATCCACCTTTCGCAGCAATGCAGGCTGCTATTCTCCCATGGAGACGATCGTAGAGATGCTGGATGTAGTCCTGTGGAACGGCTTGCCATGCCATTTCCACCTGGCGCCTCAGTTGGACCAGCGTTCGTGCTGGACGTGCAGACCGCGTGAGACGACGCTTCATCCAGTCCCAAACATGCTCAGTGGGGGACAGATCCGGAGATCTTGCTGGCCAGGGTAGTTGACTTACACCTTCTAGAGCACGTTGGGTGACACGGGATACATGCGGACGTGCATTGTCCTGTTGGAACAGCAAGTTCCCTTGCCGGTCTAGGAATGGTAGAACGGTGGGTTCGATGACGGTTTGGATGTACCGTGCACTATTCAGTGTCCCCTCGACGATCACCAGTGGTGTACGGCCAGTGTAGGAGATCGCTCCCCACACCATGATGCCGGGTGTTGGCCCTGTGTGCCTCGGTCGTATGCAGTCCTGATTGTGGCGCTCACCTGCACGGCGCCAAACACGCATACGACCATCATTGGCACCAAGGCAGAAGCGACTCTCATCGCTGAAGACGACACGTCTCCATTCGTCCCTCCATTCACGCCTGTCGCGACACCACTGGAGGCGGGCTGCACGATGTTGGGGCGTGAGCGGAAGACGGCCTAACGGTGTGCGGGACCGTAGCCCAGCTTCATGGAGACGGTTGCGAATGGTCCTCGCCGATACCCCAGGAGCAACAGTGTCCCTAATTTGCTGGGAAGTGGCGGTGCGGTCCCCTACGGCACTGCGTAGGATCCTACGGTCTTGGCGTGCATCCGTTCGTCGCTGCGGTCCGGTCCCAGGTCGACGGGCACGTGCACCTTCCGCCGACCACTGGCGACAACATCGATGTACTGTGGAGACCTCACGCCCCACGTGTTGAGCAATTCGGCGGTACGTCCACCCGGCCTCCCGCATGCCCACTATACGCCCTCGCTCAAAGTCCGTCAACTGCGCATACGGTTCACGTCCACGCTGTCGCGGCATGCTACCAGTGTTAAAGACTGCGATGGAGCTCCGTATGCCACGGCAAACTGGCTGACACTGACGGCGGCGGTGCACAAATGCTGCGCAGCTAGCGCCATTCGACGGCCAACACCGCGGTTCCTGGTGTGTCCGCTGTGCCGTGCGTGTGATCATTGCTTGTACAGCCCTCTCGCAGTGTCCGGAGCAAGTATGGTGGGTCTGACACACCGGTGTCCGTGTGTTCTTTTTTCCATTTCCAGGAGTGTACTTCCAGGCTGGCCGGCAGACGACCCCACGTCGTTAATCGAGCTGGAGGATTCTATCCGGGACTGGCGCACCTCCCCCTCTCCCCCTCCCGGAAGTAGCGCCTTAACACGCACAGCTATCCGGGCATGTACTAAAAATTTAATTTCATAAAGTGTAAAACTGTTTTATTTAGGGCGTGTTGCACTTTTAAGTTAATATTGACACTACATATCCCCTCTTTTATAGCTTCAGTGAGTACAGACAGGACGGTAACAAGTTAAGTCTTCTCTCTCACCAATTAGCCGCTGCCCCCTTACCCCCCACCCACAGCTCCCCAACTTCCCTTCCGGCGACAGTGATTTCCTCGGAGACGAATTACTCACTCTGACGGCCTCCAGCGGGATGAGAAATCGGCAGCCATTAAGAAGCACCCGGGCCTTCGCGTAATATGACTGAGGAAGATCAGAGCGAAAGTAATTGGGAAATCTTATCTGAGTTTCTCTCAGAAGTTTTCTTGATTGCGTATCACTTAGATGTGCCAGGCAGAAGTGATACCTTAAAACTTGCATTTGGAATTTGATGGAAATATGCAGGACTGGTTTAGGGCAATCACACAATTCTGTGTTCCGGAACTTAAATTTGAATTCCAGGCTAGCAACATGTCACTGACAGAAGGGAATGGCGGTTAAGACAACGGCTTCGCTTTGTCGGGTGACAACTCAAGTTTTCTATGCGCACTCTAAATAGTTTCAGTCAAATTTGAAAAAATGGTTCAACTGGCTCTGAGTACTATGGGACTTAACGTCTGAGGTCATCACTCCCCTAGAAATTAGAACTATTTAAACGTAACTAATCTAACGACATCACACACATCCATGCCCGAGGCAGCATTCGAAACTGCGACCGCAGCGGTCGTCAAATTTCAGAATGGTTCTTCCACACAGCCTCTCCCGATTCCTTCGCCCTGCTTTCTGCGATACAAGACTGTGATCACTCTCTAAATAGCTCATGGTCGGAGAAACATTAAAGCCTAATCGCCATTTTCATGCAGTTTCGCTAAATTATTTTGCTACCACAGATATTCGGGCAACCTGTGTGTAGATTGTAAGTCGAGAAACGACTTGTTTCTTTCCTCAGAATATTTAAAGTTTGCAACACGGGGTCTTGATAGCTAGTTTCTGTCGGACCTCCAGTTTGTATCCGGCAGTTTTAGGAGCAGGTATGTATGTCGGTCGAGATTTTGACGACGTAGTTCTGAACTGTGTATTTTTCGTTGAAAATTGCATTCAAGTTGAAATTTTTGTGGCTCTTCGAAGAAATAAATTTTGTGATTATAAATGTGCATTTCATTTGTAGTGGTAAATTCTGTATAGCTACATTTGAACTTTCTTATTCCAAGCAGTACGATCAATGAACGTTACCGCTATGCTAGCTCATTTTATGGTTCCATTAAATCTGAACTAAGTTTTACGGAACCCAACGCTTATTTATCATTTTAAACTGAAAACTCAACATCAGTCTCTGCCATGCTAGTGATATAAAAGAATTAAAAATTGTTTACTTGGTTTCAGAACACTTGAAAGATTACTCCACTTACTCCACTATCATAACCGATTCAGTGATGTAAACATTCCCAAGAGAGCTGAACGCTTTGGACATTCACTTGGAACTCCCTTTCCAGTGTAGATGCGGCGGTGTTGCGGTGAAAGGAAATCAAATTGCAACCAACAAAATAAGCTATAAACAAAAGTCGTTCTGATACATCTGACATGGATGTGTATGACCCTAGTTGTTTTTGCGCCCTAAACGAAAACAAAACAAAACAAAACAAGAAATCGCCTATTTGAAGGGCGATTTCCAGTATTTGCATAGCGTTATTTTCTCGGACAAAGGCATACATAAAGAATCCGGAAGTGGAATATAGAAAGCCTCCAAATTTTACGATATGGTACGTCATATACAGGGTGTTACAAAAAGGTACGGCCAAACTTTCAGGAAACATTCCTCACACACAAATAAAGAAAAGATGTTATGTGGACATGTGTCCGGAAACGCTTAATTTCCATTTTAGAGCTCATTTTAGTTTCGTCAGTATGTACTGTACTTCCTCGATTCCCCGCCAGTTGGCCCAATTGAAGGAAGGTAATGTTGACTTCGGTGCTTGTGTTGACATGCGACTCATTGCTCTACAGTACTAGCATCAAGCACATCAGTACGTAGCATCAACAGGTTAGTGTTCATCACGAAAGTGGTTTTGCAGTCAGTGCAGTGTTTACAAATGCGGAGTTGACAGATACCCATTTGATGTATGGATTAGCACGGGGTAATAGACGTGGCGCGGTACGTTTGTATCGAGACAGATTTCCAGAACGAAGGTGTCCCTACAGGAAGACGTTCGAAGCAATTGATCGGCGTCTTTGGCAGCACGGAACATTCCAGCCTATGACTCGTGACTGGGGAAGACCTAGAACGACGAGGACACCTGCAATGAACGAGGCAATTCTTCGTTCAGTTGACGATAACCCTAATGTCAGCGTCAGAGAAGTTGCTGCTGTACAAGGTAACGTTGACCACGTGACTGTATGGAGAGTGCTACGGGAGAACCAGTTGTTTCCGTACCATGTACAGCGTGTGCAGGCACTAGCAGCAGCTGATTGGCCTCCACGGGTACACTTCTGCGAATGGTTCATCCAACAATGTGTCAATCCTCATTTCAGTGCAAATGTTCTCTTTACGGATGAAGCTTCATTCCAACGTGATCAAATTGTAAATTTTCACAATCAACATGTGTGGGCTGACGAGAATCCGCAAACAATTGTGCAATCACGTCAACAACACAGATTTTCTGTGAACGTTTGGACAGACATTGTTGGTGATGTATTGATTGGGCCCCATGTTCTTCCACCTACGCTCAGTGGAGCATGTTATCATGATTTCATACGGGATACTCTACCTGTGCTGCTAGAACATGTGCCTTTACAAGTACGACACAACATGTGGTTCATGCACGATGGAGCTCCTGCACATTTTAGTCGAAGTGTTCGTACGCTTGTCAACAACAGATTCGGTGACCGATGGATTGGTAGAGGCGGACCAATTCCATGGCCTCCACGCTCTCCTGACCTCAACCCTCTTGACTTTCATTTATGGGGGCATTTGAAAGCTCTTGTCTACGCAACCCTGGTACCAAATGTAGAGACTCTGCGTGCTCGTATTGTAGACGGCTGTGATACAATACGCCATTCTCCAGGGCTGCATCAGCGCATCAGGGATTCCATGCAACGGAGGGTGGATGCATGTATCCTCGCTAACAGAGGACATTTTGAACATTTCCTATAACAAAGTGTTTGAAGTCACACTGGTACGTTCTGTTGCTGTGTGTTTCCATTCCATGATTAATGTGATTTGAAGAGAAGTAATAAAATGAGCTCTAATATGGAAAGTAAGCGTTTCCGGACACATGTCCACATAACATATTTTCTTTCTTTGTGTGTGAGGAATGTTTCCTGAGAGTTTGGCCGTACCTTTTTGTAACACCCTGCATATTAGAGTGGACTATCTCCCACAAGCTTCTAAGATCAACCTGTAGGAAACATACTTAGAAGCAGCAACAGTTAGTGGACCGAATAAGTACCGTCTGTCGGCAACAGAAAACAAAGAGGGACAAATTAAGGAAACAGGATATCTGTCAACAGCTAGCATTTGAGGACCCTGTCGAATAGGCTTTAGATGAGGCGATTGAATTCGTACGGGATTATGAAGATGGTTCCCCACACGACCCCTCAGGCGTACTTTGGCGAAAAACATAGAGAAGAAAACCTCGTAACAACTGGGAGAAGCAAAGCCTCGCGGATCTAGAAATTCGAGCTACCCACTGGCAACCAACAAATGAGCTACAGCTGTGGAGGGAAAAGAAAAGTCAGTGGAGTTTTTATCTGCATTTCAAAAAAATGGTTCAAATGACTCTGAGCACTATGGGACTTACCAGCTGAGGTCATCTGTCCCCTAGAACTTAGAACTACTTAAACCTAACTAACCTAAGGACATCACACACATCCATGCCCAAGACAGGATTCGAATCTGCGACCGTAGCGGTCGCGTGGTTCCAGACTGAAGCGCCTAGAACCGCTCGGCCATGCCGACCGGCTATCTGCTTTTGCATCCGGTTTGCTGTAGCAGAAAAATGGTGATGAAACCTCAGATTACACCACACTAATGGACAGCACGTAGTCTAGGAGTCCTACCATAATATCTTCTGGCGTGACTGAGGTTACCTCGGAGTGAGATACAGTCCATAAAGGCGGCCATAGATAAAAATGCTCCTGTTTTCGAAGTACGGCGTAACGGATCAGGCCCGCTATCTGGGAGTCGCTACCGAGAAGCGGTTCGCAGCCCTGGCGCCGAGCCACTTGGCAGGCGGCGGTCACAGGGGCTGGCCGGGCCGGAGTAACGGGTGGGAGCGCGGCGCCGCTCTATGGCCGGTTAGCTTCTGATGCCGCAGTTTCGCGAACGCCTTGGCATCGCCTCGCGGCCTGCGAGAGGCACCAGTTCCCCGTATTTATTTTCCACTTCCCTCGCAAATCTCCCCCCGCGTTACACTCTTCGATCAGAGGAGACTTCTTCACATCACGTGCGACTCAACTTGCCTGAATGCTACCACACTGAAGTGACACAAGTCATGGGACAAAGATTCACAACTGTCCATTAAAATTGCTACACCAAGAAGAAATGCAGATGATAAACGGGTATTCATTGGACAAATATATTATACTAGAACTGACATGTGATAAAATTTTCCGCAATCTGGGTGCATAGATCCTGAGAAATCAGTACCCAGAACAATCACCTCACACCTTGATAACGGCCTTGATACGCCTGGGTATTGTGTGAAACAGAGCTTGGATGGCTTGTTTAGGTACAGCTGCCCATGCAGCTTCAACACTATACCACAGTTCATCAAGAGTAGTGACTGACATATTGTGACGAGCCAGTTGCTCGGCCACCACTGACCGGACGTTTTGAGTTGGTGAGAGATCTGGAGAATGAGCTGGCCAGGGCAGCAGTCGAACATTTTAAGTATCCAGAAAGGCCAGCACAGGACCTGCAACATGCGGTCGTGGATTATCCTGCCGAAATGTAGGGTTTTGCAGGGGTCTAATGAAGGGTAGAGCCACGGGTCGTAACACATCTGAAATGTAACGTCCACTGTTCAAAGTGCCGTCAATGCGAACAAGAGGTGACAGAGGCCGCCAAACACGGATGCGACCATCATAATGCTGTAAACAGAATCTAGATTCATCCTAAAAAATGACGTTTTGCCATTCGTGCACCCAGGTTCGTCGTTGAGTACACCATCGCAGGCGCTCCTGTCTGTGATGCAGCGTCAAGGGTAACCGCAGCCATGGTCTCCGAGCTGATAGTCCATGCTGCTGCAAACGTCGTCGAACTGTTCGTGCAGATGGTTGTTCTCTTGCAGACGTCCCCATCTGTTGACTCAGGGATCGAGACGTGGCTGCACGATCCGTTACAGCCATGCGAATAAGATGCCTTTCATCTCGACTGCTAGTGATACGAGGCCGTTGGGATCCAGCACGGCGTTCTGTATTACCCTCCTGAACCCACCGATTCCATATTCTGCTAACAGTCATTGGATCTCGACCAACGCGAGCAGCAATGTCGCGATACTATAAACCGCAATCGCGATAGGCTACAATACGACCTTTATCAAAGTCGGAAACGTGATGGTACGCGTTTCTCCTCCTTACACGAGGCATTACAACGACGTTTCACAAGGCAACATGAAATCGGTTGGAAACTTGCCTCATGTCGGCACGTTGTAGGTGTCGTCACCGGCGCCAACCTTTTGTGAATGCTCTGAAAAGCTAATCATTTGCAGATCACAGCGTCTTCTTCCTGTTGGTTAAATTTCGCGTCTGTAGCACGTCATCTTCGTGGTGTAGCAATTTTAATGGCCAGTAGTGTATGCACATATACAGATAGCGGTAGTACCGCATACACAAAGCATAAAAGGGCAGCGCATTGGCTTAGCTGTCATTCGTACTCAGGTGACTCGTGTGGAAAGGTTTCCGACGTGGTTATGGCCGTACGACGGGAATAAACAGACTTTGAACAGGGAGTGGTAGATGGATGTAGACGCATGGGACATTCCATATCGAAAATCGTTAGGAGATTCGATATTCCGAGATCCACAGTAATAACAGTGAGCCAAGAATACCAAAATCTCAAGCATTACCTCTCACCGTGGACAACGCAGTGGCCGACAGCCTTCACTTAACAACCGAGAGCAGCGGCGTTTGCGTAGATTTTTCAGTGTTAGCAGACAAGCAACACTGCGTCTAATTACCGCAGAAATCGGTGTGGAATGCACGACGAAAGTGCTTCTGCTAGCAGCACGAAGTCGCCTGCAGCACGTCTGCTGGGCTCGTGGCCGTATCTAGACGACAGGGAAACCCTGGCCCGGTCAGATAAGCCCCAATTTTAGTTGGTAAGAGTTGATGGTACGGTTCTGCACCACAGACCCAAATTGTCCCCAAGATACATGCAAGCTAGTGGTGGTCCATAATGGTGTCTACACGGAATGTACTGGGTCCCCAGGTCGTACTAAATTGATCATTGGCTGGAAATGGTTATGTTCGGCTGCTTGGAGAACATTTGCAACCATTCGTGGACTTCATGTCCACAAACAACGATGTCCTGTCACCGGGCCACAATTCTTCCAGATAGGTTTGAAGAACATTCCAGACAATTCGAGCGAATGATTTAGCCACTGAGATCGCCCGATATCAATCCCTTCGAATATCAATGGGACGTAATCGAGGGGTCAGTTCGTGCAGAACATGTTGCACCGGCCGCTGTAGAGGCAATATGGCTCAGTATTTCTTCAGGGGACCTCCAACGACTTGTTGAGTCTGTGCCACGACGAGTTGCTGCACTAAGCCGGGCAAAAGGAGGCCGGCTCGGTATTATCTACATCTACATTTATACTCCGCAAGGCACCCAACGGTGTGTGGCTGAGGGCACTTTACGTGCCACTGTCATTACCTCCCTTTCCTGTTCCAGACGCATATGGTTCGGGGGAAGAACGGCTGCCGGAAAGCCTCTGTGCCCTCGAATCTCTCTAATTTTACATTCGTGATCTCCTCGGTAGGTATAAGTAGGGGGAAGCAATATATTAGATACCTCATCCAGAAACACACCCTCTCGAAACCTGGACAGCAAGCTACACCGCGATGCAGAGCGCCTCTCTTGCAGAGTCTGCCACGTGAGTTTGCTAAACATCTCCGTAACGCTTTTACGCTTACCAAATAACCCTGTTACGAAACGCGCCGCTCTTCTTTGGATCTTCTCTATCTCCTCTGTCAACCCGACCTGCTGCGGATCCCACGCTGATGAGCAATACTCGTACAGGTCGAACGAGTGTTTTGTAAGCCACCTCCTTTGTTGATGGACTTCATTTTCTAAGGACTGTCCCAATGAATCTCAACCTGACACCCGCCTTACCAACAATTAATTTTATATCATCATTCCACTTCAAATCGTTCCGTACGCATACTCCCAGATATTTTACAGAAGTAACTGCTACCAGTGTTTGTTCCGCTATCATATAATCATACAATAAAGGATCCTTCTTTCCATATATTCGCAATACATTACATTTGTCTGTGTTAAGGGTCAATTGCCACTCCCAGCACCAAGTGCCTATCCGCTGCAGATCTTCCTGCATTTCGCTGCAATTTTCTAATGCTGCAACTTCTCTGCACAATAGAGCATCATCCGCGAAAAGCCGGATGGAACTTTCGACACTATCTACTAGGTCATTTTGATATATATTTATATATCATGAGGTATCTCATGACTTTTCTCTCCTCAGTGTATATCTGATAAGTCGTGTGTCCACTATTTCGTCACTAAAAAATGTTTAGCAAAAGCCGTAAAGGTTGGGCTTGTGTATATTCGGCCGGACTCAACAGTAAAATGCCTGACATGTCCGGCTAGAGCCCGGCCACCTGGAACCACAACTGAATGGGAGAGAGGCGATGCTTTGCTGAGCAGAGGGGGCACGGGCCAGACAGCGCTTGAGCTGTGGTAACCGGCGGAGCGACGCAGGACGTGCGGCCGCCCGGCGGCTTCCGCGGTCGCAGACAGCGCCCTCAACGGCGGCAGTGACCGTAAAGCAACTAAGCAGATCAAAAGCGGAGTGCGGAGGCCGGGGCTGCCGCTGTCGCGTGCAGGGAACAGCTGGCGGCTGCCCCTAACTAGCCGCTACCCTCACAGCACTGCCTCACTCCACGCCTCCCTTCGCACAGCACAGCGGTTCCCAACCTCGGGGTAATTACTCCCTGAGGGCTAAAATGAAATTCTCTAATGGATAAAAACTGTTACGGTTACGAAACTAAATTATTTTTTAAAAGATAATTATTGTTATTACCACTATTTTGTAAGACTGTAATATTGGTCACTAAATTACCAGTACTTACCTTTTTCTCAAACACGTCCAGTAACGGGTGGCAAAATTTGGTTTAGGTTAAAGCTATGAACATCTTCTACTCACACAGCCCACTTTTTTTACACATAAATTTTTTACTTTGTGCCATGCATGCGGAGGTCTCGTGCTTGTAAACGTATGCGAAGCGTTGCACACCCGCCTGCCAAGCGTTATCACGATCGGCGTGCGCATGCCCTCACGTCGCGGGCGAGACGGAACGAAACACGTCCGGCGCAGCGCGTCGTGGCCCACGCGCGGGCGGGCGGCCAACCCGCCACTGTGCATTGTGCTGCCAGCAGGTGGCTACGTGACGCAATACAGGTCGTGACGCGCCGCTCACAGGTGCTCGGCGACCTGGCCAAAACTGTCCTACCCGCCAATACCCGAATTCCGAAGTTAGTAGCGTAGCTGCAATTTTCTCCTGGCCACTTACCGCAACACTTCAGTAAGCCATATTGTAGAAGTTAAGCTAAAGAGTACTATTACAAACAAGAAATGTATTCGCATCTGCGAATATGAAACTCCTTCGGCTGTATGTTAGAATGGCGACAAAATTTGTGCCGGACCGGGACACCAACCAGGATTTCCCGCTTTACGCGAGCGGCCGCCTTAATAGCTTCGGCTATCCGTGCACGAATCACGGCTGGATCCGAATTTTCTTATGTCGTCGTCCTTATGTCACAGCCTTCACTCGTACGTTACGTATATTCCCGCCCGGAAGGTCGTTTTTATTTAGAGTTGAGGGCCTAGTATTGGCGAACAAATACGAAAGAGCAGTGCCTGTGTTCAGAAATACGATGCAATGTTCCTTCGGACGTGCATGCATGTTACACTTTTATTACAAAATTAAAAAAAGATAAATTACTATCTCAAATACTTCTGACACAAGACGAAGAAGTGTTTGATAATCTGTCTAATAACGAACATCATCTGCAAGTACTTTTACACAATAGATATTTTTAAGCTAACGATAAAGGGAAGTGCCCTTAACTTGACTTACGTCTTAGTGTGCACTAGTCGCCCGCTTCACATTTTACTTGTCGGTTAAACATTACATGTTTTGATAATGGAAAAAGTTTTTACATTGTGCTACAGTTTCCGTTATTTCTCATAGATATTGGCTCGTAAGTCTTTCAACCTATATGTGTTCGTGGATAAAAAAGCTAATGGTTAATGTTTACTAGAAGGAAGGTCAGCGTTGGGTGTAATTTTGATGGTTTATTGACAGCAAAATCGATTTTCAATCACATAGTGATTATCTTCAGTGCTGTAGTGTAAAAATTAAACTCATGGGCATCGGTGTCAAGTTACCATCAGTAACCAAAGCTATGTAACGATCGTTATTGCGATCGTTACATAGCTTTGATTACTGCTGATAACTTGACACCAATGCCTATGAGTTTAATTTTTACACTACAGCACTGAAGATGATCGCTATGTGATTGAAAATCGATTTTGCTGTCAATAAACCATCAAAATTACGGCCAACGCTGACCTTCCTTCTAATTTCACTTATATGGTCGTTGTGCACACAGCACTCTATGGAATCGCCAATCAATAAGTTAATGTTTATGATTAAACCATTTCATTTAGAAACTTGGTTAAAAATTCATTGGAGTGGCTCAGTGACTGGTGCAGATCTTTCAGTTGGATCACTCTGGCGACTTGACATCTCATTAGTTAGTTATTCAATGGGGTAAAGGCGATCTACAGCTTAACGTGGGATCTGAACCACGTTTCGTTTCTCGTGAATCTCCACATTATCGAGGAATGAATTCTATCTTAAAAGAGACAACGAAATAAAACCGTGGCATGTGGTCCCGCTTCCCATCAGTTTCCAGGCAACCGCTTTCCTGCTAAACCAACAGGCCCAACTAAGGTTATGCTCTAGCTTCACTGCTCTCTGGAGTTGTTACGTCTGTAGCGCTGGATGGCAATGCCATCGTTTTCACAGCGGTAACGAATTTTGATTAATCTTAGTCCAGCCAATTTTCACGAAATAATTATGTACGTGAGCCTTCCTTAGGAATCAGTCTTAGTCAAAACCGGATAAAAATCCCTACAGTAATTCGTGAGATTAACCTGAATATACAGACGGAAGCGAGCAGGGAACTTCAGTTTATACTGGGTGTCACAAACCTTATTGGTCAAAGTGAAACAGGTGATAGTGGGTCCAGAACGGATGATATTGAAACATTGAACCAATCATCGGAAGAGCATATTTATTGCGTTATGGACTTACAAAGCGTACACCACGTAACAACGTAACACATAGTAATATTGTTCTAAGTGACGACAGCACGAAGTTCTGCCTCACTCTCGCAAAGATCCCTGCTGTCTGTTGTACAGTAGACAGGCATCTTCATCCGTTTCTACGGGGATTTCGTCCACCAAACTGTAGGCTTAACCCCAGAGGAAAAAGTCCACAGGTGCGAGATCTGGCGATCGCGTTGCCCATGCGATTGGACCTCCCCTTCAGGTGCTCGCGTACATTTACATGAAAGTGGGCTGGTGAACCGTCGTGCTGAAATCACGTCCTTTCGGGGACAACGGAGGATAGAGTCTCCAAGAGCTGTGGCAGCACATCTCGCAGGAATACTAGGTAACGTGGACTCGTCAGATGGGGAGGCAGCAAGTAAGGTCCGATTAGTAATTTTGGACACTGCCTGCCCACGCGTTCACAGAGGATCATGGCTGGTGGAGACTGCTGACGGTGGCATGGGGGTCGTCCTCATTCCAGACATGAGTGTTGCGGCTGCTGAAAACACTATCACAGGTGAATGAGACCTGACCAGTAAACAATATAAACTGCACCAAGTTCAACACTACAGCACTGCGGTGGATAATCCATTGACAGAAGTGAACGCGAGTTCAAAATCTGTTGGTCCGAGTTCTTGCACATGTTCTTTATGATGGGGGTGTAATACCTGTTCCACCAGTCTTCTCCATACTGCATCATTCGAGGTGTGTGTGTCGCGGGAAAGTTGTTGGGCGCTTATTGCTGGGTGGTCGACAACACGATCCAAAAAATGGTTCAAATGGCTCTGATCACTATGGGACTTAACATCTGTGGTCATCAGTCCCCTAGAACTTAGAACTACTTAAACCTAACTAACCTAAGGACATCACACACATCCATGCCCGAGGCAGGATTCGAACCTGCGACCGTGGCAGTCGCGCGGTTCCGGACTGCGCGCCTAGAACCGCTAGACCACCGCGGCCGGCCAACACGATCCAACACATTCTCTTCAGTCTGGTTCTCGGACATGCCTTTGGCCGGCTTTCTGTGGCGTGAACGTCCGCCCCTAGTAGGCGAGTGGTCAGCGTGACAGAATGTCAATCCTAAGGGCCCAGGTTCGATTCCCGGCTGGATTGGAAATTTTCTTCGCTCAGGAACTGGGTGTTGTGTTGCCCTAATCATCATCATTTCATCCCCATCGACGCGCAAGTCGTCGAAGTGGCGTAAAGTCGAAAGACCCGGCGAACGGTCTACCCGACGGGTGGCCCTAGCCACACGACAGTAGTAGTGTGGCGTGAACGATTATATCTCTTGTAAGTTGGTATTCATGGAGATAAACTTCTTCCAGTTAGGTTGGCGCCTGTTGACAAAGCGTTCTGTGTGCATTCGTGCTGCTTTACGGGCACTATATCCTGCCGCACCGCACATTAAATGCACGTCTGCCAACTCTTACGACGAGTAACATTCCATCTAGGACTATGTGTCACGCAATGTACGAATACACAGAAAGACATCTCACCATGGACACACCACAAGCTGTCTGATGCAGTGGACAGCTGACACCAGGGATAATGGCGTGCATACGACGCAAGTTAATTCCCCGATGCGATGCATGCGGTCGTGACATGACGCACAGTCTATGAGCCAAGTTGTGTAGAGTAAGTCAGTTTATTTGATCAGCATCCGCTGCTTGTTCCAGTGTACAACAGATATCAGGAATTTTTGCGAGAGTGCAGCAGAACTGCGTGCGCCGTTGCAATACGTGCACTGAGACTAGCGGTTGTCGCTTTGCAGTTTTATTATGCGGTGTGCGCTTTGTATATACATAACACAATAAATATGCTTTTCCGATCATTAGTTCCCTATCTCAACGTAATCGGTAGTGGACCCGCTATAATCTGTTTCAGTTTGACCCAAAAAGCTTGAAACACTTCGTGTAGGTAAAGAATAGGAAGAAAAAGAACAAGAAGAACAAAAATAGTTCAAATGGCTCTGAGCACTATGGGACTCAACTGCTGTGGTTATCAGTCCCCTAGAACTTAGAACTAATTAAACCTAACTAACCTAAGGACATCACACACATCCACGCCCGAGGCAGGATTCGAACCTGCGACCGTAGCAGTCGCACGGTTCCGGACTGCGCGCCTAGAACCGCGAGACCACCGCGGCCGGCAACAAGAAGAGCAGGAGTAGGAGAAGGAGAGAAGAGACTACGTTCGATACAGTTTCCCACAGTCGTTTAATGAACAAAGTAAGAGCATATGGACTATCAGCCCAATTGTGTGATTGGATTGAAGAGTTTCTAGATAACAGAACGCAACATGTCATTCTCAATGGAGAGAAGTCTTCCGAAGTAAGAGAGATTTCAGGTGTGCCGCAGGGGAGTGTCGTAGGACCGTTGCTATTCACAATATACATAAATGACCTTGTGGATAACATCGAAAGTTCAGTGAGGCTTTTTGCGGATGATGCTGTTGTATATCGAGAGGTTGTAACAATTGTACTGAAATGCAGTAGGATCTGCAACGAATTGACGCATGGTGCAGGGAATGGCAATTGAATCTCAATGTAGACAAGTGTAATGTGCTGCGAATACATAGAAAGAAATATCCTTCATCATTTAGCTGCAATATAGCACGTCAGCAACTGGAAGCAGTTAATTGCATAAATTATCTGGGAGTAGGCATTAGGAGTGATTTAAAATGGAATGATCATATAAAGTCGATCGTCGGTAAAGCAGATGCCAGACTGAGATTCATTGGAAGAATCCTAAGGAAATGCAGTCCGAAAACAAAGGAAGTAGGTTACAGTACACTTGTTCGCCCACTGCTTGAATATTGCTCACCGGTGTGGGATCCGTACCAGATAGGGTTGATAGAAGAGATAGAGAAGATCCAACGGAGAGCAGCGCGCTTCGTTACAGGATCATTTAGTAATCGCGAAAGCGTTACGGAGATGATAGATAAACTCCAGCGGAAGACTGCAAGAGAGACGCTCAGTAGCTCGGTACGGGCTTTTGTTGAAGTTTCGAGAACATACCTTCACCGAAGAGTCAAGCAGTATATTGCTCCCTCCTACGTATATCTCGTGAAGAGACCATGAGGAAAAAAATCAGAGAGATTAGAGCCCACACAGAGGCATACCGATAATCTTTCTTTCCACGAACAATACGAGACTGGAATAGAAGGGAGAACCGATAGAGGTACTGAGAGTTCCCTCCGCCACACACCGCCAGGTGGCTTGCGGAGTATGGATGTAGATGTAGATGTGGATGTAGATCCCGGTGTCATGATGGGGTGCGAGTACGACCCTCGCACCACCAGAAGGGATGTGCGGTCTGTATGGCCATTATACGTCAGTTTCACTTTCGCAGGAGCACAGAAGATGACGGAGCCCGCCAGGCCTTCGAAAGGGAAGTGTTTTTCGTTACCCCACTCCGCTGCTCCTCCCATGGGGTGTCTAAATTGGTTGCCGAGTATAGATGTAGATGTTCGGGCAGGATATAATGATGCTGTGATTCGACGAAGGCGCACACACATACACAGTGGATTGTTCTTCCCAGCGGCCGACTTTGACTCTACCGGCTACCGGTCCGCAGTGCTGTGTGGTTGCGCGTATCCGCCTGTGCTGCTTCCCACGGCCCGCCTACACAGCGACGCAAAACACGGCTGTGACCACCGACCGCGCCGGTCCGAAGCATCACATTCTGCGGTCGCGCCGAACGTCAATACCAGTCGTCATTGTCCCGCGCAATTAAATGTTCCGCCCCGGCAATTTGTGCCCGATGAAGAAGCGCGCCGACATCAAATGCACCATCGTTTGCTATTAATACGAGTACAGCCTCCTCAATGTCGCGGGCGCGCTTTATTCCCACCTATTCTGCTTTTTTGCAGGTCCGTTTGTTTCGTTGCAGTTTTGGTTTTAGCTTCATTTTGTGGCCCAGTGGCACGTGTATACTACTGACTCCGTTAAGTCGTCTACGATACCAAGTAAACGTGCACACTTATCTTGGAAAAAAAATGTACTACAGTCTATCACAGCAAATTTAGTTAATTCTCTGAGCTAGAAAAAAATAAAAGTAGGATGTAGCATATATGCTGTACGGGGGAATGAGGAGGTTGAGGAAAATACATACCCAGTTGCTGACGAAGTCATAACACAGAGTTGCAACTTTCTGGAACACCTGGAAAATCTGTAATTCTCAGAGAAACTAAATTTTGTGGAAAACTCAGGAAAATCGCAGAGAATTCTCAAAGACTAATGGAATTTTGACACACACTAGCGGGACTTTTAACTGCTCGTTGCCGAAAGAAACGTTTCTAGTATTCTGTTAAAAATCTCTTAGATTCTGCTTTGGGGGCAGTTGGTTGTAACCTCGTGTAAGGAAACGTGAAGGTAATGTTTGCAGTTCGATCGCGGCTGCCACCGGCGCCCTCACCGACTTCGGGAATCTTCGTTATTGCCCGTAGGTTCTCGGCTCTAGTTTCCTTCTTCCTCAACAATATAGTGTGGAGGAATTGTCACGTAGCAAAAAATTCATCATTCGCACAAAAGCGACGGTGGGTATCTTAATCTTATAGATAATGTAAATAGGGATCGCTAACTGAACACACATTTTTCTTATATCAGAACTGAATATTCGGTTCAGTTTTTGCTAATTTCACTGCCGACTTCCTCGCATTGTCATACTTGAAGTTAATGGTTACCTTAGTGTGGGGAGTGTACGATTTCAAACCTGATGCGTCGTAGCTATCAGAGTCTGTCGACATAACATTCCAGGGACAACAGCTCGGCGCGTGTTTCAGCGAGAATTTTTGTATATCTGAGATCATAGCACCGTCGCTCAGTAAAGTGACGGAGGATGGTAACAAAACACCTTGTAGGAGCAGCAAGTTCTTCTTACTTAGTGAAATTTTTACAAAACTGTAAATTCGAATTAAAATTAAAATAGTCACCAGTAAGTGATTCGCGGAAACTCAAAAATTTTCGTTTGTAGATATGAAAAATAGTAAAGTAAAACTTACTCTCACATACGACAAAAAATGATTCAGGGAAATTAGGAATTTTAAAACGGAGAAACTTAAAACCACAGAGAAATCTTTGAGGGAGCAAAGTCGCCACCGTATTATACGTGGAGCACAAGCTTCGTAGATACTGTGAAGCGTTTGTCAAAATATCATGTTTCTTTAAGACGCTTCTGCGGGATGTTGTGGAACTAACAGTACATATTATTCTTATGACACGCTTATGTATTCTGAAAATCTTAACCCTGATAATTTAGTTTCCCCCAAAAAAAGATTCCGTAATTCATTAATGTACGGTAACTTCCTCATTTCTAATTCACCTAAAGTAGTAATCATGCGTACTGCAGACTTAGGCGAACTAAACGTTCAAAATGGTTCAAATGGCTCTGAGCACTATGGGACTTAACATCTGAGGTCATCAGTCCACTAGAACTTAGAACTACTTAAACATAACTAACCTAAGGACATCACACACATCCATGCTCGAGGCAGGATTCGAACCTGCGACCGTAGCGGTCGCGCATTTCCAGACTGAAGCGCCTAGAACCGCTCGGCCACAAAAGGTCTGCGAATTGAAGGGCATCATTGACTCTACACAGCAGTTTTCCAGTTAGGGTTGCGATCTATCTGTAGTCCCGACAATTTTACACGTTCTTCTTTTCATATTTCAGTGGTAGAGTACACTGTTTTAATAGTTTATAGAGTTCTACGAAAAAAACTGACTTTCATGTACTGGCCAAATTTAATTATAGTCATTACACGTTCTTCTTTTCATATTTCAGTGGTAGAGTACACTGTTTTAATAGTTTATAGAGTTCTACGAAAAAAACTGACTTTCATGTACTGGCCAAATTTAATTATAGTCTTTGAACTATCTGTTTTTGTATTGAATACGTGTGGCGTTAATAAGTAACGTAACATATTTTTTTCTGTCAGTAGACCATATTGTTTCAGAGTCTTTTGGCTACAAAACGCTATTTTTCAATATAATATCTGTTCAGTGCTGCGACGGCCTTACGCCACCTTACTGGGATATCCTGTATGCCCGCTCTTCTAGTGGACATGGGAATCAACGACCTGCTACATCAGTAACCTCCCCATCATCCACGTAATGCTCGCCGTGGAGCGCACCCTTCATTGAGGCAGACAGATGGAATTAGGCAGATGCGAGATCCGGTTTGTAGGGTAGATGAGGAAGAACAGCCCAATGAAGTTTTGTGAGCTCATCTCTTGTGTGTAGACTTAACGTGAGGCTCTGTGTTGTCACGGAGAAGAAGTTCGTTTGCTGAAGTTGTTTCTTCAATTTCCTGTGGGTAGCAATATACACTTCCTAGTTGATCGTTCTATCACGAAGGAGGACATCAAAGAGAACATGACTTTCACGGCTAAGAATGCGGCTCTGAACTTTTTCTTCGGAGGAGAGGTTGTTAGCGCTATTCCACGAATCACCGATTTGTTTCTCATTCTAAGTGACAGATCCATGTTTCATCGCCTGTGACGATATTCGACAAAAATTAACACGATCAGTCTCGTTACGCTCTAGCAATTCCCCACAGGTTATTCTTCGTTGCTCTTTATGGTCTTCTGTTAGGCAGCTGCGAAACAAGCGGGCACGCACTTTTAAGTACACTCATTTCTGGATGAGGTATCGAGTATATTGCTTCCCCCTACTTATACCTCCCGAGGAGATCACGAATGTAAAATTAGAGAGATTAGAGCGCGCACGGAGGCTTTCAGACAGTCGTTCTTCCCGCGAACCATACGCGACTGGAACAGGAAAGGGATCTAATGACAGTGGCACGTAAAGTGCCCTCCGCCACACACCGTTGGGTGGCTTGCGGAGTATGAATGTAGATGTAGATGTAGATGTAGAACTGGTGGACGAGCGTGTCACCACTACAAACAGAGCCGTCCAGTTGAGCAGAGAGGTGTTTAATTATGATGCATCGATCACCTCGAATGAGAGTGTCGGCACGTTCCAACATTGCAGAAGTCACATCTGTGTGCGGCCGGCCGCCACGCGGTAGGTGGGACAGGTTTGCGCGACTTCGTTGTGATGACAGGCACCTCGCCCAACGACTCTCCGTGCTTTTGTTCACTCTCAGGTCTCCGTAGATATTCTTCAAGCACCTGTGAATGTCTGCGGTGTTCAGATTTTCCAGAAAAAAATGACAGTTCTCTGCTCGGAACGCACTTCTGTTACAGACGCCATTTTGAAGGCTACGAATACCACTACCACTTACCGGAACTTCCTAAAACTATAAGGGCTGAAGCGGGGATATTCATCGATGTCCCACAGCAAATACCACATTTTTCCAACCGAAATTGACAGGGAAAAAAAGTGTGTTGCACAACTATGGAACGCCTCTCGTGCTTTCTTAGCTGCCTGCTCAGTAAGAGGACTGTCACTGCTTGTGCAAAAACAGACACTCTGATCAGTGATTGGTTAGCAATCTTATCATCGATGATGAAATGTAACAACGCGCTGAGGCGAGATAAACTTTTGATCGAAATGCACTGCTCTCATTCATAGAGCATCAACGAGTTCACCTACAGTGCCCGCAATACCTTGACAAATCTTTTATCAAAGCTAGGGCCACGCTCTAACATTTATAAAAGATACGATAAAAGTAACCCAGTACACCGTCAAAAATTTTATAGAACGTCTTTTATATATTAAAAAAAAGGTATTCGACAAAGATCTTTTACAGTGTAAAACGGGTCAGACACGAAGTTACTGCTACATATCTAAAGGAGATAGCAAGTATTTGTACTGTTTGTGAACTAGCTAATTGCTCTTTCAAAGGGGGCTGGAACCGCCTGTTATCTCTGAGAGCTTTTTGTCGCTGTAATCAGCACTAGCCGCACAAAAGAACCTCTGAGGACACGGAGCAGGCTACCGCTACCGCGTTTCTGACCTCGAGACGCCCCCCCCCCCTTTCAGCCGTCCTTTCTCCCCCCCCCCCCTCCAACGTCCTCCCCCCCCTTTCCCGTACCCCTCCCGCAAGCCACTGTCCTCCACTCACTGGGCCGATAAACACGGTTCGCCGTTCCAGAGCAACTCTTTATTAGAGCGCTTCTGCGTTACACGCTGGAGTACCAGCTTAGTCGGGCGAAGATGGCGCTGGTAAACAGTGTCCCACTGCCAGAAAGGCGGCGTCTCTCAAAAGAAACAGCTGTACGCCCCCTCGTGCTCCGCGAACGTAGCTTGTGCCATCCTAACTGAATCACGTCCTCGTAGCATACCAGTTTCATTGTGTAACAGACGTTCCCCTCAGCCGCTTAGAGATTATCGTAGTATATCCGTCATACACTGTTGCACTTACGTAGCCTCTCTTTCGTCAGTAGATAATATTTTCACAATTCCCTCGTTGTGTAGCAAGGCAAGTTTTAAAACACTTACTGACCACTGAAATGGTGGCGCATTATTAAAACTTTCCGTTGATTCTTGCCATTATTGGTTTCGAACATTTTGTTCATCATCAGCTGCTGCATTGCACGTACTGGAGGAACCACTTTAACCTGCAATTTTCGAAAATAACTGGGATATTTTTACTGTTGTTTTTGCTTCATTTTCATTCCCACATTTCCCAATTCAAAGATGTATGTCACTTTAGGACATCATGCAACTGTAAACATTCAACAGCAGACCAGTAGATGAAAAGCTCTCGGCTTTCCAGCTGGTGGCAGCGTTAGGTTACCGGATCAGTTGCTCGCCTTGTAAATGCAAATAAATGATCTGATAATGGAAAAAATGCATGTAGTATCAGTGAGTGTGCTGTCAGTGTGTAGAACGGGGAAAGAGCGCAGTCTATCTGAGTTTGACTGAGAGCAGATTGTGATGGCCCAGAGGATCGGCACGAGCATTTCGGAAATTGCACGACTTCTCAGGTGTCCGAGGAGCGCTGTGGTGAGTGTTTTCAACAACTGGCGAAACCTCGTCCAGATGTGGTGCAGTTAGTCGCTCACCCCTCATTACAGATGTCGGACGTCGTAGGTTGGGTAGACGGCGGACTGTGGCGCAACCGATATCAAACTTTAATGCTGGGCAGAGTACAAATGTGTCAGAACAGACCGTGCACTGAACACTCCTAACGATTGGCTTCCTCAGCCGACTTCCCATGCTTGTGCCAATGGTAGCACCACGACATCGGCAACTACCACTCAAATGGGCAAGTGGCCTTCAGCACTGGATGTTGACGCAGTGAAGGAGTGTTCATCGGTCTGATGAATCGCCATCGTGCCAATTTGGGGAGGGAGGGGGGGGGGGAGGCAGGCGTGAATCCTTAGTCTTCCGGGGGAACTGCTCTTCGATAGCTGTACCATTGGACGGAGAGAAGTCGGTGTCGGCTTTGTCATGCTGTGGGGAACATTCACGTATGCTTCCATGGGTCCAGTAGAGCTCGTTCAAGGAACCATGACGGAGTATCGCACACTGGTTGCAGACCACGTACAGCCCTTCAAGGCGGCCTCCCTCGGGATGTGTGTGTGTGTGTGTGTGTGTGTGTGTGTGTGTGTGTGTGTGTGTGTGTGTGTTGTCTTTAGCGTAAGTTAGTTTAAGTTAAATTAAGTAGTGCGAAAGCTTAGGGACCGGTGACCTCTGCACCTCCGCAGTTTGGTCCCAGAATACGAGGGTAATCCCAAAAGTAAGGTCTATTTTTTTTTAGGTAGATAGACCTGTTTATTTCTACAGTGGTTTACATCAGATTACAGCTTGAACATTTAGCTATTTTTTCGACATAATCACCATTTCTGTCGATGCAGTTTTGTAGACGCTGTGGCAGTTTTTGTATGCCCATGTCATACCAGCTCGCCTCCATGCTGTTCAGAAAGTTATGAACCTCTTCTTTCACCTCGTCGTCGGAGCTGAATCGTTTTCCAGCCAAATGTTCTTTTAACCTAGGGAGCAGGTGATAGTCACTGGGCGCCAAGTCAGGACTACAGGGTGGGTGGGTGATTATGTTCCACTGAAATTGTTGCAGGAGAGCAACGGTTTGCCGAGCGATGTGTGGGCGACCGTTCTCATGGAGAATGTGTACGTTCTTGCTCAACATTCCTCTTCTCCAGTTCTGAATTGCCCGTTTGAGCTTTTTCCGAGTCTCACAGTACCTGTCAGCGTTAATTGTGGTCCCAGCGATTCAGCTCCGACGACGAGTTGAAAGAAGAGGTTCATAACTTTCTGAACAGCACAGCGGCGAACTGATATGACTAGGGCATACAAAAACTGCCACAGCGTCTACAAAAATGCATCGACAGAAATTGTGATTATGTCGAAAAATAGCTAAATGTTCAAGCTGTAAACTGATGTAAACCATTGTAGAAATAAACAGGTCTACATACTTATAAAAAAATAGGAGACCTTACTTTTGGGATTACCCTCGCACCTTACCACAATTTCCAAAATTTTCCTTCATGGCGATCATGTTTCCCGACGGCAGTGGCATTTTTCAACAAGATAATATCCCAAGTCAGAAGGCCAGGGGGTGATGGAGTGGTTCGAGGAACACAGTGGCGAGTTCCAACGTATGTGACGGGCCCCCCAACTCACCAGATCTGAAACCAATCGAACACATCTGGGATGTCGTTGAACTTGGCCTCAGAGCTCACCGCCCCCTCCCTGAAGTTTACGGGAATTAGGTGACTCGTGTGCGCAAATGTGATACCAACTCCCTCCAGCGACCTAGCAATGCCTCATTGCTTCCATGCCACGACGCGCCGCCGCTTTTATCCGTGCCACGGTGGACGTACCGGCTATTAAGGTAAGTGTTCATAATCTTCTGGTTGATCAGTATACGTGACGTCGCCATTGTGCGATCGAGTAAACAGTGCCGGTCTCCGAGTCGCTGGCTACGGAGCACATCACCCTCTATTGATGACGGCGCTGACCCGTGCTTTAAACCCGTGACATTTTGCCAAGAGGAGAATGAATATCAGAGGACGCTGGCATCTGATGAAACTACTCGCATAAATTACATAATACGCGAACTGTGACTGACACACACAGTGGTTACGGTCACTACAAGCCACACCACAAGTTGGTAAAGCCGGCCGGAGTGGCCGAGCGGTTAAAGGCGCTACGGTTAAAGGCGCTACAGTCTGGAACCGCACGACCGCTACGGTTGCAGGTTCGAATCCTGCCTCGGGCATGGATGTGTGTGATGTCCTTAGGTTAGTTAGGTTTAAGTAGTTCTAAGTTCTAGGGGACTGATGACCACAGCAGTTGGGTCCCATAGTGCTCAGAGCCATTTGAACCACAAGTTGGGAAACGGGGCCAAATTTCTAGTAGTTTACTGTCGAGTTGAGATTTTCACACACAAATGTTTTATTCATATCTTACAGAAACTGGCAATATGGCAATAAACAGCCTTTTAAACACGCCGCTAATGGCAATCAAGTAATTTACAGCAATGCAACAGTTTAAAAATTTCTTTAAAAAAACGGCAATCAAGTCATTTATAGCAATACACCAGTTAAATTAAAAAAAATTAAAACACAGAAGCTAACAGTACGGCAATAACAGCCTTTCAAAACACGCCGCTAACGGCAATCAAGTAATTTATAGCAATACAACAGTTTAAAAAATTTGAAGAACATTAGTAAACAGGCTACTAAAGTAAATACAGAACTTCGTTAATAAAGTACGGTGAGGTAGTGAAGCTACCAACACCGCCATTAAGAAAAATCAAAGGTCTCAGCAAACGCACGATTAATGGCAATAAAGCAATGGAGGAATTTAAAAAAGTTTTTAAACAAAAGTGTTCTGGAATGTCATTGGAACATAACAGATACGACGGACCCGTGTAAGGCGGCCACAAATCACCCACTCAGGGATACTCGGGCTAGGCAGAATACTGACCAATTTAAATACGCCCGTAAACACAATTGCCACTCTCAGGCTGGTCACTTCACCGACTTTTAGCCAGCGAACACTTGTAATAAGATGGCTTAACTTGCTGACAGAATTAGAGCTAACCTCGTGCAAGGAAACATTACACCACACAGTCCTGAATGAGCGACCACATGATCAACCAACAAGAAGCATGAATTTACTCATAACCCACGACAGAATAGCAAAACAATTAAACTGCCAAAACTACACCTCCCATCGGGCAGTAACGAGAGGAGGAAAGATCGCTGGTTACTTCAACTTATTACTTAATGATTAAAGCTTCGACTAAGTTAACTTGCAATTGTGCTCGAACAGGCAGTACACGACCTCCGATGGCAAGGATCCACACATCCGACCGCGCACGCGTCGCCAGCGTACCCAACACGCCACGGTCACGCGACAACACGCTCTGCCGCCGGAGTTCACGTCTTCTCTGCAACGTTGACGGGTAGTGATCGCTGCTTCATGTTAGGTGTCTCCTTTTTAAACTCCAGTGTTGAAACGGAGGACTTAAAGAAGCTTGTTAACGTCCCACCAAGGTGAAATGAACAGCAACTACTCGTGGGGCGATTCTGTATACAACCAACCCGCGGGGAGCTCTTCCGTCAACTCGACCCGCTCGTTACACACAACCGACATACATCACGTGGCGACTCGGTACAACCGACCACGCCTGCTTCGCCCTGGAAAGCCACACTCCCTCCCGTGTTGACCACACTCTGCGCGCAACCTCCTTACTTCCGCGCCACCACACGAGGTTATCACCGGTCAAAGATCTCACTTCCTCCATAGTAGTTTCGCGGAAGCAAAACGCCGATATCGATAGCAGAGGGAAAAGACAACCAAGCAGCCACTTAATAAGAGACAACATATCAAACAAACATGTCAGGGAAACCACCAATGCAATTTAAACACAAGCTGTAGCACGAGTCGATACACGGCCCAGTGACATATGATTTGCACATCAAAAAACTTCGTTATTGTTTCTTTACATACAGCTGTCGCCAAAATCTTCTCGACAATCTCATTCATATTCTTTTCTGGGATTTTCCGCGAGTTTTCTTTTAGTACTGCCGTCGAATCTCTGTTGGAGGCGAGGAAGACAGGATGGCCGGACGTAGCAAGACGGCATTTACTTTGGCACAGGAACCGGCTTCTTCCGAAGCTTGTTTTTGTTTTCCTGTCGCCGCGCCTCTCGCCGCCCTGAACGAATTTGCGGCGGGCAGCCCCGTGGGACCTGCGGGGTCGCCACACGCGCACACACACACACACACACACACACACACACACACTCTCTTGTGCGGCGCGACACGCCTCTCAGGTTTCCGCCGCCGCCGCCACCTCCCTTTGTACGGTGCCGCCAGCCCCTGCCTCTCCAGGAATCAGAACTAGAAAATCTTCTCCTGGCGCCAAACGTTTGAGTGTGCTCTGTGTCAGAGAGTGTCGACTCACAGATTTCGCGGAAACATCCAGCGTCATGGGGCCGTGCAGTGCATACTATGCCCGGATCGTGTAACTTTTGATTTTACGAAGTAGCAATTTTTTGGAGTAATTTGGAGTGCCATGAAACATGCATTTCAGGATTATAAACTGACCATTTTGAGATGTGTGTTTCCATTACACTCCAAATTAGGCGGTATATACAGCGTGAATTAACTAAAACCCGGAAACTTTTCTTTCGTGAACCGAAACGAAGTTTTCATCATGGGCAGGTAGCAAGAGGAACGTCTACTTTTGTGGCATGTTTGAGCAATTTAGCCGGCCGCTGTGGCCGAGCGGTTCTAGGCGCTTCAGTCCGGAATCGCGCTGCTCCTACGGTCGCAGGTTCGAATCCTGCCTCGGGCAAGGATCTGTGTGATCTCTTAAGGTTAGTTAGGTTTAAGTAGTTCTGAGTTCTAGGGCACTGATGACCTCAGATGTTAAGTCCCATAGTGCTCAGAGCCATTTGAACCATTTTGAGCAATTTAACCTAAGTTTTCAGCCGTGCCTGTATCTTTAGTGGAACTACCGGGTGATCTAAAAGTCAGTATAAATTTGAAAACTTAATAAGCCACGGAATAATGTAGATAGAGAGGTAAAAATTGACACACATGCTTGGAATGACATGGGGTTTTATTAGTACGATGTTTATGCATGATTGCGCTCCACCCCGTATTGCTAGACGCGTGAAAGATCTCTTGCGCGCGTCGTTTGGTTATGATCGTGTGCTCAGCCGCCAGTTTCGTGATGCTTGGCCTCTCAGGTCCACAGACCTCAGTCCGTGCGATTATTGGCTTTGGGGTTACCTGAAGTCGCAAGTGTATCGTGATCGACCCGACGTCTCTAGGAATACTGAAAGACAACATCCGACGCCAGTGCCTCACTATAACTCTGGACATGCTTTACAATGCTGTTCACAACATTATTCCTCGACTACAGCTATTGTTGAGGAATAATGGTGGACATATTGAGCAGTTCCTGTAAAGAACATCATCTTTGCTTTGTCTTACTTTGTTTTGCTAATTGCTGCTATTCTGGTCATATGAAGCGCCATCTGTCGGACATTTTCTGAACTTTTGTACATTATTCCGTGATTTGTTCAGTTTTCAAATATATACTGACTTTTTGATCACCCTGTATATACGCTGATGTGCAAAAAGTAAAGACGAAAGTAACTTTCGCTCGATGTGTCGTTGCCGCCAAGCAACATAGCTCGATGAGGCTTGAGCCATACACTGAAAAAACTGTTCAGTGTAGTACAAATGGTAACGTTGACTGAAAGAAATGCCCAATGAAATGAACAGAAATGACGCTTTTATTCAAAGACAGTAATTGTATTTTAAGTCGCTGCGCACAAAATAGTTGATCAACTGAACATCAACAATGAGGAACATATTTATAGAATAAAAAATCCGCTTCAGTTGCCAGTAATTTCTTATTTATTCTACGACCGGTTACCAAGCATAAAGTGCCGGCCGTGGTGGCCGAGCGGTTCTAGGCGCTACAGTCTGGAACCACGAGACCGCTACGGTCGCAGGTTCGAATCCTGCCTCGGGCATGGATGTGTGTGATGTCCTTAGGTTAGTTAGGTTTAAGTAGTTCTATGTTCTAGGGGACTGATGATCTGAGAAGTTAAGTCCCATAGTGCTCAGAGCCATTTAAACCAAGCATAAACTACCTGAAGATAAAGCTCTGTGCTTCGAAACAGGTCGTGGAATAAATTAAGAAATTAATGGCAACTGAAGCTGGTTTTTAACTGTATAAATAAGAAGTCACCGCTATTCATGACGGCCACCTGGGCGTTACCGACGGCGGAGGAACAGGGTTCATAATAGAATGTGTGATTATGGCTCTGGGCACTATGGGACTTAACATCTGAGGTCATCAGTCCCCTAGAACTTAGGACAACTAAAACCTAACTAAGCTAAGGACATCACACACACCCATGCCCGAGGCAGGATTCGAACCTGCGACCGTAGCGGTCGCGCGGTTCCAGACTGTAGCGCCTAGAACCACTCGGGCACAACGGACGGCAATGTGTAATTATCATGGACAGCAGAGAACGTTTCGCTCAACTTGCTTCTTAGTTATTACTATCTGAGGGACATTGGTTCGAATCCCGTTATTTCTTTGGTTCATTCCTTTTAGTACAATAGGAAAAAAATTCAGTCAGATTGCTCAATTCATTAGAAGCACCTTCACAGTGATATAAAATCCCGTGAAAGGGTGAAATATCTGAATTTACGGTATAAGCGGAAACTGTGCTGTAATGAAAAACACATTAACAGATGGATATTCCAGTCTAACTTAACGACGACCAGAGCGCCACACTTGCCACTGGAGAACTTTTTATGCTAGGAGTGTAGTTCTTAACTTCGGCATTGCCGTACTTTTGGAGCCTGTATTTGCCCTTCTGCTGTTAGTTAGTCTATGCACCCTACCCACACCGCAGTGGCAGATTGCGACGTTACGGTAAGAGTATAACCAAAGGTTCTTTCATAGCATCCATTTTGTTTAAGATGTGTATAAAACAGTTAATTCATTCCAAAAACACCCTTCCAAATTAACATACATCTAAACAGGGTGAACATCAATAAAATCGACAAACGGCAGGGACAGATTCCTGACAGGAAGTGGACGAAAAGGAGGTCCTATGAATATGTGTCGGGAAATGCTTGGTTGCCACGGCAGATGGCGCTGTCGTATGACAGTTCCTCCGACCACGATCCGTGTGTTCCTTGGGTGTTGTAGGCTGTGTGATTGATCAGCGTACTATAAGCAGCAGAATGGACTGGTATTCATGTTGGGAACAAGCCGAGATGGTGTTTGTGTAGGCAACAGTGGAGAGGCAGCTCGGGTATACCAAAACAAGTACTCTCACAGACACCATTAACATGACGCAACACTTCAAACCATTTTTGGGCGTTTGTGTGATCATGGATCCTTTAGGACAGGGATCTCCAGACTTTTTAGTCCGCGGGTCACATTGACTCCTCCACGAAGTCATAAGGGCCAAGATCTACCTAGTGGGATTAAAGCACCCTAGAACTCCATGTTAACCGTAATGTAAGGCTAAAGGAAAGATGAAATCGCAAAAATCTAAGATTGTGGGAATAGCTAGCATCGAAACGAACTACGATTTTTATTTAAGTACATAATTTTGATTGGTGGACGTACCTGACCGAAACTCTGGCGTATTTTATTCTGGCGAATTTCACCGACAAAAAAGTATGTCACTGCACACACATTATTCCCGAAAGTGTCCTGCAAAGTTAACGAAATCTCAAAATCATTGTTAGCAACACTATTACTGCAAGACGTAACAGGTAGTGTGTGTCAACGCATTGTTATTTCAAGCGGCGCAACAATAAGTTTAGTTATGTAGTCTTGTAGCGAGTAGCAGAGCCAATGTCGCGGTATATTGGTCGCGATAGGCCTCGAAATTCAATTGTTGGCAGTATAGGTACCACCTCAAATATTTGGCGGGCCGGATACCGGGGATGTCCGGATAGCTAACGCGGGCCGGTTTGCCGTTGCTCTCCTGCAACAGTTTCAGTGGAACATAATCACCCACCTACCCTATAGTCCTGACTTGGCGCCCAGTGACTATCACCTATTCCCTAGGTTAAAAGAACATTTGGCCGGAAAGCGATTCAGCTCGGACGACGAGGTGAAAGATGAGGTTCATAACTTTCTGAACAGCATGGCGGCGAGATGGTATGACATGGGCATACAAAAACTGCAACGAGTGCAAAGATTACCAGCAGCGTTTTTCCCTCTACGGGAAGGATTTATCAATGGTTTTTCACTACCTTGTACAGACTAGGGCGATGAGAGGCTACGGAACAAAAGAGGTCTAATGAAATTAAGACTGGAAATGCATGGTTTCCATGCTAGAGACCATTTACTCAATCATCACAATTATGGGATTTCTGTCACCAGTCCTGTTTACTGACGAAGCAGCCTTTTCCAGAACTGGCATCATCAGTGGGCGTAATTGTCATCTGTTTTGACGTGGATGCGATGTAGTTTTGTGTTGTGCCCAGGGACGACTTGTCGTTTCACGCACACCGTCAATTTCCAGTTTTTCCTCCATTTCCATTCAGAATCCGTTGCTGCAGTATATCGATTTTATTAAAGGTCACCCTGTATATTCTTCAAAATATAAAATCGTTGCTCACAAAATATGAAACTAAGAAGTTTTTAACATCACTTTGACGGTGCAATTTAGATACTGACCAATGTCTTTAACAATGCATGTCTTCCCAAAAACTCAGAAAAATTCCCAGTGTCTCAAAAGCTTAAAAACCGTTTCCCCAAATGTAATTACAGTATACCGCCCAAACACGTTTTAAAACAAGAAGCATAAAAATGTTACGTAAAAATGCAAAAACATTAGGTAGACTGTTCAGTCTTGTCAGTTAAAAAATACAAAATGATTCAGTAGGACAGTAACAAGTTTACAAAAAAAGACCGGTGGGCTGGAAGGTAATTTGATCTGTCAACACGATTCACGTCATGCATTCCACATACGCAGAACATCTAACGACCAGTGGGGCTACTGATGTCCGCTTTCATTGCAACATAACCCAGCGTCACAATATACCTCCGAACATGATGCAGTCCGTTTCCTGAAACATGCATGCCTTAGACATAGGCTAGCGGTGGATGATACATAAGCAGTAACTAGCAGCAGCGCTCACTGCTCAACAGAAATACTTTAAATCTCATACAGCAAGGTAACAACATTGTTCTTTTAAGGTGAGACGCAGTAGTTCAAACAAATCATAATAAAGTCCAGCGAGACATGCAACACTTTCAATCACGCTCCAGAAAATATCTACAGGGCAATGTTTTCCACCGTGTACAAACTACGGATTGATCGATGAGAGACTACGGAACAAAAAAGGTCTAATGAACTTATCACCAGAAATGCATGGTTTCCGTGCTAGAGACCATTTACTCAGTCATACTTCGTTACAGAGACTGGGATCTAATACGCGCTGTACCATGCTGCCACAGTTACAGTGTGTGTTAAAAATGGTTTCCATGTGCCTCAACGCATGTTTGTACGCACCGTAGCATGTTTTGTCTCACACCTTCACATCGGCAAGGCTGCATCAGAGTGTCAGAGGCAACGTGAATACTCTGCTCCAGCGTCTCCACACGTGGAATGGGCTCTGCATACACGATACTTTTGAGATGGCCACATAACCATAAATCGCACGGGTTGAGATACGGTGAACGAGCAGGCCATGCAACTGGAGCCCGTCGTCCGGTCCACCGACCAGGGAAGACACGATTGAGATTCGTCTGGAAGTTAACGGCGAAGTGGGCTGGGAGCGCCATCATGTAGCAGCCACAAAACCCTTCGAACCATCAGTCATCAGTCATCAATGGCACTTCTTCCAGCAAGGGATGTAAAGTCACCCGCAAGAAACGCCCATAGTTCCGGGCTGTTAGGTGACGCGGTGGTCCCATAATAACGGTCGACAGTTATCGCGGCCCACACATTCCAGCTGCACCGATGCTGATGATCCGCTGCCATCCTACCGTAGCGGCTCTGCATACAATCCCACAGGTGACCACTTCGCTTAAAGGTGGCCTCGATGGATGATACAAGTCCAGGAATCGTGGTTGCCTGGTGAAGAAACCAGTGACAAAACTGCTCCCGGTAGGGAAAGTCTGCCGCTAGTAAACTTGTCATGGAGAATGCTCCACACGGTTGTCTGGCTTAGCCTGTACTGGTGGGCCAACTGCCTGGTACTTGTTGTGACCGTAGAAAATTTTAATTTTTATTCTTGCTTTTGTGACCATAATAAGAGTCTGTAGTGGACTGTTAAGGCAGCCAGTCCACAGAGAAGTAGCCGAAAGGGCACGCGTCAACTCACGCCGTCTGGCGTTAAGTCTGCAACAAGATTCGTAATGAATGTAATAAAGAAAAGAACGTAGCTACTAGAACACTTAACTTTTATATTGTCCTTTGGTATACAGCATTCTGGATGATACAAGTGAGACTCTATCTTGAGGTACATGCAATGGTACAAATGGCGCCTTGCTAGGTCGTAGCCATTAACTTAGCTGAAGGCTATTCTAACTGTCTCTCGGCAAATGAGAGAAAGGCTTCGTCAGTGTAGTCGCTACCAACGTCGTCGTACAACTGGGCCGAGTGCTAGTCCGTCTCTCGAGACCTGCCTTGTGGTGGCGCTCGGTCTGCGATCCTGACAGTGGCGACACGCGGGTCCGACATGTACAAATGGACCGCGGCCGATTTAAGCTACCACCTAGCAAGTGTGGTGTCTGGCGGTGACACCACAGAGTCCAGGCTCCATAGGCAAACAGCCAGCCGACATTAAGAAATAGTCCACCACGACGTAGGGGCAAGATAAGCGGCGGAGGCTGCCAAGTATGGCTTGTTGATCAAATAACTTAGTGTTTGACTTCCTGCCAGAGGAAGCAGCATGAATCGAACCTGCGCAATGGAAGACGCAAACACCAGGGCGATAGTACAGCAAGAGAAAATGTCAGTCACGTGCGGAAAAGACTCGTGTGGAACCAAATTAAGTTGTGTGCAGCTAGAAACGAAAGTGTCGTGTGGAACCATAGGCATTCTTGTGCAATCCGATCACTTAGAAATGAAAGGGTCGTGTGAAACAAATTGACTCGTGTTCACCCAAGTACATGAGAAACGAAATAAAAGGCCAGGCAGCGGAATAGCTAGAGGCAGAGATTGAGATGCAGATTCAGAGCCAGTGACGGCAGTTTGGAGATTCCGCAGCGAGATGCCAGCGGGGCCGAGTAGGCTCATAGCAGCCGATACAACTGATAAAGACTTCAACTACGAGAAGACGGTGATAGACTCTGGTGGACACTCAGGAACTGCAGGTCAAGTAGGATTTTTAGAGTACCATTGGAATAGTGTTGAGCAGATGCTGTCGGTCTTTGTCTCGATTACTTAGAGAGATTTCAGTGCTAACTAAGGACAAGTGATTGCTTTGTACTTGTTTCTTACATGTACCGGCAATTAGCTTTGAAGTAGCAAGTCCGAATAAATAGACTGAATCTTACTAAGGGGTTTATGGTCCAACACCTCACATAAGTATATGTGAGAAAACTTGATAGAAACTAACTAATCTTTTCTGCCTACTGCAATTCTGTAGCCTATTTTCAGGAAATTTATTTGCTTCAAACCAAGGAGATTCTCTCCCTCTCATCTCCGATATAAAGGTTGACAGCAATTTATAACCAACCCATTGCCGTTAACGTCCCGATTGCAGTTCGCACTTACTGCATTCTGGTATAGTGAGGCTGTGCCGGGACGCGACAGGTTGTCTGGGGCTTACCCTGTACTGGCGGGCCAACTGCCTGGTACTGACAGGGCGGTCGCCTTCCACGGTGTTAATTACATTTTCCTCCAAGTCTGGTGTTCGAACTTTTCGGGTACCTCCTTCACGATTTCCTGCTTCCTGAAACGACCCTGTCTCGGACAATCGACGAAACACGGTTTCAAACATTGAATGCTGTGGTCGCTGTCGGCGGGGATCGGTCTCATGCTATAACCTTGTTGCCCGCCGCCCGTTGCCATTTGCCTTTCCGTAAATAAACACCCTATCCACCCGAGAGATAATGAGGTCTCCTGGATGGAATAATAGAACTTCGGAGACATTGCGATTCAGTCAAAAAAACGAGGAAGTAAAAAAAAATTGTTGGCATTATTTATGGGGCCGGCCGCGGTGGTCTAGCGGTTCTAGGCGCTCAGTCCGGAACCGCGGGACAGCTACGGTCGCAGGTTCGAATCCTGCCTCGGGCATGAATGTGTGTGATGTCCTTAGGTTAGTCAGGCTTAATTAGTTCTAAGTTCTAGGCGACTGATGACCTCAGAAGTTAAGTTGCATAGTGCTCAGAGCCATTTGAACCATTATTTATGAAATGTTGTAAGGTGGCATCATTTTGAGCGACATTAAAACTACCACTCCGGAAGTATAAACATCGAGACAGGAAACCATTAACGATACTGACGTCGGCTAGGGATCTTAATTTGTAGCAGAATATCTGCACGTTGGGCGATAGTGAAGCGGACGGAGACGGGAGGCTGGCAGGGGAACGGGAAAGACACAAGCGTGGGAGGCAGGCATGAGAGCTGAAGAAAATAGCGCCCGTAAGCTACTCTGGAAACCCCAGGCGGGTGGACCGCGGCTTAGCGGGAGCCACGGGGCCAAGGAGAAGACACAAGGGCTCGCTCACAAAACGCGTGGCGGCGTGTGGGTGGTTTTCCCAACGGCCGGAGCGGAAGCTTCTGGAACAGTCTGGAAGCTTCTAGAAGCTTCGGTCGGTTGCAAAAATTAGATTGGTCGCTGCTCGGAAACGAACGCCTTCCAGCAACATGATTGGCCACACAGATTAAAAGGGGGAAGAAGAAAGAACAGCAGCTACGAAAAAGCGTAGCGACTGAGAAAGACTTGTTCCTGGAGCGTCGAAGAGAGAGGTTGGTCCTGGCGAGGTGTGCGACCTCGTTACTGGGACAGAGTACTTGTAGCGAGAGCCTGAGGATCGTCTGGTGTTCCACGGCAGCCGTGGAGGTGCCCACGGAAGCTTTTGGTGAAGTAGTATTTATGTTATCTCGCTGAGCCGAGAACCTTTGCAGCGATAAGCGTCAGATCACTGTAGTGGTCGTGCGAGGGAAGTAAAGTAAATTGCTGATCACGTGTCTTTTTAGTTCTATGCTGAGGCTTCACGTTGCTAGTCGCGAGTGTAGTTCTAAATATAATTGCAATTGCCATAGCTGGTGTCAGTATTCCGCGCTTGAATTAACGGCCGCGATTATATATCACAGGACAGTGCCAGACAGAGCGATAACCAAATGTGAATAGGCAGAACTATAATGTTGCTCGTACTGTGTAATCTTGAATAGAGTGAATTGCAGAAGAGCAAAGAATTTAACACTACTGAGTCTATCATTTCATAGCTAGTACTTTCCTTTGTCATTTTATTATGTCCTTCTTTGTGTATTTCATGTTTGCAACCACCTGGTGGAGGCAGTGTTTGTAGGTCAGCACATCTGAACATTCTAGCGTATACTGAGGATATGGTTATAAACTAATCAAATTTGCATACGACTCGTTAACGTCACATATAGAGGAAAGGATAAGCTTACCCTTCTGGAGAGCGTATAAGTGTCAGGGCGACAAATTAGCGTTATAAAATCTGTTGTGCAAAAATTTTCACTTCTACGTTCGGCTCTCAGGCTTAACCATCAGCAGAAAAGAGCAAAACAGAAGCGGTAGCTTACAATGTCCTTCGTGTTACTGTCTCTCCAGTCGCAATTCGCTGTTTGTCCGTAACCTCTCATTACTTGGATAATGTCTCAATGAGGTCACCTGAGTTCACTATCTCTGTGATACAGCGGCTGTCGATTGCAGCAATGCCAACCATCGGCGCATCCTTCATGATTCATGCGACTGGGGCAGCGACTCTGAGGGGCGCGCCCAGAGGGCCATCGGCGTGCCAGCGTGGGCCTGTGTGTGTGTGTGTGTGTGTGTGTGTGTGTGTGTGTGTGTGTGATTAGGCTGGGCAGCTGCGAGCCGCCGCAGGCAACAGGCGTCCGGCCGGCCGACACGCCCCGCGCCCCGGCTGTGCCCGGCGCGCCTAGCTATCGATCAGCCGCCTCTCGAACTCGTGACCTTTGCAGGCGGCAGGCGCAAGCCACCAGGCACCTGTTCCCGGCCGGACCTCCTCCACCCCCACCTTCTCTCCACGTGTTCCGCTCTGAGACGTTCTGCCGACCTCTCTGGCTGCCGGAAAAGATTGCCGAGCTCGTCCGACGGCCGCCGATCGGCTGAGCAGACCCGCGGTTCGGACCCTCGAACCTGTTGGTTCGCCATCGTGCAGTAAGCAACAACAGCCACTCAAACTATTTTCTCTCCACCGCACTTGCTGCGGTTTGGAATCAACCCTCTAAGTTGACCTGATGTGGCTTCTCAATAATTATGTAACAGAAAAATCATCGCGTTTCAGATTTTAACTTCAAGTAGCGTGCGTTCATTACCTTGTCAGTGGTTATTCAGTGTCAGGGGGCGGCGGGCGGCGTAGCTCCACACACCTCGCCGTCTCGGAAGCAACTCTTTCTAACTTCTCCTTACTACAATTTACCGACGCTGGTTTAAGGAAAAGGTATCTGGCTGTGTTTTCAACTGACCAGTCAGGGTCTCAATTTTAACCTTAAGCTCCGCCTATAAAAATTCTGTCTATCCAATGGGAAACGTTATACTTTTCGTGATGGGGCAATGTTTTTAACGTTTGCAATGTAACAGAGACGCGTATAGTCTCACGCTAAAACTTGCAACTGGTGTGGCCCTTTTAGTGTTCTCGTAAGATCTATACTGTTCTTCTGGAGGGCTCTATCTTTTAACATCGGCTGGGGGGGGGGGGGGGGGGTCTGGCGGTCGGCTGGCGATGTGGGTGTCCGTCCCTTATCGTAGGGCCTCCTAGCTTACACGATTCTGCTCACGGCTTCTGTTCTCGTTTCTCCCCTCGGAACTGCGTCTGTTTCACGGTGGGAAGGTATGACATGCAGTTAGGCGTTCTTGTGTTACTCTGTGGTATTCCATTTGCTCACTCGTTGATCGTATTACTTTGGTTAATTTAATGTCAGGATTTATTCGGAACTATGTGACATGCTGTCGGATTTGCTATCATGTCAGGGTTTTCATGGCCTCTCATCGATCAGTCCCTAGTTTGTACACGGTGATGAAAAACCATCGATAAATCCTTCCCGTAGAGAGAAATCCGCTGCTGGTAATCTTAGCAGGTGATAGGGAGAGTAGCGGTTGTTCATGCAGGATAGACATAATCGTATGTTGGCTTACACCATGTTGGCGGGCCGCTTGTCTGGAGCTTGTACTAGGATTCGGACTGCACATTGCTTCCTCCTTGCAGTTGTGCCTTGAGAATGGCAGGGTGTGCTCCGGTCGAAATATCGGCGGTGGGCGACGACGTCACCCGGCAGCAAACCCGTAAGTTATTTGAACATCCATCACCTTGCCCGTTTAATGCACTGCTCGCAGAATAGAGCATGGAAAATACTCGTGTGGCAGAAGTTACTTCCATATCACAAACGTGTGCAAGTGATGGAGGGATACGATTTTGAATCCCGAGTTCTGTTCTGCCGGTGGATTATCCAGCACAGTATAAAACTTTCTACAGTTTGTGCTATTCACGGGTAACCGCCACATTCAAATGCTACAATAGTTATAAAAATCCGAACGTCACATTCGTATGCTACAATAGCCGTGTCTGAAGTTATAAAAATCCGAACGTCACATTCGTCTGAGAACGCCAGCAACTATTGAAGACAAGCATATTTTGTGCCACATCCTTTGGATGTTACATGATGTTCATTCGAAAATTTCTGCCTCAGTTGTTGGAGACCGTACTGTACATTTTGTTGTGTGCGGAACGGTGTGGCTACTACACGGCGGTGCACCACCACAGTCGGACATAAATGTCCGTGAGCGCCTTATCGTTGGATTGGGAGGGACGGCTTTCTTCCATGGCCAGCGAGATCACTGAGGGTACATGAAGTCGTCGTGGTACGAAACATCCAATAAGAACTCAGGAGGAACTACACTCCTGGAAATTGAAATAAGAACACCGTGAATTCATTGTCCCAGGAAGGGGAAACTTTATTGACACATTCCTGGGGTCAGATACATCACATGATCACACTGACAGAACCACAGGCACATAGACACAGGCAACAGAGCATGCACAATGTCGGCACTAGTACAGTGTATATCCACCTTTCGCAGCAATGCAGGCTGCTATTCTCCCATGGAGACGATCGTAGAGATGCTGGATGTAGTCCCGTGGAACGGCTTGCCATGCCATTTCCACCTGGCGCCTCAGTTGGACCAGCGTTCGTGCTGGACGTGCAGACCGCGTGAGACGACGCTTCATCCAGTCCCAAACATGCTCAATGGGGGACAGATCCGGAGATCTTGCTGGCCAGGGTAGTTGACTTACACCTTCTAGAGCACGTTGGGTGGCACGGGATACATGCGGACGTGCATTGTCCTGTTGGAACAGCAAGTTCCCTTGCCGGTCTAGGAATGGTAGAACGATGGGTTCGATGACGGTTTGGATGTACCGTGCACTATTCAGTGTCCCCTCGACGATCACCAGTGGTGTACGGCCAGTGTAGGAGATCGCTCCCCACACCATGATGCCGGGTGTTGGCCCTGTGTGCCTCGGTCGTATGCAGTCCTGATTGTGGCGCTCACCTGCACGGCGCCAAACACGCATACGACCATCATTGGCACCAAGGCAGAAGCGACTCTCATCGCTGAAGACGACACGTCTCCATTCGTCCCTCCATTCACGCCTGTCGCGACACCACTGGAGGCGGGCTGCACGATGTTGGGGCGTGAGCGGAAGACGGCCTAACGGTGTGCGGGACCGTAGCCCAGCTTCATGGAGACGGTTGCGAATGGTCCTCGCCGATACCCCAGGAGCAACAGTGTCCCTAATTTGCTGGGAAGTGGCGGTGCGGTCCCCTACGGCACTGCGTAGGATCCTACTGTCTTGGCGTGCATCCGTGCGTCGCTGCGGTCCGGTCCCAGGTCGACGGGCACGTGCACCTTCCGCCGACCACTGGCGACAACATCGATGTACTGTGGAGACCTCACGCCCCACGTGTTGAGCAATTCGGCGGTACGTCCACCCGGCCTCCCGCATGCCCACTATACGCCCTCGCTCAAAGTCCGTCAACTGCACATACGGTTCACGTCCACGCTGTCGCGGCATGCTACCAGTGTTAAAGACTGCGATGGAGCTCCGTATGCCACGGCAAACTGGCTGACACTGACGGCGGCGGTGCACAAATGCTGCGCAGCTAGCGCCATTCGACGGCCAACACCGCTGGTCCTGGTGTGTCCGCTGTGCCGTGCGTGTGATCATTGCTTGTACAGCCCTCTCGCAGTGTCCGGAGCAAGTATGGTGGGTCTGACACACCGGTGTCAATGTGTTCTTTTTTCCATTTCCAGGAGTGTATATACTTATATGCATACGGTGTATGTTCTTTCGGACATAGCCATATAAATATATAGTTCTGGCAATACCGGCCATGACCTCCTTCTGTGCGGATACACACATATTCTCCGAACTCCTACGGGACTTGGTAAGAACGTCTTCCACGAGTAATGAGTGTGTTGGGGTGGGACACTACGAATGTAGTGTGTGGACATACAAGGTGAGAATGTGGGTTTCGCGGGAGGGGTGCGCTAGATAGTCCCTACAGTCGCACTATCCTCTGTGCCCTCGGTGGCTCAGATGGATAGAGCGTCTACCATGTGAGCAGGAGATTCCGGGTTCGAGTCCCGGTGGGGGCACATATTTTCACATGTCCCCGTTGATATATATCAACGCCAGTCAGCAGCTGAAGCTATGAATATAATTCTAATTTTGAGGAGGAACTAGATGTCTTAATTGCACAACAAAGAACCGGAACATTTGAAGGGGTTCAGCAACATACTATGGGTCGTTTGTAATGCATACACTGAGAATGGCATCCCTCACTTTGAACAGTGTCTGCAAGGTGAAGTTTTTGGTATAAAGTGCAAGCTTTTTATGTAAAAAAACAATCTGACGATTAGTTTACAATTCTCAAAGGACAGTTGACCTTACCTGGACAAGACGGGACCAAAACTCTGGATAATCCAGAAATTCAGCTAAAAATCGAGTAACATACGGTGAATGCCACAAATACACATGTTAAATTTATTTTCTCGTAAACACACAAATTATGCATGGTTATTCACAAGTACTTGTGGGGTTTCAGAACACAAGTGCACGAAAACCGCAAAGCATTAGAAAAATAGACGTGTGGATGGAGCACCTCTGCAAGTTTCTACTCACATTACAGGTGCTCGGTACCGGCACAGTTTGTGAGCCGGCAAACGTCAATACGGGCGTGCAGTTCACTGTAGTCGCTGCTGCTACCGCCCCCGCCCTTCCCAAGAAGCGACAACGACAGCAGCCCGCTTCAGACATCTGTCCAGTGGGTTGCCTATTTGCTGGCGTGAACTAATTCGGTGCGACAACACGAAGCGGATGATTTGTCAACAGTTATGACACGCCCGGCACCTGGTGGTGCGCCCTATAACTACACCACAGCACGTATTGCGAATCAAAACTTGGAGAAATGCTCTCTCTCCACTGATATGTGTCATTTTTCTGTACGTCTGAGTTTTCACGCAATCGACTTCTGAAATTCTGGAGATATTTATGAGTAAGCCTGTACATTATTTCCATATAAATATTGACGAGATATTGAACAAATAAGCGACTCATGAGTTGTAAATAGTCATGAAGTTCGTTTTGAGCCAGAATCTTGTGTTGTGTATATGCAGTACGATCACGTAGGCGTTTTAATTCCGTCGACGTTACACAGACTGAAAAAAGAAAGCCAACACCAAGAAGAAGTTGCGCGAGATAAACGAAAGTTGCTAGACGTGTTTCTAAATCTGAAAGATGATGTCTATCAAAATTTCGCGCCAGTCGTATGACAGTGGCGCTAGTAGGATGCATAGCAGGTATGCTTTAAATAGACACTGTAACGATCGTGAGCGTTAGTTACCATTAAGGTTGGACGTGCTGAGTTAATGATAGTCAAGAAATGCCTGCAAGACAGCGAAGACGCTATTGACAACAGCTCACTGATTTTGAACGAGGTCGCGTAATAGGACTACGAGAAGCTGGAGGTTCCTTCCGCGATGCTGCAGAAAGACTTGGCAGGAATGTAGCTAATGTACAGGATTGCTAGCAACTGTGGTAACAGGAAGGCATGGTTGCAGGAAGACCTACGCCAGAAGGCCACTAGCACTACCGAGAGTGAAGACTGTCGTGTTGGGCGTATGGCTGTGGCGCATCGTACTGCGTCTGCAGCAGCAATTCGAGCAGCAGTTGTCACCACAGTGGCATAATGAACTGTTGCAAATCGGTTACTGTAAGGACAGCTCCGAACCAGACGCCCTGTAGCGTGCATTCCACTTACCATAAACCAAGACCGCTAGCCAGTTCAGTGGTGTCGAGGAGAGCTCATTGGAGGGCGGTATGGAGATCTTTTGGGTTTTCTGATGAAAACTAGTTCTGACTCGATGCCAGTGATGGCTGTGCGTTGGTTAAAATTAGGCCAGATGAGAGCCTGCAACCAGCCTGACTGAGCCGGCCGGGGTGGCCGAGCGGTTCTAGGCGCTACAGTCTGGAACCGCGCGACCGCTACGGTCGCAGGTTCGAATCCTGCCTCGGGCATGGATGTGTGTGACGTTCTTAGGTTAGTTAGGTTTAAGTAGTTCTAAGTTCTAGGAGACTGATGACCTCAGAAGTTAAGTCCCATAGTGCTCAGAGTCATTTGAACCAGCCTGACTGAGTGCTGGACATACAGTACCTAAACCTGGAGTTACGGTCTGGGGTGCGATTTCGCCTGACAGCAGGAGCACTGTTGTGGTTATCCCACGCACCCTGACTGCAAATTTGTACGTCGGCCTGGTGATTCGATCTGTCGTGCTGCCGTTCATGAACAGCATTTCAGGGAGTGTTTTCCAACAGGATAACGATCGCCCACATAAAGCTGTTGTAACTGACTTGCGCCATAGAGTGCCGACATGTTGTCCTCACCTGCTCGATCACCAGATCTGTATCCAATAGAACACATATGGGACATCATCGGACGACAACTCGAGTTTCATCCACAAACAGCATTAGCCGTCTCTGTATTGACCGACGAAGTGCAACAGGCTTGGCACTCCATTCCACAAGCTGACATCCGGCACCTGTACGACACAATGCACCCACTTTTGCATCCTTACATTCAATATTCTAGCGGTTGCAACGGTTATTAATGTAACAGTATTTCACATTTGCAATGGCTTTCCTCGTCCTTACATTTAGCCTGTGAACTTGCAAAGTTAAATACGTGACCTAGGCAAACGTATGATGTATGAGACAGGCGAAATACCCACAGACTTCAAGAAGAATATAATAATTCCAATCCCAAAGAAAGCAGGTGTTGACAGATGTGAAAATTACCGAACTATCAGTTTAATAAGTCACAGCTGCAAAATACTAACGCGAATTCTTTACAGACGAATGGAAAAACTGGTAGAAGCGGACCTCGGAGAAGATCAGTTTGGATTCCGTAGAAATGTTGGAACACGTGAGGCAATACTAACCTTACGACTTATCTTAGAAGAAAGATTAAGAAAAGGCAAACCTACGTTTCTAGCATTTGTAGACTTAGAGAAAGCTTTTGACAATGTTAACTGGAATACTCTCTTTCAAATTCTGAAGGTGGCAGGGGTAAATACAGGGAGCGAAAGGCTATTTACAATTTGTACAGAAACCAGATGGCAGTTATAAGAGTCGAGGGGCATGAAAGGGAAGCAGTGGTTGGGAAAGGAGTGAGACAGGGTTGTAGCCTCTCCCCGATGTTATTCAATCTGTATATTGAGCAAGCAGTAAAGGAAACAAAAGAAAAATTCGGAGTAGGTATTAAAATTCATGGAGAAGAAGTAAAAACTTTGAGGTTCGCCGATGACATTGTAATTCTGTCAGAGACAGCAAAGGACTTGGAAGAGCAGTTGAACGGAATGGACAGTGTCTTGAAAGGAGGGTATAAGATGAACATCAACAAAAGCAAAACGAGGATAATGGAATGTAGTCGAATTAAATCGGGCGATGCTGAGCGAATTAGATTAGGAAATGAGACACTTAAAGTAGTAAAGGAGTTTTGCTATTTAGGGAGTAAAATAACTGATGATGGTCGAAGTAGAGAGGATATAAAATGTAGACTGGCAATGGCAAGGAAATCGTTTCTGAAGAAGAGAAATTTGTTAACATCGAGTATAGATTTAAGTGTCAGGAAGTCGTTTCTGAAAGTATTTGTATGGAGTGTAGCCATGTATGGAAGTGAAACATGGACGATAACCAGTTTGGAGAAGAAGAGAATAGAAGCTTGCGAAATGTGGTGCTACAGAAGAATGCTGAAGATAAGGTGGGTAGATCACGTAACTAATGAGGAGGTACTGAATAGGATTGGGGAGAAGAGAAGTTTGTGGCACAACTTGACTAGAAGAAGGGATCGGTTGGTAGGACATGTTTTGAGGCATCAAGGGATCACAAATTTAGCATTGGAGGGCAGCGTGGAGGGTAAAAATCGTAGAGGGAGACCAAGAGATGAATACACTAAGCAGATTCAGAAGGATGTAGGTTGCAGTAGGTACTGGGAGATGAAGAAGCTTGCACAGGATAGAGTAGCATGGAGAGCTGCATCAAACCAGTCTCAGGACTGAAGACCACAACAACAACAACAGGCAAACGTATTCCCAAAATTTCATTACTCTGTATTAATTATTTCTTAGTGTTGGAATATTTTATTCCTTTATGTATTTTCGCGTGTGGTTCCAAATTTTGTCCATCTGCGTTGATGCCTCTGTACGTGTCATAACGTCTTCATACTGGGCGCCAACTTCGTCATCTCTCAGTATTGTCATTGTGTGCAAATGAACAGACGCCCATGGGCACTACCACTTTCTTTATCTTTGATGTTACTTATAGCCGGAGCTATACAGTAGGACAATGCAGAACTTTGCAGCTCAGTGCCAACCTGTTGAGTGATACTGTGCCAGGATACACGTACAGAGGTTGGCTGAATTTAAAAGTAATGACTATCGTCGGCGATTTTTGCTGCTATGAATTCCGGATTATCAAATATTGTACATTTAATGTGCTGAAGAAAAAACTACCCGGATGTCTGGAACAACGAGGACTGGATAAACGAGGTTCCACTGTATTCCGTTTTCAATATCCTACCTTACATACAACTTTGACTTCGTAGCTGTGCGGCGTACAATATATTTTTTATATAAGCGTAGGCTTCCGCGGCCGTTGTCTTCTTCAATAAAATTCTTCAGGGTATCAGACCGCATCGTCATAATTTAAAATGCGCCAACGTTTCGGCCAGCGTTGCAGCTAGCCTTCATCAGGGCCTTAACGTAAGGCCCTGATGAAGGCTAGCTGCAACGCTGGCCGAAACGTTGGCGCATTTTAAATTATGACGATGCGGTCTGATACCCTGAAGAATTTTATTCAAGAATATATTTTTTATTCTGGAAGTTTTCCCACAAACATATTTTCTCCATTATCCAAAACATTTCTGGGTTTCGGCGAAACACTCAAGTGCATTTATCATCAAAAGTTCTCTCTCTCTCTCTTTTTCCTTTTTTTTCCGAGGCCGGCAGAGCACTGTTCTTCTCCAGTTCCAATAACACCGTCGTCGATGTACCCTTAAACCTTGATCTTTGTGCCTTCTTTAACATCACGAGGGCTGCGGAAACACGTTTTTGTGTATTCGATGGTGTCTTCGTGCCCGCACTGGTCTTCCGTAACATTTTCCAAGCAATTTGCTCATTCGCTTTACCAGTCATTGCCCTACTTCCAGCAGTCAGGGAATGTTCGGTACGCGTTTTGTCCGTATAGCGCAATCAACATGCGAGACCGAACGATTAATGGCTGGACCGCAATACCACAATGACCTGTGGTATTATTGTGAGTTAATTTGAAAGGCAGTATTTCAAATGTGTATAATTTTCGCATTTCATTTCGGTCGTACTCGGTAATTGGCTGGCATGTATCGCCTGTCGTTTGCTGTAAGTGGTAATAGGTCGTTGCTATTTCCAAACTAGGTCTCCTATGCTTTCCACACACTGTACTGCCTGTCATACGGTGTGTTCGTTTATATAACTTCTTCAGGCAAAACACACCTAGCTCTGATGACTCTAATGGTGCCTTTTATTGATTAAAGTGCTACAGCGTTGATTCCCTCTGTGGGTATTCTATGTAATCTGATAAAAGAGTAGTAGCATTAATCGTCTCAGATGGCGAGAAATATCCAGAGATGCTAAGAAGCATACGTCACTTGCGTCCGTTCTCATGCTTAATTACTCGAGTTCAGCAGGCGCAAAAAATGAAGCTACGCGCTGGGGAAACGTCAGTTGATGACATTTCAGGTCAGTATAGTTTACACAAATGGCTGACTGTGCAGCTTCTAGTTTTTATGCCAACTTGTAACTTGAAGACAGATTTACATTATAGCTGAAATTGTACCTGAACAGACTGTCATTTACTTTAAAAGCCTTAATAGCAGGCGTATTTGTAGCGTAAATTATGGGAACTGAAATGTTCCTCTTACGCAGTGAACTATTATTTTTAATCCCGGAACATGTTTCTGTACATTTGTGCCATCTTCATTCGGTACTTTTATACAGGTCTCTAAAATATAAACGATCCAATAACTGTTACTTACGGAGTGATGTGGCGCATTGGTTAGCACACTGGACTCGCATTCGGGAGGACGACGGTTCAGACTCACGTCCGACCATTCTGGTTTAGGTTTTACGTGATTTCTATAAATCGTTTCAGACAGATCACGGGGTGGTTCCTTTGGAAGAGCACGGCCGACTTTCTTCCCCATCCTTCCCTAATCCGGTGGGATCGATGACCTCGCTGTTTGGTCGCCTCCCCCAGATCAATCAACCAACCAATCATTACTTATATGAAAAGTCACCTTAGAAAAAATTATAAATGACTGTGCTGGAAAACCTCTACGTTATTTGATACAGAGACATCTGAGTGAAACTAAACGTACTCAGACATTTCTTTCTTTACTTATTCTGATCATTAATAAACAGACACACAATATTTTTAGCGCAACGCAACCTGACTTTCAATAATCCCTACAAAAGAATGGCCTTGACTAACAATAACCTATACCTGTCATGAATCACTCACCTCACAAAAATTTTCGTTACTCGAACTACTGCAATACAGCAAGCGCCAATACTGCCAGCTAAATAAAAGATTCTAACTACGGAAGGCACTAACTACTGATAGGCACAGTTAGCAAATGAAAGATTTTGATATAGAACAAGCAATGTATTTACCTTAATAATGTTCAAAAGTCATATATATATATAGGGTGAGTCACCTAACATTACCGCTGGATATATTTCGTAAACCACGTCAAATACTGACGAATCGATTCCACAGACCGAACGTGAGGAGAGGGGCTAGTGTAATTGGTTAATACAAACCATAAAAAAATGCACGGAAGTATGTTTTTTTAACACAAACCTACGTTTTTTTAAATGGAACCCCGTTACTTTTGTTAGCACATCTGATCATATAAACAAATACGTAATCCATTCCGTTTGTTGCATTGTAAAATGTTAATTACATCCGGAGATATTGTCACCTAAAGTTGACGCTTGAGTACTACTCCTCCGCTGTTCGATCGTGTGTATCGGAGAGCACCGAATTACGTAGGGGTCCAAAGGGAACGGTGATGGACCTTAGGTACAGAAGAGACTGGAACAGCACATTACGTCCACATGCTAACACCTTTTTATTGGTCTTTTTCACTGACGCACATGTACATTACCATGAGGGGTGAGGTACACGTACACACATGGTTTCCGTTTTCAATTACGGAGTGGAATAGAGTGTGTCCCGACATGTCAGGCCAATAGATGTTCAATGTGGTGGCCATCATTTGCTGCACACAATTGCAACCTCTGGCGTAATGAATGTCGTACACGCCGCAGTACATCTGGCGTAATGTCGCCGCAGGCTGCCACAATACGTTGTTTCATATCCTCTGGGGTTGTAGGCACATCACGGTACACATTCTCCTTTAACGTACCCCACAGAAAGAAGTCCAGAGGTGTAAGATCAGGAGAACGGGCTGGCCAATTTATGCGTCCTCAACGTCCTATGAAACGCCCGTCGAATATCTGTCAAGGGTCAGCCTAGTGTTAATTGCGGAATGTGCTGGTGCACCATCATGCTGATACCACATACGTCGACGCGTTTCCAGTGGGACATTTTCGAGCAACGTTGGCAGATCATTCTGTAGAAACGCGATGTATGTTGCAGCTGTTTGGGCCCCTGCAATGAAGTGAGGACCAGTGAGGTGGTCGCCAATGATTCCGCACCATACATTTACAGTCCACGGTCGCTGTCGCTCTACCTGTCTGAGCCAGCAAGGATTGTCCACGGACCAGTAATTCACTGCCCCGTGGTTTGTGAAACCCGCTTCATCGGTAAACAGGTAGAACTGCAACGCATTCTCTGTTAATGCCCATTGACAGAATTGCACTCGATGATTAAAGTCATCACCATGTAATTGCTGATGTAGCGACACATGAAACGGGTGAAAGCGGTGAAGATGCAGTATGCGCATGACACTACTTTGACTCAGTCCACCGGCTCTCGCAATGTCCCGTGTACTCATGTGTGGGTTCATGGCAACAGCAGCTAACACACCAACTGCACCCGCATCTCCTGTGACGGGCCTGTTACGGACCCGTTTGCGTGCTACGACCATACCTGTTGCATACAGTTGGCGGTAGATGTTTTGCAATGTGCGGCACGTTGGATGCTCTCTGTCCCGGTACCGTTCTGCATACACCCTGCAGGCTTCAGCTGCATTTCGTCGACACTCGCCATAGATGAGTATCATCTCCGCCTTTTCAGAGTTCGAATACACCATGGTCACAGTTCCTACAACACTACACTAAAACAGACGTCTGGTAACACGGTGTACTACAGTTGGTCTGCGTGCGGAGACTAATGCAGAATAACAATAGCAGCAAGCGCTACATGCGGACACTGCGACAACTACACCAAACCACAACAGTGCACTACAGCCACACTCGTAAACACGGTCGTCATCGTAAACATGTCCCTGCAGATGCTGCTCGCCGACCGTGGCCCGTGTTTGTTACAACACGCAAGTGAACGTCGGAGGTTTCAAGCGTCAACTCTAGGTGACAATATCTCCGGATGTAATTAACATTTTACAATGCCACAAATGGCACTGATTACGTATTTGTTTATATGTTCAGATGCGCTAACAAAACTAGCGGGGTTCCATTTAAAAAAACGTAGGTTTGTGTTAAAAAAACCTACTTCCTTGCATTTTTGTATGGTTTGTATGAAACAATTACACTAGCCCGTCTCCTCACGTTCGGTCTGTGGAATCGGTTCGTCAGTATTTGATGTGGTTTACGAAATATATCCAGCGGTAACGTTAGGTGACTCACCCTGTTCATGACATCCAGTCTTACAAATTTCCTCTTTCTGATGGACACACGTCCAGATCGTCCGCTCTCAAAACTGGCATCTCTCTCCCCACATTCACCACTGCTGCCGGCTCACCTCCAACTGCGCAACGCTACACGCTGTTCACATCCAGCTGCCGCTGCCCAACACTACAATAGCGAATATTCCAACAATGCCAACCATCCACAGACTGCACACAGCACAGTCAGCGATTTTCATACAGAGCGCTACGTGGCGTTACCAACATAAAAACCTAAACAGCCTACGTACACTTACAACAAGCTGAATTTTACAGCCGCTATTGGTGGCACTAATGTGCCGAAACAAATTATTATTACTTAAGTAACAGTTTTAATTTCACAGCTCCTAATATAAGTACCCACTAACGATGGCAAAAATATGCCGAAACATGTTTGGACATTAAAAAGAATAGTTGATTGCATGGGAGGCAGATCTGTATTTCCGTAGTTTAGACAGATGGAATCGTATCAGCCATACTAATCATGGAATAAAGGAGTGGAGGGAGTAATAGTAGTGTTGATGGAAATGAAGACCCCCCTTTCTAAATACTGTCTTCACTTAAGTATGTAACTACACTCCTGGAAATTGAAATAAGAACACCGTGAATTCATTGTCCCAGGAAGGGGAAACTTTGGCACATTCCTGGGGTCAGATACATCACATGATCACACTGACAGAACCACAGGCACATAGACACAGGCAACAGAGCATGCACAATGTCGGCACTAGTACAGTGTATATCCACCTTTCGCAGCAATGCAGGCTGCTATTCTCCCATGGAGACGATCGTAGAGATGCTGGATGTAGTCCTGTGGAACGGCTTGCCATGCCATTTCCACCTGGCGCCTCAGTTGGACCAGCGTTCGTGCCGGACGTGCAGACCGCGTGAGACGACGCTTCATCCAGTCCCAAACATGCTCAATGGGGGACAGATCCGGAGATCTTGCTGGCCAGGGTAGTTGACTTACACCTTCTAGAGCACGTTGGGTGGCACGGGATACATGCGGACGTGCATTGTCCTGTTGGAACAACAAGTTCCCTTGCCGGTCTAGGAATGGTAGAACGATGGGTTCGATGACGGTTTGGATGTACCGTGCACTATTCAGTGTCCCCTCGACGATCACCAGTGGTGTACGGCCAGTGTAGGAGTCGCTCCCCACACCATGATGCCGGGTGTTGGCCCTGTGTGCCTCGGTCGTATGCAGTCCTGATTGTGGCGCTCACCTGCACGGCGCCAAACACGCATACGACCATCATTGGCACCAAGGCAGAAGCGACTCTCATCGCTGAAGACGACACGTCTCCATTCGTCCCTCCATTCACGCCTGTCGCGACACCACTGGAGGCGGGCTGCACGATGTTGGGGCGTGAGCGGAAGACGGCCTAACGGTGTGCGGGACCGTAGCCCAGCTTCATGGAGACGGTTGCGAATGGTCCTCGCCGATACCCCAGGAGCAACAGTGTCCCTAATTTGCTGGGAAGTGGCGGTGCGGTCCCCTACGGCACTGCGTAGGATCCTACGGTCTTGGCGTGCATCCGTGCGTCGCTGCGGTCCGGTCCCAGGTCGACGGGCATGTGCACCTTCCGCCTACCACTGGCGACAACATCGATGTACTGTGGAGACCTCACGCCCCACGTGTTGAGCAATTCGGCGGTACGTCCACCCGGCCTCCCGCATGCCCACTATACGCCCTCGCTCAAAGTCCGTCAACTGCACATACGGTTCACGTCCACGCTGTCGCGGCATGCTACCAGTGTTAAAGACTGCGATGGAGCTCCGTATGCCACGGCAAACTGGCTGACACTGACGGCGGCGGTGCACAAATGCTGCGCAGCTAGCGCCATTCGACGGCCAACACCGCGGTTCCTGGTGTGTCCGCTGTGCCGTGCGTGTGATCATTGCTTGTACAGCCCTCTCGCAGTGTCCGGAGCAAGTATGGTGGGTCTGACACACCGGTGTCAATGTGTTCTTTTTTCCATTTCCAGGAGTGTATGTGACTGTCATACTTAATTCAAACTTAATTTTTTCTTTTTTTTTCTTTTTTATCAGAGAACTTTAACCAATTACTTGAAAGTGGGATATATCACTATTATTAATAAAAGATAATCTTTATCGGACTGATGTTGTTGTTTTTGTGTTGCAGGTACGTGTGGGCTGCTTTGCTGGACAGTGTTTGCTGGCCGCTGCCACTGTTGCGCTTCGCCACGCTTGACCGACGCATCGCCAGCAGCTGTATGTAGCCTCCTGGAAACCTGTTATCTCTCTGGTCACACTGTGTACGGGACAGCGGGGTTCAGATCTGCGCCCAATCTCTCTCTGTAGTTTGCTCAAATCACTTTAGGTGCAGCTAGGGTTTAGTTTCTTCAACAAGGGGCAGCGGTCAGATTATTCGAATTTAATTGATCCCGCGTTCTATGATGACAGAAAGTCCCCAGCCTACCATCCTTCCTTCAGGAATTACGCTCTGCGTTTTATGATCGTGCGCAGCGTAGAGCCGGCCAGGATGGCCGAGCGGTTCTAGGCGCTACAGTCTGGAACCGCGCGGCCCCTTACGGTCGCTGGTTCGAATCCTGCCTGGGGCATGGATGTGTGTGATGTCCTTAGGTTAGTTAGGTTTAAGTAGTTCTAAGTTCTAGGGGACTGATGACCTGAGAAGTTAAGTCCCATAGTGCTCAGAGATATACTCTATATAATCAGTGGGTCGATCAGGAGCACTCAGTGACTTCGAAAGTGAACTGTTCATTGGCTGTCACCTGCCGCGGGGAGGTCGCTAGCGGTGGGATCGAATTTTTAAAACCGGTGATATACAGTGAGGATATAGGTTAAGATCCCTTATATCACACCCTGCAGCCATTCACCCTGGTGTGTTCTCGATTGCGAGTAATTGACGACAAAAATTAGGGATTTTGCGTGATGCACAGTAGCGTTAAATACGTTTCACTGCATAGGCAGGTTGTGTGGTGTAGTGACTAGGTTAAGGGTTTCGCATGGAGGAGACTGTGTGTTCGAACCTCTTCAGGTGAATTAAATTTTTTTAATTTTAAGTGTTTATCGAAATGACTTTGATGATCATTTTTATTCATTTCATTGGCCGAAATGTAATTTTGTCACGTAATTTTAATCACCCTACGAACTTTTTCATTTGTTTCATTTTTTCTTAATATCGTACTTTTTCCACTCGTAATTTTTGTGAATGTGAATTTACATTTGTCTATTATAACATTCAGTTGTTTGAAAATTGCAATCCAGCAGTTGAAAAACAAAAGACGAAATACTCTATTTATATTGACTTTGCGTTGCTGTGAAAAATGTATTTATCGCTACAAGTTGTGCACGTTTTCTGGCATGGTAATCGTCGTACAGACTTTTAAAACATAGCCTGAACTTCTACTGTACTATAGACAAAATAACGCAGATGAATATTTAAACGAAAGAATGGTTTATAAGTAAAACGAAATTCACGCAAAATGAAGAATATGTAGAATGAATGCAATAACCTGGCGCAAAATTAATTAAAAACACATGTACAAAGATGTCAAGTGGAAAAAGAATGACAGGAAGAAAAATCCCAGTAAATGAAGAAGCTGATATTATGATTAAGAATATGTCACAAAAGAATGGACATAAAATATACATTTAAATCAGTTAGTTGAATAAAAATGATGATCAAAGTCATATCGATAAGTATTTAAAAAAATAAAAAAAATAAAGGAATACCGGCCGGTGTGGCCGAGCGATTCTAGGTGCTTCAGTCTGGAACCGCGCGACTGCTACGGTCGCAGGTTCGAATCCTGCCTCGGGCATGGATGTTTGTGATGTCCTTAGGTTATTTAGGTTTAAGTAGTTCTCAGTTCTAGGGGACTGATGACCATAGATGTTAAGTCCCATAGTGCTCAGAGCCATTTGAACCATTTGAAGTATTTTATTAATGATCTCATTCATAAGCAGCAGTATCACACTCGTCACAGTCGCTCACGAAAGTTATAATTAAACTTTACTTGTTTAATCAGAATCGGACGATGACTCTCCTTGTCCGCAGTCTCGATGATTCGAAGCGATCTGCAAACCTGCGTAAATAAAATGCCTTGGTTTCCTTGCGTTGCGTAGTCAGTCGGGAAACCTCAGATCAAGCGGAAAGTTTGCTTTGATAGAGTTTAATTATCCGATGAAATAATGGAGCTCTTGGATCTAATAATGGCAGGCTCGTTTCCAATTCATCGCAAGTTCCCTTCTGATTACCAACGAAACAACACCTCCGTGCAAATTTCCAATTAGAGAATACATATATAATAAAATTCCTTACAGACCTTTTGTGTAAATGCTCAATATATATTCTCTTGATTAGCATACAATATATTTCCAATCTCTTTCTTTCAGTAATCTCGATAGCAAAATTACAATTATTCGATGCGGCTATTCTGCACGGAGAAAAACCTAGAAGTCCTTCCAACACACACCAGAGAGAATATTAGAAAGAGTAATTATGCGCTCATGGAATAGTAATAGTACTGTACTACTGTACGCTTCGATTCCGCGAGTGTATAGATGGTCAGGTAGGAAACGTAATTCACTCATAGACTTGAACAGGTTCAAAATGGCTCTGAGCACTATGCGACTTAACTTCTGAGGTCATCAGTCGCCTAGAACTTAGAACTAATTAAACCTAACTAACCTAAGGACATCACACACATCCATGCCCGAGGCAGGATTCGAACCTGCGACCGTAGCGGTCGCGTGGTTCTAGACTGTAGCGCCTAGAACCGCTCGGCCACCCCGGCTGGCAATAATTAGTAGAATATAAAGAGATATTACAGTAGAGTTTAAGAAAACACTGAATGTAGGAATAGCAAAATCAAAATGTACACGACCATATTAAGACCTCTAGTAATATATCGATCAGAAGCATGGGTATTGACATTACAGGAGGAGAACTGGTTATTGAGATGGGAAAGAAAGATACTGAGAAGGATTTTTGGAGCACTGAGAGAGGGAGATGGCTGGAGAGTAAGAACAAATGTAGAACTACAAACACTTTTTGGACATATGTATGTTGTTGTTAAAATTAAGCAGGGAAGAATGAGATGGGCAGGACATGTACAGAGAATGTCAGAAACTCGCAGTGTCAAGGAAGTTCTTATGGGAAAACCTGACGGGAGGAGGAGAAGGTGGCTGGACGATATGGAAGAAGATCTAAAGGCGATGGACAGAGAAGAATGGAGGCAGGTGATAGAGGAGGCCAAGGTTCTTCAAGGACTGCAGAGCCAACCAAGAAGAAGAAATGTGGAAGGATATGGACATATTTTACAGCAGTACTCGATACAGTAGAGGAACAGTCAGGAATGATGACTGTTCTTGTCAGCATGCAAATGCACCATGCCGTAAAGCAATATCTGTGAGGCAATGGTTTGTGGACAACTGCATTCCTGAAATGGACTGGTCTGCTCAGAGTCCCGACGTGAACCAGTGGCACACCTTTGGGATGAGCTAGAACGTTGGCTTCGCTGTAGACTCAAGTGGGGAAGTTGACACCTTCACTGGTTTCAGCTCTTGAGGAAGAGTAGCTATTCTTTACAGACGTCCACTCACACTGAGATTGTCCCCAGCGGAGGTCAAGCCGTCATCGAAGAATGGACACAACCCATGTTAATATCTACTAACAGGTGTCCGGATACTTCTGAGCAGATAACGTATCACGGCGACCGACAGTGCACGGTGAGTGGGAGCACGTAGTGTATCTCGCAGTGCTCCTGAATAACAGCACTCCTACCTTTAGTGTGGTGCACATTAGCGAGGTAGCTGTCGACATGCGTTTAGTAGGAACGGGAACGTGAGACGGTAGGTGCGCCGACACGCCGCTGAAGGCGGCTTAATGAGGGCACGCTCGGGCGTGTTCCGCCTTCGTGCCATAATATTTGGCCGCCGCGGGGAGAGCGCTTGAGGGCAAGGCACTTGCATTTGCATTCCGACCCGAAATGCCGCTCCGGGATTTCATTAGCAATCACGGCGCCAATTAATCACCCATCCCGCCGGCTGCCTGTGGGCTGAGATGGGATGATATGAGATGGAATGGTGATGGGAGGCGGAGAGTGCGGGGGCAGGTCTTTGGCTGGGTGTCCCTTTCCGAGAGAACAAATGACGACTCTGTATTGGCATCTCCAGAACGCAGTTACTGGTACTGGATGTGACTTACATGTACTAGTTCATCGATAATTGCTGTTTGCCTCTCATCACTAACAAAGATATTCCAGACCCTGTGACACAGATTTCGAAAAGCTTGTCGGGTTCCAAGTAACTCCTGTAAACAGTTTTCTTTCACGAAAACAATCGAGCCGAGGTCATGACGTATAACCCGTTTCAAAGTAGCGAAAAAAGTGGTCCAAATAAAAGATTCATATTTCTTTACGTACTACACGAATATGTAATAAAAATGGGGATTCCTATTTTAAAAAACGCAGTTGATATCCGTTTGACCTATGGCAGCGCCATCTAGCGGGCCAACCATAGCGCCATCTGGTTTCCCCCTTCAAGCTAGACACGTTTCGTTCTCTGTAGTTTTTTCGTTTGACGCTTATTTCGTGAGATATTTGGCCCGGTCACTATCAATGGACCACCCTGTATATGCACACTTATCAAAAGTTCCCGGACACCTATTAATGGTCATTAGTGTGTAGTGTATTCACCCGTCGCCTTCATGACGGCTTGAACTTTGCTCAGGATACTTTCAATAAGGTGTCTGGATGTCTGTGGAGGAATAACAGCTCATTCTTCCTCGAGAATCGAAACCTGAGAAGGTAGGGATGTTGGACATTGGAATCTGGAGCGAAGTCGACGCTATAACTCATCCCAAAGGTGTTTCATTGGTTCGAACACTCCATTTCAGCAAAGTTATTGTCTACAAACCACAGCATCACAGATGCTTCTTTATGACAGGGTGTATCACCCACATGCATGTCCGAGGCAGGATTCGAACCTGCGACCGTAGCGGTCGCGCGGTTCCAGACTGTAGCGGCTAGAACCGCTCGGCCACCCTGGCCGGCTATACGACTATTGCCCGCATCTCGTGGTCGTGCGGTAGCGTTCTCGCTTCCCACGCCCGGGTTCCCGGGTTCGATTCCCGGCGGGGTCAGGGATTTTCTCTGCCTCGTGATGGCTGGGTGTTGTGTGCTGTCCTTAGGTTAGTTAGGTTTAAGTAGTTCTAAGTTCTAGGGGACTTATGACCACAGCAGTTGAGTCCCATAGTGCTCAGAGCCATTTGAACCATATACGACTACACTCTAATCACGAAAAACACACTCTACCGAACATCAGCTCATCTATACTTCACTCTTTGCACTACTCATGGCGGCAGCTGAGGTTCTCCAGACATTCGTGTGATTCATCACTCGTTTCCAGTCATCCACTCTCGAGTGACGTCGCTGTTTACTCCACCTTAAATGTCTATCATGACTACAGAAATGTGTTTTATTACGAGGAGTTGCTCATCCATTCTACCCCAATTCCCTACGCACAGTCATTGTGCTAGCTAGACTGTTGGTAGCCCTTCGGAAATTATGAGTGACTGCGTTTTTTACAACCACAGTCCGCACTGCTCGACGGTCGCTGTCGATCAGTGCATGAGGTCAGCCTGGTCTTTCTTTTTTTTTAGCTGTAGTTAGTTTCCATTTCACGATCATATCACCAACAGACAGCTTTAGAATGGTTGATACGTCCCTGATGTGTTGGTTACTCACAAGGAGAGATCCCCAGCGTTGGGGTCAACTTTTTGAAAACACATATACCGTTATGTAGGTTAAGATCCCAGATATCACACACCGCAGCCATTCCCCATGGTGAGCCTTCATTTGCGAATGATTGACGAAGAAAAAATTTCTGGATTTTGCGTGATAATCAATCATGTTAAATGGTTCAAATGGCTCTAAGCACTATGGGACTCAACATCTGAGGTCATCAGTCCCCTAGTGTTCAAAAATGGTTCATATGGCTCTGAGCAGTATGGGACTTAACATCTGAGGTCATCAGTCCCCTAGACTTACAACTACTTAAACCTAACTAACCTAAGGACATCACACACATCCATGCCCGAGGCAGGATTCGAACCTGCGACCGTAGCAGTCGCGCGGTTCCGGACTGAAGCGCCTAGAACCGCTCGGCCACGGCGGCCGGCAGTCATGTTAAAAAAAAGCTATGTTGTGAATACTGGTTGCGTTGTGAAATGGATAGGGGAATGCTCCACATGCAGGAGTTTCTGAACTCGAAACTCGTCAGATGCTTTACGTTCTTTTATTTTTTAAATATTTATCGAAATGACATTGATCACAATTTTTTATTCAGTTAATTGATTTAAATGATTTTTTAATTCCATTCGTTTGTCACATAATTTTAATTATAGTATCAGTATCTTGATTTACTGTGATTTTTCTTCCTCTCATTCTTTTTCCACTAAAAATTTGTACACGTGATTTTAATGAATATTATGTATTAATTTCGATTTAATTTCTTTTGTTCTATCATCCTATTTCTTCGGCCAGGTTGTTGCATTCATTATATCTAGTCTTAATTTTGTTTGAATTTGGAAAATGCTACATTCGTTTAAATCTTCGTCAGTGTTCAAAAATGGTTCATATGGCTCTGAGCACTATGGGACTTAACATCTGAGGTCATCAGTCCCCTAGACTTACAACTACTTAAACCTAACTAACCTAAGGACATCACACACATCCATGCCCGAGGCAGGATTCTAACGTGCGAGCGTAGCGGTCGCGCGGTTCCAGACAGTAGCGCCTAGAACCTCTCGGCCACTACGGCCAGCTCGTCTGTGTTATTTTGTCCATAATGCACTAGGAGTTAGGCGAGGTTTAATAGTTTGTGTGACGATTACCATGCTTATGGATTTGTTATTCAGGTGACATCCATGAATAGTCCACATTCGAAGTTACCGGGCTCACCTGACTGCTCCATTCTGTTGTTACTGCATCTCTATTGATATGTAATACTTACCGCCTCCTTTTAAACGCACGGGTCCGGTTCTCTCAAAATGTAGTCGCCAATTCCTCAACACTGAGGAGTGTCCGATCTTATAGTGTATGGAAGTGAATCAGCCTGTGAGAAGACTGGAAAAGAATACAATCGAGGCGGTTGAGATCTGTTGTTAGAGGACGACGCTGACAACTGAATGGTCTGATAAGAAAGGATTTGGTTCTTTGCAGAATTGTGAAGGAAAGAAATATGAGGAAATCTCTGACTAGAAGGAGGGATAGGATGGTTCAAACGGCTCTGACAACTATGGGACTTAACATCTGAGGTCATCAGTCCCCTAGAACTTAGAACTACTTAAACCTAACTAACCTAAGGACATCACACACATCCATGCCCGAGGCAGGATTCGAACCTGCGACCGTAGCAGTCGCGCGGTTCCGGATGAAGCGCCTAGAACCGCTCGGCCACCGTGGCTGGCGGACAGGATGAAGTTACATGTGTTAAAACATGACGGAATAACTTCCATGGCACTAGAGGGAGCCTTAGAGGGCAAAAACATAAGGAGAATGTAGAGATCGGAAAATATCAAACAAATAATCGAGCATGTGTGTGAGATGAAGCAGCTGGCGCAGGAGAGAAATTGTATGTCGGACGCAACATAATAGCCAGAAGGCTGATAACCAAATAAAAAGGGTAAGGTTGGATGGATGTTCCTCGTATCCTTTTCATAAAAGAAACTCGCTGAACTTCTTTTCTGTGCGGGCGTCTCTTGGTCGTCGCAAAATATTGAGCTCCCAACATACGCTCGCATATATCTCAATTTAATAACGCAGCAGGTGGAAGGAGCTCCCGCGAAAACTACCTCTGCTGCGTTTTTATAAAATTTTACGAAGCTGTGATGCGTGCGCTGCTGCGAATTACTTCTGCTCGCGGGTGTAGCTGCATTCCCGCGTAACAAAATAATTCTTCGTTGTTGCTCCGCTTCGTGTGTGTATGCGTTTATCTCGGCGCACATCCGGCCGCAGATGCTGAAACTAAAGTAACTCTAGAGCAATAAAAATCCAGTGACGGCTGCGCTTCCATTTCAGTTTTTGCTGTTTCAATGGCCACGTGTGTTTTCGTTTATTAAATAAACGGGAGAAATGGCGCCTCGATGTGCGACGCTAGTTTCCGCCGAAATTGCTCGCGTAACTGCGGTCCGAATTCGTACTAAACTTTTGTTTTCAAAGAGATTAACTCCACCGCGCGGAAACGCGCTTGTGTATGTCTCTGGCTCGGTCCCTCGTAGCACCGTCAGCTATTGCGAGCCATTGTGCGCGAGTTTTCAAAACTTTTTTACGTTAAATTTGAATTAAAATTTTGTGCTTCCTAACCGTTTCGGCCAGGATCCGCGGTAGCGTGATCCGTCCGTCGCTTTTTTATTGGTTGGCGGCTTTCTATTCAATAGACAGTTGCCCCTCTCTAACTGTTCTTTTCGGTAACGATATTAGAAAAACGAAACAAGGACTTTGCACCAAAGTTAGAAAGTCAAGCTGCCCCGATAATATGTTTTCCGACACATAGCGTTATTTTGAGGAGCTGTTCATCACGACTGCACTCCGGTGAAATGTTGAGAGCGTGAGGATTAAGGGCGCGTAACTTGTGCTGTGCTCTTATATGCAGTATCTCTTCTATGAGGCCGCATTTATTTATGTTTTTGTATCATGATTAACATCGCGATGTGATAATGTAAATAAACTGTTTCCAGAATGAGATTTTCACTCTGCAGCGGAGTGTGCGCTGATATGAAACTTCCTGGCAGATTAAAACTGTGTGCCCGACCGAGACTCGAACTCAATCTCATTCTGGAAACATCCCCCAGGCTGTGGCTAAGCCATGTCTCCACAATATCCTTTCTTTCAGGAGTGCTAGTTCTGCAAGGTTCGCAGGAGAGCTTCTGTAAAGTTTGGAAGGTAGGAGACGAGGTACTGGCAGAAGTAAAGCTGTGAGTACCGGGCGTGAGTCGTGCTTCGCTAGCTCAGTTGGTAGAGCACTTGCCCGCGAAAGGCAAAGGTCCCGAGTTCGAGTCTCGGTCGGGCACACAGTTTTAATCTGCCAGGAAGTTTCATATCAGCGCACACTCCGCTGCAGAGTGAAAATCTCATTCTGGAAACATCCCCCAGGCTGTGGCTAAGCCATGTCTCCACAATATCCTTTCTTTCAGGAGTGCTAGTTCTGCAAGGTTCGCAGGAGAGCTTCTGTAAAGTTTGGAAGGTAGGAGACGAGGTACTGGCAGAAGTAAAGCTGTGAGTACCGGGCGTGAGTCGTGCTTCGGTAGCTCAGTTGGTAGAGCACTTGCCCGCGAAAGGCAAAGGTCCCGAGTTCGAGTCTCGGTCGGGCACACAGTTTTAATCTGCCAGGAAGTTTCATAAATAAACTGTGCTGTATTATCAATAAAAGTTACTGTATCTATGTATCATTGTACTGTATGGGATACGAACGATGCCCTAAGTGAGGTTACTAACGGCACCCCCCTCCCCTTCCCTCTCTCGCCCTTTCCCTTTCTTTCCAATCCTTACTCGCTGCATAGCCTTTACATTGCTTTATACAGAGGATAACCAAAATAACGTGAACACCTGTACTTACTTGGAATGGTTTATTAATAAGGCGTTGGACCCCCATTCACCTGTAACACAGATGCGATTCTTCTTGGAATACTGGAATTTAATGATTGTATAGTCTCCGGTGGAATGTTATCTTGTATCAGAACATCTTCTAACTCCTGTAGAAATCTGCTCCGGAGTCTGCGCTCCAATACCGCCCACAATGGTTCGATAATGTTTCTAGTCCAGGAACTGTGCTGGCCAATGCATTATCGTCCTGAAATATGGTATCACTGTTGGGGAACAACATTTGAATCATGCAGTGCACCTGATCTCTTAAAATGTCCACATAATCGTTGGCTGTAACACCGTCTTTAAGAGTAATGATGAGACCAGCAGAATACCATGATATGGCTGCCCACACCATCATACTTCCACCTCCTTGCCTAACCACTGGAATCAAGCATCAGGATTTTAGGCTTCTTTTGGCGTTCTCCAGACGTGAACCCTGCCCGATGTTGGAAATAACGATAACGTTGACTCGTCGGACCATATGACGTGTTTCCATTAATCAGCCGTTCAGGATTTATGCTCCTGACACCATGTTTTACGCTTCTTTGCATTGCTTGTCGTCATTAATGGTTTTGGTATAGCAGCTCGTCCATGAATTTTCGCTTTATGGAGTTCTCGACGGACAGTGGCGATAGATACGGGGTCTCGAAGTTGGCTATTGAGCTCTGTAGTCACTTTAGCCGCCATAGTTTTGCGTTGATTTGCCACAATTCGTGTTAGCGTTCGACGATCTCTGTCATTTAGTTTTGATTTGCGTCCACTATACCTTTACAAAATCATGTCTTTGCATGTTGTCAAGACTATTGAAACAGTTGCTCTCGGAACATTTAATAAGTTGGCTGCCTTGGTTACTGATGCTCTAGCTAATCTGTGTTCGGCCGCGGGGTCCCATAAGATCTTACCACAAATTTGTTCAAATGTTCAAATGTGTGTGAAATCTTATGGGACTTAACTGCTAAGGTCATCAGTCTCTAAACTTACATACTACTTCACCTAAATTATCCTAAGGACAAACACACACACCACATATTTCCAAATTCATCTGATCTCCACAGTCTGCCCCTTGTAACGGAACCTATTAAAGGCTTTACTTTACCGAAGTATGCGATACCCTCCAAATTCAACCAGTTTAACGAGTATTTATGATTATAGAAAAGTTATTGTGTGTATTAACAATGATTGCATAACATGTCACCATAAACAGTCAACCCATTAAATTATACTGAATAACTGACCCACACGAAAGTTAATATCACTTGATCACTGATACAGCAAATGTCATCATGTAAAAGCACTAAGTTCATCTTAAATAATTAATATGAAGTACGAAAAATAGTGGCCAACTTAGGTATTTTGGATCTCCTTAAATAAAAATCACCCAGTGAAACCTATTTGTTCACTAGGACCGTTTTCACTCAGTATTTACGTAAACACTCCTATTTTAGACGAAAACCAATGTAATTCTTAATACTTCATGTTATTTACTTATTTATGCAAATTAGAGAAGTCAATTGACAAACTTCTAAAAAACGGCCTTTTTGTAACAAAGAATTATTCTGTCAAGTCAACAAATCTGTCTGTCATTTTAATAACCTGTTAAATTATGTCACTCGATATAAATTAATAACTTTTCTGTACAAATTACGATGACAGATGTACATGTGACTTATAAACTGTATCTCTTTTTAGTAGTTCTTTGACAAGGTTATAAATAGAAGCAGCAAGAAGGGTCGGGAGCGGAGTCTGAATGTCACTTTGGTAAAGTGTATGTGTGTTATTGTTCGAGGTGGATAAACATTGCAAAGAACATGTAAAAGAAGAGCTACTTTGTGTTGTGTCATTGTCTTTGGTGGACAGTGGAATTAAGATGGCCACCAGAGTAATAAATATTTGAAGTTTAAATATTTGTTGGTTTCGCTCATTATTTATCATCAAAAGCACATCAAAAACACGGGACCTCATATTTTTACCCCTAGATAACCAGATACAGAGCCAGAATTAGCATCGAGACACAGCAGCGATCCAGCAAGCAGCAGCGATTACCACAATGCATTTTAATGGCGCCAACCTAACATCAAGTGCTAATAAGCTCGACTAGGCGACCATTATAGCTTGGAACTCTGTTAGGTCTTTCATTACACGACGACCTCGGCCTGTGAATGCAAATACGAAGTGTGCACTAGGCCTACTCGTAAACGCACAGCCGGCCGTGGTGGCCGAGCGGTTCTAGGCGCTTTAGTCCGGAATCGCGAGACTGCTACGGTCGCAGGTTCGAATCCTGCCTCGTGCATGGATGTGTGTGTGTGTGTCCAGGTTAGTTAGGTTTAATTAGTTCTAAGTCTAGGGGACTGATGACCTCAGATGTTAAGTCGCATAGTGCTCAGAGGCCGCGGCAATGTTGTCGGAGATTTGATGTTTTAACGGATTCCTGATATTCATGATACACTCGTGGAAAATCCCGACTTCATTGCTACTTCGGAGATGCTGTCCCCCATTGCTCGTGCGCCGACTATAACGCCACGTTCAAACTCTCTTAAATCTTGATAATCTGCCATTGTAGGAGCAGTAACCGATCTAACAACTGCGCCAATTACTTGTTGTCTTATACAGGGTGTTACAAAAAGGTACGGCCAAACTTTCAGCAAACATTCCTCACACACAAAGAAAGAAAATATGTTAGGCGGACATGTATCCGGAAACTCTTACTTTCCACGTTAGAGCTCATTTTATTACTTCTCTTCAAATCACATTAATCATGGAATGGAAAAACACAGCAACAGAACGTACCAGCGTGACTTCAAACACTTTGTTACAGGAAATGTTCAAAATGTCCTCCGTTTCCGAGGATACATGCATCCACCCTCCGTCGCATGGAATCCCTAATGCGCTGATGCAGCCCTGGAGAATGGCGTATTGTATCACAGCCGTCCACAATACGAGCACGAAGAGTCTCTACATTTGGTACCGGGGTTGCGTAGACAAGAGCTTTCAAATGCCCCCATAAATGAAAGTCAAGAGGGTTGAGGTCAGGAGAGCGTGGAGGCCATGGAATTGGTCCGCCTCTACCAATCCATCGGTCACCGAATCTGTTGTTGAGAAGTGTACGAACACTTCGACTGAAATGTGCAGGATCTCCATAGTGCATGAACCACCTTGGAATGAAGCCTCATCCGTAAAGAGAACATTTGCACTGAAATGAGGATTGACACATTGTTGGATGAACCATTCGCAGAGGTGTACCCGTGGAGGCCAATCAGCTGCTGATAGTGCCTGCACACGCTGTACATGGTACGGAAACAACTGGTTCTCTCGTAGCACTCTCCATACAGTGACGTGGTCAACGTTACCTTGTACAGCAGCAACTTCTCTGACGCTGACATTAGGGTTATCGTCAACTGAACGAAGAATTGCCTCGTCCATTGCAGGTGTCCTCGTCGTTCTAGGTCTTCCCCAGTCGCGAGTCATAAGCTGGAATGTTCAGTGCTCCTAAGACGCCGATCAATTGCTTCGAACGTCTTCCTGTCGGGACACCTTCGTTCTGGAAATCTGCTCGATACAAACGTACCGCACCACGGCTATTGCCCCGTGCTAATCCGTACATCAAATGGGCATCTGCCAACTCCGCATTTGTGAACATTGCACTGACTGCAAAACCACGTTCGTAATGAACACTAACCTGTTGATGCTACGTACTGACGTGCTTGATGCTAGTACTGTAGAGCAATGAGTCGCATGTCAACACAAGCACCGAAGTCAACATTACCTTCCTTCAATTGGGCCACCTGGCGGTGAATCTAGGAAGTACAGTACATACTGAAGAAACTAAAATGAGCTCTAACATGGAAATTAGGCGTTTCCGGAGACATGTCTACATAACATCTTTTCTTTATTTGTGTGTGAGGAATGTTTCCTGAAAGTTTGGCCGTACCTTTTTGTAACACCTTGTATAGGCGTTGCCGAACGGAGTGTGGTATTCTACCTGTTTACATATCTATGTATTTGAATAAGTATGCCTGTGCGAGTTTCTTTGGCTCTTCAGTGTAGGTAAGAGTACACATTCATCCTAAAACGCCATTGTGCCGCTGTGCCCGCCGATAGAACTGTGTCACGAGCATTCACCGGTGCAGCGTACAGGGCTTCGTGTTAGTTGTTCTGAACAACGCCAGCACCGCTCTTCCGCCAGCGATGCGCCGGTGTACTCTGCCGGCGCCCCGCCCACGATACGCGTCCTTAAGCACGGTTCCGCCACCGGCGACGGAATGGGTAGGAACCGAGCGACATGCTGCCGACGCATCCGGTCCTGCGTCTGGCCGGCTTTGTTGCGCCGCAACCACCGGCCGAGCGACGCGAGTCCGGCGGCTGCGCAGAAATACGCCGCCCGATAACCGCTAATGCGCGGCGGGCTTGCGTTTCTTGCGCTATCCGGCGCACGGCTGCGTTATCTGCTAATGAAACTCGGGAAGCGGGCGCGCCGCAGCTTAATAAAACGCGGCTTCCTGCTCGTCCTTCCTCCGAGGCGCAATCTGTTACGCCTAAATGCGCTGTTTATCCGCGCTTTCGCCCCGCAGCATTTCTGCTCCTGTCGGCTAAGGATACGATTATGTTGCTGCTGTGATAAACGACAAGAGACCACCGACCGAAGGAAGGCGTGGCACTCACCTGTGAAGAGGTGCGCTTTGCAGTTTCGATAACAGCGTGTAGCAGCGTAGTTGTTGTGGCTCTGAAATCGAAGGCAAGGTACATTACTGGCCATTAAAATTGCTACACCAAGAAGATGACGTGCTACAGACGCGAAATTTAACCGACAGGAAGAAGATGCTGTTATATGCAAATGGTTAGCTTTTCAGAGCATTCACCCAAGGTTGGCGCCGGTGGCGACACCTACAACGTGTTGACATAAAGAAAGTTTCCAACCGATTTCTCATACATAAACACCAGTTGACCGGCGTTGCCTGGTGAAACGTTGTTGCTGCTCGCGTTGGTCGAGATCCAATGACTGTTAGCAGAATATGGAATCGGTGGGTTCAGGAGGGTAATACGGAACGCCGTGCTGGATCCCAACGGCCTCGTACCACTAGCAGTCAAGGTGACAGGCATTTTATCCACATGGCTGTAAAGGATCGTGCAGCCACGTCTCGATCCCTGAGTCAACAGATGGCGACGTTTGCAAGCCAACAACCATCTGCACGAAAAGTTCGACGACGTTTGCAGCAACATGGACTATCAGCTCGGAGACCATGGCTGCGGTTACCCTTGACGCTGCATCACAAAGAGGAGCGCCTGCGATGGTGTACTCAACGACGAACCTGGGTGCACGAATGGCAAAACGTCATTTTTTTCGGATGAATTCAGGTTCTGTTTACAGCATTATGATCGTCGCATCCGTGTTTTGGCACGACATCGCGGTGCACGCACACTGGAAGCATGTATTCGTCATCGCCATACTGGCGTATCACCCGGCGTGATGGTATGGTGTGCCATTGGTTACACGTCTTGGTCACCTCTTGTTCGCATTGACTGCACTTTGAACAGTGGACGTTACATTTCAGATGTGTTATGACCCTTGCCTCTACCCTTCATTCGATACCCGCGAAACCCTACATTTCAGCAGAAGAATGCACGACCGCATGTTGCAGGTCCTGGACGGGCCTTTCTGGATACAGAAAATGTCCGACTGCTGCCTTGGCCAGCACATTCTCCAGATCTCTCACCAGTTGCAAACGTCTGGTCAATGGTGGCCGAGCAACTGGCTCGTCACAATATGCCAGTCACTACTCTTGACGAACTGTGGTATCGTGTTGAAGATGCATGGGTAGCTGTACCTGTACACGCCATCCAAGCTCTGTTTGACTCAATGGCCAGGCGTATCAAGGCCGTTATTACGGCCAGAGGTGGGTACTGATTTCTCAGGATCTATGCACACAAATAGCGTGAAAATGGAATCACATGTCAGTTCTAGTATAATGTATTTGTCCAATGAACAGCCGTTTATCATCTGCATTTCTTCTTGGTGTAGCAATATTAATGGCCAGTAGTGTACGTTAACAGTCTAAAGCAGAATGAGTTCATTAAAAGAAAGACAGGATCTTGGCTCGACGAAACGTTCAATGGGTTTTCTGTCCACGTCCGTAAACGCGAGCAGTATTAGTTACGTTGCAAGGCAGTTTGGGGCGTCGTAAACCTGCTGTCTACTGTATACCACGAAAATGCGGTAAAGCATTTACTGGACAGTCCAAGCGGGCAGTCGACGAAAAGTGACAGGAGCGCAGGAGAGACACCGAAGGAGGCAACAAAATATGCGATTACGGAACACTGTGTAGCTACAGGGGACTCCATGAAATATGAACGGGCGGAAGTGCTAAAACAGACCGTTTCGTTTTCGGATTGCATTCTGAATGAGGCTTTTGAAATACATATGGGTGACGTGCTAAACATTAGACACACTGGTTGCATCCTCAGTAAAATTTGGGATCCACCGCTCAGCCAACTGAAGTAGCAACGGCGCCCGATAGCAACTTCCAAAGCCCGCTAGTGTACATCTTTTTTTTCAGTTTTGTCGTATGGAATTTCATTAAACAATACAGGCTGTAACGGGTGTAAGTGCAGATATTATTGTTCGTGACTAAGCACAGTGTACTGAAGCATTAAATCATCATTTACTTCATTTGCAGACTAATAATTATAGCTATTACGAGTGGTATGTTTTTAGGTTGTTTAGTACCTCCAGGTATATGTGGTAAGATCAAGCCACTGATGTTCATGGACGAAAACGGTTAGTCTATACTTCAGGCTGAGTCCACTCTTGGTGCTGCGCTACGACTGCACAGAAAACTTCAGGGCCGGACGGAGTGGCCGTGCGGTTCTAGGCGCTACAGTCTGGAGCCGCGTGACCGCTACGGTCGCAGGTTCGAATCCTGCCTCGGGCATGGTTGTGTGTGATGTCCTTAGGTTAGTTAGGTTTAAGTAGTTCTAAGTTCTAGGGGGCTGATGACCACAGCAGTTAAGTCCCATAGCGCCCAGAGCCATTTGAACCATTTGAAAACTTCAGGTAGAAAATTATGTGATGTGTTTGCGGGAAGACTGTTTGACGCAGAGCAGAAACAACCAACATACTGATGTTTGTACGTATTAAGGTACCAGATATAAAAATATCGGCTCTTATACCCGTTACACTTCATATACTCGGTCCGAACAGGCCATGAAGGCCCAACGGTACCGACCGGCCGCCGTGTCATCCTCAGCCCACAGGCATCACTGGATACGGATATGGAGGGGCATGTGGTCAGCACACCGCACTCCCAGCCGTTGTCAGTTTTCGTGACCGGAGCCGCTACTTCTCAAGCAAGTAGCTCCTCAGTTTGCCTCACAAAACCTGAGTGCACCCGCCAACAGCGCTGGACAGACCGGATGGTCACCCATCCAAGTGCTAGCCCAGCCCGACAGACAGTGCTAGCCAGCCCAGCCCGACAGCGCTTAACTTCGGTGATCTGACGGGAACCGGTGTTACCACTGCGGCAAGGGCGTTGGCACACTTCATATATGTAACCCAAAATTATTCAGAAATAGTTATCCTCGACTTAGTAATTTAATCAATAAATCAATCATCACAGCAAGCTTTCTCTCTCTAACCGTGTATTCCGTGAATCGGCTTACTTGGTATTCGCTTGCTCTGCTAGAGCGGAATTCCGAATGGTACGAGGGGCGTTCAATAAGTAATGCAACACATTTTTTTCTCACCCAATTTTGGTTGAAAAAATGTTGTGTTTGTTGTGCGACATCGTGGAATATACCCACTTCAGCCCCTATGGTTTCATATATGAGTAGCTCCCAGAGAGGGAGACGCTATACGTAGTCTTCAAAATGGCGCCTGTAACCGAGGTGCGTTCCAAGCAGAGAAGTATAGTTTTGTTTTGGCAGAAAACGAGAACATCGCTGATATTAACAGGCGCTTACAGAATGTCTACGGAGACCTGTCAGTGAACAAAATCACGGTGAGTCGTTGATCGAGGCGTCTGTCATCACCGCCAACCTGTCCAGTCTCCGCGGCCTCACACAGCTGTGACTCCTGCAATGTTGGAAACGACTTCAGCGTATTCGTCGCCACAAAAATGGAAACTAAGTTCTTCTTGAGAACTCAACGCGTCACACGACTCTGCGGCATCCGAGAGGAGCTCACAAAATTTCACTGGACTGTTCTTGCTCATCCACGTCGTAGCCCGAATCTCGCACCTTCTGACTTCCACCTGTTTGGTCCAATGATGGGCGCACTCCACGGGAAACAGTACGTGGATCATGAGGAGATTATTGATGCAGCAAGACGTTGGCTCTGACGTCGACCAGTGGAGTTATACCTTGGAGACATACCTCTCCTCCATGTAAGCTGGTGTAAGGCCATCGCAATGAACGGAGATTATGTTGAAAAATATGGCTTTGTAGCCAAAAGGGAGGGGAATAATATGGTGCACTGGAATCCTGGATGAAACCAACCTGCTTTCAGGAAAAAAAAAAGTGTTGCATTACTTATTGAACGCCTGTGGTGTTTATCGAGCAACGGAACACAAATTCGTATAGCACCACGCACATTTAATGAAAGCTACTGCCTTGCAGGCACACGAATTTTTACGAAGCGATACCGGAAAACACACGACGAGAACCACGCATATTTTATTATTTCTGTGGAAGCGGGTGCATTAAATTGATGTAAAATTAAAGAATGTACGAGTATTTTTATGGAACATTGCCGCGAAGCGATTACTCTATTAGTCTTTAGCGAGCGGGGAATATTTTGAATTTTTTTTCCTGGAAATTTTAAGCTGCCTGTAAAAATAAACATCACAGCGTTGACAAAGTGGAGTAGATTTGGACTGTTTTTGACCAACAGAGATTTGATCCTAAAGTGTCTGATCAGTGTGGCGTCCCACGAATCAATAATGTAGAGAAATTTTTCTTGCCCAATATGCGGAAGAATGACAGGAATTAAAGACTCTTCGTGAGGCATTTTCGTGAACTTACGTGATTTCGTGCAGACTACAATTACACTTTTTAATTTGTAGGTCAACTCGTAATTTTTTTTTTTGAACAATCTGACCAAATTTCCCGTGCTGTGGGGGAATAACTAATCTTGTTCAAATTTGTTTTCTCTCCTTGTTCCGCAAATTATGTAGTGTACATCGACTGCTACTGGAAGCCAGTTTGATCAGTATTAATCACGTAATCGAGGTCAAAATCAGGTATGACAACTATCCTCTTTATGTGGAATCCTTCCTCAGCTGCTAATATTTGGTCCATTGCTGACAACAGTTTGGACCTGTCCAAATATTTGGTATTTTAACCACTAATCACAAACGGAATACATGCTTCAGGAAACTATGCTGTAGCGATTGATTTATTAGTGAAATTACTGCAGCGATAATGATAGTTTTTAGTAATTTTGCATGAGAGATACTGTTTAAGCTGTGTGGAGTAAACGTACATAGACAGGGTCCGAACTCGTACCGTCGGCATGGTAGCCGTGGACCTTAACGCTGCACTACGCTCGCTCGACCGAAACGTAATTAACTTTACGAATATAGACGGTACGCATCAGACTTCAACATCGAGTTTCTCGGAAACTACATGCCGTCGCATGAAAAGCCGCTAGCCAGTACTCAGGAAATATCCCTCTACTATATACCTACCACTCATCAAAATCCCCAATTACCAGGTCTGTTGGGCCCTTCGACCATAAATATAATGGACTGGCCCTGACGTCGTTTTCGTGGCTCCAACATCTCTGGGCTGAAGTCACGTGAATGTTGGCAAAACATGGTTGTTTCGTGTTGCGCTTATGGCTGAACTCAGCGTTTTGTCGGGGGAAATGGCATTACATTTCACGTGTGTTTCTATGATAGTGCAGATGCGTTTATTGAAATCTGCTGAAGTGACTTTTATATGTTTTTTACAATTGAAATAGAGTATCACGTAAATTAAAGTATTGAACGTGATGCCTGTACAGTCAGACTTATATTACATTTTGGAAAGTATCTGTGATAATTCGGTTACAGAAGTAAGTATAATCATTTCTCGTTCCTACTTATAGGCTCCCTAAGGATGAAAACCGAAGGCAGCTTTGGATACAGGCCCTGAAACGCAAAAACCTTAAGCCATTTGCACATACGCGCCTTTGCTCGAAGCACTTCGCGGAGAAGTGTTTTGATAGGTTAGTTATTATTTACAATGTATATCTATAATTTGTATTTACAGTGTCTGTCATTTTTAAACCTAGACTCCAAAACTATTTTCTGAAACTTCAAAGTCTCACCTTTCATCTAAAATATCATTTTTTTTAAAAAAACTGATAGTTTAAACTTTTGTAAAAATAGTGGGAACTGAACCTTTGAAGTGCACCTAAAATTGATACTCTAAAAATGGACCTGCTACTAAAGTCAACAATTTTGACACCTATAGTTGACATAATTCCCTTTTCCCATTTTCTTTTATAAGTGACTAGAGCTCAAAACGTGGCGTATCCAATGTTTAAAGTCTTGACTCGAGCCCACTCTTACTGTTTAAAAGAATTTTAACGACATTTTACTTTAATTGATAGTTACAGTAATTTCGTCCCACTGCCCACCAGAGTGGCGTCCGATGTATTTGTTAGATTTTATAAATGGTACTGTGAACAAATCCAGGTCAAATGTAGTTCTGGCATAATTTTCACAAATAAAAAACTAATTTTTGTTGGAAGCGTTTGGCAGTCAATTGAGAAATGTGGGTAAAATACGATACAGACATAGGATGGCAGGCCGCTGATTTGAAATCCCGCCACGTTTTGCCAACAGTCACGTGGTTTATGTTGGAGCCACACTAGCCCCATAGCTTCTGCACAGCAAGGCCAGTCTACTGGTATCTATGGTCGAAGGTTGGCCGGTTTGTAAGCAGCAGTTTCGTCTGTGGCCGCGTGAAATTTCATTACTCGCAAAAGAATAGATAGTTTCGTTCCTTTAACATCTTTCGTCTGCAATTTAAGCTTTGAAAGAAACGGCTGTAGAGCATAGACGAAGATGGAAAGATTAAAACCGTAGCGTTTTGTAGTGCTGTAAAAGAGAAATGCTGAAAAACAGTCGGAAAAAAGTCATGGTTTAACTATTCTTGAACAATAAGGACGTTACCGACCGAGAGTAAACTCCGATTAGAAGGAAGAAATGAAGATTAGGTTGTAACGTGCCGTCAACGACGCAGTCATTAATGATTCAACTCAAGTTCGTAATGGGGAAGAATAGGGAAGCAAAAAGACATCTGCTTCTTGAGGTAACTAATCCGCAAGTTACCTGAAGCGAATTAGGAAAAACGCCGAAAACGTAAAGTTTCGTGGTCACCCGGGGATTGAGAGCCCGGGTCTGTAAAATGAGAGTCGAACGTCTTACCACTGCGTCACTCGTCATACGAGAAGAGCACGGTAAGCGCCAATAACTGATTTGCCAGCAACTTCACTCTGTGGAAGAGTCGAAATAAGCGATGAGTTGTTTCGCATTATGCATAGCCACTCGACCGTTTCTGAGAAAACGACGATCGAAGTTTTCGACGCAAGTTAGATACCTTTTAGCGAGCGGCAGTTTCAGCCGAAATGGAACAGTGGCCAGCGTCGCGGAGTCTCACTTTTGCGTCCTGTGTTCGAAACCCGATTATTATTTATCTAATTTTTTTTTCACTCGTCTACCCATGCCCGTAGAAGGGTAGTACACGAATAATTTATTGTCAGGGGACAAAAGGGCATTATATTAATTGTAAAATTACAACTGGGTTTAACTTTAAGTGTCGTACATTCATTATACAGGGTGATTCAAAAAGAATACCACAACTTTAAAAATGTGTATTTAATGAAAGAAACATAATATAACCTTCTGTTATACATCATTACAAAGAGTATTTAAAAAGATTTTTTTTTCACTCAAAAACAAGTTCAGAGATGTTCAATATGGCCCCCTCCAGACACTCGAGCAATATCAACCCGATACTCCAACTCGTTCCACACTCTCTGTAGCATATCAGGCGTAACAGTTTGGATAGCTGCTGTTATTTCTCGTTTCAAATCATCAATGGTGGCTGGGAGAGGTGGCCGAAACACCATATCCTTAACATACTCCCATTAAAAAAAATCGCAGGGGGTAAGATCAGGGCTTCTTGGAGGCCAGTGATGAAGTGCTCTGTCACGGGCTGCCTGGCGGCCGATCCATCGCCTCGGGTAGTTGACGTTCAGGTAGTTACGGACAGATAAGTGCCAATGTGGTGGCGCTCCATCCTGCTGAAATATGAATTGTTGTGCTTCTTATTCGAGCTGAGGGAACAGCCAATTCTCTAACATCTCCAGATACTATAGTCCAGTTACAGTAGCACCTTCGAAGAAAAAGGGACCAAAAACTTCATTGGCTGAAATGGCACAGAAAACGTTCACCTTAGGCGAGTCACGTTCATACTGTTTCCCGCGGATTCTCAGTGCCCCATATACAGACATTGTGACGGTTGACTTTCCCGTTAGTGTGGAAAGTTGCTTCATCACTAAACACAATCTTTGAAACGAAAGATTCATCTGTTTCCATTTGAGCAAGGATAAAATCACAGAAATCGATTCTTTTAATCTTATCAGCTGCAGACAGTGCTTGAACCAATTTCAGACGATAAGGTTTCCTAACTAACCTTTTTCGTAGGACTCTCCATACAGTTGATTGTGGAATTTGCAGCTCTCTGCTAGCTCTGCGAGTCGATTTTCCTGGGCTGCGAACAAATGTTTGCTGGATGCGTGCTACATTTTCATCACTCGTTCTCGGCCGTCCAGAACTTTTCCCTTTGCACAAACACCCATCCTCTGTAAACTGTTTATACCAACGTTTAATACACCACCTATCAGGAGGTTTAACACCATACTTCGTTCGAAATGCACGCTGAATAACTGTCGTCGATTCACTTCTGCCGTACTCAATAACACAAAAAGCTTTCTGTTGAGCGGTCGCCATCTTAGCATCAACTGACGCTGACGCCTAGTGAACAGCGCCTCAAGCGAACAAATGTACAACTAAATGAAACTTTATAGCTCCCTTAATTCGCCAACAGATAGTGCTTAGCTCTGCCTCTTGTCGTTGCAGAGTTTTAAATTCCTAAAGTTGTGGTATTCTTTTGGAATCACGCTGTATAATATCTGTGTGTACGGTATTTTCAAAGGTTACAGTCTTTTTAAATTTTCATATTCTTATATTTCATTCCTATATCAATTATTATATTAATTGTTATATTTTATAATTACCTTTATTCCTCAGGATCATTTGGCACATTCCCTTGGATGATACCGGTCGTATAAACATTCAAAACATAGAAATTCCGAACACCACGAGCATCGCGTGAAGGCAGATTTGCCACAGCGACATTCCTTCATATGACTACCACTCCGGAAAGGAACTTCTTTAACATTGCTTAATGGCAATAATATCGCGGCAAACCACGTTTAACGGATCATTTTACCGAAAACTGGCGCTTGCAATTGTTTATGAATCAAGATGTACTCCAGGAATTTCAGCGAAAACGATTTCAAATAAATAATTAGTAAACGAATAAGGACAACGTTATTTCAGTATTCATTGGAACACGTGTGTTGTCTTCTGCGGACATGTGTACGTAAATGAAAAACGAAAATATGACTCATTTGTGGTAAGATCTTACGGGACCAAACTGCTGAGGTCATCAGTCCTTAAGCTTACACACTACTTAGTCTAACTTAAACTAACTTAGGCCAAGGACAACACACGCCCATGCACGGAGGAGGCCTCGAACCTCCGACGGGGGGAGCCGCGCGAACCGTGACAAGGGGCCTAAGACCACGTGGGTACCCCGCGCGGCATGTAACTAATAACCGGGCTTCGAATGCGGGACGCAAAAGTGTAAAGCCGTGACCTTAGCCACTGTGCCATCGCTGCAGTTAAACTGTCACTCCCTAAAACTACCTCGAAAACTTTCACCGTCGTTTCCTCAGAAACGGCCGAGCACCTACGTATAAGCCCAGACACGCCTTCGCATATTTTGACCGCTCTTCCACTGATTGAAATTTATGGGAAATCAGATAGTGACACTTTCCGTGTTAGGCCTGCAACATGGCCTTTCCGAGCAAAACTTCACATCTTCTATCTTGACAATTGTCTTCATGAATGCATCACCTCAAATAAACCTGAACCATTTGTTACCCGAAAAATGGGGTAAGGTTGTAGCTACCGAAGAAACTACTTTCAGTAAATTATGACACCATTTTTTTAAAATAAACATGTGTTTTCTGACTGACAGCGATAATTAATTCTATCCAATACTACTGTAGAAAGTGAATCACAGACTGAGGGAAAACCGAAAAATAAGAAATTTGAAGCGTTTGAGATGTGGTGTTAGAGAAGAACGTTAAAAATTAGATGGACTAATAAGAAATGAGGAAATACTCGGCAGAATCGGCGAAGAAAGGAGTATGTGGAGAAACACTGACTAAAGAAGGGACACCGTGATAGGATATTGGGGAATGTTCCACGGTACTAGAAGGAACTACAGAGGCCAAAACTTACAGAAGATGGCACATTTGGAATATATCCAGCATATAATCGAGGATGTTGGGTGTGAGAGCTATTCTGAGGTGAAGAGGTTGGTACAGGAGAGCAATTTCCTGTCTGGCAGCATCCAACAAATCAGAAGATTGATAAAAAAAAAAGGGCATTTCCCATAGGCGCTCAACGCAGGAATATCGAACGAGTCCTTTAGTAATTGCAGATTACAATCTCTGAACGACCTTGCATTGGTTCACCCTTTTCCGCATTCATCTAAACGAACTGCCTTGCTGACACAGAGCAATAAACTTGTCACTGCATGTGAAGAGTGTCTCATCACGTTATTGCGTATTAAAACACTGCCTCTGGCTACCACTTTATGGAATATTAAACGGGCGAGACCTCTAATAACGCTGAAAGCGCTTTCGCCGCAGCGTATCACGCTCGCAGCGCAAACGCAGACATCCATTTCCGTGAGGCTTTCGGCAGAGGGCAGACAATTTGTCATCGTCGCCGACAACCCGTCTCGCCAGCTCAGTCCCGTTATAGCCGGACAGTCGGTAAAACGCACGCAAAGTGACCAGACTTCTCCTGATGCTCTGCTTCGGCGCCCATTACGGGTCACGCGAAGAGATCAGCGTGGATTTCCACGTTCGGCATCACTATCGCTTTTTCCCTCATTGTGTAGCAGATTCACAACATGGTGGAACTATCGGGTGGCGTCAAGCATGGACCGTCATCTCCAGAAACATTTCCTCTTTCCGCTGTTTCGCCACCGCGTGTGGCTAGCGTTTTCAGTGGTTTGCAAGCACTGATCGTATGGTATTAGAGAATCATTTGTATGTATGTTCTACAGTCTTGCTAAAGGTAAGCAAAATCGGTGACCCGTTGGATGAGGCTTCTCTAGTATCCTTGTTTTAAGAGGAGAAACAGATTTTTACAAAATGAGACCGAGCCTGCTCAAGACCAAACATTATTTTCACACTGACTTGCTGTTAGTGACCTAGGGTTAAGTTTTGCGAGGCTCTATATCGCAGACGACTGGCACATCGTCGTACTAATTCGTGATGTGTTACAAAGTGTGAATGTCCCTCCGGGAGAAATCATTGGAGGAGGAGCGGTTCTTGGTAATGATTTAGTGCTAAAATCATCCAAACGCGGGACGTATTTCACGTGGCGAAGCACTTCAGACGGTTTGCTTCGTGGTTGCTGCACGCTTAGAAACGAGGTGGTACATCAGGCAGAACCTGATTCATCGTTGTTCTCGACTGCAACATGTCCATTGGCAGTTGTCGGCTGTACGAAAAAAGGACGCCCATAAAAATTGCTACATTAAGTTTATTAAAGCGCACATTTCCTCTCTCGTCCATGTGCCGGCCATGTCCTTCTGCCGGTAGTGTATATAAATAAAAACATCAACATCCACGAATAGGATACGAGGCAAGAAGGAAGTTGCATGTTCAGCATGTAAAGGACATTAGCTCTTAGAATTTCCAGTACAAGTAATGCGATACAAATTTTCAACACTTTTCGGTTAAAGATAACTATAGGTCGCTCCTTATTAGAAAACTGATTTTGTTCAGTAGTAGAATTTTCAAGATTTGGGAAATACAAGTCTTTAAACAAGAAAGGACAAAGTCTGTAGCTACAAGTAGTGCAGTGCGGGCAGTCATATACAGTATTTATAAGGGAATTATATATTTCAAGATCTGGGAAGTTTTTTGAATGAATACATATATAAATACTGAATTGCGATCAATGAGACAGGTACGTAGAAAAATGGTTCAAATGGCTCTGAGCACTATGGGACTTAACATCTGTGCTCATCAGTCCCCTAGAACGTAGAACTACTTAAACCTAACTAACCTAAGGACATCACACATGTCCATGCCCGAGGCAGGATTCGAACCTGCGACCGGAGCGGTCACGCGGTTCCAGACTGAAGCGCCTTGAACCGCACGGCCACAACGGCCGGCGGTACGTAGAAAGCTATCTTGTAACTCATTGGTCCATTGTTAGTTAAAACTTCCGAGCTGAGAGGCCGTGGTCGATCTGTAAAATTCCTTCTTTCTGACGTTTCGTTGCCAACTGCGGGCACAGTTTTCCGAGGTCAGCGATCAGTCGTTGACTCACCTCGGAAGATGTTGCTCGCAGGAGGCAAAGAAACGTCAGGAAGAAAAAAATTTTACAGATCGTCCACGGCCTCTCAGCCCGGAAATATCAACTAATGAAGACGCCGACCGTGAAAGCCGACACGTTATGATCATTGGTACATGTTCGCATAATCGAGCAAACTCACTCGGAGAGAGAGAGAGAGAGAGACAGCGCCCTCATTTTTCCATAACGTCGAATATTGCAGAACATACTTCTCTTAAAATAATAAGGAAGTCCCAGAACCTTTCAGGAAACACGAAGGAGAATAAAAAAAAAGTTGGAGACAGCAGGGCATTTAATGGGGGGCGCAACTTCTTACCTCTATACACTACGCTATTCGTATGTTTGTCTAAGTCTTTGACGCTGCGTATTCCCGAAGGGTTTAACTGCCGATAAGTTATTAACTAACATTTATTTATATCAAATCGTACCAAGAACGACGAATTTGTGATGACTTGCCTATGCGCCGTCGGCTTGAAACGACATACTTTGATAACACGCACGTTATAATACGAAAACAGCCTAATACGAACATATTTAAACTATCAGTGCATCTTTTCACGTCATTTTATTACCACAGATAATAATTTACAACCGTAATCGTAACTTACAATATAAATAAATAAAATATGGGCTTCAGCTACAAACGACGTTACCCAACATGGCATTTCTGAAGTTCTGTTTGTAACGTAGAACGCGCTCTTGTGTTTCATTGGTCACGTTACTCTACACTAACAAGGGAACCTCCCCATCGCACCCCCCTCAGATTTAGTTATAAGTTGGCACTGTGGATAGGCCTTGAAAAACTGAACACAGATCAATTGAGAAAACAGGAAGAAGTTGTGTGGAGCTGTGAAAAAATTAGCAAAATATACAAACTGAGTAGTTCATGGGAAGATAGGCAACATCATGGACCGGTGGAACGCAGGAGCGCCGTGGTCTCGTGGTAACGTGAGCAGCTGCGGAACGAAAGGTCCTTGGTTCAAATCTTCCATCGAGTGAAAAGTTTAATTTTTTATTTTCAGTTTATGTGACAAACTCTTAGGTTTTCATCACTTTTTTGGAGTGATTATCACATCCACAAGAAAACCTAAATCGGGCAAGGTAGAAGAATCGTTTTACCCATTCGCCAAGTGTACAAGTTAGGTTGGTCGACAACATATTCCTGTCATGTGACGCACATTCCGTTACCAGTGTCGTATAGAATATATCCGATGTGTTTTCCTGTGGAGGAATCGGTTGACATATGACCTTGCGATCAAATGTTTTCGGTTCCCATTGGAGAGGCACGTCCTTTCGTCTACTAATCGCACGGTTTTGCGATGCGGTCGCAAAACACAGACACTAAACTTATTACAGTGAACAGAGACGTCAATGAACGAACGGACAGATAATTACTATGCAAAAATAAAGAAAGTAAAATTTTCACTCCAGGGAAGACTTGAACCAAGTACCTCCCGTTCCGCAGCTGCTCACGCTACCACTTTTTTTTTCAATTTATTAGTCGTAACATTCCACAGTAGTACATAATTTTCAACTGACATTTAAAAGTAATAAAACAAACTAAAATTAATTACAGGTTCCTTGGCTACCACGGGACCACGGCTCTCCTCAGCTCACATTGTCCATTATGTTGCCTATGTGACCCTTGGACTACTCACTTTGTATATTTTGCTTATTTTTTCACAGTTCCACACAAATTCTTCCTGTTTTCTCAATTGATCTGTGTTCATTTTATCAAGGCCTATCCACTGTGCCAACTTACAACTAAATCTGAGGGGGGTGCGATGTGGAAGTTCCCTTGTAAGCAAAAATCTGACTTCTATTACCGAGTGTTTCAAACTTTCGACTGATGTGGAACATGGAATTCCACGTTCTGACGTCACAAAACTCGACCAGTTCATCGTCTGCGAAGGCTTTCACGTCCCGTGTGCAAGGAGTAAAACAGGAGTGATTTCTAGCGTTCCCTAAGGTAGAGTTATAGGTCCTCTGCCGTTTCTTATCCATACAAACGATTTAGGAGACAATTTGTGCAGCCGTCTTAGGTTGTTTGCAAATTATGCTGTACTTTATTATCTAGTAAAGTCATCAGATGACCAAAACCAAATGAAAAACGATTTAGAGAAGATATCTGTATGACGCGACAATTGGCAATTCTCCCTAAATAATGAAAAGTGTGAGGTCATCCACGTAAGTGCTAAAAGGAATTCGTTAAACTTCGGTTAAACGATAAATCAATCAAATCTGAAGGCCGTAGATTCAACTTAATACCAAGGAATTGCAATTACAAGCCGCGCGGCATTAGCCGAGCGGTCTAAGGCGCTGCAGTCATGGACTATGCGGCTGGTCCCGGCGGAGGTTCGAGTCCTCCCTCGGGCATGGGTGTGTGTGTTTGTCCTTAGGATAATTTAGGTTAAGTAGTGTGTAAGCTTAGGGACTGATGACCTTAGCAGTTGAGTCCCATAAGATTTCACACACATTTGATTTTTTTTGCAATTACAATCAACTTAAATTGGGAAGAACGCATAGAAACTGATGTGAGGAAGGCGAACAAAAGACTGCGATTTATTGGAAGAACTCTTAGAAAATGTAACAAATCTACTAAAGATAATGCCTACACTGAACTTGTCCGTCCTCTTTCGGAGAACTGCTGCACAGTGTGGAATCCTTAACAAAATGGTTCAAATGGCTCTGAACACTGTGAGACTTAACATCTGAGGTCATCAGTCCCCTACAACTGAGAACTACTTAAACCTAACTAACCTAAGGACATCACACACATCCATGCCCGAGGCAGGATTCGAACCTGCGACCGTAGCGGTCGCGCGGTTCCGGACTGAAGCGCCTAGAACCGCTCGGCCACTCCGGTCGGCTAAGGAAACCTCATTGGTATTCGTCGATTAGGTTGTAGTTAGGTAGTTTGTTAGCTGGTCGTGAACTGTATATTTTGATACCTTGGGCAGTGCAGGAGGAATGCAAATCAGAGTCTGCTGTGACAACGTCCTTCTTTAGTAGCGGCTTAACTAGTCCCTGTTTCCAGGCCTCAGGGAAAACAGTTGTGATTAAAGAGTGGTTGAAGATATCTGTTACAATTGGCAGTAGTGGGTCAGTAATAAGCTCCATCATTTGGTCTGTGACGCCAAGGTGTTCAGTAGAGGCTGATCAGATACACTATGGCTTTTTTGACGGTATTGCAAGTAACATGTTTGAGACTGATTTTTTCGTGGTTGCAGTCGCTTACCTACCGACGTAATCAATGAGTCTCGGTTTCGGTTGTGGTTCAATTGTTGTTGTAGGTAACGTGAAGTACCTCTTTGAGTTATTCGGCAGGGACAATGGGAGCAACTGCAGCCTGTTCCTTATGACTCACTTTCCGCTACCCCTAAGTACCTATACGATGTGACGGACTCAAGACATTCACTATTAATATTGTAATCAGATACTATGGGGTTCGTTCTCCATGTTATTGTCCGCCTGCTTAGCTGGGTGGTAACGTGCTCGCCTCCCATCCAAGCGCGCCGGAGTTCGATTACCGGCTGGGGTGGATATTTTCTCCGCTCGGGGACTGGGTGTTGTATTGTCCTCACAAGTCGCCCAATGTGGCGTCGACTGAAATAAAACTTGCACCTGGTGGCCGAACTTCCCCGGATGGGGCCTCCCGGCCAACGATGCCATACGCTCATTTCCATTTTTCTTGTTATTGGCATTGTCTTACATTTATCCACTTGTAAAGAGAGCTGCCATTGGTTACATTAACGAGGAGAGCATGGCTAGTGCCATAATCCGATTTCCTAGAAACTTCGCTCAGTGGAAGAGGAGCCGAAATAAGCTAACACGAGTCTCAGCTTATCCGTAGATACTCGACCGTTTCCGAGAAAACGACCGTCGTTGTTTTGGACGTACTTTAGATGCCTTTTAGCGCACGACAAGCTCAGCTCAACTTGTGGTATGGTGGCTAGTGTGCGCGGACTCTGACTTTTACGTTCCATGTTCGAAACCCGATTTTTCTTTTAATTTATTGTATTTTACTTTATTTCATACTTCTCATTTATCTACCCATATCCATAGATAACTACATGACGTTTCTTTTTTTGATCAAGTTAGAGAATACATGGGCGTTACATTAATTGTAAAATTACATATGGGTTTCACAATAAGTGTCAATCATTAAGTAATATATACTAAAAGCTTTTTACATTCCGTATTCTTATATTTCTTTCATATACCAGTTCTTAATTCTTACGTTATTTTTCTGGAAATTCTGGTGCATTCCCTTGGATGATACCTACCGTAGAAACTTTCGAAAGGTAAAAATTCTGAACATCACGAGCATTGCGCGAAGGCGAGGTTGCCATAGCGATAGGCCGGCCGCTGTGGCTGAGCGGTTCTAGGCGCTTCAATCCGGAACCGAACGACCGCTACGGTTGTAGGTTCGAATCCTGCCTCGGGCAAAGATGTGTGTGATGTCCTTAGGATAGTTAGGTTTAAGTAGTTCTAAGTCTAGAGGACTGATGACCTTAGATGTTACGTCCCATAGTGCTCAGAGCCATTTGAACCATTTTTTTAAATATTCGTGTAGTAGTAATCTTCCACGGACATGGAGACAAATGAGAAATAAAAATAATAGTAGGGTTTCGAAAACGCAGCGCAAAAGTATGAAGCCGATACGCTAACCGCTGTGCCCCCACGTCAGTTGAACTATTCATTCGCTGAAAGGCACATCAAGTACCTCGAAAACTTTGACCGTCGTTTTCTCAGATACCGTAGAATATCTACGTCTAAACCGGGCCTCTTGTTCGCTTATTTTGACCCCTCTTTCACTTAGCGAAGTCTCTGGGAAATAGATTTGTAGCACTTGTCATGTTGTCCTCGTAAGTGAAAGCTTTGTACAGGTCTTCCTGGAATCCCTTACGAACGCAGAACGAGGGTTTCGTACTGGGCTCTATTACTGAAATGTTCCTCAGCCAGTACATATTTTCGTAGATATTCCCTATTACCCTGTCTTGGTTTGTAGTCGGCTGTATGTTACAGTGTGGAACGCCTTAAGCCGTCGGCACACGAACCGTGCATCCGAACGTTGAGCGTGCCGACTTTCTGACGTCATAACGTCGAATAGCACGTTCGGGAGTCTTTCCGAACGTGCAGAGAAATATCTGGCATTTCAGATATTCTGAGCGTGCGTCTGAGCGTTGACCAATGAGATGGCACAACGCCACCTGCGTCACACGCAAGCCGTCTCCCTTCAGTACAGAGTTGTGAGGCGCCATATTCGCATTCATTTCAAGCCTATATGTATATATGCCGTTTCTGAGCACCAGCAAATTCAGAACCACTGGACAACCCGTTGTTAACTGTGTGATTCGTTCAAATAAAATAATGAGAAACATCATATTCGTGGCAAAAGAATTTTGTAACTTGCGTATTATAAGAGTAGGCTATTTGAAGGCAGCGACACACTGAAGATCCACCGAAAACGCATTGTTCTTGGTACAATTTGTTATAATTAAATTTCAATTAATAACATAATTATCTACGATTAACGTTTTTAGCAAGGGTTAACATAATACGATTAGATACCAAGCGTGTGTTGTTGATTTAGCGTAATGAGTATCGTGTCCACTGATGAATTCATAATTGGGGCGGTGGTTCGCGTCCAAAGACTACCAAATTTTGTTCCCTAACATTCGCGTTTTTATTAGGTTCTGATACTTTATTATTAGTTTAATATAAGTATATGCTATAATATTTGATGTTATGTAAATATAAGTTCACCTTTTTTGAGGGATGACTGTTCGATTGGCTTAATCTACAGGACAGCTTGCGCTACTTGTATAAAGATATTTTGCTCCTTTTTCTTTTACGCTTCGTAATTCACATGTTGCAAAGAGTCTGCTACTGGGTAGGAACAGTGATCAAGTAAGACTGACCTTGGGGTTTTACTAAAATGTGGGAATGATGAAATAATGTTTGTCTAATGCGGGGAAGTATTCCAAATTTGTACTGCACTGTTTGTAGTAGAACTTTTATTAGCCTGTGTCCTCATTGATTGAACTTGGTACTTTCCTTTTCGTGGACGATGGAGGGAATGTGCGTTTTAATAGAGCTAACGTGGGAATTTTACGCGCGCCCGTTGAGTAAACAGCGTGATTTACGAACTAGAAGCATCCCTCAACTGCCGCTGTAGTGCGTTGCGATCGCGTATACCACGTTGGGGCCCACGTATCGTATGCACAAGTCGCATCGTTCCTGAGCGTTCAGCAGCACGTTGAACTTGGCACGCTCAACGTTAACGTTCGACAGCACGGTCCGTGTGTAGACGGCTTTACGCAAGTCTAGGGAGACGACGTCGTGATTCCAGCAATACCGTAGTACGTGTAGTGGCAACATACGAGCCGAACCGATGTGTGTAGGTTCGTTTGAGCAGTTACCAGACAGCGCCAGACAACAGGCTGTACTGCGCATGCACAGCTACGATGACGTAGGCAGCCCGTGCTTGGTGCTTGCTCTGCTCATACGCTTTTCGTCGCCATGTGCAGCCCTGCGGCATGTTGTAGAGAGGACATAACAAAGTTTTACTTAGAGCAGCAGTTTTATCATATCCCACCCAGATAAAGGATGCAAATAAGGAAGCAGTTCTTGGCAAAATATCATTTCAAAATTAGACTCCGCCCGCATCTCGTGGTCGTGCGGTAGCGTTCTCGCTTCCCACGCCCGGGTTCCCGGGTTCGATTTCCGGCGGGGTCAGGGATTTTCTCTGCCTCGTGATGGCTGGGTGTTGTGTGATGTCCTTAGGTTAGTTAGGTTTAAGTAGTTCTAAGTTCTAGGGGACTGATGACCATAGCTGTTAAGTCCCATAGTGCTCAGAGCCATTTTTGAAAATTAGACTCCACAGCTCGAAGTACCATAACATTTTGCTAAGGGGTGACTTCGATAACTTTTTTTTTTAATTCGTACTCTGCAATATTGTTACGTAGCATTTCCAACAGGTTTACATGTATACAGCACTGCAAACATTTAGTTGGATGTAATACAAATTTCTTGCAAAAAAAAAAAAATAAGTTTCTTGTGTAACTTACACCGGTATAAAGGAAAATAAATTTCGTGACTATTTCAAAATGTGTAAAAAATTAACAAGGTTGTCTGTGAGGCAAAGAAACTGTACAACTGACAGTTTATATTCTACTCTAGGAATAAATATGAAGTTATGTGGGGACTTAAAACGATAAAACACGGTATGCTGCCAGTCTACAATTAAGCATAGAATGGCATTCTATAAATTTAAGACGTAAACACAAATTAAGAAATAACTTGAGGCCTAGAGGAAGTACTAGAAAAGTGCCTTGTTTTCGAAAAACACTTTCACAGAAGGCAGATTTGTAAAATTCCGCTACAGCTGTCATTATATTTGAAGCAAAATATTTAGTTCAAAACTACTGACCAAATTTGCCTACTTAATCAGCTTCAAATAAATGTTTACATATTTTCGTACACATATATATATATATATATATATATATATATATATATATAGCATTAAGAGATCTTATGGTTTCATAAAAGGAACAGGACATCAAAGACTATGCCAGCAGCATTGGAATTTCATAAACCATACTAAAATGCCTCATTCCGCTCTAATTGCACATTTCTATGTCCAGATGCACTCTGAATTACCTGATATTCAGCTTTTCATGTGGTTTTCGTGACACCAGTTTTCTTGGATGTCCAGTACTGTATTGTCATGTTTGGTTCTTTATTATGGTATAATGTCATTCGTCCCAGAAAATGAAAATTTGCTCTAGAAATTGAAAGTAGCCGATAGTGCGGAATGAAACACTTCGTTTCAAATAAACTAACTGCCTCAGCGGAAAAAAATTAATTAAAAATTAATATGTTGTGTACATAGTTCCGTGTAGTCAGAGCGTACACAACTTTCCCACTAGAGCGCGCCCCGCTAAGCACAACAGCGCAGGCGCAGCGCTCGTCCATCTCCGCACTACGAGATGGCGCTGCCTTAGAGACGGACCAAATTCTGCTTCCGCCGATCCGCGTATTAATATGTAACGCAGCCAATGAGATTGCTGCTAACGTAGAACCTTTTCTCCTCGCGGATCACACTCGCGCAGTGATACCTGAAAGCTCGAGGTATTATGACGAGTGTACAGACCTCCTATTAGACAGTCTGCATTAGTCTGCATCAGTCTGCAGTTGTCTGTACCAGTCTATAGTCAAGTTTCAGTCTGCGCCTAATAAGATTACCATATTCCCGTACATAGCCATGAAGATAAATGTATAGACACTTTGTCAAGTATCAGAGATATGTGAGAATAAGATTACGTACCAAGACCAAAGGAACTTCAGATTGTCAATTGTAAACAGTATCCAGAATCAAGTTACGTAATATCTATGCTTTTTGTTATTTTAATAAATGTGTGTGAAAATTAATCAAGTTCTGTTTAACGTTGGTCACCGTCAATCTGCTACTCTAAGCGTGAAAGTGGCATTTCTGTCGTCTGACCTAACGGCTGAAGATAAACACGCCACGATAAGACCACGAGATACATTGCTGACGCTCGCCTACTTCGCTAGGGCGACAAGTCAACTAATCTGATGGTGTGTGTACCGAAGGTCTTACAGTACGCACACCACATAATAGAAGCAAATTTCTCTATAAAACAGACAGAAATAGCTTCATTAAGACATTAATGGTTGATTGCTAATAACGTGGAAATAATATAAAATCAGAAAATTGAAACTACTAACTTATTTCGGTCTTTCGTGGTTATTAGAATGTATATTAATTCACTTGATGGCTCCCAGCCACAGAAATCTGTTTTGATTTCATTTGACGTGAGAGCTGTAAACAAAAGACCAGTAATATTACGAATACACGAAACATATGCACAGGTCACGTGGGGAAGGACCCCACCACTATAACTCAGCTTGACTGTGCATGCGCGAATCTTGAAGCTTGGGCGCGCCAGAAAAATGTTTCCGGGTAGCATCTGGCTACTTGCTGCTACTGCTCATACAGCAAACAGCCACGCTCCAAGTAGCCAGAAGCGGGAGGAAGGGACTGCTGATACGCGAATTCAGCTCTGCGCATGCGCACGAGCCGCTGGCAACTGTTCATACGAACCTGATGTGTGTACAGCGTAGCGTTTTGGCGGCGCTGCGGCACTTCGCCCATGCCGCGAGGTTTGCCCTCCTGACTGGTTGCTCGCCGCGACGCAGATGCCTCGCTGGAGCGACGCCCCGGGGCAGCGCACGCCACGTGTTTGGCTTCGCACGTGCAGCGCGCGCGGGCGCCGCATCTATTATGCAGATGCGCCGTTCCTCGCTACCTGCGCTCAGCCCCGTAATCGCGGCGTAATGGGCCCCGCCTGAGCTGGACAGGTGGATTCTGCTGTAGGCCCACCGGCGCGCTACAGTTTGCCACCGTGGCTTCTCTCTCAGACTGGATGCCTTCGAGCGTACGCACTCGAAGCAATTCAAATGAAACACGTCGACAACGCGAGATAGCAACTGGTGCTTGCGAATCATTTCCTGTGTAACTGGACAGCATTCCACAGAAGGAACGACTGTAGAATAACAAACCAACAGAGCAGTAACAGACAACTAAGTTCTTTCAAAACCATTTTTTTTTTTCTGAAATTTTTGTGAGAACATTCTTTATACTAAATAATACTTTGCTGTTGTTGTGGTGGTCTTCAGTCCAAAGAATGGTTTGATGCAGCTCTCCACGCTACTGTCCTGTGTCAGCCCCTTCATCTCTGAATAGCTACTGCAACCTACATCCTTCTCAATCTGCTTACTATATTTATCTCTTGATCTCCCTGTACGATTTTTTACTCCCTACACGTCCCTCCAGTACTGAATTTGTAATCTCTTGATGTCTCAGTGCCGGCCGCTGTGGCCGAGCGGTTCTAGGCACTGCTGCTACGGTCGGAGGTTCGAATCCTGCCTCGGGCAAGGATGTGTGTGATATCCTTAGGTTAGTTAGGTTTAGGTAGTTCTAAGCCTAGGGGACTGATGACTTCAGATGTTAAGTCCCATAGTGCTTAGAGCCATTTGAACCATTTGAATTTTATGACTCAGAATGTGGCCTATCAACCGATCTTTTCTTGTGGTCAAGCTGTGCCACAAATTTCTTGTCTCCACAATTTTATTTAGTACCTCCTCATCAGTTACGTGATCGACCCTTCTGACCTTCGACATTATTCTATAGCACCGCATTTCGAAAGCGTCTATTCTTTTAGTCTAAACTGTTTATCGTCCATTTTTCATTACTTTATCTATTTATACAAATAAGAGGCAATGTGCTAACTGAGTCAGTCATCATGGCGCAGACCAAACCGCTAGTGATAGACTTCAAATAATGTGGGGGTGGTGGGGGAGGGGGGGGGCGGGGAGGGGACTGTTGAACTGATACTGTAGGCACCATTTAAGAAGGGATTTTTCGAAAGTCCACCCCTATGGAGGTAAGATCGGAAATCAAAGGTTGTATGAAAATATGTTGCTATTAACAAAGTTTTGTAGCTAGAAACACGAAAACTGGTATTTGGGTTCTCGGTCAGAAATAAAAAATACCTGTTTCAGCATTTTTGGAAATTCAGCTTCTATAGGGGTGAAATAGTTGGTGAATGTTTTTAAGTAAATGATTATTAAAGAGCGGCGAAAGCATTTTCAAAACTACATATATGAAAATTGGTATTTGACTTCTCGGTTAGAAATTTAAAAAAAAAATACGAATTTAAATGTTTTTGGATATTCAGCCCCTCAGGGGTGAAATAGGGAATGAAAATTTTTATGAACATAGTTTGGAAAGTAGGAGACGAGGTATTGGAGGAAGTAAAGCTGTGAGAAAGAGTTGTGAGTCGTGCTTGGGTAGCTCGGTCTGTAGAGCACTTACTCGCGAAAGGCAAAGGTCCCGATTTCGAGTCTCGGGCAAGTACTCTACCATCTGAGATACCCAAGTGCGACTCACGACCCGGACACAGCCTCAGTTTTCATTCTGCCGCAGAGTGAAAATTTCGTTCTGTATCATTAATCCACTTTACACATTACATGAACTTCTGAGCTGTGGCCTTTCTTTCGCGAGTGACGACACATTGGTGTTTGAAGCGTCGTCGAGTCCGAGGGTGACATTACAGAACGCCATGCTTTTACGGCATTAGGGAGATTGTAGACATCTTCGAGCTAGTTTTCAAATTTATGCACCGGAATAGGAAACGAGGTACTGGAGGAAGTAAAGCCTTGAGGAAGGGTTGTGAGTCGTGCTTGGGTAGTTCGGTCTGTAGAGCACTTGCTCGCGAAAGACAGAGGTCTCGATTTCGAGTTTCGGGGTTTCGAAAAGGTGATCGTTTGATTTTGTTGCGCAGTATACGTTCTACCGAGGTCAGATCTTGAGGTCTTGCTGGCCATAGGAGTACCTCAACGTCACGCAGACAGTTCGTGAAGATGGGTGCCATGTGCGAACGAGCAGTGTCCTATTGGAAAATGGCATCGCAGTACTGTCGCATGAGAGGTAATACATACGGGCACAAGGGGTCCGTGATGTCACGTTGTGCCCTCATTACCAACCGGGACCTTAAGTCATACCCAATGGCTCTCCATACCATGACGCCATTAGTAATACCGCTGTGCCTCTCCAGAATATGGGAAGAATGGGACGTCTACCCAGGTACCCGCCCTACTCGCCGTTGATGGTGTCATCCGGGGTAGTGCAGAACCGCGACTCGTTGCAGAACACACTGCGACGTCCTTCCTCACCAAATCCGTGCCTCCCGGTCACGATACCTGTCTTAATGCAGCCGAGTGTGTTGTGGAGTTGTTGGCAGCCTACGCATGAAACGGCTGCTCGTAGTGTTCGACCAGTGGTGCGGAATGGCACCACATGTTGCAGGTAGTCCGTTGCTTGTTCTCGGACTGCAGGCACGTGTTTGAAGGAGTTACGATGTACTTGGTGCACAATACGGAGATCCTCTCTTGTAATGTCAGACGAGGTCGACTGAAAACTTGACCACGAGTATTTCTGCCCCCACGTTCCCAAGCAATTCACATCTGACAAGGGAACCTCCTCATCGCACCCCCCTCAGATTTAGTTATAAGTTGGCACAGTGGATAGGCCTTGAAAAAGCGAAAACAGATCAATCGAGAAAACAGGAAGAAGTTGTGAGGAACTATGAAAAAAATAAGCAAAATATACAAACTGAGTAGTCCATGTGGAAGATAGGCAACATTAAGGAGAGTCTGAGCTCAGGAGTGCCGTGGTCCCGTGGTTAGCGTGAGCAGCTGTGGAACGGAAGGTCCTCGGTTCAAGTCTTCCCTGGAGTGAAAAATTTACTTTTTTTATTTTCGCAAAGTTATGATCTGTCTGTTCGTTCATTGACGTCTCTGTTCACTGTAATAACTTTAGTGTCTGTGTTTTGCGACCGCAACGCAAAACCGTGCGATTAGTAGACGAAAGGACGTGTCTCTCCAACGGGAACCGAAAACATTTGATCGCAAGGTCATAGGTCAACCGATTCCTCCACAGGAAAACACGTCTGATATATTCTATACGACACTGGTGACGGCATGTGCGTCACATGACAGGAATATGTTGTCGACCCACCTAACTTGTACACTTGGCGAATGGGTAAAAAGATTCTTCTACTTTGCTGATTTAGGTTTTCTTGTGGATCTGATATTCACTCCCAAAAAGTGATGAAAACATAAGAGTTTGTCACATAATCTGCAACAAATGAATGCAACAGTTTCACAGTCGCACAGTTTTCCCTGCGCTCTGTCAAAACATATGTTTTTAACGTTTTCAAATTTTTCCGTGTGTCGACCGTTAAATCCTGCATATGTCCAAGCAAATCCGAACATGTCCTGGAATTTGGGAGAGCGAAGCTGATTATGTGTGAGTGCCCGAACTTTGATAATTGTCTGAAAATAAAAAATTAAACTTTTCACTCGACGAAAGACTTGAACCAAGGACCTCTCGTTCCGCAGCTGCTCACGCTAACCACGAGACCACGGCGCTCCTAAGCTCACACTATCCTTGATGTTGCATATCTTGCGCATGGACTACTCAGTTTGTATATTTTGCTTATTTTTTTTCATAGTTGCACATAACTTCTTCCTGTTTTCTCGATTGATCGGTGTTCAGTTTTTCAAGGCCTATCCACTGTGCCAACTTATAACTAAATCTGAGGGGGGTGCGATGGGGAGGTTCCCTTATGAGTGCCCCCACAAATCTTGATACTACATAATTCGACAAGTCGACGAAATGGAGACCTACAGTGAGGCACCTCTCAAACTCTATCTGTTACGGCGTAAAGTCAAGCGCCGGCATACCAGTCGGAAACGAGAGAGCAAAGAGGGCTGGGAAGAAGACGTCAGCCAATTGCACGCTGGCCGACCCCTCTCCAGGACGACAACGCGACGGCAGCACCCTCTAGGCGAAGAGGACATAAGCGCCGCGTCGATTGGCCGCGGCTCCACTTCTACAGCGGCACCAAGGTTAGGCACTTCAAGATCAGCGACTTAGGAATTGCATATACTGAAGAGATTCCCTATTTTGTCTGTCGCCCTTTTCTAGCGACACATCTATATAAATACAAAGTTAAGGTAATTATTTCCTTTTATAATCAACTTCATTAATTCAATACTACTGCACATTAAAATAAAGATGGTAAACGGGTATTCATTGGACAAATATATTATACTAGAACTGACGTGATTGCATTTACACGCAATTTGTCTGCATAGATCCTGAGAAATCAGTACCCAGAACAACCACATCTGGCCGTAATAACGGCCTTGATACGCCTTGGCATTGAGTCAAACTGAGCTTGGATGGAGTATACAGGTACAGCTGCCCATGCAGCTTCAACACGATACCACAGTTCATCAAGAGTAGAGACGCGTATTGTGACGCGCCAGTTGCCCGGCCACCATTGACCAGACGTTTTCAGTTGGTGAGAGATCTGGAGAATGTGCTGGCCAGGGCAGCAGTCGAACATTTTCTGTATCCAGAAAGGCCCGTACAGGACCTGCAACATGCGGTCGTGCATTCAAAGTGCCGTCAATGCGAACAAGAGGTGACCGAGACGTGTAACCAATGGCACCCCATACCATCACGCCGGGTGATACGCCAGTATGGCGATGACGAATACACGCTTCACCGCGATGTCATCCGAAAAAAAAAAAAGTGTTTTGCCATTCGTGCACCCACATTCGTCGTTGAGTACACCATCGCAGCCGCTCCTGTCTGTGATGCAGCGTCAAGGGTAACCGCAGCCATGGTCTTCGAGCTGGTAGTCCATGCTGCTGCAAACGTCGTCGAACTGTTCGTGCAGATGGTTGTTGTCTTGCAAACGTCCCCATCTGTTGGCTCAGGGATCGAGACGTGGCTGCACGATCGGTTACAGCCATGCGGATAAGATGCCTGTCATCTCGACTGCTAGTGATACGAGGCCGTTGGGATCCAGCACGGCGTTCCGTATTACCCTCCAGAACCCACCGATTCCATATTTTGCTAACAGTCATTGGATCTCGACCAACGCGAGCAGCAATGTCGAGATACGATAAACCGCAATCGCGATAGGTTACAATCCGACCTTTATCAAAGTCGGAATCGTGATGGTACGCATTTCTGCTCCTTACACGAGGCATCACAACGTTTCACCAGGCAACGCCGGTCAGCTGCTGTTTGTGTATGAGAAATCGGTTGGAAACTTTCCTCATGTCAGCACGTTGTAGGTGTCGCCACCGATGCCAACCTTGTGTGAATGCTCTGAATAGCTAATCATTTGCATCTCACAGCATCTTCTTGCTGTCTGTTAAATTTCGCGTCTGTAGCACGTCATCTTCGTGGTGTAGCAATTTTAATGGCCAGTAGTGTGTTTACTTGAAATATTGTCTACCGATCCGAGAAGCAGGTTTCCTAGACACCCCATCTTTGACATCTAGGAGGGATTCAACATTTGCCAGTTCTACAGAAGCGTCAAGACCAGCGACCTGGATAGAAGCATTGACTGTATTGCTTCACTTGTATTAGGAACAAGATTCAAAACTGTCAGGTGGTGATAACGGAATCTCGCACGAGTACGCGACACCTTCGCATCCTTCACGCTGATCACTTAATATCTGACGATTTTCACGCCCCCTTCCGTGCCCCACGAGTCCTGCTAACAACACTAACCCGTAACGACACTAATGAACTCCGGGTACGGTTCTACCTGCCACAGATAATTGCTTCTGTAAACATTTATATACCCTCCGATGATGTCTAAGTGTGCGAAGTCACATTGACATGTTTTTTGTCAGGCAGTGTACATGCCAGCCGATTCCCTTCCTTTAGAGTCGCTCTCTATGCGGACGGCCTTAATGTGGTGATGACGTTTCAGAATGATGCAAACAGTTTAGTGGAGATATGATACGATAAACGTAGCTTTATCAAAATGCTTACCAAACTGGTGCCAGACACACATACTAAGGAAAGCAGGACTAGGTGGTTTTGGTTTTGTATGTCCGTCGATCTCGCCTCCATACGTAAACTCGGTAAACCGCACCAATACATTTACGCAAGAGTCGAAGATAGCAGCTGGAATCGTGGTGGTGGAAGAAATTTTCATCGTTAGTATCTGGCCAGTAAGCGGAGTGTGGTGGTGAACAGTTCCCGATCACCAGACTTTGCACCAAGGTCCCGAGCTGAATTCTAAGATTCCCCGCAGTGTCTCATAGAGTGATGACATGTGTCGCGGTTGACGGTGATCGACCACAGTCAAATTTCAAGACAAAGTTACCGGTTTCGGCCGTCTTCCGCCATCATTAGACCATAAAATACATTCCATGGTTCACTCCCACAACTGCGGAACGCACATTGTCAATAATCAAGTTACCTGAGGCCAGGCCTTTCAACAAAACTCACGGAAGAATGACAGTTACTGTAATGAGAAAAACACGTTCTCTCCCAGTATTTTTTCCGGTATTAAATTTAATCAGTACATCGAAGCGCTGTCATACATACGTCACCCAATTATGTGTATTACACTGACTTAAAAGCCGAATCCTTTTGTGCGATATTTACGTGAAAAATCTGTACGCATTCCGTTACTATACACATCACGCAAATTCTAATTATCGTTGAATATCAGTCTACACACACATTCCCGTAGTTTTAACAGCACCGAGCATCGCTACAGCGGATTACTTTCTCGAAACATGTACGTGTAGAATTTTCCTCGCTTAGTTCGCGAGCGATTCAGTTTTTATAGAGAAAAGCCGTATAGAATGACGTTAACACGGGGAGCGAAATTTGTTGTGCTTGTAATTTCATGCTTCTAAAGCTGTGTGTTTTTAGCTTTTTATTAAACACAGTGTACTCTCGAGAGCCCGTGTGAATTGAAGCATAACCTCCCACAGATATTAACGAAACACCGAGACGTGCGTCATGGAGCCACTTTTACCAGCTTTTTCCTGTTATTTTCCTCAGTAAAAAAGGACGTAGTGGGGATGCCCGGTAGACTTAATAGTCGTACTAGTTCTGATGCAGGAAGCCAGCTACCGCTGATGTAATCCCATGACAAGCAAGAGCTTATTTCGATCTTTTAACTGCGATGAGAGTTTCCACAATGGTTTTCGTTAATGTTTTCTATTTTCGCCGCTTATCCTCTTTGCTCATTTTTTAGGAGTTGAGCTGCAGGAGGTCTTCAGCAGGTCGCGCCGAGTGTAACGTACTTCCAGTACGAACGGAGTCTCTTCTCACTCTATCAAAGAGAAAATCTCAAAAGCACTATTCCTAAACGATGGACTGATTGCGGTTCTGCTGTAACTTCCCTTTCGTCCGTGCCTCCGAGCTTTCGTGGCGTCGTGCGAAATCACATTCACAGTCGGGTCCAGAATCCACGCACTCTGACAGGGAGACCACAGGAAAAATCGGACTGTTGTATTTTTTTTTAATACGGTATTTGCGCTACGTGAAGTTAACAACTCAAATATCAGTCAGGCAAAGCAGTTCCATGCAGCTCTCAAAATTTCTCCAGAAAATAGTCTTTGAAGTTTTCCGAACGTCTTTAATACCCTAAAGTAAGGTCGATTATTTAATAGGCAGCTTGGTTGCACTTGATCCCCGGCAGTGGGAAGGTTTTAAACGACGGCGCATATTCTGAGGATGTCCACGAAGCGAAAAGTACATAATTTTTTAAATTAAACTAGCTTTATTGACAATATTTTATAAAATATCGGTACTGTAATTAAGAATAGTATTTTATCCACCAAAAAGTGTAGTCGTATATAACGAAATAATAAGTAACCACTTGCATAAAATAAATTTAATTTCTTTGCCGATAGCTATAACCAGTGTTTTTTTTTTCTAAAAATAGTTTGAGAGTACTCCGACATTGGATATAATGCAGCGAAAATTACTTATAACTGAAGCATGGGATACCACCCGTCTGCTTTTAGCCATGACGTCATCAACATCATCATGGTATCGGGACTGTAGACACATCTATCGGTAGCTCGGCGTCTGAGCGTACGCATATCCGTTTAGCAGTACCACCGCCCACTATTAGCGGGCTAGGGCACTACATGCTTGTCGAACTGGCTGCCAGCGATTCAGTTGTAGAGAATGGTTGCCGCAGCTTCGAAATCACATCGCTTTTCCCACCAAAAAGTGCACTAGTATCGTTCGTATTGCAATTACCAATACGAAAAAAAAATTCCGTCCGTGAAATAATTCTTTGGCTCTCTTCCAAGTTCTCAACATCGTAAAAAAATTTCTTTGTCGACGAAAAAGTTTAGGGGTACGCATCCCCCAGCGTTCCCCCAGAAAAACAGCACTGGATATAGCCTTGTGAAGAAGGGCAATAAGTGCCCGAAACTGGTAAAGAAATTCCGCTTCAGTCCAGATAGTTTCGTGAAATTCCGATAGTTGGTGCCGCTTTACGTAGCCTTCAAAATAGCATTTATAACGAGGTGAGTTTCAAGCAGTGAGCTGTCATTGAGTTTGATTTAGCTGAAAACCAGAGCATCGCAGATATTCAGATGCGCTTGCAGAATGTCTACGGAGACCTGATAAGTGAACAAAAGCACGGTGAGTCGTTGGGCGAGGCGACTGTAGTCATCGCAATAAAGTCGCACAATTCTGTTCGTCTCCCGCGTGCCAGCCGGCCGCATACAACTGTGACCCCTGTAGTGTTGGAACGTGCGGACACACTCATTCGAGGTGATCCACGGATTACAATCAATCAACTTCATTACAACGCAAGGTCTCACGCTAGTCTGCGCAAGCGAGAGGAGCTCGCAAAACTTCATTTGACTGTTCTACGTTATCAACGCCGGCCGCGGTGGCCGAGCTGTTCTAGGCGCTCCAGTCCGGAACCGCGCGACTGCTACGGTCGCAGGTTCATATCCTGCCTCGGGCATGGATGTGTGTGATGTCCTTAGGTTAGTTCGGTTTAATTAGTTCTAAGTTCTAGGGAATTGATGACCTTAGATGTTAAGTCCCATAGTGCTCAGAGCCATTTGAACCATTTGACATCACACACATCCGTGCCCGAGGCAGGATTCGAACCTGCGACCGTAGCGGTCGTGCGGTTCCGGACTGTAGCGCCTAGAACCGCTCGGCCACCTCGGCCGGCGACGTGAAACAGTGTCGACTGTGCGGATGATGTTGAGTGAGATTAGGAGAGCGTGGGTGTAATTGTGTAAGACTTACTCTTACTTGTTTTATGACGTGTTAGACATTTTAACTACATTCGTCCCTAGTAATTTTCGTAAGGCTGCTGATAACCTCGCCGTTGAGCTCCCATACCTTATGACACACACACACACACACACACACACACACACACACACACACACACACACACACAAAACCGCTGTTGTCTTCCGCAGTGCATAACCGACAGTAAATGTAAAGTCACAGATAAATTCCGAGCTAAATGGCGTAAGACATTGCGGACGCGTACCTCTGCGGGAGAGATAAAGCTGCTCGCTCTCGGCTACGTCTGCAGCACGCGGAGTACCGCCTCCTCCTCCTCCTCCGCCGCCGCCCCTCCTTCGCTTCTCCTCCCTGCCCCCCCCCCCCCCCCCCTCCACCACGGTCCATGCCCCGTAGGTCCACGATTCTCCGGTACGCCTAGGGCCGTTGTATGCGCTGCCCCGAGCTCTTCCCGCCCGGATACGGTCAGGAAATGGCCCGCGATTCGGGAAGTTCCATCCCATCCCAAACTCTGCTGCTGCCGCTCCGTTTAACGCACGCGAGCGGTATTTTCCTGCACCGTCTCCAGGGACCAGCGGCGCTCGAGAAAAACACCGCGCGGGTAGGGTTGGGGGGGCGACTGACGTGGAAGGTGGCCACTTAGCGACGCCACCTCCTCTCCCGGGGGAAGGCGCGCATTAACCAGCGGCCACTTCCCGCCGCGAGAATTAGCCCGTGCCGGAGTAATGTCGCGCAGAGTTACCGCCTATTCCGGGGCGCCACCAACTCGTCGGCTTCTTTCTGCAGGTCATTTCCCCGCGTCATAACTTGAGTAAAGTCGGCGGAGCGTCTCCGAAAAGTTTACCGCGCTTTTAGTGGTGTGAGTGACTGACTCAGTGGGGGAAGGGCTCAACTTTCTTGACGTCTCTGTCGGCATACGTAGAGCGGAAAGGGGACGGGAAGAGATTTCCGTCTCATGTCTGGAACGTCCGTCTTTCCGGACAGATTGTTTCGGTAAAAGTTTCGTACAACCTCGTAACGTTCGCCGACAAACAGGAGGGATGCGTGCATGCATTCTGATTTTTCACACACCTACATTTCTATTCTGCAAACAAGTGTGAAGTGCATGGCGGAGGGCACTTACCATGTTACCTTTCCATTGACGGGCGGAGCACTGGAAGAATGCCACTGCAGGCGCTGTAATTATTCTCATCTTTAAGGTTAAAACTGTGTGTCGCACCCCTACCATCTGAGCTACCCAAGCACGACTCACGCCCCGTCCTCACAGCTTTACTTCTGCCAGTACCTCGACTCCTACCTTCTAAACTTTACAGAAGCTCTCCTGCGAACCTTGCAGAACTAGCACTGCTGAAAGAGAGGGTATTGCTCAGATGGTAGAGTACTTTCCCGCGAAAGGCAAAGGTCCTGAGTTCGAGTCACTGTCCGGCACACAGTTTTAATCTGCCAAGTAGTTTCATATCAGCGCACACACCGCTGCAGAGTGAAAATCTCATTCTGGAAACATCCCCCAGGCTGTGACTAAGCCATGTCTCCGCAATGCCGGCCACGGTGGTCTATCGGTTCTAGGTGCGCAGTCCGGAATCGCGCGACTGCTACGGTCGCAGGTTCGAATCCTGCCTCGGGCATGGATGTGTGTGATGTCCTTAGGTTAGTTTAAGAAGTTCTAAGTTCTAGGGGACTGATGACCTCAGATGTTAAGTCCCATAGTACTCAGAACCATTTGAACCATTTCTCCGCAATATCCTTTCTTTCAGTAGTGCTAGTTCTGCAAGGTTCGCAGGAGAGCTTCTGTAAAGTTTGGAAGGTAGGAGACGAGATACTGGCAGAAGTAAAGCTGTGAGGACGGGGCGTGAGTCGTGCTTGGGTAGCTCAGATGGTAGAGCACTTGCCCGCGAAAGGCAAAGGTCCCAAGTTCGAGTCTCGTTCCGGCACACAGTTTTAATCTGCCAGGAAGTTTCATATCAGCGCACACTCCGCTGCAGAGTGAAAATCTCATTCTGTTCTCATCTTTTCTTCATGGTCCATACTGGAGCGATACTCAGAAGGTTGTACCAGGGGCATTCCATAAATAATGTAACACACTTTTTCTCAAAACAAGTTGATTTTATTCAGGATTCCAATACACCATATTATTCCCCACTCTTTTGGCTACAGAACCATATTGTTCTCCATAATCTTCGTTCAGTGCCACGCCGTTACTCCACCTGACTGGGAGGGCCTGACGTCCGCATGGTACCACTCTACTGGTCGACGTCGGAGCCAACATCTTGCTGCATCAGTAACCACCCCGTGATACACGTACTGCTTCCTACGGAGTGCATCCTTCATTGGGCCAAACAGATGGAAATCGGAAGGTGCGACATTCGGGCTCTAGGGAGGATGAGGAAGGTTTGCGTGATATCGTTGCGATGATAACAGACCCCTCGCCCAAGGACTCACCGTGCTTTTGTTCAGTGCCACCTCTCCGTAGACAGTGCTCTGGTTTTCCGCCGGAAGAAACTCAACAGCAGCTTGTGCTCGGAACGTATCTTTTTATAGACGCTATTTTGAAGGTTACGTAAAGCGCCGCCACCTATCGCAACTTCACGAAACTATAGGGGCTGAAGCGGATATTATTTACCATGTCCCACAACAAATTTCGTATATTTCAACCGAATTTAACCGAGAAAAGAATACGTTGTATCACTTATGAACCCCCCCTTGTAGTAAGAGGGAGACTGAAAAGTAATGCACACATGCTTGACGAACGCGACCTAAATGACCTTGAGGAACGCTCCAGGCGGCATGTGGAAGGTAACTTCGTCTTCGCGCAAGCGCAATGTGAGTGTGTTGCACACATCCAGTGTATTTTGAGGAGCGGAGGTATCGAGGCGTCTTCTACTACTTTATCAGAGCGAGTTAAAAAGTGTGCCTTTATCGAATTTTTGACTGCTGGATAAGTGACCCCTAGTGAGATTTGTATGTGTGTGTGTGCATTCCTAACGGGCCAAACTGCTGAGGTCATCGGTCCCTAGACTTCCACACTACTTACGCTAACTTATGCTAAGAACAACACACACACCCATGCCCGATGGACACGAGCTTATACACAGACACAATACTTTGTATGACGACTTTGTGCACTCACGGTTTCCTGCTATATTGTCTTCGAAGAAGCTTCAGCGCGTGTCTGCCACCCACGACTGGTGAAGTCGCTCCCGTAAATGCACGATAGCATGGCACGGTTTCGTACCCATATCCCGTGGCAACGTAGTATGAGATTGCGATGTGGTGGTCTTTGAAGATTGTAATAAAAGTGCAGATACTAACAGAGCTCGAGTGTGAGCTGTAATTATTGACAGCGATACTTGGTAGATCTAATGCGTTATTTAATGAGGAACAAAATTACGCTGAAAAAAAATTGTTCCCATTTTGGCCACCAGGTGGAAATCTGGCGCTGTGAATTCAAGAAAGACGCAAAGAAATGTTTTCATATAGTGGTTGAGGAGCGCGACGTGGGCGGGAAAGATCATACAAGCAAAAAGACATAATGTTGATTTTATTACACAGGCCAACAGTGGAAAAACTTTTTTGCTGAAAATACCTTATTCTTATGTTTTTTAGGGTGGGAAATGCAAATATGATACTTAAAAAACCTTATCATCCACCATTTCTTCAAATTTTACAGTTAAATTTATTAAATTAAGCGATTTTTAGAAGAATTTAACAGCTTTTATATAGTTAAAATAATTAAAAAGGAGGTGTAATGAATGTAGATGACGTTGGTAGCACTGCTGAAAAAAAACTTGCTGGCAAAAAAAGCTCGATTCTATTTTTATGTTAACAGATGGTGTTTTGTTTACTGTCAACCTAACCTCACTGTCCCGTTTCCCGTACATGTGCTCCATACCATGTCTAATCGTGGTTGTAAAAACTCTGCTGATAGGTTTTGTTATATTGGTGGTGAATTTGTGATTAAAAAACACCAAAGAAACATTACAGACTTTGTGAAAAAGGTTTATCTATCATACTTTGGATCTAAACTTGATTATTAAGATAAATCTTGGGCGCCGCATAAGGTATGTTATGTGTGTGTGTTGAAGATGTGAGAAAATGGTCCAAAAAGGAGGAAAAAACCTTTGGATTTGCTGTTCCTATGATATGGAGGGAGCCAAGAAATCATTCCAATGATTGCTACATTTGCAGTGTTGATATTACTGGTCATAATTCGAAAAACAAGAAAGTAATAAGCTACCCTAACCTTCCGTCCGCCATCCGACTAGTAAGGTATGGTGTAGATTTGCCGGTTCCTGGACCACCAGATAATTTAAATTCTATTCCAACAGAAGTATTTTCTGATGTACAATCTGATGTAGATGAACCAGATGATGACGAATTCCATTGTAATACGGCAAGTCTAGAGCCCAAATTGTTTACTCGGACGGAGCTTAACGATTTGGTTAGGGATATGGACTCAACGAAAGAAAAAGCTGAATTGCTTGGCTTTAGATTAAAAGAAAAGAACTTACTGGCAGTTGGAACCAGCATGTACATGTATAGAAAGAGAAGGCAACAATTTTCCAAATTATCAACAAGAAGGTGATTAAGTGTATTGCTCAGACATTCCCGGTCTGATGAATGAGTTTGGTATTGAATACGAAAAGGAAGACGCGAAGCTTTTTATGAATTTATCCAAAATTAGTGATGGAAAAACGTTACCAACGCCTCTGGAGCACCAACATGATGGGGGACTACTGTTGGTCACCGAGAAGTTCAGCAAGCGACTCATCGTAGAGAAAGCTACACAAGAAGCTTCAAAGAAAGAGGAGAAAGAAAATACAAACCAATTACAGCTGATGAGTGAAACATTTATTAATACACATCATTGTTTTAGGTGGTTTACTGTAAATGCAAACCATGCTTATGTTGTAACAAAGCGTTTCATTAATTTCTCCGTTTACCGTATAGTAGATGCCACTGGTGACCGTGCAGCTCTCTAGAATAAAATTACGACTAAATCAGTACCATTAGCTGCTGACAGGCGTTGATAAACATCAACGGGAACAGTGAAATACATCAACGGGGACAGTTGAAAATGTATGCCCCGACCAGGAATCGAACCTGGGATCTCCTGCTTACATAGCAGACGCTGTATCCATGTGAGCCACCAAGGGCACAGAGGATAGTGCGGCTGCAGCGACTTATCGCCATTATGCTCCCCGTGAGATCCCCATTCTCAACTTATAGTCCACGCACTACATTTGTAGTGAAGTGTTGGCAGAAGAGCCAACACCGTGTTGCAAGAGGAGGCCGAAATGCACGCGTTTAATTACACGCAGACTGGCGTGAGGTCTGGAACAGGACAATGTCTTGAGAATTGCAAATAAAGTACGTAGATGATGTAATACTTAACTTTAATCCACAATCGGTGTACATCGCTCTTGACGGTACAGGTTTTATAATAAGCTCAATATAACTGGTAATGGCGCCTTGCTAGGTCGTAGCAAATGACGTAGCTGAAGGCTATTGTAACTATCGTCTCGGCAAATGAGAGCGTGATTTGTCAGTGAACCACTGCTATGAACGTCGGCTGTACAACTGGGGCGAGTGCTAGTAAGTCTCTCTAGACCTGCCGTGTGGCGGCGCTCGGTCTGCGATCACTGACAGTGGCGACACGCGGGTCCGACGTATACTAGCGGACCGCGGCCGATTTAAAGGCTACCACCTAGCAAGTGTGGTGTCCGGCGGTGACACCACATGTAGTGCTCCTGCCATTATAACCATTACTCGCGGCAGACAGTTCACAGAGTCCCGTTAGAGTTCAGGCATCCGCACTGAAGAAGGTCAATGGCCGGTTAGCCTTAACGATATGAAGATGGCATGTGTTCTTTCGTACATGTCCCAAAGAACAGATGCCATTGGTGACCGTGCAGCTCTCTAGAAGGAAATTACAACTAAATCAATACCATTAGCTGCTGACAGGCGTTGATATACATCAACGGGGCCAGTTAAAAATGTATGCCCCGACCAAGACTCGAACCCGGGATCTCCTGCTTACATGGCACACGCTCTATCCATTTGAGCCACCGAGGGCACAGATGATAGTGCGACGGCAGGGACTTATCGCCATTACGCTCCCCGTGAGACCCACATTCTCAACTTATAGTCCACAAAAATGGTTCAAATGGCAAATGGCTCTGAGCACTATGGGACTTAACTTCTGAGGTCATCAGTCCCCTAGAGCTTAGAACTACTTAAACCTAACTAACCTAAGGACATCACACACATCCATGCCCGAGGCAGGATTCGAACCTGCGACCGTAGCGGTCACGCGGTTCCAGACTGTAGCGCCTAGAACCGGACGGCCACTCAGGCCGGCTATAGTCCACACACATTGCTCGAAAACTATGGGTGATACAAAAAACATGGGCTAGATTTGGATTCAGCTCATAAAAATCTATAAGGATCAGCTGTCAAAGTAAAAAAAAAATCTTCAAAAAAGATTTCCGTTGGCCTGTGTTATTAAGCGCCGTTTACACAGTTTACTGCAATCACCGAAGACTTCGACCAGATGCCGTACAACACCAGATTTGCACCTAGTGACCAAAATGGGAACTATTTTTTTCCAACAAAACTCGGTTCCGCGTTAAAGCATTAGCGAAACTACCACGTTTCTCTGTCGTACGATAATTACAGCCCACGGTGGACCTCGGTGACTAGCTGCACCTTAATGACAACATCCGGTACGTCGCGAAAGGGAACTCACCGGTGGCCCGGCCAGAATTGCAACGCGCAGCCACGTTTGGAGAACTGCTGCGACTGTGCTGCTGTCACCGCTTCCTGTTTGGGAGAAGCCGCAGGCAGAAATAGCTGGGCCAGCCTAAGAGGCGGCACTCCAAACAAACGGCGGTCCCGTCCCGCCGACAGAGCCGTGGAGGAGGAGGACCTTCCTGTTGGCGCCTCCCCGACTGTCCGCTGTCACCGGTCGGAACCACACACTGAAGCGCCACTTCTTCCAACAGCAAAGCACTCTGACAGCCAGGCGCGGCCCATACTTAACGTAGCCACGGTGTTGGGCATCGGAGTTGCAACACCGTGAAGGCGGTAATGCAACAAACATCAAAATAACTTTAAGTGTACTATGTCGATTCCCTGCATGCAAGAGTTCAGCCACCACATGGATGGTCGCCCACACTGTGCACACCACCTTTGACCTGCGACACACCGAAAGATTACAGTTTCTAACTTATATGTGAGAGCAACATAAAAAAGAAAAAAACCCAAAATACAGACACACAGTATTAATCAATTAGTTCGACAAGGGTATAACTTCATAAAATCATGTCCTGAAATGAGGTCCATTCTTTCCGACATTTGCCCACCACACCTAGAATAGTTTTTCGTCACCCTCCCAATCTAGGGCAATATCCTTGACAGACCCTAAGCTCCTTCTGCAGCCCCCCCCCCCCCTTTCCCTACCCAATCGCTCTTACATCTGTGACTGTCCCAACCGCAAGAGTTGCCCATGCATCCTCCTACCACCAAATTATACCAGACTGCAACTGGTAAAACGTACACTATCAAAGGGAGAGCCACCTGTGAAACGACACAAGTCGTGTACCAGCTGTTATGTAGACAGTGTTCGGACTTTTACATCGGCATGACTACCACCAAGTTATCAATTAGGATGAATGGCCATAGGCAGAGGGTGTATGCTGACTACACGCAATATGCTGTTGCAGAGCACAATTTACAACAAGACAGTTTCGACCTCGGTGCCTGTTACACCCACGTGTCACCTGCGTTCTTCCCCCAGACGCCAGTTTCTCAGAACTCCACAGGTGGGGAACTGGTTCAAAAATGTGTGTGAAATCCTATGGGACTCAATCGCTAAGGTCAACAGTCCCTGAGCTTACACACTACTTAACCTAATTTACCCTAAGGGCAAACACACACACCCATGCGCGAGGGAGGACTCGAACCTCCGCCGGGACCAGCTGCGCAGTCCATGACTGCAGCACCCCGACCGCTCGGCTAATCCCGCGCGGCGGGGAACTGGTGTTACATGTCCTTGGTTCTCGCTATCCACCTGATCTTAATTTACTTTAAGTTCTTCGGGCTCGCATTTAGTCTCACTAACTAATACTTTCTTCACTATCTTTCAGTTTTCTATTTCTTTTATTTCTTTTATTTCTTTTGGACCTCTCTATTTTTCCCCGCTCTCCACCTGTACCACATACAATGCACTTGGCTTTCCGCTCATGTTAACCCGTGAACGATGTTTTGTCAATAATCCCGCTCTTGCTCATGACCCTGTCTTCCTCATTTAAGCTCTCAAGTTTTCAAATCTCGTCCGGTGTAGACCCCAACCATCACTCTTCCCTTCTCATCCTGTCCGGTAAGTCTTTCCTGACCAGAGGTTCTGGGCGACTTTCTCGAACTCTCTTCATTTCGTCAGTCCTTTTCCTTCACCACTCTTCCTCCCCCTCCAACCCTTCTGCTAGAAGAAGGAGCTCCTGGCACCGAAACCTTGCAAGTTTCAGTACTTAACATATGTTTGTTCTCCTGCCGCCGCTTGGTGAGTAGATTTTTTACATATCCAATCATATTATATTTTCAAAATATAAAACCATTACTACGATCTTGAGAAAGGGCGCTGATGGCGGCGCTGTTAGCGCCCAACAATTTTCAATCCAAAATTTAAAAAAAAAATAGTTCAAATGGCTCTGAGCACTATGGGATTCAACATCTTAGGTCATAAGTCCCCTAGAACTTAGAACTACTTAAACCTAACTAACCTAAGGACATCACACACACCCATGCCCGAGGCAGACTTCGAACCTGCGACCGTAGCAGTCCCGCGGTTCCGGACTGCAGCGCCAGAACCGCACGGCCACCGCGGCCGGCCCCAAAATTCAAACTTTATCATCTTCCTAATCAGTGCATTGATTAGCACAGGCAAAGGTAGGCGTACCTGAGCAAAAGAAGTCCGCCCGCATCTCGTGGTCGTGCGGTAGCGTTCTCGCTTCCTACGCCCGGGTTCCCGGGTTCGATTCCCGGCGGGGTCAGGGATTTTCCCTGCCTCGTGATGGCTGGGTGTTGTGTGATGTCCTTAGGTTAGTTAGGTTTAAGCAGTTCTAAGTTCTAGGGGACTGATGACCATAGATGTTAAGTCCCATAGTGCTCAGAGCCATTTGAACCATTTTGAACCAAAAGAAGTCCGCTGGTACCGAACAACGGCCTTAATCTGAGGAAGAAATTTCTGAGAATGTACGTTTTGAGTACGGCATTTAATGGTAGGGAATCATGAGCTGTGGGAAAACCGGAAAAGAAGAGAATCGAAGCGTTTGAGATGTCGTGCTGTACAAAGATACTGAAAATGTTGTGGAGTGGTAAGATAAGGAACGAAGAGTGTCTCCACAGAATCGACGAAGGAAGTAATATGTAGGAAACAGAGAAGAAGGGTCAGGGTGATAAAACATGTGATTGGACATCAGGACTTCTACGGCACTTCAGCGAGCTGTAGAGGGTACAAAATGTACGGCAAGAGTTTGGAATACATCCAACAAATACGAGTCATTGACGACGTTGGGTGCAGGTGCTGCTATGAGGTAAAGAGGTTGGCGCAGGACAGAAATTCGTGGCGGGCCACATGAAGCCAGGCATGAGACTGCTGAGCCCCTCCCCCCCACCCAACACCAGAAAGAAGAAATCGTTGCATTGAGACACAACCTTTTAGAAACTGCGATGAAAGTCAGCAACTAGGCTAGCAAACAAATTGTTATACAAAAACACGAAACCCAAGGATCCCTATGAACATCAAGCTGCAGCAGTACATGGCTAAGCTGAAACACCTGTACAAACGAGGCATTCCCCCTTCCCCCCCCCCCCCCCACCTCTACCCCCACCCACCCACGCACCCACAAGGAGTCGACTCATCGGAACACCTAGCCACCAAAAATCTCCAACAGCAAATTACGAATGGACAAGGAACATGAATATGAAAACAGAAGTACTTGTCATGAGTTAACATGAAAATAGCAGTTAACAAAAAAAATCTATTTATCTCTTTCATTATTCGTTTTAAGCCACTACTTTGTTGAATGTTTAATTAAGTATCCTAAATTTCGTAAGATAATAGCAAAAGATATTTCAAAAAAGGTATGCAAATGATTAGTATTTCAGCACAACCTTCTGAAGCTGGTAGGACTACATTCTGTATACAGAGTGGAACAGAGTGACGTGTTAAAAATTTGGGAGATCGTAGAGGATGAAATTTTGAACGGTTTGATACAAGCAACCTGTAGGTGGAAAAGTTAAGTAAATTTTCCATAGCCAGCTCTATCCTGTTGAAAATCCGCGCATTACCTGTATGAGAAGTTACCAGTGAGATTCTCAGCGAGGATTTGGGCTGGAATTCTTGGAGATCACCTTATTGGACCACACATCTTACCAGATCATGTGAGTGTTGTGTTGTATTTGAGCTTTCTGAGCAATAAGTTGCCAGAGCGTACCTCACAGACAATCACGTAAATACACTGAGCAACCAAAACATTATGACCAGTGTCCACCGCACGGTTGAATGGCTCCTGGCGGCGTTGCGGGAACGTGACGCGTTAAGGAAAGTATCTTAGCGGAGCAGAGGCGGCTGGGGAATCATTGTAGCGCAGATACGGGCGGTAAATGGGGAAATCCACAGAGATAAGCGACTTTGACGAAGGGCAGATTGTTATGACCCGGACCCTGTGAACGAGTATCTCGAAAACGGCGAAGCTGATGGAACGTGCACGTGCTTCAGTCGTGAGTATCTACGGAGAGTGGTAGAAGGGCAGCGAAACTGCTACTGGGCGCTATATGGTTGGACGTCCACGACTATTCACAGGACGTGTGGTTTGGAGGCTTGTCTGCTCTGCAAAGTAGCACAGGTGGCCAGATGTGGCATCTCTGTCGAAAAAGCGCAAGTGTTTTGGAGCGCAAAGGTGAGCGCACAATGTTGAACATACCGACCCAACGACACATCGTCAATTACGTTTACGAAGGACGCGGAATCATCAAGATTAGACAGTGGGTCAATGGAAACGTGTCGTTTGGTCAGATGAATCACGTTTTTGCTGCACCAGGTCGATGGTCTTCTCCAGAAACGCCGTCATCCAGGCGAGCGGGGGCTCCAAACGTGTCAAGGACACTGACTGGTAGGAACAGTATTATACAGGGTGATTCAAAAAGAATACCACAACTTCAGGAATTTAAAACTCTGCAACGACAAAAGGCAGAGCTAAGCACTATCTGTCGGCGAATTAAGGGAGCTATAAAGTTTCATTTAGTTGTACATTTGTTCGTTTGAGGCGCTGTTGACTAGGCGTCAGCGTCAGTTGATGCTAAGATGGCGACCACTCAACAGAAAGCTTTTTGTGTTATTGAGTACGGCAGAAGTGAATCGACGACAGTTGTTCAGCGTGCATTTCGAACGAAGTATGGTGTTAAACCTCCTGATAGCTGGTGTATTAAACGTTGGTATAAACAGTTTACAGAGAATGGGTGTTTGTGCAAAGGGAAAAGTTCTGGACGGCCGAGAACGAGTGATGAAAATGTAGCACGCATCCAGCAAGCATTTGTTCGCAGCCCAGGAAAATCGACTCGCAGAGCTAGCAGAGAGCTGCAAATTCCACAATCAACTGTATGGAGAGTCCTACGAAAAAGGTTAGTTATGAAACCTGAACGCAAGACCGCTACGGTCGCAGGTTCGAATCCTGCCTCGGGCATGGATGTTTGTGATGTCCTTAGGTTAGTTAGGTTTAACTAGTTCTAAGTTCTAGGGGACTAATGACCTCAGAAGTTGAGTCCCATAGTGCTCAGAGCCATTTGAACCATTTGAAACCTGAACGTCAACTACCCGAGGCGATGGATCGGCCGCCAGGCAGCCCGTGACAGAGCACTTCATCACTGGCCTCCAAGAAGCCCTGATCTTACCCCCTGCGATTTGTTCTTATGGGGGTATGTTAAGGATATGGTGTTTCGGCCACCTCTCCCAGCCACCATTGATGATTTGAAACGAGAAATAACAGCAGCTATCCAAACTGTTACGCCTGATATGCTACAGAGAGTGTGGAACGAGTTGGAGTATCGGGTTGATATTGCTCGTGTGTCTGGAGGGGGCCATATTGAACATCTCTGAACTTGTTTTTGAGTGAAAAAAAACCTTTTTAAATACTCTTTGTAATGATGTATAACAGAAGGTTATATTATGTTTCTTTCATTAAATACACATTTTTAAAATTGTGGTATTCTTTTTGAATCACCCTGTACTATGATAGACGTTCCGGAGCGGGAAGGCATGGCGGTTCTCGCCACGAATCCGGCCGACGGATTAGTGTCGAAGTCCGGTTTGTCGGCCAGCCTGTGGATGGTTTTTCAGGCGGTTTTCCATCTACCTCGGCGAATGCAGGCGGTTCCCCATATTCCTCCCCAGTTACACTGTGTCGGCTGCACAAACACCGTTTCCACGTACGGGTACACCATAATTATTGTACCCTGGGTTAGATGTGGGGCGGCGGTGGGGTGGGTGGACTGCTGTTGCCTGTTGTGGGGTTGTGGACCACTGAGGACTAAGGCGGGACGAAGCCTCTTCGTCGTTTATAGGTCCCCGTTTTAATACATACATGCGTACATACGTGATAGACATTCCTGTGCGCCTGCATGTGACCGGGCTTCAGATCATCTGCTTCCCTTCTTTTTGACGTCTTCTTCGACGGCAATGTCGTCTTCGGAAGAATAATTGCCCGTGTTTCGAATCGTGCTGCAGCGGTTCGAAGAGTATGACAGTGAAATCACGTTGACGTCGGGGCTATCAAAATCGCCTGATATGAATCCGATGGAATCCGTCTGGGTCGCTATAGGGCGCTTTCACCGCGTACACAAATCAACGGCCAGTTATTTAGGGGAATTACACGACTTGTGCGTAGACATCTGTGACCACATACCTCCACTAATCTACTGGGTGATGTATTGCGTTCCAGAGATGGCCCAACAAGCTATTAAGCAGGTGGTCATAATGTTTTGGATCATCAGTGTGTGTTACCCAGACAAACGTATTCCCGAGATTTAATTACTCTACATTAATTATTTCTTGGGGAGTTTTTTTTATACCATTTTATTCGCCCATAGCTGACGCAGAGTAGACTAATACACCTCATTTTGCACGAGCTGATCTCTATGCATTCATGCTGGTTTTCACCGTGTCTGTCAGGGCATTAGCTCGTTTGTCACGGCAGGAAATATGGCCATAACAGGGACGTGCATTTGCGTGAATTTCCGCTGACAGTCAGCGCTGTTTATGGTCGCCGCTGACGCCCCTGTCTCCGCGCCTATCCCGCCCCCCTCCTCCCCCCACACTGGGACAATCGGCTGCGTAAATGAATAGTGGCTAATTGGTTGCAGTTCTGCGCGCGATACTGCTGCCGACAGATGAAGCGGCATAACCGGTCTAGCGAACATTTTACCCATGCCATCGCCAGCTAGCTGAGTGACGTAAGCGTGTAACGCGGCGTTAATCGTTGCTACTGTGTGCCGTTGAGAGCTGTTTACGCGTTACCGCTGCGGCAGGGCACGGAACGAGCGTTTTGCCGTGAAAGTAACGAGTTTCAAGTTGTTGCATCAGCTGCTTGTTGATGTGGATATCACTCAGAATAGTTTCGCTTGTAGTCGGTCGTCACACTGGAAAAAAAAAAGAAACGGCCGGCCGGTGTGGCCGAGCGGTTCTAGGCGCTTCAGTCTGGAACCGTGCGACCGCTACGGTCGTAGGTTCGAATCCTGCCTCAGGCATGGATGTGTGTGATGTCCTTAGGTTAGTTAGGTTTAAGTAGTTCTAAGTTCTAGGGGAGTGATGACCTCAGATGTTAAGTCCCATAGTGCTCAGAGCCATTTGAACCATTTTTGGAAAAAACACCTATTGTGGGAAACAACCCCATTGTGTGTGCAAAGGTCACCAACTCTTTGTACATGTTACTGAAAGAGGGGCGCAGTCTCCGCCTCATCCCCTTTTTCCCGAGTATATGCCTCAGCTATCCGCCGGCCGAGCTGCATTCGGATAGCCACAAAAGAGTTTCATAAGCTCCACAGGAACATCCAAGGTTTGAAATCGCCTGCACTTCAAAAGATTCGTTGATGTCTTTCAGATCGACCAAGCGTTGGGGCTGGAGTGGACTTTTTACTTGCATAATGTATTTTACCAGTAAGCATTCAACTGTAAAGAAATAAACTCCCATATGTAAAACGGCTTGAAGCTTCTGATTACAAATGAGTTAATGTGTCAAATACAGGGGAAAGGCAAAATAATGGGAACAGAGCTAGTAATGGGATGGTTGTGTTTGACGGTCAACAACGCTCGTAAGACACGTGTCATGCTGGACTGTGAGTGCTCAGTACGGACTAGGCATCAGTGTAGGTAGTTTCCAAGTAGTGGACACTTCCTATTTGCATTCAGAAGCCGAGGTCGTCGTGCAATGAAAGATCCAGCACAGTTCTAAAGAGTGCAGATTGTGGGGGTTAGATTAGCTTCAACTCGTTACATCATTTTAATTATCCGATGTACCCAAGTAATCTTCACTAATCTTCTGTAGCACCACATTTGAAAAGCAAATTAAACGATGTCTTTCTAGAGAACTTTTCAAGTCTTAAACATCTATTATGTGTATGTGCAGACTGAAACAACGAACGAAATTTTGTACCAAGGCCGGCGGGTTTCGAATTCAAGTCTTCTGCTCGCTAGGCAGATGCGCTAAACATTTCGCCATTCAGGCACAGTGGCTTTGTACAACTGCTCGGACTACCGTAACACGGCTCGCTCCTCAGTCCAAAGTCTCATTCACGCCTCATCTAAACTCTCTCTTCCTGTCTGTACAATTTACTGTCCACGCTTCGCTCCTGGGTGCTCAAGCAACATCATTTTCCCCTTCTAGTTTTTCGACAACTAGACGTTTCGATCTATTGGTGAAATATTCTTAATTAGTTCTCTGATGACCACAAGTGGCTGAACACTGTCGAAAGACAATTTTGCGGCCGTATAGGGTTTACTCGCGCGCTTTCGAAAGTTTCTTATTTGACGCCACAGAAGAACAATGCCATAACGCCTAGTGTAAACAATTCTGTATTATCTGTTGATGATCGTTTGATCGAAACGGCTAGGGAATAGTGGTTTATTTCATCAGCAGTTATTGGTGATTCCAAAATAACCTTCAAATTCGATTATCCGGACACCACAAAACACATATGTATTTCATATTAGGTGCTGTGTAATAGGTAATGTGTAATAGGTAGACATCTATCCAGACCATCACACAGGAATTTCAAACTGCATCAGGATCGACTGCAAGTACTATGGCGGTTAGGCGGGAGGCAAGAAAACTTGAATTTCATGGTCGCGGCTGCTCATAAGCCACACATCACGCCGGTAAATGTCAAACGACGCCTCGCTTGGTGTAAGGAGTGTAAACATTGGACGATTGAACAGTGGAAATACGTTGTGTCGAGTGACGAATCACGGTACACAATGTGGCGATCCGCCGGCAGGGTAAGGTTATGGCGAATGCCTTGCGAACGTCATCGGCCAGCGTGTGTTGTGCCAACAATAAAATTCGGAGGCGGCGGTGTTACGGTGTTGTGTTTTTCATGGAGGGTGCTTATACCCATTGTTGTTTTGCATGGCAGTATCACAGCAAAGGCCTACATTGATGCTTTAAGCACCTTCTTCCTTGCCACTGTTGAAGAGCAATTCGGGGATGACGATTGCATCTTTCAACACGATCGAGCATGTGTTCGTAATGCACGGCCTATGGTGGAGTGATTAGATGACAATGACATCCCTGTAACGGACTGGACTGCACAGAGTCCTGACCTGAAGCGTATAGAACACGTTTGGGATGGTTTGGAACGCCGACTTCGTGCCAGGCCTCACCGACCCATATCGATACCTCTCCTCAGTGCAGCACGCCGTGAAGAATGGGCTGCCATTCCCCAAGAAACCTTCCAGCACCTGGTTGAACGTATGCCTGCGAGAGTCTAAGCTGTGATCAAGGCTAAGTGGGAGCCAAAATCATATTGAATTCCAGCATTACCGATGGAGGGCGCCACGAACTTGTAATTAATTTTCAGGCAGGTGTCCGAATACTTTTGATCACATAGTGTATGAGCTGTGGTGGCATCACCTGCACAAAATGCACTATCTGGTCCAGAGTATCTAGACACCCTTAAGGTAATGTGGAATTGACCACTACATGCCACGAGAGGCGGACCCGCCAGTATAAAAGAATGCAGGGAGCTGTCAGTAAAGAAGCATTAGCAGAAGGATGGGTCGGTCCAGAGGCCTTACTGAGTTGCAACAGGCACTGTTCACTGGATGTCACATGAGCAACAAATCCGTCACGGACGTTTCAGCTAATCTAAAGCTGCCCAAGTCGAATGCTGGTGATGTCGCTGTGAAGAGGAAATGCGAAAGAACAACCACACTTAATCCAAGACCAGGCTGACCTCATATATAGTCACAGGTACTGTTGAACAATGCTGATGGTGGTTGTAAAAAATTACATGAAATCGATGGAAGAGATTATTCGTGAGTTTCAAAAGTGCTACCAGCAGTCCAGCTAGAACAATGACATTGCGTAGCAATTTTATAAGTATTGGGGTGCTGTGGTCCAGGATTTTTTTCATTCTGTAGTCTATACTAGGTGATTCTTGAAGTGGTATAAAGGGCGACGCCACAGGACAGGAGATGAGTAGAAATGACCGATGTGAAATGATACATCACTATACACCCTGTTGCGTCTGAAGGGTTTTGTCAAGAGTGAAGTACGGATGACGTGATGACACGGCTAATGGAGCGTCTCTCTTGGGTAGGGTGTGGTCCCATTAATGCGTTTAAGAGAACGCTTCATGTGGAAGGATATGAAAACATTTTGCAGCATTGTGTCCTGCGTACACTGGAGGAACAGTTCAGAGATAATTATTGTTATATCAGCATGACAGTGCACTCTGTAAAAGGAGCATCCGTACGGCGATGCTTTGTAGACAGTAACATTCGTGAATTGGACTGGCCTGCCTGGGTCCTGACCTGACGGAACAGCTTTGGAATGAGTCGACTTCACTCCAGACCCCAGCGCCCACCATCTCTGCCTTCTCTTGTTTCGACTCTTGAGGTAGAACGGAGTGCCATTCCTAAACAGAAATTTGGACAGCTCATTGACACTGGACTCGCGTTCGGGAGGATGATGGTTGGAACCCGCCTGTGGCCATCCTGATTTAGGTTTTCCGTGATTTCCCTAAATCGCTTCAGGCAAATGCCGGAATGGTCCTTTGAAAGGGCACGGCCGACATCCTTCCCCATCCTTCCCTAATCCGATGTGATCTATGATCTCGCTGTTTGGTCCACTCCCCAAGATCAAGCCACCAACCAACACCCACTGAAAGGCGGTAGCGTTCTCGCTTCCCGCGCCCGGGTTAACGGGTTCGATTCCCGGCGGGGTCAGGGATTTTCTCTGCCTCGTGATGACTGGGTGTTGTGTGATGTCCTTAGGTTAGTTAGGTTTAAGTAGTTCTAAGTTCTAGGGGACTGATGAGCATAGATGTTAAGTCCCATAGTGCTCAGAGCCATTTGAACCATTTGAACCCACTGAAAGCGTTGCCAGCAGAGGTCAAGCCGCCATAAAGGCGAAGGGGGGACACACCCCATATTAATGTCCTCCAATAGGTGTCTGGATACTGTCTGAATAGTGTATGTTCGGTGTTTACATATGCGTGATGTGTACGGAGCGTTCCGAAACTATTCGTTCAAATTAATACACGAGGTAGAGAATGTCAAAGCAAATACATTTCGGTAACGAACATGTAATCTCTGAAGTCAATCGTTAATGTTAGGGAACATTTTGTGAGTTGTGCTGACGTAAGCTGTTGTGTCCGTGTCGCTGACTGGGAATGTGTACTGACATTCGAGTATACACAATTAGTATGTTTGGACACATGTGAATCCACGAGGCATTCGACCTCGTGCTGACGAACAGCGTTTCGATGTTAATGTGTGGGCCGGAATTCTCGGAGATACGTTGATTGGACCATACACTGTTCCATTCTGCCTCGACGGAAGGGGACGTAGCATCTTCGTGGAACATGTGTTGCCACAACTACTGGACGATATACCTCTGAGTGTTAGACAAAGGACATACTTCCAGCACGATGAGGCGCCATCCCATTTCAGTAGTTTTGTGAGAAATCATCTAAAAGCTACCTTCGGGAATTGATGGATCGGTCAAAGTCGCCCTGTGGCCTGGTCACCTAGGTCACGTAACCTCACGTGTCTGAATTTCTTCCTCTGGGGACATAAGAAGGAGTTGGTGTATGGAACCCCGGAGTGGCCGAGCGGTTCTAGGCGCTACAGTCTGGAACCGTGCGACCCCTACGGTCGCAAGTTCGAATCCTGCCTGGGGCACGGATGTGTGTGATGTCCTTAGGTTAGTTAGGTTTAAGTAGTTCTCAGTTCTAGGGGACTGATGACCTCTGAAGTTAAGTCCCATAGTGCTGAGAGCCATTTGCATGGAACCGTTGTGGAAACAGAGGCTGCCCTCGAATTGCTGTTGCTGCTGGCACCAATGCGAACATGCCAGGTACCTTCGAACGGACAAGACACTGAGTCGTCCGACAATGTAGTGCGGGAATGCATTCAAGATGTCGCGCATTCGGGCAGTTCCTATGAATGCCACTGCTGAACTACCTTCCGTGTAAATCGTCCCTAGCATCATAAATTGCCTTCGTGGACCATGGGTACCGGAACTAAATATATTTGTTTTGGTGTTCTCTACGCCCTGTCTTAATTTGAACGAGCAGTTTTGGAACACTCTGCATACACTGATGCGCGTCTACGTAAGAAGAGATGCAACATGGCTCGTAGTGCAGTCGTGCACGCATTCGCCTCCCTCTGCACAGCGCTTTCGGCCAGCTCGCGAGCCGACGGAAGGCTCACGTGTGTTCCGCGGTGGCAGCGGTCGCCACAATCGGCTTAGGCTCCAACCCGCGCCTACACGTAAACACGGACTACGGCGAGCCAACAAGCAATGCGCACGCGGCTGCGCGGACGCCTGGAATTCGGCAGCTGGCCGAGGGTAATTTTGGCGCCGTGCAGCAGGCTGCGGTGCGGGCGCTGGAGCCGCAGCTCCCCCTCGCGGCTGCGAGATCTATTCCCGCCACCCCTGTTCCTGCCGCTGCGCCGCCGAGGGGAGCGAATAATTGTCTGCCTAAGACGTTGAGTGCCGCGCGCGAGCCTCAAGGTAGGGCGGGGGGCGCCGCGGCGGTCGATAGTCGCAGACGGGGCGTGGCGTAGCGTGCAGGTTCTGCCGCCGCCGCCGCCGCTGCTGCAGCCGGAGCCGCGGCCCCCACGTGAATCCGCTTTCATCCGCAGCTGCGTTGTCGCCATATCACATATTCCTGTCCTCCGCATGTGCAGTCTGTACCAAAAACAGAGGGCATAAATCAAGTAGTCTATACAGGGTGAAAAGTATTAAAACCGACAAACTCCGGGAGGTTGTAGGGGACATCAAAACAAAAATTTTGCCCTAATGTCATTTTTTTCCTATGAGGATTACTTAAACCGGTGGAAGCCGTATTACGCTCTTCAGTTGTAGGCAACTGCTGTCCACCAGTGTAGTAGTGCATCGTCTCTGTTTACTAATGGAGCGATACAGCTGGAGTGAGTACACTGATATGGTTGATACGTACTATGTAGCGCACAACAACAATATCCTGAATGAGATTTTCAGTCTGCAGCGGAGTGTGCGCTGATATGAAACTTCCCGAGTTCGAGTCTCGGTCCGGCACACAGTTTTAATCTGCCAGGAAGTTTCATATCAGCGCACACTCCACTGCAGAGTGAAAATCTCATTCTGGAAACATCCACCAGGCTGTGGCTAAGCCATGTCTCCGCAATATCCTTTCTTTCAGGAGTGCTAGTTCTGAAAGGTTCGCAGGAGAGCTTCTGTAAAGTTTGGAATGTAGGAGACGAGGTACTGGCAGAAGTAGAGCTGTGAGGACGGGGCGTGAGTCGTGCTTGGGTAGCTCAGTGGTAGAGCACTTGCCCGCGAAAGGCAAAGTTCCCGAGTTCGAGTCTCGGTCCGGCACACAGTTTTAATATGCAAGGAAGTTTCAACAATATCCTGATCGTTGTATCCCGCATCTTACGACCTTTGCTGCTGTGTACCAACGTTTGGGTGAGACCGGGTCATTTAGCAGATTGCCTGGACAGGGACGCCATCGCACGGTAAGAACACTGCAATTTGAGGAAGCTGTCTTGCAGCATGTGGAGCGGGATCCTTCAGTCAGCACTCGTGCAATTGCACGTAACATGGGGACGAATGAGATGAATGTAAGAACAGCACTTCGAGAGCAATTGTTACATCCATTTCACTTAAAGCGTGTTCACAACCTGGAGCCAGTTCATTATCCACCCAGAGCACAGTTTTTGCAGTGGTACCTGGAACAGTGCGAAATGCATCCTACATTTCCATCCTCTGTGTTGTTTACCGATCAAGCAACGTTTATGCTTGATGGATCCTTCAGCATGCACAATTCACATGTTTGGAGTGAGAATAACCCACAAGTCACAGTTATTAGCGCTCATCAAGTGCGGTTCTTCGTTAATGTGTGGGTCGGTGTTGTTGGGGACTGTTTAATTGGGCTGTGTCTGCTACCCAGTGATTAAATGGCATGCACTATAACATTTTTCTCGCCAGAGCATTGCCAGAATTGCTGGAAGACGTCCCGCTCCCTACAAGACAACGCATGTGGTTCCAACATGACGGGGCGCCGGCACATTTCAGTCGTCGTGTGCGTCGATTCCAGGACCGACGGTTCCCAGAAATGTGGATTGACAGCTGAGGTCCTGTACCATGTCCTGCTCGATCCCCAGACATGTCCCCTCAGGACTTTTTTGTGTGGGGAGAGATGCGCAACCTTGTTTACACAACTCGTGTAGCATCAGAAGAGGATCTGGTTGCCCGGATAGCAGCAGCAGCAGTGTTGCTATTCAGGATACTCCTGGGGTTTTTGCCCGTTTCAGACAGAACATGATCCGACGGTGTAGCCTTTGTTTAGGTGTCAGTGGAGGCAGTTCTGAAAATCTAATGTAGTTGAAATTGGGTTGTGTTAATGTGTTGTCTCTTGGTCATAAAAAATGGAAAAGTGTTTGTTGGTATAATTAATTTGCCGCCAGAGAAATCTTCCTCTACTGGTTTAAATACTCCTCATAGGAAAAAATGACATTAGGGAAAAATATATGTTTTGATGTCCCCTACAACCTCCCAGAGTTTGTCGGTTTAAATACTTTTCACCCTGTATGTTCCTCATGTGCGGGCAATAAATAAAAGTTCATTACAACAGTTGCCCGGAAATGCTTGGTTTCTGAGTTGTTATGCCCTTCAAAGAGGCGATATTCACCGGGACGTTTTTGTTCCCGCACATAGATGCTTTTCTCGGAGATGCTCAGAATGTCCACGTCCAGCTCGAATGTAGGCCTAAGATGGATGTCTGAACACGATCCGAAATTCCAGTAGTATTGTGTATTTCATCACAACATACCACAATTCCGTTCCGAAGGGATTGCATATCCTGCTCCAATAATTTGAAATGGCCTTTTAAGTAGAAATGGACAGGATTGAAATTGGTTCAAATGGCTCTGAGCCCTATGGGATTTAATGTCTGAGGTGATCAGTCCCCTGGACTAAGGACAGCACACACATACATGCCCCAGGCAGGATTGTAACCAGTGACCATAGCGGTCGCGCGGTTGCAGACTGAAGCGCCTAGAACCTCTGGGCTACAGCGGCCGGCGACAGGGTTGAAATTAGGTGAGTGTCGAGGCCAAGCAATTTGGCCACCTCCCCCCATCCATATATCAGGAAATATTCGATCCCAGTACGAGCGAGACTTAAGACTGACGTGTGGAGGAGCACGACCATGCAAAACGCGAGACTGGACGGATCAGTGGAGTGTCTTCAAAAACAGAGGCCTGGTGTTTTTCCAGCAAGTTTACGTACGCCTGCCCTGTAAGTCTGTTACAAGTACATGGGGTCCAACTAACCGATCATCAATGGTACCGGTCGACATATTGGTTTTCATTTGCCCGTACATGCTGATTGTGGAGGTGTAATGCCATCTCTTGTGAATTGTGCTTCATCTGTGAATAATACTGAGGCACGAAAGTTTGGATCTACATCTACATACATACTCCGCAATCCACCATTCGGTGCGTGGCGGAGGGTACCTCGTACTACAACTAGCATCTTTTCCCTCTGTTCCACTCCCAAACAGAACGAGGGAAAAATGACTGCCTATATGCCTCTGTACGAGCCCTAATCTCTCTTATCTTTGTGGTCTTTCCGCGAAATATAAGTTGGCGGCGGTAAAATTGTACTGCAGTCAGCCTCAAATGCTGCTTCTGTAAATTTCCTCAGTAGCGATTCATGAAAAGAACGCCTCCTTTTCTCCAGAGACTCCCACCCCAGTTCCTAAAGCATTTCCGTAACACTCGCGTGATGATCAAACCTACCAGTAACAAATATAGTAGCCCGCCTCTGAATTGCTTCTATGTCCTCCCTCAATCCGACCTGATAGGGATCCCAAACGCTCGAGCAGTACTCCAGAGTAGGTCGTATTAGTGTTTTGTAAGTGGTCTCCTTTACAGGTAAACCACATCTTCCCAAAATTCTACCAATGAACCGAAGACGACTATCCGCCTTCCCCACAACTGCCATTACATGCTTGTACCACTTCATATCGCTCTGCAATGTTACGCCCAAATATTTAATCGACGTGACTGTGTCAAGCGCTACACTACTAATGGAGTATTCAAACATTACGGGATTCTTTTTCCCATTCATCTGCATTAATTTACATTTATCTATATTTAGAGTTAGCTGCCATTCTTTACACCAATCACAAATCCTGTCCAAGTCATCTTGTATCCTCCTGCAGTCACTCAACGACGACACCTACCCCTACACCACAGCATCATCAGCAAACAGCGGCACATTGCTATCTACCCTATCCAAAAGATCATTTATGTAGATAGAAAACAACAGCGGACCTACCACACTTCCCTGGGGCACTCCAGATGATACCCTCACCTCCGATGAACACTCACCATCGAGGACAACGTACTGGCTTCTTTAGAACACTGCTGCGGAAACCACTGGCAGAATGTAACTCTTGCTACAATGTAATGTAAAAATAAATTCCGTCCATAGGCCCTGTCGGGTCAATCAGTAAAGACGAGCCGCCGTGTCATACTTTGGCAATCGCGTTGTTGGATGCGCTGTGGGAGGGCGTGGGGGTCAGCACGCCGGCCGTTGTCAGTCAGTTTTCGTGACTACTCCGTCAAGTAACTCCTCAGTTGGCATCATGGGGCTGAGCGCACCATTTTTCCAGTCCGCCCACCAAGCAGAAGTCCCTGGCCACAGGGCTGCTCAGCTGCGAAGGCGGACGGTGACAGTTACTGTACACGTCGCAAATCATGAGGATAGAACTGTTCTGGCAACAGTCTCGAGAAAGTCGTGTGACGAACATTCACTTACAAGATAACCTGCGTGTGCTCATAAAATGAGTCTAGTGCACGTAATCCAGGATCTCTTCCAGTACATCTTGGGTTGCAGATCTGGTCTTTCCCACTCCAAACCACGGGGCGTAAACTTGCCATGAGAGCACATACGGTGACGGAGACGTTCAAATGTCTTCCGATCCAGACGTCTTCGCTGTAGGTGCCTCTCTCGGTGTAAGCGACGACCTAGCGCAGCATAGTTGAAGTGTAGTTTTGCCGCTTCTTGACTGGGTACGTATCGAACGCCAAACGCAACACTCATTGTATACTTCGCTTGGGCATTAAGTGGGGTATTAATATCTTTTTTGACGACAACTACCTGTGGGAGGAGAAAACGTTCCGGTGAAAAAAGCTGTTTTGAAGGCGACAACTTGGAAACCAAGCATGTCTGCATAATCGAGTTTGTTGCAATGAACCTTTTCATATATGATGATGATGATGATTGGATTGTGGGGCGCTCAACTGCGCGTTTTTCAGCGCCCGTACAAATTCCCAAACTTTCCTCAGTCCATTCTCGCCACTTGCATGAATAATGATGAAACGATGCATGAATAATGATGAAACTATGAGGACAACACAAACACCCAGTCATCTCGGGGCAGGTGAAAATCCCCGACCCCGCCGGCAATCGAGCCCGGGACCCCGTGCTCGGGAAGCGAAAACGCAGACGCGAGACCACGAGCTTCGGACTTATGATATATGGGGAACACACAACTGAAATTATGCCATCTATTTTTGAAAAACCTTGTATATCCAAATCTGTATCTTATTAGGCACCTTAGCCGGCCGCGGTGGCCGAGCGGTTCTAGGCGCTTCAGTCCGGAACCGCGCGACTGCTACGGTCGCAGGTTCGAATCCTGCCTCGGGCATGGATGTGTGTGATGTCTTTAGGTTAGTTAGGTTTAAGTAGTTCTAAGTTCTAGAGGACTGATGCCCTCAGATGTTCAGTCCCATAGTGCTCAGAGCCATTTGAACCATTAGCCACCTTATAGCGTGTGGCGGAAGGTACTTGCTGTATCACACGTACGAGAGTTGCCCAAAAAGTAATGCACCGCATTTTTTCTTCAACAGTTCTTTGTTGTTGTTGTTGTTGTTGTTGTGGTTGTGGTCTTCAGTCCTGAGACTGGTCTGATGCAGCCCTCCATGCTACTCTATCCTGTGCAAGCTTCTTCATCTCCCAGTACCTACTGCAACCTACATCCCTCTGAATCTTCTTAGTGTATTCATCTCTTGGTCTCCCTCTACGATTTTTGCCCTCCACGCTGCCCTCCAATGCCAAATTTGTGATCCCTTGATGCCTCAAAACGTGTCCTACCAACCGATCCCTTCTTCTAGTCAAGTTGTGCCACAAACCTCTCTTCTCCCCAATCCTATTCAATACCTCCTCATTAGTTACGTGATCTACCCACCTTATCTTCAGCATTCTTCTGTAGCACCACATTTCGAAAGCTTCTATTCTCTTCCTGTCCAAACTAGTTATCGTCTATGTTTCACTTCCAACAATTCTTTATTGAACATAAAATGAGAATAACACACACGAAAGTGTGGTGTTTTATCTACACACCCTATTTTTCCACGTAATCTCCATCCCGTTCTATGGCCTTCCTCCTGCGCGAAACAAGGGCGTGTATGCCATGTGGGTACCAATACTTGTCCTGGGTGGGGAGCCAGTGCTTCACTATGTGAGACACCTCCTCCTCGTCCTCAAAATGTTTTCCTCGAATGGCGTTTGTGCTCGTGAATGACCAGCTCGCTGGAACATGTCAGGCGTGACAACCGTGCATGGTCTCCCCGACCGCTGCAAATCGCGGAGCTTCGCCGAACCGCCTTCTGATGACCTCACCCTCGTGCCCAGCGACTAATTGTACTTCTGTCGGCAGTAAATGCACCATAGACTTTGCACAAACGTTTGTGAATGTTCTTCTCAGTTTCTTTCTCTGTAGTGAGAAATTCAATGACGGCACGTTGCTTGTGACGTACATAAACTACACGTGCAATTTTAAAATGTTCCTGCAGAAACGCTATCTGTCGGAATTGACGGAAACTTGGCGCGCTCACTCAGGAGCTTCAAATAATACATACGTAACGTTTGGCATTCGTAGCATTGTTTTCGGCTGAGAAAAAAAATGCGGTGCATTACTTTCTGGGCAAACCTCGTAACACGTCTTTGCTGTCTGCACCTGTGGGTTCGTCCTCTCGGATATTGTGGACGCGAGGGCCGATTTCCAGCTTGCATGGGAAGGGGGATGTTGTCCAACCTGAAGATGATAGTTCGGTCTTTCTGTAGTCCTTCTAAATGGGTTGTGCTCGGGCTTTTTAGTGCTGTCTTAAGAGCTAGTGACTTTCCAATAACGACAGGTGTACTCTAGGGTCTGATGGAGATAAACTTAAAGGAAAGTAATACCTGGAATCTACACTTCAAAAAGGAGTGCAATTTGTGAGAGCAGGAAACGGCCAATAAAAATGTTTCTGTTCTCTCCTGGATATTGATTCACTGTAACTGATGCACGTCGATTTCTTGGATCGGCTGGAAGGTCAAAAGATGAGGAGTGAGCTGGCAGTCCTCCTAGGGGTAGGAGGCAAGTCGTACGCCTTGCGGGGCGGAAGTATTGAATGAAAAATGTTGCGTGTATGAAGTAGTGAGTGAGAGATCGTCTGTGACCTATAAAGTTATTCTGCTGGTACGGAAAGCCTGGACGAATTCGGAAGTGTGATTCCGAGCAAGCGCCAGGAATTCGGCATCATCAGTTTCCGATTTTCTGTGCTGAGATTCAGTTAACCAGCACGTTTTGGTAGGAAGAGACCTCAGATCAGCGAATGGTTAGCTGGAGCTGTGTTTGATCAATGAGACAGACTTGGTGAGGCCCAATACAAGCAAATAACCCAAATTTTTGTTCGTAAATATTAGAAGTTTGCTGTCTGAATTTGACCTTCTGACTTTGAACTGTTTGCCTGTTTTGTTTATGACGAGCTTATCGCCTGTGCAGTGACTGTTCGTAGTGTACAGTAGCTCGACAAAACTGTGGAAACACAAAAGACACAACACATTACCATGCTTAATACATTGTACGAAGCACATTGGCATTCAGAATAATTTCCACTCGTCTCGGAATGAATAAATACATCCTGAATAGTTTTTAAGGGAATCTCAAACCATTCTTGCTGCAAAATACTGACAAGTTCAGGTAACGACGATGGCCTTGGATAGCGATCAAACATACCTCTCTCCAAAGTAGACTAGAAAGGCTGAAGTGAGATCTGGTGACTGTGGTGGTGAGGGGAGGTGCAACGATTCAGCCTCGAGCTCACGAACCAGTCCTGGACGATGCGACCTGCGTGAACAGGTGTCTTGTCACGTTGTAACATAGCGCCACCAATGGGAAGCAAACACTGTACCGTGGGATGAACTTGATCATTGAAAGTGCTCCAATCATCATCGAAGCCCCGCCATGTTCTCTCTTGCGACGTAAACTAGGCCAGAAGTTGGAAATAGTGTGAAAGAAGAATCACCCGACTAAATGTCATTCCTCCATTGCTCTGTAGTCCAGGTTTTATGACTTGGGCACCACGTTTTCCTGTTACGGGCATTTACATCAGTGATGAGTAGTTAAAGGAATTTCAGCTTGCCCTGCAAGTCCCTGCTTATGGAACTCCCTCCGTGTTGTTTTGGCGGTAAGAGGGTTCGTTACTGCAACATTCAGTTCTGTAATGACTACACCTGCCTAACGTCGTGTAGGACCTCCGCGAGCACGAAGAAGTGACGCAACACGACGTAGCATGTACTCGACTAAACGAGGCATCCCAGATATTCTCAATAATGTTCATGTCTGGGGAGTTTGGTGGCCAGCGGAAGTGTTTAAACTCGTACGAGAGTTCCTGGAGCCACTCTGTAGCAGTTCTGGACGTGTGCGGTGTCGCATTGTCCTGCTGGAATTGCCCAAGCCCATCGGAATGGACAATGGACATGAAAAGATGCAGGTGATCTGACAGGATCCTTACGTGCGTGTCACCCGTCAGAGTCGTATCTAGATGTATCAGTGGTCCCATATCACCCGAACTGCACACGCCCCGCGCCGTTACAGAGCCTCAAACCAGCTTGAACGGTCCCCCGCTGATATGCAGGGTCTAAGGATTCATGAGGTTGTCTCCATACCCTTACACGTCCATCCGCTCGATACAATCTGAAATGATACTGGTCCGATCAGGGAACATGTTTCCAGTCAACAACAGATATGTCGGTGTTGACGGGCCCAGGCGAGGCATAAAGCTTTGTGTCGTATGTCATCAAGGGTACACGAGTGGGCCTTCGGCTCCGAAAGCCCATATCGATGTAGTTTCGTTGAATGGTTCGCACGCTGACACTTGTTAATGGCCCAACATTGAAATATGCAGCAGTTTTGCGGAAGGGTTGCAATTCTGTCACCTCCAGCCGCTGTGGCCGAGCGGTTCGAAGCGCTGCAGTCCGGAACCGCGCACCTACTACGGTCGCAGGTTTGAATCCTGCCTCGGGCGTGGTTAGTTAGGTTTAAGTAGTTCTGAGATGTTACGTTCCATAGTGCTTAGAGCTGTTTTAACCAATTCTGTCACCTTGTACGATTTTTTTCAGTCGTCGTTGGTCCCGTTCTTGGAGGATCTTTTTCCGGCCGCAGTGATATCGGAGATTTGTTGTTTTAACGGATTCCTGATATTCACGGTACACTCGTGAAATAGTCGCAGGGGTATATCCGGACTTCATCGCTACCTCCGAGATGCTGTGTCCGCTCATGCACCGGCTATAACACCACGTTCAAACTCACTTAAATCTTGATAACCAGCCAGTGTAGCAGCAGTAACCGATCTACAGGGTGTTTCAAAAATGACCGGTATATTTGAAACGGCAATAAAAACTAAACGAGCAGCGATAGAAATACACCGTTTGTTGCAATATGCTTGGGACAACAGTACATTTTCAGGCGGACAAACTTTCGAAATTACAGTAGTTACAATTTTCAACAACAGATGGCGCTGCAAGTGATGTGAAAGATATAGAAGACAACGCAGTCTGTGGGTGCGCCATTCTGTACGTCGTCTTTCTGCTGTAAGCGTGTGCTGTTCACAACGTGCAAGTGTGACAATAAAGGATCAGTTTGAAAAATTTCAACGGACTGGGAACGTGACAGATGAACGTGCTGGAAAGGTAGGGCGACCGCGTACGGCAACCACAGAGGGCAACGCGCAGCTAGTGCAGCCGGTGATCCAACAGCGGCCTCGGGTTTCCGTTCGCCGTGTTGCAGCTGCGGTCCAAATGACGCCAACGTCCACGTATCGTCTCATGCGCCAGAGTTTACACCTCTATCCATACAAAATTCAAACGCGGCAACCCCTCAGCGCCGCTACCATTGCTGCACGAGAGACATTCGCTAACGATATAGTGCAGAGGATTGATGACGGCGATATGCTTGTGGGCAGCATTTGGTTTACTGACGAAGGTTATTTTTACCTGGACGGCTTCGTCAGTAAACAGAACTGGCGCATATGGGGAACCGAAAAGCCCCATGTTGCAGTCCCATCGTCCCTGCATCCTCAAAAAGTACTGGTCTGGGCCGCCATTTCTTCCAAAGGAATCATTGGCCCATTTTTCAGATTCGAAACGATTACTGCATCACGCTATCTGGACATTCTTCGTGAATTTGTGGCGGTACAAACTGCCTTAGACGACACTGCGAACACCTCGTGGTTTATGCAAGATGGTGCCCGGCCACATCGCACGGCCGACGTCTTTAATTTCCTGAATGAATATTTCGATGATCGTGTGATTGCTTTGGGCTATCCGAAACATACAGGAGGCGGCGTGGATTGGCCTCCCTATTCGCCAGACATGAACCCCTGTGACTTCTTTCTGTGGGGACACTTGAAAGACCAGGTGTACCGCCAGAATCCAGAAACAATTGAACAGCTGAAGCAGTACATCTCATCTGCATGTGAAGCCATTCCGCCAGACACGTTGTCAAAGGTTTCGGGTAATTTCATTCAGAGACTACGCCATATTATTGCTACGCATGGTGGATATGTGGAAAATATCGTACTATAGAGTTTCCCAGACCGCAGCGCCATCTGTTGTTGAAAATTGTAACTACTGTAATTTCGAAAGTTTGTCTGCCTGAAAATGTACTGTTGTCCCAAGCATATTGCAACAAACGGTGTATTTCTATCGCTGCTCGTTTAGTTTTTATTGCCGTTTCAAATATACCGGTCATTTTTGAAACACCTTGTAACAACTGCGCCAGACACCTATATAGGCGTTGCCGACCGCAACGCTCTATTCCGACTGTTTACAAATATCTGTATTTGATTCTTTGGCGCCTCAGTGTATTTCTTAACAGTCCTCTTCAATGACCGTCTATCACGATGACTCAAGACACGCTTTCCTTCCCGTTGTTACTTAGCGGATTATGTTTTCGGCTTTTCCTGTATGCAGCATAAATCTTCGACATGGTGCCTCTTGAAACACTAAACTCTTCGGCTACCTTGGTTGCAGAAGCACCCATCACACGAGCACCGACAATATGCGCACATTCTAAGTCACTTTCCTGCGACATACTGCACATACGGTTACACAGAATACCGTTCTGACAACGACCGACACTTGGAACCTATTGAGGACGTTGCACAGGTGCCGCTCGGACTCTTAACAGAACAGCGCAACCTACAAGCGGGGGTAGCCTCTGTTGTTCAAGCATGTACGAGGGGGGACCCAAAAGAAACCGGATTGTTGTCATAAAAAATTTATTGATAAACCTTTTTACAAAATTACTTCAGTCACCTTCAAAATACTCTCCATTACATGCGATGCACTTGTCAAGTCTCTTTTCCCACTGTTGAAAGCATGTTTGGAACCCTTGAAGTTTGATGTTGTCCAGTGCCCTTTGCGAAGCTGTTTTTACCGCCTCCACGTCGTCATAACGCTCCCCTTTTAGCGTTTTTTTCATTCGTGGAAAAAGTCGCACGGGGCTAGGTCCGGCGAATACGCAGCGTGGGGAACGACAGACCACTTCTGAGATGCCAAATAGTGGGTCGCTCGTAAGGCTGTGTGTGCTGGAGCGTTGTCGTGATGCAGAAACCAGTCACCTGATCGCCTAAGTTCAGGGCGTTTCCTCCTCACATCCTCTCGCAGACGCCTTAAAACATCCAAGTAAAAGTGCTGGTTGACAGTCTGGCCAGGGGGTACGAATTCCCGATGCACAATTCCACGAACATCAAAAAAGACAGTGATCATCGTCTTCACATTTGACCTCACTTGCCTCGCTTTTTTTGGTCTGGGAGAGTTGGGAGTCCTCCACTGGCTTGACGCTTGCTTGGTTTATGGGTCATACCCGGAACACCAACTCTCATCCCCTGTAATGACTTTGTTCAAGAAGTTTGGATCAGGTGCAATCTCTGTTTTCAAGTCCTGACACACATTCATGCGGATAGTTTGTTGCTCCTGTGTGAGAAGGCTCGGAACAAATTTAGCAGCAACGCGCCTATGGACAAATCCTCGCTCAAAATCCACTGGCACGAGCTCCAACTGATTCTTGTCCCTGCTGAAATTTGGTCGATCGTTTGGCGACGATCCTCGTTGATCTTTTGGCGGACCTTTTCCATGTTCTCCTCATTTCGCGATGTTGAAAGGCGTCCAGAACTAGCTTGGTCTTCAACACACATCTCACCACGTTTAAAGCGCCCAAACCACTCGAAAACCTGTGTGCGGCTCATAGCGTCCTCCTTGAAAGCTTCCTGAAGCACTTGGTGTGTCTCCGTTGCAGTTTTTTTAAGCAACAAACAAAATTCCACACACACTCTTTGTTCTTTTAAAGTTGCCATAACGACTTCGCAGAGGTAACCCGCCAACAGTCAGAGAAACACAATACCACACTTGCACGTTCAGCTCTACACTGACGCCGTCTGCACAGCTGTTTCATGAAGGTCTCTACTAACACCATTTAGCGTGAGAACCCTGCACTACGTCTACGAGTGGCAGCGCCCTCGGAGGCCGGTTTCTTTTGGGTTCCCCCCTCGTATTTCTCTCTGTTTCCATACTTTTGTTCAACCCCTGTATGTTTTCCAGTGTAATCTCTGGATCGGGCAATATTTCTGAACGTTGTAGCGTTGCTAAAGGGCACTGAATAGCAGTATGGGTGGCGTGACAGTTTTTAGCCTGTATCCCAATGTGTGGCTTGTGACCCTTATTGTGACTGATTTAACAGTTAAGCTCTGCACACCCAGTAATCCGCACTGAATAAACCTGCTGAATAGTACGTCTCGTATATGTCTAGCGCGTTGCACGTCGCTAAGAGGGCGTAGATTCCGGCCGCAGGCACGAGTGGGGCTTCGCCCGACGCCACGGAAACTTCGAGAACGAGGGGGAAGGAACGTTTCACACCACCATTTCGCCCCGTTCACTGTTACATTCGCGAATGGCGCGTGGGAAGGACGGCTACCGGGAAGCCAGCGTATCTAGTTTCTTTGATTTTTCTCGTCGAACGACTTGTGTGGGAGGAAGTAATATGTTTCGCGACCCTTCGTGGATTGTACCTTCTCGGAATTTCAACAGTAATCCTCTCGGTGATGTACGTCGCCTATTGTGTAACTTCTGCCTCTGGAGTTTTCGTAGAAACGCCGTTGCGCTCTCGTCGTTGCTAAACAAGCCGGTGGTGAAACTCGCCGCTCTTCGTTGAATCTTCTCTGTCTCTTCTGTTTACTTGATCTGAGAAGGACTCCCGGACGAATGAACAATGCTCAAGAAGCTTAGTTGTATGTCGGCTAGCACTACAGCTTTCATGTAGTTAACAAATATGGAGCTCATTCCTTGCGATTGTCAAAAGTTCTTATTTATTACCTGTGCATTTTGAGTTTTCCTCATTTTCAAGCGACGTCACAAATACATAAATATAGCCATTGTTCCTCCCTTTAAGCTGTAAGAACTGTGTCCGCGTTACACGGTAAACAGATGTACGTAAAAGAAATTACGTATGTAATCCAGTTATCAAGTGGGACAATATGAAAATTAGAATGCAAATATGTTTCTGTCATTTTTGGCATAGTTTTATGTATTTCTTTTTAATCTGACACAAGATGTGCGTTTGTAATTGCTTGATGTTTGGAATATTGGCTGACTTACTGCTTGTATGCATATTTGGTTTTGGGAAATGGAGAATATTTGTTCAGACATTTTATTGACATTAGCTGTTTTTGGGCATTAAAATTCATGAATAGTAACACCAGAAAATGTGTGCCGGACCGGGACTCAAACCCGGATTTCTCGCGCATGGCTGCATGAGTGGCCTTGCTTCTTCCCCTCCCATCCAAATTCCCAACCTGTTACACACTATAGGCAACACGACACGTACCCAGGGACCCCTTACTCTCAAATCCCTCATTCCCAAAAGAGATCGGACATTATATGTATTCACACAGAAAGAAAGGATCGTTAGTCGTCATTATATATATACATACCAGCCCGAACGATTACTGCTGGTCATGTCTTTCATGCGTCGCCTTTTCAAGAGAAAACGTCGGTTTGTTGCCTATTAAAAACAAAATTATTTTAAAATCGGAATTTTACGCGCCCATTCGACAGCGCGCACTCCCAAATTCGTCTAGTCCCACATTCTAATCACTAGGGTAATCCCAAAAATAAGGTCTCCTATTTTTTATAAGTAAGTAGACCTGTTTATTTCTACAATGGTTTACATCAGTTTACAGCTTGAACATTTAGCTATTTTTCCACATATCACCATTTCTGTCGATGTGTTTTTGTAGAGGCTGTGGCAGTCTTTGTATGCACATGTCATACCAGCTCGCCGCCATGCTGTTCGGAAAGTTATGAACCTCTTCTTTCACCTCGTCGTCAGAGCTGAATCGCTTGCCGGCCAAATGTTCTTTTAACCTAGGGAACAGGTGATAGTCACTGGGCGCCAAGTCAGGACTATAGGGTAGGGTGGGTGATTATGTTCCACTGAAACTGTTGCAGGAGAGCAACGGTTTGCCGAGCGATGTGTGGGCGAGCGTTGTCATGGAGAATGTGTACGCCCTTGCTCAACATTCCTCTTGGCCGATTCTGAATTGCCCGTTTGAGTTTTTTCAGAGTCTCACAGTACCTCTCAGCGGTAATTGTGGTCTCAGCGATTCAGCTCCGACGACGAGGTGAAAGAAGAGGTTCATAACTTTCTGAACAGCATGGCGGCGAGCTGGTATGACATGGGCATACAAAAACTGCCACAGCGTCTACAAAAATGCATCGAAAGAAATGGTGATTATGTCGTAAAATAGGTAATGTTCAAGCTGTAAACTGATGTAAACCATTGTAGAAATAAACAGGTCTATGTACTTATAAAAAAATAGGGGACCTTACGTTTGGGATTACCTTCGTATATGAATGCCTTCATATTATTTGATTGCCCTAGCCGGTAATATATCCACCATGTTAAACGCGGATGCACAAAAACTGAAACTTAACCCTCGCCCCGTTTCGCCCCGAATTTCAACGCTACTTCGTAAATCCTACTTCTTAAACGTCTTTTTTTTGTTTCCTTCATTACTTCTTCGATGGACAGGTTGAACAGTATAGAACACTGCTACCCTTTTATCTACGATTTTTAATTACAGCACTTTTCTCTTGGACTACAAGTATTTTTGTTCCCTCTAGGTTGCCGCACATATTGTATGTCTTACCGCATAAAATGTAAGTATTTATTTGAGAAATACCTTGCACGACTTTGCGCTTTTTATTGGTGGAAGTGTCTTGAAGTCTTGCTTCCACTATCTGCAGCCAAATAATTCCTCAAGCATATCAGGACCGTCTCCTGTTGACGATGATCCGTAAGCTACGGAGGACGAACTTCGGGAGTGGCTCCACTGTTGAATTCTGCCGGGCCATCGATCAGTCGATGCGGCGTAAATTTTTGATGACAAAGCTTACCCGCGCCGTTATCGTGTCTACGGACTCGCACCAGTTCCCTGAAAAAACTTCTATTACGTCTATCATATTTGCGGAAGAACTTCACTTCTCCCGCCCAGGTAACTACTACGACTTCTGCAGATATTTTATAGAACGCTTACGCTTGCGACTTCTTTGCGAACTACTTGAGTACTTTATTTGTTTGCGAAAACTAAAAAAACTGCGATGCCGTTCATGACTTTAGAGTCGCAGAATGGAGGATTACTTGGGGAAAACACTAATTAGTCTCGAGTATATCAAAACAGCTCGTATAGTCGTTGGAGACAGGTATGCAAATCGGACAAGAAAATAATTTATGTAAACATATTCTCACAAATGCTTGGTTTTTTCAGTTGTAGTTGAAAGTCATTTTTACCATACAGTTGTAACACTAAAGAAGTCTTCCGCCAACAGATGGAATTAATATCGCGTACCGTAATAAGCTTACTCTCCTATGAATAAAAACTCTGATATCTATAATAGTCTGAAGATCAAACAATAAAGTGGAACCTGTCCACAGTCAGAAGAAATACGCTGCCGGAAAATAAATTGGTACACCCCCTTAGAGGTTTCAGATTCACTAACGATTTATTGTTGCAACAGTGTGTTTGTAGTACATGAAATGATTACATTTACAGATCAATAGCACAAGCTGTTCTGAGGTACCAGGTATCAACCCATGCTGAAACACCCGTATTGCCGGCCGGTGTGGCCGTGCTGTTCTAGGCGCTTCAGTCTGGAACCGCGTGACCGCTGCGGTCGCAGGTTCGAATCCTGCCTCGGCGCATGGATGTGTGTGATGTCCTTAGGTTAGTTAGGTTTAAGTAGTTCTAAGTTCTAGGGGACTGATGACCTCAGCTGTTAAGTCCCATAGTGCTCAGAGCCATTTGAACCGTTTTTGAACACCCGTACTAAATAGTACGTGGTGTAGCCTCCACGGGGGAGGGGGGAGGGACAATGCAGCCGCTGCTTCTGACACTGTCGATCGTACAGATGGCGAAAACTGTCCAGGAATACTTTATGCCACGCCTGCTCGACCTGACCACGTAGTTCAGTGCGAGTTGTGGGTTGAAGAGTCACTTCTCATCCCATCATATCCCACAGGTGCTCGATAGGGGATCATGTTCGCCAGGGAAGCTACTGCACATGTTGCAGAGAACGCTGAGTTTCGCGGACAGTGTGTAGGCGAGCATTATCCTGTTGGAACAACACATCGCCTTCCTGTTGCAAGAACGACAAAGGAACAGGTCTAACAACATTCTGCACGTACCGAGCGCTGGTTAGCATCCCCTCCAGAAACACCAAAGGTGAACGAGAGTTGTAAGTACAGTTCGTGTAAAGATGCTAAAAAGCATATAAAGAGCGGATCTTGTTTAAACATCTTACAGAATAAATAGCAGAGGCGTGTGCTCGCGGCTACGGAGGCGGCTTTGTACGTCAATATATGGGCTGTTAGAGAGTGCTGGTGCTGTTTCGTGTTTTTTCCTGTATACAGTTGTCTCCAACGCTGATTTTGTAATGGCCAAAATAATAACCATTCACTACAGCGACTTTTGTAAATCGAGAGGATGGTACATTGAGTGTCTTTACCGCAAATCTGTTCCAATGGAAAGAAAACTTTCTCACTACATATGCCCAAAATTAAATTTGGATTGACAGTTATGAGGGAAGTAGTGGAGCGAAGCTCTCGCAGGAGGGACGGGAAGCATTCCGCCATGCTAATGGAAGTGTCGTGGCATCACCCTGTCGCCAAACCAACACTCCTCGCATTTTAACGTGTCGGCGGCGGCGGTCGTGCCGTGATTTTTTTACTTATTATATTTTTATCTCGTTCAGTAATTTAGAACACCACGTAACAATTCAAACAGCAGAGGATCTCACTCAAGGTTTTATGTTCTCTGTTGTTCACCAAAGTCCTTCATTGCCCGATACTATTAATTTCTATTTTTAGACTGTGGGTTCGGCTTTCTCCAGCGTGAGAAGGAAAAGATAGTAGTATACGAGAAGCATCGATGACGACCGTGATAAAGTTCGTATCTAAGTGGCGCAAAACTTCTGTATACGGTTCAACAACAATAAATCAAACTCTCCGGTCACTTAAATATGTATCTATACTCGTACAAAAACCAACACTTGGTTGTAGTATTCTGCGACTTCTTTCCCTGCCTCCTCAGCTGGTAAAAATAAAATGTATCACTTGATGAGAATTACCTTCCTCATCTTAATAAATCAGTACTGCAGTTTCCATAATTATGTAACTTGATGTGGATAAACATCACCAGCTTTCGCTAAACTTTTTTATTCTCTTGGAAATTCAGCTGAGAAGTCTCAACATCTCGATAACAACTCGTCTAAAATCATCCAATTTCGTTATCATAAAGTTACGAATTAAAATAAAAAAACGGAGACAGTATCTGACCGTTGCTCTTAGGAATGATGGCCATCGGAGCATTACGGCTTGTGATCAGATATTCGATAACGCGGCCGGTCTTCAAAGGTGTTAAAATTCCGTCCATGATCAGCCGTTCCGTGAAAAGAGAAAAATAAAATTTCTGCAGTTACGTGAGGCACAAAAAAAATGGAAACATAATAAAAACACGAATAAAATGTGCCAAACATTCACTAAGTCGGCTGTTGCGAACACTGTAGCTTGCACTGCGTTTAAGTTTGTCAGCTTGCTGTCTTGCGTTATCGTTGGCTGCAATTTGTTGATTTCTTTTCTTACGATTGCGTTAGATTTACACTTTAATACTGTTCAGTGTTGTGTGATATTATTATCCTAGTGAATTGTTCCCCTCGTAATGAAACCAAACGGATTAATTCCTGATGTGGAAGCGGAGTATCATGCGTAATATTTAACTCGTTATTTCGTGTTAGAGATCAGTGACGGAGCTCAGGTTTGAATCAAATGAAAATATGATTCGTTCAGAAGCTTACACTCGTATAATGTATTCATCTACTGTATCTTCAATGACATAAAAGTTCGTCGCTAGTCGAAATTTCGGGAAATACATTTTCGTAAACTTCCCGTGTATGATAGAAAAAAAAAAAAACTAGTGTCGTAAATGAAACTAAAAAGGAAACATAGCGTAGCGTTTTCACAACGCACTGAGGCCGGTTCCTTATTTTGTACCGTGAAACTTCGCGAGTTTGATCGAAGTGACTAAAATGTAAGATTACGAGCGTTTAGCTTGCATGTTGTGCCAACTTTGTTTCGCGCCTCAATTTGATCCTGTCAAAATGTCAGTCGTAAGTTAATTCTGAGCAGAGCTCCGCGAATAACAAACTGGTGACTCAGTGATTGTCAGATTGCAATTTACCACCACACGGCGTTGCTGAATGACCCGTGGGAAATGGGCGTTCGAATAAGGCATTGTGCCGACCTTAAAACGTTTCTCCGAAACTTGCCTTCCACGAAACTGCGCTGTCATTCCATAATCCGTCGTTGATTTCAAAACGAGAGAGCGACAGGAGTTGCCTGCCGTGAATAGCGAGGAAGGAATAAAGGGAGAGCTGTGGTGGAGCAGCAGCTTACATCACGCCGGGCTGACGTGCAATGTGGGTCACAGTCCTACAGGGGATGCGCTGGCAAACCGCTAGCCGGCCAGACACATTGAACGGACTACGAGCCATTTCGTCGAGCCGGCGGCGGAGGCGGCGACGGCGGAACAAGACAATGGCTGGGGGGGGGGGGGGGGGCGTGTCTGGAGGGTAGGGGGCGGTCGATGGGGTCGCCCAATCAAGTGGACAGCCGCTCTCTGACCTCGAGTCACAACAAACAGCGTCCGTCTGCAGCACTACGACCTCTGACGCATCTCTGCACGTGCACACGGCTGGGCCACGCTAGCACGACAGCTGCGTCATTACGACTAAGCGCAAGAAACTGCATACATGTAGTCAAAGTGTTTGGCTACCTCCGGAAAAAAGAGACTGGTGCGTCTTATGATATCCCGTGATCCAACGCCGGTATAGCAGGAATTTCCGATCGTATGAACAAAGGGAAGGCGGTGATTTCAGGAAAGTTCTGGGTTTTGTGCCAGCATTTATGGGGGCAATTATTGTTTTTATAAACGTTCTTTTCTATCGACGAGGATGTAAATGTTGTCAAGGATATGCCATGCTTATAGCTCTCAAAATGTTTGACTAGTGTATATCTACACTGATCAACCAGAACATTATGACAACCTACGTAATAGCCGGTTTGTCCACCTTTGGCACTGATAAAAGTGGCGATGCGTCATGGCATGGAAGTACCGAGGCCTTCGTACGTCGCTGGAGGGAGTTGGCAACACATCTGCGCACACAAGTCATCTCCTCCTCTTCTTCTTCTTTATCGTCGCCTTGTCCCACGTCAGGTGGGGTTGGCGTTGCTTTTCTGGATCCTTCTCCTCCATAGTACTCTATCCATTGCCTCTTCCTTCTTCCATCCTTTCTCCCTTAGGTCCCCGGATATCTTCTACCTCATCTTCGGTCTTCCTCTCCTTCTCGCTACTTCAATCTTTACATCTACAACTCTGTTTCCGATATACTCTTCCCCTTTTCTCTGTCCATACCACCTTAGTCTGCTCTCTTGTATCTTTTTTCCCCATGGGTCCCACTTTCACAGCTCCTCTAACAGATTCATTTCTAATCCTGTCCTTCCTTGTTACCCCACACATCCACCTCAGTATCCTCATTTCCACCACTTCCATCTTCCTTTCCTGGGCTACTGTGATTGGCCATGTCTCTGCCACACAAGTCACCTAATTCCGCTGAATTCCGGGGAGGGGGGCGATGGGCTCTGACGCTACGTTCAGTAATAACCCAGATGTGTTCTATCGGGTTCATAAGTGGTGATTTGGGGACCAGCACATGAATTGGAACTCCCCACTGTGTTCCTCGAACCACTCACCCCACCCCTGGCCTTGTAACAGGGTGCATTACTCTCTAAAAATGACACTGCCGTCGGGGAACATGATCGTCATAGAGGGATGTACGCGGTCTGTAACTCCTTGACCGACGTGATGCCTTGTACGAGCTCCACTGGACCCATGGGTGCCCACGTGAATGTTTCCCAGAGGATAACGAAGGCGCCGCCAGCTGGTCTCCCTCCCACAGTAGAGATGCCAAGGAACTGTTCCCCTGGAAGACGACGGATTCGCCCTCCCCCCGTCGGCATGATGAAGAAGATATCGGGATTCATCAGACCGTGCAACGCTGTGCCATAACACCAACGTCCAGTGCCGATGGTCACGTGCTCATGTCACTCGTAGTTGACGAAGCCGTAGGGTTAACATTGGCACGTGCATGAGTCGTCGCCTTTGGAGGCCCATCGTTAGGAGTATTCTGTGCACTGCGTATTCAGGCACACTTGTACTGTGCCCTGCATTAACGTCTGATTTTAGTTCCGCCACAGTTCGCCGTCTGTCCCGTTCTATCAGACCGCCCAGCCTACGACGTCCGACATCAGTATTGCTGGGTGGCCGCCGAACCCCACGACATCTGCACGTGGTTTCAGCTTGTGTTGAATACACTCACCACAACACTCCTCGGACACCAGAAAAGTCATGCAGGCCGGCCGGGGTGGCCGAGCGGTTCTAGGCGCTACAGTCTGGAACCTGCCTCGGCCATAGATGTGTGTGATGTCCTTAGTTTAGTTAGGTTTAAGTAGTTCTAAGTTCTAGGGGACTGATGACCTCAGATGTTAAGTCCCATAGTGCTCAGAGCCAAGTCGTGCAGTTTGCGGAATGCTCGTGCCGAGTCTCCGGGCCATCACAGCCTGCCCTCGGTCGAACTCAGATAGATCTCGCCTTGTCTCCATTCTACACACGGACAGCATGCTGACTGATACCGCATGCATAGTGCGTCTGTCTGACTAGCAGTCATTCCTCGCCAGGTGACGCTGCCTTAGCCTCGATGGATTTATAGCGATCTTAGGTCGGCGGTCATAATGTTCTGGCTGATCAGTGTATGCTTCGCGAGCTACCTTACTTTGTATGGTGCAGGCTACTTTGCGTACAGACCCACATAATTAGAGACCAATGTCCTTAACTTCAGTTTAGAGCAGAATTTTTGAACACAATGGTTCAAATGGCTCTGAGCACTATGGGACTTAACTTCCGAGGTCATCAGTCCCATAGAACTTAGAACTACTTAAACCTAACTAACCTAAGGACATCACACACACCCATGCCCGAGGCAGAATTCGAACCTGCGAACGTAGCGGTCACGCGGTTCCAGACTGTAGCGCCTAGAACCGCTTAGCCACTTTTGTCGGCTTTGAACATAATCTGAGATCGAATGTCCTGGAGATAAAAAAGTTTCTGTCCACAAATCATCAGTGATTTACAAGTCATCGCTCGTACGAAACTCAGCTTGCCCTTTTTCCACGTGATATACAGAGAATTATTGATGAAGGGCAACATTCAGATGCCATAGTTCCGGATTTCGGGAAGACGTTTGACACGGAGCCCCATTGCAGACTGTTAACGAAGGTACGAGCACATGGAGTATTTCACAGATATGTGAGTGGTTCGGAGGCTTCTTAACTAATACAACCCAGTACGTTGTCCTCGACGGCAAGTGTTCATGAGAGACAAGGGTATCGTTAAGAGCGCACGGGAGAAGTGTGGTAGGACCGCTCTCATTCTCTATAGACATAAATTTGTCAGACGGGCACGATGAGCATCAATCTGAGGCTGTTTACTGAAAATGCTGTGGTGTACTGGAAGCTATCGTCTTGAATGACTGTAGGCTGAGAAAGCATGACTTAGACAGAATTGCTATTTTGTGTGACGAATGATAGATTGCTCTAAATGTAGGAATATGTATGTTAATGCGAATGAGTAGGAAAAACAATCCTGTAACGTTCGCATATTGCGTCAGTAGTGTGCTGCTAGACACAGTCACACCGTCACATCTACGCGTAACATTGCAAAGCGATACGAAATGGAACGAGCACGTGAAGCTGGTAGTAGGGAAGCCGAATGGGTGACTTCGTTTTATTAGGAGAATTTTGGGGAAGTGTAGCTCATCTATGATGGAGACGGCGTATTGAGCACTAGTACGACCCGTTCTTGAGTACGAGGGCAGTTCAATAAGTAATGCAACACATTTTTTTTCTCGGCCAATTTTGGTTGAAAAAACCGGAAATTTCTTGTGGAATATTTTCAAACATTCCCGCTTCGTCTCGTATAGTTTCATTGACTTCCGACAGGTGGCAGCGCTGTACGGAGCTGTTAAAATGGCGTCTGTAACGGATGTGCGTTGCAAACAGCGGGCAGTGATCGAGTTTCTTTTGGCGGAAAACCAGGGCATCTCAGATATTCATAGGCGCTTGCAGAATGTCTACGGTGATCTGGCAGTGGACAAAAGCACGGTGAGTCGTTGGGCAAAGCGTGTGTCATCATCGCCGCAAGGTCAAGCAAGACTGTCTGATCTCCCGCGTGCGGGCCGGCTGTGCACAGCTGTGACTCCTGCAATGGCGGAGCGTGCGAACACACTCGTTCGAGATGATTGACGGATCACCATCGAACAACTCAGTGCTCAACTTGACATCTCTGTTGGTAGTGCTGTCACAATTGTTCACCAGTTGGGATATTCAAAGGTTTGTTCCCGCTGGGTCCCTCGTTGTCTAACCGAACACCATAAAGAGCAAAGGAGGACCATCTGTGCGGAATTGCTAGCTCGTCATGTGGCTGAGGGTGACAATTTCTTGTCAAAGATTGTTACAGGCGATGAAACATGGGTTCATCACTTCGAACCTGAAACAAAACGTCAATCAATGGAGTGGCGCCACACCCACTCCCCTACCAAGAAAAAGTTTAAAGCCATACCCTCAGCCGGTAAAGTCATGGTTACAGTCTTCTGGGACGCTGAAGGGGTTATTCTGTTCGATGTCCTTCCCCATGGTCAAACGATCAACTCTGAAGTGTATTGTGCTACTCTTCAGAAATTGAAGAAACGACTTCAACGTGTTCGTAGGTACAAAAATCAGAACGAACTTCTCCTTCTTCATGACAACGCAAGACCTCACACAAGTCTTCGCTCCCGAGAGGAGCTCACAAAACTTCAGTGGACTGTTCTTCCTCATGCACCCTACAGCCCCGATCTCGCACCGTCGGATTTCCATATGTTTGGCCCAATGAAGGACGCAATCCGTGGGACGCACTACGCGGATGATGAAGAAGTTATTGATGCAGTACGACGTTGGCTCCGACATCGACCAGTGGAATGGTACCGTGCAGGCATACAGGCCCTCATTTCAAGGTGGCGTAAGGCCGTAGCATTGAATGGAGATTACGTTGAAAAATAGTGTTGTGTAGCTAAAAGATTGGGGAATAACCTGGTGTATTTCAATGCTGAATAAAACAACCCCTGTTTCATAAAAAAATGTGTTGCATTACTTATTGAATTGCCCTCGTACTGATTGAGTGTTTGGGTGTTCTGCCAGGTCGGATGAAAGTAAGACATCGAAGCAATTCAGAGGCATGCTGTTAGATTTGTTGCTGGTGAATTTGAACAGCACGCACGTATTGCAGAGATGCTTTGTGAACTAAGATGGGAATCACTAGACGGAAGACAAAGGTCTTTTTGCGAGACATTTTTGAGTAAGTTTAGAGAACCGGCATTTTAGGCCGACTGCAGAACGATTCTAATGCCGTCAACGTATTTTTTGGGTATGAACCACGAAGATGACGTGAGGGAAAGTACGGCTCGTTCGGAGGCCTTAAGACAAACGTTTTTCCCTCGCGTTGTATGCAAGTGGAACGGGAGATAAAATGTCTAATAGTGGCACGTGGTACCATACGTCGTACGGTGGCTTGCGGAGAGTGTGTATATGCACTATGTGGTCAAAAGTATCCGGACACCCCCAAAATCATACGTTTTTCATATTAGGTGCATTGTGCTACCACCTACTGCCAGGTACTCCATATCAGCGACCTCAGTAGTCATAGACATCGTGAGACAGCAGAATGGGGTGCTCCGTGGAACACACGGACTTTGAACGTGGTCAGGTGATTGGGTGTCACTTGTGTCATACGTCTATACGCGTGATTCCCACACTCCTAAACATCTCTAGGTCCAGTGTTTCCGATGTGATAGTGAAGTGGAAACGTAAAGGGACACGTACAGCACAAAAGCGTACAGGCTGACCTTATCTGTTGATGACAGAGACCGCCGACAGTTGAAGAGGGTCGTAATGTGTAATAGGCAGACATCTATCCAGACCATCACACATGAATTCCAAACTGCATCAGGATCGAGTGCAAGTATTGTGACAGTTAGGCGGGAGGTGAGAAAGCTTGGATTTTATGGTCGAGCGGCTGCTCGTAAGCCACACTTCACGCCAGTACATGCCAAACGACGCCGTGCTTCGTGTAAGGAGCGTTGACAATGGATGATTGAACAGTGGCAAAAAGTTGTGTGGAGTGACGTATCACGGTACGCAATGTGGCGATCCGATGGCAGGGTGTGGATATGGCGAATGCTCGGTGACCGTCATCTGCCAGCGTGTGTAGTGCCAACAATAAAATTCGTATGCGGTGATGATATGGTGTGGTCGTGTTTTTCATGGAGGAGGCTTGCACCCCTTGTTGTTTTGCGTGTCGCTATCACAGCACAGTCCTACACTGATGTTTTATGCACCTTTTTGGTTCCCATTGTTGAAGAGCAATTCTGGGATGGCTGTTGCATCTTTCAGCACGATCAACCACCTGTACATAATCCACAGCCTGTGGCGGAGTTGTTACATGACACTAACATCCCTGTAATGGACTGGCTTGCACAGAGTCCTGATCTGAATCCTATAGAACACCTTTGGTACGTTTTGGAACGCCGACTTCGTGCCAGGCCTCACCGACCGACATCGATACCTCTCCTCAGTGCAGCACACCGTGAAGAATGGGCTGTCATTCCCCAAGAAACCTTCCAGCACCTGATTGAACGTATGCCTGCTAGAGTGGAAGCTGTCATGTAAGCTAAGGGTGGGCCAACACCATACTGAATTCCAGCATTACCGATGGAGGGCGCCACGAACCTGTAAGTCATTTTCAGCCAGGTGTCTGAATACTTTTAATCACATAGTGCAAATGCAGTAGTAGATATAGGTGTACTACTGCCACTACCCCCCTTTCCTGCTACAGGCGCGAATGATATGCATCCGTTCGAGCTGGAATCTCTCTATTATCACCTCCGTGATGTTTTAATGAGACATGCTTAGAAGGAAGAAGTACAGTGACTGACATTTCGTAGGGAACTATGCTCACAGAATTTTAAAAATAAACCTCACCATAATGCGTAACGAATCTCTTACTGTATTTGCTGCTGGAGTAGGACGAGTATCTCTGTGACGCTTTCGCGCTTATCAGGCGAATCTCTGACGAAACGAGCTATTCTTCTTTGGGTCTTCTATGTTTCCACTTTCAATTTTTCTGGAACATATGCTTTCGCGGGCAGGGCTTTTACCAGGTGAGCTATCCAAGCAAGATTCTCTCGACTTGTCTTCACAGATTTATCTCCGTTAATAGTCCTCGTTACTTTCCATGCTTCACAGAACCTTTCCTCCATAACTTGCTACGCTAGCACTTCTAGCAGAACGATTATTGCGAAAAAATGGCGTAATGGCAGTATAGAGCAGTTGTCGTCGAACAACGGCCCTAATCAAGTATTCGTCCGGTCTCCGGTTCTCAGTGTATTTTATAATACTATGCATGTAGTAACTAACGGCCGAATACAGTAACTAGTCAATTAGCGTTAAGAGCTTTTTAAGACTATAGTTTTTCTGTTCATTAACAAACAAAATATTTACAGAGATAGAAATATTTTTACATGTGTGTAATTGTAATTCGCTTTCCTGAATTTGGTCGTGAGCTAAGTAAAATTGTCCGCTTGCTTCAGTGGCAGAGGGGTAAGCACCACGGCCATTGTGGGCTAATAGGGTATGAGAGGGGGAATGTTTTACTGTTTGTCTTCCAGCTCTGACAACTCACGGGCGTGTGTGTCTCGCACAGATCAACTGCTGTGGCATAAATTTTGACACGGAAGTAGTACTGATTCGTGAATGCACATTACAAGTACGGTCATGTTCAAATGCAGTATCCTACATATTTGTCGCAAGGAATATGAAATTAAATTAAAGCTGTTGCAATACACGACAATGATTAGTAGAAAAATGACTTTTTTTCGTTTCGTAAACATTTGTGATCGTCTCTCATAGTAATTAATGGATTTCAATTTAAGTAAAATTCCCCTTACTATCATTAATCCATTAATCATTCGTACACACAGACAACACAACACTTCGTAGGGCAATTGCAATGTTAAAACTTTCGGGGGGCTGAGGTAGGCAGCAGTCTAAAACAGAGCAGTCGACACGAAGTATTCCGAATGGTTCCGACTTTTAACGATCAGTACTTGGAGATCAACGGACTAGCGTGTTGGGGGCTCATAACATACCACTTTATGTAGGTTACCAAGTAATAACAAGATCGGTACGTATGCAGCCAGAGGCGCCGTCTCCCAATGACAAAGAGCTTTGACGACCACTTGTCTAAATGATTATTTCCAGAAGGAACCTGTCACTGCGTAGTGTGCTCTGTTTTGGAGCTTCCTGACAGACTCAAACTGTGCCTCCGCTACGTTTGCCCGCCCTCTTCTGGGGTATTGCTATGCGGTGTGGGATCCACATCAGTTAGGACTGACGGAGAGCATCGAAAAAGTTCAAAGAAGGGCAGCTCGTTTTGTATTATCGCGAAATAGAAGAGAGAGTGTCATGGATATGATACGCGAGTTGAGATGCCAATAATTAAAACAAACGAGTTTTTCCTTGCGACCAATCTTTTCACGGAGTTTCCATCACCAACTTTGTGCTCCGAATGCGAAAATATTTTGTCGACGCCCACTTGTGTATGCGGAGTGATATCAGAGTAAAATAAGAGAAATAAGAGCGCGCACTGTTTGAGATTAGAACGACAGAGAAATAGTCTCAATGACGAACATTCTGCCAGGCTCTAAAGGATGAATTTCAGATTAGTCATGTATATGCAGATGTATATGTAGATGTATGTAGACCCGACCTGATATCGAATCTTGGACAACGTAAGGTGACATCTTCGAGTCCTGATGCGTGTGTGGTGGTCCACAGTCCTGGACTGGTTTGATGCAGCTCTCTATGTTACTCTATCCTGTGCAAGCTTCATCATCTCCCAGTACCTACTGCACCCTACATCCTTAGTTTAGTATATTCATCTCTTGGTCTCCCTCTACGATTTTTACCCTCCACGCTGCCCTCCAGTACCAAATTGGTAATCCCTTGACGCCTCAGAATATGTCCTACCAACCGATCCCTTCTTCTAGTCAAGTTGTGCCACAAACTCCTCTTCTCCCCAATTCCATTCACTACCTCCTCATTAGTTATGTGATCTACCCATCTAATTTTCAGCATTCTTCTGTAGCACCACATTTCGAAAGCTTCTATTCTCTTCTTGTCCAAACTGGTTATCTTCCATGTTTCACTTCCATACATGGCTACACTCCATACAAATACTTTCAGAAACGACTTCCTCACACTTAAATCTATACTCGATGTTAACAAATTTCTCTTCTTCAGAAACGTTTTCCTTGCCATTGCCAGTCTACATTTTATTTCCTATCTACTTCGACCATCATCAGTTATTTTGCTCCCCAAATAGTCCTGACAGTCAGTTTTAATTTGCTGGGAAGTTTCAAAACAGCACACGCTGTGCTCGACAGTTAAAAGAGTAATTCTGGGAACGTTCACGCAGTTCAACAAAATTCTCCAGTATTTCGCTGACGTTTAGCAGACATAAGACCACCCTCGTTCTTGTTGTGACGGCTCTTTGAAATTAGCATATGTGAATTGCGTTCAGAATCTGGATGCTTTCGAGTAAGAAAGCACAGTCTTGAAAAATACAAGAAACCTGCGTCAGTTCAGTCGTTTGCTTCGTGCGAGTTCGGGGTTTTCCCTTCGCCGGAACATAGCTCGCGGAAAGCCGTAAGGTAAGAAGTGTACAGGGGTGAAGGATGTTACTCCGCGACTTCGCGGAAAGCTGTAAGGTAAGAAGTATACATGGGTGGAGGATGTTACTCCGCGAGTCGCGCTGTAGCGCTGGGAGGATGTAACATGTGGAGGGGGAGGGGGGGGGGTGCAGACGGCAGCGATTGGCCGGTCGTCAAATATTTACAACCGAGGCAGAGAGCTGGCTGGCGCCTCGGTACGCCGCCGAGCGTCGCGATGCCACCGGCGGTATACACGGAGCCCTACGCGAGCGCCTAAGCCGCTGCTGAAACATTAATTCCGCCCGCCAGCCATTGTTCCGCCATTCCTATTACGCGCCGAGATTTATCCATAAATTATGAATCCCCCTCTCCACCCAACCCTCTCCTTGCAGCGCTCCTGAAAGGAGCGCGCGATAAATATCATCTCCCTCCCTCCCTCCCTCCACCCACCCCTCTCTCTTCTACCACTTCCACCTGCTTATCCTCCTCTCATAGTTGCTGGCGCAGTCCTGTGCAAATAACCTCGCAAACAACACCTGACGCTCGCTAGTAATTGCGGCGGCATCTACTTTAGAACTGTACCTGCCGAGGCCACTGAAATCTACAGTTCTACAGTAGCTATTTACGGTGCGGTTTCTGACCAAGAGGGGGAGCGCCATTCATGTACAGGTGAATCTAATTTGAGCTCCCCCAGTACGGATATTTAGGGGTAATGGATTTTATTTATTTATTTATGTGTTTATTTATTGATTATTTAGCCATGGCATATTAGGGTGTTAAGGCAAACCTACGTTTCTAGCATTTGTAGACTTAGAGAAAGCTTTTGACAATGTTGACTGGAATAGTCTGCTTCAAATTCTGAAGATGGCAGGGGTCAAATACAGGGAGCGAAAGGCTATTTACAATTTGTACAGAAACCAGATGGCAGTTGTTAGAGTGGAGGGGAATGAAAGGGAATCAGTGGTTGGGAAGGGAGTGAGACGGTGTTGTAGCCTATCCCCGATGTTATTCAATCTATATATTGAACAAGCAGTACAGGAAACAAAAAAAACAAAAAATTGGAGTAGGAATTAAAATCCATGGAGAAGAAATAAAAGCTTTGAGGTTTGCCTATGACCTGTAATTCTGTCAGAGACAGCAAAGGACCTGGAAGAGCAGTTGAACAGAATGGACAGTGTCTTGAAAGAACGATGTAAGATGAACATCAACAAAAGCAAAACGAGGATAATGGAATGTTGTTGAGGGAGACCAAGGCATGAATACACTAAACAGATTCAGAAGCTTGCACAGGATAGAGTAGCATGGAAAGCTGCATCAAACCAGTCTCTGGACTGAAGACCACAACAACAACTAGGCCCCCATCTTACATCTGACCAGGGACAACACATACCAAATATTATGACGAAAACATACACAAGATTAATAATAATAATAGTTGTAATAATCATACAAATTATAAAAATGTATGTTTGTACGAGTATGTATGTATGTATGTTCGTTCGTTCGTTCCATATTCCATCTCTCTTCCTAAACCACTGTACCGATTTCAACCATAATTGGGACACATATCATTTACTGTCTGGAAAGAATTACTGTGGGGTTAAGAACCACTCACCTATCAAAGGGGTGGGGGTGGGGGTGAAAAAGTACTCTAGCTCACGACGCTAGAATATCCACTCTTTAGTTACCTAGAATTTGAGAATGAGAACAGGTAAAGACTTGCAACCAACTTTACACATAATTTCGAAACTTTTTCTCGCCGACGACCCTCACAGGATGATTAAAAAATTGTTCCTTATTATATTTTCGCTGTTAATGCCGCTGTAGGCATGACTTATTAATTTATTATTTCTTTCTTACAAACTCCATTCGCAAAACATTTTGCGGTCAGTATTCACATATGTCACTGAATGTACCAGAAAAATTACATCACTGTACGTAACTTAATTCAGGAGATATCGCGCCATAAACATTGAGAAAAACTACCGAATCATGCAAGACGTTTAAATTTATTATTGCGTTGCAGCCGACTTAATTTGCAAGACTTCTTGCAGGCAGTATATACATCTGCTGCTGAATGTACTTGCAGATTACATATTGTACAGCACGTAGTTTAGCAGCTACGGCGTATAAACATTGAGCTGCTTGAAAATGGAACTGCTGGGCAAAATTCGCGTGACATATTGATGAAATGTGTGTACAGATAGATATGAAATTTGTTAAATACTTGTGAAATATATTTGACATGTGCGTATGTGAGCAAAGTCACGGGTAAAAAGCTGATCCTAAACCCTTGGACCAATTTCAATAAAATTTGGAAGACATATTAGTTGCAGTCTAGAAAGAAATGCTATGGGGGTAAGAACTACCAGCCTCCAGTTGGGGTGAGTGTGGTAGCATGGGAAGAGAAGTGAGCACCAGGAGAAGCACAGACAGCAAGGGGGAAGAAGGAGGCAGGCACAGATAGGAGCGGGAAGTGATGGGCAGAGAGACTGGGAAGAAGAGATAGGAAGAGAAATGCATGAGGAAGAGATGGTGAGACGGAGGGGAGGAGGAAAGGACGGTGAACCGAAAGAATCCACACTACCTATAGGCCCGCCTATTTATGAAATTAAGACTAAGAACATGAATTTCACCATGAAGGAAAATAATAACTTGGATAAACTACTAGCAGCTGGTTTCAGTTTTGAAAATTGTGAAGAATTTTGACTGTCTGGCACCTAATACTAACAGTACACATTCCGTGTCGATAAAACAAAACAGTGCTTTCTAAATGGTAATGGATGCTTCCACATTTAAAAAAAAAGTTGGTTTCTAGATTATTAAAAAGACAAGTGTAACTTCAAATTTATTCCAATTTATAAGGTCCTGAGCAGGCTAGTTGTAACCTACCGATGTTAAACACGCACACTGACGGATACTGATGAGCAGCAGCTCAGGACATTTGAACACAGGGTTCTGCGCAAGATCTGTGGGGCCGTTCAGGATAACAATGGTTTCTGGCGATCTAGAACGAACTCTGCGCTGGATCGCCTCTAACAAGGAGCTGACTGTGTAAAATGTAAGAGAACAGACTAGCTTGGACATCTCCTTAGAATGGATACTGGACGAACTCGTAAAAACGTTTTGGAATGGAGTCCAGCTGGAAGAAGACAGACAGGAAGGACACGAAAGCGGTGGACAGACGATGTAGAAGAAGATATAGAATCTCTCAGAGTTAGAGGATGGCTGAGTGGACTGTGCTGGAGAGGGCAGAATGGGGAAAACTTGTCGACGAGGCTAACAAGGGAACCTCCCCATCGCACCCCCCTCAGATTTAGTTATAAGTTGGCACAGTGGATAGGCCTTGATAAACTGAACACAGATCAATTGAGAAAACAGGAAGAAGTTGTGTGGAACTGTGAAAAAATAAGCAAAATATACAAACTGAGTAGTCCATGAGCCACATAAGCAACATCATGGACAATGTGAGCTCAGGATCGCCGTGGTCCCGTGGTAGCGTGAGCAGCTGCAGAACGAGAGGTCCTTGTTTCAAGTCTTCCCTCGAGTGAAAATTTTACTTTCTTTATTTTTGCATAGTTATTATCTGTCCGTTCGTTCATTGACGTCTCTGTTCACTGTAATAAGTTTAGTGTCTGTGTTTTGCGACCGCATCGCAAAACCGTGCGATTAGTAGACGAAAGGACGTGCCTCTCCAATGGGAACCGAAAACATTTGATCGCAAGGTCATAGGTCAACCGATTCCACCACAGGAAAACACATCTGATATATTCCATACGACACTGGTGACGGCATGTGCGTCACATGACAGGAATATGTTGTCGACCCACCTAACTTGTACACTTGGCGAATGGGTAAAAAGATTCTTCTACCTTGCCCGATTTAGGTTTTCTTGTGGATGGGATAATCACTCCCAAAAAAGTGATGAAAACATAAGAGTTTGTCACACAAACTTAAAATAAAAAATTAAACTTTTCACTCGATGGAAGATTTGAACCAAGGACCTTTCGTTCCGCAGCTGTTCACGCTACCACGGGACCACGGCGATCCTGAGCTCACATTGTCCATGATGTTACTTATGTGGCTCATGGACTACTCAGTTTGTATATTTTGCTTATTTTTTCACAGTTCCACACAACTTCTTCCTGTTTTCTCAATTGATCTGTGTTCAGTTTATCAAGGCCTATCCACTGTGCCAACTTATAACTAAATCTGAGGGGGGTGCGATGGGGAGGTTCCCTTGTAAGATCCATGCAGAGTTGTGACGCCAAGAGAAGAGAAAAGAAGAGGAAAAAATAACTGTTGTTTTATATGGTTTTATATTTGTATTTTAGCGATGTTACGTTTGGTACCTATTTTAGAATCTTGAAAATATCTACGAAGCCGGAACTGTGTAGTAGAGAGAAAATAAAAGGATATTTTAAATAAAATTACAACGTCCTGTTCGACAATTATTGTGTTCCAAGAAATAAATCGATTAGAAACCTTGGACGTATGGTGTTAGATGAGAGCGTAGCACAGTTTTTCTGTTACAGTCAACGGTTTCAAGTTACTTGAGTCTAATGTCACTAAGTTCAACATTTTCTAGCGCTGTTTGATGTTTGCTGTACAACAGCTGCAAATGTAGTCTCGCCGATTGCGTCCAGTCGGGGATTGTTCGCTTCAGGCACGAATAAAGCAAAACAACACGAGTATCACCGATTTACCTGTGAACGCAATTTATAGTCACTGTAGCTGACACATGCAGAAGGCCGTTGTCCACGCATGAGTGCCCGTGGGAAAACAAAAGGTAAATCAGCTAATCTACCGTGAAATGAAACGCAGTTTTATTTCTTGTCGCCTGAATTAGTCGCGTTGCGTGGATGACAGGATTTGGTGCAACAACAACAGACCTAAATGTGCTTATGACAAAATTGTCGGACCAAAAGAACTGCTCCTGTATAGCTAATATTAAAAAATAAGGTAAAGTAAATGTTTCCATTTGCATTCTAAAACCGAGAACTAGACTTGTCACTCGACTGGCGCACGTCGTACTGACGAAATCAAATTGACAATCAACAAAACTACTGTGAAGAGAAGAGGAAAAAGGAAGAGGGGAGTTTTAACGTCCCGACGGCTACGATGTCATCAGAGGCTGAGCACAAAAACGAATAGGGAGAAGGACGATGGTAAAAGATTAGCCTTGATCTTTTCATGGGACCATCCCAGCATTCGCCTTATGCAATATAGGGAAACCATGAAAAATTATTAGTCTAACCATGTCCTGATTTAATAGTGTTACCACAAATACCACCAGCCACACACCGTAAGGTGGCTTACGTAACACAGACGCAGAAGTAGATGTCTCTCATCTTTACAGCCGTCTCCTACGTTAAGCATAAACTTTAGATCAGTAATATCTGCTGTAAGAATTGATAACTTTTTTGAACAGCAAATATAAACGTAATGATTACAGGTGTTTGTTACATTAAAATTTCAGCAAAGCTTTCGACACCGTTGACTTAGACAGTCTACTTGCTAAAGTCAAATTTTTTTTTCAAGTGCTGTACAGTGATTGCACTCATATCTTACAGCCCGTCAACAGTGTGTAATGATTGGAACTAAGTGGTCGCAGTGGAGGGATGTAGTGTCATGGGTTTCACAACGATAACCATTGCACCGATTGCTTTTCTCATTTCATGTTAAGCATGTGTCAACTACCCTCTCCACTGAAAATATCGTCTATACGTTTACATGTATTTACGTGTCGTGAACATTGTTTCCTTACTAACGGCGTTGCAGAATTTAGGAAAGGCAGTTTGTAAGACAGCTAGTGTAAAACGCCGTAAGTAAAGAAACAAGATTCACGTCACGTAAATAAATGTAAACGTTTGAAGATGGGATGAACATGAATGTAATCTAAAAATGCGATTTCGAAGCATAATTTACTGGCGAAACGTGTCGGGGAAAAGGTGTCATTCACATCGGTGGGTTACCCCATAAACTTCAACGTTCTGACTGTATGCGCTAGGAGCGCTGCTGTCGCGTCACGTGATGAGCCGGTTCGCCAGCGTAAGTTAGTATGTGAATCAGGCCCGCGGCTCACCAAAAGGCTCCCGTGCCTGTCCTAAGGGAAGAGTCAGAATTGCCTCTGAATTTCCTACATTTCTCTGGAATCCAAACTGATTTTCTGTGAGGTTGGCTTTTCCGTTCTTTAAATAATTCTATTCATTATTTTGCAACTAAGATTTTTCATATCCTGTAACTTTGGTGGTCACATAGGACAAAAATTACGAGTGCCCCTACACAGAAGGATCGTGGTATGCTGTGCTGCGGAGTGACAATCTTCCAAATGCAGCTGGGGAGTAGGGCCCCTCTGGAAGGGTATTGCTCTGCCAGGAGAACGCCCTTTCCTCCGGCGCGTAGCGGCAGTTGACAGATGACGAGTTGCTGGGATGTACGACTGCTGGCCACACGCAAAAATATACACGTACAGCTCCATATTTCTCGGCGAGGTCTCCGCGCAAAACGCTGCATTTGTCTGCGCCTCGCGACTAGTTTTTCCGTGCCCGTCTCGTCTGTGAAAAATGTACTGGCCTGTGAGTGGACCCAGCGCTTCCGCCGTTTTGACGTCATAATCAATCCGGAGCCCGCCGCCGCATCCGAGGTCGCTAACGCCAAAGATGTACAGACGAGAAACCTCCGTTAGGGGCCGTTGGCGCGAGCAGGGGTGCGGCGCGGGGGGATTCCAGCAGTTCCATTAGATGACGCGTGACGGACTCGGGGTGAGGGACTGCCCCTTAAAGTGCCTAGGCTGCAGCAGGCAGTGGACATCTCCACTACCACTTCCCGTCAAACGCCAATACAGAGCAACACGTGACGCCGGGTGACATTCTTGACCTTGTCACAAGCCGACATCTGCAAATGCAGGTTTTGTGTCGTTGAAACTCATAGCGTCAGCAAATTAGTTGTTCTGTGACGTTTAGACGCTGGTGATGGTAGGCTGTAGCCACTGTTGGAATTATATCACCAACTATCGAACAAGATTACACACTCGTATTCATTAGACCAATATAATAACAAGCAGTTACTCCAGTACAAGAGTCAGAAACCAAATTGGTTAAATGCGCTGGTCTCTCACTCTGTCGTTAGTAACGAAACACATACTGAGCATAGCTAACAAACCGAACATAAACTCATGCTGTCAATAAGCCTGAGTTGAATAAAGTAGCAGATAGTTCATAACGATTTTATAACAGCTTAATCTCTCTCTCTTTCCAAGCATTTATCCCGACTTGCAGGGTCTGCTGGTATGGTTAACCGGGTTTGGTGTGTTAATTTTAAGGGGTGGTCGGATGCCCTTCCTGTTGCCACCCCCCCCCCCCCAGACGGAATGTGTGTACCCCAACTCTATGCGTCTAGTGTGATACATGTAATAGTGTGAACGAGTTACAAATGTCTGTGAGTCGGGTAATTGAGGCGGAGCGTGAGGACCAGCCCGGTATTCACCTAGAGGGATGTGGAAAACCGCCTAAAAACCACATCCAGGGTGGCCGGCATACCCGCCCTCGTCGTTAGTCCGCCGGGCGGATTCGATCCGGGGCCAGCGCGTCTACCCGAGTCCAGGAAGCATCGCGTTAGCGCTCTCGGCTACCCTGGCGAGTTTTATAGCAGCTTAATGATCCTGTATTATTGAGAGATCTTTTTTTTTTCAGCCGTTGCATGTTTAGCGGAATCATTGTGTATCAGAAGTTCTATTAAATATGGATCATATCATTAATTTGAGTGCACGTTGCTCCCTAAACGGCTCCTTTGCAGCTACAGCGGTATGTTATTTTACGCAATAGAATTGCCTTTTGATACTATTTCGCAAGGTCTGGTATACAGGATTAATTCCTAGAACAATATTTAGTTATATTGGCTCATCACGGCCTGGAGTAAGCTGTCCATATTAGTCCACCGACCAGTTACTAGTCAAAACAGCGGACAGCTGTACAATATGTGAAAGGTAAAAATTTTAATATGGCGCACCTTTCGATTATTTATCTCATCGTACGATGAAGAACTTATCTGGTCTGTTGTTGTGAGATGCTTTGTTTTGCTACTGCACAGATTCCTTTAGCACTCTCCCTCTGCCACCCCACTATCCTTCCCTCTGACATCAGGGAGATTTTTTTAGCAGCGCCTGTACTGGGGAGCCAAACAGGTAACCCGTCTGACATCTGCTGTCATCTAACGGAACTAAGAGCAGAGTACGGCACAGTGGTGAAAGCGGAACTACTTCTCTGTATATGTTACTCTGTATTAATGCACGCCTCTACGGTGGCTCTCGAAACGGTGGTGTGCAGGTTCGAATCCTGGTGGTGGATGAAATTTTCACTGCCAGTATTTAGCCGGCAAGGAGAAGAGAGATGGTGGTGTAACGTTTATGACCATCAGTTTTTGCTCCAAACTCTTGGATTAAATTACGAACCGCTCCGCAGTGTCTCATAGAGGGGGGGAGGGGGGGGAGGGGGGGGCATGTCACAGTCTGATGGTGACCCCTCAGCGGGATAGGGCATTTAAATTAGATGGCGTCCTCGATGTAGGCTGTGTGCGGGCACAGGATTTAACGCTCTCGCTTCTCTCACTATCATCATGCAATACAAACATAACACTTCACTATGCACTCATCCATTTCATTGCCCGAGGGAGGACTCGAACCTCCGACCGTGACAAAACGCCCCAGACCGTGCGGCTATTATAATTAAGAACAGATTTTGACATTATAGACATCTGTACTGAACGTGAATTTCAGATTTTTTTCGTGGTTTTTGTAGGTGATAAAGCCATTATTATGCTTATCCATTACGGATATTTTAGAACCGTGACTGTATATTAATGTAAATAAATTATACACAACTGCAACCAGTCACTTTTTTCATTAATAATGCTTTATTACATTAACCGGTTTTCGAACCCTTTCAGGTTCATCTTCAGATGATTTCGGGAGAATCCGGGAAGCTACATCATTATTGTTAGTAGCATAATGCTGGGTGCTGGTTTGCGACAGTATAGGCGGCTTTTTTCGTATCTGTCTGCATCCATTTTGAAGTCCAGAACACTTTCACACGAACTATATTAGTTCACACTTTAACAGTGACACTTCACCAGCATCCAGCATGCGCTTTACAACTATAAAGCGCATGCTGGATGCTGGTGAAGTGTCACTGTTAAAGTGTGAACTAATATAGTTCGTGTGAAAGTGTTCTGGACTTCAAAATGGATGCAGACAGATACGAAAAAAGCCGCCTATACTGTCGCAAACCAGCACCCAGCATTATGCTACTAACAATAATGATGTAGCTTCCCGGATTCTCCCGAAATCATCTGAAGATGAACCTGAAAGGGTTCGAAAACCGGTTAATGTAATAAAGCATTATTAATGAAAAAAGTGACTGGTTGCAGTTGTGTATAATTTATCTACAATAAAGCCATTATGTTCTGTCACGGAAAGAGAGTTGAGTGCTTTGGTGGCTGCCTGCAGATAGTGGTTGTCGCAATTCGCAAACTAGGACATTAAAAGTCTGATGGGAAATAATTTAAGAGTCTGGAAAAGTCAACGTGTGAACTTTCTCCTGCGTATATTTCCTGAAAAGATCGTAAAGGTAATTTATGAAGATTCGAGCCCATAGGCTTAGCATTTGGCACTGTAACAGGAAGGGGGGAATTTACACCGGTACATCCACCGCCACACACCAAAATACGACATGCAAAGGCTAGAGAGAATAACAGAGGGGCTGACAGCTAGTTGTTTCCACGAAAGCCACCAGATCGACACCCAGTCACAGAATGAGTTTGGCCACGCCTTTTATTCTGTCCACCGTGGTCGTATCGCTCCGTTACCTCAGGTAACTAGCTGCCAGAGGCGTAACAAGCTGTATTCGTTTTCGTTAGTTGCTTTGTTTATCTTTTCTGAGTATTAATTGTAGGCGACAGGATGTCCTAAGCTAGTTCGAAAGGAGGTAAGTAGAAATAATTATTTAAAAAATGAATTTTTAATATACCACGTTTTCAAATAAGAATAAAAAGTATAAAATAATTTCTTGTGGTCCCATACAGATTCCTAAACCCATACTGATAGTCCTGGAAATGTGTGATTCTGAATTTTTAATAGCTATGAATATACTAGTAAGATTTGAAACAAAAAACGTGGGGTGCATGCAGTAGACAACAGTAAGGAAGTGAACTAGTCTTGTATTATGTATACTGTACTAAGTAGCCTGGAGGTGAACTACTCGTGCAGCAATTATGTATTGCATGCTCCATTTTCATAACTATTAAAAATTACAATTTTTCAGAACTATCTGTATGGAACTAGGGATCTACATGGGGCTAAGATAAATTATTTTCTGCTTTTCAGTCTGATTTAAAAACGTTGTATATTTAAAAAAACCGTTTCACTTAAAAATTATTTTCTGCTTTTTAGTCTCATGTGGATAATTTTCAGTCGTTTTCAAACATTTTTACAAGATTACAAAAGGGACATTTCAGTTTCTCTTCACATTATTCAACCAGTATATTGCTTCCCCCTACATATATCTCGTGAAAAGATAGTGAAGGTAAAAGAAAGATTCGAGCTCACATAGAGGCTTGTCAGCAATCTTTGTTCCCACAAACCATTCACAGCTTGAGTAGTAAAAGGCCAAAATGGCAATGGTACACCAAGTACCCTCCACCACACACTGGACAAGAAAGCAAGTTAATATTCCATTGTCACCTAGTTCTTACTCATCAGAATGTTAAAGTCAGTTGCAAAATTTATACTTAACAGACAGAGAACAAAGCGATATACTGTAGCCGGCCAGGGTGGCCGAGCGGTTCTAGGCGCTACAGTCGCAGGTTTGAATCCTGCCTCGGGAATGGGTGTGTGTGATGTCCTTAGGTTAGTTAGGTTTAAGTAGTTCTAACTTCTAGGGGACTGATGACCTCAGAAGTTAAGTCCCATAGTGCTCAGAGCCATTTGAATCATTTGATATACTGTATATCTCCTCTCTCTCTCTCTCTCTCTCGCCCCCCCCCCCCCTCTCTCTCTCTCATCAGCTATGCTGGTCTACTCGCGAACTGCCTGAAACGCATTCCGATACTTAGATGTTAGGCGTTACCATACTTTTCACCCCCACCCCTACCTGTAGCGGACAGACCAACAGAAAGCGAGTTAATACTACATTGTGATGCAGTTTGGAGCTATGTTTCATATTTCAGACAAGTTAGTTTTAAATCAGTTGCGAAATTTGAACTGAAAAGCCAGACAGACAAGAAAGCTACCTCATCAAAACGTCGTAAAATGTAAGACTGTTGCCTCCAATAGCAAATCCAATACCAGACGTTAACAGACAGAGTGTGAATGCGTCCAGAACGGAAACGCCCAGCTGTTGCTGCTTCAGCCATTTTGTGTGCCCAGACAAACGTGTACGGACAACATCGCCCCCTCCCATCCTCAACTGTCAATCACTCTGTTATTTTGATCGAGGTGCAGGCGGGGTCAGCAGCCCCGCGTTCGGGGTCGCCGCTCTGGAGTGCCCCTGGTGAGAGCTGGCTGGCTGCTGTTGTAGCGACACCGCCGCAGCGCAGACAAGAATAACACGGGGGGCGGAGGGAAGCGGGGTCCCTCTGTCAACAGCTCGCGTCCGCCTCCCTGTTTCCACTCTCGGCGTCGCCTTCCCCGTCTGGCGAGCCTGCTCTCCAAACCACGTTGAAATTGTGATATAATGGTCGCGCGGCGTTCTCTGCCGTTCGTGTTGCTTCCCACCCTCCATTCCTCACTCCCCTCTCCGCATCGTACTTTACCGCGTGTTTCTTTTCCCGGTCCTCCACCGTGGGTTCCCTTCCGAGCACGGTGTCTTTCCCCAGTCCCTTTGCCCGATTGCTTTCTACAAAAACCGGCTGTCCACTGATACGATGTTGGCTTTCTCTGCTCGTGTTATTTCAGCGACAGATTGTGTGTGTGCTTTCCGCCTCTTATTTATCTTGTGTTAACAACGGGAGAACACTGATGATGCAGTTTGTTTTTGTGTAAAAATATGAGGACAGTACATTTTCTCGTTTACTTTCGTAGAAATCTTGTATAATACACTGCGCAAAAAAATTAAAGGAGCACTTTTTTTTCGAAACTCAGTAATTCTCTCTCGTTGCGACGTATAAGTTTGAAATTTGGCCCCAAGGTGCCTACAACCAGTGCTTTTTTTCTAAAAAAAAAAAAAAGGTTTGAGGGTACTCCGACATGGGATATAATGCAGCGAAAATTAGTTATAACTGAAGCATGGGATACAACCCGTCTGCTTTTAGCCATGACGTCATCAACATGTCGAACTACAAAAAAAAAATGGTATCAGACCCTTTAGTTGACTTTACAGCTCAAATGAAGCAGGCGACACCGAGAAACACACAAACATACAAGAGAAAGTGGTATCAAACACTTCAGTTTACATCACCTCAAATGAAGCATGCGATTTGAGCGTACGCATATCCGTTTAGCCCACTATTAGCAGGCGAAGGCACTACATACTTGTCGAACTGGCTGCCAGCGATTCAGTTGTTGAGAACGGTTGCCGCAGCTTCGAAATGTTTGAAACAGTCAGTGACATCGATTTTCTCACCAAAAACTGCACTGGTGTCATTCGTATTGCAATTACCAACACGAAAAAATGAAATAAAAAATTTACGCCAGTGAAATAAAACTTTGGCACTCTTCCAAGTTCTCAACATCGTAAAAAAATTACTTTGTTTAGGGGTACGCATTCCCCAGCGTTCCCCCAGAAAAACAGCACTGCCTACAACGTTGCTCCTCTATAATGGTGTAAAAGCTTGGCGCCCTGCAGCCTCACCGTCGGGCTCGGGGATGATTCATACAGCAAGATGTCGACAAAAAAAAAAAAGAGCCACAGCTCATAAGTTGATATTGGCTGTACGATGCGTTAATGATGTCACATTGGCACCAAATTTCGCCACAACTTCGCCAAGCGCTACCGTGGACGAGTTACACGATGGGAAGGCCGTCACAACCCCTTTCACCTACATTTCACCCCTTATTTATTTATTTATTGTTCCGTGGGACCAAATTAAGGAGAAGTCTCCATGGTCATGGAACGAGTCAGTACATGAAATTATAACACGATAATAGAAACAGATAAAATGAAATATAAGAAACATATTCAGGCGACAAGTCGTAAGTTTAAATAAAGAAAAGCAACAATGTAACACTGGAATTTGCTTAATTTTTCAGCTCTTCCAGGAGCTCCTCGACAGAATAGAAGGAGTGAGCCATGAGGAAACTCTTCAGTTTAGACTTAAAAGTGTTTGGGCTACTGCTAAGGTTTTTGAGTTCTTGTGGTAGCTTACTGAAAATGGATGCAGCAGAATACTGCACTCCTTTCTGCACAAGAGTCAAGGAAGTGAATTCCACTTGCAGATTTGATTTCTGCCTAGTATTAACTGAATGAAAGCTGCTAACTCTTGGGAATAAGCTAATATTGCTAACAACAAACGACATTAAAGAAAATATATACTGTGAGGGCAATGTCAGAATTCCCAGACTATTGAATAGGGGTCGACAAAAGGTTCTCGAACTTACACCACACATACCTCCAACAGCCCGTTTTTGAGCAAAAAATACCCTTTTTGAATCAGAAGAATTACCCCCAAAAAATAATACCATATGACATAAGCGTATGAAAATATGCGAAGTAGACTACTTTTCGTGTTGAACTGTCACTTATTTCAAATATTGTTCTAATGGTAAATAAAGCAGCATTTAGATTCTGAACAAGATCCTGAACATGGGCTTCTTTTGGCGCCTCTGCGACGGAGGTCAGAACAGCGAAACAACTGTGTTGGCCAGCCGGAGTGGCCGAGCGGTTGGAGGCGCTACAGTCTGGAACCGCGCGACCGCTACGGTCGCAGGTTCGAATCCTGCCTCGGGCATGGATGTGTGTGATGTCCTTAGGTTAGTTAGGTTAGTGCTCAGAGCCATTTGAACCAACTGTGTTGAAGTGACGCGGTTTCCTTATGGGTAGCGGAGGAAAAGGTTTCAGGTACACTGGCGCTCTGAATCGACACGAAAAGGCCTCTGGAGATAGCATTAAGGGCGTTAGTGAAACCACGCCTTTCCCTGGAGCGCTGCTTCCCAAACATTTCGCGGTCGAAAACGTACTCAGAGTATGCTTGAAACGCCCAAGGAATGGCAGCAGCGTCGAACGTCATCAAGAATGATGTCCTGTTACTCATCGTGTTGCGAGCTGTCTTTATCGACTGCAAAATGACCCTGAAGGAAGTCGTGATATCATTGACGTCCTTTATGACTCCACATGAGGCAAATTCGTGTCGATTCGTAGTGTCTGTGTGGCTGAAATGTTTTCCTCGGCCACCCATAAGAAAACCGGGAGATTTCAAGGATTCTGAAGTCCATCGCAGATGTGTCAAAAGAAAGGGTGAAATATGGGCAAGACACCGTGTCAGGTCCTTCCCATCGTGTGTGACGCGGCCACGGAGGCGTTGGGTAGAATTCCTGTACTGTGGTCTTTCTTTCGCGTGTGTCGACACCTTGCTGTTTGAAGACTCGACGAACCCTATGGTGATATTGGAGGGCGCCATTCTTTTGCATCGTTGAAGAGGAAGGTTGTAGGTATCTATGAGCCAAATTCAAACTTCCACGTAGCAGTGGGACACCATTACGCGGTTGCGAAAAAGTAATCATTTAGTTCTGTTGCGTAGTGTATATTTACGAAACTCACACACCAGTATTTTGGAGGTCATTGGAGGACGGTACGCTTGCTCAGCTAGGAAACGACTGGGAATTGGAGAGGGGAGAAGGATCCACGAAAATCTGTAACAAAATAGCTGGTCGGGGAACTGAACCTAAAGAGGACTTCTAATGAAAGGAAATAAAGATCGGCATTACAGAAGTAAAAAGAAAAAGCGACATGTCACAGAGGGGTGTGCTTAGACGTTCTGTTTGACAAAGGAGACTGCTGTAGAGCGGAAATTTTGTATCACCAGTTGAGGATTAGAATGTGTAGCGCAGATTATTGAGTATGCTGTATGAAGATGTCATGCAGGGCTTAAAAGATTAAATGTAAATGTCAGATCAGACGAAACATTGGTTCAGATTACGACATTGCAGCGCTTGTGTTGTTCCGAAGTATGTCGAAATGTTCCTTCGAACATGTATGCATGTCCGAAGGAACAGGCACTGCGACGGCTACACACGTTATGAAAGAGATGTAATGCACTTTCGTTGTCGCCATTCCATTATACAGCTGATGGTTGTCCACATTCGCAACTGCGAAAACACTTCCTGTATTTCGTAACGACTGTAGTCGCCGCTGTATCTGTCTGTTCCTTCAGACATCTTATCATATCCGAAGGAACATTTTATCGTACTTCTGAGCAACGCAAGCACTGCAATATTATAATCAGCCGCCAACTCCGGGGAAGCGACTTTCAATTAATATGTCTCCCCTGTACAGGAATATACATAATGAATGTACCGAGTGCAGGTTGTAGACACATGGCTGACGACATACGAAAGTTTGGGTCAGGCCGTGAAGAGTGCTCGGATAGCCTAAGGGTAAGGTGACCGCTCGCGATAAGAGGAAAATCCGGGTTCGAATCTCGGTCCGGCACAAATTTTCATTGTCGGCATTCCATTATACAACTGACGGTTGTCCATATTCGTCACTGAGGACACATTTCATGTGCTAATTCAGACTATATTTGAAGAAGCACAAGGAAACGTGATTAAGGCACGAAACTATCCTGTTACAGGTCTTGAGTACTGTTCGTCGGACTGTAGCCCTCACCATGCTAGATTAAGGGAACGGACAGAAAAGACTCCACGGTTTGTTTGGTAGAGTAATAACGTAAGTAACGCAGAACATGCCTGAAAACTTGCTACGGAAAAAATTGGAAAAATAATTCTCGTAACTTAACTTGGAACCAAGCTAGCTAATGACAACAATCTCAAATAAGAAATAGTTAATAGGCTCCAGAAATAAATGACTGTTATTTTGCAATGCTGGACATGATAAAAGCAAATTTACGTGACAATTTTCTAAGATAAACATATATATATAAAACTCTTATCATATCTGTTGTAACATACAGTGTGACGTTTGGTGAAGAGGTGAAACTAAAAATAATTTAAAGAAACTTTTCAGGAAGATATTTGGAAAAAAAATTAAGGTAAAATCACAGCAGAACGCAGAAAACTATCAAACGCAGAAGTCGATGAATTATGCGGATACTCTCACATTCATACCCAAAAGCAGATCTTGCAGACTTTGTCGGATTAGACACGGACTTCGAAGCTCGAAGACTTCGGAAATATTTGACTACGCTTCTTTGACCACATCGGAGAAGATAACGAAAATCCTGAATCTGAGGAACTCAGAAAACAAATGTCGAGACAGAACTATGTAGCAAAGCATTATTGGTTGTTTTAAAGGCTTTTGTATTTTTACTTTGTTAACATTTAATTCCCAAGCTTCAGGAGCCTGGGCGAGCTGCTGCGAACGCTCTGTCTCTTGGGGACCGATGCTCAAACTGCTTTAAACATTTTTGATTCTATTTATTTGGAAAAGGGACGAAGGTATTGGCTTAATATATCGTAATTAGGAATTTATTTGAAAGGACTTGGGGGAGAGGGGGAGCTCTGGCATTCGGCTTAAGCCGAGGGAATCGTCTGGAAATCTTGGTCTGGTCTGTAAGCATCGTGAAATCAAGAGCCTTCATTGCGTGCGGAGCTTGTTAATAACAACAAATAAAAATGTCATAGGAATTCTCAACAAACTACTGTGGGATAAATTAAAAGAAAAGTCTCGCGCGTCGCGGTCGTCCTTACCCGCGAAATTCCGAGATCCTGCCTTCCAAAACGACTCAAGAAACATATTACGTCCTCCAAAAAACATCTCCAGTGATGACTGGAATACTAAAATTGCAGAAATTTGGTCTCTTACAGAGGGGTACCAACAGTCTTTCTTCCTGCGTACCGTCCACGAATAGAATAGAAATGGCGGAGAAATTGTATTATTACTGTATTTTTACACAATATACCCTCTGCTACACAACTCACGGTGGCTTAAAAAGTACAGGCATCAAACCATTACGAAACACCACTGAGTAGGGTCAAGAGAACTGAGAACTAAAAACGCTGGTGGTTAGAAAAACTTTTGATTAATGTATAGCCGGCAGGTGTGGCCGAGCGGTTCTAGGCGCTTCAGTCTGGAACCGCGCGACCGCTACGGTCGAAGGTTCGAATCCTGCCTCGGGCATGGATGTGTGTGATGTCCTTAGGTTAGTTAGGTTTAAGTAGTTCTATGTTCTAGGGCACTGATGACCTCCGACGTGGAGTCCCATAGTCCTCAGAGCCATTTGAACCATTTTTGGTTAATGTATAAGAGTTCGAAACTGTAGCCACACAGGATGCTTTCTTCCCGTCTGCTGTGGGTTCGTCCGTTACAGGATCTTACTACGACTATGTGTTGGGTGTCCGAGAAGCCCTTGTATCATTCTTCACTCGGAGAAAAAGAGCAGCTGGATTTCAAGTACTGCCGGCAGCAACGCATGACCACATTAAAATGTATCTGCACGTATATCCCTAAGACCCTGTACAATATGTTGTTTTGATGTAGGTGTATGGCCACTTCTCGGGCACACTGTATTTATGCCGGCGCGCCGTGATCTTTTCTGTGCTTGTACAAAACCTCGCCCAGATTTCAGAACCTTGAGACCTCCCCACCCTTATCGCACGAGGACCCGGAAAGTGGTTGTTTTGAAAGCGGAGCCGATCCGCGGGACATAGTTTTAAATCAGTGTGCTTCTCGGCTGGCTACTGTTTGTAGGTTCCAGCGTTTACTTTCGATGAAGCACTGAGATATTCCCTTTAGGGCTGGAGGGCGGGCCGCAACCGCCAGAAGTACACATTAATGTGAATGAAGCGGTAAATCTACGATCGGCGGGCACTACGCTGCTGTTATTAGGTTCCGACGGCGATCCCACTGAAAGGGCGGCCGTATAAATTATTCATTTGATTCGTTTTTACGACGTGAATACATTTCGTTTCCAATGAATTCATTCATGAACAGTAGCGGCTACACGCGTAACCGACCGCGGAGAGGAGTTTTGGTTTCCAGTGCCGACGCTTCGCCTTTAATTGGGCGCTCCACCAGTATTTTATTGTAACAGTCGCGCAGCTCCGGTATAAATGACTTTTTCTGGCGTGTGATGGCTTCCTAAACTTCAGCAGAACCGGGTTTTTTACGGTAATGGCAGACGCGCTACTGCAATGAACAGGGGGAAAAAATGAAACGTGTTTCAAGAACAGTTCATTTAAAGAAAAATACTGATATTAAAGCTATGTTGCATCTGCGATACTACTCTGTAACGTATTTATGTCATCGTAGTCCCGTTTTAATGGCACGAATTCAATTTTTTTGATTATAAAAAACATTTTCAAGAGTGAAACATAAAAATAACCTGTGTCAGCCGTCTTTGAATTTATGTCAGTAGCAGGAGGTGATTCGAAGATATCATTAAAATACTTGTGGACGTCGCCCTGTCAATTACTTAAAATGCTAAAATACTAAAACAGTGTAGCTGCAGCGTACCTCAGAGCATAGCCTATACCTTGTGGAAAATAACTACAAGACGGCCGAAACGTCCATTGCTCTAGTATTTTAAGTATCTTACGAGTTGACGTCGCATTACACCGGGAAGAATTTTAATGGGATTGACATCGGCCGTGCCTGCTTACGAATTTATGCCAGGGATATGCAAAGTTTGTCGGTTTCGAGCGTAAAAGCGCGACAAACGAACATAGTAAATGCTCTAGTAATTTTTCTTGGCATTTGTAAAACGTTTGTTAAGAACACGAGATGTGAAATAGTCATGGATTAATTGATATGAGTTACTTTATCAGCTCTACATGGGGGAGCAATCAACACAGTTGGCTTCGTTTTAATCATTGCATCCTTACAACAGCAGCCACCACCACCACGTGCTGTATCTTTCATTCTCGAGATTTAGAGAATATTCCGCATGAAGCACTGACATCATTTTCATTACGATATTTGTCTTCCGAACTATGCTTTTGAGGTATAAAATCCCATTGATTGATTGTTTGATTGATTTTAACAGGAGAGCTGAAACAGCTGAGGTCTAATCCGCCACTGCCCGCACCGAAATTAGGTTTATTGTGCGGTATCGCTCCCTATATATCTAGTAGAGCCAACCAGTGCCCTTAAATACTACGAGTTCCTCTACGAGTTTTTTGTTAGACACAATTTCTTCAGGTCTAGTTGTTGTCCCGAAGATTCTGTATCTTTTACTCTCCAATGCCATGCATTCAAAGATTAGGTGTGATGCAGTTTCTCCACCCTCATCACAGATCCTACATTTAGGGTCCTCTTCCATTATACCCTTTATGTGTAGGTGTTTTCTGAAGTTCCCATGGCCGGTCATCAGTCCAGTCATGAGTTTGATCTCTTTCCTGTTCAAACCCAGGATTACAGAGCTTCTTTTAAAACATGGCTTGGGCATCGGTACCTTAGCATGTTTTTGTTTATGGACCTTGGTCCAATATCCTACGTGCTGTTTCCTAAGCCAGTTCCGTAGTTCTAATTTGATCATAGCCTTGGTGATTGTCAAGACAGGTTCCGGTCCAATAAATGGAGTTGTTGCCCCCATCATAGCCAATCTATCGGCTTGTTCATTGCCACAGATCCCTGAGGGGCCAGGGACCCACACTAGGTACACCATATTGCTACCCCCTATCTCCACCAGAGCCCTGTGGCAATCTGCATCAATCTTAGATCTTGTTGCAGGAGTTGCTAATGATTTCAGGGTTGCCTAGCTGGCTGAATAGATGTAGATGCTACGGTCATTGTAGCACCTACTCATATTCTCCTCCACACATGCCCTGATTGCAGTAATTTCGGCTTAGAGTACGGAAGCCACTTTCCCTAGAGACATACTGCTCTCCAGTCTTGGCTGAACCCCGTACAACCCTGCCCCAACGCCTTGATATGTTTTCGACCCATCGGCGAACCAAACGATGTCCCCCGTACGGTGTCGAACTGTTTTCTCCCACTGCTCCCTACTTCCAATTATTATGTTGTAAGGCTTGTCGAAGCAGTTGGGAGTTATTATATAGTCAGCGCGCATTTCCCCAGTCATACCTATATTTACCTCACTCACTGTGTTAGTGTGTGATTCTGGATATCCGAATGAGACCCATACTTTTTAATGATTTATTCAATTTACTGGTTGTTGAGCTCCACGACTACGTATTATATTATTTTAAGAAATACAGCAACCAGCCAGTTATATAAATAATGCGTTTCAGGCTTTCATCCACCTTCAGTTAGCGTAATATATATCCCAATCTTCAGTTAGCACTTGGTTGAAAGCACCGTCTGCAGCATGGTTGCTGCAGCTGGCTTTCTACTCTGCTTCATGTTGTTCCAATTTTCGCATATATTATCGTGTCACAAACATCGTTTCATTTTCTTTTGTATAAAAACAGCGCATTATCCACCATGGTGGAGGCAGTGTTTTTTAATCATGCGCTAGTTGAAGATTTAAATATGTACCTATTACGCGACTGAAGCTGGGTGTAGTCTGTATCGCGCATTGGCATGAATAAAAGTACATAAGAAGTGGCTGGTTGCTGTATTTCTGAAAATAATTTAATGCTTCGTGTCTTGCTAATCTTGCTTGTTATTCTACCACTTAGGGATAATAATGCACTCCCACTGCTGACTTTCTTACATATATTTAATCGTGATAACTTAATAGTAGTATTTCCCCTCGTTTTACAAATCATGTTTTGAGTAGTTTTACTGGAGTGGTTCGAAGCCTTTCTTAGACCATTACCCATGAGTGCAATTAGACATTAGGTAGTACCCCCGCCCTTCCTTCTCCCCATCCCTCTGCTGTCTGTTACCCCCTGCCTCTCTCACATGATCACCAACTTTAGCACCTAACTAAACTGCAGAATGAAAGGCTTTTCTTGGAACACTCTTATTTTTAAAATGATGAAAGTTCAATGATATATAGTTTGTGTGTGTGTGTGTGTGTGTGTGTGTGTGTGTGTGTGTTGTTTTAGAATAAATGATGAAGGAATTCGAGGTGCGTAGCAAGTGCTACCCACAACTCCTTCTCAAATAAAGTTATCCACAGTGAAGGTAGACACTTGTTACAAAACAAACTTGCCCTGCATTACTCCTCTCCATTGCGGCACGTGCTCGACCTGCGGACTGCTACCCCATTTTAAAATCAACCAACTTAAAATGTGTGCACTATACTTACTGTTCGTAAATCACGTGCTTGCTGCACTCCTTACTTCTGAACTGGCAGAAATTGGAAGACTTCAGGCAGTTAATGCTTCGTGTCTGACATCAGCCACTAATAGTAATAATAATGACAATAATAGCAGTAGTAGTAGTAATAATAATACTGGGTACAGCACTATAGTAACCCTTATGTAGTTACTGCTTTGTCGTGCTGTCAAGTAATTCATTACCCTTTTTCGAAGCGAGTAATGAAGCAGTATCTGAACTACTGCAGGTACTATCTACAACTTGGAGAAGACATTTTCATAAGATATTTAGCATTTGTTACGTATATATCTCACGTTTATCACAAGCGATGCACAGGAAAAAGTGCGAAGTGGGTGGACTATGTGAGGAACCTGTAACCTCCACCGCATTACTGCTACTAACTGAGAAAAAATGATTATTGATAACTTACATAATCAGTATTTGAGTCTTACTAAATTGTTGTAATATTAATGATCTCTTGAAAGTAATTTGGTATCGTCACTGAAATACATTCGAATCGTTTGGTTTTTAACCCTCAGAAAATTTCATTTTATCCCTCAGGGAGTAATTACCCCCATGTTGCAAACCACTGTTTCAGTGTTTTAATTTGAACTCTTATAGCCATTATATAGCTTTTTGACGTCACAGGATAAAGACGCACACACTTGTCTCAAGATTATGAGCCACGGTTTTTGGTTACTCGTATCTGCTGATTTTTACATATTCATGGATACTCTGCAAATCAAACGTAAGTGCATGGCAGAGGGTTCGTCGAACCACCTTCATAATAAATCTCCACTATTCCAATCTCGAACAGCGTGAGGAAAAAAAGGAACACCTCCATCTGTCCGTGCGAGCACTGATTTGCCTAGTTTTATTATGATCATCATTTCTCCCTATGTAGGTCGGCGTCAACAAAAAAATGTTCAAATGTGTGTGAAATCTTATGGGACTTAACTGTTAAGGTCATCAGTCCCTACGCAGAAGATGCAACAAGTCCACTAAAGAGACAGCTTACACTACACTCGTTCGTCCTCTGTTAGAATATTGCTGCGCGGTGTGGAATCCTTACCAGTTGGGGTTGACGGAGGACATCGAAAGGGTGCAAAAAAGGGCAGCTCGTTTTGTATTATCACGTAATAGTGGAGAGAGAGTGGTAGATATGATACGCGAGTTGGGATGGAAGTCATTAAAGCAAAGACGTTTTTCGTCGCGGCGAGATCTATTTACGAAATTTCAGTCACCAACTTTCTCTTCCGAATGCGAAAATATTTTGTTGAGCCCAACCTACATAGGTAGGAATGATAATCAAAATAAAATAAGAGAAATCAGAGCTCGAACAGAAAGGTTTAGGTGTTTGTTTTTCCCGCGCGCTGTTCGGGAGTGGAATGGTAGAGAGATAGTGTGATTGTGGTTCGACGAACCCTCTGCCAAGCACTTAAATGTGAATTGCAGGGTAATCATGTATATGTAGACTACTTAACCTAAATTATCCTAAGGACAAACACACACACCCATGCACGAGGGAGGACTCGAACCTCCGCCGGGACCAGCCGCACAGTCCATGACTGCAGCGCCCCAGGCCGCTCGGCTAATCCCGCGGCGTCAACAAAATATTTTCTCATTCGGAGGAGAAAGCTGAAATTTGGTAAGAAGTTCCCACCGCAAGAGAAACCCCTTCGTTTTAATGATGTCCACCTCAAACCCTGTATCATGTCCGTGACACTCTCTCCCCCTATTTCTGGATAATACAAAAAGTGCTGCACTTCTTTTAACCTTCTCGATGTACTCCGTAAATCCTATCTGATAAGGATCCCAGACCGCGCAGGATTACTTCAAAGGAGGAACGGATAAGCGTAGTGTAGGCAGTCTCTTCAGTGGATCTGTTGCATCTTCTAAGTGTTCTACCAATAAACGTAGTCTTTGGTTAGCCGGAGTGGCCAAGCGGCTCTAGGCTTTTCAGTCTGGAACCGCACGACCACTACGGTCGCAGGTTCGAATCCTGCCTCGGGCATGGATGTGTGTGATCTCCTTAGGTTAGTTAGGTTTAAGTATTTCTAAGTTGTAGGGGACTGATGACCTCCGACGTGAAGTCCCATAGTGCTCAGAGCCATTTGAGCCAGTCTTTGGTTAGCCTTTCCCACAGTTCTTTCTGTGTGTTCTTTCCAATAAAGTTGTCCGTATTTGTAATTCCTAAGCATTTTGCTGAATTTACGGCCATTAGATTTGACTGATTTATCGTGTAACCGAAATTTAAAGGGTTCCTTTTTGCGCTCATGTGGATGACCTCACACTTTTCATTATTTAGGGTCAACTGCCTATTTTCGCACCATCCAGATATCTTGTCTAAATCGGTTTGCAATTTGTTTTGATATTCCGAGTTTACTAGGTGATAAACGAAAGCATCATGTGCAGACAGCCTAAGGCGGCTGCCCAGATTGTCTCCTAAATTGTCTATATAGATAAGGAACCGCAGCGGGCCTATAACACTACCTTGTGGAACGCCAGAAAACTGAATCTCCCGATTTTTGGTTTTTAACAATGGGTTGTTCACGACTTTCAGTATGACACTCGTAAATGATATGTGTTGTCCTTTTTAGAATAGGAGGAAATTGTGTTACGTTGTAAGCTGCGTGTGCTGTATCGTCGACCCGCGGTGAGGGCGCCAGTGTGTAGCATCCAGCTGCTGGCGAGTGCATGCGTCGCGGGCAGTTGGGTTCCGCTGTTTGGTGTTTGGCCACCCCTTGTTTTCTTTTGTGCCGCGCTCCGCCAGCCTGCGCTGTGTATTGTTTTAATTTGTGACATCCTTTACAGCCACATTAATTGTTTCCCTTTTGTTTCTTTTCCACGCTGCGCGCTGCAGGAGTGAAATGTAAGTACCGGGCGAACAGCACTGGCTCTTCTTTTTGTGACTGCCCTGTACTGTGCATGCTTTTGTTTTGCCGCGGCATGCTTCTGCCTGTGTCGGCGGTCTGTTTCACGTCACCGGAGTGCTAGCCGAGCACGTGTGCAAGTTACATAATGTGAAGAGTTTGTGTAAACTCGCACTCTGCAATGAGTTTTATCACTGTTGGGCTACTACTGCCCCTTTGACTGACAGGACACACATAACAGGATCAGAGACGTGCGCCAACAGCACGTTGGACAGTGAATTGAGTTTTATTTTTTAACTTGTGAATTAGATTTTTGTAATGGATCTCGACGCTAGGCTGCAGTATTACAAATGACTAGCAAACCAGAAATCTTTTTTTTTACGAATTGTAATTTAATAGACCGCGCTTGAAAAAAAGTGGCGCTATTGTAATAAATTGTGAGTGTGTGGCTTATTGAATTAATTATTCGAATGTTAACCCAAATTTCCTTAACGGAGATTACATTACGGTTTGCGCATGATTTTTATTTTAAATAAACGTCAGAATGTACTTTAATAAAATACATATTGCTGCATGCACATAATTTTTTTAAACAGTTGCATGTGCTCGTGGCTCTTTCTTTGGTTAAACTTTGAAGAGTCTCTATTATTTTGTTTGCAAATGTTAGACTGTAGACATGAAAAATGTTAATAGAAATTTAATGTGCTACTGAATTTTTTAAATAATTAACGGAATAAGCGCATGAGATTTTTAGAAGTAGGTACATTATAGATTAAATTACGCTGTGTAAAATTCGCTTTCGCATATTATTTTCAAAACATACGAGTAAAATATTTCACCCAAGAGCGTAAAGTAAGTTCTGTTCTTTTATTATTAAAATTTGCAAAGCCTCTATGAAACAGCACATTATTTTGCATTTTCACTTCTTCCATTGAAATTCTTGGGAATTTTATTGTTTCGGTCGAGACATGTCGAAAAAGGGAGTACTAACAAGGGAACCTCCCCATCGCACCCCCCTCAGATTTAGTTATAAGTTGGCACAGTGGATAGGCCTTGTAAAACTGAACACAGATCAAGCGAGAAAACAGGAAGAAGTTGTGTGGAACTATGAAAAAAATAAACAAAATATACAAACTGAGTAGTCCATGCGCAAGATATGCACCATCGAGGGTGGTGTGAGCTCAGGAGCGCCGTGGTCCCGTGGTTAGCGTGAGCAGGTGCGCAGCGAGAGGTTCTCGGTTCAAATCTTCCCTCGAGTGAAAAGTTTAATTTTTTATTTTCAGCCAATTATCTAAGTTTAGGCACTTACACATGATCAACTTCGCTCTCCAAAATTCCAAGAGATGCTCAGATTTGCTTGGACATATGCAGGATTTGACGGTCTACACACGGAAAATTTTGAAAACGTTAAAAGGGAAAACTGTGCGACTGTGAAACTATTGCATTCATTTGTTGCAGTTTATGTGACAAACTCTTACGTTTCCATCGCTTTGTTGGGAGTGATTATCACATCCACAAGAAAACCTAAATCGGACAAGCTAGAAGAATCTTTTTACCCATTCGCCAAGTGTACAAGTTAGGTGGGTCGACAACATATTCCTGTCATGTGACGCACATGCGCGTCACCAGTGTCGTATAGAATATATCAGACGTGTTTTCCTGTGGAGGAATCGGTTGACCTATGACCTTGCGATCAAATGTTTTCGGTTCCCGTTGGAGATGCACGTCCTTTCGCCTACTAATCGCACGGTTTTGCGGTGCGGTCGCAAAACACAGACACTAAACTTATTACAGTGAACAAAGACGTGAATGAACGAACGGACAGATCATAACTTTGCGAAAATAAAGAAAGTAAAGTTCTCACTCGAGGGAAGACTTGAACCGAGGACCTCTCGCTGCGCAGCTGCTCACGCTAACCACGGGACCACAGCGCTCCTGAGCTCACACTATCCTTGATGTTGGCTATGTTGCGCACGGACTACTCAGTTTGTATATTTTGCTTATTTTTTTCATAGTGCCACACAGCTTCTTCCTGTTTTCTCGATTGCTCTGTGTTCAGTTTTTCAAGGCCTGTCCACTAAATCTGAGGGGGGTGCGATGGGGAGGTTCCCTTGTAAGTTTGGTATATTTTGCTAAACGTCGTGAACTAGGTAGTCTGACAACTGCATATTTTTATATCTAAGGTTACTACAGTAGTCAGAAGGCACGGAAACAAAGCACGTTAGCATGTTTTTCTATATTATTCAAGTAAACCACGCAGTATATAAAGTGGCGCTAACTACTGAAATGTTCTTAGACAGCACAAAAGCAGACGCCGTGTTGCTGACAAATCTAAAACTGTAATAAAAGAAGTATAAGCATTTAAAGACGGTCATTGTAACTCGAAACTGGTATTAGCGGTAAAATAGAGGTTAGGCGTCGTTACCGTTTCTCAGTAACGAAGTGCTACTGCCTATCATTGACTTTATGAACTGATGTCCACGTGTTTGTACTGATAAAACATGAATTACAGATTTGGACGTGACGTAGCAAGCCGGCTGCAGTTTGATTTCTCTTCCCTCTGGGAAAAATTTATCATCGTTCAGAACTACAATTAATATACAGTCAAACGCAAGTAGATTATTTTCTGAATAATATGTGCAGGCAGTAGTGGAGATTAATTATACTAATGTAGATTTCAGTCTTAACCTTTAACTTTTTCTGAAATGAAATGAGCGACAGGAACTCATACTAGGCTATATTGCATGTAAAGTAAGAATTATGGAGTGTACAAAATGCGGATTCAGTTCAAAGTCGTTCAACGTCTTTCGCCCAGAAAGAAGGTTTTAGCATTCAACAGAATATCTCGACATCTGGTGGCAGTAACAGCCCACAGCCTGTTAGGCTATTACTTTTGTTCTGAGGCATCAAGTGCAGACAGTGCACATATTTGAGCTGCTAATATTTTTCTAGTCCTGAATAATTCCCAAAGAGGAAAAACGGTAAACTTATATCGTGCTACAGGAGGTAACTTAAGAAAGGATTCTCTTTAAATGAAGACGATGGAAGATGCCTCTAATTGGAGGAAGGGGCAATAACTCCGAGCGAAACACGGAGCAGACACAGAGCTGGAGAGCAATTACGTGTCTGAAAAGAGAAACCCAATACTATAAAGCGACAAACAACAAAAATAGTTTTTCGGAGCTAGCTATTGTGAAACCAATACAGGCTATTAAGAAGCTAAACAATGTATCGAAAATGGTGATATTTTGTCCGCAGCTCGTGGTCGTGTGGTAGCGTTCTCGCTCCCCGCGCCCGGGTTCCCGGGTTCGATTCCCGGCGGGGTCAGGGATTTTCTCTGCCTCGTGATGACTGGGTGTTGTGTGATGTCCTTAGGTTAGTTAGGTTTAAGTAGTTCTAAGTTCTAGGGGACTGATGACCATAGATGTTAAGTCCCATAGTGCTCAGAGCCAATGGTAATATTTTGTCTTGTAGATCAGAAAGGACAAATGTCAACCGCCTCTTCCAAATTGTACAAAGTGAAATCGGACGTTGGAATGAGAGAAACAGAGACTTGTGTCCCATTCCTTGACAAGATTGTAGAGCCTAAGTAATTATACTGATTGACTGTAAATCCATGAAGAATGTTTCTCAGTTATTCGAGTTTCGTAATGAACATTTGCTAAAATACATACCTTTCCATTTAAGGATCCCACTTGCCTTACATGGAGAGAGTGCAGTGTTTAGATTAAAAATTTTGCGTTGTTATTCTCAGCGCTGTTAGGAATTTACATAATTTATTGCTTGGTGTCTATGATGACCATAAATTCAAATAAGCTCCATGAATATTTATTGTTATTGGTAGCATAGTAAAAGTACTCCTCAATATCACACTTCGGCGGAATAAAAATATTTGGCATAATATGCATTTAGAACACAAATACGAGGGGTGTTCAATAAATAATGAAACACTTTTTCTTCTCGGCCAGTTTTGCTTGAAAAAACGTGTAATTTGTTGTGGGACAGCGTGACGTGTTCTCGCTTCAGCCCTTACAGTTTCAGGAAGTTCCTATTATTGGCGTCTGTAACGGAGATATGTTACAAGCAGATAGCTGTCACTGAGTTTCTTTCGGCGGAAAACCTGAGCATCGCCACCTGCAGGGTGTCTACGGAGACCTGGAAGTGATCAAAAGCACGGCGAGTCGCTGGGTGGGGCGTCTGTCATCATCGAAGCAAGGTCGCACAAACCTGTCCAATCTCTCAAGTGCCGGACATCTGCACACATTTGTGACTCCTGCTATGTTGGGATGCACGGTCACTCGCAGCGCACAACTGAAGAGCATGAAAGAACAACGAAGGTCCATCTGTTTGGCCCGATGAAAGATACACTCCGCGGCAAGCAGTGCGAGGATGATTGGGGGGGGGGGGGGAGGCTTTTAATGCAGCAAGACGTTGGCTTCGACGTCGACCAGTAGAGTGGTACCATGCCGGATACAGGCTCTCCCGTTGCATTGAACGGAGGTGATGTTGAAAAAGAGGGCTTTGTAATCAAAACAGTAGGGAATCACATGGTGTATGGAAACGCTGAATAATCAACCTGCTTTTAAAAAAAGTTTTGCATTATTTATTGAATGCCCCTCGTAGTAACTCACTGCTCCAAAGCCTGGCAAAACCAATGCTCTTACCTCGGTAATAATTGGTAGCATTCAACACAATGATCTTATCATCAAGTTAAAAAAACTTAGGTCATGAAATTAAAATGGTAAAATGTCTGTCAACACGTTTGTGGCGGTCACAAAATAATGTGAAATAAAAACACATCGGACTGCGGGTCCTCGTCGTACATTAATTAAAATCAACGACTTCTGCCAGTTGCTGTCTAATCCCACACCGCACACTGCAGCAGGCCGCGTCCTGCTAATCTGGCATGGGCTCTAAGAGTTTCAAATTGACTTTTCTGCGGAGCTCCGGGGGTTGTTGTGAACTGACGTGTCCGCGGTATTATCTAGTATGCGCAGCTATTGGCTCAACCATAATGCTGTTCTATTGGGCGCCTACGTTTTCCACATTTCCTAAATTTACGGTCGTCGGCTTCTAGCTACTTCGTTAAAGAGGCGTTGTAAATTTATAATTTGTACCTGCTTTGAGATAATTCTACAAAGGTGTTAAATAATCTCATTCCGTTGTCGTTACCTTGCTCATTCGGAATACTGCTGTGTTTTTTCATGAATTACGATCTCCAGTTCTTCCAGCAAGTCGAATTCCCTTCCTTTCTTTTCTATGAGCGAGGTTTCAAAGTCTTCTTCTATTCCCTTAAGAGACTGGGCTGTTTCGTGTACATGATCAACAACAGCTGATTTTTCATAACTAACCAGTCTGAATGCATCTTTGGATATAGAGGAATCTTCGAGACGAGTCATCGGCTTTGATGAGTGACGTAGGTTCAAATGGCTCTGAGCACTATGGGACTTAACAAAAAAATGGTTCAAATGGCTCTGAGCACTATGGGACTCAACTTCTGAGGTCATTAGTCCCCTAGAACTTAGAACTAGTTAAACCTAACTAACCTAAGGACATCACAAACATCCATGCCCGAGGCAGGATTCGAACCTGCGACCGTAGCGGTCGCGCGGTACTAGACTGAAGCGCCTAGAACCGCTCGGCCTTAATGGCCGGTGGAAGGAAATCGCCCGTGCCTTCTCAAAGGAAGCATCGCGGCATTTGCCTGAAGCGATTTAGCGAAATCGTGGAAAACCTAAATCAGGATGGCCGGACGCGGGTTTTGAACGTCGTCCCCCAGGATGCGAGTCCAGTGTGCTAACCTCTGCGCCACCTCGCTCGGTACACAAGTTACAATAATTCTTTAAGCACCAATTTGACATTTCCCGTCATTTTTTTACAACAAAACGTACAATTAACGACGAATTTTCGGGAGATCTGCAATTTGCTGTTGCTTAGAGATGGCATTTGTACATATGGGCTTCAATTGAAAGCCAAATTGGCGTGTCGCGATTCTGTACTGATAAAGATGGCATCATCCACGTCATTGGTCTACGTTCAAAAGCACATTCTGAATATCTGATACGCTAGGTATTGCCCTGCACGTTTGGAAAGACTAAAGAAATGTTCAAATGTGTGTGAAATCTTATGGGACTTAACTGCTAAGGTCATCACTCCATAAGCTTACACACTGCTTAACCTAAATTATCCCAAGGACAAGCACACACATCCATGTCCGAGGGAGGACTCGAACATCCGCCAGGACCAGCCGCACAGTCCATGACTGCAGCGCTTTACACCGCGGAAAGACTCTCCAAAGTGTTTTCTTTCCCGGGCTATGACGTCAGAAACTGGGTATTCTCAACTTTCAACGATCGAATGCACGGTCTGTGTCTAGACGGCTTTAAGGACGTTAGCTATGTGGGTACGCTGCAACGATAAAAATGAAATAGGAAAAAGTTGTGGTTGCTCATTGTAAGGCTCACAGCAGTCCGAGTGTGTGTGCGGAAACTCGGCTGTCGTAAACCACAACCGAATTGCAGATTGTTGGCGAATACCGCAAAGGGTAGCGTAGCGACTGCACAGTGCGCGCGCTCGTGCGTATAGGGAACGTACGCTGTGGGGACACGCGGCGGCTAGTTGTGAATGCGTCTGGTGCGCTCGCGGCGAGTCGTAGCGAGCTGAGCCGCGCTGTCTGCGGGCGGCGCTGGTCGTCAGGAATGCAGCGCGGCTGCGCTCCTCGCGTCTCTCCTAATTGGATAACAAGCCGGCCGCCGGGGTAGGGATCGGGTGGCCCGTAATAGCGGCTGCCCGCGGGTTCTCACGCAGGGGTAGCGCGCTAAACGGCGGGCGCGCGGCACTGCGCCGGCAGGGAATGCTGGCCGCCTCTGGCCAAGCATCGCCAGCCACCAGGGGCTACGCCGGTTATCACTGAAACCAGTCGTTTTCAGTTATATCGGTCATTTTCAACGCCAGTCTCACATGACTTTTAAAACCACTCAAAATAACCCATTTGGTTTTTTAAACCTTTTTTTTTGTTATAACACTACTGGCCATTAAAATTGCTACACCGAGAAGAAATGCAGGTGATAAACGGGTGTTCATAGGACAAATATATTATACTAGAACTGACAGGTAATTACATTTTCACGCAATTTGGGTTCATAGATCCTGAGAAATTAGTACCCAGAACAACCACATCTGGCCGTAATAACGGCCTTGATACGCCTGGGCATTAAGTCAAACAGAGCTTGGATGGTACAGCTGCCCATACAGCTTCAACACGATACCACAGTTCATCAACACTAGTGACTGGCGTATTGTGACGAGCCCGTTGCTCGGCCACCATTGACCAGACGTTTACAGTTGGTGAGAGATCTGGAGAATATGCTGGCCAGGGCAGCAGTCGAACATTTTCTGTGTCCAGAAAGGCCCGTACAGGACCTGCAACATGCTGTCGTGCATTATCCTGCTGAAATGTAGGGTTTCGCAGGGATCGAATGAAGGGTAGAGCCACGGGTCGTAACACATCTGAAATGTAAAGTCGACCGTTCAAAGTGCCGTCAGTGCGAACAAGAGGTGACCGAGACGTGTAACCAATGGCACCCCATACCAACACGCCGGGTGATGCGCCAGTATGGCGATGCCGAATACACGCTTCCAATGTGCGTTCACCGCGATGTCGCCAAACACGGATGCGACCATCATGATGCTATAAACAGAACTTGGATTCATCCGAAAAAATGACGTTTTGCCGTTCGTGAACCCAGGTTCGTCGTTGAGTACACCGACGCAGGCGCTCCTGTCTGTGATGCAGCGTCAAGGGTAACCGCAGCCATGGTCTCAGAGCTGATAGTCCATGCCGCTACAAACGTCGTCGAACTGTTCGTGCAGATGATTGTTGTCTTGCAAACGTCCCCATCTGTTGACTCAGGGATCGAGACGTGGCAGCACGATGCGTTACAGCCATGCGGATAAGATGCCTGTCATGTCGACTGCTAGTGATACGAGGCCGTTGGGATCCAGCACGGCGTTCCGTATTACCCTACTGAACCCTCCGATTCCATATTCTTCTAAAAGTCATTTGGATCTTGACCAACGCGAGCAGCAATGTTTCGATACGATAAACCGCAATCGCGATAGGCTACAATCCGACCTTTATCAAAGTCGGAAACGTGATTGTACGCATTTCTCCTCCTTACAACAACGTTTCACCAGGCCACGCCGGTCAACTGCTGTTTGTGTATGAGAAATCGGTTGGAAACGTTCCTCATGTCAGCACGTTGTAGGTGTCGCCACCGGCGCCAACCTTGTGTGAATGCTCTGAAAAGCTAATCATTTGCATATCGCAGCATCTTCTTCCTGTCCGTTAAATTTCGCACGTAATCTTCGTGGTGTAGCAGTTTTAATGACCAGTAGTGTATCATTTCTGTTATTTCCTGTAATAAACGTGTAAAGCAAACAAAGGTACATATCTAGATTTACATGATTACTCTGCAATTCACAATTAAGTGCGTGGCAGAGGTTCATCGAACCACCTTTCAGTTACTTCTGTGCCGTTCCACTCTTGATCAGCACGAGGGAGAAACCAACGCTTAAATATTTCTGTGCAAGCGCTGATTTCTCTTATTTTATTACGATGATAATTTTTCATCCGATGAAGGGGTTTATTTGGGGCAGATAGATGAAAGCAGTAGTGTAGTAACTAGAGATGGGAGAAAAAGGCCGGTTAAAATCGATACCGGTATTTTAGTACTGAATAGTCTGTAATTTTCGGTATTTGTTTGGTCTCGGTTACAACAGCTGTCGCCGTCTGTCATTAGTTATTACACAATGGCACTGTCCCTAATCTATAATTATTTTGCGAAATGTGGTACCGATAAAATATAGAAAAATGCACCATTTCCTTTAAAAGATTAAGAGTGGGGGCAGCCACAACAAACTTGTGACATCATATAAGAAGATAACTTAACTATTCATAGTTTTGAGTGAAAATTGAAAGTAGCTGGTCTGTTGCCTGGGACTACGTAATATCACTTTATCTGCTTTTAGACCTTGAAAACGGGCAAATTAACACGAAAAACAGAGTACTTCAACCTCAGTTTTCGTCCTGTAGCAATGATTATTCCTAAAGCCAAAATGGCGGCATGATCCTCGATTACAACATGATTTTTGAGCAGAGTTAAAAAAAAATTAGAATCAGTCTGAGAATACCAGTGATTTTTTTGTAGTATTCAGCCACTTATGACTTTTCGAGAAAAGCAGCGGTTGGTGAACGACGAAGTTCTTTTTTTTAATTTGCGGATTTAATATAGTATTTTGATTCTAGTTAAACTGCGTGCCTATGGAGGAACGTCTCAGTTGTATGACTAGATTCGTGATGTCCTATCAGAAAGGTGACACTTTGTAATAACTGACGAAAAGTCATCGAGCAAAGCAGAAGTAATATCTGGCGTTCCCCGAGGAAATCTTATAGGGTCACTGTTGTTCCTGACGCACGTAAAGATTTAGGATACAACTGAGCAGTCCTCTAAGATTGTTTGCAGATAGTGCGGTCATTCACAGTCATGTATTATCATCAGATGATTAAATTGATTTACACAAGATATCTGTATGGTGCGAAAAGTGGCAATTAACTCTAAATCAAGAAAAGTTTGAAGTCAACCACACAAGCACTAAAAAGAATCTGCTAAATTTCAGTTAGACGATAAATCACGCAAATCTAAATGCTGTTAATACAGCTAAATACTTAGGAAATGCAATTACGCATAACTTACATTTGAACGATCACATAGACAACATTGTGGGGAAAGCAAACCAAAGACTGGGGTTTGTTGGCACAACACTTAGAAAATGTAACAGATGCTGGCGTGGAAAGTAAAACTAAGTAATATTTCTATGATATCTGTGTGCAAACCAACTGATTTTCGATATGCCAATTTAGACAATTTGTTAAGAAATTAGTTTCTTTACGTGTAACTGTGGAAGTAACGGTACGTTTATAGTTTGTATTTTTTTATTGTGACGTTTTGTTACATTATTCCATGGATTTATTATGTCGTCGCTGAATTTTTATCCCAAGCACAAAAATATGGTTCAAATGCCTCTGACCACTATGGGACTCAACTTCTGAGGTCATTAGTCCCCTAGAACTAAGAACTAGTTAAACCTAACTAAGCCGGCCGCGGTGGTCTCGCGGTTCTAGGCGCGCAGTCCGGAACCGTGCGACTGCTACGGTCGCAGGTTCGAATCCTGCCTCGGGCATGGATGTGTGTGATGTCCTTAGGTTAGTTAGGTTTAAGTCGTTCTAAGTTCTAGGGGACTAATGACCACAGCAGTTGAGTCCCATAGTGCTCAGAGCCAATTTTTGAAACCTAACTAACCTAAGGACATCACGCACATCCATGCCCGAGGCGGGATTGGAACCTGCGACCGTAGCGGCCTCGCGGTTCCAGACTGCAGCGCCTAGAACCGCACGGCTTATCCCAAGCACAACATAGGCTTTAGGGGGCAGGGATTAGGAAACCAGGCGCTTTAATCGTACCGAAGTACAGATTCGAAACACGTTTGAAAACGCATTTTGAGAAAAGATTTTTGTGTCTGTGTGGAAGGTGGTTGAAGGCTTAAAGAATAAAGATTCAATATACGCAAAACAGTTTGGATTATTTATATTACCCTACCAAATACAACAACTCTCCCTTAAGGCGTACGAGTTGAGCAACCCTTACCCTGCCTTCCTTCTGGAGGAGTCACACCTGACGACGCCCACGAAGATATGATTTGTATTAAAGTATTTTTCATGTGTAAGAATTTGTATTTTGAAGTGGTGTTTGAAATATTGTATTACAAAAATATGTAGAAAAAATGAAAAAGAATTAAATTAGTGATTCCTAAGCGCCGTGGGGCAGGCGTCTCCGTTAAATACTGCAAAAGGGCGTCCGGCGCCGCGATTCAGCGACGTAAACGCGTTGAGAACGGCTTGGTGGAGGCTGCCAGCGCCGGCCGGAGTGGCCGAGCGGTTCTAGGCGCCACAGTCTGGAGTCGCGCGACCGCTACAGTCGCATGTTCGAATCCTGCCTCGGGCATGGATGTGAGTGATGTCCTTAGATTAGTTAGGTTTGAGTAGTTCTAGGTTCTAGGGGACTGATGACCTCAGAAGTTAAGTCCCACAGTGCTCAGAGCCATTTGAACCATTTGGAGGCAGCCAGCGCCTTTGCCGAGTGACCAGAATGTGCACAGTCTGCGCCGCTCGCGCGTGCCATTAGGCCGACGCGACTGCAGGTTTATTTTATGAGCTCTGCGCCACCGGCGCGGAGGGGAATATTTGCCGAGTTTCACTCCGAGGAGGGGTGGCCCTCCAGAGAGGCTCAGCCGCGGAGTGCATGGAGGGGGGCAAACACCCTGCCGTCTGCCGTTTCTGGCCTAGGGAGGAACCCAGCACACCGCGCAGTTTTCCTGCTTGTGACAGGCAAAAGTGGTACTGGGGTAAGTGATTAACTTGCAGCCGGGAAAGTTATCCAGGAAATTCTACGATGATTCAGAAAGAGAGGGCTGATTCCAGTTGTTTATTACAGACAAACTCCACTGAGGTGACTAAAGTCATGGGATACCTCGTAACATCGTGTCGGACCTAATTTAGTTCGGCGTATTGCAGCAACTCGACGTGGCATGGGGCCCAACAAGTCATTGGAAGTCCCCTGCAGAAATACTGAGCCACGCTGCCTTTATAGCCGTCCATAATAGCTAAAGTGTTGCCGGTGCAGCATGGTGTGCACGAACTGACGTCTCGCTTATGTCTCATAAATGTTCGATGGGGTTCATTTCGAGCGATCTGAGTGGCCATATCACTCGCTCGAACCGCCCAGAATGTTCTTCTACCTGTACATGTACATCTACATCTACATGGATACTCTGCCTGGCAGAGGGTTCATCGAACCACCTTCTCAATTCTCTATTATTCCAATCTCGTATAGCGCGCGGAAAGAATGAACACCTATATCTTACCGTACGAGCTCTGATTTCCCTTATTTTATCGTGGTGATCGTTCCATCCTATGCAGGTCGGTGTCAACAAAATATTTTCGCATTCGGAGGAGAAAGTTGGTGATTGGAATTTGGTGAGAAGATTCCTTCGCAACGAGAAACCTTTCTTTTCGTGATGTCCAGCCCAAATTCTGTATCATTTCTGCGACACTCTCTCCCATATTTCGTGATAATACAAAACGTGCTGTCTTTCTTTCAACGTTTTCGATGTACTCCGTCAGTCCCATCTGGTGAGGATCCCACACCGCGCAGCAGTATTCTAAAAGAGGACGGACAAGCGTAGTGTAGGCAGTCTCCTTAGTAGGTCTGTTACATTTTCGAAGTGTCCTGGCAATAAAACGCAGTCTTTGGTAAGCCTTCCCCACAACATTTTCTGTGTGTTCCTTCTGATTTAAGTTGTTCGTAATTGTAATACCTAGGTATTTAGTTGAATTTACCGCTTTTAGATTAGACTGAAATATCGTGTAACCGAAGTTTGACGAGTTTCTTTTAGCACTAGTGTGGATGACCTCACACTTTTCGTTATTAATGGTCAATTGCCAATTTTCGCAGCATTTAGATATCTTTTCTAAATCGTTTTGCAGTTTGTTTTGATCTTCTGATGACTTTATTAGTCGATAAACGACAGCGTCATCTGCAAACAACCGAAGACGGCTGCTCAGATTGTCTCCCAAATCGTTTATATAGATAAGGAACAGCAAAGGGCCTATAACACTACCTTGGGGAACGCCTGAAATCACCTCTGTTTTATTCGATGACTTTCCGTCAAATACTACGAACTGTGACCTCTCTGACAGGAAACCACAAATCCAGTCACATAACTGAGACTATATTCCATAAGCACGCAATTTCACTACGAGCCGCTTGTGTGATGTCGTGTCAAGAAGCCTTCCGGAAATCCAGAAATACGGAATCGATCTGAAATCCCTTGTCAATAGCTCTCAACACTTCATGTGAATAAAGAGCTAGTTGTGTTTCACAGGAACGGTGTTTTCTAAACCCATGTTCACTGTGTGTCAATAGAGCGTTTTCTTCATTCATAATTTTCGAACACAATATATGTTCCAAAATCCTGCTGCATATCGACGTTAATAATATGGGTCTGTAATTTAGTGGATTACTCCTACTATCTTTCTTGAATGTTGGTGTGACCTGTGCAACTTTCCAGTCTTTGGGTACGGGTCTTACGTCGAGCGAACGGTTGTATATTTATTGTTAAGTATGGATCTAATGCATCAGCATACTCCGAAAGGAACCTAATTGGTATACAGTCTGAACCAGAAGACTTGCTTTTATTAAGTGATTTAAGTTGATTCACTACTCCGAGGATATTTACTTCTACGTTACTCATGTTGGCCGGCCATTGTGGCCGAGCGGTTCTAGACGCTTCAGTCTGCAACCGCGCGATCGCTTCGGTCGCAGGTTCGAATCCTGCCTCGGGCATGGATGTGTGTGATGTCCTTAGTTTAGTTAGGTTTAAGTTGTTCTAAGTTCTAGGGGACTGATGACCTCAGAAGTTAAGTCGCATAGTGCTCAGAGCCATTTGAACCATAGTCATGCTGGCACCTGTTCTCGATTCGAATTCTGGAATATTTATTTCGTCTTCTTTTGTGAAGGCATTTCGGAAGGCTGTGTTCAGTAACTCTGCTTTGGCAGCACTGTCTTCTAATCAACCGAGAACAATTGAGGGCGCAGTCATGACATCGCTCCTTCGGAACATGAAGTCCATGAACGGCTGCGGAAAATGGTCTCTAAGCAGCCGAACATAATCATTTCAAGTCAGTGATTGGTTCAGCTGGACCAGAGGACCCGGTCCACCCCATGTTAACACAGCCCACACCATTATGGGGAGGACCCACCACCATCTTGCACAGCCCCTTGTTGATAAACTGAGTCCGTGGTTTCGTGAGGTCTGTGCCACAATCCAACCCTACGATCAACCCTTATCAACGGAAATCGGAACTATCGTTTCGCGCCCAGGGGTGGCTGGTTCAAATGGCTCTGAGCACTATGGGACTTAACTTCTGTGGTCATCAGTCCCCTAGAACTTAGAACTACTTAAACTTAAGGACATCACACATATCCATGCCCGAGGCAGGATTCGAACCTGCGACCGCTTCGGTCGCGCGGTTGCAGACTGAAGCGTCTAGAACCGCTCGGCCACACTGGCCGCCCAACATGAGTAACGTAGAAGTAAATATCCCCGGAGTAGTGAAGCAACTTAAATCACTTAATAAAAGCAAGTCTTCTGGTTCAAAATGGTTCAAATGGCTCTGAGCACTATGGGACTTAACTTCTGTGGTCATCAGTCCCCTAGAACTTAGAACTACTTAAACCTAAGGACATCACACATATCCATGCCCGAGGCAGGATTCGAACCTGCGACCGTAGCGGTCGCGTGGTTCCAGACTGTAGCGCCTAGAACCGCTCGGCCACCCCGGCCGGCCCAGGGGTGGCGCTGGAGGCGATGTTGTGCTGTTAGCAAAGGCACTCGCTTCAGTCGTCTGGTGCCATAGCCTACTAACGCGAAATTTCGCCGCACTGCCCTAACAGATACGTTTGTCGTACGTCCCACATCGATTTCTGCGGTTACTTCACGCAGTGTTGCTTTTCTGTTAGCACTGACAACACTACGCAAACGCCGCTGCTCTCGGTCGTTAAGTTGAGGCCGTTGAACATTGCGTTGTCCGTAGTGAGAGGTAATGCCTGAAATTCGGTATTCACGGCACACTTTTGACACTGTGGATCTCGGAATATTGAATTCCTTATCGTTTCTCGAAATGGAATGTTCTACGCGTCTAGCTCCAGCTACCATTCCACGATCAAAGTTTGTTAATTCCCGTGCCATTATCACATCGGAAACATCTTCACATGAATCACGTGAGTACAAATGACTGTTCCGCCAATGCACCACTCTTTTATACCTACTGCACGCGATGCTACCGCCACTGTATATGTGCATATTACTGTTCCATGACTTTAATCAGCTCAGTGTATATTTGTAAAAGATAGAAACACATTACGCCTGCCACTGGATAGAGGAAGGTTCAAAGTTTTGATACAGCTGCGCTGTTGTCTGTTTGTAGCAACAGGGCGACTACATAACAAGACAAATAATGTTGTGTGTTGGAATTTGTGCAAAGCCAGTCCATTGTTCAAGTGAAACGTGCATTCAGACGTCGATGTAGCAAGAAGCCGCGTCTGCACTTTCAGCTTTATGACTGGCGTACAAGATTCGTGGAAGCTGGTTACATATGCAAAGGGAAGAGCAGCTCTGGTCGGCCACGCTGATGAAAATGTCGAGCGTATCTGAGATTCGTTTACACGGAGCACTCTACCATCTGGTGAGCAAGATGTATGAGACAGGCGAAATACCCGCAGACTTCAAGAAGAATATAATAATTCCAATCCCAAAGAAAGCAGGTGTTGACAGATGTGAAAATTACCGAACTATCAGTTTAACAAGTCACAGCTGCAAAATACTAACGCGAATTCTTTACAGACGAATGGAAAAACTGGTAGAAGCGGACCTCGGGGAAGATCAGTTTGGATTCCGTAGAAATGCTGGAACACGTGAGGCAATACTAACCTTACTTATCTTAGAAGAAAGATTAAGAAAAGGCAAACCTACGTTTCTAGCATTTGTAGACTTAGAGAAAACTTTTGACAACGTTAACTGGAATACTCTCTTTCAAATTCTGAAGGTGGCAGGGGTAAAATACAGGGAGCGAAAGGCTATTTACAATTTGTACAGAAACCAGGTGGCAGTTATAAGAGTCGAGGGGCATAAAAGGGAAGCAGTGGTTGGGAAAGGAGTGAGACAGGGTTGTAGCCTCTCCCCGATGTTATTCAATCTGTATATTGAGCAAGCAGTAAAGGAAACAAAAGAAAAATTCGGAGTAGGTATTAATATTCATGGAGAAGTAGTAAAAACTTTGAGGTTCGCCGATGACATTGTAATTCTGTCAGAGACAGCAAAGGACTTGCAAGAGCAGTTGAACGGAATGGACAGTGTCTTGAAAGGAGGATATAAGATGAACATCAACAAAAGCAAAACGAGGTTAATGGAATGTAGTCAAATTAAATCGGGTGATGCTGAGGGGATTAGATTAGGAAATGAGACACTTAAAGTAGTAAAGGAGTTTTGCTATTTAGGGAGTAAAATAACTGATGATGGTCGAAGTAGAGAGGATATAAAATGTAGACTGGCAATGGCAAGGAAATCGTTTCTGAAGAAGAGAAATTTGTTAACATCGGGTATAGATTTAAGTGTCAGGAAGTCATTTCTGAAAGTATTTGTATGGAGTGTAGCCATGTATGGAAGTGAAACATGGACGATAAATAGTTTGGACAAGAAGAGAATAGAAGCTTTCGAAATGTGGTGCTACAGAAGAATGCTGAAGATAAGGTGGGTAGATCACGTAACTAATGAGGAGGTATTGAATAGGATTGGGGAGAAGAGAAGTTTGTGGCACAACTTGACTAGAAGAAGGGATCGGTTGGTAGGACATGTTTTGAGGCATCAAGGGATCACAAATTTAGCATTGGAGGGCAGCGTGGAGGGTAAAAATCGTAGAGGGAGACCAAGAGATCAATACACTAAGCAGATTCAGAAGGATGTAGGTTGCAGTAGGTACTGGGAGATGAAGAAGCTTGCACAGGATAGAGTAGCATGGAGAGCTGCATCAAACCAGTCTCAGGACTGAAGACCACAACAACAACAACTCGGAAGCCCAGAAGAGAAGCAACTTCCTCAGACAAAGTTGAGGCGTGCTCTGAAACGACGCCTGCATGTAAAGCCTTACAAGCTGCAGTTACTGCAGCACTGCTTCCCGGCAACCACAGCCGAAGATACGAATTTTGCAGTTTAGTTCCTCATGAGACGGCAGAGGACATTTTCTTCCCGAATGACTATCCTATCGGGTAAAGTAAACCGGCATGATGTAAGAATGTGGGGGGGTCACAAAAATCCTGGCGCTGTCGTCGAACTTGAAAGGCATCGAAACAGAATGTTTTTTGTGCCGTTTATGCTCTGAGATTTTATGGACCTTTCTTTTTTTGCGGAGGAAACTGTGACAGGAATGTCATACCCAAACATGCCGCAAAACAAGTTGTTTCCTCAACTTCACGAAGATTCCAGTAATTTAATTTTCGTGTTTATCAACGCTCCGCCACTTTCACCTTGAGGCGCGGCTTTATCTTAACGATATCATCCTACACAGCTGTATTTGAAAAGATGGACACCAAGATATTGTTAATTTGCTTTTGACCTTCCAGGTCACCATACCCCACACATTGCAATTTTTTTTCTGAAGGATACCTAAAAGACAGAGTCTTTGTCTCTCTTATGGTAGCTACTCTTCAAGATCTGAGAAATCGAATTGTTGAAGTTGTAGATTCAATAAATAAAGGCCTGTCGATTCACGTGCGGAATGAAATTATGTACTGTTTAGATGTTTCTCAAGCAACAGATGGTGTTCATGTTGAGCGTGTGGTACAGTGCCTGTGCGAACATAAAGCTTTGAACCTTCCTGTATCCGGTGACATGCGCAATGTGTTTGTATCTTTCATAGTCTGTTTGTAATAAGCATTTGAAATCTGTTCTTTCTTTTTGGGTTACCCTGGTACTTCTCCGCTTCGTATTCTACTGTGTACAAGCGAAAGTCAAGAGGCATAGGCGATATTTTTTCTACGTGATAGGTTGACAGCGACAACATCTCCTTAACCTCTTTTCTTCTTCTGCATTCATTGAATAAATCTATTTATAGTGTGATATGGGAGCATATTACCAGCGTCTCTATGCACCTAGAGAGATATAGCTGGAGTGATTCGCTTTTTGAAGGGATTGAAGCGGAAGAGGTTGTTAGCAGAATGCAGGTGCAGTATGGTCTTAGTGAAAGAAAAAAATTACGAGTGGATAAACCGTTTTAACCCGTTTAGTGATTTTTTTTTTCAGACTGAAAGACATTGTTTGGTTATTTTCATTAATATCGTAATCATAAGTAACAAAATGAAAAAAAAACTCTATCCCGTTTGTTTTTCAATGAAGGGACGGCTGGTACATACAGGGTTATTCATAAGCACCTTAGGTGTTTCAGAAGATAACTGCTTAAAAACCAGATGACAGACCCAAATCAGTGGACGGAGCATCTCTCCAGGTTTGTAATAAGTGTTTTGTAAGGGCACCGTTTGCGAAGCGGCATATTTCAGAGCATGCGTGCAATTCATTGACACGAACTGTCCGTGAAGGTGCGACAGGAGGCCGCTTTGAAAATCTGGTCATTGAGTTGCCTATCTGAAGACGCCAACTGCTTTGATGCAACGTACCTGCCCCGTAATGCATCCAGCCACCTGGTGTATTACGAATCGAAACTTATAGAGATGCTCTATCCACTGATATATGTTATTTTCCTATATGTTTCGTAGTTTTCGGGCAGTTGTCAGACGTTTTATGAAACCCACATGATATGAATGAATAATCTTGTATGCATCCCACTGGTGCTTTGACATAGAACCTATATATCCCAGTGGTAATGATATGGATTATGATCCCATATTCTCATTTATGATATACACTCATAGACAAAAAGAAAGTCGCCTCACGAAGGAATTATCCAAATGGGACGGAAATGTACATGTAGAAAGAAACAAATGATCACAATTTCAGAAAAATTAGATGATTTATTCAAGAGAAAGAGCTTAAGAAATTGAGCAAATCAATACCGCATTTGTCCTCTTCTGGGTCTTATGCAAGCAGTTATTCGTCTTGGCATTGATTGATAGCGCTGTTGGATATCCGCTTGACGGATATCTTGCCAAATCCTGTCCAATTGGTGCGTTAGATCGTAAAAATTCCGAGATGGTTGGAGGGCTCTGGCCATAATGGTCCAAACCTTATCCTACAATGGAGGCTTTCATGACCGGATGTTTCAGCTGCCGAGAATTCTTCCGGGTTGTATGGCCGTGGTCCAAGGAACTCTTCTCTCCCTGACGTGTCGTCCAAAGCTACGTTGGGCATCTTCACCTCCAACCAGGCGCACCTCCGAAGATGTCCAAAGCTACGTTGGACATCTTCGGAGGTGCGTCTGGTTGGAGTTGAAGATGTCCAACGTAGCTTTGGACGAAACGTCATGGATAGAAGAGTTCCTTGGACCACGGCCATACAACCCGGAAGAATTCTCGGCAGCTTAAAGTTCTTAGTTGCGGAAAGATCCGGCGATACTGTTGTCCAAAGTAGGGCTTGAGAAGCACAAAGACAAGTAGGAGAAACCCTCCTCGTGTGCGGGTGGGCGTTATCTTGCTGAAATGTTGGACCAGGATGGCTTCCCATGAAGGGCAACAAAACGGGTAGAATATCATCGACGTACTGCTGTACCGTAAAGGTTCCGCCGATAACGATCAAAGGAGGAGGAGGTCATTAGAAACGAAGCACAGGCTCGGATTAGTGGAGGATAGGGAGGGAAATCAGCCGTGCCCTCTCAAAGGAACCATCCCGGCATTTGCCTGAAGTGATGTAGGGAAATCACGGAAAACCTTAATCAAGATGACCGGACGCGAGTTTCAACTGTCGTTCTTCCGAATGCGAATCCAGTGTGCTAACTGCTGCGCCACCTCGCCCGGTAACAATCGAAGGGGTCCTGCTACGAAAACAAACGGAAGGCGAGACCATCCCTGGTTGTCGGGCCTTAGGGCGGGCGACAATCGGGTTGGTATGCAACCGCTGTCTGGGGCGTCTACAGACACTTCTTCGGCCTGCAATCTCATTGATTGGAGAATAATTGTCTTGAGTGATGATTGCCGCTTTGAACTGAACCTCAATGACCAGTGAAAGTGCTCCTCGTGTTATTCCGATCCAGTGACTGTCAATCACATATACTTGTATGATGGGTGGCCTCAGGAAGATTATACTCAAGACCAAGCAGCACCTCAACAGCCCCACGATTAGCGTCCAAGAGGAGAGACAATAATTGTTCGCTCAGTCATTCAGAACCACACAGCCACACCAAGTACCTTGAATAAGGAAATGGATTTATTTGCAGCAAGGCAGGTATCCAGTTGGACAGTGCGACTACATATGCAGCACCACTGACTGTGAACACGGCGACCATTGTTGAGCTTACGTCGATGAGGTAGCAGAGGGTGATCCGCTGAGAATGGTGTGGCCTACGACAGCACTGGACACAAGAGACTACGTCGTCTTGTCAGACGAGTCCCGGGTCTGTGTACAGCATCACAATGGACATATCCATGTGCGGGGACACTAAAGAGAACGAAAATTGCCGAACTACCTCCGTCATCGGCATACGGTTCCATTAGCTGACGCGGTGGTTAGGCTGCTATTAGGTGCAGAACACAATCACCTCCGGTCTGCATAGCCAGTAATATGGGCAGCAGCTGTTATGTTTGTGATGTATCAAGGTCGGAGGCTGTGTCCTCGTGATGTTATCTTCCAACAAGATAAAGCAAGTTGGCATGTTGTCCATGCTGTTCTGACCTACCTCAATGCAGATGGTGTTCGTTTGGTGCCCTGGCCAGTACGTTCTCCAGGTCCCTCACCAGCTGAAACCATCTTCTTGTGGGTCGCTGAGTGACTGGCACACCACCACTCACCAGCCACTACGCGTGATGAGCTCAGTCACAGAATTGAAGTAGCATTGAGTGACGCACCCTTATCTGTGACCCGCGGTCGGTTTTACTTGGAGCCCAGTGAGGTTTAGCCATTATTGCTGCCAGATATGGGAGCTCCGTGTACTAAATTGCGCACACTGTATACTCTGGAAAACATACAAATTCAGTTATATATTCTTCCTACTGTACTGTATATGCACAATAAGTAAAATTGCTTCATTTGCTGTCCTTCCAGGTGCTGCAAGTCTAATGGAACGCTGTATGTACGGCCTTGCTAAGATATACAGTAGGATGGATTTTTAGACATGAATAAACAAACAAATAAATAAGGCCACAAAGCCACCGAAAACTTAAAAATGAATTATTTGACAGGGCAAGAAAGCTTGCGGGGAGCACGCGCGTGGTATCTGCCGTACAGCTCGCATTGGCCCCACTCTGAACTCCTTCCTTTACTGAGGCCAGCTTTGCAGATAAGCGCTGCCTGGGCGAAATGTAAATCCGCATGCGAAGCCCCTGCGTAATGTTCTGCGGACACGCAGGCGGAGGGCGTGGGGGGAATAGGGGGGGGGGGTGCGTGCGGTTTGGCCGCAGCACCAGTGCTCTCGCCCTTAAACACACACACACACACACACACACACACACACACACAGACAGAGAGAGAGAGAGAGTCGTAAAAACGCGCCCACATTACAGCTAGCGGTCGTGCTGTGGACAAAGCCGAAAGCGTAGGTGAAACCTCTAGCTGGTCGCAACAGGCGTACCCACAAAACAATACGACAAAGAGTTAGGTCGCAGAATAAAAGAGAAATTTTGAGCAACATTTTCTTTAGACACAGATGTAGCATGAAGTAGTTTTTGTGAGTGTTTGCGTGTGTGAGGGTGCGGGGTGTAGAGTGGGACGAGAACGTGGGTAAGAGGGAGAGATGTTTATCCTTTTCTATTTTTCCGGCTTTTGAAATGTGACGAGGAAATATCTTAGTGAACAGTTCCGCGGGATAGAAGAAGCAGGATCCATGGGAACCTCTTTCGTTGCTGATCAGCGGAGAAAGATTTGAGTTTTAACAGCCGGCCGGTGTCGCCGAGCGGTTCTAGGCGCTTCAGTCTGGAACCGCGCGACCTCTACGGTCGCAGGTTCGAATCTTGCCTCGGGTATGGCTGTGTGTGATGTCCTTAGGTTAGTTAGGTTTAAGTAGTTCTAAGTTCTAGGGAACTGATGACCTCAGATGTTAATTTCCCATAGTGCTCAGAGCCATTTGAACCTCTTTTTTTTTTTTTTTTTTTTTTTTTTTAAATATTCCACCTACAACGATATCATTACTCTATAGTACGATTGTACTTGGGAATCTAACGAGATACGGTGTATAGACGTTATTTTAATGTGATTCTGATAGTGACTTATGCTGAAACTTCTTAAGGCGTATAATTTGTAAAATAAAAAAGCTGTCATGACTGAAAATTACATTAACTAGGGATGATATTGACGGTACATAAACTCGAATAAGGCAACGGTGGCAGCAGAAATCGGATCGGTCTTTCCTTGTCGGAGGAACTATCCGGGCATTCATCTTAATCGTTTTATATAATCTAAGGCAGGCCCCTCCCACTCCCAAGTCCAGTACCTTAACAAGGCGCCGTCTCACTCGGGTGGAGTGGTTTGAGGAACGCTCCACGGGCGCCAGAGAGCTTCAGTTCAGTCGTACTGAGCTCATCTGGTAGTCAGAGCCACGGCAGTTACTAATATGTTTCACTTACACACAGACGAGGGAGCGTAAAATGATAGAACCATTATCAAATAGTAGTCGAAACCTATACCGTTGGATTATTCATATGCTAGTCAACTCACTACAACGACAATACAAATGATGCCCTCCACGTCTTCGTCACATACGTTGCAGTATTTGTAAGTTACCCGCGATAAGAGACTTACGAGTCACAGTTACCTTACTTTTTGCACAAAAATTTTCGTGTATAGGTTAACAGACTGCATTAGGCAGAGTCCAGTATTCTTCTCTTTCTTAACGATTCGACCCCTCGAACACAGCTCTAGCCAGTCTCTGCGAGTTGTGGTCTGCCACGGATTAATCAACACTGCACTGTCTACATTTCTTTTTAGATTCGGCCACGTTTAGTATCAGTTATTTGTAAGATATAGCAATCAAAATCAATTTTGTCAACCTCAAGTCATCATCGGCGCGTCTCTACACAGTCTTAGTAACTGTAAAAAGAATTTTATATTAAAAAAAATGTACTTACTTTTCTCTGGCACTCCCAGAAATTCACTTTAACTTGTGTGGTACCTAACTATATTCGCTAAGTTATGAACGAGGGCTCCTATAGTCGAGACAGCGTAAGAAGAGCCCTGAAAGTTCGAAGCGCAGTTGCCAGGTTTCGACAACGAAACGCTAACGACTGCAAGCGAAAACGGTAGCCACCTACAGAACTGTGACGACACTGAGATGTTTACAAAATCGCGTTACGTTATTGTTTGTAGGCGTGCGAAGTTGCTGCGTCCAGCCCACAGCAGTTGTCAGGGATCAACTTAGGGCGACGCAACCACAATTCTCGATCGGCAGTGGCCGGCAGCTGCCACGATTCTCGATCGGCAGTAGTCGCTCGTCTTCGGCCCGTTCAAGTGGCTGGCCGCTGCCAACCTTGCTTAAGTAGCCGTTGCGAAGTGATTGTTGTGCCTTGCTGTGTTATATCATAAATCAGTACATCTCTTGATGAGCGACGAAGCGGTTCCTGCCTTAACACTGGTAGCGCCAGATACTCTTTTCACTCCTCGGAGAAGGGCAAGGGGATGCACCGAGGTGTCGAGTCGTTCTCAAGTTATTGGTATTTCACTCAACCCTTCCATAGCTTACATATTGCTGCGTTTTGCCACTCGCATGCCAGTTTGACAAAGGAGAATCCTAGGAGAATAGGGCAGGCCCAGAACTGCTAAGCATGATGAGCGAAATGAAATGAAAAGCTGCAAACGGATGGTAGGCTACGATTGACGAAACACAGAGAAGAATAAGTATATCAACGAAGCGTTACCGTCAGTAATTCACCAGGATGATATACAGGGTGTTACAAAAAGGTACGGCCAAACTTTCAGGAAACATTCCTCACACACAAATAAAGAAAAGATGTTATGTGGGCATGTGTCCGGAAACACTTAATTTCCATATTAGAGGTCATTTTAGTTTCGTCAGTATGTAGTGTACTTCTTCGATTCACCGCCAGTTGGCCCAATGGAAGGAAGGTAATGTTGACTTCGGTGCTTGTGTTGACATGCGACTCATTGCTCTACAGTACTAGCATCAAGCACATCAGTACGTAGCATCAACAGGTTAGTGTTAATCACGAACGTGGTTTTGCAGTCAGTGCAATATTTACAAATGCGGGGTTGGCAGATGCCCATTTGATGTATGGATTAGCACGGGGCAATAGCCGTGGCGCGGTACGTTTGTATCGAGACAGATTTCCAGAACGAAGGTGTCCCGACAGGAAGACGTTCGAAGCAATTGATCGGCGTCTTAGGGAGCACGGAACATTCAAGCCTATGACTCTCGACTGGGGAAAGCTTAGAACGACGAGGACACCTGCAATGGACGAAGCAATTCTTCGAGCAGTTGACGATAACCCTAATGTCAGCGTCAGAGAAGTTGCTGCTGTACAAGGTAACGTTGACCACGTCACTGTATGGAGAGTGCTACGGGAGAACCAGTTGTTTCAAAAAATGGCTCTGAGCACTATGGGACATAACTTCTGAGGTCATCAGTCCCCTAGAACTTAAAGCTACTTAAACCTAACTAACCTAAGGACATCACACACATCCATGCCCGAGGCAGGATTCGAACCTGCGACCGTAGCGGTCGCGCGGTTCCAGACTGTAGCGCCTAGAACCGCTCGGCCACTACGGCCGGCGAACCAGTTGTTTCCGCACCATGTACAGCGTGTGCAGGCACTATCAGCAGCTGATTGGCCTCCACGGGTACACTTCTGCGAGTGGTTCATCCAACAATGTGTCAATCCTCATTTCAGTGCAAATGTTCTCTTTACGGATGAGGCTGCATTCCAACGTGATCAAATTGTAAATTTTCACAATCAACATGTGTGGGCTGACGAGAATCCGCACGCAATTGTGCAATCACGTCATCAACACAGATTTTCTGTGAACGTTTGGGCAGGCATTGTTGGTGATGTCTTGATTGGGCCCCATGTTCTTCCACCTACGCTCAATGGAGCACGTTATCATGATTTCATACGGGATACTCTACCTGTATTGCTAGAACATGTGCCTTTACAAGTACGACACAACATGTGGTTCATGCACGATGGAGCTCCTGCACATTTCAGTCGAAGTGTTCGTACGCTTCTCAACAACAGATTCGGTGACCGATGGATTGGTAGAGGCGGACCAATTTCATGGCCTCCACGCTCTCATGACCTCAACCCTCTTGACTTTCATTTATGGGGGCATTTGAAAGCTCTTGTCTACGCAACCCCGGTACCAAATGTAGAGACTCTTCGTGCTCGTATTGTGGACGGTTGTGATACAATACGCCATTCTCCAGGGGTGCATCAGGGATTCCATGCGACGGAGGGTGGATGCATGTATCCTCGCTAACGGAGGACATTTTGAACATTTCCTGTAACAAAGTGTTTGAAGTCACGCTGGTACGTTGTGTTGCTGTGTGTTTCCATTCCATGATTAATGTGATTTAAAGAGAAGTAATAAAATGAGCTCTAACATGGAAAGTATGCGTTTCCGGACACATGTCCATATAACATATTTTCTTTCTTTGTGTGTGAGGAATGTTTCCTGAAAGTTTGGCCGTACCTTTTTGTAACACCCTGTATACAGTAATGGAAATTAAAAACTTTAAGTTAAAATAAGATGCGGTATACCTTCGTATTATAGTACTAATCCGATCATGACGCACCATACGAATTGCTGATAATTGCTTATGTGCACGATCAGTCAAGTTCGTGTCCTTCTGCATTGACACGTGCGTGAAGTCTTGCCTGTGGAGGTTACGTTGAGACGTATCAATCATACGGCTCTTTATGGCCGGCCGCTGTGACCGAGCGGATCCAGACGCTTCAGTCCGGAACCACGCGGCTGCTCCGGTCAGAGGTTCGAATCCTGCCTCGAGCATGGATGTATGTGATGTCCTTGGGTTAGCTAGGTTTAAGTTGTTCTAAGTTTAGGGGACTGATGACCTCAGATGTTAAGTCCCATAGTGCTTAGAGCCATTTGAACCATTTTTGACTCTTTGTGTGGTCAATTTCTCGGCATACATATCATACTAGTTTTACTGAAGTATAATTTTCTTGTAAAATCTTGATCCTTAACAATGGACCAAAAGAAAAAAGGCCGTGATATTTCGATAAATGTAATAATGTCTATGTTTACGAACTCTACGAAGACGATGAGTGGCCAAACGTATGCAGAAGGAAAATGTAATTCGTATGAGAAATAAATCTACGTCTATGGAAATGGAATGAAATCAGTAAGTAGTTACAAATTAATACATTTACTCATTTGACGAAATTGTGGCAAGTTGCAGAGTTTTTCTTTCTGTTACGGATAAGCAAGTGCATGCCTGCTTTTTTGGCGCCGCCATATGTATATTGTGACTGCGGCCATTACATTTTGAATCGTTACGAAAGAGAAGAATACTGGACTCTGCCTAATGCAGTCTATTAACCTATACACGAAAATTTTTGTGCAAAAAGTAAGGTAACTGTGACTCGTAAGTCTCTTATCGAGGGTAACTTACAAATCCTGCAACGTATGTGACGAAGACGTGGAGGGCATCATTTGTATCGTCGTTGTAGTGAGTTGACTATCATATGAATAATCCAACGGTATAGGTTTCGACTACTATTTGATAATGGTTCTATCATTTTACGCTCCTTCGTCTGTGTGTAAGTGAAACATATTAGTAACTGCCGTGGCTCTGACTTCACGTTTAGCTGTAGGTCTCTCATAAATTTGTTGCATGAAATATGTGCATGTAGAATTCTGTAGAATTTGGCAACAACAGGCCCCCATTAGAGACTGGAACAAGCTTCTTGTTGACATACTTCTAAGAACATGTCCCATCTTCAACATTCCGTCTTTGATAGTTGAAAGTCGGTGGCCCATCACATAATCCTCTTAACAGTCTTTCTTCATTCTTCCCGGTCCTCTGCATCCCGGAGTAGCTGGTCCCATGTTTGGCGTCTTCTCCTTTATCTGGTCTATTCATCGTCTCGGTGGTCTTCCCTGCAATCTTTTCCCTTCGACTTTGCCTTGGATGACGTTCTTTTCCATGTCATCCTCCTGTCGTCGAGCTATGTGATCAAAGAGCTGCAGGATTTCCACCCTTAGATATTGAAGGATTGATTTGTTGGTCCGTTTGCCCATACATGAAAATACTGAGCAACCGCCTATATGTCCACATCTCAAAAGCATCAATTCTCTTGCGGTCCCCTTCAGTTATTGTCCATGTTTCAACACCATTAAGGGAAAACTGGAAACACGAGAGATTTTAGCGCTCTCAATTTAATATGTCTGGTTAGGTCTCGGTCTTTCCAAATCACTGTCAGCTTCGATGCGGCATCCCTAACCAGAACAATTATACGTCGTATTTCTTGTGTGTAGCCAGCCATTTTCTGAACCACTGAGACCACGTAGAAAAAGTGACTAACTTCTTCATATTCTGATAGTACATCAGTAGCTGGTAGTGACTAACCTCTGTCAGTTATCATGATCTTGGTCTTTAACTTATTAATTGACACTCCAAATTCCTCGCTTTCTCTCTTAACTCTATCCAGTGATTCCTTCATTGCCACTTGTGATTCTGCCCACAGTGTGGTGTCATCTGCAAATCTTAAATTACCGATTCTTCGTCCTCCTATTCGGATCCCACCAGAACATATCCGTTCGACATCATTGTTGAATAACGCTCCACGCCCCCACTTGAAGTCCTGCACACGTGTCGAAAGATAATGTCCTATTATAGCGTCAATCTTGGCTCGTGGCGGAAGCATGAAAATAGAGATGGAAATCCAACATTAATGAAGAGGCCACTATACCATCGTCAGGCTTTGAAGTACCCAGAAAGGCATGGTACCGCCGAAAGATGATGCGAACAGGCCACGTCAAACCTATGTGGCTGCCTTGTACAGATGGGGCATCGTCAGTAGCCCTGAATGTGACTGTGGAACAGCTGAGAAGACCATGGGCCCCGTCATCCGGTAGAGTTCCAAGGGAAATTAACCTCAGAATAAGGTGTGACATACTGGAAGTTACAGCTGAAGCTGTTAACAGGATATCCAATACTGATATACGAGGGTCAAGTAGTACAACATATTTTTTCCTGAAAGAATGCTGGTTTTATACAGGATTTCAATACACCTTATTATTGCCTATTCTTTTGGTATAAACCCTATTTTTCAACATAATCTCTGTTCAATGCGACGGCGTTACACCACTTTACTGGGAGGGACAGTATACCCATATGGTACCACTCTACTGGTCGACGTCGAAACCAACGTCTTGCTGTATCAATAATCTCCCCATCATCCACGAACTACTATCCGCGGACTGCATCCTTCACTGGGCCAAACTGATTGAAGTCTTCTATTAGATGGCGAGGAACCTAGCAGGCACAACCTTTGTAGTATCCCAATTGGTGGACGAGTGTGTCAGCACTACCAACAGAGACGTGCAGTTGAGCAGCAAGCCGTTGCGTGTGAACCGTCGATCACCTGGAATGAGACTGTCCGCACGTTCCAACGTCGCGGGAGAGACAGTTGTGCGCGGTCGGCCGACACGCGGATACAGGCTAGCGACGTTGTTATGATGACAGACGCCTCGCCCAACAACTGCTGTGCTTTTGCTTACTGCCAGGTCTCCGTATACATTCTGCAAGCGTCTATGGATATCTGTGATGCCCTGGTTTTCCGCCATAAGAAACCTGAAGGCAGCTCTGCTTGGAACGCACCCCCGTAACAGATATTTTGAAGCTACGTATAGCGCTGCCACCTATCGGAACTGTAGGGGGTGAAACGGGGACGTTCCACAAGGTCCAACTCTTTTTAATAAAGCATTTGTGATTTGTAATTGGCTGGCTCTGAGCACTATGGTACTTAACAGCTGAGGTCATCAGTCCCCTAGAACTTAGAACTACTTAAACCTAACTAACCTAAGGACATCACACACATCCATGCCCGAGGCAGGATTCGAACCTGCGACCGTAGCGGTCGCGCTGTTCCAGAATGAAGCCCCTAGAACCGCTCGGCCACCCCGGCCGGCGATTTGTATATATTTTTTTTTTTATTTTCGTAGAATTTGTTAGTTGCAGTTCATTTTTGCCTTGTAAAATTTACATTTTGGTACTTTAAGATCTTAATATGCCACATGACAAATAAATGTTTGCCCTTCTCCAAGGACAAGTAAGTCGCCGGTAGAAGCAAAGCTGACGTAGTCTCGATTTCATACTGAACTGGCAAGCAAACAAAATCACGGCGAGTCTTGGCTAAGGGAGGGTTTGTTTGTGCAGGGTTGAAGTAAACAAGGCGCCCTCGCTGTTCGACCGCTGCCCTCGTTCTTCTACTTCCGAGGCAGCATTCACCTTCCCTTACCCTTGTTAAAACTGCCCGCTCAGTTAAATCTTATTTGTCCTGTCACAACGATTCAAGAAATTCGGTATCTAGGCAGCGTAATTGCACCAGTGTCGGCGACGGAACAATTAACTGAGTGTCCCAGAGTATCCCTATCCATTACTGTAGCACGGAAGTAGTGTTTCAGAAAGGTAGCGGGAATTTCTGAAACGTAGACAGTTGAAAATGGCTGGTGTTAGCGTCGAATTCGTAACCTCTGGAGCCGCTAAGCTGATTGATAATTAAGTCCACGTTTCCACGTTTTTGTGAATAGAATCATTACAAAAACTATAGAACGGTGCAGAAGCAACCCGACTTAAAAGATTGCCACCCCATTATGTTCTGAAAACAGGTGGTGCGCAATAATGTTATTTTCGTAGTTCACAGCTGACGTGCTTCTTCCTAGCAGGTGACATGTTTCCGTTGATCCACGGTCCAGTCGCGATGATTCCGTGGCAACTGGAATCGTAATTGGCGATTGATGATTGAGGAAAACGCAGGGGGGGGGGGGGGGGTGATAACGTGCAGCGACGGTAATCATCTAGCTGTAGACAACACAATTAACGTGGGAGATAGTAAGGAGTGAAATTAAATTTTGAACCACGCATGTTCTCTTCATATATCTTGTCATCAAGAATTACTGCAAGTGAAACATAAGAACTGAAGTCACTATGCAAATACTACAAAAAGTTTTCGCGGTATCAGTGCCGTACTCAACCGCTAAATTCTCTAGAATCGTTATTTCTATTTCAAATGAAAAGACGTGTAAATTAAATAAAGTACTTGCAGCTAATAGTGACTTAATCCACTCGTCCCACGGGGTGTTTCAAAATGAATATAGGGGTTTTCATGCTTTGCACCATTCCTTACATTCAAATGAAAGAGCGTCACCAACAGTATTGTTTGTGTATCGGTGCGCGTACACTGTTTCTTGTGTCTTCCGTTAGAAAGCGCTAGTGGCAAAGATGGCAACTGCTTAAGAGAAAGCTATTTTTATTTTACAGTACTCAAGGACCGAATTTATTGTTGCAGAGCAACTAGCGTTCCGTATTAAGTTCCATTTTAATCCTCCAGGTGATAATAACATCCGTAGATAGCTATCATCAGTTTCTAAAGCCTACAGACTACGATTTACATGCTAACTTCGGAAACGAAATGTTGCTGCACGACGATGGACATGTTATGGTTTGTGTTATCCTCAGTGACGAAACGACATTTCACCTAAATGTAAATATGTACGCACATAATGTGTGCATCTGGGGGTCAGCACATCCCGGCGGGAAGTTAACGTGGCTTTCTTTTTCGGTGAAGTAACTGTTATAGGTGTTTGTTATCTTGATGCCCTAGAACTAAGGCACATTCCTCAGTTGAAAGAAGCTGAATCACAGAACTTCATTTGGCATCAAGACGGTGCGCCGCCTCTCTGGCGTAAGTCAGTACGCGATTTGCTAAACGACATTGTATGCCTGCCCGACCTCTGGATTGGCCGCAAGGGGCAGGGAGACAGTCTGTTTCGCGTGGCCTCCACGTTCACCCACCTGACACCTTGCGATTCTTATCTTTGGTGTTGCGTGAAGGATCATGCGATGTGTCTCCCCTACTAGCTGATCTACCCAAGTTACCAAACAAGACTGAAGCAGTTGATGCAACAATTATTCCAGGCACACTGATCAACGTTTAGGAAGAACTTACCTATCGATTTGATGTGCGCGTTACGACGAATGGTGCGCACATTGAACACTTTAAGCAAAATAGTTTCTGATTATCATTATTTTGATGTATTCCACTGAATCGCGAAAGAAACGTATAGGCATGTGTATTCAAATACATAGAAACGGAAACAGGCAGAATACGGCGTTACGGTCGGCAACGCCTATATAAAACATGTGTCTTGTACAGTTGTAAGATCGCTTACTGCTGCTACAATGGCAGGTTATAGGGGTTTAAGTGAGTTTGAACGAGGTGTTATAGTCGGAGCACGAGCGATGGGACACCGCATCTGCAAGGTAGCGGTGAAGTGGGGATTTTCCCGCGCGACCGTTTCACGAGTGTACTGTGAATATCAGGAATCCGGTAAAATATCAAATCTCTGATATCACTACGGCCGGAAAAAGATCCTGCAAGATAGGGACCAACGACGACTGAAGAGAATCGTTCAACGTGACAGAAGTGCAATCTTTCCGCAATTTGCTGCAGATTTCAATGCTGGGCCATCAACAAGTGTCAGCGTGCGAACCACTCAAAGAAACATCAACGATATGGGCTTTCGGAGCCGAAGGCCTACTCGTGTACCCTTGATGACAGCACGACATAAAGCCTTACGCCTCGCCTGGGCCCGTCAGCACCCCACATTGGACTGTTCATGACTGGAAACATGTTGTCTTGTCGGACGAGTCTCGTTTCATAATGTATCGAACGGATGGACGTGTATGGGTATGGAGACAACCTCATGAATCCATGGACCCAGTATGTCAGCAGGGGACTGTTCAGGCCGGTGGAGGCTCTGTAGTGGTGTGGGACGTGTGCAATTGGGGTGATATGGGACCACTAATACACCTAGATACGACTCTGACAGGTTACACGCACGTAAGCATCCTGTCTGATCAACTGCATCCATTCATGTCCACTGTGCATTCCGACAGACTTGGACAATTCCAGCAGTACAGTGCGACACCCAACATGACCAGAGTTGCTACAGACTGGCTCCAAGAACACTCTTCTGAGTTTCAACAGTTCCGCTGGCCACCAAACTGCCCACGCATGAACATTATTGAGCATATCTGGGATGCTTTGCAACGAGCCATTCAGAAGAGATCTCGTACTCTTACGGATTTATGGACAGCCCTGCAGGATTCATGGTGTCAATTCCGTCCAGCACTACTTTAGACATTAGTCGAGTCCATGCCACGTCGTGTTGTGGCACTTCTGCTTGGCAGGTGTACCAGTTTCTTTGGCTCTTAGTGTATTTGTAACTGCAAGTTCAATGTAAATAACGCTGCAAAGCCTAAAAACCCCATATTCATCATGAAACATCCGATATTATAATTGCCACATCATATCCAACGGTTGTGCACATTTTATAGTGTAACTAGCTGACAAGCCCGGCATCGCCCGGGTATTCATTTTGCCTGTTGCGTGTTAGAAGCGAAAACAACAAATGAACTGTGTTTGTTGTGAAGCATCGAAAAAATTTCATTTCCATATATTCGTTAAAACACCTTTTAAATTATGAAACAGTCGTACAAATAAATATGCTTAATGTACAAATTTATAAATACAGAACCCAAATTAAGAAATATGATTGCGGATGGTTTCTATACACTGGGCGCAGCTTCTTCGCGTGTCTACAACGCGATTTTGTAAATGTATCTATGGCAACATCTCTTCATTGCTCTATAGACGGCTATCGTTTTCGCTTACAGCCGTTTGCGCTTCGCAGTTAAAAGCTGTCAAAAGCGCAGCCAGGTGTCAGCAACTTCCGTTATTTGACTCTACTGTACTAGTGTCTTAGTAGTAAAGAATAAACGTATTAAAACTTCATGCATGATGCGACATTTTTTCACGTATCTCAGTGATACTTCCTGAACTGTGTGTCGTACAGTGATATACGAGGGTAATCTCAAAAGTAAGGTCTCCTCTTTTTTTTTATAAGTTCATAGACCTGTTTATTTCTACAATGGTTTACATCAGTTTACAGCTTGAACATTTAGCTATTTTTCGACGTAATCACTATCGTATGCCCATGTCATACCAGCTCGCCGCCATGCTGTTCAGAAAGTTATGAACCTCTTCTTTCACCTCGTCGTCGGAGCTGAATCGCTGGGACCACAATTAACGCTGACAGGTACTGTGAGACTCTGAAAAAACTCAAACGGGCAATTCAGAACCGGAGAAGAGGAACATTGAGCAAGGGCGTACACATTCTCCATGACAACGCTCGCCCACACATCGCTCGGCAAACCGTTGCTCTCCTGCATCAGTTTCAGTGGAACATAATCACTTACCCACCCTGTAGTCCTGACTTGGCGCCCTGTTCCCTAGGTTAAAAGAACATTTGGCTGGAAAACGATTCAGCTCCGACGACGAGGTGAAAGAAGAGGTTCATAACTTTCTGAACAGCATGGCGGCGAGCTGGTATGACATGGGCATACAAAAACTGCCATAGCCTCTACAAAAATGCATCGACAGAAATGGTGATTATGTCGAAAAATAGCTAAATGTTCGAGCTGTAAACTGATGTAAGCCATTGTAGAAATAAACAAGTCTATGTGCTTATGAAAAAATAGGAGACCTTACTTTTGGGATTACCTCGTATTTGTGCAGGTATATTTAGAGGCATGTATGGGTACTCTAAGAAATATGTTGCGAATAGAGTTGGTATTAAAGAAGTGATAAATTAAAACGTCATGCACGATGCGGTAGTTTTTCACGAATCTCAGTGTTTATGACGTCATATCTTCTGATCTAGGTGTTATACAATGATATAATTATGTACGTACATACGTCGACATATGTGGATACTGTCTGCAAAATGTGTTGCGAATAGTTGGTAGAAACGAAGTAACAAATGTAAACATAATACAGAATGCGGCAGTTTTTCATGCTGCTCATTGTTTATGACGTCACGTCTCCTGAACTGTGATAGGTGGTTCTAATCCCGACGGCGATTATTGCATGACAGTAAGAGATATGTGTACAATTTTGGTTGAAATCGGTCCAGTGGTTTAGGAGGAGGTACGGAACAAACACACACACACACATATATATATGGGGGGGGGGATATAAATACAGGGCTATTACAAATGATTGAAGCGATTTCATAAATTCACTGTAGCTCCATTCATTGACATACGGTCACGACACACTACAGATACGTAGAAAAACTCATAAAGTTTTGTTCGGCTGAAGCCGCACTTCGGGTTTCTGCCGCCACAGCCCTCGAGAGCGCAGTGAGACAAAATGGCGACAGGAGCCGAGAAAGCGTATGCGTGCTTGAAATGCACTCACATCAGTCAGTCATAACAGTGCAACGACACTTCAGGACGAAGTTCAACAAAGATCCACCAACTGCTAACTCCATTCGGCGATGGTATGCGCATTTTAAAGCTTCTGGATGCCTCTGTAAGGGGAAATCAACGGGTCGGTCTGTAGTGAGCGAAGAAACGGTTGAACGCGTGCGGGCAAGTTTCACGCGTAGCCCGCGGAAGTCGACGAATAAAGCAAGCAGGGGGCTAAACGTACCACAGCCGACGGTTTGGAAAATCTTACGGAAAAGGCTAAAGCAGAAGCCTTACCGTTTAAAATTGCTACAAGCCCTGACACCCGATGACAAAGTCAAACACTTTGAATTTTCGGCGCGGTTGCAACAGCTGATGGAAGAGGATGCGTTCAGTGCGAAACTTGTTTTCAGTGATGAAGCAATATTTTTTCTTAATGGTGATGTGAACAGACACAATGTGCGAATCTGGGCGGTAGAGAATCCTCACGCATTCGTGCAGCAAATTCGCAATTCACCAAAAGTTAACGTGTTTTGTGCAATCTCACGGTTTAAAGTTTACGGCCCCTTTTTCTTCTGCGAAAAAAACGTTACAGGACACGTGTATCTGGACATGCTGGAAAATTGGCTCATGCCACAACTAGAGACCGACAGCGCCGACTTCATCTTTCAACAGGTTGGTGCTCCACCGCACTTCCATCATGATGTTCGGCATTTCTAAAACAGGAGATTGGAAAACCGATGGATCGGTCGTGGTGGAGATCATGATCAGCAATTCATGTCATGGCCTCCACGATCTCCCGACTTAACCCCATGCGATTTCTTTCTGTGGGGTTATGTGAAAGATTCAGTGTTTAAACCTCCTCTACCAAGAAACGTGCCAGAACTGCGAGCTCGCATCAACGATGCTTTCGAACTCATTGATGGGGACATGCTGCGCCGAGTGTGGGAGGAACTTGATTATCGGCTTGATGTCTGCCGAATCACTAAAGGGGCACATATGGAACATTTGTGAATGCCTAAAAAAACGTTTTGAGTTTTGTATGTGTGTGCAAAGCATTGTGAAAATATCTCAAATAATAAAGTTATTGTAGAGCTGTGAAATCGCTTCAATCATTTGTAATAACCCTGTAGATGGCACTCATTGCACACATATGGTTTAGAACCCTGCAGGCTATTAGTACTACAAAAAACGCTATTAATCTGCGAGTAATACATTGCCTCGCGTGACGTGAATGACTTGTGGTGTTGCAGACACGGACAACCAGCGGGTGATCATCCACGTGAAAGACGTGAACGACGAGCCGCCCTACTTCATCAACCGTCCACTGCCGATGCAGGCGGTGGTGCAGCTGAACGCGCCGCCAAACACGCCAGTCTTCACGCTGCAGGCCCGAGACCCGGACACAGACCACAACATCCACTACTTCATCGTCCGCGACCGCAGTGAGTATCGCTCCACGTACTTAACAAAGTACCCCTTTAATTTTGTACTTCACGTTCCAGCCGTGACGTTACATCGAGAAAAGGAGGAGCAGGGGCAACATGATCACCATTGGCTTGATCCTGTGCCAAAACTTATTTACATTATAAAATGAACATGAAAAGCACCTGCAAAAGGCATCGCTAAGGAGCTTTGTAAGTACGGCGGTTTACCCTTACATCTGAGACTCCTACGACTGTATAACATGCGCTCCAAGTCAGAAGAAAACGACGCACCACAAAATAATTAAACTTCCTGGCATATTAAAAGTGTGTGCCGGACCGAGACTCGAACACGGGACCTTGCCCGCGAAAGCAATAGGTCTCGAGTTCGAGTCTCGGTCCAGTACTCAGTTTTAATCTTCCAGAAAGTTTCATATCAGCGTACACTCCGCATCAGAGTGAAAATCTCATTCTGGAAACATCCCCCTGGCTGTGGATAAGCCATGCCTCCGCAATATCCTGTCTTCCAAGAGTGCTAGTTCTACGAAGTTCGCAGAAGAGCTTCTGTAAAGTTTGGAAGGTAGGAGACGAGGTACTGGCAGAAGTAAAGCTGTGAGGACGGTTCGTGAGACGTGCTTGGGTAAGTCAGATGGTAGAGCACTTGCCCACGAAAGGCAAAGGTCCCGAGTTGGAGTCTCGGTCCGGCACACAGTTTTAATCTGCTAGGAAGTTTCATGTCGGCGCACACTCCGCTGCAGAGTGAAAATCTCATTCTGGAAACATCCCACAGGCTGTGGCTAAGCCATGTCTCCGCAATATCCTTTCTTTCAGGAGTGCTAGTTCTGCAAGGTTCGCAGAAGAACTGCTGTAAAGTTTGGAAGGTGGGAGACGAGGTACTGGCAGAATTGAAGCTGCGAGGACGGGTCGTGAGGCGTGCTTGGGTAGCTCAGATGATAGAGCACTTGCCCGCGAAAGGCAAAGGTCCCGAGTTCGAGTCTCGGTCCGGCACACAGTTTTTCTCTGCCAGGAAGTTTCATATCAGCACACACTCCGCTGCAGAGTGAAAATTTCATTCTGGCACAAAATAATTATCCGAGTGGGACGAAAATCAGTAGAAATGATGTACATGTCCAGGCAACGTGAGCAAGTGAATACAATGTTGGTCCAGCTCTGGCCCTTATGCAAGCATTAATTCGGCTTGGCGTTACTGATAGAGTTTTTGGATGTTCCGGCGAGAGATATCCTGCCAAATTCTGTCCAAATGACGCGTTAGATTATCAGAATCCCCTGATGGTTGGAGGGCCCTTCCCATAATGCTCCAAACGGTCTCAACTGCGTATAGATCCGGCAACCTTGCTGACCAAAGTGGGTTTGGCAAGTACGAAGACAAGCAGTAGAGACTCTCACCGCAAGTGGTGGGCGGGCATTATCTTGCTGAAACGTAAGCCCAGGATGGCTTGCCATGAAGGGCAACAGAACGGTGCGTAGAATATCTTATCTCTGTGCTGTAAGGGTTCTGCGGATTACAATTGAAGGGGCGCCGCTGTGAAAAGAAGTGGCATCCTAGACCATCACCCCTAGCTGTCGGGCCGTATGGCAGGCGACAGTCAGGTTGGTATGCTAACTGCTGTCCAGGGCGTCTCCAGACACGCCATCATCATGGGATCTCATTTACTGGAACAGAACTGTCTTCAGTGATGAGTCTCGCTTCAAATTGTGCCCCAGTGACCAACGAAGACCTGTCTGGTCAGACAACACATACAGTACTTCAATGATGCGTTGAACACGATCGCTACACTCGCCGAGGTTGTATCTCCACAGGACATTCAGTGGATTGTTCTGCCACAGAAATTTTGGCCTCGATGAGTCTTTGAGGTATTCAGTTATTAAGCAGGGTGTATACGACCCGGGACAACCGGGAGATCCGGGAAAAACCCGGGAATATTTTCATCCGGGAGAAAACCGGGAAAAACCTGGGAATATTTTAGAATTCCGGGAATTTTTCATTGTTTTCAGTCAAATTTTTGTAATTTTGACTGGTAAGAACCGATACTCTAACAAAGAATATTACTGTATCCCGCTACTGCAGAATAATACTTCAGCAATAAAACATGAACGAGTGAAAAAACGAAAATAAAACTTAAACTGCAAAGAAATGCGCCAATAACAAAACAAAGTGCTCATACAAGCGTCTGCCAACAGCAAAATTTGACAAAGGCTTTAGGAAGAATATGCAATGATTCGTAACAACAAATTGCCTCCGATGAGCGTGACGTCACAACTGTTTACATTAGATTCGTTTTAGCAGTTACAAGCGGAATCATGCGCATGCGTCGTTGAGTAGTACCTTCTCCCGCTTCTGGCTACAGAAATGTGGTTGTTGGCTGTGTAAGCAGCCGCAGGTTCGAATGTCTTGTTTCTTTTATGACCTAATGCAAGATCTTTTAATGTTTTACACGTACGAACATACGGCTCCCTACGACATCGTAGCTGCGCAAGTGCGGTGACGCGGGTGTCATCTGGCGCTCTCTGGCAACTGCAGAAACGAATCTATTTCTAACAGGTCGCGGGAAAATATTCCGAAAGGTGGTTTGAAAAGCGTTACTATCAAAGAAAATTTCCTTTTACGCAAGTTGAACTACGTACGAGAATGTACGATGAATTTCTTAAATCAAAGAGCGTTTGACTCTCATTTAAAAATAAACTATTTGATGACGAGCCATTTAGATGAATTTTGAGCCAGAAGAACAGACATTTATGTCGTTCTTAAACATTTTAATGGCACATTTGTGTGATATATCTTAAATTGTAATACACGCATAAAAGACCAACATTATATGTGAAACCTTAGCTTCTCTTCCAGTGTATTAATCTTATAGACCAATATTATAAGTGAAAGCTTTACTTTTCTTGTAGCAACACTATGTATATTAATTTAAACCATTAACTTTTTCTGTTTGTGTGTTCGCGCTACTTAACAGTGAGGTTGCTATTGGCTACCTTCATCACATGTCATAAGTGCTGAATACCTGGTATCATCGGCTGGTGAAAATCACGTGACATGCCTTACAAAAGCGCATCGCAATCTAGATTTCAATGCTTCGGAAAGTAACATGCAGTGTTTGGTGGAATTCGAATTTATACTTTCGTAATACGGAAATATGCAGCGTACATGTTACTGCACATCAAAGATCTTTCCAAAACGTTCCCCCCCCCCCCCTCGTGTTTCGTTTTCTAAAGCGCCGTGAAATTCTACGCCCGTGTATAAAGAGAAAATGTACTGTCAGTTAACAGGGAAAAAGTATGTTTTCACCCGGGAGAAAATGTATTTTTAACTGGGAAATCCGGGAGAAAACCGGAATTTTTTTTTCTTTGTCCACGTATACACCCTGTTAAGGGATCGATTGAAATACGTTTGATGGAAGATATTAATTTTGTTGGTGGATTTCAGCTGGATAAGACGTGGGACCCGTTGGTGTCTTTAATACCTTATGAAAGTAAACATTGGCTCATCTAGCGACAATCAGTTTTGTTAACTAGACGTCTAAATGTTTACTCCGTAAGTAAATTCCGACAGAGAGCGCGCGTGTAGTATCACTTTGCTCGTGTGCCTGCGCGGCGTAGATGGAACAATATTCGAAAATGGTACGAAGCCATGGCCACCCGGATGGCGTTGGCGAAACTCGGCAAACGTCGCTCATGTACCGGCTGCCTTTGCGCAAGAGTCACCTCACCAGTTTTTGGTATAGGTCAGCGATGTGAACTATCAATCTCCAGCGCAAAACACTCATCTGATGGCTGAATGGTTATCAACTGAAAAAAAGTCAACGTCACCTGCCTGCATTTCCGCAATTTCATGGAATATGTCAACGATTTGTTATTAAAAACACATTGGGTTACAGGATTAAGCTGAAATTGCCATGGAAGGAGCGATTTATTTTCGCCTGACAAGTAATTGCTTTTTTCTTTCTCTTGTTACCATTATACATTAGCCTTTTGTGCAAAAACACAACAGGTTGTACACTGTTTCACTTAACATCCTAATGCGGTTGCATTTGCGACAAAACTCTGAAACAGTCCATCGATTGCCATTAAGATAATTACATTACTTCACTGCAAAATATGTAGTTTCTTGTATATCATAATAGATAAGGAAGTTTCGCATGGAAAAGTACTCTTTGCTTTGCGTGTTGTCATTTCCCAAAAACTCATTGAGATATCTCGAACTGTTTGTGAGATATGAAGGATGCGATGAATATTTCACTTTCATTCTATCATTTGCGCTTCATTGGAAATGAGTCCACTGCACACAATCTGTTTTCTCGATATTGAAGAAAGATACAGATTCTGTGTCAAGTTTGAAGAAAATTCGATGTGTATATAATTTTCATACACATCAATGTATTAGCTAACATCTGCCAAATGCAAAATCATGGTGATTCCCATTTTCATTGCAGACTATTCAGATTTCACATAGTACCATACTTAATACTGAAATATCACAGTAACAATGACTATTAAAGAACTGATATGCAGTTCATCATGAAGCTGACGAATGAGACTATGAGTTGCAGGAGAATCTTTTTTTTTTTAACAAATATTTTCGTTAAAACCGTTTGAGAATGGTCGCAGTGCAACTGGTGTGTGAGCACATCTCCATTCCCATAGTGTATCAGGGGTTGGAAGAGGATGTTTCATTAATAGCAGATGAAGTGCACAACACAGTAGGAGACTGCAAACCGAGGCTTGCCCAGCATTGAGAATGAGAATGTATTTCTACACTGGGGCCAAGTTGTCTTGCATGAGCTCCGATCTCCGATCAGAAATATGACAACATGCAAAAGTAATCTCACTGATTAAACAGGGAGATTAAGATCAGCTGTAAAAAAAAAAAAAAAAAAAAAAAAAAAAAAAAAAACAACTGCACGCTAAGATTTTGAATAACAGGCTGAAAATACATCTGAGCACCTGTTAAGTCAAGAACAAATGCACTTTATTAAAAAGGAAAATTGGCGACAGCTGCATGATTTTTGTTTACATGAGTAATTGAAAAATGAAGTGAATGCGACATTGAAGCCCACTTGGTATTCATAAACTTTGTGAGAGCTTCTGACAATATTAATGTGGAGAAAAATGAAGAAGCAGATTTTCCATTACATTCATCGGACGCTACAAGAAACATATACAAAGATATCTCCATCACCTTCGATTTAAGTGCTTAATTAAGTCAGCGCAAGTTGACAAACAAAGAGGTCAGACAAGGATGTGATGTATTAGACACACTTTTTAACATATATCAGGACAGTGTATTATGAGAATGGAAATCCCATATTGATGCAGGTATCATGACAAATAGACACACTTTCCCTACGATCTATTATATCCAGACAGTGCACCACTTTTGGCTGAAAAAATTGATCTACAAAAAGAAATTAATTTGTTCAACAGAAAATTTAAAAATAGACTGTTAAGTAAAACTAAAAGATACAAAATTGTCGGTGATAGCAAAATATTAGAACAAATTAAATACTTTAATTATCCAGGATGTGACATTACCATATGGATAGCCGAACACATTAAAGTGCCCACTTCTGAGGCATGGGGCTGAACACTATCTGCTGATCGAGTCTGCCTTGCAGATTAACAATGGGGGCTGCTATGTTGGGCAGCCTGCATGTTGTTTTTAAGTGGTTTTCCACATCCACCTAACTCAATACCAGGTTGATTCTCACATCCCACCTCACATAAGCAATGTGCAAATACTTTGAAAAACAATACCACTTTTGACCATGTTGTTACACTGGATGCAGGCAAAAGAGGTCTACGAGTACCTCCCAGGGATGGTGGGTCTTCGCTGGCAGTAGCTTTAAAATGTCTTGGGAGTGGCAACCCTATCATAATAAAAGTCTGTATTTGAGTATGCTCTGAGAAAATTGAAAAAGTACCATTCCAGTCGTAATTCTGAAATGACTGGATAAAGGGCACCAGGAAGGAAGGAAAGGATGTGACATTTCATGGGAATATGATGAGATACAGAGAAGACACCAGCAAAATTCTTAAATCTATATATAGAACAATCAGTAAATGCATGAAAAATGAACACGGACAGAGACACGCTTGAAACCATGACTGCTCCTACTTTATTCTATGGAAGTGTGTTTGTGGGTTACATATATCAGCAACAAGGCAGTAGAATTCAGGCAGCAGAAATGAGATTTCTCAGAACAGTGAAATAATGTAGTAAATTAATCATGAAGACATTAAAAATGAAATGAACATCTATAAATTAGGAAATAAAATCACTGAAATGAAAAAAAAGTAGCGAACGTATCAAGAGGAAAGCTTCGATCACTTCAAGCACTAACTTATTTGCTGTTCCAATGTAGTCTCTACATGTTCTCACTTACATTGTGCCAGTTCCCTCACATTTCACGGCATAGCCATATATGTATACTTTTATATAATAACAAATAGCAATATGTGAGTGTGTGTGTGTATTTTTAACTGTAATGCAGAATGAAAATACAGGACACAAAGTAAGGAAGTGAAAGGAAAGTAGAACAAGTAAGGATTAAGAAAAGCGGGAAAGGAATAGCTAAATAATGTCAAAATATATAACTTTTCGGACTCTATAATGTAGGTTTTCCGTTGTCAGGCAGTTGAAACACGGATTTTGGTGTAAACACTTATGGGATGAGAGCTGGTGTTTATGTAAGTAAGGTAGTTTTCTGTCCAAAAATGTGATGTGACCCAAGAGAAACTATATGATAGTCTGTAGGAGAGGGGGGGGGGGAGACATAGGCCTAGAGGTATGGAGTGTTTGCAATATTTTCAGAGATAAATGGTGAATTGTAAGCAACTATAAAAAAGTTCCAATTACAACCCTGCTACAATCCCATGTAATAAAGAATTTTTAAATTATTTTGTTGAGAGAAAAACACCTGTCTACACTGAATTTTTTTTCTTTGGTTGAGAGTGTGGTAGGACCGTGGCTACCCCCCATCCCCCAATAGCCCTGGGCATGGGTGCCTTTGATGTGACCATAGATAGGGTGGTGCACTGGTTATGTGTTTAACAGAGAAATTTAAAGAGGGACCAAGGCAACGTGAGTTTTCACTGTTAGACCCTTCTTGAAGGTGGGTCATAAAAGATCCTGAATAATGTTCTTTTTGTCAATCTGAGGAACACTTTTGTGGGTGGTATTGTTGTCTAGGAAGTGGCACACACATCTTTCAGCATGCAGAGGCTGTGTAAAAATTCCAAATTAAATGTTTGTCCAACATTACATAAAGCTCTGAGGTTGAGTAGTACAACTGATTATGTAATAAGAAGCATAGAATGGATTTGCAGAAATCAGAAGTGATGATTCTTTTTGCACCACTGTGATTAGTTTATTTCTAATAATTTTTTGCAGTTCTAACATCTTTATCCTTTTTCTTTTTATTGTATTCTTGAGGAGAAATGAATGTGCAACCATTTATATTTCTACCTACATTAGGGTTATGTTTTCTTCTCTAGATAGGATGAATTTTGGTTTATGATTACAGTTATAATTTTTTTAATGACTGTAGTATTTTTGTCTATAAAAATGTTATATGTTTCAATCACATTGATGAAATGATTTGAAATGTGAACTTCCAACAGCTGGTGGAAGATTTGAGGTGGATGAGCGCTCGGGTGTAGTTCGAACAAGAGGAACCGACCCCTTCCAGTTGGACATGGAGTATGTGCTGTACGTTAAAGCAGAAGATCAGAATGGGAGAGTGGATGAGCGACACTTCCAGTCAACACCTGAGGAAAGGCTGTCCATTGTTGGTGGGAAACGTGCTCCACAATTCTACATGCCGTCATATGAAGCCGAGATCCCAGAAAATCAGAAGAAAGATTCAGAGTAAGAATAAAGATGAACTTAAGTAAATAACAGAAATTCTCTCTCTCTCTCTCTCACCCCCCTTTCTCCCTTCCCCTCCCCCACCCCTCCTTTGTGTGTGTGTGTGTGTGTGTGTGAGAGAGAGAGAGAGAGAGAGAGAGAGAGAGAGAACTGAGATGAGACTAATTTCCAAGTTTAATAAATCAAATATAACACTAACACTTGCTTCAGATAAATGTTACACAAGCAGAGAAATATGATACAGAGACATGTTACACAAGTATATATTCCTGTCTATAAAAATAATCAGCCCTTTTCAGCCAACATCAGAAAGTTAATGAGTACAAAATGGAAATGGTTCCCAAAATTGCAAGTGTAGACTATTTCAAATTTGCTTACTCAAGTGAAGGATGATGGGAACAATCTCTTAAACATAAGATGTTTCACAAAATTTTTGTCAGTTCAGGGAATAATTTACTGTTATGTTCTGGTGACACCAGCTAGTGTGTATCATTTGTAAATACAGGGTGTCCCAGCTATCTTGTCCACCCAAAATATCTCTGGAACAATAACAGCTATTGGAAAACGAATTTCACCGGTATCAATGTAGGGCTGGGGCTCATGAATGTACATATTTGGAAACATTCTAAAACGAAAGCATATGTGTTTTTTAACACAAACTTATGTTTTTTTTTAAATGGACCTCCTATATTTTTTCTTCAGCAATCCATAGCATGACAAAGCACATACACAATGGCGTTGATTGCATCGCAATATTCCCATTACATCCCGAGATATTGAGACGCGAAGTTGACGCTTGAAACACCCGACATGAGCTGCTAGCGCACGTCCTGAGGCTCAGGCGTGAACCCCATGCTGCCCGTAATCGCGATGTGATTGACATGTGTAATCACACCTCCATACTTATCAAGAGATCCGAAACAACGGTAAAATTTTTAGTCCACTTGCTCGTTTCACTAAAACCATCAACATGAATTTTACTATTACGAGTGAATGATTAACTGTCACTTGCGCTAGATCTACAGTAAAGTAAAGTTTTAACGTTGAACGGCATTACCTTTTTAGTAACGGATTAACGATAAGCGAAGTTAACTTTGTGACTAACGTTGCGGTACACAGATATGTTACAGAACCGCATCACCCCTAGCCTATGGGATAAATACCTAGTGGAATGTACGACGTTAATGCAGGATGGCAGCAGACCGTATTATTCGTTTCGGACCTCTTGATAAGTATGGAAGTGTGATTACGCATGTCAATCACATCGCGATTACGGGCAGCATGGGGTTCACGCCTGAGCCTCAGGACGTGCGCTAGCAGCGCATGTCGGGTGTTTCAAGCGTCAACTTCGCGTCTTAATATCTCGGGATGTAATGGGAATATTGCGATGCAATCAACGCCATTGTGTATGTGCTTTGTCGTGCTAGGGATTGCTGAAGAAAAAATATAGGAGGTCCATTTGAAAAAAACATAAGTTTGTGTTAAAAAACACATATGCTTTCGTTTTTGAATGTTTCCAAATATGTACATTCATGGGCCGCAGCCCTACATTGATACCGGTGAAAGTCGTTTTCCAATAACTGTTATTGCTAAAGAGATATTTTGGGTGGACAAGATAACTGGGACACCCTGTATATAAACGTAAGAGTCATTTGAAAAAGTTCTACAGTGACTTTCACAAAGCGAAGATGAAAGCATTATTTTCCAGTTAAGTCTACCAAATTTGTATTTATTTTGTTGTTGATTCACTTATTGCAGCATAGCATCATTTATCGTGCAACTGTGTTCCTGATGGTAGTCAGCTTTGTGATCACAGTGCAAGTGCATCACTGTAAAAGTCATATCTTTAATCAGTATATATTATATTTTTCATTAAGTGTTCACTGTAGACAGTTGCTCACTTTGCTTAAGACGAAAATGTATGAAACACTGAATTACTCATTGCTTCTCTTCCATGTGGTGAAAAATTTGAGTTAAGATTTACCTATTAATATAAGGAACTGCGATGCCTCTATAAAAGTACATAGCACATGTTACATTTATGTGAAACACTGCATATTTGAATTATACATAAGGAAGGTTTCTGAGGTAAATTTTACAGAACTGTCATTTTTTTCCTGTTGCAGCATAATTTCTGTAAAAGCAAAGTCCTTTGCAGACCGTGAAATTAGGTACACACTGAAAGCTCAGGGCCAGGGAGCAGGCACATTTAACATTGGCCCTACATCAGGCATTGTTAAGCTGGCAAAGGAATTGGATTTTGAAGATCTGAGGCAGCCCCATGTTTACTCTCTGATTGTGACAGCCACAGAAGATTCTGGTGGATTTTCAACATCTGTAGAGGTAGGTTAGAGTTTTCAGCTTAAACTGGTTTATGGTGAATGTGGAACTTCCAAAAATACTTGTACTTGGCATGTTTTACTGAAAACAACGTAGGTATGTTTTTACATACTTAATGAATACAATTTAGGTTGTTTTCAGAACAAATTTTCCACTTTGCAGCAAATTGTATGCTCCATGAAAGTTTCTGATTGATTGATCAGAACTGAAAACCACCCCATTTCCTTTTGTGGCACCTCATGGAGGAAGGAGGCACAACCATATTTGAGTAAATGAAATGTCTATACATGCAAACCATATAACTTACTGTGTTAGTATTACACTGTGCATTGTTTATGTGAAAAGGCAGAAATAACATTTTTAGCAGAAAGAGCTAAATATTATCTTTCTTAAGTACAGTAACATCTCAGTCACAAGTATCTTCTTCTCTTTTCCTTCCCCAGTTTGGTGTTCTACTGATTGTGTTAGCATAATTTGTTCCATGTTGTTCCTTTTATCAGCTCACTATTTTTCATTTTCTCAAGGTGGGCATAATGCAAACATGGACTTTTGCTCTTTCTGCAGAATCTCTCAGTTTCATTAATGAGCTTTATGGCATCCTGTCTGTTGTATGTTGATTCCCTAGAGGCAGTTAGTGTTTCCCCTGTTCTCTGTTTTCTGGTAGACTATTAAATGAAAGTGGGTCCTTATTTTGATTAAATTTACTTAAATCCCCTTGTGTTCAGGCAACAAGGTGTTGCAAGTCACAGTAGATGTGTTAGACAGGATCTCACCAGCACTTCTCTCATAAGGCATTTTCTTCCTCATGGAGTCAGAATTCAAGATTTTTTTTTGCACCACCCCATAGCATTTGGAAGGCACTTTACAGGAGGAAAAATGTCTGATCTTGATGTTTCTTGAAGAAGTACATGCGTTTGTGCGCAGTATTTACCTCCTCGATAGAAATTTGAAGATTTGATCCCTGTCTCAGCCTCTGGTTGGACACACTGCTTTTGTCAATGATTTTTTTCTCACCATGTTTTCCAACCTCAGGCAGTTGTTGGGCCCATGTGGAATTGTGCTCAGGCAGAACAAAGCACACTAATTCTATTTGTGTCCAAACAAACTGTTGACGCAAAGCAGCAACATTGGTATTACTTTCTCCAAGCTAAACTGTTTCTGTTGAGCAAGTGTATCACTGTTTTCTGTGTCTTCACAAAGTATTATTTAAGTCAACATATATTCTGGTACAAAGTAGCCAGGAAAACTCCTGGCTGTTCTCTCGGTTGGAATTTTTCTGATACATCCATGAAAGTAAAGTCTTCTCTCTTTGAAAAATGTTCCTTATTTGGTTATGGTCTACATACTTCCTCCTTTTGCAGAAGCCCTAGTAGTTCTGCCAATTTCTTTTCCCCTCTCCCCTCACTTGTTCGCAACCATCAGCCCTTTTACTTTCTGTATTTCTTTCTTGCTTTTTGTCTCGATGTTCTTTAGCATGGATTTTCTGTTCGGTGTAACCCATTTGATCATGTACAAGTTTTATAGCTTTAATGCAGTGCCACAAAGTCTGAATTTTCCAGTGATTGAAACAATTTCTTGCATTAATTAGTCCGCAATAAAATCTTCATAAGTTTCTTGCTGCATAAGATACCAGTAGGAAATTTCATTGTGTTAACGGGCTGTGAAAACCTTTGTAGAAACATTAATTGATTTATTAATTTTTAAAAGATGGCAACACAAACATAAAATGGAGGTGGAAAGATAGAGCAGCTACACAGGAATATAACTTTATCTTAAGAACATGTGGTGATTGATGTGCTTGTTCTTTACACTTCACATGTCATTTGACTATGCAATCTAGTTACCGTAAGTGCCTCACATCTCCTACGTACTTCTCCTCCCTTCATGCTGAAACTATAAACAAGAAAATGTAATTGTATCAAAAACTTACAATCATTTAATGCTATCTAGTTATAAATTGTGGATTTTAGAATTTAAAAAACATTAAAATTACTAACAGTTTGCTTCCATTTTCATGCCATCAAATTATTTAAGCGTTATTTGAACTTCAGATATAGTGATAAATAGATATTATGAGAGCCAATACATAGTAAAATATGGTGTTACGAAATTTCAACCCTTGAAATCACTCTCAAGCGTCACAGTGGTTTTTTTGTGTGTGTGTGTGTGTGTGTGTGTGTGTGTGTGTGTGTGTGTGTGTGTGTGTGTGTGTGTGTGTACGTACGTACTTTAGAAGAAGGCCATCTGACTGAAAGCTCATTTGCTCATCAGTCTTTTTGTTATGCCTGTCTGTGAGTCAGCATCTCCACTATATGGCAAGTAGCAATCTCTCGTTTTCATAATATAGTCACTATTCCATCCTGGGTTGTCCATTGTTTGATTAAGTATCCAGATTTTCCTACTATTATATCACATTGTACATGAGCTGTCTGTGAAAAATGTCATGTTTGAAGATTAAATAAAAAACTCTGGCTCTTCCATCCTCAAATGTATAAAAATGGACACTGAAAAAGAATTTTAATTGTTGTTCAGTTTATAGTTCATAATTTTTATGGTATTCTGTGTCGCTGACAAGGTGGTACCTTATAATTATGAATTTCTTTCAAATGCTTGAGACACCATTTGGTGACGTTTGCTACCAGATCCAATAAATTATTTAAAAATGAATAAAACAATTATTTTCACATTATCATAAAAACTTGCAGAACACTGTATGCTTGCTCATTTTTACGTTTGAATTAATTTACTAGTATATAAATAGCTCATATGCATGTCAGGAATAACATTTGTATTGACGGGCTTTTCAGCTTACAATTCGAGTTACTGACGTTAATGATAATGCACCAAAGTTTGAGCTGCCGGATTACCAGGCTCATAATGTTGATGAAGATATACCATTGGGAACATCCATACTGAAAGTTAAAGCTACAGACTCAGACTCAGGAGCAAATGCTGAAATTGAATACTTGGTGTCTGATGATCATTTCAGTGTTGATTCAAGTGGTATTATTACCAATAATAAACAGTTGGATGCAGATAACAATAATGCATACTATGAATTTGTTGTTACAGCTAAAGACAAAGGTAACTTACTTATTTTCTCACTATTTCTTGTGTTACTGTTTTTTGTAATTCCAAATTGTCATATTATTGTGTTCAAATTACTAGTGGTAAGTTTCTCCGTATTGTTTCATGGTTCTTCGTGATGATTAATTGTGTATAATATTTGCATTATTCCAAACAGGTGAGCCATCAAAAACTGGAACAGCAACAGTTAGAATCTACACAAAGAACAAAAATGATGAAGAACCAAAGTTTTCTCAGCAAGTCTACACCCCAAATGTGGATGAAAATGCTGGACCAAATACACTGGTCACAACAGTTGTAGCTTCAGATAAGGATGGTGACAATGTTCGATTTGGTTTTGTTGGTGGTGGGACCTCATCTGGACAGTTTGTGATTGAGGAAATAACAGGTGTAATTCGATTACACGGGAATGAGATATCACTAGATAGAGATAAATATGAACTTAATGTCACAGCGATGGATGATGGATCATGCTGTGTTAATGGTGATAGCACAATTCATACGAGCACAGCAGTAGTTGTTGTTTTTATAACAGATGTCAATGATAACAAACCAGTATTCAAAGACTGTGGTACATATGCGCCAAAAGTAGAGGAAGGAGCTCCTAATGGAAGTCCTGTTATAAAGGTAATCTCAAAATAATTCTTATGCTCTGTACCATAAAGAAGGCACAATTTTAAAAAAATAATACTTGCAAAACAATAGCTAGGTAGCTGTGACACAGAATAATAAAGTTGTTCTTTAAATCTTATTTTGTTTTATGAGATGGTGCATTTCAATAATTAAATCTTGAATTTTATCTGGAACAGATTGTAAAGCAGTTACTAGTTCAAGTATTAAAAATATTATCATATTTTATTGTTATATCTGCCAAATTAACAATTTTATGGCCCATGCTGAATACCTCAGGTGGTTGTCTTTGTCATTTCAACTGAGAAGTTCCAGTAATGCTGCATAATTAGTCACAGGAACACATTCTCATATAAAAATGTGCATTTGCATGTTTGTAGAAAGATTCTGAAAGATATAGATGGGAGCAAAAGGATAAAGGGAATAGGGAGAGGATTTGGAAAGTGTACATCTCCTTCCACTTTCAAAACGTATACAAGATGATCAGAGAACTGAAAAATGCACTTAATGATCAGCAAGGACATAATGATACATTACTGGAATTTTGCAGTGATTGGTTTCTCTTTGTAGATCATAGAAACAACACTGTGCAATGACAGCCATACTATTTTAGTTTATTTCACCCATAGTGACTACACAATTAACAGGAAGAAAAAAGGAAGATTAAGGTTTAACATTCTGTCAATAATGAAATCATTAGGGGCAGTGCATAAGTTACGACTGGGAAAGCATGCATCTTATTACTCAATTTCATCAGTAGAGATTATGTAATCAACAAAGGGGGAGACAGCAGTTTTTATCTAAATGTTCTGAACTCTCAAAATGCTAGGACTTATGGTACCTTCACTCTTTAATAATTCCACCAGAAAACCTTTGGGATCCCTGTCCATGCAAGGAAGGACACTTATGAGACTGGCAGTAAGACAGTTCTTCTTTTCTTCCCCCCGTAACCAACAAGTGTGACAGTCTCAAGAGCATCTTGGATGGGGTAGATGAATCTATTGTTGAGTTGTGTGTTGAGTGTTGAGTGTACATGGTGGAGGGGAGGTTGATTGATCGATTGTTTTGGGTGAAGGGGATCAAAAAGTGAGGTGAAGGGGAGGTGGAGGGTTGAGTGGTGATCCAGTGCACAGTTGCAACCTGTCAGAGAGTTTCATGTGTGATCATCATGGACATCCAGTTCTTGAGACACAAAAATGTGCAGAAAAACTGTACCTGGTATTAAACTGAAGATTCTTTGCATAGAATGTCTGGTTCTGGACCACTCTCCTACAGAGATATTCTTGAAACACTCCTCATTCAGTTATCACTGCTTTTTGTTTATGTATAATTTGCATAAAAGAAGCTATCAGTTTTTGGATTCAGCTTAGACCATTGACAGGGCATGTCCTGCATAAAGTTCAAATGATATTACTTCATCTAAAACTCACTCCATTAAATTGAAAAATTGACAACTGGCAGTTAATTTATGTTGGATATGTGCAGATTTTAACCCTGGCTAAGATATGTAAGACCTTAACTTTGGCTGAGATGTGCAGGTTTTCACCAGTGGCTGCAATTTATGCTATAAAAAATTAGCTGTTAGATATGTCTCATGGAGGAACCAATAAAAAATTAAATGCAGTATAAAAATCCATTGAACACAGCAGAAATGAGTAGAGGCTTGGAGACACAGGGGAAAAAAAGATTTTATAAACAGGAGAATTGTAAAAGAAATCAAAGGGAGCCAGGTCAGGTACATAAGGTGTGTCGGTAAATGAGCAGTGCAGTTAACTCCATTTTATATTGATCTTCAAGCACAAGTTCATAAATTTTCTTGACATTTTCATCTCTCTGGGCAATTGATGGGTGTCCAGAACAAGGTATGCCATTACTCAGCATGTCACCATTTTTTAAGCAGAAAATCACTTGTACACTTCAGTTTTTTCCAAAGTACCATTTCTGTAACCTTTTCCTCATCACAACAGTTTCTATGATGCCTTTACAAAGCAGGAAGTAAAGTTTCACATCTGTGCACAGTTCACATACATCCACTATTTATAAAACTCGAGAAGAGAGCACAGTGGCTTAGGATAAAAAAAAATTCACTCTGGGAAGGTGCCATAGGTAGTGCTAAATTCCTAAGGAGTTGTGCAGCACACACATTAAGTGGAAAATGTACCACATGGGCTATGCCCATGGCAGTGCTATATAGATAACTTTTGGATACTTCCAAGTATTGCCTCACAAACTCAGCTCAAAAGTTCACAAAATAAAATAAAATGTCAGATGATTAGAAAAGGAAAAAAGCGCGGGAAAGTTCCATTGCATATGTTAATCCTCATAATACAGTTTCCATTATCAAAATTGATTGTAAAAAACCGATTGGAATGATAAGTACAAAAATAATACACTACTTATAGTAATTCCACTCACCACAGCTTATGATGACAGATATGAAGCTGACAGTTATCTTCTGTTTCCCTGATCTTATGTTTCGTAAAATACATTTCCATTTGAAATATTTTTCATGTTTTGTGTATTATATTCCTCTTATTCTCCTCCCTCCTTGTCCTCCTATTAACCGCAAAAAATGTATACATCTTACTTAAGTTTAAATGTTTGTCTCTCCTACAGTCATTCATGTAAAAAATGATTATATATAAAAACAAAGATGATGTGACTTACCAAACGAAAGCGCTGGCAGGTCGATAGACACACAAACATACACACAAAATTCAAGCTTTCGCAACAAACTGTTACCTCATCAGGAGGGAAGGAGAGGGAAAGACGAAAGGATGTGGGTTTTAAGGGAGAGGGTAAGGAGTCATTCCAATCCCGGGAGCGGAAAGACTTACCTTAGGGGGAAAAAAGGACGGGTATACACTCGCGCGCACACACACACACACACACACATCCATCCACACATATACAGACACAAGCAGACGTATTTGTCTGTATATGTGTGGATGGATATGTGTGTGTGTGTGAGTGTATACCCGTCCTTTTTGCCCCCTAAGGTAAGTCTTTCCGCTCCCGGGACTGGAATGACTCCTTACCCTCTCCCTTAAAACCCACATCCTTTCGTCTTTCCCTCTCTTTCCCTCTTTCCTGATGAGGCAACAGTTTGTTGCGAAAGCTTGAATTTTGTGTGTATGTTTGTGTTTGTTTGTGTGTCTATCGACCTGCCAGCGCTTTCGTTTGGTAAGTCACATCATCTTTGTTTTTGGATATATTTTTCCCACGTGGAATGTTTCCCTCTATTATATATATATAAACAAAGATGATGTGACTTACCAAACAAAAGTGCTGGCAGGTTGATAGACACACAAACAAACACAAACATACACACAACACCCTAATTCAGTAGTTAACCTTTCCTCCAAACCTCTCTCCCAATCCGAAACCTCTGTCCTATCCAAAGGCCTCACCTTCAGCCCCACTCCCAGATTCAACCAAACAGCCCTCGTCAAAGATTTACTGTCCTACACTCGTACTCTCTGCTGGAAGTATCACTTTGCCACGAAGAAAAATGATCCTAATCCTACTCCTAATGATCCAACTCCCCAAGACACTATCCAAATTGAACCCTGCCTGGAACAGTTCCGTCCTCCGTCACAGCGGGACCCACCTCCTCTTCCTCAAAATCACCCTCTCCAAACCTTCCAGGAATTTCTGACTTCCAGCCTTGCCTCTCAATCCTTCTTAAAAAACCTTAACCCTACTCCCAACATCACCACAGCTGAAGCTCAGGCTATCCGTGATCTGAAGGCTGACCGATCCATCGTCATTCTTCCGGCGGACAAGGGTTCCACGACTGTGGTACTTGATCGTCGGGAGTATGTGGCTGATGGACTGCGTCAGATTTCAGACAACACTACATACAAAGTTTGCCAAGGTAATCCCATTCCTAATGTCCAGGTGGAGCTTCAAGGAATCCTCAGAACCTTAGGCCCCCTACAAAACCTTTCACCTGACTCCATCAACCTCCTGACTCCACCGACACCCCACACCCCTACCTTCTTCCTAAAATTCACAAACCCAATCATCCCGGCTGCCCCATTGTAGCTGGTTACCAAGCCCCCACAGAACATATCTCTGCCTACATAGATCAACTCCTTCAACCCATTACATGCAGTCTCCCATCCTTCATCAAAAACACCAACCACTTTCTTGAACGCCTGGAATGCTTACCCAATCTGTTACCCCCGGAAACCATCCTTGTAACCATTGATGCCACTTCCTTATACACAAATATTCCGCACGTCCAGGGCCTCGCTGTGATGGAGCACTTCCTTTCACGCCAATCACCTGCCACCCTACCTAAAACCTCTTTCCTCATTACCTTAGCCAGCTTCATCCTGACCCACAACTTCTTCACTTTCGAAAGCCAGACATACCAACAATTAAAGGGAACAGCCATGGGTACCAGGATAGCCGCCTCGTACGCCAACCTATTCATGGGTCGTTTAGAGGAAGCCTTCTTGGTTACCCAGGCCTGCCAACCCAAAGTTTGGTACAGATTTATTGATGACATCTTCATGATCTGGACTCACAGTGAAGAGCAACTCTAGAATTTTCTCTCCAACCTCAACTCCTTTGGTTCCATCAGATTCACCTGGTCCTACTCTAAATCCCATGCCACTTTCCTTGACATTGACCTCCATCTGTCCAATGACCAGCTTCACACGTCCGTCCACATCAAACCCACCAACAAGCAGCAGTACCTCCATTATGACAGCTGCCACCCATTCCACATCAAATGGTCCCTTCCCTACAGCCTAGGTCTTCGTGGCAAACGAATCTGCTCCAGTCCGGAATCCCTGAAGCGTTACACCAACAACCTGACAACAGCTTTCGCATCCCGCAACTACCCTCCCGACCTGGTACAGAAGCAAATAACCAGAGCCACTTCCTCATCCTCTCAAACCCAGAACCTCCCACAGAAGAACCACAAAAGTGCCCCACTTGTGACAGGATACTTTCCGGGACTGGATCAGATTCTGTATGTGGCTCTCCAGCAGGGATATGACTTCCTCAAATCCTGCCCTGAAATGAGATCCATCCTTCATGAAATCCTCCCCACTCCACCAAGAGTGTCTTTCCGCCGTCCACCTAACCTTCGTAACCTCTTAGTTCATCCCTATGAAATCCCCAAACCACCTTCCCTACCCTCTGGCTCCTACCCTTGTAACCGCCCCCGGTGTAAAACCTGTCCCATGCACCCTCCCACCACCACCTACTCCAGTCCTGTAACCTGGAAGGTGTACACGATCAAAGGCAGAGCCACGTGTGAAAGCACCCACGTGATCTACCAACTGACCTGCCTACACTGTGACGCATTCTATGTGGGAATGACCAGCTACAAACCGTCCATTCGCATGAATGGACACAGGCAGACAGTGTTTGTTGGTAATGAGGATCACCCTCTGGCTAAACATGCCTTGGTGCACAGCCAGCACATCTTGGCACAGTGTTACACCGTCCGGGTTATCTGGATACTTCCCACTAACACCAACCTATCCGAACTCCGGAGATGGGAACTTGCTCTTCAATATATCCTCTCTTCCCGTTATCCACCAGGCCTCAATCTCCGCTAATTTCAAGTTGCCGCCACTCATACCTCACCTGTCATTCAACATCATCTTTGCCTCTGCACTTCTGCCTCGACTGACATCTCTGCCCAAACTCTTTGTCTTTAAATATGTCTGCTTGTGTCTGTATATGTGTGGATGGATATGTGTGTGTGTGCGAGTGTATACCCGTCCTTTTTTCCCCCTAAGGTAAGTCTTTCCGCTCCTGGGATTGGAATGACTCCTTACCCTCTCCCTTAAAACCCACATCCTTTCGTCTTTCCCTCACCTTCCCTCTTTCCTGACGAGGCAACAGTTTGTTGCGAAAGCTTGAATTTTGTGTGCATATTTGTGTTTGTTTGTGTGTCTATCGACCTGCCAGCGCTTCCAAAGATGATGTGACTTACCAAACGAAAGCGCTGGCAGGTCGATAGACATGCAAACAAACACAAACATACACACAAAATTCAAGCTTTTGCAACAAACTGTTGCCCCATCAGGAAAGAGGGAAGGTGAGGGAAAGACGAAAGGATGTGGGTTTTAAGGGAGAGGGTAAGGAGTCATTCCAATCCCGGGAGCGGAAAGACTTACCTTAGGGGGAAAAAAGGACAGGTATACACTCGCACACACACACACACACATATCCATCCACACATATACAGACACAAGCAGACATATTTAAAGACAAAGAGTTTGGGCAGAGATGCTGTTTCTGATTGGACATCTCTGCCCAAACTCTTTGTCTTTAAATATGTCTACTTGTGTCTGTATATGTGTGGATGGATATGTGTGTGTGTGTGTGTGTGCGAGTGTATACCCGTCCTTTTTTCCCCCTAAGGTAAGTCTTTCCGCTCCCGGGATTGGAATGACTCCTTACCCTCTCCCTTAAAACCCACATCCTTTCGTCTTTCCCTCTACTTCCCTCTTTCCTGATGAGGCAACAGTTTGTTGCGAAAGCTTGAATTTTGTGTGTATGTTTGTGTGTGTATCGACGTGCCAGGGCTTTCGTTTGGTAAGTCACATCATCTTTGTTTTTAGATATATTTTTCCCATGTGGAATGTTTCCCTATATATATATATATATATATATATATATATATATATATATATTATTTTACATATTGTATTTGTACTTTCAAAGCAGTTTGTTAGTTTTGTCCATATTTTTTGAGGACTTCAGTATATGTTCAAGTCACTTTTCACACTAATCCCATGGATCATATGATTTCATAGGTACATGCAACAGATGAGGATAAGGGTGTCAATGGGCAAGTGAAGTACTCAATTGTTCAACAGCCAAACCAGAAAGGTACAAAATTTACTGTTGATGAAGAAACTGGAGAAGTGTCTACAAATAAGGTCAGAAAACATTTAATAATTACAATTATTTGGCATCTCACATCATATTACCATGTAATCAACATGTAATTTGAAATTTAAAAAGCAGGGAAAGATGAGGCACAGATATAATAAAATACAACTGAATTTCAATCCATCTGATTTATATGTATCATTTTCATTGCTGTTTCTGATTGTTTTGGTATGATAGCTTTAGTACTCAGCACATTAAAATATTGCATGCTGCTATTTGATATCATGTTGTACTTCATATAGCCCTTGAATTCATAGTTTAATTACTCTTTAATGCATGTCATTAAAAATGTTTAGTTTTCCTGCAAAATAATTCGACAACTGTCTTAGTCCAGTAAAACCAGTATTGTGTTTTATGTGAAATCTATGACTGTTACAAATTAAATGATTAGCAAAGGCCATTGCATAAAGTCTCTGCTATTATTCATTAGTTCCTCAGTGTTTCAAAATACCATATGTCCTGTTATATTACTGAAGTGTGGTTAAAAATGAGTTTAAAGCAATTTGTGGGATTTCTGTATGTTTGTTGAATAATGTCAAAAGCAATGCTCTGTACAGTTTGGTTTTCAAGGCATGACTCACAATATATCCTCATACTTCCTGCCAGTACTTCTCTCCTACTTGCCAAACATCACAGCTGTCTCTTCCATAGTGTGCTGGAGTTGCTCTCCTGAAAGAAAAGAGGGCTAGCCAGGCACTTCTGGGAGTAAAGAATGCTAGTCCAGCAAAATAAACAGGACAGAGTCTATGAAATTTAGAAAGTAAGAGGGAGATACTGGTGACAGCCAATCTGTGACAATGGGTTGTGAGTTAACGCCAGATAACTCAGATGATAGCAGCATTGCCACAAAAGACAAGGTTCTGAGTTTGAGTCCTGGTCTTGTACACAGTTGAAATCTACTAGGAAGTTTTTGATCTAATTATCATCATTAAATGTTTGGGTTATGGTCTTATAAAATTTTACTATCTGGACTCCAACCACACTGTGAGTTAAGGAGACAAGATGAAAGTTTCTTGGATTCTAGCTACAGCTAGCTGCAACCAGTCAGTTATACAAAATTACTTTATTTCCATTAACTAGTTTTTGAGCCATTTCCCATGAAATTTATATATTCATTCTTCATGGATATTGTTGGACAATGGAGTTTTCTTCCTGTGACAACATAGGTACTAATGGTTCTAACATCCCCCGCCGAGCTTCCATTCTCAGCATATTTTGGTCACACAGTTAGCTGCTATGCACTATCACTGAATATTTGTTTCTGTTATTTTATCTGACAGTGTAATATTGTTTTCTTTAACTAAAGAAATGCAAGTACTATTTGCTGTCATCCATTCTTAGTGCATAGTGTTCAACTTTCTTCCAATAAGTAAGTTTAATCCTTCAAGTGTGATTCTGAAAAGTCTACAAAATACCCATCCATGGTTGCCATAGTTGGTTCATTGAACTCAAAACATTGCTAGTCAGAAATGTTTATAAGCATATATCAGGAATGGCCGGCCGATGTGGCCGAGCGGTTCTAGGCACTTCAGTCTGGAACCACAGGACTGCTACGGTCGCAGGTTCGAATCCTGTCTCAGGCATGGATGTGTGTGATGTCATTAGGTTAGTTAAGTTTAAGTAGTTCTAAGTTCTAGGGTACTGATGACCTCAGATGTTAAGTCCCATAGTGCTCAGAGCCATTTTTTTTAATTAGGAATGCCAAATTTGGTGAACAGGTCGGAACGTTTGATACTTAAATTTCCTGTTTTCATGTTACCAAAGCAGCTTTGTGACCAAGTGCATACTCCTGATAAAAAAATTCTTTATATTTTTTTATGAAAACAATCAATTTTTGACAAAATAATTTAATTGGATGGATAAAAAAATCTGTTCTAATTAGGCAAGCTTTTGGAGCCTGTCTCTCCTTCTACAGGCAGCAGAGTTGAAGGGGAAGGAAGAGGGGTGAAGGAAAAGAACTAGAGAGGTTGAGGAAAGGGAGTACATTTCTGGAAAGTCACCCAGAATTGTGGGATCAGGGGAGTCTCCTCTGACCTGCAGTTCAGGATGATTTCCCAAAAATCTGCCCCTTTTGCTAGATCTCTCTAGTTCTCTTCCTTCACTCATGTTCCTTCCCCCATCAACCCTTCTGCCTGAAGAAGGAGCCAAAGGGTCCAGAAGCCTGTCTAATTGTAACCTTCTTTTATGTGTATGTTCTGCTGCTACTTGGTGAGTAGATTTTTTATCTATCCAATTAAATTATTTCTTTATATTTTCCTATCTAAGTTCCTTTCTAGTGTTGCTTTAATTAATTGGTCCAGAATACATGTGCCACGGAAAACAGTGGCTTTACAGTCTGTGGGGTCAGTTTTGCTTGATTTTCTTTTCTTTCTTATTTGTGTGTGTGTGTGTGTGTGTGTGTGTGTGTGATACAGTGTATGGACTTCTAACCACTGCTTTAATTATTGTTTCACTCCTAGTGCATGAAATGAGGGATCCACAGCTCATCAACAGCAGCAGATCATTACATGAAATCACTTTGATTCCTTTTTAAATGGGCCAAATGTAGTTGAGATTTTGGTCAGCATTTAACAAACTTTTCTCATACAGAATTCTTTATGTAAAATGTGCCATGCTCTTTCTACTGCTGTGCCTACGGCATAAGCATTTCTTAAATCTGTAATTACCAATTGTTCACTACCATATTGCACACTTTCTTAATACTATCACCTGTGATTGCAGTTTTGTGGTGTGCTTGATGTGAGCTATCTTCAAGCAAAGTTTGACACATTTGATTTTAGTTGCACATTTCTTAACTGTTGCCAGTGGTGTAACAGGCTCCATGTAAAATTTTACTAACCTAACATGAAGGTAATCGGTTATAAATCATCTGAAACAAATTATTTTAAGATGGCACAGTATTCAGTTGTATTCATTTTAATGAAATGCAAAAAACAGCATTACAGAAATTCACATACACAAAGCTAATTAGCAGATCAAGTTAACACCACTTATAATAACAATGAAACTTTCTGGATGGAACAATACGTAATATTAGGGAAGGGCAACCATGCACTTATAGCAGATTGATGCATGGAGCCGAGTAACACATAACAGAAAACAGCATTTACACTACAAGCTCTAGCTCTTTTCCCTGAAATAGTACACACGTTAACACAGACACACAAATGAACACTCCCATTGCATAAGCTGATGGAGTAGGGAGGGGGAAGCGAGGGATGCAAGGGTGGGAAAGAGGTGGGTCTTTTGACAGATGACTTTGCGGCTGTGTGATAAGATGAAAAAAGTGCAGAAGATACAATGAGAGACGTAGGAAGAGGGAGAGTGGGGAAGAAGAGGGGGGATGGAAGGAGGGAAAGATGAAGATGAAGAGGAGGGGGGAGGGGAGAAAAAAGGTAGAAGGCTTGAAAAGGGAGAGAGGAGAGGGGTGAGGGTGGGAGGGAGGAAGAGAGAGGGAGAGAGAGATATTCATACGTAGTTCAGAGAAACCCTTCCAGCACAAGTTTCTCTGAACTGTGCAGATGGGAACTGTCTCTCTAACATGTCCTACCACCTCACAATCCCCTGACCTAAACCTCTGCAAACCTGTTCCCTCTGTCTCACCTTGCATTTTCCTTTCTCTTTTCTGCTCATACCACTCCTCCTTCCAGGTCAAGCACTGCCCTCTCCTACCACTTGTCCTCTCCCCTGTCCCCTGCCCACCCACACCCTTGTCATGCAGGCCTTCCCTCTCTTCCCCCACCCTCTGTCTCCCTCTCCCCTTTTTTCAGCCCTCTCCTCTCCCTCTTCACCCTTCTCTCCATTTCCCCTTCTCCAACTTCACCTTTATCTCCATTTCCCCCTCCCCTTCCCCCCCCCCCCCCCACTCAGTTACCCACCTCTCCCTCTACCTACATTTCTTGTTGTACCCTCTGTACTTGTTTTGTCTTCTTGTGCGGCTGCGTAATCATCTGTCAGACCTGCACCTTTCTCCTCCTTGTGTCCCTCCATACCCTTCCCCACCTCCATCAACTTCAGGCAACTACTTTCAGTGACTGACTATCAATAATTAGTCTTGCTGTTGCCATAGTAATGTGTGTTTGGGTGTCTGCATGATTGTGTGTGTGAAAGTATGCTGGAAAAATAGTGCTGTAAAACTAGTGTCAAAGCTGTTTTCTGTTATGTGTTACTTTCCTCCATGCCTCAATCCACTATAATGAGTGATTTCTTTTCCCTCATTTTACATATTTAACACAGCTTGTGATGTTTTGTGGTAAGTAACAACATAACAAAAACAAAAATTTAGTTTCATCAGTGCTGTCCCTGCTGGAGCAAAAAAATTTCACCTTGGTATCATAGTATTAGAAATTTCAGTCCTCAGCACTGGTTCTGTAGTGTGTTGTGTGGTATCTGTCTGTTTTCTGACACTTGGACAAAGCCATTCATCAGAGGAAGAAAGAAAAACTCCCACACAAAACTCACAGATACATGATCAATGTTGTCTCCAGGTGCTGTGGCCCAATTGAGGTGAGTAGTGATCTTATTGTGGATGGGTAGTGGGGGTATAGAAGAGGTGTGGGGCAGAGAGAGGTAGGAAGAGCTGGGTAGGAGTAGAGGAGGATGCTTTAGTGGGAGTGTGCAATGATATGGGAAAGGGGGAGGACAAAATAGTGGGCTGCTCCTACCCATCAAAGGCAAGGCCAACAATGAAGGCAGCCATGTAATGTAGCAACTACATGACATTCTATGTGGGTGTGACCCCTGACAAGCTGTAAAGGAGAGAGAGTTTGCCTTCAGTAACTGCTTTAAAGCCCATACCATTTTGATCCTCCCACCAACACCAGCTTTCTTGAGCTGCACAGGTAGGAACTCTCCCTGCAACATATACTTTGTTCCTGTAACCCACCTGGCATCAGCCTTTGCTGGTCACTGTCCTCAGCCTTCATTAATTCCTGTCCTCCACCTGCCTGTATTCCCTTCCCTGCTCCCACACCAACCCCACACTTGCCTTTTATTCCAACAGCTCATCTAGCAACCCACAACCCACTGTCCTGCTCCCACCACATTCCCACAGACTCCCATACACAGTACTGGAGCATCTACCTCCATCCCAACACTGCCATCTCCCTCTCTTCTGACCCCACACCTGTTCTGCACACTCCCTACCTACATCAGCCAAGATCACTTCTCACCCATGGGGCCACTGGCCTGGAGAAGACAGTTGTTGTGTATGTGTTTTCCATCATCTAATGAAGGACTTCATCCAATACCTAAAAATTAGCAAACAGTCGACTATTTTAAAAGTGCCTGTCTGCTGTTGTACTTCCCTGTGTGATGAGTTGCAAACTCACACAACTAGCTCTTTACCCACATGAAGTGTTGAGTGCTATCTACAAGGGATTTCAAATTGATTCTATATTTGTAGATTTCCAGAAGGCTTTTGAAACTTTACCTCACAAGCGACTTGTAACGAAATATCATGTTTATGGAAGGCAGCCAGTTAAGTGACTGGATTCATGATTTCCTGTCAAAGAGCTCGTAGTTCATAGTAACTAATGGAAAGTTGTCGAGTTAAACAGAAGTGATTCTGGCATTCCCCAAGGTAGTGTTCAAGGGCCTCTGCTGTTCCTTATATATATAAAAAAACAAAGATGATGTGACTTACCGAACGAAAGCGCTGGCAGGTCGATAGACACACAAACACACACACAAAATTCAAGCTTTCGCAACCAACTCTTTTATTTTCCTACGTGGAATGTTTCCCTCTATATTAGGAGACAATCTGAGCAGCTGTCTTTGGTCCTTTGCAGATGATGATATCGCTTATCATCCAGTAAAGTCATCAGAAGATCAAAACCAATTGCAAAATGAATATATCTGTACTGTGTGAAAATTGGCAGGTGACGTAAACTAATCAAAAGTGTGAGGTCAACCACATGAACACTAAAAGGAATCCATTAAACTTTGGTTACACGATTAATCAATAAAATTTTAAGGCTGTAAATTCAACTAAATAGCTAGGAATTACAATTATGAACAACATAAATTGGAAAGAACACACAGAAAATGTTGTGGAGAAGGTGAACTAAAGACTGCATTTTATTTGCAGAATACTTATAACATACAACAGATCTATTAAAGAGACTGCCTATACTATGCTCATCCATCTGCTTTTGGAGTACTGCTGCACAGTGTGGGAGATCCTTGTCAGATAGGGTTAATGGAGTACAATGGGAAAGTTCTAAGAAGGGCAGCATGTTTTTTATAATCAAGAAATAGGGGATAGAGTGTCGTGGATATGATACAGGATTTGGTGTGGACATCATTAAAACAAAATTTCAATCACCAACTTTCTCCTCTGAATGTGAAAATATTTTGTTGATGCCAACTTACATAGGGAGAAATGATTATCATAATAAAATAATGGAAATCAGAGCTTGCACAGAAAGATTTGGGTGTTTGTTTTGTGCGTGCGCTGTTCAAGAGCGGAATAATAGCGAATTATTGTGAAGTTGGTTTGATGAACCCTCTGCCAGTCACTTAAGTGTCATTTGCAGAGTAGCCATTTAGATGCAGATTCTGAGAGGCATTATATACGAGTTTCAGTTAGTGGATGTATATGTCAACAAACTGTCTAAGGCTGGTAAATTGTCTTGCTAATTAGTAATCATATATGGCATAATCATGTGAAAATGAAAGAGTGGTAGCCTCAGTTCCTGTTTAGTAGATTTCTTATAATCCTAGCTGGTACATGAGAAGGTAGAGGGGGAAAAAATGGAGGTTTTGTTGGCAGTGGTAGTTGAACGTTTTCATTGAGTCTCACAATTTAAGGACAGCTATTGAAGGAGTAACAGATTAAAACTGTATACACAATAGTTGTAAGTCATATCTCAAATGTCAGTATTGTGGATGGTAAATGTGACAATGATAGTGGTAAATGAAGGGAGCATTTGTAACTAATTCTGTCTCTTAAGCTGTCATGCAATACCCTCTTTCAGTGTGTTGTTTCCCATAACTAATCATTAGAAAATAGTATTTGTGAATAAATGAAGCAAGCTACTTTATTGTCTAATCCACAGGTGTTTGACCGTGAAGGCGATGATGGAAAATTTGTATCTGTAACAGTAAAGGCAACAGATCAAGGTGAACCTTCACTGGAAGGTGTCTGCTCATTCACAGTTGAAATCACTGATGTTAATGACAATCCACCTTTGTTTGACAGACAGGTAAGTCTTTGTTTACTTTGAATGTGACAGAAAACTACAACAGCAGTAATATGAAAATAACAAATATGTCAGTCTCTCACCATTATCAGCTTTTCGTAGGTTGTAAAGGACAAGCATAATTATTGAGTAATAAATAAATAGTAGTTGTTTCACAGCAGTGATGAAAGAATAGAACACTATGTACAAACATAAAATATTTCACTCTTGTGTGTATATTTGACACTGTCATTCCATATTTCTTTTTTTATCAAATATGGTATCTTTCCGCAGTTTGTACTTTGCACCCTTCCATTCGTAACTTAATAAATAATTTCACAAATGGTTAAACTATTTTTTCATCATCGTCATCATCATCATCATCACCATAATCCTCATCATTATCTAAATTCATGGATTAGGTTTGAGGAACCTGTTCCAGCTTGTGTGTCTTAGCTCCAACACTTCCCAGGGTGATATACATCCCTTACCCCTTTGGATATATATTGAAAAAAATTTTTAGGATATATGTCTTGTTGCATTCTGTTTACATGTTGCTTCCGTTTCTGCTTATGTGTGTCAATTTTTTCTGCCATTGCAAATATTTTAAGCTCATTTCTAATATCTTCATTTCTTAGTCTATCTCCTAGTTTACATCCTTTAACTGACCTGATTTCTGGCATCAGTAATCAATTTATGTCTTCTTTGTTTGCTATGAAGCCTTAGATTTGTAAAGTAGCATTAGAACAGCTAGTGTTTTATAGAATTTCAACCATATTTCTTTAGTTATCTTTTTGTTTAATGTTCTTTTATTGTTCCACAGATACCCCGAAATTTTGTTGTTTTATTATTCCTATCTTTGTCATAATCGAAAGAAACGTTGCTACCTAGGTAGTTAAAATGACCTAGTCACTTGAAGATTTTATTTTCTATCACTATTTTTGAGTGCACCTCTTGTTTCCCTCAGAACTCTATTACTTTTGTCATTGTACTGATATTTTGCAATTATCTCTTAGGCCAGTTTGGTTTAATTTAAAAATATTTCTTTGCTATTCTTCCTCTGAAGTGGTTGTTATAGTCTGGTCATCAGTATACATTAATGTTTTTATGTAATGGTCACATCTAGTTTTATTCCTATGTTATTATTTGATTCCTCGTTCTGTTTTTAATCACCTGAATTATATACAGAGTGAGAAAGGCTGCAATTTTTTATCTTCTTGGATAGTTAAAACATAGGTCTTACTTATTTTGTTCTCTGTTTTAATTACAGATTTAGTTTCATTGTATAGGCTTCTTATGGCCCATATCAAGTGTCATGCAATTCCAATTTTTTTTTAAATGTGGACTGGAGTTTAGTTGTGTTAATGCATTGGTATAGTCAGTAAAAGCTATGTGTGTCTTATTATTAAATTCTCTTGTTTTATTTATCACCTTCAAAGCAAATATATTGTCAGTTGTTGCGCATCCAAATCTACTTCCATTCTGGTCCTCAGTTAAAATTGTTTTGGCTATTGATCTTAACCTTAGAGTTAAAATTCCTGCATGCACATTGTATCCAATTGTTAAAACACTTATTCCCCTATAACTGTTAGTTTTTTCAATCTCATTTTTTAAAAAACTGAGTACACAACAGTTGTTGACCAGATGTGTGGTATTCTCGCTTTTCACCAGCATAAATTTAGAAAATATAAAAAACTTAGAAAGAGATTTTCACTTGGCAGCAGAGTGTGCGCTGATATGAAACTTCCTGGCAGATTAAAACTGTGTGCCCAACCGAGACTCGAACTCGGGACCTTTGCCTTTCGCGGGCAAGTGCTCTACCATCTGAGCTACCGAAGCACGACTCACGCCCAGTCCTCACAGCTTTACTTCTGCCAGTATCTTGTCTCCTACCTTCCAAACTCTACAGAAGCTCTCCTGCGAACCTTGCAGAACTAGCACTCCTGAAAGAAAGGATACTGCGGAGACATGTTTGGAAGGTAGGAGGCGAGATACTGGCAGAAGTAAAGCTGTGAGGACTGGGCGTGAGTCGTGCTTCGGTAGCTCAGATGGTGGAGCACTTGCCCGCGAAAGGCAAAGGTCCCGAGTTCGAGTCTTGGTCAGGCACACAGTTTTAATCTGCCAGGAAGTTTTATAAAAAACTTAGTTTGTGCAGAATTCTGCCATATTTTATCTTATGTTACTTTTTGTCATGAGCTGGAATATTTTCTACATGCATGGAAATTCTGGTACAATGTTCAGACTTGACCATGTGTAAATAAGCTAACTGGTACAAGGCCCAAACTTGACCATCTGTAAATAAGGTAAACGGTTTTGCAGCAAACAAGTTTTCCTTTCATCTTATAGAACAATGTGTTACAAAGCTTAAAACAAATTAAAATGGTCTTCTTGGACAATGTACTCAAAACTGATGTTTAATTTACTGTAGAAATCTGAGCTAATGTCACCTCAGGGATCTTGGTACTTTTGCACTTATATGTTAACATGTTAATTCTTCAGTGGTATTTGTGATTAAACCTTTTATTAGAAACATACTGCCTAACTGAAGCACAGTACAAGAAATAAAAATGGACCCCTTTAGAGACTTGTTTTGTGTGGTAGTTTGCCGTAATACAGTATTTTACACGTGCTCTACATTTAATAATTTCTCTTTCCCTCAAAATTTGTCACACAGACAGAACAGTATGTCTCCTATAGTTATATGTCTTTCTTGTTTCATATTTAAATGCAGATTATGTAACAATTAAATTATTTACTGAAAATAGGGAATGAACAAAAGCTTTAAGATGAATTTAATGCATCCCACAAAAGTTTTATTGTGTCTGATAAAACAAAAATTTCTTTCTGTCTGTTTTTATGAAAGTACATGATAATAAGTGAAAGTGCATCCCTTATACATGTTAGCATACATGTTAACATATCAGATGCTAACACATGAGGAGCCTGCATGACAATCCAATGCAAATGCGTGAACTTATTGGGGGCCTGAAGGAAGTGCCTGCCTGTATGATCAGTGGAAAGTTAACAATGTTGGTTTTGGTTGAAGTGTGATTCATTAACCAGAGAAAAAAATCAATATAATTATCCACATACCCGTAATGCAATATATTTCCTTCTTTCCACAGAAATACATTGAAAATGTCAAGCAGGATGCAAGCATTGGTACCAACATTTTGCGTGTCTCAGCTTCTGATGAAGATGCTGACAATAATGGCGCTATTGTTTATTCCCTGAGTGCTCCATATAACCCATCAGACTTGGAATATTTTGAGATTCAACAAGAGTCTGGCTGGATTGTTCTGAGGAAGCCTTTGGATGTAAGTATTTGAGTGCAAATGCGTGACCAGGCTGCTCTTTTCTCCAATTTTCATAATGTAAGTGTGAATGGATGGTGTTGTTGATATTTACATACAAATTTGCAAGCATGTCTTTGGATTACATACTGCTTTTGTTTTACAACTGTTTTCTTATTATTCAGAATATAACTCGTCTTTCATCAGGGTTTAATTTGGAAGGAATAGGTCTGGTGACTGTTGCTAAATACTTTTACACTGATGGGACATTAAAGTCTAATCTTCAATTCTCTTCTACTATCGGGAGAGTCAATTTCAAGTTCTCCTTTTAAGCACAGACATATTTAACTTCATAAGTAAAATCCAAACATAAAATTAATGCGATCAAATTAAGCCCTGATTTCCATATGATAATGACATTAAGCAGCATTTGAGAGGACAAGGAATACGATGTGCACGGCAGATAAGGTGATACTAAGATATTGCTGTATTTCAGTACCTTTATTGTGCCTTGACATGTTTCAAATAAGCCTATTCTGTCTCACACTTTACATTTCTATCTTTAGCTTCTTGAGTAAAATTCTTGATTTGTTCACACTTTACTTTAAGTTGCTGAGAAACATAAATACTCACTGTATACAATAAGTTTCATTTGTACGGCACTTTTTATTGTATATTGTATTTCACTGTTCTTTGAAATTAGTATGGTATGTGAACGTATACACACACTGTATATCCAAATGCACTGTTGTGAGTCCTTACATAACTTTTTTTTTTTTTTTTGCAAATAGCTCAAAGTTTAATTTCCTTGGATATACTTTGACGTATATTGTTCATCACCAGATTATATATTTTTGTTTTTCTGACCGCGAGGTTTTTAAATATTTTTTGAATTTTTCTAGGTTTGGAAGAGATGCGATTTTGCTGCATATGCAGTGGACTGATAGCTTTTTGTGATGAGAACTGTATCTCTGGTGTCTGAATGTAAATCTAAGTCACTAATTTTTGAACTACTTTTCAGAGAAGTGGAAAGATTTTTGAGAGCTGAATCATCGATTTTGCTGACACAGAATATATTTTTTCTTGATATTTTTTTGTCTCCTTTTTCAGGAGATGACCTAATAGAGTTTAGAACAAGTATGGTATTTTGCCAAACTGAGTGCATCAGAGCTAATTTTTAATTTTTGTTTTAAACCTTCTGCTGAGGTTTACTCTGATGCTACTCAGTTGTTATCAGATTTGTGACTTTTTCCTTCTGTGTATGGGGCAGCGTACCAAAAAGTCGTCCACATTTTTTACGATGTAGACTACATACCCCCATTTTTAACAACCACCCTCATCCCACACTTTTTAAAAGTACATTATTTTACGCATGTGGATTGCTTGCTTTAAAATATTGTTTATAATTTTCAAATTCTTTTTTTATTTTGTTGATTGCACCATTTCTGTTCATCGGAATTGAACTTCAACAAGGGATGTTTTCCAGTAAGTAGGTGACTACATTCCAACAGATACATATATTAAAAAATAAAGAAGAACCATACATATCATGGTTCATTAGTATTATAATAAGTAGAATAGAAAAAATACTGTTAAGCTTAATATTGTCCCTAAATGAGAGCACTCTGAAAGTAATGCTGGTACAGTTACAGAGAATTAGTAAATTTTCTAAACATCATTTATTCTGGAAGTGACTCATTCTTTATAAAAAAAAATTAATTGAAAATGAATTAAATTTCTTTGCTGAATAAAGTCATTCTGATCCGTGAAAATCATGTGGAATGAGATTTCATTTATTTAAATCTTTATTTGTTTGAGGTAGGTTAATGATGGTTTTACAGTATTTCTTTGTTTCATGTTTTATTTTATAATTAGTTCCTTTCTTTTTTTGAATTGAAAGTTGTGCTTGTTATCTCCCCTTTGACCTGACAGCACATCTTTTCATGCCACTGTAGCGAGAAAAATATCGTCTGCGTGTCCGCGCCTCAGACAGGGGCATTCCTCCCTCCTATGCAGATGTGGACGTTGAATTAGACGTCGTAGACAGGAACAATAAGCCTCCTCTGTGGGACGTGGGTGTATACGGCCCCATTCACATCAAAGAAAATGTCACAGTTGGTACAGTAGTGACATCGGTAAAGGCCAGGTTTGTATTTAACAGGTCTCTTTATTGTCTAAGCTTATTCACCAGAGAAGAACAAGCATCTTCATAGCAACTGCCGTTTGTGGAAATGGGAACATGCTACTGATTTTGTTTTTTGAAGTAATCTCTTTTTTGACAGTAGTACATCGTTGGACTAATTCAGTTGCTAAGGAGATTCCACAGCTGGAGTTGGCCCGACTGTGCGTGCCCCATACATCCTCATTTCTCGATTTAGATAGTCAGTAAGAACTAATATGACTAACGGCGTGATTTTTCTTGTTTTTCCACTGAACATTTTTTAATATAGCGAGAGACATACAAGTTGGAGGCCATGGCTCAAGATAAAGGATACCCTCCCTTGTCCCGAACCGTCGAAGTCCAAATAGATGTTGTGGACCGTGCAAACAATCCTCCAGTGTGGGACCATGTTCAGTATGGGCCCATCTACATTAAAGAAAACATGCCAGTTGGTGCAAAAGTGTTGTCCGTTAAAGCCAGGTCTGTCACCCGATTCAGTGTTGGTTGCTCCGTGGGGCACGCCTAATCCATGCACGGCACTGGGAGAAATATTTTGCACGTTTGCTCCCGTAAATGTTAATGCACGTCCAGTTATACTTGGTGTGTGTTTGTTGTTTTTTTGTGTCCGTCTTCTAGATATAAAATACAAAGCTTATAAGGAAAATGTCTTGGAATCCTTCCAGTCAAATGAAAATCTGTAGGTATATGTTGTAGAACAGCATGTTTACCAGCAGATATTAGGTTTCACTGTTATAGCTATTGAAACAATAGAATCGTGCTATGTTTTTTCTGCTTCTTAATTTTTTTTTCTTATTAATCTTCAGATGATAAGATATGCATATCTATCTAAATTGTAGAATTTTGTTATTAATTCATTTGACTGCAATGATTGCCATCTGCATCTGGGATGAGAAATTTCATTTACTGCCTTTAGTGCAAATTGTAGTCACAAAGAGAAATGTGAGCTTTGCATTTGGTTTTTGGAGATATCATATTGGTCACCCATTTGAGAGCTGTTGTGTTTTGCTTTATGCTAAATGATTGAAACATTCAGTTTCCTAATGACGGCAATATCATCCCTTCAATTTTTTAATATGGCTCCTGTGAACTACGCAATTATTTTTTTTTTTTTAATGAAATCTTGGAGATGCTGCGCAAAAGTGATGTAGCAGCTTACCCTTTGGCATCTTTACATGAATCAACAAGACTTCACACAAAGATTACTGCATAAAAGTAGTAGATGTATGTGCTGATTTAATGAAGTAAACCTGAGAAAGAGCAGTATTTTTGATCAGATAGCATTTAAGGGGATACGGAATCACCTATCCCCGCAATGTTAATATATGCCTACTATAGGGAACATTTTCTCACAAACTACTGGAGACAGAGAGGTAAAAATTTTACTGTATGTGCATTCATATGTTACAACAATACTGAAACAACAGTTTATTGTCAAAGTATTTTCTTACAGAGATATTGTACATTTATTTTTAAGTAAATTTTTTTCATCGCTTTTTACTAGACTATCACCCCTAAGTCTTTTGTAAATCAAGTAATTAAAAAATCGTTGTTTCAGTATGTAATAGGGACCTATGTCACTACGTCATAAAAATTTCAGACTTCTAGGTTGACCAGTACCTGAGATAATGTTCCTAGATGAAGTAAAAAGTAAACTTACGGGAAACGGAGAAAGAAGATTAAAACATTCCTGATCCGTAGCTAATACCCCCTTCACAGTCTTCATAATCATCTTCAAGTCTTCTTTTGGCACCCCTCTGCACCTGTCTTGCTTTTTTCACTAATGTCTTGATTATATTATCAGCATGCCTTAGTCTGTGCTGATCTAAAAAGAACATAGCACGTACCGTACGGGAACCAACACACATACCCAACTTTTGAAGGACCTGGCATTTAGTTATATTTCCAAGATTGAAGGTTGCCACAGCATCATACACACCAAAATGTAGTGTATTAATTCCGACAAACACTGTTTTTGGGAGACGATGCCATATCACACTATTCAAGCACTCGTTGGGGTTCTGCGTTTTTCCGTGAAGACATTTCATCAGAAGACTTCTGTCAGCCAGATCTCTGAAAATGGGCTTTATTTCTGCCATGATGGCTGATGGTAGACTGGTGGTGAATGTATTTCTCTCCTGTTGTTAGTCCCCTATTGTATTTACACCAGCTGTTTTCACCTTTGGGGCACAAACCATGTTGTGGATGCTCATCCGTGGATGCGGTGTGGAAATATAAAGCCCATATAGCTCTCCTCATTTCTTCAAGATTGCCTGTATTTTGCCTGATTGCAAGGCCATAGCAGTTCTGAATGTGGTCTATTATGGAATCAGTCAATCTTCCTCTGCCATCCAAGGTTTTCCCATCATCTAGTTTTTTCCCTTTCATAACTGATTTTAACCTTCTCAGCCTGGCACCCATTCTCTTCTGCACATGTCCTATACATTCAAGTTTGCTTATATTTACACTGTTCCCATATGGTTTGCTTTCCAAAACTTCTTTGAATGCTTTAGAGTCACCATCTCTCAGATATTTGACATAGCGAACATTATACCACTGTGAAGAGCGATGAAAAATTTTCTTCACCCCAGCAACCTCCATGCCACCACTACTACCATAATAATTAGCAATACAGTCATCACTGTGTTCATTTTTCAGCCTGCCTGTGCACCTACAGTATTTAGACATTATTGCAACATCAATAACCTTGCCAGTATCAACACTAGTTGCTGTTACAACACCATTGTTGGAGGTGTGGCCCCTTTTCTGCCACGTGCCATCAAACGCCACTGTGAGGTCACGACTGCCGTCATTTTCTTCCACTGCTTCTTCCACAGCAACCTGCATTGACTTCTGTGCTACATCTTCAACTGCAGATCCTAGTACATAATTGTAAGCTTCAAACTTTGAAGGTGCACTTGGAAGATTTAGAACACCACATAGCATATCACCAGCTGCTTTGCCCTTACCAATTGCTCGCAATCCATAAACTAACCTAATATTTACACTATAAAGTTCAGTTTTCTTGTATCCATTATTTACAGTTACTGAAACTGAACTTGGAAACTTACAGCTGTATTTACAAACACTGCATATTAAATTAAACTGGGCAGCCAGGCCTACATGGGATTCTACTTTCAGAGAAACGTTTCCATGACATTTTTTGCAGCACAAACTGTTTTCAAGAGCTTCACACAATATATTCGTATCAATGAGTTCAAAAACTTCATTCCCTCTATCAAGTAAATTATATTTCTCTTCCAAATCTCTTCGTTTTTTATGAGAAGCACTGTTTTCATTTGGTGTAAGTTCGTTCGGCAAATCAGTAATAAGTGGATTCACATTTTCCAACAGTGATGATGATGAACTGCTTTGCTTTGCTAATGAATCATTATTTCTTTTCTTTTGCCAGTTCACACGCTTTTTAAATACTTTTGCTTTAGCTCTAGGCATTTTCACTGCGAAAAATGAAGCACTAAATACGAAATAACTCAACAACAACTACTTTCTTATATCACACTGTTTACAAAACAGTCCCGCCACAAAGTCAAAGAGTAACTTGAGGAAACCAGAGAGAAACATTTTCGGGCAACTAGTGTATAAATAGTCGCTGGAAACCGGGATATTTGAATTCATGTCACTTTAAAGGTACTGCCAAAAAGTTCATGGTCAGCCACGAGAGACGTGTATAACTAAAGCGCAATACCCGATCTCACAAATATATAAAAATAAAATAGTTATAATTGTAGTAGAGCTATGTATGATACGTCATTTTAAAGAGGAAACATGGCAGAATATAATACGCCAATAAAAAAAAATTCGATTTTTTAACCCAAAATCCGATTCCGTATCCCCTTAAATGTGAGAAACAGTGGTTTTTATGGTTCTAACATCAGTTAAATTACCAGCACATATTATCATGTGTTTCTCAAAGAATAGAATTTTCTCACTATCCTATAAATGTTAAAGAGCCTTTCCTTACAAAATATATTTTTTTAAATGATAGCAGACATAATGTATTTGTCAATATTTAGAGCAACGTCATAGATTGAGTACTATAACTCACCCACTGTCAAGCTGAATCTGGTATTCTGTGACTTGCCACTTGCATGAAAGAAATCATTGTATCCAAACTAGCCTGAACGGTCAAATCTTACCTTCAGCATTCTTTTCAAAGCCTTCCAAAGAGGAGAAAAAGAGGAATTAAATGCATTATGAAAGAAATGCAATGAGGATAATAAGAATTAGAGGAAAGTGAGATTTATAGGATAAACATAGTTTCATGGAATCAAATGAGTTTGATCCTTCTTTTGGCAATATAACTTTCAGCAGATCTGAAAACATGTACTCGCAACATTAACTTCATCTCCAGAAGTTGAACGATTTTGTGAGATTTTTCATCACAACAGGTTATCTAATGCACAGAATGTCTTTCAGTTTAAATAAGCCTTTAAATTTACATTCTGCCTGTATAATGAAAAATGCTATTTCTCTCATGCATTTCTCTGCAAATTTAAACTGACTAACAATAAATCAAAACTGTTTTCTTGTTGTGTTTTTATATTTGGCCAATATGATATTTCCTGGATGAAAAATTATTCTTTTATTAAAATATTCTCCTTAGTTATCTAAAATTTTTGTTTCATATTATTTTCCTAAATGCACCAGTCACACTTTCTGCATTTTCTAAAGGCTAATGCATCACACTTGGAAGCACAATTATGAACTCACTTCTAATCATTATATTTGGGGAAGTGTATTTTGGGATGGATCAGGGAGTTAAGAAAAGTTATGTTGTATTTCATTTTAGTGTAGGTTTTAATGCAGTTGTTTGGCTCAGTAAAACCTTTTTGATTTTTATTTCACAAGCACACACACTTTGCACATAAAATACATGGGTGGTGGTGATTAGCCTCTAGGGCACTAATCTACAAAATTGAATTCAATTTTACCCTATTAATCAAAAACTGGTAGGTGGCACAAAACTAAAATCAGGGATCCAGGAACATATGGGGATATACTACCATAATGGTGCAGCAAAATGATGGCTTTATCTGAAAGCATGAACCAGTTAAGTTACATAAAAAGCTTTTGTGTGGAAATGCCTAGATAGTTATTACAGATAATGTGTAAGCTGCAAGTGTAGTTTATTGATTTGCTACAAATTATGAATACAGGTAACATCAATAACAAAGCAGTTTTTGACAAAATGATTGAAAATATAATTAATAAACAGTTTTAGAAAATCATGTAGCATGACTTCAGTTCAAATTTTTATAGTAACTTTTTGTTTTCATTGTTGTAACAATTGTGTTTGCTCAGAAGCAGTTGGAATAATAAAATATGAAAAGCCTTTTGATTTTCATTTGCATGTGAGCCTTTCCTAATGTTATGAGAAATGAAAAGAAATAGCAGTATAGTAATAGTAATCTTACTCTAGGTATGTAAAGAGGTTTTATGAGCCTTGTTGCTTTAGAAATGTGATCAGTTTTAAAATTCAGTATTTAACACTGAAAATTTACTATTAGTTTACATGAACAAACCTGACTGTCACTTCCACTGATCACTCTAACAGCGACTTCAGGATATATGCTTTGCAGAAATCATTACATAAACAGTTTTGGAAGAACATGTGAATGTACATATTGAGCACTTAAATAAGATAAAAGTTATATAGAGTACTAGACTGACTGTTGTATCAATAAAATGAAACTGGAAAATTAATTGCTGCCGATGCTTTTCAATGTTAATAAAATTTTGTGTGTGTTCATACAGCTCAGGCATAGATGGAAATCCAACTGTATTCTATCGTTTAATGCCTGGATCTACAGCTCAAACAAATAAGTATCATACGTTCTACCTACAGCAAAGAACTGATAATGGATTTACTTGGGCAGATATAAAAGTAAATCATCCACTTGATTATGAATCAATTAAGGAGTACAATCTCACCATAAGAGTTGAGGTAAATAAAAATAATTTATTTCCAGTGAGAAATGTTGGATAAAGTATTAATTCCATGCGCAAGAATTATTCTCTTAAGAATTTGTTGGTGATATCATAATGAGTTTCTGTAAGTGATGGCTTTACAATATTACGAAGCTTGTACTGCAAAATATTTAAGAGACTTGGAAGTTAACAATTGAGAAGTTATGTTTTGCTACATCTTCCTTACATGAGAGTCTAGCTGACTTTTTCGTGTACCATTCAAGTTATTTATTTCTTTGTTTGTCAATCTATTGTGCTCCATGTAGTTCAGTGAAGAAACTTCGACTTTTGAAAGCTAGTGAGATGAGTAACTTTTGTCTGTGCTCACTGATGAGTTGTTCTTCTGTAAAAACAACATTTTTTTTTCAAATAATGTTGAAAATGAGAGGTGGTGATGCCTAAATTTGAATTACAGTTTCCATTTTTTTTTATCTTAATGTGCTGTAAATGATTTCTTTCATCAAGTTTTATATATGTCGTGTTTCCGGTATGTATGGTATTTGTATTTTTGTTCTTGGTCACTTTTCTTAATCATTGAGGATTATGGAATAAAGTTAGGAGTGTCCGTAGAAGTGGTAGATTGCAGTTACTGTCATGTTTGTTCGTGTTATGTTTGTCCTAAACAACATGAGGTGTAAGACCAATCATTTTATTTTTATTGTTTTATAATTACTACTTCATATCTAAAAATTCATCTGTTGAGTAAAGGAGCTGTTATTCAGAAATTCTTTTAATTTGTTTTTAAATGTTGCTTGGATATCTATCTGACTTGTAAAGATATTTGGTAAATGACCGAGGACTTCTGTGGTAGCATAATTAACACTTTTCTGTGCCAAAGTCAGATTTAACTAGAATAGTGTATCTTCTAATGCTGTAGATACTGCTAACATCTCTAATTCCTTAAATAAATGTCTGCAAGGTGATCTTGGGTGGGCTCCAGCTATTATTAGCTTTTTACAATGAATACTTTTTCTCTTAATGATGAATTACCTCCAAAATATGATGCCATATCAAAGTAGTGAAAGAAGTAGGCATAGTAGGCTAATTTATTGATATGTGTATAACCAAAATTTGCAATAACCCTAACAGCACAAGTAGCTGAACTCAAATGTTTCAGAAGATCATCAATGTGTTTCTTCCAGTTCAATTTCTCATCAATGCACAGACTTCCATTCTCTGTCTATACTTATCAATGGTGTTATGCCATTTACTGTACAGAACTGTATATACTGTGTTTTGTCAAAATTTAGTGAGAGTCCATTTGCAGAGAACGACTTAATAATTTTCTGAAAACATTATTTACAATTTCCTCAGCTAATTCTTGTTTGTTGGTTGTGATTATTACAGTTATATCACCAGCAAAAAGAACTAGCTTTGCATCTTCATGACTATAGGTTCGCAAGTCATTAATATATGTTAAGAACAACAATACAGGGCCCAAGACAAAACCCTTTGGGACTCCGTTCTTGATACTGTAGGCGACTTGCCTACAACAAATAATTGCATAGCCGTCCGGTATCATGAGTTAACGAAAACATATTTATTTGTGAAAACTCACAATGAGAAGAAACTAGAAAAAACAACAGAGAAGTAACAAAAACTAGGAGATCCTTTAGTCTTATGGCAAAGATAAAAAACAAAACATGACCAAAAAAACTCTCGCACACTTTTGATATCACTTTGCACCAGACATGAAAAATATCACTGCCACACAGCTCCCCCCCCCCCCCACCCCCACCCCCCTAAAGTGCGGAGCCCCAGGGATATCTTGATACTTGAATTTTATTCGACGTCCAGCTCTGGTGTGCGTCGGGTGTCTCAGGGGCGGTGACGTTGTTGTTTGTGGTGGTGATTCACCTGTCTCGGACGATGTACTGAGCGGTGTTTTGGTATGCTCTGCGTCCATCGTGTGTTGATGCACAGGCGTGGTGTCAGAGGTCGGAGAGGGTAAAACCCATGCTGGCTTGACACGTTCAATCGATACCTTTGTCGGAACACCATTGTACATTATGTCCACGGTATGCTTATTTCTACTCAGCACCTGAAATGGGCCCGTATATGGTGGTTGTAAAGGCGATTTGACTGAGTCTGTTCGCAACATTACGTGAGAGCAATTGTACAAGTCTTTGTGTACAAACACCTTACGGTTACCATGGCGAGAAGGTGGCGGGCAACGTATATTTGTGCAGTGACGTTTTAGCTGCTGCACCCAGTGTGTGAGGCCCTCTGATCCAGGTAGTAAGATTGGTACTAAATAATCTGCAGGAATCCGTAGCGGCTCGCCGTAAACCATCTCGGCAACTGATGCACCAATATCGGGTTTTTGAGCTGTCCGCAGGCCTAACAACACTAATGGTAATGCTTCCGTCCATCTCTCTTGATGACACATCAATGCTGCTTTGAGTGTTCTGTGCCATCGTTCGACCATACCATTACTGGCAGGTTGATAGGCAGTCGTGTGGTGGCGTTGGAAACCGCACATTTTGGATAGCTCGAGGAACAACGTAGATTCGAACTGACGTCCTTGGTCAGTTGTGACATGAAGGGGGCATCCAAAACGGGCAACCCACGTACACAGAAACGTCTTAGCAGTAGTTTCGGCTGAAATATCGACTATTGGAGTTGCTTCTGCCCATCTTGTGCACCTACCCATGGCCGTAAACAAATGTCTGTAACCCTCTGACTGTGGGAGAGGTCCAACCAGGTCCACATGAACGTGTGCGAATCTAGCAGAGGTACCTTGAAAATCTCCAATATCAGCACGCACTTGTCGTCCTACTTTACTCTGTTGACAAGGAATGCAGGAATGTACCCAAAGGTGTGCATCTCTTTTCATAGAAGAATATAATAGAGGGAAACATTCCATGCGGGAAAAATATATGAAAATGTCTGCTTGTGTCTGTGTATGTGCGGATGGATATGTGTGTGTGTGCGCGAGTGTATACCTGTCCTTTTTTCCCCCTAAGGTAAGCCTTTCCGCTCCCAGGATTGGAATGACTCCTTACCCTCTCCCTTAAAACCCACAACCTTTCATCTTTCCCTCTCCTTCCCCCTTTCCCGACGAAGCAACCATTGTTTGCGAAAGCTTGAATTTTGTGTGTATGTATGTGTTTGCTTGTGTATCTATCGACCTGCCAGCACTTTCGTATGGTAAGTCACATCATCTTTGTTTTAGATATATCTTTTCATAGAAGGCCACACATAGCGGTCTGTCAGCAGCTTTATTGTAGCGTTGGCTCCTGGGTGCGATAGTGTGTGGATACTGTCGAATGCCGTCTTGCGCAGTATTTCTGAAATGAATGGTCTTGGTCTGCCTTGAGAAAAGTCACACCACAGTTTCCGCTTGGAGTTAGGCACCAGAATTTGCTCGAACTTCAGACCTGTAGACGGGTCATTTAACAGCTGTCGTAGCTCTGCATCCTTGGTCTGTTCCACTGCAAGTTTATCATAGTCTATAATTTCTGAAATCCCGCAAATACGTGAAAAATAGTCAGCCACTAAATTTTCTGCGCCTCTTAATGGCGTATATCTGTCGTGAACTGACTTATGAACTCAATATAACGGAACTGTCTTGGTGAGCATTTATCACTGGTGTTTTTAAAAGCCGATGTTATGGGTTTGTGGTCTGTAAACAGAGTCACTGGTCTAGCCTCTATTTGTGGGCAGAAGTATCGAATTGCTTCATAGATCGCGAACAATTCTCTGTCATACACACTCCACTTCTGTTGTGCAGCCTGTAACTTTTTAGAGAAAAACCGTAGTGAACTGGGTGAGCGAGCAACACTGCTTTGCTGAGGCTTGCTTGAAGATCACTAAATGCTTTGTCCCTTTCTTCTGTCCACTTAACTATTCATTGACCTTTGGCGTCGTGTCCCTTGAGTGCATCAGACATGAAAAATATCACTGCCACAATACTTCTCCAGTTAGTGGATTGTGCTGATTTTTGCAGACTTTATGTATTGTTAATTTCAACCTTCTGCAGTCTTCCAGTTAAATATGAATGAAACCATTTGTGCACTGTCACACTCATACCACAATACTTCAGTGTATCTGGAAGAATTTCATAATAATTCACAGGTCAAAAGCTTTTGAGAGATCACAAAATATCCCAATGGATGATGTTCGGTTATTCAGAGCATTTAATATTTATCAGTGAAAGAATATATAGTGCATTTTCTGTTGAAAAGCCTTTCTATCGGAGTCCACCCACCAACTAAATAACAAGAGCATTGAGTTGTCAACAGGGATGCATTACAGGAAACTTGCTAGCTGTATGTTAGAACACAATTAATGTTTGAATCAGAATCAGTTTGGACTATATTTAGTTAGCATAGACCGTAGCAGTTCTTTTCATGGTGTGCAGTGATTGCAGCATTTTATGTTAAACCTGAAACATTGGTTACACACACTGTATGTAAATTGCTATTAACTTTCCTGGCTGTGACAGGTACACAAAGACATGACCTGGGTTTTTGCTGTTTGTGCAGAACCCGGGCATCTTACTCATCTGAGAGTGCACAATTATCTGTCCAAGATGTTAACTACCTCTCTCTTCTTTTTCAAACACTGTGAAGCTTTTCTGCATGTCTTGCTGGGCTATTTGTTTGTAAATAAACACAAAAATATATGGCAATCTTAGTTGTGGGACACAGTGGAATAGATACATTAAATGGGATGTGTCCAGAATGGTTATATTGCTGCAAGAAATGTTTTAATGGGCAGCTTCTCATTGATTCCAACAGCATCACAGTTGCTAGGATATGGAATGACTCCATGCTTCAACCTTTTAGATGTTTGCACTTTATCTTACAAAAGCATAGAGACATGAGCGCTGATTAACAATGCAGCATCTTTCTGCATGAGCTGTAAAATGCAATGAAGTTGAATGTTTATATAGTGTTATTTCTTCAGAATGGTCCATGACCTATGTTCATTTTTTTATGAAACACCATGTACTTTTAATGTGATGTTATGATTAATATAATGTTGCAATACTCTTTATAAAGCATTGTTGTGACTAACGGTAGGTATAAAGGTGTAGCATATTATTGGTATCATGGAAAATTTCAGTTATGAATAATGGATGTGTCAAATATCATATTCTACTTTGAGAAAACAGTATACATTGAAATCATATGCTTTCTAAAAGACATCCAGGATGTACTATGCAGTTAAAAAAAAAATTCTCAACCCAGCAGATTCCATGTGTTATATAGCTTATTATTTTGAGAGATATTTCATCAGTTGAATGCAAATGGGATGTGCTAACTTGACGATGCTCACAAATCTGCTAAAGTATACTGTAGATCTGGATGGAAGCCTTCTCACAGACAAAACCTCATGGATATATCTTTTGCCTCTTTCATTTGATCCTTACTCAAATCATAGCAGTTCGGTTTGGTTCCTACAAACAGTTTCTTCCCTTGCTGCTGTAGGAACCAAGCTGTGACTAGTAAGTGTGACATGCTAATTCAAGTGTGAGATAAATTCCATATGTTTCTCTCAGATGGTATGCAGTGTTACTAATTGATAGTTTGTAATAGGTACTTTTATTACAGAAGACTATGTACGTAAAGCTGCTTCACGTTATTCAGCTGACATTTAAATGCTTGTCAAGTCTGCATGAGACATAAGTAGGATGGTTTACCTTCTTTTTGTCATTGTGTTATACATCGGGTGATTCAAAAATAAAGGACAGATTCCAGTTGTTTATTACAGACAAACTATGAAAGATAGAAACGCATTGTGATTGTTACTGGATATAAGCAGTTTTGAAGTTTTATGTTCACTCAGACACTATACACTACACTCAACATGAGCACCATGCATTACTGGAGTAACTGTAACAGGAGTGCCATACCTGGACGTGCTGCAAAATTGGTTGTTTCCTCTGCTTCACAAATACACCTATGATTTCATTTTTATGGTAGACATCATCCCGCCTCACTTTCATCTTGAGGTACTGCATTACCTTACCAACACCTTCCAACAGTGACTGGAATAGATGGACAACAAGATATTCATTGCTTTTGGCCTCCCAGGTCACCAGACCTCACACCTTGTGATATTTTTCCGTGGGGTTACATAAAATAGTATTTCTCCCACCTATGGCAGATACTATTCGAGATCTGGGAAACTGAGTTGTTGATGCTATCCATTTGATAAACAGGGACCTTTTGATTAATGTGTGGAATGAAGTGGATTACCATTTCATTGTTCCTCGAGCAATGAATTGTGCTCATGTTCATTATATATGTAGTGCCTGTGCAAACATAAAGCTTTCACCTTCCTTTATCCTGTGACATGCACGATGTGTTTTATCTTTCATACTGTGTCTGTAATAAACAGTTGAAAGCTGTTCTTTCTTTTGAAATCATGCTGTATATATCAGCAACAGAAAATACTGAACCAATGAGAAGCAGAGACCTGACATACAGCTGACAATAACTACACATTGCACTGAATTAATAGAAGAAGATTGCTGTTAAACACATTTGTGCTTTTCAGTGTTCTTGGTTTCTGACTTGTCTTTGACGAGTCTGTAAATCATTTACACCTAATAAAGTACGGCAGTGGTGCAACTTAACTGTAAAGCAACATAGCCAATTCACGATGCAATACATAATTAATTTCAGGTGTCACCTTTTCTTTTTACCTCCTACTCATTCTCTTCAGAAACTTTATATTCTTTCCCTCTGCATATATTCTTTGTATGAGCATTTCCTGATAGTACACTTCATAATTGTGATTCTTATTTCTACACATGAATTTCCTATAAAACTATCAGCATAACATTAATTATGTTTTAATTTTTAGAATAATGGAGCTCAACAACTAGCATCAGAGGCTACAGTCTATATCATGCTAGAAGACGTAAATGATGAAATTCCTTTATTTACTGAGAGAGAGCAAGAAACTGTACTTGAAGGAGAACCTATTGGAACAAAGGTCACTCAGGTCAATGCGATTGACAAAGATGGGACTTTTCCTAATAACCAGGTAAGAAGAATATTTAAGCTTCTCATAAGAGTCCCCTTAAAAATATAATTTTCTTTCCACAAGTGTATAATGCAAAAATACCTTGAGAAATAAATATGTTTTTTTTAAAATGGTTGTTCCTTTGCTCTGATCTACTGATCTAATAAACTAGGAAAGGTACACTAGTGTGTGGGCATTAACAAATTACGTTAACATTAGAAAATTAAACTCATGTCTTATCACTTTTTTCTCTGTGAGCTGTTAAATATTACCTAAATATTCATCATCCCAGATAGCTTTTCGTCCATCTACTTAGAGAATGCAGTGGTATGATTATATTGCTATTCTCTTTTTAGATAAATTATTAGTTTGTGCAACACACATTTAATTACAGAATACAATTTGTGATCAGACAGGAATTTTTTTAAAAAAAAGCTTTTTATGAAAGTTAGTTGCCACAAAACAATGTATTTTACATGTTTATATCACATAGAAAGTTCTTCAGCTTAGAGAACCACATGAGCTCTTCCTTTTGATATCAGTTTCTCTAATAAATGAGAACTTTCGTTCAAACTGCATATTCAGCTGAACTGAATCTTTAAGTACTGTGTGAATCCCCCCCACCAATCATTCATTTTTAAGCTTTCATGGCCATGAAATCCTTCTCTTCCCCAAAAACCCTTCTTTATTTTTGCTGTTCGCATTAACTACTAGTTCTATTGGTCTGTTCATACATAAGTACCCTACAGATTAATTTTCACAGGGTGTGTCTGCTTGAGCTACTAGATTTTTGTTAGCGCATCTACAGTGTTCTTTCTGCCTCCCCCTTCCAGCTCCTCCCACACAAAGAGGTTCTTCCACTAGCTCCAGTTCCCTTCCCACTCCAACCTCAACGAGAGAGTCTATTACCAACTTAATTGATGCTTGTCAGTCTACACAGCACTGTCTTCTGTAGTCATGGCCTTACTGCCATTGAATAGTATCAGTGCGTGTAACATTTTCATGACAAACATATTACTTCCTCTATGCAGGAATGATTAATTGCATCTTAGCAGATAGTCACTTTTTCTGTGAAAATTGTGCTTACAAACAAATCTCTGGAATAACGATCCTCTTATGTGAATTGTTCATATTGACCCAATATACAGGTCCACTCATTACTGGTCCACTCATCTGGCTTCAGTTAACTAATATCATCTTCATGATTTAAGTAAAAAATGAACACATACTCCATCTTCCTTCTTGAATGGTAAAATCTTCTCTTAAATCAGTCTGATATAGTCCTCCTCAGTTCAAAATACCAACACTGTTAACATTGTCCACTACTTCTCTGATTACACCATAACAGTCTGTGTTAACTATAAATCCACTAATCACCAACAATACCTCCATTCCAACACCTGTCTCCCTTTTCATATCATCTCCACCCTATAACCTAGATAGCCGCAGACATTTCATATTGAACAGTGAGTCAGTGCTGTGCAATTGGAGAACTGCAGTTTTGTAGTTTTTGAAAACTGACTGCTTGTTTCACATTGTGGATTGGCTCATGTTGGCACCATTCGAGACAAGAACAAGAATCATTGTTGGGTAATTTAGTGAAAGTTCTTTTGTGTGTATTCGTTTCCTGTTACCTTTTACTTATAGAGTATGGAATTTCAGTTGCTGTAAAAGTTCTCAAGTCTCTTTTACTGTGGGAATTTGGAGATTGATTTTCATGTATTCATTTGTTCTACAGAAAAGAATGTTGTCTTTAATTTGTATTAAAAAAATGGATCGTGCATAGTTCATATTGGCACCGATATAACACCTCAGACTTTTACTAAGAGTTTTTTCCATTATTTGCTTCAATCCTTCTCTGAGACTAGGATACTAGCTGTAGTATTTTGAAAAATATGTAGTGTGAGATAATTTGCAGCATTGGCCACATAGGGGTTATGGAAACACAGTGATAGAAAATTTTTCTCTGTCACTTGAATCACACCTTTTTAGCCTCATATTTTGCTATAGACAGTATTTCTTAAAACAGCTGAAATAACAAATTTTCATAAACCCAGTGTTTGTTTTCATGCACAAATTTAAGCACAGCTTCTACCAGATAGTGGAACATTCACAACCATGATCAGCAATAAAAGTCAGTCTGTTCATTACACATCAGTGATGTGAACCTATAATAATATCTTTTTACCAAATAGTTTGTTTAAAATCCATCAATTGCAAATCATGTAATCCAGGAACAATGTTTTTAACTGTTCTTAAAAAAAATTACAAGGTGTACAACTTTGCTTCCCATTTGCTGATAGGTGGCGACAACAGTAAGTAGCGGTCGAAAGAAACAGACCGCAGACGTCATTCAGTTAGCTTGGTTCTCAGTCAACATAACCTCATTCAAACATTAGTCAATTTGTGTCTGCGTCATAAAGTTGTTCTTGATTGAAAATGTCGGTTTATGAGCCTAATCTTGTCATTTGCGGGAGGTGTTACTGTTTCGTTTCAGTATGAAGAAAACAGCAGCTGAGTCTCATTGAATGCTCTCAAGTACGTATGGTAAGGACGCTGTTAGTGAAAGAACATGTCGTGCATGGTTTCAATGCTCCAAGAACGGTGATTTTAATGTTGCAGACCGGCATAGTGGTGTAAGAGAGAATGTTTTCGAAGATGCAGAATTGGAGACATTGCTGGGTGAAGACTCGCATTAAACTCAAGAAGAATTGACATGATCAGTGGGAGTGACACAGCAAGCCATTTCAAAATGTCTCAAGGCTATGGGCATGATTCAGAAAGAAGGAACTTGGGTCCTGTGTGAGCTGAAACCAAGAGACATTGAACGGCATTTGTGTGTTTGTGGACAGTTGCTTCAGAGGCAAAAACGGAAGGGATTTCTGCATCACATTGTGACCGGGGATGAAAAATGGGTTGATTACGATAACCCTAAATGCAAAAAATCATGGTAATATCCCGGCCATGCTTCCACATCGATGGCCAAACTGAATATTCATGGTTCCAAGACCATGCTCTGCATTTGGTGGGACCAGCTCAGTGTCGTGCACTATGAGGTGTTAAAACCAAGTGAAACAATCGCAGGTGCTTGTTATTGAACACAGTTCGTATGTTTGAGCAGAGCACTAAAAGACAAACAACCACAATACAGCGAGAGGCACAATAAAGTGATTTTTCAACATGACAATGCTCGACCCCACATTGCAAGAGGTCAGAACGTACTTGTTAAAATGAGAAGTCCTACCCCACCTGCCGTATCCTCCAGACATTGCTCCCTCTGACTATCACATGTTTAGATCAATGGCGCATGGCCTGGCTGATCAACACTTCCAATCTCATGATGAAGTCACAAATTGGATCGATTTGTGGATCGCTTCAAAAGATGAACAATTTTTTCGATGCGGGATTCATACAATGCCTGAAAGATGGGAGAAAGTAGTGGCCAGTGATGGAAAATACTTCTAATGATACACGTGTAACCAGTTTGTATCATTACAGCCTGGTTGGAGATTCACTTCATTTACATAAATCCATTTTCTTTAGAGGGGCAGCAGATGATATGCAAATCTCTGTTATGGTTGCAGGTTAATCAGTCAGTTAGTTAGTTTCGTGTTTCATGGATCATTTGCATTATAAATCATAATGATCTGGAATGAGTCAACCTGTATCCAAATAACAAATTAATTTGTAAATCTTTTTGTAATATATGGATGTGAGTTAGTAATTCCTACCAATCACCTTTACACATTACAATAATAGAAATACAGGGGGAGGGGGAATAATTAATAAGTAAAGGGACTTTTGAGAAAGGAATATTTATTCTAATGGTAGAAAACTGAAGCATATATTAAATTTTTTGAAAACTTTATCAGCGATCTTTTAAAATTAAAATTTAAAGATTAAAACAGTCTTGATTACAACTTTTTATTTTTATTGGAGTGACCGGTTTTGATTCTATTTGAGAACCATCTTTAGACTCCAGAATGGTGGGTGGACTCCGTGGAGAAAGTTGCGCCGACCTTCAGCACTAAAATAATGGCCAGCAGTTATTCCATTGTCGATGGTCAGCGCAACACGCTCCACGGAGTCCACCCACCGTTCTGGAGTCTGAAGATGGTTCTCAAATAGAATCAAAACCAGTCACTCCTATAAAAATAAAAAGTTGCAATCAAGACTGTTTTTAATCTTTAGAATGAAGCATATATTATTTTTCTAAACTATCTTACTGCAGTTTGACACACTTTGTCCAACGTTTCACAAGTTTTTTGATTCCTTTGGAAAAAAAGTCTTTTGGTTACTCCTGTAGTGAATTTTGCACCACACCAATGACTGCTGCATCGATTGCAAATCTTCCTCCCCTGAGCATTTCCTTCAACAGTCCAGACATGTGGAAATCGGAGTCAAGTCTGGACTGTGTGGCAGGTGTTCAAGCAATGAATCCCGATTCATTTATTGTTTTGGCCGTCTGTTTGGCAGAATGCAGCTAAGCATTATCTTGCTGCAGGATATATCTGTATATTGAGCAAGCAGTAAAGGAAACAAAAGAAAAATTCGGAGTAGGTATTAAAATCCATATCGAAGAAAAAAAACTTTGAGGTTCGCCGATGACATTGTAATTCTGTCAGAGACAGCAAAGGACTTGGAAGAGCAGTTGAACGGAATGGATGGAGTCTTAAAGGGAGGATATAAGATGAACATCAACAAAAGCAAAACGAGGATAATGGAATGTAGTCGAATTAAGTCGGGTGATGTTGAGGGTATTAGATTAGGAAATGAGACACTTAAAGTAGTAAAGGAGTTTTGCTATTTGGGGAGCAAAATAACTGATGATGGTCGAAGTAGAGAGGATATAAAATGTAGACTGGCAATGGCAAGGAAAGCTTTTCTGAAGAAGAGAAATTTGTTAACATCGAATATAGATTTAAGTGTCAGGAAGTCATTTCTGAAAGTATTTGTATGGAGTGTAGCCATGTATGGAATTGAAACATGGATGGTAAATAGTTTGGACAAGAAGAGAATAGAAGCTTTCGAAATGTGGTGCTACAGAAGAATGCTGAAGATTAGATGGGTAGATCACATAACTAATGAGGAGGAACTGAGTAGGATTGGGGAGAAGAGGAGTTTGTGGCACAACTTGACCAGAAGAAGGGATCGGTTGGTAGGACATGTTCTGAGGCATCAAGGGATCACCAATTTAGTATTGGAGGGCAGCGTGGAGGGTAAAAATCGTAGGGGGAAACCAAGAAATGAATGCCTTGAAATGATGGATATTTCGCCTTTCTTCCTGCACTGCCTGAAATGCTACCTGAGAGCCTACACACAATATCAGGCTCAATCATTACACCACTCCGGCTACCAAGACCATGGTCAACAAACTCTACCCCTTTGAACAATACAGTTGTTAAAATCTTTCCCATTTGCTGACACTGGTTGATAGTCCAGTTCTGTGTTAAGACAGCAATTAATCTAACAGATGTAGAAAAATATCCATAACTAGCCATATCATCTGTCAGCCTCTTCGCAAAGACCTTGCAATATTCTCTGTGAGCGTAACCATTAATCAGCCATTCTCTCCCAGGAATGGCCACTTAATGATGGCAAATTTGACCACCTGGTCATGGAGCATCCTGCTTAGCACAGTGTTTTTGACTGTGATAGCTTCATAAAATTATAATATTATAATTATGTGCCATTCAGGCCATGATGTCCAGTACCAACCCTTCAGTACCACATAGGTAGAAACTGCTGCTCTGCCTCTCTGTGTTGAAAGTTTTTTTAACTTCCCCTTTGAACCTCTGTGCTCTCAGTTATTTATCCCACCATCCTTATTTTTGACCATCAACACAACTACCACCATCACCACTTCCCACCTCTCTCCTCCAAATCCCAACTGTTGCTGGAAGTAATATGTATTTTTCTCTCCCAATGTCTCACTTCCCCCACTATCCACCAACTCATCTTTACTGCATTTTTTTTACATTCTCAACCAAGACCAACAGTCACATGCAATGATCTCCTAACATTCAAGCATCTTGAATGTGTGTTTCTGATAATACTTTTTAACTTAGTTTTTCTGAATATACAGACTTGCTCATCATCTGTTTCATGTGGCAGACAGTATCACTGGAAAATGCTACTTTAGTCCTCATTAGAAATAAAATGTTGTTTGAAGTGCATTTTTATGTGCTTTATCAGTAGAACAATGTGAAATTAGTTTTACATAATATTCATTTAAAGGATATTAAGTGATAATGACTCCAAGGCTCAGTACCAATAGCAACAAGAATAGGCTGCTGTGTGATCGTGCTGTGAAGACGGTGTCAACTGTTAGTCCTCAACATAGCATCCTTTCTGAGAAACTGCTGGAAACACATTATTCTTCATGTTTTGCCATCACTAGCAATAAATATCCATGAACTAAATATAGTACCACACAAATTTGATGTATTAATTGGTCTTATAAAATTAAATTTCAGATATAATTCTGTTTTTAATGAGAATCAAAATTAAGTTTTTCATTGAGAATATTTGTGATGTGAAAAATGTCACAAGCTGTTTTGCTTGAAGTGTCTCCATTTGCACATCACAAAAATGAAATAAGAAATATGTCAGAATAATTCCACAGAACTGTTACTAATTTACTTACCTCTTATTGACAAACATGTTTGGAACATTCACATATTAATCGTATGTACAAAATGACAAAACATATGAAATTCTGAGTGTTGATTATCCAGGACATGGGGCACATCACAGTGACAACAGCATGAGCACATTAATGACATAGATGAGCAGAATTTTCAAGGTGGAATGAAATTAGAACTCATACTGTTGAAGACAACACTATTACCTGGACATTTCAGTTTTTGTAATTTTATAGGCACAGAACTCATCCAATGAGACATAAGAAGCTTTGTGATCCCAGACTGTAATAATATGAAATTAAATGTAATAAATGTTTTGCATTACAAAAACAATAGTAATCGGACTTCAAAAAAGAAATTTAGATGGAAGTTCGACTTACGAGAACGTAAGTACGCATTTGCTGGTGTGCTGATGGAGGGCGATTGTGATGTCACTGAACCAATTGCTTCCAATATATCTAGATGCTTGAAACATAAATGCATGCTTTATGCATAATTAGTAAAGGGCATTGATCACTTTCTCAATAAATAGATTCTAACAAAGAGATAGAGGGGCAGGCCAGCATTTACCTCAGCTCAGTACAGCCGGTAGATACACAAAAAACAGAACTGAAAATTTACATTCCTAGCTTTCGGAACAAATGTTCCTTCATCAGGGAGGAAGGAGGGGAAAGAAAGGGAAGAAGGGAAAGTAGATTCAGTTACTCACAACCCAGGTTATGAAGCAACAGGGAAAGGAAAACAGGGAGAGTAGCAAGGATGGAGGCATGGTTGTCAGAGGGAAGCCAAAGATACTGTGCCAGCTTCAAACCAAAGAGGATGCATACAGAAGTAAAGAGGTATATAGTATAAAGATAAATACAACTATGTAGAATGAAAAGATGCGTGAATGGCTAAAGAGGAAAGGGAAAGACGAGAAGACTGAAGAGTAAATGGGAGTGAGGTTGTTTAACGTAGGTTCAGTCCAGGGGGATGGCGGGATGAAAGGATGTGTTGGAGTGCAAGTTCCCATCTCCGCAGTTCAGAGGGACTGGTGTTGGGTGGGAGAAGCCAAATGGCACATACGATGTAGCAGGTTCCTAGGTCCCTAGAATTATGCTGGAGGGCATGCTCCGCTACTGGGTATTGGGCATCTCCTAGGCTGACAGTTCGTCTGTGTCCATTCAAGTTCTCAGCCAGTTTAGTTGTTGTCATACCAATGTAAAAGGCTGTGCAGTGCAGGCATGTCAGTTGATAAATGACATGTGTAGTTTCACATGTGGCCCTGCCTTGAATTGTGTATGTTTTACCAGTAGCGGGGCTGGAGTAGGTGGTTGTGGGGGGATGCATGGGGCAGATTTTGCAGCGGGGTCGGTTACAGGGGTAGGAACCGCTGGGTAGAGGAGGTAGTCTGGGAATATTGTAGGGTTTAACAAGGATGTTACGGAGGTTAGGGGGGGGGGGGGGCGACGAAAGGCAACTCTGGGTGGTGTGGGGAGAATTTTGTCAAGGGATGATCTCATTTCAGGGGTTGACTTGAGAAAGTCATATCCCTGGCGGAGTAATTTGTTGATGTTTTTGAGGCCAGGATAATATTGGGTGACGAGGGGGATGCTTCTGTGTGGTCTGGGGGTAGGAACATTGTTGTTGGACGGGGAGGAATGTATTGCTCGGGAGATCTGTTTGTGGACAAGGTCTGCAGGATAGTTGCGGGAGAGGAAAGCACTGGTCAGGTTATTGGTATAATTGTTGAGGGATTCATCACTGGAGCAGATACATTTGCCACGAATACCTAGGCTGTAAAAGGCTTTCCTTTCATCCCGCCATCCCCCTGGACTGAACCTACGTTAAACAACCTCACTCCCATTTACTCTTCAGTCTTCTCCTCTTTCCCTTCCCTCTTTAGCCATTCACGCATCTTTTCATCCTAAATAGTTGTATTTATCTTTATACTATATACCTCTTTACTTCTGTATGAAAACTCCTTTCATCCCGCCATCCCCCTGGACTGAACCTACGTTAAACAACCTCACTCCCATTTACTCTTCAGTCTTCTCCTCTTACCCTTTCCTCTTTAGCCATTCATGTATCTTTTCATCCTACATAGTTGTATTTATCTTTATACTATATACCTCTTTACTTCTTTATGATCCTACAGCCTAGGTATTTGTGGCAAACGTATCTGCTCCAGTGACGAATCCCTCAACAATTATACCAATAACCTGACCAGTGCTTTCCTCTCCCGCAACTATCCTGCAGACCTTGTCCACAAACAGATCTCCCGAGCAATACATTCCTCCCCGTCCAACAACAATGTTCCTACCCCCAGACCACACAGAAGCATCCCCCTTGTCACCCAATATTATCCTGGCCTCGAAAACATCAACAAATTACTCCGCCAGGGTTATGACTTTCTCAAGTCAACCCCTGAAATGAGATCATCCCTTGACAAAATTCTCCCCACACCACCCAGAGTTGACTTTCGTCGCCCCCCCCCCCCCCCTAACCTCCGTAACATCCTTGTTAAACCCTACAATATTCCCAGACTACCTCCTCTACCCAGCGGTTCCTACCCCTGTAACCGACCCCTCTGCAAAACCTGCCCCATGCATCCCCCCACAACCACTTACTCCAGCCCCGCTACTGGTAAAACATACACAATTCAAGGCAGGGCCACATGTGAAACTACACATGTCATTTATCAACTGACATGCCTGCACTGCACAGCCTTTTACATCGGTATGACAACTAAACTGGCTGAGCGCATGAACGGACACAGACGAACTGTCCGTCTAGGAGATGCCCAATACCCAGTAGCGGAGCATGCCCTCCAGCATAATTCTAGGAACCTAGGAACTTGCTACACCATATGTGCCATTTGGCTTCTCCCACCCAACACCAGTCCCTCTGAACTGCGGAGATGGGAACTTGCGCTCCAACACATCCTTTCATCCCGCCATCCCCCTGGACTGAACCTACGTTAAACAACCTCACTCCCATTTACTCTTCAGTCTTCTCGTCTTTCCCTTTCCTCTTTAGCCATTCACGCATCTTTTCATTCTACATAGTTGTATTTATCTTTATACTATATACCTCTTTACTTCTGTATGACAGTAGAATATCTTTGGCTTCCCTCTGACAACCATGCCTCCATCCTTGCTACCCTCCCTGTTTTCCTTTCCCTGTTGCTTCATAACTTGGGTTGTGAGTAACTGAATCTACTTTCCCTTCTTCCCTTTCTTTCCCCTCTCTCCTCCCTGATGAAGGAACATTTGTTCCGAAAGCTAGGAACGTAAATTTTCGGTTCTGTTTTTTGTGTATCTATCGGCTGTACTGAGCTGAGGTAAGTACTGGCCAGCCCCTCTATCTCTTTGTTAGTATTTGTTTCACATCTTTATATGAGATTTTCCATTAATCAATAAATGGATTCTTCATCAGAGATAGAAGTTCTGCTAAAACTCAGAATGATATGATCACTGCCATTATGAACAAAGACATCAATTAGTGGACATTAATATGGGATGTGTCCACCCTTTGCCTTTATAACAGCTGGGGACAATTTCAATGAGGTGTCTGACTGTGGAGGAATGGCAGCCCAATCTTCCTCAAGAACTGAAACGAGAGAAAGTAATGGTGGCAGGCAGCAGAGGCTGGAACAAAGTTGATGTTATAACTCATGCCAAAGATGTCCCTTTAGGTTCAAGCCAGGACTCTGGCCAACCCGGTCCATTTTAGAAATGTTACTGCCCACAAACCATTGCCTTGCAGTTGCTGCCTTATGATCTGGTGCATTGTTGTGCTGATACAGTCATCGACTCCAAACAGTATGCAGTACACAATGCCACAAAATGTGTTCATATTCTTTCACATTTAGCGTTGCCTTAAGTGCAGTAAAGGGGACCACACCCCAACGCCAAAAAAGAAACGTACTGTAACACCACTTCCTCCATACCTTACTGTTGGAACAACATAATGGCAGGTAAAGTTCACCAGGCTTTGAATTGGACTGCCAAAGGGTATAGCACGATTCATCACTCAAAATCTCGTTTCCAATAATCCACTGTCCACTGTCATCACTCTTTACACTACATCTAGCATCACTTAACTTTGATTATAGAAATGTGTGATCATTACGAGCTGCTTGACCATTGTATCCAATTCTTTTTAACTCCGTACGCACAGTCATTTTGCTAGCTGGAATGCTGATAGAACTTAAGAGCTCATGAGTGGTTTCTTCTGCTGACTTCATGTGAATTTTTACAACCACCTTCTGCACTGCTTGACAGTCCCTGTGTCTCAGTACGTGAGGTGTGCCTAGTCTTGGTTTAACTGTGGTTGTTCCTTCACACTTCTCATTCGTAGTCGGATCACCAACAGTTGACCGCCAATGATTAGTCAACAGTTGAAGTCACTGACCTCTCTTGACTGACTGATTCTGCTGTTATTGAATCTATACTGTCAATACAACCTCACCCCTCCCCCCCCCCCCCGCCCCGCCCACCACCTAGTTTTGTACTGGCAAGTCCACTGCTCATGATATATAGTGGTCAGCTCCACATTACTCAGGTTACTTTTGATTACATAGTTTGCATATTACATGTGTGCAGCATATTGGAAAGCACATGTAGACTTTGTAACTAATAATTAAATACCCTAGATTTTGCAGTGAGGGTTGTATCTGGTGCCTCTCATATCAGCAGTAGAAAAGTAGTGCATCACAGCTACTTTGAATCAGTTACTAGGTATGGAATAATTTTCTGGGGACATTCAACCAACAACATTACAGTACTAGTGCGTCAAACGAAAATCATTTGACATGTGTAGCTCAACAGTGAGATTCATGTCACCAGTTACTTAAATATTCCTTCTCTCTGAATTTATAAATTTTAATTTTCATTTACAATAACCACCACTCACTTGAAAGTTACAATTTCGAGCCAGATTACATCACTGCTAACAAAGAAAATTTCAAACCTCCACTACAAACTAAAACTTTATACCCAGGCACCACTATATATGGGGACTAAAGATTAAAATAAGTAAACGGGAATGTATTTAACATGGAGAATGGCTCACTGAAACAATAGCTGTACAATTTTTAGTAGATAGTCCTGCTATTTCTTAATTTATTGAATGCAATTTGACAATTTGAATAAAAATACATTTTCTGTACATTTAAAAATGGTATCACAGTTGTTGTGGTGCAATAATGCTGGTAAAAAAAAAAAAAAAACAGTTCAAAAGTTTTCAGTGGAGTGTTTTTAGTCAGATGTTTTACTGTAATTTTAACTTGCTCCTGTGTAACAGATCATAACTATATTGTGAAAAGGAAAGTTGCTACCCATGATATAGCGGAGTTGCTGAGTTGCAGATAGGCTCAACATAAAGACTGCCACAAATAAGCTTTCAGCCAACAAGGTCTTTGTCAAAAATAGACTACATGCATGTGCGCACGCACACACACACACACACACACACACATGACTGCAGAGTCTCTGGCAGCTGAAGACACTGCCAGTGTCTGTGTGTGTGTGTGTGTGTGTGTGTGTGTGTGTGTGTGTGTGTGTGTGTGCCGTCTATTTTTGGCAAAGGCCTTGTTGGGCGAAAGCTTATTTGTGACAGTCTTTTTGTTGTGCCTATCTGCCACTCAGCATCTCCACTATATGGTGAGTAGCAACTTTCCTTTTCATAATACTGTTAAATTCCATCCTGGACTTCATTAGATTATAACTATAAATGGTATTGCAGTATTTCCTATAAATCAATGTCATACTTTCCATTCTTTTGAATTTTCTTTACGTTTATTTACTTTTCATATAAAAAAGGCACCCCACAAGTCTCCTGTGTAACAAATCAGAGGATGTGAGTACTGTAAATTTTAAGACAAACATATCACATTTATACTGGAAAATCAGGACTGAATAAGAACATTATGAATTAGGATAGGTTGCTACCCACTACATATAGGAGACATTGAGAAGTAGAATGCCATATTTACAGGTAGACTGATCTATAGGACAAAGTCCTCTTGATATTTAGAAAAACACACACGCATTTATACACAAACACAACTCACATACACATGACCTGTGTCATCTCTGTGTCAGGTCTCAGTGCCCAGAGAGGATAGAGACCATGTATGTGTGAGTTGCATGTGTGTGAATGAATATGTGTTTTTCTAGGTCTGAGAGTCTTTTCTAATAGATTAGTCTACTTTCAAATGTGCCAATCTATTGGCCAATGCCTCCTCTAGCTGGTGAGTAGCAAGTTACCATTACAATTACATTTACATTTACACACACACACACACAAAGTACTTTGCTTGCTGTTCTCATTCACAACATAAGTAAGTTCTTAACAGGTGAAAACAACATACTGTTTGGCAATGGTACACTGTGTATTATATGCATATTTCATTCTTGCCATAATGAAGATTCTACTTAAGATATAATGTTTAAAGTATTTAGCAATAATATAATATGATCAGCCTTCAATGTTTCTTCATCTCCTGTAACTGATGAATAATGTGTTCATTGGGCAACAATTTTGTTCTCTGTCAAATACAGGGCCTGTATATGAATTTGACATATATCCTCTTCTGTGACCCAGAAAAGAGAAGGGTTCACACTTTTCCAGATGTTTGGTGACTTGAGAATTAAATTTGTGGCACATATAACAGATTTTGCTCCTGTCGTTGAGGTATGATGCGAGATGTTCCAGTGGTTGTTAATGTGGCCACAGAAATGAAGTCTTTATAAGCATTGAGTTTGACCAGCATGTTGACTTCACAAACAATAACTGCTGGCTGGAAACTGTGCACTGTAATTTGCATATTGCTGTTCACTATTAAATTCAAGAGCAGGAACTAGAAGAAAAGAAGCAGCTGATCAATCTGTTTTCACTTTCATATCCTCAGTACAGCAATGCAATATATGCCAGATAGATGCACAATTTTCACACAGACAACAACCTCTTCAGTGGTGGCAGGCAGGCTTACAGTGAGGAAATTGTAGAGTCATAAATGGGTGGATATTACTTAAAATGAAAATTCTGAACCTGCTGTTACCTCCCTTCTTTTGCATCATCTAAATGGAGGACATCAACACTCACTGAAATTCAATATGTGTGAAATACATACCACAACAAAAAATTATAATAATTTTTATGACATCATATTAGCTGGCCTTGCCAGCTCACAACTAGACTTTGGGCAACTCCACACATCAGTATGTCACCACAACAAAAAGATTTCATACTCATATTGTTGGCTTAGCCAATTCCCAAACAAACTGTCAGCTTCTAAACCAATCTATCCCTCTGGCTATGCTACAGATATGTCTGTCACTGTAACATACATTCCAGAAAATAATGTACACTCATGGCCATTTAATTGTGACATCAGGAAAGGTAGCAAATAATGATTTCTTTATTGTGCATATACAGTGTTGTAGAAAGCACACATGATTAAATTTATAGGCTGTTTGAATGTATACAAGTTGCAAACTTTAGTATGCAGAGCTGCCTCCTCTCGTCGTGACTCTAACCCAACTGGACATCGAGTCGAAATGAGCTTGGATGACAGCTGAGACCACGACATTCCATGCTGTTTCAATTATGTGTCAAAGTATATCAGTTGTATTGACTAGTGAGTGGTTACATGCCAGTCTGTCGACAACCCAACACCAAATTTTTCGGCGGGCGAGAGATCTCGAAAATGTGCTGACCAGGATAACATGTGAAAACCTTCTGTATCAAGGTAATTCAGGTCATCATGGGTGACATGCAGTCTTGTTTTACCTTGATGAAAGATAAGGTAGGTTGGTTGGTTTGGGGAAGGAGACCAGGCAGCGTGGTCATCGGTCTCATCGGATTAGGGAAGGATTGGGAAGGAAGTCGGCCATGCCCTTTCAGAGGAACCATCCCGGCATTTGCCTGGAGTGATTTAGGGAAATCACGGAAAACCTAAATCAGGATGGCCGGACGCGGGATTGAACCGTCGTCCTCCCGAATGCGAGTCCAGTGTCTAACCACTGCGCCACCCCGCTCGGTGAAAGATAATGTTTGGATAATTTGAAGATAGGGTACAGTCACCAGCCATAACAATTCAGGTGCCTGCTGTCCAAATTACCATCTTCATGAACGAGAGGTGACTGCATTATGTACCCAGTCAACCTCATACCATCCCAGTAGATGCCAACCATCCCAATAGATGCTGATCTGTACGACAATGACAAATGCAAACTGTCAATGTTGATTCTTCCTAGGGCATCTACACTAGGATACACCCATTGTGAAGTTGTAGGTAGAACAGGGACGTGGTGTCACTGAGTGTTCAGTGGGAACACGGCTGTTGGCATGCCTTTCTCTGCTGCTGCACCAGGGGAAGCTGCAACAATGATCACCATGCCAACAGTCTGCGGTGTTCTGGAAATTACCTCACTATCCTTATAGATACTTCTCTTGCTACAAACAAGCTAATTTCTTGACTGAAGGTACATAATTCGGCTATATGATCCTGCACGGCCAAGCCTATAATATGCACTTCTCTTGGGCGCTAGTCCATTGAGTATTGCGCTCCTGATTTCAGTGAGCCTGTATTGGCGTAACAGTCATGGGATCATGGCCAACATGAGCGGTATCACAGAACAATAAGCTGTAGCCTCAGTAGGACATGATTCTGCTGCTGTTAAATTCTGACAAGTGCTGGTACATGATTCTTCTTTCACAAGGCATAACCAGATCTTCTCGCAAACAAGCAAAATTCAAATATTGTTTTTGAATGAGAAACCAAAGCCAGCTTGAATTTTGTTGCATGCTGTTTTCATTGTTCTGCAGTTTTCATGGTCAGGAGCATAGAAGCAAAATTAATATTGCCCATCTATTTTGTCTCTATTTACACCTGTATGCCATCACACATAACGTCATCATTATGTTACAAGTCAAAACCAATGCCTGGCATTGATAAGTTCACCCCATCCTCTGGAATATGATGTTTTACTTTGAGAGGAATGTGAAAAACCCTCGGTGATTACAATAGCAGCATTATATCTCTGGATCTCATTCAAAACTGTAGAAAATTGTGTGCACATATGAAAGTTATCATGCTCAAACGATTGATGTTTGAGGAATCAAAACTGATGGGGCACAGTGAAAATCAGAATGCTGTATTCCATTTTCAAACATTCTTTAACAAAAGGTAACATTACTACAGTAATGGTGATTTATTGATTTAGGTGGTGAAAAACTGCAGAAATGGCTAATATTTTGCAATGCCGTGAGATCTGGGGGGAATACCTGCCACATTTGGTTTGGATGTTCCTGCTGCTACTCTCCACATAGGGTACGCACGGAAAGCCCGACAGGCACATTTAAAAGCAGATTGCAGTATGACGTTCAGCTATCACCCAAAGTACTACATCACATGAAGAGACACACACATCCAGTCACAGACAGACTGCTCACACACATGGCACTGTCTTCTCAAGGGTGCTGTGATCACACACATCTACAAGGAGATCAGCAGAACTATCTGACAAAACCATCACCTCACATCGCTAGTCACTGCCATTGAGAATAGTATCATCCCCCACTCTACCCTGCTGTTCTTCTTCACTCCCCACCTCATTCCTCTTCTGTACCCCAATTACCCACTTCAACCAAGACAGGTACTCACCACAGAGGTGCCCCAGTGTCATGAGACAAAGGCTGCCATGTTTGTGTGAGCTGTGCATGTACAAATGTGTGTGTTTGTGTGTGTCACTGTCTCTTTTCTGAGGAAGCACTTTGTCCAAAAGCTGATATTTTCTGTTTTTAAATATGCCTGTCCACCACTTATAATCTCCTCTGTTTGGTGATTATCAGTGTATCCAATTCTGTTGTTATGAATAAAGAAAAGTGCACTAATATTGCCAGTTGGCTCCAGATATGGAGAAATGAGATTTATGTGCTCTGTTAAGTGTAAAACTGTAGTAGCCTAGGGATATTTTATTTAAGAGTTATATGTGAAGCTAATCATACAATGAAAAAACCTGAGAGGAAAAGTGAATTGGAACTTGGAATAAAATAATTATGTGGTTTAAGTATGGTGTATTTTAGGTCGCTTATGGGATACTGAGAAATGGATGATTCCGTGTCAAGTGATGTAGATTTATGGGTGGTCCTCACTCAGGCATCTCACATTTTGTTAAAATTTGTTGCACATATTTGCTAAATGGCCAATCTAAGGTTTACAAATTTCTAGGTCCCAAATTTTAATACTTTGTGACCAGGGCAGGATGCAAAAATTTCATGGTAACATTTAAAAAATTGTAGCCATGTTTGAATTGCTGTAATTCAGTGGTTAATTGTGGTAAAGCTACAAAACTTGGTTAGGCAGTTGAACAGTTAGCATTGTGAACATTGTATAGATATCATTTGGCACATTTTTTCTTTGTAAAACCTCTAAGTTTTATCACTTTTTGTTTCATAATTTAGCAGGGGTGAAGTTGACTGAAAACAAATCTCCTCCCAAAGTAAATGAATTTTGGACCCTTGTCTCTCAGAAGGGATGCATGATACACACTTGTGTTAACTACCATTTGAAAGGCCACTTTTTTCTCAACAGAATAACAAATTTCCACAAATGATTTTTTTCCTTAAAGTCCTACATTCATCCAGTTAAGTTTCTTATGTAAAACAACATCTGAGAGGATCAGAAAATGTAGGATTTTTTAAGGTAGTTGTTAGTCACAATGTAATTAATAGCTTGCATTGGTGGATTTTGCCACTACCAGTTAATAAGGAACTGGCATCCTCATCACTAAGTGGCCACACACAATTCAGTCATTTATTCAGCTGGCAAGTACAGCCACAGGTGGAGGGCCTTACCCAGGTTTCCAAACCTGCTAGTTGATTGCCTAATTGATACAATTTAACAACATTTTCCAAGCCATATGTTTGGGTGTCTTCATAGCTCCCAAACTGACATACTGACAGCATTAAAGGATTAGCCATTTAATATTTTTAACTAGCCCTAGGAAACGGTATTGATGACTCTTGTTGTAGGTTGCACAAGTAGATTTGTGATAAAGTGCCGATTGTGGAGTATGTATCTATTAGAATAGCCTGTGGAACAATCTCAAAGTGCCACAAGGATGCATGAAATTTAAAAGTGCATCATTATCCTGGGATTTCACAAATATTGCCAACCCAGCAGCTGTTGCCATGGCAACAGATGACGAGAAGTCCCCTAGCAACATTTTGACTTAGCAACATTTTCACTTGAAGTGTTTTGAAATTAGTTGGAATAAAGCAACTGTCTCTTGTTCCAGAAATTTTTGAAGAAGCTCTGGCTGTTTCAGTTTGGATCTTCTCAGCAGAAAAGAATTCAGTTTCATTAAAATTTTGCTCGCAGAATAAGTGGAAATCAAAAGACATGAAGATAGGTTTTCCTTTGAGCTAGCTGGTGTAACTGATTGTTTTACAGTCTCTCCAATTCCATCTCATGCTGACTTTTCAAGACTTCTTGCATGACTCAGCATTTACACCAAAATTTTGAGATGTAGCCCTAACTTGTGGAATTACTTAACATTTGTACTGGGCTGATGAAATATATGATTTTCTGCAGACCTGTCAGTTTTAGTATTGTTAAACCCACAAGGTTTGCCAAGAAGATATGGACTGCATTGGGTCCAGTTCTCAGAGACACACTAATTACATAAAAACTTTTGTGTTGTATTTTCTCAGTTTTGATAAAATAGAAAACAGTGGGATACATAATAGCTTGACTGTTTTCCCTATGAAAACCTGGGACAGCATCATGGACAACAAGGGAGTAATTTTCTGCAAAACCACCAGGACTTAGATTTTACTTCATAGTTTTGAGATTTGATTTTTTTAACTAATTGGTGAATAGTGAGGTCAGAGATTTTTGATCACATCTCTGTGACAAAATAAGCTGTTGGCTGCATGGTTTCAAGTGATGCATTTTTGTTTGAATCCACTGTTTGTACTTCACAGTTTCTTCAGGATCTGTGTTGATTCTTCTTGGTAGCAAAGCTATCAATCATATTATCTTTAAATTTCTGATCAGTTGTAACCTATTTAACCAGATTTTTCTCTGTGGGAATTACGCAGAGAGAACTTTACCCATTGTACGTCATTGACTCATAAAGCCTAATTTAATTCTTTGAAGGGTGCTCATACTTCTTTCAGAAAATGCTGTAGTGAAAGGGAATGTGAGACTCAATTTGAAAAGCTTTGTTAATTATTATAAATATTTTGAAAATCATTGTCCATTATGAATTTAAGGAGGTCTGTATGTGGTAAATAGTTATGTTTGTCAATAAATATGTTTCATATATCATTTTCCAGAATGGGTAAATTGTTTGAAGGCCATTCAATTTCATTGTTGGGAAATTTGATTTGTAATTTCCAACTAGATTCTTATCAAGCAACTCTATAAATTGAATATTCTGTAGATCTCTAAACTGCATATCCATTTGCACTATCATGTTGTCTAAAATCTTGTAAGATAGCATCTTAACACTTATTTCAGTGTGAAATTTCTTGTTACAGCATTCAGTACATGAGGTCAGTTTTTCCTGATCTCATATCCTTTAATGAACTGACAGTCTTCTTGGTTTCAGCATTGCCCAAACTAATATCATATGCAGTTTTGTGTTTAATAAGTGGATACAGGTTGTGAATATATACAAATATTTCTTTGTAAAGGCAAGGTAGGAAAAGGAATTGAGTTTTATTAAGAAAGCTGAGCAAGCCAGAAGCACTGTAAATGACTCTGCATCCTAGAATTCATCATCTGGGGTGATATTTTGGAAAGTGTCTTTCAACTCACTGTATTTGAGGTATAATGTCTGAACAGCTCACAAATTGAAATTCAGCATGTAGTACATGTTTGAGGCAATCTGAATCCTTTATTTTGTAAGTGTTGTGTTCTCTTTAAGAACTTGCTAAAAACAGATGGAATGGTACAAGGTTGTAAATGAAAAGCTTGACTGCTTTGATATTTTTAGAACAATGTAACAATGAAGTTTTTGAACATAACAGTGAAAAATCATAGCTCACGAACATTTTTGTTCAACAGAATTTTGGACACACCAATGTTTACTTTCCATTACCGAGGCCCCATCATATGTTTGGCTTACTGTTTTGTCAGAAATTCCCCAAACATCGACTGCAGTTTCTGATAAACCCTGAGCAGTTTTGTCACTAGAAACATTGTGGAAACCAATAAATCTTTCTATGGGACCATCTGTGTACAAAACCTGAGAAGAATCCTCATTTGTGACAAACAAGAAACATCCAAGGTTTCATATGCTTTCATTCCAACAGACGCACGACTGTATCTCTTCTTTTATGTGATTGTTAATGGCATCGGTAATCAATTCAGTTAATTTTTTTGGGTTATGGTTGATGTTGTCTGAACCCAGAAGTGCTCTGCAGGAGATCATGAATAAACCGTTCCTGTGTAGACAAAAGTTCCAATAATTCCAAGTAATTCCTCTTGTTGTTGGAACTTCCATCTTCAAAGTGTCCTCTCAGCAAGCTATTGTGTGCCCAAGAAAGAAACAACATCAGCAAGTCTCTTGGTTATGAATCTGTTTTGTTTCACAGCCACATTAAGTTTTATGGCTAGAAGTTTGTCTCCCTCAGAAACTAAATGTTCGGTTCATTCATGGCCCAACAGCTTAAAGCACTCTGGATTCTGAATGTACCTCCTTGAGTTCTGGTGTTTCTTGGATTTTCTGTTAAAATTTTTTGTCACACATTCTTTGAAAGAAGCTGCTGTCCATTCTTTTTAAATCCCAGACCCGATAAATAAAATACACATGTAACAACAAAGTTTATTTGCTACAGAGCAACTTGTAACGCAAGGATACTTTTTATACCATAAAAATTGAAAATTTTGTGTTTTGTTTCCCACCAACTATTTTAACGTCTGAGAGTGGTGTGGATCGCTTATGTTTATAGGTGCACTTTGTTTCATAAATCCAGCTTGAAAATGGTTTGTCATCTAATTTTCAAAATAAAGACACAGGTGTTCCCTCTGCACAAGCCTCAATAGAATCAGTTAATCACATGCACTCACAAATTATACTACTAAAACAAGTTTTCCTTAACCAGAACAGAGTATGAAATAACATGGCTGAGGCAGGTCTCACTGCCACTCTCCTGCAGCACAGGTAACTGACTGCTGCCTTGCCAGCTGCCACATGGAAACAAGAAGCCACCAGTGAAATGTTATAAACTGGTTAGCATGCATAAGGCAGTGAGCTCTCAACTCATGGATGGATCCAATGAAACTGTAGAAAATACAAAAAAACTTATGCTGTTTTCAACACATTGTTATGTTCTGACTCTAATTGTAAGTTTCCTTCAGATTTTTCAGTAGACTCTGAAGAGCTTCACTACTGTCTTAGACATGCAAGTGAATTATTCTCTCTCTCTCTCTCTCTCTCTCTCTCACACACACACACACACACACACACACACACACACACACACACACACACACACACGTGCGTGCGCACTCACTCACACTCCCTGAGCCCACACATGGTACTTGTTTTGATAAGCAATGAGTATTTCTTTTTTTTCTTTCAAACTGCTTAGCAACAGTTGATTTTGTTTCTGAACAACTCACCAGGGTGGAAGCCCCTAGCAAATGCTACCTTGCTACTTATCAAACGTTGTACCGTTTAACTTTGCATTTGACACATTCTTTAACATGTCTACTCACCCTCTAAGTTTTAAGAGGGAAAGTCACAAGAGAACTAAAACTGCTTTCAAACTATCACATTCTTCCATCTGCACATCCTCATCAGATGAATCCAAAGCTGTAACAGCAGTCAGTTGGTTTGGAGTTTCACTTGACAGTTTAAACACAACTTTTGCCACACTTAACCTTATTGCTAAAATATTTGGTTGATTTGCCAAAATTTCATTAATCCATCTCATTTCTTTCTGATTGTGATGAATCTTTCTTTAAAAAGGATTATAGCATTATCTTTGAGCGCTTCAAATGTTGTTAGCAAAATGGCTTTATGATCAAGACAAATTGTATATTCATCACTGAACCTCTGGCCAGAATGACTCGGCAGTAATTTCTTTGGTTCAGGGGAAAAAGTTTCCAACATTTAGCAGCTAATTGCTGGAATTATACATCAGCAGACACTGGAAAATAGAGTAACCAAAAATAAATGTAATTATGCAACTGAGAAACCAGTTAATGCTTCAATTTTGGTGCAATAGCTTGTCATTAATGATTGATGGAGCACCTTCATCCTCTGAAACCAAGGAGGCCAGAAAATATGACCACTAACATGAAAACAATGCTATGATTTCTGGTGAACTTTGTAGCTCATTTTCACCAAGCTATATTCCCAAAAATTCTTGTTCGTGGGAGACATTGACAACAGCAGAACAATAAAATGTAGAATTTCAGCACTGATCTGATGTGACAAAAGACTAAGTACGGAAAAATTAATTTTTCATCTTTAATCCATACTTCTCTGAATGATAGAATAGCTTCACTGGATAATTGTAGACCTTTAAGGAAATTCGATATTTTATTGAAAAAAAGATGCTCTTTCAAATGTTGGTTGAAGCAAGCATGTATCAGGTATCTCTTTAGAGATACAAGGCTTTCAAAACCATTTACTCTGACAGCAAATTTGTTTTGAGACAACTTCAACCCTGTGTTATCTAAAAAATTATGAATCCAAAATGGATAAAACTTATAGAGGTTTTATAAACAGGATGCTAGATAATAATGTCATAATAGGAGAGATTTCTAAACCAACTACATAAAGTGATCAAGCTACTTCAACTTGGGAGAAACTGGTAGGTGTCGACATACAGTGTCAGGAGCTGTTGTATTGCGTGCCGACATTGGTAACAACGTGTGTGATGAATGAAGGAAACCGAATGCAATGTATCACGAGTAGGTCGTCGGTAGCAAATTGGGCTACTCGTCTGTAATTTTCTATGGTTCACAAATCAATTTAGGTGGTATTTTGTTTTATTGGGTTAGAATTTAATGACATACTCACAATTTTTGGCAAAATTGGAAATAAGACATACAAGTAAGTTATTGCTATGACAAACATACAACTTGGGCTGCGCTACGTATCAGTCTATTATAGCAGTCGTATTTTCTTGTTGAGATTTGTTGGTTTTATCAGCTCATAAAGAAATTGTCAAATTCCAGTGTAACCTCGGCCTCAGTCTGCCAGTGCCGTATATCTAGATTTCTTCCATTCACATTCATTGGCTTTGCCAGCTGACATTCAGATGGTTACATTCCAACCTAATCTAGGCCTTGGTCTTCACTACATGTCAGTGTGTGAGCACATCTGTATATTTCTTCTCCATTCACCAAATAAATATGAAAATCAGTAACCAGCCTTAAAAATCATAATAACCAGATCACTACAAGTTATGCTGGTGCTTTCCACATCAAAAACAAATGTAATTAAATCAATAAGATCAATCAATATGACTGGATAGGTAAAAATGTACTCACCAAGTAGTGGGGCAGGAGAACACACATATAAACATATTTAAATTTGCAAGCTTTTGGAGCCAGAGGCTCCATCTTCTGGCAGAAGGGATGAAGGGAAAAGAAGAGGGGTGGAAGAAAGTAATTGGCGAGGTTTAGGAAATGGGTAGAGTTCAGAGAAGTCTTCCAGAACCCTGGGACAGAGGCGATTTACCACTTGGGATGAGGAAAAAAAACTGATTGTTGGAGACTGCATAAGATTAAATGTGAAAACCTGGAAGCTTAATGCTGGAAGATAGGGCATAATACAAGGCAGAAATTACTGATAAACATCATGCATGAGTTTGCCATATGGACTTTCATTGAGTCAGACCTGTTAAAATTCTTGGAATCTCTAAATAAAATTTCACACGGTCCTATCCCGAACGTCATGCCACTTTCTTAGCATTGATCTCACCCTCCCTGAAGGTCAACAACACACATCTATTCATGTTAAACTTACTAAGAATGGTTCTTACATTGTAACAGATGCCATACTTTCCTCCCCTATAGTGTTTTGTTCAGATGCTGACTCTTTTCGGCAATATACCACCATCCTTACCAAGCCTTCACTGGACATAATTACCCCACCAGCCTAGTTCAAAAGCATATTTCTTGGGTCATCACATTCAATTCTGGTATTGTTCATCCCTCCATAGAACTAGTTAGCAGTGCACCTCTTGTCACTCAGTATTAACCTGGTCTTGAATGTATTAATCAGCAACTTTGACAAATCCATGACTTCCTGAAATCATACTTCGAAATGAGGTGCATTCTGTTTGTGATTTTGCGCACCACTCATAGACTAACTTTTCGTCACCCTCTCAATCTCTGTAGTATCCTTGTCAGACACTATGCTCCTGCACCCATTTCCCTATCCTGTAGCTCCTACCTCTATGATTGATTGTTCCCAGTGTAAGACTTGCCCTATGCACCTTCCTGCCACAACCTACACCAGCCCTATAACAGGAAAAACATGAAACATATACTGTCAATGGGAGAACCACCAGTGAATTGACACTTGCCATATACCAGCTGTTGCATAAACATTATTCAGCCTTTTACATCGGCATGACTGCCACCAAGTTATCAGTTAGGATGAATGGGCATATTCAGTGGGTGTATAGTGCCAACACACAATACCCTGTTGTGGAGTATGCTCTACGGCATGATAGTTGTGACTTCAGTGTCTGTTTCACCATATATGCCATCTGGATTCTACCCCCAGACAAGAGTTTCTCAGAACTCTGCACGTAGGAACTGGTATTACAGCATGTACCCAGTTCTAACCACCCCTGGCTTTCATTTACTTTAATTTCTTTGGTCTCAGCATTTCTTCACAGTAACTGTTCCTTTCTTCACTCACTTTTAGTTTTCTGTATCATTCATTTTCTGTCCTATCTATTTCTTATTGCCCCCCTCCCCCTCCCTGCCCCCTCCCACATCTACCACATAAACTTAGCTTTCAGCTCTCATTAACTTATGCACAAAGTTTTGTCAGTAACTTCTGCCTTGTGTTACACCCTATCCCCCAGTTTTAAGCTACCACTGGGTGAGTAGATTTTTTATCTATCCAATTACATTATATTTTCAAATACAATTAAATGATATCTTCTGCCAAAAGAAATCATTAGATACAGCAATTCTTATTGACAACCATATACTATCGCGTGACTGGCTAAGACCAACATCAATGAATTGCCAACATTTAACGCACACTTTAAGTACTGCAAACACCTCAAATGCACTTCAGTCGTTTTTCTCTGTGTAATTTGATCAGTTCGAAATCAAAGTGGTGCTATAGCAACATTAGAAGTGAAGTGTGATATGAGCTGAATGTTGTTTACTATATTTCTATTTAAATTAGTTTCCATTTGACAGCAAGAAGGGTAAACTGTTCCTTCCATAAATACACCAGTGGGGGGTCCGGGAATTTTCACTGTGCAAAATATTATGCCTGTCACTTCTCAGGTAGAAAACTTCTTCGGATGCAAAAATTTCTGCTATTTCAAGAAAAAGCATAACTTGTGCCATAATTAAAACAAAGAACAGACTTTCAATATTCGTAGGGAAACCTTGAATTTAAATTTATTACATAATTTTTAGAGGCAACAGAGACTTTAAAGTGATTTTCTATCACAAGATTTTAACTTTGGACATTAAAAGGTAGACATCAATTAATTCAAATTATATGATAAAAGCTTACAGTAAATTCAACCAGAGAAGTTTCATCATGGTTGATGTGCCCTTGTGGAGTAATGAATTAGTATTTGTATTTATTCAGGTAGCTTAAGCTACTTTGAAAAGTGTAGTTGAGGGCACTGTTACCACCTGCACTTAAGATGGAATACAAATCTAAATACATTGATACTCTCAGATTTTGAAGGGAGCAGCGTTTTAAAACTTGTGCTGTAGAAGTAGAAATTCGTGGGAGTTTTCACAACATACTGTATGCTGGCTAACAATTTTGGGCTATTTATGAAACAACTAGACGCATTATTAAATTTTTCAACTTCTAAACAGGATGAGCTTAAGTTGTAGAACCTAGTTCATTATCCTCAGCAGTGAATATTCATCAGAGACAAGGGTATCATCAGGAGTGCCCTAGGGAAGTGTGATAGGACTGCTCTTCTTCTCTGTATGCACAAATGATCTGACAGATGGGGTGAGTAACAATCTGTGACTGCTTGTTCGTGATGCTGTAGTATATGGGAAAGTATTGTTGTTGAGTGACTGTAAAAGGATACAGGATGACAGAATTTCTATTTGGTGTGATGAATGACCGCTTGCTGTAAATGGTAGAAAGATGTATGGTAATGCAGATGAGAAGAAAAACAATCCTGTAATGTTCATATTACCATATTAGTGGTGTGCTGCTTGACACAGTAACACTGATTAAATTTCTATGCAAACATTGCAAAGTGATATGAAAAGTAATGAACATGTAAGGACAGTTGTAAGGAAGATGAATAATTTACTTTGGTTTATGGGGAGAATTTTAGTGAAGTGTAATTCAGGTATGAAACAGACTGCACCTTTCAAGTGTTTGCGACCTCCACCAGATCAAATTAGAGGAAGACATTGAAGCAATTCAGAAGTATGCTGCTAGATTCATTGCTGGTAAGTTCAGTCAACATGTGAGTGTTAGGGAGGTGCTTTGTGTGCTCAAATGGAAGCTGTGGAGATAAAACGATGTTCTTTTCATAAAACACACATGAGAAAGCTTAGAGAAAAGGCATTTGCTGCTTACTGGAGAACGATTCTGCTGCCTAACCAACCAACCAACCAACCAACCAACTCCGCCCGAACAGGCCATGAAGGCCCAACAGTATCGACCGGTCACCATGTCATCCTCAGCCCAAAGGCATCATTGGATGCAGATATGGAGGGGCATGTGGTCAGCTCACCGCTTTCCTGGCCGTATGTCAGTTTGCAAGACTGGAGTCACTACTTCTCAGTCAAGTAGTTCCTAAGTTTGCCTCACAAGAGCTGAGTGCACCTCTCTCGCCAACCGTACTTGGTAGACCGGATGGTCACCCATCCAAGTACTAGCCTAGCCTGACAGTGCTGAACTTCGGTGATGTGACGGGAACCGGTGTCACCACTGCGGCAAGACCGTTAGCGATTCTACTTCCACCAATGTATATTTTGCACAATAATCACGAGCCCAAACTGAGAGAAATTAGGGCTCTTACGGAAGCATACAGACAGTCGCTTTTTCCTGACTCCATTTGCGACTGGAATACAAAACGAAATACTAGTAGTGCTGTGTGGTACTCTCTGCCGTACACCAGATGGTAGCATGCAGAATATGTATGTAGATGTTGAGGTAATACGAAGTGAGCATTTTATTTTAAATGTTTAGGGTTCACCTGCTATACAGCTACCTGTATGCTTAAGTCCATCATCGTTTCATATAATCTAACTCTTCCTCATACAATTTAAACTAGGTATGGAAACCAGCAATGCCACTACTGATAGCATTTCTACAGACAGAGAGATTGCAAAATCATTATGTAATTACTTATAGTTAAACTACAAGACTAATTAGTGAAACAGGAATTGAAAACTTGTAAGATGTATTTACTGACACAGCTGCTAAAAATGGCAGTTCAGGTGCATAGTGAACTTCACAATACTGTGGCGTTCGAAATACTAGTTGAAATTGCTTGGTAAATCGCCCGTCTGGGATAGTGTAGCCGCTGTTCTAGGCAACTTACAAGGGAGGGGACCAGTCCGGCATGTCGAAAACCACCCTAAAATTTTTTAGACAGGAAGAATACGCCGAAAGAAATTTTAGCTACTACGGTGCACTGCAAGTATTTTTTTGTAAAAAAGCTGCTAAAGTTACTCATTTCTACTGCACAAGAACCGCTTCTAACAGAGATTTGTACTACACGCGCAAAGTTGACACTCGGCGCGGTGGCTGATGGGAGCGACCCTAAGGCATTTCCAATTTTCAGGCCTAATGCGCGAATCCGAATCGACGAATAGCGCGAAATCCAAATTGCACACACATTAATTTTAAGCCCTGAAACCATACCAAAAACATCTCAGATCATTAGGTTTTTTTAATAACTTGCAGTTCATAACGACTGCTTAACTTTTGCAGATGAAATTGGTAAACAAGTAATTAACAGAGGAAAGAAAATAAAGACAGTGTATGAGGTTACATTACAGATGACTTCCGTTAATCGAAACTTATGTTAATTTGTGAATAATGTAAATTTTGCTGACAATGAAACAATTCATTGTTTATTCCCTGCAGTCGTCAAAAAAATTCAAAGCGTCTTTTGGATGAAGAAAACTGACAATTTACTTCACAGAAATTGTTTTATCTAGCGCAAAATGGAACGGAGTAAAAAATGATCGTGGACGTGATTCTGCATATTATGCTGCGTACCGTGCATACTTGGTCAAATTCGTAAAATGTGGTGATGCAACCTGACAATGCACAAACGACTGAAGTTTAACAATTCTGTTCCTCTGATAAAGCTGATCTGACAAAAGATTATGTGAAGTTATATTTAAGTTTTCTGAAAAGTGCTGTTCACTTTTGACCCTTTTTCTCGAGATGCTGAATCACACGATTAGTTCTGGCTGGTATCCGGATTATATTAACAGTCTTTCCTTTCTTAGAGGTGGTGTTATGTCCTGACCGAGAATCCAACGTAGGCAATGCATTATTTTCTGCAGTATTATCTATTAATGATATCTCCTCTACATGTTTACTTGAGGTAAACTTCGTAATTTTGCGACTTTATTTTAAGTATGATATCCTGAATTTGTTAAACCAGGTCGAAGAAGCGTGGAAATCAATTACGTTCAATGGACTAGTAATTCAGAGCGCCCAGTCTTGTACATCTGCCTCAGTAACGGTGCACTAGTCATCACAAACAGCTCTAAATCTTTCGAATAGTTTTTCTTTCATATTTTTGCGAGTTTCATTTTAGCACATATTTTGTACTTCGTGTAAACGTTTTTCCATTTGTACAATTCATGTTCAGATTTTACAAAACGAAGCCGACTTTGCACACTTTAATTTTAATCGTTTTCTTCCTTCTTTGTTTAACAATAAAATTGACAGCCTTTCCTTTCTCTCTTTGGTGTATTACTGTACATGTTTTTGTTGTGGACTTTAGTTAGCACAACAATCATCGTTCGAACCACGAGTCACGGAATTGTCAGAGTTATTTCCTGTTTCTTGTAATGTTTCCACGATTTCTAACGAATTATCGACATCAATGGAATGAATACCCAGAATTAACTAATAAACATGTGATTTCGCGTACATACCACGTTATTCTTATTTCATCTTGCAAGGTTGAAAACATTCACTAGATTCACATTACTGGAACTCCGGAAGCTGCACAAAGTTGGATGCTGTTGGCGAGCATACACCAAGAAATCAAAAAGAAAATTAACTCCGTTTTGCCTCCGTTGTAACACTTAGCGATACCGCAAAGCCAACTTATTATGGATATTAAATGACCTGCAGATTTGATCGAGTAATAACTGTGAACAATTGTATTACAGAAACTGAAATTCGCTTTACAACTTACGTACGAATTGTGCCGTATTATCTGTTTACTGGTGTGCTGTCAGCCAGGAACATATGCCCACTGTGTTGCGCATGCGCTGTCCGCTACAGCTACGGCAGGGGTGTACATGTCACCAGCAACCTGGCGTGCTATCGGCGAGTTTCAACATTTTTTTAAAAAAAGTACGTGGAGAGTGTCTTAGCAGCTACAATTTTGACATAGTGTTTCTTGCGGCGTATTCTTCACGAATAAAAAATTTCAGGCCAGGTTTCGGCGATTCCTTTGTAAGATCTTTGTAAGATATTGGGTGAGTGCTGCTGGTAGGCATTTACACTTCGCGGTCGAAAGTTGGCAACAGCTCTCAGGGCTCTTCTCTCACCGCTTGAAATATAAATTACGACGGATGGATCGAAGATCAAGTGCAGATTCTGTGGAGTAAGATCATTTTCGTTAGTACACCAGTCACTTTAAAAGCGAGACGGAAATTTCAATTGCGGTATGTTACAAGGTTCTTATGAAGGGTATTAATGAGCCTGGAGCTTCAGCCCCTCTGTCACGCGGCCTGTGTGTCTAGCTTGCCAGATGGGCAACGACTTTTCGCGGGCTAATATTGCGCGTCTGGCGCTTCGTTGTCTCGAGAGAGCGGGGAAGTATTCACCTCACCGGACAGCGGAGGGGTCGTTACTCACGAGGCATTACGCAAGATGGATGGTCGCTTCTGAGGAAACAATACAGGCCCGCTTTGGGCTGGCGTCGGGAAGTTAACACTGGAAGAGGGCGGTGCCGGGCTAGAGAGCCATCTCAGAGCGACAGCCGCCACGCTCGGCTGAACTCCCGAGACGGCGCTGTGAATGGGCTCCGAGACGACTGGCTCCATAAATATTCCGACAAGGTCGCGCCCCAGCTACGGCGCTATCACTCGCACTCACACACTGTTCAGCGGGGCGCAGCATTTGTTACCGGCTGCCGCGCGCCTTGCTGCGTGGATGGGGAAGGTGGGACTACCTCCTTTAGAGCCATCCTTCTCTTTTGATAGAACACTTCCGCGGCCCCTTGGTATTTAAATCCGCCGTGCCTGTCGTCTTTTGCTTTGACCTGCTGCCAATCTGTGTCTTATTAGAGAAATGAGTAAAGAAAGAAGCTGTTTTAGTGTGCAGTATGGTGTTTGGACCTCAGCACTCTTATAGTAACCACGCCTTCTTTCATAGTCAGTGGCACTACGATCCCTTCAGCAGTTTTCATTTTAGAAGCTCCTTATAATGCTCCTAATAAGTCTAACTTGCATCTTACAAAGAGACGATCAGACCCTTTAATCACGGATTTCGATGACTCGTAGGTACATCTACATGATTACTCTGCAATTCACATTTAAGTGCATGGCAGAGCGTTCTTTCTTTCTGTTCGAGCTCTGATTTCTCTTATTTTATTTTGATGATCATTCCTACCTATGTAGGTTGGGCTCAACAAAATATTTTCACATTCGGAAGAGAAAGTTGGTGACTGAAATTTCGTAAATAGATCTCGCCGCGACGAAAAACGTCTTTGCTTTAATGACTTCCATCCCAACTCGCGTATCATATCTGCCACACTCTCTCCCCTTTTACGTGATAATACAAAACGAGCTGCCCTTTTTTGCACCCTTTCGATTTCCTCCGTCAACCCCACCTGGTAAGGATCCCACACCGCGCAGCAATATTCTAACAGAGGACGAACGAATGTAGTGTAACCTGTCTCTTTAGTGGACTTGTTGCATCTTCTAAGTGTCCTGCCAATGAAACGCAACCTTCGGCTCGCCTTCCCCACAATATTATCTATGTGGTCTTTCCAACTGAAGTTGTTCGTAATTTTAACACCCAGGTACTTAGTTGAATTGACAGCCTTCAGAATTGTACTATTTATCAAGTAATAGAATTCCAACGGATTTCTTTTGGAACTCGTGTGGATCACCTCACAATTTTCGTTATTTAGCGTCAACTGCCACCTGCCACACCATACAGCAATCTTTTCTAAATCGCTTTGCAACTGATACTGGTCTTCGGATGACCTTACTAGACGGTAAATTACAGCATGTTGTAGAGATACCTGTCTTGAGTAGGCTAGCGGCTTTTCTTGCGACACGGCCCCTAATTTCCGAGGAAATCGGTGTTGAAGTTTCATACGTTTATAGTTCTATTCTCATAACGTTAGTCACGCTTTGATCAAGCGAGTGTAGCTTAGCGATTAAGGTTCAAGGCTACCGTGCTGGAGGTATCAGTTCAAATCAAATAAAAAAAAGGTTCAAATGGCTCTGAGCACTATGGGACTTCACTGCTGAGGTCATCAGTCCCCTAGAACTTAGAACTACTGAAACCTAAGTAACCTAAGGACATCACACACATCCATGCTCGAGGCAGGATTCGAGCCTGCGACCGTAGCGGTCGCGCGGTTCCAGACTGTAGCGCCTAGAACCGCTCGGCCACTCCGGCCGGCCAAATCAAATCGAATCAAATTATTGATTCATGGGGAGCTCGTTTTGTATCATAGCGAAATAGGGGAGTTAGTGTCACAGACATGGTACGTGAATTGGAGTGGCTATCATTAAAACAAAGGCGTTTTTCGTTGCGACGGGATCTTCTCATGAAATTTCAATCGCCAGTTTTCTCCTCCGATTGCGAAAACATTGTTGGCACCCGCCTACATAGGAAGAAATGATCATCACGATAAAACAAGAAAAATCAGGGCTCGCACAGAAAAAATTAAGTGCTCGTTTTTCCCGCATGCCGTTTGAGAGTGGAACGGTAAAGAGACAGCATGAAGGTGGTTCATTGAACCTTATGCTAGGCACTTTATTGTGAATAGCAGAGTAATCACGTAGATGTAGATGTAGAGGGCAGACTAATCACACACTTCACAATCAAACTTTTGTAGATGAAGAAAGCATGCACCTGCGCCGTAAAAACTATCCTACCCAATTATACTCCAATTTGCTATCTCTGTGATGTTTACTTTTACAGGCAGGGTAAAATTTTTGTGAAAAAAATTCATCGTGTTGACGAGTTGCTAGAGAGTAATGGAGAAATCGCTTCGATTGAAGATTCCACAAGAATACGTTCTTTAATTGTGCATCAGTATAGTGCACCTGCTTTCATAGGAACTATCAAATACGTGTGGTTCACGTCGAAGTTGACTGGAGAAAGAACAATCATTTAGAATCTAGACAAAATGTGTTTTCCGGTATCGCTTCTGAAAAATCCGTGTGTCTGCAAGGCAAGTAGCTTTCACTAAATGTGTGTGGTGTTCTATGAATATGTGTTTTGGTTACTTCTGTGACAAACACCAATCGGAATTCTGATCTAGCACAAAAAGCGATGCAAGAGGTAGCGACTAAGGCGATTGTGTAATATATTCTGTAACAAACAGAGTACACATTCGAAGAAAGTTTGCTGTAATGATTGATTTGTAAATGAAATTACTACGAGGAAAATGACGAATTTTGGTTTAAATGATTCTGAGCACTATGGGACTTAATATCTGAGGTCATCAGTCCCCTAGAACTTAGAACTACTTAAACCTAACTAACCTAAGGACATCACACACATCCATGCCCGAGGCAGGATTCGAACCTGCGACCGTAACAGTCGCGCGGTTCCAGACTGAAGCGCCTAGAACCGCTCGGCCACTCCGGCCGGCATGACGAATTTTAAATAAGCTTGCACTGAGTATAAAAGGTGGAATTCTTTAAAAGTTACTACCAACGCTGCGGGAGAAATCGATAAAAGTGTTTACCTTGAGGGAAGATAAAACATCTGGTTATCGGAGAAGTGGAAACTGGACAGACTGCCTCTTTGCACACTGTTGACTGAACATTCCATTGGCGCAAAATTACAAACGAGTTTAGTTTTCATACTCGGGGCGTAGCGCAGTGCTGCCGGTCCGCAGATTAGCCGTTTGTACACGTTTTTCCTCGTTTCGTTTGCTTCGGCGTCGGCCGGGTGCGCCGCTGTGCTACACAACGTCCGCCAATTAGAGGCAACTGGTCCACGCAGACGGGGCGATATTTGGCGTCGGCCTTTGAGCGGACGCCCGCTAACGAGGCATCCCCGGCCATTCCATTGGATCAGCCGGGCGGCGGATAGGCCCGCGCGAGTAAGCGCATTCTTTCCGGATGTTTGCGGCAGAGAGGGCCGAAACAAGCCGAGTCGAGCGCGAACGTGCCGGCGCGGACCGATACGACCAGTAAGCCGTCGGCACACGGACCGTGCATCCGAACGTTGAGCGTGCCGAGTTTCTGAAGTCATATCGTGGAACAGCACGTCCGGGAGTCTTTCCGAACGTGCACAGCAGTATCTGGCATGTCAGATATTCCGAGCGTGCGTTTGAGCGTTGACCAATGAGATGGCACAACGCCACCTACGTCACACGAACGCCGTCTCTCTTCAGTACAGAGTTGTGAGGCGCCATATTGGCATTCATATGGCCTATATGTATATATGCCGTTTCTGAGAACCAGCAAATTGCGAATCACTGGAAAACCCGTTGTTAGTTGTGTGATTCGTTCCAAGAAAATAATAAGGAACATCATAGCCGTGGCAAAAGAATTATTGTAACGAGCGTATTATGAGAGTAGGCTATTTGAAGGCAGCGACACACTGAAGATCCACTAAAAAGCATTGTTCTTGGTACAATTTGTTATAATTAAATTTCAATTAGTAATCTGAAGAGGGTAACATACTTTGATTACTTACATTGAGTGTGTTGTTTGTTTAGCGTAATGAGTAGCGTCACTGACCTGTATTGATTTCGTAGTTGGGGCGGAGTTTCGTGTCTTGAGACTACTAAATTTTATTTCCTAACATTCGCGTTTTTATTAGGTTCTGATACTTTATTATTACTTTCATGTAAGTATATACTATAATATTTGATGTTAAGTAAATAAAAGTTCACCTTTTTTTGAGGGGTGACTTTGTTCGTTTGGCTTAATCTACAGGAGAGCTTGCACTACTTGTATAAAGATATTTTGCTCCTTTTTCTTTTACGCTTTGTAATTCACATGTTGCAAAGATTCTGCTACTGGGTAGGAACAGTGATTAAGTTAGACTGACCTTGGGGTTTTACTAAAATGTGGGAATGATAAAATAATGTATGTCTTATGCGGAGAAGTATTCCAAATTTGTACCGCACTGTTGGTAATGGAACTTTTATATGTCTCTGTCCTTATTGATTGGACATGGTACTTTCCTTTTTGTGGACGATGGAGGAAATGTGCGTTTTAGCAGAGCTAACGTGGGAATTTTACGCGCGCCCGTTAAGTAAACAGTGGTTTACGAGCTAGAAACATCCAGCAAATGCCGCTGGAGTGCGTTGCGATCGCGTATACCACGTTGGGGCCCACGTACTGTACGCACAAGTCGTTATCGTTCCTGAGCGTTCAGCAGCACGTTGAACTTGGCACGCTCAACGTTAACGTTCGACATGGTACTGCCGAACGTCAACGTTGAGCGTGCTAAGTTCAACGTGCTGGTGAACGCTCAGAAACGATTCGACTAGTGCATACGGTACGTGGGCCCCATCGTGGTACACGCGATCATAGCGCACTCCAGCGGCAGTTGCGGGATGTTTCTAGCTCGTAAACCACTGTTTACTTAACGGGCGCGCGTAAAATTCCCACGTTAGCTCTATTAAAACGCACATTTCCTCCATCGTCCACGAAAAGGGAAGTACCATGTCGAATCAATTAGGACACAGGATTATAAAAGTTCCATTACAAACAGTGCAATACAAATTTGCAATACTTCTCCACATAAGATAAACATTATTTCATCATTCCCACATTTTAGTAAAACCGCAAGGTCAGCCTTACTTGGTCACTGTTCCTACCCAGTAGCAGAATCTTTACAACGTGTGGATTACGAAGCGTAAAAGCGTAAAAGAATATCTTTATACAAATAGCGCAAGCTGTCCTATAGATTAAGCCAATCGAACAAAGTCACCCCTTAAAAGAAGGTGAATTTACATTTACATAACATCAAATAACATGGTAGTATATACTTATATTAAACTAATAATAAAGTATCAGAACCTAATAAAACACAGATGTTAGGAAAAAAAATATGAAAGTGTTGAGTCGCGAACCACTGCCCAAACATGCTGCTTTGTACGGAACACTGACGCTACTCACTTTTTTTTTTGTGCTTGGTCGTTGCGGACGTCGCAAGACATCCTGTTCAAGTTCGGTGGTTGATCCTTTCACTCAGTTTTTTTTTATTACAGAGGCCAACCGGCTCTCTGACCGAACACGCTGAGCTACCGTGCCGGCTTTTTCGCTATACCAACAACAGGCTATTGACATTCAATCACAGCACTTAGCTCCTGCCAAAAAACCTTAATCGTAGATACCTTACTAATTGAAATTTAATCATAACAAATTGTAGCAAGGACAATGCGTTCTGGGTGGATCTTCAGTGCGTCGCTGCCTTCAAATAGCATACTCTCATAATACGCAAGTTACAATAATTCTTTTGCCACGAATATGATGTTTCTCATTATTTTACTGGAACGAAGCACACAGTTAACAACGAGTTTTCCAGTGAGTCTCAATTTGCTGGTGCCCATAAACGGCATATATACGTAGAGGCTTGAAATGAATGCCAATATGGCGCCTCACAATTCTGTACTGAAGGGAGACGGCGTGCGTGTGACGTAGTGGCATCTCATTGGTCAACGCTCAGGCGCACGCTCAGAATATCTGACATGCTAGATATTACTCTGCACGTTCGGCAAGACCCCCGAACGTGCTATTCCACGCTATGACGTCAGAAACTCGGCACGCTCAATGCTCATCGTCCGGTTTCACGGTCCGTGTGCCGACGGCTTTAGTATTAGAAAGCAACGCGCCAGAAAGGTGGACAACGATTTGTGTTAAACTTCACGTTAATGGGTATTTTCTGTACTACATGAATCGGAGACATACGCACTTACTCTGATCGCCATCAACGTAAACGTAAATAGCATACGAACTGCGGCTATAAAATAACGGAACTAGGCCTACGAGGCGTGTTTTTTTAAGTAAGTACCGTTTTGAAATTTTAAAAAAAGACGTGCTAAGATATCTCAATAATTTTATTTTTACGTGAAAGCCTGTACCTTAATCTACGCACTGACGCCATTACAGTCTGATTCTTCCTTGTTTACGTTGTGTACTGAGTATTTAAGGTGCCTCTGATATTCGTTGAGTCCCTCCGACTGTGAAGTACGGGCTGTTATAAGATTTCTTAGTGCTAAAGGCCTAAAAGCGATCGATATTCATCGTGAGATCTGTGCAGTTTACGAAGAAAACATCATGAGTGATGGAATGGTAAGAAATTGGGTGAGAGCATTCAAAGATGGCCGCACAAATGTGCATGATGAACAGCGGAGTGGGCGTCCTTCGGTCGTAAATGAAACTTTAGTGCAGGAAATGAACAATAAGGTGTGAGAAAACAGACGCTTTACGATTCCCTCCTTGCGGGATGACTTTCCTAATGTTTCTCGTAGTGTTTTGTATGGCATCGTGTGCGAGTACCTGAATTACCGAAAATTGTGCGCACGTTGGGTACCCTAAAATGTTGACGGATGTGCACAAAACCAAACGCTTAGATAGTGCATTGACTTTCCTTGAGCGGTACCACAACGACGGTGATGATTTCTTAAGCCAAACTGTTACGGGCGATGAAACAAGGGTGGCCTACGTCATACCAGAATCAAAGCAACACTCCATGGAAGTTGAGCAAGGGCATCGTTTTGCTGCAAGACAATTCCCGTCCGCATGTGGCGTATCAGACCAAGGATCTCATCACATCTTTTCGATGGGAAACTCTAGATCATCCTCCGTACAGCCCCGATCTTGCGCCCAGTGACTACCATCTGTTCCTGCACTTGAAGAAACACCTGGGAGGTCAGCGTCTTCAAGACGATGACGAAGTCAAAACAGTGGTAATGCAGTGGTTAACAAGTCAGGCGGCTATGAGTCTAACCTAAAGACATCACACACATCCTTGCCCAAGGCAGGATTCGAACCTGCGACCGTAGCGGTCGCGCGGTTCAGACTGAAGCGCCTAGAACTGCTCGGCCATAGTCGGACTAAGACCTTTCAAACGAAAGTATAATGTGATATAACGATTACCAGTTTTACCCATGTTTACAAATTTGCTGAGAGTGTTCACTACCGATGGCTGCCAGACAAAATTAATTCTAAACACTGCAGGATCGTCAGCCTTCAGTCTTAAGCTCTATAAGGTTCTTAGGTTATACCTTGTTCATTTTTCTGAGACAACAACCGCTATCCATACGTCACGTCGAGTACTTCTGAGACAGCCTCGAAACTGCAAAGTAAAACAAGCTGGTAGGGCAGTGTTTTGCATGTGCGGGGCTACGCGTCTGTGCTGGCGCTCACTCCCCAGAAGAGCAGATATAATGGGAGGGGAACTTAAGCCCCTTGCGCTTCTCCTTGAGCATTTGAAGCACGACCCGCACACTCTTTGTGGACCCGTAATTCCTCTAGACTTAGGTGGTGGCCAACTTTCAGACTCGCTGCCCTGCAATTTCGCCTATAGCGAGCTGAAACAGCTTTGCGAGACAAGTATGCAGCCGTAAATATTCATAACTGAAACGCCGCCTCGAAAAATGGCAGCAAAATGGCCACTGCCTCCCACTACCCATCTCTATATGGCGACTACCGTGGTGCTTCGTAAGCTTGGCGCGAACACGAGCGAACGAGCATTCTCTCTGGTGCGAACGCTTGGCGAACGCGAGCAAACAACATTCAGTCGTGTTCGGTGCGCATTCGCAAATATCCGCTGGTATTCCGCTAGTCGTCGTTCTTCCAGCGGAAACCTCAAGTATATTCTCGTGCCCTTGCAGTGGTCAGAAGAGAACAGAAGAATTGAAGAGGTCGGCGGAAGAACGTGTTAACCCTCAATTCAGTTCAGTGAGGATTGGTGTCATCACATAAGCTGCCGCATTTTCGAAAGCACGATATTCTGGCAACATTTATAGTGGGCTTCGCGGAACTAGGAGGGTCAAGGTCATCACGCCTTATTACAAAAAAAAAAAAAAAAGATGGTTCTGAGCACTATGGGACTTAACATCTGAGGTCATCAGTCCCCTAGAACTTAGAACTACTTAAACCTAACTAACCTAAGGACATCACACACGTCCATGCCCGAGGCAGGATTCGCCTTATTACAGCATTGTCAGTAAGTCATAATTTCAAATTATAGTAAAAATTCTGAAAGAAAGTATTAGACGCCTCCTCCTTAACAGCATGGAGGCGAGCTGGTATCACATGGGCATACAAGAACTGCCACAGCGTTTACAAAATTGCATCGACAGAAATGGTGATTGTGTCGAAAAATAGCTAAATGTTCAAGCTGTGCCGGCCGGAGTGGCCGAGCGGCTCTAGGCGCTACAGCCTGGAACCGCGCGACCGCTACGGTCGTAGGTTCGAATCCTGCCTCGGACATGGATGTGTGTGATGTCCTTCAGTTAGTTAGGTTTAAGTAGTTCTAAGTTCTAGGGGACTGATGACCTCAGATGTTAAGTCCCATAGTGGTCAGAGCCATTTGAACCATTTTGTTCAAGCTGTAAACTGATGTAAACCATTGTATAAATAAAAAAATAGGAGACCTTACTTTTGGGATTACCCTCGTAAATAGATTCGTGTCATTGTATTTATGTTCTTCTCATTGAATTTAATCAATGGTTCAAATGGCTCTGAGCACTATGGGACTTAACATCTATGGTCATCAGTCCCCTAGAACTTAGAACTACTTAAACCTAACTAACCTAAGGACATCACACAACACCCAGTCATCACGAGGCGGAGAAAATCCCTGACCCCGCGGGAATCGAACCCGGGAACCCGGGCGCGGGAAGCGAGAACGCTACCGCACGACCACGAGCTGCGGACAAGAATTTAATCAAGCACATAATACCCCACCACGCGACCGCTACGGTCGTTGGTTTCGAATCCTGCCTCGGGCATGGATGTGTGTGATGTTCTTAGGTTAGTTAGGTTTAAGTAGTTCTAAGGTCTAGGGGACTGAAGACCTTAGAAGTTAAGTCCCATAGTGCTCAGAGCCATTTAGCTTTAGCAATACCCCAAAATACTTTTTTGTGCCCTAGCACTTTCTTCCCCCACCCCCCTTCAGTTTAACTAGGTAGACTCATGGCCCCCTTGCCTCGTGGTGCCCCGCTGTCGTAATTTAGCAACAAAGGCGAACAAGAGCTTTGCGAATGTATGTATTAGGCTCTGGTGGTATTACGCAGTTCAGGTAATTCATCTGACTTAGTAGTAAAAGAAAAAAAAGGGGGTTTCTGTTGTTCCATCCACCGACAAAACTCAGGTTACTGGGAGGCTGCGGAACACAATAGTTGCGTGACGTAGCGCTGAAGACGCTCACGCGTGACCTGTTCCTTTGTTGTTTGTTACGCAGCGTTCAGTAGGAAACAAAGCGTGTTTATTTACTCGGAGCAGACTGGTACGAAGGTTGCTATTGCTGCCTCACTACCATGGGATACTCCCTGTTGTCGCTACCCAGTCTCAACAGGCGCCCTCAGCTCTTACAGGATAATGTTTCACTAGACTGAAAGAAGCACGCCCGTCGACGCATTCAGCACACAGCCCTTCGGCAGAAACACTCCATAAAGCTTCCCCTGTTAACGAGTTCCGGGAAACCAACATAACTGCTCCAGAGTGTTATGAAAACATGAAAATTAGTAAACTCGTGCATTGCCTGCAGGGTATAGAGCGACCGTTTGCAATTAATGTAAAGCTATTTGTCGAGAAAACAAAAGAGTGCGTGCACTCGACAAGTAGAGATATTGCAGTGCCTTTGTATTCGTAATTCTGAATTACGATGCGATGTTACTTCGGATATGCATGCGTGTCCGAGGTAGCAGACATTGCGGCGATTACAGACGTTATTAAATACATAAAAGGCGGCCGGACTGGCCGTGCGGTTCTAGGCGCTACAGTCTGGAGACGAGCGCCCGCTACGGTCACAGGTTCGAATCCTGCCTCGGGCATGGATGTGTGTGATGTCCTTAAGTTAGGTTTAATTAGTTCTAAGTTCTAGGCGGCTGATGACGTCAGAAGTTAAGTCGCATAGTGCTCGGAGCCATTTTCAACCAAATACATAAAATGTATTCGCAGTTGCGAATATGGACAATCATCAGCTGTATATGGAATGACGACAGTGAAAATTTGTGCCGGACTAGGATTCGAACCCAGATTTTCCGCTTGTCGCGAGCGGTCGACGCACTATTTGGCTAGCAGAGTACGACTCAAGGCCAGACCCAATGTTCCAAAATGGTTCTAAGCACTATGGGACTTAACATCTGAGGTCATCAATCCCCTAGGCTTAGAAGTACTTAAACCTAACTAACCTAAGGACATCATACACATCCATGACTGAGGCAGAATTCGAACCTGCGACCGTAGCAGCAGCACGGTTCCGGACTGAAGCGCCTAGAACCTCTCGGCCACAGCGGCCGGCCCCAAAACTTCCATATGTCGTCAACCCTGTGTCTACAAACTGTGCTCGTACATCCATTGTGTATAGTCCCGTACTTTATTTGAATGTTGCTTGTCTAATGTCGGCGGATAAATACGATTTGCAGTGCCTGTCTTATTCCGAATTAAGGTACTTTGGATATGCATGCATGGTAAGGGGACCGCTCGGGATTAGCGGGAAATCCAGATTCGGGTCCCGGTCTGGCACAAATTTTCAGGGTCATCATTCCATTATACGGCAACTGCGGATACATTTCATGTTGGCAAGTAGAGCCTGACAAACAGTAAATATGGCTTCTTTAATGCGTAAAAGCGTTGGGTAGTCACCATTATCATCATTATTTTGTCACCCACTGCAAGATAACGCCCTCCTGTGGTACAGTACGGACGAAAACGGTAGATGCGATGTACGTGTACAGACAAACCAAGGGCTACAGTTTGGATGATTTATTCAAGAGAAACTGCTTCACAAATTGGAATTGACTGATAGAGTTTTTGGATATCATCCTGAGAGATGTCATTCCAAATTCTGTCCAACTGGCGCGTTGTTTGTGTTCGTTATTCCCGAAATCTACTTTGTCCAGCAAGATCGCCACATATCTCCCCAATTGAGAAGGTTTGGAGCCTTTATGGGCAGGGCCTTCCAATCAGCTCGGGATTCTGGCGATCTGACGCGCCAATTGGACAGAGTTTGGCATGATATCCCTATGGAGGACATCCAACAACTCTGCCAATCAGTGCCAAGCCAGAATAACTTCTGGATAAGGGCCAGAGGGGGAACAATGCGTTATTGACTCGGTTACGATACTTTGTGGCGCTCTTTCTCTTTAATAAATCATCCAATTTTTCTGAAACTGTAATAATTTGTTTGCCTGTACATGTACGTCACATTTACTGATTTCCGCCCTGTTCGGATAATTCTTTCGTGGTGTGTCTTTCCTTTTTTGTTTGTCTTGTAGTGTGTATCATTCCCCTATGATTCATAACAGGCGAATACCATATCTTGTTCCTCTTTTGAATCCGAACTGTTCTCCCACAATCCATCTTTTGAACTTGCCATGCGACAGGCTTTGATTCATCGCTTTCACAATATTTTAGGTGCATGATAAATTAAGACTGATAGTGCTCTGCTCTTGACATTTTTTTGGTGTTCTGCAGTTACTAATTTGGTGTACTACCGTTGCAAGAAAGACATCAGGCCATTCCCCATTGCCGTGTATCTCATTACAGAAGTAGACTGTATCCTAACTTCCCCTGTTTCAGAAACTCTTCAACACTTCTGGGTTGCTAATAACATTTGGCTTCTATTACTCATCCTCTTCAGCGCCTTTTCTACTTCTGCTTTCAAGATGCTATTCCTCCTCTTCAGCTTTAATTTCACTTGATATTTGATCCATCTTCTGCAGACATTCTACATATTCTTGCCTCCCGCTCAAAACCTCCTGTGGTTCTTTAGTTAATGTGCGCCAGCTCTTTCTATTTCCGTGTTACCCTTCCTTCTTTTATTTTCAAAAACTACCTCAATATCCAATCCGTACATCATTTCATATTTCCTCTCTAGATTTTTTTTCTCTTATTTCCTTGCATCACCCCGCCTTTTACTTGCTTCTTCCTTTTCTCTTCTTAAACTAACAAGAACTGTGATCGCGAGAATAGATTACAGCTGCAGTTACAGCATCAAAATATGTGTCTAATGTGTAACGTTGAGTTCAGGTTTGGGAACAGTGGGCTGATGGATGTTGGGCTCTGAGGAACTAGGATTCAGTAAATAGATAAAGAAATCTTCTTGAAACACCCTCATACTTTTGAGAGAGACCAATATGGTAATAATATAATCAGTTTAGGCCTCCGTTTTCTCTACTTTGCAGTTTTTGCGCCATTGCTGGTTTGTGTTCGCTGTGTGTGCGAAAGAACGTTAGTTATGTGCGCGAGCTGAAACAGGCACTGCGTAGTTTTGCTTGCCGCTGCAGAGGGCAGCACGCAGGCTCGGCTCGTGGTTTCTGGAGCGGACCGAAAGCGCGATCTTGTGGTGGAGTGCGGTGAGGGACCGTGGGCACACAGGCCATTTCACGCGGTGGCGGACGCGCGCGCTCTCTCGTGGCGCCCGAGCTAATTACTGCCGCCCCGCACAACCAACAGAGGCCTCTGCGCGTCCGCTAAATAGCACATTTCGTTTCGCGGAGCTGACGTTCCATTTCCCACACATCTGCCGCAGCGAGCGACCACAAATGAACTATGATAAATATTACTCGGGTGAGAAGCAAAACACGGTCCGTTTCGGCCTCGGCACACAAGCCAATGTTTACACATTCCACTGTAGCGTAAAACAACTTTGGGATGGACAATTTTCCCAGTGCTGTTGGTGAACCGTTGCCAACTTGTGTGTTAAAGGATGTTGGTTGTAGGGATTTCTTAGTTTGTTTTCATTATTTACCTCGTTAAACTTGTTTTCGTCAAGGTGGTGGCTGGTTAATGACACAAATTGCAGCTTGGCAAGTTACCACGAAAAAGCTCGATCTGCTGGCTCCTATTATTCGACTGATGAAAACAGGAAAGCAGCATGGAGTAAATGACGGAGCACTACACCACTAAAAAGGGAAGCAATGGTTTGGTTCCGACCTGTTGAAAGCTTTGTTAATCACTCTTTTTCATTCATCAGTTGCTTGGGGAGTGATTCAAGAGCAAAGATTTCTTATATACCTATTGATACGTTGTTGTCTCTCTTGTGTTAAGATACCGGGTGATCAAAAAGTCAGTATAAATTTGAAAACTGAATAGACTGACACACATGCTTTTAATGACATGGGGTTTTATTAGAACCAAAAAAATATAAAAGTTCATAAATGTCCGGCAGATGGCGCTTCATCTGATCAGAATAGCAATAATTAGCATAACAAAGTAAGACAAAGCAAAGATGATGTTCTTTACAGGAAATGCTCAATATGTCCACCATCGTTCCTCAACAATAGCTGTAGTCGAGGAATCATGTTGTGAACAGCACTGTAAAGCATGTCCGGGGTTATGGTGAGGCATTGGCGTCGGATGTTGTCTTTCAGCATCCATAGAGATGTCGGTCGATCACGATACATTTGCGACTTCAGGTAACCCCAAAGCCAATAATCGCACGGACTGAGGTCTGGGGACCTGGGAGGCCAAGCATGACGAAATTGGCGGCCGAACACACGATCATCACCAAACGACGCGCGCAAGAAATCTTTTACGCGACTAGCAATATGGGGTGGAGCGCCATCCTGCATAAACATCGTACGTTCCAGCAGGTGTTTATCAGCCTGGCTGGGGATGATGCGAGTCTGTAACATATCGGCGTACCTCTCACCCGTCACGGTAGCAGTTACTGACGTTTTGCTGCCCAGCGCCGTCTGTCGGACATTTTGTGAACTTTTTTTTTTTGGTTCTAATAGAATGGCTCTGAGTACTATGGGACTTAACATCTGTGGTCATCAGTCCCCTAGGTTCTAATAGAACCCCATGTTATTCCCAGTATGTGTGTCAATTTTTACCTATCTTCATTATTCCGTGGTTTATTAAGTTTTCAAATTTATACTAAGTTTTTGATCACCTGGTACTTCCGCTAAATTAAACATTAGTCTACAAAAGAGACATATAATCAAGAAAAGAAATCATATTTTCCCAACACAATGAAGATAGGGCTACAGGAAGATGCGCAGTTAAAGTTTGTGCCGCACAACAGTCTATGGGGAAACTACAGGGTGGCGGAGTTAAAAGTAGCCCGACTCTTCTTTGAATGCGAATGCTATTTCGACTTCTAAAATAAACAGCTACAACAATGGGCAGTTTTATCGATTGTTAACATTCTTCTGTCTGCATTTCAGTTTATTTCATAACTGATCTTAGACGTTTCTCTTTGTGGTCTGCAAAATAATTTTCTCGAAAGAAGAAAGATTTGAAATTGTGAAAGGATATGTGAAAATAGGTTCGGTTAAGGAAACTCGCGAAATTTTCAGAATTAAGTATCTGAGAAGAGGACTACCAGCAAAGAGAGCAATACCGAGTCTGTATAAAAATAGGCGCACCTAAGGATCTGTGCGAAATGTAAAACGACCAAGAATTCCTTCAGTTCTCTTGCAGACATTCGTCGAAGAATTATTCAGAGCCCAAAGAAGTCTACACGTAAAGTGACCCAACAGGTACATGTAAGTAGGGGGAGTTGCCAGCGGATATTGAAAGGTCTTAATTTGGAGTCATATCGTGTGACGCCGTGCAGCAATTGTGGATGACAGAAACGTGTAGATTACTGCACGGCGCTTTTGAATAACCCCCCTCCCTGCGCTAATCGTTAATTATCGGGAACTATTTATGATGCCATCTCGCTCTCCATATCTAGAATTCTCAGGGACCTCTTCTTTTTCCAAGTTTGAGTAGCCACCCTGGTTTAGCAAAATCAACAGAAGATCAAAACGAATTGCAAAATGTTATGTACAAGATACCTGTATGGCGCGAAAAGTGGAAGTTGCCCATAAACAATAAAAACCGTGAGGTGTTCCACATTAGTAATAAAAAATTCGTTAAATTTCGATTACACGATGAATCATAGAAATTTAAAGGTTGTCGACTAAATATCTTAGGATTACAATTACGAACATCCTGAATTGGAACCATTACACAGTGAACATTTAGGGTATTACGAACATCCTGAATTGGAACCATTACATAGAGAACATTCAGGGTAAGGGGATCGGAACAATGCGTTTTAGAAGATGCAACGAATCTACTAAAGAGACTGCCTATCCGTCCCCTTCTGAGGTATTTCTGCGTGCTATGGAATCTTTTCTAGACACGATTGATACTGGATATCGAAAAACCTCAGCGTATTTTAGTAAGGGAAAAGGTATGAAGAATATGATAAGCGATTTAGGGTAGTAGTCATTAAAACAAAGTATTTTTCTTTTCACGAAATTTCAGTCACCAACTTTCTCTACGGAGTACGAAAACATTTTGTTCAGTCCCATGTATGTAGGGAGAAATGGCCTTAAAATAAGAGAAATGAGAGCTCACTTGGAGAGATTTAGGCTTTCGCTCTTCCCACATGGTCTTCGAGAGCGGAACGTGCAAAAAATAGTCTGTAACTGGCTCTATGAACCCTCTGCGGAGTAGTCATATACAGGGGGCATTCAATAAGTAATGTAACACATTTTTTTTCTGAAAGCAGGTGCGTTTTATTCAGGATTACAATTCACCGTATTATTTTCTCCACTATTTAGGCTAGAAAAACCTGTTTTTCAACATAAAAATAGTTCCAATGGCTCTGAGCTCTATGGGACTTAACTTCTAAGGTCATCAGTCCCTTGAACTTAGAACTACTTAAACCTAACTAACCTAAGGACATCACACACATCCATGCCCGAGGCAGGATTCGAACCTGCGACCGTAGCGGTCGCGCGGCTCCAGACTGTAGCGCCTAGAACCGCTCGACCACTCCGACCGGCTGTTTTTCAACATAATCTTCGTTCAATGCGACAGCTTTACCCAACCTTACCGAGAGGCCCTGTTTGCTCGAATCGTACCAATTTACTCGTCGACGTCGGAGCCAACGTCTTGCCGCATCAACAAACTTCCCATTATCCACTAACTGCTTCCCGCGGAGTGCATCCTTCATTGGCCCAATCAGATGGAGGTCGGTAGGTGCGAGATCCGGTATGTAGGCGAGGAATCCAGCAGCACACACTTTTGAGTACCCCTACTGGTGGACGAGTGTGTCAGAACTACCAACAGGGATGTCCAGTTCAGCAGCGAGGTGTTTGATTGTGAGCTGTTGATCTCTTCGAATGAGAGTGTCCGCACGTTCCACCATTGTTAAGAGTCACAGCTGTGTGCCGCCGGCCAGAATGCGGAAGGTCGGACAGGTTGGCGCGATCTTGTTGCGATGATGACAGACGCCCGCCCAACGACTCACCGTGCTTTTGTTCGCTGCCAGGTCTCCTTAGACATTCTGCAAGCGCGTTAGAGTATCGCCAGTGCTCTGGTTTTCCGCCAAAAGAAACTGAATGACAGCTTTCTGCTTGGTACATACCTCCGTCAGATGCCATTTTGAAGGCTACGTATAGCGGCGCCACCTATCAGACCATCATGAAACTGCAGGGTCTGAAGCGGGAATATTCCACTAAGTCCCACAACAAATTCCGCATTCTTTCAATTGAAATTTGGCGAGAAAAAAGTGTTCCATTACTTACTGAACATCCTTCGTAGACGCAGATTTTCATGGTTGTCGTATAGCTACTTACAAGACTATCCTTTCCGTCCAGCTGATCTACCACGTTCTAAAACATGATACCCTGGATGTACTGATTTTGTTAGATTGAAGTACAAATATCTGCAGTAACTGCAACCAGTGTTTGTTCCGCTATCATATAATCATACAATAAAAGATCCTTCTTTCTATGTATTCGCAATACATTACATTTGTCTATTTTAATGGTCAGTTGCCACTACCTGCACCAAGTGCCTATCCGCTGCAGATCTTCCTGCGTTTCGCTGCAATTTTCTAATGCTGCAACTTCTCTGTATACTACAGCATCATCCGCGAAAAGCCGTATGGAACTTCCGACAACTTCTACTAGGTCATTTATATATATTGTGAAAAGCAATGGTCCCATAACACTCCCCTGTGGTACGCCAGAGGTTACTTTAACGTCTTTAGACGCCTCTCCATTGAGAACAACATGCTGTGTTCTGTTTGCTAAAAACTCTTCCGTAGGCTCTTACTTTGTTTATCAGGCGACAGTGCGGAACTGTATCGAATGCCTTCCGGAAGTCAAGGAAAATGGCATCTACCTGGGAGCCTGTATCTAATATTTTCTGGGTCTCATGAACAAATAAAGTGAGTTGGATCTCACACGATCGCTGTTTCCGGAATCCATGTTGATTCCTACGGAGTAGATTCTGGGTTTCCAGAAATGACCTAATACGCGAGCAAAAAACATGTTCTAAAATTCTACAACAGATCGATGTCAGAGATATAGGCCTATAGTTTTGCGCATCGACTCGACGACCCTTCTTGAAAACTGGAACCCCCTGTGCTCTTTTCCAATCATTTGGAACCTTCCGTTGCTCTTGAGACTTGCGGTACACGGCTGTTAGAAGGGGCGCAAGTTCTTTCGCGCACTCTGTGTAGAATCGAATTGGTATCCCGTCAGATCCAGTGGACTTTCCTCTGTTGAGTGATTCCAGTTGCTTTTCTGTTCCTTGGACACTTATTTCGATGTCAGCAATTTTTTCGTTCGTGCGAGTATTTAGAGAAGGAACTGCAGTGCGGTCTTCCTCTGTGAAACTGCTTTGGAAAAAGGTGTTTAGTATTTCAGCTTTACGCGTGTCATCCTCTGTTTCAATGCTATTATCATCCCAGAGTGTCTGGATATGCTGTTTCGATTCACTTACTGATTTAACGTAAGACCAGAACTTCCTAGAGTTTTCTTTCAAGTCGGTACATAGAATTTTACTTTCGAATTCACTGAACGCTTCACGCATAGCCCTCCTTGCGCTAACTTTGACATCGTTTAGCTTCTGTGTGGAATGTGGAAGCGGGCCGTTCCAATAGGTACAGTAGGTCCATCCTCGATTCGGAACAGAGCCAACGGTTTATTTTCTCGCTGGTCAGTTGCAGAATACTGATAATCGCGGAAGAAGTACCGTTAGTAACTTGCGCACGTCGTGCAGGAACCGTTCGGTGTATATAGAGCGAGGTACAGGGTTGTTTGTGCTCTAGTGCGCTCGGACCTTCCAGAACCTGTGTGGTTCTCTCAGTCTCAGCAGGCGGACAGCCACGCCCCTGTAATCTCAGCAGGCCATTCGCCGCGCTAAACTTACGGCCGCCATCCGGCCCGCGCTCCGAATTTCATTAAATCTCTCCCGAAAATGTCCGACTAGCCGCAGCCACAGACGCGGCCGATGGAGAAACGCGGTACGGGCCAGCTCGGCGGACGGAATCCGATTTCGGGATATGGCGGCGTGTTCGCCCCGAGCGCACTTCTGCCGGTGGCGCCGCCCCCTGCATACCCGATCAGCTGCTCCCGAATTCTTCTCCGGTAGGGGACCGAGGTTCCTGTACTCGCCGTCCTCTTGCTTCTTTTTGACGGACAACGTATGTGAGAGGTTGGCGCTCCGCTTCACTGTTCCACCTACTGCTGTGGCTAGCGTTACTCGCTCTAGACGCCGAGTTCGGAGGATCTATCCTTACTCTACCTGTAATGCTTTTTTAAATACCGACACGATAGGCTGAAGGCAGCAGGTATTTCCTTTGATTTAACAGAAGCTTTTGACTGTGCGGACCGTGCAATACTTTTGCATAAGTTGTAACAGTGTGGGATTATGGAAATAACTGAACAATAGTCCACTTCAAATGAATCAGCTGACTGTCTATCCACACCACACATTTACGGAGAAGCGTTCTGGAAAATGCGTGTTCACAGAAGCATATGGTTTTTTTTTATATTTTGACTAAAGTTCAGTCTTGATCACGTCATGTATGTTTTAAATGATACAGGCAACCGGTTTCGGTTCTTTCTACAAAACCATCATCAGACCTATGGCTCCTTAGGATGGTAGGCGGAGCTCTCCTTGCTGCTACGCAGTCAACTGATCAGCGAGCAGCGTAGCAGCGAGGAGAGCTCCGCCTACCATCCTAAGGAGCCATAGGTCTGATGATGGTTTTGTAGAAAGAACCGAAACCGGTTACCTGTATCATTAAAACATACATGACGTGATCAAGACTGAACTTTAGTCAAAATATAACAATTAATTGATCACTGCTTTCCAAAAATGTTTACCAAAATATGGGTTTTCGTCAAACCACTGCTGTCAGTTACAGTTGACAAATGACCCCATGGCATCTGGAGTACCAACACTTGAAATGAAATCTTAAGTCAGTAACCACCTCTCCAAACAATAAAAATCAGACAAATGTTATAGACACTGAAGAGCCATTGAATCTGGTACATCTGCCTACTATCGAGTAGGGCGCCCGCGAGCACGCAAAAGCACCGCAAACGAAGTGGCATCCACTCGACTAATGTCTGAAGTAAGAGGGAATGGAGATTGCTTCTGAATAGCACGTTGCAAGGCATCCCAGACATGCTCAATAATGTTCATGTCTGGGGAGTTTAGTGGCCAGCCGAAGTGTTTAAACTCAGAAGAGTGTTCGTGGAGCCACTCTGTAGCAATTGTGCACGTGTGGGGAGTCGCATTGTCCTACTGGAATTGCCGGAGTCCGTCGGAATGCACAATAGACATGAATGGATGCAGGTGATCAGACAGGAAGCTTACGTAGGTGTCACCTCTCAAGAATCGTATCTAGACGTATCAGGGTTCCCATATCACTCCGACTGCACACGTCCCACACCACTACAGAGCCTGCATCAGCTTGAACAGTCCCCTTCTCACATGTAGGGTCCATGGATTCTTGACGTTGTGTCGGTACCCGTACACTTCCATCAGTTCTATACAATTTAAAACGAGACTCGTTCCACAAGGCAACATGTTTCCAGTCCTTAACAGTCCAATGTCGGTGTTGACGAGCCCAGGCGAGGCGGAAAGCTTTGTTTCGTGCAGTCATCAAGGGCACGTGAGTGGGCCTTCGGCTGCGAAAGCCCATATCGATGATGTTTCGTTGAATGGTTCGCACGCTGACACTTGGTATAGCCTTGAAATCTGCAGCATTTTGCGGAAGGGTTGCACTTCTGTCAAGTTGAACGATTCTCTTCAGTCGTCGTTGGTCCCGTCCTTGCAGGATTTTTTCCGGCCGCAGCGGTGTCGGAGATCCGATGTTTTGCCGGATTCCCGATATTCACGGTACACTCGCGAAATGGTCGTACGGGAAAATCCCCACTTCATCGCTACCACGGAGATTCTGTGTCCCATCGCTTGTGCGCCGACTATAACACCACGTTCATAGCCACTTAAATATTGATAACCTGCCATCGTAGCAGCAGTAACAGATCTAACAACTGCGCCAGACACTTGTCTTAATATGCTTTGCCGACCGCAGCGCCGTGTTCTGTATTTAAATAGGCATGTCTATACCAGTGTATTTGGCATCTCAGTGTATATATATATGAAGTATTCGAATGAAAAGATACGAAAAATCGTAACAATCAAACCGATGGAAATTTGCATTTGCTACTTGGGGTAGGGTAGTGTGACAGTCCATCAAGAGCAAAAGGCGTGGGCTGCCTCACGGAGGGAATGATTCTACTACTCGATAATTCCCTGCAGCACTATTTCAGACATTAGTCGAGTCCATGCCACATCGTTTTGCGCCACTTCTGCGTGTTTGCAAAAATTCCTTAATGCTGTATAGAAATGTTTGCACTACTCAGCAAGTTTCATTTTCAATAGGATTACAGCAGAGGTAAAAAAACTGAGTGTAAACCTGTGCTATTCAAATTAATGTGTGTTTCCATATGGCAGATCTGTTCTACTCTGTGCAGTAGTTCCTCGCTGTAGTTGAGAAGTATTCTCTGTAAAAGGTCATTTATCCCTGTACTCTCTCACAATTCTTACGGTGTTTTATTGATTGTTTAGTTCTTTTGTTTATAAATTTTTTAATCATTATCCTGTAGACTATGTACTGCATTGTTCTGTGACCAACTAGCTTTGGCTCGCATGGTCCTACGGAAGCCGATAAATAAATGCCTATAGGGACGTTCCGTACCAGGTTTGATACTATATTTCTGATCGGTATCAGTACCTAATATTGTATTGATACGTCGATAATATTGGAACAGGAGTGTCGACGCGTATAGTATCACAAGGTATTGACTGGTTCTTAAGTTTTTTGAAGCTTTTCATTAACACTAAAAAAATTTATTTGATCTATGATGGTTTGAAAATACCGTGGCCTGCCGCAGTTTCTGGATGAATTATTTATTTCACCGCAACTAACTTCCGGCCTAAGTCCATCGTTAGACCGCACCTTGGAATTCTCGTACAAATTTCATAACTTTGTTGTTACGAAAAGTGATAATGTATATATAATAAGACAGAGATCTGCATCTTTGTAGGTGACATGGTGTCTCGTGAGCTTGAGTGTAGCACATGATTTAGCGTGTTACACGAGTAATGTGATGCCTTCCGGGAGTTTAGTGTATTCATCAGAAAGCTGATACAGTACATACAAGAGCAGCACCAGTTGCGTGATTTTTTCCCTGTTTGGGGGGGGGGGGGGGGTTGGCTCATCGTGCAGCCAGAAAATGAGGTACTGCTGGGTTAATTGCGCAGTTGCTAATTGCGCTAATTCATTTAATTACTGTGTGCTGCGAACCTGTATCGCCCAGCTAAAATTCTCATTTTATTGTTGCGTTTTTGGCTGAAAACGAGAATTACGACAAATAACAGTATACATTGACCAATTTTGAAGATACACTGTCCTGTGATTTTACGCTTTTGAAACAACGCGATAAAATAGAGGTGCAGGAAATACAGAGCTACAGTGGCAGAAAGTAAGGACGACTGGAATATGGCGGGGGAGGCTGTGAGAAGTTTTTGATTTTCCCCATTACTGTAACCCCAAGATTGGGTTGTATCTGTCATTTTTTAAGACACTTATACCATTTTTCGTATGGCCCGTGGCCTAGTACAAGCCGTTGTGTTAGGCACAGTTCGAACGATTTGCACGTCTAATGTAGTGTAGTGTAGATGACTGGAACAGTTTTGTGTTGGTGTTGACGGGGTGGTGTAAAAGCAGGTATTACACAGAATTAAGGAGGTCGCCGATATTTATGGAGAGGATGAGCCACGACACTGGGACAGGTTCTGATTATCAGTGTATTTATGCCACCAGCAGCAAATTAACGCCAAATAAAATTCCGTTCATTACCACGATGTCGGGCGTGGAGGTCTGGCAGTGAAGGGCGTGCCTGGAAATCGAGAGGTCCCAAGATCGAATCGCTATCGGACCACGGAAATATTCGCTCTGAAACTTCCTGGCAGATTAAAACTGTGTGCCGGACCGAGACCCGAACTCGGGACCTTTGCCTTTCGCGGGCAAGTGCTCTACCATCTGAGCTACCCAAGCACGACTCACGCCCCGCCCTCAGGTCGGCCATCGACGAGCAGAACCCCAGGAAATATCGAGAAAGTGCGACAAATGCTGGCGCAAAATGGGCGACGTACTGTCAGAGTGATTGCGGAGGAATTGGGCATTAGCAAGGACACGGTGCACACCATCGTCCGCGATGATTTGCGTAAGCGAAAGATCTGCTCCCGATTTGTGCCACACAAGCTCACAGACGAGCAGAAAGCAAAACGGATGGAAACTGCTGGTTATTTCATTTCCATGTTCAAATGGTTCAAATGGCTCTGAGCACTATGGGACTTAACATCTGAGGTCATCAGTCCCCTAGAACTTAGAACTACTTAAACCTAACTAACCTAAGGACATCACACACATCCATGCCCGAGGCAGGATTCGAACCTGCGACCGTAGCGGTCGCGCGGTTCCAGACTGAAGCGCCTAGAACCGCTCGGCCCTCAGCCACTTCGGCTGGCTCATTTCCATGTGTGCCGGCCAGTGTGGTCGAGCGGTTCTAGGCACTTCAGTCTGGAACAGCACGACCGCTGCGGTCGCAGGTTCGAATCCTACCTCGGGCATGGATGTGTGTGATGTCCTTAGGTCAGTTAGGTTTAAGTAGTTCTAAGTTCTAGGGGACTGATGACCTCAGATGTTAAGTCCCATAGTGCTCAGAGCCATTTGAACCATTTCCATGTGTGACCAGGATCCACTGCTTCGGAACACCATCGTTACGGGAGATGAGACCTGGTGCTACCAGTTCGATCCGGAATCAAAACGGCAATCGATATCATTGTGATCACCGTCTTCTTCGCGATATAAAAAAAAAAGAGCCGCCTGTAAAAATCCAAGGTGAAAACAACGTTTATCGCCTTCTTCGAAAACGGCATCATCCACGAGGAATTTGTTCCTGCAGGTCAAACCATTAACGCTGCATTTTGCCAGTCCGTTTTGAACCGATTGCTACAGCGTATACGCCGGGTTCGGGCAGAGCTGCACAGGACTGAAAAATGGACGCTGCTCCATGAGCATGCCCCTGCACACTGCGCGATCCGTGTGCACCAATTCTTGACGCAGAAGATGGTAGCTGTTCTTGAACACCCTCCGTCTCATGTGGACTTCTTCCTGTTTCCCCGCTTGAAGGCGGCCATGAAAGGTGAACGTTGTGCGGACGTGAATGCCATCAAAGATAGTGTGACAGAAACTGTACGAACGTTGTCAAAAATGTGTTTTAGCGGATGGTGACTACTTTGAAGAGCAATAAGGAAGATTTATTTGTATCTTTTGTTTTGTTTGTTGTCTGATAGCATTCACTGAACTTTTTAGACACACCGCGTATGCTGAAAAATAGTGTTTTATAGCCAAAAGAATGGGAAATCAACATGCTTTGCATTACTTACTGGACACCCTTCGTATGTGATTTCTGCAAAAGGAGGGAGCGTCTACATTTGTTTGTCTCTGTATAGTTTGATGCAATGTTCCTTCGGATATGCATGTTTAGATGTTGTACCACACTCGCAGTTTATCATTACATATGAGACAGAGAAGTTGCTGTCCATGCATCAGCACGGCTGTAGAAAGCATCGCTCCTTCGAAACGCAACTTGCCCTTTTTTCACATGATATCTTGAGAACCATGGATGAAGGGTGTCAGACGGATGCCATATTCCTTGACTTCCGGAAAACGTTTGACTCGGTGCCCCACTGCAGACTCCTAACTAAGGTACGAGCATATGGGATTGGTACCCAAATATGTGAGTGGCTCGAAAACTTCTTAAGTAATAGAACCCAGTACGTTGTCCTCGATGGTGAGTGTTCATCGGAGATGAATCATCTGGAGTGCCCCAGGCAAGTGTTGTAGGTCCTCTGTTGTTTTCTATCTACATAAATGATCTTTTGGATAGGGTGGATAGCAATGTGCGGCTGTTTGCTGATGATTCTGTGGTGTACGGGAAGGTGTCGTCGTTGAGTGACTGTAGGATGACACAAGATGACTTGGACAGGATTTGTGATTGGTGTAAAGAATGGCAGCTAACTCTAAATATAGATAAATGTAAATTAATGCAGATGAATAGGAAAAAGAATCCCGTAATGTTTGAATACTCCATTAATAGTGTAGCGCTTGACACAGTCACGTCGATTAAAAATTTGGGCGTAACATTGCAGAGCGATATGAAGTGGGACAAGCATGTAATGGCAGTTGTGGGGAAGGCGGATAGTCGTCTTCGGTTCATTGGTAGAATTTTGGGAAGATGTAGTTCATCTGTAAAGGAAACCGCTTATAAAACTCTAATACGACCTATTCTTGAGTACTGCTCGAGCGTTTGGGACCCCTATCAGGTCGGATTGAGGGAGGACATGGAAGCAATTCAGAGGCGGGCTGCTAGATTTGTTGCTGGTAGGTTTGATCATCACGCGAGTGTTACGGAAATGCTTAAGGAACTCGGGTGCGAGTCTCTAGAGGAAAGGAGGCGTTCTTTTCGTGAATCGCTACTGAGGAAATTTAGAGAACCAGCATTTGAGGCTGACTGCAGTACAATTTTACTGCCGCCAACTTACATTTCGCGGAAAGACCACAAAGATAAGAGAGATTAGGGCTCGTACATAGGCATATAGGCAGTCATTTTTCCCTCGTTCTGTTTGGGAGTGGAACAGGGAGAGAAGATGCTAGTTGTGGTACGAGGTACCCTCCGCCACGCACCGTATGGTGGATTGCAGAGTATGTATGTAGATGTAGATGTAGGTAATCTTGAGGTCCGCTGTATAGGAACGTTTTAAGAAACACAAGGGTTATCGGAGTTGTTGTAGCGCTGCTAGCTGCCTGATTGCCTCTTCCCTTCCAGCGCGCAGAATGGGTCCGGCGAGAGGTTGGCTCTCGGTGCCCGCCGGGCAGATAAGGGCCAGGGATGGCCGGAAAAACCACCTGCGCCTGAGTTAGGGCCCTGCACGTCCCCGGAATAACGAGTTGCCGCGCTCCAGATAACGAACTAATAAAGCAGACGCGCACCGGCGTGCGATTAAGGAAACGAAACACCCGGCTTTGCGCCCTGCACAGCTACCCACCCGCGCTCTTCAGAAAACAAGCGCCGCAAGAATACCCTCGTTCAGGACGACCTGTGTTCTGTCCAGACTATATTACGCCACCTTCCGAATTAACGGCGCGCTGCGTAATTGGCTACAGATACGTGTAATCCGCCCAATTAAGCGATAATTACAGAGCTTGTACCTCGTGAAGTGTAGGCTGCTTAATTTGAGCCCATTGTGCAGCCTGTAGCTTTTTCCTCCCTCTCATTTACCTCGGTTTGGCTACGAATAGCTCTGGCGTTTATTTTCTACGATATTTGAGAGTAATAGAATGGATCAGTGGCCAAGCTGTATTCAGTATTATTGGTTTCGATGGATAGGTTGGTAACGAGAACAATTTTAACACATGAAACCTGAAATTTTACAAGATTCAGCGACTTCAAATGAAAAAAAACCTGTGTGCGCAGTTCGGGTTCACGCCGTAGCTTTTTGGTGAAAGAGTCCGAATAAAGGTATAAAATCATTTTCGTGTGAACAGGTAAGAAATTATCAATCACCTTAATACAGTGGTTACGCTAAGTAGTATAGTGGCTTTACTAGATAAATAACAAATGGCTCTGAGCACTATTGGACTTAACATCTGAGGTCATCAGTCCCTTAGAACTTAGAACTACTTAAACCTAACTAACCTAAGGACATCACACACATCCATGCCTGAGGCAGGATTCGAATTGCGACCGTAGCGGTCGCTCGGTTCCAGACTGAAGCGCCTAGAATCGCTCGCCCACACTGGCCGGCATATAAATAACAACTTAGGATTGTATGCCCTATGAGCCAGCTGTGTAATCGCTTCGCGCCGTTTTTTCATTTCTTTTCTTGGCTGCCATAGCTCTCGCATGCGTTCGCCGCAGGGCTTTTTACGCTTTTTCCATTCCACTATAGCCGACATATTAGTCCTAGTGAATCAACAACTGTATTGCTATTTAAAAGAATTCTCATTTATTCTTCAGTCTCAGTTACACATTTTTAGTTACGTGATATGTTTCGATCTCCGTAGAACATCTTCAGATCTAAGTAGGTGCGTCTTGGCTGTCAGAACATCAGATCAGAGTTGATGTGAGAGTGTGATACGGACAAGACTGGTTGCTTACCCAACTAATGAAGAGGTCATGCTGAAAAGTAAGGCCTCCGAATTTTTGCTGTGGAAACGCTTAAAGCTTTTTTAGATAAAACAAACGTTGTAATGCTCTACGTCTTCATTCGTCATGTCTCCGTATTTATTTCTCAGTTTGGTCACCGTAACGAAGAGCACCTTTCTCCCAACGAGAGGCCGGCTTATTGATACCGTCAGAGTGGATTATTAGACCTTGTTGACGGAGTCGTAACCTCACCTCTGTTTGTACTGTTTTATCGCTATCAGAGCGAAGGCCTCGAACGTGTTCTTTAAGTTTTGGAAACAGATGAAAATCGGATGAGGCCGAGTGGGGACTGAATGGAGAATGACTGACGACAGTGAGCCCGAGGCATCGGATCGTCGCGCGTGTGGCAGCTCTCGTGTGTGGTCTAGTACTGTCGTGCGTAAGGAGAGGGTGCTGCACGTGTGGACGAAATCTTCTGCGGTTAGAGACTGGAATACGGTACGCTGTTTCTCACGCACCGACATAGTTACGTTACATACCGCTATGTTACACGCCACAATTCAGAGCCCTCTAGCGGCAGATTGTTGTAAATATGTGGACATGAAGAATAAAGATGCTGCATTTAATAACGTTTGTTTTATTTAAAAAGTTTTAAGAGTTTTCACATAAATTTGGAGGCATTACTTTTCGACACGCCCTCGTATATGTAAAGGTGATCCAAAGAGATCGAAATATGTCACATAATTAAAAATGTGCAACTTGGACTGAGGAATAAATGAGAATTGGTTTTGATTTTCTTTCGAGGCAAGTTTTCATGTGTCGTGCTGTTTCTGTAATTCCGAGCATACCGAGTGATCAAAAAGTCAGTACAAATTTGAAAACTGAATAAATCACGGAATAATGTAGATAGAGAGGTACAAATTGACTCACATGCTTGGAATGACATGGGGTTTTGTTAGACCCAAAAAAAATACAAAAGTACAAAAAATGTCCGACAGATGGCGCTTCATCTGGTCAGAATAGCAATAATTAGCATAACAAAGTAAGACAAAGCAAAGATGATTTTCTTTACAGGAAATGCTCAACATGTCCACCATCATTCCTCAACAATAACTGTAGTCGAGGAATAATGTTGTGAACAGCAACGTACAGCATGTCTGGAGTTATGATGAGGCATTGGCGTCGGATGTTGTCTTTCAGCATCCCTAGAGATGTCGGTCGATCACGATACACTTGCGACTTCAGGTAACCCCAAAGCCAGTAATCGCACGAACTGAGGTCTGGGGACCTGGGAGGCTAAGCATGACGAAAGTGGCGACTGAGCACACGATCACCACCAAACGACGCGCGCGAGAGATCTTTCACGCGTCTAGCAATATGGGGTGGAGCGCCATCCTGCATAAGCATCGTACGTTCCAGCAGGTGTTTATCAGCCAGGCTGGGGATGATGCGATTCTGTAACATATCGGCGTACTTCTCAGCCGTTACGGTAGTAGTTTTGCTGTCCAGCGCCATCCGTTGGACTTTTTGTAAACTTTTTTTTTTGTTTGGTTCTAATAAAACAGCATGTCATTCCAAGCACGTGTGTCAATTTTTACCTCTCTATCTACATTATTCCGTTGTTTATTAAGTTTTCAAATTTATACTGACATTTTGATCACCCGGTATTTACGAGTCATACAAGACTACTTCTTTTGTTATTATGTAATTATCAATCTAATACTCATTTTCACTCATGCATCGGCTAATATTTTTATCGTCTCACTTTGGGTCCTAGTAGTGGTCCGCAAGCTCTTCACAATGACATCCGAATCAATGTCCCAGGTAAAGGCGATTCTACGCTAGACAAGTTTATAACTTTACACAAAGCTAACTCGTAACAATCACGCAATTGCGCCTACACTGGTACGATGACGTCACACGTGAAACAATACTGCCCGACATACATCTAAGCTACGAGCTATCCGTTGCGACCTCAACAAATTTTTACGCATTATTAGCCGGTGGCTATTAGCAATTCAAATATGACGGTATTTCAACCGACGAGCGAGTAGACGTGTTCGCATCAAAAATAATCTAATCGAGATAAGATCAGAAATGCTATACATGAGATTTTTTTGTCATCAGTCTTCTGACTGACTTAATGTTGGCCGCCACGACGTCCTTTCCTGTGCCAATCTCATCAACTCAGAACAGCACTTACCCCCAACGTCCTGGTTAATTTGTTGGATGTATTCCAGTCTCTGCTTCTCCCTACCGTTTTTTCCTTCTACAGCCCTAGCACGAAGGAGGCTATTCTCTGATGTCTTAAAACATGTCGTATCATCATAACCCTTCTTCTGGTCAGTGCTTTACTGCATATTCCTTTCCTCGACCAATCTGCAGGGGACCTCATTTCTTACGTTACTAGCCCATTTAATTGTCACTGTCCTCCTGTAACAGTATATTTCAAACGCTTCTATTCTCCTCTTGTCTGATTTTCTCCTGGGTAGTAACTATCGGTATCTTCACACTTCTTTCGGACTGTCTCGAAGCAGAATATTTTTAGAGTACAGCAGCAAGCAGCAACAATACAGTTTCGGTATACTGTACTGAAACAGCGCCGTTATCGATTTCGAAACCGGCATCGGTGCTTTTTCTATAAAGTAAACCAAAACTACATTCTGGCTTTCTCCTGCTGGACCCTACAAATATTTGCATCACATAACACCCACGATTCTTCAATATTTTCATCATATGACAAAATAGCATGAATCGAAATAATTTCCGATACACTTGGCAGCTCCATGTTACACCGATCCCCCTTCTTCTTCACCTCTTCTTATACTCGACAAGTCACCTTGTGTGCGGGTGAGGGTACTTCTGATAGCACTGTCATTCTCGACAATTTCCCCCCCCCCCCCACCTTTCCCTATTCTTTTCACAAAGGGTACTTGGAAAGGAAAATTGATTTCCTCGTCGTGGACGTTTCACAGAAGGTATGATACGTTGCTCAGCTCTTCTTGAAACGTGCTCTCTTGAAACGTGTTCTCTGGGAACAATAAGCGTTTCTATGACGCACAACACCTCTCGCGTAGCGTCTGGCGCGGGATTAGCCGAGCGGTCTGAGGCGTTGCAGTCATGGACCGTGCGGCTGGTCCCGGCGGAGGTTCGAGTCCTCCCTCGGGCATTGGTGTGTGTGTTTGTCTTTAGGATAATTTAGGTTAAGTAGTGTGCAAGCTTAGGGACTGATGACCTTAGCAGTTAAGTCCCATAAGATTTCACACACATTTCAACATTTGCATAGCGTCTGGCACTGGAGTTTGTTGAGCTCTCGAGCCTACTGGAGGATCTCGTGGCAAAACGCGCTTGAGCTGCATCTTCCCTTAATCTATTAATACAGACTACAAAGAGTTGCAGCCGCACAGGGTAGCCATGTGGTCTAAGGCGCCTTACCGCGGTTCAGTTGGCTACCCCCGTCGGAGGTTAGAGTCCTCCGTCGGACATGGGTGTGTTCGTTGTCCTTAGCGTAAGTTAGTTTAAGTTAGATTAAGTAGTGTGTAAGCCTAGGGACCGGTGACCTTAGCAGTTTGGTCCCATAGGAACTTACCACAAATTTAAATTTCAATAAGGGTTGCAGACTGATTTCACAATACTAAAAAAAATCTGTCCAACGAGTGCTTTGTAAGTCACTTCGTTTGTTGTTGAAATACGTTTCCTTAACATACTTTCAATAAATCTTAAAGCCTGGCATCTGCTTTTTCCTACATTTAGTCGTAGTGCTCATTCCACGTCTGGTTGTTCTGGGCTGTTACTCCCAGATATTTTACTGTTGTTGCTGTTTCTATCGATTTACCGCCAACAGCGTAATCGAGTAGGAATGGATCTCTTCGCCTGTGTATACCTCGTGCGTCACACATACGAGCACTGTGTGGTCGAAAGTATCCAGGCTTAATGTGGCGCTTGTCCATTCCTTGCGTTTCTGACGGTTTGGACCTAGCTGCGAACATTCAGTGAGGTGTCTGAATGTCTGTGGGGAATGCAGCCCATTCTTCCTCAAGACCCGAAACCAGAGAATGTGATAATGTTGGACGCTGGGGTCTGGAGGAGAGTCGACGTAAGTCATCCCAAAGATATTCCATAGGATTCATGTCGGCACCATAGGCAGACCAGTCCATTTCAGAAATGTTATTGTCCGCAAACAATTGCCTCACAGATGCTGTTTTGTGACAGGGTGCATTGTCAAGCTGATAACAATCAATCATAGTCTCCGAAATGCTTCTCTACAGTACGCAGTACACAATACTGCAATATGTATTCATATCTCTTCGCATTTAGCGTTTACATCAGCACAATAAAGGGACCGTACTGTACCATGAAAAACGTCACCTTACTGTGATACAACCTCTTTCGTGTTTCATTGTTTCTGCTACAGCCTAGCCGCGCGTAGTGGCCGCGCGGTTAGAAGCGCCATGTCACTAATCGTGCTGCCCCTCCCGCTGGAGGTTCGAGTCCTCCCTAGGGCTTGGCTGTGAGTGTTGTCCTTAGCGTTAAATTAGTTTAAGTAGTTTGTAAGTCTAGGGACCGATGACCTCAGCAGTTTGGTCCCTTAGGAATTCACACACATTTGAACATTTTGAACCACTTCACCCTAGCGTCGGATTGCCATAGGGTACAGCGTGATTCACCACTCCAAATCACTCTTTTTCCAGTCATAGAAATGTGCGGGTTATCAGGAGCTACCCGACCATTGTATCCCAGTCTTTTTAACAGCCTGCGCACAGCCATTGTGCTAGCTGGACTACTCATAGGACTTCAGAACTCACAAGGGATTCCTTCCGCCGGTTTCATGCGATTTTTTACAATCGCCCTCCGCAGCACTCGGTGGTCCCTGTCCGACAGTACGTAAGATCTGCCCGGTCTTGGTTTAACTGTGATTCTTCCTTCGCGTTTCCACTTTACAATCATATCATCAACAGTCGACCTGGGCAGCTTTGGAAGGGTTAAAATCTCCCTGACGGATTTATTCATTAGGTGAAGTCCAGTGACTAGTCCACGTACGAAGTTACTGAGGTGTCATGACCGACTCACCCTGCTGTTACTGCTTCTCTACTAACAACGCAATATTCCCCGTCTCCTGTTACACTGCCAGGTCCGCCGCTCGTGGCATCTAGAGGCCAATTCAGCATTACATAAGGGGGTCCGGGTACTTTTGATCTGATTGTGTATTCACGTTGAGTGCCAGTTGCATGTCCCTGCAGCAGTATCCGATCTTTTGCAAGTATTCCTGCATTTCACAGCAGTGTTCTGAATTTGGAAGCTTCCTGTACACAACTGAATCGTACTTGAATGCTGATAAGAAGGAGCGTATGCCGTATTTAATTGACGAAAAACTACAGTACTACACAACTCCCTGTTGGCCATCTAATTCCCAAATTGTGCACAGCTGCAATATTGTAGAACAGAGAGGCATCGTAACAGTTTGTTGACCAGGCTTACCGAGCGTCTATGTAATGACTGTAATCGCATCCTTAGTCATACGTGTCTGGAAGCCCATCTTTATACAGGATGGTTGAGGGAACTTAGCTGTTTAATTTGAGCCGTCAAATCAAAAACACCGTCAGCCGAATATATTTCAAATTTTATTTTACTTGTGCGGCCAATTTCGACGTTTCACCACGTCGTCTTGAGGCTTGCTGACCGACGTGCCGGAAGAATCCATGCTCATGTGCAGTCTGCAATTGATGAACGGAGGGATCGAGTTGTTAGAAAAGTAATCTGCGGGTGCCAGTTACTGACCCTGGTCACTATTTCGATTGCAAAAGTTTGGATTCTTCTACTACATCTACATCTAGATACATACACCGCAATCCACAATACGGTGCATGGCGGAGGGTACCTCATACCACAACTAGCATCTTCTCTCCCTGTTCCACTCCCAAACAGAACGAGGGAAAAATGGCTGCCTATTTGCCTCTGTACGAGCCCTAATCTCTCTTATCTTTGTGGTCTTTCCGCGAAATGTAAGCTCTTCTACACTTCGGTCATGGGGCATGAAGGTGTCATATTGAAACGCCGAAACTGGTTGCATAACCAAAATAAAATTTGAAATATAGACAGCTGAAGATGTCCTTGATTTGACTTTTTATTCTTAACTGCACGTCTTTCACCCTCTCCTCTCGGAACGTATGCGTTTCCGTATCCATATTAATTGGACTAGTTTTTCTGGCTTCGGTGACTTTTACCACCTGTCAAAATATTCGACACCTTTTTTTTCTTACGCCCTGTGTACATTACAAACATTAACGGCCTCATAACACTACCTTGGAGTACCTCCGGAATTACCATGACATCTGTCGATTTTGTCGCGGTAAAAATGACATGGGTCCCGGCGGAGGATGGAGTCCTCCCTCGGTCGTGGGTGTGTGTGTGTTTGTCCTTAGGATAATTTAGGTTAAGTAGTGTGTAAGCTTAGGGACTGATGACCTTAGCAGTTAAGTCCCCTGAGATTTCACACACATTTGAACATTTTTGAAAAATGACATGTTGAGTGCTGTGTAGTACTGCATCCAAGCAGAAGGCTGGTCCGGTACTCGGCAACATCGTATCTGATTCACTTTTTTACGCAGTTACCGCGATCGACGTGTAATGGATGCGGCTGTATGTTCGCAGGTGTACTATTACGTCGTGGACTCGCCCAGGAACGAAGGCAAGGGTTTCTTCGAGATCAACGAGCAGTCTGGAGAGGTGTTCACCAAAGTGGTGTTCGACCGCGAGAAGCAGGGCGCCTACGCGTTGGAGGTGGAGGCTCGAGACGGCGCACCCTCGGCTCGTCCCAACAGCAACGGACAGCCCAACTCCGGTGAGTACTCACTTTCTATATCTGAACTGTGTCTACCGGACTGAAACCCCGTCTAGACTCGACTATTCTGGACGTCAAGTCAGCGCGGAACGGAAAGTACTGAGGAACTGACGTGGTGCATTCATGACCACGACGAATTGCCCATCTGAGCGCTATCGATCGAGTTGCGCTGATGCTGTATTGTTTCCACAGGTCAGAGACAAATCCCAACAAGCTATTGCACCGTATCCAATTTCTCTGGGCAGCATCAGCGCTGCTGTTTCTTGTACGCACGCCAAATGTTACTAATCCATTATAAAGCACAAAGGTAGAGGTCTGTCTGATCACAAAAAGACAGCAGCGTCTTCTTCAGCATGCGTAAAACACCTCGATATGTTGTTGCTATTTCGGCATCCACTGTACGTAGGTTAGGAGCTCCTAAACGTCAGTGCAGCAAATTATTCTTGCTTCTACTGAAGACTTGTCAATAGACGCCTAGTTGATGTTGAAATTCATCATTTATTGTTTGTGTAAGTGGTAACCACTGTACAGGTGGAAACCTATGTTTAATAAGCACGCAGGAGTCAAGGTGTAGGATCATTTATCAATATTGTCGCACAACATCTCTTCTAATGTTGACATTAAATTACAAGTGTTTGTTTATATAATTATGTTTTCACTTAGTCAATCATGTTTTCGATGAAATTTTCTCTCGTGTTTAGGCAGATATTTGCAATTTCGTTTTTGCAATTTGTAGCAGCAGTCAGCCCAAACAAACGCTGCTCATCACGTGCTTCATGCGACGCCCAGTGCCGACGGAAACCGTCGGTTAGTTTTCCTTGTAAACAAAACTATTTATAAAGCGGACTTTTACGCACCAGTTCGATACAGCGGTTCCATATCAGTTTACCGCAATATTCAATTCTATTAAAAGGGAGAGTAAAACAGTTACAGTAAGGAATACCGCAGCAGCGACGGCACTGCCTGGCCGCGCAGCGTCGCTAGTCAGTCGCTGTTGGATTATCGGCTTTTCTTCGTCTTTGACTGTCCCTGTTAATAGGCATTGAATATCGGAATAAACTGATTTGGAACCGCTCTTTCGAATGGGCACGTAAAGTTCTGCTTTAAAAGTAATTTTGTTCGTAAGGGGAAACGAACCGACGCTTTCCGTCGACACTGGCGTCGCGTGGAAGACGTGATGAGCAGCATTTGTTTGGGCTGACTCCAGCCACAGACTGGAAAAATGGAATTGCGAGTACCTGCCGAAACATCAGAGAAAATGCGCCTGATGACTCTTAGGAGAAGCACGCAGTATATGTAGGGTGAACAAGAACTCCACTGCCGGCCGCGGTGGTCTAGCGGTTCTCGGCGCGCAGTCCGGAACCGCGCGACCGCTACGGTCGCAGGTTCGAATCCTGCCTCGGGCATGGCTGTGTATGATGTCCTTAGGTCAGTTAGGTTTAAGTAGTTCTAAGTCCTAGGGGACTGATGACCACAGTAGTTAAGCCCCATAGTGCTCAGAGCCATTTGAACCATTTGAACCAATAACTCCACTGACATACTTTCAGAGGTTGTTCAGGGTTACCATCTGGTTCAAATGGCTCTGAGCACTATGGGACTCAACTGCTGAGGTCATTAGTCCCCTAGAACTTAGAACTAGTTAAACCTAACTAACCTAAGGACATCACACACATCCATGCCCGAGGCAGGATTCGAACCTGCGACCGTAGCGGTCTTGCGGTTCCAGACTGCAGCGCCTTTAACCGCACGGCCACGTCGGCCGGCTGGTTACCATCTGATTGTGGTATAAGGACCTACGTCTCCGGCGGTTCGTTACAGAGTAACAATTAACTACGATTTATGACCGCTAGATTGACCGAACATGAAAGATTTTGGAGACTGTGAAAGAAAGATTACACCGTTGCTAAACATGCTCTGAATGAATCTCATTCATATGATGTGAAATGTGATGTTTTCTATTCTATAAAGGAACTAAAGGGAGAAAATTAACATTACTGGAAATTGTGGCCATTAATAAACACCAATCAAAGAATCCTGATCGTGTTCTTAATGACCAAATACAGTTTCAATACTCGCCCTTATTAAAGTAGCAGCCAATTATTATTGCTCTCACCATTAGTTAATAAGCTTGTTATAACTGTTCCACAACCACATTCCATAGACGTTTTTCTTCCCCTCCTTTTACTCAGTGTGTTCATCACATTCACCAGTATGTCCATACCACATAGTAGCATATGCCATTACCTACTTGTAGAACATTTCTGTTTTATACACTCACATATTTTTAATATTTGATTATACTGTAGTGTAATATTTATTTATTCAGTGTCTCTTCAGGTACACTGCTGGCCACCGTAAATGCAACACCAAGAAAGACAAGAGGTAGCACAACAAAATCTATTTTGTAGATAACATGTTGACCAAGTATCAAATGATTACGTTTACAGACGTCTGTGACATGTGGTTCCTGCCAGAATCAGTAGCCAGAGTAGCCGCCATTCTTGGAGATCACCGCTGCCACACGTCTCGGCATTGAGTCAAAGAGACGTTGGATGTGTTGCTGGGGTACAGCAGCCCAAGCAGCTTCCACACGTTGCCAAAGATCATCTGGTCTGGCAGCTGGGGATGTAATCTGGGTCACTCGTTGAGCAACCATGGACCACATGTTTTCTATCGGCGAAAGATCCGGAGAGCGAGCCGGCCAGGGAAGCAATTCAATCTGGTTATTGACGAAGAACATTTGGACAATGCGTGCCACGTGTGGTCGCGCATTATCCTGTTGAAATATGGCTGTGGCCGAGCCCTGAAGGTAAGGAAGGACAACTGGCTCCAGCACCCCGGATATGTAGCGCCAGCTATTTAAAGTACCGGCAATGCGTACTAGAGGCGTGCGAGAGTAATATCCAATACCGCCCCATACCATAATACCCGGTGCAAGACCAGTGTGGCGGTGCATAATGCAGCTGTCCAGCATCCTCTCTCCACGGTGTCTCCACACTCGAATCTGACCATCGTAGTGCTGCAGACAGAAGCGTGCCTCGTCAGTAAAGACAACGTCATTCCATTCTGCCGTCCACATCCGTCTGTCATCACACCATTGGCGACGGAGACGTCTGTGGTTCTGCGTCAATGGTAGACGAAGCAATGGACGTCTTGCGGACAGACCACTCTGCTGTAAACGGCGTCGAATGGTACGCGCAGACACTGGATGATGCGTTACAGACGCAATGTGCTGTGCTATGGTTTGGGATGTCACTGAGCGATCCGTCACTGCCATGCGCACAATTTGCCTGTCAGCACGTGCAGTGGTGCACCGAGGTGAATGCAATGGACCACGTCGGTCCGTCGTGCCCTCCTGCATCCAACGGTCACATATCCGCATTACAGTTGTTTGGTTTCGTCCAACACGACTAGCGATTTCTCTGTATGATAATCCACAATCTCGGTAAGCCACTATCCTTCCTCTGTCGAACTCGGATACTTGATCAAACGATGTTCGCTGTTGTCTACGAGGCATAACTGATCGTCTTGTGAAACAACCACAAGGTAAACACACGTGCCGAACGTACACTCGTCGAAATCGCCAAGCCTTAAATGGCGCTATGAGGTGGCGCCACAGGCGCGCGTGATGTGCGTCTGCGCTGAAATTCTAATCAGTTGCATATCTAATCGCTGCAAACCCATGGTGTAAATTTCACTTGATTCTAATGCTTCCTTCATGGTGTTGCATTTACGGTGGCCAGCAGTGTATTACAACATGCATGTGTTTTGCATCGATATAGTCATAAATGTCACATATCTTTGTATAGCATTCTTAGCACAGCTATGAATTCTCGCTAAAGCTACGTGGACTCTCTGTTCAACATTAAGTTATTGATGATGGCCTAATAAGCCGAAAGCCAGTTAATAACTAACTAATAAATATTATTGTGGAACGTGTCCGCCCCCGGTAGCTGAGTGGGCATGCCGGCACGGTAGCTCAGCGTGTTCGGTCAGAGAGCCGGTTGGCCTCTGTAATAAAAAAACTGAGTGGAAGGATCAACCACCGAACTGAACAGGATGTCTGCGACGTCCGAAACGACCAAACACAACGATCAATAACGAAAAAAAAGTGGTCAGCGCGACGGACTGTCAATCCTAAGGGCCCGGCTGGGTCGGGGATTTTCTCCGCTCAGGGACTGGGTGTTGCGTTGTCCTAATCATCATCATTTCATCCCCATCGACACGCAAGTCGCCGAAATGGTGTCAAATCGAAAGACTTGCACCAGGTGAGCGGTCTACCCGACGGGAGGCCCTTTTCACACGCCATTTATTTATTGTGGAACATTAATACGTTGTATTCAAGTTATTAATATGTTTATGCTCCTCCAAAAGAATATTATGACCTATTCATTTTGTCACCGCATTCACCCATGCAACTGCAACACTGAAGATCCCTGTAATATCCAGTCACGTAGAGGTACATAATAGAACACAGAATAAAGCGACGATCCTCGGATGAAACAAACGCGAGGCAGAACCGAGGAGTAGTGAATTCAAGCTTGATTGCGAAAAGTAAACAGGCCGTTATTGTTGTCAGCAGCAAGCACCGTGATTGAATGGAACACATTTCTGCCCGTACAAGCTTCACGGCACATACCGTCTACATTTGCGATGTTGTGCACTGTTTTCAGTGCAATACACATACGAAGGTAAAAGAGGCAAGAAACCAAACGAATCACGGTAACCTTTAGTCTAATGTTTCCACATAGTCACCACTATGCGTTACGCAATTTTGCTAACGATGAACAAGAGCCCTTGCCGCGCTGCTAAAAACGTGAACCAGGTAAGGCTAGCCATTGTTTGCGGCTACGACAACAGCATCTGAGATTGCAAAATATTGGCCAAGTAATGCACCTTCAAACGGTTCAAAGCTTTGGAAGTATGAAGGGGCTAAACCAGGGCTGTGCGGTGAAAGTGTAGGACAGTCTAGCCTAACTTGGTAACAACTTGCAATGTCCCAGAACTGTTGTCGAGCCTTCCAGGAGGAAGACTCCTCTGTTGCCTGCCTGTGGAAATTCGGGCTTTCAGCCTAGTCAGTGAAGTTGAAATCTTGCTCTATTTAACTTTTTTATTACGCTTCCTGTATCTTTTGTAACTTTCATGAAAATAAGTGGGAAACATTAGTTTCGAAATGACTCTCGCACAGTGGTGTGCCTTTATTTCAGAGCTCACTCGAATGCCACATTGCGTTGGATGTCTTAGAGCGTACAGTACTCGTCAGCTCAGAACGCTACAAGAAGGCACCAAAACCTGAGTTGACAATGTGTCTCTTGCCCCTTTCGAGAATTTTTACACAGTAGTGTGGTCTCTAAGAGCCAGTGCCGAGTTTTGTGGTTCTTTGGTGGTGGTGGTAAGGTCCTGTGGGACAAGACGGCTGTGGTCTTCGGTCCCTAGGCTTACACACTACTTAATCAACTTCCAAACTAACTTAACGCTAAGGACAACACACACACACACACACACACACACACACACACACACACACCCATGCCCTAGGGAGGATTCGAACCTCCGACGGGGAGAGCCGCGCGAACCGTGGCAGGGCCCCCTAGACCGCGCAGTTCTTCTTTGGTAGACTGAGTAGGTTAAGCTCGTGAACTTTTTTTGAATAACTAGTTAAAAATAAACAATTACAGATATCGTTGTGTTCTTAAAGTAATCTGCGTCGATCGTGGCAGTCAGTCACATTGTCACCATTTCCCACTCTTCATTATCTCTGACTTTACGCACGTCGCCTAAGAGAGGGGGATACGTTCCAACTTGCAGACGTGCATTGGTCGCCCTGCAGACGTTGTGGCGGCGTCGCGGGTTGCATAACCCCCGGGAAATCCAGCCGCACGCAAACTGCAGCTAAAGCGCTGCATTATGTAAAATCTTCTTCGCCAGCCTCCGAAAACTGGCGTAAATAAAGTTTTACAAGTCCACCTACTTGTTGAGTTGTGCGGTAAGCCAGGCTTAAATAATCATTCAGCAACTGGAAGTTTAATGGAATGACTTTACAAAACAAGAGGAGATTCGTGGATCTCAGAGGTTGGCAGCGCCCCCCCCCCCCCCCCCCCCCCAAATCTGTGTTGATTCATTACTGGCAAGCGCTGCAGATCTGATTACTGCTCTCAGCGGGTGGGTATTTATCACAGACCACTCCACCCTTGTAATAATATCATCATAAATTCTGGGCTAATTAAAAAATTAATAATTGTGCAAAGAAGCTTACTCGTTCCGAATTGGATTCAATTTGTCGGCAGAATGATCTGCAAAAGTACGTCCAGAGCCACAATTTTGTCCCGCACCGTTTATTGACTTTATAAAACCAAACTTCGCTAATGGGAATTTGGTATCTTGATACCAAGGAAATGTTCTGCGAGAAAATGAGACTCACTGACGGTCTGTCTGCTGATTAAATACGAGTATCCTAAATTTTCTTCGCAGATAATTCTTGACTCGTTAAAAAGGTCTATACTCTCTTTTCACATAGAGGGTCTGCGACCAGAGGCTCCTGAAGCAAAGACCAACGCCTTTTCGCTACTTCATTAATCGCCGAGAGATTAGCATCACCTTTGTTTACTTAGCGGAACTAAGATATTTTCGTGTCAGAATAGCAGGTCTTACGAAAAGTGGACTACGTGCTCACTGTACAATTTAACTGAAAATAGTTTTGAAGAAAATACACTCATGTTCATAAAAAAAACAGAACACCATGAACGACTAGAGATACGACGTTCGTATTCTCAGGACGTGTACATTAGTATGCCCTGCAGAACTGATAAACATTTGAACCATGTCGTCCCCCTTATTCAAGATCAACATCGATATCGTGGCGCAACACCACCTGACGGTGAAATCCGCCTGCGCGTCTCGTTGTCGCTATAAACCGAAGGTAATGGATCAGTGTGACTTGAGCAGGTGTGCGGGATGCCTCGAGACGTGTGCGCGAATCGTACCGTCAAATCAGTGACTTTGAAAGAGAGCGTATTATTGACATGAGAGAATGTGATGCGTCCACCAGGGAAATTGCTGCTCGTGTGGAACAAAGTATTCCGGCACTGGAGCGGGTGTCTGCAGAATGGTTCTCGGAAGGCTGTAGAACATGACGAGGTGCGTCAGGTTGCACCACCAAGAGAACCACCCGGGAAGATCGAAACCTCATCCCAGTGACTTTTCGGGACAGATGTGCGTCCTCTTCGGCTTTGCCGCCACAAAGGAACACACCGTACTGTATGAGGGGTGAGAGTCCGTCGCTGTTTATTACGGCATGGGTTACGTGCGCGTCGTCCAATTCTCCGACTACCTTTGACGAATGTTCAGAAACATCCGACACGGCGGTGGTGTGTGGAACGACGTCACTGGGGACAGGAATGGCATCGGATGAATCCAGGTTCTGTTTGTTTAAATATAAATGGCCGTATTTTGGTTCGCCGCAGACGGGGGGAGCAGCATCACAGTAACTGCATTCGCACAAGACGTACGACGGCAACTCAAAGCCTTTTGGTATAAGGTGCTATTGGGTGCAAGCACAAATCACAGTTGGAGTGTGTCCAGGGCACTGCGACCATTCTGACGTACATGAATGACATCCTGCGACCCGTAGCTATTCCCTTTCTGCCGAACACGCCAGACGACATTTTTCAGTAAGACAATGCACGATCAGAGGTTGCTGCAGGAAAACGTGCCTTCTTGGTGTCACAGGGTGTCAGCCTTTTTCTCTGGCTCGCCGATAATCAGAATTGTCGCCAGTTGAAAATGTGTAATGAATGGTGAAGCGCAGGGTGCAGCGCTGTGACCCAATGCCAACCACCACAGATGAACTTTGGAAACATGTGAACGCAGTAGGGATGGCTGTATCACAAGACTCCATTCGCGTCGATGTCATCACGCATGGAACAAGTTATCAGCGCTCAAGACGGACCCTGTGCCTATTAAGCAACAGGACACATGCTGAATCGAGGTGACTGAAATGCTAATCATTTCTGCAGAACATACTTATGTACATTTACATGTACTGTGAATATAAACGTCGTATCTCTACTTGTTCAAAGTGTTCTCTTTTTTTTCTGAACATGAGTGTATGTTTTGCAGCATACTCAAACATTTACGAAACCACAGCATGTCCCCCACGTTATCAGAACATGAACATCAGGTTTACACACCTTCATATTCAGCACCGTATCCCTTCTTCGTTAACCCTGAAGTTAGGTCCAGATGGAACACACTGAATACTGCGGGACATTTCTTAAGGTGTTTAGCACAGTCTCCGTAATTTCTTTCTTTCTGCATCCAGCATCATTGGATATGGCCCTTTTGTATCAAACGATGACGCATCTTTCGACTGACGAAGTCCACATTGTTTATATTTCAGTGTCACCCATCGAGCACTGGAACTTCATTGACATTGGTTGGGTACGTTCTGTACGAAGAGTCTGAATTTGCAGCCATTTTCATTACAAGTAAATTAATATGTGCGGTACGCTGAATGTACCCTCGTATCTCCTCACAAATAAATTACAGTTAAAAAATTGGATGGGCAAACATGTAATAATGGTTCAATTGGCTCTGAGCACTATGGGACTTAACATCTGAGGTCATCAGTACCCTAGAACTTAGAACTACTTAAACCTAACTAACCTAAGGACATAACACACATTCATGCACGAGACCGGATTCGAACCTGCGACCGAAGCAGTCGCGCGGTTCCAGACTGAAGCGCCTAGAACCGCTCGGCCACACCAGCCGGCTGCAAACATGTAAAGCACTATAATGTTGTTATTTGCTTTTACCGTCTTCAGTTTCGCTATAAAGGTGAAACTCCAAATCAAACTCCCAGCGTCAACAGGTAACACTCGACGAACGTGATCGATTTCATTACTGAACAAGAACTATACTTCTTAGGAGTACACAAATCTGTCAACAGATAGGGGAAAAAGACACTCTGGCGTGGTCCTTATTTCCCTGACAGATCTCTTCCTCTTTTCAAAGAAGCAATGCATTACAGTAAAGTGACAAATCCCGACTTGGTACACGTATTTTACTCAAGCGTCCACATTTTGCCGCTTCTCTGCGCCACACTGTACTTTTGATTCACAGCAGACCAACGCATATCTACAGGCTAGGGAATCTGTAAGAATGCGTACAGTGATGGGACGAAGGCAGACCCAGCGAATGGACAAAATCTGAGAAAGTTTCCACCCAGAATCTGAATACTCCAGACAAGGTAGGAAAGCACACTCGGTACGGTGACCCCTGAGCATGCAAATTGGAACAACTGCAGAACGTCTAAAAGACGCGAGAAAGCGCAGCGCACACATCTCTGGGCGCATCTGCTGCGAACGGCGTCCCGAATTTCTGTTACGACAATAACCGTAGATGGCGCGCACCCTGGCAAGGGCTGCAACGTCCATAACGGCGCTCTCTGTCCGTGGAGAAATAAGGCGGGAAACGACGGGGGACCCTGCCGCCCAATTGCCCCTAGAATCGATAACCTAAAGGAGCGTACGCACAGCCGTACCCGCGAGTGTTTCCTTCACTCACGTGCAACGCTTGTTTAATGTGTAGACTTGGGCAGTGAAGGTAAGAAAAACAAAATACAAGTACGCCAGTGTCCTACCAACAAGAACTGCGAGACTGTGCACTGAGCTGACAAAAGTCATGGGATACCTCCTAAAATCGTGTCGGATTTCCATTTGCACGGCGTAATTCACCAACTCGACGTGGCATAGGCTCTGAAGAAGTCGCTGGAAGTCCCTTGCAGATATACTGAGCCATGCTGTCTCTATATCCGTCCATAACTGTGAAAGTTCTGCCGGTGCGGGATATTGTGCACTAACCGACCTCTCATTTTGTCACATACGGGGTGTGATTCAAAAGTTTCAAGACTTAACTCAGAACTAGAAATTTATTGTTCATTTAAGTTCAGCGGACTAAAATTCTTCAAAATATGATCCTTCAGAATCAACACAGTGCTGCCAGCGCGTCTTCCACTGTTCGCAGCCCTTCTGGGAGGCCTCGGGCGTCATGCTGTCAAGGGCTCTCGTTGAAGTCTGCTGGATGGTGGCGTCGATGGAGTCGAATCGCTTCCCTTTTAGGCCTGTCTTGATTCGGGGGAAGAGGAAAAAGTCACTTGGAGCCAAGTCTACATCTCTACATCTACACCCATACTCCGCAAGCCACCTGATAGTGTGTGGCGGAGGGTACCTTGAGTACCTCTATCGTTTCTCCCTTCTATTACAGTCTCGTATAGTTCGTGGAAAGAAGGACTGTCGGTATGCTTCTGTGTGGGCTCTAATCTCTCTGATTTTATCCTCATGGTCTCTTCGCGAGATATACGTAGTAGGGAGCAATATACTGCTCGACTCCTCGGTGAAGGTATCTTCTCGAAACTTCAACAAAAGCCCGTACCGAGCTACCGAGCGTCTCTCCTGCAGAGTCTTCCACTGGAGTTTGTCTATCATCTCCGTAACGCTTTCGCGATTACTAAATGATCCTGTAACAAAGCGCACTGCTCTCCGTTTGATCTTCTCCATCTCTTGTACCAACCCTATCTGGTGCGGATCCCACACTGCTGAGCAATATTCAAGCAGTGGGCGAACAAGCGTACTGTAACCTACTTCCTTTGTTTCCGGATTGCATTTCCTTAGGATTCTTCCAATGAATCTCAGTCTGGCATCTGCTTTACCGACGATCAACTTTATATGATCATTCCATTTTAAATCACTCCTAATGCATACTCCCAGATAATTTATGGAATTAACTGCTTCCAGATGCTGACCTGCTATATTGTAGCTAAATGATAATGGATCTTTCTTTCTATGTATTCGCACACATTACACTTGTCTACATTGAGATTCAATTGCCATTCCCTGCACCATACATCAATTCGCTGCAGATCCTCCTGCATTTCAGTACAATTTACCATTGTTACAACCTCTCGATATACCACAGCATCATCCGCAAAAAGCCTCAGTGAACTTCCGATGTCATCCACAAGGTCATTTATGTATATTGTGAATAGCAACGGTCCTGCGACACTCCCCTGCGGCACACCTGAAATCACTCTTACTTTGGAAGACTTCTCTCCATTGAGAATGACATGCTGCGTTCGGGCTGTAGGGTGGCTGCGGCAGTGTTGTCACATTGAACTTGACCAAAACTTCGGCGGCGGCGCGCGACGTGTGAGCGGGCGTGTTGTCGTGGTGGAGAATCCAATCGCCCTTGTTCGCCGGGCGGGCGCGGCGAACTGGATCCCTCAAGCGGTGGAGCACTCCAGCATAAAAGTCACCTGTGACAGTCTGTCCGCGAGCAACAAACTCCTTGTGAATCACTCCTTTACCATAAAAAAACCAATTATCATGCTCTTCACACACGACTTGCTCGTACGAGCTTTCTTGGGCTTCGGCGAGGAAGCAGTGTGCCATTCTGAGCTTTGACGCTTCGACTCAGGATCGTACGTGTAGACCCAGGTCTCATCACCAGTAACCACTTTCTCCAGAAGGTTCGGATCAACATTCAACTGTTGGAGCATTTCCCGGAAAACAGTCATACGTCGTTTCTTCTGATTCACGAACAAAACTTTTGGCACCAGTTTCGCACACACTTTTCGCATCATCAGATTCTCCGTCACAATCCTCCACACCGTACTCTGACTGAGTCCCACTTCATCGGCAATTAATTTAGTACTAAGACGACGGTCATTGTTTAAAAGTTCCCGCACTCTCTCCACATTTTGATCCGTTCTGCCTGGTGGCCTCCCAGAGCGGTCGTCGTTTTCAACATTCCCGCGGCCATCTTTGAAACGTTTGTGCCACATGAAAACCATTGCAAGGGAGATGACTTCTTCCTTAAAGGCCTCTTGAATCATACCGAGAGTCTCCGTGGCGGTTTTGTTCAGCCGCACGCAAAACTTAATCGCATAACACTGCTCCATTTTCGCCTCTCCCACTTTTCGACCGAGTTCAATGACACGCACTCACGCTGCAAGTGATGCACACTCTCCTGGGTTCCGGAGGCAACTGCCGCAGCGTCAGTTCGTTCCATGAGACCCCCTCGACTACTTCCCCCACCAGGCGGAACCCGTCCGCGCGCGTTCCCCTACTCAGAAATGAATCAGTCTTGAAACTTCTGAATCACACCTTGTAAATGTTTGATGGACTTCGTGCCGGGCGGTCTGAGTGACTAAAACGTTGTCTGGAATTATCCGGAATGTTCTTCAGACCAATCGCGAACAATTGTGGTCCGGTGACACGACACATCGTCATCCATAAAAATTCCATCGTTGTTTGGCTAAAAATGGTCTCCAAGCAGCCAAACACAACCATTTCCCGCCCATGGTCGGTTCAGCTGGACCAGAGAATCCAGTCCATTCCATGTAAATACAGCCCGCACCATTATGGAGCCACCACCACCTTTCGCGGTACCTTGTTAACAGTTTAGGTCCGTGGCTCAGTGGGATCTACATCACGGCCGAACCCTACCATCAGCTCTTACTAGCTGAAATTGGGACTCATGTGACAAGACCACGGTTTTCCAGTCAAGGGACCAACCGATATTGTCACGAGCATAGGAGAGGCGCTGCAGGCGACGTCGTTCTGTTAGCCAAGCCACTCACGTCGATCGTCTGCTGCCATAGCGCATTAACGCCAAATTTCGCTGCACTGTCGTAACGGATACGTTCGTCGTACGTCCCACATTGATTTCAGTGATTACTTCACGTGGTGTTGCGTGTTTGCTAGCACTGCCAACTCTACACAAAAGCCGCTGCTCTCCGTCATTAAGTGAAAGCCGTCGGCCTCTGCGTTGCCCGTGGTTGAGAGGTAATGCCTGAAATTTCGTATTCTCAGCACTGTCTTGACGCTGTGGATCTCGGAGTACTGAATTCCCTAACGATTTCCGAAACGCAATGCCCCATGCGTCTAGGTCCAACTACCATCCCGCGTTCAGAGTCTATTGATTTCCGTCGTGCGGTCGTAATCACGTGGGACACCTGTTCACATGAATAACCTGAGTACAAATGACAGCTTCGCCAGTACAGTGCCTTTTTATACCTTGTATAGATGATAGTACCGCCATAAGTATAGATGCATATTGCTATCCCACGACTTTTGTCACTTTAGTGTATGCTACAAACAAGTAAAAAAATAATGATATGGAGAGTGGTTGCACACCGAGAATCACGGCCAATTCTTCTACTGGCTAGCTTGGATAAGACAATGCCGGAGTATTCCCAATATACAATACTGGCCATTAAAATTGCTACACCACGAAGACGACGTGCTACAGACGCGAAATTTAACCGACAGGAAGAAGATGCTGAGACATATAAAATGATTAGCTTTTCAGAGCATTCACACATGGTTGGTGCCGGTGACGACACCTACAACTTGCTGACATGAGGAAAGTTTCCAACCGATTTCTCGTACACAAACAGCAGTTGACCGGCGTTGCCTGGTGAAACGTAGTTGTGTTGCCTCGTGTAAGGAGGAGAAATGCGTACCATCACGTTTCCAACTTTGAGAAAGATCGGATTGTAGCCTATCGCGATTGCGGTTTATCGTATCGCGACATTGCTGCTCGCGTTGCTCGAGATCCAATGACTGTTAGCAGAATATGGAATCGGTGGGTTCAGGAGGGTCATACGAAACGCCGTGCTGGATCCCAACGGCCTCGTATCACTAGCAGTCGAGGTGACAGGCATCTTATCCGCATGGCTGTAACGGATCGTGCAGCCACGTCTCGATCTCTGAGTCAATAGATGGGGACGTTTGCAAGAGACCAACCATTTGCACGAACAGTTTGCATGGACTATCAGCTCGGAGACCATGGCTGCGGTTACCCTTGACGCTGCATCACAGACAGGAGCGCCTGGCCTGCGATGGTATACTCAACGACGAACCTGGGTGCACGATTGGCAATACAGTATTTTTTTTTTTTTTCGGATGAATCCAGGTTCTGTCTACAGCATCATGATGGTAGCATCCGCTTTTGGCGACATCACGGTGAACGCACATCGGAAGCTTGTGTTCGTCATCGCCATACTGGCGTATCACCCGGCGTGATGGTATGGAGTGCCATTGGTTACATGTCTCGGTCACCTCTTGTTCGCATTTACGGCACTTTGAACAGTGAACGTTACATTTCAGATGTGTTACGACCCTTGGCTCCACCCTTCATTCGATCCCTGCGAAACCCTACATTTCAGCAGTATACTGCACTACAACATGTTGCAGGTCCTGTGCGGACCTTTCTGGATACAGAAAATGTTCGACTGCTGCGCTGGCCAGCACATTCTCCAGATCTCTCACCAATTGAAAACGTCTGGTCAATGGTGGCCGAGCAACTGGCTCGTCACAATACGCCAGTCACTACTCTTGATGAACTGTGGTATCGTGTTGAAGCTGCATGGGCAGCTGTACCTGTGCACGCCATCCAAGCTCTGTTTGACTCAATGCCCAGGCGTATCAAGGCCGTTATTACGGCCAGAGGTGGTTGTTCTGGGTACTGATTTCTCAGGGTCTATGCACTCAAATTCTGTGAAAATGTAATCACATGTCAGTTCTAGTATAGTATATTTGTCCAATGAATACCCGTTTATCATCTGCATTTCTTCTTGGTGTAGCAATTTTAATGGCCAGTAGTGTATATTAGTAAGACTGAAAGAATTTCTCTACCTTTGTAGCCAAGGGTGTAACTTACAGCCCTAGGCGCCCCTGATAATTACCTAAAGTGAGGCTCCCCCCTCTCCTTCGTGTATGCCAATCACATTTTCAACGGAACAAAACGTTGCACACACATCGTTTCTCAGCCCTGTAGCTGAAAAGTAGATGTTCTCTAGGGTTTCGAAGTATAAGGGGCAGTGAAATGGAAACGAGACAAATGGAATAAAATAAATGAACTCTTTGCTATTTAAAAAGTAATCATCTGACCACATGCTGCCAAAGTTGTTTCGAGTATGCTGCAGAAATTTCTCCGCGAAGCCATTACACATCCTCCACACTTTTGAAGCCTTCAAGGAAGACATTCTTGGCCGTCGAATGGCTTCGGACGAAGAGATGCACGCCTGAGTACAATCGTAGTTCCGTAGGCAACCGCATCTTTCCGTGAAGGCATTGATCGTCTTGTCTCACATTGGGCTAATTGTATGAACAGTTATGACGATTACTTTTGAAATAATAAACAGTGTACTTAATTTATCGATGTTTCGTTTTCATTTGATAGCCTCTTATACAAAGCTGGTTTTAGAATACCCTCGGAGCTTCTGAATGACCTTTAGGACTAGATTCAATTTTTTACTAGAGTTTTTTTTATTTTATTATTTTTTTAAATTTTTTTTTATATAACCTTATATACCCCAGTCATGGAGAATCTTCGTCGTAGCCTTGGTGAAAATACGTCCACACATCTTTTCCGTTTCTTTATAAAAATTCAGTTAACTAATGTTCGTGATTTATTTTTGTCCTGGGCAAATGATGTAAATGATTGTTATCCTGTGGGACATTGCCCCGGACGCCACAGCTCTCTTTCACCCCTGCTATTATCGCTGGATAGCTCCCCATGTCGATTATTTTCTGCATATCCTCTCAGAGTAAACGACATAAATCGCAGCGTGACGCAGTTCTCAACAATATAGACGTCTCTGCAACAGCTCAGGCTGTTGCCTAGCGTCAGTCTGAGACGAGTTGAATTGCGAGCATCACGAATGTTAGTGTCGCCATTCAGCAAAATCATAAGAAAACCGTGAAATGCAGCACGGAGCAACGACAGCAGTCAGAAGGTAAGACTTCAATCAGCATCTGATTTAGGCCAATCGTCAGGACTCAAATGAGTCGCAGCTTTCTGCATGCATGCTTAATAAAGATAGAGATTTTCGCCACAGAAGTTATATTCAGGGTAATTTGATCTTGCAAAGCAGTTACCCTGACTGAAGCAGTTTGTGTTGGAGAAGCGTGGATTTTATAAATCTTGTAATTACAGGAATACGAAATATTATACATGCTCGCCGGCCGGTGTGGCCTAGCGGTTCTAGGCGCTTCAGTCTGGAACCGCGCGACCGCTACCGTCGCAGGTTCGAATCCTGCCTCAGGCATGGATGTGTGTGATGTCCTTAGGTTAGTTAGGTATAAGTAGTTCTAAGTTCTGTGGGACTAATGACCTCAGATGTTAAGTCCCATAGTGCTCAGAGCCATTTGAACCATATACATGCTCCAACAAAGTTGAAATCTCAAGTGTTTTCTGTATTCCCTCGTATAGATAATGTTCGACAAGTTGAGTATATCACGACGGTGTCTTGAAAGACACGTTTTTCATGCACACATCTTAAGAAGTAATATATTCTTATAAGAATTTCTAACGGGTGTGACGGATTTCATACATTAAGCTAAATTTTCGTCACAAAACAAATTTTCCTTGTATGTCATAGGTGTCTTATCAGTGGAATGGAATGCGATTTGTTTCTACGTACGTATCATTTACGATGGGTCAGTTTCATTATATATTTTTCAATGCAGTTCGTATCCTCATTGCCAGCAGAATTGCCCAAATTTTCGTGGCTTCTCGTCTCTGCGGTACTGAATCAGTAGAGGTCGCTGGAATTGGAACTGCTAATATGTTGATTACTCTCGCCATCAACTTTGGCGGTCAAGTCATAGACCTGACGCTGTCGTCATCATTGGTCAACATCTTTCGTGCATTACCTCTTGCGCCATTGCATGCCCTCGGACCAGACACAGGCAGTTCTGTCCACTATGAGCTTACTAAGCGCCCTGCAAACGTCGTACAATCAATCGCACACCAGGGAGTTACCAAGCAGTGTAAACCAACATTTCGAACGCTACTTTGATGACAAGTTTATTTACGAAAATTAATGTGCCACGTTTTGCAGAACTGCGTATGTTGACTGATGCTTGTAAAACAGACGGGAGTTAAAATTTATTGAAGTTGTTTTGCAATGTATTTCTTGGGAACTGTAAACTCTCCACTAAGAAAGTGTTCAGACTTAAATTATCTTCCAAGTACATAAAAAGAAAGTTATTGGTAGTGTCCACAATTTTGGGGCTACCTTTGTCTTACAAATTTCCCCACTTTGCTGGTTGCACTTCCTCTCCTTACTTTTTGCTACCGATCTGGATGTTGTTTTTATGCCGCTTCCCACATCTCATTAGGTGAGGTTTGCCGCCCTGGCCCTTTTACTTGCTGCTCTGTGGCTTCTCTTGCCTTGCCCTAGCAGTTACCTCTCTTTCCAATTATTTTGTAAGACGTAAATGTTTCCCGTGGACAAAAAAAGTATCAGAGTACAAGAAATCTGCAGCAAGAAAGTAAATATCGTAGCAGGCAAACCTTTTCACTAGAAATAACAAACCGGATAGTTTTAATGACTCTTGCAGATGGAGGAAGCTCACTTGATGTTACGACAGAATCAAGACGTGTCTTTAAGCAAATTGACAAGACTCTACGGAAGAGCAGAGAGAATTCAGAACGAATACAGCGATTACAAACGGACATAGATATTTAATTCATAGCGACACTTCGATGAGAATTACAGGGAATGTCGGAGAAATTTCAAAATTTCGATCGTTGGGGTATGGAGGTTCTTACAGTGTTAACGCAAAATCTTCCAAACCGTCCGTCTCCGTAGCTGAGTGGTCAACAGGCCCTCATGCGGAGGACCTGGGTTCGGTTCCCGGTACTGCTATGGATTTTTCCTTCGTTGGACTGGATGTATTCAACGTCGTGAAGCCAACTGAGGAGCAGCCTGCTTGAGAGGTCGCGAGTCCAATGTCGAAACGTCGACAACGGCCGGGAATGCGATATGCTGACCCCATGCCCCTCTGTACCCCATTCGATGATGAATGACTAAGGATGATTCGACGGTCAGCCGGCCATCGCGTAGTCTTCAGGGCCTGATCCCGAGGTTTCCTTTTCTTTCTATCGTCCAAATGACTGGATCGAATGTACTGGGCCACACAACGCTGTGTTCTGCTGTTAGCCAACTGAATATCCCAATGTGGCACCCGTGGATTTCTTTTATGGGATCATGTCAAGAAGACCTTGTGTATGTGCCTATTCCGCCGGAAACAATTTCAGAATCCCAAATGCGCATTTCTAATGCTCTCGTGTCGCAGACTCCACATATGCTTCAGAGTTACGACGCGAATGGGATTATCGCTTAGATTTTGTCCCTGTGACCAAGAGAAGCCAAATAGGACACCTACGAAGAATGTAAAAAACGAACTTTCTTTTACGTTCTGTATAATTCTTGTCGGTGTATCGCTATGTAGTAAATATTATAGTCGTTCTTAATCGGTAAATTAATTTTGAATCGTCTAGTAGTAATAGAAGATGATTATTGTAAAGTCTTTGAAAGAACAGTTATGAAATCCGGTGTCACTTTCTGTGCCACAATCCTCAGACTTCCCGCTGCTATCGTCTTTGCAGAGCTGCAAAAACTGAATTATTTTGTCTAGCAAATTACTGGATTCACCATGCCACTGTCATGGGGCCTTAGTACGTTATCCTCCAAAAGACTGAGTATCAATTCTTTTGTGACGTGCATACTTTCCCATGACGTCGCTTCGCTTGTTGATGGGCGACTACGAAAGAGAAACGCCGTCCTCACTGCACAAAGCTACCATCTTAAAACAGACCTGTCTCTTTGACAAACAGAAGAATGTAGGGCACGAACAGATATACACACAGACTCTCTCCCCATCCCCCCCCCCCCCCTCAGCCTTTGTCCATCAGCGAATGGAAGACAAGAGGAGCAGAGACTGTGCTAAAGGTCGCCCTTTGTCAGGTGCGGCGTTTTAATTTGCGAAACACGAGTGAAGGCGCAGGTTCACCGCGGGCTCAATACGGTTCACTTTAAGGACGACGCACTATGATACATTTATAAGCGCCTATTTTCTAAGGGTTTCGCCCTGGGCGAAGTCTCCTAGCAGTTCCTCGCACTCTGGAAAGCAGTTTGCAAAGACCCAGCTCGCAATGCGAAAACAATAGCCGGTAGCTCGTTATCACCTGAAACCGTTTTAATTAACTTGCGGCGGAACGTGTCCCGGTGGCTGGGACAGATGTACGGGCGTTCTGAAACACGGGCTGCGGCGCCACCAATGTTTTATTAATTAAGCCAGCTGGCACCCAGGGTCTTGTCGCTTCCCTTGCACACTGCACGCGGAACATAGCCTTGTCGGCAGTAAGAATTCTCGGTCCTCTTTGTCGCAAATTTTACCCGTTACGTCCCCGTCTCAACTTCTGTTCCGTCAAGGGCGCTTTCCTGTTTGCTCTGAAGAGACAAAAATCGTGATACGGCTTTTTAATTTGGAACAGGAACTGACGTCACAAAGACTGTACGTTTCCGCGGAACTCTCTGAAATACATGTTCAGAAAAGTGGCAAACTAAGGCTTCATTCTATCATCTCTCATACAAAGTCTTTGACGAGCAATGATCGGTATTCACGGATATAATAGCAACGATCATTCGAAGCAAAAACGTCTGTTAAACGTGGACTCTAAATTGCGTACCTGAAGGGCTATGAGCACTTCTTCGCCTTTGATACTGCGAAACAGCTCTTATACTACAAGCCCTTTCCTTTCCATATTTTGAGGGGTGGTTGTTTGGACCTAAACAAGAAAAAATTTCATGTAAAAATGTCTTTTAAAGTGCACACCGTAAGAACTATGAGCACTTATTCCTGTTCGCTAATATGAAACACATCTCCTGTAGTGAAGAAGCGCTCATAGCTCATGAGGTATGCATTTTAGAGCCCAATTTTACTGGACTTTTTTGTTTTGGATGATCGTTCCTGCCACAGCCATGAATATCAGCTATTCCTCCTGGGACACACTGTATGTGTTTAGTTTCTCAACATTTCGTATTTCATGAAAACACTCTAGAGTTTCGTATCAGCGCACACTCCGCTGCAAAGTGAAAAATTCATTCTGGAAACATCCCTCCGGCTGTGTCTAACCCATGTTTCAGCAATAACCTTTTTTCCAGTAGTGGTAGTCCTGAAAGTTTCGCAGAACGTCCGTGAAATTTTGACGTTAGAAGATGAGTTAGTGGTGGAAGTAAAGCTGCGAGAACGGGTCATGAGTCGTGCTTGTGTAGCTCAGTCGGTAGAGCACTTGCCCGCGACAGCCAAAGGTCCGGAATTTGAGTCTCGGTTCGGCACAAAGTTTTAATCTGCAAGAAGTTTCACTCTAAAGTTGTCAAATGATCGTGATATGTATCACGACGCTGAGTAAACAGTAACTGAATACACCAAATAAAACGTTGGTGTCCGTTAAAATTGCAACAAAATGGCCCGGTTCAAATGGCTCTGAGCACTATGGGACTTAACATCTGAGGTCATCAGTCCCCTAGAACTTACAAAGGAACCTCCCCATCGCACCCCCCTCAGATTTAGTTATAAATTGACACAGTGGATAGGCCTTGTAAAACTGAACGCAGATCAATCGAGAAAACAGGAAGAAGTTGTGTGGAACTATGAAAAAATAAGCAAAATATACAAACTGAGTAGTAAAAGTGTAAGATATGCAACATCAAGGGCTATTTAAGCTGAAGAGCGCCGTGGTCACGTGGTTAGAGTGATAAACTGCGGAACGAGAGGTCCTTGGTTCGAGTCGTCCTTCGAATAAAAATTTTACTTACTTTATTTTCGCAAAGTTACGATCTGACCATTCATTCATTGACGTCTCTGTTCACTGTAATAAGTTTAGTGACTGTGTTTTGCGACCGCACCGCAAAACCGTGCGATTAGTAGACGGAAGGACGTGCCTCTCCAATAGGAACCGAAAACATTTGATCGCAAATTCATAGGTCAACCGATTCCTCCACAGGAAAACACGTCTGAAATATTCTATACGACACTGGTGACGGCATGTGCGTCACATTACAGGAATATGTTGTCGACCCACCTAACTTGCACACTTGGCGAAAGGGTAAAAAGATTCTTCTACCTTGCCCGATTTAGGTTTTCTTGTGGATGTGATAATCACTCCCAAAAAAGTGATGAAAACATAAGAGTTTGTCACATAAACGGCAACAAATGAATGCAACAGTTTCAGAGTCGCACAGTTTTCCCTGTGCTCTGTCAAAACATACGTTTTTAACGTTTTCAAGTTTTTCCGTGTGTAGACCGTCAAATCCTGCATGTGTCCAAGCAAATCTGAACATGTCCTGGAATTTTGGAGAGCGAAGTTGATCATGTCTGAGTGCATGAACTGTGATAATTGTCTGAAAATAAAAAATTAAAACTTTTCACTCGAGGGAGGATTGAACCAGGGACCTTCCACTCCGTAGTTGCTCACGGTAACCACGGGACCACGGTGCTCCTCAGTGTACTCGTACCTTGATGTGGCTTATCTTGCACACGGACTACTCAGTTTGTATATTTTGCTTATTTTTTCATAGTTCCATACAACTTCTTCCTGTTTTCTCGATTGATCTGTGTTCAGTTTTTCATGGCCTATCCCTGTGCCAACTTATAACTGAATCTGAGGGCGGTGCGATGGGGAGGTTCCCTTGTTAGAACTAACTAATCGTAACTAACCTAAGGACATCACACACATCCATGCCCGAGGCAGGATTCGAACCTGCGACTGTAGCGGTCGGGCGGTTCCAGACTAAAGCGCCTAGAACCGCTCGGCCACTCCGGCCGGCAAAATTGCAACATCAGGGAGGACAGCAAATAACGAACTTTTACTTGGTGTGCATATGCATTATATCTTAAGTGAAATGCGGTCCTGCGGTTCCCTCCTCCCCCCCCCCCCTCTCTCTCCCTCTCTCTCTCTCTCTCTCTGTCTCTCTGGTCTAATTCTACGCAAGACTGTAGCGCAGCGGTCAAACTTTCTTACTCAAGAGCCAATAGTGGTATTGTAGGGTGGCATACTGGGCAGCGTATACACACATTTTGTTATTAATTGGAGACGTACATAAATTAGTGTGTTATGAGACTCCAGTAGGCTAGCTATACTAAGGGCGCAAAAAGTTGGCCGCCGACGGCAAAGTACTGATCGTTAAAAGTCGGCACGATTCGTATCACTTCGTGGCTGTTGTTGTCTGTTCCAGACAGATGCCACCCTTCACACCCTCAATGTAACTGCCTCAGGAAGAGAGGTGTTGTCTGTGTGATCGGTGGGTTAATTGATAAATAACAATAATTGTAGCAATATTTAATTGTATTATGCAATATTAAATGCGATCATAAATGTTTAGTAAATGTTTTGAATGTAATTTTTGTTCTACTTGTTGCGCTGTATTACAACAGCCTTAATTTAATTTCATATTCCTTGCTACGAATAAGTACCCATCTGAAGATGAATGTTGTTCACGAATCCATGTTACCTCAGTGTGAAAACTTGCAGTCTTGCGTTATCTTGTGGAAAGATAGCGTCGCGAATACCTGAAAGGTAGGACACAGCCATCAGCCTTAACACGAAATGTAGCGGCTACTGCTCAAATTTACGGCTTTATGAACGAGAGATGATTGTGTTGAGTACCCGTTGGTACTCCATACTGTTACGGCGGGTGAAGGGCCAGTATGAAAATGAAGGAATGCACTCTGACAACGTTACCTCCCTTCCAAGTCTCCCAAACGGATACATCCATCACGATGGGCGCTAGTTATGGACACTTCAGGGGATTATAAGCTGCACGTGTAATTAAGTGTATTCCCACGAAGGCGGTCGAGAGGTGTAGACCATCCCAATGGCTGGCAAACGATGGTGTAGTATCTTCATCTAATATATATTTGTTATATCGTTGAGTCCTCTAGACCAGGGATGCGCAAATCGCGGCCGCACGCGGCCCCCTGTTGATCTGATGGCGGCTCGCCCCTCGCCGTTCCGTCTTGTAATTTTTTTCTTTTACTTATCTTTAATCCCCTCTGGAAAAGGCGAGGACAGGTCCGTATAAAACTTACTTCATTCGATCTACGCCGGTCTCGCTGGCATGGGGGCAAAGGGATCCCGAAATGGAATAATGACTTTTCTCACGGCACTTTTTTTAACTTGCACTCTTGCGCCTGCAGGGAACGACATAATTCTGTAAAAATATATAATAGCAATTATATTTGTTAAATAAAATGAATATTTGTGAAACAAATGATGTAATTATATATGCAGGGTGTCTGTTTTAACTTGAGACAACTAAATATCTGGAAAACGAATATCTAGGTGTAACGATAATATTAGTGAAGGGGACACTTTCTGTACTACAACTGTCCGTCTCCTAACCACCTCTCCTGCGTGCGGATGGGTGAACTTTATTTTCAAATGGGAGCCCTCCATTTTTATCGCATACTCGGATTCTACGCAAAAAATGCTTACGATTTACTCAGACCATTGTTTCGTTGTAGACGGCAATTATCATGTGTGCCAATTAAGAACCGTCGCATTTGATTCAACATTTCATTTACGATGTAAATGTAAACCTTTGTGTTGTGACGATTGATACTGGTGTATGGACGTTGAGTTTGCAAATGTGACTATACAGAACAAATAATATGGCTAAACATTGACATTTCTGGAAAATAAGCTACTTGTATCGTATCATAGCCTTTTCTTCCATATGGGATTGATTGTGATGAGTCCCCAAACCATCGGAATGCTTGATTTCGGTGGAGCCATCGAACCCCGTGATCAGATTTCGGTTCGTGTTTCCATCCAACCGTCGCACCTCCCGCGCTGGCCGCTACGCGGCTACCGTCGGAATACGAGCCACAACCGTTGCCATAAGGTAAAATGTCCATAAAGTGATAGCGAAAGGCGCACCTGGCATAGGAATTCACCGAAATCAAGCATCTGACAAGCGGATTCAGTGAAATGAAATGCCCCAGCATTGAATAAAGAATTTTATGCAGCTGAGACAGTATTTTGTTGTCTGTTATTTTTCATTCGGAAAAAAAATGGTTCAAAGGGCTCTAAGCATTATGGGACTTAATTTCTGAGGTCATCAGTCCCCTAGAACTTAGAACTACTTAAACCTAACTAACCTAAGGACATCACACACATCCATGTCCGAAGCAGGATTCGAACCTGCGACCGTAGCGGTCGCGCGGTTCCAGACTGTAGCGCCTAGAACCGCACGGCCACATCGGCCGGCTTTTCATTCGATTCTTGGTTAAATTAGAACCGAAAGAATATTACAAACGTTCTAGGTATTATGAGACAACGATAGCAAATAATGTTTATAATAAAAACAGTATTTTATAAATATATGTGGACATTTAAAAGATATAGAAGAATGGATGCGATTTGGACAAAAACAGAAGCCATGCGTGCACAAATCAGCAATGAATTTAGCGTATAAACTCCATTACGACCATCTACAGCAATAAGAATGTTTTGATGGTTGCTACATTAATACTTGCCGAACAGTGATTTGACCTGGAACCTACTGCGCAATACAAAATCTTACTCTTACGACTACGTAATAGGGTAGGAGAGAGTTCAAGTACCTTGGGTCGACTATCACTGAGACAAATGACATTGCCAGTGAGGTGAAAGCCAGAATAGCAGCAGGTAACAGATGCTACTTTGCCGCATTACCCATGCTTAGGAGTTCGCTTCTATCACGAAAATCCAAAATCCTCATTTACAAAATGGGACCAGTTGTTATGTATGGTGCCGAAACGTGGACCATGACTGTAAATGAGTAAAGGATCCTTAGCATATGGGAGAGAAAGGTGCTACGTAAAATACATGGCCCAATATATGATCAAGAAAGTTGGCGCATTGGTACGAATGCAAAACTACAACACCTTTTTGAAGAACCTGACATTGTCACTACCATTAAAATAAGAAGACTGCGGTGGGAAGGGCACGTGGTCAGAATGGAGGAAGACAGAGCTTGTAAGGGGATTTTTCATGGCAAGGCTGTAGGTAGACGGCGGAGGGCACACCCCAGAAATAGATGGGTGGATGGAGCTGAAGAAGACATGTAAAAGCTGGGTGTCAGAGGATGGAGACGAAAAGCCGTGTATCGAATAGAATGGCAGGATATTATGATGGAGGCCAAGGCCCTTCAAGGGCTGTAGAGACGAGGAGTAAGTAGTTAGTACGAAAGAGGATAGGAATGGTGGAAGGAAAGGTGCTTGGCCGGCCGGGGTGGCCGAGTGATTCTAGGCGCTACAGTCTGTAGTTCTAACTTCTAGGGGACTGATGACCTCAGAAGTTAAGTCCCATAGTGCTCAGGGCCATTTGAACCATTTTTGAAAGATGCTTAGGAGGAAATTGTGACCTCTAAGATCAGGAGACAGTTCATACAAAAGACGGATGAACCAGAAACCGCACATCTAGAAGGGATCTCGAACGCCGTCAGGAAGAAAAAGGGAGTACATACTTCTCACATATCCGTAGCTTGGACCGAGGGACTGACTTAGTAGTACAGTTTCCTCGTGAGCAACAAAAGCAAATGTTGTGCGTCCAGTAGTTACATAGGATTTTCGAAAAAGTGGGACACAAGGAAACAGATTTACGACAGCGTAACTTTCGATTCGAAAACTGCCACTCATTTCCAGGACTGAATTAGATCCCGAACGAAAACATTGGCAGATGAGCGAAGAAGTTCGCAAAGTCTGAGAATGACAAAGATAAAGACCGAATGAAAGGAAAGTGGTCCTAAGTAACGTCTTTCGCAGAAGGCCAAAATGAAAAGATGACCACCGAAGAGGTGAGATCAGAAATAGGATTGCCGCCGACCCGTGATAAGCGGAGCGATCGCTGTGGACGTTGGAAGAGCCGCCATGAGCTGACAGCGCGTTGGTACCGAGAGCCGCATTCCAGCTCGATTAGCATCGAGGCTCTATTGTCTTCGGGAAGCGCACTGGAACGCCGGAGGACGGAGGAGAGGACGAGAGCAGCAAAACCAGCCCAATAATCGGCCGAGGTCGTCGCGGTACGATTGTAGTCGTCGGTGCACTCGTCCGCTATTGTGCTCTTCCAGCTAACGGCGACTGCGAGTTCTCCGTGCGCACTGCCATTATCGTGCTGGAGAAACAGCTGTCGTCCTCGATCGTGCGCAGATCGTTCGGATGGACGATCACGAGCCATCACTGTTATGTTTCTAAGCAGCCCTGACCCCATACGGACTTGTGGAGCGGCAGCATGCACGCCTTTCGATAGCAGCGCCACCTCCATGTCGGCAGCTTTCTGTAGTAGTGAATGGCTATGGATCGATTTAAAGTAGTCGGCATTTGACAGCTAGTGGACTGCATTACACCCGCTACCAATACACCAACGGCAGCCTGGCTTTTTCGACTATGCTGCGCAAAGCAATGTGCCTGCCACAGTTCAGTGAATCGTTGCAGTGGAAGATTAGTTTTAGTTTCGCTTACCTTACGATCTGCGCTGAAAGTAGTCGAAATTAGGACGTAAGTGCGATACTGTGGTGATCTATATCGTCTTTGAATTTCAGAGTTTTTACGTGTTTTTTTTAGGAGATTTTGATTTGAAGTTTCATACTTACTTATGGATTCTTCCGTTACTTCTTGAACAGGTCCATATTTAAGGTTGAATAACAAGTACACTGCTTTTGTTCTCTGTTTTTTGCTTATTTCTAACTACTTTTTGGCTCATTGGGCCATCCTTAGCAAACAACTGCAAGGGACACTAGTTCTTAGGTAACCAAACATTTTAAGCAAACATACAATCCACTTGCACGGAATGTTGTTCACCCAGACTTTTTTTAACGTTTTAAATTATCATTTACGCAATGGACAATAATAAGCACAAAAATTATTAAATTACAACACGTGACAAATTATATGGGTGTAATGCTAAGGTTTGAGAGGTTTTGACATTGGTTGAGAAACTGTCGGACTAAGCTATCTTCATTTATGTCATGCACTAGACGAACTATGGAATCCTAACCATATTATCTGTAGTACTGTAATATTGTGTATTTTAATTGCCGTCTTTAATATTGTCCATTGTGTAAAGCCTAATTCAAAATGTTAAAAACGTTTGGTGCACATCATTCTGTGGAAATGGATTGTATCTTTGCTTATAATGTTTGGTTACCAAAGAAGTAGTGTCCCTTGCAGACGCTATTAGTCGTTTCCTGAAGATGGCCCAATAAGCCGAAAACTAGTTACAAATAAACAAAAATCAGTAGAACAAAAACAGTGTATGTGTTATTTAATTCTTGTTATGAGCTAAACACTGACAACAAATTCCCAAAAAGTTGTCGTTGCCGAAGCTTAAATATATCAAAAGTAATGCAATACACAATTTTGGAAAGATTCGTTGCTGAGCGAGTTAGTTTCGTAATCAACGAAAAACTAAGTACTTCAGTGAATTCATCACTTTACGAGATGTGACGAGGCAAATTTGAATGTGTATCCGGACAAAAAAATTGCACACGCTTCAAACCAGTTGACGTAACGCTGGTACTAATCAAGACTATGAGCAGACTTTCAGTAAGCGTAGAAACACTACAGAGACCTATACTAGAAGTTGATTCCACAACTTTTACGTAATTTTTATCGAAGGTAGAGAATTGAAAATGATTTTCTATCGGCGCGGAGAGCAGGCGCTGTGGTGGTCGCATGAAACGTCTACTAGTCGTGACAACATCGTAACTTTGAACTTTAAAACATCAGAAGCCAACAAATTTTGAATCCGAGCGTAGAATCGTTGACACATGAAGAGGTGTCGGACAGCATCCTTGTCTAGAAATAATTGTAACGAGCGTTCTCTGTCCTGTCTTCATGTCCAATTCATACACGCTGTGCTGCAGTAATCAAACGAATGGATTGGATGCCATTTGGTTTCCGGCATAACAACATCACCTACCAAATAAATATGACCATATCTAGGAAGCAAATACGTCGTGGAAAATGACAATGTGTGCCAGACGGGGACTGAAGCCTGGATCTCCTACTTTTCGCGAGCAGTCATCGTATCCATTAGGCAGAATGAAAAAAATTCTTCTTCATGCTCACTGATGTTTTCTTCTGTTATTAACGAATGTTTCAACCATGGAGACAAATTCATGAAATCAAATTAATGGCGTCAATACGGATGCAATGACATGAACTAATCCCAGTTGAAATACGGAACCTCCAATATAATTAATATTTTCTTAATATGTGCATTTCGGTGCGTATAATTCAGTTTATATACAAGGTTTTGCACAATTGAAGAGTTTTATGGCATAAAGGTGTAAGTCAGTTTTGATTGCTTTGAGAAATTGAACATTTCGTCAAACGTCGTAAATTAAAATCAGGAAAGCCTAACAGAAGGACGTGTATGGATATTGGGTCTAATATCAGATAGTATTAATATTGGAGCACAAATTAAGTGTAATAACATTAATATTATCACCATAATTATCATAAAGTCTATAAATTTCACTTTTAATTAACAATACTTGAGCGTAATTAAATGGAGTAATATTATCATGTTAATCGTCTATAAACTGCATGAATTTCAATTCAGATTAACACAACAATACATCTCAGTCGATTCCTTTTTAGTTTCATATCCTGTCTCTTACTCTCTCTCTGCTGTTTACTTCCACGTGATTGTTGTTGCTTATCGTCTTCATTAGACTCACTTCCGGATAGATGACATTCTGAAGCAGAATCCGAAATTTTTCGCTCTTAGTTCGTGATTTCTCCAAGTCTTTCTGAATTATTCGTATCTAATTTTGTTCCTTAGCGTTGTGGTGCAAGCCAGACTTATTTCACTTTGCCGTAACATGTATCATACAAGCTATTTCAGAGTAGAACTTGTGATGCCATCTGTGATGCAGTTGTGCATGCAAAGACTTAAGTCCCCATCTAACTGGGCTAACATTTATGCTTCTACTGGTTCTTGTTTCACTTGTAAGACACTCCGTTATCTTGGGGTCAAACCAAAGAACTGATTCGGTGAGAAACACTTTTCTTCGATCCAGGAACTAAACAAGAAAGAGTTTATTTTCTCAGTCATTGTGGACGGCTTTATATTATGTTTAAGGTAGGTTGTCAGGCATCTTATGAGAAATTGTGTACGACGTTTTACATAAGGAAGATGGGAAACAATAAAAGGGAAAAAGAGATAAACCGACAAAGAAACTGCATTTTGCTCACGACTGTGTTTCCCAAGTATTTTGTTATTCGACTAGCTGTTCCAACCCACGCGCTGCTGTGGATCACAAGCGGAGGCCACGACGTTTGGAACGCGGATTTATTGCAGACTTCGTACACTCTTAGTACTCCATGAGGACAACAAAATGTGTAAGCAGTAGCGCGTACTTCTCAAGCGTTACTGAGAAAATCGCAAGATAATTTCGATCGCCAAATATATACCTGTGGGTTTCCATTTTACCATGAAGTGTGAAGAGTGGTTAGTGTTCGAGCCCTGTAATCGCTGGGTCGCTGGATCAAGTCCCGCTCGTCAGTTTTTTTTTAAATTTCTAACACAGTCATTTTCTTTACTATTTATATAACAATTGAGGTAACGGGGAAAATACGTGTAATCGGATGAACTTTTATTAAATTTACTGTGTTATTAGGCAGTCTACAAATTTTTATTATCACAAATAATATAATATTCATAACTACCGATCGACCAATTTTGAAGACACGGACAAGCATACATTTTCAGTATTACTTTATGCGTTTGGTCGTTTACTAGTAAGTAGTTATGAATATTATATTATTTGTGATAGTAAAAATTTCTAGACTGCCAAATAAGATTGTAAATTTAATAAAAGCTCATTTGATTACACGTATTTTTCCCATTACATCAATTGTAATATATATAGTAATGAAAATGACTGTGTTAGAAATAAAAAATAAAAAAAGCTGACGAGCGGGACTCGATCCAGCAACCCAGTGATTACAGGGCTTGACCGCTAACCACTCGGCTGCCGGCGCTTCATGGTAAAAATGGCCACCCACAGGTATATATTTGACGACCGAAATTATCTTGTGATTTTCTCAATAACGCTTGAGAAGTACGCGCTACTGCTTACACATTTTGTTGTCCTAATGGAGTACTACGAGTGTACGATGATTGCAGTAAATCCGTGTTCCAAACGTCGTGGCCTCCCCTTGTCCGTCTGGTTACATTGAAAACAAAGGAAAGACAAAACACGTGCTTCTAATATGGATGGCAGTAGGATATACGTCGTAATCTGCTTCTCTCCCCTGACTCCGTCCGTCTCCTCCTCACCCCCTCATTGACCATCTCTTCCTTATTACCCTTCTCTCTGTCCGTCATTTCCTCGCCACCTTCTCTGTATTGTCTGAGTGTTCATTAGAAAGTTCCGAAATGTTTGGTAATCACGTTTCCCCTATATGCGTATTCGGGTGCAGTGTTGTGTCAAAATTTCAAAGCAGTCGGTGAAGAACTTACCGAGATTTAAGATTTTGAACACACAAGCATTTACATTTTTATTTGTATAGATGTAAATGTTAGTTCGTACATCTCCGAAAGTTCTTCACCGAATACTTTGAAATTTGGACACAACATTGCGTTTGAATACGCATGTGTTTTTATATATCTACTGAATTGATATATATGACGGCTGTTCGGAAAGCAATGTCCGATCGGTTGCGAAATGGAAGCAACAGTGAAAAACAAAAAATTGTTATTCGCAACAGTTACCCACACCTTCCAGCTATCTCTCTAAATAGTCGCCGCTCTGACTTAGACATTTGTTGTGGCATTGTAAAAACTTTCCAGGACCCTCGTCACAGAATGCAACCGCCTGTACTTTCCGCCAGTTATCTACGCTGGTGTGTCTTTCGTTGTTTGTGCCATAATGTTGTCTTCACAGCCCGTGGTTCATGTGAGCAGAGATGAACATCGGAGGGAGCCAATTAAGGGCTGTTTTGTGGGTGATCAAACACTTCCCACCGAAAACTCGGCAGGAGCGTCTTCATTGTCCCTCCAGAATGCGGCTGAAAATTGTCTCGAAGAAAGAAACGCATGGCATTTATGTTATGTGGGCTGCGTAGCTTCAGGCGAAATCTCTCAGCAGATCCACATACTTGGCGGGAGACACTTGTTTTAGGCATTTCTACGTCATCACTTTGCGCTCTGAACTGAAAAGAGCGATGTCAAGCGATCGACAACACACTAAAGATACTGTCCAACACATCTGTGCAAAGTTCCATCGGATTTTCACAGTGGTTTTCATTTAGTGCCAAATCGGACCTTACTTCCCGAATACATCTCATACATTATATATATGGATGGATGGGATACATAGTTAACAAAAATTTCATATTGTTTGTTCAAAAGCTTATGTCTCCCAAAATTCTTATATACCATATGGTGCTCTAGTAGCTGGCCAGGTTGGCCGAGCGGTTCTAGGCCCTACAGTCTGGAACCGCGCGACCGCTACGGTCGCAGGTTCGAATCCTGCCTCGGGCATGGATGTGTGAGATGTTCTTAGTTAGTTAGATTTAAGTTGTTCTAAGTTCTAGGGACTGATGACCTCAAAAGTTAAGTCCCACAGTGCTCAGAGCCATTTGAGCCATTTGGTACTCTAGTAGATATATAAAAATACACGCGTATTCGAATGCAATCGATGAACAACTTTTGGAGATATACGATTTTCAGCAGACAAACACATACATTTTTATTTATGTAGACGTACACAGATGTAAATTATCCACTTTCAGAATCCCCTGATATTAGTTTTTCACTGATTTTCTTAAAAACTCGTCACTGTTTCTTTCCTGTTTGTCTCACGAACGTATCTATACGTTTTAAATTCGTGAATTCTTTTAGTCTTCCTGTATTGATATTCTCCTTATTTTTATGACTTTGTGCTTTTCGAGAGAACAAAATTGTGATGTAGAAATAACGGTTTGCGTGCCCTCTAATGCGACTGCTGTTATATCGTTATTAGGACGGAATTCTAGTACAGGATGGTATTAAATGTGGCCACTCGTAGCGACTGTGTGCCGTTCCTCAGCGAATAATTTCTCTAATTTTGCGCAGACAAGACTGTAATGAGCAGCATTAAATTTTATCCGAGGGAACGCAGAAATTTAATTCGGCGCTTTTCTTCTGTACGACGAGGCTGCGGAAATACGAGATGTTAATGGCGCGTGGAAATGTCTCCAGTTGCATTAGACGTACAAGTGGTGAAACCCGAGCCGCCGCCAGCATTCTGGGCCGGCATATTGCTGTGCAAAGGAATACGTAAGCGGTGCACCCGGCTATGTTTTATTAGCGTAACAACGTTTATTTTTATTTGTCTATTTTTAGACGTGAGAAGCATGTAACAGTATATGTTGTTGTTTAATAAGAGCTTTAATTTCGCAGCTTGTATTGCTCGGGGAAGCTAACCGTATACCCGACAGTGGCGGAAACTAACTTTATCATTGTGAGTAGGTTTAGCCACGCTCCAGTTTCAGTAATGCGCTCTGTTACCTAACAGTACAAACTTATTGATAAGAAAAATTGAAATTATTGGCGATAAAAAAGAGAAAGAAGTGACAGTACAGACAGAAAATATGATGGAATGTGCGAACGAAATTTTGTAGCTGAGAAAGTCAGCTGTGTGCAAATTACTACAGGGGCGACACGATGCTGAGATAAGTTGAACTGAAATATTTACCCCAAAGAAAAAGCAGCAGATCGTTCTCAGTAAATATCCCGTTTATGATATGGATAAATGAGTTATTGGCAGCCGTTTCTGCGGTATTATGAACAATAAAACTTTGCGAGAAGTTCACAGCTTTATGCCGTACGGAAAAAATGGTTTAAATGGCTCTAAGCATTAGGAGACTTAACTGCTGAGGTCATCAGTACCCTAGACTTAGAACTACTTTAACGTAACTAACCTAAGGACATCACACACATCCATGCCCGAGGCAGGATTCGAGCCCGCGAGCGTAGCAGCAGCGTGGTTCCGGACTGAAGCGCGTAGAACCGCTCGGCCACAGCGGCCGGCTGCCGTAAGGAACTGTACCTCAAAGCTAGTAATTCAAATTAGACAAGGGGAGAGCATGAGCTCGGGGATGAGAAACTGAGTGAATGATGATGTGGTTGAAAGTGTCCGCTATCTCACTACAAAAATCGTGAGCTGTATGAACCCAGCGCACTATTGCTCCATAATCCACGTTAGCGGTGTAGTCAGCGGCGAACTAAGCCCATCGGAGGGGAAACTGAATGAGGCCCGCGGTCTGCTTAGAACTGGATGTATTTGTAATGTACATAATGTAAAATATTGTTTAATATACACTCCTGGAAATTGAAATAAGAACACCGTGAATTCTTTGTCCCAGGAAGGGGAAACTTTATTGACACATTCCTGGGGTCAGATACATCACATGATCACACTGACAGAACCACAGGCACATAGACACAGGCAACAGAGCATGCACAATGTCGGCACTAGTACAGTGTATATCCACCTTTCGCAGCAATGCAGGCTGCTGTTCTCCCATGGAGACGATCGTAGAGATGCTGGATGTAGTCCTGTGGAACGGCTTGTCATGCCATTTCCACCTGGCGCCTCAGTTGGACCAGCGTTCGTGCTGGACGTGCAGACCGCGTGAGACGACGCTTCATCCAGTCCCAAACATGCTCAATGGGGGACAGATCCGGAGATCTTGCTGGCCAGGGTAGTTGACTTACACCTTCTAGAGCCCGTTGGGTGGCACGGGACACATGCGGACGTGCATTGTCCTGTTGGAACAGCAAGTTCCCTTGCCGGTCTAGGAATGGTAGAACGATGGGTTCGATGACGGTTTGGATGTACCGTGCACTATTCAGTGTCCCCTCGACGATCACCAGTGGTGTACGGCCAGTGTAGGAGATCGCTCCCCACACCATGATGCCGGGTGTTGGCCCTGTGTGCCTCGGTCGTATGCAGTCCTGATTGTGGCGCTCACCTGCACGGCGCCAAACACGCATACGACCATCATTGGCACCAAGGCAGAAGCGACTCTCATCGCTTAAGACGACACGTCTCCATTCGTCCCTCCATTCACGCCTGTCGCGACACCACTGGAGGCGGGCTGCACGATGTTGGGGCGTGAGCGGAAGACGGCCTAACGGTCTGCGGGACCGTAGCCCAGCTTCATGGAGACGGTTGCGAATGGTCCTCGCCGATACCCCAGGAGCAACAGTGTCCCTAATTTGCTGGGAAGTGGCGGTGCGGTCCCCTACGGCACTGCGTAGGATCCTACGGTCTTGGCGTGCATCCGTGCGTCGCTGCGGTCCGGTCCCAGGTCGACGGGCACGTGCACCTTCCGCCGACCACTGGCGACAACATCGATGTACTGTGGAGACCTCACGCCCCACGTGTTGAGCAATTCGGCGGTACGTCCACCCGGCCTCCCGCATGCCCACTATACGCCCTCGCTCAAAGTCCGTCAACTGCACATACGGTTCACGTCCACGCTGTCGCGGCATGCTACCAGTGTTAAAGACTGCGATGGAGCTCCGTATGCCACGGCAAACTGGCTGACACTGACGGCGGCGGTGCACAAATGCTGCGCAGCTAGCGCCATTCGACGGCCAACACCGCGGTTCCTGGTGTGTCCGCTGTGGCGTGCGTGTGATCATTGCTTGTACAGCCCTCTCGCAGTGTCCGGAGCAAGTATGGTGGGTCTGACACACCGGTGTCAATGTGTTCTTTTTTCCATTTCCAGGAGTGTGGATTTAATGGTTGAAAAGAAACAAGTATTTATAATACACTGACATGACGAAAGTCGTGCGATACCTCTTAGTAATCGTGTAGGACCTCCTTTTGCCTGGTTTAGTGCAGAAATTCGACGTGGCATGAACTCATGTCGCTGGAAATCCCCTGCGGAAATATTGAGCCATGCTGCCTCTATTGCCATCGATAACTGCGAAAGCGTTGCCGGTGAAGGATTTTGTCCACGAAATGGCCTTTCTATTATGTCCCATGAATGTTCAACGGGATTCACGGCGGGTGATCTGGGTGGCCAAATCGTTCACTCGAATGGCCATAATGTCCTTGAAACCAATTGCGAACACATGTGGCCGTGTGACGTGGCTCATCGCCAATGGGAACGGGAAGTCCTGAATGGTTGCATATGGCCTCAGAGTAGCCGCACATAACCATTTCCCGTCAGTTATCGGTTCAGTTGGACCAGAGGCCCAGGTAGTACTGCACAGCACCTCTACGGCCTATCCATCTTCCATCGGCACAGTTACCGGTGAGGTCCACCTTCAGAAGCTTCAGAAACTTCAGACATCCATTTTACCTGGCATCCGAGACTCGTACGGAGGCGGAAGAGTTTACTTTCAACAAGATGGTGCCCCAGCCCACTACCAAAATCGTGTTAGGGCGTATCTCGACGAAAATCTACCAGGAAGATGGATAGGTCGTAGAGGTGCTGTGGAGTATCCACCACGTTCGCCAGACCTAACTCCTCTGGACCTTTTACCTGTGGTGAACACTAAAGGACGTCGATTATCGACAAAAGCCACGCACAATGGATGATCTTCGAGAATCCATCGTACATTCATGTGCAAATATCCAACTGAACACTTGCAGTCAGTAGTTCGTGCTGCAGTTCGGCGGCGTCGGTTGTGTGTTGATGTTAATGGTGACCATTTGGAACAGCTACAGAGACATCTTTAAGTTGGCCCTTAAGCTACACTTTCAGAAAAAATGAGACAACTCCGTCAATTAGTTTGCAGGTTATGGACTTTTAAACAGTGGATACATTATAAATGATGACTAACTGAAACCCTCACCTGCCGACAGGTGTTGTTGATATACCTCGATGTGGACAGCTGAAAATGTGTGCCCCGATCGGGACTCGAACCCGGGATCTCCTGCTTACATGGCAGATGCTCTATCGAGGTATATCAACAACACCTGTCGGCAGCTGAGGGCTTCAGTTAGTCATCATTTATTCCAGGGAAAAGCTGCACGGTCATCAACAGTATTCTGTTCTTTCCAGAACAGTTACTGTCTTCTTATATATATAGTTTAAGGCTATCCAGCCATTGACCTTCGTCTGTGCGTATGCGCACAGGTTGCCCAAACTCTTACGGGAATTGCCAAAGCGTGCGCGAGTAATGAGTGAATGGGCAAATGTCTATAAGGTGCATTACATATATATTATTGTGGACAGTTGGGAATGTGAGTCTCACGGGAAGCGTGCAAGGGATAAGTCCCTGCAGTCGCGCTATTCATCTGTGTCCTCGGTGGCTCAGATGGATAGAGCGTCTGCCATGTAAGCAGGAGATCCCGGGTTCGAGTCCCGGTCGGGGCACACATTTTCAGCTGTCCACATCGAGGTATATCAACAACACCTGTCGGCAGCTGAGGGTTTCAGTTAATCATTTATTCCAGGGAAAAGCTGCACGGTCATCAACAGTATTCTGTTCTTTCGGGAACAGTTACTGTCTTCATATATATAGTGGATACATTTTTTTGGACCCAGCTATATTTGCGCTATTCTTTTATTTCATATTTTAATATACGTTGTTATTTGTTTAAGGTTCAGAATTTTGCTCTGAACTGGATCTGTTACTCCGCCCGGCATTTATTTTTTTGCACAAAGCCAAGACGGGTAGTGGGAATTCTCGGTCCTAAGGGCCCATGCCCTTTCTCGCCTTAGCAAGCCGAGTGCCGGCCGTGGTCCTTTTATTAACGCATCGTGCCCGGCGCCACGCGCTCCCGCACGATCCCCGCGGCCATGCGTCTTGGCGGCGCTCGCGGGCATATTATTCCGGGAGGCGCCTCCTTATTCTTCTTCTGCGACGCGGAGATTGGTGTCGCGGCCCGGCGCCGCCAGACGGGATTTTATGGGCGGCTGGCGGTGCGAGATTGTCTCTATATTTCACGAAGGCATCGCGGCTCGCGGCTGGTCGCGGTGTCCGCAGTGACGTCACACGACCGCCTGCCTGCTCCTGGCCGTCAGCATTTAGTCGCACGCCGCGTCCGCGCGGACTACCTGTGGACGGCGCTCAATCCTGAGACGCGCGAGACTGGCCTCGGCGAGCGTTCCCGCCCTCTGCCGCCGCTGATTTCTTCCATTTATTCATGAAATACTGCGCCGTGGTCGATGGCTGTATGCATGAAGGGGAGGGGACAAAATAAGACTTTACACACAGATTTAGGTTGCACGGCACTGAATCACAGCAGCATTGCTATGTGACTTGTCATTTTGCGACTGCGCCACATTTTACTAAAGGCGTTTAAATTTTTACTTTTATTTATTTATTTATTGTTCCGTGGGACCAAATTAAGGAGAAGTCTCCATGGTCATGGAACGAGTCAACATATGAAATTATAACACGATAGTAGAAACAGATAAAATGAAATACAAGAAACGTATTAAGGCGACAATTCGTAAGTTTAAACAAAGAAAATCAACAATGTAACACTGGAATTTGCTTAATTTTTCAGCTCTTCCAGGAGCTCCTCGACAGAATAGGAGTGAGCCATGAGAAAACTCTTCAGTTTAGACTTAAAAGTGTTGGGGCTACTGCTAAGGTTTTTGAGTTCTTGTGGTAGCTCACTGAAAATGGATGCAGCAGAATACTGCACTCCTTTCTGCACAAGAGTCAAGGAAGTGAATTCCACTTGCAGATTTGATTTCTGCCTAGTATTAACTGAATGAAAGCTGCTAACTCTTGGGAATAAGCTAATATTGCTAACAACAAACGACATTAAAGAAAATATATACTGTGAGGGCAATGTCAGAATTCCCAGACTATTGAATAGGGGTCGACAAGAGGTTCTCCAACTGACACCACATATAGCTCGAACAGCCCGTTTTTGAGCCAAAAATACCCTTTTTGAATTTTCAAATTTTAAGCTAAGTTTCGGTGACTACAGTATCGTGAGAACTAACAGCCCAAAAATGCAAGAAATTCTAAAAAAAAAAAAAAAAAAAAAGGCAAGGCAACTTTGCAGTTGCTTTTCGTACAAAATATTTTAGCCAGGATGACATAATTTGTTGTCAACAGTGAAACTGACGACACGGTTGTTAGTCCACATGCGGAACTAGCAAACTACAATAACTCGATTGAGTGCAAGACAGAAGGGGAAAGATGCTCCTTTGAGAGAGAGAGAGAGAGAGTATGACTGACTTCAACGACGTAGGTGGGAACGACAGATACATGCTTCCAGAGTGACTACCTACCTGTGTCCAAAATCCTACAGCTAAGTGAAATAATTATAATGGTTAGTGCACACTTCGATTTAATACCGTTGTAGCAAAACCGGCAATGCTGTGCAATTGCTAAAGATTTATGGGAGTTTGATATACGTCCTAATATATTTCCTCCTTCTCTATCTGTCCATCTCCTTCTCCACCCCTCTCTTTGTCCGCTCCTCCTTTTCCCCCATTTCTCTGTCCATCGCCTTCTTCCCCCTTCTCTCTCCATCTTTCTCTTCTCCCCTCTCTTTGGCCAACACCTTCTCGCTGTTTCTTTGTCTGTTCTCTCCTCCTTCCCCCCTGCCTCTCTCTCTATCACCATCTCCCCATCATTCTGTCCCCATCTTTCTGTCCCCATCTTTCTGTCCATATCTTTCTCCACCCCTCTGTTTGTCCATCACCTTCATCCCCCTCTCTGTCCATCTCCTCCTTCTCCCCTCGCTCTTCATATCCTTCCCATTTTCTGTGTCCATTTCTTCCCACCTCTCTGTCCATCTCCTGTTCCCCCCTCCCCCCACCACCCTCTCTCTCTCTCTCTCTCTCTCTCTCTCTCACACACACACACACACACACACACACACACACACACACACACCTTGAGCCTTTTTTTATTGTTATTGTGTACGAAACCCTCGATTGGGAACAGAACTGTGTGATCTGGTTGGGATCGTTAGCATAGGGGGTATGAGGGAGACATCTCCAGCTGCTGAATCTGCAAGGACAGTAGCTTTACTGACAGTATTTCGCATGGTTTAATTTCCGAACGTGTAGAGTTACAAAGTTGTGGATGATTCATATTCCTTAGTAGCATTATAATCATAAGCCGATAAGTCGTAAGTACAACTTCACCCTTTTCTGCTAAAACTGATTCTGTTAAAACAAGACAGTGAATTATTATGTACATATCTTTTTGTTTAAAGTTACATCAAAGCTTCAAAGGAGAAATAAGGCATCCAACAGGTTGCAAATAATTGTTCAATACATTTACCTAGGTTTCGTTAATAACACAGCCAACCGTATGCAAATTATTGTTTAATACGTTTATCTAGGTTTCGATGCCTCGTAGGATGTCTTCATCAGACTGAAAATTTAAAAACCATAACTTTACGTAACTGAAGCGTAAAATAGACACTGTGTTGCAAAAGAAAATGTACAGTTTGTTGTATTCAAGTGATTCCATATGTACTTAGCATTATGGTTAGTACAGTTTCTTTTGTCACGGTCTTTCTCTCTCTCTCTCTCTCTCTCTCTCTCTCTCTCTCTCTCTCTCTCTCTGTTTCCTCCCCTAATTTCAGTGGGGATGAATTAACCGTTTTATGAGTGCTGAAAAAGATGCGTGCATGTTCCAAAAAATGGAAAACGAAGGTTTGGGTACAGAGCTACTGGAAGGAGAAGGGGTCGCCCAAGGAGAGTAGTGTTCCGGCGTTGCTAAACCTGTTTTACCTATCGACGGGTATTTCTGGAAAATCAGTTAGGGTTGCTCTACAGACACCTAAAGCAGTGATCAGATCCACTGGGCAAAGTATCTGAACACGTTGCCATAAACTGTCTCAGCGATAAAATATGTGCTGCTTGGTACGAGAATACAGCTCCCTCAAATCAGGGGAAAAAAATACACTTCTTAAACATGACCCCCCGTGTGCAGAAAAAGGCGGAGTTACGGACGGTTAGCTTTTATGAGGCTATTTCATAAACGTTTGGATATCGCCGTTCGTAACCTCTAACGACGTGCTTATGAGAGCCCCAGAGCGGTGCGAGGTCAGAACGACGTCGGAAACTGAACCACTTCGTGCCGGCGGCTTGTCACCAACTGGGCGTCACACTTCTTGAGCCACGGACTCGTGTTTGTATCATCCGAATCCTTCCAAAGGGCTACCGGATTCCCTCGGATCGCGACGAGATCCGTTCTCTCTTCGTGCGCGAATTTTCATTATCTAGAATTATAGACGAAGGCGGGAAATCCCAGCGCCGTCGAGTCATTAGGGACGATATCTTCACTATCTGCTGAAGTGTTTCCTTGAACAGTTCGTTTATGCTGGGCCTGTACATTTAGTGGCCGTTGTTCATAAGCGATAGTCATACAAAAAAAAAAAAAGGGAGTTTCGCTTCCAAACAGCCGGCCGCGGTGGCCGAGCTGTTCTAGGCGCTTCAGTCCGGAACCGCGCGACTGCTACGGTCGCAGGTTCGAATCCTGCCTCGGGCATGGATGTATGTGATGTCCTTAGGTTGGTTAGGTTTAAGTAGTTCTAAGTTCTAAGGAACTGATGACCTCTGATGTTAAGTCCGATAGTGCTGAGAGCTATTTGAACCATTTTGAACCAGCCGAGGAACAAATTTCGCGTGACAGCAAAAAATGTTAAATTGCATTGTGTCATTGATGAGAGATTTTTGGTAATGACGAATTTATTTGTAGGCCGTGTCACAGCATATTCATTAAACTGACTTAACCTGTAAATGATTTATATCGTCAAGTTTATTCCTTATTTTTAGCCCATTAAACCCGTCTATAAGCTACTGCTGAGGTACTGGCTTACAGTAAGAATATCTACCGAGTGAGCATTCGTAGGCACAGAACAAAATTTACGTGGCTGTGATACACTGCCTCCCAAAGTCACGTGATTGTAGTGCGGAGTAAGCTTTGTCTGTAAGCGGTATGCAGATTTTAAATGTCACTACGTCGCTAGTACTGTCAGATCCGCTCAAAATTATTGCGATTTCCGTACATGCGCGCGTTACAAAGCCATCCTAATAATCAGTATTCAACGCTATCTGCTCAAAAGTATATGAACACCTATTGGTGGACATTAATATCCAGTGTAGGCACCCTTCACCTTTATGACGTCTTCAATTCGGATCGGGACACTTTCAACGAGGTGTGTGAATATACAGGGTGGTCGGAAATTCCCGTTACAAACGTCTAGGACATGTAGAGGGTAGTGAGTATAGAACATTTTGAATAGGAACCCATGTCCGGAATCGTATCGTTTCCGTTCTACGACAGTTTCAATTCAGATGTGTACCTCGTCAACGTCTGATTAGGGCAAGAGAAACGTCTCAGAGTTCCCTGTCCTGGTATGCAACCGGGTGGACACGGTGACATGTACTACGTGAAACGATCCCCAGATGTCACTTATTGTCCGCTTTGCTGTGAGCCCGAGTCAATACCTGTGCATCACCGATAGAGGAAACATGGTGCAGTACACGTTTGCGGAATACACAGACATGCTCCTTGTGTATGGCGAAGCTTGAGGTAACGGAAGAGCTGCTAGTCGGCCGTATCACGAACGTTTTCCACACCGTCACTCTCCATCGCACAAACTATTTGCCCACACGACGGATACGAGAAACGGGCACCATCACCGTGAAGAGGCAGGACTGTGCTGCTCCACGGCGACGCCGCGCTCCCGAATTTGAAGAAGATGTACTGCGTCGCATTGAAGATAGCCCGCCAACGAGTTTGCGAACAATTGCGCGTGCCATGGCTGTTAGTCACAGTACAGTCTTGGACGTCCTGCATGAGCAACAATCACATCCGTACCACTTACAAAGGGTACTCGCTATAGGTCCAGTAGACTTTCCACAACGCGTCGCCTTCTGCACATGGTTTCTGCACCTTTGCATCGACGCACCCCTGTTTCCACGTCGAGTTTTCTTCACAGATGAATGTAGGTTCACAAGGGATTGTGTTCTGAATGCTCGAAATAGCCATGTCTGGCCGGATGAAAACCCTCATGCCACGCATGTTCAGGGATTTCAAGACAGGTTTGGAATTAACGTGTGGGCAGGTATTCTGGACGGTCATGTGATTGGACTATTCCTCCTTCCATCCAAGCTCACGGGTCCCGCATACTTAGTATTCCTACGACACGAACTGGGCCCCTTCTTGGAAGCTATGCTATTGAGTGTCCGTCAGGAAATGTGGTTTCAGCATGATGGAGCACCACCTCACTTTTCACTGGCTGTCCGGAGACATCTCAACAGACGGTATCGTGAAAGATGGATGGGCCGTAGTGGTCCAACCGCGTGGCCGCCACGATCGCCGGATTTAACCCCTATGGACTACTTCTTGTGGGGTCGTATGAAGAGCCTAATTTATGAGACACCTGTAGAGACAGAGGAAGATCTGCTGGCACGAGTTCTGGCCGCTGCACAAGACATTGAAGAGACACCAGGTGGGATGGAGGGAGTGTGCCAGAACTTGCTTCGAAGGTACAATGTTTATAACAACGTTGATGGTCGTCACATCGAGCCGCTGTTTTAATGCATCGGTACGTTGCGGCTGGTGCCGAAGATGCTGGGTCCTTGTTGTTGTCGACTAACGTAAACCATAAGGTGTAAGTTGTAATGAAAAGCCGGCCGCGGTGGCTGTGCGGTTCTAGGCGCTGCAGTCCGGAACCGCGGGACTGCTACGGTCGCAGGTTCGAATCCTGCCTCGGGCATGGATGTGTGTGATGTCCTTAGGTTAGTTAGGTTTAAATAGTTCTAAGTTCTAGGGGACTGATGACCTAAGAGCCATTTGAACCATTTTTTGTAATGAAAATGCGTAAGTAATAACGGAACGAGTCAGCATTCTTCTCAAATGGATTGCAACAGTTGTACTGGGTCACGCCTAAGTACATTCCTCACGCGGATGTAGATGAGATAATCATCTGCATTGAAATTGCCGTAGAACGGAAACGATGCATTTCCGGACATGGGTTCGTATTCAAAATGTTATGCACTCACTACCCTCTACATGTCCTAGAAGTTTGTAACGGGAATTTTCGACCACCCTGTATGTGGAGGAATGGCAGCCGACTCTTCCTCAGGAGCAGAAACGAGAGAAGGTAGTGATGTTGGACAATGAGAGAATTAAGTGATGTTGGACATTGCTAACTGGAGGGAAGTCGGCGTTCTAATTTATTCCAGAGGTGTTCTATTGGTTTGAGGTCGGGATTCTGGACAGGTCAGTCCATTTCAGGAACGATATTGTCTACAAACCATTGCCTCACAGACGCTACTTTCTGACACGGTGCGTTGTCGTGCTGATACAAACCATAGCGACTCCAAACTTTTACGCTAGTGTACGCAATCCAGTAAAATGGGTTAATGTCCTTACGCATTTAGCGCTTTCTCAAGCGCATTGAGGGGATCACCTCCTAACCACCCCCATACCGTAACACCACCTCTTCCGCACTTCACCTCAGGTGATATAATCCATTAGCACACTTGATACAAACTGAACTACACTGCTGGCCACCGTAAATGCAACACCCTGAAGGAAGCATCCGAATCAAGTGAAATTTACACCATGGGTTTGCAGCGACGAGATATGCAACTGATTAGAATTTCAGCGCAGACGCACATCACGCGCGCCTGTGGCGCCACCTCATAGCGCCATTTAAGGCTTGGCGATTTCGACGAGTGTACGTTCGGCACGTGTGTTTACCTTGTGGTTGTTTCACAAGACGATCAGTTATGCCTCGTAGACAACAGCGAACATCTTTTGATCAAGTATCCGAGTTCGACAGAGGAAGGATAGTGGCTTACCGAGATTGTGGATTATCATACAGAGAAATCGCTAGTGGTGTTGGACGAAACCAAACAACTGTAATGCGGATATGTGACCGTTGAATGCAGGAGGGTACGACGGACCGACGTGGTCGATCGCATTCACCTCGGTGCACCACTGCACGTGCTGATAGGCAAATTGTGCGCATGGCAGTGACGGATCGCTCAGTGACATCCCGAACCATAGCACAGCACATTGCGTCTGTAACGCATCATCCAGTGTCTGCGCGTACCATTCGACGCCGTTTACAGCAGAGTGGTCTGTCCGCAAGACGTCCATTGCTTCGTCTACCATTGACGCAGAACCACAGACGTCTCCGTCGCCAATGGTGTGATGACAGACAGATGTGGACGGCAGAATGGAATGACGTTGTCTTTACTGACGAGGAACGCTTGTGTCTGTAGCACCACGATGGTCGGATTCGAGTGTGGAGACACCGTGGAGAGAGGATGCTGGACAGCTGCATTATGCACCGCCACACTGGTCTTGCACCGGGTATTATGGTATGGGGCGGTATTGGATATTACTCTCGCACGCCTCTAGTACGCATTGCCGGTACTTTAAATAGCCGGCGCTACATATCCGAGGTGCTGGAGCCAGTTGTCCTTCCTTACCTTCAGGGCTCGGCCACAGCCATATTTCAACAGGATAATGCGCGACCACACGTGGCACGCATTGTCCAAAGGTTCTTCGTCAATAACCAGTTTGAATTGCTTCCCTGGCCGGCTCGCTCTCCGGATCTTTCGCCGATAGAAAACATGTGGTCCATGGTTGCTCAACGAGTGACCCAGATTACATCCGCAGCTGCCACACCAGATGATCTTTGGCAACGTGTGGAAGCTGCTTGGGCTGCTGTACCCCAGGAACACATCCAACGTCTCTTTGACTCAATGCCGAGACGTGTGGCAGCGGTGATCTCCAAGAATGGCGGCTACTCTGGCTACTGATTCTGGCAGGAACCACATGTCACAAACGTCTGTAAACGTAATCATTTGATACTTGGTCAACATGTTATCTACAAAATAAATTTTGTTGGGCTACCTCTTGTCTTTCTTGGTGTTGCATTTACGGTGGCCAGCAGTGTAGTTACGACCGAACGTATTTAACGTCCCGAATAAAATCATATTATATACACGAAATGTATTCGCGGCTGCGAATACGAAGGCTATCAGCTGTATAAGGGAACGACGTCAATGAAAAGTTGTGCTGGACCAGTACTCGAACTGGATTTCCCGCTTTACGCGAGCAGTCGCGTTAAGTGTTTCGGCTATCCGTGCACTGCTCACGGCCAGACCTTCATAAGCCCTCGTTACTGCGTCACAACCTGTACTGTTACACGTATTATCTAATTCCCGTGCAGGAGAGGAAATTTTAATTGAAAGTTGCTGCCTGGGATCAGCGGACAAGTACAATAATGCAGTGCCTATGTTGGTAAGGAGAACAATGCAATGCTCCTTCGGATATGCATGCAAAATCATATTTCTCAGCCGATACCACGCAGCGCCTTTCAATTAAAATGTGCTCACCTTACGGGAATTACATTATGTACGTACCGGTACAGGTTGTAACGCAGGAATGACGACATATGAAATTTTGAGTCTGGTCGTGAGTCGTGCGCGGATGGCTAAAGCGGCTAAGGCGACCGCTCGCTTAAAGGGTTCGAATCCCGGTCCTGCGCAAATTTTCATTGTTATCATTCCCTTATACGGCTGACAGTTGTTCATATTCGCAGCAGCGAATGTATTTCATGTACGAGGGGCGTTTGAAAAGTCCGTGCAAAAATAAAAACTACTTATGTGTTTGGGGTAAACCTTTTTTTTTTATTTTTCGACATAGTCTCCTCGTCCAACGCTGTTGTAATTTGTTGCTCCCTTCCGAATAATAGGAACTGTCCAAGTCTGCAAAACAGCTATTAGTTGCTGCAATCACCTCCTCGTTAGAATAAAATCTTTGGCCCGCAAGCCATTTCTTCTAATTGGGGTACAAATAGTAGTCCGAGGGAGCCAAGTCTGGAGAATAGGGGGGATGTGAAACGAGTTGGAATCCTATTTCCATTCATTTCTCGACCACAACTGCTGAGGTGTGTGCATTGTCGTGATGACTTCTTTGAGGTCCAATCGCAGGCGTTTTTCTTACAGCTCGGTTTTCAAACGGTCCAATAACGATGAATAACATGCACCTGTAATAGTTTTACCCTTTTACAGATAGTCGATGAGGATCATCCATCGCGAATCCCAAAAGACAGTCGCCAAAACCTTTCCGGCCGTAGGGCTGGTCTTCGCTTTTTTGGTGCAGATTCTCCCATGGTAATCCATTGTTTAGATTATTGTTTGGTCTCAGGAGTATACTAATATATCCGTGCTTCACCGCAGTTACGAAACGACGCTTGAAGTCCTACAGATTCTTCCCGAACAGCTGCAAACCTTCCTTGCAACACTTCAAACTATTCCGTTTTTGGTCAAGCTTGAGCAATCGTGGAACCCACCTTGCGGATAGCTTTCTCCTGTCCAAATGTTTATGCAAAATATTATGTACCCATTCATTCGAGACGCCCACAGCACTAGCAATCCCACGCACCTTAACTCTTCTGTCATCCATCAGCATATCATGGATTTTATCAATGATTTCCGGAGTCCTAACCTCCACAGGGCGTCCAGAACGTTCAGCATCACTTGTGCCTATACGGCCACTCCGAAAATTTTGAAACTATTAGTCGAAGGTGCAGAGTCACCGAATTGCTTATCAAGCTTCACTTTAGTCTCCTGAGGCGTTTTGTCTTTCATAAAGTAATGTTTAATCACCACACGAAATTCTTTTTCGTCCATTTTTTGACAATCACTCGACTTCCTTGATTCACACGAATGCCAAGCACAAACAAGTAGACCAATATGGCTGAAACTTGGTGTGCGTTTTTTCCAAAGATGCTACTAACTCAACATGACCTCAGTACGCGCTGGTGGTGCCATCTCTCGGACTTTGCACGGACTTTTCAAACGCCCCTCGTATATATAAGGTGATGTGATTCTACATCTACATCTACATCCATACTCCGCAAGCCACCCGACGGTGTGTGGCGGAGGGTACCCTGAGTACCTCTATCGGTTCTCCCTTCTATTCCAGTCTCGTATTGTTCGAGGAAAGAAGGATTGTCGGTATGCTTCTGTGTGGGCTCTAATCTCTCTGATTTTATCCTCATGGTCTCTTCGCGAGATATACGTAGGAGGGAGCAATATACTGCTTGACTCCTCGGTGAAGGTATGTTCTCGAAACTTTAACAAAAGCCCGTACCGAGCTACTGAGCGTCTCTCCTGCAGAGTCTTGCACTGGAGTTTATCTATCATCTCCGTAACGCTTTCGCGATTACTAAATGATCCTGTAACGAAGCGCGCTGCTCTTCGTTGGATCTTCTCTATCTCTTCTATCAACCCTATCTGGTACGGATCCCACACTGCTGAGCAGTATTCAAGCAGTGGGCGAACAAGCGTACTGTAACCTACTTCCTTTGTTTTCGGATTGCATTTCCTTAGGATTCTTCCAATGAATCTCAGTCTGGCATCTGCTTTACCGACGATCAACTTTATATGATCATTCCATTTTAAATCACTCCTAATGCGCACTCCCAGATAATTTATGGAATTAACTGCTTCCAGTTTCTGACCTGCTATATTGTAGCTAAATGATAAGGGATCTTTCTTTCTATGTATTCGCAGCGCATTACACTTGTCTACATTGAGATTCAATTGCCATTCCCTGCACCATGCGTCAATTCGTTGCAGATCCTCCTGCATTTCAGTACAATTTTCCATTGTTACAACCTCTATACACCACAACATCATCTGCGGAAAGCCTCAGTGAACTTCCGATGTCATCCACAAGGTCTTTTATGTATATTGTGAATAGCAACGGTCCTATGACAGTCCCCTGCGGCACACCTGAAATCACTCTTACTTCGGAAGACTTCTCTCCATTGAGAATGACATGCTGCGTTCTGCTATCTAGGAACTCTTCAATCCAATCACACAATTGGTCTGATAGTCCATATGCTCTTACTTTGTTCATTAAACGACTGTGGGGAACTGTATCGAACGCCTTGCGGAAGTCAAGAAACACGGCGTGTACCTGTGAACCTGTGTCTATGGCTCTCTGAGTCTCGTGGACGAATAGCGCGAGCTGGGTTTCACACGACCGTCTTTTTCGAAACCCATTCTGATTCCTACAGAGTAGATTTCTATTCTCCAGAAAAGTCATTATACTCAAACATAATACATGTTCCAAAATTCTACAACTGATCGACGTTAGAGATATAGGTCTGTAGTTCTGCACATCTGTTCGACGTCTCTTCTTGAAAACGGGGATGACCTGTGCCATTTTCCAATCCTTTGGAACGCTACGCTCTTCTAGAGACCTACGGTACACCGCTGCAAGAAGGGGGGCAAGTTCCTTCGCGTACTCTGTGTAAAATCGAACTGGTATTCCATCAGGTCCAGCGGCCTTTGAGCGATTTTAATTGTTTCTCCATCCCTCTGTCGTCTATTTCGATATCTACCATTTTGTCATCTGTGCGACAATCTAGAGAAGGAACTACAGTGCAGTCTTCCTCTGTGAAACAGCTTTGGAAAAAGACATTTAGTATTTCGGCCTTTAGTCTGTCATCCTCTGTTTCAGTACCATTTTGGTCACAGAGTGTCTGGACATTTTGTTTTGATCCACCTACCGCTTTGACATAAGACCAAAATTTCTTACGATTTTCTGCCAAGTGATTCGGAACTTTATTACGTAACTTACTCCAGTTCGTGGCAAAGTGCGCTGATGGATTACACCGTCTCCACTAGTTTATGATGTGAGGATGGCGTGTTCTCTGGCACGTGTACACACACCCCGCGAAGGCGAACAGCACCGCACACCTGGCGCGGCGCTTAGGTGGCTTACGTAAGTTCATTTGCGGCGCTGCGCGCCACTCAATGCGCAAACCGCATTAATTAACAGCCACTCGGCGGTTGCCGCATGCACAACGCGGCGCTGCTGCGGCAGCAAACCTCGAGATTTCGCAGCTAGGCGAGCGCTTTGGGGCGATCTGCAGCGACGGCCGGGGCGCGCGGAAGCTGGCGGCAGCCAGTAATGGCCAGTTAGCGCGGCTGCAAGTGCGGCAGAAAACCCGCGGGCCGTGCCCGGCTTCCGCTCATTACGGAGGCGGAGCGCCCCGGGCCCATTCTGCAGGTGTTGCGCCAGTAAGTAGGCCCCGCGGGCCGACCCCCGCTGAATCAATTACTGCCCTAACGAAGGCGCACGGCCCTTCGCAGGCGTCTCTCTGCTCCATTAGTTTCTCAACTGTAGCACTCCTCTCCATATTGTGTTTCGAATAACACTTATTATGGCCGCCTCTTTGTTGGACGACGACTCTCTGTGTCCGACCTAAAAAAATTATCTCACTACCAGTGGACGCTGAACGTACGAGGGGCGTACAATAAGTAACTCACTGTATTTTTTCTAAAAGCCGATTGATCTTATTCACGATTCCAATACACCATATTATTCCCCACTCCTTTGGCTACAATACCATACTTTTCATCATAATCTCCGTTCACAGCCTTACACCACCTTACTGGGAGGAATTGTACCACTCTACCGGTGGACGTCGGAGCCAGAGTTATGCTGCACCAATAACTTCCGAATCATCCACGTACTGCTTCTCGCAGAGTGCATCTTGGTTGGGCCATACAGGTGGAAGCCGGAAGGTGCGAGACCAGGGGTGTATGGTGGGCGAGGAGAAACAGTACGACGCGCGAAACAAATTATGCGAGTTGCAGCTGCACAGATTTAGTCGAAAACATTCATTGGTGGATCGAGATTAATTCTCTGCACTGCTACACAAGGAAAACCAGTATAAATATTGGCCGCTAATCTCGCTTTGACCCGCGGGACAGTGTGAAACTTACCACCAGGGCAAAGTCAATAATTTTAAAGTCGTGCAGCAGTCCATTTTCAGAAAGATTCAAAGATCCGATCACTGGACTGAAATACACAATGCCATCAAAAGAATGCAGGCAGTTACTAGTGGACATTAATATTGGGTGCGTCCGCCCTTCGCCTTTATGATTGCTTCAGTTTTGACGGGACCCTTCCAGTGAGGTGTCTGAATGTCTGTGGAAGAATGACAGACCGTCCTTCCTCAACAGCCGAAACTAGAGAAGTTTGTGATGTTGGACACTAGGCTCTGGAGAGAGGTCACGTTCTGTCTCATTAAAAACCGTTCCAGTGACTTAGATCGGGACTCTCGGAAGGCCATTCTACTTCAGGAATGCTATTGTTCACACACTATTGCTTCACAGATGCTACCTTATGACTCGGTGCATTGTGATGCTGATACAATCTTCGTCTCCGAGCTGTTCCTTTACTGTGGTGTAAAATGTGTTCTTATCCTTCCGGATTTATCGTATTGTTTAGTGCAATAAGGGAACCAAACCCTAACCACGAAAAACACCCCCATACCGCAACATCACCTCGTGCATACTTCACTTTTGGCACTACACGTGATGGCAGCTAAGAGTCTCCAGGCATTTGGCAAACACAAACCCTCCAATCAGATTGACACAGAGTTTAGTGTGATTCGTCACTCCAGATCACTCATTTCCAGTTGTGGCGTCGCTCTTTACAGTAAGTGAAATGTCACAGAGCATTAAGTACAGAAATTTGTGGATTATGAGAACCATTGTAGTTCATACTTTTTGACTACGTAACTGCGCTAACTGGACTGCCTGGTACCACTTTGAAACCTACGAGTTACTCCTTCCGCCCGTTTCATGTGATTTTTTGCAGCTGTCCTCCTCAATGCTAGATGGTCCATGTCCCTAGTATATGGTGAAGTGACAGTCGTGGTCGAAGTGTGACCTGTGCTGTTGTGTCTACATTATATCTGAGGTAATTGAATTCGAGCATGGGCACATTGTTGGTGCTTGAATTTCATGGTCGAGCGGCTGCTCATAAGCCACACATCCCGCCGGTAAATGCCAAACGACGCCTCGCTTGGTGTAAGGAGCGTAAACATTGGACGATTGAACAGTGGAAAAACGTTGTGTGGAGTGACGAATCACGGTTCACAATATGGCGATCTGATGGCAGGGTGTGGGTATGCGAATGCCTGGTGAACGTCATCTGCCAGTGTGTGTAGTGTCAGCAGTAAAAGTTGGAGGCGGTGGTGTTAGGGTTTGGTCGTTTTTTTTATGGAGGGGGCTTGCACCCCTTGTTTTGCATGGCACTATCACAGCACAGGCGTACATTGATGTTTTAAGCATCTTCTTGCTTCGCACTGTTGAAGAACAATTCGGGGATGGGGACTGCATCTACATCTACATCCATACTCCGCAAGCCACCTGACGGTGTGTGGCGGAGGGTACCTTGAGTACCTCTATCGGTTGTCCCTTCTATTCCAGTCTCGTATTGTTCGTGGAAAGAAGGATTGTCGGTATGCTTCTGTGTGGGCTCTAATCTCTCTGATTTTATCCTCATGGTCTCTTCGCGAGACATACGTAGGAAGGAGCAATATACTGCTTGACTCTTCGGTGAAGGTATGTTCTCGAAACTTTAACTAAAGCCCGTACCGAGCTACTGAGCGTCTCTCCTGCAGAGTCTTTCACGCTTTCGCGATTACTAAATGATCGTGTAACGAAGCGCTCTGCTCTCCGTTGGATCTTTTCTATCTCTTCTATCAACCCTATCTGGTACGGATCCCACACTACTGAGCAGTATTCAAGCAGTGGGCGAACAAGCGTACTGTAACCTACTTCCTTTGTTTTCGGATTGCATTTCCTTACGATTCTTCCAATGAATCTCAGTCTGGCATCTGCTTTACCAACGATCAGCTTTATATGATCATTCCATTTTAAATCACTCCTAATGCGTACTCCCAGATAGTTTATAGAATTAACTACTTCCAGTTGCTGACCTGCTATTTTCTAGCTAAATGATAAGGGATCTATCTTTCTGTGTATTCGCAGCACATTAGACTTGTCTATATTGAGATTCAATTGCCATTCCCTGCACCATGCGTCAATTCGCTGCAGATCCTCCTGCATCTTTCAACAAGATCGAACACCTGTTCATAATGCACGGCCTGTGGCGGAGTGGTTACACGACAGTAACGTCCCTGTAATGGATTGGCCTGCACAGAGTCCAGATCTGAAATAGAACACCTTTGGAATGTTTTGCAACGCCGACTTCGTGCCAGGCCTCAGCGACCGACATCGATACCTCAGTGCAGCACTCCGTGAGGAATGGCCTGCCATTCCCCAAGAAACGTTCCAGCACGTATGCCTGCGAGAGTGGAAGCTGTCATCAAGGCCAAGGGTGGGGCAACACCATATTGAGTTCAACCATTGCCGATGGAGGCCGCTACGAACTTGCAATTTTCAGCCAGGTGTCCGGATACTTGTGATCACATAATGCATATAGCATTTTTGAAAAAAATGTGTGGACTTTCTTTCTCGTGGAATTAAGGGCGTTACCACTGTTGGAGGCGGTGTTCCTCGGTATTGGTTTGTTGTCTCCTGGGGAACCAGATTTTTTTTGTGCGGTGTGCTTATGTTCTGAGCTACGCGCTGCTGAGTCACATTTAGAACGTGATCATAATGGCGTGACTCGACAATTTAGTCGCCAAGCACGATGTAGAACTATCTTACACGTCCACGGTTCCTCCGGCGAGAACAGGCGACTGCACTTCGTGACCTCTAGGCGGGTCGCCGGCATTGCCCCAAGTGCTGGCGGCCCGAAGTGTTTCGGGGACCCTGGCGATGGCAATCGTCGGGAGCGAGAAGAAGCGGCCCGGGCCGGCGACTCGGCACATAAACTGGTTTACAGCGGCCTCCAGCGCCGCCCTTTAATAAAACACCGCGCGCCCTAAACTCGGCCCACCGTAATTTCCGGTGTCCCGCGCCCTCTCCCTTAAGATAGCTGACGTCATGGCGACCGGCTCGCCGCAGCTCGCCTCGGCGAGTCGCCGCAATCGCGAACTGCATTATGCGCGCGCCCGACGCAGACGAGACAATTACGGGAATGCGCCGGCATTCTTCGCAGCGTCGTAAAGTTTTTTACGCACGCATAAATCCAGCCTGTTTTCTTTGACTTGTAAATCTCAGCTGGTCTCTGTAGCGTTTGCCAAATGTAAGGCAATAAGCGTTTTTCGTCCTAGCTCCATATGTAATGTTTCAGTGCTCCTTTTCATATTTTGTCGCAATGATAGTCGTTATGCTCGATCCCTAAAACTGAAGATTGCCCGCTCTCATTTCCCATGAAGATGACTTGTTGGCTGGTATGGCGAGTGTTCTACCACAGGACTGATTTCGCCCAAATTCTGCGCTGAATAACCCCAAAGAAAAAAAGAGACTTTATTTTTTTTGTCATTAGTCCTTAGACTGGCCTGATGCGATCTGCCACGAATTCATCGCTTGACAGAACGCGAAAATTAGAGGAATTGGAGCTAATACAGAGATTTATCGACAGTCATTCGTCCCTCGCACCGTTCGCGAATGGAGCAAGGATGGCGGGATCAGTCAGTGATATCAGAAGTACCCTACGCCACACATTGCCAAGTTGATGCCGTGGTACTGATGTAGCTGTAGATGTGACAATCTCCTCATCACAGAGTGCCATTTGCGTTCGAGAACTCGGTTATTTGCTGGATATATTCCAATCTCTGTCTTTCTCTACAGTTTTTACCTTCATCAGATACCTTAAATATGATTCTTAACAGATGTTCCATATTGAGGAAGAAAGCCGGCTATAGTGATGTTGGTGAAGTCTTCATTTTTTCCTAGTCACTTGGCCAAGGTCAGTCCTACAGAGCGGTTGAGGTATGCTGTGCGATGCTAACAAAGATCGAGGCAGGTGGTGCAGTGGTAAGCACACTGGACTCGCATTCGGGAGGACGACGGTTCAAACCCGTGTCCGGCCATTCTGATTTAGGTTTTCCGTGATTTCCCTCAATCGTTTCAGGCAAATTCCGGGATGGTTCGTTGGAAAGGCCACGGCCGATTGTCTTCCCCATCCTTTCCTAATACGGTGGGACCAATGACCTCGCTGTTTGGTCCGTTCCCCCAAATCAGCCGGCCAGCCAGCCAGCTAACAAAGAGATTGCACCACTTTGCGTCAAACGCTGTATGCAATCTTGGAGCAAGTGTTCCCTACACTGTCCACACCGAGCTTATATAAATAATGAGGTGTCTGCACCTGACAAGTTACTTGATCGCTATCAGTCATATGGGAATGTGCTAACCTCCACTACGAATCTCTTTTGCGCGTGCTTAAGGCTCGGATGGCGTTATATTGTTGTGTTCCAGTCGCATGCATAACCGGTAAAACTGGGTGAAAGTGAACTTACTTGAACAAGATGTCTGGGAAACGAGTGCGTCGTTTTCCGTGTTCTGTTTGTGTGCAGCCCTCTGTGTTACAGAGAACCGGGTGGTAAGTACCGGAGATTATTCTGCAGTTTTAAGACAAGCAATTAACTTTTCGTAAATGCGGGCAAAGAGTAGAAATCGACTGTGAACTGTGTAGAGTGCTGAGTATGATAGAAAACGTTACTTATTTGAAGAACTAATTTCTTGTGCGTGAGAACATAGATCATAATACATTGTTTGGTTAAACGACAGTAAACTTTTATTTATGGTCGTAGTTCCTGACTCCTTTGCGTTATTCATAGAGAGTTCGAACATTTTATTGCAGTTTAGGCGAGCTGAGAAGTTGACCTGTGGAACGAAGACTATGGACAATAAATTCTCCATCACTTTCTGGCTGTCCGTACAAACGGTTTTCATGCCCTTTTAAAAGGCTGTGACATCTAAAAATCTCTCAATACTACCAAACATTTCAACTTACCAAAATTGGAAAAAGACCTTTTGTTTTCAAATGTGTGTGAATTCCTAAGGGACCAAACAGCTGAAGTCATCGGTCCCTAGAGTTACACACTACTTAACCTAACTTAAACTGCCTTATTATAAGAACAACACACACTCATGCCCGAGGGAGGACTCGAACCTACGGTGGGAGGGGCCGCGCAATGGGACGGACCGCGCAATCCGTGACATGGCGCCCTAAACCGCGCGGCCACTCCGCGCGGCCCTCATGTTTTCACCCACCGCCCCACACAATGGTAAACCATGGCTATTTCCAGGACTGCACGTGGAAGGGCACTAGTAGCCATTACGTCCAGCCTTTCAAAGAGAGAGTATACATTTAAGCAGTTAATTTAAAATGTAATCGCAGATTCAGGCAGAAGGGGAAACTGCGAGTCCACTGACCGCAATCACGGACTGATTCCGAGCATACTGAATTGAATAACCTTTATGCAAATTTCCTGCGTTAAATCAGTTTTTCTAGAGATTCTAGATACGCTGATGTGTTGCGGATGGTAAGATCAGAATAAATTTCTGTTAGCTGTCAGGCATATCATTAAAGAAACACCAAGATGGCTTGGAGTGTTAAAAGAAAAGAAGAGACGATTTTTTCTAATTTGTTTCGTGACCACGCTATCGCGGAAGAGTACAGTTTTTACTCGATGTCCTCCAATTAGCGTTACAATGGAATATCCTACTCAAGATCTTGGAAGACACCCCCGCGCCACCGCAGGAAAGCAGCGGAGGAATTAGCGCAGCCTCCCATGCAAAGTTGGCGGCGTGGATTATTTTTTAACGATGGAACTAGCAGACAAAGCTAGCAGAGACACGCTTTTCGGCAGACTCTTATGCAGTCTCTTTTGCCGTCCGATTCATGTTGATCTTTTGTGAATATTCGCGCAGAAATCTGTGCCATCTCAACTCACATCGTGTACAATTCCATCACCTTGAAGTCAGAAGCGCAAATTTTACACCACGGCAGCAGTTCGATCGCTTCGCGAGGTGACGACTTGATTACTGCGGGTGCCGTGACCGGGCGCTGCGAGTCGATTGCACGCGTCGATTGCACGAGTCGATTGCTAGAGTCGATTGCAAACCTCACTCCAACACGATTTCGGTTTGCGGGCCGCACGTGCCACGCTTGCAACGAGTTTCGATTACTCTCATGGCCAACCGATATCTCCACAGTTTTTCTCAGAGTAGTTTTACGCACGTTGCGCCGAATTACAACTGTCGTGGGGCTGGACCGATTTTTCTTATTATTGCTAGCGTTGTTCTTTACGTATGTTGTTTTTTTTTCCAGTGGAGGACAGGCTGTCACAACTGATAATCCGGCGTTGTGGATTGGTGGTTTTTCCGCACTGAAAAGTCTACCTCGCATTTCTTTTATTTTGTGGTACCTAAATTAGTTTCTGCCTATATCTCACTAGTCTGTAATCTTTCTCGCTGTCCCGAATTCTTCAAATACTTCCCGGCTGAAATACCTGCTGTAGGTTCGGATTTTCGATGCTGCAACTGTCAAGAAGACAGCAAGATTTTTCCAGTTAAGAACATATTTATCTGAAGATAGAGGAAGGAAGTAACGGATAGCGCAACACGTACAATTGTCACCTTCAATAGTATACCACAAAGGGGTATGTACCGTAATTATTCAGTGTAGATGATGATACAACGGCGTGACTTCCCTCGGAAAGTTAGATGTATGTTATAAAAGTCATTACAATTAAATCCTGAGTCAGTTTTGGAACCCACGTATTTAACTGAAGGTGCGTAAAGTGTCTTGTATTTTCTTCTCAAGCTCTTGCGCAATCACTTTACTTTCGCGCATGAGGAAAATTATTCCGACGTCTTCTTATAGCCACAGTGTTATATCTCTTCTTTCTTGAACGCGTCGCCTAGGATTTGAAATCAAATGGTTCAAATAGCTCTGAGCACTATGGGACTTAACTGCTGTGGTCATCAGTCCCCTAGAACTTAGAAATACTTAAACCTAACGAACCTAAGGACATCACACACATCCATGCCCGAGGCAGGATTCGAACCTGCGACGGTAGCGGTCACGCGGTTCCAGACTGTAGCGCCTAGAGCCACACGGCCACTCCGGCCGGCGGATTTGAAATAATGAATTTTTCTTCTCTGCATTGCTCAATGGGAAGGACCAAACTTAATTTTCTTTTATTTTCAGCTGTATTCTTGCTATAAGTACAGCTGTGATATATTACAATGACTTCTTTATCATTTCAGCGATACAACAACTTTTTTTTATCCTTCAGAAATGACCTTTCGTGTAGCAAAATTTTCACGGAAATAGTTACAAATAATGTAATATAGAATTCATATGAGTTCATCTAATAATACGTATTTAGTGTGTAAGAGTCTACAGTGTAATATAAAGTAATATATTGCCTCACAATAATTGTTCTTAGACATGGAACGTTTATACTCAAGGCACAGCAAATTTTATATTCTATAAAAGTTAAGATTAAAATATTCTTATTTGTTTTTGTTTCTCATCTGGAATCATTTAGGACTAATTTCATATTTCTAAACATCAGGCTACAGCAGGTGCCGTACACTTAAATGATTCATTATATGCCTCAACACTTCTTTTACTATAAATTTTACTTGATCCTGTAGAGTCAGTCGCACCGCTCTTTGGTTTATAAACCACCATACGAGACACAGACTAGGCTGCGAATCCCTATAAATAAACTACCACCCTGTCCCTGCCGGCCAGTGTGGCCGAGCGGTTCTAGGCGCTTCAGTCTGGAACCGCGCTACCGCTACGGTCGCAGGTTCGAATCCTGCCTGGGGCATGGATGTGTGTGATGTCCTTAGGTTAGTTAGGTTTAAGTAGTTCTAAGTTCTAGGGGACTGATGACCTCAGATGTTAAGTCCGATAGTGCTCAGAGCCATTTCTTCCGTTTCTCGCGAACGGTCGCCTTAACAGTTTCTGCTACCGGGACACGAACCCTACTGAATGGCTCTGAGCACTATGGGACTTAACATCTGTGGTCATCAGTCCCCAACCCTACTGACCCAAATTTCTAACTTATCCACGCTACTAACGTAGTGCCCTGCCCATTATCCTCACTAATCGTAGAGATCGCTGATTCGCGAAGGAGTTCAGCGTTGTTTGTACATCTGTACTGAAAGGATCATTCGCCGTCTCACCATAGTTGTATATATGTGGTGTCTGTTCCTCCTTACATATTCGAAAGAACACACACCACATGGATATGAAATATTGATGGGCTATTGAAAGTGAACAAACTGTGGAATCCAGTTTACCCATTCAAGAATTTACGTGCACATTGATTTGACTATCGATTTTTTCACTTGGTGACTCATGAAAAAGTGTAAGGTAATATATGTACTATGTTTGACAGGTGCTGCTATTGAAAATAATTGTGTTTTTGAAGCTAAGAGCGTAATGGTAATCGGTGAGTTGACAATGGTGTCTTGACCAAAACTGAACACGTTACAGCATCTTTTGATTGTTCCATGATGCCGCCGTTCTATCAATTATAGACGGAAAGGTGGTACATCATAATTAAAATCATACAAAAATATTCTTACACCTAATTAATAACATCTTCGAAATTCTTTCTGTATCTTATTTCGGAAACACACAGAAGAATCTGTTTGCAAATTTTAGCACTTATTAATTCATAACGTATCTGGTAACAAAATAACACTTCTAAGTTTAATAAAGCGCTTACGGAATTTCGGCCGTGAAATAGTTGTAAAATCTCACTCATTACGTGGGCCACACTACATCTTGAAGAAACAGTAATATCTTAGAAATGAAATGACCCTGCTACATTCGCACATAACAACCCTGTGACTGCCTCCATAGAGTAGTGTCCAAAACGTTACTCTATACTGCGATAAAGATATGTATTACACGTGTAACTGCGTACTTACCACTGATTTATGTATAAGTGATGCCAATGTTGATAACGCTCTGCCACCTAACAATTTTCTGCCCTGTCGTGGGAACACTAACGTCGTCTTTTTTGCTGCAGCGGTGATTCGCGCCAATTCTTCCTCACTGTTTCACTGTCAGTCGCTTCGCTAGTCTTCGTGAACTCTCTAGCGTTCTGAATTTGTCCCTCACACCCATTTGCGAACCACTGATTTGGTCATCTTGTCTGCATCGCGCATTCAAAAACCCATTACTGCACTAATCATCGAGCGGTTCGTTTCACTTCATCGGGTCCGGCGGTCTAGCTGTGAAGCGCGTGCCTGGAAACTGAAAGATGGCCAGATTGGATTTTTTTCTCAGTATGCCCTCAATGTAGCCTTCACATCACAACTTAAAAAAATAAGAGCTACAAAAGTGATCTTCAAATTCACCTCCACTCGCACGTTTTCCCCCACCCGGTTAGAGCCGGCCTTGTGGCCGAGCGGTTCTAGGCGCTACAGTCTGGAACCGCGCGACCGCTGCTGTCGGAGGTTCGAATCCTGCCTCGGGCATGGATGTGTGTGATGTCCTTAGGTTAGTTAGGTTTAAGTAGTTCTAAGTTTTAGGGGACTGATGACCTCAGAAATTAGGTCCCATAGTGCTCAGAGCCATTTGAACCATTTTCAACCCGCTTAGAATTTTCAATATGTTGTTCGTGGCACTCCCTCCTGCCACTGCGCAGAAAGACTAAGTTATTTTGATTGACTGGGCTATAACGCCACAGGCCTTGGCATTCACTTACAAATTATAAAAATGTCGTTTGCGTAGATTTTATCTCGCAATTTTGTGAATTTTAGCAGCAAACAAATAACAATTAAATGTTTTTGTTTGTCTGGCCCTCTTATTACGAAACTATTGTGCTGTAAGGGTTAAGTTAGATCGATTTGTAAATGTAATTAGTTTTCGCACAATGTTTACACGAGTATTTTCTGTTTCATTACCCTCAAGGGAAAGTTTTAATTAATAATATTAACGAAAATATGCGCCTAAGCCGATGGTTTAATACCCAGTCAATGAAGATCAGAAAAGGTCCAAAATGGGAAATAATTCGTGTAATCGTAAATTTTTGTACAGTAGCAGAAGGGAGTGCCATGTCTGACATTCTAAAACTCCTGACCGATGGATGGAAGGTGAGGATGAGTGTGGTGGTGGACGTGCGTTTGAAGGTCACTTTTGTACACTTTTTTCTTTAATAATGTGAAACTCGCGGCGTCCAGCGAAAACGTATCCCAGTGCAAAATTAAACTACAGTGCGGAAGGATACTGAAAATCTCGTACGACGCGCAAGCGCTTTGGCTTAGGCGGTCGTCGTAGGCTAATATGGCGTTCAGGAAATGTATTAGCAATCGCGAACATGAGCCATTATCGACTGTGTATCGGAATGACGACACTGAAAGTTTGTTTGTGGCGCACTGGAACTCGAATCCGGATTTCCTATTTTACACGAGCGGTCGCCTTAAACGCTTCGGCTATCCGTGCACGAATCACTGCCAAACCTAAACTTCCACAAGTCGTCGCCCATGTGTCACAACCTGCACTAGTAAGTTACGTATATTCCCGTTACATGTCTTGTGAGAGTCGAGCATCTAGTATTGACGAATAAATACGAAATAGGAGTGCTTGTGGTGTTAAGAAAAATACGATGCATTGTTCGCCCGGACACGTATGTTTGTCCAAGGGAACATTGCAGCGGACTTCTTAATAACACAGGAACTGCTATTTCACAGTTTGACGTAGTTTCCCGACTTGACAGAACACAAGTTGTAGGGAAGCAGCCTACTCATGCCATATAAAATTCATATACTTTCCATTGTGTGCCAGCCTAGTCCGCTGTAACTAGCTATGACTTCACGAATGTTGCGCAATACCTTAAAAGTAAAATAAATAATCTGAAAGTTTATAGCATGTTAGAAATGATGCTAAAATAATAATGTGTTAAGTTTCAGTTTGGTAACTTAAACAGTTTTCGGAATTTCGACGTTTTACGTAAAAATCATCGGCGCAGCAGGAAGGAGATAGAAACTTCAAAATTTATATTCGGATTCCTTTTTCACTGTAATTTAATGGAAACAGCATGCTGGATCTGACAAAGTAATATTTTGGTTGAAATTAATGATTTTCTGTTTTTGTGTCCTACAAGTTCGGAAGCAAGATAGATTACGTAAGTGATTAGATAAAGCTACGATGTTTAGATTTAGGTAGAATGGAGATACGCTATAATAACAAAGATGTGAGATGTTTCAAAAACGTGGCTATAAAACTAGAGCTGTAGTGTCTCTTCAAAGGGCAAGTTCAGAGCTCATCTATTGCTCGCAGTACAACTAAAATAATTCTCTCGCCAAAAGTATTTAACCTAGCCACATTAGAATTTTATTATAGATACTTACCTGTGTGCTGATTGCACAATTAAATCGAGAGCCTCATTGGCTTTCAGCGAATGAACCAATTAATTGTTTATTAACGTGAAGCGGTGTTCTGCTAGCCCCAGCGGCTAGTCAGTAAGGCAAATATTGTCGGCTGCTTCTTCAGCGGTCCGCAACGCGGCCATATAAATAAGAGCGTGGGCGCTAGAGTAAGGCCCCAGTTCTCTTCTAGATTCGAATCAGCGCGCACTCCGTGTCGGAAGCCGCGACGCGTTTGTGCAGTTGCCAGGAACAGCCTTGGATGCCGTATTACGTAACTCGATATGCACTTAACAATGAGTTCGCATTGGGGTAAAGAGTTAATTGCGGAACGACTCCAGTGATTTATTCTCAGTTTGCGTATGTCGTATTTTCACGTGTCACCGCAGAACAGACTTTCTACCATTGCTAGCGTGGCGTTTGATGAGTATTAACATCAAATTTTGGCGAGCATTCACTTTGAACATTTACATCGATAACGATTATTGAATAGTTTCGTTGTCTAGGGATTATAGGATCCGCGCAATAGACTCTGAACACCTCTGATAGTACAATAACTGATATGGGTAATCATCTATCTCGAATTTTACGCTTTATCGTTTTCAGAATATAGTGAAAATTGTTATAGTTAACAGCATTTTCAATGAATCCCAGACATCATCCTAAATCCTCAGATTTATGAACTTCAGTAATCAATAACTTTATTTTTCTTTCTCCATCAGAGTGGGCACAGTGAACTCCAATTACAGGCATCACGTTTTTGCTAATCACTTTCTGGTTGCCAACATGGTAGTTAGAGAGCCTGTGTTGAGAACGACAATACTAAAAAATATATGTTCAAATGGCTCTGAGCACTATGGGACTTAACATCTATGGTCATCACTCCCCTAGAACTTAGAACTACTTAAGCCTAACTAACCTAAAGACATCACACAAGACCCAGTCATCACGAGGCAGAGAAAATCCCTGACACCGCCGGGAATCGAACCCGGGAACCCGGGCGCGGGAAGCGAGAACGCTACCGCACGACCACGAGCTGCGGACCGAAAATAATATGTTGTTTGTTGTTGTGGTCGTCAGTCCTGAGACTGGTTTGATGCAGCTCTCCATGCTACTCTATTCTGTGCAAGCTTCTTCATCTCCCAGTACCTACTGCAGCCTACATCCTTCTGAATCTGCTTAGTGTATTCATCTCTTGGTCTCCCTCTACGATTTTTACCCTCCACGCTGTCCTCCAATGCTAAATTTGTGATCCCTTGATGCCTCAAAACATGTCCTACCAACCGATCCCTTCTTCTAGTCAAGTTGTGCCACAAACTCCTCTTCTCCCCAATTCTATTCAATACCTCCTCATTAGTTATGTGATCTGCACATCTAATCTTCAGCATTCTTCTGTAGCACCACATTTCGAAAGCTTCTATTCTCTTCTTGTCTAAACTATTTATCGTCGATGTTTCACTTCCATACATGGCTACACTCCATACAAATACTTTCAGAAACGACTTCCTAACACTTAAATCAATACTCGATGTTAACAAATTTCTCTTCTACAGAAACGCTTTCCTTGCCATTGCCAGTCTACATTTTATATCCTCTCTACTTCATCATCAGTTATTTTGCTCCCCAAATAGCAAAATTCCTTTACTAGTTTAAGTGTCTCATTTCCTAATCTAATTCCCTCAGCATCACCCGACTTAATTCGACTAATTGCATTATCCTTGTTTTGCATTTGTTGATGTTCATCTTATACCCTCCTTTCAAGACACTGTCCATTCCGTTCAACTGCCCTTCCAAGTCCTTTGCTGTCTCTGACAGATTTACAATGTCATCGGCGAACCTCAAAGTTTTTATTTCTTCTCCTTGGATTTTAATACCTACTCTGAACTTTTCTTTTGTTTCCTTTACTGCTTGCTCAATATACAGATTGAATAGCATCGGGGAGAGCCTACAACCCTGTCTCACCCCCTTCCCAACCACTGCTTCCCTTTCATGTCCGTCGACTCATAACTGCCATCTGGTTTCTGTACAAATTTTAAATAGCCTTTCGCTCCCTATATTTTACCCCTGCCACCTTCAGAATTTGAAACAGAGTATACCAGCCAACACTGTCAAAAGCTTTCTCTAAGTCTACAAATGCTAGAACGTAGGTTTGCCTTTTCTTAATCTTTCTTCAATATATAATTCTTTATTTTCCACCCGTCGCCCCATAAAGTGTACTGTACGAAATTGTTCGCCTCGACTCCCTCTACACCACTGTGGTACATTGTAAGCAGTCAACGTTTATGCCGTGTATATTATTTTTATTGATTCCAGATTCAGCTGCGGTTCCTTTGCAAAATTCCCGCGGATCCCCACGAGTTCTTGGACAGCAGCTCGACAACCGCTGGCTTAGTAAGAGCGCTGGACACGGACTTTAAATGCCGCACTCCCCGAGCGGCGCCAGTACGCGGCCGCGCCGCTCTAGCTCCTTGCCTCTGTCGCCTCCTTTTAATCCGGCTTAGAGACAATGGCGCCACCTGCTCTTGGTCCTGCTGCTCCTCGGCTAATCCCCGCTGTTCCCGCCTCCGCACACACCGCTGGCGCAGCATGCACTGCGCACACGTCGTAAAACTCCACAACCCCTATTAGCCGCGGCAAACACGTCACCGCCTGCTTGGAGGACGGAATTACGCCGGTACACCCTTCAGTGACTGTACTCTGCCCGTCCAACCTTCCTCTGCTACTGTGTTCTCTAGCCCCGAAGTGTCACAAATCAGAATATTCCAGCACTAACGTGACAGCGATCGTAGCTCGGATAAAATAACTTTGTGGTCGACAGATATTACAACTCTGTAGTCACATTGACGCTCATCTAATGTAGAAACTTAGACAGTCTTCTGAGCTGAAAAACAATCATGGACTCCAAAATCATCGGTCAACCAGCTTCCGCTTTTCTCACATGCCGTCCTGAAAGCTGTGGATCGAGGCAAACGGGTAGGTGCTGTATTTCTTTACTTCCAGTGAAACATTAGACTCCAGGCTTATTCCTCGGGCATGGATGTGTGTGATGTCCTTAGGTTAGTTAGGTTTACGTAGTTCTAAGTTCTAGGAGACTGATGACCTAAGATGTTAAGTCCCATAGTGCTCAGAGCCATTTGAACCATTCCAGGCTTATTAAGGAAAGTACAGTCATATGTGGTATCAAACGTAATTTGTGATTCGACTGAGGATTTCTTGGTAGTTATTCGGTGACCCTTCGCTAGCACCCACGAACCTGCTTCCGAAGTAAGAGTGATTTCAGGTGTGCCGCAGGGTAGCGTCGTAGGACCGTTGCTATTCACAGTATACATAAATGACCTTTTGGATGACATCGGAAGTTCACCGAGGCTTTTTGCGGATGATGCTGTGGTATATCGAGAGGTTGTAACAATGGAAAATTGTACTGAAATGCAGGAGGATCTGCAGCGAATTGACGCATGGTGCAGGGAACGACAATTGAATCTCAATGTAGACAAGTGTAATGTGCTGCGAATACATAGAAAGAAAGATCCCGTATCATTTAGCTACAATATAGCAGGTCAGCAACCGGAAGCAGTTAATTCCATAAATTATCTGGGAGTGCGCATTAGGAGTGATTTAAAATGGAATGATCATATAAAGTTGATCGTCGGTAAAGCAGATGCCAGACTGAGATTCATTGGAAGAATCGTAAGGAAATGCAATCCAAAAACAAAGGAAGTAGGTTGCAGTACGCTTGTTCGCCCACTGCTTGAATACTGCTCACCAGTGTGGGATCCGTACCAGATGGGATAGATGGAGGAGATAGAGAAGATCCAACGGAGAGCAGCGCGCTTCATTGCAGGATCATTTAGTAATCGCGAAAGCGTTACGGAGATGATAGATAAACTCCAGTGGAAGAGTCTACAGGAGAGACGCTCAGTAGCTCGGTACGGGCTTTTGTTGAAGTTTCGGGAACATACCTTCACCGAGGATTCAAGCAGTATATTGCTCCCTTCTACGTATATCTCGCGAAGAGACCATGAGGATAAAATCAGAGAGATTAGAGCCCACACAGAGGCATACCGACAATCCTTCATTCCTCGAACAACACGAGACTGGAATAGAAGGGAGAACCGATAGAGGTATTCAAGGTACCCTCCGCCACACACCGTCAGATGGCTTGCGGAGTATGGATGTAGATGTAGATGTATTAGATTCAAAAATCCAGGAATCCTGCTTCGCCACTACATCCATATCCTACCTGCCATGAATCTACATGCCTGTCCGTCCTCGCCCGCCGGAACTTCAACGAATTTCCGCCACCCAACGATCAAATCAGTCCCTCGATAGACCCTTTTTCCAACCGTAGTCAACAACGTTCCACGTTATGCCATTCGTATGTTTCCCACCCTTCCCGATCCTCCTCCTAAGTAACTATAATCACTTCCTGCTTTTCCACAAGGGCCCATAGTTCTACTCATCTTGCCACATCCATCGTCAACGTGACATTTTAATGTCGTCTTGGCATTGCCATTACAGCAGCATTAATATCATCGTCACTAATTACATTTCAACTGTTACGTAAAATCATCCAAAAAGTTTGTCTACCGACGTAAATTTTGAAAACTGAAATTATTTTAGTCTATTTTATGTACCAGATTATTATAAAATATATTCCATATTTTGAGAGGTGTTAGTGCGGACCAATGCAAGATAAAAATGTCCAGTAGTCATGGGCTCCAAAGTACACTCATGCTCATAATTTAAGGATAATTGCAGAATGTGGTGCCCCACAACGTGGCACTACACAAAACTGGCGCTAATAGCATAGGCACATAGGGAACAAGCACGACACGGATCTGTAAGTCCACGGTGTTGGTGATAGGTTGAGAAAACCGTCCCGAAACGCTGCACAACGGGTTGGCATACTCTGGATCAGGTGGTCGAGCAGCTGCTGGGTTATAGCCTCCCATTCTTGCACCAGTGCCTGTCGGAGTTCCTAAAGTGTCATAGGGGTTTGAAGACGTGCAGCGGTACGTCGACCGAGAGCATCCCAGACGTGCTCGATGGGGTTTAGGTCTGGAGAACAGGCAGGCCACTCCATTCGCCTGATATCTTCTGTTTCGAGGTACTCCTCCACGATGGCAGCTCGGTGGGGCCGTGCGTTATCATCCATCAGGAGGAAGGTGGGACCCACTGCACCCCTGAAAAAGCGGACATACTGGTGCAAGATGACATCCCGATACACCTGACCTGTTACAGTTTCTCTGTCAAAGACATGCAGGGGTGTACGTGCACCAATCATAATTCCACCCCACACCATCAAACCACGTCCTCCATACAGGTCACTTTCAAGGACATTAAGGGGTTGGTATCTGGTTCCTGGTTCACGCCAGATGAAAACTCGACGAGAATCACCGTTCAGACTGTACCTGGACCAGTCCGTGAACATAACCTGTGACCACTGTTCCAATAACCATGTACTGAGTTCCTGACACCAGGCTTTACGGGCTCTCTTGTGACGAGGGGTCAGTGGAATGCACCTTGAAGGTCTCCGAGTGAATAAACCGTGTCTGTTCAGTCGTCTGTGGACTGTGTGTTTGGAGACAACTGTTCCAGCGGCTGCGGTAAGGTCCCGTGAAAGTCTACCTGCAGTACTCCGTGGCCGTCTGCGGGCGTTGATAGTGAGATATCGGTCTTCTTGTGGTGTTGTACACTGGGGACCTCCCGTACTGTAGCGTCTGGACAGGTTTACTGTTTGCTGGAATCGTTGCCATAACCTTGAGATCACACTTTGTGGCACACGGAGGGGCCGTGGTACGACCTGCTGTGTTTGACCAGCCTCCAGTCGCTCTCGTATTCTACCCTCATAACGTCATCAATATGTGTTCTTTGAGCGATTTTCAACACACAGTCACCATTAACACGTCTGAAAAAGTCTGCACGCTTACTCGCTGCACCGTACACTGACTTGCACCAACACACCTCTGCTTGTGTGGACTGCTGCCAGAGCCACCGTGCGACGACCCAAGGTCAAATGTACCGCATGGTCATACCCCGAGGTGATTTAAACCCGCAAACCGCCCACCAGAACGTTGTTTCACCATGTATCAACATTATCCTTAATTTATGAGTGTGAGTGTAAATAGATACGTGCATGTATTCGTCTTCAGTATTGGAAGCTGTTTGCTATTACGGAAGACCTGCAGAACGTAGGAAATAAAGAAGTAAGCATATGAGAACACATTATTCTGTTACTTTGAAACAGCAGAGCTTCTAGAGGAGCCATCGCTGAGGCTGATGTCTGCCATTTCTGGTGTGGAATAATAGGTTTCCATTGTGGTGTTAATTACAGAGCCTCCACCAACTACTGACATGCAGGGTCCATGGATTCATGAGGTTGTCTCCATACTCGTACACGGCCATCCGCTCGATACAATTTATCGGAGAATCGTACGACCAGCCAACATGTTTCCAGTCAACAGTCCAATGTCGGTGTTGACGGACCCAGGAGAGGCGTACAGCTTTGTGTCGTGCAGTCATAAAGGGTACGCGAGTGGGCCATCGGCTCAGAAAGCCCATATGAATGATGCTTCGTTGAATTTTTCGCACGCTGACGCTTGTTGATGGCCCAGCATTGAAATCTGTAGCAGTTTGCGGAAGGATTGCGCTTCTGTCATGTTGAACGATTCTCTTCAGACGTCGTTGGTCTCGTTGTAGCAGGGTCCTCTTCTGGCCGCAGCGATGTCGGAGATTTGATGTTTTACCGGATTCCTGATATTCACGGTACACTCCTGAAATGGTCGTACGGAAAATGCCCATATCATCGCTACCTCGTAGATGCTACTGATCATCGCTAGTGCGTCGACTATAATGCGAGGTTCAATGTCGCTTAAATATTGATAACCTGCCCTTGTAGCAGCAGCAACCGATGTAACAACTGCGTCAGACCCTTGTGTTGCCGACCTCAGCGTCCTATTCTGTTTGTTTGCATATCTCTGTATTTGAATACGCATGCCTATTGAGCAAGCAGTAAAGGAAACAAGAGAAAAATTCGGTGTAGGTATTAAAATTCATGGAGAAGAAGTAAAAACTTTGAGGTTCGCCGATGACATTGTAATTCTGTCAGAGACAGCAAAGGACTTGGAAGAGCAGTTGAACGGAATGGACAGTGTCTTGAAAGGAGGATATAAGATGAACATCAACAAAAGCAAAACGAGGATAATGGAATGTAGTCAAATTAAATCGGGTGATGCTGAGTGAATTAGATTAGGAAATGAGACACTTAAAGTAGTAAAGGAGTTTTGCTATTTAGGGAGTAAAATAACTGATGATGGTCGAAGTCGAGAGGATATAAAATGTAGACTGGCAATGGCAAGGAAATCGTTTCTGAAGAAGAGAAATTTGTTAACATCGAGTATAGATTTAAGTGTCAGGAAGTCGTTTCTGAAAGAATTTGTATGGAGTGTAGCCATGTATGGAAGTGAAACATGGACGATAACTAGTACAGACAAGAAGAGAATAGAAGCTTTCGAAATGTGGTGCTACAGAAGAATGCTGAAGATAAGGTGGGTAGATCACGTAACTAATGAGGAGGTATTGAATAGGATTGGGGAGAAGAGAAGTTTGTGGCACAACATGACTAGAAGAAGGGCTCGGTTGGTAGGACATGTTTTGAGGCATCAAGGGATCACAAATTTAGCATTGGAGGGCAGCGTGAAGGGTAAAAATCGTAGAGGGAGACCAAGAGATTCAGAAGGATGTAGGTTGCAGTAGGTACTGGGAGATGAAGAAGCTTGCACAGGATAGAGTAGCATGGAGAGCTGCATCAAACCAGTCTCAGGACTGAAGACCACAACAACAACAACAACATGCCTATACCAGTCCCTTTGGCGCTTCAGCGTATGAATAAAGGAAAAAACAGCCGGCCGGAGTGGCCGTGCGGTTCTAGGCGCTACAGTCTGGAGCCGATCGACCGCTACGGTCGCAGGTTCGAATCCTGCCTGGGCCATGGATGTGTATGATGTCCTTAGGTTAGTTACGTTTAGTTAGTTCTAAGTTCTAGGCGACTGATGACCTCATAAGTTAAGTCGCATAGTGCTCAGAGCCATTTTTGGAAGGAAAAAATATCACCCTTACCATGAACAGTGGCTTCCTAGTCGTTGCCTACCGGCAATGTTTGAAGAACGGCCCGTGCAAAAGGCAATATCTTTGCACGCAGTATACGCAGGGGATTGAGTGCATGAAGCGAGAGACGTTGTGCGTTGTTTGTAGAAGCGCTGTGGCGCGCACCGGAGTTAATATGACAGGCCCGTGACGGAGTCTCAGAGGAGGTCGGTGGTGCCTGCGGCTATCCCCAGAGATTCCGCCCCCGTATTACTGGCCGACGATCCGCTCCGCAGTGCGACCACAAAGAATCCCGCCACGTACCGCGCAACCGAGGTGGCCGTTATTGAATTCCGGATCTCTTGTAGCCGCGGCGAGATTCGGAGCACGTTTCAGACACTGCAGCTGTCTGTCATTCACTCGCGTTATCACCGCATCTTGCCTTCATTGCGGATATATAGCGCGCAGCAACGCGAACTGTTTCCTACTGCGCGCAGGCCTGCATGCCGGAGAGCTTCTTACTGCTGACGTGGAAATAACCCGGCAGCTTGAATTTTCATGAGGCCCTTTGCATTACAGCAAGCATCGATATACCGAGCGAACCTTCGCGTCCTGACACTGTAGTGACGCACTACGACTCAGGGTGGTCCATTGATCGTGGCATGGCCAAATATCTCACGAAATAAGCGTCAAACGAAAAAACTATAAAGGACGAAACTTGTCCAGCTTGAAGGGGGAAACCAGACGGCGCTATGGTTGGCCCGCTAGATAGCGCTGCCATAGGTCAAACTGGTATCAACTGCGTTTTTAAAATAGGAACCCCCATTTTTTATTACATATTCGTATAGTACGTAAAGAAATATGAATGTTTTAGTTGGACCACTTTTTTCGCTTTGTGATAGATGGCGCTGTAATAGTCACAAACATATGGCTCACAATTTTAGACGAACAGTTGGGGTAACAGGTAGGTTTTTTCAAATTAAAATACAGAACGTAGGTACGTTTGAACATTTTATTTCGGCTGTTCCAATGTGATACATGTACCTTCGTGAACTTGTCATTTACAGGTAATCACGCTGTTACAGCGTGATTACCTGTAAATACCACATTAATGCAATAAATGCTCACAATGATGTCCGTCAGCCTCAATGAATTTGGCAATACGTGTAACGACTTTCCTCTCAACAGCGAGTAGTTCGCCCTCCGTAATGTTCGCACATGCATTGACAAATCGCTGACGCATGTTGTCAGTCGTTGTCGGTGGATCACGATAGCAAATATCATTCAACTTCCCCACAGAAAGAAATCCGGGGACGTCAGATCCGGTGAACGTGCGGGTCATGGTATGGTGCTTCGACGACCTATCCACCAGTCATGAAATACGCTATTCAATACCGCTTCAACCGCACGCGAGCTATGTGCCGGACGTCCATCATGTTGGAAGTGCATCGCCATTCTGTCATGCAGTGAAACATCTTGTAGTAACATCGGTAGAACATTACGTAGGAAATCAGCATACATTGCACGATTGGGATTGCCATCGATAAAATGGGGCCCAATTATCCTTCCTCCCATAATGCCGCACCATACATTAACCCGCCAAGGTCGCTGATGTTCCACTTGTCGCAGCCATCGTGGATTTTCCGTCGCCCAATAGTGCATATTATGCTGGTTGCGGTTACCGGTGTTGGTGAATGACGCTAAATAGAACGCGTGTAAAAAGTCTGGCATCGCCCCGTAATTTCTCTTGTGCCCAGTGGCAGAACTGTGGACGACGTTCAAAGTCGTAGCCATGCAATTACTGGTGCATAGAAATATGGTACGGGTGAAATCGATGTTGAAGTAGCATTCTCAGCACCGACGTTTTTGAGATTCCCGATTCTTGTGCAATTTGTCTGCTACTGATGTGCGGATTACCCGCGACAGCAACTAAAACACCTTCTTGGGCATAGTCATTTGTTGCAGGTCGTGGTTGACGTTTCACATGTGGCTGGACACTTCCTGTTTCCTTAAATAACGTAACTATCCGGCGAACGGTCCGGACACTTGGATGATGTCGTCCAGGATACCGAGCAGCATACATAGCACACGTCCGATGGGCATTTTGATCACAATAGCCATACATCAACACGATATCGACCTTTTCGGCAATTGGTAAACGGTCCATTTTAATACGGGTAATGTATCACGAAGCAAATACCGTCCGCACTGGCGGATTGTTACGTGATACCACGTATTTATACGTTTGTTACTATTACAGCGCCATCTATCACAAAGCGAAAAGACTGGTCCAACTAAAACACTCATATTTCTTTCTACACGAATATGTAATAAAAATGGGGGTTCCTATTTAAAAAACGCAGTTGACATACGTTTGACCTATGGGAGCGCCATCTAGCGGGCCAACCATAGCGCCGTCTGGTTTCCCCCTTCAAGCTAGACAAGTTTCGTTCTTTGTAGTTTTTTCGTTTGATGCTTATTTCATGAGATATTTTCCCCAGTCATTATCAGTGGACCACCCTGTATTCAAGATGACTTTTCGCTACGTAAAGGTTGAAGAAAGACGAACCTACATTTATAGCATTCGTAGATTTAGAAAACGCGTTAGACTGTGATGAGCGAAATACGGTATTGGAAATTTTGAAGGCTGCAGGGACAAAATACGGGAAACGATTGCGTTATTTATATATTGTACACAAACCAAACTACACAACAAGAGTCGAAGGGCATGAAAGAGATGCCGTAGTTGAGAAGGGAGTGAGACACGGTTGTAGCATACCCCGGATGCACGAGGTATGAGCAAAATGTAATCAGAATATTTTTAATTTCGTGGGATTTATACATCTAACTTCCATTTCTTTTATTTTGTTGGTGCACTTGTAGCTGATGTATGTTTGCATTTTCAGCTGTTTTGAATATTTAGTTTGTCGTTGATAGTCGAAAGTTTATATGTGTTTTCTAGTGTTTGGCGGATTTTTACTTTCGAAAAAGATATATCAAAGAATTTGCATCAAATTTTGCTCGAAAAAACGGAAAAAAGTGCAGCACCATATTCGAAATGTTGACTGTGGCTTTTGGCGAATTTACTATGAGTTAAGACAAAAGAGCTTAAGAATGGTATAAACGTTTCAGAGAGGGTTGAGAAGACGTTGAAGGCGACCACCGCAATTGACGCCCTAGCACATAAGTTACTGACGACAGTGTGGAAGAAATAAAGAAAATGGTTCTGGAAAATTGCCGAATCACCATCAGAGAGGTTGCTGGTGATGACGGTATATCCTTTGACTCACGCCAAGCAACTTTTTTCGGATTGATTGAGAAGTACCGGCTCTGAGCTCGTAAACTGACATACGGCCGGGAGAGCGGTGAACTGGGTGAACTGACCACGTGCCCCTCCGTATCTGCATTCAGCGTTGCCTGATGGACTGAGGATGGCAGGGCGGCCGGTCGGTACCGTTGGGGCGATATTTTATTTTTTGTCGCGGCTCATTTACTCATCTGCGCCTTGGTGTGGTAATTCCAAAAGGTCCAGGGTTAAGTTCGTGTCACATATCGCTTCTTTCATCCGGCAGTGATGTGTATATATGGAGAATGCCACACTGCAACGTGGTTCGTAGTTCACACTAAACTGACTAGGTAAGTCAGTTTACAGATCGCAGGAATGCAAGGGCAGACCATTTCCAACAAGCCAGCACCACGAAGTCCAAACCAACCTTCGGGTTGAAGACAGCTTTGCATTAGTATAGAAGTAAGTTTAGGTGGCTTAAGCTCTTTTTCTGTGTATATCTGCTGAGTCGGAAGACGTGACAGTTACTAGAGCGATCAGAGAACCAGTAAGATATGCGCCATAGGCTTGGATAGAAAGTACCAGTCCTTATTATCTTAAAGATTTTGCCGGCCCGAGTGGCCGAGCGGTTCTAGGCGCTACAGTCTGGAACCGCGCGACCGCTGCGGTCGCAGGTTCGAATTCTGCCTCGGGTATGGATGTGTGTGATGTCCTTAGGTTAGTTAGGTTTAAATAGTTCTAAGTTCTAGGGGACTGATGACCTTAGAAGTTAAGTCCCCATAGTGCTCAGAGACATTTGAACCATTTTTAATTAAAGATTTTATAACCATATATAATCTACACAAAGAGCAGTCATATCAACTGCACAGAATCTGTACTTGACACTACTTGCTGATTTCTGATAACAAAACAAAGGTGATGTAATTTTATGGAGAAATAAATGGGAAACACAATACAAAGGTGATGTTATTTTATGGAGAAACAAATGGGAAAATTGTAGAGTAAGTAACAAATTTTAGGTACCTGAAATGCAATACATTACGTGAAGACGATAAAGGTAGAGAAATTTAACTGAGTGAGTGGCACTATTAGAGTAAAGTTACAAAGGAATGTAAGAAAAGAAGCACTGGTGAAGTTATACAAAAAAAAAAAAAACTGTCGCTCCGACTTGTAGTGGAGCGAAGCCTGGACAACAATAGACACACTAAGCGTCCAGAGGGCGGAAATGAGATTTCCCAGACTCTGACACCCACCAAGATACACAAGACCGAAAGTGAAATGCAGAAATAAAGGCAGAATTAAGATTAATGTCTCTAAATGAAAAAAAATAAAGGAATGCAGAAGGTAACGGAGAAAGCACATCAGATTACCAAAAACATTTTACAGACACTGATACAAAGGTTTGCAGCGACGTTAGCTGCATTTTGGAAATGAAATGAATAAATGGCAACTGGTGAAAATTTGTGTCAGACCGGGACTCGAACCCGGATCTCGCGTTCACGCGAGCGGTCACGTTAATCGAGTGGGCTGTCTGAGCACGCCTCTCATCCTCCCCAAATTTCCAGACCGTTACACACTACTAGCGTAACTTCACCTACAAATGAACCCCTTACTTGCCACTTTTGGATTCCCGCAAGAGATCGGGCTTGATATCCATTCGCACTTACAGAATGGACTTTGGTGTGTAATCCAAAAACAAATGGGAAGGCTGTGGCTAATCTCTATAAGAAGGCGTAATAGGCAGAGCCTAATATGTGAACGTGATGATAATAATATGTGATGGTGATGATGACTCAGGGGAATCTTTAATGTTGATATATCACGTAACTTAGCTCTTTATTCAAGAGCAGTTCTCCGTGACTTGTAACACTCTCAAGCTCACTGAGCTTCCTCTACAGAGTGCCCCAGAAGGAATGTCAGTTGACATGAACGATCATTGCCGCGCGGGATTAGCCGAGTGGTCTTGGGCGCTGCAGTCATGGACTGTGCGGCTGGCCCGGCGGAGGTTCGAGTCCTCCCTCGGGCATGGGTGTGTGTGTTTGTCCTTAGGATAATTTAGGTTAAGTAGTGTGTAAGCTTAGGGACTGATGACCTTAGCAGTTAAGTCCCATAAGATTTCACACACATTTGAACGATCATTCGTAGCAAAAAAAGTCGAGTAAACATGACCTCTAAATTGCATACCTTAAAAGCTATGTGTACTCGTTCATTTTCGCTACTATGAAACACGCATCTTTTACTGAACAAGTGCTCATTATTCTGTTGTTGTTGTGGTCTTCAGTCCTAAAGCCGTCGGCACACGGACCGTGCATCCGAACGTTGAGCGTTGAGCGTGCCCAGTTTCTGACGTCATAGCGTGGAATAGCACGCTCGGGAGTCTTTCCGAACGTGCAGAGCAATATCTAGCATGTCAGATATTCTGAGCGTGCGTCTGAGCGTTGACCAATGAGATGGCACAACGCCACCTACGTCACACGCACGCCGTCTCCCTTCAGCACAGAGTTGTGCGGCGCCATATTGGCATTCATTTCGAGTCTATACATGTATATGCCGTTTCTGAGCACCAGCGAAGTGAGAATCACTGGGAACCCCTTTGTTAACTGTGTGATTCGTTCCAATAAAATAATGAGAAACACCATAGTCGTGGCAAAAGAATTATTGTAACGAGCGTATTATGAGAGTAGGCTATTTGAAGGCAGCGATACACTGAAGATCCATCCAAAACGCATTGTTCTTCGTACAATTTGTTATAATTAAATTTCAATTAGTAACATAATTATCTACTATTAACGTTTCTGGAAAGGGGTAATCCAATATGATGAAGAAATGCAGTTGTGTTGTATGTTTAGCGTAATGAGTAGCGTCTTTATCCAGTAATGAACTTTTGTTGGGGCGGTGGTTCGCGTCTGAACAGTTCCAAATTTTGTTTCCCAACATTCGCGTTTTTATTAGGTTCTGATACTTCATTATTAGTTTAATATAAGAATATGCTACAATATTTGATGTTATGTAAATATAAGTTCACCTTTTTATGAGGGGTGACTTTGTTGGATTGGCTTAATCTACAGGACAGCTTGCGCTACTTGTATAAAGATATTTTGCTCCTTTTTCTTTTACGCTTCGTAATTCACACGTTGCAGAGATTCTGCTGCTGGGTAGGAACAGTGTTCAAGTAAGACTGACCTTGGGGTTTTACTAAAATGTGGAAATGATGAAATAATGTATATCTTATTCGGAGAAGTATTCTCTAAATTTGTACCGCACTGTTTGTAATGGAACTTTTATAAGCCTGTGTCCTTATTGATTGGACATGGCACTTTCCTTTTCGTGGACGATAGAGGAAATGTGCGTTTTAAAAGAGCTAACGTGTGAATTTTACGCGCGCCCGTTGAGTAAACAGTGTGATTTACGAACTAGAAACATCCCTCAAACTGCCGCTGGAGTGCGTTGCGATCGCGTATACCACGTTGGGACCCACCTACCGTATGCACAAGTCGCATCGTTCCTGAGCGTTCAGCAGCACGTTGAACTTGGCACGCTCAACGTTAACGTTCGACAGCACGGTCCGTGTGCCGACGGCTTAAGACTGTCTCACGCCCTTCCCAACCACTGCTTCCCTTACATGCCCCTCGACTATTATAATTGCCATCTGGTTTCTGTACAAATTATAAATAGCCTTTCACTCCCTGTATTTTACCCCTGCCACCTTTAGTATTTGAAAGAGAGTATTCCAGTCAACATTGTCAAAAGCTTTCTCGAAGTGTGCAAATGCTAGAACGTAGGTTTGCCTTTTCTTAGTCTAGCTTCTAAGATAAGTCGTAGGGTCAGTATTGCCTCACGTGTTCCCATATTTCTACGGAATCCAAACTGATCTTCCCCGAGGTCGGCATCTACCAGTTTTTCCATTCGTCTGTAAAGAATTCGCGTTAGTATTTTGCAGCTGTGACTTATTAAACTGATAGTTCGGTAATTTTCACATCTGTCAACGCCTGCTTTCTTTAGGATTGGAATTATTATATTCGTCTTGAAGTCTGAGGGAATTTCGCCTGTCTCATACATCTTGCTCACCAGATGGTAGAGTTTTGTCAGGACTGGCTCTCTCAAGGCTGTCAGTAGTTCTAATGGAATGTTGTCTACTCCCGGGGCCTTGTTTCGACTTAGGTCTTTCAGTGTTCTGTCGAACTCTTCACGCAGTATCATATCTCCCATTTCATCTTCATCTACATCCTCTTCCATTTCCAAAATATTGTCCTCAAGTTCTTCGCCCTTGTGTAGACCCTCTATATACTCCTTCCACCTTTCTGCTTTCCCTTCTTTGCTTAGAACTGGGTTTCCATCTGAGCTCTTGATATACATTCAAGCGCTTCTCTTTTCTCCAAAGGTCTCTTTAATTTTCCTGTAGGCAGTATCTATCTTACTCGTAGTGAGATAAGCCTCTACATCCTTACATTTGTCCTCTAGCCATACCCGCTTAGCCATTTTGCACTTCCTGTCGATCTCATTTTTGAGACGTTTGTATTCCTTTTTGCCTGCTTCATTTACTGCATTCTTGTATTTTCTCCTTTCATCAATTAAATTCAATATTTCTTCTATTAACCAAGGGTTTCTACTAGCCCTCGTCTTTTTACTCATTTGATCCTCTGCTGCTTTCACTATTTCATCTCTCAAAGCTACCCATTCTTCTTCTGCTGTATTTCTTTCCCCCATTCCTGTCAATTGTTCCCTTATGCTCTCCCTGAAACCCTGTACAATCTCTGGTTTAGTGAGTTTATCCAGGTCCCATCTCCTTAAAGTCCCACCTTTTATTCTTAAGGTGCTCTTTTTAGAGCCCGTGTTTGCAGAATAAATTTTTGTTGTTGTTTTGCTCCATACTACGTCCTCTGAAAATGTGGAAAGGGAAGAGCTTGCAGGAGCAGGGATTTGCTTCACAGTGTCAAAGATGATTTTCTCATAGCTCTTAAGGTGTGCATGTTAGAGCCCATGTTTATTAGGCTTTTTCGAATCGCGTGCTCGTTCCTTTCGTATCCTTGAATGCTGACCATTTATCCTGGGACACCCTGTAAAGAGGCAGGTAACTTCACCGCTTCTGTTCTGTCTGCAAAGCGTCAAGGAAGAGTTACGAGACGTCTGCTATGAGAGGCCGTTGTTAAATTCGTCTGTTTTGTTTTTCTGATTTTTTCACAGTTTGTGCTTAATTTTGTTTTAACATCTGTTAGTAATATGGCAGGGTACAGAGAATATCTTGGCTGCCGTGCCACAGTAGTGGGGTTAGAACGCTGGCGCAGAGTGAAGCCTGCGCGCGTAAAGCAGTTAATAATGAATGCAGAGCGAGCGGCCGGGCTTGATGGATTTCTGGAGGTCGGGCAGCGCGACAGGTTGTGAAGGCGCGCCAACCCCGCACCTCGCAGCAATTAAACGAGAGCCGGCCCTGCCGGTACGCAGCAGGTGTGCCCGTAACTTGTAATGAAGCCACTTGCTGCAGCGCACTTAGCCTCCGCCTCCACCTTCGCAGTCGCCACGCCCATTAAAATGTGCCGGCGGCCGCTATACGGCGGGGGTGGGGGGCGGGCCAATTACAGCTCGCCTCCGCCTCCGCCTCCCTCGCCGCCTCCCTAGGCCGTAACGGCTCCGATAATCCGGCCGGGATTATCCCGACACGTCCCTATTTACATAAACAGCCCCCGGCCCTGGCGGCGCGCCCTTGTACGCTCCAGGCAGAGCCCGGCCTTATCCTCGATTTACTGTCTGTTGAGTGCTCCGAACGTACTTAAGAGAGCGTAAAAGGAGACATAAATGTTTGTAGTGCCTCCGCTGCGGCACAATGGACACTCCACTTTACGAGCGGTCGCTGATAAGCCCCTTGGAAACGAGTAATCGAAGCGAGAGAAATTGTTTTGTCTCCGTGGTACGTACATAGACAAGGGGCGACACACATAGAGGGGAGAGAGAGAGAGAGAGAGAGAGAGAGAGAGAGAGAGAGAGAGGGGGGGGCGTGGAGGGTGTGTGTGTGTGTGTGTGTGTGTGTGTGTGTGTGAGAGAGAGAGAGAGAGAGAGAGAGAGAGAGAGAGAGAGAGAGAGAGGTGGTGAGGTTTTTGGAGGAGAGGTGAGGACGATTGTTTATTGTGCAGAAGTGGTACAAAGCTGTATCACTTTTCAACATAATCTTCCCCACGCTCACTGCAAGTCCTTCAGCGCTTACAAAGTGCATAAATTCCTTTAGAAAAAAGTTCTTTTGGTAGTCCGCGCAACCGCTCACGCACCGCGTGGCGTACCTCTTCATCAGAACGGAACTTCTTTCCTCCCATTGCGTCTTCGAGTGGTCCAAACATATGGAAATCTTTTGGGGCAAGGTCTGTTGAGTATGGTGGATGAGGATACACTCAAAATGCAGGTCTCTGACTGTTGCAACTCTTGTACGGGAAGTGTGGGGCCTTGCATTGTCACGTTGCAAAAAGACACCTGCTGATAGCAATCCACGTCGCTTTGAATTGATTGCAGGCCGCAGATGATTTCTTAGGAGATCTGTGTATGATGCACTGGCGACAGTGGTCCCTCTAGCCATGAAATGCTCCAAAATTACGCCTTTTTCGTCCCAAAAGAGAGTCAGCAGAAACTCCTCTGCTGATGGTTCTGTTAGGAACTTCTTTGGTTTTGGTGATGAGGAATGGCGCCATTCCTTGCTCGCTCTCTTCGTTTCCGGTTGGTGGAAGTGAACCCAGGTTTCGTCCCCAGTAACGATTCTTGAAAGGAAGCCATCACCTTCTCGTTCAAAGCGCCCCATCACCTTCTCGTTCAAAGCGACGAAGAAGTTCTTCACAAGCATCAACACGTCGTTCTCTCATTTCGGGATTCAGCTGCCGTGGCACCCATCTTGCAGACATTTTGTGAAACTGCAACACATCATGCACAGTGTAGTGTGCTGACCCATGACTAATCTGTAAACATGCTGCAATGTCATTTAGTGTCATTCGGCGGTTTTCCTCCACTATGGGTTCAACTGCTGCAATGTTCTGTGGAGTCACAACTCGTTGTGCCTGACCTGGACGAGAAGCACCTTCCACTGAAGTCACACCATTTGCGAACTTCCTACTCCATTCGTAGACTTGCTGCTGTGACAAACGTGCATCACCGTACTGAACCTTAATTCGTCGATGAATTTCAATAGGTTTCACACGTTCACTACACAAAAACCGAATAACAGAACGCTGTTCTTCCGTGGTGCAAGTCACAAGTGGGGCGGTCATCATATACTGATACTGCGACGGTATGTGTGCATCTGCACTTTGCTGCCACCTACAGGCCATTCTGCACCATGTTTGTAGCACACTTACCAACTTACAGAATAACGGCGCGAAATTTCGATTTGTTATTGCAGATTTAAGGTTTTCATTTGACTCATCCTCGTAGCAACGAGTCCAGCCCGCTGATAAAGGCAGAGTGCCGTATTAAAAGTTAATCAACACTCGTGATAACAGAATTAGCTTCGTCTTTAGATAACGAGCCGATCGGGCCAGTAGTCTACAAGTCGTGTTCATTATTTGCCGATTGAATCATATCAAATCAATTTTCCTTGACAATATGGGAAATTCATAGGCTTTCCTAAAAACATGACTCCCGGCGCGTGAAGATGTTATAAGTTTCTGATAAAACAAAAACACTCCGTCTTCAGGCCAGGAGTGGCCTACCGTGACCATCCGACCGCCGTGTCATCCTCGGCGGAGGATGCGGATAGGAGGGGCGTGGGGTCAGCACACCGCTCTCCCGGTCGTAAGATGGTATTCTTGACCGAAGCCGCTACTATTCGGTCGAGTAGCTCCTCAGTTGGCATCACGAGGCTGAGTGCACCCCCAAAAATGGCAACAGCGCATGGGCGGCCTGGATGGTCACCCATCCAAGTGCCGTCCACGCCCGACAGCGCTTAAATTCGGTGAGGAACCGGTGTATCCACTGGGGCAAGGCCGTTACCATAATTTTCTGATGCATGGTTTAATTGATATAGAATTTGTACAATATGTCGAATTCCTAGAATGTTAAAGTAGGTAAAGCAGCCATTAGTTCGAATTTCAGTTTTTTCTTCGCCATCGGCGGAGGGACACAGGCCGCGTCCGCCGTTTTTTCGGAAGACCCTGGATTCCAGGTGTACCAACTGTGAGGGCGCCAACACTGCCTTCATGGCCGGAACGAATGCGCGAGAGGCGAACCTGTTAGGTTGGTCACGGAGCTTCCCTTCCTGCCGGCAGAGGTATACTCTGTCGTTGGCTCTTGGTACACAAAAGTGACGGGAGATGCTCTCGACACCCCAGTCGAAACCAGTGCCTACTAGAAGCCGCCATTATGCACGGTGGTTACATCGGTATGTCGATTTAACGAACGACACAATGTTGCATGGTCAGTAATCACTTTCCGCGTAGTAATCGGTAATAACTTCGACGCGACAATGTGTGCGGAAACGGTTGGTGCGGGAATCGTATCATTTTTCCGTAAAAGCAACCTCAGCTGCTCCTGACTGGATTGGCCTTGTCATTTTTCATTACTATTAGTAATGAGATTTCTGCGCACACCACCTGAATCTCATTCGAAAGTGTGTCCAGGTTACGTGGTTTACGTTTGTACACCTCATCTTTTACTGTGCCCCATAAGAAGAAATCCAGCGGCGTGAGGTCTGGAGAGCGTGCAGGAAACTCGATTGGTCCCCTGCGTACTACCCACTGGCCTGGCACATTGTGATTCAGGTATGCTCGTACGTCCCTATGATAGTGCGGCGGGGCGCCATCTTGTTGGAAATAAAACTCATCATTGCCGTATAATGCACGAATGGCAGGGAATGTGGAGTCAGCAAGCATTGTTAGGTGCGTTTCTCCAGTAACAGTACCTTCAAAGCGGAAAGGCCCAATGAGTCCCCTTGCAGACAAACCACACCACACATTTACACCAGGCAAATTCACAGCCTTTTCAACTGTAATGTGATGATTATACTGTAATGTGATGATTATCTTCAGCCCAGTACACGCAATTGTGGCTATTGACAGTTCCATTGAGTTTGAATTGGGCTTCATCCGACCAAATTATGCTACCCATAAATCCCGGTTCGCGTCTCACCATCTCCTGAACCCATTCACAAAATTCTAACCTTCGATCTGGATCGTCGTCACTTAGCTGTTGCACCAGCCTTGGAATGTACACACGAAACTTGCCTTTCTTCAGAATGCGTAGCACACTACTAGCACTTACATTACTCTCACGTGCCGCTTGCCTTGAAGATTTTTGAGGCGAACGCTAAAACAGTTCCAAGACCGCAGTTGTGGAATCATCACTTGTAGCTGTACGAGGTCGCCCTGATCGACCTTTATGCACATAACACACTGTTCCATGAACTTCGAATTTGTCTCGTAGACGTGTAACTGTTAACCTTGAAGGTGGTTCTGTACCATACTCACTTCTCTACTGTCTTTGAACCGCAGCTACATTCTCAAACTTCCAGTACCACTTAATTATCTGCTTCCGCGCTTCAAAGCTCAAACGCAACGCTATGTTGCAGTTACTTCCTTGCCACTGCTGCCACCTGTTGAAGAAACATAACATTACTTTCTCACAGATATTTAACCTTGTAGAAAGGGAAATAAATTGTCTATGACAGTTCAAAGTGTGCATACATTTTTTTTGACGCACCCTGTATATACAACATGACACCAGGTCTGTCTGTTTTCTTGGTGTATGGTTTTCCCTGGTTGTCTCTTTCTTTATCAGTTTATCACTGCAACCCAGCAAGACGTGATAGAGCCAGATTCCGGTCGCGATCGAGACAGCGGAAGAACCACAAGCGAGATTTAATATAGCCAGTTTTTGGGAAACAAGGAAAGGGGGAAATCAATTAATTATTCAGTCATTTTTCAAGTCGAAACATTGAGGCATGTTGTCCAATGGCTTCATCCGGATGCATGCTAATGCCCTCCACTGCTAACGCGTTGGAGGCGACATTGCAGCAGTCTCAGTGGGAAACGCTGGAACATCCACCGTACAGTCCCGACCTTCCAGCGTGTGCTTGGACCTCTAGAACAAGCTATTCGCGGACATTGATTCGCAACGGACGAAGAAGTGTGTGACTGGGTCCAGGCCTGGATCCGACAGAAGCCTACTAGCTTCTTCAAGGATGGAATCGACTAGCTAGTGTCGCAATGGGATAAATGTGCCAACAGTTTTGGCGACTATTTTTGAGTATGTGTACTGTGTATAGCTACATTTTTGAGTTAATAAAATCGTTATCGGTACTTTGCACTAGTGACCGGGTTTCGTTTGAATGCACCTGTAGTATGTCTATGTAGCAAAAAAACCTAGTCATTACTTTGGGATTGTAAGAATTTCTTTCTTTTGTATTCCCTCCTCGGCACAAAACCAGTTGCAGTTCTCGCAAATTGTCCAGTAACGGTTTGCACGCCGTTTTAATTTTCTCGCAGATACTAACACACACACACACACACACACACACACACACACACACACACACACACACACACCTTAGACTGCTATCGACTGCTAGCGTTTACGACATCGGCAGTACTGCACAGACATTCCCACTGACAGCCGCTTTATTCCCGTTCAACCTTTATTGACCTCAAATTGGATCCGGTCCTGCAGGTTTTACTGAAAAATACAAGAGTCGCAATACACGCTCCGCCCGCTGCGTTACCGTTGTAATTATCTCTCCTGTTTCATTTGTTCTCGTTCGTTTACATTAAACGGTTGGCGGCCTCTTTGTCGTAAATGAAACATTTTCCCCCTGAGTCGTTCTCTGTTAATTATTTTCGTCATCATCTGCACTGGCCAAATGTGATCCTTTTCCACAGCACATGTAGAGTCGGTTCCGTCCTGTAAAGCCCATGTTACGTGACGAAAGAACGGCGGAACGATCATGAAGACGAACAGTTAGATACCGTACTTGGCATTAAACTAGGCAGTAAGCACTCAGTCTTAGTTAGGTTTGCAGCCAAGTTGCGATTTTGTCTATCACTGTATTTGGACAACGTCCCTGATTCCGTTCATCATGTGTCGAGGACGAATTTAGTGGCTCGCTGTTTGAACTCAAAACTTTGGCAAGCAACTATATCCGCACTTGACTCCTAACGAAGGCAACTGACGATGTTATCGAAATTGTAAAGAGAAAACGACAACAGTGCTGCGAACCCAAACAGCTAGTAAATCATCAGCTTCCTAATACAACTGAATGATCACAATATTCTTGTATTTTTCTTGTTTTTGTGTAAGTGCTGCACAGTTTCAAGATATATGAAAAACGGCATTATGACATAGAGCGACAACTCAGTAATAATAGTGTGTCCCCCATATTATGTTTTTGGGGCTGTAATTAATCGCACAACTACTTATTATTATTATTGTTGGAAACGTTGCTTTGGTGGTCATGATGCAGTTCTTCAGATATTGTTGGGATTCTGTACCAAGACAAATCGTTACATCTCAATGGAAATCATCGCACAATTTGACATGTCTCAATATCGGTCGCTAGTTTATCCTCTCATTTGAATTCCTATACGAGACACATAACATCTGCATCTACATCTACATCCACATCCACATCCATACTCCGCAAGCCACCTGACAGTGTGTGGCGGAGGGTACCTTGAGTACCTCTATCGGTTCTCCCTTCTATTCCAGTCTCGTATTGTTCGTGGAAAGAAAGATTGTCGGTATGCATCTGTGTGGGCTCGAATCTCTCTGATTTTATCTTCATGGTCTCACGCGAGATATACGTAGGAGGGAGCAATATACTGCTTGACTCCTCGGTGAAGGTATGTTCTCGAAACTTCAACAAAAGCCCGTACCGAGCTGCTGAGCGTCTCTCCTGCAGAGTCTTCCACTGGAGTTTATCTATCATCTCCGTAACGCTTTCGCGATTACTAAATGATCCTGTAAGGAAGCGCGCTGCTCTCCGTTGGATCTTCTCTATCTCTTCTATCAACCCTATCTGGTACGGATCCCACACCGGTGAGCAGTATTCAAGCAGTGGGCGAACAAGCGTACTGTAACCTACTTCCTTTGTTTTCGGAGTGCAGTTCCTTAGGATTCTTCCCATTCGCTCTATGATCTCGACATTCTGCAAGACACATTGAATCAACACAAGTATACATTTATCGATGGGGATCAGGTCCACCCGTACACGCAGTTTGCTTTTCCTCGGCACGATGGCATCTGCCCGCAGGACAGTGCAACGTGTCGCACAGCTCGCCGTGTACGTGTGTGGTTCGAAGAGCACCAACATGAGTTTGCCGGACTCCCCTCGGCACCAAACGTCCCGGATTTAAAACCCAATCGAGAATCTTGCCGTGCGGTATTAGCCGAGCGGCCTAAGGCGCTGCAGTCATGGACAGTGCGGCTGATCCCGGCGGAGGTTCTAGTCCCCCCTGGGGCATGGGTGGGTGTGTTTGTCCTTAGGATAATTTAGGTTAAGTAGTGAGTAAGCTTAGGGGCTGATGACCTTAACAGTTAAGTCCCATAAGATTTCACACACATTTGAACATTTTGAGAATCTGTGGGACCAACTCGAACTGTCTGTTGGCGCTGTGGAACCTCACTCGAGGGTTGCAGTTTGACGACCGCTGGCCTAGAGAATTGTAACCGCAGTGAAGTTTCACTCTGCAGCAGAAGTTTCAAATCTGCCCACATTCCGCTGCAGGGTCTGTATTCATTCTGGAAGAATGGGCCTATCAGTGTCTCAGTCTATTATACGTTTCCCTCTTTCCCTAATTTTGTTATACATTTTTTTTCTTTGGTGGAGAAAACGATGTAACTGCGCTGCTCGTTAATGTGCAAATGAGTCCAGTTACAAAGAACTAACAGAAGTTACGAGCAGCTGAAAATTTCCTAGAACACGCAAGTTTGCAGGGCGCGCCTCGACAGAAGGAAGCCGTAATTCTGCGGCCGCGGACAGTGACAGCTGGCAGCGAAACGCCGCCACAGGGAAGGAACGCGGCCGGGCCTTGTCAGAGCTGGCGCATTACCGCATAATGGGCACGCCGCAGTCCGCGGCCTTTTTGAGGAGGCTTTTTGTGCCGGCCGCGGGGGCCAGGAGAAGGCATAAAGAATGATATATAAGCCGGGCCAGCTGTGCGAGAGTAATGGCGCGCTGCTGGCACGCGCCCAGCGTCAAGCCCGCCCCGGCATTTGGCATTAATGTTCTCAATGACATTAGAAAACAGCGCGGACCGCGAAAAACCCGGCCGACATGGCGGCCGCTTTCATTTTAATTTGCGGGCTAATTCGCTGCCATTGTGTGCGTGTGTAGGGCGGGGGCGGTGCGAGAATACAAACAATGCCTGCACAAATAAACAGCGCCGTCAATAATTTCAGCGTACCGAATGTCGAAAGATTGTGAAAGAAACTAAAGGAGTCGTCCAGAAGCCGTGTCATTCCCAAGCGAAAACAGTACCGCGAAGCCGCCCTACACTACTGGCCATTAAATTTGTTACACCACGAAGATGACGTGCTACACACGCGAAATTCAACCGACAGGAAGAAAATGCTGTGAAATGCAAATGATTAGCTTTTCAGAGCATTCACACAAGGTTGGTGCCGGTGGCGACACCTACAGCGTGCTGACATGACGAAAGTTTCCAACCGATTTCTCATACACAAACAGCAGTTGACCGGCGTTGCCTGGTGAAACGTTGTTGTGATGCTTCGTGCAAGGAGGAGAAATGCGTACCATCACGTTTCCGACTTTGATAAAGGTCGGATTGTAGCCTATCACGATTGCGGTTTACCGTATCGCGACATTGCTGCTCGCGTTGGTCGAGGTCCAATGACTGTTAGCAGAATGTGGAATCGGTGGGTTCCGGAGGGTAATACGGAACGCCGTGCTGGATCCCAACGGCCTCGTATCACTGGCAGTCGAGATGACAGGCATCATATCCGCGTGGCTGTAACGGATCGTGCAGCCACGTCTCGATCCCTGAATCAACAGATGGGGACATTTGCAAGACGACAACCATCTGCACGAACAGTTCGACGACGTTTGCAGCAGCATGGACTATCAGCTTGGAGACCATGGCTCCGGTTACCCTTGACGCTGCATCACACACAGGAGCGCCTGCGATGGTGTACTCAACGACGAACCCGGGTGCACGAATGGCAAAACGTCAATTTTTTCGGATGAATCCAGGTTCTGTTTACAGCATCATGATGTTCGCATCCGTGTTTGGCAACATCGCGGTGAACGCACATTGTAAGCGTGTATTCGTCATCGCCATACTGGCGTATCACCCGGCGTGATGGTATTGGGTGCCATTGATTACACGTCTCGGTCACCTCTTGTTCGCATTGACGGCACTTTGAACAGTAGACGTTACATTCCAGATGTGTTACGACTAGTGGCTCTACCCTTCATTCGATCCCTGCGAACCCTACATTTCACCAGGATAATGCACGGCCACATGTTGCAGGTCCTGTGCGGACCTTTCTGGATACAGAAAATGTTCGACTACTGCCTTGGCCAGCACATACTCCAGATCTCTCACCAACTGAAAACGTCTGGTCAATGGTGGCCGAGTAATTGGCTCGTCACAATACGCGAGTCACTACTCTTAATGAACTGTGGTATCGTGTTGAAACTGCATGGGCAGCTGTACCTGTACACGCCATCCAAGCTCTGTTTGACTCAATGCCCAGACGTATGGAGGCCGTTATTACGGCCAGAGGTGGTTGTTCTGGGTAATGATTTCTCAGGATCTCTGCCCCCAAATTGCGTGAAAATGTAATCACATGTCAGTTCTAGTATAACATATTTGTCCAATGGATACCCTTTTATCATCTGCATTTCCTCTTGGTGTAGCAATTTTAATGACCAGTAGTGTATATTCCCCGTGTATTGCTGTAGACACTTTGTTGGCACTGCCTACATCAGCTGCGAGTAGTCATGGGACGTACGTACTCGAGGAACGAGGCAGGAAGTAGCGTACTGGGCCAATTGATCCATTTTTAAAAGATCGACATCTCATTCGTGCTGGAGAGCGTCAGCGAGTTCTGAAATGTTTTTCGAAAGAAGTTTATTCTGCGGCGCGATCCCACATAATATTAACAAGAAATTACCGATTTCAGCCGTTTGATTTTTGGTTCGTGGGGCGCTCAACTGCGCGGCCATCACTACCTGTACACAGTCTCAATTTTACACAGTCCTCTCTAGCCACTGTCATGAATGATGAGGACAACACAGACACCCAGTCCCCGGGCAGTGAAAACCCCCAACCCGGCCGGGAATCGAACCCGGGAGCCCGTGATACAGAGGCGGCAACGCTAGGCACTAGACCATGAGCTGCGGACTGATTTCAGCTGTCACCGACTATCTCCTCATCTTAAGAAGGAAACAGTAATTCAATCCCAACATTGGCTAAATTTATAATATGGTGTTCCCGCTCGGAGGATCAGCTACTGCTCCCTTCCCATGGCTTCAATGTGGCGGGTTGTCGCTGAAACGAGTAATTTCTTGTTGGTAATTAATTTACGTGTGATTGTTTCAGAAAATAAATTATGTTTCTAAAGTTTCAGTTTTTATTTGTTTCTCTCTGTTCAGTAAAAATAATTTACCCACTGCCGTTGCCAGTTTTTCTTATTCAGATTTCTGGCGAAGTTCTGTTTCTCGTTAGCCTTGGTGTCACTTCACTATCACTGTAACTACTCGTGGTATCGGAACTACTGCTAACAAATATAAATTTATCTCATGGATTCTTGTAGTTTGTACCTAATGAATATGTGAAAGTACTCAGAAATTATGTATTCTTCTGTCTCTGTCAACCAGAAACGGTTATTCTCTCCAGCCGGCCGGGGTGGCCGAGCGGTTCTAGGCACTACAGTCAGGAATCGCGCGACCGCTACGGTCGCAGGTTCGAATCCTGCCTCGGGCATGGATGTGTGTGATGTCCTTAGGTTAGTTAGGTTTAAGTAGCTCTAAATTCTAGGGGACTAATGACCTCAGAAGTTAGGTCCCATAGTACTCAGAGCCATTTTTGAGTTATTCTCTCCCATTAATGAATGTTGAATTGAGGAGACACTGCAAATTGAGATTATTGTGACGGGTTGTCACGAATGAAATGGGTTCCAAACAGGTGGTAAATGACATGATTATTGCACGCGTAAAATGTAAGAAATGAAATCCATTTACAGTCAAGACGAACGCTTATGTTTTGTTATAGCACTTCTTCTTTGCTGTGACTCAGGGTCAGAGCGTTAGGTACATTTATCAACATTGAAAGAACCAGTATAAAACTTGGGCTGAAATAGCCTGTCGTGAGCAATACATCTGGAATCTCTGTTCAATAGACCTCTTGCTCGTAGCGCTGTTTAAATACGAAGTTTACAAACGTGGGCAAGGACTTGTACGTTAACTTGAAGAGTCTAACAGATGGTCTCTGATTCTGGTGTAGCCGATCATGGTACCCTTCTCGCTGTTTTCCGTGGACTAGGCGTTGATTAGAACATAGCCTGGAGTAAAACTGACCTCGTGTCTGTGTGTCCGTCTATTTGAAGACAGGCCACCGAAGGTGGCACGGAGAACTTCTGCGGGCGTATATTACTTCTTCCGTCTCACTGGTGTCACCTGCGATGCTCCGATAGCAAGGAGAATGTTTGTAGATTCGATAGCAACCGCCGGCACTACGCGTATCGTCTACACCACAGAGATAAAAGAGTGGAATTCCGTGTCAGTATTAACTGCTTGGTTATGTGGCCAACGAGTTAGTAAGTAGCTTGTTTACATCACCAGAACTTTGATGCACTGCTTGAAGTTCGGACAGTGTTTATAACACTTGATACTCCAGCACTGGAAATAAAGATTTTTGTGGTGTCATTATTTGTAAATACAAGCTGCCCTTTGTGAAGGTAATGAATTTCGTTGTTAACTCCATGCTGTTGCCATATCTAGTGTTGAAACAGAGAACATAATTTGGTTTTGGAAATATGGCACGGTCATTAAAGTGTATTACTGTTGAGAAGAATACGGCAGGAAATCCGTCGAAGACCCTCGCAAACACTTTTACCTGAAATAATTTAGGGAAAACCTAAACGTGGAGCATTAGAGATCCGACCACCATTTCTCCTGAGTACGGGTGTGGGTTTACCCACATGTAGCCAATGCTGCCTCGAGTACGCTGGAGACGTTTCACTGGGAAACCCTTACACACCCTTCATACATGCGATTTTCATATTTGTGGAGCCCTGAAGAAAGACATTCATCGCTGTCGATTTGCTTCACACGAAGAAGTGAAAGCCTGGGTACGACCCTGGTGCTGTAGGCAACCGCAAATATTTTTCCACGACTACATTGACCGACTTGTCTCACAGTGGGGTAAGTTCAAAAATGGTTCTAATGGCTCTGAGCACTATGGGACTTAACATCTGAGGTCATCAGTCCCATAGAACTTAGAACTACTTAAACCTAAGTAACCTAAGGACATCACACACATCCATGCCCGAGACAGGATTCGAACCTGCGATCGTAGCGGTTTCGCGGTTCCAGACTGAAGCGCCTAGAACCGCTCGGTCACACCGGCCGGCGAGGGGTAAGTGTATTAACATTTGTGGTGATTACTTTTGAAATAATAGACAGTTGAATTACTTTCTTTTTATCTGTGTAGTTTTCATTTGACTATTTCGTATAGTGCCTTAACCACTTTGCCATGTCGCTCGACTAGATTGTGTAACATTGTAGGCCAGCTTCTTCAGCACATGCTATCTGGGTCGGCTGCTCTTCTCCTTTAACACGACTGCCATGGATTCATTTTTAATCAGAAAAGTACGTGATGCCTATTTTTGGAACCCAGAATTTTAAAGTACAGAATATTATCTGTAAAAGAAAATTCGGTAGCTAAAATAGTGGGTTTCCGACCTATCAGCTCTGATGTGGCTCCAAAAACAGACCAGAGGAATAAATGAGAATATTTCGCAACGTTTTGTTCATTTTGATCCCTCGTTTATCAGTCTGCTGCCTTTAAATTACAGAAATTCGATGAAAGGTCTTTTCACATACAGGGTGATTAACGTGTCGCTACCGATGTCGTTTCATGCAACCTGCAATACGTCTGTGTCAGGAATGGTATCCTGACAAGCGACAGTCACGTAATCGATGTAAGTTCCTCTCAGAGCTTTGTGCGACTGTCAGCAAACGTAATCATACTGAAAAAAAAATACAAGTGAGGATAGGCCGCGAGTTACACGGTACTTTTGGACCAAGATATACCTTGCTTCTACCATACTTATGCAAGTGTCTCCTATAGTTCTTTGTCTAATTAGCGGTTTAGTCATACAGATTCTTGATGTTTCTGCAAGTTTATTCCGTTTATAGTACTTAATTTTTCTAAATGGTTCAAAAAAGTTGTCGTATGAAGCGTGTTTCGCCATTGGTAACAAAGAAATTAATAGGAGATATCTTAATGTGGCATTTTGACAATGTGCTTCTCATCTGCAGAACGAAGTTCCCAAAAACATTTTTCTGTCATGTGGGGTTGCATAAAACAACATCGGTAGGGTCAGCTGCATCACCCTATATATTAACCGTTTCATTGGATTACGTACTGGACTGTTCTTACTTCCACACTTCCCATTTTGAAATCGCCTTTTAATTTCGTTGTCTGCAATGGTGAACAACACTTTATAAAGTAAAGTTTCTGAACCATTTCGAAAGATTAAGTAAACAGTGTAAAGTTATGAAGACATCTGGAACCCGTACGGGCACATCGGTAGTTACACACAAAAAGATAGAAGTATGGTAGAATAAGGTATATCTTGGTCCAAAAACACCATATAACTCATGGCCAATACTCACTTGTATTTTTTTCAGTGTGGTTCCATTGGCTAACAGTCGTCCAAAAATGGTTCAAATGGCTCTAAGCACTATGGGACTTAACGTCTGAGGTGATCAGTCCCCTAGACTTAGAGCTACTTAAACCTTACTAACCTAAGGACAACACACACATCCATGCCTGAGGCAGGATTCGAACCTGCAACCGTAGCAGCAGCACGGTTCCGGACTGAAGCGCCTAGAACCGCTCTGCCACAACGGCCGGCTAGTCGCCCAAAGCTCTGAGAATGAGCTTACATCGATTACGTGGCTGTCGCCTGTCTGGATACCATTCCTGATACACATGTCGTGCAGGTTGCATAAAACGACATTGATAGGTGCAGCTGACACACCCAGTATAGTTTCCGCTTGCTTATTATATGACTAGTTCTAGTCTTACGTCTGTATATGAGTCAGTTATTGCAGGTTTACAACAAGTAATGGAAAGTTGTAATGTGTATGGGTGAATTCCCTTATTATTGCTACACAATACAAGTTTCGTTTACAAAATTAGTGGTTTATGATGCGTTGAAAACTGGGACATTAGTGCTTCGAAACTGGTGTCGTAATAAACACATTCAAATTGGGTGTAGCAAGGTTCTTAACCAAAATAAAAGAGTCGTATTCCATTGTTGGGCAGTATACCCGGAGGGATTGTTCAGCTATCCTAATCAGAAAGTATCTCTCTCCTTGAGGTGTTTGAGAGGTGCCTCTTAAGTTAAGAGTTTTTGAGTGTAGGTGACTGTGTGTAGTGTAGCTTCTATGTTGGTTAGGGATGAGAGGAGACGAGAGGGTGGATGAAGCACCGCGACGCTTCCCAAAAGCAACAAGGAGACCGATGGGGCTAATGCCCCCATCCAACGGAGGGCTCACCATAAACACTCACTCCTTGAGATGTCTGCAAAACGGAGGAAGATTGGGTTTTAACGTCCTGTCGATTGCGAGATAAAGAGAGACGCAGCACAAGCTCGAAATGGAGAAGTGGCTGTGGCCTTTCAAAGGAATCATCCCGGCCGTAAGGGATTTATGGAAGTCACAGGAAACCTTACCACCGCGCCACCTCACTCGGTGAGTGATTTTGAATTAAATCTAGGACATTTACGGATAAACTGACCATCGGGAACGTAACGCTACCACCTTCCGTCCACTTATGAGCCAGATACTTAAGGTGAAAACTTTTTGGACTATCGGGATTGGAAACATCTACCTCTACATCTACATCCACATCCATACTCCGCAAGCCACCTGACGGTGTGTGGTGGAGGATACCTTGAGTACCTCTGTCGATTCTCCCTTCTATTCCAGTCTCGTATTGTTCGTGGAAAGAAGGATTGTCGGTATGCTTCTGTGTGGGCTCTAATCTCTCTGATTTTATCCTCATGGTCTCTTCGCGAGATATACGTAGTAGGGAGCAATATACTGCTCGACTCCTCGGTGAAGGTATGTTCTCGAAACTTCAACAAAAGACCGTACCGAGCTACTAAGCGTCTCTCCTGCAGAGTCTTCCACTGGAGTTTATCTGTCATCTCCGTAACGCTTTCGCGATTACTAAATGATCCTGTAAGGAAGCGCGCTGCTCTCCGTTGGATCTTCTCTATCTCTTTTATCAACCCTATCTGGTACGGATCCCACACTGCTGAGCAGTATTCAAGCAGTGGGCGAACAAGCGTACTGTATCCTACTTCCTTTGATTTCGGATTGCATTTCCTTAGGATTCTTCCAATGAATCTCAGTCTGGCATCTGCTTTACCGACGATCAACTTTATATGATCATTCCATTTTATGTCACTCCTAATGCGTGCTTCCAGATAATTTATGGAAATAACTGCTTCCAGTTGCTGACCTGCTATTTTGTAGCTAAATGATTAGGGATCTATCTTTCTATGTATTCGCAGCACATTACACTTGTCTACATTGAGATTCGATTGTCATTCCCTGCACCATGCGTCAATTCGCTGCAGATCCTCCTGCATTTCAGTACAATTTTCCATTGTTACAAGCTCTCGATATACCACAGCATCATCTGCAAAAAGCCTCAGTGAACTTCCGATGTCATCCACAAGGTCATTTACGTATATGGTGAATAGCAACGGTCCTATGACACTCCCCTGCGGCACACCTGAAATCACTCTTACTTCGGACCGAGCGAGGTGGCGCAGTGGTTAGACACTGGACTCGCATTCGGGAGGACGACGGTTCAATCCCGCGTCCGGCCATCTTGATTTAGGTTTTCCGTGATTTGCCTAAATCTCTCCAGACAAATGCCGGGACGGTTCCTTTCAAAGGGCACTGCCGACTTCCTTCCCCGTCCTTCTCTAATCCGATGAGACCGATGACCTCGCTGTCTGATCTCCTTCCCCCAAAACAGCCAACCAACTCTTACTTCGGAAGACTTCTCTGAGTCGAGTGCCGCTGCACTGGCATGCGTTAGCTACCTCAGCTAACAAGGGAACCTCCCCATCGCACCCCCCTCAGATTTAGATATAAGTTGGCACAGTGGATAGGCCTTGAAAAACTGAACACAGATCAATCGAGAAAACAGGAAGAAGTTGTGTGGAACTATGAAAAAAATAAGCAAAATATACAAACTGAGTAGTCCATGCGCAAGATAGCCAATACCAAGGAGGTGTGAGCTCAGGAGCGCCGTGGTCCCGTGGTTAGCGTGAGCAGCTACGGAACGAGAGGTCCTTGGTTCAAGTCTTCCCTCGAGTGGAAAGTTTACTTTCTTTATTTTCGCAAAGTTATGATATTTCCGTTCGTTCACTGACGTCTCTGTTCACTGTAATAAGTTTAGTGTCTGTGTTTTGCGACCGCACCGCAAAACCGTGTGATTAGTAGACGAAAGGACGTGCGTCTCCAATGGGAACCGAAAACATATTGCCCACGGAATACATCTCACGTATTTAATGCACTCTCGTCCAAAGTAGCGAACAGTCAACTGCCAGCCAGGGAGCGTCGTTAGCAGGAATAATCTCTCTTCCCTGCGCTGTAGTCGACTGACGTCGTGTGTTTCGATGTTTGTTTAAGTGTAGCGTCGCCATGCTACGGCGCAGTTACCTCGCATCGGATGGACGGATGACGGACAGATAATAATTGTCTGAAAATAGAAAATTAATTTCACTCGAGGGAAGACTTGAACGAAGAACCTCTGGTTCCACATTTGCTCACGCTAACCACGGGACCACGGCGCTCCTGCGCTCACATTATCCTTGATGTTGCCATCCTGCGCATGGACTACTCAGTTTGTATATTTTGCTTATTTTTTTTTCATAGTTCCATACAACTTCTTCCTGTTTTCTCGATTGATCTGCGTTCAGTTTTTGAAGGCCTATCGACTGTGCCAACTTATAACTAAATCTGAGGGGGGGTGCGATGGGGAGGTCCCCTTGTAAGAAGGCAGTTGTTTTTAGCTGATTTGGAATAATACGACTAGACTGTCACAGGTCAAAAACAGAAACCACAGACTTTATTGGAATAAGAGGACCCTGCAAGGAGAGAAGAGGAACAAGAGAGATGGTAAAGCGAGATCGAGGGTAGCAGGTGTCCGACACCAGAGTAGACGGGGAAAGTTTGGTGGCAGCTGGAAGGTGCAGGGCGGCTTTCTCAAAAGCGGAGCGCCGACTGGCGCCCGCCTCGCGGCCTATTATTTCCCCGCGAGTCCCTTCAGGAAAGGTGCCCCTTTGCCGGTACAAAAGGCGCGACACGTGACGAATAAATCAGAGCGGGCCGCGGCGCCGCGTCCGCGGCCGGCTTCCGGCCCCACCCCCACCCCCACCCCCACTGGCCGGGTCGCGCCTCGCCGCGCCGGTATCAGCGTTCACGGGAGATTGCGCGCCCGTATTCAGGCGCTGCTCGCGGTGCCCGCTCTAAATCACCCCAGGCAGCCAGCCAGCCAGCCGGACCACTTTGCACAGTGCTCCGCGCCGCGCCGGCTAACTCGCAAGTCGCAGTTCCGCGTCCGGCCGCGGCACGCTCGGCTGCGCCAGTGACCTCTGACCTCGGCCGCCGTTTGCTCCCCGACTCGCAGCCCCCGCACTGCAGTTCGTTGCACTCCCTCCAGGCCGACTGCTGCTGTGTGCCTCGCCAGGACTTTCATCCAGATCTTTGTTTGTAGCGGCCACATCTCTACCATCTACCAATTACCACTTACGCCCTACAGTAGTTCTGCTGGTGATTTCGCGAAAGTCTTCCGCAACAAACGCGAAATAAGGCAAAATAAATCAGTCGTGTTCAAAGTCGCTTAACTGGATACTGACAAGGGAACATCCCCATCGCACCCCCCTCAGATTTAGTTATAAGTTGGCACAGTGGATAGGCCTTGAAAAACTGAACACAGATCAATCGAGAAAACAGGAAGAAGTTCTGTGGAACTATGAAAAAATAAACAAAATATACAAACTGAGTAGTTCATGCTCAAGATAGGCAATATTAGGGACATTATGAGCTTAGGAGCGCCGTGGTCCCGTGGTTAGCGTGAGCGGCTGCGGAACGAGATGTCTTTAGTTCAAATCTTCCCTCGACTGAAAATTTTACTTTCTTTATTTTCGGAAAGTTATGATCTGTCCGTTCGTTCATTGACGTCTCTGTTCACTGTAATAAGTTTAGTGTCTGTATTTTGCGACCGCACCGCAAAACCGTGCGATTAGATGACGAAAGGACGTGCCTCTCCAAAGGGAACCGAAAACATTTGATAGCAAGGTCATAGGTCAACCGATTCCTCCACAGGAAAACACGTCTGATATATTCTATGCGACACTGATGACAGCATGTGCGTCACATGACAGGAATATGTTGTCGGCCCACCTAACTAGAACACTTGGCGAATGGGTAAAATGATTCTTCTACCTTGCCCGATTTAGGTTTTCTTGTGGATGTGATAATCACTCCCAAAAAAGTGATGAAAACATAAGAGTTTGTCACATAAACTGAAAACAAAATGTTAAACTTTTCACTCGAGGGAAGACTTGAACCAAGGACCTCTCATTCCGCAGCTCGTCACGCTAACCACGGGACCACGGCGCTCCTGAGTCCGCACTGTCCTTGATATTGCCTATCTTACGCATGGACTACTCAGTTTGTATATTTTGCTTATTTTTTCATAGTTCCACACAACTTCTTCCTGTTTTCTCGATCGATCAGTGTTCAGGTTTTCAAGGCCTATCCACTGTGCCAATTTATAACTAAATCTGAGGGGGGTGCGATGGGGAGGTTCCCTTGTGAGGGGCCAGATATACCGAGTGATCAAAAAGTCAGTATAAATTTGAAAACGTAATAAACCACGGAATAATGTAGATAGAGATATAAAAATTGACACACATGCTTGGAATGGGTTCCATACATCAGTTGGTAAAAACTAAACCCTTACAGGATCACTTTGTTGTCCATTTCTGTCTGTCTGTTAAGACCCCTTTTTCTCGTGAAAGGGTAGATATCAAGATGAAATTTATGTCAAATACTAAGGTCTACAGTCCCTTGGCCGTGTAATAAATGTAAGCTTCAAATGCACTGTTGTCAAAACATACGGCCATTTGTGTCACATATTTTGTTGATTCTGACAAACTCACTTTTCAAATTGTACCATTATAATTCCAAGTTTTATTGCTTTTATTTTTACATTAGGCCTATTTAGAGTTAATTGCCATCATAAAGTTATCTGTAAGAAAATAATTAATTCCATTTATGATTGAATACAAACGAATAAATAGGGCTAAACACAAACTAAACTCCGTCCGAATAGGCCTTGGAAGACCCAACGATACCGACCGGCCGCCGTGTCATCCTCAGCCCATAGGCGTCACTGGACGCGAATATGTAGGGGCATCTTGTCAGCACACCGCTCGCCCGACCCTATGTCTGTTTACGAGATCGGAGCCGCTACTTCTCAATCAAGTAGCTCCTCAGTTTGTCTCACTAGGCCTTAGTGCACCCCACTTGCCAACAGCCCCATCCAAGTGCTAGCTAGCCCAGCCCGACAGTGCTTAATTTCGGTGATCTGACAGGAACCGGTGTTACCACTGCGGGAAGGCTGTTGGCCAGGACTAAACAAAGCCTGTACCGAAATTAGTCTACGGAAATAGTGTACAGTGACAGTATCCAGCAATGTCTTATGGACACGCAAATAATAAGTAAAGTAAATAATACTCGAGGAAACAGTACTAGCAAAATTTCTAAATAATACCGAAAGTTAAAAATTATATAGAAGTATAAAAAAGAAAATTTGTAGATTTAGAGCTATAAAACACAGGAAAAGAAAAAAGTATAAAAGTGGCAAAGATCAATACCTACATAACACAGAAATGACTATAACCTTGTAGTACTGGTGGTGTATCTGTCAGATAAGCTTTCAAGAAAACACTGATTAAAGAATGTAATGTGACAACTACATAAAGTACTAAGTAGGATAAGGTGATAACCAACCACTAGTACTCCAGCAACAGCAAACGAACGCAATTAACAAGGAAATAGCGATAGAATCGTGTATATTGCTTGGATGTCAATGCATAAATGTATAATAATAAAATCCATTTAATAATTGACTATGAAATTAGAAATAATGTGCCACAATTATGTACCATGTACCTACAGATAATATGATATGGCATTTCAGCCGAAATAGACGAACTGTAAAAATAAAAGCAATTAAAAAAATTAGCAGCATACTTTTAATCGTAATTATACAATGTCCTTAAAAGATATATAGTACGCAGTGGGCCAAGAGCAGTATAAAAATCACTTAGCAAAATCTGTAGATGAACTGTGTACATGCGAGGGGTCGTTCAATGACTGATGCAGCATTTTTTTCTTTTTTTTCTGACACCAGGTTGGTTTTATTCAGGATTCCAATACACCATATTATTTCCCATTCTTTTTGTTAAAAAACCTCATTTGTCAATATAATCTCCGTTCAATCCGACGGCTTTTCGCCACCTTAGCCGGTCCCTGTGGCCGAGCGGTTCTAGGCGCTTCCGTCCGGAACCGCGCTGCTGCTACTATCACAGGTTCGAATCCTGCCTCGGGCATGGAAGTATGTGATGTCCTTAGGTTAGTTGTGTTTAAATAGTTCTAAGTCTAGGGTACTGATGACCTCAGATGTTAGCCGGCCAGGGTGGCCGAGCGGTTCTAGGCGCTACAGTCTGGAACCGCGCGACCGCTACGGCCGCAGGTTCGAATCCTGCCTCGGGCATCGTTGTGTGTGATGTCCTTAGGTTAGTTAGGTTTAAGTAGTTCTAAGTACTAGGGGACTGTTGGCCTCAGAAGTTAAGCCCCATAGTGCTTAGAGCCATTTGAGCCATTATTCGCCATCTTAATGGGAGGGTACCTAACCGCCCTACTGGTTGACGTCTCGCTGCATCAATAACGTTCCCGTCATCCACGTAGTGCTTCCCGCGTAGTGCATCCTCCATTGGGCCAAACGGAAGTCGCAAAATACAAATTCCGGGCTGCAGGATGGATGAGGAAGAACAATCTAAAGAAGTTCTGTGAGCTCCTCTCAGGTACACAGAGTTGCGTGAGGCCTTGCGTCGTCATGAAGAGTAAGAAGTTCGTTTGCCTTTTTGGTGGCGATGAACACGCTGAAGTGGTTTGGTCAGTATTATGATGGCACCACAGTACACATCAGAGTTGATCCTTACACCACGAGGGAGGACATCAAACAGGATAAACCCCTCAGAGCAGTAGAAGACCGTCACCATAGCTTTACCGGGTGAAAGTGCAGCTTCGAACTTTTTCCTCGTAGAAGAGCTCGTGTGGCAGCACTCCATGGATTGCAGTATTGTTTCGGGTTCAAAGTCATTAACCAATGTTTCATCGCCTGATTCTCGGCAGAAAATTGTCAGGATCATCCTAGAAACGCGCAAAGCAATTCCGCACAGGTGGTCCTTGGTTGCTCTTTATGGTCTTACATTTGGCGGCGAGAAACCCAGCTGGCCCAGACCTCTGAGTACTCCAACTGGTGGACGAATGTGTCAACAGTAACAACGGAGACGTTGAGCCCCTCGATCACCTGGAAGGAGTGTGTCCGCACGTTACAGCGTTGCAAGTGTGACATCTGTGTGCAAGCGGGAGATCCAGCAGGTTTGCGCGATCATATTGTGATGACGCCAGACATTTTCCCCAACGACTCACCGTGCTTTTGTTGACTGTCAGGTAAGCGTAGATATTCTGCAAGTGCCTGTGAATATCTGCGGTAGTCTGGTTTTCCGCCGAAAGATACACTGTAACGGATGTCTGGTTGGAATGCACCTCCGTTACTGACGCCAATGTGAGGACTACTCATATAGCCGCCATCTGTCGAAACTTCATGAAACTGTAGAGGCTGAAGCGGGAATATTTCATAATGTACCACAAGAAATTTTGCGTTTTTTCAGTTGGAATCGGTGTTGTTGTGGTCTTCAGTCGAGAGACTGGTTTGATGCAGCTCTCCATGCTACTCTATCCTGTGCAAGCTTCTTCATCTCCCAGTACCTACTGCAACCTACATCCTTCTCAATCTGTTTAGTGTATTCATCTCTTGGTCTCCCTCTACGATTTTTACCCTCCACGCTGCCCTCCAATACTAAATTGGTGATCCCTTGATGCCTCAGAATATGTCCTACCAACCGATTCCTTGTTCTAGTCAATTTGTGCCACAAACTCCTCTTCTCCCCAATTCTGTTCAGTACCTCCTCATTAGTTATGTGATCTACCCATCTAATCTTCAGTATTCTTCTGTAGCACCACATTTCAAAAGCTTCTACTCTCTTCTCGTCTAAACTATTTATCGTCGCCTGCCTGTGAGGCCGAGCGGTTCTAGGCGCTACAGTCTGGAACCGCGCGACCGCTACGGTCGTAGGTTCGAATCCTGCCTCGGTCATGGATTTGTGTGATGTCTTTAGGTTAGTTAGGTTTAAGTAGTTCTAAGTTCTAGGGGACTGATGACCTCAGATGTTAAGTCCCATAGTGCTCAGAGCCATTTGAACCATTTTTTCTCATTTCCTAATCTAATTCCCTCAGCATCACCTGATTTAATTCGGCTACATTCCATTATCCTCGTTTTGCTTTTGTTGATGTTCATCTTATATCCTTCTTTCAAGACACTGTCCATTCCGTTCAGCTGCTCTTCCAGGTCCTTTGCTGTCTCTGACAGAATTACTGTGTCATCGGCGAACCTCAAAGTTTTTATTTCTTCTCCATGGATTTTAATTCCTACTACGAATTTTTCTTTTGTTCCCTTTACTGCTTGCTCAATATACAGATTGAATAACACCGGGGAGAGGCTACAACCCTGTCTCACTCCTTTCCCAACCACTGCTTCCCTTTCATGCCCCTCGACTCTTATAACTGCCATCTGGTTTCTGTACAAATTTTAAATAGCCTTTCGCTCCCTGTATTTTACCCCTGCCTCCTTCAGCATATGAAAGAGAGTATTCCAGTCAATATTGTCAAAAGCTTTCTCTAAGTCTACAAATGCCAGAAACGTAGGGTTGCCTTTCCTTAATCTATTCTCTAAGATACGTCGTAGGGTCAGCATTGCCTGACGTGGTCCAACGTTTCTACGGAATCCAAACTGATCGTCCCCGAGGTCGGCTTCTACCAGTTTTTCCATTCGTCTGTAAAGAAATTCGTGTTAGTACCGGGTTATCAAAAAGTCAGTATAAATTTGAAAACGCATTAAACCACGGAAGAATGTCCATAGAGAGGTAAAAATTGACACCCATGCTTGGAATGACATGGGGTTTTATTAGAACGACCCCATATTGCTAGACACGTGAAAGATCTCTTGGGCGCGTCGTTTGGTGGTGATCGTGTGCTCAGCCGCCACTTTCGTGATGCTTGGCCTCCCAGGTTCCCAGACCTCAGTCCGTGCGATTATTGGCTTTGGGGTTATCTGAAGTCGCAAGTGTATCGTGATCGACCGACATCTCTAGGGATGCTGAAAGACAACTTCCGACGCCAATGCCTCACCTTAACTCCGGACATGCTTTACAGTGCTGTTCACAACATTATTCCTCGACTACAGCTATTGTTGAGGAATGATGGTGGACATAGTGAGCATTTCCTGTAAAGAAAATCATCTTTGCTTTGTCTTACTTTGTTATGCGAATTATTGCTATTCTGATCAGATGAAGCTCTGTTTGTCGGACATTTTTTGAACTTGTGTATTTTTGTGGTTCTAATAAAATCCCATGTCATACTAAGCATGTGTGTCAATTTGTACCTCTCTATCTACATTATTCCGTGATTTATTCAGTTTTCAAATTTATACTGACTTTTTGATCACCCAGTATTTTGCAGCCGTGGCTTATTAGACTGGATAGTTCGGTAAAATTCGCGTCTGTCAGCACCTGCTTTCTTTGGGAAATTACCCGAGGAAAAATGTGACGCATTAGTTACTGTGCGCCCCTCGTACATAACTAAGTTGATACGGATTCCTCGGCCGGCCAGTGTGGCCGAGTGGTTCTAGGCGCTTCAGTCTGGAACTGCGAGACCGCTACGGTCGCAGGTTCGAATCCTGCCTCGAGCATGGATGTGTGTGATGTCCTTAGGTTAGTTAGGTTTAAGTAGTTCTAAATTCTAGGGGACTGATGACCTCAGATGTTAAGTCCCATAGTGCTCTGAGCCATTTTTGAACGGATTTCTCAGGGTGCGAGTCCTCCTCAGACTTGTCCGTTTTTTTAATTGGACTGCGTAATTAAAACGTCCACTATAGTTCAATTCTTTTATCTTTGCGGTTCGCGTATGCTCGCCCAGACGCTGGAGATAGCTGCGTTGCCAGTTGCACGCGCCAAGAGAAGCAGCGCCATAGTATAGTTTGCAAACTTACGTTTAGGGGGGAGCGCGCAGTTTATGAAGTAAAGCCACCACGACCGCATTAACCCTTTCGCTGTTACAGAGACGTGCTCCCCGCATTCCGCGCTGTGCGCAATTTCGTCATCACTGCACTGCTCGCCTGTGCAGACACATGGTGTTTCGACTGCTTTGACACACTTTATCATTCGATTTCGCAAAAACAATTTGGCCCAAAAATTTGATTTTTACACATCTTCTTGATTGATACCTTCCCCCCATAAATGAATTATTTTTTTTTCGATGTTCAACGCAGTTATTGTGCAGCATTAGATGTTGTAAACCATTGGTCGAAAGTTTGAAGAGTTTGCAGAAGTAAAAGTCCATAGCGTATACTTTCCGTATGGCCGATTTTAGTTGCCACTAGAAATTTCAAAAAGTTACATTCAAGTAAGACACTTCGATATTGTTTTTAAATAAAGAAAATATTAAGCACCGAACACGGTTTGAACTGAGAACCTATCACTTGGCAGTCAAACACTTTAACCATTACGCTAACGCAGCTTGTCGTTCAATAGACCTCCTGAAGGGCTTTAGAATATTACGCAAAATACCGACAAACACTGTTGGTATGACTACGAATTACGTTTCGTCGAAGTAAAATAGGAAATAAACAATTACCGCTGTTCTTTATTGCGAAAAAGCCGTTAGTGAGAATGATACAAACACCTTTCCTTGCTATCGCCTGAATTAGGAGGCCTATTGCTTGTTTGGTTTAATTAATTAATTGAGTATGAAGCAATTGGTATTAAGAATGCTGTTTTCAAACTTTCTATAAAAGAAAGTCTGCTGTCAAGAGATTGCTTTTGTTCAATTACTTTATTTATGACTGAACGTTTCTAAAACTGAAGACACTCGTAAGTGCTCTGCACTGCAGTCGACCTCTGGCAACGTCGTTCTCTGTTCATTGGCTGACTGTGTTTTGTGATGTCAGATGCGCAGAACGATCCTAAACTGGGCCGCCATCGTAAATGACGCGCACTTTAGTGTGAAGAGCCTGCTGGTGTAGTTAGAAGTGAGTTGGTACGGACCGCAGAATGGCGTCGGACCGGTCCTGGCTGTCGCCGTACCGGGAGACGGACGGCCGGTGACGTGCGCAGCCACTGTGCGTTCCGGCCAAATTGCGGTCGGGTCCCCGCGCGCCGTGTGTTCTGGCCCGGCCCGGTCTGGGCCCCTGCCAGCCGGGATTCCTGCTGCGGCTACTCCGCGCAACAGATTCCCGCGGCACGGCGTTATTTATAGAGGGCCGCGGCGCCATATTGCGTATTGCGGGTACACGGGCCGCGTGGCGTGGAACGCATCCAGCTCGCCGCCCGTTACGTACCGACGCCGGCCGGAAAACACCGACTTCGCGGAAACCTGAATTATGGAAAACACGGCTGGCGCGCGGGGATGTCCGCCCCCCTCCCCTCCCCCCACCCCTATCCGTTCCCCTTCCCCTCGCGAGCGATGAAATGTGTAACTTACGAGGGAAGCGTACACCCGACGGCTCACCGGTTTTGCTCATCGCACGACTGTAGATGTTACGAAGGCTGCTCTAGCATTTTCGGGAAATCGAGGTAAAAAGTTTTACGAGCCTGTTGAATACCAAACGAGAGCGCCAGCTGTCGAGCAGGGGCGTTACTGCAACGAGTTAAGGCGGCAGACTATAAGTCTCGACCTACTGCATTCCAGACTCTATCATTCCTTTCAGACTTTCCATCAAACCCATATAACATATCGCTACAACTGAAACGTCCCGTTAGAAAAATTAATGAATTACTGTGCTGATAAACCTCTTACGTTCTTTGATTTTCAAACAGCTGAGCAGAACTGAACGTACTCAGACATTTCTCTCTTTACTTATTCTGATCAACACTAAACTGACACACAATATTTCAGCGCAACGCAGTCTGACTTTCAACAATCCCTACAAAAGAATGGCCCTGACTAACAATAACCTATAACTTTCATGAATCACTTACCTCACAAAAATCTTCGTTACTCGAACTACTGCAATACAGCGAGCGCCAATACTGCCAGCTAAATGAAAGATTCTAACTACGGAAGACACTAACTACTGATAGCCATAGTCAGCAAATGAAAGATTTTGATAGAGAACAAACAATGTATTTACCTTAATAATGTTCAAAAGTCATCATATACATATCAGTTCATGATATCCAATATTACAAATTTACTCTTTCTGATGGACACACGTCCAGTTCGTCCGCTCTCAAAATTCTGCCATCTCTCTCCCCACATCCACCACTGCTGGCGGCTCACCTCCAACTGCCCAACGCTACACGCTGTTCACATCCAGCTGCCCAACACTACAATAGCGAATATTTCAACAATGCCAACCAGCCACAGACTGCACACAGCACAGCCAGTGATTTTCATGCAGAAAGCTACGTGGCGTTACCAACATAAAAACCTAAACACCCTACTTACACAACTAACCACGTTTCTTCGGAAGAATATGACGTTTCGGCTGCTGCCGTCATCAGATCTGTAATTAAGATTAAAATATTATACGAATGAGAGGCGTTTTTATTAAATTTTTAGGCCACAAAGGACAACAACTTAAAAAGGTTAAAATTTTACTAAGTTCTCTCACAAAAACTTTGAGCTTATAAAACCTCTTTGTTTCTGGAAATATGTGGTAAGGTCTTATGGAACCAAACTGCTGAGGTCATCGGTCCCTAAGCCTACACACTACTTAATCTAACTTAAACTAACTTACGCTATGGACAACACACACATCCATGCCTGAGGGAGGACTCGAACCTCCGATGTGGGGAACCGCACGGATCGTAACAAGATGCTTCAGACCGCGCGGCGTATGGCTGTCATCCAGAGCAAGTACACTCCTGGAAATGGAAAAAAGAACACATTGACACCGGTGTGTCAGACCCACCATACTTGCTCCGGACACTGCGAGAGGGCTGTACAAGCAATGATCACACGCACGGCACAGCGGACACACCAGGAACCGCGGTGTTGGCCGTCGAATGGCGCTAGCTGCGCAGCATTTGTGCACCGCCGCCGTCAGTGTCAGCCAGTTTGCCGTGGCATACGGAGCTCCATCGCAGTCTTTAACACTGGTAGCATGCCGCGACAGCGTGGACGTGAACCGTATGTGCAGTTGACGGACTTTGAGCGAGGGCGTATAGTGGGCATGCGGGAGGCCGGGTGGACGTACCGCCGAATTGCTCGACACGTGGGGCGTGAGGTCTCCACAGTACATCGATGTTGTCGCCAGTGGTCGGCGGAAGGTGCACGTGCCCGTCGACCTGGGACCGGACCGCAGCGACGCACGGATGCACGCCAAGACCGTAGGATCCTACGCAGTGCCGTAGGGGACCGCACCGCCACTTCCCAGCAAATTAGGGACACTGTTGCTCCTGGGGTATCTGCGAGGACCATTCGCAACCGTCTCCATGAAGCTGGGCTACGGTCCCGCACACCGTTAGGCCGTCTTCCGCTCACGCCCCAACATCGTGCAGCCCGCCTCCAGTGGTGTCGCGACAGGCGTGAATGGAGGGACGAATGGAGACGTGTCGTCTTCAGCGATGAGAGTCGCTTCTGCCTTGGTGCCAATGATGGTCGTATGCTTGTTTGGCGTCGTGCAGGTGAGCGCCATAATCAGGACTGCATACGACCGAGGCACACAGGGCCAACACCCGGCATCATGGTGTGGGGAGCGATCTCCTACACTGGCCGTACACCACTGGTGATCGTCGAGGGGACACTGAATAGTGCACGGTACATCCAAACCGTCATTGAACCCATCGTTCTACCATTCCTAGACCGGCAAGGGAACTTGCTGTTCCAACAGGACAATGCCCGTCCGCATGTATCCCGTGCCACCCAACGTGCTCTAGAAGGTGTAAGTCAACTACCCTGGCCAGCAAGATCTCCGGATCTGTCCCCCATTGAGCATGTTTGGGACTGGATGAAGCGTCGTCTCACGCGGTCTGCACGTCCAGCACGAACGCTGGTCCAACTGAGGCGCCAGGTGGAAATGGCATAGCAAGCCGTTCCACAGGACTACATCCAGCATCTCTACGATCGTCTCCATGGGAGAATAGCAGCCTGCATTGCTGCGAAAGGTGGATATACACTGTACTAGTGCCGACATTGTGCATGCTCTGTTGCCTGTGTCTATGTGCCTGTGGTTCTGTCAGTGTGATCATGTGATGTATCTGACCCCAGGAATGTGTCAATAAAGTTTCCCCTTCCTGGGACAATGAATTCACGGTGTTCTTATTTCAATTTCCAGGAGTGTATATATGTAAGAGATATTACGCTTCCCCTACCTACGGGTTTTATGCAACCCACAGTGCCTTCAGTTACGAAAGGCGAGGGAAGAAAATCGCTCTGAGCACTATGGGACTTAACGCCTGGCGAAAGGCGAGAATTTCATATTCTCTCGCTCGCTATGCAAAACTATTAGTCTTACAGAGAAAATGAACAGGACGTTTTTGTAGGAAATTTAATGTTGTTAAATTCTGTACTGGTGTATTTTTTTGCGCTGTACTTTTCGAACTACTCACGAAAAACGTACACGAAAGTGATCTTGATACGCGTTTTTATTGAGTAACTCGAAAACCGTTGCCTCCAGTGCGAACGTCCGCAGCTCGTGGTCTCGCGGTCGCGTTCTCTCTTCCCGAGCACGGGGTCCCGGGTTCTATTCCCGGCGGGGTCAGGAATTTTCACCTGCCTCAAGATGACTGGGCTGTTTGTGTTGTCCTCATCATTTCATCATCGTTCATGAACGTGGCGAGATTGGGCTGAGCAAAGGTTGGGAAATTGTACGGGCGCTGATAACCGCGCAGTTGGTCGCCCCACCAACCAATCACCACCACCACCACCACCATCATCATCCAGTGGGAACGTATCCCAGTACAAGATTTAACTATCTTAATTTTCCAACGAAAGGATTCTGCTATTTTTTCTGTGGGTCATATAGTTTGTACTAGCTATCGTGAGAATTGAAAATCTCGCATGTTGTTTTTGAAGACATTGCAAGTTGCACAAAACAACGTATTTTTCTTGCTGCAATGTATTTTATTTGTTGCATACGTGTTTCACCTTTTACAATAAGTCGTCTTCAGTGGATATAATAGTTGTTCGTTTTTCCGTCCAAAATCTGCGTTTCCCCTCGTTTGGTCATACACTCCTGGAAATTGAAATAAGAACACCGTGAATTCATTGTCTCAGGAAGGGGAAACTTTATTGACACATTCCTGGGGTCAGATACATCACATGATCACACTGACAGAACCACAGGCACATAGACACAGGCAACAGAGCATGCACAATGTCGGCACTAGTACAGTGTATATCCACCTTTCGCAGCAATGCAGGCTGCTATTCTCCCATGGAGACGATCGTAGACATGCTGGATGTAGTCCTGTGGAACGGCTTGCCATGCCATTTCCACCTGGCGCCTCAGTTGGACCAGCGTTCGTGCTGGACGTGCAGACCGCGTGAGACGACGCTTCATCCAGTCCCAAACATGCTCAATGGGGGACAGATCCGGAGATCTTGCTGGCCAGGGTAGTTGACTTACACCTTCTAGAGCACGTTGGGTGGCACGGGATACATGCGGACGTGCATTGTCCTGTTGGAACAGCAAGTTCCCTTGCCGGTCTAGGAATGGTAGAACGATGGGTTCGATGACGGTTTGGATGTACCGTGCACTATTCAGTGTCCCCTCGACGATCACCAGTGGTGTACGGCCAGTGTAGGAGATCGCTCCCCACACCATGATGCCGGGTGTTGGCCCTGTGTGCCTCGGTCGTATGCAGTCCTGATTGTGGCGCTCACCTGCACGGCGCCAAACACGCATACGACCATCATTGGCACCAAGGCAGAAGCGACTCTCATCGCTGAAAACGACACGTCTCCATTCGTCCCTCCATTCACGCCTGTCACGACACCACTGGAGGCGGGCTGCACGATGTTGGGGCGTGAGCGGAAGACGGCCTAACGGTGTGCGGGACCGTAGCCCAGCTTCATGGAGTCGGTTGCGAATGGTCCTCGCCGATACCCCAGGAGCAACAGTGTCCCTAATTTGCTGGGAAGTGGCGGTGCGGTCCCCTACGGCACTGCGTAGGATCCTACGGTCTTGGCGTGCATCCGTGCGTCGCTGCGGTCCGGTCCCAGGTCGACGGGCACGTGCACCTTCCGCCGACCACTGGCGACAACATCGATGTACTGTGGAGACCTCACGCCCCACGTGTTGAGCAATTCGGCGGTACGTCCACCCGGCCTCCCGCATGCCCACTATACGCCCTCGCTCAAAGTCCGTCAACTGCACATACGGTTCACGTCCACGCTGTCGCGGCATGCTACCAGTGTTAAAGACTGCGATGGAGCTCCGTATGCCACGGCAAACTGGCTGACACTGACGGCGGCGGTGCACAAATGCTGCGCAGCTAGCGCCATTCGACGGCCAACACCGCGGTTCCTGGTGTGTCCGCTGTGCCGTGCGTGTGATCATTGCTTGTACAGCCCTCTCGCAGTGTCCGGAGCAAGTATGGTGGGTCTGACACACCGGTGTCAATGTGTCCTTTTTTCCATTTCCAGGAGTGTAGGTTAGGCTTAACCTTCCAAGTTTTCGTACTTAGTAGCCTCATAACGTATAATCAACACCCCTGATTCTTGTTTTATTTTAATATTAATTACAGATGTGATGTTGATGGCAGCAGCCGAAACGACGTTATAAATAAAGTAATATATGGAGCAGTCTAGACGGGATTATACACAAAATATCCACCATAATCGCAGACTCATTAAAAAAAATTATTTCCTTCATTAATACGTACACTCGTGCCAATTGAGATATAATAAAGAATCGTCATGAAACCAACATTAATTTAACGATACATTTAGGCCTATATATGAAATACGGTTGCTTTAGTCAGAGTAGTTATACCCCGGCGTTACTTCGCCGCGGTGCGCACAATGAATGTATAGATAAATATGTGATTCTTTCATCACGATTCCTACGTATTTCTCGATAATATCTCGCCCCGAATACACCACAACTTATCGCTTCGTTCTCCTGTGACGTGAGTGTCTATTTGAAAAATACTAAATTGCACCTTGGTTCGGGATCGACGTTAAATCATAGGTCGCCTATAATGGGCTGGATAAATCAGTTCAATTGCCGAATGAAATTATGGAGATTTGCACCAAGATAGATAAATTTAACGACGCAGAGATCCACAACTTTGAAAACAAGGTAATTAAGGTTTTAAAAGGATTACGCTAAAACGACGAACTCTTATTACAGAGTACAACAAACCAGTTTGAAAATGGCAGACTTGCACTATGGAGAATGCAGCGATTTCCATAATTACAGTTCTGTTTTTTTTTCTCTCTTGATGCCGATTTCAGGTGTCAGGTGAATAGTCTCTATCTTCATTTCTAATAACCATGCCAGGATTAGCTCGTCAACTTGTGAACTGTACGACTGTTCTGTGAATGCATTTCAACACAGAAAAAAAGAAACAAATGCACAAAACATTTTCATTCTAATGACCTAAAACATGGAAAATCGTTTTGAATTTTTAAGACTTAGGCCATAAGGTTCAAATGACTCTAAGCAGTATGGGACTTAACATCTGAGGTCATCAGTCTCCTAGAACTCAGAACTGGTTAAACCTGACTAATCTAAGGACATCACACACACCCATGCCCGAGGCAGGATTCGAACCTGCGACCGTAGCGGTCGCACGGTTCCAGAAATAATATGTGTAAAGTCAGGCTGTCACCAGCACTGCTCCATGCATCCTTTTTCTCCATCGTCTCGTTCCACATCTGCAGGGTCTCACACTTCTGTTCCAGATGAAGGCACTATTTCCATTAACACATTTTACGGCCAGTGACGTGCCACAGAGTAGAAACGGTGGCGAGTCTTTTCACTCGTTTTAAGCAATGACGTCAATTAAAAAAAACATACTTCGATGTCTGTGAGAATTTTCTTCCATATAATTTTCAGCAGTAACTATTGCTTTCAATCATTTAATTTCACGACCTGTGGCTGTAGTGCATCAAAAAGTAGTTTGCATGTCTTGGGAAATATATTAGACAGCTACGACGTGGAAATGACTGTGGCAAATTTAACGTTTATATTAGACAACTACGATGTGGAAATGGCTGTGGCAAATTTAACGTTCGAGGTGGTGACCTGTTAAAATCTTACAGGAACTGTAACATATTCGTCTACAGAAATGCTCTTCCTGCTGTGTGACTGCAGCTGATTTTGCCCTTGTTGATGCCCTGCAACATATCATTCTTAAAAGGTCTCGATAATTGGATAACTGCCTTGCAGCTGATTAATCAAAGAAATACACTTCCTCGTGGCACTCCTGAATGCTGACTTGGGCGTGGGTAAGAACGTGGTCCTAAATCACATTCCACCGACCTGCACGCCACAGCTCTGCGCCCGTTCAGGCACATGCGCCCCGCTCAGATAGGCAGTTAAAACCGCACGTGTGAGGGGGCCCTACGGAGTGGGAGGATTTATATTACTTCTGTAAGTTAGCACAGTGGATTTGCGGTGATTGCACACTTTCCGTTTAAGACAAATTATGCATTTGCATTAGAATACAGCATTCTGTGTCACAAACACACTCTACCCATTTTTTCCCCGTGTGTTTAATTAAGTGTCCATCCCCTTGCTGTTTTCAGCTGTGCTAAGTGTGTAAGTTCGTGAACTATTTCTATAACCTTTACTATTCTCTTGTCGGCATACTGATTGCGCTTAATTTTCCTCTTAATGTAATTAATCTTCGATTGTAGTATCATACCTGCTTCGTACAGTTGCTCCAGTACGAACCAAATAAAGAACTAGACCACAAGGAATACGATGAAGGACCAGGAGAAGGCTAAGGAAGAGGGGGAGCGGATAGTTTCCCAGGGCGGTGTTCCAGCTCAGAGGTCACAGAGCGGTGCTGCGCAGGCTACCCTTCAAAATGCCAAAGATAAGGGAAAGAAAGGGTCACCTAGATTTGGACCCGTAAATTACTCCAGCGCTGTGTTGAGCTGGCAGTCCGCCGGGAGCTAGTGTAGCGTCTCTAGATGGCGGCAGCGACCCGTAGGTCGGGGGGTGCTGCGGACGCGGAAATTGGCGACAGGGGGTGGGGTGACTCCCACCCCCGCACCCATGCGCGGCACAACCGGGCGAAATGACTTCGGGGCGCAGCTGCCAGCGGACTCCCTGCGACACTCCGTTTTTGTCACAGATCATTCTTTTTTCCTCCTTTCTCCCTTCCTTCCCGGCCGGCGGACAGTGATCTCTGCCCGGTAATTACTCTCCATAATGGAGTTGGCCGACTCCTTCTTCGCCAGAAACTTTTTTTATCCGCCCGACTGGCACAACGGAATGCTTGGATAGTCAATTTCTTCCGCACAAAGGGAGGGGGGCAGAGAGAGAGAGAGAGAGAGAGAGAGAGAGAGAGAGAGGGAGGGAGAGAGAGAGCTGGGGGAGGGGGGAGAGAAACGGGGAAAGATAAGTGGTATTGATTGATTTTGATGAAACTTGTGGCAGTGTACTTCAGCAAACACGATCAATTCGTGCAGTTTACCACTGACGTTCTTGCGTGTTATCAGAAAATGTAGTGTGCGAGAACAGACACAGGGGAATCCACACCGCTGGTGTGCATCCCAAATAGGTTCACCATCAGAGGAGTCCTGTTTGACTCGGCACACCTCCATATTCGTTCCTTCCGCTGCTCGAAGCACTTTTGCGCGTCGCTTTCCACCAGACTGCGCACGAACTCCGTCGCCTTTTGCACTCCGGTAGATTCAAATGGCTCTGAACACTATGGGACTTAACTTCTGAGGTCATCAGTCCCCTAGAACTTAGAACTAATTAAACCTAACTAAACTAAGGACATCACACACATCCATGCCCGAGGCAGGACTCGAACCTGCGACCGTAGCGTTCCAGACTGTAACGCCTAGAACCGCTCGGCCACCCCGGCCGGCATTCCGGTAGAGCGCTAGAACTGTTGTTTCTGTTTACTGCAGGGTTACTGGGCCATCATCAAATGACATATTGCTGTTTTGTCTAACAGGCTTCTCGCACAGAGGGCTTCCGCAACTGCTGTTATTTTTTTAGCAAATGGCGTGCCAATTGCATAGAAATTTATATACAGGGTGGAGCAAATAAAAATGGGCCGGTGAACAGAGTCCCAGGGTACGAAGAAACATAGCTGAGGAAAGGAAGTACAGTACTGACCGACTTTAGCAGATGTTGAAAGTGACCACCATTGATGTCTCGCGCTTTTCGGCCCTGATCAAAAAGTTGCCGAAGGCAGATCGAAGCTGGACAGCTGGAATTGCGGCAGTGTGTTCCGAATTGCTCTGCTGCACTTCTTCATGACTATGAGGGTTGTTTGGAAACACTTTAGACTTAAGGGCTCCCCAGACAATAACCTCACACTGACAGATCAGGTGACCTGGGTGGGCAGCTAGGGCCGCGATCAGACTGAACTCTGCTAACAACTTCGTAAGGTGTGAAGACTGTATAAATGCGCTCCAAGGTTAGGCCAGCTATATTGGCAGTTACTCCATCATGTTCGGATGTGGTTATATCCATACACCACGTCCACCTTGATTTGCCCCACCCTGTATGTATACTACCGGGTTAGGCGCCTACGCTATTACCAAGTGTTCAATCCTGAAAAACAAGAACAAACAAAACGTACCTTAAAATATATACTTTAATTATGAATAATATTGCGTAACAAATCGTCATAAGTGAAATACATGTCCAAAGAAACATATGAAACTTATATAAAAGGGGTCGTGCCACGAATCGTGGTTCTTAGGACACGGTGGTGGAATGGGAGAATTTCTTGCAGCTGTAATGGCTAGAGATTAAACGAGTCGTTTCTGAGGGAGTTAAATTGTGGGATGACACTCTGAAAGAAAATGAGCTGTGCTATTCGGGAAGCAAAATAACTAATGATAGCGATTATAAGAAGCACACAGAGTGTAAAAAGACTACGTATACAAAATTTTAGCTTGTTCAGAGGGTACGAAAAGAAACACGTTTCTTATGCGACAAAAATATAAGTGAATCGTTTCCCGGCTAGGTCTCCATGAAAGTTTTGGCGCTAAAGATAATCAGAGACATTAATGCACAACTGGAAACTAAGTAGTAATGATTATCTAACACGCTCAAAACAACCACGTGTTTCACGAGTAATGGCTGCAGCTTCCGCCAGACAGACAACCAGAACTTCCGGAATGTCTGTCGGTGTCTCGTACACCAAAGGCGCCATCTCGCCCAAAGAAAATCTGTAGATCGTCAGCAAAATCTCTGAAACAATATTACTCACAGTTTGAACATCCTTTCCGAAGATCACCAACGTATGATCTTCATGGAGCTCTAGCGGGGGGAAAGTCGCCCGTGACATTTTCGTCAGATACAAAAAGTAATTTTTTTTTCAATAGAAAGAAAAGCGTTACTGAAAAATGGAAATTTAACATCGAATAAAAAATTGAGTCTTTAGGAGACATTTTCTGAAAGTTTTTGCGTGGAGTGTAGCCTGTTACCGAAGTGAAACGTGAACGATAAACAGTGCGGGCAAGAAGGGTTAAGAAACTTGATGCTGCAGAAAAGTGCTGAAGATTATGTAAGTAGATTGGATAGGCAATGAAAAGGCATTGAATTGAATGGGAGAGGAAATACAATCAAAGCACACCGTAACTAAAAGAAGTCATCGATTGACAGGACACCTCCTGCGGCTTGAAGGAATTGTTGATTTGGTAATGAAAGGAAATTAGTGGATTAGTGGACCGTGGGCGACGGGGGGGGGGGGGGGGGGGGGCGGGGCGGCAATTGTAGAGTCTGGCGAAAGTTTGACTACCGTATGCTCTGATGAGTGTAGGCTGCAGTAATTATGCAGAGATGAAGAGGCTTGCACGGGGGATAGGCTAGCGTGGTGAGCTGCGCCAAACTAGGCTTCGGATTGATGACCACAATGACAACGACACGGGAAATAGTATTCCAATCTAGTTGAAATGTACTCTTCCGAAACTTTCTATGGCCGCAGCGACGCCGGCAGCCGAAGTGAACGAGAAATCACTGATAGAGGTCAAAGGTCACTTTTCCTCGTTAGCGGCCAATTTTCACGATTCCTCCCTTTGTGGTACGTGAGCGGTAAATTGTGGCTCTTGGTGGTGCGTTATTTCGCTGTTATCGCTGTTACCACGGCCCAGATATCGGCGCCGCCTCTGTGTTGTTTCAGTAAACAAGGTATACGGTCGCCGACAACATCCGTTCTTTCTCTCGCCCATTCTCGTTATTGCGTTATACGGTTCCACCCAATTCGAATGTATGCGTACTACTCATTCCAGTTTTCGATAACATCGTGATGAAGTACGCCTGAAGTTCAGGAAGCTTTTAATATGCAAAAATTGATGATTCCACAACGAACTGAGAGATACCGTGTTATACAGCCGTAAGGATGCGACTTTCTTCGGTAATGTGTTTTTGATAGAACTGTGCTAATGTAAAAGTAGAATTCTAGCGTATCACAACATATCCTCTCGCTCTCTGTTAAATTCCTAGTCCAAATGACATAAAAAAACTAACTCAAAAAGCCGCGTTCACACGCGCAACTAAATTGACACCGTAGCTGAGGTATACTGCAGTAACACGACTGTTACAAGTGTGAACCCCAAGTTTTTGGTGACGTCACTGCTATGGTGTTCATACCACATCCAATGACGCCATTAGCGGAGGATGACACGGCGGTCAGTCGGTTCCGATGGGCCAGCCATAGCCTGTAGACGGCGCTTTTACTGCTCTGGTGCCACTTCCTGCTATGCCACTAAAACTCAGGTAGTACTAAGCGAGCCGCGCGGGGTAGCCGCGCAGTCTTGGGCGCCTTGCCACGGTTCGCGCGGCTCCCCCCGACGGAGGTTCGAGTCCTCCCTCGGGCATGGGTGTGTGTGTGTTGTCCTTCGCGAAAGTTAGTTTAAGTTAGATTAAGTAGTGTGTAAGCCTAGGGACCGATGACCTCAACTGTTTGGTCCCTTGGGAACTTACCACAAATGTGAATTTTTTGTACATAGCGTCAACTCTAGCCTTCCTCTCACACACTACAGAGTGGGGTAGCGCATTGGATAACTCAACTGACTCGCATACGGAAGGACGACAGTTCAAACCCGCGTCCGACTTTCTTTCTTTCTTTCGCTTACGCCATAGTCCCACAGCGATCGCGGGGTCGGCGTGGTTCCAACGGATTTGGCAGTGTTAGTGTTAGGGATGGCCGGATGCCCTTCGTGCCGCCACCCCGTACCCCCAGGAAGGAATCACTGTACTCCAACTGTCTGCGTCTAGTGTAAGTCGTGAAATAGTGCGGACGTGTTTCATATCTCTGCGACGCGTGTAACTGAGGCGCAATGTAGGGACCAGCCCGGTATTAACCTAGCGGGATGTGGAAAACAGCCTAAAAACCACATCGAGGCTGGCCGGCACACCGGCCCTCGTCGTTAATTCGCCGGGCGGATTGGATCCGGGACCGGCGCGCCTACCCGAGTCCAGGAAGCAGCGCGTTAGCGCGCTTGGCCACCCTGGCGGGTTCAAAGCTGCGTCCGATTATCCAGATTTAATTTTTCCGTGATTTCCCTGAATCGCTTGTCTCAAATGCCATGATGGTTCCTTGGAAAAGGCACGGCCGGTTTGCCTCTCCATCATTCCCTAATCCGAGCTTGTGCTCCGCCTCTAATGCCCTCGTTGTGGACGGGACGTTAAACACTAATCTCTTCTCCGTCTTCCTCTCACCACTGAATAACACCATTCGACTCCTTCCTGGAGGTTGTATTCCGAAAAACCAGTTTTCGCGGATTAAGTTCTGCTCTTCTCCGCCTGAGTCCAATTTGTTTTCATTTTCTTACTGAAAAGAAGCCAAAAAGGGGTTTGGCAGGTACAGTTTTTTCGAAGTTTCGGGAACAGTGTAGAAAGCGCTCTTGCTTTTGGAAACAAAATAATGAGTCGCGGTTTCAGTACACCAACCAGTGTTAGAAATTGTACACTGTATGAGGGAGCCGGCCGCTGTGGCCGAGAGGTTCTAGGCGCTTCAGTCCGGAATCGCGCTGCTGCTACAGTCTCCGGTTCGAATCCTGCCTCGGGCATGGATGTGTGTGATGTCCTTCGGTTAGTTAGGTTTAAGTAGTTCTAAGTCTAGGGGACTGATGACCTCAGATGTTAAGTCCCATAGTGCCTAGAGCCATTTTGTATGCGGGAAATTGCTCCTCAAATGATATTTACAAGCCAGCGCTTGGTTGCAGAATGAATTTCCACTCTGAAGCGTACTGTGCGCTGACCAGAAACGGCTTAGCTGATTAATATTGTATGACAGACCGGAACTCGAACTTCGAACCTTTGCCTGTCGCGGGCGAACGCTTTACAGAAGTTAAGCCGTATAGTGCTCAGAGCCACTTGAACCAATTTGCAGAGATCCCAGTTTCTGGTTCTAGTGTGGCACGCAGTCTGAATCTGCCAAAATGTTTCAGATCAGCGCAGACTCTGCTGTAGAGTCAAAATTCATACTGCAAACAGTTAGCTAGTAAATAGCATTTGTAGATGCACCATTCTTCTGAGACTTTGGAATTTTATTGTATTCTTTGTTTTTGCTTTCAGTATCGAGGATTTTCATCCACGTCAGTTTTCACCGTTAATTTCGGTACACCCTGTACATATTAGATGTTGTGTAAAGGTTTTCGTAGAACCACAAAATCACTATGATCCAGGGCTTCACAACATACGTGCTCGCGGAGCAAGCTGTGAGCAGCAACGCGCAAGCACGGAGCAGCGCGAGCACGCTACCCCCACTACCGGACCAGAGCGGAGAGTGGGGATAGTCACGTGGGGTACACAACAGCTGCCGCCAGTCGACGTAAATCCGCGGCCAGCTGCAGGGATATCACTCACGAATTATTACTGCGACAAATGAAACAAATAAAGGAGAATGTACACGTGCCACATAATTTTATTAGCTTAGTGTATGCCTCTAACATCTGTAGACACTGAAACTAAAGAATTCCACGACAATTCTATATTTTCAACACTTTCTTCAACACTACTTAAAATATCACCTCCGGTTGTAGTGTTCTTCATGGCTACTACATCGAGGAGCTCCTTCCTCACCTGAAGATCTCTATTAACACCTCTAATAAATATGGCAAGCTGCGCTGTTCCAGTGATATCAACACTTTCGTCCAGAGCTAGAGAATACGCCATAAAATCTTTACAGATATTTGCAAGCTGGCTCTGGACGTCGTCTGCCATGTCCTGTATGCGACGCATAATGGTCATGTTAGATAATGGCACAATCCGAAACTGTTCAACTTGAGATGGACACAAATGTTCCGCTGCAACTACCAAACATTCTTTTATTAAATCGCCATCAGTTAAGGGGCGCAGGGATTTTGCTAAAAGCAAAGCAATTTTGTAACCCACTCTGAGAGCTGCCTCAGTTGATTTTTCTTCGTCGTCCAGATCTTCTTCGGACAGCGTCCTTTTAAGTTTAATAACTTCCTGTGCACGATGTGGTCAATCACATTTTCCACGTGCGTAGTCTTTCGCGTGGTACGACATATAATGTCGCTGCAAATTAAATTTCGTAAAAGAATTCAGCGTTTTGTGACATACTAAACATTTTGCAACACCATCTTTTTCAGTAAACAGATACAATTCCTCCCAATGGGGGTTGAACTGCGAAAACATGGTTGGGGTTACACAACGGCGACTTCACATGATTCTTAACCAGCGAAGTGACTTAAGAACTGATCGTAGTACTTTAAACGTTACACGGTCGGCGCGAATTCAATAGGCACGCTGCGGCCATATTCAAACGTGCGCGCATTTCCCCTCCCTCCCCTCACTCACTACTCCGCGACCTTGCAGCTGCTCGCGAGCACGTGCCCGAGCAGACGCGAGTACTCGCGCTCAAAACCGGCCAGTTGTTAAGCCCTGCTATAATATTTCATATTACAGGATGGAAACTTGACAATTTGCTCCAGGAATACTTGCTGGTGTCTGACTAAGGGCCTAGGTCTGAAACTTGCCTCTCAAAAATGAAGTATTGACTCGAAAGTAGTGTGGCTGTTTGCATCTCCTTCGTCACTGATGTTACCGAGACTACGAAGGTGGCCGAGCGGTTCTTGGCGCTTCTGTCTGGAACCGCCCGACCGCTGCGGTCGCAGGTTGGAATCCTGCCTCGGGAATGCATGTGTGTGTTGTCCTTAGGTTAGTTAGGTTAAAATAATTCTAAGTCTACGGGACTGATGACCTTAGAAGTTAAGTCCCATAGTACTCAGAGCCATTTGAACCATTTGATGTTACCGAATACAGCTGCAATGTGGTTAAGCCAGCAGGGACTTTTGAAGGATGCTTCTAGGTTCTGTTTTGCCATGTAACTTGGCACTTAATGTCGGTCGCGTCCTAGCTTGAAACACAACAGCGTGGACCAAAGTACTGAAGGTAAGGATTGTGCGGCTCTGGTAGAATGTGCCCGGGCTGAGGAGACTGCGTTGCGGGTCGTTGCGGGCAGCTGTCGCCGCCTCCTCGGTAGTTGGCACCCCTGCGCGGCACGGCTGCGGCCCAGCACTTGCTGGCGTCGCTAACGAGTTGCCGGCCACATGGCGCCCGGCCCGTCACAACAGCCAGCAGGCACTCCCCCGTTATTACTGTTGTTGTCTCATCAGCTGCCCCGTCGTCTTCATTGCTGGCGACAGAAGCCGCAGTCGCGAGGTCTGCACTACTCCAAGCCACCCCCGCCAGGCTGTTCGCGTCTCGCCTTCCGCCAAACTTCCTCGTACGCGCCACAGTGCTCGCTGTTAATACACTACTGGCCATTAAAATTGCTACACCAAGAAGAAATGCAGATGATACACGGGTATTCATTGGACAAATATATTATACTAGAACTGACATGTGATTACATTTTCACGCAATTTGGGTGCATAGATCCTGAGAAATCAGTACCCAGAACAACCACCTCTGGCTGTAATAACGGCCTTGATACGCCTGGGTATTGAGTCAAAGAGAACTTGGTTGGCGTGTACAGGTACAGCCGCCCATGCAGCTTCAACACAGTTCATCAAGAGTAGTGACTGGCGTATTGTGACGAGCCAGTTGCTCGGCCACCATTGACCAGACGTTTTCAATTGGTGAGCGATCTGGAGAATGTGCTGGCCAGGGCAGCAGTCGAACATTTTCTGTATCCAGAAAGGTCCGCACAGGACCTGCAACATGCGGTCGTGTTGCCTGCTGAAATGTAGGGTGTCGCAGGGATCGAATGAAGGGTAGTGCCACGGGTCGTAACACATCTGAAATGTAACGTCCACTGTTCAAAGTGCCGTCAATCCGAACAAGAGGTGACCGAGACGTGTAACCAATGGCACCCCATACCATCACGCCGGGTGATACGCCAGTATGGCGATGACGAATACCCGCTTCCAATGTGCGATCACCGCGATGTCGCCAAACACGGATGCGACCATCATGATGCTGTAAACAGAACCTGGATTCATCCCAAAAAACGACGTTTTGCTATTCGTGCACCCAGGTTCGTCGTTGAGTACACCATCGCAGGCGCTCCTGTCTGTGATGCAGCGTCAAGGGTAACCGCAGCCATGGTCTCCGAGATGATAGTCCATGCTGCTGCAAACGTTGTCGAACTGTTCGTGCAGATGGTTGTTTTTGTCTTGCAAACGTCCCCATCTGTTGACTCAGGGATCGAGACGTGGCTGCACGATCCGTTAGAGCCATGCTGATAAGATGCCTGTCATCTCGACTGCTAGTGATACGAGGCCGTTGGGACCCAGCACGGCGTTCCGTATTACCCTCCTGAACCCACGGATTCCATATCCTGCTAACAGTCATGGGATCTCGACCAACGCGAGCAGCAATGTGGCGATACGATAAACCGCAATCGCGATAGCCTACAATCCGACCTTTATCAAAGTCGGAAACGTGATGGTACGCATTTCTCCTCCTTGCACGAGGCATCACAACAACGTTTCACCAGGCAACGCCGGTCAACTGCTGTTTGTGTATGAGAAATCGGTTCCAAACTTTCCTCATGTCAGCAAGTTGTAGGTGTCGCCACCGGCACCAACCTTGTGTGAATGCTCTGAAAAGCTAATCATTTGCATATCACAGCATCTTCTTCCTGTCGGTTAAATTTCGCGCCTGTAGCACGTCATCTTGGTGGTGTAGCAATTTTTATAGCCAGTAGTGAAATTGTGCTCGCAGTTTTGTATCAGAAAAGTCAAAATTCATACAAACTATAGAAAAGGAATTCACACCTCCTGCTAAAGCGCTGGACCGATGTCAACCGTACTTGGTACACTTATCATTTACTGTCCGCGAAGAATCACTGTGGGGGCTGAGAACTGCCAACCTATCGAAGGGGCGGGGGTGAAAGTGCAATGTTGCCCACGACAGGAGAATACCCATACTTCAGTCGTCCAGTGTTTGAAAATGAGAGCGCTTGCAGACTTGCAACAAACTTTATCATAATTTCAGAACTTGACTAAAAGTTTTCTGGTTAACGACCGCTTTATAGGGGAAAGTATGAAGTTTATTACTCACTACATTTTAGTCACATGTGGCACGACATTGTAATTTATTGCTTCTGTACTATCAACCGCATTCGTGACACATTTTACAGATAGTATTCACATATACCACTCAACGAACTAGAAAAAATTACATCACGAAATGTAGTTCAGAAGATGTAACACAATAAACAAAGAGATGCTTGATAAACTACCGCTTAATGCGCGACATTAAAATTTATTACTTCTTTCCTACTAACTCTATTCACAGTACTTTTCGTAAACAGTATTCACGTCTGCCGCGGAATGTTCTTACAAAAATAAACCGTTATACGACACATGGTTCACGAGGTATGACTTTAAATACTGAGGTGCGAGGAAGAACTGCAGCATCATGCATGGCGTTGTAATTCATTACGTCTTTGCTAATAACTATATTCGCAACACGTCTCGCAGACAGTAGCCACATACGCCACTGAATGCACCTAGAAAAGTATTTTATTGTACGACATCATAAACATTGGGCTGCGTGAAAATGAAACTGTTTACCAGATGTAAAACAGTGACTGTGACAGCTCAGCATATAGAACATCACAGTGAAGAAGATTAGGAAAGAAGACAACATGACAAACTGTGAAAGAAAGCAGTCACTGTAAAAACGTAATACATCAGGAAAACCACACCATGTGGTAAAAAGCCATAAAATGAAAGCCCCCTGCTGATGCTGCAACTGCAGTGAAACATGTTTGGGATCAAAGATAAATAAACAATATTGTGTGTTGTTAAAGGTGGACCCCATCCAGATACATACATACCGGTGAAATTTGTGTGCTAATAGGCCTTACACGTGACAGTATTAAATATGTATGAAACATATTTGAGATGTGCATATGCTAGCAAAGCCACTGGTAAAAAGCTCATCCTAAATTCCTGGAACGTTTTGACGAGATTTCTGCTCGTCATCTGCAGGCGATCTCCTGAAATTGATGGGCAGGAAACACATCGAAACGTTGCGACAACTGAACTTCATGACTCGGCTAGGAACCTGAGAAAATTTTGTCGCCTCCCCGGTTCGGTTTGCGTCTTTAAATGCTCTCGTGTGGGTGACCACTCCTCCACCTTAGGCGTACCACCTCATCGGGCTGCTCGGTCACGTGGAGACAATCCGATAGAGGCCGCGCCCGACCCACGACCGCGAACCCGTGACTGAATACAAATAGCGAATTTAACGGCCGCGGTACCTCTCGGTGATTTCATTCCGGTACATTTACTGATATTTTCGCATATCGGAAACCACCTCAGAGAAGAGTAATTTGCAGCCATTCGCAGAGGCGATACATTACGTGTTTTGCGCCTGTATGTTTGACGCTTGTGTGTGTGTGTGTGTGTGTGTGTGTGTGTTTTTAAATACGTTCCGTTTTTTCTGCTTTCACGCATGTTTTTCTGTAATTGGTCTGCGGACAAGAGTGTTGGTGTGTCGAAAGCAGCAAAGGTATATGAAAAAACAGGGGACGAGAGTAAATAAATAAAGGAAGACGGTTGGTTGGCTGGCTGCATGTTTGGTGCGCCGCACCGGCAGGGCACAAAGCGGCGGCGGATGGGGAGGATGGCCGGAACGGCTAATCTCGTTCCGGGGAAGCAATTTTCTGTCGCAACTCGCCGTCCGCGGCACTCGAATTTAATAAACGAGTGGACGCTTCCACTTTTCCACGCCGCTCCCGCGAGCTCTGCGTGGAAGATGGGGAGAACGATGGGAGGCGGTCACCGATTTCGCCCGCGAGAAGGTGGGCGTGTGGTCGTGATCGAGCGCGCACAGGCGGCTTCCTGGTCCAACCTTCTGGTGGCTCTCGAACGCAGTGGCGTCGGGCGGCGGCTGTCTGCGGAATGCGAGATCTTGAGGACCCTCTTCCTCCGGCTGTAGCCGGGATTTCGCTTCGGTCGGGAAGGAACAAAAGCAGGGTGCCGTCGCCTGTCGAAGAAACGGAAAGCAAAGAGAGAGGGGCAGAAGAAGAAAAAGGGGGACAGAGAGAGAGAGAGAGAGAGAGAGAGAGAGAGAGAGAGTTGTTGTCAAGTCTTCGAAGGAAGCACACGAATACGAATTTCCCGGTATCGAGATACTGATGGCTCCAGTATCCCAATATTGATACGTCTGTATGTGTATGCATGAAGTGCATATGGGTCCTGAAGATGGCATATTGAAATGCCGAAACTCGCTGTCAAAATAATATAAAATAACATCTCAAAACGTATGGCTGTTTGGCGATTTTCCTCGCTAAAAATTTGAGCACCCGCTGTCCGGCGTCCACAGTGGATTAACGGACAACCATTCCTGGTTCTCGGGCCATTTTTTTAAATTCTTTACTGAACTCATTACATTATACATATTAACCCACTACCTAACTACATTAGTGGGTCCTATTATCATACAGAAAAATGCGGCTCTTTATTCTACACTACAGGTAATCTTAATTATGTTCTTACCGCTATGTGGTTCCTTATTCTACGAAGAAACTAATGCTACCTGCAGCGTTACAGGTGTGCCAGTGCTCTATCAACCTGATGGATGTTGGCCTGGCCCACTGAGCTAATCCCAGTGGGCATGCCCCTGCCACTGGGCTAGCCAGTAACTTGGTATCGCTACAGTGTATCCTAAAAGCCTTATCCTATCTTCTACATCTAACCTAATTTTACATCTAGTGTCATAATTAGCGCGTTGGTCCTATCCGGGTATTGTAGACCTTCCCCCCTAGTCCAGAGCAAGGCGGATTCCAGCCGTGAAGCGGCTGGCCAAGTCCCGGCCCGGCGGAACGGGAAAGGTGCACGGATTAATGGTTGTCCCTTAGAAAGTTCTTAAGGACTTTTTTTCGAGCCGGCCGGTGTGGCCTTGCGGTTCTAAGCGCTTCAGTTTGGAACCGCTTGACCGCTACGGTCGCAGGTTCGAATCCTGCCTCGGGCATGGATGTGTGTGATGTCCTTAGGTTGGTTAGGTTTAACTAGTTCTAAGTTCTAGGGGACTAATGACCTCAGAAGTTGAGTCCCATAGTGCTCAGAGCCATTTGAACCATTTTTTGACTTTTTTCGAGATTTCGTCTGTCAGCTTGTTCAAGACATTGAAGGTGTTGTCATCATGCCTTAGTAAATGGTACGTGTCGTTATTCGGGAGTTGCTGTCGTAGGTCGTTGGCTACGTCATCGAAGAGGTGCCACCCATACACCACATGTTCTGGGGTGCCTTGCACGGCACCACAGTCACACGCGGGTGTAGCCTGCTTCCCAAACTGACATAGATATGTCGGGTAGGGTCTATGTCCAGTAAGAAAGTGCAGCATTCCTCTCGTAGGCATGAAGTACTAAGTTTTACTCGTCCGGTAACAGCTCATAGGTTCTGCGCCCCGTATCCTCATTGTTCCACTGTTCCTGCCATAGTTCGATCCCTCTCTTTTTAATCGCATTTCTATCCCCAGCGTAAACCCCAAGGATCTACATTATCTTATCCCTTTTCTCCTTCTTCGCCCAGTACCAGGCAGCCTGCTCACGGATTTTAATGTCCAGTGGACAGATCCCCATTAGCACAAGAAGCGCCCCTCCAGGTGTTGTCCTGTAGGCCCCTGCTGAACGTAGGAGCATGTTACGCTGCACTCTTCTTACGGCCATGGCAGGCATTACCCTCGTGAGTCTGTGTGCCCAGACCCCTGATCGGTATCCTACTATTGATTTCTCGGGCCATTTGCGGAGAAACAGAGAAGGTTGGTATCCCACCGCAGTCCGGGGCGTCTCTAGACACTTCTTCTCATTGGTAGAATTGTCTTTAGTGGCGAGTCCTGCTTCGAAACTCACTGGCGCTACATATTCCGAAAACCCGTGTCTAGTCTCGGACAAACTGCAGTACTTACAGCTTACGACTACGCTGGTTTGAATCTCAAATTGATCGCTGTCTCATACAGACGTTGTGTCCTTTATTTCCATGAAAGTAAATACGCCATCTCGAATAAGTACGAAACTGGGTGTTGTTCCGCTTTGATTTCGAATTAAAAAGGGGCAGTGAGGAAATAAGGCACTGTGGAGTGTTCAGAAATTGTAATTAGTTTCACGTACTCACTTAAAGCTGCACTTGTTTCTTGCTATAGTAAATTGGACTACTCGGCACTGCCAAGTCGTCTCTTTAGTAAAGAACTGCGAGCGACACATCCATATATCATTAAGTTCCATGTACGTCTCACGTTTAATATGGCTTATGACACCGTAATTTTATGTATTGAGTCGGTAGCGCTACAGGAAAAGAAATGAGTTTGTGCTGTGTTTAAAACGGAAGCACCCATTTAGTTTTAGTCTCCTGTATCTGATTGGTGTTGAAATCATTTAGCTCTCCGCTACTAGCTGCCCGTTGGGGCAACGGCCTTGCCGCAGTGGATACACCGGTTCCCGTGAGATCACCGAAGTTAAGCGCTGTCGGGCGTGGCCGGCACTTGGATGGGTCACCATCCAGGCCGCCATGTGCTGTTGCCATTTTTCGGGGTGCACTCAACCTCGTGATGCCAATTGAGGAGCTACTCGACCGAATAGTAGCGGCTCCGGTCAAAGAAAACCATCATAACGACCGGGAGAGCGGTGTGCTGACCACACGCCCCTCCTATCCGCATCCTCCACCGAGGATGACACGGCGGTCGGATGGTCCCGATGGGCCGCTTGTGGCCTGCAGACGGAGAGCCTTACTAGCTGCCCGTGGAGAAGTTTTACCTCGTTTTGTTCTCTATGCGGCAGCAACGTCATGGTACAGATAGTTTTGACTACCTCGGAAACGCATCAGCAGCCAGCGACTCTGCAAATGCGTTGTTCGCGGCTCCTCAGTTCGTAGTAGCAGTGTGCGAGAACTCACATTTGCTCGCCAAATTTTCCGTGCCCGGTGTAAATGTAAATGCCACGAGTATAGAATTTTTCTGTTTACCACAATGTATACTATAGAGCGCAGAAAGTTCTGAGCAGTAACAGCAGCACTGGATCCGCGGAAAATGAACTTTTTTCGTACAGAGATGCATAGAGAAATAACTGTCCAGTGTGGTTCAACTGCCACAATATATTCATCCTCGTAGCTCCTCTTTTTATTGTTCACTTAATTTTTAATATTATTCGGTACCATCAAATATCCAGTGTCTGTATTGGCTTTAATTCTCCGTCGCACATGCGTTCAATCTAAGCTTAGACATACCGTTTCCGAGACATTTTCGTCAGTTCCACACTAGTAGACATCTATCAGGTAAAGTTTTGTACAATACTGAAGTGAATCTCGCAAAAACAAAAAAGGTCTGAGCTGATAAGCGAGATTAGAAAGCCGTAATACCGTATATTACCAACCATAAGATGCTACGGACTATAAGATGCACCTTAATTTTTGAGCAATTTTTTTACAAAAATAACATTTTTACTATTTTTATTATTGGATTGCAGAGCCAGTCTAAATAAAAATCTTAGTGTATAAAACCTAACTGACCTTTAATATTCTTGAAAATCGTCACATCAACTTCCGTTTTCTTCTTCCACTTTGTCGTCATCGTTGTCCTCTATTGATGATTTAAAAGTTGCCCCTCACCCCTAGAAGGGCGGGGGCTGGGGGTTACGTGTAGTGTCGTTTGATGTCCCCCTTGAGCTTACGAACTTGTCTTACCAACTATTTGTACCCGATGTTAGTTTTCGAGATAATCTCATCCGAAACTTCAGATGGACCACCCTGTATAAGATGGTCTTCACTGCATCGAGCGCGTTACTCGTGCCGCACTTCTTGAAAGATTTAACATTAATGTATTCTCTCACTCTAGACCGCGCCTGTTTTATCCACCGACACATATGTTCGAATGTAGGCCGTTTTAAGGCTCCGTTCGGCGTGAATCCATGTTGGGTTTTATCCATGATACATTTGTTCCATTCCTCTCTCGTATACGCTTTAAAACGGTTTATTTATCGAGACATCATGAGCTTGCAGTTGTGAGGTAAGTCCTACCGGAATAACAAGAGGCTCTGTATTTCCCTGTCTCAGTCTCTCTTTCACGGAGTGTTTCAAATGAGCACTAAATTGATCTAGCACAGCAGCAGAACTCTTCTTCAACAATGCACCTGTCCTCCTCTCTCAAACTCTGTTAATCCATAATTTCGTATCAGCCTCATCCATCCAACCGGATACCACCTCCTAGCGATATTTCGATATTTTTAAAGGTGTTGGCATCGTTTTGCGCCTGAAAATGATGACTGCATTAAGTTTAGTATCGTCAGCATAACATGAGAAAGGACAACAGTGCAATGCATTTTTTCATGTCTGCTTGTTTTTATAGTTGCAGTTTTAGCACCTTTCGTGGCAACACTTCTGTTACTCGTCACATCAAATGTCAGAGGAGTCTCGTCCATATTCGCTGTTTGGATTGGTTCCACTTTAGTTTTCTTTCGATGTTCAGTAATAGAGCGATGGAAAGATAAAATTTTTATTCATGCTTTGTGGCGTTTCCGGAGGTAGTTTGGTTTGGTTCGCGTGCTAAGGCCATGACGCTTCATAGTCCTGTAGCACCAACCAACTCCACTAAGTCCCGCAGCAGCAGCAGCTTACGAGGTTATATTTGAACCATTTTTGTATTAATTCCAATGCATTTTTGACCGTGTCCTTGAATCTATTTCAGTATGACGTCTTCTAGTTTTGGCCATTTTGCATTCAGTCCTCTATTTGCACATTTAGTCTTCCTCATTTTACTCAGTTCTTCTTTACTGGCCCCCCAGTCGCGAATGGTTTTTTATGTTGGTGTAGGGCGGGAATGCCGTTCAGTTGCTCTGTTTTCATGTTCTTCTGCATGTGCTATTATTTTCAATTTATAGCCCGCATCATATGAATACTTTTCATTATTTTCCATTACGAAAGTAGCTACTAACAAAAATATTGTGCTGTTACCGATAAGAGAAATCATTTCCAATTCAAGCCGACTGGCACCGTAGACTGTAGTGTCACATCATAGGCTATGCAATGTTCTTGGTTTCTGATGGCGGGACGGAAGGGAGACACTGTTAGCAAGCTTGCGAATCCCTGCAAGTCATGTTCGTCGCATCGATGCACTGCCGCTACCGCAAGTTGAATACAGCGTTGCCAGAAAGAGATAGGTTTCCCGCGGCATCGAACATACGGCTATTTTTAAGACTGCCGGGAATTTTAGATCAAACACTGGATATTTTTATATTAATTTCGAGTATAAGACGCACCTGAATCTTAGAGGCAATTTTTCGAAGGAAAAAATGCATGTTATAGGCCGTAAAATACGGTAATATTTGAATATTCAGCAGAATATTCTAAATCTATTTCAGCTAGGCAAACAATCGTTTCTGCAACTGTTACTCTTGTAGCGTGTTTAACGAAGATAGTGCCTTTAGGCTTTAAAGTATTCAGTTTAACACGAAATCCGAATCAAAGTATAACACGAACAACATTATGTTAATCACTGATCCTTCCATGTGCTCCAATCTTCCGTACCACGAACAGGCCACAAGAAAAATCAAGCGTGAATGTTGTATAGAGGGAGTGAAAGTTAATTAAGCCGATAAAAAGGGTTCAGATGCGAGAAGCGCGTAGGGAAACTCAGAACCGGCCCGTAAATAGCTTGGTAGAATTGTTACAAAATCGTTTTCCATGCCACTGTACTTTTATAAACAAACAATAGGGGTTGTGAACAATGAGGGCCATCCCATTATAATAACCCGCCAGCGGACATCTCTCGTGTCAGCCTTTGTGTTTGGGAGTTAAACACTGTGGCTGCAGGTAAAAGGACACGAAAGCCAATTTAGTATCGGGGCGCATAATTAGTGTGTCTTTCACAAATTTTTTGCGACACAAAAATAATTCTCCTTAAGGCAAGTACACGGCATTATCATCTGTAACACTAGAATGGATAAAAATACCACTGCCTCTTCTTACATTCTGTAAAGTATTTGCATTGTGTATGCTTGGTGACAGGCTCCGTATCGGGAATAGCTCACGGGCGCAGCATGGCATCACAGAGTTGTCGCAAAACGCGCTAATTTAAAAATAAATTATGCAAGCCTTTCCGGATTTCATTCCTACATATTGTGTGTATGAGTGGATTGCCCTCCTGGTATGGGATTGTGGAGTGCCTTCAAAATACTCATCTACTCTACTCACTGCATTGAGTACCACTTGTCACGTAATGAAGTCGGAAAAGTTTGTTGCATTGTTTGTTGTAGTGTTGTCTTTTTGTCCTTTTATGAATGCAGCTGCGTCCGCGGTGCGGCCTAGTAGTTCATCTCACCATCCACCTTTTTTCTTTAGATTTCAATCAAAATGCGAATTAAAATGGTTTCAAAGTTCGAGGCTTCAATTTATCGTGCGCCATTGAGAAGTTGGCAGCGACAGAACCAGCTTAAGGGGCTCCGGAACGCCCTATACTTGCAATGTTAAAATAACGCTTATAAATTACATCTTTCCTCACAAAGTATTTGAGGTAGGAAGTTGAACTTTTTACAGATTATTTATTGAAATATGGGCTACAACTTAACACAAGGATTTTACAAAATTTTAGTTCAGTTATTAAAGATGATTTTTTTTCAATTGTAATGAAAATTCACAACATTTTTTTGCAATTTTTATTTATATATTCAAAAATATACAGTTTTTTGGAAAAAGGCTGTGTTAAATTATGCAGTAGGTACTGTGTAACATTTACTGAAAGTTTGAAACAAATATGTTTGGAAGATCCTTAGAAAACATGTAATTAGTATGAGAAAATAAAAGTTTTGGGAATCGAGCGACAAAGATTGGATTAACTTTTTAGTGCATTCCAGGTCCATAGGATGGATTATCTTCATCCTCTGCAAACTCCTCCTCCAGCTTCCTCTTGTTCCTCCTCCTGTTTACTCTTGCTTGTATTTCTAGACTCTTTACAGCCCTGTCTGCAGCCCGAAGGCGTTCCTTGTCTAAAGCAAGCATCGCTCGTTGTTGTGTTTGTAGATTTTGCTACCATTTTCTTCAGTTGCAGTTACTGCAACACTGTTCCAAAAGGTGGTCATGTATGAACACTTATCACATTTCAGTTGTATTTCACTAGCAAGTCCTACGTGCTTTATTATGGAGAGTTCCAGACCAACTTCACTACAATGAATACATCTTACACAGTTTGAAAAAATTCCTTTAAGAACCGACATATCAAATATTTCATTCACATCCGATTCGCCCATAAAACATTCATAGTTTTCACTCATTGAACCAAGCTTCTTCTGTGAAGTATTTTCTTTCCCACTTTGACTGCTATGGGCAGGTGTACTTGAGAGGTTAGGTTCACTCACTTGGTTATCGTCTTTATTGTTTACAGTAATAACACATACCTTTGGCTTTCCAACATTTCTCCTTTTCTTACAAGCCTTCAGAGGATTTCTAATAACTTTACTTTTACTCATTATTATACTTCAACAAAACAGAGACTCAAGAAACAGAATTAATTACGAATATTTTCGAGATAACGACAGAGTAAATAAACATGAAACAATCGACAATCACACCAGCGATATATATTGAACCATCACAGGTTAGCCACAACACATACTTTATCTCACATCACTAAAATGTACCTGATGAACACGGACGTTAATAATAACACCATTTGACAGCAGTTTAACAGCGCCACAGTGGGTCACGCCCATGTAGAACACATTTCAAAAAAAATTTAAAAATAGTTGTAGTCTTCGGAATTGAATAAATTATATATCTATTAAAAGGTAATAGTCTGCAGATTCAGAAAACGCAAAAAAGTAAAAATTGAACTTTTCATGATTTTGAGCCTTTCCGGAGCCCCTTAAAACTTCGTATGCTGTATCATCACCTGGATTAAAAAGATAAAAATAAATTTATTTATTTATTCGTGCCAAAGCGTTGCATACAAAATAGACTAAATATATGAAATTCATACGTACAAAGAAAATATAGATACAATGTGAGGCAGTTTGTCATATAACAGTAAATATAATCAGACCAAAAATTAGCAACCTCGACGGCATTGTTCCTTGGCCCGCAATAAGCCCTCCAATGCGCAGGAAAATTGTCACGGAAGACAGTTGTACAGGTGCTTGGTGGTTTATTCAGCTCCACATTCACATAAGGTTGATGGGTCTTCAAGATAGTTCCATTTAGCCATATTATCCTTTGTTCTACCCACCCTACTTCTAAGTCTGTTGAGGACATCCACACTTTCCGTTGCAGATTTTCGCCGGGGCAGTGGGACCCATGATGCGATGTTTGCCTTTCTGGGTGTTCACAGATTTCCTCGTGCCATTGACGCTGATGCACTGTCACTGACAGAAGTTCCTAGAAAGCTGTTGCTAGATTTCAGCCTGCTTACGGGTGTCCATTCAACGGCTGAGCAGCGTTTAGTTCCACCTGTGTGTTCTCGGCAACTTCTCGTCTTATATCAGGCGGGACTATCCCCGCCAGGGTGTAGAGCTTGAGGGCAACTTCCACATTCCTGGTATGAATACAGCTGTACCAAACAGGGCAAGAGTACTCAGCAGCAAAATAACATAATGCTAATGCCGATGTTCAGAGTACTGTCTGTTGGGCAGCCCAACGGCTACTTGTGAGCTTCCTGACGATGTTATTGCGGGTGGATACTTTTTATTTTCTGTTTAGGCCTTGCTTTCTAAATGTCAGAGCACGGTCCAGCGTGACCCCCAGATATTTTGGATTATGACAGTGCTCCAGCTCCATGCCATGCCATATGTCTTTTAATTTTCCTTTCGCGTCTTTGTTTCGTAGATGAAAAGTGCATACTTGAGTTTTACACTGCTTCGGTTTCATTTAGTTATTTTGGTAGTGTGCCGCAAGAGTGTGAAGTCCATTTGTTAAATGCCCGTCTACTGTTTCGAAATCTTTGGCTTGAGATATTAGCGCCAGATCATCAGCAGAGGTGAAAGTTCTTGTGTTAGGAGGTTGTGGCTGATCCTACTATAGATGTTAAACAGGGTAGATGCTAAGACGCAATCTTGGGGCCGATCTACTTTTCTTGCCGTATAGCTCGACATAGAGTCTACAGTCCTAAAGGAGAGACCCTACGAAGCTAGTAAAAGTCGTAATCTCCGGTTAATTGATATAGTTCGTGCAACATGATGAATAAACCGTACGTTGTGAAGCGAAGAGTATGAGAGACGATAAAAAGAAACAATTGGAAGGAACATATAGAAAATGTTGTGGGGAAGGCTAAGCAAACACTGCATTTTATTGGCAGGACACTTAGAAAATGTAACAGACCTACTACGGAGACTGCCTACACTACGCTTGTCCGTCCTCTTTTAGAAATACTGCTGCGCGGTGTGGGATACTTACCAGGTAGGACTGACGGAGTACATCGAAAAAGTTCAAAGAAAGGCAGTACGCTTTGTATTATCGAGAAATATGGGCGAGAGTGTCACAGAAATGATACAGGATTTGGGCTGGACATCATTAGAAGAAAGGCGTTTTTCATTCTGACGGAATCTTCTCACGAAATTTCAATCTCCAACTTTCTCCTTCGAATGCGAAAATATTTTGTTGACACCCACCTACATGGGGAGGAACGATCACCACGATAAAATAGGGGAAATCAGAGCTCGTACGGAAAGATATAGGTGTTCATTCTTTCCGCGCGCTATACGAGATTGGAATAATAAAGGATTGTGAAGGTGGTTCGATGAACCCTTTGCCAGGCACTTAAATGTGATTTGCAGAGTATCCAAGTAGATACAGAAATCAAAAAAGCTGTTAAGGTACGTAAAGTGGTCACGGTTTTCGCGACAACTAATTAGAGTTCAATTGTAGCGACATTCACGTCGCTTCTCTGTTCAGTTCCTTGCTGAGCTGTATGTGGAATTAACCTAGTTGCCTGCAAATTGCGGGCTTTGCCGTGTGCAGCGCGCCCGGTAACGGCAGAGCCTTATTGTAACGCTGTGCAGGTGCACGTGTCTGGTTTTTGCCCAGGGGTCGTCGCTCTGGTGGTGACGTAGCGAGCGCCCGCCGCCGTATTTCACGCTAACGCGGTCGCCCGTGTGTTTGCCAAGTGTGCGCGCAACCCGTCGTGATACAGCACGTGTCCGATGTTTGCGCACGCGCGCGCGCCAAGTTTATGAAGACACAATTATCGGCAGGTTTACACCGCCGTTAATCGCAGAGCGCTCTCGTCCTCTTCGGCTACCGGTCGGGCGCACGGCGCGCTGCGCCTAGCTTTGTCCGCTGCTGATGGTGTTTGAGCGTTTCGCCGAAACCGCAGACCGTCCGTTACGGGCTACGGGTCTTTCCTACTCCCCGCGGCCCATCCCCAGGCTGCCGGGCGGATACATTGTTTATGTAGGGAGAATCGGCAGACTGCGGGCGCCGGCAAGCGGTGGGGTCTTTTGTGGTCAGCTGGCGGTAATTTGCGGTCCATCAGTTTGGGAATCCACTACAGAGAAACTGGGCGTGGGGTGTGGGGTAGGGTAGGGTAGGGTAGGGTGTGGGGGAGGGTGAGGGGGGGGGGGTTGGCGTGTCGCACAGCGACTGTAACGTCGTCTCTCGGACGCGGTCCGAAGCAAACTGTATTTACCGGCAGTTGTACAAACACGTGTAATGTTACCTGAACGTAGCTTTCCGCGGTCGCCGTGTTTACTTGCTGGACAAACATTATGTAGAAGTGGGCAAACAGAACTAATTAGTGCGTCGCCACGAGAGACCCAGTGCTTCCAGAGGTTGTAAAACGACTAGGGGTCTCTACGATTCGCGATGAAGAGAGGACAAAGTTGAAATGACGAATTCTGTGCGAAAGTACGTGACGGAGACTGCGAAATGTTCAAATGTGTGTGAAATCTTATGGGACTTAACTGTTAAGGTCATCAGTCTCTAAGCTTACACACTACTTAACCTAAATTATCCTAAGGACAAACACACACACACACACACACACACACACACACACACACACACACACACACATGCCCGACGGAGGACTCGAACCTCCGCCGGGACCAGCCGCACAGTAGACTGCGAAGAAAGTGCAGAATTTTCGACGTAATTGCTCCTGACAAGGGAAACTCCCCATCACAGCCCCTTCAGATTTAGCTGTAAGATGGCCTAGTGGGTAGCCCGTCGAAAACTGAACATAGACCAAGCATGAAAACAGGAAGAAGGTGTACTGTACTATAAAAAACAAGCAAAATCGGTACAGTGAACCGTCCAAGCTCAAGATGTGCAACATCGACCGAATCCAAATAGCCACGGCGTCGTGGTTGTGTGGTCGCCGTGTTAGACTGCGAAGGACGAGATCCGCGTTCGGTTCTCCCTCGTTCCATGCATATGATTTTTCCTTTTTTTTAGAAAATTGTGAATTGTCCGTCTGGTCAATGGCGTGTCTGTTCGTTGTATTAAAATTTGTCTCTGTGTTATACTGTAACGTCCATTTGCAACAGCGAGCTGTAAGGAAGGGACCGCCAGACATACGTACCTCCCATTTGTTATGCCTCTTGTGTTGCGTTTCGGAAGTTTTGACTCTTGAATTTCCTTGTTGTAACGTAGTTCAGTCCCATTTATTTATCGTTTTCATTTGTGTGAATGGTCTATGCGGCGTGTCGCCTGCTCTCACTATTCATCACATTTACTTTCGACAGTAATATATATTCTTACAGCATGCCTCATACTCTACAACCAGTGTATAGTATGACAATCGCGAAGACCTCATAAGGAGGACAGACACGTCAATGACCCGACAGACGGACGGTCAGTTCATAATTTTGTGAAAAAAAAGGGCACGAAGGAGATTTGAACGCGGATCTCTCCCCTTGCAGGCTACCCCGTGATCACATAACCACATCTTTTAGCTTGGGCCGTTTAATGTTTCTATTTTGCTTCTTTCTTCGCAGTTCCGTACACATTCTTCCTGCTTTCATGCATGATATGTGTTCAGTTTTTGACAGGCCACCCACTGGACCTTTTAACAACTAAATCTGAGGGAGGGGGGAGGGGGGGGTTTACCTTCTGAGACCATTGAACAGAAAGTCTCGGAATGTTGATTGCGAGCCGCGCGGGATTAGCCGAGCGGTCTCAGGCGCTGCGGTCATGGACTGTGCGGCTGGTCCCGGCGGTGGTTCGAGTCCTCCCTTAGGATAATTTAGGTTAAGTAGTGTGTAAGCTTAGGGACTGATGACCTTAGCAGTTAAGTCCCATAAGATTTCACACACATTTTTGGTGTTGATTGCGAATGCTGAGCGTTTTAAGGAAAACACGTAAGGCATTATCGGAGAAACTGTGGGTCTTTAACCATCGTTGCTTTTCTAAGAACTGGAAATTTTGGGCGTATAGTGAAAACGTTGTTCTCTTTGGTAAGATAGGTGCGAACACACAGAAAAAGTTTTATATCATTACTTTCCAGAGACCACTGTTGCTGACGTGGATATCTGAGGGTACATAGGGCTAATGCTGGCTCGCTAGAAAAACACGTAAAACTTATTCAAAGAAACACGAACTTTCGACGTCGTTCCTTTCTTGAGACTTTTGATGTTGAGCTACAAATCTCTTGCGTATAAGGCAAATAGTAAGATGATACGTAAAGCGTATGGGGAGAAATTGACGAATTTCGAAGTCATCCTGTTGAAATGGAAGTGGCCGGCCGAAGTGGCCGCGCGGTTCTGGCGCTGCAGTCTGGAACCGCGAGACCGCTACGGTCGCAGGTTCGAATCCTGCCTCGGGCATGGATGTGTGTGATGTCCTTAGGTTAGTTAGGTTTAACTAGTTCTAAGTTCTAGGGGACTAATGACCTCAGCAGTTGAGTCCCATAGTGCTCAGAGCCATTTGAACCATTTTTGAAATGGAAGTCTTTTAGCGTAAAATTCGAATATGGAGCTCTGTAGTAAATTAAATAAAGCATGTGTGGAGAAATTGGTCAAAGATCTGCACTGCTGAACTAGAGATCTCAGGGCTAAAGTGGAACTGCAGAGTTCTATGGGAAAATATGTAGAACAGGAGACACTACGGAAATCGATGCCTCCTTAAGAGAACTGTAAATCTCGGATGTAAAGTGCAAGTCATAAAACTATGTAAAAAGACGCTATGGCAACACTGAAGTGACGAAACTAAGGAATTTTCGTTATCGTTGCCTTGTTGAGACCAATACTGCTGAACCGCTCCCAAAACCGTGACCTAATCAGGGACCCAAACTGTCACTTGATGAAACGAAGGTACGAAACGCTCCATGATTAATGAATGTTATAAGTTAGAGATTACTTACAAGGTGTGTGGTAGTTTACATATAGTTTGAACACAGAGACATGGACCGCATAGTGTAAATATTGTAACGCAAAATGGTATGGTTCAAATGGCTCTGAGCACTATGGGACTCGACTGCTGAGGTCATTAGTCCCCTAGAACTTAGAACTAGTTAAACCTAACTAACCTAAGGACATCACAAACATCCATGCCCGAGGCAGGATTCGAACCTGCGACCGTAGCGCAAAATGGTATGACTTTTGTTTTGCAGATGTGGCTCAGTCAGGAGAGAAAGTTCATAGTGAATGTTATATCTAGTTCAGTTACGGTATAATGTTTCGAGTTGCAAAACCGTTTTCGCACAACGAAATTATTTTCCTGTGTATTCATCTACACGCCAAAAGTTAATTCCGTATGTTAAGATATTGTACACGAAAATAAATTCACAGATCAAGTGCTGGCTAGAAACCGATCTTTTCATGTGCAGACTATTTTCTCCTTTCAGTTTCCTAAATCACATCCTCTCCTTCAGTCTTAGCTTTGTTCTAAAATTATCTGTGATGTTGATAAGTTGTGGTAAACAGCTACTGATTTAAAGAAGCATCTGTCGCAGAATTAAATAAACCGTAGTTGGTTCAAAATACAATTTACCGTGTTCATAATGAAAGTCACAGCTACGGATAAAATGGCGCAACGAAAAAAAAAAAAAATCCAGGTGTTACTACGCCGCTCTGCGTTTATCAGCGCAGTGTTGGATTACTGGACGCGTTGAATTACAGACTGTAATGCATTTCTGTTTTTAATGGCCCTACAGTGCTCAGTGGGTGTTTGAATCTCACATTGTCTTTGGATTTTTCGCGTAATAATAAACATAAAACAAATGGCGTTTCAACTGCCACGAGCTTAACGATCTCCACATTTCCGCTCGTAGCTACGCGAATGCCGGCAGGCAATTCAGCGACACGGAAGAGTGAATATTTCATCTCTGAACGTTGGAGTGGTAAACAACTACAGTACTTTTATGATACAGTTGTTGCATACTTTATTCTGTGTTGGTTAAGTTGACATGAGGTTAAATTTGCTTCTGAGATTAGAAACACATTATTGTAACATCGTCGTCGTATTTTAGAACGTACAATATTGTCCAGGAAGTCGTTCAGAACTCAACCGATCACTTGTTTGAGAAGCGAATTGCAAAAATACTGCTACGAGCCTCTCCCATTCAGCGGTGAATTAATTAACAGTTACCTATGTCGGAACCTGTTAGACGGATTGTCGGAAGTGTATTGATGGGCATGATATCGAAGAAAATATTCTAAATTTGGTTAGCATTTCGAGTCAGGAGAGATTAGAAAATGGGGAAATGTACTTTGATCTGTATCTGTGCAAACGTTCTACTAACTAGAAACGGCCGGCCGGTGTGGCCGTGCGGTTAAAGGCGCTTCAGTCTGGAACCGCGTGACCGCTACGGTCGCAGGTTCGAATCCTGCCTCGGGCATGGATGTGTGTGATGTCCTTAGGTTAGTTAGGTTTAAGTAGTTCTAAGTTCTAGGGGACTGATGACCACAGCAGTTAAGTCCCATAGTGCTCAGAGCCATTTGAACCATTTGAACTAGAAACGAAAAGTTTTTCAGGTGGATGATCCTCTCCACGAGTGTCTTTCGATGAAGTAATTTTTTCGAAAGTCGGCCAAGCCCGTCCGGATGCAGATGAAATTCGACCGGTGCAAAGTGGGAAAGCGTTTTTGTCAATTCAGAAGAAAACTACAGATATGTCCACTAACAAGCCTTCGCAGATCAACGTATTTTTAAAATCTGAGTAGTACGCATCAACTTTTTCTCTCTTACTGCTACACAACACATTATACACCTGTACTGTTGGTCTGATTTTAAATTCTATTTCAGGAGAGCTTACATATGATTTTCGTGTTTATGGCTGCATATACAGTTCAAAATGGCTCTGAGCACTATGGGCCTTAACTTCTGAGGTCATCAATGGCCCAGAACGTAGAACTACTTAAACCTAACTAACCTAAAGACATCACACACATCCATGCCAGAGGCAGGATTCGAACCTGCGACCGTAGCGGTCCCGCTGTTCCAGACTGAAGCGCCTAGAACCGCTCGGCCACACCGGGCGGCCTGCATATACGGTGTTGAGACTTTCGAATTCATGCAGTAACCCACTGAATCTCAGTGACTGTGATGATCATAACAAATGAAAGCGACAGGTCATGACGGTATCATGTATGGCATGGACCAATGTTTCTTCGTATTTATGTAAATGAATTTATTTTTGTCATCTTAACATGCAATTAATAACGGGCGTTTGTTTATTTTGTCACACTTGAGACATAGCGTTATACTGGCACCTCTTCCTGCAAAATATTTCCATCAACAATTTTTATAAAACTATTTCTCGAACTGATAGACTTGGACCATTACAATGCAAAGTATTCAAGTGTTCTTCGTCGAAATCTTAATTGTGGCAAATGTTTCATGTCAAAGTGACCTTTTATTTGATTTTTCTAAACCATAGAAGCTGTATTTTACTGTGTATTCTCCAACGGTTAGTGCTTTTTACGCAACAAACATTGCGAGCCTCCTCCTTTTGACTTTGTCCCAAGAATAAACACGAAAGAAGAATACTAGGAGACATTTGATTTTACCACTTGACATTCAGTATTCTCTGCGTTACAGATAAAATGAATGACAACGTATAAACAACAGAAAACTCTCCCAACATCGTTTTCTTGTGCTGAATAAAAGAAATGAGGAAAATGTTACGAAGTTACGACTCGACAAAGTTGTCCGGACAAAATGTTAGTCACATGCTTAAAAGAGCCGACAGGTAGTTTTGGAGCTTTGAAGATAGTGTTGACCAGGCGGTCATGTGAAATGGTGTGTAGATGAAGGTAGGTTGTATGGAATCAACAGAGTAACATGGGTCGACGTGGAAACGAGCCATACTAACGCAGTGCAACTATCATGTCTGGATGTTCCCATAACCACACCGTTAATAAAATTGCCCTATTTGTTTGTATATCAACGGGGACTGTCTAACATAGTGGTTCACCTCCTGAGGGGTTAAAAGAAATTTTGTGACGGTAAAAATAAAAGGGTTTTTTTGTGGTTCAAATGGCTCTGAGCACTAAGGGACACAACTTCTGAGGTCATCAATCCCCTAGAACGTAGAATTACTTAAACCTAACTAACCTAAGGACATCACACACATCCATGCCCGAGGCAGGATTCGAACCTGCGACCGTAGCGGTCGCTCGGTTCCAGACTGAAGCGCCTAGAACCGCTCGGCCACACCCGCCAGCTTGAAAATGTGTGCCCCAACCGGGAGGTTCGATTGTGTTTCAGTCACGAAACCAAATTATTTTAAAAGATCTGTACTTCACTGCCGATAAAAAATTTGTAAACCTAGAAGGACGACATGTATTTTGATCCGATGACGGCATACACTACCTGGGGATCGTAAAGATACTGATAATGGTTTCAACGTCGTCCACCGACAAATAGCGTAGTGGCTTAGCTACCAGAGCGCCATCTGTGTCTATCCTTTAGTAGGGAATGCTAATATCCATTCATTTGTGCTATCTCTCTTCATGTTCCAGTACGTCAATCAAGTTTTTCAGATAACATTTATGTTTAAAATCTGTGTGTTGGTTTAGAATTTCGTCTGGATAGTCTTTTGTGTGTATGTATCTCTAATTATTCAAGTACGTTCATAGTGAGTCCTTTCGGTATTATGTGTAACATTTGTAATGCTAGTTCTATTTCCTCTGCCGTTTGGTGTTCGTTTCTCGATGTAAAAAGAACCTAGATTGATTATTGTCATTATGTCTGGTGTGTTCCCTGAATTCAGCTTCTTTCTACAACTAAAAAACCATCACCCAGTCAAGAAAATTGAAACTGCATTACAATTACTACGTAGAATACCGAAAGGACTCGGAGTTAACATTGGCTCTGAGCACTATGGGACTTAACATCTATGGTCATCAGTCCCCTAGAATTTAGAACTACTTAAACATAACTAACCTAAGGACAGCACACAACACCCAGCCATCATGAGGCAGAGAAAATCCCTGACCCCGCCGGGAATCGAACCCGGGAACCCGGGCGTGGGAAGCGAGAACGCTACCGCACGACCACGAGATGCGGGCAGTTAACATTCGTGAAGAGCTGGATAAATAAAACATATATATAACAAAATACAAAAGATTATCTGGGTGAAATACTAAACGAACACACAGACTTCATACATAAATATTATCTGGAAAGCTTAACTTACTGTAGATGCAGCATGGTCATCAAATCAGACTAGACGTAAATACGTACTATTCCAGTGTGTAATTATTCACATGGAGAACGATCATATGTGTAGATAATTTCAGGAATATTGTATTCACAGGTTACTTCAGAATGGCAATAAAGCCAAAACAGTCGACGTAATAAAGAATATTAGACTTATTACAGCTAATCTGGACCTTTACTTTTCAAAATGTCATGTTATGACGTGTACTGTGCTGCGGGCCTAGTCAAACGAAGAATTCCTGAGAGAGTCAGTCTTCTGACAAAATGAGAAGAGAGAGGCACCCGTTTGTTTCTTGAGCAACTTTCGGACCACGTTCTCTTGCTCACTCTCTTGTTACTGTGCTACAAGTATCTGCTTAGTTCATTGAACTTCCTGGCAGATTAAAACTGTGCGCCGGGTTCGAGTTCACACAGCTTTAATCCGCCAGGAAGTTTCATATGGTGCACAGTCCGCTGTAAAGTGAAAAATTCGTTCTGCTTAGTATATGGTGTATTTTTTCTTCCTTCTTTTTCTCTGTGACTTGATGGACTGCAGTGAATTGTTAGTTCGGTTCTTGCAAAGATGGAAAGCTGAAATTAGAAATGGCTCTGTCCTTGCTAAATGTGACCTCCAAGCACTTTCATTAATTAGTTTCAGTGTGCGTTAATTAGTTTCAGTTCGTGAAGCTTTCATCTCATATTATTATCAACGTATGTAGGAATCCAGCTAATGGAAGTAACTATTTTTTGATCTTGTTTTTCGAGATTATTACATGAATGCACCACTAAAGTATATTTCTCTTTTGTTTTATTACGCTGAATTCCACTATGTGTAATTATCTCTTTTCGCGTTACGGTTTAATGTATGTTACACCCTTCGTCATCCGTGACCCACATATGAGTACGGCGCCAGTTTTCTCTGGAAACTTTACTTGCAGCTCGTCTACTTCCTTCCATCTTCGCCTAGCGAGCAGCCATATGAAGTACCTTTCCGTAAGAGATTTTTCCAGCTGAAAAAACTTTGCTGGCGCAGCTTATATCCCGGCGACGAAGGTACTTATTGGCTCTTCACATCGCTGAATTCTTTTTTTTCTTATTTCTAGAAGCATAACTCGTAGAAAAAGTACAGGAGTGTCACTTCTCGTACCGAACGAAGGGGGCGCAAATAAGCGAATAATGGGTTGTCTGCAATATAGCTCATGGGAACGCCTTCTCATATTGGCGAAGCCAGGCAAGTAATTTTTCGCTTCACGATGATGCATGGGAACTTGGAAGTTTATTGTAGACTAATACTAGACAGACTTACCAAATGATACACTGCCTGCTAAAAGGTGAAGCATCCAGAGGGGAAGGAGGAATCGAAATGAAACATAAGGTATTTAACACGGCTGTCAATCAGCGACTGTTGTATAATACAAAATTTTGAAAAACACAGCTCTCAGTCGCGAACACAATTAATTTGTGACCTAGGTTTCGGTGGTACAGGGGACACCTTCTTCGGACAAAATAAAAACTAAATGTTACAGCATAACGTACCAAAAAATACGGAAGCTGCGGTCATACCTGACAGCGTCAGATAGTCAGAAACAAAGTAAAATGCAGCAGAGGTGCAAGCCACTAGGGGCTGCCATGTGTCCTCTGCTACAGTCAACACAAAACTGAAATATCATGTGACTTGAGCGCCACGGCAACTTCAAGACAGTACCGCCATCTGGTGGCTAATTGGTAAAACAAGCTATTTTGTAGACATCTCTCGTAACTGCAGAGAGGGAGATAAACAAACACCTGAACGATGTACATGAAGTAATTACGATAGCGGGATACTGCATGATATAAAATAAACTAATGAATGACTGGCTGCAGTACAAAAATTTCAGAATAAATGCATAAAGAAGACATATACAAAATAATCCATTAAATGACATTACTGCTTGCTATAATAGATACGTTATAAAAACGAAAAACGTTTTTTTAAAAATTTACGTATATGACCGTAAAAAGTAGAAAGAAAAGGTATTTCTGAATCTGCAAGAAGTAGTTGGTGCATCAGAGTGTTAGATCTCGCCAAGCAGTGGCTTTATACCATTGAAATAACTTCTTCCGCGCAACTGCACCTGCTCGTTGAGGAAAAGTCCGTCATTCGAAAGCAAATGCTTGAAAATTTCCAGCTCCTCCAAAATATCAAGTTTACGCCCTTTTTTTTCCAATGTGGAAAATTTCCAACTTCTCAACCCCTTTAGGAGAGTGCCCTGAGATTAACAGGTGATCTGCAAAAGAAGAATTAGGGTCACACGAATTGTTTTTCCTCAGAAAATGTTCTTTACAGCGAATTGAAAAGGCACGTCCTGTTTGACCAATATAATAGGCACCACAAGTGTTACATGAAATCTTGTAGACACCAGAATTCTACAGAGGGCTAGTAGTTGACTTTAAATTATGGATGACATTTTTTCTCAAGTTGTTATTTGTAGAAAAGGCAATATTACGTTTGTATTTAATCCGAAGCAACTTTTGAATCTGGTATGACACTGGACCTAACAATGGAATTGAGAAGAATTTCTTCTCCGATTCTTCTGGGGCGCTAATGAAAGAACCAAGTGTAGTACCCTTCTTGCCAATCTTCTTTCTGAGGATATCATCTACTAACCGAGCTTCCTAACCATTATTGACCGCCACAGTTTTAATAAGATTAATCTCATTAAAGTTTTCTTTCGAGAGGGGAATGGAAATTGCTCTGTGAATAGCCGAGAAAAAGAAAGCATTTTCGTGAGAGGCTGGATGCATAGAAGAAGCTGGAACGATTTGATCAGTTTGAGTCTCTTTACGGAAAATGTTGAAGGAAATACTGTTTTCAATTAAGGACAACGTAAGATCGAGGAAATTTAATTGACGATTTTCGTTTTCTAGTTCACAAGTGAACTTAATATTATCATGGAGGTCATTAAACAGATTGAAAATGTGGAATTGCGCGCAGCGTTGTCTGCCATAGCAACAGCGATTTCATGAACCACCTGAGGTGCAACTGGTCGTCGGCCTTTCCCGGAGCAACGCCCAGTTCTCCAGTTGATTCGAACTTCTTCATCATGCTCCGCACAGTAGGTGCAGAATGACGACCATTCCGTGATCCTTTCAGCCAGCGGTATCCTCGATGTGCAGCTGCAGCATTACTATTGTTTTGATAACAGAGCTTCACCAATAATGCGCTGCTCCCTTTGCTCAATCTCATGTTGGCACATCAACAAGTGCATTGCGACCGGTCGGGTGTGTGAGACTATGAGTCACGTTGACTGATCACGGCACCTGGTGACCATGGTTGGAACTGGACGGTGGCGCTGTAACGCAAGGAAATTATGCACCCCATACTCTGGACATTGATGCTACCAAGTTTGGTACTCGTACCGTAATTAGTTTCCGTGTTGTAACGTGTTAAATAGGGAAAGTTTAACTATATCCACCCGGTATTTCCAAAGCCTTCCCTTGCTGCGCAATTCGTGCCGGTAACTTCAGTGGGCCGACGAGACGTATTGACATCTGCTGAGTCACAGCCGATGCCCGCACTGTGCACTTGTTGTTGTTGTGGTCTTCAGCCCTGAGACTGGTGTGATACAGCTCTCCATGCTACTCTATCCTGTGCAAGCTTCTTCATCTCCCAGTACCTACTGCAGCCTACATCCTTCTGAATCTGCTTACTGTATTCATCTCGTGGTCTCCCTCTACGATTTTTACCCTCCACGCTGCCTTCCAGTACCAAATTGGTGATACCTTGATGCCTCAGAACATGTCGCACCAATCGAACCCTTCTTCTAGTCAAGTTGTGCCACAAACTCCTCTTCTCCCCAATTCTTTTCAATACCTCCTCATTAGTTATGTGATCTACCCATTTAATCTTCAGCATTCTTCTGTAGTACTACATTTCGAAAGCTTCTATTCTCTTCTTGTCTAAACTACACTCCTGGAAATTGAAATAAGAACACCGTGAATTCATTGTCCCAGGAAGGGGAAACTTTATTGACACATTCCTGGGGTCAGACACATCACATGATCACACTGACAGAACCACAGGCACATAGACACAGGCAACAGAGCATGCACAATGTCGGCACTAGTACAGTGTATATCCACCTTGCGCAGCAATGCAGGCTGCTATTCTCCCATGGAGACGATCGTAGAGATGCTGGATGTAGTCCTGTGGAACGGCTTGCCATGCCATTTCCACCTGGCGCCTCAGCAGGACCAGCGTTCGTGCTGGACGTGCAGACCGCGTGAGACGACGCTTCATCCAGTCCCAAACATGCTCAATGGGGGACAGATCCGGAGATCTTGCTGGCCAGGGTAGTTGACTTACACCGTCTAGAGCACGTTAGGTGGCACGGGATACATGCGGACGTGCATTGTCCTGTTGGAACAGCAAGTTCCCTTGCCGGTCTAGGAATGGTAGAACGATGGGTTCGATGACGGTTTGGATGTACGGTGCACTATTCAGTGTCCCCTCGACGATCACCAGTGGTGTACGGCCAGTGTAGGAGATCGCTCCCCACACCATGATGCCGGGTGTTGGCCCTGTGTGCCTCGGTCGTATGCAGTCCTGATTGTGGCGCTCACCTGCACGGCGCCAAACACGCATACGACCATCATTGGCACCAAGGCAGAAGCGACTCTCATCGCTGAAGACGACACGTCTCCATTCGTCCCTCCATTCACGCCTGTCGCGACACCACTGGAGGCGGGCTGCACGATGTTGGGGCGTGAGCGGAAGACGGCCTAACGGTGTGCGGTCTTGGCGTGCATCCGTGCGTCGCTGCGGTCCGGTCCCAGGTCGACGGGCACGTGCACCTTCCGCCGACCACTGGCGACAACATCGATGTACTGTGGAGACCTCACGCCCCACGTGTTGAGCAATTCGGCGGTACGTCCACCCGGCCTCCCGCATGCCCACTATACGCCCTCGCTCAAAGTCCGTCAACTGCACATACGGTTCACGTCCACGCTGTCGCGGCATGCTACCAGTGTTAAAGACTGCGATGGAGCTCCGTATGCCACGGCAAACTGGCTGACACTGACGGCGGCGGTGCACAAATGCTGCGCAGCTAGCGCCATTCGACGGCCAACACCGCGGTTCCTGGTGTGTCCGCTGTGCCGTGCGTGTGATCATTGCTTGTACAGCCCTCTCGCAGTGTCCGGAGCAAGTATGGTGGGTCTGACACACCGGTGTCAATGTGTTCTTTTTTCCATTTCCAGGGGTGTATTTATCGTCGATGTTTCACTTCCATACATGGCTGCACTCCATACAAATACTTTCAGAAACGACTTCCTAACACTTAAATCAATACTCGATGTTAACAAATTTCTCTTCTACAGAAACGCTTTCCTTGCCATTGCCAGTCTACATTTTATATCCTCTCTACTTCGACCATCATCAGTTATTTTGCTCCCCAAATAGCAAAACTCATTTACTACTTTAAGTGTCTCATTTCCTAATCTAATTCCCGCAGCATCACCCGACTTAATTCGACTACATTCCATTATCCTCGTTTTGCTTTTGTTGATGTTCATCTTATACCCTCCTTTCAAGATACTGTCCATTCGGTTAAACTGCTCTTCCAAGTCCTTAGCTGTCTCTGACAGAATTACAATGTCATCTTCGAACCTCAAAGTTTCTTCTCCGTGGATTTTAATACCTACTCCGAACTTTTCTTTTGTTTCCTTTACTGCTTGCTCAATATACAGATTGAATAGCATCAGGGAGAGGCTACAACCCTGTCTCACTCCCTTCCCAACCACTGCTTCCCTTTCATGCCCCTCGACTCTTATAACTGCCATCTGGTTTCTGTACAAATTGTAAATAGCCTTTCGCTCCTTGTATTTTACCCCTGCCACCTTCAGAATTTGAAATAGAGTATTCCAGTTAACGTTGTCAAAAGCTTTCTCTAAGTCTACAAATGCTAGAAAAGTTGGTTTGCCTTTCCTGAATCTTTCTTCTAAGATAAGTCGTAGGGTCAGTATTGCCTCACGTGTTCCAACATTTCTACGGAATCCAAACTGATCTTCCCCGAGGTCGGCTTCTACCAGTTTTTCCATTCGTCTGTAATGAATTCGCGATAGTATTTTGCAGCTGTGGCTTATTAAACTGATAGTTCGGTAATTTTCACATCTGTCAACATGTGCTTTCTTTGGGATTGGAATTATTATATTCTTCTTGAAGTCTGAGGGAATTTCGCCTGTCTCATACATCTTGCTCACCAGATGGTAGAGTTTTGTCAGGACTGGCTTTCCCAAGGGCGTCAGTAGTTCTAATGGAATGTTGTCTACTCCCGGGGCCTTGTTTCGACTTAGGTCTTTCAGTGCTCTGTCAAACTCTTCACGCAGTATTGTATCTCCCATTTCGTCTTCATCTACATTCTCTTCCATTTCCAGAATATTGTCCTCAAGTACGTCGCCCTTGTATAGACCCTCTGTATACTCCCTCCACCTTTCTGCTTTCCCTTCTTTGCTTAGAACTAGGTTTCCATCTGAGCTCTTGATATTCATACAAGTAATTCTCTTTTCTCCAAAGGTCTCTTTAATTTTCCTGTAGGCGGTATCTATCTTACCCCTAGTGATATACGCCTCTACATCCTTACATTTGTCATCTAGCCATTCTTGCTTAGCCATTTTGCACATCCTGTCGATCTCATTTTTGAGACGTTTGTATTCCTTTTTGCTGCTTCATTTACTGCATTTTTATATTTTCTCCTTTCATCAATTAAATTCAGTATTTCTTCTGTTACCCAATTTCTACTAGCCCTCGTCTTTTTACCTACTTGATCCTCTGCTGCCTTCACTACTTCATCCCTCAGAGCTACCCATTCTTCTTCTACTGTATTTCTTTCCCCCCATTTGTGACAATTGTTCCCTTATGCTCATCCTGAATCTCTGTACAACCTCTGGTTTAATTATTTTGTCCAGATCCCATATCCTTAAATTCCCACCTTTTTGCAGTTTCTTCAGTTTTAATCTACAGTTCATAACCAATAGTCCGCAGCTCGTGGTCGTGCTGTAGCGTTCTCGCTTCCTACGCCCGGGGTCCCGGTTTCGATTCCCGGCGGGGTCAGGGATTTTCTCTGCCTCGTGATGAGTGGGTGTTGTGTGATGTCCTTAGGTTAGTTAGGTTTAAGTAGTTCTAAGTTTTAGGGGACTGATGACAATAGATGTTAAGTGCCATAGTGCTCAGAGCCATTTGAACCATAACCTATAGATTGTGGTCAGAGTCCACATCTGCCCCTGGAAATGTCTTACAATTTAATGCGTGGTTCCTAAATCTCTGTCTTACCATTATAGAATCTATCTGATACCTTCTAGTATTTCCAGGTTTCTTCCATGTGTACAACCTTCTTTTATGATTCTCGAACCAAGTGTTAGCATGATTAAGTTATGCTCTGTGCAAAATTCTACCAGACGGCTTCCTCTTTCATTTCTTTCCCCCAATCCATATTCACCTACTATGTTAACTTCTCTCCCTTTTCCTACCCTCGAATTCCAGTCGTCTCGCTTCACTACCTGAATAGTTTCTTTTATCTCATCATAAACTGAAATAACTGATGAAACAAAATTGTGTGAAAATGCTTATACTGTTTTCAGCTAGGTGGTATTCTTTGGAAAGCCATCCGTTCACAGCTGCCTAGGTATCAATCACAGAGGAGCCGTGTCAGTCGGGTCAGGGACACGCGAGCATTAGTATGCGCGGCTGATCCAGCTATCGGCCCTGTGTGTGGTGCTGGCCACCGGAATGTATTGGGCGCGCCACGTTTCCGTAAGCTTCGCGTCTGAGTGCCCCCCAGAATTCGACGTGTGGCTCGAGCGACTCGCGTATACGGCGTTCCCACAGGAACGCGATCTCGCCGATAATTAGTGGCGACCGGTTCCTGTGGGACTCTGTGAGAGCTCTGCAGGCTAGCGGCATTAGCCCTTTGTACGTGGCTCAGTTCGCTCAAGAGGTGGTCACTAACCTCCGATTATCTGCGCCCAATCGAGGGCTATTCAGAAAATAAAGAGCGTTCGCACACAGAGAGCTTGTGGAACTGATACGACTGTTAGTGAACAGACCAGCCATGCAAATGGTACTAATTAGGACCTCATTTGCTTTCAGTCACGAAATTTCAATCACCAACTTTCGCTTCCGAATGGGAAAATATTTTGTTGACACCCACCTACGTTAGGAGAAATGATCATTATAATAAAATAACAGAAATTAGAGCTCGAATGGAAAGATTTAGGTGTTCCTTTTTCCCACGCTCCATTCGAGAGTGGAATGGTAGAGAAGCAGTATGAAAATGCCAGAATGAGATTTTCACTCTGCAGCGGAGTGTGCGCTGTTACGAAACTTCCTGGCAGATTAAAACTGTGTGCCGGACCGAGAGTCGAACTCGGGACCTTTGCCTTTCGCGGGCAAGTGCTCTAGCAACTGAGTTTTAATCTGCCAGAAAGTTTCATAACAGCGCACACTCCGCTGCAGAGTGAAAATCTCATTCTGGAAACATCCCCCAGGCTGTGGCTAAGCCATGTCCCCGCAGTTTCCTTTCTTTCAGGAGTGCTGGTTCTGCAAGGTTCGCAGGAGAGCTTCTGTAAAGTTTGGAAGGTTGGAGACGAGGTACTGGCAGAAGTAAGGCTGTGAGGACGGGGCGTGAGTCGTGCTTGGTAGCTCAGTTGGTAGAGCACTTGCCCGCGAAAGGCAAAGGTCCCGAGTTCGAGTCTCGGTCCGGCACACAGTTTTAATCTTCCAGGAAGTTTCAGTATGAAAATGGTTCGATGAACCGTCTGCCAGGCACTTAAGTGTGAATTGCAGAGTAACCATGTAGATGTAATACAACGGGCCACAAATTATATGTCAAACAAACGGCGCATAGCGTGTCCCCAAATATTCGAGGGTTGGAACTTTAATTGTGGCAACTATTTATTTACAGCTCGTACAAAATAGATACGTGTTTCAAAGTTTCACTGACCTTCAAAGTAGTCACCAGCATTGTGTATAACCCGTTCCCAGCTGTGTGGATGTCGTAGGATACTCTTAGCAGTGCCAGTTGTGTTGACAGTTCGAGCGGCGCGGTCTATTGCCCGACGAATTTGTATCAGTTCTGAAGCGAATGCCGTGAAGTGTTTCCTTCAGTCTAGAAATCGAGTTGAACTCACGAGGGCTTAAATCAACATAGCGCAGTGCGTGGTATAGCACTTATCAGCCTCATCAGCCAGCAAATCGGTGACATCTTGCACTGAACGTGCCTGAGTACTGTCCTGCAAAATGATGGTCAGGTCCTGCAGAAAGTGTCGTCACCTGTGTCTCTTTGCTGTTCATTTTTGGAACACAACCTACGTCAGTGTCTTCAACTGCTGGTACCTTCGTCGACTGCTTTGAGCTGTGGGGGGTGGGGGGTGCAATGGCATACTATGTAAGAAAGTAACGGTGGACACTGTAAAAGAGTTACACCTATTGAAACAGAGACACAAAACGCTATTTGTTGCTGTTACACCAGCATCTCGACTCGCATTCGAGAGGGCGGCGGTTCAAGACCGTCTGCGGCCATCCAGGATTAGATTTTCCGTCATTTCCCTAAACCGCTCCAGGCAAATATCAGGATGGTTCCTTTGAAGTGGCTCGTCCGATTTCCTTTTGTAGCCTTGAAACATTCCGTGGTTTCTCTCTTTCCCTAATGACCCCGATGTCGACGGGACGTTAATCCCGAATCTTCCTTCCTTTCCTCGACGCGCATAGGACAAAGAACGAGCGAACTGTACTAATGAGCCCCTTACCGGATGCATGAATTACGTTGCCAGCTTTTTCTGCTGTGGCCAGTGAGGGGTAGGTTGCGAAGAAGGACCAGGCAGTAGGGTATTTCGTTACTTACCTTCCATTACGACCTTTTCTGGATTGCACGCCCTCCTGAACAACTTCACGCAGCGAAGTTTGCTCACGTCGGCCGAACGGCAATCTGTTAATAGACGGCAGGCAAGGTTACTGTAGGGAGAAAACTTAAATGAGATTTCTAACAACTCGCCGGCTAAGCGATACCATCTCACAGTCAGGGGTGCCAGTCAACCCCCCCCCCCCATTCCCCTCTCACCCACCCAACACGGGGCGCTACCTCTCTCTACGAACTCTACGTCGGAGCGCAGCTTTTACTTTCACGTGAAACAAGAAAAACACTTTCCCATCCCGAAATACTGCTCTGGTTTCTGTGTAATGTCCTCCAAGTTAGTAGTTAAACCAAACTTGTAAGAAGAATCGTAAAACTACACTTTTCTATTACTTCTCTACGTAATCATCATTCATATGTGTTAGCGATTCGACATATTCCCTCTGAACACAGTTCTGCCGCCTAAGAATTTTGAAACGCATCTATCACAGAAACTGTACGATCCTAAATGGTTAGTCCCCATCTAATGTAATATATTTCTGCGGCAAGTTGTCCACCATTTGTGATATTGTGAAACACGATTTTTGAAGTACGTATTTCGTCCATGTTCTGTACCAATTCATTGAGGACTGTAGCCGAACGACCACTTCGGTCATAATAAACATTCGCCTTTCCACTGTTAAATAAACAACACCATCGACACACAAAACCTTCCATCATCATATTCAGTTCATATACAGCACAAATTTCACCTAACAAACTTCCTGTTTATTCAATATATGGCTCTCGGGTCGACCGCCGGATCCCATTTTGTTAAGCCAACAATATTTTTTCGGGAGTCATACAGTATATTGAACAGATCCGCCGGGAAAGCCGGAAGATTTACTTTATATTTATTGTTTCGTTTGTTAGACGACCACAGATAATCGAAAATACGCAGTGTCTGACAAACTTCCTGTATGTCATGAAATTCGAGATATTCTTTGACACTGTAAAACGTGGGACGAATGATTGCTCCAACCTCCTGTTTTCTATCGCGGAGAGTAATGAATTTGATAATGGAGCATGACACACACATCAACGCGCCCGTATCTTACGAACGTTACCAACCTTCTGTAGCTAATTCAAATCAACCCAGCGCGAACATCAACGATTGCTTAATAAATATTATTGGCAGTTAAAGATATTTTCTTTACCGCTGTTGCTGCAAGACCGTTGCTACGTAACACGTCGACATGCAGTCACACGAAACGAAAATATTAATAGAAAGTTCCAAATATAATGAATTCCCGTGACATGCGATGATACAGTACCCTCACAATTTCAAAGAGCATGTTGGAGAGAGAAAATAAATGGCCAGGTGCAGGAGGATTCGAACACAGAGGGTTTCGTACACAATTATCTATACAGAAAATTTGTCCATTCCGAGAATCGAGAATTTCTACCATTTTGATTGTTACCGACAATGATACCTGCAAAATGTCGGGCCCAGAGATCCCAAAATTTTCGAGACTGTTTTAATTTCAATAATGTAGAGTGAAATGCAGTCATGCAGGAAGAACCGAGGCCTACGAGAAAGACAAAATGGTTCAAATGGCTCTGAGCACTATGGGACTTAACTTCTGAGGTCATCAGTCCCCTAGACTTAGAACTACTTAAACCTAACTAACCTAAGGAAATCACACACAACCATGCCCGAGGCAGGATTCGAACCTGCGTACGTAGCGGTCGCGCGGTTCCAGACTGTAGCGCCTAGAACCGCTCGTCCGGCGAGAAAGACAGGCCGCGGCGCTTACGTCACGAAGGTAGTCCTGCGCTCTCTTGCTCGCTCAAGTCAGCTGACAAACTACGTTTCTACACCTGTCAACTCGTAAGTAGGCGTGACCGTACAAACGAAAACTGAATCTTCTGCTGGTATCCGCTATTATGGAAGCTTACTGTTATTAGTACTATAATGATGAGAAGTCCATGGGCCTACTTATAATTTGTTATGGCTGTACTGGCGTACAATGAAATAAAATCATACTAAAATGATTATCAGTTGCATAAGGCGCCACTTCCAGCATGTAATGAGCACTGCTAATCAGAAGAGACTAGATGCTACAAACAAGCCGTTATACCATATACATCGAGTACTGATCTTAAATCAAATTTTTCTGTAGTACTGTTAATCAGTAAGACTTCATAATAGCAGATTCCGGTGGAAGATGCAATTCTCGTTAGTACTTACACGCCCAGCTGCGAGTTAACAGGTTTAGAAACGCGTTTTGTCTGCTAAGCTGAGCGAGCGAGTTCAGGACTACCTTCGTGTCGTAAGTGCCGCGGCCTGTCTTTCTCGTGGGCCTCGGGAAGAACTCGGGCGGCCATTATCGTAATAACCAGTAGGTCTCCATTGAGGCTGCCTGAGTCGCGATGGCAAAAGTCAAAGATCAGGCAAGGAATGACATCATTGCTGATACTGTGTGACGCGTTTCGGAATTTATCCATCACTAGATATCAAGGCGCGATTTCTGCACGTAGATGTGTCGTTTCAAGTTGTATGAAAAACAAATATTCACAGACTAGTGTGCAAGTGTTTGTTCCACATACAACTTCTTTCACGTACGCTCCTGCGTATCTGATCGAGCTTAAATTCTGAAACGTGTCATACGAGCAATAATGTCTTTCCTTGCCTGATGTTTGACTTTTAGCATTACAATCTAACCGGCCTTAATGCAGAGATACTAATTGTTTTAATTGCAAGTTTGAGGTCGGATAACATATGACAAAAGAAATATTTTTTCGTGCGGTATTATTACAGATATAAAGTTTTCGGATTGTTTTATTTTGTTGTAGTGTGAAACCTTGCTACTTGCCAAATTTCATGATTATAGGTCGACGGAAAGTACCTTATAGTTTTTGATGAGTGAGTTTGCTAGTATCAAAATATGTGACACAAATGGCCGTGACTTTTGACTGCATTTTTTTCACCTCCAAGTGACCATAGATCTCAGTATGTGACATAAATGTCAGCTTGATACTTCTACTCGCTTCTGAGAACAAAGGTTTTTGACAATCGGACTGACAGACGGACAACAAAGTGATCGCATAAGGGCTCCGTTTTTAACGACTGAGATAGGGAAACCGTTTTCAAAAAAAATTGTGCACTGTTATGCCACGACCAATAGTTATTAATGCAAACAGTGCCTTTTCACTTGTGTACAGTCACTTTGCTGTCACAGGCACTACTCGGAAAACCTCAGTAAGTTGTACCTGAACGTGGAACAAAGAACAAAATGAAAAACACTTTTTTTACCTTCATGGAAAAGTACAGCACCATATGCTCGTCGCTATAGGCGCCGCCAACGGATTTTTAACGAAGGATTGTATTTCGATAAAATGTGTGGATTTATATTTCCAGTTTACGTATAATTAAAAATCGTATTTATATTTCGTATCAGCTCAGGCCTACCGCACTCTTGTATTTGAATTAATGGGCCTACAGCGGTGAGTGTTCTCCAGAGTCGTGGAAATTCAGTCACGTACTGCAGTAGATGTCTTAATTAGTAAAAGCTGTTATTTTAAGGAGGCGATGATGTACAGCTGCTCAGAAGTTTTAAAAATAGCTGCATGTCACTTCATTGAAAGAACCGGATATTCTGGGTCAACAGACCACCATCAGGTATAAAAAACAACGCTGATTACAGGACATGCGTCAAATAATGATGATTTGTATCTAAATCAACGTTGTACATCAGGCGCATCACAATTACAGAATGCAGGAACGTAATCGACTTATACATTACGCAATATGTTAACAGGGCGAAGCACAAGGCTATAATGCTCCGTCCTGCTAAGTTATTGCGTAATATATAAATGTAATACTTTTCTGCGTTCTGTAATTGACGGCGTTAATGTTCAACATTGATTTTAACACAGATCATAATGCCCTATAATTAATGTCTGTTTTTATACCTTGAGGGTGGCTTCTTGTCTATTAAAACTGCTAGTTTCGGATAAACTGGCATTCAGCTATTGTACTAATTATGTTCTCATGAATTATGTGAATAATGCCCCACTGTTGTACTTACTCGACCTTTTCTTCCTGTTTCAGGTAAGTCTAGCTGTGTGACTTATGGGGTGACAGCTGAGAAGGTAAGATGTGCTGTTCCAGTAAGTCTAGCTGTGTGACTTATGGGGTGACAGCTGAGAAGGTAAGATGTGCTGTTTCATTAACTTGAAGCGCTTCTATATTAGAGCATTTTTGGATGCATTTTTTCATCACTTTGTATCGTTGCGACTTATTGCGCCATACATGAACAGGTTTCCTTTGACAAAGGATCGGAGTCCGTCAGTGAAACAACTCGCTTCTTCTTGTAAAAGTTACACCACTCTGCATCTGCTTAGTTGACAGGTTCTTTCTATTTGGAAGTGGGACAGAGGTAGGGGTAGACGGTGAGAGAGAGTAGATAATTCGTTATTACAGTGCGAAGACGGTAAAAGACGTACACCAGTGACACCACTAATTTGTAAGAGCCATTTCTTGCTAAACTTGCGAGGTTAGCGGTTTTCCGTGTTTCCTGGTACGAAAGTAAACTGTTCTTTGTCAGATGGAGGGTGGTGACAATGTCACCCAAACACGGTTCTTCAAAGTAACTCCCCGTTGCGTTGATTCATAAAAAAATGTTGAAATGTGTGTGAAATCTTATGGGACTTAACTGCTAAGGTCATCAGTCCCTAAGCTTACACACTACTTAACCTAAATTGTCCTAAGGACAAACACACACACACCCATGCCCGAGGGAGGACTCGAACCTCCGCCGGGATGAGCCGCACAGTCCATGACTGCAGCGCCTTAGACCAGTTGATTCATATTTCAGCCACACACCACGCTGCTTTTGTACAACACCTGCAATTTCACTACACAGCGCCTATGGAAGTCGTCGTAAACAACACTGCGGAAATCACTAATATATTTCAATATATTTTGCAAGTACTTCCTCCAAATTTCTCAGTCCATTATTAGACACATAACTCTCACATGTTCGACGATAGCTACCAGGCGAAGATCCAGGGTTCGGTTCTTGGGGGGGGGGGGGGGGGGGCACAGTTTGTTACTGTCTCTTCACCCTCCCGTTGAATAACAAATATGTAAAGGAAGGAATCTCACCTAATTGTTGGACCAGCGTGGCGAGTTGTCAGTTCTTCCTGTAGAAGTATTTGGCACGTATTAGTAAAACATGAATGCGGATGCAATTTAAATAATATAGGTCAATTCCTGTTCTTTAATACCCCAGGGCGATTAATAATTTTCGTTCTAAATTTACGAATGCCGCTTCATCGAAATGAATTTTGACGCCCAGTTTTATTTCGAGTAATCAAAAATGTGTCCCAAGAGACAATGCGAGTTAGTTTGGAATACTGCTGTTGGCCCTGGCAATGGTCTCTTTGTTGTCGTTACAGCCCCTTCACTCTCTCTCTCTCTCTTTCTCTCTCTCTCTCTCTCTCTCTCTCTCTCTCTCTCTCTCTCTCACACACACACACACACACACACACACACAAACACAAACACAAACACAGTTACTCACGGATGTCTACACATTTAAATCCTCTCTCAATTTTAACAACGCTTCTGTAGGATGGTACTGTGGGTACTACAGCTCTCTCGTGTTTACACAGTAACATGCGCATTTTGTCCCGCGTTATTGAAAGTAATATCTTATTGATATTGAGACTGTGGAATAGAGATATGGCTTGATTTAAGGTTTGAGATGACAATTCATACTTTATAAGTAGGCAGCGGTGGTGACCAATTACGAAAACTCGCCGTGGAATATCACCCAGGCGGTAGAAGAATTACAGACAGATCGAGAAAGCGATGAAACTCGGAACACTGAGTCTACCCAGTCCTTGAAGATATGATGTTTGTGGGGAAAGTATGGCGTTGCCCTGATGGTGCCTTGGGATTTACACGTATTTGTTGGTGGCAGAGAGGATGGGGCAAAGGGTAAAAATCTCGAACTTTCGACTTTGTGCTGTCATATTTACGTAACACCATGTACACAAATAAAATAAATTAGAATCCGCGTTCGTCTTCTGCCTCTCATGAACCTTACTTTCAGGCAGTAAGTATAAAGTTTCAAGTTTTAGTATGATTTAAATTCTGTGCTTGGCTGCAAGAAGGACGTAGATAAGTTAGAGCTTACCGTTCCGTCGATAGCTTGATCTTTAGAGACAGAACAAGATGTGACTGCATAATGGTGTGGACGAAACTAACGCCTTGTCTAGGGAATCCTTCCGATATTCGTCCCCTTTACAACGTACGGTAATCACGGGAAAATCGAGCCTTTGATCCCAGGCGAGGATTTGAACCCGCCATTCCCAGGAAAGGGGGTTAGCTATCTCCTCCATTCGCGGCACATCTTTAACTTTATATGGTTCAAATGGCTCTGAGCACTATGGGACTTAACTTCTGAGGTCATCAGTCCCCTAGAACTTAGAACTACTTAAACGTAGCTAACCTAAGGACATCACACACATCCATGCCCAAGACAGGATTCGAACCTGCGACCGTAGCAGTCGCGCGGTTCCAGACAGAAGCGCCTAGAACCGCTCGGCCACCGAGGCCGGCGACGAGAGTTAAAATCTTCAATGTTGCCAATGACATTGATATTCTGTCGGATATGGCAAAGGGCTTGGAAGATCAGTTGAACGGTATGGATAGTGCCTTGAAACGGTGTTATAAAATTAGCATCGTTAAATGTAAAACTAGCGACCTGAAATGTAGTACAATTTAGTCAGGTGACGCTAAGGATATTATAGATTAGGAAACGATACGCAGAATTTTTTTCAGGCGAGTTATGCTGATTGCACAGCAAAATATCTGACGATGGTCGTAGTAGACAGGACATAAAAACGCAGACTGGCAATAGCTAGTAAAGCTTTTCTGAAAAAGAGAAACATTTAGTAAAACTTGAGTGTTATAAAGTACTTTCTACAACTTTTTGTCTGGAATGAAACGAGGACGATAGACTGAACTGCTGAAGAGCAGTTGGGTACATCGGATGATGAATCAAATCGGGTTGAAAAGAAATTTCTGGGACTACCTGATTAGAAGAAGGGATCAGCTGATTCAGCACACACCGAGGCATCAAGGAATCATCCAGCTGGTAATGGAGGGAAGTGTAGGCGAGTGTGTCAAAATTGTAGTAGACGAAGCCTTGACTATACTAAGCTAGTTCAAGAGGATGTAGGTTGATGTGTCGGCAGCTGGGCCAACACCTTGTAGATAGAGGTGGCTTAAGGCACGCTAGACTAACGCAGACGGGCGTGAAGTACTGGAACAGGATACGTAATTAATGCTATGAAGAAAAGTACGTAGCTGGTATAATACTTATCTTTAATAACTCATTGTGGTACATCGCACAAAGGAGACTTTAATTACAATCACTGTAAGGCTAATGGCGCCTTGCTAGTTCGTAGCCATTAACTTAGCTGAGGCTATTCTGTCTCTCGGCTAATGAGAGAGAAAGGCTTCGTACGTCTAGTCGCTAGCTCTGTCGTCCGTACAACTGGCTGAGTTCGAGTCAGTCTCTCGAGACCTGCCTTGTGGTGGCGCTAGGTTTGCGATCACACAGTGGCGACACGCGGGTCCGACATGTACTACAGGACCGCGGCCGATTTAAGCTACCACCTAGCACGTGTGGTGTCTGGCTGTGACACCACATAGGTTGCAGTAGGTATGCAGACAGGAACAATTGTGCACAGGATAGTCTGGCGTGAAGAGGTGCTCCAAACAAGTCTTCGGACTGAAGACGACGTCAACAACAACAACAACAACAACAACATGGCAGGGTATGGCTCAAATGGCTCTGAGCACTGTGAGACTTAACATCTGAGGTCATCAGTCCCCTAGAACTTAGAACTACTTAAATCTAACTAACCTAAGGACATCACACACATTCATGCCCGAGGCACGATTCGAACCTGCGACCGTAGCGGCAGCACGGTTCCAGACTGAAGCGCCTAGAATCGCTCGGCCACATCCGCCGGCGGCAGGGTATAAAGGGAAGCCGGCCGTAGTGGCCGAGCGGTTCTAGGCGCTTCAGCTGAGGCTATTCTGTCTCTCGGCTAATGAGAGAGAAAGGCTTCGTACGTCTAGTCGCTAGCTCTGTCGTCCGTACAACTGGCTGAGTTCGAGTCAGTCTCTCGAGACCTGCCTTGTGGTGGCGCTAGGTTTGCGATCACACAGTGGCGACACGCGGGTCCGACATGTACTACAGGACCGCGGCCGATTTAAGCTACCACCTAGCACGTGTGGTGTCTGGCTGTGACACCACATAGGTTGCAGTAGGTATGCAGACAGGAACAATTGTGCACAGGATAGTCTGGCGTGAAGAGGTGCTCCAAACAAGTCTTCGGACTGAAGACGACGTCAACAACAACAACAACAACAACAACAACATGGCAGGGTATGGCTCAAATGGCTCTGAGCACTGTGAGACTTAACATCTGAGGTCATCAGTCCCCTAGAACTTAGAACTACTTAAATCTAACTAACCTAAGGACATCACACACATTCATGCCCGAGGCACGATTCGAACCTGCGACCGTAGCGGCAGCACGGTTCCAGACTGAAGCGCCTAGAATCGCTCGGCCACATCCGCCGGCGGCAGGGTATAAAGGGAAGCCGGCCGTAGTGGCCGAGCGGTTCTAGGCGCTTCAGCCTGGAACCACGCGACCGCTACGGTCGCAGGTTCGAATCATGCCTCGGGCATGAATGTGTGTGATGTCCTTAGGTTAGTTAGATTTAAGTAGTTCTAAGTTCTAGGGGACTGATGAGCTCAGATGTTAAGTCCCATTTGAAACATTTTGAATTCTCGTCCCTGAACTAAATGCGTTCTACGAATTTATGCTTGATTTTCTTTATGCTTCGTTAATGAACAGTTATAATAACATTGGGGACGGGTTTCAACTCTTTCTCACTTCCGTCTCAACTATGGCCTCTCTTTCATGTTCATGCCATACCAAGTAATAGCTTTAGAAGGATGACAGCTGTACACAGCGGTTTCACGTCCTGTTGTATCCTTTTATTCACATTGCTTTTGTTCCGCAGTTTGACGCATAACGCTATAATGCACTGAAAGGAGATGTTGGACAGAGGATGTACGAGTGCAGTTATAAATTAGTTTCGTTATGCCCTGGCTGAGGAATCTGCACGTGACGCCATTTGTCATCCGTGCTGAACACACAATTTGTGTGGTTCCTCCGGTATCGGATCGCATCCGAAGTTTTGGCAAGCTCGTTGTCGCTGTGATGGATGGCGTCCTGGTGTGGCAGAAACACGGCAGTGTAAACAATGTAACCAGGCAGCGTGGGGGGTTGGGGGGTTGGGGGGGACACACTGATGACCTTAGCAGTAAAGTCCCAAAGATTTCACACGCATTTGAACACACGCACTACGAGCCGCTTGTGTGGTACAGTGTCAAAAGCCTTCCGGAAATCCAGAAATAAGGAATCGATCTGAAATCCCTTGTCAATAGCACTCAACACTTCATGTGAATAAAGAACTAGTTGTGTTTCACAGGAACGATGTTTTCTAAACCCATGTTGTCTCTGTGTCAGTAGACCGTTTCCTTCGAGGTAATTCATAATGTTCGAACACAATATATCTTCTAAAATCCTGCAGCATATCAACGTTAACGATATGGGCCTGTAATTTAGTGGATTACTCCTACTACCTTCCTTGAATATTGGTGTGACCTGTGGAACTTTCCAGTCTTTGGGTACGGATCTTTGCCACCGAGAAACAACCTCCGTGATGGCATAGGAGTCTAAATGAAAATACAGTGGAGGAATGTGATTCAGTCGTTTGCGACTATTCACACAGTTGCATTTCACTCCCACGTGTCTGGCACTAACGGCGTAACAAGGTGCTGGCAGTAGTGTGCTCCTGTCGGCCAGACCGTGGGCGCCGGCGGTCAGTCACGTGCAGCGGCTCGAGGGCCGGGAGAATTATCTCGCTTCGTTGACTGCCTTCCTTTCACTCCAGGAAGCTTCTGCCTCTGGCCACCGAAACGCGTCTGCGCTTTTCTTCCCTATCACCACTGGCCACCTAATTCCAGTATCACACCCTCTAGGAGGTGGAACCTATAACGATATATTTACGTAATGTGTATACATAAACATACAGTTATAAATGTCCCCGTTCGTAGTCGCTAATTATAACAATATGTTTACTTTTGTGCTGTAACATATAGCTTTAATCAGCGGTGGAAATATATTTGCGAACGCCGACCGTGTGCGGCTGTTTCTTGTTGGATCATCTGATCAGTCGGAAGTTGCATTGCAGAGGAGAGTAAATGCCTGTTCAAAATGTAATTATTTTTGGATAGCTCAACATGAATTTCCTAAGGGACCGTAGTTTATCATGCATTTACCAGTACAATGTGGCGCGAAGAAAATATTTCGCCGCATGCAACTTCCGTCCGATTTCGACGAAAGAATTCCTGAGTGTGGACTCTCTATTTGGCAGAAACATAAAGAAAATGAAATAACTTCATGAAGGAGTGAGACATAGATTCTATAGTAAATAAATAGTTCCTACACCAGTTCCATTTAACTCTGACTTTATGGCAATTAATAGATGAACTTACACTGCAATGAAGAATTTAACATGGATGCCGTTTTGACTGGCGCTTCTCTTCTCGTAATGAAAATAATTCCTTTGACGTTTTCACATACACGTCGCACAATAAATCTACTGCTATGCAGTATTGCACTTTCAGTACTGCATTTTTACTTTACACTAAAATAATATTATTTTTATCAATAATAATGCAGCGGCAAGATAAGCGCGTCCGACACAAGTTACAAGAGAAAAGAGAAAATGAGTAACTGAGTAACTGTTCATCGCCGGCCGCGGTGGTCTAGCGGTTCTGGCGCTGCAGTCCGGAACCGCGGGACTGCTACGGTCGCAGGTTCGAATCCTGCCTCGGGCATGGGTGTGTGTGATGTCCTTAGGTTAGTTAGGTTTAAGTAGTTCTAAGTTCTAGGGGACTTATGACCTAAGATGTTGAGTCCCATAGTGCTCAGAGCCATTTGAACCATTTGAACTGTTCATCGAGAATATCTCGTACTTGAAAAGAATGTGTAAAAGGGTTCTTCTTCTGTCCGTTTTCCGCGCCGCGGGTTTCAACGTCAGTAACTCACTGCATCTCTGACGGCGCTTGGACAATAAACACGTTACGTCACAGCACGTTCGCCTTTTACATTCTCGCAACATTATTTGCTAACTGTAGCTGTTGCCGAGCGACTGCTCGATTAGTGAATGATTTAAAATGATAAGGCAATCACATAATGTTACAAACCCTCGAATGACGGAGATTCTTACCTCTTCTCTTTGAATTGTGTGCCAGATCGCCATTATTTCTCATTCTAATTTTACCATTTTGCCCTCCGTCTTTGGTGTTGGCTTCAGACTATCCAAGTTTCGTGGGCAGGCAATAGCCAGTCACGCAGGTGCACCTAGCCATACAAAAATGTGTGTGAAATCTTATGGGACTTACACACTACTTAACCTATATTATCCTAAAGACAAACACACACAACCAGGTCCGAGGGAGGACTCGAACCTAGCGATATGACGCTGATCGTTTCCCTTCGTCGCTTGTCAGTATGAAGGGGCACCAACGAATTCTTTGTGCAGATGTATTCCTCGTGAATAAAATTAAGTTTGCTACTGCATTTGAATACAATATGTTTCACACGTATCTTATTAAAATGCTGTAAAACTTAACCATGAAAAGTGCTGTGAACCTTCCCGGAGGCCTGTGTACTAATGGCTTGACACTTCTTACCACGTGTATGATGTGCACCAGTCTCCTATAAAATACGAAAATACGTCAACAACTTCGCCACGGGTATTCTTTTAGATCCTAACCAGCGTATAGAAGAATATGTGGAAAGACTTAAGACAGGTGGGTGGCATTTCAACCAAAGGAAATCTTTAAATGAGAATAGTTTTAACATCGAATTTCACTATTACACTACTGGCCATTAAAATTGCTACACCACGAAGATGACGTGCTACAGACGCGAAATTTAACCGACAGGAAGAAGATGCTGTGATATGCAAATGATGAGCTTTTCAGAGCATTCACACAAGGTTGGCGCCGGTGGCGACACCTACAACGTGCTGACATGAGGAAAGTTTCCAACCAGTGATCTCTATGCTACCTGGATGTTGAACTTCAGCGATTCTATCGTGCCAGCCATCGATGCTCACATTTCACTTCTTGCCAAACTACGACATGGCTGCTAGGAAATGTTACTAGAACACAAAAAGAAAATACTTTTCAATTCCTCTCCCTCATAAGCCTATTACTTCATATGTTGACATAAAGTTCAAAACAAGAAATCACTCTGCAATTCTTTGTCACATGCAGACCGATTGAAATGTGTTTGCCAAACTACAATATGGCGGACGATATAAAGCACGTGTATTTGCAGACACGCTGCAGTTCTTTATTCAGAGACCAGACTTCTACATCCAGGTTGTGTAGACATCACTGTTTCCAACCGATTTCTCATACACAAACAGCAGTTGACCGGCGTTGCCTGGTGAGACGTTGTTGTGATGCCACGTGTAAGGAGGAGAAATGCGTACCATCAAAAAAATGGTTCAAATGGCTCTGAGCACTATGCGACTTAACTTCGGAGGTCATCAGTCGCCTAGAACTTAGAACTAATTAAACCTAACTAACCTAAGGACATCACACACATCCATGCCCGAGGCAGGATTCGAACCTGCGACCGGAGCGGTTGCTCGGCTCCAGACTGTAGCGCCTAGAACCGCACGGCCAATCCGGCCGGCGCGTACCATCAAGTTTCCGACTTTGATAGAGGTCGGATTGTAGGCTATCGCGATTACATATTATCGTATGGCGACATTGCTGCTCGCGTTGGTCGAGATCCAATGACTATTAGCAGAATATGGAATCGGTGGGTTCAGGAGGGTAATACGGAACGCCATGCACGAACAGTTCGACAGCGTTTGCAGCAGCATGAACTATCAGCTCGGAGACCATGGCTGTGGTTTCCTTTACGCTGCATTACAGACAGAAGCGCCTGCGATGGTGTACTCAGCGAGAACCTGGGTGCACGAATGGCAAAACGTCATTTTTTCGGATGAATCCAGGTTCTGTATACAGCATCATGATGGTCGCACCCGTGTTTGGCGACATCGCGGTGAACGCATATTGGAAGCGTGTATTCGTCATCGCCATACTGGCGTATCACCCGGCGTGATAGTATGGGGTGCCATTGGTTACACGTCCCGGTCACCTGTTGTTCGCATTGACGGCACTTTGAACAGTGGACGTTACATTTCAGATGTGTTACGACCCGTGGCTCTACCCTTCATTCGATCCCTGTGAAACCCTACATTTCAGCAGGATAATGCACGACCGCATGTAGCAGGTCCTGTACGGGCCTTTCTGGATACAGAAAACGTTGGCCTGTGCCCTGGTCAGCACATTCTCCAGATCTCTCACCAATTGAAAACGTCTGGTGGCCGAGCAACTGGCTCGTCACAATACGCAAGTCACTACTCTTGATGAACTGTGGTATCGTGTTGAAGCTGCATGGGCAGCTGTACCTGTACACGGCATCCAAGCTCTGTTTGACTCAATGCCCAGGTGTATCAAGGCCGTTATTACTGCCAGAGGTGGTTGTTCTGGGTACTGTTTTCTCAGGATCGATGCACCCAAATTGCGTGAAAATGTAATCACATGTCAGTTCTAGTATAATATATTTGTCCAATGAATACCCGTTTACCATCTGCATTTCTTCTTGGTGTAGCAGTTTTGATGGCCATTAGTGTAAATGTCGCTATCATGTCTCCTGTCACCTCATTGTAGATTCATTCAGCGGCCAGGACAGGATTTTTAGTAAAATTACTGTTGTCAGTAAAGAAATGTTGTTCGCACTTGATGATATTTTCGCCGGCCAGAGTGACCTAACGGTTCTAGGCGCTGCAGTCTGGAACCGCGAGACCGCTACGGTCGCAGGTTCGAATCCTGCCTCGGGCATGGATGTGTGTGATGTCCTTAGGTTAGTTAGGTTTAACTAGTTCTAAGTTCTAGGGGACTAATGACCTCAGAAGTTGAGCCCATAGTGCTCAGAGCTATTTTTTTGATGATATTTTCAATGGTAGCACTTAAAGCAGTGCAGTTTGTAATTTCGTAAGTGAGTGACAAGTTATGTCCCGATTTACACGCCGATGGTTGATAACGCACTGACGTCGACCTCTTCACTCTAGAAGCAACGTCGAGAGATGCAGGGGCAAGAGGTTGTTCTTCAGCACCGCAGCGGAGAGCTCTTTGCAGCCGGCAAGTTGCGAGCAGCGGTCGGCCGGAAGAGGTGGGAATTTCATGGCCGGTCCCCGGGGCTGGCGGCTAATTAGCATCACAAGAGGTGGGTGGTAAATCTGGCCCTCGCTGTATCGCGGCGCCGCTTTTCGCAAACTGCCGCCGGAATTGATTAAACTCGCCAACCCGCCGGCCACGGGCGGCTGCCGCTGCGGTTGCGGAAGGCTCGCACGGGGTAAACGGCGCAGACCCTGCGTAGCCGCGCCAGCAGCTTCCCCCCTTTGTCGATACTCTTGCCGTGCCGCCGGCGAGACCCCAGTGCGGAGCTGTGGCCATTCACAGCTTAATTCCGGTCTACCGCATTCCCCAAGAAGGAAACGCTTTTGTACAACTGGAACAGACCGAATTGCGGTTTCCTTTAGCTGTAGCACTTCCGTGTGAAAATTTTCGGATGGTTCAAATGGCTCTGAGCACTATGGGACGTAACATCTGAGGTCATCAGTCCCCTAGAACTTAGAACTACTTAAACCTAACTAACCTAAGGACATCACACACATACTTGCCCGAGGCATGATTCGGCACTGCGACCGTTGCAACCGCGTGGTTCCGGACTGAAGCGCCTAGAACCGCTCGGCCACCGCTTCCGGGACCGATGACTGTAGCAGTCTGGTCCCTTCAATCCCACAACCAACCAACCAACCAACCACCGCGGCCGGCGAAAATTTTCAGCTCGTTCGTCGATTTCGATAGCATAAACGCGTAATAAGTTTCTGTAGCAGTTTATTCATGACTGTATTGATAAGTCTAGTAAATTTCTAGGAATTAGTGGAAAACTGTTGTAAATGCACAGTTGTAATACTACCGTAGGCTATCATAAGCAAGTCTAGACAACGGTAGTTCCGGTGAACCGCCGATCCTGTCACAGCAACTCAGCAACGATGTCTGCAGCAGGGGAAAGAAAGGCAATCTGCAAACTAACAGGTTTCACAACAGCCTAACCGTGTACCCAAAATCGGCGGTCCGCTGCAGATCAAATTACAAGTTCTTTTCCCAGTTACTTGAAAAATCCATAAAGAAAAACATTATGCTGTAGCAGATTAAACCTAGAAGATAAGTATAGACGCAGCAAAATTCACCAGTCCCTGTTGCAGAAAAGTTTTATCGTAAAAATTTTTTTGACTGTTCAACAAAGTCACAGAGTTTCTATATTTTCCTTGTGCGGTCTGACACTCCTTGATATCTTTGCCAGAATAAATTGAAATTCTCCTAATTTTTCCTTAAATTAATTAATGTCACTAAAGAATAAATCTTGTTCTCATTTATCGAAATATTCCTCTTTAAAACCGATCTTCTTGACCACAATCGCCGATAAAGTTTTAAAACAGAATTTTATAACACTTCACAGTGTCGATTATTTTCAAAATATCAGTACGTGTCGACTTCTCATTAATAAAACTTTAAACTAGTTAATTATTGAAGATCGTCCACACTCCTGATAAAATTCTGCCAGAATCTCTTCAGGAAGTCTGAATTTTAATAATATTTGCAAATTTCACACATCAGTAATATCTACGATGTATGTCGTAACAACAGAGTCAACTGACTGTTTTAACTTCCACCTCTTAGTTTATTTAACAGTTGATAACCAATTGACATCCAGTTAAAAACTTTACCATTCCACCTTCAACATTGAGCTCCTTTTCATTTTATAAAAAAACGCATTTTAATAATGGTCAGCATTCTTCCAGCCGCCGGCCGTCGACTACGATGCAATAGTGGTTAGCTCTCGTCGTCCGCCGCGTCTGAGTCCCCACCGGATCATCTTACTGCCACGGTCGATATGAAAGAAACGAAACAAAATCTTTTTAAATAACAAGTCTCCACTTAACATACTACTAATAATTAAATATATATATTAACATTTCTTACGTGGCGTTGCTCAAGCGGTAAAGAAACGCGATGTTTCCTGATCAGACTTTTGAAACACCACATAGTTCTCCTAGTAGCCTTGGTCAGTTAATGCCATGCCTGCATTACCTGTACATTTAACGTGTTGCATACCTGTCAGGCGCTACCGCTTCTCGATCACTTTCTTTACATATGCGACCAGTATCTTACTAGATTCTCCTAGACACTGGACATGGGGAACCTTCTAGAAACTGCGTGAGGATGTATGAAGGACCACGTAACCTTTCTTTGTTCTAAATAGAACAGCAGTAGTTTTGGAGACTGACTGGACTGGAGGTCTCAGGGAGGCACCGAGTGTGGCCATTATTGCATTGTCCCGGCTGAGCAGCAGCGGCGAAATTCAGTCAAACGAACTGAGTTTTCGAGTCGGCGAAAAATTATCCTGATCACTGGAAAATCAAGCTCTGTTGCTCTCGATTCCGTTTGCGCTGCCATACTCTGGATACCGTACGATCTCTCTTATCCTGTGAAAGACTGCTCAACAGTTCTACACACGGCGAGCCGTGACAGATTGCAGCTGCGAAGTTACCATATGACGCTGCACGCCACGCATGAGTTGACAGGTGCGTTCCATCCCATTCCGTTCCGTTCCGTTCGGACGCGCCGGGTGGTCGGGTGTAGCACGCCGGAAGCAGGCTGGCTGCGCGCGAAATGCGATCCTCGCTTCCGCGGGAAAAAGGCCAAAAAAACCCGCGCTGTCACTCGTCACTATGCAGAAACGCGGTCAAACGTCTGCCTACTTTTTTTTTGTTTTCTAACTGGACAGAGGAAACTCACAATTTTGCTATCAAGAATAATAGCCTAACCTCTACAGTCGTGAAACTGGGTTTCCACAGTCAATCGAAGCAAGAAACCTTTGATGTCTCCACTGATCATAATAAGAGTATATGCATAGGGTGTATCTTATTTAATAATGAAAACTAACAGTGGTGAAAGTAAGATAATAGATCCACTAAACATGGGTCCATTTCCGAGATCTTTCAGTGTGAAATATTTTCCTAGTTAGTAAAAATAGAAACTTTTCTAAGACGTTTCCATCTGATTGGAGTAAGTTTGTTCAAATGTGTGTGAAATCTTGTGGGACTTAACTGCTAAGGTCATTAGTCCCTTAGCTTACACGCTTCTTAACCTAAATTATCCTAAGGACAAACACACACCCCCATGCCCGAGGGAGGACTCGAACTTCTGCCGGGACCAGCTGCACAGTCGGACTCAAGTTTCAATGTAGCTCAGTTTAGAGGTGGACCTATGATGCTTTTGTGGTATCGTCCAAAAATCGCAGTGCTACACCACTGTCAGCATCACGAATAGATACCAAAGACGTTAGCGAGGGCTCGCTGCAATCCGCAACAACCAATGGGAGGCACTCCAGAAGACCACGCCTCCCTTTCAGCGTAGCAGCGCCCTCACGTAGAGGTCAATATAGTATCGAGACGCAATAGCTCTGATCAGTTCTTGACTTCAGCTACAGCAGTCAACACCATCGTGTAAGACAGTGACGCTTGTTAAAGTTACTGATGAAATGTACTGCTATAAATGTTGCATAAGTGCGTCACGTTATGCTTTGCAAGTAAATTAGACAACCATTCTGTGGCAAAGAAGTGTGTCAAAGTTAACTAAATATTTTATTCATTTACGTAGTAAAGGGAACTAAAATTTCAGTGTTTTAGTTTGATGAGCCTTCTCTGAGAGCTATCAAAGAACTCACAGTTATGACTGAACGAAAATAGTTTCGTCTGTTGACAACAGTTTTGGTCTACCCATTTAGGTCACCGTGAACGTCAACAGTGAAGTTTGTTTCAACAATACCAAATGTTTTATACTTTGACGAACAAAGTACAAGGACTGTTTTCTTTTTTCCTCTCTCCAAGGTCTGATCAGTTGAAAAATGGAAACCACAGCGAAAATGAGAAATTTTGTTATTTGAAACATTTCAGCTACGTCTCTACATAGTCACCGCTCCAATTTAGACATTTGTCGTAAGGTGGTACCAACTTTCGAATATCCCATCATAGAAGGCATCTGCCTGTGTTTTCTGCCAATTCTCTACCCTCGTCTGCAGCCTGGCATCTGCGCCAAGATGCTGTCCTCATAGTGAGCGGTTCAGATGAGCAAAGAGATGAAAATCAGAGGGATCTATGTCTGGGCTGTATGGTGGGTGTTCAGATACTTCCCATAGAAAATGCTACAGGAGTTTCTTGCTTCCTAATTCCTGCACCACTGCCACACTTGGTTGTCACACATGGCATTTACGCTATGGGGGTTGCATGAAATCAGGCGGAACCGCTCAGCAACACGAAATCGAAAAACAGGACGGACTTCACACTTGGGGGCAGACTAGATTGTTCTAGGCATCTTTCGTACTCAGTGGGTGCTCAGAACTGAAAAATGCAACGTTGTGCGATCACATGCATTTTAGAGACACTGCACAACACTTAAGCGCAAATCTTCTTCTGGTTTTCGTTGCGGTTTTAATTTTGCGACAGATCGCAACTTGAAAATAAAAAAAAAATAAAAAATCGCCTTCGTATGCTGTAGTGCTTTGACTGACGCCCTAAATCACATAAACTAAATGCCATAGAAGATGGCTGGGGAATGTCTGGAACAGCAGGTGAAACTTAGCAGTCAACATCTCCGCAGTTTGTTCTGGTGTAATTGTTAGATATACGTTTACGTTTTTAAAATCTGTACCTACTGCATGGCGAATGTGAGACATTTGCTGTATGCCTTGAAAACAACAATATTTGCAGTTGTTACAGGGCAAAGATATTAGCTGTTTCATTGAAAGTGGCGAGAGCTGACAAAAGCTCTCTCAGGTACAGAGGCACGTTAGCGCTGTGGAATTCTAGTTTAACATCTTACGTTGCATTGAAATAATTTATTTTAATATTCGCATAAAATTTTTAAGAGATTTATATACAAAATGGATTGATATAATTACAAATATTATTTCTATTAAACTTCAAGTAGGCGTGGGGCATTTAAATGATTACTATTAATGGATACCTTCAGTATGATTGGAAAATTTTTGTAGAAACTGACTAAATTTGTTTCGTTCCATCATTAAGAGTTCCAGTCGGCTTATTCTGTTCGTGAATATCAAGCTCCTCGTAGCAGAAAAGCGATTATAGAAACGCAATGTGCATGTTAAATAAAGAGTAAGAGTCCCAGCTCGCTATTTGAAGCTAGTCCCGCTCTCTTTTGCTTACCTTGTAAAGAACACAGCGGCTCTCCACAAAGTTGGTAAGCCTTCTCCCAGGACACTGACCCCCTTTCCTCGGCTATTTGAAATTGGCCCCTGCGGCGGTTAATAGCCTGCCTCCGATCTCCGATACTTGGCATTATTCCTGCCTCCTGCTTCTGCCACATCACTTCACCGTCTCCATTCCTCCGTTCCCTCCTGCCTCTGGCTCTGTTTTCTCCCACCGTTTCGTTCGTCCTTCCTTTTTCGCTGTGCGACGCGCAGAAACCTGTCCCCGCTGACTAGTAAACAGTGGACGCCATAATTGCACAGAGCTTGTTATACAAATTGCCAATCTGACCCTCACCGCTAGGGCGTTGTCCTCGGCGACTCGTGGGATACAGATTACTTCGTTTTCTTGCTTATCACGGATACCCTTCCTCGCTGTCGTTTTAGTGGAGGGTACCGCTGATGTAAGGACGAGTTACTGCCAAATGTCAACAGAGAGAAGATGGGCTGATATCAGACAACATTGTGCACTTATTTGACGCGAAGTAGAGTGTAATAGAATCGGTGCTGATCGGAAAATTTTGAAGGGCGATGGCCGCGATTGTACTGTCTTCAATATTTTCTTCGTCCGGGGAACGCTAACTGGATTCGTTGTGGTACATGGAATATCTGTACGATGTACTTAAGCCGCTTTCCGAGTATCTCCCTGTTCGGTACATCAGTGTTTTCCCAAAAATGGAGCTGTTTATCAGTAAGAAACAATTTTTTGGTTTTGTATTATTTTCGGCGAATTAATTATCAAGTGACGTCTTGAAATAGACAGTCCTTTCATTTCTTTTCCAAAGTTTTTATGAGATCTGATTACAACCAACGTCTCACAAAATGATGTAATCGTTCCTACTGGCGTCTCTATCGTGTGAAATTTGTTCAGTAGCCATGCCGAAAAAAGTTGGTTTTGTACTTGCGGATCAGTACACAGATTTCACATATTCTTAAAACTGAGTCCGACAGTAGAAACATACTCCCTGCAGTTGCACTTTTTAATTGTGAATATACACTGAAGAGACAAAGGAACTGGTTCACCTGCCTAATATCGTGTAGGGTCCCCGCGAGCACGCAGAAGTGCCGCAACAAAACGTCGCATAGACTCGACTAATGTCTGAAGCAGTGCTGCAGGGAACTGACACCATGAATCCTGAAGGGCTGTCCATAAATCCGTAAGAGTACGGGGGGTGCAGATATCTACGGAACAGCACGTTGCAAGGCATCCAAGATATGTTCAATAATGTTAATGTCTGGGGAGTTTGGTGGCCAGCGGAAATGTTTTAACTCACAAGAGTATTCCTGTAGCAACTCTGGACTTGTGGTGTGTCGTATTGTCCTGCTGGAATTGGCCAAGTCCGCCGGAATGCACAAATGTCATGAATGGATGCAGGTGATCAGACAGGATGCTTGCGTACATGTCACCTGACGGAGACGTATCTAGACGTATCAGGGGTCCTATATCACTCCAACTGCACACGCCGCACACCATTACAAAGCCTCCACCACCTTGCACAGTCCCCTGCTGACATGCAGGGTCCATGGATTCACGAGGTTGTATCCATACCCGTACATGTCCATCTGATCGATACAATTTGAAACGAGACTTGTCCGACCGGGCAACATGTTTCCAGTCATTAACAGTCGAATATTGGTGTTGACGGGCCCAGGCGAGGCGTATAGCTTTGCGTCGTGCAGTCACCAAGAGTACACGAGTCGGACTTCGGCTCCGAAAGCCCATATCGATGATGTTTCGGTAAATGGTTCGCACGCTGACACTTGTTGATGGCCCAGCATTGAAATCTGCAGCAATTTGCGGAAGGACTGCACTTCAGTCACGTTGACGATTCTCTACCGTCGTCGTTGGTTCCGTTCTTGCAGGATCTTTTTCCGGCCTGCACGATATCGGAGATTTGATGTTTTACCGGATTACTGATATTCACGGTACGCCCGTGAAATGGCCGTACGGGAAAATTCCCACTTCATCGCTACTTCGGAGACGCCGTGTCCCATCGCTCGTGCGCCGACTATAACATACGTTCAGTCTCACTTAAATCTAGATAACCTGCCATTATAACAGCAGTAACCGAGCTAACAACTGCGCCAGACATTTGTGGTCTTATACAGGGTGTTACAAAAAGGTACGGCCAAACTTTCAGGAAACATTCCTCACACACAAATAAAGAAAAGATGTTATGTGGACATGTGTTCAATGGTTCAAATGGCTCTGAGCACTATGGGACTTAACATCTATGGTCATCAGTTTTAAACCTATCTAACCTAAGGACATCACAAAACACCCAGTCATCCCGAGGCAGAGAAAATCCCTGACCCCGCCGGGAATCGAATCCGGGAACCCGGGCGCGGGAAGCGAGAGCGCTACCGCACGACCACGAGCTGCGGACTATGGACATGTGTCCGGAAGCGCTTAATTTCCATGTTAGAGCTCATTTTAGTTTCGTCAGTATATACTGTACTTCCTCGATTCACCGCCAGTTGGCCCAATTGAAGGAAGATAATGTTGACTTCGGTGCTTGTGTTGACATGCGACTCAATGCTCTACAGTACTAGCATCAAGCACATCAGCACGTAGCATCAACAGGTTAGTGTTCATCACGAACGTGGTTTTGCAGTCAGTGCAATGTTTACAAATGCGGAGTTGGCAGATGCCCATTTGATGTATGGATTAGCACGGGGCAACAGCCGTGGCGCGGTACGTTTGTATCGAGACAGATTTCCAGAACGATGGTGTCCCGACAGGAAGACGTTCGAAGCAACTGATCGGCGTCTTAGGGAGCACGGAACATTCCAGCCTATGACTCGGGACTGGGGAAGACCTAGAACGACGAGGACACCTGCAATGGACGAGGCAATTCTTCGTGCAATTGACGATAACCCTAATGTCAGCGTCAGAAAAGTTGCTGCTGTACAAGGTAACGTTGCCCACGTCACTGTATGGAGAGTGCTACGGGAGAATCAGTTGTTTCCGTACCATGTACAGCGTGTGCAGGCACTATCAGCAGCTGATTGGCCTCCACGGGTACACTTCTGCGAATGGTTCATCCAACAATGTGTCAATCCTCATTTCAGTGCAAATGTTTTCTTTACGGATGAGGTTTCACTCCAACGTGATCAAATTGTAAATTTTCGCAATCAACATGTGTGGGCTGACGAGAATCCTGACGCAATTGTGCAATCACGTCATCAACACAGATTTTCTGTGAACGTTTGGGCAGGCATTGTTGGTGATGTCTTGATTGGGCCCCATGTTCTTCCACCTACGCTCAGTGGAGCATGTTATCATGATTTCATACGGGATACCCTACCTGCGCTGCTAGAACATGTGCCTTTACACGTACGACACAACATGTGGTTCACGCACGATGGAGCTCCTGCACATTTCAGTCGAAGTGTTCGTACGCTTCTCAACAACAGATTCGGTGACCGATGGGTTGGTGGAGGCGGACCAATTCCATGGCCTCCACACTCTCCTGACCTCAACCCTCTTGACTTTCATTTATGGGGGCATTTGAAAGGTCTTGTCTACGCAACCCCGGTACCAAATGTAGAGACTCTTCGTGCTTGTACTGTGGATGGCTGTGATACAATACGCCATTCTCCAGGGCTGCATCAGCGCATCAGGGATTCCATGCGACGGATGGTGGATGCATGTATCCTCGCTGACGGAGGACATTTTGAACATTTCCTGTAACAAAGTGTTTGAAGTCACGCTGGTACGTTCTGTTGCTGTGTGTTTCCATTCCATGATTAATGTGATTGGAAGAGAAGTAATAAAATGAGCGCTAAGATGTAAAGTAAGCATTTCCGGACACATGTCCACATAACATATTTTCTTTCTTTGTGTGTGAGGAATGTTTCCTGAAAGTTTTGCCGTACCTTTTTGCAACACCCTGTATAGGCATTGCCGACCGTAGCGAATTTAACAAATTCCTAATTTAGTAGACTGTCCGATAAGAATAGTGTATTATTTATTCCGAAGGTCTCTTCTGCATTAATGGAGCACATCCCTTCACTCAGAGGCTCTTGGAATTGATAGTTACGAATTACGCGGCCTCATTGCAATAGCTTAGGTCGTCTATCTTGTTGCTGAGAAGTATACAATGAATTTTGTTTCCTCCTTGGATTTGCATTGCATCTTTTAAGATAGTGACGAAATGGTTTCGGCCAGTATGCCTTTACGGTTCAACTGGTTTTTGCGAAAATATAGAAATACAATGAAAAAGCCGTTGCTGAAAGCTGAGTGGAATTTCCGAGACACACATCGGGTGTTACATTCACAACGGCTAATGCTAAAATTCGTAAGGACTTCGAAGAGCAGAACCACTTCGAATGGCCGGTAGAATATATTTCCGAAACTTTGCTTACACTTTTCGAACTCAACGTCATTTACTAAATTAGTCGTTGATGAAATTCATTCGCAAATTGCGGCAATTAGCGAAGTCTGATAATAGCAAAAATCCACTTCGGTTAGCGATACAACAGCGGTTACGATGTTAGCGAACGAGTGATCCGTGGCAAGGTTCACTTCGCGGAATAACACTCCAGCTACATTTCTCTCACGCGCTCGTGGAATTGGTAGTGGAAGAAACAGGAGGGGACTGAGCTATCATGTAAGGTTAATTAATGAACCGTGAGTTGCTTGAATACCTCGCGATATTATCGCGCTTGATAGAGCGGCGTTTCATTAATGCAGGCACGTATAACTTTGGAGCTTCTGGGTAATACACTGCAAAGGCCTGTTGGAACGCATCTGTTGGAAACCAACAAGAAGTGAAGCGCAATCATGGCAATACAGGACCCTGACCCAGCGTCGCTCTTATACGGCGGTTTCAGACAATAATTATCTCCTGTTGGTAGTGCTGGAGCGACTAAATACTATTTTTATACAATGTGTTCAGGGAGTTACGATACCCAGAAGGTCAAAGCAGTATATAAAATATTAGAATACTTACATATAAAAGCCGCGTATCGGGGGGTCGAAATTAAAGTGCAGCTACTCATGGTCGTCCAGTGTGGGCTGTAATTGTCTTATGGCAGGGAAACTCGGTAGATATCGTAGATATGCTAACCAGTTTACGCTGGGAAACAAATTAGTGCCAGTTTTGGCTACCGGTGCAAATCCGGCGCTGCTCGCAGTTTGTATGACGATATGACACCCAGGCCCCCGTTTGACAAGCCATAACGAGATAGAACGGTAAGGTTATCGAGAAGATTACGGTGATTTTACTCATTACGCTAAGCCAGCAACACACCCCGTGTTCATAGTATCATGTTACCACTGGCTGAAAACCTTAATCGTAGCTATCTTACTAACTGAAATTTAATTATAACAAATTGTACCTAGAACAATGCGTTTTGGGTGGATCTTCAGTGTGTCGCTGCCTTCAAATAGCCTACTCTCATAATACGGAAGTTACAATAACCCGTGTTCATAGTATCATAATATGTTACCACTGGCTGATAACCTTAATCGTAGCTATCTTACTATCTGAAATTTAATTATAACAAATTGTACCTAGAACAATGCGTTTTGGGTGGATCTTCAGTGTGTCGCTGCCTTAAAATAGCCTACTCTCATAATACGGAAGTTACAATAATTGTTTTGCCTGCCCGCATCTCGTGGTCGTGCGGTAGCGTTCTCGCTTCCCACGCCCGGGTTCCCGGGTTCGATTCCCGGCGGGGTCAGGGATTTTCTCTGCCTCGTGATGGCTGGGTGTTGTGTGCTGTCCTTAGGTTAGTTAGGTTTAAGTAGTTCTATGTTCTAGGGGACTTATGACCACAGCAGTTGAGTCCCATAGTGCTCAGAGCCATTTTTTTGTTTTGCCACGAATATAATGTTTCTCATTACTTTATTGGAACGAATCGCACAGTTAACAACGGGTTTTCCAGTGATTCTCAATTTGCTGGTGCTCAGAAACGGCATATATACATATAGGCTTGAAATGAATGCCAATATGGCGCCTCACAACTCTGTACTGAAGAGAGACGGCTTGCGTGTGACGTAGGTGACGTTGTGCCATCTCATTGGTCAACGCTCAGACGCACGCTCAGAATATCTGACATGCCTGATATTGCTCTGCACGTTCGGAAAGACTCCCGAACGTGGTGTACCACGCTATGACGTCAGAAACTCGGCACGCTCAACGTTCGGATGCACGGTCCGTGTGCCCACGGCCTTAGCTACGAGTTTCGTCTCCGCGGACCAAAGTCCCGTCAGACCGCGAAAGCGAAGGAAGCACGTGTTGTGTTGTTAGCGCCAGCCTAGTAATGCACGACCCCCTCCCGTACTCCTCCGCTTCCTTCCGTTATAAAGAAGGGGGCGAGCGTTGCCCGCGCGCATTCCGAAAGGCCACCGCGGTAACGTATTACTGCTACTTCATTTACATTTCATGCATATTAAATTTCTGATTAAAATGCTGCACAAGAGACCTTTGTGCCTGCAGAGATTGCCCGTTGCACCGTAAATTCAGTTGGCGGATGCGGAAGGCGGGCGCTACCCGGCGTGGTGTGGTGTGTGTCCTTCCTTACGCCGCGGGCGAGATTGGATGGCTGCAGAAGCCAGGTGCACTTGTTCTGATCACGTTTTACCAATGAAGCCCTCCCTGCGGGACAGTATTTTCTCGGTGTTTTTCGCTCGGCCGCGGAACTTTTCCTCCGCTGGGCGTCTTCGATTGGGAAAGTGAGTTCCCTGCACGGAGCGTCGGTTTCCTGGGTTAGGGTGTACTCTGCTGTTGGCCCGCTCTCCTGACCAGTGTGTTGAGATTGGCTCTCTTAATTGAAAGGCTGAGCTCTCCAGCAATAGGATACCCACGCTTCATTTTCCGTTGGACGCTACGCTGCCAGTGTAAAGCACTAGCCGGCCGGAGTGGCCGAGCGGTTCTAGGCGCTACAGTGTGGAACCGCGCAATTGCTACGGTCGTAGGTTCGAATCCTGCCTCGGGCATGCATGAGTGAGATGTCCTTAGGTTAGTTAGATTTAAGTAGTTCTAAGTTCTACGGGACTGATGACCTCAGCAGTTTAAGTCCCATAGTGCTCTGAGCAATTTGAACCATTTTGTAAAGCATTAGCTTCGTCCTCGGACTTTAGGGCCGATAATGGCTCTTAAAGGTCTGTTCTTACAATAACGTCAGAACAGAAACCATCTATGATAACTTAGTTAAAGCCACGAAAGAAAACGAAAATATCGAGAAGAAAGTAAAATTTATGAGCATCAAAGGTCACGCTAACACTAAATATGATAAAAGAATCGCTCAGAAGGGTACATTTAATAAATCTTTATTACCGCCATTACACCTGAATACTACATTGTATACACTGAAGAGCCAAAGAAACTGGAACACCTGCCTAATATCCTGTAGCGCCCGCACGAGCACGCAGAAGTGTCGCAACACGACGCGGCATGGACTCGACTAATGTCTGACGTAGTGCTAGAGGGAATTGACACCATGAATCCTGCAGGGCTGTCCATAAATCCGTAAGAGTACGATGGGGTGCAGGTATCTTCGGAACAGCACCTTGCAAGGCATCCCAGATATGTACAGTAATGTTCATGTCTGAATAGTCTGGTGGCCAGCGGAAGTGTTTTAACTCACAAGAGTATTCCTGTAGCAACTTTGTGGCAATTCTGGACATGTGGGGTGTCGCATTGTCTGCTAGAATCGGCCAAGTCTGTCGGAATGCACAATGAACGTGAATGGATACTGGTGATCAGACAGTATTCTTACGTACATGTCAGCTGTCAGAGTCGTATCTAGGCACATTATGTGTCCCATACCACTCCATCTGCACACGTTCCGCACCATTACAGAGCCTCCACCAGCTTGAAGAGTCCCCTGCTGACATGGGGGGTCCATGGACTCATGACATTGTCTCCATACCCATACACGTCCACCTGCTTGATACAATTTGAAACGAGACTCGTCCGACCAGATAATATGTATCCAGTCCAATGTCAGTGTTGAGGGGCCCAGCCGAGGCGGAAAGCTTTGTGTCGTGCAGTCATCAAGGGTACGCGAGTGGGCCTTGGGCTCCGAAAGCCAATATCGATGATGTTTCGTTGAATAGTTCGCACGCTGACGCTTATTGATGGTCCAATATTGAAATCTGCAGCAATTCGTGGAAGGGTTGCACTTCTGTCGCGTTGAACGGTTCTCTTCAGTCGTCGTTGGTCCCGTTCTTGCAGGATCTTTTTCCGGCCGCAGCGATGTCGGAAATTTGATGTGTTAACAGATTCCTGAAATTCACGGTACACTCGTGAAATGGTCATACGGGAAAAATCCCCACTTCATCGCTACCTCGGAGATGCTGTTTCCCATTGCTCGCGCGCCTACTGTAACACCACGTTCAGACTTATTTAATCTTGATAAGATGCCATTGTAGCAGCAGTAACTGACCTAACAATTGCGCCAGATACTTGTTCTCTTATGTAGGCGTTGGCAATCGCAGCGCGGTATTCTGCCTGCTTACATATCACTGTATTTGAATACACATGCCTATACCAGGTTCTTTTCGCGCTTTAGAGTATTTGCAATGCCTGCTGTGCAGGTAACGTGAGATGCGCGGATAATGGCATAAAGCAGACTTAGAACTTGCGAAGCCTCATCGCAGCAATTATAGAATAGATGGACAACCAGACAGAAAAGTTTTAATACAGCGATTACAAAATTAGAGACTTCTGAACTGGTGTCTGGAGCGGTTTCCTTTGTTATGAAACTGTACTAAGGCGAAACCACGTTGTTCCGAACAAATACTATTTATCCTTTTCTTTACAGTTTCAAGAATGGGTGCAGTATTTAGTAAATGGACGGCCGCTGTGACCGAGCTGTTCTAGGCGCTTGAGTCCGGAGCCGCGCTGCTGCTACGGTCGCAGGTTCGAATCCTGCCTCGGGCACGGATGTGTATGATGTCCTTAGGTTAGTTAGGTTTAAGTAGTTCGAAGTCTACCCCTAGATGACCTCAGATGTTAAGTTCCATAGTGCTTAGAGCCATTTGAACCATTTTTGAGTTAGTAAATGTTACGAGAGCTAGCAGTGACTTTTAGCAGACTCTTTGTACTTCGAGATGTAAATGGCATTGTTTTTCCTGGACCGATCGAACACTGCGTGAAGTAATGTCTCGAATTACAATTAATAATCCTATGTCTGAACCCAATTCTAAAGAATGAATTATTGTAAATATTGAAGATTCGACAGAGTTGTGCGAAACAGTCAGTCTGGAACCACGTGATCGCAGTGACTCTCTCAGATAGCTAAAAGTAATATCTACATCACGTCTTCCAGTTGGCGCTCGTGTGGGTGTCTTCGTCCGACGGCCTCTTTAGTGCTTTTTCTGACGTTTCGTCAGCACTAGTGACTAGCATTGTGAAAGATTCATCGTCCACTGCCACCAACAATTGTTCATTGCCTCCTATGGTGAGAAGGCTGCGCAGTTGCGGATATCTGCAATAATATTTAAAAAGCATGCACCGATCTGGATATCCACGCCAATGCCTGCTGATATCCGCAGTAGTAATTGCTTTGTGATTATAATTTAAAAGAGAGATTAAATACTAAGATTTTTGTCTATTTTCGCAATACAATCCATAGATGATAATGATTATTATCGTTTTGCGTTACTATTATTACTCATACAGGACGGAATACTGCTATGTTGGCTTGAACGCGATGTTTTCTGGAGATAATAGTTGCGTTGTTGACATCTGCTAGGGCTAAAGATTGCAACTGGTAATCTTCCTGATTTTTCGCATGATTACACGTAAATCCTGCTGCAGTCGTGTCATCAGCCTTACCTTTGAGTTATTAATGTTCTGTTTACATTGACAGAGGTCACTTAGGTAATTACCGAAAGCTACGCCAAAGCGCCATGAAGGCTGTTCTAGGACGCCCGATCCACTGGAATTCACACCTCATGGTCTGACTCCTGTTTTTGTATCACGACGTACAAAACATTCGCGAGCTTCTGTTAATTAAAAGTACATAATGCAACGCCCATTACACTGAGCAGCGTTGCACATTATCATAATTTAAAATTCGGTCAATTAACATATATTTCATAAACGAACTGTAACGTGTGTCCGAAAAGTTTAGTGAATGGACTCAGAAAATATAGTAAGGATGAGTTTCAAAACAAAAAATGTTTACTGACCTTCAGGTTAGAAATGGTTCAAATGGCTCTGAGCACTATGGGACTTAACTGCTGAGGTCATCAGTCCCCTAGAACTTAGAACTATTTAAACCTAACTAACCTAAGGACATCACACACAGCCATGCCCGAGGCAGGATTCGAACCTGCGACCGTAGCAGTTCCGCGGTTCCGGACTGAAGAGCCTAGAACCGGCTGATCTTCAGGATAACCACCATTAGCTACAACACACTTCTCACATCGGTTGTAAAGATGTTTCAGACTTTGAATAGTCACTTCTTGTCGATTCGCTCAAAGCACCGTCCTAACGCATTGTTGTATATCCTCATCATTACAGCAGGTGGGACCTGTTAGTACCAATAGGATCCGGAGACGAAGCGGCAGTCAGTGGCATGGAGTGCATCGTTCTTCCGCATCTCAAAACAATTCGGCTAACAAAATTTAAGGAGAAGACGGCGCTGACCGGATCCATCAGCTTCTACCGGAAGGAGTCAGTGAAGACGATGAACAGCGTAACGCTGACTGGTGCTTGGTCTCCGGACGCTATTGATAGTATCAGGTCTCACCTCCCATGATGACGTGGATACGCAACAATGCGTTACGACGGTTCGTCGAGCGATTCCTCATGAAGCGTTTCCGGATAGTTTCCAACAGCTTTACAACCGATGTCAGAAATGTGCTGTAGCTAACGGTGATTACTTTGAAGGTCAGTAAAGTCATCTTGTTTGTAACTCTTGTTTTCTTAATTTTTTTGACCATTCACCTAACTAAACAACATTTAATAGCATGCAAAATGTACTGACCATTTCCAACACAACTTCATTTGATTTCTCAATGTCCAGGAAATACTGAGCAGAAAATTTCTCAGAATCTGGTCTCTAATTTCTAAATAAAGATGTAACATAAGGAACGCATCAAGGATATCGCAAACCGTGTTGCATTATAATGTAGTAATGATCAGCATCGACATTTTTAGCCTATGCAATAAAACTGAAGTGCGGCTTCAGTAGACAACATTCAGCTCAGCGGCACACTTATCGTCTGAACTCCAGTGTACGGTACGCGTTAAAGTGCTCTACAGTATTTTAATACTTGCGGATGAAGAAAAAAGTCTTTCGGATGCAGTTACGGATGAGCATACCAACTGGCGCTAATAGCATAGGCACATAGGGAACACACACGACACAGATCTGTAAGTCCACGGTATTGGTGATACGTTGACAAAACCGTCCCGAAACACATGTGCTACAAAACGCCAGTTTCCTGCACCTGTACCCCGACATCAGTACGGGATATGATCACCATGCACACGTACACAGGCCGCACAGCGGGTTGGTATATTCTGGATCAGGTGGTGGAGCAGCTGCTGGGCTATAACCTCCCAGTCTTGCACCAGTGCTTGTCGGAGCTCCTGAAGTGTCGTAGGGGTTTGAAGACGTGCAGTGATACGTCAACCGAGAGCATCCCAGACGTTCTCGATGGAGTTTAGGTCTGCAGAACAGGTAGGCCACTCCATTCGCCTGATATCTTCTGTTTCAAGGTACTCCTCCACGATGGCAGCTCGGTGGGGCCGTGCGTTATCATCCATTAGGAGGAAGGTGGGACCCACTGCACGCCTGAAAAGGCGGACATACTGGTGCAAAATGAGATCCCGATACACCTCACCTGTTACAGTTCCTATGTCAAAGACATGCTGGGGTGTACGTGGACCAATCATAATCCCACCCCACACCATCAAACCACGACCTCCATACAGGCCCCTTTCAAGGACCTTAAGGGGTTGGTATCTGGTTCCTGGTTCACGCCTGGACTCATCCGCGAAC